>NC_090446.1:1199552337-1204552337 GCF_031143425.1 Pleurodeles waltl | reverse complement strand
AACTTTAAAATCCAGATAAAGGTGTGGTGCCCGGGAGTCTTTCCAGATAGGTCAGGCCTGGGAATTTTCAGACACTTCATCTATATGCATTGTGCGACTATAATAGATGCAAGACGCCTGTGCCAAAAACAGTAAGCACACACATATATAACAGGACCTTTTCAGGCCAGGAAAGGCATCGCCAAAGTCCTAAATTTCTGAGCGTTGCAGCCATACCCACTTTTTGGCAAGGTTCCCGGCTATAGCAGAGAACGAGGTTGTTTTCAGCTCGATCCATATGCACTGACAAACCAGGAAATTCTTTACTGCGTACCCTCCTGCAACCGACGACATCGAGTCACTGAAGCAATTGTGTCAGTTGCAGCACTGCCACCTGAGCCAAACTGGGAGAGTCTCCCACTCCAACCCTTGAATGGGAGAGGGCACCAGAGAAACACAGAACAGCAGCTGCTACGATGACAGGCGCGTTGTCGTGACTTCTATGTCAATAGCGCCCAGTTGTGAGCGCTACTGAAGTGGAGGTCAAGTCAATAGCGCCAAAGGGGTTCATACAAACGTAATGACTTTCACTTGTTGCACCTTGATTTATTTAAAACGTACTTGTTAGTTGGAAATTAAGCCAACACCCACTTCACAAACCACCAGCACAATGAATAGTTTACATGCACCAATAGCACACTCTCATGCAATCAAAGCAGTGCCAAAGCCCATATGGATGGCCGATGAAGAAGGGCTTAATTTAGAGTTTGTAGGGCAGGGAACTGCATCAAGTGCCGTTGATATTAATGCGCTTGTAATACGGTGGATGGGGCATTCTCTAAGTTTTTGACAAAGTACTGTGTTTGGGAAACTCTAAAGAAGGCCCTAAGGGCCAGATGTACTAATGTGTTTTCTTGTCACAAACCTTGTCATTTACCAAATTGCAATGTTTGTGACAAGAAAATGTGTTTTTCTAATGTACTAAACCCATTTATAGATTCAGTTGCATGTTACCGAAAGGCTAATTGGGTTCACAAAATCATAAGGAATCACTATTTGGAAGGGGCATGTTTATGGCATCTCTTCCAAACAGCGATTCCTTATGGATGTTTTGTGACCAAAATGAGATCACAAAACATTAATGTTTTACCAACACCTCGGAAGAGGTGGTAACCCATTCGCAAACAAGAAAGGAGCCCTAGGGCACGCCTTCCCCTTTGTGAATGTTCCACTAAATAATTTTTAGGAGTAGGCAGTCATCCACCGACCACTGCCCAATCTAAAAAAGTAGTTTTACAAATGTTCTTTTTCTTTTTTTAAACACATCTCATTTTACTTTAATTCGGTATTTTGTGAACCCATTAGTATATAGATGGGTTCACAAAATACCACTGAATTCACTAAAAGTCGGTGTGCAACTTGTGACTACTTTTAGCAAATCCAGTCTACCTACATCTGGCCCTATATTCCTTATAGTTCGCATACTTCCATCCTCTCCTGCACCTCCAACTCAAATAGCTTATGGTGTAGACCATGTAACTTCAATCAGTGACAGTAATTACATTTTTAAACATGCCTCACTAAAGCTTGCAGGCAAACGCAGCCTCAGGAAAACAATAGTAGGCTGAGAAATACCTGCATTTATTTGCCATGAGTCAAGTGATAACTATTGTGGAATTAGAGCATGTTAAGAAAATATAACAAATAAATAAAGAAGATCACATTATTCAGAAACTTATGTCTAGAATTTCCAATGGAGAGTGCTACAATTTGCTTTAAATCAGCATTTTTTCACCATCTGGGCACTGGGTCATTCCCAGTATAGCAGAAACCCATCTGACACAATGAACCAAATCACTCATATTGACTTGCCAGTTCCATACTACCTGACAGCCATAACCCCCAACACTATGAATCGTTAATTCTTTTGAATGCTAAAGGCCATTTACTATCTTTAGTGGCTGGGTCCATTTATAGTCGGGGGGGAGGTGTTGTCAAGGAACATTAATGCCTGGGGACATTAATCTTTATTGACGTATAGGGCCATCAAAGATCATTTCTACCAAGAGACCTTGATTTTTAATGAGATTAAGATTCTGTTTTTTACAGACACATTTCATTGTTTTTTTAAAGATGAAATACATCAAAAGGAAAATGTTCTACATTCAATATCACACCACATCGCCCCACCCTCAAGTTCCCATCAAATCAAGGAAGATCACAACCCCAAAATGAAGGAGTCTCCGGCAAATATGTCAGACCATTACACTCCCCCTAGTTGGCCCAGATGTTGTTACAAAACTTTTGTGGACAGCCCCAGACAATATAGATCATCTCTTCTTGCTTGACAGACGAGTCCATGCCAAATCTCCCCTCTGCCAGTGCCGGGAGATGTTGAGATTTTGACTTATATGCTATGTCTCTCTTGGCACTCATTGCTGCTAAACCCACGAGTCTATGGTCTCTCCTAGCACACCCAAATTAATCTAAGAGACCCAACAGGGTCATCTTCAGTGTTAGCTCAACAGGTCTATCCAAAGGCCTAGGCAAGGATCGACCTATCTGCCTCCAGCAACGTATGATAGGCACTGCCAAACCAAATGAAAGAAATCGGCCTTTGAAGAGAAGCAGCAGGTGCATTTAGGTTCGGGGAGAATGCCTGCATGCCAAAGCTGCTGTATTGTAATATAGGTTGTATGTAAATAATGAAGTTGTATCATCTTTAGGCACACTGAAATAGCTAATACACGAGGGACCATGCATGCCTCTCACCACTCAGGTCCTCCTTATGACCCTGGCGGTCTCTAGACCGCTAAGGTCATGGTTGCGGTCGGACCGCTGCTAAAGTGTTACTGCCACGGTCGGACCGCCGACACTGCCACTTTTCGGCCACCCGACGGCCTGGCGGTGCCGGTGGTCTCAATCTGCCAGGGCAGCACTCCAAACAGCGCTGCCCTGGGGATTATGACCCCTCTCTCCGCCGGTGTTTACATGGTGGTTTCACCGCCATGTAAAGGCTGGCGGAGACTGGGGCCCCCGCACTGCCCCTGCACTTGGCATGGGCAGTACTTGGGCCACGCTGGTGCACCTGACCCACAACAGCATTGCCGCCGGCTCTATTACGAGCCGGCGTCAATGTTGTTTTGCGTTTCCTGCTGAGCCAGCGGGAATCTCATAATGGGGCCGGCGGAAAGGAGACAGCAATGGGAGTTTCCTGACCGCGGGGGTTTGGCCTGTGGCCTTTTCCACCCACCAAACTCAAAATTAGTGCCTCAGTGTCTTCCAGGGTACCCACCCACATCTCTGACTTCTGCTGGAGATTCCAAAGTGTCTCCAGACCATTACAAAGCAGGGAACAGTAGATCTGTGAGATTCCCCAATGGCCCAGGCTTCCCATCAACAATTTTACCTCTAACTCAGGCAAATCAGTAACATGCTGTTGATGCTGCATGAGCGTGTGCTGAAGCTGCAAGTATTTGTGATATTGGGTGAGGGAAAGTCTAAAGTGGATTGTAGGTCTTTAAATGATTGCATATGTGAGCTCCAACAGATGCCTCCAAGCACCGTGACCCCAATCAGATCCCAGTATTGGAAACCATCCAGTTGTGCAGTATGACCCAGCCAACAGCCCCTCCAAAGAGGAGTCTGTTGGGTTAGTTTCTTGTCCCACCTTGTGAATTTATTAGCCATCCGCCATACAAAGAAGACTGTCCTTGTAACCTCAGGAAAATGGGATGGGCTAGCCATAAAAGAAATGCATAACATCTTCTACTCCAAAGTGGGCAAGTTCTAGTAGGTAGACTGGATCACTCCATCCTCCAGTCATTCAGTCATTAGAAACTAGGAGCCGGGATGCCCAGTAGTAGAAATGGATGTCAATCACCCCAACCCTCCATCATACACCAAACAGTGACATCTATCAAGTGTAATGCATGGAGGTCGACCCTTCCAAAGAAAGGACTGCAACATCACTGACACCACAGTAAACCAGGTGCTAGAGATGTGGAACAGGAAGTTCTGCAAGACATACAGGAAGCAGGGAAGTATCAACAGTCTTATGAGTGCAATTTGACTCACTGTATTGAGGGGAAAGAGTTCCAGGTGCATAAACTAGCTTTAATTGCCTGCAGGAGAGGGGGGCACAATTGAGACTGTGCCTCAGTTCTGGCACCAAAGCTATGTGCACCCACAAATATTTAAAGCTAGTCGACTGATCGGGCTATTTGATTGGCAGGTGATCACAGCATTATCCCAGCGTAATCGAATAGCGACTTGTTACGGTCCACCCAGAGTCCCGTGGCCTCTTCAAACAGGTGCAGTATATCCAAGGACCCATGGTCCGGACGTCGGGGGTCTGTAAGGAAAAGGAAAACATCATACACATATCATGTGATCCTATCCTCCAACATCCCAACCCAGCTCCAACCCCGCATCTGGGCATCACACTGAATGATCCTAGCCAAGGGTTCTATGGCAAGGGCGAAAAGGAGTGGGGTGAAAGGGCCCCCTTTCTAGTCATGCATCTAATCAGAAAGATTAGTGATAGCACCCTATTAATGAGGACGCCCGCCCAGGGCTTTGTCTATAGGAGTTTAACAAAGTTGTGGAAGGTCAGGCCAAAGCTCATGCCTCATAACACTAAGTTTAGATAGGCCCAGTCCACCGTGTCAAAAGCATTGCTGAAGGCCATGAGCAGCAGTGCAGCAGTCACCAATGTCTTGGACATAGGCCAAAGCAGTTTGAACATGCTTGGTGCAATGCCTAGTGCCACCATTGGGCATAAATCCACACTGGTCTGGATGTACCGGGGTGCACAAAACTCCTTGCAGCCTATCCGCTCACGTCTTGGCAAATATTTTAATATCGGTATTGATCAAAGATAGGCTGATAGGAGGCACAGCAGGCTGTTAGGTGGGTCAGTTTGGGAATGGCCACAATGGTTGCTAAGTTGAGGTTAGGTGGGAAGGAGCCTTTTTGCCACACTTCCTTGAATAGTCAAATTAAGTGTGGGGCAACAATGTTCTGGAGCTTACAGTAATACTCAAGAGGTAACCGATCTGGACCAGGGGTCTTTCCTGGATTCAGATCATGCATTTTCACAATTTTTTCCTTCTCCATAACAGGAGGCTCAAGATCTGCACTTTGGAACCGTGTAAGGTGGGGGAGGGGAACATCGGGCAATAGCGAGTAGGTGAGTTCTTGAGCAGGCCTTGGCCTGTGGGAGTATAGCGGCTCGTAATAGTCCACGAAGGCTCTCACTATCACATTCCGGTGTGTTACGGGCTACCTGATTAGTCTGTGATGGAAGAGACCAGCTTAGAATTAGAGTCTCTGGTGGTAATGCAATAAAGGAGCCTACCCATTCTCATACACCCACAGTATATGCATTTGCAAGCCTCATGAAGGTGTAGCTGCCACAGTGAAGCCCTGTAAAGCTTGAGTTGTCAACTGAGGGATCCACAGCCACCCTAGTCTGCAATCTAAGTAAACAGGATTCAAGCTACACCATACAGCCGAACTTGTCCCTCTCAGCATATGTAAGATACGTTTTAGCCATCTCCTCATTGCCTTGCTTGCTGCCCACAAGGTGCCTAAACTATGGACCAACTTCACATTAATCTCAGTGTGTGTGGAGCTCCGCAAACAGATTGTCTAGAAACCAGTCATCTGTAAGGAACCAAACATTGAGTTGCCAAATGGATCATCTATAATGTACTGGGGTCCCCTAATGGAGAACAAGCAGAGAGTGATCAGATATCTCACGGGAAAGAATGGTGGTGGCTATCTTGCACACCATATCTGCGGCAGGAAGGAATAGGAAGTCAATGTGGGTTTTTGTAGATGCAGATGTATGCATAAATGCCCTCTCCCTCGGGTGCCACACCTGCCAAACACCATGCAGTCCGAGGGAATCCAGCCTGGAAACTAGGGCCTTGAACACCTCTCTGCGGTGTCGCATGGGAGTGGGGTTTACATCTGTGATCAAGGTGGCATTGACATCACCCTCAAATGGTGGCAGATTGGAGATCACCTCTGTAAGTTCCCCAAAGGTTTGTTTGTGCAGCTGAGGGGGAATTTAGACATAGATATATGGGTCATGGGCAATCATTGTCACTGCCAGTGGAAGATGCTTGTGGATTAGAATACAAAACAAGTGAGAATGCCGACAAGGGACTGAACTAACCAAGATTCTTTAAACACAATTTCTTAAACATTCTAGATGTCCAACAGTAACACAAAAATGCATTAAACAGGTTACTTGGCACAATATCAATCAACAAAAACAAATTGACATAGCAGGTGCAAAAATGAGTAAACTTGTTTTTCAAATCCAGAGAATATCCAAAGTGCAAAATAGGGGTTCACAATCTGAATCCTAAAATACATAGACATTGCAAAGTTATAGTAACTGTTGGGACCTTTTGGGTTATGCGTTGATGTTTCAATCCCAGTTGTAAGCAACAAAGTTCTGGATTTTTTAGCCGATTGATCTTAGACAATGTTGCTGCCTGGTGGGGAAGAGACAGTTTAAGGGGGTCATTACAACATTGGCGGTAAAAGGCGCTTACAGCCGTGCAGAAGACCGGCAATACACCGCCGCGGCCACGGAATTCCGCCACAGCTATTAAGACACACATCTCGGAATCTGCCGAAATTCAGACACCCACACAACTCCGCCACACCAAAGGTCAGTGATAAACTGGCGAAAACAAATCCTCCACCTCCACGCCAACAGAAACACGCCCATGCTATTACGACCCACGAATCCACGTGGCGGTCTTTCAACCGCGGTATTCCATTGGCGGTACACACCGCCGCTCTCAAAATACACACACATCTCCAAAACACCGCCACATTGGACAATTCAAAATACACACACCTGATACACATACACACACCACTCCCACACACCCAATTCAATATAAAACACACACCCACAATACCCACAAACCCCTACAACCACAATTCACGGACGAAGGCCAGAGAGACAGCACAGCAAAGACAACCCCACCATACAGAGGCACACAACACCATCACCCACACAACATCCACGCACAAAACACCACACACCACTACACATCACCACACACATCAACACTCACACCGCCCCACACATCACACACACCACCCCATGGCACGGCAAAGACACCCCCGCTTTTCCGAGCAGGAGCTCCGGGTCATTGTGGAGGAAATTGTCCGGGTAGAGCCACAGCTATTTGGCTCACAGGTGCAGCACACATCCATAGCCAGGAAGATGGAGCTATGGCGAAGAATAGTCGACAGGGTCAACGCTGTGGGACAGCGCCCAAGAAATCGGGAGGACATCAGGAAGAGGTGGAACGACCTACGGGGGAAGGTGCGTTCAACGGTCTCCTGGCACAACATCGCGGTTCAGCGGACTGGCAGCGGACCCCCACCTCCTCCCCCACAACTAACAACATGGGAGGAGCAAGTCTTGACCATCATGCATCCAGAGGGCCTCGGAAGAGTCGGTGGAGGATGGGACACTGGTAAGTCAAATCTTAACTATCATATCCCCCACCCTACCTGCATGCTATCACACACCCCAACCCTCACACCCTCCCCTATCACCCCAAATCCTCACTAATGTATTCATAATACAAACTACACATCCCAACACCAAGCCCTGCATGACACAACTAAGCATGGACACCTATCACCTAAGCATGCCCACTGCACATACCCAGTACAACCCCCTAACCATCATCACACAAGCCCCCACACAGGAATGCTTGCACTGGGGTACACAGACACCCACCCATTGCACACCATCACACACACACATGCAATAATCATGCTCTTATGCCCCTGCAGGAACACGAAGGACCGTCACCACACCAGAGGGTCCAGACAACACCACTCCACCCCAGAAGAGGCCCACAGTGACGATAGCAGCTCTGCCCTACTGGAGCCTGATGACCAGCCCGGACCATCGTGGGCCTCGGGACAGTCGGTTCCCCCTGCACTGACCTTCCACCCTCTGGTAACACCAGCACATCACCCACCCAGCGGGCCCAAACCTCCGTACCCAGGACAGGTCAATCAGCGGAGTGTCCACCACTACAGGGAACCCAGCGTAACCCACCACCCCAACAACAACAGGGACCTTGGGGCAGTGGTAGTGGGCACACGGTCCAGGGGACGGAGGCACAGGAACACAGGGGAACTGGGAGGGCTGCTGTGCGACAGGGGGCGTACAGGCCAAGGGAACCCACTCTCCACGAGGCCCTCACCTCCATCATGGAGCATACCACCACTCCCAGGAGACGATGGCGACGGTCCTGGTCAAGTTTCAGGAGACCCTGCGCCCGCAGGAGGACCAGTATTTGGGGTTCAGGGAGGAGCTCAGGACCATCAGCTCCGCCTTGGGCACCATCGTAGGGGTGCTGAAGGACATACAGCAGACCCTGAGGGACACCGTGGCACTCCAAGGGGCCCCTGACACTAGCCAGGACGATGAACTGCCCACCACCTCTGCCGGCGCTAGTGGACAGGACGCCCCGCCACAGGACCACTACACCAGCACCCCACCCCCTGCAGACGGACAACCACCACGCAAGCGGTCCCTGAGAGCCAGGAACAGGACAGAGCAAGATGGCAGGACCCCCGCCAGGAAATGAGACCACCCTGATTGTCCCCCCACTGTCCCACTTTGTTACCCTGTCCATACTTGAACTGCCCCAGCTCCACTTCCTATGCCCAGATGGGCAGTGCACCTGTGAGACTAATAGACTGGACTCTGCCATGGACATTCCTCCGCCATCACCCATCATCATTTTACAATCTGCTCCCATTTCTGAGCACTTCAATAAACACCCTTGAAACACAAAACAATCTGGAGTCAGTCTATGATTTGTTAAAATGTAATATCTATGACAGTGTCAAAATGCGTTGTGAGATGTAAAGGCAACATACCAATGTCACACATCAAAAGTCCTTGAAGGATGCAAGTAGATGACACACGTTGGTTACCACACCTGTGAAACCGTAATGGAAAGAAACAACTCAATTACCAATCCCAATAAATCACACACAGGATAGAGGAAGACGTGTGACAGTGAATGTAATGGTAAAAATGAAAATGTTCTCACCTGTGTGTCACTGGAAATATTGCTGTATGACTGACTCCCTGCTGTCATTGTCTTCTTCCTCAGCTTCCTCCTCATCACTGTCCACATGTCCCAGCTGACGGCGCCTACGAAGGACAACAGCGACGATAAAGTCAATTTTCCTCCAGGTATGTACCCACAATTAAACAGAAGACTACACCAAACACAAAACCCTTCCTGTATGTGTGTTGAGTGTAGGCCTAGCTATGTGTGACGCAGAAGTAAATGAAGCCATGTGGGCCCCTGAAATGGCGGCTGCCTGACCTCTAAACTGGGACAATGGGATTGTGGGGTAACTGCGCTGGCGTTGCACACCGTCGTGGTAGGCGGTCGTAGACCGCGGCGCAATGCTGCATTGGTTAACATAGGACCCTATGGGTCCCAGGAGCCAATGAACAGGTGCGCCGGAGGTGATGATACGCACCGCCCCGGACGTCACCGCCGCGGACGTCACTGCCATTTTCTATCTGTTTAATCACTAGATACCTGACCTTTGACAGGAGAGGACCTACACTGCAAGTGCTGCTGTGACCTCGGTTTGGAAGCGACGATGGCTGCTGCGTCTGGGGAAAGGGCCCCTGCCTTCACTGCTCAGGAGTTGGAGAAACTTGTAGACGGGGTCCTCCCCCAGTACACGCTACTCTACTGTCCTCCAGACCAACAGGTTAGTACACAGGGAGCACGTTGTATGGGCTAGGCCTGGGTGGAGAGGGCTGGTTGTAAGAGGGAAGGGGGCAGAGTTCAGGGAACATTAATGCATGTGAATGAATGGGCCACATGGCTAGAGTAGGGAGGGGGGCACTCACATCAACGGTGCAGTTGGTAATGACTTTTCGTCTTCCCTTGTGCATGTCATGTAGGTCAGCGCCCACCAGAAGAGGGACATTTGGCGTGCCATCGCCAAGGACGTCCGGACCCTGGGGGCCCACCAGAGATGGGGCACCCACTGCCGGAAAAGATGGGAGGACATTCGCCGCTGCAGCAAGAAGGCTGCGGAGGCTCAGCTGGGGATGGCCTCCCAACGTGGGAGGGGTGCCCGTCGCACCATGACCCCCCTGATGTTCCGGATCCTACCTACCCTAAGTTGGATGGGCACTTGAGGGCATCACAGCAGACACAAGGGGGTGAGTACAACCTCATTCTGCGGACTTTGCGCGCAGTAGAGGGGTCTGGGTGGGGGAGGAGGCCTGTGGGTGTACCTAGGCCAGCCAGAAATACGTAGACTAGGCCCCTCTGTAATGCAGCCCATGTGGCACTCTACACCACCGCAGTAGAGTGCCAAGTACAGGTATATATGTCCATGTGTGCAGATGTCCACCATAGCCATGTAGGCCATATCCCAGGAATTGTATATGCAGAGGCCAGGAGCACGGCGTAGTACAGGGGGCTGCTGTGTCTGTCTTGTCCGCCAACGGTAGCGGTATGCCATGCACTTAACCTGTTCTTCTTCTGTCTCCCCCCCCCTTTTTGTGCTCTCTCTGTTCTTTTGTGCATCAGCATCATCAGGCGGAGGTACAGTGGCACCGGAGCACGAGGGAGCTGCATCCCACATGGCCATGGAGGGCCACACCACGGACTCAGAATGCACCAGTGGGACGGAGGGCGAGGGGAGCTTCACGTCGGCCACCGGATCACCAACCAGCGACACGGACTCGTCCGCCGATGGGAGCTCCCTTGTGGTGGCGGCACCATCTGTGAGCCCCACTTCTACAGGTACAGCCGCCACCTCCCCTACCAGCACCGCCCTCCCAGCAGCCCCTCAGCCTTCGCCCCGTGCCTGCTCACCCAGGAGGGTGGGCATCACCTTCGCCCCAGGCACCACAGGCCCTGCCCCAGTCACCCCTGCTGCCCTCAGTGAGGAGGCCATTGACCTCCTCAGGTCACTCACTGTTAGGCAGTCTACCATTGTGAATGCCATCCAGGGTGTAGAAAGAGAGTTGCAACATGGTAATGCATTCCTGGAGGGCATTCATTCTGGTCAGGCTGTCCTTCAGTGAACCCTGCAATTTCTGGCCTCAGCACTGATGGCAGCCATTGTCCCAGTGTCTAGCCTCCCCCCTCCAACCTCCTCCACCCAGACCCAATCCTCTGTACCCCAGCCCATCCCAAGCACACCTACAGACCAGCATGCACACAAGTCAACACACACAAGTAGCTCAAGCAAACATAGGCACCACACAACCCACAGGCACTCATGCAAGCCCCACCCACATACAGACACAGCAACATCTACTGCCTCCACTGTGTCCCCCTCCTCCTCTTCTCCCTCCTCCCTCCCAGTCTCGTCTACACACACACCTGCATGCACTACATCTACAGGCACCAGGAGTCGCAACAGAACACCCAGCACCACTTCCCGCTCACCTGCACTCACCACCTCCACTGCCATTTACACTTCCCCTGTGTCCTCTCCCAGTGTGTCTGTGACGCCCCCTCCCAAAGTACACAAACGAGGGCACCCACACACCCAACATCCATCCACCTCACGACAGCCTCCAGTACCTGCACCTGCACCCAAAACACCTAAAGTGACACCTTCTACTACCACCTCCTCTTCCTCCACTCCCAGGCCCCCTCCAACTACCCATCCCAGTGTTCGTCAGAAACTGTCCCTCTGTAAAGTTTACCTTTTTGCCCCCCCTCCTCCCTCCAATTCATCAGTCCCGTCGTAGCACCTCAGCCAAAAAGCCTCCAATACCAGTGGTGCCTGTTCAAGGTGTGTGGAGTGCACCGGCCACCAGGGCAGGCAGTATGACCCGGAGCCAAGGCACTGGCAGCCCACCCCCTGTAAAGGCTCTGAAATTGGAAAGTGGACGACGGGACCGTGTGAAGACTCCTGGAGGGAAAACAACTCACAGGGGTCCCAAGGGGATTGGAGAGTCAGCTGTGACTCCACCAAAGGTGGGGAAGGGCCAGAGAAAGTCTGCCCAGCCTGTTGTGAGTATCACGGCGGAGAAGGGCGGCATCATTCCCGGCGGTCGAGACGCCACCGCCAGCACCGTCGTCACTGGTCCGGAGACCACCGCCAGAGTCATTGCCCAGGAGGGCCCAAGTATCGTGATTGGTCAGGATACCACCGCCACCGCCGGAGTCAGTGCCCAGGAGTGCCCAAGTATTGTCACTGGTCAGGAGACCACTGCCACCGCCGGAGTCAGTGCCCAGGAGGGCCCAAGTATCGTCACTGGTCAGGAGACCACCGCCACCGCCGGAGTCAGTGCCCAGGAGGGCCCAAGTATCGTCACTGGTCAGGAGACCACCGCCGGAGTAATTGCCCAGGAGGGCCGAAGTATCGTCATTGGTCAGGAGACCACCGCCACCGCCGGAGTCAGTGCCCAGGAGAGCCCAAGTATTGTCACTGGTCAGGAGACCACTGCCACCGCCGGAGTCAGTGCCCAGGAGGGCCCAAGTATCGTCACTGGTCGGGAGACCACCGCCACCGCCGGAGTCAGTGCCCAGGAGGGCCCAAGTATCGTCACTGGTCAGGAGACCACCGCCGGAGTCATTGCCCAGGAGTGCCCAAGTATCGTCATTGGTCAGGAGACCACCGCCGGAGTCAGTGCCCAGGAGGGCCCAAGTATCGTCACTGGTCAGGAGACCACCGCCGGAGTCATTGCCCAGGAGGGCCCAAGTATCGTCACTGGTCAGGAGACCACTGCCGGAGTCAGTGCCCAGGAGGGCCCAAGTATCGTCACTGGTCAGGAGACCACCGCCGGAGTCAGTGCCCAGGAGAGCCCCAGTATCGTCACTGGTCAGGAGACCACCGCCAAAGTCATTGCCCAGGAGGGTCCAAGTATCGTCACTGGTCAGGAGATCACCGCCGGAGTCATTGCCCAGGAGGGCCCAAGTATCGTCACTGGTCAGGAGACCACCGCCACCGCCGGAGTCAGTGCCCAGGAGGGCCCCGGCTGCCACAGCCCAGGTGGGCTATGAGGGAACGTCATGCCACACACCAATGCCCAGTGTAGGGAACGTCATGCCACACACCAATGCCCAGTCTAAGTAACGTCATGCCACACACCAATGCCCGTTCCAGAACCGCCATGGCAAAGCACCACTGAACAGTCCAGAGACCGCCATGGCAAAGCACTGCTGAACAGTCCAGACACCGCCATGGCAAAGCACCGCTGAACAGTCCAGACACCGCCATGGCAAAGCACCGCTGAACAGGGCATGCATCGCTGAACAGGGCAAGCACCGCTGAACAGTCCAGAACCGCCATGGCAAAGCACCGCTGAACATTCCAGAGACCGCCATGGCAAAGCACCGCTGAACAGTCCAGACACCACCATGGCAAAGCACCGCTGAACAGTCCAGACACCGCCATGGCAAAGCACCGCTGAACAGGGCAAGCACCGCTGAACAGTCCAGAACCGCCCTGGCAAAGCACCGCTGAACAGTCCAGAGACCGCCATGGCACAGCACCGCTGAACAGGGCATGCACCGTGTAAGAATGAAAAGACCGCCACATCAAGCATCATTATCCCATGTGCAGCTGGGACAGTGACGGGACTGGAACCTTCACGGGGAGACTAATCCAGTCTGGGCACCAGTCCCCCTCCAGAGCCAGTGGCAGCTGTTATCTACTTGCGAAATTGTGGCTTTGCACTCCCCAGGATGGAACAGTGGGCAACCTACACACTGTAGCGACTTGAGAGACTGTGGCTTTGCACTCCCCAGGATGGTACAGTGGGCAAGTCACCCACTGTAGAGACTTGAGAGACTGTGGCTTTGCACTCCCCAGAATGGAACAGTGGGCAAGCCACCCACTGTAGAGACTTGAGAGACTGTGGCTTTGCACTCCCCAGTATACATCAATGGGCATGGAGCCCCGTCGTGGATCTGGCTTTGCTCTCATCCGGCTGAGGTGTCCCCCCTTCCCTTCCCCCTGAGGTGCCTGTAGTATTTCTATCTGATGCCCCAGCAGTGTTCTCTCCGATTGTGGACAGGTATCTACTGTGGGCCTCGCCCATGCATTTTTGGACTACAGGTGCACGGACATTGATATGTGCATATCTGCACTACTTCTCGTAATGTATATATTTCTGGGTGATTTTATTATATATCTGTATATTTTTGACAGACATGTATATTGCTACATTACAATGTTTGAACTGATTTCGCTTTGTATTTGCATTCTTCCGGGGGGATTGTGGGTTGTTACTGTGATTTTTGTGGATGCATTGGTGTGTATGTTGTAATATGCGAGGGTGGGGGTGGGGGTGTTTGTGTGTGTCCCCCTAACTTTTGCCACCCCCTCCCCCATGTCGTAGGTGCAGTACTCATCGTTGTCTTCGGCTGCGCCGGTGTTGGTCTTCGTAGATGAGTAGGAATACAAGGGCCGGTAGAATGTGTAATTCGGGCTCCATGGAGTCCTCGTTCCTCGTGGGATGTGTTCAGGTGAGCGTTTTCCCATTGCAGTAACTGTTTCCGCCGTGTTTTTATCCACGGTGAATCTGCCCCGGAAAAGGTGGCGGATTGGCCTTTTGTAATACTGTGGGCGGTACATTGTCTTCCGCCTGTCTGTTGGTGGTGACCGCCGCGCTGCTTGTCTGTACCGCCGTGGCGGGCGGTGTGTTAAAGTGGCTGTCTTTTTTGGCGGTTTCCGCCAGGGTCATGATTCTCTTTTTTTGTCTGCCGGCCTGTTTGCGGTATTGCCGCACCTTTAACACCGTCCGCCAGGGTTGTAATGACCACCAGAGTGCCTTGTTGGCATTCTCACTTGTTTTGTATTTGTACCCAAGCCTACAGAGGCACATTGGCTTGTCCTTTTGTATATTTTTGTGGATTAGAATAACCATTCTCTGGAGCCTCTACCAAAGTTTGAGTGGAAGATATGGTTCTAGCTGAATCTACATAAGAAAGGTCAAATACAGCCTAATAAGTGAATCTTCTGCAACAATGCAATGCCCAGGTAGTGGCATTTAAGAAATCTAAGAAATGCAGTGTGTTTGATACGATCTAAGAGGCCATTGACATTCCAGGAGATAAGACTAAATTCGGCCATGTTGCCAACAGGAAGGTCTAACTTAAAGTAGCCAGATACCCACTGGGGACTGTGGTGCATGGCTCCAGGTGTGTGTGAATGTAACCTCACGTGAGAAATAAAAACCAGGAAGAACATAAAACAGTAGACCATCGCAAACAACAATGACCCTCCACCCCATACTTCTACTCCAGCAGAATCTGTCACCCAACTTCCCACAACAAAGAAAACACAACACATTTTGGGGTATTTGAGGTGGACCTCCTCCTATGCAGGATTGTTTGTTGATGGTTTTCAAACACCCTGAACCAAGGGATAGCAGCTAGAGGCAAACCAGAACACCAAGGGCCCCATAGTCATTACAGCTGACCCAACACAGATCCCCACACCCATTAGAAACTTCCACCTGCAAGGCTTCAAGTGCCCCACAGGGTGCCGGTGGGGCACGGGAGAGGCCAGACAGACAGAATTATATCGGAAGACTCAGGAGAACATTTACAACTCCTGCGTCCCTCTCTGGACTTGGGTCTACAGTGTTTCCAAGGCTGTACAGAGGTAGTAAGAGATGAGCAGAGTCCTCTCCGGAAGTCATACTAGGGAGGTCAGAACGTCTGAGGGATGACTTCGCCACAGTATATTTCCAGGCCTTTCCCCATGTTTCAAAAAAGTAAAAGCAGGAGCCATATATCACCTTCAGCTTTGCAGGGAAAAGTAATATTTATTGAAAGGGACAATGGTGTCAGTTTCAGCTTGATGGCATCAATGGATTTATAATATTTCTGAAGGGACTTTGTGTAATCAGGAAAAATCAAAATATCGGTCAATTGAAAGTGGAGCTTTCCAGGAGTACATGCCTGTCGCAGGACGGCATCCCTGTCCTGGAAGTTCAGAATTTTGAAGATGACAGGGTGTTGAGGTGCACCAGCCGAGGTCACTGTGCAAGGGTCTGGTGCCCCAGCTCCACCATGAACCATGGTGACAGAGCCCCCTCCAGGACTCACAGTCTGACCCAGTTCCCAATGAAGGTCTTCAGATGTGGGCTCTCAACCGGAAACCCCACAAACTGCAGATTGCTGCACCTAGAGCTGTTTCCTGTATCCTCTGCTCTGGCCTCCAGGCTGTGGCTAGTAGATATCAGTGCTGTTACTTTCACTTTAAGGTCCACTGTATCATTTCAAAGGGTGGAGACTCTATCTTCCACCTCAGTGACCCTCCCAGCCACAATGCTGAGGTCCTGGTTAAGGAGGCCAATGTCAGCAACCACTTCATTGATTTTGGTTTCAAGTGCCTCACAAGATGACTGAATGGCCAGCAGGATCTGAGCAACTTCTGTCGAGGAATGGGGTTTGGGAGCCTGGCCACCGAACACTGGCTGTCTGGAAAGTATGTAGTAAACGTATTCATCTTTGACAGGGCTCCCATCTGTGGGGCATCTGTGGGGCACTGGTCCTTCAGACAAGGCAGAATCGGATGCCTTTGTAGAAGTAAGGTGCGAGGGGGCCACCCACTATGCCCGGCGGAGCACAAAAGAAAGGCTCTGGTGCAGGAGCACATCAAGAGATGCTCCGGCTGCCATTCATTCAGGGGCACAGCAGACTCCAGGCTGGGTCAACCCTCACCGACAAGACCCCACCACTGATGGACCAAGGAACCAGAGAACCCCCCACCTTCTTCTACTCCACAGAGTGTGGAGTCCAAGAAAGCAATCCAACGGTTCCTTGAGCTCTGTGGCCCCTCCAGGAGCCCCAGTCAAGGCCAGGCAGCCCCATAGAGCCACCGTCAGTTCAGGGCCCCAAGCAAGGGGCAGGACAGCAAACCTGCATCAGGCCCATCAGGCCCATCAGGCCTATGAACCGAGCCCCTGCTCCTTGGTCACGAGGGACCCTTGAGGGATCTCTCTGTCTCCTCACCTTACTCCACTAAGCGGGTGCTGTCTACCATCAGTGAACACCCAAAAGCCCTAGCGCTTTAGACGAGGCCCGGCCATTACTGCCAGATGGGTACCATATTGCGCCTCCAGCATACTTTCCCTGCAGCTCCTCTGTGCTGTTTGGCAACCCAGAGGTACCAGCACCCCAACAGGGGTATGAGCACTTAGCCGTTCAGGTAAATAGCCCTGGTAGTGGTCTGTGAGCTCAGGCTGCAGGAGGATGATGGAGGAGGTCCAGGAGTTTTGTTAATATGTGTCTGCCATCTTGGATACTCCAGCTAAGCCCCGAGATCAGGATCCTTTAACTTCATTCAATGCATAGTTAAGCTTTAGTTATAAATAAAGATGATCCAACACTGGGGAGCATATTGTGCAAATGTACATAAACTTAAACCTATCACATGTGGATTGAGGTTTTCACATGATATTATCTTCCTTCCAGAATACTGAACAAATATACACCCAACCTCAAAAAGGAAACAGTATGACAAGTTCTGTCGTCATGTCAAATTTTTAGCTTAGTTTCCCTAGAATAGCTTTTGACTCTGTTAAGTCAAATTTAAAACACAACTCGTTTGACTTACACCAAATATGGTACTTTTCAAATAATCATACTACACAAAAGGTATTATAAATGCAGATTCAACCATTGGTATAAAAGATCTATCAATACTGTGTTATATTGTAGTTGCAACTGTAAAGTAGCTCATACCCCTGACAAGTCTGCATAGAACTTCTTGCAGGTGGGTAGAACATTGCTCTTTTCTTTGTGCTTAGTTGGAAGAGTGTGGGTTCATAGTGTGGCCTAAGTGGAATTAGTTTTGGTGTTGTACTTGGGAAACAGTGGTGCTCCTACCAAAAATGCAAAGTGCATGTTGTTAGGTTTAAGCATGTACTGTAGTACTGGAACAGACAGGTCCTCTGCATGATAAGGGACGTGTACCCCCTGCCATGACTGCCCAACTGTACTGTTGTTTGGTTCCCCAATGCCGATTTTGTGTCATAGGTGAACACGTATCATGCGTGTGTGCCATGACATAGGCCTTTCTCACTGACTGTGGTCTTGTCCAAGTGTGAGGGGCTCCCAAAGTGCTAGCCTCATAGTGGTGGAAGGTTTCCCCCTTCACCAGAAGTTAAGCAGCACAGGCACAGTGGTGGCAGCATAACATGTAGTGATCAGTACTCGTGAACAATACCTGTTTGCCCTGTGTCACAAGAATGAAGCCTACATGCTCACTCACTTTTTAAAACGTTCAGCTGATGTGTGCTTAACTCAGCCTTGGCCTACATCTGGTAAGTTCTGGAGTGCTGCATAGTGCAGGATTAGTAACTGTGCATTAGTTTATGTGTGCCTGGAAATGTTACAGTACAATGATGGAGCAGTACTGCGCAGTGCATGTGTGGTTAGCATATGTGCTTAGAGGAATACATTACATGAGATATGTAGTGCTGTGTAGTGCATGCAAAGGGAAAGCATGCACTGGGTGTTTGCTTATGTGAAGTGCAATACATAAAGGATGAAGTGTTGTGCAGCACACACTTGGTGATTGTGTGTGCTGGCAGTGCGTGGTTCTATAAATAACACACCCTGGTTAAAGATAAAAAAGCTTAAATTCTGAATAGTGCATGCAAATTGAGTGTGTGCTGAATGCACGTGGGCATGTAAGGGTGCAATACACAGGAGTAACAATCCTGGACTCAAAGTGTGCTGTGAATGTACACAAAGTGAGTGTGGCTGTAATGGTACCGTGCCTGGAGGATCCTGGTTTCATTTTGGGAAGCCCAGTCCTGCCAAGTAAAGACAGAAGGACGAGAGGAACATACCCAGACAGATTTGTGGATTGCTACATTCCTGTGAACTGGGTCGGGATACCCTGGGTGAAAAAGACAAGACTCCATTTACATTTCAAAATACTGCTCTTTGATTCAATTACATATCACAAGGAAGGGCCCTTGGCACATCTAGAGGGAGATGGAGCTATCAAGAGAAATAAAGTGTAGGGCTGAGGGCCGAGGATTAACCTTTGATACACATATCACTGTGGCTCATAGTTCTTCAGCCAATGTACTTGACTAAATATTAACTGTTACTACTGGCACTATTCAGGCACTAGTTTCTAAGAGTTTTAGGTAGCAACAGTTATACTAGATTGTCTTCACTTTATTGGGTTGAGCCCCACTAAAGATTAAACTTGGAATAATACATTATTCACAGATTTTCACCTGAGAATGCAATCTTCTTTGCAATATCTTCCGCAAATAAGAACTAGAGCTTTGGAAGTGTTTTGGTGACAGCAGACACCAGTTTCCAGTCCCTCTTCTCTCCTAAACCTGCTACCTGAACATCCTTTGTAATCATCTGTAGCTCTCCAGCTAAGCCTGCATAATCCAAGTTCTCCTTCACTTTTATCTCCCACTTCTTCTATTCTGCTCTACTCTTATCCACCACTCATCCACATTATTTTCAATCAAACTAGCCACTTTCTCCTCTAATTGCCACCTATATGTGCCTCTGTATGTATCAACATATGGTCAATGGGCCTGAAAGTGGCACCATAATGCATCTTATGCACCATTGTAGCTCTGAGTTCAAATGTCTCTTTTAGTTACATTTAATCAAACTGTGAAAAAGGGTTTTGCTAAAAAACAGACCCTTAATCAGTGAAACAAAAGAAAGACCCATAACTTACACTGTAATTGAATCTCTTGAAGGGCATAACACGGCCCTCCTCAAAGAGGCACAAAACGGTGTGAATACTCAGTCACCCTCATTAACAAGCTTCAAGTCCTAGAGGATGACAAATACCTAGTAGAAAGTCAGTGGGAGAAGAACAAAGAAAAAGTGACATCAACCTGCCAGGAGGTAATGGGTCTCAAGAAATACCAGCATAACAAATGGATCTCCACAAGACTTTCCGCAAAATCCAAGCAAGAAAGAAAAAGAAAGCTGCAGTCAACACCAGCTGAACAACAGCAGAAAAAGGGAAAGCTCAAGCTGAGTACACCAGAAACAAAAAGGAAGCAAAGAGAAGCTTAGGAGCAGACAAGCAAAGATTAATTGATGGTCTTGCTATGGAAGCCCAAAAAGCATCAAGCCATGGAAACTTGAAAGAACTATACAACATAACAAGGAAAGTCTCTAGCAGATACAACAAGCCATAAAACAAAAGCAGAAAACGAAGATGGGTGGAGCACTCTGAAGAACTGCTGAACCAACCTGTGCCATATTCTTCACCAGACATGCAGCCAGCTGACAAGGAATGGCCAGCCAACTGCAGCAGACCAACCAAGAAAGAAATATGGCAAGCCATCAAACATCTGAGAAGTGCAAAGGCAGCAGAACCTGACAACATTCCTGCAGAGGTACTGGAGGCAGACACCTAAACATCAGTAGACATTCGCTAACCCATGTTTGCAAGAATCTGGGAAGAGGAATAGGTGCCATCAGAATGGAAGGAGGGGTATCTCATCAAGATCCCCAAGAAAGGGGATCTGAATAACTGCACAAACAACAGAGGGATAACGCTATCAACCCCAGGCAAAGTATTCAATAGTCATCCTAGACAGAAAGAAGGAACAAGTTGACGCTCAGTTGCGAGATCAGCAAACTGGCTTCTGTAAAGATAAGTCCTGCAGAGACTGGATTGCAACACTGAGTGTCACCATTGAGCAGTCAATGGAATGACACTCCTCCCTTTATATCAACTTCATCAGCTATGAGAAGGCATTCAACAGTGTGGAGAGAGACACCCTTTGGAAACTCCTCTGCCACTATGGTGTGCGAGATAAACTTATACGAATCATCAGGAACACTTATAAGGGAATGACCTGCAAGAAAGTCCATGGAGGACAAGTCACGGAAGGCTTTCAAGTGAGGACCGGGATCCTCCAGGGTTGTTTGCTCTCATCTTTTCTGTTCCTGCCGGCCATTGACTGGATGATGAAGACATCCACAACTAAGAGAAGAAATAGGATCCAGTGGACACCTTGAGCGCAATTTGACGGCCTGGACTTTTCAGGCAACCTGGCCTTACTCTCCCCTACCCATCTGCAGGTGCAAGACAAGGCCAACAATGTGGCCGCCACATCAGCACAACTTGGCCTCAACAGGGTAAAAACCAAGGTCTTGAAGGCTAACCTGACCAGCACAACTGCAGTCACTCTATAGGTGATGCACTAGAAGAAGTTGAGGCCTTCACTTACCTGGGCAGCGTTACAGACAAGCAGGGCAGCACAGACGCCAACATCAAGGCAAGAATCAGCAAAGCAAGGACTGTCTTCATTCAGCCTAAGAAAATCTGGGGATCCAAAGGACTAACGCTGCAAACAAAGACCATGCTTTTTAACACCAAAATAAATCAGTCCTTCTGTATGGAGCAGAAACTTGGAGGACAACAGTGACTACCATCAACAATGTCCAGACCTACATCGACACCTGTCTGAGGAAAATCCTCTAAATCCGCTGCCAAAAACTGTCAGTAGCAACAATCTATGGCAGCAGACTTTCCAACTGCCTACTCATAAGGAAATCATGAAAAGACACTAAGGGGCGGATAGGTCACACCCTCCGCAAGCCTCTATCAAACAACAGACAGGGACGACTACAGAAGAGCCCTGCCTAGGTGTCAGTTAACATTTGCTTGGGACAGGGGAGGACTCTTTAAAGTATGTCCCAAATGTCATATGAAAAGCCCCAGTGGACTGTCAAGCAGGATGTGTCTTTGCAGCAGGACTTCATACTTTAATGCCATAAAGGATCCTCCCAACCCACCTTTGCATATTTTGTCAGGTTCAGTGAGGTCAGCTCTATTCATTATGGACAGCCTATTGTTTTGCTCCTCTGAGAAGGTTTACCCCTCATTCATGTCTATTTAAATGCTAAATACTGGCTGGCCATCATTGGAGATCAAAATACATATTTTAGGTTCAAACCACTTCAGACAGGGCGAAGGTAACTTTAAAAAAAATAGTTTTCTATAATATTTAGAACAAATCCAACTTCACCACTGAAATGGTTTTTTAACAGCTTCTGATATTAGTTCTTTAATCATTTTCACAACTAGTCCCATTTCTGAGATACATGATTAGTATTTAATAATACATCCAAGTGTTTCCCTATTGAACAGCCAAACGTGCTGGAGTGAAAATAGCTTTGGGGCTGGGCGACTGGTGGCAAGTCTGCATTCCTGTTTACATTGTCACTGTAGTAGACAGGACAAAGGATGCTGCAGTCTGCTTGCGCCAGGCCATTGGTACACCTTGGTACCATATACTAGGGTCTTAGAGGTAAGTTAAATATGCCAATCAGTAGTATACCAATTTTAGGATGCTGAAGGGAGGAGCACAAAAAATGTACTACTGGTTAGCAGGAATAAAGTAAAGTGACAGAGTCCTATAGACAGCAAAAATAGGGTTCAGCAAAAAAAAAAGCAAAAGATTTGGGGTGACCCTACAGAAAGGTCAAATTTCAAACAGTGTCTGACTGCTTTACAACACATACACAAATGAAACAGAAACAATGAATCCTACAAGTGTATAAATCAGAGTACAGAAACAATAAGGGATACAAAGTGTAAGAGTCACACATCATCCATAGTGGTACGCATTACTGCTTGGTATGGTAAAATGAATGGACAGATTTACTATGTTTTAATGCAATTCAGCACAGTAACCAAAGTTGTTGTGCTGTGTGAAAGGAGGAGAGCACAACTGCACCAGATCTACAAAGATATGGCACAGTTGTCTCACCTCTAGCTCTAGTGCACTTTCGGCTGCCTTGCGCCAATGCACTCTCCTTTGTACCATTGTGCAAAGGTGTATGCTTGATGTCAAGTATAGATTGTGTACTTGAAGGGTAGCCTTCCAGTAAAAAATACTATGCCTTGACAAAGTTTAACAATTATAGTGAGTAATATATACATATATCTATATATTTATAGATATAGATATATATATGTATATTCAGGGACTTTGTAGCTAGGTTTTGAATTTACTTGCACAAAACTGGAGAAATTTAGCAGTTATAGTTAGAGTTATTTCAAGTAACTATAACTTGTGGCCTAAGGTTACTATAACTCGCGCCCACCATGCACACCTTTTTCTTCAATAAATTGACTGTTTGACTGTTAATGTTTCACTGATATTTTTATTTACATTATAAAAGTTGCCATAAGTGCTGTAATAGCTGTGATAATTAGCGGTGTATGGCAAGGGCGTGAGTTATAGTTACCTTAGGCCCCGATTTTGGCCACAGGAACCCTCATCCTCCCGGGCCCACCTCTATTCAGTGTGGGATGGTGGTTGTGTGGCCCCGCTCTCCCAGCCTATTGTGGCCCGGAGGACACCATCTCCCGGGGCCCACCTCTATTAAATGGAGGAAGTGGCCTACCAGGGTGCCCAGTGTGCAATGGAACCTTGAGGGGAGCCTCAAAGCACCCGTGGTCCCAGCCAGTTCTCCACCTCCTGCAGGAGCTGGCACTGCTTTTGCACACAGGGCAGCTCCCTTTCTGCAAAAGCAATCATTTCATCTCTTTCCCTGCCCTCATCTCTGCGGGCAGGGAAAGAGATGAAACCTCTGCTTTTAGCGGGCGAGAGCACTTTGACAGCTCTCGGCCGCTGGAAGCAGAGTGTTTGCTCTGACTTAGTGGGAGCTATAAAAGCTCCCACTAAGTCAGAGCAAACAGCTATGTCCCGGTGTGGGCATCGCGGGACACAGCAAGAGCTGGCCCTAGGGAGTGGTGGTCCCCAGGGCCCTTTTTTCTCCACAAGGGGGGCCATGCTGCCCTCCTCAAACGTTTTTACTTGGTGGTGGTCCCTGTAGCTGGGGGTCTGCAACAGACCTCCCACATAATTTTATTTCAGCCCCGCAGAGGTGGTGGTCCTCAGGGCTGGTAGGGAGAGGGCACACAGTACCCTCATATTTGAAAAGAATTGCCCAGGGAAGGTGGTAGTCCCCGGGGGTCCACAACAGACCCCTTCATCATTTCTTTTCATTCTTGGGGAGGTGGTGGTCCCTGTGGCCCAGGTGGGTCCCCTGAACCTTCCTATTATAATTAAGGCATTGTGCCCTAGGGAGGTGGTGGTCCCTGGGGTGTGAGGGGCCCGAGCCCCCACCTGCAATTGAATTTAAACCCCGGGAGGTGGCAGTCCTCGGGGCATTAAAAACCCAGGGATGGGCTTATGTGCCCCCTTCATTTTTTTATATGCCCCCGGGACCTGGCCCACCCAAGGGCTTTATCAAAACAAGCATGGGAGACCACACTTGTTTTTTTTAGAAATGTTTGCCCCAAATTCATGATGTAGCGAATTTTCAGCAATCTTTTTCTCTAAGTACTTTTTTGTCCTGAAGGAGTCCCTCTGGGACCCCAGCACCAGAGATAAGGGGTTAGGGTGTCCCTTACCTCCCCCCTTTTTGTTTTTTTTTACCTTTTTTCTGAGTCCCAAGATGGTTGACCGAGTCCCAAGGTGGTTGCCAACAGTTTCTGGTTGAAGTGTTGCTAACCAATCAGATCTCAGCACGAGATCGGGTGGACTTGTGAAGCCTCCATGCCTATAGATATCTATATTTCTTTTTCTTTGAATAGCTCAAAAACTACTGAATGGATTTACACCAAAAACAAAAAGGCTTTCATTGTGGACTAAAAGCTACCTTTCAGCCAAATTTGGTGTAATTCCTTCCAGCAGTTCAGGCTGTAGTCGTGTTCAAAATCCCTAAGAAAATTATGATGGCATCAAAAACCTGAGGAGGTGCTTGTGTGCCCCCCCTCCTTTATTTTTTTATATGCTCCCAGGACCTGACCCACCTAGTGGCTTTACAAAAAGAAGCATGGGAGACCGCACTTGGTTTTTTAGAAATGTTTCTCGCAAATTCATGATGTAGCACATTTTCTGCAATTTTTTTTAAAGTGCTTTTTTGTCCTGGAGGAGTCCCTCTTGGACCTTAGCACCAGATCTAAGGGGCCAGGGTGTCACTAACCACCCCTTTTCTTTTTTTTCTTTTTTACCTTTTTTCTGAGTCACAAGATGGTTGCCTGAGTCCCAAGATGGTTGCCAACACTTTCTGGTTGAAGTGTTGCCAACCAATCAGAGCTCAGCACGAGATGGGGTGTACTCAGATGAGCACCCTCTTCCAGCCGTCAAGCTGCCACTGCCTTATATACTTTAAACAACCTCAAAAGGAAGATTCTAGAAACCCCCATCCCATCTGGTAAATTGTTGTTCAAATGCTGGCCATACCAAGTCAGTGTTGAAAGAGCACGTTTAGAGATTGGCCAAATCCCAAGGTGCACTTCCAAGACATGCTGTTTCCTGCTTTACCATAAAAATTCTCAGCCTGGTACATCCTATCATTACTACGCCCCCATGTTATGTACCCTTCCTTGGTGGTAAAGAGCGAAAACACATTGCGCAAGCTGTGCCTGGAAAAATACCTGCAGCACTAATGTGACGGCGTTTGCAGCTAAGCTAAGCACAAATTGAGCCAGTGGTCAAGATGGAGCCAGTGGTTAAATACAGATAGCATTACAATCCAATCAGCAGGTTGTATTGCACCTGTGTCTATGTTTCCGATGGAAAAAAAAATGTGGAAAATGTGTTGTGGGACCCCCTTTTTTTCTTGGCCCCTGCTTGATGGATCGCTCTGAAACTCTCCTTGCACAAACGAGTCAAAATAAATTGCACTTTTTTAAAAGTTTCGTGGAGATTCATCAAACTGCGCCAAAATTAGTAGCAACACAAAAATGCATTTTCTATGAAAACACAATCCTAACTTTAAATATCCAGTGGGGATACCCAAAGGAACTCTTTTCAGTAACCTGAGAATGACAAAAGATTGAAAAAAATCATTAAGGTTCTAAACCTATGGGTTGCCATTTGCAAGCAGCTCTTTGATGCCTAGTCAAAGTAGGGTGACAAGGTGCTCCGGTTTTGCCGGAAGAGTGAGTTTGTTCAAAATTGGTCATTGATTACGCAAGATGCATGGGTGCTAGACACAATAGCAGGTTACCGCCTAGAATTTTACTCAACTCCCTGCCAAATGGAGATTCATCCTCATCTCAGCTTTTCCCATCAAGGGAGTGTTTTTATAGATCTAGAGGTGGAAGCCATCCTTCTGAAAGGAGCCATTATCCCTCCCCACCCTCACCCCAGAAGTTTTATCAGCACCATTTTTCTTGATCAGAAAAATGGCAGAATGCTCTCGCTTGGTGCTCAACCTCTAACAATTCAATTCTTGGATTGTCTACAGGCATTTCAAAATAGAACGGATTCACCTTCTTTGAGACCTTTTGCTAGAAGGGGATTGGATGGCTCGCTTGAATCTCAAAGATGCATATATGGCCATTCCTATTTTTCTCCCTCACTGCAGACTCCTCCAGTTTTTTTGGCAAAACCAATGTTATGAGTTCTCAGCCCTTTGATTTGGACTCTCCTCTGCCCCTTGGTGCTTTACCAAAGTCATGCGCCCAGTCATGCAATGGCTTAGGGAGAAAGGTGCGCTGATAATCTATCTCAACGATATTCTGATCATGGCGCAAGAGGAGAGTTTGGTCCTTCCTCATCTCTTCTGGACAATTCAACTTCTCCAAGATCTAGGTTTCATTATAAACAAAGAGAAATTACAGTTGGATCCTGTCCAGAATATAGACTCCTTACTGACTCAGTTAAATGCTTCCTATGACCAAAAGACTAGCTATCAAGGAGGAATTGAGGAACGCTTTATCTGCTCCTTCTGTTTCCTTGATGGTACTTGCACATTTGGTAGGCCTCGTAGCTTCATCTATCCAAGCCATTTTCCTGCGCCCTCTACATTATCGAGCTCTTCAGAGGTTAAAATTCTTCATCTCCGCTGAGGCCTTGCCTACTCGGAACTGATTGAGTTATCGCAGGAAGCTCGGACAGAGCTGCAGTGGTGATTGACTCATATGGATGCTTGGAATGGCAAGGCGATTTCTGCCTCAGTTATGGAAGTGGTCCTAGAGTCGGATGTCAGCAGATGAGATTGGGGAGCTAGGTAAGGACAATTGGGGGCGGTGGTCCCCGGAGGAACCTTAACTGAATAGCAATTGTCTAGAGCTTCTGGCAGTGAAGACTCTGTCACATTACAAGACAAAGGGGGTCATTCTGACCCTGGCGGTCTACGACCACGGAAGCACCGCCAACAGGCTGGCGGTGTTTCCTCTGATATTCTGACCGTCGCCCAGCCGGGTCCGGCGGTTTCCCGCCGGATTTCCCCCGGCTGGGCTGAATCTCCATGGCGGCGCTGCTTGCAGCGCCGCCATGGAGATTCTGACCCCCTTCCCGCCATCCTGTTCCTGGCGGTAAAACCCGCCAGGAACAGGATGGCGGGAACGGGTGTCGCGGGGCCCCTGGGGGCCCCTGCACTGCCCATGCCATTGGCATGGGCAGTGCAGGGGCCTCCTAACAGGGCCCCAGCAGGATTTTCACTGTCTGCTTTGCAGACAGTGAAAATCGCGACGGGTGCAACTGCACCCGTCGCACCCCTGCAACTCCGCCGGCTCCATTCGGAGCCGGCTTCCTCGTTGCAGGGCCTTTCCCGCTGGGCCGGCGGGCGCTCCTTTGGTGGGCGCCCAGCGGGAAAGCCAGAATGGCCTCCGCGGTCTTTTGACCGCGGAGCGGCCAAGTGGCGGTTCCCGCCTTGCGGGCGGCGCCCGCCACCCGCCGGAATTGGAATGAGGCCCAAAATGTTGTATTCTCTTGAAGATGGACAACATTTCGGCAGTGAGGCACATCAACAAGTTGGCGGGAACACTGTTGCGAATGCTAGCGGAGAAAGCGAAGGACTTGTGGCATTTCTGTCTGGAACGTCAGATTTCAGTCTCAGCAGAATACATCCCAGGTAAAATAAATGTGTTAGCAGATTGGAATTCGAGGTATCTTCGAGATGCCAGCGATTGATGTCTCCACCCCAGAGTTCTTCAGTTCCTGAATCAGCTTTGGGGTCCATGAAAGGTGAACCTGTTTGTGTCCTGCATGAATTCTCAACTTCTTGACTTCTACAGCTGGAGACTGGATCCGCAGGCTCTCAGCTCAGATGAGTTTCTACAATCTTGGGCAGAGGGATTGAACTAAGCATTACTCCCTTTCTCCATGATTCATCGAGTTCTCCCTCAGGTCCTTTGTCAAAGAGCAGAGTTGATTCTAGTAACACCTCATCAGAGAGTGCAGTCATTGTTTCAGGGGGCGTTGGATCTATGTTGTGCTGCCCCGGTGCATATCCTCACGTCAGAGGACCTCTTAGTGGGTCCGATAGGGCATCCACATCCGCTGATTGAGGAGGAACAATTATCGCTCATGGCGTGGAGGATTTTAGGGAATCAGGACAAGACGCAGGAATATGAGAGAACATTAGGCTCTTCCTCTCTCAATCCTTGGCGCCTAGTACACATAAGAGATATGCCCCCGCATAGAAGTGATGGGTGGATTGGTGCAGTCAGAGGGGTGGGGATCCCTTGGGAACATCAGTGCAGATGATGGCAAGTTTTTTATCTCATTTGATGGCTCAAGGGCTAGCCTATAGGACAATTAATAACTTTAGGTCGGCTATTTCAGCCAAACATCCTCAGGTCGAAGGAAAGGCAGTAGGAGAACACCCGTTAATTTGCAAACTCCTTCATGGAGTGCGGATGCTTCACCCTCCTATGCCAAAATATTAATCTCTTTGGGATGTTAATGTGATTTTAAGTTTCTTGGTGGCTTGGCCGGCCAATGACGGTCTTTCACGGAAACAACTGTCAGCAAAATTGACCATTTTGCTTTGCTTGATTTCCTGCTGGAGAGTCTCTGACGTCATAACATTTGACATTGCAGACAGAGTTTTTACTCCTACGGGAGTTTCTTTTTGTATTTCTAAACACACAAAATCAAATTTAAAATGTATTTGTTATCCAAGATTTAGAGATAATTCTAAGTTGGGTGTGGTAAACTGAAGATGTTACTTGTGAGCTTTGCAGAGAGCATGCTGGACAATTGTTGCTTTCCTTGCAGAAGCCGTTTGGCCCTGTCTCTTCAGCGAATCTGGCGAGCTGGGTCAGATGTTTTTTGCAAGATGCGGGCATAGATACTTCCATTTTTGGGGCCCATTCTGTAAGGGCTGCTATGGCATCTAAAGCATTTAATGCAGGGTCTAGGTTTGAAGATATTATGACAGGGGCAGATTGGTCGTCAGATTCTACTTTAATTTTTTTTTATCACAAACCCATTGTTGATGTGGCTCCAGGGGTTATCGCTCAACTTTAAACTAGCATAATCCGAAGCCTCCGGTCCTGACATAGAATCATAAATTAGCATTTGCCACAAGAATTTAAAAATTAAAGACATGAAGGTGAGGATTATCCCACTTGAGATATTATTTAAATGTTATCTCCATATGATATCATTATGAATGTCTTACCCTCCCGATGTTATTAGAACCTATGTGTTTTGGGTGTGGGTTGTAAAGTCAGTATTTTCTTTTTTGCAGAAGACAAAGCTAGTTGAAGAGATACCAGAAGATGTCTTCCTGAGATAAAGGGTGAAAAGTTGATTCTAAGCTGCACCAGTTGTGCTGGTTCTCTCCTCCATCACGAAGAGGAACTAGGATCTGTTACGGAGTTAGTTGGACTATGTGATTGTTTGTCATCAGGTTATCGTTAAATTGCGATGAGCAAAGAAAGAGGAAGGATTATAGTGTTTAAGAAGATTATGTTGAGATGGCAGGCCCTGATTGGGGGGGGTCATAGAGAGGCTGTAGGCTGATGTGATATGTAGTTCATTGTTTTTCATTGGCTGCTATGTGTTGACAGTAAGAGAAAGAGAAAGCATAATTCTATCTCAGGACCGGAGGCTCCGATTATGCTTCTCTTTCTTTACTAATCAAAAACAGCAGCTAATCACAAAACAGAAAACTTCAACTACATTTCCCATTATGCTTAGCACAATATGTCCACCAATCACATCTCTCCAGACCCTACTAGAGTCCTTAACACCATCTTGAACTCCTCTTTCTTTGCAGCTCGAACAGACAACATAAGTGGCTCTCACTTCCCTTACAATTCTTTCTATTTGAAAATACAAAGTTTATTGCATACTAGATCGCGCCACGATTCTTTCTATTTGGAAAATACTGGTACATACGTTTATTGCATAATAGATCACGCCACGATCAGTACTTCATTCCTGAGCGCACGGCGACCATCAGGTGTGGCCGGCATGGGCTGCAGTGAGTCCGCCTTACCGTGTGTTGCTCACCTCACTCCGGCCGGCTGACTCCTCATCTGGGTGGCGGAATCAGTCGGGTGCGGAGGAGTGGCTTACAGTTCTGTATTTGCAGCGCGTCGCACTGGGTTGTTGGTGGAAGGATTTCCCTTGATACGGCGAGTCAATGCCGGCCCGGAGCATTTCCCTCGTCAGCCCCGGGTGGAGAGCTGAGGCTGAGCGTATAGCCCTGTTGCGCTATCCTAGTAGGATTGGGCTACGTGCTGTCCTACGTTGTTTTCTCCTCCTCCAACGCGCTGACAGGACACCAGGAATTGCACGCATTCTTCCCATTCCGTAGTTCCTGTCAGCGGGGTAGACGCCATACCTAGGCTGAAAGAACAGAGTTGGCCCTGCATTAGAGCGGAGTGCACACTTGTGGATACTTTTATTTCCCTCACTTTTGTGGCTCTCCAGACGTCCTCCTTTTCAAGGGGGGCTGTAATAATTAATAGACAGCTAACGCTGAGGAGCTGGTTTATTGTTCATTGCACTAGGGGTGGCTCCCCTTGGATATTGAGTTATTACTTTGCATTAAGCCTACCTTAACATGACCGATTGGGTGCCATTCGAGGAGGAGGAGTATGGGTAATTCAATGAAGACAGTCAGTTTTTGGGTGACGGTCTGTCTGAGATGATCAACGCCTCGGTTCAGCAGTCAGTCAGCAGGGCCCCCAAAGCTTCTGTCCCTTGGCAGATTAGTCAAGCGTTGGTGGTGGCTCTAAAACCTATAATGCAGCAATTAGAGCACTTTGCTAAAAACCAAGGTCTGGTTCTTTTATCGGAGGGCAGTTCGGTGGAAGGGAGTTCTTCTCTCCCCGGTACATCTAAAGACACCTCTTTCTCTTGGCCTCATGATGGAGCCATGGCAGCACTACACCAACACTCTGCAAATGATCACCAATATTGTTCTGCCCCTTCCGCGTCCAGAGACTTCCCTAGAGGTGATCATGCTTCATTAGATTCTGACACCAATGATTTTGAAACCTCTCACTCCAGCACCTCCCTCCGCAAGCATAAAAGATCAAGGAAGGCAGCTTCCTCGAAAGTGAAAGAAGTTTCTGTGTCCCCTCCCAACCCATTTCAATTCAACCCGGAAGATATAGTGCACCCTTGTTCCGCAGATTGGGCCCCTGCGCAGGCAGTAGCAGAGTATTTGCATGATAAGCTGCATAAGAGCTTTGACAAGGAGGTCCGCAATAGGTTGCGGGACGAATGTCCTAGGCCTGAAATCCCAAATAAGGTGGTGGAAACGCCCGAGATTGATGCAAGCATGTGAACATTCCTGAAAATATTTGCCAAAGATCCGAAGAAAGGGATCGACTGAGCCTGGCGTTCCTGCCAGGATAAGCTTCGGGATCTATCGGGCCCCTGGAGAAAATCTTTGAGATGGTTTTGAGAGCCAAAGACACTGGCTCCCCTATCGACCCCCACACCCTGGGCGAGTGGACTCAAAGAGTGATATGCCTGCTAGGCAACGGCAACAGCAACTGGGCCATATCATCAGAAAGGCGCAAATCCTTCCTCATGAGGATTGGCTCTATTTTGACAGACCTTGCCGCTGCGGATGCGGGCCGCTGGCCGAAGGTCGCCTCTCCGGCAACAAATTCGTAAAAGATATTGCATAATATGTTACTACATTTACACCATTGGACAAGGCGCCAGTTAATTTTAAAAAAGTGTTTCACTCTGGCCTTTTGGCCAGGCTGTATGAGGCAGAGGCTGCTTTTCAGTATAGTACAGTAAGTACCCCCCACCTCCCAGCCCCTCGCCCTGCCTCGCGCTACTCACCCTCTCTCCTGCTCCTGCTTCTTTTCTTCTTTTCTTCTTCTCTGTTCTTCCTCCTCGCTCCTCGCCTGTAATCTTCTTCTGTACTCTTCTTCTCCCCGTCTTCTCTCTTCTTCTGTGTGCTTCTCTGCCTCTCCCGTCACCTCTCTTCTTCTTCATCTTCTTCTGAGGTCTTCTGCCTGTCTTCTGCCTTCTGTTCTTCGTATCTTGATCTGTGATCTTCTGCTCTTCTGTGAATTTCTGCTCTTATGAGTTCTTCTGGACTCCTGTTCTTCTGTTCTCCTGTTCTTCTGTTCTTCTGTTCTTCCGGTCTTCTGTTCTTCTGTTCTTCTGTTCTTCCAGTCTTCTGTTCTTCCGGTCTTCTGTTCTTCTGTCTTCTATCTTCTGTCTTCGGCTCCTCTGCCCCCTCCGTCCTCTTCTCCCCGCGCCTGCCCTCCTGCTCCTGCCTCATCCCCCTCCCTCACTCGCCTCCCCCTCTCTATCACCCCTATCTAACCCATTCGCTATCTACCTCCCTCTCTCCTCCTATCCACCTATCTCTCTATCTCTCTATCTCACTATCTAACTCCCTCACTCTAAACCTCCTCCTATCAACCTATCTCTCTATCTATCTATTTCTCTATCTATCCATTTTCTCTATCTATTTCTCTATCTCTCCCCCCCTTCCCGCCACCCCCTCTATTACCTATTCTTCCTATCCTCTCACTCTACCTCTCACCCTCACCCACCTCTACAACCCCCCCTCCCCTATCTTCACAACCTTACTCCTATCTCTCTTCCTAATCTCCCAAACCTCCTAACACTCTCCCCCCTCCACCCTTAAACCCCTCTCCCCCAGCTCTTCTCACTCTACCTGTCCCCCATCCCTTGCGCTTTCCCGCCGCGACCTCCTGCACGCCCCCGCCCCCCCAGCTCCCATTCGCCCCCAGCTGACCCCTCCCCCCCCTCCTACCTCATATGGCGGCCGCTGCGCGACCGCGCCGCTGGCGCACCAGAGGCGCACCAGAGGCAAGCCCGTCTGCGCCCGTCTGCGCCTGGCCCACGCCCAGCGCCACGACCCCTGGTCCCCAGCTCTCCCAAACCCCGCTGATCCGCTACGACCCCACCACCCTCCTCGCCCTCAACCCAGGACGCTCCAACACCTGATTCCAAGCTCACCCCAAACGCACCCATGGACCCTTCGCCTGCAACTCCTGCAAACGCATCTTCCACCACGCAACTACCACGACCACAAGCCCACGTGCCATCAACCACCTCAAGTGCATCCTGGTCACCGCTCGATCCGTCCACAAGCATGCCGTTGAACTCTGGGACCTCCTGGACTCCACAGCACCGGACGTCACCTTCATCACGGAGACCTGGATGAACGCCTCCTCTGCTCCAGACATCGCCACCGCCATCCCCGAAGGCTACAAGATCTCCAGAAAAGACCGCACCAACCAAGTAGGAGGAGGTATCGCCATAGTCTTCAAAGACTCCATCAGCGTCACCACCTCCACCGAAGACACCCCTCTCGCCGCTGAACACCTGCATTGTCAGATTCGCACCGACCCGAGGACCACCCTCAGAGGATCCCTCGTCTACCGTCCTCCCGGACCGAGCGCCCCCTTCAGCGACGCCATAGCCGACTTCATCTCCCCGCACGCCCTCGCCTCACCGGACTACATCCTCCTAGGCGACCTCAACTTCCATCTGGAACAGAACAACGACCCCAACACCACCGCCCTGCTCGACAACCTCGGCCTCAAGCAACTGGTGAACACCGCCACCCACATCGCCGGACACACGCTTGACCCCATCTTCTCCGCCAGCAAACACGTCTTCTTCAGCCACACCTCCGCTCTACACTGGACCGACCACAGCTGTGTCTACTTCACATTCCGACGCGAGACCCGCCACCTCCGCACTCAACCCATCCCTCGTCGACAGTGGAACAAGATCCCCGAAAAGCAACTCTTCTCAGCACTCGCCGCCAACCAACCCACCCTCACCACCGACCCCAACGACGCAGCCCTCAGCCTCACAAACTGGATCTCCAACTGCGCAGACAACCTTGCTCCCCTCAAACGCACGCATCGACAGACCAACACCAAAAAACCTCTCTGGTTCTCTGACACCCTCAAAGAATCAAAGAAAACTTGTCCCGCCCTCGAGAAGGCCTGGCGCAAGGACCACACCGCTGACAACATGACCGCCCTCAAGAACGCTACCCGCGAAAACCACCGCCTGATCCGCGCTGCTAAAAAGAACTTTTGCACCGACAGACTGGACAAAAACAGCCACAACAGCAGAGAACTCTTCAGCATCGTCAAGGAGTTCTCCAACCCCAACGCCGTCACGCCCTCACAGGATTTGTGCGAATCCCTCGCCACTTTCTTCCATCGCAAGATCAGCGACCTCCACAACAGCTTCGGACACCAGACCCAACATAACACCACCGAACCCGCACCCCCGGCCATTACCCTCAACAACTGGACCCACATCAACACTGAAGAAACCAAATCCATCATGAACTCTATCCACTCCGGCGCCCCTTCGGACCCCTGCCCTCACTTCATCTTTAACAAAGCCGACGACATCATCGCCCCGCACCTCCAGACCGTCATCAACTCTTCTTTTTCTTCTGCTACCTTCCCCGAATGCTGGAAACACGCCGAAGTCAACGCCCTACCAAAGGATCCTACGGCTGACCCGAGCGACCTTAAAAACTTCCGCCCCATCTCTCTTCTGCCTTTCCCAGCCAAGGTAATAGAGAAGACTGTCAACAAACAGCTGACCACCTTCCTGGAAAACAACAACCTGCTCGACCCTTCACAAACCGGATTCCGAACCAACCACAGCACGGAAACCGCCCTCATCTCAGTCACTGACGACATCAGAACCCTGATGGACAACGGTGAAACAGTCGCCCTCATTCTCCTCGACCTCTCGGCTGCCTTCGACACCGTCAGTCACCGCACCCTAATCACCCGCCTCCGCTCCACCGGGATCCAAGGCCAGGCCCTGGACTGGATCGCCTCCTTCCTCTCAAACCGTTCCCAAAGAGTTTACCTCCCTCCGTTTCGCTCAGAACCCACCGAGATCATCTGTGGCGTACCTCAAGGCTCATCGCTCAGCCCGACACTCTTCAATGTCTACATGAGCCCCCTCGCCAACATCGTTCGCAAGCACGACATCATCATCACCTCCTATGCCGACAACACCCAACTTATAGTCTCCCTCACCAAGGACCCCGCCAGCGCCAAGACCAACCTACAAGAGGGTATGAAGGACGTCGCAGATTGGATGAGGCTCAGCCGCCTAAAGCTGAACTCTGAAAAAACGGAAGTCCTCATCCTCGGCAACACCCCGTCCGCCTGGGACGACTCCTGGTGGCCCACGGCCCTCGGCACCGCACCGACCCCCACAGACCACGCCCGCAACCTCGGCTTCATCTTGGACCCTCTTCTCACCATGACCAAGCAAGTCAACGCCGTGTCCTCCGCCTGCTTCCTCACCCTCCGCATGCTCCGCAAGATCTTCCGCTGGATCCCCGCCGACACTAGAAAAACCGTGACCCACGCCCTCGTCACGAGCCGCCTGGACTACGGCAACACCCTCTACGCCGGGACCACAGCCAAACTCCAAAATCGCCTGCAACGCATTCAAAACGCATCGGCACGCCTCATCCTCGACGTACCCCGCAACAGCCACATCTCCGCACACCTGAGACACCTGCATTGGCTCTCAGTCAGCAAAAGGATCACCTTTCGACTTCTCACCCACGCACACAAAGCCCTCCACAACAAGGGACCAGAATACCTCAACCGACGCCTCAGCTTCTACGTCCCCACCCGCCTCCTCCGTTCCTCTGGTCTCGCACTCGCTGCCGTCCCTCGCATCTGCCACTCCACAGCGGGTGGGAGATCTTTTTCCTTCCTGGTGGGGAGGCTTCCCTCCCCACCAGCCTCAGGACCACCCAGGACCACCCCGCTTTCCGGAGACTCCTAAAAACCTGGCTATTCGAGCAGCAGCAACCCCCCCTTTCCCCTAGCGCCTTGAGACCCGCACGGGTGAGTAGCGCGCTTTATAAATGTTAATGATTTGATTTGATTTGATTTTCAGGCCGAGCATACTTTCAGGGCCCCCAAAGAGGATCCTTTAATCGTGGCCTGGACTACACCCGAGGTGGCACCTTCTTCCCTTCTCACTCCTGCTTCCAGCGGCACAGAGGCCAGAGAGGAGGCACAAGGATTAGCGCCCCTGCAGGTTTTTCAACAGGTAAGACTTCTGGATTCCTCTCTCATCCAGTTGGGGGGGCCGAGTGCAATTTTATCTACACAATTGGCACAGGGTGACTCAGGATGAAAGGGTGTTGCAGACTGTGCAGGGTTTTCGCTTAAAGTTTTACCAAACTCCACGTCAACAGACTCCTCACTTCCCTCTGTGTTTTTCCACACAAGAGGCCAGCTTTATAGATCTAGAAATCCAGGCTTTGATACAGAAACAGACGGTGGCTTTTTACGTACCCCATCCGACCGGGTTTTGCAGCAACATTTTTCTTGTTCAGAAGCGGGGGAGGACATCGCTTAGTGTTAAACTCCAGAGAGTTCAATTATTTCATTGTTTATCGTCAATTCAGGATGGAGGGCCTCCATCTACTTCTAGATTTACTTCAGACCAGAGACTGGTTGATGCACCTAGATCTGAAGGACGCTTATCTAACAATCCCCATTTGGCATCCTCACAGGAGGATCCTCCAATTTAGATGGAAGGATAAATGGCTGGAATATTTGGTCCTACCTTTCGGACTGTCATCAGCACCCTGGTGCTTCACCAAACTGCTCAAGCTGGTAGTAGCTCACTTGCGAGAGAAAGGGATTCGGATGATAATATATCTCGACGATGTTTTGATCATGACGCAATCCCAAGAGTTGGTGAAGCAACACGGTTTAATGACAATTTCTCTCTTGTAGGATCTGGGATTTGTTATAAACGAGAACAAGTCGAGCCTTGTACCCACCAAATCGGTGGAGTTCCTGGGGTTTGGGATCAACTAGGAGACATTGCAACTGATCCTTCCCTGTTCCAAACTTTGGAACATCAAGAGGGAGTTGAGGGTGGCACTAGTGCAACCCTCACTGTCCCCGAGAAAGATAGCATGCCTTGTGGGCCTTTTAGCTTCCTTGATTTAGGCAATATTCCCAGGGCCCTTACATTACCGAGCCTTGCAGAGGCTCAAGATTCAACACCTGCAGAGAGGTTTGGTGTATTCAGAGGAAATTCCCCTGACAGAGGAGGTCAGGACAGAACTCAGGTGGTTGCTGACACAGGTGCATGCGTGGAATGGCAGAGCTATTTTCAGTTCCCAACCGTAGGCGATAATAGAGTCAGATGCCAGTCGGTGGGGATGGGGAGCCCGATGCAGGGAAATCTCCATGGGGGGCAGATGGCCCCAACAGGAACTCCGGCTTCATATCAACTGTCTAGAGTTACTAGCAGGATCCTTTCTGATCAGGACTTTGTCCCCCAAGAAAGTCTTGTGCTCCCTTCTATTGAGGATGAACAACATCTCGGCAGTCCGCTATATCAACAAGTTGGGGGGTATGAATTCGCCCCTGCTACCAGAGATAGCCAAAGATTTTTGGCACTATTGCTTGTCCCACAGGCTGGTAGTGGTAATGGAGTATATCCTGGGACAATCCAATGTAATAGCGGACTGGAACTCCAGGTACCTCAGGGATCACAGCGACTGGAAGCTCCTTCCCCATCTATTCCAGTTGACCCAAGAAGTATGGGGTCGATGCAAAATAGATTTCTTTGCCTTCCATCTGAATCGACAGCTGGAGTTCTTCAGCTGGAGGCCGTACCCTCTCGCAAGGGCCACGGATGCCCATTTGCGATGATACAGAGAGTAGCGACTCACATCAAGATGCAGACGGCAGAAGTGGTGTTGATCTCTCTGATATAAAAGGCACAGCCGTTGTTTCAACTGCTTCTGGAGCTAGCCTGCAACTCTCCCCTGCTCCTTCCGTGGTCGCAGGACATGCTATTGGGACCCCAAGGGGAACTGTACCCTCTTGTGGTGGAGAGGCAGTTGCATCTGACGGCCTGGAGGCTTTCAGGCAACAGTGGTGCTTGCCAGGCCTTTTGGACACAGCTGCAAGTTTTATCAGTAGAGTGTGGGCACTGTCTACTAGGAATAGATATTCCTCGGCATGGAGAGCTTGGCGGAGTTGGTGCTTGGGAAGGCACTGGATCCCGTGGCAGCAGGAATAGTGGAAATAGTAAACTTTTTATTGCAAAAAGCGGTGGAGGGCCTGTCTTACAGGTCAATAAATAATTTTAGTTTTGCCATTTCAGCGGAGCACGTTAAAGTCAGTAATAATCCGGTTGGAATGCATTACGTCATTTCTAGGCTTCTTAAGGGCATTAGTTTCTAATCCTCCGAAGCCAAAATATACGTTTCTGTGGGATGTCAGCCTAGTGCTTACGTTGTTTGAGAAATGGCCTGAGAACATTTTTTTGACTAGGAAGCAAATATCAGCCAAATTAGCAATGCTGTTATGTCTTGCAGCATGTCGACGATCTTCGGATGTGATAGCTCTGGACCTTGCAGGTAGAATGTTTACACTGGAAGGTGTCTCTTTCAATATTACTAGAAGCACGAAAACACTGTCTGCATGTATAAAGTATTTTGCATACCCTTTCAGTACAAAATTGTGTATGGTAAATTGTTTGAAACAGTATGAAGAATGTACTAGAGTACTCAGATCAGATGTGGAAGGTCAAGTACTGATTTCATTGCAAAAACCTTTCAAACCCATGTCTACTGGGACTATTGCCAGATGGTTAAGAGGAGTGATGGTTGAGGCAGGAATTGATGTTACGCAATTTGGCGCTCATTCAATTAGAGGAGCACTGGCATCCAAGTCTATTGAGTTGGGAGTGACAGTGCAGGATATTATTAAATCAGCTGATTGGTCTTCAGATTCTACTTTTAAGCAGTTTTATTACAAACCGGTGGGTAATATTGCAACAAGAGTTTTTCTATCAGCTTTGAACTAGCATAATCTGAGCCTCCGGTCCTGACATAGAATGAAAAATTTTCTAGCATTTGCGCCAAGGACTTTCAATTCTATTAAGGACATGGAGGCGAGGATTATCCCACCCGGTAGTTGGTCTGATAATGTATGACTATGTCAGTATATAAAGAGTAATGTATGTGTGATATCAACTTTTTCCCACCCAGATAATTTCACAGTGATGTAGTGGGAGTTAGCCTAATGTTCTGTCTGTTTCTTAGGAGCAGAATAAAAAGCGGAATAAGAAAAGGTCTTGGCTATCAGGTTGATGTGTCCGAGTTCGATATCGGGATGGATAGAAACGTTTCAAGGACATTCGTCATGTTGACGTCCTGCAAGTTTCGTTGGTAGCAGTTTATGGACCATGTTTTGTTTCCTCCACGCAAAGAAAGAGGAGTTCAAGATGGTGTTAAGGACTTTAGTAGGGTCTATAGAGATGTGATTGGTGGACATATTGTGCTAAGCATAATGGGAAATGTAGTTGAAGTTTTCTGTTTTGTGATTGGCTGCTGTTTTTTGAGTAGTAAAGAAAGAGAAGCATAATCCTCGCCTTCGTGTCCTTAATAGAATTGAAAATTCTTGGTGCGAATGCTAGCGACTTTTTCGTCCTCGCCTCTGTATTCTTAATGGAATTGAAAATTCTTGCCACGAATGCTAGAAAATATTTGATTGCAACTTACGAACTTAAAGTAACAAAAGGATCTCTGTGACAAAAGCAGTAACACACCGAACAATCTAAATAAACTACAAACCTGACCTCCATTGAGCTTTGTGGCATGAACATTAATCAAGTGCCTTAACCACTAGCAGCACTGCCAAGTTTCCCAGGCCCATGCATGTGCTGCTCCAGGCCGGGTATTTTTCTTTGAATTTCTATTGAATAAAGCAGGGCTACAAGTCTCACAATTCAAAGACAAAACTGAACTGGAGCAGCACATCACGCATGGACCTGGGACACTTGGCAGCCACCTATGCACTAGGGTTATATTGCCATTATTATTATACTCTGAAAAATGCTGAGCACGCAAAGAACTCTGTATGCTACGCTAGTCTAGTCTCAGCCTATCATGCAAATCACAACCCCAAAAAGCCCACTCCCTCCCCAACCAGCTTGACTCTTGGTGCAAAATCACACACGGGATGCCCTGCTATTCGGCAAACATTCTTCACGTAGCCCAACTTCTACGCAGCTACTTTGGTCTGTTCATAGAGATCTAGCGCCTGAACAGATCGGCAAGCTTCTTCTCCTGTCTGTTCGTGCTATTGTGTTGGTGACCTCTAGACCGCGCTGCTTGAACATTCACCTCGGTGTGCTGCTGCTTTGGTCTGCTCGTGCGAGGCGCCTGGGACATGGCTCTCGTTCATGATGCAGGGCGAACATAGGCTTTCGAGGCAGTGTATAGTTAATCGATCACCGAAAATTCTTCCGGCTGGAACTTCAAGATGGCGGCGCCCATCAGATGAAGGAGAACATAGAATAAAAGACGAGGTTGCAACTTTGGGGCTATGCAGACGAGCGGGTGTCGCAGAGCTACAGGTACTGTGGAAGTGATGCCACCGAGGGACCCTTTCCAGTGGGAGGGTGGAGTGCTGAGGCTCTGGGAGTTAGTTATTCCAGTTGCACAATCTTCTTGTGGAAACATCCCTCAAAAGACCTCTTTTTTTTGCTAATGAGGCATATTCCTATCTATGCTACTTCCTGCAGAGTTTGAGGGCATTTCTATTGTTCACATTTGTGCCACACTGTCTATGTTATTTATTTTTAGTGGCATAACATGAGGGGTTCATTGAAATGAGAATATATTTTTCCCCAGCAAAGCACCTCTGCTCCCTCTCCTCTCTAACATGCTGCTGACTTTCCAGGAAAAAGTTACAGTGCTTCTCCGAATAGCACATCCACGAACGTCAATTCATCAAAATGCATGGGGTAGCGGAAGTGACCTCACACGCCATTTGACCTTTACTTTCACACACACACACAGACGCTTACACCCTACTCGCATAAACACACTCTCACCCACAAGAATGCACACAACATACATTTAAAAGCACTTTATAGTTTCCTCCGCTGCCAGAAGGAGTTATATTCCGACTAATTTTACTCCGTTCTTTATTACACTGATAGTGAATAATGTAATAAAATATGATACATTATTAATGTAATAAAAAATTGACAGAAAACAAGGAAACTGAAGTCCCAAATAACGTCCATAAGGACAAGTTGCCGCCTGTCTTCCTGACACTCATTTTGCCACCTCTGAGGCCAGGGGTTGCAAAGGCTGTGCCAAGGGTCGCAAGGGGCTAGCCACAGGTCGCAACTGCGACCCCCTAATGACGACCAGGAGCGCACCTAGTCAATTTTCAGTTCTGATCCTTTTATGGGAAAGAGAGCGCTCAGACGTAAGAAACACTGGCCTTTTGATTCATGATGAGTCTGCGATCTTTCCCAACCTGCTGAGAGGGAGAAGGAAAAGCGGTGGGCTGGTATAGTAGAGACATCAGTGTTTTGTAGCGTAGATTTGTACAGCGCTCATTAATCCCTGAAGGGATGCTGGAACGGCTGAGGACAGAACCGTGTTGTCAAAGAGAACCAGAAGTTGGGAAAAGATTGGCCGAGGGGAAGATAATTTGTGGACTAATTGTGTGTGAGGAGTAGAGGAAGGAAAGCCACTAACTTAACAGAGAGAATCGAGTCTAGCCTGGCCCTAATAGCAAAATTACGAGTTGAGCTATCACAACATCTGGCATCTAAATAACACATCAGATGTAATTCAAAATTCTGATAGAACTGATAGAAACGTTTTAAAATGTGATAATTTCTTCAACTTTTGAGTTTTAAAACTGGGTCTGTGGCACTGTAGTCCTGTTACTGGCTGGCCGCAACGTGGCAAAAGAAGTTCGGGCTGCCATTACAAAATAGGGGACCAAGTCCCTACGTCCTGGAAAAACAACTGAAAGGTGGAAAAAGGGAGGGGTGACTACGCTCTAACTCCTGCAGCGTCATTCGGGGAGGGAGGTGTTCACGAAGGGATCCAATGAAATTGAGAAAAAAAAGAATTGCTGCGTTGCTTGCCCTTCCTTGGTCTGGGCTTTGAACCTGCCGCAAACTTAGTGGACAAGGAACCGAAGCATCCTGCACACTTAATTAACCTATTCTTGTTCTTCCCTGTGTTCCGTGGTTGTGAAACCAGGTTTTCCAACCCAATTGAAGTCCAAACATATATCCACTTTATGGGGACTCACGAATCATATGAAAGGATTTGTGAACCTGAAAAAAACACATAAAATAGGGCCTGTGTGGTTAAGCTGTAGTGGAAGATGGCACCCATGACGTGTTGGGCAGCCCATGCTGTGCAGAGCTAGGCCAGGCCCTGCACACACAAGCTACCCACAACCGAAGGCGATGTGCAGAGGGGTTTGGGTGACTGCTCTACGTTGATCTTTCGGCCATTCATCTAACCTCTGATGCCCACAACTAAAGCCTGTGTGCAGTGGAGGTTGGGTGCACATGGCGGGGTCCTGCATCCAACTCACACACGGTGGTGGTTTAATGCCCACAGCTGGTTGGATACAGGCCCTGTGGCCAACCCCCATTGCCCATGACCAAAGGCAAGGTGCAGTGGAAATTGACCACCCACAGTGGATTGGGCACAGGTTGGGCTCAGGTCCTGCGGTCAACCAAGTCTGCCCAGGGCTTAATGGCATACACAGCGAGAATTGTGTGCCAGCATATGTTGGGTGCAGAGCCTGGTCACGGGACAACCCCTGTGGCATTACCCAGCTGTGCATGGCCTTTGGCAATGTGCAGAAGGAGACTCTATTTTTATGTGTTTTTTTTTCAGATTCACAATTCCTTTCATAGGATTTGTGAGTCCTGATGCTTGTTTTGCGCAGGCCCTGTGGTCAACCCCAATGCATGTGACCGAAAGTTGTGAACAGAAGGAGTTCGATACTTGCTGCAAAATAAGACACAGAGCCTAGCATCATTGGGACTGTCAGAGGGTTTTCCAGTGGGGAAGCTCTGTACTGGGTGGGGAGATGAAAGTAGCTAATGGAGAGTTGGATATTTCAACCTTTGCTTAAAAGGAGTGAGTGTGATCAAAGTGTCAAGATTTAGAGTTTCCCAAGAGTTCCCTATGATGGTGAATTGAGGGAGGGAAGAGGGTGGTTCACGTGACCTCCAGATGTAAGTGAAATCAGCAAGATGGAGGCCCATACTTCTCAATAATGTGTACCTCTATGTCCACATTATAATGATATTATTGAGTGTCATTTTTATCAGGGAAATAGATCTGACGGGCAACTAAGATCATCTAGCATAATCTCCCTGGGTTAATTAGATATAATAATTCCTCACTCTTTCCCAATGTGGGTTATTTGACAGTATTTTATGTTGTCACTTTTTTAAGTGCATTTATATTGTACATTCCTACCATTTGTTTGGTTCTCAATCACGTTTCAAATTCGTTGTCCTTTATGATTCGATGATTCTTGATGCCTAGAGACAAAGTGGTTTGTTATTATTAGATTTGGTTGTGTTTTATAGTGTTTATATGTGAATAACATTGAAAAGCAGTCGGTTAGGTTGTGGCTAGGCCAATATATTGTCTATAGGTGTATTTTATTCAATAGTTACCAACTAGTTCCCTTTCTGGATCTCAATGAAGTATTATTTGACTGGATGCATATGACAAAAGTAATTTCTATTAGTTTAGTTATGTTGGAGTATACATGTGTCCATTGCCCAGCCTGAGATATGGCTTTGATGCCATTCTGTGTAATTTCTTCAGGATGGTTAATTTGTACATTAATGTGGATGTGTTGGTATAACTTTAGTGGACATGTTGATGAAAAACATTCATAGACAGCTATATGGCCTGGGGGCATGTTTGCATGTGATGGTGCCAACAGTTGTGTCTAATGGGGTCTATTGGTGGAGGGGAATTGTGCTTATATCCAGTTCATACATTTAGATCTTTTCTTGATGGAGTCATGAGTTGTGTCTTATGTTAACCGTTAACGTTTGTTGTGTGGTAAACTGTGCGGACTGATCGATTTGAATATGTTGGAGTGACAAACATTTGCTAGCTATATGGCTCTGAGCCATGTTGTAGGCATGCTGGTGTCAGTGATTTTGTCCGGTGTGTGTTGCTTGTGTAGGGAGAGGTAAGAGTATAGTTTGGTACAGATGTGCCCTATAGGGGCAAATACTTAGTTAACCATCTTGATTAGAGTGTTTTTGTTTTTCTCATGTTAGGTTAATGAATGTTTTATTCAAATGCACTATCCTCAGTACAGCTGCTTTTGGAATGCAAAGCTGTCCATGAGTGACATCTGCACTGTTGTATTCGCAACAAATGCCCACATTGACACTGCCATTGCTTTATTTTTGATTATTGCTTTTTGCAAGATTTCTTTGTAAAGGTTATCAATGCTGAGAGTCAGTCAGAATTCGCTTCACTACAACAAACCATTTACAGATTCCAACAAATGTTGTCGTTTGCTGTACATGTAAAGGAATTACTTGTGCAATACAAGTGTAAATCTTTGTTTAAATAATACAAAATATTGCAATGGAAGAAAAAAACTTTTACAAAAGTACTTCTTATTCTGTAACCTTTAGACAATATGCAGGTTGGGGAACTGTAGTTTAAAATTCAAACATCGAATTAAAACATCACTGGTAGAGGACACAACAGATGACCTCCTTTAGTAACAAAGGCATGTTCCCAAAAAATAAAAAAGGCACGATCCCAATAAATAAAAAAATTATAAATTACATATTATGACACATGTAACTTTTTATTACATATCCAGAAAAAAACAAAACCACACAAGATATTTCCAACCTAAACTACAAATACTGTGAGCTAGGCTCTATTTCAAAAACGATTCCTCTTTCCATTTTGTGTCCCATCCCACAGAACCACATGCAATTTCCCCACATGCATCACTTTCTTCCATGATGAAAACACATTTCTGTTTTGTGATTGTTTGCTTCGACAATCAAACGTTTACTCATTCATCGATTTCATGTCAAAGTTCAATCTTTTGTCTGCAGTAGTAAATGTTAAATATCATCTGATTCTGAGATACTTTCCTCGGTAGCTTCTGACCTTCCACTTCAACTATACTTCTTCTGTTCTTCTGCACCAGGGATGAATAGACAAACAAAGAAATGAGCAAGATTTATCAAGCACATCTATTGAGCAGGTTGCCCTCGCACTGGTTGTATTCATAGAAGTGAAAAGGGATGAATAGATAAACATGGTAGGGTACTTGGTTGATAGAAAAAAGAGCAAACACCAATCCTAGATAATCGATTATGAGTGGAATATGGATGAGTTGAGCTGGGGAAGAGTGCACAGTTCTGTTGACTGTTTGACTGTGAAGTGCATAATAGCAAATGCACAAAGACTTTAAGGTAGCTCATTGGACACCGCTGACCAGCGTTAGATAGCCTGAGATGGAAAACCAGGCACACAAACTGAGTAGGGGCCAAGGATCCAGCAGTTGTATTTTGAACAGCTGTAAGCTGTTAAGCAAATGTTTTAGTAGTCCCAGATAAAGCACGTTTTTAAAGTCGATTTTAGAAAGATTGATAGCCTGCAGCAAGGTTTTATGTCCATCTAAAAGAATGAGGGGAATATTTTTTTTACGTTTTCTGTAAAGAAACAGCAGTTCTTGTGAACTTGATTCCAAAGAGTGAAATCATACAAAAAATGACACAGATTTCTTGCAGAATCAACAGGCATTGGAGTAGTGCCCAGTTCTGAAAGCCATTAGACAGTGGACTGTAGATCTGGTGGTTCTTAAATATTAGCACCACAGTTTTATCACAATTTAACTTCAGTGAGCTATCTTGCATCCAGAGAGTGACTGTAAATAAAAGGTGCACCGGTTCAGTTTGAGATGACACTTGTCCTTATCAATAGATATGAGGATTTGTGTATCATCTGCATATGCTAGAAGATAAACACTTGAGCTGTACATGTGTGCATTGATAGGAGTGACATGCAAATAAAACAGAGGGGACTCAAAGAAGAGCAGCGAGGTACTCCATAAGTCCGAATTCTGGGGCAAAACCAGAATGGAAGGATGTTGATAGTGTATTTTCTTTGATCCAGGAAAGAAGATATACATTTCTGTGCCTTGTCTTGAATTCCTAATAAAAAGGTAGCCAATACAGGTGGAATAGACACCCTTGTCAAACAAGATGCTAAGATTGAACAAGATTTCAAATCTTCATTTTGATTCACCTTGTAATTAGTGGCTGAAATTTCAATCAGATTAAATCACTAAACTGCCACGTTTTGTAACCATACCGCCGACATGAACACACTCACAGTCCCAACTCATCCTTTGAGTGTGCTTCAGCTAAGATGGACATTCTCTTAGGCTATCTACATTTTTGAGTATTCTTGTTGGTTTAGGTAAATTTATGCATGGAATTGTGTTCAATGACTGTGGCAGGAGCTGTCTATTGCATACTGTTGTTTTAGGCTGGAGTGTGAGTATACTTTGAGATAAATGTGCAGTTGAGGTGGCCAATGCTTACCCAGCTATATTGCTTAGTATCTATTGTGCGTGCATAATAGTTCTAGGGTTTTGCTTAACATCTTTTTTTGGACTCCTGTAGATGCCCGCTCATGTCTGGTGGTCTGTGGGAGAGAAGTAAAAGTATGATTCCCTGCTTTTGATCATGGTGTATTCAAAGTAAGAATACCTGACCTTTGGGTTTAACCAGCTAGACAAGGTTTCTCGAGACCCTTGCTCTCTGGAAGTACTGCTTGTCAATAACTCTCACATCAGAACTTGCATTGGTGAGCATTCAAGAAGTATGGCAGCTGAAAACTGCAATTAAACTTTGCAATCCCTCAGAGTAGGGACTAAAGCCCATTGTCACTCTCACACCAAGGTAGGTCCAGACACAAGTTGCTAAAGTGTGCCATTGCCTCTTGGATGCTTGGACGAAGAGCTCACACTAACCACTCTGTGAGAGAGAGCACTTGGTACATATAATCTAAATGGTCAGTCAGATCTCAAGTAGCATCAAGGAATTGCAGGTGACATGTAGGGAGAGGAGAAGAAGGGGGCAAATGAGTAAGGGTCACTGAGGAGAGACAAGAGAACAGTGGAGAAGGTGTGACAGAATATAGAGGGTAGATGGAAAAGGTAGACAAGACAAAATAATGAAGGATAAACTGGGTATAGGAGGGATATAGGGGAGAGAAAGGCGAGAGCGAAAAGATAGAAGAGCAAGAGTATGTAGAAAAGGGCAACTCTGAGTGTAAGATGGAGCCGAGAATGAGCTTTATCGAACTGCAGTGGTCAATCATTTTAACCACATTAGCCTTTATTTAACCCATAGCTCCCAAGAATTTGCTGCCATCAGCGAGTGTTGGTTGCTCCTTACTCCTGGATGGGTGAAAGAATTAGGTAAAGTATGCAAGAGGTCAACATGGCATATTACATCATGCCAATAAATATGTACTTTAATTAATTCTTCATAGGCCGCCCAGTGGATGTGGATGTAGCTCGAACAAAGGAGACTTAAATATTAGATTAATGTCACATTAAGTCAACCACAGCAGAACTCCTTCGGGTCTTGTTAATTTCCTTTACACTCATACATAAAGTTTATAAAATGACAAGCTATTCAAGCCCTTTCTGAGCCATTAATAGTATGAAAGGAAGAACGATGTAGAGACTTGCTACTAGTAGCTAGTTTACTAAAAGATTTCTGATGAACCCTTGGTTTTCGCGCACATATGGGTAAATGCACTGACCCATTACTGTAGACTTGTACACAGAAGTGTGTTCCTCAGTTCGAAGCGTGATATTATTCCCGGGTGCCCTAATGGAAACAGTATAACATATTGATTGGCAGATCATTTTTCTGTGTAGAAGTTTACACAGCAAAGCATCAGGCATTGAAGCATCTTAGCCCTCATGAAATTGACTAGACCGATTTCAGAGTATAAGTGGTTGAAGATTACAGTCGGGTAGTCCAGAAGTGGGAACTGATGCATTGAAAGGCCAGAGCATAGGACTACAACAGACCTACTGCCATGAAATTGAGTGCTGCTGCCCTGTCTCAATTTTAATTGCAGGACCTTTAATGCATTTATCATAATAAATGAGCTGCAGGACTTTATCGTCATAAATGAGCTAGAGTAACATTTTAAGCTTTGCAGCCAGGAAAGTAGGAATAGGCGTATAGAAGACACACATGTTTATTTGTTTTTTAAATATCTCTTTATTCAACATTTTATAACAGTTTTATGATAGATTAAATATATTAAAGATAACTGAGGTTATAGCCCCAGGGAAAACACATGGTTTTATTAGTGGCTTTCTGGTGAAGCTGCAATCGGTTCAGAGGCTGCTAAGAAGAACTGTAGTACATTTAGAAGATTATGAGGAGCTTAGAGTTACATTCCCTATAAAAGAGTCCGGATGCATTTGTTGGGGAAGCAGAAAGCCCTTACAGCAAAATTCAGGATAGACTATGGAAAGAATGCAGCAGCCGGGGTTTGGGCGTTAAGCCTATTCCATAAAAGAAAGAAATACAGTTACTTTTTTCCAAGAGCAGAATAATATTGTAGAAGGGGAATCGGTTTTGTTCATATAAATAGTTATTAAGATACAGCCTAGTTTATTTCTTACTCCTAGATGGATACAGGAATATCTTATCACTGCAGAAACTGTGCTCTGACTGAGAAGGAACATGACCCACTCAAATAGTTTATTTCAAATTAGCAAATTATAGTTTTGTTGTAAAAAGTGAATGAGTTACATTTAGTTGTACAAAATATTTGGGGAGATACCCAGATAGTTTCAATAAAAAAAAAATGGTTAAAATGATTGCACACCAATAAATCAAAAAAAGATAACTGTAAAAAATAATATTATAAGTTTGAGTAGGCTGCTTATATTTTTGGCAAAGGCCTGCCATCAAAAACAAGAATCAGGTGATAGGGACATTGCATGTTGGTTCAAAGACAGTTGCTGATGTTGAACACAGTTTTTCAGTTTTAGCAACTAGGTGCACAATATAAATACTTCATAATAAAAAATAAAAAAATGGATACAAGTTGTATATTTATTTGTGATAGTAGAGTGGCGCCCCTTCTGTGGCCTTGGTTTTACTGTGGAAATAAAGCTACTCCAATGTCCCCCAGTGACTTACTCAAGAATATATTTTTTGTATATATATTTTCCGTAGGTTTTGGTAAAAAAATAAGTGATGAACTCTGTACGTTCCAGAAATATTTGTGTCCTTCATTATTTCCTGATGAAGGCTCAGCCATTATTCCCATAAAAGAGCTGAAATGTGGCTTTGATTGTCAAAAGATAAATAAAATCTGTAAACTGTTTTTAGCTGAAGGGCAGAGAACAGTATCTATTTACTGTAACAAGAAAGTGTGATCAATCTGTTATGGATGATTTGACATTGTTCCCTCTTTTCTAGCTGGCATCTAGGTGGATTATGTATACATGGTGAAATTAAGAGAATTTCATGCCTACCCATATTCCTTATGGAATCTAATTATTTTCAGGTGATGAGAAGTCAGCACAAAAAACCTAAATAGTAAATGTAATTTTGTGAATCACTCGATTGAGCACGTTGGACATTGAAAACATGTTTTGGGCTGGTACCTATAGTAGTAGCTATTTGGGGTTTTTCAGTAAGGTTGATCGAGATCAAAATTTGATATACTTTTTGGGATACTAATCATGAATGGTATATACTTTTTTGAATTATGATTTTTGAATTTTGAAACGTGAATATTGATTTATGATTAGTGCATTTGACAGCTTATTCATTAGGCGCAATGATGTGATGTTTATCTGGGACTATCTTTCATCCACCTAAGTTACTATTGGTTGTTGTTCACAGTGCACTGGTGGAAAATGAGGCTGTGAATATGAAAAAGAAAATAAATTATATCCTGAAATAATTTGGATGTTGTTCCCCTGATAAGAACCATACATATGTATAATATCTTCCTCCAGCCTTTGACTAGACCTAGAAGAGAGAATATTTGCCCTAAAGAAGACATTTTTTGTTTTATAGCAGCGAAACAATAAAAAAAAGTAAATATAAACATAAAATATATATTTTTAACATAATTTTTAACATATTTGGTTTATATTTATGAATTTATTACAAACATTCCCTTCTTGTCATTTACACAAAGATTTTACAAAGCATTTGCCGGTTTGCTTGCCTGTTCACAGGATCTGGTGTTATAGTATTTCTCCTCAGTGATTTTGTAATATATTGAGTTAAGCATAGAACAGTTTGATGCTTTCGTCCTAAAAGGCTTCTTCCTTGTTCATTATATCAGCCTTCCGCAACAAAGGTCAAATGAACCCCATCCAAGTTTCAGTGAAATGACCACATTAAAAACAAGCATTTGCAATGCAATGGGTCTCACATTTCTCCGAGTTAGAGCTATTAGCAGTTGTAAACTCCCAACGGGACTTTTCTTGCCACATGAAATGGAAAAAAAGAGCGTGATTGCGCTGCTACAGTTCACTCGTAGTAAAACCTATTGGCAAAAGTGCAATTATCTACGTAACCGGCAAAAGTGCAGTTAACTATGTAACAGGGTCGATGTCATGCAAAGCGCTCGACTTCTGCCAAGTGAGATCGCGCTGCGAAAAAAGTAGTCCGCAAACCGGACAGAAAACAGCGAGCCTCGCATGTTTTCAGTACTTGGTCGCTGCGCTCGAGGAGGGCTAGCCACCGGAAAAGGCATGACATATGCATGCCTTCCTCTAATGAAAGCAAGCAGATTTTAAAAGGCAAGCCCACGAACCAATGAAAGACACTGACGTGACATGGACGGGGCTCCGAGCCCTTTTCTAACTACTAAAGCATCTTGCAATCTTACACATGCGGCGCAGTCTTGACCCTAACAAGATGCAGTTTACATTTTTGTTTAACTTGACTAGAGGAGGATTTTGGAGAGAGGCAGTTTCCAAACGCTCACTGCTAAGGGTAATATAATCAATCACATTCTTCCAGTCAAGTGTCTTCTTCAGTTTGGCATTTATGTTCAATATAAGTTGCGCTTCTCAACAGATATTTCACCAATTTTAGTCTCCCAGTGGACATATGTTCAACACTTTATTCCAGTCCTTGAATTGATTTACTAATCTACTTTCATTTATCAGATTGAAAGATTTTCTTTCTAATATTTGATTTACGTCTTAGTGGTCATGAGGGTTTCTTCATGTCCAAAGCATGTTGATTTCGGTCTTACATGTGACTGTAATAATTTCTCTAAAAATACTTCTCATATTGTCATTAGCAGACACTGTGATAAGATGTTTGCACAAAATACTGCAAACTGTATTTTATTTTTTTGCAATATTGATTTTACTCCCAATACTAATCTCAGCATTTTGAACGGCTTAATATTGAACCTATCCACTTGCTCCACACATAAATTAAGAATGACTTTATAAGTGACTGCAGACTTACAGAGCCAGGATATATATTAAGCTGGTAGGTATGTTTGATCGGAGTACCTGATGGATAATCTAACTTTACCACCTCATTACAATTGTCTTTCTGACGGATGGTGTTTTGATTTAGGGTGTAGAGTTGGAAAGGTTGTGCAATGCACTGCAGGAACTGTTTACTAAGGCACAGGGGTCTTGACTGTCTAGTAAAGGGTATATATCTAAACCAGTCTGTGTTTAGTATTACATGCACCATGTGGTTTTAGTAAATTGCTTTCTTGAGCCCCGTGTATTATATTTGTTTTACTTTTCTGAGACAGCTGTACAAAGTGTTTTTTTTTTTTTTTGTGTTTGTTTTTACAGGTAAAAGAATTAAGATGTTGTGAAAAGGTCATCAGTTAATGTTGTTTAAGGATTCAAAGGTTTGAGAGTGCAGTTTGATTTTACTAGAGGAAGGAGATTTGGAGTGTGGCAATTTCATTGCTCATAGAAGGTTGCAGATGGAAAACATAGACGTGTTGCATAGTGGAATCAGTGCATGCTGCTCCACATAGACTTCAACTTGCTTTGGAAAAAACACTGTGCATTAGGTATTCTGATTCCATGTATTACCTGATCTCACAAATGATACCAATACGGATATTAGTTGTATAAGGTTCACTTTGTGGGTTAGTGGAGACGCCAGCTGCTCAACATGAAGCTGTAGCGCCACATGACAGTGTGACCTTGACTAGTTATTATGTCCAGCTGTGACTATTGTGTCCATTCCTTGGAGCCTCCTCTGGAGTATTGTATGTTTGTGTATTGGTGGATCGCGAAACAAGCCAAAAGGCAGCGGAGCGCTATACAGTGTCAAAGGCAGCAATATAATTAACAAATGATTGGAGCAGTGGCTGGTCTGTGGGAGCAGAAGTAGACCGTTACTGCATTGTTATGTAGTGTTCATGGATGTGTCTTGAACTCTCCTAACTTAAAGAAGGGTTGGGGCGGTCCTAATGGGTACTTGGATGTTGTTCCAGATTACGGGTGCGTAGATGTAGAAGGCTTGTTCTCTTGCATTCTTTTTTATGCTTCTTTGGATCCATTCTGATGGTGTGCTGGGTGCCTGCTACTTGAAAGAAAAGTAAATGTGTGCAATTGGTTTATCACCAAATGTAAAGGATGCTTAGGAGCCAGTATGGGCTTTAATTGATGGAGTGACTTAAAGCATCATAGTGACAAAGACTTATTGTTTGTCAGAGGCAATATTATAAAGAGTGCTATCAGCTGAATTCTGCAATGCGTCCTTTTAGTGGACACAGTAAACTGATGGTATTAAGTACAGTCTGAATACATATTACTAAAATATATACTTAAAAGTACATGTTTTCTCTTTAAAACTAAATTGCTTTGCTGCATCCTGTCTCATCCTGTGTGTAATGCAATTTTGTATTAATGATAGTGATTTCTGTAACAGACTGGGCCCTCGTAGCACTATAAAAACAAAAGTCACAATTCCCCACTGCACCAACCAGGATTCAATTATGTGACTCTTTTGTCACACACAGACAGATATCTGTAGTGATCATATTAACTAATTTAGGTTTCATAATGTAAAAGAGTGCATTTCCCACTGATTAATTTAATTTGCATTTATTTTTCATCGTAGCTGTGCACAGTATAGTTACCCTCTTACCACACTTGATGCCCCCTGCATCCCTAGCCCTCATGATCACAGTTCCAATAATCTTATGCACTGCAACCACAGCATGGAAATGAACACAGCCAGGAACATGCATATTAAACGAGGCACTCCTTCCATGCTATCTTCATTTATTAGTATTTGCTGAGGCTTTTGACCCCCAACCTGGAATGGAGTCATGAACATTCAGGGAGGCGCGCCTCACGGTTTGAAGACAAATGTGCTAGAAGGGTGGTTTGGATGTTATGTTATGTTATGTTATAGAGGTTTATATAGCGCCTAACTGCCAACGGCCTCGTAGCGCTTAAACAGCCATAACGGTGACATACTGTTTAAATTTATTCAAGGGATTTAGGTTTTAAATAGCCAAGTCTTCAGTTCCTTTCTGAACGACATCTCTTGAGGGTTTGCTCTCATCTTGAGAGGAACATTATTCCAAAGCAAAGCGCCTTGATATGCTACCGATCTTCCTCCCCATCTGGCTTTCCTCGTAGTTGGAATTATGGCCAGGTTAGCTGAGGAGGATCTAAGTGGCCTAGCTGGAATATAAGCCTGGGCCAGGGTTTTCAGCATTTCAGGTCCCTTATCAAATATAGATCTATGAAAGTGGCACAGGGTCTTGAACTGAATCCTTTCAGCTACCGGGAGCCAGTGTAGGGAAACAATTCCCGGCCGTATTGAATATTGTTTAGGAATATTCAATAGCAGACGAGCCGCTGCATTTTGTACCCTTTGCAATCTCTGAATTACATATTTCGGGGAACCAATAAACAAAGCGTTACCATAGTCAATCCGAGCACCAATCAGTGCCTGGACAACCACTCTTCTAGCTGGGAAAGGTAAAATAGTTAGAACCTTCCTCAGGGTCCTTAGCAGAGCAAAAGCAGTTCCTGCTATTATATTCGCATGTTGGGCCATTGAGAGAAGGGGGTCCAGCCATACTCCTAAGCTTTTAATGAGGCCTTTAGGGGGGGGAGGGTTGATATTCCTCTCAATAGGCTGGAGTTTAAAGGAGGAATTTTGTTTCCAAAAAACATAACCTCCGTTTTGTCATCATTAAGCTTTAGTTTACTATCAGCCATCCAGCTTGCAACTGCTTTCATACATGGACCTAGAGCTGAGCCCATATCTGGGTGGGAATTAGAAAAGGAGACTATCAGCTGCGTATCATCTGCATATGAAACTAGGTTCAATCCGAAAGGCTCAACTATGCCTGCTAATGGCCTCATGTAGATGTTGAAAAGTAATGGACTTAAGGCCGAGCCCTGAGGAACACCACAACTACTGAAGGTGCTCCTAGAAATATACTCTCTATCGAGTACCTGAAATGACCTCCCATATAAAAAGGAGCCAATCCAGTCTAACGCGGAACCGGCAATTCCACATCCTTGTACCCTTTCTATGAGGATTTTTAAGTCAACTGTATCAAAGGCCGCACTTAGGTCAAGGAGGATAATCGCGGTTTCCATACCTATATCCATCCTCTTCCTTGCCTCTTCTGTTATGGCGATCAGAGCAGTTTCTGTACCATGTTTAGGTCTAAAACCCATCTGGGTAGGATGTATAAGATTCTTTTCCTCCAGGAATGTGGATAACTGAGCGTGTACATGTTTCTCCGCCAGTTTGGCAATTAGGGGCAGTAATGAGATTGGTCTATAGTTGCTCAGGATCTTGGGATCTAGGCTGGTTTTCTTCAAGAGTGGCTTGACAATGGCTTGTTTCCAATGGTCAGGCACTATGCCGTCCCTCAGAGAGGTATTAATAAGATTCTTTATTATCGGCCCTACTACTGAAATTCCCAAGGATAGAATTTGGGGGGGGGCAGGGTCTAGTGGGGAGCCCGATTTTGTTGACCTCAATAGATTAGTAACTCTGTCCAAACTGATGGAAGTAAAGTTTGTAAAAAGGGTTGCCTGCCTAACCTCTTGGCTTATTCTCTTCTGCCCGTTATTAGGGGAATTAGGAAAGGCTAGGTAAATATTCTGGATTTTATCCAGAAAAAAACTAGCCAGATCTTCTACATGTTGTTGGGGGGAATCCCTAGTTTCTACTTCCTCTCTTGGATGGATCAGATCTTTTAGGGCATTAAAGATCTCCTTGGGTGAGTTGGCCGCTGCTTCAATTTTTCCTGAGTAATAGGTCGCCTGATTGGAATGATGCCAAAGGGAGATGGGAGAAAGCCTGCCTCTTTCACTGGCACATTTTTTCTCTTGTTTAAATGCAGCATTTTGAGCAAAGGACCTGAAAGGACGGACTTTTAAATGGAGAGTGGTTGAACCATTCTTATAAAGGACCTGGAATGACAAATCTTAGAGGATATACCTCCATGCCTACAATTTCCAAGGTAGTAGGTTTGATTATATGATGGTCAGTAAAGTTCTTGGCTGGCTATGCATTGTAATTGTTACTAATCTAATTACTAATATTTGACTAAGAACTAGAGTAGAGGCTAGTTAATATACAGTTTAAGGAGCCGGGTGTACAACTATCTGGTCACAAAATACCAGTCACAAACTGTGACCAGTGTGGAATTTTGCAAATTGATATATGTAGTAATAGGTCAGATCACAAAATTCTGATATCGTAGTGGCAATCCGACCTACCTTATCAAAAGCAAGGTAGGTTGTAAATTGCAAATTACTGCAATTGATGGCCATCTCGGTGATGGTAGCCTGCTGTGTCAGCAGACCAACAAGTCTGTGATTTGCTTTTTACATAAAATGTATATTTTTAAATGCAACCAGTTTTCCTTTAAATTAAATGAGGCTGCTTTAAAAAAAAAGTTTAAAACATTTTAAAAGTTTGTTTGAGAGTAGGCAGTGGACCAGTGCCCACTCCACAACAAACTGTTTCTTTACATTCACAAAGGGAACGGATTTCTAAGGGGATTCCTTCCATTTTGCGAAGAGGTTACCACCCCATGTTGGGAGTCTGTAAAATGTCAATGTTTTGCTATTGTGTTTTGGTCTCATACCATAATGATTAATTATTTGGAAGGGACACCCTAAACACGCTTCTAACAAGCAGCAATATTTTATCCCTTTCTAACCCCATTTTGTAATTTGTTAACCTATCTAGTTGCAAAATTAGCTTTATACGAAAAGCATTTTTGCGACCGCAAAACTCAGAATCTGAGTGATTTGTGACCACAAAAATCCCTGCACATCTGGTCACCATTTTCTAGATATGAAAGCAGTGAGTTCAAATATCAAATATGTCACAATTGGTATGTTTTATCTTATTGTGTTTACTACTTTATATAGTATGCATCATTTCATTTATAATAAGGATACACCAGACGATCTCACAAATGGTAACTAGATCTCCTTTGAGACATGGACGGTGAATAGAACAACATATAAAACAACATTGTTAGGAACACACAATTTGGGGTGGTGCACCCAACAACTAAGGAGTCCAAAATCCTGAATACGTTGAAGTTGTATTTTATTTAATTCCTTTAATCCTTCAAAACAGCACACCAACAGCCAACACGTTTTATTCAATTGACTTGAACTTCCTCAGGGCTGTAAACAATAAATATAAAAACACATGAATTAAAAGCTTATCATAGTTCATAAACATAACAACTTATAAGAAAACAGTCCAAAGACCGACCTCAACCAAACCATCACCATTAAAAACTTTAAAATGAAATTACAATTCGTAATAAAACATATTCCGTCCAGAATGGCCTCATGTGCCACCCCTGGTATTATGTTTCTCAACCAGTCCTGAAGATGAAAAATACATGAAGAGAAAAACTGTTTTACAGCAATCAGACTACCCAATAACTACAGTGAGGAACTGGAAAGAAGAATATATACATCTGGCCATATTCATCCTGAATACCAAGTCAAACAACCAATTTGTAAATTGTATATAAAGAAAAGGAGGTAATATTCCTCTGAGGTACCAAAAACCCTTGTTTTAGGGGAATGGAATTCCTATGTAAACCCCTGCATGTGTTAATGTACACAACCTACCTCTTAATGAAAAAAAGTAAGTGATAGCATGCCGAGATCCAGTCCAACCGACCGGTTGTCACGTGAATCATGGCCACATAGAATAGTCTACCCAACCTCCCAAGGGGGGATTTCACCCCACTATAGACACCTGAGGGGAGCAAAATATAATATTCATTGATCCACGTGTATAATTCATATTAAAAAATATTAAACGTCGGGGAAATATTCCATTATAAGATGACCCCAAATTTACTATGTTCACATTATTGTTATTAAACACGGACCCCACTCTTTGTGACATAATTCATCAGACTCTATCAAAAATCCACACTGATTAAGGTGCCGCAATACTACACTCCAAAACTGGCAGTCATGCATAACCTTAACACCAACGGGGTACCCAGTCATGTGAACTATATTAGCATTGCAAATGCCTAATGCTGACCAGTCGCCCCCTACACATTTTAACCAATGTATAGAAATCTCCGGTTCACACTGAAACCTCCATTCACCGTCCTCTAGGGGGCGCCAGACGCAATTTCATAATTGCCTATAAGAAACCTCCTGGGTGTGCTGTAAATATCTATGCCCTGCTAGACTTGAGGTCTGACATGTAAATCACCAATCCAATGTGTATTTGTAACCTCACTGCTAATCACCAGGGGGTAAGTACTGTCATTAAAAGTCATAAATTAAAAAATCAAGCACCACAACCGCGGAGCCTTGATGACGCTTGGACAGTGTATCCGTGAACTCCAACAAGATACACCATAGTAGTTTCCACCACACCCCACGGAGCACCATAAGGTGAACATCTCGTGGCCGCAGTAATGCATTGACATAGGTTTACATTGGTTTCAGAAATCGGTGCCTGGTTCGAATCCTCGCCCGATGCAGTGTCACAGTTACATCGTGGAAGCCCTCCGACTGTCTTACACGTTTCCATCCCCCACCGTCTAGAGTGACGTCATATAAGTTAAATCACCAGTCCCATGTTTACAGCGGACCGGCACAGATAGAGCGCTACGATTGTGCAGGCTAGATAATGTTTGGACAGCGTGTCCAAGAAAATCTCGAGGCTGCATTATTAAATTATCTTTAATTATCAGCAAACTGCAGTGCTGATAAATAAAACCCATAGCATGTACATTGTCGGACCCCTAAATCCAGCTTGCAAAGATTTTTTTACGTAACAGTTCTGCCAAAGAGCTCTGTGTCCCTATTGTAATCTACGAGGAACCACTCATGCAAAATCCATTAGCTTTCAACAATAATGATACAACTCTCCCAGACCTGACCACGTTCACATACACAATCACCAGAATCCGTGCCAATCGCCACTAATAAAGCGCCTGCGCTCACGAAAAGTCGAGAGAAGTGAAAGAGACACCAGACACATTTACTACATACCTCCCCTCGTATACGCATAATCGAAAACAAGCGGTACACCTGTGTACAGTGGGTCAGGGAGTGTCTAAAAACACTGGTCACCACAACCCCTTGGCGAAGTTCTAAAGAGGAAAACCCCAGCAGGTGTATCACCCAATTCCCTTCCACAATCCAAGATGGCAGCGGTGTCCCTGTTGTTCACATAAAGCTGCCCGAAGAGACATAACACAGACTTCAAATTCTGCCAGTCAAATTTCAAGAATTAGGCTCCAGTAACTAAAGAATCTCTGGACCAGAAAGGCAACACAATGATCGTACTAACACTTGGGCGCATAGTTTAACACTAAAATAACCAGAATGTCCTTCACGCACAGTTCTCTGTTGCAAAGAAATCACGGTCAGGATTCTTTCAAGCATGTGTCATATTCCTCTACGAGGAAGTAATTTAAAAAGGAATTAATCAGGCCAATTAGAACAGAAAGGCAGCAACATTAAATGCTTACGCCTAGACGCCAACCAACATAACACTTGAATAACCAGAGTGCCCGTCACACTCGTTCTTCTGTCATGCAACAACTTGATCCGGATTCCGCGAACACGTCATACTCTTCCACACGAAAACAATTTAAAACAGTTGAATGCTGTGCTTAATTTGTAAGTACCGTGCCGGTGCTCGAAGCTGTCCTCTGGAACACGAAGCTGCTGCAATCAAATGTGCGAGCACGGAATACTGAGGCAGCGTAATCATAAAGCCATTTTGGGTCTCTTTAATCCATTTACAGCCACTCCCTTCCCCTTCAGTATAATCTTGCAACTTTTTGCTTTCTCCCTTTGTGACGCCTTTTCGTTTTTCTCTTCCTCCATCTTTCCCATATGTGTCTTTTGATCACAGTAAATGCTTGAGGCAGAAAAATAAGTGCCGGTGCCCCGCACCAGAAAGCACCGGCTCAAATTAAGCACTAGTTCAACCGAAGTAACATGCATGCCAAAATACGTCCATATGACCGCTGGGTTATAATCGGCAGAATGATCATATGAAAGTACCCTAATATTCTATAAAACTGTCTGAGTACAAAAGCCTGTAAAGAATTATAATAATAAAGGCAACAAAAGACAGCCACTGAATTTCTGACATGAACATTGTTATAACCAAATCCGAAAACCAATGTGAAGCCGCTAAACTGGATGAGGCTACCCCAAGTTATAATCATTATGACATTAGGATCATTATGACATTCGGAAACTTGGGGATGATTTCCGGGAGGTGCTTGTAGGGCATTGATCTCCAATATTCTGCCCTGGTGATCAGATAAGTTATGAGGTCATTTTAAGTACTCTCTATATGAGGGACAAACACATTATGTTGTCACCATATGATAACAAGAAATGTCCCACGCCATACATATTCCAAATAATGAAAACCCTCATGGCACCAGAGGAATACATCCTCGCACCGAACACAGTACATATTATAGACCCATAAAACAGGTTTACAAGACCATATAATCTACCTACAGCTAATGAATGTGTGAGTATAAAACCTAACAGGGCCATAGGATAATGGGGAAATAAGAAATCCAAAGGAAGATGGTATATTCACCAAAAATCTTTCCCTACCGTTGGCACCACAGGGCCACTGCAGGTAAACAGCATATGAATCAATACTTTTGTTTGCTTATTTCTATAGTGTAGTGTCCAAAATCAATGTTTTTTTCACTTATAAACGTGTAGGTTTCTGTACAGGTATAACGTTTAGATCTACGATTATACAATTTGTTAGTATGTATTTCCTGACACACCTGTGTGGTTTACTTTCCTAATGGTAGAATAAATGTCAGTCTTATTATTCTCCCAGGTTAAGAAACTTGGCTGAGATGTACTTTATCCGCCATTGTAATATATGATTTCATATCAGAATAGCAGGGGTGACAAGGGCAAACTTGTCAAACGCCCCTCTGCGCTTCCCAAGAATTGGATATGAATCCTTCGGTCCTGACCCGCTTTGATGGATGAGTATAACAAAGCTAGCTTGACCCATGCTATAAATTCCACACTAAACCCCAGTGAAGCTCCACGGCAATGTGTCTAATGTCTTCTCCTCATCTATGGATTCTACCCTGGAGTTATGAACCTTCTCTGCCTGACCAACTAGTATGTGAAAAAGTCTGCGTATGTTGGGAGAAGTACTTCGTCCAGGAAGAAATATACACTTTCGTCACTGTAAATGAATAAGAGAAAAACCTGCTACGATTTTCCCAAGAATTGTTCAATCTTAGTTAAGCAGTGTAAGGAGCAATCTTAGTAAAGCAGTGTAAGGAGTCACTAAGATGAAGTGAGTGTTGAGTCTTGATCTGGTTTAGGAAGAGCCACAATGTTGGCTCTAGTTTTCAGAGGAAGAATACTGCTGTGAGTTTAGCTGCCAGATACATTTCATGTGAGTGTGAGGCCAGAAGTAAGCAGCATAAAACAGTAGACAATGTGTTACTTCTGGGGTCTTCACATGGCCCAGCAGTGTAATTGCCAATTTAAAATCTGCTATGTTGAGCGGGTTCTCTGATCATCTGGTATTGACATTTTGCAGAAAGTTTGTTTAGCCATTTTGTTGGGCTTAGTAGTGAGTGTAGGTTAGCATAATATCCAGGAAAGATGGTCTTTATGTTACTTTAAGCGTGCAACAAGTTCCCTTTTCCAACCATCAAGGCTGACATCCATGTCTTAAATACATTTTCACATAATTGTTCCATGTGTCAATGCGTGAACATTAAACGTTGCCAGACTTTCACCTATCAGTGGCATCTTCCCAAGTGTGGCAACCCTTGATGCCATATATGGGTTACTGCTCCCACTCTTTAGCCCTTTTTACATCAGTACAGTCATGCCTGTAAGCCCCTTTGGGCAGGCCCACCAACCTGACATTGTTACATAAACTCCTGCCCTCAGCTTCTTCAACACAATAGTTCAGGAACAAAAGTTGCCTTTGCATTCCTTCCATTTGAGTTCTCAACTTGCTTATGTCAGGGTATAGCGTAGAGAATTGATTTTCGTTCTCGTTGACTCTGTTGGACAATTTCCTCTGGTCTGCTTGTAGAAGGGCAAGGTCTAGCAGCCCCCCATATCTCTTATTATCCTGCACTTCTCTCTTGTTGTTCGCCCACAGGACTGTGTTTTATCTGGTGAGCGTTTTCAACTGCCAGGCTTTGTAGCATTTACTGGGGAATTGCAGAAGATCTGTCCCCAGAGGTTTGTTCTTCAGTGGGCAAGGCCAGCTGCTACATTAACTTGGTGATTTGCACCTGTTGTAGCCACTGTAAGGTAGTGCTGTGTTCGACACTAGACAGAAGGAAATTCCTTTGTTATTTTTTGGTCTGAGACAAGGTGTAAGGCAAGGACTCACTACTACTGCTGCTACAGACAAGAGAACGTCTGGGTTTAGGTTTGCCAGTATAGGGCTCCGAATTCAGTGCCCTCTTGCTTGTTTCTCTACGTCATCTCACAACAAGGGGTTTGTTTAAATTACCTGTTCTACAGTCCTGCTCAGTGCACATGGGTGTTTCTGCACATACAGTTCACTGCCTCTTACAAGAAGTGGAACGAGGCAGTTGCACATAATGAGACCCTCAATGCTCATTCTGTGTGCCTTTCCGTCGTGGTCTCAAAGAGTGCTGTTATCTCTCCTGTTGTTGGGTACTGCACAAGTATACCCACAGGTATTCCCACTTATTGCCAAATCAGGTGTCTGGTGTAGCAGTGCAGTGTCCCACATTCCAAGGAACAGACCTCACTACTTGCCTACCATCTGCAGGCCAGCGTGTGCCCATCATGGATTGTCTCCTTGATGCGCTTCTTTTCCTCGGTGCACCTCACCTCCACTGAGCTCCTCTTCTCCCCGACTGTTACATTGTATGTATACTACAGGGCACAGGTAAATCACAGCTCGGAGGTGAGCCCTTTCAGCTGCCGCAGCAGATCGCTGGCTTTTTGTAGAATGACATGGTCCCATCTTCAGAAGTTGCCCTCAGCTGCCACAGCAATATACCATTTTCTGTGCAAAACACAGTCCCAGTCCATTATCCTCTGCTGTGTTGGTACCAGTCTGATCTCTTCACTTTGGGTATGGCACAGGGTCCTATTGCAGTTCGTTACTGTAGAATGATTCATTACAGGCAGTCGATGGAGAAGCTGACACAGAACACAACTCACTATCGGCTGCTACCTATGTTCTCCCTCAACCCTTCAGGCTTTTTATATTGATCTCTGCCTCCAGACCACCTAATATACTGAGGTTTAACTCAAATGCCCATGTACTAGATGTGTAGGCTGTACAGCCGTTAGCATATTTGCCATGTGACGGATTACTTCTTAGTCAGCATTTCTGTCCACAGCATAATTGTCTGCTCCACTAGAGATAAGCATCACCAAGATTGAAATAATACCAAAATTGAGTTCCTGGCACTTAATAGAAGTTGGGTGACCAAAGTGCCCAAATTAAGGATGCCTAAAGGTAGTGAACCACCTGGAGGTTTCACTAAAAAGGGTGAAACTGAGTCACCTTTTATAACTGGCAGTTACCATACCACAATCTTGTCAATCTGGTTGGACAGGCTGCCTAGTGGCTCTCCCTGGTAAATCAGAGTATGTGCTATTTGCCCTTTACCTGCATACTGTCTGTAGCGCAGGATGAAGGTCAAGATTCCTGAAGTGACTGTCTAAAAGGGACTGTCTAGAGAAGGTATACGGACCCTGCTTGTATCATGAGATGCCTTCCCTCACCATAAAGCTAGATTTACTGTGATCGTTGTAGAATGCTGTTGAGCTGCACAGTCTCATAGTACCTGGCTGGGCTAGCACCAAACCTTGCTTACATTGAATACAAGCTGGTCCTATGAACTACACTGTCAGTTTACATTTTGACTTAGTGGTGGCCTGTGCAGCAGTAAAGAAGAAAGACTGATCAGGAAAAGGAAGCTTGGTTATTCCCCTGTATGATTCCGGACGATAATCCACTTTGCCTTGACACATTTCCTGCAGCCAGATGTCCCATTCAAGAGGGACAAGACCTCTGGGTGCTGAGAACTGTTTTCCCACTGTCACTTGGGGATTCCGTAGCCCTCATGCTGTGGGCTATTGTAAGAGCTGCAAGCTAGCAGCCTTGTCATCTCCACTCCCCCTACTAAAAGACCCACCTTGACACTTGAAGCAGCAGTGAAATGAATGGAATGTGGATGATAATGGAAACGATTATAAGCGTCTTCTGAGCCTCAAGCCTGCAGCCCTGTGCTGTAACTGCTAAGTTCACGTTCCAGGTCAGGGTCCATTATTTGCCCTCATCGTTTTATTCTAAATTTCACTAATTTGTGGTTCATAAAGTTGGAGAAGTTTAAAAATAATTTGTGAATTTGAGACCTATGGTTCTTCTCAACTCTGTGTGCCACTACTAACGATGATGTTCTTTGTATTTCGGTGTGTTCACAATAGTGTTTGGTTCTTGCCTTTTCCTTGAACCACTGTGAATACTTGTGGTGAGGTTTGTGTAGGTGATCCAGAGATCTTGGGCGAAAGACCTTCATGTGGTAATAAAAATATAGCCGATGTTGAATATCACAGAGCAAAAATAGAATTTTGATCTTGCAGCTGTCAATTCAAATGGAGTTCTCCAAGTCTGTAACTAAATCTGATCTGTGAATTCTGTCTGATTTGTTTTAAACTTGTTTGTTTGTTTGTATTCTCAGCGCCAACTCAGTTTTCAATTCCCCTGAGATAGAACATGTGAGTAATGTTATATCCGGATAGTAACACCTGCCAGTTACAGCCTTTCCATCTCAAGCTCTGCCCTTTAGAGTTGCATGACTGTGCCATTAAAATGGACATTACTTTGGATGTAGTATGCAAATTAATCGAGAAGGAAATTATTAGAAATCCTTTCCTGACAAACCCACGTAGTTGAATACCCACTTAATTTCAAATATTTATAGAACCAGTCTTTGGTTGAAAATAAAGCACACAGCAAGGGGATCATCGGATATCTTATTTCATTCCTATCCAGGTATTCTGCTTTTGATGACTGCAACTGATCACATTAGAGGGTATGACTTCACTAGGGTTGACTTGATGCTGCTGTGTCGGATGTCTGAGGCAGCTAAGCAGCTTGTTGCTCTATATCGAAAGCAAAAACACAGAGGCTCTAGCCTCTTCACTGGGGTTTTGTCGCCTATGACACACTGGCTATGGAACAAATCTCTCACAAACGTTCTGTAGCTGAAAATAAATTCGCAGCATCTTGTCAACATCTTATTGGTTACAAGTCGAGGATAGAATTTCCAGGCTTTGTTCCTAACTGATTGAGTGCTTTCTGGCTTTTTGACTCAGCCGAGTGATGCTCAAAAACAGGGCAGGCAACTGCTTGGATGGGGATACTATCTCCCCCTCTCACATAATAAGAACACTGTAATATACACACCGCGAGATGTCTCCATCAGATTATTAGATACCTTCGCTAACCCATTTTCCATAAAGGCATCCAGCAGCTCTCTTCCCTTGCAATCTAGATGCTCTTTAGAAATGGCTTCCCTTCTATATTCTCCATGTTTCCATTAGATAGTGTGGTTGATTGGGAATTGGGCGGGGTGCTATCTACATTACTATTACTGAAATGTTCTGAGCAGTGTTTTTCAACTCTACTAGGTACTGAGCGACATATGTGAAATTACAAATTGTATGTTGATGCAATTATCTTTTTTCCTTTTCTAGTGCTAACTTTTAGCCCTAATGTCTCTTTAGGATAAAGAATATGGTGCACCCGACTTAAAAAGAAAGCCATTGAGATTTGAACAAAAAAAGAAGAGTAAAACAGTATATACTGAAAAACACTGCTTTTAAATAAACCAAATGTGGATCCCATAGCAAATCCCAGTAAATGAGCATAATTTTAAAATTAACATGGGAAAAAGTTAGGAAGACAAAATGGGAAGGAGAGGATATGGAAACGTCGAAGTATACTAGTGAGGGTATGGAATACGTCTCTCAAAAAAGAGTGAAAAAGAAGGAGCACTGAGGAGGGTGAAATTAAACTTGCTTTAAAAATGGTGAAGAGAGTGGAGGGGATGGCATTAGACCCAGAAACATGGGAAAAGAAGGAATAAAATGAGGAGGCGAGAGGTAGAAGGAATATGGAAGGGAATAAAAGCAATAGCATCTCCCTTCTCCCCTCAAAAAACAGCAATAAAAAAAAAAAAGAATAGATTAAATGTTTCCTTTGATGAGATTAGGATATGGTGAGGGAAAGGTGGGAGGGAGAATTAAGGGGGAAAAGGAACTATTCAAACCTTATAGAACTTTGCCATCAACAATAGGTCTGCGTTTAATATGCTAATAACATGTATGCTCAGGCGTGCTATTGTGCATGCATTATTAACGAGGATGTGACGGAGGGAGAGGCAGGGAGGAGGTGCATAGACCCTCATTCAATGCACGCACTCTATTGGCGGTGGAAGTATACATCCAAATAGCCAATATCATTTGGTGACGGAAACATATTTATGTGGGCTGACCCAAAATATTGTTAATACAATTTCAGGTAATTGCTGAAAGAGGCTGGGCAGGAAAAGATAATGGTTGAAGGAGTTGAATCAAAAGCCAACTAGAGACATACTGGAAACATTAGGTCTGTTTAGGCAACTGTGCTGTTAATCTCAAACCTAACAATAAGCACTGGCAAAGCCAATAGGTCTCGCCTGTGCAAGAGCTATTGGCTTTGGCTGTTTGTTAGCCATGTTGTTCACATGGGTGACTGCTTAGCATGATTATAAGTTTGTGACATAGATGGGAGCGGCGTGGATTGTCACTGAGTGACATGGAGTGTAATAGGGTGACATAGAGTGTTATAGAGTGGAATAGAGTGTCGTGGGTTAGAGTGGAGTGGTTGTGGAGTGATGTAGAGCAGAGTGATGTTGAGTGGTGTAGAGTGGAGTTATGTAGAATGGAGGGGCATAAATAAAGGGGCATAGAGTGGAGTAAAGTGTTGTGGAGTGGCATAGTGTGTCACAGAGTGGCGTGGGGGAGTGGAGCAGTATAGAGTGTAGTCAAGTGGCATGTCATAGAGTAGAGTGGAGGGTCGTAGAGTAGAGGGTCATCAAGTGGAGGGTCAGAGTGTGGCATGGCATGGAGTGTTGTAGCGTAGAGTGGTATGGAGCGGCGTAGAGTGTTGTGATATAAAGTGTAGAGTCACAGAGTGGAGGACCATAGAGTAGGGTGTTGTGTCATAAAGTGGCATAGAGGGGATGGACGTTGAGTGGAGAGGCATTGATTAGCATAGCGTCAAGAGGAGTAAGTTGTCATTAAGTGGAGTGCCACATAGTTGAGTGGAGTGGTGTACCATAGAGTAGAATAAAGTGTCCTAGAATGGAGTAATGTAGAATGGAGTAAAGTGCCATACACTGTAGTACTGTAGAGTGGACTGGCGTGGAGTGGTGTAGAGTAGAGTGGACTGGTAAAGCGTGCAGTGGACTAGAGTTGATTGGAGTTGAGTGGCTTACAGTGATGCAAAGTAAAGTGCAGTGGCGTAGAGTAGAGTGGTGCAGAATAGAGTGGTGTAGAATGCAGTGGGGTAGAGTGCAATGGCATGGAGTGGTGTAGAGTGGCACAGAGTGCAGTGGCGTATAGTTGTGTCAAAGAGTGCAGGGGTAGAGTGGACTAGTGCAGAGTAGAGAAGAATGGCATAGAGTGCAGTGGCATAGAGTGGCATAGACTGCAGTGGCATAGGATGGTGCCAGTAGAGTGGCGTAGGCTGTAGAAGTATAGAGTGTAGTGGCATAGAGTGCATCGCTACCGAGTGCAGGTGAGTGCCATATTGTAGAATGCCGTGGCATAGAGAGCAGTAGTCTAGAGTAGAACTCAGAGTGCAGTGATGCAGAGTAAAATGGCTTAAACTGCGGTGGTTTTGAGTGCATGGATATTGAATGGAGTGGCTTAGAGTGCAGTGGTTTAGAATAGAGTACTGCAGAGTAGAGTGCAGTGGTGCAGCATAGACTGCAGTGACGTAGACTTGAGTGGCCTAGAGTGCAATGGCATAGAGTGGTTCAGGGTAGAGTGAAGCTGAATAGAATGGAGTGGTGTAGGGTAGAGTGCAGTGGCATAAAGTGGCCTGGAGTGCACTGATGTGCTGTGGTGCAGAGTAGAATTGAGTAGCAGAGTGGAGTGGCGAACATGTAGTGGTAGAGACTGTAGTGGTATACAGAGGAGAGTGCATTGGCGTAGAGTGTATTGGCATAGGGTCCAGTGGCAAAGAGTCCAGTGGCATAGAGTCCATTGGCGTAGACTACTTTTGCGTAGAGTACAGTGCTGCACAGTAGAGTGGAGTGTTGGAAGAGTGCAGTAGTGTAGAATAGAGAGGTATAGAGTGCATTGGCATAGGGTAGAGTGATGTAGCTTAAAGAGGCATAGATTGGAGTGGCGTACAGTGCAGTGGTGTTGAGTGTAGTGGTGTACAGAGGAGTGGTATAGAGTGGACTCGGTTAGAGTGGTGTGGAGTGGCATAGAGTGCCGCGTAGTTGCGTGGCATAGAATAGAGTTGCGCAGCATGGCGTACAGTAGAGTGGAGTGCTGGAGGGTTGATTGGCGTAAAGTGTTGTTGATTGGAGTGGCCTAGAGTGCATTGGTGTAGAGTAGAGTGCTGCAGAGTAGAATGGCACAGAATGCAGCTGCATAGAATGCAACAGCATAGAATGTAGTAGCATGGAGTGCAGTGGTGCAGAGTAAAGAAGAGTGGCATAGAGTACAGTGGTTTATACTGGTGCAAAGTAGAGTGCCATAAAGTGCATTGTCATTCATTGCAGTGGTGCAGAGTGGAGTGGTGCGGAGTAGAGTGCTGTGGCATCCGCTTCAGTGGCGGAGAATGCAGTGTTGCAGAGTAGACTGTGGTAGCGTACAGAGGTGTAAAGTGGTGTAGAGTACAATGGTGCAGAGTGGTGTAGAGTGCAGTGGCAAAGAGTGACATGGAGTAGAGTGCAGTGGCATAGCGTGCAGTTGCGAAGAGGTTGCAGAGTAGAGTATAGTGGTGTAGAGTATAGTGGTGCACAGTAGTTTGGTGTAGAGTGAGGTGGCATAGAGTGCATTGTTTTTGAGTAGGGAGATGTAGAGTGCAGTGGATTCAAGTAGAGTGGCTGAGAGTGCAATTGCACAGAGTAGAGTGGTGCAGAGTAGAGTGACGTAAAGTGGAGTATGCATGGTTTGGTAGCGCTCTCCCATTTCAGACAACACAATTGAGTGGCGTGGCACAGCATAGATTACACTGGTGTAGAGTGGAGTGGTGCAGGATAGAGTAAAGTGGCTTAGAGCAAAGTGGTGTCATGTAGGCTCTCATTATTCTAATGAGACTACTGGATTTGAGCGGCTGAATCACCTGCGGTGTTGGGAGAGACTGAGTCTGACCCACTGCAGGTGACACGTGTCGCCCCAATCCGGGTTTTGCTCCAGCTAACTATCAGTGCCTCATCTCTACCCAAAAGCAGGGATGATTGGGCAGCTAAGGGCATGACACAATTTACTCCTCAGGGAAATCGTGGTCACTCAGATCACATCCGTTTCTCTCAGTTACATTAGTCTCACATATACAAGGGCAAGCAGAGGCAGTATATATTTCAGGAAGGTTTTAATGAAGCAACTGCATATTAGATAATAAAGCATGTACTGCAATAACCAGGATGATAAGGCATGACAGGATTAAAATTGTGACAAGGAGAGTGAAGCATAGAAATAACGCTACCATATTGTCGCTAGAGTCAATAGACTAATTCCTACCTAGGCTATATTAGAGCACAGCATGTTAAGCTCTAGTTGTTCCCCTGGGAAGACATCATCCCCCATACCTGAGAAAAGCCTGAAGTCTGCATAAGCAGCTGTAGCGAATCGTTCAGCAATCGGCATACAGTCGTGGTCATCTGGCTGGAATCTCCCTCTAACGTGTGTGGGACAGAGAAGTGTTTTTATAATAAAACAGCTGATGTTCTGAGAAAATGTCCCTATGTAACGATGTGTATGTTTCTACGAACACCAGAGACAAAGCATTACCACGTTTACCGGCAACCTATCTTACTGCATCCTTGAGAAAAGCACAGAGTGAAAGAAATGTCTTGTTTAAGAACGCACTGCTGGCCTAGGCAAAGAACAGCTAGATAGAGAGAAATAAAACAAGACCGCAAATGTGGCTATTGTTAAAATAATAAACGAAGCTGAATAAAATATATCTAGGTTAAAGTGCACAGCTGCAGGCCTAATCTTGCTGAAATAATGTGCATGGAGCTGTAACTAAAATGGCTACACAACAGTGGCATAGAGTGCAGTGGTGAAGAGCAGATTAGAGTGATGTAGAGTGGACTGGCCAAGAGTGGAGTGGTACAGAGTAGAGTGCATTGGTCTAGAGGACAGTGGCATAGAGTTATTGTTGCAGAGTAGAATGAAGTAAAGTGGCCTAGACTGGAGTGTCGCAGTGTGGGATAGAGTGGGGTAAAGTGCATTGGCATAGAGTATAGTTGTAAAGAGTTGGAAGGAGACTGGTGTAATGTGCATTGGTATAGAGTATAGTGGTGAAGAGGTGGAAGGAGTAAAGTGAAGTGGCGTAGAGTGGAGTGGTGCAGAGTATAGTGGCATAGAATACAGTGAGCGGAGCGGAGCGGAGTGACGTAGAGCAGTGCGGTGCCGAGTGGCGTGGTGGAGAGTAGAATGCATTAATGAGGAGTGGTGCAGAGCAGAGTGACGTAAAGAGGACTATGCATAGTTTGGTAACGCTCTCCCATTTCAGACAACACATTTTCAATTGAAATGACCATTACGTTTGCACAGTTTTACTGATAAAAGCATACAGTACACAAACGATATGTGGAAATGTCATCACCTAGTGTATTGATTTGTTTCTATAGAATTAAAATATTTGTTTCCACTCCACTTCAGAATTGCACAAATATGTGCTTCTTTTGTGCATTTGTAATTCTGATATATTCTGAAATATCTGCACAGTTCATTTACAGACATTTAAATTTTGTTGTGTGCTAGAAAAATGGCTTACCTTTCACAGGAAGATTGTCACATACATCCTCTCACTTTGAATTAAGAAAAAGAAAAGTAAACACCGAGCTCAGTAGTATACTGAGCCTGACATTTGGCCTCTTTCTTTGAATGAACAACACATGTCACAAGATAAAAACAAGATTTAAAGGCCTGTATATAGAAAGTGAGCACTGTGGAAGAATACAGTAAACAAGATATGTTCTCGAGAGGGAGTAACTATAGCTGGACAGCCTAAAACGAACCCAGCGAATAGAAAGCAAGCAAATGTGAGTTACAAACCAGTGGTAAGCATTGGTGGGTTACAAAGCCAATAGTAAGCAATGGGCGGAATGCATTCACAGGGAAGCATTCCAAATGCCCCCAAGACGTCTTTAGCAAACGAAACAGCTGCGCTGTCTGGTAGGCTTCAACATAACCAGCAGATAAAATCAATTTCCAGGACTGACCGCGTTTATATCTTAAATGATACATGAATGGCAATTTGAAAAGAGGGACTCTGTGAAATAGTTTCTGCCAAATAGAAAATGCCATTTATCTTGAATATTTGGATTTAGTGGTTTAGATCAAATTGTTGTTGGGTTGAATTGTTACTCATAAATGCTGTCCTGTCGGTGTGATTTTCCGTATAACGCAGCTAGCTCAGATACGATGGTGTCCAAGCTCCGATCATCCTTTCAACATTTTCTCACCTGTTTTCTCCACTTGCCAATTTGTATTCGTGAACAGTCAAGTACTTTGTAGTTTAAAGCTCCCATAAGCAGCCCAATAAACAGCATGCAGCGCAGTCCCAAAGCAAGGAGCATAAACCAAAGGAATTGACCATGTTTTTAAACTTTGAACGTGAATGTACAAGCATTCCATCAGGTTGCCCCTCTTAGGGGTGGCTGTTTGAACACCTTCGATACCTCACATAGGTGCATCCGTTTCAAGAGACACATTGATTTTAGTACACCTTCATTTGATCCCCCCACCCCAGTTTGTTCCATCCGCACACCACAGAGTGCTCGCCTTAAGGAACACATATATAACATAACGTGTACTTGTGTAAAACGGCACGTTCACCCAGAAGGGCGCTGAATAGCAGATGTTTATGCTAACCCAACTCAACGGAACTCCTTTTATCGACCTCAGGCGGATGAAAGGCTGAGTGGACCCGCCAGGATTTGAACATGTGACCATGAGGTAGAACACAGGACCCGATAATGTCCGCATTAGTCCACTAATCCTCCCTCCCTAGTACCAACACAGTTTGCTCTCCATTCCTCCTTTCGTCGTACACAAACAGCTGAGGAACCACAGGACCAAAATTACACCGCAACGGACGGTGCTTTATAATGTACTTGAATAAACGTGTGTATATTATTCTCGGCTGGTCATGGAAATGTAGAACATTAATTAGTGCCTGTACCACACTTATTTTCATCAAACCCTTGATTTCCCTGAGCGGTGCACACACCGTCTCCAAACTTGTTATTTCCTCCGTGTCGTTGCTCTCACCGGACAGACCTGCTTATCACACTGTGTGAATGCTGCTTTGCCTTGAGATTAAAAGGTGCCTGGCAAGGCGTCGGCTGGCTGCGAGTGCAAGCTGCTGTTTTTGTAAAGTAGTGTTTCTTACACGCAGCTCTGTTTTCCTCGCCGGTTTCTTTGATCTCACACACAGACCGGCGACGGACGACTCTGCACCAATAATATGATGCCGTGGGCCCAGCTACTGAGCGCGCGCGCGCCCTGCGATGCTGCAGGAATATAATACACGAAATGCCGGGCAGCAGATATCACCCGACTACAAACTGTAAAATACATTGAGTTGACACAAGGCGGTTATGTTTTGTAACCAACGGTTCTAGTTTCGAATAAAAGCAATTATTGCCTCTCTCTTGTAATCCGATACCTTGTAACTTTGACATGGGAAGCATGGCTCGGAAATTCACTTGAAAAAACACAGCTATGTTTACAATTATACCTCAAGGTTATCTAAGATAATAAGCAAAAAATTGCAAATTATACGGCATATTGCTTGCCATCATTTTCTTTATCCATTTCACATAGAACCAAGACTTTTTGGTGCAATCTGTACATTTTGCACAATATGTGGCAAATGCAGTAGATCCATAAATATGTGGTAAACACCGCAGCCACAGAATCACTTAAATCTACTGACCCACACTATTGCCCATTGTTTTATTAATAAATTATTAAAAAAAAGGTAAACAAAGCCTAAACATCATAATTCCAGTATGTGCCCATTGGCAGCTGCACTTTGTGGAAAACAACTTTTTAAGGCAACTGTCCCAAAATAAACATGTAACATAAAATTACTTTACTGATACCATGTAGTACAGTTTGGTCCTATGTTGTCATTGTGGAGTTCTGGTGACCCTTGAGGCTTATGATGTCACCAGAAAACCTTGATGGCAATATTTGACCATAGTACACAATTATCCTTAGTATATTACAAGAGTAAGTCATTTAATTAAATATTTGGCAGTGTTTTTAAAGCTCGTAGTTCACAGAGAGTTCGGCACTGTGATTGTTTCTCAGTAATTCACAGGGATTAGTTTTTTTTGGAGGAAATCTGGCTTCCTTAAATAAAAAAGTTAAATTAATTTTTAACAAACCATTTCTTTTTGCTGCCAGTGGAGATTTTTGTTGAGCATGCTCTGTATTGCCAATACATTTCAAAAGAAAGCACATTTTAGAAAGCATGTTCAATTTCCTTACAATGCTGCTTAACATTTAAATTTATACTTCCAATAATCTACACCGTTGCATATTCGCATATTATCTAGTCCAACAATAACACAGTGTTTCAAAACGTTGACAAACATATCTCCTCCAGTCTCAGTCTAACCATTAAGATTATCAATGAAACTGAGGATGATGCTCAAATATTCCATACCCTTCTCAAGAGATCTAAAATCAATGAATGTAATCATATAAAGCTAAAAAATAAAACACGCACAGGTAACATGGTTCAATATTGCTTTCTTGGGGTTCAGGTAACATTTATAAACCACTTGGGCTTCAAGCTTTGTGGTTTACGATGTCACCAGAACCCCTCATTGACCCATGTACACATTTGCCAGTTATGTATTCTCTATGTATGTTACGTTTACATGATTAGTTGCACTTTCTTTGAAATAGTGTTTGCATCATCATAATGATGGCCCCCAAGCCCAATCTGCAGAGCTTTACCTCTGTCAGGGCTACTAAGATTATGCACATGGAGGACCTTATTAGGGAACAGTTATCTAAATTAAGTGGGCAAAAGGGGCAAATCATGCAACACATTATCTGACAATACTACTTGCAACTATTTCTATTTTATATGTGTGTATAATCTGCACATTATGTGGCAAGTTTGTTTTATTCATACCTATGCAGAAAATACTGCAGTCACAGAATGGCATACATTTACTAGACATCAACACAATGCATTGCTGTATGAACAATATGTTAATGAAAGAGGAACAAAACCTAAACGTTCTAATTCCAGTAAGTGCCCATTTTTAGTTGCACTTTGAATTTTTTGTTTTCAAGTTAGCTACCCCAAAACAAACATGTAATATAAAAAAATCCATATTTGGTAACATGTGCAGTAAGGTCCAGTATTGCCATGCCAGGTTCTAGTAACATTTATATACCTCTCAGCCTTCTGACTTGTGGTTTATGTCACCAGAACCCCTCGATGATAATATTGAACCATATTACACGGATACCCATTTTGCCAACTCTGTGTAAAGGGCTCTACCCCCCTAACTGTACCTTTTAAGGATATTGCAATACACTAGAAAGTCCCATTTCCACATGGAGACATAAGGTAAATGCCTAAATCTGGTCATAGAATGCTAAGTTGACTGCTGTTTAAGTATACATCTAGAGTTACATTATTCCATATATGTCAATGCCACTCTTTGTATCTCAAGAGAGCTTACCAGTTGCTGTAGGTACAGACAGACAGGTTTTCCTTTGAATTTTAGGAGTTGTAATTTTTGATATGTTTGTACTACATGCAGAACTACAATTTTCCTAGCACTGAGTAAAAGGAAGAACAGTATTTGCAGCTTACACCTTGTAAAGTATAAATTGTGGGCTATGCCCCAATTTCAAAATGTGTGTTTTGTAGAGATTTCTTGTTGTATTTTTGGGTATAAATAGGCAATAGTTTCATTCAGTATGGTCCACTCGGTGATGATTGTACCTTGGAGCCAACCCCAGAACCGTAGCTGAAGCAGTGGCGTAACAAAGGACCCCACAGCCCACGCAGTGCGGTGGGGCCATAATCTCCAGAAGCCCCCCTCACCACAGCACTGTGATCTCGTAGCTCTTGCAGAGTCTGGAGAGGGGGCCCTCTATGTACTGTGCGGAGGGGGGCGCCCTCAAGTTTTGTTACGCCACAGAGCTGAAGCCTTTACAATTTGGCACATGACGACTACCTCTCGGTCTGCTTGCCCACAGGGTTCTGTATGCAAGGAGAACATGTGAAAGAGGTGGTGTTGGAGGGGGTCACGTGTTCTATATTGGTGGGAGTCTTGCTGCTTCCACAAGATGGGGACAGACTCCCCCCCCACCCTTTTATGTTAGAAGTGGTAGAAGGGGATATAACAGGTGCTATTAAACCCATCCGCATCAAGAAATCAGAACAGAAGGTCGACTGACTCATTTACACGCAATACTTTATTACAAACAAGTATCCATCTGATTTTCTTACTACAGATGTAGTCTTTCAGTGGAGCATGCCTGTAGTATGAAAATAATGCTCCCCCCTTTATATTCATTGGTGGGTGTCGGAATGGGCCTTCATTTACAGAAGGCAAATGATGCGTCTCCCTTCCTTCCCATCGTTCAGGTAGGCTATGTGCCCAATCTACTGCAGGTGGCTGAAGCCAGTGCACAGCGCCACCTACCGGTAAGGCCAGCTCCTGATGCACATGGGCCTTCGGTTCCTCTTAGTTATCAGAGCACATTATTTTTTTAAATTGATGTAGATACAGTCCGTGAACCTAGGTTTTAAGACTGTTCAAAATACATTCCAAATGTCATTATAGTTTAACCCATGCCTTTACCCAATGCTTCTCCCCTTTGCTCCTCGGCAGATCTGCACGATACCTGCAAAGACGAGCATAAGCCAAGTTTACTTTTTTTAATGATAGTTTTGTGTAGATTTGTCAAAAAGTTCCAAAGTTATAAGTGAAACATAAAACCTTTCATTGCTACTCTGCAGTTATGGTGATGGCAGAGTTTCCAATGCAACCATAACTCACACAACAAATGGAATGGATATGACTGATATTATTCATGCCAATAAATAACAACACCACAAAGCTAAATGTAATTAAACAACAACACATACTCAGACCAGTACAATGTACTACATTAATAGCTGGTTCCGTCAAAGTGGCAATGATAGTGTGATATGTCATCCCATCTGTAAAATGATCTGCAGTGTTTGTAATTGCATGTGTTTCATTAAGGATGAGGGCATAAGCATTCCATTTGGTGTGTGTGTTATGGTTTGCATAGCTGTTGTGCCAGTCATAGATGGCGGTCCTCACCATAACCTGTTAATTTTAGTGTTATGTCGTTTTAAATTTCTAATCATAACTGCACTTTAACTGTTTTTCTGAACATCTAAGGTTTTTAAACATACTTAATGTGTTATAACCAAAACTAGCCATTACTTTATTTTAACCTTATTACCTTTGCCTTTATCATCTTGTCAAAAACAGTAGTTCTGAAGCAGGTAGATGAAACTGGGAAACAACCGGGTTTAGTATTTATTAGTTAAAATACAAAGACAAATAATTCGGGTGAAGAAAGATATGAAGAATGTACTTACTTAAATTGGCACTTATTTGCAGACATGAGAATGCCTTAACTTAAATGTATGTGCTAAATCAAATGCAATCAAGATGACTATCTTACAAAAACCTTTATCTTTATGTAATGTTCTGCCAGTGTCAATTTCACTCAAAGGAGCTATTTAGATTTATAAGATCGTTCGGAAATTCTAGAGAAAATCGAAATAACTTGTATGTTTTAAAATATCTTCATTTTGTTAATATACCTGGCAGAAGTTTTGGTTTACCTGACCTGAAAGGCACCATGGTGCCTTCAGATTAAGAGTGTCATTGTCTCTAAATCGTTAATAGATAATCTCAAACAGGCAAAACCGATAATAACGTTTACTTTACAAGGTATGGCTTTCAGTAACTTTGGTAACTACCTTTCAGGTCAGATTCACTTGAAAAATTATGACCATGTGTATGACCACTTCTTCAAAACATATTATGCTTAGAGATTATTTCTGTGTGCTTGGAAACAGCTGGGCTGCACCACATGAGGAAGGGCTGGGAGACGTAGTGAGTAGTTTGGCCTATAGAGGTGATGGGACCACCTTGGAGAAGAGCAAAGGAAACGATAACAAGAATCCACTACGTTTCCCACAAGAAGCCCTTAGCTGTATAGACCCACCTGGAACGTTGTGCAGCCAGGTTATGTTATATTGTATTTGCTGTTATGTTCTATACGCTAAACACCCTCTACAAGCACTGCAAGAATGGACAGTAAAGGAGACAGTGCTTCCAAAAGTGCAGTGAAACTTCAGGAATGAGTAGTCAATGGTGGATGGTTGCTTAATATTGAACCTCTGGCCGAGGACTGTGTCTTTAGAGGATAATAGACCCTTTACGTTTCTTATATGCACTTATCTTAGGCGTCTGACACCATTAACTGCAGCCTTCTCTGGGAAAAAAAATAACTAATTGGAATATACAGCCTGGATTGCTAAAATTGATAATTCAAGTCCACGAGGGGTCACGGATGAGAATAGAACTGGGGAGGAATGGAGCACTTCCAAAGAAAATATGCACACCAAATGGTTTAAGGCAAGGATGTATTTTAGCCCCACTCCTTTTCTCTATCTCTATTGCAGATGTACCCACAATACTAAGGCAGGTTTGCTAATTTCTACCAAAATTGGGAGGAGAGAGTATTTCTTTTTTTTATGCGGACAACACAGTTTTACTGATCTTACTCCTGTAGGACTTAAGAGGCAATTTCGGCATACTATACACTAAACAGTTTGATTATTAGCGTTTCTAATACTAAAGTGTTGGATTTTGCTAATAAAACTACCCAGAAGAGACTTCAGAAGTGGAAGCTCAATGGGTGCAATTGAAGGTGATAAAAGAGTACAGATACCTAGGCATTCTTTTTAAATACAGTTAACTTTAAATCATATATCGATGAACAAGAATCAAAATCAAAGGTGGCGGCTGGCATATTACAAAAAATGGATGCCAAAGTGGGTCATAAAATGGGGAGTAGTTGAGTGGATCATTTGAAAAAAGTAATAAAATGTGTGGTTAAAGAAAAATCTGCAAACTGCGATTTAGAGGATGTGGGCAGAGGAAGCCTTCTGCCCCATTTATTGGACACAGATTATACTGGGTACCTGCACCCTTACCTGTGATACATTAAAGGTTCTTTTATTAGAAGGTGAATATTGAGTGTCAGGCCCGGCCAGGGCCCGGTCATCATACAATGGCAGAACGACGATCAGGACAAGGCCGCCATCCCCTCTTGCCCTTTTTGCAAACATTGCCCATTGACGCTGCTTCACTGAATTGTTTTTTCCACTACCTTCGTTACAGAGAGGAAATTATTGCTACTTACAGTTTTTTGAGCCTTACAGGCCCGCAGTGTACAGGAATTAATGAAAACAATTCTGGACTAATATGAGATTATGTCACAGTTTAGGCAAATGTTTAGCTATTGTCTCAGAACACCTGGATCACCTGTCCTAGAACATCTTCTAGTGGGAAGATATTAACATATTAGCAACAGGACTTGACACATTCTTTTTATGCTGTTGCTTCTCTCTCTTGTTCCCTAGTAGTTGTAGGCATAATATTTTTCCTCTTTTTACCTTGCAAATAGTCGAGAAGCTATTAGTGTAAATGTACTTCCACCTTGTCTTTTTTAGCAGCATGCAGACGTTGTCATTCTGGTGGATTTTGGGAAAATAGCACTGTCTATTTTAAAAACTAGACCCTTTGTTGGGTATTAGTTTTGAAGTTATATACAGATGGGTTGCATGGCACAACTACGTATTATTATAATGAATTGGGGTTTTAGAAATTTAATTTAAGTAGTGGTTTAGTAGTTTTTAATGCCTTGTCGGCAAACATCAAATACATTAATAAACATCAAATACCAGAAACCAAAAGGTACTGCAAAATTTCACAAAAGGTACAAAGTAAGACATCCCTGAATAGAGAATGCAAAGAACAAAAGCTGGGAACACTGTGTCCAGGAGCCAACCAAAATCCAAGAATACCAAGTTGAATCGGGTCTGACTTTGGCTTTAGGTGACGTTAGTCAGATTTGTGTATTTTCTGCGTGTTCATGGAAGACCAAACAAGTGGGACTTGTAGTTAGTCCAACGTACGGTCCCACTTCATCCTGCCTTGTGCTGGATCCGCAGGACCAGGGCAAAGTACGCTAAGCACAACGCAGAAATGGGGAAGCAGATTGGAAGTTGTGGGAGTGAACTGACTCAGAACTATCTATTCCTGCTCTGCACCATGTGGAAAGTAAATATGTACTGGTGGGCCGAAGGTGGCGTCCTTAGCTGGACAACACTACGTGAAAGCTGAGGTCTTCAAAATAGAGTAGGTCTGGCAGGCTAACACTGTGATAGAAAATGGTGTCTTGAAATTGAATTATGGACTATCAAATAATCTCCACCATAAATTATCTATATTCATATGGTTCAGAAAACACTATTGTTAGACCAGCCTGATAACCTAGTACACTGTAGGTAATATTTCCTCTGTGTCTGGTAGACACGGTGGAACAACAGGGTGCTTGATCAGGCCAAAATATTTCACAGTCAACAGGAACTGGTAAAATGAATTATTACCCAGCCAGAATTCGACTGCTTGATGGGCTTGTTTCTCGACAATTAGATGTAAGGAGTATATATATATATATATATATATATATGTGTGTGTATATATATATATATATATATATATATATATATATATATATATATATATATTTGATACCAGTCTTCTGCCCAACATTTAGCGCCCCTGACACCTCCTGTGCTGCTCATGGTTTTGAACTCGGAGGATTACATAGTCTGTCTTGTACAGGAAATGCTTCACCAAAACAAACGTCCAACAAGAGACGCAAATGAGTCCCTGCACGAGAGTGAGGACCTTAATTTTCTTAAATATCTCGTGGACATTTAGACATGAGACCACCAGCATTTTTTCATTTCACTGTAATGCGATTCTGCAATATTTAAAAAAGTGTTATTTAAGGAAAAATGAATTAAACATAGACTAAACATTTGTGTTTACCGAGTGGGCAAAATGGCGCTGTCCCATGTCGAGTTTTAATCTTGGAAATTTTAACTGTTTGACCGAGCAATCCAAGAGAACCAGAAACCTTTGAGGCCAAACTTTCCTTACCCACCATCCTGCTCAGCACAGGTCACATGCAGCCCTCCCCTCTATCACAGGAAAGTAATTTAACAAATTAAGGGAACTGGGAGAAAGAACGACGCTAATTTTACCACCATGTCAGTCTAGTTTGAGTAACTTTTTTACACAGTGCTTAGGTAAACTCTTTCATTAAGACCATGGGTCGTCAGTAAAGTACTCTAGCATCACGACCATGTTAATGTGCTGTTGCTATGTTAACTCTTAGAAGTGATAGAGCTTGGTCTGTTCTCAAGCTGGAGGCTAAATGCTTATTTACCGGTCTTTAGAGGTTTCTTTTTTAACTTCTCATGAGCCGTATTCACAGATTAGTCCCATGTGTTCAATAACCTGGTGACGGCATCCTCCTCTCCCTCCCCCCCCCCCAAAAAAAAAAAAAACTTAACGTTGTCTATTGGTGGACATTGGTTTCTGTCAACAAATAAACTATTGTTTTATGGACATGTCACACCTGAGGTTCACACGCACTGTTTGCTTCAGCAGAACAGGCGTGCCTTTGACTTCTGTTCTTCTTCTTCTTCAGTAAACCGGGCCCAAATCATTGCAACTCAGACCTGCACCCACAGTATTTCAAAGGTGTTCCGTTCCCTCTTTAAGCAACAAAAATAGTCAGAACATCGATCGTTGGTATTTGGGAGTAAACTTGGCATAAATTATCTCATCCTGTCTTGTCCATTCGCCTTTATTTTCTGTGTAAGCCATCATTTGTAAATTGTGCCATCTTCTAGTAATGTGAATGCAGAAATATGTGCTGCAGACCGACTTTTGGGAACCTCGTTATTCTAGTTGTCAAAGTCAGAACTCTAAGTTGAAACTTCCAGGTCGCCTGACGATTCCGTTTTTGAAGTAGTCCCAATCTACGCCAAACTATGTCATCTGCTTCGCTCCTCTGAGGCGTAGGCATTTTTCTTCATTTGGGTTCTGACGTCCAGATGCAGTTGCCGGTGCGAAGGGAGAGTCTGGAAGATTAAATTCTGGTGATTTTTGTGAGGGGATCGCTACAGATTAAAAAGGATTGTAGGGTCTCCGTGAGAGCTCAAGAAGGCTCAAAAGCCATCTTTGGCTGTTTGGACGTTCCCCTATCGCTTACTCTTTCAGGCGCTACTTTTTTCTTTTTGTTTGAGCTTTCTAGGGTAGTGCGTGTTCCTTCCAGCTGTCTCCCTAATGCACCTAACTTCCCCTTTCCACGCTGCTTTCTCTCGTCCTTGTGATTCTCTTTGCCCTCCCTTTGTGTGCTCCCCCACCCGTGTTGCTTTCTCACCCATGGGCTTCTACCTACTCCCAGCTCCAAATGGTCTCATTCACCTGTTTGCTTTTCTCCACACCCTCCAAACCCCAAATTGATCGCCCATTTGGTCCCCCATGCTCTTTATGGTGCGTTCATACCTCTGTGTTGCTTCACCATCCACCGGGTCCCAATGTAGCTTCCATGCCCCCGACCACATTGTTTCACCCACCTGCCTTGTCCCAGATGCTGCTTCTGCACACCTTTATTTTTTCCCCTGTCCGCTTTCCAGCAAAAAATGCTTTTGTGCCTTTTCTGTCTTATTTGCCTATGCGCAATGTGCTTATGTGATGCACATGCTTACAAAATGGGCTTTTTTTTTAATTTTTAGTTGTGCTGCACAGCATGGAGGAATACTGTACAACATAGCTAAAAAACATTGACAAAACCAGTAGATCCCAAAGACGAGAGGTATTTATTCTTGTTTTAATATTCCAGCTTTCTTGTTTCTTTAAGGCTTCATTTTAGATGTATAGGTTATCTATCTCATTCCCTCCTCTATACACCTCTAAGATTTACACGAGCCCTTAGCTCCCCACAGTCTTTCAGTTCCATAACAGACGCAGAATTCCAGTAAATGGGAAGGAATGCCTCTGGATAATTGTGTCTGTAAGTACCATTAGAAATTTGATATGCTGTCAATACTTGATTGTGAAGGTCTTTTGTATATGGTTGCTATTTTTTGTGTAAACATTTGGGATTCACCTTTTCTGCTTGGTTGAAGACAGTGGAGTATGTTGCATATACATAAATGAGTTCTTGAATCCAAGAAGAAAGCTCAGTCACCACAGAATAGCTGTAACCCTGAAATGATATTAGGTGCTCTTTATGATAGTCTTTTATAAATTACTTTTCACCACAACTCTTTGAGAGTCATGTTTTATTTGACCATATTAGGAGGGGAAGGGTTCCTTTTTGACTGTGTGATAGGGATACATTTTTTTTCTTCTTTAAATTAAGTCTTTTTTACTATTGACATGCATGACAGCCAACAACATTCAAAAGCATAGGACCATACTAATAGCCCTAGGGTAATCTTCCATAAGGATAATTAATATAAAGAGAGAAAACCGAGGAAGCACCATTCCTAAAATACCTAATGAGAAAGAAGAGTGTGGAAAGAAACATATGATGATCTGAAATGTAGAAAGCTCCAGGAAGATCAAGTAAGATAAAGCGAAAAAGTTAATTGTGACTGGAAATATGAAAATCACTGGAAATCCCAAGAGGACAGTCTCAGTACAGTGCACTGTATGAAATGTGATTGTGAATTGTGGGAGTGAGGAGAAGGTTTACAGGAATATGGGCACTCGATGATGGACCGTTGTTCCAGGAGATGGAGAAGTAAAGAGGCTCAGAAATGAGATAACAATTAAAGGGGACTATGGGAAGTCATGAGAATGTTTTCCAGGAATGATTCTTTAAACTGATGAAAGGAGGCATGAAAGAGGGGAGGGTGGGAAAAAGAGCTGTAGGATACAGAAGGAGAAATAAATAAAGCTGTGCTTGAGAACTGGAGTCACATGAACGTTTTTGGAACTAGACACTAAGCGCCTGATTCCTTTTAAAACTTTGTAGCGAGTGCTGGTACTCAGGCTTGTGTTGAGCACAATCATGATTAGTTGGTAGGAAGTTTAACTCCTGTGCTAGCTAAAGCAAGAAGTTGGCAGAAGTGTGGAACCTGCTTCATAGTTGTTGAAATAGAAGCTTCCATCCCCGGTAATGCGGGGTACTTTGGTGCAGTGCAGCACATATCTCACCCAGTTTCACCAGAGTATGTATGCCAAAAAAAATAGAGATACATTAAACTTTGTAATTATTGTAGGAAACTGGCCCCTTGTTTGCAGTACCCCCCACACACACACTTTTTGCCTGAAATGTGATACTAACTTGACTGAGTGTTTTATGAGATCCTGCTAATGAGGTCCCAGCATCAGTGTTATTTCCCTAAACTGTACCATTGATTCCACAATTGGCACACCCCTGGCACACAGTTAAGTACCTTGTAAAAAGTGCCGGTGGTTCCACGAGCTCTGTGACCAGGGAGGGTCCCTAAGGGCTGCAGCATGTATTTTGCCACCCTAAGGGGGCCCCCACCAAACACATGCACACTGCCCTTGCAGATTGTGTGTGCTGGTGGGGAGAAAAAGGTAAAGTCGACATGGCAACCCTCTCAGGGTGTCATGACCACAAACCACTCCCTGTGGCATAGGTAAGCCACCCCTCTAGCAGGCCTTACAGCCCTAAGAGAGGGTTCACTATACCACAGGTGAGGGCATAGCTGCATGAGCAATATGCCCCTACAGTTTCTAATTCTGTTTTTAGACATTGTAAGTGCATTGTAGCCATGCTGAGTTCATGGGCTGGGAGTTTGTCATTACAAACTCCACAGCTCCATGATGGCTTCACTGAAGATTGGGCTGTTTGGTATCAAACTTCTCAGCACAATAAACCCATTGGATTTATTGTAAAATGCACCCAGAGGGCATCTTAGAGATGCTCCCTGTATTTTACCGAACCCTTTAGTGCAGGATTGACTGGTTTGAGCCAGCCTGCCACTAACAGACAAGTTTCTGACACCATGGGGTAAGAGCCTTTGTGCTTTCTGGGGTCACAAACAAAGCTTGCTCTGGGTGGTGGTGCTTCACACCTCCCCACTTCAAGTACTGTAACGCTTGGTGGTGAGCCTCAAAGGCTCAGGCCTCCTGTTACAGTGCCCTAGGGCATTCCAGCTAGTGGAATGTCTGCACACACACCCCCCTCCCCCAGACCAAGCCCCACTTTTGACAGCAAGCCCAGTGGAATAATTTGGGAAAACAAGGAGGAGTGACCACTTCAGCTGGGACCACCCCTAAGGTGTCCAGAGCTGAAGTGACCCCCTCCTTGCGGAATCCTCCTTCTTGTTTTGGAGGATAGGGACCAATAGGGTTAGGAATGTGCCTTCCTCCTCAAAGGAAGTGGGCACAGGAAGGGTGTAGCCATCCTCAGGGACTGTAGCCATTGGCTATCGCCCTCTAACCCCTGTAACTCCCCTAAATCTAGTATTTATGGGCTCCCCTGAACCTTACTCCAAATTCCTGGCAACCTCAAGAAGAAAAAACAAGAAGAAAGAAGGACTGCTAAGCCAACCCCAGCAGTGAAGACTCCAGACGACAGCTGACTTGGCCCCAGTCCTACCGGCCTGTCTGCAGCTTCAAAACCCTCTGCTCCAAGAAGGCGATGCATCCTGCAGGGCCAGCGACCTCTCCAAACCCCCAGAGGACTGCCTGCCCAGCAGAGGACCAAGATCTTCTGAGGACAGCGGTTTTGTCCAAAAGAAATCGCCAAAAGGACTCCAGAACTGCCCTGGATCCGCAAGTACTGCCCACTCTGCACCCTATGCCCATGGCCCGAGGCCAGGTTGCCCACCGGTCCAGAGAAGGTCCCCAGACAATTCCGACCTCTAGTCCACCCTGGGTTGACCCTTCCAGGCCTACACAATGACACCTGTAGCCTGAATCCAGAGGCTCCCCGTGACTGCGACTGAATCCGATGAAGCTACCTGATGCCCAAGGAGACCCCTCCACCCGCAGCCCCCTGTCCTTGGGGAACCCGTATGACGGTCCAGCAATGTCTAGAAGGTGCCTCTCCTACCTGTCCAGCCTTTGGTTTCCCAGAACTGACCCTGTGGACCCAGCTTGCAGCATCTTTTTTGACCCTTGGGGCTCCCAGCTCTGTGTTTGCACCCGGCTGCCCCTGTGCCGCTAAGCGTGTTTGTTTGGTGTGATCCTGTGGCTCTCCTGGTGCTGATCTAAACCTCCCAGGCCTGTGTCCTGGAACTGCAGATACTTACCTGCAATCTGCTTTCTACCAAGCACCCCCAGTCCTCATAGGATTCCATTGTAAACCCGATGCCAACTTTGACCTCTGCACCCAGCTGGCCTCCTGTTGCTGGTGGTGCACTTTTGGGGTCAGCCTTAACTTTGACCAGTTGACATCCTAAATCCTGAAGACTCAAATTGTAAGTCTTGTGCTTACCTGTTTTGTATGCTAACACCCCCCACCCATGCCCCCCAGGACTCAACTGACTCCTATGGAAAATTGTCAACTGTTAACATAGAAAATTGCTACTTGTAACTTCTTTATGTGCTAAAAACAAACAAAGTAAATCTGATACATATGTTTGACACCTATTGACAACTGTACGTTCCTGCAACAAAGTTTTTCTAGTTCTAGTAATATAGTAACAAAATATATTTGTGTTATATAATAACAATTGGCTTGGAGTTATTCATTGAGTGTGTGCCTCATTTCTTGACTGTGTGTACAAAAATGCTTTGCACTGCCCTCTGATCAGCCTAACTGCTCGACCACACTACGACAAAAGAGAGCATTAACATTATCTACGTTAGCCTCTGCCAAGCCTCTGGGGAACCCCAGGACTCTGCACACTACACCTCATTTTGATATAGTATATTCAGAGCCAGCTTCCTACACTTTTGTTTTTATTTTATTTTGTACATATTTCATGGACTGCGTATTGGGCTGTTTGTACAGCACACTACAGCAAATGGCTCTTAACAATCTGTGAACTTGAATGTATCATTTTTATTCCCTATCGTATATAAAGTTACACTAAAATAATTGGACCTTCATTTGGTGCAGTAGCATTTTTTTCTGCAATCAGCAGTGAACGTGTAGCGCAGTGCCTCTAGTAACACAGATGTTCTTGGTTTTCTCTCCCTCTGCAGGTTGGGTTCGATTATGTGTTGGGCACCTTGAGAGTGCGGCCATGTTCCAGCAGGCACCATGCAGGCTCCTTCGCATGTGCAGCCTGGCTAGTAAAAGGCATATTTCATTTCAACACTTCCGCCTTCTCAATCGCAAGGTAAGTGCATAGCGTACTCTTCTTTCATATGCCTGGCGAGAGGCACCCAGCAGTGGTTAGCAGCACGTGGGCATGGTTTAGGAAAGCTGTGGTTTACACTGAAGTCTGTTAAAGGCCCTTTGTTGCTTATAAAGGGAGGAGGCATGTGGCAAGCATCTGGACTTTACAAGAGGTGGTCTTCCATAAAATAGTGGAAGATACTAATTTGCTGCCCTTTTTCAAGAGCAGCAGCAAAACTGTGTTTATGATTAAAACCACCACATCCTCGTCCTCTCCCCAGATGTCAGTGCTCTCTGAAGCTGGATCCCAGCGGGTTAGTTAACCTGGCTGATTTTTACTAGTATTGAAGTCATTTTCCGTTTGCCTCTCTGTGTATCCAGTTTAAACAAAGTCCTCCGAGTATGGGCTTTCTTTTATACCATTTCGAAGTCTTAGAACAACAGAGGAGGCCAGTTAAAATCGTGTGTGATTCGGTGGATTTATCACGTTAGTGTGTGCTTATGTGAATTTAGAAAGCACGTGAATGGCGACAAATTCAGATTATTAGATCTAAAGTACTGCATGTTTGTACCCAGAAGTCCAGTATGATTACAGTGAGCTCCCTGGACCTGTCAAACCATTGGCCCGATGCCCACCTCTGGGCTGTGGGACAGGCTTCCAATTCCTTCAGACTTAGGCCTACGGTGACAGGTCAGACTTAGAAACTCACTATCCCCAATTGTCACATGATTTCTTAGAGCTGTGGACATCAGCCAGGCGAGAATTTATCAGAAGCTGGGAAGTCCTGTTTGGCAATCGACCAGGAGGCTTGTGGTTGAGCAGTAACCTGGTCTCTTGCAAGCCATCAGCCTGGAGCTAGAAGGTTCTGTTAGGCCAAACTCAGACCCTTTGTAATGCTGCTTTGTGTCAGAGGGTGAAGGAGAGCTATAAGAAATGTTTGACTGGTTAGGGTAGGATGGGGGATTGTGCTTCCATGAAAGTATCCGTTTGTTTGTATACATTTTTTACACAAAGAGGGTTCTACAGAGGGAAAAAACTATCCTCGTTTGAAGGATTAGGAGACTTTAGAGGTAACTTTATTTAACTGCAGACACATCTTCTTAATTGTAAGTGTGGTATCGTGTTTTCACTGTGCTTGTGGTCTTGCTGTTCTTGTCTTTGGAATGTTCATGTTTTCTAGGCACACGGATGCGTGTTGTAGTGGATACAGCATTACGGTTGAATAACAGGTGATTGCCTGACGGTTCTTCTATAGTTGAAAACTGCATCTTGGATTGCTTTGGACATATGGAAGAGCGCAATTGACATGACATAGAGTATATGAAAATAAGTTGGAATGTAAAGCATATTTTTTTTAAACCTGGTGTACAACACTTGGAAGGGGACGACCGGGCTTGTTCACTGAAATGTAAATTATGCGGAGCACCCTTTCAACTCTTAGTGTTGACTTACTAACAGAAAGAGGCGCCCTTCGGGCTCCATGGTGCGCCTGCAGGAGACACATTGCCACCCTTGCCAATAATAACTATTCAAGGGACGATGCACCGAGTTGCAGCGGAATTAGTTCTAATTAGTATCCATCTGTCGGTGCAACTTCGTTTTATCAGAGAGTGACAAGAGCTTTTCAAACACTCTTGGCTAGAAGAACTCTTCTGGCATGTCCAGCTGTGTGAATGGTGCGAATTCATCATTAATTTCCATATGACACAGGATCTTCGATATGAATCAGTCAGTGACAGAAACACTTTAAAGTTTGGAATGAAAGTTGTGTGATCGTTTGACTATAGAACAGGACTACAGGCATCTGGAGTTTGTACAGTAGTATCACTAAGGAATGGGAATCCCATTCGTAAGAGATGCACAGCCAGACCCAGAGAAGATCCTTGTTGAACTTTGCCTCAGCAGTTACAACTCTGCAAGTTACTGGCTAGCTTCTCTCGCAGGGGAGTGTGCCACGTAACCATGCTTTTTTATATGGAGCACGTTGGCATTTCATCTATCATACAAATAAGTGCAGGCAAATTTGTCTGGAGCAGAACAGACAACAGAAGTTGTGACTTGCTGTAGTTCATTATGCTATGTTAGAGAAATACGAGGAGAAGAGAGAAGTGCCCTGTGGTGTCCACCCTTCCAGTCTAAAGTACCTATATAGGTGGAAGACCAGCAGTGCTTTTCCGTGTCCCTAGGATACAGCAGTACCATGCATGGAGGGTGGTATGTCAGAAAGTTACTTGCCCTTTATGTTAGACTAAAACTGTTGTCTCTCCATTGGCCCAAAAGAGCTGGAATAAGTCTAAGATTGGCCTGAATTAAAAATCTTGGAGCTAGTTTTCAGGAGGCCTCCCCACATCGGTGCTGGACTTCATTTCTTTCTGCTTCAATTGTCTTGGAACTTGATATTCAAATGTCCTGCGGCTTCTCTTTTGGAAGGCGGTGGAAGGGTGTCTTTTATGTGAAAATAAAAAATACGTGCAGCCACCTTCCTGCATTCAGCAACCTACATGTAGTTGTTTGAGAAAGGTATAAAGGCCTTGTTGCTCAGGACGGTGAGCTACAGTTGTCCAGCTCATGTTTTAGGCTCCTTTGATGCTGCAAATGTAAATTATTTTTATGTTAGGAAAACTTTCAGAAATAAGATTATCTAGTGAAGTAAATTAATCTGATAGTGATTGGTGGCCTAAAATAAGTATGTTTAAGCTACCAAATAGAGCTGTGCAATGTAAACTGAAGACAATATGAGTTGTACGTAATTGTTACTGTTTTAAATGTAAAAGTTCTGTATAATACTCCAGACACAGAAATTAAGTTCATTAAACGTTTCCTAATGATGACGTATAGTTTTCCGAAAGTTAATAAATGTCTTTCTTGTGGTACTTTTGTTTAAAATTACAAGACACTGTTAGTGGAGTGCAAAGTGTGACTTGGGGAATGATATTTTGTTTTGTTATGGAGCTAGTCTGGTGCCTGGCTATATCACAACACATAATAACCTACATTTCTTGAATCTTAATTGAGTGCTGGTGATGTATTTTCAATGCACTGGGGGTGAAGCTTCAAAAAAATTTCTAAAGCTTAGTCACGTTTTGTGTTCTGGAAGTGAGTCGTTTGATAAGGGGCTTTGTATGGCAGCACCAGAGACTGGATTCCCTGACTTAACGTTAATGTCCGCTCCAGATGTGCAGCAAGACCCCCTACTGGGCTACGTCACAGTGTCTATCAATCTGTCCTTAATCGAACATCAGAAGCAAACATTGTTATATGGAACAGGTTTAGAATCCATAGCTCACTCTCACGTGGAGCTCTTATTGGAAACTATTCCCTCAGTACAAGTGTATCAAAGTATCTAGCTGCTACCCTCCATTAAACCAAGTTCTGTTGTTTGCATACGCCAGGTAGAGGTGCTGCATTCCATGGCCCCTGCAGATATTGCTTCCCCACCTTCAGTTCTCAACATCTTATTTTAAACAGGCCTTGTTCCTAGGTGCAGGATGAAGAGTGTTGTCAAACTTCTGTATGGTCCCTGGGCTGAAGGGAAACAGTAGACCAATCTTCCTCCTACTAGCCATACCTAAAGTAGGGGAGAATTACCTGGCTTAATAGCAGTCCACCCACCCTGGGAGTGATAAATTGCTAGTTGCAGCCCAAATCAGATTCCTCCAGGTATGGTTAGGAAAATTGCTCTGGTCAGGGTTCTAGATAGGTTGAGGATGATATGGGGGATGCTGGGCATCGTGCTGGGCATATTTTGCTGGATTTCTTCGCCATTTTTATGGACGAGCGCAAAGCGCTCCGTCCATTCTGTAATCTCTCGTTGGGCTTCAAACCACGCCCATGTCACGTCAGTCACTTACATTGGTTCGTGAGCTTGCCTTTTAAAATCTGCTTGCTTTCATTTGTGAAAGGCATGCATATGTCATGCCTTTTCCGGTGTTTAGCCCAACCACACAGCACCACTAAACTACTAAAAACATGCCAGGCTCGATGTTTTCAGCCTGGGGTCCGGACTACTTTATCTGTTTATTCTCCACACAGCGCGATCGCGCTGCATTTTACATAGTGCGATCGCGCTGCGTTTTTTTTCTTCTGTACAACGCTAAAAGCTTTAACTCGAGCAAATGCGAGACCCGTTGCATTGAAGATGCTTGTTAATACTGTCAGCTTTTTAATCTTTCTTGACCGATTTGCAGCAGATGGATTCTGCAGCACTGTGTTTTCCTGATTCTGTTAATTCTTATCTAGATGCATTAAATTGCTTGTCCTTTCCAGCTTTAAGGTCCAGATTCACCCTGGTCATGTGCCAGGGATCCTCGCAATCACCCATTTTAATCAAAATATACATGAGACTTCTGACTAACACGATCAGATCCTTCAGCTTGGACTGTGTACCCAGTGCTGATGACATCTTGCTCATATGTAAACCATTATGTCTCCTATCCTTCCAGACACCAACATGCTAAAAATTAATGCAGGTATTGCTGAGAACTGAATTTGTGCCCTGACCATCTGTGGAGCATCAGTTTAAGCTCCCCCAGTGCCCAGTTCCCACAGTCTCAAGTTTTGACAGGGATTTGCTATAAACAACCTCTGTCAGGTCAGTGGACTATGTATGATTTTTCCAGTTAAGACACCTGAGAAAGGCCTTTACACTCATCCCACAGCAGATGAGAGCTTCATTGCTAGGTGTCGCTATCCTTTCTAGACTCAACTGTCCCAAACAGCTGTTATCTGTAGTGCCAGACCACGACCTTGGCCAGATCACAGCTGCATCAGAACACGAAAGTGAAATTGTTTGTTGGGGTGCAACGATTTGAACAATTGTCTGAAGCCAGTTGAAAACTGCACTGGCTTCCCACGGAGCGGATAATTAAATTAAAAACATGTTGCCTGGTTCATCAGGCTTTTCACTGAACTAGTGCCCCTTCTATTCAAACTTGTATTTCATGATACACTAATTCCCTCTCTGGTCACTATCCGGCCTCACAGCATTGGTTACATCGCTTTAAGCTGACTTTTATGGGAGGTAGAGCTTCTACTGTGCTGGCCCCTAGGCTTTGGAATTGCATGCCACTGCCACAACTACTGTGCAGCCGTCACATCTTCTTTCATAAAGACTTAAAGACTCATCTTTTTATCATTTTCGCTGGCACTTCTTGTAACCGAATCAGCAGTCCTTGCTCCAAGATACCTTTGAGTGGATGTGCACCAAAAAATACTATTCTTACATTCAGTATTTTCTGTGGCTGAAAGTTCTCTTATGTTTCCATGTTTGTCCTTGCTTCAAAACTCTTTTACATGGCAACCGTTTTCCCAGTTACACTAGGGCTGGGGTTTTACAACAATTATTAACAGTGGGAAGTGCAAGTTCCAGCTACCTAAGGCTGATTGCAAGCTTTCAATATGAACATGATTCACTCTCAGTGCACCACATTCATAAAATTATGTTGCTGAGGTGAGCTTTATTTCTTTATGTTCTTCTTCACATGATAGCTGTCAGTGAAAAAACTTCCCCTGGAGTAATATTTTTTCCATCAACTTTAAAAAGTTGGTTCTTAATGTAGAGGATGATGTGGGCATTGTATACTTTAGTCAAATGTAGAAACCTTGGAGATGAGGATGACCAGACCAGTGCAGTGTAACCTTTTTGTGTCACTACACAACTAGCCTGTAAATTAGCATTAGTTCTGCTCTTCTTAATCCTCCCTAAATTTGGTGCATCTTTCAGATGGCATGAAGGTTTGGCAATCTATGCAAACTTTATAATGGCTTGTGAATGTTAGGTTAGCTATGAATCTTGGGTGCTTCAGAAATCAGTTTGTTGTTCTAGTTATTCATGCAGGTTCCCCTTTTTTATTCTATGTTTGTCAACGGATCATGATGCCACATTCAGCAAATGAAGCATCATGTACTGTCATATATATCTGTTGATGGTGGATAATTTATCAGTGGTTTTTAAGCCACAATCATTTAATTCGGTTATATGTTTGGAATTCCTAGTAGAAGGAACTTTAGCAATGCTCCACAAGATCCAGAGCCATGCTAGATTTCAGGGTGCCTACACTGGGCCCACTTAACTAATATGGATGTATAATAGAATGATTTGTCTTATCTGTTGTTATCCTGAACATTTTTGTGTGCCACTGTCCTTCGTGGACCAACTTTCATCTGATTTAGCCTTTTAAAGAACCCTGAAGATCTTGTGCCAGACCATGATACTTGCCTACAAATCATAGATGGTATTGTTTCAAATATAGAAAATAAAAGACAGGGACAATTAGTGTTTTAGAAGTTACATTTGATTTTCAGAGATGTTTGAGATGGTAGTGCTAACGCGTCCCTTTATGATAATTTATAACACATCAGGACTCGTTTTAGGCCAATTAATCTTTTGACCCAGTTGAGAGACACCTTAGGACGAGATAGCTAATCAATATGTCAATCAATACATCAATAATATCATCAATATTTATTACAACAATGCATTTCACTTTAGTCAAAGACATCAATCAATTCAAGACACCACCATGACCTGGCAGTCATGAATAACCACACCAGTTTAGTAGAATTTTATGAGTTTTATTCCCTATTAATTACAATTCTAAGAGCAAGTGTGTTAATCTCAAAACCAAGAAAAAAAATAGCATAGTCACAATATGGCAACTCTGATAAGATTTCATTAAGGCAAGAATCATAAACATCAAAACATAACACGGCGTGACCATAGATCAACTTTAGCAGAGTATCATTAACGCGTTGGTTCAACAAAGCTTAGATTCAGTCGTTTGTCTATTTGCGTCAGTTTAGTGAACACCTGTCCTAACCACTGATTAGCATTGGCATGTTGGGCTTCATGCAAAACAATTTTGAACACCAATTTGGAAAACATCTAGCTATGGTCTCTGTCAAAAGTAAGCAGTTGGTACCTAGAAAGGAAAAGCAAACAGACAAATCACAATTTCATTGTCATAGTTACCCTCCAAGGTTTGGGTCAGCACTCAGGTTCAGTCTTCGTCTTCAGGACATCAGTTGATTCACCATCAGTCAAAAATTCAGCTCCGGGGCATAAAAGGCCACTTCCCTCATAAGGAGGTAAAGTGTAAAATGGGCAATCTAAGAAAGGATGGTTTAATTAAAACCATATAAGTCACCAAACAGAGTGACAGAGTTTCTGGATAAAATCAATAGTATTCCCTAACACCTCTCTCTCGGCTCCCCGTGTCATGGATTTTTATCCCTTTTTCATTGTACATTCCCCTAAAATCTAATTGGCTAAGGGGTTGCACCCCACTATCTCTACCCAATTAACTTTGAATTAGCTCATCTAATTTGTCACCCCACAACAGTTCACAAGCGTTTTATTGGTCCACATGATTGACGTCTTCAGAGGTAGCACGTCCGGTATGATTTCATCCTTCTGTAATTCTTTGCACATCTTTTGGTCAGTAGCTCCAATGTCTTCACCGGTTTAAACGACCTTGTACATTATATTAATCTACACTGTTGCATTTTGGCTAAACCATTTCTACAAGCAATATGAATTTCATGAGAACGGATCCACTATAGTTACATTCAGCTTCTAGTTTGAAGAAAACAAGAGTTCATGTACTTTTGCGAGTCAGCACACTGCACGTTTAGAGAACACATTTAATATGAGAGCCAGGCAGCTACGCCTCGACTCATGCTAACTAAGGCCTACAAGATTTATTTAGCATAACTTTAATAACATAATCATTAATAATTAGTATAAAACCATTCTTTAATACAAATATTCATAGGCATTAGTCATTTTCATTAGTCCCCGTATACATTGGCGGCCACTCCCTGTGGTCACATTTCAAGTGCACAATTTAGCAAAATATACTAGTACAATTTCTATGCGGCATTGTCACTCATTAGTTCATAAACATTTCATGTTAATATAAATTTTATAAGCTACGCCCTCTCAGTCCCTCCTCTGATGACGTTCGTCATCACACAAACCTTTCTCTTTTGACCTTTCACTTTTAATTTTTCACTTTGCGCATAATGTGCATTTCAACACCTTGTCCTTTGTGTGAACTCTCCCAAATTTCATTAAACATTTTCTCCCTTTCATTTTCTTTGTTTCTTCTATTTCTTTTGGTCCAATTTCTTCTAACTCTCTCATTAATTTTGCATGCTCCCCATAAACCCAATAAACAGACCAGAACAATTAATAGACCCCCTAATATTTTTGCAAGCACCCCATTCCAAATATTGCTGAACCAGCTCCCTACTCTGGTAATTCCTTTTCCAACTTTCTCCCAAACTCCAGGTTCCTTCAAATCTTTCAAGTCTGCACTATCTCTTGTTAGGTTAGTAAGCATACCTCTAATCTTTCTACTATTATCCGGAATAAATGAGCAACAATGACGCTCGTTAAGCATCTTACAGACTCCGCCGCTCTTTGCTAAAAGAATTTCTAAAGCAAGCCGATTTTGAAGAATCATAGCTCTTTCCGCAGCAAGTTCAGTATCCATCAGGAGTATAGCCCCTGTGAAATTTGTCAGCATGTTATCCACAATAGTAGACAACTTTCAAATCTTTATGGAGTTTAAAATAACCCCTACTGAAGGAATTATGGCTCCAAATATGTCACCAACGACAGCAGCCGCTGTCTCTCGTTTTTGTCTAGCATGTTGTAATTCAGACATTTTAGGTAATTTCTTTAAGTCATCAATCTGGGAAATCTTTGGGAAAACTATTCCCAAATAACATGTCCCATACCATCCCTTAGGGAAACGGTAATAAGCATCGAGTCCACAGATGTAATAGGTCCCAGGGATCGCTGGATCCTGTCCATTTAACATGAATGTCCATTTACTCTGAAACAAAAACACATGCCTGCATTCACTCGTTCCCACAAATAAAGTGTCCTGATCAGATTTCGGCCTATATATACAAAGCCTACCTACATGCAATGCATCTATAGCTAATTTGCCCTGCGTCTTTTTTGCGGTGTAAGTATAATCATTTGCATATGTGCGTTTCTCTAGCCCTTTTTCTAATCTTTCTTTCAGTGCTTTGCTTCTATCATCAGTGTGATCTAAGAAGCTTCTCTCTACAGGTGTTAATAAGCAGGTCAGATTGTTGCGGTGTGCATAAGCCGTCCCAAATGTCACTGTTGGCTCAAAGAAACCTCTAACCAATTTTATACTATGCTCTTTAGCTAAATTGTTCAGAAACTCAATCACAGGCACAAAAGAAAACACTACGTCTAGATTTGAATAAAAATATTGCACATGTTCCTGGTCATAGAATCTTGTTAGTAGCAAACTACAACTTATCCTGTATTTTAATGGAAGACTATGGTAGGTGACCCCTTCTTGTACTGATGAAGGAATCTTTGTGCACACATAACAGTTCCTCGCATCCATAGTATCAACATACTCATTCAATAGGCGATAGAAGACATTAGTAGAAAGTTCCCCCTTTGAATTAGTTCCCTCATGCAAATATTTAGTATCCTGCTCGAACTTCTCCCATGGTGTTAGTGGCACAAAAGAAAACACTACGTCTAGATTTGAATAAAAATATTGCACATGTTCCTGGCCATAGAATCTTGTTAGTAGCAAACTACAACTTATCCCGTATGTTAATGGAAGACTATGGTAGGTGACCCCTTCTTGTACTGATGAAGGAATCTTTGTGCACCTATAACAGTTCCTCGCATCCATAGTATCAACATACTCATTCAATAGGCGATAGAAGACATTAGTAGAAAGTTCCCCCTTTGAATTAGTTCCCTCATGCAAATATTTAGTATCCTGCTCGAACTTCTCCCATGGTGTTAGTGTAGCAGTCTCAGGTTTTGAAGCATTGTTAGTCACTTTCTTATCCAACCACAGCATTCCCACAATCACACCTACAATTGTTATTGCACACACAATACCCAATATAACACTTAACCAACCACACACTTTACTCTTTTTGCTACTACCTCTAGTATAAGCCATGATCTGTAAAGAATCAGATAGCAGAATAACTCAAAACAAACAATCAACATGAGGAGCTCTTTTTTTTTCTTGTCAAGACAAAGTCTCTCTTTCTCTCTCTTGGCGTGTATTTACAGCGTTTCACTCACCCCAGGACCCTTTTGTCAAATCCGGTTTAGCAGTTTGTTATAATCGGTTTTACAGAGTCAATTCAGGTTTTATATGTCACATCTGGTAATTTATAAGTCTCTTTTTTCAGTTTTCGATTTCAATTTTTATATTTAACACAGTCTTTTCTTGTTTGAATTCAGGTACCGTAGTATTGGCCTGGTACTTCTCGATCAAAGCAAAATGCTAATAATTCTTGTTGCCATTCAGATGTCGTTGCATACGCCCATTCAGGACCTGCGTACCTCCTGTTTGCAACTCTTTCTTTTCAATCTGCGTTCGCTTTGCAACTCTCCTTCACTAAGATCCTCCCTTCTGGTTGTATCAATATCTTCCTCTATTGTTTCACAAGGAACGACCTTTTCCCTTGCAGCTTGTTTCTCTGGCCAATTATCACCTTTATGCGTTTTCTTCCTGCTTGGCCTTTCAGGACGCTGAACAGCACCCTCCTCTTGTGCTATGGTGTTTTCTCTTGACGGACCTGCAATTGGCTCAGGAGGTATCTCTGTGTTTTGATCTCCTTCTGCTCTCCCCCCCTCGTCTTCTGGGTCTGTAACGGGTTCAAGCTCTAACCCGTATCCGTCTACTTCTGGGAGAACCTCTTCTTGTTGCGGTTCTCGTGCTGCCTCTACTGAGATAGGCTCACCGTCACCTCTCTCAAACTCATTTACTGTTTGAGGGACTAGGCCATCCTCAGTGGGCTCTCCTACAGTCTCAGTTTCCCTTTGAATACTCTCCGGCCCTGAAACTTCCCTCTCTGGAGCTGTTGTTTCGGGCACTTCAAGTTCCTCATCAGTTGGACATGTTACCTTCTTTGTGTGACTGGCATGTATCCAGTTTGGGACTCCTGCACACTTCACAGCAGTGGTTGTTGTTAGTATTACTTGATATGGCCCCTTCCAGCGCAGCTCCAAACACGACTTCCTTACGTGCTTCTTCACAACCACCCAGTCTCCGGCTTGTAGAGTGTGACCTGGATCACTGATTGGTGGTAATGTATTGGCCTCCACCTGGTGCGAAAAAGAGCGGACCACGTCAGCCAAACCCTTGCAGTAGTCCAACGCCATATCATCTGTGATATTCACAAGAGCATTTGAAGGTACTGCGGGTAACCTCATAGCTCTGCCCATGATTATCTCATGGGGAGATAGTCCTGTCTTCTTGTCAGGTGTGTTTCTCATTGACATCAACACTAAGGGCAATGCATCTGGCCATTTCATATTGGTAGCTGCGCACGTTTTTGCCATTCTTGACTTCAAGGTACCATTCATCTGTTCCACTAGTACTGATGCTTTGGGGCGAAAGGTACAATGCAGCTTCTGCTCAATGTCTAATGCAGCACATAAGAGCTTTATCACCTCATTGTCGAAGTGTCTGCCCCTATCTGATTCTAAAGAGACCGGGAATCCGAATCTTGGTATTAGCTCTCTAAGCAACAGCTTTGCTACTGTGAGGCTGTCATTCCTACGTGTAGGGTAAGCTTCAATCCAGTGACTGAACACACACACAATCACCAACACATACCTCAAGCCTCCACACACGGACATTTCAATGAAATCCATTTGCATCTTGCTAAACGGACCTCCAGCTCTCCCTATGTGGCTCAAAGTCACCACAGTCCCTTTTCCCGCATTCATCTGTTGACAGATGATGCACCTGTGACAGGTAACCTCTGCGGCTTGTCTGAATTTCAGATTAAACCAGTCAATTTTGAACAATCTGATCATTGTGTCTCTCAAGATGTGCTTATCCATGGTACAACCTTGCGAATTGTGGCAAGAGACTGTTTGGCAAAACCAACTTCCCCTCCTCTGACACCCACAAGTCGTCAGCTCTCTGTACACACTGCATTCTCTGCCAGGAGCGTTTTTCTTCTCTGCTAGCACGACCCTGCAGTGATTTTAGCTCATCTAATGTATCAACCACCCTTAATGCAAAGTTTAAGCACGTTTCATTTTCAGTTTGCGGTAACAATTCCCACTGATCCTTGAACGATATACAGTTCAATGCGCAAAACCTTGCGACTTGATCTGCATAGCCGTTTCCCAGTGACACAAAGTCTTGTGACTTGACATGAGCATTGCATTTCACCACGGCAATTTCAAGAGGCAACTGAATCGCATGTAACAAATCCTTATCCTGTTCGCCATTTTTCACTGGTGAGCCAGAAGAGGTCATGAAACCCCTCTGTGACCACAATTGGCCAAAATCATGTACAATTCCAAATCCGTATCTGCTGTCAGTATAGATAGTAACTTTCAGATTTTCAGCTGCGTGGCATGCCTTAGTAAGGGCAATTAATTCAGCCACTTGTGCGGGATACACTCTTTCGAGCCAGGAGGCTTCTATAATACTGGTGATTGTACACACAGCATATCCGGCTCTCAGAATTCCGACTGAGTCTCTCAAACATGATCCATCAACAAACATAATGCAGTCATTTTCTTTTAGCTGCATATCTCTAATGTCAGGTCTGGGTTTGGTACATAGTTCTGTTACCTCAAGACAGTCGTGCTCCACTTCCTCTGTATTGTTAATCTCAGTGTTTTCAACAGGAAGTAGAGTTGCCGGGTTTAATACAGTACATCGCTTCAAGGAGACATTAGGTGACCCCAAAATAATTGTCTCATATCTGGTAAGTCGGGCATTTGTCATGTGCTGAGTTTTAGTTCGGGTCAACAGAATTTCAACTGAATGTGGAACCATTACTGTTAGGGGATGTCCCATCACTAAGCCTTCACACTGTGTGAGGCTCTGACCAACTGCTGCAACTGCACGCAAACAACTCGGTAAGGCTGCTGCGACTGGGTCCAGAGTAGCTGAAAAATATGCTACAGGGCGGTTTGCACCTCCATGGACCTGTGTTAAGACAGACAGAGAACAAGCATCACGTTCATGACAAAACAGTAGAAAAGGCTTCGTATAATCAGGCATACGCAAGTCTGGTGCCCTACACATGCACTCTCTCAATTCCATGAATGACTCAAGCTCTTCCTCAGACAAGATTATGGTATATGGTTCATCCTTAGTTTCCTTGCCTGTCAGCTTTATCAATGGTTTAGAGATAATCGAAAAGTTGGGGATCCACTGATGACAGTAACCCACCATTCCCAAAACATTCTGACATCTCTCTTTGTTGTCAGGGGGTTCATCTGCAGTATGGCCATCACCCTCTCTTTTGATATTTTCCTGGACCCTTTCTCAATCAAATGCCCTAAATATTTTACCTCTTTCTGACAGTACTGCAGCTTCTTCGGGACACTTTATGTCCGTTCTTTTCCAAGTGGTTCAGTAAGGCAATTGTGTCATACCTGCAGTCGTCTTTTGTTCTGGACGCAATCAGCAGGTCATCAATGTACTGCACTAGGGTCGAACTGAAAGGCAATTCTAGCGACTCCAAATCCTTCTTCAGTATCTGATTGAAGATGGAAGGTGATTCAGAAAACCCTTGAGGAATTCTGCACCAACTGTACACCTTGTCCAGGAATTGGAAACTGAATAAAAATTGGCTGTCCTCATGAAGAGGTACCGAAAGAATGCTTGTGACAGGTCTACAACTGTGAACCATTCTGCATCACATGGAACCTGGAACATAATCACTGCTGGATTTGGCACTATGGGGCAACACTTTACCACAATCTTGTTTACTTTTCTCAAATCTTGTACAATTCGAACCTTCCCACAAGGCTTTTTCAGACCCATTATTGGTGAATTACATGGGCTGCTCAATACCTCTTTCAGAACTCCTTGCTTTACGAAGTCTGCAATTATCTGTGACACTTGAATAAGGACATCTTGTGCCATGTGGTACTGCGGCACCTGGGGAAACACTGCATTTGGCTTCACTTGTACTTTAGCCGGTTCTACTCCTTTTATCAGTCCCACTTCCTCTCCTGTCAGGTCCCACACTTTCTCTGTCACAGTTCCTTGCAGCTCAGCTGGCAAGTCAGTTACTGTAAGCATTGGGAATAAGGTTATCAAAGGGTATTCTTCATTTGCGGTCTCTGTTTCTGATTCAGAAAACTGCCCATCATCTCCCTCATCATCACTGTTGGTTTGCACTTCAATCCTTTCATTAGAACAGGTAATCGAACATTTCGGCTTGCACAGTAAGTCTCTCCCCAGTAGGGATACGGGACTCAAATCACAGACTACAAACTTATGCAGTCCCTGTAAGTTGCCAATCTCAACTTGAACTGGGTCAGTAATCGGATTTGTCAGGTACTGGTTTGCTACTCCTACCACTCTTATGGTACGCCCTGATAGTGGTAATTTCGGAACTCTTGCACTTCTGACTGTAGAGCGTGTAGCTCCTGTGTCAACCAAAAATGAAACCTCGTGACCCATCACCTTTCCCTCTACAAAGGGTCCTCTCTGATCTACTTCTAGGGATGCTGCAAGCCTGCACTCTTCACTGTCTGAACTGTCATCCGACCATTCATCATTCATTCCATCCTCACCACGCAATGGGAATTGCTGTACTGTGTTATTTTGGCTCATCACTTGACCTGTGACCTGATGAGGAAGCATCACCTGTTACTGTCCCATTGGAGCTAATGGTAATTGCATTTGCTGTCTAGGTACCATGGGAACCTGCTGTTGTACTTGCTGCATTTGTGCTGGTTGAACACGCAGCATTTGTATTTGCTGCATGGGCTGTAACCCCTGCATCTGAACCATGTTATTCTGGAAGTTTTGATTTTGACTTCTCAATTTTGGACCCCTCACATTTTGAAATGTACCGACATCAGTGCTTTGTTGAACGACACCATCATGCACCACATTTGGGCATTCCCGCTTCCAATGCCCCACGCCCCCGCACGCGTGACATGGTGACATCTTTTTCATCCCCTGAGCATCATTTTGAACCACAACAGTATTCAAGTCTGGACCGCGATTCACAAAACCTCAACCTCGGCCTCTCGGTTGCGCCTGAAACACGCTATTCCCTTGCGGTTGCTGCTGTACCATCTGCTGGATTCCGTTTCTCTGTATACCTGCCTGCGCTGCCTTTATCTGCATCACCATCACTTTCTCCTTCAACTTTCTCTGCTTCAGCTCAATCTTGTCACTACAGTACTTCGCATACTGCAACACCTCATCAATTGGCTTCGCCTGCCAACAGATCAAATGATTCTTAAGCATCTGGCTAACCTCTGGTCTCAGCCCTTCAACAAATCTGAACACAAGATGGTTCATGTCTTTCGGCTCAATAGTCTTAGTGCCACTGTAATGTTTGAACGCTTTCAACAACCTCTCATAATAAGCATAGATTGATTCTTTAACCTCCTGTGAGGTCCCATCGATTTTCTGCCAGTCAGTTACTTTCGGTGACACTTTCTGCTCAAAAACTCAATCACTTTATGATAGTACTTCATCACCTCCTCCGATGGTGCTCCAGTCACCTTATCCCTTGCCGGCTCCTGCGTCGGCCAGTACACACCTCTTTTGCACTCAAGTCATAAATCAGGTGGAACGATGATCTCAAACAAGGTATTCAAGTCCTCCCAGAGACACTTCGCAAGCTTCACAAACCTGTCTGTCTGCTGATACCACTCTATCGGTTTCTCCCTCAACCTGGGATAATCATTTGTAAATGACAGAATGTCTCCCCTAGACCATGGTACATGGATTAGAACCCCCACCAGCTGTTTCTCTCATCGGTAACATCTTTACTGATCCCGTATCTGGTGAAGCTTTAGCTTGACTTGATCACGGACTGTCGCTTTTTTCCTTATCTCTTTTCTTTGCCCATCTGCCTTCCCATTTCTCTAAAGCTCCCCAGATCTGCGCACTTTGCAGTATTTCTTTAAGGTGCGCTTTCATTCCGGCAGACCTCATGTGTTCAAAGTCCTTAGAGTCAAAGTCTAATCTGTAGCTTCTTTTCAAATGTTTAGTATTCGCAATATCAATATTGTATTTGTCTGCCAGGTTCGTCAAACTCTGATGTACCTTACCTACTTCTTTCGTGATTTTGGGGCACAAATATCTCAATTCTGCTTCTGTGTATGACTCTAATCTGTTCACCCCCATTGTCCATTCCACTAATTCAGCAGCTTCCATACCCAGTCTTACAAAGTTTAGGTAATCATCTCTCTCTGATCTCTCTGCGATCACTGTAGCAGGTTGTGAAGTTTTGTTATTTCCCAGCCACTCGTTTAGTTGCTGCACGGAAAAGCCTTGCAACAAGATATTTCCTGCCAGAATTAATGGTGTCTCTGATGTATCCACACTCGTTGTCTGTGGGGCTAACACACTTGACCCTACTTGTCTCATTGCCTCTAAAGGAGCCCCAATTGGGCTAAGGCTTAACAGAGATCTGAGATGTTCGGCTGTTTGCGATATTGATCGAGGGGTTCCTGTGAATCCTTCTCTCATCATCTCCTGGGTCCCCACCCCTTGATCACATGTGCCAGGTTTACCCTGCTCATACAGTGGTACAGGTGGACCAACAGTAATTGGTAACGATATGGCAGCTGGTGTCTGCCCTGATCCCAAAGCTTGGCTCCCATTGGCTGGTGTAGGTACGAATGGGGATCCTGCCGCTGGACTATAAGTTGGAATCAGCTGTTGCTGCGGCTGGGGCAGCAATTGCGGAGTTGGCTCAATCCGCACTAACCTCGATTTTGTATATATCGGATCAGGCGGCACTATTAGATTCGTAGTAGTCTCTAGTACTGGGACGTCTGGATAGATTCTCTGTATCTGCGGTGGAGGTTGCAACTGTATCGGCATGTCTGGTGCAGTGGGTACACTGACACCATTCTGTATCAAACCTGTATCACCAGTCTGTACTGTATCTGTAACTCCCTTCTCCTGCGCCTGGCTCCCAGGACCCGCACTAGTGCTTGGGGCATTGTCGTCTACTGCATAAGGTGGCGGGCGATCATGCAACAACTGATTAAGAAACTCTTCATCGTCTGAGTCATCTTCTTCTATCCAGGACCTCTTAGTCTCTTTAGGCTTATTAGAGTCTTTGTCTGTCTTGCAGGTGGCTTTCTTTCCCTGTGTTTCATCTCACTGTGTTATTGCTGGGAACAATTTAAGTCCGTCAACTATTCCCCTTCTCCACATTTTGCTCTCATTGTCCCATCTAGCCTTGGGCAAGGTCTTTTTTGCCCTCCTCATTCTTCTCTCAAATTTCGGCTGTATTTGTTTAATAGCCAATAAATCCCAGACTGCAAATGCCTCATACTGAGCTGGCCTCGGAGGTGGCTTTTGTACACTTAACATCCACATTAAATTTTCCAAAATTCTCGTATTGAACGTTCCGTGCTCCGGAAACGCTAAACATCCCTCCCTTTCTGTTAAGTTGCGCCACTGTTTCATCCATAAGCAAGGCGCGGCTCCCTTTTCCTCCATTACTATATAAGCTGGAGTAACCTCGGGCGGTGTAGGCTCCCCTTCACTCGCCATAATGTATGCATCTCCTTTCAGAGCGCTCCTAAAAGCCTTAATAAAATTAATCTTTGCGTCTTTTCTTTTGTTTTGTATTTGATCAGGAAGTGACTTTAATTCCCAGGACACTCTTCACCCACCTTTCGTCAACCTATTGCCTCTCATGGACGGCTGCCAATCCGTGCGCGACCCCTCTCGGCAACTGACCTATCCCAGCGCGGCACCACTGACGTCACACTCACACACACTGCAGCTGACAAAGTCTTGCGGCTTGTCCTCCTTACACTGGATTCACACCAAACTAATGCAAAATTATTGCGAGCACCTTTAACAACAACTCAAATTTGCCGGTTTACTACAGGAAGGGTACACAATCGCTTTAGAACTTTACAGAGATTTCACTTGAAGCCTCGGCCGCTACTCTCTCTTTCTCAGTTCCCGCATACGCAAGCAGAATTCGACCTGCAAATCCTACTCTCGACTTGTCAATGGTTCTTTCTAGTGCACCATAGAACTTGCCAAGTCTCCATCAAAGGTTTCACTCACACATTTAGACTCAAACTCGGCTTGTCAACCACGCCCGATTGATCTATTAAACCGCACAAATTACAACATAAACCCAAGTGTTGTCTGCACTTTGAGAGACACCTTAGGACGAGATAGCTAATCAATATGTCAATCAATATGTCAATAATGTCATCAGTATTTATTACAACAATGCATTTCACTTTAGTCAAAGACATCAATCAATTCAAGACACCACCATGACCTGGCAGTCATGAATAACCACACCAGTTTAGTAGAATTTTATGAGTTTTATTCCCTATTAATTACAATTCTAAGAGCAAGTGTATTAATCTCAAAACCAAGAAACAAAATAGCATAGTCACAATATGGCAACTCTGATAAGATTTCATTAAGGCAAGAATCATAAACATCAAAACATAACACGGCGTGAACATAGATCAACGTTAGCAGAGTATCATTAACGCGTCGGTTCAACAAAGTTAGATTCAGTTGTTTGTCTACTTGCATCAGTTTAGTGAACACCTGTCCTAATCACTGATTAGCATTGGCATGTTAAGCTTCATGCAAAACAATTTAGAACACCAATTTGGAAAACATCTAGCTATGGTCTCTGTCAAAAGTAAGCAGTTGGTACCTAGAAAGGAAAAGCAAACAGACAAATCACAATTTCATTGTCATAGTTACCCTCCAAGGTTTGGGTCAGCACTCAGGTTCAGTCTTCGTCTTCAGGACATCAGTTGATTCACCATCAGTCAAAAATTCAGCTCCGGGGCATAAAAGGCCACTTCCCTCATAAGGAGGTAAAGTGTAAAATGGGCAATCTAAGAAAGGATGGTTTAATTAAAACCATATAAGACACCAAACAGAGTGACAGAGTTTCTGGATAAAATCAATAGCATTCCCTAACACCTCTCTCTCGGCTCCCCGTGTCATGGGTTTTTATCCCTTTTTCATTGTACATTCCCCTAAAATCTAATTGGCTAAGGGGTTGCACCCCACTATCTCTACCCAATTAACTTTGAATTAGCTCATCTAATTTGTCACCCCACAACGGTTCACAAGCGTTTTATTGGTCCACATGATTGACGTCTTCAGAGGTAGGATGTCCGGTATGATTTCATCCTTCTGTAATTCTTTGCACATCTTTTGGTCAGTAGCTCCATTGTCTTCACCGGTTTAAACGACCTTGTACATTATATTAATCTACATTGTTGCATTTTGGCTAAACCATTTCTACAAGCAATATGAATTTCATGAGAACGGATCCACTATAGTTACATTCAGCTTCTAGTTTGAAGAAAATAAGAGTTCATGTCCTTTTGCGAGTCAGCACACTGCACGTTTAGAGAACACATTTAATATGAGAGCCAGGCAGCTAGGCCTCGACTCATGCAAACTAAGGCCTTTAAGATTTATTTAGCATAACTTTAATAACATAATCATTAATAATTAGTATAAAACCATTCTTTAATACAAATATTCATAGGCATTAGTCATTTTCATTAGTCCCCGTATACATTGGCGGCCACTCCCCGTGGTCACATTTCAAGTGCACAATTTAGCAGAATATACTAGTACAATTTCTATGCGGCATTATCACACAGTAGTTCACAAACATTTCATGTTAATATAAATTTTATAAGCTACGCTCTCTCAGTAGTTCAATATCCAGGCAGATATGTTCACAATTATATATATCTGGATATAGAAGTTACATTTTATTTTTTAGAGATTTTTGAAATGGTGGTTCAATATCCAGGCAGATATGTTCCCGATATATATATATATATATATATATATATATATATATATATAAACACAACCTTATTTTTTAATAAGGCACATGCTAAAAAGTGATCCTGTGATAGGCACTAATTTGAAAAATAGGCCTACAATAACATATAGAAAAGGGACGTCAATGAGAAATGTCCTTGTGAAAAGCGATGTGAGACAGGGGAAGACTATGCAAAGTAGCTGGCTTCAATCGCAAAATGGATTTTTTAAATGTGCCAAATGTGAAGCATGTAAAAATGGTGAAAATATTAAGAGTATCCAGCAAGGAGACAGAACTATTCACACCATAAAAGGCAGATACGACTGCAGGAGTGAATATGTCATTTACATTTTAAAATGCAGTTGTCCCAAGATATATGTTGGTAGTCCTAAACTCCAAGTGCACAAAAGAATACTCCAACATTTGAGGGCGATAACCAACAAAGACGATTCATACCCTGTTGCTAGACATGTACATGAGTTCCATGCAGGACGAATGGAAAGTATCAAATATAGTGTAATTGATGGAATAAAAAAAGATGTACGTGGAGGGGACAGGGAGAAAAACCTGAGAAAGTTGGAATCCAGATATATTTTGACACTTGATTCTAGAGAGCCAGTAGGATTAAACTCTAGTGAAGAAATATATATTCATTTGAACTAAGTGGGTTCCTTATTCAGTATATTCTTTCATTTAGGCCTTTTTAGTCACATGTTCTGTCTGTTGATACACACACATTTTTTTCTGCATGAGACATATGGTACCATTCATAAAAATTAAAAATTAATAATATTTTCTTTACTGTCGTGAAAACAATGGTACCATAATATTCCACAGGTTTAAGTACATAGTTATTGCTATTGTGTTATATCATGGTCGTTGCAGTATTTATATGTGTTTCCAACATGTTTAACGATTCTTCTAAGATTTTTCCATGGTTACATAGTATAGTATAACTTTGTTTTTGTTGTTGGTAAATCGTTGATTAAGGTATGCAATTAATCTTTGAATTATGCTTAGTTAATAACTAGTATGAGAGTTTCAATTCAATTTCTTTTTGTTATCTTTGCCTACATATTTGCTTCTATTTACTACTTAGATTAGATTCGTTTTTGGATAAGAACAAGGTTTTCATAGACATAACATGTAAAATAGGAGGTAAAATTCATAGGCATTTATTTATATATGCATTTATACATGTTTTTGCAATTAGGCGTAATGATGGATGTTGTAAATATTATATGTTTAACTATCAGTATTTTTGTTACTTTGTTGCTTTAAGAAATGCACTTGTATTTAAATGGGGCAAAAATGGCGGCCCACACAGGTTGAGAAAGGCGGAGACGCCGAAACGCGTTCCTGTTTGTTTGTATTAAACCTTAGATCTGCACATTCATGGAGTGCCGGTTGCCTTATTAAAAAATAAGGTTGTGTTTGTATGTCAGACGTGGTGGCGCACGTCTTTTCCAGGCACCATTGGCGATTAGGAGCGGCAAGGGAATTGCCGAAGTTAAGTGTTCCTATATATATATATATATATATATATATATATATATATTCAAAAAATGGTGAAATGCAATCGCACACCAAAGGGCTGCACAATATCCGAACAAGCTCGTAAAATGTAGAGTCAAAAACCACTCGTTTATAATCTCATTGGCTCCAATTTATTGAAAAAAGTTCAAATGCAGGTTAATTTTACACTGCATGTAAAAGTATAATAAATAAGAGGCACAATAAAAAAGTCTCTAATGTGCCCACCAAGAACAAACACACGCTGTCCCAACCAAATGTCGACGCATTTCGGCAATAGCCTTCAACTGGACATTGGCAGACATTTTGACACCCAACTATATAAATAACCAAAATTCTATACAATTTATGCTACATATAAATATCTCAATTAGTCTAAATGACAGTATTAAATTCAATTATGAATAAATAGTTACACAATTCATAAGAATGGTAAAAAGGTCCTCCAGATATCAATCTAATATCAACAGAAAAAATTATTATCATTATATCCATGACACAGGCAAAGATACCATTAATCTTGGAATTAAAGAGATAACCCATCAAATTCAACAACAGGGATATGTATGTGCAAACCGCTAAAGCATCCCTCAAAAATTCATAATAAAGTGCAAAAGTGATAAAATTAGTGTAAAACCATTAAGGAAATTGATAATATAATATATAAAATAGCAAAATAAACTAAGTCCTAATCTGGAAATATTGTTGATCAATAACAGGAGCCAAAAAAGAAATCTTCAATACAGAATGAGTTTCATATTTTCTACTGTAAAAATATGTAAATGAGAAAATCTAAAATTTCACAGATGTACATGAAGCTCTGCATCCAAGTTATGACCCCAGGGGTTTTCTGTTCCTAAGAGTAGAATCATTTTCGACTCAGTTTGTCTCAAATGGGCAGTTCTATTACCCCCCCGGGGGGGGGGCAGCGATGGTTTTAACACCATAAAATGTTAGAGAACTGCAATTGCCTTCATGTACATCCCAAAAGTGTTTAGCCAAAGGGTAAGATGGATCATGGTTCTTGATGGCTCTGAGATGTTGTAAAAACCTGACTTTCAATTTATGAATGGTGCTGCCTACATATTTTTTATGGCGCCCACATTCAATGACATATACGACATATTCAGTTTCACAGGTAATGTGATCTGCTATATCACAAATTTTCCCTTCAAATGTGGTGTATGTGTGGGTATTTTGTGCATATAAGCAAGATTTGCAGTGCCCACATTTCCAAAAACCGAGGCTTTTCTTAGGTAGCCAAGATGAATTAGCTTTGGAAGTAAATAGACTTCTGGTGAGATGGTCACCCAATGATTGAGTTTTACGATATGTTATATGTGGATGGGGACCTATACTGTCCCCAAGGGTAGGTCGCTCCCCCTGCCGCTGCAGCTCCTCCAGGTTCCTGAGTTCCTGAGACCCAACTCGCAGTAAGTACCCCCCACCTCACAGCCCCTCGCTCTGCCCTGCGCTACTCACCCTCTCTCCTGCTCCTTTTCTTCTTTTCTTCTTCTCTGTTCTTCTGTTCTTCCTCCTCGCTCCTCGTCTGTAATCTTCTTCTGTACTCTTCTTTCCCCCGTCTTCACTCTACTTCTCTTCTTCCTCATCTTCTTCTGTGGTCTTCTGCCCTCTGTTCTTCGTTTTCTGTATCTTCTTCTGTGTTCTTCTGTGTTCTTCTGTGTTCTTCCGGTCTTCCTTTCTTCTCTCCTTCCGGTCTTCTGATCTTCCTTTCTTCTCTCCTTCCGGTCTTCTGTTCGTCTGTTCTTCTGTTCTTCTGTTCTTCTTGTCTTCTGTTCTTCTTGTCTTCTTGTCTTCTGTTCTTCTTGTCTTCTTGTCTTCTGTTCTTCTTGTCTTCTGACTTCGGCTCTTCTGCCTCCTCCGTCCTCTTCTCCCCGCGCCTGCCCTCCTGCTCCTGCCTCATCCCCCTCCCCCACTCGTATCCCCCTCTCTATCTCCCCTATCTAACCCGTTCACTATCTACCTCCCCTACTCCTCCTATCTACCTATCTCTCTATCTCTCTATCCCACTATCTAACTCCCTCACTCTCCACCTCCTCCTATCTTCCTATCTCTCTATCTATTTCCCTATCTATCGATTTCCCTATCTATTTTCTCTATCTATTTCTCTATCTCTCCCCCCTCCCTTACCCCCTGTATTACCTATCTTCCTATCCTCTCACTCTACCTCTCACCCTCACCCACCTCTACAACCCCCCCTCCCCTATCTTCTCAACCCTACTCCTATCTTTCTCCCCTATCTCCTAAACCTCCTAACACTCACCCCCCTCCACCCTTAAACCCCCCTCCTCCAGCTCTTCTCACTCTACCTGTCCCCCCCTCCCTTGCGCTTTCTCGCCGTGAACTCCTGCACGCCCCCGCCCCCCAGCTCCCATTCGCCCCCACCTGACCCCTCCCCCCCCTACCTCATATGGCGGCCGCTGCGCGACCGCGTAGTGGGCGCGCCGGAGGTGCGCCAGAGGCAAGCCCGTCTGCGCCCGTCCGCGCCTGTCCCGCGCCCGTCCCGCGCCCTCTGGACCCCAGCTCTCCCAAGCCCCGCTGACCCGCTACGACCCCTCCACGCCCTCAACCCAGGACGCTCCAACACTTGCTTCCAAGCTCACCCCAAACGCACCCATGGACCCTTCGCCTGCAACTCCTGCAAACGCACCTTCCACCATGCAACAACCATGACCACCAGCCCACGCGCCATCAACCACCTCAAGTGCATCCTAGTTAACGCTCGCTCCGTCCACAAACACGCCGTTGAACTCTGGGACCACCTGGACTCCATAGCACCGGACGTCGCCTTCATCACGGAGACCTGGATGAACGCCTCCTCGGCCCCTGACATCGCCACTGCCATCCCCGAAGGCTACAAGATCTCCAGAAAAGACCGCACCAACCAGGTAGGAGGAGGTATCGCCATCGCCTTCAAAGACTCCATCAGCGTCACCACCTCCACCGAAGACACCCCTCTCGCCGCTGAACACCTGCATTTTCAGATTCGCACCGATCCGAGGACCACCCTCAGAGGATCCCTCATCTACCGTCCTCCCGGGCCACGCGCCCCTTTCAGCGACGCCATCGCCGACTTCATCTCCCCGCACGCCCTCGCCTCGCCGGACTACATCCTCCTAGGTGACCTCAACTTCCATCTGGAACAAAACAACGACCCCAACACCACCACCCTGCTCGACAACCTTGCCAACCTTGGCCTCAAACAACTGGTGAACACCGCCACCCACATCGCCGGACACACGCTTGACCCCATCTTCTCCGCCAGCAAACACGTCTTCTTCAGCCACGCCTCCGCCCTACACTGGACCGACCACAGCTGCGTCCATTTCACATTCCGACGCGAGACCCGCCACCTCCGCACCCAACCCATCCCTCGTCGACAGTGGAACAAGATCCCCGAAGAGCAACTCTTCTCCACACTCGCCGCCAACCAACCCACCCTCACCACCGACCCCAACGACGCAGCCCTCAACCTCACAAACTGGATCTCCAACTGCGCAGACATCCTTGCTCCCCTCAAACGCACGCATCGACAGACCAACACCAAAAAACCTCTCTGGTTCTCTGACACCCTCAAAGAATCAAAGAAAACTTGTCGCGCCCTTGAGAAAGCCTGGCGCAAGGACCGCACCGCTGACAACATGACCGCCCTCAAGAACGCTACCCGCGAACACCACCACCTGATCCGCGCCGCCAAAAGGAACTTTTTCACCAACAGACTGGACAAAAACAGACACAACAGCAGAGAACTCTTCAGCATCGTCAAGGAGTTCTCCAACCCCAACGCCGTCACACCCTCACAGGATCTGTGCGAATCCCTCGCCACTTTCTTCCATCGCAAGATTAGCGACCTCCACGACAGCTTCGGACACCAGACCCAACCAAACACCACCGAACCGGCATCCACGGCCATCACCCTCAACAACTGGTCCCACATCAACACGGAAGAAACCAAATCCATCATGAACTCTATCCACTCCGGCGCCCCTTCGGACCCCTGCCCGCACTTCATCTTTAACAAAGCCGACGACATCATCGCCCCTCACCTCCAGACCGTCATCAACTCTTCTTTTTCTTCTGCTACCTTCCCCGAATGCTGGAAACATGCCGAAGTCAACGCCCTACTAAAGAAACCTACGGCTGACCCGAGCGACCTGAAAAACTTCCGCCCCATCTCTCTTCTGCCTTTCCCAGCCAAAGTAATCGAGAAGACCGTCAACAAACAGCTGACCACCTTCCTGGAAGACAACAACCTGCTCGACCCCTCACAAACCGGATTCCGAACCAACCACAGCACGGAAACCGCCCTCATCTCAGTCACTGACGACATCAGAACCCTGATGGACAACGGTGAAACAGTCGCCCTCATTTTGCTCGACCTCTCGGCTGCCTTTGACACCGTCTGTCACCGCACCCTAATCACCCGCCTCCGCTCCACCGGAATCCAAGGCCAGGCCCTGGACTGGATCGCCTCCTTTCTCTCAAACCGTTCCCAAAGAGTTTACCTCCCTCCGTTTCGCTCAGAACCCACCGAGATCATCTGCGGCGTACCCCAAGGCTCATCACTCAGCCCGACACTCTTCAATGTCTACATGAGCCCCCTCGCCAACATCGTACGCAAGCACGACATCATCATCACCTCCTACGCCGACGACACGCAACTTATACTCTCCCTCACCAAAGACCCCGCCAGCGCCAAGACCAGCCTACAAGAGGGTATGAAGGACGTCGCAGATTGGATGAGGCTCAGCCGCCTAAAGCTGAACTCTGAAAAAACGGAAGTCCTCATCCTCGGCAACACCCCGTCCGCCTAGGACGACTCCTGGTGGCCCACAGCCCTCGGCACTGCACCGACCCCCACAGACCACGCCCGCAACCTCGGCTTCATCTTGGACCCTCTTCTCACCATGACCAAGCAAGCCAACGCCGTGTCCTCCGCCTGCTTCCTCACCCTCCGCATGCTCCGCAAGATCTTCCGCTGGATCCCCGCCGACACCAGAAAAACCGTGACCCACGCCCTCGTCACGAGCCGCCTGGACTACGGCAACACCCTCTACGCCGGGACCACAGCCAAACTCCAAAATCGCCTGCAACGCATTCAAAACGCCTCAGCCCGCCTCATCCTCGACATACCCCGCAGCAGACACATCTCTGCACACCTGAGACACCTGCACTGGCTCCCAGTCAGCAAAAGGATCACCTTCCGACTTCTCACCCACGCACACAAAGCCCTCCACGACAAGGGACCGGAATACCTCAACAGACGCCTCTTCTTCTACGTCCCCACCCGCCTCCTCCGCTCCTCTGGCCTCGCACTCGCTGCTGTCCCTCGCATCCGCCGCTCCACGGCGGGTGGGAGATCTTTCTCCTTCCTGGCGGCCAAGACCTGGAACTCCCTCCCCACCAGCCTCAGGACCACCCAGGACCACTCCGCTTTCCGGAGACTCCTAAAGACCTGGCTGTTCGAGCAGCGATAACCCCCCCTTTTTTCCCCTAGCGCCTTGAGACCCGCACGGGTGAGTAGCGCGCTTTATAAATGTTAATGATTTGATTTGATTTGATTATGGCAGAGTCATGTCTCAGAACATACCTGGATAGTCTTACCAAGCATCCTTCATATCCTTCCAGGTTGTAGGCACAAAACACAATGTTTATTAGTGACATCTAGTTGTAGACCTCCATTGGGCAGTAGCTGAGACCAGACGATGGCTCCTGGTTTGACCTGTGCTCACAGGAGAGTGCCAGAGTTGCTACAGTCCGAGTCTTGCCAAGGTGATGGTGAAACGGACTGGAGAGAGACAGTGACAGACAGCCTATCTGAGAGATCACTTCCTTGACAAAGCTAGGCTATAGTGTGTCAGTCATGTACAGGCAATGGAACATTTATGGTTGAACACAGCTGAACTGAGAACCTGAACAATGAAGTGTTGGTGACAAGGTCCGGAATAGATATGGCAGTCATGAAAACCCAAAGATGGAATAGGGATGGAGGAAAATCAGGTCTGTGTTGGAAGGGAAATGAGCGATCATTGTCCTTGATATTGGGGTTTCAAAGTGAATGAATGAGGAAGAGTAAGATGATGTCATAAGGGCTGTGTCATTAGTGGGTGGGAAGAAATGGAAGAAGTTCATGGTGATGTAGATGGTAAAACAAGATCTGAAGACGGAGTGGGAAATGTTAACTTAAGACGGGATTGGAGATAGAACCGACCAATGTTCAGAAAGTTCTTAAAAACATCTTACCCAGAGCTGCCTGGCCCAGTGTGGCAACTGAGCAAAGCAGTGCAATTTCTGTGGTGACAGCCCAAGATAGCCACTGCTTTCAGCATTTTGAAGTCTTTGATACATGGATTTTTGCAAATGTATTGTCACTTTAGCTGGATAGTTTCATTTAATTGCTGAATAAGTGCCCAACTACTGCACAATGTAAAATCTTTTGTGATGTTGCATGGGTCACCTCTACCATACTACCCTTATTTTCTTCAGAGTCATTCATAGTCAATGTCCTCATCATATTGGGTCAAAGGGCTGTATATTATTTGCATGCTGTGGGTTCTGATCTTTTTTTTTTTTTCCTCTACTTACTGTGTTTGGGACATCACCTCATTCTTAGCTGAGGTCTGCTCAGATGCTTCCTTCCAGTTTCACTTACCTGATGCACCATTTCTCATGGAAAACATCAGTGGCGGCCAGAAGTTTTAGGGGTGCGGACGGGAAGCACACTCACACACATCCATTAACAACACTCATCAACATTCAAACATACACGGACGCACCAAACATTAATTAAAAAAGATCACACACACGCGCACACACTCTCTCTCTCTCTCTCTCTCTCTCTCTCTCTCTCTCTCTCTCTCTCTCTCTCTCTCTCTCTCTCTCACTCTCACTCTCACTCTCACTCTCACTCTCACTCTCACTCTCTCTCTCTCTCTCACTCTCTCTCACTCTCTCTCACTCTCTCTCACTCTCTCACTCTCTCTCACTCTCTCTCACTCTCTCTCACTCTCTCTCACTCTCTCTCTCTCTCACTCTCTCTCACTCTCTCTCACTCTCTCTCTCTCTCTCTCACTCTCTCACTCTCTCACTCTCTCACTCTCTCACTCTCTCTCTCACTCTCACTCTCTCACTCTCTCACTCTCTCTCTCACTCTCTCACTCACTCACTCACTCACTCACCTTCAGCCTTGAAGGTCCCAGGAGGGTTGGGACTGCTGCCTTGGGTCAGCCAGTGAGGGAAGGCAGCAGTCCCAACTTCATCACAGAGTGGGATGGTGTCAGTGAGACTGCTGATCCCACCCCACTTTGTGACTAGGTGTCACTGATTGACACTCGCCCTGGGTGCTTCAGGGCTTAAACCTGAAGCGCCCAGCTCGAAGTCAATGGATGATGCTGCCCTCTTCACCCGGGGGAGGGCCTCGATGCACCTTTGCTGAGCCGAGGAGGTCACGCCCACAGGAGCCGTGACCTCTTCAGCCCAGCAAAGTTCAGCTCAGGCAGCCAGGAGTCTGCGCAAATCGCGCATGTCTGCTCCTTTCTGTTCCTGTCTGCCTGACCTGAACATGAAGAGTGCTGTCAGGCTGATTGTTCAGTCTGACCGGCACTCTTCATGTGGTGCAAAAGGTGGGGGGGAGCGTTGCCCCTCCGCCCTAAAGGATGGCCCACGCCTGGAAAATATTTTAAGTGGGTGTTAAGGGTACTGAAAATTATGAGATTGAGTCATAGTAAGATCTTGGGATTTGTGCAGGTCAGTGTACGATTTGGAAGCACACCTGAGTTAGTTTGCTGGATAGTGAAAGTCTGACCACAAGCCAGCCTGAGTCACGTTGTAGAACAGAAAAAAGTAAATCCCCACAATATGTTGTCCTCTTGTTCCGTGAGTGAGATAGAGCCTAGGTCGATTGCAGGGCAGCACCAAACCCAAAATATTAAAGGAAATGCACAATAGGTGAAACCGAAGTTCTAGGTTGTACATACTGTAGAGTATTTACTGCAACTACTTTCAGTTTTCAAGAATATGTAAAATGTTTACACTGGCCTTTTGCTTTATAAACTTTTCACTTATTGTCTTTCTTTTCTTTTAGTATGTAATGCAGTTTAGGAACTTGTACCAGCAAGTAAAGCCCAAGCCAGAATCAACAACACTCCCTGACAAAGCCTGTGTTCCAGAAAGCCGGGTCATACATGAGATTGAGCCAGTTTCCACGGTTAATCCAATTCCATCTGAGAGTTTGCCTAGAAGTAGTACGGATGAAGAGAAGAAGCATGAGGGTACATCCCCCAACATCTCAGCAGTGTATTCTGAGTCAAGAGAAGAGAAGCAGTGGAAGGAGATAAAAATTGAACCCGAAAGTTTACCAGACATTCTGGGACGCCTGTTCAAAATTAAACTCACAGGTAATGCAACAAAGGGTGAAGAGATGGCAATGCAGTTTTGGTAACGTAGTAGTGCATTAGATAACCTACTGCAACTTACTCGGATTGGGCTCAGCCTTGCTTCCTTTGTTTCTTGACCATCAACGGTCAGTTAAAAGGTGGTGGCTTGTTTATAGTACCATGTTCCTCCAAACCAACTATACTGAGAGTCCAAATCCTGCATCGTTTTTTACCACTCAAATCCTCTGTATTCTGTTCCCTTCCATTGTGTTAATCATGCACCCATCAGTACGGTGGCCCTTTAGAGATTATGGCCCTCATTCTGACCTTGGCGGTCTTTTCGCGAGACCGCCGAGTTACCGCCGCGGTGAAGACCGCCGACCGCGGCGGTATGCCGCTGTGCGCATTCCGACCGCTGGGACCGTTCCGCCGGGAAACCGCAAGCAGCCACACTGGCGGTCGGCGGAAAAGTGGAGACTGGTCAACCTCCACCGCCACGCCAGCAGAACACCGCCCACAGAATTACGACCCACATATCTGTGTGGCGGTCTTCTGTTGGCGGTCTTCTGTTGGCGGTCACCTCCCCATGGCTCCCGTCGCCTCCCGGAGGACCAACGCACAAGGTAAGTTGACCGTCCGTGAGGGGAGGGGGAGGGTGGGTGTTGTGTGATGTGGGCGTGCATGGGGGTGTGCGTGTGAGTGTGTAGAGGGGGTGTGTGAGTGCGTGTATGCGGTCGGGGGTGCTGCTGTGTCTATGGGTAATGTGTGCTGTTCGGCAGGTGCGCATGTCTGCATGTATGTGTGCGGGTATGTGTCCCCGTTGTGTATGTGTGTGTAGGGGGTGTGTATATGTGCATGTTGGGGGTGTGTGCATGTCGGGGTGCATGTATGTGCATGTCGGGGTGGGGGTGGGGAGGGGGTTCGTACCACCTCCGGGGGGTGGCAGGGGGGTGGAGGGTGTGGGGGGAGGACTCGGGTGGGTAGTGGGGGGTGGGGGAGACCCCTATCAGTGCCAGGGAAGGAATTCCCTGGCCCCGATAGTGCTTACCGCCATGGTTCGCATGGCGGTTCCCGACCGCAAGAAACCGCGGCGGTAGGCAGGGTCATGATACCGTTGGCGGTCTTGGGACGACCGCCGGGCCGGAGTGCGCAAACTCCAGCCCGGCGGTCATGACCGCCGTGGCGGTCGGAGTGGGGAAGTGGCGGTCGATCGCGGCGGTGACCGCCGCGGTCAGAATGCCATTTTTCTGACCGCCGGTCTGTTCGCGGTCCGACCGCCGCCTCTCCGCCGACCGCCAAGGTCAGAATGAGGGCCTATATCTTCCTGTCTGCCTTCTAAAGATGTAGCATAGCTGACACTTGGTGACTTTGCTTATGGAACCTATTGGTCAATATGCACGGCATATCAAAAACAGGTCCTTTCTCCCATAGTTTGCATTCAAAAATCCATGCCATGTTGTAGGGTCACAAAGACAAATTAAAGTTCCACCCGAGATGAATGTGGTTAACGATTTTCACTGAAGGAAGCGTTAGTAGATGAAGCTGTTGGTTAAATAATCAGCCACAAGACATACCATGTTTTCATGGTTGTTATTTTTTTCTGGGGCCAGGTGACCTGGCTGCAGGGTCAAGTGCCTGGGGTTTCAGTCAGATATTTTTTATTAGGACCTATTGCTTCCATATATAAATCTGGAGATTGTGTCAACATTGATTTCTCAGTATTTGTATTTTGACAAGACTACAGAAGGTACCTTTTCATTTTTTAAAACAGTTTCACTCTGGGAATTGGAGGTGGAATCAACCCAACGTAAACTTGACCTGAGTGATAATCTGCTCTTGATGGAGTCAGTAATGGGATATATTTTAACATTAACAGGCCAGTAGTATGCCTGTGTATGAATCAGTTTCTTGTGATGGTCATTGATCGACAGAGAGGACTCGTGAAAGAATAGGAGATTGAAATAAACATGTAGATGCACCCTCGCTATTTATCCCTCATGCCCCTTCCCTGATTCCTTTCGAAACATTATCCAGCAAGCAGGAGTGACAGATACTGAGTAACACTGGGGTTGTTATTGTAAATTCTCAAAGCATACGGCTTCCGTTTATCGTTTGGGCAAGCAGAGGTTAAGGATACTATTAGAACTAAAGTGTATAAGATCACTACGTACATTTTTGTTTCCAATGTGGAAGAAATGACATTTTACAGATAACGATTTATTACTTCGAATGTACAGTTTATCATTTGCCCTTAGAGTCTGGCTTCCGGCTGGCCACGGTTACTGGTGTCGCCTCTAGCTCTATCAAGCAGCCAGAGGAAAAAAATAAAGGCTTGATTTAGATATTGGCAGAAGGGTTACTCTGTCACAACATTGCCTGATATCCCGTCCGCCGATATCTAAATCCCGTTATGTCCTATGGGATTTAGGTTTCGGTGGACTGGAGTAATCCCTCCGCCAATATCTAAATCAGTCTTCAAGCATGGAAGTCATTCTAAACTCAAATTGTCTGATTACTTCCAAAGGAAAGGCAAGTAGAGCTGTAGGTAGCTGTTTGCTGCATATTAATTAGTACTTTGTCTGCAATTAAAAGTTTGTTCACCCTGCAGCCCTTTTTGAGGACTTCCACCCAGAATCTATTTTCTATACTCATAAAGCAAATGGGGTTTCCCCATCCTTCTGCTCACCATATCTTTCAGTGGGTTTGGAAATGGCTTCCAATTTCAGAACATATTCACTTCACACTGACGAGCTCAGATCAGTGGCTAAACTCATCGTTGATTGTTTAACATCTGAGATCCAATTCTGCTTTAGCTGATGAATACAATGTAAACAAAAATTACCTGCTTTTTAGACCTAAATTTATGGTTCGAGTTTCCGACGTTTACAAGTGAAAGTTAGCGAAAACGTTTATTCCTTTCCAGTGCCTAACTGTGAACCAAAAACAGCCCTGGCAATAATGTCCAGACTACCCAGAAATACCCCGCTTCTGGCTTTACATTCATCCTCTCTCTCACCCTCACCCTCGTTCTTTCTCACTCTCTCTCTTCCTCCCTCCCTCTTCTCTTGCACCTGCTACTACAAACCACGGGGAGCCAGAGACAGTGACCCAAGCCTCGGTCAACCACCTTCAAAAACCCTCCTCTAATGGTGCCAGCCTCCCTCCTGTTTCCCCCACCACGTTCCCCTGCATACCTGGGAAGGGCTTGATGGGAGAAATAGTCAATTTAGTCTTGTTCCCACAGATTCTACTTGTTCCTAGATACTGGGGTGAAAACTTTTGATACACGTCTGCAGTGTGGTCTGATGTATAAAAGACTAATGAATCACAGCTCATTTCCTCACAATTTTTACATCTGCATTTACTTTACTTGTTATTCATGTTTGCTCACTTGATGAGTATGGTTATGTATTAGACTGAGGGCTTGTAGTTCGGAGAGTTCTGCTAGGCGGAAATCCGCAAAGTACCGAATAATTTTTTGGGGGTGAGGCACGCTTGGAATTTGGTAGATGCACATAACAGCGACAAAAGGGAGAAAGATATGTTACTTGCATTTGTTCCATAACGGCTACAAAATAATCCGGTTCAGTTACTCCCCAAGTGGCCCGTGTGGACATTCAAAAGCCATCAGCCTCCGTTTTCCATTGACCTGTGCATAATGTTAGAGAACCATGAAACACATTTGTGTAATGCACTTAAATTATGATTTATAATTCTATCTACAGATTTCTAACCTTTTTCCCAGGCAATAGACTGAATACAGAAAAGTTTTATTAGCTCTTCCATGCCGGCGGGGAGTGTCAGCTCCACATTGATGCTGAACATAATATTAAGCTGACATCATCGGAGCCTTGAAGTGCCCATTCTTTTTTAGTGCCGCCAATGCAGATTTGGAGTCCGTTTTTTAACACTCCTGTCCAGATTAGGTGGGGTGCTCCCCTGCAGAACCTGGGGATGAGAGACCTCTTGTCTCCAGACTAGCAGATTCTGCATACCAGGCTGCTCAAACTCAGGGTGATTCAATTGGTGCTCAAGCCCTTCCTTCCTTCCTGTCCAGATCTTGACAGATGGTATGCCTGCGATGTGGTAGATCAACAAACAGGTAGGAGTAGGGCCACAACGTCTGTTTGTGGAAGCCATGTGGCACTGGTCTTGAGCTCTCCAGCACGGAGTTTGGCTGGTAGTACACCATCTTGCAAGTTCTTTGAGCACCATAGCTGATAGCCTCAAGACGGCCGACCACGAGTTAAGTCTCCACTCAGAGATAGTTCAGAACATCCTCATTCATTGGGGAACTCCTCAAGTGTACTTGATTTCAACCTTCAGGTACACAGGTACACGTATTTCAGGGGATTTCCGTGCCCAGCAGTATGCATTGCAAGGGGACTTGGTGTTTATATTTTGGTTAAGGTGGCATTTTACTCTTTACTCTGTTCCTCCGATACCCTTGAGTCCTCAGGTTCTGAGGAAGATTTGCCAAGATGAGACCCAAGTTATCTTCATTAAGCCAGATTGTTCCGGGAGGGTGTGGTGCCCAGAACTTTTGCACCTTTCCTTGTGGCCTCGCTAAGTCTCCCTCCTGGAGTGGATCTCCTCTCTTAGTTTGAGGGACAGGTTGTGCACCCCAACTGCCAGAGTCTCCACCTTTATGCTTTGAGATTGAGGGGGCAATATAGCGACATTCTAAAAACCAGTGGATGTTGTAGATGTCATTGTATCTGCTCACTGTTGTTTCAGCAACACAAAGCACTCCAGAATGTGGAATTGTACCATGTTGCGCTGAGAACAACACAAATCCCACGAAGGCCCATGTGTCAGTTATCCTGAGGTTTGTGCTTGAGCGCGTGTTCATTACGAGCCGTGACTTTTGAAATCGCTTGGCACGGACGTATTGTCTATTTAAAGATTATCAGCTGGTTCTTGGCATTTTCATGATTTACTCTGTTCTCTTCGCTACCCAGGCACTGTCTCCATTGTCCTGAGGAGGCCGGATTTGTTAAGGCCGAAACGCGTCGACTATATATTTTTCGAGGAATGACTCTTGGAATTTATGAACTATGAGCTAAGAAATTACAGATTGTATCGGACTTTCTCTCGGTGATGGCTTCTTTCCACTGAGTCAAGATACTCTCCATGGACAACTGTCATCTCCTTCTTTTGTGACTGCTGGTTATTGATTGGCTCTGCAGATCATACTCTCTCACGGTGCTACAATGGAACTTTCTTTTTGATGATTTTTGTGGAGTATAATATGTATATTTAATATGTTTTTTCTATTTTTTTATTTGTATATAAGATTCCCTTCGGTGCACAGGTATCGGTGGACACTACAGTTTAATTGGTTAATTGGAAATAAAAGAAATTAGTTTCTAGTGAAAAATTAAGCTTTTCACTTTGTTAGTTAAGTCTCTTGGACAGCAGGCCTGTGCTTTGGGGACCATCAGGGAATACCTTACAGCCTTGTTGGCTTTCCTCTGCCTTACAGATCAATCATCCGCGTTCAAGTTGCACATTATTTTCGGTTTCCTCACATGCTTAACAAAGATTTTTTTGTCTACTCCTTTTGTTATGCTGCAGTGAAGCATTAATTTGTTCAAACATTGTTGACAAAGTTTCCCTTTGAGCCACTTCATAGATGCCAGTTATGGCTGTTGACATTTAAGACTTTCTTTCTAGTTGCTATTACTTTGGCAAGATGTCTTAGTGAGTTGTGAGTGCTGAGCAAACATTCACCTTCTACTACCTTTTTTCTTGACAAGTTGGTCATTCAAACCAGATATTCTTTCATTTCCAGGGTTGCCCGTCTGTGCCTTTTGGCCAGTTCATCACCCTGCCTTCTACTAGTATTAGTGGATTACGCCACTCGTTATCCCGGAGCCATCCCTCTCACCAGTATTAATACCAAAAGTGTAGCTAACGCTATGATAGGCTTCTTTTCCCGGATAGGCTTTCCTAGAGAGATCCTAACAGACCAAGGGACACAATTCATGTCAAATCTAATAGCCCAAATATGTCAACTTCTTGGAACTAAGCAAATAAGGACAGCGGTTTATCATCCCCAAACCGATGGTTTGGTGGAGAGATACAACCGCACCCTGAAAACCCTTTTAAAAAAAACGGTTTCTGAGTCAGGAGAAGACTGGGATAGGAGGTTGCCACTAGTGCTGTATGCCATCCGGACCCATGAGCAAGCATCCACGGGACACAGTCCTTTTGAACTAGTGTTCGGACGGCAACCACAAACATTATTAGACATGGCAGCAGAATTTTGGGAAGAGGAGGAAGGAGGGGAAAAATCCCTTCTGGAATATACTAGTGACCTAAAAACCCGACTTCAGTCAGTATGGGAAGACGTTAGAGAAAAATTTGGAAAGGGCTCAGAATAAACAAAAACAGTATTATGATAGATGTACACAAATGAGGACCTTAAACAAGAGGGAGAAGGTTTTAGTACTCTTACCCAGCTCAAATAACAAACTGTTGGCCAAATGGCAAGGGCCATATGAGGTTATAGGAACAGTGACCCCGGTTACCTATACAATCCAAATGGCGGATAATCCAAAGAGAACCCAGATATTCCACATAAATCTGCTAAAAAAATGGGAAGAACCCGCAGGCCCTCAGGCGACTGGATATCTGGTCAACACAGTTAAAGAGTTAGAGATTGGATGGTGTCCTACTGATAGAAACTCCAACCCAGAAGAACCTCAGAGAAATACACACCTCAAACCAAAGCAGCAAAACCAGTTAACACAACTACTCGCTTGTCATGGTCAGGTATTTTCTACGCAGCCGGGTAAAACCACCTTAGTACAGCACCAGATTACAACCCAACCAGGTAAAATAGTACGATCACGACCCTATCATATTCCCGAGGCCCTGAAGGTCCTGGTAGAGGAAGAGATAGAGAAAATGTTAGACCTGGGAATTATAGAACCCTCAAAAAGTCCATGGTGTTCCCTGGTGGTATTAGTTCCCAAACCGGATGGATCAATACGTTTCTGTATTGACTTCAGACAGGTCAATGCGGTGTCTCAATTTGACACATATCCCCTTCCCAGGGTAGACTAACTTCTAGAGAGACTAGGGAAAGCTAAGTATATGTCCACCCTGGATTTGACAAAGGGATACTGGCAAATCCCATTAGCAGCAAAAGATAAGGAAAAGACCGCCTTCTCTACCTCCTCAGGGCTTTATCATTTTAACGTCCTCCCTTTTCCAGCATCTTATAGATTCTATATTACGACCCCACACCAGATACGCAGCTGCCTATCTGGACGATATCGTTATATATAGTGAGACCTGGGATGACCACTTGCACCACTTACATAACATCTTTGCTGTCTTACACCAAGCAGGACTTACAGCTAATCCCTCTAAGAGTCGCTTAGCCTTCAATGAGATCTCTTATTTAGGATATCATATCGGAGGGGGTATCATTAAACCACAGATGAATAAAGTAGAAGCCGTTACTCGCATAAAAGCTCCTACCACAAAAAAAGAAGTACGTTCTTTTCTGGGTCTAGCTGGTTACTATAGGAGATTTATACCCCATTATTCATCTCTGGCTGCGCCCTTAACTGATCTCCTAAAGAAAGGTCAGCCCACAAAAATAACAAACCTAAACCCTTCCCAGACCCGTAGTTATCAAACGCTACAAAGATGTCTCACTACTCAGCCTGTATTGAGTTGTCCAGATTTCAATCGCCCTTCATCTTACAAACTGATGCCTCAGATGTAGGACTGGGTGCGGTTCTATTTAAAAAAGATAAGGAGAACACAAGCCACCCTGTGGTATTCATAAGTCGCAAACTTCTCGCAAGAGAACAGAGATACCCTATAATAGAAAGAGAATGTCTGGCCATCAAGTGGGCAATCGAAAGCCTACAGTATTACCTCCTGGGGAGACCCTTCTTACTTTATACTGACCACGCTCCTCTTACGTGGCTGTCAAGACACAAAGACACCAACGACCGTATTCTGAGATGGTTTATGGAACTTCAACCTTTTTCCTTCCAGGTGTGCCACCTTCCTAGGGAGCTTATGGGACAAGCCGACTACTTATCCCGTTATCCGACCGCTCTGGGACTCGAACAGCCCCATTCAAGGGAGGAGACATGTAACTGGCCGTCTATTGCCACGGTTACGCATCATTTCCCCGAGCCGATAAGCCCATACCCCCGGGGTACTCGAGAGCGAACCGGCATAGAGGAAGTGATGTCGGAGGAGGAGTCCCCGGGAGAGGAGACTGAAATAGACATCGAACGACGTGTGGAAGTGTCAGAGAAACCGGAAGGAGAATTGCAGCTGAGGACTGAGGAGAGAGAGACACCAGGAGAACCAGAAGACTCGAGAGACGGGGAACCGGAGAGAGGAAAGCCGCCCACGAGGACCGGAGGAGACTGGAGAACGGCGAATAGCTGTGCGCGGCGCCGAAGAGCTCCAGAGAGACACAGGGGAAAAACGTAGGAAGCCGCCACGTCCCAGGAGGGGCATGGCACACTCAGGTACGATCGTACCTCAAGTTCAAACTCCTGCCTGAATGGTTACGGGGTGGGAAAAGTCTAGTGGGGGCTGAGGGGAGGAATGAGGAGAGGTGCTTTAAGGAGAGGTGCTTTAAGGAAGGAGAGGTGCTTTAAGGAGAGGTGCTTTAAGGAAGGAGAGGTGCTTTGGAGGAAAGAAAGAACGATTAACCCACGGATACAGTGCTGTAAAGGACCATCCAGCTGTAGAACAATTACTAAGAGAGAACAAGAGAGAGTGAATATTCACGGGAAGGTGAAACCACTAAATAAATAATTCCCATGCACCCCCCTGCACCCCTACCCTCCCACTACCCTACTAACCATCTAAACCCTAAAACCAACATCTACACTTACCTGTCGTCCCGTTCTTTTCATTTTGGGGAAACCGGTCCATCTCCACTGGGACGAAGACCCGAGCCTGTTCCTCCATCAGACGGACGAGCTTCCGATTTCCACCCGAATGCCTAGAGGAAGCAAAACATCACATCCGACTGGTGAACTAACTAGGTGTCAAACAAGAAACCCCAGAAAAAGGGATAAGAAAGAATCTGGAACACAAATACCAATAAAGAAATTATCAAACAAACCCGGTGCTCATATAGTTATTCCAATATCCATCGCGTGTAGACCTAGAACCCATCACAGGTTTCTTTACAAATTTTTCATTTTATATCTCACTCGCTCATAGTTGTAGCCCTTGGGAGCAGTCCTGAGTGAGGTCATCCCATATATCATGCAAGGCGATGCTTTCTTTCCTTCTGCCCATGCACTTTATTCTTTGTCCATGCACTTTAGTCCAAGGGCTCCTCCTGGTTGCAAGGACAGGTGGGGTGGAAGAGTCTACGTTGAGATAAGAAGCCTGGGACAGTTATACGCAAGGATTTATGGATTTATTCAGGTTGCTTTCTTTGTAATACAAGTTAATATCTCACAATATGCACTTTAAGCACTCAGCACTTTTATTTTGTTCCCTCCTTCTTGTTAAAGCACTTTTAATCCATGCAGCTTAATTCATAAAGGCTTATCTTGAGACAAGAATCCTGGGACTGTCATAACTCAGTGGTTTTCAGATTTAGAATGAGTTAATGTCTTGCACAGCACTCGGATTTTATATTCACAATGCCCCATTAGAACTACCCTTCTCCCTCTCTTCCATCATGGAGTGGACCAGGAGTTTTAGCAATTGGAAAAAAAAGTTTTGTTTTTTTTAATCAGTTTTAGTCACTGGATCATTGTCATTAATCAACACGGTTTGTATGTAAATTGTTATGGTTTTTATTAACTAGACAATAAAGATTGACATGACTGCATTCTTTGGTGAAGTGCATGGTGTTGGCAATGTGGTTTCAATGACCAAATTCTGTGATCATTAACGCAATTTCTGACTCCTAAATTTCCTTTCACAATCAGTGCATTGCTCTGCCTCCCGTGGCTCCACCCTCTAAGTAGAGCCCTTTCCCTGGCTCCTCTGAACTTCGAACTCCTGTGAGGAGTTCGAGGCCCTCTTCCACCCGCAGGCTTCTGCCTGTGCCTCATCCATGGTGTCTAGTGGTAGAGCTCTGCTTTCCTACTAGGCTACCTTCTGCCTCTCTCCTCCTTTTGCTTTGCTTTGCTATCTGCTCCACTACTGTCCCTTAGTCCTCCTTTTCCTCATTTCTCTCTCACTCTGCTCTCTCGCTCACTTTCGCTCTCCCGCTCTCTCTCTCCCCCCCACCGCTGCTGCCCCTGCAGCCCTCCCCCTTTTTGGTTCTGCCCCTTTTTCACACTGTTTTTCATCCCCCTCTCACCTCCCAGTTGTCCTCTCCCCCCCCCCACCTCCCTACTTCATGGTAGCCGATACGTGCCTGCGCAGCAGACGTGCGCAGCATGCGCGCCGCTTGTGCGCCGAAGCCGTGCCAAAGACAAACCCGTCTGTGCCTGGACTGGGCCCAGCGCCAGAACCCCAGGCTCCCGTCCCCTCACCGCCTCCAGGCACGTCTTCACTACGACGCTGCCACCCTCCACGCCCTCAACACCGGCCGCTCTCCTGCCTGTCTTCAAGCCTTCCTGCAGACCACCCGCGGACCAATCTCCTGCCGGAACTGCACCTTCACCAGCCTCCACGCCAACAACCCATCCACCAAGGCAGGATACAACCATCTCAGATGTATCCTCCTCAACACCCGCTCCGTCCACAAGCACGCAGTAGAGCTATGGAATCTACTGGACTCAGCCTTCCCAGACGTCGCCTTCCTGACAGAGACCTGGATGAACCCCTCCTCAGCGCCTGACATCGCCATAGCCATCCCCGATGGCTACAAGATCACCTGCAGGGACCTCTCCAATAAACCAGGAGGAGGCATCGCCATCATCCACAAGAACACCCTCAGGATCACGACCAACACCGAAGACACCCTCAGCACTGCCGAACTCCTATACTTCCAAATCCACACTGACCCAACACCACCCTCCGAGGGACCCCCGTCCACAGGGCCCCCGGCCCAAGACAGCAATTCAGCAACTCCATTGCCGACATCATCAGCACCGACGCTCTTGCATCTACTGACTACATACTCCTCTGAGACTTAAACTTCCACCTTGAGAACACCAACGACGACAACACCGCCACCCTGCTCGACAACCTCTCCAACCTCGGCCTCAAACAGCTCGTCACGACACCAACCCACTCCGCAGGACACACACTCGACCCTATTTTCTCCACCAGCAATCATGTCTCTTTCAGCCTCACCACCAAACTCCACTGAACAGACCACCGCTGCATCCACTTCTGCCGCAAGAAACCCACCACACTCCTCTACCCACAACAGATTCCCCACCGCATTTGGAACAAGGTCACTGAAGACCAACTTATCGCGACCCTCTCCCAGAACCCACCCATCGACACCACCGACACTGATGCAGCTGCCCGCAACTTCAGGCAATGGGTCAATACCTGTGCCAATATTCTCGCCCCAATCAAGATCCCTCCAATAGACGCACTGACAGAAAGGCTTTCTGGTTTTCCGCTGACCTCTACGAATCTAAGCAAAGCTGCCGAAGACTGGAAAGAAAGTGGCACCAAGATCAGTCTCTAGACAACCACACAGCCTTCAAAAACGCCATCCGCAGAAACCACCAACTCATCCGAGCCACCAAAAGAACCGCCTTCAAAGACCGAATCAACAGCAACGCACACAGCCACAAAGAGTTCTTCAATGTTGTGAAGGAACTCTTCAACCCCAGCTCCAACGACAACCAGCCACCGCAGGACCTCTGCTACTCCCTAGCCTCCTACTTCCACCACAAGATTGCAGACACCCACAACAGCTTCAGCACCCAGACCCCCCCGGCAACCACCAACACCATAGATTCACCTCCAACCAACCTCCTGCTCTCCTGGACCACCGTCAACGACATAGACACCATCGAAATCATGAACACCACCCACTCCGGCTCTCCATCTGACCCCTGCCCTCACCACATCCTCAACAAAGCAAGCTCTGTCATTGCACCCCAACTACGGAAGATCATCAACAGCTCTTTCGAGTCCACCACCTTCCCGGAGAGCTGGAAACACGCCGAGATCAACGCCTTCCTCAAAAAACCCAAGGCGGACCCAAAGGACCTCAAGAACTTCTGGCCTATCGCCCTGCTCCCCTTCCCGGCAAAAGTCATTGAGAAGGCCGTCAACAGACAACTAACCCGTTTCCTAGAGGAGAACCGCACCCTGGAATCCGGAGTCCACAGCAACACGAGCACCGAAACCACCCTCATTGCCACCACCGACTACATCAGAACCATACTGGACAGAGGCGAAACTGCAGCCCTCATCCTCCTGGACCTCTCAGACGCGTTCAACACCGTCTGCCACCACACCACACCCTACGCTCACGCCTCAGCAATGCTGGAATCCATGACAGAGCCCTGGACTGGGTCTCCTCCTTTCTCACCGGCAGAACCCAGAGAGTCCGCCTCCCCATTCCGCTCGGACGCCACCAAAATCATCTGCGGCGTACCCCAGGGTTCGTCCCTCAGCCCGAGCCTCTTCAACATCTACATGGCCCCTAAGCTAACATCACCCAATCCCACAACCTCAACATCATCTTAGGCCATCTCCGAATGGATGAAGAGCCGCTGCCTCAAACTCAATTCCGACAAGACGGAAGTCCTAATCTTCGGCTCCACCTCCCCTCTGCATGGGATGACTCCTGAACCGCTCCGACTCCCACCGACCACGCATGCAACCTAGGATTCATCTTGGACCCCTCACTATCTATGACCCAGCAAGTCAACGCCATGTCCTCCTCCTGCTTCAACACCCTGTGCATGCTCCGAAAGATCTACAACTGGATACCCACTGAAACTAGAAGAATAGTCACCCAAGCCCTCGTAAGCAGCAAGCTGGGCTACGGCAATGCCCTCTATGCAGGAACCACAGCCAAACTCTAGAAGAGGCTGCAACGCATCCAGAAAGCCTCCACATGCCTCATCCTGGACATCCCCGCCACTGCCACATCACAGACCACCTGAAAAACCTGCACTGGCTCCCAGTCAACAAGAGAATCACATTCAGACTCCTCACCCACGCTCACAAAACACTGCACACCACTGGACCAGAATACCTCAACAGACGACTCTCCTTCTACACCCCGACCCGGCATCTCCGCCCCGCCGACCTCACCCTTGCAACCGTCCGCGTCAGCAGAACTACAACCGGCAGTAGTTCATTCTCGCACCTAGCTGCCAAAACGTGGAACACTCTTCCCACCCACCTGCGCCAGACCAAAGACCTCCTTACCTTCAGGAAACTTCTCAAGATCTGGCTGTTCAAGCAGTTGTCTCCCCTACCCTGCCTTCTCCCTCCTCCCTTCCTCTGCACCTTGAGACCCTCATGGGTGAGTAGTGCACCTTACAAATCCCTGATGGATTGATTGATTATTGCATCCTGGGCATTGTAATCCTGTTTAACTGAACTAATTGGACTAACGTATAAAAAATAAATTATGAAAGGGATCACAGGATTGTAAAAGATGGCATAATCTTCTAACCTTAATTGTGGTGTATAAATGAAATGTGCTGTTCGCGGTGTACCTAAGATGCCAGACAGGACAGTCAGTTGACTATAAAGTCTTCATCTGTTTGCAGAAGATGGCAAGGTTGACATTGTACCAAGGACAATGATAAGGCAGATTGGGTACTATCCAAGGTTCGTTGGTATTGGTTGCGCATCATTCAGTTGCTAATGTCCCGTAGACCCTTGCCTAAGAGTTTTAGTTATTAAATTGTTTTTTCTAAATATATTATGATGATGAGTTTGTGTCATTTAGATAGTTATAGTAAGTAAGTCCAAAAGCGGATTAAGTTTGAGAGGGGGATTGAGATTTACAGAGCCTTGCACGATGTAAATAGAAAATTAGCGAGCCATATGGAAGAAGAAGGATGGAGAGAGATAGTCTCCGATGTCTCACATTGTAAGCAGGTAATCAGCCAATGGCTTATTAGGAAAAAGTGATCTGCTCTGCCAAACACCGATGGCAGATCTTTTACCATGAGCGCAGTGTGTCTTTCATGATAGGTGCAGTTGGACACTCGGGGATTCTCAAGGGTCTCTTCCTGACTTGGGCCGTGGTTTATCGACCCATATTTATAAAGAGAAAAGTGAAAGTGCAAATGTCAGCATGCAGTGTGTGATTGGCTAGAGAGCCAGGGCTGGATAAAGCTGTTTCTTATCAGTTTGCCGGTTGGTCAAGAGGTGAGCTAGGAAGGGAGGGGCAGTAGAAGGGAGTTCATTTCATAGGCTCTCTTCAATAGAGAGAGCACAAGCTATATTGCTTCCGGTTCTGGTCAGAAGTGCCATTAACTTTCAAGGGTATTTCATCTTACAAATAGAGCATCTTGCGCAAAAAAGTAGTTTTAGAAAACACTCCGCCTGATGAGGAAAAGCTAATAAAAATGTAATTTCCACTAGGGGTGCCGACCTCCTTAATGAGATGTCAGTGAGTCCTGCACAATTTACTTAATAAAGTTAATCAGAAGAAATCAATCAGCTGAAAGTGTAATTACCACAGTGGCAATATCCCATTTCAGGTTTGCATAACTAGACGATTTGTCGATCTAGGGCGCCCTCCTCTCTCTGTAAATTAGTGCTAAATTTGCTTTAATTAATGGCTGCAAAGCACATGGTGATAACTTCTTTTTTTAATTAAAATCTTGTCTACATGTCGACGTGTGATTCATAAAATCCCAAAATTAATGTTTTCTGTCTCAAAAATGCAAATTCAGTCTGCGTCGGAAGTCTGCTCCTGATGCGCGTGAGGTGATGGATGCCAGGGTATGAAATGAACGTTTTACTAGCTTTATTTAAGAGAACTGCAAATCAAATCGGTTAGCTTTCTTTTTTCACAGCTATTTCCTGAACTTTTATCCGTTCACTTTAAATGTATGTTGTTGTCTTTGACACATTTGTGCGGTCTCTAAAGAGAAAACGGTTTATTCCTTGGAAGCACACAGTCAGCGCATCGAGGCCATAGTGGCAATGCCGCGCAGTAACACAGCATCTGATCCCAGTGGTGATCCCACTGTCTGCACTCTCTTCACTCTGTAATACTGACGGGTGAGAGGTGTTGTAGTTGCACTAGCCAGTGGGTTTGTGGCCCCTGGATAGCTTGCAGATAGAGAAGCGTTCGCCATACTCCCCTTGGTCCTCTGTGTGTGAATTGGCATATCGTACATAAGCTGGCTGTGCTATGTCTGTGTGTGTCATGGCTATGATTTGGCTGCCAGCAACTGGTACCTGCAAAGATGGCTTCTGTGACATTGACAGTCTCCATGGCTCACTGCGCTGAATGTCCGGGGTGTTCGAATTTCGAGGTATTAAATTTAGAGGAATTATTTTGACCCATCCATGTGACCGAGCAAGCTGGTATTACCAAATTGGGTGAGATGCTCCCTAGTAGCGCATACTAAGCCTCATGCTGGTAAGCTTCCAGTCTTGCTGTTCTGCAGATGACCATGCTGGCCGAACTGGCTATGTCCAGGGCCTTAATTGTATTGTAATTGCATTTGTGCAGTGCTGTCTGTCCCCGGTGAGGCCAAGAAACACTTTGCACTAAGCAGCATGCTGCTCTGGGACCCAAGGTTAGTGGTACATTTTGGACTAGTCTTGTGCTCTTAAGGAAACTATTCCATGCATTTACTACAGTTTTGTTTCTGGTAGGTTAAATTAATAGGATTTGGAAATGGTTTTTAGTTGGGTAGAGTAGGGGAATTCATGAAGATGATTGCTCACATTAATAGATGAGCTACAGAAGATTAAATATAGGTAGGTTGCAAGAGTATGGCTTTCCAAAAGAGAGAGTTGTGATCTTTGAAATTTGCAAAAATACAATAAAATAAATGAAGGCAAATCTGTATGTGAGTTAGAGTAGGCTGTACTCGGAGAGTAGATACGTGCAGAAGATCGACATTAAGGAGAGGTTTGAGAAGGAAAGAGCAGAGGAGACAACTGTTATAAGGCAATTCCCATGTGCATGCCGGGTTGTAATACGTTAGAGGCATTTTTTTTTAGATAGCACACATTCTGTGGCAGCAAAACTGGAACCTAAGACTTTGCTCCTCTGTGTTTCGCAGCCCTGGTGGTGACTACTGCTGCAGCAGGCTATGCCATGGCCCCCGTGCCCTTTGACCCGAGTTGCTTCCTGCTCGCCTCCTTTGGAACTGCCTTGGCCTCCTGCGCTGCTAACAGCATCAATCAGGTTAGTTCATTTTTTCCAGTTCAATGTCTTTTCCATTTAGGGAACCTGACGAATCCTCATATGGAGAAGTGCCTGCGATGCTCTGAACTAGGGATCTTACTTGACATTATTGATGGGCGGCCTTACCTGGTCTCCAGGTTTACTAGGCCTCTACTTAACTACAATCAGGCATTTCTGTTCCTGGGCTTTATGAATAAACAGACTGTTATTGCATGGCTTCCGATTATGGGTTGTGTCATGCATTTGTATGAAAGAAAAACCTCAAGATTACTTTCAGAAATAATACTCTTCTTTTCGGGCTTATGTCTTGACATCTCCTTCCTTTCATATGTTCAACTCAAACGAGTGCTGCCATGCCTCCTTTCCTCCAGGGTATACATTGTTATAGAACTGGACCTCTCCTCATATGAGATGTGTTTAAACGTGCCTCGTTTTGGTCACCTCTATCCATAATATCCAGTGACTAACACCAATGTTTATCCACGTGGATAGTTGGTGTTAAGAATTGAACCAACTAATGTAGACTTAACCTTTATACCCAACACTCCAGATGGAGTTTAGACAACTGAGCACTGTACCAGAATGTGCCTCAGAACAAACCATGGCCTCTGTAAATGGCCTCTAAAACTGGAGAGGATGTTTTAGATGTGACCACCAAAATGCACCACATTACATGAGATTTTGTTTCCAGAATTGGTTACACTACTCCTTCAAGAAATAGTCTCAACAATTCTGAGATGCCTCCAGAAATTAGCATAGTTCTCCAGATGTGGATCCCAGAACTTACCATGGTACTTTAGGTCTGACTCAACTGGCTGCACCATTGTTCCGGTAACGGGGACATGGCTGCCGCTGTGGCCTCTCAGACTGTGCGCAGACCACCGATATAACCTACGGGTCTGGAAACAGTACTCCAAATGTGACTCCGAGAGCAGAGCACATACTACAGATGCACCTTCCGCAAACCTGGGTGCAGCGCTTAAGGTATGGGCCCCGGAGTTACACTGCACCAGATGTGACTCTTAGAATCGAGCACAGTATTCCAGTGTGCCTCCGATGCAGACCCAAACGGGGAGAATTCTCTCTTTGAGGCCTGCAGATGTAGTCCCATCAGTGTCATGTACTCTGCTAAGACGTTCTGAAGTTTTTACTTCTGTTTACGCACTAGTTTAGTATGCTACTTTAGCTTGCATATTTAGTGTTTTTTTTATTTTGTTATGATCAGTGTTGTTTGATGTGTGCAGCTAGAAATATTTACTGATTCGGGAGCGTGCCATTTGAAGGTATTAGTAGGTCCATTGCCTAACTTAAGTATTGTACGAGTTCATTGACAACATGGCATCATGTTTGGGTCTGGAGTATTCCTTTATACCGGACTAGCAGTAGGCCTGGTGCGTGGGTGTTGGTTTAGTGCGTAATAGATTGCGTTCTTGTGGTATAGTTTATAAAGAGTGAAGTACTGTTCTGATTTAGTGAGATTCCGTCATATGGTACCTCGGAGCTGATTTGGATGCACATGAGTTGTAATGACTAATGTGTACACATGGGGGTTGTGACTGTTTATGATTATTGTTGTGCATAAAAATAGTCTCTTTTTCCACTAACTACTCTTTTGACTCTATTCTATCAATCTTGTATAATCTAATCAAACAGCTCATTATCTTAAAGGGTACTGGATTGCCTGTTTGTAGGAAATGCCAGTTAATTTGCTAAGTTGTTGTAAATGCTTAAATTTTGGGAAAGGTAATTGTAACTGCTTCAAGATGGCAGAACTTGATTTATTGGTGCCGACTTTTTTTTTTATTATTTAGGTCTTCCTTGAGCTAGAGTTTGTTTAAGCCCACTACTTGCCAGCTTAAATGGAACTTGTAAAGCTATTCATTTCGTTTCTGTACGACTTGTTCGTCTGAGCAGAGAGTGCGTGCCAGCTGTCTGAGTTTGATGTGTGTGACTGCTGCCCTAGGCGGACACATGCGGCTGCTGCCTGAGCTGGGCAAATCCAGCTGCTGCCCTGTCTGTGAACATGTGTTTGCGGCTTGAGCTGGGCACATGGGACTGCTGCTCGAGATGGGCACATGCACGAGCTGGGCACATGCAGCCGTTGCACGAGCTGGGCACCTGTGGCTCCTTCACGAGCTGGGAACGTGCGGCTGCTGCACAAGGTGGGCATATGCGGCTGCTGCATGAACTGAACAGTCGCAGCTAGTACTTTAGAGTGATGTTTGGTGCTTATACCCAGACTACATATTTGTGGCTTCCAGAGGTTGTCAGTTGCTGCCCGAGGTCTAGATTTGTGGCTGCTGCTCAGCAGCGGTTACTGCAGGGAGTTGGGCATCAGCATCTTCTACCCGTTCTCAGTATCAATGGATGCTGCCTGTTGAAGGCATCTCACATGAGCACTGACCGATTGAGCTATATTTAACATAAAACGTGCATACCAACCTGTGGGGAACATATTAAACAAAATGATCAATACAACTTGTGACGTAGATTAATGAATCCCATATAATGTGTTTATCTATGTGTTGTCTTTGTAGTGCTTGAGAATGTACATTTTTAGAGTGATATGAAATCATCGAGTTAAGCCTAGGTTGCTCTTCAAGGGATGCCCCCTCCCACCTGGCTGAAGATGGCACGTGACTTTACTAATGCTCTGTCTACTAGACAAAATGCAAGGCAACAGGAATTTTAAGAGCAATATTATGGCTTTCGGTTTAAGCAATGCGTACTGTAGTAATCACCAATGTCTACTGGTTTGACAAATGAACTGCAACAAACGTCTCATTATTTGCATCCAGGTACCAGTCAATTTCGCTCACTCCTCCCAAGTTATCACCACCAAAATAGTTCATTAGACAACGCTTTAATTTTATAGGTCCACAAATCACTGCAGATATTATTCCTGTATATTAACTCTACACTTGGTGCTGACCAGAGAACCTTGCTACGATCCTAAATAAGGCATGCGAATAGAAAGATCTTCACAAATTTAAAGAGGCCCTTTAAAGTCAAGAGGAAGAACTCAAAAATATAATTGAGGGGCAAAAGACACCCTCAACACCTAAAATCACACTCTGTTCTACAAGATTTAACCAAAGAAAATTTTCATAAGGGTTGGATCCTTATCAATTTGAACAAACGTTCCAAGGTTTGAAAATATGCACCTCCTGGAATGATGAGATTAGCAGACACATGCACACATCATACACGTAGATGTGTTTCATCTCTCAAAATACATCTAGACCTCAAGAACTTTGTAGATTTGGTGTTAGCACACTACCTTTAGAAAAAAGGCACACATATCAGACTTGTTTGTGCACTATGCATGTATTTGATAGAGTATTCATATTAAGATCATTTATTGCACGTGTATATCTTTAGGAATGCGCTACCTGCATTTATGTAGAAAAATGAAAAATAAGCAGTTCAAGTAGAAAATCTGTATTTGGTGAGCTGAAGAGAAGCCAGATCAGTATATTTCAACGTAGCAATTACATTGCTATAACTGTCTCAAGGATGAACATTCACATTTACTTTCAGGAGAATCACGTACGAGTAGTTCTCGTCAGCACAGTGTCCACAAACGCCTGATCAGTCGATGGCTCAGTAGCTGACAATGGGGTTGGTTCTTTATGTCCCAGATCTTAGGCTGTGGGACTTCCTTTAACTCGAGCCTGAAGAGATGAACCACTGCATCTCTTCAAAAGGTTTCCTTTCCCTCTATGTAATCCCCCTTCTGTTTCACTGAACAGCCTGCCTTTCTTTGTTGTCTCAAATGTTCATCTTTACACCATACATTATGTCCTTTCATTGACCATTCAATTAACATCTCCCATCACTAGACCCTAAACTATTATTTTTTTCTGCCTTAAAAAAAAATGATAGAAAGCCATTGACTTTCCCTCGTAGGGTGGAATTCTGCTGTGTCGAGGAAGTGGGTCTGGGTGAAGCTGGGCACGTAATGCTGTAGCGCCCAGGGTGGTCTCAGAGTCTGGAAATACACTGGGCACCTTTCCACTTAAGAAGCCACTGATCTTGTTCTGTCCTCGCCTGGATCTCAGAAACTCAATATGCAAGCTTTTCAAATTAGTCTGTGCATCTTTCACTTTGCTCACAGTTCCAGTGCAGCAAGGGGCAGATGGTGGGGCTAATCTATCAACTGCAACACCCACTTTAGTCCTGTGTCATAGCAATGCTATTTCTTCTTTACGCAGCAACTGGCGCAGAGAAAGGACCATGTTGAAATGTGTGTCCTTGATTACCTTAACTGCTGATAGAGGGTCTTCTCTTTCCCAGGAAGCCCCCTCGCCTGCCATCCTTCACATAGCACTGCCAGCTCTGCTTCTCGTCCTGGTGAAATTTCAGCTGTGCTGTTGCTGATATTAATCCACCCTCCTTAAGGGAAGTTGTGACTCCAATCTTAGGACACTGGCAGTCGGTTGCGTTCAGTTTTTGCCTCTCAGCTGATTTACTAGCTCTTTTAGTTTGAATCTTTGTAACCTACATTTCATGCCTACTTCTCTGAAGAACATCCCTTGCCTGGTGGTTAGCCATCAGTGCTCCCTCTGGCGGTTCGACAGGGCGTGAAACCTGGCATTCAGGAGGAAGCTAAACCTAATTCTGTGTGCTCTGCTTTTTATTACGTTTATAGCTGTGTCGTCATCTTGCATGATGTTGCGGGGTTATTGATAGTTCTGACTTTTAATGTGGTTAACATAGCCTGTGTTGTTCTTTTTTTAGTTTTATTTATGATGTTGCGGAAAATGTGGGTGAGATACCTTAATTGGTAATTTATATAATTTTGAAGTGCATCAGTTCTACTGGAGAAATTGTTCTGATAAATATTTATAAGTACATGTTTATATAAACTTGAGCACTAATACCAGCACCATGTTTGTTCAAATTGTGTGATCTTGGGGACGTGGCTTTCACACCCTGTGGCTTGTGTGCAAAGAGTGGGCTGCTTGGGTGTGCATTGATTTCCACTAGGCAGAGACACTCGCTCTTTGTCCGTTCTGCTCTGTAGACGCTGACCGTCTGCACCATGTCACCATGCCCACCAACATGCCAAGGATAGCAGAGGTGATGCTGCACACCGTTTCAACTCTTGCTGCACTCCTTCATCTGCAGCATCTTCCTGTTTGTTATTTGTTGGACAGGTAGTGGAAACTCCGAGAAGCAAGCAAAACTGGTAGGGCCTTCATGACTCCTAGAGCTAGTACTGGGGTACCAAAGAGCAAGCCACGTGACTCTCTGCTTCCTGTGGCTAACCCCACGTGGCGCCATTGGTGTGCACCAGAGGTCATAGCTATAACACACCTGTTCCATAACCCCACTCCCTCTGAAAACATGACTGAACTGCTGTGAGAGTGTTTCTACCTCCCTCTTTTAGCAGTTTCTCGTTCTCGCTAAAAAGTGTTCACATGGCAAATCTTGAAGTATCCAATTTCTGCATTTGCTCGTGACTATCCAAGTCCGTGTATTTTTTTTAATGTGTTTTTTGCGTTTTTTCAATAAAGCACGTAAACACAGGCATGTTTTGTAATTGAACAATATATCTGCAGCAGCTTAAATGCAAGTTTGTTATATCTGAAGACAACAGCAGTTGTAGAATTTCTAACATCTTTCTTGGCGTGTCCATTTCTCATACCGTTTTCAGGACTCATCACAATTACTGCAGTGCAGTCGCATCTTACTCCATCTCTAGGTGCTTTTTGTGGACCTTTTGTTGTAGCCTTTCGCTCTCCAAGTGTTCTTCCTAACCCCACTAATGGAGACCTCACCAATAGTCTGAGCCTCATAACTTCACATCCAGTAAGCGGCACTGGAAAAGCCTATTCCCCATTTTAATCCCTTCTCACAGAGTTAATCAGCAATACTGTGGTTCTGCTGTCATGGTGGTCTGACGTCATGAGGGTCAATCACTCATATCGGCAAATCCGGCCACTCCACCAGGTTGTCTGTAATCCTATTATATTTCTGATCGAGTTTAATATGTTGCTCCTCCGCCAGCGCCTATTGCAGCATTCCCCTCCAAAGGTGACTTCTTGGCCCTCTTGTTTTTGACCAGTGTATGGTGATCCGAACTTTAAGCTCCGATTAGCTAAAGCTAAGATAGTACGTAAAGCTGCAGACCGTCGTGCCGTTTCATTTTGAAAATCCCCGCTATGCAGTTTGATAGCATTGTTGGGTAGAGACCCTGTCGCCTTGCGTAATCCTGTCACCACTGTATTCCAAAATTCACTAATAGTTGAACATCCACAAACCATGTGAAGGAAGTATGGTATGTGTATCCTGAATCTAATAGATGCTGTTCATCTCTCTGGTTGTATTTTGGTGACTGTGGTGTGAGATAAGTTTTATGAAATTAAAAGAACTGGTTAAAGCTGTGCATTAGTAGATAGCTTTTTGACCTGTTCACAAGCTTTATTCCAGTCCATGCCCCTCAGCGAATCCAGGCAGTTCAGCCATCACCTTTCTCTTGCTTCTGTGGTCTCCCCCTGTCTGCCTTGGGTAGAGCTGTGTGTATATTCAGACTCAAAATAGACTGATGAAGTGTACTCGTGATAAGTTCTGAAAGACATCCCATTATGTAGAATGCAGTGCCCTCACTCACGTTCGTGGCACGCTTCATCATAGGACATGCTGCAGCAAAGACTTATGTTCCCTGGTAGAGCCCCTACAGAAATTGCACTCTAGATTTATTTCACAGATAGGAACTCATATGGTTAAAACTGTACAAAGAAATACTCAATCAGTTCCATTTTATTTTATTATTTCTTTGAACGAAGATATATGTTCGCCACAAGACTTCTTCCCTCACCTGACTCAGCACCATTGACATCATGTTGGTTGTGGGTGAAGCATCTGGTATGGGTGTCCAAATGCCCCTCCCCGTACATGTCAGTTTATCATGTTGAAGAAACTGGCTGCTGCCCTCCCTAAATGCTTCCTGTACTACAAATCTCCCACTGTCTCACATCCCCCTCCAGCCACACGTTATTGGCATCTTCTTCATTATGTCTTTGAAAGGTCTGGCGTGCCATAGGAGCTTATCTGGGGTGAAATGTGGATGTCTCAGAACTATTTTTTACCACCTTTCATATATATGGTCCACATCTCCCAAACCATATGTTGGTGGTCGCATGGGATACTGCACCCCATAATACATTCATCTTACAGTGCATATGATGGGTTAGTTCCAGTCAAAAGGTCTTGCTCCCAGTTGGGGCCATCATTAAATCAGCTCACAGCGTATTGCAGCTAGTATCCTTTATAGTATAGGAAAAGATCAGAGAGCCCAAGTCCCCCATAGAGCCAAGGCAGTTTCAAAGTGGCCAGTTTAACCCTACCGTGGTTGCCTGCCCAGTTTTGTGGCATGTGGCACATAGAGCTCCACAGTACGTAGGGGCAGTGTGGCAAGATGATAAATTTAGTGGAATCTTACCCATGATCAACTGGGACAGCATGATCCAGAACTCAACCAAATGCTTTAGCCTTTCCAAAACTGTGCCCAAGATGAGCTTGTGTTGTGTCGCTGCCCATTCATTCTGTGAGACCTGAATGCCCAGGTACCAAAACTTCCTGTTTGCCATTGTACACTGAGCACCTTACTCCCTTTAAGAAATCCTAACAGGTATAAATTCCACTTACCTAAATTGGTGAGTAAACCAGATGCTCCCCCTGAATTTAACGAGCTCCTGCAGAAGGAGTGGGACCGAATGCTCAGCATCCCTCAACTATGCCAGGATGTTCTTCTCATACAAGACATTGTGCATCCTACTTCCCACTGCTTTGCCCTTCAGCAGCCCGGCATGCAATCTGCATCCTAGTGGTTTTCTGGATAATACAAACAATAATGGCAATAAAAGACACCTTTGCTGGATCCCCCTTTCTACTATCCAGCTATCTGATATCAAGCCACCTGTCGATATCCTAGCTCTAGTTTGTAGTCATTTGATCCTGCTCAGGAAATTTGGGTCAAAGCTAATTCACTTCAGTACCAACAATTCATACTCCCATTTGACCATATCAACTATGCCTTTGAAATCCAGAATTGCTAGTTTATTAAGTGTCACTGGACAAAGAGAGGGATTGTGGTATATTTGTCAGAAACCTTCTATTGTGCATGATGCTTCTACCCAGGATAGACTTATATTGGTCTGTGTTCACCATCAGTAGCAGGGAATAGAAGGAGATATACGCTGTCTCCCTATCTAGCTTTGGTATCAGCATGCTCATGCTTCCTGCATAGTGGAAAGAAGGCAACCGTCCACCCACACTTCCTCATGCACCTTAATTAGCTTGCTCACTAACTTTCCAGGAGCGCACTGAAACAAATCTACTGGGATGACATCACTACCTAACATTTTGTTTAATGCCCTGAAGTGCATTAATTATCTCTGCTTTTGTAAGATTTGTTTAACTTTCTAATCAATTGTTGTGCCCAGCCTTGTTCCTCACCCTCATAATGTAGGAGTAAGGCTTGTCACTTTTTAAAAACCATGCAAACATACAATCTGTCTTGCTCACTTCTGTATGTATGTATTTTTCCAGTTTAGTTCATGTGTCATTTATGTGCCTTTTTACCTCCATTAGTTATGGCATTTCTCCTGCAGCTATCACAATCTGTTTTTCCGGGCCCATAAGTAGAGCACCCTTCTCCACAAATGTACATTGCAATTGCATCTTAGTACCATAGACTTGGGCCATACAGTGCCCCCTGAATGCCACCTTAAAGGCTTCCCATTTGACAACCCTGCTTTTTGTTGATTCCTCATTATGGTGGAAGAACTTGTCTAGGTAAACTGCATCTCTACACCTCTTGAGATCCTTTCAGATCTTGAGATCCCATTTAATCAACAGGATATCGTCTCATCTACTTCCCAAAAAAATAACCACTGGCTGTAAATCTGCGCCCCCAGCTAGTCTGCTGTAACGTGCTTTTCCACCGTCACATATATGTGGCCCAACAGCAGCTAATGGTAGCAATTGCCCTTATCTACAACGGTAACTGGGTGAACGGGATTAATTGAGCCTCATTTTAAAAAGTTGAATACAAACATTTATGTGTCCAAACGGACACTGCTTTTCACTATGTGAATGACTTGGAGGAGGCATGCTGTCATGGACGTGTTTTCTGCTTTAGTCATCTCGGACATATTTTGCCATATTTTGATGAGACTGCAAATTTTTATGAACTATTCTTTACAATAAAAGCATTAATAAAATACACGAGTAAATAATAAATGTTTTAGTATGTGGATCTGAAATTTGGGAATTAGGAATAAAAATCAGTGCTGTATTTTCCATAAAATCTCTAGTTAGAAATTCTATTAGAAACAATAAAAAATGTAGATCTCTCTAGATTGATAAAGGGGTCAATGGGAGTTATTTAAAGAAAGGCTGGATATGTGAAGGGTGGAGGATTTTTTGTTTCATATAGCTGGTCTTTTGGCCCAAATTCATTGTGGTGTTTAGTAGTTATGTACAATGAAAACTAAGTAGCCTCCATTGTCATCTTCCCATCGCACTCCTTTGCTGCCTATTAAACAAGGGAATATCCAAGCATTAAAAGCAGAGAGGATGAATTTTAAGAGTTTTCCTTATAATACTCTCTTTTCATCTTCAACAATGCTATGGAAGAATCCTGATTATTATTGTAATCTGAAGATGCCAAGTTTGTGTTCAGCAATCACAAATGTAGTCTGTGAAAATGTGCTTGTGTATTGGTTTTTAGCTTATAATCTCCTAGATAAAGGCCTGCAAGGAACTTTGTAGTGTCGACAGGCCCATGTTGAATGTTTCTGTTTTTTTATGTCTCTCCTACACAGCGCATTCACTATGCTGCAAAATATATTGTTACAATTATCTGGTTTACAACCTACCCTCAGAATGCCATTAGTTGTTTTCCTTGTCATTCATTTGCAGTCTTTACATTGTTTAGCTTCAGTAGGCTTCCGTTCCCTTATTGTGTTAGTTCCTTGCTACAGCATGGACAAAGTACATGTGTTCTTCTTTGTCTTTGTTTCTACTCATCTTTTTCCAAAGCTCTATTTTTTTAATTTTCTAAGTGTTTCAGTAGTACTCCTAGACGTGCAGTGGGCTTTCCTACTCAGGAATATGGCTTATTTATGTTGCTTTCACCCTATATGCTGTCTCAATTGACGCTTTAGTTGCTTTCACCCACAACTATACTACTGTATGCCACTCTGTTGTATGTCACTTTACTCTGTCATTCCATTCTGCGGCCTCCACTCTGTGCCAGTATACACCACTTCACTCTATGGCACTCCACTCTATACCACTCCACTCTACACCGTGCCGCTGTACGCCACACCATTCCACTCTACTCCATGCCATTCCACTCTATGCTACTGTATGCTACGCCACCCAACACTATGCCACTCTACAACACCCTACTCTGCTCCACCCTACGTCACTTTACTCTAATGTCACCCTACTTCACTTTACTCTAATGTTTACCACTCTACTCTATGGAACTATACTCTACTGTATGCCACTCTCCTGTACTCTGAGTCACTCTACTCTACTCTGTGCTACTCTACTGCCACTCTATGGCACTTTGCTCTACACCAGGTGTTGCCACTATACTCAATTCTACTCTATGCTACTCCGTTCTACTCCACAGTACACTCTACACCACTTTTCTCCACGCCACTCCATTCTACACCACTCTGCTCCATTCTTCATCATCTCACTGTACGCCATGCCACTCTTCGCCGTTGCACCCTACTCCACGCCACTCTGCCACACTCAACCCCACTTTACTACACTGCACTCCACTCCCCCCACCCCATTTCACACCACTCTGCGGCACTCTACTCTCCAACACTCACACAACTGTGCCACGCCACTCTATACCAATCTACTTTACACATCTCTACCACTCCACACAAATTTACTCTACTCCCTCATCTCTGTGCCACACCACACTGACACTCTACTCTACGCCACTCTACTCTACTCCACTCTGGGCCACACCACTCTAGGCTACTCCACTTTACTCTGTGCCACTCTACTCCACAGCACTCTACTCCACGCCACTCTGCTGTGTGCCAATTCACTCTACACTATGCCACTCTACTCTGTGCCACTCTACACTGCTCTACTCTTGCTCCACGCTCCTGTACAATATGGCTAAAAGATATTGGCAAAGTCAGTAGCTCTAACATAGGCAAGACCTATTGGCTTTGCCAATGCTTCTCTAACTCTGCTGTGCAGTATATGTTTTTCTCCTTTTTGTAGTATGAAGCAGTACTGATTACTTTTTGTGGAACTTAGGACCCTGTTTTTTGCTAATTCTACAAAACAAGAACTGATGTGGTGGAGAGGAGGACTTCTCCAAAAATCACCTCATGGACTTTATTCTAGATGTCTGAGGGTTCAGGCATTTCTTCTTCAGATGTCCCACTCATAAAAACGCATTACCTAGTTTCTTGCCATCATGGCTAAAGGTAGTAAAGCTATGGATGGGGTGATTCTTCTGGCCCTTATTTATTTTCTTCTCGAGTCCAGCTTGACTCTCCATTTACATTTCCTTATTCATGGTCTACTTCATTCCTGAATCCTCTAGCAGAAGCCTCCAGCTATCATTGGCCTTCAGGCTGCACTATTTCTGCACCCCTGTGAATGGCTGTGATGCCGTCTCTGACTGGTTACGGTGTACCTAACTTTAAGCAGCACTCGTGGATAATGTTTCGTAACTAATGCATGTTGTATGAAAGACATTGTGGTGGAGTTAGACTGCTCGCATAGACTGACTACTATGAATTTATTTTGCTGTCAAGTCATTGGAATGTATACCTTTTGAAGTTGTGGCTAGGGCTGTAAAATTGTGTTTGGTGCGTCTTGGAACCTGTTTGATTTCTAGTTGTAAGCTAGGGAATAGAACAGCCTGTTTGTTTGATTTAAAACCATAAAAGAAATATGCTCTGGTATTGTGTTCAGCTTGCCAAAGCAAATGTGTTCTGTATGGGGAAAAGCTGAATAAAAACAGTTGAGAATGTACCTATTAGGAAACTTAAGCACACATGTTGGGCGGGTTGCCACCTGGGCATTATTCTCCAGACTTGAATGGTTGGCACGGCTGCGTGAAGAGTATTAAATGAAATTGGAGCTACATCTGCGGGATAGTAATCCTTAAAATACAAATTTGACAGTAAAAAAAAAAAAAATACAAACATAAGCAGAGCTCACAGCTTGGAATTTCTGACGGTTCCACAAGTGTGAGAGAGTCTTAATGCAGTGTGGAAGAGCCCAACATTTCCATAGGTATCCTAGTGCAGGGGGGAGCTCACTACAATTATTGTATTCTGACATTTCCCAATTGTCGCTCCGTCCTTTAATTCAGGATATCACCTGGCTATTTCTTTACTTTGGAAAGGTGTTAACGAAACATGTTTGGGTGAATTTTCAACTTTGAGCCCAGCGTTTTAATTCTCTTGTCGCCTTCTCCCTCCCCCCCACCCTCTTATGGGATCAGGAGAAATCACAAAGTGATCTCTGAGCCAAAGTGAGATGCGATGCTCGGAGCTGTTGCACAAAATTATGTCATAGCTAGAAGGTATGCATTGTAATATTGGAAGTGGTGTGTATGATTTGTTTGGTAAGTTATTCGCATCAATATTTTATTGGCGCTTGTTTAATTATGTGATTGATTGAAAGAAACTGAAGTTCACTAATTATCCAACCATCTTCCCCTTATCCCCACATACCTGTGACTTCAGAGGCCTGCAATCAGTTCTTCGGTCTGAGCTTTAGTTCTTTCAGAGAGAAGGATAATTTCTTTAGTTTCTTTATCGCCACAGCCCCATCACACCTCAATTTCACCAAACCACGCAGGCTAGGAACCTAGGCGAAAGGTGTGCCTGAATTTGCAATCATGTACCTAATAATCTAGTATACCTTATTTGTAGGTGAGGGAGTCACTTTGTCATTAATATAGCACAGGCTTCTCCAACAAATAGTCTGTGAGCTACTGGTAGCTCTCCAGCTACCTGTAAAGAACTCTTGCATGAGCATCACAGCCTACTAAATTAGAAGCATTTGCCTGATTGAATTACTATATTGTGATAATATATGCATGATAATATGTGCACAATGTTGCGCGAGTCTTGTATTCGGTATGTTGTATTCTTTTAAAATATGTATTGTGCGAGTTAGGAATGTCGTCTGGTGGAGGTTCCATACTGTGAGCAGTTTGCTGTTAGAGCCCACACTGAGAGGATGTTCCTGGCCGTGGGTGATATGGATGAATCTTCAGTTTACAAGAAGGAAAGTGCAGTCTCAGTTCTTGTTACATTTGGTGACGAGGGTGGGATGGGTGCTGTTCTCACGCAAAATGTTTTTGGTCATGAGCAGACAGTAGCTTTTGCCTCGAGAGCGCTTAAACAATTTGTATGCCAATACAGCACCATTGAACGGGAGGCGTTGGCTTATGTATGGGCAGCACAGAAATGTAAAACATGTGTGGGAAAGTAAAGCTGAATTATGCACTGACCATAAACCGTTGGTTTATATTTTCAAAAAGGTCACTGGTAACAATTTGTCAGCAAGGCTCAACAGACTAGGTTCTTCAGGGTAGACTGCCTGTCAAGGTTCCCACTTGATAATGATGAAGATGAAATGGGTGAGGATGATGTGGAGTGCTAGTAAATGCCATAGTAGATTTTGAATCTGCGATAAGTGAGAAGGATTGGAAAGATGCATATTCCAAAGACAAGGTGTTGTTAGAAGTCATCACATACACCACTAGTAAGTGGCCTGACGCCAGATGTCTGCAAGGGGAGTTAAAATGTTTTGCTCGGGTAGCAGATGATTTGTCAGTGGAAAATGATTTTATGATGATGGGAGATAAAGTTGTACCCCCTTCAGATTTGAAGACCAAAATCATAACAAGGGCACACCAGTGATATCTAGGCATAATGAAAACTTGTATGAAGATAAAACAGTAATATTGGTGACTGGCTATAGACACTCAGGTGAGGATTTTGATGGACAAATGCCCTGAATGTTTGCTTTCGGATGAACATTGGAGGTCAACAAAATTACCACAACATCCCACTCCACCTCCTGGTGGAGCTTGGGAAATAATTGGGATGGACTTTTAAGGGCCTTATTTGAATCTTGCCAAGATTATGAAATATGTGTTTTTAGTTGTGGATTATTATTCCAAGTGGATGCATTACACATTTGTAGATCCACCTGACACTGATTCAATCATAAAGTTCATTAAGCAAAACTTTTTGATTGAGGGAGCACATAAAGTGGTGGTGACTGATAATGGATAATTGTTGCCACATCTTGCAGAATCTTGACATTCAGCTAAAATGGTGGTGTGCCAAGAGTGAGTGAAAGAACACAGGTCAGTCACAGTTGTACAGTCACTCAAGAAGGATTTCAACTATTTAATCTCCTGTCCTTTCACTTTTCTCATGTCCTTTCACCATGCAAAAAGATGCATAATATTCAGCATTGTCAAGTCTGCATTGCCCACAAGCTTGTCTTACATATTCAGAAGTGTTGACTTTATGCCACAGTGGGGCCACAGCCTTTGGACAGCATCGCTGGATGTAAGAGCCTTACTCAGTATGAACCCCTGCTAGTTACTGTTGGTACATTCCATGCTGTTGTCTCTGTTGTTACAGGTGGGTGCTTAACATATGCAGGTCATTCTTGACCCTAGCCAAAAGTGGTAGCTCAAAGTGCAAAACGTATTCTTTCTGTATAAAAAGGATGTCAGCCCAAGACACGTTCAGCTGTATTGGGCCTCATTGTGAGGTGTAGTTTCAAGCCTATGTGGCACAGCAGGAATGATAACCACTTCTGGGGCGTACCCATCCCATTAAAGCACCTTGCTGAGTTACTGAACAGCAAAAAAGTGATGGATTCAACAGCTTGGTAAATGTCACTTTTTTCAAGCATTAAATGCTTGCATAAAGTGACATTTATCAAGCCGATGAATAAGGTCCAAAGGTTTCCATAGCTGTATAGTTATTAAAAACTCAAGAATTTCGCTGACTGCAGCATATATGGTAATTGGTTGATAGCTAGTCTTGGTCCTCTCAACTTTTTTAAAAATGTATACTAACTATTGGGTAGTGTTGCTTTGTTTTAAAGAGTAAGGACCCAGAGCCTCGTCATTTGAAAAGCTGTGAAACCTACCCTTTCAAGCCCCGAAAGCTAGGCCAAAGAACTAGCCGTAAATTTCACGCTTCTAGAAATGATTTCATTTCCTACAAGTTCATAACTCAGTTCCATTCCCTGACCTGTATTTCTCTTTATAAAGCTTCAATGACAATTAAAGTGCAATTGGATGCTAATTTGCAGTGGCTACTTAGCCACTGATTGGCCATTGCCACTAAAATATTCTCAGTAATTCCTGCGTAGATGATTTCCTCCCCTTCCCCGCACCCATGCAATCAATGTATGGAAAAGCCAAACATGCACAGAACGCCAGTCTTATGCCTACCTGTCATTGTCAGTCTGGGTTGATGTGCCTCCGGCTCAAAATGTTTGTTCGAGTCATGTGATTGATATTGGTGGGTGTTATTGGTAAAGCACATTACTTGCCATTTTAATGATGTCTCACTCTTCGGGTTTTCAAACGATGTTAATTGTTTGGTGGGAATTGTGGCCATGCTCATGCTTATGAATCCATGTTCCTGATCCATTGTCCTTTATAGATGATCAAGTGTCTGTATTCCCTTCCGTCATTTTCCTGCCCGAGTAGCAGTCATGCCTCTAACCTTGTCCTTAGGTCATTATTGATGTATTCTTGTCCTTCTTCCCTATTTGTGCACCATTGTTAGTGTTGTGTTTGTACCCGTGTCATTACCCTAATATCTGTTTTGATTCCAACTGTGAGAGGACGGTTCTGATTATCTGGTCCGCTCTGACTTTACTTTTGGATCACATGCTTTTTGACCTTTTACTATGAGGGAGCCTCATATTTTGGGTCTTACCCACAGTAAACCAATGGTAAAATGGACTGCATGTGTTTACCCCAGGTGCCGCCTTGTTAAGCACAGGATGCTGTGACGCAGAAAGGGTAGGAGGCCCAGGTCTGGTTACACGTGATCATGTGTGCACACGCATGTGCACCCGTGTGAGGACTGTGTGGAGGCGATTCCTGGTGTGCACTGTCCCAAGAAATGCGCTTAGGTAGCCTGGTGCAGAGTGGGTGATGACCTGGAGTAGGTCTTATGAGAAGGGTGTACACATGTGAGGTATAGTCTGTGTGCTTACTGTCTTGATTGTAGTAACAGTCCATCATATGTCAATGGGAAAGGCTGGCCTACGGCGCAACTCCAGTTCCCTAGGGTCCACACTCTCCAGAGTTGCACCAATGTACACTGTAACCTGTATTAACAGAATAATGTAGTAGGTTATAAAAACATATTTGTACAGTTTATGGGTCATCCAAGAATGTCCTCTTTCTCGTACTCCGCTCAATATTGAGGCCAATTTCTGCTCTGTCCAGCTGCAGGAGCAGGGCCTGCATCAAACAGCCAGCTATCATTCCGTGCCAGAAATCTGGCCTGGTCCAGGCTCCTCAGCAAGGAGGGACTCCTTGGAGGAATTTCTTGGAGAAGCCATGGCAGGATTGTAAGGGAGGAGGAGCTGAGTCTCTCAGAGCACATGTGGCAACTGACTCCTGGACGACACCATTTTGAGCTATCCCAGAAGACTGTGCAGCAAGATTGGGACAGGGGCAGTAAAGTGAGGTGGCACATCAGGATAGGCCAGAGGCGCAACCCTGCTGGACACTGACACCCCCATTTAAAAGGTCTTGCACAGGGGAGGCCTCTTTCTCTTGGCTGTGCTTCTCTGCAGAACACTGGGACTGTAGACGGGTGTCATAGACAGCCAGAAAGAAGAGCCCCCTGACTGGCCACTGGGCCATGGACTCCCCTCCCTGTGTGACCCTAAATCCAGTGGGGCACAATCCAGGGCCAAGTAAGCTGGTCCCCTTACACCTCCTGAGGACCAGTTGGAGGAAAGATTGGTATTACATAATGATTAACAACCAAGTGATGTCCTTTAGGGACTGTGTCAACTGCGCATCATTCTTATGTTGAAAAATGCATTGTGTATTATGATGAACCTTGGCCCACACCTTTAGAGGTGTGGGTAGACTGCATAGCGCATGCTGCGAGTAATCCTAGCAACACCACCCACTCCAGCCTGCTTAGACATGTTACTTGTTAATGGTTATTTGAGTAATGAGTCTGGCAGAGACTAGTGATCAAAGTAGATGTACTTTATTGCCAGTATCAGGTGCTTTCACTCCCAAGTTACAGTCAAATATTGCATTGCATTAGACTACAAGTGAATATTCTGCCATGAAGGTTGTCGGTTTATACCTCCTTTGGGAGAGACAAGAATGAATATGCAATGTCATCCAAAAGTAATTCCATCAATTTGTATTTATATTTGTATATTGTTGCATAGTATTGACTATTGTGTGTGTAATAAATCTACTTTTACTTTATCAAAAGAAAAAGCACAGACTGGACAATCATTTATTGAGTGTTATTCTTGTGTGCTTGTGAAAGGTGATTACTAGCTCACACAACCTCCGTTGAGTAAGCCTTGAACTGCTCTGCAATGCTACCCTATGAGAGTGAAGCGCTACAATGGGTGTTTGGTTTGCAGTAGTGGTCAAGTGCGGAGCCATTACTTGTGCAGGCCACATAATTAATGACCCACCCTCCAACACCATCAAATCCTGGGGCCAGCATCACGGAGTCTGCTAAGGAGTAGCTAGCAGGAGTGCACTAGCACGGGGATCCAGGACTGTTGGGGCCCCCCACACTCTAAATATGTTTGTATTTTACTACTCAAACGGGGAGTAGGAGGTGCATTTTCTCGGCTTACACCAAGACCCACGGCACTTTTGCTATGCTCTTTGCTCATTTAAGAGCCCATCTGTCTTTAAGGGAGTGAGAGCCATAGCCAGTATATGTGTTCTCTGTATCCCCACTTTCCGCTATAGGGCCCCAATGCTTTGCAGTCTTCGGTCTCATTTCCTCGCAATATCTCTGTGCCTGTGCATGTCAGTGCTCCCTCGTGTCTGTGTTCTAGTTTGTGTCAATGTTTGTGTGTCATCCTTACATTATGTCTGTGCTCCAGTGTCTGTATGATTCCGTGTCTTTTTGATCCAGTGTGTGCATGCTCTCCAGTGTGTCTGCGCTCCTGAGTGTCTCCTCTCCTGTGCCTCAGTTCGCTAGTGTATCTGTGGTTTTCAGTTTCTCTGCGCTCCAGCGTGTTTATGTTTCTGCTTGTCTTCCTTACAGTGCGTCCGTCTTCCAGTGTATCTGTGCTCCAGTGTGTCCATGCAAAAGTGTATTTGTGCTTCGGTGTCTCTGCTCTTGCCCGGCAGTTTGTGATGGACTTGTTCGCATAAGGAGCACAGTCAGTACCGATTTGAACAAGGCGGGCCTCTGGCTGGAGTGGTATGATGGGTGAAAAGTAATTTAATAAAATACAGCCCAAGTGATTGCCAGTGATTAATTTACGCATTTCATCCATCATGTTGTTTGTATTTATCTGCATGCCCATGTCCCCAGATGCCCTTGGCTTTTTGCACACCTGGCTCCCGGACGTGCCCATGTTCCAGTGTAGTACAGTCTGTGTTGTTCACAGTGGGTGATTGTGGGGCACTTAAAACCTTTAACAGCAAATTGACCAAGCTTGGAGGTAAGACCTATTGCATCACCCCAGTTCCAGATTCTGTTGCCGGGCCCATGGTAACTTCTTTGTATTCTCTGTACTTTTCGGTTTGACTGCTAAAGCATGTGGCCTTGTGAGCCTTTCCCTAACCATCAACGATTTGACAATGCCAATGTTTTTCAAGCACTCCCAAATAAATGATGACTTCTGGTTGGCGACACCACGACATGGTCCTTGTTAGTCCACCACACTCGCATCACCGTTTGCAGTTTTAAAATCATTGCAAAACCATGTGTTTTCCGGAATGGGAAATCAAAAGGTGCACCCTCTTAGTTTTGGACGCCAGCTCAAGAGCCCAGTGCAGGTGCCTTATGAGCAAACTAATTATAGGATATTTCATTTAATCTAACGAATTGGGAGTGTCACTTTCTTTCACCCTGGCAACTGATGTGTATGTGTCCTCGCGATGCACTTCTGAAACTGAGCAAGTTCTTGCAGAGGCCGTGGCGGGTTTCCAATCCAGAGTTCACTTTGAGGATACCTGTGGCGCAGTCTTATGAAGTTTTTTTTTTGACTGATCCATCGCACAAAGAAGAGTGGTGGCAGACCTGTAGCATGCAGCTTAACACCTTTTTAGACGAGTTTATGCAAGATTTGCACGAAATATGGTTTAGTATGCCAGTCACTATGATTTCAGGGAGTCTGATATTTCTTAACACATCCTCTCTCCTATGCTGAGTCACCCTGCTTGTGAATTTATACCAGTTCATGTTTTATTCTCTGCCACCAACTCTATAATAATTGTTTTAAAATAAAGATTATTTCATATTTTTCTTTGAAAGCTCCGAACATAGATCATAGCATCTCACCTCGCTTCTGGTTGACCTTGACATAGACAACAGAATCTCAATTACACAGGACTCCTTCTCATAGGCCCCAATTGACTCTCTCGAACCGCGGACCCTAACGTAGGCCAGCAAGAGGCCCTTGTATAAACCCCTAACTGACCCTCTCAGACAGTTCAGCAGACTCTGACACGCACACAGCAAGGCTGTTGCACACGACCCGCCAGATCCCCATACAGGACCCTACAGACCCTTGCACAGGACAGACGCTTACATGCATCATATGGGAAAGAGCCCAATAGCCCCTCAGATAGAACACAGCAAAGCCTCACGCATGATCCAACATTTAACAGTAGAATCTATCTCACTCCACTCTACCCAACCTACTCCACTCCATTGCAATCTTCCCCATTTCACAGCGAACTACTCCACTTCAGTTCAATCTACCCCACTCCACTCAGTCTAACCCAGTTCACTCTACCCCAATCTACTGCACTCCACTCAAATCTACCCCACTCTTCTCCTATCTACCCCACCCCACTCCAGTCCACTCCAATCTACCCCACTCCAATCTACTCCAGTCTACCCGAATCCACTCAACCCCAATCCAATCGACTTCACCCCACTCCAGTTTACCCCACTCCATTCCAAGCACCATCGCAATCTATCCAACTCTTCCACTCTGTTCTACCCCTCTCTACTCCAGTCTACCCCACTCCACCACAGTCTATCCCACTCCAATCTACCACACCCCACTCCAGTCTACCACACTCCATTCCAATCTACCCCACTACACACTACCATATTCCACTCCACCCAAATCCACCCACTCCACTCTTCCCCACTCCAGTCTACCACACGCTACTCAAATCTACTCCTCACCACTCCAAACTCACTCCACCCCACTCCAATTTACCCTACTCCAATCTACCCCTGCCCAGTCTACCCCAATCCAATCTACTCCATCTTCTCCAGTCCAGTCTACCTCACTCCACTCCAATCTACCCCACTTCACCCCACCAACCCTGCCATCTACAACGCCCCACTCTACCCCACTGCAATCCACCCCACTCCACTCTACTCCTCTCCAGTCTACCCCGCTCTAAACTACCCCACTGCAAGCATCCCTCTTCATTCCTCCTGTTCCATTCCAATTTAACCTAATCTAATCCACCCAATCTACCCCACCCTAATCTACCCACTACACTACACTCCAGTGTACCCCACTCCAGTCTTCCACCCTACACTCCAATTCAATGTATCCAACTCAATTCCACCCCACTTCACAACACTCTACCCAGTCCAGTCCACCCAGTCTACCCCACTCTACTCAACGTCAGTGTACCACACTTCATTCCACTCTACCCCACTCCACTCTACAAGAAACAGCAACTACCACGAGGCTGTAACAACGCATAGCCTTAACCACGCATGAGTTACAATGCATATGTCTTTACCATGCAGGCCTTTACAACAAATTAAGTTGTAAAGATATGCATGGTAAGGGCATACGTGTGGTAGTGGTGGTTAGGGCATATGTGTGGGAAAGGTGTGGGAAAGGCTATCAGCGTTGTTGGAGGAAACTGAAAGAGCTTTACATCCTGAGGTGATGGCAGGTTCCGGGAAGAGGGTTTACTGTTGCTCTGCGCCCCCGCCACTCCCGCTGCACTGCACCCCCCCCCTCTTGCTGCACTATTGCTCTGCGCCCCTCCCCACTCTCGCTGCACTTTTGCTCTGCGCCTCTCCCCACTCTCGCTGCACTATTGCTCTGCGCCCCTCCCCACTCTTGCTGCACTGTTGCTCCACACCACCCCACTCTTGCTGCACTGTTGCTCTGCAGCCCCACCCCCCCACTCTCGCTGCTCATTCTCTCTGCTGGGGGGAGGTCGGGTTCAGGCCGAATGCTGTTGCTCAGGAGTTTACCGCGGTGTGTCCGCGCTGTGCCACAGCCCCTGGCAGGGCTGGATCCCGGGCTCAGTGCGCACAGAGGCAGGCCAAGCTGGGCAGTACCCTTCAGGCAGAGTCTTCTCCGGGACATCGCACGGGTCCGGTGGTGCAGAAGGAGGAATGTATGGTTTTATGGGGCATTTAGGCTTTAGGGTTTGGGGTGGTGTAAGCGCTTATGTTGGTATTTTTTTTAAAGGGTTGGGGGTGGGGGAGAGGGTCACACTGTGGTCAGGTTTTAGGGCTCGGGGCAGGGGTGTTTGACTTTAGGAGTTGGGGCACTTTTAGAGTTCAGGGGAGGAGTTGGTATTTTTTTTTTTTTAAAGGGCTGTGGGCGAGGGGGCTCCTGTAATTACAGCACATGTCATATTTATAGGGTTAATAGTAATAAGGGCTTACGTTTCAAATTATCCATGTGGTGAACACCGAGACTGGCCCAGTCTTTATCTCAAAACTTCAGCATAATTCCATCAGCTGCAGCCTCCTCAGTGTCTCTCTTCTGTCTTCTAAGCCCATTTTACAAAGAGAGGTCTCAGACAGGTGTCTTTTATAAGGCATTCGTTGTAGAACTTCTCTGTGAATGACAGGATCATCTCATGTTCGAAAAAACACAAAGTCTTTGTAAGGATACGGCTTCTCAACCATTTGTGCAGCTGTCTCTTTCCTGCATTTTTCTGTGCTCTGGAGGTTCCCCTGAATATTTTCTTTTCATTTCGGTTTCCACCCAACCTCAGGCATATTGGAAGGGTTGTACAATGGCAAGTTATGCCATCCAAAGCTTGACATAAATATTGGAACTCTGAACTGCCTTACTGCTTCCCACAGATTGACAGAACATACCATAATTGCCAACCATCCATGATTACAAATTTATTAAACTTAGAAATGTAACTGCATTCCCTTGAGATTAAATGGACATCGCACCATGGCTTGCTTTCGTAGCAGCTGGAGAGACTTGGATCTGACGCTTCTCAGCCATTACATACATAATAAATCGGCTGCTAGTTAGAAATTGAGCAGATGTGGAGATGTATCTTCCTTTCTTCACTCTGGAAACCCACTAGATCTATAACATAAAGGCTACCTCACTCTCTAGAGATTGATAGGCATATAAATATTACTGCATCCCACCCCACACTCTGGCCGTTCACTGGGCAAGGCACCAAACCTGAACTCTCTTACCTAGGACTTACCTCAGCTCAGCCACCTGTGCAGGTACCACAAAGTCAGTCATGATTGATGTTCCACCCTCCTATGAACCAAGTGTATGTACTACTCTCGCCTATTAACTTTTTTGCTAGACCCCCAGAATGCAAACCATGTTCCAGCTCATGCCTCTGTGTTATGCTACTGGTAAGGATGCAGTTCATTACTTGGGGATCACAGTTTAATACCACAAGGGAGGCGTGGTGTGGCTTCCAGTACTCAAACTGGACTAGACTGTAACCGACAGAGCAGCTAATCTTTAGTTACTGACAATTCCCTGTTCTTCTGCGTTTTTTGTGGGAGGAAAACCGTACCCCTAAATTTGGACACCTCAAAATGTTAACTCATCCGGATTTCCCACAGTTGGAATTGTGTGTTAAAGCATCTCCAAACATAAATTAAAAGAGCAGAACTGATCAAATAGGTAATGGTTCCAAGTGAGTTCTAGATTAGTAAAAAGTTAAAGGGATTTATTATAAAATACAAAAATAAGCCGTAAAGAAATGATGCCATGAAGGCCCCTAGATGCAGTGCTACAGAGAGTATGCCGAATCAGAATTATTCTAAGTCCCAAATGAGCAGCACAATCAAACTAAAGTCAGACAGTATCCCTTCTAGAACAGGAAAGTCTTCTGGCTCACTCCCAAAATTCAGGGGGTTCTTATTCATAGTTCTTGAATAACAGATTAGTAAAACTGGAAAATCCCCATGGTCCGAGCAAAAAACATTGTCTCTTTGACAAATCAGAAAACAAGGAAAAATCTACGTCATTACCATACCACATAACCTCCATCCCATTAAAAAAAAAAAAAACACATTCAGCACCCTCTGTGCATATACTATTTGTTGGTGTTCTAACAAATATGGAACACTTAACCAAAAGAACTTTCGGCAAATGAATGGACCATTATTCACAATAGAGGCAGCTGAAAAGACCTTGTTAATGTTTCACATCATAGAGAACAGGAGAAAGTTCACTGAAAGCAATATAATCATAACAGTGGATATAAACTATTACACCAAGCCTGACTATGCACTGTGAAGCCTGTGAGGAGAAGAAGCCTGTGAGGAGAAGAAGCCTGCAGGGGGGAAGCATGTGTGGGTGACAGAGATTGGATCCATCTTGTCTAAATTGGCGTCTAACTGAAAAATGTGGCATAACTACAAGGCGATAATAATCAAACTTCGGTGCATCATATAAAATGTGTTTCAACTGTAATCATGTTAATTCAGCCTATATATGCATAACTGAGTGTGAAAAGTCTAAATAATTGTCATTGTGAATGCACAAAATATAAACCCCACAAAATAATCTAACATTGGTGTGGACATCTCTTGAGAGCAGCCTTATTCTAAGAAGGTAGGAAAACCTCCATCTGTAGTCAGGTCTGCCAAGATGAAAGGCAAGCGTGCAGGTCAGACCGGATTTAGTAACTGACCGACATGGTGCTAAGGCGACATGGGAGCGATTGCACTCTGCTCAGGAAGTGGAAAAGGCAGGTGTCTGAACAGTAATGTATACAGACCCTTAGCTTACATTCCACAACAAAGCACTCAGATAAAGGTGAGGAGGAAAGAGCCCTCCGCAGATCGTCAAAGTTCACTATGCCATTGACTGATTGCTTTGCCACCACGTTCATGTCTCTCACCAGTTGGCAGATAAATAGGAATTCTTGCTAGCCTGCCTATGGGCTCCTAAAGGCACAGCCCAGGTCTGGTTTTTGTCATCTCATCGCATGTGAGATTTGATCAAGCTTATGAAATGACATTAACTGATCGCCTTTCTGACTGCAGTTGATCTCTGTGCATCCAGGGTGCAGCTCGAGCCAAGATAAGAGTATACTTTAAGCTCATGACATCGTACTCTATGAAATATGACTAAAAGTCAGTTTTTATAGATGCATTCAGATTTTATGAAGGTAGTTTTTTTGTCCTTTATACAGAATTGTTTTCCATGAACTCCAACCATAAAAACATTATTGGGTTCTGCATTGTGGCAGGACTTGGCAGCCGCCTTTGTGATCTCCAGCAAGTGGGTGCTAAATGGATTTCAGGCATTAACGATGGCCCTAATAACGTGCTGAGGGAGTTGCTGGGAAAGAAGGCCATAGTGTCACTTGCTTTGTGGTGTCCGGCCGTATTTCGTCTGCCCTGCGTAACAGTTTTTATATTGAGAGATTCAGTTAACATATTTGGAGAATAAGTCATAAAATCCCAGGCCTAAAATCTTGGCAGTGGTTTCATTCTTTCTGTAAGTGAAAATACCTTAAGGCCATTTGTTTTGGGAGTAAATGACTTACATGGCAGGTAAATAGAAACCAATAGCTGGGACAGGTGCCAGTCGCCAATCCTCCTGAGTTACATTTTAATTGTGAAAGTAAAATGGAGGTTAGAGCAGCCAGTGAGACGTGCAGTTGCACATGCAGGAGCACCAGTCTCTGCACAGGGAGTTAACCATGACGTTTGCAGTCTTTAAGGAGAAAGAAACAGGGCACCTGCCAGTTTTAGAATATGTGCAAATCTCCAGATCTGAAAATCGTAATTTAAATATAATGCGGCCTTTGGTTTTTTCAGTAATGTATTTGGAGGTTATTTTTGTTTTTTTGTTCTTAAATGTCCAAAATGTTGTAAACTAAAGCACTGAGAAGTGTATATGCTGAGTAATACAAAATACCTTCTCTATTGAAGTGTTTATCAGTTCAAGATGTAAAAGCATTGACATCTATCTACACGCTGACCTGAGCAATGAGTCATTTGATTTGATCAATTTTATACCCTTTAAGAAGGGACATTCGTGCATAGCTTGCATTGATGCAAAATTGTTTTTGAACTCTTCTGTGGGAATCTTTGAAACTAAGGGGTATGAGTTATGGCCTTTTCTCTAATGTTTTTTCTTCAATCACTGAATTTAGAAAATAATGCACAAATGTACTATAATTTACATCATGCCAGGTGTTCAGAAGTTCAATAGGTGTTAGTTGCATGTAGGGCACTTTTGTATACAACTTGTCCAGGAATGATGTCTGTGAACATTCTGTGTTAGTCGGTGTTCAAGCACTAAGGAGCCAACACACTCCTGCACTAATGGTCGCTGAAAAGGGTACCCTGGAGGCTCATCTGAAGAATGGCATGCAGAGGCTTTGGATTATGGTTTGGATCCATGGCCCTGACTCCAAATGTTGCAAAAACTGAGGGCCTGATATAGAGTTTGGCGGACGGGTTTACTTCGTCACAAACCTGACGGATATCCTGTCCGTCATATTACGATCCCCATAGGCTATTATGGGATCGTAATATGTCGGACGGGATATCCGTCACGTTTGTGACGAAATAACTCTGTCTGACAAACTCTAAATTGGGCCCTAAATGTCTCTTTATAGACTTATAAACACCAAGTAGTTACCTATGGTTATTTAGTTTTCTTCAATAATATTAAGACTTTCAAATCTTTGTGGAAACAATTTTGTTTCCAAATTGACCCAGGAACAACAGGTTGGAAGAATATGCTAGCCCATTTACATTGAAAAGCAGCAATTTTTAAATCCCACCGTGTTGGAGATTGTGCATTTGTGACTATGAAGGCATACTGTGAAAAATCCCTCTTGACCTCCATATGGGGCTAGAGAATCTTGAAGTAATGTAACTCCAGTGGCTTGAAGAGAGGTGATGTTTTAACCCACAAAGCTGTGACAAGTACCTAAAAATATTTATTCAAACCTCTGTTATCACAACCTTCTCTAAAATCGCCTACCCATTGTTTGATTCTTTCTAGAATGGACTTTGGCAACGGTGTACTTACAGGCATCCCCCAAACAACTCTCTTTCCAATGAAAAATGTCCCGAATGCTGGAGCCAGTCTTATTTCTATAAGTAATATATTCGACTGTATCATCCCAGTCCCTGCCAAGCTATCCTGGGTCCCTATTGAGGCAAGGATTAAATTCAAACTGGGTCTGACCTACAGAGGGTGGAACGCTATACTGCACAACCTAAAAACTGGCTTTTTACTGTAAAGCAGGAATTTATAATTTTTATTTTTCATATTGTACTATATGAAGGACATGGTATACATCTCTGAACCTCTGTGAAATTCATTTCCAGAAATTGTCCACAGTGTACCATTGTAAGCTATTTGTGGCGTGGTTAGAAAATGTAAAGTAAAATCTTAAAACAGCTTTCGTAAATGACCCCATTGATATGTGAAGTTTTCTTCAACTAGAGTAACTACTATCCAATACTTGTGATCCCTTTTTAAAATGTCCACCTTTGTTTTCAAATGTCTGCCTTTAAAATGAAAGGTGATGTCTTGGAGGAAAGTGTCACAACGAACTACTATCAACTGCTCTTGTCAGAGTAATACAAAGTGATACTTTGTCATTTTAACCGGCGACCGAAATGTATGTATTTATTCTTCTGTACCTGTACATTTTTGTTTGTTTTTAACTGTGTTTTTAAAACAAATATGAAAATTCCATGAATTAGCTATGTATTTATTATTTCTTAGACTCTTTTGTGCTGCCTTTTGTTTTCAAACAGTCGTATCTGGGGACTTTGGTCTTATTGAAGTTAATGTATGTATTTATTTTTGTTTATATTGTACATGAGGATGCTCGCCTCACATCGGGTGTCCTCCAGAGAGGCCCAAAGCCCTGACCAGTAAAGCAGACTTCTTGTCTGCTTTCAGACCTCTCAATCTGCATACAGAATCAGATTATACTTGCCTTGCGTTGTCCCTCATGTTATTTTATTGAGTTACATTTGCAAGTCGCAGATAACGTGACCCACAGTGATCTCTTTATTTGTTCCCATCTGGACAAACCTTCCTGAAATAACACCTCCCTAAGTGAAGGGTCAGGGGACACAAGTGGGAGCTATTAATACTGAACAGGGGGCCTGTCTGTGTGTGGACCTGTACCCTGGGACATACAATTGAATAACTGAATTATCATTTGATATTGGCGAGCAATTATTTTAATCTGTAAATCTTGAAATGATAATTTCATATTACTTATTAAGGTGTTATGTTGAGATTCTCCATGAAGCTGCTACTGTATACTGGTACAAAGACATAAAAATCATTAACATATACATTATTCAGTCTTCATTGCTGTAGGTCAAGCCTGAGCTTGTAATCTTAGTGATGGGGAGACTAGAACCTGTCCTGCATTGACCACATCGCATGCCAGAAGGTTAGCTGAAGGGTGATGTTTCAGTAATGTATTTTCTGTGGTTCACTTACTCTGTAGGATTTGCTTCCGTGTGTGCAAATTTGAACTTTGGTGGAAGACCACAAAGGTATGGCTGGACCTCTGGTTTCTGGTGGAGTTGACATGAGAGGGGTTGGCAGATAGAGTGTCTCAGCAGAATAGTTCATACATGTACTTATTGGTATTTATATAGCCCAAGACTAGCTATGAAGCAAGAAAGCACTGCAAGAGGGAATAGGAAACGATCCACAAGATTAATGTGATTAATTTGTACCCGTAGGAAGCATGAAGGGCAGTCTGCATTGTTACCGTATAGGAAATTAATTAAAAATGACCATACATTGGTTATTTCTAGGAGGACATGATAATCCTTGCTGAATTTTTGCAAATTTAGAAAACACAATAGTGGTCGTGGATCACACAGTATTTGGATATTCTACAGTTGTAGCAGTAGGTTAGAATTCCAAATGTGAAAAGCGTAATGATGCATGCTCTTCTAACCTCCCCCAGGGAATCAGAGGCCCCTCATCTTGCACAATATAATCGTGATCAGACCTCTTACCTCTGACTGAGTGTAATCAGTGACAAGCTACATAGCTCCAACATTGTGAACCAGGACAGACATCCTCACACCTTACAATGGAGTCAAAGAAGGCTCATCATCCCTTACAGGGTATACCAGTTCACATCCATCATGTGCCACGCAGAAAAGCTGGAAATGGGAATAGATTTCTACCTCCCACAGTTCATTCCAGGGTAAATGTCGTAGGATAATCAGAGAGAATATCCATGACTGAAGGGATAACCACTGTGGACTCGTGACTTATAAAACCTTAATCAGGGGCAGACCATTCTCTCTCAGATGTCTAATTCGTAACAGTCAGTTGAAGCTAACAGTGTAAAAATGGACAGACCCTCAACTTTCATTGTGTTCTCATGTAAATGGTGTTCAGAGACAAGCCCTTTGTGGTGTAGGCTATAATGAAGGAAAGCATGTTCTGCCATTGGGAGATGCCATCTTAAGTGCGACCACTGACTGACACTACTCAAACTTATCAGCCTTTCCCTGGCACAGACCTCTTTGGAAATCTATTGGTGTCCCTGTATGCCAGTCTGCATCTGTATCTGTTCTCTCTATGCCCAACCCATTGGAAGGAATAAATAAACAACTAGCACTTAAACCTATCCGCAGCACATTCATCTTCCCAGTAAGCACAAGAAGCAGCAAAGTGATTGGGTTCAGGGCATGCAGAAGTAAAGACATGTTAAGGGAACAATAGGTAGCTATAGATTTTATCGCTGTTCCTGTTTTTGTGGCGTAATGGGCACAGTGTTCTGTCTGTAGTTTAAAACCCGGCATCTGTAAAATAAGAGACCTCCCACAAATTAGATGTTATCTGGGGCTAAATGAAGTTTGATTTGTCACATCATATTTTCCTTCATCCCTTAGGTTCCCGTGGTGTTATCTGTACTTCATTCTAAAATGGCCACCCGCTGATGCTTCTGGGAGGTGGATAGTCACTTTTCTCTGACATGTTTTTAGTTTGCATAAACTGCAGGTGTTTCAGTTGTACCATGATGTAAACATTCCCACTGTCCAGAAAACATAAAAAGAATTAGAGCGATGTTGTGGTTTTCAAGCTGTAAAACCTGAGTACTGCAGTGATTTTGAACATTGACCATCTAAGGACATCATTTCCACACACCCCACGCTAGAGGGTGCTCACCTTAATCCCAATGGTATCTGGGTACATATTATGTCATGCTGCTTATTTGTATTGCGTGTATGCCATCATTAGGCTGCTTAAAAGCTCTGAGGGTGAGTTAAGCTCAGGGGAGATTGAAAGTAGGAAGCAAGACAGAGAGAACTTGATGCAGAAGACATTAGCCCAGAGTTTGTCATGTACTAATGAATGTACTATATAGTAATTATTCAGTGTGACTCTCGAATTTCACTGTGTGTGCCATTCTCTGTTTTGGATTTGTAAATATAGAACCACAAAAAGGCTAGCAGTCACATTCATGGCTTGCTACTCAAATCCTTTAATTCAATATTGATGTGAGCATACGAGCATTCAACATATGACTTGCTTTAGGTGTCCTGCTTCTTCAAGGCTGTGAATCAATAGAATTTGTATAGCTTTATCTTTGTACCTTCGGATCAAGGGGCACGTTTCTTACGAATACTGTAAGTGAAGCCAATACTTGTGATGTTGCGTATATGCTTATTTTTGATCAAATAAGTACAGTGCTATTCTCACTAGTTTCTTTAAGTCCTTTTCCTCTCCAACAGGCTGCAAAACAATTACAGGAAGAAGGCTGAGGAGGGGCAGGAGCTAATAACAGAGGTCACTATATGGTCCCTCACTCACCATGGGGACCAGATAGTGACTCCAACCCTCGTCTAGGCCACAACTCCCCCGTTCCATCTGCCCTTCACCCCCTGACATGCACCGGAATCTGGGAAAACCAGTGTAAGAGGGCAGGTTAATTCCGGGTCCACGTGGTTAGTCTCCAATCCAAGGATGATAACATGTTATGGTCGGATTAGCGCACGGGTATGCTAGCCGCAGTTGGAGATTGTGGACCTCCAGTATCCCCTGCACCTGAGTGTGACCAACTCGTAATAAGGGCTGTGTTTGTTAATTCATGCATCATGTTTTAGAGCTTCTAAAGGAGTGCATTTGAAAAGTGCCTACAAGTTTAAATAGACATAGGAAAGACACTGGCATGAAATGCTATATGTTGTGTTCATTCAACAAACATGATTCAAAGAGAGTGAAAGACTGGGAAATCACAATATGAATTAAAGAGAACATGATTTGAAGGGAAAGAAATTGCTGAATTCATGTTGATGTTGTGTCTCATAAATTATGTGTAAGCCTTTTCTAAACTTTTAACTCCTCATATGTCTCAGGCTTATATGCCTAAAAAGTGGGGCCATATGAGGTCTTTTTTAGGACAAAGTGTTCCACACTTTATCTAATTTGCCGTCACAGGCGCCTCAGTTTAAATTTGGTACTGTGTTCCCATGATGCTGTCTTGACTTTGAGATGTCCTAATCCATATAGTCTGGGTCTATAATTGAGCTTGTACTTAAGGTAGCTTGTGATAACTTGCATCTGAGGGGTGGGTGGGAGATGTCACTAATCAGTTTCCCTCTCTTAACGTTTCGTGGCACTTTTGTCACTTGGAGTACATCAAATCGATTTTAATCATATTCACTTTGGGTTGCAAATATAAATTATGAATTATTATCCATTCAATGAGTATAAGCCATTTGTTGTTGGGTTTTGTTCCAGAAAATGATTCAAGTGGCGCAGAGAAGGCCCTTTGGGGATCATTAAACTGAGAATTGACTTTGCCTATCTGAAGGACAGGTCTTTAAGATTATCCTTTTAGTCTTCTGTGTGTCAGGTTTGGAGCTTCGGACCTGGCATTTTTTTGAAGTATGATTTCCCTTAGGAGTTTGTATGAAGCACATCTCTGATTCTGTTTGTAGCCCATGGAGTTCTGATGTGCTTGAATATCATGGTGCCCTTCAATAGTCTGTGACTTAATGTGCCCTTAGGTGGCACAAGAGTTGATTTGGAAATTGGGATAAAGTTAAGGTTCCCCTAGTCTAATCTAGCTGCTACCACTTCATGAACCGAGAAGTAGGGAGCGGAAGATCTTGACTTAAAAAATAATGAACGAACATAGCCTGAATTTACTTTGTCAGTGTACATTAAAGCACTTTGGAGATTTCGGATGCCAGGAAAAGAGTATTATGGAGCTAATCCAGCATTAACTCTAATGCCATAGAGGCACATAGTGCCTGAAGCTTGGTATCCACCTCCTGCCCCACCCTTGCAGAGAAATTTAAATTGAGCAGCTAAACCAGAGTCCAGGAGTATAGCTAGTCGTAAATTAATTCAACACAGCTAGTCTCAAATCGAAGGACTATAGATAGGCTCCATCCTGTGACATAACAAGGCTCACATGACATAACAGGACTGGGAAGAGGGGAAGTCTTGGTGCACAGCCAGCAGCTGTGGGGCCAGTCACATCATTATCACAGGTACCTGCTGTGCATGGTCAACATTTGAAACCCCCGAGCGTACAATTATCTGTACATGCAGAAACACTAACACCTGTCACTCTTGCCCCGCTCCAATATCATTGATGCCTTCCAAGCATATGCAACTTATGAAAGGCTCCAACAGCACCACTGATATATCTACTTTCCGTGCCTGCCCAACCTCTGACAGCCCGAAGTGTATCAGTAATATAGATGCATTCTGTATGCCTTATCGTAGGTGTCCCTGTAAACGAATATCAGATGGACCTTTTGTTCGAGCCTAACTGCTGAGAACCTCCAGGCAGACCAGTATCGTAAGTGAGCGAACTTCGGTGTGATTCTAACCACGGGTAGCCTCTCTCCTCCTCAGGTGTACCAATATGATAGGCATTTTCTCTGTGTCCAGATGCCCCTCTACCTCCTGACACCACCCGGCCCCCAGAGTATCAGTGTTGTAGATGACTTCTACATGCACCTGGCTGCTGGGATGTCTCACACATTGTCTTTTCAGAGGCACTTCATGTGATATAACTGTTAAGATCTGCAGCAACCCTACTGTGTACTAATATCAAAGGTGTCCTCTGTGCACGCTTACCCTCTGGGAGCTTAGATGTGTACCAGTATAGGCACCTTCAGGTGTGTACGTAGTCACTGGTATCCCTCTCCAACTCCATTCCCCAGTTGTGCTAATATTTGAGGCACTTTTGGTGCATAATCCATAGCACGTAGCCACCAAGTGTGCTTATTTCATAAGCATATTCTTAGCACACGCAACCAATGCAACCCCACCTCATTCCACAGAGTGTACTGTTTACACCCAAAAGCTGGCCCCATAAAGTTCACTAATGTCAAACCCCGGGCAACTACTGGAAATCATCATAGATGGCTAAATCTTACTTTCCACGTCTAGGTGCAACTTGTGTGTGCTAATGCCATCGGAGCCATATGTGTGTGCCCACCTGCTAGAAACCTACACCCCCGCCCCGGATGACTACTGCCAGAACCACAGTCTGTGCAAAACCATCACACAGGTGCATCAGTGTCAATGCAGCTTTGTGTGCTCTTTATTCTGGTTATATTAGCAGCCACCCCACTCTCTCCACCACACACACACACACACACACACACACACACACACACACTTCCTATGCAGTACTTTATTTGCACATCTAACTATTGAGAGCAACAAAATGTACTAATATCAGATGCATGCCAATCGCCTTAAGTGTACTGATATCCCTTTTTAGCTTGCACATTCACCGGAATTCATAGATTCAGCCGCATGTCATTGATGCCTCCTCTGCATGCCTAATAGCATTGATACCCCTCACCCTCAAGTCCATGAATATTTGAATTAATATAATTGTATTTTAAATGTGATATGATGTGTAAAAACGTGTTTATTAATGTGTTATAGTTATGCCACATGTTCATGCAAAACACCATTTTAGAAAAGATGGATGCCATCTCTGTCACTCTCCTGTTTCCCTTCCAGCACACATTTCCTCTTCACAGGCTCTGCAGAGCACAGTCAAGGTGATGTGTACTATTTTATTGCCACTTTTGATTAAATTTCTTTAAATTATCTATTCCCTGTTCTCTGTGACATGTAGTGCTTATCAAGGTCTCTTCTAGTCTGTGCATTAGGAGAAAGTGCTATTGTTAAATGGTTCGTACATCTCTGGATGTTATTAGCATACAGGGTGTTGAATATTTGTTTCTGAAAACGGGTTGGTGCTTTTGTGTGTGTTATTCTTGTGTTCTGATTTGCCAAATAAATTATACTTTTGCTCACACCATGATGATTTTGCAGTTTCTCTAATTTGCTTTGCAAGAATTGTGTATCAGAACTCCTTGATTTTGGAGGTGAGACAGAATGTTGAAAGATTTTGAGAAGAATTTCCTATGCTGCGAGGGATGCTGCCGAATCTCTTATGATTTTGTTGCACATTGAGACTAGGAATATTTTTCAGATTTTTACATGCTCTCTATAACTTTGCATTTAAGAGTCTTCATGGCATTTACTCTGTACAGTTTATTTTGATTTTTTATAATAGAACCTTTTAGTGTTTCCATTGATCTAGGACTAATTTATTGAGTGAACTGTTTTACTCTGCTAATTGTTGTTTTTGGAGGTGCCTTAACACAAATTTCAATCTTTGGGAGAACAGTCTGAGGTCAAATTTCAGTCTGTTCAATTTTTGGTGTGTCTACATTTTGGAGTATGATTATGCTCCCACACTTGCACCATCAGGGAGGATGTTGGGCTGCTTACTCAATAAAAGTAGCCTTAACAAATTCTCCAAGAAACAGAATGTTTTAACTATGGGACATGCCACATTAATAACAAGGGAATGGGTGGAATTACAGACTACCAAATCATTAGAAGATTTGTTATTTCACATCCAGCAGCATTGTAATAAAATTAACTGGGCAGAAAACAACAGGTCTTCATGTCTGGCCCTGGCTAGAACCTTGAGTACATGTTTCCCACCGCAGCTGGTGAGATGATCCTCTCTGACATGGTAATACTCTTAATATTTCTAGTTGGGTAGTTAAAGTGAGCTGCTAAGATTGGATGCAGTTTTTATTTGGAATGGTTCTTAGACATATGAGGTTTTCGTAATACTGCGTGGCTTGACACCTTTTGTGTGTTATCCGGCATTGTCTGATTTTGCTCAAAACTTGAACATAGATGTGGACCAGGATGATGGGATTTCTGCTCAGCTAACTTATGCAGAACTTCTTCTTGAAAATGTTTATGTGCACCTACCTGGTGCCTTGCTGAACACCTGTAGCTCCATACTGCCCAACTCTTCTAGGCTGAAAACAACCTTGAAGCCCTGCCTCAAGCCTGTCTTCTGACATAGATGTGAAGAAAGTGTAAGCAACTAGGAGTCCTTGGGAATCAACTCAGAAGCCCTACTGACTCCTAATATAAGATTGAGAGTAGCCTGCAAGGACTTTTAGATTGCAGCTGAGCTACAACCAGGAATTGTGACTCTCCTTGGAAAGTGCTCTCCACTAGAATGGACGCTTGTACCATCATATGTGTATTTGTAAAGGACACGTTCACTTCATGGGGCATCTTGGTACTGAATAACAGATGTGTATTGTTTCTGAACTCAGAGGTACTCATTTTATTGACTTAAAAAAGATAAAAGGCTTAGTGCACCCAGTTGGATTTGAACCTGTGACAATAAGGTCAAACTCAGTGGCCTAAAGCATCCATTCCAGAAAACTGAGTAACGAGACATGGCTTATTTGACTTTGGGCTCTCTTGTAGCATGATGTGTTCCTTGTAATCAATAGTTGCTATCCGACATGGTTTCAACATCAGCTCTGACTTTGGATGCCAGAAGAATTCCCGGAGTGGTGTGCAGAGATCCAGGTATCTTATGGTGAGCCCACCATATGTTGAGTTACTGACTATGCTCTCTGCCTGTTCCCACCCAGGGTCAAACCAGTGATTCAATTTCAGAAGCCATGTCCATCCTGATCCCCTACCAGCAGCAATATTGGCGTGCTATTGACCTTTTGTTCTGTAATGAACAGGGCATGAGATATCACTTTGGGGGACCTGCTGCTCACTTTCATTAAAGTTTATTTTACGATTCTAACTCCAGGTCTGCCTAGATTACCAAGAAAGTACTACAATTTGAGCAACGTAAGTATTACTAACTTAAAAATGTTAAAGGAAACATGCGTTTAGTAGAGAAGTGCTACACAATCATTGAGGAAACTGTCCCCACAGTGCACTTGAGTGCCCACGGAGATATCATTTGATTACAGTTGCATATTAATGGTCCTATTGATATTGATTCAAGTGTATTCAACTTTAACCCATTACACACAACACTAACCGGTTCAGCGACTGTTTTGGAGACATTGAAGTCTAGTTCGTTTGGCTCCTTAGATATGGGGCAGATTGAGCACATTCAAACCTGAAAAATTCATGAGAAAGTTTAGGGATGAAGGAAAACAAACACTGGTAAAACCAATAAGTCTGACGTTGTCAAGCTTGTTCTGCTGCCGTTTAAAGATGGTGTGCATATGTTTGCCAATATTTGTTACTTTGCTTTTTTCCAAAGTCAGTAGCTCTCATCTATGCAAGATCTATTGGTTTTGATAGTGTCTTTTAGCCAGGTTGTAGGTTGTATAGCAACATGACTGCTATTCAGTATGGCTAAAGGTTAGCGGTGTGGCACAGAGTAGCATAGAGGATAGTGGAGTAGAAAGTGGAGTGGTGAAGAGTAGAGTGGCGTGGTGTAGAGTGGCTTAGAGTGGCATCGAAAAAAGTGGCATAGAACAATGTGGTTTTGAGTGGAGTGGCATGGAGTGGAATAATGTACAGTGGCATAGAGTAATACAGTTGTGGGCGTAAGTAACTAAAACAAGGAGCCATACAAAGTCAACGCAAAGGTATGAGGTATAAAGGGGATGAGTGGCTGAAAGGCAACGAAAACAGACGTACAGCAGCAAGTATCATGAAGGTTTAAATTTGTTGTTAGTGTGCCATTTATACATTATAAGAGCTTAATCCAACCCACATAAAATCCTATGTTATTTGAGTTGTATGAATAAGCCAAAAGATGCAGGCATAGATAAACAATGTCCTGAAATGTATTTGAAAAGAGAATGAATGGAGAAAGAAGCTCAGGAACTGGAAACAGAGGCAGTGTCCTGAAACGCATACCTCAATCACACTGTGATCAGCGGACAGCCACTAATTAAGTTGAATCAATCTGGGTTTGCTTCATGCTGTAAAGAAAGAAAAAGAAGTGATGCCCGGCATGTGCTGGCCAATTAGGAGGCAGAAAATAACAGAGACAATGAAGCCAAATGAATGGTAAGCAATGGGCGTGCTAAGCCCTTTATTGTAAACAATACCCCTGCAAGACCACCAGCAGGGCTCCAGGCGTTTTTTTGGTAAATAATACCCTTCGCAAGCGAGAGCACATGCAGCACATGTGTTGCCTCAGGGGAGACCTAAAAAACAACCAACCTCAAATACACATAAAAAAAAAAACCATTACATTAAACAGAAGTGACAACAGCTGTGGCACTAGAGCAGAGTACTTTTAGGCAGTTGTGCACTGGTGCACAATCAAAATACTGTCACTCCCTGCGCAAGAGAGCAGGTGAGTGAACTGGGCTTCCCTGTTGCTTTATGGTGTATATGGTAGTGGGCGGAAGCAAACTGCATGACACTTGAGCAGACCAATGGGTGCAGAGGGCAGATTGAAAACCCTTTTATTTATATATAGATGTATGTATTTTTATTAGGACAGCTGGTGCTCCCGAGTTTCACCAGTACCGGCACAATTGCTTTAAATTGATTGAGGGCGCATAGAAGCTTGTGATTTGCTCCTGAAAAATAAGAGTGAAGGGTGATGTCTTCAGACCTTCCAAAAGTACGTGGAGTAGATTAAAAAATGTATATAACAAATTCCTCTTTCTAGAGTGGTGGAAAAACCGCAATCGAAGCGCTATTGGCCCAAGACAAAAAATGCAATACTTTTGGCTATAAGGCTCATCGGTTCGTTAGAGCCGTGCGTGTCACTTTAATGTGATGAACATTTGATTGCACCCGATGAAAAAGAAAGGCTGTGTTTGCAGAGTTGGAATTTTCACGTGTGAACTGTACCTTGCATGACCACTGGTATGAACTGCCTTCGGCAGCATGAGCTCAGTGCATGGGGCTATCTTTCAGAGGCGCAGTTCTGCTAAAGAACATGCCTCGTTAACGTTTCTAGAGCTTCGGCCATTGTCTGAACTTTGGACTGGCTGCAGAGGGGCCGCCCAGATGAGCTGCCGTGTTCAGCTGTGAATCACTGAAGTGTTCGAGGACACGCTGTCCTGCTGCGCCCGTGTCCCCGAGGCCCTCTGTTGTGACTCCGCAGACGTCCACCTGCAGGCAGCACCGGCTTTCATCTCTCTGTAATGTCTGGCGGTCAGGAACCGACCTGACAAAGCGACGCAACGGCGCTTGAATAAATAATTAGGCCGACACGAGTTTGTGTTCAGAATGGGGCTACGTGGTCGGGTCGGGCCTCGGAACACACAGCAGCATCTCAGCGGGCTGTTTCAATACCGCTGTGCCGCGTCCTCTGCCTCTCCGACCACGCCCCCTTTATTTTATACCCCCGGCCCGGAGGCCTCGGGGAAAACCGTGAGGATCGAAAAAGAGAGGTAACTTTTATTTTTTTTACATCCGGGAGTTACCCAGGCTGGATACACCTGGGTACTCCCCCATTGCCAAAAAAGGTGTTGGATGGTCGGTTACATCACCGACCAGCGACACCACACTCTCCTGCGACCAAACGCGCTGATTAAAAAGCGCCGTCCTCACCGGCAGCTCTGCCAAGTGTCACGTATCAAGCGTTAGAGTAGCGCATGTCAGTTTATGTCCCCGCATTACCGCATCAACACATTAACATCACGCATTCTATGGTTACTGAGCTCTGCTTCTGCATGTGGCCGAAAAGCATGGCATTAGTAAAATGTTGTGAGGAAACACTTGTTTGGGAAGCCGATGAAGCCTGCATGACCTGCCCCACAGAGAGGTTACACAGGAGATGGTAATTGCTGAGACACAGCCCAGACTTGTGATGTGGATGACGTCGCTAATCAGGTTTGTTATGGTCTCCTCCAGCATTCCTGATATACTGTAGTGGTTACTGGGGCCCTGCTCTCGGGCTCCTTGATTTATCTGCAGTCCTGTGCAATGCGAGAGACCCACAGCTGCTTCTAGCAGTATCCCTTATTGCAGTGCTGTACGCATGTCAAAGGTTATTGCTTTTTCCTTAGTACTCGGAGCATGGGTGGCAGGCAGAAGCGCATGAAAGCTTGCGGGTCCTAGAGGACCTTGTGTTGATGCAGAGCCTTCTTTCTTTGCCTTCAGTGACTTGACTACCTCTACAGAGCCACTACCCAGTGCAAGATGTCCTGTAAAGGGTAAGCATAGCATAACATGTACATGAGTGAAATATTAGATGCATGTTGGCAATTCTGGTAAGTAGATCACCTGAGTTGAGTTGTCAACGCACGTTTGCACTCTGTGAGCAGAGCCACTATATCTGCTGTTCAATTCCTCATAATTTTCCGAATCTCTATAGCTCTTACTGTTGGAACCTAGCTCATGTTGTAGAAAAGGAACCATGTGCCACTTCTTCACTTTCACTGGTGGGCCTTCTGACGTTAATAGTAGATGGATGATGGATGTCACTGATGTTTCTGAGGTGCTTAGAATGTGAGTGAACAACTTCAGTTGTTCCCAGGGCTGTGATAAACTAGCTAAAAACTTTACTGTATAAATGTATAAAACACGTACCACCAGGCCCTGTTGATGCGTACCTGATTTTGTACAATGAAGATGATAGACGCAGCATCTATTTCCTCAGATCAGTAATAGTGGAGCTCATCCTTATGCCCAAACCAGTTGTGATTGGTTTAAGGGCTTCCGCAGAGGTGGCCTTGGGTGTTGTTCATCACCAACCTAAACATCTGATTGGTCCATTACCTTTTCACTAATCTGTGACTCTTAGAAGGGGCAGGACCGTGCGACCATAAGGAGTCAATGCAGCTTCCATATTTTTCCCCTGAGTAGAGCCAACTGGCACCTTGTGCGCCCTGAAGGTGCCACCACAGTCTTTTGATTTGGCCATGAAATAATTTTAGATTTTTACTGTAGTGTGATGTGAGACATTCACGTGAAAATCAGAACAGGGAAGGACGCACATTCACTAGAACAGAAGATGTGTTCCATGTCTCATAGAGGGCCTTGCACCTTTCTCCTTCAAACTGCGACTATTTTGCCCACAAAGGGCTCCTGCCTTATAGCATGGCCAATAGTATGCTAGGCCTTCTGCCTCATAGCTAGCAGTTGGGTGCTTCCCATCAATATGGCAATCCCATTAGCCCCCTTTGATGGTATGAATAACTCAGGAGTGCTGAATGTCCTCTTCTTCCTTCTCTACATGGTAGAGCTGACCTGGAGATTTCCAAACCTTTATCTGCATGTGCGAGCCGGAGCTTTCCTTTCCCACTCTGACTAGGACAGAATTACATAGCGCAGAACGAGAGATTGATTGTTTCATAATGCTTCCAAATCATCAATGATTGTATTGTATTCGGCAGTTTTAATTAGTACTTTTGTGTAAACTAAATACATTCCATGCATTAGCATGTAACGAAAATGCCCGGAACAGAACTAGCCGAAAATTAATTAGAAACATCCCGCTCTGTGACAGACTCATGTAAAACAGTTCCACAAGAATGGTCTTGTGTGAAATTGGTTTCAGTGTTCTTTGACATGACCCACTTCAATCTCGAAACAAACAATTACTTGAAATCTAGAAAAAGCGTGTTCTAGGCTTGTAGTCCTCTCAAGCCGAGTGGCCCTTAAAATCCGGATAAAATGGTCTAAAAGTGCCACTAAAGTATCTGTTGTAGACCGACTCTTCAAATTTCTCGTTTCTGCAACTACCCTATCAGTGTGTCCATAAATATTTACGCAAAAGTGCATAGTTTTGTTTACAGTATCGTTTTGCAACAGTTATAAAGTGACACCGAACAACTGTGCACGGCTGCCAAATATTTTACATATTTAGGTTTGCATTGCTAGCATAATTGTCACATGTCTGTTTATAAATCAGGAGCAAGTTAATAAGGGACCCAGTACTTCCCAAACACTGAGGAACTATATTATGTCATAACCAATTTCTTGATATTGTTTAGTTGACAGAGATGTTCTGATGAATCACATCTCAGTACGGTTCTTCAGGGCTGATGACTTCGGCAACTCACCTGCATATAATTCCAGCGGAGATTGACAGTATGTCATATCTGACACCCAGGCTTTTTTGGTAGGTTTGGCCTTGCTTCCCCAATGCAGTGCGATCCAGCTCTTGGCCAACAGCAAAGCCACCATTACTAAGCGTCTGTTCACAGTTTGGAGGTCTTTGATCTCCCCCCTAGCAGGCTTACAGATGAATCACATTGAACAGTTTCCAGTACCATATCAGTGAGTGCTTTCGTTATTCTCGCCCAGTGTGCCAGCCCCGTAGGGCGAGACCAGACTAGATGCATAAAGTCCGCCCCTTCGATTCCACACCTTGCACAATTTGCATTGTCTCTCCGTCCATATTTATACAGTTTCGCAGTGGTATAGTACATTTGATGAAAAAAATTGAAATGTATAATTTGCAAATTGCAATTAGAGGTAAGTGAGTGTAGTTGCTGACAGCAATGTTTCCAGCCTGCCTCTCTTGTGGGATGCGGGAGCACTGCATTCCTGCCCTCTAAAGCTCCCCTAGTTATCTGCCCTCTGTCCATTTGTGCGGCATTGTATAGATTGTTGATGAGGTGCTGCCGCGTTGTGCTAGTTAGTGTAACTTGTAATGCAGTAAGTGTGGGTGGTTCCTCCAGGAATTGCGGATAGAAGGAGTGCAGGGCCGCACACAAATAGTAATAGGAGAATATCGACAGCAGGGAGATCCACCAGGTCTCCTCGACGTCCATGAGGGTTATAGATTTACCATCTGGATAGGCATCGCCCAGTGTCTTTATGCCCACCCCCAACAGTGCATGATTTCCCTTATCCTCCTGAGAGACTGATATGTCAGGGTGATGTTTCAGGGGAAACACCGGAGCATACAGTTGGAATTTTACTGTCTACGTATCTAGGCGGTGCCATGCTACAGCAGTGAAGTGCAGTATATTAATTTTGGCTTGCGAGATACCCTCTCGTTTATACGGTAAGATGGCAGATAGTAGAATCAGATGTGCATCGTCATGATCAATGGCAGAGTGTGGGACATAATCATAAGGCACATAGCAATATTGAGCAAAATGCGCCTGGGCACATACATAGTGTAAGTAAAAATCCAGTGAATTAAACCCTGTGTTAGCGTATGGTAAGGTAAGTATATCCAAGCTGATTCTCTGATGCGTCCCAGCCCACACTAGCGTAAGCAGCAGAGCCCGTAGTGTTTTGAAGAAGTACATAGACCGGAGGACGAGGATATTTACAAAAAAATATAAAAAGCTGGGTAACATTACCATTTTTATAACAGCCATTCTGTTTGCTAGTGACAATGACAATGTCGACCACCTAGCTACCAAATCCTCCAACTTAGATATATTCCTTCCATAGTTCACTCGCCTCACTGTGTCCGGATCCCTATGTATCCAGATGCCCAGATATTTAATTGCCTCTGTATCCCACTTTCGCAGGAATTCCAGCGCACATTGCTGTGTGGTAGGCGTAAGCGGAAGAATAACCAATTTTGACCAGTGGATCGATCAGTCCGAGTATTATTCAAACTTCTCTGATCACAGAGGACAGATGCAAAGAGGGGTTCCTAACATAGAGTGCCATGTCGTCTTCATATATGGAGATGCTTAGCGGGCTGAGTCTGCATGTTTTTGTCTGATGTGGCATGCCAGGGGTGCCAGCGTGATTGTAAATAGTAAGGGGCACAGGGGCAGCCCTGCCGTGTTCCCCTCCCACAGAGACGGGATCAGATGACTAACAATTTACTGTGATCTGGGCCAATGGGGCGCTATACAGCAATCTAACCCAACAGAGGAAAGGCTCTGGGAAACCCCTTCTCAGCATGATTGCAAACATATATTCCCAGGCAATAGAGTCGAAGGCTTTGGCGGCGTCCAGAAGGACCGCCTGGATCTCCAGGTCCACCTGATGTCAGTCTATTTGCCAGCCCCCATGCTCCAGCCATCGCCATTCTGTTCGTTAGTCCTGCAGCATGCGAGAAGTATATTGCTGACGATAGAGTGCTCAGCAGGGCTGCCCCAGGTCACTGCATACCCCGCAAAATTAGGCCCCCTCACCTTCGTGGATCGTTAGCCCACCAGGGAGCCCACCAAGCATCACTCCGTAGGAATTAAGTGGGCGTGGTCTGCTCTGCTTCCCCGCACAGCAAAGATGCAAGCTGCCAGTGCACGGCATCCAGGGGCCCACCTCATCATTCACTCCCACGGCTGCTCCCTCCTTCCACCAAGGTCTCACATGGGCCTCCAGACACCACCTCCAGCGTAGCACTGCAGTCCAGCACTCTGCCCCGGTAAGTAGGCTACTGTGAGGCCACTGCAACGCCCAGGCCCCCAACACCGGCGAGGCCGCCTCCTTTCTGCTCCATCGTTCTTGACTGCCACGAGGGAGCTCTAAGTTGCAAAACCTGGCCCGCAAATACCTCAGAACGAGTTGGTGTTGCGGTGCGGCTTTTTTGCGGTGTCCTTGAATAGATGGCAGGATTTTTTATGGCTATTGTTGCCCAGCCAGCAGAGCTGCACTAATGTGCAGCCATCTTGACTCGGGCTCTCTGGCGCCCCTTGTGAACATCTTTACTGAGGATCGCCCATGTCACCAAGGAGGCTCTGAAAATGGCTACTTTAGAGAGCCCAAACAGTGAATTCTGAAGCATTTTGGTGCTGGGCTTCCGCTAGATGCACAGTTTTGCCGACTGTCGATCACAAGTACATTGACTAGTGATTACCTCTGATTACTGAATTAAGGTTAGTGAGCGGCAATTGCTTTTCTGATTTTTAGATCAAAAGTAAAGGTACCTGTCAATCTCATCCAGTTTGTCTAGAAGATCACAGCATAGTGCTGTCTTCAGCAAATGGCTTTGAAACATTCTAGTCCTGATTTGCATTGGCATTTGTGTGTTTGTGTTTGACTTATGCCTGCAAATGCCTGAATTTCGGACTGAAAGGAATTCTTAAAAGGTGGCCTGGCAGATGCAGACATTTCTACTTCCACATAATTTTGCTCCATGAGCAGGGAGTGGGAGTACCAAGGTGTGACTTGGCTACAATGCTTCTGAAAGCCCACACACATGTAAGTTTGTGAATATCGAAAAATCTCCACTCTGATCTATTCTCTCCCTGAAAATGATCGAAAATTTACTTTTATCATAGGCAGGAGTACATCCTTCCCGTGGTGGCGTGGAGAACACCATTTTTGGGGGCAAGGAGAAACAGGTTTCATTACAGGGAAAATATTTCCACTATTAAGGGGAAAAAAACAGCATCTTTTGTTCCTTTGCGCATTTGCACTTGCCTTCCATGGTGTGTAATTGTGTAACATATATACAGTTGCACTTTGTTAAAATACCTCTGCCATGGAAAGAAAAGCAAGTCACAAAACCAACCAAGGTGGTGCCTGGAAAGATGCGTCTAGCACAGGAATAACCTGAAAGGGTTTTGTGAATACTACGACATCGTAAATTTACACCCATGTGATCTAGTAGAGTTGCGGGTGTAATTTAACTACTTCCATTTGTAAACGAGGCCCTACGTCTGGGTCGGGACATCATGAATGAATGCTTTTATTGAGTTCTACAAGGTGCACTAGGGATGGAGTAGTAATCAGGGGCTGCTCCTCTGTTAAAGTGGAGCAGCATCTCCCCCACTCCCCTACCAGCAGAGGCAAAACTTGAAAAATAAAATGATAATAAAACAGGTTTACTATCATTTTATTTTTCTTCACTGGCCGAGTCTTGGAGGCGGGGTCATCATCGTGAGGAGGAGGAGTAGTGGTGGCACTGCTTTCAGTGCACATGTGGGTTTGGCCGGCTGTCTCAGGATGGCCAAACCGACATGCGCACTGAGCTGTCTCCAACCCGAGCTGTGTGGCTGGGTTGGAGACAGCAGGCACAAGCTCCCTGTGGGAGCGCAAATCATGGGCGCTCAGGCAAATTCCGGCTCTTCTCTCATGCTGCCAGCAGCATGAAAGCAACCTCTGGGTTGGCCATAGAGGAGGCCAGGAACCTGTGCTATATTGGAGCCTGAGGAGCAGAAGAGCGGTGATGCGGTGGGAGGCAAGTAAGCTCTTTTTTTTTTTTATATTGTTATTGTTGCACCCCCCCACCCACCCTTTTCCCTGACATCAGATGCTACTGGTATTAACATCTTTTGATGTTGCCCCTAAACTCCACAGTCAATTACAAACAATGTTAGTACTTCACAGCTCAGTTTCACGCATATGATTGACTTAAACGGAAAGTCGACTAAGCCTGGATTAGTTCGCGTGGCCTGCAGGCTTGCATGCTGTGTTCCCTCCTGCACACATTAACCCACTGAGCTATCTTTCCCGCTGTTTATGACCTTTTGTGTGGGTTTGAAGCCCCTTCCTTGGGTGTATCCCTTTGAGCACTAAGCACCTATTTCTTTATCTGATATTGAAATGTTTTTAGATAACAGACTTCATGAATGAGAGGCAATGTCCGCAATTCCCTCACTTGGTCAACAACGGCCTTGTTATTATTAGTTATGAAAAGAAACAGGCTACTTGCATGTACGTTGTTTGTGTTGTTTTTAGGGATGTGCGGAATTCGTATAATTTGCTTCCGCTTAATTACTTTAAATTTTGGGACATTCATGTGAAATGCAAATCAATCATTTAAAACTATAAATATTTTAGCACAAAATGCGTCCCCATATCAATTTTTGACACCAGCATGAAAAAAACACTTGCTGTGCATAACAGCTGGTCAATTTTTGGTTTTTCGCTTGTTCCTGCTCTCCTGAGCTAAAATGTTGCTGCAAACGGCAATAAAATGAATGGCATAATTTTGAGCAATTTTTTTGTGACAAGCATAACAAAAATTATAATATGTGGTGTGTGAACCTATATGTTTGTGTTGGAGATGTTCACTCTCTATTATTGTTCCCAGATCAGTAATAGACAGGGCTGCAGTTTGGAACTGAGTTAGGTCTTTCACTGGAGATGAAGCCACCACAGTTTTAAGAGTGGGAAAGACATCCCCTTACAGTCATACCCCAGTCTGCGAGGGGATGCTTGAAGGGGTGGGGTCCCTGTAACTCCCTACTTTCTTTAGAGGTGCCCCTGGAGACACTTCTTTGTGCCCGAAAGTGTAATATGGTGGAACATGTTTCTGTTTTGAGAGGGGCACACCCCATGACAAAAAGGTAACAGGTCAATGTGATTTTACTGGCATGAACTATATTATAGAAAGGGCAGTACAAGCATCTACCTCCTGAGGGCTCAAGAAACGGGTGCAGATGCACATTACACCCCAAAGCACTTTTTTGCAATATGGCCCATGTAGTGGCAAATAAAATCAGTGGTGACTCAGTGCCTTATAGATTCTGGTGAGAACTGCCCTTAGTAATTCTGTAGTCTAGATAATGCACTCTGAATGGTGCCCTAAGGTAATTTCTAACTTGTGCCCCCGCCATGCACAGTTTTTTCGTCAAAAATTGTACTGCAAACATTACATTGATATTATCAATGATCTTATCAAAGATGTCATGAATGCCGTAATTTATGGGGTAATCAGCAGTACATGGCGACGGCACGAGTTATAGTTACTTGAGATAACTCTAACAGGTGAATTTCTATGATTTTGTACATTTAAAATGTGAGCCTAACTATAACATCCCCATAACCTTTGTTTTTTTTAAGTGAATTTCTATGATTTTTGTAATTTTATTTCCTAACGATAACGTCCCTGTAAACTTTGTTTTTTTCAGTGAATTTCTATGTTTTTTTAAATGTAAAGTAATTTTCATTACAGCACATTTATCCAACCACTGCAGTGCACTGCTGAAGGCCATGTGCTCTGGCGGTGGACTGCAGGGCCTGGTCTGCAGTCAGACCCTGCAGCCAACACCCCCCGAAACACCCAACGCCATGCTGCACACGTCCTTTGACCATATGCAGTGGGAGTTGGCCACAGGTCTGCATGCCCCCCCTCCCCGGGCCGATTTCGTCCCCTGGGCACCCCATTCCCCAGTGCCTGGCCTTCTAAAAAACACATACACTTGAACTCTTAACCATCAGTGTACGGGTCTGAGACCTTAACCACTAGGCTAAAAGTGACTCCTTAGCATGCGGTGTCTAGACTTAGCTATGACATTGAAACCAAAGATTTTGAGTGGAATAAGACTTCAATGTTGAATCGCTAGGAATGTTTAAAAATCAAAACACTGGAAAATAAACAGACAGTCTGCCATGAGATACAGTGATTTCAACCTTCAGCCTACTAATTGAGAGAGAGAGAGAGGAAAAAAAACAAAAAAACACACCACGGGAGGAGCCTCAAGGCCCCCGCTGTCCTAGCTGGCTCACCACGTCCTGCGGGAGCCGGCATTACTCCCACAAGCAGGGAGCTGCGTTAAATAGCAGCTCCCTGCTTGTGCGACCAATGTTTTCATCTGTTTCCCTGTACGCATATTTGAATGCAGGAAAATGGACGAAAACTCTGCTTTCTACAAGCAGGAGCTGTTTGACTTGGTGGGAGCTGTCAAAGCTCCCGCCTAGTGAGAGCAAACAGCTGTGTCCCGGGAGTGGGCACCCTGGGACGTAGCAAGAGCCGGCCCAGGGGGGGTGGCGGTCCCCAGGGCCATTATTGGCTCCAAAAGATGGGCAGCGAGGCCCCCCTTTTACATTTCAATTAGCCCCGGGGAAGTGGTGTCCCCGGGCCGTGGTCCGAAACGGATCACGATCTTATCTAAATTTAGTCCCAATGAGGTGGCGGTCTCCGCAACTGCGGGGGATCAGGGAGCCCATTCCCTGCATTTCAGAATACATTCTGCCCCGGGAAGGTGGCGGTCCTCTGGGCTTCAGGGAGGGCAGGCCCTCCCACCCAACATTTACTTATATACTAGCCCTGGGGAGGTGGTGGTCCCCGGAGCTGCGGGGAGGCCGGGCAGCCCCCTGGCATTTAATTAGTTGTTATCCCCAGAGAGGTGGCAGTCCCTGGGGCTGTGGGGGAGCCTCCCACCCCCGAATTAAAAATTTCAGTGCCCCTTGGACCTGGCCCTCCCTTGGGCTTCACTTAAACAAATGCTAGAGCCCACCCTTGTTTTTACATTTTTGCCAGATCCGCCGCAGCTCCCGGCAAAAATAACAAAAAAATGCTTTTTTGCTCTGGGGGGATCCTCTGAGACCCCAGCACCTGAGCTAAGGGATCTGGGTGTCTCTACCCTGGCCCCTTTTCATTTTCTTTTTTCTGGGACTCGGCTGAGATTTGCAAAAGACATAGGTGCAGGGTGCACATCCCCTGACCCCTCCCTTCATGCCTGCTGGTGGTGTCCCAGTGGGACACCATCTGCGGCCATAAACTTTTTTTCTATTTTTAAATGTTGTGGAATATTTGCAGCAAAACTGCAGATTTAAAGAAAAACAAAAAGGCCCTGCGTTCCCCATCCCGTGGAGCTGTGGCAAAATAAAAGGGAGGAGTCATGCAACCCCCATCCTAGAGCCTAATTAGGCCCCAGGCACCTCATTTCCTGCAGCCAACATATATAAAAGAGAAAAGGGCCTAGCTGCAGTTGCGCGGTAGGGAGGTTGAATTTACGTATGTTAATAAAACATCACTTTAAGCACAAAAAACTGAGAAATTCACTGAAAACAGCAAAAGTTAAAGTAATGTTATAGTTAGGTGAAACGTTACGTAACAAAAACACTAAAAACCACATAAGTTCACTAGCTATGGCCACAGTTATCTCAGGTTACTATAACTCGTGTCCTACGATAACTAGAACTGGTGCCCTTGCTGTGCACTGCGAATTACCCCACATATTACATCACTCATGACATCTACTTTGGCATCATCGATAATGTCACTGCCAAATTTGCAGTGAAAATGATGAGAAAACTGTACATGGTGGAGGCCCGAGTTTTAGTTATCTTAGGATATGAGTAATGTTTACTTGAGAAAACTATATCTATAACTGGTGAATTTCTGTGTTTTTTAGAGTTTAAAATGTTACATTGTTACTGAACGTTTCACCTAACTATAATGTTACTTTAACTTTTGTACTTTTTCAGTGAAAATATTTATATATATTTATATATATATATATATATTCAATATACACCACTATATTGTACATCACTCTACTCTATGCTACTGCACTCTACCCCCACACCACTCTACCCCACGGCACTGTTCCCCACTGTAGTATACACCACTCTACTGTCCTCTGCAGCACTTTACACCACTGCTCTCTACACCAATGCCACTGTACTCTACTGTGCACCACTCAACTCTACCCCACTGCACTCCATGTCACTGCACTGTACTCTGCGCCACTCTATTGTAAGCCTCTGCACTAGGCCACTGCATTCTCTGCCAGTCCATTCTATTCTACTGTACACTTCTTCACTCTACTCTATGCCACCGTACCCCACTTCACTCCACACCATGCCACTGTACCCCCATTTTACTTTAACCCACTGAGTGCCACTGCACTGATACTGCACTCTACACCACTGCACTGTACTCTGCATCACTTTACTCCACTGCACTCTATGCCACTGTACTGTTCAGCACTGTGCTCTACTCCTGAAAACTCTACACCACAGTACTGTACTCTGCCATTCTAATCTACTCTGCACCACTCTACTGCATTCTACTTCACTCTGTCCCACTGCACTGTATGCCACTGCACTCTGCACCACTGCACTCTCATCTGCACTACTGTACTGTCTGCCATTCCAGTCCATGCCACTGCACTCTACGACTCTATTCTACACCACTTTACCGTACACCACTGGTCTCTTTTCCATTGCACTCCACTGCACTCCGAACCACTCTACTTTGCACGACTGTACTCTGTGACACTGCATTATACACCACTGCACACCACTACTCTATGCCACTGCACTGTATGCCACTTTACTCTACACCACTCTGCTTTAGTGTACCCCAGTGCACTATATGTCTCTCTGATATATTCTGCAGCACTCTACGCCACTGCACTGTAAACCACTGCCCCTTACAACAGTGCATTGTACACCACTCTTTGCTACCACTGCACTCTACTCTGCACCACTCTATTCTATGCCACTGCACTCCACACCACTACACTCTAATTTGCACCACTTCACTCTACTCCAGTGTTTCCTATTCTGCTGTACTGTATGCCACTCTACTCTACGTCACAGAACCACTCCACAAAGTGTCACTTTTTCATTCTACCCCACTCCATTCTACACTGTGCCACTCTATTGTACGCCACTCTATTCTACACCACTGCACTCTGCCTTAGTTCACTCTACCCCATTTTTCTGTACCCACTTCACTCTACGCCACTCCATGCCACTGCATATACAACACTCTACTCTATGCCACTGCACTGTATGCCACTCTAATAAACTGTGAACCACTGTACTCCACTGCATTCTGTGACACTATACTATACTTAACTGCATGGCACTCACTCCATCTCACTGTCGACCATGCCATTCCACTCTGCGACACACCACGAGAAATTATTAAGGAAGTGCCACAGTACTTTTGAAATGTACAAAAAAGAGTATATATGTAAGAATTAATACAAAAAAAAAAACATATTGTGATTACAAACTAATGTAAAAAACATAGAAATTCTGTGTAAAACAAAAGTTAAAGATTAGTTATAGTTAGGAAAATGTAATTTATTATCTCTATACAAAACAAACTCAAACTACAGAAAAATTAGAAATTGAAAAGTTATAGTTATAACTTGAAAATCATAATTTGCGTTCGTTAACTATATTTCTCCCCTCTACCGTGCACAGTCCTTTCATAAATTATATGATTTGAGCTGTTATGAGTGTTGCCATGAATTCAGTTATTTAACATAGTAATATGTCATTGAATATGAAAGTGTATCAGCTGTGCACAGGAGAAGGGCAAGTTATAGTTAATGTGGTCTGGCTAGCAAGTTTATAACACTCCGTATGGAGGTGTGTGAATTATAGTAAGTTTTGTGCGGGGTGCAAATTATAACTCTAACTTAATTCTATGACCTTTCAATTTGTAATGCTTATGTAGTTTGATTTGTATAGAAATAATAAATTAAGTGTTCCTAAATACAACTAATGTTTCATATTTGTTTTTATTGAATATATATATATATATATGTGTGTGTATAATGTGTTTGTATATATATATATATATATTTCACTAAAAAAAAAACAAAGGTTGCAGGGACGTTATAGTAACGCTCTCATTTTAAATGTAAAAAACCCTGGAAATACACCTGTTATAGTTAGGGTTATCACAAGTAACTATAACTTGTGCCCTAAGGTAACTATGACTCACAAGTTGGTGTGTGAGTCAGAAAAAGAGATTGAAAAAGAGAGAGGGAGAGAGAGATACAGAGTTTTTTTAGGTTTTGATGGATGATATACTTAGAACAAGATATTTCTGGACAAATTTGAAAGTTAACATGTGTTTGTCAATTAAAAAAAGTGAGATAACCTTTCAATATGAACCTTAAACTTTTGAAATTTAAAAGAAATTAAAGGAGGGAAATTGTCACGGCCGCACCTGGAGTACAACCCTCAACTGTCAGTGTGAAAGTCTGTGACTTTTAGGCCACAGGTAACTCCTTGATGGACTGTTTCCAGACATACCTATGACATGCAACCCACACTTGAGAGGAAAGCAACATGAATGTTCCTTTACTAGGAAGGTTTAACAGTCAAAACACTAGTAAATAAACAAACACCCTGCCAAGTGATACTAGGATTTGAACATTCAGCCTACTGAGCGACAGTACAAAACTTGACCATTAGGCCAGCACTGACTCTGTTCTACTCTGCATCCAAATGTAACTTTAACATTTGTACCAAACATCTTGCTGGTCTTACAGTTTGAAGTCATTGCATGGGGAGACCATTGCAGTGACTATCACTCTCTCTATTTCCCATCCCATTATGGGAAAAAAAAGATTATATATATACATCCGGTTCCCCATGCCGTGTGGGACCCGGCATTGCTCCCCCAATCAGGGAGCTGCCTTTAATAGCTGCTCCCTGCTTGCAGAAGCAATGTTCTCAGATGAAAAGTACTCTGATAACAGGAGCTGTTTGACAGCTCTTGCTGTCAGAAACCAAACTTTGCTTTTGCTTGTGGGAGGTGTCAGTTCCACCAAGCAAAAGCAAACAGCTGTGTCCCGGGGGTGTGCAACCCGGTATATAGCAGGAGCTGAGCCTGGGCATAGCCTTAGGGTAGTCCCCAGGCTCTGGGGTCCAAAAAGGACCTCCTTCACTTTTTTTATTGAAGCCCTGGGGAGTGGTGGTCCCCAGGGCTTCGGGGTGGGGTCTCGGTGGTCCACCCTGCATCATATTCATTTTGTGCCCCGGTGAGGTGGTGGTCCCAGGGCTGTGTGGGGGCTGCTTATCTCCTGCACCATATTTCTGTAGAACCCCAGGAAGTGGTGGTCTCTTGCCCCCTACATTAAATTAGCAATGCCCCTGGGACCTGGTCCACCCAGAGGGCTTGAAAATGACAAATCACTGGAGCATACACTTCTTTTTCTTTCTCTCTTTTTTATTTTTTTATTTTTTGCTCTGATCCACCACGAATCGCTGCAAAATTGTTTTTTTTTAAATGCCTTTCAGCTCTGGGGGGGTCACTCTTTTTTTGTGCCCAAGATGGCTGCCAACACTTCCTGGTTGAAGATTGCAGCCAATCAGAGCTGTGCTTTTCCCTGCACAAGCGTGTCATTATTTGCAAAGTTCTCACGGCCAGAGATATACAAATGTATTTTCTCTTTAATATCCCCAAAACTACTGGACAGACTTACACCAAATAAGCAAAAGCACAATCTGTGTACTGAAAGCTAGCCTTCTGCCAAATTTGGTCTAATTCTGTCCAGTGGTTCGGGCTGTAGTCGTGTTCAAATGTCCTATGGGAATTAACATGAGAAATTCAACTTTTTTGACACCACCTTTTTCTCGGGTCCCCATTTGACAGATCACCCCAAAACTTTCCAGACAGCAGCTGAAGTAAAAGACGGCTAGGACTTCGAAGCTTCCCCTGTGGTCCTGTCTCTCTCGCTCTCTCTTCCTTCCCATTACGGGGCCCCAAAATGTGTTTCCCCATTTTAATTCTCACAGGGTTTTTTTAACAGGACTGCAGCCTGAACCACTGTTCACAATTACACCAGATTTGACAGGAAGGTAGCTCTTGGTTCAGAAAGCATGCTTTTTTGTTATTTGGAGTAAATCTGTTCAGTAGTTTTTTTAGATATTTAAAGAAAATTCTAATTTGTATATATAAGGACTTGAAGGCTCCACAAACCCTTCCAATTTTGTGCTGAGATCTGATTGGCTGCCAACACTTCAGCAAGGAAGTGTTGGCAGACATCTTGGGACTGAAAAAATGATAAAAAAGTAGGGACACCCTGACACCTTAGCTCAGGGCAGAAAAGCATTTTTTTTTAAATGTACACCAAGATCCGGGGTGGGTCAGGCAAGGAGAAAAAAAAAACAAGTGTAGGCCAGGTCCCGGGGGCATTGTCTAAGAAAAAAGAGGGGTACTCACGGGCTCCCTTCCTGAGGCTCATTGGGCCGCAGGGACCACCACCTCTCCGGGACTAAATGATAGTAATTGGGGGAGCGGCCCACTAATTGAGGGTGCCGAATGGACCCACTCTCCCCGAGTCTCGTGGAACACCACCTCCTTGCAGCTAAATGTTTGTAATGGGGTGGCTTCCCAAACCCCTTAGGATTGAGGACCACCACCTCCCTGGGGCTAAATGACAGTAATGGGTGGGGCTGTGCGGATCCCTCTGGGCCCCAAGGACCACCACCTACTCGGGCCAATCGAGCAGTAATAGGGGAGGGCCTGGCGTACCCTCCCGTGCCCCAGGGACCATCACCACCCCAGGGCTAAGTTAAAAGTAATTGGGGGCGGGCCTCTTGGACCCGCCCATGACCCGGGGACCATCAACTCCCCTGGGCCAAAATATGCTTTGGAAGTGGGAGGGGGTCCACACGGCCCCCCTCCTAGACCATATACAGTCCCGGGGACAACACATCCCCAAGGCCAGCCCATGCAAACAGAAGGAGGGGGGGGCACTTAGGCCCCCTCCTTGAGCCAGCAAGCGAGAGCTGTTAAACAGCTTGTGGTTGCTGGGAGAGGAGTTTTCATCTGTTTCCCTGCCTGTAATGATGCGGGTAGGGAAACAGACAAAATGATTGCTCTCACGGACATTGAGCTGCATGTTTAACAGCTCCCTGTCTGTGACAGCAATGCCTGCTCCCGCAGGAGACTGAGCTGGCTGGGGCTGCGGGGGCATTCAAGCTCACCCTGTGTTCCTCAACGGTGGTGACTGGTACCCTAGGGGGCCCAAAGGTGACATGGTTTGTCCCTGAGGTATGCGGTCCCCGGGGCTGGGATCAGCCCGGGCCACACGGCACCCTTCTACAAAAAAAATATATAAATATGTTAAGGCTAGGCCCCAGGGTGTGGGTTCCCCAGTGCCGAAATCAGCCGCGAAGGGGGCCGCGCAACCCGCCTCCCCAGTATCAACTATGAGGAAATGTCCACAAAACAAAGAAGCAATTACATCATATAGCTAAAAGGTAGGATCCTAGTTTGTTGGAGATTTTACGTCTTTGTAGTCTTGTTGGACTCTCTATAGGAGGATTCATGTTAGCACAGAATTTTGGATAAAGACGCACAAGTCACGATCACATTGTGAAATGCATACAATGTCACTGGGGACATTTCCTGTTGGCCCACAAAACACCTGTACGGTAGAATACACACTGGACATTTACCCAAGCAGTCCGAAAGAACTCCCCTTGAGTAGATATTTTGTGCAACACTGTGGACTCTTGTTGAATAAAAGGGGAGGTGAGGTTCCTTTGTAGCCGAGCCAGTCCAACAGCTAAAACACACCCACACAGACACTCACACACCCACCCACAGATGAACTCAGACACTCATGAACCCATTAACAACCCCACTCACACTCATGCACCCATTCACAACCCCACTCACACTCATGCATCCAGTGGCAGACCCACTCAGACACTCATGCACCCACTCACAGACCCACTCACACTGACGCACCCACTCACAGACCCACTCACACACCCACTCACAGACCCACTAAGACACTTATACATCCACTCACAGACCCACTCAGAAATTAATGCACACACTCACAGACCAACTCAGACTCACATCCACTCAAGACTCTCACACACCCACTCACACACCCTCTCACAGACATTTTCACACCCATTCTCACACCCAGAGAATCTCTCTCATACCTACTCTCACACACCGCTCCAGTCATTTCCGAAATCTCTTGCCCTGTATGTTCAGAATCTTCTCTTTCTCATCGTGATATGATACGAACTGAGGGCTTAGACTCCTTAGGACTAACTCCCAAAAAATGGTGATGAGCAAGTTGTTAGTTGTAAGGAAAATCTGGTATGTGTGCATAGTTTGTCACTGTCAAGTTGATGAGTTTTTACAGGGCCCTCCAGGGGTTTGAGGCGTTATTACTGGTTGGTCGTTTTGTAGCAGGTAACTGAAACCTTTTCAGCCAGTATACACGTCTCAACTCCAGAAGACACATTGACAGTCAGGAAGCAGGGCGTTCTTAAGAAATGCTGTTGGTTACGGTATCGTGGGAATCGCTCACCTGCGTCTGACTTATCCCCGGCACCGGTCCAGCATGAGTTTCCCCGTCAGATGCTGTGCCAGGACCAAGAAGTTAAAAGCGATTTCCGAGATGGAATGTAGTGATAGGTCCAGACAAAAGGTGGTTGGTGCAATTTATCGTAGATCCGCATCTGCGAACTGCTTCTGTTCAATTTTTCCGAAGGGGAGATGAAAGTCAGAGCCTGTGTTGCAAAGGAATTCAGATGAAGTGTTTGCAAGTCTGACAAGGGGGAGGGGCGCCAGTCTACTCCTTCTGACTTGTATCTAGATGTAAAAGTATCCGCAGCCTACCACTTTATGTATGCAGAAACTTCAATCACTCGACTCCTATGTCTGGATTCTCTTGGCCTGGTGTCCCGCTTGGTGAAAGCCTATCGATGATGTAGTGCTTGCCTTAATGAGATCCACACTCAGCTGCTGTGATGGAGAAGGGTTAAGTGTTGCGCTATTTTAGCGGAACATTCTCCTCCAGACTCCCGCCCTTTGTCGCTCCCTTTCTAGGAGTCCCACCATCACATCGCTTTCCTAGCACGCAGCTGCCCAAGGAGACCGGCTTTACTAGCTTGGCATGCCGCTTTCCTGGAGTTCTCGTTTCCGAAGTTAGCTGTCGCACTTAGCTGCTTCCTCTGATGTCATCTCTTGGATCGGACTGTCATGACGACCCTGTCTTTAGTTATCACAGTTGTCCTCCTCGATGAAGACACAGTAACAGTGGGTGCGATCGGATGATCTGTGTAGGTCTCTCTGCACCGTATTGTTCTGGAATTCAACATCCTGGATGGTTCAGTTGGCTTAACTTGTGAAGCAGCCTCGGTGGTTATCTTGTTCATTAATAAAGTCCATCCACACTTCGGCCTTAGTTTTGTCTTGTTCTTTCTACTCCATCTTATTCACTTTGAAGCAGAGTGTTTAAAGAAAGTGTCCATGTGGGTGGGTGGGCCTTATATCATTGCAGTTTATTACTGTGGATTTCTTTTTTTTTTAAACTGGAAAGCTTTAAAATACAAAATGGATATGTACATGTCTGTCTTTATGTGCCTTTGGAACACCATTAATAGGCCCATGTCCCTGGAAAACCCTCCCATTCAGAGTCCTGTTCTCCATCATGATGTGACTTCAATAAAGCTCTGGATCCCTCTGAAATTAACCTTGTCACGTTTCGCCACACTCACTTCCTGGTAGTAGCAAAGTAGTTAAACATGCAATTCTTACAAAGCACTTAAACCCTGGCCTACAGTGTTCATTTCTACAACAGGAATGAGGCTTAAGGAGTCCACAGAGCTCTACCAAAGCACCTCTGCTCTTATCTACAGAGCACCCAGGTATCCAGATTCCATTTGTTTGTTTCAGGTTAATGACTCACTGAAAGATTAATAATGAGTATTTAAATGTGGGTTGACTCATTTGTTTTGTTTATCTTTTGACAAACAAATTAAATTTTTAGGAAACGTGGATTAAGTCGCAGATTTTCCTTGTTGTATTTTGATTATAGAATAAGACCTCTGAACTCGCCATGCTTTAAATTTAACGCTATCCCTTTAACTTTTAAAAATCACCTGTCCCTTACTCTGCATCTTACTCTATCATTACTCTTATCGCTTACTACTTATCTGCAAAGATCCTATTTTTGTCTACTGTGCTTTCACTTTTCTGTTTCTCCTTTCAGTGTTTGTATAGCAAGTTTTTTTTAATCTGAATAAAGATAGCCCCATATCACAGGACTGAGACGTCCACATCTCTCACTCAGGGTACCTGCAATCCGACTTGCATCATGCAATTATATAACAGTCATGACACCTACAGGGCTGTCTTACAAAGCTCTTTTTCTTATGACTAGCAGTGTGTGCTGGAATATCAGTACTGAACCTCTAACTCGCAGTACTCCTCAAAAATCCAATTATTTTTCTCAATTCAGTAGGAAGCAAGTCACTCTGCATTAGGCGGTGGTGCTGCAATGTGTCCAAGCTCACAGTTCATAGTGGCGAACCCTGAGGGTGATGGGGCAGATCAACATTTCATCCTTCCAAGGGCAATGAAATCAGCAGCATTGAGTATAGTAATAGCTACATGGGCTATAAACTGCTTGGGCTGTTTCACTTTACGTGTGCTTTTGAGATGCTATTTGACTTGCATAATGTAACAAGCATTTACAGTGCAACGTGTCTCGTATTTCGTCAAGTTAGAGATATTAGCTTTGTAAACTCCTAACCGGACTTTTCTTGCCACATTAATTGGGAAACAAAAGATGAGCGTGATTGCGCTGTGTAAAACCCAGCGCGATGGTGTTGCAAAATAAAGAGAAAAAGTAGTCCAGAAACCATACGGAAAACACAGAGCTTCGTATGTTTTCAGTAGTTGGTCGGTGCACTCGAAGAGGGCTAAACATCGCAAAAGGCATGACGTATGCATGCCTTTCACTAATGAAAGCAAGCAAATTTTAAAAGGCAGGCCCACGAACCAATGAAAATGGCGGACGTGACATGGGCGTGGTTAGAAGTCCAAAGAGAGATTACAGCAGGATCTGAGCGCTTTGCGCTTGACCCTACAAAGAATCCCTTCAAATGTATCAAAACCTTGCCGTCTAATTATGTTGTAGAAAAAAGATTTAAGGTAAGCTGCCAATAGAACAGTGAGTTAACCACTTGTCATTTGCAACTCCATTTGGTCAGCTTAGTTGGTGGGTTCCTGCAGCAGAGAAGTGTCTAAATACGATGCCACCATGTTCACTTCTGGTAAATGAGCCAGTTGGGTTAATAAATCTGCTGCTGTTTGTCTGTAATCTGTAACTAAAGATTTCCATTATATTTACTATAGGTAAGGGTGTATCCACTGCAGAAATGTAATTTACGCTAATGTCAGGTATGTAATTTGTCTGCTGCTGAGAGACCGGGGTCTATATAACATATGCAGGCTACATGTCTCTATTGTAGTGAGTTATATTTGATTGATGATGTGCCCACTGGTTTACTCTTTAAATCGCAGGGCATAAACCCTGTAAGGTCACCAGAGTTATCTACCCTGCTACACAGATGGACTTCTAGGGGCTATATGCCAGTCCAGTTAAGATGGATCAAAGGCGTACCATGCTGCTGGCATCGGTGGGTAAACTTCCGATCACAGGTGTGAATATGTTCACCCTCCAGAGTAGACACAGTGACTCACAGAATATCTATAATGAGAGGTAGAGCTCAGTATCCCTGAGTACCTTATTCCTCTCACTTCGCCTCTCCAAAAATAGAATAAAAAGTAGGAAATATTAGGAATATTAGGAAAAGTAGATACATGCATGTTATGTCTGTTTAGCTCAGTAGTGACCCTAACTAGTGTGAACACACGCATCAGCGGCTTCAGGCACTTTCTCTGCTTCCCTCAATAAAACAAGCATTTGCAATGCACAAGTCTCGTGTTTGCCCGCGTTAGAGCTATTAGCGTTGTAAACTCCTAGCCGTACTTTTCTTGCCACATAAACTAATAATGAAAAGTAAAACAGTTTCACATATGCGAGCCGATGGTTGCTATGAGCCTGAAGGAGGCACAGAAAAGGAAAGAGATGTTTGGTTGCTGTGAAACCTATCGGCAAAAGTGCAATTATTCATGTTATAGGCAAAAGTGCAATTATCCAGGTAACCAGCAAAAGTGCAATTATCCAAGTAACAGGGTCGATGTCATGCAAAGTGCTCGACTTCTACCCAGCGAAATCGTGCTGCGCAGGAAATGAAAAGATCAAGTAGTCCAGAAACCAGCTGAAAACAAGGAGCCTCTTATGTTTTCAGTAGTTTACTGGTGCGCTCAAGGAGGGCTAAACACCGGAAAAGGCATGATGTATGCATGCCTTTCACAAATGGAATCAAACGGTTATTAAAAGGAAGCCCCACGAACTAATGAAAGTGATGAGCGTGGTTAGAAGCCCACATAGAGATTACAACATGGTCCAGAGCGCTTGCGCACACTTGACCCTAAACAGACAAATATGGGGAGGGTGGCACTGCATTGTCTTGTTCTCTGTATCCATGTAAAAAGAAAAGCAAATTAGAAATGTGCTACAGAAAATTAAGTTATTCCCCCTGTTGTCCTTCTGTCCATCATTAAATGTGTGAACACATGCCACCCAAAGAAACTTGGCGAACTTGGTGAAAACCTTGAGGGCATTCCAGTGCTCTGGGTGTAAACAAGTAAGACACTGCCTCCACTTTGTAGTGTAGGCAGTGCATTGCTCTTGTGCAAGCTGCCTCACTTCTTAGGCCAGTTCCTAATCCAGTCTCTAATTGTGTATACTCAAGCACGTTACTGCCGCCTATAGGATACAACTGCGGTGCGCCCGATATCAATGGCCGTGATTGCTCCTTCCTTCAGTACCTGGGACCTGCTCAGCTTGAACGTAAGCTGTCACAACTCGGCCATGCCCTCTACCTTTCCAAGCAGTGAACGGCTGCAGCATCCAGACCTTTGAGCACGCTCTAGACCCGTTCTTTGAAGATGACAGCTGTATCACAGAAGGGCCAGCAGTAGAGGGTGTATTATCCCGTGAGGTCACTCCGAAAAATAACTGCACCAGCCATACTTCAGGTTGCCCCATCGAAACTGGTCAATGGCTGGTATGGAACCAGCTCCTACTACTCGTTCAAGCGACAGTGGTTCGCTCCTACAGCGCCAACAGTGCTTTCATGAGAATAGCGACAACTCATTTTACTACTTTTATTTATCTCCTCTTTAGGCGCTGGTTTCTAGTGTTATTTATTAACCAATTCGGTGCTGCTCACTTTATTGACCCGCAAAAGTGCGTGGTGGACCTTTTGGGATTCGCACCTGTGAGCGTCACGTGAAGCGCACACATCTCTCGCTCCACGTGATGCGTTAGTCCACTGAGCTATCCTGCCAGGAACCTTTTTTTTCTTCCTCTTAGAGAAGACATCGCCAGATTGCACGCTTTGTTTACACGCATTAACAGTGATTATTTCTTTAGCGTGTTCGTGTGAGAGCTTTTCTCTGTTCACACTCGCTCTTCATCATCGCGAGGCCTCCCCGGGGTTAATTTGAACTTCACAAAAAAAAACAATGTTTTCAAAATATACCCAAAATGTGAACATCTATGAGGCGTTCCGACCCAGCGCGCGGCCTGGGGCACAACAGTGGAGTTTAGCAGCGCTTGCCCGAGGCCGGCTGCAGCGCGGGGGCATTGAAGACATACTCGGGCGAGGCGGAGGCACAGGTGAAGGCAGAGCGCGCCGTAAACTCGGCCTGAACCGGCGGGAGATGAATGCGGCCCGTCTGTGCCCCGCAGGCCTCGTGTTTCCCAAACCGCCATTAATAGCGATAATGTAACACGCGGGCCTCGTGTTTGAAATGGAGCCCCGTCGACATCAGCACCTTCAAAGACAATAAAAATTCCAGCCGGCGTTTATCTATTCCCTGGTGAGGCCCCGCGCTGGCGCGCTTTGTGTCCGGCCATGTGAAATCCGTCTCTTTAATAGTCCCTTTTATACACAGTTGTTGGAGGTCATTTTTCCATTTTCCAGTTGTCAAACAGCTGTCAAATTTAAGGACCGGTTTCCAAGGTTCGTTTACACTTGATGTCTTTCTTTGTGTGGCAGCTTTGTAGCCTAATGTGGGAATAATAATTAACCTCGGCCGCGTAATCTTCCGTTTGCTTTTTTTTTTACTGCACCATCGTGCCCCCGATGATTATTCATAAGGTGGGCGCTGCGCGCGCGGCCCATGGTGGGTGCTGCTGCTCGTCGCCCTAGCCACAGCGGCAGATATATAACACACCTCGGAGGGCCAGAGCGCGGTTATGGTTGTCAGTGGTGATCTGCGGTGAACCCTTACCATGTGGCACATGATCATTTAAAGTATTTCGTTTTGAGTAGTGGGCAGTCATCATCCGGCACTTATTTAGGCCCTCATTACAACCCTGGCGGTCGGTGTTAAAGCAGCGTTAATACCGCCAACAGGCTGGCGGTAAAAAAAAATGGGATTTTGTCCCTGGCAGTAACTGCCACCAAAGACCGCCACTTTAACACACCGACCGTCAGGGTGGTAACTGCCGCTGGGCTGGAGACTTCGGTTTCCAGCCCGGAGGCTGTCACAATCCCACCCTCGGGGTTACGACCCAGCCTACCGCCATGGTTTTCGCGCCAAACGTACTGCTACCAAAACCATGTGGTAGCCACTATCAATGCCAGGGAATCCCTTCCCTGGCAGTGATAAGGGTTTCCCCCACCCCCCTTCCCCGGAGTTCTCTCCCATCCTCCCTCTCCTGCCCCATGCACATATACACACCCACACGCGCACCCATATACACACATCCATACCCGCACACCGCAACACACACCAACATACCTTGTCACACACACATGCATTCACAACACACAACACTCACAATCACTCATTCATGCATGCATTCAATGCGACCCATACCCGCATGAACGCATTCCAAAACATGCACACACCCAGGCCCCACATACTGCTGTCAGCAGCAGCGTCTACCAGCAAAACACCCGCCAGGCCGTATCATTGGTCATAATACGGTCGGCAGTGTTTTGCTGGCATGGCGGTGCTACTGTCAGCAGCGGCGCCTTACCACCGTCCGCCGCCATGACCGTCGGCGGTGTTCCACCAGCATTCTGTCAGAATACCGTCATGATATGCGTAGACGGCTGATAGCCACGGCGGCGGTATGTTGGCGGCCGTCGCCGTGGCGGTAGGTGGTAGTTACCGCCAATGTTGTAATAAGGGCCTTATTTAGTTTGAAAGGGAGAGTACCTTCACTTCTCAGTAGCTGGGGGTAGTGAGTACCTATACTTCTCTAATTCTGTTTACATCACCGGTTGGTGCCCCACTTTTTTAGTTCTGGGTACTGGGTCTGGGTTGCTCTTTAACTCTATTTTTGGGCTGACCTAGTTCTCTGATGAGCCTAATGTTATTAAAAAAAATAGTAATCACATCAGGCCTGCCAGCTCACGCGGTGCCAGCTTTAGCCCTTATCACACATCCGGAAGTAAAGAGTAAGTTTGTCACGGTGAGCTGGACAGCTTTGCACATAGTACGTTTGCAACTCGTGCAGATTTTATTCTGTAGGAATCTGTTGGGGCTTTTAAACCCATTTAGCTAACGTGAATCTGCTCCTGATGAGTCACCCATGCACTCATCAGCAGCAGACTAGACTACGGAAACGCCCTCTACCCTGGCACCACAGTCAAGCTTCAGCAGAAACTCCAGAGGATCCAGAACGCAGCCTCACGTCTCATCCTGAACCTCCCACGCAATGAACAAATCTCCGCCCACCTCAGATCCCTTCCAGTCAGCAAAAGGATCACCAAGGGTAGGTCGCTCCCCCTGCCGCTGCAGCTCCTCCAGGTTCCTGAGACCGCCCAGCTACCTCGCAGTAAGTACCCCCCACCTCCCAGCACCTCGCCCTGCCCCGCGCTACTCACCCTCTCTCCTGCTCCTGCCTCTTTTCTTCCTCTCTGTTTCTTCCTCCTCGCTCCTCTTCTGTAATCTTCTTCTGTACTCTTCTTTTCCCCGTCTTCTCTCTTCATCTGTGTGCTTCTCAGCCTCTCCTGTCGCCTCTCTTCTTCTTCATCTTCTTCTGTGGTCTTCTGCCTTCTGTTCTTCGTCTTCTGTATCTTCTTCTGTGATCTTCGGTCTTCTGCTTCCTCGTCCTCTGTCTTCTGTCTTCTGTTCTTCATCTTCTGTCTTCTGTTTCTTCTGTTCTTCTGTTCTTCTGTCTTCTGTTCTTCTGTTTTCTTCGTCCTCCGTCTTCTGGTCTTCCCGCGCCTGCCCTCCTGCTCCTGTCTCACCTCTCTCCCTCACTCGCCTCCCCCTCTCTATCACCCCTATCTACCCCGTTCGCTATCTGCCTCCCTCACTCCTCCTATCTACCAATCTACCTATCTCTCAATCTCACTATCTATCTCCCTCACTCACCACCTCCTCCTATCTACCTATTTCTCTATCTCTCCACCTATTTCTCTACCTCTCCCCCCCTCCCGCCACCCCCTCTGTTACCTATCTTCCTATCCTCTCACTCTACCTCTCACCCTCACCCACCTCTACAACCCCCCCTCCCCTATCTTCCCAACCCTACTCCTATCTCTCTCCCTAATCTTCTAAACTTCCTAACACTCACCCCCCTCCACCCTTAAACCCCCCTCCCTCCCGCTTTCCCGCCGCGACCTCCTGCACACCCCCGCCCCCCAGCTCCCATTCGCCCCCAGCTGACCCCTCCCCCCTCTCCTCCCTCTTATGGCGGCCGCTGCACGACAGTGGTAGAGACCCTTGACCCAAGGGTAGGTCGCTCCCCCTGCCGCTGCAGCTCCTCCAGCTCCTCCAGGTTCCTGAGACCGCCCAGCTACCTCGCAGTAAGTACCCCCCACCTCCCAGCCCCTCGCCCTGCCCCACGCTACTCACCCTCTCTCCTGCTCCTGCCTCTTTTCTTCCTCTCTGTTTCTTCCTCCTCGCTCCTCTTCTGCAATCTTCTTCTGTACTCTTCTTTTCCCCGTCTTCTCTCTTCATCTGTGTGCTTCTCAGCCTCTCCTGTCGCCTCTCTTCTTCTTCATCTTCTTCTGTGGTCTTCTGCCTTCTGTTCTTTGTCTTCTGTATCTTCTTCTGTGATCTTCGGTCTTCTGCTTCCTCGTCTTCTGTCTTCTGTTCTTCATCTTCTGTCTTCTGTTTCTTCTGTTCTTCTGTGTTCTGTTATTCTGTCTTCTGTTCTTCTGTTTTCTTCGTCCTCCGTCTTCTGGTCTTCCCGCGCCTGCCCTCCTGCTCCTGTCTCACCTCTCTCCCTCACTCGCCTCCCCCTCTCTATCACCCCTATCTACCCCGTTCGCTATCTGCCTCCCTCACTCCTCCTATCTACCAATCTACCTATCTCTCAATCTCACTATCTATCTCCCTCACTCACCACCTCCTCCTATCTACCTATTTCTCTATCTCTCCACCTATTTCTCTACCTCTCCCCCCCTCCCGCCACCCCCTCTGTTACCTATCTTCCTATCCTCTCACTCTACCTCTCACCCTCACCCACCTCTACAACCCCCCCTCCCCTATCTTCCCAACCCTACTCCTATCTCTCTCCCTAATCTTCTAAACTTCCTAACACTCACCCCCCTCCACCCTTAAACCCCCCTCCCCCAGCTCTTCTCACTCTACCTGTCCCCCCCTCCCTCCCGCTTTCCCGCCGCGACCTCCTGCACGCCCCGCCCCCCAGCTCCCATTCACCCCCAGCTGACCCCTCCCCCCCCTCCCTCTTATGGCGGCCGCTGCCCGAGGCGCGCCAGAGGCAAGCCCGTCTGCGCCCGTCTGCGCCCGTCTGCGCCCGTCTGCGCCTGGCCCGCGCCTGGCCCGCGCCCAGTGCCACGATCCCTGGTCCCCAGCTCTCCCAAACCCCGCTGCTCCGCTACGACCCCACCACCCTCCACGCCCTCAACCCAGGGCGCTCCAACACCTGCTTCCAAGCTCACCCCAGACTCACCCATGGACCCTTCGCCTGCAACTCCTGCAAACGCATCTTCCACCACGCAACTATCACGACCACCAACCCACGCGCCATCAACCACCTCAAGTGCATCCTGGTCAACGCTCGATCTGTCCACAAGCACGCCGTTGAACTCTGGGACCTCCTGGACTCCACAGCACCGGACGTCGCCTTCATCACGGAGACCTGGATGAACGCCTCTTCGGCCCCAGACATCGCCACCGCCATCCCCGAAGGCTACAAGATTTCCAGAAAAGACCGCACCAACCAAGTAGGAGGAGGTATCGCCATCGTCTTCAAAGACTCCATCAGCGTCACCACCTCCACCGAAGACACCCCTCTCGCCGCTGAACATCTGCATTTTCAGATTCGCACCGACCCCAGGACCACCCTCAGAGGATCCCTCGTCTACCGTCCCCCCGGACCGCGCACCCCTTTCAGCGACTCCATCGCCGACTTCGTCTCCCCGCACGGCCTCGCCTCACCGGACTACATCCTCCTAGGCGACCTCAACTTCCATCTGGAGCAAAACAACGACCCCAACACCACCGCCCTGCTCGACAACCTCGCCAACCTCGGCCTCAAGCAACTGGTGAACACCGCCACCCACATCGCCGGACACACGCTTGACCCTATCTTCTCCGCCAGCAAACACGTCTCCTTCAGCCACACCTCTGCTCTACACTGGACCGACCACAGCTGTGTCCATTTCACATTCCGACGCGAGACCCGCCACCTCCGCACTCAACCCATCCCTTGTCGACAGTGGAACAAAATCCCCGAAGAGCAACTTTTCTCCGCACTCGCCGTCAACCAACCTACCCTCACCACCGACCCCAACGACGCAGCCCTCAGCCTCTCGAACTGGATCTCCAACTGCGCAGACAACCTTGCTCCCCTCAGACGCACGCATCAACAGGCCATCACCAAAAAACCTCTCTGGTTCTCTGACACCCTCAAAGAATCTAAGAAAACATGTCGCGCCCTCGAGAAGGCCTGGCGCAAGGACCACACCGCCGACAACATGACCGCCCTCAAAAACGCAACCCGCGAACACCACCACCTGATCCGCACAGCCAAAAGGAACTTTTTCACCGACAGACTGGACAAAAACAGCCACAACAGCAGAGAACTTTTCAGCATTGTCAAAGAGTTCTCCAACCCCAACGCCAACGCCGTCACACCCTCACAAGACTTGTGCAACTCCCTCGCCACCTTCTTCCATCGCAAGATCAGCGACCTCCACGACAGCTTCAGACACCAGACCCTACCAAGCATCACCGAACCCACACCCCCGGCCATCACCCTAAACGCCTGGACCCACATCAACACTGAAGAAACCAAAACCACCATGAACTCTATCCACTCCAGCGCCCCATCGGACCCCTGCCCTCACTTCATCTTCAATAAAGCCGACGACATCATCGCCCCGCACCTCCAGGCCGTCATCAACTCTTCATTTTCTTCTGCTACCTTCCCCGAAAGCTGGAAACACGCTGAAGTCAACGCCCTACTAAAGAAACCTACGGCTGACCCTAGCGACCTGAAAAACTTCCGCCCCATCTCGCTCCTCCCCTTCCCTGCCAAGGTAATAGAAAAGACCGTCAAGAAACAGCTTACCACCTTCCTAGAAGACAACAACCTGCTCGACCCTTCATAAACCGGATTCCGAACCAACCACAGCACTGAAACCGCCCTCATCTCAGTCACAGACGACATCAGAACCCTGATGGACAACGTGAAACAGTCGCCCTCATCCTCCTCGACTTCTCGGCTGCCTTCGACCCCGTCTGTCACCGCACCCTAATAACCCCCTCCGCTCCACCGGGATCCAAGGCCAGGCCCTGGACTGGATTGCCTCCTTCCTCTCAAACCGCTCTCAAAGAGTTTACCTCCCACCGTTTCGCTTAGACCCCCCCGAGATCATCTATGGCGTACCTCAAGGCTCATTGCTCAGCCCGACACTCTTCAATGTCTACATGAGCCCCCTCGTCGACATCGTACGCAAGCACGACATCATCATCACCTCCTACGCCGACGACACCCAACTTATACTCTCCCTCACTAAGGACCCCGCCAGCGCCAAGACCAACCTACAAGAGGGCATGAAGGACGTCGCAGATTGGATGAGGCTCAGCCGCCTAAAGCTGAACTCTGACAAAACGGAAGTCCTCATCCTCGGCAACAGCCCGTTCGCTTGGGACGACTCCTGGTGGCCTACGGCCCTTGGCACCGCACCAACCCCCTCAGACCACGCCCGCAACCTCGGCTTCATCTTGGACCCTCTTCTTACCATGACCAAGCAAGTCAACGCCGTGTCCTCCGCCTGCTTCCTCGCCCTCCGCATGCTCCGCAAGATCTTCCGCTGGATCCCCGCCGACACTAGAAAAACCGTGACCCACGCCCTCGTCACGAGCCGCCTGGACTACGGCAACACCCTCTATGCTGGGACCACCGCTAAATTCCAAAAACGCCTGCAACGTATTCAAAACGCCTCGGCCCGCCTCATCCTCGACGTACCCCGCAACAGCCACATCTCCACACACCTGAGACACCTGCATTGGCTCCCAGTCAGCAAAAGGATCACCTTCCGACTTCTCACCCACGCACACAAAACCCTCCACAACAAGGGACCGGAATACCTCAACCGTCGCCTCAGCTTCTACACCCCCACCCGTCTCCTCCGTTCCTCTGGCCTCGCGCTCGCTGCCGTCCCTCGCATCCGCCGCTCCACGGCGGGTGGGAGGTCCTTCTCCTTCCTGGCAGCCAAGACCTGGAACAACCTCCCCACCAGCCTCAGGACCACCCAGGACCACTCCGCATTCCGGAGACTCCTCAAAACCTGGCTTTTCGAGCAGCAGTGACCCCCCTTACCCCTAGCGCCTTGAGACCCGCACGGGTGAGTAGCGCGCTTTATAAATGTTAATGATTTGATTTGATTTGATCTTCAAAGTCCTCATCCACACACACAAATCCCCCCACGACACTGGACCAGCCTACCTTAACGAAATAGTGAACTTCCACACTCCCACTCGTCGCCTCCGCTCTGCCGCCCTCGCCCTCGCCACAGTCCCCCGCATCCAACGCACCACCTCCAGAGGCAGATTCTTCTCCTACCTCGCCCCCAAAACCTGGAACTCCCTCCCCACCAACCTACGCAAGACCCAGGACCTCCTGTCCTTCAGGAAACACCTCAAGACATGGCTTTTTGAACAGTAAAATGGCATCCCCTCCTATTTCTGTTTCCCTTCCCCCCCCAGCGCCTTGAGACCCTTGTGGGTGAGTAGCGCGCTCTATACATTTTATGATTAATTAATTAATTGATTGATTGATTGAAGACTTGTTTTTTGCTGTAGAGCAGGGTAGATGTGTGTATTCAAACAATGCGGGGTTCAAAAGTCTTCGTTGTGTTCTCCACCTCAATAGGTATTTTTTATAATTTAACATTTTTATTAAAATGGATATTGCCACTATGTTTAGGTAACACCAAGTTTTATTTTTTTTCTGCCTTTAATTTTGATATTTAAATTTTACATTTTGCATATATTTGCAATAATTTAAAAAATAACCATTGCACCAATTTACCAAAACTAGACCTATTGGCTTTGCCAGTGCTTGCTTGTTTTCTTTTTGACTCCTTATGAGTGAGCACAGGTACAAGTTATCTTATCCTAGTAATTAAGAGAGGGGGACGTAGAAGGTGTGTAGTGAGAAAGGGTAGTTCTAGGGTTTTATGCTGTATAGGCCCCACAGTGCATGGATCTGTTTAACCCTACAGTGCATTTGTGAAGGACACTGTCTGTTTTGGGAATGTAGTCTTGTGATGTCCTGAGGCAGTCATCTTTATTATATCTTTAACCAGAACAGTGGCCATGTGATTCAGCCCTCGATTTCCTCCTTCTCCAATCAAAGGAATGCTGAGGTCATATAAGACCAAACAGTGCTGAATACAGCTAGGGAAAGAAGGAGAGAGGTACTAAGGAGGGCCAGACTGGGGAACCAAAAGTAGCTCTGGGTAAAAAACTCAAAGCTGCCCCCTTCATCTACTCATGCTCTGTCTCTCTTCCTACCCATCCTTCCATTCACTTCCTCTCTCTTCTTCCTCTCTGATCGCTTTCTCTCTACCTTCCTCCTCCCTCTCTTTCTTTCGAAGCCTCCCCTGCCTGCTGCAAATTACCTTGAGGAGCTGGGTAAAGTAACAGAGGCACCAGGGGCGGCCTGGGGCTTTCAAAGTCTGTCCCCACAGACTCCAGCCCGCAGGGGAGATGCCTGGTAAAATAAAAGGCCTACCCGGCCCTGAAGAGGTGGTTTGAGCACAGGAGCAGAGCAGGACTAATCACTGCCAGTAGAAGTCAGAAGCGTGATGGGTGGAAGAAGAGTGGCAGTCAGGCAGCAGGAAGAGGACATAGTAAAACGTATCGCCTGGTGCGTGGAACGGTGCAGGAAGAGCGAAGCTAAAACTGCCATTGGAGGATAGCAGTAAAAGCATCAACGTAAACCAATGTGGCATGAGAAATCAGGGAAACAAGTTGTATTTATACATATGGCTGCTCTTCATCTTGGTGGGGAAGGAAAACAATCTCGTACTCAGATTGCCAAGTCCAGTAAACCTATGTCTCCAGTATTGTTTTGGCATTTGTGCTAAAGTGACCTACACCATCTTAGGAGAAAGCACAGTGTCACAGCACAGATACGCTTCACATAGAACATCACAATTACAATTTGACAGGGCCTCTGCATTGTCTTGCTCTTTCTCACGATTAGCCACCAGAATGTAGAACAAAAATTAACCATCAATATCATTCAGGACAGCTCCATCTCCCATTTCAAAGAACACCTGCAAAAATGCCTACTTTTAAAACAATTAACATATCATGAAACCATGCTATCTACCCTAGGCAGGACTAAAGAGTTGATGGGCAGTCCTGGGCACTATGTTTTTTTTTTACTTTGCTAATACTCCTGTTTTTAGGGTTGTGGGCATAAGTGCTCTACAGCCTGTTGTATTCTCTCTGTGGGCTTTTAACCACGCTCACTCTTGCTATTCAGTCTTTGTTGTGCTTGTCTTAAATGCTTAATTTTTATTGGTGCATTTTGTGAAATGTCCCTCTTTGTCTGCTGAGTTCCCTCCCCTGGCGTATTAACTAAGTGAACATTCCTGAACATTTCTGTTGGCCATCACACTACGTCATGCTTCCTCCTGTTACAGCGTGTGATGGCGCCTCCTCTGGTTTCGGTTTACCTTACATCCCAGCCACGATCCTTTCTAGATATTCAGGCAGGGAGCTAATAACTCTCACGCTCATGGCGGCAGGGGTGCTTTGAATCAGCTTGCTTCTGTCAATTGTTTTACACTTCATTTTCATTCCATGTGGCAAAGTCCAGTTAGGAATTTACAGCTCGATTTGCTCTAACTCAGGGCTCTTCAAACTGGGGGGTGGGCCAAAAGAAGCATTACAGCGATAAGTGTTTTGTTTTAAGCAGAAACATGTTATTGCATTTTTTTTAAAGTAACAGTACTTAACTGCAATGTTTAAATACGTCTAGACATACTTAAACATTGCCATCTTTATAAAATATTTGTGAAAAATTCTGAGGGGGGCCCAATGATTTTTATTTTTCAACTTCGGGGGGAGGAGAGGGTGGGCGGCATTAAAAAGTTTAGAGACCACTGCTCTAACTCGAGCAAATGTGAGGCCCGTTGCATAGCAAATGCTTGTTCCGTAAAGTTTACCAATTTGCAAGGATTTTATATAGGAACTTTCCTACCTCGTTCCTTCTCCTTCCTCTAGTTCAATTAATTTATCAGGATACTTCTGTTTTATGACCTCCTTTCCTACTCTGTCATTTCCTACCAATGGTCATGTTTTATACTAAACTTTCCACCGTTTCACACTTGACAGTCATTCTAACCTCTTATTCAAATTTCATTGCACAAGCTACAAAACCTATATACACTTTCCACTATTATACTAAATGTAAATGTTTCTCTGTACTCTTGAAGGAACAAATGTTATCCTTTCTTGTACCTCTGCAAAGCGCTCTTCCGTCCTTTGGGGATAATGTATGCGTTGTGGGACAAAATAACACATTGTTGCCTGTGAAATGCAACATAGGGACTCTACTGTACTGCGCTGTGCATGCGCAATTGGTACCTGAAAGTGTACACCGTGTACACATATCTTTTCTCTCACATGTAGGGCCTATTTTGTGACATTTCAAGGGCGTGCATTATCCATCTCCATCCTCGGTTTTCTGAAGTGCTGAATAAATTATGGAGCAACAATCAGCACATGCAGGTCGTGAAGAGGTTAGCTTCTGTCTTTTTAGGGTGAAACACTCGCAGTCCAGATGCTGTACTCCTGCAATCCACACGCTTGTAGGCAGTGGCCCATTTCATCGGCTCTGTGGTTTTCGTTTGCTAGAATCCTCTTTTCTCTTCGCCTGAGGAGATGTGAGGTGGGCAAAGTGTCTCTGCCCTATTTCGCTTTTTTTATTTTTAAACATGGGTTATGTTAAGATATTCAATGTAAAAACAGAAAAAAGACTAAGTGCGAAGGAGGCTGCTCATCCGCGCTCACAGTATGTGTTGCATCTCGTGGGATACTTTTGGCATGTTTGTTTCTGCAGAATATTAATGAAGTTGTGTGTTAAGACGGTGAAAACAGAAGGTTCAACATTTAAAATAAAGGTACACTTTTCTCTTAGGGTTGGCGAATACCTGTGGAGCGTTCCTCATTCAAAGATCCTTGCATTTTAATATATAAATCCTGGTAAACAAAGAGGCAGTGTCATTGGTGTTCATTGGTTATGGTAACTCTGTTTTGCTCTAAACCTCTTTTGTTAAACAATACTTTTTTTTTTTTTTTAAATTACTACTTAGAAAAATATAATCAAGTCTCCAGTGTGTTTATTTTTTACTAAATCATGCCCACTAATTATATGTAACTCCAAGGGTCACTTACATTCAAAACCGTCAGCACCAATGGCTTGTGCTCAGCTGTCTCGGTGCAAACATTTGCCCTTTCCTGCTCGGTGGCTGTTGGCAAGAGTTTTTTTTTCTATTTTTGAAATGAAAACAGGAAGACACCTTCCATGCCGCATTTTTTTGACGGGCAGGTTTGCTGTAAATGTAAGACTATCCGCCTTGTGCAGTTTGGGGACATATTCTTTTGCTCTTTAGCATTGCAATGATCAAAGGAATATCTGCACAGGTTATTGATGTCCTACTACAAAGTGCCCGCAGCAGCCCCAGGGCCCCGTCTACGTGCCTACAAATTCCTGTAAGACAGGTAGAGCCCTTTGGGTGTTGATGGTAGACTCTTAAGCCCAATCAGAAAAGGGGGCGGGATATACAGTTACCGGCACCCTGTTCGTTCTTCTGGCCGTAGGGGGTCAGGCTCATCTACTGTCAGCTAGACCTTCCTACAAAGCGGCGGCTCTGTACGTTTCTGTGTCTGGCTGTTTACGTAAAGGCTGAATGGAAGGGCAGGGTCTTGTGGATTCCTGAAGTCCCGGACCACAAGCACATGGTACTCGAGGAGTTTAGTTTTGTACTTAAGAAAAACATTAAGTAATTAATGAAACCTTAGTCACTTTGCTGGGCGTTTGGGGGCAGTTTTTTTAAATTGAGCTTCGTGATCATGAAAGGTGTTGAGCAGCATTTTGAGGGAGATTACATTGAGGAGGGGCAGACAATAAATATAGGGTCATCTTGGTGAGACAGTATCCTCAAAATAGAAGTCTGCATGCGGCTTGGTTGTCAGGGAGTGACAAAACAAAACTATTGCTAATTGGTGGAGGCATTTGTGCAACTCTAGCATATGCAGCTATGTTGTTCTGTTCACCTAAATGTTACAGTATACAGAGTTATAGCCAAAACCAGACACGGGTGGTCGGCGCTGGAGCTTAACTCACTTTGTGTTTTACCCACTACCGCTAGTCAGTGAGGTGCTTCTTGGCGGCGCTAAATAACGTTTAGGAATGTTGTGTGTTCTAGCCAGCTTCCCGCCGCCTTTTGCTTATATTTGTGCTATACAACTATTCCATACATAAGCCCCACCTACGAGCAGAATTGTTACCCATGTAAAGAAGAGCCTGATGTGAACTTGTGTAAAAACAGCCACTCAAGAAGATTATATTTAGATGCCACCATCAGAACAATGAAACTTTTGACTAATAGGCTAACTTGCCATTGTACGTTCTTTTATCCTTAAACGCACAAAAGCTGATAAAGCTAGAGTGCCTTTGAGCTGTTTTGAGACTTAAGTGCATGGGTCAGAATTTAAAGTATGAAGAGAAGCCACCATTATATTTACATAAATTACTTGTAGAAATACAAATATACTGAAGCTGGAGGTCTGCAAAAAAAACCCAGTAGCAAAGGGGTTAGGAAATCTTCCAAATTCAGCTGGACTGGAGCCTTATTGGAGCACACTCTGCTACTTGGATATGTTCAAACACATCTTCTGAAAGTTTCTGCAATAGGATGCTTCCTGTTTAGCGTAAACGTATAAGATGCATACTCGCTTTTGCTCCCATAAGATCTAGCTAAACATAATTAGTTCTTTTCTTGAGCATCACACAAAGAAAGCTGTATTTTTTCTGAATCTCAGATCCCTGATAAAAAATAGTTGATTCTAGTAATTAGTACCGTTATGAATATAATGTTGGGTGTGCCATTTAATTAAACCCTGTAAGAAACGAATGCAACTGAGAAATATGTGAATAGATAATTAGACAGCCTAATTATGTCACAATAATACTTGCGTCCCGTGTCACAGATGTAACTATTACAGGCTCACCCTGTGTTCAGAGGTATGGGCCACCACGCCCCTCACTAGTTTCAGCCTTGCACCAGCATTGATTCATTGGTTACTTTGAAGAAGTTGCATGACAAGAGTTGTTGATATTTTTATTGTATCATTTCGAAAAAGTCTGCAAAAATATAGACTGACAAAAAATAGATCTAACACCAATATCTCAATTAGGCCGGTTCTAAAATATATGAGAAATTAGTTTGGTTGGGTGTACGACTTAAATACAGTTTGACATGTTTGCAGGGAAATATATAATTAAAGTAAACATGTTTGCAGTGTTTATTTTAAGGCTTTTAACCTGAAACTAGTTATTAGTGTGTGGAAATCAACTTTATTTTTTTCCTTGCTATGTTGTCTTTTATGTCACGTTGGTCACCATTTTTACGGCTGTATTTATTTTATTTTATCTGATAGTGATTTTACCTGTCACTATTGTCAGTGGAGTGCACAGCTTGAAAAGTTGTAAACACAGCAAATAATATTCGTTTCATATCACACACACTGTGAGTCCCATTGCCACTGGCCTTTATGCATAGTGTCTTTGAATTTGTGGTAAAAGCCTACATGCACACTTATCACATTTTCTGCCCCTCAGCCCTAAACTTTTGACTAATCATGTGCCCTAACCCCCTTACAGCCCGTCCATTACACCTCCCTAGAAGTCTCACTGCTGACAAACGCTTTTTCCACTCTGTGTCATGGCAATAGTGGAGCTGTAAGAAGATAAAATAGGTAAACATGAACTCAGTAGCCCTGTTGTTGCTGGGAAAAATGGGCTACTTGAATGTTTGCATTCGTACGGTCATACAACTGTGTATTAGACTGTTTGGAAGCACTCCAATTATGCAAAATGAAGGAATTATGACAAGGCCTATGGTGATTTGCTCAGGATTGCTAATTTTGCTCACGAGTGGCGGGGTGTCGGGTTCCACAGTCAATGCCCCAGCCATTACATTACTCTTACCAAATTAAAGATAAAGCACAAAACACAATTACAAAGATGCAATAAAATTAAAAACAACAACAGCTGCAGTGCTCCTTGAGTATGTTTGACTACTCAGGTGGAAGTGCAGTTAGAATTTAACATACAGTATGCCATGTTTGCTTTCTTACTGCATGTTGTCAGCACACCTTGGTACTAAAGTATTTTCTTAAGACACAGCGTGGGTAAAATTAGTTGATACGTCAGGCCCCTTTTCACCAGTCATCAACTGATGGGACTAAGGCACTTGATTAACTGGGTGGAACCAAAACCAGCAGTGAGCCCATATGATGAAATGACAGGGATCTAGTACCAGATGTACTAACGCATTTTCTTGTCACAGGCCCTGCCATTCAATAAATCGCACGGTTTGCAACAAATAAATGTGGGTTTCAAATGTACTAAACCCATTTAGTGATTCTGTAACATTCTACCGAATCACTAAATAAGTTTAGGAAATCTTAAGGAATCGCTGTTTGAAAGGGACGTGTTTAGGGCACCCCTTCCCAATAGTGATCCCTGATGGTATGTATTCATATTTTGCTACTGGTATGCGGTTGCAAAACATTAACATTTTACTGACACCTCAGAGGAGGTGGTAAGTCATTTGCAAGCGGGAAGGAGTCCCCAAAGCACCCTTCCCCTTTGTGAATGGTTCAAAAACATCTTTTTAGGAGCAGGCAGTCATCTTCCTCCTACGTTTGAAAAATTGTTTTACAATATTTCTTCTTTTTTTGTAAATGTGTGCCATTTTCCTTTAAGGCAAACGGGCTGCATTAAAAAAAAGAAAAAAAGTTGATTTATTTAAAAGCAATCAGACATGGTGGTTTGGTGACCCCAGCAGGCCACGATAACTGTGATGGAAGCGAATCGTAGCGGGTCGCAATTTGGGACTTATCTCATTCACTTTCATGAGGTAGGTCGAATTGTGAATGAGATTCAACTGACCTATTAGGACATAGGTTGGTTTGCAAACTATCGTTGGATTTGTGGAAAGTCTGTGCTCAAATTGCAGCCAGTTTTAGCGGATCAAATGTACATACATTTGACCCCTCGAAGGCAACCCCAAGCATATCGGTAGTGACATACGCCTGTGGTCAGAAATTGTTTTTAATATGTTTATTGAACTTCAGAGAAGCACACGTGTTAACTAGCATCGGTGACCGTACTTTAAAGGGGCAGGTACTGAGTACCTCCACTTCTTTAATTTAGAGGGTGAGAACCTGTACTCCTTAGCACTTCTACAATACATTTAATGGGAGATTACTGGCACTTCTCAGAAGCAAACAGGTACTCTGGACAGTAAGTATCTGCACTTCTGTATGTCCATTTAAAGTACTAATTGGTGTATGTTTCCATTGAGGAAGAATTTGTGTGCACAAGTTAAAGTGCAACAGTTTGTCTCTTGTTTGTTTAATCAATGGCAACTAAACCTCTCATTACAGACTTTTATATTTTTTTTTATATTTTATGCCTCTAAAATGCATCTCCGTATGAATGATCATGGTGTGGGTAATTGCGTATTTAAAGTTTGGAAAAACAGTACAGCAGCTATTTTGACTGGAAGATAAGAAAGCTACTGCACTTTAAGTGCCTTTATATTTTTCCTCTGATAGTTCTATATAGAAATATTCTTGCATGGACGTTTCCATTTGTGATTGTATTAAAAATATTAAAACTTTGAATCTAAGAGCATTTCAAATATTGGTCAGTTTGATATCCTGTTTCAGGCTTTCGGTAGACCAAAGATTTTCTAACTTGTTTATCTGTTTTTAGATTTCTATTATTTGACAAGTTTTTCCATTAATACAACAATTACGTTTTGTTTGTTGGTTCATTTATGAGCAACTTAATGAATAAAAAATATTGAAGGCATTTGTAAAGCAAAGTAAGCTACTTTTTAGCTTAGCGGTACTATAAAGTGGACAGCCAAATATTAGCTGTAATAGCAAATGGTGTTTATTTAGCGCTTACTACCCCTGATGGGGCATTGAAGTGCTTTGCGGTGAGTAGCTTGCTGCCCCAGAACCCAATAAATATATATTAAGATTAATCCAGCAGGAAGATAGATATTTGGATCAAGACTGTTTGAGAAGTTTGAGCTCTTTTCGACGGGCAAACACAAAGGTAGCATTTTAAGTTTTCAAATGTTCTCAGGGTTGGTTGCTCTAATCGTTCGAATTCAGTGCACGCATAATGTGCTGAAATAAAACATTGCCATGCACGGAAGACCCACATGTGCTGCACTGGTGTACACCGTTTTCTTTGCCAAAGTAATTGCTGTTACAGTACCAAAGTTAAGTAATTGGTACAATCTAGAAAGGTCGCAGAAAAACGGACCAGATTTAAGAGAATGAAACAGTTAATATTATGTAGTTGAAATTATATTATTTAATGGTGGAAATACAGGAGGTAAAAATAAGGAGCCATCGTCTCCACACCCTCCAGAATACACAATTTAAAGGTAGTAGATTTACCCATAAATTCTAGATTCTTGGCGTACCTGATCCCACTTTTAATCTAATTTTTGCCTCATTAATTGGTTATTACTTACAGACCTGGTCAGTGAATGCATTTGTTCTCCTAAAATCAACAGTGAAGGAAAGTTGCTGAATTTGGGACAGAGTGCAACATTCATTTGAATCCGTTTAAAATGTGTTTTTCAATACTTTTGGGTGGGTGCAGTCCTAAATGGGTGTGAGCGGTGTAAACCCACTGGCTGCGCTCAAGCACCCAAAGAATTCGTGCTGTGACGTGGCTCCGGGAGGCATATGGTGTTTAATAGCTGTCGAGCATTTGTTGATAGAGGTGAACTTAGGATCCGGTTTTTGTGTTTAGATTCTTGCTCGCCGATTAAAGCAAAGATCGTGTTTTATATCCACCAGAGACTGAAACTCGAGAGACTAGCCATGAGCTCGACCCCGGTCCCCGAAGCCAGGCTGGTCGGCCCGCTGCTCTGGGTGAGATGCTGCACCTGTTTCCAGTGCGGCACCTCTAGTTATTCCAGAACATGAGCACACCCTGCTCCTCGGACACGAAACCCAAGCGGATCCCCTTTCATGCCTTTGCCGCTGGAACAGAGTCCATTTATTCATCAATTTTCACACTCTTCCTGGAAGTAAAGCTGCCACATAAAAATAAGTCCTCTTAATGCGCAGGAACGATAACATTTAAACACTTCGTACCTTTGTTAAGCAAGTCAAATGAGAAACATGCCAATGGTGATAAATTGGTCCTGTATATTCTTCCATTTGGTCAGCCATGCGATACAGTTCCCAAGTCTCGTTTCTAAGCCCCGCTGTTGAAAGCTGGGTTATCTTTGAGGACATTTTCCAGCGATTTTTTTTGGGTTGTGGGCGTCAGGGTAAGGTGTGACTTCGGAAAACAGCTTGGATCAGTTAGTTCTTTTGTAGACCCCAAACTCCACCTTGTTACACACCCTGTTGTCCTTGGTTGGCACTGATCGTTGCGCGTTTTGCTTCTCTGGGTGGACCACAAGGTTAAAGGACCACTTCAATCAATGTATGGTTTACGGGCCTTGGTAATACTTCCACATCCGCAAGTAATGAGGGGAAGTTGAATTATCCATACTGGATGCTTTAACCGTACTCACCTTCGGATGAGCTGCGCGTTATTTCTCCTAGAAAAATGGCTGAGCAAAATGGTTAAGGGGCGGGAGGAAGTCTGCCCAAGCATGCAGGTTACCACCCTGTGTTGCAGATCCATGTTTAGTTCTATTGTCGTGTGTACCACGAGGATCTGAAAGTCCTTGAGAAATGAACCATATTTGAAAAATGGGGTGTGCTCCCCTACATTTTTGTCACTTGCATGTTTTGTGGTTTTTGGCACACACATTTATCAAGTGCGGCTGCAGGCTTTCATTCATTAGAGGCTGGAGGAATGTGGCCTCTATTCTTTGTGCTTGTTAGTTTTTCTATTTTGCTTATTACTCAGCACACATATTACCCCTGAACATCTACTCAAGGCTCATAGAAACCACATTTCAATGTTGGTGATGAGAATAGCGATTCTCCAAATTGTAATGACAAGAGAATCTGAATTTCATTAAAGACACAGAGGCTGACATTATGTATTATTCCTTTAATGCCGCTCCACGCAGCACTTAAAGCACATAACATCATAAAGAAACATTCCAGAATAGAACATTCATAACATATGAGTCCATGTAGTCAACATTCTGCCTCTTTTAAATGGAAAACCGAGTCAACTTCTTCCAATGCTGGGTGAAAAACAGACGAACCCCCGACTAAATCATCCAAATTAAACATCTTAATGAAAACCAACTATTGATTATTCTCTAAAATAAAGAGGAAAAGAACACTAAATAAGAAGTAGAATATGGAGAACAACCTGAATATAGTATATATATATAAATGAGCAGTTAACTCAGAACATACTGTGAGACACATTTTTAACAAATGCAAACAATTTCCGTGTGACATGTATGTACTATTCAAAGATTCTTTTTATTTTTTTTATTATTTTTTAACAGGAGAAACAAAAGTTGGGTTGGAGAGGGTGGGATAATGTTAACCTCTGTGTCTTTAATGAAATTCAAATTTTCTTGTCATTATATTTTGGAAAATTGCTATTTCATTACAAGACCGGAGGCTCCCATATACATATTGGTAGCCCCTCAGTGCCACACCAGACATATGCTTGATTGGCTTACAATAAAACTTGGCAAAAGTAGAAGAATTAGACCAATCTGCAGCTCTAAGGATAGCCTCAAGCCTGCCACCTTTTTCAAAGGACATACTAGCCATTGCTCCTCTCATTGAATGAGCTTGGAATTTTGACACATCAACACTAGCTAATTTCATGGTCCATTTAACCTATCTTGCAATTGTGGCAGTGGTAACTGCTTTAAATGGTTTGACAAAGGAAATTAAAAGTTGGTCTGTACCATCCGGGTGAAATTCACTCAATCTTGAGTCATATTCCTTCATGCAGTTCACCACACAAAGCTTCTTGCAAGTATCAAATTTTGGATCAAATATGTTATCAGATATATTTTGTTCTTCTAGTAATCTCAAAGGTAACCCCGAATCTGTCATAGAGTCTGTTACTTACCTCCAAAGCCTTGACATCCAAAACACGGCAACAAGAAAGTAGGCATAGTAAAGAGGCCAGCTTCATAGAAAGTCTCTTCAAATCCAGATATCTGTTAGTGGGCCAAGACTTAAACATCAATAGTACTAAATGAACATTCCATAAGGAATCATATCTAGTCGTAGGAGGTCTCCTCAACCTGATGCTTTTAAGTACCCTATAAACTACTTCCTATTGTTCTGCCATTTACCAGGCTATGTCTTGCCAAAATGGTGGATTTGTAGCAATTCAACGTTCTGTAACTGAGGCCCCTGTCAAATTGTTCTACAAGAAAGTTAACTACTTCTACTATAGGTGCCTCCACAGGATCCAGATCCCTTTCCAAGCACCAACGTACCCATGATCTCCAGAATCCTCTATATCTATTATTGGACCCTCGATCCCAAGATTCTTGCAAGAGTTCTTCAGCCCTTCCCGAAAGGCCTGACATCTCTCTAGATCTCCTAACACTTTCCAGGCAAGAAGGTTCAAAGGCCCATTCAGTACCAGAGGGTGTTCCTCTCCATCTGCGTTTATTAAAAGGCCACGAGCATGTAGGAAAAAGGGGCCCTTAGTAAGCCAATTCTAGGGTCAATGGAAACCATGCCTGTGAGACCTAAAACGGGGTTATTAGGACAATTGAACACATCTCCTGTCTCACCTTCTGCAGAACTCTCGGAATCATAGCAAATGGAGGGAACCCATATGCGTAGGTTCCTTTCCACAATTGAAGAAATGCACTGACTGCTAAAGCACCTGGATGGAACGTCAGTCGGCTCGCAAAGAGATCTAGCCTCAAGGGGCCCCAAACCTGCAATAGCTTTCTGAAACATAATTCGTTCACTTTCCAGTCACTGAAGTCTCGTAAAAAACTTGAATTCCAATCTGCGATAACATTCCCAGGTAGGTGTTCTGCTATCAGTTCGATCTTGTGTTCTAAACAAAACATCCAAAGCTTCCTTGCTAACTCTGATAGGACTTGAGATCTTGTACCACCTAAGCGATTTATATACACTACTGCAGAAACATTGTCCATTTGTAACAAGACTGCACTGCCATGTAAAGATTTCTTTAAACTCATTAGGGCATAAAGTTCTGCAGTTAATTCGAAATAATTTATATGATAAATGTTTTCCTCCTGAGACCATGAACCACCAGTCTCCTGAAGATCTAAGCGTGCCCCCCAGCCAGATAGACTTGCATCTGACTCCAAAACAAAGTTTGGAGAGCAACCAAAGATTGCCCTGCCATTCCAGGCATCGAGATTCTCTAACCACCAGGACAACTCTAATTTTGCTTCCTTGACTAGAGACATCTTGTCTCCATACCATACTCCTCTCCTAAGGGCTTAAGCTTTTATTCTCTGTAAAGCCAGATAGTGTAATGGGCCTGGAAAGATTGCCTGAATAGAAGATAAGAGTCCCAGGAGTCTGGCTAGTTCCCTCAGAGGAAACGATTCTCAAGTCCGAGCATACCGTATTTCTTTTGGTATTTTGGCAATCTTCCTCAATGGTAACAAAATCATAACCGTCACAGTGTCTATGGTGAAGCCTAGAAACTCTAGAGACCTGGGAGGGGACAGAATAGATTTCTCTTTGTTTATGATAAAGCCCAACCTCTCCAAAATAGACATGACCATATCCAGATCTTTCAAAATCTCATCCTTGCATTGGGACATGATAAGAATGTCGTCCAAATATACTGTCTTTCGCAAACCTCTCTCCCTGAGGTGGGAGGCTACGGCTCTCATGATCTTCATGAAGTACCATGGTGCTGAGGAAAGCCTGAACGGAAGTGCTTGGAACTGGTAGAGTTGTTCTTGCTAAGTAAATTGAAGATAGGGTTGATGAACACTTGCCATTGTTATTGTAAAGTAGGCATCTTTGAGGTCTAATTTCACTAGCCAGTCTTTCTCCAATAACATATCTCTTAATAGATGGATTCCTTCCATCTTGAAGTGTCTGTAAACTACAAACTTGTTGAATTTTCTCATGTTTATTACGGGTATCCACCTATTGTCATTCTTTTCCACTAGGAAAAGTGTACTTTTAAAGATTATTTGATCTAAGGAGACCTGAATGATGGCTTCCTTCTGTAATAGTGATTTTATCTCTTCGTCTACGATCTGATGCTGAGTGGTAGACAGGTTCATTTTCCTTGGCAAAATGTCTTGAACTGGATCCAGACAAAAATCTATTTTGAATCATCTTACAGTTCCTAGAACCAAAGGATCTTGTGTAATTAGTTCCCAGTTTGGGGAAAAAAAGTCGATCTCCAACTTTTACCACAGAAGAAAAAGTAAGGTGATTAATAATACTCACCCATATATCCTGAAGAACTCTGTCCCTTTTGGGGGTAGAAGTTTGTGTTTGATCCATCCTGGTACCCTCCGAATTGACCTCTGGGAGATCGATAGTTTGAAAATTGGGACCTTTGTGAGCGCAGCTGACAGAGAGTCCCCTTCTGCTGGCCCGACCAAAAACCCCTGCGTAAAAGACTTTGCGCATATTTGTTTGCGCTTTATCTAAGGCTGTAAAAGTCGCCACATATTTTAATCATCTCTTGATCATGTCTTCACCGAATAAGAGCCCTCTGGTATTTTCTGAGGGTTCTTTAACAGCCAGGTCCTCCTATTTTGGATTTATGCTTATGAGAATGACTCTTCATCTTTCTGTGTTAATGCTAGCATTTGCATTGCCTAGTAAGACCACAGCCCTCTGGCTCCAAACCCCTGAACAGGTTAACATCTACTGGGAGGTCATTAGTATGTGCCTTTTCTGCCATATCAATAATCCGTGCAAGAAGATCGACCACATCCAGGAGGCGATCCTGACATGACTTGAGAGACCTCTCAAGGCCCTTTCTAGGGTCTCTGCCCAATTTAATAAGAAAAGTAATTAGTTCTGGGTCCAGGTTGGGAGTGAGACAAACCTTGTCTTGAATGACCCGTCTTGAGCATTCTGCTCTAAAAAGGCTTCTTGCTCCCCTTTCAAGTGGGTGTCTAATCCATTGTTTAATAAACTTTGCACCATGCTCCAAGGGGTACCACTCTGCACTCCTGGGATGCTTAATATTCTGTTGTTTGCGCATTTCCTCCCCTAGGGGATCTATGAAGACATCTTTATAAGAGGAAGAAGGTGTGTCATTATCCAGGAAAAGATCATCCCCATCACTAATTCCCTGGTCATGATCTAGGATATATATTCATCAATAGAGGAATCGTCTTGAGGATCTGCTTCCCCTACATCCACTATTTCTAATCCCCCAAGATCTTCCGGTGTGTTGCATAGGACACCTTTCCTTTTTGTGCCGCTTGGGACACCCACAGTTTGTGAGTTGCTTAGACCTCCCATTCTTTTTGAGGTGCTAGGACATCCCAATAATCTCAAGGTGCTTTGACCTACCATCTTTTTGTTAGGTATAAGTCCTTTCTTGAGATGTTTTGACTTCCTCTTTCTTTTACCCCCTTTGTTATCACTTGTGGGGTTTACTTCTGAAGAAGAAGCGGTTTCCCCTGTCCATATGTGTATTTTTCCTAGTCAAAACCTCATCAATAGTCTCTCACACACACATGCGCATTTCATTTTGAATGAGTCTTGTAATTATGTCCTCATTAAAATTTTTAAAGGATATTCCTGTGACCTCACCTTCCTGAGAAAACATATTAGCGATTTTAATTAAATATAAAATATGTTCCAACAACTTTAAAACTTTCTCTAAGTCTTAAATCTGTCTCTATGACTTATAGGAACACTGTTATCAAAGAAAATCTTATCGGCAATCACAAAGAAGACAGGAAGGTTTAACTAAACGGTCGAAACCGACTTGGACATCTGACAGGAGCTGCAACGGTCAAATGATGTCAAAAGGTTGCCACGTCTGCATGAGCCACTTCTAAGATGAAGAAAGCGAAGCAAAATGGCTGCATTTAGGACGCACATAAGCCAAGAGTGTGGCTGCTGAATCAATTCGTCTGAATAAGATTGACGCGTCATCTCCTTGGGAGACGTGTCGATCAGAAATCCCCTGGCCCCAAACTGCCAGACCGGGGCCAAAAGCACACCAGCTTCCACGATTGGCTGACCAGATCAAGATGCGCCCTGGTGAATGATCGCGAACCACCTCATATCTGTGCAGCCGCACTAAGACTAAGAATTCCCACAAAATAAACTAAACATATTGTTGCGGCCGCACTAAGACTATTTAATTTAATTTAATTTAATGTAATATTAAATTCTAATGCCCTGCAATGCATATGATAGCAAGTTAAAATCTTTATCAAATCGGTCCATAATTTGGAACTTGAAAAAAACAGAAACCAGACAATTAAAACAACTGAAACAATATTAAGACACAGCAAAAAAAAATTATACTTATCTACGAGGAGCAGCATTTAAAAGAGGCAGAATGTTGATTACATGGACTCATATGTTATGAATGTTTTATTCTGGAATGTTTCTTTATAATGTTATGTGCTTTAAAGTGCTTCGTGGAGTGGCATTAAAGAAATAATGCATAATTGGAGCCTACGGCCCTTGAACATCTACTCAAGGCTCAAAGAAACCACGTTTCGATGTTGGTGATGAGAATTATTATAGCAGTGGGATGTGTGGAGTTCCATTGAAGACAATGACGGGCCTTTTTCTCCGGCATTTCTATATTTGTCTTTCTGTTTTTCCCTTTTTTATTTAGAACATTCTAACCTCAGCGGGTGGAATGTTCTAATTTCCTTTTGTCCCTTTTGCTTCAGACTATACCCGTTTTAAGGTCTTCTCCCACGTTATAGGCCCTCCCCTGCGGCTCGGCCCTAAAACTCGGGTTCAGGGCCTCTAACAAGCGGTACAGCCCTCAGCAGCGGGACATAATGCTTTATCGTGACCCTTTCATCCTTTTTATCACCAAACCGTTATCCTAATTTTCTATTGTCTTGCTACTTTGCTTTTGAACTGTTTAAAGTTAATAAGGACGGTATAGCAGCATTTTGGAACTAGAAATGCTCTACTTGAGCCGGTTGGTTTGAAAAGGTTTTGTCTTGCAGATAATGGGGTGGAAGGATTGGTGTGTCTCCTCTTCTGATAAATTATAATTTCCATTCAACATCAGACCGACAGTTCTGGTTTCCTGATAAAAGAGCGAATGTGTAAATGGCATCACTTATAATCTAGATCCTGTGCATTTTTTTGTAAAAGGCTGTGACTCTGGAACCCGCTGCTCACGGACTCCAGCGCTCCCTAAGACCTTTACAAAGACACACTGCAGCATGCTCTCCCAAGTTTTTCTCGGGTGAAACTTCCCCTCTATTGACTACACAGGTATTTTGGGGGTGACTTATAGCCAGCCTTATTATTATTATTATTATTATTATTTTGTAAGTCATTGACTCTAAGGCCATCATTACAAGTAGGCTGGAAAATTCTGACCCTGGCACACATCCCTGTTTCTACAGGGGTTGGAATTACAAATGGTGTGTACTCTATCACACCCAGTAATTACAGGGTCCAATAAAGTCCGCATCCATCATTCAATTTCAGCAGGTGAAACCTACAGAAATTTAACAGGTAAATAAGTCTCTGTGGTTACCGGAACAGGCAGATTTTGATGCAATAAACACTAAAATACACATGTAATGCCCCATGTTCAGGGTGAAAGTTTTAATAGGTGCTATTTATTGCACCTGATAAGTTCTGATCCATGTGGTTTTGGATTTTTTCGGGTGCGATAACCACCCTACCCTCTTCCGGGGGTGCTCGTAGCAAGGGCCTAAGAGTTGTAGGATTTGTAGTCACAATTTTTTTTACTGGCCTACATGTCTTGCCATGCTTAGTGCTGTGGCTGAATCCCACCACCAGGGCGTGGGTCAGTTGTCCCCTTAAGTAGGTATGCACCTTCAGTATGCCACTGTTGTCATTGCTACCATATCTCTGTTTTATCTTTTGACTGTCATTGTCTCGCACAAGATTTGACGCGTCAGTACTTGCCCTCACCCCCCTTACATGCTCAATGCTAATAAGGAAATTCATGTAAATATAATGAATCTTCCACTGTGAGGGATCCCCATCAGTCAGGAAGGTTTGAAGAGCACATGAACATTGGTACAGAGGATTTTTTTTCCTCGGATTAAACAGGCCAAGGTGTGATTGGCTCCTTTTTCTTTTTATCCCCTTCTTAATGCCGTGCCTTTTGGAAGGGGAGGGCAGGGGAGCATTACATTAGATTTGTGTCACTGCCAAAAGGAAATCCTATTTTTCTGTCGCAGCCCCCTCTCGGGACACTTCACTCCGTAGCCCTGCATCTCAACTAATTGCCTCCAGGCCTGTGCGGTGGATGTCTGTATTGCTGTGACATTAGTTGACCAAAAGGCGCACGTATTGGTTCGAAAGACTAACTCAGCTGGAACCGTCTGTGTAATTGGTTATTATTATTTTTTTTGTTTTTTAGGAAAGGGGTGCTGCAGAATTAAATATTCATCACCGCGCATGAATTATGGTAATAGAATTGGGGCGGTTGTGTTGAAGTGATAGTTTCGTGTTGTGATACAGCTATGTAGTGATGCCTGTTTTAATTGGTTTCAGCCTTTGCGGCAGCTATTCAAAGCCACTTGCCTTTTGAACTGTTTAAAGTTAATAAGGACAGTTTAGCAGCATTTTAAAAGTAGAAATGCTCTCCTTGAGCCGGTTGGTGGGTCGCCTTCATAGCAAGTGCCCTCATCCTCCGATTCCCAAGGACGCAAGACATGACTTGCTCCAAGCGGGATGAGAATTTACAGAGAATGCACACTCAGTTTACAATATATTTTTGTTAACAAATTAAAGAAGATCCTTTCCTGAGTGATTGTAATTTGTGATGAGACTATGTGTTCTCTTTGTGCTTTCCGTTATGGAAATAACCAACTTTGCTTAAGCTAGTGCTAATAAGAAAAGTCCTTTTCTCCTCTGAACATTCACATAAAAAGTATTACTAAAGCAGTGGCCAGTTGCAGCTAGCATAAATGTTATGGTGTGATGGGAGAAGAGGGTAACATATAATCTGCCTCGTCTCCATCCAGATTTTTACCTTTGAAGCAGGCGCCTTAAAACAGGCTCTGGCTAACACCATGTGTTTTTTAGTTAGTACTGTCCCTGGTAGTTCATTAGAACAACACGGCTCGGTCTCTTCCTGCTTCTATGAATGAGGTGAGTTTTAGGGTGCAGCTCTGTCTACGGAGTCATCACAGGGCACCCACCTCAGCATCAGCAAGTGAAGGAATCAAGGCGTTAATGTAGCACGACAATACAAACTCGCCCACCTCTGCCTGAGTTCAGCTGGGCTGAGGGTGATGAGATTGAGAAATTTGGGGTTTCAACAGCAGAGACGTGAGCTTGTGTGGACATCAGCTAGGGAGTGGGATACCTCCTAGCACGCCACTTGGTGCTTCTGAGGGCTCTCAGGTAGGACAAGCTGACGGCCACTTGGAGAAAGCCTTTTCCTCCTGTAAAGGACATTCCAGTCTGTGGAATGGAGTTGTGGAGGGGACAGATGTAAACCACTACACTGCAAAAAGCATTGTTAGCGCAGGTTTGGCTTCCTCAAAATAGAACAAATGGCAGACAATACTGTTGCATTCCTCTAGTGTCCTTTCAGCCGTTCCCTAAAATATCTGTAAAATAACCTTCCATAATTAAAACATTTTGGAAAACGTATGTTTCAGTAGACTTGCTCAGTCTACTTCACCATGTGACTGGCTCAGTGAACTTAACTTGCATTCATTCACAGCATGTGTGCTGAAGTGGGGGTATTAAACCTACATGGTGCAGTTGAGGTTGGGCAAGGATGCCACTCTTATCTGTTGGTGTGGGCAAAGGCTATTGATTGGCAGAAACGGAGCTCTTTTTTTTAAAATGTGAATGATGCCCAGGTATTCAGCCCTGATATTCCTGCCTCTGCCCCATCCTCATTTCAAAATTGTACATATTAACCAATAAGATAGGCCTGTGCACAGAGTATCTTGATTATTGTGCAGAAATGATGAATGGAGCTTGATTATTGTGCAGAAATGATGAATGGAGCTGAGAGCTTTGGAGCAGGTGAGAGTGGTTTGTGGCGTTGGGCTTATTTACCTGTTTTCTATAATCCCCTCTGTCAATTGACCTGGAACACCCTCCCGACCAACCTAAGAAAGACCCAAGACCTGCTCACCTTCAGAAGACACCTCAAGACCTGGCTCTTCGAGCAGTAGCAGCCCCCCCCTGCACCCCCAGCGCCTTGAGACCCTTGCGGGTATGTAGTACGCTCTACAAGTATAATGATTGATTGATTGATTGATCATTCCAAGACAGTGCATGATAAAGCCTGACCTTCTTGCTTGTCAACCACTGTCTCTACTGGGCCTTTGCCTTGTCCACTGGCTCAGTGGAACTAACCAAAGTGGCAATGTCAGTCTGTACTGTGTTCCTTCCCCTCCTCCTGCAAGGTTTACCTCCGTGCAGTGCCTCCAGTAACACCTGGCCAACTCGTGTCTCCAGTTCAGCTTCCTCTGTGTGTGTTGTCACCGTCTTGTCCCTTTCTTTTCTCTTGGTCTGGCCTCTTCTCGGTCTATCCCTCTTGCCCATGTTTCGGCTGTTTGTTCCTCAGGCACCTTATGCGATGCGCCCACTGCTTCCAGTCCCTCCTGTCTCCCGGGATTCTGCCAGAATGTGCCGCCCTCTGCTCTTCTTTCTCCCGGTGCCTTCTTTAAGCTCCTGCTGCGAGCCCCACTCTTCCTCTATCACCCGTTATGCCGTGAAAGCATCAGTGTTAATTCATGGGGTTCTGTGCATTTGTTGTCTATGCACATGTTACATATGCACATGTTACATATGCTGCAAGTGGTCCGGTGAACTTAGTGCGCAGAACCGTGAAATTCATTCGAAATATCCATGATCTCGGGAGTGTCTGAGCGTGTACATATATGTGGCGTCACATATGGAGTATTGATATCCTTACTTATAGGATGGGAAGAGGAGGGGCAGGTTGCTGGCAGTGTCTGTGTCCACTGAGACTCCAGAGTATCAGCGCCTATCCAGCCGCGTGGGATCCGCGCTGGCACCGGACCTCTCCCGGGTGGGATGAAGAACCAGGGTGATGTAGTCCGAGTGCCGGCCTCCCAAAAGCCAGTTAGCTGGCGGAGAAAGTAAAAGCCTCAAACTTTCGAAATTGCAGCTGTAACTGCAAAACAATAAATACACATGGCGTGTGGCCCTGACGTGTGACTTTGCACAAGGCCTGTTGTATCTGAGTGAGCTCTTGAAATTAAAAAGGCTTGTAATCCGCGCGTGATTGATGAGGTGTGAGCTGTCCAGGCGTTGGTGGGTAATTTCCGCCCGCCTGCTCGAGTTTGTGTATCGTTGCTGCAGGTGTAAAATCCATTGCTGCGTGAGATTGTTGTCATTTTGTTTTACTCGCTTGCAGCCAAGGCCTTATGCGCGCACACATTGGAATGCAACCCCTGGCGGCGAATAGGGTTATCGCGGAGCCTGAATGGTCTATTTGCCAAATATTGACAACGTGCTAAAACCACAAGACTGTGATCCACTGAGTGGGTCCCATTTCGTAGATGTGGCTGTCACACACTGCTGTATTGGATTCTCCTGTGCCCCACACAGGAACTCATACTTTGTGGTTGTTCCACATTGAAATTCAGACATGACTGCGATGAGTCTCTCTCAAGACTTAATTGTAAACAGTGACGTGCCAAGAAAAGTTGCGCCTTATACGTGCCCTTTGACAAGATGACAAGAAGGAACTGGCAAGAACTCCATCATGTGCAAAAAATCCTGCAAACATTGCTCAAAGATGGAAGGCTTGGGGTCTAGCTCGGTTACTGTCTGTGCATATGTCTGCCTCCAGTACGCACGATTCCCATAGTGCATTGTCTACTGTCTGTGTATCTAACTACCCTAGTCACGTGCTAATATACTGTTTACAATCTGCGTACTGTAAACACACCATTCAAGTAGTGTAGAGTTTATAGTCTCTCTTTCTCTAAGCTTCATTTAAATGGTGTAGTGTTTGCAGTCTGTGTCTGAGTACACCAAGTAGATGATAAAAGGGTATTTTTTTAAAGTACACACTACTCATATTCAAGCATCTGAAAGAGACTTCTAGCCACAGATTCCTTGCCTTAGAATATTTCCCAGGAATCAGACTGGACCCGGTAAATCTTGAGCAATACCTCTGCGCGCTGGTAGGTGTTGTATAACAGCTCCTCGTCGGCATCGTTTGCATCAACTGTGACATACATGGTGCCTATATAGGCGCCATCCCAGTGTGCAGACTTAAGTTGCTTCTTTCTGCCTCAACAGCGTGGATCCTGAAGAGCTACCTTGGTCACATTTTCACAATTTTTTTCAATTTTTGAGCATTTTGCCCCCAGTGTCCTTAGAGATATTCCATTCGAAACCAGTGGGTTTTAAACTCTGTGGGGCCTGTCATAGGCACATGTCTGTGACAAACCTCCATTTGGGTTTGCCTGTGGTATCTTGGACTACATCACGGATCCAGGAACTGTCCCGACTGCTGTACCCAGAATCCCAGAGTTATTCGGGGGGAGGGGGGGAGGCAAATCTCTTTAACAGCCCAACATCGGAAGACTCCACACCACTCTAGGTCCTGATCATGTGGACTGTCCTGGGCTCACTTTCGGAGTCATTCCCGTTGGTTGTCATTGTGGTCATAGTAATTGTCTGGTAAGTCCTACAAACACAAGAATTACAATAGGTGGAAGTGCTCTTTGACTTCACTGCACCGATCGAAGCCATTTGACGTGTCACGGGAATGATGCCCTGCTACTGCATTTACCCTGCACAGCCTGAACCTTGTTCTGCTCTATGTCTCCCTGAATTTCCTGGAGCTGGAGGGACCCCCTCCCAGCTCAAAGAGTTTTATGAGGCCCTGCACTTCAAATTTGGATGGACTGACCCCTCTGGAGCACCTTTGAGCCCTATGGGGCCTTCTGGATCTGTTCCTAGAACCTGAGCGACTTTTGCAGTTGTTTGGCCCCGTGGTGCCGTTCCCAGTGCCGGTGACATAGAGCCCATAGTCATTCCCGTCTCTTATACAGAGTCAGACTGGTGTCATTCGACATCCACCCATCGTCAGTGATCATCCGGGTCAGAGATCATGCCCCCTTTCTTTGACAGGCCCTGTGGGGATTTTGGCTGGGGTGGGTCTGAGGATCCTTATTGTTACCCTGACGATCCTTATGGTTACCCTGACCCCCATGAAGATCATTTTCCCCAGTTGGATGACGATAACTGCTGTGAAAAGTTGGCTTATGCCAGTGGCCTGGACACCTCACCAGACACTGAACCGGTCTTCCCTCCTAATGTGGCTACAGAGGAGGGGAACTCTCTTACTATGGTGGAGAGGTGGGCGGCTGAGGTCCTCAACCTCCAGCTACCCTCTGTGGAAGTCAAGACCAATGTCTTGACGGTGGAGCTTCAGCTGATGGTATCCCACCTGGAACCCCTACTATCCTTTAATGAAGCCCTCTCTGATGCCTTTCTTGGGGCATGCCTCCTGCCATGCACCATCACACCCATGCACAGAGCAATTGCATGTCACCACCACCCTGCTCCTGGGGACCCAACTTTCTCAACCGGCCCCCCCACCCCTGAGAGCCTGGTGGTGCAGGCCTCGATCTCAAAAGTAAATCCAGGTGCGTTCCCTACCACTCCACCAGATAGGGAATCCATGAGGCTGGATACCTTTGGGAAGTGGGTTTTCTCTTTTGCCAGCTTTCACTGCAGTCGGTCAACCCCATGTGCCTCTTGGGACGATATAGCAACATTGTGTGGGACTCAGTTACAGAAGTGCTGCCTATGGTCTCAGAGGAGGCCTTAGCAATCATGAACCAGGTTATTACAAATGGCAGTGATGCAGCAAACTTTGCCATCAGATGCGGGCTGGACACGACACACTCGCTGGACAGGGCCATTGCTTTGTCAGTGGTACTCTGTTGCTACCCCTGGCTACAACTTCAGGAACAATCTGGATTCATGCTAATTTTTCTCTGCCAGCATTGTACCTGATTGCTTGGAAGAGGACTGTACTGTATATGGACATGGACTTTGTCTCTTTCTAATTCGCGTTTGCCTCGGCATTTGTTGATTATATTGCCCCTTGGGTGTTCACTAAGGTGATGGCGGTGGGGGTCCCAGCCTTCCCCTATCCTGACGACTGGCTGCTGAAGGCGGGCTCACCCCAGGGAGTTGTCACCCACCTCCAGACTATGGCAAACCTACATTTACTGGGGTTTACTATCAACATGCTGAAGTCACACCTGATTCCTTCTCCGACGCTCTGTTTCATCTCAGCCATCCTGGTCATCATACAATCCAGTGCCTACTGTCTGGATCAGAGAGTCTAGGGCATTCAGACTATGATCCTGATGTTTTGACCTCAGTCCTGGATTTTGGTGAGACTGACTGGTCTGATGACCTCTTGCATTCTGCTGGTAAAGTACGATTGATGGAATATGCAGGCTGTGCAGTGCAATCTGAAGTCCCAGTGGGAATAGCATTAGGGCAATCCCTCTGACCTTGTTCAGATTTCAAAGGAGACTGCAAAAGACCTGTAGTGCTAATGGACTGTGATTGGATCAACTGAAGTTCACTTTCCCTTCCCCACCCAAAGCTGAAACTAGTGACCGATGATCATTTCTGGGCTTAGGCGGCCATCTGGGAGAGGTGTAGATCAGAAGTCTCTGGTCTCTGGCAAAGACTCAGCTCCACATCAGTCTTGTGGAGCTGAGGGCGATTTGCTTAGCATTGAAATCCATTTCTTGCCATCCATCAAAGAGAACCTGGTCCAGGTGCTCAAGGGCAACACTACTGCTATGTTGTACAGCAAGAAGCAGGGTGGATTAGGGTCGCGGACCCTGTGCTAGGAGATGCTGTGTCCCTGGCCGAAGCGTCTGGTTATTTTCCAGGTCTTGCAGCACCTGCTGGGCTCTCTATACTCCAGGGTAGACAAACTCAACCGTTGATGCCTTGCAGACCACGAATGGCGTGTGCACCTGAAGGTGGCTTAAGGTCTTTTTCAGGACTGGGGAGAACCTTGTGTATATCTATTTGCCACCTTCGAGAATGCACAATGTCGGCACTTCTGTGCGCTGAAGTTTCCAAAGCGGCTGTTGCTGACGCATTTCGACTAGACTGGAATACAGGTGTCATATACGCCTTCCAGCTGATACCTCTCCTTTCTGAGTTCTGAAAAAGATAAGAACTGACTGGCCAAAGTCATCCTGGTGGCTCCGGATTGGGCAAAGAGAGTATGGTATCCAGTCATCCTGGGCATGATCATCCATCCACTGAGACAGGAGATCATCCCAGAGAGAAGCCTGTTTTGGACGATTACCTGTCTCAGCAACAGAGGAAGGTCCTACACCTGAACCTGTGCACTTTCTACCATCATGCTTGGAGATTGAGCGGTGACAGTGGAGGGCTTTAGATCTTCCTCCAGAAGTCTGTGAGGTTATCCTAGCAGCCAGGTGCCAATCCCCAAAAACTATAGACACCTGCCATTGGGACAAGCTTGTGCTTGGTGCACTGAGAAACCTATTGACCCACTTTCTGCACCCTTGGCCAAAGTGTTATTTGTTGTGTCCCTAGCTTGGCAAGTCTTTGCTCTGGGCACGGTTAAAGGGTATCTTTCAGCTATCTTAGTTTTTTTGCTGTTGCCAGACCAACCCTCCCTGCTTAATCACTATTGTGACACGTTTTCTAAAATGTCTTCATCACGTTTCCTTCCAAACCTTTCATTATGCCCCAATGGTATCTTAATTTAATTTTAACATTTTTGATGTGTTCTGCCTCTGCCCCCTTTGAGCCCATGCATAGCTGCCCTCGTAGACTTCTGACGCTCAAGACAGTCTTCTTGGTGGCCATTACATTGGCCAGGAAGGTCAGCGAACTACAGGCTGTTTCTGTTGACCCTCCATACACCAGCTTCTTCACAGGCAAACTGGTCCTCCGAATGCATGCCTCTTTACTGCCAAAGGTGATTAAACCTTTCCATGTCACCCAAAATATCACACTGCTGACTTTCTTCCCTCTGCCTCATCCACCACAAGGAGGATGAGAGGCTCCACTGTCTGGACTCTTAAAGGGCACTGTCATTCTATATCGATCGCACCAAAGAACACCGGGCAGATGATCAGCACTTTTTAGGGTTCAGTGGAATGAAGAAGAGAAAAGCTGTGCAGAAACGGGCCATCTCCAGACGAATTGTACTCTGCATCAAGATCTGTAATGCATTAGCCAAGAATCAACCATCTGAGGGCTTGCAGACTCATTCCACCAGTGCGAAAGCTGCGTCTGCTGTGTTAGCTCATTAAGTTCCTGTCCTGAGCATTTGTCAGACTGCTATGTGGGTGTCCATGCGCAAATTTACCAAACACTGCTGCCTTAACAGTAAGGTCAGTCATGACAGGCACTTTTCCCATTCGGGCCTCCATGACTCTTTGGCCTGAGACAGTTTGCAAGCCCACCTGCGGAGAGGCATTGCTTTGGTATCTATTCTAAGGTAAGGAATCTGCGGCTAGAAGTCTCTATAAGAGGGACAAGTTGCTTACATTTGATAACGTCTTTCCTGGAAGAGACTCTGTCTGTTCGAAGATTCCTTAACTGCTCTCCCATCCTCCATGTTCTGCGAGCTGGCCTTTTCCATTTAAAAAGGTCCTTATAGGCTTTTAGAATCTGCACACTGGTGAAAAAAAAAAAAGTCTGACCTGGCTCCTTTTTTCTGTCTCGTAAATAGTCACAAACTAAAGTCAGTGTGCTAGTGTGGCACCTACAATGGCATAGTGCACTTAACATCTGGCGTGGCTGATGCCTATGACGTAAAGCCATTCAGTGCTACCGACAGGCATGCAGAGGTACTGCTCGCGTTTTTCTGAATCCAGTTGACATCTGGGGAATAGTCTAAGGTAGGGAATATGTGGCTAGATAGAGTCTCTACCAGATAAGGTTTTACCAAAGGTAAGTAACTTGTTAGTTTAGCACGCATGTCTGCCAACATTTTGCAAATTATGTCAACAGTGCAGAATTAATAGTCATCAGGGCTCTCCAGATGAACGTACAACATACTAGTCCTATTCATTGACATTTGCAATGCTTGTTTTATATAGTAACTATCCCCCTCAAACATTTCAGCTATTAAGAAGCTGTATGTGATCACTTGCCGCCAAAGGTACAATGTTCTCAAGTTGAAGCCAGTCTTAAAGTTCTTCTCCTTAAATTTAATTTTTTTTACAGTGAGACTTGCTGAGAACAGTTGCGTACTTTCTTCTCTTTCCTACTTTTAACAGAAATATGATAATGAACATTTGATATGCGCTTTCCCTGATAAATCTCAAAGATATTATCCCTAGTTGCTTCTCAGGCACAGTCAACCCACAGATTCTTACTTTGGGCTGTTCCTTCAAAAACTTGACATACTGGGGCTAGAAAAGAGAAGCCGTCGGAATCTACTGAAGAGCAGAGCAGCTACAACACTATCAACTGTTGGGACCTGGAACTTCTTAAGATTCGGAATCCTTGCTTGAAGTCACAGTATGCCAAGGCCTAATTTAATCTACACATCCATATGACTAGGCATTATAGATAGTCCATTTACATGATGCTGGCAAATGAGGAGGTTGATGTATAGGGACATGGAACCCCTCCTTAGAAAGGCTGTTCTCCGTTTCTGTTTTAACATTTTAATTTGTACCTGGAGGATGGAGCCTGAAGACTGATGCAAGTTACAGAGGCTCTGCGCTTATCTCTACTGCTTTGCTCTTCTCTTAGATTCCTTATTTCCTGATCCAGGTGTAAACTTCTGCCTGCTGTATTGGGTACAGCAGGCATGAGGGGACACCACTGCGCTCTATTGGGGCTAGACATCTTGGAAACACGTGCCTTTTTATTTTATTTTATTCCCCAGCTTCTTCACCATCAGAGTATCACAGTATAACAAACCCACCAGGGACCTTCATATTTTGGATTTTCATGCCTGAAACCTCTGGACTTCCTTGCGGTTACAACTGCAAAGTATCATGACGTGAAGAAACACTGCACACTTGCCTGAGGGCACTGGGTTTCTTCTTCCTCCTCCATTGCCTGCTTTACGTCTTTTCACTCACATTCCCTGTACCAGATCTCTGCCAGAAAAGTTGACCCGAGTAGTATAAACTCTGCCTTCTTTAAGTGAGGCTAGTCCATGTTAAATCCCAGTGGCTAGAATATTGCCCTTGATCTGCCAACCCCTTATTAGGGTCGACCCAGCGAGAGCATGCGCTAGCTTGAGACACTGTTGTTAACAGAAAGGGCTTGAAGCCTGCCCATTGCTTACCAATTGTTGACTTCCGTGGAACTCTTTTTTACAGCCTCGTAATTTGGCAGTGTAGGCCAAGCATCATTTCCATTCCTGTCTGTGGAGCAGGGACCAAGCACTGATTGATTGAACTTGATCAGTGCCCGGCCGCTGCCCCCAACGTGATTAAGGTACTATTTTGTTCTTTTTACTTTTAGTGCCATGCAAACAGAAGGCATTTGGTTGGCAAAAATGTGCCGAGCATGACAAACAAAATTGCAAAGATGTATTTTGTATAGTTAACTTTCTTTTATTTTGCTGAGTCGTCTTTTCTCACTTTGCACTCATGTTTTGTTGTTGCTCGTGGGCACTGTTCTCAAAAGATGAGACTTATCTTGTTCTAAATATTGCAAAGCGACATTGTTTACTTCTTATGTGCAATTTCTGAAATTATGCTTTAATACATAATCGTGCAGGGTACCCCAATCCACCCACTTTACCTCACCCCTAACCAAACCTCCCCACTCAGTCCAATCCACCCCAGACCGATCCAGTCCACCCCACGCCAGTCCAAATCACTCACCCCAATCCACCACAATCCTATCCTAACCACTCACCCCAATCCACTCCAATCCACCCACACTCCAATCCTCAAAGCCCACCCAACTCCAGTCTGCCTCACTCCTGTCCACCCCACTCCTGTCCACACCAGTCCACCCCACCCTACCTCACCCCACACCAATTCACCCCACTCAATCCAATCCATCCCAGACCAATCCACTCCACCACACACCAGTCCAAATAACTCACCCAAATTCGCTCAAATCCACCACACCCCAATTCTCTCAACCCACCACACTCCTATCCAAAAAGATCTGCCCCACTCTAATCCAAAACAATCTGATCCACTCCAAAACAATCTACCCCATTCCAGGCTGCCCCTCTCCAATCTAAAACAATCTGCCCCACACCAATCCAGAACAATCCACCCCACTCCAATCTGCCCCACTCAGTCCAAAATAGTCTGCCCCACTCCAGCCCAAAACAATCTGCCCACACCAATTCAAAATAATCTGCCCCGCTCTAGTCTTCCGCACTCCAATCCCAGAAAGATCTGCACCACTGTAATCCGAAACAGTCTGCCCCACTTCAAAACAAACTACCCCATTCCAATCTGCCCTCTTCAATCTAAAAAAAATCTGCCCCACTCTAATCCAAAACAATTTGTCTCACTCTAATCTGCCCCACTCCGATCTAAAACAATCCACCCCACTCCACATCTATCCCTCTCAGTCCAAAACAGTCTGCTCCACTCCACTCCAAAACAATCTGTCCCACTTAAATCCAAAACAATCTGCCTCACTCCAGTCCAAAACAATCTGCCCCATTCCAGTCCAAAACAATCTGCCCCACTCCATTCTACATCACTCCAGTCTGCCCCACTCCAATCTTCCCCTCTTCAATCTGCCCCACTCCAATCTAGAACAATCTGCCCCTCTCCAGTCTGCCCCACTCCAATCCAAAACAGTCTGCCCGACTCTAATCTGCCCTACTCCAATCTAAAATAATCTGCCCTACTCTAATTCACCCCACTCCAGTATGCCCCACTCCAATCCAAAACAATCTACCCACACCAATCCGCCCCCTCCATTCTGCACCAATCCAAAACAGTCGGCCCTCTCCAATCCATCCCACTTCAATCTTCCCCACTCCAGTCCAACACAATCTACCCCACTCCAATACAATCTACCTCACTCCAATACAATCTACCCCACTCCAATGTAAAACAATCTTTCCCACTCCAGTCTGCCCCATCCCAATCCACCTCACCCCAATCCACCTACTCCATCCCAATTCTCCCCACACAAATCTAATCCACCCCAGTACAACCCTGTCCAATCTACCCCAATCCAATCCACCCCACTCCCATCCAGTCCACTACAATCCCCAATCCAAAACAATCTGTTCCTCTCAAATCTGCCCCTCACCAGCCTGCCCCACTCCAATCCAAAACCATCTTCCCCACTCCAGTCCAAAACAATCTACCCCGCTCCAGTCAGCCCTATTCCAATCCAAAACAATGTGCCCTACTCCAATCTGCCCCAATCCAAAGCAATCTGCCCCACTCCATTACAAAACAATCTGCCCCACTCCAATCCAGAACAATTAGCCCTGCTCCAATCTGCCCCACTCCCATCAAAAACAACTTGCCCGACTCCAATCTGCCCCATTCCAGTCCAAAACAATCCGCCCCACTCCAATCCACCCCAATTGAGCAAAGCCCAATCTACCCCACTCCAATCCCCACCCCACCCCACCCCAATCCACCTCAATTCAATCCACCTCACCCCAGTCCAGTCCACCTCACCCCATCCCAATCCAATCCACCTCAATCCACCCCACTGAAATTCAATCTACCTCACTGCAATCCAGTCTACTCTACTCCAATCCACCATCGCTCCCACACCAATCCAATTCACCCCACTCCAATTCAGCCCATTCCATCCCACCTCACTCCAGTCCATCCCGCTCCAATCCAATCCACCCCACTCAATCCATTTCACCCCACTCCAATCCACCGCACCTCACTGCAATCCACCCCACTTCAATCCACTTCACTGCATTCCACTGCACTCCACTCAAATCTAATCCATCTCAGTCCAGTCAAGCCCAAACCACTCTAATCCACCGCATTCCAATCCACCCCAATCAAATCTACCCCACCCCATTTCAGTCCACCCCACTCCAATCTAACGCACCCCACTCCACTCCTATCCATGCCCTTCAATACACCCCACTCCACTGCACAGAAATCCATCCTACTCCAATCCACCACACTCCAATCCAAACACCCCACTCCAGTCCAGTATAATCCAACCCACTCCAGTCCAGTCTAATACACCCCACCCTACTCTAATCCACCCTACTCCACTCCACTATAATTCAGCCTACACCAAAACATCCTACTCTAATCTAGCCCACCCCAATCTGATCCCACCCCATCCCCATCCCTCCAATCAAATCCACCCACCCCAAAACAATCTAATCTACCCCACTCCAATCCACCTCACCCCATTTCACTCCACCCCACCCCACCCCACTCCAATCTAACCCATCCAGTCCACCTACTCCAGTCCACCCCACTCCACTCTATCCAGTACACTCAGTCCCAATCCAGTACACCCTAGTCTACTCCAACACACCCCACTACCTCAATCCAATCCACTGCACTCTGACACTCTTTGCCACTGAACCACTGAACTCTACTCAAATCTGTGACAAAAACTTCCCCTACTCCACTCAACGACACTCTACTCCAACAAATCCTGTCTACGACACTCTACTTCACGACACTAACTTTTAGCCATGCTGAACAGCTGCCACACTGGTGTACAACATGGCAAAAACACACTGCCATAGCCAATAGCTCTTGTATAGGCGAGACCGCTTGTTTTTCTTGATGCGGTTTGTTCCCTGTGGCTCTGCCACGCCAGAGAAACTCAGGAAATAGAAACCCTCTGCCACCTCCAAGTTTCACACACTGGGTCTGCTCTCTATGTTAGAGATATAGTACACTGGATAACGGCAAATGATTGTTCCGCAGCTCCAACTACTGGCAAAGAAGGCACATCTGGAACTCACCTCTTTCAATTTGCCAATCTCGTTTCATCTCTACATCCTGCTCTACTGCTGGCGGGAAGGAGGGGATAGCTAGTGCAGCAAAAAGGGGCACAGCCTGCATGCTGCCCACCAAGTTGTTTACTAAACACCTCACTTTCCACATTGATGCTGGGCATTCCTATCCACAGAGTCACAGTGCAACTAGAAACATATTAAATCAGTGCAGGCTCACTCTTGCTGAAGGTACACATCACTTCACAGTCTTCTCTTTGTCTGGAGGCACCTAACCGGGTCTCAAATCCACCGTGTCCGGTTGCCAGTGGACAGACGTATACACAGTTCCCTAGATATACACTTTCAAGAACTCTGGTAGAACACATTGCACATCAATCCGCCTAAGTAAAGATAGCCAACGGTCCCTATACAGTATTAATTCATTTGTGTATACTTTTGTCACAATTTGTATTGTTAATAATCTTAAAAACATTACATCCATAAACCAGTAGAAGTGCTGACACTTACCTGTTCCATAGGAGGATGTTAGATCCAAGATAGCAAGCATGCGTTTCACCTTTCTAATAAAATTTTCAAGGCCCAAGTCTAAATAGAAAGTGAGAGTGAAAGTATGTTGCACAGGTGAAAAGACCTTCTATTTGGATAAAGTCACTTGAGCATAATTATGTAGTGTTAGAAGCCAAACCGTAACACAGAACACTCAATCAAAGACACATATGTGGAACGAAGATAAAAATGTGTCTATTGATTAGAAAAGTGTTGTCTTTCAGAGAGAAGAAAGTTAATGTGTCCATTCTGATATGATAAACACTTAGGCCCTCATTATGACTTTGGCGGTCTTCAAAGTCACAGCCGCCATATCATGGGTACTACTGGATTTCCACCACACTTTGGGATGCAATCCGGCAGTAGTCATGCTGGCGGGCGGAGGCGCTCTGGCGGATCCACCACCTGCACCGCCCCGCCAGTAGGACACCGCCCGCCATATTATGGCCTGTTATATGGCCTGTGGGTGTCCTGCTGGCGTGGCGCTGGTGGTGGTGGAAGCGCCCCTTCCTGTTCCCTGCTGGAAGACCTTCTCCCAGGAACAGGTAAGTCGATCGTCCGACAGGGGAGGGGGGTGTTGTGTGTGGTGACTGTGTGTGTGCATGAATGTGTGAATGCGTGGCTGTATGTATGTATGAATCTTGAAGTGAGTACGTGTCTGCATGTAAGTGTGTATGCGTGTGAGTATGCATGTTTGGATGGGTGTGAGTATGCGTGCATGAATGCGGGTATCAATGCAGGAGTGAGTGCGGGTATGAATGGAGTTGTGAGTGCGGGTATGAATGGAGTTGTGAGTGCGGGTATGAATGGAGTTGTGAATGCGTGTATGGATGTTGTGAATGTGTGCATGTATGCGGGGTGGGGGAGAGGAGCAGTGTGGCTGAAGGGGGGAGTGTGGTGGGGGAGAGGAACGATGTGGATGAAGGGGGGGTGGGAGAGGTCTAATGCTTGCTGAGGGGAGCCGTCTACTGGTGACAGGGAAGGGATTCCCTGTCACCGGTAGCCTTTCTGCCGCAGAAACCATGGTGGAAACCCAGCTCCTAATACCGCTGACAGTCTTCTGTGGACCGCCGGGTCGGAGATGATCATCTCTGGCCTGGCGGTTCCAACCCGCCATGGCGGTACAAGTGGATATGTGGCGGGTTGGCAGAGGCCAACTCGCCACACTCATAATGTGGCGGTCTTCACCGCCAGCCTGTTGGTGGTGGGACTGCCACATTTACCCTGGTGGTCAGAAGACCACCAGGGTCAAAATGAGAATGTTAGTATTGAATACAAAGTCCTTATTTGGCAAGGCTTATGTTTACCTTCTGGGAGTGGTATCACAGTAAGGCAAGTTTCAGCACTGACTATACCAGTCTCTCTAAGTGACTCTTTATGGGAGAGATGCTCTTGCTAGTGGTGGGTGATGCTACCATCCTCCCCCAGGAGTATGAAAGCGTCTACATTACTGCTGAGTGTCATACTATTTTATACCCAGGAGTCGCCACGTTTGTTCAAAAAAATGCTCTCTCTTCCTTACTGGCACTGTGAAGGAACATTTGTGCCATGTTTTTTCAGTTGAGGATAGCAGCACACAAGCGCTGCTCTTCTTGACATGTTGTAATCTATTCTTTGGGCTTTAACCACTCCCATCTCACGCCCATCACTTTCATTCGTTCCTGGGCCTGCCTTTCAAAAATCCCTTGATGTCATTGGTAAATGCTTTACATTTGTCCTGCCTTGAGGCTGTTCAGTTACCACCTTGGAGCGTGACCCTGTTACATGGATTATTGCATGATTGGGCATATACGTTAGTGTGGCGAACAATTGTTTTTTTTGCCTTGCTGCTTCGCAAGAAAATTTAGTTTCTTCCTCTTCCTTTGTTTTCAGGCATCTTGCTGTTTCTTTGCGATGTCAGTGGTGTCTTTTAAAAAAAAAATCTTTCAGTTTTATGTTTCACAAACTTGACATCAAGGTATTAGAGCGTTTTTTGTTTTTTTTTTGCAGTTTCATATAGCGCAAACTTGATACAAAGGTAAGACAGCGCTTTACATGAGCACCGGTTACATTACACACGAACACATTAATTTTTGGTAGCAAGGTGAGATTAAGTGATTTGGCCAGAATCACAGGATGTTGCGCCAGCGCCAAGACTCCAGCCGTGTTTCCCAGCTCCAAAGTCGGCAGCTCTGGCCCTTATGCCACATCTTCTCCTCTAGGGTTCTTTGTCTGGTGCATGTTTGGGCAGTCTGGCAATAAATCATTTTTTTTTATATGTAGCGCTTAGTAATATAGGTTCTGCCATTTTATATAGTGCTGCAAAGCAGGTGCCATTCTTAACAAAATCGCTATAAATAATTTGCATCGACCTTGCAGAGATCGAGAGGTGAAAAAGCTATGTCAGGATTGTAATCTGTGACATTCTCTTTCTGTCAAGACCCCTGCAGTTGGTGCATTAACCAACTGACTTGAGTAGAGCTTAACACTAGGCTTAGTTCTAGGCAAGAAGATGGCGAAAGGTGTTGTCTCCAAAATGGTGGAAAAGGAGTTGTGACTCCAGACCCAGGCACTTCATGGCCTCAAGCTTGATAGCAAAAAACATCTAGCATTTGGGTGTAAATTGGGCCTTTTCAAATAGAGTTCAGTCAGCGTGAACTTGATACAAAGGTATTACAGTGCTTTGCATGAGCACCTGTTACATTACACAAGAACATATTAATTTTTGGTAGCAAGGGGAGATTAAGTGATTTGCCCAGAATTACAGGATGTTGAGCCAGCGCAGAGACTCGAACTGTGTTCCCCACCTCTAAGGTCAACAGCCCTTGCCCTTACGCCACTTCCTCTCCCATAGGGTTCTTTGTCTGGTGTGTGTTGAGGCAGTCTGGGAATAACTCCGGAGCATGAAGTCGGGAACAGGGAAATTAACACAATAATTCTCTTCAATGGAATAATGCACAGAGCCTGGTTTGATGCTGAGCAGGACCTGCTCAGTCTTCTATCCTTTTTATTATATTCCATCAATTCTTTGCGATCCCAGTGTGTTACCACAGTACTAAGGACAATTACATAGAAGAGAAAATTGCTGCTCTACTTCCCAAACCTAGCATTCCCATCTAGTGGGAGACAAGATGCTGCAGTGTAGAGGAACACAATATGCCCCTTGTTAAACTAGACATGCAGTGTACTGTAAAGGCCATGAGCAGCAGAAGAACAAAGGGATGCTAGGGTTGGCTCTTGCCCCCTACAGAGGTCTTCAAACTTTGTACCTAGTTATTTGCCATAACAAGTGGATATGTTGGGATTACACTTGGGCCCGGAGACCAGCAAGAAATTGGAGTGATGTTCTTTGCCCAGACTCTGCTTTGAGAGCCCTTTGCTGAGTAAAGCATTCTTCCTTGCTGGCTTGTTTCAGTACGAACCACAAGGCTGCTGACATTAAAAGGAGCAATACAAGGCAACCAGATTCTGCTCCCAACCGAGGAGCTCCTTAGCTCGGCGGTTCTTAACCTTTTGAATGATGTGGAACCCCCACTGAATCACTCTTGGAAGTAGGGGACCCCATCTTAGTAACTTCTATGAATTGAACCTTAAAATAGTACACAAACGTACGGAAACAAGTGTACATCAAAAATACAGAAATTGAGAAATATTTTACTTGATTCACAACAAAAATAATACTGAAATTGAAATTCTAGAGGGAAGGTTGGACATTTTCGAAATATAGTTTTATATCTTAAAAACAGAGCCAGTATGGTAGACCCTAGTACATCACTCTGTCTTGTTTGGTCCTATTGCATACTTTGTGTTGCTGTATGCCAGCTCTTCAAATGAGGCCACCAATCTCCACATTAGGTTTAGTTTGCTATGCTTTAGCTGCTTAAACGAACCACGAACTTAATTTTTACCCTCCATGTTCAAATTCCTTCACATTTATAGAGTGTTTTGAAAATGTCTATTTAAAATTGTGCTTTTTATACGTGTATAGTATTTTATTAATCTGCTAATATTATTTTCAAAACAGTCATCGTCCCCATGAGTAAGCGTGACAGTCCCTACGGATATGCAGACCTCATGTTAAGATCTTCTGCCTAGCCTTTCTGTTCCACATAGTGGATTGTGAAGAAGTTAAACTTCGAAACATCTTTGTTTGCACACCTATCTGAATCCAAACTTCACAAGTATAGAGAACTCCATAGTAGCACCCATGACATTATGATCAAACAGGAGATAAATAAAATAATTAATGAAACATAAACAAAGTTGAACTTTTTAAATTTGCCCCAACTTCATAAAATCGCATCACCCAGAACAGTATCAGAGCGTGAATTTGTCTATTCATGTGTCTAATCATGTGCACAAACACCAGAACTTTGTATAGTTACATAAGCATGTAAGCATGTCCATGTACTTCAAAGACTGGATGTCCATGTACTTCAAAGACTGCGGCTAGTAAGTCTATAACCACTTAGTATGGCCATTTTTGTGTATGTTGAGAGCCCGTGTCAGTTGATCACATTTCACATTCTGAAAAAAATGCTCAGGCCCACAACACTGATCAAAGGAATCCAGGAATTAGTACCGATTTCTGAGAACATTCAGTGATAGGAGGTGAGGTTTTTGGTTCTCAACATCATTTGGCACTTCTTTCGTAAGTCCAGTTAAAGACCTTGAGTGCAGATTTTAAGGACATCAGTGGCGCAGGATGCTATGCTGAAAGTGAACGATGGTAAAAACAGATTAGTTGTATTCTTACCTTCTCTAAAATACTGTGTTGTAGAAGTGGACTATAATTCTTTCGGATTTCTGGTTTACTGACGTTCTCCTTCAGTTTGGAAAATGACCGATGATTCTTGTCGAAAAGTAACCTGTATTAGACCTATTGCCCAGCTATTGTCACTATGTACTTGGCTTGATATGTCAAATCTTAAATGTAATCGGTCTTATTGGCTCTGTGCTCATGGGGCATTTCTCTTCCCTTCAATGGCACCCACTCTATAACGCCGTCTTAAAAAATGTCAGTGGAGATGCTATCTTCCACTCGGAGAACATGTCTCCTTTGAGGGCACCATTGTGGTTTTATTCATTAACTGCTTCGAGACCAATGCAGAATTTGGGCTAGCTCATATAACATGACTTCTGTCAGGTGTGGACAGAACCACAAAAGACTGTATTTTGTCAGTGAATATGGCCATCAGCTTATTCTCTTTAATTGAGGTGGCTTTGTTAAATATCTGCCACACACTCTACTTTTGAACACTCTGCATACCATTTTGTAAGAGGAAGATGAATAGACGAGTCAGAAAGACATACATCTAACTTATCCCAAACTATTTGAAGTTTTTTTTGTCTAAGACTGGTTGCTTTGTGCAAAGATCTCAGGAACATCCATTTTAGTTGTGGAAAGAAGCTGTTCTTTCCAAAGGCTGAAAGGAAGTTCCCCTGGCTTTATAGCAGTCTTGGGATTTTTTTTCTCACGTATAGAGTGCAGGTCACAATTAATGTGTAGATATTGCAGTCTTCTTGGCACCTGTCCATGCTGTAACCGCTTAAGTGTCTAACCCTCTAAAAAGTCATCCAGGGATCAATGTCCTTTTTGATGATGTAGGCCTCAATGTTTTATGAGCCATGGTGATCATCAAACATCAGAGTTCAAGGAGCTCCAAAAGGGAGTTGACATTTTGTAATAGCCAAAAGAGACATCACTGGGTGGCGGCATGCCGAAATGTGCTTGACAGGCATGAATGTTTGCATTGAGGCAGAACGAGTAATCCCTGAATGGATGGGCTGCCTGAGGAAATTCGAGAAATGTGTGGACATTGGAGACCATATTATGGTTTGGCTTGGAATGAACTATCAGGAAACAGCAGCCCTGTTGTACTGTGGCAATATACAAATGGGCCCAATGACAATGAAACGTGAACCATTAAGAGGGGAGTGGCTTTCCAGGCTCTAGGAGATTGAAAAGGAATGGCTGGCATTTTTTAGATGTGTTATCCCGCTTGATGAGTATGTGGTGCAAATACTGTGCATAAATGTGCTGACCAGATATGCTGAGGCTATATTCTGTGTTGAGTTGAAAGAATGAATAAATAAAGTTAAAATGAGTGCTGATGTGTGACCGACCCACTATTCATAGGTTTTTCATTCCCACTGTCCTCCTAATCAGTTTACACCTCCATGTTTCGGATTTTATTTTCCTCCTTGCTAGGCGTCTTGTCACCATGCCCTTCCCACATATCATACCTTCCTTCCATTAGTATCTTATTCCTTCTCCTTTCTCTGCCTCTCTACTGTGCTCACCACCGAATCCCAAGCAAACATGTATGTTTGGCCCCTTTTTTCCAGTGAACATATTTCAATAACCGTTCGAATTTCTAATCCTTATATCAAATCCCTACACCTATGTTTGTAATCCCAAGCATTCATGCCATTCAAGGATACCTCCTTAATGACTTAATTGCTGCCATGTTATTAATACGATTCCACAGTTACAGAACTGTATGTACCAAAAATATCTAAGAAGGTGCAAAACTTTGGAATTACTATGGACTCCAGGCTGCCCATGCAAATAAAGTGTACAAATTATCCAACTTTCCCTTTATTACAATGGAAGCACTGCAAGACATCTTCCCATGCCTAGGATTCCCTTGTATTGTGCAAGCAATAGTATATTTTGTCCTATCAGAATTGGAGTATGCTATGGCCTATACCCATGGCTCTCCTCTGTCAACCATGAGTGGACTATAAAGCATTTAGTACTCTGCTGCTAGGCTACTTGTAAATGTAAATGCACAAGCCCATATCTCCCCGACCTTGAAAGCTATCCAATAGTTACTGGTTGCTAAAAGATCCATCTAAAGCTGCTTTGTATCACCCGCAATGCAATAATTGGTAAAGTCATACATAAAGAGTACACTGTTCCTGTAGAAAAAAACGCACACGTTCAAAAAGAGGCACTTCTTTATCAGAAGCAAGGGCCCTCACACACCCAATGGGTGTCATGCTTCATCATAGGACAGCTCCTTGTTAGGCCGGCACTGCAATGCCTAACGGGTCCCACACGGGGCACTTAACCGGAGATCTTTTCAAATTGAAGGTGTGTGCCATGAAAAAGTCGAACTACATTGACGTCTACCTTCAAAAAGGAAAGCTGGAGAAAAAGAAAACTTAAAATTGGCTCTAGAGTCTCCAAACAACTGATTTAATTGGTATAGAGACTCTAGGTCAATATTAAAAACGGGGGGTAGTGGGAACGGAATAAGGTTCCACCACTCAACAACCAATAACAGCCTAGACAGGAAAAATCTCCTTATGGCTGATGCACGGTCGACATGTTTCGCGCCCTGGGTGTCTCTACAGATCAAGCAGTGCTTCCTCAGGACCAGAAAATATAACTCCTTTGCTTTTGAATACACACCTGAAGAGTTCAGGGGAACAAACACGGAAGAATTACTTACAACAAAGGAAGAAGGACTATCCTATTCCATAGTCTACGTAGAGGAACCTGTCAGAGAAAACAAACATATTGTCACTTGACAAGGGGTGACACATCAACATTGAATGGCATCACCCCATATTGTGAAGCACTTTGTGGAGATTGTGCTAAAAAACAAACCATGTGAAACCATCCACCATGATAGACAAAGGAGAAGATAGGGGAGGGGGTTCTAAATGCTTACTCCCCCATATTGAGGATAAGGCTCCTTGGGAAGCAGCGGCCCTTATGGACTAGCGTTGAACTGCAGAGGTCATAAGGATAATATAATAGAGTAAAGTGCATAGTTGCTGATTATATAATGGATTGATAGCAAAGTAGGGAACGACGATAACCCCACCTACAATGACAATTTATCTAGTCAAAGAACATGATTCTACAGTCATCACACGGAGAGGGGAGACATATTGCATCATCCGTTCACATTGTATTAGTACACTGTTGATAAGAAGCAAAGTCTAGCACAATGACCTTTTAAATATACGTGTTCATCATGGTGCGAACTGCTGAAAGGAGTCACACAAGGACAGCTGAAAACAGTGGTCAGCCCCCGATGTACAAAAGCCCAACTAAGGTTGTAATGGGGGAAAGCCAATAACTCATTGTGCACTCTCTCCTGATAATCGAATTACGTTACTAGTTGGACAAGAAAAACAAGATGACCTGCCCCATAAGGTGGGGCATTGCTGGTTAGTCAACAGCGAACAGTTGCGTGTAAACTATTGCCAAGAGCACTTACAGACAAACTAAAAAACGGTAATCTCAATGTCTACACAATGCGCTATTTATCAGCGCTCCCGTTTAAAAAACGGGACAGCTGCTCAGCAAAAACTTACTTCACTATCCTCGTCCTTCGCCGTAGACCTACCCGACGACCGCGATCCCAGAAGTAAACTGGGAACGGCAGCTGTCTTTGTTAAGGGTCACGGCATGACGACAGGGCCAATCCAGTTCCAAGCGTTTCTCTGACACGTATAGGTCTAGCCCCTCCCACACTGGGAGGAGCCATGAAAGCATTCAGTGTCCTAGCAACCACCCTGTGGTAATACGGCAAAAAGCTGCAATAACCTGGCACCAAAACTGCCATTAATCAAGGAAATTTTAACACGTATCATACTAGGACAGAGAAGAGAATGATTGGCAAACAGCACAACCCGGCAAGCATTCTGTGTACAATGTCCAATTAGCGCATGGTGTCAATAGACACAGGTGAACCCAACCTAGGAGCTGTAAGCTCCGTGTGACCAATAATACTAAGAGGCCCAGCGAGATCAAAAATAAAACGCATAGACAGTATATGGGATCCCGCATCATGATGATCCGTAAAGACACACAAGGGGAAGGGTGTATTGTAAGACAAATTATAAAATTCATTAATGAGTCAGAAGTCAGGAGAGTGGCAAATTCTGTTGTCAACTCCTGCACTGGAACAATGAAGAGGACAGCCTAAAAATGTCGCTCTACAAATCACGTACCTGAGTAAAAACTCATCAATGGGATGTCGTCATTCAGCCCAATAAGGTGGGTCCCCAGCCTAAAGACCCAACGTTGTTCTTTCTCGAAAAGACTCTTAGAGCCATTCCTCAAGAAGTTCGGACACTCTAGTACAACCCAACTCATGTCATTAGGAGTATGATTAGTTTCGCGAAAATGTACACTAAATTTGGTGGTAGTGTGTCCGCATCTAATGTTACTCCGATATTCGTTTGTCTGGATTTTCACCGGTCGTGTCGTCATCCCTACACAGCCTAAATGACAAGGGCAGGTAATCATGTATATACAATTCCGTGTATTGCAATTAGTGTGCTTGTAAAGATGCCAGCTGCCTATGGGATGTAAATCTAGGGATTTTGTCTGTGAGGTTAAGGGGCAAACATTACAGTTGCCACAAGGGTAATGGCCCTGTACTGGGGGCAAATGCCAAAGTGTAGACTGAGACGTTTTTTGCGGTGTCAACCTGGGACGTGCATGGACAATTAGTTCTTTAATGTTTCTGGTCCTTTTAAATGCAAACAGAGGTTTAGATATTGTTTCACCCCCACTTCCCAAGATAGACCTTCGGTTGTTAATTAGTTTCCGAATGGTATTGGACAAGGGAGTATAGGTAGAAATACAGGTTAACCTCGAATCTGACTGGTTAGGTACATGTGCCAGAAGGGCTTCCCTGTGGTTGTTGCGGGCACGTTTTCGGGCAGAATTAACTATTTGGAGTGGATAATGTCTTTCTTGCAGTTTATGAGAAAGATTGTCTGCCTGTAGCTCAAAGTTCAAAACCTTGCTGCAATTGCGACGAAGTCTCAAGAACTGACCGTAAGGTAGATTGTCTCGTAGAGATTTAGGGTGATAATCAGTCATTAGGTTTGCAGGCCTCTGTCTCCACTCCTTTACGAGCATTCAGGAGGTTCAGGGGGTTTGGGCATGCCTCTTCCTTTCAAGGGAGATTTCAGCGGACATGCCAACAGGCTGCCTCTACTCACCCCTATAGATCATATAGGGGAAGGGGCAGGGTTTGTACCAGAGGGGCCACCCAGCAGCACTCCTCTTCCTCCGGAGGGGTGCAGCAGGGAAAGCAGCCTTAGTCCTCCATCAATCCCTTCGCATGCATCTCCTGTAGGGGGGAGATTTTCTCAGTTTCTCCACATGTGGGAGACAATAACGTCGGACTCCTGGGTCATCGATATTGTGGGGAAAGGCTAAACTCTTCCCTTCCGGGAGTTTCCCCCTCCCCTCCCATCCCTCCCTGCCCATCCTTCTATTCGGAAGACCATCTCCTTTTATTACAACAAGAGGTTCTAGTCCTTTTGTCGAAAGGTGCAGTAGAGTTGGTTCCAGAGCAGGAGAGGGGTCAGGGCTGTTATTCAAGATATTTCCTGATCCCCAAAAAGGATGGTCGGTTGAGGCCAATCCTGGACCTGAAAATTTTGAATGGGTTCCTCATGCAGGAAAAGTTAAAAATGCTGACCCTAACACAGGTGCTTTTGGCGTTGAACGAAGGGGATTGGATGGTGTCTGCCGACTTGCAGGATGCTTACTTTCATATCCCGATTCTCAAGTCGCACAGGAAGTATCTCTGGTTTGCGGTGGGATCGCAACACTATCAGTTTGCGGTCCTTCCGTTTGGTCTTACTTCAGCACCTTGAGTCTTCACGAAGGTGATGGCGGTGGTTGCAGCAGAGCTCAGAAGGAGGGGGATAGCAGTATTCCCTTACCTGGATGATTGGTTGATCAAAGACAAGTCTCCGGAGCTCCTGCTGCGTCACTTGCAGTCAACAACCCAGTTGTTCGATCTGGGCTTTTCGGTGAACATGCCCAAATCTCACCTGGAGCCCCCTCAACGCCTCCTGTTCATAGGGGCAGGACTAGACACAACATTGAATCTGGCCTTTCCTCCGCCGCAGCGGGTTCAGGACATTCAGGCGTTGATTCCAGTGTTCCAGAATGGAGCGGTCGTTCCAGTCCTCAAGGTCCTTCGTCTGTTCGCTTCTTACATTCTGTTGGTCACTCATGCACGCTGGCACATGAGGGCTCTTCAGTGGTGCCTTCGCAGGCAGTGGTTTCAACACAAAGGGGATCTCGAGGAATCGATAAGGATCTCCAGAGACGCTGCAGCAGATCTTCGATGGTGGGCTGCCGTCGGCAACCTTTCTCAAGGAAGGCCGTTTTCGCTGCCACCTCCAGTGGCCACAGTGATAACGGATGCTTCCACTCTAGGGTGGGGAGCTCATCTGGGGGACCTGGAGGTCAAAGGTCATTGGTCTCCAGTGGAACAGAAGTTTCACATCAATCTGTTGGAATTGCGGGCAATACGTCTGGCTCTCAAGGCCTTCCTCCCTTCCCTTTGCGGTCAGTCTGTTCAGGTCCCGACAAACAACACTACTGCGATGTGGTAAATAAACAGACAGGGAGGAGTGGGGTCGTACCTTCTCTGCAGAGAAGCTCTGCAACTCTTGTCCTGGGCACAGGACCATCGGATTTGCTTAGTAGCAAACCATCTGGCCGGAGTTTTGAACGTACGTGCAGACAGTCTCAGTCGGCACATCTCGACCAATCACGAGTGGCGTCTTCATCCAGACCTGGTCCTTTACATCTTTCAGATGTGGGGGTTTCCTCAGATAGACCTGTTTGCCACTCGGGAGAACGCGCACTGCCTTTCGTTCTGCAGTCTCCACTATCCGGGGCAAGGAGCGTTGGGGGACGCGTTTCAGATGTCCTGGCACGGCCAGCTGTTTTACGAGTTTCCCCCCATACCTTTGATTCCTCAGGTTCTGAGGAAGATTCACCAAGACCGGGCCCATGTCATCTCAATAGCTCCGGTTTGGCCAAGAAGGGTGTGGTATTCAGACCTTCTCCAACTCTCTCTGTGCCCTCCGCTCCGTCTCCCTCACAGGGCAGACCTCCTCTCGCAGTCGCAGGGGCAGGTTCTACACCCCCACCTCCAGAGCCTGCACCTACATGACTGGAGATTGAACGGGGCAATCTGAGTACTTTTTCTCTCCCACCAGAAGTGGTGGATGTTATATTATGGGCCAGGCGACAATCCACCAAATCTATCTATGCAAGCAGGTGGGCTAAATTTGTGGCTTGGTGTGGAGAGAATCAAATTGATCCCTTACGTGCCCACTTATCGGACATTTTTTCATTTGCGATGTCAACGCAGAGGGATTGTGCGGTTGTGACTTTTAAAGGTTACTTGTCCGCGCTGTCAGCCTTTCTGTGTTTGCCAGACCAACCCTCCTTGTTTAAGTCCCCAATAGTTTTGAGGTTCATTAAGGGTCTCACTAACAAGTTTCCGCCCACTCCATTCATTATGCCGCAGTGGGATTTGAACTTAGTGTTAGCATTTCTGATTGGTTCACCGTTTGAACCAATGCATTTATGTTCCTTAAGATTTTGAGTTTTAAAAACTGTTTTCCTGGTTGCCATTACGTCAGCTAGGAGGGTGAGTGAGCTCCAGGCTCTTAGTGTAGAACCCCCATACACCTCCTTTTATAGGGACAAGGTGGTGTTAAGGACTAAGGCGGCTTTCTTACCGAAGGTTGTTACACCGAAGGTTGTTACACCCTTTCATTTAGGACAGTCCATCACACTTTCCTCCTTCTATCCTCCACCTCATCCATCAAAGGAGGAAGAGAGGCTACACCGACTAGATCCAAGAAGAGCATTGAGCTTCTTCGTCGACAGGAGGAGAGAGTTCAGACAGGAGGATCAGCTCTTCGTCGGTTACGTGGGGGAGAGGAAAGTCAAGGCTGTCCACAAGAGAACGCTTTCAAGGTGGGTCATTCTTTGCATCAAATTGTGTTATTCTTTAGCAAAGAAGGAACCTCCTGTTGGGTTGAGCCCGATTCCACCAGGGCTAAGGCGGCCTCTTCGGCCTTAGCTAGAGGTGTTCCTGTGGTTGACATCTGCAAGGCCGCAACTTGGGCATCCCTCCACACGTTTGCTAAACATTATTGTTTGGATTCTGAAGTCTGGAAGGATGGCCATTTTGCACGGTCCGTGCTGCAGGATTTCTTGGTTTAACCATTCAGGCACCCACCACCGAGTGCGGTACTGCTTTGGGACTCTATTCATTAGGTGAGGAATCCACAGGTAGTTGTATCCATCAGAAGAACAAGTTACTTACCTTCAGTAACGCCTTTTCTGGTGGATACACTAAGATACCTGTGGATTCCACACAGTCCCACCCGCCTCCGCGTTGCCTGGCTGGTCTTACCAAAATTTCCTTGGGTGAGCATCTGTATGTTGTTGATATGTATATTCTGATGCAATTATTTATATATGTGTATATATTTGTATATATATATTTATGTGTGTGTATATATATATATATATATATATATATATATATATATATATATATATATACTATTGTGGAACTGTATACAGTAGGATGTATATTTCTTCTCGTGATTTTTTTCTATTGTTTGAATTAAATGATGGGATATAAGTTTTGATTGATGTGTTCATGTCAAATACGTAGTATCAATGTTCACCTGTTCGCCTCAAAGGCACGTAAAAAATGGTCGTAACTGACGTCTGCACGCTGACGAGGACCTCTTATTGCCTGGATGACGTCAGACGGCGTCGCATGGGAGTCGGGCAATTGTGACGTTATCGTCGACGTGCAGAGCTAGAAGAAAATTTCCGTTGGATGCTGGCGCATGGGGAAAATTCATTAGGTGAGGAATCCACAGGTAGCTAGTGTATCCCCCAGGAAAGGTGTTACTGAAGGTAAGTAACTTGTTCTTTGGGTGCCTGATGCCTGGTTAATTTCACTATCAATGGAAATGCATTGATTGCCTCACTTTCAGACTGCTTAGGCCTGCAGGCTTTTCTTGCTGCAAGGGATGTGAACCCTGTGGCTTACTTTCAAGCCCTTTTGACTACTTTGACTTTTTTCCGCAATAGAAATTTGAGAACTGTTGTCCCATCCTGTGTTTGATCCCAGTTAGTTGCAACTTTGAATTACCATCCTTGTTGTAGCATTAATGCACTGTAAAACCTGTTCATGGAGTTACCACATCAACTAGAGAACAGTCCACAGTCTCATGAATTCCCAAGAGAGTGGAAATTGTACATTGGTCCTTTGGCGGGTGAAAGGAACTTGTATTCTGCTACTTGAGATGCGGAACATAATCCTAGCATGACCTCACACAGGACTGAAGTTCAATTCCGTCACCCCACACTTGCTAAAATGTAAGGTGTTGGTGTTGACTACGATTGATAAGAATTGTCAAGAATTGATAACAGCTTGTGGAAGGTGACTTCTCACTCGGTATTTTTTGCTGATTATAATGCTGAAGTTGTGTTTGGAAGACATTTCAAATCCTAAACTTTTTGTGCTCATCTGAAACCACAGGTGTGCGAAAATTGCAGTTTTTCTGCAATATTTTTGGAAAACTTTGCAACTTCATGATATTTGCAAAGTTTTTTTTGCTGTACCACTTCCGTGAGATATTCGTGACTTTTGTGACACTTTAAGTTGCACATAACCTTATTTAACACCTCCAGCCTTAGACATACTTTTCACAATGCAGTTCTCTTTTCTGGGCCTGGTGACATTGTGCATAGAAAGGCCCCTCAAATGGGGAACTAGCAGAGAAGTAAGTTGCATTTACATTACCGCTTTGCCGGATGAACTTACAGTGGAAGTAATGATGGCAAACAGAGTAAACTGTGCTTTGGCAAAGGCTCCCAGGTACTGTTGTGACTTTTGGAAAGGGTGAAAATCGGGAACTTGACAATATTTGGCAGTTGAGATAAAGAGCAAACCCCTATCTGAAATTCTGCCACAAACCGGTGTTGACACACTTTACACCATTAATCAATTGTTTTGTTTATAAACTACACAAAAAGTAATAATGGTGTGTAATTCATCATTTCCTGAACTTTACATGGCAGTGGTACCGCAGTGTGTCAGGGGTATTCTCGAACACACTTGATTAAGATGAAGGATTTTCTTTTGGAAATCCATTGGAGTTATAATTAAATTAGATTTTCTCAAGGATGCATTTTGTGGTAGATAATGAGAGTCTGATCAAAATGGTGACTGTCGGAGTGGATGAGAAGAGAATTTGACATAGTCGGATGAAGCTTGGAAAGGAAATATATGCATGCGTAAATGTAACATCGGTATGGGCCAGTAGCTCCTCTGTGTTCAGCATCTGTATGATGAGCAGGAATGCTCCATGAACCAGAGAGGGCCTTTGATCGATATTTCTAACAGGCTTGCTTCATAGATCTAAGAACCCTCGTGTTTCTGACCTATGCACTGGTTACAGTGGAATGACTCACCCTCAGTTAAATCCCATCTAAATACCCAAGTGTGGTTATGATAATACCACAGTAAGGAGGTGAATTGTTACTGCTAGGATTATTATTTCGGCAGAAAGCAGTAAAAGGTGCTAATACTGGCCGGTGCTCCACAGATTTGACCACATTTGTATTGGACTCAGATACCACTAGGATTTGGTTGGTGGTATATCTGTTAAATAATGTGGTATGACTGTGTTCCCCCAAAACAACTGGAGTTCCAGAAGTGAGTGGTAACCCAACTACTGCTCAGGTCTGCCATGACTGCGGGACTCTTAACAGAGCTGCCTTTTGGGGTTGGAGAGTAAGCCGGCCTGGAGGTGGAAGTGAGGGGGAGTCTGTGCTCTAGACAAAATGTAGGACTTGATCTGTAGGAGTAACACGAACGGATGGTGGGTAGGATGAGGCAGAGAGAGACGTGAGAGAGATGATACATGGGCAAACATCGCCCAGGGACAACTGCCTTTATCTCTGTGAAGTCGATGGCATTCATCTAGGTCACAGCAGACCCTCGCCACAGACTACCAGGATGGGTCATAGCAAACCCTCAAGACAGATCCTCCATGCCTGATGGTTAGGATGGTTATTGGAAGGCGACTGATTCTATGACCCAAATAAACAGCACGCACATCGCCTTCCTACAGTATTCATTTTCGAGCCTTTTTCGTCCATTGACTTTTTAGCATAATGGGGAGGAGATGCATTGACTCGGATCTAAAGACGGATGCGCATTTACCGTGCCCCTCCCTTGAAAACGTGAAGTATTGTTCAGAATTGTGAATTTCTTCGAGCTTCATTACATTGTTTAATCAATGTAACGCCGCTGCTTCCGAAGCACCTGCTTTTAATGGAAATGTACTTTCCCCGCTCAATGTAGCAGTGTGGAAATGGCTGCCAGGGTTCTGCCGCGCGCACATAATGGGCTACTCCACGCCCCCGATGCCCTGCGGACTGTTCATAACGATGCCCTGCTTTCCACGAGCGACGTTCATCGAATCGGGGACTATTGAGTTTGCTTTGGCCTACGAGAGACAGACCGATAGATGCCTGGCTTTGTGCGTCCTTCGTGACGATGTCTTCGCCAGTAGCAGTTCCGCATGAGCCCGTACCACATTAGTGCATAATGGCCCATGCTGAATGTGCTCCCGCAGAACTATGCACGGATCAATGTCATCCGCGCCTTCTTGCAAAAAAATACAAAAAATACGACCGACCTTGAACTGCTTTGAAATCTGTGTCTACTCAGAAAGTATTGAAAATTTATTTTTGCATCTGTTTTGTCTTCGGTTCTGAAGCGATAATGATTTGATTGCTGTGTTGCATTGACCAGGTATCCCCTTAATACAGCTGACTCTTCATAGGTTAACACTTAGTAGACAGACCTCACTCCAGGAGACGGAGCTTTGGGAACTAGACACGGTCACCACAGTAATCACAGCACTAACAGGTAATGTGCAAGCAGAAATATGTTTTTATAAAAGCAATAGGCCCATTGTTTAGGATTAGGAAAATCATGCCATAAACGATTAGGTCCTTCCACACTCTGCAGCCAAGATATGACCACAAACGTTATTCTAGCATTTATACTGTAAGGAGTGTTAAACCCTGTAACATTGAAGTCTGTTGGCAAAGTTATCCTATCACCTTTGACCGCAGTCTCTAAGTTCAGCTCTGTTGGTCACATGGAAGTCCAGACTGCTTTGAAGGATATTGTAAAGCAAAAGGCCTGATGTCCTCTGCAGCTAATGTATCCATGCCATTTTCCCTTTCTCCTGAGGAATATCTCTTTTTTTCCTTTTTCAGACACAATTTGTGGGGCCCTGTTCTCAAGGGTCCCACTTCACACCTGGTCCTCAGGGCCCATCTTGGTGCTCCAGGAGATGAGGGAGATGAGTCGATAGTGTCCAGGGCCCTCCACCCCCCAATATTCTTGAGGAGGTTGCCACATGACCCTTCTCTATGGGGTATGGAATAGGGGCAGCATTTGAAGTATTTTGTGGTGCAGTTGATGTACCCATAGGGTATTCCTATTTGCCTCCTCTTCAGTTATAAAGTTCAGGATTGTGTGACAAATTAGGGTTTTGGGGTTTGTGTTTATGTTTTTATCTGACTGAAATTTTGCAACGTTATGCATGGGTTTTGCATTAATGATCTTGAACACCAGAAGGTGTGCTCCCTGAAAATAGTTTGCAATTGTCTTCGATGCACTTGTCACTAGTGTTATCCTTAGGTGATCACGAACATCTCATTGTCTGCATTCATATATAGGAGATTTCGCTTTGCAGAATTCCCATGGGCAGTGTTTATAGCCATTTGCCTCTACTCTGATCATCACAGTGCATTCCAGGAGACGGATTAGTGGTGGGTAACTCTGCTCAAACCAGGTTGGTTGTATTTTGCAACTAGAAGAATGCACTCCCATTGATAGACTGCAGACTGTTTCCCAGCTGCCCCTGGACTGGCTTGTATTCTGGATCGGCACTCCAGCTTGAGGCCTGCATGGACCCTGATGTGGCACTAACAGAATATTAGGCTGAATGCTGACTGCTGGGTTGTGGTTGGTAGATGGAAGACAATGTCCTCTAAACCAAGAATCACTTTGTTTACTTTGTAACGTTAAGGTACTGATACAGTGGTTAAAAATAAACTGTGCTTTTATATATCCCTTTCATCTTCATAGCTGCCAAATTTTTCAGGCTCATAGAAGACTTGCTGCTTCAGCCAGCAGTGTTTTAGTATTCTGTGACTTGTAGTTCTGGTTTAATAATGGGATAAGTAAGACAATAAGTGCCAGCATGCCTTGAAAAATCAGAGTATGTATTGACCTGTAAATCTTGGAAGGACTGCATTCTCACAGTTCGAAGTGTTTGCCCAACTAATGAGACAGCACTACCAAACAATTACAAAATAAAGCAACCTCTGTAAGGAAACATAGCAAACCATCATGTCAGTGCTTGCCATTGATATATGCAAGTGTCGTTGGAGACATTTTGGCAATTTGTCTTTTTGCAATCATTACATTTTGCACACACAACCTGGCCAAAGCAATAGATAAGCACTAGTCTTAATGATTAGGCCATTTCATTTTGGTCATTTATGTTCATCCAGCAACTCTGTGACCCAGGCTCACAGCTACTGTTTAAAGTGGAGTGGTAGCAGCAGTCAGGTCTTCTGAGGTCGAGGGTATGGTCAAAGACCTATGATTCTTGCCTAGGAGTGTAACATTGTTGCACTAATACATTCCCCTTGCTTTAGGATCTCCGAGTAGTCAGCTGTATCATACAGTGTCTTCTAAGTCTTACAGCACCATAATTGTGTGATGGGGGTAGTAATTCACTCTTTGTGCTGTTGTAGTACCTCGGCAGTGTGAGGTTCATCTAGAAGTATCCTGTTAACAAGTGTTGTGGGACCACACAGTGTTTGTTTCTTTCCTTTTTAGGGTCGAGCGCGCAAGTGCTCTAGCCAGCTGTAATCTTTCTGAGGGCTTTTACCCACGCCCACTGCACGCCCATCAGTTTCGTTGGTTTGTGGTCTTGCCTTTTAAAATTCGCTTGAATTCATTTGTGAAAGGCATGCATACTTCATGCCTTTTCCGATGTTTAACCCTCCTCGTGCGTACCGGCCAACTACTGAAAACATACGAGGCTTCATGTTTTTAGCATGGTTTCTGAACTACTTTTTCTTTTTATTTGCTACGCACCGTGATCTCGCTGGGCAGTAGTCGAGTGCTTTCTATGACATCGACCCTGTTACATGGATAATTGCACTTTTGCCGATACGTTTGACTCCGAGTGAACTTCTGTTTCCTTTTGTGTGTCTCCTACACGCTCATGGTGGCCATTGGCTCGCTTATGTAAAACTGTATTACTTTTCATTTTCATTTTATATGACAATAAAAGCCCGGTTAGGACTTTGCAACGCTAATAGCTCTAAGTCAATCAAATGTGAGACCCATTGCATTGCAAATGCTTGTTTACTTTACTTTCAAACCCACTAATTAGTCCTGTTCATCCTTGATAATTGGTATTTGCATTTTGCACTAGTGAGGCATCTGGAATAATAACACTTTCAGTTTGTTTCTGGACCCCACCCCCACAACACACACAGAATTTTAGCGCCTGCTACGTCCCTGCACTAGTTGCATGGACTCTTACATGGTTGCTAATGGCAAAGAGCCTCCAGAGTCCAGACTGAAATATAGAGTCGCCTTAACATCTCTCCTTGTTGTTCACAGAGGTGGCGTCACATAGAAGTTGTACTAGGTTGTTGGGGATCACCACGGCAGTAGTATTAGCTCATTTAGGGCCAGATGTAGCAAAATGCTAATTTGCGACTTGCAAATTGCGAGTCCCTGCGACTCGCAATTTGCAACTCGCAAATTGGTATGCAGTACGGTGTCTCAGACACCGTCTGCGACTCGCTATGGGGTTGCAATGACCCACCTCATTAATATTCATGAGGTGGGTCGCTAATTGCGGCCCCATAGCGAGTCTAGGCACTCGCAAACATGGAGGCCTGCTGTCGTCAGCAGACCTCCATGTTCGTGACTGCTTTAAATAAAGCAGTTTTTTTTTTTTTTTTAAGTGTAGCCCGTTTTCCTTAAAGGAAAACGAGCTGCACTTAAAAAAAAAAAACGAAACCTTTAGTTTCGGTTTTTTTTCAGGGCCTGTAGTGGTCCCTTGGACCACTACCTACCCTGAAAAAATATTTGTGGGTCCATTCACAAAGTGGAAGGGGTCCCATGGGGACCCCTTCCAATTTGCGAGTGGGTTACCATCCACTTGAAGTGGATGGTAACTGCGACACCATTTGCGACCGCATATGCGGTCGCAAATGGTATTGCATACCACTCAGAATCGCAAATAGGAAGGGAACACCCCTTCCTATTTGCGATTCTGAAATGCATATTGCGAGTCCGTACCGACTCGCAATATGCATTTCTGCATTGGGAAACGCGAATAGCGAGTCGCAAACGGCAATTTTTGCCGTTTGCGACTCGCTATTTGTTTCCTGCATCTGGGCCTAAGTGTGACTGTGGCAGGAATTGTCTAGATGCTGGAGTTTCGTTGGGTAATTATTGTGCTAGTATTTGGGTTTGGTGGAGGCACTAGTTATTCTAGTTCTTTGTCCTATGTGGTGGTAGATGCCCTGATTCCTTACTCTTCCGTGCCTGAATGGTTTTAACAGTTATTTTGTCGTCACTGAATTAGCGGTGTTCACAGTATGCTATGGGAAGGGCCACTGGAATTATATGATTTTGTGGCTGCGGCTTTTGTGGCATAATTATGGTTTTGCGCATTTGCCACATAATGGTCATCTCCTGCAAAATATGCAGATTTTAACCAATTTGTTTTTTTTGTTTCTAGTTCAAACGGATCACAGGTTACTAAAAGCGTGACGAGGTGTTTGCTTGCAGTGCAAGGGCTTTTGCAAAAGTTAACTGGTCATTGTTAATTTGCTTATTTCTGTATTTAGTTGTTAAACTGGTAGTAATTAGGTAAAATATTTGCCCAGACAGTATTAGAATGTGCAGAATATGTCAAAATAATGAAGTAATACTATCAAAAAATCAATTGCTTTATGTCGCATAATTAGCCTTTTCTTTATGCATAATTTCCTCAAGCCTGTTGCATAGTTTGATGCCCCCCTTCCCCGGAGTTCCAGTGGCTTTGGTATGAGTGCTTGATCTGTGTACCTTTTTACTCAGTGGTATAGTACAGTAGCAGTGTTTGTCGTCAGTGGCAGCAGTCACGGAAGCTCTTAATGTCACTGAAAAGTCCATTTGAAATTCGTGCTCCCTTTTACACGTACAACCCAAGTTATAACTTTGTACTGAAAGTTCAGAGTATTGAGTCTAAGTTGTACACCCCACTTCAGTGGGTTTTGTTTTATTTTGGCGGTCCTTGCCGCCATCTCAGTGTTCTTGATAACTGTGCATGCTCCGGTACTGCTGGTACCCAGGGTGGTTGCATACGACTCTCCAGTTACTCCTCGCTCCTCTGTACCTGTGCCAGTAGGACAAGCAGTGCCTTCTGCCCGCTGGGAGCTAAACTGCTTCTTCTCGGCCTGTGCAGGCGGCTGCCTCCAGGGTGTAGTTCTGCAGTCTGCGGTAAACTACACCCGGAGTAGAAAGCAAACACTTACAACTGGAATCACCCGCTGCTTGCTTCATTGAGTATACACCATGTAACTCATGGTATTGATATTGGGTGTTATTACAGTGTTCTTATTTGATGACAACTTCATCTTTACTTATCCTTTGGGATTTTTGCTGATTTTTATCGTTATTTATCTTCGATTATTTTTTGTTCTGTGAAACATGTAGCTTTCACTTGAATTATTTCCACATTTTAAAAGTGTACACTTGTGCTTTGATGCTTGTATGGTGTTGTCTGTATACCTACCACTTTACTAAGGAGCAGCAGATAGAGTTTTGGCTTTCAGACTGCACACAGGGCTGTGGGGGAGCTACACAGTTCAGTATTACAAAACGGTTGTATTTTGTGCTCCGAGGCAACGCTTTTGAGTTGTCCCGTGTTACGTGGGAAGTAAAGGAGCATAGCTTCATGGGGGGTGCATGAGGTGTAAACCCCCCTCCCCCCCAATAAATGTATTTTCTGATAACTAGTTGGGTACAGGTGCTGTGACATGTCTGTCGGGTTTCACCAGGACTTCTTACACACACAGACAAAAATGCACACAAGTGCTCTCCCTCTCTATTTTGAAAGTCTTCAAAAATGTAGGTTATTTTACAAAATATAGTTTTTTCAGCCTTAGTGCTCCACCAGTCCGAATTCATCTCCCTTTCCACTGCCCCTTAGGCCCCTCTGATGCACCCTGCTTGTCTATAGTGTATTTAAACATGATGTGCCTTGCCAGCCTGATTGTCCTAAAGTCTGATGCTCACTGACCAAGCTACACCCCTGCCTTTATTGTTAGCTTTCTAGTTCTTACGTTTTTACGTTTCCCATTCTAACTATAGTACTACAAATATCGGTGTGTAAAGGAATCAAACAGGAAGGGAGGAGGGAACCCCAACTGGTATGGGAGAGTTTGAGGGTTCTGCGTATAAACACTGGCCATTCCCTAGGGTGTGACTGCTTCGTGGTGACCGATCCCACTGCAGGTATATATACCTGTTGGGTCAGCAGTGTTATAGGTACTTTACTTTTGAAAAATTCACTAATAAATGATCAGAAACCACAAAAGCTATTTTAAGAGACAAATCACACAGATTAACTCGACCGAACTGAAAATCAGGTTTGCAACCTGCTGACTTCCAAATGTTTGTATCTTATAAGGAGGGCGCCTTTTAAGTAAAACATTTTGCCACATTGAGGTACGTTGCTTTTCCAGCAATTTATTCCTTCCTAAGGCCACCCCAGAGTAACTGAACAACCTAGAGACTGGAATGGAATAATCTTGCCCAAAATTCTTAGTAAATCATCAGGCCGTGCACTAGTCTGTATGTAGCCGATCGAAGGTGTTTTGTTGGCTGGTCGGTAAAAGTGAAGCATCAGAAACGAGGCATTCGAAGTTATGGGGAAAGACGGAGACTGTGAGAAATCCAAGCATGTTATACCTAAAAATCATGGTAGTTTGTTCACGCCCGTCGAAAAATATATGAACGTGTTAGACTCGAGAGATACAGGCTAAAGAGAGCCTTGAAACATCCCTCTCCGCCTACCCAAAAACAAAAAACTTCCAGAGGTCACTTTTGCACACAGGTCCTTGGCTCTTAAGAGGGAGTGCTATGAGTAGATGTATCCAAGCCTAGGAATAGAGCCAGGTCTTTAGGCCCTGCCTGACCTGAAGGTGATTATATAAACTTGGCTGAGAAGTTGCCTGAGAGCCAATCAAAAGACGAACTTCTACTTTCTTACATTTGTACACCTGCATACTGAAGTGGAAGCACATTTGTTCGGTCTGCATCTGAAGGACACATTCAGACTTTCATCCTTCCGAGCTCGATACAAAGAGTGTCTTTTAAAAGGTTACTACTGTAGCACCTGTTATTTACAGATCTTAGAGCGCACAAACTGTGTGATATTAAGTGCTAAAAAAGTTATTGTTTAGCTGCAATATTTTTTAAATGAACATGACTTTTTAAAATATTTGGCATCTTACGTGCACTGTAATTCTCACTTGGCACTTCAGTTAAGGCAGAATCCTAGTGCTGGTTCCGGTGGTGCATTACTGTAGGATAGCTCCTGGTGTATATCGATCTCTCATGTAAACAAACATTTGTAAAGCCAATTGGTCTAGCTTGGGCGAGCCTTCAGTGTTTTTTTTTTTTTTTTTTTTTGCATACGTACGTAATAGGCACTAAAAAAATATAAAAGTAATTTTTGAAAAAAGTAAAAATCTAAAGGTGGCGTGCTCTGTTTGCAAAAAAAAGTTAGTAAAACGACTCGTACCTAAAATAAATCAAACAAAACCCTAAATCATAGTAGAAATGAAAGCAGACGTTTTTCCACCAGCGTTAGAACTGTGCACTACCTTTTAGGTGGATCTGCACATTCACGCAAGTGATGTGTCATCACTCAGAATTAGGAGAGTTAGTGGTCGATATGGGTAGACCCATTGCCAGGCCTATGTGCTCTTTGTGAATGTGAACAATGCTTGAACAGACCAATGGATGACGAAGGCTCACCCAAAGTCCCCATGTAGCTGCATATCTGTGATTTAATTAGTATTGAAACATGAGGCTAGAGAGACATCCAAAGCTGCTTTTTTATGCTGGTCTAAGAAGCAGGATTTTATGTTTGTATCTCAAAGTAGCTTGACCGAGAATCAGTTGATAACACACCGTGGACGCAGCCAACAGCACTGTGTTTGTCTGTCTTTTTTACTTTTCCTTTTACGTTTTTTTTTCTGCATTCCTTTACCATGACCATTAATTGTCTAGTAAGTGTGCCACTGGCCCTAATGCAACCATGATCAACCCTCATGTTTGGCATTGGTGAGCCTGTGCCATTTTTTGCAAATGTAGTAGGTAATAAAAAGTAAAAATGATGCAATCTAGAAATGGTGTACGCACGTTTGCAAAGCTTAATTAACAAACATTAGCAAAGCCAATAGGTCCTGCCTATGCAAGTTATTGACATTGTCAATGTTTTTAGCTTTGTTGCACAGGCTGGGCAGCATGGCTATAAGTTTTTTTTTTTTTTAAGTGCTATGATGCAGCCAGTGCTAGCCACATCATAGCACTTTTTAAAATATAAATTCTGGTGGGAGGCATCTCAGAGTGCTAGCGTGCAACACACAGTGTAGATTCCTCCCACTCTGCCATCCCACTATCCCTAAAAGAAAAAAAAGCTGTATGACTCAGCCAGTGCTGACTGTGTAAAAAGTATTTTTTTTCAACTTTCAGCTGTGCAACATGGCCACACACATTGACAAAGCGTATAGGTTGCATAGGAGAGAACTATTGGACATGACAAGGGTTGTTTTTTGTAAGCGCAGGAAGAATAAGTGAATTGCCCAGAATCACAGGAAGTTGAGCTGATGCTGGGACTCAAACCTGTTTTCCTCATTCCAAAATCAGCAGCGCTGACCATTAGACCATATCCCCGCACTACTGGACTCTTGGCTTACACATCAATTAATCTTCCCGGGCCTCAAAAAAATGAATTCGACCTTATGTAATGTAACTGATGCTCATAAAAAGCGCTCCAATGCCCTTGGGCTGAGTTTGCGCAGTATAAAAATACAAAGAAAAAATCTTTTAGTGGGAAGCATCAAAGCCACACAGTTTTGGAACTCCTTCTGAGTTCTATTATCTAGCCTGCCCAGTGCCTTCCCACTGCTACCCATGTTCCCTGAAAACAACTGAGCATGCTTGTTGGAAACACCCTCTCTCCCTTGTACCTGGTTAGTAATGTGTTTTTTCCTGACCCATTGAAACTTCATTGGCAGAGAGTTTTTGAATTATTGGAAAAATGCTTTGAAAATGCTCAATTTTGTACATTTTTGGGAATTGTATGTACGCAGTGGCTTGGTTGCAGACTAGGAAAAGTCAGTGCCTCAATTTATTTATGACTGAGCCCAGCTAATGAAACCTGTCTTCAGTGAGATTCTCTTAACAGTGTTGCTTTTCTACGTTTCCAGGGAAGTAGATTTTGGTGAGAATTTTTTTTTTCCATGCGCCTTTCCAAGTTGTCCGTAGGAACCCTGGCTGCCAGATTAGCAACATGATCTTCAAATGTTCCTAAAGTGAAAACACGTTCACCCTCGGAGGCAGACACCCGCACGAGAGCTGCTTGCGTAAAGTAACTGGTGATCACGTTAAGGGCTCCAATGCCATTGGGTGAGTTTGCGCTATATATATATATATATATATAAAGCAAGAAATGAAGAGGGAGGGGCAAGAGGGACTAGGGCATCAAGCGAGGTGCAAGCGGGACAATCAATGGAGTAAGAGGGACAAAAAAAGTAAAGAAAATAGTACCTAAATCAAAGTGAGCAGTGGCTGGACAACGGAAGGAGAATATTCAAACTAAATCAATCAGTACTTGGTCCATGCTCCAAACAAAAGAACAGGAAGTGAAATGGACAAGCACTGGCCAATAAGGAGTTAGCAAATAAGAAGTGACAATAAAGCCAACAAATGGTAAGCAAGAGGCGATCTCCCAGCCCTTTAATGTAAACAGTACCCCTCCAGCGACAGCTCATGCACTGTCGGCGGGCGAGAACTAAAACAAATGCCATTATAAAAATAAATATAAAAACATCAAATGAAAGCAGAGTTTGGTCCAACAGCCCTGGCAATGAAGTGGACTATTTTTGGGTGAATTTGTAGTTATGCATAAGCAAAATGACATCACTCATAGTGAGAAGGTCCAATGTAATGGCTGCAGTGGGCTGAGCCATTGCCCGTGCTGTGGTGGGTGGAAGCAAAATGAGAATGACAATTGAAAAGATCAATGGTTGAAGAGGCTGACTGAATATATATATTTCAGTTTGAATTTCAATAGCTTTGTTCATTTAAAGTGGTATATTTTAACTTATTTTCACATAATTATAACGTACCTTTAACCTTTGTTTTTTTCATTTAACACACACATATATATATATATATCTGTATATATATATACATATATATATATATATATATATATATATATATATATATATAGAGAGAGAGAGAGAGAGAGAGAGAGAGAGAGAGAGAGAGAGATATCTATACATTATTATCCATTTCTGGACAATGTGAGAATGCTGGCAAGACAGCTAAAGCTGTCAGTAGGATAGACCTAAAAAGTACTCTCCATTCTACACCAGCCAATGGTTGGACTGTGAAAGACATCCGCCGTTTGGGTGCTGTGGCTCTGGCGTCACTGCATCTGCTACAGCATTAATAGCTACATGCCTGCAGGCCAGGATGGCCTGGCACTTTATAGCGTTTAGATGAGAAAGAGCTCCTGCCCAGGCTTGCACTGTGTGGTGATTAATGACTGTGGAAAGGTTGACAGTTAGTCTCAAGAAGTACAGACTTTTGCAGGCAACACACGGTATTGTTGTCCAAGAGTAACCCCTAAAGAGTTTAGTGCTTACCAGGGGTTTGCAGTGGAAGTGTGTCTGGTCTCCCACCCCCCCACCCCTGAGAAGACGGTTCTGCCCACAGCAGACTGCAAAGTCCATTTTCTTGTCTTTCTCTCCATCTTTACTGTTAACAAATGCTCACGGGCCGGAAGAAAGCTACCTTGTGAGTGCAGAGGACATTACTCCCTAGTAGCTTCTGGGGGCACCAGCCTAGGGCAGGAGCATAGGAGAGATCAAAGCTGAGACTAATAACTTGGAGTCCAAGTCTTCGGGCACCAGCGTGACCTCATGGTGTCAGACTGACTTCCCCACGGCAGCGTTCCCTATGGTCGTTAGTGGGTTGAGTGTCCAGGCTTTGACCTCGCTCCGGGGTTGCCCCTGTAAGGGTGGAAGAGGTTGGTGCTAGGTCCAGCCATCAAATGCAACCATCTTGTAAGAACTGCCTTCTTGTCATCACAGCTATACTTGTAAAAAGCAATGATATGGTTCTCTGATTCGTTTCCATTTCTTTTCTTTGCATTTGTTCTGTAATTTTCATTATGTAGACTTAATCATCTCTCGTAAATGCACCGTACAGCATATAACACAAGGTCATGTCTGTAATCATTATCCTGTGGCCTGATTAAAGGTTGAGAAGACCCGTAAAGACAGGCCACAGTGACTTGGTAGTTTGCACTGGCACCAGGTACCCCTGAAAAACCTATCCCAGGGAGAGCCTTTCAGTCGCGCTAATCCGTGATGAATACTGGTTCCTTCCTATCGCTATACATGTCTTGTCGGATTCTGGCCAGACCGGTGTTGGGGCGCAACAAAGTTAATGGGGCCCAGAGAGTACATATTGTAAAAAAATATATATGTTTATAGATACAAATAGATATAGATATATCTTCCGAAGTCAAAACCTCCGCTCCCTTACGGACTATTTATTTACTGTATCTCAATCCCAAGAGCAGAAAGTTGCCCTAAGCTTTGGAGGCGATCTAACCATAATCCTCTTGATCCAGCCTTCTTACATCTCCCTCCAGTGGGAAGCTGCCAGCCTCCCTTGCATTGCTGCTCTGAGATTGGGCGTTTGGAGCGGCGCAGCACCATGGATGCCCTGATGACGTAACATAGAGGCACCAATCAACTCGCTCTTGCTAATTGTGACTAACTTTAATATGAAAGGTGGGAAATTAGCCGCTGCCTGGTGAAAGGCCATCCTCCTGCCCCATTGACAGTCCTGTTGGAATAGGCGGTTTTCCTCTTCGAAGTTGACTTGGACAGTGCATTCCAAACTGCTTTCAACAATAAAAGGCTGCACGTGGTGTGCTAGGCAAACCAGCCTGCACTTGGGCGAGCTGGACCGTAACATGTTCGGTCTCATTGCACGTTTCCCTTAGTCTTGATGTCTTGTAACATTAGGGACCTGGGACATTGGAGGTGCTCATGAGGAACGGAGAAGATCTGTCCATTCAGTGGAGACTGCACTCTGTTCCCATGTTTTCCATCCCTAAAGATTTCTGCAGTCAGTGACACGTCAGTTAGAGGTGGGTGCTTAGAAACTGGCCCGCTAACCTTCACCTTTACCTCTACGCACACATACCCCCCAAATAGTGCTGTATCCTGACTTCTTTAGAGCTCGCACAAGCCAGCAAATAGTGCTACGTCCTGCCTTGTAGTGACCCCACACCGAATAGTGCTGTGACGCGCATAATACGGTGCTCTCTCAATCCGCCATATAGCACTGTGCCCTTCCTTCTACTGAGCACATTCAAACCCCCATATAGTGCTTTGTCCTGCCTTCTTTACACATGCCCCCAGATGGTGCTGTGTCCTGCCTTCTTTGGAGCTCACACATGCCACCAGATAGTGCTGTCTTGCCTTCTTTAAACATGCCACCAAATAGTGCTGTGTCCTACCTTCTTTACACATGCCACCGGATAGTGCTGTGTCCTGCCTTCTTTACACATGCCACCAGATAGTGCTGTGTCCTACCTTCTTTACACATGCCACCGAATACTGCTGTGTCCTGCCTTCTTTACACATGCCACCGGATAGTGCTGTGCCCTGCCTTCTTTACACATGCCACCGGGTAGTGGTGTGTCCCGCCTGCTGTAAATTACCATATGCACCTTGACTACTACGGATTGATGGTGAACGACAGAGTTGGTGCAGTGGTCCAGTGCGCACAACTCGGCAGCTTTACGAAAATAAATCTTATATCATACTCGCTGGAAGGGAGAAGGCTTGCTCCCAACTGGTTTGTCAAAACCATTCAAATTATGTATTTTAGTTAGAACGTGTTTGTAGCGCCACCTGTCACCTTGGCCACTTTAAAACACTAGGCGAAAACATTCAGAATCAGAAACTCGGAGAAGGAGTTTGTAGTCCAGTTGGATGAGAGAACTGGTCCCTGAACCTCGGTTCCTCGGTTACACCACTCGATGAGGCAGAGGCATAGTCGAAACCTGATCTGAATGACTCAGTTTTTTAAAAATACCCTCGGTTGAACATAATTGAACACAGATCACAGAGGAGTCAACACTGTGTTCCAGGGCTGATACCATGCCATGTGCTAGTTCCTTCAAGGCTGCCTAGAGGTCTGGTATTAGATTTAAGATGGAACCAAGAGATTGCAATGGCTGTCTGCAGTACCTGACTTTGAGTGTTATGTGTGGATATTTCCGGGTACTTTGTGGTGTTACTTCTTGTGTTGGGTTTTAGTATTGTGTTCATTGAGCTTTGAGTGTGTGCATCCGGCGACTTTGAGAGGCCTGCCTGGCAGGCTGAAAGTACCTTGAGGTGCTGGTTTCCTGTTTCTTTATAAATGAAATTGCAAACCGCAGTAAAAATGCCCAGACGTAAATAATGCCGTTATAACTGTAATCACCATCTAGAGGCGGTGGCATTTTATCTTATTTTGCTTGATATGGTGGCAACTCCGTTTGAAGTGCAGATGTTTGCAGCAGTTTATTTAAGCCTTTATCTAGAATGGGGTGTTGGCGCGCGGAGTGCGAGACGCATACCTTATCGCTTGATACCCACAGAAATATAAAGGTGTTGGAGTGATTTGTTATTCCTGCATGCTATTTTAATCGCTTAATCCTTCCTGAGCCCCCGCCTTGAAATCGAGCTTCTTGTCATTGGGTTTTGCTGGATTGATATGCCTATTATTTCGGAAACTTGAATCGCCACAATTATCTTTTAAGTCGACACATGATTGATTTCGGGCATTACACATTTGGGGGGAGTTTGCAAACATTTGCCTTTCTCGCTGGCGCTTTGATGGGAGTGAACAAAAAGAGCTGCCAAGACATCCGCCATTCCTTGAGAAATGATGGTTGGAGATTGTGTTTTTTTGATCAAGCACCTTTTAAGAGACTGCCTGCACTTCCCTGTGTTTACCAACGGGCTCTGCGGTAACACACCAAGATGCCACTGAAGGAGAGACAAACATTCTTATCCTGGTTGCAGCATAACAAAAATACCTCGGTATCTCTACTTGGCCTTGTGGTTTCTATTATATTTCTCGAGGTCCTTTGAAAGTTTGAAGTTTGCAAAACATTCATTCATTTCATTCTATGCTGTTGTCCATTAGTAACTCAGAAATGTGCTTTAGGCCTACATCATTCCAATATCTGATCTTTTTTAAACTGTTAAACATCAGACCATTAAAACTGTTTCTTTTTCTTTTAAAATATTTCAAAAGTACGATTTACACTTTCAACTCATTACATAGTTCAAGTAAAATAAATACAATCGCCACATCTTAATTCCCATAATAGATTTTAAAAATGTCTGTGTCCGGTTTCACGCTAGAATGGGTGTGTTGCCAACAGGGGCTCTTTAATTATTCAAGAAAAAGCAAAGGAAATCCTCAAAACTCTTAGTGCTTTTTAAAGGAGCACAAAGGCCCCCTTATTATTACACCTGCTTCTTGCGTCAGAAATTGGACAGTATTCCACTGGTGAGTCAATAGAAGATGAAATAAATAGCAGAAAGCCATGATCAGCCAAAGCATGGACGGCTTCACTTAAACTCGCGGTCCAGAATGTTATCCCCATCGTTACCGTGACAACTAACCTCTCGCTCAATATTTGAGCAATCTTTATTGAACTAACCATTCTTCAACCCAGAAGTGGTGTGCCTATTCTGAAACTATTCATTACTAATGCGCATAAAGCAATCCATCGTTCATGGAGATTTTAACACGTGTATGTATTTTAAGTGACCGCGCTTTAAAATACCCCTTAGGTAAAGAGTTATTTCTCTCTGCTTTGTGTAGCGCCGCCAAGTCACCTTTTGTCTGCTCCAAGCACCATGTGCCAGAAGAAGAAAGAAAGGTTCGTTCCTGTCAAAAAGTATGTGAATCAAAAGAGTGTTGCTAAGAGCCTGTTACTATAATTTCTGGAAAACCTCAATGGTCGTGCATCTCCATCAATGTTCTCCTCTTCACTTTATCAGTGCCATTAAATTTAGTGTATTAATATAGATACTAATAGAGCACATGATCATCTGCAGATGGTCTGCTGGCTCACGGAGACATCGTTTAGCAACCATAGGGATAGCTACGGCTACTCCTGGTAACAACCTTGGTACCTAACATTAACCACTTCCTACTTCGGGCACTGTCCACTTGTTCAAGCTTTGCTGGGGTAGTGGTACAGATTAAAACTGTGAAATCCCCAGAACTGTCAAACTACATAGTTACTGGTCCAACCCTATCCCAGGTGGTACTGTTATATCCCACCTTGATTCGAGGAGCTGGGGAACCAAGCAGAGACCTAAAAACGAATGTTGAAGGTATATGCAAAGTGGACGGTCCCTGAAACTGCACAGATGAAGTGACCAGACAACTTTACCACCCAGTCTTAGATCATGAGAGCTGCTGCTTTCCTCTCTATCTCAAGGTATCACTCAATTACCTTTCCCAAGAGGCAGGCCACAGCCCAGCCCAATGAAGTTCATGGTTGCGTTGCCCAAGGCGCTGATATGTTATAGGGATCCTCATCAAGCTTGATTTCGGGATGGGGCGAATACTAAGACAGGTATTAGTAAATTCAACAGAAAATTATTTTCTATTCTACAAAGTGTTGTTTAACCAAACCAAAAATGTGTGTTTCTGTAACCCCATTTCTCCTTCAGACTTTTCCAAAAGGCATGAAATGTGAAAAGGCGCACAAAAAGGAAGTGTAAGTGGCATGTAGTGGAGATGGGAGTGTACGGATGGTGTGAGAGAAGAGATGCTACTCTAAAAGAACTCTTGGGCATTTGCAGCAGTGATTGAGGGTGGCATCACCACTACAGACACCGCTCTGCAGTGCCTGGATATGGAAGATGAGTGTGAATAGCTATAGCCACAGTTGTACTGTTACTCCAAGGAAGTCCAGACCTGTGTCTGAATTTTGGATCTCTGTTCTGGTGGCGGAGAGTATTACTCCTGCTGTTGTGGAATGTGAGGAGGCCCTCGGATTTGTTCTGCACTCTCATGCTTTAATTTTGAGATCATATACCAAGGGTACTTTGGTGAACTCTTTACCAGTTAGATCTTCTGAAAGACATGAAACATTTCCTCCCTTCTCACAGATATCAGTGTGATATACAATGTGAGGAAAGGGTTGCTTAAGGTTCTCTATGTAAAGGCATTACCATCGGAATGGTTCTTACTCATATCCTTACACCCAAGTGTAATAGACTTGTCTAGTATTGGATAGTGGCACTTGCTAGCAAGGTCTCATTGATGGAGGCCATTCTGTCCTCTTGTCAACAATCAGGTTTTGATGTTTGAAATAGTTCTTTGCTAAAGCTTGCATTGAGCAGTGGTGGTGTGAGAGACGATCATGAGAGGTGATTTACCAAAACGTCCCGAAGGAGGCTAGCGGAATAGGTAGGAGGCGATCGAGTGGTGTTGGAAATGGCCTTTTTGCAGGTTTTATCCCAAAACTTTTTGCCTTCTTCCTCCTATTTTTTCAGGTCTGTTTTTGCTGGTTTATTGTCTCTGCACACTTTACCACTGCTAATCAGTGCTAAAGTGAAAGTGCTCACCATATAAATTGTACTGTTGATTAGTTTATCCATGATTGGCATATTTGATTTACTGGTAAGTCCCTAGTAAAGTGCACTAGAGGTGCCCAGGGCTTGTAAATCATATGCTACTAGTGGGCCTGCAGCACTGGTTGTGCCACCCACATTAGTAGCCCTGTAAACATGGCTCAGACCTGCCACTGCAGTGTATGTGTGTGTAGTTTTAAACTGCTGTTTCGACTTGGCAAGTGTACCCACTTGCCAGGCCTAAACCTTTACTTTTTATACATGTAAGTCACCCCTAAGGTAGGCCCTAGGTAGCACCATAGGCAGTGTGCTGTGTACTTAAAAGGTAGACCATGTACTAGTGTGTTTTACATATCCTAACATTGAAATACTGCCAAATTCGTTTTTCACGGTTGAAAGGCCTATCTCTCTCATAGGTTAACATGGGGGCTGCTTTTAACTAACTTTAAAGCGCAGATTCCCTTTGAGAGCAGATACAAATATGGAGGTTAGGGTCTCTTAACTCACAATTTAAACATATATCTTTTAGTGAAGTTAGATTTTGGATTGTGAATTTGAAAGTGCCACTTTTAGAAAGTAGGCATTTTCTTGCTTAAACCTATTCAGGTGACTCTGGCTGTTTGTGGATTCCCCGTCTGGGTCAGTTTGACAGTTGGGCTGTTTACACCTCTCCTCTAGACAGTGACACAAAGGGAGCTGAGGTGTAGCCTGCATATCCTGATGAGCTATCTGAGCTAGAGTGGAGGGAGGAGTGGTCACTTACACCTGAAATGTCTGTGCCTGCCCTCACACAATGCAGTCTACAACTCCCTGGTGTGTGTCTGGGGCCTGGCCTGGACAAGGAATGTTCTTGCAAACACTTGAGACTTTGCTTTGAAGTTTGCCAACTTCAAAGGCAGATAGGGGTATAAGTATTGGACCCAAAACCCCAGACATGTAGAATCTTTCTGGAATCAAGAGGAACCTCTGTCCAGGAGAAGAGCTGAAGGAGGAGTACTGTCCCTTTGATGGACTGGCCTGCAGTTGCTGCTTCTGCCTGAAAAGAGTGCAAAGAATGAACTTTGCTGTCTGTCCTGCTTGAGAAAGTTCTCCAGGGGCTTGGAAGTCTCAGGGACACCAAAGACTTCAGTTTCCTCAACCTGCAGCACTGGGAACTGTGTGTTTTGTGCTGTTCTAGAGAAGAAGCCACTGTGACGCTGCCAACGACACCGCTGGCCTGCACCGTGAACTGTCAACGCCGCACAGAGCCACATTGCCCCGCTTCGCACCGCGACCCTGGTCTCACCGACGCCGTCATCGGGCGACTTCACCGAGCTGCTGCTCGCACCGCATTGTGTGGGCCTCACACTCCGGCATCGCCTGCCCACACCGCAGCCTGGGCATCCCCGCTGATGCCACTCCTGCTGACACCGGCACTGCTGCCTGCACTGTGGCCTGTGGACACCACTCGTAAGGAGTACGAAACACCGTCCTGTCCCACACTGCAGCCCAGTCCACCGACGCCAGCACAATCGACTTCAGTGTCATCACCAGACATGCCTGCCTGCATCGTGGCCTGTGGACACTGCTCGTGAGGGTCACGAAGCACTATCCTGTCCTGCACCGCTGGCTTGGGCCTACCGACGACAGCGCTTCAGCAATGACGATGAGGCTGCCTGCACCGTAACCTAGTGACACCGTACTGTCCCGCTTCACAGCGCAGCTCCGAAACCATCCACGCCAGTGCTCCTGACTTCATCAGCCTGGAGTTCAATCTGCAACACGTGTGACTTCAAGGGCTTGATGACCACCGACTCTGGAACCGACACCGCAGTACCAGTAACGCCGCTCTCCCAATCTCATCCCGAGGATCACGATGCCCTGTAATTCCAAAGGTACTGTTTGCTGGTTTTTTGGACGCCGCGGCCGGCCTGAATTGTTGGGTTTGTCGATCACGACGCCATGATAGTCCCAGGTGGAGCTATCGACTTCAAGGGACTGTATTTTTGAGTAAATCTTGCAGAATTCATATATTTATAACTGTATGTTGGATTTTTATCGTATTTGGTCTTGTTTTATATAGACAAATATTGGCTATTTTTCCAAAACTGGTGTGGTGTCCTTTTGTAGTGCTTTCACTGTAATCTGTGTGTTATGTGAAAATGCTTTACACATTGCTTCTGAGATAAGCCTGACTGCTCGTTCCAAGCTACCAAAGTGGTGAGCAGGGGTTATCTGAGCGTGTATCTCCATTATCTTGACTAGAGTGAGGGTCCCTACTTGGACAGGGCTCAAACTGACTGCCAACTAGAGACCCCATTTCTAACAAGTGGTATGATAGTTTTATGTTGGTTTTCAAAACCAAACGTTTGTTTATCGCACCTAATCTCTTATTTTAAGTTTGGCTGTAATACTGATTTGTGCTTTTGCCCAAATCATATGGTATGATGTGTGGTAATGCTGCACGCTTCGATTTTTCCACTGACATGCTTCCTTAATAAAATATGGCAAAATACGTTGTCCCTAGATGTGGAGAAAACATGGAAATATGTACAGAAACAGTTTCCACAGTAGTTCCACCTTTCTTGTATAAAGGTGAAGTGGTTCTGCATCCTGGAATTACAGAATGCTGTGCAGTTAGTCTGGGTACAAAATTGCTAGCACAATTCCGCTGTACCACTTGCAATAGGGATTCTGTTAGAATTGACGATCTCAAAGAATACAGTGAGGATGTTTTTCCAGTAAGCCAACCCTGTGGAGGCCAGATGCAGTCAGGCCATTCATAAGTACACATGAGAATGTGTATATACTATTATTTAGAACATATAAATGACATGCCTGAACGTGCTAGGAGAATCTCATTCATAGGGTGGCGACTTTCTTCTGGCTGTTTTTATTTTGTGACAGGAGTATCTAAAACAGTGAAAAGACAGTTGTCTCTACAGGATGTAAATCAAAAATGTGCTGGCCACGCTTTGGGCTGTCGTTCCTCGCTTCTGAAACTCCCCCAGTGGAAGAACAGCAGCGCCTTACTGCAGGGTAAGACCCAAAGTTGGTCATTAAGGACTAGGATGTTGACTCATGTTCTCATAGTAGGTTCTGGGACATCATCCACTGCCCAAGGGGACCTGATGCGCGCCCACAATACATGCAAGGAAAAACCGTCACTAGAGATAAATTGCTACTGGCAACATTTAAGTCCGTCATGAATGTGTAGTTTATACGTTATACTTTAGTAATGGGTGGACTTGCATCGTGTGCCCCTTTTTTGGAGTGTATGTGAACAGAGGCTGTGGTAGATAACACATTTTTTTTAGGATGACACAACTTTGTCGTTTGAAGAAGCTAGGAGTTAACCCTCCTGATAACAATGTAAATAACCACCAATCATTTTACATTAGGAAAAGGGCAAACACCGCAAATGTGTAGACTAGTTGTAAGCTTAGGATGTGTACGGAAGTCTACAGTAAGATATGTTACCTGAGTCTATGTACTCCGGAGGGAATGGGAGAAAGCCTTGCGGTGGGTGTTTATAATGCAAAAGCCCAGGAGGCGGCCTGTACAGCAGAGATCACTGCCACTGCTGAGGGTTTGGGGGGCAGGCGTGCAGGCGCACTACGGGCTTTCAGTGGGATGATTGTGTCACCGAGAACGTGAATTTATACAGGCGTGTGTCTGACAAAGGGATGACGGATGTGATGCTTTTTAGGCGAACATTAATTAGCTTTTTTATTATTAATTATTTTTTAACTTGGTACAAAATAGACTTGGATTGTACAGATTTGTGGAAAGTACTTATCAAAAAAGTTGAAACACGTACGATGAGCTTGAACATAAAATTGTTTTAACTGGTGTAAACCTTTTTCTCACCCCTCAAACAGCGGCACCCACTCTCCTCTTTATCCTGTATATCTTTTTTAAATCGGTGCATGACTAGCAAACATTTCAATTCTGGTCCCAATCTCCGTGATTTTCTTAGTGTGCTGGATAGCTGTCTAAAACATCTTACTTCTTATTTTAATTATAAAATTCGTACATATTTTGTCTAGATTTGATATATTACTCTATTTCGCACAAAAATGCAAACAAGTACATTTGGGAACGTTGAATTTTCGACATAATACATTTTAAACGCACCGTTGTCGACCAGACGATGTAATCCCTGTTTATCAGCACTAAGGCAGCAAGGTAGAAGCTAGAGGCCGTCTAGGGTCTGCTTGTCATTAACTGGGAGAGAAATAAGAACAGTAGAAGGGACAGGAGAGTTTATCTGCCATCTGATACCCCGATTCTAATAGATTATTTCTCGGGGGGGGGAAAAAAAGTAACAATTTGTTTGCCAATTGAAGTTGTAAAATGAAAACATGTTTCTAGTTGTTTTGTTTTTGTAAAGTATATTTGCTTATGTATTAATTTATTGTGTGTCTAACGTGAAAATATTTTCTCCTAAGATTTAGAAATCACTTTAACAGGTCAGTCCTTAAATGTTAGTGAATTAATTTGTCTGTAAATCAGAGGACAATAGTGAAATAAATGTAATGATCGACAAAAGGCTTGTAGCATGAAATTTAAAAGACCTTAGAGAGCAAATTTAAGCAGCCAATTTAATGAACGGGTTACCATAGAAATCTAATCAGTACCCAAGCCGTTTCCCGCCGCTAATTGTTGACGCGAGGTCTCGCCTTTGTCTGGTGCCCACGCCAGACTGTGGACAGACCACCTCTGTCATATTTAGGCTGGGGGTGGGGAAGAGAGCACACCATATTGTGAGGAGGCGGGACGCAAGGATCCCTGCTTGCACATGCCCTCTCCACTAATTACGGCATTGTGTTTGAAATTACGGCTACCAGTAGGCAATGGACCACAGATCCTCCTATCTTCCGCTTGCAGCATCATGGGTGTTTGCTGGGTTAGGAGTGCCCTTTAGTGCATATTGTTGTCTAGTGTCAGCATTGACCACTGTGAAAAGTTCCAGTTTCTCCTTCCCTACTGGACCAAGCCGTGTGATCCTGGGCACATTGCTCCACCTCTCTCTACTCTTTTGGTTCCCTTTATGTGACAATGAAGAGCGCTAAGAAACAAACTTGCCCCTCGGAATATGCGTACGAAATAATAATAGTTTATGTTGTGTTTAGAAATAGAAGTCCTTAAGCAGATAATTGTATTCTGTATACTTTCAGCTCAAGTTAAGTTTTTATGGTACCGTGATATATAAAGAAATTCACAGAAATGATTGAAAGTACACAGCAACGAAGAACGTTGTCCAAATAACAAATTCTTTAAACTCTTTTTGGAGTGTGCACCTTTCCCGTTTGCAATATTTGGAGACCTCTTTAGAGCCCCACATACTTCTAACGGTCCAGTGATGCAAGAGGTTTTGAAGGGTCGGGCATTGCATATACACTTTAGAGTAAGTTTACGGAAGGACATGTCAGAGCTGTAATAGAGTGGTGATGGACCTGCGGATTACTGGATCCAGCACCTCTCCTTACACGCACTGGGACCCCTCCAAAGAGTGGTCATGTGCCACTCTGCGCACTCACTGGGACCCCTGCAAGCATTGATCCTGCGCCTCTCCCTACGCTCACTGGGACCCCTCCAGGGATTAACCAGCTCCTTTCTGTACACTCTCTGGGACCCCACCAAAAACTGATCCTGCACCTCTCTATGGACTCACTGGGACCCCTCCATTGATTGATCCAGCATCTCTCTATACACTGACTGCGACCACCTTCAAGGATTGATCCAACACCTCTATATAATGCATTGGGACCCCTCCAAGGATTCACCCAGCACCTTTCTCTATACTTACTGGGCTCCCTCCCAGGATTGATCCAGCACCTCTCTATATGTTCACTGGGAACCCTGCAAGGATTGATCCAGAACCTTTCTATATACTCAGTAGGTTCCCTCCAAGGATTGATCTAATGCCTCTCTGTACACTCCATGGGAACCCTCAAAGGATTGATCTAGCACCTTTCTTTATACTCACTGGGGCCGCCTCAAAGGACTGGTCCGGCACATTGCTATACACTCACTGGGCCCACCTCCAAGGATTGATCCAGTGCATCTCTATACACTCATTGGAACTGCGATTGATCTAGCGCCTCTCTGTACACTCACTGAGACCCCTCCAAGGATTGATCCAGCACACCTCTATATGTTCACTGGGAACCCTGCAAGGATTGATCCAGAACCTTTCTATATACTCAGTAGGTTCCCTCCAAAGATTGATCTAGTGCCTCTCTGTCCACTCACTGGGATCCCTCAAAGGACTGATCTAGTACTTTTATTTATACTCACTAGGACCCCTCCAAGGATTGATCCAGCACCTACCTATGCACTCACTGGGACCGCCTCAAAGGTTTGGTCCGGCACATTGCTATACACTCACTGGGCCCACCTCCAAGGATTGATCCAGTGCATCTCTATACACTCATTGGAACTGCCATTGATCTAGCGCCTCTCTGTACACTCACTGAGACCCCTCCAAGGATTGATCCAGCACACCTCTATACATAGTGAGAGCCGTCCGAGGATTGGTCCAGTGTCTCTCTGTGCACTCACTGCAACCCCTCCACCCATTGAACAAGCAACTCCCTGTAAACTCACTGGGACCCCCTCCAAGGGTTGATCGAGCACCTCTCTATACACTCACGGGGACCCCCCACAAGGATTGATCCAGCACCAGTGGGGTTTCTGGTTGGCTAGGGTATGCACCTAAGCCAGAAGATCCCACCACTCTGGTCAGGCTAAGTAAGTTACACACCAAAGATAACCTGTGCTCACCCCATTATAGCTTGGCACAGAACACTCATGCTTATTCTCTAATGTCATGTGTAAAGTGTTTGTGCAACACAGTCACACCAGTGACACAACTATTATAACACAAGAGACACTCCACACAGAGTTATATTAAAGCATATATATACTTTATATAACTTTAAGTCACAGGATCACACAGGTCATAAATATAATGCAGTTACTGAGTAGTTCCTAGTATCCTAGTAATGTATGCCTCCATGACACCTGGTACAGTATGAAACGCAGACTGTTATAATGAATCAGTCACATAATACAATCACATTAGTGAACACCAGAGAGTTACCCCTCACAGATCAGAAATTACCACTTAGACATATATAAGGGAAATCCCAATGCAAACTTATGAGAGGACCAGCACTCACAGCCGTGAAAAACAAAATATGCTGTTTATCACTACTATGACATTTAATACATAAAAACATATGTCCTACCTTTTATATACACAGCACAATAGGGCTATCTATGGCCTTCCTTAGGAGTAACATAGGTGTAGTAAAAATGGGAGTTTTAGGCCTTGGCAGGTAGTTTGACTTCCCTAGTTAATGTGGCAGTAAACTGAGCATACAAGCACTGCAGTGGTGGGCCTGAGACAAGTTTGAAAGGCTATTTCTGTGGGTGTGGCAATCTATGTTGCAGGCCCACTAGAAGCATTTAATTTACAGCCCCTGGGTATATGGTATACCACAGGACTTACGGGTAAATTGAATAAGCAAGTGATACCAGGTTTTAAGGGAGAGCGCACATGATTTTTGCACTGATCGGCAGTGGTAAAGTGCCCACAGTCCTAAAGCCAACAAAAAGAGGGTCAGAAAAATAGGAGGAGAAAGGCAAAAATTTTGAGCTAACCCTGCAGAAAGGGCCACTTCCAACACAACCCCCTCCAGTCTAAAGCCATAGTAGACTAATCAGTACCTTGATGGGCTTCCCTGCTTGGGGCGATAGAACGTGGGCAATGGTCCACATCTGCAGGTGCAACACTTGCCAGTTCTATGCAACTCTGTACCCAGTTGGATCTCTCTGTCCATGCTGTATACGTCCACTGGGACACCTCTAAGGATTGATCAAGTACCTCTCTGTACACTCACAGGCCCCTCCTCCAAGGATTGATCCTGCTCTCAATACACTTACTGCATAACCTCCAAGAATTGATCCAGCACCTCTCTTTACACTCACTGGGAACCCTTCAAGGATTGATCCAGTTCCTTTCTATATACTCAGTGGGTTCCCTCCCTGCATTGATTCAGTGCATCTCTATGCTCTCGCTGGGACTACCGCTCCATCCTCTTTATGCACCCCTCCATCTTCTTCATGCGCCCCTCAAAGTTGTATTTTAGCATTTGTATGGTGCCCTCCTGCTCCTTAGTAAGCCTAAAAGTGCATTATGGGCTGTTTGGTGTATAGCGTCCTAAATGCCAAGGAGCCACTGGGCTCTAGTTTTATCTGTGCAACTCAATCTTACACAAACACTGACTATTCCAGTATCTTTGACTTCTGCATGAAGAAATGGTCTGCACACCTACAGACGTGCAGAAGAGCATGGTTGCTGGAGGGCTGGGGATCAGAAGGGCCAGTGGTATTGCAGTGCTTAATTCTGGTATCCTAACTGCTTCTAATGCTTCGAAATGTGACATGAGATAATTAACGACTAAGAAAAAATAATGTTGTCTCCAGGACATACAATGGCATTACATAGCGCTATGTCAGGGGCACTGCTATAGCAGGGCAGGACAACTCAATATGGCAGTGGAGGTCCTGAAATAGATATGGGCTCCTTGAATGCTTAAGGCACCAGGAGTGATGATTATTACATAGTTTTTGCAGGTTACAGATATCACAATTAGAGGCAACCACATTTTCCCTCTTGTTAGAGACATCATCATGATGCCAGTTTCAAACTGTCCACTGCTCAGCAGCCATTCCCATACCGGTTTCCCTTTAGGCACAACTATGCGCTCATTGCACTGCGTGGCTTTGCATTTGCTGGTTTCGACATTTTCTTGGTAAATAACTGCTAGTGGTCACATTTACCCAGTTCAAGACACATGCCCATGCCCAGGGTAATTGCCATGCAGCTGCAATGCATTTGCATGTCCGATTTCACATTGCCCAGTTTCTCCATTGTCCACCTTAGCACAAGTTGTCCTGCCACTTTTACCCATCACCAGTAGTGATGTGTGACTGAACATTTCCTCCGTCTGTCCCCCTGACCACTCATTTCATAGCAATTCCTTCACGAAGGGCTGGTGGGCAAAGAAGGGAGAGACATGCAGAGTGTACATCATGACGCAGGGCATGGATTCAGAGCAAGGCGGGGTGAACACAAAATGATGAAAGATACAAAGGGGCACTGCCTAGTGCAGGAATGCGAAGGACACAGACATGCCAATTGCTGAAGTGACAGAGACGAGTGAAAGGAAAGACCAATACAGAGCATGTGACAGGAGTGCAAAGATGCAGAGGGTATGGAGGACACAGACATGATAGGGGGCACATGGCTCAAAGCAGCTAGGGTGCAGCTGACACCTCGGAGGACGTCTGTCACGGTGCAAACGGATGCACACAAAGAGTGCACAGCTTGTGTGTAACTAATCTGCCGTGGCTACATTTTTGAAAGAACAGTGCAGTAGGTTTACCTTTGCAACATTTGATCACCACAGTGCATGAAATACAAAAATGTATTTTTGTGCAGTAGACCTGACGTTGCATCTCTGCGTCAGACCTGTGATTGCCTGGTAAGCTAATTAGGGCAGTTGAACATTTAACCTACTACGGTGCGCAGTCTACGCACATTTCTGCATGGGGGGTTGTGTGCTTTTAATTGGGTGCTGTGTTGCAGGTGCTCGGCTGTAATTGACATAGCAGACTGCAGCTAAGGTGAAGGTCTCGCATGAGGGCTATAATAAATGCAGCCTCCCTGACAAATTACGGGCAGTGTTAGTAACCCAATCGATGCAGCCGAATGGCCGAGGAAACACGAGTCGGAGCAGTCCTCACACCTCATGAAATTAAAAAACGCAGCACGGCCAAGGCGCAGGCTCTAGTACAACAATAGACAATAGTTGTTTGTAGTTTTATTTTAACGAAAAGGTCATAAATCAGTCGACAAACCTTGTCGTTAAAGGGTTGAATGACAACCCAGTAAGTAAGAAAACGTGTCTGACAGATATGTTGATCACCTTCACACCAAAAGGTAGCAGCAGGTGACCCCGGCTATATCCATCTAACCGCCTGTCATTGGCAGAAGCGCAGCGATGCACAGTTTCCTTCTCTGCTCCCCTTCTTCTAGCCAGGGCCATGTTTACCTTATTTTTTGCCATCAGCTCCTATTCTGGGAGAATGCTTCGTACATTCACCACTCACTTATTGCATCTAGTTCTTTCATAATGTAATTCCTTAGCCGCCTCTTCTGCTCCTGGGTGCAGGCTTCTGCTGAAAAATGCAGCCACGTGTGCTTTGTTGATTTCCTCTGGGAATGTAAAGAGATATGTGTGTAAACCCTTCTATATTTGACAGGATTTGATTCTAAAGCCCCACCTTACAAGACTTGTGTTTTTCTCCAGTCACCCATTGTTTTCATGTTTCTGGCTGTCATTGCTCTGTCTTGACCTTTCTGGAGAAGTGCTCTCAGAACTTGACACATTACCCCACATAAATTGTGCAACTTGGCACAGTACCAGCAAGATTTCAGAAGACCCAGGTATTCTCTCTAGAACTGGACAATGTAGTGCAGATGTGCCACCCAAAGTGGTGTGCAGTGCCAGAGATGCAGCCTCAACCACTGCACATTATGTTGCAGGTGACACCAGGAGTTGGATGCAAATAGGTCTAACACAACCCTAGTTTTCCTACATGTATATATGTGGTATTTCATTAGCACAAACCTAGCCAAAAGGCAGTGGGAGTGCTTTACAGGGTCAACAACAGGCATAAAGTCAACGAGTGATAGAGGAGGTAGCTGGATTTTGGATGAGTAATGAATTGTGATGTAGTGTTCTTTAAAAGGCTGATTCTTCAACTTTTTCCTAAATTGGAGCTTTGTTCTGGTGGTCCTAATGGATGCATGTTTGTTGTTCCAGATCTTGGTTACATGGATAAACAAAGGCCTGATGCTTAGTTTTTTTTTTTTTTTTTTTTTTAACACTTCTTTGTCTTGAGTCTAGTGGTGTCCTGGGAGCAGAGCTCTGAGATCTGCCAAAGATGGTGAGCTTGCATACAAGGTTAGAAGGGGGGCTGGTGGGGATTGCTTTGTGAGTGAATACAGCTGGTTTGGTTTTGAACATGGTACTGGCTGGCAAAGGAAGCAAATGGAGTTCCATCAAGATGCAAGTGATTTGATCATATTTGCCCTGGGGGAGTTCCAGTAGGGCTCTGAAAGGCAATTGAGTAGGGTATAACCACCATTCAAAAGCAAGAATATTAGGGTTTGACCAGCAGTTCTGAAGTTGCTTTTTGGCAGAATTAGTTTCACTTTCATTAGATAAGACAGCTGGTGCTAGGCTGTCTTTGTGTTTTTTAGCAATGTGTTACTTGTGGGTAGGGTTACATTCGGTCAAAGTTGGGGTTCAAAGCTGTCAAGGTTGAAATAATTGAGGCAGCTTTGTACTGTTTCTTAATTGCTGTTCTTGGTAAATAACATGAATTCTGTTTTGGTTGGGTTGTATGCTGTATATACACACATACATACATCTCAAGCTTTCCTAAATAGTGATGTGGTAGATGTTAAGATTCTATGGTTCTGAGCTACAAAATGGTGTCTCCCCTTGGTTTCCCAGCTGCTAAACGCCTGGTCGGACTATGCACTATCACAAACTGTTCCATTTAGACACACCCCAAGCATTTTTTAAAGCACTTCTTTCCATGTGAAATTCACTTTTTTAACCTTATCTCCTGTAGCTAAAGTGAGTCGGTCTATTATAAATGAACATTGTTTGCTAGACAGGCAAGGTCTGGTCGATGGTTATCTCTGGCGTCTGTGCACGACTCATGCACTGAGTAGTCACTGTATATAATATGTGCCCTGATGGATTGTCATAACAGTAGGTTGAACACTTACTTACATTTCTGTGAGATTACCATCCAGCATCAATCACTTTGCACTTATTTGGCATTTCGAACATCTTTGGCGTCCAGCACTTGAATGTGCTCCATCTCGCCTCTGATAAAAAAAAAATATGGCTCTTCAAGAGACCTTTGGAATGTCTTCTCCGTTCTGTGCGATAGGAATATATTCATAAAGATGACATGATATGCACATTTTCTTCATTACATTAGCACGATATATGGTCCTGCTGTTTTTGCCCTCTACATTATGTATTGTATTTTCTCATGTCTCTGTGGTCTTCGCTTGCCATTCTTGTGTTTTGAAAATATTTGTTTGAGTTTTCTTCACTACAAGGAAGATCATCCTGTCTGAGTAGTGTTGCCTACTTTGTCTTGCTGCAGGTAGGAGATGGGTAATTTGATTTCATTGCTGTAGGTAGCAGATGGGTAATTTGATTTCATTGCTGTAGGTAGCAGATGGGTGGTGCTACAACTACACTGGTGTTCCTTCAATGACTAATAAAACCCAAATGCACCCCTTATGTTTCTCTGTGTATAACGCCAAACTAATGCCTACATATCTTGTGCGTATGTTCTTAATCTATGCACTGTGGGTGCTGAGATTTGCTACAGAAAAGCTATTGGAAGAGTCTTGTGTCTGGAAACAATATTGATAATACTTATTCACTCAACATCCATAGACAAGAGTTCTGGATCCTTTCTTCATGGCCATCTATTCCCTGAGAACTCCTCTTAGCTTTACGAAAGCCTCCAGAGCCTGTTTCTTTTTGTGGAGTTGAAGTTCTGTGCTTTGGTAGATTCATTTTGTCCTTCTTACAACTCTAGTCCCGTTTTCCAAAATGAGAGAATACTTTGTTGTCCCACATTGATATGGTATGAACTGAACATAAGGCTCACTCGGTCGCTCACTCAGCAAACCAAATAGTCTCTATCCTACTATTTTGTCATAGGGCATATAAATCAAAAATTCTATGCGAACTTTCACACTTTATTCACTATCCAGCTGTCAGCTACATTGCAAGAGAGCAGTCACTGGAAATTGTTTCATAGTTGCTTTCTAAAACATGGAACCTCTAGGCAGACTGCATACAAATGTGCGCTGGTACCCTTAAAACACTGTATACATGAGAAGAGACAGATAGTTGGAACAGTATCTTGATAGACATACAAGGTTTTCTGATTGTTACCACAAGTTTAGAGTTGTTCCTGTATGGAAAGCCACTGATAGTGTGTCAAGTGGAATTGGATCCAAAAAACGGTTATTTTAAATGATAACACAGGCATGACTGACCTTGGATGGGAGCTGCCATGACTCCTAAAACTTTTTTGTAAATATAACCAGATCTCAATAATTCTGTTGAAGGCTGTCTAAAATAGACAACTACTCTACATCAGATTTTTTTGTAGCCTACTCTAAACATCCTCATCAAATCTTGACTTGTACAGTATTGTGCCTCAGTTAAGCTATGCTTCTAAAGATCCTTGCTTCGGTTGAGTACCTATTGTATAGTATCCCTACATCTAAGACAGAATTGATTGCTAATGAGTCATGCACACATACAGTACCTAATAAATCCAGCCCCCATTAAGTACATGTCAAGTCATGGTCTTTTAGAGTTTTGCTTCTTTGCGAGCTTTATTGACTACCTAACAAATATTTCTTGAATTAATCCCAGGACCTACTGTGTTTTCCCTCTGCCAAGTACCTGGCTATTCTAGCCTCTATCAAGGTTTTGCCCATGTTGAGTCTCTGTTCAGCTTTCCTCATATCAGAAATTGACTGAGTGTAGTACCTCTTGAACGATGTCCCCATTGAGCATTAACCATACCAGGTCTCGAACTTAAGAGTCCGGACCCTTCCCCCTATATGTTGCCCCTACTGAGTACTGCTTTCGTTTATTGACTCTCTTGATTATCTTTCAGACATTTACAATATCCCACCAGCTATCAAGTCTTGCACCATTTTGACTTGCCCCTGTCATGTACCTAACAAGTCAAGCGCCATTGCCCATTCAATCTTGACTTCTGTGAAAGGTACCTATGTTGAATCTTGCACATATCGTGGCTAACCCTTTGGAGTGTTATTCACATTGAATATTCCTCTTGGAAAAGTTTATTGAAGCAAACAAAACATACAAACTGTTGATAAGAGCCTGCTTAAGCATTGTATTCATAATAACATGAAAATACACCGTTAAAGAAATATTGCACTAAACAAGTCATTTTACGAGCAGTAAATCATCTACATTTAACATTGAGGCTGTTCTATTGTGTTGGGAGGTAACCTACTACTAAAACGAATTGAGGTGTTACCTCTTTGCACTTAAACTGAAATAGTGGTGTGGAGCATTCTTGACATGTGTTTATCATTCAATATTGTTGATGTCTCCTTTTGGGTTGTTGACTTGTGGAAGTGTATGTTTGCTTATCATTGACTTTAACAACACCATGACCATATTTGATGTTTTTTTTTATTATGAATTGATGCCTAATTTAAAATGGGCATTCAGTTTTCAAAACCGGTGCTTTGTTGCTTTAATGGCATACATATGATACGTCATCTGTGGCGTCTCTCAAGCCCTCAGCCCCTCACTGTTCAACACCTACATGACCACCTTGGTCAACATGATCAGAAACCACAGACTGAACATCTTTTCCTACCCTGATGACACCCACCTCATCCTCTCGCTACCCAAAGACCGCTCAACTGCAAAGGCCAATTTACACCTCTGCATGTCTAGCATCGCCAACTGGATGCAAGAAAACTGCCTCAGACTCAACACAGACAAATCAGGAGTCATGACCTTCGGGAACACCGCCTCACCATGGGATGACTCCTGGAGACCTTACAACCTCGGTCCTCTCTTACACCTGCAGACCAAGCCTGAACCCTCAGCATCATCCTTGACAACAAACTCCCCATGAAGAACCAGAACAATGCAGCCTCCTCTGCCTTCTTCCTCCCCCTCTGTATGCTCTGAAAGATCTTCAAGTGGCTTCCAATCTCCACCAGACATAGCATCACGCAAGCTGTTGTCCCTCGCCGCTTGGACTATGACAACACACTATACTCAGGAATTGCATCACACCTAACAAAAAGACTTCAAATCATACAAAACTCAGCAGCCAGCTCATTCAGAACCTTCCCACGCGGACCCACATCACTTTCCACCTGACGAAACTCCACTGGCTCGCCATACACTAAAGATGACAATTCAAGATGCTGGCACATGCATCCTCAACCAAGGACCAGCATACCTCAACCAGCGTCTGAGCTTCCACCTTCCCTCCAGACCCCTGTGCTCTGCTTCTCTCTCCCTCGCCCACACTCCCCGCATCTGCCGCTGCAATAATGGAGGCCAATCCTTCTCTTGCCTCACCTCAAAAGCATGGAACAACCTCTCCATCCACCTTAGGACATCTCCGTCCCTCCAGAAATTCCGAAAGGGACTCAAGACCTGGTTCTTCAACTGAAGCACTGAACAGTCAAACCTAGTACCTGGATACCCTCACGGGTGATTAGCGCACTCTAGAAATCTGATATGGTTTGATTTGACAAACAGGCAGTGCCACTGAAATGATGGACGTCTGCAATTGCAGTGTTTTCTGCATAAATATGTGTTTACTGCATGTGCCACCTAATGAGGCATTGACTGCATAAATTGCACATTTCACCAAAACAGTGTCATTTTGAGCTCAAGTATATAAAAGGTTATCTCAAATTAATTACCACATTTGTAGACCCTTTACAGATGTTGGCTGTGATCCTAACCGTTGTTAATCTTATACTAGTGAAGTGGAACCGTTGCCCGGATAGTATTTTTGTGTGTTGTGTGTGGTAAAGTGTTAAAATAATGGAATACTGACTCAGAATGTGCCACTTAATGCCACATAATTTGTCTTTTCTAGTTCGCATGATTTAGCAAGCCTTGCTACATGATTTGGTCTTCCATTGCTGCATAATCCCACTAGTCCTGCGTATTGGTTCCTATAATCGAATGTTCTAAATTAATCCTCTTATTTTCTTTGCACATTAGACGGTGTAAATAAGCGAAGAACGAAGGTACAAAATTAAACTGTCTTCCTGGCTTTACACATCCTTGAACACTGTGCTTGCTGCAAGTGAAATGAGGCCTTGGAAATAGTGGTGTGCCCTGCCATACTAGTGCTGGGTACCACCTCCAGGCTGTGTGTGCACCTAGTGTGGACTGAACCCGGTCTGGGATGGCACAAATGACTTCCTCGCGATGGGTGCGCCAGCCCTAAGGACATCACCCTGAGCAGCATCCTATGACTTCCTCGCGATGGGTGCGCCAGCCTTAAGGACATCACCCTGAGCAGCATCCTATGACTTCCTCGCCATGGGTGTCACCCTGAGCAGCATCCTATGACTTAGCATCCTATGACTTCCTCGCCATGGGTGCGCCAGCCCTAAGGACATCACCCTGAGCAGCATCCTATGACTTCCTCGCCATGGGTGCGCCAGCCCTTAGGACATCACCCTGAGCAGCATCCTATGACTTCCTCGCCATGGGTGCGCCAGCCCTAAGGACATCACCCTGAGCAGCATCCTATGACTTCCTCGCCATGGGTGCGCCAGCCCTAAGGACATCACCCTGAGCAGCATCCTATGACTTCCTCGCGATGGGTGCGCCAGCCCTTAGGACATCACCCTGAGCAGCATCCTATGACTTCCTCGCCATGGGGGCGCCAGCCCTAAGGACATCACCCTGAGCAGCATCCTGGGGTCAGGGTCTGACAGCAACTCACCTCGCCACAGAGCATAAGCATATATCCGTTCGGAATGAAGCCATCTTGGCCGAACAAAAGCACATAAAGTGTAATAAGTGAACTAGATGAAAACTAATTTAAGTTGGTTTGAATATATCATTTTTCCCATTCCCTTATCAGTTTTATGGAGCATTTGCTGTCCTAGAAGACAAGTTTACATTGCTTTTGATGACACTGGACATATGTACTTTTATGGCTGCTAGTGCAACCGAATAAAGGAATTTCTGAGTTTGATTCTGACATTTTTCTTTGGAAGTCTGGTTTACATGTATTGCGGAAAGCAAGTTTGTTTTCAACTTCCTCAGAGTATGAGTGTAAAACCTTTGTTAAACAAAAAAAAGTCACTCCTGGACCTCTATCTCAGGTTGTTCAATTTCAGGCATTGCAGTTCGCCTAGTACTCTATTTCTTTATGTGGTATTTGTAGTTTTGTATTTTAGGTCCAAGGCTACAATTATCAGAAAGAATAGTAACAAATAAATAAGTAAACCGTATTAAACGAGCTGCTTACAGCTGACAAGAGAATCCTCACCAATAAATATGCGAGAAAGTAAGACTGCACTGACATTTGATAAAGCAACTGACATATCCGTGGCCTAACCTATATAACTTTTTGGAGCCTACGTAGTGCATGGATGCCTTGCAGTATAGGTGCCAGTGAGACATATCTAGAGAAATGTATAAGGAGCGCCCTGCCAGGGCCTACTGCATCTTGAAGCTCGGGATGCTTGCTCGTGTTGGAACAGTGGCGCCTGCTGCCCTGGCATCCTGCCCTCGCAGCTCCCTCTCCTGGCATATTATTCTTGGCTCCTTCTGTGAGGTGTGAATAAACACGGCAGTCTGTTAAATTACAATAGCTTCTCTTCTGTTATGTCCTTAGCTCTCGAGCAGCTGGGGAAGGCGCCCGGTGACGTTCTGTATCTGGTAAACCACCCAGGCGCGCGCTGCGCCTCTCGGTGGTCTCCGCCGCGTGCCAGGGTCTGTCCGTCTACTCCTGGCGAGTCTCGTTGACTGTGGAGGGCAGTCAGGTGCCCCGCCGGGCTGGAGCCCCGCGGGGAGGCCTCATGGGTGGCAAGCAGCTGCCTCTCCCAAGCAGAGGCTAGACGAGGTACCCTCATTGACTCGACCCACCACGGAATGTGGCCCGGAGGGCAGGGGATGCTCCCCCTGGAGTTTGCTTCATTGTGGTTCATGTCTTTTCATTTGTGTTCCGAGTGTATTTCGCCTTATATCCCACTCGTCAGGAGCGATTTTCTTGTTCTCGTGGAAAAACCTTTCCAAAACATTTTTATTGTTGTACACCGCCCTCAAAGACACCGGCATTCCCACAATATGACATTTTTGGCAAAAGGCAAAACTGAAATGTTGCTCACAGTCCACAGCAAATAAAGAGGGTTGTATAAGTTAAAAAAAAAAAAAAAAACTCGTACTCACTATTTCTAGGTCTCAGTTTCCACAGCTCAGCTCTCAGACATTTTGCTAACATTTTACCTTGAGCTGGGTTTGGGTCCGCGTCTATCAACCATTGGTTCTGTTTAAACAGTGTCTTTCAGCAATTGGCTTAAACGTTTGTCATTCACGCATTGGCTCAGTCCAGTGGAGCATTGCTCGCTCACCTTATGACATTAACTGAATTGGTGTGTGTTTCTGCCTTCACTCAAGTGCTTGCAGTGACCTGCACGAGGGCCTGCTTTCAAACTGAAGCTCTTGCTCAACGGTCCTGCTTGCTCCCATCCAGAACATTGCTGTAATGTGCTAATGCTACACTTATTAGCATATTAAACCAAGACATGTTGGCATTGCCAGTGCTTGTTTTTTTTTGTTTCTACTACAAGCGTGTAGAGATCTGGGTACAGGGCTTCATTCATTTGACAGTGATATATAGGGACTTGTCAACTGACTCATCATCTGCAAGATGGGAGCTCCTTCACAGAGCTAATTGCTGGTTAGTCCGTGCCCCCGCTGCCTCTCCCAAAATGTCCGATGACCCTCTGATGGACCTTGGACTGTAGTATAATATAGTGTGAAGTGGAGTGCAGTGGAAGACCTTGCCATTTCACTGCACATGGATGAGCCCCTGTTGCCTAGCATAGGGTTGCTGAGGCTCCAGCACTGTCTGGTGATCAGAGAAAGGCATGGGACTTCCTTCTCCAGCGCAGTAGATGCCTCCCTCTACTGTGCTCCCTAGCTCCCCTCCAGCCATGTTGTGGCTCCTGTTGATGATTGGATCACTGGATGACGGAGATCATGACTTGTCCTGGCCCTGCCCATGTCAGCTCATGCTGTGCAGCGTCTTGCCCTCTGGGTGAGTCTGGTCATGGCCAGTAGAGTCTCCTACCAAGGGGCACTGCCGCTCGTTACCTCGGGCAAACTGGAGGTCTGTGTCCCCATCACCCCCAGTTCCATGATGGGAGCCCATGTAAATTTGAGGCATTGGTTCAAGATTGTGCAAGACAAAAAGGCAATAAATCACCCACTACCACCCTTATGAGGCGGCCATCTTCTCCCTTGGAGGATCTTAACACCTAGACTGCTCTGATTATTTCCCTTCTCTCCTCTTTCTTGTCTGAATCACCATGAGACTTGGCAATCGTGTTTGTTGTAGGCCACACCAGTGTTTTCATTACTGAAACCATTCTGACATCATCTTAACAATATAAACTAGGATGCTGGGTCTGGTGGCTCATCGGACTAATGCATCCATTGCCAAAATCTGTGTTTGATCTCATGGTCACACATTCAAATCCCAGCATGTCCACTCAGTCTTTGATCCTTCTTAAGCCGATGAATGCGTGCCTTTGGGGTGGGTAGCAATGACATCTGTTATTTCAGCACCAAGGTCCCGCTCTGGGTGAATGTGCTTTTTACGTATACACGTTATGGTGTGAATCCACTCTTTTGATATACTTTATATGTAACTTTTGAGTTGTTATGTGATGTAAACGTATTATTTTCTTTACATTTGTTCTGATGTAAACAGCTTGCATGCAGGTGGAATCTGTTCTCGTGTAAAAACGCTCAGAGACCCTTTGGGTCATGTTCACGCTATATGAAGCTGCATAAATAAAACAAAAAACGAGTCCAGATATTTGGTGGGACATGGTCTTCAGTCTGTGAACATTACCCCTTTGGTGGTCGAGCTTTGAAGTAGAACTTGCCAAGCTTTTCAGAGGGCACTTTTCAGTTATGCATCCTGGATGCAAGTTGGCAGAGTCATAAATTACCAGAAGCATTCAGTTTCTCTTTACCTACATAGTGCTTTCTTTTTTCCACCATGTACTGACAGGGACGAGCACTTATTGTATTATAATTGCTTAATGTAGCGCTAGTTTAGAAAGCAGGAGAGCATACTGATGGATTTATGAGTTTCTGATTGAATAAGGAGGCATGGAGGGATAATAGGGAAGCGTTGTTGAATCAGTCATAAACAGGTTTTGAGATTACCACTTAACGGCAAAGTTTCATCATTCACACAATACTTAACAAATGTATTGTCAAATGTATTGTTGTCTGTGGAAAACCGATAAAGAGAGGGACAGTGTACATAGAAATACATGGTGAAATTTTTCAGGTTATTTCAAACATGTATTAGCATCAATATACACTGAAAGATAAGTGCTCAATGTGCAGGGTTAACACACAGTGCTCGTAAAAGTCGTGACTAAACTAAAGAAAGGCGAAAATACATTTGGCGATGTGCATGGATAAGAGCATAGGTTAATAGTTTCTTTATTGCATTGCACAACCTATATCTAATAATACGTTTATTTTACAGTCAGAGTATTGTAGACAGCGTTTCGATCCTATATCATTTACTAGGTCATCATCAGGACAGAATAAAGTGGGAGCACTAAGAGAACAAGATTGCTGCTGGATGAGTTCCAGCACAATTCCATCCCTTTGGACGACCATATAAGCAGGGGGTCTGCAGATATATTAATTGTGCTGGAACTCATCTGATATTAATCTTAATTACAATAAACTGCAACCATGTTACCTCATTCATACCAAAGAAAAAGACACTCAAGATTTCAGTGGTTTGTGGCAAGGGTGATGGTTTGATCGTGTATTATAATAAAATATTGTATACCATACTTTATAACGATATTGTAAGTCACCTATGAGTTCCATTATCTTATAAAGGAACTTGGCCTTTTGCTTCTTTCCTCCATTTGGTCAGAGAACTCCCCCGTAAATTGTAATACCCTTACCATGTACTGTGGGGTTTTCTTTCTCATATATAGCCCACTCCTAAGGACTGTGCCAACTGCTAATGGCACTGTACTCGAGTTATGAGCCAGAGCCACAGACAACTGCCTGTTAAGAAGGACATCTTGCTATAGCCTGAGGCAGAAAGCCTATTCAACCATTACACACCTGACAGACGGAAAGTAAATAGTGAGAAACTGAAAGAAAAGCATTAGAATATTGGCTCTTTGCTGTTTTATTATCTTCAATGGCACATTGATAATCTCAATCTTCTAATGAGCACTAACCGATTAGTACCCTTGTGAGGACCTCCATGCCTAACATTTTTCTAGGCGTAAAAGCCTGTCAATTCTCTATCTTGTGAAATTCAAGAATATGATGTTGACCTTAAAAGTAACATAACTGGTGACTTTCGTTTACAGATGATGAAGTGATGGCATAAAAATAATTAGGGTATTTGAGTGTTGGAAGCTCCAGTCAAGACCATAAAGTGTAGTAGGAGCAATAATGGTTGATATAGACTTTCTGCACGAGCATTCCAATTGTCTTTTTATTTCTCAGTGCTAATATTTAGAAAATGTTACCATTAATGAATGGAATGTGTAATAGCATCATAGCATTTGTGCCTCAGGATGTACCAGTTATTAAGGGACCTTTTCCTCCCATACCTTCTCACCTGCTGCTCTGGTCAAAAACTCAGGTAGGGACATTATTGGTCCCACTCCATTGTTTTCGGGGGATCACTCAACATTCAAGTGTTCCAATAACTGGCATAGACCTTAGTAGGAGGCCATAATGCTATAGAACGTACAGAACTGGACAGCCATGTAGAATCCTTTCTCTAGAGAAGCAACTACTTTTATTGGCCCACTTGGAAAGGTGCTTCGGTGCCTTTTCATTTTAGTTCAGTCTCATTGCGTCCAAGTGCTCACTCCTCTGTCGTTTTTCATCCTTTTGGTGTTGTTTCATTGCAATGTAGTTAGCTTTTTCCCTCCAGTAGTGGCAGAGCCAGGGCACCATTGGTCAGTTTACAGGCCTCTAAATCACTAGTATCAGGGACACCTGGGCACAGGTGCGATCATAGATAATATGTATTTAGTGAAAAAAACAAAGTTAAATAAGAAGTTATGGTTAAGCTTTGGTTAAAACACCTTAACTTGTGTTTAAAGTTAAACTGGGAAATGCACTTAAAAATACAGTTAAAGTACAGGTATGATTAATTAAATTGAAAAACACCTGAAATTCACAAGTTATGGTTAGCTCTGTAATCCATACATGGCACACACCAAATGCAATGCAGCCATGTGCAGCTGGAGTTGTCCATTGGGAATAGTCTTTGTTTCGGCCTTGTGCCCAACACATGGCTTCCAGCCAGGGCCCTGTGAAGTGGGGTGGCAGGGGAATTGGCCTTTGGTAGTTTTACAAATCCAAAAATTAATAGAGGTAGTTTTTTGATTAATGTGTTTTTGGGGCTAAAGGAATTTATTATTTTTGAGGATTAGCTGTATTTGTGACTTTTTTTTTTTTCAGTCGTTGCAAACAGCCACATGCAAACGGCTGGAGCAACCCCTGTGCAACTAAAGGAATTTTATGAGGCTATGCAGCGGATGTTTGGGCGGCCCAACCCTTCTGGAATGCCCTCTGGCCTCCACAGTCTGGGAGGATCCCCTACTGGTCTTCCACCAGCGGGTTCACCCTCAATGCCAGTCGGGGCCCCAGGGGGCACTGGTCGAGTAACTTCAACGTTCCCTAGCGCATGCACCAGTGACAATGCACCCGGCGCCATTGATGTCCAGTGTTGGCACTGTCCCATCATCATTCCCGCCTCAAAATGGTTCCAAAAAGGAGCTGGAATGTGTTGTCCAATGCCAGTGGCGACCGGGGCAGACTCCCCATTTCGGAGTCGTGCCTCATTGTTATGACAGACCTGGATTAGGTGATGATTGGAAGGCGGTTGCAGACCCTTATGGATATCAGTCTTTAGAAGATCCTGACAACTGGTATGAGGATCTGGCAGATACTAGTGAACTGGACACTTCCTCAGACACTGATCTGGTCTCTCTCCCTACTATGGCTAAGGAGGAGGGTGCAGTCCAGACAAACATCTTGAAGGAGGTGTTTCAGTCAAGAGTTACCCCGACAGGACCATTACTCCCATTTAATGAAGCCCTTACCAACATCATTCTTGTGCCTGGTTGAAGTCCTGCCCAAGGACTCCTGTGCACAGGAAAATTGCTGGCTGCCATCACCGTGCCCAGGAGACCCTATTTCCTCACCCAGCACCCCACCTTGAAGGGCGTAGTGGTCCAAGCCTCCACCTCCAAATTAAACCCTGGTGCCTTCCCTGCCACTCCGCCGGACAGGATATCCAAAAGCTGGATACCTTCAGGAAGAGTATGTTTTCTTCTGCCAGCCTGGCTTTGCAGTTGGTGACCACTGTGTGCCTCTTGTGCCGATGCTCCCATACTATCTGGGACTCAGTTGCGCAGGTGCTGCCCATGGTCTCAGAGAAGGCCCTAGCCATACTCTCTCAAGCAGTTGCTGAAGGGAGGGATGCAGCTTCGTTCACCATTAAATGTGGGCTGGAAACAACAGACTCTCTGGGCAGAGCAATTTCATTGCTGTTGGCCCTTATGCACCATACCTGGTTTAGAACCAATGTTTTGGGGGGTGATGTCCTGGCCTCACTTATGGACATGCCCTTTGATTGCTCCCATCTGGAGAGTGGGGGGCTCAGCGCTGGACCGCTTTAAGGACAGCATAACTAGGGTCAGGTCCATGGGCCTTTCCTTGACTCCTAGCCAACCCCAGTCCGCCTTTTGCCCCTTTCGTGACTATGAAAGGGTTTTCAACTGCATCTGCATGCCCAGCTCTCCCAGCCAACAAATCACACAATCTTTTTGTAGCCAAGGAAGCGAACCATGTGGGATAGGTATCCAGAATTTGTGCCAATCGACTACCCCCGGGCAGCTGCAGCCTCCAAACCCTTTAGCATGCCCTCTGACCATCATGAACGTTGAATGTCAGACAGGATACACCATTACCTGCACCACTGGAGGTCAGTAACATCCTGTTGTTGGGTTTTGCAGTTCGTCCAAACTGACTACTCTCTCTCCTTTGTGACAGCCCCTCACCCATGCCGCCTACTTACAACAAGCTGACAAATGACCACCTCTCCCTACTCCATCACAAAGTAATAGCTCTCTTGGACGAAGGAGCTATAGAGAAGGTACCAGCATCAGAAGTAGGTAGCGGTTGCTATTTCGGCTACTTTGTGGTGCCCTAGAAGGACAGAGGCCTTTGTCCTATTCTAGACCTGCGTGTATCTTCCTGAAAAAGGAGAAATTCAAGATGCTTACGCAAGCCCGGTCTACTCTGGATTCAGGATAATGGATACTATAGTTGGACTTACAGGACAATATTTTCAAATCCTCATCGTGGCTGCCCAAAGACATCACCTGTGGTTCATGGTTGGTCAAGAGCTTTTAGTTTGCAGTGCTCACCTTTGGTCATACCAGCGCCCCTTGAGTGTTCACTAAAGTGATGGCAGTGGTGGCACCTCATTTATGGCGGTCTGGAGTTCCAGTCTTCCCCTACCTTGAAGATTGGCTGTTGAAGGCAAAGCTCACAGCAGTCAGCCTTATCCCACCTCTAAGACTATGGCAAACTTTCTGAATTTGTTGGGGTTCACTATCAACTTGCCAAAGTTACACCTGACTCCCTCTCAGACACTCCCTTTCTTCTGAGCTGTTCTTCAGTCAGCGCAGTTTCAGGCTTATCTTCCCGAGTGGCGATCCCAGGACATTCAGGCTATTATACCGATGTTTCAGCCTCTAGCCTGGATTTGGGTGAGACTGACTCAGAGGCTGCTGGGCCTCATGGCCTCCTGCTAGTAACACATGCCCTCTGGTATATGAGGGCTCTGCAGTGGGACCTGAAGTTCCAGTAGGCGCAGCATCAGGGGAAAATCCCCGCTGCTCCCTACCAACTGGAGACTCTGTCTGCTTCTTTCCTCAAATGTCAGACTCTGTCTGCTTCTTTCCTTGAATGTTATTGTTCCCTACAGGCAGTGCTTAATTTGAGCTGGTGGTTTCCAGGTGTTCGGCACCAGCACTTAATTGTCAACATTGGATCTAACAACAGCCTGCCAAACATGGTTGTGCTGTTTGTCTAATTTTGTGAGGAGCACAACAACAATAAATGTAAATCAGAATCACTAATATTGCCACCCAAAGCTATAAGAATAGCTTTTTAATGAATATTTAAAGTCTGAATTCTCTCACTTGTATCAGTGTGATGATTTGTTGTGATGGTGCAGCCATTGGCAGTGCTAGTGGGGGCAACAGGCAGTGCAAGCTGTAGGAGTCTTCTGACAAGAGTCCTGGCACTTACACTTTTTCCAAGTTAAGTGCTGCCGACAGGACACCGTTGGTCCACGCCTCCTGGTTACTGTAATGATTTCTCCATATGCGAATAAATAAAGGTTGCAAAAGAAAGGGAAAAAAAACTGCTTCACCATGAGCTTTTAACCCAGTGACGTAGGAGGTCCACAGTGTGACCGTGGGACCCACACACTGCTCCAGGTGCGAGACACTCTAGGCTACGGGTAGAGCCCCACAACCAGTCAGTGGAGCTCGAGGTGTGCACTGTAGTCCGCCTCACTCCAGCACTCTTTGCCCTCGTCCCATGAACTCATCGCCCGCACAGTTTCAGATGTTCTCTTTATTGTGCGTCGCTCCGGGTGGAAGGCCTCTGTGTGAGGGCACCCATTCAATCTCCAACCGAAGAGTTGTCCCGTCTTTATTTTTCTTTTTTTATGTGGCTCACGCAGGTGAAACGGACTTTACTGCTCATAAACTTAACAGGTGCCTGGAGAGGACTGATTTCATGCCCGTGGCATCCAGCCCACCGGCCACAGGGGTGTATCCTGTGTCGCTCTGCGGCTTTTGTGTGCTTCCAGGTCCTTACGAGGCATATGATAACCGCCTTGAAATCCATACTTCAATCCCCAGGGATTAGGCTTGTTTCCTTTGTTTTACAGCAAGGGATTTTACAGTTTCTGAGCCTGAGTTCTGCGGTTACCTGGCGGTTGTTCTGCACTGTACCAAAGGCACAGTCGGACAGCAGTGGTAGTTTTTGAACATATTGAACGGGAGCACTTGGGATGCTGGCATGGCTTTTGTTTTTTTTTGCCTGTGTTTAATAGAAGGCATGCTCACTGAACAAGTTGTCATTCTTTATTCCATGTTTTTAGATAGCGCTTTGAACTAGTATTTTTTCTGGACATTCTGCAGAAATCCTTGCAGGTAGGGCGTCATTACGAGTGGCTCAGATATTCTCCCTGGTTATTAGGGATGACCGGGTGCACTGCATGCACATCGTTCTGAGTTTTGGACCTCTAAATGGAAGATAATGCTCCATTAATGCATATTTGACCCCATTCAGAGGAGCACAAACTCAGCTTTCCTGCAGTTTGCCTCCACAATTTGCTCAGATTTTTTAATGGCAAAATTGTGTTGACAAACACCCAAGAGGTGAAGTTAGATTTTACTAGTGCACCAGTCATACATAATCCTGGTGCAGCGCAAACTGGTATATGGTCTCGAACCTGGGTTTACGTAGGTTAGTGAATGAGCGTCGTAGCTTTTTTTTTATATATAAAGAGAAGACACAAGTGGAGTAAAACCACTGCAATTTGGTATAAGAATGCTTAGCAACTTGGAGTGGCAATGACTGTTCTCCATTTACTTATTACCATGTGGTGTATAGTGCAAATCTGTTCACTTTTCGTGCAGCCAGTGTACTCTATGACACACTAAATGTGCTAAAATATACTTAATGGTAGCAGGATTTCAAAAACATTCACACTTCCAGCAAACAGGGTGGGTAAAACGATCTTGGCAAATACTGTAACGCATGTCACAATGCTCCCTAATGACTTTGAGCACTTGCTAATGAATGTTCCAAGCATGAGTAGAAATTATGTCTGTGCATGGTCTTTATCACTGGTAAAACTAAATGTTATTCTGTGTTCCTGCAGATTCCTTCCGGTAATGTCTTTATAGTTCCTTGTGAGAAATGAGGATGGAAGTTCAGGCGTTTGTCCTGGCATCCCTGAGGGCTAGCTGAGTGCGCCCTGATCTGACTTTTAAAGAGATGCCATTGCATACCTTGAAAGCATTAAAGTAACTACAGAGTGAGAAGTTGAGGCACTTGGCTTAGCGTTGCCCACTGTCCTGCTTAGTGCGGTGTGTGTTGTCAGGGGTTAGAGTCAGTGCTTAATTTGTAAATAAAAAGGTGCCGGTGCCCAAAGCCTTCCGCAGCTGTTGCAATTACATGTGTGAACACGGAACACTGAGGCGGCGTAATCCTGAAGCCATCTCGGGCCTTTTCAATCCATATAAAGCCACTGCCTGCCACTTCAGCTCATTCTTGCTGCTTTCTACTTTCTCCCTTGATGTCGCTTTTTCGTTTTTCCCTTCCTCCGTCTTTTCCTTATGTCTTTTGCCCGCAGCAAATGCTTGAGGCAGAAGAATAAGCCCCGGCCCTCAAAAATAAATGCCGGTGCACAAATTAAGCACTGGTTGGAGTGAATGTCCTTACTGCAGAAGCGGTCAGGAGCAAGCCACTCCTATACGGGTCAGGAACCAATGGTGAAAAAGGAGCCTGCTTGCAGCCTGTGGAGCTGGCGGTTGAATGGGAAAAGAATATGTACAGGCTTTGCACTGTTTTTCTTCATCAACGACTGAAAAAAGTTACTGGGATCTGCACTGTGCCCAAGATTTAGAGCGCTCAAGATCTCAGAAGACAGTGTGTGGTTCTAAAGCTCCCTCACCACCACCTACTGAGGCTCTACGACTTTCTTCTCCTCAGTGTTTGAAATTTCCTCCATGCTTTTGAGAGGTATAACAAGGGGCACAGGAAGATTACTGACCCTCAGAGTGACAATCAGTTCAGTGTGCTGTGTTGCACCAACTCAGTTTTAGAACAGAGAAAAGTCCAGGCAATCCGAATATTGAAGACTAATCCGTGTTTTCCTGTTAAGTAGGCCCTCCGAAGACAAACATTTGTGGTAGTGCCGCCCGATCAACATCGAACGACTGTCCTTCTAGTAAAACATAGCACACACCTACCACTGTGAAGATACTTTTGTGTGCACCTGAAGTCAGCCTTTGATGGCGCGCGGGGAGCAGGTTACGTTTGCAGGCTGTGAAGATCTGCAGCTTGCAGGCGCAGTAGGTCAGGCACCAGGTGTTGAAGGAGGTATGGTTAAATCCCAAGCAGACGGTCATTGTCGACTTTACCCTGCAAGGTACCGTGTCTAGGGCACCAGCCAGCCAGCCACGTTCAAAGTGGCTTAATCTGTCTGTTATTATTTATCAGATAAAGACGTCTTAGCCCTTTGGAGTTAAAGTGCCCTCTTATCATAATCAGCCGTCAGTGTTTGATAAAAGCTTTTCGTCTCTGCTGCTGGCCTGAAACTCTCTGAAGTGTTGCAGACAGAGCACCCCACACGTGCAGATGTCACTGGCGTTCGTTTGTGTTTTATCTGTAAACGTCGTAGTCTCTTCAAACAAAAAAATACACCTTTTCCCAACACTTTTTTTAATTTAGTTTGTTTCAGTGTTTTATCCTCCGAAAAGCTAACTAGTAACATCATCGTTCATGCTGCGATGGACGTCAAAGCTGTATTAGAGTTGTTGGTGAGTGTTAAGATACAAAATCTTCACTTCCTGGTAGCGTCTTCTTCACTGGGAGGAAAGACCGAGCCGCTCCATTGGAACTGAGGTATTGTTTCAACCAAACGCAGCTCCACTGGCTTGCTAGGTCTTTCTCACTTCCTCACTCTGGCCTAGTTTCTTCTCCCCGTCCTGTCTTGACCTGACCGCCCTCCTCCCCCTGGTGACCCGTGCACAGAGATCCTTCTTTGGCAGGCAGACTGATGATTTGAGATAGCAAGGAAGGGACTTAAACATTTTGCAAAGATTACTCACTTAGAGCCCCTACCCAGTGCCAAACTTGTTCCAGAAACTCTTTTCAGTAGTTCCTGCATGTCGGCAGGTTGCAAAATTCGCCTCCAGTGAAACTCTGTCCTGCCTCAAGAGACGATGAAACAGAGTCATACATAGGTGTCACATGTGCATACTGTCATTGTTACCTCTTTTTCTTCACCCTTTTACACAGAGCCTAAACTCCACTACTACCGATTTCGGTATTTTTACCTTAGTTTGCTTCACGTTTTTTTTTTGGCACTTTACAGGGATGCCCTACTCTAGGACAACAGGATTCAAGCCATGTCACATCTGTTGCAGACAGATGCTGATCATGGACTCGTATGAAAATGACTTTTGTGTCGTGCCACCAAACATCACTGAGAGTCCTGCAAAAAATGCTCCCTGAAGCTAAACTCTGTCACTGAAACTTACAAACAGGGATTCTTCCATTCAAAGTATTGAAGCCACCTTATTTCACCTTTTTCAGGCAAAGAGGAAACACAAGAAATGTAAACAAGTTCTTCAACATTCAGACGCTCTCATCCCAAGGAGAGGTCACACATTCAGCCTTTGAAAATACGACTCCAGGTTTGACCTCCAGTTTTGACCTAGGGCTGAATCTGGAGCTGATGCCCCTGAGTTCCCTGGGTCATCGTGTACGCCACTGCAAATTGCAGCCATCATTTAGGCAATGCTGCAAATGTTAACAATGATTCTGGATCCTTCAAGCAGCCTGTGATGACCCACGGGATCATTAAAGCCTCCTATTGGATTTTTGCCAGTAGACCCTCCCTTGGAGCCAACTGGACCCTCATAAAGTCAGCTCGATCCATTTTAGGCATGTACTCCAACTGCTTCAACCAAGGCTCAGCTGACACTCCTCAACTGGCATGAATCCTGCATCATCTTCAGCAATGGCCCACCCTAAGTCACGTTACATTACTAATAAGGCCAACCTCCAGTTGAACAAGACTCTGTTCTAAGACCTTTACTTTGGTATCATATAAATACTACCAGAGGCTAGAGAACCTTTTTTGGTGTAGACTCTGACATGCTCCAAGGCCTTGAGCACGTTCCTCATGATAAAGACAATAACAACAAGGTGGATATCTAGTTTCTCCATCATTACTCTGCCCTTGATTAGCAGCTTCCCACTGAAGAAACAAAGGGCAGTATTCTAACTGAAATCTTGCAGACTGGCTCTTCCACCTCAGAACCCTTGCTGCACTTTAACCTGTTGAACAATTAAACCAACAGTACTGGAAATTTAAGAGCTATTCTAGTGGACCTCACAACCTGTCCAAAAGCCATGCACTCTTTATGTGGCTATGGGAGATCAGGCATTCTCAAGTCCTCAGAGAGTGCAAATTTGCCTGCTTGGTTTTGCAGGACTTCCTGGTGTAAAGCCCACTCCTCAGACCTACCTCCATTGCTATGGAATTGATCTTTTCGGGCCTTTTACACTAAAGGTCCTGCTTATCTTAGAAGGAGGATCATCTTTATGGCCCTTCCAGAACCCTGGGCTGTTGCAACCAGTTGCTGCTCAAAGCTCCCTTAATTCGGTGCGTCCGTCTGGGTGGCCGATCCTCTTCCTGCTTGTACCTTAAAATGTGGAATACTCTTCCACTTGTCATTTAGGCCTCCTCTGATGAATCCTCTTTGAAAATAAGGTTGAAAACATGGCTTTTTCAATCGTGTTGAACTTTATTTCCCTGAGTGAGCCTGTACCAGCACCATGATGTCTTTTGACAGCTGCATTCTATAAAAATAACATATTTATTCCTTTACAAGGTGAGAAATTGCAACTAGAAGTATCTTCAGAAGAATACATTATTTACCATTTGTAACACTCTGGTAGAAACTCTAACTGCAATCCCTCACTATCCACCCTGCTCCCCCTTCTGTGGAGTGGATATTTTGAAATTAATAAGGTTACAAACGACATTTGTACATTGCCACTTAATTTCAATATGTGCACCTCTTGTGAAGACGTGGAAAGATATGATGTATAAAGTTATGTCATTGTGCAAGCATGGCGCATGTATGTGAGGCTCCGTGTCTTCATGTTCAGACGGAGTCACAGTGGAGGCCACCTGTTGGAATTCAAGAGCTATTGCAAAACATTTCTGGGTGACCAGATCAAGTCTGGTGCCTAGGGAACTTTACAAGTGGAGGAATCTGTGGTTAGATAGAATAGCACAGGTAAAAGCAGTGGCAGGCATGTGCTTCGGTCTCCTGCGGAGCTTTACACTTACTTTTTAATATTTTGATCCCGACAGACATCAGCTCATTGTTGTGTCAGCAACCCTATCCTGACTGGACTACTGTAACATCTTATATTTAGGAGCTAACAAATCAGTAATCTGTAGACTCCAGTGGGATTAAAACACTGCGGCCAAGCTGCTGTTTCCTATGCCAAGGTTTTGCCTAGCTTCTGGCTTCCTTTACAAGCTGCACTGGCTACCTCTGGAGAAGCACATGCGGTTTAAGACCTTGTGCACCACCCATAAAATTCTACTCGCCAAGGGGGCTCCGATTTGGTCCAGTATGATGTCCCTATACCAGCCCTTTTGGCCTCTGTGCTCAGCCAGTCACAAGCTGGCCATTGTCCCACATGTTAAGAGAGCAAGAGCTGGTGGTCACTCGTTTGGTGCAAAAGCTCCAGGTCTATGGAATGCACTTCACCTTACTCTTATGCATATCCAGAATTACATGTTTTTCAGGAAAGCTCTGAAGACCTGGCTCTTCTCCTCCTGAACTCTCTGATGGGCACTCTGTTCTTCAGCCTCTGTTGCAATTTGTTTTGTTTTTGTTGTCTTTGGGATTAGCGCTGGGAAGCCCTGTTGCTGGGGCAGCTATACGCTTTATAAAACCAATAACATAACATAAAATATCCACTTGAAAGAGTGTTACAGAAGGTAAACAACATTTTCATTTAGATGCATGGTCTTACCAAAAAACAGTTGGATGGTGTGTTCTCTGTCATATTTTAATGTAAAATGATGAGGAGAGACTTAGGGAGGAGGACTGCACGTTCTCCTCCCCATGTTATTCCATTCGGTCCCAGGGTTAAGGTCTCTGGGGCCTAATGAAGGCTCGAGGAGGGGGCTGCATGCCCCCTCCCCTATGAAACTGATTGTGCTTCCCTTCTGGGCCCTGCCGCACCCTGGGTGGTTTATATTTTGAAAGCGTGGGAGCCCACTTTAATTTTTTTAATGGTTTGCCTCTTATTTGTGCAATTTTTATTTAAACAATGTTTTAAAAAAATAAGTTTTTGGTTCTGGGGTCATCCCTCTGGGACCCCTTATCAGGCTTCCTTGTTTTCAGGTCCCCAGCCCTAAGATAGCTGCTGCCACATCATTGTGGATATGGCGGCAGCCAATCAGGTTTTATCTTGAGATCTGTTGGATTTGTGTAGCCTCTGCGGTGTGAAATATACAAAGTTTTTGAGCCTTAATATCTCAAAAACTACTGAAGGAATTTACACCAAAACAAAAAAGCACACCTTCTGCACCAAGATCTACCTTTCTGGGAAATTCAGTATAATTTTGTTCAGCCATCTGGGCTGTAGCTCTGTCTGATTTTTACTATGGAAAAAAAAATGGCGAAAACCCCCTTTGGGATTCCTTGTTTTGTCGTCCCCAGCTTGACGCATCACACTGAAACATTCCATGAAGGCGCTGGGGTGGAAGAATATTTTTTTTGTTAAGTTTCTTGAAGGTTTGTGGCATACTGCGATATGTATGATGCTTGTTTTACTATCAATTTTTTCATCTGTGTTTTTATTTTGACTTAAAACATTGATTGATTCAGCTCCATTCTAGGCATAATACAAAAGAAGACAATTACCAGCTCATAGATCTACCTCGTTTAAACTTTTAATTTCTAAGTTTTACTCTCTTGGAGCAGATTTCAGCCTCTATTCACTATGCTTCCAGGCCACTAATTTGCTCAGTGGCAACAGCCAAGTTTTAGAATAAACTAGCCCTCACTGCTTCCGGTTTCCTTGCAAGAGGTAAAAGATAATGGATGCCCCCTGGCTGACAGTTTTATTAAATGAACCCTCAACTTCCAGATTGGTGATTGGGCCCACAACACATTCCGAACACACATGCTTTTTTTTTGGTGGGGGGGGGGGGGGGGGCGGTGGATTTGCTCCGGAGAACCGTGACGTCAATAAATCTGCCAACATGGAACTCTCGGCTATCCCACAAGCTGGAAATCTCATTACCACCGATCTAGCTAATCCATGTCTGGTGTTTTCAAAAGTATGACTTTACCCAATTTGATACTGGTCTTCTGATGTTTACATAAAACAGTCACCCAAGCTGGAGTGACTGGTGTAGATCCAGAGATTTGCAGTCCACATTGAGTTGTAGGAAAGCATATGGTATTGCGTTAGCCACAGCAGCCTGTGATTGCACTGAAAGCTGCAGTTGCATTGTGCAAAGTAAACGCGGGTCGATTTTGTGGATGTAGCATATATGGCTTCATGTACAAATAATGCATTAGGTAAAAGGGGTCGAAATTTGTGCACCGACTCCTAACGACTCCATTCTTATTTTATGAATGACCTAAGCATTAATTGTCCGTTTAACACAATACAGAATCATAGTGGGACTTATGTCTGTGTGCCACTAGCTGGTGAATTACTTTGTGTGAGGTGAACAACATACGGTTTACTGGTTAAGATTTTGGTTGTAATACCAAGTGCCTGACCTAGACTCCAGGGGGCCCCCTCAGCCCCGCACCCTGACCTTAGAGCTCCTGAGTGAGTCTGTAGGGGTCCCCTCCATGTTCTTTGTGGGGGGTGAGGAGGGGGGCTCCAGTTTCGTTATGCCACTGCTATAGTACATGATGAAATCTATGTTAGTTAATGCACTGCAGAGGTCTGTGTGTAACCAGAAAGCCAAGATTTACATCTTGGTTGCTGCAGTGGAGAAAGGGACTTGTGTATTTTTAGTGCTACAAGGTCATAGCCTGTGACAGAAAGCACTGTGAATATGTAATTCATTATTTTAAACTTGCATTACACACAGTATAAGATAAACTGCTAAAAAATAATGACAGGATGTTTAAGATAAAATGGTGCTTCCAAAATATAGATTTTAGTAATAACCACAGTGTACGTAGTGCAATTGTTTTACATTACTGTCCCTTCAACACCTCCAGGTGTAGTTAGCGTAATATAAAATTACAATAAAAGCATACGCTTCACAGTCAAGTTGTTAACTCTTTGCACTATCACTCAAAAAGAATAAATCTTTGTCATCACAAAGCTTCCAGTGATTAGAGGAATTGAAGTCAGTACCAGCTCCAAAGCATCCTTAACATTTGCAGAATAACTCGAAGGGCACATTTGCATATCCTTCAGGCATGCGGTCACTCTGGCAAGAAGGCTTGTTCAGCTTGTTCAGCTGTCTGCCCGGCTCTGGTTTCACTGCACAGGACAGTAACTGAATGATACTTCAGTTGAGGCATTTAAACTATCGGAATTAACCGTCCAAGGATCAGTTGGGGAACGGTGTATCATAAATCATAAAAGTAAGGGCACGTCGTTCCTCTCTGATCCCGCCCACTTCGACCACTGTTCAGTAATGCTCAATTTAATCTGATTGATGCGCCTGCCTTTGTTGAATGCAATCTTAACATGATGTTGGAGGTACTTGTTCATTCTTCTTTGTATAAACTTGTAGCTAGTGCTGTTGTCATGATGTGTGCCATGTAGGCATACAAATATTTTTAAACTGCATATTATCCACTGATATACTTATTGTTACAGTATTCGTCATTTTCGTTAGGGCTCATCATAGAGAAATCCTAATTTGTCTAGAGGAGGCTAGAGCTTTCAAGGGTTTGCTTCGGTCTGAAGGATCTATGGTGAAAAGTTGCTAGATAATACATTCATATTTCTGAGTTTCAAAACTTCTGTACCTTGGGCGCACTTTCATTGTGAGCTCCCCAAGCGTCTCTGAATCAACTGTGGTCAGAGAGGATTCTGTGTGTGTGGTTATTGATCAATTTAGAACTGTTGCTAATATTGTAGGGCGTCTTTATTCAACTACAGAAAAGATTTGTGTATGCAGAACATCATTGTGTTTGTGAAAGCTGGTGCCAGTGAGGAAATGTGATGTAATTAGCAGTCTAAACTAGATTTCTTAGCTGCTTGTAGGCCCAGATTAAAGACTCCCATTCAGTGCTTGTTGAGATGGGAGGGCACACAGGGTTGCATGTCTGTCACAGAAGTAATGGGGGATGGTGTTAGTACTGGCTTTATTTTCTTAAATAGATGTGGTGAATAAAATCACAAGTCAACGAGTTTTTTGAAACCCTGGAGTGATTTTACTTGAACATAGACTACGGTGTGTTTGACAACTAAGCACCATTAACACTCAATTCATGAACAAATCTTCATATGAGAGAAGTCTGTAGACAGATCGTTGAGTGGCCAGGGACTCAGGCTCTACCCTCTATGCCTTCACTCTCACCTTCAAAGGAAAACAAAAAAGTGATTTTCCTACTAGGGATCAGAACACAATCATCTAAGCTTTGAAAGACTTCTCAAAACCAATCGTTTCATCATGGCTCTTACTGAAATCTTGCTATCACATGAATGGAGAATGAAGAGCATAGGGTAGGGTCCTGCACCTCACATTTTATTGGTTTCTAACTACACTAGTCTACTATGCTAAAAACCAGCCAGTCACTTGTTTTTCACTCTAGCACCATGAAGTGTGCATAGGGTGATTTGTGGTGTCCCAGAAAATTAATAATAACATAAAACAAATAACTCTTGAACAGTCCACTGAGACCATTAGTCATTTAGGCCCTCATTATGTCATTGGTGGTAAAAACTGCCTACCGCCGTGGTGACAGCCGCCAAAAGACCATCGCCGCGGCTACCGGCCATCCGCTGTATTATGACCACAGCTGGATTTCCGCCAGAAGGATGGCAGAAATCTGGCTGTGGCTATGCCACAAGCAGCGCCACACCAGTAGACCGTCGCCAGCCCTATTATGAGCCATAATACGGCCTGGCGGTGTTCTGCTGGTAGACGCTGCTGGTGGCAGCAGCGCCCCCTCCCGTCCCCTGCCGGAGGACCCCCTAAACACAGGTAAGTGGGTGCTCCGACAGTGGAGGGCTGTGGGGGAGTTGTGTGTTTGGGGGTGTGTGTGAATGTTTGTGCGTGCGTGTATGCATGTGTGTGTTCCGTGTTAAATGTGTGTGCATGTATGGAGGTGTGAGTGTGTGTATGTTGTGTTCTGGGAATGCGTGTATGTATGAAAGTGTGTGCGGATGTGTGTGTGAATGGATGTATGCTTGCTTGGATGAGTGTGGGAATGGGTGTGTGTATGCGTGTGCGAAGGGGGTGTGAATGTAGGGGGGTTTGGAGAGGAAGCGGGAGTGGGGGGAATCTAGGGAGGAGGGTGGAGGTGGAGAAGACCTCTATCAGTGACAGGGAAAGAATTCCCTGTCACTGATAGTGCCTACCGCCATGGTTTTCGTGGCGGTAAGGGAGCCACGGAAACCATGGCGGTAGGCGGGGTCATAATCCCGCAGGTGGTACAGTGACAGCCGCTGGGCTGGAGATTGATATCACCAGCCCGGTGGCCGTTACCACCGTGGCGGGTGGTGTGGTACATTGGCAGGTCATAATATGGTGCAAAGTACAGCCAGCCTGTTGGCAGTACTTTCCACCATATTACCGCCGACCACCAGGGTTATAATGAGGGCCTTAGTTTTTTACGTTGAGAATAGTTGGGAATAATTAACACAGAACCAATTCTGGGTCATGTTTATGGTCTTGTTTAGACAGTTGGTCACTATAGACAGTAATTCACCATGTTAGTACCTTTTGCATATCGGGTCCAAGAGAAAGAAGTGTGTTTCACATAAAGAGATGGATAACTGAGAAATGCAATAAAGCAGTTGAGACAGTATGGAACTGTGGAGATGTTCTAAATAAACTAGTCATTTTTTGTCTGGCGAATATTCATGTTGAATGTTTCCTTGGTGGGAAAATAACAGAGATGAAAAAAAGTGGGCAAAGAGATTCCCTCTCTTTTGTTTAGTTTTTGTTGATTTTTTGGGGGGAAAGTTTTCAGCTATTTATTTAAAATGCTTTCTGCTTTTTACTTATTTATAACATGTTGTTTTTATGATTGCTTTTCCATAATGAACTTTATTACCATGTCGCTATTTCCTAGTAAGGATGTAGTCTCGAAATGGCATCCCTCTTCAATCTGATATTTTGCGTGCGGTACCCAAATTGTGACATTATTCCAGAAGTGTGACTGCATTGGCAGGAATAAAACAAACCACATGACAGCTCCTTAGTCTTTGGACATTAAACTAGTGCCGTTAGAAAGGGCTTTTGTTGAAGACCATGCCAGCTTCCGAATTATTCTACATAGCTTTTAACCATTGGCTTAACCCCTAGGGTGCCTTGGACGAGGTGATCTCATCCAAGGCACCGGTTCCCAGGTGCCTTGGACGAGATCACCTCGACCTACACCCGGGAACTGGGGGGGGAGTGCTAGCGCTCCCCCCCATGTGCTCCCCACCCACCCCCCCAAGGCAGGGATGGAAGGGGAAGCCCAGAGAGGCTTCAAAGGGAAGGAAAGGAATTTCCTTCCCTTTGAAGTCTTTCTGAGCAAAGCAAAGCAATCCGGCTTTTGAAACGCCCACTAGACACCAGGGATTTTATTTCTTTTTTTAAATTGACATAAGGGAGCGACCCCTTGGGCAAGGGTCGCTCCCAGTGGGGGCATTTTTTTGGAAGGCCTTTTCTATTATTAGGCCGATCTGCCCCCATGGGGGGGCAGAAACCTCTAGGCACCAGGGATCTTTTTTTTGTTTTGTTTTTTGTTTTATTGGAGGTGGGGAGCGACTCCTTAGGCAAGGGTCTCTCCCCTAGGGGGCAAATTATATTTAGGCCATTTCTGCCCCCCTTGGGGGTAGATTGGCCTATTTTTATGAGGCCAATCTTCCCCCAAGGGGGACAGAAACCACTAGACACCAGGGAGTTTTTTTTTTTTTTACGTAAATTTCACGCAAGGGGAGCGACCCCTTAGGCAAGGGTCACTCCCCGGGGGGGGGGGGAATTTATTTTAGGCCATTTCTGCCCCCCCTGGGGGCAGATCGGCCTATTGTTATTAGGCCGGTCTGCCCCCAGGGGGGGCAGAAACCTCTAGGCGCCAGGGCAAATGTTTTTTTTGTGTTTTTTTGTTTGTTTGTTTTTTTAGAGATGGGGAGCGACCCATTAGGCAAGGGTCGCTCCCCTGGGGGGCAAATTGTATTTAGACCATTTCTGCCCCCCTTGGGGGCAGATTGGCTGATTTTAGGTCAATCTGCCCCCAAGGGGGCAGAAACCACTAGACACCTGGGATTTTTTTTTGGGCGCCAATGTCACGCAGGGGGAGCGACCCCGTAGGCAAGGGTCGCTCCCTGGGGGGTTGGGGGTGCAAATTTATTTTAGGCCATTTCTGCCCCCCCCCCCCCCTCCGGGGGCAGAAACCTCTAGGCGCCAGGGCAATTTTTTTTTTTATTTTTTTTTTATTTTTGTTTGTTAGAGATGGGGAGCGACCCATTAGGCAAGGGTCACTCCCCTGGGGGCAAATTGTATTTAGACCATTTCTGCCCCCCATGGGGGCAGATCGGCCGATTTTAGGTCAGTCTGCCCCCAAGGGGCAGAAACCACTAGGCACCGGGGATTTTTTTTTTTGCGCCAGTGTCACGCAGGGGGAGCGACCCCGTAGGCAAGGGTTGCTCCCGGGGGGGGAGGGTTGGGGGGATGAGGGGGGGGGTCAAATTTATTTTAGGCCATTTCTGACCCCCCTGGGGCCGGCTGAGCTAGAGGCCAAAATCCACAGGTAGGCACTTTGCAAAAAACACCTCTGTTTTCTGTGAAAAAATGTAATGTGTCCACGTTGTGTTTTGGGACATTTCCTTTCGTGGGCGCTAGGCCTACCCACACAAGTGAGGTTCCATTTTTATCGGGAGACTTGGGGGAACACTGGGTGGAAGGAAATTTGTGGCTCCTCTGAGATTCCAGAACTTTCTGTCACCGAATGTGAGGAAAACGTGTTTTTTATCTAAATTTTGAGGTTTGCAAAGGCTTCTGGGTAACAGAACCTGGTCAGAGCCCCACAAGTCACCCCATCTTGGATTCCCCTAGGCCTCTAGTTTTAAAACATGCACAGGTTTGGTAGGTTTCCCTAGGTGCCGGCTGAGCTAGAGGCCAAAATCTACAGGTAGGCACTTTGCAAAAAACACCTCTGTTTTCTGTCAAAAAATGTGATGTGTCCACGTTGTGTTTTGGGGCATTTCCTGTCGCGGGCGCTAGGCCTACCCACACAAGTAAGGTATCACTTTTATCGGGAGACTTGGGGAAACATAGAATAGCAAAACAAGTGTTATTGCCCCTTGTCTTTCTCTACATTTTGTCCTTCCAAATATAAGAGAGTGTGTAAAAAAGACATCTATTTGAGAAATGCCCTGTAATTCACATGCTAGTATGGTCACCCCGGAATTCAGAGATGTGCAAATAACCACTGCTCCTCAACACCTTATCTTGTGCCCATTTTGGAAATACAAAGGTTTTCTTGATAGCTATTTTTCACTCTTTATATTTCAGCAAATGAATTGCTGTATACCCGGTATAGAATGAAAACGCACTGCAGGGTGCAGCTCATTTATTGGCTCTGGGTACCTAGGGTTCTTGATGAACCTACAAGCCCTATATATCCCCGCAACCAGAAGAGTCCAGCAGACGTAACGGCATATTGCTTTCAAAAATCTGACATTGCAGGAAAAAGTTACAGAGTAAAAGGTAGAGAAAAATTGCTGGTTTGTTTCACCTCAATTTAAATATTTCTCTTTTTCAGTTGTTATTTTCTGTAGGAAACCCTTGTAGGATCTACACAAATTACCCCTTGCTGAATTCAGAATTGTGTCTACTTTTCAGAAATGTTTAGGTTTCTGGGATCCAGCATTGGTTTCACACCTATTTCTGTCACTGACTGTAAGGAGGCTGAAAGCACAAAAAATCGTAAAATTGGGGTATGTTCCAGTAAAATGCCAAATTTGTGTTGAAAAATTGGGTTTTCTGATTCAAGTCTGCCTGTTCCTGAAAGCTGGGAAGCTGGTGATTTTAGCACCGCAAACCCTTTGTTGATGCCATTTTCAGGGAAAAAAACACAAGCCTTCTTCTGCAGCCACTTTTTCCCATTTTTTTGAAAAAAACGAAATTTTCACTGTATTTTGGCTAATTTCTTTGCCTCCTTCAGGGGAACCCACAAAATCTGGGTACCTCTAGAATCCCTAGGATGTTGGAAAAAAGGACGCAAATTTGGTTTGGCTAGCTTATGTGGACAGAAAGTTATGAGGGCCTAAGCGCGAACTGCCCCAAATAGCCAAAAAAAGGCCTGGCACAGGAGGGGGAAAAGGCCTGGCAGCAAAGGGGTTAAAGTGTAGCTTCTCTGGGCACTCTGAGTAGTGGTAGTGAATTACCGATGTTGGTGGCAATGTGAAACATTGACCCAATGTAGGTGGCTGTGAATACAAATTCGCAAGTAACAGGTTTTTCAGAGCATACGCTTTTATAAAATGTTTTGGATTTAGAAGTGTTATTCTCAGATTCTTCATGTTCTAAGGGAGATTGGTTGTGGTGCAGTTCCAATGCGGTTCGTCATTAATAAAAGTGCATGTCCATGAAATAGGATATCAGAGGACTCGTTTGTGTATGTCTTGCTAATGTAATAGTACTCTGTTGCACTTTGGGGCTAGATATGGCTACACAAATGCCATAAATAAAATGGCCACACGTAACCAGATGAACCAAATCCTTACAGTTGCTGTACGTATATTACTTTGGAAATACAGCATGCAAAGTGAGTCCATATGGAGTTTGCAACGTATATACGCTGTTCTGATGTGCACAATTGCAAGAACAAAATCCTAACCAACCATAGCCACAGGCATGAACATTGTTTATAATTCCAGATTTATTGTTATGTAAAGTATTTAGTCATACAAATGCCCGTTGAACTCGTTATTTTTATGGTGACTGACCATGCCAATTAATGTATCTTGATGAAATCTGAAATCTGAACCATTCTCGTAGAATCTTTAAGCATGAAAGCTTTACACGTGGCAAGTTGAGTTCTTTAAATATTGTAATGTTTGTTTTAAAAACATAATTTATCGATATTTAGGTAGCATCTATGCCCAGCTTTAACATAAATGCAGCCTCACCCATCATAGACTATTCCACAAGCAGTAAGAACTTAACCTCTAGGCATGGTGTGAATTAGCCTTGCCGTTGTTGAGAGCTGAGCTGTAAAGAGTCATTTTGCCCTGTGCTGCAGCATTTTAAATTCATAAGAACGTGTTCTGTTTTAAAATATAGCATTGATGCCTTTCATTTGTGTGGTTCAGAAAACTGGATTGCATCTGGACATGACCTAAAATGCCTCTTAAGTAAGTCCATTTGAATAAAACATTCGCAAAAGGTATCTTGACTTAGAAAATCAAATATATACTATTTCTGCTCAAACCAGAACTTTGAACAGGTGCATCAATGTACATGTACTTCGTCTTGAATTTAATAAATACATTTTTTTATTGAACTGGGACGTTTATAAACAACTTGGTAACTGAACTTATTGGCACATGGATTCTGAAGTAATGGCAGAGGCTTGGGCAAAGTGAGAGAGGTTAAGTGAGATGAAGAGAATTTAGACATCATCTAAAGCTCTTTGATTTGCTCTGCATGTGAGATGTTTATTGTTTTGTTTGTTTTTCAGCTTAAAGTAACGTATCAAAAAAGAAAAATGGCCACGGGAGCAAAATGGCACATTTTGCTCAGATCGGGGACAGATTGAATGTAGACATTAGAGCAGTGGTTCCCAACCTTTTGACTTCTGTGGCCCCCCACTTTATCATTACTTGATCCCGGGGACCCCCACTGAATCATTATTGGAATCCAGGGACCCCCCACTGAGTCATTAATTAAAGCCTTGGATCCCGGCCTAAACATTGTAGATGATTTGAAACGCAAAACAATACACAAAAAAGTACAGAAACAAGCATTCATCGAACACATACACAAAAGAAAGCACATTTTATGTAATTTGCAAACAAACATAAAGAAAAAAATAATCGGAAGATTGGAGCTTTTCTAAATTCAATTGAAGCCACACATCATCCATGCTATATTCCAGGGGTCTTCAAACTGGCGGCCCCTAGGGGGGTCTTCAAGTGATCCCTGGGGGGCGCCAGACTCTGCCCAAAAGCAGCATTATACAGCTAACAGGCCTTTGTTTTAATAAGAAGCATGTTATTGCATTTTTAAAAAGGTAACCATACTTAACTGCAATGTTTAAATAGGTCTAGACATATTTAAACATTTTTATAAAAATAATTTTGAAAAATTTGGAGGGAGGCCCAATGATTTTTATTTCTCAACTGGGGGGGCGCAGCACTAAAACGTTTGGAGACCACTGCTATATTCTGTTTGCTGCACCTGCACTGCTCCCATGAATCAATCTGAGGATACTAATTTACTTTTTAGCCTCCAATTTCAAATTCGTTGACATTTACAGTCTGTTTTAAAAATTTCCATTGTACATTGAGCCACTTTGTTTATATACACTTTAATAATCTGTTAATATTATTTAATTTTCTAAGGAGTCAGGGGCCCCCTGATGAGGCCCCGCGGATCCCCAGGGGTCCGCAGACCACAGGTTGAGAACCACTGTATTAGAGCCACATCCTATTCTTTATAATAGGACAGCTTAAGACCAGGGTATTCACTCCAGCATCCCCATCCCACTACAAGTGTTACTGTTAGCAAGATGAGCACAACCTCTGCAACAGCATACATCGATTCAAACCAATTTTCACTGCACAAGTGAAAACGTCAGAATTGATAAAAGCAGAACTCTTCCAATTCTGTAAGATATTGTTATTAAGTTCTTCAAAAAGCAGCACAAAAGAACAATGACTGAGTGATCAAATCGCCTACTGCATGTTGGCATTTTGGACAGTCATAGACTGTGTATGCCCAGTAAAGAAATGTATCTTAGGCAGTGCTTTATTTGGTGCAAGAATGAGTGCTGTTGTCCAAAGGTCTGCTCAGAAGCCCGCGGCCAGCCGGTACTATTAACAAACCATTGCAGCACAGTCTGGAATTCACTTCATGCCTTACAATTCACTACCAGGCACCCCCCCCCCCCCCCCTTTAATCTCACTCTTACGGGGTCCTGTTTTCTCCTTTATTGACATTTTTATATTTATCATACACTGACAATTAGTAACATTTTTTTTCTAACTATGTGACCTGGCACGCAATCAAGAAGCAAACGTGCTGGCTCGTGCTTCAACGGAATGGGAGGAAAATGAGATAAAAACAGAAAGATAATAGAACGACAGTTATCTGCTATTACTGGTCCGTGGCGTTAAAGAGCCAGCACCAGAGAAATCAGGAGTAAATAGTAGCTCAGCTTCACCACACAACTGTAGGCCTCGTAGCGGTAATCTTCACAAACCACACAAACATCCAAAGCGATGTGTGTGCAGACCTCTCCCACTGCCGCAAAATGGAGTATGTAGACCTTCTACTTCATGATGGGTTCATGTCAGCGAAAGTCCCACTAGGCCCATGCTGAGTACTTGCATTAAGTGTTTTTTTAGATTAAAATAGACTTATGATCAGCATGACTTGTCGGTGCAGCGGATCCTGCTATAACCCCATTCCAGTTCTCCTTGGTCATGCCCTAACCTGGAAATGTCACATTATGGAATTTAATTAGGTCGACTCTGATCGGCAACGCTGTACAAATCCGGAATCAATTCCTCACTGTGCTAGCTCTTCCAGCCCCAGACAGCTGGCGTAATTCAACCTACTTTCATTGTAATTAAAAAGATTTTGATCGGGGGGGATCTGAGGGTGGGGGTGGAGGTAAATTGCATTGCATCGGACTTTGTGATTCAGATGCTAAATGCTGTGTTGTTGCTTTTCGAAACTCATAACCGAGTCCCGCGTTTTGTTATGGGGACTGCTGTGTTGGCTTGCTAGTTTGAATGGTATTACCCTATTTGTTCAAGGAGCTGCGATGTGGGTGAAGAGTAGTGGTGATGACACTAGTACATTGCCTTCGTAGCTGTGCTGAGAAACCATGAGCAAACAGGGGTAACATATCAGGATTAACTACTCTTATAGTAGTTACATTGTCTGTTTATAGGCTCACGTAATGCATGTTGAGTGTAAGAGAGAACAAGACCTTGTGTGTGTGTGTGTGTGTGTGTGTGTAGCCTCAAAGTGCAGTTATGAGCTGCGAGAATCATTTATTCTGGTGGTGGTTCATTCTTAATTTTAATTGTTGCACACAGGACACTGCTCTGCCTCCATGTTTATGGTGTCCTTGTAACTCCATGTTGTTATGGGTGCTTTGGATTATCAATAAAAGCTTTACTGCAATTGTTAGAAGAAAATCATTTGCTTTCTACATCTTTCCGTGTAGGGAATTGATGTCGTCCTGCTTGAGTGTTTTGATTGGTCACACTGTGGGAGCACTGATAAAACACTCTTGGGAAGGAGTGATCTCTAGTTCCAGTAGTTTCCTGGCTGCCTCCAATTCCTAAACTTCTAACCTCCTACATGTCCTCTCTGAGCAAATCAGGTTTAGCACTTGGAATTTTCCACAGTGCTGTTGACTGCATGATTTTGAACCTTCCATTTAGTAAATACCGCAGAAGGAGACTTCCTTAATTGTGCAACTGAGGTGATGCATGCAGTTTTCTAATCTTCTAATGAATACTTCCAACTGCAGACTCCTCACCTTACACTACTTCCCAGGCGCCAGACTGGATCTGGTAGCTTTTGCTAGCAGTGCTCTTTGTGCGCTGTTAAGTGGTGCCATGTGACTCAGGGTTCGATCCGTACTGCCACAAAAGTAATGGAATAGAGCAGCATATAAACAACACCCCTGCATGCAGAAATCAGTTCCTTTCTTCCGACGACTTCTAAAAACGAAGTCCAGACTGCTAAGGGACAATGTTCACATCCAAAACTGCAGGTTACAAACCATACCGCCACTGTAGAGAATAGTCTTTGATCACTGACCCACACAAGATGTGTGTCTAGACTCAGGCCATGACCCACAAAGTTGTGCAGTAAATGTGCACTTATGCACCTCAAGGTGAACCAGGACCTGATGGAGTTGCAGATTGCTCGTCTGGCTGTAAAGGCCTTCAATCCATCAAGGGGAGGCAGGTGCAGGTTCTCACAGACAACACTACTGCCATGTCTTATTGCAACAAGCAAGAGTGGGGTCATGGGTCCTGTGCCAGAAGATTCTGTACCTCTAGAGTGGGGGAGAGCATCAGGGCATTTCTCTGTTTGCAAACCACCTGGCATGGTCCCTGATTGCCAGAGCTGACAAGCTGAGCTGGCAGCAGCTAGCAAAACACGAGTGGCATCTATATCTCAGTGGAAAAAACCTGGGTTAGATCTTTTCACCATCTACAATAATTTGCATTGTCTAAAGTTTTACATGTTAGAATTTCTGAAAGAACATTCTTTAGCAATTAGGAGATGCGTTCCCATTGTAATGGGCCATGGGACTCCTGTATGGCTTTCCTCCCCTGCCCTGAGTTCTGAAAAAGATCAAGAACGAACAGGCCCAACTCCTCCTAGTGGATCCAAATTGGGTCAGTAGCGTATGGTACCTGGAACTTTTGGGCATGAACATCTGTCCTATGATTAGGCTATCACATAAAGAGGATCTTCTGTTGCAGCAACAGTGTAGGATAAGCCACCTTAAGCTGCTAAATCTACACCTTTAAGCGTGGGGATTGAACAGCCGCAACTGACTACTTTTCATGTGCCACCTGAGGTAGTGGAAGTTATCCCTGCTTCCTGGTGCCTTTGCACAAAATCAATTTATGCTGAATGTTAGGAAAGATTTGTGGCCTGATGTGATGTGCTTAAAACTGATCCCTTACAAGCAAAGAAACTCGGACATATTTTCCTTGTTTCTTCTTTGGCCCAGCATACCTTGCAGTGGGCACTATTAAAGGTTATTTGTCTGCCCTTTACGCATTTCTGTGTTTACTGGACCCAACTCGCCTTGTTTAAATCACCTCTTGCCACGTTTCCGTTCTAGCCATTTTTGATGCAACAGAGCGACCTTAACTTGGTCTTGAAGTTTCTCCTGTGTATGCCCTGTAGGTCTATACATAGTTGGTTGTTGCTTCTTCTGACTTTGAAGATTGCCTTCCTCATTGTTATTTTGTCAGCTTGCCATGTGAGTGAACTTCAGGCTCTTTTATTGCAACAGCCATACACTACCTTTTTCCGGATAAGATGGTGCTAATGCCTTGGGCATCATTCTTGACCAAGTTCTGACTCCCTTTCACGTAGGGTGATTGATCACTCTGCCAGTGTTCTATACCCCTCACCCCATGAAAGAGCTGGAAAGGATCCATCGGTTGGACCAGAAAAGGCTGTAGGTTTTTACATTGATTGTTCCAAGAAACAGTGTGTGGGCAGTCAGCTTTTTGCAGAGTTTACTGGGACGAAAAAAAGGAAATGCAGTTGAGATGGATCATCCCATGCATCAGTATCTACTACAAAGTGGCCAAGAAACAGGCCCCGGAAGATCCAAGAGCCCATTCCACCAGGCCTAAGGCTCCCACCACAGTGTGGGATAGTGGAGTGCCTGTCCTTAACATCTGCTAGGCTGCGAAATAAGTGTCAGTGCATAGTTTCACAAAGCACTACTGTCTTGACCTCCAGACTTATAAGACATTTTGGTCTGAGTCCCCATCACAGTCCCTCCACTTGAGGAGGTACTGCTTTGTTATCTATTCTAAGCATTATCCTTACTTTTGGTAACATTTTTTTCTGGTTGATGCTCTACCTAATTCCTCTCCCTGTGGAGTAAACTCTTCATAACATAAAAAAACAAATAAAAGGGAAAACTTCTAGAGTATGCAAATTGCAAACCCTACACCTTTTGGGAATGGTTTTGTTGAGCCAAAATGCAAACAAATTGATGGGAGTAACAGTGAGCATGACTTGGTATATTCAACAAACAATAAAAAACAATATATATTGACGTACACCAAGAGATAAATCACTTTATACTGTCAGCAGATTTCCTTACAGGTTAGTCCCTATGCAGGGCTCGGAGGGCTGAGGCAGAAACTATCATGTCAGGCATACCTAGCTGTGCCTCTCCCCTCCTGGCTTTTCATAGGTACCAGCCTGTGTGTCTGGTCCCTAAAGCCCCCTCCATTGTTGACTTGGCCAGGCCGTGTCATCGACTTCAACCATGCTTGAAGCAAACACCAGTGGCTACAAATGGTGGTGACGGAGCTGCTAAGCCTCACACCCTCTCACTTGGTGAAGCCTAACGTGTAATGGAATGCTTAAACCAACACGCCAGGTGTTGTTTTAAAATACTGTTGGAAGACACAGTGTGAGGATCGATGCATTGCACAGATTTGTTTACCCAGGGCAAGCAAATCTGGTTTGGGCTCGGCCCGGGCTGATTAGCTGTCTAAACCTGCTCCCGAGTTAGAATTAATGCTGGCAGCAATCTGAATTTGATAAGGTCGGATCTCGGCCATTTGTTTTTTCATGTGCTCACCTCTCAGCCAGGCCGGGATTGATGACGCCCTCTGCTTCAGGCCTTATCTTTTGGGCTGCTTGACGTCGCGAGCAGTGTAGGAATGACAAACAGCTCGTGACGGCTCGTGGGTGATGGACGACGCTGCGCCCTGGCCTGGCCTTAGGGCCTGGGCCTCCTAATGAGGCCTGGTGAGTGTGGGGACCCCGTGGCCGCGGGCTCCCGGAGAAGGTGAGGCACCTGGGCTGGGATTCCGTGTGGTGACCACATTTTAGGTGACAGCCTCAATTTGTCAGCCACCTCGTCACAAAGCCAAGGGTGCCCCGGGGCCCAGCCCTTCCTAATGGGGCTGTGATACAGATAGGAACATGAAACAGGAAACACAAACACCGTGACTGTGGAGGTGGACTGGCTTGGAGGGACCTGCCAGCGATGCTGTAAGTCCGGTTAGTCGCATATAGTAGTCAGGCATCCCCCTCACTTTCCACGTCACCAAGCAGAACGGATATTGTAGAACTGAATTCTGTAAACTGAAATAGGACTAATCCATAAACGGAGTTGTTATATGTCGACAGATTTTGGTATTTTTTGCCGTCTTTCATTTTTTGTGTTTTTTATTACACATTTTAGATCGGTTTTTCGATGCTTTTCTGAACATTGCCTGGACAGGCTGATCAGTGTTTTTGTAACGTCTGTTCGTCTGCTGATTTGTTTTTTTTCTGCATTTGCCTTGAAATAAATTGTTATTGGCTGCTTTTCTGGTGTACAGACGTCACATCACCGGTTTTTATGTCTCTTCCTTTTGCCCGAAGCCTGGTTTGCGTCCTTGCTTTTCCGAGTCTGTTTGATGCACCCTCTGCACAGAAATATCTGTACCTTGAAGGTAACGAGTTTGGATTTGGCAGGGTTGCCTAAGTCTTCCATTCTCCAGGAGTTGATAACTGAGTGTCGTGTAGCTAGGGAATAACATATATATATATATATATATATATATATATATATATATATATATATATATATATATATAATCGTTTTTGTATAGCGCAAATCTTGATGGAAAGCAAGAGAGTATGTAATTGGGATATGAACTCCTCTGATCTGCATTACTATAATACCAGGAGACTGTCTGTATGTTATTATGTTAAGTTTCGCAGTAACATTGCAGAGGGAGCTATACTTGGTGCAGCAGAGAACTTGGCATCCGTTGATACCCCGTAAAAAAGAATCATTAATATTGAAAAGGCGTGCCTACGTTCAAAAACCTTGTGTGGAATCCCCCAAAAATGGCAAGAGGAAACAAAAACATGAAACTATGGCGAAAAGAAGAAAAAAAGGTTCTGACAATCAAACCTAGATTTTTTTACCCACTTTTACTGTGTTAATATATACGTTTTGAAGTTAAATGTATTTCATAAAATAGTAAAAGGAAATAAAGAAAACACAGATGAACACAATCAAGAAATAGGAAATTGAGTTCTCATGCCCCAAATAACTGCTGCTTTAAAGTTAGGCAGTGTATTTTCATAGGTTTCATTTTAACTGTATTTAAAGATTTACTGTATGGTGTACAAGAAACATTCTCTATGTTTGCCTCCCCTTTTGGAGTAATTACTCCCCAACATTAAGAAACAGTGAAAAATATGGGTCACCAATTTTCACGGAGGAAAGGCCACAGGGAATGCAGATACACAATCATAATAAGGGGATAACTCACAACCATCATCACTTTAATCCCTGCACAAGGTCACACGTGTACAGAGCACTCATTTTGCAAGTACCCTATGTAAACCCAGCAAGCTGCACCTCAGCTCTAGGGCTCTTCTAGAGGCCTTAGATCCCTGTATGTGTTCAGTAGTGGATTGCATTTTATCAGTGAATGGAAAAGAAATAGAAAGGCTGGTGGGCGAGTGAGAAGAGCTATGCAATAGGTAACAGAAACAGTATCCCTAGCTTTTTGGATGTAGCCCTCGCAGCTCCAAGTTCTGCCTCAAGTCTGGATAATGGAACACCTTCTTTGAGCCGTGGCTTGGGTATAGGATGCGGCCAATTATCGAAAAAACGTTGTTATTCACTTGGGCGTTCAGGGATCACCGCATATGGAATGGGATGGCTGCCGAGCCTCCTAGATAGCGGTGTAATCTCAAGTTAACTTGCCTTTGTAAAGTGTTGTATTACTGTTGCTATGGTCTTCTAATTCTAGTTAGTTTCTTTGTTGTTTGGAGGGGAAAACACAGTTTATCAATAAAGGTGTGGGTTGCATTCATCCATAGTCGATATGGTAGGGAGTATTACGGATCTTGAGATGCTGGATGTTCAAGAGAAAGATTATCAGGACTGTGAACTGGTAGCATACCGGGCAGTTTCACTGGAAATGCAGTGGCTGGATATGCAAGATGTTAGATGAGCACCACATACATGTGCTCTGATGGATGAGTGCATGTGGCATGATAATGATAAGGAATGGAAGTTAAATTCATTGATGGTCTGTTTTTTTGGGCAACACACTATGCCATGAATTGACGCTTTTATGTTCATGCAGCCAATAAAGTGAAGCTGGCACTGGGGTCGTATGACTAACAGTGGTATGTAAGGCTCAGGTACAGTTTGCCTCCATTTCTCACTGAACAATTCCGAAACCAAACATTTTGTCTTGTAATGTAGTCATACCCAGCATTGAAAAGTAAAGTTTAATTTAATATGTAGACTTGGCTCACAATATAACTTGGATTTAATTACATCACGTTACATTGGCTCTTTGTGTCGATAGATATGTCAGGGGCTGGCTGTAACTAGGTTCTTGGCCATCATAATCAAAGCTGGAAACAAGCACAAGACAATGGAGAAAAATGTTTATAAGGGTTTTCTATAAATGTTAGCATCCATCTATTCCTGAGTAAACACTAAACAGCTGTTAATGCAATGGAGTCAGGTTTCTACAGGAGCATGGTCTGCATATTCTCCTCATAGTTGTGTAAGGTCATGCTATTAAGAACCAGACACCCCTACTCTGGATCATGCACCCCAAAACCCAAGCGAAACACTAACAGATCATGTAAAAATCAGTGGGTAAAGGTTGTGTTTATTAAAAACAAACGAAGCACACAACATAATAACATTCTATGAGTCAATGAAATCAAAAGTCATAAACATCTTACAGAAAGCAATGAATACATCGGTCAAAATATATATAGAGAGAGAGACACATAAATTAATTTTTACAGGTCCTAAAATTTGCAAACAAATTATATACACACAAGGCCTCCGCCATGAACTTTACAACAGCAAGGTCTATGGCAATCATGTATCCCTCATGGACCACACAGGTGGAACTACCTGCATCTGTGATAGGCAGAATCAATCCACTCTACTTTGTCTACATCCCCACTGTCCCACTCGTCCAAAACGAGGCTGTCTGAGGAGTTGCGATTAGTGTGACCAGGAGCAGCAGCCTCATGCTGTACACTGGTAAGCAATGAGCCCAAGCCCGTGTGTACACCTTCTACACGGATCGGGATTAATGCACCCTACCCACAGTGCTATTCTGGGAAGTATGAATTGGAGCCCAACCCCCTTCACTCCCCCATACACAAGCCCCTCCCACTGAAAATTAGAAGTAAACTTGTAAGTCGGAAGACGGAAATAGGGGCTGGGTGGATGAGGAAAAACTCTGCCTCCCAGCGTGCACACAGGCTGCCCCCGCACTGCTCCAGGGGCAGAACAGCAGCCTTTGCGGCGGCAGAGGGCAGAAGTGATGCGCAGATCGTGCAGGAGATATCTACTTCCTGTCACCCTCCTGAATTTTGTGAAACAGTTCCTATTGGAAGGCCTGCTGCCTTCCAGGACTGGGCCAGAGCATTGCAAGAGCTCAAGAGGGCCCGGCCCATGGTGGTCCCAGGTCCTAAAGCTGTGCCCTCTGAGGAGTGCGACACTCCGTTTAAAGATCTCAGGACCTTTATAGGTAGGCTAACAGACTAATATGTGCATTTGAAAACTAGCCATATTTAAGCCTGTAGGTCACCCTACAGCAAAATGTGGTCACAAGAGGTTAATGCCGTATAGCAAAAAGCTTTGGCAGGTGTCAGAGAAAGCACCATAATATTGTGAGGCTAGTGCCAAGGATTTCAAGCTCTGGCAAACGTAGGAAGATGTCTTGCAGTGTTGTCTAGAGGTTGGGGATACAGGACGTATGCAAAAAACTGACAATTGTAATATCCAAACTAATTAGAGTCTATACAGTACATGCTCCAGTAGAACCCAATACACTCCTAATCTGCATGTAACTGTGCTTATCAAGGACTAAGAACAATTTGAACTCCGAAATAGTGTTAGCCTGTGTGTACTGTTTGCAGCAGCTAGCCAGGATTGGCCCTATTGACAATCAGGCAACAGTTTACCAGGTCTTACTGATCTGCAAGAGGTTTCTTAAAGAGGAATATACCCATCTCTTAGGGGAGTTTGGTTGAAAATGATCCTTGGGGTACCATCAGTATTTGACTGTTTTTATACGTAGGGCAGCGTGCTCTGTAGAGCATGAGAGAAAAGACACATGATCACAGAAGTGTATTATGCATGGTTGAGGAGTGCTAATGTCCCAGGGCATTGCTGCTGTTTTTTTTGTTTGGGTGCCTGAAGGTATATTAGTGATCTTTGTTTTGAAAAATAATGCCCAATCTTAGTGCATTGTTTTGGAGGGTGTGATTTTATTGGTGGCAACTCCTGGATTCGTATTTTCACCCAGAGATGAGATTTCGTCCGACTCTCAACTTATTCAGTTATCCCAGGAGTGAAGTATTTTTTCTATGTGAACTGGAATGCGGGTTGGTACCTCTGCACTGCGGACCATTAATGCAGCTTTGTATGGTGTGCATACTCGTCCACCTACAAGACCTTTTGGTTCAAACCTTATGATGGTGCTAGCTTCTGTAGGAAACCTTCAGCTCAATTCTTTTCTTCTGAAGGTTTATGCATTGCCAGAAGCATGATTGTGTGTCAAGTGAAGACCCTAAAATGTAATTTATGTATGTGCATAGCTCTTCTGGCTTTTCGCTTGACCCTAATTTCGGGAGTAGAGGTGGGAGAAGTAAAAGGAGCAAGTCAATTTATTGAAATCTGTTTTCTTCTTGGGGCTTCTGAGCCTACAGTCAAGAGACTCACCAAGTTTAGATCAAACAAGTAGAGTGTCAGAATTAAAGCGACCAGCGGAATTAGAATCTATGCTAAATTGGTATCATAATACAACAAGCATTTTCAATGCAACGGGTCGTGCATTTGCTCGTGTTAGAGCTATTAGCGTAATAAAGAAAAAAAAACGCAGCGCGATCGCATTATGTAAAATGCAGCGCAACTGCGCTGCGTGGAAAATAAACAGATAAAGTAGTCCGGACCCCAGGCTGAAAACATCAAGCCTCGTATGTTTTTAGTAGTTTACCGGTGCTGTGTAGGTGGGCTAAACACCGGAAAAGGCATGACGTATCCATGCCTTTCACAAATGACAGCAAGTGGATTTTAAAGGCAAGCCCACGAACCAATGTAAGTTGACAAGGGCGTGGTTTGAAGCCCAAAGAGAGATTACAGAATGGACGGAGCGCTTTGCGCTCACCCGTAAACATGCTGTAACGGCAGGGTAGGAGAACGTTGCCATTTTCCTGCCTATTTCTAGCACCAGCAGATCCAACATGGTCTCTGACATTACCTGGACTTTCCCTCAAATTTTTCACCTGAGCGTGTCCTGGGCTTTTAGAAAAGTTGGTAGTTGCCCATCACTCCCTTTGTAGGACTCTTTTGTGTACTGAGCACCGGAGTACACTATATTTTAACATTATTTTTTCTCCTCTTCCCCTAGTATTGATGTTAATTTCCGGCAGCCGCTGTTGCCTTGCGCTCTCTGTGCCTTGAAGCACTGTGCGAGCCTTCTCCGGGATGCTGTTCTGAGCCTTTTATTTGGTGCCACTGAGGGGTTTCAAGGGAGGTAGGGAGCTGCGAGCCTGCCCTGGGAACAGGAATGACTTGGTCAGTGAACCCTCCATGCTTCAGGGGCCAGAGCCACAAAAAATGGTGAGACCACAATTGTACCCCCTTCAAGTTGTTGATTGGAAATATTTGTATGTTTTATACAGTAAATGATGATATTGCAGCAACCTTGTTAACTCGGGCCCTTTTTGCAAATTTTCCGCAGCGTGTGGGATTGATGAAGCTCCATGCCTCGGGTTTCAGTGACTTCCACAGTCTAAACAGTCACTTAGCGCGTAGGGAGTGCACAGGGGAAGATGGAGTGTGCTCGGGAGGCGGACAGTCCTGTCACTCTTTCAAGAGCAGCATCTGACCATTATCAGTGGGGACAAGCGATGACAGATAGTTAGTAATGGGCTCATCCTCGGGCTGACATGGTATTTCTTTGCGGTCTAGTAAGCATTTACTGTTTGTTTGCTTTTTCTTTCAGCCACTTCTAAATTGCTTTCAGTGGGCAAATTAATCTACTTTGTATTCTGGGCAGTTAAGATCCACGTGCTTTCATCACTTCATCAGGCAATAGGAATTTAAATATACTGGGTGACCCTCTCGCCGACACCGATTTCCCATGATGGATACATGCTTAATTCTTCCTAAGCCACTTACAGATTGCACTCTCTTGCTTCATTATATATGGACAGTTTATGTGGAGTTGTCACTTACTCTCAGAACCAGGACTTTCTTACATAATTTTGGTTCAGTCCTTTTTCCTTCTGGTAATATTTAGGTCTGGTGTTAATCAAGAACTTTCAATTGTACTACTTTCTTACAGAGCTTTTCAACAAGCCCCCTGATCCATTGGTCTGTGGGCAAGCAGCACGGGGGCAATTTGTCAGCCCACTGTAGCCATTTGCTAACTCCACTGTGAGTGATGGCATTCTGCTGTTTTACAAGGAGCACATTCGCACACAAATGATTTTGCTTCAGTGCCAGGGACTAATGTGGTACTACAATGTACGTTTGAGACCAATTTTTCATTTACTATTGGCATGGTTATTCGTATTATTTACCAGTGGACGAATCGCATCTGTTGTATCTTTATTATTGCAAAATGAAATAAAGGATCTTTTTTGGAACTATACTGTGCTTTGGACTCGTGGAACTTTAAATGAGCTTTGTGTAATACACATGAATGGACTGTATTGGTTCTTGATTAATTATATGGTGCGCCCTTTCCATTAACTTCTATGGGACAGAGTGAGGTTACTGCAGTGGGATACGAAAAAGAGGCTACTTGTGCTGATGAAGGTAGAGAGGGGATGGCCCCCCTCACTTTATGCAATGGAGAGGTCTCTTTTAGAGAGAAATGGCAGAAAAAAGCTACTAGCAGGAGGAAGCAGTAAAGGTAAGTAAACATAGAGGAAGAAGCCAGAGGCCTAATAAAAAAAATGTCTGCTGCAATGGAATGGGCAGAGGGAATCGTTCTGAAATGGGTATAGGTATAGTTTCTAAATGAGGTGGCCTCCTTGGAAGCACTTCCTCGGGTTAGCCCTTAGCAGTACAGACAAAAGCTCAGTGAAGGAAAGAATGTACAGCAAAAACACACTCTTGGTTACTTTAAACTTGCCTATTTAAAATCCGATACTCTGCTGGAATAGTTTCCATTTTTAAAACTAACAATTTTAAATAAAATAAAGTGCCACAAAAATGCAGAGAGTGTGCTACTAAATATTAATTTTTGATGCTGCAATATTTGCTAAACCATGCCGCAAAATCGTGGGGGGTCTGTATAGCGACTGCTCTTACTCCTGATCCCAGTATTCCACTGATGCTAAGTGATCTGTATTTTTCCTACTGGCTAGCCTTCGGGGAAGCTGCATTCTTCTGTTTTTTGCTGACCTTGGTCCCCTGTCGTTGTGAGGTGAAGGACATGGTCGGCAGACCCTCGTCTACCAGAAGCTGTTCCTGAGGAACATGATGGTTGAGAAAATTTGCACCTGACTTGTAACTTTTTAGGCCACATTAACTACAATTAGAGGGAGGCATTTTCAGGTCAAAGAAGGCATATCATACCGTCCACGTTGGTGTGCAAGTTTCAAAAGTTTTTCTCTTGTTAACGTTCTGTAATTCATATCAATCGTCCGATATTCTACCCGTAGTTTGCAAAGTTTTCTGCATGTGGATTTTCACATTAAAATCTGGAGGTTACTGCACCTTTTGCATTGTTTTGAGGAGAAACGTCAAGACCCAGCCCACTGACCTCAACCTCCCTACCCGAAGCTACACCTCCCCCTCCCACCTACCCCAGATCTCCGAATGGAAAAAGCTCGCCACAGTGGACACTATCGCTTTCATGACCTCCATCAACTCCTGCTCCCCCGCAGACCCCTGCCTGCACCATCTTTATAACCTAGGAAAAGAAACAATTGCAGCAGTCCTTTCAGAAATCCAGAATACCTCCATCACTACATCCACCTTCACCAGTGCCTGGAAACAGGCAGAGGTCAAACCATTACTGAAGAAACCCTCAGCCGACCCCAACAAACTAAAAAATGATCGCCCCCATATCTCTCCTCCCGTTTCCTGCCAAAATCCTGGAAAAAGCAATCAACCGCCAGCTCACGGATTACCTCGAACACACCAACTTACTCGATCCATCCCAATCCGACTTCGAACCCAATCACAGCACTTGAAAGCACCCACAGACAACGTCAGAGGTCTCCTCGACCTCAGAGGAACAGCCACCCTCATCCTACACGACCTATCTGCAGCATTCAACACCATCTCCCGCCACACCCTAGTCAACAGACTGTGCGCAATCAGCATCTGATATAACGTGCTCAACTGAATCTCCTCTTTCCTCAATGACCGAACACAGAGAGTCCTCCTCCCACCCTTTGTCTCCAGCCCGAAAGACACCATTTGCAGCATACCCAAAGGCTCCTCCCTCAGTCCCACCCTCCTCAACGCCAACTTGACCCCAGTAGCTGACAACGTTTGTGCTCACAGACTCCACGTCATATCCTACGTCGATGACACCCAACTCGACCTCTCCCTTGCAGACATCATCACCACCATATGAACCAACTTCCAGAACTCCATTACTGACATGGCCACCTGGATGAGATCTAACTGCCTCAAGCTAAACTCAGATAAAATGGAAATTCTCATCTTTGGTAGCAAGCCATCCCCCTGGAACAACACATGGTGGCCCCCTCCTACACCCACCAGGCATGCTTGCAACCTTGGGATCATTCTTGACACCCACCTGACCATGAAACAACAGATCAACTCAGTATCCTCGGCCTGTTTCAGCTTCCTCCGCATGCTCTGCAGGATCTTCTTTTGGATACCTATCACCACCAGGAATGCTGTCCCTCGGGCCCTCTTCTCCAGGCTCCTCGACTACAGAAATGCACTCTACGTCAGAACCTCCAAATAGCTCCTAAACCTCCTCCATATCATTCCAGAATGCTGAGGAGATTCACCCTCGACTGCCCTAGATTGACCAGCATCACTCCCCCTCTCAGAACCCTCCACTGGCTTCCCGTAAATCAAATGTTAGAAATGGGGTTTCTCATTGGCTAGGGTATGCACCTAAGGCAGGCAAAACCCACCCACTCTAGTCAGGACAAGGGAGTTAAACACCCAAGAAAACCCCTGCTTCACACCCTTGGTTGCTTGGCACAAGCAGTCAGGCTTATCCCAGAGGCACTGTGTAAAGCGATTGCACAACACGTACAACACATGTGACGCCCTAAATGCACCACAATGGAAACAAAACACCAAGTTATATAAAAATAAACTGTATTGCACAAAACATCATTAGACCAAACGCAACATGTCAGTAATACCCTCTTACACAAGTAGTTGTCAGAACATTACTCAGTTACTAGAACTCTGCAAAAGCCAGCAGTAGTCATGAAACAACACATAGGTTACTGGTTATCCTGCAACATAAGCAATAGTCAGGTTGTCATTATACCAAAGATGCTCTTATCATGTTAAAACACATATCATAAATTTCACAGCAAGGCCAATATGGCGGCTGGAGCGGATGCTTCGTAAAGAGCGCCACTCGCGGCCTTTCACGTATCTGCAAATCATCCGTTCCTACAGGTCCTGGCGCCCGCTCCGGTGATGCGGCTTCCCCCAGTAACGATCGGGGACCTGGGTGCTCCCGTGTCGAGGAGGATTACCCCCGTGGAGCGAAGGAGCCCTCGCTCGGAGTCTCACGCGACACGCTTGCTGCGCAGCCCATGATGCAACTGCAGAACCTTCGACGTGCGGTGAGGCCAACCACCGGAATTGGTGATGGTGGCGGGCCGTTGAGGACCCGAAGGAGACAGAGGCTGCCCCCGCGTGTCAGCGAGGTGGGCTTATAACTGTTGCCTGGAGCCACGCTGCTTGGCCTGGGAGTACGCGAGGCGGCTGGGCCTTGACTGCGAGGCACACCGCGGGCTCGTTGGGAGCTGGCCTCTCAAGAGACGGCTGCAGGAGTAACAGAACACCGGACTCTCGAATGAGGGACCATGGCAAAACGGGCCAGACCTTATGGGACACGTCTGGAGCACTGGTGTTTGTGAGCGGACGGCCCTCCCTAGTGGCTTATGGTGGTACACCCTCCCCCCCCCCCCTCCTGGCCGTTGAGCTAAAAGTATTGATACTCCGATCGATGGGATTTGGCTCTCCTCCCCCTGCCTCTTCCTTCCCCTTTTGACCTGGTTAAAGGGCCTACAGCAGTGGGCGAAGGACTCACGATCATATTTTAAATATGGCGAGGGAGAAGAACTGGTGCACACACTGAGGCCCCATTTGAGCGTCATCAGAGACTGGCAGAGCGCAGCCCTGCAGTTCATCCAAGCCCAGGTACTCAATAACTTTGACGCACAATTGCTACTGTCTGCCCTGGCATTGACATATACAGCGTTTTTCACAAGGGAGAACTGCGCAGTCATGATGGCGAAGGGGCTTGGGTCCTCTACGGTTTGACCAGCTGGGGGGGGATCAAGCCGGCTCTGTGCCCCACGGCTGGAGCGAATTGGGCTGCGGCGCTCATTAAAGGAATCTGGATCCAGTGTAATATCGTGGGAGTTGCACGGTTGCACTACAAGCTATCATGGTCAAGCCAAAGTCATCCAAGACGCAGCTTAGCGCTGTGGCTGATGCCACATCCGAGGAAGGGGCCATGGGCGATCAAGCTGACTCCTTACACAAGATGTCTGAAACAATGCGCACACATTCAGCACAGTTTGACAAGTTGCTGCAGGCGGTGCTGGACACTAAAACATCACTGTTTCACAATTGATTCTGTAGTGATGGAAGGCAACCTCCTCAGAACGGACCATCGTAACCTGGTAGACAGAGTCACCCTCACTAAATCAGCACTTAATACAGCCCAACCTAATATTTCCAACATGAAAGTTCAAATTCAGCACATGGAGGCTGCGATAACACAACTGCAACGTAGGGCCGAGGATGCGGAAGGCTGCTCGCATAGGAATAATGTCATATTTGTGGGTATCCCCGAGAAAGCGGAGTTCCCCAACACAGAAGTGTTCCTGGAACGCTGGTTGAAAGACACAGTGCTGTCACAGAATGTGCCCCCTATGTTGGTGGGGGAGTGAGCCCATCGGATCCCGGGTGGACCGGCGCAGCCGGGGTCCACACCCCGTCTGCTGATCGCACGATTTCTAAACTACTGCGACAGAGATCAGGTTCTACAGTGCTTTAGAACTTTGGAACCTATCCGAATGGATAATACTGTCGTAACGGCCTACCCGGATTACACAGGAGAAGTCCAGCGTAAACGAGCCTCCTTCACAAGAGTGAAGCAACTGCTACACGACAAACACATAACTTATTCACTCATGTTTCCGGCCTGACTGAGAGTGGTGGACGGGGACAGGACTTTTATTTTCCCAACCCCGGAGGATGCTTGAACGTGGCTGTATGCCCAAGGGCCTGGTGGATCCAGTCAAAGAAGACGTTGGACGCGGGGATTGTCTCTCCCGCACCCCCGGAGAAAAAAGGGGTCAGGTACTGGGGTTGAGTCGTGCCCATCCAGATCGCAGGTGGCAGTGGGCCAAGCACAAGCCTTGAAAGAGGCCAATATGTTCGTGACAGCGTAGACACTGATCAGAAGTGAGGTTAGAAATACAGACTCAGGCTCGTCGCAGTGTCATGCGAACCCCCCTTCATCTCTGCTCTTACTTGGCCCTGACCTCAATCCATGCACGGCTGACGACATATGAGACACCGCACTCTGATGCATGTGGGTTGGAACGACTGAGATCTGCGAAACACAGAGGGGCATCAAGGTATGCATGCGGTCTGACTTGGTCCTGATCTCAACATGGCTGTTGGGTGATCACGGCCCAAGAGAACAAGTATATCCCGCAGCCTGGATGCGGGCAACGACGGTTGGTGTTAGACTTTGTCCCGATGGGGGGGGCTGCGTGCAGGAAGCGGAGAGTCCGTGACCGTGCAGGAAGTAGATTATCCGTATAAGGCTGCGAGTAAGGACTGATTTGCGCCTTTCTTCAGCTGCGTCCCCACACCCGTATGGGTCTCCGAAAGGAAATTGATCGGACCTCTGTATGCACCGGTTGTGCTGCGAGGTCAATTGCTGTTTTACGTTCTGTAAGTTCAGTATCTTTCCTTATTTCTTTTCTACTCACAAGTTCCTCATGCTCGTGGGGGTGGGTGGGGGGGCGGGCGGGGTGGTGGGCGACTGGGTGGCCCCTGGGGAGTGACTGATTCTGGGTTGTGCGGGGGGCGCTGCGGTATTCCACATACATGCCACCATGGTCACATATAATAGTTTAACTCGGAATATACAGGGCATGGCTAGCACCTCCAAAAGATGTAGAAAATATGCTTACCTCAAGCGCCATAAGATACATATAGGTATACTTCAGGAGACACATATCACAGCTCACGATCTAGGCAGTCTCACTAGGAGATGGCTAGGATCGGTCTATCGCACTAGGACATCGGCGTACGCGAGAGGTGTGCTGATACGGATTACCCCCGGAGTCCCTTATACAGTGACGCACACTCAAATAGAGGAAGACGGTAGATATGTTCATTTAGTGGGAGATTTGGATGGGAAACAACTTGCTATAACGGGACTTTACGCACCTAACACCAAGCAGGGAGATTTTTTGTTGTCCACCTCTGCACGTTTGGTGCGGGATCCTTCACTGCCCAGCATCTGGGGCGGGGATTTTACCTGTGCCCCGGATGTGGACATGGACAGATCTCATCCGGCACCTGTGGGTGCCCCCAGCAGGGGACTCTCTTGGGCGCTACAATCTTGGATGCTAGAGAGGAGACTTCACGATGTTTGGAGGGGCTTACACCCCCTGGACAGGGAATATTCCTTCTTCTCCCCGGCCCACCATCTTCATACCCGCATAGATTTACTGCTCAGCTCATACGAGCTGACTCACAACTTCAATGGGGCATCATACTTAGCCAAGACTCTATCTGATCACTGTCCCTTGATTGCCGCTGTTCGATGGGCCAAGATGCCCACTCGTATCCCCACTTGGCGCCTACAGCCGACCCTGTTACATGATCCACCTTTCCGTACAGAGCTAGCAGAGCGCATAGTCTTATTTCCCTGTAAACACCCAGACGGCATCATCACGGGCGATCGAGTGGGATGGTCACAAGGTGGTGGTAAGAGGCATGTGTATGTCAATGGCGGGGGGTTCGTCGCACCTTAACGCATGACTTACAAACAATCGAGGTGGAACTGCGTGAGTGGAGTGCAGGGTGGCGTCGGGTGCAGAAGACCAGGGTAAACTGGTTGGGTTGAAGAGAAATTGGGCCGAGGTTGACTCGCGACTGAGGCAGTTTGACTATAGACATCACATAGCTCGGTTGCACTCGGAGGGTGACCGCTCTAGTAGGGTATTAGCCTGGCTAGTGAAGGGTGAGCATCACCACACCCCCATAAGCGCCATCCGGTTGGACTCTGGAGCGATAGTCAATACGCAGCTAGAAATAAATGAGGCCTTCAGACAATATTATAGCACTCTGTACATGACATGTCCCCTTCCACCCCCAGAGCGGTAGGAGGATTTTTTTCAAGCACTTCAGTTAACCCGCCTGACAGCCCCACAGGTGCTAGAACTAGAGAAACCAATAGAAATGGATGAGCTTCAACAAGCCTTGCGGCATTGGCTCATAATAAAGCTCTGGGAGGCAATAGTCTGCCACCCGAGTATTATCAGGCTTTCTCTATGCAGACGCGTACACCATATTTAGAAATGCTGATGGAAGCATTTGAGGTGGGTTGGCTCCCAAAGTCGCAATGTGAGGCGGTGATAGTAGTCCTCCATAAAAAGGCTGCGATCCCCTAGACGTCTGGTCATATCGCCCCCTGTCGTTATTGAATTCGGACTATAAGTTATTGGGAAAGGTGTTGGCGAACCGCCTTCGTCCGCTGATGCCAGTTCTGGTCCACCTGGATGAATCCGGTTTTATACCCGGCCGTAACACCTTCATTAATATCAGATGCATGCCGAGGCTTATGGCGGAGACCCCGTAACTAGATTACGCTCGAATCGTGGTCTCTCTGGATGTGGTAAAGGCATTCGATACTTTAGGCTGGCCTTTTTTAATGGAAGCATTGCGGCGCATGGGTTTCGGCAATACATTCATGCGTTGGATATCCGTACTATACTCAGACCCGAAAGCGAGAGTCAAGACAGGAAAGGTTATATCAGAGGTGTTCGACATAGGTAGGGGCATGAGACAGGGCTGTCCTTTCTCACCAATTCTGTTTGCATTGGTGATTGAGCCATTAGCCGCACGGCTAAGAAGCATGGCTCCAGATTGAGGCATTCTGAATGGAGACGAACACTGGATCGTCTCCTTATATGCAGACGATGCATTAATATATTTACGTAACTACTCCGAATCCCTCCCGAAACTTCTGAGTCTATTGGACACATTTGGTGATCTCTTTGGTTTGCAAGTGAATTGGTCGAAGTTCTGTCTGTTTCCGATGCGGTTAGTACCAGAGCCACAGCAGGCCACAACCTCGGCTTATACCTTACTGTGGTGTTACACCACTTTTAAATATCTAGGTGTACACATATGCCATGACACTACGGATCTTAGGGAGGGGAACTTAGGTCGGCGATTAGGTCAATCAGAGGCTCTTTACCTTTCTGGTGTTCATTGCTGTTGTCTCCACTCGGGAGAGTGGCAAATGCAAAAATGATTGTTCTCCCATGATTACTATACTATTTCTCCGCCCTGCGCTGGCGATCCCTAAGGCCTTCTTTGAACCTCTGACCGGATTGCTGACCGAACTAGTCTGGGGCTGTGGGTGCCGATGGGTGGCCCTCACCAAGATCTATCTGCAGTTGGAGCGGGGGGGATTGGGCTCTCCACAGTACTAATTGTACTACGCAGCGGCGCAGATACATTGGATCATGCGCTGGCTGCGAGACCCCTTCAGCTCAGAGGGTCAGATGGTGGGTGCCCTTTTAGGCCATTCAAATGTGCTGCGGTGGCTTATCGGTCAGGACGGCCCGCCGCGCCTGCGCAACACCCTGATGAATGTGGCAGGATGGGTCTGGCGCTGATACATTCTGGGGGTGAAACATCCCCCACCATATTCGCCCGAGATCCCCCTGCTTGCCATACCGGGAATAGGGAGGATGGCTGGACAACTCTGACTAGCTGCCTGGACCATGCAGGGTATACTGACTGTGGGAGATATCTTTGGGGAGGGATGCTTCCTCACATACGAAGCACTAGCCAGTGCGCACGATCTAGGTCAGGGCGGATTCATTGCATGTGGGGCGCTACATCGGCTGGTGCTTGATACATGGGGTAATGGTAACAGTGAACCGCAAACTGCACCGGTTTTACACAAATTACTATCGGGAGCGAGCACACAGTCTGACATATCCTGGATATATAAAACACTACTTGCTTGACCTGAAGAGGCACAGACACAGGCCAAGGCTAGATGGGATGCGGTCTTGCCCACGCCATTGACTCAGCACGCATGGACTGCGGCGCTTACTTCGACACAAGAGGTATCACGTAACTCCTGCTTTCGGTACACGCAATTCAATTATCTACACCAGACCTACTTAACCCCGAATAGGCTTACGCGCATGTTTCCACATTTCACCCCGGAGTGCCCCAGATGCGGGACCCAGATGCACATTTTTTCCATATGACATGGAGCTGCGCCCCTGTGCTGTGCGCGTGGCATGATGTCACATCACGGATGGTTGACTGGTCGGGACTCACTTTATCCCCTACACCCGAATCCTGCCTCCTGGGGATCCGCTTGCGACGTAGGTGGGGGGAAACAGATATACCGGTGCGTAGACCTTGCGTTCGTCTCTTAGCGACACAGTGGAAGTCACCAAGTGCTCCAGACATACATCGCTGGTCAAACGAACTGTTACACTGGGCTAGAGCAGAGGCGCAGGTTCTGCGCTCCCTCCGTGACAGGGGGGTGGTGGTCAAAGGGGCGGACACATGGGATTCCTTCATTGATCAACTGGAAAACAAAGACGATACCCGCCCACCCTGGATTGTGGCTTCCATGTTCATACATAAAGCATATACACAGAGGGAAGTGGACATGGAACTCTGGGCCCCAGGTTGGAGTGTCTGGTTTGGGGCTTTGAGGCTGTACTGGTCTGCCCCTGCGCTATGCGCGTTGAGAATAGCGATATTGGCGAGATCATGCGCACCCGGTGAACTCGTCCTCTGGATTGCTCCACTTGTGCAGGCGCGGTGGACGTGTCTGTTGGGACGTTTTGTGCTGTCGGGGAGTCCCTTATGGGTTGGCCCCCAGGCGCTCTTCCCCCGTTCTCTGCCCTCCATGTGTGGCCGCTCCCTGTCTCTCTCTCTCCCTGCCCTCCTTCCTCCTTCATGTACACCCGGCCTTCCTCTAGGCCGCTAACGAGCAACTTTGTTTTTCTTTATTAGTTATGTTTCTCTTTATCTTTTCTTGCTTTTCAGTCTTTATTATCAAATGCTCTGTTTATGTGCAGTAATATTAGGCATGATGTTATAATGCCAGAAGTGTTGGTATCGTAATTGGCCACATATCCGGACTAATATGTGGAAATTTGATAAACTTAATAAACAGATTTAAAAACAAAAAAAATGCCACAACAACATCATGAATGCCCATAAAAAGGAAACATCAGAGAAACACATGGCACCATCGTGGATGCACATAAAATTAAACATTCTTATGTGGCATATGTCAACCTATTCAGATTATCAGGGCTAACATGCCCTATGGCAAATGGGAATGTCTATGTCCCAATCCCGGTGCTCCTATGCTCTGATTCCTGAAGGGTGCAAAATGACCCCCCAGTGGGACAGGGCCTCCGTTGAGGCTTCCGTCCGTCCTGCGAATCACGGCCCCCAAGAAAACAAGGCCCACGAGATAGCCAGTAATTCTCTGGGCACGGGGGATAAGAAAAAGGAAAAGCCTGCACCTGGGCAGGAGGCGACCCCACTCCTCACATGGGGGCCGCCTTAAGCCAGGGACGCTCTGTGGGATGGGGCCTCCATTGAGGCTTCCCACCCTGTCTGGCGAGGTACGGAGGTGCAAGCTGCTTCCCGCAACCTTGAAGAGTGCATGCCTCCATCACAATACTGTGGCCTGGCCTTGTAGCCTGCTCAGGGCTGGGAGGCATTCTCACCTGCTTTGCCGGTGACATTCCTCCAATTCTGGATGCCACTTCGCCACCGGACGACCACAGCAGTTCAGGATGACGGAGTGCTCCTCCTGGGCCACCTCACGGGCACGGCCACTCCTTCGGCCTCACGAGATCCTCGTCAGTGTGTCTCCCACACAGGGAGAGACGTGCTTGTTCCAACTCGGGTTGTGGCGGTGAAGCACCTAAAGTAGGTGCCTGTCTGTGCCCTGGAGGGCACTTTACTCAGCGCTCCTCACCCCGGGGGCATCACAGGGAGCGCACTCGCTCCATTCTCCGTTCTCCCCATGATTGGGGAATATCACTCCAGATCCAGCTCTTGTTATCCACTGTGAAGACTGTAAATCAAGCACTCTTTCAGCGCTTCAACAAATAAAATTGCCAGGGAACAGGGGCCTTAGCACCCAGCCCCTGGAGACAGCAAAAGGGGGCACAGGGCAGCAGGGTCCAGGCAAGCAGGCTAGCACAAAGGTTTGCAGTCAATGGCAGATCCTCCTAGTGACCCAACAGATCACAGGTCAGCACAATAACAGCAGTCCAGAGGCGGTTCCTGGCAAGTCCTTCCAGCAGCATCCTGTGCACAATTTTTACAAAAAGGGGGGAGAAAAGGTTCAGACCAGTCCTAACTGGTTCTAGGAGCGTCCCCTCTCTCCTCCAGCACAGGCTCCAGACACCATTGGAGGGTAAACGAGCCCTTTGTGTGAGGTCAGGGCACAGCCTTTACAAATGCAGGTGTGCCCTGCCTCTACCTCTCCAAGCCCAGGAAAGCCATTCAGTATGCAGATGCACATCTGTGGCACCCCCACCCTCTCTTGTGTACAGGTTGTGTGAAAAGTATGCACAAAGCCCAGCTGTCACTCTGCCCCAGACGTGGATTTGAGTCAATCTGCAAAACATCAGAGTCATAAGCACAGAGAAAGGCTCACTTTCTAGAAGTGGCATTTCTATAATGGTAATAAAAATTCCACCTACACCAGTAAGCAGAATTTCTCACTACCATTAAAACCATACCAAACATGCCTACGCTACCCCTCATAGATCAGACGATACCACCTGGACATAAGGCAGGGCATTTCCTATGCAATCTTATGAACAAGGCAGCACTCACAGTACTGAGAAACCAAGTTGGCTGTTTATCACTACCAGGACAGGCCACACAGCTAGGCACATGTCCTGCCTTTTTCATACATAACACCCTGCCCATAGGACTAGCTAGGGCTTACCTTAGGGGTGAATTACATGTTGTAGAAGGGGAGTTCCAAGTCTGGCAAGTAAATTTAGATGCCAGGTCCCTGTGGCAGTCAACTTTGCATGCGGGCCCTGCGCTAAAGGCCTGAGACAGGTTTGAAAGGCTACTTCTGTGGGTGGTGCAAGCTGCGCTGCAGGCCCACTAGTAGCATTTAATTTACAGGCCCTGTGTATAGAAATACCACTGTACAAGGGACTTACAGTTAAATTAAATATGCCAATTAGGTGCAAACCAATCATACCAACTTTAGAACAGAGAGAACCTGCACTTTAGCACTGATCAGCAGTGATAAAGTGCTCCGAGTCCTAGAGCCAACAATAGGTCAGAAAAAATAGGAGGAGGAAGGCAAAATGTTAGGGGATGACCCCGCAAAAAGAGTCAGGACCAACATCAACGTTGACACTTGAAGCTCCTCACCCAATCTAACAAGGCCCTCCACAATTCCGGACCCACCTACATCAACAACCACCTCTCCTTTCACTGTCTGACCAGAGAACTTCGATCTGCCACCTCCCCCTAGTTCACATCCCCCACATTCATTGTGAACGGCTCGGAGGGCGCTCCTTCTACCACCCCGCTGCCAAGGCCTGGAACAAACCCACCTCACTGCCCCCCACCCTTCCATCTGCTCATGCCAAGCTACCAAGGGGTTGAGCAGAGGTTATCTTAGCTGTTTGGCTCCCTTACCCTGACTACAGTGAGGGTCCCTTCTTGGGCAGGGCGCAAACCACTGCAAACTAGAGACCCCATTTCTAACAGCTGACAAAAACACCAAGGCCCAGATTTATACTTTGTGGCGCAAAACTGCACTAATGCAGTTTTGCATCAAAAAGTATAGCGCCGGCTTGCACCATTCTACCTCGCTAGCTGAGGGCTAGGGTAAAAAAAAAAACGCTAGCTGGGTGGGGGAGGCGGTATGGGAAAAGGAGGTTGTGCGACAGAAAATGACGCTAGGTTGGTTAGTGGCAAAAATAATGCTGCTAACCAGCCTAGCTTCACTTTCTGACGCCCAACCACCCAAAAATGACTCCTGTCACCCTCACTAAAGGACTTCAGAAAGCAGCTCAAAACCTGGCTCTTCGACCTCCACCTCTGCCAGAAGGACGAGACTTCTGGCACAAAATGAGCTGCAAGATAGTGTCAGTAAAGTCTGTTAATGATGGGCAATCCTAGATTATAACCACTAGCATAACTCTTTCCATGAGCTGCATTTATCTTCTATAATTGGCGCACTAGAGACTGTGCTACTGTTTCACTGACTCCTGGAAGACCCCGCTTTCGCTGTGGGCCCAGACTACGTGGTTCTTGTGGTCTTTCATCGGTGTCTGTGTAAGGGTGTTAATCCTAGGCTAGTGGTATGCGCACGCAAGCACTCCTCTTGGCATATCTAGTATGCAGACACCCACTTCCGGAAAGTAGTTTCTGATAGCTGTTTCTTTAGTTACTTTTAATAACTTCTGATGCATCAAGGGAATACTTCAAGCTGTAGTTAATTTATAAGTGCACTTTGGGAAAAAAAACATCTCTAGAATGTTACTGCAGAAATAATTAGGAAACAGTAGACTGTCCCATTGCAAAGTCCTAGTTTGTCTAACTCTGCCTATGGCTTGCAGTCATATTTTTTCAGATTTTGTAATTGTGTGCACAGAAGATCCGGGAATAGATGTTTAGGTGGTGCCAAGTAAGATGCAGGGGTTGCCACCTTTTTGCACACTAGTACAACCACTACCTGTGCTAGAAGTTGTTCTATGTATATATATGAAGAGAGTTTCCTGGGATTAGCCCAGCTCTTGATGCTGCACATCCTGAAAATGCATTGATTTCACTATAAAGTGTGGCTTTCTCTGGCCGGCAGAGCAGTTTCTGCCCTTTCTCCCTTGCGAGGCAGCCCTTTTACTTCATCTTTTAAGAGATGATGGTAGTGCGGGGGTCACGTGTCATTGCACTAGGAACACAATGTGCATAATGTTATCAGGGAATTTGAAATGGGTCAGTTTTTGCTCCATAAATACGTATACTTAAAAAAAATATTTGTGCCCCATGAGTCAGGATGCACATCATTGGTGAGGCTCAGACAAGGCCTAACCCAGCCTGGGGTGCGTGTGGTCCCATTCCGAGGTGATCTGGTCTGACTGTCCGATCTGGCCCATCCCTTCCTTGTTTGTAAAAGGCAACACTGATTTGAATATGGCTTCTGCCTTTCTGATGTGACACAGACGAGCTAAAAACGATAGATTGTAATGCAAACCTGGGTGGATGTCAGTGGCTGAGATTAACTCACATATTCCACCCGGTGCTTAATTTGTAATTAAAAACGTGCCGGTGCCCAAATCCCTCCTCTGACACTCGCGGCTGCTGCATTTCATGTGGGAGCACGGAATACTGAGGCAGTGTAATCCTGAAGGCATCTCGGGCCTCTTAAATCAATTTAAAGCCACTCCCTGCCCCTTAAGCTCACTCTGGCAGCTTTCTGCTTTCTTCCTTTGTGACGCTGTTTCATTTTTCTCTTCCTCTGTCTTTCACATATGTGTCTTTTGCTCGCATGAAATGCTTGAGGCAGAGGAATAAGCCCTGGCCCTCAAAAATAAATGCCGGTGTTCAGCACCGGAGACCACAAGCACAAATTAAGCACTGATTTTCACTCATCATTGTTGTACTGTCTGTGGTGTAGTACTTCTCAGTCCTTACTAACCAGGTCCTCTGTAGCACCCAGGTGAACAGACATTTCACAATCGCGCGCTCGCTATGGGTGCATTTCTGTCTCCGAGTCCCGCAGCTCTGAGTATGACAGCCGGTTCCTTTGGGTATAATTTTTCTTCAAAGGACACGGACGGTCGTATGTTATCGTCTGCGTCTTGCCATCCCAGTGTTCGTGGGGTGAGTGATATGTGGGAGGGGGCGGGCCGGGCCCCCCGCCCCACCGCAGACCTCCCAGCGAGAGCCGCCTGCTGTCGACACTCGACGCTCATATCTTTCATTAAACCTCCACGGATGGCATGTTATCGAAAAACATCAAGCGTGCGCTGATTATATACTTTGTCCGTCAGTCATATCAAAGTGTTTTGGGTCAATTGGAAACAAATGGCGGAGTTATGCGCGCGCGCGCCCACAGGCAGGCTGCTGTGCAGTCGAGCATAATGTTTACGAAAAGTAAACTGTCTATTAGCGGGTAATGTCGCAGCTGTTTGAATACCTGGCCAGCCTCGTTTTGATGCCATTGTGTGCTTGTGTTCTAAGAGCATTTTCACCACTGCAGTCGACTTTAACGAAGAGCCTGCTTTTGCAAACAAACCGGGCAGGTGACGATGCTGAAGGCTGTGGCAGAACCAATACACAAATGCATGATGACACCAGATAACGGGCCGTTTCGCTTTTTCCCCCCAGTAAGCTCCGATATGGAGATGTTTATTGGCTGGAGATGCACAGTAACACTTTCAGTGCTGACGCGCGAATCTGGTAAAGTGACGTACAGCCTCTTCTTCGCTTTCAAGCTTCCCATTTCCATGAATGAGAAGCTCATCTAGTTACGTTTTTTCCCCTTTGCATTCTTATGCGTGCAGTTCTGTTTATTGCGTAATAAATTAGACACCACACAGAACCCTTTGGAAGGGTGCACAACACAAAGATTCAGTGGGGCTGATGGGAAGGGGTCGTGAGGGTCTGCCTTATGAGGAGCGGATCTTGAAAGCATCATATCCAGCTTTTAGCCACCTGTATTTGTTTTTTTGTTGTTTACTCACCGAACCAAGTCCTCTTTGAGTCCCCTCTACAAGCAAAATGTTCTTGGGAGTATTAAGTGTTACTGGGCATAGTCATAGTTTTTTTAAAATTATTTTTATTGAATTTGTTTAATAAAACATACTGTCAACAATCATAGTTTAACATGGATCTCCTCACTAAAGCATATCAAAACTTCACGAGGGCCACACAGTATTATTACAATTGGCAATGCAGAAAGGTAATATTCATACATACCCATATTGTAAATGTATAATATGCCAGTATGGACAAGTTTTTGTGGGGCAGTGGACATCGTCATACGTGACTGCTTTTTAAAAGGACGGGTTTTTAGCCCTATTACAAGAAACTCAAATGGTGTAGGATTTAATAGGTTCTTTAGGCAGGGCTTTCCCTAGGGCAGTCCCTTTTACAGAATAGAAGACAGGCCCCTCTACAAACGAGACCAAATCGGGCCAGCCCTTAAACTCTACATTGGCTCTCAGTGGGTGCGAGGATTAAGTTAAAGGTCTTCTCCATTGTTCACAAAGCCTACTCGTGGAAAGACTTGATGTATGTACCTATGCTCACTCTCCTGTGCACCATGCCCACACACTTCACAACTCAACACACTTTGAAATGGGTAAAGCACGGAAGCAGGTCCTTGGGACTTCAGGGCTCTCAACTTTGGAACACCTTGAGCCCAGTGCTGTGAGCTGAACCAAATTAACCTATTTTAGAAAAACTGTGGAAACGGGGCTCTTCAATTCAGGGTGCAGCTCAACTTCTTACAAGAACTTTTGTGGCTGAAGGATCTTGGACAGCGCTTCCCTATGCGATCCGACTCTATAGCCTTGGTGAGGCAACGCTTAACCAGTCATAAAAAGAATTTCAGCACTCTGAAATAACAAAAGGGAGACAGGTAGCACTTTATGAAACCTCCAGATATGTTACCCCCAGGGGGAGAAAAAAACTACCACATACACACAATATTCTTCTCAGACACCCATTCACTCAAATGATCAAGCTTAATAAAGGAAAATCCAAAGTTATTATTAATTAAATAATCCCATACAAAAATTATGTATAAAAATATACAAAACCCTGTAAAAAAAAAAAATCCATTCCACAGACCCTAGTAAGGATCTCTAAACAGTCTAAGGCCCAATCAATGGGAGACAGACACAATACAAGACATCCTTCCTAGTCCATCATCTCTTGCTTTCCCAAAATAGGTATACAGTGGCCAGTTGATTCATGTGTCAGAATTTTCATCTATTCTTGGCCAGTTCCAGTGGGTCCAGCTATCCAGCTTGCATCGATGCATTTCGGTGGTCTCTAGCAGATCTTTCACCACCTTCATCAGGACGATTTTATATTGTCCCAGTACAAGATTTCATATATCTGCATCCATAATGATACAAACGTCTACATTCAATAATCGTGTCCTTCTCCAGAGAGTATTTCTTATTTCTCTAGTATCCAACAGGTTTCGTATATTTCATTATTTCATCTAGTTCATCAAAATATTGCAAGAGTGCTATGCCGTTAAATTTGCTCTTTGTCTCAAGTCGTTTATCGCAACAGTGTTCTTGTCCTTCCTTCTTTCCGCAGTGTTTTTTTTTTTTTTACAGGGTTTTTATATATTTTCATACATAATTTTTGTATGGGATTATTTAATTAATAATAACTGGATATTCGTTTATTAAGAATGATTATTTGAGTGAATGGGTGTCTGAGAAGAATAGTGTGTCTATGTGGTAGTTTTTTTCTCCCTCTGGGGGTAATATTTCTGAAAGTACTGTGATACGGTGCCCTGTCCCCTAGGGTGGATAGGTCACGTGGAGGGCCCTCTAGCTCCCTTTTTGGCATTTTTTGAAACTCCCAAATGAATAAATAGGAGGATTACATTTGATTGTGTTAATTTCTTTACTTTAACATCTACTTTCTAAGTGGCTTAGCCTAAAGATGTATTATGACTCGAGTCACACCTGCACCTTTGGTGTAATTATGTCCCTTTGAAGCTATTGATATTGTTCAAACATAGTAATCCGTTTTTATCATTAATGTATTAAAAAACGTCGTTTGTACTTTTGTTAACCCCAGAATGCATAATTACTAACATATGGGGTTTGTTCCTTTATAATGGTTTTCATGTTACAAAGAGAAAATATTTTACATCTGTTCTATTTTCACATGGGAGCTTGAGGGCGCTGTATATAATTACAAAGAAATGAAATAAATATGTATCTTAAGTCATGGCACAAAAAAGGAAACTGGGACCAACATTTTGTCTTTGCAGTGCTTTGTTTTGGTGCCCTCCGTGGATTGTGGCGGCGCCACCTCTAGGTGCAGGCTGTTTCCAAAGTAGCAACAAGTCATCCCTTCCTTGGGCCCTAGAGCTGCGAGCACGATGCATTTCATTAATCTTCGCGCGACAGATGAAGTGCTAATTGAAGTCGGGTGGATCCAGCGGTGTTCAGGGATGAGAAGAGTTCCCGATGAAGCTTCAGACCCCAAGCACATGGCCGCCTCCATTTTTTTTCTACCCACCCTCCCGCTTCCTCCACCCTCGTGATACCCTTAATTCTGCACAACAGAGCCAGTCTGCATAATGTGAAGAGTTTATTCCTGTCTTGGCAGTGTCTCTCCTTAACACGTCTGCCTCCGGTCCTTCTGAGACGCCAAGCTGCGGCTACCGTCGACAAATCCATCTGAGACTGTTTAGACTTGCAAAGGAAGTTGTTTTTTTTCTTCTAATCGTCTAACTCATTTCATATGGGTTGTTTTCGTCTCCTTGTGTTGCTGTTTTAACGTGAACACATGGCAGCTTCATGTGGTTTGTTCAATTAATACGTTTGGGTTTTTCATCTGCTCAGTTGGTAACTGCAGTTGTTTCACCCAACTTCTCTTTTGGTGGTGCTCATGAAAGACTCTGTGTCACTGTTGTTGGGAGCCAGGCCATGTCTGTTCGGAGATCTAGTGCTTTAAAATTGCCAAAACCACAATCCCAAGACATAACCATTTTCAGTGGAGAATGTATTTCTTTGGAGTATCGTTTGTCCAAATGTAGCAGCAGACCAATGGAAACAGGAGACTGAACAACAACTCCTTGTCTGCTGCTAGGAGCCCACTGCATGTACAGGTCCCAGGTGTGTTAAGCATGGCAGGAAAGGCAGAGCATTTCTTGCATCATCTCTGCCTTACATTTCATCCTGAAGAACTTCATCATGTCCCCCCTTTTCTTTCTGAACAGCATTCCCAAAGATATCAGACAAGAGCCAGTGTTGGCCTCTTTTAAAAACAGACGGAGGACTCTTTGTCATATGAAACACTTCACCAACAAATGGAATCTGTGAATGGTAGGTGTCCTGAGAGATGAACCTGTTGCTGCATGCCCGACTCTCCATACATAATATGGTTTCCTCCTTCCTTAGTGGCAAGTTGCCTTATCTCCCCCTGTCCTCGGCTCCCAGTAGCTCTCTGTAAGTCTGCCTGTCCCTTGACACTTACCAGCTAATACCTCTGAAAACTCTTCAGGCATTGCTTAATTTGTGCTTGTTGTTTCCGGTGCTGAGCACCAGCACTTATTTATGAGGGCCGGGGCTCATTCTTCTGCTTCAAGCATTTGCTGCAAGCAAAAGACACACATGGGAAAGACGCAAGAAGGAAAACTAAAAAGCGTCATAAAGGGAGAAATTAGAAAGTTGCAGGATGAGCTGAAGGGATCACACTGCCTTAGTATTCAGTGCAGGCTTGTGTTTAAGCGAAGGGCTTTGAGCAGTGGCACCTCTTTATTTACAAATTAAGCACTGTCGTCAGGGCTTCAGTTCACACTATAAAATGGTTTTCTTATCTTGATAATTGAATCCGCAACCATTTGTGAACTACAGCATCTTAGGACGTGCTGCTCCATAGTTTCTGCAGTTGAAGCATGTTGGTAAAAAAATGTCCCCTGCATATTGTACAGTCATGTTCCCATGCCTTAAGAGCCGACCTGCTTGTATCTGGTATCCAGGTTTTTGATTTTTATTGGCCCTCATGTTACTCTAACAACTCTTTTGAGAGTCCCAAACCTTGTTTTTAAATATTAATAAATCACCCTTAAGTTAGGCCTTATTGCCTAGAGGATAGAGAGCATGCAGTTTAAAATTAGGGCATGTAGACGTTTAATATTCCACATGTCCTTACAGTGAAAACACATAAAAGCTATTTTCACTGTAGCAAGGCTGGCTGCTTCCATAAGAATATTATACAAGAGTAGGGACTGGGAGATTATTGGTCCAGTGCACGGTCTCCCAAATTAACCTGTTATATATATATATATAGGTGCACTGTTTGGAACAGTGCACCTATATATATATAACTGCTTCCATAAGAAAACACCGGATTACATTATAACACTTTATAATGCTAATTTTGGATTTGTATTTGGGATTCTTTTTAATGGTTAAAACATATCCAATTTAATGGTGAAGTCGAATTTTGTCTATAACAAAGATAATTTAGAAAAGGTATCTATCACCAAGGCTACTTTAAAAAAGTTACCTTATGCCTGCCTAGATCCTCTGAGAGCCTTTCTGTAAATAGTCAGCTGTCACCTAGCAGCTGTACAGCTCCCCTTGTCAAGCTTTGGCTTTGGCTTACCGTCCAGACCAGAGGGAGATGGGGTGCGCCCTCGGTTCTTGCAGGTCCGGCTCTGGTCGAGGTAGGGGCGACCCGTTCCGGTAGCCACGGTGCTGTTGAAAGTATACACCAATACAGTCAGTGCCCTCCAGAAGGAGACCCTGAGGAAAAAAATCCGTAGGAAAAAAACCTCCAGATGGGAACTCCCTGGAAGAAAGGAAGACACAAGTAAAAAAATCAGAATCTTGAACCAGGCCAAAAGCAGGAAAAAACAGGAGAAAAACTGGATATCAGTGAGAAAACCAGCAGGAGCGTAATCACCACTGAGCAGTGGTGCAACGCAAGGAGAAAAGAAATCAAGGCCCTTACATACCCCTAAACAGGAAGTGATGAACAGGAAAAGGAAAAACAGCCATCTTGGATTGGGGAAAAAAGTAATTGAACCAGATAGGAAAAATGCCCCAGGAAGAAGGGAAACAGGTGCATGCAGGGAACCAGAGAAGAGAAAGGTATGATGGGATAGCAGTAAGATGGCTTCCCACAAGAAGAGAAGAACAAAAAGAAAGAGAAAGCCCAGGAAGAACCCCAGGTAAGTGAGAGGCCGAGGGGGGGGCCCGAGGGCCTCCACCCATCTGCAGCGTACCGCGCAAGATGCGCGGCGAGGACAGAGGCCCAATTCCAGGCTGCCGTCCCCGCCGCAGTGGCAAGGATGACGCAATGCCGGAAAAAGGGGGCGCAGCAGGCCCCGCGGCCCCCACCACGACCCGACCAGACCGCGCTGCTGGGACACGCAGCGCAACACCGCTGGGGTTTGGTGTGAACTGCTCCCATAACAGGAAGAAGGGACTGTGACAAGATGACCTAGGGCTGTGCCCAGACCCTTGTTACGCCTCAAAGGAGCCTCCACTGTCACAGGAATATGCAACTCACACCTGGGCCTGCCTTCCCTTTTGTCCTTCTAGTCAGACAGGCACCAACCCAGTGGAAGGGAGTGCTGCCCTAGAACTGGTTTAGAGTGACCACCAGGGTGGGGGCTGTAGGATTATCCTTTTTGACATTAGGCTGAAAGCACATCTTTGATTTTACCACACTTCTGCTTCGACTTTGTGGTGGGTAAAAAGATGCATAAAACTGGATTGTAGTGTTATATGTGGGAGGGTAGCTCGTGCCAGGCATACATGTCGCACCTCCAGGCTCCCACTTCAGAAACTCTGGAAGATCAGAAGAGGACTGAACCTCCTCTAGGACCTGAGAAGAGCCATGGACTGACTGAATATCTATCTATCTATCTATCTATCTATCTATCTATCTATCTATCTATCTATCTATCTATCTATCTATCTATCTATCTATCTATCTATCTATCTATCTATATCTCTCTCTCTCCCCACCCCAAAAAGGTGGACTCTAAAGGCCATAAAGCTGATCGCCTGTCAAAGCTACAGGGGCACAGCAATCTTAAAGCCATTTTCCTGCAAGTACCTGGATGACCAGTGGCGACAGAGCTTGACTCACCTGCTGGCCTCTGCCTGCCAGCCTCTGATCTCTAAGTGCCTCTCCTGAAGTCCTGGGTGGTGGTTTCGAAGTGGACTGAGACGTAGAGGACTAAAGTCAGAAGGTAAAATCTTTGACCAGCACAACCTGTGGGTAGTGTATCTAAACAATGCTCCATCGCAGTCAATGTTAAATTTATTGTTTTTAATGTCAACTTTAGTTCCGCATAGAAACATTGCCTCTAAGTTAAGCATGTCTGTTCAGTGCCATAGCTACCAGGGTGTTGAGCTCAGGTTTATTTAGTGACTTTAGTGGTTCGTACTGACAAGGGTACACACACCATCAACTAATACTCCATTTTGCACACTTCCTTCCTTATAGTTTGATATGAATAACAAATTGTATTACTGTTTTTACTTCCTTCTACTGTTTCAACTACCTGGATCAATGCATAATCAGTCATTTCATTACAGTCACTTGAAAAAACGTGATTCTGTAGCTGTGACCTTTTCTGCATAATTTCTAATTCACCAAATTGTTTTTGTATATTCTTACATCTGCACATACTTTGCACATTTCAATTGTTAATTGAGATGTACATACATTACTTCAAAGTTGGGAAGCTAGTAGATTAACAAAGGAGAGCCAGAATTGTGCCGGGTCTGACTTGGCCCTAACAGTCAAAGCACAAGCTGAGCCATCATAAGATTTGGTATGTAAATACCAGTTCTTTAAAATTCTTTACATTTAAAAAACGTATTTTTTTCAACACGTGTTTTGCAATTTTATAAATTAGATTGTATCACTGCATTGAGTTACATTAATGTATTTTATTGAAATTTATTGTTTCTAAACAAAATGGTTTTTACTAAAGAAGAGGGACAATGCCTGGGTGTTTGGCTTGGCTCTATTTAAGCTTACCAGTTCCGTTAGGCCAAGACCCGGGTCAGAGCCAGGCATTTGGTCCGACCCTTATTTTAACTTAAGTGACGTCACCTCCTCTAGTATTGCACAGGTACTAGTATGATGAATGCTTTGCCCAGATTATATTAACGTCTTTGCCTGGATGGTATTGACGTCCCCACCCACTGGAGTGTGGCTATGTCTTTTTGTTTGCTGCATGAAAATATCCTGACCTATTTAAGTTTAATTCACGCAGGTGCAGACATTAATTACTTATTTGTCATGGAAATGTTGTTCTTAATTCTTCATGCAAATGCATGTCAGGCCTTATACACTGTTAACAAAACAGCAGGTAATTTAAAGTATCACAGAGGGAAACAAAAATCCCAAACATACGTCTTCTCTTTGTAATATCTGATCTCTTGAGTCTTACAGTGACTTCTAGAAAGACTCACTTTCATTACATATATTTTTTGTGAAGTATTGTTCTGCTGGAGGTAGTTCTCGGGGTCACTGGAGTAAAACGAAGACTGCAGACCACTTCTAAAACATAACTAGGATTTTCAGAATGAAAGAGAGACGCCTTTATTATTACACGAAGTGTACCGTTATTAGCTTGTTTTCTATTGAGTTTGATAGTATATGTTTTACATCAATTTTCTCTGGGACTCTCGAAGGACAGTGTTGTTAAAATGGTACTTGGGTACTTCCATACAAGACAAAGGGCCAGATGTATGAAAGCATTTTGCATTCGCAGACGGTGCGAATGCCCGTTTGCGAATGCAAAATGCCAGTTCAGAATGTATGAAATACATTCTGAACGCAATTTTAAGGAATCTCTAAAATAACGATTCCTTAAAATTGCGACCCTGTTTAGAGAATCGCAAATTGTGACTCTCTATATTAGAAATCGCAAATAAGGATTCATAATTTGCGATTTCTTACCACATGTATGAAGCAATTCCTAAATGCGATTTTGGCATTTAGGAATTGCTAATTACCACCAAGTTGAACTTGGTGGTAACCATGTGCAAAATTAAAAAATGCATTTAAAATGCATTTTTAAATTGTACATGTAAAAGCACACATGCCTTTTTGGCATGTGTGCACCTTACATGTCCCCCCAAAAAACTTTGGGGTGCGGCAGAGGGGGCCTTAGCCCCCCAGCACCCTGGGGTTTTGCATTTTCAAAATTGTTATTTCTTGTTCAGAAATCACAATTTTGGAAATGCAAAAAATTCGCAGATATGGGCCAACAGGCCCATAGCTGCGAATGGGGCCGGTATCGCAATTTGGAATTTGGTAATAGCATTTGCGATTTTTAAGAAATCGCTATTTCCGAATCGCAAATGTGATACATGGCACTTTGCAAGTCGGAAATAGTGATTTCTTAAAAATCACTATTTCCGAATCGCAAAGGGCCGTGATGATACATCTGGCCCCAAATCATTATTTGTTGGTAAATAATATTTTCAGTGGTGTCTGATGCATTTACTTGCACCCTTAACTCCCGCTTCTCTGTTGCTCCCATGCCTCTCCCTTTCTCGTTTTTTTTTTTTTTTTTTTTTTTTAAATGTATTTCTCACTTTTTAGAGGGACCTCGAGCTGCAATTTCGTGCCAGGCTACTCTTTTGTCTAAATGCACTTTCATGCACGTTTTATTTTTGTATTTTAATAACTGCTCTAAAATTGGCATCCACCATCTTGAAGTGGTTAATTAGAAGAGAAGAAATGTCTCCTGCTTCATGACGCATGCATGCATGCATGGTGATCAAGCAAGCTTACACTTATACTATTGAGCGTTTTCTTTTTGGGGCGGCTGAGTTTGCCATGCTGAACAGCTTTAACAATAACCCTTTTTATAGGCGAGCATAAAGTGCTCCTTCCATTCTGTTATCTCTCTTTGGACTTGAAACCACGCCAAATGCACGCCAGTCACTTACATTGGTTCGTGGGCTTGCCTTTTAAAATCCACTTGCTTTAATTTCCGGTGTTTAGCCCACCTACACAGCACCGGTAAAGTACCAAAAACATATGAGGCTCGATGTTTTCAGCCTGGAGTCCAGACTACTTTATCTGTTTATTTTCCACACAGCGCGATTACGCTGCATTTCTTTCTGCTTTACAATCCTAATAGCTCTAACTCGAACAAATGCGAGACCCGTTGAATTGAAAATGCTTGTTCTGGTCTGGCATCACAGCGCAGCTGTCCCCAGACAATTATGTGAGCAACACTACAGAGGGGCTTTGGCTTTGTTCGCATGTTGGGAGCCAGGAGTACATGTTTTGATTGGGTAGAAGTTGCGTGCTTCCACAAAAAAGTGCTTGCCCTCCATATAGCTATGATCATTTTATTTATCCAGCTGCGTGAGCTTGAACTTTCAGGGGCACACATCTGACATTGTAATGTTACTAAATTGTCTTACACAGCTAAAGTATTTATGGTGTCTTTCTCTGGTAGCAGCATAGATGCGAGGGGGCAGTCAATAACCTACATAGATTTTTAGGTCTCGCTTGACTGCGCAACTTATACCAGAGTTTTTATCCTACACCAATATTATTCTACAGCTCTTTGCTTCCACACAAATACATATCCATTCCCATGCTATATACATTTAATGCTTCACATTATTATACAATATTCCTCCAAAGCCATACCGTTTGGCATTGCCAGTGCTTGTTTTTTTGTTGTTGTTTTTTTTACTATGCTGAACAGCATTGGTAAAGTAAATATTTTTGCATTAGCCAAGCCAAATGGCGAGACCAATTGGCTTTTCCAATGTTTGTTGTAAACGTTGCCACTACCACGCACTATTTTCACACCCTAAACGATTTGCACTTCCCTACTGACCCTGAAACTTCACCTCTCAGTTTCAGTCATTCCTTTAATGTGCGTTTAATATATAATTATTATACTTTCTCTTCTCTGCCATTTCAGGCCCTTGTTTGGCAGTATGCACACTGGGCTTTTTATTTCTATTTCGGTTTCACGGTGACTAGATCTCATTGTCTTAAAAGCATCATTAAAAAAAGCAAACCTGACAGGTGCAGACTCCTGCACGCAGAGCTTTGCTGTTCTCATTCCATAACTCTTGCATAGGGACAGGTGAGCTCTGAAAGAGTGGCTTTTGCCTGAGCTGGGCCACCAGCCGTCCAGGCGCAGGCAAAGATGGGACATTGTTCATAGTGGCCAATGTGTTTGACTACAGGAGATAAGACCTCCTACCCGCATGGTAAGTTCAGTACATTTTGAACACGGGTTAGCTGCCGGACCCTGTTGTCTTGATGTAAGTGTGAGAGGCTGTTGTCGCATGTTTTGGACTTGTCGCCAGCTCGAGGATTTTCACTTTTTTCTAGGGCACTCATGGGGCGTAAAGATGAAGCCTTCCCGTCAACCCCTCAAAATTACAATACTTTGAATATATACATAGAGATAATGTTAGGAAGAGGAGAGATGAAGTATACCGATGGATGAATGAATGAACTATGAATGGAAACTGCCTATCTGGAGAGGGCTGGAAGGTCATGCCTTAGAACGGAATCTACTCGAGGTGCAGGAGTCACGCAGAAATAAGGATTCCCTCAAAAACGACTGCGAGCAAAAACATGCAACAAAAGAGAAACCTCACAAAGCGTAAATTATACGCACTGATAAAGGTGCTTTCTGCTTAACCAAATGGACCTATATTGTATTTGAACAGAATAATTTTGATATTTCTCCGGAAGATGAGATGTCTAGTCTAATTGCGGAAGATCACAGGTCATGTATTATGTAGCCAACGTCTTTTCCTGCGAAGGGTCTGCCTTCCTTTTAAGCTTGGGTGTATTTTGATGGAGGTGGTATAGACTTTGGTTGGATGATTGCAAGAGTGGACTTTACTTTTCTTTGAATACTTTATTGTTCTTCCTTCTAATTGACCCTTTAGCGCCTTAGACGTGTCTGCTCATTGAATCCAGACTCAATTGATTAGAAGACCTGCACTCGTGAAGGAGCAGCTTCCTAACTCGAACCTTTTTTCCGTACTTCTGCAGACGCACTGGAGTATGGCTGCACAGGCCAGGTTCCAGAATAGAATCTTCCCTGCCAGTAAGGGAACCACTGGGTGATGAAGTTCCTATAAGGGCACTTATAAGAATTTCCGAGTGAGGGCACCAGCTCCAAGACTGTTTTGTGGCAGAGTATAAAGTTGTGGACCAGACTCATTCCCTGAGAACTTGAAGTCACTATTAGTCTTTAGACTGCACAGACAACAAAAAGATGCTAGTGTTCATGTTCTGTTTTCTAGGATTCAACTTTGCTGTTGGTTTGTGTACGGTGTAATGGGTTGTCGGTGTTCTGTCCAGGAGCCACAGCACTGCTGACAAAGTGCAAGCAGTAATGTTAAAAGTCTCTCATTATAGAAACATATATAGCTTATAAGATGAGGCTCCACCCTTCCCTCCTCTCCTATTCCCTCCCCCCAGCGCCTTGAGACCCTCACGGGTGAGCCGTTCTTTACAATAACTGATTGATTGATTGATTGATTGACCTCTGCTCCTTGCCTTCACAATACTATTGCGTTTTACATTTCAGGTATTCTTTCACTAGATGCATCTACTGCTATTTCGTTAAATCGGCAATTATATGTGCTGTGATGTTTTTTTGTGACCCCCAACACTCCGTTAATCCAGAGTTGTATATCACAACTGCATTTCTAGGAGCGTTCTTCTACCACCAGAAAGCAGCCTATTGTTCTTTATTTATTCACTTGAAGTGTCTGAATCTCTTCATCAAATGCCCACTACCTCTCCATCCCTCCATTGTTTAGATGTTGGTGTTTGTGAGCCTACACTCGCTGGTCTTGTATTTATATGCCTATATTAAAGGAACATGTTGCAACAGAGACATCTTTTAGGGCATTCATGCATGAAATGTGCCATCACAGATATGACCCACCGTCGCTGATATTTGGGCACTCTAAAGCTAGTTGTTGTCCTTTTGAATATTTTGTCTCTGTCATGGAAAACAATTCTCCAGATATTCACTCTAGATTACGGCCCGGTGCTTCAGTTACGATCCAGCACTTCTAAAACCATCGGACTCTACTTCAGACTTGGGCTTCAGAACTGGGCAAAAGACCTCAGAGTGACCTCTATACCTGAAGACTTACCTTGGCTTTGCTCGTAAAACTGGATTCTGTAATTAGTTTCTGGAAGTGGACACAACTCTAAAAATGAGTTCTTCAGACCATACCCCAGATCAGTCCTTCCAGTGATTTGGTCAGTGGTAACGCTATTTTGAATGCAGGTTCAATTTCACCACACCATCAACGTTCCTCCTAATCTATCAGTGCCTTATCACATTCATGAGTCACTTTCACATCACCACTATTTGTAACATGGTGAAAACGTATAGTGATATGTCATGAATCAGTCAAAGGTGCCAACATTCACATTAGGCAAAGCATGCTGGGGGTCAGTGTCTGCTTTTGGGCATGAACATGTGGAAAACTGTTTTGGAACATGCCTTCTCTCCACCTAGGTTCACCCAGAGTAGATTCTGAGTTTAGACTATAATTCGAAAAGTCAGATGGTGTTTTAAAAATAGCCCTCATACAATTAAAAATGTAGGGCATGGTGCTTATTTGTCTAGTATTTGCCTAAGGACCACTCAGCATTATGTCTCGTAATGAAATAATTGAAAAAACACGCCCCTGGATTGCACAAACTACATACAACAGTTTACACAGGCTGCAATCCTTAGTGTTCTAAACATATGTGAAGGCGGCTAGGTGCAGCGTGGAGCCATTATCTTCACCTCCACCCCGTCCTTTGTCTCTTAAATTCCCACAAATTGATTGCTCATCCCTCCTAAAGAATTCCTAATTCCTCCGCCATAACCTTGATGAAGTCCTCTGCAGTGGTGCTGAAAGGACGTCTGGAGAATTTGGACAAAGCAGCCATTTCTTAAATATTTGGTTGGCTTGTGAGGGAAAGTTATTTTCACATTTCTCCAAAACTTTGTTTGCAGTCCAGCCTGGAACTTTAGTAGGGAGCAGGTCTGATAATGAAGTATCTGTCTGTTTTGCAAATTTATCAAGAAAATACTGAGTTGAGAAACAATGATATGTAACTTTTCTTTAATGAATACAGTCTTCTGTTATTTAAACATTCCCCACTATGAAGTTGAGTGATTCGTTTAGTTTAATTACTGGAACTATGGATTTTAACCGAAAATACGTACTCCAGCCTTCATGTCCCATAGTTCCCTAGCAGCGCAAATGAAGCAACCACTGAGCATCCCTGTTACTGCAGCTGTCTTGCCACAAAACTCTGAAATGACTACTACATTTTCAATAGAAGGGTTTTTATGTGGAGTGCAGCGGTGCTGGTTGCTCTCAGTTTAAGGGGCTTCTGAAATCATTGACTGGTAGTATCTCCTGTTTTTCGGAAATCTGACTGCCAAGTGGAGGTAAAACTCACACCACGCCTCTTCTGCCACTTCTAGTGATGTGTTGGTGCTTCCTGGAGATAAACCCCTCAGGATGTCTAATTTTGGAATTACTGTTTCATGTGACAGGCGAGTGGGTGATGTACTTTAGCAGGATGCTAGAAGCAACGTTATTCCTTGAAAGAAGGAATATTTACATTTAATTAAGGCTTACTCAGAGACTAGACCTTTGAGAAGCCTGGATTCTACCTGCCAGAAGGTACCAGCTTTCATCCGGCGTATGCTGAACACGCCTCATCTGCATTCTGTATGAAAGAGTAAGTCTTGATAAAATGTCATAGACATGGCTGCATGTCTGCAGCAGTATGATCCAGAAACATAATTGGCCAGATGTGATAAATAAATGAATATATAAATGCAAGTCAGGGGGGAGGCGCATGTGTGACCCACTTTGCATGTCTTTTAGTTATTGCCTCCAGTGAGCTGATTAGGTGAGCGTGGTGCTGCAGAGCAAGGAGAAGGGAATGCAAGGGAGATTGGATAGTATGTGTATGGGAAGCACCATTTCAGCATCTTCATTACAGCTAGCAAACGTGATGGTATGGTTAGATCTATAATGAATTCCTTCTCTGTGTAAAAGCAATCCGACTAAAAGCCATAATTGAAAATAATCTATCCTCCCAAACATTTGTGTTGCCTGTTGTTGTCAGTATGTTTGTGAAGCTCCATACACGACGTGGTACACTGAAAGCAGACTGGAGAAGAGCTGCTCCAGTTTTTTTTAACACCACAAGAAAAAACTGCTTTGTACAAACATAGCATGCAAAAACAACAAGGTGATGGATCGAATGCTTGAATTAATCTCAGCCAGTTGCAGTTGCTCTAGGCCACAACCCAATTCATCGTTTTTTGCCCACCATGCCACCTCATTTTGGACCCGGCCATATGCAAATTAGTCTTGACCCTGTCCAGCCCGAACTGCCAAACCAGGTCCTCTGTGAACTGGAACATGTGCAACCTAGGACTGGTTTCCCCCTAGTTAAGGCTCTTCAGCCAGGTATAGCTTGGTTCCAGTTGCACAGGGAGCCAGGACCCCATCTGGGCATACCTACCGCACTATGACAGCAAATGAAAAATCAACACGTGATGGATGGAAAGCTTGAATTAATCTCAGCCATTGGCAATCACTCTAGCCACACCTGAATCCATAGTTTTTTTGCCCACTATGCCACTTAAGTTTGCCACCCAGCCAGATGCAAATCAGTCTTGACCCTGCTGCTCATGGGAACAGTCCAGCCGAACTGCCAGACCAGCTCATCCCTGAACCGATACACAAGCAGCCTAGGACCAGTTTTGCCTTTGTTAGGGCTCTTTAGCCAGGTATAGTTTGGTTCCATTGGCACAGTGAGCCCAAGACCAATATGGGGCCATTCCCAGCATACTTAGGGCAGCAAATGCAATAACATCAAGGTGATGGATGGAATGTTTGAATTAATCTCAGCCACTGGCAATCGATTGGGCCGCATCCCAATCCTAGGTCCTACATTGCTTGTGTTCAGGTTCAGAGAGGACCTGGACTGGCAGTTCAGGCTGGGCTGTTCCCATAAGGAGCAGGGCAAGACTGATTTGCATACTGCTGGGTCCAAACTGAGGTGGCATGCTGGGCAAAAAACGATGGATTGGGATATGACACCAAGCAATTGCCAGTGGTTGAGATTAATTTAAGCATTCCATCCATCACCTTGTTGTTTTTGCTATGCCGCCCTAAGTGCTCTAGGCATGCCCAAATGCAGGTCCCGGGCTCACTGTGCCACTGGAACCAAGCTATATCTGGCTGAAGCCCCCTAATCAGAGTGAAACTGGTCCTACGTTGCTTGGGTTAGTGTTCATGGGAGGGCCTGGCCTGGCAGTGCGGGCTGGGCTGTTCCCATAAGGAGCAGTGTCAAGACTGATTTGCAAATGGTTAGATCTAAATTGAGGTGCCATGGTGGGCAACGATGATGGATTGGGTTGCGGCCTGAGTGATTGCCAGTGGCTGAGATTAATTCAAGCAAACCATTCTTTACCTTGATTTTGCTTTGGTGCAAACATAAGAGTAGTATTGTAGAGCACACAATCACCCCACTGGGTACTTGGCACTACTGACAGATAACGATTGTTTATTCTAATGCAACTCAGTCGTACTCATTTTGTTAACCTGGGAGAATGAAAGGCTAAGTTGGCTTACTGGGATGACAACACAAACACAGATTTCTGTAATGGATACATCACTCCACTGAAAGCCACTAGTCAGACAATCGTGGGTCTATCAGAGATCACTTTTGAAAAAACAGATGTTTTTGTGGTGCTTGCAGGGCCAGCTATTGGATCAGCTGAAGTATTATAGAGAGGTGATAAGCTTTGCACAGATTTGGAGCCAGAGATACTTTTCTGGGCACTTTATTGACTTAGAAATGCAGGTTTTCTCTCAAAAGGAGAAGCCACGCAGAAGGTAGGGCGTGTTGGCAAGCTAGTGAGGTTGAGAAGTGAGAGGCTCTAACTGTTTGAGCTTAGAAATACTTAAAAATACTGCCTGTCTGGTGCTTAACTGTGGCGTGAGGATATATACTAAGGCATTTTTAAAAGCACTGTAGATCCAGTCCAAATCTGTGGAAACAATTTTCACATTTCTGCGGTGGAAAAAAAGAGCCAAAATTGGAAGCATGACAATAAAATGAAACAACATATTAATAAGTGTTAGACCTATGCCAGACATAATGAGGAAAGTGCATTAAACTCCTCTCGGTATATTCAGTTTCAGCGTTACTTAAAGTTTGGAAAACAAGCTACTTGAATTTATGGGATCTCTGTCCCTCTTGTGATTTTCCCTTTTTGGCTACATTTTTTCAAGTCTTGATGCCAGCCTTCTGCAGCCTGGTTTCTGCATGTCTGAACAGTCAAACATCATTCCTCACTCCCCTTAATATGTTTATGCGCCTAACGGAGTACTCAGGCTTCCATGGAAATACTTATGCAGGATCCGTGCTTAGCCCAGCCTGCACCTCGGCTTCAGAAGAGTGAATACTTCAGTTAGGGCCTGCAGACTTGTTCTGTTAATAACTGCCATAAGGCTTGGCCTCCTTGGCCCCAGGTATTTCGTTTTCATTTTTGGTATTTCTTCACTCTTTCTTGCTACCTAAGAGATGGAAAGTTTGCAAATTGTTTCCAAAATTTCACAAACCTCCAGAAAATATGCAAAATTTCCAAAATCCGTGTCAGACTTGTACATCTGCAATTTTTGCTTCACAATCTACGCCACAAATTTGGAATGTTCTCTTTATACGCAAGTTATTTGTACTAAGTACAGACAATAGTCACAATAATTGGTTAGAGCGTGTAAGTGACTGCTTGTAAAAAGGGAAAACACAACTTATTTGAACAGGCAGTTGCTGCAGTGTGCCAGGAAATCATAAGCAAGTCTTGCTCTAGAATTTCTGGAGATAAGGTTAGATTTTTTTTAAGTTCGCATTTTCCCACTCCATCGTGGTCGAGATCGTTTTCAAGCATTAATGTTGCTGAATCTTTTTAACTGTGTGGAGCATTGGAAAAAACATGTTCAGCCTTTGGGCGATGTTAGTCTGATCAACTACAAAAAGCCTGTGTCTGTTCCGCCAGACAAGATGTATCAGTTTCATGTGCCCTCTGTACACACTTTGTGGGGTTTTGTACTCTGGGTTAGGTATCTGAAGAAAGGATGTTTGTGTATTTTTGTGGCACTTTTATTGGCCCAATAGAGTTTCCCAGCTGCAACAGATTATTTTGATGCTAGAACAACAGAGCACCTGTTTTCAGCAAGTTCACACAGGAACATATCATGACACACTATTTTGTGAGCGGTACTTCTGAAACCTAGATATGACGCCATTGTTAGGTTCAATCAGCAAACAACCTCTAAAGCTTTTTGGCTAAATCAGAAGCAGCCATCACTGGTTGCAAGCAGTGTGCTGTGCAAAAACCACACCATTTTATGTAGAACATGGAACTCGGGCCTTTAACAGGAGTTCCTCTGATGCATGCTTAGGTTATTGTTCTGGGGATGGTTTCAGTAATGTGCCATTGCCAGGGATGGGATCTAATCAGCATTATCTCTAATCAGAAACCAAAAAGAAGAGTTTCGGGGTCTTTGCCCGAGTTGGAACAGCCCTTTTTTACTGCTCACAAGAGCCCTTCATCCATCTTCTGCACAGGCCTAGCTTTGCCCATCAGGAGGAACTGACCAATGAGAATCACAGCACCAGTCCACGGTTCACATGCTGGCTTGTATATCACCCCCTTGCTTTGGAGGTTCACTTATTACATAACCCTTGTCTATTAAATATTATATTTGTCAGTGGCAGTTATCTGTTATGGAATTGTAGGAATCTTGCCTTAGTAGCAAACACATAGGGGTGGTGTTTCCATTTACTAGGTAGCCTTTGAGCTAGTAAACGTGCCATTGTGCAGAGATCTGCAAAGTGAATCAAAGGTGCCATATGTAGAGATCTTTCTGAAACCACAGTAAGACGAAATTTTTCTGAAGAAAACCATGTGTCCGTCCAGACTGGTTGCGTTAATTGTTTTAGTCTTTCCAGTGCGCCTTAGTTCAGCATATTCTCAGCTACCTGTGGCCACCAACTGTTCAGTTTCATAGAAACGTGGGGTCCTCGGTTTCAGTACACTAAACTCGTCCACACCAATTGTATCTGTATTTAATGGTACTGAGTTTCATCCTTCAGTGGCACGAGGCACGTCCTCTTTCCCTGCCCCCACCTGTCTTTATAGGCAGAGCATTGAATAGAATGATCAGGGTGTGTAAGGAGCCAGGCATTGCCATTCAGGCGATACCTGCTCACCTGGCACTGAAACTGTCCTAGATTAGCCTCTGTACTGTGCATGATAAAGCTCTAAGCGCTATGACTGCCCTGAGCAAGCATCTAATTGGCGCCTGGAGGCATCGGTAGAACAGAATCCGCTTTGTAGCAAAGGCTGCGCAAGCAGACCCGTTAGCTGGAATGTGCAGCGCTTCGCCAATTTAGTTCGAGGTTGCATCTTGTTTTAATAAATCTGAGGCACACAGCGGCTCTTCCGTTACTCCCCGGTGGTTCCCCTCCGGTCTCCAGTTCGGCGTTGGCCATCACTGAATGGAATTCCCACGGAATTCCACACAGACAGCTTTCCCCAAAATACCGCCCGAGCGAAAATAAATTCAGCTGAAAAAGCTATATGTTAAAACGTGTTTTATTCCAGCTAGTAATCCCAGGAATTAGTTCTGTTTACGTTTTAGATTTGTGCAGTGCTTAACACCGAGCTGGGTTGCCGCATGAATTCCACATGGCTCCCAGGGTTCACCGCGGCAGCACTTAGCAGAGCTCATTTATCCCGCGCTGGACCCTGGGCTCCTTGACGTTTGTGAAATAAAAACAACTTCAGCATGGATATTAAAACCGTGTGGGAATAGTGCGCAACGACTATTTCATTAGCCAGAATGCATGGCGTCCCATCTAGGCACTGGAATATGGCTACAGCTGAAGCTTCAAATCATATCACATCAAAGAGTTGTGTTGATATTTTTAAATTAGTAACTCTGCGCTTTCTAATAGCTCATTCCAGCTTGTGTCATAAACTTTCACTCAGTTTATTTTGGTAAAAAACGGATCTACTCGATTGGTACTGCGCCATAATCAAATTGGTATTTGGCTATAAAGGTGGGTGAACTTTTCAGTGTCTGTCCTGCATTACTATTTGCTGGAAAACACCCCCCCACACACACATTCAAGATTCAATTTCCCAATATACAAACCTTAGAAAAATATCTGTCACTTAGGCAGCAGTTTCCACTTTCTGGGACAGCCCTAACTTAAAGAGTAATGAAGGCATTTGAAAAACACTTTTCTGAGTGCCTGCATAATAAATTGTTTTTATGATGATGTGGGTGTTTCTGTTAAAAAGTTATCTTGTACAGATTTGTAGAAGACACTATCATCCTGGAGGGTAGCCGTGTTCTGAGCAGGTGTGAGTCTAGCCAAACCTAGGGCATACTGGGACTACTTGTAGAGCCAGATCTTCAGCTCCTTGTGGAATTCAGGAAGTGAGGATGAGGTTGTTAATGCAGTGGTTTTACGTTCCATGCTTTAGGAGCAATGTAGTAGAAGGATTAGTTGCCGGATCTGGTTTTCCATATGTGTGGAGTGACTCCTACTACTCTTCTGGACTATTGCTTGCACACATCCCAAGCATTCTGGAAGGTTTGCAAAAGCAGATGTGATTGTTGAGGTGTGCTGGGCCCTCTTTATGTAGTCCCTTGAAAGTGTGGGCAAGGAGTTTGAATTGTGTTCATTTGTGTATGGGGAGGTGTTAGAAATGGGGTTTCTGGTTGGCTAAGGTCAAGGCAAAGGAGTTACATGTCCAAGGTAACCCCTGGTAGCTTTGCTCAAGCAGTCAGGCCTATCCCAGAGGCAATGTTTAAAGCGTTTGCACAACACACATGACACACTAGCCCCCACCACAAAGGAGTCACAACACCAGGTTATATGAAAATAAACTGTATTGTACACAACATAATTATTAGACCAAACACAACATGTCAGTAATACCCTGCTACTCAAGCAGTTGTCAGAACGTTACACCATAGTTACTCTGCAGAGCCATCAGTAGTCACACATAACACAGGATACTTATTATTCTGCAACAAAAGCAGTAGTCAGGAATCACCTTACTAAATAAATACACTTGTCATTAAAGTATCATAAATGCCTATCCAAGAGCATTATAAACCATATGACAAGTCAAGAAAACATATCAGCAGGGAATGCCCATAAAAGGAACATCAGCACATATATGTTATATTATTCTAGAAAACAGGTTAACACACCAGTCCCTAATGTCCCTAAAAGGCACATTTAGAAGACATATATGCACCAAAGAGTACCTGTTTTTGGTGAGAAGGGCACTTCCTGTTCCAAAAAGCAACAATAGGGACAATGGGGCACCTGGCGCTTCTTGTGCTCAACGGGGGCCTCGTGCTGATGTCAGGGGAGTGGGGCAGCATGTGCCCCTTGGGTTTTTATATCTGGCCCCTCCTGGGGCCTGTGAGCTCTGGGGACCACCCCAGGCTGCAACTGCCCCTCCAGAAGGGGGGCAAAGCCAGCACAACAATTGGGGCCAAACGAGAGACCTCCGGCAAGGCTTCTGCCCCACCCGTGGTCCCCAGAAACACAATTAGGCCTCCAGTGGGGTGGGGAGGGCTCCGATGAGGCTTCCGTTCCCCAACTGACTTCTGCGGTGCTCACAAGGGTCCCCCCCGGCCCATTCACCGACACAGCTAGGGGTCTGGTGGGGTAGGGGGCCTCCGATGAGGCTTCCTTCTCCGCCCGGCTCCGAACAACACAGAGAAGCTTGTCCGGCCCGCAGCAGAGTGCAGACAACAGAGTGAGTGCCTGCTTGTGCCCCGGGGGCGCTCCTCAGAGGGTGCTCTGTCCCGGGGGCAGGGTAGGAGCACGCTCACTTCTTTCTTCGCTTTGGTGGTGCCCCGGGGGCCCCAGGGGCAGCGTGTCTCTGGCGCACTCAAAATAGATAACCCCTGGGTCGTGGCAGTGAGTCTCGGAATCAGCAAAGCACTTTCAAGCGCAGGGGGCAGTTAGAAGTGCCCGGGTTGCGGCGGTGATCATTTACAGCAACACCTTCCTCAAAGCGCGCAACACCCCACAAGAGCTTTCAAAGTGCTTTAAGCTAATTGTAAATGTAAATGTAAAATGTAAATTTCGCACTTGTGTAGCGCACTACTCACTCGTTAGGGTCTCAGGGCGCTGTACGCATACCGCTGTGGAACCCCTCCTGGCTTTTCCCTGTGAGGAACCCACTCCTGGACAACCCCCAGGGTGAAGCCAGGCATCCAAGCGCTGTCAGGGCCGTTGTGGAGATTAAGCAAGCTATTGCCCAGAGTTTCAGAGTGGGACCCATTAATTAGATTAGGCACCAAGGTGAGAATTATCTGGTCCAAGGGGATTGAGCCTAAGACCTGCCGAGGCGGGAATTAAACCCTGGTCCCGGGCCAGATCCCAGCATCAGGGTCTGCCGCTCTAACCATTGTGCCACACTTCTCCATTCTAATCCTTCTAATTAAGTAAAGCACTCCTCAGGCGCTATATATAAGCACAGCCAAGCACCCTCCAGGCGCTATATGAGGAAATGGAGCACTCCTCATGCTTGATGCAGTTGCAGGGGTCAGGGGCCACAGCACCCTGCCCCTGTGGGACAAAGTACAATGGAGCACAGGGCGGCAGGACCCAGCAGCAGGCCAGCACAAGGTGAATGCAGGCAGGTGGCAGTTCCTCCACATGACCAAGCAGGTCACATGTCAGCACAGCAGCAGCAGTCCTTGGCGGCTCCTGGTGAGTACCTCCAGCAGCATTGTGTCCAGCTCCAAAATGTCACCAAATTGTGGTGAAAACTCCCCTCTACTTATACTCAGATTTAGCAGTGTTTCACAATGAAGGGGAGAGGAGGTTCCAACCAGTTACAACTGGTTCTGGGAGTGCCCCCTCTCTCCTCCATCATAGGCTCCAAACATCATTTCGGGGGTAAACAACCCTTTTGCGTGAGGCCAGGGCACAGCCTTTACAAATGCATGTGTGTAGCCTCTTCCTTCTCTCAGCCCAGGAACACCATTCAGTATGCAGATGCACTTCCGGACACCTCCACCCTCCCTGTGAGCAGGCCGTCTGAAAAGTATGCACAAAGTTCAGCTGTCAGTCTGCCCCAGATGTGGATTGGAGTCAAGCTGCAAAACATCAGTCATAAGCACAGAGAAATGCTCACTTTTCCACAAGTGGCATTTCTGTAATAGAAATAAAAAATCCACTTACAACATTAAGCAGCATTGCTCACTACATTACAACCATACCAAACATGCCTACCATGCCCCTCATAAATCAGACAATACCCCCTACACATAAGGCAGGGCATTTCCAATGCAATCCTTTGAGAAGGCAGCACTCCCGGCAGTGAGAAACCAAATAGGGAGTTTGTCACTACCAGGATAGGCCACGCTACCAGGCACATGTCCTGCCTTCTACACACATAGCACCCTGCCCAGAGGGCTAGCTGGGGCCTACCTTAGGGGTGACTTACATGTAGTAAAATGGGAGTTCTGGGCCTGGCAAGTAAATTTAGATTCCAGGTCCCTGTGGCAGAAAACTGTGCATGCAGGCCCTACTCTAGCAGGCCTGAGACAGGTTTGAAAGTCTACTTCAGTGGGTGGCACAAGCAGCGCTGAAGGCCCACTAGTAGTACTTAATTTACAGACCCTGGGTATAGAGATACAACTGCACAAGGGACTTACAAGTAAATTAAATATGCCAATTAGGCATAAGCCAATCATACCAACTTTAGAAGGGAGAGCACCTGCACTTTAGCACTGATCAGCAGTGATAAAGTGCTCAGAGTCCTAGAGCCAACAACGAGAGGTCAGAAAAAATAGGAGGAAGGAGGCAAAAAGTCAGGGAATTAACCTGCCAAAAGGGCCAGGTCCAATAAGAGGCAAGGGAGCTCTTTTATATGTGGTATGAGGTTAGTGCTGTGTGGGAGGTTGAGAGTGATTCTGGCTGCCTCATTCTGCATGTTCTGCTGCCTTCTGGTGAGTTTTCATGTTCCCGGCATAGAGGTTGTTCCTGTCTTTCAGCTTGCTTTTGACAAGGGTGTGTGTGATGGTTTTCCTGGTGATGTTTGATTCCTTTTGAGTGGAGACCACTCAAAGGTCCATATAATTGATCTTCCTTCTTCCTGGGTGTGCTCTCAATGAAATGTTTGGCCTTGCCTTATTTATCATGTTGATTCTGTAAACTGATAACTTTTCTCTGGGATGGTACTTGCACAGTATTTGCTGTAAGAACACATCTCTGGTTCTTCTGCTCGATAAAATCAATAGGTCCTTTTTTGGTCTCGCCTGAGACAGCACATGTGTTACTTGTGAGACATTTTGTTAGCTTCCAACGGTCTTAGAACCCGGCTGTTGCTTACCGTTGGTTCGCTTGATCTTCCCTCTCATTTCTTTCCTTGTCTTTTGTCATTGCATGCCAACTTCACTTCTTCTTCATGTGTTTGTCTCCCCCCTGGAGCATGCCCCTAGTACTTGTGTTCTTCCACTGCTCACAGTTTTGGAGCTACCTTTTTCTTTAGTTGAAGCACTCTACAAGAAAGCTTGTGTTTGCAGGCAATCTCCCTCATGTACTACTACCACCAACACGCTCCATGTTGTTGCTTTCCCTGTCCCTCCATCCCCTCCGTCCATGTTGTTGCTTGCCCCCTCCCACTCCTCTCTGTGTTGTTGCTTTTCCTTTCCACCTTCCTCACTGCTCTGTATTTTTGCTTCCCTTCCCACCTTCCTGTCCTACTCTTGATTCCTTTTCCACCTCCCTGTCTGCTCTGTATTATTGCTTGCCCACTCCCCAGTCCCACTCCTTGAGGCTGTTTGCCCCCTATTACCGTCCAATTGATCTCTGTATTGTTGCTTGACTCTTGCCACCTTCCCATCCTCTCCACGTTGCTTTCCCTCCTCCCTCTCCATGTTATTCCTTTCCCCCTCTACCAATCTCTCTGTTGTTCCTTGTCCCCTCGCACCATGTTCCATCCAGTTGCTTGCCCCCTTTTTCTGTCCTGTTGCTTGCCCTCAACCCTGCATTGCTGCTTGCCAGCTCTAACACTATCTCATGTCAGTGTTTGCCTTCTCACATCCCTCATTGTTGCTTTACTCCTCAAACCCTTCTGTCCAGCCAGAAACAAAACATGCATTTTGTCTTGCCTCTGTGACTCATTGACTTTCAGTATTTTTAGCCTTGTATCACAGCAGCCTGACATGGCAGAACATTTAAAAAAAGAAAAAGTAGTATGAGAGAACCAGTGGTGGCCATGTCCAACATTTTAGAAAATTTCCAGCCATGCTGCAGAGCAACACTACTGTGCAACATTGCTACAAGCCAATAGCTAGCTGAGGCGTGACCTATTGGCTTTGCCAGTGCTTGTTTCAAGTAGAGTTCTTAGCTTCTGCTCTCTAGGAGTTATGACAAGGAAAGAGAAGTAGGAAAGGGGAGTATATTTTCCTGTTCTGAGATATTCACATGAGAAAATAAACATTTGACCTGCATTGGAAATGCTAACAGGAAAGAAAGGAGTAAATTGCTTGCTAATTTCTCCCATATAGTGAAACATTTATTCTGATTTTTTTTTAAAGAGAATTCGATAGGAGGGCATTCTGTTTAGAGTGTTTTTATAGAGAATAAAGGGTTACTTTTTATGTAGAATTCCGATGCTTATTGTTGGTACTTTTAATTTAAGATCACTTTTTATTTAGTTTGCGTTTTAAGTGAGAGTTAAATTATCTTTATAAACTTTTGTGCATTATTTCATAATACAATATGCATGTATCCATCCAAACAAAGCAGTTTCGTAAATACTCATAGAGGACAAAGTCCTCCGTTTCGTTTTGTTCCTACCCTTCTGGTATTACCACTAACAGCAGTTCCATTGGAGGCGGAGAGTAACAGGATTACACAATTTGGGGGAATAAAATGCAGCAGTAAGGCTTACTGTAGTCCTTCCCAATCTTTTGACTTCTGTGGACCCCCACTTTATCATTACTGGATCCTGGGAACCCTCACTGAATCATTATTAGATTCCGGGGACTCCCCACTGAGTCATTACTGAAAGCTGGGAAGTTAATTTGTTAATATGATTTGTTTTTTTAAGTAGCCACGGACCCCCTGAGGAGGCTTCGCTGACCCCCCAGGGGTCCCTGGACCACAGATTGGGAACCACTGGCTTACTGCATTGATTCCTGCATGTTATTCACAATATTCGTCCCAGGGCCTGTGCTTGCTTTCAGCAAAGTGGAACACTACTTATCACCGTTATTGCCTGTGCATTCCTCTTTCAGATGAGGCTGGTAACTTCAGTTACTTGCCCCATTAGTGTTAATGGACCATTCATTATGAGTGGCATAGTTGGCTAAGCAATGCTTTCTAAAAGTACAAAACATGCCTCACAAATCCCAGTGCCTACTTAACAACAGAAAGCATTAGACTGCCCAGCACAGCAGCATCTTCATGCACACACCAAGACTCCAAAGCAAACCATATAGCTGGCAGAGCAGTGCAGAGAAAATAAGAGTTGTTACGCAGAAAGTGGTTCAAACACTGAATTTATGATACTGCTGGAAAAATTGGAATATTGTCAATTCACACTTCAGTTTACTTTGTGTCACAAAAAAAACCCATTAAAAAAACCCCAAACTCAAATACCATGGGTCACTAATAGGACATCTGCCAAAATTCGGCAGGTGCTGCATCTGCCCATCTGTCGGTCCCCACTCTCATCTATAGACACCATATCTGCCTGTCTTGCCTGTTGGACTACAGACTAATATGGTAGTGCCAGGAAAAACAACAATGCACCTCTCCTGTCCCCACACACACACACACACACACACACACACACGTCATGATGGTCAAAGCACCTTTGGTGAAAATTGCCAGCAGACGTATGAGGAACTCAAAATTGTGTGGTCCAGCAGTGGTGGTGCCAAATCCACCCCACCCATTTGGTGTTACAAATGTGCAAAAACGACAAGTTTGCAACTCACTTGTAACAAAACACACCCCACTTCATTTAACAAATACCAACCCCTAAGCTTGAGTACTCATTACTGCTCCATCGCCTTGTAATCTCCTTCACTGTTTTTTTCTGAAAGTAGGTCTGAATTACTTCTGGTTTAACTTGGATTTTCTGTGGGACATAAGACACACCTGCGAATATTGGCTTATTGGACCAGGACTTTGTCAAATTTGTGGCCCCGGCAAGAGAGCATAGCCATCAAACGTACCTATGCCCACAACAGAAGCAAAGCACAGTAGACAGCCTTTCTACACTCAGTTGAAAAACAGGACAGAAAACGCATTTGACAAAATTATGTCGCCCCAGCATCAAAACAAGGCATTAGAGAGTCCATCTGCACCCGCAAGCGTATAACGATGTTCCACTTCTATACAGCTGGCAAAAGAGGTCCATCCATGGTGGGACTGTCCGTTCCTCACCCATTCGGCCCGCACTTGGCCAACTGAACTCTTCAAGTTAACGAGAGGACTCCTGATTGCGCAAACTCTCGCAGCCAGCTACACAGTGAACTCATGTTGACCCTTTTGAAATAAGGCAATCTGCAAAGTTCTCCAACTCACCCTGTCACAACTGCATTGCAGAAAACTCCAGTCAAAATGTTTATTCCTGTAAACAATTGAAATCATTACTAAATATGCTTCAGTCTATTACAATGCTCTCTTTTCATAATGACTACCAAGAAAACTCAGAATCTTTTGTCAGGATATGGACAGATTGACGGATGGCAAAGATATTTATGATTTAATTGAAGTTGCCACAATGTGCTCAGTAATTTCTCATGGCATAATAATGCCCACTGTCTGTTGAGACTGATTTAGGAAATAAAGAGGGTGGAAAAGGACAGACAAGAACAAGAACATGGACAGTAACCCAGCATCACTATAAAAAAAGCCTCCCTTCAGTCACTATGCTAATGATGCGTGTTCTGCACATCTGGAAATCCACATGGCTTTTAAAGTAAATCATTCTCGTATTGGCAATCTGTTAAAGTTGGAGGGCAAACTCTCCACACCTCATGTCAAACAATGAAATGATGCAACAACTAATTTGTGCCTACCATTGCACGTCTTATTACCTCCACAGACATTGAGCCCTACCACCACGTCTGCACACTCGCAATTACACCATACGCTGTGTATGCATGCAGGACATGTAGCCACAAACACTCAGACAAGTGACAGCCAGGGCATGGAACCTGACAGTTTCCTTCAACAAAGGGTTTCCTCTAGTAGATGCATACTGAAAAATAATTAGCACAAAGTAACAATCAAACACTAGAGTATTCTAGCAGTACAACCATTGAAACCAGACCACATCATCAGGTAAAGAAGCAGTCATCTACAACACACTAGAGCTACATCAAACACTACCATTTACACATAGCATTGACTGACTCTGTTTTACACAAACCGAATTAAATGCTCCACAAGACAGTTACAAATGTACTCAGCCTCCTGTAACACTCCTGACAAATCTTCCAATTTGTACAGAATTAGTGGTATCAGAGCACACTCAGTTGAAAAGTGTGGTTATCATCCACAACACCACTGGGTACTACACTTCCCAACATTTTCAGTCCATGGGTACTCCCCCTTAAATCCTCTCATGAGAAGGAACTACTCTTCTTGAAGCTTAGCACACCACACTATAGGGCACTCCCCCATGCAACCTCTATTCACAGGCTACTGCTTTTTTTCCAGTTCGCACAAACCACACAGACAAGTGTAATGCACTTGTATGTCTTGCGTCAGAGCACTATTTTTCCACACATCTGCAACGCTTGGATGCCCACAACCAACAAATATATACACAACATCATCTTCCCCAGACTGCAACTCCCAAACAACAGCAGTCAACCTAGACGTAAGTTTACTAATCTGATGCATGCATTACCAATAAGCTGTATATAGCACATGCTAATACACAAAAATAGGAAATTTAACTATTGCTTAACCTTATGAACCTGGTAGTTTGTGGGCACTAAGACACATTTTTAACAGAAGCCCATTGAAAAATGTGAACAGTTTAAATGCCAGATATCCCCTCAGATTAAGTAACTGGATAGCTATATTTACCCATCAAATGAAAACATGCCAGGAAAGTGCTGTTTCAATCTTTCTAGGACTTTAGGACATAGGGTTTTCATGGATATGTGGCAGGCAAATGCTGTCCTGATCTTTTCAGGACTTCAAGACACAGTTTTAACTCTAACAGTTCACTTTAGTTCCATTTCCATGTCCTTGGAAATAGTGTTTTCTTTTTCTAAATTAACTAAGAGGCCTTGGGTAGATGTTCTTCAATGTCTCCAGGCCGGTTCCAATCAAACATTAGCTTACTACTCTCCTTCATGATGTCAAAATGTACAAAGCCAGCGTATCTGCTCTGCAGGAGGGGAAAGTTCACACTTACCTGGTGTTACACCTTGACACAGGCCTTTTGCCCATTATTTTGACAACAGTGCTAGCAGGAGCCACACCATCTCTTCTGAGCTGAGCAGCTTAAAATATCTCTATCTCCAAGGTTATTTACTGTGCCACAGTTATCTTAATTGAGAAATCATATTGCACACTCGCAAACTGTGAAAATGGGAAAGCCCGTCCGCCAAACTCCTGACAGGGTGGCCGCCTCCTACGTAGCAACCTCCCTATCAGTGTTATTAAGAGTTTCCTGCTAGGTCGGCGGGCGGAAACCTGAGTTTGCGCCCACTGGCCTAGTGGAAACAGGCTACAGCATTATCTCTGGCTCTTAATCGAGCAGGTGGCAATGCTGTTGCCTGCAGGGTGCATCAGCACCCTCTGTGTTCACTGTCTGCCAAGCTGGGTGCTGGCCACGGGGGCTCTGCACTGCCAATGTCAAGTGCATGGGCAGGGCAGACGCTCCATGCCCCTGTTCTCCACCAGCCTTTTCATGGCAGTGCTACAGCCATGAAACTGCTGACGGAGAAGGGGGCCTCGCGGATTAGGACCGCCACCAACCTCCAGACCGCCGGGATCTGAGATGCTGGTGGGGGCTGGCAGTTTGCCGGGCAGCCTGACCTCCAGGGTTGTAATGTGGCAGTAGGACCAACCGCGAGTGTGGACTAGAGACTGCCACCCTCGTAATTGGGCCCTACGTCTCTTTTTAGCAGGGGTAACTCCAGTTACGAGCTCCATCGAAATTAAAGAGACCCTCAACGGAGGCTCTATTACGATTGAATTTGAGATGTTTCGTAAACGTATTACTTTCTTCTTTCATATGTGTTTTTATTGTATTTTTTTGTAATCATGTGATAAATACATTTGAATAAAAATATTCTGTGAAAGGTTGGTGGTTATGGGGAAGTCATTTGTATGGCATCTAAGGCTAAGCTGGTGATGCAACTGACCCCGTTTCAACCATAGTCGGTACATTTCTCAACCTGTCCCTGGCTTCAGGATTATTAAAAGTGAACTGTGACCTCTATGGTTTCTAGGTCTCAGGCCGCCTTTTAACACTTTTTCTGCTTCCCTTGCAGTACTTCGAGGTTCCGTTTGACTCCAACATGAACAGAACGAAGAACAGGCCTCTGGTGCGAGGACAGATCAGGTAAGGCTGGCTGAGGCCGACAGGCCGCCCTGATCCCTGGCGATAGGTGGAAGCTCGCGCGCTGAGCGCCGGGATTGTCTGCCCTGTGAGCGGGAATGAATGGCTCCGTGTCATTTTCATGTTAATAAGTTTGTACAGAGCATCACGTATGAACACGTTCCCTAATCGCTATGGAACAGCAGGAACGCAAAGCGTGGCTAATAAAATCAGAGATCTTATTTGAAAAAGCAATAATATAGACCAGAAACTGGAAACGAAAATGAAAAACGTGTTCACAATGGATTGTACCTTTTGCAGCACGGAGCACATCATTTCATCAGTGGCGCTTTGAAAGGTGCGGCGATGTGAAAGAAGGCCCGCGGATTTTACCAGATATAGCGACCTTCGCCTGGCAATGAAATGAACCTCAGCCACAGTGCTGCGCCATGGCCCTCTTGAAGCAGGTTTGACCCATCCATGTGCTAACCACCGTGCCCCAATAGCAGCAATCCAGCCCGAACTTCCAGGCCAGGTCTTCCCTGAACCAGAACACAAGCAGGGCGAGACTAGTGCTGGCTTGCTTGTGTTCTGGTTCAGAGGGGCGAGACTAGTGCTGGCTTGCTTGTGTTCTGGTTCAGAGGGCGAGACTAGTGCTGGCTTGCTTGTGTTCTGGTTCAGAGGGGCGAGACTAGTGCTGGCTTGCTTGTGTTCTGGTTCAGAGGGGCGAGACTAGTGCTGGCTTGCCTGTGTTCTGGTTCAGACGGGCGAGACTAGTGCTGGCTTGCCTGTGCTCTGGTTCATAGGGGCGAGACTAGTGCTGGCTTGCTTGTGTTCTGGTTCAGTGGGGCGAGACTAGTGCTGGCTTGCCTGTGTTCTGGTTCAGACGGGCGAGACTAGTGCTGGCTTGCTTGTGTTCTGGTTCAGAGGGGCGAGACTAGTGCTGGCTTGCTTGTGTTCTGGTTCAGAGGGGCGAGACTAGTGCTGGCTTGCTTGTGTTCTGGTTCAGACGGGCGAGACTAGTGCTGGCTTGCTTGTGCTCTGGTTCATAGGGGCGAGACTAGTGCTGGCTTGCTTGTGTTCTGGTTCAGAGGGGCGAGACTAGTGCTGGCTTGCTTGTGTTCTGGTTCAGAGGGGCGAGACTAGTTCTGGCTTGCTTGTGTTCTGGTTCAGTGGGGCGAGACTAGTGCTGGCTTGCTTGTGTTCTGGTTCAGAGGGGCGAGACTAGTGCTGGCTTGCTTGTGTTCTGGTTCAGAGGGGCGAGACTAGTGCTGGCTTGCTTGTGTTCTGGTTCAGTGGGGCGAGACTAGTGCTGGCTTGCTTGTGTTCTGGTTCAGAGGGGCGAGACTAGTGCTGGCTTGCTTGTGTTCTGGTTCAGAGGGGCGAGACTAGTGCTGGCTTGCCTGTGTTCTGGTTCAGACGGGCGAGACTAGTGCTGGCTTGCTTGTGCTCTGGTTCATAGGGGCGAGACTAGTGCTGGCTTGCTTGTGTTCTGGTTCAGTGGGGCGAGACTAGTGCTGGCTTGCCTGTGTTCTGGTTCAGACGGGCGAGACTAGTGCTGGCTTGCTTGTGTTCTGGTTCAGAGGGGCGAGACTAGTGCTGGCTTGCTTGTGTTCTGGTTCAGAGGGGCGAGACTAGTGCTGGCTTGCTTGTGTTCTGGTTCAGACGGGCGAGACTAGTGCTGGCTTGCTTGTGCTCTGGTTCATAGGGGCGAGACTAGTGCTGGCTTGCTTGTGTTCTGGTTCAGAGGGGCGAGACTAGTGCTGGCTTGCTTGTGTTCTGGTTCAGAGGGGCGAGACTAGTTCTGGCTTGCTTGTGTTCTGGTTCAGTGGGGCGAGACTAGTGCTGGCTTGCTTGTGTTCTGGTTCAGAGGGGCGAGACTAGTGCTGGCTTGCTTGTGTTCTGGTTCAGAGGGGCGAGACTAGTGCTGGCTTGCTTGTGTTCTGGTTCAGTGGGGCGAGACTAGTGCTGGCTTGCTTGTGTTCTGGTTCAGAGGGGCGAGACTAGTGCTGGCTTGCTTGTGTTCTGGTTCAGAGGGGCGAGACTAGTGCTGGCTTGCTTGTGTTCTGGTTCAGAGGGGCGAGACTAGTGCTGGCTTGCTTGTGCTCTGGTTCATAGGGGCGAGACTAGTGCTGGCTTGCTTGTGTTCTGGTTCAGAGGGGCGAGACTAGTGCTGGCTTGCTTGTGTTCTGGTTCAGAGGGGCGAGACTAGTGCTGGCTTGCTTGTGTTCTGGTTCAGAGGGGCGAGACTAGTGCTGGCTTGCTTGTGTTCTGGTTCAGAGGGGCGAGACTAGTGCTGGCTTGCTTGTGTTCTGGTTCAGAGGGGCGAGACTAGTGCTGGCTTGCTTGTGTTCTGGTTCAGAGGGGCGAGACTAGTGCTGGCTTGCTTGTGTTCTGGTTCAGTGGGGCGAGACTAGTGCTGGCTTGCCTGTGTTCTGGTTCAGACGGGCGAGACTAGTGCTGGCTTGCTAGTGCTGGCTTGCTTGTGATGGCTTGCTTGTGTTCTGGTTCAGAGGGGCGAGACTAGTGCTGGCTTGCTTGTGTTCTGGTTCAGAGGGGCGAGACTAGTGCTGGCTTGCTTGTGTTCTGGTTCAGTGGGGCGAGACTAGTGCTGGCTTGCCTGTGTTCTGGTTCAGTGGGGCGAGACTAGTGCTGGCTTGCCTGTGTTCTGGTTCAGAGGGGCGAGACTAGTGCTGGCTTGCTTGTGTTCTGGTTCAGAGGGGCGAGACTAGTGCTGGCTTGCTTGTGTTCTGGTTCATAGGGGCGAGACTAGTACTGGGTTGCTTGTGTTCTGGTTCAGAGGGGCGAGACTAGTGGCGGCTTGCCTTTGTTCTGGTTCAGACGGGCGAGGCTAGTTCTGGCTTGCTTGTGTTCTGGTTCAGTGGGGCGAGACTAGTGCTGGCTTGCTTGTGTTCTGGTTCAGTGGGGCGAGACTAGTGCTGGCTTGCTTGTGTTCTGGTTCAGAGGGGCGAGACTAGTACTGGGTTGCTTGTCATCTGGTTCAGAGGGGCCTGGCTTGGCAGTTCGGGCTGGACTGTTACTGTTGGAGCTGGACCAAGGTCAGTTTGCATAAATCTGAGGTGGCATGGTGAGTGCAAAATAATGAGGGTCAGGGATGCGGCCCAGAGTAATTACCTGTGCTGGGATCAATTCAGGCATTCCCTCCATCTCTGTTTTGTTTACTTAGACTTTTTGATGAAATCATGAAATGACCAGCTTTTGAATGTAGAGATATTTCAACATGAAATACAAATGTTGGCTTTTGCACAACTAAACTCGAGATATTTTCGTTTTAAAAAAAAATGCATTTCCGGTCTCCAAATATCAGTTCGATAGTTTCACAAAGCAGTCACATACAGTACTTTAAGACATGGATATAATCTGCCACTGATGCCTATTTAGCACCACCACCATCATCGTCAATACATACCTGCAATAGTTATAGGAATTTTCACCTCCTTTATACCAGAGATGGCTAGAAGGGATTACCATACGGTTGACAAGCCTGCCTCAGTATGTCCAAAACAGGACAGGAAGGACATAATGCGTATGCAGTGATAGCCAGCATATCACAAAGAATGCTTATATGATGTCACATACGGGACAGCCTTATGTCAGAAATAGCCAAAATGTCTCCAAGAATGAGCACGCTATGGCACTTGCAGGGTTCGAGTATTTCTGGGATAACTGATGTAGCCAGGGAGGAGACTCTGTCTGCATTTTACAATGAAAACTACCCCATGTGGTCTCTTGGTGTAACACAAGTCAGGTTCTAGTGGAAAAAATCTTGATTTTTTCTTATAGGAGACGAGCAACTCTTCCTACTGTCCAGAGGGAATTTATTTCGGTATATGGGCCCCTAAATTGAAAAAGATTTATCCCTTTCAGATAACTTGTTAAAGCGAGTTTAGCCAACAGTAAGAAATGGAAGCAGTGGAGATACCTGGTAGGGAACGTGGGGTAATTAGGGCTGAGAAGGTAGGATGGTGCCAGAGCAGACAACTTAACGCAAAGGAGGTCCTTTCTCGCCAGTTTAAAATGTGAGGCTTTTCTGGCAGCTAAAATGTGGTCTCACTTGTTAGGACTGAAACAAGAAGCACTGCCACTATCTGTTTTCTTTTGTATCTGATAGACTTGCTAGCTGGTAGCCTGTCGTACAGAAGATTGCAGTAATCTAGGTGGGCACTCAAAGCTGGTCCAGTTATCAGCTGCACATGCTACAGGTTAATGTGGTGGGTTAACCTGATGGGTTAAGACGGTCTCCAGGAGTGCCCACTGGTATGTCTTTGATAAACAATCTTTCGTTATGAAAGCCAACTAGTATGTCACAATTTATCAATTAAGTATCTATCATGGATGCATGTGCACTCATGACCGCTTCCAACTTACATTCATGGACACCAACACACAGAAACACTCATATACACACACCATGCCAGACCCATGCAAAATCAATGTATATTTTTCAGATGTGCTTATTTTTCATCAACCTATCACTACGTACCAGCTTTGGTAAATCAATTACGTCGGCTCTGTAAATGTTGCCCACAAACTCTTGCTTTGCATTTTAATAATTATTTTGATGTTCCTCTCATTTATGTTTGTCACTGTCATGAAGTGTTCTCAATTCACGACTGCTCCATAGAGACATACATGACCAGCCATTCTAAACTTGAGACTACTTTGCCCACACACACTACTGTTGTATTCTGCCATATCACAAGGAGGCCCATCATGGGGCAGAGACACCCTCAATACGCTAACCATAGCTACTCTATGCCAGAGATGACCATTTAGTGCCATGGATAGCCACAAGATGCCACGGATGGTCAACGGATGGCCGTTGTAAATACATGTCTGTAATATAATGTGCTCAATCACTGTAACACACACAAACCTACTTGAACCCATTATAGACTGTTATCAAATGATGCAGCCTCACATTCTGATGTGCCCCTTTACGCATCAATGTACCACTATCATTTGCCACAATTTAAGGCTTACCTTATGCCAACTCACTCAGCTGCTTGCTTACACATTTGACACTCATCACTTGCTTGCTGTGTGGTGATGCTTTCCAGTGTTCCACCGCATGTTCTAAACTTAGAGTGAAGGATCCATAACTGCTGCAGCAGCCAACCAGTAGAGGTTTCTAAGAATGGCAAGCTGACACATGGAAATGGACTTAGTAGGGCTATGAATGGCTGGGAGCTGACCCCTGACAATACACGAGGAGGCAGGTGTGCATTTTGTACAATAGAAACTGCATGGACAGAGGCCAGATGTGCAGAAAAGGCTGCTTCTCCGCCTCTTATAGACCGACCAGGGGAGCTTAGAGGCTGCCGTCTATCCACACTGGGTGCACCTTTGGTATTCTGAACCAGAGAGTTGAAGAGGCACGTCTCAGATTCTTATGGTCCATTAAAGAGAACATTCTTTGCCCTGGTCACCGGCAAGGTCGAACTGGCCTGTAAGGCAATCTTGTAGTGCCTGAAGGGCTGGTTTGACAGGTCCGTTTATGGACTGATTTTGTGGTTGTTTTGGGGCCTGTTTTATGCTCAGGGAAGGTTTTTTTTTATAGGTGATGTACCTGATATCACCACAAAGCTTGCCTGCAACATGCACACATGCATGTAGTCTTCCACACCTTGCAAAATACCTGTACAGTTTGTCTTTACAAGTTCAAAACTGCCTTGATTTGCAGATGTGGACCACGTTTTTAGCTATCTGATTCACTAATGTGGGCCACTTTTAATTTGGTGCCTAGTCCTATTTTCTATCCGAGTCCTATTCTAATCACGGGCAAATTGATGGACGTCCTTCCATTGATGGATGTGTGTGCTTATGTGTCTGACTTTGGTACAGTTGTTTAGATGTTGGCTGGAGAGCTTCATTCACTTGTTTGCTGTTACTGCCTTTGTCGTCACAATATCATGGAGACTCAAGCCTGGTGTTTAACTTACTCTCCAAAGCGCACCAGACTTTTAGATACATCTTCTGTCATGTAACATACATCACATTAGATATACAGTCCTCTCAGAGGCACAAGAAAAACAGTTTAGAAATAAAACATTGAATGAACCAGTGATCTTGGTCAGTCCATCTGATCATTCTTTTGCTCACTGTGCCATTACAGTCAGGGACAAACCATATTCAAATCAGTCTTAGAAAGAGCCCACAAGGAACAGTCCATCACAAACAGGTAAGCTACTACCCCTATGAATGGGAACACAAGTAACATCAAGTGTGTTTGTCATGTTGAGCCTCATCAGGAAGGTGGAAAGCAAGTTCCTATTGTAATAAGTAACTTGAGTTCCTATGGCACAACAGCCTTATCTATGCCGCTTCAGCCACTCTTTAAGAAAACTAAAAGTAAAAGGCTCATTCTATCATTTGTTTGTTCACTTTGCTGTTACAGACAATGACCAACGAAATGGATTTTACATTCTAGCCAAAACCACTAGGCCACATACCAAATGAGTAGGTAAAAAAAAAAAAAAACTTATGCATGCTTCACCCTTCCTGGGCTTTATTGATGATGTAGTTCGAGATGGTACACTTTCTGAGGTCAGCTGACTCTACCAATCTGATAGAGACTTCTAGCTGCAGATTCCTTACCTTAGAATTTCCTGGCATCCGCTTGGAAACCGGAACTGTTGCTGAGCAATACCCTTGCATGCGCCGTCGGGTGGCGTTGTTTGGTTACGCGTGTCGTCGTTGAAGTCGTCTGTGACGTCACTGTCGCCTATAAAGGCACCATCCAGGCATGCGCACCTCAGTTCTTTTCCTTCCGCACCCGTTAAAGGGCAGCTCCAAAATCAAGCTACCTTCTTTATTTTTTGGCAGGCCTTTTTTCCACTTTTTGTTGAAGATTTTTGTTTTCTGTGTGAAGAATGACATTTAGAAAGACAGGGTTCAAGCTGTGTGGCTCCTGCCACCATCCCATGTCAGTTAAGGACCCCCATAAGGCATGTCTCTGGTGTTTAGACAAAGACCACAACTCAAAGTTGTATTCCGACTGCCAGGCCATGGCTCCGAAAGCTTTGAGGGAGTGGTCCCTAAAGCTCATGGCGGCCTGGCAGTTGGCGTCGGCGGGTGCGACTCCTCGTAGGTCATAGTCTCTGTTGAGGAGGAGGTCGCGTGACCGCTCCAGTAGCCCCAAGTCCTCTTCGTCCCATTCGAGGTCCTCTGGCACTCGGGGAAGAGGCACAAGAAGACGAAGAAGTCATCCAAGTGAACTTTGACATCACCTCACCCGTTGGCCGATGAGATGAGTCAGGAATGTCAACGTTTCAGGCACGGTTCCATGGAGCCATTGCCATGGCCAACTTCGAGCCTCCCCCCTTTCCGGGAGCCGGAGCGACCCCCGCTCAGCTCAAAGAGTTTAATGAGGCTAAGTGTCTCGTATTTGAGCAGGATGGCCCCGCTGGCGAACCCTTGGGCCCCGTGCAGTGGGCAGGGGCCACCGTTAGGTTCCATGCCAGTGGCTTCGGCCTCGGTGCCGATGGGGTCTCTTGGATCCGATACCGGATTCTGAATGACGCTGAGTCCACACAGTTGGCCTCTTCTGACGTCGCTCCCGGTGCCCACTGGTGGCACGAACCCCATTCCTATAACTGATGATCCAGCGCCAGAACGGGGCCAGATCTTTGCCTGAGCCTTTCTATGATCAGCCAGACACTGGTGAGGAATGGTAGCGGTCTCAGGACCCTCTGGAGTCTCAGGTGGAACAAATGGACTGGTATGAGGAGTTAGGAGAGGCCAGCGGACTGGTTACCGCTCCAGATACTGGCATGCTCTCACCTCCTACGGTGGCTAAAGAGGATGGAGTATCGTATGCTATGGTGGTGCGTAGATCTGCGGAGGTCATAGACCTACATCTGCCTACGATGCCGATCAGGACTAACCTCCTGACAGAGGTGCTTCAGCCGGGGTTTTCCACATTGGAACCAATGTTACTCTTCAATGAAGCCCTCATGGATGTCCTGCTGGGGACGTGGTTCTAACCTGGCACAGGTGCTCCTGTAAGTAGGACAGTTGGTCGCCATCATTGCCCAGCTCCGGGTGATCGTAGCTTTCTCAAACAACACCCCACCCCAGAGAGCTTGGTGGTCCAATCCTCCACTTCCCATGGTGCCTTTACTTCGTTCCCCACGGATAGGTAATCTAAGACGCTGGAGCAGTTTGGGAAGAAGATGATTTCTTACTCCAGCCTGGCATTGAGGTCGGTAAACACCTCAGGCCTTTTGGACCATTTTCCCCATACTTTATCGGATATGGTAGTGCAGGTGCTGCCTCAGGTCTCAGAGAGCGTGCAGGACACTCTGTCACAAGCAGTCAAAGATGGGTGAGATGCAGTCAGGTTTACTATCAGCTGTGGATTCGACATGACTGGCTAGCTGGTTACAGCAATATCGTTGACATGGCCCCTCGATGCCACGCCTGGCTTCGTACATCTGGCTTTTTGGGGGATGTCCAGGCATACCTCATGAACGTGCCCTTCGATAGGTCCCGCCTATTTGGCGAAAAGGCAGACTCTGCGCTGGAGCGCTTTAAGGACTCCCGGGCTATGGCCAAGTCCTTGGGCGTCCTGGTGACCCCTCGCCAACAGTCTGTCTTTCGCCCCTTTCAAGCCTTTGAAAGGGGCGAGGTACCACAACACCCATAGATCAGCCACCGTCCTCCGCCAGACCAACATCTTGCACTGGGATTCGGTCATGGTGCCTTCAGACCCAGAGGGTCTGGCCAGAAGTTGTCTACCTCCTAGTCCCCCTCCTCTACAGCACCCAAGTCCTCCAAATGTAATTCTGCTAGACAATAAGTGTCTAGTTGGAGTGAGATTCAATTTAATCTCCCTCACTGGCGGTCCATAACATCGGACAAATGGGTCATGCAAGTCGTACAGAAGGGCTATTCCCTCCCCCTACAGTTTTTCCCTCCGTCAAGAGAATGGCTGATGGAGGATCACTTAGCTTTGCTCCATGAGGAAGTTACAGCTCTCTTGGCCAAGGGATCCATAGAAAGGGTCCCGGTAACAGAAGTAGGCAGTGGTTGTTATTCCCCCTACTTTCTGATACCCAAAAAGAACAACGGCCTTCTCCCTATTCTTCATTTGCGGGACGTCAACCTCTTTATCAAAAAGGAGAAATTCAAAATGCTCACTCTGGCTCAGGTCTTGTCTGCCCTAGACCAAGAAGACTGGATGGTAGCGTTGGGCTTTAGGGATGCTCATTTTCACATCACCATCCTGCCTGCCCACAGGCGTTACCTGTGGTTTAAGGTGGGCCACGAACACTTTCACTTTACCATGCTCCCCTTCTGCCTTAGCAGCACCCCTCGGGTGTTTACTAACTGATGGCGGTGGTAGCAGCTCATATGCGCAGGTTAGGAGTTTCAGTCTTCCCCTACCTCGATGACTGGCTGTTGAAGGGTCTTTCGCCCCAGGCAGTTGTCACCCACCTTCAGACTACGGCAAACTTCCTGCATTCGATGAAGTTCACTATAAATGTTTCGTAGTCACACCTGACTCCCTCTCAGATGCTCCCTTTCATCAGAGCTGTTCTGGACATAGTGCTGTTTCGGGTCTATCCTCCCGAGCAGTGAGTCCAGGATATTCAGGTTATGATTTTGATGTTTTGGCCTCTATCCTGGATTTTGATGAGACAGACTCTGAGGCTGTTGTGCCTCATGGCCTCCTGCATCCTGTTAGTCAAATATGCCAGATGGCATATGAGGGCTCTTTAGTGGGACCTGAAGTTCCAATGGGCACAGAATCAGGGAAATCTTGCTGACATAGTTCAGATCTCGTAGGGAACGGCAAAAGATCTGCAGTGGTGGTTGATGAACTGCTATTGGATCAGAGGCAGACTCCTCTCCCTTCACCAACCAGAGTTTACAGTAGTGACAGGTGTGTCACTTCTGTGATGGGGAGACCATCTGGGAAAGGTGGAGATTGGAGGTCTCTGGTCTCCGGTGGAATCCGGGCTCCATATCAACTTACTGGAGCTCTGGGCGATCCGACTGGCATTAAAAGCATTTCTTCCTGTTGTAAAAGGGAAGGTGGTGCAGGTGTTTACGGATAACACCACCGAAATGTGGTACTGCAACAAGCAGGCCGGTTTGGGGTCGTGGACCCGTTGTCAAGAGGCCCAGTGTCTCTTGACATGGCTAGAACAGCAGGGCATAATCCTGATGGTTCAACACCTGGCATGTTCTCTGAACACCAGGGCAGACAAATTCAGCCGTTGATGCCTAGCGGATCACAAGTGGTGTCTCCAACTCTTTCAGTAATGGGGAGAGCATTGGTTAGATCTGTTCGCCTTCGCAGAGGATGCAAAATGTCAGCAGTATTGCATATTGGAGTTTCCTAGGCGGCACTCGCTCTTTGTTGCTTCTCAGCACGAGTGGAGCTCATGCCTCCTGTACGCCGTTCCACCGATACTACTTCTGCACAGAGTTCGCAAGAAGTTCAAGAATGGCAGGGCCCGGTGCATGGTCTGGCCAGAGCTGAAGATGGCCGCCTAGTTCAGGAGCTCCACAAGGCAGTGGGCTTCTGGCTGGGGGCAGGGATGTTACGGCCGCCGTATACTCTTTCCGTGAGCCTCGGAGGCTCCCTCCCAATGGCTGGCATCTGGACACAGCCTGCTGAGCCGAGGGGAGAGCGTGCCACGCACTGTGCGGCGTTGAGGAGGCGACGGGGTGGAGTCGAGCTGCGACAATAAGTCGCTGTAAGCAGTGAAACGGCAGCAGCAGGCCGCAGCGCCGGTAAGCGGTCGCCGGCGCTGCTCCCCTCTTCATCCACCCCCCCTCCTCCTGTTGAGAGAGACACATGGAGAGGCGAGCTGAGACCACAATAGCAGCAAAAACAACCTGTGCCTCATGACTCTCCTCGCCTGAGCCCCGGGACGACTCCCGAGGCTGGTCATCATCGCCTGGAGACTATAGTGAGACCTGTGCTGCACGGGGTTGGGGGCGAGACGTGAAGGAGAGTCCATACGAGCGACGGGAGACGCAGCCTCACGGCACCAGTGACCTGCGCCTGCGGAGGCGAGTCTCGTCGAAGGTACAGCGTCGCTGCATTGGTGTCCTCCCTGATGAAAACACACCAACCCGCAACCACGTCTGGAGGGGAACTTTGCCCTCTGCCTCTATTTTAGGGACCCCTCCGACCTTTGGTCCTTTCTTCCAGCCGATTACTGATTGCCATTGGGGACAGTTAACCCGTCTCTGGTCAGTACTGCTGGCCCTCCTTCTTCTACATACTACCCCATGCTGTGGCTCAAGTAATGGGGGACTCCTAGCATCTTTGCATCTGCATCTGAAAGGGGTCGTCATAGTTACCCAACTGCCACGGAAGACACAAGCGGGTCAATCTTCTCCTGTACTTTTGGTGGCCTTGATGCGACCACCCTGCGCAGCAATATGGGCGAGGACTGGAAGCCACTTGGGGACACCGGCGCCAGGCATTCAGCTGCCCTGTACTGCTCTGCCTTACCGCGCCCTCCGTCTCACTAGGCCTTGGATGTCAGCAATACTTCCTTTCACTCAGCCAGCACAGGATTCTTTATTGGTGTAGCTCGGAGGTCACGAGGCACTATTGATAGTGACAGATTTACCTTTGATGGCGGTGTGAAGGCCAACCACTGCCTGGCCTACACGCGGCCAACCCTTGTCACCACCATTATAAGGAGAAGATCGGACGGGGCGACTCCCTCCCTTCTAACCCCAACTAACACCCCCCCCCCCACCACCACTCAGACCTCGAATCTTGAAGGCTGCACCCACATAATAGTCCTGAGATGCCCGGTTGCCAAGAGACAGGCAAATCCTCATGCAAACCGGCAAGACAGCTACTCTTTTCTGAGGCCCTCCAACTCTCACGCCTGCATCCCCCGTGGCAGGACCAAACCCGCCTGCACAGCCACCTACCATGTCCAACACGGAGCAGACCGCGACCATGGACCGTATACTCCAGGAGATCACTGCAGTAAGCCGCAGACTTGAGGGAACGGATACCGCCATAACTTCCTTGGCAACGGAGGCAAAATCCATTTACTTATAAATAGCAGGTTTCCAGTCTCGAGTAACAGGGCTGGAACACCGTATGGTGACCTTGGAGACTCACATCCACACTGTCCAAGACTGAGACCAGGACCTTATGTACCTTTGCAGTAAACTAACGGACCGGGAAGGCAGAAGCTGCAGGAATAACATCCATTTTTCGGATTTCCGGGAAATGTAGAAGGTTCAGACATTCAGTCCTTTCTCAGGTCAGTCCTCCCCAAACTGACTGAACTAACCTTCGACTCACCATTGGAATTTCAGCGGGCGCACCGACTGGGCCCGAGACGTCAGGATGGAACCTCCAGACCCCATCTGATCATTGCTTGTCTTCTGAGACATGAGCAAGCACATCGACTCCTCTCGGCAGCCCGAGCGCACGGACCCTTTCGGGCAGAAGGCTACGAAATCCTCATCATGGCTAACTACTCAAAGGACACCAATGAATGCTAGAAAGCGTTCCTGGCTCTTAGACCCTGACTGCGCCAACTGGAGGTGAAATACGGCCTGTTTGAACCAGCGAGACTGTGGGTCACCAAAATTGGAGTATCCAAATAATTCTACGATCCTGAGGATGTGCGACTTTTCCTGGATAATTTACAGCCCCAAACCATGGACACAGCAACTTTAGCCCGGCCACAAGGGCTGCCCAGTGACAGCCATAGTGCATCATCCCCACCACCCGACCACGGAGGGGCAAATAGACGTGACCCAGACCACCGTCCCAGAGGCAGAGACCTGGAGAGACTCGTGAGGACACATGATGACAGGGGGTCAGGTGTTAAAAGCAGTGGCGCTCCACACACAACTCTCAGATAGAGACAAATCTCATTCTCCCCTAAAATCCATCCCAATCCTTACTTGACATTGCAGCCACGCTGTGAGACGACCAGAGAACGAAAGCTCAGCCGAGAGACCAGAGAGCTTAACACTGAATCGGCCGACACATGAGTATCTGCCCGCATGTTGATGTTATTGTTATACTGTTATTATGTTGTGGTATCCTTGACTATGTGCCACGTGAGCACTAATCGGATCTCGATTGAATCTTACTTAAAAGTGATATACATATTTTCACTTGTAGCATATACTACTGTTTGATGCTTTATGTACGACATTGTTTTATCTCCGTAGCCTCTGGGCCCTCCCTCTTCCATACCCACTATCCTCCCCCGCCCCCCAAGCCTTCGCGGAGGAGTTCCCCATCCAGATGTTCTGTTAGGCCCCACAGCTGAAATATGGGAGAAGCACTACGTCCCAGTTGCGATGCTGCGATATGCATGAGCGGCAGACCCTTTGGCATGACATGACATGATAAGAGGACTATGGACACACTGAAAGGCACTACTCAGGGCAATAAGAGGAGCACAATCCACTGCAGCGACACACCTTCACTGTAACATTGATAGCTCACACTTATGACGGTCCCATAAAGACCGAACTCCCCCACCCCTCCCCGCCAATCATGTCCTGGCCTCAACCGTCATGTGGTGCAAGGACGCTGCTGTTACTCATGGCCAACTGGTGTCATCATGTGAACAGGACCGCTGTTGTTTCTTTCCTTCCTCCTCTCCCCCCTCCCCTTCCTTCTCCCCTACACCTTGTCCCTACCAGGGGAGGTGACTGACCGTAGCGGCGGTTTGCCCCTCTCTTTCTAGACGGCCCAGCCCTCTCTTTCTCTCTTCCCTCCATGGCATGCCTACCTCCGAAGGCAACTTTAGTGCACTTTTTACACGGTGGCGGGCGGTGTGTGCCCTGCCCCGACTGAGGCCCATTTAGCTGAGTATATGGGCCCCACAGGTTAGGACCCACAGTCCACGGATCTGACCCCTTGGGGCTTTGCTCCTTCGTTCCCCTCACCAATACACCACTACTTCTCCTCTTTCCTTCACTCTTTTCCTACTCCCTTTTCTTTTCTTTTCTTTTCTCCTCCCTTCGTCTCTATCCAACCCTTCCCCTCACCTCCCTCCTCCCCTCTGCTTCTCCCCCTATCACTCCCCCCACCACAGGGGGTGTCTGGCATCCATAAGTTTCCCCTTCCCTAGTCCATCTAGCTATAGTCTGTACCACTCTGTGCGGCGTCTCCCTTCTTCCTCCCTACCTGCACAGTTTATATCAGTAAAACAACCCTTCCCCACCCTCTCCTCATTTCCCCTGCCAGCATGTCTGGATCTGTTCCCCACGTGACCAGCCCACTACAGATAGTCTCCTGGAATGTGAATAGCCTGGCGCACTTCGTAAAACTGAAAAAAATACTGTCCTACCTCCAGTCCAAGGGGGCTGATAGATATAGCTCTTCTTCAAGAGACACATCTTGAGAATGTAGAAGCCAGTAAACTACATCGAGATTGGGTGGGAAAGGTGCTTTTCAGCTGTTGCCCTACACAACAAGCGACGAGCGGCAGAGCCCCACGGAAATGCGGGGTAGCGATATTGCTCCGCGAAACCCTACCCGTCCCGATCACTAAAACATGGGACGACCCAGAGGAGAGGTACGTGTTTGCCAAATTAAAAGTGGGAGACTCCTTAATATGTGTGAGTTCCGTGTATGCACTGACCGGTTCTAAGCGACTATTCTTCTTGCAACTAAACCGTCTTCTGACCGAAATAGGAACAACCCGCTATATAATAGGGGGAGACTGGAACCTGGCCCATGATGCAATATTGGATAGGACTGGCCCCCTCGATGTGGGTAATAATCATGACAGAGCTCTCCTAACTGATGTGCTGGCAGATACTGGACTAGTGGAATAGTGGAGGCTCACTCACCCTACTGATAAGGAATACACTTTCCTATCACCAGTTCACGGCATCCAATCTCGGTTGGACTATTTCATGGTGTCACATACTATAGTGGCCCAACTACAAGACGCTTGCATAATGGACAGCGGTCTTTCTGACCACTCTCCATACAGCTATCGATCCAAATGGGTCTAATGTCCCCTGGCCGCAAAACCTGGCGCTTCACTGTTACCAATCCCCCCCAGGGTAAGGCACAATTTCAGGCCCACATGTCTACACACATGTATGACAATGTTGGTACTGTCGCCTCCAAAAAGACCCATACGGCAGCAGTATAAGCGACCCTGAGAGGCCACATGATGCGTGATGCAGCATTAGCCAGTATGGATAGGACAGCCCGTCAGAAGACCATTGAGGATGACAAACAACGCCTTACGTGGCAGTACACTGCCCATCCGTCTCTCCCAACACGTCGTTCCCTGGAACGCTCCCTCATAGCACACAATGAGCGTCACACATCTCAGGCCGAATATGCGCTGCAACGCTTGCGTGGCCGGCATTATGAGCATGGCAAAAAGGCTGGATGGCAATTAGCGGCCCAGCTCCATCAAAGAGAAGCTGTGCTAGCCATCCCAGCCATAATGTCCTCCAACAGGGAGATACTCACACGCCCACAGGACGTCGCTAACGAATTAGCAACCTTTTACCAACATCTCTATACCCCAGAATCGGTGGCTGACTCTGCCCAAATAGAGACCTTCCTCACTGACGCTGAACTACCTTGCCTCTCGGCTGCAGGTCGCACCCTCCTTGACGGAGAGTTAAGCAGGGCAGAAATAGTGCAAGCCATTTCCGATCTTCCCTACCATAAATCGCCGGTGAAAAAGTGGTCAGCGCTGTACATGAGTCACTTGGAGAGGCGTGTCGGGAGGGCTCTCTAGGTGCAATATCTAATAAAGCAACAATAGCTGTCATACCAAAACCAGGCAGGAACCCTCTACTATCTGCCCATCTCTCTCCTGAATGGGGACATCAAAATACTGGTGAGCGTCCTGGCGGCCCGCTTGCGTAAAGTCATACCATCCCTGATTCACCACACTCAAGTGGGGTTTGTACCGGGACGTACCTCTAGGAATCATATGCACACTCTTTGTCATACTCTGTGGCAGGCTAATAATATACCGGAAGAGGTTCTGGTCTTGTCCCTAGACGCTGAGAAGGCGTTTGACCATATCGAATGGCCCTATCTGTTAGTCACCCTGACAAAATTAGGACTGGGAGAACAATTCATCTCCAAAGTCTGTCTGCTCTATGACCACCCCATGGCGCAGGTCAGTTGTGGGGGCTTTCTATCAGACCCCTTCCCAATTAACAGGGGAACGTGACATGGTTGTACTGTCACCACCTTTGTTTCTGTTAGTAATGGAACCCCTTGCGGCTACTATCCGCCACTATCAGCAGATCACAGGAATACCTCTTGCAGGTGGGACCTCGAAAATCTACCACTACACCGATGACGTATTACTAACCCTAACCGATTTAATTGCCAGCTTTACTGGAAACCATAGACTGTTTCGCAATTCTGTCTGGATACCGGGTGATTTGGGACAAGAGCGAGGCGCTGCCTCTCTCACTGATGACGACGAGGGCCGCGAACCATGGCCTCCCGTTCCGCTGGACCCCGAACCGTCTCAAATACCTGGGGATCCTCATCAATCAGGGTCTGGAGTGCATGATTGCGGGTAACCTGGACCCTCTCGTGGCTCGTGTGAAAATGGGCTTCGCGAAGTGGTCACTTCTAGGCCTCTCCATGTGGGGCAGGGTACAGGCGATGAAAATGGTCACCTCCCGCGATTTACATACATTCTTGGTATGCTTCCCCTCTGGGTGCCCCTCTCAACCCTTCGACTGATAGATGCAGTGCTGAGGGCCTTTGTATGGGGTTCCACCAGTTTGACTCCGGCAAAAATAATAGCACGCCGCTCCTTCGGGGGTCTAGGACTCCCCTCGGTGGAGCATTACTCTCTTGCTCCCCAGCTATCCAACTGAAATACATGCTACCGAGAACTCCGAACAGCCACAATGGGTGACTACAGAGAAACTTCTGCTAGCCCATCGTGGAGTTCTTGGAGGCCTGTATTGTGTAGGTCCCTTACAGATCAACCCAGTAAACCCGATCCTCACAGCAATGCGTGCAGCATGGTGTAGGGCCCACCGCTTACTAGGTATAAACCCCTCTCTACACGCCCAGGCCCCCTTATGGGGTAATGACAGTCTAAAGATAGGGGGAACTGTCCTTAGGTGGCCACAATGAAGCCTAGCTGGAATTGATTGCATAGCCCAAGTCATAGACGAGGGGTTTCCCAAATCATTTGACAAATTACGAGAGGAGTACAATATCCATCCCAGGCAAGAATGGCATTACTTGCAACTCAAGCACTGCCTACAACGATCTATGGGGGCTGCCCCTTGGGAGCTCAAGACCTCACCTATCAATGCCTATCTGCAAACCTGGGGCCGCCACAAAGGCATAAATGGCAGGCCTCTATGACGTATTAGTGGGCCATCTTTATTCACAACCCCTCCTCAAAACTCTACGTTGTAAATGCCAGACTTGACTACGGACAGATTATACTGTGGAAGACAGGTCAGACATCCTAGACGCCCTAGACATAGGCACTCGAGACGTCCAACTGACATTCTGTCTCTTAGAGGTCATTCATGACTGGTATTGGACCCCACTGAAGTTGCATACGGCAGGACTTCTGCCGCACGCGGACTGCTGGCGAAGCTCGGAGACCAGATGCGATCTACTCCACATCCTATGTGAATGCCCATCAATCCAGCCCTTGTGGGAAGCAGTGTACTATACTTTGAAAGATTTTTTGCTGCTCCAATCCCCGATTACCCCCTTGCTCATCCTCATACACGACACAGGACCTCTCCCCACTCTATCGCAACCACAACAGAGATTGCTACATACAGTGCTTGCAACAGCAAAGATTTGCATTCTTAGACACTGGAGGTCAAATGTTGGACCTACCACAGCAGAGTGGATGACTGCAATGATCCAAATAGCCGCACATGAACAAGTATTTATAACCTACAGGACCAAGCGGCCCTATTTAATCAGGTCTGGACCTCCTTTCTTGCAGGAACACCATAACTCACTTTTTACTGACCACCTTTCCTCTTCACTCTTTCAAATCACTACCACTACTGGTAGCACGTCAGCAGCCCCTTTCCCCCTTTTTCACCCCTCCTTACCCTCTTACCTCCCGAGAACCTAACAAAACAAAACTATCCTACAGCCCCAAGCCCTTCTTCCCCCTACCGCCCACACTCCATACACTCAATGCGCTGCGCTATACAACTACAGAATCCCAACCATAGTCTCATTATATTCCATGTCCTCTAACCTAAAACCGCGTTCATCTCCTTACTTACCCACCTGCCCAATGTCCATCTCTCTCTCCTCAATTCTCTTCCTTCTTTTCTTTTCTTTCTCCTCTCCCCTTCCCCACCCTTCCCCAACCTACCTAGTGCTCTTCCTAAGCCCAGATCGGGACTCCCTGTCCTGTAAACCAGGGAGCATGTCATGCTGGCACACTCTGACTTGGACCATATCTGCCCTCCTTTACATCTACTAGAAGGCGGCTACATAGCCACCCGCCATGATTACTCTCCTTACTGTCATGAAGAAAAATAACACGTCAGGACCGACCAAACCGCTCACACCTGATAGTCTTCAGGACGTGCTACATCTCACGACGGCACCCACTTTCAACAACTCATGGTTACGTATCCTTACATATTAGCCCCCCTCTGACTACTCTGACTACTATAACACACTGTCATACTGCTACCACTCCCTCCCGTCCCCGTTCTCGCCCCCCTTTCTCTTTCCTTCTTCAAGCGTTGTTTTTTCCCCATTGATTCGAAAAGTTATATGACTTCATATGTACCTATCACAGCTACAACGTTTGTGGTGCACCTCAATCTCTGCTACAGGCTGTTTAGCCTTCCTTTGTACTGTTTTTTGACTTATAATAAAGAATTGCAACTAAAAATTTTAAAAAAGAATGGCCGGGCCCAAGTAATCCTGGTGGCTCAGGACTGGGCAAGGAGACTCTGGTATCTCGAGCTTCTGAAAATGTGCATCAATCCTCCAATCAGGCTGCTCCTTCGGGAAGATCTTCTGTTGCAGCAGCAGGGGAACGTTCTCCATCTGAACCTGTCAACTCTGCGCCTTCATGCATGGAGATTGAGCGGCGGCAGTTGACAGTCTTCGACCTTCCTCCTGAAATATTTAACGTTATTGTGGCTGGCAGGCGTTCATCCACTAAGACTCTATACACCTGCCTTTGGAATTGTTTTGTAAATTATTGTACAGAAAGATATACTGATCCTCTTTCTGCTTCTCTCTTTCACATTCTTCTCTTTTCTTATCCCTTGCCCAGCAGGGTTCTGCCTTGGGCATTCTTAGAGGCTATCCTTCCGCCTTATCAACTTTCCTTCGGCTGCCTGATCAGCCTTCGTTATTCAGATCACCTATTGTACATAGATTTCTCAAAGGGCTTGTACATATGTTTCCCCCTACGCCCTTTGTCATACCTTAGTGGAACTTGAATCCGGTTCTCACATTTCACATGTGACAGCCTTCTTAGCGGCAATAACATCTGCCAGGAGGGTGAGTGAAATACATGCTCTCTCATCTAAGCCGCCATATCTCACCATGTTCCTGGAAAAGGTGGTAGTTCAAACGTGTGCCTCTTTCCTCCCCAAGGTGGTGCCCCCATTTCACCTGGGTCAGAATATCACCCTGCCCACTTTCTTTGCTTTACTGCATCCCTCGTTCTGCGTTCTCATTCTACCTTGACCGCACCAAAGAGTTCTGGGTGGATGACCAACTCTTTTGTGGGGTACGTGGGAGCAAAGAACGTTCGGGCAGTGCAGAAGCGAACCATTTTGTGCTGGGTCGTTCTCCGCATTAAAATCTGCTATGCGCTGGCCAAGAAGCAGCATCCTGAGGGCTTGAGAGCTCATTCAACCAGGGGCAAGACTGAAACGACTGCGTTAGCACGGGGTGTTCCAGTCCTGGATATCCATCCGGAGGCAACATGGGCATACTTGCACACGTTCGCAAGACACTACTGCGTGGACAATCAGGTCCGTAGAGACAGGCATTTTGCCTATTCGGTCCTACAGGACTTTCTAGTGTAAAGATCTGTCTGCAGCCCACCGCCAGGAGGTTATGGCTTGAGTATCTATTCTAAGGTAAGGAATCTGCAGCTAGAAGTCTCTATCAGATTAACAAGTTACTTCCCTTTGGTAACACATTATCTGGTAGAGACTCCCACCCATACCTGGCCACTCTTCGGACACATCTAAATAGGGTCAGGAATCGTCCCTTTGAGGGCCCTTGTTTTTTTGCACAGACATACTGTTGGTTCTATCCATGGCTCTGTGCTTCTGGCGTGGAAGTTAGTGCAAAAGGAACTGATGTACGTGCGTCTGGGCGGTGCCTTTATAGGCGATCATGACTTCACAGATGGCGCCAACAATGCTTTGTGGATCTGAACAATGCCGGCGTGTGCAAGGGTATTGCTCAGCAAATGTTCCGGATTTCAAGCTGATGCCAGAAAATTCTAAGGTACGGAATCTGCAGCTAGATAGAGTCTCTATCAGATAATGCGTTACCAAAGGTAAATAACTTGTTTGCCACTGTCAGTGCATTTGCCCAATAAGAGAAGTGCCCATTTAATATGGACCGTCATTACCTACCTCTGTGTCTCGTCAGTGGATGAATAGAACTGTTTCGGATCATCAAAAACAATGCATCAAATGTTGCCGTTCTTTCACTGTGCTATCCTAGAACTTACCCCATCACCGGTGGTCTTTATTGATGTACATGAGTTTCTCCCTTTTTAAATATGTTTGAGCAGCAAGCCATCCTCTTCTTTTTCTGTGATGAAGCATCTCTCAACTCTGTTATTTCTCTACCCTTTCGTCTCTTCCCAGATGCTTTCCCATTCTCACTTGTCAGCTCCCTCTCCCTCCCCCTTCCTCTTCCTTCTGAGATTTGAAGTTGCCACATTCCAAGTGCGAGAATCTCATCAATTACTTGTTTTTTGCATTTAGATACCTGTAGTCCTATATTTATAACTATACACAACGGTACACAACTACGCACAACAGAAAACAAAGAAATAAGGACTGTATAAGCATTTGATATCAGACATGGGGTACTAACCTGTTGCAGCTGAACCCCACTATGACCGAGGTGCCTCTGGTCAAAGGTCAGAGCTATGATTCTTTTTAGTTATGGCAGGACACGTTTGGAATTTGTCCCACCCCAGGGTCCCATGTTTGTAGCCAATGGGTTTTTGTTGGTGTAGAGGTCAGGACCCCGCAGTAAGTTGACGTTGTTTCTTTCGTTTGACTGAACTACAGACTTCTGATTTATTCGGCTTTACCACGCGAGATTTCGGATGCGGATGCCTTATCAATACCATGACTGGATTAAGGCAACGTGTATGTTTGAGCAGCCTGTTTGGAATCCAGAACACAGATGCACCGCTGCTGTTGTAGAAGAGGGGCTGCTTGTATTTTCAATCGCGTACTGTAAGGTTCAGAGCCGCAGTTATTGAGGGAAAACATACCTTAACGAGCACAGATGATATTACAAAAGCATTCAAAAATGGCGTCCATCCTTGAATCCATTTATAATATTTTAATAATATCCATTCCAGGATGCCAGCCACGAATGTGTGCACATCCGTGGCAGGTATCCAACTCAAAAATAGCATTGAAAAAGCTAAAAAGTTCCACTTGCAATAAATTTTGGCTTTTCTAGTGCTTTTGTTTTTTTTCTCTTTGCCTCCGGAAGCTCTAGTCTCAGCTTTCTCAATACATATTAGTACCAGCTCATCCATGCAGTGAAATGCAATCTTGCAGACTCGCTTCCTCTTTAGAAACGTGCGCAGCTGTAGAAGTAAAGCTCACCTCCATACCACCACTGCATGATAGATTGTCTCTTGCATATATCATTTATATCATTTACACTTCTCATCACCTATTAATGTATCCAGGATTGCTAAACCAGGCAACATCTGCTGCACTTTCTGGGCATGTGCAGGATACCTACCTGGGCTGCCACTTATGCAGTTGTTTTTATAGCTTGAAACTGGCTCAAAGGTATTATTGTGCTTTACAAGATTTTCTATATTATTCTTTTAGACAGAGGGAAATTAAGTAATTTGGTTAGACTCAATGGATGCTGAGCCGAGGCTGGCAATAAAAGCCAGTTCCCTAGTTCCAAAATAAACAGCCGTAGCCTTTAGCCCTCATTTTCTCCCCTCTTTACGCACTAGGTGCATCCTCCTGGTGAGACACATGATTCTGCCAAAAAGCCTGTTACCTTGTTTTATCCTAGATGTTAGGGTAGTCACGTGGCTGCTCTATTCTGCTATTCCTTTCTCCTTTCTTTCTTTAGCGAACTACGACAGAATCTTTGGACAAGGCACTATTATTTGGAACTCGCTTGATCATCCGCCATGCTTGTAGCGTGCACCTGCGTGGATGTTGTAAATCTGTTGCAGGTTAAGTGCATTGAGCAGGTGAGGTGCTGGGCATATTTGAAGCCTCCTAGTGCCACTTCTGGGATGTGTACCTCCAAAGCTCGCAGATGGAAGCGAGCCCATGACTACTATTTCTGGAGACAGTACGGAAGCAGCTTTATCATTTGCTGTGTCTGGATCAGGTTTGCCGTGTCCTTGATTCTTTGGCCCCAGTCTCCAAAGCACACTGATGGATTTTGGACAGTGGTGACCTTAGACACAACGCTAGTGGGTCCAAGAGCTCTACCCAGAAGCAGAGGTGGTTCAACCCAAAGATAACCAGTGACTGCACTTGGGAGGGTGTATGGTCCAATCAGATGGAGGAGTCTCATCGCAAGCGTAAAACGGTCGCCATCACAGTAGTAGGTCTATGGAAGTGGATGTGCCAACGTTCCGTAAAGCGCATACAAGGTTCCGTCTGCACCACACCACCCACCTGACTCCAACTGAGCAGTCACATTCTTCAAACGCTTCTTCAGCAGCAGCGGCAAATGCAAACCATTGAAGCAGGAGTGGTTGATTGAACATTTCGGTGATTAATGTAGAGTGTAATTTGTTTGGGCCCCTGGAGGTTCTGCCAACAGTTGTTTCTGTGTTTTATTCATCATCTATTCAAGAAGGGCGGTGGTTGAATTTAAATGGGTAGGAGGGTAGATGGGTAAAATTATAAGAAATTTGCAACAAAATATCAAAGTGAGCCCGCAGGGCAAATTTGCAATTAGTTAGTAAACTGTTTTAATGCTTCGTCAGACTTGTTTTGAATCGTTGGGTGCGAGTGTGCTAATAATACATTCCTAAGCTGAACACATTTTGTTTAAAATCATACCTTTATATGCATTGTTTTTCAGAGCATCTGTCACCCGCGCCGACAGCTTTTGATTTTTTTATGCCCTTTCCTTTCTGCTCTGTCTTTCTGCAGCGTTCATAATCATAAAACTGCTTTTATGTTGCAGTAAACATACGTTGACTGTAATTATATTCATGGATCAAACACGCAGCCTTGCTTTGCCTGTGCTTTTTTCCCAAAGAGGTGGTGTGCGTTCTTGTTTGTTTTGTCACGCACATATTTTTCAGCTGATTTAATTCAAAACATAATTTTAAACAGTTTGTTTTGTGATCACGAGATGTTTATTACTCAAGCAAGCAGTTGTTATTTATAATGGTCGTGAAATTAAAGAGAGGTTTAAATGCTCCACGCTATGAACATTAGGCGCGCTTCAGCAGTCATCCTTGTGTTTTGTGACCCCTGGTCCTGTGCCCTCCGAGGTCATGGAATGCCTCAGTGACCTTTTTTCGGTTCCGTTTGCAGTAAATGAGGGCGCCCAGATAATGTATTCGTTTTTTTTTTTTTTTTTTGCAATCACGTAGGCGCCACTTCAGGCCAAAGGATGCAAGTGAAAACATGAAATAACTTAATGCCCACAGCGCACATGTTTTTAATAATATTTTTATTGAATTAAAAATGAACTGCAATTGGAAGAAACATGGAGAATTGTCCACATGAATCATGTTTGCAGCAAGATCATTGCACCGTGAAGTCCCCTCGGTGTTACCGCTGCAGAGTGTGGTACTGTGAAGAGGTACATAGCATATTTTATAAATAATCCCTCAGGCCAGAGCGCGGTCCCAGCAGCAGCTTCTCATCTCCAAGTCACAGCGCAAGGATTGTTAACTCACCAGTCCTCATAGAACAAAAGCTGAAATAATGTTTTCCCAATTGTGGGCCTGGAACCGAAGTCCAGTTGTAGCTTATATTTGCATTAAACTCTTGTTACAAAATATAACTGCAATTTATCTTCGTTTTTTTAACTGGGCAGCAGATAATTTCCCCACTCTTCCCACACGTTTGTAGTTTTTGTACCTGAAACAAAGCTGCCCACCTTGAAAATAAATTATCGACGTTTTACGGGGCCCTTGTGAGTTGGCTCAAGGAATGAGAATACTGGAGTTTACAAATCTCCTTAGTGCTTCAAAAGATGTCTCTAGTTTATGGAGTTTCTTGGCCTTTCTTGAATATCTGTTCCAACATCTGTAGTGTTTCACTTATAAGGACCGTTGTCTCAGCTCACAAAGCAAATAGTTCACTGACCCATTGTTAAATTCAAGAAATCTTTTAGCCTCTCTACTGAGGGTTACCTTTCTTTTTGTGTTCATTTTTTTGCTTTGAGCTAATCAGCCTGTCACAAATAAAATATACGTAATGAAAATGTTCACAAAAGGAACATAGTACAGAACGTGTGTGGAAGATGAATTGCACAGTAAAACATAAGTAAATGTGAAAAATAAATTTTTTTAGGGTTCTCCAAAAATCAGATCAGCTTCAGTTTGGAGGAGGAGTTTTCAAAGATCACGCTTCAAGTGGGCGTATCCTGTCAAGGTAACGAACCTGTCCCACACAACTATCTTCATTGTAGGGATAGCGGATATTTGGAGATAGCATATTTAGAGGACGTCTGGAATATTGCTGGTCCCACATCCTCACACAATGCATTCAGTGGTCTTGTCCTCATCAGGGGTGTTTATCCTGTTTCACCTGACACAGGTGTGGCTCACCTTTGCTCCGAGCTAGTCAAGCTTCTATGCCAAAGGGCACTAGCAATACGAATATTTCTGCAGCAGTTCACCAGTGACCAAGTGTCAGAGAGCAAAGGGAGGCCAGGCTGATTCCAGAGCTGACTCTTAGCAAGGAGACATAGCATAGTAATACCAGGCTTCTCAAAGTATAACCGAGGCCACTAAACAACACTGGACAGGACAGGAGACAGATCAGAACAATTTATGATCAAATTAAAAGGTGTATGTAATAATCTCTTGCAGTAATGATATCCACAGAAGATAGAGCTTGTGAATAATTTCTTTAATTGAAGACACCTTAATGCAGGTGTAGCCTCTACATTGTCAGCAAAGAATGCCAGCAGCATTCTTAACTGATATATTTATACACATAATATAGAACATAGAATATGGATTGAGAAAGAACATTCTACAAATCAACATACCTTCCTACACAATACTACAAAATTTCCCTCCTTTAAAAAAAAAAAAAAAGTTACCACTGCATTAAATATACAAATTAAAACTAATGAAAATGTAATGTTTTAGTCACAAATAAACATTTCTAATTTTTTGGTTTCTTGCAATTCTTCCTTTTGAAGTTTTAAGCAACATTGTCTCTTGAGCAAGACTATCACAATTTGAGGCACTTTATAAAATCAGGAGAGGTTTGTTCACTCCCACGACTCAAATGTGAACTTGAATTCACACAAGCATTAACGTCCTCATCTGATCAATTTATTGGAATAGTGCCACTCTGATCCAACCACCAATAATCCCTAACTATATTCTGTTCACATTCACCTTCACACAAACTTTCTCTAGCCAATGCAGGGCCACTTAAATGCCATGCCTCACCATTGTGTAGCATAGCTGTATTTTTCATCACTTTCGCAACTTATTTAGGTTTGCTAAATTTATTTTCTCCTTCAGCAATTTCCCTTGCACTTTATACTCAGATCCATTAACCAGCTACTAACTTTACTTGTCTTACCCCATGTTTACAATTATAATACAGTTTGTTGTTTTCTTTGTGAATCCATGATGCAGTGCCTAACTTGCTGAATATCAGAATTCGCCATTTCACTTTTCTTCATCCACCCTCTATTGATTTTGGAGTATGGTATTCTGCCCTTCATCACTGAAAAAAGGCTCTTACCAATAGAACCATTACATATTGTCCTGTATGCCCACACGATTTTCTTTATTTCACTTTCCCACAAGACACCACTTTTATTGGAAATTTGTAAGATGCCTTTGATGCTTCTGATCACCTTTTCCACAGCACCATTTCCACTAGGATGACAGCATCAGTAAATTTTCGCTCAGTGCCAGAAGCTTCGAAGTACTCTTTAATTTTAGTGGATTTGAATTGTACTCCGTTATAAGAAAGTATAACTGCAGGAAAACCTTCCCACAAAAATATTTCATCTAACAATTTTATCACAGTCCTGGTGTTAACATTGTTTACAATCCCCACTTTCAGTCATCGTGAGAACATATCCACCAAGACCAAAATATTTTTCATGCGCCAAAAGCTACCTCTTCCTGGGGTAAATTGGGGCAGCCTAGGGAGCCTAATGGTGGATCAAATGTTTTTTTAGTTTTAGCCTACGTTTCACAGCTTGCCAAGATTTGATGAACCTTTCAACCTCAATATCCTGCAGCGGCCAGCCTGACATGAGCACTTTAAACTTCTCTAACCCAGCTGTCTTAAGACAGCTGGGTTAGAGAAGGCCCAGGCCTCCAGCGCTCTTAAGAGTGCTGAAAGAGACCGCTCCCTCCAATCCGGACGCTTCTCTCATGCTGTTTAACAGCATGAGAGCAGTGCCAGAATTGGTTAGTGCAGCTTCCTGGGTCTTGCGTTGGAGCTTTCAGGAGAGATGACAAGAGGAGAGGAGGATGCCATGAGGTAAGTGCCATTTTTTAAAATTATTATCATTCTCATCCACGCCCTCCCACTGCAAATACAAGCCAGCCACTATTGCAAAAGTGTCTTGGGGCATACTAACATGCAAAACATTGGCTATTGAAAATTAGTTCCATGGATTTCTATCAAGTTCAATGCCATTCTACTAAAAAAAATCCACAGTACAGTTCTTTGCTCCAGGCACATACTGTATATCATACCTATAACCCTGTAACCTAACAGATAATCTAGCTATTTTTGCCATAGCTCTTAAGAGTCCCTCCGTTGTCAATAGTTTCATCAAAGGTTTGTGATCACATCTAAATGTGAACTTTCTTCCCCACAAGAACCTCCTAAAATGTTCCAATGCACAAACACATTCTAGGGTTTCTTGTTCTATGACTGAATATTTTTCCGCAGTGTGAGTGAGAGAGTGTGATGCAAAAGCAATCACTACCTCTTTACCATTTGTATCAATTTCTGTCCATACACCTCCCAGACCTTTGCCACTTGCATCCCTGGTGACAATTGTGATTGCATTAGGATCAAACCCCTGTGCTCTGCTAATATGCTAATAGCGTTCTTATCTCCATAAAAGATAGTTGACACTCTCTACTCCATTCACAATCTACATTATTTTTCAATAAGACTTTTGTGCCACGATTTTTTCTGAAAATTGGCCAACAAATTTTACATAAAGTTCTGCAAGACCCAAGAATGATCTAAGATCATCTTTTGATTTTGGTGAAGGAGCGTCCACAATAGCTTTCACCAATTTTCCTAATGTTCTAATTCAATTGAAACTGACCTAAATAATTTAAATTGACCTAAATAAAAGTGAGTTTTTTTTCAGCAAACCTTCATTTCGAGATTTCAGCAGTGAATCCCTTATTTGATAGCACTTTCCTTACCTTCCTCAGACTGTCATTGTTTCTTTTTTTATTACAGCCCATCACTGGGATATTATCCTGATAAAACACTACTCCCGGCAAATCACCAGATAGTTTCATCTTAAGCCTTTTGAGCAATGCAGCAGCAAACGCTAGTCCACAAGGCATGTGCCGGAACTGATAACACCCAGATGGTGTACAGAATGGCAGAGGTGCTTCTCATCTCGTTTGGCCACCGAATACTAATACTAGACTTTCTTCTTCTTTTGGATCAGATTCCATGAATCAGCAGCAGCTCCTCCCCTCCCCGTCCCCCCCCCCCCCCCCCACCAGCAGCAGCAGCTGCAAACCTTTTACAATAAATCGATAATAAACTATGTATTATAATTTTATTGTAAAAGGGGCGGGGCCATGGGGCACGACAGGGACAGTGCCCATGTATGTTTGGCGGGCCGTTTCGGGCATTGTGTTGCTGGGTTGGAGACAGCAGGCAGAGACTCCCACTCTGCCTCAGAGCACCAAGCCAGTGCTCTCCGGCCAGTCCTAACGCTGCTTTCATGCTGCCAGTACCATTAAAGTAGCATTGGGATTCGCGGCAGGGCAGCCTGTGCCTGCTGTGAGGACTGAGGAGCAGAAGCAGCAAGGAAGGTAAGGTACTGCCATGGATGGGGCACTGAGCCTCAAGGAGCTGATAATGGACAACAATCTCCTCACTCAGTCCCAGAGACTCTGGTCTACTATTGTTTCAATCCCAGATCCGTATCTGAGTGCAGGATCCCTAACCACCAATGCAACATGCAACCTATTTTCATAGTTCTAGTGGTCTGTTGTACCAAATGCTCAAGCAAACATCCATTCTTGGGCACAGCTTGGTGGCCCGCTTCTGTCTTTGCTCTAGTGACTCCGAGGGTTGCACCAGGAAGCCGAGCCTGTTTTATTCAGTGGGCACCAACCATGACAGTCCTGACTTAAGCAGTCCAGTCCGTCCTTTGACTACTCTGTGGTTGACACCTATTCCTGCAGAGGGAAAGAGGATATGAGAGAGGAGGCTGCCATCCAACGAAGAGTAAGAAGCACAGGAAGAACTGAAGACACCAGGAGTCACTGGCTGTAGGAAAGTACCATTTTGCCTGGCATGTTACCCCTATTTTCACTGTATGTATGTTTGTTTTTGCCTATGTGTCACTGGGGTCCTGCCAGGCAGGACCCCGTGCTCATAATGTATGTCCTGTATGTGTTCCCTGTGTGGTGCCTAACTGTATCACTGAGGCTCTGCTAACCAGAACCTCAGTGTTTATGCTCTCTCCGCTTTTAAAATTTTCACTGCAGGCTAGTGACTAATTTTACCAATTCTCATTGGCACACTGGAACACCCTTATAATTCCATTGTATATGGTACCTAGGTGCCCAGGGTATTGGGGTTCCAAGAGATCCCTATGGGCTGCAGCATTTCTTTTGCCACCCACAGGGAGCTCAGACAATTCTTACACAGGGCTGCCACTGCAGCCTGAGTGAAATAACGTCCACGTTATTTCACAGGCATTTTCACTGCACATAAGTAACTTATAAGTCACCTATATGTCTAACCCTCACCTGGTGAAGGTTTGGTGCCAAGTTACTTAGTGTGTGGGCACCCTGGCACTAGCCAAGGTGCCCCCACATAGGTCAGGGCAATGTCCTCGGATTTTGTGAGTGCGGGGACACCATTACACGCATAAGGTGACATCAGAGACCCCTCCTGATAGGTGCTTACCTTTCTCAGTAGCCAAACTATTTAGGGTCTCTCCTCTGGGCTGTTCCACAGATAACGAATGCAAGAGCTCACCAGAGTTCCTCTGCACTTCCCTCTTTGACTTCTGCCAAGGATCAACCGCTGACTGCTCCAGGACGCCTTCAAAACCGCAACAAAGTAGCAGGACGACTACCAGCAACATTGTAGCACCTCATCCTGCTGGCTTTCTCGACTGTTTCCTGGTGGTGCATGCTCTGAGTGCTGTCTGCCTTCACCCTGCACTGGAAGCAAAGAAGAAATCTCCAGTGGGTCGACGGAATCTTCCCCCTGCCAACGCAGGCACCAAACTTCTGCATCACCGGTCCTCTGGGTCCCCTCTCATCCAGACGAGCGTGGTCCCTGGAACACAGGAGCTGGGTCCAAGTGTCTCCCACAGTCCAGTGGCCCGTCTGTCCAAATTTGGTGGAGGTAAGTCCTTGCCCCCCCACGCCAGACAGTAATCCGGTGTACTGCGTGATCTGCAGCTGCTCCGGCTTCTGGGCACCTTTCCAAGGATTCCTTTGTGCACAGCCTAGCCTGGGTCCCCGGCACTCCGTCCTGCATTGCCCAACTCGCTGAGTTGGACTCCAACGTCGTGGTACCCTCCTTTGTGACTCTGAGTCGACCGCTGTCCTCAGATCTTCTAAGTGCCTGTTCTCATACTTCTGCAGGTGCTGCCTGCTTCTGTGGGGGGTCTCAGAGTTGCTAAGCGCCCCCTCTGTCTCCTCCAAGGGGCGACATCCTGGTCCTTCCTGGTCCCCAGCAGTACCCAAAATCCTCAACCACGACTCTTGCAGCTAGCTAGCTTGTTTGTGGTATTTCTGCGTGGAAACACTTCTGCATCCTCCAGCACGCTGTGGGACATCTTCTGACCAAAGGAGAAGTTCCTGGCACCTTCCGTTGTTGCAGAATATTCTGATTCTTCCACCCGGAAGCAGCCCTTTTGCACCTTCATCGGGGGTTTGGTGGGCTCCTGCCCTCCACCCCCTGGACACCTGCGTGACTCTTGGACTTGGTCCCCTTCATTTATAGGTCCTCAGGTCCAGGAATCCGTCTTCAGTGTTTTGCTGGTGGTTGTGGTTCTTGCAGAATTCCCTATCTCGACTATACTGTCTTTCTGGGATAGTAGGGTAACTTTACTCCTACTTTTCAGGGTCTTGGGGTGGGGTATCTTGGACACCCTTACTGTTTTCTTATAGTCCCAGCGACCCTCTACAACCTCCCATAGATCTGGGGGTCCATTCGTGGTTTGCATTCCACTTTTTGAGTACATGGTTTGTGTTGCCCCTAGACCTATGTCTACCTATTGCATCCTATTGTGATTCTACATTGTTTGCACTACTTTTCTTACTGTTACTTACCTGTTTTTGGTTTGTGTACATATAATTTGTGTATATTACTTACCTCCTAAGTGAGGGTATCCTCTGAGATACTTTTGGCATATTGTCACTAAAATAAAGTACCTTTATTTTTAGTAACTCTGAGTATTGTGTTTTCTTATGATATTGTGCTATATGATATAAGTGGTATAGTAGGAGCTTTGCATGTCTCTTAGTTCAGCCTAAGCTGCTTTGCCATAGCTACCTCTATCAGCCTAAGCTGCTAGAAACATCTCTTTTCTGCTAATAAGGGATAACTGGACCTGGCACAAGGTGTAAGTACCACAAGGTACCCACTATAAGCCACGCCAGCCTCATACACTGGCCCCCACTGTGTCACCCCCTGTTTGATGGGAACATCAACAGCAGTCTGGCTATAGCTTTCCTCACACTTTGCTGGTGGGCATACCCTCAGAAAAATATATGAAAGACTTGCACAGGCTTTCTGCATAGGCACCAGTGCTTAATTTGAGTTGGTGGTTTACGGTGCTTGGCACCAGCACTTATGAGAATCTAACACATCGTGGTGTTGTGTGTTTAATTTAGAGATGAGCACAGCAACAGTTGTTTATTCATTCAATATACATTAAAAAAGAGTAATACATGTCACCCAAACCATTCGTATAACTTTGGGGGCCTTAAAAAGGCTGAATTGTCACACTTGTAGGAGTGTGGTGGTTACTTGTTATGTTGGTACTGTCATTGGCAGTGCTGGCAGAGGCACTGGGTGGTGCCAGCTGCTGTGCCTTCTGACAAGAGCAAATAAAGTACTGATTAGAACTCTACACTGTGTTACAATTGTAACTAGGTGTTCTTGGGGAATTATTCCTCCTCCATTCTTAAAGAGCTGACAGATTTGCACCTCAATGATGAAGTTTTCCTTACTAACTATTCTCAATGTCTGCATGCCTTCTTGGCTAATGAAATTCCATATAATTTGAGCATCAGTCACACCTTGATTTGTTGTCTAAAATGTGTTTCACTTTCAGTAAAATTAAGGGACAGTGATGCTAATAAGAATTTGTCAAAGCCACTATTGACAGGTGGATTTCCTTGAGCAACTACGGTTGCAACAATCTGTGTTTGACTAATCTCCATCTGGTATCTGAGCACTTTCTACTAGAGCTAATTCAACTTATATGGCATTCTCCATGCATGTGCCTGTTAGAGGCCTAAGTGGGGCTTCAATGAGGACAACCCTGCTAACATTGTGCTATCAATGTGTCTTCCTGAAGTAATACTTGCACAATGTGACCTAAGCTTTCCAAAGCTTCCTTAATCCTTGGCCCTTTTTAGGTTGCAGCCCACCAGACAGCACAACTGTCCGGTTTGCTAAAGACATGTTAGGATCATTCAGAAAGCTGACCTAGGAATTCATTCTGCCCCTTGCTTGCAATTGGCTTTGTGGCTTGTAATTCACACTTTCTTGCTTTCCATTTGCTGTCTTTATTTGTTTTGGGCTGTCCAAGTTGAATTCATTTATTCCCTTGCAAAAACCTTATTTATCTCATCATATTTGCTGTGCATTCAAAGACCGAGGTCAAATGTCAGGCACTGTGTTCTGAGGGTGCTTGTTTAATTTTCGTTCTCTGACTTCAAAGTGAGAGGATTTATGTGACAATCTTGCTGTATACTGGGGGTAGGAACATGGTTTTTGCTAGCAAACAACAACATTTAAATTAACTGTGTAATATAGCAGAATTGTGAACATAAATGACGCATATTTTTTGTTATTTCTGAAGTGTGTTTAAAAAAACAAATACTTTAATATGATCAAAAGAAATCTTTACATTAGGTGATGCAATTTCAATACATTTTCGAGTGTGCACTGTATATGTCTGTGCAAATATAACGGTCATTTCAATTGAAAATGTGTTGTCTGTAATGGCAGTGTACTACCCCACCATGAATGCTCCACTCTACGCCACTCCACTCTACTCTGCACCACCCCACTTGACACAATGCCACTGCACTCTCCACCACTCCACCCTATGCCACTACACTGTACGCCACTTTATGCTATGTCTCTCTACTCAATCCTGTACCACTCCACTCTATGACAATGCACTCTTCGCCACTCTACTCCAAACCACTGCATTCTTTGCCCCTCCACTCTAGGCGACACCAATGTACTCTGCAGACTACCACTCTACAATACAGTACTCTACGCTACTCTGCAATCCTGCACTCTACACCAGTACACTCCAAGCCAATGCACTTTACTCTGTAATACTCAACTCTGTGCCCCTGTACACTGCACGCCACTATAAGTTACTCTGCACCGCTGCACTCTATACCACTTTACTGTATGTCATTACACTCTATGCCAATTTGCTCAACTGCACTCTACCCTATACCACTGCACGCCACTTCAGTCTACTCTGAAACAATCCACTCTATGCCACTCTACTCTGCTCCACTCCACTTGATGCCACTGCACTCTACTCTTAAGCAATGCACTCTACACACTGCACTCTACATCACTGTACACTATGCCACTGCTCTCTAGACCACTCTGCTCTACACCACTGTTTTCTGACACTTCACTCTGCAACACTGAAGTCTCTGCCATTGAACCCTTTGCCACTCTACTCTGCACTACTCCAATCTATGCCACTCCACTCTACTCTGCACCACTCTGTGCTACTCTACACCTCTCATGTCGCTGCACTCTGTGCCACTCAACTCTACTTTTCATTCTACATTTCTGCACTCTGCCACTCGACTCTTCTCTGCACCACTGCCTGCTGCATCACTCAACTTTATGCCACTCCAGTCTGCACCACACAACTGCACACTACATGTAGGAAAGTACCATCTTGCCTGGCATGTTACCCCCATTTTTCACTGTATATATGTTGTTTTAGTTGTATGTGTCACTGGGACCCTGTAATCCAGGGCCCCAGTGCTCATAAGTGTGCCTGAGTGTGTTACCTGTGTAGTGACTAACTGTCTCACTGAGGCTCTGCTAATCAGAACCTCAGTGGTTATGCTCTCTCATTTCTTTTAAATTGTCACTAACAGGCTAGTGACCAATTTTACCAATTTACATTGGCTTACTGGAACACCCTTATAATTCCCTAGTATATGGTACTGAGGTACCCAGGGTATTGGGGTTCCAGGAGATCCCTATGGGCTGCAGCATTTCTTTTGCCACCCATAGGGAGCTCTGACAATTCTTACACAGGCCTGCCACTGCAGCCTGAGTGAAATAACGTCCACGTTATTTCACAGCCATTTTACACTGCACTTAAGTAACTTATAAGTCACCTATATGTCTAACCTTTACCTGGTAAAGGTTAGGTGCAAAGTTACTTAGTGTTAGGGCACCCTGGCACTAGCCAAGGTGCCCCCACATTGTTCAGGGCCAATTCCCCGGACTTTGTGAGTGCGGGGACACCATTACACGCGTGCACTACATATAGGTCACTACCTATATGTAGCTTCACAATGGTAACTCCGAATATGGCCATGTAACATGTCTATGATCATGGAATTGCCCCCTCTATGCCATCCTGGCATAGTTGGCACAATCCCATGATCCCAGTGGTCTGTAGCACAGACCCTGGTACTGCCAAACTGCCTTTCCTGGGGTTTCACTGCAGCTGCTGCTGCTGCCAACCCCTCAGACAGGTTTCTGCCCTCCTGGGGTCAAGCCAGGCTTGTCCCAGGATGGCAGAACAAAGGACTTCCTCTGAGAGAGGGTGTTACACCCTCTCCCTTTGGAAAATGGTGTGAAGGCAGGGGAGGAGTAGCCTCCCCCAGCCTCTGGAAATGCTTTCATGGGCACTTTTGGTGCCCATTTCTGCATAAGCCAGTCTACACCGGTTCAGGGACCCCTTAGCCCTGCTCTGGCGCGAAACTGGACAAAGGAAAGGGGAGTGACCACTCCCCTGACCTGCACCTCCCCTGGGAGGTGTCCAGAGCTCCTCCAGTGTGCTCCAGACCTCTGACATCTTGGAAACAGAGGTGCTGCTGGCACACTGGACTGCTCTGAGTGGCCAGTGCCACCAGGTGACGTCAGAGACTCCTTCTGATAGGCTCCTTCAGGTGTTGCTAGCCTATCCTCTCTCCTAGGTAGCCAAACCCTCTTTTCTGGCTATTTAGGGTCTCTGTCTCTGGGGAAACTTTAGATAACGAATGCAAGAGCTCATCCGAGTTCCTCTGCATCTCTCTCTTCACCTTCTGCCAAGGAATCGACTGCTGACCGCGCTGGAAGCCTGCAAAACTGCAACATAGTAGCGAAGACGACTACTGCAACTCTGTAACGCTGATCCTGCCGCCTTCTCGACTGTTTTCCTGGTGGTGCATGCTGTGGGGGTAGTCTGCCTCCTCTCTGCACTAGAAGCTCCGCAGAAATCTCCCGTGGGTCGACGGAATCGTCCCCCTGCAACCGCAGGCACCAAAGAACTGCATCACCGGTCCCTTGGGTCTCCTCTCAGCACGACGAGCGAGGTCCCTCGAATCCAGCAACTGTGTCCAAGTGACCCCCACAGTCCAGTGACTCTTCAGTCCAAGTTTGGTGGAGGTAAGTCCTTGCCTCCCCACGCCAGACTGCATTGCTGGGAACCGCGACTTTTGCAGCTACTCCGGCCCCTGTGCACTTCCGGCGGAAATCCTTTGTGCACAGCCAAGCCTGGATCCACGGCACTCTAACCTGCATTGCACGACTTTCTAAGTTGGTCTCCGGCGACGTGGGACTCCTTTGTGCAACTTCGGGTGAGCACCGTTTCACGCATCCTCGTAGTGCCTGTTTCTGGCACTTCTCCGGGTGCTACCTGCTGCTGAGAGGGCACCTTGTCTTGCTCGACGTCCCCTCTGTCTCCTGGCGCAATTTGTGACATCCTGGTCCCTCCTGGGCCACAGCAGCGTCCAAAAACACTAACCGCACGATTTGCAGCTAGCAAGGCTTGTTGGCGGTCTTTCGGCGGGAAAACACTTCTGCACGACTCTCCACGGCGTGAGGGATCCGTCCTCCAAAGGGGAAGTCTCTAGCCCTTGTCGTTCCTGCAGAAACCTAAGCTTCTACTGTCCAGTAGCAGCTTCTTTGCACCCACAGCTGGCATTTCCTGGGCATCTGCCCATCTCCGACTTGCTTGTGACTTTTGGACTTGGTCCCCTTGTTCCACAGGTACCCTCGACTGGAAATCCATCGTTGTTGCATTGCTGGTTTGTGTCTTTCCTGCAGTATTTCCCTATCACGACTTCTTTGTCCTTTGGGGAACTTTAGTGCACTTTGCACTCACTTTTCAGGGTCTTGGGGTGGGCTATTTTTCTAACCCTTACTATTTTCTAATAGTCCCAGCGACCCTCTACAAGGTCACATAGGTTTGGGGTCCATTCGTGGTTCGCATTCCACTTTTGGAGTATATGGTTTGTGTTGCCCCTATCCCTATGTGTCCCCATTGCATCCTATTGTAACTATACATTGTTTGCACTGTTTTCTAAGACTATACTGCATATTTTTGGTATTGTGTACATATATCTTGTGTATATTTGCTATCCTCTCACTGAGGGTACACTCTGAGATACTTTGGCATATTGTCATAAAAATAAAGTACCTTTATTTTTAGTATAACTGTGTATTGTGTTTTCTTATGATATTGTGCAAGTATCACTAGTGGTACTGTAGGAGCTTCACTCGTCTCCTAGTTCAGCCTAAGCTGCTCTGCTAAGCTACCATTATCTATCAGCCTAAGCTGCTAGACACCCTATACACTAATAAGGGATAACTGGGCCTGGTGCAAGGTGCAAGTACCCCTTGGTACTCACTACAAGCCAGTCCAGCCTCCTACACTACACCAATGCATGCCACTCTGCTCTACGCCACTGCACTCGCTGCACCACTCTACTCTGCACCACTCCACTCTATACCACTTCATTCTGCACTGCGGCACTCTTCTATGCACTACTCTAACCTATTCCACTGCATTCTACAGCGCTGCATTGTACACCGCTGAATTGATTATCACTGCACTCTGTGACACTATATTCTGCAACACTCTACAACAATGCACTGTACAGCACTCTGTGCCACTCCACTCTGTACCACTTCACTCTGCACCTCTGCACTCTATGAACCACTCTTATCTACTCCACTGCATTCTACAATGCTGCATTGTGCACCACTGAATTTAATGCCACTGCACTCTGTGCCACTCTATTCTGCAACACGATGCCAATGCACTGTACACCAGCCCACTCTATGCTATGCCACTCCAATGTATGCCACTCTACGCAACTCTACACTATACTACTCCAATACAAAACACTTTCTACCACCCCACTCTACAACACTCTACTCTACTCTTTGCCTTTCCACTATACAATACTCCACACCACTCTTCTCTACGCCACTAATTTTTTGCCATGCTGAACAGCAGGCACACTGGTGTACAACATGGCAAAAACACATTGGCAAAGCCAAAAGCTCTTGCATATGTGAGTCATATTGACTTTAGTCAATCTGGGATCTACCTACACATTGAGAATGAGATGGCTCCATGACAAAACCCCTGCTGATTCCTCACATATTATCTCCTTTTTAAGAAGAGACCTGATGAGTACACGTATGTGCACAAGCAGGAGGACATGCAGCTTCAGGTGCATGTATGGGCGGCATTACCACGTAATGCTCTGATTGAATCCAGCACGTTGGTATTGTACTAGATCACAGTAAAGACACACACTGGTAATAGGGGAGTGTCAAGGGCTAAGAGTAACTGATTGACTGTAAATGTAACTTTATCCTATTCGGAAATCTGTATTAATGGTTGATTCAGCCGTATGCTCTACTTTTTAGACACGATCCCTTGATTAGGCCCGGATGAAATGTAAGTTACGCAGATGTGATTTCCTGAATTTCATTTTCCAAAATTCACGCTCTAAGAGCATTATGCCACGTTGCGTAATTGCACCGTCATTCGCAGTAAAATCATAGCGCAGGAGTGCAGAAACGTGAACTGGCAGCTGTTTGCAACAATTGTATTTTCAGCGTTATGTTTTTAGCACTAAAATTGTCGTCACCTCAAGAAGTGACTCGAAAGTATTTTGCACTAAAATTAAAGATTTGTATTCCATGTAAATTTCCCGAAATTATGCATAAATACGTGAAGGCAAATTAGGCAGATTTTACACACCCCTACTTTTGACGGTTGGCTTGGAACGCCTTCGATAATAGAAACTTTTAATATTTCTTGACTGTTATCAAGAGGTGCCCAGTTGATAAGAGAAGCCTTTATTGTTGCAAGAACTACTGGAAGATATATTTAGAATATTCTTGGTGCTCTTTTTGAGAATGTTTCAAATGTCCAATCAGCCCCCTGCATTGGAGAGGTGACAATAACCCCAGTACGTGAAATATGGCACCCCGTGTAATGCAATTATTTCTACCATCCTAAAGGAGTCTAGTGCTGACCACTGAACTGTTTACCATCCTTTAAATAATTTGACGATTTGATTTGAAAAACTTCAACCAAGTTCTTTAGGGACCCCTTTTACACCTAGAGCATATGTGTGGAGTCGTCTGTTGTTCTTCTGCCGCAAATTTATAGCAGTTCTGGGTTTATCTCGGATGGGGGTATTTCATGATTTGAGGTTAGTATGGTCCTGGTTTTGGAAGACACTTGTTGCACTCTTTTCTTCTTGTATCTGAATTGGTCACATGTAACTTTGTCCTCATGGAAACGTTTGCTTAGTCTGGGCGGTAGTATTTACTTTTTAAGCGCTGTGGTGCACCTGGCAGCGTTTCCCTAATGGTTCGAAAGCCCTTCTAGTTAAGTAAATTCTGATGCCTTATGGTCAGGGCCACTGGGATTGTGTCATTGGAGGACAACATTTTGCAGGAGACTTGTCTATTACGAAAAGAAAGCTTTTCAGCAAATTATGCATCTCATTAAGTGCCATCGTTATTTACTTATTTTGATGTCTTCACACCAGATCCTAAATGGATCTCACTGCTATAAAATAATATAGGCCAGTGGTTCCCAACTTGTGGTCCGGGGACCCCTGGGCGTCCACGACTGCTTAGAAAATGAAACAGTGTGGTCCCCAGTTTTCAGTAATGACTCAGTGGGGGGAGGGCGGGTGGCGGGTCCCTGGGTTCCAGTAATGAAAAAGTGGGGGTCCACAGAAGTCAAAAGGTTGGGAACCACTGATGTAGGCTGCTTAATTTAAAAAAGTAAACATTCAGCAAAGCCGCTACTAAATGTTACTACGAACAATTAATAATCGCAGAACTTCATTTTATTTATGCTGTCCATTCTAACTCCCAAAGTGAAATAGATTGTGTAGATCATATATGATGCAGCACTCAGCAGTAAGCATGCCTGCATATTCACATGCGTGTTAATATAAGGAGGGCCGTGTTTATTTGCTGCTTTACATTTCTGTTTTAACACCTGTCTTCCATTTTAGTGCACACTGTAAGACCTCTGGGAGCATCTCTTCCCATTAGGAAACAGCCTGGCAGAACGAAGTAGTACATTCATATTTATTATGTGTGTGTCTCGCTGGGAGACACACATGTATCGACGACAATGGACCTTTAAGAGGGATACGTCGTGAGGTAGTCCCACTGAAATGTGAGCGCCTTCTGGAAATAACTGCTTCTTTGAGACCAGTGTCTGTCAACATTAATTTGTGTGAACAGTGAAACAAAACATTTTCATGATAAAGAAGGAATTGTTCTTACCACCTTGCCTGAATTACATTTGTTTTTGTTTCACTCATATACTGTCGGTTGCGTGGAGAGTTTTTGAGTATGTTTGTGCAGAGTAGGCATTTTATAAATATTTGCAGCACATTTTATGGGCTTGCATCTCTAGATTTGATTGTGTGCATTTTATGACTCTCCAAGTTAGATTGGAAAGGCAAATTCAGAATTTTGGCAAGGACTCCTCTATAAACAGTGGTATGGAATAAGGGTCATTTAGAGTTTGCAAGAGTATGAGTCCTGCTGTAAATCGCTGGGGCACCCGCTTCACCAAGCTTGCAGTGCTTCATCCCCGCTTTGAGGTGGTGGAACCTCTGATTGACCGCTAGTGGATGCTCTACCAATGCTCAGTGATAGGCAGCAGCCCGTCTGCCACAGGGCCACTGCTTCTGGTAGGTCAGGAGAACCCCCCATTTTTGAGTTGGTGTCTCCACTCACATTATCCTTGCTAGTGTCAGCTACGCAAGGCATTGTGGGCCTGGCGAGGTAAAATCAGCCTTCCAGCACAGGCCGTAAATGCATCGAGACTATTGTTTTTTCCCTCAGAAACCACAAGTGTAGGAGTTAATTGACACTAGGATCTGCCGCATGCTGAGTGAAGATGCCCGACAACCTAGAGGGACTAACCAACAAAGTCTAAAGCCCCCCCACCCCACCCATCTTTTTCTCTTGTGGGATGCAAACGAAATCATTGATGTCCGTCTGTAATGTCCTCCAGATCAATGTGTACTGCTTCCTGAACCACAACCCATGTTTGCCAATATTCTAATTCTTAACCCTGTTTTCCAGTTGTTGAAGCTTAAACAATGGTATCATCTGTGTCTTGTATTTTTGTGTTTTGTGGTTTCATTTTTTATGGTCTGGCTCGACAGCACCGCTGTTGCCGGACAATTATGTGAGCATTACTAGAGAAGTGCTTTGGTTCCACCCACACGTTAGGAGCCAGGATCACATGTTTTGATTCGGCAGAAGTTGTGTGCTTCTACAAAAAAGTGCTTGCACTCCACAAAGCTGTGATCATTTTGTTTATTTATCCAGATGCGTGAGCATAAACCTTGACGGGCTCACACATGACAATGAAATGCTACTAAAGGGTCTTTGATAACTTGATCAGTGGTTCCCAGCCTTTTGACATCTGTGGACCCCCACTTCATCATTACTGGAACCCAGGGTCCCCCACTGAATCATTATTGGAATCCAGGGCCCCCCAACCCACTGAGTCACTACTGGAAGCCGGGGACCCCGGCCGACACATTGTTGATAATTTGAAATGCGAAACAATACACAAAAAATAGAGAAACAAGCATTCCATCAAGCACATACACAAATGATAGCACATTTTATTTAATTTGCAAACAAATTAAATACAAAAATAAAAATGTTAATTTAAATAGGAAGGTTGGAGCTTTTCTAAATTCAATTGATGCCACACATCATTCATACTACATTCTGTTTGATGCACCTGCACGGCTCCCACAAATAAATCTGAGGATACTAATTTAATTTTTGGCCTCCAATTTCGAATTCCTTGACATTTGCAGTACGTTTTAAAATGTTCAATTGTACATTTAGCCACTCTTTTCATATCACTTTAATAAAATTGTAATATTAGTTTATTTTTTAAGCAGTGATGGACCCCTGAGGAGGCTTTATGGACCCCTCGGGGTCCTTGGGCCACAGTTTGGAAAGCACTAAACTAGATAACTTCTGGAGTTTTTTACTAGCAGCAGCACAGATGGGAGGAGGTCAGTGATTAGCCTACATGGATTTTTTAGATCTAGTATCACAGTGCAGTGGTCACCTGACATTCTAACCTACACCAATATTATTCTACAGTTCTTTGCTTCCACACATATACATCCCACGCTATTTACTGGTAATGCCTGTTAATTCCCATATAACGTTCCTATACAGCCAGAGCTGTATGACATTGCCAATGCTTGCTGTCTCATGGACTTCAGCTCCACACACGTTTCTTGTGTTCTCGTGCTAACCACTCATGGTTAACTGCAGAAAAGAAGTATGAGAACAATAAAAGATACCTGCAAGTGAGAAAGTGTTTTTATTTCTTCAGGATGGTTTGGGGGTGTTATGCTAGTCCAATCTTGACCTGTCCACTTCATTTCCCATTGTGAGCCTTCCAGTGGTCAGCAAGGTTAGTTAAGAAGTGTTGTTATGAGTTTTACTGATTGTCAAATGTTTCAGATATTTCTGAAACAAGTTCGGGGTTATTGGACTTCAGGTCATTGTCCAGAAAGTTAGAACGTTTCTGTAATTCAAGTGGCCAAACCTCTCTCAGAGCAGCAGTTGTTGGATTCACAACTTAGCTTACCCATGGATAATGAATGCTGCAGTAAGGAAGGACCCGTGCTTGCTTGTTCTCTGGAGTGGTTGCTCTGCTGCCCTTTGGTCTAGACGCTTGCAAGAGAGGACACAGTTCCTGGTCCTCGTCTGCTGGTGGGCGATAGGCTGTTCCGTAGTCTGGCTTCAGTGCTAGACTGATGGATTTCTGGTTCTTGTCTGGGCATTTTTGGTACGCCGCTCTACGGTCAGTGTGTCCTAATACTGAATGCTCATTTCCCATTCCAAGGATGGTTGTCAGTGAATAATCAGACAGTTTAAGGCCTACAGTATCTTAAATGTAATTGCGCAGGAAATGTGAAACGTATTTTATTTTTGCTTATGCAGTATTAGGTCAAACTTAAATGCTTCCGCTTATGTGACTTAAGTATAACATTTGTGTGTTAAGCCGCAAATTGACAACAACACATGTTCATGCCTGTACAATGAAGCAGGCACCATTTTCTTTTTTTTTTTATTGACTGATCTCAGATACCAAATGCAACCTACATCCGCAAATTGAAAAAATAGACTTGTAAAAGCCTTTGGTTTTTTGGTTTTAGATTTTTATTTTTTTATTTTTTAATAGAAGAGCACCTGACAGCAAATGGCAGCTATCGAGCCCTCCCAAAATGGAAGCAAATGCATATGCCAATGAAGGGTGTGGAAGCAACGGGGACAGGGAGAGAAAATAACAATAAAGCTGAATGGGGCCATATTAGGGAAAAGCAGCACGAGAGAGAGTGATAACGTGGAGCACGTGGGGGGAGAAGAATATGATGGAGAGGGAGAAAATAACACAGAGAGCACAGGGGTCAGGCATGGAAAATAGCACACAAAGGAGAGAGCTAGAAAACACATGCACTCTTATGGAGTTATGCAAGAAAAAGTAAAAAAGTAGTTCCCTAAAAAAGCGCAGTAGAACAATACAAGACAGCCAAGCAAAAGGATTGTAAAGAGGGGCGGGACCAACACACAATGGACAAGGCAAGCAATTGAATGAAACAAATGAGTCACAGTAAAGCCAACCAATGGTAGGCAGTTGACAGGTTTTAATCCTACTGTAAGTTGTAGGAACCATACAGTAGGTCTTCCACAGCTAGACAGCCTGCGCTGACTGGTAGTGAAAACCAAAAATGAGACTTCAAATGAACAACACTTAATTTCCCTCAGGTCTTGAGGGTTTAGGAAGGACACGTGCATCAGTGTTTCCGAGAGAAAACCTTCTAAAGATGCCAGGAATGGAGCCTGGTGCTGTTTCTGTGGAGTCTGCCCTAGCCTCAGCTTTCAGATCTCTGTGTCTACTTTTGTTCTCATTCTATTCTTTCAGTGGAGACCTGCTGGTTATAGTTGTTTGACTTCACTAAATGTAGTCTGTAAACTCGTGGAATTATATATTTTTAGTTACGACCAGGGAGAGGTCTTTGCGGATTTCTTGAGTTCTTTGTCAACAGGAGCCCTCCCTAGATCGTTTACATTGTACCTCTCAATTCTCCATCGTTGCTCATCAGCAGCACAGGGCCTCCAGTTAAATTGTGCCAAATGTATTCAGAGCAGATGGGCGTTATATACAGGTAACAACACGTGCACGCCTTATTTATATCACATATCTGTTGGTGTGATGCATTGTTAGCAGTAGCGTTATTTGTGTTTGTAATTAAACTAAAGAACAGATGGAGAAAGTCTCAGTCTGAAGTGATAGTTCCATTGAGGAACCCGGGGCTTTATTAACCGGAGGAGGAATTTTGCTCCTGACCGCAAGTCATTTTTTCAACCTTCTATTTGTCATTTTATTTTAAAATGACTTGATTGCAGATATCGATGAAACAGGGACCCCGCGTTTATATTGTGCTGGCAACAGTGCTGCCGACGCATTCTGAGGGTAGAGCGGTGGCTTCCATCTTTAAATGCCTGCACATTCCATTGTCCCTTCTTAATGCAGATGCAAAGTGGTTACTACGAGGCTTAGGATATGTCAAAGGTAATTGTTTGAAAGCACATCCAGGTGTCATCGTTGTGTCACACCTGGCCCACCAACTCTAATCATTCGGCTCTGGCGTGAAATTATGCCTTGCTCATTTTATCCTGATCACTTTAATATGTAATTAATGCCAATCCAGGCTTGTGCTCCACTTCAATACTTAACATTAAGATAGAGAATTCATGACTGTCATAATAGCTGAATCTTCCAAATGACCTCAGCAGATTTACTGCAAAACCGTAGCATCTTTAATTTATGTAGGCTTGTGATGAATTTGTTTCCCTACATCCAAGCTGAAAATCTCTACTCAAACTGTAGTTTTAGGGGTCTGATGTGGAAGACGGATGTTGTACCCATAGCCTGGTGGCAGACAATGAGCATTTTTAATAAACAAAATCAGGTTATTCGTAACTTGTCTTATAAGTCAATCTGTTGGTACCACTAACAGTCAGTGCACGGTCTCAGCACACTGGTCGTTTGTTAACGTGCCTAGACTACCTGAGTAGATGAAGCAGGAGACGGACAGAATTGTTACTTCCTCCCTCAATTAATATATATTTCAGATATGGTCTTCATCATTGTGAATAATCTAGATAAGGGAGAATATGTATGTTTATGGTATTCCCACAGCACAAATCTAGCCAAAAGGCAATGGGATGCTGGACAATGTCCAAGACAAGCATAAAGTCAACCAGTAATAGGAGAGTTAGCTGGGTTGTGGACTGTTAACTCATTGTGATAAAGTGTTCTTTAAAGATGTGACCCTACATCTCTTTCCTAAATTGGAGCAACATTGTAATGGTCCTCATGGATATGGAGATGTTGTTTCAATTTTGGGTATATAGATGAAAAAGGCCTGCTATTTTCTTTTACACTTCTTAGTCTACATTCTGATGGTGTCCTGGCTGCCAGTGTGCAGATAACCACCAAAGAGGTAGAGCTTCTCTGCAAGTGTAGAGGGGATTTTGGTCATGATGGCTTTGTAAGTAATGCAGCTGGTTTTGCAAATGTTGTATACGGACAATGTGGAAAATGAAGATGAAAGTATTTGTGGCAAACGTATTACATGTGTATGCCCAACATTCTTAGGCTGTCTTCGTCCACCTTCAATGAACACTTGATCCATTTTCAGCCTACTAAAAATATGATGTAAATAAACTGAGGTATTTTTTCTTTCAAGATTATTTAATCTGACCAACAATAATACAAGGATATTTCCACGAAGATAACTTATTCAGGTAGGGTGTCTGCAGTGTAAGGTTAAGAACTGGACTTGTTATTTTCTCTAACTGGTCACAGTTAATATTCTGTTTTGCTGGAGATGCAATACTAGAGCTAAAGCTTCAGTAAAGACCCACCTTGTTCATGCATGAGAAGCAGAGGTATTGTAGAACAAAGTGAATCTCCTAATTGGACACACATTTTCCCTGTATAAATGTGTGTAATGTATCATCTCTTCCCTTCTGTTGCCCATTGTAAATGCAGGGTGGCCAGAAAGGTATTCCTGCAACAAGTATCACGAGCATCCTAAAGTCAAAGTCTGCAACTACTGTGTTACTTCTCATGCTTGCCCAGCCTCCTCCAACGAGTAGCTTGTGAGCTACTAGTAGCTCTCTAGCTACCTGGAAGTGGTTCTCCTGTGTGCAGCCCAGCCTACTAAGTGAGGAGCTTTTACTTGGTTGATTTAATTTAGTTATACCAAAATTGAAAAGTGTATTCACAACAAAAATTGTGTGTGTTTTCAGAACTCATAAAATTATGTTTGGACAATTTCAAAATATATTTAAAGCAGGTATTCTAGTGGTAAATCAGGTGGTGTTAGGGAGACAAATTACTAATATTAATAACTTTGTTTCAGTGTCAATGTGAGTGGTAAATCAGGTGGTGTTGGCGAGACGTATTACTAATATTAATAAAATTGTTTCAATGTAAAGACATTCCACGTTAACAAACATTTTTTATTTTATTTCTATTGGCAACAAGTGCCTGCTGTGCTGAGGTAATCACTGCTGGTAATCTTGGATATAGTGCCCACTAATCAAATCTTGTCTGAGGTGGTCACTATTAAAACTCCAATAATAATAGTAGCTCAAGATGATTTTCCTTGAAAATAAGTAGCTCTCATTGCATAAAAGGCTAGAGACGCCTGTCCTAACGACTTTCAATTCGAGAGCAGTTCTATGCTTATGTTCATTCACTAATGTGGTTAATTTTTATTAACTTGCTTTTCTCCAAGACATGTCTGTTTTAGATGGAAGGACATGTCTGTTTTAGATGTAAAGTGACTAAGAATATTTGATATTTATGCTTTGCTCCTGTATTCCACCTGGTTCTCATTTCAACACAGAAAACAGAATACTTTCAAATGCACATGTTAGATGGGATATGGACATAGTTTGGGCTGGGATTCTAATGATCCTAGATACTGTTTCTTTCCTACCACACAGAAGTGAAAATCAACCCAACTCTACACCTGTAAAGGAGCTGGATAGAGTTACTTTTAGTTTTTTTTATGGTGATCTGACCTTTAAACTTGCAGAACTGAGGATACTTTTATCGCCATGATTAACACTACAAATTATCAGAACAAATTTGCCATTGACTACGTTGCCAGGCATGTACAGGATTTCTATCCCATGACCATCGCATCAGGGAAAACCTTCTCCATCAGATCTGTCTGCTGGTCTGTTGCATGCATTAAGTTGTGGTCTAGTGGCAACTTCTGCTCTCCAAGCAGTCAGCGGCCCTTAATGCCTTTCACGTCTGCTTTGTAGCTATTCCTGCTTCTATAATCCTCCGTTATTATGCTGCCCTGCTGTGAACAAGCGCCTTGATCTTTCCTTTCCCTCACTGAGGTGGACTTCCCACCAGGGAGCGCAGCCTCCGGGCCTAATTTAACATTTATAGATAAAGGTTTAACAAGCTATTGTTACTGACGATTGTACTATTAACTGGTATTCCCAATGCTAAAGGAACCTCATCAAAATCTTCTTTCCAGTCTTTCAGTAGCTAGGCTCCGGGGTGACTTGTGGGTCATGAACGCTGGATCAGTGCCAGATATTAAGAATGTCCACGTGAAATAGAATTTACATTGATTTAATCCAGATGGGCAACCCTTTTGCAAAATCAGTAGTTTAGCAGAAAAGAAAAATTGAATTGAGCAGCAGATGAGGATTTTTGCTATGATAGTCATCATCTGCCGGCTCTGGTTTCATGACATAGGAGTTTTGGAGATGGGCCTTCTAAGTTTGCATTTTCCATCATCATAACAATAATAACTTGTTTTTTTTATATTCCACTTCATAACAGACTTGAAATGTAATGCCACTCAGGCTTCCAACTTCTAAAATTTGGAAGACTCACTTGGGCTTGCTGTGATTGAAACTTGTGATATTAAGATAACATCAGCAATTTAGAGATCCATCTTCCTGGCCTAACGACATGCGCCCATTAGCTCTAACAGGCACCGAGCTTGCCGCTAAAAATGGGAACATTTAGGAGAGGATGTAGGTAACCCTCGTGCTCACACCCTAGGCCTACAGGGTCTCCGGCTTGCCCACTGCCGGCTGACATGCTTTATGCTGCACGGCTCAGTGGGCGCACTTCAGGGCCTCGCTGCTCGTGGCTGCGGATCTGCCGGCGCCCCATCAGACTGCCACAGGTACATATATGTGTTTTTTTTGGGGGGGGGCGAAAGCGTGTCAGGGCGCAGATGAGCGGAGCCAGGGAATCCAATTTGAAGCTTTCATGGGTCTCCTGTTTTAATGCTGCTCGCCAGGAATGTGCTTCCACATGAAATGAAGTGCAGCCGATCTGACAGATCCCCTTCGCTTTCGTCCTCGCGTTTCATCTGTTGCCTTTTCTGCCGTAAAGAGTTGGCTGCGGCGCATTTTAACATAAAAGCCTAAGCTCGCAGGCTCCCAATTTCTTCTGACGTGAAATTACTTGCAAAACTGTAGCCCCGCCACAGCAAACGTCAAGGCTTTGCGTATAACCGTGTTAGGGGGAATGAAAAGCAAACTCCTGCGGGCGAACACATATTTAATAAGGAAAAACCCACATGAAAGAGTTGGCTAATGAAACAAGAGCGCTCAGTGCCGCTCCCAGTGGGGTTACGGATGGCAGGGCCTGGATCTCAGTGTTCTCTGTGGGGGCCTAGATCTCAGTGTTCTCTGTGGGGGCAGAAGATGCCGGTTCAGCACTTTCCAGTCTTAGGGGACCTGTTCACGGCGCCATTCAAAGACACGTGAGCAGGTGTAAAGCCCACGAAACCTTCTGAGTTATTCCAAAATCACAGGTGAAAGGGGGACTTCACACCTGTTTATGGCAATGACATCGGTAGGCTGGCACATTCTGTCTGGTTTGGTTTAGTTGCTTAGGTCGCACTTCTTCAAGGCGCCAGGAGTGGCAGTGATTTATAAATGAATGGTGGGTGCTCTGCAGGAGGTTAGTATTATTTGTCAAATATGCATCTTTAATTGCTTCATATTCTGTGGTGGGATTTCAGTGGCAGTGCAGGGCAGAGGACGTGAGGAAATGGTCAGGGTTAGTAGGATGTTTTGAGGTGAGTAGTCAGATGCCCAGGGTTCGAGAGACCTCAAGCTACAGATATGGCTATTAAACAGTTTGGGGTGGGTAGAAGAAGGCCTGAACATGTGGTTAGAGCTGAATATGTTGTATCACATCACTGTCCGCACATCCTCCCTTGTGCTTCTTCAAGGTATTAGTAGGGGAAATGGTGTATTGCAACCTGTAAAAAAAGAAAAACTCTCATGTGAATGCTTTAGAACAGCAACCATTGGCAAAGACAATACGTCTCGCCTATGGAAGCACTATTGGCTTTGCCAATGTGTTTTAGCTATGTTATACACCAGCGTGGATACTGTTCAGCATGGCTACATGTTACTGGCATAAAGGAGAGTGTGGGGGCATAGAGTGGAGTGGTGAAGAGTGTTGTGGAGTGGTGTAGAGTAGAATGGATTGTCTTTGGGTGAAGTGGAGAGTCATGGAGTGTCATAGAGTGAAGGTGCGTAGAGTGTTGTGGAGACAGTAGAGTGCTGTAGAGTGGAAGGGCGTAGAGTGGAATAGAGTGTTGTAGAGTAGAGTGGCATAGAGCAGGTTGGAGTGGCAGAGAGTGTAGTAAAGTAATGTAGAGTGGCATAGAGTTAGTTGTGTAAAGTGGAGTAGAGTATCAGAGTAGAATAGTGTGGGTTGGAGTAAATTATCGTGGAGTGCCATACAGTGGTTTAGTGCAGTACAGTGAAATGGCATAGTGTGGAGTAGAGTGTTGTAGAGTGTCATATAGTGGAGTACGTGGAGCGGCATAGAGTGTCGTAAAATGGAGTGGCAAACAGCGTGGAGCATCGTAGGGTGGAGTAGAGTGCCATGGAGTGGCACATAGTGAATTAGAGTGGAGGGGCATAGAGTGGTAGAGTGGAGTAAAGGGTTGTAGGGTTGCATAGAGTGGAGTAAAGTGTCAGAGTGGAGTAGAGTGGACTAGTGTAGCTTAAAGTAGAGAGGCCTAGAATAATATTTCATAAAGCTGACTGGCGTAGAGTGCAGTGGAGGGGCATAGAGTTGAGTAGAGTGGAGAAGAGTTTAATGGAGTAGAGTGTAAAAGTGAGGTATCGTGGAGTGTCATTGAGTGGAGTGTTGTGGAGTTGAGTGGCCTAGAGTGAAGTGACATAGAGTGCAGTGGTGTAGACTTTTGCAGAGTAGAGTGGAGTGACATAGAGTGCAGTGGTGCAGAGTAAACTGGCATAGAGTGCATTGGTTCTGAGTAAAGTGCTGTGGAGTGCATTAATGTAGAGTGCAGAGATGCAGAGGGGTGTAGAGAGCAGAAGAGTTGAGTGGTGCAGAGTGGAGAAGAGTGGTATAGAGTGGAGTCGCAGCATAGATTGAAGTGGCATGGTATGGAATGACAGTGGGGTGGTAGAGAATGGAGTGGTGCATATTGGAATAGAGTAGCATAGTGTGCAGTGGCAAAGAGTGGAGTGATGCAGAGTAGAGTGGTGTAGAATGTCTTAGAGCAGAGTGTAATGGTGCTGAGTAGAGTGGCTTAGAGTTCAGTGGCAGAGAGTAGAGTGGTGCAAAGCGCAGTGGTGTAGAGTATAGTGGCATAAGGAGCAGTGGCATCGAGTACAGTAGTGCACAGTAGAATAGAGTGGTGTAGAGTGCATTGAAATAGAGTGCAATGGTGAGAATAGATGAGAGTAGAGTGATGCAGAGTGGACTTTAGTGGCGTAGAGTGCAGTGTTGCAGAGTACATTGGAGTAGAGTGCATTGACTTAGAGTGCATTGGTTTTGAGTAAAGTGGTGTAGAGTGCATTGGCATAGAGTATAGCAGCATAGAGTACAATGGCGTAGAGTGGTGTAGAATAGAGTGGCGCAGCACAGATTGCAGTGGCATAGAGAGGGGTGGTGTATAGTGGAATGGGGTGGAGTAGGGTGGCATAGAGTGCAGTGCTTTTGAGTAAAGTGATGTATAGTGCATTGATATAGAGTGCAGTAGTTTAAAGTAGAGTGGCATAGAGTAGAGTGCCAAAGTCCAGTGTGCAGTGGCATAGCGTAGATTGTTTCAGAGCAGAGTGAAGTGACGTAGAGTGTTGCAGGGTCGAGTGCAGTGGCGTGGAGTAGAGTGGCGTAAGGTGCAGTATCGTAGGATGCAGTGGTGCAGAGTAAGTTAGAGTGGATTAGCCTAGAGTGCAGTGGTGTAGAGTGGAGCAAGGCAGAGCAGAGTGGCCTAGAGTGTAGAGGAGCAGTGTGCAGTAAAGTGGTGAAGAGAAGAGTGGCATAGAGTTCTGTGGCGGAGAATGCAGTGTTGCAGAGTAGAGTGTGGCAGAGTTGAGTGGTGTAGAGTGACAAAGAGAGCAGTGACATAGAATACAATGATGTAGAATAGAGTAGTGTAGAGTGCAGTGATGTAGAGCAGAGTGACATAGAGTGCAGTGGTGTAGAGTAAAGTAGATTATAGTGGCCTAGAGTGAGGTGATGCAAAGTAGATTGACATAGTGTGCAGTGGCATAGAGTGTACTGATTTTGAGTAAAGTGGTGTAGAGTGGATTGGCATAAAGCACAGTGGTTAAAGTAGCGTGCAGTGGTGTAGAGTGGTGCAGAGTAGAACAGAATGTCATGCACTGGAGGGTGCACCATAGATTGCAGTGGCTTTGAGTGGAGTGGCATAGAATGGGAATAGAGTGTGGGGGAGTAGAGTGTAGTGGTGTAGAGTAGATTGTTTCAGAGTAGAGAGAAGTGGCGTGGAGTGGTGCAGGGTAGAGTGGAGTGGTGCACGATAGAGTGCAGTGGCATAGAGCGCAGGGGCATAGAGTAGAGTGGTGTAGAGGACGTAGACTGCATTGGATGGTGTAGAGTAGAGAGGTATTGAGTTCAGTGGTGCAGAGTGTAGTGAGGCAAAGTAGAGTGCAGTTACACAACGTGGAGTCTCATAGATTGGAGTGGTGCAGAGTGTAGTGACGTAGAGTGCAATGGTGAGAGCAGAGTAGAGTGATGCGGAGTAGACTTTAGTGGTGTAGAGTGCAGAGTAGATTGGGATTTAGTGCACTGACGTTGAGTACATTGGTTTTAAGTAAAGTGGTGTAGAGTGCATTGACATAGAGTATAGTGGTATAGAGTGCAGTAGTGTAGAGTGGATTGACATAGAGTGAAATGACAGAGTAGAGTGGTGCGGAATAGAGTGGTGCAACGCAGATTTCAAGTGGCATAGAGAGGAGTGGTGTATAGTTGAGTGGTTTTGAGTAAAGTGGTGTAGAGTGCAGTAGTTTAGAGTAGAGTGGCATAGAGTGCAATTTGATAGAGTGGAGTGGCTTAGAGTTCTGTGGCATAGAGTGCAGTGGCATAGGGTAGATTGTTTCAGAGTAGACTGAAGTGACATAGAACGGAGTGTTGCAGGGTAGAGCGGAGTAGTACACAGTAGAGTACAGCGGTGTAAAGTGTCACAGAGTGCAGTATTGTAGGATGCAGTGGTACAGAATAAATTAGAGTGGATTGGCCTAGATTGCAGTGACATAGAGTAGAGTAAGGCAGAGCAGAGTGACCTAGAGTATAGAGGCATACGGTGCTTTGGCCTTGAGTGTAGTAAAGTGGTGGAAAGTAGAGTGCAGTGATGTAGAGTGCAGTGGTGCAGAGAAGAGTGGCATAGTGAGTGCAGGGTTGCAGAGTAGAGTATTGCAGAGGAGAGGCGTAGAGTAGAATGACAAAGAGGGGTGCAGAGCAGAGTGACAGAGTGCAGTGGTGTAGAGTACAGTAATGCTGAGTAGAATAGAGTGCAATGATGTAGAATATAGTGGCATAGAGTGCAGTGGCGTAGAGTGTTGAAGAGTAGATTATACTGGCTTGGAGTGAGGTGGTGCAGAGTAGATTGACGTAATTTGCAGAGGCCTAGAGTGTATTTCTTTTGATTAAAGTGGTGTAGAGTGCATTGGCATAAAGTGCAGTTGCTAGAGTGCAGTGGTGTAGAGTGGTTCAGAGTAGAATAGAATGGCATATAGTAGAGTGTGCACCACAGATTGCAGTGGTGTTAAGAGGAGTAGAGTGTGGTGGCAGAGAATGGAGTGAGGCAAAGTAGAGTGCAGTTACACAGAGTGGAGTGGTGACAGTAGAGTGATGCTGAGTAGACTTTAGTGATGTAGAGTACAGTGTTGCAGAGTAGATTGGCATAGAGTGCCATGATGTAGAGTACATTGGTTTTGAGTAAAATGGTGTGGAGTGCATTGGAATAAAGTATAGTAGTATAGAGTGCAGTAGTGTAGTGCAGAGTGGAGTGTCATAGAGTTCAAAGCCATTGAGTAGAGTGGTGCAGAATACAGTGGCGCAGATTGCAGTGGCGTATAGTGGAGTGGTGCAGAGTAGAGTATGGTGGCATAGAGTGCAGTGGTTTTGAGTAAAGTGGGATGGAGTGCAGTAGTAAGAGTAGAGTGGCATACAGTGGAGTGGCACAGAGTACAGTGGTGTAGAGTGCATTGGCTTAAAGTAGATTGTTTCAGAATAGAGTGGAGTGACGTAGTGTGGAGTGTTGCAGGGTACAGTGTAGTGATATACGGTAGAGTGCAGTGGCATAGAGTAAACTGGTGTAGAGTACAGTATGGTAGGATGCAGAGTAAGTTAGAGTGCCTTAGAGTAGATTGGCCTAGAGTGCAGTGACGTAGGGTGGAGAAAGGCAGAGCAGAGTGGCCTAGAGTGTAGAGGCATACAGTACATTGACGTGGAGTGCAGTAAAGTGGTGCAGTGTAGAGTGCAGTGATGAAGAGTGCAGTGGTGCAGAGAAGAGTGGCATAGGGTTCTGTGGTGGAGAGTGCAGTGTTGCAAAGTAGAGTATCGCAGTGTGGAATGGTGTAAAGTAGAGTGGCATAGAGTGGTGCAGAGTAGAGTGACATAGAGTACAGTGATGTAGAATAGTGATGTAGAATAGAACAGAGTAGCGTAGAGTGCAATGATGTAAAGTAGAGTGGCATAGAGTGCAGTGCCGTGGAGTAGAGTGTTGCAGAGTAGATTATAGTGGCGTAGAGTGAGGAGGTGCAGAGTAGATTGGAGTTGTTTGCAGTGGCATAGAGTTTATTGATTTTGAGTAAAGTAGTGTAGAGTGCCTTGGCATAAAGTGCAGTGGTTAAAAAAAAGTGGCGTAAAATGCAGTAGTGTAGAGTGGTGCAGAGTCTAATAGAATGGCATACAGTGCAGTGTGCACCATAGAATGCAATGGCACTGAGTGGAGTGGTGTAGAGTGGAGTATAGTGCATTCGCATAGAGTGGAGTGGTGTAGAGTAGATTATTTCAGAGTAGAGAGAAGTGGAGTGGTGTAGGGTAGAGTGCAGTTGCATAGAATAGAGTGACGTAGAGTGCTGTGGTGTAGAGTGACATAGACTGCATTGGCATAGAGTGGTGTAAGGTAGAGAGGTATTCAGGTCAGTGGAGTGGAATGAGGCAAAGTAGAGTGGAGTTTCATAGTGGAGTGGTGCATAATAGAGTGCAGTGGGGTAACGTTGAGTATGCATGGTGTGGTAGCGCACTGTCATTACTGACAACACATTTGCAGTTGAAACGACCATTACATATGCTCAGAGATACAGTTTTACTGATAAAACTATATGCACAAAGGATAATGTGTGGAAACGTCTTCTCCTAGTGTACGTTCTCTCACTTTGAAGTCAGAGAAAGAAAAGTAAACATCAAGCTCCCTCTGACATCAGAGCCTAACAGTTTACCTCTGTCTCTGAATTCACAACAAATGTGACAAGATAGGAACAAGATTTGAAGGCATGTTTAAAGAATACAATGGGCGCTTGTAAACTAAGGCTGTGCTCTACTGAAGAGACAGACTCAAGCTGGACATCCTAAAATAAATAAAGCCAGCAAATAGAAAGCAAGAAATGTGAGTTACAGTCTACTGAGCCTATGGTAAGCAGTGGGTGGAATCCATTACCAGGTAAGCTTTCAGACTGTCCAAGATGTCTTTAGCTAACGAGACAGCTGCACAGGGTGGTAGGCTTCGACCTAAAAATGAAGTCTGTGTTCTGTTATGTGTAATTGTATAGCACACAACTCACACAGTCGTGTATTCAGGCACTGAAACAGGAGCTGTATGAGCAAAGGCAGCGTCGAGAATAGGTGAAGAGCCAGCTTCAATTTTTGCGGAGTTCAGGAACTGAGCAAGAAGCTCTAATGTGCAAGGGTAGGTTGTTCCAGGCTTTAGGAGTGAGGTAAAAGGCATGACTGCCGGATCTGATTCTGCGTATGCAGAGGGTGTGTGCGAGTAGCTCGCTCACAGCTCCAGCTGAGCAGAAGTGTCTAGTAGGTATGTCGAAGTTTATGCCGTTGTTGAGGTACATGGGGCCAATGCCATGTAAGGCTATGCATATGTGCAAGGAGTTTGAAGAGTGCACATTTGTACATTGAAAGTCAGTGAAGCTATTTGAGGTGCAGAGTGATGTGAGTGTGGGTGAGAGGATGAGGGTAAGCCTAACTGTAGAGTTTTGCGTGGTTTGGAGTCTTCTAGTCAGTTAAACGTTGATTCCAGTATAGAGTACATTGCTGTAGCCAAGCTTGCTGGTGATGAGGGTTTGGATGATACAAGTGTTGGTGGGGAGCCGTTTGAAGACCTTGAGCATCTTGAATTTTTGGAAGCAGGAGATAGAGACTGCATTCACTTGGCTGGTCATGGTGAGTTGTTTTTTGGTTGTATTACTATTCAGAAGTTGTTTACATGGGTTGCCGAGAGGGATGTGGGTCCTAGTTCAGCAGCGCACCAGGTGGAGTCCCAGAGTCAGGTGTCTTTGCCAAAGATTATTACTTCCATCTTGTCTCTGTTGAGCTTGATGCTGTTGGTTTTGTCCATCTGGCGACTTCAATTGTGCAGGCAGAAAAATTAGTTTGGGTGTTTGTTGTCTTGTCAGAGAGGGAGAGTGTAAGCTGGAAGTCATTAGCACAGGATATGATGTTGATTCCGGGGAGCGGATGGTGCTGGCGAGCTGGGTCATGTAGACATTGAACAGAGTGTGGCTGAGTGAGGATGCTTGTGGAACTCTGGAGATGAGGTTGACTGTGTCCTGATGTACCAAATGTTGGTTCACAAAGCAGTTGCTGTGCAGAAAAATCACTTTCTCTTTAATCTGACCTTCATTTTGTGCTGAGACCATTGTACAAATCTGTCTCAGCAACAAGAAAAAGGGTCGCACAAGCATAAATTATTAGCAAAGCTTTGATTTTCACACGCCCAAGGACACTGGACGTGTTATACCGCCAGACCTGTGATTTTTAGATGTGTTTGCACAGCGATGCCTGCTGGCCCATCCATGCGCAAAGTAATAATTGAGAATTAAGAGCCTTATTCCTATGCACACATAGGATGTCTAAACAGTAAAGGTCTTGTGGACTCATGTAAGGGTGAATGTCTGTGGTTACCCACTGATTGTCAGGCTTAAAAACAATACTTAACCCCTTACGCGCCTTAATAGGGCTGCAGAGCCATAGAGCTATAAGGTGACTTGTCTTCTGCCAGTACTGAAGAGCCCTGGAAAGTTTTTTTGGGCTGAAATGCGTCAAACTGCCTTTTTTGTCAGAGGACCTAATCAATCAGGATTTATAAAGCACAGCAGATCAAGTGAGAGGGTCTCAAGGTGATGGAGTTGCTAGCTGCTTCACAGGGCTCTGTTCATTCAAATAGCCAGATCCTCAGTCCTTTCCTGAAGGCCCCGAGCGATGGGGAGGTCCTAAGGTTCAGGGGAAGGTCATTACAGGCTTTGGCTGTTGGATGAGAGAAGGAATGTTGTATGCTGCTGGCTCGGCAGATCTGGGGAGTGTCTGAGATGAAGAGGGAGGCGGATCACAGGAATCTGGTCACTTAGTGGAAGGTCATTTGTTTGCTGATGTATGCTGGTCCTTCGTTGTGCAGGGTTTTGTACACATGGGTCAACATCTTGAAATGCCATCTCTTCAGGATCAGGAGACAATGTAGCTTCTTGAGGTGCAGTGTGATGTGGGTCTGTCAGGGAGGTCGAGGATGAGTCTTGCTGCTGAGTTTTGTATTGTCTGTAGTTTCTTCAGGAAGCGTACAGTGATTTTTTTACATAGTGTGTTCCTGTAGTCCACTTTGTTCTAAGTATGTTAGCTGGACGGTCTGAAGCAGTGAATAAACATTCTTTAGTTGGACCTTACCCCTGCTACCATAGGGTGAATTGTGAACTGTACATATATGTATATACCACCTATTGGTTACAAAGTTGTGGATTGGATAGGCAAGAAATTACCATGGAATGTGTGTAGTTAGTTTGTCGTTATTTTGAGGTGTCGATTTATTTGTATGGCTTTGTTTAATTTCCTATTTTGTGCACTGGGCACTGTCCTTTTCTTTTGTATTTTATGATTTATTTTTATTTTTTTATATAAGAAATACAATGTACTCTCTAACGCAAAAGGACAGTGAGTAAATGCATACAAGTACCTGAACAAAGATGTGTAGTGCTTTATGTTTCTAGCTAAGTTTAACAGATTTGCTAAGATGCAAACAAATTAGTTTTGTTTGGAATAAGAAAGCTTTGCTATTTTTTTCTTGCTGTTAGAACATTAGCCTAGGAGTAGCGAGGCTTTAAGCACCCCCACCTTTTCTTTTCTGCCAGTGCAAATCTGTCTCAGCGCAAACTGACCAGTCGGTAGCATTCACAAAATACCTTCTCATTAGCATTAATGACATATGATTCTGTTTCTGAATCCTTCAGAAGATCCTTTATTGGATATTTTTCACCGAAACAGACCTTTTTGAAATTATCTGGAAATGTTTAGCTGCTCTTCATGTCCTGGTGTCTGCTCTAAATATTTCCTGGAGATGAGTGTATTTTTTCCTCTGAGCATGTGTTTTTCTTCACCAATCTCAAGCATTTCTTTAGTGGAACAGTGTTTCTGCCTCGGCCTGTACTTGGTGATTAGTGTTTTCCCTCCGAGCATGGGTTTCGTCTCTTCACGCTTTGAGGCCTTTCTATGGTGGTTAGTTGCTTGACTCTGCCTATAGAGCTCTTTCATTGTCAGAGTGTCTGGTCTCATATTTTAAGCATCGGCTTCTTAGTGTCTATGCACCGAGCATGTGGTAATGACTGTGTTCAGTGTGACTTCCTTCTCTCTTTAGCATGGTAGAGTAAAAGGAAATAGCAGTAGAAATGTGGTGATAGTGAACGTGAGGTTATTAGTGACTCAAGTTGCGCGGGTCCACATTGAGTGCTTTCATTGTCACTGATTCATGAATGAATATAAACAGGTAACCGACAATTCTATCGAAAGGATGCCTCATGAAATGGAAGAATGAATTCCTGGTCACACGAATGAGTGAGCGGCAGTGGAGTAGAGCTTCCAGCGGGCAACATAATTGTAGCCGTCCATTCACTCAGTCATAATCTTACAATGTCATCCATCCATAATTCATCTATTCATTCAGCTATATGTCCCATGGGTTGACTCACTCACCCATTCGTGCTTGCATTCAGTAACACATTCAGCTGCACATCTGAATAATCATCCATCTTTTCTTTTCTTACTCGCCCACCGTAACCGTGAACAAAATAACATAAACAAAATCAATACTATTGGAGCACTTTCATAAAAATATAAGCCAGACCTATTTATTTTGCCAGTGCCTGATTGGCAAAGCCAACGGTCAGGGGCTACAATTAAAAAGTAAAATATAAAATAGACATTATCTGAATAGGATTCAGGGCTGCTGCGCAATCTTCGCCCCACGATGGAGACAGCCCACAGTCACATAGTGGAATCTGTCCACCAGGGACAACTTCCACTTTTGGAACGGATGCCACCACGTCTAGGATGTTGGTACCCAGTCAGTGGTCTGTGACTTCAATTATGGCGGCAAACCAATGATGCGTTGTATTGCAATTTGGAAAGGACATCTTTCCCCAACCCCCTTCCATATTGCTTTGCAAAGTGCATGTTTTGATTTCGAAAAAGATTTCCACCTCGCAGTGTACTTGTGATACATTGTGACTTGCAGTTTTTAAGTTAAAAAAAGTCTGTGAATTTGCGAATTGCAGGCTTTCCGACCGCAAGAGTATTAATAACTCTGGCCTATTGTTTCTTTTCTGCAAATACTGTACTCCCTGAGATTGAAGGCCAAGACTCTTGTATGCTTTTGATTATTGATTTATTTGGGTAGTGTTCTGATCTAATCTATTGGTTTGTATAAATGTAAGAGAATAGGAAAGAGGTAGCAAGTAGGTGTGTTTTGAGTGTTTGCACTTTATGTAGAAAACCATCTTTGCACAAGTGGACCATTTGCAGTTTTACAGTTGGTAACACTGATCCCAACTTTCCAGTTGATGTAACTGCATCCTCTGTGCTTAATTGAGGACACAGATTACACTCGTAGGCCAGGTGAGCGTTGCGAGGACAGTCCGGGCCAAACAGAAGATGCCTTGTGAAAAACACTTGCTTAGCTATAAAGGTGTAACTTACAAGTGGGATTTATTTTCAGCCTGAGCACTTTAAGGTCGACCTTTTCAGGCTTAAGTAAAAAAGGGACTAGCCTCATGAATGGAACTCCCTTTCTGTTCATGTATGTGGCCTCGGTTCCGAGGGGTGACTGGGATGCCACTGTTTTGTTGTTAAAGTAGGTCGAAGCCCAAATTACAGGCTTTGTTTCCGTGAGACTTGTGCAGCCCCCATTAAGACAGAGTCGATGTGGCATATGTAGGAGCGGGCGATGCTGACTCGCTGGTCCGTCGGGGCCTCTGCACTGCGAGGGGGGAGGGCCAGTGATGGTTCTCCTGCGAGAGATTGGAGGAGGGGGGTTCAGTGATTCTTATGCACGGGCTGAGTCAGTGCTTCGTCTGCGCACAGGACCCACGATAGGGCAGAAGCGGTCTTGTTTCCTCCAGGGACCCCCGGGGTAACTTCTGCACAGGCCCTAGGCATGGCACTGGAAGAGATGCTTAGGGCCTCTTGGGACAGACCCCTGGCTCAGATAGATGCTAAAGTTCAATTCTGGGAGACAGTTTTCGGATCATCGATATATTATTCTAAGAAAGACTGTTAGCGATCATTAGTTTATTTGTCAACATGCGCTGGATGCATCCGCCGGCAGACCATAGAATGGCTGATAAAAAGTTTTCAGCTTGTTTCTGTTTTTTTCCAGAGCCGTGCATCTTCACAAAGGTCACAGCATGCCGGTTGATTCTCGAGGCTTCTTGTATGGGTGATGTTCATAAGGCTTTTGTGGCTCTTGTGGTGTGTCTGTCCCCCAACTCGGGAACAAAACCCCCTGTGTTCTCTCGCAGTCCATGTTTCACTTCATTACAAGAATTCTCAAGGCCGGGAAGGGTGGTCGCCCTTTCAGTCTGTGTGGCATAGCCCACTCCCGCTGTCTGCGGATAATTCTCCGGCTTTGAATGGAGGCTCTGCATTCCTTTGTAGCCGGCGCTCCCCGTCCTGTACTATCAGTCCCGTGGAAGCATTTGACCCCTCACGCCCCGCTGCCTTTCTCTTGGGCGGCCGACCGCCCCTGCCCGAATTATTTATCAGAATCCGTAATTGCGCGGGGACAGTTGATAAATTTCAGGACATTGTAGATCACGTCACGTTAGGAAGCGGCCCAGATGCTCATGTATAAACCAGGAGTCACGGTGCATTTGGCAGAATAGGCTCTCCATCTGCTCCCGGGCGCGCCGCGGAGAGGCAGGCCCGGCTTTTAATGGAGCTGTCTCCTCTGCTGTCATCGCCGCGGGGCGGAGCCGGGCCAGAGTCATCCAGCATGGGGGGCCGCCTTCACTGCCCCCCCCCCCCCCTGCAGTTTTTACTAGTCACAATCCTCAGGAACCTTCTGCTGGGCTAGGGTGTGTCCGAAGCAATCTGTTGAACGACCCCAACATCATAGGACTGAGCGCTGCGGGGCACGTTGCCGTGGTTCTTTATATCTGGTTGTTCTACATAGCGCCTACTTTGTAGCCGTTTCATGGTGTCCTTGGACGAACCGTGTTTTAAAGGCAACATGAAATGGATGTGTGTTATGATAGTGGCACACGTGTGTTAGCTGGCGGTGACACCGTATAATGATGTTTCTCCTTCATTTGTTTCATTAGTTGACAAAAGTCTGGCTTGATGGCCAGAGTTGTCAACAGTTTCCTGAACAGTGACTTGCTTCAGTGATCAAGAGAGCTCCAACGCTGGCTTCTGCGGAATCTTCTGACCCGGTCCATGTATGGAACGGCTTTTGTATGTATCATCCAGAACCTTTCATTCATCAGGAGGCCAAGGCAATCATTTCAGTGGTGGTGTTATGGTGTCTGGTTCCTTTAAGATTAGATATACTCTTGTCTGGTTCTGCGCTGTTTTCCTGCTGGGCTCCCTTCTGTATTAAATTGCAGTACATACTCTTGCATTGTTGGCTGAAGTGCCATGTAGCTGTGAAACACTAACGCTTTCTGTTTGTAGGCGCTACCTCACGGGTTGCTTCTGTTTCTGCTCAGGTCAGTCACAGGAAGCTATTTACCATCCAACAAAGCATATCGCCGAATTACTCCATGTGATCGTAGGCTGAGGTCCATGCTCCCTCTGAAGGGCAAGATGAAGTTGGGTCCCATCAAGACCATTTGGAAGTTTGTTTTGTTGAGCAGCTTGTGGTTTTGAGCACATGTGTATTGAACATTAATATGAATAATTATGAGTTTGAAAGTACCTAATGTTATCTTCCATTTGAGTGTTGTCATTTTCCTTTTCTGATCCAGTAAGAAGAATTGAGTCCATCTAAGCTTGATGCCAGTAATGTTCTCCAAATCCCATAGTCTTTGAATGGAAAAAAAGTACAACGTTGTACTGTGGTGAGGCAAGTGGCTAGGCAGTATCATGTAGGTCTATCATGTAATAGATTGTGCACCTGGACCTTTTTTTAGTTTCTTGCTTTGTCAGAATGCTTTTTTCCTTCTGAGATCCCAGAATTCTCTCCATTATGGCAGTACATATTGCATTGTTCGGGGCAGGACACCTTTGGCAGGTAAGTGTGAACCTCTGAATGTTTTTAAGCCATATTTGTACCAGAAAGAAGGCAGACTTGTAGAGATCATTTGAGCTAAAGTTGCCCAGCGAATCACATATTTGGAGAGGTGCAAAACTCCTTTTTTAAGTTTCAGGTTAAACGTGGATGATTGTGCAGTTCTCACCAATGGCAAGGCTACTGCCTGACACATTTCAACATGTAAAAACATAATAAATGACTCCGAGGGATATTTCCATATACATATTTATCACAATAATATCACAATTATTATTGGATCAATTGTATTTTTATTATACCCTGTCTCCTTTATATTATTTGCATGGTTGTTTATAGACACTGTTCACAAAAAGGATCAAAAACCATAAATATACTAAGCTAGTATCATAACCAAAAAAACACCACTAAAATGGTAACAAATATATGTTAAAATTAGTACACTTTAGCACACTTTTCCTTATATTACAAGCATTCAGTAATGACAGCCAAGTATATATAGTCCATCTTTTTAGGTCCATCTGTAAGGTAGTCCATACTATAAAGACCTTATCGCCTCATGACCCAAGTGGCCCACACACAATGTGGATTGTGGCCTAATGGTCATCTTTTCTTTCAATGTTTTCACTTTTATTTGTAGACTCCTTGTATTGAAAAGGTGTTGACAGATTTCGGTCTGGTTGTTACTGGCCTCTTCAGGACGAGAAAAGGGACATGTATTCCTCTTTAGTCTGTAGCATGTGAAGAAACCCAAATGGGTGGGGGTTCAGAACTCTCCCCGCGTAAGGCCAGCTCAAATAAAACTGTGCACTGTATCCAGCAATTGCTGAAGCAAAAAGTTTATGGGAGGTTTGTTGGTGCACATGTGCGCACCCACAGCTTTAATTATGCCCGAGTCTGGAGGGTAATTATTGGAGTGAAACAATAAGTGAAAGAGTAATCCAGATTTGCTACTTAAGTTTGTGTTAGAGAGCCAAGTGTGTGGCAACATCTTGCTTGGCTTTAAGCATTTTAGACCCTTAGGTCGACTGGCAAGTGTGTTTTGGCAAGGGGGACTAGAGAAGAAGAAAACAGAGTTATCACTTGGCATTAGCAGAGTCATATTGATGAACATTTTGGGGCTCACTGCGACATTTTGAAAGAAAGATCTCAAGTGTCTCTAGGCCCTGCAGGACCAAATAGAAGGGATCCATTACAGCTAAGATACTATTGTACTGCCCTGCCAAAAAGTAGGTTCTACCTTTGGAAAATTATTCTCATGAAAACTCCCCACACACATCTATGGAAGCCTGTAACATTTAGAACCTGCCTTCTCCCTGAAATTATGTAAGTACTTCTTCGGTTACGTAGGGTTGTTCACAATCAAACACCAATGCAAAGATAAGGGCATGCACTCAGACAGATGTGTCATTGTTATGAATCCTTAAGATTTTGATTGTATTCAACTCAAAATGTCAGTCCACAAGAAAATTAATCTGCATATCTTTGTTAAACAAAAGGCTACATGGAATTTCTAATGGTAGCCCAGTCGCTCCTTCCTCACTCCAGTATCTTGGCCTCCAAGCTACAACTGCAGGAATGCAGGCAGTACACTTCTCACTGCCCAAGAAGATATTTGGATCCCCTTCCTGTACCATGCTAAAAGACATTTCCTCCAGTATTTAACAGAATCTCCTTTCGAAGTTTGCTTTATTAATCCCTATATTCTCTAATGTTGTTTTGATCATGAGGTGACTGCTTCAGTCAAGCACAGCCTAGAGCTCTTGATATTTCCCTATATATAAATTCAGCCTTTCCTTTACGCTAACAAACCCTGACCTGTTCATCTATTAATGCTTAAACAGTGGTCTTTTCGAAGCAAAGCAGTATACACACTGTGAGCCCTATTCTAAGACCCCTCAAATTACCTAATATAGTATTATCTGACATTTAAATGATGTTTTGTATCCCGAGGGCATGCTATTTCAAACATCTAGTCTGTTTTCTAAAAACCCTGCAGGAAAATATTGACCTTGACTTAAAACTTCAGATTATCACCTTTCCTTTTTTCCTTGAACAGCCCTCTCCTTACCTTCCATCCTCTCCTCTCCCTGAGTGCCTCCTATTTTAAGTCATTATATTGTTTATAATTCTCCAGATCGCCCACACCTCCTGTCAAAGATCACAGCCTGCCCTATTTGAAAGTCACACCCTGCAGTCTAGCAATACCTAACCTGCTCAGGCTCATCTACTAATCAATCAATCTATCATCTGCATGGACTCACAATGCGCCCGCTCCCCCCTAATGTTCACACCTAGCTCCCACTAATTTAATCTGCTTCAAAACACTATGATAAGTGCATGGAATAGTGTCACTGAACACTAAAACCACTGGAATAAGCACTACCCTTGGGTTCCAGAGCAGAGGTAGTAAGCACTATATGAATGCAATTACACTTACAAAAATCTACACATTGCATTAGAAAGGACTTCATATTTTATCACGCTACGTGTTATTGCCCAAGCGAGGTGTGTGTGCACACAAGAGAGAGAAGTAAAGAGGGTGCATATATATGCATTTTGTTGAAACGTTATTATCCTTATCTCAAATGCCATGCACGTGTATACCTGGTTTCAGAGCTGTTGTGGGGCTCCCTAATGTGAATATTGGCCAGCAAAATCATCCTGTTTCTTGGCTAGAGTGGAGCAATAGGTAGAAATGGCTTATCTCCCACACTCTCACCAATGCACCTCTCAAAGTCTAGGTGTCTTCCTACCCCGATTCCTGTGTGTGAAATATGGATTTACGTTTGAAGACCTGAAATAATTAGATATAAATTATTTTAACAGCCAGTGTCTGTTTATATTGCTACTGCACCGCACCGCATTGATGGCCTACTGCCACAGTTCCTTAGATACTGCTAAGAATCCAGCACGTGCAGTGAGCAGGCAAATCCTGCCCTAGATGGGGTTAATTTATACTGCTTTCCACAGAGTTGCGAATCCCCTGGGTTTGCTGAGCAGTCTCAGGCAGCCACATCTCAAGGACCTGCACGCGTGGCCAACAGACTGCGTCAAATTGTTTTTTTCGCATGCATCCAAATTAGATGTCCCTTTTATGACAGACGACGTGTCGTCTTCCAGTCTTTCCAAACTTGTTTTTCTTTCTTCTTGACAACCAGATTGACTTAGCTATTCTGATTTCCAAGCTGCACGAGCCTATGCGCCTAGATGCGCGTCTAGAATCGACGGTCCGATCAGCGAACGTGCTTCCCCATCATGAAGTCTTCAGTTTACATCCTCGTATGCAGCGGCGCCCTGGAATGCAGGCGTGATCTTGGGCTCATAGCTTTCTATAAGTGTGACCAAAGCCGGACTGTGGAAGGCAGCCATCCCTTCAGGCAAAAAATAATTGCACACAATACAATATTTGCAGATAACTTTTTTGAAGCCTGTAAACTGCAAACATTACATTAAAGTAATGTGGTGCTAACATACACAACCACTTGTATTTTGATGACGTGCACAAGTGAATATTTTCTGAGAAGAAGCCTTTTTGCGGTAATATATAAACTATATCTGAGAAGCTATGTTTGCCCATGGTTGTCCTAATATGGCTAGTAAATATCCACCGGACAGTGCTCCCTCTGCGACTGGATTGAGGCAGGTCTAACATCCTTATCTATTAGCAGTATGAACGATCATTGGGAAAGTCAATAAGTCTCGCTTTTTAAATGCGAGCACAGAGATATTGACTTTTCTAATGTTTTTTTTCCTCTAGATGACCACCACACATGTGCAAGTGGCCATGTTTATATTTTCTCTTAAGCTTTATGAAAAAGCGTTCTATGATGGCCGCTGTGCGACAGCACATAGAGCAAAACAACATACAGAAAGGAACATTGGGCCACCTGTCTTCTTCTGTTACATTCATGGGCTGTCCATCAAGTTTTGGGTCTACTGAGGGCATTTTGTGAGATGTTTACATTTGTCTTTACATTAGTGGCACGTAAAAAGAAAGTAGTTGTCAATTAAATGACTTAAAACAGCCTTTAACCATTAGGCCATGCTTGCATAGACATTACCAGGTAAGGAGGACTGCTCAGTGTGACGTCTGTGTCCCATACCACTTCTCCTGCCAGCTCCTCGGTCTTCATGGTGACTCAGATTCAAAAACAATAAGGTGATGGATGGAATGCTTGAATTAATCTCGGCCACTGGCAGTCGCTCGAGCCACATTCCAATCCACTTTTTTTGCCTACCATGCCACCTCAGTTTGAACCCAGCCATATGCAAATTAGTGTTGGCCCTTTTCCTCATGGGGACAGTCCAGCCCAACCCGCCAGGCCAAGTCCTTCCTGAACCGGAACACAAGCAAACTAGAACCGTTTCACCCTAGATAGGGCTCTTCAGCCAGGCATAGCTTGGTTCCAGTGGCACAGTGAGCCCAGGACACATGTCTGGGCATGCCCGGCGCTCTTATGGTGGCAAATGCAAAAACAAGTTGATGGATGGAATACTTGAATTAATCTTCTATGAAGAAACCATCCTTGGTTGCTTGTATTCTGGTTCAAGAAGGACATATGCTTTGCTGTTTGGGCTGGACTTTTCCTATTGGAGCAGGGTCAAGATTTATTTGCATTTAGCTGTGCCAAATTGAGATGGCTTGGTGTGCATAATAACGATGGATTGGGATGCAGCCCGAATGATTTCCAGTGGCTCAGATTAATTCAAACATTCCATTCATCACTGTTTTGTAAACTGCATGGAGACTCAGACCCCTGGTGTATTAGAGGTAGTTGTGGAGTCCACCCTCTCAGGCAGGGCCAGCCACTTGTGCATGGTACCGAACCTGTGGGTCCTATGTACGCTGACAACATGCCCAGCTTGTGCCCTGCACCCTGTCGGAGAGAGATTGCACAAATGCAAGAGATAGGCAGGAAACATCTGTCATGCTGCTTCCTTCCAATAAGCACCATAGTGAAAGCCTCGCAGAGCTGAGGCAGAGTAGAGATAGTGCAAGTCCTGGCATGGCCTTAACAAATAAAGACATATTATCTATGGGAAGGTACATTATGCATGCCGAGCACAGTCGCCCCGCATACAGGTGTGCATAAGCCTCATCTCTTTGACAACCATTCCTATATGAGTGTAGACATGCACATTGTGTGACCTTGTTTGGAGATCTTGCGGGCCATTTTGATTGAAGGCAACTAAACGTACATGTGCAGCTGCCAGATTTTAATGGTCCTTATAGCTGTGAGCCTAAAGCAGAACTGTTTGGGGATGTCTCAGGGGATGTGATCTGACTTTGTTGATAAAACTTTATTTTTCACCAGTTATTTTCATTATACGCCCAGTTTATGACCTTGGCATCAACAGAAACGGCCATTGTCACAATAGTATCCAGTTTCAGTACAGTGTTTTTTTCCACAATTAGATTTTTAAACCGTTGGCCTTTGCCTTGACAGATTATTTCTTCTAAGATTCTGTATAGGCTTAGCATCTTGAATAGCTTTGGGCATCCTGTGCCATCCATCATAAATTTCTATTTTAAAGTGTTTCCCCACTTACTGACTCCAGCTTCCCACTTTGTCAACCAGAGGCATACCAGTACAGATCTCCTCGGAGAGCACCTGGCTCATCGTCATCGTTTGGGTGTTTATGAGGTCTGCACAATAGTGTAAGAAAGAGGACAGAGGGATAGGACATGAACTTCTGTGTTGCTGCCATTTCCCCTTGAGGCAGGGCCTAAGTTTGGAAAGCCTGACAACCATTGTGACACTGTGACCTGTGCAGAGAAGGAGAATTTATGGGAGCAAAGAGCTGGACTACACCTGCTAGGCAAAATTTTCATTTTCTCTGGAAGACTGGCGCAAGGCCCAAAGATGTGGAGCACATTGTAATGAACTGAGCTCAACCAGTATCGACAAGATATGTCCAAATCACCTGAGAAGAAAGAAGGAAAAATATCATCTTGGTTGTAGAGCTGTATCATTGCCTCAGCCATCCACACCTGTACGGTGTCTGCATCCCGATTTCCCTGTCCCTCAAGGACCAGAAGGTAGTTAACTGTTACATCCTTGGCAAGTGGTCTGCCGCTGTTGCCTCTAGGAAATTAGCCTGATTCTGTTACCTTTTGAATCACGCTTCTAGCCCATATAGTTTTGAAGATATCAACTGTTGAATTTGTCATCAAGCCCAATTTAAAAGAGAGCAGTTACCAGTGACTACACTGGTTGGGTACCCCTAGTTCCAGCAGGTACCCAGGCGTCGTAGAATCTAGACCATAGCCATTGAACCCCGAGATATAAGCCCCCACAATGATGGTTTCACCATCAGATCACCAAGGCATCACTATTGGCCTGGGTGGAGCCATTGTTACTTGGCAAATGCTATTGGGAATACTTACTTTTCAGTGTGTAAGAAAATGGTTTATTAATCGAGGAGGATGGTAGCCCAGCGTATTAAAATAAAAAAGAACAAGTATCAAGGCTGGGAGTGCCTCTACTTCTGTGATTTGAATGCAGTTTTGTTGATTTTAAGGCATGTTGGCCGTCAAGCACGAGAGCGCAACAGTTTCATTGAGGTTGCACGCCGTCACTGCCAACTTCGTTTTGGATATATATATATATATATCGCCACTAGGTAGTTATAGTTATAACCTAGTTTCTATATAAAAAGCTTTTTTTTCGCTTGCCTATATCTTTGCCGCCGCTTGATGAATCTTCACAAAAAAAATATATATATATGTATATATATATACACACACACACACACATATGTATGTAGCGCAAATGTATCCAAGAAAGCTCATTCCCAAGCCCGAGATACCAAACTTAATTTATAGATCTGCAATTAAGTGCTCCTCACGGGTCAGCCATAGCCTTCCTCAATGAAAATAGCTTTTGGGGGCTTGTCAATGAAGAGACATGGCAGCATTAACTTTGTACATGCCCCTACCTTAGGAGCTGCAGGCCTACATAGGGGCGACTTGATAATATTTAAAAGGAACCTTTTTCCCCTGTCAAAGTTTTAGTTTGGCAGTTCAACTGCAGGATTTAAACAGCAGCAGTCGGGCTACATTGGTAAGCCTAAAGCCACGTTTTCCTTGACACAATACATGCTGCAGTCCACAGGTGGAACTGGCATACTGTTTACACCACATAGGTGGTCATTCTGACCCTGGCGGTCTTTGACCGCCAGGGCGGAGGACCGCGGGAGCACCGCCGACAGGCCGGCGGTGCTCCAATGGGGATTCCGACCGCGGCGGTAAAGCCGCGGTCGGACCGGCACCACTGGCGGGGTCCCGCCAGTGTACCGCGGCCCCATTGAATCCTCCGCGGCGGCGCAGCTTGCTGCACCGCCGCGGGGATTCCGACCCCCCCTACCGCCATCCAGATCCCGGCGGTCGGACCGCCGAGATCCGGATGGCGGTAGGGGGGGGGTCGCGGGGCCCCTGGGGGCCCCTGCAGTGCCCATGCCACTGGCATGGGCATTGCAGGGGCCCCCGTAAGAGGGCCCCTACATGTATTTCACTGTCTGCTGCGCAGACAGTGAAATACGCGACGGGTGCAACTGCACCCGTCGCACAGCTTCCACTCCGCCGGCTCGATTCCGAGCCGGCTTCATCGTGGAAGCCTCTTTCCCGCTGGGCTGGCTGGCGGTCTGAAGGCGACCGCCCGCCAGCCCAGCGGGAAAGTCAGAATTACCGCCGCGGTCTTTCGACCGCGGAACGGTAACCTGACGGCGGGACTTTGGCGGGCGGCCTCCGCCGCCCGCCAAGGTCAGAATGAGGGCCATAGTATGGACTTAAGGAGTTACATATGATAATCAGAGATTCACACTTATTACATGTTTTAAGGGTCAGAGTACATGTGCTGGAAATTGGACAATGTCCCTGTGTGAAGAGTCTGAAAACCAGCAATAAAATTCAGGAAAAAAGGGGGTGACCATGAAAAGGGGGCTGGCACCTTTTGTTTTTGGTTTTGATTATGAAAACTCAGCTTTAAAGCCTCAGCCTATTACTTTATCCTGAGGTGGTACCCAAAATTGACCAAGATGAAGAATTTGTTTTATAGATTTCTCACATCTGTATCCCTCGCCCCATCCTAAGTGCCTTTGTGACGAAAAGCTCTTGCAGTAGATTAAATGCCAAAGCACTCCGGAAGACTGCAGAGTTGGCTAGAATTAGGCTACTATGACTGGACAGTGGGCCAGTGTGGTGATAATGTAGTGCCAAGCATTAAGGAGCTATAATAATGTTTGTGTCCATATCTCAGCTTCAGGAGATGTTGGCACCTTCTGTTTTTTTGTGTCCATCTTATTTTGAGTTAAACCCACCAGTTAATTCAAATGTTTATATTTTCAGAGCTAAACATCTGGCAGGGCATTGCTATTATGTGATTTTCTCTGTTACTCTGTGTGTGATTCTCTAACCTGCTCCATCACTTACAGTACATCTCGTCTTCTTTCCCTCACTACTGTGAGAGAGTCATATACCCAAAAGGAATAACTTGAAGTACATCAGTGTTTTGGCCCTGGGACACAAGTTGTAAACAAGATTACCCACGCAGGATACTGACCAGCAAGCACCAGTTGCCCCAGAAACCCAAGGAAAAGCAGTACCCAGTGTACTGTATGTTCGGTGTTCATTATGCACACAACTCTAGGACATGCTTCCATAAGTATTCAACTGGATATCCTGTGGATATCCAAAGGTCTAAGCCAGTGGTTCCCAACCTGTGGTCCGGGGACCCCTGGGGGTCTGCGGAGCCTCCTCAGGGGGTCCACGACTGCTTAGAATATTAAATAATATTAACAGATTAGGTCTCCACCTTTAATTAATGACTCAGTGGGGGGTCCCCGAATTCCAATAAAGATTCATTGGGGGTCCCTGGGCTCCAGTAGTGATAACGTGGGGGTCCACAGAAGTCAACATGTTTGGAACCACTCGTCTAAGCAACTCCTCCTAGTCTGGCATCCTCATATAATTTATTTATATTTGTGGGCAAAGCATTGGCGTTCTTCAAACATTAGAGAGCTTGAGAAAAGCCAACGTCAAAACGAGGCTCCCTTTATCTTCTGAATTTTGCAAAAGACTAACCTTATCAGATGCTCCAGTCTTGAATAACTGCATCCTGCATGTTTTTCTGTTGTTGTGGATCAAACAACTTTGAATGACAGGCTGTAAAAAATGTCTCACCTTTCTAATAAAGGTACAGATCTCGAAACTTAGTTTCATAGTCATAGTCCCTCGATGCTCAATGTATACACAGGGAACAGTGTCGCTGGTGCAATCTGCGGGCGGCATTTTGGTGCCAAGTGAGCGTGCACCTACTTCGAGCGGAGAACAGATTTTTGTGACACGCCTGAGCTTACCTCTGTACAGCCTGGCCTTTGCTGTTCATCAGGAGAGGGGTCTGGATTGCTTTTTAGAGGATACGATGGGATTAATCCTAGATGACGTTACCCGCCTGTAAAATCATGTGTTAATTCTGTGGCTATTTTATGTGAAACAAACTGAAGAATCCAAGATGTGAAGAGGTATAACTTGGCTAGATAGAATTACCTCCTCTCATAAAACGATTATGGTTGTGTTATATTTTAAAAGTGCTAAACCTAATTGATAAATTGAGGAGCTATGAAAAACATCTGTAAAATCTTTTGCTGACGAGATAGGGTTGGAGCGATCTGTAGGTTTGGTATTGATTTGGTATGGTTATGGGTTTATTGAGCCTCCTATTAGCTGGCTGTCTGGAAGAAATGTACCTACATTCTGCTTGTGATGGTTTGCCAATAAGCCCATAAATGCATTTTTTCTTCTATTTCAAGACACATGACTAACCTATGAAGGAATTTCTATACTCACTATTGCTATCAATTAGTCATAGATCCCGCACAGCAGCGTTTTAAAATCTCTCAATGATTAACAACCTCTTAATTAGTTATTGTGATTCTAGATTTGTTAGTGCAGCTCTTAAAGTGAGGAGAGACTATAGTTGTTAAATGTAGTAGCTGCCAAGGATGGGAGATTCTTGTAATCTTAATATTATTGTGTGACGTTTGATGATGTAATATTGTAGAGGAATTGTGGCTTTAGATGGTGTTTGATAAAAGCTGGGATACGACATGTATGTTTTTATGGTAGTGTCCCGCAATAAGCTGTGCCGACTGACTGTACATACCTCTTCCCTTGCTCCTCTCCGTCTGCGTCACCACTAGAATTTCACATCTGATATTCGCCCTCGTTCTTCTGCTGTGCTCACCGAATTATTCTGAAGCACTAAGGAAACCCCCACAGGCTTTTATCAATAAGAAGGCGAATCAAGCGTAATCCAATTTATTTCTAATGGAGTAGCTATTTGTCAGTAATTAAAATGCCAGTGTAGAATATATGTTTTATTATCACGATGCAAGGAAAAGGATGTTTTCATCGTGAATGCCAAAATACAAAAATAAAGAAAATGCAAAGGTAAAAAGTAGGGTGAAAAATCAACTTCGAACGAGGCCTAAAATCAAGAATTATATAGGTACCCTTAAAGTGGGATTAGCGTTTCTTTAAAAAAAAAAAAAAAAAACTTAAATGTTTCTTTTGATATCTGACGTTTAAGAAGGTTCATAATCCTTTAAATGTGGGCTTTACTCTTCCCCTTTTTGGGTTGTACTTTCAGAAGACAGAATATGAGTAGTTTATAAGAGCGTTATAATAATGCACTTGCGTTCTCTCCATTATCTGTCTGGACTATAGGTTTTTATTGTAACCAAACTCATTGTGATTCCAACCTGTGATGTGCAGTTTAAACACAAATATCTGGAGAAGGGCCTCAGCCCGTTTGGCATGTACCCTGTTACTAAACAGGGAATTTACTCCAGTGGCAGAAGAGGGCCCGTCCCTGCCTACTTGGTGAATAGTTGTTGTCCTTATGAGGCCATTAGTCTTGGAATTATAATGAGTAAACATTAGTAATATGTTCTCCGGGCTGTCTATCTCAGCCATAATAGTAGGCACCTATGACACCCCAAATGTTCATAAAGTCTCTGTCCGTCCTGGGGAATCACCAGCGGGGAGAAAAGCCCTTTGCATGTAATGTAATTTTACGGCATCGTGTTTTTCTTTGTCTGGGCCTTTGTAATGCTTATTTGCAGTAATAAGATTCATCGGACCCCCTCGACCAATCAGGAGTCAGATCCCAGGGGCATTAATTAGCCAGAGTGGTTTGACAGCCAGGACATTATCATCCAGTATTGCCCTCCAGGTGTGGTTCAGCATCTCCAGCAGAGAGTGTATAATAGAGCTGTCAACGCAGTACTTGGAGGTAGTGTCAAACTTGAAGAAATGTATAGTTCATTCTGGATGTCTCCCGCTGAAGCGCAGTTTTTTGGGGGAGGGTGGCCTGTAGTAATTTGTCTAGTTTAGATTATTTTCTCTTTTTTTCTGTTACTGAGTGGTCCGTCCAGTGACTCTTCCTCCTAATACAGGCTTAACATTTCATTTTGGGAACTATTACTAGATTGTCACATGTACTGAATTGTTAAATGAGATATTATCTTTGTCTTCACTCTTACTGTCTTCCTTGTAGCCACACCTCTGGCGTGTCACGCCCAGTTGGAGGCCGAACCTTGAGCCTTGTCTTGTGTTGTGTCATAATGAGTGTTCTTGGGAGAGAGGGCTCTGTTCAGGGTCCTATACACTCTTGCATCCATGCAGGGTTCTTTTTCTGGAACACGGTGTCCAGCTCAGTGGGTTGTATCCAGATATCAGGGCTCAAGCAGACACTTGTGTCATGTTCTGGTGCTCTGTTTCGGAATATTGCCCACATTTGGAGACATTAATTGGAGTATTGTGATCTTTCCTTTAGGCCATAGCATTGTGCAGGGTGAGGATCGTGGGCTGTGAATGGTATTACTGCGGACAATGCCGGCTTGTCGGCATTTGAGGGGCGATGAGTGCCTCAGAAGCGAGATACATGCATGCTGAACGGGGGAGATATTAAAACCTGCCAACTCACACGGTGCCGCTGTGTGACACAAGATATTGGCTCCCATTGCACGGTCACCCTGTGAGGAGCGAATATCATACGGTGGCAGGGAAAACAACCTGAAAACCACTGTAGCCATGGGTTTCCAGCTCGTTTTTGGAGGCTTTTAACTGCTGATGTCCATTATTGGCTGTGAAAATACGCCAGGACAGCAGCGTCAGCAAGATTGTTGTTGTTTTTTTTTTTTTTTTTAATGAGGGGGTTTGGACCGGGTGGGGGAAAAGTGCCTCTTAGGTGCTTCTCGGCACGATGCAACACCCCCTTCAAGGCCACGCCCGCCTCCTCACACTGAGATTGTTGCTGAAGTTGGCAGGTCTGTGACGTCCCATAGTATTTGAATTTTCCCGAAGACTGGAGGCGGCAGTTTTATAAACAGACTATACTGAGCATGCACGGTTGTGGGTCACAACGTGCCAGTGGTGTGTTGTGAAGTGGGGGGGAGGGGGTGGAGGGGCTGATTGGGAGGTCAGCCTACAGCCACCAGAAAGCGCTGCTGCATTTCGTAGACACCACAAACTCTGTAGGTACCCTTCCACGTGTCCAGAAGTACTGTACTGTAACAGCAATTGATTCCTCACAAATGTCATTTTAAAAAGCGCGTGCCCATCATGTTTTTTAACAATTTCAGTTTAACTATCTCTTACCATGTCCCCAGCGCTGACCAATACTAATTTCCAACTGGGCTCCTCGACAGAGTGCCCAGTGGTTACCTGAAATGATCCCATGCGTTTACCAATGCACAATTAATGGCTTTCTGGCTTTTATGTGAAGCATTTCAGTTAATGCATTAAGTGATCTTACACATTACATATTAAATCCTTGTTTGAGTGGAATCCCTTTGAGCACGTTAGACCCAGAATGTTCTTATTTTCTTAATATTCACATACATCCCATTTTTTTTCTTGCCATTTATTTCCTCTATTTTAATGAAAAATTACATTTAATTACATTCGGTTGTTTGTAAATGAGAAAACCGGCTCACTAAAATCCTGGCCAGGGTCCTACCTATCTCGTGCCAGGCCCAGAACCATGAAAGACCCGGCTCACTGCCGTACTTAATTTCCATCGAATATGTCGCTCCGGAAGGGTCATAGCTGCGCCAGTTGTCAGCCTCGGATGCCCTTTACTACCAGAAATCTACACTTCATTCAGGCGTGCCTGAGGGGCGACTGATGTCTTACCTTCTCTACCTGCCAGTCACCGCCAGCATCTGTCGATTAGGACATTTCTATACAAGATGCCCTCCTCGGGGCCTAAAGATACTTAAAGTATGCAGGATTGCTGTGGCTAGAAAAACCCAGGTGAAGGTGTCAGGCATAGGAAGAATTGAACACAGCCATTTCCTGTGAGGAATAAGGAAGTCAGGGATTGGACATCCAGTTTTTCTACGTCACGGATTCGAAGGATTTGAAGGACAGGTTGATTCTTAGAGGAGCAGCATGCAAATGAGGAAGTGGATAGACACTCAATTGTTGCTTGTTAAGTAAAAAGAGACAATAGTGAAACTAAAAGACACAACAAAGTTCATTCAGGCATTGACTAAATTGAATATCATTAACTTTTTGCCCCAAGAACTACAGGCTTCCTTGATGTTTGATTGGGTGGCATCTGGTGTTCCCGGCATTGTAGCACTAGCTCCAGTTAGAAGCAGATACAAGTCATCAACACCTCGTCATGGGTAGTAAACGCTATACAAATATCAATACGACGCTCCGAGGGGAATCGTTATGAAGGGCAGAAACATGTCCCGAAAGTATAGGTAATGAGAGGGTGTCAGGTGCGAACTAGTACTTCAAATGAGAGACTAATGTGGAAAACTTACAACATTTCAACTCCGTGGAAAAAAAACTTCCTAAATAAGAACACTTATACATTTGATCCAGAAGCAGCGTGTAGTTTGCCTGAGCATGCACAAAAACCCTGCCCAGAACTACTGCCTTGACAGAATGGTTCGACCAATAAGGGTACGTTTCCAGCACCTCGTGTACCAAAGGTCGCGTGCGAGGTGATAGTGGAACGAAGAGGGACAGAATGGCATGGCAAGGAAAGCACTGTCCAATTGGAGAATCAGCTAATTCCTATTGGGCTACCTGTACTAGGATACACCAATAAATAATTTCTCTTCCAACCATCTTATATGGAACAAGAAGGCAGTCAGGAGTTGGGGAGCTCTGGAGCTCAGCTTTCCTACTCTTAATCTTGAGCTGCGAAACACAACAGTAACTTTGGAAAAACAAGCACTGGCATTATAGCTGTCAGATGGTCATAGATCCCGCAAAGCAGCGATTTGAAATCTCTCAACGAGTAACACCCTCTTAATTAGTTATTGTGTTTCTAGATTTGTTAGTGCGACTTTTAAAGTGAGGGTATTAAGTATAGTAGCTGCTAGTGATGGGAGATTTTTTGAATCCTATTATTATTGTGTAGCGTTTGATGTGCTATTGTAGACGTATTTGTGGCTCAATATGGTGTTTAGCAAAGCCTGGAATGTGACGTATGTTTTTATTATGGTATTGTACTGCAGTGTACTGTATTGATTGACCGTACAAACCACTTCCTCGTCCTTTTGCTCCTCCCTGTCTGCACCACCAGTAACATTTCACATTTGATATTCGCCCTCGTTCTTCTGCTCAGCTCATTGAATTACTCTAAAGCACTAAGGAAACACCACAGGCTTTTATCAATAAGAAGGCGAATCACGAGTAATCCAATGTATTGCTATTGGTTCATTCAGGCAAAGCCAATAGGTCTTGTCTATTGGGAGAGCTCTTGGCTGTGTCAATTTCTTTTAGCCTTGTTGTATGGCAGAGCGGCTGCTGTGCTGCATGGCTCAAAGTTAGAAAGTTAAAAAATGCTCTGACGCAGCCAATGCTGACCACAAGGGATTATTCTTTGCCTTCACAAAAAAAATTGTTTCATTATCTTACATCCAAGATGAAGTTCACCATGTTGGCCCCACATGATGACCGCAGCAAAAATGCCATTTAGAGTTGGGAACGCAGCATTGTTTCCGTCTTTGTAGCATCTTGAAAGCCATTGGTGTGAATTTTTGGTGCTTTTTTGGGGTGTGACAGGAGGGGGCTAGCAATGAAGGTGATGGGGTGGACGGGGCAAGCAAAAACATGGGAGGGGCGGACTGAACAAGCAACAACACAGGAGTAAGTGGGGACCAGGCAAACATCAATGCCAGAGGTACAAAGGGGTGCAAGTAAAAGGAAAAAAAATACCCTTGAAAACGGCGATCCAGTGGAGGGGCACTGGTCAAGGGAAGCAGTACATGAGCCAGGTGCTAGGGTCGGGACAATCGAAGAGGAAGTGCAGTTGGCACTCACTGACCAAAGAGAAGCTAGGAAATTAGAGTGACAGTGAAGCCAACCAATGGTAAGAAATGGATGACCTATACACCCCCGTAAGTAAACAAAATGTCTTGCAAGCAACAGTGCATTCTCTACTTCAGGTGAAGTATGGGGAGAGGCAGGACCAAACTACCAAAGAGGCAAAGGTGCTCGCCAAACTTACTGAAGGGCATAAAGCAACCAACAGTGCCTCAAAAACATTGGTGAAGGTAGGCAAGTGTTAAATGAAGGGGTGGGGATGTGTCCTACCTGAGGGAAAACAGCCTTTACTTCGAAGCTTTTCCCACATTAGACCTTTACCATGCAGTTAATTAATTTTTTTTTTTGCATCCTTTTTGGGGTTTTTCTTTGATTAAAAAAAAAATGTTTGGGTTTAGGGATGGGCAGAGGTAAAGGGACGTAAGGGTGAATTGAGGGTTCAAAGGATCAGAAGTAAGAACGCCCTATGGGACTCCTCCTGGTGACCACTCAACCTAGGTCCCATACCCACCCCCACAGACTCTGCCAGAAACTTCAGCTTCATCCTTGACAACAAACTCTTAATGAACAAAGAGGTCAGTCCTGCTGCCACATCATCAGAATGCTTTGCAAAATCTTTAAATGGCCCCCCACGCACACAAGATGTATGGTCACCGAAGCCCCCATCACCAGCAGATTTGACTACAACAACACATTCTCCAAGCAACTTACGCAAAGACTCCAAACCATCCAGACTCATCCTAAACATCCCCAGAAGTGTACGCATCACGCTCTATCTTGCAGAACTGCACTTGGTACCCATCCAGAAACTCTGCAAATCCACGCCTACAAATCCCTCCACAATGCAGGACCGGCCTACCTCAATGACCAACTCCAATTCTACCAATCCTCCAGACAGCTACGCTCCACCTCTCTCTCTCTCCTTGCACTAATTCTCCTCATCCATAGAAGCAAGGCAGGAGGAAGCACTTTATCCTTCATTGCCACCAAACGCTGGAACAAATTTCCTCTACACGTCAGGACTGCCACTCCACTCCTCAACTTCGGCAAGAAGCAGAAGACCTGGATGTTCAACTAAGAGCACCACCAGACCTACAGTCCTGCTGCAGCTCCTGAATACCCTCACAGGTGATAAGCTACACCACACAAATCTATGTAATATAACATAACAGAGATGGGCAGAGATAAAAGGAGGCAAGGGTGGTTTGAGGGGTTAAGGGTAGGTAGAGGTGAAGGAAAGTAACAACTGTGATTTTAAGGGTTAAGGGTGGGTAAAGGTGTAAACGGAGGTGAGAGTGAATTTAGGGGTGGAGGTGGGTACAGGTAAAGGTGAAACATAAACCTCCTGAAATATCTGTGTGCTTTATGATGAATAAACATCCTCTAAATTATAAAAGAGGTGACCAAAAAGTAACTAAATGTGACAGCAGAAAATGTTAATTCAGAAAAACATATATTGTATGGCAACGTTCTTAAAGGAAAGGAATATTTTTACAGCTGCATCATCAATTAAAGTGACAGGTGGCCAAAATGTGTGTTTCGAATAGTCGTTATTGCTAAATGTTTGCTTTCAGGTCTTGGAAATACCAGGAAGCACAAGCTTCAACTTTGATAGTTTCAAGTTGTCTTGCAAGCAATAGCAAAAACAAAAAAGTGCCATAGTCTGACCACAAGCAGTATGGAAGACCACTAATTAAGAAATCAATCAGTACTTGTCCATGCTCCAGAGAAGAAGGAAAAGAACCCACAGAGACGAAGAGAAACCCACATACGTTGAGATGCGCTTATTAGTGAGAAGAAAGAAAATAAGAGTGGCAGTGAATCCAACCAGTGGTAAGTAATGGAAGGGTGAAAAGCCCCCTTTTACACGTTTTCGAATTTTTTTTTTTAGATTGTCACAAGCAACAGTGCATGCGTGTTTTCTCGGGCAAGACCGAATGATCTGATCTGTCCTACTCTGCAGAGAAAAGCAGATTGAAATTATTTTGAGGACCATGCTGGACTACAGCATTGTACCCTACTGCATGCAACTGTGTAAAAGTTGAGTATGCAGTTCTTATGCTGCTTTGTCAGTGGGGTATCTCAGTGATTTCAACACTTGCTGCTGTAGCGATATTTACGCAACCTGCATGCAGGTTTACTGGTCTGTTACCTAGCAGCAGTGCTTTAAATGGGCAGGTACTGTCCGGTACTGAGTACCCGCACTTCTTTAATTTGATGGGGATAGCACCTGCACTTCTCAGCACTGTTGTAATATATTACAATGGATGAGTACGGGCACTTCTCAGGCACAAACAGGTACTCTAAATAGAGAGTACCTGCATTTTTATATTTCCAGTTAAAGCACTGCCTAGCGGTATTGCCTCAGCGTTTATCCTCCTGAAGTCATTAAAATGAGTAATACCCTTAGGGCCTGATTACAAGGCTGGCGGTCTGACCACGACATTACGATCCCGGCTGTCAGACCGCCAGGGTACCGCCCTCCGCCGAGATCGGTGATCCCGACGGGCTCACGGTTGTGGTGGTCGGAATCAGCCAGGACGGCGCTGCGTGCAGCGCCACCCTGCTGATTATGACCTGGTTCTCCACCAGCCTTTTCATGGCAGTTTTACGACCATGAAAAGGGAGGTGGAGAACAGGTGCATGGGGTCACAGGGAGGCCTCAGCACCGCCCATACAGTGGGCATGGGCAGTGCAGGGGTCCCCTTGCCCGGCACCCTCGCAATGCTCACTGTCTGCTGTGCAGGCTCAATTATGAGCCGGCGACAATGCTGCTGCTACTTTCCTGCTGCGCTGACGGGCAGAGACCTTGATTTCCATCCATCAGCCCAGCAGGAAAGTCGTAATGGGCCTGGCAGGGAGGTAGCCAGCATGGCGGCAACCTCCCCATTAGAAGTATGGCGGACAGGTTATCCCGTCCGCCAAACTCATAATGAGGCTTTTGGTTATGATATATCTGTGTATAAAAGTTGTTTGTAAATCATTTTCTTTAACAACACCGTATACAATCAAAGCTTTTGCTGTGCTGGCACACCTACAGCGTTATTTGTCATGTTTATGGTCTTGATCCATCTCTCTGATCACTGTTTTGGGCCTGTGCAAATGCAAATGTTTTTCGGGCTGCCATGGGCGTAGGAAGTGTGGGGGACGCGGGGATATGTCCCCCCCAGATTTTGGAGTGGGGGGGACACGGGGGACAAGGGTGGGGGGGACGAGGGGACAGAAGAATTTTCCCTTCTCCTGTAATTCGCAGGGCCATTAGCGCATGAAAGCGCTACCTATATGGCCCTGCACTTGACCTGTGACCTGGCTCCAGGACACTCGCCCTCTGCCCTTTTGTTGTGCTGCAGCACACAAGGGATTCTTTCTCACCTTGCTGCCACAGCTGCCTGCAGTCTGCACTTCTGAGAACAAAGGGAGAGGAGAGGCCCTTTGTTGATTGCTGTGTGCATCCAGTCCCTCCTGAGCCCGACCCTTCCTGTCCCTTGAAGATCGAACCCTGAAGACAGCAGCAAGATTTGAGAAGGTAAGGAGGTTTGGGTAATTAAATAAACTATTGCTAAGTAACTCCCTTTCTTTTTAAATACAGTGCTGTGTTGCAGAGTATCTCCCTTTCTAAAAACAGTATTGTTGAGTTACTGTTAGATATGAGCAGGGCAGGCTTTAGCGCGCTAGTGGCACCCTGTGCGCCAGTGTTTGTTAGGGCCCCCCTTTCTGTCGCCTCTCTCTCACTCTCTTCTCTCCTCTGTCTCCAGCTTGCCTGCCCCAGTGCTAATTATTGTCCCCTAAGTTGACATCCTGCCCCCCCCCCAACATTTCTGTCCCCTGTCTCTCCCTCAGCCTTCCTGGTATTTGTGAAAGCCCGCTCTGAAGGGCAAGGGCTGTCTGTAAATCTCATTTCCTGCCAATGGCCTGTGGATGCGAAGCCAGCACTGTGGCAACTCACAGGCTTTACAGGACTTCACAGGCTATGGTGGAACAGAGCCTGACACTGCTGGATAGACAGCGGAGAGACCAGCACACAGCATGGGTCCCAGGAAGAACCAGATGGCCTAAGAGATGGACAGGGCAAGGTAAGGCAGCTAGGGCGATGCAACCGGTGCTGCCGCACTGGGTGCTGACTTAGGATGGGGGTGCTATGTTTGCAAGTATATTGTGACTTTAAAAGCACCTGCTGGATGTTCCTTGCCACCAACAGTTTTCAGGCAACAATAACAATCTTAAGATAATTCCGGTGATTAATGGTCATTCTGGAGAGAGACTGCAGTTTTGTCTAGTGGATGTTTTGACTCATCATAACGTACAGGGTTACTATGCCTGCTACAAAGGCCGTCTACATGCAGATCACAAAGTGTATATAATGTGAATAGGTCAGTGGGTTTCTGCTTTTGTCAGATGCAGAAAAGTACCCTCTTTTTGGCATGGTTACCCCACTTTTTGCCTGTTGTCAGTATGTTTTGACTGTGTTCACTGGGATCCTGCTAACCAGGACCCCAGTGCTCTCTCCCATTAAATTTGGTTGCTTGGACCACACACACCCCCTCTTGGCATACTGGTGCCCCTTATAAGTCCCTAGCATATGGTACCCAGGTACCCAGGGCATTGGGGGATCAGGGGTTCCCATGGGCTGAAGCATTTATTATGTATTATGCCACCCATAGGAGCCCATGTAAACTGTGTCTGCAGGCCTGCCATTGCAGCCTGCGTGAAAAGGTGCTTGCACCCTTTCACTTCAGGCCACTGCACCAGGTCACTGTAAGTCACCCCTATGGTAGGCCCTCCTAGCCCAGAGAGTAGGGTGCAAGTACCTGTGTGTGAGGGCACCTCTGCAGGAGCAGAGGTGCCCGCACGAACTCCAGCTCCATTTTCCTGGACCTCGTGATTGCGGGGACGCCATTTTATGCTTGTACTGGACATAGGTCACTACCTATGTCCAGCTACATAATGGTAACTCCGAACCTGGGCATGTTTGGTAACAAACATGTCAGAATCATACCCCAATACTATTGTCAGTATTGATTGTATGATTCCATGCACTCTGGGGGCTCCTTAGAGGATCCCCAGCATTGCTCCTACCAGCTTTATGGGGTCTTCCGAACAGCTCACGCTGCTGCCACCCCTCAGACAGATTTCTGCCCTCCTTCTGCTGCTTGAGCAGCTCATGCCCAGGAAGGCAGAACAAAGGATTTCCTTTGGAAGAGGGAGGCAACACCCTCTCCGTTACAAGGCTTGGGAGGGGTAGCCTCGCCAAGCTACTAGTATGCTCTGAAGGGCACATTTGGTGCCCTCCTTGCATAAGCCAGTCTGTACCAGTTCAGGGACCTCAGCCCCTACTCTGGCGTGAAACTGGACAATGGAAATGGCGTAACCACTCCCCTGTCCATCACCACCCCAGGGGTGGTGCCCAGAGCTCCTCCAGGTGGCCACTTGATTCTTCCATCTTGAATCTAAGGTTGGCAGAGGCCTCTGTGAGAATCTGAGTGGCCAGGTCAGGGAGGTGACATCACAGCCCCCTCCTAGGTGGTCACCCGGCTAGGTGACCAATCCCCCTTTCTGGGCTATTTTGAGTTTCCCTCTTGGGTGGGTCCTCAGATTTGACGTGCAAGATTCCAGCAGGACTCCTCTGCAACGTTTACTTTGACTTCTGGCCACTGGAACCGCAACTGGACTTCACAGGAACCTACAATCTGCAGCTCCAGCGACGACTTTGCCACGCAACATTGTTTCTCCTAATCCTTCCAGCAACTGCAACATTTGCCCAGCTGTGCTTCCTCTGAGGGCAGCAAGTCTTCAGTCTGCATGAGAAGAAAGAAGGAAAATTCCTTGAAGTGAAGGAGTCACTTATCTGCATCCGCAGGCACCAACTGCAACAACAACCGGCTGCGTGGATCTCCTCTCCTCCTGAGCTGCGTGGATCCTGCATCAGGGGTGGTAGTCTGGAGTGGTCTCCTTGGTCCTCTCTACCAGCTGCCCAACTTTGGAGTAGGTAGGTCCTTGCCTTCCCATGCAGGACAGTACCCCCATGCACCGCATCTCTTGCAGCTACCCCCGGCACTCTTCTCTGTGAAGCACAGCCCTCAATGTGCTTCGCCTGTGAAGTGGGACCTCTCTTCAGGTGTGCTGTGGGCCTCTCTACAGCTCCTGGGCTCCTTGCCTGTAGGTCTTCTGTGGGGGCTGCCTCTCCTCCTCCAGACTCTCTGCCTTGCTGATGGTCACCTGAGACTCCCCTCCATGGGTTGAGTCCCCCTGGACCTTGCTGGTCCCCAGTAGCTCCACTTTTCTCCTACTGCGACATTTGCTTTTGCCAAGGCTTGTTGGTGGGTTTTCCACACCACAGACTGACTGCAATTCTTCATCTGGCGTGGGACGTCGACTGCATCACCTAGGAACTCTTCATCTGCTCCAGTGCTGCATTGCTGACCATCTTCGTCTCCCCGTCGACCAACTCCTGCATCCACAGATGGGTGGGTAGTGGCTCCTGCCACGACCGGACCATCCTACGTAAACTGGACTTGGTGCCCTTCTTTTCCAGGTCTTACTCTTCCAGGATCCACCTCTAGTTTCTTGCAGTCTTGTCTGTGTTTTGAAATATCCTTCTCTGAAGTCCTTTTGGTGGGTCAGGGAAAAAACTGTAACTTACCTCTTTTCTCCTGGTCGCTGGGGGGCACTCTGGTACTTACCTTTGGGGTTTCCTAGTTCCTCCAGCTCCCCTCTACCAATTCCACTTCCTTGGGTGGGGACCCAGCTTTCGCATTTCACTTTCTTAGTATATGGTCTGGTCCCCTCTAGGCCTTCAGTATTGCCTATTGCTTTTCACTGTTTTCTATTGCTTTTTATGCCAATTTGTGATTGCTGCTGTACATATAATAGTGTGTTACTTACATCCTATTGGAGTATTGCCTATCTAGTGTTTTAGTGTTTGTGTTACTGTAACAAGGAACCTTTATTTTCGTAACATGTGTTTCTTTCATGTGTGTAAGTGCTGTGTGACTACAGTGGTATTGCATGATCTTTGCATGTGTCCTAGATAAGTCTTGGCTGCTCATCCACAGCTAACTCTAGAGAGCCTGGCTTCTAGACACTGCCTACACTTCACTAATAAGGTGATACCTGGACCTGGTATAAGGTGATAATACCATAGGTACTCACCATACACAAGGCCAGCTTCCTACATCAGAGAGCTCCTTTTTTGTCCCCTGCAATTTATAAATGAAAACTGAATATAGAACAGTGAGCAATGAACTCATCAAAGAGCTGCATGCAAACATCAAGGTATAGATTAGAGCGTCATGATTTCCCCCCACTTTTTGATTAACTTAATGTTGAAAAACAAGTTGATTTGAGTGCAGTTCTTATTATTAAAGAGAGCCCCCAACCATGGTGTTATGTTTTAAATTCTGAGTTTGCGCTTCTCCAGATAAAGCACTCTGAAACTATACCTGCTACCAGTATGGATGACCTGTGACACCTACACCTTGTAGTCCTCTGTCTTATGTAACATTTCATATACACTGATTTACACATATATGATGATTGTCTCTGCGTAATGTCTGTGTGATGTAAAGTGCTTTGACACCCTAGACTGGTATGAGGGATGAATGATAGAACAACACATGCGTATATCGTGCATGCCTTAACATCGCGGTCTCAACAATGACCGTGTCTTTACTACGCATGCCTTTACAACGAATTTCATTGTAAAAGCATGTTTGGTAAAGGAACATGCGTGGTAAATTCTCCCTACCCTGCCCCCTTACACCTGATACCATACTCCACCCATCCAAGCACTTAAAACTGCCCCTGCCCTGAGCCCTAAACCCCCCTGCCCTGAGCCCTAAAAGTAACCCTGCCCTGTCCTAAAAACTACCCCGACCCCCACTCTGAACCCTAAAACCTTCCCTGAACTGCTCTAAAAACTACCTTGATGCCCCTGCCCCCACCCTGAACCCTAAAACCTACCCCGCTCTGTCCTAAATACTACATGACCCCCACCCTGTACCCTAAAACCTACCCCACACTGTCCTAAAACTACTTGAACTCCATGCACTCCTCCTGACCCCTAAAACCTACCCCACCCTGTCCTAAAAACTACCCCGACCCTACCCTGCCCTAAAAATGACCCCAACCTCCCAACCTCCCACTCTAAACCCAGCCACAGCCCTACTTACCTCTCTCTCCTCTGCCTCTTCCTGTTCCACCCGGACAGCTAGACCGCTATCTATGCTGTAACCACGCATATGCGTGGTAAAGACATGTGTGGTAAAGGCATGCGTGCTAGACCCATATGTGTGGTAATGGCAGCGTGGTCAATGCATTGCATTGATTGCGTTGTAAGGGATATTTCCCGGTATGAGTGGTGCTATAAAACGAATGAAATGCATCTGAGAGAGAGTGGTGATGGATGGTAGTGAGGGAATCCGTGGCAGAGGTGGTCACTGGGGGGCACCAACAAACAATGTCGCACAGGGCGCCACCAGCACTAAGGACGGCCCTATCAGACAGCACAGCAGTTCACAGGAAGGCCGCAGCACAGAGACTGCCACTTGACAGTCAGACAAGGACCTAGCAGCAATCATAGGCCTTACTGGCCTTCACAGGCAGGCGGGGGCCCAGAGACTGACACAGCCTGACTAGAAAGAAAGCTCCCAACAGGCAGCACAGTGCCTGGCAGGCAGCACAGGAATCGACAGGAAGCACTGCGCCCAGCAGGCAGTACAGGCCTCTTAGGACTTCACACAGGCGAACAGCATCACAGAGCCTGTCGCTGCCTAACAGGCAGCAAAGAGCCCAGCAGACAGGGAATTGCAGGCCACACAGGACTCGACTGGAAGCGACCGTCTTCCCCATCTCCCCCCACCACGGCAACCCTTCTGGGTGCAAACTTAGTGCAGGGGGCCCACCTCAAGGTTGTCCCTGTCCCCCCCAGAAATTTAGTGTCTCCTACGCCCCTGCGGGCTGCAGCTGCCTTCCGAAAAGAACAGTCTTTACAACAAAACTTTCTGTGGGGTGTGCAGAGGGCCGTCCAATGACGCTGTCACTACCAATGGAAGAAAAGGATAGTTTGTTTTCTTGAGTCATTCCTTGGTAGCAGATAATAAAGAGATGCTTTCACCTACCCCGAAGGTGGGAGGGGAGGTTGGCCCTGTCCTTGAAAAGTTGAGATGAGTTATCTGGTCCAAGACAAATGGCCTTTACGCTTGTAAACACCAGCAGAGATTTCACGTTGGCATTTTAAACAGATGATAGCGGAGGGTGCATTGTTTGGGTGAGACTTAAATGGACAGCGATGGAGGGGGTCCTATGAACTGACCCTCGGCCAGGGGTACTCTGAGGAACTGCACCTGGACCCTCCTGTAAACCTGTCCGAGAGGCCTGAGAGCCTCCCGGGGAGGGCTCCAGTGTAAACAGCCTTCGCACCAGTCACCGGGCACTCAGAGGAGACAGATCACGAAAACAGATCAGCGGAATCTGTAACAAATACAGGTATCGCCGTGGGGCCCTCTTCCTTCTCCAAAGAACATTCCACTAATGTTAAATGATAACTCCACGTCGAGGCAAACTTTATAGTATGTGTATACTGGTGATATGATATTTGATTAGATTGTGTTCAGTGGTCATGTACAATCTATCTGACAAGGGACATGCACACGCTGAGGTTTCCTATTCTAAAATCACTGAGGATCTTTAGAAGAAAATAGAGGGGTGACTGCAGGCTTAGCAGGCAAACCACGGGAGCCCGTGTGCACACAGCCTGACTTCAAGTCTCTCCATCTGCAGGTAGCACGCTCTTTACACTGTCGCCTTCCATGCACTCGCTTCAAGCCGCCTTCCTGCATGTGCGCGTAGCCTGGCTTCTCCCCTTCAAACTTCCGCCTTCCATGCACGCACAGCCCGCCTGACCCACTGCAGTTCTTCCTCCACGCGCAAGTAGCCTGACTTAACCCTTTCAAGTTTACGCTTTCATCCACACATAGCCTGCGTGCCCCACTACAAGCCTTGCTCCATGTGACAGCCTCACTTCACTCGTTACAAACCTTCTTCCTGTATTTGCACATAGCCTGACTTTACCCCACCGCTTCAGTCCTGCTCCCATCATGCACACAAAGCCGGACAACCCCTCTTCCGGTGGCCTGACCTCACCTGTCTCAAGTCCTTACTCCGTGCACACCCGGCCTGCTGAATCCACTTCAAACCCCTTCCTCCCTGCACACATGGCATGACCATATCTGCTTGAAACCATCCCCCTGTCTGGGCACGTAGCCTGGCATGACTCGCTTTAAGCCGCCTTCATTCATGTGCTTGGGGGCAAGTGCAGCAGCGACAAACCGTCTCCCTCTATGCACACACAGCCTTACTGGCCCTCTTCAACCCACCTTTCCCATTTGCAGTTTAACTGCAAGTGCCTCCACCCTTAGTTAAAAAAAAAAAAACAAGATGTGTTGCACTTTTTTTCCTCGTGGCAAAGTTTTTGCTTAGTACAGCAAGACCGATTTGGCTATGGTGGCATCCCGATGAGCAAGGTTATAAGCCTGATCTGTTAATAATGAAAAAATATGATAACGGTAGTAGGCATGACCTATTTACTGTGAAAAACAAGTCAATAGAGGTGTGTTGTTTTTGCTCTGTATGGAACACAGTACAATATCACTCTGTTACATGAAATCTTGCAAATTACTGTGCACTGTGATAATCCTTGTTGGGCCCTCTTAGGAGAGATAGTGTTTTGCCTATTGTAATTTTATATACAATTGCAATTTTATCTCTGTATGCCTGATGGATGCCTTGTGGGATAGCTTCACTCATTACAGTAGGACAGTGTTGGTTATGGCCATAAATCAGTGATAAAGACTGTTGGCCTGATTTGTTCGCTGACAAAAGTTTGCCATAGGTTTGACCTGTTTATTAAGAGAAGTTCTCACAAAGGCACAATGGTGGATTGTTAGCACAGTGTGTGGCTGACTGTATAACGAACATGACATTTCACAGATTACCGCAGTAGGCAATTGGTTTTGTTGTTGGTCCCCTCATCTGACTAACCCGTTGAGGAGAAGATTTTATCGTGTAATTCTTGTTCAGGCATTTGAGGGGGGTTGTGTATTGCTGTGCCTAACATAATTTTGTTCACAGTTGTTGTTTTATAACTCTGTATAATGATTGCCAGTTTATGTGTTCTTTAGTAGGCCTATGTTGGTTATGGTGTCAAGACAATAGTAAAGGTTAGAGGCATTATGGATCATTAGGAAGAGTTATGTCATATTCCACAGGTTTGATCTGTTTATGAAAGGTGATTGCAAAGCCAGTAGGTCTGACTTAATTAAGGGAAAACGTATGTGTGAAAGACATTAGGCTTTTAACCCCTTAGCTGCTGGGCCTTACCCTCTCCCCCCCCACCCCTTTCCAATACTGAGCCATTATTCAGCTATTTGGAGTAGTTTGCACTTAGGCACCCATAACATTTTGTCCACATAAGCTATCTAAGCCAAATTTGCATTCTTTTTTTCCAACATCCTGGGGATTCTAAAGGTACCCAGAGATTCTGGGTTCCCAGGAGGAAGGCGAGAAATTTGCCAAAATACAGCTACACTTTGTTTTTTGGGGGAAAAAAGTGCTGCAGAAGGAAACAACCTTTTCCCTGCAAATGGGATCAACAAAGGGTTTGTCGAGCTAAAATCACAATTTTTCCAGCTTTCAGGAACAGGCAGACTTGAATCAGAAACCCAAATGTTTCAACACAGTTTTGCATTTTACCAGTACATATCCCATTTGTATTATTTTTTGTGCTTTCAGTCTCCTTTCACTTAGTGACAGAAATGGGTGTGAAACCAATGATGGATCCCGGACAGCTAAACATTTCTGAAAAGTAGACAATATTCTGAATTCAGCAAGGGGTCAGATTTTTTTTAAAGCAATATACCGTTGCGTCTGCTGGACCCTGTTGGTTGTGGGGATAAATAGGGATTGTAGGTTCACCAATGACCCAAGATACCCAGAGCCAATGAATGAGCTGCACCTTGCAATGGGTTTTCATTGTATACTGGGCATACAGCAATTCCATTGGTAAAATATAAAGTGAAAAACAGGTATGAAGGAAACCTATGTATTTCCAAAGTGGGCACAAGATATAGAGTGTGTGGATGTATAATTGTTTGTATGGGGTATAAGTGGATGTTTGAGCTTTTTTTTTGGATGATGTCATCAATGATGTCATTTGAGATGTCACCAGTGATGTCACTGACCATGTCATAAGTGATGTAATATGTGAGGTGATAAGCAGTGCATTACAGGGGTGCAAATTATAGCTTGCTGAGGTAACTGTAACTGAATAATTTCACTGGTTTTGTGGAATGTGAGCCTAACTATAACATCCCTGGTTTTTTTTCAGTGCATTTCTATGTTTTTTTGTAATTCTGTTTCCTAACAATAACATCCGTGTAACCTTTGTTTTTTTCAGTGAATTTTTAGGTTTTATTTTACATAAAGTAATTTTTATTACATACATTAATCCAACCACCACTGCGCATTGCCTTTCACCATGCGTGGCAGCGATTGGCCACAGCCATGCACATCAGGGGTTAACCGCAGAGCCTGGTCCGTGGCCAGGCCCTGCATCCAACCCCTGTAACCACCCAATCCTTTGCTGTGCACATTCTTTGGCCATGCGCAGTGGGGGTTGCCCGCAACACCTGGCCTGCAGCCAACCCCTATAATCACCCAAGCCCGTGCTGCGTACGGCCTTTGCCCATGCGTAGCGGAAGCTGGCCACCATGCCTGAGCCACAGCCGCCTATCTCGGCCCCGGGGTCCCCATCCCCCCAAGGCCAGTCTAAATATTTTATTTTTTTGGGGGGGCAAGGCTGCGCAGCCCCTTCTCCCTAGGCTGACCTCTGCCCTGGGGACCCCATGCCCCTGGCCACGGCCTAATTTTCTTTTTGGGTGGGGGAGGAGGACCACGTGCCCCCCTCCCCAGGCCAGTATCGGCCCAGGGACCACATCCCCCAGGGCCCAGCGTAACTATTTTAATTTTATGTGGTAGGGGGGCCCCGTTTCCCAGGGCCCGGCCTAAATTAAAAAAAAAATCTGGAGAGAGGGGCCATGTTGTCCTTTTCCCCCAGGGGACCCCATGTTCTGGGGTCCAGCCTAACTATTAATTTTAATTGGCTGTGGGGGAGGTCGACTGTCCTCTCCCACACAGTTCACACATTTTGCCCTGGGAAAGTGGTGGTCCATGGGGAAGAGGGGACCACGGGCCACTGCCCCACATAAATTACATAAATCGCTCCAGGGAGGTGGGGGTTGCCGGGGCAGTGGAGGGGTCAGGAGGCCCCCCCCAGGTAAAAAGAAAACAGTGTCCCCAGGACCTGTCCCAGCCATAGGGTTATGTAAAAACAAGCACAGCCAGTCCCCCATAACCACACCAAGCCTGTGCCGAGGGCTGGCCGCAGGCGCCAAACCCCACACCACTCATGGCCAAAGGTCTTTGGAGCTTAAAGTTGCCAACATTAAATATATATATATTTAGGGGGACCGCAAAGGCCTCCCCCAGACCCCAAGGACCACACCTCCCTGGGGCTGCTTAATAACAATTGTTTTGGATGCCACATGGACCCCATCGGGCCCCAGGCAACATTAAATAAATATATGGGGGGCACAATGACCACCCCAGGGACCACCTCCTCCCCAGGACTTCATAATACAAATGTGGAGGGGCTGCAAAGACCCCCACCCCACCCCCCAGTCCCCAGGGAACGCCACATCCCTGGGACAACATTAAAAAAATATATGGGGAGGGGAGGCCACACGGACCACCCAGACCCTCGGTATCACTTCCTCCCTGGGGCTACATAGTAAAAAAAAAACGTATGGAGGGCGCGGTACAGCAATAAAGAAATATATGGGGCGGCCACATGGACCCAAACCGGGGAACACCACCTCCCCGGGCTATTTTTAAAATATTTAAAGAGGAGCCGCAAGGACCCTCCTGGGCCCTGGAGGCCAACACCTCCCTGGGGCTAAATACTTCTTTTAAAAGTGAAGGGAGCCATGTAGACCCCCTACCTAGGCTGATTTCAGCCTGAGGGCCCCCATCCCCCGGGGCCCAGACACATGTTGCACCCAGTATAAACTTATGGGGTCCGCCTGGGGAGCTTCAAGGCTCAGCGGTCCTAGCCGGCTCCTATCTCCTGCAGGAGGCCGCATTTCTCTTGCATGCAGGTGGGAGAAATAATTTCATCTCTTTCCATTCCTGCATGTCTTCAGGCAGTGAAAGAGATTAAATCTCCGCTTCCAGCAAGCGGGAGCATTTTTAAAGTTCCCGCTTGCTGGAAATGGAGTGTTTGCTTTTGCTTGGTGGGAGCTGGCACAGCTGCTGCCAAGCAAAAGCAAACAGCTACCTTCTGAGGGTGGGCACCCAAGGAGGTAGAAGAAGCAGGTCCCCAAGGCCTTGTATGGCTCAAGAGGGGGCTGCTTTGCCCCCTCCTTCTTTTCGATTTGGCCCAAGGGAGGTGGTGGTCTATGGGATGCGGGGGCCATGTGCTTCCCCGTATACTTATTAGATGTAGCCCCTGGGTGCTGGTGGTCCCCAGGTCCTTGGGACCCACCTCCTCCATTTATTTGACTTATTAATGGACAAATGCCCCGGGAATTGGCCCAGACAGGGGCCAAATGAGGTTAGAGTGCGGGAGACTGCCTTTTTTATTTTATTCCTGGAAAAATATGCAGATCCATCTGCTGATTTTTTTAGTACTGGCAGGACCAAGGCTAGAGGCTCAGGTTATTCCTTCCCTGGCCCCCTTTCTTTTTTTGGCGTTTTTTTCTTTGGGACTCCGCTGTGGATCCTTCACATTCATAGGTACATCTTTTTTAACCTTTAATATCTCAGATACTGAATGGATTTGCACCAAATCACAAAAAGCACAATGTACACACCAAGGTTTAGCTTTCTTGCCAAATTTTGTGTAATTCCGTTCAGCGGTTTGGGCTGTAGACATGTCTAAAGACCCTATGGGAAAATGAATGGTGAAAACGTTTTTTGGGACCCTCCCCCTTTTTCTCAGTCCCCGCTTGACAGATAGCCCCAACACTTTCAAGACGGCAGCGGAACCACCTGTCTTACTAGTTTTGAAAGTTTTGTGAAGATTCGGCAAGGGGTGCCAATTTTTTGGCAAAACAAAAACTCTCTTCCTATGGAAACTAGGTCCTAACTAGAACTAACTACTGTCGACTGCCAGTAGGTAGTATGTATGTATATATAGTATGTATATATCGGGCTCTGTCCTTTGACAATGGTAGTACAGTTAAAGGCAGGGGAAGCTCGTTATCAATTCACAGGGGTCCTGTAAAATAGGCTTTACAGACAGAACACATCAGGGCTTGCAGCCGAAACAATAAAGAATTCATGCATTTGGTTCTGGCATCATACTAGAGCGTGTGCATCTTTTTTTTGTTTACCACAGGGACTGCTATATGTATATACATGCACAAAGGAAACTTTGGGGTAGTCCCTTTGTGCCAGTGGTCAGTATGAATGTCATGTACATCCTACTTCATCATGACAGCATAACAAATGGGACAATGGGTCAGACGCCTTCAGCATTTGTCTCTTTTGCACTGTGACAGCACTTCTCTGATCACTTACATACATTTGCCTGAAAATCACTTTGCATTAGTGTCAGGGATGGTTGGCCAGCCCTTTAGTCTTCAGTGTTGTTCCTTTAGCAGTTCAGTTCATTTATTTTCTTCTTTTCTCTTTATTGTTATCTTTAGAGCATACTACATCTTCTAAATGTTAATTTTCAGCTTCATTGCTGAAATCTACAGTGTGCCACATCCCACGTGGCCACTCCCTCTAATCTAAGGGACTATCATGAAATGGTATTGTCTATAGCGTACCATTGTTTTACCATTCCAAGATTACCAGTGTGTTCGTTCCAAACGTGGTGGCCATGCTGGACTTCAAAAACGTAAATATCCTAAATACAGTACCATTGCAACTTAGTCATCTACTGCTGTTTTTAGTATTATATTTTATTGCAATCATATGCCTGTGTGTCTGTTTTATTGTGTTTGTGTAAGTGGGAGAATGAATAGATGCATCGGTACAAGGATGATTGATAGGGTGCATTTCTGACTTATTGTGTGCCTAAACCCATGAATGGCTAATGAGGCTATTTAATTTATGAGTCCGACTTAGTTGTAGTTCACATTTGTTACTTATGTTGCCCACACAAAACGTTATGTCAACCAATCAGTCAAGGATTTGTAAAGCGCTAATCACCTGTAAGGGAATCCAGGCACTGGGTTTGGCTGCTCAGTGTGTCAGTCAAAGAGACAGATCTTGAGCCCTTTTCTGAATTCCTGGATGGACGGTGCTGTTCTGAGGTCCATGGGGAGACTACTCCAGGCTTTTGCCGCAAGGTATGAGAAGGAGTGGCCCACTCTTATAGCATTGGATGCTGGGGGTGCAGACGAGGGAGGCTTGTGTATGGGTAGCCAGTGTAGCATGTGGAGGGTGAGTAAGCAGGCCACGGAGACTAAGTTGATCTGGTCCTTCATGGTGAGTCTATTGTCCATGATAATGCTGAGGTTGCAGACTTGGTCCGTGGGGGTGGCTCCCAGGTTGCCGGGCCACCATGAGTCCTTTTGTGTGGTGGAGCGCCTGAAGTTCTTGATTTCCGTCTTCTCCGTGTTAAGTCTGAGGCAGTTGTCTTGCATCCGGTTGGCAATGCTGGTCATCCATAGGTGAAAGTTGGCATTCACAGTGGAAGGGTCTTTGGATAGTGAGAGGATGAGCTGGGTGTTGTCGGCGTATGAGATGATGTTGAGTCTGTGGTTCCTGAAAATGTTGGCCAAAGGGGGTCATGTAGGCATTGAAGAGGGTTAGACTGAGGGATGCTATAGATCATGAGCTTGGGTTTTGATGATAAGGGAAGTAGGAGGACTCTTTGAATTCTGTCAGATAGAAAGGATGCGTTCCATTTGAGGATGTTGTCTTGAATGCTGATCCGGTGGAACCTTTTGTTTAGGGTGTGGTAGGAGACAGTGTTGAAAGCTGCTGAGAGGTTGAGGAGGATGAGGGCTGCCGATTCTCCTTAGTCCAGGAGGCTTCTAATGTTGTCTGTGGCAGTGATGAGGGTGGTTTCGGTGTTGTGGGTCGCACAAAAAACTGTTTGGGTAGTGTCCAGAAGGTTGTTGGTCTCTAGATATTTCGTAAGTTGTTGGTTGATAGCTTTCTCAAGGACTTTGGCAAGAAAGGGGAGTAGGGAGATCATTTTTTTTTTTTTTTTTTTTTAGCTTGTTGGGGTCTGCAGAAGGTTTCTTGAGGAGGTGTTTGATTCCCCCATGTTTCCTTTCGTCCGTCCAGGTAGATGGCTGAGGTGATGAATGTGTTGAAGATGTCTGCGAGTTTGCTGTTGATGGCGTTCCTTCTGAGGTTGAATATGTGCTCAGGACAGGGGTCCGAGGGAGATGCAGAGTGGATGAGCAGGTTCCATATAGTGATCTTGTGGCTGCTGAGGAAGTCTGCGGGGTCCAGGTGGCTGAGGGTGTAGGCGGTGGCAGGTTGGGGTGCTGTTTTTGTAAATGGTTGATATCTTGTTGTGGAAGTACTTGGCGAGGGCGTCGCAGAGGTCCTGGAAGAACCAGATGCTGTTTTCTGGTGCTGAGGGATTGGAGAATTCCTTGACAATGCTGAAGAGTTGCTTCCTTTGGTTGGGGCTGGCTTTGATGGATGCTGTTGGCTAGTACATTCCCTTTGGTATCTTTCATGAGTCTGTGGTACTGGCTGAGTGAGTTCTTAAAGGTGGTCCGGTCAGCGGTCTCCTTGGTGGCGCGCCATTTCTTTTACAGTTGTTTGCAGTTGCGTTCTAAGGTTCTTAGTTCGGGGGTGTACCAGCTGGCTTGTGTGGCGTGTCTGTTAGATTTGGAAGTTTTGCTAGGGGCAACTCTGTCGCCACTGTCCGAGATGTGGGAAGTGAAGTTTTTGATGGCTTCTTCAATGTCCGAGGAGGTGTCAGGGAAAGGAGTTGAGGGAATCAGTCCATTGTCTTTTGGATGCTGTGTTCGAGCTGGGGTGAGCGGTGATGGTTAGTCTAATGACGTGGCTGGGGACCAGTGTGTAGGTGAAGTGGACGATGGTGTGGTCTGACCAGATGAGCTTGTTGGTGTGGCTGTATTTGATTCTTTTGCTAGCTGTGAAGATGGGGTCTAGCGTGTACCTTGCAATTTCCGTTGGTTCGTGACTATCTGAGTTAGGCCGATGTTGTTCATGTTTTCCATTAGGTTGGCATTGTTGACATTGTTGGGGCCATTGAGGTGTAAATTGAGGTGTCCGAGGAAGATGTGGTATTCAGTGTTGATGGTTTGGGAAGCAATGAAATCGGGGATGGCGTCACAGAAACTGGGGCGGGGTCCTCAAGTTCTGTAGGCGAGAGTGCCATTCATGGTGTTTTTGCCATCTAGTCTCTGATGGAAATGGAAGTGTTCCATAGTTGATGTGTGTTTGTCCATCGTGGTAGTGCAGTGGATTCGATTCCACCTCTTTGTTTGTTGATACAGTCATGGTGAACAATCTTGTAGCCAGTGGGCAATGTTGAATCAATGCTGGGTGCGGCATTGAGCCAGGTTTCTGTGAGGAAGACGATGATGGGGTGAGGGTTGTGATGGTGTCCCACATCTTGGTTTCATGCTTGCCGAGGGATCGAACGTTGAGTAGGAGGCAGCCAGAAGGGTGGCGGAAGTAGGATGCATTGCTGTGAAGGTGTTGCAGGGGAACTGGGAGTGGTGGCAGGTGAAGGGTCTGACTGTGGAGCGGGGAGAGGTGCTGCGTCAGTTCTTGCTATGGAGCCTGGGGTTCAGGGTGGTGAGTAGCAGTGGTAGGTGGGAGATCCAGGGTTCCTGGCGCTGGGTGCAGTCCAGGCATGGATGGGCACAGACGGGCTTGCTTTTGGTGCTCATCCGGCGCTGGCAAGGAAGCAGGAGAGCTCGGAGCGGGATGCAGGAAACAGGCGGGAAAACAGTGAGGAAAACAGGCAGGAAAAACAGAGGCAACAATAGCAATGAAACTGCAGAAATTAGCCAGAAATATCCACTAAATCACCACAACAAAGAAATAACCACAAATGAAAATGTCAAATAATAAACAAAGAAAAACGAAAATAATGCTTGTGATAGGATGCTAGCGACTCCCCACAGTGGGACGGAACTGGAGGGCTCAGGAGCACTGGTGAGGTCGCATGACCAGGGGATCCATGCAGCTGACAAGTGGCAGTGGGGGAGCGGCGAACAAGACCCTAGGAGGCAGGAGTGGCTTGCGGGGCTTGGGTGGGGCGGGGGCACTTACCTGTTCCCCTCCCACACTGCACTGCTTCTCTGCTGCTGCAGACACAGGCTCCCAGAGGCCAATCCCGACACTGTGTTGCTGAGCTGGAGAGAGCCCTGTGCGAAAGTGTGTTTGGCCAGCCAGAAACAGCAGGTAAAACACACATGCGCTCTGAGGGGAGTACACACCCCTCTGCTTGTCACCCCCAATGCCCCGCCTCTTTCACAAGGAAAGGATAATAAACTGTGTTTATTATCCTTTCCTTGTGAAAGGATTTGCAGCGGTTGCTGCTGGCGGGTGGGGCGACGCTCCTCCGCCCAAACAAAGGAGTAGCGCCTGCTAGGAGGTCAAAGGCTGCACACACAGTGTTCTTTTACATAGTCCATTCATCTTTCATTATGGTTCTCGCATCTTTCATTGTGATTCTCACATTTTTTTATTTATGTATTACACACAGGATTGTATGTAGTACACACTATTCATTATGTAGTTAACACATCTTTCATTTATGTAATGCACATAGAATTTTATGTAGTGCACACAGTCTTCTTTTATGTAGTTCACATACTTCATTTATGTAGTGAGCACAGGACTTTATGTAGTACACAATGTGTTTTATGCAGTACACATAAGACTTTATGCAGTAGACACTTCTTTTATGTAGTTCAGATATCTTTCATTTATGTAGTACAGACTGGATTTTATGCAGTTCACACACTTCATTTAGGTAGTACACACAGGATTGTATGCAGTACACAGTCTCCGTATATGTAGTACACACAGGCCTCTTTTATTTCCCATAATTTAACATTCTTTATACCATTTGCAGTACGCTCAGCTCTTAATCAGCGCTAGTGCAAAAACAGGTGTGAATAATCCCTGTGCTAGTGTTTTTGCACCACTGCCTGGGTCTAAATGATGATATTGGTGTAAACAAAAATGGGTACATTTCCCTCATTGGAGTGCTGCAGTCTGAATGATCTGGATGAGAACATCAAAAAACGTTAAACTCTCCAGGCAAAAGTTTGATTTGATCAAAAATAAAGGCAGAGGGACAGGGGTGTACTGCTGCCCATGTATATCTGCAGCCAATTTAGCCTGACTGCTGGAGGTCAGAAGAACCAAAGAAACTGAAAAGTGTATGTGGACGTCTTTGGATGGGTACATTTGGAGTTCTAGGCTTATTTACAGCGACACAGATCAATGAACGTAAAGCATTATTTTCAAGCACCAATGTTCCTCTTCCCGGGACCCAGGTTGATTTTGTAAGAACTTAAGTGTAAATGTGTCAAAAATGTACACATTTTTTTGGACCGCCGAGCTCCAAGTACAGGCCTTTCATTCCCCCGGGCCCACATGGTGATGGTTCATTATGTCAAATCTCAAATAGGAGTCCTGAAATGGATCAATGCGGAAAAAGACCCCAGGCACAAGTCTGTGGCTGGCCCATCGGGGAGCAGGATGCTAGGCATGACTGCATAAGAGCCGGGGAGCTTGTGGGGAGAGAGGCAGATCCTGAGGCATTTGCATCCGTGATTAGTGCCATGTTTGAGAAAGAGAAGAAATCATCCTCTAGACCATGGGTACTCGAAAAACATTTCGTCGGCGGCCACAAAATACTGTCTGTGACATGCCCGAGGGCCGCACCGAAGCCAGCAGGGTGAAGGTTGGGGAGATGAAAGGTGGGTGTAGGGGGACACAAAGCAAATGCATGGTGGGAACAACAAACCGTGAGAGAAAAAGAGATACTCATCTGGTGGCTGAATTGCAAAATGTGAAACCAGAAAACTAGGCATCATACCTGGCTTCCTCATTTGACCAAACTGTGTGATCCTAGGCAATCAGTTGATTTGATTTGCCTCCTTTTTCTTCATTATCAGATATGAGAGCCCCTTGAAATACACAAGTTCAGGATGTGTGCTTTACAAAATCTTCTCTTGTGTTTTATTTAATAAACTATGATGTTGTTCCAGTTACATAAAAACCAAGGATACACACAAGGTGAACCTGACAAATTACTTGCCTCTTGGTTCTCTAATGGCATTGTTTTCATAATGGGGGCCGCATGAATGTTTCCAAGATCATGTTTGAAAACAATCACTTCTAATAAATGCCTCTCAATGCAGTGATATAATCTGATCCGGTAAGGTAAAACGCTCATGCATTTAAATAAAATACACTTTTTTGAAGTATGCAGACTGTTCATCACATTTTTACATGTTTAGAGCAAGATGTCTTTAAAACTAAACGTGTTCTTAGAAAAAGGTTGTCTAGAGTACTTAGTTAATGTGCAAATAAAGTATGCCCATTTCACAGCTTTCTGAATTTTTCTGCTTTGTCAAATGAACAGCAGCCCATTGCTGCTGTTAACCAGGGGGCCACAATTAAAGGTGAGAAGGGCCGCATGAGGCCCCCGGACCGTACTTTGAGTATCCTCCGCTAGACCTTTCCCCTGCCACGTGGGGACAGTTCATGGCTGGACAACTGAGTACAAAGCGTAAACTAAATACAGAGTGCAGGTCCAGTACTAGCACTTACCTTAAAGGACAGAGTTAGTGTACCGAAGCTTACAATTACTTCCTAATCAGTCAGCTAAGTTAATTGCTTCGTAATGAGATTTATTAAGTGCCTAAGATAAGCCTATCGTATGGTCCACGGGTTTAAAATGTCCTCTGTACATCAGTATGCATTACCAGAAAATCATTGTTTCGGAGCTGCTGGGTGATAGACCCACTTTTTACCCCCTAAGGGTCAATAAAATTAGTATTAGTACTATATTCTTAGTAAGAACACCTATTACAGCTTACCATGCAGAGTCCTTAGCTGGCTGGCGGTCCAGGGCCTGGCCCATGGATGCGCATTGAACGCACGCAAAGTAAGATAGCGCCAACCTGTCAGTGAGAGAGCAAATTGCGGGTCGTGGGTCAGTGGAGGTAGAGAGCCTTGGCACCAACAGGCCGGCTTAAATTTGCAGCAGGAATACAGGTGAAACAAGTGCAAAAATGAGTTATGGGTGAATTGACTGGCGCCCTTTGAATGAGCCTGTCCTGGCCAGGACGCAGGTGCTCAAAAGGGTGCAGGGTTCTAGACACCATGTGGGCCGAAATACTCCCCATTCACGAGAGTGAGAGACTGATACTGAGAGGTGGTCTTTGACCCGGTGAGCCTTGGGAAACCACACAGCAGGACTTCACCGTGAAAGAAAGGAAGACATGGGTAAGCACAGCGTAAACACAGCACTTGCAACCCAGGCACAGCTGTAAGGGTAAGCAGATAGAAACTTAAAACTCAAAACGGTAAAGTTTCACCCCAAGGCTACTCGTGAGTGTGTATGTGTATATATTTATACACACATACACGTTTTGGCTCGTCTGCAAGCAAGTGACGATTATTTGTGGCTAGTAAACTGTGGGCCGTTAGTCTCTAACAAGCAACTCTGTAAATCATGTGAGTGGGGTCAGTTGGGGGCTCATGCCTCCTGGCTTTTCAGAGGCGTCTCCCAGGTGAGAAATCAGCAGCCTTCTCTGTTAGTGAGGTTGTTGCTCTCCATTCCTGGATTTCCATTATGTTCTATGGAGCAGTTAAGAATGACTAACTCGTACACTTGAGTGACAGCTCGCTCATGCAGATTTCATGCAGCTGGATTTAGTTGACCATTTCAGTACACAGCAAAGTGCCAGTTCGTCTGCAGTATCAGGAGCCTTTTTAGCTTTTCACCACCCTTGGCAGGGTATCCACAACCCCATAGGCATCCCTTAGTCAGGATTCCTTGGGTTTTAATTTTAAAGGGGTTCCAACCACTTTCTGGTTGAGGCCCCACAAGACTTAATTCCAAGTGGCGGTGGTGGGAGTGAGGCCCTACTGTAATCGTCAGGGTTGGAGCAGTGAACTGGTTGAGGCTGGGGGATTGATTTTAAAGGAACCCTGAAAGTAAAGCAGTGTTTTGTCATTGGGTAACTGGAATTCAGACCCAGAACCCAGTATGTTAATCCCTTACACTTTCTTGGCAACATAGAATTAAAGTTACAGACACCTCAAAAGGCCTAATGTCTAATGAAAAGGTGCAGCACTTGTGAGCAGAACCGCATCCTAAGAGGGGCTATTGTGAGTTTGACATGCACACCCCTTAACCCCCCTCCCCGACCCAGTGTGATGCAGACATCATTAAAACTAGTATCTGCCACGTAAGGAGGATTATTTTATCTCATTGATGTACGTCCTGGTTTTAATTAACCTACGAAGAGGACCATCCAAGATAATAACATCCAACATCACTCTGGCCACTCGAGACTATAACGCAGTCCCAGACGATAACATCTCTTTATTACTGTGAGTAAAGTTTGTGATCACTCCTTGTTCAAGCGTCACAAGAAGATCTGCCCCTTGGCTCCTAAAGCAAGATTAACCTGACTGTAGCATCTTCATTCCACTCTTCTGCCAGTGATTTTTCTTTTAATTAGTAAGAAATATCTCACTTACTAGATGCTCGACGTATCTCTAATTAAAATGGAAATTGAATTTTAAGGCATTGTTTGTCATCGTGGCTTCTAATTATCGTGGTTTAAGTGTTCTTCCGTAGGGAACTGATAAATTAAGTTCCACTTAGTGCTTTTTTCCCCCTAAAACTGGCCCGGATGTAAGTAATTATGTACCTAACTTCGGAGGCGGTCTAACCAGATTAATAGTAAGTCACTTCAGTTGCCTTTGAGAACTGGTTATGGTGAAATTGTGAGATTCAGAAACAAGCTGGCACGTTTGAAAGTCTCAAAGGGCTGAGGGAGTCGGCCCCATGTCAAGCTAGTGCATTGCGACTATTTCTGCCAAGACCTACCCATATGTCATAGGAGGAACGCTACTGATTTGGTTCTGAGCAACATGCTCTCACTCAGACGGTCAGGATTAATTTGGGACTTTTGTTCCAGTTTTTAGATTACATTTATTTAGGTACAGCTATTTGTCTTCAAATATATCCCAAAAGTATACAGAGGAATAGTCGATATTCTCTGCAAAAATAAAGAGAAGACTTACCATTAGAAAGTGGGACTCCAGGCACCCCTGCGCTTTAAAATTCCCAAACACTTGCCCATAGTTGTTCTGGTATTGCAGAGGTGTGCCATTTGCTATAGACTTGCCAGATTGTGTGGATTATGATCGCAAACCGTTGCATCTGCTTTCAGTAAAACTGATGAATATTGAAATTGACTTGTCATGTTACATGTGCTTTGGTATATCGCATATTTACCAGTTACTTGGCCCTTTACTGCTAAGAGAGCAGAGTAAGCTTCTGCAGCTGAGGGTTTGCCAAGGGACATTTCGTAGGAGAATATGGACAAGCTCTGGCCCGATGTATATCGTGGAGGGGCATTGGATGTTTGGTTTTCCCTAGGGTTTGTTCCAGATGAGAGCTAGGTTGAGTGACAAGACGTTCAGATCCGCCTGCCGTGTCTGTGGGTTGTCTCTGTGAAGTGCAACTAGTTGGTAGTATGAATCATCTGGCCATACACCTAGCCTGTATGGAAGTGGGGCCGGACGTTTAGTGCCTTGTCGGGCTTTGAGCCGGATAGCATGGTTATTATTACGTACTGGATGTAGGTTGCATGAAGAGTGTGAGTTTTTTAATTGAAATGTCTGTGTTGGTTTCCTTGTTGTTTATCTGAGTTTTCGAACTGGGATGATCAGTAGCTGACCTGTCTTTTTAGTGTGAGAGTTAACTGAACTATCTAGCTCCCTAGTTTTTTCCTGCAGTAAATTTTGGTCTGAGATGGTACTCCACTAGGTTTTCTACCGGAGCCCAGGGCTCCAATTCCCAGATATTTTGACTTTTTTTCTTCTTTCCGAGAGTCTCCTGTCCTTGTTCTCGGTTTCTCTGAACGTGGATTGTGGATCTGTTTGTTTGACATTTCATTTTTCCAGAATCTGTGTGATCCATGGTGAGGGCTCACCAAACTGTCCACAGTTAAGGCCAGGGGAAACTGGATTACTTTAGCAATATGTCCTCCTACGTGAAGTCCACTCTTTAGGGAATCCCCACGTACAGAAACAAACTGTGTGACTTCTCTGTTTTTGTACTAGTTCACCAACATGTATCCTTCGACTATACACTGTGTCGTGTCAAAAATAGCATGTGTGAGTAGATGTTTTATTTGGGTTTATTAATGAAAAGATGCCCTTTGATGTTTTTCAAGGACCTCATACTCACCTAGTAATATTTCATCAGTGATCTTTCACATAACATGTGCCTCACTTGGAGGCCTTTGACACAGGAATTCCGCAGATCCACAATACAGAGGTGTGATGGACTCTGAGTTTCCCGTGATCACCTAGTCTTCACTTTTTCCAATCCACAGTTAAGACACAGACCTGTTGTTATCCCAGTTTGCCTTTACTGAAGTCTTTCCTTTCAGTGTTCAGAATAGTAGGGTAGACTCCATGGTGCCCACGTGCAGCAGTTAATCTCCTGCTGATGGTCATCTGTCCAGCCTAAGCATGGCGGAAGGGTTCCTAGGACCACACACACTCCTCGGCAGCTCTCAAGTGCTAATGGTTTGTTTAAATGTATGTTTGCACTTTTGTTGCTTTGCTTTTGTTACTGCACATGCCTTTAAGCCTCTTTAAAGCAGGGCCCAATGACACGGCAGACGTAGTTTGTTAATGTTATATTACGTTTTCCTTATCGGAATGAGTAAAATATGTTTTATTACAATCCTTAACTCAGTGCACCCCCCCATAAGGAGAAAGTTTATTTGATGAAGCCTTCATCAAAAAAGACACACATTGAGATGGGAGAGATTAAGAAAGAAAGAGAAAATAAACAGTGGGTTTAAAAATGGGAGGACTTCTCACACACAAGACTGAAAAACACAGTCAGCTCTTGGAAATAGCTGCTACATCATTCCTTAGGCGTTCAGATTTTCACAAATTCTGTAGGTCTTTATACCCTGGTACCCTTGCCCCTAAAGCAAAACTCACCGTTTAAAGAGCGCTTTGTGTACTCCCTCCGCCGTGTGCGCAGGCTGCTTTATTTCAGCGAAAATACACTGCTGATTAAAAGAAAAGTTTATAGAAACAGCTGATATCGTCCAACCCCTGAAAAAATAATTCGAGTTTTCAAAGGGAGGGCTGCACACACACACAAGCCATGCCCCTCCTATTCATACCGTCGGTAATAGGAACCATGCTCACCGGCCGCTTCTAATAGGAAAACTAAGACGGCAATAATATGACGGGAAATTGAAATTCAGAGAACATTTCCTGCTGCCCTAGCTCCATTGTAGGGCCACACATCCCGTGTTTTTTCCACAAAAGACTGACAGTCGAAGGCTTGTGAAGGGGTGATAAGGCTGCGCACGCGTAGATCAGGGTGATCTGCTGGGCGTGTGAATTTCATAGATAGCCCTGAATACGGGAATGCACTACTTTCAGGTCTATTTGCCAACATGCCCCTGTATTTATTTGTGAGCCTACGAATGACTTGGCTCCCATGTGTGAGCTGCGGGGCCTAGTAGACCGGAAGTACAGCTTCCATGGCTCACGGAAATGGTCATCTCCCAGCCTGAGCGGCGTGCAAACTGCATCAGCGGGAGGAGTATCCGGAGCGCCACCAAGGGCCAATGCCACAGTCATGGCGTGACGATGTTCTACAGGTTGTCACAAAAAACAGTTTTGAAATACTTACTAGTCAAGCTCCGAGTTACCTATTCCTAAAAATGAAGAGTAAATAAGAGTTTGGCCACCACAATTTGGTGTGCAGTTGATTTGTTAAATGTAAAAAAAAAAAAAACTTGTTTCGGATGTCATTAAAACTTATCATTTTAGAGAACATTTTTGACATGGGAAGTTGGACCTACCGGAAATCAGATGGATTTAGTGACAGGGCGCAGCATCTATATATCAGGAGTTGCAAATGACCCTTGCCGGGTCTAGAGACCATTCATGGATGCAGGGCTTTCTGGACGTTTCTCAATTTCCCCATCTATGTTGCGCACCCTTGGGGTGGACAAATATTTATGAATGCAGTGTACTGGACATGTTTTCAAATGCATGCAGTAGGAGGTACCACCAAGTGATATCAAAGGTGAGACTGCATGCCTTCTCTCCTTGCCAGGGCGCTGTGTATGTTGATGAGTTCACACTTCGCTTACAAAGACTAGAGTTTTCTTGGTATCCTGGCAGCCTTCAAAATTGTAGTTGGTTTGATGGCTGAGCCAGATAAAAATGTAGCTGAATTATTACTCACACAATAAATATGACTGTCCAGCCAGAATTATTAGTACAAAAAACAGAAGTAGCGCTTGAAGACTATCATTACAATTATAATAACTAAAAGAAAGGATGAATACTGGCGGTCTCAATTCTCTAGACTTAATTGTTCAAGAGATTTTGAGATTTAGGGCTCTGTTCCATGGTTCTGAAATCACATTAGGTTCTTTTCCTCGGTTTTTGGGACAGGGGACCTTGGCCCTCTCAGGGTTAAGACTCATCAGAGTGCGAAGCTCCGGCCCTGGTAGTACTAAAACCATTTAGAGTCACTAGTTTGATTCAGCGGGAGAACTTCTGGAGGGAGCTGGAGGTTCAGCCTGCCAGAAAGCTCTTCAAAATCCTAATGTCATGCTGAATGGGTAATAGTTCATGCAGTATTTCTCTGTCTCCCAGTGCTTAGGGGCAGGGGCGGCTCCTCCGCTATGGCAGAGGAGTGGCCCCTCCCACTCCTGCCAGCAGCAGAGCAGCAAATTGAAAAATAAAAACAACAATAAACATTGTTTAATATCGCTTTTATTTTTCAGGTGGTAGGGCCACAGGCGATGACAGAGCAGGAGTGCACAGCACTCTCCTCAGTGCGCATGTGTGTTTGTCTGGCCGTGAAGGGCCGGCCAAACATACATGCGCATTGGGCTCTCTCTCCAACCCAGCACCGTGTTGCTGGGTTGGAGAGAGCAGGCAGAGGCTCTCAGTCTGCCTCGGAGTGCCAAGCCAGGGCGCTCCGGCCAATCCGAATGCTGCTTTCATGCTCCCAACCGCATGAGAGCATCGTTCAGATTGTCCATAGGGCAGGCTGGGAGCCTGTGCCGACAGTGGAGCCAGAAGAGCGGCGTGGCGGCAGGGAATCAGGTAAGTGTTATTTCTTATTTAATGTTTTTGTTTGTCGTCATCCCCCGATTCCACCACCACACGCCACCCCTTTTCTGCACCGCAAGCCACTCCTGCTTAGGGGCCAACTGGGTTCCAGCCCTTTTCACAGTCTGGTGTTGTCAGAGAGAACCCTTACTTAGCTCTTAGGGATTCCTCTGATATTCAGGCCCAAAAGCAGTGGAGACTTGTGCTCACTCCTTTGTGGATGGTGGATGCTGTGAGCCAGAGTATCAAGGTGGGTAGTGAGTTAGGAGGCTGACTCCACAGTGTAGTGAAAATGTCATACAGTTGTATGGATTAACAAGCTCCCCAGGTAATTTAGCACACCTACACTTTGTTATTGCTGCTGGCTACTGATCTTCTTTTAAACTGCAGGCTTCAGACAGCAACAGGGCCAAGGAAGGAACTTCAGCTTTGACCCGTCCTGGGGTGGCCGACAACTTTTTCAATATAGGAAACACACCAGCCATTCACGCATGCCAAGTGCAGAATGCTCTTCAACTTTCTGGATTGGTGTTCAGTTTGTAATCTCATTTTAGGCAGTTAGCAGTGTGTCACTGGCATTCGAGTTATTGGCAATTTTCGGATATTCAATCATCATTTGATGCTATTGAAATGCATCATTGCGGTTTTCTCCCTCTCTGAGTGTCAGGGACTAACTTGATCCAATGTGTATTCCAAATCCCAGCTAGAGAAGACTAAGGGCTTCATTACGAGTTTGGCGGAGGGGATTACTCCTTCACAAACATGACAGATATCCCGCCCGACATATTACAAGTTATATAAGATAGAATGGAACTTGTAATACGGCGGACCGGATATCCTTCACAGCTGTGATGGAGTAATCCCTTCCGCCAAACTCGTAATGAGGCCCTACGACACCTCCTTCTAAGTACCTCTCTTCATTCTGTTGCTTAGCAGATGTCACAGACTCCTTATTCCAGCTGCCCGGGACGGAAAGCCTGTGTATGCTCCCCAAGCATGACAGCAGGAAAGGGTAATTGACACTGGACGGAATGAAGCAAAGTGGTCCAGTGAGCCGAATGTACTCCATAATATTCTGAACAACAGAAGCCCTGCAATGGAGGGGGTCCCCTGCAGAAAGAGGAAACTGCCTTTCCTGTGTACATATGGACCAGTTTGTCACATTCCCCCCACTCCTGTTTTACCAATCAAACTTGAACCTCCATTCATATAATCCCTAAACACTTGGGTGAGAAGGAAATGATGCCCGTTACTAGAACCTCTTCACATGACGGGTAGGATCACTGGATCCCATTCCAGGGATTCTTCCAAGGTGTACACCAGCTATTCCCTCACCGGTCCAACTAGTGGCCTCTCTGTCATGGGTTTGAGAATGATGCCCCCTTGAAAACAATTGCAGGAAGACCCTTTTGTGGTCCTGGTCTTTTATATAGGAGGCTATGTTTTGGACAAAAAAATCATACAAGGTACAGGCAGGAGATTTTTTTGAGGAGAAAATGCCTACATGGCATTTTCTTCTTAAACCAGTCGCCTGCAGGAATAATTTATGTGGAGTTTCTTTTTATGGTATATGGTCAATATTTTGCACATTTCTCATTATGTGAAATTTACGAATTATGCAATTTAACGCTGTTGTAACAAAAACAGTTTTGCTCAGGTCTACCTAAAATAAATGGCAACATGCTTCTCCTTAAACTCTAGGCCTGGAGTTTCAAAAAAGTAATATGCTCAGACACATTCTATTAATAGAAAGTATTTTCTATCTGCCTCCATTTTGTATGCAGCTTAAATTACATGTAAGCCATTCTGTGTAATTAATTAAAAATTGCCTGAAGTGAGTGGCGAAAAAAAGGTTGTAATAGGCTCCTTTGATGTGGCCAGGAAATCTGGACGCTATAACCAGTCACCATTAGTGACTGGCCCTTTTCCAACATGTCAACTTGGCGGAACCATATTGCCCGATATACAACAAATTAAAATGTATAACAAATGTATATGCACAAATTTCGAGGTTCTGTGAGTTCGTCCTCGTGTTGTGGAGGTTGCAAAGAGGCATGGGAGGTCTTTTGCTGTTGGTTTGACGTTCCACTGCTCTAGCTCAGTGAGTTAGTTCACATTCTGAAAAGGTCTAAGAGCCTGATTTAAATTTGGTGATACTGGAACATCCTTGGACTTGTGATGGAAGTGGTAAATCTAGTGGATAAACCACCGGTGAGGTGTAATTTGCCCTAGGCAAATTAGAGTAAGGAAAATTCCATCCACGCATTCTTCTTCGGCGTTGGCACTTCTGCAAATCTGAGGATTTCCTATTAGCACCATATTTTAATATGAGACTCCAGGTGTGCTTGGAGGTCACAGAATCAAATCCAAGCAAGGCAATACTATATGTTCTTCCGAGGTAGATACAGAGATGACCAGGCAGGAAAAAGCAACTGGTGTTCACAGCACTTGGATCAACCGGTTACACTGTTTAGCTCTTTCTCTAGTGTGTGCTGTTTGTAAATTACTGCCTAGTGCCATAGGGTGGTTTCTGAGGGCTCCTCTTATGGACACCTATGGAAGTTAGGATACTGGGAGATAAGTGAAGCGGTATGATTAGCATCCAAGTGTCCTCAGTTTGCAGGTATACTAATACTTCATCTGTCCTCCTACTTAAAACACACACACACACACAAACACTATCCTCTGTTATTAGAGTTAAAAGTGGTACTAATCTTAGAAACAGTATAGTAGCTATACAAGTAATGCTAATAATTGTAACCATGCTTAGAAAGCACCCTCACAAAAGTAAAGATACTTCCTGAATCAGCCTTTACATGGTAAAAGCAGGAATGCTTCCGGTTGAATAGTGATTGTGCAAGATTCTGTTTTTCAAATCCAAATAGCTTTTTTATTTGGATTTTAGGATGAGACTTGCTTTAAACATGCTCAGCGTTCAGGCACAAGTCCCTTCTTCCCCTCCCCCGACCTCAAACCAATGCATGGGGGATCCTGCCCTTCCTGGTTGACGAATATATTTGTTTTTATTCTAGGTGGGGCCTCTTTCTCCCCACCCTTCTCTGTTGTTGTGGCTGTTTTTCGGGCCTTGTTGATGGCCTGTGATTATGAAGCTGGCTGTCTCATCTGCCCCATAATAGATGAATGTCAAGCAGCTTTCAGAGCATCGCGGGGCCTGTTTAATTATTAACACTGCTCATGCATACATTTTCCTGCACTTAGGCAAATGTAAGGGCTCTTCCAGGAGGCGGAGGGTAGCCGCCATAAGGGGAAATAATGAAAGGACGCGTTTTAGTTTCCTGATTTGGCAGATTTTTTTGCAGGCCAACACGCACAATTAAAAATCTCATGACGGACCAGTGGAAAGAGTGCTCAATGTGCGCATCTCTCTTCCCTGCCTCCCTGGGATGCTCCACGGCCTTCCTCGCACACATGCCCTCTCCTTGAAGCTGTGAAGAGGTGGTGTGACGTGTTACGACCCCAACCCCCGTCGTTGGAGAATAACTTTCCTTTCGCAGAGGTTGAGCCACTTTTGGGAAAGCTACTGTTCTAACTTCAGTCCTAGAATATTTGGTGAAATGCAGCTTCACCCATGAGACTAGTTTACTATTCACACTTCAGTCCTAGAATATTGAAGAAAGGTACAATTCTTCAGTTAATGTATACAGTGGTCGAAATGTTGTCATTTCGCGTCTCAGTGCAGTCCGGATGGCTGCTGCCTCGAGACAGCCGCAGAAGGTAAAAAACAAAGGCGCACTAGGAGCCCTGTTGGAAGGGGTGTTGAAAGGCGTCTGTCTTAGACCCGAAACTCAGCGCATCAGTTCTAAACCGGCCATTGTTCGGCAGGTAGCGTGTACGCATGCGGGACAGGTGGCTAGGCTGCTTGTACCACGTCACACACATCATGCAAGGTAGACCTGGCCTAGCCACGTATCTGGTATACATACGTACATTCTGCGTCAAAGCCCCGGAAAAAAGGGGCCCACCTGACCCGCAAGGTGTAGGACTGTGGCCTACAGCGTCACTCGAAGCTTATGCCTCTCGCTGCTTCCATTCAACACATATTCATCAGTTCTGGACAAAATAGGTCTGTCAGTCATATTTTTCTTCCACTCTGTGGTGCCAAAGGGTTTGAAGGAACTCTTAAATGTGACTGACTTTTACCGAGCCTTGCTATTTTTAGGTCTGGCTTGACAATGCAGGTGTTTTGACCTATTGTTAAAAAACTTTAAAATATACATTGATCCGTGGCTCCATCCAGAAGAGTTATCACTGTCAGCGCATGCTACCTGCTGGTTGGTCTACCTTTCCATCTTGTGTGGAGTGCTTGCATCGCCGTGTGTGAGGTACTATAATTACATTTTAAAAGTGCACTGAATCATCACATATTAAATTACTTATCTTATACATGTTTATATATAGAAATGTATATATATATATATATACATATATATATATATATTTTTTTACTGCTGCACACGTTTTAAAATATTTTCTTGGAGTTTCAAACTGCTAGCCAGACATATTGACTTTGCCAGTGCCTGTTTTCAGCCTTTCTGAAAGTCTCCCAGTGACCTTGAAGGTCAGTCCTGCTCTGCTTGAATTTGTTAGTTGAAGGTAAAACCAGAGGCTAGAGACTCAAAGAAAATCCAGTTCATTATCTATCATTCACCCTCCATAGGAAAGACGTTCAAGCATGGTCACCTTTATAAGAAAGTCCTTTCAAAATGGGAAGCCTGTGGAGTTTTGATTGCTTTCCGCCCTATATAATAGTTTATTTCTTCAGCCTGGTGCACCACAGTAAAAGTAATATTGATTACTCTGTGCCTGATATGAAGTGCATACATTGTTTTAAAAGTCGGAAATATACGCGGTCTAGGTATGTCTGCAGTTGACACTGATTCCTGTCTTTTCGCAGTGTCTCAGAGATCCCCTGGGACAAGCTTAGTAGGTAATGCAAGTCGTACATTTCCGTGCATGCTCTTACTCCCCTCTTTGCTCTTCATGTGACTTTTCCACTGGGGAAATCTGCTGGAATCTCTATCATGTGATTTTGCAGATGCACTTTTCTTACTGTTTTCTTTCTGCATGATCATTTTCCCCGTTTGAAGAATTCCCTAACCGCACAGGTGGAATAGGGTTTTGCCCCATTCTGTTTACCACCCTTTAAAAAACACACTGCCTTTTGCAGGAGTCGTTTTTCATGTCTTTCCAGGGTTTAAAATGACCTGAACAATTATACTGAGCGTTTTCTTGAATTTACACGGCTAACAGACCCTTTAACACGCACTTTCATGCCAGTGTCACTAAACGTAGTCCTGCTGACAAGAATCCACCACACTTGTGGTTTGGTGTCCATACTAGCACGTTAGTGGCTCTTCTAAATGTAATCTCAGGGTGCACGGAGACAGGTTCACCAAACATTTGCACCCTGAGATGGAGCTTCACTAGCATGATAACTGTCCGCAAACGAACCTTTGTGAATCCCTTCTTTAGACATAAAGTTGATGCGCGTATTCTGTGCCAAATTCTTTCTAGTGTGCCATGATTGTTCTTCCGCCCATCCTGTGGCTTTCTCCAGCGCATTGATTTTCAGAAATTCTTACACCATTTTCACTCACATCCCACCTTCTCCTCCATCAACCCCTCCTCCAGTGTATTAAAAGCCGCCCACCAGTCACAAGTGCTGAGAAACTCTTTCTTACTAATTCTCAAATTCTGCCTTCTCTGTGCATCTCACCAGGCATTGCCACAGCAAGCGCAGTTTTACATCGTGGGCTAGGCAGGCACAGCATAGCTGGCCAGTGCCTGCCGCCTCTCTGGTGTGGTGTGGCTAGTGAAATGAGTGGAGGAATCCCACCACTGTAGTGTGCAGCGCAGCAAAAGGTACGCCCCCAGCGAGCGGATGTGTGATACTATGTGGGAGCACTTGTAAAAACAATCAAGTAACCAAGTGTTAAATACTTCATGTAATAATGATAAACCCGGACATGAGCCCTTTACCTGCCCTCAATAATCAGATGCGAGTCCGAGAAGTCTCTTCCACCAAAGCCATTGTAGCCTGAGATAGTGGATGTAGAGATTTCTCAGGCGAGGGCATGTTTTATAACACTTAGAAAAATTATGATGGAAACAATCTATAATGACTGTGTATAATGTACGTTGGAATACAAAACAGCCCAGGGCATTGCAGGAGAAATTGTAACATTTGGCCAAAATGTAGGGGCTGTTCTTGAACACGAAAAAACAGCCTGCATCCGATGGTGTCCATGTGTCCTGCACAATGGGTGCATGTAAGGTGTGGATACCGTGTTAGCAATTCTGTTATCTGCCACTCCACCAAGCGGCCGAGGTGTCAGGTGGGCACTTCTATATTTAGGGGTTACAAGCGAGATGCAAAGTTGATTGTTCGGTTGCCTCACGGCTTTGGCATAGGGCCTTTGACCTACGCTTGATATGGCTACAGGATGAAGGAAAACTGAGCAGTCTGTGACCCTTATCACTGACTGAATCCCGGCCCCTCCCCTGAGCTGTGGACTTTGTTGAAAACCTGCAGCATTTGCCACCGCACTGTTGTGGCATGTGTTAACGCACTGGATACTAGTGTCTCCTGCTGGTCTGACTATGGACCATGCTGGTGCAGTGCTGTTTGGGACCACTGGAGGAGCCCTCGAGACGTGCTCCCTTTGAGAAGGGTTGATGTAGAGCTCAGAACAAAAAGTGGTATGTTTAACTCTGTGTCAGCTTCCACAATTTGCCGAAAAGGGCCCCTTTTCTTCTAATCTCTGCTTTCCTAAATAGCATTCACTAAATCATTAAAATAGGCTGCAAAAATCTTGTGTGTAACCTCCAGACCTCAGGATTCAATTCGCCACAATGACTCAGTCTTTCAACCTTCAGAGTTGATGCCTCGTCAGGGGTAGTAAGCGCTATATAAATACAATTAAAGAGTGCCGTCGAGTTGAATAATATTTAATATCATGCGGGGGGAATCACACGTTGTTATTGACCCTCAGTGCCTACTTTGACGTGCCTCCAACTTGCATAACGCTGCTTTTGTTAGTCTCACACTATCAAGTGTGGGTGTATTTACAATGTTTTTGGTAGGTTTTATTTTGATGGAATTTTTAAAAGTGAACGTTACATGAAAGACCACGAATGTGGTTTGTTACTGGTGACTGGGCAGCTGCCTGTTTCTGACATAATATTTAAAAGGAAGTAGCAGTGCAATATGAAGATTTTATTGAATTATTTGTACTCTTTGTTATTGTTGTTGCCCTGTTCGTTCACTCCTCTGATAAAGGGCGCCTTCAGACTCCCAATGGCAACTGGTGGCGTTTTATAAGCATTATTAGAACATTGGAATGCTGGGGGCTCCATTGAAAACAATGGAGTGCTGCGGGCTTTTACTGGCCGGTAAAAGCCCGCAGCGCCAACATTCCAATGTTCGCTTTGTTCACAGCAACAGCTGTGAACAAAGCCTCACGGAGCCCGAGGGGATTTTAATCCCCTCGGGCTCCGTCAACATTTTTTTTTTTAATAGAACATTCTGCCCTGAGTGGCAGAATGTTCTAATAGCCTTAGAACCCGCCGTAGCGGGCTCTACCGGCTATTAAAGTCCCTCTCCCTTGTTAAATGCCCTCGCCTTCGGCTCGGGCATTTAACGCGGGAGCGGGCCTTTAATAGCCGGTAGAGCCCGCTACGGCGGGTTCTAAGGCTATAATACAAACAAATATACCCACAGTCTATGGACTCTAAGCATGTTTTACACCGTGTCTCTTCTGTGCCCATAAACTTATCGCTTCAGGTTGTTTTGATTCTGTTGGAATAACTAACACGGGTAAGAATAAAATATACTTTCCACCTTACAACTGTCCTTCGAGTTGTGTCTTTTGTTTGTAAGCCACAGCCCAAAATCAGACCCACAATGCATTGTTCCTCGACTGTAGAACACGTTTGCATGTTGAATGTGATCTTCAGTGTCAAATTGAGCGAACTGTATCCTTAATCTGTCTCTATGTACACAACTGTCTTTGCCATGCTGCAGTGATCTTTAATCTTTCTCTGGGTATCCGGAAGCATGCAAAAAAATTAATGAACCTCAAAAATGTTTCCTTTAAGAGTGAAGGACGTAATTGAGGTGAAAAATAAAAATTCTCTATCATTTAATGTCCTTTAATTGTGCTTTAGTATATATTTGTGATTTATAGTTATGTTTCATGCTATTGGGCGGGTTATCATTTGATTGCGTTGTGTTCAATCTTCGCACAGTACTGCTCTGTACACAAAATGGATTGATCTTCAGATCGAGTCTGTCTTGAAACTGATTAGATATGGTTCTAGTTGATAGTTATTGACCAAATAGAATCTTATGAAACCTGTCTCAGTCCGAGTTCTCATAACTTTTAGATTTGGCGATGTGCTGTACCAGCGGTCGCTATTGTTAGTATCTAGGTATGAGATGTATGTTGGTTACCCTACAGAAGGGAGATCTCACCCCCTGAAATATTAAAAAATTACCGAAATGCTCAGATGGAGCTTTTAAACCATCCACATTTTTTTAGGTAAAACAAAAAGTTCAACATCGTAGTGTTTAAAAGTGCTCCGCTGCCTTTCCTCAGTCAGGTGGAGATTTTAAAACACAGTGTCCGCTGCCTGGCACCACATTCATTCAAATATGAATTTTATTTACAGAATGTAAAGGTAAAAAATGATCTGCACTCTCTGAGCACTTTGTTTGATTTTACACAGGGGAAAATTGGTGCTTGTGTAGAGAACTGAGTTTCAATTATAGGTTGCTTTAGCGCGAGTACATTCCACAGAATCTCTGTGATGTGATATGACACCCAGGATTGCCCATTTCAGTTATGCAGACCAACTCTATTTAGTCATAAAGAACGAAATGCAAGACATGTATACAATTTCTTTAAAGAAAAACTCACTCTGTATTCCTTAGTTTTTCGTCCATGCTTCCCCTTCATAAAGTAGCAATTGTCAGTAAAGTCAAATCGCTTTATCCTATTGGGTTCCAGAAATATTTGCAAGGCATTGGTTATAGTTAAACCTCCCCGTTTTCCATTTATATGAAATTGTACGTATAGCATTGAAAATCTGTCTGGAATTATTTTTAAAAACGGAAAAAAACACTTTCAGGTTGAGTGTATTGTTTTGTCCTATTTGGCTACCTAGCGTACAAAAATAATCAACATCAAAATGTTACTGTGCATTCATTAGCTGGAAAAAGAAAAAATTTACTAGTTACACCTTCCATTTTCAAAGACCTGTAAATAAATATAGATAAGTATCACTACGTTGAGAACAAAAAAATAAGGGTGAATAAAAATGGAAATATAAAAAAATATAAAACCTGTATAAACTTAGTCGTCTCATATACAACTAAGAAATCTCAGAAAAGAGTGATCGCAAGTATGTTTATTACATCATGAAATGCCACAAGCTATGAAACGGAGTACCATGATGTTGGTTTTATATAAAACAGTAAATACATTGCTTCTCCAATTAAGTTAATTCAGAAATGATGTCTTTCACTTAGTCACATTCATCAAATGTGTGCTTGTGCATGACCCAAAGAGGGGAAAGGATGTTGGCTGTGCCTTCTTTCCCACCCACTTACCCCTTTGTAACAAAAATATCGAGGCACCTATACGTACCCCATTCTTTTTCCCCTTGGCTCTCCTTTTCACTTTCATTCCTGTAAAAGAATACTGTTAGGAGCTTTACTTAGAATTCCCTTTAATCAGTGTTATTTAGCATAATTAAAGTCGCCAACTTCTGTTTTGAGCCTGTGCTGAAAACAAAATGGCATCTATGTCTAGGTTCTGTCCAGCATCGCTGGTAGATCTCACCTGCACACTGGCTTGCTGACATAAACATGATATCTTTGTTTCCCTAGTGCGCTGCATGCCGTCTCCTTCGCCATTGCTTGTGCTGTGCCCGGGATCACTCTGCTGACGTTCGGTGTCAACCCACTCACTGGGTTCTTGGGTGCCTTCAACATCCTCCTGTACACGTGCTGTTACACCCCAATGAAGCGGATCAGCATCACCAACACTTGGATAGGCGCAGTTGTGGGGGCCATCCCTCCGGTCATGGGCTGGACTGCAGCCACTGGCAGCCTCGATGCCGGTAAGTATGTTTCATAAATGGAAGGGGAATCGTTGTGCAGTCAAGGATTAAGAATGAACACCTTGGTTAGCTGCTTCCTTCTAATGCTCAAAGCATTGGTAACTTTGGAAAACTAAACTATGGCAAGGAAACTTTAAAGAATTGAGCAGCCAAGGGAGAAGTACAACTCAGTGTTAGAATGCACTGAATGGATGAAATGGTGAGTGGGGAGTGTGTAGCCCCAAATGCCTCACTGAGTCTCTGGGTACTTGAGGACAAATACAAAGAACATAGTTTTCAAAGGACTACATATTTTGCTTAAGACTGAACATAATGCTGGTCGAAGACCTATTTGGATAGATGAGTTTACAGCTTATATCTAAATTATGGGTGACAATTGAAATTAGGGTTGCAGTGAAGAGCGGATTCCATGTTTATAAACCAACTAAGGAGTCTCAACCTCTCTGCTTTTTCTTAAAACGTAGAACGTTCAAAGAGGATACAACTGCGAACACAGCAGCCTTTTTCATACGTCAGAGGAAGATCTGATGACACCTAGTGTGATTAGGTCTCATCCACCTGTTTAGATAGAGATCAGTTCCTTCATGTAGATCCAGTGGTGGCTTCCAGTTGAGGCCTCACCTGAGCTTATGTTTATGGCTGCAGTGGCCTGGAAGTTTTGGAATGCTAGTTCCAGGTAAACTGGGCCTCAGTATCCCTATGTTAACCCTATTGGCATATTTGTCTGCAGTGGTCAGGGATTTATAGAAATTACCCAAGAAGCAGTTTGATCAAAGCAGGATTTTGTAGTACTGTTGTCCTCAGCCTTCACAGATGACAACGTTTCTAGGATAAATCCTGGAGCATATAGAATTCCAGAGATCTTTGTGCTGTGGAAGTAGTTATTGCCAAGGAGAAGAATCTTGTTTTTTCTGCTTTTAGTTTAAATAATTTATTATTCAGAACCTTAAACTATTACATTTAGGGTAGCCTAATTCTTTTGTTTGACTGTAGATAGCGGCCAATGTAAATTGCAATATCATCCAGCTATGTTTGGCACAGTAGTAAATTGTTCAGTGTGCTCCTCAAGCAGGTATGTTGATCAATGTGTTAAGAGTTAAATATAAAGGTGGGTTCATGCAGGATGCTAAATAATATGCAGGTGTGGAGTGAGTAAAGTGGTCTTACAATTAGCAGATGCTGGTAGCTCATAGGAAGACTCATAGGAAGTCCAAAATATGCTCCCAACTAGGCAGATGAGGGGCTCTTTCTTAAAGCTCCATGTGATGAATGGTGCCTTTGTAGTCTCACAGGTTGCGGAACAACATCCACATCAACATGAGAACCTCCCAACCCTTTTCTAATTTAGAAAAGGGCCAAAGACCGACCTCTTCTGAAATCACTACATCTACAGACATTAAGATGCACCATCCATGAAGAACCTGCTTCATTGTGAACAATCCTGAATCATAACTCAGGCCTTCCACCTTTGTTGAATGCTCCATTCAGTGTGTAGACAAAATATCAGGAAGAAAGATATTGTGGGACAAAATACTGTTTAAATAATATCCAGGACAAAAATAGCGTGAAGGTTCATTTTTATAGGTAAGCTATATATAGCTCCACATATATGTACCTTGACGATATATATAGCTTCAAGGTACGTAGATGTGGGGTTACGAATTGTAAATCTGTACTTCCCTAAATATGCTTACCTTCTCGATGTTTTGGTCCTTTATATTTTTGACACAATATTCTGTCAACACAATATTTTTGTTTCATATATTCTGTCGGTGAGCCCTCCGCTGTTCTCTTGCTGCTTTTATGTTCTGCGGTCACCTATACGTACACGTGTGTTGATAGATCTTAGTTCATCATCAGCCAATTCAGTGTGGAAACTCTTGGGCCAACACTGAATGTCAAGGTCTAATCGACAAGAATACAATAATATTTTGTTTGTTTAGCAGTGTATCCATTTGTCATCATGATTTTCACTATGAAGTGCACTTTGGGGCCAAAAAAAGGTTCATGGTACACAGGAGTTTAAGGAATAACCTCGAGGGAACGAATAGGTGTAACTGCGAAATGTAATAAGCATGAGAGGTTGCGATTTCCAAGTTATGCCAACTGTTTGCAACAAAACAGACATTCTTAAACAAGGACCTTGGTTTTAAAACTGAATAAGGCGCATGAACAAATGACACAAGATGGTATTTATCTATTGAAATAGCAGTGAATTGTTCAATAGGGGTCAACGCTGGAGCTTGGGACCATAAGAAGTCAGTATGAGGTGGCCTGGTCAGGTATTACGTTTTTCTCGTTCAGGGGCTGGGGAGGGGAAATAAAGAGAGCACTGAATGGGGTAGGTAGAATTGGGAATGGCCAGGCCATGTAGCACCGAAGCCCAATCACTAAACTCTTTCATAAAGGGTCCCTTCATGTATGACCTGCTCTGAGTGTAATGAGGTGTCACACTGATCAATACTCAGTCACCTCTCCGCATCCTAGCTTCAAATCAGCAAAGCCACGGACTCTTCTGCAGCAGCGCGGAAACGAGGCTGAAGACAGCAGGTGCCGCCTCTTAACCTTTAACCCTTACCATTAGCTGCCCCTCGGCGCAGCACTTCTGGGCTACCATCCCTCGCCAGAAGCCTGTTTCCAAGATCTCATTTATAATACTTTCAACTAATATCGATTAGTAACCAGTAACTGTGACAATAGCAAAGTGTAGACAGAAGCAAATTTTATTGGGTGATTTGTGTCTCCTGTTTTACAGATTTGCTTTTACTACTCAGGTATCCGCGATCTTAAAGGGAGATGATGTCAAATAATAAATCACCTCTATGACACTTCCCAAGTCCTTTACCAAAAATGTTAACGCCTCCCACCGAGTGAGGTTCCAAAAAAGTCTCTAAGGGAACCTGCGGCGAATGACTCGACAGCCCAATAACTGGGATGCGGTTGGGGAGGCAGAAGTCATTCTCCATGCATATGTAACATGTACAATTGCTGTGCAACCACAGGTGCTGTACGGATCGAGACAGAGAGGATTTACTGAAAAGGAACCTAAGGGCTTTGACAAACTTACTTTTTAAAGCAACCTCCTCCCACTGGCAGTCCTAACTACCCCCAAACTTCATCCTCCAAATGCCCCTCACCGAATCCCACCCTTACTTGTTGCGGCATCACTGTTTTGTTGAGTACACTGTGATGGTGCAGTGATAGTGGGGGTAGCTTGCTCCCCATCTTTGCCTCCCAGTCTCAGAGACTAAGATATGCCGCTACCCATTGAGACTCGGAAGCCACAATTAGCTTGGTCTTGCAGGGGAGGGGTGGACACCTTGATAGAGGCTGCTGCCTGCTCTTCCACTGAGGACATACAGGGAGAGAGAAGCAAACACCGGCAACTAGTGACTGCACCAGCCCTCGTGGTCTTCTTAGTGCTCAGCGCAAGCTCCAGGAAGTGGGGAATCCCAGGCCCAGCGCTCCTCGGCAGTGTGCTGCTCCCTGATGGAGCAACTTGTGCTGATGCTGGGCCCTTTGGGGAGTTTGAACCAAGCAGGCAGGGGACATCAGGGCCGCAGAAGGTGTTGGTGCACCAGATAAACCGCACTTACACAACTCCCTATGTAGACTATTCTGACTGCTACATCAGTGAAACAGCTGTATGCCCTTGCATAGGCAAAATCAGTATGTCATCAATGAGTATTTCAGTTGGTGAATGGCACTTAAACACACCATAACTGAGATGAGCTGACCTTTTATGTCCAAGTATAAATTATACAGGTTCTTGCCAGAGAGTTAAATCGCAGGTTTTAGCAAGATGTAAAAGTAACATAAACATTAAAAGTGGGTGGCAGAGTATTTTTCGCTGATTTGCTTCATCCTACTATGATCGACAATATTTCATGGGAATGATTTAGCAGTAATCTACAAATCCTATATGAGTGCATATAAATGAGGTTCCCAGGTTTACATCACTTGACCTCATTAGCATTGATCCTACAACTCGACTGCATTCATAGTTGTATGTCACCCAAAAATGGCCCAAGTTCATGTGAAGAAGGTTTTTAGAAGTAGTAATATGCTTCAGTTCCTTCCATACCACAATTATTGTAATGAGCAAATCAGCCTGTGCTTCAACAAAGGATCAGAGAGCCTATAAGGCGAGCTCCTAGAGACTGTACTTTATCAGAATGAAGGCCATATTGTTTATATATATATATATATATATATATATATATATATATATATATATATATTCAGCACACAAGATGCAAAGATGCCCAGCTTGCGGACCGAGGCTCAAGCGGCAGGCGTCACCACTGATAAAAATCCACAGCACCCCCCCAGCAATCGTGGGGGGTAGGTCAAATGACAAGCTCCTCCTTTGCAGCCCCCCCCCAGAAGCCCTCAGCCGCCCTCCCATGCATGGTGGGCATTGGTTGCAAAGCCTCTCCTGTAGCCAGGCCTTGCAGCCAAGCCCTTATAACCACCCAACCCCTCACCATGCATGGCCTTTGGCTGTGCGCAGGCAGGTTAGCCACAGGGCCTGTCTCTATCAGTGGATCTGTGAGTGGGTGTGTGGGTGTCTGAGTGGGTGTGAAAGTGGATGTGTGAGTCTATGAGTGGGTGCATGAGTGTCCGAGCGGGTGTTTGAGCGGGCGTCTGACCCTGAGTGCATGAATGTGTGAATGAATTATTGTATAAATGAGTCTGTTTTTTCTTTCAGATGTTTTCATATTTGCGAGTATTTTGCAAACATTTGCGAATTTTCATGAATACTGTGTATGGTGACGCAAATTTATTTTAAACCCATAATTTGCTCCTAAAACATACCTATATCACAGCCCTGGGGTCAGGGTACCTTCAACCTGACCCCGGTACCATGACCCCTTATGCCACTTTCAATTAGGATTTTCACCCCTGGGGACAATGCCCTGTGAAATAAAATGGTGGCTGCAATTTTCTAGTCAGGCTGCGGTCAGCCAGTTACAGCGATTCTTTTCGCACGCACATTCATGAAAATGTGTGAATTTTTGCAAAATAATCACGAAGTTGCCCTGGCCAGAGATATACAAATCTGGATTTCTCTAAATTTTTCAAAAAGTACTGAATGGATTTAAACTAAATCATCAAAAACACAATCTGCGTAACAAAAGCTAGCTTTCTGCCAAATTTGGTGCAATTCCATCCAGCGGTTCTGGTGGTAGACGTGTCTAAAGATCCTACGGGAATTAAGATGGGAAACGCAACCTTTTTCATCCCCCTCCCCCCCTCTTTTTCTCGGCTCCTGCTTGATCAATCACCCTGAAACTTTCTGTGCACAACAAGAATCATGGCAACACTTTTTAAAGGAAATTTTGTGAAGCTTCGTCAAACGGTGTCAAAGATATAGGCAAGTCTAAAAATGCTTTTTCTATGGAAACATGGTCCTAACTATACTGGAGATATATATATATATATATATTTATATATCTTAAACTGTCAAATATTAATATACAAGATTTGGGCTGTGCCAGCCACTCTGCATTAAATGTTGCCATACTGGGTTTTGATGCCTTATTTTGTACGGCGCAGGACTAGCAAAGTCCTTTGTCTCTGAGGCAGATTGCGGTCTGCACTGTGCTGTTTTTTCTTGTGAAGGATATCGATGGGAAGGAGCAAGGTCTTTAGATCTTCCTCTGACCTCGAGGCTTGTGCAGGATGCAGTTTGTAGCTTGAGGATGTTCCCTGCAGTGGTGCTAATTTGTGGGGGGTGAATTTTTTGAGTTATGTTGTGGGTTTTCTCTGCAGAGTGTTCTACTGAGGAAAATGAAACGCGTGACCTTCTATTTAAGCCGACCTAAAGAGGTCGGGTGTCAAATTTTCTGCTATTTTGTATGATCTTTGTGAGTGTGCCAGTCTTTGTTGTTCAGTGTTTTTGAGTCGTTGGAACCTAGCGGACGTTTAGTTTCTGAAATGAGTTGTATTGGTGGTGGTGTAGCCTTTACTTCTTCCTTCCCTACCTATCTTTTTGTAGCAGAGTCTGAGCTGCCCTCCTCCTATCCGTAGGGTGTTTTGGTGCTTCTTTAACCATAGTCCATGTTTCTGGTGGTTTTTTTCCGACCCAGTTTTACTCTGGCAGTTAAATAGTCCCCTTATCCTTTGGTCAATCAAAAAGTATTCCAAATGCATACATCAAAATACTGTTAGAATCAAGGGTATAAGAAAATAATCCCGATCTAGCCCTGCTCCTGTTTTTCTGGCACTTTCTATCAATCAGCTTAAAAGGCAAATGTTTAAGTGTTTCAAGATACATTTAGATACCTGCGCTTACCTCTCTACTCTGCATGCAATATTTGATGCACCATTTATATTCTGCAACCCTAGAATTTTTGTTTGTTTAGTTTTTCAGGCTGCCTGACAGCTGCACACAAAACACACAAATATTTCAAATAATAAATGTGCCAAACACAGATGGTTCAGCTTAAGCTTTCGTTTTGTTGCTTTGAAATGTTAGCTGAGCCCTAAAATGCAAAGATGTCCAAGGCCAACAAGGCAGGGGTGCAGTTGTGAAGATGGTGACTTAGTGAGGCATATGTGGGTGTGGTTGGGTTTTACTGCTGCCTCTATTCTCTGCACTGCACAAACGTTAATCAGGGGCAGCATTGAATGACAAGTGAATTCTTTAATTTGTATTTTTGGTTCTTGGTGGAAACAGAGTTACTTCCAGTCCCAGGTGAGTTTATTGACTTACTTGTTAATGAAGGTTGCTGCAAAAGACCTACTCTCCACAGCAGTGCTCCTGTCTGCCTGTGCATGTGCCTAAGTGAAGCTGTCTCAGTGGAGTGGGGGGAATATTCAGGAGCTGCGCAATCCTTTCACCAGAAGAGAGTAACGGAAATTACGCTTTTATTTTTCTCTGCACATGAGAGATTAGGGAAAGCCAAACCCCCCCCCCCCACCCCCCGCCCCCACCACCACCCAAAACCCACCCTGGAAAGAGTAGCAGAATCTATCCTTCTTTACCATGCCCAGGAGAGTGTAGCAAAGGCTAAGCTTTCTCTGCCTAGAAGTAAGAGCTACCTTTCTCTTCACCCACAAGAAAGTAACAAACCCTTTCCTCCTCCTGCCCCCATCCCTCCTCTCAGGATAGCAGAGGAAGCCAAGTGGCCTCTCTCCTACCCCAGAGAGAGTAGTGACAGCCACCGGTATCCCGCCCCACCCTACCCTAGCGTGCTCCAGTTATCGCAGGTGAACTCAAATAAACTCTGTCCCGCATTGAATCGAGCCTGGGCTCCAGTAGGTGGACCCAAGGGCGCCATGCTAGGCCTGAAGCCTTTTCCTGGCATTATGAAGCTCTGTTGCGCCTATGTCTGCTGTGCATACTGATACATTGCACACACAACCACTGACATGCCTGTATGTTTACTCATCCCCATTGGCAGAATGGCAAAGCTCTTGGAATGACTCTTTATCCAAATATTTCGGAACTGCCTTTAGAATAGTACATTATTGTCTTTGCATATTTGGATGTATTTTTATGCCTCGCCCCCGTTTTTAGTGGTAGCATACAAATTAGACTGCGTCCGAGATGCACGCACAAAGGAGTAGGAGCGGTTGGAGCGCCAGGCCTGGCGACTACTTCTGGGTCTTAGGCGCTGCCTCGTGCTTTGAGATAGCCGACAGCCGTCTGCACGTGGCAGCACGCATTTCTTGTGCAGAGCATCATAATCTTGTAGCCAGGTGGCACAATATGCAGTCACCCTCGTTCTTACTACTTAAAATGATTTGTTCTACACGATTGGCAGGGGTGACGCGGCAAATACCCGCCCTTAGATAATGAACACCCGCAGGCTGTGGAGGTATTAGAGCCTACATGAATGCTTATCTCGAGGACCTGTCTACTGCATCTCAGCATCCCCACTTCTCCTCGTGCGCTGAAGGGACCTCTTCACACCCAGGCTGCTCCTCCGCCCCTTTTATTTTCTGTTATTCCTATCCAGAAATGTAAATAATTCCCGAGGCCGTGGGAGCTACAGAATGTCTGTCGCCAGTAATTATGTAGCTGCTGATCTATTTTTTAAATTGCTTTTACTTTGTAATTCAAATTTTGTTGTCTGACAGACATTAATTATGTCAGCCAGCATCTATTTACAAATGAGGACTTAGAGAGGGGCAGTTCTTATCAGGAGGCGACATTTGGCAGATGAATGGGCTCGGTAACAAAAAGAGGGATGGGAAAAGAGAGAGATTGTGACCAGGCCAGTGGTGGTGCGTAATCTCAAAGGCTGCTGGGATTGCTGCCCTACATGCTCTCCTAGACATACAAAGGGAAGCTTTGCGATGTATAGAATGTGCCCGGACATGGTGTCAGGCTTTCATCAGCACTCCCCGGAGCTTAAAGGCACGTTGGGCGTTCGGGGTGCACTGTTAATCCGGTAGCGTTGCTGGTGTTTATTTTCTACTGGTCAGTACATTTCCAGCAGTGCGTGGTGGTATGTTAAGTGTTGTGTTACATTACGTGCTGCATGCAGTGTGATATGACATGCTGTTATGTTACGATTTTTTATGTAGCACAACCCTGGAAATCAACCAGGCCCAATAACAGATGCCTTCCAGAATAAAACAGACCACACATATTCTAGCCACATTAATTCGTCCACCATGCCTGCTGCCTATGTAGCTGTCCGCTAGCCTCGATAACGCCTACTGGACTTAGTCATTGTATCTCTGCCCTCCCAGCCCTAGCACCAGGTGGACGAGTTCCTGACCTGTAAATACAATCCGGCCATGTCTTGAATGTAACCAAAACCAGTTTAGCACCAATTAAATGCAACCGCTCCCGCTACATATGTTGATTTAGGCATCTGGAGCAGTTCATTTTTGCAGTGTGTGATACAAGCAAAATGAACATAAACACATTTCCTAATTACATTGCTTCTGATGTGGAGAACGTATCTGCATTTGTGGGTTTCCTTACTGAGAGTCTTGCAAGGCGGTTTCTTTGGACAGACATTGCTCAGCAGTATGACTGGTAGTGTATTGGTTGTATGTTTTTCCTTTGTTTGTGTTCCACAAAGGTGCAGAGGGATCCTAGCTATCTGCCTACCAGACTTGTGTGGAAATTATGTCCCTTTATTTTGAGTCTGAGGAATGTATCGCAGTGGGCATTGTGGGCCTTCACCTAACACATCTCAGCAGGCCGTGGCCAAGATGGACGGCCTCAACGGCCGAGCCTTAGAGAGCTCTATGGCTGACCCACTGTAATCCACGCAGAATCCTGCCTATCCCACGCTGCTGCCCACATAGCCCAGTGTGCTGTACACTACCCAGACCGGGGAGCCAGTTTGAGGCAGCTGCGGAAGGTGGGAGCCCTCCCCGTGGAGCTGAGGTTGGGAGCCATGTGGCAAGTGTGGCTGGGGTGCGCATCTCTAGAGCAGCGCTATCCTTATGCAGGGGTCGTGTGCGGGGTACAGGTGACTCCTGGAACGGCCTACGGGAGCAGTGGAGACCAAATTATCTGGAAGCTGATCCACCATGGGGACTACCTTGACAGACTGGGCACGCCCCTCCTGACCAGCCCCAGCCTCGGTGACACTGATGTGCAAGATCGCTGGCCTACAACGTGAGGAGCATTGCCAGAGGTGAAGAGGTGTGAGGCCAAGGTGGGCACCTTACCCAGTAAAAGGGCTCCCTCCACAGGCCTCCTTGTGGTGAAGAGGCGAACTTCCCTTCCCTAAAGCAATACTTGTGACACCATACTGCTACCCACAAGGGGACAGTACCTATATGAACGCTGCTGCTGAGAGGCACTTCCTGGCCCCATGTATCACCTGGTGCCCAGGAGCATACATTCATGAACTGTGGTGCCTCCTGTTGCCTGAGGCCACTCTTAACTGCTGTGGTGTGGGGATGCTGCCCTGGATGGGTGAAGAGGCGCTCTCCCTACCTGTGATATAGAGGGAGGCTGGGCGAGTTGGGGCTCTTCCCCCACCAACCCCCCTGGCCCCACTCCATTGGCTTGGGGGCCTGGCTGACAGACACTGCAGGGGAGGCTGAATGGCCTGGACCCCCAGAGTACCACACACCACCTGTTGGCCCCTCCCACTTCGCTTGTGGCCTCCTTTGTCTCCAGGGGCAGCGGGCCCTGGCGGGGGTCTCACGCAGGCGAACTGCCCCTCGCCCTCTCCTGAATTGACTGTGCTGTGGGCTGAATACGTAACCCCCCTACTTCTACCCCCCCGGGTTTCGTGACTGGCAGTACCAGGGGTGGCCCCCGTGGGCTCCTGCAGCTGTTGCTCTGCTTCTAGTTGCTATCTCTGCTCCCCCCCCAGCTGGGCACATACCTATGATGGGAAAGGACAGACAACAGAGTGGGGCCCAACAGACGAGGATGGACCAATTCATGGCCCCTTGGGCAGTGACGCGGAGCGGGGCCCTGGATGGAAATACAGCAGAAACCCGAAGGGAGTCCAAGGGTCCTATCGGAACACAAGTTCTGGCAGCAGTTGAGGTGTGGAGCGCAGCGATCCAAGCCAAGATGGACACCATCTTGCTAGATGTTGGCCTCATGAGGACGGACTTCCGAAAGGTGGCAGAGAGGTGAGTGGGAACTGAATAGAATGTAACTGAGCTACAGGGAGAGGTCTTGGCATTGAAGAAGGTACTCTTGTTCCTCACCGTCAGAGCAGCGGAACTGAAGCAGCACACTGAGGATGCAGAGGGACACTCCAGGAGATGCAATCTGAACTTTGTTGGCTTCCCGGAGGGGGCGGAGGGCTGTGAACCTGAACTCTTCTTGGAACATTGGATCAGAGAGCCTCCCCCGGCAGCAGCCATATCTTCAGTATTTGTTGCTGAGCGGGCCCACTGCACCCTTGCCCCAGAGCCCCCTGCGGGAGCACTGCACAACACAGTGATCGCAAAAATGCTAAAGTACAGTGATAAAGACCCTGTCCTCCAGGTTGTCCATCAAGCTGGAGAACCCACATATGAAAACCATGTTATTCGAATATTCCAAGGTTACACTAAGCAAGTACAACAAATGTGGATGACCTTTAGGGATTAAAACAGACACTCAGAGCAATGGGTCTCCATTACATGCTCCTTTACCCAGCCAAATTGAAAGTGCTCCATGCTTACCACACGCATTTCGTCACTAGCAGAGGAAGTATGTGACTAGTTGGAAGTGCACGGGCTGACCGGATACCTGCACAGACCCTCCCGGGTGCCGAAGACCAATCTTCTGGGACTCATCGATCTCAACCAGCTCGTAGGTGAGGCTGGCATGGAGGAGCGTCCTTCCGGTCCTCCTTGAGGGTGGTGGTCTGAGAAGACTGCACCCTGGACCTGGAAAGACAGCGATCTGAGCACGAGGAGATGAGTGCACTGGTGGAGGCCGTGATGGGCTCCAACTCAGACTACAGCACACCGACCTCCATTGAAGACAATCCAGTGACGGATGAAACTTGACTATTGCCTCATGCCATTATAGACTATGCCCACTCTGGGCCTTGCTGGGGAGACCTTTCTCCGGCTGTGAAGACAGATTAACAGTTCTGGATTCTCGTGCCCCTTTGGCCTACAAGATGGGCCAAATGCACTGTTTAATCACTGTGTTGCAGGTTGCACTCTGGAGATTGGAAGCAAAGTGAGATGGGTCCGCAACCCCCCCAACATGTCCTGTGGCTTTGACACTTGACGTGCAGTGGTGGGTGCTGGATTAGTCAGTGACTGGAGTTGATTTGCATGACATTTTAGAGTGCTAAGAGGTAGGTGTGCAAGCGAGGAAGTGTACAAGTTAATGACCTGATCATCTAAATTCAAGACATTGGATACATGGGGCTGAACTCCTACGTCAGATGCTACAGGGTACAGACTTACCTCCGCAGACACGGAATTCAGATGGCTTTGCTCCAGGAGACACATTTGGCAGAAAAAAAGGTGCACAAATTGCACAGGAAATGGAGGGGGCAATTATATTCAGCCATATACTCAACATACATTAGAGGGGTCCTTATTTGGGTGGCCCCACATGTCCCATTCCGGGTTCAGGGATTTCCAACCAATGTCAATGGCAGGTACCTGCTGATGCATGGCCTTCTAGATAGTACGTAGGTATGCTTGCTGAATGTTTATGACCCCATCATAGATGATGGTGACTTTTACCTAGAGCTAGAAAAAGAATTAATCCCTTACATAGGCACCCCCCTATTGTGGACTCGAGACTTTAATTGTGTGCTAGATGGCAGGCTGGACAGACGCCCTCCGCAATCACACACCAAACCACACATGACAAGCGCCCTATATGAAGTGATGGGCCTACTACACTGCTTTGATGCGCGGCGGGCAATACACCCCAGAGTGCTGGAGTATACCTGTCACTACGGCCCTCTAGGATTTTTGCCGCCTTGATAGATTCTTAGTGTTAGACAAAATGGCACAGACAATAACTAAAGTCCTTTCATGAGCCGTTTTGTCTCGGACCATGCTCTGGTAATGCTAGAGTAGGTGGAGTGGTCCGCGAGTTCCCCTGTGGCGTCTAAAGCCTGAGACCATCAAGGAACTCGGCGATGTGACAGTCGGATTCTTCGACATGAATTGGTTGTCCACAGGTGAGAGGGGATTGGAATGGGACACATTACAGGTGGTAACCTGCGGGAATGCTTCTGTAGCATTGGTTGCACACAACAGCGGCTGTAAAAAGACCTCACAGAGGCGGAGGAAACTGTGGCGAAGTTACAGCGGTCACACACTGAGCAGAAGGAGCGCAGCAAATCTCTAACACATTTTCAACGCTAAGTCGGAAACATCTCGGACAGGATGAATTGCCTCACCAGAAGCGACTACCGGCAGTTGCGAAATCAAAAGTGAGTTAAATCTGTGACGCTTCTGGCGTGGCTGCAGCACTGTGAGCGTCCCCCACCACCCCCCATCCTATCATTGTGGTGCTCTGACAGCTCAAATGCGGCCACTCAGACCTGAATTAATGCACTGCTACAAGATCATTTAGTGTGTATATACTGTGCCGGACCCCGCATGTTTCAAACATAGCTTCAAGATTTCCTCACAGACTTTGTACACCATCGCCTCAAAGAGGCACATAGCAAAGGTCTCGACGAAGAGCTTCAGCTGGAGGAACTCCAGGAAGCAGTTGGCGATACAGCACGTCGCAGAGCCCCTGGCCCAGACAGCCTACAGTGGAATATTATCAGACTTTCGATGTCCTCTTGTTGCTTTGTTCACTGGAAACCGATCAGGAATCCAAACGTGTGGATCTCTTCCCATGCTCCATGTGAGAGACCTACATTGTGATGCTTCCAAAACCAGGCAAGACCCCAGCTCAAACAAACCCCTGTCTATGCACGAAGTGGGCGCCAAAATGCTGGCTAAGGGCCTAGCCATGCGACTTTTATATGTCGTGATTCGTCTTTTGTACGAAGACCAGTGTGGCTTCACGCCAGGCAGCGGAACACACATGAATCTAAGCAGACTCTCTCATGTACTCCACTTACCATCGGGCCCAGCAGCGGTAGTCACACTCAATATCGAAAAAGCCTTCGACATGCTAGGATGGGAAAACGTATGGGTGGTGTTGGAGAGTATTGGGTTAGGCCCAGTATTTATTTTATTTACTTTATGCCCACCCGACAGCATGTGTTTGCAATGACACCATGGTTTCCTAAAGCATAAGACAGGGCTGCCCCCTGTCGACACTTCTTTTTGCTTTAGCTGTGACGCCCCTTGGCCAGTGACTGAGATGTGGCATGGCCCAATGAGGTGTGGTTGTGGGATGCCATATAGTCTTCCTGTATGCTGATGACACGCTAGATTACATTAGTCACCCAGAACAAGCAGTGCCTGAGTTGCTGGAAATTATGACAGCCTTCGAAGAGGTCTCCGGCCAGCGCGTCAACCAGCAGAAATCGGTTCTCGTTCCTTTAGTGAGGTTGGTGGATGCTGATGCCTCTGCCCTGCCCCAGACGGGGATTGTCTGGTAGTGCAACCGTTTTCGCTATATGGGCATACAGGTGGCTCATACTGAAACTGATAATTACTATTTAAATATGGGAGCTGTGCTCACACAGCTCAGATCTCTATCCACTTTTGAAATTGTCTCCTGCTCTCCACCATGGGGCCACATTCAGCAAATTAAACAGCCTTCTGGTATCCCTGATATGGGCGGGCAACCAGAGCAGAGTGAAATTAGAAGCATTGAAACTAGGCTTGGAGCTAGGCGGCCTGGGTGTTCCATACCTGCAAATGTACTATTTTGCAGGAATCTTGCAATACACTGCACAATGGTGTACAGATGGCCCGACGGGAGAAAAAACCCTCCTGGCAAAACGGGATGGTGTAGCAGATCTCCCCAGATGCCCGATGAGGGGTAGCGGAGTGCTGGTCGGTACCCCTTTTATAGTATGGCAGGTAGTCTGGGTGTGGGAATGTGCGATCACACTATTGTTCCTCAGAGCTCCCTATACAAAGCTGGTACTGCTGGTGTGGTTGTGGGGCTTACAGGCAGTGATGGATTTATCCCTATTGTATGCTGGGGGTTGTTCTACAGCTGGAGATCTGTACGAAAATTAGGTTTTTCTCACTGCGGATGAGGCTCGGGAGTGCTTTCAACTACCACATGGCCAATTCCTTCAATACACCAAAATCTCCTGCACAGTCCACGAGGTGTGACCTGCCTTTCCAGCGGAGCCAGATGAATCCCATACACTGCAGCTCCTATTAAACCCTAACACCACTAGAGGAATGATATCCCACATATACAAATCACTGCAGCTGGATTGCAGAATGGCTGTCAAACTGAATTGTGGCAGGTGGTCGGAGGACATAGCACTGCCCCTCACAGACACGGAGTGGTAACGGGCGTTTGCTCATGTGCTAGCAGTAGCAAGTAATGCTTGGTTTAAACTTACACAGTTCCATTATCTACACTGTACTTACCTCAACCCCCAGAGACTAGAGAAGATTTGCATAGCACGATCGTCTGGGTGCCCACGATGTGTGGTCGACCCAGTAACATTCCTCCATATGACCTGGGAATGTGTGACATTAAAGAACTACTTGGCTGACACAGTGAGCATGCTGCACAAGATTACCGGAGCGCAGATAGATACCTCAATCAAACACTGCCTCATAAGTATGCTCCCAATGCCTAAAAAGGGGCTAAAAGGTGGTATGGATTTGCCCTATTAGGTCTGGTGCTGTCAAAATGCCACGTCACAATACAGTTGACCCAACCTCGTTCCCCCCGTCCATTGGGGGGGGGGGGCGGACCTACGTGTGTGGGGGATAGCTGAGGAGAGGTGATAGACTTCGCATCCTTAGGGTGATCTTACCGCAGACGTTTTGCCTTTCCCCCTTATTGTGTTGCTGTATCTTTTTGTTGGCACTAGGACCCTGAGCACTTTAGCACTGCTAATCAGTGCTAAAGTGCAAGTGCCTTTCCCCTAAAACACAGTAACATTGGTGTATCCACAATTGGCTTATTTAATTTACCTGCAAGTCCCTTGTAGAGTGCTGTATCATATACCCAGGGCCTCTATATTAAAGGCTACCAGTGGGCCTGCAGCACTGATTGTGCCACCCACTAAGTAGCTCTATAAACATGTCTCAGGCCTGCCACTGCAGAGCCTGTATGCGCTGTTCCACTGCCACCGACTTGGCATTTAAAACCTCCTGCCAAGCCCTACACTCCCCTTTTCTTACATATGTCACCCCTCAAGTAGGCCCTAAGGAGCCCATAGGGCAGGGAGCCATGTAAGTAAAAAGGCAGGACGTATACTTCCAGTTTCAATGTCCTGGTAATGAAAAACCCCTCAGGTGGTTTTCATCACTGTGAGGCCTACCCCTCTTATAGGCCAGCATTAAGAATTCCTTATCATAACTTTAAGTTGTAATTCCTGATCGGAGAGGAGTGGCTGGGTCATGTTTAGTACTATTTGAATTGTAATAATAAATCCTCTTTACCGGTAAGGTTAGATTTATTACTACTAGTCTAGAAAATGTCACTTTTAGAAAGTGGACATTTCTCTGCTCTCGTTGCCCTGCGAGCCTACAGCCTCCCTCCAATACACGTCTGGCTGGGGTGGGGTGGGGTGACAGTTCCACTTGTGCATTCTCTTCAGACACCCACAACATAGAATACTCAGCCGTATCTGCATTCTTCTGCATACTGATAGGTCTTCCTGAGGAAGGGGTGGGGAGTATCTCCTACTGGCTGTCTGGAGCCAGTACAAACTTGACAGAGGGACCTGCACACTTGACAAAGATTCTTTATTGATCATTCCCCACATCAAAGGCACTTTTCTGTAAAAATAGTGGGACCATTGACTCACTCAGCAGATCACTACTGGACTCAGTAGAGACTGTGCCAAGAGTATAGGCTGTCAAAAGGATTGCCCCTGCGCTGTGCTGACTGTCCCCAGGAATTGCTGCCCTGTGGCCTACTGACCTCTGTCCGGCATAATCAACTTCTCACATGCTACCAGAGTGCTCCAGGGCCTTGTAACATGCCCTGTTCCACCAAGATTGGCGTTCAGCGAAGGGCCAAGCAGCTGTGACCCCGCTGTTCGGCATTTCCACCCGATTGTCTACCATCTTTCCTGCCCAACAAGCTGCCACTCTCAACAGGAAGCCCCCTGTCCATTATGGCCCCACTCCCATAAAAAGGGGTTACCGGAGTAACTGCAACAAGATCACCTCCCCAGTTTGGAGGGCTCAAGGACTCTGCAGTGTTGAGTGCCAGCCGCCATGAGAACGCAATAACACTGTCATGGGCCCCGAAGCTGCTACTGGAGCAGCCGCTGTGCATCCTCAAGCACCACAAAACACAACCTCTCCCGCCGGTGGGAGTGTCCTTGGGGCTCGCGCCCCAACCCAATAGCGTGGTGCGCCTGCACCCACCTACACTGGGGGACCATCCTACCTCGTAAGCTGACTTGCAGCAGTAACCCCCCTCATCAGCCGTCACTCACCTGGACCGGCATGTCTGGGTCCAGGCTCAACCAAAGAAGCCTTCGTCGCCGCCTGCCCTCCTTCACCTTTGCCCGCAGCAGCACTTCTTCCCGCTGCATAGGAGGAGGGAGCCAAACTTTGCAAACAACACCTTTTCCTGGCCTTGATGGAGAAATTGTCTCATCACTTGGAAGTGAAGCCTCTTCACATTTACTCGTAAGGACCTGTGACAGTGCCAGATAAGCTCCACTCCCTGTAACATTACCGAAGGGTGCCTTCGTTAGCAGTTAGAAGTGGATTATTATTGTTTTTTAACCTAAACTCATAAAGTATTATATATTTTTCTTAATAATACGGTATGGAATCTTTCTTCTTTTGGTGTTTGCATTGGGTCACTGTTGGGAGAATTGAACAAATACTTTACACACTGTCTGCTAAGTTAAGCCTGCCTGCTCTGCGCCAAGCTACCAGAGGGTATGCACACATCAATTTAGTTGTGTATCTGACTTGCCCTGACTAGAGTGGATGGACTCTGCTTGGCTGAGGTGCCTACCCTAGCCAAAAAGAAGCCCCATGTCTAACAAGAGGAGACTTCAATTGGTCCTCACTGATGAAAACACTGAGTTTGATCTAGAAACATGGAGCACCATGCTAGATAGTCTAGAGGCGAGGAAACTGCAGCCAACCGCACTAACTAGACACTTGCAAGACACAAATATGCTGATAATCCCCTAGCACGGACGGGGGACTTGCCTTATCCCTTTGAAAAATGCATGGAGGGGCAGTCGGAGTCTAGACCTTATGCTGATGCTTGAGATCGGATGGGTATGATAGAGAAGGGAGTGAGGATGCATGTGACGGCAGGTGACACACACCCTGAAAGAGTTCTCCACACACACTACAACCAGCACACCACAGACCTCCCATTGACCGTACCGCCGCCCCCCTCCCCTACAGCCAGGGGCTGAAAGAGATATGAAGAAATATGGTTGGCAGGGCTTCTGCCCCCCCCCTCGCCAAGGATTTATGAAGAACGTCACCAAATTCCCCTCCAGACAGGACCGTACCCATGGATAATAGCCAACGCCCTCCTTCAGACTTCGCCCACACCCCCATACGAGCTGACAGTAGGTAGACACACTCTGATCACCCACTGCCTCATCTATTAATGTTGATTGTTACTTCTTTAACTCAGTTGTTGAAAATGGTTGGTCTCCAGGCAATGGAATCTGGTCTTAATGCTGTCAATATCACATGGCTGAAACCCCACTTTAATTGCATCTTCAATATATGCCACTTTATATGTGAATTGCTGTGGTATAATTTAATAAAGACAAGTTTAGAAAAAAAAACCTTCTCAGCTCTGTGGTTTGGTCTGTCCCTAGGGTCCTATTGAACTGCACGTCGCTGACTTTTCCTAGGAGTGCTATGTGAGAGAAGAGGTGAAGTGTATGATGCTATTTTTCCTGGTGTAGGTATAGAAGCTGAGCCTCATGTAAGGACAAGATAATTCTAGTATCTGAAGTACATTCTTTGTGTTGCCTGTGATGGTCATAGCTGTTAACGCCTTTGCACCATGCAGCAGTGTTACTAATTTTCTGCAGTTCTTTCAGTATTCTTCATAAAAACAATATGGGGGTTATTCTAACTTTGGAGGAGTGTTAATCCGTCCCAAAAGTGACGGTAAAGTGACGGATATACCACCAGCCGTATTACGAGTTCCATAGGATATAATGGACTCGTAATATGGCTGGTGGTAAATCCGTCACTTTTCCATCACTTTTGGGACGGATTAACACCTCCTCCAAAGTTAGAATAACCCCCTATGTGTCCTAAATCTCCTGCAGCCATAGCATCATTATTCATTCTGTTGCGTCACTGTTATTCCGCACCATGAAATCCACTTTCGAGCTACATCCTGATGTCGGACATACGAGTATCAAACATTTTACTTTATTCACCTCATTAGGATCAGCCATTTTAGAACTCGAGTGACAGCTGAAGACTTCTATAATCCCGTGGCATCCCCAGACACCATAATGAATCCCCTTTCCACAGTCGAACCCCGAGCCATCATGTGCCACACTTTGTGCCTTTTGAACTCAAGCCACTAGTTCCTTTGTTTGCAAAAAATTTCTGAACGGAGCTAAAATGAAGATTGCACTTTTTAAAAATTTCCCCTAACCTGCTGAGACCAGGTGGCTGTCACAAATGGCTCCGTCGACTGCAAGCATTGTAACCACACGAGAGAGGATTTAAGAAAGGTTGTTTGCCCAAATCTCTCAGACGTCGCGTCTGTCTAAGATGTTTTGGCTAATAGGCCATGACACCCTAATGATACATAAAACAGTCTTTCCTCTATCCCTAGCTCTTACTTTCCCGATGCAGTGTCAATGTATTCTTCCAAGAGAAGGACCAGCCCGAGGTTGTTCAAAAACTCAAATTAAAAAAAATGCACCAACTCCTTTTCAACCTCAAAATAAGTCACCCACTCAGCACACAAGGACGATCTAGCGACATGCATCACAAACAGGTGACTTCGGCCTCAAGAGCCCTCAAGGGTTGTGCCATCCACCTTTCACGTCAGCCATAATACATTTGGTGCCATCAGCCTGAGGTCTTCTCTCACTTTCAGCTGTAGGTCTTTAAATCCTTTTCCTCAAGAACGTGATAGGTATCGCCTCTTCTTTAGTGCCAGCCCCGTTCAACTTCCATGCTAACATGCACATCAGAGACGAGAGAACTCTGTGATGGGAACGGTTCACAGTGCGCGACCGACTTATGCCAGCTTTCACTCTATGATGCTGATACTAAGTGGAAGTGACAAGCTTTCTCCTGCAGTGAGAATCGTAAAGAGGAACCAATACCCAAGACGAACATTTAGAGGACAGTTAGCCCAGAACATGTATGAGATGATTGAAGGACCCTATTCCCTCGAGGATGATGCACCACCTAGACCCACATACTGCTATTTTGGTCTCATTCAGAATGCCTCAAAATCTTGGTTTAGGCGTTATAAGAGGCAAAAATATATCTTATATCTTTATTCTTCAATACGTTAAGACACGTTACGAAAATATGTTTTTCTTTCTTTTGTGTTTAAGTGTAATTCTTATGCTATGAGACCATGAAGGCATATATAAAGTGGACTATTTGCGGCAATGTTTTGGTGCAGTGGCTGTGATTTTTGTACAAGCGTCTATCAACATGGTCTAACTTTCAGCAGCGTGTGATGCACATAGCATGTCGTGATCCATCAAGCTATGTTATGTTCTGGCACTGCAATTCATTCACTTCCTGCAGTTGTGTAACACTGATAACAACATGGTTGCTAGGCTAGAGTAGCAGTTACACTTTCCCAGCGGGCATGTAGCATTCATTTCATTACTTTGCTGTCTGAGTTCCAAGCTTTGATCATATTGTGTCACATGTACCAAATTACAATATCTCTCTCGGTATCACTTCCTGTAACTGGCAGATTTCAAAGAAACAGGCTAAATGCTATATAATGTGCTTTGCAAATAATATTTGGGCATCTTTTCAGTAACCATGTCTCGTTCCTTGCACTCTCACACTGGCTATTTTATTGTTATTGCAAGAGTACACATGGAGCTACCAGGCCTCCATGTTTGTTGTTCGGTGACTCTGATGTTTAAGCCCACACTGTGGCACGATAGGGGAACTTCATACTCAGAGTCCAAATCTTGCCTTTTTATGCACAGGCAAATCTTTCCTACCATTTCATCATCCTTGGCACTGTCTTAACCCCAAGTGAGTGTGAATGCACTGGAGTGTCTCTGTGAGGACAGTGGCACTTTTGGGCGGGTCTTGTATATCCATTGCATGATCATGCCCTTCCGTCCTCCAATTTTCAGAAGATACAGAGAATGGTACTTGAATGAACAAGATGACGTGTAGCCGGCGTTGGTACCTGAATTTGCAATTGTTTTTTCTTGGCCTGAGGAAGAAGTCATACAGTGGAGACTAGTTGGATTTTCAATTTCCTTCTGAATTAAGGTAGTTTGTCTCTCTGCTGACATCCTACGGAAGTGCAGTTTAGAGTTTGAGCCCTCAGTGGGAATCAGTGGCATGCGTTAAGCATCACGAGGTCAGCAGGTGCAGACTACATTTGGATTAGGCTAGTGGAAGGAGTTTGCTAGGTCACAGTTTGATTTTGTTGTTTTTCCGGGTGGTTCTTCTGACATTTGTCTTCTTTTTGCCATTGTCAGTTCCTTTGGTGTCTGCAGAGAACAGCAGACTGCTAATTTGCAGCACAGATTTGGTCTTTTGTGACTACCTTGGACATAAGAGCCTACATAGAGCCTTTCTATGTCTAGGAATGCGGTTGGCAGATCCACCCTGACCTCTTGACCTGTGCCTGCACCCGCAGGTCTGTGCTTCACTGAACCTTCTGTTGAAGATGAAGTCATCGGAACACATGACCATAGAGGCTTTTGCTGCTGAATGGTTACCCCTAACCTCGTTATTCATAACCATATAACCTTGACGACACAATCAGCGGCAGGTATTGAGGAAGCGTTGGGCCAACAGGCGCTGCATGGCTCCCATTCATAATCAGGGCCCATTGTGCTCTGCTTGAAAACCTCATGTGAGAATCTTCAGCCAGAAAGGCCCTTGACACATATTTCCCCTTTCAAGGTTACTCAGCCCCTCGCACTGTGAATGCCACAATCAGAGACCGATTCTGCGCTCTTTGTCTGAGCCCAAGGAATGACTCCTCTAATTAACTTGTCTTTCGCCTCCTTGCCGGCAACCGCAAAGAAAAGAAGTAAGGGGTTCCGGGATGGAGTCACAGGCACTGCCTGCCTTTTCACAGCTTCTGGGCAGGATGGGTAGTGAAGCAGGAGTCCTCCCAAATATTCCCGAAGTCTTTGGTACCGAGATCCGTCAAAAATGCTCAAGGGGAGGTGTGGGTCATAAGTGGAAGTTACAAGCAGCCGGCCAGTTTTCTGCCTGTTCTTCACTTAAAATCCCTGCAAGTTCTGGAGCTCTGCCCATGTTCACCTACAAATTATTGTTGCTGTGCACCTGTCCTAGACCTTTTTAATGAGATCAGTTTTACACCATCACTTCAGACACGCAGTACCCTTTAGGTTTACGTCATGTCTTATAGTGCTTCTGAATTTCCTTAGTAGATATTGTGACTTCTGGCCCTATTTACTGTTCACTGCTCCCGTGATCAATTGTGAAGAGTCCATAAAAGTAAAGATTACAGATTATTTTTTAAATGGTAGACCCAAACCAGTCTTATCAACTAAAATAGTTTGTTCTCTGCTTAATTAGAATGTTCATTCATTCTCCTCTCTCATTTTCCTATGAATGCTTATTCAAGTTTTGGAACTCTCTGCATTGGGTTGGTGGTTCAAATCCTTTGCTTTTTTGATTATCCATCGCTTGACTTTTTCGATGTTTCTTTATCCTGTTGGAGGAGCTGTGCTCTTCGCAGCAGGGCATATTATTGAGCTCCAGAAGTGACTTAAATAACTGTACAAAACTCCAGACCGGTCTTCCATAACTGGATACTACAGGGAGTGCAGAATTATTAGGCAAATGAGTATTTTGACCACATCATCCTCTTTATGCATGTTGTCTTACTCCAAGCTGTATAGGCTCGAAAGCCTACTACCAATTAAGCATATTAGGTGATGTGCATCTCTGTAATGAGAAGGGGTGTGGTCTAATGACATCAACACCCTATATCAGGTGTGCATAATTATTAGGCAACTTCCTTTCCTTTGTCAAAATGGGTCAAAAGAAGGACTTGACAGGCTCAGAAAAGTCAAAAATAGTGAGATATCTTGCAGAGGGATGCAGCACTCTTAAAATTGCAAAGCTTCTGAAGCGTGATCATCGAACAATCAAGCGTTTCATTCAAAATAGTCAACAGGGTCGCAAGAAGCGTGTGGAAAAACCAAGGCGCAAAATAACTGCCCATGAACTGAGAAAAGTCAAGCGTGCAGCTGCCACGATGCCACTTGCCACCAGTTTGGCCATATTTCAGAGCTGCAACATCACTGGAGTGCCCAAAAGCACAAGGTGTGCAATACTCAGAGACATGGCCAAGGTAAGAAAGGCTGAAAGACGACCACCACTGAACAAGACACACAAGCTGAAACGTCAAGACTGGGCCAAGAAATATCTCAAGACTGATTTTTCTAAGGTTTTATGGACTGATGAAATGAGAGTGAGTCTTGATGGGCCAGATGGATGGGCCCGTGGCTGGATTGGTAAAGGGCAGAGAGCTCCAGTCCGACTCAGACGCCAGCAAGGTGGAGGTGGAGTACTGGTTTGGGCTGGTATCATCAAAGATGAGCTTGTGGGGCCTTTTCGGGTTGAGGATGGAGTCAAGCTCAACTCCCAGTCCTACTGCCAGTTCCTGGAAGACACCTTCTTCAACCAGTGGTACAGGAAGAAGTCTGCATCCTTCAAGAAAAACATGATTTTCATGCAGGACAATGCTCCATCACACGCGTCCAAGTACTCCACAGCGTGGCTGGCAAGAAAGGGTATAAAAGAAGGAAATCTAATGACATGGCCTCCTTGTTCACCTGATCTGAACCCCATTGAGAACCTGTGGTCCATCATCAAATGTGAGATTTACAAGGAGGGAAAACAGTACACCTCTCTGAACAGTGTCTGGGAGGCTGTGGTTGCTGCTGCACGCAATGTTGATGGTGAACAGATCAAAACACTGACAGAATCCATGGATGGCAGGCTTTTGAGTGTCCTTGCAAAGAAAGGTGGCTATATTGGTCACTGATTTGTTTTTGTTTTGTTTTTGAATGTCAGAAATGTATATTTGTGAATGTTGAGATGTTATATTGGTTTCACTGGTAATAATAAATAATTGAAATGGGTATATATTTTTTTTTGTTAAGTTGCCTAATAATTATGCACAGTAATAGTCACCTGCACACACAGATATCCCCCTAACATAGCTAAAACTAAAAACAAACTACAAGCTACTTCCAAAAATATTCAGCTTTGATATTAATGAGTTTTTTGGGTTCATTGAGAACATGGTTGTTGTTCAATAATAAAATTAATCCTCAAAAATACTACTTGCCTAATAATTCTGCACTCCCTGTATATGCTCCCGGTTGTGGTGTCCCAAAGTAACACAATGCTCTATGTAGGATTTATCCAAGTGAATACAACTATCCAGGCTACAACTTTAGAACGGGATACATTACGCATGCACCCTCTGCAACAGATCCCTATCCATTACTTCAAAACTGTCCTAAAATGCTAGAGCTTTGTATAAAACTAAGATTTTTATACAATGTAATAAATATAACGTGCTATCAGAAAATAAGATTGAAACGTGCATGAAGATCGGCCGCCCCACTGCAACTGATTGGAGGGTGGTTACACAGAAAATGTAGGTGAAAAAACAGTCATTCTTCTCAAAGAATCACCATAACATTGGGGCGAAAAAAGTGGATGGGTGCAGAGTGATCCTTGCAGGTGTATACCAACACTTTAAATGCCAGGATCCAGTCATATACCTTCTGTCAACCGTGTGGCTCATCGCTCATGGTAATTATATCCAACTGGTGTAAATCAGTTCTTTAAAAAATTACGTTTTGCCTACCCTGCTGTGGTATTACTATCAGAGGGTGGTTGCTCTGGGACATTAAATATACTGGTGTGGCACCAGCTGCTACACTGAAAGGGTCCTAACCTGAAGTCTTTATGTGAACTTTACGCTCCCACCTTACCACACCACCAGGACCGGGTGGGGGGAGGTTGGAGGTAGAGAACAGAAGCCCCTCTCAGGCTATGTAAGCATTCTTCCTATGGAAAGCACAAGCACATCTCACTACAACCACGAAAGTCACCTGAAACTTCAAAAGATGTTGACGGTGGCGATGCAGATTTTAGTGCATTAGCCATCTAAATTGTGCCAGCTCTTCTCCCTGGTCATCTTCCGGGTTAATAAAGGGATCAATGCTTGAATGCATACTTGGGGGTTGCACAGATCTCCAGGCAAACGAGTTTAGCATTTATGCGAGGTATACGCCTTTGGAGACAGGCATAGCTCACATTTAACACAACAAGTGAAAACCTTCATCGGCTAAGGGAAGCTGTGCAGAATGCATATGAGGATAGCCCTGGAAAGCACTAACTCACTGTCGTGAGAGAGAGAGGGGTTCACCTATGCGTGTGTGATCACACAGGATACAAATGTGGATACAAGCTCTCGTCTAGTCTGATTATGGAACTGACATTTAAAGCCTGCGATGCAGCGGGGTGGGTGTACCCCTAATAAACATGTTGCTCACGTAAAGAGACCGGTCAGCTGTACCCCTGGGCACCTGGGTCTCTTGTTTGCTTTTTAAAGCGGATGTATTCAACTCCTATTCACTTCTGTTTTGAGCCGATGATATTAATCTTAAATCACAGCTACTGGCGTGTAGCTGGAGGTACAGAGATCCCCTTTGATGTAGCGACCTGCCTAAGTCTCATACCAGAAGGACTATTTGGGTTTATTGAGACAAAGGCAGTACAAAAAAAAATGAACGATGCGCCGACTGTTTATCTCGCCATATGCTCATCTGGGCAAAAGCCAACCGGTCATATCCAATAAACGTAACACGGTTAAAAGTCCTATCGACAAAACAGATGTTGAACATTGCTCCGCTCCCCCCAAAACCAGTGTTTACTGCTTGGCAATGTCAGGTTGCCAATTTTGCTTGAAGCCCAATTTTCATAATTTTCCTGCTTTAGTGATGCGAAGGAATGTTTTTTTTCTGTAAATCACTCCCAGTCCTCTGGTAGCTGCCTGGCAGACACAAAGCAGCAGTGTCTTTTGAGCACCACATACCGGGGCACTTGTCTGGAGCGCCATAAAATGATCTATTTATCCTCATCACCTTCAGACATCGCCAGTCGGATGCGTAATTGGCTGTGGAAGAATCTAGGGACTTCCTGACAGACCGGTACCCCAGAAATGCTGGAAGAACTGGGGCCGAGTCATTCACATGTAAGGGGAAAACTTAACACAGGAGCAGCTGCAGAGTTCACTTAGTTTTTAGAGAACTAGGGAGGCGTACTGATTCTTAGGGAGCCACCATCTGATATTTCTAGGGTTTCAGAGGTGAAGAGCCCCTGCTTTCCTTGTTGCCTAAGATCCTGAAAGAAGAGCTCTGTATCATGCTAGGGATATCAAGGTGACGTGCATGCACCTCTCAACACAACAACGCATGATGAATCAGCCTTGTCACATGCTACTGAAAGCTACTTGCTGAATCTCATCAGAGGCTCTTAGTAGCTTCTGATGTATGACAGTAATCATAGATTCAAAGACTCTACCTGAATGCCACTCGTGCAGGAGGGGCTGTCTTTTAACATCTATATCTGACAGAGACTTTTAGCTACAGAGTCCTTACCTTTGAATTCTCCCCAGGCATCAGACTGGATCCGGAAGATTTTTTGTGAGTAGGTAGGTGCCGTCGATTGGCTGCACATTTGGCGGCTTCTGCACTGGCAATGACATTGCTTTGCCTATGTAGAGGCCACCCAGTCATGCCAAAGTCAGTTCTTTTCTTTCCACGCCAGCCAGTGGTGATACGAAAGAAGAGCTTCTCCTTAGTCATTTTTTGACCAGCCTTTTTTTTTTTGTTTTTCCTTTTTGTTGATCATTTTCTAGGTTCACCCCCTGTTGTGTCGAGGGTGTCATCACGCAAGAAGGGGTTTAAGACCTGCGGAGTCTGTTAACAGCTGATGTCGGTGACTGGTCCTCACCTCGTTTGTCTGTGATGTTTGGAGTGTGACCACAACCCAAAGTCGTGCTCTGATTGCTGGGAAGTGATTCCTGAAGCTGATGGTGGCCTGACATGTGGCTATACGCAGGTCGAAGTTTCGGTTGAGGGGAAGGTCCCAGGACAGGTTGCGGAGCCCGAAATCATCTCCATCCCATTCCAAGTCCTGATGACGATTGGGTAAGCCGAGGCACAAGAAGAAGAGCAAGAAGTCGAAGCGGTCTTTGACTTCTCCTCGTCCGTCATCCTTCTGAGTTTGTGCCTCGGCCGGCTATACGCCTCCCTGATTTTCCAGGAGCCAGAGCAACCCCTGCCCAGCTTAAAGTGTTCTATGAGGGCAGGCGCCTCATGAATGGGCAGTCTGACCCTATTGGGGCACCTTCTGGACAGAGCGAGCTCCATCGGGTTCCACACCGGCGGCTTCTGCCTCAACACTGATGGGCCCCCGAGTATCCATTCATGGATCAGGACCAGCCTTGATCGTAACATTTTGACCTTCCCTGAGGCTGGTCCAGATGTCGATGCTCCTGGCACCCACCAGCAGCACCATCCCTATTGTCATCCCGACTCCGACATTGAGCCAGATGGGGTAACCCAAAGCTGACTCCAACGCCGCCAGGAGCTTTGCCTCCTTGATTGGCGCCTGAGCCCTATTTCATTGGATTAGGCCTTGGGGAAGACTGCAATTGGTCGCTGGACCCTTTGGAATGCCAGCCCTGTGAGGAAGAAATTGACTGGCATGAGGATTTGGGTTAAGTCAGTGGACTGACACCTCTGCAGATACTGGCATGCTTTCTTCCCCTACTGTGACTACGGAGGAGAGAGCTTCTGATACAATGGTGGTGCAGAGGGCAGCTGAGAGCCTAGACCTTCAACTACTCTCGGTGGCAGTCAAGACTAATTTCTTGACAGAGGTGCTGCAACCAGGAATTTCCACATCCGAACCCCTGTTCCTGTTCAATGATGCCCTCACGGACTTCCTTTGGGTACCTGGTTCAAACCCAGCACAGGGCTCCTCTGAACCAGATGATTGCCTGCCACCATTGCCCCGCACCTGGGGACCCAACTTCCTCATGCAGCAACCAACTCCTGAGAGCTTGGTGGTCCAAGCCTCAACTTCCCATGGTACTTTCTTTACCGCTCCCCTGGATTGGGAATTGGCTAGACTCATTGGGGAAGAGGATGGCACCTGTTTCTCCTGAGGCGAGGCAGATTCGGCACTGGAGCGCTTCAAGGACTTTAAGGCTACAGTCAGGTCCTTGGACCTCGCAGCAGCCGCCATCCCCTCTAATCTGCCTTTCACTTTTTTCATGGCTGCGTAAGGGGTTTCTAGCTGTGCCAGTTCCCGCACAGCCACTGTGCCATGCGTGCTTCCCAGACTCTGCTTGGACGAGGGTGCAGTAGTCCCCAATCTCTTGAGTCAGGTGGCCAGCGGTCTGGTCAATCTGCCCCACCCCCCTCCCCACTGCAGCAGCCTCAAGTCTAAACCCTCTTAGTCTGCCCCTTTACCACCATTCACCATCACCTGCCCTACTAGCAGTCCATAACATTGGACAAATGGGTTTTGCAGATTGTCTGAAGGGTCTATTCCCTCCCCTTGGAGACTGCCCCTCTCTTCATGCCACCATCTCACAACCTGGTGACGAAGGATCATCTGTTGCTTCTCAGCGAGGAAGTCATGGCTCTCTTGGCAAAGGGAGCCATAGAGAGGGTTCCAGTGCCAGAAGTAGGCTGTGGTTGTTATTCCAGCTACTTTCTGGTTCCCAAAAATGACAAGGGTCTTTACTCTGTTTTAGATCTACGTGCCCTCAATCTCGTCCTCAAGAAGGAGAAACTCAAAATGTGCACATTGGCACAGGTATTATTTGCCCTGGACCCAGGAGACTGGATGGTAGCATTGGACTTGCAGGATGCTTATTACCACATCCCCGTCCTGTCTGCCCCCAGACCTTACCTGTGGTTTGCAGTAAGCCACAAGAACTTTCAGTTCACTGGGCTTCCCTTTGGCCTTACCAGCACCTCTCGGGTGTTCACCAAGATGATGGCAGTGATTGCAGCTCATCTGCGGAGATTAGGGGTTCCAATCTTCCCCTATCTCAAAAATTGGCTGTTGAAGGCGGGCTCACCCCAGACCATTGACTCCCTCCTCCAGACTACGGCGAAACTCCTGTATTTGCTGGGGTTCACTATAAATAAGCTGAAGTCACACCTGACTCCCTCGCAGATGCTCCCTTTCAGCGGGCTGTTCTGGACATGGTGTAGCTTCGGTCTTATCCTCGTGAGTGGCACGTCCCGGATATTCAGGCTATGACATCCATGTTTCAACCTCTAGTCTGAATTCCAGTGAGACTGATTCTGAGGCTTTTGTGACTCATAGCCTCCTGCATCCTGCTGGTGACAAATGCCAGATGGCATATGCAGGCTCTGCAATGGGATCTAAAGTGTCAGTGGGCGCAGCATCTCTCTGACATGGTCCAGATGACAGAGGGCACACCACAAGTGGTGATTAATGAACCGCAATTTGGTCAGAGGCAGATCCCTCTCATTTCCCCAACCATATCTAACAGTAGTGACAGATGTGTCACTGCTGGAATGGGGTAACCATTTGGGAGAGGTGGAGATCAGAGGAATTTGGTCTCTGACAGAATCAGGACTCCACATCATCCTGCTGGAACTGCAGGCGATCCAACCAGCATTGAAAGCCTTTCTACCCTCCATAAAGTGAAGGCTAGTGCAGATGTTCACAGACAACACCACTGGCATGTGGTATTGCAACAAACGGGGTGGGGTGGGGTTGTGGACCCTTTGTCAAGAGGCTCTGCACCTCTGGACATGGCTGGAACAGCAGGCCATATCCCTGGTGGTTCAACACCCAGTGTGCTCTCTGAATGCCAGAGCAGACTAACTCAGTCGAAGATGCCTAGCTGATCACAAGTTGTGTCTCTGTCCGGAGGTGGTGCAGGGTCTCTTTCAGCAGTGGGGAGAGCCTTAGTTAGATCTGCTTGCCTCTGCCAAGAACACCAGTTTTGTGCACTGGAGTTTCCAAGGCGGCTCTCGCTCAGAGGTGCTTTTCGTCTCGCGTGGAACTCCACCATCCTGTACGCCTTTCCGCCCATGCCACTCCTGCCCGAGTCCTCAAGAAGATCAGGAGTGACTGTGCCCAAGTCATCCTTATGGCTCCAGACTGATCATGGAGAGTCTGGTATTCTGAGCTCCTGAGCATGGCTATCGATCCTCTGATCAGAATACCCCTTGGGAGGAGCTTCTGTCACAGCAGCAGGGTAAGGTTCTTCACCCAAACCTGTCCACTCTACTGTCTGTAACGTCATCTTGGCAGCCACCTTCACCAAAACGGTACAGGCCTGCCGTTGGAAGAAATTTGTGGCATGGTGCACAGTAAACTCTGTTGATCCCCTTGCTGCCCCTCTTTCTGAAGTTTTACTTTTCATTCTTCCCTTACCCAGCATGGCGCTGCTTTGGGCACTCCTAAATACTTACTATCTGCCATTTCTGCCTTCTTGTGGGTGCCTGATCAACCCTCTTTAAGTCCCCTATTTTACATAAGCTCCTTATCTCTTCCTTCTTTCCCTAGTCATTATGTCCCAGTGAGACCTTATTTTGGATCTAAACTTTTTGATGTGTGTTCCTTTCAAGCCTCTCCACAATTGTTCCCTCCGGCTTCTCACACTGAAAGCGTCCTTCCTTGTGGCAATTACATCTGCCCTTCGAGTGAATGAGCAGCAGGCCTTATCATCTAAGCTGCCTTACCCCTTTATATATCTTGACAAACTGGTGCTTTGCACAAGGGCCTCTTTTCTGCCAAACGTGGTTACACCCTTTCATGTAGGCAAGCCAATCACTCTACCTACTTTTTACACACCCTGATCCTTCTGAGGAAGAGAAGAGACTCCACCGTCTGGACCCAAAAAGAGCAATGGCATTCTATCTTGATTGTGCCCGTGAGTTCCAGGTGTATGATTGACTCGTCGTGGGGTATGTGAGTGGGAAGAAAGGTAGGGCGGTGCAGAAGTGAACCATCTCTCATTCAGTCGTACTCTGCATTATTATCTGCTATGCACTGGCCAAAAATCTACCTCCTGAAGGCTTGTAAGCTCATTCCACCAGAGCTAAAGCTGAGACCACTGCGTTAGCAAGGGACGTTCCTGTCCTGGAAATCTGCCAGGCAGCAATGTGGGGCTCTCTGCACACATTTACTAAACTTTACTGCCTTGACAGTCAGGTCCGTAGGGATGGGCACTTGTTCTGTTTGTTCCTGCAGGACTTTCTTGTGTGAAATTGGTTTGCAGACCCATCTCCCTAGATGCTATTGGTTGGGTATCTATTCAAAGGTAAGTGATCTACAGCTAGAAGTCTCTATCAGATGAACAAGTGACTTACCTTTGGTAACACCTTATCTGGTAGAGACTATATCTAGCTTTAAATTCAATACCACCCTTTCTGCTCGCTTTGTGAACAAAGTTCTAGAGACAGGAATGACCCGTAAAGAGCCCTGGTTTGACACACCAGTGGTCATTGTTCTGCATGACTCCATGCTTCTGGCATGGAAAGTCGTGGAAAGAAACTGACATTGGCACACCTGGGTTGCCCCTTTATAGACACCTAAACACCATTTCCGATGACAGACACTGAGCCGATAGACGCCATCTACCGGCGAGTAGGGTTACTGCTCATGAAAAATCTTCCAGACCTAATCTGACACCTGGGCAGAATTCAAAGGTATGGAATCTGCAGCTTGATATAGTGTCTACCTGATAAAGCATTATCAAAGGTAAGTAACTTGTTCGTTAGTACCTTAGCCTTAGAAGATTTGAGCTTTGGTTGGTAACTTGACAAGTTGTTTAACATCCTGTGGTCAGATTATACCATTAGCATCTGTCAGTGGCTGTAGGATGGCCCAATTAAACATTTCCAGAGTGGTTGCAAGAGCTATTCATGGAAACATACTGAGATTCTAAATCACATAAGTACTGCGGAGATTGCCTCAGCTTCCATTGAATACACACACACACAAAATGTAAGAGTCTGGGACAGTAATTGGGTCCTCGACAATACGCAATAGGAGATTGCAGGTGGTGCACACCAGCAGTCATTTTTTTGGGACTGGCATTTAGTTTTCTCAACCGACTTTGACCGAGATCAAGAAGGGGAAAAACAAACAGGGGTAAGAGAGAAAGGCAGGCTAATGAGCAGAACTCTGGGCCCCGGCACTTATTCTTTTACAAACTAATTAGTATCCTCCTTTCCTATAATCTAGAGTTATTTGTTTAAATCTGTGTTATTGTTTCAATTCTTATGATTGGTTGCACAGTACAAGGATGTACACAATGGCATTCGCTGGCCAAGAGCTTTTCAAATATATGCTTGCATTGTAGTGATCAACATTATGTGCATATTTATATTTGAAAAATATATATATATTGTACTGCTCTAGTTTCTGAGCCATATTTTACATACGCTAGTGTATATATTAACCCTGTTCCTTTCAAACCACTGCCATGTTTATCCGTACTGCACAGATCAATTTTATATAGCATAACATTTTAACAAGCAAACATAACACAAATAGCCAACTCTGATGATATAACTATCTGCCAGTCCTGAAAGTGTGTGATAACAGTGATCAATTGACAGTGGGGTCTCTGGGCCTCCCGCAAGATGGCTGGGAGGGGGGGCTCCAGAACTTGGCTTTTGTTAATTCAGTATATGTAGCAACATGTAGGATGGGACGGAGTTCATTCATTTCATTCACTACCTGATATCATCCCCTTACTATCTTACTGTGTCGGCGCAGGTGAGATCCCATTCAGTTCTAATGAGTCATTCGATAAAGCGTCTGTATCTTCCACTGCGATGTGTGTAAGAGGCATGTGCAGGTCTGCTAGGATTGTGTCCCATTGGCTTGCCATAGGATATTTACAGAGGCCTAGCGTGTCCTCTCTATGGAGTGTTACGCTTTCTGCCTTGACCCATACTGTCATAGACTGCGACCAGGCCTCATAACATGGGGCCTCAGATTTCTTCCAAACCCAGGTGATTAAATGTTTAGCTAATGTAAGTCCTAAATCAAGAAACCTGGAAGTGGTATGCTTACGTTTGGTTCTGTGATAGAGCCCCAGTATACATGTTTCCCATGTGCTAGGAAGTGTGCTGTTCGTACAGTGTTTTCACTGGTCTATTGTAGTGAAGAATGACCCTGGAACATATATTGGGAGATTTGTAAAATAATATAACAAGCGAGGTAAGGCAACCATTTTTATCAGTGCAACCCTGCCGGTCACAGAGAGTGGAAGGGTTTTCCAAAAGGCCATCTGCGCCTTTAGTGAGGACAGTGCCTGACGTATGTTGCCCTCTAGTAGTTGCTCCTCCGTGCTCCGTATTCCCAAATACCAAAAAGTCTGCGACTGCCACATCAACGATGTGTCAGTTGGGGAGAGGGCAGGCTCCTGCGTGGTGGGTGAAAATGGAAAGATACAGGATTAGGACCAATTGACTCGATGTCCTGATAATGCCGCTAAGGTAGTGAGTATCATGACAATGGAGGTGGGCAAATGTGTAACATCTTGTAAATATATCAGGATGTCGTCCGCGTAAAGGGAAACCACGTGTACACATCTCCCAAAGGTATTCCTCATTCTCGTCGCCTTTCTCTGAGGATTAAGGCTAAGAATTCAACCACCAGGGCAAACAGGAGGGGGAGGATAAAGGGTATCCCTGTCGAGTGCCCCTCTCTATAATGATGAGGGGTGAAATTGAGGAGCCTGTGCGTACTCTGGTTGTCGGTAATGTGTAGCCAGACCATGCTTGTAAATCGAGTGCCTAGCCCCATTTATTGTAAAACCCGAAAAAGGTAATGCCACTCCAATGAATCAAAAGCCTTCTCTAGCTCAAGTACCAGGCATCCTGCTAGTGGCCACCATGATGGTGCACGGCTTGAAGTCTGGAAAAGTCTATGGAGGTTAAAAGATCTAGTTTGGGTCGGTACAAAGCCATTCTGGTCTCTATGGACCAGGCTGGGCATCAGTGGTGCCAGGCAATCGGCTGTGATCTTAGCCAATATTTTATAATCATGATTGAGGAGTGCCAGAGGTCTACATGAATTAATCTGTGTGGGGTCTTTGTGCGGTTTCAGGAGGGTAATTAAAAAGGCATCTCAAAGTGTGCTGGGTAGTCTCGCCAATTCCAGTGCCTCCTCATACCTGAGGTGCAAGCGGGGTGCGAGTTGCGAAGCAAGACGTCTTATAAAACTCTGAGGGCAGTCCGTCTGGACCTGGAGTTTTGATAGTAAACAGCGCCTTAATAGCATTTAGAGTTTCTGATAATGAAATTTGTTCACTCAAATCGATTCTTTGCTCCGGAGCCGCCTGCGGCAGTTGAAGACCTGACAAGAAAGTGTGGTTCGATATAGTGTGGTGAAATATTGGGTCATCTCTACATGTATTTCGGGTTGTGTGTTTCAATGTGACATTGAGGGGTGCCTTGTTATATTAACCATGCCAGGAGAGATCCAGTTCTGTTTGCTGTGGCGTATGTTTTGGGTGCGTGTGGTGCATCTTTTACACATCGTAGTCTTTCCAAAAGAGTCAAATGCTCCTTTCGAGCAGTGATAAGTGGCGGATGGGTCTCCCTAGTTTGCTTTCTTTAATCTCGGGGTATATACATACCACACACTGTGCTCGAGCCCTGTAACATAGATAAAGAGTCTTCCTTTCTGTGAACCAGATGGGTGATTTCCACTGTATGTTTGTATACGTTAGGCTTTACAGTGCGTATTATTTAGCTGAAGAGCAAAATAACGCTGGTTTACTCCACAGCTGTGTGACAGCCTTCATTTCAAGATCGAAGAAACTGATTCACTTTCTAAGGAAACCGACGACCTGGCTTTTACCTCTTTAAGTGCCATTCTGTAGGTATGGCACATAGAGGCCCACAAGTGATCACGTGATTTACAAATGCCAAACAAGAAGTTTAGATTTCAGGTCTGTAGTTTTTTGTTCGGGTTTTACATCTAAAGTAGTCCAGCAGTGGAGACGATTTACGGAGAATATTTTTTCAATTCTTTAGACCACATCTGAAGTGTTATGTCAAGCCTGAAGGGCAGAGTAGTCCTGTTTTAAAGTCCTCACATAAGTATGATATTCAGTTCCAGAGGTCACACTGGATCAGGGGCAACTTCAGCTCGGTTCTGAGCCCAGCAGACTGGCAAGGGCGGGTTCGTGGGGGTAAGAGGTGTAGGTTGGAGTGGCCCAAAGGAAACTACCAAAATAATTGTACATTTTTTGGGTTCGGCTGTGACACGTCGTGCTGGGTCTTCTAGGGGATCGGTGGGGGCGGCCAGGACAAGTTAAAAATAAAAAATGAGGCCTTGCTTATCCTCACCTGGGGGCCGAGCCACAGCTCCCACTGGGTGCCGGGGGACACCAGGTTCTGGAATGGCTCTGGTATGGTAGCTGGGGGTCAGAGTACATTCTGGCATACACTCCCTCTCCCAGCACGTTTTTTTGTGTTGCCAAGGCCCTATGGGGTGGCCAAAATAATCCTTCGGACAGTGTGATAGATTACTTGTGTTAGCTGTGGGTCTGATTATGGTCTTCTCAATTAAGTCATTTGTGTGATTGTATGTAAATATATTACCTCGTGAAGTAATAGTACACATTTGCTGTCAGATTTAGCTTGCGTTAATAAATGCACCCTGAGAACAGTTTTGTTCTTAAAAGCAGAAAAGTTGAATGTACTAGTTTGGTCTAGTCTCTGATTATAGAGGGACTAAGAATCCTACCAGGTTGTAGGCTGAGGGGGAGGCTGCGGCCTTTTGAAGTTGGGTGAGGGTGGGAGGAAGGGGAATGCTGATACCCCACGAGGTCTTGGTCCGGTCCCCTGCCTGTTGCAGTATTGCAGCCACATCTGAAGGTGTAGTCTAGATAACTGTACTAAGTTCCAGGGGCAGTTTCTCTATAAGGACAAGGCGGCTTTGAACACCTGCCTGCTAGCAATAATATTGCGTACATTATGCCAGCAGACAGGAGGTGAAATGCTTGAAGTGTGGTTTACACGCAATGAGTAGCTTGGGGCTCTTTATCTGAACTGCGCATGTCAGGTTGGCCGGTATTTTGCTTGGGGCCAGCCTGACATACGTAGCTTAGACCCAATCATCTGCATTTGTTAGATGGGGAACCAGGAACAGAGCCCCATAGGTCTCCAATGGAGCGGTGTGTCCGCCCATCCCAGCCAATCCGTGCAGTGCTCTTACGCTGTTAATTAATACAAACAGCATGAGAGCACCGCTTCCATTGGCTGAGGTGCCTGCTGTGCTAGTTTCCCCATGCACATCAGGACAGCAGCAGACAGACAGCGCGGCGTGGAAAGAAGGTAAGGCATGCTTATTGTTTTATCATTTTAGGCCTGTGTAACGTAAATGTAACTAGTGCTCGTGTTAAGTGCTCCCATAATATGCAAGATCGAGTTCGCGCTATGTAAATACCGGGGAAAAACAATATTACATAACTCAAACTCGATCTTTACAAATGTAACTGTAACTAGTGCTTATGTTAAGCGCTCCCATACTGTGAGAGACACTACGTAAAAACCTGGGGAAAAAACAATACAGGTGTAGCAGCATCATGCTTCTAATGGCCTTGTGACATCATAAATGTGACATTTTTGATGTCACAAGGCCATTAGAAGATTCATGCGGCTGCTACAAATGTCTGTTGTTTTACCCCCCGATTTTTACATAGCGCGATCCCTATCTCTCACAGTATTGGAGCGCTTAAATGGGCCCTAATTACATTTACAGATGTAACTAGTGTCCATGTGAAGCACTCCCATATTGTGAGAGATCGAGATTGCGATATGTAAATACCTGAGGGGGGCGGGGTGAGTATCCTATGTATGCCCCAGCACTTTCAAGGGACACTAGCCGCCCCTGTTAAGTTCTTATTTAGAGCATTGTGTTCATTTGTAACAATGCACCTGGACCATACAGTGTGCAGCGATGGAGGCTGAAACTTGCGTTTTGCAGCCAGTTATTTAAAGCAATGATGGAGCACACTAATATGCCCTAATGTGAAGAGCGCAGCTCCCAAAAAACAAAGTTAAATCAAGCAAGTCCAGAAATAGGTAATCAAAATGGTATCCAGTTTGAACCACAGACCCTATGACGTTGTGGCCACAAAGTTAGATCTAAATAAAATAAAAAAGGGGAAGAAGGTATGATTGAAAATTCTGATTTATCGAACAAACAAACAATATAGTTTAGTGGGATAATGCTTTTTGTTTTTCGACGTCTGCCTTTAATATCAATCTATGATCCACATTTTGATGGAATCCGCATTGGTCAGACATGCACTGAACCACACAGTTATGGGTTATTACTGATCAAACTGCATTGCATTTACTTGCACTGAATGACGTGCATCCTATGTTATATACTTATTGTAGAAATATACTAAATTATATGTTGCGTTATTTTAAGGACATTTATATAGCATATACCCTCCATTGTTACGATCTCAAAGCACTTTCAGAATCTAGGCACCACTGAGAGTGCTGGGCTTCTTGGTGACTGGAATAGATGTTATGTTGGGATCATCTTTGGTTTGTTGTGTTTCATTATTTTAGAGGCGAGTGATATTGCACAGTAGAAGACGTGTTGGATAAGGCTAACGCAATATAAGATAGTGGCCGGCTACATGCGGTTATTGATCTGTAAGGATGTAGTTGCATGGATTGTGCCAGGAAATATTACTATTTGTTTCATTTTGCTGAGGTTGACCACTGCTTGACTTGCAGATGGTTGTTATGGTCTGAGGCATCTGTGCCAATCATGTATCTTTGATGCCATTCCAGGTGAACTTTGAAGTGGCTGTGAATGTATATATCGTTGAGGTCTCACAGCTCAGCCAGCTAGATAGTATGGAGCCATATCTTGAGATTGCTAGGAGTTGTTTAATGTGTTCCATGGTTGGGACCCCTTGACAGACATTAAGGCTGCCACAACAGTTAAATAATGAGACATACCTTTATTGTTAGGACCTCATATTCTAGATTAACTGTGGCTTGCTCTTCATGTCCCCTTTATGCTCAAGACATGCCAAAATTATGTTAATTCTAAGGCGAGGTCATATACTCTATCAGGATGCTGCTTTGTAGCTGATGGCTAAGGTGTTCTCTATCCACTCGGCCGCTGCAGTGGAAGTGAAAAAATATCAATAGAAAGCAGCATAAGCAGGAGAGTGGTCTGACAGACTTGCAAAGTATCCGTGTGCTATGCTATATTGTGTGGAAGTGTTTTACTGAGCTCATCTTTTACCCGAAAGAGTTTCCTTGTGCTGAGGGATTGTGGAATTTGATGAGAAAGGTACCAGCCAAAGAGAAGAGTTATGTCAAGCTTCCACCCCTCTGCAAGTCTCTACCCCTTAGCAGAACACATACAACTCTCAGTTGTCTGCATTTCAGAGAATGATTCCAACCTCTACAGACAAGAATGCATTAGACACGTCTGTAAACCAGGGCAATCTTTCACCCCTCGACGACCAGAGCACCTACCTTTCCCCCCCCCCACCTCCATCTGCAGGTGAGAAGTAGTTTCCACCCTTCTGGAGGACAGTGAAAGCAGGGGCGGTTTCTGGTCGAGGGCGCCAGGGCTCCGCCCCCTTTACTTTCACCCCCAGGGCCAGCCATTGCCAAAATGAAAGGAAACTGTTTAAATCTGCTTCTTTAAAAACAAAAAAACATGCACAGACACACACACATCTCTTGCTTATGGTCGGAGTTGTCTGCTGCTCACTGTGCTCGTTTGTTTGTTGCTGTGATGAGTCATGAGTGACACACTGTCAGCCACGCTCAAAATCTACAGTATTTGCCTGCCTGACGATCTCACCGCCCTGAAGCCTGTGAGGTCATCAGCTCGGGAAAGACATAGCCTTGAGGACCAGTCTCCACCCCCTGATGACGTGGGGGTAAAGTTAGCACTGGGCGCTTCAGGCTGAAGCCCTGTAGCACCAGGGGCTTCATGTCAATCAGGGAGTTGAGAGCATGGTCACCCCACCCTTTCCCAAATCGTCACAGAGTGGGGTGTGTCCCACCCTCTGACAAGTTGGGAAAGGGTGGGGTAGAGGCTGCAGGCGGGAAGCAGACAAATCAAGTCTGCGCATCAGTTTTGAAAAAACACTGCGCAGACTTCAGATATCTGCTTCCCGTGCTGCAGGACCTTGGACACAGTTGAGCTTCAGTGTTTTTGGTTTCACCGGCAGCTGAGGTGCGGACAACGTGGTGTGCATGTGTCAGATTAGACTTGAAGCTTCCCTTCAGTCACGACAGTGCATTGCAGCCCCCAGCCCTGTGAGTTAATATCTGTGTGATATGGGAGACTACGGCCCAGCTTAACATTCTGCAGGGGCAGGGAGGTATCATCCTGTGTTATGCCACTGACTTCATTTTGTCACTTATTGCATGCTTCTTTAAACAGACATTACTTTGTACAAGAAGCTGGGTACATCTATGAAGTTACCGTTCTAACTCCTCTGCAAGTAGGCACCAGAAACAGGTGTAATTCTATCAACAAATATATTGCAATTTCCTAAGAACAGCTACACTATTCTAAAGGGACATACCTCTGAGGTGTATATGTTGAGTTGATTTCCGCTTCCCACATCAGGAGCACTTTTTTAAGACACTATCTTTTCTTAAGCGCTATTCCACTTAAAGCTTCGCTGCAATATCTTCCTGCCAATGACAGACTAAGAACAAGAAATTAATCATAGCTATTTCCGATTTACTTTTTGGAAATGATATTTGGAATTACGAAAATTTGGAATTATATCTTTTTTGTGTTCTCATCACTAGGTTGAGTACTGCGAGTCTGTGTTTAAATTGTGAGTGTATTTTGGCTGTGGTGATGTGTCTAGTCTTTGAGGCTCTCGTCTGGTGCGGTGTGACCAGTTTTGCAGATCACATGTGGGGTACAGTGTGCAGTTGAAGGAACTGGTACTTGATAATGGAAGATGTCTATTTTCAATAAAGAGATCGCATAGATAAGGGGACTGCATTTGCAGTGCTGTGTAAACTTAGAATGAGACGCGGGTGGAGGCCAAGTGTGTGATGTCTTAGAAGCAGTACAATAAGTTACTAACTTCAGATAGAGCCTCCATCAGTAGAATGGCAGGAGGCAACACTAGTACATTCATTTCAGGGGCTGTGGCCCAGAATAGTGGTGGTTGCAAGGAGGGTCGGAGGATAGAACTAGAGAGCAGACAGATGCCCGGGGGGCTTAGAACAGGCAGGCCTCATTGAGTGTAAAATTATATGTCCAGTGCTTAATTTGAGCCTCTGGTTACCAGTGGGGCCTACCAGCACTCATTTTTGGGGCCTGGCACTTATTTTTCTGCATCAGACATTTGCCAAGAGAAGGAAAAACACCTAAAGGGGAAAGACAGAAAGGAAGAGAATGGCAGAAAAAGTGTCACCAAGGGAGAGGGCAGGAACCTGCAGGATTGAGGGAAAGGGTCATGGAGTGTCTCGTAGTGGAGTAAAGAGGCTGAGGTTCATTTAGGACTATGCAGCCCTGTATACCTTTTGTGCGCATTTAATTTGTACCCGCTGCATGATTTGCATAGGAAATGATGACCAATCTCACAAAAAATGCTGTGACCGTCTAATATGAACCCCCTACTCATTCCGAGATTTCCCCCCTAACTAATACCCACTAACACCCCAGCCTGGTCAAGCCCAGCCCCACCACTCTTAAAGTTCACCAGCCGCCCCTGAGTGAAAGCTTCCACTGCTCTGCAAACCAGAGAATATGTCTACCACTCTGCAGTCCCAGGAAAGCTTTCACCCTTCTGCAGTCGAGATGGAGTGTCCACATTTCTTCAGGCCAGGGCAAGCTTCTTAGAAGGGCAGAGCAAGCACTCCCCACTCTGCTAGTGTCAATCCCTGTGCAAGTAAAAACAGACATTCCCACTATGCAAACCAGCGCAGGCATCTACTCGCATGAAAGCCATGGTAGACAGATCTACCCGAGTATCACCTGACCATGTCACATGGCAGCGCTGCAGCGGCACCAGTCCATGGAGAAAGAGCTTGACGGGTGCATAAACAGAAGATTTAATTACTTACTTTAATGGCTCAGAAGTAGAAGGTGGTCTAAAGGGACAGATTAAGCTGCAGGTAGGGACACTCAAAGGTTACCTTAAAGTAGGGCTAATGCCTGGCCTTGGCTTAGCCTCAAGATCCTCTCGATCCTCTCAGCGCTTTAGTATCCAGCAAATCAAATGGTTTTTTTTATGACAAAATATTACAGCTAAAGGTCTAGTACCATACTTTCCCAATTACTTCCTTTATATGATTTTCATTTAGGTTTAGGGTAAAAAAATCTGACCCTGATGACTTATCATCTGCATGAGATTGCTGCTCGCTGAAGGGAAGGCATGTTAAACTGAGGGCCTCGCGAGAACAATGGCTTCTTCCTCAGGAGAGCACAGACAGCCCTCGAGTACAACAGCTAGGCAAACAAAAGCACTTCCACTGTCCCTGTTCACGCAAAAGTACTCACCCTAGGAACAGGAACATTCAAGTTTCAGCTTAACTCTCCAATCCCCACTAGTGGCGGTGTGTTCCTAAAGTGGGCGTGGAGAGGGAGCTTGGAAGGAAAGAACTACACCTTCACCAGGTTCCTATTTTTTATTTTTATTTTTAAAGGATGGCCTATACAACTGACCCCATATGTGGCCTGTGCATCAGTTGCCATTGAGTATATGCCAACTGTTTAGATCACCTTAAATACCAGTTTAAAATGATCCACTTTTCGCTAGGAAAGGGAACTGGAGAACAGAGGGAGTGAGAAATTTGACCAGAATCACACAATGTGTGCAAGTTGGAAGGCCTGGATTAGAACCATTTCCGCAGCCGAGGCCTTGACCACTAGAGGAACACAGGTCCCCCTATACAGTAGGAAAGTTAGTTATACCTTATAGCGGGTTAATATCGTGTTTTTAGAAATGGGGGATTTCCTGAGTATCCTCTCCCCCGTTCCTGGACCACATCATTGTATCGTCTACACATCATTTATTTCCGGCCTTGGGTGAGCGGCTGTGCCATTGATTAGCGCCTAGAAAATGTCTCATTAGACGCCGTACAAATAACCCGATTGATTCATACCCGTCTCAAGTTAGAGCTCCTTTGTTGTGCTTACAAATATTCTAATGGCCGAATTGAGCCCTCGAAGAAAGATTGAATTGGACCCTCGTGAGAGCATCAGTGACGCGGGATGCCCTGCTCACAGCCCCTCGCTGTACGCAGCGAGTGTGTGTGGGTCTGCGTGGAGATGAGCCTGGGATTCACTGTACGGCACCTCCCGCAGGAGGCAGATTCTGATTGGCACTAAAGAGAGTCCCGGTGGCATTTTAGACAAAACCTTCGATTCCCCTCTCACATCCGGCCTGGCCACTTCCATCATGAGGATACATAAGTTTAATCATAGAGTGCAGAATTCGACCGTTTTAGACACTGAAAAGAGAATGCGAGAGACGTGCATTTGCAGAGCTGCAAGTGGGCGTCTGTTCTAGAAGAGCAGGGAGGTTTCAGGTACCTACTGAGTTGTATTACTGCCGTGGGTATCAAGCCTGACTAAAACGTGCTATGAATTAGGATTAAGGAGCTTTTCAAAACGGCGTTTCATGGTCAAAGTCCCGTGTGTGTCACAGTCCTGGAATTCCAGTGTGGGCTGCAGGGTGGTTCTGGGGTGCATTGGAAGGGCCGAGTGGATCGGAGTGCTAGGATACGGATTTCAGCAAAGTGAAAATAAGCTAGTGGGGAAACATCCGGAACAACACGTCCGGAAATACGCCTGCGTTGTTCATGCAAGTGGAAGACGCTTGCCTGAACAACGCAGGCCTTTTTCTCTGCCTTAACCACACAGGTGCTGAACAACGCACATGCCTGGTTAAGGGAGAGAAAAAGCAAGATCCATCTGGAGAGGACGCGGTCAGGTAAGTGGGCTGGGGCAGGGTTGGGGTCGTTTTTAGGGGCTGGGGTGAAGGGATTGGGGTGGTTAGGTTATTTTATTTTTTTAAGGGGTGGGGGATCGATACTATGGTTTTTAGAGCAGGGGTGGGGGTTATTTGGTTTTTAGAGGTGGGAGGGTCGGGATAATTTTGTATTTAAGGGGGTGGGTTTTTAGGGCCGGGGGTTGGGGTAATTTTCTATTTAGGGTGGTTGGGGGGCAGGTTATTAGGGGTAGGTGTAGGGGTGGGAGGGGTCGAGGTAATTTTGTAGTAGGGCAGGGGCGGATTTTAAGGGATGGGGGTTGAGGTAATTTTGTATTTAGTGCGGGCGGGGGTCGGGTTTTTAGGGGCTGGGGTGGGGGGGTTGGAGTAATTTTGTATTCAAAGCGGGTGGGGGTTGGGTTTTTAGGGGCAGTTGGTGTAATTTTGTTTTTAGGGGTTGGGTAGTTTTGTTTTTTCAGGGTTGGGGTGGTTTTAGGGCTCTGGGTGGGTGGGGGGTATTGGGGTAGTTTTTAAGGGTTGTGGGGACAGGTACCTCTATTTTTAGGATGGAGGTGGCATGCGACAACCACGCATGCCGTTTCCACCCATGCCTTTACTAGGCATGCCTTTACAATGAAAAATCATGGTAAAGGCATGCGTGGAAACAACGCGGTCGTTGTTCCGACCGCGTTGTTCAGGCATGCGTGGTTGCCGCATGCTTGGTACCATCATACAACCAAGCGAGTGCTGCAGGAAAGGACTGAGGGGCAGTGTGCAGATCTGATTGCTGGGATATTGATTTCAGTATTCTGAATAGGAATGGATGGTCCAGGATAGACTGGGATGCTTTGGGAGTGCCCTGTGTGGATCTCAGTGCGGAGTGCTGCTACTTATGGCAGGGGTGAGTTGAACTTATCTTGGTCTCAGATTTGAGATATTAGTGGGTGCTGAAGATAGGAATGAGGTGCATTGGAAGGGCAATGTGCGGAACGGGAGTACTGGGATATATTTTGGTTTCAGTATTTTGCACTGGGTGCTGCAGGATAGGACTGGGGTGCAACGTGGAGGGCGTGTTTGGATCTCAGTGCTGGAAAACTGCCATTGTTCGGCAGGCGTGAGGTACCTTGCTCTCAGCACTGAAATATAATGCAGAATAGGACTGAGGTGCACTTGTGTGTGGGGGATACGTGTCGTTCTCAATGCAGTAGGTTCCCGATGTTTGCTTTTCTATTCTTACAAATAGACCCTGACGTGATTCTGCTCTGCTTTTGTCCCCTCTCTAGGAGCCTTGCTGCTCGGCGGCATCCTCTACTCCTGGCAGTTCCCTCACTTCAACGCTTTGAGCTGGAACCTGCGAGAGGATTACTCCCGCGGTGGATACTGCATGATGTCCGTCACCAACCCAGACCTTTGCCGGCGAGTGGCCCTGCGCCACTGCCTGGCCCTTATCGGCCTCTCCACACTGGCTCCAGCCCTCGACGTCACCACGTGGACATTCCCCGTCATCTCGTTGCCCATCAACCTCTGCATCGCCTACCTGGGCTTCCGGTTCTACAGGGACGCGGACCGCGCCAGCGCGCGCAGGCTCTTCTTCTGCAGCCTCTGGCACCTGCCCATGCTCCTGCTGCTCATGTTCACGTGCAAGAAGTCTGTGGTGGGCAAGGCTGAATCGCCATCTCCAGCGCAGGCGAGCTGACCCATGCGCGTGCCCACAGGAAGGACACGTCCCGACTCCAGCGCCCGTCCCTTAATGTCAAGCCATCTACCTGAAGACAAACAATTCCGTTCTCTTGTACAGGAACTTTCTGTCCTTGAAAATACACCAACGTCGTTTTAAGTCTCCTTTATAAAAAAACTTATGTTTTTGCAGATTGTTATTTTTAATAACGTGTTCTTCGCCGGTGGCACCGCGAGGCGTGTGGGATGTGCAGCAGTAGAGGCCCCTGGCTTGCTACACTTGTGCATTATGAAGCAAAACTGTCAATGGGGAAGCGCAGATCTGTCGGGCACGTGTGTGTGCACGTGCGCTTGTATCTATCACACGTATGTGTATGCTTGTACACTGGTACACTTTATCTTTGCAAATTGTGCAACCACTCCCCGGATTCGTACATTTTCCATGAAACATGTAGGTTTACTAGTTTCCACGATGTGCGCTTGGCAGTGCAAGGCTTCAGTAAACGGTTATCTGTGGTGTATTACTTTCCCCTTTTCTTCTCTCCCCCGCTCTACTTTCTCCACTCGCTGGCTGTCTCGCGCTCACTCGGTCTTATTTTCTCCCCTCTCTCTAAGCCCCCCACGTTGTACCTTTCACCCACACTTTTTCTTTCGCTTTCTCTACCATCTTTTTCCTTACCTTCGCCTCTAGCTCTGTTGCTCGCCTGCCTCTGTCTGTGTCCCCTCGGGCGCTCTTGATCTGTGTCTTTCTCATGCTCTGTAGATGACGGCTAAACACGTGTTTTGCTGCCAAATCATGTGGTGGGTCTGGGTAATTTGTAATGCCATCACATATAAGTTAGTAGTCTCCTAACAACTTTGATACACACACATATATTTTCTTTGAATATTTATATACACACAAACACACATATACGCAGCTCTTCAGTCCCACATGGACATGTGGCCCCTTGACATCAGTAGGAGATGTCCATCTAATTTGCATAGGTCACAAAATTGATTTTGAACAATGAAGATGTTGACCCTCTTGCAGACTGGAGGTCAGGTACACAGCCTGATTTGATTAGTAATTTCTTGGCAAACATATTAATTCTCTGTCCGGATACATCAGAGTCGCCTCAATTTTGTATCCATCTCAAACCTCCGTGCTTCTTCCGACCCGTGTCTCGAACATCCTCTGTGCGGCTTTTTCTGCTCCTTCTGTCATGTGGTGTTGAGTTCAGCCTAGGTATGCATAAACATAATTCCATGAAGGCAATGATTCTTATCTCGTATGGCCAGACCTGAAGTGCTGTCTTTGTGGTGCATGTGGCCCACGCCTAAGGACAGAGTATTGCACAATTTATAAAAATGAATGGTGAGCCCAAATCCAACACGTCCACCAGTCAGTACTATATCAAAAATATGGGAGGAATTCTATATGCTCGCTAGAGTGTGTGGTGTTAGCACATGTAGGAGGTTTTATTTCAAGCATAACAGTAGATCGAAAACCCTTAATTCCTCGTCTTGATGTCATCCCATTGATTTTTTTCGACAAAGATGGAAAAGAAAAAATTGCACCATAAATTGTAAGTAACAGTAATTTTGTAATGTGTTCCAAAACAAAAGAACTCTTGGGTTCTGGTAACCTATACAAATCACTTCTTGTTCTTCACATGGCTTGCAATGTTCACAGAGTTCCGATGGCCTTCTAGCACAATCATACCCCGATGTCTTATCTGATAAATCATTGAGTTTCATTTGATAGTGTGTCGTGGCACCATGTTGTAATTGAGGTGTTCGACACATTTCCACAAATTATGGGTTTTCAAGCAATTGGGAAACATGAAATAAATTATAGGAATAATGTGATATGCAGCTGGCAGTCTTAGAATCATTTGTATTGATGGTGCTGGCTTCTGTGAAAATATTGCTTTGCATTTTGGGGACTTGCCTTGAAATCATTGACAACCCATGCATGGATGTCAACTCTTTGGAAGTCTAAAACCAGACATATCAAAAGAGATAATAAACAGAAGTTTGCAGTGTTTGTTAGTTGGTATGGGTACTTGTGACCGGCAGAAATCTGCTGGTGTCCAGGCCAGTCTATCCCATAGGGTCCAAATGCCATGGTGGTCTAATCTAAATCGATGATGGTTTGTGGGAGAGGCCTTTCAATACTGTGAACGTAGGTCCTGAAAGCTGCTGAAGCAACTCAACGGTTAAAAACAGCCGTCTGTAGATTTCAGTACCCTCTTCAGCAAATCATCTGTTAAAGTAGGTGGTGACACTTATAGCTGGGATGTTTTACTCCATGCAGAAGAAGCTCACATGCTGGGACGACCGGTGTACAGGAGGTTGAACTTATTGAATGTGAGTGTGAAAATCACTTTTGTGTTCAAAGGGAGACCTGTGCAAAGACTTGAGGCTAGGATCCACGTGTGAACACAACATACGTTGCCTATTTTTCTGCGAATAGAATAGGGGACCTGAATGACTTTAAAACAAGCTTTTCTGGGTGACTCTGTCCATTGAGCTTGAGCTGCGATAACAGGTCAGGTGAAGTTGGAATTAAGGGGCAACTGTACAAGAACACTTAAGATGCAAAGAGTGTCCCCTGTTTGGAACCCTTTACCTAAAAAATAAAATGCATATCGTTCACACTGAATGGTGAATGTACAACAATGATTAAGCGTCGTTTTGTTCATAGTGGCGCATAGTGGCATGCTTTGGCTTTTTGTGCACTTGTGAAGACACAAGTTTGTGTCGATTTTCAAGCTCACAGTAACTTTCAGGATTATTATGCACTGCAGTTTCAGGAAAATTGTGTTACATAAAAACATTATATGGAATATTTAATTTAGTACTGCACAGAAAACAGCAAACACTGATAACTACAAGTCTACCGAAAACACGCAATGATAACATCTTATTTTTCAGGGCTAAGTTCACTCAAATTTGAGACCACTCCTCAGTACTGCCTAAAAGAGATTGTTTTAACAACCATGCAGTACTTGAACACAATGTTCATTCTCCTGTGATGAACTATTACATGAGACCTTCATATCACTGAGTTGTGCACTGGACAACTGACCCCCATCCACAATCACAAACACGAGCAACAAAGAATACATAAACCTTGGCTGGCAAAATTTGAACGTTACGAACCTCTTTAAAACTTAAAGCCAGAGGACTCATTTATAAATGCCATGGTAGAGGAAGATGGAGGAATTTATAGCTCTTAATCTCCCAAAGCTTTTATAACAAAATATAAGCAAAGCTTTTATAATAAACTATAAGCAAACCGTCTTCAGTGCCAAAGTTCAGTACTAACAGATTACAACTTTGAAAGCCAAAAACACACCATTCAGTTCGTATATGGAGCTTATTTGCAGACGTTATTACCCACTGTGCTCACCCAGTCCCTCTGTATTCAAATATCAATCCATTTTTAAACAAAGGTGTTCCTGTTGTCCTGAATTATAGGATTTGGGCCCAGATGTATCAAGCCTTTTTGCATTCGCAAACGGTGCGAATGCCCGTTTGCGAATGCAAAAGTGCCTTTCAGTATTTATGAAAGCCATTTGCAACGCAAATATAAGGAATCGCTAAAATAGCGATTCCTTAAATTTGCGAGCCCGTTTAGAGAATCGCAAATTGCGATTCTCTAAATAAAAAAATCGCAAATAAGGAATCCTTATTTGCGATTTCTAAACCACATGTATCAAGCAATTCCTTAATATGAATTTGGCACTAAGGAATCGCACATACCACCAAGTAAAACTTGGTGGTAACGATGTGCAAATTTTAAAAATGCATTTTTAAAATTGACATGTATCGCACACATGCCCCTTTGGCATGTGTGCGCCTTACATGTCCCAAAAAACTTTTGGGGGTGCAGCCGAGGGGGCCTTAGGCCCCCAGCACCCTGGAATTTTGCATTTCCAAAATTGCGAATTCCAGTTAGGAATTCGCTATTTGGGAAATGCAAAAAAATCGCAAATATGGGCCCACAGGCCCATAGGTGTGAATGGGGGCTGTATTGCTATTTGGGATTCGGTAGTAGCATTTGCGATTTTTAAGAAATCGCTATTACCAAATCGCAAATATGATACATAGCATTTTGCAAATCAGAAATAGCGATTTCTTAAAATTCGCTATTACCGATTCGCAAAAGGCTTTTTTGATACATCTGGCTCTCGATCTTGCTCTCCTTTCTACTTTTTTTCCATATTATTTTATTTCTTATCCTGGTAAAATGCTGGGGTGGCTCTTTCACAACGGCAAAGGAGTGTTGCCCCCTACCTAAGCCAGCAGCTGAAAGATCAAATGATGTTTCATTATCGTTTTATCTTTCAGCTGCTGGCTCAGCTAACGCTGTGTTCAGGGAGGGACAGAGCTGGGCCACGGGAGGGGGAAGAAGGGAGGCGAAGTGGAATCTGTGCACTTAAGTGTGCATGTGTGTTTAGCCGGCAGTCTCAGGCCAACCAAACACACATTCACACTTAGCTTTCTCCAACCTGGGCTGAAGAAACTGCACAGACCACAGGGCACTGTCTTAGCAGCAGAACAAGCCGCTCAGACCAATCTTTGCACTACTCTCGTGCTAGGTTTAGCATGAGAGCAGCATCAGGATTGCTGGGAAGCCTGTGCTGGTGTCCCAGTAAATGCTGGGACACCAGAAGAAGAGCAGAGGAGCAACGCGGCAGGCAGCGACGATGGGAACAGGTACGATTTTTTTCATTCTTTTTTTAATTTTTTTATTATTTAACCACTACTGAAGCTAAAGGAGACCACTAGTGCAAGCCAACTAGTAGTCCAAAGTGTTGCAGGGAAACCTGTCAAGGCACATGTAGAGTTTCAGAAGGTGTTGTTTCCATGCCTTTCGGTGTCTTGGTCAATGCATGCCACAGAAACCAGTTTATTGACCATTTGGAATGACTTGCTGGATGGGATGAGTGAATGCACTCTTGTTGCTACTGTTTCGGTGCTTTCTTGGACATCCTAACTTTATTGAAGCGATTAGTTGTGAGTTTACCTAATGGCTTTAGGTGGTTATTCAGTTTGTCCCTTTCCTATCTTTAGGTGGGTGCTTGCTACAATGTGTAGTGGTGGTACCTTCCAATGAATATCATAGCTGAGCTTGGGTGCAAGATTGTTCAGAAATCAATTAACAAGTAGCCCTACGGAATAAGCTGGATTCCCTGTATTGAAGAGAATCAGTAGACGATACTTTGAGAAATTGGGTGAGAGCAAGCAGAATTCATTTATTGAATTTCAGAGACCTAGCGAATGTATTAGGAATATTGTAGCAAAATTACATCATTTTAGTTCAAAGAAAAATGAAAAGTGAAGTTAAAAGGGAATGACAAGAAGGTGACGCTATTTTAAGAGTTGGCAATACAACTGGGTGTCGCCTTTCCTATCTATGAGATAAAGTGAACAGTCTGTGAGGCAGAGGCTTGGAGGTTTGTGTCCAGTTGGTCTAAGAGGAGCCACCCCTATTCTTCATGGACATTAGTCACATGCATAGTGCAGCGAACTTTAAAGGTCATCCTTGCACGCACAGGGCCCAATGCCGAGAATTCATGCTGGGGGTATGAGTGTTCTTATGAAAATCGAGGCACATTATTGCCCAACTCTAATTTTTGCAGTTTGCTGATGTTTTTCTTAATTAGGACAGTGTAAATAATGCTGCATTATCTAGAGTACAATAATCATAATTTTAGTCATGCCGATTAGGTGGTCTGGCTTGAGGAAAGAAAGTATATTCTTGAGAAAGGAGTGTTCAGGGCTCTCCCCCTTTGCCACAAAATTAACTTGAGTGAGAAACAAGACCACATTTGCTCGAGTTAGAGCTATTAACGTTGTAAGTTCCTAACTGGACTTTTCTTACCACATAAATTGAAAATGAAAAGTAAAACAGTTGACATAAGCAAGCCGAATCAAAGCCCCATGGCCACCATGAGCATGAGTGTGAAGGAGAGATACAAAAAGAAAAAGAAGTTAGCTCGCAGTCAACAGTATCGGCAATCATGCAATTTTCCATGCAACAGGGGCAGTCTGCAAAGCGGTAAGAAAACTGCTCCAAGGAGGGACAAATGTAAAGCTTTTACCAATGATGATAAAGGATTTTTGAAAGGCAAGCCCACGAACAAGTGAAAGTGATGGGCGTGCGGTGTGCTTGGTTAAAAGCCCACAATACTTACAACAGGTCAGAGCGCAAGCGTGCTCGACCTAAAAAAGGATTCCTGGTTCCTCCTTTGTTTAATTGATATAGGTAATGGCATTCCAAGGCTTGGAGGGCACTTGAAAGGCTGGGATTCTAGCCCTGCCCCCATGAGCACAGGGGCGCTAGTTTTGGATGCGTTTATTTAGATGATACTGTTTCTTCCAGTGGGGCATGTGGCCTAGTCAGAATGTGATGTTTGCTTCCACCTAGCTAGTTTTCCAGCCGGTATATACTTGGAAGTTAGCTTGATAGTTGTATGAGCTGAGAGCAGATGTTAAGCAGTAGGAAGGACAGGGGTAAACCTCAGGCTGTTGCATAGGGTACTGCTGGTTCCTCCACATGATTCAGGATACACTTTTGGAGGTATTGATCATCCATCATGGAAACGGTCTGCTTCGGTATATTATAACTAGCTGTATTCCTGCACTGGGTTTCCAAGGAGACTTGTTTAGATTAACCCACAACAATTGCTGGCTGCCTGGAACATGTCTGCTGACCACCCTCTCGTTTAGCTTTGCTTTATTTATTCTATTGCAGATTCCCTGCTCTGCCTAACCACCAACACCATGAGATTCTGACGTTGCTGCATGCTGAGATCTTGAAGAAGGAAACCCTTTCTACAAGAAATTGTTGTCATCCCATGCCTGCCACCAACTTCCCCCAAGACTCTCTACTTGATTATTTGTTGTACCATTACTCAGCAACTGATTTTGCCATGATTGATACAATGAGATTTCCACCTGTGCTTCTTTGCTGTCGTGTTAGGACATGGCCGTGCTAAGAGTGATGAACTTGGCTGGATTCTATTCCAGCCTGTCGCCCACGAAAAGCCACTGATCCAGTTGCGTTGTCAGCTTTTCTTCAACTGTTAATGTATCTTGATGGCCAGGTTCTGCAATGGACTAGCTTTTGTTTTGCTGAAACACCATACATTTTCTGGAGCCTATCTGTGCTGCTGGGTGGCTGTTGCAAGAATGTGCAGGGCCATGATGATGTGAGGATGACAGAGATGCTTCTACTAATGCAGGGTTTGGTGGTCTGCTGTATGTTGCAACATACATGCCAACAAAAAATTGGGAGATTGTTAAAAAAAGAGAAATCAGGGGTGTGGGGGACTTTATTTTCTCCATTGATGTACATTGAAGCAAAGACCATTTTAGGCATTAGATATTTAGCTTTCTCCGGACTAAAATTGCCTTTGCTTTGCAACAGCCACCCATCAGCTCATTTGAACTCTTCTCCTACTATTTCCTGCTCTCCAAGATCCTAAGAGCCACCTTACACCTGGTGTATTATCCATGCAAGCAAAGCTCTTATGAGATCTCCGACCTCATCATCACAGCCTCAATCAACTACTGTAAACAACATCTTTTGCTGAAACGTCAGCTTGCAGTGCAATCCAACAATAAGGGGTTGCTTGTGTTCCCCTTGTTAGGGGAAGTGGTTTGGGACATCTGGCTAAATTGTTCCTATTGGAGCAAACCCAAGTCTGGTTTACATAAGACTTGTCTCTTTCTGGAGTGATATTCAGGCAAAAATGATGGACTGGAATTCAGCAAATGCAATTGCCAGTAGCTGATACCTTCTCAAGGATTGCACTCATTACTTTTCTGTTTCAGTGTAAGGCCTTAAGTGCTAGACGAATGCCAAGCTGTAGGTGTCTTCCTTACTGTATATCAGGTCTTATCTCCCAGATGAGGCTCAGGCTCAACAAGGCTAAAACTGGGTTGGGGTAGCTGATATTCATGTTCAGAGGCGGCATGGCCTGGAATTTTGGGCTGGACTGTTCCTGTTGGACCCAAACTAAGTCTGATCCTCACAAGGGTGCTCTCTCTCAGTTGTACCACATTGGGCAAAATCGATGCACTGCAATATCTCCTGAATGATTGCCAATCGCTGAGACATTTTGCAACCTTTCCACTCACCATTTTAGTATTTCTACACAACAACCAAGACGACGAAAGAAGCATTCCTCAACCTGCTGTGAATTGCAAAGCCTAAATAGCCAGTCTGCTTACCAAATGTGAGGATTTGGCTGTGTTATATGGTATGGCTGTGTGGGCGTACTGTGGAATACACTCACAGAAACTTTAGTTCAGTCAGCCTCATTTGAGCAACCTTAAGCTCAACCCTAGGTAGCTATGGTTGCGAGCACCAAACAATGAAATAAGAGAGCCACACAACATGAAAGAAAACAGTTTATTAAAATAGATTATATTTTTATGAGTCCAAGATGAGCAAAATCCACCGAAGAATTCCGGAGATATAGATTTTTAAAGAAATCTTCATTTTTAATCTAACGGCAAACAAGCAATGGTAACTGTCAAGTTTGTAAATCTTTGAAAAATGTGTGAAAGTTAGTTTGACTACTCCGACCTGGCTTGGGTGACTAAGTCCGAGAAAGAGAAGGTCCGGGGAGGCAAGTGGAGTAGATTTGGACAGTTATGAAGCCACCAGAGCGGTTTCCAGTCCAGTTCCAATCTTTACAGCGCAAACAAACATAGACTTCAATGGAGTGGTCCTGATGCTGCAGATGAAGGAGATGAAGATGCTCAAGCATGCTCCAGGTGCTGTGCGTTATTTCTCAGTCCACAGGTCAGGTGGGGCAACTTTGGCCACAGAGGTCAGGGTCCCTCAAAGTCCTCTTTGAGTCAGTGGATGGCCAGCAGTGGCTGGACTTCCGGTCTCTGTAAACAGCGGTCCCAGCAGTATCCTTTGGTGGAGGCCAGTGTCCTTCTTGGGTGACCAATCTGGACTCAGACTACACTTTCGGGCCCGGCCGACCCTGGTGCAACTTTTGGCTGTCAAGGATCAATCTCTTGGGGTGCCCAGCGGTAGTCAGTGGGGATTCTTCCAAACTGGCCGACTGGCTTGTGGATTTGGGCTACATCAACTTTGATGATCCTGGTTCTAGTTCTGGGGGGGTCAGCCAACTGACCCTTGGAGTCGCGTATTTGGTCTGGGGTTAGGGCGTGACTTTTCCCTGAGCCAGGAGCAACAGGCACAGTCCTCTCTTCGCTAACCCAAGGTGCAGAAAGTGCAGTACAGCAGATGGTGCAGCCTCTCTTTGTGCAGTCCAGGGGTCAGTAGGGTAGTCCTTCTTCGGTCCTTGTTCCCGGGGTGATGTGATCTGAGGTTTAGGGTGCCATAGGTGCCATATTTATTCTCAGAAATACCCTTGAGGGATGATGAGGTCACTAGCAACTGGGCTACCAGGTCTCCTCACTCTTGGTGATTACTTTCCGGCTTTGTGTGGCATCTTGCAATCCAAGTGTGCACTTTTCTGCCCACTTTCAAGATATTTGCACCCTTGCTCAGATGTTAGGAGTTTGGTAGCCCACCCTAGAGATGTGGCTAGCTGTGGGCTACACGCCGTGGTTAAAAATATTTTGGGCACTGGTCTCCCTTCCCTGTCGCGTCCATTCACCTGAAGAAAGAGCAGCCCCTCAGGAGTGTGATCGCCATTCGCCCACCAAAGGCAGCTTACCTTAAGCGGCTTCCTGCGAAGAGGCGGCAACACCTTGCCCTATAGCAGGCTGCTTTTGTTCCTAAGCCTGGGAGTCGTTCACACTACTTTCCTGGGGGGCAGAAAGCTGTTTGGTGGCCAGTGACCGTGTGAGTCCATTGGCCAAACTGGGGCACAGAGTGGCAACTTTCTAAAATTTACATTTCTATAATAGTGACATTAAATTTGACCTAGGCATCAAGTTGGGTTTAATGCCACCGTAATGTAGCACCTTATAGTACTCAGCTAGGAGGCCCCATTCAGAAATTAGCCGGGCTGAGGGGGTCAGATGGTAACCCTGTGTTAGCCAATGACACTACTAGCATTTCCACAGCAAAACAGCAATTTGGAGGTGTTGCTGTTAAGACATATATAAAAAATACATGCCCTACTTAATAATGTACAGCTCCTTGTCTTGGGGCTCCATAGGCCTTCCTTAGCGGGAGACATACATATGTTGCTAATGGAAGTGTGGGCTTTGACATTAGTTTAAATCGCAAAGTCGAACTAGCAGTGTGACCACTGCTCTTCCAGTCTGCAGTGGCATGCTGGGAGCCATTTTGTACCTTGTCAAACACAGGTGGCACAATTAGTGCTACAGCCCTGGGTGGACACTCTGCCTTACATGCCCTGGGTACTACATACTAGGGACTTTTAAGTATGTCTGTCCTTGCCAACTGTGGATAGCCAATTCGACAAACTTTGTAAGGGGTTAGAACACTGGCACTGAGGTCTGGTTAACATACCTCAGTGCACTCTCAGAGTAAATAAACCAGCAGTGTCAGTCCAGGAAATGTGGGAACAAACATACAAAAAGAGGCATTTCCTTACACTAAGCAATTCCAATTTGAGCATCATAGACTTTATCTGCACATCAAGCACCAACCTCAGCTTTTACACACCACTGCTCTCCCCTCTGGTCCAATAATATAGTATTTTACTTCCATAGTCTCCATGTGAGACCTGCCTACAAGAGACAAGAAGAGAAATACAAATTTCAGTAGTTGAAAATCTGAAGGCTGGAGATGCAGGAGTGTGGTCTGAGATGGTTGGTTACACAAATTAGGTAAGGTTTTATCTATGGTACAACATGGCCTCTTTAGTGAATGCTTGAATATAATTGTCAATAGAAAATAAAACACAAACACTAAAATGATCTCTAGTAATCATGGAGCAGCAACGTCATGTTGTTGATGAAAAATGCATGAAAATTTGACTGCATTGAAAATCATAGCTAGTTTAATAAATGTTCATTAAAAAAGCAACCCCGATCTAAGGAATGTCCAGTGGAAATACTAAAAATAACATTTCAGCCCTGGCCATACAAACTTTCAAGCACAAGGAGTCAATATAAGCTTCTATTCTCAGGGAAGGAACGTAGGGCCATATGTACGAACACTTTTTACCATAGACACAGAATGGGTAAAAACCTTTGCTACATCTGGCCCCTAGTGATGTATTTCGCAGAATAAGTTATTTGTGCTTAGAGCACATTCAGGGAGAGTGGGTGCAGAAAGCATAAGTGGAAGAAAGCCCTGCTATGAATTGATCTGTCCTAGGCAACTGACATTAGGTGTAACCCATATTCTAAATATGGAAAAACATAATGCAAGGACGTGGGTTGTATAGAGAATGCTAAAAAACTATAAAGATTACAAAGATGTAGGGGGCAGCCATTTTAAAGTAGAAAATAGGTTTATTTTTCCCCTGCCTCATGGAAAAGTTGGCGGAATGGTCAGAGTGGGTGGCCTAGTGTTCTAGAGTTACTTTGCATTTAGCATATAGGAAATATCAGAAGATTAAGCACCTATTCAGCCACCTGGGGCCACTGTTTGTAATTATAGCTACAGAAACTTATATTTTACCCTTACCAGACCAATAAAATGAGCACCATTGAGTTAGGGGATAAGAGCGCTTATTATTAAAGTGCCTTGGGACATTTTGCATTGCACAGTGTGCAATGAGCAGTGATTAGTGTTAAATGAACCTTGGAAAATTAGGATCATTGTTTGGATGTGTCTCAGTCAAGACTTACTTGCACATGTTTAATACAAGTTGGTCCGCCTCTTCTCTATGACTGTTTTTTTAAATTCCTCTAATGTCTTTCCTTGTTTTAATATGTGTATTATTCTAGTGACTCATATTGCTCTGAAGATGCCAAAGACATCATAGTGGCACTATGAATCTCGCACCACAACTCTCCTCATTAGTTAATGAGCCTTCTTGTTACATCAGTGCCCCCTTCATAGCCGTTGCTCACCCACCACTATACCCAGAAAAGGGCTTGGTTTACTTCCAGTCCTAGCAGTATGGTATGGAGTTGTAAATCGAGGTTGGTGAGCAATGGCCATAACCTCGTCCCTGGTGGGATATCAAATTAAAACCCCAGCCGTAAATTAGGTAGTTTAATCACATTGCGGCAACGACATTCATTGAACTGGTCCCACATTCCATTGTGACAGGAAACAGGTAATGAAAACCACAGATCATTTAAAAATCTAACACTGTTTGAGTCAATCCCATCTGACCTCTTCTCTGATTTACTTCTTTAATATAGCACAATAGCAAAGGTACCAATGAACATGAACCACTGGAAATGCTATATAGAGTTTGTGATCTTGACAATAATGAATCAGTTACAGGTTAATGTGTTGTGAATTAAGGGCTAGATTTATCAAAGTGTTGCATTGCACTTGCGTTACTTACACAAGTTAAAGCAAGGGCAACACAACGCTAAAGTCAGGTTTACCAAGCCACACAAGGCCACCTTGCGTGGCCCTGCAGTGCTTGCTAACCCTGAAGAAACGCAAACCAGTGCCTTGCGTTATTCTTGCCCTGGGAAACATTCTATGGATGGAGTGAGAGTCTTTCCCCGCATCCACCCATGGATTTTGACACATTCCCAGAGTTTCCATGTGTGGTAGGCCTGTGAATGCGGCAAAATGCTGCGCCTTCCTAGTGGAGGCGTCTCGAACTATCTTTATTTCTTCTGGTTTTTCCTCTTTTTACTTGTGCTGCATTCTGCAGCATACGTAAAAAGAGGAAAAAAAAGCTCATAGGATTGTTTTTGTGCTGGAAGCCACACCTTCCTGCACAAAAACGACCCTGCTGCAACTCAGACATCCTTGCACCATGAAGCAAGGGTGCCTGCATTGGTGCGGGGCATCCAAAAAGGCGCCAGTGCAAGGAGAGGACAGGAATGCGCCACTTAATGTTAAACATGGCGTATTCCTGCCCTCTCCCTTTCACACAGCCAACAAGGTGCCTTGCTGCCTCGCGTGAAATATTGATAAATCAGCGCCTAGGTATCTAAGGGACGGCGGCATGCACGGTTGCTTTTTGTTGTATATTAGCCGGTGGATTATGCGGACTCAGGCAAACCTAAAGTCACAGGCTCTGCCCCAGCCCTGCCTCGCGACTGGAGGTGGGAGCGCTATGGAGGGGTAAAAGAGGCCGGGCGCTATCGTCGTAAATGTGATGTTGTCCTCCCGGGGTCAGCTTGTGGCGTGCGAAGCAGTTTTCTCAAGGCTTACAAACGTAATAAGGATCTGAACAAAGATTTTTCTATCACTGGCCCTCCATCTGTGCTACTTTTAGTGCGCCTGCGTCATTTAGCAAACGTTCGTTGTGGTGCAAAATCAATGTTTTCAATTTTTTACTCTGTGGAAATATACACAGCGCGCAAAGAGGAGCCTTCCAGTTTCTGTGTCTTATCCCCTATGGCGAAGGTGACGTGACGGATGATGTTCGCGCCTAGCAACCGATAAGAGGTGCGGAGGTCCTATACAGAAGGTCCGCTGACCCCTCTCATGCTAAGCGGTGCCCGGGCCAGGGGGTCACCCTGCGCCGGCCGCTATCTGCGCCTTGTCTGATAAGGTAAGAGGCTTGGCCGACTCTTTTCTTTCAGCGTCGACCCTTGTCCGGGAATCGAGCGGCGTCCTCCGTGATGAAATCTTAAAATGAATTTAATTTTGCAGTGAATGGCCTCGTCGCAGGGAAATGCGGGATCATGACCTAGTCGCAAATGTAATGCGTGCATTCCTGCTTCGAGAGCTTAATTCGGCCCTCCGCGCGAGCTAATGGTAAGGAAAGGTCTAATGTTAAGATAAGGGCGCAGGTGTACTGGTGCCAAGGTTGCATATGTCACGACTATGAATTAGATCTGGGACCCTCTTCTACCAGGGCTTCGGAGGCAGTGCTGTTGAAATGCCGCGGAGAGGTTTTTTATGTTTGTGTGTCACGTCACACGCAATATTTGAAAGTCTACTTCGGATTTGTGAGATTGCCTTAGCCCAGCAGCGGCCTGGTTGGAAATTACCTGTTTTCCTGCTTGTCAGTCCACTACTGAGCAGGCGCAGTCGGATTCACAACAGGGCTAGCGGGGGCACGTGTGCATGAATTGAAACAACTGGCGTTCTTCTGGTACAAGCAGGGCACGAGGGGGTCAGAAGTGGCAGAGCCTGTCTTAAGGCTGTGGGCTAAAAGAGACAGGTGAAGGCTGACCAAGGATTCCAATGTTCCCGTCCACTATGAAGAATATGTCCCACAGTCAAATGAGGCACGTATACGAATTTGCAGCTCATTTAACTTTGGATGTGTCCAGCAATCTTGTATCCAGAGAATCAGACTAATCAGCCACGTCTAGTAATCAGTGTTTGATCTTATTGTTACAGGTTCCAATCCTAGAAATTGAGCGCTTTTGTGCTTTAAAACAAAATGTGCATTAATAAAGGTGTGCAGAGCAAATCTACATTTGTATTCCGATGTGTATACTGACATGGAGCTACTACAGGTGAATCTAATTTGTTATAACGTGTTAAAGTGTGTTTTCTGGCTCAGGCTGGTTAGGCCTCAGCTAGGTCTCAATGCCATCTCGATCAAAATGAATGTAGTATCATAATGTTTATTCTGTATTTATATTTTTTGCCTGTCACTCCGTGCATTAAGGTGTGGATTTGTATATTTCTGAATGATACTGCTAGAGGATGCTTCAGTAACATTTTCCAAGGTCCTTCCACGTACATATAGTGATACATTCATTCACAATGGTTAACTCTTACTTATGTAACTAGTTTGTTAAACACCTCCAAATGAAATTTGCGTCTTTGTGCAAATCAGTATTCACACAGTGGATACGTTTATGCAACGTTTTATAATGTAAAATTGTAATTTGTTGGAGAAATGTCCATGCCAATCTAACTTTGCAGTTCTTTACCTTACTATTGAAGAAAATGTAGGTTTCCTAGTAATTTATAAAGGAAAGTCTTCATTTTATTAAAGACACGGAGGCGAGTATTATGCTATTCTTTTCTTGTTTATTTTCAATAGCAACTGCAGTCAAGACAAAAAAAACTACCAAAAACTACAAATCCCAACAGGCAAAAGGAAAGTAGCCAATGGGAAACAACATGTAGTTTGTATAAAGCACCAATCACTGACAGGCTGCCACTATAATACATGTCTTGACTGAGAGCAGCCCTCTTTTCTTGTGCGAGAGTCTAAAAGGTAACAAATAATGGGATAATGGAACAACAAATACATTTTGCCATGAGAACGGACAAAAGATCTTGAATAATGGTTATGAGTCCAGAAACAAAGTCCGGAAAGATCCGTGCATCTGCAGGAAGATGGTTGCTTTGAAACGTTGAAGGTGCTGGGGCCGCTAAAAGGCATTGTTTGGCGAAGAAGTCCTTAAGAGGAAGACTGCTGAGTTGTTGAAGATGCTGTTAGGGAGGGAAAAACAAAAGTAAGAATTTGTAGAGGTGGGATAATACTCGTCTCCTTGTCTTTAATAAAATTAAGACTTTCCTTCATAAATTACTAGGAAAATCTACATTTTATGACAAGACCGGATGCTCCTATTATGCTAGTTTAAAGCAAATCAGTTACATTTAATGAGGCATGTTGAACTGGTTTACAATAAAAAACTTTAAATACATTATCATTAGATCAGTCAGCCGATCTGAGAATGTCCTCCGGCCTGGATCCGGCCCAAAAACCCTTAGAAGCCATAGCCCCTCGGGCTGAATAGGCACCAAAGGCAGAAGTATCAATGCCCGATAGGGACATAATCCATCTGACCCAACGAGCTAAAGTGGGGGAGGACACAGGTTTGAAGGGTTTTCTGAAAGAAATGAGGAGTTGGGACACTGAGGCATTTCTCAAATCGACTGTCTGTTGTTCATAAGCTTTCAAACATTGGCCTACACGTAATTTAGGGTGGTCGGGGAAATAGGGATAGAATACTGACAAAAGATTAGTCTTAGTATGTCTATTAATATTAAACAGAACATCTGTTGGAAGAAAATGGCGAGCAGTAACATCTAAAGCTCTAACAACCGAGAGATGTTTTAAAGAGACAAGTCATAATAGCATGGCAAGTTTATCAGATAACTGTTTCAACGTAAGCAATGGATTATCTGGCCAAGAAATAAAAAGATTAAAAACAGCATTTACATCCCACAATGCTCTGTATTTAGGTTGAGGAGGTTTGAAAAATGTTCTCCCTTTAAGAGACGACAAACCAACCGAGGTTGTCCCACCGGCTTACCATTGATATAAGTGTGTGAAGAAGAAATAGCTGACCTGTACAAGTTAATGGTACAATAAGTTTAACCTTTACTGGCTTCCGCTGCCAAAACATTTACGATACAGGTTATATCCGCACTAAAGGAATCAATGTGTTTTCCCACACACCAGACACATGCCAGAGAGATCAAGCTGTTTTGTACGCCTTTTTTGTTCCTGGAGCCCAGGAGAGTTTGATGAAGTTTGAAGCCTCTGACGAAATAGAAGGAAATGACTGGGATTCCCTGATATTTTCCAGGCCAAAAGAGTGAGGAGGTTTTCTAGGATTAAGGTGTGAGAGAGACTGAGGGCATTGGACAGAAGTTCCGGAAAGGAGGGAAGAAGAAAGGAAGAGCCTATTGACAGTTCCAGAAGAGTGGGGAACCACACCTGTGATTGCCAGAAAGGGGCTATGAGAACTAACGTAGCTTGTTGACGTCTTGCTTGTGCTAGCAACCTGGTTATCATAATGAAAGGAGGGAAGGCATAATTGAGGGAGGTTGACCAATCCTGAAAAAAGGCACTGAAGGCTTGAGCTAAGGGATCTGGGCTCCAACTGAAGAATTGTGGAAGCTGTGTGTTGGGCGTGAAGTGAGAGGATCTATGTGAACAGGACCCAATTTCTGATGAATAATGTTGACTACTTCTGGATGGAGCTTCCAATCGCTTGAGTCTTGAAAATGACAAGAATGCCGATCTTCTACTGAATTGAGATTGCCCGGTAAATACTCATCATGGACTGAAATTCTGTTTTGAAGACAAAAATCCCCAAACCCTCTCGCTAATTCCGCTAACGGTTTGGATTTTGTGCCTGCCAAATGGTTGATGTAATGGACCACTGAAACGTTGTCCATCCTGAGAAGAACTGAACAACAAACTCTGTCTCTTGCCAGGCTTTTGATCGCAAAGGAACCAGCAAGCATCTCTAAACAATTGATGTGCAACTTTGACTCGTCTAGAGACCATGCGCCTCCAGTCGAGACTGGACCACAGCAGGCTCCCCAGCCTATTAGACTTGCATCTGATTCTAATACAAGATCTGGGGCTGATGCAAAGATAGTCCTGCCGTTCCAAGTGTCCAGATGGTCTATCCACCATTGCAATCCTGTTCGAGATTCTTGATCCAGGGCAGTAGTGTCTGAGTAAGCAAGACCTTTTTGAAGATGACACATTTTCAACTGTTGGAGGGCCCGATAATGTAACAGGCCTGGGAAAATGGCCTGAGGTGATGACAACAGAAGGCCTACAATTCTCGCTAGGGATCTGATAGAAGGAAGGGAACTGCATAAAGTTTGGAGAATTTCTGATTTGATAGATTGTATTTTTGCTGATGGAAGGAGAAGTGTGGCCGAAACAGAATCTACTAGGAAACCTAAAAATTCTATCTTTTGGGAGTAAGGAAGATTTTTCGTCGTTGATAATGAAGCCGAGGTCTGTGAACAAACTGCAAGCTAGTTGAACACGAGAAAGAAGAGACAAACAATTTTGGTTCATGATGAGGATATTGTCCAAGTAAATGATCAGTCTGACTCCCCCAGCCCTGAGGAAGGCTACGACCGGTTTCATGAGTTTTGTGAAACACCATGGAGCGGAAGAAAGACCAAAAGGTAGGGAAGAAAAGTGATATGTTTGATTGAGCCATTGGAATTGTAAAAACTTCCTTGAATCCGGTGCATGGGGACTGTGAGATATGCATCCTGAAGATCTAACCGAACCATCGAATCGACTTGAAGCAACGAATCTCTGAGATGTAGTATAGTTTCCATTTTGAAGTGACGGTACACAACAAAATGGTTGAACTGCTTTAGATTGATAACAGGACGCATTTTTCTGTTATTCTTTTGAACTAAAAAGACTGAGCTGACGAGGCCTGAAGGGTCGAGGGGGCAAGGGACAATTGCTTGTTTTTGAAGAAGAGATTGAATTTCCAAGGAAATCAAATGTGTCATTTCCAAAGAAAACTGGGGAGGATGAGGAAAGGTTGATTGAAAAGGCACTGGGTAGAGGTTGATAGTGTATCTCTGAACGGTGTTTGGCTGTGAGAGACTGCCATTTTGGAAAGAACAGTAAAAGACGACCCCCTACAATAGGAAGGTCAGAAGGTTGACTTACCGGGTTGGGAAGAGAACCTGGAACCTGTTGTCCTTGTTTCTGAAACCACGATTTCTTTTTGGGTAGAATTGAGGCCTGTAATCCTGGTAGGCGTTGTTGTAGGTGCCACGAGAACCTTGGTTGTTGTGTGTATGGCCAGCAAAGCGCTTCCTGCCTCTTCCGGCCCTGGCAAAAACCCGACTGGAGAACATCTTCCTGAGCGACTGTTGCGCCTTGTCCAATCATGCGAATGTAGCAACATATTTACTAAGCTCCTTTATAAAAGAGTGGCCGAAAAGGAGGCCTTCCTCTTTGACCCCTGGATCTCAAACTGCTAGGCTGACCAGTTTGGGATCAAGCTTGAGCAGGAGTCCCTTCCTGCGCTCATGAGTAATTGCAGCGTTAGCGTTACCTAGTAACCAAACGGCTCGCTGTACCCATAATGATAAATCAACAGGGTCAACAACAGCATTTTCTAAACGAGCTGTTTCTGCCATGTCAAAAATGCAGGTTAAAGGCCCCACAATATCCAATAATTTGTCCTGGCAAGTGGGACAAGCCTTGTCCACTCCTTTGCGCGGATCCTTACCAAACTTTGTGAAAAAAGTGATGAGGGAAGTGTCAATAGAAGGAGTTGCTGAAATTTTGGAACGCAGAGAAGGGCGAGGACATTCAGACTTTTATTTTGCTCTGACTTGCTTGTCTAGAGGAGTGCGCAATCTAGATGTAACATATTCAGCCACATTATGCGCAGGAAACCATTAGGTGGAATGTGGATGCTGAATATCGTTTGGGTCAAATATTGGTACCCCTTCTGCATCTGTGACTTTGCATGACTTAGATAAATCTTGAGCCTCCGATTTGGCTTTTTTAGGAGGAGGAGTCTCAGTTATTAATGTTGGAGTTATCCGAATCAGGGTCAGGGTCATGCATTTCATCATCAGTGTCCAGTATTTTCGAGATAACAATAGGAGAAGAAATATGTTTGGAACTGGACACACATTTTTTAGACGATTTATTTGAAATGTCCCCCTCCCTTTAGGGAGACCTTTGAGGAACCACGTCCTCAATCAATAGCATCGCTTTAGAATTTTTTGAAGAAGAAAGACGCTTTCTGCTCTCCCCCGCAGACTGGGCCAAAATCGTCTTGGAAACCAATTTAACTACAGAGGTTTCAAGATTTTTTGACAGCTTTTCCAATGAAGCAGAGACTGCTTGCTCGACTGACAGTTGAATAAAGTAATTTAAGTTTTCCTTAATTTCCTCCTCCTCCATGACAGCATGAGGAATAGAGGAGCTGTCCATGGTTATGAAAAACTGTAAGCTGAAAGGCTGATAAAAACAGCGGTGAGGAAGGGGTTAACTTCCTCACTTGAAGAATCTTAAAGCTCCGCCTATGGGCAGAGAGTAAAGGGGAGTGGTTGTAATGAAAACCCAGGGAAAATGCCTGCCAGAAGGTCCGACGAAGCTTGTCATACGAAGGAAACAGAAGCGGAAACAGTGCGGTAAACAGGAGTTGCCGTTTTTCCCCACAAACTGTTGTGCAAAATGGCGGTCGCGTTTAGGGGAGAAACGGAAAAAAGTAACGGTAAGTCACGCGCAGAGGAGCGAAAAGAGCATGCGGCTACAAGCTGACTAAATGAGGAAAGAAACGCGATAGGTATACGCACGTGTCTCAAGAAACATTGAATAAAGCTTAAACACAGTAAACGGTATACATGTAAGATTATGAAATATAAAATACTTATCCTGACTGTGAGCAGCAAGAAAAGAGGGCTGTTCTCAGTCAAGATATGTATTATAGTGGCAGCCTCGTCAGTAATTGGTGCTTTAGACAAACTACATGTAATTTCCCATTGGCTACGTTCGTTTTCCCTGTTGGGATTTGTAGTTTCTGGTAGTTTTTTGTCTTGACTGCAGCTGCTATTGAAAATAAACAAGAAAAGAATAGCATAATAGGAGCCTTAGGTCTTGTCATAAAATTGTATATAAACCCTTGAGTTTGGGGTGAGCCATAGATCCTGACTGAATCTCTAGTGATCAGTCCAATTACTTAATGTTTTTTTGCACATTTGAGACTTAGCATTTCTCTGATTTATATCCATTATTATATTATTGTGCCTTAATAGCAAATACTTCCTGTGGAATATAATTAAATTATTACTGCATCTCAATTTGCTATTCTTGTATTGTACCTTTGAAGTTTCCTAATAAACCATCATGTTTTCCTAAATTCCGCAGTAGCTCTCACTTTTTCAGTCGGTCCTTTCTTTATTGACTGTATTTAAACCATTGTTTTGAACCTTGTCTCTGGAACACATTACCTCATGATTTGAGTTTAACACCATTCCCCAGTCCACCCAAAGTTTAGACATGCTCTTGAAAGATAGATTGTCGAGAGGAACAGCGTGACCACCCAGGTCTTTTTTACTTTTCAGTTTTCTTAGGGCAATAAAATGAGGACCATGACGTTGGGTAACAACAGACCTCTATTATTCAGCAGTGTAATGCCCAAAATGAGTGACATGCTCTCTACAAAATCACAAGTTCTATTATTTTTTATGCAGTTTGATCACGCTGTATGCATATATCAGTTTGCTTCAATATGTTGTTTTACAGGGCTTCTGTGTCTTGGCTTATCCTTCCGAGCAAAGAGGAGGTCCGACAAAGTGAAACTTTTTATGTGCACAATTTACCCATGTCACCACGTTCACTTAGATCTTGAACCTTTTTGGATAGTATAGGAGGCTGGCCCTCTATGCAGTGTGCAAAGCTAGGCACACTGTGCAGGGGGTCTAGGCAACCACATGTTAGTTTACTACCTAATGTTCTAATTTTTAAGGTAGCTTGATCGAGCAGTTAGACCAATCTTGGAGGGGTGCAAAGCATTTGTTGTACTCACAGTATCAATCTTGCAACTCACACACTCAAAGGAATAACTTGTTACTAATTTATAAAAATAATTCAGATTTTTTGTAATTTTTAATACCAAGATTATAAAAATTGGTTAAGTACTTTTTGAGATATGAATTGTTGAAGTTTAATAAAAATAGTCTTTTTGTGCGTAATTACACACCCTAGGAATCAATGGAAGATCACCTTTAAAAATACATATAAAATTGTATTGTTGGTTTACCAAGTTCTTCCTTTGTAGGTTGGTCGAGGTCAATGTTGGACACACTGTGCAAGCTGGAGACGTTCAGGTGGTTCCTGGTTCCTGCGGGAGCAGCGGTGAAAGGTCCCTGGAGCTAGTGTAGAGCCACACTCACTGGTTTGCTGGTTTCTTGCTGTTGTAGAGTGGTACCTCCACTCTAGAGGGAATTCTATGGCAATTTTCGAAGCCTGGAGGTCCTCTGGGGTTCTTTAGAGTTTTTCCAGTTGTCTAGAAGTTCCTCAGTGGCGATTGTCGGGTCCTGGGTGCAGCAGGCTGTGTTTTGCGCCTTTTCTTTATTGCACAAGTCCACAGTTCTCATGCCTTGGATATTCTTGGTGCTGGTCTTCTTTTATCTGTCAAATCTGATTTCCTGGTCCAGGGATGCCCACTAAACACTGAATTTAGGGGGCATTTTAGGGGGGACCTGGTAGTGACCAATGGGTCACCTACCTTTGGATATCTACACCCACTAAAATGGCCATTTCCTGTGGGAAGGGTCACTTCCCTATCCCTGATTTGCTATTTTCCTTCCATCAAAGATGGAGAAAAATTAAATGGAATGCCCACATGCACAGGCAACACCTTAGGGGTGGTGCATACCAGGTGGGGCTACTCTTCCTACCATTTGTATGAGTTTCCCACTGTTGCTCCTGCCAAAAGTGGGGTTTTGCACGGGTGTTTTCATCTGCTGCTAGCAGCAGGCCTGGGGGGTCGAGTTTCATGGCGGTTAGCCCTTTGAAGCTTGCCGCCAGGGCAGTGCACATTCGTGAGGGAGGGGTATTGGCACCTCCACCCAGGAAGGGCTTTGTTCTACAAGCCAGAAAGACAGATCTCTCCCCCAAGGTTTGTAGATTGGGTGTCTGGAGGTGGCAGGCTGAATCGAACCAGTCAGCAACCATGCCAGGGTAGTTAGCTTTTGCAGGGGGCACCTCTTAATTGACCGCTGGGTACGTTTATGGATACTTCCAATACTGGTACCAGTTTGTATTTATCATTCTTAGTTGTTTGATACCAAACAACCCAGGTTTCAGAGTGGCCATTGTGTAGCCGGGGAACCCATATTGACCAGTGTCCAGTACATATTTTAAAATGGCTACTCTGTTCCAGGTTTGGCAAGGACACAGTGGTGGCATATTGCTCATGCAGCTATGCCCTCACATATAATATGGGGCACCTTGCCTTAGGGCTGGATGGCCTGCCAAAGGGGTGTCTTATCCATAGTGTATGCAGTGTATGGTGGACAGGGCACACGGACAGTGTGCCATGTCGAGTTTGTGTTTTGGGTTTGCACCTGGACACCCAGCCTGCAATGGCAGTGCTGGGGCCATCTGGATGCATTGCCATAGAGCAGTGGTCTTCAAACTTTTTAATGCCGCGCCCCCCCAGTTGAAAAATAAAAATCATTGGGCCCCCCCTCAGAATTTTTCACAATTATTTTAGAAAGATGGCAATGTTTAAATAGGTCTAAACCTATTTAAACATTGCAGTTAAGTACTGTTACCTTTTTAAAACTGCAATAACATGCTTTTGCTTAAAACAAAGGCATGTTATCTGTATAATATTTCTTTTGGCCAGAGTTTGGCGCCCCCCCTGGGATCACTTGAGGCCCCCCAAGGGGGGCCCGCCCCCCAGTTTGAAGACCTCTGCCATAGAGGATGGCACAATCAGTGCTGCGTCCCTCAGGGGCCTACCCTTAGTACCCCATTCCCTTGGCACCTAAGTACCTTTTACTAGGGACTTATAGTGGTAGCTGAAGGTGTATCCAATTGTGCCATGCATCACAACAGTTTTAGGGAAAGAGCTCTGCCCCACAGAACCTGGTTAGCAGGGCCCCTGGACACTACAATTTTTAGGCTACGTCATACATCAGGCAAAAAGTGGGGGCTAACCATGTCAAAAAGAGGCGTTTTCTCACAGATAGCCACCATCACCAAGTGGCCTTGTTTCTACTTTTGAGGATCATCATCAGAGTGGGACTTATCCAAACTATTTGTTGCCTTTAATTGGATTTCCATTGCTTTTAATGTGTGTGGGCCAGATGGCTTTTTTTAACCTGACCTTTTTCGTTCTCCTTCACTAACGTAGTTTGAAATGTTTTCTTCTTTACAGTTCTCTTTTATTCTGTGATGGTGCAACATCACACCTGATCTTCAGCAACATCTGGTAAAACCTCCTTAAATTACCTTTAAAATGTTTGTTGAGTGCCCAGTGTCACCCATGTAGACCTTCAGCATTCATTTTTGAATTATTTCAGAAGTTGCTGAAGAAATTTGATTCTCACATTTAAGATTCTTGTGGAAAAATCATTAGCCATTTCTGGATTTCGTTCAGTCATTTGTCTGGCTCTCCTGATAAATTAGGCACTCAGATCAAGCTGACGTTGAACGAGGCCTTGATGAAGTCATTCACGAAGAGGCATTTCTGCTGACCTGAAGATAGAGTATCAGTTAGCTCCAGTTGAGCGTTCTAGCAGCAGATCACCATACATGATTGTCAGCCCGTTACCATGACAGTGGAGCATTTAGCTCTGCAATCAATGTTACCAAGAGCATCTCTAAAATCTGGTCTGCGCTTCCCGAGGCTTGTATATTCTGGTACTTTTCTACATGTTTCTGGGAGTAGTGTCTGAAGGTGCCACCCAGCAAGGGGCACCGTACCAGTTCGTTCATAACAGCACACCCATGTTCTCGACCTCGGAGCGCCTATGTTTTACCCGGTGCTTTTGGATTGATTGGCTCATCTGTTCTGTTGGTTTCACATTCTTTCCTGTGCTTTAACTTCAAGGGCGATGCCTTCATTTCAGAGTAAGGCTCATTAACTAAGCAGAGCTTTCAATGAGTGCCACTGTGGAGATATATTTTCATAATTTCTATTTTTGCTTTTTTACACTAAGCCATGGTTGGCCTTGATTCCTTAATTACTTCACTGGGCCATAAACACCGCCCATCCCTTAAAGGCCCTGGACTGGCTTTTTGTCATAAGAGGTCTAACTTCAGGGCCCTTTCTCCGATGCAGCAAGCATGCCACAATTCAGCCCCAAGATGTTTCAGTGTCAGACGAGCCAAACCCAGCAGTGGAAAAAACGGTGAATACCAGCCCCGTTGCACCAAGTGAACCAGGCAAAATGGTAGCAAACCGCACATTTTACTGTCCAGTTTTCTAAATACATTTCGAAAAAGCTATCTGAGTTTAAGGTCGTTTTGAAGGAGAACCAATAAAATAGTCAATTAAAAAAAGTTGAGGAATTTATATAGTACAAACATACGCCCGCAAGCAAGAGACTTGTGTGCATGCATATGGTCTATCAAATTTCAAAGGCTCTGCCACAGTAACCACAAGCAATGTTTAGCCATGGTACAAAATCATTCCATGCCTATAAAGAAATGTGTGCCTCAAACAGAAACACTCCATGTAGAGCAGGCAAGTGTTTGTGTTACAGCTGAAGTATTGCTCATCTGATACAGTTTGTTCATTAGAAACAATCACCTATAAAAACTATGCTGCGAGAAATAACTCCAGTTTCAAACGTGATGCCCATCACTGCTCACATGCCAGTTCAACAGCTCATGAAGCATACACTGTTGGCTTGGCAACGCTTTAATGTCATCCTTTGTTGGATCCCGAACTTTATTATATCAGTTTATCCACTACTTTCCTGGGTTAACCATGCTTGCATTAACATCACTATCCTTGACGGAAATGGCATCAAGACAAACCCGGCATCCTACAATGCATTACATTTCTGATCCAGAAAGTTACACAGCATCACATTTGACACAACCGCGGTAAATCCTAAAACATTGCGAGAGAAGAGGTGGTAGGGCCTTGAATAGGGAATGGTATTATTATTATTTTCTTTTTGTTACAGTTTTAGATAATGCAGACTGGACCCAAAGGGATTGGGGAGGGCTTTACACGAGTACCCGTTTCATTACACAAGCACACATTCATTTTTGTGTTTTTTTAGGCACAGGAAGATTAAGGGCTAGATGTATGATTAAGGGCTATATGTATGAACATTAGTAATATGATTACCAAATAGTGTTTTTTTTTTTTTTTGCGAATTGCTGTTTGTAATAGCTACTGTTAATGTACTAAAATTAAATCTAGCCCTGATTTCTAAATTAGCAATTCCTAGTGGGTTCGCAAATGGAACTACCTCATGAATTTTAATGAGGTAGGTCGCAGATTGTGACCCACTAGGATTTACTGCCATCACAGTGATGGTGGTCTGCGGGGGTCGGCATACCACCATGTCTGCGATTCCTTTTTAAATAAAGCATTCTCTTTGTTTTCAGACACAGCACCATATTTCCTAAAGGAAACTGGAATTTGTTTCAAAAGAAAAATGAAATGTTACATTTTTATTTTTAGGTCAAGCGCTCTGACGTGCTGTCCAACGCACGTCCATCACTATCACTTGTACATGGGCTTGCCTTTCAAAAATCCTTTGTTATCATTGGTAAATGCTTTACGTTTGTCACTCCTTGGGGCAGTTTTGTTACCGCCTTGGCCATCAACCCTGCTACATGGATAATTGCACGTTTGCTGACACGTTTGACTGCGAGCGAACTCCTTTTTCCTTTTGTGTCTCTCCTTCTCGCTCACGCTCATGGCGGCCGTGGCGCTTTGAATTGACTTGCTTATGTCAACTGTTTTACTTTTCATTTTCAATTTATATGGCAAGAAAAGTCCAGTTAGGAATTTACAACACTAATAGCTCTAACCTGAGCAAAAGCGAGATCCATTGCATTGCAAATGCTTGTTTAACTGTAGGCAGTAGAAGGCCCCAGACTGTGGTACCTCTAACCCCTGACTTGCGGTCTGAACCAAATCTTATGGGGTTCAGGAAACTCTTGGAAACCGAAGATGATGACATTCATCTCAAGAGGAGATAAGGGATGCCAGGGTATAATTAGTGGAGTTAGACACCTCAGACGATCTTCTTCAGTCTCGAATCTTGTGCTGGGAGGAACTAACAGGAGAACCATAGACAAATTAACAGTAGCATATGGTTGCAGAGTCCAGGATGTGAGGGGGACACTGGAAATTGAAACAGTATTAGTTGATAGGGTACTCACAGTGGCCCTCGCAAGTGTTCAAAATGTATTGAGCTCATGTGACTTCGACCTTGGGTGTCAGTGAAAAAAGGGGTTAATAGCTCACATGGGTAGTAGACCACAAGTGACAGGTGCTCCAGTGTTGGGTGTCAGGAAGTAAAAGGGACCTGAATCATATGCAGCTTGGGTGGGAAGCCAGTCTGGGATTTCCAAGCAGAGGAAATCCGATTTGCTTTTCAGTGTCTCAAAGTGTTTTTTTCTGCTTTCCCTCCTGTCACTGGATATATGTTTTCTATTCGGCCCTGTCCCTCCTCTGTTCTTCCAGTAGCAGAAATACAGTGATGGCAACTCCTCCCTCGGTCCTGCCATCAGTTTGTAAACAAAGTGCTGTGAACCATGCAGAAAGCACTTCAATCAGTCTGTCACACCTGGTGCGCTGTACATTTGCAGACTGGAGATATAGGCCGAGTGTGGCGTAAATCAGCTTGTCAGTAGGTGAGCCCCAGAGTCTTGGCATGGACTATCCTGCATATGGCTCGCCTTAGAAATCACGCAGATTGATACAATGCAGCACTGTGGCTCAAGCCAGTCCCTTCTCTCACCCATGGTTGCACTAATCAAGCTATAATGGATTTTCCACTTGTTGTAAACTGTATAGGAGCTGTTGACGGTGGAGCTCTTTTCCACCATGTTAGCTTCACCATTCCTGTTTTTCCCAAGTGACATCTTGTCTTCTAGTAGGTTATGACCATTAGGCACCAAATCTGTTTGGCCCGCATTTCCTGTAATGGATCCTCCAATATCGAGGTGGCCACTGGAAGGTCATATCTTCTAGGGCAGATAAGGTTTGTGTTGGCCTGTTGTGTCTGGAGCGCATTGTGGACAGATCACACGACACAAAGTACGATTCTAGCCTATCCTTTATTTAAGAGCCCTCTCTGTTACTTTGTTCCACTACTTTTGATGAGCCTGTCGTCATACATCATGTTTCTGCACTGCCCTACACTTGGATGCCTTGATTTTCTGCTCACTTCCAATGCAGTCCCTGGAACAGGAAGTGGTTTCCAGTGTCCTAGGACAACTGAGTCTGTAAGGCCTTCGAGTCCTCTTTACAATATGACATCTCCCTCTCCCCTCCGTAGAGAATAATGCACAACCATGACATGAAATCTCAACCTTCCTAAAAATTGAGAACGCAACATTTTCCCCCACTTGAGGATGAAATTCCTTGTTGTATTTCCCTGCATTTGAATCTGTGAGTTTGGAATTGACTTCGTCATCTATTCCCACTCCTGTCACTGGGGTGGAATGATTGTCATGTTTTTTGTGTGGATTCAGCTGATATGCTGTATTCAGAGCGCTGGTAGCGAAGGGTCATAGGAATAAAAGGTGCTTCCCTCGCAATAGATGAGATTCTTCAAGTCTCATGTGTCTTAGTTGATTTTTTTTACAGGGGTGTCCTCTCGATCTTAGTGTTTGATTGCGGGTGGGTTTCCTTGACCTTAATGTTACAGATGATTGTGTAGAACCCAGAGATTGTAATTGACATGCTGTATGAGTTCAACGTGTCTTCCAGCAGAGATTCGGTCAATTTGCCCGGACATGATAAATGGTTCCTTGACTGTTTAGGTGATTTTTCAGCTGTCACACCTTGAAAATGAATTCTCTTTCCTTCAGTTAATGCTTTTAGTTGGTAGATTTAGCTCGAATCTGGTAGACTGATTTTCTTTCTTATTCCGTTCTGGTGAGTGTTGCTGATGTCATTGGAGGGTGTCCCCTTCTCTGTCTCTTTGAGTTCAATAGGTCTTGTCTGCATTCCTACTAGCTAACTGTTAGGACGCTGAGGAAGAACCTGAGGGATGACCAGTGCCCCGGGGTCCTTATTTGCTGCAGAGAACTCTACTTCCCAACACCAAATGCGCCAGGAGGCGCGTCTGCTGAGTGCAGCTGCAAGGGGGCGGGTCCAGCCATGTGCTGATAAGTGCTCAGTGCTTCCCCGCAGCGTGGGATGCTGAAGAAGGATCTGAGGGGTGACCAGTGACCCGGGGCCCTTATTTGCTTCAGGGGACTCCACTTCCCCCTATCAAATGTGCCAGGAGGTGCAGCCACTCAGTGTAGCTGCAATTGGGGGAGGGGGGACATCCACATCCTGAAAAGTGCTCCCTGCTTCCCTGCAGCATAGGACACCGAGGAAGGATCTGAGGGGTGACCAGGGCCCTCATTTGCTTCAGGGGACTCCACTTCCCCCTACCAAAAGCATCAAGAGGCAGATCTGCTGAGTGCAGCTGCAAGGGGGCAGGTCCAGCCATGCGCTGGAAAGTGGTCCCTGCTTCCCCGCAGCGCGGGACACTGAGGGGGACTCCACTCCCCCCCTACCAAATCTGCCAGGAGGTGCCTCTTGTGAGTGCAGCTGCAAGGGGGTGCAGCCAGACACGCACTGAAAAGCGCTCCCTGATTCCCTGCAGAGAGGGACACTTAGGAATGATTTGAGGGGTGACCAGTACCCCAGAGCCCTTATTCGCTTCAGGGGACTCCACTTCCCCCTACCAAATGTGCCTGGAGGCCCACCTGCTGAGTGCAGCTCACGAGGGCAGGGCCAGCCATGCGTTGAAAAGCGCTCCCTAGTTCCCCACAGAGCTGCATGCAGAGGAAGGATCTGAGGGGGCGACCGGTGCCCCAAGGCCCTTATATGCTTCAGGAGACACCACTTCCCTTACCAAATGTGCCAGGAGGTGCATCTGCTGAGGGGCTATTCAACATTGGTAGTGTTTTCAAATGTAGACTGACACATATCCCTAGGCCTTTAGAGAGATGGCATCTCTGTTCAGCACCCCCACCTTAGAAATTGTTCCAGCACCACTGCTTCCTTGGAAGAAGGGACCTAGAAAGTGTACAGGGAGGTTACTCGCTAATTAGGCAGTGGTATGGTCTGGGTAGGGATCAGACAAGAGGGAGGTGGGCCTCGACTTTTCTCATGTGGAGAGGCAAAAGGGAGATCTTGTCTGGAGACCCCATTAATGACCCAATGCCACTCTATTAATGGGATGGGTACACCCCCCGCCCCCCAGAGAAACTTGGTATTTGCTAGTCCTAGCAGGCCTTCGTCCTAGAAATTGGCCTTCTGATTTGATGTAATATTGCTGCCTCTTTTAAGACCGTTGCTTAATCAGATTTGTGGACATGAAGAGTTCTGGGTGGGTCATCCTATGCTGCTCATCTTAGTGAAATACAGTGCGGCTGACTTCAGTGTTGTGGTAGAATAATGCCCCCGGGTGCTGTGGCACTTGGAGGTTAAAATGGTCTCATTATTTCATAAATGCATCTGGGCAAAATCATAGACCAAGTGCTCGAAACACTCATGATAGGTTTCGCTTCAAATGCTTTGTGGGGCGCTGTACGGCTGGTGACATCCAGTTTTGTTCTAGATTCCACTTCCTGCCTTGCACCTAGTTATTAGGAGCTGGATCCCCCGTCTTCACGGTGCAGCGCTCTGGCACTGGTATGGAGACAAGCTAGGGATACCTTGATATGTCGATACAGAAGAAAAGCCCAGCTTAAAACCTAGAAGCGGATAGCATCAAGGTGCTGTGTACAACAAATTATTTCCGACTTTTATCAAAAGAGCGGCCTGGATTGTAAGGTATCCGCGTTTTATTTGCAATTTACGTACTTTTTAGTAACGTGTTCCATGAGTGACTCTAGTCCAGGCCTTCTATACTGGCCTTATGGAAGCATCGCCTCATCTGCAAAGCTCGTCATTTTTTACCGCCCCTGCGCCTCCCACCGGGTAACTCTTTCGGACACGCTGTGCCCTGCCTGCCTCGGGACACTTGATATACTTTTCTGCTGCGCCCAACGCAGGACAGCCAGACAGGGTAACAATTCCACGGGCTTGGTAAGGACACATAATGAGGCCTGGATCAGCAGGTACGGGACGCTTTTTCCTTGGTTTCTGTTTCATCAAAGATGCTCTGTTCCAATACTTCTGGCGTCTTTCATTGCTGCTTCTCTTTTTCGGGAAGACCGAAGTCCACCAGCCACACAATTCCAGTAATATATACCTAGACATTTATTTTTCTGCTTATAACCAGAACCCGCAACCTCTTCGAAGTTAAAACATAATTATGACTCTACGAGCTTAGATAAAAATCTCGCTTTTTTTACATAACTAGAGCAAAACTGACATGCCTTTTTAATGGGGAATTCAAATTGGAGTTGAAGCCCCTGAAAAGCATTCACAACGTTGTAAGTAATAGGGTATTATAATTGTGAAACTCCTCGGTAAAGCAGCCTGCGGCGCGCTGGGTCTATATTTTCCCTTATAAATAAATAGGACGAATTGCCTTTTGTAAACGCAAATCACTTTATCAGTCCGGGGTAGTTTGCATAAACATTATTAATGTGCTTTCTTTAATCCATTTTATTCCCGCGTTCGACCGACCCCGCTTCTGCGGCAGGTGCAGCGTGGGCCGTGTCCTCAGTTTGGCCTTTTTCAGGGGTGAAGGTGGGGGGTCTCTTTGATGGACTCCAAGGCCCACTTCAAAAAGAACCGAGCACTCTGTTGTGGGGGCGAACCCATTGAAGGCCCCCACAGGAGATGGCCTGCAGAAATAATACAAACATCTGCTGGCCATTTCGGGGCACGCCCCCTGCTCCCCAATAATTGTCTCGGTGCTGTCAGGCAGAAAGGCCGGCCCTGCACGGCCATTCTCCTAACCGTTTCTGAAGTTAATGTGTTTAGTGGGGACCCACAAACAACCGAGAATGATTTGCGGCAATTTTGTCTCTGCTTTAGGGAGCCAGGGGTCCAGGAAGCAAATTAAATATTGTCCTCAGAGGGAGCGGCATTCAGATTTCAATCAGAGGAGGGGAGGGCGGCAGCAGGACGCAACGTCATGGACCAGCCTCCTAAAGAGAAGGGACAGATAAACATTTAGTACGTCTGTGCCATCATTACCTGGTGATAAAAAGCCCCTTTGCGTATGTTCATTTTGGCGAGTTGCAGTCCTATGCAGACAATAACTAGAAGCATTGGCCAAAGGCAGGGAGGGGAAGCTGGGGTTGCCTCCACTGTACAGTGAAAGGGTATTTTAAGTGCTAAATTAGCATATTGAGGAATGAGACCAAAAGTTGAGGAGGGTCATTTTTGAGTTTGGCAGAGCGGGAGCACAAGCATAACTAACTCAAGCTTTGCACACTGGATGCAAAGTCAGGGATAGCGCTTGGTTTACACTAGAGGAGCCTCCAGTGGCTCTGCCCACGTAGACCTTAGAACTAATGGACTTTCCGCCACAGGGCCATCAGGTTAAAGTCAAGGCTGCCCCACCCTGGTTACGGCAGGGACACCGTTTCTTATTGTCCCTAAACAGGACTTCCATGCCAGCTATGGCAGTCTCAGAGAGGGGAAATTCAAAATGATCCAATGCCCCTCTGCGTAGGAAGAAGGTCTCCTTCTCATCAAGGTCATGTTCTTTTGTTGTCAAGAAACAGAATCATTGTTTGGGAGTTTTTCTTGAAAGCCAAAAAAAAATGTTAAGCATGTGTGAGTAAAATGGCACCTACTCAGCCAAGTTCTGTGCCTTCAATAATGTTACCACAATTGCATCAGTGCCATAATTTTCCAAGAAGGAAAACTTCCACTTTGGGAGTTTCTTTCTTAAAAACAAAAAACGGGCACAACAAACATGGCACCCACTGAGTAAAGTTCAGGGCCTAACAAGGAGCCTTTACACTGGCAGCGCCACTGAAGAAACAGAAGTCCCCACTTGCCTGGTGAGGGCCACTGCTGGCCAACTGGTGGTCCACCTCCTGGGTCCAAATGATCCACTAAGCCCCTTTATAAAGTCAAAAACCTCAGACGTTACTTGCGGTATCCTTAAAATGTTTGGCTTACAGGAATAGTCACACAGCCCCTAACCTTCCCCTCTGTTTTTTTATTGAATCGTTGGTTTCTTGCTTCTTCTTATGAAAGAAGTGCTTTAATATGTGTGTGCTGTGAGGAAAGGCCATTCTGCATCTTGTAATTAGTTGCAAATCTATTTTAAGAAGTTGTGGTAAATCACTTTCAAAACAGGATGTGTTGTGAAATGTAGGTCGATCCTGGTTTATTGTGATGAAGTCCACAGGGCCTTAAAACATCAGAAAAGGGAGCTTAAAAGTTGCTGCTACGGAATTTACCCATTTCATTTGTGTACCCCAACAATAACAATGGATTCATAGGCTTTTGAATTTACCACTAATGCTTATTCAGCCACTGCCAGAAGATGAACTTTAGGATACATATTTGATTTTGGTCCTGGAATGGAAGGTTATACTCGTCCGCTCGGTGACCCTCCTTTCAAACTGTCTGGTAGCTCTGGGACACTCCCTAAGTTTCAGCCTAGTCTGGTGTCATTATCTATCCTGTATGTAAGAGTATTTCCCTGCCCACTTACTCATTACACGTAGTTTTGTCTCGAGGGAAGCTCAATGGAGCAGAAAAGATTCAGCTGAAATCTCTGGAACTAGATGTGTGCCAGGGCTACCCGCACTGTGCTAGCAATGTGCACCACATGACCTTACAGACTACATAGATACTACATAGAGCAGGTTTAACATGTAACGTCTGTATGTGTCTTCATAGCTCGTGTGCAGTTTTCAAGGAAATGACTGCCAAACATTATACGCATAATATTGCAATAATTCCGCATATTGTCCATCGAAAAAAATATGCAACTTCACTCACTTCAGCCCCCTGATGTAGGAGGGCGTGGACGGGTGTGAGAGATGTGGAAGGCCCAGACTGGTTTATGTCAGCGACATCACAGGGTTGTATAGGGAGACACAGGCCAGGCAATGTGAAATGTACGGGTCCTGTGATTTATGACACACAGTGGTGCGAGAGACGGATTGGCAGGTAGGGGAGACAGGCCTGGTTTCTTGGGAGCTACGGTGTGATATGAGAGACAGGCCTGGTGGTTCGGGACACACATACAGTGACGCCCATCATTAGTGTAAAAGGTCACTTATTTAGGACAGGATTTAAAAGTAAACATCAATAAACTTCAAACTGTATCCCCCCATTTTAACAAACCGCAACTCCTAAAGATTCCCTTGGTCCTCTTTCTCTCTTCCAAAACCTCTCTTCGATTCTCCTCCCCTAGACACCCCCCTATTCCTCTCATGCCCTCCTTGCTTGTAGCATACCCCCCTACTCTGATCCTTTACCTCCTTGTTTTTCCCCTTGGAAGGGTGGACAAGCCTCGTTTGTCCACCCTCTCCCATCTTCTGCTGAACCCTATAAAACCACCTGGCCTAACTGACTTTCAACCCCCCCCTTCTACACCCCTGTTCCTACAACCCCCCAATGTCTTCTTTTTCCTCCTCCCAACCTCCTTAAACTGCTGGGTGGGTGGTCAACACTCTGCTCGTTCCTCACCGGTCGGCGCGGAAAAGAGGCTGACCCTCCCTCCCACCCCCCTTATGAACCTACGCTAAAAGCCCACCCCCACTTACCTGTAGCCAATCCGGCACCCCTGCGCCACTTCCTGTCCTCCCGAACATGCCCGCAGAGAGACTAGAACGAGTCTCTCTCTCCGCGGGCCCCTCCATCGGGACACACATACAGTGACACCCATCATTAGCGTAAAAGGTCATTTATTTAGGACAGGATTTAAACATAAACATCAATAAACTTCAAACTGTATCCCCCTATTTTAACAAACCCCAACTCCTAAAGATTCCCTTGATCCTCTTTATCTCTTCCAAAACCTCTCTTCGATTCTCCTCCCCTAGACACACCCCTATTCCTCTCATGCCCTCCTTGCTTGTAGCAGATCCTTCACCTCCTAGTTTTTCCCCTTGGAAGGGTGGACAAGCCCGCATCTGGCTCTCCACCCTCCCCCATCTTCTGCCATCCAGCAAAACCCGCTTGGCGTTTTGCTGCCCCACCCCAGGAAAAACAACCTTCCTCAGGGTTTCCTTTTCTATATAAATATATATTTTTTTCCAAAGCTCCTAGACTTGATTCCTAAACCACAGTTTCTCGCCCCATAATTTCCCTAACAGCAACCTTAACTCTTTCAAATAGTATGCATTTCCCAATTGCGACAAATGCACCCCATCCGCTCTGAACAATGTCTTGTCTTGCTCTTTGATGTCCTCATGCCTCAAAACCTTGATCCCCTCAGCCCAACAAAATACCCTCATAGCCCTGTTCATTTTTTTGCGAGCCGCTCAATGGCTCCATGATTAATTGCCCCTCTCCACACTTGTCTGGGCACAAATTCTGTCCATACCAAACATGTCCCGCTTAACTTCTGTTTCAAAAGTTCCAAGTCTCTCTGCATATGCTGTATCAATGTGAGCCCCTATAGCTTCACCAGGTCATTTTCCCCCAGCTGAATCAGCAATAAATCTGGACATCCCCATTGCGGCAAACTAGCAGTGATTAAATGGAAGCAAACTTCACCACCTCATTCCACTCTTCCCCCACCAACAAACTTCGTGGTGTCTGCTCGGCAGTCCCATCGGCCTGCCATAAATTTGTTTCTCCACAGACTTTGCCACCCAGTGAACGAAGGAATGGCCGACCAGCCATGTCACCATCTTGTCTTTCTGTGGCCCAGCCACACATCCTGCAAAGAAAAAACACTGTAAAGGCAGTCATGAAAACCTACACCCCCCCCCCAATATGTCTTCCGTCATCGGACCACCCTCCTGACCCATTAACTGCTCCACGGCCTCACATAACGCTCGCAGCATCTTGATTTCCATCTACCTATGGCCTTAATTCTAGCCCAGTCCCAACCTAAATGAGCTGCCGCTGTAGCTGCGCCAATCCTAAACGAATGTGTGCCAAAATCCAATGAACGCTGACCTGTCCGCCCAAGAGCCATCCTCAAAACCTGCAACAGCTGATAGCTAGTAAGCTCCCCCCCAGCCCGTGTACAAACACCCCACTTTCTCCCGTCATGCGTAGCTTCTGCTTAAACATCATCCATTCCTTTACTGGGCACGCCAACTCATCTCCCCCCCCTATCCAGCCATACCCATTTTCCTTTCCCCAGCTGATCCGTCTTTGATCGCCTGGGCCAAATACCCAACCTGTCCCTATGCATGGAAACCTCCTTAACCTTCACCCCAATCTCCTTCCCTACCCCCAGCAATTCAGATACTCGAAAAGCGCCCCAAAACATCCAAATCATACACAGGCGAAATAAACCCACCTCATATTCATCCGTACAACATACTGGCAACACATGCAATAACTCCAGCAGGATTTCAAAAGTAATGGGTTCCCTTGCTGGTTTAACCACACTGGCCCTGACTCTGCCCCAACCTTTCAACATCCTTCCTAACAGGTCATTACACGCTGGATCAAAACCAAAGAAAAGTTTCCCATAAAAGGAAATCCCAGTCAGCTTCCCCCCGATGGTCGCTGGGGATAAACCCTCCTCAATAAGGAAAAGCACAAAACGTAATGCACGTGCCTCAAGAGCCTGCGGACCTTGTGCCCAAAAATTGCCCAAAAACTCCTCAAAAGATTGAAACTCCAACCATGCGAGCCTGTAACTCTGCAGTGTGGATACCGCTAAAGGCAACTCCACAAGCCCCGTGATCATCACGCCCCCCCACTCCCAAATGTCTGCCGGGACCGCAGTCTTGCTCCATTCCGCTCCTGGCGCCAACTCGCGAAAACACCGCCACTGTGAACGAGAAAGGGAATCTGCAATCTCATTGTAAACCCCGGGTATGTGTGCAGCTTTAAAAATAAAATTTAGAGATAAACATCTAAGCATAAACTGGCGCAATAAGCACAACACCTCGTATCTAAACAGGGTCCCTGAGCTAGATACAGAGAGTAACACACAGGGAAGCAATACTATGAGTATAACGTAGTTTACTCTCCATTAACATAGCAAACATAGGAATGGAAATCTTAAATTCAAATATACAACATACAATATATTTCAATTCAGATATTTATTATAGCTAATTAAACATTCAGTTCGCACATAATATAATCAACATAGAATCAACCAAAAAAAAAAATATATAATACAACCCCCTACCCTAAATGAAACATACATATATGAAAACATAAATAACATAACAGTAAATACGCAAAAATAAACAAATAACACAGAACCAACAAAATCACAAAATAGTATACATACAAATTTACAACCGCCTCATACATGAGAGGATATTTAAACAGCACAATAAAGTTACTGCTTTGAAGCTACAATTATGCGTTGTAGTTTGGATTGTATAAAATTCAACATAATAACAGCCAATTCTAGGTTATAATTTCCTGATTCAAATTCTCGTGTTACACAAATTATTGTGCATATATGTATGTTTCATTTAGGGTAGGGGGTTGTATTATATATTTTTTTGGTTGATTCTATGTTGATTATATTATGTGCGAACTGAATGTTTAATTAGCTATAATAAATATCTGAATTGAAATATATTGTATGTTGTATATTTGAATTTAAGATTTCCATTCCTATGTTTGCTATGTTAATGGAGAGTAAACTACATTATACTCATAGCACAACACTCTGAGATCCCTGGCCCGCTGTCTGTTGACCAACTCCACTACTGTCATGTTGTCCACCTGAAAGACCACCGTCCTGTTGGCCAATTCCTGACCCCAGACTGCCAGTGCCACTGAAAGTGGAAAGAACTCAAGGAAAGCAATACTCCTCCCTTGCTGCAGCCATTGCGGTGGCCATGTCTCAGCCCACCACCTCCCGTCCCAGTAAATACCGAAACCCGAAGCGCCCGCTGCATCAGAAAAAATTTGAACCTGCCACACCGTGTCAAGATCGCCGAAAGACATGGGTACCCCATTGAATTCTCTAAGAAAGGTTTCCCATACCTTAATGTCCTCTCTCAAAGCCAACAAAACCCTTATCCTGTGGTGTGGTAGCACTGCTCCTGACATGGATAGCCCCAAGCGTCTGCAAAAGCCCTTCCTCCCCTCACCATCCTGCATGCAAAATTAAGGTATCCCAACAATTTTTGAGCCATTCGCAAATCCATCTTGCGAAGTACACGCACCATCACCAGGAATTCAAGTATCTCTGTCACCTTTGTCGCTGTCAATCTGGCCACTAGTGCGTTTGCATCTAATTCAATGCCCAAAAAGGTCAAAACTGATAGCGTCCCCTCTGTCTTTTCAGGGGCCAAAGGTACTCCTGTCTGCTGAACAAGTCTTTGAAAATCTGCCAACGCCCGCCCACAGGCCCCGGATTTGGCCATCCCTACAAATAAGAAATCGTCTAGGTAGTGAGTCTCCGTCCGGTGGCCACTCATTCTGACAAAAACCCACTGCAAGAAAGTGCTGAAGGTTTCAAATAGAGCACATGATATTTCACAGCCCATGGGTAACACCCTGTCCACGTAGATGGCTCCGTCCAGCTGCATACCCAGCAGGTCAAAATCCGCTGGATGAATGGGTAACAACCTAAAAGCAGATTGTATGTCACATTTTGCCATTTCCGCCTTCCGCCCACACTTCAAAACTAACTTCACGGCATCATCCACCGAGGCATACACCACTTTGGTGTCTTCTTGCGCAATAAAATCATTGACCGACGCACCCTCAGGCCATGACAAATGGTGAATCAACCAGAACTCGCCCGGTGCTTTTTTGGGGACAACTCCCAAAGGGGATATCATCAAATGATCACTCGGACAATCATAAAACAGCCCTGCTATTCTTCCTAGCGCCACCTCTTTTGTCAGTTTGTCACGCACTATCTGAGGCTGTTCCTTTGCAGACTGCAAATTGTCTGCCCACCTCCTCTTTCGGGGAAGTTGGTAGCCCACCCGGAAACCTTCGCAAAACCCCCACTCCAACTGACAAGCCTTATCCGCATCTGGATAGATGCGTAACCAAGGCAGCAGAATCTCCAGTCTAACTGGCGTAGGACCCCTTTGGTGCAGTAGGGCCTTGTGCGCCCCGTCCTCTGGACGCCCTCCATTGTTCCGCTGGGCTGGAGAGGGAAAAACATTGAGTGACTGGGTGACAGCCCCCGCACTTGGAGCAGTAATGTTTGAACCTACACTGTTGTCGTGAGCAGAAACCTTTGTTGATGTTCCAACAAGCCCCTGTGATGGGCACCGGGGTCTTGGTAGCCGGCCCGCCCCTCCCTGGAGGGACGGGACTGAAAAGGCTTATACACTACTGGCAGACCACCTGCCGTATGAGTGGACGCCAAGGATTGCGCCGATGCCATCCATTGCATCCATAATTCCGGATCTACTATACCCCCCATGGCTTTTCCGGATTTACACTCACCGAGCCCTAAACTCTTCATCATAACTCAGCCATGCAAAGCCCCCAAAATGCATCTGTGCTTTCCTTATGATGTCCATGTATTTGAAAAGTGCTATAGCCCTGTCTGGATATTTCTCACAATATATACTGGCGAATATAAGAAAAGCGGACGTCCAATTGTCCATTGTGATAGGAACCCTGGGCCTGCGTGCTAATTCCCATTCCTCCTCCTTGGATCCCTCCTTGGCCTGTATGTCCCTATGTAGAAGCTTAAAGACGTCTACATACGCGTGCCTCCATATTCTTGCCTTCATTTTGTCAGCCACATGAGACGCCAGGGGCATTGCCAGACCCATGTACGGGAGCCGCTTACTATGACTTCCCCCCTCCTTGTCCTCTGCGCCCGTGTCGTCCCCTGTATTCTGACTGCCTGCCGCTGTAAATGCTGTGGTGGTGGCCTCATTGTCCTTGTTAGCGTCTCCCTTCTGTCCTAAAACCAACCCAGTTGTCTCCAACACCGACCCGTCCCACACACCAATGGATTTGCTAGTGCATGAAACCTTAGCGCTTCCCCATCACCCCAGACTGACCACCATCTCCCCTTACCTCCGTCCATTTCCCCCAAATTGTGTGGCGTTCTCCTCATTGATCGTGACGTTGTTTGCCGTAATCCTGATGGCCCTTCAGCCAAACCAGTGTCCTGTAAAACAAAAGCAGAGGAAGAGGTTGCGCCACACTTGCGCCCTCGCCCCCCCTTCTTGACACCGCTCACCTCCTCTTCCCATATCTCTACGTCTTCCCAATCATCCCCGTCTTCCTCATCATCTAATTCCAACTCTTCATTGCCTACCCACTCACACCTGTTTTCAACATACCCCCGTGGCTTTGTTGGCATTGCAGCTGTTGTTTCCTGACCCACATGGCGCAAACCATCAGTGTGGTACCCACGCTCCTGCGGTGTAGAGAAGGGCACCGCAGACCCCTCTAGTGCTTCGGACCAACGTGTTTGGGCCGTGTTGCGCCCGGTTGGCATCGCCCTTCTTCTGCCAACCTCAGCTGTTGGCATTGACTTGCTTCTTCCCACGTGGCCGTGTGCGCCACTGGGGCTTCCATCGCCGACCTGCCCTTCGGCCGCACCAGCCTCCTGTCCCCGTCTCACCTCAGCCTGTGGTACCCAGACCCAACTCCCTGTCCCTGAACTAGCTAGCTGCGGCCCCCTAACGTCCTGGACCTCCCTATTCCTCTTGCTTGCCTCACCCCGTGCACCTGCTTCTTCCTGGTCTTTGCATAACTGAGCCCACCTGGCCTCAGTTTCAGCCACAACCCTGCACTGTTCTCGAATCCTGGCTTTCAGATCCCATGCGTCCGCATGGTCCCAGCCTCCTTGCACTAAAGGGCCCGGGGACCCAAGGGCCCCTGCCTCCTCGCCTGTCTTGAGCTTTGCTGACCTGGCCTGTCTCGAGGTAGCCCTGGATCTGCCCCCCCCCCCTGGATTTCCCAGTATACTTTCCTCGCTTTTTTGCTGGGGCCCGTGGCCCCCAGCGTTGTTGGGGCCCCCTTTTGGGCAGGACAGATCTAAGGGGGTCCACTCACTGCTAGGCCCGGGTAATGGCTGCTCCCCCTCGTCTGCCAGTAAATCAGGGGCCCCTCCCCTCACAATGACCCCTTTGGCCCCTGGGGGTCCCACAGTGCTGTGCCTAAGTCAGTCCCCCCCATGGCCCCTGCACCTGCCCCATGTATGCCTGGGGCCTCCCCACTAACGTTCATAGGGCTGGGCGCGCTAAGCGCCTCCACTCCCGTGTTTGCGTCCTGCTCCTGGCCCCCCCTCCCTTTCTTTATCTGAGTCCACAGAATCACAAGCTGCAATTTCAGCCGCTACCCGGACCGACGCGGCCCGCGTCGGCAGTGTCATTCCGACCCACGCCTGGTCCAAGACCCCAGGCCTGAGCAGGTCGGAACGGCCGGCTTCGCCCAAAAGGCGAAGCGCGGCCTTTACCGCCTCAGCGTCATGGCTGGTTGCCAAGGCGCTGCGCGGTCAGAGCGGTGAAGCCGCATGAATTAAAAAACAGCTGCGGGACCCGCCCGGCCTCGCGCGCAAACCGACACTCCTGTCTCGGCTGCTATTTAAAGCGCTGAGGCCGCAGAGCCCCGCGCTTCAGTGATTTTAATGAAAACCTTTTTTTTTTTGCAATGGAGGAGCCGTAAAACCACCCGGCCCAACTACAATTAAACTAAACCCTATCACTCGCCTGCCGCTCCCAAGCCTCAACACTCCGCTCGTTCCTCACCGGTCGGTGCGGAAAAGAGGCCGACCCTCCCTCCCACCCCCCTTATGAACCTACGCTAAGAGCCCACCCCCACTTACCTGTATCCAATCCTGCACCACTTCGTGTCCTCCCGAACGTGCCCACGGAGAGACTAGAACGAGTCTCTCTCTCCGCGGGCCCCTCCATTGGGAGAGAAGTCCAGTGATATCCGAACTTAGTTGCTGCAAACCACGCCCACTTGATCGTGAATTTACCCAACTTCTCTGCAATCTGCAGGTGCAGAATTCACCCACTGTGCTAAATTGAAGCAGGATTGCCAAATTCAATCTCAAACACCGAATGCACCTCCTAAAACTAAATATACTCATTAAAGCTGAATTAAAGCTATTTTACAGAGTTCACCCAACACGCTGAATGTATTTCTCCTACAAATGTCAGTGTCTGCTATAGAATTCTTCGACTAATGCTAAATTGACACAAAGCTGTTGTTTTCACCCACTGTTAATGAATTCACTTAGGCCCATATTTATACTTTTTTAGCACCCCATTTGCATCATTTTTTGATGCAAAAGCGGTGCAAACGTACAAAATTATGGCCCATAATTATACTTTTTAGCGCTGCATTTGCGCCGCTTTTTAACCCAAAAGCGGCTCAAACTTACAAAACACAATTGTATTTTGTAAGTTTGCGCTGCTTTTGCGTCAAAAAATGACGCAAATGCGGCACTAAAAAAGTATAAATATTAGCCTATAGTTTGTAAGTTTGCTCCGCTTTTGTATCAAAAAATGATGCAAATGCGGCGCTGAAAAGTATAAATATGGGCCTAAGTGTTGTTGATCTCACCCCAGTGCTAAGTGTGTTCACTGCTTCACAATTCACCCACTGGCGCTATGTTCACTCACTTCTTCCGATTCACCCTTTCCCACTGTATGCAGCCACTCTGGCTGAATTCATTCATAAATATTGAATTGCCCCCATTATTGCATGAGCTTTAACTGTCACTAGACATTTTGGAGGTCATTACGACCTCGGCGGTCTTTTCGCAAGACTGCTGAGGTACCGCCGTGCTGAAGACCGCCAGTGGTGACGGTCTTCCGCGCCGCATATTATGAACGCTGGCAGCCTGATGTCCTTTTTCGTACGGAAAGCCGCCAGCAGCCATACTGGCGGACGGTGGGAAAATGGAGGTTGCTCAACCTCCACGTCAACAGAACACCGCCCACTGAATCAAGTCCCATGATTCGGTGTGGCAGTGTTCTGGTGACGGTGTTCAGGTGGCGGAGCTGCCCCCATGGAACCCGTCCCCTCCTGGAGGATCAACTGACAAGGTAAGTTGATTGTCCGTTAGGGAAGGGGGTGGGGGGTGTGCGTGCATGGGGGTGTGCGTGTGAGAGTGTAGAGGGGGTGAGTGAGTGAGTGTATGCGTGCGGGGGGTGTTGTGTGTATGGGAAATGTGTGCGGGTCAGTCGGTGTGCATGTCTGTTTGTATGTGTGCGGGTATGTGTTGTCAGGGTGTATGTGCGTGTAGGGGTGTGTATATGTGCATGTTGGGAGTGTGTGCGTGTAGGGGTGTGTAAATGTACATGTTCGGTGTCGGGGTGGAGAGGGGGGTTGTGCCACCTTTGGGGGGTGGCAAGGGGGTGAGGGGTGTGGAGGGAGGATTCGTGGGTGGTAGAGGGGGGTGGGGGAGACCCCTATCAGTGCCAGGGAAGGAATTCCCTGGCACTGATAGTGCCTACCGCCATGGATCTCATGGCGGTTCCCAACCACACGAGATCCATGGCGGTATGCAGGGTCCTGATACCGTCGGCGGTCTAGTGATGACTGCCGGGCTGGAGACCGCAATCTCCAGCCCAGCGGTCTTCACCGCCATGACGGTCGGAATGGTTAAGTGGTGGATGACACCGCTGCGGTCATAATTCCATTTTTTTTCCACCGGCCTCTTTGCGGTGTTACCGCCGCTTTACCACCGACCGCCAGGGTCGTAATGACCCCCTTTGTCTTGTTCTTTTGTTATATACTTATATTAATACACAGCTACTTATATTTCAATAGCCGCGAGTTCTGCTGTTATCTCAAGATTCACACACCAGTGCTTAAGTTGTGTTTTGTTCTTTAATTTACAAAGCTAGGCAAGGCAATGCAATATAATTTGCGAATGTCTTAAGCATGAAACATAGGCAGATCGTATTAAAACGAAAGAGGTTCTTACGTTAAAGGCAGTGGATAAAGGTGTAGAATAACATACATTAAGCACAAGTTATGGACGTAAATAACAATCATAAGACTGAAAAAGATAAAAATCAAATAAACTTTGATCTATGACCCAAATATTTTTGCATAACACTCAAGCCACCTTCTATCTCCCATGAAAATGAGGTTGAAGGCAATTCCTTCACATATAATCATCCACATTTAATCCAATAAATTTCACTTTTCATTTACGAATGATTAAGGTGACAAGCTATGAATCACTAACTTTTATGAAATTCTTGAGAGCCTGAGGGATTTTCCACTAATCTAACTGCATCACCTATTCCCTCCCATCAGATAACCATAATCCCACCCAGTACCTCTCATTATTGTGGGTGTGTACATTTGAAGAGCTTTCCCAAGATATGAGGTGTGTATTCTATGACCTCATGCATATTTTAAACATACATGTGTAGGATACACACCCTTGCGTCATAGGTGCAGATATCACATGTTTCATAGCGTCACATGCACATGTTCATTTGTTTAGGATGGAATTACTTTTTCATGTTCTCTAGCAAATGCACGTGTGGGCATTGCAGTTTTTGGACAGATGTTTATTCATGTTTATTCATGACTGCTATTGTATTTAATTTGATCAGCCTGCCTTCTGGAAAACTGATATGGCCTGTGTATTGGGCTGTGCTCTCAAACGGTAGCAGTGACTGTAAAACATCACACGCACAACTCATGACTTGTGATGGTGATATATTCCTAGTTTGTCCTTGACATTTGATAATTATTTACCTTTGTTGCATGTAATTTCAATAGCGTAACATATGCACAAATGTGTAGGATATATATTTTTGTAAAACCATTTTCTAGATGTTTCACACTATCGTGCAACAGTTTGTGAATTGCAAAAACTAACAGGAGAGGCCTTTTTTTTTTTTTTTACTCCTAAGCCACTTGTTAGCCTAGATTTCACCTTTGTGTTTCCCCATTTGATATTTAAGATTGAAATTATTAACTGACCTACTTTACATATGATTTGAAACTTTTAGTTCAAATTTGTTGTATAAAAACACTTACAACTGTTTTTAAACTTTACAATTTTGAACTGGCACTAACAAACAGTCACCATTACCCACTTCTGGCCAATATTTCAACGTGGCGAATTTACCTTGATAGCTCCAGCCCCAGACAATTTGTCTATTAGTCTAGTAAAAAATCAAAATTCAAATGTAATATTTTTTTCTTCAAGTTGAAAATTTCGAGATTACTGTTTTTCGAAAGTGAAATTTGAAACATACGTTTTTTAAATACATTTCTTGTCAGGAAAGGACAATATTAATGGAAAAGTACATAATCAGTGTTTCATTTAAAAGTAGCCTGTGCTGATTGAGCATTTACAGCATGTGTGTCATGCAGTGTGACATGGTTATGAAGCCCATTGTTCTTTTATGCAAAGACAACCATTTGAGGCCAAGACACCCCTTGACACTATGCAGTGCAAACACAGATAGAGTGAAGCAAGGCTTTTTTTTAATCAGTTTGCAGTAATCATTTATGTGACCAACAATCATTTTTCAAAGAGTGATGTACATAATCGGTAAGTAAAAAGGTGACATAATTTGTAATTGGATTTAATAATAATGTACTATTGGGACTCCAGGTTTCTTACTACGTAATATTTTGGACATTTTCCTCAGTACTGAGCCATTATTCTTGTGTTTGATATATTATTGGTATTCTCCCATGTGTATTGACTGGTGAGTGAAAAATGAAGTTGCTATTTTTTCACATTTAGTTGGTTGATAAACTATCACTCTCATTTTAATGTCTGTATGATTTTTTTGTGTGCTATATAGCCATATACAATAAATTTACACCATCTGAAAAAAAATAGCGTTGAAGCACTAGCTCTTGCACATCTGCAGCTATTTAAGCTTCAGTAGGAAATACCCTTCTTTGTTCAACTTTCCATTATGTCAGTTTTCACAGCCATGGCTTGGCGGACCTGTCTGACAAGACTGAGAGACACTCATTTCTGTTTCTTTTTTCATCTAAAAATGAATGCAGACAGAAAACCAGGTTGATTTATGCCTATGTTTGTATGTTAAAAACTGTAAACACAGACCTCTGTTAGCCTTAATAGTGACTGTCATATGCTCATGCTGGCCCTCATACACCAAGTGCCAATGGGTAGCAAAGTGTTTAAGTCAAACTGATTGCTGACAAGAATATGTGATTCATATTGGACCCAGTCCTCTCTGTAGGGTCACCCCAAAACCTTTTGCCTTCACACTTCCTTGTTTGCTGAATTTGTTTTGGTTGGCTTCAGGACTCTGTGCAACTTACCACTGTTAACCAGTGCTCAAGTGCTTGTGCTCACTCCTTTAAATATACTCAAATTATCTTCTATCACATAATTAGATTTAGGCAGCAGCGTTTGCCTTTGTGTATTCCTTGCAGACAGTGTTACAAAGGGTGACTGGGTGTTGACAGGATGAGCCATCCTGACCTGGTGGGAGGGGCGGACCTGGCACCTACCACACTTGCACTTCAAAGGGGCTGTCTCAGCACACTCACAAAGGACTTCACATTAGTCTGTTGTCACCCGAGCCCCTTTGGAGCCAGGACAGGGGAAGGAAGGAAATTCCAGAACCAAATGTGGAGGAAATCCAGACGTTTCTCCCACTTTAAAGCTGGCACCAAGTATAAACTCAACTCTCAGACCAACTCTTCAGATCACTTCTGGACCTGTGGAAGGTTCAGAAGAAGGACTGCTCTGCTCCCATGCTCCCGGAAGGACTGCCATGTTGCCTTGCTCCCGGAAGGACTGCCATGCTGCCCTGCTGCAAGAAGAACTGCCCTGCTTCCTAAGGAAGGAAGACTGGACCTGCTTCTTGAACCTAGACCCACCAGGGTGGCTCCTCGGGCTAGATAACTGGCCTCCTGCTCCTGCTCCTGCTCCTGCTCCTGCTCCTGCTCCTGCTCTGAGCTACATGGATATAAGAAGATCCAGAGACCTGCACTGCATCTGCCCAGCTGTCCAGGCTCAGCTGGACCTGCCTGTGCCGTGCTGCTGGCTTCTGCTACAGTTGCTCCTGATCCCCAAGCGGTGCCTCTCAGGTCCTAGACCGTTGGCTGGCATCAGCGTGTACTCCTTCTGACCCAACTGTGGGTTCTCTCAGAACCAACTCAGCTCAACACATCTTGTATCGCAGTACCTCGTAGCTCCTGATCAGCGGCCTCATCGAAACCGATGCAGTGTGATGCAGAAACTGACATTGAAATATTTTACAGCTCCTGATCAGCAGCCGCACCGGAACCGGCCTAGCGCAACACAACTTGACGCAGCACGAATAAGGACCTCCCCACTTGGTCCAAGTACATCCAGGTACATTGCCCAGTTCTGTTCCTGGCCCACACTCCATCGCGATTGGCTTGAATTTCTGACTTTGTCCCGGTCCCACAAGCAGTTGGCACTTTGTGCTGTTTGGCGCTCCTTTTTCCTAAGATTTAGAAATTGCATAGCTCCAATTTTACTGACAGGATTTTTGCCGGTCTGATATAATTTTATTAAATTATTCTCTATTTTTCTAAATTGATGTTGTATTTTTCTTGTATTGTGTATTCACTTTGTCACTGCTTGACTGTTACATAGGTACCTTAAACATTGCCTCTAAGTTAAGCCTGACTGCTTTTGTGCCAAGCTACCAGAGAGTTAAGCACAGGTTAATCTAGTCAGTTGTCACGGTTCACCCTGGTTAGGATCATGGAAACTGCTTGAGAAGTATTCCCTCCTTCAACCAACACCCCAATTTCTTACAATTCTAGTTTTTAATCCTCTTGGGTGTTATCCTGTCTTCCATAGTCCTCTGCACATGTCATCTGCTCAGCATGTCTGCAGGGAGGCAGCGTCCCCCATATTCAGCCCTTAGCGTCAAATCCTGGCAGGGCTGGAAATTTCAGTTAGGAATGATATACTACTTCTAATTATTTTAAATGTTTTTTTTTATCGTTTTCTTATTTATGTCATTGTTATGATGATGATGATTATTATTATTATTATTATTAATAATAACAATAATAATATTCATAGCCATTACGAAGAACATTTCAGATAATTTCACTTGCAACTTGGATGTGGTCATTTGTTCCCATTAGTATTTTGACTTAACCAGTATACATTACCTTTATGTTCTGCTTAAAGTATATAGACAATTGCCCAAAATGTAAAATTCCATAATTATGTCTTGACAAACCATTTGCGCATCATCGACTGGAGCCTCCTCCCGTCGCACAACACTAACAGGAAGACACTTTAGCTTAGAATGATATCCGGCTGAAGAGGCAAGGGGAGTGACTCTGCGCCAGCTCGGATGGCCTCCAGACCTGGCACAAGCCTGACCATGCCCGTCGTCGCTCCTTGGGTGACATGCAGTGGAATAATGGCTTTGCACCAGAGTAAGCATGGTGCAGGCGGATTCCATGTCTCTCTTTTACGTGTTTACATGATTAGAAGCGAAGAAAATAGACGTTATCCCCTTTTTAATGTGAAAGATGGGACCAATCAGCAGCATCAGTTTCTTCAATCGCTTCAAATGAAGAGCAAAAAATTAATTCAAAATCGGTTTGCCACTCTAAAGGTTTATTCACTCTAATTACAATCATTTCAAAGCATTAGATGTTTTACATATTGTTTCCTTTGTTCATTCTTTGCCCTGGTGCAAAATAGTTTACAGTGGAATGGACGGGTGCAAAATCGTTTTGACCCATCAGCAAAGGTGCTGCAAATTGTGGGGCTTTTTTTGTACCAGAGTAAAATGTCTGTAGTAAGGCCCGAGGAGTGGCCTGAAATGAGTAACTCGGATACAGTCCCGTTGAATCGCCAGCAGCGCTATCAGGAACGTCTTGAGTTTTTCCTCCCAGAGGCTCCCACCTGGAGGGGGGGAATCTGCCAATTACCCCCAGAGGCGGCTCCACAGCCTGTTTTTCTGCACCCACACACGCGCTGAGAGAGTTTATAGGTTGATGACACTTGACGAGGCCTAACCGAGGATAACCTACAGAAACAATTTCGTTCAGCAATAAATATCACAGGAGTAACGCAAACAGACGAAGGAGAATCGCTGCAACTATAACGAAATCGATATTTTGTGACAAATGGGTAATGTAGCTTGAAATGAAGCAGAGAAATGTAATTTATTGTCAAAAGGAAACGCACAAGCCATTCTTTCTGGCTATTGGCCCACAGTCTGCGCCTAGAACTCCTTCAGAGACAAAGAAATGTAGGCTGTGGTAGCGGGGTCTCTATTTGCTCTCAAGGGCTCCACTTTTCTCCTGTAGGCTATATATACTCATCACTTAGGGTAACCAGCGCCTTCCAGGTCATAATGAAGGCTGTTTCCAGTCATGGGCTTTTGTGTGATAGCCTAATGCACTGGTTCCCAACTTTTTGACTTCTGTGGACCCCCACTTTATCATTACTGGAACCCCCACTGAATCATCATTGGAATCTCAGGACCCCCAACTAAGTCATTACTGAAAGCTGGGGACCTAATCTGTTAATATTATTTAAATTTCTAAGCAGTCACCGACACCCTAAGGAGGCCTCACGGGCCCCCAGGGGTCCCCGGACCACAGGTTGAGAACCACTGGCCTACTGCATTCTGGATGTTGTAGTCTTGTTTTTTCTACTGCGCTAATTAGACTTACACACCTGTCATTAGTGATTTATTGATAAAAGGTTCAGTCCTGGAGGCAGGGTTGTAAAAACCTGAAGTAAGGTGGTCACCGTACTCTCAGTCTGAAGTCATTCAGAACCTGGAATAGGAGGTAGGGAGCACATTGTGCTTCCTCTTGGGTCCTTTCTGGACCCACTCTAGCACGTCGAATAGTATCTCCTCGGGTGTGCTTCTGTCCAGGTTACAGTACTGCATACATTCAGTCTCTTGGTGCAGTCTCTGCAGGTAACAGTGCCACGTGTACCCCCTGGTAGGGCTCTCTGTCCTGGTTACTGTTTAGCAGCATATATATATATATATAGCCTCTTGGTTGTTCTCTGACCAGAATATAGTACAACACATCTTCAGCCTTTTGGTGTGTTCTCTGACCAGGTTACAATAAGGAGGTGCTGAGCTTCTTAGCTGTTCTCCGCTTAGGTTACAGTGCAGTGCACCATCAGTCTCTTGGCACGTGCTCTGACCAGGTTACATTACAGCATGCAGTCAGTCTCTTGGCATTCCTTTTCACCTGCTCAGAGAACATGCTGAGAGGTTGAACTTATGATGTAGGTTAATCTAGACAGAAAACAGACCAAATTCATGCAGCACTGAAAGCTGATCAAATAAAACTACATGGATACTACCCGCCACTGAAACAAATGATGAGCCCATACTGGGTTGCATTGGTGAGCTTGCTGATGCACAGAACTGCTAAATGCAATTTGTGTATGCACGTTCATGGCATTTCTGTAGCACAACTTAGCCAAAAGGCATTGTAGTGCTGTACGTGGCTAAAGGCAAGCATAAAGTCAATGAGTAATAGGAGAGGAATCTGGGCTGTGGACGGTTAGTGTATTGTGATATAGTGTTCTTTAAAGAGGTGAATCTTCAGCTCTTTCCTAAACTGGGGTAGCATTAGGGCATTCTTGATGGATAAGGGGATGTTGTTCCAGATCCTGGGTGCACGGGTGGAAAAGCTTGCTGCTTTGTTTTTTTCTTATGTATGCTTCTTAGTCTACAATCTAATGGAACCTTGGTGGTGATGGTTTTGTAAATGATGCAGCTGGTTTTGAAGATGGTTTCAGGGATTCAAAGTGGGGTGGCAATGAAATTTCGAGAGGATGGGGGCAATGCGATCATATTTACTCAGGCCCTGGATAAGACATGCTATGGCATGTAGGATGCCCCCTAGGAGTGCCAGTGTGAGTCTGGGAGGCCATGGAGTAGGGTATAGCAGCATCCAGATGCAAGAGTATGAAGTCTTGAACAGCAGTTTTGAAATCACTTTCTGTAAGAAACAGGTTGACGTTCTTTAGATGAGGGATCTGGTACCCCACTATCTGTGTGTTTTTTTGGCAATGTGTTCCTTGGGGGAGAGCTTGGTGTCTAGGGTGAAACCCAGCATTCGGTGAAAGTTGGAATTCGAAGCTGTCAAGGTCCACGTCATTCAGCCAGACTTATTTTTCTTTACAAATATCATGAATTCTGCATTGGTTTGTTGTGGGTTTATTCTACACTCTGCTTGGGCACACATATTTTATCTTACCTTAGGTTTGCAGCATGTTCCCTTTTACCTACATATGTGCTCTTTTTTCATTTATTCAATTTTATTCATTTTTAGTTAGCCTACTTTCAGCAGGGATGTTTTTATTTTCTAATCAGCTGTAACTTTATGATTCTGCAAAAGCATTATCACCACTATTCTGTGCACAACATTTCACCATGTACCTCTGGCCAAGGTCGACAAAACCGAATACATGAGCTTCAGGTAGGCTCTGGACATCTAGGTCTGGATGATTTGCAAGCGATGTTTGAGGCACTAAGGTGCAGCTTCCTGCACAAAAACAATCCTACATGCCGCACAGGCACCCTTACACCATGGTGCAAGAGTGCCTGCGTTGTCGCTAGGCTGCTGAAACTGCACCAGAGGAGGGGGAAAGGTCAGGAATGCGCTGTATTGCATAGATACGGCTCATTCCTGCCCTTTCTCTTTGATGCAGAGCAGCCCAGCAAGGTGACTTGCTGCGCTGCCCTGTGCCAAAAGCCCTTAAATATGGGCCTAAATATCATTTTACAACTATTCTTATTAGGGACCATTTTCATCTGTGGGCAGAGCAGCAAGCAGCTCCATGTAAAGGTTTCAAGATGGCAGAAGACAGAATGGAGCCCAGGGGGAATCCACAGGTGATATGGATCTTTTTGATGTATAGCTGTACATATGAATAAACTGGTAAAAGTCTGAAAGGTAGGAAAAGACCCAGTGAAGGACAGGCGTCACAGATGCTGCTTTTTCTGGTCTAAAATAGGACACCAATTTCAGTGATGACATGTAATAGCATTGTCATCAAGGTGCTTCTTTGTGGAGTCTGTCTTTCAGGGACTTTTCTGGCGCCTCCAGTCACTTTCCATGAAGATCAGCAGACTGGCTAGGGCAGCCTACTACACAGCAATGTGAACTGTAGGGTTTCTCCAAAACATTCCTATGGTCTTAAGGTCTTTTGTAGTGGACCAGATGTGCCTGTGGGAGTAGGAAATAGAGGGGACCCTTTGACGTTTAGAGAGGACCCTTGCTCCTTTTATGCTCCATTCTTCATCAGACGTGTTACCCTGAACAGGTTGAGGTATACCTGATTCACGGATGTCAGTTCACCAAGATGCCATGATTAGAGGAGGCGACATCACTCACCCTTTAATGACAACTCAGAAAAGGAGATTGTATGACCTTTGACCCAGGATATTCCTAGGAAGTGATGTCACATGACATTAACCCTGAGGACATCACAATAATTAACATCGTTGAAGTTTCATAATAATTGCATAATCAGTGTTACAATGGAACACAAACCAATGTCTATTTTAGATGTCACATATATTAGGGTGTTAAAATGATATGTCAGGGAACCTTAATAATTTATCTTTGTGTTACATGGCACTGAACGTTTTGCCACAAAACTCAGAGCAGCACTATTAATCAATATTATTTAAACCACAAACTATCATGATTGAAGAGTTCCCCTATATGTACTGCAGTGAGAAACATTGATAGATCATAAGAAGAGGGAAAAAAGCTAAGAAAACAATAGTAGTTATGTTCAGATGTATTAATTGATATAGGCCATATATTGAATATGAACTATTATCGGTTTAAATTATTCTTTATTGTAATACATTCCAGTTTATGAGCATTTGCAAGGCAATTTCACATGTACCAAGCACAGAGCTGGAAGCTTTATTTAAACACACCATTTTGTATGTATTTGCAATAATGAAGCTTGCAACAACTTACTTAAAAATGTGTTTTTGTTTTACTATTTGATCAGCAGTGTGCACATTGTGCTGCTCAATGTATTTACATTGCAAAACATAAATCATAATGCCTGGGTCCCAGTGGAAGCTGCCAGAAGCAAGCCGTGCCCATCAAGGCACTGTTTACCTTTTGTTCATGTGTGGAGGCTGATGGTCTTTGAATGTGTTTTCACATTTTGCCACATGCCAGATTGTTCTGAAAGGGCACTCCTTATTTTCTGAATGTGCTGTGGGTGTCCCCAGCAAATATTGTCCAATATGCCAGTGCTAATATTTTTGGTTAGAAATGAGTGTTGGCCTTAAACCAAGGGTGAACTTTATTGTAAAAATGACCCGCAGCATTGCAGGACTAGCATGTTTGGTGTCCTTGCCACCTTCCCATATCCCTCTGGTGCCCGCCCTTATGGCAAGAATTGCTCCCAGTGTGCCAGTGCCAGGAATTTGTAATGGATGTCCCGTATACCGGGTATTACCTCCAGCATGCCAGTGCCATTATTTGTCACAGCTGCCCTTCATGCCAAGAAGTGTCTCTAATGCACCAGAATTGTGCTATGGGTGCCTTTATAGCTAGGAATGTACCTCAGTATTCTAAGGCGAACTGCAGGCTCAAACACATAACACCATATTCTCACTCATGCTCACCTACAGTCAGTCATTCATTCTAACTCATTTCCTTGCACGCCCTCTCATTCTCACTCAGGCTTATGGTGATTTGCTGTTACTTTCTCACTTACTCTTACTCACTTGCACTTAATCTTATTCACTCACATTTTTCTCACTCACTCAAATACGTTTGCACTTTTACTCTCATTCATTCTGACGCAGTTACTCACACTCACTGACTGTCACTTATTCTGAAGCACGCTCTTTCACACTCCCTAACATTCCTCACACTTTTTCATTCTCTAACTTACTTGCAGTAACTCTTACTCTCACTAAGTCTCACTCATTCGGACTCACTCATGCTCATTTAATGATGCCCAATCTTACTAATTTTTATTCACTACCTGCCACTCTCTCACTATCAATCTCACACACTCATGGTCACACATATAGACAGATGCTCACACACACACGTTTTCTTTCACACAAACATACTCTCAACCTGACACATACACACAACATATTTGTTAAAACATGCTTTACCTACTCCAGCAGCCAGCAAATGGCCTGTTCCAGCTTATGGTGCTAGATGTTTATTACACTAATATTGAATAGTAGACCGTTATTCACTAATAGTGTTGTAAAAAATAGTCAGAAAGCACATAGGGTAGCTCCTCAAGACCTAGTAACAAGTGGAACAAGTGAGCCACCCATCTGTTCTTGACACTGAGTTTGGCATCTCTAAGGCCCAGTCGCAAAGGAAGTACCAATGGCTGCAAGCGGGCAAGTCAGGGGTCACAGCTGTGATACCTGGCAATCTCTAAACGATGTCCATGAGCTGTCTGGGGAACCATCACTCTCTGTTGTGCGTTTTTTTTGGGTTCTTCTGGCAGGGAGATGTTAGATCCATCATTTTGTCCTGCTAACACCTGCTGACACTGGGTGACGGAGACCGTTGCTTGATCAATTTTGGAGGAATATGCAACAGTGAGGAACTGTCTGAAACTGGAACCAGAGCTCAACGTGTGAAATACACATTCTCTGGAAACTTTATATACGTATGAAGCAGAAGTCCCCAGTCAGTGTGCCAGGAATTCTCATTGACGTGTGCTAAGGTCCAACACCAGTGTAGACCAGGACAGCTGTGCTCAAACCTTGGGGATCGCTGACTCCCAACTCCCGTTTGCAAGACTCAGAATTAGGAACTCAGAAGTTCTGCATTGTTCCAAGAAGAGCTCCCTTGAACGCTATCTTGGAGAAAGGAACCTATCAACTGCTGAGGAGGCATTTTGTGGGTACCGTTTCGGAAGGAAAGCTGTGTTGTAAAGGAAGGCTGTGATGAGCTGTGCAGGATTAACGGATGCTGTCTTATTGTAGCACCTCAAAGTATTTGCACTGCCAGGATGACTAGTGAGGTATTTTGCCCATGTTCCCTTGCTGGGGACTCAGGAATGAGAATACATGCTCTGCTGTTTTTATGTACCACTTACACATGGGATATCCAAAATGGCTTCCTGGGTTGCAGTAGTCAGGCACAGAAAACATGCTCCACTCTCTCTGTACCACAGATACATAGATTAATCATACATGCAATATTCATTACTCACATGGATGGAGTGAAGAGCAGTACTTGATGTGAAACCTGTTATTCCTGAAAGTAAAACCTAAAAGACATGAATATCTTAAATATATGTTCATTGACCATATGTTAATCAACATTCCTCCCTATCAGTAAGATAAGTACATTAAACTCCATGACTAAGATGAGTTTTGGCTTCTACTGGACTCTTGTGCCTCTGCAGAAAGTTATTAGCAAGCATTATTATTTTGTAAACACCTATTGTAGCAATTCTTCAATTCCTTACTAGAATGCTGAATACAGTACACATAATCAAATATACGTATGTTTACCATTGTCATACCTCAGAATTCCTCCATTTTTGTCCGAGAATCAAACCTGAAATGTAAAGCAACAATCTTTACATTCGTTAGAAAAGTTCGAAGTTAAATGCTCAAAATAGTTCAAAAATGTTTTCATAATACAACACAAAATTCAGAACACATCTATTCATTCCCAAATTTATTTGAACAAAGCCCAAAGGAAGGAACTGTTCTTTGCAGAAGCAAAACCTAAATCCTTGTAACAAGGTCCTGGCTGCAGTGACAGTGACTCATGATTATCTAGTAGGATGCTGTGAAACAAATGGAAAGTTCTACCCAGATATTCTAGATGGCTGCCATACCTCCAAACTACCTGAAAGTTCAGGGACAACTGGCATATGTTGTTTGTTGTCATGGCGCCGTTGAGTAGTGCATTCTTCACCCGCTTGAAGCCTTACACCAGCCTTGTTGACATACTGTGAGGAACACCAACAGTTCCTTTACTATGATAGACTCAGCGTGAGCTGGTTTGGATTATCACTTGCCCACATCCTCCAAGGCTTAAGCAGTAAGCAATACCTCTTGACATGGCCACTAATAAGAGAGCCCAGCTCTGGGTCATATTCCTTGTCACAGTGGGCCCTCATCGTACACCCCCAGGATTGCCTAGGGCTGTGAGGCCTAAGAAGTTGAATATCTAGAGACTTACTAAGGGGAATTTAGGCAGGTGGTGCATGCTTTTCTGAACCATGCAGTGGACGTTTTCATTACCAACATAGCATGCACTTAACAGGAGTTTAGGTAAAATAATTTAAATTAAATGGTCCATGTGCATTTTCTATGGTCCTCTGGCAGCATGGAAGAATATGCCTGTACATTGGTATACTTACATTACTTCTTGACCAATAGTGGTGGGTGACCACCATCTCTTCAACATGTCATGGGAATTATAACAGAAAGTGACAGATGATTCGTTCAAAGGCTCATAGTCCTTTGTACCTGTTGCCATGGTAGAGGTGCCTACGTACCCTCTTTTTAAACCTGACACAAGCTACCACATCTGGAATCCTTTGCCATGAGAGTGTGCTTTGTGATTGCATTGCATTGCATATCCAGTGTTTGGACCTCAAGTGTGGGATGAAAGATTCCTTTATAAAAATGCGTTGCATGTGTTCCATCCATCAGGTTTAATGCCATTACAGCTTCCATGTCCTTTGAGCAACCCTGAGGTTTGCACACAAGAGACCCCATACCATTTTAGTATTTGGATTTGGGTATTCTGCCATCCTTGGATGTTTCCCCTTCTGATGCCCATGAAGGATTCACCTTCACCTGACCATAAGCTGGTCTGCAAGTTACTGTGACCATTTTCGGCAGCCATGATTGAAGTATTTAGAATGCAACAACACACTTTCTCTCTTCCTAAATGTGACACATTCTGCAGTAAACCATATTTACCCAAATGACTGGCCTCAATGGTAACCTTATAGAAAGCACTCTATCACATTCTCGGTCTGCTATGTGTCTTTTATCAGTGTGCGGGAAGTATGTTTCTTCCCCATACTCATGCCTTGTAAACACTAGCTGGACATTGGTATTCCTTTATTAAATATGTCAAAACGTTCACACTAAAAATACCTTGACTAATCTACAAGTAGGACCACCTTGTGTAGTCTTTACATGTCCATTCTCATTTCGAATATCACACGATAGCATCAGTTTCCTTGTTCAGCTTGTAATCAGACAATAACAGTCCTTCTTACATTGTTATCATTCATTGGCTACCTTTTGTCAAAGTCAACTCTGGAGTGTTTAGGTATTGACAGTCGCCATGAAGTTTAGTTCGTAATTCATTTTTGTTTTTTTTAGCTTCTTATCCAATCATTGCCCTTCGGACTCAGTTGTACTATTCACCACCTCACGAATAGACATTTAAGATAATGGGTGAAATGTACCCTTATCATAATGAGACAGGCATTTCCTTTTGTGAAACTATATAAGTCATATCCAATTGTATTCATCACCTGCATCCATGTGAACCTTTGAAGGGAACACAGTGGACAGGAAAACTGCTCCAGCTTATTAAGAAGTGTGAGGTTTATTTATGTTACTTTTTAAAGGGATCAATGTTGATTTAGCCCACATCTTCCAACATCTATTAGTCACAGTTTCTGTTGGCACAAATCCAGGAATTAAGATGGAGAAACCCAGTAAGAGTAATTTTCCTGGAAAATTTCCAGAGTGACTATTATGATTAAAAACGGTTTAAAACAGTTTTAAAGTATTTAGGAACAGAAACGCGTGATTTTAAGGAGGCTCTCTCCATTTATCTATGCCGTGCTCATGGTGGCTGCAATGTTACAAAGACAAAACAGGCCTCATTTAGCTATTGACTGAGTCTTGAGTAGTAGCTGTGGGAAGGCCGACTGACAACCACATTGTTCTGGGTGCTGACAGCTGCAAATAATGTGGTACAGGCAAGGGTGCTAGCAATATTATCCCAATGGGTCCATTTTGGGAGCTTGCAACTACCACGGATCAGATACTGTTAAAGCCAGCACTCATCACAGCCATTGCAATGTACCTACTTTCTAGGTATGCCAACAAACATATGTTGTCCTGGGCTGATGTCTGACCTTCAGCTGAGTTTGTGTTGTAGATCAGGGTAAAACATTTTGGGGTATCACAGTAAATGTTTCTGGGGAATCACACGTGGGTTGGATTCTTGAGTCGGTGCCTGTTCCAGAAGAAGACACTGGTAATGAAGATGACTTGAAAACCGAAAGATTTTTTGTACTTCTGTGTAGGTGATTGTGCCTGCAAGACTGAAGTATATAATTGGGGCCAAGGATGAGGATATCAGTTTTAAGCGTTTTAGGTTTAGCCCATTTTCCCTTGTTCCCAGTCCATCCCCCAGGTTCTTCTTAGTTCGAGGTCATAGTATAATCAGGGATTACTGAGCTAAAATTATGTCAATTAGAGCCTTTTACCTCTGTATTATTTGAGACTCCTTACTATTGGCCTCCAGTAGTTTTGCACCCAATACGCCATTTTAGCGTTTGACCTGCAAGATAGAGAGGCAGGATTAGAGAGAGCTTGTGGCCAACCTCCTATAACCACCCAACCCTGCGCCATGCACAGCCTATCCCCTTAAAGCACCAAACCCCCTGCCACATACGTCCTTAGGCCAAGCATGGCGGGGGTTGGCCACAGGCACTGGTCTGTGGCCAAACCCCACGGTCTACCCCTATAACCACCCAACCTCATGCCACGCTTGAAGTGCTTCTTTGGTGGAGATGTGATCATATTCTTGTGCATCAAGAACAAGCATTCAAAACTGGCAGGAAACTCGCTCAGCGGGGTCTTTTAGTAAGTCTCCATCAACCTGGAAAATGGGCAGGAAGATGTTGCATACACTAATGCATATTGGGTGGGCCCAAATGGGTACGGTTTCTAGGCCATTTTACATGCTCGTAGTATCACTACATAAGAAATTGCATTTGAAAGAGCAAGGGTGCAGACACCATTGAGGATCACAGATAATTTTTCAGGGTGAAACTGCAGAGAAAACACACTTGCTTTGTCTTGGCCATGCGCAAGACGTTAGGATGATTTGTACGTGTTCCTTTTTTTGGTGGAGATGTGATCATATTCCTGTGCATCAAAGAACACATCTCCAAAATGATGGGAGACATGCTCAGGGGGGATTTTAATAAGCTGTCCATCACCCTGGAGAAAGATCAGAAGGCCTTGCACACACTAAAGTGTATGGAGCGGGGCTTCTAGGTCATTTTACATGCTCATAGTATCAGTACATCAGATATCGCGCTCAAAACAGCAACAATGCAAACACCTCCATCACGGATTCCAGATAACTTTTCAAGGTGTAACTGCAGGGAAAAAGCACATGCTTGGCCTTGGCCATGTGCAAGACATGAGGATGATTTGTACTTTACAGAGGTAAGTGCTCCTTAGCTTGGTGGAGATGTAGTCATATTCCTGTGCACCAAATACGCATCTCCAAAATCGTCAGGAAATGCACAGAGGTTCCTTTTAATTAGCTGTTCATCACCCGGAGAAAAGGATGGGAAGCCCCTGCATGCACTAATGCATATTAGGGGGGGCCAAATGGGCAGGGTTTCAAGGCCATTTTATTTCCTCATAGTATCACTACATAAGATATTGTGCTCGAAAGAGCAAGGATGCAAACACCTCCATCGAGGATTACAGATAACGTTTTAAGGTGGAGCTGCAGAGGAAACACACTTGCTTTGTCTTGGCCATGCACAAGACATTAGGAGATGTGATCATATTCCTGTGTATCAAGAACGTGTTTCCAAAATCGTTGGGAAATGCGCTGGGGGGGGCTTTCAGTAAGCTGTCCATTACCCCGGAAAAAGGACAGTAAGACACTGCATACCACTAATGTATATTGTGAGGGGCTTCTAGATCATTTTACATGCTCGTAGTATCACCACATAAGATATTGTGCTTGAAAGAGCAAGGATGCAAACAACTCCAAAGAGGATTACAGATCACTGCTCAAGGTGGAACTGCAGAAAAAACAAACTTCTTGCTTCTTTGGGGAGGGTGGAGCCCATCCCTCAGGGCCCGGCCACTAGTGCCTGGGTGCCCTGGCACCACCCAGGGTACCGCGTTGAGGGACCACGTGTGCAGTCTCAAGGCCCTGCGGTCCCAGCAAGGTCCCCTTCTGTAGGAGCTGGCATTGCTCCCGCACGCAGGGAGCAGCTAGAAATGCAACTCCCGGCATGCGGGACCAATCGTTTCATCTGTTTCCCTGCCCACGTGATAGCAGGCAGGGAACCAGATGAAAACTTTGCATCAAGCAAGCAGGAGCAGTTTGACAGCTCCCGCTGTCTTGAAGAAGAGTATTTGCTCTTGCTTGGCAAAAGTAAACAGCTATCTCCCGAGGGTATGCACCTCAAGAGATGGGTGGTAGCAGTCCCCAGGGCCATTAATGGCTCCAGGAGGAGGGCTGCACAGTCCCCCTTCCTTTCTTGTGCACACGCTGGCCCCGGGTAGGTGGTAGTCCCTAGGGCCGTTTGTGGCCCCCTTCCCATGTTAACTAAGGCATATTGCCGCGGGGGATGTTGTGGGACCTGGGGGATCCGTGCGATCACCTGCATCAATATTTAGTTAGCCCCAGGGAGGTGGTGGCCCCCGGGGCATATTTAAGCCCCAGGAGTGGGGTCAGCATGGCCCACCTCCTTTTGTTAAATAAAACACCACAGAGGTGGAGGTCCCAGGGGCTGAAGGAGCCTAATGGAGGGGGGGGGGTCCATGTGGCCCCCCTTCCTTAATAACAATAAAGCCCCTGGGGATGGTGGTACCCGTTATATATGGGCATGTCCCTGGGACCTGGCCCACTTGGGGGCTTTTTTGAAAACAAGCGCAAGACCTGCTCTTGTTTTTTTTGTTTTGTTTTTTGGCACAAATCCACTGTGATTTTGCAACAAAAATATTTTACAAAATGTTTTTTTGACCTGGTAGGGTACCAGGGGGGCCCAGCACCAAGGCTAGGGTGTTCCTACCCTGACAACATTTCTTTATTTTTTTTTAATCTTTTTGTTTGGAACTTGGCTGAGTCTGAGTCACAAAATGGCTGCCAACACTTCCTGATTGAAGTGCTGGCAGCTAATCAGATCTTTGCACAAGATCGGAAGGATATGCAAAGTGTTTGCGCCTCTAGATATACAAATGTGGCTTTCTTACAATATCTCAAAATCTACTGAACAGATTTACACTAAATATCAAAAAGTTTGCTTTCTGGACCAAGAGCTACCTTCCTGCCAAATTTGATGTAATTCTGTCCAGTGGTCCGGGCTGTGGTTGTATTCAAAATCCCTTTGGGAAATTGCAACAGGAAAAAGCATTTTGTGACACCCCCCTTTTTCTCAGCCTAATAGTTTTGAAAATTTTGTGAAGATTTGTCAAATGGCACCAAAGTTATTGACAAACAAAAAACGCTTTTCCTATGGAAACTAAGGACCAGATGTATCAAAAAGCACCTTCCGATTATCTAATACTGAATTTTTGCGATTCGCTACTAGGAAAGCCCAAACTGTGATGTATTACAGTGTGCTTAACACTGTTAGCGATCTGCAGTGTGTTGCAAACAATCCTGCCTCATCAATATTCATGAGGCAGGCCGCCAATTGTGATCCATATTGAATGGCTACAATCATAGGGATGGTGGCTGGCTGGGGTCAGCAGACCACCATGTCTGTGATTGCTTTTTAAATAAAGCAGTTTTTTTGTAATGCAGACCGTTTTCCTTAAAGGAAAATGGGATGCATTACAAAAAGAAAACTGAGAAGTTTTCTTTTAATTTTGTAAGAGTAGGTGGTGGTCCCTGAATTAATGTATTAAAGCAATGGTTTTTAGGGTGTTGGGTTGGGTAAGGGAATTGGGAAGTAGGGTTGTTTTTAGGGTTTAGGGGCAGATAAGCATACACAGTGGTAAGGTTGCTTCTAGGGTTTAGGTGTGGGTAAGGGAATTGGGTGATAAGGGTGCTTTTAGGGTTGGGGAAGGGTATAGGATGGTAAGGGTGTTTTTAGGATTTAGGGGTGAGTAGGGGAATTGGGTAGTGAAGGTGTTTTTAGGGTTTAGGGTGGGTAAAGGGATTGGGTGGTGGGTGTTTTTATGGAGTAGGGGGTTGGTAAGGGAATCAGGTGGTAAAGGTGTTTTTGTGGTTTCAGAGTGGGTAAGGGAATTGGGCCCCACACCAATTAAAAAAAGTAATATATATATAGATGTGTACACATACATATGGATTTCACTTGCCTTCCATGTACTTACCTTCCGTTATAAAGGCTTGTGTTGTAAATACATGCGTGCTAAAGTCATACAACCGACAGCCGTGATGTGGTCATTTTTAAGTGCACATTGACAGAGCGGTGAATTTGCTTATTGTCAGTCTGCTGGTGAAGGAGAGGCTGAGGTACATGGTATGTGACATGAGAGCCAGCATGTGTATGTTATGATTATCGTGTAGCTCTGTCTTCCATTAGTATTGCACCAAAGCACCGACTTAACTTGATTTTCATTTTCCTGTGGTTCTGGAATTTCCATTCATCTGCTGTGTATTGTTGTTAATTGTTCAAATTGGTTAACCTAAACCCCAAATTTTCTTTGATTCTGCTAAAAATCGTGCATTTTGGTAAGTGCATGGATGGTGTGCTGAAGGACTTTGGTGTTTCTCACTGAGTGAATTCCCTCGGCTCATCGACTCATATGTTCCAGATAAATCGGGACACTGGGGGTGGCTCTACAGATGACAGCGCAGATGAAGGTCATACCCAAGGTCGCTTGATGTTCTTTGCCTAGAAGGAGTCTCTGTAAAAGGTCTCTACCACACCTGCACCAACCCACTAAGCGACTTTCCCACACCATCATCTGCTGTCCACACCGCCCGCTGCCTCTTGCACACTTAGGTATTCTCTCTGCGATTTATACTTTAAGCCCTGCACAGTTTCAGAAGCTCTTCCTGCACATCACGGCTTATGTGAAGTGAAAAAATAAGTCCAGGAAACCCCATAATTGTGGATTTTTTTTCCTCCAGCAATTTTAATTGTAGGTTTTGGCATGTTTCAGCCAAAGAGAAATCAGAAACAGCAGTGGGAATTTGCCATGCCAGCTTTTCAAAAAAAAAAATACAAAATCAACAGTTTGTCAAAAAGTTGAAGTCTTCGTTTAGTACATTAAAGTTAAAAGAAAACATATTTCGTTTGAGGAAAGGTTGTCGCACTTTTTTACTATAATTCTATCCATATCGTCTCAGCCAAATACGTCTAAGGCGTTATGATAGTTTGTTAATTTAACGTGGCTACCGCAGAAATCAGCGGGCACCGTGCAGGTCACAGGCTTAAAGCGCTGCAAGATTGTCTCCGCTTATGACTCTTGCGGCGTTTGATGAAATAAGAACTGTTGAGTAATGACAGCACTTATTGTGTACAGTGTTAGGAAGCTGCAAGACTGGCAAGAAGCGCTATATAAAAGACGTTTTCGTTGCTACTTAGTTGAGAAATACAAAATAACTTACAAATCCACTCTTTGGTTTATTTCCCATATGATGTGAACTGATCGACAGCTGTAAATTGCATTGTTATGGACAAGGGGATGGAAGAGGGAGGTTTTACTACGGACTTTGCTTGACTCTGCCCATAAACTGTTAGCAGTTGGAAGTCATGCTTTGCAAACCCCTACCAGTGCTTAATTTGTACATAAAAACGTGCCGCTGCCCAAAGCCCTCTTCTTATACTCGCGGCTGCTGCATTTAAATGTGCGAACACGGAATACCGAGGCACCGTAATTCTGAAGCCATCTCGGGCCTCTTCAATCTATTTAAAGTCACTCCCTGCCCCTTCAGCTCACTCTGGCAGCTTTCTGCTTTCTACCTTTGTGACGCGTTTTCGTTTTTCTTTTCCTGCGCCTTTCCCATATTTGTCTTTTGCTCTTAACAAATGTTTGAGGTAGAAGAATAAGCGCCGGCCCTCAAAAATAAGTGCCGGTGCTCAGCACCGGAAACAATAAGCACAAATTAAGCACTGCTCCCTACATATTTTAATAGCCAGAAGTTGCCTTTATTTTTTTATTTCCTCTTAATCCATATTGCTTCACTGAATAAACGATAAACTGAGAGAAAGTGATTAATGAAGCAGGCCATTGAATACCATGCAACTCCAGCTGCCCCAAGCTACTCACAATCTCATTTAAAGTGCTTTGGATCCTCTCTTTGTCAGACCATGTACCCCTCAAACCCCACGCCCCCATACTGTTCAAATTTTTCTAAATGTATTAATTGTTTTGTTTAGATGCACAGCTATACACATCTGATCATACATGGAACAAAATCAGCAATAAAGTATTCCAGGCTGTGGGCAGGACTTTGGGTGCGCCCCTCCTCGCCTGGAAACTATGATAAGTAAGCAATAGGCGTCAGTGGAGGGAGTGTCCACGCCACTGAATAGGTTTATCTATTGTGTGCATGAGACTGTTTTCCTCTAGGGAGGGTAAAAAGTATAACTATTGCAAACTTGGTTGGGAGGGTCTGAGTGGGAGCAGGAAGGTGTATAGGGTCTGCAAACAAGGTATTCGAATATCGTCGTTATATAGATGACTGTGGTAGTTGTGCACTGAGTCTAATGTCTACTAACCGTGTGGGGTTATAGTCGGATTTAGGTGTGACAAGGAGTATTTTTCCGCCCTCTTCATGAGTTATGATGGATACATCTAGCAGTTACAGCCCAGGGGGATTTAACAAGAGCAGCTTGCTGATGAAGTCACATTCGGATGTGGGAACGTCTGGTTCAGACTCTGTGAATCGGGCTATGGGTGGCCCCTCTCTATGTGGGGCCATCGCCTCTGCCTCAGCCCAACTTCTCAATTCTACTTTCCACACTGCACCACTAGGAGGGGCAGCATTCTTCCACTTCAGCGTGATTGCCCGTTTTGCTAATATGAGGCCTAGATGAACAAAGCAGGAGGCTTTTTAAAAACTTTTTCGTCATCTTGTAGATGCCCAAAGCTCCCATCTCACCATCTAATGGGGCTCAGCCTGTGGTTTCTAAAAGCATTTGGAAGACCCCAGCCCAAAAGTGTGAGAGGGTAGGGCAGCCTTATACCTTATGTTTGTGGTCGGCTGCCAAGGAGCTGCAATGAGCACAGGAGTCTGGGGCAGCTGGGAATATGCATTGAAGGCGTAAGGGCAAGAGGTAAGCTCTATGAAGAACATACTGTTTCAGTTGGATATTGGCATTCTGGGAAATCTTGGGGGGATACTCCAGAGCCCGTGTCCACTCTTTTTCATGTAGTGCTCTGCCGATCTCGGCCTCCCAGATGTCCAGTAGGCACCGCAGGGAGACCTTCGCATGGGTCGCCAATGCCCTCATGATCCAAGTCTCCATCATTACCTAATGTTTACAGGCAATCAACAAAGGAGTTTGTGGTCAGTTCGGTGGCCTTTACAGATCACTGGTGTCCATAAGTTTGCAAATGGACCCTTAAGTGAGGCTACTGGCCTAGGTGTAGTGAGTAGGAGGTATTGGTTTTGTAAATCTTTAGTCATTTTCAATTGTCGACTGTTGACTGAGAAACAGGTGGCCGAGAGCGCAGATGCCTGCTCCATCCTCAATCAATCAATCAGTCATTTGTAAAGCGTGCTACTCACCCGGAGGGTCTCAAGGCGCTGGGGGAGGGGGGGACCGCTACTGCTCGAACAGCCAGGTCTTGAGTTGCTTCCTGAAGGAGAGGTGGTCTTGGGTCAGACGGAGGTGGATGGGGAGGGAGTTCCAAGTCTTGGCTGCCAGGTAGGAGAAGGATCTTCCTCCCGCGGTGGCTTTCCTGATGCGTGGAACGGCGGCGAGGGCGCGGCTGATCGATCGTAGCTGGCGGGTGGGAGTGTAGAAGGTCAGGCGGTTGTTGAGGTACCTGGGGCCCATGTCGTGGAGGGCCTTGTGTGCGTGGGTGAGGAGACGGAACGTGATTCTCTTGCTGACGGGGAGCCAGTGCAGGTCTCTCAGGTGTCCGGAGATGTGGCTGTGTCGAGGGATGTTGAGAATGAGGCGTGCGGAGGCGTTCTGGATGCGTTGGAGTCTTTTCTGTAGTTTGGCCGTGGTTCCGGTGTAAAGGGTGTTTCCGTAGTCCAGTCGACTGGTGACGAGTGCCTGGTTGACCGTCTTCCTGGTTTCGGTGGGGATCCATCGGAAGATCTTTCGGAGCATGCGTAGGATGTTGAAGCATGATGATGAAACAGCGTTGACTTGTCTGGTCATCGAGAGGGAGGAGTCCAGGATGAAGCCCAGGTTGCGTGCGTGATCCGTTGGTTTGGGTGCGCTGCCCAGTGCAGGGGGCCACCAGGAGTCGTCCCAGGCAGAGGGTGATGATCCCAGGATGAGGACTTCCGTCTTGTCTGCGTTCAGCTTCAGGCGGCTATTCATCATCCACTCGGCTACGTCTTTCATTCCTATAGTTGAAGGACTCGTCTGCAGAGAATGCCTGTGCCCTTGGGAAGGCCTAGTAGGGGAATGGAAGACACGTAGTTGGAGGAACTCTGGATCAGCCAATGCCCTCTAGTTAAGCACTCTAGAGCTAATCGAGTCAAGCAGGTGAGCCCTCTTCGTTGGCGCACCTCTGGTGCCATTACAATAGTACTTTTGTCCGGCTCAACAGGGGGGAGGTAGAGGTCTCAGTTTTCTCCAGTCCATGCCCTGGCAACCATGGGTGAGCCATTGCAGCTGTGCTGCAAAACATATGGTTCAAAAGTCAGGGCACCATGCCGCCCTAATTCAATGGGAGCTCCAATTTTGCTAGGGTTACCCTCCACCAGAAGTTATGCAATATTAGATCCCCATACAATGTATTCAGGTCTCGGAACATCGACAAAATGGAGGATGGTCAGATATGGAATTTTAGCAGAATTGTAGTTATAAATCGTTCTTGAATATTGGTTTTCCTGTCTCATTTTATTCCTTACGATTTACTGTGTTATGGATGTAGGATTTGTGGTAATGTTCACTATACTTGTTTATACATAATATATATATATATATATTTTCCTTTATGTCCTTCCTTAGTTTCCCCTTCCCTGCTTGTCATGTTCCATTAGAATGTTACTGATTGAAGTTTGGAACTGTGAGGGGACAGTTACTGGAGCTAATACCTTTGGCAAAGTGGTGGCTGGAGTTTCTTCTGTATATATACATTAAATCTTTATCCTGCATATTCTCCTCGTCCTGCTGAAATATTCGTAGAGTTTAACATCTTTACACTGGCGACGAGGATGGTACTTTGGAGATTACAGGAGCACCTGCTGTTTATCTTTTTATCCTGTATTTAAAAAGTCAGTCAGTCATGAGAACCTACATCTATTTGCTACTTTTTCGAGATTACCATTTGCTCAACTACACACGTATCTCCCAGAGCGACATCCCGCCTCCTCGAGGCCTCCGACTTGAAAGTGGCGTGCGCATCTTGCTTCTGCCTTTGACCGCACTCTCATCTCACGCACCTGACTTGAAAGTGACACATGCATCTTGCTTCTGCCTTTGACCGCGCTCTCATCTTGCGCCATACGCTTGTCTCCATATAGCCGTTCCTTCTCTTCTTCCTTCAGATAGCTACTTATCTCTATTTCAGTGTCCTTCCTCCGCATCACATCGAGCATCGCCATCTCTTTAGGATCGCTGCACAGTCTACTTCCTGTTTCCAAGGGAGGACTAATAAAAATAGAAGAAGGACAATGAACAAAACAACCACTGGAGTAGAACGCGGTATCTAATTGTAAAACAATTTGTATTCGGTTTTAAATTAACCATTATATTTCAGGTTGCTTTCGGAGTCCTAGTCAGGTATTGGTATGATTATTTCTTTTTATGTCTCTTCATTGTTATTATTACACTAATTTTCCTTTTCTAAATCCAACCTTTTATATTTTTATTGTAAACTTTTATGTGTTTTCCATACCTTACAGTATCTTGAAGTGTTGCTTTTCTGTGTTGCATTTCTATTTTTTTTACAGTCTTCTATTCTCTGTTTTTTTCCTTTTCTTTTACTTCTTCCTAATTATAATGCAGCACACCTCTACGCCTCCTTTTCTCTTGTTTCACCAGGTGAGCCTAATCTACCCTGGTCAAAATGGAAGAAAGTTTTTGCCAATCATTTAAAAGTATGTGGTTCTAATTTATCTGTGAATAAAAAAGTTGGTACATTGCTTGGGAGCGGAAGGTCAGGAGATTTTAGAGACTCTTCCTGATATTGAATCTAATGGTGATGGTGATAATTTAAACAAATACGATACTGTAATAAAAAAAAGATTTGCATTTCTTATCCAAAGTATCTACTATTTTACAACAATATTATTTGGAGAAACGTAAACAGCAGGAAAATGAATCACTGGAAGCCTATGTCACAGACATGCATGAAATTGGCTTCCATATGCAACTTTGGAAACAATACAGAAGAGAGGATACGAGACCAGTTTATGCAAGAGTGTAATATAGATAAAGTAATAGAAGAGTTGTGGTTTAAAAATGATCCAAGTTTGTCAGAAGTAAACTCTGTCGCCAAACAAATACAACATTTGCTGTCATGTTTACAAAACTTGCAGAAATGCAAAAATGATTCAAGTGGTATCTTCTATTTTTTCTAAAAGTAAGAAAATGGTTGAAAGTAAGAGTACTTGCTACAGATGTGGATGTCCTAGTCACATGGCTAATTTTTTTAAGATTGCCCTGCTTTCAAAGTGACATGTAGAGTTTGTGGAAAGAGAGGTCACTTCGCAAAATACTGCTAATATCCTTTGTCCAAAGAAAAAGTAAATAATGTTGTTGATGAGGAAACTGATGTGATATTACAAGTTGTTAATGATAAGTGTGTGGGACGTAAACAGTGTGATTATCCCTCAGACATTGTTAAGCTTAATTATATTTCTGTCTGCATGACAATGGATTCAGGGGCATGCCTCTCTTTGGTGTAAGATGATAATTATCGTTAACCTGTTTAAGGAAAGGTTTATTTGAAGGAACCAGATGCAACACCCTACAGCTATGGTGGCAAGCTAATACAACTTATAGGATATTTTGATGCAAAAATAGAATTTAATGGGAATAAAGCAAGGGGAAAAGTATACGTACCTGTTAAAGGAGACTACTCCACAAGTACAAGCAAGAAAGTTTAATGAATATTCCCAGCAATTCCTTCAAGAGTTCCTACAGGTATCTGCAGATATAGTGGGATATGTACATCGCATTACAATGAAAGATGGAGCAAAACCAATTGCCTGTAAAGTGAGAAATATTCCTTTGAATCTATGGGGTGTAGTAAATTGAACTTAATAGGCTTATGGGAGAAAACATAATTGAACCTGTTGAAGTTGCTCAGTGGATTGTTCCCATGGTAGTAGCTTTGAAATCCTCAGGAGACACAAGATTATACATAGATCTTAGGCATCTTAACAAAGAAGTAATTGAAGATAAATTTCCTTTGCCAAATATTGTAGAAATGATCACGGTAATAGATATTGCCAAGTATTTTACCACACTAGATTACATCTGATTTTCATCAGATAAAACCTAGTGATGACACAAGAGATCTTACTGCTTTTATTACTCCCTTTGGAGTTTTTAATAGGATGCCATTCGGGATCTGTTCGGCTGCATCTGTCTTCCAAAGACTCATGTCAAGTTTACAAAGAGATGCCAGGGGTCAAGTTTTTTCAAGACAATATGTTGATTTATGATGATAATTTGGAAAGACATCTTGAGGTGAGAGAAATCTTGAGGGTTTTTGAAAAAAAGGAATGACTCTTGAGATCAGCAAATGTAAATTCTTTCAACCAGAAATAACCTATCTTGTTCACCCAGTGAATGGAGGTGGTGCTAAGCCCAACGTGGATTTAATCAAAACCATAAGCAATTTATCCCCTCCCACTAAAAAGAAGTACAATAATGTTTAGGAATGTGCAAATATTATTCGAGATTTATTCCAAAGTTGTCTAGTCGTACTTTAGCAATACGTTCTCTATTGAGGAAGGGTGAACAGTTCACAAGAATGTCAGGAGGAATTTGAGAACATCAAATTAGACTTGTCGTTAACTCAGGCTCTTAAAGCTTTTGTATCAGGTCAGTCCTGTGCGATAGTGACTGATGTCAGTGAAAGAGATCTTGGTGCAGTGCTGTGCTGAAACAGAAAAGAGGGGATAAGGAAGAAATAACCATATCATTAGCCTCTCGATCTTTGAGGGGAGCTGAACAACATTATTCAACGATTGAGAAGGAAGCACTAGCTGCGTATTGGGCAGTATGTAAATTTAAACAATTTGTGTGAGGAGCAAAGTTTGAAGTACAAACTTATTATAGACCATTGCAAGAAGTATTCAGTAAGAAGGATTTAGACAATATATCTTCGAGAATTTGTAAGTGGCTTGTGAGCTTACAAGATTTTCAATTTGTCGTAAACTACTTACAAGGTGCAAACAACAAAGTAGCAGATTACTTATCGCAGGATAACCGGAGACTAAAAATGATGAAGTGGACAATAAACAGAAATGGTACTGGATGAAGAAGTGAACGTTTGTGGTGTGACTTTAGGCTGTGTCACTAAAAAAGGAATGGTTAGAGAAGATAGAAATTGATGAGTGTTAGGGCAAGTCTGTCAATGTTCTTTATCAGGAAAGAAAGAATGCAAGAAAGAAGATACATTTCTTGGGTTCAACAAAGTGTTAAATGAGCTGTCAGTTCATGATGATATTGGTTTGAGAGGAACAAGACTAGTGCCCCCTTCAGGCGTTAAAGATCGTCTCTTGAGATTAGGTCATGAAAGCCACCAAGGTATAAGCAAAACCAGTGAAAAACTCAGAAGTGAATATTGATGTCCAGGTGTGGACATGGCAGTAGAGTGGTTGGTGAGGGAATGTGTAGAATGCAGCTTCAATGATTTGCAGAGATTTGCCCAGAGAGGTGTGGGAGGAAATTGTAGTTGACCTAGTGGGACCCATCACAATTGGTACCTCGAATAAATATTTACTGATTGCCATGTATATGATGTCAAGATTGCCAGACGTTGATGTTAATGATGGCATCAAAACTCAAGGTATTATACATTTTTTCACTGAGTTGTTTGTGAGAGAGGGTAATCCCAAAATTATTCTCCCCGACAATGGAGTTCGGTTTACATCAAAGGAGATGAGGAAGTTTTTAACTGACAGAGGGATTAGTAAAAAAAAAAAATGTGCATTGTATAGACCTGAAACAAATGGAATGGTTGAGAGATTCAATTGCACTCTCAAATCGACCATACAAATTGCTAAGGTGGGAAGTGGGAACTGAATTCAGGTTGTAAAGAAGAGAATGCAGATTTACACCACATTCCACTACTGGTTGGACTCCCGTTGTTGTATTTAAAAAACGTAAACCTCATACAAAGATCTGTCCTCCCTGGATGGAAAAATACAGTAGAAGTTTTGAGTTTCTGAAAGGGTTAAAGAAAAAAAGAAAAAAGAGAGGGAAATGTGCATGTCAGACAAACGTAAAGAAATGTATGATTCCTGCAAGCATCCAAACTTATGCAGATAAACATGAGCGATCTAGTGAAAATCAGACTGACTGAAAGAATAAAGGGTGTTTCACGTTACAGTCAACCAATAAGGGTCAAAAGGTGTTCTGTGGAGAAGCCAAAATGGAGGATGGTCAGGTCTGGAATTTCAGCAGAATTGTAGTTATAAATCGTTCTTGAATGTTGGTTTTCCTGTCTCATTTTATTTCCTTAAGATTTACTGTGTTATGGAGGCAGGGTGTGTGCTAATGTTCATTATACTTGCTTATACATATTATGTATATATCCCTTTATGTCCTTCCATTGTTTCCCCTTCCCTGCTTGACATGTTCCATTAGAATGTTATTGATTGAAGCTTAGAACTATGAGGAGACAGTTACTGGAGTGAATGCCTTTGTTGAAGCTGTAGCTGGAGTTTCTTCTGTATATATACAATAAATCTTTATCCTGCGTATTCTCCTTGTCCTGCTGAATCATAAGTGGAATTTAACATCTTTACAGAGACCTAGGTTGTTGGGGAGGATACTGCCACCATTAGATTCCTACCTAACAGATCTGATTCGGTGTTGAACATTTTGATACCAAGGTATCAGAAAACGCTGGCCTTTCACCACAGTGGACCTTCCCCTATATCCTGCTGGGTTTGTAGCGCTGAAGTGAGAAGTGTAAATAAGCAGGGCTTGGCCCAACTGACCCATAGCTGTAGCGGTTACCAAAACATATCAGAAGGCGGGTTATACTCTAAGGGTCTGCTTGTGAGGTCCCTGATGAAAAGGAGGGTGTCACCCATGTAAAGAGAGATTGAGTGCATCCCATCTGGCAAAGGCATGAGTGGTCAGAGGTTCCACTATTAAAGCAAAAACTATTGAGGACACGGGGCATCCCTGTTTGGTACTCCGTTCTACTCGTACAGCACCGGAGATTAGGTTCCCTGTGTGTACTCTCACCTTTGGATCTGTGTACAGTAGATTGATCATCCTAATTCTATGGTCCCCAAAACCACAGCAGGTCAATGCAGTGAATAGGTAGCCCCACACAAAGGAATCAAATGCTTTCACTAAGTCTAATGCAAGGGCAGCAGCTCGGGCCCTCGTGCTCGTGCTGCCTCCATAACTTGAAACCATTTTCTGATGTTCAGCACCATATTTCTGGAACAAACCCATTTTGGTCTGCATGGATTCAGTGTGAAAGCAACTGTTGTATCTGGGCTGCCAGAATTTACCCAGAATTGTACTATAATATTAAGGATGGCAATCAGATGATATGACGTTGGGCTGTGGGATCCTTACCGGGTTTCAGCAGGGAAGCCAATAATGCCTCTCAGAGAGTGGCTGGAAGTCTATTGACTTCCAGTGTGGTCTCAAAGAGTTTCACTACTCAGGGTGCCAAAGAAACCATGTACGTATTATAAAATTCTGCCAGAAGTCCGTCTGTCCAGGCATTTTCCCAGTAGTCTGGGAAGTGATAGCCAACCGAAGGTTCACAACCAAAATGGGAGCATCCAGCTCTGTCTGCTCCAGTGCCATTAAAGTGGAGGGGGGATCCCGGTCAAGAAATGATTGGATTGCTGTCTCCGGGCCCCTTGGGGGAGGGGAATACAGCTTTGTGTAAAAGGACACAAAGGTTTTGTGTGTTCTGATCTGTGAATAGAGGTGGGTATTGTCAGGTCCTTGAATACAGGTTAACAGAGGTTGCATAGAGTCATTTCCGATTAGCCAGACCAGAAGGTGCCCAGACTTCTTTCTGTCAGAGTGAGATCTGGCGATATAAGACACGTACTCTAAACAGAGCTGACCCTCCACCAGCATGGCCATGTCCTCTTGCATCCGAACAAGATGAGGGCATTGTGATGAGTCGTGGATCACCAGACGTTCCTCCGCAATGCAGCCCCACCCCACCTGTGTAAGCCTATCATGGAGGCGTCGGCATTTGCCCAGAACATCATGGATACAGGAGGCCTGTATAACCACCTTAAAGTCTTCCCATTCCATTGACAGAGAGCCCATCAAGTCCTTGTTGTATTCGAAGTATTCCACTATATGAGTAGACAATGTGGCTCAAAAGGCTTCAAGGGTTGATGGTTGAAACTTTCACATCAAGATTTTGTCCTTTCCCAGCAAAGTTCGAACAACAAAAGGTTGTGTTCTGAGATAGTCCTGCCCAGATAGTTGGGCGATAGGAACGATGAGCAAAGCTCCTTCAAACATACTATTCTGTGTAGTCTAACTTATAATTTGTTTACCATCGAGTAATGGGAATAAAGCTTGAGATTCTCCAAGCATCTCAGAGGGCCCAAAGTCAAAGCTAGGAGGTCAGGGTACATGCTGTATGAATAGTAGGAGATGAGGGCAGTGGGGGGGGGGGAGGGGAGCAGTCTAAAGAGATATCCACCATGCAACTAAAGTCCCCCCAAGAATCCATGAAAGCTGAAATCACTTTGCTAGGTAGTTAGAGAGACTATGGAAGAATCTGGGCTTGTCAAAGTTTGGGGTATATATACTGCCTATAAAATGTGATTGGCCATCGAGTCTGGCTTCCAAGAGAATGAGGCAACACCACAAAATAAAATGATGCACAGAGTGTTGAAACCTTTCAAACACTCACTGCCAGCCACAGATCTGGGTTTAATCCTTCGCTATTTTGCTTGCCACGTCACCCCAGTTTGGACCCAGTCATATGCAAATCAGTCATGACCCTGCTCCTCATGAGAACAGCTCAGCCCAAACTGCTGAGCCAAGTTCTCCCTGGACCGGAAACTAGCATCCTTGGACCGGTTTCAGGGTATCACCCCTCATCAGCCAGGCTAGCTTGAATCCAGTGGCGCAGCGATCAAGTCCTTTAGGTCGCAAATAGCAACACCTCAAAATAAAATGAGGACTGCCTGGTATATGCAGAGTAACTAATAGAGTGAACCTGCCTCCTCCATTTTTTTGGGAGGTGTTCAGCTTCTGGGTGGGTTATGTTTGAACCCTGCAGCAGTGCTATAGGTGTGTTTCTACATTTGAGTAATGCATGTATTTTTTAGTGTGTTCAGGAGTCTACATTTCCCTGATACTCCGTGAGATTATCTGAAAAACCTGAGTGGGGGGTCACTGGATTCCTAAAGTACCCACTGAGTTCTACCCAGGAGTGTGTAGGTCTGCTTTATCTGGATATGCAGGCTGTTTGGGGGAGGGTAGGGCAAATGGGGTGTGTGGAGGGATATGCCAAACATTTCAGGAAGACAATGAAACAAAAGACATTGAGAAACATTGAAGTTGAATACAGTGGGTGAAACCTTAAATTAACCTTTCCAGGGGAGGAACAGGGTGGACGAGTGGCTTTAAATGGGGGCAGGATGGACTGGGATTGTCCAGGATCAGTGAGTTCCCAAGGGGACACCTGTAGAAACTAATTCCAGCCCTCAATGAGGCCCAACTGCTGAGACTTCGGTGGATCCGAAATGCAGTATTTGAAGATCACGGGTATTTAGGGTAGAGGTACCATCTAAGCAGCTGGTAACGCTGGGGAGGTTGTCCCTGAGGTTGAACCAGACAGTCAACTAGTTAGAGGCCTGGAAGAAGTGGGGTGCTAACGTAGGAGGAGCAAAGTCAAACAAGGTCATCTGCTGTCTCTTGAGTCAAATTCCACGAGGGTGCACCCTCCCCACCGTGAGATCAATTTAAGGGCCTCATCATTATCAGAGGCCACCCGAGAGGATTCAGATGTGTGCATCTGAGGATGTTGGAAGGTGGCAGCATTGAATGTAGAATGATGGTCATTTTGTACCTGTTCCAGAGGTGGGGCTGTGGAAGTAGAGGGCACCCGGGATGTCCCCTGTCTAGAGCAGCCGCACCATCGCTGGCATGATTGCTCATGTAGGTCCCTTAGTGGGGTCATGTCCGCTGGTGTATCTCTTCTTTCTGCCCAGGACCAGGCACTCGGCAGACCTGCCAAGAAGTGGGTCTGTTGATCCACCACAATTTGAAGCTTTTCCATAAAAAGCAAGGCATATTGCAGGACCAGTTCTTTGAGTTTTTGTTTGGCCCCCAAAAGGAAGCTGTTTGTCGCTGGACAGCTAGTGTGTTGTCCAGACATATGAGTATCTCATGATTGTCCTGGAGTATCGGAGCAGCTTGTCTGGCTCTCCTAAGGATGATGTCACAATTCTGTAGTGTAATATTTAGCGACTATTGGACACGGTGGAGACCCAGGTGGGGGTCAGCAGGGGCGTTCTCTATGTGCCCTTTCTACTGAAAAATATGTTATAAGTTCCTGAAAGGGGAACCTACTCACAAAGCCATTCCTCCAGGAAGTCTTCCATGTGGCAGCCTTTGTCTTCTGGGAGGCCCACTACTCTGATATTACTGTGGTGGAAGTGGCCGTCTGCATCCTCTGCACATTCTTCAAGGAATCACACCCGTTCCGTGAATTCCCCCACCTGGGGCTGAAGAACAGAAATGTAGGGTGCCAAGGTAGCCAGCCTTTTTCTGACTGATTAACCCACTTTCTACTCTCCACTCTACTGCAGAACACTCCACTCTGAAACACTCCACTGCATTACACTGCACTCCATGACACTCTACTCCACTCTTCACTGCTCTGCTCTACAACACTCCACTCTCCTCTATGCCACTAACTTTTAGCCATGCTGAACATCAGCCATGCTGGTGTACAACACGGCTAAAATACATTGACAAAGTCAATAGCTCTTGCATAGGTGGCACCCATTGGCTTTGACAATGCTTGTTCTCTGATTCAGGAGAGTGGCACCTACTGGCTTCACTCGTGCAAAATTCTGCTTGTATGAGAAGCCCAGAGCCTTGGCCTTACATCTTATCTAAATGTTGAGTGCGTGTTTTATAAAGTGTGCATGATAGAAGAACTCTGTGTTAATGTGAGCATGGGATTGTTTCACCCAGAGAGATCAATTTTGGATGGCCCACTGTGTTGTATGATAATCTCCAAATCACACTTTCCCAGGCTGCTTGCAATCAGTGCATGGACATGTGTTTCTCCTTTGTTGCTCCTGGTTGGACCCTATGCAGCATTTATCCACACACAACACAAAAATGCTCCCCATATAAGCTCCACTGCAATTCAGCCAACACTCCCCCAAGTTGTTGCATGCTATCCATTTGCTGATGTGTTTCTGTAGCTCGTGAAGGGTATAAAGCGCTACATAAATACAATCGCCATGCAATATATTGAGGCATGCTGCCAAATAATGTGAGCAGTTTTGTGAACATGGACATAGCAAGAGACGAGGAGCTTGAGACACGTGAAGTAAAAGGGGCCACTGACAGTATGTGGTGTTATCAGCACATGAACTATGGGGGGAGGAAGGGTTGTGGCTGGGATGGCCAACATGGTGGCCACATAATCTTGCAACTGCAGCACTGTGCTTCAGTAATCAACATCATCAGCTGCTCCAGGGAGCCATGAGGACACATCAGCACTGCTCCAGGGCTGCGCTGACTCAGGGAAGGCTAGGGGTGAGGTGATGCTGGAGCTGGGCCAAGAAATAAAGGCCCAGCCACCTGCTAGAGTGAGTGTGGGAGGTCTGAGGTGAACAGCAATCATAGGGGCCAGTAGTGCACAGTATTGGTGGGATCCGCCCCTTCCTCCTGGCCTGAGAAAATCCCTACACGTTTGCCAGAGACCACTCCAAAGACCATACAGCTAGGGAGATTCATCTGAAACCAGGCTTCCTGGCGGCCATGGAGAAGCCCATGTTGTGGGGTCCATGAGAAAGAATATCAGCAGGATTTCACAATCCAGATTTCGTCACAGACCGGGCAAGCTCCTGATCTGGACCCTGGAGACCATGAGTCCTGCAAGCCACTTCAGAGGCCTTTCCCCCTGGGGTGAGGCAGAGTTTGATGGAGCGATGGAGAGGGAGTAGTTGGACCACTTCTTTGTTGGCACAATGGCATGGAGTGGAGGGGAATACAGTGTTGTAGAGTGGAGTGGCAAACACTGGAACGGCATAGGGTGGAGTAAAGTGGCATATAGCCCTCATTGTGAGTCTGCTGGGCAGGGGAGGCCGCCCGCCAAACTCGTACCACCATCTGACCCCCAGTGCGGGCAAAACACTGCCGGACGAATTAGGAGTGTCCCACTAGGCGGCGGGCGGAAACAGTATTTCCACCCGCCAGCCTAGTTGGAAACAGGGCCTTAACATTGACTCTGGCTCATAATTGAGTTGGTGGCAATGTGGCAGTGCGGCGGGTGCAGTAACACCCGCCGCGCTTTCCACTGCCCGTAATTCGGGCCACCACCCCGACCACCACCTTGAGTATTGGTAATGAGGGCCATATTGAGGTGTGAGGAGTGGAGTAGAATGTTGTAGAGTGGCATAGATTGTCACAGATTAGAGTGACATAAAGTGGCCTAGAGTATTGTAAAGTGGCGTGTCAAACTGTGGTGTGTTGTAGAGTGGAATTGAGTAGAGTGGAGAAGCATAAAGTGTTGTGGCATAGAGTGGCATGACATGGAGTGATATAGAGTGGAGTAAAGTGTCAGAGTGGAGGGGCATAGAGTGGAGAGGCACAGAGTAGAGTAGAATGTCTTGGAGTGGCATAGAGTGTCATACAGTGGAATGGTGGAGAGTTGAGTAGCAGAATGAAGTAGACTGTTAGAGTGGAATAGCGTAGCGTGGTGTAAAATGGAGTGTTTTAGAGTGGATGTTTGTAGAGTGGCGTGAACTAGAGGGGTGTAGAGTGGAGAGTAATAGAATAGAGCAGAGTGGTATAGAGTGGAGTGGCAATAATGTAGTAGATTGTTCTAGAGAATGGCATAGCGTGGTGTAAAAAGGAGTGTTTTAGAGTGGAGTGTTGTAGAGTGGCGTGGACTAGAAGGGTGTAGATTGGAGAGTCGTAGAGCAGAGTGGTATAGAGTGGAGTGGCAATAGTGTTGTAGATTGTTCTAGAGCAGAGTGTTGTAGAATGGAGTGGCATAGAGTGGAGTGGGGTAATGTGCAGTAAAGTCACATAGAGGGAATTGCTTAGAATGGAGTTTTGCAGAGTAGGCTGGAGGGTCATAGAGTGGAGTGACGTAGAACGGAGCAAAGTGTCATAGAGTGGAGTGCCATTGAGTGGCATAGAGTGAGTAAAGTGATCTTAAATTGTAGTGGCATGCCGTAGAGTGGCATAGAGTAGAGTAGGGGTGTAGAGTACAGTATAGTGGCATAGAGTGGAGTATTGCAAGTGGAGTAGCACTGAGTCGCATACAGTGCAGTGGTGTAGAGTGGCATTGATTGTCATAGACTGGAGTGGCATAGTGTGGAGTGGAATGTCATAGAATAGAGTAGAGTGACGAAGAGTTGAGTGAGGTAGAGTTGAGTAAAGTGGTATAGAGGGACTTGCATACTATAGAGTAGAGTGGTGTAGAGTGGAATTGAGTGTCTTAGAGTGGCATAGATTGGAGTAGAGTGTTGTAGGATAGGGTGGAGTGTTGTAGAGTAGAGGGTCATAGAGTGGCTTAGAGTGGCGTGGAGGGCATAGAGTGGAGGGGCATAGATTGGAATGAAGTGTCACGGAGTGGTGTAGAGTTGAGTGGCATAGTTTAGAGTGGTATGAACTGGCATAGAGTGGAATACAGTGGCCTTAGAGTGGAGTGGCATAGGGTGATGTATCAAGAGTGGAATGTTGTGAAGTGGCATAGAATGGAGTAGAGCTGTAGAGAGGAGTAGAGTGGCCTAGAGTTTAAGTAACATAGAGAGCCATAGAGTGGAGGGACATAGAATGGAGTAGAGTGTCGTGAAGTGACGTAAAGTTGAAGTAGAGTAATGTGTCATAGAGGGGAGGAGCATAGACTGAAGTGTTGTAGAGTGGAGTAAAGTGTCTCAGAGGAGAGTGGAGTGGCGTAGAGTGGAGTATTGTGGAGTGGCATAGCGTAGAGTGGAGTAAAGTGTCAAAGAGTGATGGGGCATAGAGTTGAGTGTCGTAGAGTGGGGTAGCATAAAGTGAAGTTAAGTGTCAGAGTAGAGTGGAGTGGCATAGAGTGGAGTTCTGTAAAGTGGCATGGGGTATCTTAGATTGAAGTGGCATAAAGTGGCATAGTGTAGTAACATATAATAGAGTGGAGTAGATTGGCCTAGAGTGAAGTGGTATGGAGTGGAGTAAAGTATAGTGGAGTGCCGGGAGTGGAATGTCATAGAATGGAGTGTCATGGAGTGCCATAGAGCGTTGTGCAGTGGAATGTCGTAGAGTGGAGTAGAGTGGAGTAGAGTGTCATAGATTGGAGTGGCATAGTGTGGAGTATACATGGTGCTTTAGAACACTGCCATTACAGACAACACATTTTCAATTGAAATGGCCATTGCATTTGGGTATATAGATTTACTGATAAAACAATACAGCACACAAACGATAATATGTGGAAAAGGCATCACCTAGTGTATTGGTTTATTTTGATCATATTAAAATATTTGTTTCCACCACACTTCAGAATTACAAAAACGTGTTCTTGATTCGTGCCTTCCTAATTCTGAAATATTTGCACAGTTCATTTATAGACATTTAAATGTTGTGTGTGCTAGAAAAAAACCTTTTTGTTCCCACACCTAGTATCCAGCAAGATTGTCACATAAATCCTTTCACTTTGAAATCAGTGAAAGAAAAGTAAACTTCAAGCTTCCTTGGAAGACAATGCCTGACATTTGACCTCTGTATTTGAATGCACAGCAAATGTGACAAAAACAAAATGTAAAGGCCTCTTTACAGATGGTGAGACCTTGTGGAAGAATACAAGGAGCGACAGTGAACAGGGTATGCTCCACTGGAGAGACAAAGACACGCTGGACAACCGAAAACACATAAATCCAACAACTAGAAAGCAAGCAAATGTGAGTTACAGACCACAAAGCCAATGATAAGCAATGGGCAGAATGCATTCCCAGAGAAGCTTTCAGAATGTACCCAAGATGTCTTTTCACTAAGCTTCGACCTAAAAAAGTCTGCTGAGGGCTAGAACTATAACAAGCAATGGCAAAGCCAATAGGCTTTGCCTTTAAGAGATCTATTAACTCCGTCAATGTTTTTTAGATATGTTGCAGAGCAGTGCAGCGCGGCTTAAAGTGCAGAAAACAACACAAAAAGGTGCCGGTGGAGGGAGGATACAGAACTAACAGCCAGTGGACAGGGGGAATCAATACCAGGGAGTTGCATGGGAGGAGGGAGCAGCAACGGACAGTGAGAGGAGGGTGTACGGGGGAGGGAACATAAGGAACTTGTGGGAATGGGTAGGAAGAATCAACAAGAGACAGCAGGAGGCGGGTGGGGGAGACTAGATTCATGCACTCTTATAAAGTACATGGCAAAAAAAAAAAAAAGTACCACACGGCCAGTGGAAGGGCAACAGAAAGCTGTGCTAGATCCATGCACCACTGAAGGAAAGAAGCCCCAGGAGAAAACAGGAGGCGTGACCAATAAGCATTAAGGAAACAATAGTGATATGGAAGTCCACCAATGGTAGGTATTGGTAAGTAATGGATGGGCTTTTAGCCTATTTAAGCATGCGTTCTGTTCCAGTGAAACCTAAAAATTTACAAAATGTACAAATCATCATTACTGCCAAATGTGTTAGAGGGCGCTCTGAGTACCACTTCAGGTGTCATAACTAGCTCTGGACCTCAGAGTCAAAGCACCGGCCTACACCTCAGAGCTCAGGCTGGGTTAGCGTGTGAGCTGGGCCACAGATTCAGAATACCAAAAATGGCACGTAATTAGGTCATTCAGGGCCGGGGCACATGGCCATTTCACACACAGCGGGCATCCTTTTCCACCATTACCAATTTCTGCCCCCACTGGAGAGAGCAGTGAAAGCTATCCTGCTCTTTGTGAGAGTTGGCCCACTATTTTTTGTATAGTAAGAGTAAAGAGTTGACCCGTGCAGCGTTCCCCCACATTTAGGGCATCTGCTTCTGGCTCCTGTGTCCTTCATCACTGCGTTGTCATGCTGTTTAAACTCTCCAGGGTTCGTATGTTCTGGAGTGTCTGTATGTACAGCAGCTAAAAGCACATTTTATAATTCAAGCAAAAGTATCTTCACTGCGCATGTCTGTGTGGCACGATCAGACCCCGCGAGGCACTGGTCTGTTTAGTGCATCAATAGTAAAGTGACCGCAGTGCTGGAAATGGAAAACCTTTACTGCAGGGATGGCAGCGGGGGCGGAGTCGGGAGGCTGGCCACTGTGACGATCCTGGGCTTCAGCTTTACACTCTGTGCCCCCTCCTCCCGGGAGAAACCGACAAAGGGGGAGGCTCAGCTGTTCTGGCTTACTTTGTTGGTTTCAAAAAGACCACATTTTACAAACACAGCTGCATTTCGTCGCTTCGCTAAGATCTGATGTTTACATCTGGAGGTAACAAACTCACTCTTGTTTCGGCCATAAAAGCATATGATACTTTATAGGAAGACCGACCATTGTTATTGTGATCAACCTCACAATTGTGAGTCTGTCACACACTAATGCAGAGTGTGTGCAATGCGAATGCCAAATATTAATGCCAACAACAAAATGTTGACTAGAGGTGCGTTATTGCCTGCATCATTTGATGTCTCAGAAGAGTAGCATTTTATTACTTCTCCTTGACTTGATGACATCAGTTGTTCATTTTGTCTTATCTCATCCAGCAGCCAGTTCCATATGGCACATATGGCCTGGCCTGACTAGAGAAGGGACGGCCTCGTGTCCTAGTTCTTTTAACTTCTGCTGGTAGAGTTTGCTGCTTGGTCTGAGGGTTCTCTCCGGAATTATAATTCTCAAATTTGCTTTCTAAGCATTCCGGTGCCATTCCATGAATCAATGCATGTACTATTATCTGCTTTAAACAACCCGAAGTAAACGCAAGTTCTTTAGAGCTATGGTGATATGATCCCTTTTATGGACGTTCAAGACCACTTTAGCGACATTATTTTGTGGGACCTGTAGTTTTTCTGGTTGTTTATACAAAAGTGCATTGCAGTGATTTAGTTTAGTTCCCACTTCTGCCTTATTAATTGTTATCATGCTCTTCAAGTACCGGTTACCCACTGTCCAGCATCTCTGAATGATAATTTGTTGTCACATCTGTATTATTCCCATGGATCCTCATTGACATATTTGCATCAACTTTTATCAATAACGTGGCAGATCGTATTCACAGAGGATGCAACCTTGTGCATTAGACTCAGGGTAAGATCTCATTGCGCCTCAAATGTATGCTATAAAGATGAGATTCAACCAGCTAGTTGGTCTTAAAGACTTCTCATTCAGGCCACACGTAGGGGGTCACACAGGCAATGTCCACCTTACTGCACCATTTTTGCTGAGGCAGTGCTGCAGTAGGTGTGAAAGGTGACAGCAAGAAATGCTGATCAAACTAGTTTTTAGGAGCTGCAAGAGAGGACTCACATTTTCATGTATGCCTTATCTGTTGATAGTTCTTCTTTTTAAATACCCAGAAGATTTGATGATTGCTCCCCGGCATAATGTCAGTTGTGGGCACAACATACTAATCATCAAACTAAATAAAACTAAAAGGTAACTCTACTCTGCTCCCAAGCACTTTTCAGTAGTATATGTGGCTCACTTCCGCTCAATGCAGATTTCTCCCTATCTCCGACACATCCACCAGGAGATATCCGAGCAGGGCATAGGGGTTAGTCCATCTGAAATAGTTTGAACTTCAGAGACACTCACGGCGTCCTATAGGTTGGCTTTTCGAGCATCCTTCTCACTAACTGATGATTTTAGGTTGTTTTAGGAGATTTGGCCTCAATTTTCAGCACAGTTATAAAGCGTATGTATGAATACATTTATATACCTTCAACTCTGGTCAAAAACAGCAGTTATTATCCTAAAAATAATGGATCGAAGAGGATCTTTTCTTCCTCACAATTGATTACAAAATGCAGAGTGGCCAGCTCCGATGAATCGCTGTCACATTAAGTGCTGTCTAGATAAGTGATACTCAAATTGTGACCTGAGGGGTGATTGTGCTTGTGGCCCTCCTGACCTTCACATGCGGCCACCTGCTGAATGACCACACTGGGCTTTACCTAAGAGAGCACTAACTTTTATATGCCAGTAGTGAAGTAAGTGGCTTGTCAATAGTCACTGTAAACCCTGTGGATGGCCTGCTATGTAATTATACATGTGCAACATTATAGTTTATTAAATCAAACACAAGAGAAGGTTATGTACAGTGGTGGCTTCCTCCATTTGGGTGGAGAAGCGTCGCCCCTCCGCCAGCAGTGGCAGCTGCAAAACCTTTACCAGAAAACAATCATAAACGTTGTTTATGATCGTTTTCTGGAAAAGGGGGCGGGCCACAGGGGTGAAGAGCAGCAAGGGGGAGTGCTCAGCACTCGCCCTCACTGTGCATGTATGTTTGGCTGGCCGCCTCAGGCCGGCCAAACACACATGCGGAGTAGGCTCTCTCAAGCTCGACACCACAGTTGCCAGGCTTGAGAGAGCCTACTCAGGCTCCCAGTTTGCCTGGGAGTGCCGTGGCTTAAGAAGTTGGGAAGTCAGATAGATAGTAGATTTTCTGGTTGTACATTGTGCAATTCCATTTTATTCCAATCCTATATTGAAGTTACTTTTTTACACTTGACAGGTAGTGATAGCAAGTAGAGAAGGTGCAGTAGAGGGAAAGTGATAAAGATACTGCATAACACAGTATTGTCAAACCTATGAACTTACTAGAGACTAGGGGGCATGTTTATGAGAGGCTTCCACCGCCGTTCCCTCACTTTTAGTTTTGCAGAGGTAGTGCAAGCCTCTCAAGCATATCTATGAGGCCACAGAAAGCCGCTTTGCGTGGCTTTGAATGGCCTCACAGATATGGAGTAAGACCAGGCAGGGCAAATCGCTGCATTGCCGTGGTGCAAGGGTGTCTGCTTTGGTGCTAGGCTGCTGAAATGGCGACAGTGCAGGGGAAAGGACAACAATGCACTGGATGCCATAGATACGCTGCATTCCTATCCTTTCACTTTGATGCAGGGCAGCGCAGCCCTGCCCAAATCCCTATATATTTGGGCCTATAGGTTTAATTTGCTGGTAAATGGCCTTACTGTACATGGTGGTCAAGTCACGTTTGTGGTGGCTGCTCACGCAGCATATAGAACAGAACTATTTTACTCTTGGGTCACATTTCCAGCAGTTGATGGAAACACAAATACATTCCACACATATACAGTTACAAACGCACCTGCACAGTACAGGGCGTACGCATACCTGGAGATTCCTCTATCTTATCAAGAACATAATAATTGGCTTGATGGCGCCCTACCACACACCATATTGCCAGTAAGGTTAGGTCCACTTAGCAATGATGGTCCTACATGGCCTTTGCTGGCCACATATACACCACATCCTGCGGTAGCAAATATGGCGGTGGCTGAGGTTAGACGCTTGTATACAGACCTAACGGCTACATATAGACGTCTAGTACAATTTGTGATGCAAACATTAAATACAAACCCAGCGCGTGCTGCTCACGCACAACCACATGCAGTAGTACCAGGTATAAACCCGGTGACTGTACACTCTATCATGGGTAAAGTGCCAACGAAACAGGAGGAGACTCCATTTTGGCTAGCGCAGAAAATTAATACGCTTGAGGCGGTATCTCCGCATACGGGACCTCAGGACAAACATAGGATATTGACTATGTGTTTACCCTTTGGGATGGTTCCCACGGTGGAACATTGTAATACATGGGGCACGGTATTTGCTGCGCTCTATACTACGGCACACATCACACCGACGTTGGCTAACCTACCGGAAGTGCTTAAACAAATACAGGATGAATACGGGGCAGCCCCGGCTTTAGATTTGGGGATGCAACTGATGGGCAGCTTTGACACTGTCTCTTCTATCATCCTAAGTAATCTTAAAGGAGAAGCAGTTGCACTTGCGGTGCGCATGCGTCTTCGTGACGTCCCGCAACAAAATCAGGAGCGGGAACTGCCTAAAATAATAGCGGAAACGTATTCCAGTATTGGTCGAGATAGCCTAGGGGCTAGACCACAAAAACCTCAATTTCAGGGGAAAATTAGTAAAGAAAATACCAAACAGCAGCCTGAGGGTAATAAGAAGCGCTGGGAGAAAAAACAACAAACACCTAAAAAAGAAAGGGGAGAATCTCCACGTACGGAGACCCCGCAAAATAGATATAATCCCAGAAATAGAGATAATATTAAAACGCCTGATAGATATCAATATACTGATACACGCCAATCTCGTTCCTTTCAGGACTCAACAGAAAAGAGAAATGAGAGAGGTGGGCGGTCAGAGCGGAGACCAGAGTACGTGAAACCAAGACAGGACTCACAACGCTCTTCTGAGGTTTCTGTCAAGAAGGAAGAGAAACCGTACAACCAAAACAACAGTTTAAAAAGAAAAAGGTGGCAGCAGTCTCAGTTCGACATGCCACTCAGGAATAGAGTTCTCTTGAAGAACAAGACATGGGCACTGGCACTGCTAGACAGCGCGGCAGAGGTCACAATAGTTCGCCGGAATCTTCTAGAGCATCTGGAGGTGAAAGCAACTGATGACTTCATACAAGTAGAAACAGCAGACATACGTGTCTCCAAACCCGATAGGGTGTATACAGTGACTTTACAATTGGAAGGAGACATTGAATGCAATATACACGCCATCTTTTGGGATCGTGTAGTTAAGATATATGACATTTTGCTGGCTGAACAGGATTGGCCGCCTGATTTTGTCCGCACCTGCCCAGTGGGGGAAGAGGTTATTAGACCTTCCTTCTCGCCCCTTGTTCCGGGGGAACTCACGGAGTCCTATTGCATAAAATGGGCTCTGGCACAAGCTCCTGCCTTATATAGAAATCACGTAGGGTGGGACAGGGATTCTCCATATCATGTAATTCCGATTAAGAGTGAACCTCAGCCACAACCGCAGTATCCCATAAAACATGAAGCGAGGGCACCGGTGAGAGAAATACTTACACAATTAGAATACCAGGGAGTAGTTGAACTCTGTATCTCACCGATGAATAATCCCTTGTTCCCTGTAGCTAAGCCGGACCATTCATATAGAATAGTCTTAGACTACAGACATTTGAACGGACATACATGTACATATGCTATACAAAATTCACATAGCGCTGCACTGATGAATAACATAGTGCGGAAAAAATATAAAACTACGTTGGATATCTAGAATGGATTATTCTGCCAAAATATTGCACCGTAAAGCAGGGACTTAACAAGCTTTAGCGCGTTAGGCTCCCAGAAAAATTCTGTTGTTTGCCTCAGGGGTATAAGAACAACCCGGGACTGTTTGCGGCTCGTGTGACTGAAATTTTACATACGTTGGACCCTGAAGCGTTGTCATATATGGATGATATATATCTCACGGATGACGAGTTACTGCAACGTTTAAGGTGGGTAGCCCGCATTGTTGTAGGGTTTGCCGAAGTCGGCTACAAATTTAACTTAAAAAAATCAAAAATTGCCTTTCTCAGCATCATATTCCTGGGATATGAGCTGTCGAATTAAGGTAAGAGCCTAGCGCCACATTTTTTAGAAAAAGGTGCGCAGCTGCAACCTCCAAATACGATTAAGAAACTCCAATCGTTGTTGGGCTTTTTCAATTTTGACAGAACATACATTCCTGAATATGCTGCGCGCATAAAACCTTTATATGAATTAATACGTCCTGATTTTTCGAGCAAATTATGGACAATTGCACATACACATACTCTTCGAGAGTTGCAAGCAGATATGCTGGCAGCGAAACATCTACATACACAGGACAATAAAGCACATTTGGTCATCAGGGTGATAGCTGGGGCCATTGGGTTTACATATGTCACATTTAATGAAGGTGAGACAGTCCCGATTGGATACAAGTCACACTTGTATTCTGCAGCTGAACAACGATTTGCTCCCACGGAGAAAATACTAACTGCTGTACAGATGGCTGTTATTAAAGAAAGACCTCTTGCCCAGGGAAGACGCATTATTGTCGTTTCTCCTATTCCGGCCCTAGAGGCTGTTACAAAAGCTACCGTCCCGAACGCGAAAGCACTACATCCAAGATGGATACAATGGGCTACGTCTTTGACAGCCACTGATGTAGACTACATCTTTGACCCAAAGATACAAACTCAGGAATTTTTGCAATATGAAATTGAATATCCAGTCCCCGCTGACACATTGCCTATTGATCAATATCGAGTAGTAATGTACACCGATGGCTCGGCGCAACCGGCGATTGGGACGAAACACCAATATTCAGCTGCGTGTGCAGTAGTGAGCGGCTATATGGAGGGGGAGAAGTTCTGCCCCCAACATACTTATACACAGACCTTAGGGGATTGTACAGCACAATTAGCTGAGCTAAAAGCTCTTCTATTGGCATTAGAACATACGGATCTAGCGCAGTACACACTAATTGTTTGTGATTCGTATTACTGCGTCCAGTCTTTTAATGAATATCTACATTACTGGCGGTTGAATGGGTTCAGAGATTCAAAAGGCAACACCATAAAACACAGACTCCTGTGGGGGAAAGTAGCAGACTTGAAAGAGACGCTACCCAGACTCCATGTTGTGCATACACTTGGACACCAGCGCGTTGGAATACACGTTGCTGGGAATACCTTGGCTGATGAAGCCGCAAAGTCGGCAGTGGCAGTTGCCACTGTAGCTGCAGTAACTCGTTCGAGTTCCAGACCAGACACAGAAATTATGGCTGCCATAAAAGCTAAAGTTGATGGCACGCCTTATCCTAAAGGATTTTCTAACAAATACCAATATTTCATGGGGAGTATGCTGAACGCTGAAGTTAAAATTCCTGGCGTAGGCGTACGCGACATCCCAAATAAAGCTGTTAGACCACAATTGATTAAAGCAGCGCATGGGGGTGTAGCATCTGCGCATGCAGGTGTGGCTGCTACAATTTCGCTATTACAGGCCCGTTACTGGTGGCCTGGTCTCTATAAAGAGACTAAACAGTATGTCCTTCGTTGTGACATCTGTCAACAAATTAAAGTTTCAACAGCTAAACGCCCGCTGCAGGCACTCCTCTTAATATCTAACAGACCATTACAATGTGTGTACTTGGATCATTGTGGTCCACTAACATCGGATAGTGCATATAGATATATACTAGTCGCTGTTGATTATTGCTCCAGATTTGTGTGGGTGTGGCCTCAGCGCTTGGTTGACGCTCGGACTGTTATTAAAGATTTGCGTGTCTTTGTCGGTATATATGCGGTTGCGACGTTCCATTCGGACCAGGGCCCTGCATTCGCCTCCAGGGCGTTCAGGGACACCATGGCTTCGTTGGGGGTCCAGCTTCAGTACTCGTCTCCATTTCATCCTGAGGGAAATTCTGTCGTGGAGCGATTAAACCACGATTTAAAGCAATCCTTAACAGCCAGAGTTATAGGTACGGGTCGTAGTTGGCTAACCCACCTGTATGGAGTTCAGAGAGCACTAAATAACCTGCCTAGAAGGTCCCTGGGGGGTCGTACTTCATATGAGTGCCTGTTCGGAACACGGATGTTTGTTCCGGATCTTGATGGTCCTGGTGTGGAGGTGGCGGAAACACCTTTTGACATAAATGATCGTGTCACTGTTTTGTAGGAATTACAGCAGTTCCCTGAAGATAATTCTTCTAAAAGTGCTGCCTCCACAGGAATTAAGGATGTGCCAATAACCCCTACCTGCTGGATTCCCAGGGTTGGGGATCTTGTACGTGAAAAGGTCACAGTAAAGAAAGAATTTGGCCCGTCTTATCGAGCACCAGTCCCTGTGTTGGGGATACACGGTTCGAGAACTGTTATTCTACCACCGTTGCAGGGTGCCAAAGAAAATCGTTTTGTTTCCATTGACAATGTCAAGTTACACCATGTGGCCAATTCTACACAGCAGACCAGGAGGAACGTCCAGTAGTTCCCGAATCCCTCTCACTACTGGAGAAGATGTTCCGCTTCAAGTTATCTATACTAACACTGTCGCCTCTTCGAGCTTGGGGAGGGTGGATGATGATCTCGCATTAGTTCCACTGACAACACATAACTTAGAATTTTTTGATCAAGTCACCATGACTACTAACGTGACGGATGGTGCTATCTACAGTGTACCACCGCGTGAAACACCAACTCCTCCATTGAATACGGCGATACCTTTTGCACAAACTGCCTCTGGTTACTTTGCCAACACAAACAATGGTATTTCGGACTCGTTTGCCTCTTCGACTTCTGACCTATCAGGTCCACGTAAGCTGATGTGTTGGCTTAAGGATACGTATTTTGTTTTTCCATGGAACTATCTGTAGCTTTTGTTGACTATGCTAGTATTTTTTCTTTGGTTAGGGTTTGTCATTACCTTTTTTCTGTTGATACATGGTCATTTTCTTCCTGAGAGATCAGCGGTTGAACAGGTGGAGGAGGTGTTGAAGCCACATTTTTCATCACATAAGGTTCGAAGAGACTTGTCCTTTGTGAACATCTCTGCAGTGCCAATTCTGGATGGGATTGTGTGGGATAAAGTAATGTTTGATATATATGGTCCCACTGAGATAATTCAAATACCGTATGTGCTGAAGTTATCTATGAATGATATAGTAATACCAGGCATTGTATCTGATGATTGGGATGTGAAGACAGTTGATTCCATGATGACTGAATTACAATATTATACTGTCTATGAAAATGAAGATGTTTACCAGTTTAGGGACAATTATGGTGACATGTTTTGTTATAATTATTATGGGCACCATTTTATACATAAAGCCAGTAGTCCAAAAACGATATTTGACTATACGCAATGGGAGCATTGCCCAACTCCCCCGCAAGGGAGTTCCAAAACTTATTCTGACAAATTTACATACTTTTCTGGGCATCATCAAATGAATGCTAAGTCATATTATTTTAAGTTAACTCTGTTTAAAGATTAACAAATGCTGTTGACTAATACGAAATTCATATACTCTGATTCTTTTGTTTCCCGACTGTCAATTGAAGGTTATGAATATTGGTCAAATAATGTTGATTTGAAAAGTGTTTGGGGGACAAAACATTGGCAGACAAGGGGTAGACAAACATTGTTTAGGGCATGTCTCATTCCAGTCCAAATGATTTTTTAAATGAAACAGTACAACAGACTAGCTGTTTGGGCTTAGCAACAATCAGAGAATTGAATGTGCCTAGTATACCTGTCCCTGCAAAGATTAATAACTGGCAGAAATACATTAATGCCACTTTTAGTGAGCTTACAGACTGGGTCTAGAATGGTACATTTAACACTTTATTGACACGTCCAGGCGGGTGGTTATTGTGGCCCGTTGACACCAATGGGTGTAATCAACGTTTTGTCTCCTCCTCGGGGGGTTTCCGGACGGGTAGGTCTGACCCTCGCTATATATCGCCGGGACATGCTGATATCATAACTACATATAGTGTGGGAAAATTGTGCCAACAATGGTTGAAATCCTCCTCGCTAGATGCGGTTAAAACACATCTCGCTCTCCTATCTAATAACACTGACTTACAAGACTTTTTGTCAGGCCCAAAGACACGACGTAGGAAGCGTTTCTTGTATGAAGTATACAATGAAATATGGAAACTTTCCCAGCGTTTCTTGTATGAAGTATACAGTGAAATATGGAAACTTTCCCAGCAGGAAGCTGCAGCCCGGTTAAGGCAGATAGGCAAAATATGGAAAAGGCATTAGCTGTTGTGGATAATGGAATTCACACCTTGTCCGACCGCATATATACAATTAATAACATTGTTTCTTCTGCAATAGACATAATACAATCTGATATATCTTCTTTATATCATGGAAAAAGTCAGACCAGGTCCATTATGCAGTTGGGTTGGACACTTCAGACATTGAAGGCGGGTCGCGTTCCGTGGCATCACATCAGTGTCAGGGAGATCTTTTCTTCCTTTAATTTAACGCGACAACAACAACTAATGGCTAAGAAGGAGGCGACTTATATCATGCTCAACATTGAGAAATTAGAAAGACTGCCTTTTACCGTGGCCGAGATCCCCTCTGCAGAGTGGTTGATACATGGGGTTATTAATCTGCCCATTTCTACGTTACAGTTCACTTCCTGTTTGAAACATGTTCCTGTAGGCAGATATGAGAAGTTAGGTGATAGTTATATCCATGAGGTGTGGGAGCTTCCCTTCTTGTACAAATGCCTCAATGGCATGAAAGAGGTCTTTCTTAGCGGCAGTGAATGCGAGACTTCCGTCAGCCATTCGATGATTTGTAAGCAGCTGTCCTTGCATGGGGCATGTAATGCCTCAGTTGCAAACCTGGCTTGTTATCTGAAGGGAGTTCCGGTCCCCTTGATTAAACGCACATTCCAGGTGCTTTCAAACGGCAGCTACGTCCTCCTCAATAGTGAAGACTATTGTGGCATACGGGCCGGAATAGTTTACGTTGTTTCGGTCACTAAGGTCGTTACTTGCTGCTGGAGTGTGTTGTTTCCCCCCACTAAATTGAGGGAGGTAGCAGATATCTGGCCACACATTGCTACTTCCAAGGTGAATTTCGACAAGTTAAGTAGACTGAAGGCTTTATTGTTTCAGAAGCATGTGGCCCTTACATCTGCATGCAAGACCTATGCACTTCAGGTGGCAAGGTCATCGGCGGAAATACAGTCCCTGTTAAATACCAACTTTCCGAGCCACTTTGGCGAACTCGTGGGACGTATATTTAATGCGTCCAGCACGGCTGGATTAGCACATTTTTTTAAAACCGTTGGTGTTGGTTTCATTCACACATTCTCTTCCATATTCGGTTTGATACTTTCGGCTATTCATTCAATTTTCGGAAGCATTTTGGGGGGATTTCCGATAACTTTGGCCTTATTAGCCGGCATTTTGCTGTTGCTGTGGTTTTTCGCAATGGCATCAAGGACAAATGTGGGCGCTCCCATCAGCGCAGCTGTGTCGTGAACGCATGATGCAGCACTTTGGAGCAGCACTCCTAGGACATTTGGGGTATGACTGGTCTCTGTCATTCAGTCCGGTTTTGGATTGTGTGCAGCCCTTGTTTCGGTGCCGTTGGTGTGATTTGGAACATGCACTAGCCGTCTATCTCTCACAGCAATGCCCCCCAGTGGTTGATGCTGATCTGTTGATGTTCCCGATGAGGGCTCATTACCAGACATGCACGCTGCGGCTGCGTTTGCTTCGTGAGGCTGATTACGAGATACCCTTCCTGGAGGAAGTTGATATTAACTTGTTCACAGGCTCTGTACGGGATGCCGCCCTGGTTGACACTGGGGCTTTGGAACACACCTGCTCCTTGATATTCTTTGGCGTGGATTTTCCGGTTTTGTCATCTGCTGAAGTGGAGAACCTTCTGCTTTCCATGACCAATGTTTGAATTGACTATGTTTTAAATTGACACTGTTATATGAATTCGGCATTCATCCACATGCTTATTTTTAAATTGAGGATTAGTGTGCTTTGTTGTCCTCTTGGCTTGTTGAAATTCTGTAGGGTTTTTTTTTTTGTGTGTTTTAGCTTAGGGCATTTTTTAGCTCTGAGTTAAACCACCTTCTACCGACAAGGGGAGGGTGCAGTGTAGCCATTTTTAATGTAGCTTTATGCGCGTTTGCTTAACGTGTTAGGCCTCTGTGCACTTTGCCCTAGATGCATTTTATTTAGCCCTGCACTGTTATTTTACAATAACCACTTTCACGTCTTGTTTTATTTCCTTCTATCACACTGTTTAGCTTACTTCAGCACTGTGTTCGCAAACAATACATTCTTGCTCACTCTGTGCTTCGGTCAAGAATACAGTCTGGTACATTGCCGATAGACGTGGTAGAAGTTTAGGGCCAGATGTATCAAGCGATTTTGCATTCGCAAACGGTGCGTATCGCAAAATTCGGCCGTTTGCTAATGCAAAAATGCCTTTCAGAATGTATGAAAGGCATTCGCAGGGCAATTTTAAGAAATCGCTAAAATAGCGATTCCTTAAAATTGCGACCCCATTTAGAGAATCGCAAATTGCGATTCTCTAAATAGGAAATCGCAAATAAGGAATCCTTATTTGCGATTTCTTAAGCACATGTATCAAGCATTTCCTAAATGTGAATTGGGCATTTAGGAAATGCAATTACCACCAACAAAAGTTTGGTGGTAACCATGTGCAAATTTTAAAAATGCATTTTAAATGCATTTTTAAAATTGACATGTAGCGCACACATGTGTGCTTCACATGTCCGTAAAAATATTTTTGGGGTGCAGCAAGGGGGCCTTAGGCCCCCAGCACCCTGGGATTTGCATTTCCTAAATTGCGAATTCCTAACTGGAATTCGCAATTTAGGAAATGCAAAACCATTCGCAGCACGCCCATAGGTGCAAATGGAGTTGGATTCTCTATTTGCGATTCGGTAATAGCATTTGCAAATTTTTATAAATCGCTATTACCGAATCGCAAAAATCATACATACCATTTTGCATTTCTTAAATAGCGATTTCTTAAAATTCGCTATTTAAGAAATGTAATTTGGTTTTTTGAGACATCTGGCCCTTAGTCTTTATGGTTTGTAGATGGTACACATTCTCACGCAGGAACATCGGGGTGTTAGTTCACATCAATAGTATAAAAACACTTTCTAGTCCCAGTACACGTAAGAGGGAGATTCCGACCAGGAACCCACAACTAGATGCTGGCTGCCCTGCTGCAGATGCTGATCCAGATCACAGGCCTTTGCTCAGGTATGAGGGTTGATGTCCTCCCGGGGAAACCAGAAAGGCAAGGCTTAGAGCTTCACATGCTGTGCTCAAAATATAACATAGAGAGAACATAATTTAGTTACAATATGATAGCCTTATTTTTATGTTTCACTCTCCTCATTACTGTTTCCATCTTACTGTGTTGTATGGTTCTGGTTATTGCGGCTCATGCCTTGTTATTAAAATGCAGTCGTTTTATTAAATTAATCTTTAAAACTCAAACTGCCTTTGTCATTTATATATGAGACCTCACTTTGTATGAGAGAACTGGTTGTGACCTGAGTGAGCACGACTTCCCTGGGAAGTACTAAGATGTCATGCGCTCGGCGGCCCAATTGTCTCTTCCCTTTGGGAGAGATGAGGCACTGCTAGTTAGGCGGAGCATAATTCGGATTTAGAGTGACAAGGGTCCTTCACCGTGGGTCAGACTTAGTCCCCCACACTGTGAACGATTTTGTTGCCCAAAAATCCAGTAGTCTCATTAGGATAATGAGAGCCTACGCGACAAGACTACACAGAAAAAGTATTAATACAACACAAGAGAGGAGATTATGTCATGTTGTAGCATCGTGGAAAGGGAAACATTGCAAGGTATCAGCACAGAGTCCTGTGGGCTGCCAGTTTCACCAATGGGTGACAACAAGAAGCTCCAGGAGCCACAGAATGAGTGGTAATCAAGTTAGGATGAAAATCAGTGGAGCTGAGGCAAGAAGTAGCAAAAGCTGGGAGCAGAGTGGCACTGTCCGCGCAGCTGATGAACAAAGAGTGTGGACGCAGATGATATGATTGCGGTCAATTGAGGGTGAAGAAGTTAGATGCATGGCTGACAGGAGGTTGTATATGCATGAAAGCCCTTTTGCAGAAAATTTCATAGATTGAGAAAGTGATGGAATCTACTAAAAGCAAGATCTGCAAGATTTTAGGAAAAATAACAGGGATGGGATTGAAGAGTAAAATTAGTGGTTAGACAAGAAAGGGGGATCAGCAGTAGGGTTTCTGGTTAGTGGTGTGACAATTGTCAATGTCAAGCTTCTTTGTAGTGTCCTCTAAACGAACGATAATTTAATACTGAAGTAATTCAGGACAGAACTCAGAAGGTGTGTACTTAAGGCTTGCTAATGTGAGGGTCTAGAGGATAACAGGGAGGACCTAATGGAGTTGCTGACGAGACTGTTGTCACTTAATGTGTAAGAAAATTGAGAATAAATTAAGAATGTACGATATTGTGCATTTTTTGTTTGGTGAAATTGCATAAAAATTTGAGGACTTTACACTCAGATTGAAATGTAGTTTCCTGGTATCTTGTGCAACTGTTTTTTTCAGCAAGTAGGCACGCTGCACAAAAAAGTCTCACAAAATAGCGCCAACCGACCAATTCCAGCATAAAAATGTTTGTTGATGGCACGTTTTCTGGGCAAGCCAGAGTCCCACTTGCATCTCAAAAGCCTTTTAAGCTAATTGAGCGTTTTCATTAAACAAAGCCGCGCGAAATTGCATAACATAACATTTTATACATTTTTTCATGAAGATAACTTGAAAAAGTAGTGGGACGTTATCTCCAAAATACAGTCCGAAATACAATGTTACGGTTCACTCAAATACGATGGAGTAAATCCTTAAGCAGTGGCATTGATGACGGGAGTTGCAGTGTAATATATAACTCAATGCAGTGCCACAGATGATGAAGGATGAAAGATAACATGCAGAGCAAATTTCCCTGGGGAAAATACAGTGGCATGGTTTGCTCACAGGAGAAATTACTTTGCTAATTCATGATGCAGTGGAAAAATGCAATGGAACCATTGTTTCTGTACGGTATACCACGATGTAATTACATGAGCAAAAGAGGCATTAAAAAAAACCTTAGAGCCTCTACAAAGGAAGAAAGCATTTACCAATACGAGAATGAGAATTACTGCTTTCAACAATTTCAGAGTGCTGTGAAAGCATTTGCATCGACAGCTGTAAAATGAAAAATCTATGCACAAAAATGTGAGCTGGGTGGGCCTGAGGGTGCACAAAGAGAAACAGGACTGATAGATTTCAGATGTTGTATAGTACACGGTTACCCCGGAAACGGGCATCCTGGCATTCTAAGGTAACAAAAAAACAGAGATATTTACGCCCTGGTTGCAAATAGGTGGGTTTTCATCTGTTTGTGGAATTTAAGAGAGGCTTCTTTGGCCTGCAAATTGGAGGGAAGAGTGTTCCAAGCTGTGACCACAGAAAGAGCACGTCCGCCCAGTTTATTCCTTCAAACTTTGGGAACCGCCTCACAATGTAGGAAACTAGAACGAATGTACCATGAAACCATAGCAGACATGTAACTCTTAGTAGGGCATGACTGACTTTATGAAAGAGACACAAAACTTTAAATAGATTCCTTGTAGGAATTGTAAGCCTGTGAAGTTGCCCTCGGTGTAAATAAATGTATGAAATTCTGTTTAGGGCCAGGACCGGTCCTGCAGCAGCATTCTGAACTACCTGTAATTTTTGGGTGAGATAGTAAGGAAAACCACGAACAAGGAATTGCAGTTGCCCAAACCTGGATATTATCAGAGTTTGCTCCATATATTTTTCTCGAAGAGAGTTGCAGGCAGGAAGATTTTTTCTAATAATGCGAGCAGACAAAAAAGTAGACATTAAGGTATTGATATGATTCTCAAGGAAAGTCGGCGATCAAAGATGACCTCGAGATTTCTTACCTACTGGGCTTTTGGGAAGAGGTCTTAAAGTGTCAGGACACCTCTTGAGACAGTTTGCCGAAAATAAGGACTTCGGTTTTATCAGCATTCAGAACCAAAGAATTGGATTTCATCCAAGGGACCATTTATTGAATGTAGGTAGTGAACTATGACTGCTATTGGTACACTTTGCTATGCAGTCTGAGAATCATTTGTGTAATGTCTGCATAAGAGATAGATTTCAGTCCAAATGATTCAACCAACTCTGCCACGGGCAGACATAAAGTTGACGTAGGCGGGTCTATGGAACACCGAGGGACCCCTGTTGAGACTGCCTTAAACCAGGACTGAGATCTGCCCAGGGATCAGGGTCTGATAGGAGGTAATTGTGTAGAGTAAAGGCAAATAGGTAGCGTTGTTATATCTTGAAGCTGGCGTCACCCAAAACTGTTCACTGGTCCAACACTGTCGGATCACAAGGGTTAGTCATGATGACACATCTCAAACTCATCCATTGGGCACTGGCTTTCTCTTGCCATGGTCCGTGTCACTCTTATGAGGATTCTCTTGGGAGAGACATGAGCTGAGCCCACATCATCAGACAGGTAAAGTCAGGCTAATCCAGAGGCTCCTCATCAGAGGGAGGTGTTAAGGTGCTTGAGCCGCACTGATAGTTTAGTAGTGGTGAAAGGGAGAGGACTTTCTTTCAGCATTCAGGTGCCAGCTGCCAGGTGTCCCAACATGCGGTGGCAAAGTTCACTCAAAAATGCAGTGGTGGGGTTCACCTACAGGCATGCTGGCTTAAGTAACTCCTAATGCAGAGGCCTGAATGCAATGGAACAGATGATTCTGAAAGACAGTAGCACAGTTTTATTTATTTTTCATTTCTGTATGTTTTTCATTTGTGCAAAAGTACAGTACTAGGTTTTGCATTAACAAGCATAGAAGCAGCATAAAGTGGTGCAGTGACAGAGTACTGTACAAAATATTTCAATAACAGAAGCACAAGGAGGAATTGAACTGAGACAGATAGAGGGGTGATATTTGCACACAGGGAGTAATCATTCTTTCTGTACGCCATAGCAAGATGCAATAACATGAGTAGAAGAGCCATATGATGAAACTTTTTAAGAAGCCCCTTTCTGCATTAACATTATACTGACGCCAATGCACAGCTTTGTGCAAGGATGGAGCATATGATAGAATCTGATACTCGGATACCTTTCTTCCCTATGTTTGTAGTGTAGTAGAAATACATTTTTTTCAGCTAGGTCTACAACGACTGCCTCTACTGCCCCTCGAACCAATCACATTGTTCTACAGACCTTTGAACTGTGTGGGCCCTGTGTAGAGCAATCAGGACCTTTTTTGATCCTAGATGAATGGGTGATTTATTCTTGCCCTGCTTGTCCTTCATTTTCTGTACCAGCTAGTCCTCAGTCTTAGATAATTTAATGTTTTTATAATGTATAATGTGTTGTTTCGTTACAGAAAGAAAAATAGAGGGCACCCTGAACATTTATTTGAATACTTTCCCAGTGCCGTATTGCGGGGTTCATATGTTATGTTAACAGAGATGTGTATACCAGGTTCTTGCAGTGCTGTCATGTTCTAGTCGTGAGAGTATCATCACAGATGGAAGTCTGTTTCATGATTGAGCATGTCATCAGTACTGTTGGTGTGCTTTATATTTTGCGTATTGTAGGAAACCTACCTTTGCTGAGTGGTCATCTTGTATTTTTTGCATTTTGCCAACCCTTTATTTCTGCTGGCCATAGACCTCTGTGCACTTTAACCCTACTAACAAGTGGTAAAGTGCCTGTGCTCCCTCTTTAAACATGGGCGAATTGGCATACCTCTAATTGGTACATTTAACTTACCTGTAAGTACCTAGTATATGGTACAAAATGTACCTACGGCCTGTAAGTTAAATGGCACAAGTGGACTGCAGCACCTATCCTATCCATCCCCTGGAAAAGGGACCAAATTGCACTGCAGGCCCCAGAGACACGTGTGGACTGGATAGGACCGGTCAGGGTCAGTGTCCAGCAGTGGCTGCATTTTGAAATTTGCTGTCTCCTGCTACTAGCAACCATTGGTTGCCACAGGAGCGGGGGATCATCTGGGTGGTCATAAGCAATGGCAGGACCTGTTAAATAAGGCTGATTGCCACATCGTTGCCTTGCTGCCCCTGATGACTGCTGAGGTACCCATTGCTCTTTCCAGCACCGGAGTTACTCTTTCCCCTTTCCTTCTGTTCCTGTTTTAGGTCCAATGTGCGAGGTGCCTTTTTTGATCATCATTTGTGGGGAGCAGGACAGGAGTTGTGTTTGGCCACAAAACAGGTAGACAACCTGGCATCAATGAAATGCATGCATGTGAATTCAAGATGGAATTAGTTTGTTTAGCCTTTAACTCAAGCTGGGGCAAGGGTACTACGTTCTCTACTGAAGGCTACAGTCTTTACTGGAAGGCTGAGGAGGTCTGGCACATTCATTGGCCACAGCACCAGGGTACTCCATTACAGCCCTGGGGATACTAGGGGATGGAGGCGGCACCAGGGTACCAAGGTATGGTCTGATTGCCAAAGCCCGTCTCCCAATGTGTGCCTGGGGTATCCCTGTTTTGGGTGGGCTCCGGCATGGTTGTTTGGGGAAACAGCTGTTACGTTGGCCTAACTTCCACTCTGTTGAGGGGGCAGGTGAACTCGCCTTGTAAAGGGCAATTTATGGGGGGGACCAGCAGGATTTCTTCCCAAGTACAAATAAATTGAATCAGTTAATGCCACAAGGGCATAAGGGGTAGTCAACCATTACTCCTTTAGAGTATTTGCTAGGAAATGTATTGTATTGGTTATGGAGTATTTACTATGAAATTACATGTGTTAGTTATGTCCATGTGATAATCATTATGCTGTTTTGAACATATTGTAACTTGAAAACTTTTCATGTATATGATGTGTAATAAATACGACCAGAGAATATGGTCATCATTACAACCCTGGCGGTCGGTGATAAAGCGGCGGTAATACCGCTAACAGGCCGGCGGTCACAAAAATGGAATCACAACCATGGCGGAAACCGCCAACACGGACAGCCACTTTAACACTCCGACCGCCATGACGGTAGCAACAAACACCGCGGCGGACACCGCCAACAGACAGGCGGAAGACAATGTACAGCCCACACTATTACAAGGCACCAATCTGCCAGCTTTTCCGGGGCGGTACCAACGCCATCAAAAGCACGGCAGAAACAGTCTTTGGAAGGGAAACCACTAACCTCACGACACTCAACGAAGAACCAGGACACCATGGAGCCCAAACTTCAGGTCCTGCCCATGTTGCTGTGTCTCTTAATACACCACGAAGTGGAAAGAAGGCGGCGATGACCACGGTGAGTACTGCACCTAGCACACAGGGGAGGGGAGGAGGGAAAAGAGATACACCCCGTCACACCCTGGAAGAACGCAAGGACCAAACTAAATGAGTTTAACTAGTGTAATATTCGAACAATCAGATAGCCCAAGAGAACAGCAAATAAGCAGTATACACAAATAATTACAGCAAGTACACAAGTCCGTACACTGTCCCATCAAATGTCTGTGGACCGGTGGTCACAAAAAGCATGGGCGAAGCCCAAACATGACACCTGCCTCAAAACGGAGAGAACACTGCAGGAGCATCAGGTCGATAAAAAAATAGGCACCTCAGGGGGAATGGGAGAGGGGGCACCTCAGCCGGATGACGGTACAACGCCAGTGCTCCTCGAGGGGGCTCCATGCCCACTGCTTGCTCCTGGGGAGTGCAAAGCCACAGTCTCTCAAGTGGGTGGTTTGCCCACTGCCTGGTCCTGGGGAGTGCAAAGCCACAGTCTCTCAAGTGTGTGCACTGCCCACTGCTTGGTCCTGGGGAGTGCAAAGCCACAGTCTCTCAAGTCTCTCAAGTGTGTGCACTGCCCACTGCTTGGTCCTGGGGAGTGCAAAGCCACAGTCTCTCAAGTGGGTGGTTTACCCACTGCTTGGTCCTGGGGAGTGCAACGCCACAGTCTCTCAAGTGGGTGGTTTGCCCACTGCTTGGTCCTGGGGAGTGCAAAGCCACAGTCTCTCAAGTTTCTCAAGTGTGTGCACTACCCACTGCTTGGTCCTGGGGAGTGCAAAGCCACAGTCTCTCAAGTCTCTCAAGTGGGTGGTTTGCCCACTGCTTGCTCCTGGGGAGTGCAAAGCCACAGTCTCTCAAGTCGGTGACATGTTCCACTGGTTCTGGAGGAGGCTTTGTGCCCAGAGTGCTTCATCCTGCCAAGGACTGTGTGAGTGGATGTTTTTCTCTACTGGTTCTGGAGGGGGCTTTGTGCCCAGAATGCTTCACCCTGCCAAGGACTGTGTTAGTGGATGCTTTTCTCCACTGGATCTGGAGGGGGCTTTGTGCCCAGAGTGCTTCACCCTGCCAAGGATTGTGTTAGTGGATGCTTTTCTCCACTGGTTCTGGAGGGGGCTTTGGGCCCAGAGTGCTTCATCCTGCTAAGGACTGTGTTAGTGGATGCTTTTCTCCATTGGTTCTGGAGGGGGATTTGTGCCCCGAGTGCTTCATCCTGCCAAGGACTGTGTTAGTGGATGCTTTTCTCCACTGGTTCTGGAAGGGGCTTTGTGCCCAGAGTGCTTCATCCTGCCAAGGACTGTGTTAGTGGATGCTTTTCTCCACTGGTTCTGGAGGGGGCTTTGTGCCCAGTGATGCTGCATCTGGGGTGTGGCATGTTGACTTTGTTTCACCTGGGTGTCACAGCCACGCGATGTACCCGGAACAGGTAGCATGATACTCCATGGAGGCAGACACACACTCCATCCTGCGGCAACTTAGGCTGCCAATTGCTGGTTCGTGTCAGTGCTGGAGGTGGTGTCTCAAGTGGCGTGTCCAGGGTCCAGGACGTCACCTGCAGACTCTGACGGCTGCACACTGGGGATGGGGCTGACGTCGACAGAGTGGCATCGGCTGTGCACGTGGCGGTGCTGATGGTGGTGCAGGCGGCGATAGCTATGGCCTGAGATGCTGCCAGTGCTGTTCGTGGTGCAAATGACTGTTGGGGTGGATGGAGACACCATACCGTCTCCGGCAGCGTCGGGTGGCTGATCCTTGGGGAGGATGCTGCAGACTGACGTTGTGGCAGTTGCAGTGCAGGTGGCGGTCGGAGCGGCGGTGGTGACTGGGGAGCATGTGGCTGCCATCCCTGATGATTTGGTGGTCACCAGCCCCTCCCCAGGTGAAATCGTGCCTAGAAGTGATGTGCCCTTTGGCATGTGGACCTTCCCCATCTCGATAGCCGCTGCAGGGACCTTGGCACTGTCCACTCTGTGTTTGTGCCAGGCTTTGCTGGGTGGGTGGTGTGACTGTCCCCTGCTGGAAGCTGGTCCCTTTTTGAGATTTGCAGGTGGTGGAATAGGGTGGTCCTTCTTTTCTGTTGGTGGCACACTAGCAGCTCTGACGGGTGCCTCCTTTGACCATACTGGAGTAGCAGGGACCACAGCGGATGCAGATTTGGTGGGTGAGGTGCTGGGCTGGGATCTAGACATCCTGGCCCTAGGAGAAGGACGGGGGGAGGTGTAGGGAAGAGCTCCAGGTTAGCTAGGTACATTTTTTTGGACACACTGGGACGAGAAGATGGAGGGGGTTTGAGAGTGGAGGAAGAGGTAGTGGTTGTAGGAGGTGTACTTCTGCTGAGTTTGGGTGAAGGTGCATGGGTTGGAGGCTGTTGTGAGGTGAATGGCTGTTGAGTGGGTGTGTGCCTGCGTTTGTGTACTTTGGGAGGAGGGCTCACAGACACACTGGGAGAGGACACAGGGGATGTGTGAATGGTAGTGGGGGTGGTGATTGCACGTGAGCGTTGTGTAGTAATGGGCATGCTGGTGATGGAGGTAGTGGCTGAGGATGTAGTGCATGCAGGTGTGAGTGGAGACGAGACTGGGAGGGAGGTGGGGGATACAGTGGAGTCAGTGGATGTTGGTGTGTCTGCATGGGTATGGTGCTTGTGTGAGTGCCTGTGGGATGTGTGGTGCTTATGTTTTCCTGAGCCACTTTTGTGTGTTGATGTGTGTGCATGCTGGTCTGATGGTATGCTTGGGATAGGCTGAGGTAGAGGGGATTGGGTCTGGAAGTTGGAGGGGGGAGGCTGGACACAGGGACAATGGCTGCCATCAGTGCAGAGGCCAGAGCCTGAAATGCTCTCTGTTGGGCCGCCACGCCAGAATGAATGCCGTCCAGGTATGCATTTGTTTGCTGCAAATGCCTCTCGACACCCTGGATGGCATTCAGAATGGTTGACTGCCCAACAGTGAGGGATCCCAGGAGGTCAATAGCCTCCTCACTGAGGGCAACAGGGCTGACTGGGACAGGGCCTGAGGTGCCTGGGGTGAAGGAGATGCCTACCCTCCTGGGTGAGCGGGCACGGGAAACACGCTGCTGGGCTGCTGGGAGGGCGGTGGTGGTAGGGTGGATGGCAGCTGCACCTGTTGTTGCTGTGGGAACAGAGGTACCCTCCACCACAAGGGAGCTCCCATCAGAGAACGAGTCGCTGCCGCTGGTGTCCCCTCCTGTCCCCGTCGTAGAGCTCCCCATGCCCTCTGTCCCACTGGTGCCTTCACCTTCCGCGATTCACCCTCCTGGGCCATGTGGGATGCAGCTCCCTCCGTCTCCGGTGCCTCTGCTCCTCCGCCAGATGATGCTAATGCACACAAGGACAGGGTGACAAAACAAGAAGGAAAGACAGAGGAGTCACATGGTCAGTGCCAGCAACACCACTACCGTTGGCGGATACAACACACAGGGAGCAGCCCTATGCACTAGGCCATGCACTAGCAGTTAGTAGGAAAATCACCTGCCCATGGGGGACTACGCCTAACACCATTTGCTAGTCACCTGGAACCCACAGGAGCCTGACTAGTTGTAGATGCCCACTACCACTATTGGGGTTGGAGTGCCCAGAGCCTGTCTACAAGGGACCTACCCTACCAAGTTCGCCCTGGCCTAGGGGAACCTACAGCCCACATCCTGCACCCAGACACCTCGTAAAGCACGCAGAGTCAGCTGAATGAGACTGTATTCACCCCCTTGTGGCTGCTGTGAAGCCCTCAAGTGCCCATCCAGCTCCGGATATGCCACAGCCAGGATCCAGAACATCAGGGGGGTCATGGTGCGATGGGCACCCCTTTCATGTTGGGAGGCCATCCCCAGCTGGGCCTCTGCCGTCTTCTTGCTCCAGCGGCGCAGGTCCTCCCAGCTCTTGCGGCAGTGGGTGCTCCACATAAGATAGACCTCCAGGGTCCGCACTTCCTTGACGATGGCAATCCAAATACCCTTCTTCTGGTGGGCGCTGACCTAGAGGAAAGGTACAGGATGAAAGGAAATTACTCTCCCGCCCGGACCGTCATACTCATTGCCCATCAGTTCCCACTCATGCCCTGACGCACATACACTCACCATACTCACATGCAGGCCTCAGCCCCTCCCCCCCACATGTATCTTCCATCCACACCACTCCATACATTCATGGCCCACGCATCATGCTCACAGTGTACTCACCTGTTTGTCTGGAGGAACGTAGAGTTGCGTGTACTGGGGGAAGACCCCATCCACCAGTCTGTCCAACTCCTCCGCGGTGAAGGCAAGGGCCCTTTCCCCAGACACTTGAGCCATTGTCGCTTCCAGACTGAGGTCACAGCAGCACTTGCAGTGTAGGTCCTCTCCTGTTGAAGGTCAGGTATCAAGTGAGTGAACGGATAGAAAATGGCAGTCACGTCCGTGGCGGTGCGTACCGTCACCGCCGGCGTACATCGTCATTGGCTCCTGGAACCCATAGGGCCCAATGATAACCAATGCTAAATTGCACGGCGGTCTTCGACCGCCTACCACGACACTGCACAACACCAGCGCAGTTACCTCATTTCTCCTTGTCCCTCCTTACAGGTTAGGCAGCCGACATTTCAGGGGGGCACATGGCATGGCACCTAACTGCGTCACAGCACATTTTGGCAGAAATACAGACAAAGCACGCCACACACGGATTTACTCATATTACAGCAAAAAACACTTCTGCAACCTATGTGGTACATGACCCTCTGCTCGCCATTCTCCTCCATAGGGCACATCCGCTGGGGCAAATGATGAGATGGCGTCATCCTCCGGTGTACAGACCACTGGTGGACCTGTTGACAATGGAAGACAGACACATCATTATCACCTACAGACTTGATTGTGCAACAATCCAAGACCTATGTGCCCAATTGGAGCCAAACCTGATGACAGCTATCCGCCATCCCACAGGAATACCCTCTCTAGTGCAGGTCCTGTCAGTGCTCCATTTCCTGGCAAGTGGCTCCTTTCAAACTACAGTGGCCATGGCATCAGGGATGTCTCAGCCAATGTTTTCTAACGTGTTGACCAGATTGTTGTCAGCCCTGCTGAAACACATGCGCAGCTACATCGTATTCCCCCAGGTGGAGGATTTGCCCACAGTGAAAGCTGACTCCTATGCCCTGGGACATATCCCCAACATAATTGGTGCCATTGAGGGTACACATGTGGCATTTGTCCCCACCGCAGAAATGAACAGGTGTACAGAAATCAAAATGAATGTCCAGATGGTGTATTTGGCAGACCAGTACATCTCTCATGTGAATGCCAAGTATCCTGGCTCTGTGCATGACGCTTACATTTTGAGGAATAGCAGCATCCCTTATGAGATGGGCCAACTCCAGAGGCACCGGGTGTGGCTAATAGGTGAGCCCAAGTTCCCCACACAGTATGAATAGGTGTCTGGGTATGGGGTAGTCACTAAAGGTTAGTGTGTGTCTAACAGATTTCCCTCGACATTTGCAGGTGATTCTGGTTACCCAGCCTCTCATGGCTACTGACCCCAGTGAGGAATGCCAAGACAAGGGCAGAGGAATGCTACAATGAGGTACATGGGTGAACTAGGCGTATTATTGAGCAGACTTTTGGCCTCCTGAAGGCCAGATTCCGGTGCCTCCATCTAATAGGTGGCTCCCTATACTACTCACAGAAGAAGGTGTGCCAGATAATCGTGGCATGCTGCATGTTGCACAACCTGGCTTTGCAACGCCAGATGCCTTTTCTGCAGGAGGATAGGCCTGATAATGGTATTGTGGCAGCTGTGGAGCCTGTGGACAGTGAGGAAGAGGAGGCAGAGGAAGAAGATATTAACAACCGAAACAACATCATCATGCAGTACTTCCAGTGAGACACAGGTAAGAGACTGGCACTGCTCATCTCATATCTGACTACTGTAGGACATTGTATAAGTCAGCCTCTTAACCTCTGTGTATGGACACTGACAGTTCACTTTGGCTTTCCATTTCACAGATCTGGGTACCTCATTCTGCCTTCTGCTATATTTACTGCTGCCCAACAACTGTCATACATTGGTATGTGCAAATGAACATTTACATTGATATTTGTGGAAGAAGTTGTAATTATACATTTGTGAAAGTACAGACTGACTCCAGATTGGTTTGTGATTCAAGGGTGTTTATTTATGGGCTAATGTGTATAGGTGTATGTGGAAGGGGCTGGGGTGATGGTGGAGGAAGGTCCATAGTAGAGTCCAGTCTATCGGTATCACAGGTGCATTGTCCAATGGGGCATCAGAAGTGGAGCAATGTCAGTTAAAGGTGGACAGGGTGACAGAGTGGGACAGAAGGGTGACAATCAGGAGAGTCTTATTTCCTGGTGGGGGCCTTGGCAATGTTCTCTGTCTTCTGCCTGGATCACAGGGACCATTTGCAGGTGGTTCTCCTTCTGCAGGGGGTGGGGTGCTGGTGGCCTGTTGGTCCTGTGGCGGGACCTCCTGTCCACTATCGCTGGGGGACGTGGAAGGCTGCTCATCGTTCATGGCTGATGTCAGTGGCCCGGTGGTATGCTACTGTCTCCGTCATGGTGTTGGCCATGTCTGCCAGCACCCCTGCAATGTTGACCAGGGTGGTGTTAATGGACTTCAAGTCCTCCCTGATACCCAGGTACGTCCCTCCTGCAGCCTCGGGTCTCCTGAAACTTGGCCAGTACCGTGCCCATGGTCACCGGGGAATGGTGGTATGCTTCCATGATGTTTGAGAGTGCCTTGTGGAGGGTCGGTTCCCTAGGGCTGTCCTCCCCCTGTCACACAGCAGCCCTCCCAGCTTCCCTGTTATACTGTGCCTCTGTCCCCTGAACTGTGTGCCTACTTCCACTGACCCCTGGTCCGTGATTGTCTTGGGTTAGTGGGTTTGCCTGGAGTCCCTGTAGTGGTGGACACACTGCTGATTGACGTGTCCTGGGGACAGTGGCATGGGCCCGCTGGGTGGGTGCTGTGGTGGTGTTTCCTGAGGGTGGAGGTTCTGTGGTGGGTTGGGATTGTGGCAGGGTAACCTACTTTCCAGAGGTACCTGATGGGCCAGGCTGGTCATCTTGATCCAGGCGTGCAGAGCTGCTGTCGTCACTGTGGGCCTCTTCTGTGGGGGGACTGGATATGGCTGGCACCTCCTGTCCGGTGACACTGTGTAGGGGTCCTGTTGGGGTGTAAATGCACTGTTATTGTATCTGTGTGTGCCATCTTGTGCAATGGGTGTGTTTCCCTCTTTTACTGTGCTTACAATATCGCCTTGGCCCTTGTGTGAGTGGTGATTGTGTGCCCTGGGTGAATCTCTCCCTTGGACATGCTTTGGTGATGGGTGTCCATGCAGGTCTGTGATGGGTGTCCATGCATTGGTGTAACGTGCAGGGCTTGGTATTGGGATGGGTAGGTTGTGATAGTTGGGTAAATGTGAGGTGGTGGAGTGATGGGTGTGAGGGTAGGGGTAGGTGTTTGTGGTGGCATGCAGTTAGGGTGGGGGATACAGTAGTAAAGATTTGCCTTACCAGAGTCCAGTCCTTCTGCTACTCCTGCGAGGCCCTCAGGACGCATTATTGCCAAGACTTGCTCCTCCCATGTTGTTAGTTGTGGGGGAGGACGTGGGGGTCCACCGCCAGTCCTCTGTAAGGCTACCTGGTGTCTGGATACCACGGAACATACCTTCCCCCGGGTTCCACCTCTTCCTGATGTCATCCCGTGTTCTTGGATGCTGTCCCACTGCTTTGACCCTGTCAACAATTCTCCGCCATAGCTCCATCTTCCTAGCAATGGATATCTGCTGCACCTGTGATTCGAATAGCTGTGGCTCTACCCAGATGATTTCCTCCACCATGACCCTGAGCTCCTCCTCAGAAAACCTGGGGTGTCTTTGAGGTGCCATGATGTGGTGTGAGTGATGTGTGATGTGATGTGTAGGGTGATGTTTTGGGGTGTGAGGTGTTTTGTGCTTGGATGGTGTATGAGTGGTAGTATTGAGTGCCTCTGGATGCTGGTGTGGTCTTTGCTTTTCTGTCTCTCTGCTTCTTCAAAAAATTTCGTTCTAAGGGGTTGTTGGTAATGTGGGTGTGTGTTTTATATTGGATTGGATATGTGGGTGTGGTGTGTGTATGTGTATTCGGTGTGTGTATTTTGAATTGTCCAATGTGGTTGTGTTTTGTAAGTGTGTGTGTATTTTGAGCGCAGCGGTGTGTACCCCCAATGGTTTACCGCGGTTGAATGACCACTGCGTTGATTCGTGGGTCGTGATAGTGTGGGCGTATTCCTGTTGGCGTAACGGTGTGGGTTAGGGTTCTGCCAATTTATCACTGACCTTTGGTGTGGTGGACTTTTGTGGGTGTCTGTATTGTGGAGGATTTCTAACTGTGGTTCTGTGGATTTCCTCCGCGGACACGGTATGTTGGCAGCCGTCGGCACGACAGTCAGCGGGCTTTACCGCCACCGTTGTAATGAGGGCCTATGTTCTCTAAAGCAAGAATGGTGGATTGCATTGGGTCCTTTCCACAGAATCAGCTATATGTTGATGGGACTATAATGTATCATTTATTTGATATGAGCGGTCTTGCTGTGGTCCTCCACCTGTTCAGTGAACAGTGTAAAACATGGCTTCCGTCCTACCATTGTAGCATGGCTGTGGCAGTTTAAACACTGCAAATTGACCTTTCAAAATAAACCCTTCAGACAGGTCAAAGCTTCCCTCTAGAAAAATAATATGTCACCCCTGAGCAGGCATTGTTGCCCACCGGATAGGTTGCATTGTAGGACTTGTAAAAATATAATAGTAATGTCCTTATAGTGACAAGCACCCAAAAGATATTTTTCACTGGCGAGCCTAGCTCTCCTAGTTAGAAAACCAGAGTACCCGTTAGAAACCTCAATACTATATCCTGGGAATGGGACTAGCTAGAAAAATGATTAACTATTTTAATAGGTATTAAACATCTAATTAAGTGGTCAAGTCAGAATTTTGCATAAACATTAACCCCTTAGGCTCCAAGGATGTAATGGTTACGTTCAGTGGCGCGGATGTAACCATTATGTCCTTTGACTGGCCCTCAGGGGAAGCGCTAGTGCTCCCCCTGAGGGCCACACCCCCACCCCCAGGACAGGGATGGAAGGGGAATTGCTTCCCCTTTCCACCCCTGGCCTCCCTCGACACCTCCCCAGTGACGACTGATGACCTCATCAGAGGTCACCTCCCAGGAGGAGGGGGTGGGCCCAGACATCAAAAGAAAGGAAAGGCTTTTCCTTTCTTTTGATGTCATTCTGAGCATTTCTGCAGCCCGATCATAAAGCAATCGGGCTGAAGAAATGCCTGCTAGACGCTAGGGAGGTTTTTTTATTTTTTATTTACATATGAATGGGAGTGACTCCTTGGGCAAGGGTCGCTCCCCAGGGGTCATTTCATTATTAGGCCTTTTCTGCCCCCCCAGGGGCAGATCAGTCTATTTAAATTAGGCCAATCTGCTCCAAGGAGGCGGGGGGAGCAGAACCCACTAGACACCAGGGATAATTTTTTGTTTTTTTTTTCATGTGGGGAGCGACCCCTTAGGCAGGGGTGGCTCCCCTGGGCCTAATTGTTTTTTGGCCATTTCTGCCCCCCTTGAGGGCAGATTGGCCTATTTTTATTTGGCAGATCTGCCCCCCAAGGGGGCAGAAATCACTAGGCACCAGGGATTTTTTTGTGCCAATTTCACACAAGGGAAGCGACCCCTTAGGCAAGGGTCGCTCACCTGGGGGGCACATTCATTTTAGGCCATTTCTGCCCTCCTTTGGGGCAGATCGGCCTATTTCTATTAGGCCGATCTGACCCCGAAAGGGGTGGGGGGGGCAGAAACCACTCAGGCACCAGGGATTGGTGTGCGTGTATGTCTGTGTTTTGTTTGGGGGCGCAGCCCGTTGGGCAAGGGTCACTCCTCATGGGGGCACATTACTGTTGGCCATATAGATCAGCCTATTTTTGGAAGGTCCATCCGCCCCCAAGGGGGGCAGAAAGCCCACCAGAGAGCAAGGAAGATTTTGTTTTAAAAAAAAGAAGGTGGGGGTATGACTATACCTATAGTCATACCCCCACCCCAAATAAATGGGGCCAAAATTGTTCTGCCCACCGGTGGGCAGATGGTGCATTCACCCCCAATTCACTCCCTGGGGGTGAGGGGGTGCAGAAAACCTATTAGATGCCAGGGAATTAAAAAAAAATAGTGGGGTGGTGGCTACCAACCAGTATGGGCATGGTTATGCCCTGATCCAACTGAAGGGGGTAACAGTCTTTCAGTTCTCCCCCTGCACACTAAAATATCTTATCCCACAGCAAGCAAGAGGACATTTGATTATTTTGTGTTTTGGTTTTACATTTGGGCCATGAGAACTAGTCTAACTCTCAAAATCGCCCCACTTGGAATGGTGAGGGATGCACTTTTTGGACTTTGGGACGCTGCAATGTAGAAAAATCCACAAGACCTGGAGACATCTGAAAACGAAACATCTGGGTAAGTCCATGGTGGTGTGCTTCATGTGCAACTCGCACCATTCTCTTACCCACAATGCTCTGCAAACCTTCTCCTTTGCTGGAAATCACACATTTTTCCCACATTTTTGTGATGGAACCTTCCGGAATCTGAAGAAATCCACAAAATTCCTACCACCCAGCATTGTTTCATCTATACCGATAAAATGTCTGCCCCACTTGTCAGCCTAAAATATTTTGTTTTTCAAACTGCCCTTTTGGACCTGCTTTTATTCCCCCTCAATTTCGACATGTTTTTGGCACTTCCCTGGCACAAGCACTTGGCCCACCTACACAAGTTAGGTATAATTTTTACCAGGAGACTGAGGGGAACGTTGGGTGGTAGGAAATATGTCCCTGTACAGTGATCCCACACAGAACTGCGGGAACAATTTGATTTTTTAGCTAAATTTAAGGTTTGCTGAGATTTCGGGGTAAGAAAACACAGGGGATCCACGCAAGTCACACCTCCCTGGACTCCCTCAGGTGTCTGGTTTTCAGAAATGTTTCGGTTTGGTAGGTTTCCCTCTATGGCTACTGAGCGCAGGACCAAAAACGCAGGTCCCCCCCGCAAAAACAGGTCGTTTTGTATTTCATAATTTTGATGTGTCCACATAGTGTTTTGGGGCATTTACTTTCACGGGCACTAGGCCTACCCACACAAGTGATGTACCATTTTTATTGGGAGACTTGGGGGAACACTGGGTGGATGGAAATTTGTGGCTGAAATTTGTGGCTGAGCCCCACAAGTCACCCCATCTTGGATTTCCCTAGGTGTCTAGTTTTCAAAAATGCACAGGTTTGGTAGGTTTCCGTAGGTGCTAGCTGAGTTAGAGCCCAAAATCCACAGTTAGGCACTTTGCAAAAAACAGCTCTGTTTTCTTTGGGAAAATGTGATGTGTCCACGTTGTTTTTTGGGGCATTTCCTGTTGCGGGCATTAGGCCTACCCACACAAGTGAGGTACCATTTTTATCGGGAGACATGGGGGAACACTGGGTGGAAGGACATTTGTGGATCCTCTCAGATTCCAGAACTTTCTGTCACCGAAATGTGAGGAAAAGTGTTTTTGGGCCATATTTTGAAGTTTGCAAAGGATTCTGGGTAACAGAACCTAGTGAGAGGCCCACAAGTCACCCCATCCTGGGTTCTCCTAGGTGTCTAGTTTTCAAAAATGCACAGGTTTGGTAGGTTTCTCTAGGTGCCGGTTGAGCTACAGGCCAAAATCCACAGCTAGGCACTTTGCCCAAAAAACACATCAGAATTCAATGTAAAAATGTGATATGTCCATGTTGGTGTTTCCTGTCACGGGCATTAGGCCCACCCATGCAAGTGCGGTACCATTTCTATCAGGAGACTTGGGGTAAGACAGAATAGAAGAACAAGTGTTATTGCCTCTTTTCTTCCTCTACATTTTTGCCTTCGAAATGTAAGACATTGTGTAAAAAAGATGTCTATTTGAGATATGCGCTGTAATTCACATGCTAATATGGGGACCGCGGAATTCAGAGATGTGCAAATAACCACTGCTTCTCAACACCTTATCTTGTGCCTATTTTGGAAATACAAACGTTTCCTTGGTACTTATTTTTCACTCTTAATATTTCAGCAAATTATTTTCTGTATACCCTGTAGAATGAAAACCCATTGCTCATTTATTGGCTCTGGGTACCTAGGGTTGTTGATGAACCCACAAGCCCTATATATCCTCCCAACCAGAAGAGACCAGCAGACATAACGGTATATTTCTTTAAAAAATCTGACATTGCAGCAAAAAGTTACAGAGTAAAATGTGGAGAGAAATGGCTGTTTTTTTTAATCTCAATTTCATTTATTTATTATTTTAGCTGTTATTTTCTGTAGAAAAACCTTGTAGGATCTACACAAATGACCCGTTGATGATTTCAGAATCCTGTCTACTTTTCAGAAATATTTAGCTTTCCAGGATCCAGCATTGGTTTCACACGTATTTCTGTCACTAACTGGAAGGAAGCTAAAAGCACCAAAATAGTAAAATGGGGTATGTCCTAGTGAAGATTCCAAAATTATGTTGAAAAATGTGGTTTTCTGATTCAAGTCTGCCTGTTCCTGAAAGCTGGGAAGATGGTAATTTTAGCACTACAAACCCTTTGTTGATGCCTTTTTCAGGGAAAAAACTACAAGCCTTCTTCTAAAGCCCTTTTCCTATTTTTATTTAAAAAAACAAAATTTTAGCTGTATTTTGGCTAATTTCTTGGTTTCCTCCCGAGGAACCCACAAACGCTGGGTACCTCTAGAATCCCTAGGACATTGAAAAAAAAGGGTGCAAATTTGTCGCAGGTAGCTTATGTGGACAAAAGGTTATGAGGGTCTAAGCGCGAACTGCCCCAAATAACCCAACAAAAAGGCCTGGCACCTGAGGGGGAAAAGGCCTGGCACGAAGTGGTTAAGGAAAAGTAACTTTTAGAAAGTTATGTTTTACCTGCCTGAAGTTCCTTAGGGTTCATTTGAATTTTGTCTCAAGTCACCAACTAGCATTTGAATTGGTGTGAAAAAGGTGAGAAATGCCTCCTACGAGCAATCAGTAGGCTGACGTGAATGGGCTGAGATGACTCCTTTGATCCTCCTAAAATATGCAGGTTTGGGACTATAAGCACTTTTTTTACATAACAGTGTCAAATCCTGCTTGAGTGTCAGTGCCTACTTAACAGTTCTGCTGGGTTTACATATACCACATTAGGGTCCACTTGAAAGGCAGATAATAGGATGCTAAAATAATTATTGTGTTTCCACTGTTTGGTTGCTGAAGGACCCTGCTTTTTCCCACTAGACTTCTTTCACTGGGTTTTACAATTGACACATGGGATGCACTTTAGGGATAGGTGAAAAATTCCACCTGTGGAGTTCGCTGAATGTTGCCTGCTCTGCACTCCGCTTGGAGCACAGAGTTCCAGCAAAACTCCACCAAAAGCTGCGTGGTGTTTTTTTTCTCATGCATGAATCAACAACTTTAAGTTGGAGAGTGAGAATGTGCACCACTAGCATGATTTTCAGGTGCTAGAATGCCTCCCAGTGAGATTTCTCAAAGCAGGTGATGGCAGCAGGTTGCGACTGCTCGTGGTGAGAAAGCTGCCGCTCGAGTACAAAATCACATGAGTGACATAAAGAAGCAGCACCCTTTGGCACACTGTGTGGTGCTGTTTGCTCTGATTTTATAGTGTGGAAGAAGCTCCCGGCACTAAAAATCAGCACGAGCAGCGTGATGCGCCCGATTTTGCCCGCTCGCGTAACGCAACAGAATCTCATGGAGTTTTTATGTAACCCACCTCTAGTGCACTTGGGAGCACTGGAATAGGTTGGTGAGACAATTCTTGTATATCCACTCTCTGGTTGCTGATGACCCTTGTTTTATTCTACCAGACTTCTATCTCTTGATTTGTGGGCACAGTGGCTGCCCAAAACTGGATTTTAGTGTTTGATGTGGGAGGACATACATTTACCATAGTACACTCCCCACAAGCACCCAGCCTTTACAGCCCCGGTTTTGTGGATTAGAAGACTGTATGCATCTTCAAAATGCCCAAATTGGGAATGGCTGTCCCCTTTAAATTTTTCCCAATTGATTAGGGCATACCCAGGAGTCGTTCCCATTCACTAGCTTGTGTAGACAAATATGTGGGACCTGCAGGCACCCACTTCAGAGCACTCTTGGACCTCAGGAAGGACAGAAAGGAGCTTGACCGGCTATCTGTGATGAGCCCTGAAGGAATTTACCTGCTTCCTCTAACCAGCAAAAGAAGTAGTGGACTTCAAAAGTCAAGGGATATAACAAGTCAAGGGATATAACAAGCTTTAAGAAGCCCTTCCTGCAATTGCCCGCCTGACTAGTGGCAACTGGACCTGGAATGGTTCCTGCTGTTGGCCTCTGCCTGACACCATGCAAGTCTCTGGGTGCCTCCCTTAAGTTCCTGGGTGCTCTAGAAGTGTATTCCTGTGGTGGATTGGAACTTAAAGGACTAAGTCAGAAGGTAAAATGTTTTCCCAGGACAAACTTATTTGGTGTATCCAACCCACACTCCATCACGGCCAGCATCAAATTGCAGATAGGTCACGATCTATTGCACCTATTGACTATCTTTGGTACTTTATGCTTCTTGGCTCTATTTCTACTTAAACATTCTAAAGTTCATACCTTCCTCTTCCCTTATTGGATTTTTGTTATTTTGGTGTCATTTGTATATTAAATGTTAATGTATTTTTCTAATTCAGTTTAGAGTTTTTGTATATTTTTGCAGTTTGACCTTATTACTGTTTTGGTACTGCATAAATACTTTTTCCTGTTGCACTAAGTTGAGACTGTCTGCTCTGTGCCATAGCTGCGAGGGGTTTGAGCTCAGGTTAAATTAGTGACTTTGAAGGTTCACCCTAACATGGGTTGTGATTGTTCTGTGAAGTGAGTGATCACCAACCCCAAATGATAATTCAACTTTTTATATGTATTTATTTTGCTGTATATCTGTTGTGGTGGTTACTGTTGTTAGTTTGGTGTAACTAAAGATTTTAACAATTTGCATACATGCCATTTGATGGACTAGTATGTGCTTTTTCTTGATTGATCTATGTGTTTTGCCTTCATTGATATATGTATATGAGATAAGTGAGACTATGGCATCTTGTCAGGGTCAACAGAATCCTTTAAATCAGGCAAGCTGTGAGTGTCTGGTGAATGTTAGTTTGGTGTGTCATGTGGTGTCATAGGGTGATGTATTGTTTTATGAAGGCTGCAGTGCCTTTGAACTTGGTGAGGTCCAACTATTTGGTGCTTCTGAACTGAGCTGGGTGTGTGTGCATTTTTCTGATTGAAGTGTTCTGTTGGTTTCTTTTAAGTCTGGGTTTTATTACTATTACCTACAATATAAATAGGGAGGGATTTAGACCAGTGGTTTTCACTGACCAATATCTAGGGGCACCTACCATTTCACAGGCTGAAAATCCAGATTTTGTGCCCCGTAGAGGTATTTTATCACTAGAAATACAAGTAACATTTTCTCACTGCCCTTAAAATAAGCAAATCTATATAAAGGTGATTGGCATGTAGTTTTAAAAACAATTGCCTTTGTAACCTTCAGGCTTTGTCAATGGTTCATATCTATGTTATACTGTATCCCTGATGCTGTGCAGCATGGTTAATGAAAAAACAAATGGCTCTATGATGCAGACGAATAATTCTATAGGTGAGTGCATGCCTACAAAATAACCCAGGCTCCTTTTTTCTTTTTATTAACAGATCTGAGATGGATTGGTATATTAAAAAATAAAAATAGAACAAAAACTTTTTTTTCCCTCAAAAATGGGGAAGCAACACAGAGTGAAGAAGGGGGGAGTGATATTGAGCATATGGGTCAGGGGAAGCAATACAGGGGTGCGGGCAGGGGGCAGCAACACTGAGGGTGGGGAGGAAGCACACAGGGAGAGGGAGCAATGTGGAGCACAAGGAGGCCAATTAGCTCACGGGAGAGAGCAGTGTGCAGCTGTGAGGGTGGAGAAGCTCATGTGTGAGGGAGGGCAACGTAAGTTGGGAGAGAAGCACACGAGAGAGTCCAAAACGAGCACTGGTAGGGGAGAGGAGCACATGAGGGAGACAGCTGGAAAATACACTTGAGAGGTGCTTGAGCAAGAAGTAAAAAAAATAGTGCGCAGTGGAAGGACACAAGTAAAGGTGGATTGGTTTGGACGGGGTAGTCAAATCTTGGACAAGGTCAACCATCGAATAAGAAGCAAATGAGACCGCCAATAATACCAACCAGCGGTAAGCAATGGTTCAGCTTTAAGCCCACTGTAAGATCTGGTAAGCTAACAGTAGACTATGCAACCAGATAGCTCTGCTGCCTGCTTGTCTCAACCTAAAAAGGAGTTTGGATATCCAAAAACTAACACAAAAAGTATATATATATTTAATCAGTGGATCATTCTTCAGTCTGCCTGGGTACTAGAGTGCCAAAAGAGCTGCGGGAAAGCACAGAGAGACATAGTAAGGGCCTGCTGAATGTTGTTGGGAACGGCTGCTTATTTTAATCCCTGCTCTCGTGTGTGTTCTGCTCACCTTCTAACCACCTGCATCAGCAGCCTCGTGCTTCACTAAAATAGCTATCCAGTGGTCCTAGATTTTTTTGACAAAGAGACTTTTTGGGGAGCATTAGGCTGACAGCGCCTTTCTTGTTTATTGGACAAATAGCTTTTATTTACTTTGTTCTGGATGGCTTCTCAGCTAGTTAAGTGATTCCTTTGTTCGCTAAATCTTTCAACTTTTCTTTGCCTCTCTTGTTTTACCAGTAGTCACTTTTTGGGTCTCACTGTATAGCCAATTGTTGCCAGTTCTTTAAAAGGCACATAGAGTGGGCTCTAGCTCCCCCTAGAGGAGTACAACTCTCTCACCTCGTGTTATTTCCCTTGTCATTCCGCCCTCTACGGACGGTTTCCATTGCAAGAGGGACTGTTTGCATCTGAGAAGTACTCCGGGTCATCATGACCCATTCCATTTTTATCTCGTAGATGCTTTGCAGAAAGCAGTCGGTGTGTGCTTTGTGTTTTTCACTGCAGCAGGCGGCTTGAATGTTTTATTCGGGACTCAAGAAGCTAGCCAGGCCAGCTGGCTGTAGCAGGCACTGTGCGTTCCTGCCCTTTCTGGTTGTTAAACCACAGTGCTACGGTAATGCGTTCGGCCTGTGAGGTATGTGTGCTCCAATGCATAAGCCCCCTAAAGTGGACGTACGTAGCGAAGGGCTGGGAATGGGGGAGAGGGGTTTATTTTGGACATGCGCCGCGGACGGCGACCCCCTTTGTTCTGCCCCTTTGTTTTTCTTTACAAGGAGAGAGAGGCAGCCCGCCCCCCCTGCGGCGCCCCCTTTTAATAGGGCTAATGATCGAATCGGGAGAATGGGGGTCTTGATGGGAGAGAGGGACAAACATTCTCTGGCTCCTGAAGTGTTATTTTACCGCCCCCAGCGCCCCCGCTGCGGACACACATGCATCAAAGAGAACCATGTGGGGGTACAGTTGCCTGTTGATTTCAGTGGAAAGCGCCGCCCCTCACCCCTGCCGTCTGAGAGCTGGAAACGCGGAGATCCGGGCATCGCTTGGCCCTTCACCAATTGCACAATTAATTGCGTTTATATAGCGTTTACTACCCCTGCGGAGGCGTTGAAAGTAATGTCCGCTACAGCCTAAAGTGCTTGGGAGCCCGCTCCGGGATTTAAAGCGCTATAGTGAAATGACTCTAAAGGATAATCCCTGCCCGCTCCCAAAAAGCAATAGTATCTCCTACCTGCAGCAGGGCACCCTTTTTGGCCTTAACTACCCCTCCCCTCTCCTTTTTGAGAAGCCAATGAACAAATCCAGTAACACTGACAATGTGTTAGCACTTAATGCTTCAGGTAGAGGACTTTCATGGGCCTAGCTGTATAAAAAAAACAAAAAAAAAACAGTACATATGTATAGATGTTAAGGCCCAGTAATGCACCCTCTGAGTTCTGTTGCTATTTACAAAGCCCTCACCCACTGGCCCTTTGCTGATTGTCGTGCGATTCCTGGCATTCACGCGTCCTCCTAGTACATACAATCCTCCCACGCTGCACGTGCACACATGTATGTATAGTTCGACAGTTTGTTGGCGGTAGCAGGCTGCTGGTGCGAGATGCCCCTCGGGCTCGGTGTCAAGGTCTCCAGAAGACCCCCGAGGCCTAGCATTCCTTTCCCCGCTAGCGCTACCGAAGAGCCCGCTCCAGGCCGGAGAGTGTAGGTGGGTCCCGGGTAGATCAGGGGTCCAGAGGATATGGGCAATAAAGCAGCGCGGGCCGGACACGCAGCGAGGCGGCGGCGGGCGGGGCCATTACTGCGCAGTAATTGCACCCCAGCGATGTTTGTTGTGTGCCCTCGACCCTCAATAAGGGCCACTTAATTATCTACCTCCGGCGATAAGCGCTGTTCATTTAAAGTGTAAAAACACACGCATTCCGCCGTCTCCTCAGAAGAAGTCTGTCACCTCACACGAGACAGTGCTGTCGAGCACATGCCACCCGGGTCTGGAGGATGAATGGCTGACTGGCCCCTTCAGACCAACTTTTGGGCTGCAGTTTGTACGCACTGTTGTTTTTTATTTTAATTCTGTAGTTTGCATTCAAAATTGTGCGTGAATTGTCCAAACACAGCGCCGAGTCAATGAGTTTCCACGTGAGCACAACTGCCACTTCCATGTAATAAGAGTGGTAATTTGCGGTGTCCTGTAACATACTCTCGCGCACAGGCGTACAGTGGATCCGGAGGTGAGCTTCTCAAACTTTATAAAGTTCCCTGGCCCCAGACGTCGGCTTTTTCTCTGTGTTCCTATTCATTATTTTTTGTGCCTCCCCTGTAACTCCCCCTCCGCCTGTGCTGAAGTCTGCCCGGACATCTCTGGCCCCAGCTCTTTGGAGGGCACCTGGGCCCCTTGAAGGGATTCAACCCCCATGATGTAGACATCTTTTAAAACTCACGCGCCCACCCTGTCTCACCTGCACTTGGAATGTTCCAGGCACCGCGGCAGGATTTCAAACCTCACCACAGAGGGGGATTATTAGCTTTCACGTGTTTACGTCACGGGGACGTGGGAGGAACCCAGACGGTTAATTATTAGTAGTAATTAGTTTGTAGCGACAACCGTCCTACCTTCCGGTAAAGTCAGAGCCTCTTCTAATAATAATATAAGCTACAACAAATTGATGTTAATATCATTATTAATAATATTAGTGGCGTTATTGATAATAACTGCTTCTCTTATGCGGTTTCTAAGAACTTTGTTAGTAACCGCTGTCAGTATTACTTGTGTAATTATTATTATCAATAATAATAATAATAATAATAATAATAATTGCTGCTAAGTGAAGACAATATTTTTGTTGCCTTTTTCCGGGTGTACGCCTAACGTCTAATTCTTCGACGCTGCTCTTGTGTGTTTCCCGCGCTCGCTCATTCTCAAGGACCCCAAAACGATGACACAAATGATAAATATTCTTGAAAGAAACAGATGTTTGCTGCCGAAGCCACGGCGGGATGACCTGCACCGCGCGCGTTACTATTATCGATGAATTAATCACGGGTAACTCGGACAAGGAGGCGACTCCCCCGCCCCCCCTCTGCCTCTTCAGACTTTCCCTGGACTCCACGGAAACGAAGAAATGCAGACTCAGACCCGCGCGGCCGGACTCCGGATCGCGGCACGGCCAACCCACTGCCCAGAGAGCCCCGGCGGTGGGGCCTGCTGCCCCGGCGGTGGCATTTGTAAAAGCCCCGGTGTTGGCACCTGATGCTGCCCCGGCCGTGGCATCTTTAAAAGCACCGGTGGTGCCACCTGATGCTGCCACGGCCGTGGGATCTGATGCTGACCCGGCGGTGGGAGCTGCTGCCCGGGTGGTGGGATCTGCTGCCCCGGACTTGGGAGCTGTTGCTGTCCTGGTGATTGGCCTTGAAGCTGCCGGGCAGATAGGTTTGTTAAAAGCCCCGGCTGTAGGACTCGCCGCTGCCCCGGCCCCGACGGACTCTGGAAAGTGCGGTGCCTTTCCGTGACCGGTCGGCGGGTGCGACAGGCGAAGGTTGCGGTCTCCGAGGGCACCCCTAGCTGTCCCGTCATCTCTGGAACCTAGCGCCAAAGTGGTTGAACTGGAAAGTGGAAACCAAGAAATGGAGCTTTACAACACAAGTCCTCCGCTCTGAGGAGGGAGCCGGGGAGGAAGAGAACGGGCCCCGAGAACCCCACATAAGACACGACTCGGCGAGACTGGCTCGGGGTCCGGCCGCGCGGCTAGAGGTTCACTTTCTCACTCACCCAGCGCTTCTTCGGCTCTCGTTACCGCTTCTAGGCACTCACCCACGGGACAAGAACTATATGATCGTCGATTCTTGCAACTTAAATAAAAAGTATCCGAAATGGTGCATACAATCATACAAAGTATCCGGTTCGCCATGTACATCCCACAAGGTGCTCAGAGCGCCCACAATAACATATAAAGTATCCCGGCCGGCAAAGACAGGCGGCATGCAATAGCGCACACAGACCGCCACATACATTCTTACAAAGTGTCCGCCGCCACACCCATATATATATATAAAGAATTCCGACGGGCACAGAGAGGCATGTAATAGTGCATACATTCGTGCAAAGTATCCGGGCGGTCAAATACGTCCATACAAAGTGCCCACCGCCACACTCACATCCAAAGTATCCAGACGGACACAGAGGGACGTATAACAATGCATACATTCATACAAAGTGCCACCTACATCCATACAAAGTGTCCACCGCCACACTCACATCCAAAGTATCCAGACGGACACAGAGGGACGTATAACAATGCATACATTCATACAAAGTGCCACCTACATCCATACAAAGTGTCCACCGCCACACTCACATCCAAAGTATCCAGACGGACACAGAGGGACGTATAACAATGCATACATTCATACAAAGTGCCCAGGCTGCCACCTACATCCATACAAAGTGTCCAGACCGCAATAGACACATACAAAGTGCCCAGACCGCCACATACATTCTTACAAAGTGCCCAGACCGCCACAGACTCACTTACATAGTGCCCAGACCGCCACAGAGATATATAAAGTATCGTGGCCGACACAAAAAGATCATTAATACATTCGTAAAGACTATCCAGAGCCACATATGTCCAAACAAAGTGCCCGGACCACCGCATGCAGCCATATAAATTGACCACGCCGCCACACTCACTTACAAAGTATTCAGACCGGCACAGAAAAGTGCGTAATAGTGCACACATTCGTAAAAAGTATTCGGACCACCACATACATCCATACAAAGTGCACAGACCCACACAGAACGGCGCATGTCCTAAAGTAGACGTTCCGGTAGTTGGCACAATGAGGTTAACAAACGCAGGAAACAGAAATGCGGAGTAAACGCGATAAAAAGTTTCTCCTCTCTAGGTCATGTTTTTGACTACATTGTTCAAAACAGTGTTTTCAGAAGTATCACAATTTACAGCTCTATTCACTCTGTCTCAGAAGAAACCCACCCACAGTTGCGAGCGGCTGGCTCGCGGTGTTGAATGGTTGAGTGTGTGGATGAGTGCTTGGTTGTCAGAATGAAAACTCACTTTTCTAAAAGAATAAATGTGCGAATGACAGAGTTAACGGCTCGATGCATCAATTTAACAATTCGAGACTGAATGACATATGAACAGAGCATTGAATGTATGATTTAATGAGGGATTAATTCGATGTAGGAATGGATTTGCGATTACACCTCTAAATGTATGAATGGACTAATGAGGGATTGCTTGAATGAGTAATTCAGTAAAGCAGTGACAGGATGACTAGGTGCCCAAATGAAAATCGGGCCAAAAGACTCAATGATTGAATGTATGAATTGACGACTCTCAGCTGATTAACTTATTAAGCAGCTTTATACGAGTCTTTCTTACTTCGCACAAAAGGCCCCCTTTGGGCATCGGCGCACCTTAGAACCAGCTGTGGGTTAAAGCATATTGCCTCACGCAAGTGACTGTGTTATTATGAACATTTAATAATCAACGGATCCGTTTCCTGGGCTAAAAGGAGAGCCCCATATGCACGCAAGAATGTGTGAAAGGCACATTTGGGGCTGTAAACGTGAATTTAAAAACTGAGTTATTGCTGGACAACAGTGGTCGAGATCAACAGTTTATGGTGAGTGATCGTGGAGGAAGGTCAGTTTCTGCGTGATTTAGAGGCTGCGATCTGTGTCTCAGCTGGAAGTGTTATTTACGTCTATTAGCTTACTGCACTTCTAAGATGCACTCTGCGACGATAAGTGCGCGTTGTGAACTGTGCATGATCACTGATGTGCACAGAGTGAGATATTGGACCATAATGAACTACCACCCGCCCAATGTCCCTCCCCATCCCCACCACCTGGAAAACAAGCTAATGAATGTTTAGCGGCCTAAAGCTCATTTTAAAGCGCTTCCGAAGCCTGCGCGGGCGCCGGCCCCAGCCCGGAGTATACTTATGCAATCCACACGCAACCTGCGGATTTACAGAGACGCTGTGGGCGTCCGGGCCTGTTATCATGGCGGATAATTATGCCCTGCGTGTTGTTCAGGTGCCCAGCTGATAGCAGTGCGGAGGGTAATGGGTATTTTGAAAGGTTCAGATGAGTCTGGCAGGGGCCCGCTGTCAGCGTGCACTGATGCCACTGCAGGGGCTTCCGATGCAGCCGGCAACCTTCCAGCCCATGCAACTGCTCTCCCCCTTCCCAAGGCCGGTCTCAGCGGGCACTGAAGCCGCTGCAGGGACCTCTACACCCGCTGACGTCCTATTGAGGCCTTCCAGGCCCCCTGGCCCCGCTAGCCCCCTACTGAGGCCTTACAAGCCCCCTACCCCGGCTAAACCCCGTCCAAGGCCGCCCTCAGCGTGCACTGATGCCACTGCAGGGGCTTCAGAAGCCGCGAAGAGCCTTTCAGCTCCTTCCCCTGCTAACCCCCTGCCCAGTGACCCCCTCAGCAGGCACCTATCCCACTGCATGGACTTTTGAGCCAGCGTGGGGCCTTCCAGGTCCTGACGTGCGCAACGGGCCCTCATGGCCAGAAGTCAGGCGACCTCACCAGTCACCCGCGTAGACGTGCCAGTCACAAGCCAGGTGTACTGCAGCCACGCCGGGGCTCAGCCTGGCATCCTCTTCTATCGTCAACGTACGGCGTCTCATGTATACCCCTGATCACAGCCCGCTTCCTTACGTAAAGGTCCATGGAAGGGGCCTCCGAATGTAGGTGTCTCACCGCCTCCCCTCGAAGGCGCTTCCTTTCACACGCCGTGCGCACAGATCTGGGGATCTCCTTCAGCCCCCTCGCCCCCCGCCCCCCGGGTCTCGGCTAAGCACTCCACTGCCCGAGTGAGACTGATCTGTTTCCAGTGAGCCTCTCCCCCCAGACAGCAGCAGGCCGGGAGCGCTTATCGGCTTTTATAAATACACACACTCGGCTGTTTAGGCTGGAATTAACTGCGTCTTTCTCTGCTCACAGCGCCGGTGTGGACGGCCAGGGCAGCGAGGTGGCAGAGGTGGGAAGGAAAGGGGGGGGGGGGGGGGGGGGCAGGACGAGGGCAGGATGGATGCCTGATGTATTCTGAGCTGTCACTACTTATACATTCAGTATGGCTGATACTGTCAGAAATGTCACTCGTTGAGTGAACAGGGCGCTATGACATCACAGTTGGAGCTCCATTACGCCACAGTCCCAGCGTTCTAAAGAGACTGTGGGGGTCTGCCCATCAAAGAGTACTGGTTTAGTGCCGTCACGGCCGAGCACTAAAGACTAGGGAAACTTTTGAGCTGGACAGTTCCCAAACTGCCCGAAGTCGAGTGCAAGGGGCAAGGAGCGATAGCAGGAGGGTCATCGTGACGTCAGAAGAGTTGGATAGTAACATCTCAGTAACTTTACCATTCCTGTTCGAGTGCAAAGGCCATTATTATATCACCTTGAGTGAATTTTGACATCACAGAGGGCGAGTTGTGACATCTCAATAACTATAATAGTTCTGTGTAACTGAAGTGCTAGTGCGGTGCAATTTGTCCAAGTGCTTAGGCATCACGTTACGGGGGCAATATAAGATAGCAAAAGAAGGTGCATTACGCAACACAGAAGATGGATTTTGACTTCATTGTACGGCTGGTTTCTTACACTTTCAGTATCCTGCACGTGGCGAACAGCAGACACGCACACAAGAGGCCCGTTAAGAATCCACAACATGGCAATGACGTCACAGTAAAATAGAACATATAACATGTAGGATGCATACGCAAAGTTGAATGCATTACAATAGTGGTTGATATGAAGCTACCACTGCCTCATCACGATGTCATAGTTGGTATGCAAAAGGACTTTGGCCCCTTTTCCGAGTTGGTCTAAATATTTCTTAAACGATGAGAGTGATCAGTCTTCCCTCTTCAGCATACCCTAATCACCAAGAAAAGGCAAACACAGCCAGGACATACATTTGGTCATTGAGTACTGATTCCACGTTTGTTTCATCTCCTGCGGCTGGTTCTCGTTGCGTAAAGCCATCGGTGGAACTTCTAATCCTAATGCCTCGTTTCATTGCGAATATGAGAGCAAAAAAAAAACCGCGTGCCACACCTGATTAATAGTCGCATAATAGCTGTTGCTTAGGGTACATTATGCTCTTTCACGCAGCCGCCACCCAGCTTTAGGCCTGTGTGATTAACTAGGAGGTTACACCTAGCCACAAAAACAAGAGATGTATGTTTTGCACTCAATCTAATACTACATTATGAACCTGCCTTCTCTACTCGACTTATTTGTGTGATATTGGGCAGGACATTAACTTCCTGTGTCCCTATCCTCTTAATTTGTCAGTATATGATCATCACTTAGTAGGAGATTAACCCCAGCAGTAAGTGCACGATACAAGGTGAACATTATAAAGTTGATTAATTCAACAGTTATAATTTTGTACAGTTATATAACCAGACACACAAGATCACACACCGCAACGTGCAACAGAGCCAGTACACTTCTGACTGTAGGCCTTGCAAATGTAACAGAATCAGTTAGCAAACATCATCTAAAACATTTTGCAACCCTTTGTGAAAGTTATGGGCGTTCGATTGACAAAAGAAATAGCCCTTTAAATAATCTGACAAAACAAGAGGCTTCCAAGTCACTTCCACGTGTTTCACTAATGCCCAAGCTATGCGTCTCACAAACCTTTAACAAAACCCTCTTTTTAAAATAAAACATGTATCAGAGACAGCTGACACTCGCAAAGTGGTATCGCACGAATATAAAGTGAGCTGCGGTAAGTGTACAGCAACACTGCTCTATGGATTTAACTTGTCACAGTTAAACACAGCACAGGCACTGTCTCGACATGCCTTATAATATTTAGGGCATATCGTTTGTTTTTTTCTTAAACATGTATTCTTCTTTATTTCCTAAGGCGACTTAAGCCTTAAATGTCAGGTAAGACGATAGCGCACCGGGCATCCCCAGACCTAGCAACTTGTAGATCCCGGCATCAGAACAGACTAAACACAGTGTGCGGCAGCAGGTATTTTTATAGTCTCTTCTGCCAATCAGCGTTGCCTCTTCGATCAACTTCCCACCCCCTGTTATTCCTACAACCTCACCTTTACCGGGCGCAGATTGGTGGAACCAGACGCCAGTCAAGCCCGGCCCCGGCGATCGCACGCTTTTGCCCAGGCGGGTGGGCGTGGTCGCGCCTCAGGGCACGCCCCCCGCCTCACGTGGGCGCGGCTGGGGTTCCTCTGCGCGAGCCGCCCGGGCCGAGGGGGAGACAGAGCCGAGCAGGATCCCGGAGGAGCGGAGCTGCGCAGGGGCCGCTGCAGGGAGGGCTGGAGCAGCGCAACACTGAACCCGGGGTGGCACAGACACAGTGCACGCGGGACGAGCAGCGGCAGCTTCGGAAGCAGCTCCTACTCCGCTGCTTTTGGCCGCACCGAGAGAGTTCCTGTGGATCTGCTTCAGCACCAGCAGCATCTTACTTCAGCGCACAGAAGCGACCTTAGCGCTTGGATCATTGGCTCCGCTGGCTTTAGCACCTGCAGTGGATGCTTCTGCACGAGCCTCGCCAGCACCACGAGCAGCCCCACCACCCCAGGGTCAACAGTACTGACACTGCGCCGTCTGCTTCACCCGGGGCCAGGCGGAACTGTGAACTGTGCCAGGGAGGGCAAGCGCCCCGGACCGCCTCAGCGTGACACCGCTTTATCGATGATGACTTTTTATGCAAATATGACCCTGGACTGGGGAGCAGCATGTTCCTAAGGTGAATTTTGTTGGCCAGTCTCCCTTGTCTTTGTGCTCCTGGTCCAGTGGTAAAACAGTACCTCAGGAGAGGCAGCAACCTACAACTTCCCAAGCTCTGTTTCTTCCCCCACCCGGGGGTCCAGGCTCTGTGCGCCTCTTAACATCCAACACAACTTTTCACTCAGCGCCGCCCCCATTGTGGGGCACCCCATCCTCAGGGGTTCCTCCCCACCACCCTGAATTTTTAGCAGCCCCTATTCTCTCTGATGCTCCTCCCCTGCTGGGTACATACCTAGCGCTCGCAGCCCCCTCCCCATGCACCCACTTGTAGGGGTGGCCAGTATCACTTCGGTTGGCAGAGTCTGCACCCACCTGTAAACCCCTCGTGCACTCTGGAGCACCCACCACGCCTGGGGGTTCCACATTCTGTTCTGTGGGGTGCTACATGCCCCGTGGCGCTTTCTCCATCCCTCTCATAGCAGTTCCATTCATTCTCTGTGGAGGTTTACCGTCCTATCGTGGTCTGCCATCCCTCTCTGTGGGGGTCCACCGTCCCTCTAAGTAGCAGGTCCCCATCCCACTTCTGGGGTCCCCGTCCCGTCACCCCGTACTTCTTCAGTCCTGCCGCTGGCTCGAGGCCGGCGACCACCATGTGCTGAGCCATGAGGGGGTCCCCATGGAAGTCGCGCCCCTGAGCTGCCCGGGCTCCCCGGATGCCGCCCCCTGCGGCCTCCTCTGCCTCCCCCCAGTGAGGCGGAAGGCGCTGCTCCTCTTCGCCATGCTCTTCCTCTGCCTCTACCTCTTCTACGCCGGCTCCTGCGCCTCCTTGCACCCGGGGGTGCTCCTGCAAGGGCCAGAGGACTCGAAGGGCCGGGCAGGGCTGCTCGCCCGGCTCCTGCTGCTGCGACCCCCGCTGGAGGTGCCTCAGGACCGGACCCCGTCTCCGGAGCCCCCAGATGAGGCGGACTACCCCGAGCCCCGGGAGCCCGGGCCCCTCTCCAGCTTCTACAACGGGGCAGGCAGCCGGAAGCTCCCCCAGGCCCTCATCATCGGGGTGAAGAAGGGGGGCACGCGCGCCCTGCTGGAGTTCCTGAGAGTGCACCCCGATATCCGAGCCGTGGGGGCCGAGCCCCACTTCTTCGACAGGAACTACGACAAGGGCTTCAGCTGGTACAGGTGAGTTCACGTAGTGGTTGAATGGTTGTCTGAATGACTGTTCAAACTTACAGTCCTCTCTAGACGCTACACTGGTGTGCTGGTGGGACGAGTTAATAATGCTTTTCCATTAATTAATCCAGATGAATGAATATTGACACTTAGGTGACGCACCCCACGTATCCACACACCTCTCTGTGGTTCAATCCATGGACTTCGGTGGATACATATTAATTAATGACCAAGACTTTAAAAACGAATTAATGAATGAATACTGACTTTTCTAGAGCAGTCTTCAGGGATACTGTCACCGTAGGCGCTACACTCAAAGGGCTTCAGCTGGTATAGATGTCCCAGGGACAAAAAAGCACAACCTGCAGAGAGGCCCTGTATTTTATAGGGCTATCGAAAAACATCATGTCAAATTGGGATTTCCGTGGTACCAAAGCTCCATTGTTTAGTTACCCTATCACGGGAGAATTACAATTATATTTGTTTTACACTTGTGCCGCAAGAAAGCTGTTAATATCCCAATTGGTGAGCGCCCTATGTCGTGAAATGCAAACCAGATTCTGGCATTCATTTTGTTTATTTATCCATTAAACCTTAAATTTTCTTTGTGAAATGCTCCGACCATGCGCGTTTTTTCTGATCTACTTTATTTAGCAAGTTTTTTGCAGCACATTTTGGTCGGGAATTGCGCCTCGGCTTGTGTTTAGAAAGCGAATTGACTTCCAGCTGTGTGTAATGCATCATCCCTCCCTGCGCCTTCGAGGGTAGGTGTGACAGAGCGACTGGCATATGGCGCATCTTGCTACCTGCAGACTTGTCTTCTGAAACCTAGGCCTGATGGAAACACTCCTGTTAGTTAATTAGGGATCTGGTCACACAAATATCACCGCACTCCCTCAGAGCGTACTCCTCAGCGCGGGAGCTTGCAGTAATGTTCCACTCCGGTGTTAGCGCCGAGAAGGTTTTCCGTGCGCTACAGCCGAAAGCCACGAAGTTTACATGGGTTGATCACAACGATGAAAGATCAAGTCGTGTGAAGATAGTGGAGCAGAGGGGTGCCAGAAGCATCCCGGGACACATACTTTTTCCACAGGGGGGTGACCTGAGCTGGAGGAATCTAGCAGAGGGTCGGGGAATGCCCGCACGTGGCTGGATCAGATTTTAGTTTTGTTGTACAGCCCCAGCCCAGTCACCATAGTCCTTGAGGAAGGGCTGTCATGTTTTTAGCTTTGTTTGCCTCCAGTGTATTCGCACAACCACCCCTCGACACACGCAGGATGTGTGCCCTACAACCACTCCCCCACACCAGTCAATTGCCATCGGGATTACCTTCCATCTCCGAGATCCCTGCTGGCATTTTTTTCGGAGGTGGCTTTCACCCCCCACCCCTCCTGTTAATTTGTGATTATGTTCATATCTCGATAGTTCATGTCCCCTCCCCGGGCAGTTTTTACGTCTGCCCTGCCCCCCATCGCTTGTATGTAATTCCGTACCTTAATATTTCTCTTGTTTTTCCAGCTCCCCGTTCCCGCCGAGATTACTTAAATATTACCCTGTCACCCACTGCTGCATCCCTAGTGTATATTTCCCTGTCCCCGACCCACCGATCTCCCCTCCCCCATTTCTTCTATGGATTCCAACAGCGCTCATCTATTATTTCATGTGCTGTCAGCCCCCTTACCCCCAACAACCCCGGCGCGCTCAGACCCTCATTTGGGTCCGCAGTGCCTGACAGTGAGCGCAGAGCTCGTCGCTTTCAAAATACATCGGCGACCGCTGGATGCGTTGGGGTCGGCGGGCAGTGGCTGAGATTAATCAGACCGCCGGTGGTTGAACAAACATGTTTTATTGCCCCTCGCCATCACGAACATGATTGTGCGCAGTCCATCTGGAAAAAACATAGTAACTTTTCCCCCACACACATTTTCCCTTTCCCTCTCTGTTTTTTGGGGAATGGTTCGCGCAGAGTTCAGATGGCCTGATGGCTCCAGGCTGACGATCGCACATTTCGAGGGGGCATGGGGATCCCCGGAGTACCCCGCCAGCTGGGCGCACTGCAGTCAGTCCCACATTAAACAGCCATTCCATTGATTTTTTTTTTTCTCTCCCTTTTTCAGGGCTCCCTTGGGAAATCATTCGGCATGATTTAAAACCGGGCTAAGTAAATACTGGATATCTTCCTTGTAATCAGCGCAGGGATGCATAACCAGTCGAAAAAGCACCTTCGACGAGTCGGAGGGGCGCAGCCTGCAGAAGACTTTCCTCTTTGAAATGATCAATATAGAATTTTAACGACACGAGCCTATACATACATATATATATATATATATATATATATATATATTTGTAAAGGCAGCGTCTGATATTAGTTGCGTTTTCCGCCGTCACTTAGAGAAAGACGCTCCAGTGACAGAGCTTTGGAAAAGTCCTAATGACCACAGTGTTCAGAGAGCTGTGAGATTTCCTGCCTTTGTCTCTCTTCAGTGTTGGGGTGACGGGGTCCCCTAGGGGCGGTGGGGGGGAGGGAGGGTCTGGTCGGCTTCATGTAGCCAAAGGCCGAGTCCACTCTAACATTTCGTGAGTCCCTCAAACGAGCGTAATATGTATTTCCCTTCAGCACGTAGTACGCAACTCGAGTGACGCGGTAACACTCCTGGAAGCTAGAAGCCCTCGGTCTTCTTTTTTATGGGGTCCTTGAAGAGAGATCGTAAGGTAAAAACATAGCGCTTAAAAAAACTCCCTAAATAAATATCAAGAGTTCGATGGGAGGTGTTTGATGAGCCTCTCTTCACACTCCTATGACTCAGACCCTCATTCATTCATAGAACTGTGCTGGGATTGGGCTGTCGGGCCACTGCACAGCGGTTTTGAAGCCAAAAGTGTCTTCATAAATACACGATACATTTGTTGCTCAACACATGTAAGGCTGCTGAACTGCAGAGCACGGCTGGGCGTCTGGCAGCTAGGTCCGAGCGCCTCTGCAGAAGTGTGTGTGTGCATTTCCCACTTGAGAGGACCCCTCCCCCTGCCATCCAGGCTCATTCACGCACAGAGGCTAAGCGCGCCTCTCTTTCAGGGAGCAGCACTGCCCTCTGTCGGGGAAATGGAGGTACTGCAGCCCACATCTTGTGTGGAAGCCGGGGCCGTGCAGTCCGGCGCCCCCTCTGCCCATCGACTCACAGGCACAGCCCCTGTGCCCAGATTTACACGTCATTAGTGTGTGTGCTCCACCCAACCGTCCACTCTAGACTCCCGTGCTTTCCCCTGTCTGTCCCATGCTCCTGTCCCATGACTCACAGACGCGACCCCAGCTTTACCCCTCTCAGCTCGCTCTGTCCTGCCCCCCGAGTTTACCAGGCTCTCTGTAAACCCATTCACTGCTTTGGTGTCCAGCACCAACAGCGAGGTTGCGCAATGCAACTACGAAGTGGACCAGGCGCTCGAGGGCATCAGGGCGCTGTACGAGGCTTGAGAGTTCATGAAGGATTTTCACACCAGACTAGTGTGCGGGGTCTTGGAGGGTGCGCTGTTTCAAAGATCGGACTGGAAGGACACCGCCAGCTAACAAGGGGATGAAAATCTATCTCATGCTTAAGAAACTCATTTTGGAGGGCGTGGGGGTGTAGGGTGGCGCAGCCGAGACGCGTGCACATAGGTATGGTGGTGTGCAGTGAGAGAGGAGAGGATTTTTCTTCCCAAATGAAAGTATCAAGAGTAACAAATGTAGTAAAGCTAATGTGTGGTAATGTGTGTGTTTTTTTTGGTACGGGCGTCTGAGGAGGATAGCTCTGTACTTTCACTTTAAACCCTGGGCATCAGTGAAGTGATTCTCTCAATCCAAGGGTACCTTTAGAGACCATCTAATTCTTCTCCTCCTGTGCCAAGCTCGCTTACACTGACAAAGTGCTTATTACCACCCACACACACTCACTCCCCCAGCCCAGGCTTCGCGAATACCTTAACTTCCCGTCGCTGCTCATCAGCCCATGGCGTTTCCTGACTCGAACACTGCGTGCACGCCAGTGTGTGCTCGCGAATAAACACGTATACGGGCCCTTGAAGGAGCCTGGGAGCTGCTCCCCCATATCTGGCATTTAAATTAAATTACTCCTCCTTTCTCGTATCACCCCTCTCTGCCTGTATGTTCGTATGTGTGTACATTTATTCTGTCTGTATGTCTACCTGTCTATCAACCTATCTATCAACCTATCTATCAACCTATCTATCTACCTATCTATCTATCTATCTATCTATCTATCTATCTATCTATCTATCTATCTATCTATCTATCTATCTATCTATCTATCTATCTATCCTTCTCCCTTTCTCTTCGACTTTCTCTCTCTCGGATGCACACTATAGTTATTTTATGTTTACATTAGTACCACATTCACAGCATGCGCTGCTTGTTTGCTTTCGTTGACTTCGCGGCGCTTGAGGCCTTGGCAGAGGGGAGGTCTGCCGGGTGGCTCCCACGGGTCGTTAGTATCCATGTTATTTCTGCGCAGAACTCACTTGCAGGTGAGTTTGAAAAGTCCAGTTTTGAAGTGTTTTCTGGGGCGCCTTTAATGTCTATACTATTCTTTGTGCAGTCTGGTATAGCCCGCACTTTACTTGAAGGAGTTAAAGCGCTTTACAGTGGAATCGCAGCATCACTTGCCACATACAGGAGTGACATGGTGTGTCATTAGTAGCTCAACTGGTTCACCGGTGCTTTATAGCGCTCTTCTGTAAAACTGCTTCTGTCACAAGCCGGCGCTTAACAAAACAAACAGATTGAGTTTATAAACTTGACACACCTCTGCCCTCCCCTGCGAGCAGGGTCTGTTCACAGGCCCTAATGATGTGGTGCTGGAAGTTTTATTTTGTTTTTGTCATCTCAGTCTGGGGGGCTCGAATAAAAGGTTGTGTCCAGTAATTAAAATATTTGTAATAATGCCGTACACAGACACTCTGTTTTGACTCTGATTTTAACCTCCACGCCAGAAAATGTCGCCTTATTTTGTGAAGCTGTTTTCCAGCCACCGCCAGGACCCCTCTAAAAGCCCAGGATATGTTGCACCCCAGTGATTTGTGTAAATAACGCGGATGTCTGCTCTCAGGAGTGCTCTGTGTTCTTACAGCGGGCACCTCTCCTCGTGCAAGCGGTTTGCAGCATGTTGAAAGAATTATTCGCTCCTTTGGAGAATGAAAGTGCAGCAATTTCACGTGTCCATCCAGCCCTGGAGCGGTCATAAAACGTTTATTTCACGGCTCGGGTTTAACGTGTGTTTTTAAAGATGCCCGATATGTCCACTTGCTCTGACGTGTTGACGGACGGACACGCTCGCGGCGGGCAGGGCTGGCAGCCCGGGGATGTGGTGCCCGAGCTGTGAAGTGCTCTCGAGTTCAGTAAACTCAGTCCAACTTTAACAAGTTTAAAATTCAGCTCTTTGCATACTGAATGCAAAAAACACGGCCCGTGGGGAGTGGAATTGATTTTATTCATACTTCTTGCGAGGTCTTTATTGCTTTTAAAGTCTAAAATTCTTGAAATCTGGGGCGATGAAAGGCGGCTTGTCCATCTACTTCCAAGCGGCAAACTCCCTGCCCGCATGAGCTGCTTCACAAAGAAAACAGAGAGGGGCAGTCCGGGGTTCACAATAATACCGCAGCCTCCCTGGGTGATGGCGGGGGGGCTCTAGGGCTATTTATGAGGACTTTGTTGGGGGAGGGAGCGGGTCACCGGCAGGTCGTTTTACCAACACAGGTTCTTAGCACACATTCAGTATTGCTTTCCTACTGTGGCACCTAGTATCTTAGTTACTTTACACCTCTGTGCGTAGTACTGCCTCAGCAGTCCGTAGGGAATGCACCGGGCACTTGCCGCATCTCGGATGGCTTCTAGGCGCTTCTCCGACGAATATGCGTTCTTTTTACGTACATTTCATTGTAACTTTTTAAATCTTGAATCATTCGATTTTGACAGTTGTGTAATTCGGGCAGAGGAATGAACAAACCACACTTCTTGGTGCTCTTCGGCTGGATATAGCACTATATCATTTAAGGCTCGCAGCACTTCGAGGAGGGAGGCCTACTGAAACATCAAGGCGGTATAGTGGTTCCCCACCTACACCGGGTCTGGCTAATCATGTTCCCTTCAAAGGGATCACAAAAGAGGCAAACTAAAATCTGGGGGTGGACGAGCAATCCATCTTTCCTCTCAGTCTGCCTGTACCCCTCATTTTTTCCTTTACTTTGGGCAGGAAAAAGGAGACTTTCCAATAGCCATAAATATGGTTTATTTCTATTTCCTAACTGTATCACTGCTGGTAAGGTAGCTCAGTGGGCCGGTGCTTGCTGCAGATGTTTCTGGGCAACTTTAGGGTGCAGTTCGTGGTCTGGCGTTAGCCAGGACCTTTTGTGCTTAATAAATATAATTGTAATGTGCGTGCCTGGCCTTGAGTCAGTCTGCTTCGTTTACTGGTGTGCTGCAGTGACTTTCGCATTTTCCTTTCACCCACCCCAGCATACGTTATGAGCACAGGGTCAGCCACTTCAGCTATTTGCTAACCTTGCTCTGAGTAACAGCATTCTGCTCTTGCACAATGTGCGTGCACTTCTGCTCAACAAGTACCCCCGTCACTAATGATTTTGCCCAAAAATATATATTTTGTCTTTTAGACAATTCTTGTTTCCATACATCGTGTTTTCAAAAATTCACAAACAAAATAAACACTGAAAAAGCCGAAAATATCGCCAGTCCGTGCCAGAGTATTGACTTTGCCAATGCTTGTTAAGTAAAAACGAGGGCAATGAAATGTACAGACTTGAGATGGAAGGAACAGATGTTAGATGTAACGTGTGTTCGCTGAATAAAAGGGCAATGCAATGTTTTCGGGACTTGCTAGGAAAGGATTTGAAATTTATTGGACGTGCTTTGAAGCCCCAACATTGGTTCCTCAGGCGCTACGTTAGCGTATGATGGTTCCATTTCATAATAACTATTACTGCTAACAGCATTAGTATTACTTGTCTAGTGTACTTGGAGCTCCCAGGTCCAACACTGGTTGCTGTTCACCCTCTGCCGCAACTCAAACAGTTCCCAGAGTGAGACACTGCCCTCGAGTGCAATAATTCACATTTTCTCTGTGTTACTGCATACGAGCAGACAAACAGAAAAAAGCTTCTACATTTGCTACGTCAGTCCCTTTAAAAAATTGCTCTACATAGCCAGAGCCTTTGTAAGAAAGTTTTTATAGTTTCGGTTTTGTTTTTACTAAACTTGAGAAGACGGGCTGTTTTGGCCGCCCATTCGTGAAAGTTTAGAACAGACTTCACTCCTCGCGTGTTGGTGATCTCAAGGTGACGGCTGGATCTGATCCCATGCGAGGATGGGGGGCTGGGGGGCCAGGGGGCAAGAGGTGTTGGGAGTGGTGCCCCCCCCCCCCCATACATACCCCCTCTGAAACTACAACCCAGCACCAATGAACAGAGGTGCCTGTCCTAGCAGTTACTGCGGGCCCAGGCCTCAGACCTGCGGCCAACAACGAACCGGGCCACTCCTGCCAAGAAAACGGCGACCATTTTGTCGTACTCCGAAGGGACAGTAAATAAGCGGGTCCTTCCGGGCATAGACATACACAGACGCAGCAGCATGTGCATAAGCCCCCTGAGCTATCCGTAACTCTTGGCTAAAAGTCCTCTTCTGAAACCCTGCCTGCTCCCGCCTGAAGATGGGGTTGTGTTCTGAGGTGAACAGCGATTTGTTTGCGCGAGGGGGTGTTGGTTTGAAGGGGGTGGGGGGCTGGCACGATGGAAGGCAGCAGGCAACTTGAATTTGCGAGCTAGCGAAACTGCTGAATGGCGGGATTAGTGGAGGAGAAAACTGCATGAAAAGAAGAATTGCTTCATTGTGTCCACAGCTTGCTTTTGTCCAGTCTTCACTACAGGGCGGGGGTGTGGGGAGGGGGGGTCATGTGTTTCCTTTTTCTTCTCTATACCGCGTTCCTCCCGACAGAAACCGTGCTTTTGCCTTTCTTTAGCGGAGGCAGAAGGCACGTTTTAGACGGATTGCTCCACAGATGGAGTCTAACCAGAAATTATGGCGAAATAAATTATCCATCTTTTTTCGTATTTTTTCTTCTGCGTCATTCTAGATTTTCCCTACGTATCTCCTACGTTTGAGATCCTTTCACTTTTCAACCCCTGCCCTAAAATAATTTCTTCTTGGTTGCATCCCCCTTCTCTAGTCTTCGCCTGATCCCCGAAAAGGCAAAATAAGAACCACGAGAAGTGCGCAAAGCTTTTTGGGAGCTGGAATGGAGTGTGGGCGGGACATCACTGAATGAGGGGGTAGGGGGCAGCAGCGTGCCCTCTTTTTGTCTCAGTGGTGTTTCTGGTCAGTGCTCACCCGGGCTCTTGCAGATGGGGGTCGATCCCACCATGCACCTAGAAGCCCAGAGCGCTGACCCTGCTCCAGCGCTAAAGTACACTCAGAGCCAGCCTTGAGAGTCCCCCAGCCTCCCGTTGTTACCTTTATAGCGTGTGTCTGTTTATGCGAGGGAGAGTAGAACTCCTTTTCCTTGTTCCCCTGTTCTGGAAAGGTTAGATTTGTTTTCCCTTGTTCCCCTGTCCTGGAAAGGTTAGGTTTTTTCCCCCTTGTTCCCCTGTCCTGGAAAGGTTAGGTTTTTTCCCCCCTCGTTCCCCTGTCCTGGAAAGGTTAGATTTGTTTCCCCTTGTCCCCCTGTCCTGGAAAGGTTAGGTTTGTTTCCCCTTGTCCCCCTGTCCTGGAAAGGTTAGGTTTCAGCCTGCAGCGTGAGTCGGCCTGGTCTGCACAGACTGCAGGTCGTGGCTCTTCTAGAAACTTCTTGTCTGGACAGTGGGAGACAGTAGACACTCTCCTTAATTTTTCAAACTCTTGGAGAGGTTAGATTTCAGCCAGTGTGTAGTTTATCGAAAATGAAAGTAAATTGCAGCTCCCTCTCCGGTGCTTATTTAATAATATATATCTTCTAAATAGTGTTAAAGGTAACTTGAGTGTTTCTATATAGAAGTGAAAAAAACGAAAATAAAATGTAAAACTGGGGGGAGAGGGAAGGGAGTTCTCAGTCACTGCACTTTTGGAAGATCATCTGCAGTGCGAGTAAACCTCCTGCGTGGCTGCAGCCCAGAAACTAACAGTAATCTCTGGACAGGACCAGTAGAGAGAGGTGACCCCCTCTTTAAATGTCCCGCCCTTCGAAAGGGCAGATGTAGGACAGTGTGAACCTGCAGTGTGAGTAAACCTCCTGTCGATCCTGTAGTCAGAGCGGCGTACCACTGCTAATCTCTGACAGGACCTGTGGGCGAGAGGACTCTGGTTTCTCTAGGATTAAAGGGGTGCCACTGAGACAAAGACAACAGCTTCCCAACATGGAGTCTGTTTGGGTCTGAGACAAACACAACAGCTTCCCAACATGGAGTCTGTTTGGGTCTGAGACAAACACAACAGCTTCCCAACATGGAGTCTGTTTGGGTCTGAGACAAACACAACAGCGTCCTAAAATGGCGGCTCTTTGGGTGTTGTTTTTGGAAGTTCTAAAGTGTGACTATGCCTGCTCCCTGTTGGTTTAGTCCTGGTGTAACGTTAGATGGGGGTAAGGGCAACACGTTTCTGAAATCCTCCCTTTAGCTACACGAGCCAAGGTTTGTTTAGAGTTGGATTAGGGCTCTCAGTCGCGAGCTCTCCCCAGAGCCTGTGATGGAGACTAGAAGTGCTAATCAAAGCAACCTGTATGTGGACAAAGACACGGATTTGTTTCTGTTTTCTAAGAATACACGAGGCCTTGTGGTTTAAATTTAGCCCAAAATGGCCTCCATGCCTCTTCGGACACATACCAGGCTCAGACCTGAATACTGACATGGAGTCGGGAGAAGGGCCTCAGGATTTCTGTAGCCTGAGTGACCTGGGCAGTGTTGAAAGTAGGAGGTGGCCCTGCATTATGGCTACTGAAAGGACTAGTCAGAGTATGGATGTGCAGTATTTTACCAAGTGAGTAAAGTCTTTCGTAGGTCCCGATTATTGCCCTAACTGTATTTTACGGAGCACCCTGATACTTGCAACTAGACACTCGTGTAGTTTTTATCCCCTCACAAACTGGCAGTATTTCTTCCTGAGTACCAATATTTCCCAGAAAGTACTAGATGTTGCAAAGAACGGATGTGCTAGTTAACTTGAAATAATTTTCGTTGTGATTTTAAAGCTGGATTGCTGTTGGCTATTTATCTGTGGTGTGAAAGTCCCCACTACATGATCGTCATAATCATGGTATCTCAGGATTATACGTTTATCTGAGAGAATAACTCAACATTTTAGCATCCACTAATGTAGAGTCAGTCAAAAGCTAGGTTGACCCAGCCCGAGTAGCCCTTTAAGGGGATTGTCCTAAAAGGACATCTAGTGCAAGGGGAATCTCCCAGTCCCTATACAGACCAGTGCGACTAGAGTGTATGGGAGAGTAGTTTTTGAAGTTTATATTCTGGGTGCAGGAGCTTCCCTCCTTTATTATAAGTCAGCTGGTCTGCACAAGGTGCTTTGCACACCGAAGCTGTGGGACTGCCATGTGCGCGGAGGCTGAGGTGGTGCACATGGTCCATTTAGTGAAGACCTCAGTTGCCTTGATTACGAAGCATGTCCGTGGATTCAGCCTCAGCTGTGCTGGTCCTTCCAGGTACCGAGTACCTGCAATGCTTTAATTTGAATGGGAGAGTACCAACACTTCTCAGCATGGGTTCCACACGTTTAATGGGAGAGTGCCAGCACTTCTCAGCATGGGTTCCACACGTCTAATGGGAGAGTGCCAGCACTTCTCCATAGCAAACAAGTACTCTGAGATAATGAGCATCTGCATTTTTATATTTCCATTTCAAACACTGATGAACAGTACATTGTTTTTATATTTTTCTGAGACCATGGAGATCAGTGGGAAACTTCAATGTGTTAAGTAGACTGCAAGGTTTTTTGAGGGACAAATAAGTTGGAACATGGTGCTGTCCATCGGTATGAGGGCATCAGTATGGATTTTGAAGCTTATTCATAAGATCTTTATGTAAGTATGTGGTTTTATTTAGTGCAAACCTAGCTGCAAAGGAAAAGTACACTGTACAGTAGGATAGGGGATATGCAGAGGTACTGAGGGAGGCAGAAGTGGGTGGTGGGTAGCCAGGGTAAGGCGAGGAGAAGGCACAAAGATGTTTTTCAGGACTTTATTAGTCTGAAATTAAGTTATCTTGTTTGCTTTGTAAACCTGATGTTGGCCTGAGGAGCTAGGACCCCATGAATTAATCATTCTACCATGTGGAGACATAACCGTGCCCGCCTGCCATCAGAAACCCATCTATTAATATCTGATACATTTTATTTACACAATATAAAATTATGGCCTGTGATAGAAGTAATGACCTGTGTCACAGAGTGAGGACTTGGACCTTGGTACCAGAGCAGTGACACTTCTCTTCGGGGCAGCTGGCCTATACGTGGATACAAATGCTGATCTGGAATCACAACCTGCCAGAATCGTCCCTCGCCTGCTTGTCTACTGTAGGCCTCACTTTATCCTGTCTCAATGCTTCCTCCTGTGTGTCTGTCAGTGCCCTTTCTTGATCTTCTTACTTTGCAAGTATTAGTACAAGTAAATTGCAAAATGTACTAGGAAACAGAGAACCACCTCAAGATTGAGTATGTATAAGAAAACATGGCAAGTTATTTCACTTCTGCAACTCCTTGTACAAGGGGGTTCTGTACATTTGCCTCATTTCTGTGAAGAGCGTACTCTGAAATCTGCCTTCTGAAGTCTTCATGTGATCTCCTTGGTCTAGAACCTCAATCATAGAACGCTCACCTCTTGTACTGTTTGCTTAAACAACGGTGTGTAAATGTATCCATCATACACCACTTCTCTCCTCCAGTGTGTTAATAATGTATGTATATCTACCGGTCCTTTCCTTCATTAATGAGCAGAAGTTGACCCAGCATGGACCTTGACTTTCTGCCTGTCTGCTATAGGTTCCTGGATGGCAGTAGATTCCCAAAACTTAATGCAACCGAAATTAAAAGTTGTTCCTCGGTGCACAGTATAGGATACCAGCAAAGTTAATTCAGTCCTAGCATCTCAGCTTGGGTCAGTCACCCCATCACCAAGGTCAAGTCCTTGTTTTACCTCCAAGAACTCTCAATGCCCAGAGATGGTCCTTGGCCAACGAACTTCATCTCTGTTTACTCTGGCGCATCTTCCATGGCTACTCTCTACCAGGGACAGACAGGCAGTAGTGGGCGCCACCTTCCAGCCCTGAGGCCCTCAACCTGAACCCGACCACAGCCAAGCCTCCTTCCTGTCTGGAAGTGGTTGAGGATACTTCAGCCTGTATCATCTCTCCCCAGGGCCCGCTTTAATGCTCCTTGTGAGTAGCAGGCTCCTTGCTTCGGAATGCCAATAAACAGGTCACTTCTCAATCAAATGTGATTATTGTTTTCAGTTCAGAGCCCGTTTCTCTCGCATATTATGTGCTTGGAAGTTTAGCAGTGACCAATATACCCTGCAGCGATGTGTTCACGTTTCCGGGCTTTGCAGAGGTTTACACTGCAGAGTGGCTCATACCTGTGTCTTCAGGCCATGTATAGCTGTAAAGGTGTGCACGGTGACTGCATTTTCAGGAGGGATATAAAGCGCATGTGGGCGAATTACAGCCTCACTTTACCTTGCATTTGTAAGTTTCAATAACTTCGCGCCAGTGACTCCCATACATTTGTACAGTTGGACTTCCCTGTAGGGGCAGCGCCTGGGAGAGAGTTTGGGACCCAGAAGTGGAGGACGAAACTGACTCCCTGAGTGAAACTTCATTTACATAGTTGTTATAATTGAATTAAAAATAGAGTTTTCAAATCCTCAGACGTATGCTCACAGTATACCACTGTTATGTTACTACAAACTATTGCAGGGACATCATAACGGGGGTATTTGATAAAAAATAATTGATTTGAAAAAAAATATCCTATTTACATTTTGTTGTAGCTACTGGCCAAAAATAAAGGTTTATTACATTTAATATATGCGCACGACAAAATTAATTGAATCTTGGTCCCAGAGAAACAGATGTGACTGTTATCCAACCCATTGAAACATATTTCATCAATCTTGGATGAACGAACGGCTGAGTCTGCCCAGCCGGGATTGAAACTTGTGACCTGTAGTTTACACCCCGATCTTTGCAGAAGACACTCCCCTCGAGACACCTTAGCAGCTAAGTCAGAATCTAGGTTCCGATTGTAAGGAGTCAAGAAACCCCCACAGTGCACTTCACGCCAACTCTTGGCATATATCTTAGCCTCTCCTGAGTACGAGGAGCCCATGTCAGTTGTAAGTCCCTGCTCCTACTCCTAGCTCTAGTAGTATTGTTCTGATACTTCTTCATCCACATTTTCCTGCTGTTACTACCTCACCCATACTACACTTGCTGCTGTTCTGTGTGCTGCTGCTATTGGTACAGAGCTGCTGTCATATCCCCAAGTAATGCGAGTAGCTACTACGCTCTTCCTCCCACTGCTAGTCCCTCCTATATTGTCTTTGTATATATTACTGCTAGTCTACCCCTACTAAAGGCCTTGCTACTACCAGCACCAGTGACACTGCTACTAAACCGACTTCTACCACTCATCCTAGTACTACTCCGAATATTAATTCTTTTATTATTTTTGAGTCTAATGAAGCGCTTGGTGCCACTCTTGCCACTCTGCAGTAACTTCTCGGCACAGATATGCTTAAAACGAGAAATCTGCAAAACCGGATAAAAATAAATAGTTGGTAGTAGAGTTCGCAGGATGAGGATAGATGCTCCATCTGACATTCCTCCGCCCGAGGATCGGGGAAGGACTTCCATTAGATGAACTTGTAACTAGTAATAATGTGCATTGCCACCCTGTAAATAACTGCTGCAGCCCTTTCTGAAATGATTCACTTAAAAAAAATGCAATTAATTAGTTTATCAAACCGCAAAAGGACATTTACTTATTTTTTGAGTTTTTAAAACAAAAACCCTTTAAGTCATGGTTTAAGACGCTCCAAGGAATCCCTTTCTTAGCTAAAAAAGGAGACCTTCGATTGCAGTTTTCGAAAATTCGAGACCGAAGTGCCAGCCCTAATGTCTTTTCCAAACTCTTTATAATATCAGAATTTTGTTGAGAAAATATTTATTTTCTTTTATTGCAGTGCACGTGAAATCCAGATATTTATAAACTATAATTGTAGAACTTAGAGAATCCTTATTCATTTTTGAAGTTTTGCCTCTTGCACTTGGTGTTAGTCGTTTTCACTATGGTTTATTTTTATTTCCAAGTTATATCGGATGCAGAACTGATTTTAAGCAAGTATGTGTAGTTTGTTCTTTGTTGCCTGTAGATTAGTACTGATCGACGTCAATCTCTTTACTCATTACTTTTCTATTTCACAAAATATTTTCCCGAGGCCATTTAGTCTTTCAATCCGATCTACAGCATCTAAAGGACAATGACAATATTTCATGGGTCTGGCCTTGTCAGGAACTATGATGTCATCACTGTGAGACTGTGTCATTTGTATTTTTTTCAGTTATCTTAACTCTTTTTGTTTAAAAACAAATGCATCACATCTATTTGAAGCTGGAAACCAGTGAGATTTTCCTTTGTAAATTCAGAATTCTTTTATGCACCACACCTGCGCAAGCTGTTGGTGAGAACCACAGACGTTTAGTGCCCTTATATATTAATGTAACGTTCCTAATGGGGTGTATCGTCTACGGTAGTTGTGTGTTTTAGTTTGGCCGTAACCCCTTTAATGATGCTTTCCAACTCTCTGTCTCACGCCTTTTTATAGGGCAAACAGTCATGCTTATAACACGAAACAGCAGTCTGCCACATAAAATATGGCAACTAAAAGCCATACAGTTTTCCCCCTGTAATCGAATCCCTCCTATCAGGAAGCTCTCTCCCACGCCGATGATGTCATTTCTTGCTTCAGGTGTCCTGGAAACAGAGCAAGAATGTCCTCTCCTTATTTATTAATCTACAAAAGTGTTAATTTGTTTTGGGCCGAGATCGGTGCACAGGGTCAAAATTCTATTCATAGGTCCAAGTCAAAAATAAAGTTGTATATTAATGAGGTATAAAAATGAGTAGTAATGCTAAAAGTCACAAATAATGTGCAAATAATGTCTGGTGATATTTGTGAAGCACCCACAATTTATTTTGTTAACGCACTACTTACTGCTACATGCGTGCAGTTTACTAGCATTGTAAATAAACGTTTTCACTATCACCCAATTAAGTTCATGTGATTGGCCTGTGGGATTTTAGAGTGCATGTGGATCTTGGTAAAACTTACAAATACTGTCAGTTCACTCCTGAGGAAAAAACACTATGTTGGAAAGACCCTATTAACTGAGTTGTGCAGTATGAAAACGGAAGTCTTGATCAACACCAGCTTCCCCACCTGACTTTATTCTGTGGACTTGGGGACATTTCATTATTGCCGTGTATATTAAGTCCCTTACCCGTCAAAATTGTGAGCACTTGAAAACCCTTTACCTTTCAGTATTAGACAGTATGAAATAAATTAGAAAACTCCATTTTATATCTATTTGTGAGTTGACCTGTCCTCAAATAGACCTGGATTCTTGTTTGTTGCAAGAAGTTCCTATACCTTGATACAAGTGTGAGGGCCCAACATAAAGCCCATAAGAAGATTTTAAAGACGTGGTCCAAACGTTTTTTCCATTCAAGATTGCCTCTGCTTCTTGTATAGAATTTGTGGTCCTCTCTCCGGGCTTCCACCTTGGCCTACATTGTGGAGCCTGCACATCTCTGTCTCTCTAGATATCTGTAAACCTCTGTTCTCTGGTCCCAAGGACGGAGTCTGTAAATCTCTCGCCGTATTTCTGCAAGATGGCCTCTGCCAAGGTCCCAACTTTGAAGTCTCTGTTCCCTTCTCCAGATTCCTGTATGATGGCATCTATCTTGGCCCTGTGTGGAGTCTGCATTTGTCTCTCACTCTCCCAACACAGTAAGACTTCCTCTTTCCTAGTCCCACGATCTCTGGCCCTCTTTTTGGATACCTGTAAAAAGGGCTCCAACTTGGTGCTTAGTGTGCAGTCTTTGGCCCCGTCTTTGGCAATTTTCAAAATTTACCATTTCTTAAAGTACTTTTAAAAAAAATTCAAACATGCAGTTTAGTAGACAAGCAAGGTACCCATTTAAAGCTCGCAATCTAGGATCTAAATAAAAATGTCACTGTTAAAGTACGTTGACAAAATATATATATATTTTTTTAAACCAAACTCCAGAGACAAGTTGGGTGGCTTTTTGATCAGTACTCAGGGTGGCCAAAACGTTATTTCCTCACAGAGAAGTAAGAAAAATATTTAAAGTGGACATTTGGAGCCCTTGGTTTTCAGGGAATCTTGACAGACAAATACCCTTGATGTTTTTCTAAAGCCATAAACCCCTGGTCCCTTTCTGGAGTTACAGTGCAAACATATCTTCTGCCTCCCTTTCCTCTAACATGAACTGGCAGATGAAATAAAAAACAACAACGATATGGCAAAAACCTGCAAGAAAAACACCAGTATCGCTCCCAGAATCAGAAACATGGCGAGTTAGAGCTCGCGGACGTAGAATGTTTTGTCATCTGTTCCCAGTTGAATGTTCACGTTGATGATAAAATGGTCGCTTACTTTTTTGCACCTGTGCTTTATTTTTTCCAGATTTTGTTGCCCTGCTCTTGGAAGGCTCATATGAAATCTTGAACACTAGGGTTACTTTTTTGTAGTCACCCTAGTTCTGCCAAATTTGAAAACGAGCTGTGGTTAATTACCAAATTCTTTGGGATTCTGACATTTTTACAAAACAGAATAAGAAACTTTAAACTCCAGTGCTTAAAACAGAAGACATATTTTAGACAAAGTATTTAAATATAAAAGCAACAGCATGTTAATAAATTCGATTACAATCTGATTTATGTACTTGCCTTAGCATTAGCTAAAGTCTGGAGTTGGTTTGTGAATTATTATTTCTAGTTTCTGTTGCAAGGGAGGAGATATTTGGTTTAGAGCCATTTAGAGTTCATTATTGAAGAAAGCAAATCTACTTTTTATACACATTTTAAGGACCTTTCTAAACCGTTATTCAAATGTTAACAAACAGAGAAATTAACTTGTATAACCAGAAATGAAATATTTTCTTGCAGTTTTTGGTTAGCCTTCATATTTTTTGTTGTAAGTTCTAGCAGACTTTCCTGCCTATGTACTTAAGTTATCGATGGGACATCTGTTTATCAATTTTTTTTTCATTTGGCCAAACAAGTCTAAAACTTTGGAACAAACTCCGAGTGCGTTTATCAAAACTAGTTTTGTAATTTGTGTCTTAAACATATTATTTGATTTCACTAATAAATATCCAAGAAAGTAAAATATTGTTCCAGCGCGGAAATAAACCTGTTAAAATATAAAATGTTAAACTTTAAAATAAAAAAGGAGTGAATCTGAAGAAGGGCTAATTTGTCAGAGGTTATAGAACATGTTGCTTTATTCTCGACATGAAATCAGCTGGCAATTGCTTTGCATCTTACCTACTTCGTTGCTGGCCAAAGCAAACATGTGTACTTGAAAGCAAATAGGTTTAGGCCTTCCTAGAAAATCTCTGTAGTCGGCAGTGAATTAATCAAGGAGATGTACCTGGGAAGAGGCGGAAATAAAAATCACTAATCAAGAATATCCGAGTATGTTAATCCTGAAAGTCCAACGCTTGTTACATTTCACAAGCCCAAGACAAAATGTAGAGTGTCTCAGGATCTCTTGGCCAAATTGTTTTGCCACTTATTAACATTTCACATTTATAATACATTTTAAACATTACGCTGAAATAATACATTATTTAAAGTGTATTGGCAGCAAAATAATACAGAATCCCACATGAAAGAGCCTGGTAGTTTCAGTCAAATATACAAAGTGGCCAATCTGGGGCTTAAAATGTAATCATTAATGGAAATTATGGGTATGGTTTAAGGCTACGACCAGCAAAGTTAGAATTTTTGATTAAATGCAGTTCATAAATACCCCAATTGACATTACGTTTATTTTGTATGGGCTTCGTAGGACTGATTTTCTAAGTACGCTATGAACTGCATTTAAGGAAAAAAAAATGGTCTAGGAATATCTCCGAGAATGTAGTGGGCCACGTGGAGTTAACCTAATGTGTTAGAGGAAGGCGGGGACAGCCCGTGACGCCATGAAAAGGAATCCTCCAAGTGTTTTGGAGTTTTCTGGTAATGAGGGCAGACTTCCCATGACAGCACAGACATTGGATCCGGCCATCATTGGAAACAATTATGAACGGCAGATGGAATCTGTGAGGTTTTAATGTGCTCTGCTGTTTTGTTCCCCTTCTCCATTTTAATACAGACCAGAAAGTCTGCTCAAGTTTTGCGGCTTCGTTCCTTGGGACGGGGGAGGATCCTCGTAGGCAATACTTAAATGCATGCACCGGGAGGGCTACAGGCTTTGACTGAGAACGCTTATGCTAAGCCAAAAACTTACCCCCCCCCCACACCCCCTTATTTTAGGACCAATTCGAATCTTCCTTAAATTTACTGCCAGCCTCTTTTAAATGTCTCTTGGTGACTTCTAGACTCCATGTTTTGTTTTTATTTGCTTGGGGTTGATTTTGAGCTTCATTCCATTGACATTTACTGGGTTTGGGGGTTGCTTCTGGGCACTGGACGGTTAAATAATACGATGCTCGAGTGTATGTTAACGTTTTTAGAGATCGGGACAGCAGAGCAATTGGACTGAATGTGCCGGTTAGTCCGATATTTTATTTCCAGCTTCCACACCTAACAAACATTTTTCATTTTGAAGCGTCCTCCTGGCCAGTGCACCAGGCATCCATCTCATGAAGAGGTGTCATGGTCTTGGACATGTGTCTTCTATCTGAGGCTTAATGGATTGTTTCTCGGGCTCAATGCTTCATGGATTTTGGACACAGCCCACAGTGAGCCTTGTGAGTCTCTGGATCAATGCACGTTGCGTCTTGCGCATAATGGACCAGGGGTCTCAGGCATAATGGATCATAGGTCTTGGGAATCTGCATTTTATCTCTATGACACAGCCCTTCCTGGCTCAGACTCTATGCACCGCAGCTTCAGTGCTGCGCGTCCTGCTTAACGCATATCCTGGGACCTGGACGAATATATTGGGAGACTTGGGCGCAGTGCGTTGTGGGTTTCACATTCAGTATGTCTTCGGCTGTGGATGCAGTAAATTGGGGGTCTCTGGTGCAGTGCAGTGTGGAAATGAGGTGCCATGCATAAGTGAAACACATGAGCACTGTGTACGTCGGACACAGCATTGTTGGTATAAAATACAATGGAATAAGCATTACAGACGCAGAGCCTCGTGGGTCTACACAAGCCATGTGTCTTGAGCATATTTCATTGAGGACACCGAATGCTACAGCTCCTGATTTTTTTAATGCTGTAAGATTGGCATTATGCCACCTTCTCAAACCCTGATTTGATAGGAAAGTCTACAATCTCTTAGCTTGAAATGCAGTTTATAAAATATCAGCCTACTACCCACCCTAACCCCTGTTTATAATTAAAGAAATGTATTGGAGAAGAGACAGTTTCCACTGTAATTCACTTTTTGATTTGTAACTAATGTTATTTTTCCACTTTTTTTCACAAAGATTCGGCTTCCTTTACTTATTCTATAGAAATGTGAGTATGGTCAGTCTCCCTGGTAGACCACACCAGGGTCTAAAATTAGGCTTTTAATGATGCCTTTACACTAATTTCCTAAATTAATTGCATAATGTCTGGTGTACTTTTAAGGCACTAAATATGCCATTAGATATGAGGTAAAACGTATACACAGACTGAAAAAGAGCAAAGCAGGAGCACAGCTTACTATAAAATCATAAAGTGTATGGGTTACTTCTAGAGAAGGCATGCTTGCTCTGACACACCACCTCAGCATTTGTAATATTCAGGTGTTGGCCACCTGTAGGGCAGTTGCGGTTGGCAGCAGGGCAAAGTGGCGGGTGGGTGAATAAAATACATTTTAAAAAAAACGTACCTTGAACTCTAGTCTCCGCTGGACTGCAGGCTCCCAGGCACAGACTCCCAGCCTGCCCTGCGGCCAATCCTAATGCTGCTCTCATGCATGAGAGCAGCATTAGGATTGGCCTAAGCACCCTTACATTGCACTCCCAGGCAAACTAGGAGCCTGGGCTTGCTGTCTTCAACCCAACAACACAGTGTAGGGCTGGAGAGAGCATGTGTGTTTAGCCGTTTCGAGACGAACAGCCAAACACACATGCATACTAAGGGGAGTGCACGCTACTCCTCTTGGTGCCGGTTATCTTCCATGGCCCTGCCCCTTTAAAAATAAAATGATAATAAACATTGTTTATAATAATTTCACAACAGTTCTGTTTTGGAATTCAAGGGTTGGTCAAGAGTGACACCCGAGTACATTACATTAATGTTAACATCCAGCTGCTCTTCCTCAGTGAGGCCCCAGTGAATTCTGGTACTTGCAGTCTTTGACGTCACATCAGTTTTACTATTTAGCTTCGTTTATTCTGGAATTTACAGTCTTTCCAATCAGTTCAACTTCAGTGTTCGGGTGCCTAGTGACACCCCAGTGTGTGTTCTGGAACTTGTAGTCTTTCATATCATAGTCTATTTCTCGAATTTAAGTCAGTATTACGCTTTTAGCATTTTATCTAGGGCAGTTGTTTTTTTACTTTTATATACTTAACTGTGTTTATATTTTAGTCGAAGACAAGGGTGTGCTTTATTTTAATATAGCCGCACCCCTGTGCTGAGGTGTTCTGCCCTGCAGCTCTCCCTCCTGGTGTTTTTGGAGCACTCATGCTGTTTGGAGCACTCATGCTGTGTGCCTGTGGCGCGTAGCCTTTTCTTCCTCTGGGACAAGGCTTTGCAGTCCTGTTTTGCATCCATAATTGTCAGTAGTGGTGCAAAAGGCGAATGTAAGGGACCTTACAGACATTAAAATGCGTTACACATTGAAGATTTCTGGGAAAACACGCTGCATGTCACTGATCTGGCACAGCGTCATCAGCTATTTTTTTTTGTTACTGCTGTTGTGTGTTTTCCGGGATCTCCGTGTTTTTCCATTACGCTGCAAGTTATTGAAGTCTCTGCTTCCGGAGTCTGTACATCATCCACCAGTTACCGCCAGGACAAAACCACAGTCGCTTCAGACGTTCTCTATAGAAAAGAGACAGGCCACTCCTAAAATTAATTCATTGGCACTTTTTGTTGGGGGTTGACTCCGAAAAGGTGCCTGTTGCATTCTATCAACTGCGCCGTTCATAAAAAGCATTGCTTATCCCCTGATTGTACTGGAGAACCCGGAAGCAAAGCTGACTAGTGTTTCTAGTCCTACACCCCGGGGCAAGACTGGCATCTCAAGTCCTGCACCCCGAGCCAGACTGGCATATCTAGTCCTACACCCTGGGGCCAGACTGGCATTTCTAGTCATGCACCCCGGGCCACACTAGCACCTCTAGTTGTTCACCATGGGGCCAGACTGGCATCTCTAGTCCTACACCCCGGGCCAGACTGGCATCTCTAGTCCTTCACCCTGGGCCAGACTGGCATCTCTAATCCTACACCCCGGGGCCAGACTGGCATCTCTAGTCCTTCACCCTGGGGCCAGACTGGCATCTCTAGTCCTACACCCTGAGCCAGACTGGCATCTCTAGTCCTTCTCCCTGGAGCCAGACGGGCATCTCTAGTCCTACACCCCGGGGCCAGACTGGCATCTCTAGTCCTTCTCCCTGGTGCCAGACGGGAATCTCTAGTCCTACACTCTGGGGCCAGACTGGCATCTCTAGTCCTTCACCCTGGGGCCAAACTGGCATCTCTAGTCCTTCACCCTGGGGCCAGACTGGCATCTCTAGTCCTACACCCTTGGGCCAGACTGGCATCTCTAGCCCTGCACCCTGGGTCCAGGGATTACCCAAGCCCTCTGTGTTGTACTTGCAAGCAATGTAGAGTCCAGGATGACTTGGTGTTGTGGGACGGCCATTCACCCCAAAGCTGCCCCTCCAACATTCCATTTCATAGGGCTCAGCAAGAATGTAAAAGTTGTAGCCTGCAGCCCTGTGTCCATGGCCAGTGGATTTATACGATTTTGCGGCAGTGGCATTTTCTGCATAACTGTGGACCCTATTTGCTACACACATAATCCATCATCTGCTCTATATTCTGCACATTTTAGCAAAAACAAATCTAACTGAAACGGATCAAACATTTCTAAAAAAAAAAGCAATGACATGTCGCTCGGCAGTAGCAGGCCCCTCTCAACGGCTGACGGGTTACCTTTCTGATATTTATTGCTGTATTCGTGTGTCAAACTGGTACTGCTGTGGTGAAAGCTTTGCCCAGATAGTGCTAGTATGTGTAGAAATTACAAAATAAAAAAGTAATACTTTCAGAAAATATGCAGTATTATACTGCATAATTTGCCTTTTCTCAACGCATAATTTAGTCAACCCTGTCACATAATCTGCTACATTATTCCAGTGGCCCAGTGTGTGTGTATATATATTTTTCACCTTCTGCACAAAATCCCAGTTAAAAAACTTGTGATTCCATCTCAAATGCTCAAAACCACTGACATTAGACTGTTATGGATTGCAACACACAACATAACTCATGCAGTGTTTGTTTTTCATGAACTTCCTATTTTTTTCTGTGATGCACTTAATTTTCAACCCGTACGCTGCATAGACTGTGCATAACCAGGATCGCCGCAGGGCGTGGTAAATCTCCTGTTTTCCAGGCAGCCGCAGCTCCTCCGCAATGACGGAGGAGCTCGCCCCACTGGCTCAAAGCCAGCAGCTAAAAAATAAAACAATATTTTATATTGTTTTATTTTTCAGCTGCTGTCAAAGTCAACCTGTGCAGGGCCGGGCCATATGAGAGAGAAGTAGAGTACACTTAACTGCGCATGTCGGTTTGGCGAGTCGTTCTAGGCCGGCCTAACAGACATGCGCAGTTAGGTTTCTCCAACCCAGCTGTATTTGACCGCCAGGTTGGAGAAACAGCAGGCCAATCCCAGCACTGCTCTCATGCTTGATAAAAGCATAAGAACAGCGCAGGGATTGCACAAGGAGTCTTTGGTGCTGTCTCAGGAACTGATGGGACCAGGGAGCAGAGGAGCGCGAGGCGGATGGCAGCACCAGGTAAGTGTTTTTTATATTTTTAAATATTATTATTAACTCATCGTGTGCGTGCCCCCACCCGCTCGACCACTTTTAATTTGTTTTGGCTGCCGCTGCTTCCATGTCAGTTAAGATATATGATCTTTATTAAAAGTTTTAAAAAAGTTATTTAGGATATTTAGCAAAGAGTCTAGAGTATTTTTTACAAATATACTTGAAATATTATTTTTTATAAGCAGTTACCTAGTTTATGCTTTGAGACAGGAATTCCCCTATTCGGATGTAAATACCTCCATTTTCATATGGGTGAAATACCCGTTAAAACAGATTAAGGCATCAAAAACCAGATAGGATTTCCATCGTAAAAGTTTCACTTTTATCCCAGGTACTGCGAAATTAATGTTGATCACTTAAGTCGGACGAGGTTAACTAAGGGGATGCTGATTTCTTCCGAAATGTTAATTTCTGATTGGGGCTGAAGAAATCAAATTTCCAAATTTGGCCAAAGGTACCTCTGTGCAGGCTTTATCATTTGAAGCATATTTGCTCCAAAACAGTTCTGAAAACTGTGCAGACAGACTGAATTGTGAGAACTTATTTCGATTGAGGTGAAACGGAAAAAGTTTTAGCAAAGTTTAGGAAACCAATAGACTTCATAGAGCTGATAAAAAAAATGTCTCTAACCAACCAAATAACATATTTGTAAGAAAACTCGACAGACCCAATAAAGTGTATCAGGACAGCCACGAAATCTATTTGGGTTAATGTCAAATTCGGTAACAATGTCATTGATGTGTGTACTTGCCATCACTGCCAACATCGGCTGCAGGAAGGAGTGTTCTGCTGGAAAATGTCTGCAGGATAAAAAGCATCATTTTCCACACCTATATAGTGGAATATCAATAACCGGAGAGTTTAATGCCTCCGAGCCTCATAGCACAAAATGCTCAGTAGAAAGCTGTGTATTAATACAGGAGACTTTTTTCTTTTGAAAAGTGAGATACGAGTTGGCTTGGTGTTGTGACTTCGCTTCCCTCCCAGTTGCTGCACATTTCACTCTAAAGCATTAAAAACAAGTTTGTCCTCTTTTGTTTGTCACTAGATACCTATGGTAATTCACGCTTTCTACATGGTCAGTTGTGGACACTGACCACGGATGGCCAAGGTTTATTTTTGATATAGACCAAGATTTTTTGGGTTGAAAATGACTTCTAGAACTGACCACCATAGACACTTGCTTTCCATTGTCCCGGGAGGTACCTTGTCATCCATGGTCTTGACGAGATTGGCAACCAAGGGGTGATAAACACGAACATTAAGAAGGGCGGGCATGTTTGTCCTCAACCACTGTTAATGATGATCCCTTACATGTTCTTGCACACGTGTCACTTTCCATTGAAACCAGCATCTACATTGTGAATTAACTGACAGATGACAGTGTCCATAAAACAAAGTAACTGCTGTAGATTCTGTCAGATCTATGTTCAGACTTAGAATGACACAGTACATCTATATTCCTATTTTTCTTCTTTGGGCTCTGATGGGCAGTCCCACCACCAAACACTTGCTCATGGGAGAGACACCTAGATTGTGCTTCGCATTCAGGTTCGCGCACTTCCCTCCACATCGAGGTAGCCACTAGAACACCAACACATTCATTTCAGGCCTGTCACAGTATTGTGTGTCCTCTGAACATACTCGCCCTCTGATTTCAGGAAGTACAAAGTCTCATCATTCAGTTTAAACCTATAGTCAGTGTTTGAATGCTTCTGAACATCTGAATGAGCGATTAGGGAAAATGTACTCTTTTGTCAATTTGCAACAGAAATTGCTCCTGTGTGAGGTCTACTCACAAGTTTGAATTGGTCTCCATATGGATCTCCTTGGTCTTACCAAAATGTGAGATTTTGTTCCTACAATCAGTTTATCTAAGGTACTGAATTGTAGGTTGCAAGAAAAGAAAATTTGGGAGCCCCTCATCTCGGTCTGAGCACGTATAAAAACATTTGCTGGCGGTTTCGCATTTGTAATTGAGGGTGACTCTGCTTCAATAAAACTAAAGAAGGCGGTAAAGTTGTTCGCTCTGTTTGGAAGTAATTCATAGAGCTGGCTCTCAGTGGGGCTCATGGCTCAAAGAAAATAGAATAAAATTCTTTATGACTTTCATGGCTGTGCCTATTCAACAAACCTTTGAGTGCTCATATACCCTATAGAGTTTACGTTATAGGTAAATGAACAGAAATCCAATCTACATGTAAACAACTGCTCACACACACAGCAGTGTTGCTGTCTCAAATCAGAATAGATTTCCATTGGCTATCTCTTTGAGACAGCTTCCAAGAAAACACAGATATTTGGAGTATACTCTGAACATTTTTGGGATTTTTATTTTTGCTAAATAAAGTAATCTTTTCAGTTTAAAAAAAAATGCAACAGAATTTGTTTTTAACCTACCTTTCGTGAAATACCACCTATGCCTCAACGTTTGTGATCCAGGACAGTATGTTTAGGGGTCTTGGACAGCAGGATCGCTGCTTTTCTTTCACAACCTGATCATGTGGGAAAACATTGAGAGGCACTTAAGTGTAATTATTTAAACGTTGGTTAATTTGTAATACTTTGTTTTAAATCGAGCTTAGCCCTGCAATAACACCATTAGTAATAACTCCCACCTTTAATTTACAACCTACCTAAATTCCAGCTACAATAGCAACAAACCTGCAACGGAATCATATATTTGTATCTGGTCTGTCTTTCAAGATCACAGCACCAGCATTCACAGCCACGTGAGATTGTTTTCTGTTTAACTTCTGCAGCCTTCCTGTTAGTGTTGGCGCAAATCATAGAGACAAATAGCAAAGTGACCTTAGAAGGAGGGAAAGGAGAAAAATACTGGAAACAATAATTGGCAAGACTTTCGATCTGGATTTATTGTGGAAGCACATCCAGCATTTGTGCATTAGAGTGAGACATACAGGAGTGGACAGAGGTGGCTAGAGCAACAAATTAGTCCCTTATGCTGTTAATGCTAGCTGTCTGTTGGAAGCGGAAAGATACTTCCAAACAACCAATACATTTAAGTGAGAGTTAACTGGTTCACTCAACTAGCTCGAGTGAAGTATCATCTAAATGGCTGAAAGGGGCCACTTAAAAAGGGCCAAATCCAACAATGTGCATAGAGTAAGAAATAGGCCTAAAACAGTCAATACTGTGCAGATAGTAAATAATAGATTTATTTGACAACTGCACTGTGGAAACCCAGACCTCGATTTAGAATCTTTCAGCTTGTAAAGTATTCTATCCAGTGAGATAAAACATAAAGCAGGTCCTACAGTAAAAAATTACCAATTAAATGCAGGCTATGTTCCTTATTTTAGAAGTCGTGTGCTTTAGAAATTCTTATATTTTTCAAATGCTGATACTATGTTTGCCTTTTTTTTAGATTACTTTTGGGTGGATATTTGAAATGACATTCAAGTACATATGACACAATCTAAAGAGAGCAAGGCAGAACTAAGCACTACAAGTGGAGCAGGCGGTAGCGCCGCTTTTCATTACACTCTGCAGATTGTTTCATCCTGTTAAAGCAACGTGTAAACTAAACCCATTTGTATTCACTGCGAGCCACTGAAGTGTACTTGACTTAAGCAATTGCTTCTATTGCAGAAGCTACATTCCCAATTTCAGCTTCTGGCTCAAACCCAAGGATTACTCTTCAGCGCAGCCCTGTTTGTACTACAGTAATTAATATTTAGCTTTCTTTTATGGGATTATCCCATATTTACGTGGAAAGGAGCCCCTTAGACAGGCTCTTGACCGGGGGTTTCTGTGTTGGTAGTTTGTGTTCGGTGAGTCGTACTGAAGAGTTTGGGGCGACCTCGGAGCGCTGTAGCCCTCTCTGTTTTTTATGAATCACTTGAAAGGGCTTTGGGGTTTGCACCTTTAAAAGTACCATAGAAGGGGCATGGACAAGGACTCTGGGGCCGCCAGAGGGACTCAGTATCTGCAGACAAAAACGTACCTAGGTGAGGTTCCAGAGAGACATCTAGAGAACGCTTTTGACAAAGAAGCTGTATAAACAAAAAGTCTAATTCAAAATTACATAATCAGGGAATCAGGTTTTCCTCTTCCTGATCTCTACTTCTCAAAGGTTCACTCTATAATTGTATTTGCTTAATGCATGATTAAGCCACAGCAGAGAGCAAATTAGCTGGGCTGCCTTAGAAGTGTTTTTTGGGCTGTGCAAGAAGTTTTGTTCAGTTTATAACTTTGTAAGGCAGGAAATTTTGAAAAGTCATTGCTGTGATGTCATTGCGGTCTTCCGAAGTGGCAGGTTATTTGGCATGTACTTTCTGAATATCTTGAGTTGTATTTGTAATGAAAAAAAGACTTACTAGTGGACTTGAGTTAAAATGTACTGTCAATACTATCTACATTGTTAAGCTTTTGAGGACTGGAAGGCTGTAGTGTTTTCTAAAATAGTTTCAGTAGGCAACTCTGCATCATGAGGTGTCCTCGCGTTTTCCTCTTATTGACTTTGCTTTAGAGACCTAGATTCGCAGTGTCTTTTTAATTGGAGGTTACATTTTTTAAGCCTCAGTATTCCTTTGCCTCTGAATAAAGGCACAAGCCAATTGCATGATTTCGGACCTGCAAGTTTGGTGGGGTGTTTGTGAGCAGGGGCTGAATTAATGTCCTAACAGGAATGTCTCTCCTATCAGTAGTTGCACAAAGACTGCAAAACGCATTTGATACAGCACATAAAACGGTAGAACATGTGTAGCTGGAGCTGAAACTCTTGCAACATGCCACTGTTTTGCGTTGAGCCAGTGCATTGATTTTTCCAGTGACCAGCATCAACACACTGTTGCGTTTTGGTGGTGTGTGATTGGGCCTGTTATTCACTATTGATTTGCCTTGATGAGGTCTTCTCAACATGGCCTTGGTTGGCCACCATTTAGATGTTAGCCACCCCCTCGCCTGTCGAACTGCAGCAGCTCTTATGTATTGACTGTCTGTTCTATGAAAGCCATGCTTTTTGGTGGTCGCGGATTATGGCTCGCCCTAGCTCTTCCTCTGTTGGGGCGGTGCTCTGCGGCATAACGTGGACGGTTTAAAACTGGCACGAAAGGAGCCCAAAATTTCTGACCATGTGGTTTGGGATTGATGTGGCACATAGAGGGTGGTGTCTGAGTGGTGGGTTGAGGAATTTCTGAGCTATTTTAAATATGAAATGGAATTGAATATAGTGATGTGGCAAAAGAGATTCTTTATTTCAAAACGTATTTGGTGATATTTAAAGAGATGATTGTGGTATCTGAATGCTTCTCTTTCTTGCCCTGTCTTCGTGCCTCCTTTTATTTCATTAGTTTTTTTCCATCTATTTTCATTTAACCTCCTCACTTTAATATGAGCTATCTATCCTCAGCAGAGGCACTGGTACACTAATAATGTCCAGGCAAGCAGGGTTGGGCAGCACACCACTGTTTCATCTCTGAATCTGAATTTCTGATAAGATAAGGTTTGGGTTTCGTCATAGATTCCTCTGGCCCAACCTCTTCCCTGAGGCAGCCCTTCATCCGTGAGCACCTCCACAAGCAGTCAGGACACGTTTGGTTAATGAACACAGCTTCAGTCAGTGTGCAAGACCAGAAGCAATGAGCATGGACAGAACTCAAGACTCTGTTTAATTTTGGTTGTACTGTAATAGTCACAAAGTGAAAGACTCTGTGCCCAACTCAGAACAAGGCCTCCCAGGCCGGGTTTTCACCACGGCGGGAGTAACTCGAGAAAAGGTTATAATGGCATCTGACCTAGTAAATGCTTCTTAGTCCCAGTCACTCCTGGCTTGAATGGTTGGGCGATCTTTCTTAGGAGCTGCGTTTCATCTGCGATTGAGGTGCATCTGACCACCTGCCCGCTTTAGAGTGGGCAGAGACCACCAACTTTGGTGGAAAGAGCCATCAGGGCCTGTCAGATGTTTGTGACCTTTCTCCTCTGTTGACCTGGTCTGCATTCTGGCTGGCGACTGTGGGTGAAAGGCCATGACTGACAAGGAGGACATGTGCCACTTTCTCTTCAGAGGGGCTGGCTGGAGCCATTTTATGGCCAAACAACAGCAAACAGGTCTCCGCACCGCCAGGAATGTAAACCCACCAGCCTGCACCCGCGCTGCCAGCTTTTGGTGAGTATTTTTAGGGCTACAGCTCCTGTTTGTGAATAATCAGTGTCATTCGTGGGCTGAGAATAGTGTGTCTTTATTGTCCTACACATTTAGAACCCTCCTTTGGCACGCTTGACACAGGCCACGCACGCCCTTGACCTCGCCACTTGTAATGCCAGGCACTGCACACCTAGCTGTCCCATAAACACCACCAGCAGTTCATAAAACCGAACTAGCTCATATTATAATATCTTCTTTGGAATGCCTTCATCACGCACACAATTACCACGCAGTTTTATTTTTTTGAGGGGGGGTTATTCTCCCAGTTCCCTATGTTTTTAATTTATTCCTGACCTCTCTATACCTCTACCCATCCTTACACCCTAAAATTACTGTTACCTCGATTTACCACTATCCTCCCCAAAACCGTAAATTTACCACTGCTTACCCCAAACTCTAAAATTACCCTTACGTCCCCTACTTCCCTTTACCACCGCCTGCACCTATCCCCTCTTTTCATAATATAATGATTTTTATTTTAAAAATACTTACCTGCATGGAAAAGGTACAAATACTTACCTGTGTGGTATTTACTTATGTGGTAAAGGCACTGCGCATTCACACGTTTGACCCCCTTCAAAATCTCGAAAAGGCCCCACCTCCTCCTTTACCCCCCTCACAGCTGCTACCCTTTACTTTGGAAGTACCTCTGCTACCTGGTCATGTACTGCTCTCACGGTGTACTGACACTACCTCTTAAATCACTGCTCCTCCCTGGTCCGATAACACATACTGTATACTTCTTCTGCATCCCATAGGTACTTCTGCATCCGTGGTCAGGTGCAGACCAGGGCACAGTGGGGTGCATTTGCACTAGTTCTGCCTTTTGTGTCCAACACTCATCTCTAGTGGCAGATTTATAAAAAGTGCAGCAACACTTTTTCTGCGTCCCCCCTAACGCCACCATGGTAGCGCCGTATTTAAAATTTAAAGTAGTTTAGGGTGACTAGTGTCAAAATGTTTGACGCTAGTCTGGCGCTTTGCAGGATTAGCTTCAAAATGTATGCTAATCCTGCAAAGCACCCAGAGGCCCATTGTAATCAATGGGAGCCTCTTTTTAACGCATGCAATTAGCAGGCGTTAAAAAATGATTTAAAAAATGGTGCAAAGGAATCTTGTAGATTCCTTTACTGCATTTTACAGCCCCCCTCAGCACCTGAACGCTCCCCTTGCATACATTATGACTGGCGCAGGCATAATGTGGTTGCAAGGGGTTACAAAGTGGCGCAGTGCAAGCACTGCACCACTTTGTAAATATGGCGAGGAGTTTTTCCCCTTTCAACGCTACATTAGTGTAAAAAAATGACCCTAATGTGGCATTGGAATGGCGCAAGGCCAACATCAGTTTGGTCCGAACACTCTTAGTTTGGTTCACTGCCTCAGGCTCCTCCCCTTTTTTACTAATGGTCACCCTAGAGCGGGTGCTCTCTGCTGCCTCTCCCTCAGTCTCAGACATCAAGTGCAAGCAGGGCTCTGTGAAAGGGCTGCAGCACTGGTACTGGCCCTGTAATTACTCACCTGCTCTGTAATTACTGCTGTAATGAACATTTACCCACATCCGCGTGGCGATCCCTGCAGGGCTGGTCTGTGCTGCGGAACACCCATGCCAATGTGGCGGCAGAGGCATCCTGAAGGAACTCGGGTCATCTGCCAACATGGCGCTGCCTCTGAAAGGCAGGCGGCGAAGGCAGTCTCATCTGTCTCCAGACGAGGGCGACCAGGCTTTGAAAGCCAATTCCACGAACATTACCCTAACATCCAAAGATGAAGCTATTTTTCATAGCACTTCTGAATGGTGAATTTATTGATTTGTTCTCCTCAATTTCCTATGCACCTTTTTACAGTAATATATAAATACTAAACTTATTTCTGATAGTGGCCTTTAATGTCCTAATCTGCATTTCTCGTGCTGTGTGGTTAAAACATCAACAATACAGCTATAGATGTGAGAGGGATTGTGGATTTGTGGAGTAGGTGTGGGTTGGAGTTGCAACCTTTCAAAATATGGATTTCACAAGTTTCTAAAAGTAACAAGTTCCATACCGTGTCTCTGTACCCTTGACTGGCTCCCTGTGTAGGCCAGAATCACATTCAAAACTCTGCCTCACCTACAAGTGTAGTGGGCTCAGCATTCCAACTTTCTAGAGGTCCCCAGATTATCAGTGAAAGCAGAGATGACTGGTGCTGCTTAGATGCAGGCTCTGCCTCTGATCTACCCTCTAACATCCCAAAGGCACCTGCCTTAAGAGGCTTGAGGGCAGAAGAGAAAACACTAACTGTTCCATCTACAAGCCTGCCGCCATGTTGGTTGGTGGGTATCCTCCATTCACTGAGGTATGCTGCTCGGGCCTCTACGTGTACTCATATGAGGAGTCCAGGGATGCTAACTTAAGGGCTCTGGGTATCCACTACAAACGGAAATGTACTCCACTACGAAAAACCCGTGTAGCCACAGCACGCCGCGCTATACAAACACAACAGACTTTCTGCAGTTCCTGTGAAGTTCTCTCCTGAAGTCCAGCAGTAGGCGCATTAACATCTGCTGCTGCTGTACGGCCTGCCTGGCCTTCTGTAGGCATCGCTCATGCAGAGGAGATCTGTGCTCTCAGCCAAGAGGGCAGTAGACGTCACAGGCATGGAGTGAGCAACCTCACTGCACCTGAGCAACACATCTCGTGATATTCCAAACAATTGTGAACGGAACAGCTTTAAGAGGGATCTGTGTCGAAATTAGAAATTGCCTAAAACTGCAGCAGCTTTAAGTTTTGGGCACAGGGGCCTGGATTATTAAGACCAAAAATCACTAAACTACACATGGTGTAAACTTCCATTGACGCAGACGCCCTAATTGGATTAAAATGAGACACAATGGCTCTTTTTTTTCTTAATGAAAAGGTGCAGTACTATTGCATAAGATTTTCATTTGAATGCTTGGAGGGCAAAATTTCTTTTAACGAAGAAATTTTTATGAAAACCTACCAATCAAATGTTCCCTATTTGTCAACTTTTCCCAAGAAATGCTGTCTTTTCAGAGGGAAAAAATGTACTTTACTCTATAAATTGGACTTTGCGTTCAGAAATCTCTTAGCTTTCTATAATTGTGTCACCACTTTCCGTAAAGTGTTCTAAATAGGTTTCCGAAGTCTCTGAGAACTGAAGAAATGCAACAGATTTAGCAGAAGTTTATAAGCATTGTGAAGCATGACAGAAGATAGAAGTGTGAACTGTCCTTTTAACGCAGAGATGAATTAGGAGAGCAAACCAAACCCTCTTTATGTGAAGAGAATGGGCCAGGTTAAAACAAAACTTGCAAACAGTAAATATCCAAAACCTATGGCTCTAAAAAAATTAAAAGAAATCAAAAACTGTAAAAATCATCACAAGAAAGCTATACAGAAAGGCATGATCCAATTTCCAAATGCTATTTAAACATTTGCTGCTTTAATGCCTGTAGGTTAGCCCCTGATATTCATGGACGTGTTTTCTTGATACCTGGATAAGTGGTGAGGTAATTCCTGAAGCCCAGGGCTTCCAGGGTGAACTCACCAGACAGGATCCCCCTACCATTGTTGTGACTTTCATACACACTTATTTCCTTCAGGGTTCTGTGTAAACTGGCAGTTAGAATCTGTAGCACACTAGCGCATTGATGTCAATGGTTTGATATAGAGTGCTGTAGACAAACCTATTCTATAAACCCAGCCAGATTGTTAACTCTCTCGGAGCTACCTTTATGGGATGTTTATTAATATGTGCCTAATGTTTGTTTCAATATCTCTCTGTTGAGGGAAGTGTCCATAAAGTAACCCACGATTTCATCAAAGATTTGTAGCACTGTCAGTCAGACGGAAAGCACTGGGCACAAACTTCCTTTCCCTTTATTTTACGGCAGTGTCAAAGGACTGGTCGAGAGAACACAGAGGTATTTAGTTCATGTTTATACTCTGGTGCAGGGCTCTCTGAAAATGCAAAGGAGCAAGAGGAATCGGAAAACAAGTCACTTAAGGGTCCACTTCTGTGGTCAACTGTCCCTTCTTGCCTGGTGCATGGTTTACAGGCCAAACATAAAATACAGTGCTGTTGCATGTAAAGCTCTTGGGATGTTCTCTTGTGCTTGATGCTCCGTGGGCAAATACTCAAAGTGAGTTTTGAAATCATAAAACATGCAGTTTACCCGTCCAAGTGTACTTCGAAGAGGTGCACAAGTCTATTTTAAAGCGGTGCAATTTTGATGCCTGTATGAAGCCTACTTCATTTATAATTGTTTAGGTCTTAACCTCGCTGAGGCCTACTTGGGACCTACTTCTGACTGAGTGAGGCCTACTTGGGAGGCGTTCCTCAGGTCTGCTGGGGTGGGAGCGAACTTCTCCGGCGACACCTGTTATGTATACTTGAGAAGAATCTCTTCCTTTTTGCACATTATCTGTCTAAGGAAAAACGCTTAGAACTCTTTGATGTCAGGATGGAAAATAGTCTACAAAGATCAGCTGCTGGGGGCGTGGGGTCGACAGTGCAGGTAGGCCTCAGCAGTTCAAAGGACGCCACGGGGCTCCTGTATGGCCCTTTCAAGCCCTCGACAGTGAGCCCTGCCTATGAGCACGGGGTGGGAACTCGGCAGATTTGTTTCTTGTTGGGGTGGGGCTAAATCTGACCCTTTCTTTTATGGCGCTGTTCTGTTAAACTAGACTCATAGTAGGTCTGCAGGATATCTTTAAACTCTGTCAGCTTCGTAAATTGTGCCACCCTCACCCCGAAAAAACACAGACTGCTGCACTCGTTTTGTTTTCATGCTGAAGTTCGTTACTTGCCCTTTAAGAGTTTTGTGGATAAACTAAGCGTGTTAAGGATCTCCAGATAAGGAGCGTCTTCCCAAACAGCCGATCCACGCGCTTGAAAGGCTGGTAGGGTTGAGATCAGTCATTGGTTTTCTGTCAAGTGACGGACTTTTCCCCAGCCCTGCTCCCGTTTTATTAGCCTGACATGTAGCTTACCATTGGTAACAGGTGCAGCCTTTTACGGACTCTTGCTGTTGTGCCCGAATATGCTTTCGTTTTCGAGACACTGATTTCGTGAAGGAATAGCTTCTACGAATGAATGCAAGAGTTAATACCGAACTTGAAGACACACAAGCTTGAAAAACAACTCATCCTTAGGCGGTAAACAGAATAACAACGCGTTTGTTCTTTATAACACCAGTTATTTAAGCGCTAAGAGGTATTTCACTTTATGAACTGTAGCATATGAAGGGCCAGTGTTGATAATTGATGCAGATTTATTCATTCACGTTTATGACGCACATCGTTCAGCACGAGCTAAAGATGTTAACATGGTACAGTAAGGGAAATAAGGGGAAAAGGTTACAACAAATAAAGGGTTCTAGTCTCAGAGACTTGCTTTTGCCTTCTTCAACAATAAAAGAGGTGTAAACACGGACATTCAGTTATTCTGTGTATATTTGGTATCTAATATTTGATCTTGTAGCTCTGGAGTTCTTGTGTTCTTGCTTTTTAGCAGACATTTTTTCCTGGATAGGTTTTAGTCCTGTTTCTTTTTCCTCTTCCATCCCAACAACCTCTGCAGTGCTAGGACTTGCAGTGGTTACTGGGAGAGAACACAACTAGTTTCATCAGTATTTTGGTCTTTATTTTTTAGTCTGCACCATTTTATACGGTTTGGGTAGATTTAATAATATTTAGCGCTGGGTTTGTACCACAAAACTGACGCAAACCAGAGCAACATGTTTATTTGAGTTTTGCTTGCCAGTTCCGGAAAGGTGCCTGAAAGCAGAGCGGAAAAGTTGCCTTACTTTGGTTGGGGGGCATTACATGGGAGGTACATGGTTTTTGACACAAACAAACAATAGTACTGCGGCCTTTGCCCTAAAAATAAAAACGCATGTTTAAGGTGGCGTTAAGTTACAGATATTCTTTTGTTTCTTTAATAACCGCGACGAACAAAACTGCAAAATGCTTGTTATCGCAAAAGCCAGCCATGCCTGTAGGTGTCATACATAAGACGTGGCCACGTGTACCGGGTGATTATTGTTTGCTCCAAGGCATCAGTGCGCTATGAGATATTTTTTTCCTCCAACCAGTGGCACCGGCTTGTGTCTCCCCTTCCCAATGCGCTCCATCTTCCCGACAGATTCTGCCACTTGACTTGAGATGTGTCAGTAGATTAACTATGACGAAAAAGCTGCCAAAAAATGGCATTACAGATCCCACGATTGGATTACCTCAGCCAGCTGTCTCTCGCAGTTTGTGGTGACACAGAGGTGTTCCTTAACCTTGCGTTGGCCGTTTTCTCCCACCCCGGATTGTATTTACGTTTAGAAACGATCCGAGAACCAGTTACTTAGGGAAAGGCGTTTAAGGCTTCTAAGTGGCTAACGAGTAATGTAGGCCAATCTCTCGTTAGCTTTAAGCCCATGGCTCACCCGCTGGGCTGCAAGCTGACACGCATACCTAGAACATCACACGGATGGAAACAGCCTCCCCTGCGCTACGGCTCCCCTGAAATCATCCCCCCCCCACCCCCCGCACACAGTCTCTCACACATACGCCCTCCCGTGGTTTGAAGACCTGGGATCAGAAATGGCTTCTCTAAAAATATTCGTTTAAAAACCATCCCTGAAACAGCACAGAATTTGATTTCAAAGGTATTAAGGACACAGATCTGTTGAAAGTAAAATCCATAATTACACCTCCATCTCCCTATCTTTCCAAGTTGCTCTTACCTATATCCCACCGGTGTCACTCCCTCTCTGTCTTTTTCCTTTTCTTTCTCTCCCGCATGCACCCACCAAGTGCACCTGCCAACACTGAAGGGCCTCGTAGCATCCCCTGCTTCTTTTTGTCACAAGTGCACAGTTTTCCTCTTTTCATCCTACTATTTCACCGATGCACCTCTGTTCTGGTGGGGGTGCGCTCCATTGAGTTCCAATTAGAGTGTTATGTCAGACTGTCCTCAGTGGGCACCGGTTTGTACTGTGTTGTCTAGTGTGGACCTGCTTGCACCTGAGTTTTATGTACCACCAGTGCTTTAAATGGCCAGATACTGTCCGGTACTGAGTATTTGCACTTCTTTATTTTGAAAGGGAGAGTACCTGGACTTCTCAGCACTGCTACAATATATTTAATAGAAGAGTACCTGTTTTTTGTTTTTGGACAGGGCCCTCTCTTCAGGGATGTAAATGTAAAAAGTCTCCGCATGTCTGTGATTTACAGAGCCTCAGGGGCCCTTCATCACCTTCTTCAGGAGGGCCCCATTATCTAGCATTAAAGCACTGCCCTTGCACATTTCTGGTAGTGGGCTGCATTTGGACTACCTTTGGGTGATATGTGTGCTACATTTGGGCTCTTTTTTCCCTCTAGTGGTTATCTTGGGAGACTTATTTGTTATGCAGCTTCCTAATTTCCTCATTTACTGCAGTATCCCTAGAGTGCTGAAGTATTCACCAGAGTTCTCTAGTGCTGCCCAGTATGTACCAGAGTTCTGGGGCATGGGCCGGGTATGTACCAGAAATCTGTAGAGCATGTCAGTATGCACCACAGTTTTCCTGTATATGTTAATGTGTTCCCATAATTCTGTAGAGGACATCAGCGTGCATAAGACTTTAAGGCCCATATTTATACTTTTTTAGCACCACATTTGCATAATTTTTTCACGCAAAAGCGGCGCAAACTTACAAAATACAATTATATTTTGTAAGTTTTCACTACTTTAGCGTAACAAAAATTACGGAAATGCGGCACAAAAAAGTATAAATATGGGCCTAAAGTTGTCCAAACTCTTTCTACTCTGTGCAATTCTTACTTGCCTGCCGTGTTGTCCTTACATGTTCAGTCATGATTGGAAAGCTAAAAGCAGCCTTTTTCCAGCCTTTACTGTCCAGAATGTCTCCCTCTAAGAACCTGCCCTTCAACTGCTTGAAGCCTTTCTGAAAATGCGAGAACCTCTCTACATGCCTCGTTTTAGCTTTCCTCCCTCAGACCACTTTCTTCCTCTAGCCTCAACTGTTCTTGGGTTGCTATAAAATGTGCCAACATTGGGAAGCCTCTTGACTTCTGGGTGATTCTGAAGGGCCAGAGTCAGGCATATGTTATTACATATACACTGGAAACAATGTTTGTTATTTGTGAAATTGGAGTAAATAAGAGAGCTGTTAAATACCGCAAACCTTTTATTAGTAATTTAAATATTTTTAATTGAATATTGCCTTTAATTGCCAAAATTATCCTGATGGACACGTATACTGTCTTGATGTGTTTTACACGTGTCAGTTTTTTCTTTGTGTTTGGCGTTCTGTATTACTGAAGCGTGTATTTGGGATTAGCAGAATATTTCGGCTTTTTAATGGTAAAAAAATTGTATCCTAGGTTCCCAATTATGGCCATTTGCGTTTTCTTCTAAGAATTTGTTTTCGATTGTGTCTTATGTGCTACAATGTTAGTAATCTCTCCTTTTCATTTTTTTTTCAGGGACTTAATGCCAAGAACCCTGGATGGACAGATCACCATGGAGAAGACTCCGAGCTACTTTGTAACGAAGGAGGCACCGGCTCGAATCTCTGCCATGGCTAAGGACGCAAAGCTCATTGTGGTGGTCAGAGACCCTGTGACAAGAGCGATTTCTGACTACACCCAGACTCTGTCCAAACGGCCAGATATCCCCACCTTCGAGAACCTGACCTTCAAGAACAGGACTACAGGCCTCATAGACACCTCGTGGAGTGCCATCCAGATTGGTATCTATGCCAAACACCTGGAGAACTGGCTCCAGTATTTCCCCATGAACCAGATCCTCTTTGTGAGCGGGGAGCGGCTCATCACCGATCCGTCCGGAGAACTCGGCCGTGTGCAGGACTTCCTGGGCCTCAAGAGGATCATTACAGACAAACACTTCTACTTCAACAAGACTAAAGGCTTCCCATGTCTGAAAAAGGCTGAAGGGAGTAGCAAGCCTCACTGTCTGGGCAAAACGAAGGGCAGAACCCATCCGAACATTGACCAGGAAGTGGTACAGAGACTGCGGGAGTTCTACAGACCATTCAATCTGAAATTTTACCAAATGACGGGTCACAACTTTGGCTGGGATTGAGACTGGCAGTGTATTACCACATGAAGTTATTATCTAAATATATATAGATAAATATATATATGTCTGTAAAATGTACAGAAATCTATTTTATAATAATTTATTTTTAATTCTGAAGCAATTAATTCACTGAGCTGCCTAACCACACAGAGTTTTTATCCCACGACTTATCATTCCACCATGTTTACGTGTCGTCGTCTTTGCCAGTTTTGAAACTGACGGTGCTTCCAAATGCCTGGACAAAGGACATATTTAAAAAGAAAAAAAGCACAATTGTTTTCTTTTTTTAACCTTTTTTTAATTACGGGTATTTGGGATTCTAAAAAACTAATTTTAGCAGTACTAGGACTCTCCAGACACCCTTATCTGCTCTGTAGACCGGGTCTCCTGGACAGCCCCTTTACAGCTAATCTGATTCCTTACTTGTTGGCTTCTGTGCTGCCAAGTGCATCCTGTTTATTGCTCCTGCTTTTGTTTTCATTGTCTAATTGTGTGTAATGGGAGAGGATCCAGAAGAGATTTTCAGAAAGTTATGACAACAAGAAGACCTTGCTAAAGATAAGCAGCTCCTTGGCAGAATGTTATGCCCGCTTGTTACCTCATATGCCTTAGAACAACCATATATGTTGAAACCTCTTATTTACAAAATGTCCTCTGTTGGTGTGGACAGAGTAAGATCTTATGCCAGTTTCAATGTATATGGAACCCTGTTGCATTGAATCCCCTTTTCTATTTGGTTGGCTGCTCTTGAGCACTCCTTCTTATTGGCTGAGTGGATTTCTCGAGCAGCAATCAAGTTTTTAAATGCAAAGAAGGTGGGTTTCTGCGACAGTAAAAACAAAAATGTTCTCTGCACAGAACAGTGAAGTACTTCCATGTAATAAAACTGCAAATATGACTGTCCGTTAGTAGTTTTTGTTTACTTATCTGAAACTTCTTTTATCTAATGCGTGAAACTATACCTTTACGTTTGAAGCCATTGGTACTTGACAGCCATTAGGCCTGTGAAAAAAGCAGTTATTATTTTGTGGGATAGCTGAGTGGGATAATGTGCCTGTTACAGTGATCTGTGTGTAACCTGTATTTAATGGGCTAAAATCCCAGCAGGGCTGGCTGACTCCACCTTATACGTCCTTTTTTTGGGATGAGTATGTTGGATAATAAATGGTCGCTCTGTTACATGCTTTTTAAAGTGCCTAGACGCGCCCTGGGGAGAACTGTGTGCTTTGTTGTTTTGATTAGCTGAGTTATCCTGGTGACTGGTGGTGTAGAGGCTTGTGTAGGGCTCCCTCTAGCAGGTGGCTGTAACTGAACAAGGAATCGCAGCACCCTGCTGTCTATTGCTTGTTTATTTCTTTCAGACCTAAGGGAATATTCAACAAAGTGCCCTGCCTTTCACAGGAGGACTTTATTGAACTTGATCAAGTGACAAGAAATGTAATCTCTTAAGAGGGTCACAAGACTGAAGAATCATGGTTGGTGTGTTTTGCTGATTATGCTAGTGAGTTAGAATTTACATTTTAGCTCACACTAGAACCGTGCTTGTATGTAGGCGGGTGGGAGACTTGAAGGTGTGGGTTTGGTGCCAGTCACTAAAGTCAAATGGATTAGGAGCTATGATGGACCAACCTTAAACTGGGAGGTTTTTGGTTCCTTGCATCGCTGACAGCTGACCAGAATACCGCCCAAAGTAACTCAAATTTCCAATCCATATGTTTTATAAACCCCATTCCTCTGCAGTTATCCCCAAGTTCCTCTTGTTTGCTCTTGGTAGGGATGAATTATTCCACGAATTAAGCATTTTTTTCTCCATGAAAGTAGGAGGGTCCAAATAAGAACAAGGGCATTTGACCCCTCCCCCCACCCCCAAGGAAATTAAGTTTGAGTGACAGGCTTCTTTGCCTTTGGTGCACTCTCCCGGGTTGATAGGGCGGGGACAGAGTAACTCACGTCAGGCTTTCTCTCTAGTTCTGCTCAACCCTACTGGCTTTTCAGGGACATTGACTGGTTTGGAGATCCTCCATTTCCCTATAGGCTGGTCTCCTTTAGCTGATATTGAAGACAAATACATTTTACAAAATTACCTTGCTGGAACGATTTTGTCAAAAAAAACAAAATAAAAATACTTATAAGTGGGAGGCATTTTAGGTTCTTCAGTGCAAATCGATTATTGCAACTCAGACACTTCCATTACAGGTTCTGATGCAGTGGAGCCTACATTGGTAGCCAGAGACTGGCCGATATAATTAAAGACTATCTTCGTATTGTAGGAAGCAGCTAACTTGGTTAGCCCAGACTTTGTTTCCTGTCCTCAATGTGAGCCTTGATTAGCTCTCCCCTCCAAAACACATCTGCCTTTGACTTTGCACCAGGGGTACATTTTATTTGAGCAAAAGTGAGGATGTCTATTGCCTTTTTTGACCAATGGATCCTGTCAGATGTTCGACTAGATGCGATTACTGCAAATATTTCTAAAAAAAGTTGGCATGAAGAAAACCAGGTCGGTCTTTTGTGGTAATACATTAATATGTCAGATGCTGCCTGCAACTAATCTCGTGATTTGACAATTCTCAAGTTTTGTATTAGATGTTCTAGTAGAGAATGATCCAAGGAAACCGTACCACAATGGATGTTTTCTGAAATAGTGCAGAACATTCCACCGATGGCTATATTTCTTGAACAGTCTATGGAAGTGCACTGCAAGCATCCTTGTTCTGAACAGTCAGGACATTTGGTGAGTGACTTCTGGCTATACCTGAACATCGAACGGGATGGAGCGCAGTGGTTAAGAGATACTACCTTCTGACTGGCTGATGAAGCGAGTGTGATGTTGACTGGTAAAATGCATGGGGAAGGTAAAGTTACAAATCAGGACTGGATTAGTGTTCACTTGTCTGACTTGGTTACATCACATTCTGAAACAACCCAGCTATGAACATTTTACCATACTATCAGTGTAGGCTGCGTGAGTTTAATTTTGGTTTGAGGAGGTGTTATCTCACTTGAGCATGATTGCTGGTGTAGTAAACAGTTGTGTGTTAATAGCAATTTGTTAACTGTCTGCAACTTCATCTGTTGCCACGCCAACTCAGGGCCCATTACAATGCTCCTATAAGCCCCGCACTTGTGTTTCTTCACCCCTCATTCATAATAAGCCATGCCTGGGACATCCTTCATTTTCCGCGTCAGTCGATATCAGGATTTTTCCTGTCCGAGACAACACTATAATCATTTTCTTTTTATTCTCCAAGAAAGAAATAGAGGTGTGGTTAGATTTCTCACGGCTGTAATTATGGCTGAGTTTTAATCAGCCAAGTATCAAAAACGGACTTTATAAGTGATGTGTTCTCTGTAACCTGGTACTCTAGCATAGCAAGTTTCTAAAAATATATACATATATATAAATATATATATATATGAAAAATGTACAGCAAGTATTTTGTGGTATGTATGACACAAATTAATTTTACACAGAGAAAGATGTTTCTAGGGAAATGCAATTCTGATAATTCATACTATTTCTTTGTATGAACAAATAAATATATATTTTACCAAGTTAAGTTCTTGTTTGGCGTTGTTTCTTCCCTTCTGCAGTCAGGCATATCAGAAACTTTTGCGGGCCAAAGTGAAAAATTGCAGGTGAAACCCCTGCTCTTATTCCAAACCAAAGGAACGCTAGTGAATGTTTGGGGGAAATTGTGAGTTTCAAGCATACTTGAAACTTACCAATTAAGACAACCCAACAGGATGTAAAGGCAACTGTAAAGTGGGCTTGGTGGTTGTCCTCGAAGGTATGTCTGAAGACGTTAGTGACAATGATGGTTTTTGAAATGCAGATTGGCCAAGGAATATTTGTTAGACCTTCAGAAGATGGGGGGGATTCTGTTTAAAGGGTTCTTCTCTTCACATTGGTCAGTGACATTGGTCAGAGCTGGAAATTATTTAAAGATGCCTTTTTGATTTATGTTCACTAGACTTAGGCCCATATTTATACCTTTTTAGCACTGCATTTGCATCGTTTTTTGATGCAAAAGCGGCGCAAACTTACAAAATACAATGGAATTTTGTAAGTTTGCGCAACTTTTGCGTCAAAAAATGACGCAAATGCGGCGCTAAAACAGTATAAATATGGGCCTTGAAGTTTTCAGTAGTAAGTACCAAATTCACTGTTGCTACCAGATTGTGACCACAAGGGTCTGTCCTTCAGCTCCACACTGACCAATTAATGAGATTTGTCAGGTGAGATTTGTAACATTAATATGTTTTAAAAAACTGCCTGACAAAAGATGTGCACATTTTATTTTGGGTGGATACCCATAACAATAGCTGATCAAAAATACATTTTTAATAACACTTCATTTCACTGTCACCATCGTCATGTTGATGAGATTATATCACATGTCCATGCCTGTGATTGACCTGCATACACACGAGATGCAGCAAGTGTTAGCCAAGGAGGTTCCAAACACAAGGGGAACCCGTGGAAACCTAGGGATCTGGGGTAAAGTGTTTTCTAAGAAACAGTGGTCCCCGAGGAAAAGAAACTTTTGTAATACAGTTGCCATAGAGTTACACTTAAATCTGTGATGAAATTTTTAAATTTCAACTAGGAGATTAGTATATATTTATTGAATCACAGATAGCAAGAGTGTAGTGGGAAACCAAGCACTTAAAGGGCCATCGGAATCAGTGTCCTCAGGCATATTCAATGTGACATGGACACTATTCTTTCAATATATATGACTCACTCTAATAATAATAAATAGTGCATATCCTTCAATCCTTAAAGGTCCTTGAACCAGCTCTCCTCACTGTCTGGTCGCCTTTGCCAACCTTGCTGTGATCAGAATGCAGTTTAGTACATTCACCCTCTTTGTTTTTTTTTCTCTCCTGTTGTGCCCCTGTGTGCTGTGCGTTTTGGCCCCTGCTACCTTCCTGCAGTTTTTTTCCCTACTTATTTCCCTGCCCGCCCTCCTCCCCGCCCCTCCGACCCCAGGACCTACTTAATGGTGGTCGCTGCATGACCCCACTGAGCAGGTCCTGGAACCAGCTCCCCTCGCTGTCTGGTCACCTCTTGCAGGTTGGTTCATTCACCCTCTTTTCTTTTTTTCCCTCCTATTTTGCCCCTATGTGCTGCACGGTTCGGCCCCTGCCCCTTTATCGCTTATTTCCCTGCTGGCCCTCCTCCCACTACGCCGTTCCCACCAAAGGACGTATATAATAGCGGTGACTGTGCAGGCCTATCCGCACCTGGATTCAACCCCTCCAACTATCCGTCGATACTCTGACACCGAGCTTTGGGACCTGGCCCCTGGAACCAAGACAACAAGTGCTGCATCACCTCTCCCCGGATCATGGTCCGACCCTTCGCCTGCAATGCCAATACCTCCAAAACAAGTCCACTGCCTACTGCTCAACGCAAGATCGCACTGCAAACATGCCATGGAAATATAGGACACCATAAACACCCTCAGTCTGGACGTGATGTTCATCACCGAGACCTGTCTCACAACCACTTCGGCCCCTGACATCACTTGTGCCACCCTGCAAAGCTACAAGCTGATTCAGAAAGACCACCACAACAAGCATGAAGGAGGCATCGCCATCATGCTTAAGGACAGCCATCCCTGTACCACCTTCGAGAAAGAGATGTCTTACCTCATGGAACACCTTTACTTCCTTATCCAAATCAACGCCAGAACATCCATCAGGGAACCCTCGCGTACAGACCCCTGGGGCCCGCCTTCTGCAAGGCAATCACAAACTTCATTGCCCACCTGGCCATCGCCTCGACACACTGCATGCTTTTAGGGGATCTCAATTTCCACCTAGGCGACCCCAATGATCACAACTTCACCAACCTCCTGGACAGGCTAAGCAAGATTGGACTCAAACAACTAGTCACCAGCACCACGCACAGCAGGACACATCGTGAACCCCATCTTTACAGCCGGTGATAAAATTAAGTTCTTCCACACAACGGAGCTCACATAAACTGACCACCATTTGGTACATTTTTCCATAACCAACAGACCAGAGACTTTCATCACAGTCCCCCTCCCATTCTGCAGATAAGGAAAAATCACAAATACCCAATGGACCACTGCTCTCTTCTCCAGCAAACCCATCCTCTCCCTCAACCTTGAGCAAGACGCCTGAAATCTATCCGAATGGATCCTCAACGGTGCCAATAAAGTTGCTCCCACAAGGAACTCCACCTCCAGAAGATCCAGCAAGCCCCAAGGTGGTTATTTTCAGTTATGAAAATTAATAGAGCGCATGGCTACCCGAAGGCCTCCCAGCACTGTGCTGAAATCTTCAAAAACAATGCTTTGGGGACGGAGATTAGAACACCTATGTTTTTAGTAGCCGCTGAAAGGAGAGTTCGTGGCAAGTTTGTCATAGGGCCAATGGTAGAGAGTTCCACAGTTTGGGTCCAAGATAGGACATGGATTTTCCTCCCCATTTGGCCTTTTATTGGGGGAATATCAGCTAAAGCTGCCAATGATGTCCTAAGATGTTTGACGGGCTTATGAAAAGAGGCCAGGGTTTGTAAAAGTGGCGGGTCTTTGTCATGAAGGGCTCTATGAATATAACATAATGTTTTGAATTTTAGCCGTTGCTCCAGAGGGAGCCAATGCAGAGTTGAGAGAGCTGATCTGACTGATTCATACCTGGGTATTTTAAAGAGAAGGCAGGCAGCAGTATTCTGCACCACCTGCAATTTCTTTTTGACATATTTTGGTACACCAAGAAACCCGTAGTCCAGACATGGGATAATTAGTGCCTGTATGATCAGACTCTTTGTGTTAAGTCGAAGTATTATGAAAATCTTTCTGAGAAGTCTGAATAAACCAAAACAGAGGAGGATATTTTATTTGCCTGATGATCCATGGATCGAACCATACTCCAAGACTCTTAGGCCCGTATTTATACTTTTTTAGCGCCGCATTTGCGTAATTTTTTGACGCAAAAACGGCACAAACTTGCAAAATACAATTGTATTTTGTAAGTTTGCGCTGTTTTTGTGTCAAAAAGCGGCGCAAATGCGGTGCTAAAAAAGTATAAAATTGGGCCTGAATGTGTATCCTAGTGAATGTAGAACTGGGGAGATTAGGTTTAGTTTAGCCTGATGACCCAAGATCATAACCTCTGTCTTGTCTTCATTCAGCTTGAGTCTACAGTCAGACATCCGTTTGGATACTGCCTGTAAACAAGGGGTAAGTAATGAATCAACTGAGTTCTGATCGGTAGAGAAAGATACCACCAGCTGGGTATCATGTGCAAATGAAACTAAGGAGAGGCCATATGGTTCCATTACTTATGCCAGTGGCAACATGTAGATATTAAATAATGTAGGGCTGAGAGAGGAGCCCTGCTGCACTCCCCAGTTGCTCTTGAAACAGCTAGAATTCACCCCGAACTCAAGAGAGAATGCAAATAGCTAGAAAGATGATGGCATAGCAGTAGAGACCAAGCAAACCGTACCACCTTCCAAGAAGCACTGAACAAATATCATCTCTGGCTCAGAGAAGCAAAAACGTTCGCCCTTCTTAGCCGCAACCGCCCAAGGAACTTTTCAAGATCTCCTTCCCAGCAGCCACCATAAACACATTCCAACCCTCACCGACCCTCCGTGACTCACTAGCAGACTACTTCCACGACAAAATCACAGTCATCTACAGAAACTGTCACCCCCAACCTACTAGCATCAACCACCTTCTGACCCCGTCAGGTGACTCTCCTAGCCACCTGATCACTGACTGGAAGCCTCTATCATCCAGGAAACAGCAGCCCATATGAGTTCGACCCACTAAAGCTCATCCAATGACCCATGCCACCACTACATCTTCAACCTGGAAAAGACAGAAATCAGCAGCATCCTTGTTCCCATCCCCAACTCCTCCATCTGGACTACCACTGTTCCAAAGCATGGAAGCAAGCAGAGGTCAAGCCACTCCTTAGGAAACCATCCACCGACCACCGCAAACTAAAAAATGACTGCCCTATTTCACTGCTTCCCTTCCGAGCTAAGGTCCTGGAAAAGGCCATCAACCAACAGCTATCTGAACACCTGGAAAGACACAATCTACTGGACACGTCCCAATGTGTCTTCCACGCCAACGACAGCACCAAGACCACCCTAATCACTGCAATGGATGACATCAGGTCCCTCCTTGACAAAGGAGAGAAAGCTGCATTGATCCTCCTTGACCTCTCTGCCGCGTTTGACACCATCTCCGACTACACCCTCACCACTAGACTCTACCACATTGGGATCCAAAGCAAAGCCCTCAAATTGATCCGCACCTTTCTCACAGAACGCACCCAGAGAGTCCGCCCACCTTTCACCTTGGAACCAAAGAGCACAATATGTGGCATCCCCAGGAGACCTCACTCAGTCCCACCCTTTTCAACACCTACGTGACGCCGTTGGCCGAGATTGTTTGTTCCTACGGGCTCGACATCATATCATACGCTGGCAAACCTCAACGTCTTCTGTCCCTCTCCAAAGACCACGCCACCCCCAGAGACAACTTCAATAATGCTATGACCCACATCACCTAAGGAATGAGATTTAACTGCTTGAAAGTGACCATGGACAAGACAGAGGTGATCATCTTTGTAAACAACACCTCCCCTTGGGATGACTTCTGGTGGCCCTCCATGCTCGGGCAACCCTTACCCTGACTACGCCTGCAACAGTGGTGTTATCATCAACAGCAAGCTCACCTTCAAACAACAGATAAACGCAGTAGCCTTCTCCAGCTTCCACAACCTCTGCTTGCTAAGGAAGATGTTCAGATGGATCCCCATCAAAACTAGAAAAACAGTAACCCAAATCAAAACCAGAAAGACAGTAACCCCAACCATCATCGCCCCCAGACTAGACTATGGAAACGCCCTTTATGTTGGACTCATGGCACACCTCCCCTACCGCCTCCAAACCATCCAGAATGCAATGGCAAGATTTGTCATAGACCTCCCCATGCGGACCTGCATCAGCCCCCATCTCAGAGGTCTCCACTGGCTGCCCGTGCACAAGAGGTGCACATTCAAGGTGCTCACCCTCACATACAAAGCTCTCCACAACACTGAACCCCACCTCATCAACCGCAGACACTCCTTCCCTCAGCCCACCAGGGAACTCCATACCACAACCCTTGCCCTCACTCAAATCCTGAGAGTTAGATGCAGCAGCAGTAGTCACTCCTTCTTGTACCTCGCCACCAAGATCTGGAACGACCTTCCCCCTGCCTGCGTACCATTCACACCCTCCTCAACTTCAGGAAAAAGCTCAAGACATGGCTCTTTGACGAGAAGCTACCAGTTTGCAGAGACAACCCACAGCACTTGGATACCCCCTGGGGTGAGAAGCTGCGCTTTACAGATCTAATGATTGATTGATTGATTGATTGAAATATCACAGTTTTCAGTTTGTCTCATTTCTAGACACTAGCAAAAGGGAGCAACAATCTCGATTTCTGGCCTTGGTTCAGTTCTTTACTCTGAGCTGGTATACAGAGCTTGCCGAATGAAAAGATGAACTCCATTACCTGACTACACAGGCCTGCAGCTCATACAAAGACAGTGAACATTGGTGCGATCACAAATAGAGCAATCAGCTTTCTAGATGCACACAAGCTTTTGGAAGGATTACATCAGTAAAACAGTGTGTTGCTGATGCTCTATTTAACTATTTAAAGTGGGTTGATGCACAAGATTGGGATGGTCTGGTTCTTTGAAAGACCTTGAGAGTCTTTGTAAGACTTAGTCCAAGGCTAATAAACAAACCTGCGTGAGACAATAATTCCAGGTGAGTACCTCATAGGTTTATTCAAAAATATAATCATAGCAGAAAGCAAAAAAGTAGTCAATTAGAAATAGGCATCAATAAAATAGACAAAGTATAATTCTGCAATAGTACTAACCAGCCTCAGAAGGAAACCCACAGAGACAACTAATCAATAAAGAGACCAGCACAAAGTCTTTTTAGTTAAAAAGCCAAGGAAAGTCTGTATATAAATCAAATTGACAAACTGACATAGAGACCACTCTCAAAGAAGGCCCAGAAAGAAGTCTCTTCTCCAAAATAAAACAGTTTTTATAATGTTTCAGAGCACTGATGAGCCACACATTTTGTGTTCTGCCATGACATGTCAGTGTTGAACTAGCAATATTGCAAACAGATAAGTCAGCCAATATTCTGGTAAACAAAATATTTCTAGAGACACCTTCTCCCTAAGGTATATCATTGGTTAGGATGTGCAGAACTAATTAGGGAAACACATTGACACCTTATGTAACAGCAATACAATGGCATGTTCGACTAATAAATAAAATACAACATCGACAGGAATCCTTGACAGGTACAGACTATAGGACCATTCTGCACTTTGCTTCCTTGAGCGAAGCAAACATAACGTTTCTGTTCGTACAGACACAGGTTCCTTTTTCAATGATTTACCTGCAGTGGAAAAACACACAAGGTTACAGAGAAAAAGAAAGGCTTGCTCACATAAAATAAATGTGTGCTGTTATTCTGTGGGTTTGAAAAGCTGTCGATGGAAGGTGATGTGAGGCCTGCTCATGCTAACTGAATTACATCTAAATTAGGTAATACTTTCTAATTAGTACAAACTCTTCTACAGGTTTGTGTAGATAATCACCCCTCAAGGTGCACATTCATTATTTTATCTTTCAAAGACTACACAGTGTTATGCCTGCTGCCACAGACAGATCTATCAAAGGCTATACAGCGATAATTGTTTCTATACTCATTCTCATAGAGATCTATCAGGTACTGTTCAGCAATATTTCCTACTTCTGTCATTCACAGGCAGATTGGACAGTATACAGTGAAAATACCTTCTGTTGTCATTCACAGACAGTTCTATCAGACACTGTACAGTGATAATTTCTACTATAGACATCCATAGACTGATATAGCAGACACTGTACAGTGATAATGCCTACCTCTGTCATTCTCAGATGTATCTATCAGACACTTTAAAAAGATAACTCCGGCAACTGTCTTATCCATCAGACACTATATGGTAATAATTCCTACTGATGCTATTCACAGGAAAATCTATCAGACACTATACAGTGATAATTCCTGCAACTGTGATATCCATCAGACACCATAATGTGATAGTTCCTATTGCTGTCATTCACAAACAGCCCTACTCTACACTATACAGTGATATTATCCTATTATAATATGTGGGATTCTGCAAACCCTGTATAAAAACAGTCTCTAATGTCTTTAGAATCAGCAACTTTTGATGCACTCAATCACCGATTGTATATAAATGATGTTAGAACCGAGCTGTAATATCTCATTACAGTCGAGCTCTGATGTCACAATGCCTCCTGCCAGAGCCAGCAGCTGAGGGAAAATGCAGGTCATTTTAATTGCTTTTATCTGTTCTGCTCTATCTCGATGCATTGATAAAAAGAAAGGAGATATTTATAGCAACATGTCTATTTTTTGCACTTCTGTAATTACAGAAAAACTGGAATATTTCTGCAGGTTTCTACACAATAGCTACTGTGTCATTTAAAAAAAATAACTTGAATTAAACTTATTCTGATATCTTTCTGCAGCAAATATCTAACAGCGTATTTGATGTGTTAAATTTTGCACTAGAGATTCTACTTTTATTCTCATATTTCCAAACATGTTGTCTCTTTCATAATAAAGAGCTATGCAACAAGAAGTAATTTGGTTTGTAGGAAAGGTGATGGTGTGCCCATGTGTTTTCTGCTGCCAGGTTTTGGTGGTGATAAAGCTATAAACGTTGACTGGACCTCTACCTGCTAAATGAAGAAAGACCCCAAACTAAAGCTGTAAAGCTAAGCAGATTCTGAGATGTTAATTAACGAATGAACACCAAAAAAAACCACAGCACCAATATTTCGTCTCAAGAGAGACCACAGGCCAGGCACACCATACACTCATCTTCCACAGAATGGATGGACTTGTTAACGCTCTCTACACTATAAACTCCACATTGTCAACCAGCAGAGTCCAGCACTGTTCACTTCAGAAAGATCCCAATACAAACATTCTGAATAAAAAGACTTCCTCTTTTACTAATAATACATTTTCCCTGAAAGGTTTCTGGTTGTCATGCAAGCCTATCCTTTATTCAGTCACTCATTTAAGGTAGCTGTTCGCTGGAAGCACCCAGAGATTACTTAGGAAAGATAGGGCTGGTCCTCACTGTAGGCACCACTGATACTTTTTTTGCTTAAGAGGTGGTGCGAACTATCGATGTTCAGAGGTCCATCTCTTTAGGACTAACAATGAGCGCCTTATATTATTACGCAATAATTCTGCCAGGTTAAGTACCAATATCAAAGAGCGTGGTATTTATTGGGGTCTGCAGCGCCTGCCAATTTCAAGATGAAAAGGTCAGAATGGGGCACTACATGTTATGCCAAGATGAGCACACTTTCATATTGAAGCCTTTACCCCAGGTTAGGTTTTGACAGGTTCAACTACAGAAATTTGCACTAGATAAAATATCATGAGTGTGGTAAATCTGTACTTTGTATGATCTCAATTAAGTTGAAAACTCCTATTTGCACCCTTATGAAACGTGTTCTCAAAATGAAGACCTCCTAAATTATATTTATATTACCTATGGTTAAAATATATATACATATATATTGTTTATGCTTAACATGTCTATAGGTCATTGCATAGCTTCCAGATAAGTTATTTGATTATATCCTTATTGATATCTGCTTTATTTTTTTTGTCTTTCACAACGCGTGATGTTAAATACGTTATTTAATTAGAGGCTTAAGGGTCTCTCTTTTATTTTATCTATGACACTGTGTAAATATAATCATACCAATTGTATCTACAAGTACTTCATTATTAAAATGTTGGGGAAACATAAAATAAAATGCCCCCTAAATATAAATGAATACAAATACACAAATAAATTAACTTTATGTACAGCAACACTTGAAAGTCTGTTTCTCTCTATTCATCAATGAGTTTCTAACTATTCATCCATGTATGCACATATAGGTCTGTATACAATACAACCTTATAGCTCTATTACTTTCCATATACATGTATACCATTCTATGTAGTTATGTCTCTATATATTTATTACTTGACTCTATTGTAGCAATAGCTAAAAGCCTTCAACTCTCTCCAATGCACTACTCTGTCTCATCCTATGCCTCTCTCAATATAGCCTCTACCTCCACTCTGACTCACCCCAAGGATCATTGCACACTATGATCTCCCTAATAACCCTTTCTGGACTCTTCCCTCCTTTGACTCATCCCATATACCTCCTTTTATTACTATGTTCTCCCAAAATAACTCTTTCTAAACTCTTCCCACCTCTATCATTACTCTTGACTAATTACAAATCTCATTTTGCTATTATCTCCTTAATAACCCTTTCTAGAATCTTTCCTCCTTTGACTCAGCCTAAACCTCACCTTACTACTATGATCCCCCAATTAACACTTCTAGGGCCAGATGTAGCAAGGTTCCAAATTGCGAGTTGCAATTTGCGAGTCCCAGCGACTCGCAAATTGCAACTCGCAATTTGGAATGCAGAAAGGTGTCTCAGACACCTTCTGCAAGTCGCTATGGGGTCGCAAAGACCCACCTCAATAATATTAATGAGGTGGGTCGCAATTTGCGACCCCATAGCGATTCAGGGCACTCACGGGGATGGTGGCCTGCTGGGAACAGCAGACCACCATGTCCGTGACTGCTTTTAAATAAAGCAGTCTTTTTTTTTCACAGTGCAACCTGTTTTCCTTAAAGGAAAACGAGCTGCACTTTGAAAAAAAAAAAAAAACCTTTAGGGCCATATTTATACTTTTTGACGCAAAACTGCGCTAACGCAGTTTTGCGTCAAAAAAATTAGCGCTGGCTAACGCCATTCTGAAGCACCATGCAGGTGCCATATTTATTCAATGACGTTAGCCGGCATTAGCCGCCGGCGCTGCCTGGTGTGCGTGAAAAAAAATGACGTACACCAGGCAGCGCCGGCGTAGGGGAATATGGAGCTTGGGCGCCAAAAAATGGGGCAAGTCAGGCTGAGGCAAATTTTTCGCCTCAACCCGATTTGCGCCATTTTTTTCGACTCCCAACCCCCATTGAAATGACTCCTGTCTTAGCAAAGACAGGAGTCATGCCCCCTTTCCCAATGGCCATGCCCAGGGGACTTCTGTCCCCTGGGCATGGTCATTGGGCATAGTGGCATGTAGGGGGGCACAAATCACAAAATCACAAAAAAATTAAAAAAAAATACTTACCTGAACTTACTTTAATGTCCCTGGGATGGGTCCCTGCATCCTTGGGTGTCCTCCTGGGGTGGGCAAGGGTGACAGGGGGTGTCCCTGGGGGCCTTGGGAGGGCACCTCTGGGCTCCTTCCGAGCCCACAGGTCCCTTAGCGCCTGCCTTGTCCAGGAGCTAAAAAACGGCGCAAAAGGGGCTGGACGTAATTTTTTTTGACCCGCCCACTCCCGGGCGTGAATTTTGCCCGGGAGTGTAAATACGGTGCACATGCCTCGGAGTCAATTTTTTAGACGGGAACGCCTACCTTGCATACCATTAACGCAAAGTAGGTGTCCACGCTAAAAAATGACGCAAACTCCATGGACTTTGGCACTAGACGCGTCTAACGCCAAAGTATAAATATGGAGTTAGTTTTGCGTCGGAATTGCGTAAAAAAAAAACGCAATTCCGGCGCAAACAGAGTATAAATATGCCCCTCAGTTTCGGTATTTTTCAGGGCAGGAAGTGGTCCATTGGACCACTGCCTGCCCTGAAAAAAGATTTTTTTGCCAGACACAAAGGGGAAGGGGTCCCATGGGGACCCCTTCCCGTTTGCGCCTGGGTTACCATCCACTTCAAGTGGATGGTAACTGCGCTTTTATTTGCGATCGCAAATGAAAATGCATACCATTGCGAGTCGCAAATAGGAAGGGAACACCCCTTCCTATTTGCGAGTCGGAAATGCATTTTGCGAGTGGGTTCCGACTCGCAAAATGCATTTCTACATAGCAAAGTGGCTTTAGCGACTCGCACACGGCGATTTTCGCCGTTTGCGACTCACTAAAGCTTTGCTACATCTGGCCCCTAGACTCTTCCTTGCTCTATTCCTCCTTTATCCTATTAAATGCAACCAGCAGACTCACATGTCCACCACTCAAATTAACAACTTTAATTTCCCTATATAAATGCACCTCAAATCTATTTTGGGTTCCGGAGTAGCTTGCTACTCGCTGAAAAGCCCTTCCATCCCTCATCAGGATTAGTAAGAACTATACAAATTGAATTACAATATTGCTGCAGGATCGTCCTGAAGAAGTCTAGGAATACCACATTCTACAACTCCCTCCAAGAAGTGTCTTCCAATTTTCCATACCGTCTCATAACAATGTATAGGCAGTAAAAACCCAATCAGGCGATCACTTCCAAGCTTCCTTATACTCCTTTTTGAGTGCTGTCCTCTCCTAGTTTGCTGACCATGTAGTCACTGGACCAGCCCATTGCATTGAGCCGAAATCCTTTTTGCTGTAATTTGTTCAGGATGTGGTTTGCTTTAGAAACCTGTTGGTCGTAAAGACTGGCTTTGAAGTTACTGAAATCAAATCCTGCCTCCAATGACTGTAGCAGTCTGTGAGTCAAGCCGTTTACTGGCTGAAAATCAGGCAGAAAGATGGGAAAAGTCCACCCCGGCACCCCAACATGAAACAGTCAAGCCCCCTTTTAGGGTCGAGTGCACATGTGCTCCGTCCCTGTTGTAATCTCTCTTTGGGCTTTTAACCATGCCCATGTCACACCTGTCACTTTCAGTGGTTTGTGGGCTTGCCTTTTAGAATCCGTTTGCTTTCATTAGTGAAAGGCTTGCATACGTCATGCCTTTTCCAGTATTTAGCCCTCCTCGAGCGCACCGGCCAACTATTGAAAACATACGAAGCTTCATGTTTTCAGGCTGGTTTCTGCACTACTTTATCCTTTTATTTTCAACACAGTGCAGTCGCGCTGGATTTTATATAGCGTGACCATGCTCATTTTTTTTCCTTTCAATTTATGTGGCAAGAAAAGACCAGTTAGAAGTTTACAGCGCTAATAACTTGAGCAAATGTGAGACTTGTTGCATTGATGCTTGTTTTCAATTCACTGATGGCATTCTGGAGCTCACTTCTCCAGCATTACTTGGTGTCTTTTCAGACTTCAGGACTATTTTCGGTTCCTGACCAGCATTTTAGTGGCATGAGTTGTGAATGATGTGGGTGGTGCAGACCACTGTGTCCAGAGGATGCGCTTTGGAAATGCGGATTCCTGTGGCTGGACGGTGCCTGAATAAAGCAAGTCTGTGTTTATCTTTGGGCTTAGAATTCATGAAAGGACACATCCCACCACCACTGTAGGTTTAAGGGATGTGTGTTCCCAGCAGGTACACTGGGCATGGGCTTGCGTGGACTATATATGTCCAACAGGTGTTTTAGAATCCAAGTAGAAAAGATACTAAAGCTAACGCTTACCTCAGGGATTTTACTTGTGTGATTTCATAGTGCTGAGCAGCTTAAATGAAAGCCAAAGGGTGACTTTCTGTGAATCTCCTGAAACACAGAAAACGCTACAAACACATAGTCCTTCGTTTGGGGTTCACACCGTGAAGCAGTAAGAGCTTAATGACATCTGGTGATCGCTGCACCAAAACTGCAGCGTTAAATGTTAAGCACAATATGTTTCTGCATGTTTTTCTGCCTTAAAAGATATTGAGATAGCACCGGCTTCCCATTCTACAACAAGCTATTATCACAATACTTTATGTGAAAATACCACATCATTTTAAAAGGTAGGAGAGTTAAATATGTGTTAAAATGCTTATCACACATTTAATGCTGCTTCTACTAGGATTTAGCAGACTCTAAATAAGCTATTAAGTATCTGCATTTTAGCCCCATACAAAGGAAATTGCGGTCGGGAATCCAAACAATTTTAGAACCACTATGTACCTATACCATTACAGTACAGAAATGTATGTATAGGCGGCATGATTTTTAAATATCTTCAGAAACCCAAGATGGCAATATAGAATCATAGTACATGTTATCCATTTGTAATGTTACATGTTAATTTTGGAAAATGTAGCTCGAAAAAGCAGCTTGCGTTGGGCACTGATTGGAATGAGAATGTTTTGGTTTTGTTCATCATTCATAATTTAAAAATATGCACAATCGTGAGGGCTGATGGATTAATGCAATGTTGTGCCTGCAGTGTTTCCTGCATCAGAGTTTCTTGTTTCACTAAGAGCTTTGGCACTGGATTTACAAATAAAACCTCGTCCACTCCACGTGATTCCTGGAAAGTTTTGCGGTGATCCGTCTAGTGGGGAGCCAAGAAAAAGGGGACAGCATGTTGTGGCAGTCATTACAGGATTCAGGTCATGGCCCCATTGAAATGCAATGTAGTGAATGAAGTGCAAGTTTTGAGGGTCACAAAAGGAGTACATAACAAATTAATATGATAAATGTTAGTCACAGTACAAATTATTTGTTGGTGATAACATACTTATTTAAAAATTTTGGTTTGTTCCCTAGTGTTTTGATCCAGTGAAAAATGCTGACCCTGTGCTGAAATCTGATGAACCATGTTTGGAAAACTGTTTCCTCTCATGATTGCCACATAGAAGTTATGAAAGGTACTGAATAAACTAAAATAGGAGCAAAGAGATTTTCTATGAAGTCACACTATCTTCTTCAGCCGTGCGAGAATACAGTCTACACATTCTGAGTCAAATGTCCAACAGGAGCAGCCTGTCCCAGTGTTCTACTGAAGCCTCCCACAGAGTTCTAATGATCATCTAGATCATTGCCACTCTTGATGTATGACAGAAGTGTGGCACACCTAAAGCCATCTTGGTGGATTCAAAGCTGTAACCTTAAAGCATTTCCTTTAGAAATAAACAGGATGGGGAGGTTTGTTTTGTCATAGAAGTGGTGGTTAGCACTCTCACAAGGTAAAATTAGGTCACCTTTTCAATGAGGTCCAAATGTATTTTTCGTCCATGTCAATAAAACATTCTGGCATGCAGACTGAAACATGTACTTTCAACACCAGCAGCAGACTGCCAGTTAACTCCCCAATGTATGACTGCAGCTTTCCACAGTGTTCAAACAACTAGATCGCTACCATTTGTCTTTATGACAAAAATGTGTTTTGACCCGGCATGGGCAGTAACAGTACAACAGAGAATGGAGGGCTAGGAACAGGGGTGGCAAGCTCACAATGGAGGAAGGTACTATGGGCCATATTTATACTTTTTGACGCAAAACTGCGCTAACGCAGTTTTGCGTCAAAAAAATTAGCACCGGCTAACGCCATTCTGAAGCGCCATGCGGGCGCCGTATTTATTCAATGACGTTAGCCGGCGTTAGCCGCCGGCGCTGCCTGGTGTGCGTGAAAAAAAACGACGTACACCAGGCAGCGCCGGCGTAGGGGGATATGGAGCTTGGGCGCCAAAAAATGGGGCAAGTCAGGCTGAGGCAAATTTTTCGCCTCAACCCGATTTGCGCCATTTTTTCCGACTCCCAACCCCCATAGAAATGACTCCTGTCTTAGCAAAGACAGGAGTCATGCCCCCTTGCCCAATGGCCATGCCCAGGGGACTTCTGTCCCCTGGGCATGGCCATTGGGCATAGTGGCATGTAGGGGGGCACAAATCAGGCCCCCCTATGCCACAAAAAAATACATAAAAAAATACTTACCTGAACTTACTTTAATGTCCCTGGGATGGGTCCCTCCAGCCTTGGGTGTCCTCCTGGGGTGGGCAAGGGTGACAGGGGGTGTCCCTGGGGGCATGGGAGGGCACCTCTGGGCTCCTTCAGAGCCCACAGGTCCCTTAACGCCTGCCTTTTCTAGGCGCTAAAAAACGGCGCAAAAGCGGGCGTACGTCATTTTTTTTGACCCGCCCACTCCCGGGCGTGAATTTTGCCCGGGAGTGTAAATACGGCGCACATGCCTCGGAGTCAATTTTTTAGACGGGAACGCCTATCTTGCATATCATTAACGCAAAGTAGGTGTCCACGCTAAAAAATGACGCAAACTCCATGGACTTTGGCGCTAGACGCGTCTAACGCCAAAGTATAAATATGGAGTTAGATTTGCGTCGAAATTGCGTAAAAAAAAACAACGCAATTCCGGCGCAAACAGAGTATAAATATGCCCCTATGAGTCTCTCAGGTGGTCTCAGGGGGCCCTTGTGTATCTGTTGTAAGAGACAGAACATGGGACCTTAGGTTTGTCATTCTTCATAATACTATATTCATCCAGATCCAATGTTCCTCTCTCTTTCCATTTCCTTAACAAGCATACAAAGTGTTCAAGATTATTGGCACCCTCTTGCAATTTGTGTAACATTAGGAGTCAATCCACAGCCTATACTTTCAATTTCATTTGTTCTTTTCTAGAAGCGACTTCAGATTTCTTCATACTTTTCGTCGAACTTTAGGATTTCATCAGTTTTAGCTTCTTCTACATTAAAAAACAGAGAAAGTCTTACGGGGGGAAAACACACAAACTAATTTGGAAAAAGGAGAGATCGTGAAATCATTGAGTTTTAAAGTGAACATACCCACTAATAGTGGTGTAAAAGTGAAATCTAGATATATTCCCAATATGTCACATTACAATATAGATATGTTTTGTGACCTGGTTATTACCGATCTGCTGAAGTTTAGGGATTAATGTGAGATCTCCTCCCGCTATAATTCTTCAAGCAGAAATTAGCCCTTAAATCCTCTAGTCTTGATGAGAATCTTATTACCAAGCCCAATGTAATGAGGAGGCAGATAAGCAAGTGTTGGATCAGTATGTTTTAAAACTATTACTGCAAATGAAAACAAGTCTATTTTGCACAAGTTGTTCAACTTGTTGAGTTGAGATGTAATCAGTCATGTTGTCAATGATGTCATTTAACATGTCATATATGATGTAATTTGTGCAACCACAACAGGGTATGACAGGAGCACAAGTTATGGTTAGTTTACTGAACACTGAGAAATTTTATTATTTTTTATACTTTGTTTTGTAAGATAACTACACTTTAACTTTGTGGTTTGCATAAAATAACAGAGGTTTTGTAAACATATATTATGTTGCTATAAGCAAACCTAATCACAGCTTCATTTTAACTTTTCATTTTTCAGTGAATATCTGTGGTTTTAATCACATTCAACTGGAAGCTGTTTTTGAACCTCAAACACTATGTATGGGCGAACATTGCTTCGCACACATTGTGGCAATGAGTAGTAGCAAGGAATAGCTTACATTTTTGTACAAAAACTGTTGTAGACAACATAACCTGCTTGTAGACATGCTAAATAGACATTGACTGCATATCACGATTTATGGAAAGACCCTGCACTCTGTTATAGTGGGGATATTGCATGCAGACACTAGGGTTCATTGCGAGTTTGGAGGACACTAGTCCGCCAGACTCGTCGATGGCGGTCAGACCGCCGCCAATGTGGCGGTCTGAGAGCCACATTACAACGCTGGCAGTCGAGCCTCCAGGGAACCGCCAGCTCTGGTAGGATTGGAGACCCTGGTGGTCTGGAGGTGGTGGCGCTACCCTGGAAATTACGACCCTCTTCTCCACCAGCGGTTTCAAGGCGGTACCACCGTCATGAAAATTCTGGTAGAGAATGGGTAAAGGGGCCCCCCTGTACTTGGCATGGGCAGTGCAGGGGGCCCCCTGGCCAGCACCCTGCTTTGCAGACAATAAACATTGTGAGGGTGCTGGTGCACCCTGCGGGCTACAGCATTGCCGTGGGCTCGATTACGAGCCGGTGACAAGCCTAACGGGAAACTCTTAATGGGGCTGGCAGGGAGGTAGCCTGTGTGTTGGCAACCTCCCAGTTGGAAGCCAAACTTGTAATGACCCCCACTGTTTCTAAACCTATGTCTATGGCCAATTTCCACTGTCAACTTGTTAGGCTGTATGCAGCAATGGTACAACACAGGGCTTCACAGGCTATGCCTTAAGCCTAGACATCAGCAGGTCTCTTAACTATATGCAGTGGAAGGTTAGGTGAAGAGCGTGGCCTCTGACTTGACCCTATGACCCTTCCTCAGATGTATTCAACCCTCACAGGGCATGACATTCAGTTGTGCACAGTGGGGGTGAGACTGAAGGCCTAAATATTATACACTGTGGAGATGGGGGTGAAGGACTGTCCTTCCAGGCAGACCCGGTGCCCCAACTTCCACTTGTGTACAGCTACCACCACACACATCGTTCAGTGGTACATATCAGAGGTAGGCAGCAGGGTCTGCCTTCTGGTCAGGCCGTGTGAGTAATCCTCCACTGGTGTCCAATGTCCATTATGCACAACCTTCAACAGTACACAGCAGGTATCAGTCTCAGAGCCTGGCCTAGAGGCAGACCTCCACAGGTATCCAATTGTTTCCATTCTTATTTTGGATTTTTTAAAGTATTTTTTTCAAAAACGTTTTGTGTGTTTTGTAAAAAAAATTCTAACTTTGATTATGAAGTGTTTTAGATTCTTAGCTAATTCTTATGATTTTTTGAGGTGAGCTTCCATTGATCAGGAGATAGACGTGCTCATCTGAACAAATGACTTGCATTATGTGAATGCAGTGTATCCTAAAGTACTGCAAATTGCGATCCTCCTCCTCCTGGGTTTGCCATTGCACTTCTGGAGGCATGATTTACACTTCTTTCTCATCATAAGTTTTCCTGTGACTCTCTGCCCTCAAGCACTTACTTGGGACCATGGCACGGAGATGTTTCATTATGCCAGTTGTTTCAAATGACTATATACCAGTATATCCTCTCTGCAGGACTTGATGACACAAAGTACAAGTGCCCTTACAGGCATTCCCTTCCCTGCATGGTGTGTGAAATATTGACACACAAGTGCTCTCTCTGGATGTGTACCAGCAGGAGTTCTAGTGGTGGAAGCATCCACCAGAACATCATTGTCCTACAGTGGTGGTTCAGATGATGGTCCTCCTGAAGTACTGACTGCTGCCAGTTGGCTTCAGTGCTGTTGAAAATCGTAATGAAGATGAATTGTACTCCAACAAGTGTGTCTCTCTCAAACAGCAAAGGCAAAATGGAATCTTGCCAATGGATGGGGTCCCTTATCTTTAGTGTCTGTTGGCTTGTTTTTGAAACAGTGTGGAGTTTTAGCCAGTCACATGGTTCTTTCATTTCTTTTCAACAAATACTTTATTTCGGTAAATTGCCATAAAAGCAACAAATATAATACATCAGGTAAAACATTAAAATTGAGAAGTATTAAAATCAATTGTAAACAAATATAAAGAACATAATTATATACAAATTGGTAGAATGCAAGTCAGAACCGTACACATCGCTATTGGAACAGGGGGAAATAACTCATACCCATGAATCCTGAGCAGCTAAAACACCATTATGTGCAAATTGGTAAATTGCAAAACAAGAAAATACGCATCCCAAGTAAAACAGAAGGATGGCACCTGTATATGGATTCTGGGCAGCTCCCCACTCTTACAAAGCCAAATAGATGGAGGGGTTTTAGCTTGAACAAAATTTCTGATGAATTCTCTACATCGTTAATAGGTAGCGAGACACAGCAAACACTGTACTCTGGCTAACATCAGTTTTTAGAATTCGCAGAGCCACAGAACATTTTCTCACCGCAAGATTTCGACAAATGGGTATGAGTCATTTACGTCTTACCCAGTGGTAAGCAGGAAAGAAGAATAGGGTATGCACCTCAGTCTTCTCATTGGAGCTGCACCCTAGGCATAAATGTCCTCCATCCACAGATGGCCACCCCAACTTAACAATAAAAGAAGCAAGGGGAAGCCTACCATACCTAACTTGTAGGTACAGTTTCCTCGCTAGGGGGAGGCTCTATCTCATTTATAAAAATATTCAATTTTAAAAGCATCTTTAGATAAAAGAAATGTATCAGTAAGGGTAGCACATGATGCATGTGCAAACAATTGCAGCCCATTAGATTGCCTGTATTTCATTTTCAGAGTCAGTTTGCAGATTGTTGAGGCTTTCCGGGGATCAGTCCCATCTTTGCCAGCATCTCCTTTACGTATCTAACCCAGGGAATACTTCCTGAACCCAAGATAACCAAGACTTCCTCCATTCCCTCTTGGTAGGTCACAAGCTCTTCTGTTGACCAGATACATTTCCAGAACAATATTGGCCTGACACCTACCACTTCCGAAATTGGCCTAACATCCATATCCAGCCTGATAGAAATTAATGGCGTACTAGTTGGGAGCCCTTCCCCGCTGACTCAAAAAGCAATTTTCCACAACTTTCAGTTTCCCCATGTCCTTATGGCCCCATAGCTCGGGCTCTCTAGAGAGATGAACCAAGCGTTTGCTGTTTGTAAATCTGGATCACTGGTGCTAATGAATGAAAGCAGGACCTATTCAACGCTCTAATCAAGACCCCTGTATTCTGCATCAATCTGAACTTAGATTTGACTATATGGAGGGTCCAGTCACGCTGTTCTGTCAAGGTCAGCCCTAAGTACTCAAATATACAATTTTATTTCCAGAATATAGGCTGAAGTCTGAAAATCTGAGCTACATACTGGTGCATTCCCTAACCCCGTCTGGAGGGGAGATAAAATTCTTCTGTCTTCGATTCAAGCTACCAAATGCTCCAAAATAACGCTACTGAATAACTTTTGGGAGCAGTAAATAAGACTTATTGGTCTGTAATTGCATGGATCCGAGAGGGAACCTTTTTTGTGTATTGTGACTATCTCTGCACCCACCCATGTTGTCGGTAAAGGTGCCCCTAGTAAAATAGAATTAAATAGAATTACAAAATAAGAAGCCCAAATCTCAAACTCCCCCTTATACAAATCTCCCAGTATCACATCAAGACCATGTGCTTTATTACAGACTATCTTCAACACTGCCAGTCTCACCTCAGACAGTGTTATTGGTATGATTTTCATTTGGGGCTCCTCACTGCTCCCCCTAACGTTATCTCCTTTCCCCCAATAAGGTGTGCCATTGCCCTCATTGCTACTAGGGACATACAATCTTGAGAAGTGAGTGACCCAAAAATCATCAGGGACACTCTCCTCTACCAGGCAATGACCCTCCTTTGATTCTGTTGCAAGCAGGTTCCAGAAGGCTCGCAGGTCACACTCCCTAGCTGCTTCTAGTAGATCTTCCCACATCCTCCTGTCCCAATCTGTTTTTGCAGCACAGATGCACCTCTTAAATGTTGCTCTCCTCTCTTTTATTTCCCCCTTATTTTTGGACTTGATAGCTGACATAAGGGCAGCCCTGTCTGTCCTACAATCCTTGTTACCAGGACGGAGAGGGCTTTCTCCTAAAGGACTTTTTTTATTGTCACATAGAAATAGACCCTACGTTGGGCAAATAGGTTATTTTGGATAGTACATACTTGCCCCAACTGGTCATCCTGAACCACACCCCACTTCAGGGACTGAAATTCCTCAATGCTTCATCCAACAAGCCTGTATATCTCTTGTAGCTGTTCCCTTGAAGTAGCCATGGAGGCCCATTTGACACAATGCTTATATTAGAAATTTGGAGCCTATGATCAAACAGCTCATCAACACTACCCCTCTTGTTCACTACTGGGAGTTCTACATCAAGCACCAGTTCATTGTGGTCACTATCCCCTCTGTCAAGTACCATCATGGCCCTCATTACAACCCTGGCAGTCGGTGTTAAAGCGGCGGTAATACTGCAAATAGGCTGGTGGAAAAAAAATGGGATTACAACCGTGGCGGAAACCGCCAACATAGACAGCGACTACAACACTCCGACCACCACGGCGGTAGAGACAAACAGCGCGGCGGTCACCGCCAACAGACAGGCGGGAGACAAAGTACCGCCCACCCTATTATAAGAGGCCTATCCGCCACCTTTTCTGGGGCGGAACCAACGCTACCAAAAGCACGGCGGAAACAGTACACAGAAGGGAAAACACTCACCTCTCGACACCCAAGAGGAACCAGGACGCCATGGAGCCCGAACTGCACGTACTGCCCATGCTGGTTTACCTCCTCTTCTATGAGGAGTATGAACGGCGGCGGCGGCGACCACGGTGAGTACTGTGCCTACAACACAGGGGAGGGGGGGAGGAAACAGAGTGACACACACACGCAACACCCCCACCCTCGCCACCACACACAACAGACACACAAATACATGCAGCAACAATACATATACACCCCCCCGCCCCCTGGAAGAACACAAGGACAAAAGGAAATTATTGTAACCATTGTAATCAAGAAACATCCAGTATTCAAAAGTCAAAATTCAGTATATACAAATATGTACACCAACTACACAAGTCCGGATACTGTACTAATCATTGTCCGTGGACCACTGGGCCCAAAATGCATGGGCGAGGCCCACACCTGATACCTGACTCGAAACGGAGAGAACATTGCAGGGGCATCAGATCGAAAATATACAGGCACCCCAGGGGGAGGGGGAGGAGGGCACCTCAGCCTGATGAACGCACGACGCCACTGCTGCACGAGGTGGCTCCATGCCCATTGATGTATCCTGGGGAGTGCAAAGCCACAGTCTCTCAAGTCACTCCAGTGGGTGGTTTGCCCACTGCTGCATCCTGGGGAGTACAAAGCCACAGTCTCTCAAGTCTCTCCAGTGGGTGGTTTGCCCACTGCTTTATCCTGGGGAGTGCAAAGCCACAGTCTCTCAAGTCTCTCCAGTGGGTGGTTTGCCCACTGCTTTATCCTGGGGAGTGCAAAGCCACAGTCTATCAAGTCTCTCCAGTGGGTGGTTTGCCCACTGCTTTATCCTGGAGAGTGCAAAGCCACAGTCTCTCAAGTCCCTCCAGTGGGTGATTTGCCCACTGCTTTATCCTGGGGAGTGCAAAGCCACAGTCTCTCAAGTGGATGTCATTCTCCACTGGTTTTGGAGGGGGCCTGGTGCCCAGAGTGCTTCATCCTGCCAAGGACAGAGGTAGTGGATGTCAATCTCCACTGGTTCTGGAGGGGGCCTGGTGCCCAGAGTGCTTCATCCTGCCAAAGACAGAGGTAGTGGATGTCAATCTTCACTGGTTCTGGAGGGGGCCTGGTGCCCAGAGTGCTCCACGTGCAGTGTGGCCGGTACAATTCCCTCACCAGGTAGCATGATACGCCAGGGAGGCAGTGACATACCCCACACTGCTGCGGCTGCGCCTTCCACCTGCAGGTGCAAACAGTGATGGAAGAAATGCCTCATGGAAGCTGCCCAGGGTCCAGTAATTCTCCTCCAGCCTCAGACGACTGACCACTGGGGATGGTAGCCATGTCAGCGGTGGTGCCTGTGTCCGAGGATGCCGCGGGGCCGGTGGCGATGCTTGCGGCGGTGCTTGTGGTGGTGCTGGCGGTGGTGCATGGGTCAGCACCTGCAGAGGGACACAGCAGGACGTTTCCTGCAGCCTCCGATGGATGCCCACTGGGGAAGATGATGGGGACTGTCGCTGAGGCTGTAGACGTCTCGGGTAGCGGTGCAGGTGGTGGTGCTTGCTGCGGTGTCTGTTGTGGCGGTGCTTGCGGGGGTGCTTACGGCAGTGCATGGGTCAGCATCTGCAGAGGGACACAGCAGGACGTTTCCTGCAGCCTCGGACGGCTGCCCACTGGGGAAGATGCTGGGGACTGTCGCTGAGGCTGTAGACATGCTGGGGGCAGTGCAGGTGACGGTGCAGGTGGTGGTTGTGGTGGCGATTGTGGTCGCGGGGCAGCTAGCGGTGTTCGTCGCCGTACAGGTTGGCGTGGTCATGGACAGAAAGTGTGAGACTGGTCCCTCAGTCGGTGCCACCATGCCCTCTCCTGACCTGCTCTTCAGCTTTTGGCCCTTCCCCAGCTTTGATGGTGCCACAGTTGTCTTGCCACTATCCCCTTTGGTTTTAGCTGAGCCCTTGGTGGCTGGTACTTTAGGCTTCTCCCTCCGGGATGTGGGCACCTTTTTCACCTTGGCAGGTGGCGGAATGTCCTTGCCCTCGCTATGTGGCACACTGGCAGCCCTGATGGGTGGCGCACTCGATGACCCCTAAGTTTCCGGCACCACTGTGCCTGGGGATTTGGTGGCTAAGGTGCTGGGCTGGGACCTGGAAAGCCTGGCCCTAGGGCAAGGACGGGGGAGGTGTAGGGAAGAGGTCAATGTTAGCCAGGAAGAGTTTCTTAGACACACTGAGATGGGAAGATGAAGGGGGTTTGGGAGTGGAAGTAGAGGTAGTGGTTGTAGGAGGTGTACGTCTGCTGAATTTGGGTGAAGGTGCATGGGCCAGAGGCTGTTGTGAGGTGGATGGCTGTTGGGTGGGTGTGTGCCTGCGTTTGTGTACTTTGGGAGGAGGGCTCACAGACACACTTGAAGAGGACACAGGGGATGTGTGCATGGTAGTGGGGGTGGTGAGTGCACGTGAGCGGTGTGTGGTGATGGTGTGCTGGTGATGGAGGCAGTGGCTGAGGATGTAGTGCATGCAGGTGTGAGTGGAGACGAGACTGGGAGGGAGGAGGAGGACGTGGAGGAGGGGGGCACAGTGGAGGCTATGGATGTTGCTGTGTCTGCATGGGGATGGTGCTTGTGTGAGTGCCTGTGGGATGTGTGGTGCTTATGTTTACCTGAGCTACTCTTGTGTGTTGATGAGTGTGAATGCTGGTCTGATGGTGTGCTTGGGATAGGCTGAGGTACAGGGGATTGGGTCTGGGTGGAGGAGGTTGGAGGGGGGAGGCTGGACACAGGGACAATGGCTGCCATCAGTGCTAAGGCCAGAGCCTGAAATGCTCTCTGTTGGGCTGCCTGCCCAGAATTAATGCTCTCCAGGTATGCATTTGTTTGTTGCAAATGCCTCTCAACACCCTGGATGGTATTCACAATAGTAGATTGCCCAACAGTGAGGGATCTCAGGAGGTCAATAGCCTCCTCACTGAGGGCAGCAGGGCTGACTGGGGCAGGGCCTGATGTGCCTGGGGCAAAAGAGATGCCCACCATCCTGAGTGAGCGGACATGGGAAACACGCTGAGGGGCTGCTGGGAGGGCGGTGCTGGTAGGGGGTGGTGAGTGTACCTGTTGATGCGGTGGGCACAGAGGTGCCCACCACCGCAAGGGAGCTACCATCAGAGGAGGAGTCACTGTCACTGCTGTCTGCTCCTGTCCCCGCCGTGGAGCTCCCCTTTCCTCTGTCCCACTGGTGGCTTCAGACTCCGTTGTTTCGCCCTCCAGGGCCAAGTGGGTTGCAGCTCCCTCCTGCTCCGGTGCCAGTGCTCCTCCGCCTGATGATGCTATTGCACACAAGAACAGGGAGACCACAAAAAGGGGGGGGAAGACAGAAGAAAGACATGTTCAGTGCATGCAACACCACTACCATTGGCGGACACAACACACATGGAGCAGCCCTCTGCACTACGCCATGCACTAACAGTTCCTAGAAATTTCACCTGACCATGGGGTACGAGGCCTAACACCAATTGCTGCACACCTGGAAGTCACTGGAGCCTGACTAGATGTAGATGGCTTTTACCACTGTTGGGGTGCCACATAGCCTGCCTCGCAAGGGACCTTGCCTACAAACTTCGCCATGGCCTAGGTGAACCCACTGCCCACCTCCCCCACCCAGACACCTCGTAATGCGCACAGATTCAGCGGAATGAGAGTGTACTCACCCCCTTGTGGCTGCTGTGATGCCCTCAAGCGGCCATCCAACTCTGGATACGCCACAGGATCCGGAACATCAGCGGGGTCATGGTGTAATGGGCACCCCTCCCACGTTGGGAGGCCATCCCCAGCTGGGCCTCCGCCTTCTTCTTGCTCCAGCGGCGCAGGTCCCCCATCTTTTACGGCAGTGGGTGCTCCGTCTGTGGTAGACCCCCAGAGTCCCGATGTCCTTGGCGATGGAACGCCAAATACCCTTCTTCTGGTGGGCGCTGACCTAGAGGAATGGTATAGGGGGAAATAGAAATTACTTACCCGTCCGACCGTCATACTCATTGCCCCCCAGTTCCCACCCTTGCACTGACGCACATACACTCCCTATCCGCACATGCAGGCCTCAGCCCCCCCATGTATCTTCCATCCACACCACTCAAAACAGGCATTGCCCATGCAGCATGCTCACAGTGTACTCACCTGTTTGTCTGGAGGACCGTACAGTTGCGTGTACTGGGGGAGGACCCCATCCACTAGTTTCTCCAACTCCTCTGAAGTGAAGGCACATAAGCCATCGTCGCTTCCAGACTGAGGTCACAGCAGCACTTGCAGTGTAGGTCCTCTCCTGTTGAAGGTCAGGTATCAAGTGATTGACAGACAGAAAATGTCTGTCACGTCCGCATCTGTGCGTACTGTCACCGCCGGCGTACATCGTTATTGGCTCCTGGGACCCATAGGGCCAAATGTTAACCAATGCTGAATTGCGCTGCGGCCTTCGACCGCCCACCGTGCTGGTGTGGAACGCCAGTGCAGTTACCTTATATCCCCTTGTCCCACCTTACAGGTCAGGCAGCCACCATTTCAGGAGGCCACCTGGGATGGATGTTAACTGCGTCACACCTATCTAGGATGAGAATATAGACAGATACCGGCACATTGTGGATTAATTACGTTTCTGAAAATAAAACATTGTGATACCTCAGTGTTGGATGACTCTCTGCTCGCTATTCTCCTCCATAGGGCACGTCCGCTGGGGCAGGTGATGAGGTGGCGGCATCCTCCGGTGTACCGACCTCTTGTGGACCTGTTGACAATGGAAGAGAGACACATCCTGGTCACATACAGACTTGATCGTGCAACAATCCAGGAACTGTGTGCCCAGTTGGAGCCGGACCTGATGTCAGCTATCCGCCATCCCTCAGGAATCCCCCTCTAGTGCAGGTCCTGTCTGTACTCCATTTCCTGGCGAGTGGGTCTTTTCAAACAACAGTGGCCATGGCATCAGGGATGTCCCAGCCAATGTTCTCAAACGTGTTGTCCAGAGTGTTATCTGCCCTGCTGAAACACATGCGCAGCTACATAGTTTTCCCTCAGGTGGAGGATTTGCCCACAGTGAAAGGTGACTTCTATGCCCTGGGACATATCCCCAACATCATTGGTGCCATTGATGGGACACATGTGGCGTTTGTCCCCCCCTGCAGAAATGAACAGGTGTAGAGAAACCGGAAGAGCTACCATTCGATGAATGTACAGATTGTGTGTTTGGCAGACCAGTACATCTCCCATGTCAATGCCAAGTATCCTGGCTCTGTGCATGACGCTTTCATTTTGAGGAATAGCAGCATCCCTTATGTGATGGGCCAACTCCAGAGGCACCGTGTGTGGCTAATAGGTGAGGTCAAGGTCCCAATACAGTTGACATAGGTGTCTGGGTATGGGGTTGTCCCTAAGGGTTAGTGTGTGTCTAACAGTTGTACCTCGACATTTGCAGGTGACTCTGGTTACCCCCAACCTGTCATGGCTACTGACACCAGTGAGGAATCCCAGGACAAGGGCAGAGGAATGCTACAATGAGGCACATGGGTGAACTAGGAAGGTGATCGAGCGCACCTTCGGCCTCCTGAAGGCCAGATTCCGGTGCCTCCATCTGACAGGTGGATCCCTCTACTACTCACCGAAAAAGGTGTGCCAGATAATCGTGGCCTGCTGTATGCTGCACAACCGGGCTTTGCGATGCCAGGTGCCTTTTCTGCAGGGGGATGAGCCAGATGGTGGTCTTGTGGCAGCTGTGGAGCCTGTGGACAGTGAAGAAGAGGATATTGAAAACCGAAACAACATCATCAGAAAATACTTCCAGTGAGACACAGGTAAGAAGATGCCACTGCTTCCCACATCTCATTCTATTGTTGGAACTAGCATAAGTGTGTCATTTTATTTAGTGTATGGACCCTGACTTGTCACTTTGACTTTCTATTTCACAGATTTGGGTCCCACTTTGTGCCCTCTGCTATGTTTACTGCTAGCCTACAGCTGTGTTACATTGGTATGTGAACAAGTAAATCGACATTCCTATATTCCATAGTTATTGCAATTACACATTTGTGAAAGCACAGACTGACTCCAGATTGTTTTGTGATTGAAGTCTGTTTATTCCTGTGCAAATAAGTGGAGGGGGTTGTAAAATGGGCTGGGGTGATGGTGGAGGAATGTCCATGGCAGAGTCCAGTCTGTTTGTTTCACAGGTGCATTGTCCAAAGGGGCATAGGAAGTGGAGCAATGGCAGTTTAAGGATGGACATGGTGACATAGTGGGACAGAAAGGTGACATTCAAGGGGGTCTCATTTCCTGGCGGGGGTCTCGGCATTGTTCTCTGTCTGGTTCCTGGATCTCAGGGACCGTTTGCAGGTGGTTCTCCATCTGCAGGGGGTAGGGTGCTGGTGTCCTGTTGTTCCTGTGGCGGTGCCTCCTGTCCACTAGCGCCGGCGGAGGTGGAGGGCTGTTCATCGTACAGGGTAGTGACAGGGGCCCCTTGTTGTGCCACTGTGTCCCTCCTGGTGTTGGCGAGGTCTGCCAGCACCCCTGCAATGGTGACCAGGATGGTGTTAATGGACTTCAAGTCCTCCCTGATCCCAAGGTAGTGTTCTTCCTGCAGCCGCTGGGTCTCCTGAAACTTGGCCAGTACCGTTGCCATCGTCTCCTGGGAATGATGGTAAGCTCCCATGATGTTGGAGAGTGCCTCGTGGAGAGTGAGTTCCCGGGGCCTGTCCTCCCTCTGTCGCACAGCATTCCTCCCAGTTTCCCTGTTTTCCTGAGCCTCTATCCCCTGAACCGTGTGCCCACTGCCACTGCCCCCAGGTCCCTGATTTTCTTGGGTTGGTAGGTTTGCCTGGGTTCCCTGTAGTGGTGGACACACTGCTGATTGACATGTCCTGGGGACAGAGGAATGGGCCCGCTGGGTGGGTGCTGTGCTGGTGTTTCCTGAGGGGAGAGGGTCTGTGGTGGCTTGTGACAGTGTCAGAGGAACCAACTGTTCTGAGGTCCCTGATGGGCCGAGCTGGTCATCTTGATCCAGTTGTGCAGTGTCATTGTGTGCAATGGGTGGTTGACACTGTACTCCAGCACTTGCATTATTGGCTTGGTCCTTGTGTGATTGGTGATTTTGGGGCATGAGCAAGTATCTGTAGTGGACATGCTCGGGTGATGGGTGTCCATGCATTGGTGTTACATGCAGGGCTTGGTTTTGGGATGTGTGGGTTGTGTTGGTGGGGTATCTGTGGGTTGTTGGGGTGATGGGTGTGAGGGTAAGGGTGGGAGTATGTGATGGTATGCAGGTAGGGTGGGGGGATATAGTAGTAAAGATTTGCCTTACCAGAGTCCAGTCCTCCTGTTACTCCTGCGAGGCCCTCAGGAGGCAGTATAGCCAAGACTTTCTCCTCTCATGTTGTTAGTTGTGGGGGAGGAGGTAGGGGTCCCCCGCCAGTCCTCTGTACAGCAATCTGGTGTCTGGAGACCACGGAACGCACCTTCCCCCGTAGGTCGTTCCACCTCTTTCTGATGTCATCCCTAGTTCTTGGATGCTGTCCCACTGACTTGACCCTGCCGACGATTCTGCGCCATAGCTCCATCTTCCTTGCAATGGATGTCTGCTGCACCTGTGATCGAATAGCTGTGGCTCTACCCGGACGATTTCCTCCACCATGACCCTGAGCTCCTCCTCAGAGAACCTGGGGTGTCGTTGAGGTGCCATGATGTGGTGTGGGTGATGTGTGAGGTGGTGTGTGTTGTGATGTGTGAGGGGGTGTGTTGGTGTGTGTTGTTTGAGGTGCATGGATGTTGTGTAAGTGATGGTGTTGTGTGTCTGTGGATGCTGGTGTTGTTTTTGGTAGTGTATCTCTCTGGCGTGGTTTCAAAATTCTGATAGTAAGAGTTTGTGGGTGATGTGGGTGTGTGCTTTATATTGGATTGGGTGTGTGGGTGTGGTGTGTGTATGTGTATCAGGTGTGTTTATTTTGAATTGTCCAATGTGGTTGTGTTTTGTAAATGTGTGTGTATTTTGAGCGCAGCGGTGTGTATCGCCAATGGTTTACCGTGGTTGAAAGACCGCCGTGTTGATTCATGGGTCGTGATAGTGTGGGCGTATTCCTGTTGGCGTGACGGTGGAGGTTTTGTAATCACCAGTTTATCACTGACCTTTGGTGTGGCGGACTTGTGGGGTGTCTGTATTGTGGTGGATTCCGGGCTGTGGGTCGTAATACCTGTGGCGGAATTCCACGGCTGCAGCGGTATGTTGGCGTTCTTCTGCGTGGCGGTAAGCGGGATTTACCGCCAGGGTTGTAATGAGGGCCCATATCTTTTGTATGCGGCCAAACTCTTACATCCACCAGGATATAATCAATAAGGCTAGTTTCTGGAGTCCGATGATTAAAAGTGCGTTTCTTTTCTTTGTCAGAGGGGGGTTCTACAATTTGTTGCCTGCAAACGCTTGATCAGTGTTAGCATGTTAATTTGCAATGCCAGGAGAGTCCACCTCCTAATAGGTGGTATTCCCAGGGGAGGAATCATCCAGGCAGCATCCTCGTCCTGTATTAGGAGAACTGGGCAAGCACTCAGAGGTTCAAACTGACAATTAAAATACCCATGTGTAGTATTCTGGAACTAGAACTGTTCTAGAACGGGGGTTAGAACCTTGAGAGAGTGATTCAGAGGAAAACAGTGGAGGTCAGGGAGACGGACATAGTCCACTGTTCCATCCTAGGGAGTGCAAAGCCACAGTCTCTCAAGTCCATACAGTGGGTGAGTTTCCCACTGTTCCATCCTGGGGAGTGCAAAGCCACAGTCTCTCAAGTCTCTACAGTGGGTGGGTTGCCCACTGTTCCATCCTGGGGAGTGCAAAGCCACAGTCTCTCAAGTCCATACAGTGGGTGGGTTGCCCACTGTTCCATCCTGGGGAGTGCAAAGCCACAGTCTCTCAAGTCTCACAAGTGGGTGGTTTGCCCACTGCTTTATCCTGGGGAGTGCAAAGCCACAGTCTGTCAAGTGGATAACAGTCTCCACTGGTTTTGGAGGGGGCATTGTGACCAGAGTGCTTCATCCTGCTAAGGACAGAGGTAGTGGATGTACCTCTCCACTGGTTCTGGAGGGGGTATTGTGCCCAGAGTGCTTCATCCCGCTAAGGACAGAGTAGTGGATGTATCTCTCCACTGGTTCTGGAGGGGGCATTGTGCCCAGAGTGCTTCATCCTGCTAAGGACAGAGGTAGTGGAAGTATCTCTCCACTGGTTCTGGAGGGGGCATTGTGCCCAGAGGGCTTCATCCTGCTAAGGACAGAGGTAGTGGATGACAGTCTCCACTGGTTCTGGAGGGGGCATTGTGCCCAGAGTGCTTCATCCTGCTAAGGACAGAGGTAGTGGATGCATCTCTCCACTGGTTCTGGAGGGGGCATTGTGCCCAGAGTGCTTCATCCTGCTAAGGACAGATGTAGTGGATGTATCTCTCCACTGGTTCTGGAGGGGGCACTGTGCCCAGAGTGCTTCATCCTGCTCGTGACGGACTCAGTAGCGTCAGTGCCCTTGGCGCTCATGGGCCAGCGGTGCCCTGTTCAGCGGTGCTTGGAGCGGCGGTGCCCTGTTCAGCGGTGCTTGGAGCGGCGGTGCCCTGTTCAGCGGTGCTTGAGGCGGCGGTGCCCTGGTCAGCGGTGCTTGGAGCGGTGGTGCCCTGTTCAGCGATGCTTGGAGCGGCGGTGCCCTGTTCAGCGGTGCTTGGAGCGGCGGTTCCCTGTTCAGAGGTGCTTGGAGCGGCGGTGCCCTGTTCAGAGGTGCTTGGAGCGGCAGTGCCCTGTTCAGCGGTGCTTGGAGCGGCGGTGCCCTGTTCAGCGGTGGTTGGAGCGGCGGTGCCCTGTTCAGCGGTGCTTGGAGCAGCGGTGCCCTGTTCAGCGGTGCTTGGAGCGGCGGACTCCTTTGCAGTGACTCAGCTGCTGGCGGTCCTCTCTGTCCCAGCGGGGCTTGTGCTGGCGGTCCTCTCTGTCCCAGCGGAGCTTGTGCTGGCGGTCCTCTTTAGCCCAGCGGGGCTTGTGCTGGTGGTCCTCTCTGTCCCAGCGGGGCTTGTGCTGGCGGTCCTCTCTAGCCCAGCGGGCTTGTGCTGGCGGTCCTCTCTAGCCCAGCGGGGCTTGTGCTGGTGGTCCTCTCTAGCTCAGCGCGGCTTGTGCTGGTGCTCCTCTCTGTCCCAGCGGGGCTTGTGCTGGCGGTCCTCTCTAGCCCAGCGGGGCTTGTGCTGGCGGTCCTCTCTAGCCCAGCGGGGATGATGGCGGTGGCCTCCTGGCCAGCGGGGATGATGGCTACGGCCTCCTGGCCAGTGGGGATGACGGCTGTGGCCTTCTGGCCAGCGGGGATGACGGCTGTGGCCTCCTGGGCAGCGGGGATGATGGCGGTCTCCTCCGCTGTGCTGCTCTTCCCAGACTTTCCTGGTTTCTTGTGGCCCTTCCCCACCTTGGAAGGTGTCGCAGCTGACTCCACACTCCCACTGGGACCCCTGGGAGCAGCTTTGGTGGATGGAGTCTTCCCCCTCTCCCGCCGGGCACCGGCCACCTTTTGATGTTTCACAGGTGGGGGACTGTCCGTGCTGTGGCTCCGTGCCACACTGGCTGCCCTGGTGGCCGGTGCACTCCAGATTCCGGTGACTACAGGCACCACTGGTCCCGGAGATGTTGTGGCTGAGGTGCTAGTTCCGGACCTAGGAGACGGACGGGGTGGCGGAGGTGTGGGAAAGAGGTCAAGGTTGGACAGGAAAAGTTTTTGGGAGACACTGGGACGGGTAGCTGGAGGGGGTTTGGGAGTGGAGGAAGAGGTTGTGGTTGTAGGAGGTGTGCGTTTGCTGAGTTTGGGTGAAGGTGCATGCGCTGGAGGCTGTCGTGAGGTGGATGGCTGTTGGGTGGATGTGTGCCTGCGTTTGTGTATCTTGGGAGGTTGCGTCACAGACACACTGGGAGAGGACACAGAGGACGTGTGAATGGTAGTGGGGGTGGAGACTGCACGTGAGCAGGGTGTGGTGGTGTGTGTGCTGGTGATGGCAGTATTGGCTGTAGATGTAGTGCATGCAGGTGTGAGTGGAGACGAGACTGGGAGGGAGGAGGGAGACGAGGAGGAGGGGGACACAGTGGAGGCAGTGGATGTTGGTGTGTCTGCATGTGTCTGATGCTTGCGTGAGTGCCTGTGCGATGTGTGGTGCTTATGTTTGCCTGAGCTTCCCTTATGTGTTGACGTGTGTGCATGCTGGTCTGTAGGTGTGCTTGTGATAGGCTGGGGTACAGGGGATTGGGTCTGGGTGGAGGAAGTTGGAGGGGGGAGGCTAGACACAGGTACAATGGCTGCATTCAGTGCTGAGGCCAGAGTCTGAAAAGCTCGCTGAAGGGCTGCCTGACCAGAATGAATGCCCTCCAGGAATGCATTGGTTTGTTGCAACTGCCTTTCGACACCCTGGATGGCATTCAAAATGGTAGACTGCCCAACAATGAGGGACCTGAGGAGGTCAATGGCCTCCTCACTGAGGGCAGCAGGGGTGACTGGGGCAGGGGCTGAGGTGCCTGGGGCGAAGATGATGCCCACCCTCCCGGGTGAGCGGGCACGGGGCAAAGGCTGAGGGGCTGCTGGGAGGGGGGTGCTGGTAGGGGGGTGGCGGCTGTACCTGTAGATGGGGGTGGGCACAGATGTTGCCTCCACCACAAGGGAGCTCCCATCAGAGGATGGGTCGCTGGTCTCAGCTCCTGTCCCCGCCGTGGAGCTCCCCCCGCCCTCCGTCCCACTGGTGAAGTCGGAGTCCATAGTGTGGCCCTCCATGGCCATGTGGGATGCAGCTCCCTCGTGCTCCGGTGCCACTGCTCCTCCACCTGATGATGCTAATGCACACAAGAACAGGGAGACCACAAAAAGGGGGGGGGCGACAGAAGAAAGACATGTTGAGTGCATGCATTACTGCTACCGTTGGCGGACACGACAGACACACAAGCCCCCTGCACTACGCCGTGCTCTTGGGCTCCACTGTTCAGTTCCTGGGAAATGGCCTACTAGGCTATGGACGACATCTGCAGACAAGGATGACACAGGGGCATGACTAGGTGTACTTGGCACTCTACAGAGGTGGGGTGGGGTGCCACATGGCCTGCCTTATGGAGGGACCTTGCCTACGGAACTCGCCCTGGCCTAGGGAAACCCACAACCCACCTCCCCCACCCAGACACCTCCACTGCGTGCAAAAACAGCAGGATGAGAGCGTACTCACCCCCTTGTGGCTGCTCTGATGCCCTCAAGCGCCCATCCAACTCCGGATACGCCACCGCCAGGATCCTGAACATCAGGGGGGTCATGGTGCGACGGGAACCCCTCCCACGTTGGGAGGCCATCCCCAGCTGAGCCTCCGCCGTCTTCTTGCTCCAGGGGCGAATGTCCTCCCATCTTTTCCGGCAGTGGGTGCTCCGTCTGTGGTAGACCACCAGGGTCCGGACGTCCTTGGTGATGGCACGACAAATATATTTTTTCTGGTGGGCGCTGACCTACATGAATTGTACAGGGGGAAGAGAAACTTATTAGCAACTGCACCGTCACAGTCATTGGCCGCCATCCCTACCCTTGCCATGTGGCACATGCACTCACCGTTGTTTCATGCACGCCGCAATCTCCCCCCCTTCTTACATCCACCCCACTCCACACAGGCATAGCCCATACAGCATGCTCCCAGTGTACTTACCTGTTTGTCTGAAGGACCGTAGAGTAGCGTGTACTGGGGGAGGACCCCGTCCACGAGTTTCTCCAACTCCTCCGATGTGAAGGCAGGGGCCCTTTCCACAGACGCACGAGCCATTGCCTCTTCCAGACTGAGGTCACAGCAGCACTTGCAGTGTAGGTCCTCTCCTGTCGAAGATCAGGTATCGAGTGATTGAACAGATAGAAAATGGCGGTCACGTCTGCGGCGGTGCATACCGTCACCGCCGGCGTACATTGTCATTGGCTCCTGGGACCCATAGGGTCCAATGTTAACCAATGTAGCATTGCGCCGCGGTCTTCGACCGCCTACCGCGACGGTGTACAACGCCAGAGCAGTTATCTCACATCCCATTGTCCCAATTTGCAGGTCAGGCAGCCGCCATTTCAGGGGCCCACATGGCTTAATTTGTAACTGCGTGACACATACCTAGGCCTAGACTCAACACACATACAGGCCACTTTTTGGATTATGATTTGTGCTCTGTGTAAGCTGTAGGTACGTACCTCTGAGTTGGTTGACTCTGTGCTCGCTGTTGTCCTTCATGGGCACCGTCTGCTGGGACATGTGAGGAGATGGCGGCATCCTCCGGTATACCGACCGTTGGTGGACCTGTCGACAATGGAGGAAAGACATGTGATCATCACCTACAGGCTTGACCGTGCCACAATCCAGGAACTGTGTACCCAGCTGGAGCCAGACCTGATGTCAGCTATCCACCATCCCACAGGAATCCCCCCTCAAGTGCAGGTGCTGTCAGTGCTCCATTTCATTGCAAGTGGGTCATTTCAAACAACAGTGGCCATAGCATCAGGGATGTCCCAGCCTATGTTTTCCAACGTGTTGTCCAGAGTGTTGTCTGCCCTGCTGAAACACATGCGGTGCTACATCGTTTTCCCTCAGGTGGAGGATTTGCCTACAGTGAAAGGTGATTTCTATGCCCTGGGACATATCCCCAGCATCAGAGGTTCCATTGATGGGACACATGTGGCCTTGGTCTCCCCCCGCAGGAGTGAACAGGTGTACAGAAACCGGAAGAGTTATCATTCCATGAATGTACAGATGGTGTGTTTGGCAGACCAGCACATCTCCCATGTGAATGCCAAGTTCCCTGGCTCAGTGCATGACGCCTACATCCTGCGGAATAGCAGCATCCCTTATGTGATGGGTCAACTCCAGAGGCACTGTGTGTGGCTATTAGGTGAGCACCTGGAAGCAAGACAGTGGGAATGGTTGTCTGGATCTGGGGATATCCCTACAGGTTAGTGTGTGTCTAACAGTTGTCCCTCGCCATTTGCAGGTGACTCTGGTTACCCCAACCTGTCATGGCTACTGACCCCAGTGAGGAATCCCAGGACAAGGGCAGAGGAACGCTACAATGAGGCACATGGGCGTACACGGCGGATAATCAAGCGGACCTTCCGCCTCCTGAAGGCCAGGTTCAGGTGCCTCCATATGACAGGTGGATCCCTATTCTACTCACCAAAGAAGGTGTGCCAGATCATCGTGGCCTGCTGTATGCTTCACAACTTAGCTTTGCGACGACAGGTGCCTTTTCTGCAGGAGGATGGTCCAGATGGCGGTGTTGTTGCAGCTGTGGAGCCTGTGGACAGTGAAGACGAGGAAGCAGAAGGAGAAGACATGGACAACAGGGACTCAGTGATCCAGCAATATTTCCAGTTAGACACAGGGAAGAATACATACCTGCCTACTACAAGTACTTTAACACTACTACTTCTCTACTGTCTGTCGTTTTCACCCAGTGTATAGTCACTGAGTTGTCACTTTCCCTTACGATTTCACAGATGTGTGTCCCACAGTGTGACTTCTGCTTTGATTCATCATGGACTACAGCTGTGTGACATTGGTATGTTGACATTACAAATGAAAGAGCTTTTTGATACTGTAATTGCTAATACACTATTCCGAAATCACAGACTGACTCCAGGTTGTTTTGTGCTTTAAGGGTGTTTATTTTAGTGCTCAATATTGGAGGGGGTAGCAAAATGGTGAGGGGTGATGGCGGAGGAATGTCCATGGCAGAGTCCAGTCTATTAGTTTCCAGGTGCATTGCCCAAATGGGCTTAGGAAGTGGAGCTGGGGCAGTTTAAGGATGGACAGGGTGACAAAGTGGGACAAAAGGATCACATTCAGGGTGGTCTCATTTCTTGGCGGGGGTCTTGGCATCATTCTCTGTCTTTGTCCTGGATCTCAGGGACCGTTTGCGAGGTGGTTCTCCCTCTGCAGGGAGTGGGGTGCTGGTGGTCCTGTGGTGGTGCCTCCTGTCCACTAACGCCGGCGGAGGTGGTGGGTAGTTCATCGTCCAGGCTAGTGTCAGGGGCCCCTTGTAGTGCCACAGTGTCCCTCCTGGTGTTGAGTACTTCCTTCAGCACCCCTACGATGGTGCCCAGGGTGGAATTGATGGCTCTGAGTTCCTCCCTGAAGCCCAAATACTGTTCCTCCTGCAGGCGCTGGGTCTCCTGAAACTTGGCCAGTACCGTTGCCATTGTCTCCTGGGAGTGGTGGTAGGCTCTCATGATGTTGGAGAGGGCCTCGTGGAGAGTGGGTTCCCTTGGCCTGTCCTCCCCCTGTCGCACAGCAGCCCTCCCAGTTCCCCTGTGTTCCTGGGCCTCCGTCCCCTGGACCGTGTGCCCACTGCCACTGCCCCCAGGTCCCTGTTGTTGTTGGGGTGGTGGGTTAGCCTGGGTTCCCTGTAGTGGTGGACACACTGCTGATTGATGTGTCCTGGGGCCGGAGGTATGGGCCCGCTGGGTGGGTGCTGTGCTGGTGTTTCCAGAGGGGGGAAGCTCATTAGTGGTCTCTGACTGTGTGATGGGAACCGACTGTTCTGAGGTCCCCGATGGGCCGGGCTGGTCATCTAGATCCAGTTGGACAGAGGTGCTGTCATCACTGTGGGCCTCTTCTGTTGGTGGTGTGGACATGTGTGGACCCTCCTGTCTGGTGACATTGGGTAGGGGTCCTGCAGGGGTATAAAAGGATGTTTATTACATCTGTGAGTGCCATGGTGTGAAATGGGTGGGTGACCGTGTACCCCAGTGCTTGCATTCCTGTGTGGGACCTTGTGTGATGATGTTTTAGGGGGGTGTATGGGTATGTGCAGTGGCCATGCTTTAGTGATGTGTGTCCATGCTTTGTTGTTGCATGCAGGGCTTGGTGTTGGGATGGGTGGTTTGTGATGTGGGACATTTGTGAGGAGTTGGACTGATGGGGGTGAGGGTGGGGGTATGTGATGGCATGCAGGTAGGATGGGGAATGTAGTAGTTAAGATTTGACTTACCAGAGTCCATTCCTCCAGCTACTCCTCCGAGGCCCTCAGGATGCAGAATCGCCAAGACCTGCTCCTCCCATGTTGTTAGTTGGTGGGGAGGAGGTGGGGGTCCGCCGCCAGTCCGCTGAACCGCAAGGTGGTGTCTTGAGACCACGGAACGCACCTTCCCCCGTAGGTCATTCCACCTCTTCCTGATGTCATCCCGATTTCTTGGGTGCTGTCCCACTGCGTTGACCCTGTCCACTATTCTTCGCCATAGCTCCATCTTCCTTGCAATGGAGGTGTGCTGCACCTCTGATCCGAATAGCTGTGGCTCTACCCGGACGATTTCCTCCACCATGACCCTGAGCTCCTCCTCCGAGATCCTGGGGAGTCTGTGCCGTGCCATGTGGTGGTGTGGGTGATGTGTGGGGTGGTGTGTAGTGATAAGTGGGGTGATATTTAGTGGTGTGTTGTGTGAGGTGCGTGGAAGTTCTGTGGGTGATGGCATTGTGTGCCTGTGGATGCTTGGTAGTTGTTTGTGGTGTCTCTCTCTGGCCTTCTCTCAGTAATTGTGGTCGTAGGGGTTTGTGGGTGATGTGGGTGTGTATTTTATATTGTATTGGGTGTGTGGGAGTGGTGTGTGTATGTGTATCAGGTGTGTGTATTTTGAATTGTCCAATGTGGTGGTGTTTTGGAGATGTGTGTGTATTTTGAGTGTGGCGGTGTGTACCGCCAATGGAATACCGCGGTTGAAAGACCGCTGCGTGGATTCGTGGGTCATGATAGTGTGGGCGTATTTCTGTTGCCATGACGGTGGAGGTTTTGTTTTTGCCAGTTTATCACTGACCTTTGGTGTGGCGGACTTGTGTGGGTGTCTGAATATTGGCGGATTCCGTGCTGTGGGTCATAATAGCTGTGGCGGAATTCCGCGGCCGCGGCGTTGTGTCGGCGGTCTTCTGCACGGCGGTAAGCGGCTTTTACCGCCAATGTTGTAATGACCGCCAAAATGTCGTAAGTTTTCTGAAGGATCTGTTTCTGAGGAAAGGCATACCTGAAACATTACTTACAGACAATGGGGTTCAGCTTGTTTCCAGAGAAATGGAGGACTTTCTTCAGCTGTGTGGGGTCAAACACAAGAAACACATAAAATGTGCGTTGTATCATCCGGAGCCTAATGGTATGGTTGAAAGATTTAATAGTCTTGAAAGAAATGATAGCTTTGGCTAAGAACTGACAACAAGAACTGGAAAGATGAAGTCATCAAGAGAGTTGGAGTCTATAGGTTTACGCCTCATACGACCACTGGTGTGTCTCCGTTTGTTTAGTTTTGTGGGAGGTGTCCCAACACTGTTCTGGAACCGGGTTGGGTAAATACATTTTTGGATGCTGGGGGACATCCTAATAAAAATGTCCATAGGAGAAAGAGAGAACTTTCCAGGATGAGGAAAAGCAAACTCTATTTTGATCGTGGTCATGCAGTCAAAGTGACTAAAGTGAAGGTTGGGGACTTGGTTATGATAAAATGTCCTGGATTATCAACTGGTGGGAGCAAATTGTCTAAACCCATGAGAGTCATCAGGATTTTTACGAATGCTGTCAAAACCTGTGACCATCAGGTGTGGAATCTTAATAGGGTCGTTGAGTAAAAGGGTGGAGTGGTGCAGGATGATCCGTCCAAAGTTGGAAGCGACCCGGAAGAGGTGAAAGAAAGAAGCTTTCCGAGGAAGTCTAATAGGAAATTGCAGAGCCCTGCTTATCTGAGGGACTATATTTAAGTTTTTATTTTTAATTTTATTCTGTGTGTTTTTTTGTGTTGTTGTTTTTATGTTTGTGTTGTAGAGGGGTGGTGTAGTATTCTGGAACTAGAACTGGGTTTAGAACCTTGAGAGAGTGATTCAGAGGAAAACGGTGGAGGTCGGGGAGACAGTGGGATAATGATCGCCCGTCAAGAGGTTTTGCTTAGAGGTGTTTCGCGGATAGTTGGGCTGTATACTAGCCAGTAAAGTAATAAAGAAGAGATCAATCTACAAACCCTTTGTGTGGTCTTATCTTCGTAACACCATCCACAAACTTCAATGCTCCCTCTGGTATATTATTCATATGTGTATTCAATCGATCAATAGTTGGAGATTCACTGTTGGATCCCCCAGGATTTATAGAGCCATTATAAATAAAAACACAAATAGATTGAAAAGTTAGCGAGACACAAAGAATATCCATTGAGGGAATCATTATTTCTTGAGCCATGCAATTGGGAGTGGTGCTTACCCAAGTCACTAGGTCCCCTGAGGGCCCTCCCACCTATAACAGCTAGCTTGCTAAAATTAGTATAGCTAGATCAATGAACAAGCCTGGTGGACCAGGTTTCCTGGAAGAGACAGATTGAGTGGGCCAATTAGACAGTTCAATTGGCAAAGGCCACTCGCTAATGACAGTGTTCTGGATTCACTGCAGGCATAGGAATATTTTATTCAATATTTCATAGCAGCAAACACTGGAATGTTCAATTCTAATCAGAATGGAGACAGCTACCACAATGGGCCTGAACTAAATAAAGAAGACTTTTGGACTTTTCCTTTATAGCTTAAGATGAAAGGGGCAAGAGGACTCAGCAGTATTTATTTAGGCTTCTAATGATCATTTATTGTCAAGTTTAGAACCTTGATTCCTACCTACAGGCAAGGGGAAGTGGTGCCCATACCAGAAGACATTAGATACGCAGTCCATGGTAAGCATGGACAACAGATCAAAGCTTCCATCTTATCAACAATAGGTTTCAATTTATTAGCCTTCATCCAAACTTCTATGGCTAGTAGACAAGACTTAACAGTATTATCAAGTTCATATAGAGGTTTATCACACCTGAACAGGGGTTGAGTGGTATCTACATAAGATGTGTGTTCCAGTCCCAAGAAGGGTACCAGATGTATGGTCAAATGTAGACATTAAAGAGAATTTAAGACATGAAGGATTTTCATGGAACTCCGTAACTGACATGTCTCTTCCTATTGGATCTGAAGAACAAAAGTTCCAAAATCTAACTACAATCCCACTGAAAAGAGTTGAACTAGATCGAAGCAGAACCTCAGAGCCAGATGTCCCACAAGCACTCAACACTAATCGAATGATCGATCACGACCAAGAGATGATCTAGTAATAAAAATCCTATGGAAAAGCCCTCATCTGTATTTAATCTGAAGTCATTTGAAATGGAGAATGCTCCTTCCCCTGTAAATTATATCCATTAAAGCATTATTTGTCCATTCAGTAACAGTTCAATAATAGACAACATATAGCCAATGAGTCTCCCTCTTCACAAGGTAGAGTTTCCTCAGGGCTGTAAATTACAAAAAAAAATTATACACATATTAAAACTATTGTTAAATATATATATATATATATATATATATATATATATATATATATATATATATTTATATATTTATATATATATATATACACATGCACACACACACACAGTGACAGCAGAATGTAAAAGGTGACACTGTAGACGTGGTCTGCTTTGGGGTCATACATATAAGGATGGCAACGCTAGCTTTCTGTTTTGATATGGGACTTTATTCCCATTTTATCCTTTTTAGCCACTTTAAGATGGCCACCATTCTACAAATCAATTCTGCAGGATGCCTGCTATTGTGGATGGTGTAATGGAATTGGGTTGTGATTGGCCCCTGTTTGAATAAATAGCATGTCCAATATGCCGGCTGTTTTTTGCATGATAACCAGCATTTGGGAATTGAAATACACATGCAGGAGAGCTAATGAGTGGGTATTTGTAACCACGTGGTTATTCATTTTTCTCCTTCCTTCTCATCCCTTCGAGTGACTATGGTTTGACTGCTGTTTTTCACATTGACATGTCGGATGACGTGGGCTTCATGGTCATGTGAGCTGGTGGTGGATTATTTTATCATATCAAGGTATACTTACTTCCTGTTATACGCTTTCTTGGAGTGGTTAACATCCGCTATGCATGAGCATGACATTGGATTATGTTGATGGCATCTGTTAATATGACTGACAGCTCCTATCTCGATAAATGCTGCAAATGCCCCCCTTTTTCAGTCTTAAATCACTTCAAAATGGTGACCATTTTTACTTCTTTAATTTTCTTTGTGTTAAGGAGTATTGATGGTCTGACATAATTGGTGATTGGTATTCAATGCATATACGGCCAGTCCAATATGCTGGCCACCATCCAGATTATGATAGCCATTCAAAAATTAGAAGATGTGTGAGGATGTGTTAACGGGTGGGCATGTATAACTTTATGGTTACTCCTGTTCCTTTCTTTCTTTTCAACTTGAATTGCTACCGTTAGCGTTCCATGGGGAGTGACGTTGCTTGGGTTGGGTGTCCTGTTGTTTATCGTTTTCAATTAAATGCATGTGGACACCCAGCCTTTGGAGGAGGGCACAACCCCTAGAAACAGCAGAACTGTTTGGATGGTGCAGTAGGTAAGGCTGTAGGTTGTCCGATCATATGTTTTCATGTAGAATGGAGACTAATGCACTGTCGGACCTAATTAAAGGTTTACAACATTACTTGTCTGGGATAGGGCCATAAAGTTTCCATTTGTTCTGCTAGCTGTCATGTTCCTCTGTTCCAGGTCTGTTTTTAATTCCCCATAAAGTAAAAACACCTAAAAACTTTTTTAAATGTTCTATTTAGAACTACCTTTGATAGCTTGATGTACATTATATTGTATTTCTATTGAATTGTATTTGTCGGTTTATCAGGGAGTCCAAATCAGATTTAGTTCAAGTGACAATCACGAGAAGAGATCACTAAGTGAAATTGTGTGTCAAATACTCAGTAACAGATTGTATGAAACTAAGGCCCATATTTATACTTTTTTAGCTCCGCATTTGTGCCGCTTTTTGACGCAAAAACGGCGCAAACCTACAAAATACAATTGTATTTTGAAAGTTTGCGTTGCTTTTGCATCAAAAAAATTCGCAAATGCGGCGCTAAAAAAGTATAAATATGGGCCTAAGTGAGTGAGAGTGATTGTACAATGGATGTTGCCCACAGGGCCTGGTTTGCATAAAAGCTCTGTATGTAATGCACCACAGGTGCAAATCCTTGTTGTGCATGAAATCTCTGTACAGTGGGTGATTCATAGACAACCTCTCTGTACAACCCTTACAAATGGCTGACCATCTCAGAGTCAGCCAGTAGCACTGAGAATAAGATGAAGAGCCTCATCTTTGGCCAGACCCTGCACCCCACCCACTGCAGGCTTCAGGTTCCTGCTGCACATGGTCTCTGGCCATGCGCAGTGTAGGTGGGTAACGGCCTGGCCCACACACACTATTTTCATGTGTGTACAGTAGGAGTGTGTAGGAAGTTGGCTCTTTATGTAGTGGACAAAAACAAGGTGCACTGTGTAAAGAGTCCAATCAAACCCCAGAGTAATTACAGAGGCACAAATGACACCCAAAATGCTCTCTTTTGTGGTCGTGTGAGCAAGCAGTTTGGTATATCTAAGGCTAGTGCTAAGCATTTATTGCACACACAAAGGCAGTAAGCAAGACAAACTCAATAAAGAAATTCAACACCAATTTCTAAAAATATCACACACTTTTGTATAATTTTTGATACCAAGATCATCGGAATCAGATGAGTACATTTCCAGTTATGAATTTTTACAGTTTTCAAAAGTTGACACAGTGCAATTTTTGGAGCGGTAATGTTATCCTAAGAGGGAAATACATACCCTGCATATCGGTACTTAGCAGTGACTTACAGGACCCACCTCCCGGAGCTAAGGCAAGTATGGGACATCTTCTGGATCTAAGGCAAGTATGGGGCAAGATCCAAAGCAGCACCAACAGGTCACTTCGGGAGGCACTGGGGCGTCCGGGTACAAAGGTGCTTTTCAGCATCAGGTGCCCTAATGTTATTCTATGGGAAAGAAAAAGACACTGCATTCGGACACATAGAAATGACCTACAGGACTGTTCTTCTGGAGTTAAGGTAAGTATGGAGCAAGTTCCAAAGCAGCACCAACAGGTAACTTCAGGAGGCACTCAGGCTTCCGGGTGCAGGGCTTTTTTTTCAGCCTTGGGTGCCCTAATGTTATCCTATAGGAAAGAAAAAGACACTGCATACTGGTACTTAGCAACGAGTTACAGGACTTTTCTTCTGGACTTGAGGTGAGTATGGGGCAAGGTCCAATGCTACACCTACAGTTCACCTCTGTGAGCTCTGAGGCATCTGGGTGCAGACGTGTGTTACAGTGTCGGGTGTCCCATTCACTTTCCCGGGGAACCCACAGGGGGGCTCGACCTTTGAGATCCTCGGGCATGTAGGGACCCATTAGCCCATTTCTTCTCAAGCTATGGAGCTCTCGTGTAGTGGTGTCTTTTGTCATTGGGTTCCGGTGCAGAGGACACTTGTGGTTGGAGGGGGCCCTGCAGAAAGAGGCTGCAGGTGGTGTTGGGAAGTCCGCTGTTGGAAAACCCAAGGTGGGCTTTGGCTCTGAAGGGTCTGGAATCACCCTGGCATCATTGGCTCACTTCAACTCAGGAAAGGGGTCACGGGTGCAGTGGTGTTGTTCAGTTTCGGGTTTTGGCATTCTGGAGTCCTTGTGGGTCTTCTTTGGTGCCTGCAGGGTACAGGGAAGCAGCTCTGCTACTCCATAGGAGGTCCTAGTTACTTCTTAAAGTGCTGGCAGTCCCCCCAGGCTTTTGGAGGCAGAACACCTGCAGGATGAGTTGTCTTTGGCGCAACTATCGAGGACAGAAGGCAGACCGGCAGGGTTGGGGCCAAGTCAGTTACTGCTCCTCAATCTCTGCTTTTCACGTCTCTTTAGGTCTTTCTTCTTCTTCTGTAGTCCAGTGAATCTGAGGTCCTGGTATCAGGGGGTCCTCTAAATAAACAATTTAGGAGCTTTAAGGGGAATGAATGGTAGTAGCTAATGGGCTACTTACCCCTGGGGTCACTATACCCCCTAGCTGACCATTTCCTTTAGGGAGTAGGCTTCACCCTGTCCCAGAATTCCTAATTCCACCACACCTAAGATGGTGGGATTCCTAAGGCTCTGTTCATTTCAGGCTGGTCACTAGAGATGTGTACAGCTTGCAAATACAACACGTCCTCTGCATTTCTTATGTTTCCAAACGGCCCAGGTGAAAAAATGGGCAGGAGGGTCGGCATCTCCCTTCCGAGGAAAGCTAGATCTGCACACCAAGGGCAGTGGGCTTCTTTGAAGCTCCCCTGCTTTATGCCTTGGAATGCAGATTTGCAGGTCATACTGTTGGGAGGGGTATTTTAACACCCCTTCCAGAGCAGACTTTGTTCCTGACTGCATGAGAGCAAAGACTTTCACCCTTGAGGGTGTCAGAAACTCGTTTGTTGGTGGCAGAATGGTGGAAACTAGTCAGCCAGCCAACCAGCAGTTGGTAGGTTTTCAGGGGGCACCTTTAAGGTTCCCTCTGGGTGCATGCATAAATAAATCCATCACTGGATTCAGTGAGGGTTTATTAATGCAAGATGTTTGATACTCTACAGTGCACAGTCTTTAGCCATGTTCAACAAATTATACTACAGGAGTCAGTGAGGTGTGCTTATTTGCATTTATGAGCAGCCCCTGATTGCCTGGCTGAGTGTCAATGTGGTGATAAGCGTCCCTGAGTGTGACTCTCATTACATCACATTGCTCTTGTTTTCATTTAAGTGTTACAGAGTCAATGATTGTGCCTCTGAGTGTGCCCCTAAGTGTCTCAGTGAGTGGTGCCATGGTCACATATGTCCCTAGATCTGCCTGTCACTCAGCCAGTAACAGTGTGCTTGTTCAAATCTTTTAGTGCGCTCCTGACAATCTGGCAGAGTGTTCATCTGCTGATACATGCTCCTTCTCCTGATTCTGAGTATGTCATATTACCTTCACATCCATTAGGGTGTCACGGACTCAGTCTCAGTGTGCTTGTACAGCTCAGAGTATGCCTTTAAGTGTCTAGTGTCTACCTAAGTGGTGTGTTGGTTCATGTCCACTGACTGTGATTTTAAGTACATTATTTGCTTTCATTAGACTGCCAAGTATATAGTGACAGTGTAATTCCTCAGGCATTTGCGTATACTGCTAGTTGTCTAGTTGTGTTGCAGTCTGCTGACATATTCCTGGGTGTGACACTAAGTACACCATATTGATTTTGCTTTAATTTAGTGGTCACACAGTTAGTGATGGTATTTTCCTTCAAGTCTCAGAGTGTGGTCCCTGTGTATGGGTGAATGGCAGTGTGCTGACACATGCCCCTGGGTGTGTCTCTAAGTACATCATAGGAGTTCTTTCCTCATAAGACTGTTACAGAGTTAGTGATGGTGAATGGCTCGAGGTGTCTGAAGCTGTCCTAAATGTCTGAGTGAATGTGGTGACACATGTCCCTGGCTGTAAATCTAAGGCCCTGATTTAAGTAAAGTGGTGCTGCCCACAGTGCAGCGCCACTTTTCTTTCACCCCTTAGCACCCCCTTAATGCCACCATGTGTGCGCGGCATCTAAGAGACGGCGCACCATGGGGGTAGTTTGGGGAACTAGCTTCAAAAATTTTGATGCTAGTTCAGAGCTTTGCAGGATTAGCATCAAACATTTTGCCTATTGAGGCCCATTGAAAACAATGGCATGCCTCCTTTTAACGCCTGCTCTAGGCAGGTGTTAAAAGTGCCGAAATAAATGATCAAAAGACATTTTTTAGTATTCTTTGCACCATTTTTTCAGCCCCCCTAGCAGGGGAATTCCCCCTTTTCATACATTATGTCTGGTACAGGCATAATGTAGTGCAAAGGGTTACACTGTGGCACAATAGATGCATTGCGCCACTTTGTTAATGTGGTGCAGTGATTTTGGCCTCGTTGTGGTGCAAGGAGGCGCTAGGGGCTCTTAAATCAGCCTCTAATTACATTAGACTGTCACATTGTCAGTGATGGTGTGTGCCCCATTGTGTTTTGGTGAGCAGCAGTGTGCTGACACATCCTCCTGGATGTGACTCTAAGTACATCAGTTGGCTTTCCTCCATTAAACTGTTACTGAGGGACCGTGTGCTTCTTTAGGTCTCTGGTTGTGCCCCTCAGTATCCGGGTGAATGGCAATGGACTGACACATCTCCCTGGGTGTAACTTTATGTACATCAGTATTTTTTTCATTAGACTGTCACCCAGGAGGTGCACTTGTTGAGGGTCAACTTAAGCACCTTTTTTTAAACACTAAGGCCCATATTTATACTTTTTTAGCGCCGCATTTGTGCCGCTTTTGGACGCAAAAGCAGCGCAAACTTGCAAAATACACACAAACAATCCCCACAATGCAGGCTCCCTTGCACCATGATGCAATGGTGCCTGCGTTTGGCACATGGCAGCAATTTGTGCACTGGTGCAGGGGGAGAGGACAGAATTGTGCCATATCTTCTAGATATGGTGCATTTCTGCCCTTTACCGGTGGCGCAGGGCGGTGCAGCAAGGCATAACGCGAGGAGAGATATTTTTATTTCTGCACAAAAACAATACTGTTGAAAATGCAGGCACACTTGCTAGGATCCTCAATTGGGGAAAATCAAGGGATATTATCATCATGAAAAAGCATTATTCCTTCCTTCCAAAAAAGTACAAATAGAAGCATTACAGATGTGTCATGATTCACCTGTTGCGGGTCATCGTGGAGTCAAGGTAACTCAAGAATTAATTCTTCGATCTTTTTGCTGGCCTACAGTTGAAAAAGATGTTAAGACCTATGTTTCTTATTGTCCAGTGTGTGTACAAGCTAAGATACTTCGTACAAAACCTGCAGGAATATTACAACCTTTAGCCTCTTTCATCATTCCCATGGCATACAATATCTACTGATTTTTTATCTTCCCTACCATCCTCTGTAAGGAATACTGTGATCGTGGTTATTGTAGATTCTTTTTCAAAGATGGCTCATTTTACAGCTTTGAAGAAATGACCTACTGCTCAAGAGTTGAGCCACATCTTTTTACAGGAGATTTGTCATCTTCACAGTCTCCCTCTAGTCATTATTTCAGACCGAGACCCTCTGTATGTTTCACGTTTTTGGAAACAATTTAGTAAATTATTGCACATTGAGGTATCCTTATCCTCTGGGTTTCATCCATAATCGAATGGACAGACAGAACGTTTAAATCAGGGACTTGAGCAGTATCTCCGTTGTTTTTGTAATGCAACTCAAAGTGACTGCTCCCAACATCTATCTTCGGCAGAAAAACTATTTTTTTTTGTACTTACGGATATCATCCTCAGGCCTTTCCTACAGTGAATATTGAGTCTTCCTCTGTTCCAGCTGTAACCTCTTTTTCCCGTCGTCTTTGTAGTGTCCAATAAAAAATACAATCTAATTTGCTGGCTGCAAAACAATTTATGAAGAAAGCTACTGATGAAAGATGATGTCCTTCTACCTTGTATCAGGTTCAGGATAAGGTCTGACTTTCATCTAAACGTTTCCCTTTTCGTTTGTCCACAAACAAATTTAAACCTCAATATTATGGTCCTTTTAAGATTATACATATGATGAATCCAGTGTCCTTCAGTCTGCAGTTGCCTGGGACCTGGAAGATACACCCAGTATTTCATGTTTCACAACTGAAACCATATGTTTCTGATCCTTTTCATTGACACTATGCTTGTTCCCCTTTGCTGATTGGTAGATAATGAGTCTGAGCATGAGGTACAAGAGATATATGATTCATGTGTTTTTTCTGAACCGTCTTCCATTTCTGATATATTGGAAGGGTTACCCTCTTTGTGACTGTTCTTGGGAAGATGCTTCTTCTGTACATGCTCCCCTTCTTTTTTGAAAAAAAAATCTGCTTTTTCCTTCTAAGCCTGGGGCTCCGGGTGGGACCTACTGTTACGCCGTGGGTTGGTAATCTGCCCGCGGCGCCCCATTGTCATCCCACGGGGAGGCCTGCTGTTTGCTTTTCGGCACGTTGGGTCTGCTGCAGGCGTTTGTTAGCTCGCACTGTCCAACTCTTGCAGACAGACTGGGGTTGGCCTGCAGATCTTGCCGTGGTCGCAGCGTGCTCTGCCTTTGCGTCACAGGTGACCCCCGCAACACATATATAATACTTATCTGTTTTCTTGGCTTTTGTATGTCCGCTCTTTTGGTCATGGGGTCCATGCATTCTTGGTTCCAGAATGCTTGTCTATTCCAGCATGCACTGCTCTTCCCTTTTACTAATACTTTTCCAAGATAGGGTTTCTCTACTTTGTCCTGTAATACTTTCCAAACTTAATATGTCATTTTTGCTTTTCCTGTTTGTTCACTTCCTGTTTTACTGGTATATAAGGGGCTTGAGTTTCTTTCTTCTTTGCGTTGCAACACTCTGGTTTGGTGGTCCTTGCTCCTGTTTGTTCCTGCTGTGGATTGCTTTCTGCTTGGTTTTCCTTACAGCTTCCTGATGTTCCAGTTCTTGGAGTCCTGAGTTCTACTGTGCCCTTTCTTATTTTGTGGAGCCCCTTTCTGGAGGGTTTTTTCCCTGGTGCTTTTTTCTCTGGAGCTCCTTCTGGAGGGCACAGACTGCTTTGGCTTTCATCTTGCCAGCAGCACCGTAGCTACCGAAAGGGGTCGTCCTTATCTTGGACAGACTAGGACATACAAGATCTGAAGCCATACTCCACCTACATCCGACAGAGGCGGTAAGAGAAAGGCGAATCATGACACGAGTTGTGGACTGTCATCCATGTTTGAGTACCCAGAGTGGTTTAAACTGGTGAATGCTAAAGATCTCCACCAAATATGGCAGTTAGTATATTCAGCTAGGATCCAGTATGTTCAATTTCATGTAATTCCATCTTGGTGAAAAAGGTAAGGTGTAAGTCAAAAAAGATGTGTCTTTTTCATTTTAGCTCCAATAGAAAATGTTGCTCAGTACTACTAAACTTAGCAAGATTGTTAACTTGGGGCCATATTTACAAGAAAGTGGCGCATCACTAGTGATGCACCACTTTTCTTGCACCACACTTGCGTCCCCTAAAGCCACCATGGTAGTGCTGTATTTACAATACGGCACACTGTGGCACATGTTAGGGGCAATAGTGTCTTTTTTGTTTTACGCTATAGTAACACTATACTGGATTAGCATAAAAAAAATGACGCTAATCAAGTATAGTGTTGAGGCCCATTGAAATCAATGGGAGCCTCATTTTAACGCCTGCTTAAGAAATGACGCAATGGAAAGTTGTAAATTCCAATGCGCCATTTTTAGTGACCCTCTAATGAGGGGAAAGCCCCGTTTGCATACATCATGCATACAGTATGCATGATGTGGTGCAAAGGGTTTACAAGGTGGCGCACACCTTGTTTGCACCACCTTTTAAATATGGCGCTATGGACCTATTAGCATCACATTTACAGCAAAACTTTTGCTGCAAATGTAGCGCTAAGGGGAACAACGGCCTTGTAAATCTGGCCCTTGGTTTGGGAGTTTTTGTAGTTTTCAATATAAAGTCTGTGTCTGTGCGGGAAATAAAATTAGGGTGAAGGACATCTGATAACCTTACAGTTAGTTATATGAGGGGCCATGAAAATTAACAGCTACTTGAAGCTGAACATTTTGCCCAATCTGCCATCTTGTGGTACTGCATGATACCTGTGCCCAACTGTGAAGTCCTTGGGCATCGTTGTGGGAAAAAGCTTCCTGGGAAGATGAAGAAGCAGCAAGGTCATTCGTCAGATTAAAGAAGGTGGCACCACTTCCACGGAATATTTGCTTTCTTTCTTCATTGGATCTGCAAGGAAAAATTAGAGTGAGATGGCTTTGATGTAGCCCTTCCAGATAAACCTAACGATAACCAACCCCTTTTACTATGTACCATACCGTTCTATTTCGTACTGAACCGTACTATACCATACCACACCTCATGAAGGATCCAGCTGGAGTATGTTGGTTTAAGAATCCTCAGAGCAACTTTGATTGTACCCAAGGGTTGTAGAAAACAAAATTGCTACCCCGTTGTAGGAATGAGAGAGAAGAGGTACATGGCCCCTTAATGTTCACTGCCTGATCCATTGACATTTTTTTTGTATTTTTTTAAAGAAAAAGATTCTAAGTCCTTCCATGGTGGCTTAGGAGGAGCAGTTGTGTTGTGGCAGTAAGTAGGAGTGGTAGTGGATGGCACTAGTTTGAAAATCCCTGTGATTTACGTGGAGGCTTCTGGGATTGCACATTTAATTGGCGGTAGTTTGGCTGCTGCTACTTTTTTCCATCTAGGTTCAAGTCGATGGCTGGTTTCGTTCACGTTTTTCAGGCTCAGGTCAAAGCAAGGCGCATGATGGGCTTGAACTCTAGATTTTAAAGCTATTTTGGTAACTAGCTGTACATTTTTTTTGTAGATGTCTTGACCAAGTTGAAGGTATCTCTTCAGGGGCCATTATGCTCAGCCAGATTGGATTCTATAAATACATGTTATACTAGAGTGATTTACCCATGGAGGTGAGTGCTTATCAACTAGAATTTTTGGTTAGGAAGGGTGGTTCAACTCAGCCGCTGTGGCACAAAGGATCTCACATTTGATCATAAAGCGACCTGGCCATGAAACAGGTGAAAGACCAGGAGATACACCAGGCCTGGTGAAAAAAGCTAGTTTTAGCATTCACCTCTCTGAGACTGCAGCAGGTGCAGATGGTTGAAATCTGAGCAAATGCAGTATTCTATGGGATCAAAGACCACACATCAAACTATGAATTCTATTTGTTATTGTAGAACATGACTTGTTGTGGAGATCTGAGGTTGTTTGCCTAAGAAAATGTAACTGACATGTTACTTGTTTGATGCTGGGGGTGAAAAATCAGGGAGGGAGAAGTGTGCTATGAAGGGATTTTAGGAATTCCCCAGCAGAATGTGTGACCACACAACCGTTTATTTATCTGCATCATTGAGGTTACTCTCCTAAACCACATATGAACCAGAGACAACGTGACAGACAGCTAAGCCCCTTATCTACGGAACTAATGAACTTGTATTGTTCATGTGGACTTGAACTGTTCCTTACAGGCCACCCCACGTTTACCATTAGCACTGACTGTGAGGACAAGCGTCATGCTTTTTTGCTTTCGTCACGCGCACATACGAACTCCAACAGGTGCCCTCGGGTGGATGCAGTGTTCTCCGAGATGAAAGGCCGAACGCCAAACTAGTATTTCTATTTATTTTTGTAGGACATTACTGCTTGACGAGTTCTGCGGTTACCTAAGAACACACGCTTGTCAGAAGGCGTAGAGTAAATAATTTGAGAAGGTATTGTGTGCATTGTGGGTATTTCAGGATTCCCTCCGCAGATTGGTGTCCGACCACAGAATTGTTTGATACTCTCTTAGCGTTCCTTTGTTATTGCTGGAGTCGATTCATCTCTGTATGGAGAGTGCGGTTGCGGGGAGCAGTCAACACGCAGGGGCTTGCTGGCGAGGGGCCTTCGGAGTCTCTGAAGTCCCATAGAGCAAACAGTGGCTTTTTATTATTCAAAGAATCAGCACTGGAAAATGACCAATTTAGAATGAAAACGAAGTGTAAAATTTCGGGGTCGAAACAGCATTTTAATAATGACAATTGCACTGCTACAAACCTTCACATTTGTTCCTCAATCTAATGTTTTTCAACGGAAAGATTGGGTATCGCCATCATTTTAAGTGCTAGAAGTGAAGACATTAAAACCTTCAAAGGATGAGATCCGCGGCGCAGGCACGGACTTGTAATGAGGTGAGTGGGGTTCATAATAATGTGTGTTTAAATGACCGAATTCAGTGCTGGTAGTGTGGTAGGGGCCTGGTCATGAAACCATTACTTATGGATAAACTTCATTGCCCCGAATCTGGTCCCACCTATCTCATTTGTACAGAGTGAGGTGGCCCTGCCCCAGACAGGACGTTTACATGCTAGACCTTTTTATGGTCTTCCCTGACAGTGCAGTTGTCACCAGACACTTATATGAGCATCACTAGTAAAGGGGGTTGGCTCCCCCTACATGTTGGGAGCCAGGAGCACGTTTTGACTGGGCAGAGGTTGGGTGCTTCCAAAAAAAAGTGCTTGACCTCCACACAGCTGTGATCATTTTGTTTGTTCATCCTCTCACTGCCGAGGTTTAACTTTCAGACACACACATGACAAAGAAATTCTATTAAAGTGTCTTAGAGAACTAGATCATTTATGGTGTTTTTCTGTGGCAACAGCTCAGATGTGAGGAGGGCCGTCCTTAACCTATAGGTAGTTTTAGGTTTGGTTTGACAGTACATTCATGGCATTTCCAGTGCTTGTTTTTTGTGCCCTCCAATAAAAAAGTACTCTTTATCCTTCCCACCTCCTGAAAACGACAAATATAGTCTCTGTGATGCAACACAAGGAAGGGGAGGATGTATGTTGACCGGGACAAGGAGGAGCTGATTCACGATAAGAAGTTTAATGGTTTCATTACTGCCTCATATGTCCTCCTCACGTGGTGAGGACATAAGTTCCAGAAAAATCATATATTTCCCATCGGCCATTTGATGCTTTCTGGAATTTATTCAAAACAACAATTACTTTATTGCTGTTTTAACCACCAGAGAACCCACATTACCAGACAGATCTGTTACATCAAGTCAGTAATGGTTTATAAATATCTGGTGTGAGGCCCAAGTGGCTGCCCTACAAACGTCATGCAGGAAACACTCCCTGCCTCTTCCCATGATGTTGAAACTCCTCTTATGCAGTGACCTTAAACGATTGAAAGAGGAACCTCCCTACTTATCTGTATGCCTGGGAGATTGCTTGGTTTACCCATTAACTGAGAGCTGAGTATGAGATCTTTTCCACTTGTTAACTGTCCCAAAAGAAACAAACAAAGAATTAGAAACTCTAAACGTTCTAGTGTCGCAGTGATATACTGAAAAACACCTTTAAACATCTAATGAAGAAAGAAATCCAGGGTCATCTGACTCCAAAGTCGGAAGAATCACTTCCTAATGTAAACTAAACAAAGTTTATTTTTGGAACTAACTCAGGGTCTGGTTTTCAAATCAACCTTATCTGGAATTTTTTTTAGATGAGGATAAAAAATGACCAGAGTTTCTAATACCCACAGGCTTCATTACAGATGTTATTACAATGATGAAGGCATCTTCACTGACAGCCATATTAATTTTACTCTGTCTAAATGTTGGAAAGCAACCCCTTTCTTCAAATTGTCAATGCACAGCCACCAATCCAGATCTCGAGATACCTGGGTAGTAATAATTATTTGAGCATCACAGTTGTCTGACATTATAGCTTAATATTGCTACAGATGGTTTACAAGTGGCTTGAGATGAAATCTGGACCAAGATACTACCGATGTTATAGAGGACATCAGATCCTGGACCCTCAGCAAGAACATGGGCTGGTGCTTAAGAATGGAAGAGAAGCATCTGAAGAGTTGATTAAAGAAATTCAATTCTGAGCTACAGCGATAAATATGTGCTGTCATTATATTGAATGCCCCCCTTATAAATTGCCTCTGTTGAGATGGAATATGATGTGTTCTGGAGATTTCTTCTGAAACTCAGATGGTGTATGTAGGAGGCTGGACTGGCTTGTAGTGAGTACCAAGGGGTACTTGCACCTTGCACCAGGCCCAGTTATCCCTTATTAGTGTATAGGGTGTCTAGCAGCTTAGGCTGATAGATAATGGTAGCTTAGCAGAGCAGCTTAGGCTGAAATAGGAGACGTGTGAAGCTACTACAGTACCACAAGTGTCACTTGCACAATATCATAAGAAAACACAATACACAGTTATACTAAAAATAAAGGTACTTTATTTTTATGACAATATGCCAAAGTATCTTAGAGTGTACCCTCAGTGAGAGGATAGAAAATATACACAAGATATATATACACAATAGCAAACAATATGCAGTATAGTCTTAGAAAACAGTGCAAACAATGTATAGTTACAATAGGATGCAATGGGGAAACATAGGGATAGGGGCAACACAAACCATATACTCCAAAAGTGGAATGCGAACCACGAATGGACCCCAAACCTATGTGACCTTGTAGAGGGTCGCTGGGACTATTAGAAAATAGTGAGAGTTAGAAAAATAACCCTCCCCAAGACCCTGAAAAGTGAGTGCAAAGTGCACTAAAGTTCCCCTAAGGACAAAGAAGTCGTGTTAGAGGAATAATGCAGGAAAGACACAAACCAACAATGCAACAACTGTGGATTTCCAATCTGGGGTACCTGTGAAACAAGGGGACCAAGTCCAAAAGTCACAAGCAAGTCGGAGATGGGCAGATGCCCAGGAAATGCCAGCTGCGGGTGCAAAGAAGCTTCTACTGGACAAAAGAAGCTATGGTTTCTGCAGGAACGCAAAGGGCTAGAGACTTCCCCTTTGGAGGACGGATCCCTCTCACCTTGTAGAGTCGTGCAGAAATGTTTTCCCGCCGAAAGAACGCCAACAAGCCTTGCTAGCTGCAAATCGTGAAGTTAGCGTTTTTGGATGCTGCTGTGGCCCAGGAGGGACCAGGAGGTCGTAAATTGGACCAGGAGGTAGAGGGGACGTCGAGCAAGACAAGGAGCCCTCTTAGCAGCAGGTACTACCCAGAGAAGTGCCAGAAACAGGCACTACGAGGATACGTGAAACGGTGCTCACCCGAAGTCGCACAAAGAAGTCCCACGTCGCCGGAGAACAACTTAGGAGGTCGTGCAATGCAGGTTAGAGTGCCGTGGACTGAGGCTGGACTGTGCACAAAGGATTTCCGCCGGAAGTGCACGGAGGCCGGAGTAGCTGCAAAAGTCGCGGTTCCCAGCAATGCAGTCTAGCGAGGTGAGGCAAGGACTTACCTCCACCAAACTTGGACTGAAGAGTCACTGGACTGTGGGGGCCACTTGGACAGAGTTGCTGGATTCGAGGGACCTCGCTCGTCGTGCTGAGAGGAGACCCAAGGGACCGGTAATGCAGCTTTTTGGTGCCTGCGGTTGCAGGGGGAAGATTCCGTCGACCCACAGGAGATTTCTTCGGAGCTTCTAGTGCAGAGAGGAGGCAGACTACCCCCACAGCATGCACCACCAGGAAAACAGTCGAGAAGGCGGCAGGATCAGCGTTACAGAGTTGCAGTAGTTGTCTTTGCTACTTTGTTGCAGTGTTGCAGGCTTCCAGAGCGGTCAGCAGTCGATTCCTTGGCAGAAGGTGAAGAGAGAGATGCAGAGGAACTCGGATGAGCTCTTGCATTCGTTATCTAAAGTTTCCCCAGAGACAGAGACCCTAAATAGCCAGAAAAGAGGGTTTGGCTACTTAGGAGAGAGGATAGGCTAGCAACACCTGAAGGAGCCTATCACAAGGAGTCTCTGACGTCACCTGGTGGCACTGGCCACTCAGAGCAGTCCAGTGTGCCAGCAGCACCTCTGTTTCCAAGATGGCAGAGGTCTGGAGCACACTGGAGGAGCTCTGGGCACCTCCCAGGGGAGGTACAGGTCAGGGGAGTGGTCACTCCCCTTTCCTTTGTCCAGTTTCGCGCCAGAGCAGGGCTAAGGGGTCCCCTGAACCGGTGTAGACTGGCTTATGCAGAATTGGGCACATCTGTGCCCAAGAAAGCATTTCCAGAGGCTGGGGGAGGCTACTCCTCCCCTGCCTTCACACCATTTTCCAAAGGGAGAGGGTGTCACACCCTCTCTCAGAGGAAGTTCTTTGTTCTGCCATCCTGGGCCAGGCCTGGCTGGACCCCAGGAGGGCAGATGCCTGTCTGAGGGGTTGGCAGCAGCAGCAGCTGCAGTGAAACCCCAGGAAGGGCAGTTTGGCAGTACCAGGGTTTGTGCTACAGACCACTGGGATCATGGGATTGTGCCAACTATGCCAGGATGGCATGGGGGGGAATTCCATGATCATAGACATGTTACATGGCCATATTCGGAGTTACCATTGTGAAGCTACATATAGGTAGTGACCTATATGTAGTGCACGCGTGTAATGGTGTCCCCGCACTCACAAAGTTCAGGGAATTGGCTCTGAACAATGTGGGGGCACCTTGGCTAGTGCCAGGGTACCCTCACACTAAGTAACTTTGCACCTAACCTTTACCAGGTAAAGGTTAGACATATAGGTGACTTATAAGTTACTTAAGTGCAGTGTAAAATGGCTGTGAAATAACGTGGACGTTATTTCACTCAGGCTGCAGTGGCAGGCCTGTGTAAGAATTGTCAGAGTTCCCTATGGGTGGCAAAAGAAATGCTGCAGCCCATAGGGATCTCCTGGAACCCCAATACCCTGGGTACCTCAGTACCATATACTAGGGAATTATAAGGGTGTTCCAGTAAGCCAATGTAAATTGGTAAAATTGGTCACTAGCCTGTTAGTGACAATTTAGAAAGAAATGAGAGAGCATAACCACTGAGGTTCTGATTAGCAGAGCCTCAGTGAGACAGTTAGTCACTACACAGGTAACACATTCAGGCACACTTATGAGCACTGGGGCCCTGGGTTACCAGGGTCCCAGTGACACATACAACTAAAACAACATATATACAGTGAAAAATGGGGGTAACATGCCAGGCAAGATGGTACTTTCCTACACAACCCCCCCCAAACGAAGGACAATAAGACTAGCCGTGACCTGATGAGTCTTCATTGTCTAAGTGGAAATATCTGGAGAGTCCATCTGCATTGGAGTGGCTACTCCCAGGTCTATGTTCCACTGTATAGTCCATTCCCTGTAGGGATATGGACCACCTCAACAATTTAGGATTTTCACCTTTCATTTGTTTTAGCCAAAGTAGAGGTTTGTGGTCTGTCTGAACAATGAAGTGAGTGCCAAACAGGTATGGCCTCAACTTCTTCAGAGCCCAGACCACAGCAAAGGCCTCCCTCTCTATGGCAGACCAACGCTTTTCTCTAGGGGTCAACCTCCTACTAATAAAAGCAACAGGTTGATCCTGGCCCTCAGAATTAAGTTGTGATAGGACTGCCCCTACTCCTAATTCAGATGCATCAGCTTGGACATAGAATTTTTTAGAGTAACAAGGGCTTTTCAGGACAGGTGCAGAGCACATGGCCTGCTTCAGCTCCTCAAAAGCTTTCTGACAGTTTGCTGTCCATAATACCTTTTTAGGCATTTTCTTGGATGTGAGGTCATTAAGAGGGGCTGCAATGGAGCCATAGTTCTTAATGAACCTCCTGTAATACCCAGTGAGGCCTAGGAAGGCTCTCACCTGAGTCTGAGTGGTAGGGGGAACCCAATCAATAATTGTTTGGATTTTCCCCTGAAGTGGTGCAATCTGTTCCCCACCAACAAGGTGTCCCAGATAAACCACCTTCCCCTGCCCTATCTGGCACTTTGAAGCCTTGATAGTGAGGCCTGCCTTCTGCAGGGCCTCCAAAACTTTCCATAGGTGGACCAGGTGATCATCCCAGCTGGAGCTAAAGACAGCTATATTGTCCAAATATGCTGCACTGAAAGCTTCCAGCCCTTGCAGGACTGTGTTCACCAACCTTTGAAAAGTGGCAGGTGCATTTTTCAAACCAAAAGGCATTACAGTAAACTGGTAGTGTCCTCCAATGGTTGAAAATGCAGTTTTAGGTTTAACATCTTCTGACAATTTGATCTGCCAATACCCTGCAGTCAAATCAAAAGTGCTTAGATACTTGGCAGATGCCAGTGTATCTATGAGCTCATCTGCCCTGGGTATAGGGTGAGCATCAGTTTTGGTTACCAAGTTGAGACCTCTATAGTCCACACAAAACCGCATTTCCTTCTTTCCATCTTTGGAATGGGGTTTTGGTACAAGTACCACAGGAGAAGCACATGGACTTTCAGAGTGCTCAACCACTCCTAGTTCTAACATTTTCTGCACCTCTTGCTTTATGCAGTCCCTGACATGGTCAGGCTGCCTATAGATCTTACTTTTGACAGGTAAACTGTCTCCAGTATCTATAGTGTGCTCACACCAAGAAGTGGTACCTGGCACAGTAGAGAAGAGTTCAGAGAATTGATCTAGGAAATTTATGCAATGGTCTTTCTGCTCAGCAGTAAGACAATCAGCCAAAACTACACCTTCCACAAGAGCATCTTGTTCTGTGGAAGAGAAGAGATCAGGTAGAGGATCACTGTCTTCTTCCTGTCCCTCATCAGTTGCCATGAGCAGGGTGAGATCAGCCCTGTCATAGTAGGGTTTCAGTCGGTTGACATGGAGCACCCTAAGGGGACTCCTGGCAGTGCCTAAGTCAACTAAATAGGTGACTTCTCCCTTCTTTTCAACAATTGTGTGGGGTCCACTCCATTTATCTTGGAGTGCTCTTGGGGCTACAGGCTCCAAGACCCACACTTTCTGCCCTGGTTGGTACTGAACCAAAACAGCCTTCTGATCATGCCATTGCTTCTGGAGCTCTTGGCTGGCCTGAAGGTTTTTGCTGGCCTTTTTCATGTACTCAGCCATCCTTGATCTGAGGCCAAGTACATAATCCACAATATCCTGCTTAGGAGCTTTTAAAGGTTGTTCCCAACCCTCCTTTACAAGTGTGAGTGGACCCCTAACAGGGAGTCCAAAAAGAAGTTCAAAGGGGCTGAAGCCCACTCCTTTCTGGGGTACCTCCCTGTAGGCAAAAAGGAGGCATGGTAGAAGGATATCCCATCTCCTGCGGAGTTTTTCAGGGAGACCCATAATCATGCCTTTGAGAGTTTTATTAAATCTCTCCACCAGTCCATTTGTTTGTGGATGATAGGGTGTTGTGAACTTGTAAGTTACACCACACTCCTTCCACTTGGCCTTTAAGTATGCAGACATGAAATTGCTTCCCCTGTCTGATACTACTTCCTTTGGGAAGCCCACCCTAGAAAATATTCCCAGGAGGGCCTTTGCCACTGCAGGTGCTGTAGTGGTCCTTAAAGGAATTGCTTCAGGGTATCTTGTGGCATGGTCCACTACCACCAAGATAAACCTATTGCCTGAAGCAGTAGGAGGGTCAAGGGGGCCAACTATGTCAACCCCTACCCTTTCAAAGGGAACCCCAACCACAGGCAGTGGAATAAGGGGTGCCTTTGGGGTGCCACCTGTCTTGCCACTGGCTTGACAGGTTTCACAGGACTTACAAAAATCTTTTGTGTCCTCAGACATTCTAGGCCAATGAAACAAGGGAACAAGTCTGTCCCAGGTTTTCATTTGTCCCAGATGCCCAGCTAGGGGAATGTCGTGTGCAAGAGTTAGGAGGAACTTTCTGTACTCCTGAGGAATCACTAATCTCCTGGCAGCTCCAGGTTTAGGATCCCTATGCTCAGTGTACAAGAGGTTGTCTTCCCAGTAAACTCTGTTAGAGTCACTGACATCCCCATTAGCCTGTTTGACAGCTTGCTGTCTGAGACCCTCTAATGTGGGACAGGTTTGCTGTGCCACACTCAGCTCCTCCCTGGCAGGCCCCCCTTCACCCAAAAGCTCAGCAGTGTCTGCTTCAAGCTCCTCTGGTGTAGGTTCTGCACAGGGAGGGAATTCTTCTTCCTCAGAAGTTGAATCCACTGTAGAGGGAGGGATAGTAGGAAGTGGTTTGCTTCTACTAGCCCTAGCTTTAGGGAGCACTTGGTCCATTGTTCCAGGATCCAAGCTTCCCTGTCCTTTTTGCTTTTTGGCCTGAGCCCTTGTCAAAGCAAAAATATGCCCTGGGATGCCCAGCATTGCTGCATGGGCCTCCAACTCCACAACTGACCAAGCTGATGTCTCCAAATCATTTCCTAGTAGACAGTCTACAGGTAAATCTGTGGCTACCACAACTTTCTTTGGACCAGTAACCCCCCCCCCCAGTTGAGATTAACAACAGCCATGGGGTGGCTAAGTGTGTTGTTGTGAGCATCGGTTACTTGGTACTGGTGACCAAGTAGGTGTTGTTCAAGGTGGACCAGTTTCTCTATGACCATAGTCACACTGGCTCCAGTGTCCCTGTAGGCCTGAACCTCAACACCATTTATTAGGGGTAGCTGCTTGTACTTATCCATATTAAGGGGACAAGCACCTAAGGTGGCTAAATCAATAGCCCCCTCAGAGACTAACACAGCCTCTGTGGCCTCCCTAACAAGGCCAACCCCAACTAAGTTACCAATAGTGAGCCCAGCTACTCCCTTGGATTGGCTATTAGTAGGTTTGCTCCCACCACCACTGCTATTAGTAGGGACACTAGGGGTAGCAGTAGGGGTTGTAGTGGTAGGAGGCTTGGTGCTTTTCTTTGGACAACTGGGATCTGTTGTCCAATGGCCTTTTACTTTACATAAATAGCACCATGGTTTCTTTTCTTTGTTTTGATTAAAGGAGGATTTGGACCCACCCCCCCCACCAGAGTGTTTTTGTGGGCCTGATGAAGACTCATTTTTAGATTTGTCCCCACCCTTGTCAGAAGACTTACCATCCTTCTTTTTATTGCCATCTTTGTCACCCCCTGTATGAACTTTTCTGTTCACCCTTGTTCTGACCCATTTGTCTGCCTTCTTTCCCAATTCTTGGGGAGAGGTCAGATCAGAGTCCACCAAGTACTGGTGCAACAAATCAGACACACAATTATTAAGAATATGCTCTCTCAGGATCAAGTTATACAGGCTGTCATAATCAGTAACTTTACTGCCATGTAACCACCCCTCCAAGGCCTTCACTGAATGGTCAATGAAATCAACCCAGTCTTGTGAAGACTCCTTTTTGGTCTCTCTGAACTTTATCCTGTATTGTTCAGTGGTTAAGCCATAACCATCCAGGAGTGCATTCTTAAGAACTTTGTAATCATTAGCTTCATTTTCTTTTACAGTAAGGAGCCTATCCCTACCTTTTCCACTAAATGATAGCCATAGGATAGCAGCCCACTGCCTTTGAGGGACATCCTGTACAGCACAGGCCCTCTCAAGTGCAGCAAACCACTTGTTAATGTCATCCCCCTCCTTATAAGGGGGAACTATCTTATGCAGATTCCTGAAATCATGCTCTTTTGCAGGATGACTATGGGGAATACTGCTGCTGCCACCATGGGTTTCTAAACCCAGTTTCTGTCTCTCCTTCTCTACTTCTAAAGTCTGTCTATCCAAATCCAGCTGTTGCTTCTTGAGCTTCAGTCTGGTTTGTTCCACTCTCAATCTATTGAGCTCCCTTTCTAACAATCTGTCATCAGGGTGGGTGGGAGGGACATTCCTTGAAACAGAAGTATGGTGAGAATGGACAGAAGGAGACCTGTCCCTTACAGAGGGCACCCTAACAGCTTGGCTAACAGTATAATGTGAGAGCACACCATCAGTATGGTGTGATTCAACCTCTGTACCAACTATGCTAGACTGTCTAGTAATGGGCAGGCTGAGAAGTTTCTTTCCTGAATCTTTTCCTGGGGGAGTCCCTGGATCAGATTGGGAACCATTAGCTACTTTTTCAACAGATGGGGCACTTTTAGCCTTATCTTGTTCTCTAAGCATGTTAAGTAACAATTCCAAGGAAGGATTCTTCCCTACACTCAAACCTCTCTCTATACAGAGACTCCTTGCTCCTTTCCAGCTAAGGTGGTCATATGCAATCTTAGACAGGTCAACATTTTGGCCTGTGCCAGACATTTTTAGAGAGAGTTAAAGTGATAGAAAAAGAGAAAAAAGTTTGTCTGAGCTTTTAGAAAGACAGAGAAAAAAACTTTTAAAACTTTTTAGAACTTTTTAGAAAGTTAGAAGTACTTTTCAGCACTTAGAAAAGAGTGAAAAGAGGAAATGCAAAACTTTTTGGCTATGTGTATATACACTGACCTTGTTTTGTATATTTTTCTCTTATGAAAAGTACAATGACAACAGTGGTAAGTAGTCTCAAAGCACTTATCCCACCGCTGCACAACCAATGTAGGAGGCTGGACTGGCTTGTAGTGAGTACCAAGGGGTACTTGCACCTTGCACCAGGCCCAGTTATCCCTTATTAGTGTATAGGGTGTCTAGCAGCTTAGGCTGATAGATAATGGTAGCTTAGCAGAGCAGCTTAGGCTGAACTAGGAGACGTGTGAAGCTACTACAGTACCACAAGTGTCACTTGCACAATATCATAAGAAAACACAATACACAGTTATACTAAAAATAAAGGTACTTTATTTTTATGACAATATGCCAAAGTATCTTAGAGTGTACCCTCAGTGAGAGGATAGAAAATATACACAAGATATATATACACAATAGCAAAAAATATGCAGTATAGTCTTAGAAAACAGTGCAAACAATGTATAGTTACAATAGGATGCAATGGGGAAACATAGGGATAGGGGCAACACAAACCATATACTCCAAAAGTGGAATGCGAACCACGAATGGACCCCAAACCTATGTGACCTTGTAGAGGGTCGCTGGGACTATTAGAAAATAGTGAGAGTTAGAAAAATAACCCTCCCCAAGACCCTGAAAAGTGAGTGCAAAGTGCACTAAAGTTCCCCTAAGGACAAAGAAGTCGTGTTAGAGGAATAATGCAGGAAAGACACAAACCAACAATGCAACAACTGTGGATTTCCAATCTGGGGTACCTGTGAAACAAGGGGACCAAGTCCAAAAGTCACAAGCAAGTCGGAGATGGGCAGATGCCCAGGAAATGCCAGCTGCGGGTGCAAAGAAGCTTCTACTGGACAGAAGAAGCTGCGGTTTCTGCAGGAACGCAAAGGGCTAGAGACTTCCCCTTTGGAGGACGGATCCCTCTCACCTTGTAGAGTCGTGCAGAAGTATTTTCCCGCCGAAAAAACGCCAACAAGCCTTGCTAGCTGCAAATCGTTCGGATAGCGTTTTTGGATGCTGCTGTAGCCCAGGAGGGACCAGGAGGTCGTAAATTGGACCAGGAGGTAGAGGGGACATCGAGCAAGACAAGGAGCCCTCTTAGCAGCAGGTAGTACCCGGAGAAGTGCCAGAAACAGGCCCTACGAGGATGCGTGAAACGGTGCTCACCCGAAGTCGCACAAAGAAGTCCCACGTCGCCGGAGAACAACTTAGGAGGTCGTGCAATGCAGGTTAGAGTGCCGTGGACCGAGGCTGGACTGTGCACAAAGGATTTCCGCCGGAAGTGCACGGAGGCCGGAGTAGCTGCAAAAGTCGCGGTTCCCAGCAATGCAGTCTAGCGAGGTGAGGCAAGGACTTACCTCCACCAAACTTGGACTGAAGAGTCACTGGACTGTGGGGGCCACTTGGACAGAGTTGCTGGATTCGAGGGACATCGCTCGTCGTGCTGAGAGGAGACCCAAGGGACCGGTAATGCAGCTTTTTGGTGCCTGCGGTTGCAGGGGGAAGATTCTGTCGACCCACGGGAGATTTCTTCGGAGCTTCTAGTGCAGAGAGGAGGCAGACTACCCCCACAGCATGCACCACCAGGAAAACAGTCGAGAAGGCGGCAGGATCAGCGTTACAGAGTTGCAGTAGTCGTCTTTGCTACTTTGTTGCAGTGTTGCAGGCTTCCAGCGCGGTCAGCAGTCGATTCCTTGGCAGAAGGTGAAGAGAGAGATGCAGAGGAACTCGGATGAGCTCTTGCATTCGTTATCTAAAGTTTCCCCAGAGACAGAGACCCTAAATAGCCAGAAAAGAGGGTTTGGCTACTTAGGAGAGAGGATAGGCTAGCAACACCTGAAGGAGCCTATCACAAGGAGTCTCTGACGTCACCTGGTGGCACTGGCCACTCAGAGCAGTCCAGTGTGCCAGCAGCACCTCTGTTTCCAAGATAGCAGAGGTCTGGAGCACACTGGAGGAGCTCTGGGCACCTCCCAGGGGAGGTACAGGTCAGGGGAGTGGTCACTCCCCTTTCCTTTGTCCAGTTTCGCGCCAGAGCAGGGCTAAGGGGTCCCCTGAACCGGTGTAGACTGGCTTATGCAGAATTGGCCACATCTGTGCCCAAGAAAGCATTTCCAGAGGCTGGGGGAGGCTACTCCTCCCCTGCCTTCACACCATTTTCCAAAGGGAGAGGGTGTCACACCCTCTCTCAGAGGAAGTTCTTTGTTCTGCCATCCTGGGCCAGGCCTGGCTGGACCCCAGGAGGGCAGATGCCTGTCTGAGGGGTTGGCAGCAGCAGCAGCTGCAGTGAAACCCCAGGAAGGGCAGTTTGGCAGTACCAGGGTTTGTGCTAGAGACCACTGGGATCATGGGATTGTGCCAACTATGCCAGGATGGCATAGAGGGGGCAATTCCATGATCATAGACATGTTACATGGCCATATTCGGAGTTACCATTGTGAAGCTACATATAGGTAGTGACCTATATGTAGTGCACGCGTGTAATGGTGTCCCCGCACTCACAAAGTTCAGGGAATTGGCTCTGAACAATGTGGGGGCACCTTGGCTAGTGCCAGGGTACCCTCACACTAAGTAACTTTGCACCTAACCTTTACCAGGTAAAGGTTAGACATATAGGTGACTTATAAGTTACTTAAGTGCAGTGTAAAATGGCTGTGAAATAACGTGGACGTTATTTCACTCAGGCTGCAGTGGCAGGCCTGTGTAAGAATTGTCAGAGTTCCCTATGGGTGGCAAAAGAAATGCTGCAGCCCATAGGGATCTCCTGGAACCCCAATACCCTGGGTACCTCAGTACCATATACTAGGGAATTATAAGGGTGTTCCAGTAAGCCAATGTAAATTGGTAAAATTGGTCACTAGCCTGTTAGTGACAATTTAGAAAGAAATGAGAGAGCATAACCACTGAGGTTCTGATTAGCAGAGCCTCAGTGAGACAGTTAGTCACTACACAGGTAACACATTCAGGCACACTTATGAGCACTGGGGCCCTGGGTTACCAGGGTCCCAGTGACACATACAACTAAAACAACATATATACAGTGAAAAATGGGGGTAACATGCCAGGCAAGATGGTACTTTCCTACAGTGTATAAGATTGGTCATTGTTTCAACAGCCTCTTGTGTCTTAGAAAAAGAGGGCTCACATATTAAACAATCCTCAAGGGACCTCAAGAGACCGAAATATGGATTCTCTTTCTAACTGACGGACTGATACTAATAGAGCCAATAGCTTTGTTAAGATTCTTGGTAACGTTGAGAGACTGAAGGGCAAGGCTTGGAATTGATAGTACCTGTCCCCACTGTGAATCCATGAACTACTAACTCTGGCAAAATCCGTATATGAAAATAGGTTTCCTGAAGTCCCATTGGCGCCAAAATGTCACCTTTATTGATCAAAGAAAGGGAAATCTAAAAAGAATCACTTGAAAAGTCTCTCCCAGAAGAAACCTGTTCAACAGCTCCAATAAAGAGGAAAGACAAACATCTTTTTCAGGGACCAGAAAAATAATTGAATAGAACCTTTTTTTTTATTGCTCTGGTGGGACCAGAATATTTGCCTTTTTTAAAAGTAGCTTCCCTGTTATCCCCAGCATTGCCTCACTCTGTACAGTGTCTTTTGATAATGGGTTACTCTTGAAGCAGAAGTTCAGAAAAGTGTCTTTTAATGGAATTGTGTATCTTTCCTGAATTATCAAGAACACCCATTGACCCAATATAATAGATGATCCAATTAGAAGTAGGAAGAATTTCAGCCTTGCTCCTGCTTCCATATAGTCACTTTTAGATTAGCTCTGTAGTGGCTTGATTTTGTGTTCGGGACTTGCTAGCAAACACAGCTCTCTGACCACGGGATTGGCCATGAAAGGAGAGTTTGATATCTTGAATCGACTGGGCCCCTTGCTTTTCAAGAAAACATTCCTAAGAACAACCTAAATAGCTCTAAGATCATCTTATCTTCAGTTGATCTTTGTGCCATTTCATTCAATTCTTCTTCAAAGAGTTTAGGTCCATTAAATTATCATTTCTTTATCAAGGACCGCTGGCTAGTGTTCAGTTCCCATGGTTTCATCCAAAGGATTTTATAGCCTGCCGCAGCAGCACCAGCAGAGGAAGTAGTTGCGGATAAATTGTCAAACGTGATGTCTGATAGTAACTGTGACAATTCCATTTGAGTTAGGAATGAAGCTGGGTCACTATTCTCTTGATTGTATTCATACATTTTTGAAAGCCTTTGAGAGGAACTTGGGTAGCATATCCAACATACATACTAGTTTCATGCTGAAAAACAATGCAGCATAATAACTTAAAACGTGGACTTCACTTTTCCGTCCACCACATCAGAAAGTTTAGATTACTACAATGAAAGAGAGGAAGAGGAAGCTGTGGAGGACAATATTGTGCTGAAATTTGGGGTCTGAGGAGACTTTATATTGTAATGTTGAATCAGATATCTCTTCTTTATGAAGTGTGGACTGTTGGATTTATCAATATCCTTCGACATTTTCACAATGATGTCCTTCATTATTTAGTGAAAACCTAATCAAATGTGTAGTGTCTTGCATGATTTAGACAGGAACCTTTCTGACTCCCAGCAGATTCTGTATCAGTGTGATGCAATCACCATAATAGAATGTAATGAAAGCTTGGTTTAGAATGTGGGAGTTCACAGGTACACTCAGAGGAATAAAGACATGTGATTTACAACTTCGAGCGAGGCCTAGACATTGATGGGTACCAGTCTGGTGAAGATGCTACAACTGGCGACGTGATAGGGGATAAGTAACCCAAATAAGAAAGTGTTCTCCTGGAGAGGTTGCTGTGGTCCAACGTGTTCCTTCATCCAAGTGCAGAGTCAATGGTTGGCGTATGTGGAGTCAAAACGCCACTCCAGCCGGTGTGAAGCATGTGAATGGAAAGAGAGCTTCAGTCTATGTATCGCTTGTCAAGAAGTTACAACCAAGATCATACAAAAAGGTACTGCGCTGCCACACAAAAGAAAGGTATATACAGTACAGAGCGTTAACGCTAAAGTGGATGCAACCAGGTTTACAAAGAGCAGCTAAAGACAATTATTATTTATCAAATAATGCTGTGAACAGAAGCAATGCAAGGCAGAGATCAACCTGGTATAAAAAAATACAAATTAAAGTGTAAAAAGAGCAAAGTACATGACTTACAGAGCCCGCTAAACAGAGTCATTATACCACAGTTGGGGGTGGCTGTTGAGGGAGGCCCAGGAGATGAGCCTGGGTTTGTGCTAACAAAGCGGTCCCTATCTACAGCTGCCAGAAACTTGGTAAAAGGCTATTTGGTTGATGAACCCATCAAGGACAACCCAGAGGCTGGTCAATCAATCAATTAGTCAATCCAAAAAATTCTGAAGTGCACTACTCACCCGTTAGGGTCTCAAGGCGCTGTGGGGGGGGGTTGCCGGTTACTGCTCAAAAAGCCAGGTCTTGAGGTGCTTTCTGAAAGTTAGGAGGTCCTGTTTTTTGCGTCGGTTGGTGGGGAGGGAGCTCCAGGTCTTGTCGGTGAGGTGGGAGAAGGATCTGCCACCGGAGGTGGTGCGTTGGATGCGGGGGACTGTAGCAAGGGCGAGGTCAGCAGAGCAGAGCTGTCGAGTTGGTATGCGTAAGTTTACTCTTTCGTTGAGGTAGGCCGGTCCAGAGTCGTAGAGGGCTTTGTGAGCGTAGACGAGGACTTTGAAGATTATCCTTTTGCTGATGGGTAGCCAGTGTAGGGATCTGAGGTGGGTGGATATGTGTTAGTGGCGAGGGAGGTTGAGGATGAGACGTGCGGCTGCGTTTTGAATTCGCTGGAGTTTTCTTTGATGCTTGGCTGTGGTCCCTGCGTAAAGGCCGTTGCCGTAGTCCAGTCTGCTGCTGATGAGGGCATGAGTGACCGTTCTTCTTGTTTCTAAAGGAATCCATTTGAAAGTCTTGCGTAGCATGCGAAGGGTGTTGAAGCATGAGGACGATATGGTGTTGATTTTCTGGGCCATGGAGAGAGATGAGTCTAGAACGATGCCAAGGTTGCGTGCGTGGGTGGTGGGTGTTGGGGATGGTCCGAGGGTGGTGGGCCACCAGGAGTTGTCTTATGCTGTCTTGTTGGGGCCGAAGATGATGATTTCTCTTTTGTTTGAGTTAAGTTTGAGGTGGCTTGCTGTCATCCATTTGGCGATGTCGAGGAGTCCGGCGTGCAGGTTTATCTTGGCAGTGGCTGGGTTCCTGGTAAAGGGAGATGATGAGCTGGGTGTCGTCTGCGTAAGAGATGATGGTGATTCCGTGGGAGCGGAGGATGTTGGCGAGAGGGGCCATGTAGATGTTGAAGAGGGTGGGGCTGGTTCCATCTCAGGGCCATGGCATGAATGGAACTGATCTTGGTTTCCAGTATAAGGGGCCAGAGAAAGCTCCTGTCCAGACGTCAGTAAGTTCTGGCCTATAATGCTGCTGTCTTTCTGAAACCACCACCATCTTTTGACACTGCCAAAAAGAACAATATTGGTGATAGATGGACTGCCTGGATAGAGACATTTGAAGATTTCATTGATGCACAGGAAGATTATCAAGTATCTCACAAATCTTGCAGGTGATGGGATGAAAGAAGTCATAAAGAAAATGCTGAGAACTGATGGAGAAGTTACATACCATCAGATTAAGGATGCATTGAATCTCAAGTTCAATCCACTACCAAAAGTAAAGAACAATTCAATTTCAGTCAAGAAGTCAGAGAGTTGGTGAAATAATCAATGAACTCTGGAAAGACTCAACACACTCATCAAACACTGTAAATTCTAAGAATTTAATGATGAAGAAGCAATGCTGCTTAGAGTTATCGATGGATGCTTGTCCGATTCATTCAGATGTCAAATGCTGAAAGAAGCTGTTAGTCTGCAGTGAGTGTTAATGGCTGCCAGAGTTGAGGGACTGAGGGACATGCTGAGAGACAAGCTGCTGACATGGATGCCGGAGGTGCTCAGAGTGAGCCAGTCATGAATTTGAAAAGTAATTTGAAACAAATGACTGAAGGATACAAAGTGATGTCTACACACAAAAATAAGTTGTGTTTCAGATGTGGATTTGAGTTTCCACATGAAGTAAAGTGTCGCACCATTGGTCAGATAGGCAAAGGCTGTGGTAAAGAGAACCATTTTGTGATAATGTCTAGAGCAAAGGAAAAAGTAAGTGCATTACGGTGCAAAGACACAATGGCTGCCAGAATGTTCTAGAAGCAACATTCAACATGTGCCCACAAGGCCAAGTGCTGACATCAGTTGAGGCAAATAAATATTAAAAATAGTTGATTGTCATTGAACTCATTGTCAAACGGTTCTTTCACTTCAATAATAAGTGAAAATGAAGAAAGTCATTGCGCCATGTTGCTGTTTAGTTAAAAAAAGTGCATATGTCAGACTAGTGGAATATGAAGAAAAATGTCAAAGAAAAGTTGACATGCCAAAGCAACAAAATCATACAAACACTGTCCAAAGATTACATTGAAAATAAATGAATGTTCAATACCTTTCATTATCAATAGTGGGGCATTGATAAACTATAATGCCTGAAGAAAAGTACAATGAACTGTTTCCGTTACCGCGGCTTCTGCCATCAAAGACCAAAGTGTATACTTGGGCTGCATGGATGCCCATAAAAAATTTGGGGTTCATTTATAGCCACAGTGAAACATGAGAAAACAAAGGTACAAACACCGATCCATGTGCTGTGTCTGCTTGCTCATTTTCAACACAGCTGCTGACTACTTTCCAAGGTCATAGTACTCCATCTAAGATGGGTGAGGCCTACACCAATTTTGAGGTCAAGCTGAGTACACCAGCTTCTGTATCGTTAGTCCAGATTGTCACAGCCATGAGTCATGATAGCGACCTACTGAAGATAAAAGATATAATTATGCATCAGCCTTGAAATAAACACATTCAACCTTTCAGTAACAATGGTGAATATCATAAGTACAAAAACGTCAAAGTTGAATTGTCCATAACTTAGTAAGGAGTTATATTGTGGGGATGGAGGATCTTGACTCCGGAGAGTCTACAACAAAAAGTGATTGAAGGGGCTCACGAAGGACATTGTGGTAATGTCGCCACAAAGAGAGCTCTCTGAGACCGAGTTTGGTTTCCATACTCAGACGAAAAAGTTGAAAAGGAACTCAAGGCCTGTCACATATGCAATTGTCTGTCAATCATAGTTATTCAACATGCCAGAACTCCCTAAACATGCTTGGGAAAGAATAGCCATCACTTTCTTTGGTCCACTTGATGATGGACATCATTTAATGGTGTTATAGATGAATGTTCGCGTTTTCCTTCGGTCGAAGATCATTTATCCACTACACATGTGCGAGTAATCAAAAAACTTGATGATAGCATTAGGCATACCAGCCATTGTGAAATCTCATTATGTTCCACCCTTCAATAGTAAGGAGTTTAAAACATTTCTGGAGCATCTGATCACAACTTTATGGCCAAAGGCCAATGGACTTGCAAAGTGTTTTATGATTACGCTCAAGAAATCAATACAGCGTGCAACCCTGGAGAAGCTCAGTTTGAAACCAGTCTTGAATTCCAATTTACTAGCTTATCGTTCTACACCCTACTAGACCACAGGGGAAAGTTTTGCAACTTTGATGTTCGGAAGAGCAATGGCAACCAAGTTACCTCAAAGGACCATCGAAAGAGACAAAAGTGAAAACATTATTTGTACAAGGGACTTGGTTAGCAAACAGAAAATTAAAGTTCATGCAGACAAGAGGCAACATGCAAAGTACCTCTCATTCAGAAAAGGAGACTTGGTGATCACTCAATAGATAGGCAAAAGAAAACCTGATGCTCCTTACAATGCCGAACCGTTCCAAGTAGTGTCTCCCAAAGGACACATGGTGACTGCCAGCACCCTAGGAAGTCTATTAGCAGAGACTCTTCTCACTTCAGACCTATGTTTCATCGATCTTCAATTTGAGATGGTGAAAGAAAGACTGATTCTGAAAGCTCAGTGATTGTTGCTGATTCTTTACCATCATTAGTAATCTCCAACACTGAAGATGACAATTTACAGATTCCAGTAACTAGACTGGGTCAGATAATTAAAGCGCTAAGAAGGTTGATTGAAGAGCTACAACTTTATATGTTTCTATATATTTATGTGTGTGTATGACTAATGATTTTATAAAAAGATGTAATTTTTAATTTAACAAAGGGGAAGATGTAGTGTCTTACATGTTTTAGAACAGAATTTTTCTGGCTCCCAGCGACTCTGTATCAGTGTGACATAATTGCTTGAATGTAATGTAATGAAAGCTTGGTTTAGAATGTGGGAGTTCACAAGTACACGGAGAGGAATAAAGACGTGTGATTTACAGCTCTGTGCGTGGCTTAGTCATTGACAGGTACCAGACTGCGGAAGACGCTGCAAAAATGATGTAGCTCTGTATTGCACATATAAGTGTTCTTCCTCCTGTGGCTTTTGTCAACAATTCTTGCCTGGATATATTTTCACTTTGGGGAGCTGTCCTGGCCATCATCTGACTCTCCTCACTCTTATCATGGGGCCCATGCAAGGCAATATCCACTGCCTCTTTTATTAGATGTTGGAGGTCAGTTCAAGAAATTTTGAGGATTTCCTCCTTCTCTTGCTCTTCCTCAGCATTAAGCTACTTCTGCAGCCTTTGCCCTGCATCTTTATAGCATTTTTAGGAAGTGCTAAAAGTAATCTCTTTCTTATTTAGACTGGTTGCTAGGTCACCAAATCTTAGGATGACCAACCATCTGTAATTTACACGGACTGTCCTTGATTTTACTCTAATGCCCTTTAACCATGATGGAAAGTTCCATGTTGGCATTTGGCTGTAATTCTAGACTTTGGGGGTCATTCTGACCGCCAGGGCCAACGACCGCGGAAGCACCGCCAACAGGCTGGCGGTGCTTCCATGGGCATTCTGACCGTGGCGGTACCGCCGCGGTCAGAAACGGGAAACCGGCGGTGTCCCGCTGGTTTCCCACTGCCCCAGGGAATCCTCCACGGCGCACCTGCTTGCAGCGCCGCCATGGGGATTCCGACCCCCTTACCGCCATCCTGTTCCTGGCGGTTGTCACCGCCAGGAACAGGATGGCGGTAACGCGTGTCGTGGGGCCCCTGGGGGCCCCTGCAGTGCCCATGCCAATGGCATGGGCACTGCAGGGGCCCCCTAACAGGGCCCCACTATGATTTTCAGTGTCTGCCAAGCAGACACTGAAAATCGCGACGGGTGCAACTGCACCCGTCGCACCCCTTCCACTCCGCCGGCTCCATTCGGAGCCGGCATCCTCATGGAAGGGGGTTTCCCGCTGGGCTGGCGGGCGACCTTCTGGCGGTCGCCCGCCAGCCCAGCGGGAAACTCAGAATGACCGCTGCGGTCTTTTGACCGCGGTACGGTCTTCTGGCGGCTCCCGCCGGGCGTGCGGTTACCGCCGCCGGCGGGAGTCGGAATGACCCCCTTTGTGCTAAAGGACAAATGTTAACTTCAACAGTTGAGATGGTAGAGCAGAAGTAGACAGGAGGGGGCCTCCTGTGACGTGGTCCAGAGGGAAGGACAGACAGGTATACTATAAACCAGCATTTTTGCCAGGTTGACATTTGCCTCAAAGAAATGTAAAGGTGTACAACTGGTTAACCTGTGCATGTAAAGGCTGCTGGAATGGTATAGGTGTTTATTGATAGTGTTCAGTTTAAGCAGCCTGACGTGAACAATTTGTTCTTTTTGAGAGGTATTGTTAAGGTGAAGCTGAACTGTGAAGTGTGTGCTTTTAATGGACAGTTAGAAAGTCGTTTGCACTAGGTGCAATCTGCATGTTACTAAAACCTACACTTTGAAAACACTTTTGTTTTCAACTTACATTTTTTCTGCATTTTGTGGCAGCCTTTCTTATACCACTTGTAATGTTAATTTAAAATAGTGACTTACACATTAGCAGTGTTTTCTGTGACGGGCAGTGACCTCTTATCAATAAAAACACACAAGTTACTTACTATTCCTTGCTAACCAAACAGGAATCAATTCAATGTGCCTCTGATTGCCCACACATATATCTGCAGTGATCACATTAATCAACCGAGATTTCATAATATAAAATAGTGTATTTCCCACTCATTAGTTTAACCTGCATTTATTTTTCATTTAAGATGTAAAATATTTTATATGCAGTTACCTGATGGTAAAAGATCATCAAAATAGTCACAAAATATTTTGTTCATTTTAGCCACACTTATGATTCCACCTCCATGCTTGCTGACCATGTCGCACTTGCACTCAGGATCACAGCATCCATACTTTTTTTAATGCACTTTGACCGCAGCCTTTAATAGCTATCTAAAGTCTGAGTAAGCCAGTGTTATAAGCAAATGGTCTTCCGTAGTTCCTCACTTTCACTGTGTACTTTTTTTAGATATTGGGCCTGATTACAACTTTGGAGGAGGTGTTAATCCGTCCCAAAAGTGACGGTAAAGTGACGGATATACCACCAGCCGTATTACGAGTTCCATAGGATATAATGGACTTGTAATACGGCTGGTGGTATATCCGTCACTTTACCGTCACTTTTGGGACGGATTAACACCTCCTCCAAAGTTGTAATCAGGCCCTTTGTCTCAAATAACCTGTGATCTGTATTTACTGAACACAGTGTACAAAGCCAGTGTCCAAGTCTCCAGTGGTGCTAAATGGAATTGAGAAAAAAAGAAAGTAATCTAGTCAGTTTTTTAAATACACTGAGGTGAATGCGCCAAACACTTCATAGTGGTTCTGTTGATATATACCATTGCAGAAGCTAACATGAATGCAGAGGAGATGCAGTTAAGTGAGGAAGGGAATAGAGCCAGAGAAAAAGAGTTAGTGCTGTAATTTGTAAGGACACGGGGATCCTACATGGCATAGCAATCATTTTATGCTGCTCCTTCTTTCATTGTAAAGTTGCTGGCAGAAATGGACCTCACCTCATTGACTGATCACAGTATAATCTGCTGGTTACCATGGAACAATAAATAGCCCTGTTATAAATGTCCCTTATTTGAAATCACATATCCCTATGCTGCACCGGTAAGTGACAAGCAGGTCCTCTCACTGTGGACATGATGTGACTCCTTGCAATGGTCCGGTCACACCAGACAGCGATGGGCAGCCCTCACCCCCACTTGCCCTCTACTAGAGCCACCATTGCAGAGGCTGTATCCAATGCTTGGTTTATGCTCATGGCCAATTCAATGCAAATCAGCAAAGCTCAAGTATGAGCCTTATACACCATATGAAAACTGCTGTCAACAAAATAATAATTCCAGAGACACTCTATACATTTTTAACGGTTTACTGTCACTGGACTTCACCACAATGCATCACCTCTGTGACAATTCTTACGGGGTCACTTAATAGCAGTCACATGGGGCTACTATCAAAACTTCTCATTAGCAAAGGAACTTTAATGGAAAGAGTAAAACCTGAAGCTCATTTTTAAACCGTTTTTGCCCTCAACTATCCATAGGACGTGTGGCTAGGATGCCAAGTTTCGAGGCCTAGAGTTAGTTAATATTCTGGCTAGTACCTTGCACACTATGGGGGTCATTATGAGTTTGGCAGATGGAAAAGGCCGTCCGCCAAACTCCCGCGGTCAGGTTACCGCTAGTGCGGTCCTCTTCCTGCGAGCCCCATTAAGAGTTTACCAGTGGGTCAGTGGGCGGACACTGGGCCAGCGCGAAACAGCCTACAACATTGATGCCGGCTCACAATAGAGCCGGTGGCAATGCTGTAGTGTATAGGGTGCACCAGCACCAGTCGCAATTTTCACTGTCTGCTTTGCAGACAGTGAAAATTGTGACAGGGCTGGCCAGGGGGACCCTGCACTGCCCATGTCAAGTGCATGGGCAGTGCAGGCCCCCTCATGGGGCACCCTGCACCCCATCTCCACCAGCTTTTACATGGTGGGGCTACCACCATGTAATTGCCGTTGGAGAAGGGACTCGTAATCCCACGCTGCAGCGCTGCCCTGGCAGATTAGAACAGCCAGCTTTGCCAGACCGATGAAAAGTCGTGATCTGGCAGTCCTGGCGGTCCGACCGTGGCGTGAACACCATGGTCGTAATGTGGCTGACAGACTGCCACATTGGCGGCGGTCTGACTGCCACCACGACCATGGCGGTCTGAAGACCGCCAGGGTTGTAATGATGCCCTATGTGATCTTGGGTGCATCAGTTGAATGGGGTTACTTTTTAACTAGTACACTAGTCCATTTGGACATCTGAGAAACTGCCAGCTTAATATGTACAATGATGTGCTGAGGAATAGCTACAGCATGGAGAGCCCTGAAAAGATAGCTTGAGACCAGAATGTGCACACTGTCTTGAAAGATAGCCAACCAATGAGTCAATTGGAAGCAGCAGCTACAGCATTGTGCTTTCTTTCCGATATGCCTCTGTACACCTTTGATGTTAAGTCTCTTTCAGTAAAGATATATAGAGCCAGACGTAGTAAAAAAGTGGTTTGCGTTTCCTAATAGCTAATTTTTGCAATTCGCTATTAGGAAATCACAAACTGCAATTTACTACAGTATCTCAGGCACTGTTTGCGATTCCCAAATGGGTAGGAAGGGACCTGCCTCATTAATATTCATGAGGTCGGTCGCAATTTGCGACCCATTTGGGAATGGCCACAGTTACATGGATGATGGCCTGCTGGGGTCAGCAGACCACCATGACTTGATTGCTTTTTAAATAAAGCAATGTTTTTGTAATGCAACCCGTTTTCCTTTAAGGAAAACGTGCTGCAGTACAAAAAGAGAAATTCAAGTTTTCTTTAAATTTTGTAAGAGTAGGCGGTGGTCCGTGTGAGCAGTATGGGAAAGGCTCTCAGACTGTGTAACCCTAATATACAAACGTGTATAAAGTAGCATTTCTGGGAGGAAGTATCAAGTGAAGTTATGCACTTGTAGTTCCTTCACTTTAGAGCGTGCCCTTACATCACAGCGTTTTTCTTTTGTAAAATGGTGTGCTGTAACTGTTTCAATCTGAAACTCAGCTGGCTTTGATTTGTATCAGATGACTTAGTTATTTATATATTTAACGGTATATAAACCACTGCATACCCCGTTTTGGATACTTTAAAGAGCTGAAGGTAACCAAAAAAGTCAGTTTCAAGTAAGGATGGAGAAAAATCAGAATCTTATTTGGTGGGATGAAAACCTTATTTGATGTTCTTCAGTTGGTGATTTTGTACTTCATGAAACTGAATTGCATGCAAGTTTGAATAGGTTGATTTTCAGGTATTTCCTAAACTGTAGGATGTTTGGTTTGCTTTTTACAGTTGGGCTCAACACATTCCACAGAGTCCAGAACTCCAACAGATCTATCTCTGATTCTTTCTTTTATTGTAATTGAAAGTGTGGTTGCTGGATTAATAGCCCGATTCAGAGAATGTTGGAGCGGGTACTCTATCATTAAGGCTATAGGGTACCTTCTCCACCAAACTGAACATACGTCCGCCTCATTTCAGTTCGGGCAGACCTTTAGTATGCCGGCGGAGGAGACTACACAATCAAAAGTTATCTTTGAAAGTGATTGTTGAGAGTACATGGTTTGATCAAAGAAGGCACTGGACACCTAATTATTGTGTGCTTCTCCATCCACCCAGATCATTGTTACTAACAACGACCCCAATCCATCACAGCAATAGCACAGCAGGCCTGACCTGGCTGCCAGTGCCTGCAATGGAGAAGAGGCCCGAGTTTGGGATGGGTCTCCAAATACCAAAATGGTGACCGACTGCAGAACAGACTATGGTAGCCCAGTGAGGAAGAGAGAGATCCAGGCCCAGTGAAGGTAGTGGTTGCATGGGACATGTCACTTTGTTGTAAATATAGTGTTTAACTATCCTTTTAGGGTCCGAGTTCCCCTTCTCTGAATAAAATATGCTAGTTAATTCTTTAAAAGTGAATTTGTGTGATTAAATCAAATGCATATTCTATTCATAATGTTTGTTTATGCACATATGATAATCAATTCAACATAGCTGAAAGGACGTCTCGTTATTCTTTATTGAATGCTTCTTCTAAAAGACTCCAACAAAGCCTGCAACAATCTATAAAAATGTGAAATAGGGAACTAAAATTTAGAGAGGAGCTTCTCACCAGGTGACAGAAGGACAGAAACACGGTTGGGGGAGGCCGTCAGCTTTCACTAGCTGCCTGGCCAGCAGTGCTGACAACAAGGCTTATCACGAGCACACATAACTAAGATCGTGAGCTGTAAATCAAACTTATTTTTCTTGAATAGGGTATGTGGGTGTGAACCATCTTTGAAAATCAAAATAGGCTTTTTATTATTGATGTGCTACTAATTTGCTAGAGCTAGTATAGAGCGTAGAAGTAGTAAGCGACTGAATCAGTGCTACTGAGTACACAGCTGTAATGTTGAATTATTCTCTATTGTTCACAATACTCATAACCCTATGTCTTGCCTGTTGAACTTGGCCCTCTCTGTAGGGCTGTAGGAAAGTGCCACTATTGACATGGTTACCCCCTACTTTTTGCCTGATATTGATGCAAACTCTGATTGAAGGTGTGCTGGGATCCTGCTAACCATGCCCCAGCACCAGTGTTCTTTCCCAAAATATGTACCTTTGTTTCCACAATAGGCACACCCATGGCACTCAGTTAAGTCTTTTGTAAAAGGTACACGGGTACCAAGGGCCCTGTGGCCAGAGAAGGTCCCCAGGGGCTGCAGCATGTGTTATGCCACCCTGAGGGACCCCTCACCAAGCACATGCACACTGCCCTTGCAGCTTGTGCATGCTGGTGAGGAGAAAAAGGCAAAGTTGACATGGCACCCCTCTCAGGGTGCCATGCCCACAAACCACTGTCTGTGGCATAGGTAAGTCACCCCTCTAGCAGGCATTACAGCCCTAAGACAGGGTTCACTATACCACAGGTGAGTGCATAGCTGCATGAGCAATATGCCACTACAGTGTCTAAGTCCATTCTTAGACATTGTAAGTGCAGTGTAGCCATATTGAGTATATGGTCTCAGAGTTTGTCATTACAAACTCCACAGCTCCACAATGGCTTCACTGAACATTAGGAAGTTTGGTATCAAACTTCTCAGCATTAATAAACCCACACTGATGCCAGTGTGGGATTTATTGAAAAATGCACTCAGAGGGCATCTTAGAGATACCCCCCTGTATTTAAGCCCAAACTACTAGTGCAGGACTGACCAGTCTGTGCCAGCTTGCCACTTTCAGACAAGTTTCTGACCACATAGGGTGAGAGCCTTTGTGCTCTCTGTGGCCAGAATCAAAGCCTGTCATGGGTGGAGGTGCTTCACATCAACCCCCTGCAGGAACTGTAACACCTGACGATGAGCCTCAAGGGCTCAAGCCTCAGGTTACAGTGCCCCATGGCACTCCAGCTAGTGGAGTTGCCCCCCCCCCCGGACAAAGCCCCACTTTTGGTGGCAAGTCCGGCAGGAAAATTAGGGAAAACAGGGAGGAGTGACCACCCGAGCTAGGACCACCTCTAAGGTGTCCAGAGCTGAGGTGACCCTCTCCCTGCAGAATCCTCTATCTTGGTTTGGTGGACAGGGAACAATAGTATTAGGTCTTTGCCCCCTCCCCAAAGGGAGTGGACACAAGAAGCTAATGGCTACTGTCCCTGAGGGTGGCTCCACCCTCAGGGACAGTAGCCATTGGCGACTGCCCTCCGACCCCTGTAACGCCCCTAAATCCAGGATTTAAGGACTTCCCCGAACCCAAGTTGTCAGGACCAAGAACTCCAGAGGACAGCAGCCCTGTCCACAAAGAAACTACACTAAGAGACTCCAGAGCCTCCCCGGATATGCGAGTCCTGACTACTCTGCACCCGATGCATGTGGCCAGTGACCAGGTGGCACAACCAACTAGAGAGAGAGTCCTCAGGTGAGCAAGTGCCCACCCTGGGTTGACCTCTCCATCCCACTATGATGACACCTGCAGAGGGAAACCCGAGGACCCCTGACCGTGAGAGCTCAGGACGAAGATATCTGACGCCTAAAAGTCCACTGCACCCGAAGCTTCCAGGCCTTGGAGAACCTGACCTCCGGTGCAACTACGTTCAGCAGGTGACCCTCCTGCCTGTTCAGCCTGTGGTTTGTCCAAGTCGACCCCATGGACCCAACCTGCAACCTTTGAGTGATCCCCTGGTTCCCCTCATAGACCAGCATTGGAAACCCAGCACCTTGTTTGCACTCTGTACCCGTCCGCCCCAGTGAAGCTGAGGGTGCATGTTTGGTGCCTACATGTGGCCCCCCGAATGCTCCTCTAAACCCCCAAGGTCTGTCCCCCGAAGTCGCGGGTACTTACCTGCAGACAGGCCAATTCCGATTGCCCCCAGTCTTCATAGGAGCCAATGATAAATTTGCCTCAAATGTGACCTCTGCACCTGGCCGGCCCCATGTTGCTGGTGGTGGACTTCCTAACCCCTGGAGACTGGAACTGTAAGTCAAGTACTTACCTGTAAAATGGTCTAACTTTTCTTCCCCCCCGCAACTGTTTCTGATAATTGCACTGTCAACTTTTAAAATAGATAATTGCCAATATTTCAAAAACTGTATACCTTATCGATTTCAAACAAAGTACTGTTGATATATGTGTAAATACAAATCTATTGAAGTTCTTTCCTGCAACCTGAATCTTGTGGTTCTAGAATAAATTAAGAAACACATGTTTGCTTTATAAAAACCATTGGTCTGAAGTTGTCATTGTGTGATTCTTCTATTTTCTGTGTGTGTGTACCACAAATGCTTTGCACTACCCTCTGATAAGCCTAACTGCTCGACCACACTACCACAAAAGAGAGCATCAGTATTATCCATTTTAGTCTCTGTTAAGCCTATGGGGAACCCCTGGACTCTGTGCACACTATATCTCACTTTGATATAGTATATACAGAGCGAGCATCCTACAAGGGCCACACCTCCAAACTTTTTGCCTTGTCCCCTATTGTTTTCTGAAATTTGTTTCTGTTGGCATTAGGACTATGTGCACTTTACTTCTGCTAACTGGTGCTAAACTGCTTGTGCTTATAGAAAATTGGCCTACAACTGATTGGCAAAGTCCATAGTATCTAGACTACATGTCCCCCTGGCCTGTAAATTAAATGCTAATAGGGGGCTTGCAGCACTCAATGTGCCACCCTCTATTAAGTAGCACTTTAAAGTAGGTCTCTGTAGTGCAGTTTTAAAATGCGAGTTCGACCTTGCAAAAGGTTTTGCCAGGCTTAAACCTTCCTTTTTAATACAGATAAGTCACCCCTTAGGTAGGCCTAAAACAGGGAAGGGTTCATTATATTTTAAAAAGTATGACAGATGTTTTTAAGTTTTACATGCCTTGGTAGTGATTGTTTTTCAGTACTGTAAATCCTATCTCTCCCATTGGATAATATTAGGTTACATTGTTACATCTAGTGCTAACAGAGAGAACTGTCAAGTTTGGACTCAAATGAATGGTAAGGTAAAGATATTTTCAATTGTAAAGTCAGATTTTAAGTCACAATTCTGAAAAGGCCACTTTTAGAAAGTTGACATTTTTCTTGTCCTGACCTTTGGTGCCTGCTGTCTGTGTTCTGGGTCACATGACTGAACAGCTTGGCAGTTGACCTCTGTATATTCCTTCCAGACAGTGAGACAAAGGGGGACTAGGTGTTAGCAAGATGGGCCATACTTCCAGGATGGATGGACAGAACTGTTCCCTGCCCCACTTACATTTCAAATGGCTGCCCCCAGCGAACGCACTTGAGACCAGTCTTTTGTCACCGTAGAATACTTGTAGCCTTGATAGGGGAAGGAAGGAACTTTCCAGAACTAGTTGTAGGGGTAGCCAGGATGTCACTCCCTCTTCAAAGGCTGGCACCAGCTATAAGTATTGGATGTCCAACCTCTTCAGTACACTGCTGGACCTGTGGCCTACAGGTGAAGGACTGCTGTGTTGCTTAGAGGACTGCCCTGCTGGTTACGTCTTGCCTTGTTCTTCAGAGGACTGCCTTGCTGCTATCAGAGGACAGCACTCCTGCTTGAGGCCTCTGTTGTTCTCCAGAGGACTGCCTGCTGCTTGAGACTTGCCCTGGTCGCTGAGAAGGAAGACTGCACCTGCTCCCTTCACACCAGGCTCACCTGACTGATTCCAAGTGTCAGTTGGCTGACCTCCTGCTCTGAGCTACAGGGACACAACAAGCTTCTGAGGCCTCCTTGCCACTGGACTTGCATGGACCTGCAACTGGACTTGCCTGAGCCCTGCTGACCTCTGGTAGAATGAGTCCCTGATACCCATGAGATGCTTCCCCAGGTCCTAGTCCCTTGGCTGGCATCAGCGTGCACTCCTCTGTGAAGAAATTGAGAAATCCTGACGTTTTGGGCTGTTTGCAACTGCATATGGGCCCTTTTGCACTAAGACTCTGCTGCCTATGATGACTGCCAGTGAGAAACTTCGATGAAACCTACTCTTTGTGCTACAGCGATCCGGATTGATGACCAGCAACATGAGTTCCACACTTCGCACTACAGCAACAACAGCCTGTGATGACCGCCATTGCAAAGTTACAACAGCCATCTGCGACATCCAACTGGATCTTTGTTCTACAGCGATGATCTAGGCTTGCTCTTTCTGCTACAGCAATGACCTTCCAAAATGCTCTCCCTTCTCCTTGCGGCTTCCTCTACCATGAGCTGGACACTTCGTGCCAGACTGCGAGAAGGTAACTTTTTAGCTGGACTATCCTGGTCCCTTTATCTGACCCATGCACCATCACAGTCGGCTTGAACTTGTGACTTCCGCCTGTTCTTGTACGACCAGATACCCATGAGTGGCAGTTTGTGTTTTAGGCGCTATACTTACCTAAAACGTTGAAATCGCATATCTTTGGTTCTACTGGTTACCTTTTTGTTGATTCTGTACCATAATATTTTTTTTTTATTTACTCTATTTTTCTAAATTGGTGTGGGATTTTTCTTGTGTTGTGTTTTCACTTTACTACTGTTTGTGTGCTGCATAAGTATTTTACATATTGTCTCTAAGTTAAGGTGGACTACTTTTGTGAAAAGCTACCACAGGGTTAAGCACAGGTTCATTTAGTGACTTTTGTGGTTCACACTGACAAGGATTATGCTTCTTGCCTGATGAGAGATCCTACCCACCTCAACCAGAAACCCAGTTTCTTACATTTCCCTAATGCTTATCTTTCTTCATTGTGGTATCAACTCATGATGTGTGCACTGGATCATGTTTTTAGTTTCAACTACACATTTTAAAGTGAACATTCTTCTTTTCTAGAGCTCCTTGAGTGTGCTACTCATTCATGTCCTGTCTGGCCTAACTTCCCCCTGTTTCCAGAGGGCAAATCATGCCCTTGCTAGACCAGAACTTCCATGGTGCTCAACCCCATCACCCTTTTTTCCTGATTCAGTTGTGGTGTGACAGATGCTCCTGCAATACTTGTCAGAATATCTTCTATAGATATATCAGCTGACCTAACAATTGAGTCCTAAATATGAGTTACAAAAATATTGTCCAATTCATTGTAGATGTTTTATTTCCTATTGCAATGATGATTTTCTAAACTATATTTAGGACAGAATATTTATGTGAGACAATATTTTGACAATATGTTGGTGCCATACCACTTTGGAAAGTTCTGGGGTTTGTTGTGGTAAGGTTTATTTTTCCTCTCTTCTAGTTATATTTTTACAATGCAAGATTTTGATATGTATTTTGAAGCAGTATAAAGTTTTAAAATACAATAAAATCAACTGAAACAAGTAATTGTTGATATTCCTATTACATTCATTATCGTATGCAAGACTGTCCTTTTCAATTTTGTCTGACCAGCAGGCATATTGGTCGGTGCTGTTCTATATACTGTTTGGAGGAAACTGGCCTGGTGTGTGGTGGGTACCTAAGGTACTTACACCTTATACCAGATCACGTATCCCCTCTTAGTGAAGTGTAGGCAGTGTCTAGAAGCCAGGCTCTCTAGAAGTAGCTGTGGATGAGCAACCAAGGCTTATCGAGGAGACATGCAAAGCTCATGCAATACCACTGTAGTCACACAGCACTTACACACATCAAAGAAAACACTCAGTTGTACAAACATAAAGGTACTTTATTTTTGGAACACAATACCACAAAATACTAGAAGGGCAACCCTCCAATAGGAGGTAAGTAATACACTAAATATATACACCAGTAATCAGAAATAGACATAGGAAAAGTTAGAAAACAGTGCAAATAGCAATAACCAATAGTGGTCCCATGGGAGCACAAACCATATACTAAAAAATTGAATGCTCACACAGGACCCCCACCTAGGTAAGTGGAATGTGTAGAGGAGAGCTGGGAGTACTAGAAAACCACAGAGGTATGTAATACAGTACGCTTCAGCGAAATCACTGGAATTTCTCCAAACCACCCAAAAGGAAGGAAAAGAAGAAAAGAAGACACCCAGACAAGACTGCAAGAAACCAGGTGTGGATTCCTGGAGAACAAGACCTGTGGATAGAGGGGACCAAGTCCAAAAGTGTCAGTGGAGTCCAGGTGGAGTAGACGCTACAACCCTCCCAGCTGTACTTGCAGGAGTTGGTCGACGGTGAAGAAGAGCAGGTTAGCACTGGAGCCCTGGAGCCAGAGAAGAGTTCCTGATGGATGCAGAAGATGCCCCACACAGTAGTGAAGATTGCAGATGGGTGTCGGTGCAGGAATTAAACCAACGAGCCTTGGCAAAGGCAAACTTGTGGTTAGTAGAAAAGTGGTGCTGCCGGGGAATACCAAGGCCCGAGAGGACTCAACCCAGGAGAGGGAGTCACAGGGGACCCTCAGCATCACAGAGAGTCCACAGGAGTGGAGGCAGCACCCACAGGAGTCCCACAGGATGGAGACACTGAAGTCGTGGAAGGAGCCCATATAGCACGTCAGGAAGGGATACCACGCCGCAGGAGAACCACGCAGAGAGCTGTGCATGGCAGGAAGGAGTGCTGGGGACTGTAGCTACACGTCACCTGAAGATCCCTTGGAGGAGATGCAAACAAGCCTTGGCAGCTGCAAGAGATGTGGTGCATAGGGGTACTATCCTGCATGGGAAGGCAAGGGCTTACCTCCACCAAAGTTGGACAGCTGGCAGAGAGGACCAAGAGGACTACTCTTGACTAGCACCCATGACCCACGCCGTCATTGCAGCATGCAGCTCAAGATGAGGGGAGATCCACGCCGTCATTGAGGCAGGGGCCTGCGGATGCAGGGGAGTGACTCCTTCACTCCAAGGGAGATTCCTTTTTCTTCTTGTACAGGCTGAAGAGTTTGCTGTCTTCAGTGGATGCACAGCCGGGCAAATGTTGCAAAGCTGGCAAGAGCCTTGGAAACAAAGTTGCAGAAGAGTCTTCTCCGTTGATTGCAGTGTTGTCGGTTCCTGGAGGGTCCAGTCGCGGTTCCAGTGGCCAGAAGTCGAAGTGGAGGTTGCAGAGGAATCCTGCTGTAGTCGTGCAAGCCAAATCTGAGGACCCACCCAAGAGAGAGAGACCCTAAATAGCCCTGAAAGGGGGATAGTTCACCTAGCCAGGCAAGCACCTATCAGGAGGGGGCTCTGACGTCACCTGCCAGGCCTAGCCACTCAGATACTCACATAGTTTCCTGCCAACCTTGGAAACTAGATGGCATAACCCATGGACCCTCTGGAGGAGCTCTAAGCACCACCTCTGGGGTGGTGATGGACAGCGGAGTGGTCACTCCCTGTTCCATTGTCCAGTTTCACGCCAGAGCAGGTACTGGGGGTCTCTGAACCGGTGTGGACTGGTTTATGCACAGAGGGCACCAAATGTGCCCTATAAAGCATACCAGTGGCTTGGGGAGGCTACCTCTCCCAAGCCAGTCACACCTGTTTCCAAAGGGAGAGCGTGTTACCTTCCTCTCCCAAAGGAAATCCTTTGTTCTGCCTTCCTGGACTTGATCAGATCAAGCAGCAGGAGAGCAGAAACCAGTCTGAGGGGTGGCAGCAGCTTGGGCTGCCTGGAAAACCCTGTAAGACTGGTGGTAGCAATGCTGGGGGTCCTGTAGGGAGCTCCTAGAGTGCATGGAATCATGCTCCCAGTACTTGCAACAGCATTGGGGTATGATTCTGACATGTTTGATACCAAACATGCCCAGGTTCGGAGTTACCATTATGTAACTGGATATAGATAATGACCTATGTCCAGTACATGCATAAGATGGTGCTCCCGCACTCATAAAGTCGAGGAAAATGGGTCTGGAGTTTGTGGGGGCACCTCTGCTAGTGCAGGGGTGCCCTCACACACAGGTACTTGCACCCTGCCCTCTGGGCTAGGAGGGCCTCCCATAGGGGTGACTTATAGTGACCTGGTGGTGAAAGAGTGCATGCACCCTTTCACACAGGCTGCAATAGCAGGCCTGCAGAACACTTTGCATTGGCTCCCTATGGGTGGCATAATACATGCTGCAGTCCATAGGGATCCCCTGGCACCCCAATGCCCTGGTAAACCTAGGTACCATATAGTAGGAACTTACATGGGGGCACCAGTATGCCAAATGTGGGGGGGGAAAAGGTTCCAGCAACCAAAGTTAAAGGAGAGAGCATAATCACTGGGATCCTGGTTAGCATGATCCCAGTGAACACAGTCAAACACACTGCCAAACAGGCAAAAAGTGGGGGTAACCATGTTAGAAAGAGGCTACTTTTCTACAGTGTTTAATTTTCTTCATATTTCTTTTCAACTGGGTCAAATGTTTCTGGCAAGTTTTCTGCAAATGTTACCCCAAAGTACTTTGTGAGTGTATATTGCAAATGGAAGCCTGGATCAGGGATGCTCCATTAATCGTCATGTAAAAAAAGATTAACTATAGTGCCAAAACCTTTATGTACAAGGGTGTTTGGCTATTCAAAAAAAGGAGCGACAAAGACAACAAAATGGCAACAAAAATATAAGGAATCTTACCTTCCAAAAACTCTGCTAATTCACTACATTAACCAGGCCTGTAGTTTTGGTGCACAAAGTTATCCGGAGAATATATAGAACAGTGGTTCCCAACCTTTTGACTTCTGTAGACCCCCACTTTATCATTACTGGAACCGGGGGACCCCCACTGAATCATTATTGGAATCCGGGGACCCCCCTCCACTGAGTCATTTTGAAAGCTGGAGACCTAATCAGTTAATATTTTTTAATTTTCTAAGCAGTCAAGGCCCCTTGAGAAGGCTTTGTGGACCCCCAGCGGTCCCCGGACCACAGGGTGGGAATCACTGATATAGAATATATAGAATATATAGACAGAAAAATATAGCCGTGTAGCCAATGCCAAGAAGACCATTGACAAATGGAAGCTGTGCTACTATCTACCCCCCTAACATAAACTAGGTTAATGTGCACCCCTAATGCAGTGCTCAGTCAGGGGAAGATCGGGATGGTGAGAGAGGGGAGTGTAGACTACACCTCGAGCTATGCCACCCTAACTGTCATGTTCTCAAAACTGTTTAAAGGGGTTTCCCCTTCTCCTAGTTTGGGCATTGCTCACTGAGTGCTGGGGAAGTTCTTTGTCGAAATGAAGTCCTGTGAAATTATGGCACAATCAGCCAGCTGAAAGCTGATGTGATTAGATTTCCATATGTAATGCCTTGAACCCAGATGTTTATTGGTAGTAGCCATGGGTATAAGGTGCTACATCAGAGTTTCTGTCTGGTATCCCTGGTCCTGCTCTTGCAAACCCTGGTCTCAGGGGATATGATGGCAACAACAAGAACCAAATTTAAATTGGTTTCTAAAATCCCTTACTTTCTACTATTTCTGCTCCTTTTCTTCCCCTTAATTCTTCGGCAGAAAACCCCAGGCTATTGCGGGGTGGAACAAGGGGTCAAGGCTGTGCACGGTCAGTTCTTCGACCCCAGACATTTTGGTGACTGCACATCCTTGCATTCACAATGCTGTTGTAGACCCATGAAGATGTATTCTCTTCATTGTCACGTGCTCTGATCAGAACCAATCAGGCACCCAAGTAGGGGGCACAGGGGTGTTGAGAGCAGGGACAAGAACGGCGTGGTACGTAAAGCCACCATGATGTCACGCATCACGCACAGGGAGATCACGACCCCGTCGCCCTTCCTGGTATTCTAGGGTTACGGGACTCTGTTGGGTGGGGGTGTTTTAATGTTCTGTGCATTGGTTGTTTATGCGGTTTAGGCATAGTTGCTGTGGAGGAAGGCAGGGAAAGGGTGAGACAGAGAGAGGAGTATAGGGAAAACTGGGAGGGTGGAGGGGGGTTGTAAGAAGGCGTAAGGGAGACTGGAAAGAAGTGATGATTTAAGGAGATGGGCCTCGTACAAGGGTGGGCAGGCATCACAAACAAATGTAGGATTCCTAAACGAGGATTGCAAAAACACATATTAATCCGAACAGATAGTTGGGCTTTCCCATCAAGGACTGGACCATTGGGGAGTGGGAAGTTGGGATGGGAATATTTGAATTGAGGGAGGATGGCATAACGATAAAGTGATAGCAAGTTGTCAGGGACAACAGAATGTGGGCTCAATCACATGAGTTTTGGGGGTCCAGTTTACTTCCAGTAAAGCGGCCTTTTGCACTCTAATCAAAACGGAATGGTGTGTTCATTCCTCCCAGCTGTGGCACTGCACTCTCTATTCACATATTCAACTGCTACCCACAGAGGCCAAAGAACGATCGGATGCGTGCTCTTTAGTCACGCCATGGTGGTTTCGAATCAACACAATTTGCACGGCTCACGAACAGTTCAGCTTCGGGTTGGGTTTTCCCAAGTCCCTCAGCGGCGGCCAGCAGGTTCTGCAAGCCACGGAACGTCACTTTGAGTGAGGCAAAGTCTGTCGGAGTCTGTCCAGGGCAGGACGCTGACGAGGCCTGGTCCAAGTGAGTCAAAATCCCAAAGCAGTGATGTCTAGACAAGACCCGCATGGCGATGACCCACAAGCAGGCACAGTTAAGGTGAGAAATCTGAAACACGCCATGGGAGACGTTAAACTCTTCCAAATATTTGTAAACACCGATTATCTCAGGGCGGTCCTGTTTTTTTCCACAGGGAGAGGAATTTACTCCATCTCTAAATATATAGAACTTGCGCTAATGAGCAGCGATAACACCCTACTTGCATGTACAACCTTTCAAGAGGTCTCGGCCGCCTGCAGCCATGCATTCCTCCTCCGCTAATAACCAGGCGTTTCTAGGGCTAGGGGTGGCAAGATCAAGGCTTCCCAAAAGTTCAATTGCAACTTCCAGCTCAGTTTTTAAAAGAATAGTTTTAAAAGTACAAAAAGGGCATTTCGTGTTGCAACAACTCAGAATCAACAAAGGAGCCCTTCTACCTGAGAAGCAGCCACGAGTTACTCACCATTTCACTCAAAGAAATAGGGAAACCTTTATTAATTGTTTGCTTTGGTATTTTATGAATAATGTCTCTGTAGGACTCAGCATGCTAACATCATAACAGTTTTTTTTTATCTAAAACTTTGATATTAGAGCAAATATCGACGCTAGATCGAAAACACAAACTTCTGACACATGCTTATCTTGCTGACTCTTTCTGACTGGTGTAGACAGTCACTTTTATAGAAAAGCCCTAAAGGTCATCTCTAGTGATTTTGGTTTGCTGAAGTTCCTTCTGCCCCTCATGCTCCCCATTGTCCTTTCTTGTCTCTTGATAATTGATTATCATCAAAACGTAGTTGCACCGCCGGCACGTCACTTTTTAAGACTCTCCGGCAGCGCAGAGTACAGACCCATAAGAGGCCATGCCAGGCCACTTCGCGTGGCTTTTCATCGCCTCGTAGATATGGTGTAGGGCAACGCAGCGCTAGTCACTGTGTTGCCGTACAATGCGTCGGGGGGTGCTCCATGGGCATTACTGTGGTTTTCCCACGCAACACCCATGGGTGTTGACACATTCCAGATTTAAAAAGAGCTGTAAACCTGGGAATGCGTCAAAACTGTACGACGCCCCAGGAGAGGTGTAACGAGGAGAAATATCTTTATTTCTCCTTGATTTTTCCTCTTTCTACGTGTGCTGCATTCTCTAGCACACATAGAAAGAGGAAAAAGCCTCCATGGATTGTTTTTGTGCATGACGGTGCGCCGTCCTGCACAAAAACAATCCTGCCTACAACGCAGACTCTCTTGCACCATGGGGCAAGTGTGCCTGCAATGTCGCTAGGCACCAAATTGTGCGCCAGTGCTGGCTGAAAGGACAGGAATTCACTATATCTTGTAAATATAGTGCATTCCTGACCTTGCGTATTGGCCTAGGGCAGCACAGCAAAAAGACGAGGTGCTGCCCTACTCCAATTCGTTGTAAATATGACCCCTACTTTGCACCCAGTTCTGGATTCTGAGTTGGGAGGCAATTTCTCACAAACCTGCAATTTATCCTTGCACTCCATCTTCTAGTTATGACTTTCAGGGAGTTGTGTAGGGAAAACCGTCAGAACAATGGCACAGGTGCAATAACGCTAAACCCTCATGTTATCGCTCATCCAAACGTGCAAAACCACCAGTAAAATCACCTTGGTAAAAAACACAAGGTGAGAATCTTTTTTCTCTAGAGTGATTTTATCACTTGATAATTCAAAACCAATTGGAATGAGAGGCTTATAGATGTTACAGGTTCTAGTCATCATTCTTATCCTGAAGACTTTCTACTTGATGATTCTTAGCAGATGTGCAATTAATCACCAGCAGGCAGCAGCTACCAAGAGTCCACACCAACCCATGTAAGCGTCCAGGAGCTCAAACCACTCCCAAAGATGCTTTAGCAACTTTGATGGTGTTTGTGCCAACTCACCAGCAAGCAGGAACCACCAGGATGAAACACTAGCTCATCAGACACCTAGTACAGTTCAACAAGAGTCTGCAGCAGGCCATCAAGGATCTGTTACAGTTCACCAGCAGTTAAGAGTAGGCCACACTTGCCAATTGTGCCAACCAAAAACCCAGTTCCGGCCAACTTGAACCAAAACTAGCCCAGTGGGGACTAACTACAACGCATAAACAAGTTTTCCAGTCCACTTTGCACACCAGGAGTTAAATGCAAACCAACAGGAGCCAGCCACAGACCACATCGGAATGGCATTAGTACTCCAGGAAAGCACCCAAGCCTACTAGTAGCAGGAAGCAGCCTAGCAGGTGCTTGTTCGAGCCCCAGGCAGCACAACATGCCCCACATGGAATCCATGCGAGCCCAGCAACCACTTACCAGTAGCCCCACACTAGCCTGGGCTTACAACAGCTCACTAACAGTGCACCAGTCATACACCAGCCACGTTAACTGACTCAGTGAGAGACAGCTGTTAAAAAAAAAAACAGGTGATTTTTATATGTGTGTATAATGAATAACGTATGGGGGCCAATGAAATCTTATGCAAAAGAAAATGGTCGTCATATAGGTATTGTCTCAAAAAATAGGGAGTGTTTCTCCAAAAAGATAGCTTGCAGATTGTGGGTTGAGTGCTTGCTACAGAGATCTTTATATGTTTCCAGCTGGCCGTGGGTTCAAATCCAAGCAGAGCAGACTCAGCCCTTATCGTTGTGAGATGAGTAAAGGGAGTACCTTAAACTTAATTTTACTGCAGTAGTGGCACATATTTATATCAGACAATTCATTTTCAGATGTGAGAGCACGATTCTTGAGAAGGCTTTATGCAGATTGATATGACAAAAATACCTTTAGTGTCAAACTATCATTGCTTAGATGGCAAGTTATTGCTTATGTGTTCTATCAAAGCTAGGTGGAGGAAACTGGGCCAAAATTGACACAGATGAGTAAATAAGAAAGTTCGATAACAAGGACCTTTTATGTCCTCCTGTCTGGCATAGGTGAGCTAGACCAGAGCCAAAAAAACAAAAACCTCGCAAATGTTTTAAGGAAGGAGGGGCGCGTGGCTCGCAAGACATTGTGTAGAACATATGATATATGTTTCTCAGCTGTAATGATGATTAACACACACTTCTTGCAATGAAAGGACTCATGTAATCGGCACATCCCGCTTATGTGTATAGCCTGTCTCCGTTTTCACAGTGTACTGTCTATGGGATCACTTCTTTCCTTTAACAAACGGCCCGTCTAATAGTGCAATACAATAATATTGATCGTGTACTATGTATTTGTCTCATTAAAGAGGCATTTGAGGATTCAAGACAGGATATCAGAAAAAAGAGAGGCAACTCTGAGTGCCATCTTGAAATAAGTATGATGCAAACATTAATTTTCATGACAAAGAAGGGCGTCATTATTTCTCCCTTGTTTGAATTACTTTTAAATATTTTTAAAAAAATATTTTTCTTAAAGCATTTGTTGTTTACAGTAACTACAAAATTCAGTTTGACACGCCGACGTGTCACTTCGCCTTGCCCTCCCAGCCGCTGTGGTTAGCCAAACAGACAAGTGCCCCAATCCATTGCTCACTTCCTCAGTAGATTAAAGTTTCTTCACAGCGTACCCTGCAATGCCCATCCCTATCCGGTGCCCCCTGCGAGGGCCGGGGGCGTTAGTCCAGGTCTCTGTGGACTTGCCATTGGCCCCATGCTTTTTCAAATTTCCTTGGGCAGCCTGGGCCTTGCATAGTGACTTCTCAGATGCACGCACAAGCCTAAATTGGCTTCCCAGCGCTCAATCCTGTGGGCACTCCCACTGCCTCACAGCTGTAAGATGTCCCTCTTGGCCACTGCGAGGGCTGTGTTACACAACAACAGTGCGTAGTTAGGTAGTGTCTGGTCTTGTCAGATTCTGAACGTTACCAGCTCAGTGGTGATACTTCCCCCGTGATCTCCGACAGCCGGCACACTATCTGGTCAAACTAGTGCCGGAACCTCTGACAGCCCCATCATGTGTGTTCCAGTGTGCCCGGCTAACCCCACCCCCTTAGGAGCCTATCTGTATCTACCCTCCCCATGCAGTGTAGTCTGGTTCTAGTGTAGTAAGCCCCGTGCAGGGTTTTCAACTGCACCAGGTGGAATCCTGCCTGTATCTCTACCTCCTTCCGGTGCGTACATGCCTCTCCCCAGTCCCTGCCTTCCACTGTGCCCAGGTCTCTCTCCCACCGCTCCTTCAAGGAGACTATTGTTGAGGACATTTCTGTAGATCTGGGACACCGCATCTCTGTGAAGCAGGGCTTCAATACTCAGTATTCTATAGGGTTTTCGTCTGCGACCTCCCTGAGAGCATCTCCAAAGCTTGTCAGCTTCAGACATCAATAGCGTTGTGTGGCTGATAACCCTTATTGGGTCTGGAGCTCTTCAAACAGAAGGAGCCTGTCACTCCCCCCACACATTCCCCAACTTTGAGATCCCTATCGTATCCCTTTGTCACCATCCCTCTAGTTGTCGCAGGTCCGCTAGTGTCCCGGATTCCTATAAGGGTGTCTCTAGCATCAATTTTCCTGCGTATCCCACCTCCATGTGACCTTTCTCCAGATTCCAATTGCTATCTGCGTGGAGCTGGTTCCTGGCCATGTGTGACTGATTCATGTAAGTATCCCTTCAGTCTCATATGGTACCTGTCCCCCTAGAGTGCCAGCGCCTGTTGAGATTTAAAGGCCTACCAGTTTACAATCAACAGCTTTGCCCAGCTGCATCTTCTGAATGGCAGCTCCATAGGGGCCCCTAGTAAGAGTGAACTAGGCTATATTAGTAACCCCACAGGACCAGCCTGGTTGCTGCATCCACCTCTTGAAAGGACCACTCTGGCACCTTGTATGGTGTGGTTTGGAGCATATAGAGAAACTTGGGCAGGGTAAACATTTCAAAGAGAGCAATTCTTCCCTAGTGAGAGCAGGAGCCTTCGCTAGTGAGTGACATGAGTCTTGTACTCCTGGAGGATCCATCCCAGGTTGCACCCATGGAATTACCATTTATATACTGCTATGTGTATGTGCAGTTATTGAAAGCCCACTGGTGACCACCACTGTGGGCACCTCCCGTCCGCCTGGCACTGCCTGGGAGCAAGCAGAAACACCATCAATATCATGCAGTAAATGTGCATACCTGAGTAGTCTCCGAAGATAGTCAGGATTTCTAGAATACGGGGTATGGACTGTTCTGGGACAGACAAGTAGAGCAAAATATCATCAGTGTATAGTGAGATCATGTCCTCCCAGTTTGGAGTTCATTATAGTCCCAAAATTTGAGCATCCACTCTCCCCCAATTGGCTAAAGGGTTCAATCCCAATGCAAACCACAGGGGTAAGAGAGGACACCCCTGCATAGTTCCCCTGCTGGTGTCAAACTCTAGGGATGTCCCCTGTTGATCCAGATCAACTTGCATGGCTAAGTGTAAAGGAGCTGCTCCCATGCTTGGAACTCTGGCCTGAAACCATCCTTGTCAACACTGCCATGAGGTACCCCGTCTCTAGCGAGTCAACTGCCTTCTCAGTATCCAGCTCCAGCAGGACTGCCGGCTCTCCCAAGCCTCCCATCTTACCAGGCATCCAAACAGTCTTCTCAGGTTGTGTCTCATGGACCTGTGGGGCATAAACTGGACTGGTCAGGATATACCAGTTTATCTACGATCCAGAGCAAATGATTTATCACTACCTTGGCCAAGATCTTCACCTCCAGGCTTAACAATGCAATGGGCCTGTAGGAGGCACATTGATCTGCTGACTTGCCCTCCTTGTCTATTATTATGATAGTTGCAGTTCGGAGGTCCCTCAGTAGGACTCTAGTCTTTTTTGCTTCAAACAACATTGCCCTGAGGGGGCTGGTCAGCTTGCCCCAGAGACATTTATAGAATTTGGTTGAGAACCTGTTAGAGCCAGGGGTTTTTCCCTACCTTCATCTAGCCATTCGCCTCACCAATCTCCTCAGCACCTATATCCCTGTCCAGCAACTCCCTGTTGCCTGCGTCAAGTATTGGTGTCAGGATGTAAGCGACTAACCTCAGGCACTGTTCCCTCTCTGTCCCTACCTTAGACTCATAAAATGTCTGTAGATGCCCAATAAATGCCGCCACCTCATCAAGTGCTTCTTTGGCCCGTGGCTCCCTTGTCATTTACCACTGCGGGAATGCATAGCCTTCACTTATCTCTGTGTGCTAGCCAAGCCAGTATCTTGCCCGCCGTGTTCCCCACTTAGTATAACTTGTGCTGCTTGACCCTGTACTGAGCTCTTGCCTCCCCCTCCACCAACCTGCGGTATTAGTCCCTGGTGTGGGCAATTCTGTGCGTGAAGTTCGGATCTGGACTATCCTCACTCTGTGCCTCCCACTGACATAGGTTTTCCTCGATGGTCAGGATCACTCTTTCACATTCTTCTTCCCACCGATGTGTGAGATGAGTCATCCATGACTCAGGTCTTGTACCCTCCCAGACATTGATTTTGGACTGCACTGATTGCGCATTCTTCTGAAAGTATTGATCTGTTGCTGTCCTCATGACCTTCATAGTGCACCAGACAGGCATCTCCCATGGGTTTAGTCTCCTGCTCTGTAAGCTCAGATGCACCAGGGCAAGCAACTGTGTGACCAGAGGGGAGCGATCCGGCACTCCACATGCCAGGTAGGGAGAACCTCCAAACTTGGACTTCTGGGGTCCTGGCACAAAAAAGCAATCTATTTGGGACTTAGATCCAGCTGTGCCTGATGTATACGAGTATTGTCTGTGTGCGGGGTTCTTCTCTCTCCATAGGTCAATCAAACTCAGAGCCCCCATACTAGTACATAGTCAGGTATCACCTTCCGGTGCCCTGCACCCTGGATGACCCTGTCTCAGTTGCCCCATATGATAAGATTAAAATCTCCCCAGACTAATAGCATAGCTGTTGACGCAGGCAGATAATCCAGTCCCCCAGTGTTCTCAGGAGTTTGCACTATAGTCCCGTCTGAATGTACCAGAACGCCACTGTCAGGTGTTCCCCTTCAAATATGTCACTAACCACCGTGAAGCAACCCCCCCGGGTCCAACCATGTTTGTGTGACTTGGAATGATAGGAACCATCATACTGGGATTCTGATCCCACACAATCCTGTTGTGAATCCCAAGTGTGCAAGGACGATGTAACAACCTTTTCCAGGAACCCACAGTTGTTCTCCACTAGGTGTGACTATGTCGCACCTGTAAATGTTTTTGGATACCACCCCTCTTCAACTAGTGCCCATGTCTGTTGACATTCCACGAGAATATGGTTATTGCACCGTCATGGGGGTCAACCCCCTGCTGCGTAGTCATGGAGAACAGTTGCTATGGCCATCACTCTGGCTTTCCCTGGTCTGTTCACATGTGTGTACCTCCCCATGTCTATGTCTCCTTGTACCAACAAGAACTCCCCCTTTCCTACATCCTCAAACTGCAGGTTTAGAACTATCTGCGTCCCCAGTGCACGAGGTGTCTTTTGTCCCCTCATTTCCCAAAACTGAATCTAAACTCAAACTTTTATGTACCAATACTTATTATGTTCCCCAAGGGAAGGCATATTGTGTAGATATTAGGTTTTGTTCTCCGCCCGTACAGCCATATATTGTCCATCAGCTTGTCCGTCAGTGTACATGTCTTAGGGTCCTGTAAGGGAGGCCGTGGGGTGCCCTGGTGTGCTCATCCGGCTCCAGCCTCAGCTCCACTTCATTGTCTATTCTCCAGTCCTGGGGCAGTGTCTCGGTGGTCATGCATGTCATCGCCATTCTGTCTCTACCTGTCTTTGAGCTACTCCCAGGTCTCCTCCGGGGCATTGAAAAACCAGGAGTTCCCCTCCACCAAAACATTGAATTGCACCTGGAATCATCATATTTTGCATCTCCGAAGCTCACCCTCACTTTATCAAATGATCTACACTTTGCATGGACCTCCTGGGTGTAAACCGTGAAGGTCATAATTGTGTGATTGTCCACGTGCACGTGACAGAAGCGGCCCTCAGTACCTTCAGCACATGAGAGGAGGCAAATGGTCTTCTCCCTCAGCTGGCATACCTCTGCCTGCAAAGTTTAGATAGCGTCAGTATGGTCCTTAAGGGTGACATTCACTGCATGTCCCTCTTGGAGATGTTCCCCATGTCTGTGTGGATCAGGGTCACGTCCACAGCCACTATGTTGATATTGCTCTCCAACGCTGTGCGGGTGTCTTGAATCTCAAGGAGCATTTCCCTGGTCCTGCTCCGGTTCCTGGCAGCCCCCCACGTTTGCAGTCCCTTCACGATGAAAGGCATACTTGATACATGTTTAGCTTTTTGTTCTTTGTGGGCTTTGCATGCTTGTCATGGACCATCTTTGTGTTTCACAGTTTGTAATTGCTGTTACAAATTGTTTAACTGACATTGTACATTTTGAGGAGCCTGCAATATGAGTGCTATGTTAGCTGGTGGTTTACACTGGTCTCCTTCACAAATAACACAAAAATAAAGCTTGGCACACCTGAAAGGCTTGTTATTTCAAAACATCACTAGTAGAACGGTCACGCCACTTAATGTTTTTAATTTTTACATGCTTATTGCAATGATACAGCAGACAAGAAGGGATGGTTCTGTACTTTTTACCTCAACAGCTCCCTTTCACAACGTTACCATTACTTGTACCGCTGGAGTGTGTACAGAGACATTTCTCTATTTGTGAAAACATCATTTTTTTTGTTGGATACTAAGACACAAAAAGATGGTGAGGACAAACTAGGCCAAGTTATTCTGCAAGCAGTACCACTGTCAAATCCTGACCCAAATTATGTATCCTGCAAGAATGCTTCCAGGACCACAGCATTTAAGTGGGTACATGAACAACACATATCAATTAATAATTGTGGAAACTGGGAGCTTAGAAATGAATGATTGCCTGGAGTATTGAGGCTTTATCAATCACATTATATTGAATCACTTTGACAAATTTGCTTTCATGATGTAAAGGAAACTTTACTCTCTTTGTGACATGATGCTACAACAGAGTGCCACGCATTACATCTTGTGCGCTGCGGCAGGTTGTACTCTGGAGCGGTCATTCAATTGTGTTCTTTACCTCTTAACCCCCACAAATCATATACTGTTTATTCCACTATGCTTTAATTTTAAGTGGAGTTGCCCTGATTACCAGTCAGGTGGAGGGAAATCATGCATGTTTTTAATTTCACACCGTCTGATTACGAGTGGTTAGGTTTTTCCACACCTGGGCCCACACAATTGTATTTTGTAAGTTTGCGCCGATTTTGCGTCAAAAAACTACGCAAATGCGACGCAAAAAAAGTATAAATATGGGCCCTGGTATTTCTGGGTGTGGAACAACCTAGCCTGATTTTTCCTGCCAGTAATTCAAGCCAGAAGAATCATATGTGGCTTTGGGTGCAGAAGCAGCCAGGCCTCAATCCACGTTTTCCTCTAACGGAGGGGAGCATACAATGCTTTCCCCTAGTAGTAAAAAGCTTCAACTTCCCTGATCCCCTGGCTCCTTCATCCCACGGCCCTACCCACAGGCCTGCACTTACATTTACCACAGGCGTAGAGCAGGTGATAAAATGTATGCAGAAAAGTCTAATGGAATGGTAAATTCTGTGCAGCTTTATGACTGGAAAAGTCGGTCCTACACAGTAATACCCCATTCCACAGGGTGTAACTCCTAATTGCATGGTACGGGGGTAATTTTTAGGTCAAGCACGGAAGCGCTCTGGCCTGTTGTAATCTATCTGTGCGCTTCTAACAACACCCACTTCACACCCATCATTAGCCTTCCAAAAATCCTTTGATATTATTGGTAAATGCTTTACTTTTGTCCCTCCTTGGGACAGTTTTGTTACCGCCTTGGCCATTGACCCTGTTACATGGATAATTGCTCGTTTGCCGATACGTTTGACTGCGAACGAACTTCTTTTCCTTTTGTGTCTCTCCTTCACGCTCACAGTCATGGCGGCCGTGGCACTTTGAATTGCCTCGCTTATGTTAATTGTTTTACTTTTAATTTTCAGTTTATATGGCAAGAAAAGTCTGGTTAGGAATTTGCAACACTAATAGCTCTAACTCAAGCAAATGCGAGACCCATTGCATTGCAAATGCTCGTTTCTGTTGATAACAGTAAAATCACTTGTTTTTTTTTACCATGGCTCAGTACTGCGCAACTCGGAATAGGAGCCTTTGCTTTAGTAATAAATGATGAGAACAGTCAACACATATCTGATGTACCAGAAGGCTGAAATCAAAGGACTAACACAACTGTTACCACCACCTCTTGAGCCGAATGTCTGGTTCTAGGCTCATGTAAGCGAACTCTAGCCTCATGGGTGAACATTCATGAGGACTGGCTTGTTACAGCAGGGCAAACCTGGCATTTCAAACTTGACTCCTTCCCCTCCTTAGTTCAACCTAGTTTTCTTTAAATAGAACATTTGCTCAGCACAGGGAAGACGACAGCACTCATGAAATCTGAAAGGGGGTTTTCTGCTTGAACTCTTCCAGGAGTTCAGGTGCAGAACATGTAAGTCTGCCGATGAGCTCTGTGCCGCTCTTGTATCTCAATGAAGAGCTGCATCCCTGGGGTCTCAGAGACCTTACATGTTGCCTTCCCCGAGGTGGCGAGGCGCTCCTAAAATCAGCCTCCTAAGACCGAGGAAGCTGTTGATCTCTACTTGGAAACAGAGAGCGCATCCTTGCCTTAACTTTCTACTTTTTTATGATGAAGTCTTGTATCAGTTTATTGTAATGTGTGTACTTAAACAACACAGATTGCAAATGTAGCTCCTTGAGGAAGTTAACACAAAGTAATGCTGTTTGCTGTTAAACGGGCAGAGAAGGAGACTAACACCAAGGGGCTAATTTCAGAACTTGTGACTTGGAAACGTGGGTTTGACGGCTGGCTTCACCACTTGTTGATTCTAAGCAATTGGTTTGTTTCTCTGTGCCTACTATTCCCTTGTCATCTTAAAGTAAACCATTTCAGGATGAATGCCATACAAACACCTCCGCCATAGACTATACTGTTGTTCTTTAATAAATAACAATACATGCCGCATATATCAGTGGCATATGACAATGGATTTCTGTGCTGGAGCAATAATTCCCTCGACATCAAGGAGGTGCGTGCCAGTGTTTCTCAGTTCATGTTTAGGAACCCCGCTCCTAAGAAATGTCCCACAATGCAGAGGAATATTCTAATATTATATGTTAAACACTTCCACGTGTTATAGTAATACAGCTTTCGAATTGTGAAGTCTTTTTCAAATTTTTACATGATGTTTGCTTCCCTGTTTATATGACATAAATATATCATGTTATGGTTATTTTGGGTCGAAGACAGACCCTTGGATCTGTTCTGAGATTGTTATCCTTAATAATGTATTGGCCGGCCCGCCTATGCATATACAAAAGTATGGGCCCGCCACCATAGCTCAAAACATTAACATATCCCTAAACAAACATTCTTCAATATCCCTGCCAACTATTATGTGGCTTTCCTCTGGTTGATACACGCGTCTTAGAGCATCCTCTCATACATGAATAAACGTTCCCAAGTGCAGGATTCGGCTGAAGGAAGACTATTCCTTATAATGTCCGGGATACAGACTTCCCCTAACTTCTTTAGGAACAGCCGGCCAAAAACATTCTCCACCTCAGAATAACCCTCGATCAGGGCCACATATGCAGGATGCTGCTAGCTCGCCAGCAGTTGTATAACTACAGTCCTCCTCTCGCCTCTGTTCCACACTGGCTTGATGGGTGGCTCTACTGAATCTGGTCATTAGATCTGGAGCCAGAGACACTCTCATGCAAGCCATGAGGGTGTCTCTTGGTAGTACAAGGCGGCAAGGACTGTCCATGTGTTTCCTAAGAAGGATTTCCTTAGCATCTGATGAGACAGCTCCTTACTTCTCACCCTCTCAGTTTCGTCACAAACATTCTGTGTCCAGGTAAACCAACTGAACCTTCTGCGATGAGATTACGCGCTGAGTGGCCCTGAAATATTCCATCATCATTGCATTCATTTTTGTGCCATCTTCCTTTTCCCTTGACCCTAATCAAGTTGCACTTCTATGCAGCACATCAGTCAGAATGTATACATATGGGTCAAACATTCTGACCTGAAAATAAACTGTGCTTAAAATAAGCCTTATTTATTTTCTTCAATCTTAAAATAAAACAGTGACTCTTACCACTGTCGTAGTCTCACCATTACCAGGTAGCTTCCACATACACAAACCATGACTACCCAACTCATGTGTTACAATACTCTATCTGCCATCCAAGCTTTCAAGTATGTATCCTAATAAATCTCTGCAGTATAGTCTGGGTGTTAAAATCTGCTTCCTGTGCTTTTATGCCCAATAAATTCCTGTGGAACTTTCCTGTGTCACTCTAACATAACTGGACTCAATAGGTATATCCCTACATGGTCTTCCCGCCTTTTGGGAAATATCCTGGAACTTCATTTTATTCAAGAATGAAGCAGCCAAATTGCATTTTCATCTGCAGATAGCATTTGCCAGAAGTCCTGACTCCGTGGTATAAGTTCATAATGGCTTTTAAGTTCTTGGACTGTATTCATTCTTTGACTCCCAGTCCAAATCTATGTTGAACTTTGCAACAGACAAGATGTTTTTCTCTACAAAGCCTACACTTACTAGTATCCCTAGTGCATAGCTTTGCCTCTACCCTTCATGGCCAAGGTTTGTTGGAACAATCAACAGTCCTCTAGCTGGCATCTTCTACCTGGCTCACACCCAGTCTTGTAAAGAACTCCCAAATGATCCAATAATAAGCGAGATTCTTGTAAGTCTTTGCCAGCGCAAAGATGGTCTATGAGGTAGTTTTCCAGTTTTCCTGACCGTTCTTGTTCTATGTGCTGTTATTAATTGTTTTCAGAGCTAGCACTGTTCAGCAGCGTAGTCTTCTGCCTTGGATTAGTACTTTTTAGCACTGCATTCGTCTGATAACACAGTTCATCCATGCTTTCTGATCTCTTAGCCAGTGTGCATTATTTGCTGCAGACCTGGGCAGAACTCGCTGAATTTCAGTGAGTGGAATCACACAGCGTGACATACAAACTCCACGCGATTCTTTGTAGTTCCACCAATGGGAGGAAAACACACGCCTCACTGCTTGAGTGCTGAACAACACACAGGTAAATGGAGAAAAAGTACTTCAAACCCAGGCCCCCAGCCCTCTGAAAAATGTGCAAACTTTTTCCCTTGGAAAAAAATATAAAAAAGTTAATGCAAATTAGGCATAGAAAAAAATAGAAAAAGTAAAAAAACATATTGGTACATGCTCTCCGTCACACAACAAATATATCCAAAAATCTTTAACTTACTTGCTTTTTCACACAAGATCTTAAACCTTAAGCATTAATCTTTAAACATGCAGCAGGGATTGCAGACAGCGTGATCCTTTCTATCCAAATCGAAATGGAAAGTGATCAAGGGATGAACAATGCCATGGGAGGATCCTCCTGGACAGGAAGTGGAAATTGGAGTCTCTGTTAAACTTCCGTCCGTTAAAAAATAGAGTAAAATTTAAAAAAGGGTTTCTTGAGCTAAGAAAAACATGTTTGGGTAGAATCAGTGCTTAATTTGTAAGTAAAAACATGTCAGTGCCCAAAGCTCTCTTATAAAACACGAGGCTCCTGTACTTAAATGTGCGAGCCATCTCAGGCCTCTTTAATCCATTTACAGCCACTCCCTGCCCCTTCACCTCACTCTTGCAGCTTTTTCCTTTCTGCTTTCTACCTTTGTGGTGCTTTTTCATTTATCTCTTCCTCCATTTTTCCCATTTGCACCTTTTGCTCGCAGGAAATGCCTGGTGCAGAAAAACAAGTGCCGGCCCTCAAAAATAAGTGCAGGTGCCTCCCACTGGAAACCACCGGCTCAAATTAAGCACTGGGTAGAAAACAAACGTAAAAAACTATTTTTGAGTTGATTATGGTGCTGCTTGTTTAAAAATGTTCTTGGGAAGCAGCTCTCTGACAGTGACGGCCGGCATTTGTAAAATCTTCCCAGCAGTCCTCCTAGCAAAAGGAAATTGCAGAAGATGACACCAAATCTCACTTGTGCTCATCAGCTAGTTCCAATTGTCATTGCGTTGCTCAAATGGGGAAAAACATCCGCCACATGACGCTTGACTGATTTTGGTGGGAAATCCACAGTACAAGAGCAACGCAGAATCATTGCTCAATTCCGCTAGGTAATTAAAATTCCGCCCAGGGTTAATGTATTGTGCATCCTCTATTTTCAGTGATTGCCTTTTCTTGGTCCTTTCTTTCATATTTCTGCTTCCTTAGCTCTCATTTGCCAGAGTGTTTTGTTTGCTTTTTAGGGTTGAGCCTGCGTCGCATGCGCTTGCGCATGCGTTTCGCTAAGCGAGACACTTTAGGAATTAAAAAGGGCTCAGAGCCCTGTCCACGTCATGTCAGTGTCTTTCATTGGCTCGTGGGCTTGCCTGTTAGAATTTGCTTGATTTCATTAGTGGAAGGCATGCATACGTCATGCCTTTTCCAGTGGATAGCCCTCCTCGAGCGCATCGACCAAGTACAGAAAACATGCGAGGCTCGCTGTTTTCCATCCGGCTTGTGGACTACTTTTTCTCTATTTTCCCAGCGCGATCTCGCTTGGCAGAATTCGAGCGCTTTACATAATATCGACCCTGTTACACAGTTAATTGCACTTTTCCCGGTTACGTACATAATTGCACTTTTGCTGATAGGTTTCATTACGAGTGAAAAGTCCGGTTATTAGTTTACATCGTTATCAGCTCTAACATGAGCAAACGCGAGACCCGTTGCATTGCAAATGCTTGTTTTCTGTCAGGTGCTTACCGGTGTTTCCCTTCTTTCCTGTTAAAGGCAATCCTTCTCTTTCTCGCCGCTCTTTTCTCATACAGCCTTCCAGTTCTCACTTGACCACCAGGATTCATGGGTACTGTTGTCATCCTAGCTAATTTTTTGTCTTTAAGCTATCTTTTATAACATCAGCAAAGTTATCAACTTCCCAGAGCTTGCCCTTGCTTATATTTCCTATCCATGCTTATTCTAGAGCAATTGTGGGTCGGGACCATACCGAGCTTCACTCTGTTCGAGTAGGTAACCCCACATTCACTTTAGCATTAAATTTGTAAGATGTTTATTTTGCACGCGCTCTTTCTTTGTTATTTTGTGTGTTAATCGTCACTGGATTGCCTTCTTTTTTATTTGCATTGACTTGCTTTACTGTCTTGTGGCTGCGCGTCTTTATGGGACCTCTCATCACCTTTATGATTTTGTCCCTCTACCTCTTACAAGTATTATTTTCCTTTTGTCACATTAGAGCTATGCGTCTGGCACCCTTTTGACACAAGCAGGCATTAAAGGCCCGATTTTTCAGTTCAGGCTAAATAAGCAGCATCCTGGTCATTAGGGAACACATGGATTGCCATTTTGGATACTGGTAGTTGGCCCCTACAACTGCATGGATCAGAGAAGCAGCCCAGTGGCCCACATGAAGGGAAGCTATCTGTTCTGGTGCTAATGTACACATGCATCCGGGTAACTTACTCGCTGCAGGGGCGTAGCTTCCCCTGGTGCAGCAGGTGTAGTGGCACCAGGGCCCGGAGGCCTATGAAGCCCGCTGAACAATGATTATTGCTGTAATTTTTAATTTAAACAGCAGCCAAATAGGCATTGGTGTAATGAAACTTGAGGAGGCCCCCCTGCAAAGTACCCTGAGGGAGCCCCCTTTCCCCGGGACCCAGAGGCCAGACACCTGTGCACAGTGTACTGTGCTGAAGGCGCCCCCTGGAGTTCGGGGCCCCCACACCGCAGGGGGTGCGTAGGCCTTTGTTATGCCACTGCAAATAGGCCCATTGCTTGTCTTGCACGACACACTGGCTACGCTACTGCTTGCTGGATATTAATGCCCAACAATGACCCCGTGGAAGATAGAGGTCTATTCACAGGGAAATGACCTACACAAGCGGGTGAACTCCTGCCCATTTAAAAGCCCCAGGGGTGTGTGCCCGGATTGCCATCAGTGTACAGTAGAACCTTAGCAAGATGGCATAGAGTGCCTTTTTCTACTTCTCGACTGCTGAGTTACATGAGAGGGCGCCCATTTGCTGCACTGCTTGGCTGTGTCATGTTCAATCAACATCACCAGCAGCCTGAGCAGAGCTATGGCTCTGAGGAACACTGAAGGCATTTTATAATACATGAGCCCTTCCCTCGGCTCCCCTGCGCCTCTGCACTGAACACGGCCTTACACTGCTCATTCCAGCTAGAGTCAGCCACAGATCCTACATTTGCGCATAGAAAACCAGGGGCTGTTCAGTGGGAAATCAAAGCGTTCATTTACCGAGTCCAGCAGGGCTGGCACAGAGAGAGTCATTCCTCAGGAGTCAGCCACAGTCTGAGATGGAGCTACAAAAGCAGTGCACTGTCCCCATGCCACACCAGAATTTTCAATGCCCCTTTAAAAGAAGCATGGAGGAGGCAGAAACAACCTCACAGCTGGGTGGGCGCTTCAAGGATGTTCTTCAAGGTTAGTGGTGACTGCCAGAAGTAGTTACTAGACTGTGGTCATTTTGGCAGAAAATTAATGCTCCAAGGTTACACAGGCCAATAAGTACAATACCTCACAGATTCTGCATTAATTTGACTAGTGAGGTTATGGTGGGTGTTTTTTATTCACTTCCACATACTTTGAAATAGTTTTTGATATGGTTGAAAACATTACCATAGCTGGGGAAAAGGAAGATGTTGGAAAGAAGATGTTGGGGGCGCACTAATTGTGAGAGGCAGAAATGAGGTGGTGCACAGTCAGTGTGCTCTGCTAAGGCTCAGAATGCCCCTTAGCTATGGTGGCACAGCTGACCTTCCCCTGAAACTGAGGCAAGGACCACCACCTAGAGTGAAATGAGGAGCAGAGATTTCCAACAGCGGGTCGGCCATTCACTAATCTGCTGTTCCCAGTGGGAACAGTGCATTCTTTGCAATCGGAAGCACGGTCTCCATCTTCTCGATGCGCACTCAATTAGTGGTGCCACGCGGTGCAGATGTAGGATGTGCGCCTCACACATAACATGAACCTGGGTGCTCTACAAATAGGTTGAGAGCCACGTTATACCCCACCCCCACCTTTGCCCCACTGCAGAAGGAACTACAGCATCAAGATATATAATAGCAAAACCCACGCAGTACATACGGATGCACTGCTGTGGCTGACTATGCCACCCACAGCACATCTTACAGAAATATTAGAGTGGTGCAAAATCTCTGCCTTTCACAACATGCCAGCCCATCACTGCCTTCGGTAACACAAGCAAAATGTCAGAGCACAATGAAATTCATCGAGACTTTCAGAATTATTTTATGAAATAACTTTAGATAAACTCATCCTTTCATATCTAATCTGAGGTTTATACATTCTAGCCCAACCTTCCGGATGGCTCGAGGGTGGGGGCGAGGAGAGCTCAGTCATTTATTTCATTTTGCTAGATAATCCCACCTCCTCCCCATTCAGAGTGTCTTACATGGCTTCCCTCTTTAAAATAAATTCAAACAGGCGCACTTGAAACAGTATTTGGTCTCTGGGGGGCCAAGGCGGAGAGGAGGAAGGGAAGGGTAGCGCCTCAGATGAATCAGATACTGTAAAACAAAGTGGATGTTGAAGAAAGGACGCTTGTATCCTTTCAAGTTCAGCGAGGCTTACAGGCCTTTTGGGGGGATTCTCGGAATCCGAAGCCCACTTAAAAGAGCGCATGGGATTGAAAGCAAGAGCGAGCTTCAAGCTTCTGAAAGCCTGGAAAAGTCTGCTAATTCCGTTCACGCTTTTTTATTCTTCAATCCTATCTCCCCCTCCACTACTTCATAATCCCCCCTCCCGGTGTCTGTGCCAGCTCCAGGGTGCCCTCTCACCCCTTCCCACAATGCACTTCTTTGGAGCTGGCCGCTTCCGCATTTGCGCAGGTGCTACTAGGTACATACTCAGTATGGAGCTGCTCCTGGCATCTAGAACAGCATCTTTACAATCATTATTAAGATTATGTAGATAGAATTTGGAAGGCCACAGGATAACTATGTGTTTCCGGTCGACAGCAAAGATGGACAACAAAAATAAATGCATTTCGCCCTAGCTGCCAAGTTTTCCAACTGCTCATGTGTAACATTTCCACGGCTTCTGTGTCAATGAGTGACATTCCACTGCCATATGTGTGACATGCCAAGTGACAGGTTAACACAAGTAAACCAAACTATGAAGTCTTTTTAAACAAACAGCATCAAATATCCCCCTTTGAGCAAGTTGAAGCTCTGGAACAGCCCTGTTAGTGGCTAAATTGCACAATGTGATATGCCGGCTTCCTAACTTCACCAAATTGTGTGATCCTGAGCAAATATTTTATTTCACTATTCCTCCTTTTTCTTCATGATCACAATTTCAAGTGCCTTCAAATATGTGAGTTCATGATATGTAGGAGTGGGGGGTGAACTCTGCTCCGCTTGCAGAGTTTGCAGAGTTTTTCCCACTCCTAGCTCCACGTAGTGTGGAGTTCTGAAAAACTCAGCATAGTGGGGCAGAGAGGAGTTTTTCCTCACTTGCGCTCATCAACAGTGAGTGGTTGTGACTGCTCGCGATGAGAAACCATCAATTCGGGTTGAGATAGCTGCCGCTCAAGTAGAAAATCAACTCCAGCGGCAGAAAAGAAGCAGCGCCCTCTTGCGCTGTGCAGGGAGCCATTTGCACTGATTTTTCAGCACAGGACAAACACCTGGCTCTAAAAATCAGCGAGAACAGCGTGACATAACACACTCTGCCATTTGCGGAACTCCGCGTCGCACAGCAGAGGTTTTTGGGCACTTCGCGGAGCTCCGCGTAGTGCAACTTCGTGAACTCCGCCCAGGCCTAATGATATGCGATGTACAAAAACATTCTTGCGTTTTCTTTAACAGAATATAATTTTTCTCGATCTACAATAAAAATCTAAGCCACTTACAGAGTGTAAATGAGATGTCTACTCTCAAAGTATTAGACTTTTATGACTGCTGGAGGACAAGTTTGACAAAGGATCCTAGGATTGTAGCAGCCAGTCAAGGAGCAGAGCACAGGCTCCTCTTGTGCACAAAGGCCAAAGGAGTCTCAAATGTCTATGACTTCCTACAGCCAACATCAGGTAGCAATAAAGTGAGAAGGAAGAAGCTGTACCAAATTCCCAGCCACTACTAAAGGTGTCATGACATGGTGCCAGTATGGTCATGACTACCTCTCCTTTTCTTGACCTGGGAGGCTCTGAAAGTGTGCCCAGAAGCTACAGACATGCGACTGACACCGGGAATCACACTATCACCCTAAGAAAGTGTCAAGGTATTCCGAGGGGCAGAGAGGACCTGTAAATGCGTGACAATGCATTTCCATGCAGTAATGCGGGAACCAGCATTGCAAGTGTCACTTGCGATGCATGGCACTTGGCAGGGCTGTTTCTCATATGATGGCCCCCAGTCCGTCCACTGGGACAGGTTATTGCCAAGAAAGAACACCCTCAAGAACATGATGATGATGACAATAATGAGTCTTCTTCAGACTTCATACTTTAGGTAGGGCCACTGGAATTATGATACATGGGTGCACCAAATTATGTGGCACAATGCAGCACATTTTGTGACAGTATTACTTCACTGTTTTGTCATGTTAACACTGTATGGGCCAGATTTCTCCTCATTAGAATCAGTTCAGCATGAAAATACAGCAATCAGTAACTAAAAAGTTGAACTGCCGTTGCTTTGACAAGGCCTGCAACTGTGCAGCAACAAGCGCAGCAGCATTATTAGAACATTTTGATCTTTTTGAGCGAGAAGCAATTTGTTTTGTTAAAATCTGCAAATAATCATGGATGTAATGCGTGCAACAAATTGATAATCATGTGCAAAAACACCACAACTGCAGAATTTAATAATTCCAGTGGGCCTGGTTATAGGTAGGAGGACACCTTTAAAACAATAACAATATTCTTTTTGCCTTTATAACTATTATTATCATCATCCTCTTGAGAGTTTTCTTTCTGTCTGTCTTTTAAAAGATTTCAAGGCTTGCATTCACTCTTCATTATAACTTACCGAAAGGCCTAATACTAAAGGTAATTCTAATTAATATCACTATTATAATATGCATCATCTTGATCATATTGAGGGAGGTTTTCCTGGCTACAACCCATTCAGAACTCTGGAATCTGTGGTAATGAAGACAAAACCTCATTAGACTGTTGTTAAAGGACCTGAACCTCAGTCCTAGGCCCACGCCACAGGTGTGGGACAAGAACAAGGGAGAAGGCCTTTAACAAGCGGTAGGCCCCTAGGCAGAAGGGCTGTAATGATATTAGAACATTCCATCTGCTGAAAGTAGAATGTTCAAGATTAAACAGGGATAAACAGAAAGAAAAGCATTGACATGTTGAAACAGAAGATATGCACTAGCCATTATTGGATCTGAGCCCCTTCTTTGTCATTGAAGCTCCCAGCATAACGTAGCGTTATAGGCTGCTGCTGAGGTTTATAATGTTTGTTGAAGGCTTTGGATTGGGTTTATAGGCTTGAGACATAGATTAGGGGCTATTACGAGGTAGAAAGCCTTTGGCAATCAGTATAGCCTAAGGCTATAATGCTATAAAGCATTTCTCCCAATGAGGATAGAATGTTGTATGAAAGTGGATTATTACTTAGGGTGGGCATTCGCCCATCTCAAGAATTAATAACACTAACTTGTGAGGATGAACCCCCAAAAGCTGCTATATTAATCTGAGCTCCACCCCCGGTTGGCATGACACAGAGGGGACAGGTGTTATCTAGGACAATGTGTAAAGTATTTTTGCAGTTCCAAAACAGTAGTAAAGTTAAAACACCAAACAATAAAAATCTCAAACAGAATTAGAAAAATTTAGTCACATTTAATGAACAAAATAACAAGAATCTAATAAGGGGAACTGGAAACATGAGTTTTTAAGTTTTCATTCCTAGTCTCTTTAATATTTATATGCAGCCTCTGATAACACTAATTAAATCACACAACATCAGGCTTGTCAACTATGCAGATGGCACACTTGATATTGTCTTTAGGAAGCAGTAAGCCAGATGCACTGGACTCTTTTCACAATTGTCTGAAAGATCTTGTGAACTGGCTAGGTAACAACTTCCCAAAGTTCAATGGGGACAAAACTGAAATTCTCTGTTGTTCAGCCAGTGAAGTCCCTATGTAACTTCCAACTGAGTTTTTGCCACTGATAAAGGATGATGATCTAAAAGCCTCAAAGAAGGTTGGTAATCTGAAGGTTACCTTTGATAATAAGTTATCTACAGAGAGCCCTGCCAATAAAATAGAAGCTACTTGCTTAACACTGCTTCAGAACCTAAGGAAACTCCTGCAGATCTTAACCACTCAGGCTAGAGCACTGATACTGCAGAGTACTATTTTAACCAGGCTTGATTACTGTAAAGCTCTGCTGCTCAGGGTACCAGACTATTTTTTAAATCAAGTGTATAGAGTCCAAGCAGCAGCTACAAAACTAGCATTAAGCACGCCAATAATGTCATCCTCCTCCACCGCATTGAAGGACGTTATTTGGCTTCTGATAAAACAAAGGATAGCACTTAAATCACTTTGCATAATCTTCAAAGTGATTCAAGGTAAAAGCTTTAAACCACTGCAAAAAAAACTAAAAAGATATTTCCCTAGGAGGAACCTACATTAAGCGTCTGCAAATCTTCTGTGCATTCTATAATTCTGGAAAATAAGACACAGAGGATGAACTTTTGCTGTCAAGGTGGCTCAGTTTTGGAAAAAATCTACTGCTTCATTGAGCAATACTACTGACATCGTGTTTCAGGAAAGCACTAAAAACTTGGCTATTCCCATGTAATCAAAGAGAACTGTTTTAGCCATTTCAACAGCAGTGCCACTTCTGGAGCGGTAAGCACCAGAATATCTGTTAGGTGAAAGTGTACTCTATAAATACTATAAATAAATACATTAAAAAAAATAAGCAAAATTAGCGCCTAAAAGCACTAAGTGCCAATGATGGTCCATGGAAGTGGTGGACTGCAACCTAGGAGTGATTTCAGAATGACTGCAATGAAGCGAGGGTTGGATACACCAAGTGGCTTATGTCCCAGACCAAAGGTTTCATGTTCAGACTTAGGGCCTGATTTAGAGTTTGGCGGAGTGGGTTACTCCATCACAAACATGATTAATATCCCATCCACTGTATTACAATTCCACTATATCCTCTGGAACTTGTAATACAGAGGACGAGATACCCGTCACATTTGTGACGAGGTAACCCCTGCCAAACTCTAAATCAGGCCCTAAGTCTTTTTCATGGAGCTCAAAACCCTCCAGCAGGGAAAGTCTGAAGCCATATCCTCTGAATATGCATATCGAAAATCTTTGCCACAAGGTTCTCCTAACGGCTTTGGAGGTCTTGGAAGTCCAAAAAATTTTATGTCCAAACTTTTCAGAGTTTCTGGAGCAGCGTCTTTGAGTCACTACTAAGGCTCACAGAACCTCACAAAAAGCACACAGAGGCCAGAACTAAAACTAGCAGAGGCCATCACCAAAGTCCAGTCCAGGTCCATTTAGTACCTCAAGAAAAAAAGGCCTCTCGCAGCTTGGTGTGTCCCTGAAGGCACAGAGGAGCCAACTGACACTTCTAGTCCACATCTTTGTTTTGGTTACAAGAGGGAGCAGGCCCAGTCCTTCAGGTCTCCTCTCAGGTCATAGACAGTAGGTCCATTTTTTTTCTGATCTTTTGCAGGTCCAGAAAGTGTTTTGAGGAGTGTTTCTTTGGGTTTCACATTTATGGTGGGCACTAGTCAGTAGGTGGGAGTGACTTCTAGACACTAAGGGCCGTATTTATACTTTTTGGCGCACAACTGCGCCAACGCAGTTGTGCGTCAAAAAATTTAACGCCGGCTAACGCCATTCCAAAGCGCCATGCGGGCGCCGTATTTATGGAATGACGTTAGGCGGCAGAGCTGCCTGGTGTGCGTCAAAAAAAATGACTTACACCAGGCAGCGCCGGCATAGGGGAAAATGGAGCTTGGGCGCCAAAAAATGGGGCAAGTCAGGCTGAGGCAAAATTTTCGCCTCAACCCGATTAGTGCCATTGTTTTTGACTCCCAACCCCCACTGAAATGACTCCTGTCTTAGTAAAGACAGGAGTCATGCCCCCTTGCCCAATGGCCACGCCCAGGGGACTTCTGTCCCCTGGGCATGGTCATTGGGCATAGTGGCATGTAGGGGGGCACAAATCAGGCCCCCCATGCCACAAAAAAAATAAAAAAAAAATACTTACCTGAACTTACCTTAAGTTCCCTGGGATGGGTCCCTCCATCCTTGGGTGTCCTCCTGGGGTGGGCAAGGGTGGCAGGGGGTGTCCCTGGGGGCATGGGAGGGCACCTCTGGGCTCCTTCCGAGCCCACAGGTCCCTTAACACCTGCCCTGACCAAGCGTTAAAAAATTACGCTAAAACGGCTGGACGTCATTTTTTTTTACCCGCCCACTCCCGGGCGTCATTTTTGCCTGGGAGTGTAAATACGGCGCACATGCCTCGGAGTCATTTTTTAGACGGGAACGCCTACCTTGCATATCATTAACGCAAGGTAGGTGTCCACGCTAAAAAATGACGCAAACTCCAAGATCTTTGGCGCTAGACGGGTCTAACGCCAAAGTATAAATATGGAGTTAGTTTTGCGTCGGAATTGCGTAAAAAAAAACGACGCAATTCCAGCGCAGACAGAGTATAAATATGCCCCTAACTAACCAATAGGGAAAAAGTTCCCTGGGGCAATCCACTACAATTTTGCAGCACATCCTATTTGTCTTCCTGCTGACTATCCCACATTTCACCTAACTCCTAAAATCTAAGTTTGGGAAACCTCTTCCTTTGTGCAGAGCGCTTCTGACCACTCATAGGTGAGGTCTTGAAACTGAGCAGTCCTCTCCCTTGAGTCCACTTCAAATCCGTTCTGGGAGTAGCTTTCCCCCCACTAGGTTGGGGGACAGCCTGGCTAGTGTGGGCTTTGAGGACAAAGGTATTCCCTTCTTCAGGGCTCTCCTTACACTAAAGTATGAAGGGGTGGGCGTTAGCTTGGTCCCTTTCAAGTTTAGCTGATAGAGATGAAAAGACCCACAACCAGTCCATCATATAACCAGGCCTAAGCAAGTGTCTCTGTTCTGAAAGCAGTGTTCACATCTCATTAAGGTCAAGTTCTTGTTCGGCTGCTAATGGTAAAATAATGAAATTTAGCCTTGAGGAGCTTCAGGTAGGGAAAAAATTAATTTCTAAAAGTTACTTTCCATTTATTAGAAATCTAAATTCATCAATTAATCGAGCTTTTAACAAATATGGAAAACAGTCCTTGAATTCTTATTTTAACCATTTCCTGTCAAATGTTACAGATTAAAGTTTAGAATGTATTACCTACACCATATACAAGGGACTTATGGGCAAATCAAGTATGTCAATCAGAGGTAAGCCAATTTTGTAATGTTTAAAGGTGGAAGGCAGGCATTTTACCCAGAAAAAGGCAAACAAATCTGGAGTAACCATGCTGAAAAAGTGGATTTCTTACAAATGTCCTAAATTAAAAAGAAAGAAACAGAAAAATAAGCATTGGAATGTTAGATCAGAAGGTCTATACCAGCGATTACTGGCCCTGAACTACTTCATTGTCTTCAGTGGAGTTCCCAACATTCCAATGTGCTATCTAAAATTAGAAAGCACCACAGATGCAACATAAGGAATCTATTTTCTCACTCCATAAAAGTTAGTTAGCTCTTGATTTCCTATCGCCAGAGGATGTCATAAGGCTAAAGGAAAATATTCAAGAACACTTGTCAGTGGTGTTTCCCAAACTATGGATTGTGAGATGGTTCTTGATGGGTCGAAAGTCCAAGCAATAAATACATATGCCCTTAATTTCTGTATTCATCTTCTCACAGTCGCTGCTTTCAATGACAGAGGACAAATATCAGGCTATCTCTTTTGACAAATTACTGCTTATTTTTTACATGGGGATTAGTGTTTACAAACTCCTCTCACTTTGCAGTCAAAGAAAGAAAAGTAAAGGGAATTATGTGACAATCGTGTTAGGGTACAGTGTGTGGAAGGAAACACATAGCAAAATGTAAAAACCTGTAAGCGAGCTGTACACATTCAGCAGTCAGGAAACCAAACACGAAGATCACTGTTGTTTGTAATTTTGTAATGTGATGGAAGCAAAGTGGGTGGGTCACAAAAGTTTGTTGTTCTATATAATGGGCCGTGATTGTAAAAAGTTTGGAAACACTGATCTATAGGACACTACTACAGTTCAGAGCAAATCACAACACTGATTTAGCACTCTGCTGCAGGTTCCTAAAGCTGAGGCATCTTAAAATTCTTCCACATTAGATGACCTACCAGAACAGTTCGTATCAAAACAGAATGCTGTTAAAATTAAACTGGCAACTATAGAGAACATAGCAGGAGCCCACAAAGTGCCAACCGTTCATGATTGGTTATAAATGGCCTTGGGAAGTTGCTGAGAGAGGGCGTGTGAGTGCATCCTGCAGGGCTGGATCTTTCCTGTGCACACAGTTGAAAAGTTGATCCCTCGTAATTGCCTATTTTAAAGTCAGTTTATGTGAGTGTCTTTCCTGAGTCATCAGTCGCATATTAACTTTTTTACAATGAAGATCAAGATGCCTTAGTCCTCTGTTCAAGCAAAGACCTTGTCTTTGGCCAATATTTACTTCTCACAGAAACCTTCATGTTGACATTGACAGAAGTCAATATCTGCTCTTTTGGTTGATTTTCCAAGGGCAGCTAATGGGTTTCACTCCTAAAGGAAGGCACAGTGTCCAAAGTTTCTCTCCTTGCAATCTTAAACAAATTACTTTAAGGGTGAACACCCTTGAGGTACCCGGGAGTATATGGTTATTCAGGGGTAAATGATGATACAGGATCACAAGTAGTCCCATTTGAACCTAAACAATATAACTGGAAATCGCCTTAGTAAATACATATATCACGTTTACATAAATCATTATAGGGAGGGCTAAAGAGGCTCAGATTGAAAGAAATATAACTGGTGACTGGAAAGAGCTAGACAAGGTTCTGCTGTTGCTATTTGATCCTCTCATCCCCATAGATTGGCTGAATGTGTAGCCCGGGATCCCAGGAGGATCTCTAGGCTAGAACCTGTGCTGAAGATGGAATGTCCTAGCCAGTGGCATCATCAGGCAGCACCCACGTTTCCATCCTTAGACAGTCGCCCGAGAGCGGTATGTTTCCTGTCCATTAGCATCATTGGGGAGATGCTGGAGAGGAGACTGTCTATTATAAACACCGGTTCTCTGTAGTGATAACAACAGAAGGGCACTGCAGGCACCCAAACACCACCATTGGAAAGGGCTATGAACAGGAACTCAAGCACTCATCCTTTACCCTAGCTCAGATCTGGTTTGTTTGATTGATGTCTGGGAATGTATTGCTACTTTCCAAGAACTGCAGCTCTCAGAGTTTGCTCGTGGAAAGCATGAAAGCAAATCTACAGAATGTCGTGATCTTAACTCGTCAATATACCCATCTACAGGGAAAACAGAAAAAAATAATGGATTCATGAATTAAAAGCACCTTGGAGGGAAGTCATAAAGAGGACGAGAGGGGAACCTGACTATCTGGAAGTCACATTCAATAATATTTTCTGTCATTCACTGCCATTCCTTGTCACTGCCAGCCATGTTTCCCTGCAGTTATGATGAGGTACATCAGCATCGGGAAATTAACTCTGGTGGCAAATACACCTAGAGCACAGAGATTGAAGGGGATTACCACTCAGTCCTTGGCACTGAGTGCACCACTTCTCACATAGAAAACCTCCTTTTGGATGCTCCTGTCTGGAAACCAATGACACAGTATGCATTTACACCACACTATGGGAGGCACACAATACTAATCTGTGCCTTTTCCTCTTTGCAGGTGAAATGCTCACTTTAAGGTTAAATATAAAGACCAAAATTATATATTTCCTAGGATTACCAAATTAAATCGTTTGCCAGCCAACTTTTACACGGTTATGCATGGGAACCCTCTTGACCATACGCCAGATGCTCTCCAGTGGCCTAGGTTATTTCATTCCGTAAAATTCATTGAAATATATGGTAGTTATTTTTCTCAGCACTCAGTACATCACATTTGTAGTGCCCAGGGTCCCATTGCAAAACTAAGAGACCCAATAACTGCCACCCCTAGAAACCTCCTGAGTTCTAAGTAAGAACCAGAAACAAGTTAAAGGAACCCTAACCTAATCTCTAAACTCCTCGCTGGGATGCCCACCATAACTGTCCCAGATTATTACCTTGTGACACACACAGAATCTTTTGGTCCACCAATAATCTCCTTCTCTCCATACCTGCACCCAGATGTATGACACAGAGAAAGTCTCTTTGCAGTTCAGGCTCCCAAACATTGGAGTTAAATGTCCATCCTCATTGGACCTCTTCTAACCCTCAAGAAACACAGAACATCACTTGGATTGGCCCCTAACTGCAAAAATAACTGAGTGACTACTTTGCTATTTCTTGGACTGTGGGTACAAGTGATGAGAGTTGCGCTATCTGCAGTACAACTGAACTAAATGAGTGAGGAAATGAAGACTAAACTGCCATGGAATGGAAAGACCATGTTATAAAATAAATCAGTTTGCGTTCAAGAATAGGAACATCTGACTCATACTACTCCTATGACTTTGTATGGCTCCCCCAACAATCATTAATACTCACCAGCACCAGTGAATGCCAATATAACCACAGATGGCTTACCTGGTGATGGTCAAAGGTCCTGAGCCACTGTCTATGGGCCCCCAGGCCTAGAGGCTCGGCTTCTGCATCATTGGCTAGGGCTTCACATCTATAGTCTCTTTCAAGACCACAACTGCTCAGACCTACTTCCAAAACTGGGCATCATCTGGTCGGTACTTGGAGCTGCTTCCAGGACCTCATATGTGTGGGCCATGGAGCACAGTAATAAAGGTACAGCATAGCGGTGCAGTCAGTCTATCATAGACTATACTTAGTCTGGCATAATAATGGTGATCTAGTTTCATGAAAGCAAAAGTGATATTAATAAGTCTAGCCTTGTCAAGTGGGCACTGTTTGTTATTGCTTAGTTTTGCAAACAATGCAATCTTCAAACCATATATATATATATTGATAGATATACCCATAGATATATATATTTATTTATATATATATATGAGGGGGTAGTAAGGGTGAAGATGGCCGCACTCCTAGGAAGGTAAACACAACTAGTCAAGTTAATTATACAGTAAGAAGTGGTGCAGGTGAACAGAATGCCCTACCACCCATGGGCAAAAATCAAGTGTAAAACCTTTACACAAGTAATGATAAGCAAAATTAGACCACTGCACACAATCGATACTAGTATGACACAAGTATTTCACAGTAAGTAATGTCTAGTTTCCATTGGATAGATGAGACAAACATGTACGTCGGTGTTCACATCATTTTTTGGAATATGATGTCTTTATTGTAGATAGCGTTGCATTTCAGTAAACAAAGTACTTCACTGCAGACACAGCCAACACGTGTTTCGTTACGCTGGTGACTTTTTCAAGGCTGTAGAAAAGCATACATATACATACTTTGTAATTCTTCTTACATGGAAAATAATAAATAATGTACATAATCAAATTATAGTGGTCACTAGCAGAATTCTTTTAATTTTATGATCTCTGTAAAGGGACCAAATAGAAAATGGGAGGGTCCCAAAGGATGAGCAGTCAGATATAGGAGTCATGGACATGGCTGAACCACCAAGAGTCACAAAAATCTGCCAAGGAGACACCATGTGTTACATGCCAAGAGAAGACCCAGCAAAGAGAAAAAGAAGACACACTGCAGATCATATATAAAATATAGTAATGAGTAAAGTTAGAGTACAAGTGATATAGCTCAGTGTAATACCTTAGGAGAGAATGGAGATTGTGAATAATCCAAACAAAGCATAAGTCAGTGAAGAAACCAAGAAAGGACTGTTAAGCCCATAATCATACCTATTTGGGTGAGACGATCGTACGCCAAAGTCAATAAGTCAATCATAAAAGAAATTTAAGTCTTTGCGTCTAAAAATGTATAAAAGAGAGACAATGCAAGAACAGCCAGCTATGTATGATACATTACAGAGAGCGCAAAAGCGCATATAACACACACCACAAACGATGTTGGGAGCCCAATAAGCTCTAAAGACTGGGAAATACCTGAAAATGGGCTATCCGAAATCAAAAATTCTAGCTGGCGAAAACGTCCAAGGTAGATGCAGGGTAGTCCATACGGTGGACCATGATAACTCCAAGAGCAAATTCTAAAATGTAATGAAAAAAGCCATAGCTAGGAATAACCTTTGGACAAATGAAAACCAACATTAACGTCATTCCCAAACGACCAGACTGGGTATATATAACCCCAAATAATACACCCCACCAAGGGATATTACATGCAAAAAGATTTCCTAATCACAAAAAGGCCAAAACATCAAACGTCAAGTTATATCAACCAATTAAGTACACCAAGGTAAAGAATGGATGGGGACCCAATGTAGATTAAGTAAATTAAAGTATAATAATCCAGTGTAACACTGATATGGTTAGGGTATAGATACACATTATCGCCCTCCAAGAAATTAAATGGGACAACAAGGAAAGCTGTAGTAGAAAAAAAGTAGTCGCAAATTCAAGAAGCTGAGAACCGCCCATAATTGCAACCCAAATAGTACAAAAAGAAAAATTGTGCGGCATCACGCTCCCCTCCGAGCGTCCAATGTGTCAAAAAAAGCCGTATCCGAAAGGAAAACCTCATCCAGAATAACAAATGCAAATGAGAAACCCAGCCTCCAAATCACCGTAATGCAGACAAGTGTCTGTAGCCCCGAGTGCTGTGGTCGTGCCGACAAACAGTCGGTACATCGTAGTACGCGCGACTATAAGTAAGCGCGTGACACCAAAAGACACAGAAATCAAGGTAGGACTAATGAGTTCATTTGGAAAGTGCAAAGTTAAAAAAGAACGCCGACTACCTGGCAGCCATATTGGAACGTCGGACTAGATTGAGCATAATATGCGATTAATACAGAAAAACGACTGAATTAGAAAAACCTCCGCCAGGTCAAGTAGGAAAAGAAAAAAGAATGTATGTAAAAGCAAATGGAGCACTAGACAGGAAAAAGAAGCCAAAGAATATAATAAATGAAACATACACCGCATTGATGACAAGAACAAAATTGGTGAAGAAGTTGAACACATGCAAGCCTGGTCCAAAAGAAGAACAAGTTAAGAAAACAAACACATTGATGACAATAAGGGGAATAAGAGCTAAAGTTTAACAATCCATGATAATTAATGACATATAAAAAGAGAAACACATGTATATTGCGCAGAAACAACAGAGCCAAAAATCAATTAAATTTATTAAAGGCAGACAGAGTAATGAAGGTTTATAAATAATTATACATCACAAATCAGAAAAAGAACAATGATAATGCAGACATATAGTAGGTGAGTATGGTAACTCTTGACAAAGATAAACATATACCATCAGCATGACGGAGTAAAGTTCTTGTTGCAAGGTGTTATTTCATATCGGGGTACAAACACCTTAAGGTTCAAAACACTAAGAAATTGTAATTTTTGTAAACATGGTTGAATGATGTTACATATCCTAGTTACACCAGGGGTGTAAAAGGTGAAAGTGATACATGAAAGAACAAGATAAGATACAGCTACCCGAGGAAAACATGTAACTTTCGGTCCATGTTGAGGCCCAATTCTACAGCCTGAAGTTTTAGTATCCATTTGGCCTCACATCTGCGTAGATCTTTTGTCCTGTTGCCAAATCTGGGCAAAACGTCTACATGGGCAATTCCATGAAATCTAATGTTGGGAATGTCATTCTCCCCGTGCAAAAGGTTGAAATGTGTTGCAAGAGGGTAGGTTGAAGTATGGTTCCTAATCGCTCTAATGTGTTCTTGTATTCATTCTTTTAATGGGCGAATAGTACTGCCCACATATATTATTCCACCCACGCAAATAATGCAGTAAACAGTATACTTGGTATTACAGTTAATAAAGTGTCTAATGTGGTAGGTAATATTCGTATTGTAAGAAAAAGTCGTTGTTTTGTTGAGAGCCATGGAGCAGGACACACAACAACCACATTTGTAGACGCCCATCGGTTTGCTAGAGAGCCAAGTCTGCTGTGATGTCTTAGTAGGAGGTGCTAGAAAACTGGGACATAAAAGGTTTCTCAGGGTTTTGCCCCTGCTGTGTGTGGTGGATGGTGTTTTGTTGATTACGGAAGCCAAGCCAGTATCTAGTAATAATAGATGCCAGTGTTTTCTTAGTATCCGATATACTAGCGTACTGGCAGGGCTGAACCTAGTAATGAAAGGGATGGTACTTTTCTTTGCCAACTGGATGTGTTTAGTACGGCCTCTGATAAGTAAGGATTGGCGTTGTTTCAATGCAATTAGTTTGCTAGCCTTGGAGATCAGATCCTCCGAGTATCCTCTGGCACGAAAACGTTGTGCCAGGTCCCCAAGTTCTTCTGAGAAAATGTTGTTATCCCTACAGTTACGACATACCCGTACCATTTCCCCATATGGTATCGCCTGGATCTGAGATTTGGGATGTGCGCTGCGTGCGTGGAGAATAGAGTTACAAGCTGTAGGTTTCCTATACGGTCTGGATGAAATCTTGTTCCCGGTAACATATAGTAGGAGATCAAGAAATTCAATTTGGGCACTATCACTTTTGTAAGTGAAGGAAAGATTGAAGTCATTTGTATTGAGATGATCAATAAGAAATTTCAGGTCAGGGATGCTGCCTGTCCATATAGTGAGTATATCATCAATATATCTGCCCCAGAATAAAATATTTTGCGTAATCTGAGTGGGGCAGTTGGACCAAAGATATCGTTTTTCAAATTGTCCCACATAGAGGTTAGCATAGGAAGGCAAAAATTTGGCACCCATAGCTACCCCCTGTCACTGCTGATACCAACGTCCATTATATATATAAACAAACCAAGGGGACGGTCACCAGTAGGTAGTTATAGTTAGCGCCTAATTTCCATTGCAAGAGTATTTTTGCCAATAACTTTGGTGCTGCTTGCTGAATTTTCATGACATTTCAAAAAGGTATACTTTGGTCAGTTTAGCTGCTGTCTTGAAAGTTTTTGGGGTGATCTGACAAGTGGGGGCTGAGAAAAAAGGGGGGGGGCAAAACATATTTTCCCAGTGCATTTTCCTATAGGGGTTTTGATCACAACTGCAGCCCAAACTGCTGGACAGAAGTACACGAAATTTGGCAGAAAGTTAGCTCTTAGTCCAAAAAGAGCACTTTTTGTGATTTGGTGTAAATCTATTCAGTAGTTTTGGAGATATTAAAGGTTAAACATATATAGTTATCTAGGTACGTGGATCTTAATCAAATCCAACTGTCCCCGTGCTATCTGACTGGCTGCAAACACTTCAACAAGGAAGCCATTGGTAGCCATCTTGGGACTCACTTTCAGCCTGGTCCAAGAAAAAAAAGTGAAAATAAAAAGAAAGGGGGCCAGGGCAAGGTCACCCTGAGCCCCTAGCCTGGGTCTAGGGGGACTCTTATGGACCCCGCCAGGGCTAGAAATCATTTTTGTTTTTAAATCTCTGAAAAATCAGTGGGCCAGGAACTGCAGATGTTCCAGAAAAAAGGGCGATTCCTCCCCACCTTTTTTTAATTCTAATTTTGCCCCTGGGTGGACCAATTCCCAGGGGCATTGGAAGATTGAAAGAGGAGGGCGGATTAGGGCATATATTATCTCTGGGGCTTATATTAGCTCCAGGGACCTTCACCTCGCTGGGGTGATGACAGAGAATTATGGGAGGGGGCATGTGGCCTCCCTGCACCCCGGGGACCACCACCTCCCTGGGGCAAAACATTAATTCCAAGTGGGGGCAGCCCATATGGCCTCCTCCACATCCCCGGGGACCACCACCATTCCGGGGCTAAATGTGAAATTAATGCATGGGGGCCTTCATGGCCCCCACACGGTCCAAGGGACCACCACCTCTTTGGGGCAATTTCATCGATTAAGTGGGGGGAACCCCCCAGAACCCTGAGAAATATCACCTCTGAGGGTGAAATTAAATAATGAAGGGGGTCAGTCATGGATCCCCGGCCCTGGGGACCACCACCTCCCCAGGTTTTTAAACATTTAACCTATTTAAACATTGGAGGAGGACCGCGGGGTGTGGTGGAGCCAATAATAGCCCTGGGGACCACCACCCCCTATGGCTGGTGCCTGCTATGTCCCAGGGTCCCCAACCCGGGGACATAGCTGTTTGCTCTGACTTGGCAGAAGCTTCGACAGTCCCCGCCATTTCAGAGCAAACACTTGGATTCTAGCGGGCGAGAGCTGTCAAACTGCTCTTGTCTGCTGGAAGCAGAGGTTTCCTCAGTTTCCCTGCCTGCAGAGATGCGGGCAGGGAAACAGAGGAAACAATTGCTTTTGCAGACAGAGAGCTTCATGTTCAGCAGCTCCCTGTGTGCAGAAGCAATGCCGGCTCCCGCAGGAGGTGGGGAGCCTGCTGGGACCGCTGGGGCCTTCAGGCTCTCCTGAGGTCCCATTGCACACTGGGTGCCCTGGACCCAGGGGATGGGGTTCTTGGGGCCAAAATCAGCCTGGGGAGGGGGCCTGTGCGTTCCCCCTCCTCTATTTAATTAAGACCAGGTCCCAGGGATGGGGTGCCCTGGGCCGAGATCAGCCCAGGGAGGGGGATGCGTGGCCCACCTCCCCCATTGAATAGAAGTGGGCCCAGGGGGATAGCTCCCCGGGGCCAAACTCAGCTGGGGGTGGGGTTTCACCCCCCCCCCAGGGTTCTCCCTTTAAATTGCTAAGAGAATGCAAATGTGCAAATCATCTAGAAACTGCGCCCACTTGGTCCCGCACCGTCTACCTTAGTAGTATGCATATATCTTCCCCCCTTTTGATAGGATGATGGACACTTTCCCAAAGGGCCCTCCCGTGCATTTCCTGCCAATTTTATGGCATGTTCTTGATGCCGAGGAATATGAGGACATCTCCTCAAATTATAGAAGCACTTATTTCATATAGATAAGAGGAAAGACCATGATTTGGTGGAGATTTACGTCTTTGTAGTCACGTTGGCCTCTCTGTAGGAGGATTCATGTTATCCCAGAATTATTGAAAAAGATGCACAGGGAACAATCACAATGCCAAACACACACAAGGTCACTGGTGACATTTAATTGTGCTCCATTACACAGCTGTAGTGTAAAATACATATTAGACATTTACCCAAGGAGGCAGGAAAAAACTCCACTTGGACTCTTGTTGGATAAAAGGGCTGATGAGATTCCTCTGTGGCAAAGTAACTCACACAACTACTGATGCAGACACTCACGCACCCACTCACAGATGCACTCACTCACTTATACACTTATACTCCCACTCACAGACCCAGTCAGAGCCTCACACACCCACTCTCAGACTCACTCACATACCCACTCACAGACCTATTTATGCACTCAGTCACCCACTCAGAGACACACTCAAAGACTCACACACCCACTCACAGACCCACTCAGAGGCTCACCCACACACAGACCCACTCAGAGACTCATGCACCCACTCACAGACCCACTCAGACACCCACACACCCACTCACAGACCCATTCAGACTCAGACACTTACTCACAGACCCACTTAGACACTCATGCACCCTCTCAGAGACTCAGACATGCATGCACCCACACACAAACCCACTCAGACTCTCACACATACACCCACAGACCCACACAGACACTCACACACGCACTCAGAGATACTTTCACACCCAGAGACACCCTCTTACACCGAGACAGACACTCTCATACCTACTTTCACATCCACGTAGATCCTCTACATATGGTCTGTGCCCCTCCCCCCCACATGCACCTAACCCAATGCAAAGGGATATGGTGTGTGAGGTTTTTCCCCCCCCATTGGGCTATGGATCTGCCGGTACTCAGGGATCTGCTAAGGATTCGCATCTCTAGATAGCTATATATTTTTTCCTTTAATAACTCTGAAACTACTGAACAGATTTGTACCAAATAAAAAAAAGAGATCTTTCTGGAACACGATCTACCTTTCTGCCAAATTTATTGTAAATTTGTTTAGCGGTTTCGGCTGTGTACATGTGATCAGAAAATATGCTGTAGCTCACAGTGCACGTTAGCCAGTGGCTGAACTGAACGGACCCGCTGCCCTCTGCTATGAAGGGAGGGAGCAAAACGTGAATGACACTGAACGAGAACAATGGATGAGGAGGGCTGACGGAATGCATCTGTATGTATGAATTTTTATTATGAGAACATGATGCTGGCAAAATAGCTAACGCGTATCTTGGTCAGTGCTAATTACACAATAGTCCTCGATTTGCCAGTCTGCAAGGGATAAGTGGGGGGCGGTTTGCAACTGAGCAAGTATTGATGAGAGAGGCAAGAGACTGGCTATTAATGCGTACAAGGATCACATCTAGCCCTTATCCCAGAAATCGAGAGCTCTGTGCTCTTGGGACGAGTCACAGCTAATGGTGTGACTTCATCATGGTCCTCAGAGGGTTAACACCGAAGGTCACAGGATTAAGACAGAGAATTAAAAATATGGTAACAGCCCACCTCTTTCCAAGCTCTGACACAACCAACACCAAGGCCTCTTCTTTCATGTTAGCGTCTAGCATTACCCATTTCATATGGATGGCTGTGCGTAAATAGCGGGTGTTAGAGGCATCCGCGTTCCATGCCACTGAGAACTTGACCTTTGAACTGACAGGCCAGTGTCCCAGGACACCTTTCTGCCAATAACTGGCTTATCTCATGCACTATGCACATAGCTAATCCGTGGAGACAGCGGATTTAAACCTTATTCAGCAGCGACCCAAAAAATAAAACATAGAAAAGAACCGAGGCCCATATTTATACTTTTTAAGCGCCACATTTGCATCCCTTTTTGACGCAAACGTGGAGAAAACTTGCAAAATACAATTGTATTTTGTAAGTTTGAGCCGTTTTTGCGTTAAAAAGTGGCGCAAATGCGGCGCTAAAAAAGTATAAATATGGGCCCAAATGTTTAAAAAAAACAGGGTTTTATGCACATTTTACTTCAATATTTTTCTAATGTCTTTTGTCGTTTCCATTTGTCCTCTTTACTGTATTGAAAATATGTTTGCAGGGTTATCTCTTTTCTGATAGTCTTCTTACTCTGGCTCCCCAGGGCACTGGAGGTTTGTTTTTTTCTCCTGGGACTCAGGCCTCAGATTATAGGCCCCCATTTACTGAGATGACACGTTTTCCTCCGAGAAGCAGATGCATCCTGTTTCAACGCTTTTTATTTATTTGCATTTCTAACGAATCCCCTGGGCCACCATTTAAACGTATTCATGCCTGAGCCGTCTATAGGAGCAACACACACATATATGTTTTAACATCAATGAAACGCATATTGATTATTGAGGGGTACAGCGTCTCGGCCTTGGCTGGGTGGAATCAGTGCAGTTGATGGAAGGAAGAAGGACAAGCAGGGAAGAGGGAGCACAGCGAGGTGGGGGCACGAGCTCATGGATATGTCTGGTTATGTGCCTCAAGCCACTTGTGGGGTGCGTCCACTCTAGGGAGCAGCCTGAAACATGAAATACCCCCCCCCCTTAACCATGCTCCAATCACACCAAGCACCTGAAATGAGAAAACCCGACTCTCCTTGAGAAAGTTCCCTTCACCCTTTCATCCCCCTTTATCCATCCATCCTTTCACCCTTCTATCTATTCATCCACTCATCTGTTCATCCTTTTAGCTTTACATCATCCTTACATGATCCATCCTTTCACTCTTTAATATATGCATTCATCCTTTCATTCATATAGTTACCCAGTCATTACCTAGCCATCCTTTCACGCTTCCCAACCTGTCCATTCTTCATCCTTCCATCCGCTCGTCCCAGCACCTTTCCCTCTTCCATCCATCCTTTCTCTCTTCCATCTATTTGTCCTTTCACTGGCCCATCTATCCATTCCTTTGCCTTTCCATCCATTCACCCACCCAGCCATCCTTTTACAATTCCCCACCTGTCCCTTCTTCATCCTTCAATCCACTCATCCTATCACCTACTCATACTTTTTTCTCTTCCATCCTTTCACCTGGCCATCTATCCATCCTTTCACTCGTGCATCCATCAATTCTTTCACCCTTCCATCTTACCTTTCATCTTTCTCCCTTAGTTACCTTCACATCACCTTCCTTCCATCATTCAATTCGCCTCACATTCTCTTTTCTCTTTGTCTGTCCATCTTTTGCCTCCCATCCGTAATGTTTTTTACCTCTCTCTCCTGTGCTCACATTGTTTCTGCGTTTCTGCCATTTTAATAATTTCTTAATTTATCTTTCTGTTTTAGCTTTGCTGTGTGCCAGGTCACCTCTCACTCCCAGCTGCATGGCACTCCCCAACAATAATGTTTATGAGCATTTTGCCTACAGACCTGTACTTTAGAGGAGTCCTATAATCAACTAATTAATGGTTTAGTGAGAGGCATTATTGAAACTCTTTTAACAGTGCTGTCAAATTTAATGCTGGTAGAAAATGGAACTTAAGCAGAGCTTCACCCTGCCTGACTGCCATTAGTGACAGAGTGGGTGGTAATGAAGTGTGAGTAAGACAGTGTTGTGGGGAAAGGGAAACTGGAAAAGGTGTATAAGAAACCTGAATATCTGAATATTTCTTACAGAAGTGACTTCAGAAATGCTGTTCAAACCTTTGTAGTCTTGCATTTGGATGGTGGTAATGCCCTACACCATGGCCTCCCAGATCCACACTGGTGCCCCCTTAGGGACACCCTGCACCACAGCACGTCTTACCTTACCTGAAGAAATATGATCACATCACCCCCATCCTAATGAAACTCCCTTGGCTCCTCTTACCAGCCTGCACCATCTTCAAAACCAGCTACATCATTGACAAAGTCATCACTGCCAGCACCCCCATTAATCTTATGTCTGCTTCTCTGACGGGGCTCGGACACATGCAGCCCAGCACCATCAGATTACTAAATGTAAAAAAAGAAAAACCTGACAACAGGCCTTTTCCATCTTTGCACCCAGGACCTGGAACAACGTTCTCATATTCATCAGGACCACTCCAACACTATTCCAGTTTAGGAAAGACTTGAAGACTCATCTCTTTAAATAACAGTACATCACAATGCATTAACCATCCGCAACTCACATTCATCTTATTTGCTAAAGTAAGCTTGCCTTTGGCCATATACATAACTTTACTGCATTCTGGCTAGGCACGTGCTATAGAAATAACAAATAATGACACACATGTGTATGATATTTGTTTGTTTTTTGGAAAGACTTTTAGGTGTATATTTCTCAGTATTCCTCTTTCTTTGCTCTGGTGTACAGTTGTTTCTTCTTTTGTTCTGGGAGGTTTGTAATTTGTTTTGGTGTCCATTTCTTTTCTATGTCTTGTTTGATTTGAAACCTACTTTGCTTTACTGGACATGCCTTTGTGTAAACAGAAAGTGTGTGGCATCTTGGCCACGGTGCTCACCTGTAGAATGTGTACCCTGCAGTTGGTCGTGGAGTGAGATCTCCTTTAGTGGTTGTGACCTCTTGTCACTTGGTGGGTAGTGGCATGCCCTGCTGTGTTTGGCCTGCCTGCATATACTGTAATCCATAGCTCTCATGCAAACTCTAACCCTCTTTTTAGACTAAACCTTGCAATGGTTAACAAGGCCAGACTGGGGAACCACAGCAGCTCTAGTACAAATGCTGACAGCAATACAGCTCCCTACATCTCCTCACACAATCTCTCCCTTTATCTCCATCCATTCACTCTCATTCTCTGCTCTCTTCTCACTCTCTGATCATTTCTCTCTATCTTCCCCCTCTAACTCTCCTCCTCTTTCTCTGTCTCAAAGTCCGTAATACCCCCAGCCACCTCCCACTTCCTAAAGGGAGCTGGGAAAAGTGACAGAGGCTCAAGGAGCCGTTCTGGGAATTCAAAACTACCCTCCAAGGGCTCCAGCCCACCTGGTAAATCCCCAGTGGAATAAAAATCCTGTCCATCCCTGATACCTAAATAAATAATTATGAAACATATGTTACCACTTCATCAGTACTTGAAATATACATTTGCTATGATTGCCTCTTTCCATTGCATTTTCGTTTTCTAATTTTCTGCATTATGTTTTCTTAATGTCCACAAGATGCCATTCAGCAGGCCCAGACAAAAAGCATGATGATTCATTTTAGTAGGTAATAACACCTGTTAGTTGTACTCTACCCCGTGGACCAAAGTTTATCGATTTTGCAGAGTTCGACCCTTGACCCTCAGGCTGCAGTGGGTGCATTAAGCTTCTGCACTGTCTTAAAACACGTACTATTACAGTAGAAGACCTAAGTCCCACCTTGGGCTTGCGTGTTGCATGTAGGCTGAGACGTGGGTATACTTAACAAAAATGCAAACTTTAAATACTAGGAAATTCACTCTTGATCAAAAAATGATAAAAGAGATGGCATCTAAAATCTCTCCACTGACTGTGCAAAATGTCCTCTGGTATTTAGAAGTTGCTGACAGGGCCCTTTCTGAGACACCTTGTGTAATGCGTCGAACCACAGTCTATATTTCACTTTTCCCATCCACGTTAATTAACAATGCCAGGTACCAGAAAGACGGTAAGTAGATACCTTATTCCCTAAAGTGCGCCTCCGAAGAGCTCTTAGGCTGCAGGGACATCTGTCATGTCACCTACCGAGGTCCTCAGAAGTGCTGTCGAACATCTAATTGTCGCGGCCGCCAGCACGGCAGGCAGGTTTGGGCCTCCGCTTAGTTTGGCTGGCTTCCAGGTGCTTTACGGCATGATATATGTGCCTTCTCGATCTCACTCCACCCGCCCCAACTCTGGGCTCTAGATCTCACATTATGAGCCTTCAAACCTGAATTAAAAAGTGACAAGAAAGGTGATTTCAGGAGGAGATGGCGATTAATCACTTGTTCTCCGCTGTCTGCGCAGCACAAGATGTACAGCATCTCTGTCGTTCTTAGCAATGGAACAATACTATGAGGGATATCTATCTATCTATCTAGATAGTATGTATGCACATGTGGTATGCATATATAAACACATAGATATTTTCAACAAACGCTTGTATCAAACAAACTGAACGCACTCACGGGATCTTAGGTTCTGTGTGTGTGTGTGTGTATATATACATATATATATATATATCTATATATATATATATATCTATATCTATCTATAAGATACATGATGGGAAGTCATGCAATATGGTCAAATATTGCAATCAAGGGTTTCTTGTGGCATTAAACTATGAGACCAAAGTTGCAGTTGTTTGTAAATGTCACCAAAACCCAGAAATGGTAATATAGGACTCAATTATACATGTTACCTGTTATGGACTTTTATGTTATTTGGTTTATTTTGCTGGAGTTAGATTGAAAATACAGCTTTCTGCAAAGTGAAGCTAACAGTGGGCACAGAGCAGAATTAGAATATTTCAAGGATACAATGTTGATAAAACAAAGGTAAACGGTGAGGGACAGTGGATTTATACAATTCTGTGGCTGTGGCGTTACCCACATTATAGATTTACCACATTTGCCACATAATTTGCAGATTTCATGAAATACAATTTTATTAATTCTTTAGTAGTATTATTTTCATCTAGCTCAAAATGGATCAAAATAATATTACAAAAGAATGTGCCATATAATATGATTTTCTGACACATAATTTAGATACCCTTGCAACATAATTTGGATAAACATGCCACATAATCCTATTAGCCTTGTTAGTGGTAAAGCTCCACATAGTTTTTGGGAGACTGTTATTATGATGGTGAAATACATATGTCCTTGGGTACCATAGAATATAGCCTACGTTTCACAGTTCCCTGTGAATTATGTTTTTTTATACCACTGCATTAGAAATATATATAAACATACACACTTTTGATCTCAAAGAAAGCTAGGGGCATGGACAGGAAGCATGATAGCTTAGGGCACCTGGAATCACCATGAGGATTTGAGGTTCCTTGAGGGGTAGTAAATGAACGTTTGGGTTCATGAGTGGCTAAGATATCAAACTTCCATTTAAAGTGTGAGATAGGAGTAGTGTGGTTGGGTTTCGAGTTGGGATTAGGGCTGTAGTCAGGGTAAAGATTAGGTTTAGGTTTAATGGAATGAAGAAAGTCCTCAGCTGGTTAGCCTTGCAGTACTTCCCTTTATTACCACGATGTTAACCTATATTTTAGATTTTGTCTCTGTTCAAAGGAGCCCTAACACAAGGCTTGTCCTGAACAAGTCTTTCACTGCTCAGTTTAGGAAAGAACAGGCTCCAAAGCAATTTCCTCACACTACTTCCTCATGAGGCGGTAGTTACCCTCAACCACTACTAGTGCTGTGTACTGGTTGCTAGAAGCCCTGATAGGTTTTGTAGATATCTGGCTGCACCACATGGGTGGACCCTACTGACACCAGGCTGTAAATACAGATAACCACAACAGCAGGGACCTCTTATTTCCTGAAAAGTGAACAGAAATTCTGAGATGATTTTTAGTAACACTTGATTGATTGTAAATAGGTTTCCCCATTGAATGACCATGTACTCCCCTTTGTTTTAAAGAGTTGGTAAAATGGAGGATGTGGATGCTGCCCACAGGAAAACCACCAGTTTCTACCCACTTCCATTTTTTTTCCAGGGATAGGCACATGTTATTACATTAAGAGCCTTCCTTGAAGAATTAGTTGTTTGATGGCACATAGCCATAGTACTCCTGTGCAGGATGGGATCAAGTCAAGCCTGCTTTGCTTAGCAACATTATCTTCGCTAAAAGACGGGAAACCTGCAAATCAAGCCCCGTCCTTTTGTCTGAGTTGTTTAATTAAGGTGAACAAAGACAGCATCTCACAAAATCAATGCTTATTCTGAGCCAGTGGTTGCTAGTGGGGGAACCACTGGTGTCATTTTTGAGAGCCAAAGCTCACTTTTTTCTCATCTGACGTTTCCTAAGAGCAAGCAAGGGAAAAGCACACGAAGGAAAAAGAATGAGGAAGAGAAAGACAGAAAAACCTGCACCAATAGAGATGCAGGAACCTGCAAGAGTGGGATAAAGGGTTATAGAGTGTCTGGCAGTGGATTAAATAGGTCTGAGGTGGATTCTAAACTACGCAGTCTCGCTTTTATGCACTCTGACATTTAATAGTACCACCGCGGGCTCCTGAGCAGAGCATTGGCATTGGCAAATTGCAAATTAAACACTACACAAAATTAAATATTCCGTAATATAAAAGCCAAAAACATAGACATGGTGCCCCTAGTCACAAAACGTCATGTTGTAATCATACAGTATTATTACGCAGCACCTTTATGTGACTAGGGTTTAACACATTCAGAAGCAGGTGAGTAAAGACATCTGCACTCCAAAAACGGGACAATTGCAGACAGTATATCTCTAGTCCAAACCTTAATTTTTAATAAAATCGGTATTTCATTTGTTAGGTAAGCACATTCTAGCTACTTAGATTCACAGTACTGAAAAGTAAGATACAAGTAATGTTTCCTTTCAGTTATTTGTCATGACAACATTAGAGCACTGAATAGTGGTTGTTGTGTACAGCACTGTTGTAAACCCAAAATGTTTAGCACGGCTACTTGTGACCAGGGGATAATGCAAGGCCCTGCATCTCCCACGGTGCAGGGGACCCCAGGGACTAGAAGGGGCCAGGGCTGGACTGGGAACCCAAAGCAGACCTGGCACTTTTGTTGCACCAATCCTGGTGGTGGTGGTGGTGGGGGGGGGGGGTGTTGCTGCGGGTTGCAAGTGTGAAGCGCTGCTGCTTTTTTTCACTGGAGGCCGATATTGCAGCGCCACTGCAAAACCAGCCCCCATCGTGCCAAAACAGGCCCGACCCTTCCAGCATCTTGGGGAAACGCCCGATGCCCGCTACGGCGCTTCAAGCACCCAAGCAATGTTAGTAGGTGGTGACAAAACAAAGAACAGCTACTGCTGCATGACACATGCATAGCAGTTTACTGAAAGAAACACAGTTGCAACATTTATTGATTTATTGTTGCAATATAGAAAATCCCAGAAAAAGGGGGCCCATGTGGCTGTGTTACTTCACACAGAGAGAGTAAGAAGAGAGCGAACCAGGGAACAAACCACTAGGGAAAGAGAAATGACAAAGAGAGAGAACACTATGAAGAGACGAGAGAAAGTAAGAGAGCCACAAACTATAAAGTGTTAAATGACCAAGGGACAGCTGAGTGACAGAGACAGAGTGAGAGCGAGGATAGATGAGCAACGTAGCTGAATGTGAGAACAGGAGAGGGACTGGAGAAGAGAAAGGAGATCGCCAGATAGGGAGATGCAGACTATAAAAAACACAGCTGAATAACAGACACCTAACAGAGAGTCAGAGACAGGAGAAAGCGAGAAAGCGGCTATGAAAAAAGGTGTGAGAAGGAGCAGAGAGAGGAAGGAGAAGAGGAGAAAATGAAAGGGAAATACGGCACTTCGGCCTAAATAACAAGTGCCACAGAGGTCTACCCTGTTTTGGAAATGTATCAGGTGCTATAAAATGCACCTAACCAGAGTTTTCCCCAGTGCTGGGGAATTACATACAGCAAAATCTCTGTGTCCAGGTAATTACTGGCTCTGTTTCCCCTGTTAAACCAGTCTCTGTGAAACTTTGTGTAGGCTGAGTTACGGTGGGGACCCCCTTCATCATAATTTGTAGGTGACCCCTATGTTTTCGTTACGCCACTGCTGGTGACTTCATTTGTCCCTGCATAGAAATCTTTTCTCACTGCTCTGTTATGTGTGAATGCACCAGGGTAGAAGGGGTAAAGGCCCTTGACGCCAATCAACAAGCATTGGTTGGAGTTGGCGTTCAGTTGTGCATGTCCACTTTCTGCATAAGCCGGCATTCTAGTTGCCATCGTAAGCACTTGACATGACTAGTCCTTGTGCACAGATGACACTGTGGTCTCTAAGGCCTCATTATGAGTGACTTGTTACCTCCGATGCTGCTGGTAACTCTAGAAGTTCTATGGTGGGGAACTAATAGGGATGAAAGGTTTATTCTGACAATTCATGAACAGAGACATGTTAAGGATTTTGGGGGCGCTGGGCCAGACATACTTGAGGGCCCATGTTCGGAGCAGCTTTGGACTTGTGATCCAACTTCAGCTTATTCTTGCCCTCTTTGGCCAGTTCATTAACACTGCACATGCAGACTAGTCCAAATTCTAAATGTGTTTTCATTTATTATTTAGCGATAGTCATGTGTGTTTTCAATACTGAAATATAGCAGCAGACCTACACCCGTTTCTCAAATGTGAGGTCCTGTTTTGATCTACAAGGAACTTTCTATGGATGTTGCAAGTGGTTGATGAACATAAACACATTTCTCTGTTATGTTTATGTTAACTTATGTTTCAAAAATCATTTCAGGTCACCTGGGCAGGATTGTGTGGAGAACAGAGCCGGATCTATCATGGGATCCCCTGAAAGACTGGGGCCCTGGGCCAGAGCCCACTTTGCCCACGCCTTAAAACGTTCTGGTTCATGAAGTGCCTTACGCATAATGAAAGGCGTGATCGTAGCTTGCAAAATACCACGTTACTATTTGTCTATTTTCAGAATATATCTAGAGAAAAATGCAAAAGTATTTATTTTCTCAGGCATGGATGTTAACTGTCCCCTCATCATGAGGGAGAGTATTAACCTGCTCAGCATTTTCAGCAAACAACACTTTGCATGCTGGGAATTTTAAGTGTACTTTTTCCTTTAGAAGTTTGGACCTACAAATCGTAGCTTTGCACTGACTGCAGTCCCCCTTAGGAGTGACATGGTGCCAGTAGACAGTTACTGCTGAACCCTCCTCTGCGCAACAATGGTAACTTTAGGACAGTGAGACTGGTGCCACCGCGCTGGGCACCAAGCTCACGGGGGCATCACATTTTAAAACATATTATAGGGTTAAAGGCATCTAATGCAGAGATCTTTGTGTGCCCAGCAAATTTCACGGAATAATAATAAGATAGAGATAACATTGTCGATAGATCACAGCTTTGTATTATATGTGGATAGCACAGTGGGTTGCTGCTGTTGTTACTTAGATGCTTTTGTTGCTTCAGTTAAAAAGGTACAATACTTATATAGTACAGTGGTCTATGCATCAGCTTCAAAGAGTTGAATGCCAACTGCAAATGATAGGTTTAGAGCATTATTTGTTCTTTCGCTCCATCTTTTTTCATTCTTTGTTGATAAAAAGGGTTCACTTAGGTAGTAATCCATTCTTTTTAACATACATAACCCCAACCATTGTAGATTTTAAATCCTGAGCTTCTGTTTTCCTACTCTTAACATATAATTCCCACCAGTGTGGATGACAAGTGAAGCCTGCAGCTTGTATCCCTCATAGTGTTATGTAATATTTCCTACACATTGATTTACATCAATTATTATGAATCATTGTCTTTATATAACATGTGTGATTTAAAGCACTCTGACACACTACATTGGGTTGGATAGCGCTATAAAAAAATGAATGTGAGAAAGGGGCTATAGAGAAATGAGGGGACAATGTTGCAGGTAGGATGGGATTCAATTCATGCAGAAGGCGGTCTTGGGGGTCCTAACAAAGACTGTCGCACAGAGCGCCACCAACGATGACGTCGGCCCTGTTGCCCACTCTTCCTTCCCCTTCATACCTGTGACTCACTTTCTCGATTCTTCCATGAACTGTAAAACACTCAAGTAGCTCTTGTCTTCTGCCCATGAAGTGGCTACTGGTTGCAAAATCCAGTAAAGCGCTAATACATTACCCTTAGAAAATGTTTGTTGTGTGCCTTCGTCATCAGAGTCCTATCGTCCTGTCTCGTAGGTGCAATAGCAGTATAAGACACACAGGTCCAGATTTACAAGGCCCCAATTCCTCCGTGCACCACATAGCGTTCTTTTATTTACGCTAATGTGGCTCAAGGTGGCAATTTTCGCCGTGCCATATTTACTAAGTGGGGCAATGCATGCACTGCACCACTTTGTGACTCCTTGCGCCACATTATGCCTGCGCCAGCATAATGTATGCAAGGGGGGCGTTCTGGCGTTAGAAGGCCCGCAAAAACTGTGAAGTGAAATCTACAAGATTTCACTGCATCATTTTTGGCGTAATTTTTAATGCTTGCTTAGAGCCGGCGTTAAAATGATGCCCCTATTAAAATCAATTGCCCTCTTTGCACTTAGCTACACTAGCGTCAACATTTTTGACTCTGGTGTAGCAAAGCGCCACGATAGCGTAAAAAATGTTGACGCTATTGTTCTAACGACAGCCATGCTGGGCCGTATTGTCAATACGGCACACACATGATGTTGTTAGGTGGTGCAAGGGCAACGCAAGAAAAGTGGAGCATCAGTACTGAGGCGCCACTTTCCTGTAATCTGGCCCAAAGTATGCAGAAATTGAGCAAAACCTTTTTTTGAGACGGTCCAGGGGAATTGGAGAGATTAGAAAGTGTGCATATCGGATATCCGCCACCTGTCGACAGGCGATGTGGAGACGTTGATCCAACCGACCTCAACTCTACGCAGGCCCGTTGTCCTGCCACACAATCTGGAATCCGTGCTTTCCAGAGCGTCGTGCCAGCATCTGCGTCCTCGAGGAAATACAGCGCTTTAAGGAGCCCGAGGCTGGTGTGAAAGGTCAGATCAATAAGACTGCCTCCCAGAAGTGGCCTATATAACGAATAATCGGTCACAGCTGAGGCAAGCACTGAAGCATGGGTTTCACCCCAGTCTAGGGCAGCTACAACCACCCGGCCGGCACTTTACCTGTCTGCACTTGTCTCCGAGAGCTCCTATGGACAACTGCTGTGCCCTGGTTAACTCACTTGTATATGATGACATATGGATGTATGCTACAGATGACACAACATGTCTGCACTTAAGCTTCTATTGAACAAACTAGAGCATTCTGGGTGTTGAGAGTATTTTTTCACTTGAGTTTACCGACTTGAACAATGTACCAGTTCACAATGGGTTGTAAAAGTAATGTATGTACAAATTAATTTAAACGTTGTAAGCAGCCTGTAAGTTAAAGATTACTAAGGTGTGTGGAAGGGATGGTCTCAGTGGCTACAACTCTCCTCTTGACACCACTTTCCTCTGCATTCTCTCGGTTAGACATGCATGTCATTTTTTTCCTCATATCTTTCTGAAACACTCTACCTGTTATTTCACACCTAATTTCTTTCCTCTTCAGCACCCTCTTTTCATTCTCTCTACATATTTCCTTGCATGTCCTTCACTTCACTACCCCCACACACCTCACCCACTCACCTTTAAGCACTGCATGTTCTTTAACTTTTGCCCGTCACCGTGCAGACAGCTATGCACCTCCTTCACACAACTTCGTATGGAGTGAACGTCACAGTTATGCACCTGACCACTCTTCTGTGCTCTCTGCAGAGAAGCATATACTTCCAACCTCTTTATAACCCACTGACAAGCACTCTGAGAAATCCCAACTGCTTTTGGTCTGCTTTTCACCGCTCTCAAACAGGGCCTGATATAAACTTGAAGTCACACAAATACGGAGTCGATTATGTTAACAGTACAGGCTATACTCGAGTAATATGTTGCATGTAAAAAGCTCTAGAAACAGAACATCCTGGAAAAAGCAAATACTCTGAGGGAATGTAAGAGTAAGTAAAACGTGAAATGTAAAAAGGGACAACATGGCTGTTCCCTGGCTCAGAGGACACTGTCTGCCTTTTTCAGATGATGCTGTCACCTGCTGGTGGGGCACTAAGAGGGCCAGGGCAGCTACAGATGGGGCACTCTGTGCACTCTGGTCCCACCTAGACCCCGCCTGTCCAAGGGAGTGGCATGGAGTAGACCTTGAAACCTAAACCCCAGTATAGGGAGTGGCATGTAGTTACTGCTCACTGATGACTTTAGGTAACTAGCCATTTCCTTCACGTGGGCTAAAGTTCTGAATAACTTGTGTTCACGCCCAAATATAACGCAGTTTCTACAATTATTTCTCCCAGTCTGCAAAACACAAGCCTAGATGCAAAGATGTTCGGCCTGTCTTCATTTGCTATGCAGTAGCTTTAAAGTCTGCAAATTGGGTGCATTGTGCATTTTACTGTGATGATCGTTCTGATATTCACTATACATCTAACTGACTTTCGTTTCTACTTCTGGGGACTGTGCCGGTGCCAACAACTTTTTTTTTATAACAAGGAGCCATGTAAAATTCGGATTTATTCTTATAGATATACCTAGTCTTAAAATTCCACAAGCTTGCACATACTTCACAAAGTATACTTGGCCAGCATCCTGCCTGAATGGGCAGGGTATACCTTAAATAAACAAGCATTGGCAAAGCCAATAGCTCTCGGAAATGAGAGCTATTGGCTTTGACAATGTGATTTAGCCATGTTGCATAGCAGCCTGGCTGTGTTCAGCATGACTGACAGTCATGGAAAAAAGTGCTATGACACAGCTTTCTCTGGCCGTGTCTTAGCACTTTTTTGTCTAGCAGGAGGGGCAAGACAAACAACACAAAACATGGGGCTGGGGCAAGCAACACAACACAGAAAGGGGTGGAGGGCAGGTTGGGACAAGCTAAAAATGCCCTATGACACGGTCAGTGATGTTCGCATTGTGGTGAATCCATTTTAATTCCCCACTGGGACATAGGAGTCGGGTTAGCCTTTGGCTTGAAGGACTGTGCCATGTCACCTAGTGACCTTTTACCCACTTAGCATACTCTGTTTTATTTCATTTATTTTATTATTTCTTTTGCTTTTACCATTGCTTACATTTTATAAGAAATGTTTTGATTTTCCTTATCAGTGCCATTCCTAGAAGGCGTCATTATCGGCATCACTATCAGTGATACAAGTAGGTATTGTCAACATGTCCCTTTCTCACTTACATGTGATAGGAACATCATGCACATTTGTTAGGGATTCTTTGTGCAGTTGCCAACACAAGTCTGCCACATTACCAGCTGTTTAGGAACATACCTGTATCAGGGACCCTACATGATCTGTATAAATACACTTCACACAGACAAGGTCAGTAGAAGATGCCATCTTTGCTGCACATCACCTTGTTGCAGAACTCAGCCTTTGTGTCACCATGGAGTCTGACCTAGAGAGCTCATTCCAAGGTAACGATGGTTGGGGGGCACTTCTCGTTCACATGGTACTGGCGGATTAGGTTTATCATACCAGCTCTTACTAGAGAATTAGGCTTTCTTGGTTAGGAATTTTATATCTAATGTTTATTGTAAGATGGTGGGGGATTTCATTTTCACAACTCTCATCTTTACAATTCTGCTTTTATTACTGTTAATTATCCTAATCATTGCAGCACATGCATTTTATCGTAGATTGCAGTCTTTTCAAAAAATCTATTGAAAACTTTCCTGCATCTCCTTCATTGCCTATGTGTGTATGAGACTTGTTGCTAACGACTGAGAAGGGTAGCTTACGGTCCACCATGACTTCCCTGAGAGATCTAAATTAGCGTCCATGCATAAGACTGCAAGAAATCACCTTTACTTTCTGAGTTTTGGTGAGCTACTGCTAGTGAGCTGGAAGGGTTGGCCGACAGTTGTGGCTTGTTGTAGGAGTGACCCAGTGGCCTACAAACAGAAGTGGGGTCCCCCCAAACCAGCAGTCTCGCTATGGAGTGAGAGTCCAACTACGACCGCGCCATAGCGCTCTGTTTTGTTAAGGTGGTTGGTACAATGGTAGTGAGGACAACACACAGAAATTGGGTGGGAGGGAAGAACCCAACACGACAACGGGAGGGAGAGAGGAGACAGGCAGGGGAAAAGCAAAATACGAGTAAGGATGGGGAAGAAAAAATAGGAGGGGGGCTGGTGGGGAAATAACAGACGGGGGCAGGGAAGTAGAAGGTTGAAGAAGCAACAGGGATGCAGAGGATGGGTGGTAGGAAAATGAGCAACATGAATGAGGATATGGGAGATGACCTGAAAACACAAGCACTCATATGGCGTGCTTGAACACGAAAAACATAACTCCAAAAACGGGATCAGTGGAAGGATGCAATTACTTGGTCCATGCTCAAGGGGAGGGCGAAACACAAGAAGAGGACATGACGCATGCATGCCTTGACAAACTCGAATGAAGCAAAGGAGAGCGACGCTGAAGCTAACCAGTGCAAAAATGATAGGCAGTTATGGGCAGGCTGTAAGCTCACTGCGTGTACACAAAATGTCCTGAATAGACGGCAAATGAGTTGCCTAACCGAGACCTAAAAATAATGCAAGATACTTGCAAGGAGACTGTTTTGAGCAAAAAACATGTGTCTCTCTATATCAGTTTTTCAGTACTCATAACATAATTCCCGCTTAGACCAGTCTCCCGTGAGTGAAAATTTGGTGAAATTCATTTTGCAGGAAAAATACATACATTTTGCCAGATTTCTGGTGCACACCACTTTCAGAAGCTAACAATTGGGTGTCCCACATGAAGCAGTGGGCAGACACTACATCTTATTCACTTATTTGTAGAATTCAAAATGAGGTCCCCAAGAACTTGATCACTTCTAGGAGCATCCCTAAGAGATGCAGCAGAAAGGCAAGGAAGATCTATACTAAACGTAAGGTTTCAAGCACCTCACTGAACCAAAGAAATGAGAGGGAAGAATAATATTGAGACAGAGCCAGTTCAAGACTATTCCAGCTATTAGAAAAGTGTTGAAATCGGAGACCAACATATCTGGAGAGGTAAACAGTAATCAGGAACCACCTATTAGATCTAAGATATCTGTGGAAGAATAAGGGACAATTTCAGCTCTAACATAGGGAAGCACTTGCCTGATATTCATATATAATTTATTCCAGGAACAGGTTTAGAACAAAACTCGAGGTCTTACTGCAAAACAGCATACCATTTACAGTCCAATGACCATTCTGGCACCTTCAAACTGGACTTTAAAATTGCTTTTTAAAGGGCACTAACCTAGACCAGCCTTGAACTGGCCAACAGCAAGGTGGCGACTGATAGCTTGCTTTCATCAAGGTAATAATGGAAGGAAAAAGCAAGCATCCTGAGCAACTTCATAATAGTAAAGATGTAAATGTTAAAATTTAGCAGGAGCAACAAAGTCAAAGAAGGTGGTTTACAAAATGAAGGCTTCAGGTCCCACGCTTTGCTGTCTATCAGAAGGAAATGATGTTAACACAACAAGTGAGGACCTAAAGACACAGATTCAATCCCTGAAGTTAACCCCAATGATTCTAGAAGAACAGTTTTGTCAGAAGAAGCAATTACAATAAGATGAGCTCTGAGAAGTAGCTCTCAGGTGGAGAAAACCTTCAACTGCCAAAGCAAGGATTTCATCACCAAAAGCAACCTGGTGTCTATTGTCCCTTCATGTAGTTTTGATCAGGGCCCTGGATTGCTGCTGAGTGCGAAGAGGGTCTGCAAAGGATTTTCTTAGAAATAGTCCTTGAAGGAGTTACTTACCTCAGAGCTTGTAAAGGTAAGCTACTGAATGCTGGTAGAGATAACGCTTTGTTTAAGGAGGAAGAGACGTCATAAAATAAGTTATCTCTTGTCTTATCCAAGGGCCTGAGTACACATTGAACTAACGTCCAGTTTCCTTTATTTTGAAAATATCTCTTTACTATGGTTTTACAACAGTTGCATAGAGATGAGACATTTCTGAAAGTCCAGCATTGCAGCATTAGCATAGAATTCGTGTCTATTGTGCAACAGCCAATATATAACCAGAATGTGATATTTGACATTGTTTATTTCTATTTTTAATGTGAGAGTTAAGGAAAAACACAGAAACATACAGAGATTAGGCACCCTACAGCATCTGTCAACAACTATCGATGAGTCCAACATGGTTTCCATATATGAGCCTGAGACAAAAGACAGAAGGTTGGGTCTAATTTAGATATTGGCAGACATGTTACTCCATCACAACGGTGATGGATATCTCGTCCGCCGAAATCTAAATCCCATTATTTCCTGTGGGATTTAGATTTCGGCAGTCACTGTTGTGGAGGAGTAACCCATCCACCAATATCTAAATCAGGCCCGTAGTCACTTTCTTCAGCTAGTCTAGTGATCAAGTGCGAACACTGCACAAGACTTGAATGAAGTACCCAGCTCCTTTAAAAACCAAAGCAATAACTCAAAAGAGGGTCACCCACATGTCCCAATGCAACTTCTTAGACACCAAGGTCCATTGCGTGTGTCCTGCTCAGGCCCTGGCCAAGTCTGAAGGATGTCTACCAGTAGCCCTGCTGTTCTACCTGCCTGCTAACAGACTGTGAAAAGCCCACACCCAGTGAACAGAAACCCAGAAGAAGCTGCTCAGACTGATCTTCAGCTAGACTGAGAAGAGCTACCCCACAAAGGTCAAATGCCCATGAGCAGACAGCGGGAGCAGAAGTCAATTTGGCAAAATCTCCCTGTGCCAACCTTACTTGAATGAGAACGCTCCAGACCTTTTACTACCTAGCAAGCTGAATCATACAACTGCTGTGGGCCTACCATCTTGACTCTGAAGAACTGCTCCTTTCAGATTTATGTGGAGTACCAGCTGAAGGGCAACGATGTGACCTTGGACAAAGAGTTTATTGACTGGTTCCCATTATCCACTTGTATGTTATGTAGCATACTTGCATATTAATTTTTGATTATTCTGAATGTGAATAGGTTACATTATTGTGTAAAAGAGGGACTAGATGAGAAGAAAGAAGTCTGGATAATGGGAATGAGTGAGGAGCCATGCAAATGAAGTTATCATTTGAAAGATGGTAGTATTTCGACGAGATCACAGATATTGCTGAGTGAGGAATCTGATCTTAGGCATTTGATGGGAATGTAGAGACAGCTGAAATAGAAGCGGCGTGGCAGGGAGCAGGCGAGGGAACAGGGGATGGAAAGAAGTAAAAAGGGAGCTGCTACTGAAGAGAATCAAATCATGGTGGATGGTTCACACATCCTTCTAGGGCTGTCCATTCCCACAGTCCACGTGGGCCTGATTTGTCTTAATTTTTCACTCCTGATGACTTACTTCTCCAGTTGACCTTTTTAACAAGGCTCACTGTTATTGCACAGGTTTCTGCTGTGGATCCTCTTGGCTGTTGTCACATCCATTTAAGATGGAGAAAAAAGTACAGCGGAGGTGGAAACTGGGTGAGTGTGGTAGGAGGCTAAGAGCCAGGGTCTGAGTTGCCAGAAGGAAGGAAGTAAAGCGAAGTCATAATGCTCAGGGGACAGGAGGAGTTACACGGTCCCTGTTAGCCACTAGAGAGTAGGTCAAGGGCTTCTGCTCTAGAGAATGGGAAGTGTGGTGCTGGGGTGAAAGTGCATGCTGGGCTGGACGGCTGCATCAGGTTTGTTTGAGGATGAGTTTGATAATAGTCTCCTTGTGCCTTTGTTGCAAGGCATTAATTACACTTGATAAATATCTACGCATCAGTTGTACAGCTCCACTTCAACTCATGCCATATCCATGATGCAGGTGATTCACATCTGTTAATGCCCGGAGGACATTGCAGTAATTCTTCATTGTTTAAAATTCTACATGTCAATTCACTTTAAGGAGTGGACTATAAACATTATGATGATGATTATCAATGTGATTATTATGATTAATAATAACGGTAATATTCATATTTAACTCTCCCATGTGCACTTTTGACTTTATTATTTATTAAAAAAGGACAAATATATTGAGGGAACAGATGATTTACTGGTGGTCCCTCAATAAAAATCTATGCATCTTTCAATGGCTGGGATTGACTGGCAGGCCCTATTTGTCCAATTCAACAGTTTGAAATTATAATCAGTTATTATTTTTATTTTACAGTCTGCTTCGTGGCCTGAAAGACTCCATGCCCAAAAAAACCCCAACATTTTCTCCTTCTTACTCACTTATACTCAAAAACACAGGGCATGTTTCAACCTGTGCTAAATTTGTAATAGAGTAAGTGCTGATGCCCAATGGTCTGCTCAGAAGCCTTTAGTCAATGCAATTAATTGTTGGTCTACCCAATACCAAGGCTGTGTAGTCTTGAATCCACCTCATGCTGCTTGAATCCACTTCTAAAAACACGCTGACCTTCCACCCTACTCCTGCTTTCTCTGTTTATGATGGGTTTTCAGTCTTTCTCTTCTTCTGTCTTTTCAGTTTGTGTAGTTTTCTCTCTGTTGCTGTTGGTAAAGTCTGATGAGATAAAATAGTGCTGGTCCACAGAAATGAGTGCCGGAGCCCCTCACCAGCAACCACAGGCTCAAATTTTGTACTGGCACCAGCCCTGCAGTAGTCAATGCTTATAAGGAAGCCACGAAATATACATTCAAGCTGTTTTGCACCCCTTTCACAAAAAGAGTTGCTAATACTCACAGACAAACTGTGGAACTGTACACTGAGTCACAGGTTTAAAACGTAAAATCACTGAACAAAAAACGCAATGCCCCTCATTTCCCAAAAATAATACTCTCTTCAGCAGTCTCTTGTTCTGATATAAGTACTTTTGTGAAATAATATTGTGCTGTTATTAACAAATGTTATCATCGTTATATACTCCAATTTAAATTATTGTAGAGAGGGTATGGGGGTGATATGGGTGGGAAGGAGTGGGGCCAGGGAGTGTCAGGAAAAAGAGGAAGGGAAACTAGGGGGGCAGAGGAGATTAGAAGAGAGGGGAGTGAGACAGGGAGTGGGACATGAACTTGCATAAATAAGTAAAATATGTTTTTACATCTAGTAAAGAGAGTTGTGAAAAAAATGGTCCTTGTAAGCTGGTAGTAATGTTTAGAAAAATAAATATAGCCTATGACATCATCACAATTTATTTTTCTAAGATAAGTTTCAGAAACCTCTCAATATATATTTTAATTACCATACATCAAATCAACTGCTGTGGCAAGGCCCTGCGGCCAAACCCCCCGCATGCAGCCAATCTCACGCTGTTGGTCTATGAGTGGGTGTTTGAGTGGCTGTATGGGTGTGTGAGTGTGAGTGAGTGTGTGAGTGGCTGTATAGGTCTGTGACTGGGTGTGATAGGGGTTTTGTGGGTGTGCGGGTGGGTGTGTGAGTGGGTGTATGAATGGCTGTATGGGTCTGTGAGTAGGTGTGTGAGTGGCTTTGTGGGTCTGTGAGTGTGTGTATCTGGCTGTATGGTTGTATGAGAGGGCGTGTGAGCGGTTGTGTGGGTGTGTTTGTGACTGTGTGTATGTGAGTGGGTGTGTGAGTGGCTCTGTGGGTCTGTGACTGGGTCTGGTAGTGGTTTTGTGAGTCTGTAAGTGTGAGAATGGGTGTGTGAGTGGGTCTGTGAGTGGGGTTTTTTAACTGGAGTCTGGAACCGCCGACCCATTGCAGATTTACACAGTGCAATGTACTGAGCACCTGGGGGATAACGAATGCTTACATGCCCCGAAAAAAGTGTTTTTGTGCAATTTCTTGCCCATGAGGGGTCCCTTAGAGATGTTTCTGTCAGTTCCATGTATATCAGACCCCTTATATCAGTGGTCTTCAAACCTTTTAATGTTGCATCCCCTCAAGTGAAAATAAATAGCATTGGGGCCCCCCCTCCAAATTTTTCCTAATTATTCTATTAAATTTCCAATGTTTAAATATGTGTAGACTTATTTAAACATTGCATTTAAGTTCTGATACGGTTTTAAAAATGCAATCAAATAAATGATGTCAAACATACTATTCTGGTCAGGCAGGCCTTACTAATGTGTAAAAGTATCCACAGTGTGAATTTTAGAAGTGGTGGTGGTGTTTTGAAGAGTATTTGGAGTCCCTTTCCTTCAGATACATACTCCCAGCTTGGATATAAATGACAAAATAGGTTATTGATGGCCCATTACAGAGCGGTTTACTGCTGCTCATTTTTTCAGCTTACCACAAAGCACGGTTAGCACCATAAGGCTTCTTTTGGCTAGAGCCTGGTGCCCCGGCAGGGATCACTTGAGGCCACACTAGGGGACCGCCCACTAGTTTGAAGACGCCTGCCTTATATCCTATTTAATCTTGATCCCTCCCCCACTTCCGGGAACCTCCTTCTGATTCACAAAATGGTGGCCGTAACTTTTCTCTCATGTTGCGGCCAGCCAATCACAGCATTGCTGTTGGCGCGTGGGTCCACCTTTCTAGATATACATAAATCTTTTTTTTTAAATGGCTCCAAAACTACCAAACAGATTTACACCAAATTACAAAAAAAAGATCTTTCTGGGCCATCATCTAGCTTTCTGCCAAATTTGGTGTAATTCTCACCAGCGGTTCGGGCCATACTTATATCTAAAATCCCTACAGGGAAATTGAATATGGAAATATGTTATGGGACGACCCTTTTTCTTGGTCCCCGCTTGATGAACCACCCCAAAACTTTCCACACAACAGCTGAAGTGAGTGGCAAACTAGTTTTTAAAATTTCTTGAAGATTCTTCAAATGGCGCCCAAGTTATTGGCAAAACAAAAACACTTTTCTGATGGAAACTTGGTCCTAACTATAGCTACCTACTGGCGACCACCAGTAGGATATATATATATATATATATATATATATATATATATATGTATATATATATATATATATATATATATATATATATATATATATATATATCAAACCTAGGCTGAAAGGTCATTAACTGCTGCAAGTGAGAATCTAACTATAATCCTAGTATGCTAGTGAACAGCAAAGTTGGTCCTGTGTACGCTGAGCCATAGAACGCAAGCTGCACATTACTGATAAAGCACATCAAGGCCTAAATATGTCTGGGGGTGCTTGTGTACCCGTTCAGAGAGATCCTGGAGAGACAGTTCAATCTGAAACATCCCTTGTTGGGCAGGCCATAACTAATATTCATGTGCCTTGACTGTAGCGCACAGATGAGCTAAAGTAAGATGGACTTGAATGCAGGCCTGTTTCTGAGATTACCTCAAATTAAAGTAATCGTTCTTATTTTCTTTTCCAGAACTACCCTGTCTGGCATTTAGACTCTGAAGTGGGTCCTGTGGCTCTCCATGCCACAGAACATATGCTGCAGTTTACTGATGATGCCACACAAGGCTGAAACCATTTTGGGGCTGCTTGTGTTCCTGTTCGCAGGGGAATCTGACCTGGCAGTTCAGTGTGACCATGTCCTTTGTTCGGCAGGGATGATTTGGATATGGCTGAACGATGATAACCCCCACCCACTTAATGATGATGTACAGACCACAACGTGAAGGGGAAGGATTCCAGCAAAGAACATAGTGCTGGTAAGAGGTAAGCAATGAACGGGGAATGTTAGAAGGTAAGAGTGACTGTGCATTTGTAGTAGCAGACACACATTCACCATCTGAAGAAGCAGTTTCGAGTTTCACAACGAACTACAATTCAGAAAAAGAGACAGAAATGTGTTGCAACATCAGCTGGGACCATGCTGTGTATGGAACAGGAATGACTTCATTGCTCTTTTTTGATGGTTTGCAAACATATAATAGTTACATGGTAGAGGTCAATCAGAAGTCAAAGGACAATGAATTCTCTCCAGCCATACGGGTCTTTTGGGAGCACTGATCATTTGTTAAATCTTCCAGTTTGCTAACGTGCTTGCCACCCTGTGCCTGAGGGTCCTCCGTCTGCTGTACCCCATTCACCTATAATGAAGCAAAGCACACACTGACATCTATGATGCACTCATATGCGAGTCTCACGCAGCTCTAGCCCAATGAGCATAGGGAAAGAACTGATGCATTTTTAAGAATATCTAGCAATTCTGCTCCAATTGCAGTTTTATTTCCAATGCAGTATTCACTTATATTTCGGTTAAAAGTATTCCTCCTCGACAGGCTACTACGCTAGGAACTTGGTGGAAGTAAATTCTAAAGGCTTATTTCCATCAAAGTACGATTCAGAAGTAAAACTAAACTTATTTGAGGACTTTTTTTTTTCAAATTTAAGTCAAATGGTCACTTGCCCATTATCAGTTACAGTGTGCCATTTTCTTGACTTTAGCGTTCAAATTGTACACGCAGTGCTGATGTACATGAAAACGTGACGCATTGGAACCAATAATAATGAGAGTGCCTGTAATTTATTTTATAAAGTGTGCTTATCAGATTCTGGATTTAGCTGCAAAAGAGAAAAATCCAGCATTAGCGAATAACAATATCAGAAAACTCGGCCTGCTCTTCGGAATGAAGCCTAACACCATACATGTAGTGGTACACCCAGTAACCAAGCGGTAAACAGTAGACCTGCTATGGCGGCTACGAATTCGTATTTTAAGGCATACGAAAACAAAAAACACTTGTCACCACCTCCCTGCAGTAAAAAATGCACCCAATTTGGCAATGGAAGCTCATGCAAGGAGCTCGAACATACAGGTGCATTTGGGAGAAAATTAACTCGAATCCTATTAAATAGAGCAGGACGTACAGAAAGAGTTTCTCTTCTATGAGTGAGTGACCTTCCCCCTTTAAAATGTCACGGCTTATCACATGAAAAAATGTAAAGAAACCCTGCGATAACCCCGTAACCTTTTCAGCGTTTGTCCTTTTTACGGCGCCCTCTGCAGCAGATTGGAAATTGCATCACCCGAGGGCGCGCTGGCTCGCTGGCTGAGCCTGACGTTTGCTCAGCCTTTTACTTGGAATTGGCCCGGTTTGAGGGCAGTAGACAGTATTAACACAACTCGGTCTGCTGCGAGAAACTGCGCACTTCTCAACAGGGTCGGACTGGAACCAAAATTTGCCTTGGAAAAAAAAAAATTCACGCCAGACCAACACTGCAGGGGGCTGCAAGAAGAAGGGGGACATGGCAGCATGGTTTCGTTATGGCAGAGCATCCTTCTCTGAACACAGCCCCCCACCCTGAAGCCTACCGGTGGCATGGATGGTCAGTCCAGCTTTGCCTCTCAATACTGCAAGCGAGCTAGGCCTGATGGGTCGTTGCGAGAATGCTATCATTGGGCTTTCCAGCATCCAGCTTCACACAGTGATTGCAAGAATTTAAGCCACATGTACGAAGCATTTTGCACGTCACAAACGGCGAATCGGGCAATTTGCAATGTGCAAAATGCAATATGGGATTTACAGGCCCTTTTTTGCGATTCGGTAATCTATGTACTGAATTGCAAAAATGGTTTGCGAGTCGCAATTAGGAAGGGGTGTTCCCTTCCTAATTGCGAGTCGCTGTCCCATGTATGATTGTTTTGTGACCGCGAATGTGGTCGCAAATCAATCGCAGTTAGCACCAGTTTCAAACTGGTACTAACCCATTCGCAAATGGGAAGGGGTCCCTAAGGGACCCCCTCCCCTTTGTTAATGGCAGCGAAAACAGGTTTTTCAGAGCAGGCAGTGGTCCATGCTCTGAAAAAATTAAAAGAAAACTTTTCATTTTTTGTTTATGAAATGCATCTCGTTTTCATTTAAGGAAAACAGGCTGCATTTAAAAAAAAACCTGCTTTATTTTAAAGCAGTCACAGACATGGTGGTCTGCGGTCTCCAGCAGGCCACCATCCCTGGAGGGCGGCCATTCCCAATGGGGTCGCAAATTGCGACTTACCTCATGAATATTCATGAGGTAGGTCATTTGCGACCTCCTTGCGAATCGCAAACAGTGTCATTGACACTGTTGAACATAAGGTTTTGCGACTTGAAAATTGCGAGTCGCAAAACCTGTATTTCCTACATGTGGCCCTTAGCATTATAGTTTGCTGTAGAGTGCTAAACTAGTTGTTAAAGGCCCATTCCCACGTAATAGGCAATGTAACACCGGCTCAGGTCTTTATCAACCAGTACAGCTCAAGGAAGACGAACTACAAGGCTATTACAACGTTCCACCCAGTGGGGGTAGAATATTCTAAATTAAAAAGGGAGAAACAGACAGATACGCTTTGGGAGCCTGAGGCAGCCATATCTATACAACCCATTTTTGGCTCTGAGCTGCTCCACTGTCTTCAAAGGAGTCTCAGTATTCCAGTGTTCTAATATAGTCTGGTGTACTGCAGGACTATGAGTTGCATGTTATTTGGGGAGGGAATATTTGCACTCAGTAAGTGCAGTTTACTTGATTCGATATTACCTCTCCGTTTTAAAAAAATCGCCTACATTTCACCTTTCCTAGCTACAAAGCTCAGAATCTTACAGCATTTTCCCACATTCATTCTCTTAGGTTCTACTTGGCAACAACTGTGCAGGGAAAACAACATAAAAGCATTTCACAATAGTTGTAATCCTGATATTTGTGCACTTATGTTGTGCGGCCCAATCATGATCCTCATGGCCTCTGTCAGGAGCGGATGATGGTAGGCTCAGAACCACAAGCATAACCTGCACTTTCACAAATTCTGAACATCTCAAAAGTGCAAAACGCCAGCTTCTGCTGTATAATTTAGCATATAGCAGTGGCTGGATGTGGACATCGTCTATCCCAGTGGTAGCACATTCCTATGTCATTGCCATGTGGTGCCATGTTCATGTCCAGAATAAGTGACTGAATGTCCATATTTACTACGTGGTGTAAATTGTGAGAGGTTGCATCCACTTACGTTGCGGAGAATGTTTTTTAATACGTAATGTTTCCTTCAGTCAGCTCAATTACAACAACAAATACATGACAGAACTTTGGCTTTTTATTTGGCTTTTCTGCTTTACCACAAAGCCAAGGCAACTTTCTGGAAAACAAAAATTAGCTCAGCAAGCAATATACTTCACAATTATTTTAGAAAGCAACGTCTTCGTGTACTCCAAAAGTGAATAAATAGTATTTGTACAGGTGTATTGAAACAAAGCTGCTCTTGCCATTTCTTAGAAGGTTTGTAAACAAAGAAAATAAGAAACAGCAGTAGGTGATTGCTAAACTAAACGATGGTTCATACGTAGGATCATTGGTATGCCTAAACCAGTGCTTCATTTGTGCTATTACTTGCAGGTGGTAGGCTCCTACTCTATTTTTTGGGGAATGTGACTTATTTTTTTATGATAGGCTTTTGAGCCACAGCAGGAGATAAAAAAGGCAGAAAAGATAGGGAGACTGAAAGATAGGCAAACAGATGAAGAAAGCAGGGAAGAATGAAATCTGCAAGATAAAGAGAGAGGATGTGTAGGTTGGTGAAAGAAAAAGTGACATGGTGGGATCAAAACTAGACAGTCGAGACTGGACTTAGTTAGCATTGGTCTCTTTAGAAAATGTTGGGGCCCTTGCACTGTTTTAAACAAATTTACCACTGGCACCAGTCAATGCTGGATTTGCTGGGCCTCGCTGCAGCATTTTCTTAAGCAGTTCATCGTTAGCACTAGAGTGGCTTTGTTGAGTTGCTGGGATTACTGGTACTGAACTGCCTTGGTGGACTTACATCTACAAGGGGAAGTCCACCATTGTTCTTAAGGAGTCATGTTATCCTGATTTTTCCAAAACAAAAACTGTATATTGAATTGTTTTGTAATATTTGCATAGTGCTTACTGCGCCTATATGGGGCACGTAAGCGCTGACATGCACGAGCAGCATAGTACATAATTTAGAGTGTGGGATGGAAGTGTGATTCTTGTTTGGATTCTTTGTGAGAAGTGTTTCCATATCATGAGTTATGTTAGTATGAACACAGTGAGTGTTACATATAGATGATTGCACAAATGTTCTACTTATTACTGTACTTCTAGGGCACCTTTATAGACTTTGCTGTTAACATTTTTAGAACTTTGTACAGCTTTGGAGCAATCTCTCATTCTCAATATTCTGACGTTAACATGAAGATCTTCTATCGAAATGAGCCATGAAACCAATTTCATACCAATTTGTCAACCTAAGAACAGGACCCAAACCCTAAAATTATTTTCTTGAATATCACTTTAGAGCTTACAACTTTAACCATACTTTTCCATTTTATAGTGCTCTAATGATACAGTCTATATCCAAGTGATATTGTTACATCACATGATTATAAACGTGTTATAAACTTGACTAATTTGTCCTATGTATTGTGTTTATATGTATGTGATTATGAGTCATATTTTGACAGACTCAAGGCCTTATTTAGAGATTGTCCAATGGGCTACTTTGTCAAAACATGAGGGATTGCCAGTCTGCCAAGTTACAAGTGCCACAGACTGTAATGTACTTGTACTAAAGCAGACAGGAAATCTGTCACCATTGTGGTGGAGTATCCCGTCATTAATACTCTAAATAAGACCCTCAATCTCTACAACACCTTCCATGAGATAAACTATGGAAATCTAACAAAGCTAAGCCGGAGAGTCAGGGAGGCTTTGGGTGGGGTCCAACGTCACCTCTTAGTCTTAGTTCAGCAGTCTCTGCTAGACTTCACTACCATGTCAGTATCTGCAGAAAAGCCTGACAGATGAAGAATAAAATCTAAGGCATTTGACTATGAATCGTTTACCCTCAGGCAGTCATTCCGAGTTGTGTGGAGCAAAATTAGGGCATAGTGCAATGGTCTTCAAACATTTAATAGCCACATCTCTGTGTAAAAAAAAGAATCATTAGGGTCCCCCAAAATGTTTCCCAATTATTCTATTAAATTCGAAAGGTTATATACATCTAAACATATTCAGACATTCCAATTAAGTTCTGTTACCTCTTTTAAAAATGTAATCAAATATATGATTGGCAAACATAATATTCTGGTGAGCCAGTGCTTACTAAAGTGTAAAAGTATCCACAGTGTGATTATTAGTAATGGTGGAAGAGCAGAGGTTTGAGGAATATTTAGAGTCCCTTCCCCTTTGACACCTACTCTCAGTCAGTCCATAAATTGTAATTGTAATTGTATTTATATAGCACTTACTACTCCTGACAAGGCGCCAACTCTTTTTTCGGCTAATGACACTGAAGAAACCAACCCATCAGGAAAAAGGCAGCAGAAGACCCACAGAAGGGAAAAGGAGAAAGCAAACGACATGGGAAAGAGCGAAAGAAGATGGGATATTAGAAAAAGGGAGAATTTAAAGGAAAGAGCAGGAGAAACAAAAACAAGAAAATGGGCGGGAAAGAGGGAGAAAATAGGACATTAAAAATGGAAGAGAGGAAAACGGAGGCAATTAAAGGAACTAAAAAAAAATAAGGGAAGTCAGAGATGATAGGAGTGATGCTGGTCAGAAGAAGGGGAGAAATAAGAGGAAAGAAGGAAAGCAGAGGAATGCCAGAGGAGACAGGGCATTAAGAAAAGCATGAAATATAAGAAGTGAAGAATGACAAAAGGGAAATAAGGAAATGGGAAGAATGTTAGAGGTGAAAGGGAGATCAGAATAATCCGAAATATGGAAGAAATGAAAGAAAAAGAAGGAAGGTGAGCAAGAAGAGAGTAAAGAGGAGGAGAGCAGAAACAAAATAGTGAGAAGATCAAGCATTAGCAAAGCCAATAGGTCTCACCTCTGTGAGAGCCATTGGCTTTGCCAATGTCTTTTAGCCATTCTGGATAGCAGCATGGCTGCTGTTCAGCATGCATAACATTATAAAAGAGGCCCAGCTAAAATAACTACCACAGGATGGACAGGAAAAAGGATTTTCCTGTTAGAAAAACCCTCACCCACCAAGTTTCAGACCCCAAGGAGGTGAGCATTAGGTACAGAGCTGGAGTGTCGCTTTGAGGAAAGTGTGACTACAAGCACACACCCGCTCCTGGAGGAACTATGATAGGTAAATCCAAATACTACTGAGTATCAATGACAGACACCATAAATGATAGGTATCATCTTGTGACACTACATTAGTAAGGTGAATTGCACCTTAGCACTGATCATTTATTATTTATGCTTTCATTAGATGTAGTCACACAAGGAGTGGCACCAGGGAGTCCACCTTGGTCCTGAAGAGGAGCCTAGGGGTAAGGCTCAGACACATGTAGACTAGGCAGTCAGGTACATTACATCTCCCACTTCCGCAGCCCCTTTTTTAATCATACCACTTCCAAGATATCTATTAAATCATTGAAATTACCAGGAGACAAGCATTTTTAACTCACCCAAGACCCCACCACTCCTATCCCTACTTTGATTCACATTGACAAGACTATATCAGTGCTCCCATATATCCCGTAGGTCGTAGCACGCCCGCTCCATAGCAGAACGGGAAGAAACCCAATGATGAAGCATGCCACTAAGGGGTAACCCTGGTGGGTGAGGGTTTTTCTAGCAGGAAAATCCTTTTTCCTGTCCATCCTGTGGTAGTTTTTTTAGCTGGGCCTCTTTTGGAATGTTAGATAGGCTAGAAGGAGGACAGACCTAACCCCACAACCTCCTTCTCCCTCTTTGTTTTTGTATTGCTGTTCAGCATGGCCAAATGTTACTGGTGTGGTGCAGAGGACAGTGGTGTATAGGAGAGTGAAGTGGAATACAGTGGCGTGAAGTGGTGTAGAGTAGTGCAGAGTGGAACCGCATAGAGAGGAGTGGCGTAGGGTAGAGTGGCTTAGAGTGGAGTGGCGTACAGTGGAGTGGAGAAGAGCAGACTGGAAAGGCAAAGACTAGAGTCCATAGAGTGGTGCGTAGTGCTGTGGTGTAGAGTGGCATGGAGTAGAATGGAGTAGCGTAGAGTAGAATGGCATACTGGAGCATGGAGTTGAGTAGAGTGGCATAAAGCAAAGTGACAGACTAGAGTGACAGAGTAGTGTGGCATAGAGTAGAGTGGAAAAGAGTGGGGTCGAGTGGCATAGGGTGGAGTGGCGTACAGTAGAGTGGCACACAGTGTGTGGAGTGGTGCATGGTGGAGTGGAGTGGTGCAAAGAGTGTGGAGTGGTGGAAAATAGAGTGGCATGCAGTGGAGTAGAGTAGACTGGCATGGAGAGGCATTGAGTGAAATGAAGTGGAAGAAAGTGGAGTGCCGTAGAGTGGAGTTGCATATATTAGAGTGGCATAGAGTGGAGTACAGTAGAGTGGCATAGAGTAGAGTGGCGTGGAGTGGAGTGGTGAAGAGTGGAGTAGAGTAGAGTAGAATAACTTAGAGTAGTACAGTTGGTAACTAAAGCATTGCTAGAGATGGCAGATAGGGTGAAAGGAACAATAGTAAGAAGCCGTATGCCTGTGTTAAATGTAGGAAAGCAAATTGCACTTCCTGGATTAACACCAAAACACTTTTAAAATAAAAAAAAATAGTGTGTTGCAAAAAGATGAGGAAGAACACATATACTTGGTCCGTGCTCCAGGATGGAGCTAACAAAAGTAAGGAAGGAACTTCTTTGAGAGGTGAGCAATCAAAAGATTGAAAATGAGAGTAGCAACAAAACCTATGCTGTGGTGTATTGTGATTGTAAACAATACTTGTTACAGCACATGGCAAGATCTAAAAACGGAGAGTGGAGAAGAAAAAGAAGTGAGAGAAAATCGGCAAGAAAAAGCAGGAGACGAGAAGAAAGGAGTGATTGCACAGGCAATAACTAATGAGAGGGGAAATTAAATAAACAATGAAACATGAGACAAAGTCAAGAGGGTTTGAGAAAGGAAAGCTGAAAGGCGGAACAAACGAAAGATGAGGGGAGACTAAAGAAAGCAAGCAAGGAACGAAAAATAATGCAGGCCAAAGAGTGAAGTAAGAGGTAATGGACACATGTACAATTGAGCTAAGCATAGCTGAGACGAGAAAAAAGAGCAAAGCAAGTAGCCCTGGTCTTAATGTGATAACATTACTAACAAGTGCTGGTTATCACAACAAAGCCCGACCTAATGACTTTGTCAGTGGTGGGAAAAAGTAGCAAAAAATGTTTTTTTTCGTGTAGATGCTTTTGGAGCTAGATCATTAAATATGACAGCATGATGACTGAGTGTACGTTTCGTATGTCAAATAGTCATTCATTCCAATTAAAGTATTCCTAGGGAGTGGAATGATGCACCAAAGTGCCAACAGAGTAGTACTCCTCTGGGTGTTGCCAAAGTCCTCTCTATGTATCATTTACAGAATTGGCAAGGATAAGTCTTGCAAACGGGCTGCACTGTCGAACAAGACCTACAGAAAGGAGAAAAGGTAGGAGACTGAGTAGCAGGATTTAGAATCCACCAGCCCATTAAACGAGGATGAGACAAGGGAGGGCATCATGTCTGGCTGAGAAGCCTGCACTATGCATACTGATGTCCAAGATGCGCCGTCCTCAGCACATCTGGTGTGCAGTACGCTAGAGTGGACAGTGCAAGGGCCTGAACATCCCTTGCCTGTGCTTTACCTTTGTGTAGGGGAGAAGCTTGCACTTCTGTTGTCTGTGCTATACCTGGTATATATAAAGCTTGCACTGCTGCTTCCTTGGCTGCATCTGTTGTGTGTGCTGTGTGTTTGAAGGATGCCTGGGGCCACTCCTGCTGCCCCTACAGGATCTCCTCAGTATGTAAGTGAAGCTTACTCTACTGATGCAACATAATTGATGTCTGTTGGAGCATACCGAGCACTGCTGCTGCCTACATTGTATTGTTTGAGTGTGCTGAAACTGCACTGCTGATGCCCGACCTGTGCCTTTTCTGGGTGTGAGGATGTCTTGTGCTGCCACAACTCGTGCCATATTTGTTATGCATGTGAGGGAAGCTTGCACTCATGCTACACATGCTATATGTATTCTGTGCAAGAGGGAAGCTTGCACTGGCACTACCCTTGCTATATCTGTTCTGTATATCTTTTCTGTGCACAAGGGAAGCTTGCACTGGTACTACTCATGCTATATGTATTCTGTGCAAGAGGGAAGCTTGCGCTGGGACTACCCAAGCTATTTGTATTCTGTGAAAGAGGCAGGTTTGTGCTGGTACTACTCATGCTATATGTATTCTGTGCAAGAGGGAAGCCTGCGCTGGTACTACCAATGCTATATCTATTCTGTGCATGAGGCAAGCTTGCACTGGTACTACCCAGGCTATTTGTATTCTGTGATAGAGGCAGGTTTGTGCTGGTACTACTCATGCTATATGTATTCTGTGCAAGAGGGAAGCTTGCACTGGTACTACCCAGGCTATTTGTATTCTGTGAAAGAGGCAGGTTTGTGCTGGTACTACTCATGCTATATGTATTCTGTATAAGAGGGAAGCTTGTGCTGGTACTACCCATGCTATATCTATGCTGTGCAAGAGGGAGGCTTGCACTGGTACTACCCAGGCTATTTCTATTCTGTGAAAGAGGCAGGTTTCAGCTGGTACTACTCATGCTATATCTATTCTGTGCAAGAGGGAAGCTAGTACTGGCACAACCCATGCTGTATCTATTCTGTGCAAGAGGCAGGCTTGCACCTGTACTACCCCGGCTATTTGTATTATGTGCAAGAGGTAAGTTTGTGCTGGTACTACTCATGCTACATTTATTCTGTGCAAGAGGGAAGTTTGTGCTGGTGCTACCCATGCTATATTTATTCTGTGCACAAGGGAAGCTTGCACTGGTACTACTCATGCTATATGTATTCTGTGCAAAAGAGAAGCGTGTACTAGCATTGCCCATGCTATAGCTATGTCTATTCTGTGCATGAATGAAGCTTGTGCTAGTACTGCCGATGCTATATGATGTCTGTGCAAGAGGGAAGCTTGCGTTGGTACTACCAATGCTATACTTATTCTATGCAAGAGGGACGCTTGTACTGGTACTACCCATGCTATATGTATTCTGTGCAAGAGGCAAGCTTGAGCTGGTTCTACCCATGCTATATGTATTCTGTGCAGGAGGCAAGTTTGTGCAGGTACTACCCATGCTATATCTTTTATGTGAAAGAGGGAAGCTTGCACTGGTACTACCCATGATATATATCTTCTATGCAAGAGGCATCTTGTGTTGGTACTGCCCATGCTATATGTATTCTATGCAAGAGGGAAGCTTGCACTGGTACTACCCATGCAGTATATATTCTGTGCAAGAGGGAAGCTTTCGCTGGTACTACCCATGCTATATCTATTCTGTGCAAGAGTGAAGTGTAGTATTCTCAAATACTTGTGAGAATGGAACAGCGCTGGGGAGATGGTTCGGGAGATTGATGGTTAGAGCGGGGTGAGAGAGAGCCCTGAGGAGCGTGTCAGTGGATGAGCCGTATGGAAAGAACTCACCAAATAAAAGAGATCACATCTTCCTACTTCATTTGATCTTGTTATTACAGAAGCTTATAATTGTACTATCCATGCTATATGTATTCTGTTCAAGAGGGAAGCTTGTACTGGTTCTACCCATGTTATATAATCTATTCTGTCACTGAAGGAAGCTGGCTGGACCTGTTCTGTTCTGTGCAGCCTCATATTGGTTCTGACCATGCTTCCTCTGTTCCAAGTGTGAACTAAGCTTGCACTGGTGAATCCAGTGGTCATGTTTGTTCTGGCATGAGATGCATATGATGCTTGTGCTGTCACTACTTGTAATGTTTGCATTACCACCTCACTGTTTCCTGCATTTATTTTAGCACCTCTTTAACTGGCATTGGTGGAAGTTCTGCTTTTTATTGACCAACCTGATGTGTCCTAGCCAGAAGATCCAGCCCACAGATTCACTAGCAGGTCAGGGTAACAATACAAAAATCCACCAGATGATGGTGCATCGATCTGGAGGAGGGCTTCAACAATAGGTCTCTCAAAATCAAGACTGTTGTCAAAGTGAAAAAGGAAAATATAGATGTGGTGTTTGTCTTGCAGAACTTGGGTATGAATTTGAGGTATCTCATGCTTGCTGAACTTGGAGGCATGCCTGGAACATAAGCGGATTAGAAAAATTGCTTTAGCAGGTTTCAACAATCATTGGTAAAGTCAATAGGACTCACCTTTTCAACGTACTGGTTTTGCAAAAAAATATTTTGTGGACTGCATGCAGCATTGGCCAAAATGAATGCTTTATTCCAATAATATACAGGATTGGCAAAAAAAAATATAATACAAAAAGACAAAGGGGGTCATTCCAACGCCGGTGGTCAAGGACCGCCGGGGCCGGGGATGCAAGAGCACCGCCAACAGGCTGGCGGTGCCCCGCAGGACATTCTGACCGCGGCGGTTTGGCCGCGGTCAGACCAGGAAAACCGGCGGTCTCCCGCCGGTTTTCCGCTGCCCTGGGAATCCTCCATGGCGGCGCAGCTTGCTGCGCCGCCATGGGGGATTCCGACCCCCTCACTGCCATCCTGTTCCTGGCGGCTCCGACCGCCAGGAACAGGATGGCGGTGAGGGGTGTCGTGGGGCCCCTGCAGTGCCCATGCCAATGGCATGGGCACTGCAGGGGCCCCCGTAAGAGGGCCCCACTTTGTATTTTAGTGTCTGCTTTGCAGACACTGAAATACGCTACGGGTGCCACTGCACCCGTCGCACATACCCACTCCGCCGGCTCCATTCGGAGCCGGCTTCCTCGGGGGAGGGGTTTCCCGCTGGGCTGGCGGGCGGCCTTCTGGCGGTCGCCCGCCAGCCCAGCGGGAAAGCCAGAATGGCCTCCGCGGTCTTTCGACCGCGGAGCGGCCATATGGCGGTTCCCTCCAGGCGGGCGGCTCCCGCCGCCCGCGGGGGTCAGAATGACCCCCAAAATGACAAAAGATATTAATGATGGCCCATTACAAAGTGGCCTCCTGATGCTAATTTTTTTTCACCTGAAACCGTGCACTTTTATCAAAATGATGCTTCTCCTAATCAGAGCCTGGTGCCCTGGGGACCAATTAAGGCCTAACCCGAGGGGTGCCCGCTCCCTGGTTTTAAGACCTCTGACACAGTGTTGTGCATTCATTTCACTCCTTATGCTTACTAGTGTTTTTCACATTTAGGGCCGTATTTATACTTTTTGGCGCACAACTGCGCCAACGCAGTTGTGCGTCAAAAAATGTAACGCCGGCTAACGCCATTCCAAAGCGTCATGTGGGCGCCTTATTTATGGAATGACGTTAGCCGGCGGAGCTGCCTGGTATGCGTAAAAAAAAATGACTTACACCAGGCAGCGCCGGCGTAGAGGAAAATGGAGCTTGGGCGCCAAAAAATGGGGCAAGTCAGGCTGAGGCAAACTTTTCGCCTCAACCCGATTAGCGCCATTTTTTTAGACTCCCAACCCCCATTGAAATGACTCCTGTTTTAGCAAAGACAGGAGTCATGCCCCCTTGCCCAATGGCCATGCCCAGGGGACTTATGTCCTCTGGGCATGGTCATTGGGCATAGTGGCATGTAGGGGGGCACAAATCAGGCCCCCCTATGCCACAAAAAAAAATAATAATAATACTTACCTGAACTTACTTTAAGTTCCCTGGGATGGGTCCCTCCATCCTTGGGCGTCCTCCTGGGGTGGGCAAGGGTGGCAGGGGGTGTCCCTGGGGGCATGGGAGGGCACCTCTGGGCTCCATCCGAGCCCACAGGTCCCTTAACGCCTGCCCTGACCAGGCGTTAAAAAATGACGCTAAAGCGGCTGGACGTCATTTTTTTTGACCCGCCCACTCCCGGGCGTCATTTTTGCCCGGGAGTGTAAATACGGCGCACATGCCTCGGAGTCATTTTTTAGAAGGGAACGCCTACCTTGCATATCATTAACGCAAGGAAGGTGTCCACGCTAAAAAATGACGCAAACTCCAAGATCTTTGGCGCTAGACGGGTCTAACGCCAAAGTATAAATATGGAGTTAGCTTTGCATCGGATTTGCGTAAAAAAAAACGACGCAATTCCGGCGCAAAGAGAGTATAAATATGCCCCTTAATATTTTCACATGTGGTAATACCTCTTGGTAAGCTCATATAAGGAGAAATCTCTTGTGGAAGCACAAGCTGATTTATAGTGCATTCGTTTGCATATGGAAAATCTGTTTACCACAACTACAAGTTTCTAGCAATGCTCACAGCAGGAAATAGACCTAAAAACTCCTCCAACTCAGAGCAGAAAGTAATTAATTAAAGTCAAGACCACATAGCAATATATAAAACGTCTAAAAATACATAAGGTCTTTTAACAAGTTTGGGGGTCCGTGGACCACCGTGGCCGCATTTACGGTCCGACCGCCGTTGGGTTTGTGGGTGTCCACTTTATTATGAATCATGCGGGCCTATAGAGCAAAGACCGCTTGGACCTGTCGGCACCACCCGCCGCAGTCAAGAGGCAGCAAAAAAAAGCCGGCAGAGCATGTGTTTCCACCTGACACATTATAAGGTTGCTCACCACCAATGTGAGAGTGGTGGTCTAACAGGAGGAAACAGGGACTATAAAGGAAGACACTCACCTGCAAGCAGCCTTACACATCCGCTGACACCATAGAGCCCATCACAGATTCCAGCTGCTACTGATGATCATCGAAGGTGCACAAAATCCACGCTGCCGTGGATGCAATCGACCGTAAGTACACACACACCTACCTGTGTCATGCAGCTCAACAACAGATCATCACGCTGTCAGCCACCTTACAAGGGGCCACTACACGGGAACTAAGTACACTTGACATTGTGTACCAGGTCGGAATCATACATAAAGTTACAGATTCACAGTCACCAAACGCCCCCTTTGGGCAGATCACTCACTCTGCAGCACAACACTACACAAAAACACACATCTGGACATCTAAGGCACAGGAACAGTGAAGTGCACACAACATTGTGTCACACAACACCAACAACACAGCAACATCACATCTAACAATGCAGCTCAAACACTCACATTGGACACATGCCATGGACTGTCATCACATTCAACACACATATGTATGGATGTGGCATCTAACACAAACACAACTCCAATTAAACAGCCCTACAATGGGCACACACATCACCCACATTGTACAACAATGGAAGGACAATGGGATGCACAATAGTCAGAGAGACAGATATCCCAAGCTCACTATGCAATCAATACCTACACAATAGGGATGGGGGGCATCAGGAGCACTCAGGGAAAGAGCTTCACTGGGACACATGTCACTTTGCACATGCCCCTAAAACAACAGTTTCACAAAAACTGGCCCTTCAGCTATCCCTGGGACAAACAATGCTAGTCTCAAGTGACATGCCAATCTGCACAATGTGGAAGTGCAAGTCAACAAAGCAAATAGAACTCCAACTGCATGAAACATACATCTAAATGAAGCAGCTGCAAAATACACACAGCTAAATGGACACATGTCAAGTCAAATGCAAACAAAGGTAGCACAACTAACACACTTCATGTCTGCACAAACAAAACACAAGCTGCCACACTTCAGATGAATCCATAATCCACATATGGGGTCAAGCTTAACACCATACATGCTCACGTTGGACAACACAAGACCTCATACTTACCATACAAAACAGAACACAGTGCTACAACACCACAATCACATCAACAAACACATATCTATACAGTCAACATAAGTGATATTTGTCCCATTAGAGTTGTGGAGGGAGTACTAATGTGCCCAGATATGCCACACATTTGGCATGTAAATCAACAGGGAAGACTAAAGGGATCATTATGACCCTGGCGGTCGGGGTCAATATGGCAGTAGAACACAACAGGCTGGCGGTACATATCGTCATATTATTAGATTGGCGGGTTGGCTGCAGTCAGCCCGCCACTTCTCCACTCACACTGCCATGGCGGTATGAGCCGCCGGGCTGGAGATGCCTATCTCCAGCCCGGCGGCCCACAGAGTACTGCCAATGGCATTATGAGCCGGCCTATCACCATGCTTTTCAGTGACGTTTGCAATGCCACGAAAACCATGGTGGTAGGTCCTAACGGTGACAGGGAATTCCCTCAACCCCCCTCCATCCAAACTCACCCCCACCTTCCCCCATACACACACTAACCCCCACCGATACACAAACTAACACCCCCACCCCCTCGATCCACAAACACCTCCCCATCCCCCGATCCACAGACATCCCAACCCCCTCCGACCCATAAACACACCCCCATACACGCACACACCTGCAGACTCGCACACTCCACAGCCACACATGCACACATCACCCCCTCCCCGACCTCCACCCGTCACAGCACCCCTCACCCCACACCCCCTCCCCACATACACGCATACAGACACACACACACACACACCATGCATACACCCATTCACTAACACTGCCATACACGCATTCATACACACACTGCATACACGCACACTTACAGATATACTGACACACATTCTTACACAATCACACTGACATGCAGACACGCACTCACTTCACCATTCTTACACACATTCACTCACACGCATACAACCACGCAAACTACACAACACACACAGACACACACACTCACACACTCACACTCAGACACACACACAACACCCTCACCCTCCCTTCCCACTCCCCTGTCGAGCACCAGTCTTACCTTGCCCGGTGAGGAGGTCATCCGGCAGGGAACGGGAAGGGGTGCTGCTACTGCCAGCAGTACCTGCCAGCAGAACACTGCCAGGCCGTATTTCTGGTCAAAATACAGCTGGGGGTGTTCTACCGGCGTGGCGGTGTGGTGGTAGCAGCGCCAGGTTACCACCGTCTGCCAATATGGTCACTCCCGGATCTGCACCCTTCTTGTGGCGGAAGTCCCGCAGTGATCATAATATGGCAGACAGATGGTAGCCGCGGTATTTAGGCAGCCGTCACCGCGGCGGTAGGCAGTTTTTACCGCCAATGTCAAAATGACCACCACAATGTGCAAAATGTCAGGGAGGTATCTCTCTGAAATCCACAACACAATGAATCAGTAAGTCCCAGGGAAATCACCACTAATGTCTGGCACCCCTTACAATCACATACTGTCATACAATCAACAGATGCCATAAGTCCCTTGAATGTTGGAGAGACACATAGATTTGCAAGTACTTGTACTAGCTCCTCAACATGTTGCCCAATGAGAAGCTACATAATTGTCTCCATTTTGGTCATGCAAATCCATATGTCTGTGGATGAATGGTTGTACCCCAACACTTGTATTTCCAACATAACTGCAAGTTACTCCATGATGCATGCCAATAGTCAGGTTACAACCCTTCCCCATTTCACATCTGCAAAGCAATTTGATGCATGAGACTACATCAATGGCATGTAAATGCACATTGTAGGTACAGATCTCTAGGCCTACCCATCATGTCCCTCATTGCTATTGAAGTTGTACATGCCATATGACATGCTATGACGGGTGAGGGTATGTGTCAGCCATGAATCAATGGTGACACAGTCCTGTCTGTGGTACAACATGAAATGTACCCCACTGTAAATGTCCTATCCCACATACAGGTTGGCATGCACATATATGTAAGGGAATACAGAAAGTATCCCCTCAACACAGGTAGACCATGCATGAAACAACAGTTTACAAATGTTTGTCTAAAGAGAAAGGGACACATGTTGACATGTATGCACAAGGAGTGTTGGCAATATTGATGGCACAGAAATCATCTAAATGGACATTCCCACTTACCAAGGGAAAGTAGTGATCTATAGCTGCACCCCCACAAAATATATGCACTGTCCCATGCATGATGGCCATATTCACATTACAGACAGTAGTGAGCCACCAGCACATGTCATACGCTGAAGACAAGTAGCCTCTGGGTGGCAGCGGCCAATCTACTCATCTTAGCGGACACATGGCTGAGGACAGTTATTACCTTTATTTTGGCCTGTAACACTGGGTAGTAATAGTCTGTTGCATAGATATTACACCCACTACAACACCAAACAGTACTTGATTGATCATTGTACACAGCCATATGTTGTCCCTGGAGAGGAAATTGTTTGTGGATTGAACACAGTTGTGTCCAATGTCCCTGGGCCAATAGGCAAGACACATCAGTATGCAGCACATCACATGTCTACACAAGCAATCACTCATCTACTGTTTTACACATGGTTCATCCCTAATCATCAGGGGGAGATGTCAGAGCCTAACACATTCACTTGGCAATGTGACAGGCAGGAATATGTCCTGTACTCATCCCCTTGTGACTGCTGTGCTGTCCTCAAATGTCCATGAAGGACTGGGTAGGCCACTGCCAGAATGCAGGTCATTAGGGGGGGTCACAGTCGAGAGGCACCCACCCACGTTGGGGGGAAAGCCCCAGCTGGACCTCAGTGATATTCCAGGCCGAGGGTCTCAGGTCCTCCCACCTCTTGCAACAGTGGGCTGATTGCGGTTGTGGATGCTCAGGGTCCGCACCTTCTGGGCGATGGCTATCCATAGCTCCTTTTTCTGATGAGTTTTGACCTGCATGGATGCAAAAGAAAAATCAAGAGTTTACAATCACAATTATTGTCACAAATTGTTGAGTCACATACATGTCAGAAACAAGCTAGAACTTTTCAAATTGTTAACACTCAACAACTGTGAAACATACAAGCACATAAGCACAGGGACATGACTACAGACATATAAATCTGCATCTGCAGACTAATCCTCTACTCTGCTCAAGTAATACAATGACTAAGCAAGCTTAATGACATCAGGTATCGCCTGCTCCAGCAACATACACTGTGATGTGAGCCTCAAGGAGACACTATTTGCCAGTGTGGGGTCTGAAGGGTAAACTCCTTAGGCCTGACTAGACAAACACATTCACACTGTGAGATTGACTCACTGCATACAGTCCCCACAGGCAACTACAGTAGTACAAACTTCACCATTACACCTGAGTAACAATCAAGGAGTTTGCATGGTGGGTACAGAAAGTGTCTTCCTTGTCCATATGTGGACATGTGGAATAACACATGCAGACTCGTGCCACTTCAGTGGGTGGGTTCTATGGTATGTACCTGCACCCCATAACAGTCCTTTGGACATATGTATCTATACTACAGAGATGGCATCCAACATACAGAGGCATGCATTGTACAGTTTCTGTTATGTGACCAAGCTATTGACCCACTCATCATGGCCTCCCAGGAATCAACACAGTGTCTGCGCTGTGGGTCTGTCATATAGACAGTAAGCCTGTACAGGACAAATAAAACCTCTGTGAAGGTGACAACCAAGCTGTGGGAGTAAGGGACATGTCAGGAGTCTAAGATAGACATTGACAATGATGCCAAATGTACATATGGACTAGATTAATGATTTACCTCCGTACCCATTCATAATCTAGTGAAAGGAATGAGGCATTCAGGGCAGGTTTTGCCACTAGAGCACCATATTGGCCACATGACAGAATCTGCTGGGGTACAGGGGGTGGATACAGTGCCACATTTGCATAGCCATAGTGACACTCCTGCAGCCTGGACTAGGTCCCATACTGGGAGATACATTTAACAGGCCGTGGTCTCTGCAGGCTGAGCATGCAGAACCTGCATGACACTCCATTTCCATCACTTCCATGCATGACAGTACTTCATGTGCCCATCAGCAATTTAGCATGTGGTGTGTGTGGAAACTTGAAGGCCAGAGTGAGTCAGGATATGCCTCCCACAAAACAGTTTAGCAAGGCTAGAGGTGGTTTGAAAGATATGTGGCACTATACACATTTCTCACATGAATCTCAAATGACTCATACAAGATGCAGACACAGCTCATGCTGTCATGCACATACATGTTGTTCAACATTTACAAGAAATCACGTTTTGTCATACATAGGATGAGGTAGGAGGCGACAACCTCCTGTCTACCTTCCACTGTCAGACCTCCAGACCATGAAGCAAAGGCACATGATCATGTATTACCACCAGGATAGGCAAACAATAGTGCACTTGTGTCTTCAGTTGGAGGCAGATCTGATGCCAACTATTAGTTATCCAGCCAGCACACCACCCATTGTACTAGTCATGTCAGCATTGCACTTCCTAGACACAGGGTCTTTCCAACAAACAGTGGTCCTATCTGCTGGTATGTCCCAACCTACGTTCAGTCTGGTGTTGAAGGATGTCCTCTCAGCAATGTTGAAACACCTTAACAGCTATATCAGTTTTCCCTGACGTGAAGATTTAGCCCACGTGAAGGCTGAGTTTTATAGTTTTGCCCACCTCCACATGTGGTGGGGGCCATTGATGGCACACAAGTTTATCATAACAGAAAGAACTTCCATTCCATCAACATGTAAGTTGTCTGTTTGGTGGATCTCTACATTTCAAACGTCGGTGCCCATTATCCGGGTTTAGCCCATGATTCCTTCATAATGCGGAACAGCACCATACCCCAACTGATGTCACAACTGTACCCAGATGGGGCCCGGCTGGCTGGTAAATAACATTTGTCCTGATTGTGTGTATGCAATGTCAGGTGCTACAATCATGAAGTGAGTGACTCATTATTGCACATATGTCCCATTTCTTAACAGGAGGCTCTGCATATCCAAATCTACCTTGGTTGTTGACGCCACTAAGGAATCCAACTACACCAGGGGAAGTCAGCTTCAATGAAGACCATGTAAGAACACGGCGGCTAGTGGAGAGGGTTTTTTGGCTCCTAAAGACCAGACTTAGGTGTCTGGACAGGACTGGTAGAGCCCTCCTGTACTCACCCAGAAAGGTGTGTAGTGGATCTAGTTTTAGTTTGCTCAGGTACAGGAGTTTAGCTTACCTTCTGCTTGAGGGCCTGTGCCTTTCACCTAGATAAACGTGCTCCATTTTCTTATTCATCTTTTATTCATTTTAACAAGTACTTGCAGTTTCTGCATTTTATGAGAAATGTTTTTATCTTATAATCAGTTGCCATTCCATGAAAGCATCATTATCAGTAATGTACGTATTGAATTGTCACCATGTCCCTCTGCTTCACAGAATATGAACATGTCAGGCATTCTTGTTATGGTATCGACGATCCAAGTTAGCGCACACAATCTGACACTTAGGTACATACCCACATGAGGATGTCTGCACAAACACTAACATGGGCCTTATGCAAACACTCTGTGAAACTAAGGTCATTAGAGGGGGTTCCAACCAGGATCTTCCATCTACACTGTGCGTCATTTTGCAACAGACCTCAGCCTTTGCGTATCTTCATCGCTTGATTTGGCGACAGGAGGCCACTTGTATTCCAAGGTAACAGGGGCTGGGGCGCTTCTCAAGGACATGGTTTGGGTGAATTAGGTTTATCATACCTTGCTCTCTTTAGGGTAGACAATATGCTTTCGGGACGAGTTTGTGTATTCATGTTTATTGCAAAATGTAGGATTGTTCATATTCACTTTGCTTGCTTTCGCAATCCTGATTTGGTCTCTTGTCATCATCCTAATCATTGCAGCTTGTGTATTTTACAGTAGATTGTAGTCTTTTCAATAAATATATTGAAAACTTTCCTACATCTTCCTTTTGCCTGTGTGTGTGTAAGAGACTAATTTCTAACAAGAGAAAAGGGTAAAACTTGTTGCACTGTGAATTCCTGAGAGGATTTCAGAGAAATCACCTTTACTATTCTTGTTTCGGGTGAGGTGCTGCTAGAGAGCCGGGAGGGTTGGGCCGACAGCTGCCAACTGTAGTGGGAGTGACTCAGTCACCCACAAACAGAGATGCTGTTGTCACTAATACAGCAGTCTTGTAGAGCTAAAAGGGTCCTTACGAGAGGGAAGCCTGCAGTGCCACTGGGTGAGACTCCTGAAAGGCCAAGTGTGGATGACAGTGGTGAAGAGGAAGGAGCTGACTTACTGAAAGATCTCATCAACAGCTACTCTTCATGAGTGTATGTCATGTGATGTCATGACTGTAACTGTACATTGAACTATAGTTGTGCGAATGTGTGGAGTTGAGTGTTTTAGAAACAACTAAGGAGCTGATACTCTGCAATATCCAGCTGAAGGCTGCTTGATGTGGTAGCTTTTGACATATCCTCACCCTGATGATTTTGGTTTCTTTGTGTCAGTTTCCTCGCAATGTAATCTCATTTCCAGATGCTCACTATGTGATTTGTGTAATAGGTATGCTTTAAAGCCTATACTGCTAAAATTGTTTAAAGGTGCCCCAAAATAGCTTTAATACAACCTGGCACCCATGCCAAGATTAACAACAAAAAAAGGGGGAAGTACAGAAAACAATGATCAGGTTCCCTACCAACAACTAAGTGTATGTCTACCACTGTAATTAGAGATTTATATATTATGGACCTGTGTGTGGTCATGACCATGACTAGCAGTTCTGTAGTGTAGGGAATACCCACACATAGGTCCATAATATTCAGCCTTTAGATACTTTTAGCAGTTTTCCCAGCCCCTCTCACATCTACTCACTACCGGCATTCTTTCTTAAAAAGATCTCCAGCAAAGAGCCCTCTAGTAGGGCCCATCAGGCATTGCAGTGCCGGCCTGACGAGGAGCATGGCCCGATGGTGAAGCATGTCACCCAAAGGTGATTGAGGGCTACTGTTCCTGTAAGAATAATGCATGCGGTGAATGAAAAGACCCCTACCCTAATTGGTGGAATGGAGTCTGTTCTTTTGAGTAGTGTGTATGTCCCTCATCACCCCTGTTAGGGAGGCCATGTTGATATTGTGGGCTTACATCTTTTCTCGCATGTCCCTGTGCATGTCCCTCTGTAGCTCCTTGATATCCCAGAGTTCTGTCAAGACCTGGCCCATCACACCTTGGGACTCCTGGCTGGTGGTGTCCCGGACAGGAGCAGCCCCAGTGGCCTCACCCCACTGGCCCACATCATCCCTCCCATGCACCCTACCCCTACGGCCCTTACCACAGGGTACCCTCTCCTACTGGTTCCTAGAGCTTCATTGTCAGAAGTGTTCCGCTGCAACTCCAGGACTGTGGGGCACAAGATGGTAGACACTGTGCTTTGTACACAGGTTGGGGGTGAATGGTTGCATGTGATGTACAGGCAACCAGGTGGGGAGGTGTTGATTTGGGCACAATGAGGCTCACTGTAGGAGTCTGATCAGGTCGCCTAGATGGACCAGAACTGTCCTCCACCTCCTGGAGTGTCTTCTTCACTGAGGACTTTATCCAGGGAGATAGTGGCAGTCTCTTCTGTTGCCTCTTTGTGCCCAGTGGCAGTTCGACCTTTTGATGTGAAAGATACAGTATTACTGATTGTATTGTGACATCTATGGTTTACTGCTACTTTAACCATGGACCTTTTACAAAATTAAGTTGCAGTTAGAACTGTTGTGGCAAGTACCCATGGTATTGGTTGTATTGACTGGCATTGGTCGAGCATGCCAGCTCTTTTTGACTGAAACAGCTGCTGAAATGTGCAGCTCATTAGCCCTTGGGTGGTTGGCCTGAGAATGCCATCTTGCCACCAGTGCAGACAAAACAGTGGCTATACAAAATAATGTCTTTGGCCATTTTGAGGACTAGTTCATTTTGATGCAGGCAGGCCCAGAAGTTTGTCATGGAGACTGGATTCATTGTGTGGTCTGTGCAGTGTGAACGTATCTGTTGCCAATATCATTCTGTTTATGCATTGAGTCCTTTGGGATAATTGTTTTGCACACTGGGTAATCTGTGCATGATCATTGTTCTAGTGTTTATAATTACAGGAATAGTACCTGCTGGGATTTGTAGTCAAGTCAGTTCTTATACTAGAGACATTTGATAAGTGTTATCTCCCCAGGTGTGTACCCTTGAATTGATAGATAACAAACAGGGGTATTTGGACAAGTGACCATTGATCTGGTGTTTGGAATTATGGAATCAGTGCCTGCTGGGAGTTGCAGTCATGTCAGTTCCTATACAAATGTCATCTCCCACACTTTAATTGGGAGTTGCCAAACAGAGGGCTTTAGACAGGTGAACACTGGGCTGGTGAGTGGAGCAACAGTAAACGAGGCAAAATGTGAGCTATGAACATGCCTGACATAGCATTTTGATGACATATTTTTGTGTTGTGACTTACTAGACTCACTCCCCGAAGTATTCCTGTCAAGCCCTCAGGATGCAGGATGGCCAAGACCTTCTCCTCCCAGGGAAAGAGATGTAATGGGGCACTGGGAGGGCCACCACCAGTCTTCTTGGCTTGCAGCTGGTGCCTGGAGACCAGAGAATGGACCTTGCCCCGGAGGTCGTTCTACCCCTTCCTAATGTCCTCCTTTGTGAGCAGGGTGGTGCCTACAGCATTTACTCTGTCAGCGATCCTGTCCCACCTTTCCATTTTCCTTCTGAGAGGAGTATGCTGGACTTGTGCTCCAAACAATTGTGGCTCTACCCTTATGATTTCATCCACCATGACTCTTAACTCACCTTCTGAAAAATGGGGATTTTTGAAACATGACATGGTGGGACCAAAAAACAAAAAGGGTGACAGTGGGCCTCATTACGAGTTTGGCGGACTTTTGGCAAGACTGCTGTGGTGGCGGCCAACAAAAGACCATCATGTTGACAGTCATACGACTGCTGTATTATGAGTTACACAGCCAAGCCCGCCAAAATCCAGTTAAAATTCCAAAACCGTCAGGACTCTGGAGAGCGGAAAAGGACCGGTCCCCACCACCATCACCAGCACCGCCAGGCTGCCAAAAATCCCCTGAATCTATTATGACCCACAAATCACATTAGCAGTTCTTCCATGGTGGTAAACCAATGGTGCTGCTAACCACACCAGTCGGCGGTCACCACAGTAATACACAACACCACATTGGATAGTTTAAAAACCCCACACCTTTCACACATCCACACACCCAACACACCTACAAACTGCACTATAAAACACACCCCTTCAAACCCTCCTCCCACAACCTACCTCCTCAAGAATCCCTGAGGTGCCTGCCTGACCCTTTGATGCCCCTCCCTGTGGAGGTTACATGGCAGTCAGGAGTCAAGTAGGGCCACCATTCAGTGCCTTCGGCACATATATTGTGAAAAATGGATTGCCTACGGCCTTTGTTAGTCTTGTTGTTTCATAACTTTATCTATATTTATATAAATTAACCCAACCAGTTGTTGGTGTTCCCGGTTACATCTTTGTACTGCATTTCTTTTCCTAGGTTTGATTTGATCTTGGCTAACATTTGTTGTGTGCCAGTATTTGTGTATGTGAACTGCTTGATGCTTCCTGCATTCATTGAGCAGTCTTTGAGGTTGTGTGCAGTGTTGTTGTCCCCAAGGTAGAGGGTATGTGTTGTGAGATGGGTATGTGTATGTAGCTGATAGGTTGTTGTCATGGTATTTGTGTTGTGTTTGTGTTGATATGTGTTTGTTGTTGTGCTGTGTGGCTTTGTGTGTTTTGACTGTTTGAGTCTATGTGTATTGTGCATGGTATATTAGATTAGATGCACTGTGTGTATGTGATGTGTGTGTTGATTTCAAGTTTGTATGATGGTGTGATTGTTTGTTTTCCCTCACAGACGGTTGTTGTAGGAAAGTACCATCTTGCCTGGCATGTTACCCCCATTTTTCACTGTATATATGTTGTTTTAGTTGTATGTGTCACTGGGACCCTGGTAACCCAGGGCCCCAGTGCTCATAAGTGTGCCTGAATGTGTTACCTGTGTAGTGACTAACTGTCTCACTGAGGCTCTGCTAATCAGAACCTCAGTGGTTATGCTCTCTCATTTCTTTCCAAATTGTCACTAACAGGCTAGTGACCATTTTTACCAATTTACATTGGCTTACTGGAACACCCTTATAATTCCCTAGTATATGGTACTGAGGTACCCAGGGTATTGGGGTTCCAGGAGATCCCTATGGGCTGCAGCATTTCTTTTGCCACCCATAGGGAGCTCTGACAAATCTTACACAGGCCTGCCACTGCAGCCTGAGTGAAATAACGTCCACGTTATTTCACAGCCATTTTACACTGCACTTAAGTAACTTATAAGTCACCTATATGTCTAACCTTTACCTGGTAAAGGTTAGGTGCAAAGTTACTTAGTGTGAGGGCACCCTGGCACTAGCCAAGGTGCCCCCACATTGTTCAGAGCCAATTCCCTGAACTTTGTGAGTGCGGGGACACCATTACACGCGTGCACTACATATAGGTCACTACCTATATGTAGCTTCACAATGGTAACTCCGAATATGGCCATGTAAAATGTCTATGATCATGGAATTGCCCCCTCTATGCCATCCTGGCATAGTTGGCACAATCCCATGATCCCAGTGGTCTGTAGCACAGACCCTGGTACTGCCAAACTGCCCTTCCTGGGGTTTCACTGCAGCTGCTGCTGCTGCCAACCCCTCAGACAGGCAGCTGCCCTCCTGGGGTCCAGCCAGGCCTGGCCCAGGATGGCAGAACAAAGAACTTCCTCTGAGAGAGGGTGTGACACCCTCTCCCTTTGGAAAATGGTGTGAAGGCAGGGGAGGAGTAGCCTCCCCCAGCCTCTGGAAATGCTTTGTTGGGCACAGATGTGCCCAATTCTGCATAAGCCAGTCTACACCGGTTCAGGGACCCCTTAGCCCCTGCTCTGGCGCGAAACTGGACAAAGGAAAGGGGAGTGACTACTCCCCTGACCTGCACCTCCCCTGGGAGGTGTCCAGAGCTCCTCCAGTGTGCTCCAGACCTCTGCCATCTTGGAAACAGAGGTGCTGCTGGCACACTGGACTGCTCTGAGTGGCCAGTGCCACCAGGTGACGTCAGAGACTCCTGCTGATAGGCTCCTTCAGGTGTTAGTAGCCTATCCTCTCTCCTAGGTAGCCAAACCCTCTTTTCTGGCTATTTAGGGTCTCTGTCTCTGGGGAAACTTTAGATAACGAATGCATGAGCTCAGCCGAGTTCCTCTGCATCTCTCTCTTCACCTTCTGATAAGGAATCGACCGCTGACCGCGCTGGAAGCCTGGAAACCTGCAACATAGTAGCAAAGACGACTACTGCAACTCTGTAACGCTGATCCTGACGCCTTCTCAACTGTTTTCCTGCTTGTGCATGCTGTGGGGGTAGCCTGCCTCCTCTCTGCACCAGAAGCTCCAAAGAAATCTCCCGTGGGTCGACGGAATCTTCCCCCTGCAACCGCAGGCACCAAAAAGCTGCATTACCGGTCCCTTGGGTCTCCTCTCAGCACAACGAGCGAGGTCCCTTGAATCCAGCCACGCTGTCCAAGTGACCCCCACAGTCCAGTGACTCTTCAGCCCAAGTTTGGTGGAGGTAAGTCCTTGCCTCACCTCGCTGGGCTGCATTGCTGGGAACCGCGACTTTGCAGCTACTCCGGCCCCTGTGCACTTCCGGCGGAAATCCTTCGTGCACAGCCCAGCCTGGGTCCACGGCACTCTAACCTGCATTGCACGACATTCTAAGTTGGTCTCCGGCGACGTGGGACTCCTTTGTGCAACTTCGGTGAGCACTGTTTCACGCATCCTTGTAGTGCCTGTTTCTGGCACTTCCCCGGGTGCTACCTGCTTCAGTGAGGACTCTTTGTCTTGCTCGACGTCCCTTCTCTCTTCAGGTCCAATTTGCGACCTCCTGGTCCCTCCTGGGCCCCGGCAGCGTCCAAAAACGCCAAACGCACGATTTGCGGCTAGCAAGACTTGTTGGCGTCCTTTCAGCGGGAAAACACTTCTGCACGACTCTCCAAGGCGAGAGGAATCCGTCCACCAAAGGGGAAGTCTCTAGCCCTTTTCGTTCCTGCAGAAACCTCAGCTTCTTCTGTCCAGTCAAAGCTTCTTTGCACCCACAGCTGGCATTTCCTGGGCATCTGCCCATCTCCGACTTACTTGTGACTTTTGGACTTGGTCCCCTTGTTCCACAGGTACCCTAGATTGGAAATCCACAGTTGTTGCATTGCTGGTTTGTGTCTTTCCTGCATTATTCCTCTAACACGACTACTTTGTCCTTAGGGGAACTTTAGTGCACTTTGCACTCACTTTTCAGGGTCTTGGGGAGGGTTATTTTTCTAACTCTCACTATTTTCTAATAGTCCCAGCGACCCTCTACAAGGTCACATAGGTTTGGGGTCCATTCGTGGTTCGCATTCCACTTTTGGAGTATATGGTTTGTGTTGCCCCTATCCCTATGTTTCCCCATTGCATCCTATTGTAACTATACATTGTTTGCACTGTTTTCTAAGACTATACTGCATATTTTTGCTATTGTGTATATATATCTTGTGTATATTTCCTATCCTCTCACTGAGGGTACACTCTAAGATACTTTGGCATATTGTCATAAAAATAAAGTACCTTTATTTTTAGTATAACTGTGTATTGTGTTTTCTTATGATATTGTGCATATGACACTAAGTGGTACTGTAGTAGCTTCACACGTCTCCTAGTTCAGCCTAAGCTGCTCTGCTAAGCTACCATTATCTATCAGCCTAAGCTGCTAGACACCCTATACACTAATAAGGGATAACTGGGCCTGGTGCAAGGTGCAAGTACCCCTTGGTACTCACTACAAGCCAGTCCAGCCTCCTACATTGGTTGTGCAGTGGTGGGATAAGTGCTTGAGACTACTTACCACTCTTGTCATTGTACTTTTCATAAGAGAAAAATATACAAAACAAGGTCAGTGTATATACACATAGCCAAAAAGTTTTGCATTTCCTCTTTTCACTCTTTTCTAAGTGCTGAAAAGTACTTCTAAACTTTCAAAAAGTTCTTAAAAGTTTAAAAAAGTTTTTCTGTCTTTCCAAAAAGTTCTGAAAACTTTTTTCTCTTTTTCTATCACTTTAACTCTCTCTAAAAATGTCTGGCACAGGCCAAAATGTTGATCTGTCCAAACTTGCATATGACAACCTTAGCTGGAAAAGAGCAAGGAGTCTCTGTATAGAGAGAGGTTTGAGTGTAGGGAAGAATCCTGCCTTGGAACTGTTAATTAACATGCTTAGAGAACAGGATAAGGCCATAGGTGCCCCATCTGTTGAAAAAGTACCTAATAGTTCCCAATCTGATTCATGGACTCCCCCAGGAAAAGATTCAGGAAAGAAACTTTCTAGCCTGCCCATTACTAGACAATCTAGCATAGATGGTAATGATGATGAGCCACACCAAATAAATAGTGTGGTCTCACATCATAGCAAAAGCATTTATTCTCACCATTCTGGTAGTAATGTTTCTGTAAACCAAGCTGTTAAGTTGGCTTCTGTAAGGGACAGGTCTCCTTCTGTTCATTCCCATCATAGCTCTGTTTCTAGAAATGTCCCTCCCACCAACCCTGATGACAGAATGTTAGAGAGGGAACTCAATAAGTTGAGGGTGGAACAAACCAGACTGAAGCTTAAAAAGCAACAGCTGGATTTGGATAGACAGTCTTTTGAATTAGAGAAGGAAAGACAGAAGTTGGGTTTAGATACCCATGGTGGCAGCAGCAGTATTCCCCATAGTCATCCTGCAAAAGAGCATGATTCCAGGAATCTGCACAAGATAGTTCCCCCTTATAAGGAGGGGGATGACATTAACAAGTGGTTTGCTGCACTTGAGAGGGCCTGTGTTGTACAGGATGTCCCTCAAAGGCAGTGGGCTGCTATCCTATGGCTATCATTTAGTGGAAAAGGTAGGGATAGGCTCCTTACTGTGAAAGAAAATGATGCTAATAATTTCCAAGTTCTTAAGAATGCACTCCTGGATGGTTATGGCTTAACCACTGAACAGTACAGGATAAAGTTCAGAGAGACCAAAAAGGAGTCTTCACAAGACTGGGTTGATTTCATTGACCAGGCAGTGAAGGCCTTGGAGGGGTGGTTACATGGCAGTAAAGTTACTGATTATGACAGCCTGTATAACTTGATCCTGAGAGAGCATATTCTTAATAATTGTGTTTCTGATTTGTTGCACCAGTACTTGGTGGACTCTGATCTGACCTCTCCCCAAGAATTGGGAAAGAAGGCAGACAAATGGGTCAGAACAAGAGTGAACAGAAAAGTTCATACAGGGGGTGACAAAGATAGCAACAAAAAGAAGGATGGTAAGTCTTCTGACAAGGGTGGGGACAAATCTAAAAATGAGTCTTCATCAGGCCCACAAAAACACTCTGGTGGGGGTGGTGGGTCCAAATCCTCCTTTAATCAGAACAAGGAAAAGAAACCATGGTGCTATTTATGTAAAATAAAAGGCCATTGGACAACAGATCCCAGTTGTCCAAAGAAAGGCACCACAGCTCCTACCACTACAACCCCTACTGCTACACCTAGTGTCCCTACTAATAGCAGTGGTGGTGGGAGCAAACCTACTAATAGCCAATCCAAGGGAGTAGCTGGGCTCACTTTTGGTAATTTAGTTGGGGTTGGTCTGATTAGGGAGACCACAGAGGCTACTTTAGTCTCTGAAGGGGCTATTGATTTAGCCACTTTGGTTGCTTGCCCCCATAACTTGGAGAAGTACAAGCAACTAACCCTAATAAATGGTGTTGAGGTCCAGGCCTACAGGGACACAGGTGCCAGTGTCACAATGGTGATTGAGAAACTGGTGCACCCTGAACAACACATACTTGGACACCAGTACCAAGTAACCGATGCTCACAACATAACACAAAACCACCCCATGGCTGTTGTAAATCTCAACTGGGGGGGGGTAACTGGTCCAAAGAAAGTTGTGGTAGCTTCAGATTTACCTGTAGACTGTCTATTAGGGAATGATTTGGAGACATCAGCTTGGTCAGATGTGGAGTTGGAGGCCCATGCAGCAATGCTGGGCATCCCAGGGCATATTTTTGCTTTGACAAGGGCTCAGGCCAAAAAGCAAAAAGGACAGGGAAGCTTGGATCCTGGAACAATGGACCAAGTGCTCCCTAAAGCTAGGGCTAGTAGAAGCAAACCACTTCCTACTATCCCTCCCTCTACAGTGGATTCAACTTCTGAGGAAGAAGAATTCCCTCCCTGTGCAGAACCTACACCAGAGGAGCTGGAAGCAGACACTGCTGAGCTTTTGGGTGAAGGGGGGCCTGCCAGGGAGGAGCTGAGTGTGGCACAGCAAACCTGTCCCACATTAGAGGGTCTCAGACAGCAAGCTGTCAAACAGGCTAATGGGGATGTCAGTGACTCTCACAGAGTTTACTGGGAGGACAACCTCTTGTACACTGAGCATAGGGATCCTAAACCTGGAGCTGCCAGGAGATTAGTGATTCCTCAGGAGTACAGAAAGTTCCTCCTAACACTGGCACATGACATTCCCCTAGCTGGGCACCTGGGTCAAATGAAAACTTGGGACAGATTGGTTCCATTGTTTCATTGGCCTAGGATGTCAGAGGACACAAAGGAATTTTGTAAGTCCTGTGAAACCTGTCAAGCCAGTGGCAAGACAGGTGGCACTCCAAAGGCACCCCTTATCCCACTGCCTGTGGTTGGGGTTCCCTTTGAAAGGGTAGGGGTTGACATAGTTGGCCCCCTTGACCCTCCTACTGCTTCAGGCAATAGGTTTATCTTGGTGGTAGTGGACCATGCCACAAGATATCCTGAAGCAATTCCTTTAAGGACCACTACAGCTCCTGCAGTGGCAAAGGCCCTCCTGGGAATATTTTCCAGGGTGAGCTTCCCAAAGGAAGTAGTATCAGACAGAGGAAGCAATTTCATGTCTGCATACTTAAAGGCCATGTGGAAGGAGTGTGGTGTAACGTACAAGTTCACAACACCCTATCATCCACAAACTAATGGACTGGTGGAGAGATTTAATAAAACTCTCAAAGGCATGATTATGGGTCTCCCTGAAAAACTCCGCAGGAGATGGGATATCCTTCTACCATGCCTCCTTTTTGCCTACAGGGAGGTACCCCAGAAAGGAGTGGGCTTCAGCCCCTTTGAACTTCTTTTTGGACACCCTGTTAGGGGTCCACTCACACTTGTAAAGGAGGGTTGGGAACAACCTTTAAAAGCTCCTAAGCAGGATATTGTGGATTATGTACTTGGCCTCAGATCAAGGATGGCTGAGTACATGAAAAAGGCCAGTAAAAACCTTCAGGCCAGCCAAGAGCTCCAGAAGCAATGGCATGATCAGAAGGCTGTTTTGGTTCAGTACCAACCAGGGCAGAAAGTGTGGGTCTTGGAGCCTGTGGCCCCAAGAGCACTCCAAGATAAATGGAGTGGACCCCACACAATTGTTGAAAAGAAGGGTGAAGTCACCTACTTGCTTGACTTAGGCACTGCCAGGAGTCCCCTTAGGGTGCTCCATGTCAACCGCCTGAAACCCTACTATGACAGGGCTGATCTCACCCTGCTCATGGCAACAGATGAGGGACAGGAAGAAGACAGTGATCCTCTACCTGATCTCTTCTCTTCCACAGAACAAGATGCTCTTGTGGAAGGTGTAGTTTTGGCAGATTGTCTTACTGCTGAGCAGAAAGACAATTGCATAAATCTCCTAGGACAATTTTCAGAACTCTTCTCTACTGTGCCAGGCACCACTTCTTGGTGTGAGCACACTATAGATACTGGAGACAGTTTACCTGTCAAAAGTAAGATCTATAGGCAGCCTGACCATGTCAGGGACTGCATGAAGCAAGAAGTTCAGAAAATGTTGGAACTAGGAGTGGTTGAGCACTCTGACAGTCCATGGGCTTCTCCTGTGGTACTGGTACCAAAACCCAATTCTAAAGATGGAAAGAAGGAAATGCGGTTTTGTGTAGACTATAGAGGTCTCAACTTGGTAACCAAAACTGATGCTCACCCTATACCCAGGGCAGATGAGCTCATAGATACACTGGCATCTGCCAAGTATCTAAGCACTTTTGATTTGACTGCAGGGTATTGGCAGATCAAATTGTCAGAAGATGCTAAACCTAAGACTGCATTTTCTACCATTGGAGGACATTACCAGTTTACTGTAATGCCTTTTGGTTTGAAAAATGCACCTGCCACTTTTCAGAGGTTGGTGAACACAGTCCTGCAAGGGCTGGAAGCTTTCAGTGCAGCATATTTGGACGATATAGCTGTCTTTAGCTCCAGCTGGGATGATCACCTGGTCCACCTATGGAAAGTTTTGGAGGCTCTGCAAAAGGCAGGCCTCACTATCAAGGCTTCAAAGTGCCAGATAGGGCAGGGTAAGGTGGTTTATCTGGGACACCTTGTTGGTGGGGAACAGATTGCACCACTTCAGGGGAAAATCCAAACTATCATTGATTGGGTTCCCCCTACCACTCAGACTCAGGTGAGAGCCTTCCTAGGCCTCACTGGGTACTACAGGAGGTTCATTAAGAACTATGGCTCCATTGCAGCCCCTCTTAATGACCTCACATCCAAGAAAATGCCTAAAAAGGTATTATGGACAGCAAACTGTCAGAAAGCTTTTGAGGAGCTGAAGCAGGCCATGTGCTCTGCACCTGTCCTGAAAAGCCCTTGTTACTCTAAAAAATTCTATGTCCAAACTGATGCATCTGAATTAGGAGTAGGGGCAGTCCTATCACAACTTAATTCTGAGGGCCAGGATCAACCTGTTGCTTTTATTAGTAGAAGGTTGACCCCTAGAGAAAAGCGTTGGTCTGCCATTGAGAGGGAGGCCTTTGCTGTGGTCTGGGCTCTGAAGAACTTGAGGCCATACCTGTTTGGCACTCACTTCATTGTTCAGACAGACCACAAACCTCTACTTTGGCTAAAACAAATGAAAGGTGAAAATCCTAAATTGTTGAGGTGGTCCATATCCCTACAGGGAATGGACTATACAGTGGAACATAGACCTGGGAGTAGCCACTCCAATGCAGATGGACTCTCCAGATATTTCCACTTAGACAATGAAGACTCATCAGGTCATGGCTAGTGTTATTGTCCTTCGTTTGGGGGGGGGGTTGTGTAGGAAAGTACCATCTTGCCTGGCATGTTACCCCCATTTTTCACTGTATATATGTTGTTTTAGTTGTATGTGTCACTGGGACCCTGGTAACCCAGGGCCCCAGTGCTCATAAGTGTGCCTGAATGTGTTACCTGTGTAGTGACTAACTGTCTCACTGAGGCTCTGCTAATCAGAACCTCAGTGGTTATGCTCTCTCATTTCTTTCCAAATTGTCACTAACAGGCTAGTGACCATTTTTACCAATTTACATTGGCTTACTGGAACACCCTTATAATTCCCTAGTATATGGTACTGAGGTACCCAGGGCATTGGGGTTCCAGGAGATCCCTATGGGCTGCAGCATTTCTTTTGCCACCCATAGGGAGCTCTGACAAATCTTACACAGGCCTGCCACTGCAGCCTGAGTGAAATAACGTCCACGTTATTTCACAGCCATTTTACACTGCACTGAAGTAACTTATAAGTCACCTATATGTCTAACCTTTACCTGGTAAAGGTTAGGTGCAAAGTTACTTAGTGTGAGGGCACCCTGGCACTAGCCAAGGTGCCCCCACATTGTTCAGAGCCAATTCCCTGAACTTTGTGAGTGCGGGGACACCATTACACGCGTGCACTACATATAGGTCACTACCTATATGTAGCTTCACAATGGTAACTCCGAATATGGCCATGTAACATGTCTATGATCATGGAATTGCCCCCTCTATGCCATCCTGGCATAGTTGGCACAATCCCATGATCCCAGTGGTCTGTAGCACAGACCCTGGTACTGCCAAACTGCCCTTCCTGGGGTTTCACTGCAGCTGCTGCTGCTGCCAACCCCTCAGACAGGCAGCTGCCCTCCTGGGGTCCAGCCAGGCCTGGCCCAGGATGGCAGAACAAAGAACTTCCTCTGAGAGAGGGTGTGACACCCTCTCCCTTTGGAAAATGGTGTGAAGGCAGGGGAGGAGTAGCCTCCCCCAGCCTCTGGAAATGCTTTGTTGGGCACAGATGTGCCCAATTCTGCATAAGCCAGTCTACACCGGTTCAGGGACCCCTTAGCCCCTGCTCTGGCGCGAAACTGGACAAAGGAAAGGGGAGTGACCACTCCCCTGACCTGCACCTCCCCTGGGAGGTGTCCAGAGCTCCTCCAGTGTGCTCCAGACCTCTGCCATCTTGGAAACAGAGGTGCTGCTGGCACACTGGACTGCTCTGAGTGGCCAGTGCCACCAGGTGACGTCAGAGACTCCTGCTGATAGGCTCCTTCAGGTGTTAGTAGCCTATCCTCTCTCCTAGGTAGCCAAACCCTCTTTTCTGGCTATTTAGGGTCTCTGTCTCTGGGGAAACTTTAGATAACGAATGCATGAGCTCAGCCGAGTTCCTCTGCATCTCTCTCTTCACCTTCTGATAAGGAATCGACCGCTGACCGCGCTGGAAGCCTGCAAACCTGCAACATAGTAGCAAAGACGACTACTGCAACTCTGTAACGCTGATCCTGCCGCCTTCTCGACTGTTTTCCTGCTTGTGCATGCTGTGGGGGTAGCCTGCCTCCTCTCTGCACCAGAAGCTCCGAAGAAATCTCCCGTGGGTCGACGGAATCTTCCCCCTGCAACCGCAGGCACCAAAAAGCTGCATTACCGGTCCCTTGGGTCTCCTCTCAGCACAACGAGCGAGGTCCCTCGAATCCAGCAATGCTGTCCAAGTGACCCCCACAGTCCAGTGACTCTTCAGCCCAAGTTTGGTGGAGGTAAGTCCTTGCCTCACCTCGCTGGGCTGCATTGCTGGGAACCGCGACTTTGCAGCTACTCCGACCCCTGTGCACTTCCAGCGAAAATCCTTCATGCACAGCCCAGCCTGGGTCCACGGCACTCTAACCTGCATTGCACGACTTTCTAAGTTGGTCTCCGGCGACGTGGGACTCCTTTGTGCAACTTCGGCAAGCACCGTTTCACGCATCCTCGTAGTGCCTGTTTCTGGCACTTTCCTGGGTGCTACCTGCTTCCGTGAGGGCTCTTTGTCTTGCTCGACGTCCCCTCTCTCTTCAGGTCCAATTTGCGACCTCCTGGTCCCTCCTGGGCCCCGGCAGCGTCCAAAAATGCCAAACGCACGATTTGCGGCTAGCAAGGCTTGTTGGCATCCTTTCAGCGGGAAAACACTTCTGCACGACTCTCCAAGGCGAGAGGGATCCGTCCACCAAAGGGGAAGTCTCTAGCACTTTTCGTTCCTGCAGAAACCTCAGCTTCTTCTGTCCAGTCGAAGCTTCTTTGCACCCGCAGCTGGCATTTCCTGGGCATCTGCCCATCTCCGACTTACTTGTGACTTTTGGACTTGGTCCCCTTGTTCCACAGGTACCCTAGATTGGAAATCCACAGTTGTTGCATTGCTGGTTTGTGTCTTTCCTGCATTATTCCTCTAACACGACTACTTTGTCCTTAGGGGAACTTTAGTGCACTTTGCACTCACTTTTCAGGGTCTTGGGGAGGGTTATTTTTCTAACTCTCACTATTTTCTAATAGTCCCAGCGACCCTCTACAAGGTCACATAGGTTTGGGGTCCATTCGTGGTTCGCATTCCACTTTTGGAGTATATGGTTTGTGTTGCCCCTATCCCTATGTTTCCCCATTGCATCCTATTGTAACTATACATTGTTTGCACTGTTTTCTAAGACTATACTGCATATTTTTGCTATTGTGTATATATATCTTGTGTATATTTCCTATCCTCTCACTGAGGGTACACTCTAAGATACTTTGGCATATTGTCATAAAAATAAAGTACCTTTATTTTTAGTATAACTGTGTATTGTGTTTTCTTATGATATTGTGCATATGACACTAAGTGGTACTGTAGTAGCTTCACACGTCTCCTAGTTCAGCCTAAGCTGCTCTGCTAAGCTACCATTATCTATCAGCCTAAGCTGCTAGACACCCTATACACTAATAAGGGATAACTGGGCCTGGTGCAAGGTGCAAGTATCCCTTGGTACTCACTACAAGCCAGTCCAGCCTCCTACAGTTGTACATTGTGTTGTAAGTGTGTTGATTTCCCGGCCAGTGTTGGGTGTGAATGTGTAACATGTGTTCATATGTGTGCGGTTGTGATGTTGTTGTTACAAGTTTTTTATGCTGTATGGGAATGTGTGAGACTGGGCGGGTGCTGTGTTGCCGTGCAGAACTGTTTATTCTTGACTTGCGGTGTGTGTGTGTTCTGGCTGCAGTGTGCATGCTGTATGTGAGTATACGTGTCACTATACTGTTTTGTGTGAGTGTAGCCCTTGCACCCCCTTGCCTATAGTATGGAACGTAACTGTATACAATTTAATATTTAACAAGTGTAACAATTGAGTGTGTGTACTTACGGTTGTCGTCGTCTTCGTCAGCGATGATTTAGTTGTCTTTCTGCGAGCAGGAGCAGTGGGTTGACATCTAGTTCTGGTTCCATAGTGGCTCTGGACGAGTATGACTTCCTGTAGGTGGGTGTCTCCTTTTATACAGTTTGTTTCCACCTGGGGTTCCTTGGTAGTTTGACTGCAGCAGAAATGTTGGTTGTGTGCAACTTCGTAATGAGTCCGACAGAAACATGGTCTCTGCCAGACTGTTGGTGGCTCCATTCGACTGTGGCGGTCTGACCGCACTGGCGGTGCTGGCGGTGCTTTGGCTGTATTCCGTTCCCATCAACACCAAAGTCATATTTGGCGGGCTTCTCTGCTAGCCTGTTGGCAGTCTGACCGCCACGGCCAACATGGTGGTCCATGGACCGCCAAACTCGTAATCAGCCCCAGTGACTTATTAAAAAGATTAGTGCAATAGGGTGTGAATAGACAAAAGTGTGTGCAAGTGTTCAATGGGATGGTGAGAAAAAGGGGTGCCTAGTCTATGTATTCTACAAAATAATGTGCTCAGAGTTTGTTGTTTTGCAGTGTAAATGCAAAGGATTGTGGTGTGTGAAGGGTGTTTTTTATAGTGTGCTTTGCAGGTGTGTCCAGTGTGGTAATGTGTATCAGCTGTGTTGTTTTCAGATCCATACAATGTGCAGTTGTGTATTGCTTTGGTGACCATGGACTGCCATGGTTCAGACCACCATTGGCTGTCCACCACTGCGACTGTGTGCTTGTAATGCAGTCAGTGGTTGGTCACTGTGCTATCGGAGCCAGAGGTCGGACTGCCTATTTCTAGACTGCAGTGCTGCTGAAGGCCTGCCTTTTTTGGTTGGCGGTCAGTGGCCCTGCCTCTGTACCTCGTAATAGGGCGGTCTGGAAGACCGCCACCATGGCAGTCTTGTCAGGACCATCAACATGGCAGCCTGAGGGTTCGACCGTCACACTCGTAATGAGGCTCTTAAATACTATGAAAAAATGATATTTAACAACATCTGTGTCAGAGAAAATACAGTTTTATAAACGTATAAAAATGCACACTTACTATGACATCAATAATTACCTCTCAATCATTGTTGCCTTACCTTAAATATTTAAGAAATATAAAAAAGCTATAAAATGTGTAAACAAGTGTTAATATAAACCTCAATATTGAAATGTTATTTCAACAGCAGTTATTAAAATATAAGGATGATGAAATTAGTAATTAAATTAAATTAACCAGCAGACATACAAAGTACGTCTTTAAAAATGTGAAAATGCTGATGACAACCAATCACTAATGTAAAATGTATGAATTATAAAGGAAACTCAGACAAATGTAAGTATGTTGGACATGTCTGTAAGTGAATACGTATTAATATGTAACAGCTACAAAGAAAATAGCAATATATATAAAAATATAATAACACATCATATTTTATCATAGTTGTAAACACCAGTTGTATTTGTCTGGATGCCAGCTTATTGTTGCATTTGCTCAATGCGTGTAGACCTCCTGCGAAGTCTGGGGTGGTGGGGGGCTGCTGTGAGGAGTGCGAGGGTGATTAGGTAGACGGGAGAGGTGACTGGCTGGTAGCAGTGCATGTTTTTCAACAAAAAATAATCTCTGTGAATGCCAACCTACTTTGCTTAAAAGCAAGGGTGTGTGATTCAATTGCAGCCAACATTGTTATATAACAGTGAGCAGAGTTTTTTTGTGAATTCTTTTATTTCATGCGTCTTGAGCCTAGTAGCTTTGTGTTGTCCCTATCTTTTGCCAGCCGCAGGGCACAGTCCTTCTACACTAAATGGAAGTCAGGACGCACCTTTCTTCGGTGTGTAAGTGCGGAACAAGCTGCAGCCCGTTACAATTTTCACAAGTTCGGGATCGTTATGGTTAATTTCCAGAATTGTATTTGTCGATAGGGCTGATTGTTCGTGCATTTTTAAAAGTACGGTCTCGGCTGTTTCAAGTCTTCTGCTAATTTCAACTATAGTTTCAGATTTGATGTCCAAAGTCGGGGTTTGTTCTAGAGGTGAGGCAGAAGTGAATATGTCCCCTTCGCCATCAGAGTTCCAGGCCTCAATGACAATATTAGGAACATCCATGGGATCCTCAGGTTCCTTTATTGCAACGACCTGCTTTTGTTCATTGGGCACGTTGTTCTCTGACTGAGTGCCCTCCACACGTATGATGGCATCAGACAGAGTAGTTGTGGTTACTGGCACAGATACAGAGAGTTATGTACTTAAGGCATCAATGACACTTCTTCTTGAGATGTTAGCTATTGTCAAGTTATTTCTTGTTCTTAGTGAAGGGGGATATGATGCCACAAAGGCAGGTACTAGCAATAGTGATTACAGCACCTTTTGAGGATTGTCTTTTTCTGCTTCTCAGCCTTCCTGTAGGAGGTTATTTATTGGTTATACGACCTATTGACTGGTGCCAGCTGCAAAAGATTATGGGTATATAGCATCAGTATTCAAACTCAGTTCGTCAAACAGAACTGTTTATTTAACATTTTGTTTAGAAAAAACACACCACACTAATGGCATTTTTCTACTATTCAAACATTCATATGTATCTTTGATACACAAAAAAGTACAAGTTTGATATGTCTTCATCACTAACATAAAGGCCTACTTTGAGTGATATATTTAATAACGTTTGAGATATTGTAGATGCCATTTCAATATTGTTTTAGAAAATGTTCAATTGGCAAATTCGTTACACATCATGCGACACCGATAGAACCTGAAAACAAAAATATCCTCATATCCGGGGGCTTATCATGGTCTTTGGAACTTTTCTCCACTTACTCTACTTGACAATTGTAGTGCCTATTGTAGCCTGATAGCATAGATTGATATTTCTACATATTGGAGCCTTGAAAAAGCCATTACTGACGAAACACGTGTCGGCTGTTGTTTTATCTGAACATGAGAACTGTATTGGCCTGTTGACACCTTTCCCAGTTGCTTCACTGGGTTAATCTTAGGGTGTATGTCTTCTCTGATATACCACAGGAGAATAAATTGATACTTCTACGAATCTGCGATGTGCCGTGTTTTTTCTTCTTTCTACAAATCAACTGTGGACCTTTCGAGGCGACAGATCATGCACCCTGTGGCTGGGTGTTAAAACCACTTGGGCATTCTTCTTCAGCATTCAATTGAGACTTGACGGATTAAACACTTTGGATACAACCTTGAGCTCACATCTTGGAAGTGCGCACCACTCTTACACAGCCACAATTTGTTGTTTTTGTAATACAAACGTACTTATATTTAGGTTATCTATTTAAAAACATATTGGATTATATTACAAGTTTGATAGAACATGGCTCAACTTGCCCTTCTCCCATTTTATCTTCCTCGCGGCTGTCTTCAGGGTTCTCAATCTTTGCTGTTTGGATGACTCGTTGTAATGTTTTCTGAAAGGGTTGTAGCTTGCATATGCTTAAAAACGTACCCAAAATTCTTGGCTCCTCGTTTACCAATGTCATCAGCAGGTATACGAGTTCCCTTTCACTAAAGTTGTTTTTTCTTATTTTGGCTGCAGGCCATGTTGATTTACTGTGATTCTAAGTGAAAATGCCACGGAAGATGGAGGAGTGAAATGGAGTGCAAAATACAAAATGGCTGCTGGTTATTTTATAGGAGCAGATTTTTTCCTCAGAAATGCCTTTTCTGCTTAAATAGATTTAGTAAGTGTTTTCTTATGATGGTAGAAAGCTTCCACAATCCACTGGCAATAAAGATGGCTTAAAGAAATGATGCAGTTCCTGTTTTGCTCAGTTGCATCTGGCTTTCACACTGTATTTTGCACATGACCGGTTTTACCAGCTGGTAGATCTTCATATGGATTCATTGACCGTTAAAACTGCACGCGATTAATTCGCATATGTGTCACACAAGGAAAATCCAATACTGCAGGACCAGAAAAGTGGAAGTGAATTATCGCACACAGATACCGTGTAACTCGTAACGAGGGCCCTATTTGGAAGGGTGGCTCAATTAGCTGAACCTTCACCACTGATGCATTCTGTGGCTAGACGTCATGAGTCCATATCCTGGCGAGACCGACTCAGCCTTCTATCCTTTCGAAATAGATAAATGGAGTACCTTAAAGTGAGTATGATCAGTGAACTAAGGGCCAGATGTAGCAAAGGTTTTTCCCCATTCTGTGTCTATGGGAAAAAGTGTTCGTACATATGGCCCTAAATCCGTGAACGTTCATCGTGTTTTTTTGGTCGAAATTACTCTTAATGAACATGAATGAATGAAACAGATTCACGAGCTCCAATATGCTTTTGGGACCGCCTCCGGTCACGCAGGTGTCACCACACACGTGAAAACGCTTTTAGAGTGGTCCAGTCTGTTTCCGCAATGTAATGAAATGAGCGATGTCTGACATGATAGGAATTGTCACTCAGCGAAACAAGAGATTTTGATTTCCCTCCACCATTGAAGTCCTTCCAATATTCTAGGAGACGCCTTCTGCCCGTAGCCAATGACACACTTCCGGTATTCTAGGATATGTCTATTGCCAACAGCGAATACCGACCCTGTGTAGTCTTTGAAGGATGTGAGAATGGTTTTCGTGTATTTCTGCGGCCCACGCATCCAGGCCCAATTATTTTTGACAGCGCTGGATGGATGGCTTCTATTCATTTCGACAAAATGTTTTGACGTGTTTATCTCGAGTATGGAGGAAGGCTGTCGAAGTAAGAGCATTTAGCTCGGGAAGTGGTTTCTAAAAATGTTCCACACTGAACATCTTTTGATGTGGAAAGGCCTTTCCTGTCTCACTGCGCTTAGAAGTGAATATTAATTCGAAAAATTGGTAGAATCTGATTCTCATGCCTGCTTTCGGAATTAGATTTTTCGTTGTTTTGTAGTTGTTTAGAATTGTTTGTGTTTTGTTTTACTTCTTGTCCTTCAGCGTAGTTGTGCAGTTTATGTGTGTTTGTTTATGTTGCATACTTCTGTTCAGTTTACATGAAGATGTTTGTAAGTCTATAGAGCTTTGTGATGTTTTGCCGTAGGGTTTTCATTCTTATGTGTTGTTGGACTTTGTAGAGATTTGTTATGATTTGTGTAATTGTATATAGTTATGTGCTGCTTTTTTTATTTTGTGTTTTTAGACAGATGTTACTTTTGTTTACGATTGAATGTATTTCTTTGGTATTTGGCATAGTTGCTCGAAGTTGTGTAAATGTGCTTCCGTGTGTTTTTCATTTATTAGAATATTTTGTATAGTTATAGTTTTGGGTTTGTGCAACTTTGTGTACTTGTACAGACGTATAGGGCTGTTATACCACTTTGTAATGGTTGTACTGCCGTAATTTGACATGAATAGAGAGCTGCATTAAACTGTTTGGGCAGCTTCTTACCCACATATTGCCATGGCCTCAGGCAATCGCAGATCTATGCAAGTAATATAGTACTGAGCAGTAGCGGCTGGTACCCTAAACATTTGGTGGGGCAACTAACCAAACATTTAGGGTACCAGCTGCATGTGAAAAATAAAAAAATATATATACTTACCTCCGCTGGCTTGCCTCCTCCAGTCCTCGTCACTTGGAGCTCTGAGTGCAGCAATTGAATGCTGCACACCAATCTAGAAGCTGTGCTCATGCTGCTGATAATGTTAGCAGCATGAGAGCAATGTCAGGATTGGTTGGAGCGGGCTGCCTCGACACTCTAACAGGCATCGGGGACCTATGCCTGCTCTCCACCCAGCTGTCTCAGACAGCTGAGTGGAGAGGTTTATAATGCGCATGACAGGCTGGCCGTTCGCAAGACGGCAGTCCAAAATGACATGCGCAGTGTAAACTGTAGAGTGAGCATCACTACCCTGCTGCCAGTCAGCAGCAGTGGCCCCACCCCAAACAGGGATGGCTGGGCAAAGGGAAAAATAAAATGGTAATAAATGCATTTTATTACCATTTTATTTTTCACCTTTCTGGCAGCTCTGGAAGCAGGAGGGGCAACTATCTTCTGGCCTAAAGAAGTGGCAGCCGCTGATACTGAGCTACAGTTCATGAGATTGTTACAAATTAAAACAAAACTGAGAAAAATGTGGCGTATTCAAACCAGGATTCCTCAGCTGAGCCAAACACTGCAACAGTAGAGAGAATTGTGAGCAAGCTGTGAAAAGTGTAACTTTAATACTGCTGTTAGTTGTATTTATGTGTAGTTTGTTATTCATCTTTCATTAATAGTAATGTGTTGTTAATATTTGTAGTTATTAAAAAAAATTAACACAAAGTATAACAATGTAAGGAATTAGTTGACTTTTGGCAATCTATTATACGTTGGAATAACAATGACTTTTGTTGAAGATAATAAACTAGTGAAATCCCTGCAATTCCATTTCCAAGGTAAAACCTCTTAGGAGCAAAGATAGAATATCATGGTTTTCCTGCTTAGTGAAAGTGAAAAGCAGTAATTTCTGGATTCGAAATACCACAGGAGTGTTCCCGACCCACTTAGAATGAGAGCTGGTATTGTCTTCAGTTTGCCATACTCCTTTCACTGTGCCCTATATCTACGTCTTATTAGGTGCCATAGAATGTCTATAATGCGTACACTGAACACCCAGCCATGCTGGCATCTGTCGAAAAGTGTATTATGTTTTATGCTATAAATTATATGTAAGATCTTACAGTTAGTATGTGCTGAAGTGTTTGTCCCATTTTTCATCATGTTTGCAATTCTACCTTAGAGGAGACAACATAGATGTAGAGATCTTAACCTTGTACAGCAAGTAATCAACAGTCCATCATATGCAGAATTTCTACTCCCCTACTTCAGTGCTTAATTTATAAAATAATGAGTGCTGGTCCATAAAGATGGCCCAGAAGCCTGACTGGCTCTATTAAATGTCATGCAGAGAGTACCAAGGCTGAGTAGTTCTGAATCCACCCCATGCCCCTTTAATGCACTGCCAAAACTTTCTCCCTGACAGGTCTTCCATCTTTCTCTTCCTCTTTCTTTCATGTTTGTGCATTTTCCCTCTCTTGCTCTTGACAAATGTCTGATGAAAATAAGTGCCAGTCCCCAAAATTGAATGCTGGTGACCCCCCCCAGCAGGTGTTTGGATTGGACAAAATATCAGATAAAAAAATTCATACTGTAGTAATATTCTTTCAGAATATTGGGATTTCAAATATATTGTGGCGAGGAATATCAAAAGTAAAAATATCGGTTTTACTGTTACTTTTAAGATTTTGAATATCGATGTAAAAATATAGATGCAGTAAATATTGTTGGATATTATATCGTTTTTTGTTGTTAAATAGTATGTTATATATTGTATTTTTTATATTGTGGGTGTTTATATTTTTAAAATATCTGTTTACATTTTAGATTTTTTTTACTCATTAAATTGTTCAAATTTGTATTTTATAAGCCACACATCAGCACTACACCCAGCAAACACATATATGCACACTATCACACACTTCATTGCACACCACCTACACATCACACAGCACCTACAATTGTTTTCCCATTCCCTCACTTTATTTACACCACCGTGTCACCACATAAACACCCATGATTCACTGATGAGGAGTTAAGGGTCATGGTGGATAAAATCATTACAGTAGGGACACATATATTTGGAGCTGAAGTCCAGCAGACTACTATCACTCGGAAACTGGAAATGTGGCAAAGAATAGTCAATAGAGTGAATTCTGTAGGCAGCTACCTATGCACAACGGACAACAACAGGAAGAGGTATAATGACCTTGGGTACCAGCTGGCGGTACAAAACACAAGACTGGCGGTGGTCCCCCGACTCCCCCCCACAGTTCACATCATGGGAGGAGAAGGTCTTGGCCAGCCTGCATCCTGAGGGCTTGACAGGAATACCTGGGGGAGGAGAGTCAGGTAATTCACAACTACAAAATGTGTCCCCCAAATGTATTGTCATGCATGCCCACTGCTCACCTTTACCTACCTACAATGTCACCCCACTCAAAAGCCCAGTGTCCACCTGTCCATAGACCCCTGTCTGGCCTCCAACATTTTAATGAGACCTACCTTAGGGGATAACATACCAGTAAACCAGGTGTACCTCAGGGATTGATAACAATACAACTCCAAGCAGGTACCGTGCTACTATCACCAATAACAGAACACAGTACCCTTCGAAAAAAAATCCCACCTTTAACAACCCCACATTGGAGTGTACTAAACTGAAGGGCATTTAAATGGATACTGAGTGGGGAGGACAAGCAAAGGCAGCGATGCTAAGGCCAGAAGGCACTGGGACTGTCACTCCACTCAGCCACAACTGTGTCTTCTATGACCCTTCTTCCTATTCTCAGCTACTGAACTGTACTCACCTGAGGGGATCCCATCTATATACCGTGTGAGGAGGACAGGAAAAGACAGCAATGATAAGGCCAGAAGCACTGGGAATGTCACTCCACTCAGCTACAACTGTGTACTCACCTACTATGACCCTTCTCTTTCTACTCATCTACTGAACTGTTCTCACTTGAGAGGATCCCATCTGTATACTGTGTGGAGAGGACAGGCCATGACAGCAATGATAAGGCCACCAGGCACTGTCTACGCAAAGCAAAATATGTGCATCTGTACTAAAATCCTGCCCATTCCACTCACAATTAAAAATGTACGCACCTGAGAGGATGACTTATGTATGCTGTTTGTAGAAGTTGGTGTAATATTACTTGAAAGCCCAACATGATATGTGTCCCAATGAAGCCTCCTTCCATGTATGGTCCAGCTGGTCCCATCTCAGCTGTGCAGGTGTTGTTGTGGTGGTTCGCTTTGTGTCTTTTGTGTGTGTTTGTCTCTGAGTGCATTGTGCATGGCATTGTTGATGCATTGTGCTATGTGTGTGTGAAGTGTGTGTCAACTGCAGTGTTGTTTAATGTTGGTGTTGTGTGTGTGCTCTGGTAGACAGATGTATATGTGAGTTATATGTGTGGCCCGCCCTTGGCCAGTGTTGTACGTATTCCGAGGGTGCTGTTGTCCTACGGTATTTGCCTTGGCTCCTTTAAGGGCGCTGAGTCCAATACTGTAGCACTGTTCCCGCCGTTCTGCCCGTAATATGATATTCCTGCCAGTCAGGCTGGTGGGGACATCATAATACAACTGGGGCTGAGGCCACTGTGTTCAGACAACTGCCAAACTCATAATGAGGGCCTAAATTAGTCTTCATTTTGTTTGTAGAAGGGGCTTTCTATTAATAAGTGGTTGACTATCTCGGTGACAGGGATGTAGCCTATTGCTATCATTTTTTTGATTTCAAAGGCTAATTGGCTGTTGGTGGAATATTCTACGCTTAGGCTCAAATTGATGGGGATTCGGCGCAGGGTGGTGCAGCAAGTCTCCTTGAGAGTTCCACGTGAGGGCTTGCCTGGTGGTGTTTGATGCAGGCTTGCGGAGGGTGAGACCATCCAGCCCCAGGGTCTTTTCATTATTTCTTCATGAGCAGGGGGTTCGAATGTCTGCTGCCATAGGTCGTTGTTACTGATGGCGTTTGGCCAGTGGATTTGGATGATTTTCATCAGACAGGTGCTGATAAAGGTCTGGACGTTGTTGGTGGTAGTCACTGTTGCCCTCCAAGTTTCTGCCCCATACAAAATGGCAGATTTTATGTTGGTGTTAAAAAGCATGATCTTGGTTTGCAGTGTTAGATCCCTGGAGCTCCAGATCTTTAGCTGAATGACAGCAGCCCTTCCTTTGGTAGTTCTTGCCTTGACACTGGCGTCTGTGCTGCCCTGCTTATCTATGACACTGCCCAGGTGAGTAAAGGCATCAACCGCTTCCAGTGCATCACGAGCAAGAGTGACTGCAGTTGTGCTGGCTGTGTTAGCCTTCAGGATCTTGGTTTTTCCCCTGTGGATGTTGAGGCCAAGTTGTGCCGCTGTGGCTGCCACTTTATCAGACTTGTCCTCCATCTGCAGATGGGTATGGGAGAGTAGGGCCAGGTCGTTTGCAAAGCGAAGGTCGTCGAGCTGCATCCAAGATGTTCACTAGATCCAATTTGTCTCCTTGCTGTGGATGTCTTCATGATCTAGTCCAAGGCCATCAGGGAGAGAAAAGGCGAGAGCAAACAACCCTAGTGGACTCCGGTCCTCACTTCGAAGACTTCCGTGAGTTGGTCCCAGGCGGCCTACATTCATATGCACTTAGTTGCAAGAGATGTAGGCTAAACTCCACAACTACTCACTCCAATCTACCCCACTCCAAACTACCCCCATCCACTCCACTCCAAATTACTTCAATGCACTCCACCCCAATCTTCACTACTCCATTCCAATCTATCCCAGTCTACCCACTCACTGCCATCTACCCCACTCCACTCTAGCCTAATCTACCCAATTCTCCTCCACTCCCCTCCAATCTACCCCACTCCACTCCAGTCTATTCTAACCAACCACAGTCTACCCCAATCCACTCCACTCAAATCTAACTCTATCTACTCCACTCCATACCAATCTATTCAAATCTACCCCACTCCACTCCAGTTTCCCCCAAACCACTCCAATTTCCCAACTCCACTCTACCACAATCTACCTCACTTCTACTCCACACCACCCTAATCTTCCCCACTCCACTCTAATCCACCCCAATCAGACCCACTCCACTCAAATGTACCCCAGTGCACCCCACTCCAGTCTACCTCATTCCACTCCAATCTGCCCCACCCCTCTCCAATCTACCCCAGTCTATCCCATCCCAGTATATCTGATCTACCCCATTCCACTCCAGTGTACCCACTCCATTCCAGTCTAACCCACTGCACTTTACCCTAATCTACTGAACTCCACTCTCCACTCATCCACCCACTCCAATCCAATCTACCCCAATCTATCTCCTCCAATCCACTATAACCCAATCTACCCTTTCTGCCACACTCAAATCTGCCCCACTCCACCCAATCAACTCCACTGCAAACTATTCCACACCACCCTAATGTAAAACACAACCCCACTCCAAACTAACCACCCCAGTTTACCCAATTCCAATCTACCCCAAACAACTCCAACCTACCTCCTCCAATCTATCAGATCTACCCCAATCTACTCCATCCCATACCACTCCACCCCAATCTACCCTACTCCAACCCACTCGTATCTACCCCACTCCTCCCCAATCCACCCGCATCCTCACAATTCCATCCCACTCCAATCTATCCCATCCGTCTCCACCCCACCCCAATCTACTTCATTCCAATCTACCCCATCCCACTATACCCCACTCCAATCCACCCTGATTTACCACAATCTACCTCACCGCACTCCAACCTACCCCAATTCACTATGCCCCAATCTATTCTACTCAACTCCACTGTGCCCCAATCTACTCAACTCCACTCCAATGTACTCCACTCCACTCCAATTTACTTCATTCCAGTCTACCCCACTCCACCCCAATTCACCCCAATTCACCCCAATCCACCCCACTCCAATCTAACCCACCACTAGTCACCCCATTGCAATATACCCCACCTCACTCTACTACATTCCAATGTATCCCTCCCCACTCTACCCAACTCTAATCCACCCTGATCTACCCCAGTCTACAAGACCCCAATCCACTCCAGCCTACCCCACTGCACTCTACTCTAACCCACTCCACTCTTCTCCACTCACTCTACCCCAATCTACCCAACTCCACTCCAGTCTACCCCACTCCACTCCACTCTACCTCGATCTACACAGCTCTTGTTCATTGTATCCCAATCTACCACACTCCACTCCAGTCTACCCCACTCCACTCCACTCTACCTCGATCTACACAGATCTTGTTCACTGTATCCCAATCTACCACACTCTACTTTACCCCATTCCACCCCAGTGCAAACTAATCCATCCACTCCACCTCACTCCATTCTATCCATTGCAATTTTCCCCCATTGCAATCTAACCCACCTCACTCTACTCCACTCCAATTTACCCCACTCCAATCTTCCCCAATCTACCTCCCTACACTCCAATCTGCCCGTCTACCCCACTACACTACACTGTACCCCAGGCTACCATACTCAAATCTACTCCAATCTACCAGAATTTACCCCACTCCGCTCTAGTCTACCCCAATCTACCCCACTCCAATTTACCCTAATCTACCCCACTCTTACACACTCCGCTCTACCCAAACTACCCCACTCCATCTACCCCAGTCTGCCCCACTTCACCCTCCCCCCACACTCCACATCACCTCCCTCCACTAACTTTTAGCCATATTGATGAGCAGTTACACTGATGTAGAATGTGGTTGAAACACATTGTCAAAGAGAAGAACTCTCTCATAGTTGAGACCTATTGGCTTCACCAGTGTTTGTAATATTTCTTATATATAAGCAAGAGAGAAGACACGTGTGATTGGTACTGAAACTGCAGGTAGAACAGGTCTGCAGGTGCATAACTTTCCATGAGAAGACCTTGAAAATGAGATATACATACAGAGTACTTTTTTTTGCTGAGCTGGCTATATCTGAAAGGTTCTTGCTTTAATATGCCAAAATGAAAATGCGGCTATGCACAGCCAAAGCAAGAAGGCCTGAAACATTACTTTTAAAATGATCATAGTAATATGGCCTCACATTTAAATTGAGAAACACTATAGTAATGGTGTTTATTTATCACACGCAAAAACGATTTTACAGCTATAGTCCGAATGCAGTTGGTCTCTAACAGACCCAGGTCCTGGTGTTGCTGCACCCGATGCATATCTCACGACTGTATATTTCACCTTCACTTATGTGATACAGAAACACTGTCCTTCCTCTACTTATTTTTGAAACTCCCTCTCCTGCTACTTAAAACTCAAAATGATGGATGAATGAAAGAAAGAGGCTGACCTACAGAGTAATGTATAAAAGGTCAGTTTAGACATGACTATTTAGAAAAGAAGGTTTGGAAAACAGCAACATGGCAAGTTCATGCCTGGCATGCAACAGACTCGTAGCTGCTAAGTTTCCTATGTCCATGCATGATGCAGTGCCCCTGTCCAGGATTTGTCATTGAATTCTGGGACTGTTTTTATATTGGAATAAACAGGACTACAAGCCCTAGAATTCCAAGAATAAAAACCCGTACAGGAGCACATCATGACGCCCGAACCTGGAAACTTGGCAGGGCTGAAGACTAATATGCCAGTATGTATTTGGTCCCACCAGCAATACAGAATCGGCACACTGTGGGCAAATCTCCCTGTTCGCTAAGCTGTCACTGAGGTTGCAGGAAATGAACATATACATACCTACTTTAAAGGCTCTTAAAAGACTTGATTATCTATTCTGGAACTCATTTCTTAACCCATCCTTCCCCAGTTATCAACCTCAAATTCGCTCTAAATTTAATAGTAGACATAGTTGGAACCCTATCCTTGAGTTATATGTGCAAATGCCAGTTGTTAAGGATGCTTCAATTTAGCAACAAGAAAACCTCTGGGAACCAAGGCGGAAAAGATAACTGTGGAGGGCCCAGGAGCAAAAATAATGGAGCTGGGTATCAGCAGTAAGCCAGTGCAACAATGAAAAGTTGCCAGTCTTTGGGATTTGGTGCATAACCCGAAGATACATTTTCTAGGTGTTGTGGCCCAGCTGCCAGAAATCCCTGTGCCATCTCCAACGCACTAAGAATCTATGCCAAGGGAAGACCCATAGCTGCTGATGGGGAAGCATCTTCCTGGGCAAGTGATCAGCTTATGCTCCTACTGTCTGGGAGACTTATACTTAGTTGAATGCTGGTCATTGCTGTACCTGTACAGACCTCTTGGCTCCTTGCCAAAAGGAGGGCTTTCAAACATTTCAGAGCAATACTGGTGAAATCCACCCATTAAGGCCTTCTTTGTGACCCCCACCTTGTTTGCTGATTCATTGCAATGCACAGCTGGTTCTATTCAGGACTAGGTTCTATCTGATATCGTTTAAGACTGATTCTCTTTCTATGAAAGTTCTGAAGCTGAATTGTCATTTGTAGTGCTGGTCATTGGAATTTAACTGTTCAGTTGCTTGATGATGTTACTTGGGATATTGAGATTTGAAGGTTCTAGGAAGATGCAAGAGTTCTTCATTTCCAGAAACAGCTTCTTGAGGGGAAGAGTCATGTTAGCTTGTTATTATTTCCCAGGAACCATGCCCAAGAGGTGGGGGAAGTCCATGATCTCAGTGAAGTCCGTCAGTAGTGTTGTGAGGCATATTTAATCTGTGAAGCAGAACATATTTGCCTGGTAATATGCAGTGTTGTCTGTCCGCAGGGTCTTTTTCAGACTTAATAGTGCAACGTTTTTATGGGGGTTTTACCTCAGCTTTTTAGTGACTGAGATTGTTGAATGTTTCAGATGAAGAAGTACAAGTACAGTTTGTTGGATAGTCTGGTCGTATTCTGTGAGTCACCTATTTTTTCACCTGAGATTTTGACATGCCCACTTGTAAGCCAGTGATAGCCTAGACCTCAATTTCCAAAGTATGGACCTATTCTTACTCAATTGTGAATTATCTATTGTGATGTATTCAAGCATTTACATAGTGCTTACTACAGCTATGTGGGGTGCTGGAGCGCTTGCCTCCATGGGTAGCACACTATACTATTTTGGATGTGTTTATTATGGCCATTGAAAACAAACTCATGGTTCTCCATCATCAGTGGAGAAACATCTCAACTGGTGCTCTCTCAAAATACTGTTTCCTGGTCAACTCCTTTCACATTTCCTATGATTCAGTATCCCAGAGTTGTATTTACCTTGTACTAGATGGAAACCTTTGGAGAATTAGTTGCCAATCAAGGTGTCACCCTGCAAACACATGGCAATGATTCTTTAATCTGTCATCAAATCACCTGTCTCCTGCACAAACTGGAAAGGTTAATTATCTGGCCTAGAAAAGTGGAAGATGTCCTCATTGTGAATCCTAGCCCGCCCACATTGGTTTTCATAGTCAGTCACATAACTCCTACAAACCACACTTTCAATTCTCTCAAACTGTAGCAAAAGGCCAGAGGGAAACTGACAGTGAACTTTAATCATCAGGCCTCATTTTAGGAAGAACAAAACAGCTGGTCAAACATATGGCTAATGAACATTCTGTTAACCGCTAACTGCCTCTTAATATAAAACTATTCCTACCTCTAAGGTACTTTCAGTAGTCTTTTCTAACAATAGTTCTCTCACGGCAGGCCTATGGCAACTCCCTGCTCACAGCTCTACTGCAGTCCATATTAGCTGCAAAGATAGACAGCCGATCAACTGGAAATCAGAAAACATCAACGCTGTCCTCTGAAACCTTCAATTGCTCTGCTGAAAAGGAACTTCACTCTTGAATTTAACATGTGCAATGCACAAATAAGCAATATAACCATCCCTATTATCTTTGCCATCAAATTCACTGTGTGCAAGCAATCAAAGCACACCAGATTAGCTACTCCATGCTATAGTTTCCCTAAAAACAAGCATCAACAACAAAGTCAATAGGGCTGGCTTTTATATAGTGTAAGCACACAAAGACACACAACATATGGGCACACTGACACAAAGAAGAGGCAGACCAGACAGACACGCAGACAGGCCAGCACAAATTCAGAAACATTATTTTCACGCACCCATAAAGGCACCCAAACTCAAAGAACAAGAAATGTACAGGCAACAAGCACAAACTAAAAGTAATGTATAACATTGTGCAGCAGGAGGCACAAATTGATGTGTATCAGTGGAGAACAAGATGATGTTCAGCAGGTGGCATGTGTCTTGTGGGAGACAAAAAGGGATGTACAGTTTCCGCACTTTTCTCAATTGTGTTTTATAGCCACTGTTTACATTAGGAGGCAGAAATGAGGCATCCATGCAATGCATTCAAGTGAGTGATGTGAAATAATTTGTTCAACTGTGTTACAATTAGGAAGATTTGACTTCTACTGAGACAGCGCAAACTGCATAACCAGCTCTCAGGGTTCCCTCACTGTCTCTTAAACAGAAGCCATTAACAAACACAACTTGATAATTTTCCTCTAAAGGAGTAACCTGAATATCAGGCCTGGGTTTGGTGCATAGTTCAGTGACATCAAGGCAGTCATGTTCCACTTCAGTTACATCATTTGGATCATCCATATTAACAGGTAACAATGAAGCAGGGTTCAAAACAGCACAACGTTTTTTAGACACGTGCTGGGATCCAAGAATGAGTAACTCATCGCGGATAAGATGGGCAATAGTCAGATACTGAGTTTTGGACCGGGTTAAAAGGACCTCAACTGAATGAGGGACATAGACAGTTAACGGATGTCCCATCACTAGTGGCAGCCACGTTCTTTATTTAGCCGGGAAAAGCTGCAGCAAAAGGGTCCAAAGTGGCAGAAAAATATGCCACGTCTGTTTGCTCCTCCATGCAACTGTCTCAAAACAGAAAGAGCACAAACATCACATTCATGACAAAACAGTGAAAGACATTTTGTGCAAGCAGGCATTCCCAGAGCCGGAGCTCTGCAAAACTTTCTCTCAACTCAGTGAAAGCTTTCATGCATTCTTCATTAAACAAACTGGGTCAGTAATTCCTTTGTGCGTCAGTTTCTGCAGAGGTTTGTAAATTACTGAAAAAAATTGGGATCCATTGTTGGCAGTAACTCGCCATTCCCAGAAACATTCTAACATCTCTCTGTGTAACTGGGGGGTTCATCTGCAAAATGGTTGCAACTCTTTCCTGGGACACTTTCCTTGCACCTTACTCAATCAGGTGACCCAAATACTTTACCTCCTTCTGGTAACACTGTAATTTTGTTGGGGAAACCTTATGTCTGTTTTCAGCCAAATGATTGAACAATGCTATGGTATCTTGCCTGCAGGCCTCACATGTATTAGATGCAACCATCAAGTCATCAGTGTATTGTACCAGGGCAGACTGAAATAGCATGTTTAAGGACTCTAAGTTCTTTTTCAGCATCTGATTAAAAATGGACGCTATTTCTGAGAATCCCTGTGGTGTATAACACCAGGAATACACACGACTGTCAGATTTAAATGAGAAAAGGAACTGGCTGTCTTCATGTAAGGGCACTGAAAATAATGCTTGTGACAAGTCAATAACAGAAAACCATTCTGCTTCGCATGAAATCTGGAACAAAATTACTGCTGGATTTGGCACTCCCTGCTCTACAAAGTCTGTAATTATAGGAGTAGTTTCCTCAATTACTTCTGGGGAAGGATTGTATTGAGGCATTCTAGGAAAGACTGCATTTGGCTTTATGGTCATCTTGACTGGCTCAACACCTCGTATGAGTCCAACATCTTTTCTGGAGAGATCCCAAACTCTCAACATTATTGTGTCCTGTGATTCATCAGGCAAATCCCTAACTGTCATGACAGGAAACAATGATATGAGGGGTTACATTTCATCAATTTAGCTGAAAGTTTCATCATCACTATTTGCCTGGATAGCTATCCCTTCATGAGTACAGGTGATGGAGCATTTTTATTGGCATAGCAAGTCTCTTCCTAACAGACTCAGAGGACTTGAATCACAGACTACAAATTAGTGTAAATCTTCAAAAGTTCCTATTTTAACTGGGATGTGCTCAGTAGTTGGACTTACCAGATGCTGATTTGCTACTCCTACTATCTGAACTGTCCTTCCAGAAAGGGGCACATTAGGGACTTCTGCAGATCTGCCAGTGGAATGGGCTGCTCCAGAAATGAAACATCATGACACATATTGCTTGCATTCACCTAGGGAACACACTGATCTACTTCCAGGGAGTGAGCCAACACACATCCTTCCTCTTCTGAACTATTACTCTGATATTCTTCACTCACTTCATCATCACTGAAATCAATGAGTGGGTATTGCACGATTACCTGATTTACACGTGCATTTGCCCTCTGATTTGCATTCTGCTGAGAAACCATTACCTGTTGCTGTGCCATAGGAGCTTGTGGAATCTCCATTTGCTGTGGAACCTGAATTTGATTTTGGGGAAACTGTATTAGCTGTTGGGGAATTTGTATATGTACTGCTCCAGTAGGAACATTCATGTTTTGATTTCGGGGTCTCTGAACTCCTTGATTTTGAAATTGACTGTTGTCAACCATCTATGCAACACCACCACCTTGCACCAAATTATGTACATTACTATATGGACACTTCCGTCTTCAGTGTCAACCATTGCTGCACGCAGGACAAGGAAGCATTCTCTTTGTGGACTGAACATCAGCCACATTTACATTCTGATCTACTAGAGTTCTATGACTTCTACCTCTAAATTGAGGCATTGCATTGCCCTGTTGTACTCCCTGCATTTCACTTGTGTTCATCATTCCATGCAAACCCTTCATACCCCTTCCTTGGTCAGATTTAATTTGCATCACCATCGCTTCCTCCTTTAAAATGTTCTGCTTCAATTCAATTTCATCACTACAGTATTTTGCAACTGCAACACTTCATCAATCGACTTACTGTGCCAACAAATCAAATTATTCTGAATCATGTTACTAATTTCAGGCTTCAATCCTTGCACAAATCTGAACACAAAATGAATCATATCTCTTGGTTCAATAATCTCAGTACCACTATACTGTTTAAATGCTTGCAACATTCTCCCATAGTATGCATGAACTGATTCTTTTGATTCCTGGGCTGTCCTTTCAATCTTCTGTCAATCAACATCTTTAGGAGAAACTCTAGTTTTCAGAAATTCAATCACCTTATAATAACTTTTCATCACCTCTTCTCATGGCGTACCTGTCACTGGATCTCTTGGCTGTTCTCGAGTTGGCCAATCAACACTTTGCTTGCATTCAACCCACAAATCTGCTAGAACCACAATTTCAAATAAAGTGTCCACAGATACAGTGCAAGCTTAACAAACCTCTCTGTTTGTTGGTACCATTCCACTGGCTTCTCCCTCAACTTCGGGTAATCATTGGTAAATAATAATGTGTCACTTCTGCTCCATGGGACATGAGCAATATTCCCTCCTGGAATTTCTCTCTTCGCATCATTTTTAAAGCTCCTTCAGCCTGCTGAACACCACCAACAGTGCAGTCGGCTTTTTCTTTTGGTCTCTTCTTTGCCGATCTGCCTTCCCATTTTTCTAATGCTCTCCATGTTTGGATACACGGAGTCAACTCTTAAATTTGAATGTTCATGCCAGGTGATCTCATGTTTGCAATGTCTCTAAAACAAATTCCAATTTACAACTTATTTTTAACTGGTTGGATTTATTTGTTTAAAGTTTTATATTTCTCTGCCAAATCATCTAATTTCCCATAAATCTGTCCTGCATGGTGTGTGACGTCCTCACACATAAAGTGCAACTCACTTTCATTGTAAGAATCCAATCTGTCCAGCTCAAGTGTTCCCTCAATCATTTCATCCAGTTCCAATTTTAGTCTAGCCGAATTCAGTGTCCTCTCTCCTTCTGGTGTGTTTCCCAAAACTGATACTCCATCCAAGCTGTCTAACCATTCAGTTTGTTGTGCTGATAATCCTTGCAAGCTAAAGTTATTATCTTGAGATGTGGGCTGTGGAGTAATACATGGTGCTGTCATAACCTGCTCAGGAGCCAGCACAGATTAACTTTTTGGAACACGGAGAACATGTCATAATAATCAGCGGACCTACTTTAGCAAAAATCTGGTTAGAACCAGAGGAATTCATAGGGTCATGGCTGTCACAGTAGTGCTCAGTCTTTCCATTTTTGCATTAGTTCCAAAAGGAAATTGTATTGCTGATAACAGGTTTGGAGTCTGTATACCACTCCCAGCATTACCCTGGGCATACAACGGGATGACTGGACCTATCGTCACGGGAACTGCCAATGCATTTGGTCCTGATAAATTTGACGAAAACATTAGTCCTGTACCTTGACCAGTTAATGCTGTAGTAAAAATCTAACTTGATTGACTGGCGGCAACATTCTGTGGTGTTGATACTGGATAACACATGGGCATTGTCTGCCTCTACTTTGCAATCTGTGCAGGTGTCATTACATTAGGTGTAGGCTCCATTTGAGTTACTCCTGCATTCTTAATTGACTATGGTATAACTGGAACTGCGATATTCTGGTCAGTATTAACAACTGGAGCTGTTGGATAAACTGCTGGCACCTGTGCTACTGTAGTAGCAGGTACATTTGTGCAACTGGTGCCGTGGGTATGCTATGGGCTACATTCTAATTCGTTGATTCAATTGCATTATATGGTAGGGTACAATTCTGGGAAAGCTAGGTTATAAACTCATCTTCCGAATCACTTTCGGTTGTGGTTGTCCTTTAATGTTCACCTAACTTCTGCTCTAAATCTTCTTCAGGCTTATTTTTGGCTTTCACACTTCCCTCCTGTATTATGGCTGAGAATAATTTTACTCCAACTAACATGTCTGCTCTCCAAATGTTCCACTCCTCATCCCATCTAGCTTCTGCCAAAGTCTTTTTTGCCTTTCTCATTCTCCTCTCAAATTTCTGAGCCTCTTTCTGCCTAACAACAAATTCCCAAATGGCAAGTGCTTTAAATTGTGGAGGTCTAGGAAGGTGTTTTTATTCATACAATATTGTCCTCAAAACCCTTACATTGAAAGTTCTGTAACAGGGTAAAGCTAAATAACCTTCCTTCTAAATGATTTTTCACCATTGTTTTACCCAAAGACATGCTGAAATTCCTCTCTCTTCCATTATCTCAAATGCTGGTGTGCCCTCGGGTGCAGCAGCTTCACCCTCTTTAACTGGAATAAAAACATCTCTTCTTAACACACTCCATAAAGCTTTGAAAAACTTAATTTTTACACAAATTCAATTAATCCAGAAGTACTTTTCAATTCAACAATCCCTTTCGCAAGCAAATCTCAGCCTATAGCAACGCAGGCTTGTCTACCAATCTGTGTGCAGTTCTTCTTACTAACCAGGCAATCCCACTGCGGAACAAATGACATCTCACTCACTTCACTCTTCAGCTACAACTCACTTCACAGCTGTGTCATACACCACTCAGGAACACACCCTAAATTCAAATTTTGTGAGCAGAAAAACCAAACCTGTCTGCTCACTATGGGAAGGACTCAAACGCTTTGAAAGCTGTACGGCTACCCTTTCAACTGTGGCTTTTGCACATACGCAAGTAAGATTTGACCCGCATATCTCACTCCTGATTGATACGGATCCTCCCTGTGCACTCAGGATTCACCTAGTACCAACCAACAACTTCACACACAAGGAATCTACTGGTAGTGTTGACAGCGCCCAATCAACCAACATCTCACTGCAGACAATAAATTAACCAAGTGTCTCCATATACTTGTGCAGTACTCCGTAGTCATAGGCAATGCAGGACCTGTTAAAAACAACAACCACGTGGGCAATTTTGATCACAAAGTGCAACAATCACTTTGAGTATGACGATTCTCCAAATGTCTCACGCATCACACTTCTTTGCAATTTAGCAAAAGCATTGCAAGCGCAAATCCTAATCAAAACACATCCGGCCATACACCTGTACACAATGCTAGAATTTTTTTCCACCCCTGCACTTCACCATAAGCCACTCACCATGTGGGCAAATATGATTCCCCTCCTCATGAAGCGAAATCATCACTCTGCTACCAAAAGTGCTGGAGTGCAATCCCCTTCTTCCAATTTTTAATTCAGGAACCGCGCTCGGTGGGCACGCGGGGAGGGAACAACAGCTTATTCCATCCCCTCTAGAGATCAATGGGATCTTTGGACTCAGAGAAGAAGGGATATTCAGATTAATTCAACTCAAATCAATAGCATGACAAATCTAAACAATTTAAACACCATGACCAATGTGGTCACAGAAACAAAACTCCATACTGAATTTAGTTTCAAACCTTTATTACAACCACAGAGCCATGGTAATGTAAATGATATGCAAAACTAAGTTATAGACATACATGAAAAACATAGGTTGACCAAAATGTCTGAATAGGTTAAGCCTACTAAACATCAATACTATTAAACACTCCAATAAAATAACACAAATTAATAAAACAATGATTTGTTTCACAGAAACAGATTTCAAAGACGTTGATGGTGACATTGGTCAAGTTCAAGCAACAGTACTCAAAATGTGGGCTGTCCGTTACTACGCCTATCACAGATTTGGACTTGCATGTGTGAGAACAAGCTAACACTTGCTGGCAAATCAAAAGAAGAAAAGACAAAAATAATTTGGAAAAACATCTTACTAAGGTAACTCACTATAAAATATACTGGTGTGAATCACCTAAGCTGAAAAGGAAATAAGAAGGATCAATATTGCAGATTATATACCTCTCCTCACTGGACAGCAGACAGGAAAGATGTGTCAGTCCAGAGCGTTCACAGATTTGTAGCATCAGTAGATAGCGGCATCGGGGACAATGCAGAACACGAGCTACACATAGGGCATGAGAGCAGTTCCAAATATGTTGGGCTTATTAATGCCAAACATCATAGGTATTGGAACAATTAGAATAGGTGAACAGAAGAGGCAAAAGGGAAACAGTTCCAAGGATGATTGGAAAGAACTGACTCAGACGGTGTCAAGAAGCGGACTCTCTCTAGTTGAAATGTTGCTCCCTAATTAGAAATGTTCATACGTTGTGATTTGTCAGGCGTGTGGACCCATTTTGCGCAAATAGATCAATACCCAATGAAAATTATAGATGCCCATCAGGTTTGCAACTATTCCGGATTTTCTCAGGGTAAAGTGCAAAGTCATCTTGATGATTTCATACAGTTCCATTGAATAATGACAATTTGTACACCAATTGAAATGTGAATTTTTCTCATGGGTCATGGGATGATTCCAACAATTCTCATGTGAATTCAATAATGCTTGTCGTCCATCCGCTAGCTGGAACAAATATTGCTACATTTTGAGGTGGACAGAACCACACTTCTTGTCTCTAAAACAATAAGACATTCTCTAACAAGTGAGCAGCCTAATATATAGTTCAGGTCGAAGGAAACATGATGAGTTAGCACTTCTCACTATTGCATGAAAATGAATCTTCAGGCCTAATCTGACTAAGGAAAGCTAAGTACATAATTCTAATTACGAAACACTTATGCAAATGTGTACCAATTAATTAACATATTGCAAAACAAATTCAATAATTTGCGATCATTATCACTGCATAAGTTTAGGAAATTGAAGCATGTATATATTTCTCTGCACACACACAACTCTATGTTAATAAATTCATAAACGTTTACATAAGTACTGATAAATCATATTTGTTTATTACTTATAATATACTTTTCATATCTATATCTTTAAGATAAAATATCAATTGGAATTCATGTCATTAGTTTATTAAGTATAAATGCACATCTGCCACTTAATAAGTGATACCCAATAACATTGCACAGCAGGAAGTAATGTGTATGAAAGGAGAACAAGATGATGTTCCGCAGGTAGCATTTGTCTCGGTGGAGACAAAAAGTGATGTACAGTTTGCCAGACTTTTCTCAATTGTGTTTCATAGCCAATGTTTGCATTAGGAGCCAGAAATGAAGGCATCCATGCAATACATTCAAGTAATGTGATGTGCAAATAATTTGTTCAATTGTGTTACAGTTAGGCAATGTACTGCTTACTAATTCTCTCTGTGAGCATCAATCAAAACATCAGGCCTTTGTTGTGGTACATTTTCTATCCAATTTTATTCCAACTGGACTCATTGGCTTGGACACAGAGAAATCTCTTGATGTGCAGGTAGGCGAAAAGAGATAAGTGAACTGTTTTACCACCCGTGCTATGGCTTAAACTTGCAGGTGCACTAAACAGCTAGACTATGAGCACACATATCACTGGTGAGCAAAGAAGAGTGTTTGATGTGTCCTCCTTCAGAGGAGCATAATCAGATCCCCCCCAGTCTTCCTTCACACACCCTGGAAGGCTCCTTGCAGATCCACTCTTGTACCATAGTAACATTTCTTCGAATTAGACCGTAAACACCTACTGTCATTCGGGTGGTGTTTGGACATCGATCACTGGCAAATAGGATACCAGAAATGATCACTACTGGCACCAGAATGTGGGGGACCTTAATGCATGGGAAAGGTCCCCATTAAAAGGAGGTCTGAATAGATGGATGGTAATCCAGTGGCATGCTTCATCGTGAGAGCTTTTCCACTAGTAACTGAAGAGGCTCTACAGGCCTTTTTGTAACGGGCTGTAGCTACCACCGGATGATAACCAGGATTAGCATTCAATGGTACTACACAATCCATGTGGTAATGAATGCCTTGATGTCATAAGAAGAACATTGGGCCAGATGTAGGTAAGTTAAAAATTGCGACTTGTAATTTGCGAGTCATAGCGACTCGCAAATTGCAACTCGCAATACGAGATGCAGAAAGGTGTCTCAGACACCTTCTGCGACTCGCTATGGGGTCGCAAAGACCCACCTCATGAATATTTATGAGGTGGGTCGCAGTTTGCGACCCCATAACGAGTCTAGGCACTCACAGGGCTGGTGGCCTGCTGGAGACAGCAGACCACCATGTCTGTGACTGCTTTTAAATAAAGCAGTCTTTTTTTTTTCTTTTTGCAGCCCGTTTTCCTTAAAGGACAACGAGATGCAAAAAGAAAAAATACCGAAACCATTTAGTTTCGTTTTTTTCAGAGTAGGCAGTGGTCACTAGGACCACTGCCTACTCTGAAAAATACTTTTTGGTGGCATTCACAAAGGGGAAGGGTTCCCATGGGGACCCCTTCCCTTTTGCGAATGAGTTACCATCCACTTCAAGTGGATGGTAACTGCGAGTTGGTTTGCGACCGCTTTCGCTGTCACAAAGCAACTCTACATCGCGATGCGGTCGCAAATAGGAAGGGAACACCCCTTCCTATTTGCGAGTCGGAATCACATTTTGCGAGTCAGTACCGACTCGCAAAATGTGACTCTGCATCGCTTAAGGCCTTTTGTGCCTCGCAAACTGCTTTTTTCGCCGTCTGCGAGGCGCAAAAGGCTTCCTACATCTGGCCCATTGTGTAAAACCTAAACTTTTGAAGCATGTTGATTTCATATCCCTCTTTCTCTACTTATTATAAAACAAGCAATTCCACCCAACCAGAGTCCCTTATTCCAATATCTTGTAACTCAAATAAACAATGCCATTCCTGTGTTAGGCGTCATGGAAGCAAAAAAACCACTGCGCCCCCTAAATATCAACCCCAGAATATCAAGAGGACACTATATTGAGGACACATCCTCGGGGAAAGGAGGTGGCAAAACGGCCAGAGCTGCCTACACTGGAATTGGGTTTGAGTGTCGGTGTTGGCTCAACATCCTGTGATTCTGGGAAAATAACTTCATTTCCTTGTGCCTACCAAAAATTTATCTGTCCTTGTGTAATGCAACTAGTGCTCATGCAAAGCACTCCAATATCTTTTGGTCGAGTTTGCTCTATGAAAAAGTGCACAAAAAAAAACAAAATAGATAGGTAAGTCTAGATTTTCTATACAAACTTCACATATATGTACCTACACGGTTTATATATCTTTAAGGTATGTAGATGCAGATTTAGGACTAGTTAATCTATCCTCCCCTTACGATATTTTAGACCTCGATATTCTTGTGCTACGATATTTTGGGGTTCGATATTTACTATTAACCACACGCCAGCAATGGAAGCGGGGCTACAGAGACATCACCCATGCTAGAAACGGCTCTCGTTGATGAGCTTTCACAAGCTCTTAATGGTTCTTGGCGAACATTTCCCGACGAAAGGTGCCCCATTGAGGGTTTTTTTACCGTCTTCCTGCAGTTGTGGACATTTCTTGATTGCTAGTTTTATGAATTAATGTGCAAAAATCCCTTTACACAGGATTATGAGACTCTTTACTGCCTGTGTGAAAGGCTGTCAAGTGTGGTGCTCAGTGCCTTCCAAGATGATGCATCCACAGGAAGGCGGGCGGCTCCAGACAGAACAAATCACTCGCGTTAATTGTGTCGTCCTGACATCGTTTAATATTTGATCAGGGATGTTTCAGCTAACACCGCCCTATGTCACTTGTGTGGACATTTAGTGCTAATGAACAGTAAAGTGTGTTTAAGTGTTCTCGTAAAAACATCCAAGAAGGAGAGAAACCTTCCCACCTCGTATCGAGCCCGCTGGAGGTAATATGTTGAGAAAAGTGGAATATTTGCACCTATGTATGATAAAGTTGGTGCTTTAGTGTCACAAGGGCAAATTTATTTGCAACAGTGCAAGAGAGGGCAGCTATGGCCGCCTGCCAAAGGACTTCCGTTGGCCTACCCCAAGCCAATCTAGTGCCCTTAGAAATGCATCCTTTGCAGGTCACCTTGGTGCAGATTCTTTTGGTGGAAATAAATACATGAGCATATTGGAGATGGGACCCTGCACCTCTCTGTCCACCTCGCTTATGCCCTCGCCCTACAACTTCTTTCTGGCTGAGGGATGCTTGCAACACCGATGTTGCTTGACTTATCATTGAATAGTTTTCACATTGCACGTACATGACCTCTACAGCTAACCATTGCTGTCCAGGGGCGGCTCCTCCACGACAGCGGAGGAGCATTGCCCCGCTAAACAAAATGTCCCTAGAGCTGAAAAATAAAAATGGCAATAAAGTCTATTTATTACCATTTTATTTTTCAGCACCCTGTCCTGAACCAAGTCTCAGGACAGGGCGTGGCAATAGCTGCTGACTGGCAGCCGCAGGGAGCTCTGCACTTTAAAGTGCGCATGTCTCTTTGGCCTGCCGTCTTGGAATGGTCAGCCTGACATGTGCACTTTAAACTTCTCTAACCCACTTGTCCCAAGACAGCTGGGTTAGAGACAGCACAGGCCTCCACCCATCTTGCGAGCGCTGAGAGAGGCCACTCCTCCAATCCTGACGCTGCTGTCATGCTGTTTAACAGCATCAGAGCAACACCAGGATTGGTTAGTGTAGTTTCCTGGCTCCACGTTGGAGAGGAGAGCAGTAAGCTTTGAGGACAGCATTAAGGAAAGTGCCTTTACCGTGCTCCCGCCCCACCACTGTAAATGCAAGCCAGTTGCCACTGACTGTTCCGCACCCCTATATCTTCTGCCATGATGCCTCCGCCCCCCCACTATTCACTCCATTTCCTCGCCCATCTCTTCTGCCAGGGTGCCCTCTACCCCTAGTAACCACTACTCTTGCTTACTCCTACCTCTTCTGTAATGGTGCTCCCAATCCCTACCAGCCACTACACTTCATCGCCTCTGTCTCCACTACACTTCTTCATTCCTGTCTCTCCTCTCATGTGCCACCACCCCTTACTAAAATCTACCCTTGCTCACCTCACCTCTTCTGTCATGGTGCCTCTACTCCTACTATCCAATACTATTCCTCACTCCTGCCTCTTCTGTCATAATGCCCCCTCACCCCCACGCCTACTAACCACTGCCCTTCCTCACCCCTACCTCTTCTGTCATGGCATCCCCACCCCCTGAAATGTTTGCTTTGCTGTATTTCCCCACCCCCGCTCACCCCACTGCAAGTTTCTCGGGCCTCTCCCTAAAGCAGTACATTCTTTAGGGAGATAGACTACCATCTTTGCTCCCCATCCTCTGTGACCTCCCAGCTGATTGTTTCTTGTGATCCAGGGTGCAGTGAAGGCAGCTGCATATTCCTCTGCACTGCTCATAATGTTTCTTTGATTGAATACAGCATGTCTTGCGGAGAACCCATGCGCACTGCCTAGGCTCGACCGAAAAAGGAGGGTTCACTCCCACACTTGTCTCGGCTGTTCACTGTACTAATTCAGGCCACTCATTCTAAGCACTAAGCACAATGTACTACACCAAAAGGAATGGATCGATGTGTTACACTCATTTAAGGTTGAGAAAAAACAGCATGAATGTTCAGTGGAGGTGCCTTGAAGAAGACTTTCCAGTATTTAGATGAATAAGGAAATCCCATGCATGGATTGTGATAATTGTCACTGGCATCGATTGAAACTAAGGTTCACACTTTCCAGTTTTTGTTTTGTTTACACAAGTAAATGCAGTCAGACAACTGCCTGTAAAAAAGCTTGAATGGGAAATACAGTAATTTGGTTGACTGCATTATTAGTATTTATTTCAAACCATAATCTATTGGGGATTCAATAAACTGGGAACCCCTGTCACATAAGCTGGTTTGATGGGAAAATAGTTTGTAATGTTTACTACATGTACTTAGCATGCAATGCATTAAGACAGTCGTTGCTTCAATTGTTATGGCTTTGCTTCTACTGGATCACCTACCCACCCAGTCACACTCTTCTAGGACAAACTTGGGGCAGCTAGATGAAGCTCTGTCCATGGTAACTCCATAACCCTGTGCTGTTAGCCTGGCAGGTGAGGGATCACAACAATACCAGGCACAGTAAGTTGATTTCCTCACTATTGTCAGCACCCTATATGTTCAACGTTGGCATAAACAGCGGGATCTCATGGAGCCTCCTGAGGCCACCATTCATGGTCAGCTGCATTGCTCAACAACTAGACCACTGCTCTCACTGTCAAAACTGAACCCTGCACACTGCTACATGGTATGAATGGTAGCAGCCATGTTGGAAGTAAAATGAGTCTTTTGCGTCTGTTATAGGACCAGACCAACCTGTTCCCTACAACATGGCCTGGAAGGGAGTGGGCATGTTGGAAGTAAAATGCCCATTGCACCTGTTGTAGGACAGTACTTTCTCAGGGCAACTCCAATGCAATTTTAAAAGTTGAATGTTCTCAGATGCACCTAAAAATCATGTGACACCCTCTCCACTTCAGGCAGTAGAACAAATAAGAAGCTAGTAAATTATATCTAAAATGTATCTTCAGGAAATGGGCAGGAATTGGTTGATACAACTCTGCTGGACTGCTGCTTGGATCACCCTGTCCAAGCAGCATAGGCAGCAGGTGAGCCTCGGTAGGAATGCCAGGGTTCCATGCTAAAGGTTGAACCTGTCTTGTGGAGGGGTAGACTATATGTCCGGGCTATCAGTCTGGGCGCCCAGAGGCAGGTCCTTCCCTGCCCCTGAAAATCACAATATCGGGGGGGGAGGCTCTTCCTAGGCAGATTTAGGAGCTATAATCTCACTGTCAGGGAGAGAGACACCCTTACATCATGGTAATCAGGTGCTTGACATGACCCCATACAAAATGAATGAATTATTAAACTGGGCATGCTGGGGTTAATTCCTTGGTATGTTTCTTTACAACTAAATCATATTTCTCCTGAAGGAATTACACACAACCTTGAACATTCACTGTACCAGTTGGAAATATTTTTGAAAATTCATGGAACTATATCCAGAGCAGGGCACTATTTGAATATTTTTTAAGCCCTTCCCCATTAAGTGTTCATGGTATGAAAAGCACTCTAGGATGGAAACTTCACTAAATAAGCCTTCATAGTTCAGAAACAAATGTGTATGTGTCATCGGTTATCTTTTATCATTAAGTTGGTTAAGTGGTTTTTTTTAGATGAACAACTTGCTTTAACTCGCTCTGAAACGTGAAATATTGCAGATGTTTTATTTCTCTGTGGTTCACATCTTTAAAGCTGGATTTAATTAGTTGCAATTTGCTGCTTCCTTCAATTATTATAATATCGGAACTCCAGTTTGGCTTTAGCATGCTCCACTGAAAAAAAAAATTCAACAGAAAAAAGTATTTTGGATTTTTTAGAATTTGAAAAATATTTGCACCACATTACACTACTAATGCTGCATTACCGAGGACGTGTAGACATGAACGCTAGTGGTAAAGTGGGTGTAATACCCACGCCCTCTTCTAAAAAAAAAATGATTTTCTGCTAAGCACTAAACATAATAGGTTTTACTATACCCCAATGTAATGTTACTTCATTTCCTGGTCCCGAAAGATTGGAAAACTGGTTTATTTTACTGGCCTTTGAACCTGTGACCAGTATATCACAATATAGGCCAATTGTGAGCATTCAGTTGGCTGATGTTAGTTTCATACCTTATGCTGTTTATCCACTTCCTCTGATGCCATCAAGGGCAAAGGCCATATGTTGCAATTTCCTGTGATATCGGTAGGGTTAAAGTTCATTTCAAAGCAACTTCTTATAAGGTAATTAGAAGTCATATTTTAGGCAGGACTATTTCTTATGTCATTTGGGTTTGTAAATATCAGATTATGTAATGCAAAAACAGGTGGTCGAATGGCTAGTGAGTTCCCTTGCATTATCCCTATGGTTTTGGTGAGGTGATGTCTTTGGAAGCATGTGTTCTGGCTACGCATTGGATATCTCTTATCAGCACTGTAGGCCAACTCACAGCCACATTTTGAACACGTTTCTTCTTTTTTCAATTTTAACTGTTCTTTTTTCTACCAACGCTTCCACACCAGAAAGGCTGCAGAGGGAACTCTTATATAATACCAAATGAATTAGAGCACCCATTGGCTCACGCCACAAACGTAAATGTCTCCAGGTGCCGACACAACAGCGTTTTTTACTACCCAAGTCAGTTGTACTTTTTATGGATTAGAGAAAGTTTGAACGTTACGTCACGTTACGTCAGGCCAGATGGGGTTTTAACCTGCTCCCCCAGATTACACACCGAGTTCTGCAGCAGATCACTAAGCGAGCAACGATCTTGTCAGCAGAGCTGTGCAAAAAACCTTTAGCAGAAACAAGAGGCCCATTCAACCTGGCAAACATGTCTATGAGACCGAGGTTCAGGAGGTTCATGGGCTGCTGGTCCTGCCACAGCTTCATCCGTCATTTCCGCCCACTTTATCTGATGTTTGCATCAAGTCTTAAACAGGACTTTCCATCAAAAATCTAATTTTAATCCCTGATATAACCACTTAAATCAAACTTGCTTTTGGCGCTGGTACAGGTAGTAACTTTGTTAAACACATATATACCACTATTGTCAAGGTGGTTTAAAGTAGAGGGGTGCTCTTTGAAAAAATATCATTTGCAGATCTGGTTTGGACTTTCTTTCCTTCACCGTCACAATCTGCGACCTGGTGTTCATTAGATGACGAATGGTTGGCTTGAAACGCCACCCAAGGCCTTTGAAACTCCATGTGAGAGTGGCGGAAAACGGACACTACCGCTTGCAACCAGACTCAGGAGGACGTGTCTAAAGGGAAATTAGGGAATGTGCAGACAATCTGGTGCCTCTGGAAGGCTTTTAGACTTATGACTGACAGGGTCCGCCACTGTTGGATTTTCAGAGGCACCACTCTGCGGGGGTGTTTGCTGATTTTCCTATAGTACTGTTCAACTGTGCATCTGCACGTGTCGGCTCCCTGTCCTCTGGGGCTTCAACTGGCATTATCACTCACCTATACATCCAATGCTGCGGCCTTCAATTTTTGGCTCTGAGTGTGATTAGGCAAATTCTGTCCTTAATGGAAAATGCTTCCTGGAGCCTGAGATTGTTGTCTCCATCGGAGTATGTATAATTAATTCAGGTTTAGCCAATCGTTTCTAATTAGTATTTTGCTGGCATGATGGTGGGTCCTGGGACGCCTAAGAGATGGATGGGCCTGTATGAGTCCGAGCCTGGTGTTTGATGGTAAACATGGATGAAAGAGGGTGCTTTGAAGAATGGAGCATGAAGAAACACCAGACAGGAAAGGATCAGAAGGGCTAAATGCTCTCAAGATTTCAAAAGTAATAAACGAAAATGAATACAGGGCGGTACTAGGGAGGCTAACTTTCTCTCTTTTGGAGCCAACAGAAGTGGTACAAAGGTGTGCAACGTTTATCTCTCATGAACTTCCTTTAATTCTGACAGATACTATGATTATTACCCATGGTTTGCAAAGCTTTCTGCCACTGTATTTTCATGGTAATGGTGAGACTTTGCATCTCCAAGTTGTATTGAGAAATTAACAATTGGTAATATCCAGCCAGTCTAGACGATATGAGGAAAACAGTGGTAAAGTTAACTCACGAGAAACAGCACGTACTTCTTTAGCACCAAATAGCCCTCGTGATGAAATATTGCACAAAAGTGGAAAAGGTGGGAAACGCTTCGAACTGCGGGTAGACGAATAAACAAGAATTATGTTAGGTTAGATTCGCTTAATAAAGACCTTGCACACCCCTAGCATGCACTGAAGGGAAACCACACCCTGGAGAGATCTGTATGTTCATTTCGCTCTGCCTTTGACATTGCTAGATCTGTTTTGTTAATTTCCAATTCATGTGATGCTGTAGCTTATGTCCCCTTGGTCACCCACAGTGAAAGGCTAGCAATACCCATCCACATGTTTCACACAAACTATGACTACGTAAGACCCAAGCACTTTAAAACATAGAGTTTGGTGCATATTTACAAGCCTGGTCCCCTTGCGCCTCCTTGGGCTGCCCTAGCATCATTTTTTTTATGCTAAGGATGCGTTAAGGAAGCACCCAGCATGTGCCGTATTTACAAAGTGGCGCAAGGGATTCATTGCGCCACTTTGTAACCCCTTGTGCCACATTATACCTGCTCCAAGTATCAAGTATGCAAGGTGATGCATTCCCACGCAGGGAGGACCAACAAAATGGCACAGTGAAATATTCAACATTTCACTGTGCCATTTTTTCCATCATTTTTAACGCCTGCTCAGGGCAGGCGTTAAAGTGACACTCCCATAATAACCTATGGACCTCCCTGTGATTTACTGGACTAGCGTAATAATTTATGGCACCAATTGAGCAAAGCGCCACAATAGCGTCATAAATGATGATGCTATTGTGCTAACATCGGCCATGGTGTGCTGTATACTAAATACAGCACTACCATGATGATGTTAGGGGGGCACAGGGCGACGCAAGAAAAGTGGCGCATCAGAGCTGATGCACCGCTTTCTTATAAATATGCCCCATATAGTTCAAGTGGTTTCAAAAGATGGGCATCATCAAAGTGAGGAGGCAGTCATTATTAGTGTTAGGAAACGGGGCCATTCGGTGGTTGAGTTCAGTAGCTGGAGCAATTAAACAATGACGTTTGGAGTAGGGTTTTGCAAAGCAGTATATTTGCTTCCTGATTGACAACGGTCAACAAGCCACCTCCGATTCTTATATCCTGATGTGGAGTACCGCACTATTCTTGAAAGCGGGAGCAAATGACATTTGCACCTCATTTCTAATCAGTGCTTACAAGCAAAGGGCGCTCGACCCTGGGATTTTTGGCTCATGTCTGCAGTAAGCTGTCTCAGGAGAAATTTCAGCACCTTTTGTGTTTTACCAGTGCCAAAACAAAGAGCCAGGCTCCCTATTCATGAGTCCTCTTATTCCTTTCCTCCTCATTCTTGGGCACCAGCCAGCTTTTGCAACCTTGTGGAAAATACAAGCTACCACTGGCCAATGAGCGGTCGGATATCTCAGATGAGCTTCCCACTCCCGGTATAGAATCTTTCACTGAGTTAAAAAAAACAGATCCTGTTTTGAGCTGTCAGACCACTTAACACCCTGCTCCACCCTGCACCTTCTTGCCTGTTCATGGTAAATCTCAAGTCACATTTGGCATTTCCTAATTTAGTGCCCATGTTCATTCTCAAGTGATATTCGACATACTCAGCTTTTACCGCCATGTGGGCATCCACCCTAGGCCCGATATCGAAGCTGAAGCAACACGAAAGTGCACGGTGCTCCCCCTGGCACCACGGGTTTTCCCCAGTTCCCCTATCAAGACTGGCTAAATAGGGGAGTGAAGGATTCCTTATTAAATAGTGACACACATCCCCAGGCTGCCTTACATTCTTTGCACCAGGGACAACCAATCATAAATTGGCCGAGAAATTAGCAGCGAATCAGAACTCGGAGGAAGAGGTACCACATGGAGACCCAGGTTACTTGTAGCCACCCTTACATGTAAAATACATTTTGTGGCCTCATTCAGCTTTTTCGGATTAAATACCGTGTACCTCAAGGAGTTAATGCCGATGCCACTCTGTGTTCACCACAACAGACGTTTGTTCTTACAGGGTGGTTAAAATTGGTGCCTTAGAATTATACTTAAATATTCCTTCTCCTTCGCATTGGAGTCCCCACCTTCCATCAGTCTCCCTGTGGGAGAAGGACAGACTACTGATAGGTCATTTGCTTAAGCAAATAAAAATGTGGAAAATATGCACTTTGACAATGAGAGAGTCTTCTGGACCCCCCTCCTCCCCTCAGCGTCTTGAGACCCTCACGGGTGAGTAGTGCGCTTAACAAATACTCTGATTGATTGATCTTTGGTGCATCTTTTGTTTCATTATCGACATTGAGGGCATCCACGAGAAAGCATAAAAGATAAACCTGGTCTCTCTCTTTTTTGAGGACCTTTATTATGTGAGCCGTTTGCTATTCCTAATATGCAGAATAACCATAGAAAATTTGTCAGACCTATTTAAATAAGAACAGTCACAAACATAAGTACTTTAATTTCAGTTTTCTTACATTACGTTACAACTGAAAGGTTTCAAGATGTGATTTATAAAAAAAGCAAGGGTCACTTTTTTGCACCAGTTGGTGTGGAAAATCCAAAATGTACATTTTCCATCCTAGGCCTCTTTGCAGCACCAGAGAATGCCGCAGGACAAAAAACAAGAGGGAAACCAGGGTCGGACTGGGAAATCAAAGTAACCCTGGCAACTTTGTCGGGTAAGCCACGGGGAGGTGGGGGAGCAAGTGTGAACCATGCTGCTTTTGTTTCTGGGGACCGATATTGCAGCACTGTTGCAAACTTGGTCCCCAGTAACAAAACCGGCCCCACTGCTGCTAACCTGTCCCCACTCTTCAGCCTCCCTGGAAAATGCCTGATGTCCACTACGTCCAGTCCAGCCCTGAGGGAAACTCCACGAACTGTGGATAGGTCAATAATCAAGAACTGAAAAAAGGGTACTTTTGTAAAATTCCTGTTATTTTTAAAAAATTGACTGCAAAAATTGGAACAATAATACAAAAAAAAAACCTTAAAAGATGCAGACCCACTGCATACTTTCCCTGCGCTGCCACTAAAAGGAGAATCAGAAACAGGCTAGCAGTCAGTAAAGGTGTTAACTTACTCTGTTGCCTGCCTTGCATGTGCGCAGAGCCCCATGTAGTGCAATTAGCCTCCAGCCAGCCTCACATGTTTCATTGTGTATCCTGCAGACCCTACAGGCCCTAGGACCTCACTCTTGCCCCCCACTCTCCACTGCACGTTGTCACTCCTCTACATCCTTTGCCCCCTTCCTCTGCTGCTCTGTCTCCTGTCCCCCCACGTCTCTGCTACTTCCCTTCACCTACTACTCCTGTCTACTGTGCCTACCTCTTCCCAGGACTCAGCTGGTCCTTACCCCCTCCTACACTTCTGCGCCCCATGCCCGCTCCGGTGCCCTCACAACTCCTGCTGCCCCTGCATTGCAGGGAACACAGGTTGTATGATGCTGGAGAGAAAAGAGGATTCATATTGCAACCTGCACTTTGTGGCATCAGACGCTGGGTTGCTGGAGACTCAGGGAGGGGACAGATAGTTACTGATAGGAATGGGGTTTTTGGTTGGCTAAGGTATGCACCTAAGGCAGGCGGAACCCACCACTCCAGTTAGGGCAAGTCAGATACACAGACTAAATTAACCTGTGCTCACCCTCCGGTAGCTGGCTCAGAGAAGGTAGGCTTAACTTAGAAGGCAATGTGTAAGGTATCTGTGCAAAACACATGCAGTAATCATAGGCAGAGAACCACAGAAAGACTCCACACAATTTTATAAAAATAGCTAGCATTTATCTAATTAAAATAAGATAAAACATGACAAGAATCCAATGAGTACTTCTCAGGATATTCACTTTGTGGGATAATCAAAAAGAAAAAGTCCTTAAGACGGGGTTCGTCTTAGATTCCCTAGGGTAATTAGGGAACGTGTTAGCTGCCAGGAGCGCAGTGGAAAAGGAAGTTCCGGACAACTCAGGTTGTACCAGAGTAATTAGGTTAATTGAAAGTGAGTTGGGGTCAGCTGCAAGGGGCGCAGCAAAATCCTTTTAGACCACTCGGGTCTGGTGGTAAATTGGAGTATCAGCAGTGCTCGGGGACGTAACAGCGCTGGTCGGTGAGTCGCGCTGTTGCACGACTGGGCAGTGCAGATGGAGCAGGGAAAGTTGCAGGTGGAGTTGGCGGTCTAGGGGAGCCTGATGGCTGTGTGTTCAGAGTGCCAGGGCGGCTGGGAGGAGCGTCCACTTCAGCCATGACAGAAAGTGCTGTTTTTCCAATGCTCGTCAGCGGCGAGGAACTCTCCGTCTCTGATGCTTAGGAAATGGGAGAGCTAATCTCGCTGGTGAGCAGCGGACAATGGCGAGGGACTCACTTGAGCCCCACAGTGCGGGGTGCAGAGATGGGGCACCCCGCTCACCCTAAAGATGTGTCTGAAATGCTCCCACAGTTCAGAGCACTAGTCTTGATCGCAGAGGTGTGGGGTGAGACGTATGAGGTCTTTGGTGTCCCTGAGGTCTCAGGCCATTACAGGTGCATTAGTGGCCCCAAACGTTATGACCTTTGGGTACCGTGTGGCATGATCCACCAGAACCAGGATGAACCTCTCTCCAAAAGTGGCCTGTGGATCCATAGGCCCAACAATGTTGAGGCCCACCCTTTCAAAGGGGGTGGTAACAACTGCTAAGGGATCCAGGGGAGCCTTCAGCTTCTGCCCTGACTTTCCACTGGCAGGAGAAAGAGGTCACGCAAGTCCTACAGAACCTGTCTGAAGAGGTCATCATCTGGGGTCAATAAAAGTGGGGGACAGGTCTTGCAAAGGTCTTGTCTTGGCCCGAGTGTTGTGCCAGGGGTATCTCATGAGCCAGCTCCAGTAGGAAGGCCCTGTAGTATTGGGGGACCACTAGGGCCCTTGTTGTCCTGTGCACAGGAGCCTTAGGCTCACTATGTAGGAGGCCATCCTCCCAGTAAATGTGATAGCTCCCCGAAACATCATCTGCTGCTTGAGCTTTAGGCTGTTGGCTCATGCCCTCAGGGACTTGACACTCCCTCTGTGCTCTACAAAACTCCCCCTTGGCTGGTCCTCCTTTCACCAGCCAGCCTGCACTGGTAGGTAGGTTGCCTAGGGAAGCAGTGCCCTTCTCAGCGGACTCTGTGGTGGTCTCAGTGGGCCCCCATCCATCTCACTAGAGGTACATTCAGGGGCTGGTTTACCACACCTTCTGCCGCTCCCCCTGTTAGCAGCTGGCTAGGCCATTGTTCCAATCTTCAGCCCTTCTTGAATCCCCTCCTAGGCAGCCATGGAGCTTGAGGTAGCACAGATCCAGTCAGGTAACCTTGACATCTTCACATGAGCCTTGAGTTCTACCTTCTTCCAGGCAGAGGACTCTAGGTAATTACCTAACAAGCAGTTCACTGGTATGGCAGGGCTTACAGCAACTCTAAGATGACCTGAAACCCCCTCCCCACTCAAATGGAACCAGGACCACTAGGTTGTGACCCTCTCTGTTGTCAGCCACCACAACTTAGTGGAACACATTGGGAATCACCTGCTCTAAGGATACCACTTGACTCCTTACCATATTCATACTGGCACCTGTATCCGTCAGAGCCTCAACACCTTACCCATTGATGGTGACCTATTCCCTATACTTAGTAGTATTGGATGGCACATGGATCTTAGGAACCATCTCTTGGTCACCGAGGAACACTAGGGTAACCTTACTAAACTCCCCCTTCCATCCATTAACTGGAACAGACTCCTCCCCAGCACTAAGCTAGCCATCCCTGGGCTCTTACCTCCAGTGGGAGGGTTTACTCTTTCTGGTGACTTGCGCCCCCCTGTAATGTCCATACTCACCACACTCATAGCACTTGGGTGTTTTGGGCTGCTGAGGTTTGCCAGGGTAGTTTGGTTTCTGATAGCCAGATTGGGAATATGAACTCCCTTTCTCTTGTGAGTTGTTTTGTGAGCCTTTAGGGAACTCCTTCTTTTTATCTCCCCTCTTTCCTCTGGTGGGGACGCTGACCACCCTTTTGGGAGTCCCCTCAGATACCTTTGTGGACACCCTGATGCTGACCCAGGTGTCAGCCCCCTCAGCAAGCTTCTTCGGATCAGTTGGCTTGCAATCCACTAGGTGTTGGCACAGCCCTGTAAAACAACTATCAAGCATATGCTCCTTCAAAAATAAGTTGTACAACCCATCAGCATCATTCACATGGCTGCCCTTCAATCAGCCCTTCAGTGTCTTACCAGCATAATCCAAAAAATCCACCCAGGTTTGTGCGTTGAGTTTGCAACTGGCCCTGAACCTTTGCCTGTATTTCTCAGGTGTCAGACCAAAGTTCTTGACTAAGAGGGCCTTCATAGCAGGGTAATTGGTCTGGTCCTCTAAATCCAAAGTAAAAAGGGTGTCCCTCCACACCAGGGGCATGAACCTGTACAGATTACATCCCCAGAACTCCTCTTGGAACCCGTGCACTCCTAAAGCCACTTTGTAGGCTGCCAACCACTTATCTATGTCATCCCCCACATTGAAACTGGGCACCACATCTTTGGGAATGTGGACTCTGGACTCCCTTGTAGGCACTGCTGATATGCTTCTACCATTTCCATTGCTGGGCCCCACTTCCAGGGCTCTTATGTCCAGCTCTCTCAGTCTGAGCTCATGGGCCAACTTTTTCTCAGGAGCCAGTTTTCTCTCCCTGCAGGCCTGCTCCAATCTAGCAATTCCAATCTGAGTTGTCCCTCCTCTCTGCCAGTTTTTCTGGTGACATGTTTCTAGAAGAGACACTGCTCTCTGGTCTAGAAACCACTCTTGCTTCTGGCAAACTGTTGGCCCGTTCCATAGGTGGTTCCAGTTCCCCATGGGAATCCAGGATCAGATCATCCTCCTCTACAATTTCCAGCTCCTCCCCTTGGATGTCTTCCCCTGCCCGAGTCTCTGCCCAGACTCTCAATGCTTTCTGTAGTTCCACCTTCCTTGTGAAACCCCTTGTATATAATTGAAAGTCCTTGCAGACATCTTTCAGCTGTTGCACATTGTAGGACTCCAACCTGGTCAGCTCAATGTCAACTGCTGCAGGTGCGGCTTCTCCAGAACGAGACATAATTTAGCAGAAAATCCAAAAAATCTATCATGGAGGATTGACAAAGAGAAAATGCCAACTAATACAGATCAGGCAAAATAGAAAGTGTAGGTCTAAGTATGGAGTTGTAGTGCACACTTGATCACTGTGGTATTGCACAAACACAAGTCCTATCCTCAGTGCTGATCACCAATGTTAGAAATGGGGTTTCTGATTGGCTAGTGTATGCACCTAAGCCAGGCAGAACCCACCACTCTAGTCAGGGCAAGTCAGATACACAGACTAAATTAACCCATGCTCACCCTCTGGTAGCTGGCCCAGAGCAGGCAGGCTTAACTTAGAAGACAATGTGCAAAGTATCTGTACAACACACACACAGTAATTATAGGTAGAGTACCACAAAAAGACTCCACACAGTTTTATAAAAATAAATAGCGTTTAACTGAATAAATAAGATAAAAAACGACAAGAGTCCAATGAGTACTTCTCAAGATATTCACTTTGTAGGATGATCAAAAAGAAACACAGTCCTTAAGAAGGGGCTTGTCTTAGATTCTTTACGGTAATTAGGGAATGTGTTAGTCAGGTGCCAGGAGCACAGTAAAAAGGAATCTCGGGACAAATCGGGCCTGGCCAGAATAATTAGGTGAATCGAAGGTGAGTTGGGGTCGGCTGGAAGTGATGCAGCAAAATCCTTTCTGATTGCTCAGGTCTGGTGGTAAACTGAAGTATCTGCACTGCTCAGGGGGACGTCGCAGCTGCTGGTCAGTGAGTGGAGCCGTCAGATGGTTTGGCTATGCAGGTCGAGAGGAGCAAGTTGCAGGTGCTGTTAGCGGTCTCAGGGAGACTGATGGTTATGCGTGCACAGCACCGAAGTTGTCAGGATGACCGGGAGGGGCACCCACTTCGGCCATGTTTTTCCAAAGCTTATACCCAGCGAGGAACACTCCTTCTCTGATGCTCGGGGAATGGGAGTTCTAATCCCTCTGGCGGGCAGCAGACAATGGTGAGAGACTCGCTTGAGCCCCATGGCGCGGGGAGCAGAGATGGGGCACTGTGCTCACACTGAAGATGTGCCCGCCACGCTCCCACAGCTCAGAGCACTGGTTTTAGTCACAGAGATGCAGAGTGGGGCGTACAAGGTCTTTAGTGTCCGTGAGACCTCAGGGGAAACAAAGGTCAAGCCAGCAAGCCCTTGGAGATACTCTCGAGCAATGATGAAACCTTGGGGTGCAGGGCAGAGATCAGCAAGCAGCAGGGCAGCACAGCAGGGCAGAGCAGCAGTTCTTGGATGTCAGCCAGATATGGCAGAGTGGAAATCCTGGCACACAACAGCCTTTACTCAAGCAGTTTCCTAGAGTCCAGAAGTCCACCATTTTGAGTGGGTCAAGGGACCCATTACTTATACAAGAAAGTGCCTTTGATGTGGGGGTGACTACAAAAGAATTCTTGTGAAGTGCACAGGTCCCACTTTCAGATCAGCCTCGGCTCCAGACTGCCAGTGGGAGGGAATCAGCCCCTTTGTGTGGACTCTTGTCTGTACCTTTTGAAATGTAAGTGTGAGCTCTTCCCAACCTCGTCCCTAGGAAGACCCATCAGAATGCAGATTAATGCAGATGTAGCTGAGCATCCTGCGTTTTAGGTGTCTAAAAGGAATACACAAGTGTGGCTGTCACTTAGCCCAAGCTAGAAGTGTATTGGAGATAGGCTGTAGGCACACAGGGCAGAGAGTGCAGAGAAATGTTCACTTTCCAAAAGTTACATTTCTAAAAAAGGAATAATAAATCCGACTTTACCAGTAAAGAGGATTTATTATTACTATTCCAATAGTACTAAACATGGGGCCAGATGTATGAAAGCATTTTGCATTCGCAAACTGTGCGAATGCCCGTTTGCAAATGCAAAATGCCATTTCAGAATGTAGGAAATACATTCTGAACACAATTTTAAGGAATCGCTAAAATAGTGATTCCTTAAAATTGCGACCCTGTTTAGAGAGTCGCAAATTGCGACTCTCTTAATTAGAAATCGCAAATAAGGATTCCTTATTTGCGATTCCTTAGCACATGTATGAAGCAATTCCTAAATGCGATTTGGGCATTTAGGAATCGCTAATTACCACCAAGTTGAACTTGGTGGTAGCCATGTGCAAAATTTAAAAATGCATTTAAAATGCATTTTTAAATTGTACATGTAAAGCACACATGCCATTTTGGCATGTGTGCACCTTACATGTCCCATAAAACAATTTTGGGGTGCAGCAGAGGGGGCCTTAGGCCCCCAGCACCCAGGGGTTTTGCATTTCCAAAATTGCGATTTCTGGTTCAGAAATCGCAAATTTGGAAATGCAAAAAATTCGCAGATATGGACCAGGTGCGAATGGGGCCGGTATCGCAATTTGCGATTCAGGAATAGCATTTGGGATTTTTAAGAAATCGCTATTACCGATTTGCAAATGTGATACATGGCACTTTGCGAGTCGGAAATAGCGTTTTCTTAAAAATCGCTATTTCCTAATCGCAAAAAGCCTTGATGATACATCTGGCCCATGGTGCAGCTACTCTTCTCAGATCAGGAATTACAGTTTAAAAATATTCCCAACACTGGCATATGAGATGGGGAGGCCTCACAGTAATGAAAAAGGACTTTAGGAGTCTTACATTAATAGGACATGAAAATATTAAAGATATATGCCCTGCCTTTTGCTTACATGACACCCTGTCCTATGGGCTACCTAGGGCCGACCTTAAGGGTGACTTATATGTAAGAAAAGGGGAGTTGTATGGCTTGGCAAAAGGTTTTATATGCCATGTCAGGGTGGCAGTGAAACTGCACACAGGCTCTGCAGGGGTAGACGTGAGACAGGTTTACAGGGATACTTATGTGGGTAGCACAACAGTGCTGCAGGCCCACTAGTACCATTAAGTTTGCAGGCCCTGGGTATATGGTACACCACTGTACAATGGACGTATATGTAAATGAAATATATGCCAATTGTGGATACACCAATGTTACCATGTTTAGGGGAGAGGCACATGCACTTTAGCACTGGTTAGCAGTGGTAAAGAGCTCAGAGTCCTAATGCCAACAAAAAAAGATACTGCAACAAAACAGGAGGTAAAAGACAAAAAAGTCTGGGGTCTAAGAGTGACATAGCATAGTCTCCTGCAGTGCAGAGCACAAACACTGTGATGCTTTTGTCAAAGGCACATTTTATCCCTACTGTAAACATTTTGAGGTTTTGAGCAGCGTATCTCGCTTTTTGGGAGCAAAATTTACCAACCAAAGCCACAAAATCCTGGAGTGGGATCTGTGTGGGTCTCAACAAAAAGTAAAGTGCTGCTGCCTGAGACGTATATTGAATGCATTAGACTAGATTGAAAGGAGAGTTCCTTGTCAGCTACACACATATCACTGCATGTGGCCAGTCATAGCTCACAGGTTGGTGCAGCACGTGGCGGGGGACGACAACAAAATTATAATTTTTTTACAAATGTAACTTCCTCGCTGCTCCGCTCCTCTGGCACCAGTACTTGCAGACAGAGGCTCCCAGCCTGACCTATGGCAAATCCTAAAGCTGCTTTCAAGGTGCATGCAGCATGAAAGCAGCATTAGGATTGGATGGAGAGCCCTGGCTGGGTGATCTGAGGCAGAGTAGGAGCCTATGCCTACTCTTTCCAACCTGGCAACACAGTGCTGGGTTGGAGACAGCTCAGTGCGCATGTGTGTTTGGCGAGCCTGAGATGCCCGGCCAAACATACATGTGCACTGATTACAATAAAACAATAATAAGCATGGTTTATTATGGTTTTATTGTAAAAGGTTTGCAGCTGCTGCTAATGGCGATGGGGCAATGCTCCTCTGTCATAGCGGAGGAGCCGCCCCTGCATTCATTAAATGCTCATTCCGGGAAACGTGCCCTAGTCTGGGCGGTGATACCCACAGTATAATACTTCCCCACCATTGTAAAATATGTTGAGAATCCTCGTGTCACTGCTTACCAATCAGCATGCTGACTCCTACAAAAAATAGTCCCTAGTGTGCTTCTGTGTTGCTTCGAGTGAGTGTGAATCTTTGCTATTTCCAGTATTCAGCTCTTCATGGAGGGACTGCCAGGTGAGAATCCCATAAGTGTGGGGACAACATCTGCACCAGAGAAAGGCTGACAGATTCTCAAAACAAAGAAGCATTTGCAATGCAATGGGTCTCGCATTTGCTTGAGTTAGAGCTATTAGTGTTGCAAACTCCTAACTGGACTTTTCTTGCCACATAAATTGAAAATGAAAAGTAATCCAGTTTCACATAAGTGAGCTGATTCAAAGTGCCATGCCACGAACGTGAAGGAGACACACAAAAAGAAAAAGAAGTTCACTTGCAGTAAAACGTATTGGCAAAATTGCAAGTTGCCATGTAACAAGGTTGATATCCAAGGCGGTAACCAAACTGCCCCAAAGAAGGACAAACGTAAAGCATTTAACAATGATAACAAAGGATTTTTGAAGGGCTAGCCCATGAACGAGCGATGATGGACGTGAGGTGGACGTGGCTAAAAGCCCAAATAGATAACAAAACGCCAAAAAAAGCAGCGCTTGTGCATTGCTACGCTCAACCTAAAAAAGCGGGACATCGATGGACATAGTAACAGGACAGCCCCTTGCAACCTTCTCACAGCCAGGGGCAATAAACTGCCTGACAGAACCAAAAGTGAGACATACATCAAAAGATCTGTTTTAAATCTATTAATGTGACTGTGACTGTCGCAGAGGAGTTAGTTTCATTGAAATTGTAGCATCCTCTTCAGACTTTTAAGATAGTTCATAATACTGGCAGACTGTGTCTCGGGGAGAGTGTTTTGGACACTGTTGGGTGGATGGACAGAGAGGTGGGAGTGGGGCAGAATTGTGGCAGAAGGATAAGGGACCATACTGTTTTTCATCCAAGGTATCACTAAAACGTGGCACGAACATTTTAAGGGTTTTTAAGTCAATAGGACAAGTAAGTACTCCCTTGCTCGAGCCTTTTTCACAGAAACAGATCAATATGTTCAGAAAATAATCAAACGTAATTAGTTTTATTTAAAAAAAAAAAAAAAAAAAACACAAGTCGGGCTTTCTGGCACAACAACTTCGTCTGAGAAAACATTTTATGGCAAAGCTAAGTTAGTCGTATTAAACTCAGGTTAAAAACCCATCTGAAAGTTCCACAGCCGGCCTGCTAAAGTGGTGGCGATGAAGGCAGCAAGATGAACTTGAAGGTATATAATTTACTTTCTAATACGATCAATAAGATTTGCTGTTTCTTTGTGAAATTACTACCATAGGCCCAAACAAGGCACTAATGGGCTAAAGATGGCCGCCCATGCCCCTTATGGTGGCTTAGATTGGACAGATAATAATGCGGTGTCAAGAGGGGCAATTATTGCTCCAGACTAATGCCGCGTGGGCGAAGCAGCTCTTGGTTTCACGTCGCATAAAGTGCTCCTAACACTGAAGTAGCTCTCATCAGTCCATCAGTGAGTGAATGTGAACCTGAAATGCTCAGCACTGAACCACTCAGGGCCCATGAGTGTGATGGGCTCTCTAACGAAAAAGACTCCATGACTACTGGCCATGTCACATTTCCAAAAGCTACCGACATGGTTTTATTGACAAATGGAAGCAAATCTATTCATAGCATAGTAATGTGATTTTATACAAGCTTCACACGTCCTTTTGTCTGTCAAGTCAGCGCTATGTTGCTTCGAAGAAAAGCAACATAGCTCTCAGTGTTGGCACATCTGGCAAACACCTTTGAGCTAGTTCACAAAGAGAGTAAAACACCTGCACCTATAACATTACGCCTTCGTACAGGTGCAGATATACTACTTTTTGCAAATCAAATAGATTCCCAGAATTATGCCTGGAAAGCTGAACCAGGTGCAGGTTTCCAGGTGCACTATTAGGAATGTCATGTGACATCACTCCCGGGCTGCTGTACCCACTGTGCAAGATTCTACATAGAGAAGAATTAAGCACGGTGGTAAAGGAGCCAGCTGTGCAAACATACACTATTTTAATGTTTTTATTCTTGCGGGTAAAACACTTTTCCCCGTGGAGAAAGCTTTTGCCCTGCCCCTCATCCCGACAATAAGTCTGGGGATGATCTGTTTTGGTTAAAGTAAATCACTGAGCATTTCCAGGCTGGAAAAAGAGTAAAATCAGAGTCTGGGAATGCCCACAAACTACCCGTTTGTGAACTTCTAGTACTAAGCACTCCTTGTTATCCCCACTTTCCACCTCTTTTGTGAGATTTAGAATGCCAGATTTCTCTGCACTCCAGCTAGAACAATTCTCAGTAAACGCCTCCCAGGATTCCTTTTGTGTATTTCTGGCATGCATAGATGGAGGTTTTTTCAGGCATGAATCTATAATTATTGCCAAGATACCCTTGGTAATTTGACCTTGGTACTTTGTGCATGTTTCTTGATGCTTTCAATTACTTGCGTTAATTTACTACCTATATAGCGCACAACACAGATAAAAATGGTGTGTTAACATCAGTGTTTTTACTTAGTAGTACACTTAACTTGATGTTTTCACATCATTGTAACTGTCACTTCTGGAGTCATTACATCGCATGTTTCTTCAAGGGAGTTGTTACTGCACATGTACGTAAGTACACAGTTATTTTGGCAGTGGGATTAGTGATGTTTAGGGGCAGTGAGGGGTTCTTAGGGTTCAAGGGCTGGTGGAGTTTTGTGTAGAGGGTGAGTGAAATATTCAATTCAGTTGGTGTAACTGGTGGAATTTTGATGACTCTGCGTTACTCTTGTAGCCAAAATCCACCAATCACCATGTGGCAAAATGTTTTCTCTTGCGTGGCTCCAAAATGTTAAGTTGGTGAGCACGTGTGCGGGTTGGCATCCTCTAGTGTGATTTTCAGTCGCTAGGAGGACATCTGGTAAGATTTTTCTAACACGGGTGGTCGTGACAGTTCGTGGTCAGAAAGCTGCAGCTCCAGTAGAAAAGCTACTCGAGAAGCAACAATATCAACTCAAGTAGCTGTGCCCTCTGGCACTCCATGCGCTGTCATTCACCTTGATTTTAAAGCACAAGACGTGCTCCCAGCGCGAAATCACAGCACAATGTGCCTATTTACACCCTTCAGCAGAATTCCACGAAATCTCACAGAGTTTTGATGCAACTGCAGAATTCCACAGAGTCAAATTCTATGAGTTCCATCCACCCCTAGTTTTTGGTGGAGAGGGGTTATTAGGGCTCAGGGATGGGTAGTTGCTTAGGAAAGGAGGAGAGGTATTAAGGTTCAGAGATAGGTGAGTTTTAGGGGTGGATGAGGGTTTTTTTTTTAGGATTTAGGGATGTATGGTGTTTAGGGATGCTTACAGGTTTTTAGGGTTCTGGAATGGGTCATGTTTATGGTTGTCGAGCTTTTTTTCACAGCAGATTAGCCTCTGGGTGCTATATGTTCGACTGTTCTCTTTCAATCTGTCACATAGTGTTATTTCTGCATTGGCACTTTATGTTTTGCTGTAAGGCTGCTTGTTTGATTGATGGTGCATTCTGTGGCAGTTTCACCTGTACCAGAAGGACAGGACATGTTCAGCAATGCCACGTGATGTTCCAGAAGGGTGTCTCATGTTCAACAACACTGCATGATGTGGCAGAAGAGTGTGTCATATTCAACAACACTGCATGAATTTCTACAAGGGCATGACATGTTCAACAACACAGTTTTATGTTTCAGAAAGGCATGACATGTTCAACAACAGTGTGAGATGTACTAGAAGGGCATGGCATGTTCAACAACAGTGTGAGATGTTCTAGAAGGGCATGCCATGTTCAAAAACAGTGTGAGATGTTCTAGAAGGGCATGGCATGTTCAACAACAGTGTGAGATGTTCTAGAAGGGCATGGCATGTTCAACAACAGTGTGAGATGTTCTAGAAGGGCATGACATGTTCAACAACAGTGTGAGATGTTCTAGAAGGGCATGACATGTTCAAAAACAGTGTGGGATGTTCTAGAAGGGCATGGCATGTTCAAAAACAGTGTGAGATGTTCTAGAAGGGCATGGCATGTTCAACAACAGTGTGAGATGTTCTAGAAGGGCATGGCATGTTCAACAACAGTGTGAGATGTTCTAGAAGGGCATGACATGTTCAAAAACAGTGTGAGATGTTCTAGAAGGGCATGGCATTTTCAGTAACAATATCAACTACTCTGTGTAATGTTCCAGTAGGGCATGACGTGCAACAACACCACGTGACGTTCCAGAAGGGCGTGGCATGTTCAGCAGCATATTCACCAGCACCGCATAATGTTCCATGACAGGTTTAACCACACCAAGTGATGTTTCAGAAGAGCATGACATGTTCAGTGACATTTTTAACAACAGTGGATAATGTTCCAAGAGTGCATGACAGAAGGGCGTGTCTTATTTAGCAACATTGCAAGATGCTCTAGAAGGGCATGCCATGTTCGACAACACTGTGTGATGTTCTAGAAGAACACGACATGATTAATAACATCACGTGATGTTCTAAAAGGGTCTTGCTGTTCAACAACATTGCATGATGTTCTAGAAGGGCGTGCCGTCCGTGTTCGACAACATTGTGTGACGTTGCAGAAGAACACGACATGTTTAATAACATCACGTGATGTTCTAGAAGGGTCTGGCGTGTTCAACAACAGTGCATGATGTTCGAGTCGGGCGTGACGTTAAACAACAGTGCAAGAAGCCCTTTAGCGGGAACTCCTCTTACACACAGACCTTCAGTCTCTAAAGTCGAAGTGAATGTGCCACAGAGGCCGTGCATGTGTCAAAGTGGTGTTTAAACAAATGGATCATTCATTCAGTGCCAACAAATCAAGCACTAACAGCTGTGTAGTAAAACAGTCCGCTGCGCTATATGCCTGATGGCTGCAGGACTGGGTAAATGCAGCTAAATCCTTGTAACATCCCACGAAATATAAACATCCTAGCTGGAGTGGTTTCAGAAAACCTTCAATTTAGAAAATGCCAATCACTAAAACCACACGTACAGATGTTTGGTTAAGTGCTTGCAATAATACAAAGAGGGCAGCTATCTTAAAAGCTGCCTTTTGGCTTTATGTTAAAGTGATTCAGTCATTGTACTGAAAGGGTCCGCCAGTGCATTAGTTCCTACCTCGGCTCATGTCTAACAGTTAGGGCTAGCCAATAAAAATGATGGACTAATAATGTGAAACTGGGTGGTCATGGTTTACCCTTTTTGGGTGTGCCCAAGTTGTCAGGATTTTTCTGGAGCCATCATCTTGCAAAGGGCACTGACAGTGCCTGAAGGGTCTAGTGTTTCCTGAAGGCCAGTTAGGAATAATTTACAGATGAAACTCCAAAGCCCGAGTGTTTTGTGAACCATCAGTCGCAGTCAGAATTCTAGCCTCACTTGCGGTTCCAGGGTTGACCCCGTGAATCTAGTTTCGAATCACCGCAGGTTCACTATCCACTTTATCCTACCAGAGTTGATGAAACAAGTACAACCGAGCTCCTCCGTGTGGACATGCACTTTAAAAAAGACATGTATAATGTTATGAGTAATGCTTTGAAAAAGTATCACTAACATTTGAAAAGTTTTAGAGGTGTAAATAATTAAAGCACAAACCTGTAACAAGGTGTCACACAGTGCATGCCAGGTTATAAATGCGGATTCACGAAGCACTACGCTAGTATACACAAGGGAATAGCAGGGCATGCTTTACATTGAATTTGCAGTGATATTGCTAATTGACTTTGGTGACAAGATCATTTAATTTGAGCAAAACTGAGTATGTGCTGAACACACAAACTACAAGCAAGGGGGCACAAGATTAGTGCCAAAACTTTAAGATGTAAGCCCTCTGATCCACACACTCCTACTGCTTTGTACAGAGACAGGACAGGTGTACAAACTCCTCTGATATTGTTGAATAACAGTGGAAGCGAGCATTGACCCTCACACCGTGGGTGTCGGGCTCAAGAGGCCTGCCTCCTCTTGGACCGTCTTGGCAGCCAGGAGTAGAAGCGAGGATTCAAGAAGACTCGTCTATGTGGCGGGCGCTCTCTATGAAGGCTTCACCATGATGGATCTCTACAATGAGTGGGAGAATAAACTCCAGATTAGAAGGGCGACCGATGAAGCCAGGAGTAGTAGCAAGTGGTCTGGTCCACAATCTTTTCTTCCTCTTAGTTAGACTATCGGGCGACCACAGGGGTTAATAATAACAACAGTATTAATAATAATCACAATTACAGTAGTACTACAAAAAATAAGACATATTTCTGTTCTCAGTACTTGTTATGTAACAAAATGCACAGAAGGTGAAAAACTGGTAGGCAAAATTCATGGCAGTTGTGTCCTTCACAAATTGTAATCAGCAACATAGACAACTCATGCTCCCAAGCAACGTCTTGCATGTGTGTATCAGCTCCCCTAAGATGAAGGTGTAGTCACAAACCAGATGTTTTGTTTTCTTACAAACCTGCCAAAAAATCGAGCTGTCGCGTGCAGAGCCACGACGCTTTGAGCTGACATGCATGATCATGTTGTTGGCATCAAGCACGGTGCACTTTGATGGAAGGACGCATCTCGCAGTCTCCTGCTTGCGATGATGCAATCTGTGTACAGGCAAAAGATGCCCTGAGCAGGGTTTGATATATGCAGGAAAGCTATTGTGTGATAACTTGCTTGGCTGGTCTAGTTGGTGCCATTGAGACAGATTAATGCGATTTCAGGAGAACAGGGTCCAAGTATTAGCTATGCACAGATTCTCAGGTAATTGAGGAGAACCTACGAACAAGCTTGGCATGTGCTGGAAAAACCTATGAACAGTGTGATGTAAAATAGACTGCTGGATCTCACTGTTACAAGAAATGTAACAGACACCAGAAATGTTGTCCTGGTGCTGGAAGTAGGAACAACTCGAGAAGTGTCAAATGACTAGTTGGAGAAAATACAAGTTTTTAGAGCTTTATTAAAAGGCAAGAAGGTCTTTTTCAGCCGACTATGCAAGGGCGGACATTCACTGACTTGAGCGCCTACCAGTCCCTGTGTCTTTCAGCTTGGCATGTGGGTTGGAATTCTGTGATTATGGAAAATCGAACACTTTCGGTCGGATAGTGTAGGCACTTCTATGGATCATTTTAACAGGAGATGTTATCCTCGGCATTATTCTAATAGTTTTAAGGGACAGTGCAGACTGCTCTCAGTAGGAATCAAATGTGGAGTACAGTGGTAGCACTTCTCTACAGTATTCCTGTTTGAATTGTGATGGCACTAGAACTTACCAAATGGGATCGAGTACCATCAATTGACAATCTTGCCATGATTCTATTACTTTTAATGTAACAGCACTACCACAATGCTCAGCACAGGCACTTCTCAGCAAGAGTCGAAAATGTTTAATAGGACATTACTGGGTACTCTTCGCAGGACTATAGTGTGTTCTGTGTGCCAGTACTCGTAACTCACAGCATTATTTTAGTTGTGTTTAAAGCAAGTATGATGGCATCGCTAAGGAAGTTTCTAGAACTTTTAAAGGCTTCATCCACAGGATGGCATTGTTTTCATAAGTTAGTGTTTGCAGTTCTTGCAGGGGTGCCAGAAAATTTGGGGAAAGGATATTTTGTCTTCTCAAAAAATGTGAGCTTGGGAAGCACAGGCCCTACTGACCCCTTTCTTGGGTCCTTCCCAAACTTAGTAAAAAATAATAGCATGTTGGGGTCAATCATGGGGATATCAGCCATCTTAAAGGGAAGGTCTAGGACACTCGGACCTTAACTTATTACTGGATGACTTATCAAATGCATGCCTCAAATAAAAGGATACATAATCAGAAACATGATCGGACGGGAACCACTCAGAAGAATTTGGGTGGTGGATTGACATAGGGTCAAACATGGGTTCACCAAAATGATCAACTAGATCATCAGACACTAGATGAGGGGAGAGCACAGAGGGATACATTTTCCGCCTTTTCTCCAAAGGCCCATCATCATAAGCATCATCATTTGCTTGTGTGGCATTATCAAAATTGGCATACTCATCACTGTCAGTGTCTGTAAGATTGAGTCTATTAAGGGGAGAGGAAGGGAGCCCCAAAGAATTCACCTCTCGGGTTGCCCAAATTTAACAGAAATGCCTTTGGAAGGCACATACAGGGGTGCCGAACATTTCTTCCCTCTTTTAGGAGGAGCATCCTTGGGGTTCTGTAACATTTTTGAAAGTGAGGCTTCCAAATTTTTTTAAATGTCCAGCATGGACACAGAGACCACATGCTGAACAAAGTCTTTAATGAATGATTTCAAAGTTTCCTTCATAGACTGGGTTTGCTAATCACCTGACATAGTAACAGAAAAAATAATGGTGATTTATTAAAGAAAAAACCCTAAAAAACATATAAAAAGTGAAAGGGTTAATCAAAACTAAAGGAAAACTCCAAAAACCTTCTGAATAGCAGAAAACCTGGCAGAAAAGGGTTAATTCTGGGGAAAAAACCCAGAGGGAGGGCCTTAATAAAGGGAAGAGGGAGGGGGCGTACTCAGAGGCGGTCCCTGCAGTGATAAGGAAAGCCCTCACGAGCCGGTTGAGAGGCGGCATCGCTTCATCGGAGCAACATGCAACGCACTTTAAGAGGCAGGAATGCCTCAGAACTGCATAACGAACATTATAGAACATTCAGGGAGCATCGCGAGCGCGAGGCCAACACCAAAAAATGACGGTAAGGAACACACAAGTATAAGTATAATAAACTAAAGTAGAATTACAACAACCAAAATTATACAGAAAATACAATAACCAAATAACTTTATAAAAGTAATGCGAGCAGTGTACTTATCTTAACTGCGAGCAGCAAGAATAGAGGGCTTGTTGCTCTCAGTCAAGTTGTTTATATATGTGCTCGATGTCGGATTGGTCACCCAATTGTGACGCTATCTGGTAGTTTTTCTCCCAGGGTTTCTGGGATTTGTAGTTCTTGGCTGTTGTTTATTAAAGTAAGAAGAGAAATGCAGTATAGGAGCCTCCGGTCTTGTAATAAAACGTGTGCTTCACATTAGCATTCATGCAACCTCACCAAATAGTATCTCTCTCTCACTGTGTTCCCTCACAGGCATGGGTCCTGACATGGGTCCCTTGAGCACAGCACAGGCTGCGCTTGTGTAATTCTGCTCATTGCTGGGTCATTCTAGACCTGGCAGTGTATGGCTCATGCTGACAGCTCAATAGAAGATCCAAAGAGGAGACTGACTATAGTTAACAAATTGCTGTCCTCATGGACTGCAGCTTGTCCCTTGCCCCTGGCCTTAGTGTGGAGACATCTTCAAAGTGAAAGGTCACTCTCTTGTGCACATGTAAGAAGAGATCTCTACATCCCAAAAAAGTCCCTCGAGGAAGCCTCCTGCAGGAGGTCAACTCAGCCTTATATGCATGTGTGGCCTTGGTACTCCACCTAATAAACATTTGGGGTTAGTTAGGTTTACATTGTTCAGAGCAATATTTTCTCTTTCAATCCCTGAGCCACACCTCTATCCCATCTAATTACTTCCTCAAACCCACTTTTTCAATCATACTCTCTCTGGCTCAATTTCAGTTTTATCACTAATGATCTTCTACACTCATACTTTTGCTTGCTCTCTTATTCAATTACTCATCTACATTTTCCAACTCACTCCGTTTTTGCCCTGACAAAACCAGTCATAACTTCATATATGTGGTTACTTCCTCTCCAGTGCCTAAGAAATAAACTTGTAAGAGTAGCATGGGCAGGCACTGTTAAAGACATGCACATTACTGAAACCTGTACAGCAGTGGTTCCCAACCTTTTGACGTTTGTGGACCCCCACTTTACCATTACTGGAACCTGGGGACCCCTACTGAATCATTTTTTAAATCTGGCACCCTGCCCCCACCGAGTTGTTTCTGGAATCTGGGGACCCCAGCCTAAACATTGTCGATGATTTGAAACAGAAAACAATACTAAAAAAATACAGAAACAAGCATTCATCAAACACATACACAAAATATAACACATTCTATTTGATTTGCAAACAAATGTAAATAAAATAAATTAAAATAATAATTTTAATGGGAAGGTTGGAGCTTTTCTAAATTCAACTAAAGCCACACATCGTCAATAATATATTCTGTTTAATGTACCTGCACTGCTCCCACAAATAATCGGAGGATACTAATTATAACCTGCTTTCTAGAATAGCTAAATATTTATTTTAAATGTGAAATGATATAGGCTGGTCTTTGTTGAGGAAACCCCTTCAGTCGAAAAAAGTTAGTGGCTTAGATTTATTTTTTCAATTTTATATATATATAGCAGGTACAAAGCTAAAAGGGCGTTGGAGTGCTCTACATACAGGCAATGAGTGCACAAATAAAATACTGCAAAAATGTGATACATCAAGAGGAATATTAATATGTAAAACAAAGTACAGGTGAACACCAATTGCCAAGAGAAGGGAAAGGAGCGACTATACAACATTTAGAAAGGGGTTATGCAGTGAGTAGCATTCTTTGTGGTAGTGAAGGTAAAGGACATAATATCAAAACACCACGTTGGCTTGCATTGCACACATAAAAGGAAAACTATTATGGCAGTGATTTATGTCGCAGGGGAGAACCTGGCCTGGCAGTTCTGTCTAGACTACTCCTTTTGGAGCATGCTGAAGACTGATTTGCACAAGGCTGGGTCCAAACAGGTGGCATGGTATTCAAAATAACAGTTGACTGGAATGTGGTCAGAGTAATTACTAGTGGCTGAGATTAATTCAAGCATTCTACCCATCACTTTTTTGTACATTTCAGTGAAAACAATCTGGCAACAAAAATGTGATTGTAAGCATGTTTAAATAGGCTCAGTTTTCATCTTCCTCTCCCAATTTTTCTGATATTGGCGTCCCCTGCTCTGAGGCCTGTAGGTCATGTGGTGAATCGGCTGGCATCTTGTAGCCTCAAGCTTCACCCGTGTCTTATATGCTGGTCTCTGGTTCATCTCAGTAATGATGAAGCCTCAATAAGACTCACATCTGGAGGGGTGCATTACTGCAGGCGATGATATGGTTGATCTTTAAGTAGATAAGGCAAACGGTTGGAGAGGTGATGCAAGGGTTAAGGATTGAGTGTATGAATAGAGGAACTCAAGCTTGATTTTATGTTTCTGCCGTAAACTCGCCACTTTAGATAAATGGCAGCCTGCACAGCAGCCACCTAGGCACACACATTAGAGGAAACAGTGATATATATATATATATATACATACATACCCTTGACTGTAATCGTCACCAAGTTGATGCTACTTCTCTAATTCTTTGCCTATTTGTTACTTTTCCTATATACCTGCCAGGGCGACTTTTCACCAAGAATGGTACAGTGCTGGTTGACCTGGTATGGGTAGCGTGTCCTTCAACCAATTGCAACATTCTGTAATGGAGGGTGGTTTGAAAATGTCTAATCTGGAGAAATACTATCTGGTCGCACAGCTTCAGTGGGCGGCGACATGGGTTGTGGACCTGACCAATGCATACATGTCTGATGCATGCAAGTGATAGCTGGTGACTTGGTGGTGCTGACGCTTATTTTCTGAAAACATCTGGAGAGGCACAGCAGGCTGCTGCTGTTGAACGTCGCCAGTTACTGCTGGTTTAAGATTTTTTGTAACATAAATACAAAGGTGACATATGTCCCAGTGCTGCCTATATGGTGTATGATGAATTTCTAAAGTAGCGAAAGGTGTAGGTATGCAGACATAGGTGGATGTGGGAATCAGACCGCTGGGTGACCAGCATGGAGGCAATGCACTTCACACATTCTAACCTATGCACAAGCCAATCTCTTTCCCCAAAGGCCAGTTCTTAGCGTTCGTTGATTTAGACGATTTGGAAAATCTGATCATGCAGAACCGAGAACCCACCAATGCACACGGTGATGGAGACAGTGCTTCAGGTGGGAAATTTCAGAAGCGCAGTGTCTATATTATACTCAGCGTTTGTAGAAATGACAATGGTAGCACTCCAGGTGTTTCAAGATGCCGGAATAGTCAACCTGTGAGAGGAGGTGACAATTCAGAGTAGCAAACTTCAACTGGATACCCCAAAACAGTGCCCAGGAATGCTGTGCTCAAACGAATCCACTATAATTAACTAAACCATTCATATATGACACTTTGGACCATATGTACGAACACTTTTTCCCATAGACACAGAATGGGCAAAAACCTTTGCTACATCTGGCCCTTTGTCACTTACATAGAATGTACCAATGAGCTCCTGACAAATTACCTAGACGCCACGTTTTGGAACTGCACTGTCATACAGCAGTATGGGAAAGAGGTTGCAGATACAACATAACTATTGGCAAGTGTCAAAATAGTTAGTAATCCCAAAACCTGCCCCCTGGCCACGAAGGAAAACAAGTATGAGTGTAATTTTGTGCAGTTTGCACTGCTGTTGGCCAAACTGCAGCTGACTATGGCATGGGAATCTGACCACGTGCCAAAGGTAGTACAGTGGTAGAGGAAATTAATTAAATGTTCAGAGGCTGAGTTCCTTGTTAGCAATGCAGAAAGAAATAGAAGGGAAACTACCCACATAACTACTTGGGATGCGATACTCCTGAACTTAGCGGTGAAATACGAGACCGCCCTCCCACTGAACCTTTATAACAAACATTAAATACGTTGAGACACTAGGCTGCCAAATGTACATGCCACCTCAATTTCATTGTTGTGAATGACTTGCTAACACATGTGAAATTTTATAAATGACAGATAATGCAGACTGGGATAACTTACCCACCTCTCAGTGCTTCTGTTACAGTAGCGAATCATATAAAGTGGTGGTTTGCCTAATTTGATATACGTTACCTTTTGTCAAAGGAAATTAGGGTGGCAAGAGATGCACTGGTGCTCACCTGTAGTCCTTCAACATTTATGTGAATATACATTTCATATTGGTGCACGGGAAGATGGGGTAAGCAGACACTCTTTTGCCTAGTAATCTAAAGCAGTGGTTTCCAACCTGTGGTCCGGGGACCCCTGGAGGCCCGCAAAGCCTCCTCAGGGGATCCGCGACTGCTTAGAAAATTAAATAATATTAACAGATTAGGGCCCCAGCTTTCAGTAATGACTCAGTGGAGGGGTCCCCGAATTCCAATAATGACTAAGTGTGGGTCCCTGGGTTCCAGTAATGATAAAGAGGGGGTCCACAGAAGTCAAAAGATTGGGAACCACCGATCTAGAGATAAAGCACCTTATTGCAAAACAATGCAGTAGCCAGCACACCAATTTCTCAATCGAAGAAGCGTTGTAATAGCGTCATAGCATATATTCCATACCTCTGATTATTAGTTGGTTCAAGTAATAAAATTCCAGCCAGCCAACACATGTTTCATTATGGTCACAAGAAATTGTAGACTTCATCAGGGCTGGTGGCAGAGGCAATACAATATTTATATCCTACTGCTTGAAATTAAGCTACACACTTTATAATACTTTGCAACATGCTAATATAATATAGATAATAGATTATACATGTATATATACATATATTTTTTCACTGGAAAAAACAAAGATTAAAGTTACGTTATCGTTAGGTTAAAATTTCAGTACCAAAGTGGTGTTTTAATCCAAAAAAACACTGAAATTCACCACTTATAGTTATCTCTAGTAACTATAACTGGCCTTCTCAGGTAACTATTTATCTTGCCTCCACCATGCACAGCCTTCTCATCAATGATGTTATTTCAAATGTTTCAGAGTGATGCAATACGTGAGGAAATTAGCAGTGTATGGCGAGGGCGTGAGTTATAGTTAACGTAGGGCAGTCTTATAGCTACTAGAGATAACTATAACTTGTGATTTTTTTTTCTTTTGTTTAAAACGCTACATTGGCACTGAAATTTTCACCTAAGTATAACATTACTTTAACCTTTGTTTTTTTCAGTGATTTTTTTGTGTTTTTTTTAAACAGAAAGTATTTTTTCATTACCATATGTAAAGCCAACCACCTCGCCATGCACATGATTTGGAAGCAGTGCCTGGCCTACAAGACACCTCATGCCTTTGGCCATGCGCAGCGTGGGGTTGACTGCAGGGCTGCAGGGTCTAGTTTGCGGCCAGGCCTGCAACCAGTACCCCCTGGGCAGCCAATCTCTGTCGTGCACGGCCTTTGGCCTGTGGCCAGGCCCTGAGATCAACTCCCTGCAGGCAGTTAACTCCCGTCGGACAGCCTCAGCGCATGTTGGAGCTAGCAATTCTTTTTTTTAATATTGGGAATGGAGGGTGTGCAACCTCTTTCCCCAGACCTTTGGGCCCATTTGGCATTGGGGAGGGGGACCACAAGTCCCTCCACAAAATGAATGTGTTTGGCCATGGGGTATAGGGTACCCTGGCCCACTCCTGGCTCAGGAGGGGGACCGGGCACCCCGTCCTCTATTATAACATATTTGGGTCTGGGGTATAGTGTCCATTGGGCCCATTTGCGGCTCAGGGAGTGGAGCCACTTGCCACCCTCCCCAAAATAACATTAAAAAGTAAACTCCAAAAGATATTTATTTATTAATTTTTTTAAGTTGCCAGCCCACAGGAGTCTACGAATGTGGGAAACCTGCAGCAGTGCAGCTTTTTATTTTAATGTTAATTTTAGCTTCAGGGGTGTCCCCTCAGGGCTTAGTGGGGCCAGGGTCCCCTTACAATATTTTTTTTAACTAACTTCAGTACAGGAAACTAAGGGCCAGATTACGACGTTGGTGGTCTCACCGCCATTCCGCCACGGCAGTGGCCCCAAGTACTCCGTGGACTCAGTGGCCTTTTGCCTGCCGTATTTAGATGTCATCGCCGGCCCAGCAGCAATGTTTCTGATGGTAGGGGACCGGCACAGTACACAGTCAGCAATTCAAGAAATATTTTTCATATGGGTCGATGCAGGTGTGTACATTTTGACTAAATAAGTAGAAAATGTACACATATGCATAACATATGTGAAAAAAGACCTTGTACAAGTAATTTTCCTTTGCTGCAGTCCGAACCAAATGTGCCCAGTCCAGTCAATGGGAGAAAAGTACTTACCTGGATTTTGGCCCTGATGGGGTCATGTTCTTTGGGGTCAGGTTGCTGCTGTGAAGGAGGGCCCAGGACGAAAGAGTCCACATTAGAGACTGAAGGGAAAAGAAGGAAATGGATGAATGTGCACCCCATTTCCTTCGATTCTACCATCTTGAAGCAGGCAGTCTCCCCACCACAGTTGGCATGAAGGAAAGGCACTTAACAATCCAGACAGCAGGAACCATGTCTGTATCGCCCTCTGACAGCTGCTTTTCCCCATGCCCGCCGTCATGGTGGTCACCGAATGGCTGGTGGAGTCTGCAGGACTCCAGCAATCTCTCGTTCAGCAATCCGCTAACATCGTAATTCACCGAGCGGACTGCTAAGTTGGTGGCTGGGGAATCCAAGGCCGTTTCAATGGCATTACCCTTTCCACCAAACTCGTAATCATGCCCTAAGTCTCTGAGTCCTGTAATGGCTGCCTACAACATTTTTCCTCATGTTGCAAGCAGCCAATCAGAGCCTTACTCCTGCGGGAGCAAGATGGCTCAAGGGTAAAAAAGCCCCTGGGGCAATCAAAAGGCCCTATTTAAAAAAAAATATATTAGTTTGAGTGATTCTTGCGAGAGTCCCTCAAACCCAGCCATCCATGCATACAAATATACTTGAAGCTTTTTATCTCCAAAACTCTGGAACCGATTTGCACCAAATAACAAAGACCTCATGATTTGTCAGAGGGGGTGATTAACACTAAAACCTTTGCCTTCCATGGTAATATGTTAGATTTTATGCAACAAAATACACCTCTACAACACAATGAAATACCAATCCACAGTTAAAACATTAATGTTTTTGACAAATGCATCTCACAACAATTAAGCCAGGCCTACTGATTTGTCATAAGTTTCATAATAAACAGACCAGACATATGGAATCAGTCATAGCTTTTCCAGTGTCTTTTTTCTTTTCACCTTAACCAACTTAGACCCACTGTACTGAGCACTAGTTTTCTGACATGGCAACCATCAGGCATACAGTCATAAAATTATGAATGTATATAAAATTATAGTTCACAAGGCAAAATGCTAGCTCTCCTAATATTGCCTATTATGATAGGGCAAATCATCTATCCCCAGGTTTTGTCAAAGTGCTGAACCAACACTCTTGTCGACTATAGTAATCTGTGAGATTCTCTGTAAGAAAATGCTTTTCTGCAAGCTTTAATATGGCCTAATAATATTCCACTCTTATATTTCCATTGACTTTAAAATATGCTTTTCACAAGAAATGTGCCAGGCCTATTAAGAAACCATGCCTATAACTGTGACCATTCATTTGCCACAATAGACCTTCTGTATTGACCAAAAGTGTTCCCACCAGGCAAAAAGGGCAATACAAGACAAGCACTCTTTTTCAGTGGAATCACACACCTTCTGTCCAATCAAATGCTGTACTCAAGGAAACCAACATCTAGGTGGAGCCTAAGCCCCTCTCTCAATAGCACTTCTGAGAGCCCTTTTTGTTATTGATCACACAAGATTTAGTGATAGCTGTGCTGCCATGTCAGGACTAATGATCAAGGAGGCTTGAAGGGTGCCGCTGGAGGGAGGTGTTTATAAACAAACGTGTAAATGCAGCCAAGGAAGGTCAGTGTGACCACCTGACAGTGTGTGGTCAGTAATGAAGAGTAAATAAAATCAATCAACATAATTCTAGAGTGCATGGCTACTCTAAAAGAGCTTCCCAGCACTATCCATAAAGGCAGGGACAAAAGAAACTCAGAACAACCAGGTTTCCAGCAGTTTCCAAAACTCCAACAATGAGGTACACCAACGAATGTTCAAGGGGAGAGAATTCCACAAAGTAGGGCCCAGAACAGCAAAAGACCTGCCACCCGCCTTAATGTGTTGATAACAGGGCACAGTGGCAAGATACTGTTATCCCAAGCGAAGGTTAGGCCTAGGGGAGTAAGAATGCACCAATGCCCTAAGGTATAATTGTCCGTCACTATATCAGGCCTTATATATGAAGTACAGTGTTTTAAAATGAAAGCGCTTCTCCACACTCTTTGCCAATGAAGGGATCAGAGGTGGGAAGCAACAGAAGGTTGTCCAGGAACATGGTAAAGCAGACATGTTGCAGAATTTTGCACCAACTGAAGCCTTTTTAGGTGCACCCAAATAAAGCATATGACGATAGTCCAACCTGGATATGATCAAGTCTTGGACCACCATTTTTTGGTGCTGACAATGGAAGGAGACAGATAATTTTTTTGACGCAATTAAGTAGCTAGATAACAGTAAGCTACAATTTTTGAATTTTGGATACCTCTAGAAAGGTTATGATCCAGTCACATACCCAAAGTTTTAGCTGCCTTACAAGGGGTGGTTAGCAGACTAAGATTAGCAGGCCACCCCTGAGAACTCCAGTGTTGTGGTTGTCAACACCTCAGTCTTATTTCCATTTAACCTGAGAGAGTTAAGCCTCATTCACCACCTACTTCAGACAAACAGAGACAAAGATTCGTGGATCCATCTCACTTCTCATTGCCAGGCGTTACAATGATCTGTGCATCGTCAGCATACATAAAGGTAGTTAAACTATAACTCTCAACTAGATTGGCCAAAGGTCTGACATACATATTGAACAATGTAGGGCTCAATGATGAGTACGCTGCAAGAAAGATGGAAAATGGAAGACTCGTGGGGGGGGAGGGTGGTTAGAGGACACCTGGAAATTATAGTCTTGTAGACAAGAAGAGAGCCATGAAAAAACTGAATCGTGGAGGCCAATATCTCTCAGCTTCTGGCACAACCACATGAGAGATCGTGTCAAAGGCTGTGCTACGATCTAGGAGAATAAGAGCTGCAGTGCCACTATTTTCGGATGAGTAACTCACACCTGACATGGTGGCACTTGGTATATCTGTAGCACCACTGAATGAACTGACCTCTAATATACCAGGATTATATTTTGCATTTGTGTACAGTGCCTCACAGCCAAATTACATAGCTGTCAATTGGCCCTAAATCTTGGGGGTTACTTTTTGCCAGACCTGAACTTTTGACTCAACATCACTAAGCATTCAGATAAGTAATGGACTATATGACTTAACATGCTGCCCGAAAAATCGTGACTATCTGAAAAATCATTCTCACAAAATGGGGCCAGGCACGGGCTGTGTGCAACTGGTAAGCCAGTCCGAATTAGATTGGGTCGAAGTCATGCACAAGAACTACACAGAGGAGAGAAGTGAAACAGAGATACAGGACCTGGTGTATTAAAGAGTTTAACTATTTTGTGGTTACGGAAAAATGAGATAGTACATATGGACCAAAATCTTTATCAGGGGAAGAGGAAAAGAAAAGCACATGGGTTAGATGGTCATTAAAGCTGTTCTATACCATCAGGTCATACACGCATGCATAAATGGCTTGTGGAGGATCACTCGAATGCTTCCACATTATTAATCCAGTTTTAAAACCATAATTCAAATAATACGAACAAAAACTTCAAGTTTAAAATCAATATACACTATGTCATTCATCAAATCTGCATACAGGTCGCATGTAGCTACTCTAGGAAACTGATTCAAGAATTCACCCACAATCCTGTTAGATGCATGGACAAGAACGGGGGATAGGTAGGGGTAGCTACGTCTGCCCTGATTCTTTGTTGCCTCTCGTATTGCAACTGCTATCCCTGATTCCAAATATCACAAAGCCAGATGCAGTGATAGAAATATTAAGGGCCAAATTTAAGAAAAGTAGCGCTACATTACATGTAAAATATTGCGCACCATGGTGCAGGGTAGGGGGCAATAGCATCAGAATTTCTGATGTTATTGATGTACTGTTCACGCTAACCCTGAACACTACATAGGGGTACATTAAAAACAACGCCATGCCCCCTTTTAATACCTGCTTTGAACGGGCGTTAAAAATGCTGTAAAAAATGATGCAAAGAAATCTTTTCGATTTTTTTGCGTCTTCCATTTTGTTTGCCCCCCCCTAATGGGGGGGTGCCCCCCTTGCATACATTATGCCTGGTGCAGTCATAATGTGGCGCAAGGGGTTTCAAAGTGACCCAATGCATGTATTGCACCACTTTGTAAATTTGGTGCAGTGATTTTGACCTCACTGGGCTACACTAGCATAAAAAATGACACTAATGTGGCGCAAGGAGGCGCAAGGGGCTCTTATATATGCCCCTTTTCCACTTTCCGCATTTTTCTTGCACCTCAGATGCAAATAGGATGCTATGCAGAAACCAAGGGAGTGATGAAGGCAGTTGGCATACTGAGACATGTCCTTAGCGGCAAAAGAGTGTATGAAGTCACTTCTTCTGTCCTTGGCGTTTTGATTAATTAACGTCCATGGTTTGACATACAATTTCCTCCGTCTAATGGGGACAACACTGTACAAAGTAAAACTTGCATGTTAGAATTACACAATGAGTTTCTATTGGTTTCCTGGATGTCAATGATCAACAGCTTTTCCTCATTGTCCAAGTCATCCAAATGGATTCCACTGTAGCTTTAATGAATAGTGGGCCATTTGTTAACAGCTACAGACTCTGCATAATCTCAATTGACTCAAATTTGAATTTGCACTGTGTGTTTTTATACTATGGAGGTATTGAAATTGTACCCATGTCCCACTTTTAAATACCATTTACCCTACATTATGGGCTACAAGGCACACATAGGTTTGACTTAGTAATGTTTAAAAGAGGGATTTTAGACAGGTAGCATTTAGTGCATGTTTTGCACTGTTATTGTCAGACTACTGTAGTAGGCCTGAAGCCATGCTTGCACTGTCATCATTCTGAAAGACACAATAGGTGCTGCTTTCCACTAGTGGCATTTGACCTCCAGGCCCTGGATAGATTTGTACTAAATACTATGGACCAATCCCAAATATGAGTATGCCAGTTCACTACATTTAAAGGAGAAGCACAGGCTCTTTACTGCTGGATAACAGGGACACACTACACAGAGTTCTAAAGGCAGTAAACTGAAAGGTCCAGCAAAATTTGAAAAATCTGGGGCAAAAATGTAGAAAAGGTAGATTTCCTACAGTAGACAACTTCAGGAGCATCTGGACATATATGATCTGTTGGATCAAAGACAGTCAGTTCTCTTTCTGCGCTATAGTACTAAAGGTGCACTGACAGATATCAGAGATTAGTACAGTTGTAGCTCGCCCATATGGACTTCAGGGCTATGCATCAATATTTTCTTGCCCTTTTTTAATTACAAAAACAATTATTAATAAGCTATTAAAATGGAGCAACAGGAACCTAAACAAGATCTGTGCAGGCAGTTCAAAAAAGGCTTTTAAAAGTTAGGGGACGAGGAATGTGTGTCCTTAAGAAACATTATGTGCATGTGTGAGTGTGTGTGTCTGTTAATGAAAGAGGGAGCGAGAGTGACGGTGGATATGTGTAAGAGTGAATGAGAATGAGTGAGTGATACTAAGATTGAGTGCAATTGAGAATTAATGATTTTGAATGAGTGAGAGTGTAAGAGTGAACGCATGTGAGTGAGAATGAGTGAGTGCAAGTGGCTAAATGTGAGCAAGAATGAACTAGAAGGAATAGAGGTGAGTGCAACTCAGTGAGTGAGAATGAGCAATAGTGAGTGCAGTGAGTGTGCATGAGTGAGAATGAATTAGAGTAAGTGCAAGTCGGTAAAAGAATAGAGAATAAGTGAAAATGAGTGAGTGAAAATGAATGTGAGTGGGAGTGAGTGAGTGAGTGAGTTAATTACAATGCGTACGACTGTAAGTGAAAATGAGTAAGTTAAGGTGAATAAGAATGAGAGATAGTGAGTGAGAAAGTATGAGTGGGAGTAAAAGTGAGTGCAAGTGTGAATGAGAGTAAGTGAATGTGAATGAAGCTGAGTGGGAATGAGTGAAAGCATGAGCATTCAAAAGTATGAGCATGTGAATGCGAGTAAATGACTGAAAGTAAGTGAAGGTGAATGAGTGGAATGTGTGTGACTGAGTGAATGTAAATGAGAATAAGTGTATGAGAATGTGGCATCATGCTTGTGAGTGTGCAGTTATCCTTGGCACACTAAAATGTATTCTTGACACTTATTGTCAAATGCTGTCCAGGGCAAAGTGAAGGCAACTCTTAGTATAATACCAAGTGGAAAAAATACTACCACTGATATACTAGAGGTAGTAATTGCCTTTGGAATGCTAGAGGTAATACTTGGTACTGGCTTGCTAGTGGTAGTATTCTGCACTGGCATACTAGAGTAATGCTTGATACTGCTATACTACAGGGGCTGGAATACTGAAGTAATTCTTGGCATACCAGGCAGTCCTGGCAAAATACTGATTCTTGCATACTAAAAGCAATGCTTAGCATATGGGACATGTAAGCAAATTTTAATTTGCTAGAAAATAATGATTAATTTACGTATGATTCTGTTACAGGCCGCACTGACAATCCTTAAAAAAATGCTGCTGAAAAGTGCACGTTTCTGTTACATGTACGAGTGTTCCATGTGCACGTGCCTTTCCTTATGTCAGAAAACCAATGAAAATGCAGCCTGAGCCATGGTCTGTCATACCTCAAATGTATAATAATTTGTTCTGCTCTCTGGAGGGAAGGACATGTTTCTGTTACAAGTTCAAGATTACTTAGCCCAACTCTGCTGGTAGTTGAAGAAGCTATTGCATCCCTGTGTTTCACAATGTATGATTTTGTCCCCTTAATTTAATATGTACAGTTTTAACTAATAAGATAATTTAGGACGTTTGAGCTTCTAGGGGTGTTGTACCAACTAATAGATTTATTGGTTGGCATGAATGAAACATTTTAATCCAAATCTTCTAGGTAATATCATACTGTGAATGGGTGTGTCTTCTGTTCCTGAAACATTATACAAGATGTGTTAGTGTGGATGAGCGACAGATGCTTTTATAGTTGTTCTGCGGTGACCTTTTGGGTTTTCTTGGGAGAGGGTGTCTCAGTAAGTCTTTTTTGAAGATTTACTTGGATACTTATAATTATGCTTATTGTTTTCATGAATTATATCTTTTTGCTTTGTGGAATTGTACTAAGTATACTATTGTTGAATAAACTCACAAGGTTATTAACTTTAGAATCTTGTCATGTGTAGGTTTTATTAATAGTCTATGAGCGACTCAGATAGTCCCATTCCCGCCAAATTACCCTTTAATTTGGTCCAAACTGAGGTGGCATGGTGTGCAAAATAATGATGGACTGGGATACAGCCTGAGTAATTACAAGTGGCTGAGATTAATTCAAACATTCCATCCATCACTTTTTTGTATGGGTTATGCAAAAAAAAAAAAACACTAATAGATTATGCATTGGCAAAGTGAACAAGTCAGCAGACAATGCCAGACTGACTGGCTTTGCCAATGCTTGCTAATTTTTTATTCTGCTTTCATGGGTTTCATTTTCCTTTTCTGCATTTGAACTGATAAGTCATACACATAGAGTTGACTCATTGTCAGTGTTGCAGAAGAAACAATGATAATTTGAATTTGCTCTTGAAGTTTGCACCAGTGGCGGTTGCCACTGAACAGGGTGGGGTATGGGACGGGGTGAGGCAGTGGGGTTAATAAAAAACCCTAAAAATAAAAAAACACGTACCTTCCTGGGGAGATGCGTTCGTCTCCCCCTCCGTCCTCGTCCAACACGGCCGGCCAAACAGACATGCACTCCTTGTAGTGCACATACCCCTCTCCAGACCTCCTTTGGCTCCACTCCAGCCCAGCCCCGCCCCACACCCATACTTCCAGGAAAATTAAATGATAGTAACATAGTGTTATTATGATTTTATTTTTCCTTTTTCTATAATCCAGTGGCGCGACACTCCTCTGTCTTAGCAGAGGAGCCGTCCCTGGCTTGAACCCTAATTCTGGGGAGATAACTGTTAGCACACTTTGGGTAAGGCTGGGGACAGGAGAGACACAGGACCAGCCATGCCTTTGTCAGATTGTGTGCCATACAAATATCAGATATCAGTAGCATCAAAAATATTAATTAATGACCATTGTTATATCATACACCACAAACTAAATTGACTCTGAGCACTATAGAACCATCCGTATCTTTAAACAAATCAACAACACTCAATGTATTTATCTTGAAGGATAAAAAGTTGAGACGACCTGGCAGATTTCACACTTACAATATATTGCCTACCTATAGATCTCTGCAGTAGGTATTAAACTCACTGAGCAACAACTCAATCAGAAATGTTGTCTTAAATGCGGAAGGAGAACTCCATTGTTGCCTGGAATATCTCCCATCAATACTATGTTTCTAACAGGCAGCAGCCATGCATTACCTAGCTTTAACATGCGCAGTGTTTTCGTTTGACATTTTACTTTGGCGACCTCCAACCTGCCAAGGGTTTTTTCTATCTATTTTGGGGGCCTGGCCTCTTTCCAGAGGGCACCGCCGTTTATCCTAACCAATTTCTGTCATTAACATGTGGGGCAGGTGCAGATTATGCAGAGTGAGACATTAGTGAGAGAGGATATTGCAGGCGGTGCCAGCCTTACAGCTCTGCCCTGATTTACAGAGCGATAAGCAACTTTTACCAGCGTCCTTGAAGCCAAGGGCGGCTGGGCCCACACAGGCTTCAGAGAAGCCGACTGGGAGGGACACACTTCCTTTGTCATAAAAGACAGCTCAGTGGTTAATGCATCACCTGCAGTGCTGTGGTGCAACCTGAAGGCCACGGGGTGGATTCCCACCAGGATACTTGCTGGGCGATTAACGCACAGTGTTACAAAGATGAATGAGCAGGGAACACCAAGTGCTGTAGAAAGTCAGATGTGATAAATACTGCATTATATTTACTTGCATTTATACTGCAGTGCTCCAGGAGAGTGGTTACTCCCAGTGCACCAGGTTTGTGAGATGAAACTCTTCACGGCGTATTTACCGATCACCATTGTTACAAACCCAGGGGTGTTATGGCCTCAGTGGTGTACTAAAAGTTGGTGGGATGCTTCAAAGGTGCAAGAAAACAAGCCAATTAAGCAGTAACCGCAGTGCATGAATGCAGGGGGGTGCATCTTAGCAGGGGTGTAATGCAGGGCCCTGTGGTGCAGAGGGGAGCTCGCTGCTCCCCCATTCAGGGTGCCCAGATTTAGTTCAAGGCATTTGAATATCTGTGAGAAATGGGAGTGTGAGGTCGTTTTGCCACGTTCTGGAGGAGGACCCCAACATTTTGTGTTATGCCACTGCATCAAAGTGGAGGGGAGGGCCAAGGTCATGACCACGCTGTTTTCAGGCATGGCACTTTTTCGTTGAGCATGTAATTGAGAAAATGAAGCAATGTTTTAGGTTTCTACGGGGTTATTGAAAATTTAGGAGAAGTGGCAGGTTTTCTGCTTGTTTCTAATTGTTGGTAGTGCCACAGCGATGTTGTGTAAAAGTGGATGAAGTGATGTGATGTGGAAGCCTAGTTGGGAAATGCTTGCAGCAGAGGGGTTAATTTGTCTGCATTTTATGCTGATATAGCAATGTTGAGTGCCGTGGTCATGATAAAGAGCACTTTAAATCGATCCAATATCTGACAAGGAGCTGGTAAGGATAGAAAAACATGCATTATTTAAAAAATAATCATATCGTCAAAGAGTTCCATTGATAGAGATATGGTTAAAACATCCATTTTTAGGCTACACAGTATCACAGGTAGTAACAACCATAGCTGAGCATCTCCCTGAATCTCTCTCACCCCTCTTAGTGCCCAAGCTGAAACGTCTACAATTGTGATTGACTGGTGTGCCTTCCAATTTGTTTGAATAAGACAGAGCAGGAAGAATATGTCTGGTACTACTATACTCCATTCCATTTGTCCTGGAAGTCACCTATGAGGACTTGATGTACAAAATACTGGGCAAAAAAGACTGGTCACAAATTGCCGTCGGTATTTTTTCCACCCGTGTGCATTTTGTGAACGGATCTATGTACTCATAGATTTGTTCACAAACTTCCCATTCGGATTGAGTTGCAAACCAACCTCCCTTATGAATACTAAGGAGGTAGGTTGAAAACTACAACATACTCTGATTGGATGCTATCACACGGTTTGTGACTTGCTGGGTTTGGCAGACCACTATGCCACCATTTTTGACTTAATGAGCCTCTTTCCCTTAAAGGAAATGTGGCTCTGTTTAAATGGAAAAATGTGCTTTATAAAAAAAATTGTGAATTGGCAATTGTCTCCTGGAATATTGCCTAGTCCCCAACATTTTTTTTTTTAGTTCCCAAAGGAGAAAGCGTCCTATGGGCACTCATTATTTTTTGCAACTGGTTTACCACCCTAGTTCAGGAGTTTGTAAATTTTCAAATTTTTGTGAATGGATTTCAATTGCAAAACATTGATACAGCTCTGAAAGAACTACTATTTGCAACAAATCCCCACAGCACACCCCTTCCAAAAAACGATTCATTATGGAGTTGCAAATTTGTTTTAGGGGTTGTTAATAATTTACCAACACTTAAAGCAGAGTATGTACACATTAAAAATGCTGTTTGTGATGGACAAAACGTTTTGCACATCAAGCCTTCTTTCTAAAATTTTAAAGCATTGTTACTTGCAAAAAATGAGAGAAATTCCAAACGTTTCAATATGGAATTTCATGTTTATACCTACATTTAGTTCCCTTGTAACTTGCACATTTGAAAACTGAATTTCTTGCATTGCAAATGAAAATATATGCACTACAACTTTCGGAGTGATCACTGCACATTATGCACATACATCAGAAGCACCAAAATATATGCATTATGTAAAATATAGCAATGTAATTTTGAAAAAATATATATAGTATGGGATGGGAAAAGGGGGGAATTTTGCAAGATGTTCTGAACAGATGGGTCTTGAGATTCCACTTGGGCAGCTCTAGTGATTGGACGCTGTGGCGCTGTAACAATTTTCAGAGCAGGGGTGCTAACTTCAGTGTTACATCTCTAGACTCATAGGGAGTCTGAAAAAATCCACACATGCCACAAAGAACAATTTTAGCAAAAATGCCAAGCCCATTCAGTAGGTGAGTGGTAAGGGTGTAGTACGTAGTTGGTGTTGTATTTAGAAGCAACACAAAAGAATGATGGACTGAGTGCTGAAACTTTTCAAACACTCAACCCCAGTCACACATCTGGGTTTAATCCATTGTTCTTTTGCTCACCATGCCATCCCACTTTGGATCCAACCACAAATATATTTCTAAAGTATGGTGTGATAGCACCCTGACTTTTACAGAGAGCACATTTTCTATTGAAAGGAGCACTCAATTTGCACAGACATACTGATAAAACTATATTGTCCATAAATGTGTGGAAATTGGGATTCAGCAAATATTTGTCATTTGATCACCACCATTAAAAGTGCCTTGAATAGTTTTGATCCTATATGTTTCCATCACACTTCATAATTAGGAAAAAGGTGCTTCATTTGTGCTTTCCTAACTATTTATTTTGAAATATTTGTACAGTTCATTTACAATTATTTACATTTTGCTGTGTGTTAGAAGAGAACAACATCCTACGGCCTTTTCTTTCACACCAGCGAGATTGTCACATAGTTTACTTTACAAAATCCTCACACTTTGCAATACAATAAAGAAAAGTAATCACCAGTTTCTGTGTTAAAATAAGCAGCAATTGTTAGAAGACTAGACTGAAATTTGACCTCTGACTTTGAAGGTACAGCAAATGTGATAAGATTAAAAGAAAATTAAAGTAATCTTCAATGCTCAGTCAACCTCGGAACTCCACCAAGGTTATTTTGGAGGTGTTGCAGCACCCCAACCTGTTCTCGCATCCCTTCTTCCAGTGCCCATGAATGGATGTGGTAAATTTGCCTGGGCAAGTTGTTTGGGGCCTGGAGAGCACCCGCAGAGAATGGTCTGGCACTGCTGTGTTTGTATGTGGGTTTGGGGGTCACTAGAGGACATTCTTCTACAGAACTTAAGTTGCATGCTTGAGTGTATCACACAACATTACCCTGCAAGTATTTGGAAGCTACCCTTTGATACATGTTTATGTGAAGCAGATAATACTGAGTGTGTGTCTGCCTCTTACTGAAACCTTGTGTATGCATTTGATATATGCACATCTCTGTCAGCCACAAAAACAACATGGTGATGGATGGAATGCTTGAATTAATCTCAGACACTGGCAATCGCTCGGGCCGCATCCCAATCCACTGTTTTTTTGCCCACCATGCCATCCCAGTTTAGAGCCAACCATATGCAAATCATTCTTGACCCAAATCCCCATAGGAACAGTCCAGCTTAAGCTGTCAGGCCAGGTCCTACCTGGACTGGAAACATGCATCCTAGGACAGCTTTTGGACTATCAGCCAGGCTAGCTTAAATCAAGTGGCACAGTGAGCCCAGAACCCATGTCTGGGCATACCCGGTGCACTTAGGGCAGCAAATGCAAAAACAACAAGGTGATAGATGGAATGCTCAAATGAATCTCAGCCACTGGCCGTTGCTCAGGCTGCATCCCAATCCATCAATGTTTTGCCCACCATGCCACCACAGTTTGAAGCCAGTCATATGTAAATCAGTCTTCACCCTGCTCCCCAGGGGAACAGTCCAGCCCGAACTGCCAGGCCAGGTCCTCCCTGGACCTGAAACAACTGTCCTGGGACCACTTTCGGATTATCACCCATCATCAGACAGGCTAGCTTAAATCCAGTTGCACAGTGAGCCTGGGAATGGTATGGCCAGATGTGAGTCACGTGCTTTCTTTGCCACCGGATTCAAGCTAGCCTGGCTGATGAGGGATGACACCGCAAATACGGTCCCAGGATGCTTGTTTCCATTCTGGGGAGGACCTAGTCTGGCAGTTCGAGATGGACTGTTCCCATGGGGAGCAGGGTCAAGACTGGTTTGCGTATGTCTGGGTCCAAACTGGAATGGGCTGGAGAGCAAATAACAATGGACTTAACCCAGATCTATGTTTGAGGTTATAAGGTTGATTTGTTCAGACTTCCATCCATCATTTGTTCTTTTTGCATTTGTCTCTCTATGTGGGAAGGGTATGCCCAGATGTGGGTCCCGTGCTCGCTATGCCACTGGATTCAAGCTAGCCTTGCTGATGAGGGGTGATACCATGAAAGGGGTCCTAGAATGCTTGTTTCTGATTCAGGGAGATCCTGGCCTGGCAGTTCGGACTGGACTGATCCCATGGGGAGCAGGGTCAAAACTGATTTGCATATGGCTGGGTCTAAACTGGAATGGCATGGAGAGCAAAAAACACAATGGATTTAAGCAAGATGTGTGACTGGGGTGAATGTTTCATTTGTTCAGGATCGCGTCCATCATCTGTTCTTTTTTGCATCTCTGTCAGACAGGCATTGTCTTGCCAATGGACAAGCACCAACATCAAAAACTCATGGCTGAATAAATGAGACGCAACGCCGCTTCATAACCAAGAATATGCCCAGAACACAATATCCAATATTTTGTTTTTCATAATGAGCTGTCAAGAAGTTCCTGCTACGTTACAGGGACACATTTATCAGTGGTAAAAAAAAACTGCATCTTCTACATATCTGACATACAACAGTCTGTAAATACAGATGCACACAAAGTAAATGTGATTGCTTTCATTGCACAGGCCTGGGCCGGTATGAAAACATTACCAGAGCCTGCACGGATGGGATTAATCAGCACAGCGAATGAGTGGTGCATTGAATCCACCATTAACTTTAAAGGCTGGGCTGTGATTCTGATTTCATATTTAAAAGTTTGTTAATAAAAGAGGCGGGAAAGTAGAAACCCAAACGTAGCTATCCGTTTTTGCAGGCATTAGCGCTTGCTTGATCCGGGAAAAGACAAGCAATTATTTAGATGCCAGCTGAGTTAGCATTATCAAAGAGGCCGTTGCCCCGATCCATGTGTGACTACATCCCTGCTGTGTTTGCCCCAAGCACATGACTAATGCCAATTTTGGGGCAGAGAAGAAATGTATTATGTAAATGTATGACTAATTATGTAGAACCCTCAGGACAGTCTCAGGCACTGCAGCTGGTGTGCATGGTGTTATTCTGTGGTGAATAATTTGGAAATATTTCTGAGTTTCAGTTTTTACTGAAGCTTTTATGGACTTTTTAGCGTTGACCCCCACGCTTCAGTCCCATTAGCACTGCCAACCCATTTCCTTACTGCCTTGTGGAATCCGTGAACTAAGTTTCTGTCTGTTTGATCTGGATGCAACTACAGCAATAGGCACCAATTTGAGTTAATAGGTGCGTTGGCTTGACCTGCAAGCCCTTCTGCCACGAGTACTTAACTTGTTTGTATAGGAAATTAAATGCTCATGTTCTGGAGGTTAATTATATACAAAATGATACCTGGGCGTGGTAGCTGAGGTTTGGACAGGGCAGTACAATGTGTATTAGTAACATTTGTAAATAGCACGTTTGCACATGTAAGATGCAGAAGACATTTGAGAGCAGGTGTAGGCATTGCAGAGTAAATGGGGTAATACGAATCCTGCTTAATCTCCTTCAAAGGTGCAGGTGAATCTAGGACCATCACAGAGGCAGCTGCAGGCAGAGCGAAAGGGCTGGGCGATAAAACGGCCAGCAGCTCCACTAGAACATGGTGAGCACCGACCTACGGAAGCAGGAGCCTTGTAGGAATGATTACTCTCAACACAGTGGGCCTGAGTTGGTTATGATGACAAGTGAGTTGTTCAAGGTGATTTATTTGTTTGTAAAGTTTGCAACAAAGCCAATAAGCCTGACTTATTTACTGAGAAACATTATGTTCAAAGCAGTATGGGGCATATTTGGTTCCGATGCGCCAGTTTCCTTGTGTCGCCCTGCGCCCCCCCTAATGACACAGTGGTATTGTTGTATTTACAATACAGCACACCATGGCGCACGTTAGCACAGTAGTGCAAATATTTTGATGCTAGTCCAGCAAAGCTCGGGGAAGCCCATAGGAAATAGCCTAGCACCACTTAAAAATGACACTAGAATGGCGCAGTGAAATCTTGTACATTTCACTCTGCCATTTTCTGGGCCTGTCTGCGGGGGATCTCCCCTTGCATACATTACACCTGGCGCAGGTAGAACGTGGCACAGCGTGAGGGCCTGTTTAGCGACACAGTAGCGTTAAAAAAACTGACGCTACGGCAGAGATAAGGGGCGCAAGGGGCTTATAAATATGAATTAATTGTTGCTAAACTGCCTTTAAGTATAAAATAGGTTTTTCATTACATGGAATTTCAGAGTATTGTATCATGCAAGCGTTTGGGTAGTGTTGCTTCTCTGATATACCCTGCGGATAGAAGATCTGCAATGAGAATCCTTGTTTAGTCCTCTTAGAAGAGGTTGTGAATCGTTTTGTCCCTCTGGTTAGCTAGCTGACCAGAGCTAAAATAGTACAATGTTGTTCTACCCATCAAAAGTGTGTTACTTTGCTTTTTAAATATTCCACTATATTAATACTTTTCAATGCTGACTATATTATGGAAACAACTTACTGCGCTGAGCTTGGGTTCCCAGTTCGAAGGCTTTACAGCAAAACCATCCCCCTTTCTTAAACGAAGGCAAATCCGGAAATGAAGACCTGTGAGGTGGAACAGAACGACACTTCTTGCATATATAAATATACTTTATTTGTTATTACATAAAATAGCAAAAATATAATGTCATCTACTGTGTCCAGGTTGGGTGACATTAGAAAGGTTTTTGTAATATGGCCCAAAGTAAGTTTTGTTAGTAAAAGCAGGACCATAACAACATGTGCACCACATTTCTTTGCTCCCATCTGTCATCTATTGCACCATTAGAGCGTAGTTGGAGTTTAACAAGATACCATATGTGCTTGAGGACTACTTATACTACATAATTGTGAGGATACCTACTTTGAATCCTAGATTTCCATCTTGATCAGTTTGTGTGAGCTATTCAAAACTGCTTTGTGGAATGCTGATCGGTGTAATGTGGTATCTCATCTTGCTTACATATGTGCACATTTTTTCAAGCATCAGTTGCTGGCTATGAACGAGGATACAGCCTCCTGAACACTATGAAGTCTAAATCAAAAAAAAGACTAGAGGGGAATCATTTAGATATGTTGATGAGGACAAAGGCATACCTCTTTGTGCAGTCCACTGCTAAGGGACCCACTATGAGTTGGGTTATTTAAAAGAGAGAACTACAAAGATAACTCCAAATGAAATAACCCAAGTCTCCATTACAAGCTTGTTAGGTCTTTGAGTTTTTGGGTCTGAAAAATCGACCCAATCTTTCTGGGCCTGGAAACACCAGTCTTGTGAGACTTGCTAAAGAAGCTATGGGCAGCAGCATTGCCCAGCTCCTGTCTGTCCCTTGCAGCACTCTGTGGAGAGCAGATAATGCTCTTCCCAGACAAGCACAAGCATGCCCTTCATACCTGAAAGTCACAAAGACCATTTCTTCTTGCTGAAAGCAGATTGAAAACATCTACAGTTTTTTTTCTCCCAAAATGGTGAAAAATACCCAGTAAAGCACTTGGTAAATCCAGATTCAAGCAGTTTTGTTTTTTTTCGTGGGGGGGGGGGGGGGATGGAATCATAAGGACCTGCCATTAATGCAGAGACACCAGCTGGTAATTTAAATTCCGTATTTCCGGTAAGGTCCTGCTAGCTCCTAATAACGCTCTTAGTAGAACATAGATGCACATGTGATGTCAGGTATGGAAAACGTTTATCTGCTCATCTTGGTGTCTGCCATCTCAAGGCGCCACAAGGGTGACAATGAGACAGCCAATGAAGAGACCGAAAGGGTGGATAGGTGAAAAGGGGAAGAGATAGCCCAGCTGAAAACTTCAAAGAGGCGCGGTAGAAGAGAGGTGTAAGAGAAGTAATAAAGAGAGACTGACGTGAGAGAACAAGAGCAAGAGAAAGGGTTAATGAGGCAAAGGAGATAGAAAGAAGGGCTGAGAGTTGGACAAATGGACATCTGTTAGGTGTTGTTAGGGAGGTGTTGCAGTTGTTAATCCTGGCTTGCCCTTTGCAAGCCCTGGCACTGCTGTTGCGATCCTCCCCCCCCCCCAGCTTCTGTACTGGCAAAATCCATGCCAAGAACACTGGGCAAATCACCCTTATGTGCATGGTGCTTCCAATCTCCTTGTTTTCTGCCCAATTAGTTAGTTTACTAATAAAGAATTACAATGCTATTAAATGAATGCTGGGTTCACGTGTGCAGGTGAGAGAGAGTTTATGTGAGATAGAGCGTGTGAATGTGTGAGCTTGAGTGTGTTAGTGTGTAAGTGAGTAAGAGAGAATAAGTGACCATGAGTGAGGTTCATTAAGTGAGTTGGAGTGAGTGAGGGAATTACTTGGCACGAGCGTGAGTGAATGAATGTGAGAGTGTGTGAAGGAGTGTGAATTGGAATAAACGTGAGTGGGAATGAGTGATAGTGAGTGTAACTGTGAGTGAGAACAAATGCTTAAGAGTGTGTGAGACTAAGGCCTAGATTCTGGTGATGACAGGCAACGCAGAGCAGCACCCAAAATTGCTGTGGTGCGTTGCGTGACAGGGAGGGAGCAGGAGAGCACCATATTCACATAGAAATAGCACTCTCATTCCCTCTCCCTAGCGCAGGCGCTGATTTCAGCTGCCGTGAGCCACGCACACACCTGAGCGCCATAGTGCTAGGGTGTGTACATGAGTCTAGCAAAGCTTTTGTACAGGAAGGCTATCCTTCCTGTACAAAATACTATGCCTAGACCTGTGGAAATGCTTTTCCTAATTAGTATGTGTGCTGTACACTGCAGAACACATGGAAATTCAGAAAAGCATGGAGAATTGAAAACACTTCTCCGTTTAATGCCTGCTTTTTAGCTGCGTTAACTTTTGGCGCTAAACCCTTGTTACTGATGTTTGAGAATGGGGTTTAGCATCTAAAAGCATGGGTGGTAGCATGGGTACACCTATGTACCACCCATGCAACATCCCCTTGATGCAAAGTAACGCAAAGCCGCCTTTCACACTGCTTTGCATTACTTTGCCACACAAACCAACGCAAACACCAATTTGCATTGGTTTGTGAATCGCCGGTTTACCGTTATTTTGGTAACGCTAAATCAGAGCTAAACCTTTGAGAATCTGGGCCTAAGTGAAAATAAATGAGAGTATGACTGAGTGCATGTGAGTGAGAAAGTCGGAGTAAGAGTGAATATGAGTGAGAGAGTGCATGCAAAATAATTTGAATGAGTGAGTTCTGAGTGAGTTGTGACTTTCTGAATCTCTGATTGAATGGGAAAGCGCAACTGTGAGTGATAATTTATAAGTGAGTCTAACTTCGTAGTGGTTGGACACATAACAAATGTATATCAAGATGCATCAGCCTTTTACTGGTACACAAACTCTTCAAAGTTTCCCATAGTTTATAACAGTCACATTAAACATTTCTCACAAACAAACATTTTAAAACGCTGTATCACAGAAATAGTGGACTGCAGTTGATTGGTTTAAAGCGGTTTGGAAATACAGCTAAATAACAATTATGAGATAGTAGGGATATTTTTTGAGCCAGCAGTTCATGGGCCTCATCACGACTCTGTTGGTCACTTGACCTCCAGACTCGCGGATGGTGGTCGGACCGCTGCCAATGCGCCAGTCCAATCACCATATTTTGACCATGGCAGTCGTGCCGCGGTGGCAAGCAGTGCTGCCCTGGGGATTATGACCTTGTTCTCCACCAGCATTTTCATGGCTTTGCAGATAGCGAACATTGCGAGGGTACTGGTGCAATCTGCATCCCACAGCATTGCTGCCGGCTCGATTACGAGCAGGAGACAATGCTGTAGGCTCTTTCCCGCTAGGCCACCAATGTTTCCACCCGCTGACCCAGCAAGAAACTCTTAATTGGCCTGGCTGAGAGGTAGCCACTATGGTGGCAACCTCCCCGTCGGAAGTTTGGCAGACGGCCTAAACCACCCGCTAAACTTGTAATAAGGCCCTATGTTTTCAAACACAGTTGATGCAGTATTTCTCCTGAAGTATCCAGGCTTGGAAGCATGGATGTTGATTCATCAAAATGACATCCTTTTGCCTTCATGACCTCACAGGAAGGGACATCATGACCTTTAACCCTAATTCCTCCCAGGTACTGATGTCAAATTACTTTCATGATCTTACAATCATTGAAATTCCTGAAACACCATAATAAATGCAACATTAGTATAACACAACATAAATACCTGTTTTAGATACCACCAACATTAGGGTGCTGATATGAAATGCCAGTGGAATATTATTCAGTTCTCTATTACATAAAAAAATATGTGTTCTTCCGTAAAGGACAGGGTGCCACAAAACACCGAACAGTACTGGGAGCCTAAATTATTTATATCACAAAGAGTCATGGTTTAATAGTTCCCCAAGGGTAAAAAACCGTGAAGACTGTATTTAAAAATTATACAGAAACTGGCCTATGAATGCATTGTGCTCTATCATCTAAAAGATAATGATTTTATTTTTATAAAATGTGTAAAAGAATCAAAGGGGTGCTACAGCACCTGCTGCACCCCTACTTCCAGCACCAATGCCTGGTGAACCCTAGTGTCTGAAATTAGCAAAGAATGTTCCAATAATGGAGGTGTGCGGCGAACAGGGGTGCTGCAATGTAACTTTGCCATGTACAGCAAACATTCTTCTACCAGTCTTGTTCGTATGTCAGGTTGCCGATTCACATGTGTCAATCTCTTTCCTTTAGGCCCTTCCCTGAAAATATTACACAGACTTCCAGGCCTTTCACAGGCTCTGGGATCTTGACACATGTCGAGATCATGTCACAGGCCAGTCCTCCTGTGTTGTCGGTGTACTAAAGGAAGCTTATGCCAGGAAAGCCAATGTCAACATATGGATTTTTAGGTCCCTAAGAAAGACATGACTGTGGGGCTGTTCAGAAAAGCTTAGAGTTTACTACCCATTTCAGGCAATCAGGCTCTCGCAATATCAAGCAAAATGCAATTACACTTTACACTTTAAAAAGACATGAATAAACAGCCAAAATCACAATCTACTTGGTGCCCTCAATTAAATTGCACCTAAAGAAAGCTCGAGGAAGCATTGATTAAGCTACTATTTCTGTCCTTCGATCTAGATTTTGTATTTGCCTCGCAGCACTATTTTACTGTGTCTAATTGCCTGTTCCTCTCACTGTAGAAAATATATAAGGAGGGTAATTTGGTGGATGTTTAGTGTACTACAGTGCAATATTACAATAAACGTAAGCACAATAGTGCTTGAAATTGTAGATTTTATTGGCAGGTATTTTTAATCACACATAGTTCCCCCTTTGCAATGGGCGTTATTACTACACCAGTGAAAATGGAAGTACTACTACGAGGATTTCACCATTCTATAAAATTAAATCTCCTTAATTCTCTTCCACTATACAGCTCTCTAGCTCGGTGTTTAATTTGTAAATAAAAATGTGCCGGTACCCAAAACCCTCCTCTGAAACACGCAGCTGCTGCACTTAAATGTGCGAACACGGAATACTGAAGCTGCGTAATCCTGAAGCCATCTTGGGCCTCTTCTATCCATTTAAAGCCACTCCCTGCCCCTTCAGCTCACTCTTACAGCTTTCTGCTTTCTCCCATTGTGACACTATTTCGTTTTTCTCTTTCTCCGTCTTTCCCATATGTGTATTTTGCTTGCAGTAAATGCTTGAGGCAAGAAAATAAGTGCTGGCCCTCAAAAATAAGTGCTGGTGCTTCACACTGGAAACAACAAGCACATATTAAGCACTGCTCTAGCTAGACAATAACCTCCAGCTCAATTCAAGTAAGAGAAATGTGAAGAGTGGAAGGATATTGGTGTAAGGCTACAGTGCTAAAAAACATGCCATAGAGAGATTTGTGAAGTGGAGGGATATGGGATGTAGATTGAGCTGAGGTAAACATAGAATTGTAGGGAAGGGTGCAAGGTACAGGAAAATGTGAGCTGCCCGTAAGAGAGATGCAGCGAGATGGAAAGAGGGAGCGTTAGGTAGTGAAAGAGAGGCAGAGAGGAAGGTGATGTTTAAGAGTGAGGTAGGGCGGTAGGGAGAGCTGATGACAGTAAATGGGAAATGAGGCTAATAGAACAAGCATTTGCAATGCAATAGATCTCGTGTTTGCTCGAGTTAGAGGTATTAGCGTTGTAAATTCCTAACTGAAATTTTCTTGCCACATAAATTGAAAATGAAAAGTAAAACAGTTGACATAAGCAAGCCAGTTCAAAGCGTCACAGTCGTCATGAGCGTGAGCGCGAAGAAGAGACGCAAAAGTAAAAAGAAGTTCGCTCGCAGTCATACGTATCAGCAAACGTGCAATTAGTAAGAGGCAAACGTAAAGCATTTACCAATGATAACAAAGGGTTTTTGGAAGGCAAGCATGAATGAGTGATAGTGATGGGCGTGCGGTGGGCGTGGTGAAAAGCCCACAGATAGATTACAACACGTCAGAGCACTTGTGAGTTGGACCTAAAAATGGTGGGCCTTTGTAATGGAAGACATGGTGTGGGGAATTAAGCCAACTCTGCTCCATGTGTGCAGAGGTTTGCAAGGGGGTCTAGGGGAAAGCGTGCAGGGCCAGTAAATAAACCTTAACCACCAATGACAAAGTATCCACAAACATTTACCTATTCCACAAAAAAACAGAACATTCCGCCTTAAGTGAATAGTGAAACGAGCATGGGCGCACAGTTCACATGGCGCCTGCCTGCTGTATGTTTACACTTCTAATCAAAAAATAACACTGGAATAACAGGAAGCGGCCCACGCTGCACAGTAGAAAATTCGCCTGGGTTATCCGAGAGCCATATCAATTTGGGCACAGAATGCCAGGACTTCAGCTGTCACGGCAAGTCCCCCCCCCCCTGATTTCCTGTGTGCCAGTGGGCCCCGGTGCATGCAGATTAGCAACGCACACAGCTTGTGCTTAATTACTGTTGATATAGTTACAGTCTATAGTTATGTTTGACAAAATGCCCATAAAGTAATTAATACACTCCTTTTTTGGACCGGTGCCACCTGTTCCCTCGCCAGGGCGCCAGCACGAAGTGCAGTGGGCCCGACTTTCAGCTCAGAGAGCCTCAGACACATGAGCTCATCAGGCAAGGAGCCCTCGGGTCTCGTGGGGCACCAGACAGGTATCAAGCAGGCCTCTTGTTCCATAAACCAATTATCTCATAGTTCCTGACCAGGGAAATACATATTTTAGTCGTTGGTGCCACTGCCAGGCATGCTTCGGAGCACACTAGCCAAAAACAAGCACTTTCTGCAAGAAACCTGCCACCAGGAGTTCCAACCACAAAGACAGACTGTCCTAAATTGAAAATGGGAGATTTTAGGACATGCTAGTGCTGCTTAAGTTCGGTATGGCCTTGGCACAGTGAGTGAGCCAGGCATGTGCATCTGATAGTCTAGCAGAGTCAACTACATGTGAGACATGGGACTATTCTGCATCTCCTTTAAATATCTTTCAGAGGTCCAGAGAAGTCGGACAAATGTGTGTAATATTACACACAAATGAAAGCAGCAATTTATATATAAACCAGTTTGACTCTGCCCAACTGAGTGTTCAATCACGTGTAGATGAGGAAGGCTCTCCAGCCAAAGCTGGTATTTACACTGTAGAACAACCATTGCCAAAGCCAATTCTCTACCCTTTGGGACCTACTGGCTTCCACAAAGGTTTTTGTTGATGCTGAATAAATTCAGAAAAAGACAATGCTATTCTTGCTGGTTGGTTTCAGAAAAAAAAGGTGCAATGACATGGATGCTGTTGGCGGTTGTGTCTTTCTGTAGGCACATGCATGTGTGTGGCTACAGAATTGTGCATTGCAATTTTATTGGCTGCAGTGGTGTAACAGTAGCCACTGTAACCCCCGTGGTGGTGGGGCAAGCCCCAGAGGGTCCGCCTCCAGCACTCAGCATGGGCAGTGGGGCCCTGGCCTGAGAGTTCCCGTCTGGATCCAGAGCGTGAAGTCCCCTCCCATGTATTTTGTTTTGTTACACCAGTGACTGGCAGACCTAAGATGGCAGGTGACACTGAGATCATTCAATAAAAAACAAAAATTGTAAGTGAGCGAAAGCACTTTAGTGGAGGGCCAAAAGCAATTTGCTGCTTGGCCCTCGCCAAAAATATATTTAAAAAAAATAATTGGAGGTGGGAACAAACGAAGGAGTGGGTAAGGAAGCAGTTTTGGAGAAAGCAACTAGTATTGGGCATGGGGCATGAAGGCGGGAGTAACGTAGGAGAAACACATGAGGAAGAATTCAGCACAGGGCACAACGGAGAAGCACATGACTGAGGAAGAAACATGGAGTTCAGGGGACTGGAGGGGTAGAAATATATGGGAGAGAGAGAGCAGCCATGATAGAGAGAGCAAACCCTGGGCAGGGAGCTGGGTATTTTAGTGGAAGAAAAACACAAGAGGGAGAGAGCTGGATGGAGTTTTTAACCAAAAAAGGAAAAAAGTAATAAGCTAAAGGCGAGCAGTGGAATCAAATCAAATCAAGTCATTAACATTTATAAAGCGCGCTACTCACCCGTGCGGGTCTCAAGGCGCTAGGGGAAAGAGGGGGTTACTGCTGCTCGAAAAGCCAGGTTTTTAGGAGTCTCCGGAAAGCGGAGTGGTCCTGGGTGGTCCTGAGGCTGGTGGGGAGGGAGTTCCAGGTTTTGGCCGCCAGGAAGGAGAAAGATCTCCCACCCGCCGTGGAGCGGCGGATGCGAGGGACGGCAGCGAGTGCGAGGCCAGAGGAACGGAGGAGGCGGGTGGGGACGTAGAAGCTGAGGCGTCGGTTGAGGTATTCCGGTCCCTTGTTGTGGAGGGCTTTGTGTGCGTGGGTGAGAAGTCGAAAGGTGATCCTTTTGCTGACTGGGAGCCAATGCAGGTGTCTCAGGTGTGCGGAGATGTGGCTGTTGCGGGGTACGTCGAGGATGAGGCGGGCCGAGGCGTTTTGAATGCGTTGCAGGCGATTTTGGAGTTTGGCTGTGGTCCCAGCATAGAGGGTGTTGCCGTAGTCCAGGCGGCTCGTGACAAGGGTGTGGGTCACGGTTTTTCTAGTGTCGGCGGGGATCCAGCGGAAGATCTTGCGGAGCATGCGGAGGGTGAGGAAGCAGGCAGAGGACACGGCGTTGACTTGCTTGGTCATGGTGAGAAGAGGGTCCAAGATGAAGCCGAGGTTGCGGGCGTGGTCTGTGGGGGTCGGTGCGGTGCTGAGGGCCGTGGGCCACCAGGAGTCGTCCCAGGCGGACGGGGTGTTGCCGAGGATGAGGACTTCCGTTTTCAGAGTTCAGCTTTAGGCGGCTGAGCCTCATCCAATCTGCGACGTCCTTCATACCCTCTTGTAGGTTGGTCTTGGCGCTGGCGGGGTCCTTGGTGAGGGAGAGTATAAGTTGGGTGTCGTCGGCGTAGGAGGTGATGATGATGTCGTGCTTGCGTACGATGTTGGCGAGGGGGCTCATGTAGACATTGAAGAGTGTCGGGCTGAGTGATGAGCCTTGAGGTACGCCGCAGATGATCTCTGTGGGTTCTGAGCGAAACTGAGGGAGGTAAACTCTTTGGGAACGGTTTGAGAGGAAGGAGGCGATCCAGTCCAGGGCCTGGCCTTGGATCCCGGTGGAGCAGTGGCGGGTGATTAGGGTGCGGTGACAGACGGTGTCGAAGGCAGCCGAGAGGTCGAGGAGAATGAGGGCGACTGTTTCACCGTTGTCCATCAGGGTTCTGATGTCGTCTGTGACTGAGATGAGGGCGGTTTCCGTGCTGTGGTTGGTTCGGAATCCGGTTTGTGAAGGGTCGAGCAGGTTGTTGTTTTCCAGGAAGGTGGTCAGCTGTTTGTTGACGGTCTTCTCTATTACCTTGGCTGGGAAAGGCAGGAGAGAGATGGGGCGGAAGTTTTTCAGGTCACTTGGGTCAGCCGTAGGTTTCTTTAGTAGGGCGTTGACTTCGGCGTGTTTCCAGCATTCGGGGAAGGTAGCAGAAGAAAAAGAAGAGTTGATGATGGTCTGGTGGTGCGGGCGATGATGTCGTCGGCTTTGTTAAAGATGAAGTGAGGGCAGGGGTCCGAAGGGGCGCCGGAGTGGATAGAGTTCATGGTGGATTTGGTTTCTTCAGTGTTGATGTGGGTCCAGTTGTTGAGGGTACATAAGTCAGCCAATCAAGGTGATGGCTAAGATGCTATGCTCCACGTGAGGTACAAATAGCAAATGGACAAGGAAAGCCATCAAATAAGAAGCAAGCAAATGAGGGCGACAATAAAGCAAACCAATGGTAAGCAATGGGCGGTAAGTCCAGAATAGGTCTTTTGCAATAGGTTATTTACGCTCTACCTAATTAAGGTTCATCAGCACCTCGGTGCTAAATTGTCATCAGGCACCTGTTTTTCCTACCAGCAATTTTTCTATTTTACGGTGAGTCATATCTAAAGAAAATCTTTTCATACATTTTCAAGTACAGCAACATTTTTCGCGAATCCCAAAAAAGTAACTTCTTTCTGAGAATGGGAAGCTCAAGCTTCACCTCTTAAAGTTCCTTCTTTTTGTGCACTGGGTTCAGCGCTGGCAGGATTAGCGGACAGCTTTTGGTGCAATCTCATTCACCAGATAAGTTAATCAATTTTTAGGTGATCTAGGAAGGATACAGGTGGACATCGGGAGGTGTATTTCTTCGAGGTCCCATCACAGCTTCCCAAGTAGTGAGACTTAGGGCCAGATGTAGAAAGCCTTTTGCACATCGCAAACTGCGAAAAACGCAGTTTGCGACGTGCAAAAGGCCTAACGCGATGCACAACCTCAAATTGCGAATCGGTACAGACTCGCAATTTGAGGCTGAAACTCGCAAATAGGAAGGGGTGTTCCCTTCCTATTTGCGACCGCATCGCCATGCTGAGTTGCTTTGTGACCGCGAATGCGGTCGCAAACCAACTCGCAGTTACCACCCACCTGAAGTGGGTGGTAACTCATTCGCAAAAGGGAAGGGGTCCCCATGGGACCCCTACCCCTTTGTGAATGACAAAAAAAATGTTATTTCAGAGCAGGCAGTGGTCCTATGGGCCACTGCCTACTCTGAAAAAAACGAAACCAAATGGTTTCGGAAGTTTTTCTTTTTGCAACTCGTTTTCCTTTAAGGAAAACGGGCTGCAAAAATAAAATAAAAATGCTTTATTAATAAAGCAGTCACAGACATGGAGGTCTGCTGTCTCCAGCAGGCCACCATCCCTGTGTGTGCATGGACTCGCTATGGGGTCGCAAAATGCGACCCACCTCATTAATATTCATGAGGTGGGTCTTTGCAACCCCATAGCGAGTCGCAGAAGGTGTCTGAGACACCTTTCTGCATGCACTTTTGCGAGTTGCAATTTGCGAGTCGGTCAGACTCGCAAATTGCAAGTCGCAAATTTTTCCCTACCTACATCTGGCCCTTAGGGTGTTAATACAGTAATCGCTAAGCAATGCTGCCCCAATGGGTTTGCATTTTTGTAAAAGGTTGAACAAACGTTTAGCTGCTTGCCTTTCGCCCAGGTAACCTAAGCAGACACGAGGACATAGTGGTTACATTGTTGTTGAAACAGGGCCTCCCTTCAAGACAGAATATCTGAAAAAGGCAGATATTTTTAACTGGTTATTGGTTAAAGGTATAAATTGTACAGTTGGGACCCGCCTTCGGGCTTTTTGTGAAACTCCTAAAGGAACACCTGCTTCTTTATAAAATCTTAGCATAATTAACACCTAAAAACATCTGGAACCTCCAAAACCACACTGAGAGCATCTCTTAATGGAGGTGCGTGCCACCTGCGCCTGGGCCATGCACACACCCATATAAGTGACACAGCAAATTGGCAGAAGATCACACGAGTTTTAGTTCACAAATTTCTTGTGCCTTATCTGAAGGATGTACGCATCTCACCCTCCCCTGTTAGACCAACCTAACCGGGGCATCCTGTTTATGTAGTGAGAGAGGATGAAAGCGTCGGAGCCAAGGAGGCTGACACACCTGGGAAGCGGCCTCTGATGTAGCCGCCAGCTGTGGCAGCAGGTTCACATCTTCTGTAAGGCATCAAAGTGGTCTGCGCTGTCACTGTACCCAGACAGCCTAGCAGGGAGGAAGTTTTTGTCCCTGCCTCAACCTGGGAGTGAGGTTGCTACTTTTCTTAGCCAAACATTGGCAGACCCAATAGATCTGCCATTCGAGACCTATTTGCTCTCTTAATCAGTGCTTGAAATGGAAAAATGAAAGTGTAGGTACTCTGTGCCAAAGTGCCTTCTTGTTTCCGAGAACCGCCGGTACCCTTCAATTAGAAGTATTACGTTTTTCTTAAGATGTGTCGGTATTCTCCCTCTCAAAATAAAAAAGTGCTGTCACTCAGTACTGGACAGACCTGGCCCATTTAAAGCACTGCTTTTAATACCTTGTGTTCATGCTTTACAGCATCGGGAAATATGCCGATGGTGTAGTGCATGAACAAAAGGCGCAATGATGCCTCATTTTGTGCGCATGCATGTCATTGCGCCCGAGTAACCACGTGTGCGCACATCTCCAAAAAGTGCCACTTTTTTGTTTTATCGATCTGGAATGGGGAGGTAAATAGAAAATAAAGAATCAAAGCTCAAGCTCTTTTTAAGCATCAAAACCTTTAAACGACTACATTAAAGAACAGGACTGCTGAGGTGTGGGCCAATGAAGGAGCGGGTGGGGTGGGAAGCAAAGGGTACTGGGCGGAGAAGGCAAAAAACAGCACTTGAGGGAGAGCAACTTTGGGGGAAGCACACAATCAAGAGAGAAATGTGGATCACAGAAGAGAGAATCATAAAGACAAGTGAAATCCAATCGGACTGCGGGAGGAAAAAAAAACAGACAGGTGAGAGAGCAGCACAATGCACTGGCTGAAAATAAGCAAGAGAAAGACAACTGGAAAACACATGCACTCTCATGCGTTTGCAAAACGAAACAGGTAGTTCCGTTATAGTGAGCAGTGAAAGGATACAAACAAGGAGGTAGAAACTAATTAGCTGAGGAAAGTCATTGAATAAGAAGCAAGTAAATGAGAGTGACAATAAAGCCAACTACTAGTAAGTAATAGCCTTGGTTTAAGCTCACTGTAAGTTCTTGGTAAAATGACAATGGGCCTCATTAGGAGTTTGGCGGAGGGGATTACTCCGTCACAAACGTGACGGATATCCCGCCCGCCGAATTACAAGTTCCATTATATCCTATGGAACTTGTAATATGGCGGACGGGATATCAGTCACGTTTGTGACGGACTAATCCCTTTCATCATACTCGTAATGAGGCCCAATATGTCTTTTTCAAACCAACAGCTGCCCTGCCTGGTAGAATCGATCTAAAAATACTCTGTAACACTGCTGTCCATAGGACCACAGATCTTACAATAAGTGGTTGGTTCAAGTCTGTACCAGAATTGCTGGTACCTCCCAGCTGCCATCTTTCTATTTTTGACATTATCATCTGTGGAAGTGGAAGTGGATTCAGAATCATTAGTTTGCAAATGACATTCATGGATTCTAGCCTACATTGCAGAGACCAAGGGCCAGATGTATCATCACGGCCCATTGCGATTCGGTAATAGCGATTTTTAAGAAATCGTTATTACCGACTCGCAAAGTGGCCATGTATCACATTTGCGATACGGTAATAGCGATTTCTTAAAAATCGCAAATGATATTACCGAATCGCAAATTGCGATACCGGCCCCATTCGCAGCTATGGGCCTACCGGCCCATAGCTGCAAATTTTTTGTATTTCAAAAATTGCGATTTCTGAACCAGAAATCGCAATTTTGGAAATGCAAAAGGCCAGGGTGCTGGTGGCCTAAGGCCCCCTCTCCTGCACCCCAAAATATTTTTTTTTGAACATGTAAGGTGCACACATGCCAAAAGGGCATGTGTGCTTTAAATGTTCAATTTAAAAATGCAGTTTTACTGCATTTTTTAATTTTGCACCAGGTTACCACCTGGTTGCATTTCATGGTATTTTGCAAGTGCAAAATGCCATTTTTGGAAAAATCCCAATTTGCGATTTTTTTCCAGCATAGCCATGCGACCTGGAAATTGCGAATCGCAAATTGCAACTCGCAATTTCCAGGTTGCAACGCAAGAAATCGCAATTTTAGCGATTTCTTATTTGTGGTCTGCGAATGCATTTATGCATCGCAGACCACTGTTTTGCACTCGCAAAGTGCCGAATTTACCGATTTGCACAGTTTGCGAGTGCAAAACTTTTTAATACATCTGGCCCCAAGTCTCCTCTAACTTTCATAGCTACCCTGCTCTGTCCATTGTTCTTAGAGGTGTCATGCCATTCTTCACCAACCAGATCTTAGATACCTATCAGCAGAACTAGGGCAAAGCCAATTGCAGGTCAGGACTGTTCATATGAATGGCAGAAGCGCCCAGAGTTCTCTGTGGGTACGTGAGCCGCAGCATTGGTGGCTACAGCAGAGAGACATTTACAAAGGGCCTGAAGAAAGAGAAACAGGACGGGGTGTCGACTAAGAAAGTTTGGGATATTGTAGAGACCCTATGTGCCTACTATAAGAAGCTGTAACAAGTAAACTACCAAATGCCATAACTGGATATCGATCCGTATTTAAGCCATTCGTAACTCCCGAAAAAACGGGTGCCAGTTTGATCATCTTCCCACAACTCACATCGAAAGAAAATACCTGCCACAAAGCAAACTTTCTCTTGGAATTAGGCAATATTAATTTATTTCTGAAATTATGAATTTTTTGCTATTTTAAATATCTGATAAAGTTTTATGGGAAAAAATAAACAATTTGCACATTTTAATTCTGCCAAATTTATTTTTGCAGGTTATTTCGCCTGCAATTGTTTTTTCAAAAACAAAAAAAACTTACGAAATGTCAAGAAATGTTAAATGCTTTAGCACAATTTCATAAAGAGCGTAAAAATAAAGGCTGCAATTTTACCCAGGCCAACCCATTGTCACCCATAGCACTGCATTTTTCAAATTAACATTTTTCTACCTTCCAGTTTCTGAGCATTTCAATTGGCCACTCTTTACTACATTCATTGTGAGCACTGTCAATCCTGTAATATCATTTCAAGCAAGTTCATAGCAAACGTTTTACGTTGTCAAGGCTCAGAAAAGTTGCAGTTGTCTGACTTTGCAAGGCAGATTGAGTTGAGTTTCTCCTACTGTTTATGTCCCATTATTACATGACTTAATGCCAAGAATGAGACCAGTGACCCGTGCGCTCCTAAACTCAGGATATATGTGACCTGGGCAGAGGAAAATAAATTAATTTGCCTAGAATCACACGGTGTTATGGTGACGCTGAGATCTTCTGGGGTCATAAAAACAGTGGGACATGCAATATAATATATTTTCTCAGATTTTGTTTCTCTAGAATTTTAAAATGGCTTTCTTCTTAACATTTTAAAGTTACCACTAGTTCTCAAAAAATAAGTCTCTTCTTCCGTTTTTTTTAGGGATCAGGACTGTGGTTACTTTTGCTCTGGCCTTCTCCGAGCTCTTCACTGCTAGCTTTCACCCAGGAATAGAGCTAGGTAAAAATTAGAAAGGAACTTAAATAGTAAAAGTATAAATAAATAAAAACTCCCACTCCTCTTGTTTCTTCTTGTATTTCTTTCTCTTAACACGGTTCACTGGTAGATCAGTTTTCTTTCTGGCCCGGACCATGCCTGAGGAAGTCACTCAATGGTGAGAGGTTGGAGACCACCATTCTTCGCACCACTCTTCTGTTTCCTCATGTTTGATGTGGTGTTCATTAGCAGGTACCAAGACAACAGAAGACATTCTCACTGTCCTATGGTCCACCTCACAAGACCTAGATTTGGTCCTGTGTCTCCTCTCTGGTTAGCGTAATCCTGTGTTGTGGCCCATTCCCTGCTTCTTACATGTTGGCATCCGCCATCACGTATTCACCTCTATCCACACCTCCAGATGCTTGATAACCTGTAAGTCTTTCTTTTATAGCTTTAGCGTCTTTATTCTTCCATATCTTCCCTCCTAATCTATGTTTTTCACTTCTGTTGTATTGCAACAGTCTTTCTTCAATTTCTAATGTCGGCTCTCCTTTTCATTCTAGAGGCATATCACCACGGAGGAAATTCGAATCACAACTCTGTCAGGAAGAGAGTTTCAATCCTTGTATGAGCTCAGTTTAAAATGATCAAGTGCAGTAGCCAAGATTAGATGGCAGGACTCCTGAATGGTGCATGGTCTGCAACTTAGCCGTTAGACCATCATTCTACCTTACAGTTGATCTGGAAAGCTACCCAAGCAGATCACCACCCTGATCTCATTAGCTAAACCATGCCAGCATAATACAAACACACTACACTGTTTGTGACGTAGGTAGACTAGACTTTTCATGGGCCCATGTCCATGCTGGTAGGGCCAGTCTCAGAATAAAGATGTCTGGTTCAAAGATGTATAGCTAAAGTGATGCCAGTTTCATGGGCGGGGCAGGGGAATCTGGAGGCATCAGACCCCATATCAAGAGGTAATATGCCTCTCTGACCTATAGATATCCAAGCCCCCAGAAAACCACCTCTGATGAGCATAGGACACCACAAGGTTTTGCTAAATTAGGTTACTCTGTGGCTACATTGTTGGCGAGGCACAACCACCATCTTTCCCTTTGTGCACAACAGGGAAAGAACATCTAAGTCTAGTCACCATTGCCTTCTTATAAAATTTCCTAATTTAAATATACTTTATTTAACACTGAGGTCAGTGTTAAATCTTTGATAAAATATATGAGAATTTGCCAGGGAACCAAGAGATTAGCATTACTAGCTCTAATCATAATCTCCTGTTTAAATCAGGCATATGCAGTTTATAATCTATAGAACACTGTGATACAAACAAAACATCTAATATACAAGATGCTACAACCTGTTGGTTAGAGTTGACATAACATTGGATGCAGTGGCAAGGGGAGGGCCTGTAATGTGGCTAAATTGCTTTCTTCGGCTCTAATACTAGTTTTGGGCCTTGCCTCAAAACATTTGTACTTCTAGGTAAAATATTTAAATTTTACTATACCTCAATTTGTACACTTGAAGAGGAATACTGTGTGAACATATGCAATGTGAGCTGAAAAAAAAGGATGTCTTGCACAGACTAGACTAGCACTGACTGATGGGCACATGTGATCAGGAAGCAAACTGCTGTCACTCAGAATGAAAGACAACCAATGACTAAAGTGGGTTGGAAGCAAAATGTGAATGACAATTGACTAGACCAATGGGCGAGGGAGGCTGGCCTACAGGCTCTTGGTGTGTCCATATATAAATATATATGTTTTTTTCTAATATTTTGATAACAAGAAGCTGGTTAGGAGGCTAACACTGCACATAGGGATAAAAAGAGAGATTAGGAGTTCCTCACTATCCAGCGTTCAATTACTGCCCGGGTTGATACATCCCCTTGAATTGTATCCTGTTGTAAAAAGGGTGACACAGCCAATGCTAGCATGGTGTTACACTCCCTAATCTCTGACAGAAGATTACTTTAAAGTCATCTTCATTTCTCTGTGTACAAACTTCCCGTACCAACAGATTAATAACTTAAACAAACTCAATTTTGAGAGCACTTGAAATCTGTCTGAACCAAGTTTGTAAGAACTGGTAGGTGCTTGTCATTCTTTCAGAGCTCTTGGGTCCCCATATTTAGCAGTGGCAAGGTAGTGTCTAAGGCTGCTAATTCATGACTTCTGCATGGTGGCTATTAGTGGGATTGGTCAATACTTATCTGACTTTGGGAGGCCTCAGTGGTATGCCCCTATCTCAGCACCTCTGGCCGGGCATCCTCCAACTTATAGGTTGCTTACCTCAGTTACTTTGCATGGGCTCTTTTTACATCCTTTTGATTAAGATGTGCTTCAGACTTTCAATCCTACCTATGACTCTGTAATTGCTGTCTAATGGAGACATTTCTTCTTTCACTGCTCTGAGTGCAGACCAGCCTGCTTATCTTGTGTAAGTGCACTGGCTTTCTACCTGTTAGGAAGCGCACACCTACACAATTTCTGGTGCATCTGTGGCATGCCCCTTTGTAGAGGCGATGCAGGGTGTTATATGACTTGGCCTTTGTGGAGTTTCTCCTTGAATTCTGTTGGCTCCTAATTCATCCCTTTCACCTGGTTCTGGTGAGTTCCTGTACCTAGGCCTGTGGTTAACTGATGTGTTTAAGAGAAGGCTTTCCACCTGAAATCATGTGGAGAAGTGTGGCTCAATGTGGAGAAGTGTGGCTCAATGGTTAGAGCGGCAGACCCTGAAGCAGAGATCTGGCTCAAGACCAGGGTTCAAGTCCCGCTTCGGCAGGTCTTGGGCTCAATTCCCCTTGACCAGATAATTCTCGCCTCGGTGCCTAATCTAATTCATGGGTCCCACTCTGCAACTCTGGGCAATAGCTTGCTTAATCTCCACAATGGCCCCAACAGCGCTTGGATGCCTGGCTTCACCCTGGGGGTGCTCAGGAGTGGGCGCCTCACAGGGAAAAGCCAGGAGGGGTTCCATAGCGGTATGAGTACAGCGCCTTGAGACCCTAACGGGTGAGTAGTGCGCTATACAAGTGCTAATTTACATTTACATATTGGATAATGGTGTGCAATTTCTTTCAGCTGAGATGAGGGAGTTTTTACATTATGTGTGCATTCAACACAAGAAATGTTGTCTCTATTATCCCCAAAGCAATGATCATGTGGAGAGAGGTAAGAAGTTCGTGAGTGTGAGAGAAGTGCTGTAGTCGAAGTTGCGGATGTTGTGGGTTTGATTAAACATCTGTTGTGGTCTTACCATAACACGTTGCATAGTGTCGTGGGTATTTCACCATTTTAGGCATTAATGGGCAGGTCTTCACAAGATTTTCTCACGTCTGCTTGGTTAGGTGCACTAAAGCAATCATCAAGGTCAGGTGAATAGCAAAGCCAGGTATGATATGCTGGTTCACAAGATCCAACTCAATTCTCTCAAAAGAGGGGATTTTTTTTGCATCAAACTGCCTGATGCTGGGTATAGTAAAGATTGCTTGACCGTGTCAAGTTGTGGAAATCTGTCAAGATAGTTATGTTGTAAGATGGGAGAATGGACAAAGGTGGAATAATGCTCGACTTGTTAAAGTGACAAGATTTCCCTTGGGGTGTGAAGGTGGGAAAGAAGATTGTGGGAAGGAATATTATTTTCCTTCCCATAGTAGACATAATTGTACGTTTCCAACCAAATCTAATTAATTTATAGTGGGACAAACATTGTGGTGTGTCTTCATATATAACTCCATAAATTCATACTTAATGATTTGCCCACCCTGATAGAATGGAATGCAATTATTTTCCTTTCTTGTTTTTTTTTTATTTCTCACCAGTTATGTAAAGTTTTACAATGTTGTTATTAAAGGGGGAGGTGTTGTGTCCCGTTATCTCTCTCTCACTTGTGTTCCTCGTGCTGACATGGATTGTTGAAATCCGGCTGTGCTCTGAATTCCAGATAGGACGAGAAGCAAGCGACATGACAGCGAGAGCCAGGTTTGTCCGAAATTGGGAGCTGTGACAGGCGTTTCGCATTTGATAACCAAATAACAGACCGCAGGATCCCGGAAAGAGAACGAGGCCTGTTCCTCCTAAGGTGAAACGACGCGCCAACTCGTTGGGGAATCTCTCCTATTTCACACAAGATGGAGAAAGACAGGCAAACAGAGATAGTTAGACATAGATCGAACAACCTGTCGATCAAAGCGAGAGGGAGCGCTCGGAGAGGCCAAGAGAACTCTATCGGAAAGACATCGCTGCTGAACAGAGATCGTGCCGTGGGACCCAACTCGCGTTAATCTGTCTCCATTATAGATTATTGCCTCAAGGAAGGCTATGTCCAGGGAGCCATATGCCGGAGAGCAGCACTGCGTACTCAATAAATGTTAATGAGGCGCGCGCACGCCCTGCACGCGTACACCGTTAACACAGCCCGCCCTTTGTGTCCTCGATAACACTTCTACGGCGCAATGGCGCTGCTTGCACGCATCTCCCCAGGGAATGCACTGGGCATACCCTCTTTTGGCACAAACAATTGCACGGAGCGCCATAAATATTGTTGTCTATTTGGTGCGATGTGCATCTGCTGGCAGTTGTGTGATTCAGCAGGTGCTGTTTATGTACCAGTCGGAGCTGTTTTGCTCGGTGCCAGGACATGTCTCCAGCCGTGTGCTGTTCCTGGTTTAATATTGCTGCCATCAACTGCTGGAAATATACCAGTGACAAACCAGGGGCTTGCCGGTGCCTAGGGCACGCAAGATGCGAGCCTCTCCTCCCTCCTTCGTTAGGCTCCTGATTATCTGTGTTTCAGCTCGTTTATAGGAGCCGTCTTGTCTGGGAAACCTTATTTAAAGTAGGCCAGACACAACTCTGCCTATAGGTGATGTTGAAAGTTATTTTGAGAGAGACCTGGGTCGACCTTCATTAGTAGAACCAAACCTAACACACCAATTTAGCAATCTTTGGAAATCCCACCTACCCATGAGGGTCCTGTTGATAATTACTCAAAATATCATAATGGGATTGTATCCACAGTCGATCGAGTATGCCCTTCAGTGAACTAAAAACAAACTTCAGGAAAAGGATCTCACTTTGGCCCAATGAAGCATTTCAGAGACTTACCTTGGGAGACATTCTGAACGGAAATGGCGGGTCGATTTCTCCGAGGAATAGAAAGCTCAATACAAGGTGACATTGCTTGCTTACAAAAACTCTATTCGTATCTCTCGCTCCTCCTATTTTAACAGGATAAACAACTCTACTAATAAGCAAAAGGAAACCTTTAAAATATTTAGTGAGGTGGTCGATTCTCCTGCAACCATATTACATACGCTGCACTTTTGTGAATCTTTGGCACAATGTTTCATTGATAAATTTACTATTTTTCTTGTCACTAGTCCTTACCTTCTGTTCATCTTAACGAGCTCGCTCAATGTATTTCTGATGATTAGATCCAATGCTTACTGTATTAATGAGTAAGTGCTGGAGCGCCAAAGTTTTTTTCAGAAGCCAGCAGCTGATGTTATTGAAGGTAGGGGTGCTCAATACCAAGAGTACTTAGACCCATATTTATAAATATATATTTTTTTGTTCCAAATGTGCGTCATTTTTTTACCCAAAAGCGGCGCAAACTTAAAAAAATACAATTATATTTTGTAGGTTTGCGTCGCTTTTGTGTCAAAAAATGACGCAAATGAGGCGCAACAAAAGTATAAATATGGGCCTTAATTTGTAAAGAAATAAGCGCCAGGGCCCTTGTCCGGAGATCACTGCAGCTTGCACTACCCAGAGCGCTACTAATGACAATTTAGACTTTTTATGCATTAAAAATGACTAATACCTGTCACGCAATGTATTTTTACAGCTTTGGGTGGCACGTATTAATCATTTCTGATGTATATAACATTATTAAACAACTGTTGTTGTGTTCACCAAAAAATTAGACAAAGAGCACCACAATGTGGCTGGCTGTCATGGGTCCCTGTTTGACAATTAAGTGCCGTGCTGAGCAGTGGAAACCACTGGCTCATTTTAAGCACTGCCAAGGCTGTATAGTCTTGATTTCATCTAATTCTTCTTTCACCCACCAGCAGACACTCCCCACTTCTTTATCTCACTCTAGCAGGTTTTTTCATCTGTGCTTAGTTTCTTCATCACTGTTTTTCTGTCTTTCTTCACCTCCTCCATTCCTCATTTGTGTTTTTCTCTCTCTTGCTCCGGGTTAAAGTCAGATGAGGAAAAATAAATACTGGTCCCCAAAAACGAGTGTTGATGGGCCCCACCTACAGCCATTGCACAAATTAAGCATTAACATCAGTATTCTGATCAAGAAATGCCCATCAGATCGTATTCCTCTACAGATAGTGCAGATGAAGCCACCTTCTTTAAGCAAAGCTATCAGGCAAATTGTCAGTCTTTCTTAGTTTTGTGATCATACCCCATCAAGTAAAACAAGGTATAGTCTGGGCCAGGGTGTAATTCAAATTAGGGGTCCCTTATCATGCCTAAATGGTTGGTGGTGCTAAATGTGCCAGTCCAATGTCACTGTTGAAATTTTGTGCTTAAAATATACAAAACACATCATTCCTTTCATGTGACTCAGTGTTCAGATTACCAGGCTACACTGGAGGTCGCAATGAGGGCTCATTTGATGCTTGAATCCCAGTCAGGGTTCCAGGTGGCCTGATATATTCTTTCAACATTTTCCCTCTGTCACTCGATGTGCATGGATTATAGAAATGGGTTGCACTCAGGCAGACCCAGGTTGAGGACCCCGGGGACTTGTTTCCCATATGCTGTGTCGCAAAAAGCCTGGAATGGGCACCAACAGGTCCAGATAAGCATCCCCTGCTTGCCTGTGATAGGGAGCTCTGACTCAGCTCCAGGTCAGAGCCTCGGCAGGCATGTTTGAAACTGCCTGCACCAACCCCCACAGGCCCTGGGAGGTCTCCCCTGCTTGTCTTGATTTAGAAGCTCTTACTGACTCTGGCAGGCCCTTGGGTGGAGGACCCCACCCCAGTCTCTGTTTTGTGGCCCGCTGTGTCTCAAAGCGCCCCAGAAAGGGACCCGCAGGCCCATGGAGGACTCCCTCGCTTGTCTTGGACAAGACGCATTACACTTTTATTGATTGGGCACACTAGGTCCACTTGAGGATGGACTACATGGTCACCCTCAACTTTTGTTTCACGCAAATAGCTTCCATCTTGCCTGGACTGTCCGATTCAAGGTTCTGCTTTTTGTGGAGGCCACTCAGAAGAGTGAAGGCCAGCCAGCATGAAATCTTATAAAGTGGTCTACTCCAGAATGGATGGGGTCAGGTGGTGCTAGTCCCAGATGCTGCCTGGTGGTCTGGGCCCTGTCTGTCTGTCCATTGCCCTTTTTCACACTGTGCATTTCCATAGCAGTTTGAACAATTGTTCTGTGGGGGGTGGTCTCAGCAGCCCAGGCTGGGATACAGTACCCCTGTGTTTTGCTCAGGCTGCAACTTGGCCTGCCTCTCCTTTTTGTTATCTCAGAGCAGGCTGGGTCTGCTGGTGCCTGTGTGATTTCCTTCAAACCCCGTCACCTGCAGGTAAGCAGGAGCTTCTGAAACAGGCTCCTGCAGGGTGTGAAGGTCTGTCTAGGATTGGTACACAGCTTCTCCTTCTGTCCAGCAGGTGCAACTACCTGGTTGATCGTGCCAGTAGGACATGCTTATCTCAAAGATTAAGTCAGTACACATAGCTGGTACAATGAAACTGTGAATGGCTCACTAAATCAGCTATGGTTCCTTTGATCACTCTAGCTCTTACTTGGATAACTGTGGTAATTCTAGCGTCAATACATGCTGACAAGCGCTGACCTCCGAGGATGTGTGTATTTATCAGACTAAGACCAATCCAAGCTTGCCTGGCCACTTTGATGACTCTAGATAACCTCAGGCTAATGGTACAATCTCATGATGGCGATGATACATCCCGATATCTGCCCTGTCAACTTTGAATGGTACTTTCTGTGCCTACCATGGTGACCATGGGTGATGGGGAATCAGGGTTTGACTCCAGAGAGGGTAGCCTAATAAACAGTAAGCGCATCCAAGGAAGGCAGCAGGTGCACAAATTACCCACTCTTTACTCAGGAAGGTAGTGACGAAAAATAACAATACAGGATTCTTTGGAGGTCCTGAAATTGCAATAAATACTTTTCAAATCCTTTAACAACGACCTCATTGGAGGGCAAGTCTGGTACCAGAGCCAAGGCAATTCCAGGTCCAATAGCGTATTTTACAGTTGCTGCAGTTTTAAACTCATAGTTGGATCTTGGGATTGAGCTAGCAGTCTGCCATAAAGTGAGTTAAAGTCTGTCCCAGCCCCTACTTCTCGTGCCTACGTTGATTTTCTTGGCTCAATGTCCTTGAGATCCAAAGCTTTTACTCTGAAAAAAATAGAGTGTTCAAAGCAGGCCTGTCACCTGAATACTTCAGCTAGGAATAATGGAATAGGACTCTGGTTCTATTTCTTTTTTTTTTTTAACTAGGGCCATGATTAACAGGTATGGATGGGGGCATTTGTACTGTGCTGCTAGAGGTGAAACTCTTGGACCAGTGGGAGGTGAACCACAGTGAAAGCATTTGCCAAGAATGTTTTAATTAATCAAGAATGAAAGTTGAAGGTTTGAAGACAATCAGACACTGTCTTAGTTTTGAACATAAACAATGCCAGATAGCAATCCAGAGGCGGTATTCCTGTAACCCTCTGAGCAGTGTCTGGGAAATCAAAGTCTTTGGGTTCCTGGGGAGTATGGTTGCAAAGCTGAAACTTGAAGGCATTGATGGAAAGGCACCACAGGAAACATCACCTGGCCTGGACATGGAAAGGAATGATGGACAGAGTTCTTTCTTGATTCTGTGGGTTTTAGTATATTGCTGTTATTAGATGGTGGAGTGATTTATCTGGTTAACTCTGATAACGAACAAGTCTCCTCCATGCTAACTAGTTACATGACCTCCCCCTTGGTACCGTTCAACTTCTTATAGGGACAAGTGGGTGTTCAGCCACATGAGATAGAGCAATAACAGGTCTGTGATGCCCTTAGATTTCCGGAGTTTCACCCGTGCAACTCTGTACATATCAGCATGTGTCTACCCTTTGCCTACAGGTATGGGCAACCTGCTGAACCCTGTTCATGAAAGGGATTGCAATTATTTTCCATGAATATGGAATTCCCAGTAAGTGCAGGTCATACGCTGGTTTTGATTAAGTCCCTGCCCTTTTTACACACTGCCCATCACTATTAGTGTTGGGATGGTTTAGTGAGGTCCTTCGATTGGCCCTGTCGGGGTTGGCAATTGCTCTGGTGGAGTGCAGAAAAGATGATCAAACTTGACTAATCTAGACAAAGTAAAAGTTGTAACATGGTTTCTGTAGGTGAAACTGAGGAACCGTGGAGCAGCCCACGTGTCCAAGAGGGCCGGTGGTGGCGTTTCTTGCCTCTACTGCTGTGGGAGACTCCTGCTTGTCTGCCTGCTGTGGCGGTGGGTGAGGCAAGAGGGCTGAGCATGTGGAAACCATTTTTTAAACCATGGAGGCTGACTTCCAGAGAGTAAGCATGTTTGGTAAGCAGAACTGGTGCTGCAGGATGAACCAAACCTGGGTTATGATGGCAAATGCAGACACTCATCAGCTCATCATGACACCGACCCACTCTGCAGGACACACACTCAACCCTATTTTCTCCGCCAGCAAACACGTCTCCTTCAGCCACGCCACCGATCTCCACTGGACAGAAAACCGCTGCATCTACTTCTCCTTCAAGAAACCCACATCACACCATTATCCACAATGGATTCCCCACCACAGATGGAACAAGGTCACCGAAGACCAACTAATCACTATCCTCTCCCAGAACCCACCCACTGACACCACCGACACTGACTAAGCTGCCCGCAACTTCAGGCAATGGATCAACACCTGTGCCAGCACTCTCACCCCGATCAAAAATCCCTCCAACGGACACACTGACATCCACAACAGCTTCAGCACTCAGCCCCCCCGGCAACTACCACCACCACAGACCCACCACTGACCAGCCTCCTGCTCAACGACAACAACACCATCGAAATCATGAACACCATCCACTCCGGCTCACCATCCGACTCCTTCACTTACCACATCCTCAACAAAGCAAGCTCCATCATCACACCCCAACTCTGGAAGTTCACCAACTGCTCCTTTGAGTTCACCACCTTCCCAGAGAGCTGGAAATACGCAGCGATCAATGCCCTTCTAAAAAAAAACAAAGCGGACCCAAAGGACCTCAAGAACTTCCAGCCTATCTCCCTGCTCCCCTTCCCGGCAAAAGTAATTGAGAAGGCTGTTCAGACTGACAACTGACCCGCTTCCTCAAGGAGAACGGCACTTTGGACCCTTCCCAATCCGGTTTCCACAGCAACCACATCACCGAAACTGCTCTCATCGCCGCCACCGACGACATCAGAACCACACTGGACAATGGCGAAACCGCATCCCTCAACCTTCTGGACCTCTCAGCCTCGTTCGACCCTGTCTGCCACCACACCCTACACACATGCCTCAGCAATGCAGGAATCCGCGACAGAGCCCTGGACTTGGTCACCTCCTTTCTCACCGGCAGAACTCAGAGTGTCCGCCTCCCTCCTTTCAGCTCTAAAGCCACCAAAATCATCTGCGGTGTACCCCAGGTTTCATCCCTCAGCCGACCCTCTTCAACATCTACATAGCTCCGCTCGCTAACATCACCCGATTGCACAACCTCAACATCATCTCATACGACGACGACACCCAGCTGATCCTCGCCCTCACCAAGGACTCCGCCAAGACCAACCTCAATGGAGGAATGAAGGCCATCGCTGAATGGATGAAGAACAGCTGCCTCAAACTCAATTCCGAAAAGACGGAGGTCCTTATCTTCAGCTCCACCCGCTCCGCATGGGATGACTCCAGGTGGCCTGCCACTCTCGGATCCGTTGTGACTCCTACCAACCATGCACGCAAGCTAGGATTCATCCTGGACTCCTCACTATCCATGACCCAGCAAGTCAACGGCATCTCCTACTCCTGCTTCACCACTCTCCGCATGCTCTGAAAGATCTACAAATGGATCCCCACGGAAACCAGAAGAATGTCACCCAAGCCCTCGTAAGCAGCAAAATGGACTACGACAATGCCCTCTGCGCTGGACCCACGGCCAAACTCCAGAAAAGACTGCAATGCATCCAGAACGCCTCTGCACACCTCATCCTGGACATCCCCCGCCACTGCCACATCACAGACCACCTGAGAGACCTGCACTTGCTCCCCGTCAACAAGAGAATCACCTTCAAACTCCTCACCCACACTCACAAAGCACTGCACAACACAGGACCAGAATATTTCAACAAACGGCTCTCCTTCTACACCCGGACCCGACAGCTCCGTTCCGCCGACTTCGCCCTCGCAACCATCCCACGCATCCGCAGAACTACAACCAGCGACAGATCAATTTCGCACCTCACAGCCAAGACGTGGAACACTCTTCCCATCCACCTGCGTCAGACCATGGACCTACTTACCTTTAGGAGACTTCTCAGCACCTGTCTTTTCAAGCAGTAGCAGTGCCCCCCCGCCTTGAGACCCACACCAGTGAGTAGTGCGCTTTACAAATTCTTTGATTGATTGATTGATTGACTCTGCCAGCCATGGTCATATTTTAGGAAGTCTTAAAAGACACAGAGTGCTGTCCTACCTAAGAGATCTAATTAAAGACATATATAAACTCAACTACATATTTCAAGGGTAAAGGCAACAAACATACACCAGAAAATAACAAAGAAATCTAAAGTAAAACAAGGAAAGTCATTATCTCCTCTGCTATTTAATATTGCCATGGATCCTCTATGTAATGTTCAAAAAAGGGCAAGAGCTTTACATTTGAATCTGAAGGACCTGTCAAGCAAATCACTGCTCTAACCTTTGCTGATGACATTGCAGTACTCAGCAACACTTGGGAAGGAATGAGTACAAATCTAACAATTATCAAAAAATTCAGGAAAAAAACAGGTCTCAAATTAAATGTAAAGAAGACACATGGATTTTTCATAAAACAGAATAAAGATAAAATCCTGGTGAATAACTGCAAACCATGGCAATTCGAACAACAATACATTAAAAACATTCACTCAGGTGACCTTAAGAGATACCTCAGATTGAACTTTGACCCACACACATCACCCAAGAAACAGCAAACCTAATGAGGTCCACACAGACTGGGCTCAAAATCTCAAAAACTTGAAAAACTACCTTTCAAGCCCATACAAAAAGTTGAAATACTATGTCAAGTTATAGTTCCTAAGCTGTCATTAAAACTGGAAATGACAGGCACAGAAGCAAAAACTCTCATTGCTGTGGACCAGACAATTAAGAAATACGTAAAGAAATTCCTACATCTACCTGCATACACCTTTGATGGTCTCCTCTACTCTAAAAGGTCAAGTGGTGGCCTAAATGTACCTAAATTATGTACAACAGTAGGACTAAACAAAGTTAACAATTGTCTCTATGTTAGAGAAACACCAGATTTATATGTAGCTCATTCCTACATGTATACCGGAGAAATAATAAATCACAAAATTGATCAAATCATCAAAACGCGTAAATTAAACATTTTGGATAGTAGATTTCTGAGCTATGATCCACAACTGCTAACCACATATGACTGGAAAAGGGAAGAATTTGACAAATGAATGAATCTCCCAACCAAGGTGATGGCATCAAGTACCTAGAAAATAATCCAACATCCAATTTCTGGATTAGGAAGCACACAAAATTTAAAGTAAATCAATACATAGCGGCATTGATGTTAAGAGCAAACGTTTTATATTCTAGAGAAACTATTTTAAGAGGGAGAAATAGAACTTTCACAACAAGTAGATATTGTAAAGATGTTTGTGAAACAATTTCTCACATACTTGGTACTTGTCCCAAAACCAAAGATATAAGGATCAAAAGACACAACAAAATTTTAGAACTATTCATTGACAGAGCAAAAAGATGTGGATGGACGACCGCATGTTAGAAACAGTCAAGGTGAACTTAGAAAAACAAATGTAGTATTCACAAAAGATGGGACTGCCATAGTAATTGATGTTTCAATTTGTTATGAAAATTCACACAACTCCCTTGAAGAAGCATTTGAGAATAAAGTCAACTATTGAAAAGACCTATCACAAGAAATGAAAAACCTGACAAACTGTACTTATGTTAAATTTCATGGATTCATCATAGCATGTTGTGGTATTTGGCATCAATGTAATGATGTTGCTCTGGCTGATCTTTCTCTACAAATGTCTTTCCCTTTCACTCTCTCTTCACACTCTAAGAATGTGCTGAGTTTGTATGGACCATTAGTCATTCAACTTATTGCATTAGACATATTTCAGATATTGCATTACACATCTTTTCCTACTAGTATGATATTTTAAGGATATTTATATTTACACATAGAGTTTAGCATAGTTGACATCTTTACAGTTGAATATTAATTTTAGAACTAGTTCACTTTTCCTTTTATTTGTTATTAGTATGTGATTTTTAATAAAGTTCTTATTAAAGTTGATGTGTGTGTTAGTTTAGATTAGCCATATAACAATTGCTTACACATAATCAGTGTAGATTTCAGCATTGATTACTAATAACATGCTAATAACATCTTCATTCTCCAGGACACAGACAATGTATATTGTTAGAGAAGTACAGAGGGTGTACTGTCCTTACCTGATATGTGATTCATGTTACAGTGAGGAAAGTTTTAATTGTAGCTGCACTCTGGAACAATCATTGTGTTGTTTGAACTAAGACCGATTTGACGATGATGGGCAGCAGTAATAACCCAGGATGAGCCTCCGCGTGGTGGTATAGGAATAGCCAAATGCCTCGTCATCTGAATAGTGACACACATGAATGGATGAACAAGATTCCCACTGTCCCTAACTACTATTTAGTGAAATCTCAGCGAAGGCTTGGCAGAATCAGTAGGAAAAGAAGTCCCTTTTGAGCTTGTTTCTAGTATGGCACTGTGAAGAGATATGAAAGGTGTAGAGTAAGTGGGAGGCCCTCAGGCCGCAGATGAAATAGCCCTACCCATTGTTTTTTCAGCTACCCGGTGAGGCAGGGGGAAGTGAGCCCATGGGGCTCTTGCTTCTGGCTCCAAGTGCAGGGACAGGGGTGGGGGGATGGAGTTTGTCTGTGGAGGTACACCTGTCAAACAATAATGCAAGTGTCCCAAGGTAAGCTCAGGGTGGCCAGAAACCTCCTGCGGAGCAGAAGGGCAAAAGCTCATGTGATCTTGATTTTCAGTATGAATACAGACTATGAAAGTGGTGCCTCACGATGCTCTGTCTGACATTTTGGGTTTTAGGCAGGAGATGTCAAAAAAGTGTTAGATTGTTCACCCACTAATAGGGAATGTGAGCTGGGATTAGACCATAGTGAGACAGGTTAGTTTTACGCTACAGATGGTGTATTGTTGCAATAGTAGTCCTGCTCCGTACAAGAAGCACTGCATGTTCAGGCATTTGGTTATGTGCTTGGCTGAGGAGCCAATGGGACGAAGCTACTGTCTGTGGGATTATGACTGAACGCCTCTAAGTCAGAAATCCCTCTAAACCAGAGGTCTTTAAACTGGGGGGCGGGCCCCCCTTGGGGGGCCTCAAGTGATCCCAGGGGGTGCGCTAAACTCTGGCCAAAATAAATATTATGCAGATAACATGCCTTTGTTTTAAGCAAAAGCACGTTATTGCAGTTTTAAAAAGGTAACAGTACTTAACTGCAATGTTTAAATAGGTTTAGACCTATTTAGCATTGCCATCTTTCTAAAATATTTGTGAAAAATTCTGAGGGGGGCCCAATGATTTTTATTTTTCAACTGGGGGGGCGCGGCATTAAAAAGTCTGAAGACCACTGCTCTAAACCATAATGATACTGCAGTGCCATGGTGCCCTGAATGGCTTATGATAGCCGGCCTCTTGGCCGGTGCATAAAACAGCTTGCTTGGGGACTTGAGTGCTGATGGAAGGCGCCACCTCCATCACCTTTAGTGCATCGAATGGTCTTGGGGCACCTGGTGCTAAATCATTTGTAGGTTACCTGGTTCTGAGTCGTGTTTCATAAGTAGCAGAGGAGCCACCTTGCCATGATCTATTGAAAGTTATCCTCTGAGCCAAGATTTTGTTTCCTTCCATGGGTGCTCGTGCTCTCTGGGGTCCATCTGCTGCCAGGCCAGGAAGGAGGCGTGCAGGCCCCTGGGAGGCTGTCTCCACCATGTGGGGTGCGGCACTAGGTCTCCCACTCTGTGCTGTGGGGAGCATTGATGGGGGCACAACCCTTTGCAGGTCAACAGGGTGACCAGATGGATGGAACGGCACCAACGAAGCAAACTGGAGGCAAGAAGCCGGTCAGTGGATCAAAAAAGGAGCCTCAAGGGTGCTGGTCTAGTTGTCTTCTGCTGTCTGGGCACGCTGATCACCATGTTGAGCTGAGCTATCTGGTACCAGGCTGTGCAACCAGATGATCAGCTGGTGGCTGGCTGAGCACATGACCAGTTAGTGGCTTGCTGACCAGATGACTGGCAGGCTGACTGGAGCAGCTAACTCTGACTTGTGTTTCCACTTCATGGTGGCTTAATACTCATGAATAAATGACATTCCAGACAGGCCCAAGGGGAGAGTGGGATTGGCTGGGAGCTTTAACCTCCTTAGCTCCCCAGGCTCGGGCACCAGGAATGTGGAAGGCACCATGCTGGAGCATCCTTAGCCGATAGACTTGGGGTGACAGTCCCAACCCAGGGCATGGTGGCTGAGAGTAAGGAGGACTCATTTGTCCTTCCGGCATGGGGAGTGGAGACGGGATCCAACATGAATGCCGAGGCCGATACTGGGGCAGGGTGGCGTCAGACTGGGGAATAAGTATTGGGTTACTGCAAAGTAACTATGAGAAGCCGGTGATGCCATGGTTTTCACCTGTGAGGCTTTGTCCCCACACACCAGGGCTCCAGGCACCAGGCAGTGTCACCTTCCCTACTAGGGCCAGGGTGGCGTTGAACTGGTGAGGAGTCTAGGATTCTTGCAGGCTGAACAGCTCCTGTAATCCCCCATGAAAGGTGGGTGAAGTTATGGCTTTTGCCTGGTAGGCTTGGTCACCGCAGGCAAGGGCTCTAGACACAAAGCTGGGCCACTTTCCCTACTTTGACCAGGTTGGCGTTGGACTGGGGAGAAGTAGTGGGCTCCTTTGGGTCTCAACAGCTTCCGTAATCCCCCAATAGAGGCAGGCGAAGCCATGGCTTTCTCCTGGGACGCCAGGGTCCAGGCACCAGGCCAGGCCACTTTCCCTACCTAGCCCATGGTGGGGTGAGACCAGGGATGAGTCTGGAGCTCTTGTGGGCTGAACAGCTCCTGTAATCTTTCCATTGGAGGCCAGGTTTCCACAGACCAGTGGTGCCAGCCAGCAGGCACAGCCTCTTCCGCTGCCCAGTCAAGGTGGAGACCTACCCGCAATGGCTTGCTAGGTTTCAAGATGTCCACCAGTTAGCTTGTCCTCTTCCTGTGGGCAAAAATGTCACCAGTGATGTTTCATTCCCAAGGCCAATCCAGCCAACGGAGGAGTATAGCTGTGCCAACTCAGTGAACCACATCACCACCCCTACCTTCCTAATTGAAATTACACCAAGGCCTAGTATAGTCAATCCTATCCTTAATAAACCTGAACTCGACCTTGAAGCTAATTTTAACTACCAGCTGATTACCTTTTTTCAGAACATTACTAAAATCCTTGAGAGTGCTGTAGCCAGTCAAATGTCCAGCTTTTTAGTTAATAATAATTTACTACATGGTGCTCAGGTAGGGTTTTCATCCTAATAAAAGTAGTGAATCAGTCCTTTGGGTTGTACTTATGACTTGTGGACAGCTACTAATAAAACTACCACAGTTGTCTTATTCTTTAGATTTGTCAGTGGCATTCAATACTTAATCATACCATCTTCTTTCAAAATGCTGCAGTACCGTGGTGCTGATGTTCGTTACTTTTTTATTTTTTTAGAAAATAGATCTCAAATTACTTCTAGGTAATTTGCCATTCAATGCTATTACCATCACCCTGCTAGCCACTTCAGGCCCATTCTTTCCCCATATCTATCTAATATTCATGTGCTGCTGAAACACAGTAGTGCATTCATTGTGGTATGTTTATACCTATGCAGAGATGACACTCAACATTTTTTACAGCTAAATGTAGCTTCAGCCATCTCAACTGCTCTCTCAGACTCAATGTGTAGCACTGAGATTTGGATGGACCAGAACTGGCTTAAAATAAATATGGAAAAAATGAAACACTGGTGTGTGGCGAGGAACATTTACTCTGGTCAGGTCTTCTCTTTGCCATGTTTCCCTAGCTTCCCTTTCCTTTCTGAGAATCCCAAGGATATTCTCCTGGACTGTGCAGTGGCAATAAACTATAAAGGACCGACTGACGAGTTGAAAAGTTATTTATTGTTTTAGTGCTGGTGGTAAAATCCTAGATGGCTTAGAAAGTGTGAAGAATGGCTCATATAGATAGCTGACCTAGAGTTCTGCTTTCATGTGGACTAAACTTGTGGTCACATTGGAAGAACAGCTGATCTCACATCTATTTACCATCTGTAATCAATTATAGAAGTGAAGGAAGTGGTGGTTAGCCTGTGCCCAAGCACAGAAAGGTCCCATACGTGCTGAAGATGTGTGCCAATGCACCCTTCATCCTGTAGTGTTGCATGAGTTATAAATGCCGGAACCCTTTTGGCTCCTGAAAGACTCTGTAGATCTGTGATGTAAGTGTTAGAATGTAATGAAGTGAATGCAGGTTAAGAATGGTGGGTTTGTGGCTATTAACCGAACGCAGGAGACGGAGGACGGAATTGTCACCCGGGAGGAAAGAAAGGAAGGAAAAAAATAGTAGGTTGAAAAGTAAGATAGAAGCACGAATACCCGCTTCTCAAACTCGGATAAACGAGGAAAAACTAGAAACAGTAAGGAACTGATCAACGCCGGGGAATAGGTTACAATAGGGAACGCCCCAGGAACAAAAAGAACTATTGGGAAGCCTGATTGGTTTGAATAACCAAATTTACTATGATGGGAGAATATCATATTGTCCTGAAGAAGGTGGTCAAAAGAATTTGTGAGAACCACTGAAACGCGTCAACGCTTGTCATACTGCTGGACCCTCTTTTGGAACCGCCCCATACAGATTTGAGACAATATATCTATGGGACAGGACAAACCATTTTGTGGATAGTGATAAACAATAGACTAGGGAATTGTCTGTGTTGTGTCTCCCATGTTGATGTACTGTAGGGTGGTTTTATTGCTTTTATTTGGGAATACAAAGGGGAAAAAAACATTTTTGTATTGAATTTTTTAATGGAAATATTTATTATTAAATTGTTTTTTTAATTAAATTTCCTTTATCAATATCAAGTGCGTTATTGGACGTGTGTGGGTTGGTAGAGATAACGAGTGAATTGTGGGTGCCCCTAAGGGATCTTTTTCACTACGGGTTTGTGGTTACACACAGATGACTAAAGACGTGCAATACCCATCTCCATGTGTGGCATAGTTATTGGCAGGTACCCTGGCTGTGGAAGACGCTACACCTGGTGATGAGATAGGGAATAAGTAACCCAAAGATCAACAGTCCTCTCCCATAGAGAATCAGATTTTTTAACCCTTAATAACTTTGGATCCCTTGCTCCCTTTGAAGAGTCTGCATCTAAGTAAGGAGACACAGGACCTGATTTAGACTTTGGCAGTCGCACCACCACTCCGCATCACCAGCAGACCTGACGTATATGGAGTCAAAGCGCAGCTCCAGCCAGTGTGAAGCATTTGAACAGAAAGAAAGATTCACTGAGAAGTCCACTTTAGTGGCTAAGAACCTGCTGGCAAGGCTGTAAAGAGAGGTACCATGCTACTACACATCATAAAGTCATACATCATACGGAGTGATAACACTGAAGGTGGGTACAATAAGGTTTTGAAAGTACAGCAAATAGCAACAGCAAATTGCAAGATGATGCTGCTATCAGAAACGCTGCAAGGCACAGATCAACCAGGTATCAAAAAACACAAAAAAGATACCTGAAAACATTGCAATTCAGGTACAAGAATAGGTCATCTGCTTACCAGAACCAACTTAATAGTGTCATCATCCCCCAGCACTCGGAAGTGGCCCATGGAGAAGTGCCCAGGGTTGTGCTCACGAAGCCATCCATACCTGAAGATGTGATTGGAAGAGTCAAAGGCTGTTCGTCCAGTGGAGACCGAGAATGACCTCAATTTCCAAATGCTATCCAAGATGATCTAGGGATCAGCGCGTCACAGGGCCTTAGCGATGGCATGGAAGAAGCGGGTCTTAGTGGACAGCAGACGGTATCAGAGAAAACTCAATTTTCAGTGCCAACCAATCCTGTAAACAGGATTAATGCTGGTGCTTTCCTGAAACCACCACCATCATTTGATACCGCCAAAAAGCAGAATATTGGTAATAGATAGACTGCTTGGATAAAGATATTTGTTGAATTCATTGATGCACTAGAAGAAACAGATAACAAGAAGATTATCAAATACCTAAGAATCTTGCTGGTGAAGGTGTAAAAGAAGTCATAAAGAAAATGTTGTGAGCTGATGAAGTTACGTACTGTCAAATTAAAGACGCCTTAAATATCAAGTTCAATCCAATACCAAATGTAGATTACGAAAGGTATGTTTTCAGTCAAGAACAACAAACAGTTAATGAAACCATAGGCAAAAAAGGAGGAAAACCATTTGGTAATGGTTTGCAAGGCGAAGGAAAATGTAAGTCCGTTCTGGCGAAAAAACAAAATGGCTGCCCAAACATTCCCGAAGAGAGGCTCGACACATGACTACAAGGCCAAGTGACAACACCAAATCGACACCAAACAAAGTTGATTGCCATGTAAATCAAGTGAAACCGAAGAAGATGATTGTGCAATGTCCATGTTTACCTCACAAAAATGTGCGCATGTGGGACTGGCCTCATGTGAAGAGAAATACCAGTGAAAGAAAAGTCTACATGAAAGAGGACCAAAGTCATTCAAACATTGTCCGAAAATGACATTGAAAGTAAACGGTTGTTCATCGACTGTTGTACTTCAATAAACATTATGCCTGAAGAGAAATATAAGGAACTATCTGCATTACTGTGAATGACACCATTGAAAACTAAAGTATACAAATAGGCTGCATCTACACCATTCAAAAGTCAAGGTTCATTCATAGCAACAATGAAGCAGAAGAAGGCAAAAGTGCAAGCGCCCATTCATGTGCATCAAGGTACAGGGCAAGTGCCTCTTGCCTCAGTTTCAGCACAGCTGCTGATATGGCACTGAACTCAGTGAACTACAATACGAATGCTCATCAAGAAACAGTAAGTCAATTGCCATCTTTATTTCATGGGTTAGAAAAACGTAAGACTATGCAAGTACAATTGCAAATTAATGAGGATGTCTGTCCTTTACCACAAAGAGACAGAAGAATTTCATTTTATTTACAAGAAGCTGTGACAAGGGAATTTGAATCATTGCTTAAACATGATATTATTGAGCGTTCTACTGGTCCAACGCATGGGTTTCTCTGATAGAGGTAGTACTCAAAAAGGATAGTGAATGAGCTGTATGCATCTGTGTGGATATGCATCAAGTAAACAGGGCAATTGAAAGAGAAAGACATCTAGGTCCGCACATTGCTAAAATCATAACACAAATCAAGGCAAAAGTCTTCTCTCGTCTTGAATTAATGGAGGATATTTTCACTAGGAACTCAAGAAGATTTGCAAGTACATTACAACTTTTTCTACACTTATCGGTTTATTTTGATATAAAAGACTTTGGGCCTGATTAAGATCTCGGAAGAGGGGTTACTCTGTCACTACGGCGATGGATATTCTTTCCGCCAACATATAACTATCACAGAAAACAATGGCATTTAGATTTCGGCAGACTGGATATTCGTCACAGTTGCAAAAGAGTAACCCCTCCACCAAGATCTAAATCAGGCCCTAAGTTCTGGTGTGTCATCAGCTGCAGAGATTTTTCAAGATGTCATTTGACGTACCATACAGCCTATCATGATTGATTTTTACTATATTGATGATGTATTAGGTTTAGGAGCTACGTGAATTCAGTAACACAGAGCTAAAGTTCTTTGACCGTATCTTTTCATATGGGGTATGACACCTGATCCTGCTAAAGTGCAAGTGTTTTCAACTGCAAGTCCCCCACAAGATGTTTCCATGTTGCATTCATTCTTGGCATATTCCAGATACATACTAGACTTTGCCAATGCAAGTGCTCCACTGAGAGACTTGACAAAATGTTTCCTTTCATTGGTCACATGAATGCAAGCAAAGCTATAAGAGAATCAAACAAGCTATTGAGAATGCTACTGAAATGGTATATTTTGATCCAAATTTCCATGCCGAAGTTGTTGTTGATACCAGCCAAGTCAGATTAGGCGCAATCGTTTCACAGCTCAGCGGGCACCCAAATGCTTGAAGACATATGGTGAAATATGCGAGCAAAAGTTTGTCCCAAACTGAACATGCTTATTCACAACCTGAAAAAGAAAGTTTAGCAGTGGTGTGGGCTTGTGAGCATTCCATGTGTTCTTATATGGAAAGCCTTTTACACTGGTGACAGATCATCAAGCTTTTTTAATCATCTTTGGCAATCCAAAACACAAGATTCTTCCTCACATTGAACGCTGGGGTCTATGATTACAAGAGCACAACTACACAATTGTGCATCGTCCAAGGAAAGATCAAAACCCTGCAGACTACATCTCCAGAGTGCCTGTACAGTGTCAGGGTACCCCTTCCAAGACAGCTGAAGCCTATACAAACTTCTTTGTGAAATCAAACACACCAACTGCCACACAGTTGGAGCAAATTATCACTGTCATGAGTCAAGATAGTGACATATTAAAACTGAAAGACATTATTACAGATCGGTCTTGAACCAGCACACTCGACCTCTTACTAGTGACAGCAAGGACCAGAAGTTCAAGAATGTCAAAGATGAACTGTTCATGACTCAAGAAGGCATTATCCTGAGAGGTTCGAGAATTGCCATTCCAGAGAGTCTGTGACAACAATTGAAGTGGCCCATAAAGGACATTGTGGAATCATGGCGACCAAGCAAGCTGTCCGAGACCGACTTTGGTATCCTAATCTCGATGAAAGAGTTGAAAGTGAGTTGAAGGCCTGTCATTTATGCAACTGCCTGTTATCGAAAACCACTCAACACCCCTTAAGCATGTCAGGTTTGCCAAAGTAAGCATGGGAAAGAATTGCTGTTGACATTTTCGGTCCTCTTGACAATGGACATCATCTGATGCTGGTAGAAGATCTCTCATCTATCACTCAAGAGAGAGTCATCAAGAGATTAGACACATCTTTGTGACATGGGTATTCCTACGATCTTAAAATCTGACAATGGCCCACCTTTCAACAGTTGAGAATTCAGACATTTTTTCAGTTATATTAACGTTAAGCATCAAAAGATCACACCTCTTTGGCCACAGACTAATTGCTTGTTGAACGATTCATGAGTACATTAAAGAAAGCAATTCAGCGTGCCATAGTGGAAAAGCTCAAACTTAAAACTGTTTTTATTTCTACCCTATGAGCTTACTGTTCAACTTCTCACTCGACCACAAGTGAAAGCCCTGTAACTTTGATGTTCGGGAGAGCAATGATGACAAAGTTACCTCAATAGACCAACACAAGATCAAGTATTGAGGATGAAATCCACGCCAAAGACTTGGATCGCAAAAAAAAAATGAAGACCTATGCAGACAAGAAACAACATACAAAAGACACTGTTTTCAAGCGAGGAGATTGAGTGCTTGTGCGTCAGCTGAGAAAACAGAAGTCTAAAGCTCCATTTCATGCTGAGCCATTCCATATGGTAACCAGCAAAGGACACGTGGCGACTGCCCAGCGTCCTGGGAAACGCATTACGCAAGATTCCTTGCATTTCAATTGTGGGTCACCACTCATCAGATACTAATGTCAATGTAGAGACTGATTCATAAAGGACCACTGAAAAACCCCAAACTTCTGTTGCACCTGCAACGCCAATGCAGATCATGGACAATCCTATTGCCTATTTCCAATTTCCAAAGACACGATCGCGACGAGTAACCAGAGCACCACAAAGGATCATCGAAGAGCTACGATTGTGTAGAATTTGTAAAAAAAAAAAAAATGTATTTCACAGCCAGGGAGATAAAGTGCTGTGTGAGTAATGAATAACAGAACCCTTTTGGCTCCCGAAAGACTCTGTAGAGCAGTAACGAAAGTGTTAGTACATAGTGAAGTGAATGCAGGTTTAGAATGGTGGGTTCATGGTTAAACACAGATGAACAAAGACACACAATACCCATCTGCGTGTGTGCTTCAGTTTTTGGCGGATGTTAGACCTATCAGCTCTTGAAGTTGGCTTCTGACCTGTTTTTTTGATCATGTGCTGAATTTCGTTTTTGCTGGCTTTAGGACTCTGGGCACTTGTAAGTGTAAGTGCTCTCTGTCTAAATGGTATTGGTGATTGGTTTATCCATGATTGGCATAATTGATTTATTAGTAAAACCCTAGCAATGTGCACTATGTGTGCCCAGGGCCTGCAAATCAAGTGCTACTAGTGGGCCTGCAGCACTGATTGTGCCACCCACATGAGTAGCCCTGTAAACATGTCTCAGACCTGCCACTGGGGTGTCTGTGTATATAGTTGTAATTGCCAGTTCTACCTGGCAAATGCACCCACTTTAGCAACACAAAAGGATGATGGACACAGCGCTGAACAATGCAAACACTCACCCTCAGTCACAGATCTGGGTTTAATCCATCGTTCTTTTGCTCACCATGCCACTCCAGTTTGGACCCAGCCATATGCAAATCAGTCTTGACCCTGTTCCTCATGGGAACAGTCCAGCCCGAACTGCCAAGCCAGGTCCTCCCTGGACCGGAAACAAGCATCCTGGGACCGGTTTCAGGGTATCACCCTTCATCAGCCAGGCTAGCTTGAATCCCAGAATGCACCCACTTGCCAGGCCCAAACCTACCCTTTTACTACATGTAAGTCATCCTTAAAGTAGGCCCAAGGCATCTCCATGGGTAGGGTGCAGTGTATTTAAAAGGTAGGACATGTACTGGTGTGTTTTACATGTTCTGATAGCGAAATACTGCTAAAATTAAATTTTTACTGCTGCAAGGCCTGTCACTTCCATAGGTTAACATGGAGAATGCGTTGAAATATCTTTTAAGTGTAATTCCCCCTTGGTAGCAGATAGAGAAATGGAGTTTGAGGTCTCTGAAGTCATAATTTAAAAATACATCTTTTGGTGAAGTTGCTTTTTAAATTGTAAGTTTGAAAATGCCACTTTTGTGGGAATTTTCTTGCTTAACTATTCTGTGCCTTGGCCTGGCTGTGAAATACACGTCTGGGTCAGGATAACAGTTGGGTTGTTTGTTAATTTACACTAGACAGTCACACAAAGGGAGTTGCGGTGTGTTCTGTAAATCATGATAGGTCTTTATGGGTTAGAGTGGTGGGACGTGCTGACACTTGCACCTGAATAGGGATGTGCCTCTTCTTACACAAAGCAGTCTCCAAACCCCTTCAGTGTGTCTGGGATCAGGGCACTACAAAGGCTTTCTTTTGAAGTTTGCCTACTTCAAAAGCTGAAATAAGTATAAATACTGGACCTCTGAGACCATAACTTTAGGATCCTTCTGGACTGAGTACATTCTGCAAGGAAAAATAGCTGGATGCTGTAGGAGGGACTGGCACTCTTCCTGTTGCTTTGCTGTGATGGCCTGGTTCTTGCTGCTTCTGTCCTGGGAGTGAAAGGTCTTGACTTTGCTTTCTCTATCCTGCTTCCAAAGGTTCTTCAAGGGCTTGGACTGAGCGTGCCTCCTGTTAGAAGTCTCAGGGACATCAAACACTTCATCTGCCATCACCTGGGCTCTCTTGCTGAGAGTCCTGACTCGCCAAATGATGCCAAATCCAGCTCCTGGACCCTTGGGAGTGAGCTCTGGTGCAACCAAGAAGAAACCAAGTACATAGACTCCAGAACCTTCGGAACCGGCACCGCTGTCCCACTCCTGGCCACTTCCAGCACCAGAGCCGTGGTCCCCGTTGAGTGCAATAATCACGACCAACGACGCAGGCCCAACGACACTGCAGCACCTCCGAAGTCCCACCACAGTGTAATTCCCGAGTGCCATGTCACCGACGCCCATGACACCTGACTTCCACTCCGCTGTCGCACCTGTGGCCCTGTGGTGTGATCATGACACTGCAAAGTCAGTTCCTTGCACCTTGACCTGCTGGATCCATCGACCCTGCCAGATCTTAAGGAACTGACACCTCGCCACTGATGCTGCATCAACTCCCCTGCAACGGTAAGGAACTGACGCCTCACCTCCCCTGCCAAGCAATATAGAATCAAAGCCTCACCTCCCCGGTAGCAGTAAGGAAACAACCCTGCCTGGCTCCAGCGACATCTAACCTCCCAGACTCTGTGCAACTTCCTTGTATCCCCGTATCCCAAAGGTACTGTACCTGTGGTCCATATGACTCCCTCACAAGTGAGGTCGGACTGTTGGGAACGACTTCGTCAGGACGTCATGATAGCCCCAGTTGGAACTATTGTGTTTCTAAGCGTTTTACTGAGATTTAGGCCCTCATTATGAGTCTGGCAGTCTTGAGATTGCCAGACTCACGGTGGCGGTGGGACCTCCGCGGGGGTGCCGGCAGCCTGACGGTCCCGGTGGTTGTAATCCGCCAGGGCAGCACTGCCCTCCGGATTACGAGTCCCCATATCACCAACCTTTTCATGGCGCCACCATGGAAAGGCTGGCAGAATAGGGGTGTCGGGGGCCCCTGCACTGACTATGCACTTGGCAAGGGCAGTGCAGGGGCCCCCATGCACAGCCCCGTCGCGCATTCCACTGCCCAAATTGATGCTGCACCCGCCGCACCGCAACATTGCCGCCGGCTTGATTACGAGCCGGCTGCAATGTTAAGGCCCTGTTCACTGCAGGGCCGGTGGGCAGAAACTCTGTTTCCGCCCGCTAGCCCTGCGGTGAACTCCAAACAGGGCGGGCAGTGTTTGGACCACACAGGCGGCCTCTCGGCGGTTTGAGTTTGCCAAACTCATAATGAGGGCCTTAAGCTTTAAAAACTTATATCTTTGCTTGTGTATGTTGTTTTTTTGTCATTTTTGTCTTGTTTTTTTCAGATTAACATTGGCTATGTTTCTAAACTGGTGTGGAGTGCTTTTGTGGTGTTTTCACTATGTTCCTGTATGGGTGTACAAATATTTTACACATTGCCTCTGAGAAAAGCCTGACTGCTCATTCCAAGCTACCAAGGGGGGAGCATGGGTTATCTTAGCTGTGTGGCACCCTTACACTGTCTAGAGTGAGGGTCCCTACTTGGACAGGGTGCAAACCACTGCCAATTATAGACTCCATTTCTAACAGCGGGTACCCTAGCTGGGGAAGATGCTACAAATCAGTCCTTTAATAACATCATATCTGAATGCAGGATCGTCCTCGCACTCCCAGTGCATAATACAGCGATGCGTTAGCCGCTCTCAAGGAAGGATTAGCACAGCAAGTTTTAAAGGATCATCTTGGTGCATGTTAGAGAAAATCACTGTGGGTCTGAACAGACTATTGTTGTATTTGGTCAAAAATAGACTGTTTACTCACCCGGTGCTCCTATTTAATACCAGTTTTATTCTATAATGCTATTATGAGTATCAATGTGGCATTGCCTATTTCAAATCATCTTTATTGTTAGATCAATTCAAATTGTTACAATATACAAGAGAAGCAGGTTAAAACTATGCTCAGGAATGCAAGTGCAAAATGGATACCAAAGTGTAGGTGCAGTGTAAAAAGGTAAAAGATATTTTTGGGAATGAGCCAAAAACAAGTAGTTAAGGAAAGGCAGTCTTTAAGAGATGCATGGGAGTAAGACCAAATAGTTCACTGACTACAATTGCACCACAAGAGGAGAGAAAAAATAGTTCACATCCAGTTAACAACTAAATGGTTTTTGCTTGCCTTAAATCTCTCGCTACTCCTAGGAGGTATTTAAAAGCTAACAAGATTGTTTTCAGGTCTGCAGAATTTAAGCTTGCCAAAATGGCTTGTCTAGAGGAAAACAATGACCATTTTGCAAACATCTCTGCATTCTCTAGTAAGAGGCAACCAGGTATAGAATCAGAGGGCCCAGCCGCTAGGACTTGCTGCTCTCAGGGCAGGTGACCAATTGTAGCTGTAGTATGGTGGCTGGATGTAGTTATCAATAGTGCAACAGGTGCAGTAGCACTGCGTCCCAGGTGGTCTGAGGCAACCATTGAACACCAATTATAACTGTTTTTCATAAGAAACCAGGGGAGTGTGGGTCCATTTTCTTGTTTTGCAGTATGGCCCATGGCTCTCTTGCTATGCCACAATATGTCTGGTATGGCAGTGGGGTGGACATTTTCTGCTAATTTTTATAATCCGGCACAGATTAATTCACATTCAAAGGCAGAGGAATACTTCATACAGGGAGTGCAGAATTATTAGGCAAATGAGTATTTTGACCACATCATCCTCTTCATGCATGTTGTCTTACTCCAAGTTGTATAGGCTCGAAAGCCTACTACCAATTAAGCATATTAGGTGATGTGCATCTCTGTAATGAGAAGGGGTGTGGTCTAATGACATCAACACCCTATGTCAGGTGTGCATAATTATTAGGCAACTTCCTTTCCTTTGGCAAAATGGGTCAAAAGAAGGACTTGACAGGCTCAGAAAAGTCAAAAATAGAGAGATATCTTGCAGAGGGATGCAGCACTCTTAAAATTGCAAAGCTTCTGAAGCGTGATCATCGAACAATCAAGCGTTTCATTCAAAATAGTCAACAGGGTCGCAAGAAGCGTGTGGAAAAACCAAAGCGCAAAATAACTGCCCATGAACTGAGAAAAGTCAAGCGTGCAGCTGCCACGATGCCACTTGCCACCAGTTTGGCCATATTTCAGAGCTGCAACATCACTGGAGTGCCCAAAAGCACAAGGTGTGCAATACTCAGAGACATGGCCAAGGTAAGAAAGGCTGAAAGACGACCACCACTGAACAAGACACACAAGCTGAAACGTCAAGACTGGGCCAAGAAATATCTCAAGACTGATTTTTCTAAGGTTTTATGGACTGTTGAAATGAGAGTGAGTCTTGATGGGCCAGATGGATGGGCCCGTGGCTGGATTGGTAAAGGGCAGAGAGCTCCAGTCCGACTCAGACGCCAGCAAGGTGGAGGTGGAGTACTGGTTTGGGCTGGTATCATCAAAGATGAGCTTGTGGGGCCTTTTCTGGTTGAGGATGGAGTCAAGCTCAACTCCCAGTCCTACTGCCAGTTCCTGGAAGACACCTTCTTCAAGCAGTGGTACAGGAAGAAGTCTGCATCCTTCAAGAAAAACATGATTTTCATGCAGGACAATGCTCCATCACACGCGTCCAAGTACTCCACAGCGTGGCTGGCAAGAAAGGGTATAAAAGAAGGAAATCTAATGACATGGCCTCCTTGTTCACCTGATCTGAACCCCATTGAGAACCTGTGGTCCATCATCAAATGTGAGATTTACAAGGAGGGAAAACAGTACACCTCTCTGAACAGTGTCTGGGAGGCTGTGGTTGCTGCTGCACGCAATGTTGATGGTGAACAGATCAAAACACTGACAGAATCCATGGATGGCAGGCTTTTGAGTGTCCTTGCAAAGAAAGGTGGCTATATTGGTCACTGATTTGTTTTTGTTTTGTTTTTGAATGTCAGAAATGTATATTTGTGAATGTTGAGATGTTATATTGGTTTCACTGGTAATAATAAATAATTGAAATGGGTATATATTTGTTTTTTGTTAAGTTGCCTAATAATTATGCACAGTAATAGTCACCTGCACACACAGATATCCCCCTAACATAGCTAAAACTAAAAACAAACTAAAAACTACTTCCAAAAATATTCAGCTTTGATATTTAGGAGTTTTTTGGGTTCATTGAGAACATGGTTGTTGTTCAATAATAATATTAATCCTCAAAAATACAACTTGCCTAATAATTCTGCACTCCCTGTATAGCAGAATTTGTACTCAAATATAGCCATAGATGCGATGGACTTAGACCAAAATGACAACCCCCAGAATTGACTAGAGTGGCAAGTAAAACCGCACATATGATCTTTTTTTGTTACTTATCCTAGTTATCAAGTGTGTAAATCCACTTGGAACAATGGAAACAGTTGGGAAAGCCGCAGGAACTGTGAAGCAGGTACTACACAATGATTGTGAACAAGCTATAGAGCATTTAGGAGACTAGTCTTAAAGGCCCCCACCAGGGACATTGAACCTTCTAGGCAGAAGTAGAAGAATGGTTGCCTGAGAGCAAAGAGAGCAATCTCCGCTGTCCCAGACTTCTAATGACAAGTTACCTTTCTGGAACTGTCTTAGGCCACATCCGTGGGTTCCCTAGCACAATGATTAGCCCCCAGATACAACTCTGTCCATTCTGATGACCGTCTGAACTTTAACGCGGAGCACTTAGTTGTATGTGCAGAGTAAAATTACTTTTTCTTTATAAGAAAAACGCACTGGTTAGACAACGATTTCTTGACTGAATGTATTCGCAGAGTTGTGTGTGTCCGCCCCACACCGCCTCCCTCAGTAAGCTTTAGACAGCTTGAGTTTAATACCGCGAGGGTCTAGTGTTAGAAATGTGTACTTCATGCTACATTTTGGGCTCAAAAGTAAGGCACTTACATGGACAGTAGTGGTGAAAGACTCTGATTCTGCAGTTTGATCTCGGTAACTTCGATTGTCCATGGGCTCCTGAAAAAGTACCACAGTAGCACATTTAGGACTATAACTCCCAGTATGCATTAGATTGTCAAACAAAGCTTAGTACTGGAAAAAGTATTTTGCCAGCACAGAGGGATGTGTCACCCATTATCTGTGTAGTCTTCCTTTAAACTTGAAGCGCCTTGTTTGGTGTCTGATCAAAGCGCGAGCACGGGTCTTCAAGTCGTCCCACAGAAGGACATCTCCTCCCGGTCTCTCGTGCTCTTGTTAAAGCCTTTTGAAATATGTGCGAGGCTCTTCCCCCTTTCAAGGCGCACTCCCTACGTCACTTTTCCACTCACACACTGAGCGCAGGAATTAAGCTGTCGCAATAAACGACTCAGCTTTGATCAGGAAATAGGGCGGTGCGCCTGCTTGCATTAAGGAGCTTGTTTGACAGGGTAATAAGTGCGCTTAATAAATACGAGGTGATTCCATAATGCACACCTGTCATGCTAATCCTTCAGGTTCAGGAAAGGAGGCTCCCCCTGGAGCGTGCACGCTTACAGCCTCGCCGTCCCCCGTTGGTAGCTGCTCATGGGCAAGGACACACGTGGGAAGGGGAGAGAAATGACGAGAAGCACAGCTTCTGCCCTCCTAGAATGTACCAAAGTGAGTTCTTAGGTCTGCCCTGGTGGAATAATAATGAAATGGCCTTTAAAGTAATATTGCCGTATTTCTATTTTTGTTCAACGGTGTTCACTTCATCGTCCTAGGAATCATGAAATGCGGATTCAGCACTACTAGGGTTCAGTAACTTGAGGGTAGTACGCAGATCTCTGCAGCAGATGGTTTACACGCTGAGCTACCTCACCTGCTTTGATAAAAGTCTGAGGTAAACAACATCCTTCCCCCTTCATTTTTGGCAACTGGGGAAGGACTGCTACTCGTGCTTATTTTTGTCAAGTAAGTGAATGCAGTATTGAAAATTCATGATCTGTCGGCAAAGGGCCCCTTATTAAGACCAATTTACTTTCACGTTCCGTAATTAAAAAAATAAACAACTGTAATTGAACTTTGATGAGGTATCCACTTATCCAAATATCATAAGATTTTACTTTTCTCCTGGATTTCATAGTTTGTACATATATTATAAGATATACTATGCCATATACTATACTACTATAAGAAGCGTTCTAACGTTGTCCTGCTTTATTCGGGCGCTATTGACAAAACTAAATAAAACATTACCTGTTCTGGCGTTAAGTTGTTCCTGCACTCTTCGCTCTCTCAGACTCTACCCGGGCTTGTTCCCTTTCTATTCATGCTGCTCCCCCTGTTCTCAACAGTACACGTCCCCTGGATGTGCACAATATTTCCCATCACACTTTCAGATTCCAATATATAGCTCTTTGAGTCCTTTTCCTCGCAGAGGTTCGGTTTCCTCTTTTTATGGGGGGTGTCTCTGGAGTTGCATCCTTCCACCTGCTTTACCACGCTTGTGTTTTTGCTGCCAGAAGACTGCTTAGACTGTAAAAAGCTTTGTGGCTGCAGGTATTCGATGACATGTGCCATGTTTTTTTTTCCGAATAGCATTTCCTGCACGTGCTAACACTGTTAGTGGGTCTCTTGAATGAGACATCGGAACTAGACTGCTAGCCTTGTAATTTGCTGCACCAGGTACAACAGGAGAAACATTAAACACAGAGGGGCATATTTATAATACTTTCATGCAGCGCAGTGTAGAAAGCCACCTTGCTGCGCTGCTGAAAGGGCAGGAATGCGCCTTATTGAACATCATACTGCGCATTCCTGTCATTTCCTTGCGCTGGCTTTTGGCTGCCTAGCGCCAACGCAGACACCCTTGTACCATGGTGCAAGGGAGTTCGCCTTGTAAACAGGATTGTTTCTGTGCAGGAAGGTACACCTTCCTGCAAAGAAAAAAATCCTGAGAGACATTTTCCACTTTTATGTGTGCTACAGAATGCAGCACCCATAGAAAGAGGAAAAAACGAGAAGATAAAAATATATTTCTCCTTGTTACGCCTCTCCTGGGGAGGCGTAACATTCTGACACATTCCCTGGTCTAATAGTATTGGTAAATCTGAAAATGCTTCAGAATCCATGGGTGGATGCGTGGGAACACAAACACACCACCCATGGACCACCTCCCTGGGGCAGAGTAACGCAAGGCACCGATTTGGGCTGTCTTGCATTACCTCAGATTTGTATAGCAATGCAGGGCCATGTAAGGTGGCCTTGCATAGCTTGATAAATCTGACTTTAGTGTTACGTCTCCCTTGAGTGGTGCAAGGGTGAAGCAACACTATACTAAATATGGACCAGAACTTCCTATATGGTTTACATGAATATAAGTCGATATCACACATGCCTTTACCTCGCAGGCATTAAAATGTATTGTAATATCATCTAGCGATTTCCCACACAATTGAGGTGGTGTGAAGTGATATTTATATTAAAAATATATATTTGGTGGAACCCTCTCTTTATATTATGAATATAAATGCATATTTATCTCCACTACCCTTTTACATTTAACCATACAACCCTCATGTTTGCCTACCTCTAAACCTTCATAAAGCCCTTAAAGCCTGCACTACCATGTGTCCTTGCCTGTCCCAGAACCCTACAACCCCCTTACTACCCCTGTACTTCTACTCCACCCTGGACCCTAATAAAAACTCTTCAAAACCAGACTATCTTAGATCCTTACCTATCTCTGAACCCAACAAAATCCTTACTAACCTGAACCCTTACACATAGCTGAACCCTAAAAGCCCTTTACTAATCTATACTTTGTGCTTAATTCGTAAAAGAATAAGTGTCAGGCCCAAAGTTTTGCTCAGAAGCCATGCTGGGTGCAATTCAATGAGGACGTCCCAAGACTGCTGGTTCCATCTTATGCTTTTTAATTCACCACCAGACACTCCCTGGCCCTTTATCACACGTTTGAAGGTTCCTTTTTATCCTTGCTTTCTCCATTTGCTGCTTTTTTTCTCTTTTTCTTCCTACTTCTTTCCTCCTTTATGTTTTTCATTCTCTGAAATATAAACGTCAGTTCCCAAAAGTGAGGTTGACTAGGCCCCACCTGCTGCCGCCTGCTAAAATACAGCACTGCTTGTTCTCTTCCCCATCCCTGAACTCTAAAAAACCCTAACTAGCCCATACTCTTACCCATCCCTCAACCATAAAATATTCCTTAAAGATATTAATACCCCAATACCCTTACCCTTCCTGCACCCTAAAAACCCTTTACTACCCTGCACCCTACCCATCTCTGAACCCTAAAACCTCTTTACTATTGTGCACCCCTAACAATCTCTCAACCCTAAAATCCCCTTACTACCCTGTTCTCCTACCATCCCAACTCCCCCCAAAAAACTATAAACTCTCTCCCTCATCCCTGAACTTAAAAAAAGAACTACATATCCCTGAAGCCTAAAAAGCCTTTTAAAAGCATTACCACACTGAATGATTACTCTTCCAATAACACTTATATCCCTTTTTTTAAATTACATAGAAAATATGCAGTTTAAAAAACAAACTTACCTACGTGGTAAAGTTGCATGTGGTAAAGTACAAAATAGCTGGATTCTCACCTGCTTGGCAAAGGCATGTATGGTATCATCTTGGGGAATAAAGACTGCAGGGTAAAGGTTGTGTACTAGTTTCACAGTAGGAAATCTGAACATGTGACTTCCCATGGGAGATATGAGAGGGAACAATCCAAAAGAGACAGCACCTACTTGATTACTACTCTGGATCAAATTTAAAGACTAACTTTTGGTGATCATGTGTACACAGTTCACTCTTATTAATGTACCACTTACAACTAAAAGTACATTTAAAACAACCAGCAATTACTGTGTGGCAGTGGGTATAGCGATAGGGAGTAATGAGACACTCAGGTGGGTGATTGAGTATACTTGATTTTATTGTGATTTATTGGTGCCTTTGTAACAGTCACTGTCCGTGGTCATTATGTCTTGGTGATCTCCATTGTTCTCTTCTTCCTCAGGGTTCCCGGTGGCTGATGGTGGTTCCCCGGTGGTGGTATTGTCAGGTAGACCGGAAAAAGGAACAAAAGGTAGGTAAGTGGTGTGTCTGGGGACTGGTTTGTATGATTTATTGTGTGGAGAGGGCATGGAGAGAGAGAGAGAGAGAGAGAGAGAGGGGGGGTGTGAGTGGTGGTGGTTTGGGTGCAAGACTCCACTCCAAAGGAAAGATAAAGAAAATATAAAGGGATGGTTATGGGTTATAGTGCCCCGTTCCTTCACCTCTGTGGATTCAAACCTCTCTTTCCAACAATAGAACCACTCTCGTTCTGTGTTCAATGGTTAGAGCTTCCCTTGTGCTGGTACCTTTTTCCCTTCCCAAACTCCCCTCCCGACCTCCTTCTACTCACCTCCTCCACCCTCCTCCCTTCCCACTATAGACCGTATTCTATCCCTTAAGCAGGACCGTATCTGCTGTAGCCACGCCTCTCCAGGGACGTGGCGGAATTCTTGCTTTCTGGGACCTTCTTGTCCCTCCGTGGGGTTGCCTCGGGAGGTCAATGGACCTCGGTTAACTGGTTCTCCTTCTTCGATGTCGGAGTAGCTCTCCTTCGCGTCCTCCTCGATTTCACCTTCCTCTGGTCTCCCGGCGTCTCTCCTTTCCGCGTCTTCTCTTTCCTCTGTGCCCCGCGCGCGTTGTCCGTCTTTTCTTTTTAGGTTTTTGGAAACCCGGATATCCAGGTTCCCGGCTTCTGCTGCGCCGTTCCCTGTGGGACCCCCGGGGCACTTCTCAGCCCGTGAATTGGCGCAGTATGTAGCCGGGATTTCCGACACCCAGCTACATCTCCCTTCCCAAGGACGGGACTGATGGAGCTCCGTGGTCCAAGGATAACGGGATAGATAGTCCGCAGTATACTGGAGATTCCCTGGGATGTGACAAACCTGAAATGAAAAGGGTTGGAGTTCCATAAACCACCTGAGGATGCGCAAGTTTGTATTTTTGTGGGAGGCCAACCAGGTGAGAGGAGCATGGTCTGTATACAGAATAAAGGGATGACCCAAAAGGTAGTACTGTAGATTCTCAATGGCCCACTTAATGGCTAGACACTCCCTCTCGATTATTGGATAATGCTGTTCTCTAGGCATCAGCTTTCGACTTATGAATACTATGGGATGATTATGTCCGTTCTCGTCTGTTTGGGACAATACTGCCCCTAACCCTACGTCCGAGGCATCGGTTTGGAGATAAAAGGGTTTAGTAAAGTCGGGACATCTCAAGACCGGTTCAGTCATAAGGCAGGATTTTAGATGTTGAAAACTAGATAGCTGATCTGCAGTCAAGACTGATATTTTGGATGGTTGGCTTTTCTGTAACAAGTCGGTAAGGGGTGCTGCTAATGTGGAATAATTGGGTATGAACCATCTGTAATAGCCTACTAACCCCAAAAAGGAACGGAGTTCTTTTTTTGTTGTTGGGACGGGGACCTGTTGGATGGCTTCTACTTTGTTTTTCTGAGGCCGCAATTGTCCCTTCCCTATAAAATACCCGAGGTATGCAATGTGGTCATGGGCTAAGTGACACTTCTTTGGGTTAGCTGTAAGGCCTGCCGCACTTAGGACATGGAAAACCCGGTTTAGATGGTCGAGATGGTCTTCCCATGATTCGCTAAAGACCACTATATCATCTAAATAGGCGGCTGCACAATGTTGAAGGGGTCTTAAAAAGTGGTCCATTAACCTTTGGAAGGTAGCCGGAGCACCATGCAGGCCAAACGGAAGGACTGTGAACTGGTAAAGCCTTGAGGGTGTCGAGAAAGCCGTCTTTTCCCGGTCCGCTGGAGCCAGTGATATTTGCCAATACCCTTTGGTTAGATCGAGAGTTGACATATATCGGGCCTTGCCTAATTTTTCAAGTAGATCGTCGACTCGGGGAATGGGGTATGTATCGAATTGGGATATGGCATTTAACCGGCGAAAGTCGATACAGAAACGGATAGAGCCATCTGGTTTCGGGACTAATACGACTAGTGAACACCAGGGGCTGACAGATGGTTCTATAACTTTCATTTGTAGCATGGTTTTTATTTCATGCTCAATTAGATGCCGTCGGGCCTCTGGGATACAGTAGGGTCGTAGACATACTGTTTGACCCTCTGGGGTTTTGATATGATGTTGTATTAAGGTTGTCTTACCGGGCTTCCCTGAAAAGAAGCTGGTATGCTGAGCCAGGAGGCAATCCAGCTGTCTTTGTTGGGGTTTTGGTATATCAGGATTGATCTGGGGACGTTCCGAGGATGTATCTGGGTTGGTGGGGCATAGCTCAATATCTAAGGGTTTCTCGGGTGTTACCATAAAACCCGTCGCTGCAGGGGATACGGAAATAATGGGTTCCTCCCACTTCTTCAGCAAGTTGATATGATAAATCTGTACTCTTTTTGGGTTCTGTAATAATTCTATGAAGTATGTAACAGGTGAGACCGGTTTTATCACGGTATAGGGGCCTTGCCATTTGGCTAATAGTTTGTTGTCGGAACTGGGACGTAATATGAAGACTTTATCGTTGGGCTGGAGTTGTCTTGCTTTCGCACCCTGGTCCTAATAACTCTTTTGTTTGCTCTGGGCCCTCTCCATATGATTGCGAACGTCTTCCCATACCGTTTGCAGTTGGGACTTGAGTTCTTGGACGTAATCTAATAAGGGTTTTTCGCCTTCTTCTTCTTCTTCTTCTTCCCATGTCTCGGCCGCCATATCTAACAAACTACGAGGTTGCCGCCCAAAGACTAGCTCGAAAGGACTATGTCCCATAGAGGCTTGTTCGTGGGACCTTATGGCGTAAAGGACCAGTGGGAGCTTCCTATCCCAGTCTCGCCCTGATTCTGAGACGGTTTTCTTCAATAATGATTTTATGGTACGGTTATACCGTTCGACAAGGCCATCGGTTTGTGGATGATATACCGATGTTTTAAGTTGTTTGACTCCCAATGTTTTACAGATGTGTCCCATTAAAGCTGACATGAATGGGGTACCTTGATCAGTTAAGATTTCGCTAGGGAACCCGACTCTGGAAAAAAAGCCAATCATGGCCTGGGGTACATTCCTGGTCGTCATACTAGTGAGAGGTATGGCCTCTGGATATCTGGTGGCGTAATCGACGAGAACTAAAATGTAGGTATGCCCTTTGGTGGATGGGAGGAGGGTGCCTCTCAAGTCCATTCCAACCCTGGAAAAGGGATTGTCTATTATCGGTAAGGGTTGTAAGGGTGCTTTTCTCTGGGGTCCTGGGTCTACTAGTTGACATTTGGGACATTGGGTACAATACCGTCCGATATGTGCATAAACTCCCAGCCAATGAAACCAGCATAATTAATATTCCTCTGTTTTCTCTCTACCATAATGTCCCCCTCCCGGTTGATTGTGAGCAAGGTAGAGTACCTCTGTTTGGTAGGGCATCGGGTACAACTAATTGTCTTTTTTCACTATTGTCATGTTTGATGATTCGGTACAGGAGGTTTTTGTATATAAGGAAATATGGACCCACCTCGCCTGTACTTTCTGTTTTGGCCGCATTCCAGGCGTTTTGAAGGGATGGGTCTTCCCGTTGACTGCTACGGAAGAAGGGTAAGGGGGTCGGGATAGTGCCCAAAACCTTCCTTGAGTTCTCTTCCTTTTCCTGTGTCCAATAGAGTTGTTTCTCGCACCTCTTTTCCCGTTTAGTAGGTTTATAACAGAGAGGTTCACTCTCTATTTGGATGTCCGAAAAGGGAGCCTCTGTCCACCAAGAGTCTAATTGTATTCTTGTTTTTACCCTTTGTAATAGTTCAGGAAAGTGTATATAATCTGTCCCTAAGATACACTCTTCGACCAGGCCGTCCATAATCCCCATTGGGACCTCATCATGCTTCCCTTCCCACTCGAGACAAACTGAGGTCAGGGGGTATTCCCTCTTGTCTCCGTGGATACAGCATATGGAAACCCATTGTTGTGACTGATGCTCTGGTAGTTCCACCAAACCGGTTCTAAGGACGGACTGACTACATCCTGAGTCTACTAGGGCTGTAATGGTTTTGCCGTTGACTCTTATCTCCTGCATATATCTAGGGTTACCTTTCCCTGTGCACAGGACTCTTCCCTGTGTTATCCCGATTTCCATAGGTTCTGTTTTGTCCTCCTTGAGAGGGCATACCCGTGCTATGTGTCCCCATTCGCCACAACTGTAGCACTGAGGTTGCTGCATAGGAGGTTTTTCACCTGCTCTGGGTAAAGGAGTGTCTTCGACAGTCTTTCGGGGAAAGGACCGAGTAGGTATTGGTTGAAGTCGGGTTGAAGGGCTTTTCATTTTGGAGGGTCTGCTCTTAAATTCAGTCGACCGGTGGTAGGCGCAGGCCAGGTCAATTGCCATAGTTGTATCGACTTTAGGGTGCTGTCGGATCCAACTACGTGTGAGCGGGGGAAGGGATTCCAAATATTGTTCCAGAAGGACCGCTTTTATAACATCTTCCCTATCGGTTAATATGGGTCCTAGCCATTTCAGTCCTAGGTCATTTACCCTATAATACAATGTCCTGGGGTCTTCGGTAGGGGTCCATTTTATTTTACGGAATCTTAGGCGGCAGTACTCCACGTCGTGTCCCACACGTTCCCGGATACTCTTCTTGATTTCGTTATATGGGGTTGTCCCATCAGGATTGGCTGCCTGACATGCGGTTTGTAGGATGCCCGTTAATAAGAGAGCCACATACTGACCCCATCGATCTTCGGGCCATTGGGTGGAGGAAGCCACCCTTTCAAAGTTTGTAAAGAACGCATCGGGGTCTTCCCCCTCTTGAAACTTTTGGAAGACCGAACTCGGTACGTTAGGGTGGACCTTACTGGCAGCAATGGTGTCCGTTAACTTTTGTAGGGCCGTCTCGTGCACCAACTGATTATTTGCGATAATAGCGGCCTGGCTTTTTAATGCATTCTGGAGGGCCTCTCTACCTTCCTTGGCTTCTATTTGTTGGGCCTCCCATACCATTTGGAGATGGCTTTGGCCTTCGGCAAGTTGTTGTATCATATCCTCTATAATGGGCTTCACTTCCATGATGTCCTAGGTGGTCTGTCTTCTATCGCTACTTCCTTCCCCACTTCTGACACCACTGTGGCAGTGGGTATAGCGATAGGGAGTAATGAGACACTCAGGTGGGTGATTGAGTATACGTGATTTTATTGTGATTTACTGATGCCTTTGTAACAGTCACTGTCTGTGGTCGTTATGTTTTGGTGATCTCCTTTGTTCTATTCTTCCTCAGGGTTCCCGGCGGCTGATGGTGGTTCCCCGGTGGTGGTATCATCAGGTAGACTGGAAAAAGGAACGAAAGGTAGGTAAGTGGTGTGTCTGGGGACTGGTTTGTATGATTTATTGTGTGGAGAGGGCGTGGAGAGGGAGAGAGAGAGAGAGAGATAGAGAGAGAGAGAGAGAGAGAGAGAGAGAGAGAGAGATAGGGTGTGTGTGAGTGGTGGTGATTTGGGTGCAAGACTCCACTCCATAGGAAAGATAAAGAAAATAGAAAGGGATGGTTATGGGTTATAGGGCCCCGTTCCTTTACCTCTGTGGATTCAAACCTCTCTTTCCAACAATAGAACAACTCTGGTTCTGTGTTCAATGGTTAGTGCTTCCCTTGTACTGGTACTTTTTCCCTTCCCAAACTCCCCTCCCAACCTCCCTCTACTTGCCTCCTCCATCCTCCTCCCTTCCCACTATAGACCGTATTCTATCCCTTAAGCAGGACCGTACCTGCTGTAGCCACGCCTCTCCAGGGATGTGGCGGAATTCTTGCTTTCTGGGACCTTCTTGTCCCTCCGTGGGGTTGCCTCGGGAGGTCAATGGACCTCGGTTAACTGGTTCTCCTTCTTCGATGTCGGAGTTTCTCTCCTTCGTGTCCTCCTCGATTTCACCTTCCTCTGGTCTCCCGGCATCTCTCCTTTCCGCGTCTTCTCTTTCCTCTGCGCCCCACGCACGTTGTCCATCTTTTCTTTTTAGGTTTTCGGGAACCCGGATATCTGTGTTCCCGGCTTCCGTGACGTCATTCCCTGTGGGACCCCCGGGGCACTTCTCGGCCCGTGAATTGGCGCAGTATGTAGCCGGGATTTCTGACACCCAGCTACATACCGATTGTGACTACCCTAGAACTTAATCTGTGGTGGTGGTGGGATCGTCAGTCATTTTTGGGGGCTTGCACATTATTTTTCATTATCAGACTTTGACCCAGAGCGAAAGAAAAAGACCAAAATGTCAGACGGAAAGTGGAAGAAAACAATAGGAAAATAATGGGAAAAGGAGAAAGGGTGGATGAAGAACAAAACTGAAGAATTATATAGTGAGAAGTGTAGGGTGCAGGAAGAAAGAGGCAGTGCTCAATTTGAGGTGGTGGTTGCAGGGGGCACACCAACACTCATTTTTGGGAATGGGAGTTATTTTTTATCATCGGTCTGTGACGCAGACCAAGAAAGAGAAATTTAGAATAGGGAGAAAGAATGAGGAAGCGAAATATAGGTCAACAATAACAATGCGAGAAAGAGAGAATGAAAACAAATCTGCAAGAGTGGGATAAGGAAACAGGAATTGTAGTATGGTTGAAGATTGAGGCATTAGGTGGAATTAAGACTAGGCAGCTTTGGATTCAGCAACTCTGGCGGCAGCATTGTTGACAAAAACATTTGGTCCAGGCACATACCCATTTCCAAATAAAGCACTGGACAGAGAGGTGAGGTGGAATCAGATCTTAGCAGCCTAGAAAATTGGCAACACCGATATGCACCAGCCATGGGCTCCTAAGGAAATCTTTGACCCCTGCACTTATTTAACTTTATTACCAAATTAAGAACTGATGAAGGCAGCAAAACCAATTATTTGTCAAAGGAAATGACCACTAGGTAGTAAGTAAGAGATCTCCAGAAAACCTAAAAAAGAGCTCAATTTCAAAAGGTTTTACAAGCTACTGTATTTATTTGTAGGATAAAGCCTTCTTTGAGAAACCAGTTGATCACAAGTTCCACAATAGCTCACTTTCCATTTTGTCCACTTTAATTCATATTTGCTGTTCAATACATTTCACATGGACGCTTTAATTAATGACTGACTGTCAGAATTCATATAACTCTCACTTCCCTTCTGGGTCTCTTGGGTCATGGAATAACACCATATGAAACATAATGGTCTTTATTTATTCTTAAATATAGTGGAGTGAGAGGAACAGCCTGATGTCCACTGGCAACAAGTTCTAGGTAGGAGGAACCAGTGCTGAGGAGGAGGAACCAGTACTGAGGAGGAGCAACCTCTTCATATAGTGAACTTGAATTTAGGTCCACACAACAGTGCTTTTTCACTACTAAGCAATGTTGGAAAAGGCCCACAGGATAAATTTAGGGGACAAGTAGCCAGGTGCTAAGTGATGTAAGCATTTGAAAGTAAATTTGTGTTGAAACGCTACCAATCCTTGAGTAGGATATAGCACAATAGCTTGTAGGTGGAATCATTTGGTAAGCTGTATCATTTACATCATCCATTGTGAGCTTTATATGTGAAAAAACTGCACTCTCCTCCGGAAATTAATATTTTCAAGATATGGGTGGAAATTCCAGGGAGAGCATCCAGACTAGATCTCCCTACCAGAAAAATAATCTAAGGCATATACACACAATGTACAGAATTGTCCAATTGGGCAGGTCCCTAGTTAGACATAGCAGCCATCTCACAGCAACTAGGACCTATGAGATGACTCATCATGGTGAACGAGTCCCTTTAAAGTATAGAAAGAGCATATCCCAGGGACTGGCTGCACACATTTGTGAACACGTGCACACTGCAAGACAAGCCGAAGACTGCACATGTTTCATCTAGCTGCCATTGTACTCACATCTGAGGGCTCATATCCTCAAGTAGGAGCCCGAAAAACTGCCAAAAGAAGAACTTAACTCTGGAGTAAATGTGCACCAAACTACTAGGTTTTAGGCTATTGAAGTCAAACTGGAAATACTTAAGTGAACTAGAAACAAACAAGACCTTCTGAATTGCCTGACCGTGTACCATATCTAGATTTGTATTTTGCTTACGGCTGGTCCCCTGTAATGTCAGTAATGCTTTTGACGCATCAGCAATTACGTAGCAGAAGCGTGTTCCATCTTAATATTTAGCTCAGATATCCTGACATGGGCTAATGTGTTACATGTTTTAAGAGTGCATTAGTCCCAGAAAGAGTCAAGAATCCAATATGTAATTCTCTTCACTAAGCACAAAACCTACATCAGCAAAGTACAAAAACTGGGGGGCAACATAAATTGACTATCCATTGCACCCCAGCCAAGAGCCTACAAACAGCCAACCCAAATCTGATTCACCGATGAGTCTTCACATGGCAAATACCTAGAGGTGGATAATTAGTGGTTTTCAGCCCCAAGCTCTTGAATGGCCAGAGACATGACATGAAGGCCTGATCTAACAGACTTTACTCCAGGAGAGGAGAAAAGAGGAGAAAATGGAAGAAAAGGGATGGCGGCTTCAGAATATCAAGACAGTGGCCCTCCCTATGAGGCTGGGAGTCGTACCGCCAACAGGCTAGTGGAGAAGGCTGCCAAATTATGACCATGGCGGTAGTCACAACGGAATTTATCCAAACCACCGCCGGCACCACCACTGCAGTCAGCCCACCATAGACGACGGTAGTCACCTGCAGGCCAGAGGAGACTATGTTTATGCTGGACATATTACGAGCCTGCACACCACCAAGGTTTCCGCCACGGTCGCACCACCATGTAAACCCAGGCGGAAACCAACTGTATAAAAGGAGACACTCACTTTAAGGAAGCCATACTCGTCCAGAGCCGCCATCGAACCTGAACTACCCATCTTCCACTGCTCCTGCTCGCCCATAGACACTGGAATCAACGCAGACGACAACAGCAACCGTAAGTACACACACTTACCTGTCACTGTTGTAAATTGTCAAAGTACGTATGCACACACAACATACCAATTGGGAATGAGTGGCGAGGGTGACACACACACACCTAACCTCACATTGATATGCACACTCAGAGACAGCCACATACACACCCGCACATATACAGTATACACACTACGGCCATCACACACACACCTCAAAAACATACAACTACTTCCAGAAACACAGCACTGGCATAGTCACACACAACAACACACAAAACCACCAAACGACACTACAACACCACAACTGCAAAACCACTAAAGCATTGGCAAGCACCCAAAATAGACACTACCCATTGACAAATCACACATACAACACAACGTACCACCAACAGAGAACAAACATACACTATCACATAACCATACAATGCAGAATTCGACATACCCAACAAATACACATCACAACGTATCTGACATACCAATCACCCCACACGCACACAGTCCAAGCACACAAAGGCACACAAGACTGTAACAAACACATGTCTCCAGAAACACCACTCAATGCCTTGACAACATGTCCCCAGTATACACGAGGACATCACACAACACACACCCATCACTAAGTGACAAATGCACTGCACACAAACTCACATGCTGCCCAGACAAAACAGGTAGCACAACCACCACTTACACACAAATAGTCACACACAATCAATGTCAGCCATGTTTCTAATATGCTCTAAAAAAATAAATCCCCGGACACATATGTAACATCGAAACCAACAACTGGTTGGCCCAATTATACAATATAAAATGTAATAAATATGAAACAGTCAAGGCCATAGGCCAGTCCAATAGGAAATACTGCAATATGAACTTGATGAACATCTTGGTGTCCCGAACATGACTCATGGCTGCCATGTAACCTCCACACATAGGGGCATCAAGGGGGCAGGCAGGCACCCAGGAATTATGGGAGCCAAAGGGCAGGAGTTTGGGCTTACAACTGGGAGGGGAACCTTTGGGATTGGGAGTTTGTTAGGTCTAGGCTTAGGGGAAGGCTAGGTTCTCTTGTGAGGGGTAGACTTATTGGTGGGGGAGGGGCATGGGTACTTGCAGGGGGGTTGGAGAGGACTTGGGGGTAGGAGGGACGGGCCTGGAGAGGGAAACAAAGCATTAAGGGAATTTCACTGGGGGGAAGAGGAGTAGGGAAAAGGACCAAACACGAAAAACACATTTTTTTGACACACTGGGACGGTCATCAGAAGGGGGATTGGGAGTGGAGGGTGAGAGAGTGCTTGTCTCGGTGTGGTCGCTGTGGGTGCGTGTGTGTGGGAGGTATACTTGTGGGTGGTGGGTGTCTGTTGGGTGGATGAGTAAGGGCGTTTAGGTGTATGGGACTAAGGGGGAGTGGAGGTGCTGGGGAATGCTGTGGTGGGTGGGTGACTGTCTGCTGGAGTGGTGCCTGCAGGTATGGTGGATGTGCTGCATGTAGGAGCATCAGTCGTTGTGATGTCTGCGGATCTGGTGACTGGTGTGGATGTCTGTGGGTCTGCTGTGGTGCTGTCTGTGGGTAAGATAGGTGTAGTGGTTGGATCTGTGAATGTTGGTGTGGTGTCTGCAGGTGTGTCAGGTATTGTGTCTGTGATGCTGGGGGTGTTGGGGGTGTCAGGGCAGGTTGTGACTGCTGATGTGTGTGCAGGTGTATGCTGCTTGTGTGCATGCCAGTGGTGTGTCTTGTGGTGCTTGTGTTTGTCTGAGCTACCCTTGGATGTTGAGGTGGATGCATGCTTTTCTGTCTGTGTGCTTTGGCTGGGTCAGGGAAGAGGGGTTTGGGAATGGGAAGAGGAAGGTGGAGGGGGGCGGAAGACAAAGGGTGACTTGGCTGCCATCAGTGTGGAGGCCAGGGCCTGAAAGGATCTCTGTAGGCCAGCCCTCCAGGAATGCATTACTCTGTTGGACTTGAATTGCCAGTCCCTGGATGGGATTCATGATGTTCAACTGACTCACAGAAATCGACCTCTGGTGGTCAATAGCCTCCTCACTGAGGACAGCAGGGCTGGCAGGGGCAGAGGTGCCTGCAGCAAAGGAGACGCCCACCCTCTTGGGTGAGCGGGCACGGCCAACTGGGTGGGGAGCTACAGGAAGGGTGGTGGTAGTAAGGGGAGTGGTGGACAGAGATGGTGCTGGGGTGGGCTCAGACGGGTCTGCCACTGCCAGGGAGTGCCACTGAGGGAAGGATTCTGCTAATGAAGACGTGGAACCTGTCTCCCCCTTGGCACCCCCCTCACGTTTCGGGCCACTGGGTCCCTCGGTGTCAGTGGTATCAGGACTCTGGGTCCCGCGGCCAGCAGCATCCCCATTCAGCTGTGCCCCATCTCTTTCGCTTGCCGATGCTGATGCACAGAAAGTGAGAGAGAGAGAAGGAGAGAGAGAGAGAGAGAGAGAGAGAGAAAGGATCATCACATTTTCCATACACAAACATTACAACATTCACAACAGTAGTTCTGCATCTCCTGCTAGAAAATCCAGTTAGAAACCCTTCAGAGCCTACATCTTGTCACAACAAGATACTTCCAACTTACCCATATGACAACAGTCTCACCACAACATAAGCCAACCATCTGACCACTTCTTGACCATCCCATCAATTCAGCTGTAACTCAAAAGCATCATGCACATGATCGAATTTCTAAACCAAACAATTATCACCATACAGATCATCACTGTCCATCATCAGAACAGTCTAAGGAAATGCAGGTGACTGATAACACAATATAATGACTACTACCACGACTCCACACCTGCCAGTTCATCGCCAAACGTCATGCTCCATGAAAGTAAAGTCATCTCACTTCACATACAACACAGCATGTTGCCTTCCAATCACATGCCTAACTGATCATTCTGTACACAGCTTACATAATAACAAAAACCTCCAATGAATACACTACATGTGGCATTCCCATACAGTGTGCATCACAAAATGACATAGCATGTCAGTGAAACATCTATCTAAATATTAGGAAAAGAATCATTAGGAGTTTCTGCACCCATTAATCAGATACATTGCCACATTGACAACAATTATATGTACTACAACAGGGGCCTACCTAGCACACCAGGTACATCCACAGACAACCACAGGGAGCATAGTTACACCAACAAAACAACATACACCAAACAATGTGCTTGAGGGGCTAATATCATCCCACCTGACATGCTGAATAGAAGCCTCTACATGACAACATCAGAACACCTATATCACCAACAACTGCCCAGACATATGATTCTCACTACCTACATCCAGAACTAACACTTAACAACTGATTACTAATGTACTCATGAATGACACATACACCTAGAGTCAGGCAAATTGTCTGACAACATATCCCACAACACTAACAGGTGTATGTGATATGGAACATCTGCTGCACCATTAAGTCAGGAAGAAATGAGCAGAGCCATAACCATAACTGTCCAAACAGCCTCAGATCAGCAAAGTTAAGTCTGGGGAAAAAGGCTACAATATCACATCAGCGGAAAGTATCAATTGACACATGATGTGGGCAGCAAATAGCATATGTAGCACTCATATAGGTATGGCATTGGCCTATGTAGCATGGACAATGCACATGGGCTAAGGGTTAAGCAGCCTAGCCACTTGCGTTCTCTACAACAAAGATATCAGCATATCACCTCTTTGTGCACATGTCAATGTAATACCATGAAATATGAATGTCTTATTGTCACCACGAGTTCCACATTGTAGGATGTCCACCCTTAGCAAACTTCACATTTCCCAATGGATGAATCTGACATGGCAATGGGGACACCTCCTCAGACCACATAGGGAGTGTACTAAGTTGGCCATACCAAAAGCCTGATTTATATGACAGCCTCACATGAAGTGTCCAACTATTTCAGGACACAGGATTAGTTGGCCCTGTTACTCATCTCTCAGACTCAATGTTGCACATAGAGCCGATCCAGTTCAACAGAAGTGGTCAGACAACTTAAAGCTAAATAACTCACCATTTGGGTGAATGGACTTGGAGCACTAGGTGGAAAGGATGACACACAGGTAACAAGTACGTATGGCTGAGTACAGTCACACATATGACTCAGTCACATGTGCATCTCCACATGCAGTCATACTATTTGCTAGACGAAGGTGATTAACATGTTCCCATGCACAATACAATGGCCACATCTGTGTTTCTGTGTTTGTATATTGGCAACTGGAGTACCATGTATTCCTAGTAGTCAACATACCTGTAGCACGTACAGCATCGTCACAACTGCAATACTTAGACAGCATACGCTAATCTATCAGAGGAAAGTACATGGGTTCTCTTAGTACTTACCCACTCGTGGCTGCTGTGAGGCCCTCAAACACCCTTCCAACTCAGGGTAGGCCACCGCCAAAATGAGGGCCTTAGCGGTGTTCACGGTCTGACGGGCACCCCTCCCTCATTCAGAGGACATCTCCAGCTTGTCCACTGTGGTCTTCTGGGCCCAGCGTCTCTGGTCCTCCCACCGCTTCTTACAGTCGGTGCTCTACTGGCTGTGGATCTGATGCCATTCGCAATCCCTATAGCATACCTCCCATGGTTCAAGTCTTGTCAGTGCTACACTTCCTGGCCTTCTGGGCCCTTTCAGAATACAGTGGCCCTAACTGCAGGGGTGTCTCAGCCAATGTTCAGTCTGGTTTTGAAGGATGTACTGGGTGCATTGTTGAAACACCTGGACAGCTCCATAAAGGTTTCCCAACATGCGGATTTGGCCTATGTGAAGGTAGGGTTTTATGCTATGGGACACATTCCACATGTCGTTGGAGCCATTGATGGCATCCATGTAGCCTTGGTACCCCCCCATGCTGATGAACAGGTGTATAGGAACAGAAAAAACTACCACCCCATCAACTTTCAAGCAGTGTGTCTGGCAGACCAATACATTTCACAAGTCACTGCAAAGTATCCAGGATCAGTCCATGATTCCTTTATCATGCAGAACAGCAATGTCCCACTGCTGATGACACCATTCTGCACAGAGAGGGTCTGGCTGGTTGGTAAGTTACAATTGAAATGTGTGTTTGCAATGTATGTCTCCTGCCATCACAATGTTGCATGTCTCACATATATGTTTGTGTTGTTGAACCAATTTGTTCACAGTGACTCTGGCTATCCAAACCGTCCTTAGTTCTAATACCAGTGAAGTACACAACCACGCCACGGGAAGTCCGCTACAATGAGGCCCACAGAAGGACAAGACGTGTAGTTGAGTGGACTTTTGGGCTCCTGAAGGCAAGATTTAGGTTCTTGGACTTATCAGGAGGAACCCATCCTCTATGGACCCAACAAGGTATGTCAAATGATAGTTGCCTGCTGCAAGCTCCACAATCTTGCCCTGAGATGTCAGATACCATTTATACCAGATGAGGGGTAGGCAGTAGACCCTGTGGGTGGAAATGTAGATATGCCAGGTGTAAAGAAATGGCTCCCTGTTGCAGTTACCCCCCACTTTTTGCCTGATACTGATGCTGACTTGACTGAGAAGTGTGCTGGGACCCTGCTAACCAGGCCCCAGCACCAGTGTTCTTTCACCTAAAATGTACTTTTGATTCCACAATTGGCACACCCTGGCATCCAGGTAAGTCCCTTGTAACTGGTACCCCTGGTACCAAGGGCCCTGATGCCAGGGAAGGTCTCTAAGGGCTGCAGCATATCTTATGCCACCCTGGGGACCCCTCACTCAGCACAGACACACTGCTTGCCAGCTTGTGTGTGCTGATGAGAACAAAACGAGTAAGTCGACATGGCACTCCCCTCAGGGTGCCATGCCAACCTCACACTGCCTATGCAGTATAGATAAGTCACCCCTCTAGTAGGCCTTACAGCCCTAAGGCAGGGTGCACTATACCACAGGTGAGGGCATATGTGCATGAGCACTATGCCCCTACAGTGTCTAAGCAAAACCTTAGACATTGTAAGTGCAGGGTAGCCATAAGAGTATATGGGCTGGGAGTCTGTCAAAAACGAACTCCACAGCTCCATAATGGCTACACTGAATACTGGGGAGTTTAGTATCCAACTTCTCAGAATAATAAACCCACACTGATGCCAGTGTTGGATTTATTAAAAAATGCACACAGAGGGCACCTTGGAGGTACCCCCTGTATTTTACCCAATTGTTCAGTGCAGGACTGACTGGTCTGTGCCAGCCTGCTGCTGAGAGACGAGTGTCTGACCTCATGCGGTGAGAGCCCTTGTGCTCTCTGAGGACAGAAACAAAGCCTGCTCTGGGTGGAGGTGCTTCACACCTCCCCCCTGCAGGAACTGTAACACCTAGCAGTGAGCTTCAAAGGCTCAAGCTTCGTGTTACAATGCCCCAGGGCACTCCAGCTAGTGGAGATGCCCGCCCCCTGGACACAGCCCCCACTTTTGGCGGCAAGTCCAGGAGAGATAATGAGAAAAACAAGGAGGAGTCACTGGCCAGTCAGGACAGCCCCTAAGGTGTCCTGAGCTGAGGTGACTCTGACTTTTAGAAATCCTCCATCTTGTAGAAGGAGGATTCCCCCAATAGGGATAGGAATGTGACCCCCTCCCCTTGGGAGGAGGCACAAAGAGGGTGTACCCACCCTCAGGGCTAGTAGCCATTGGCTACTAACCCCCCAGACCTAAACACGCCCTTAAATTTAGTATTTAAGGGCTCCCCTGAACCTAAGAATTTAGATTCCTGAAACTACAAGAAGAAGAAGACTGCCGAGCTGAAAAACCCCTGCAGAGGAAGAACAGAAGACACCAACTGCTTTGGCCCCAGTCCTACCGGGCTGTCTCCTGCCTTCCAAAGAACCCTGCTCCAGCGACGCTTTCAAAAGGACCAGCGACCTCTGAATCCTCAGAGGACTGCCCTGCTTCAAGCAAAACAAGGAACTCCCGAGGACAGCGGCCCTGCTCCAAAAGAACTGCAACTTTGTTTCAAGGAGCAGACTTAAAGACCCCTGCAACTCCCCGCAAGAAGCGTGAGACTTGCAACACTGCACCCGGCGACCCCGACTCGACTGGTGGAGAACAACACCTCAGGGAGGACCCTCCGGCGACTCCGAGACTGTGAGTAACCAAAGTTGTCCCCCCTGAGCCCCCACAGCGACGCCAGCAGAGGGAATCCCGAGGCTCCCCCTGACCGCGACTGCCTGAACTCCATTTCCCGACGGCTGGAAAAGACCCTGCACCCGCAGCCCCCAGCACCTAAAGGAACGGAACTCCTGTGCAGGAGTGACCCCCAGGAGGCCCTCTCCCTTGCCCAGGTGGTGGCTACCCCGAGGAGCCCCCCCTTGCCTGCCTGCACCGCTGAAGAGATCCCTTGATCTCTCATTGAAATCTACAGAGAACGCGACGCTTGTTTGCACACTGCACCCGGCCGCCCCGACGCTGCTGAGGGTGTACTTTCTGTGTGGACTTGTGTCCCCCCCCGGTGCCCTACAAAACCCCCCTGGTCTGCCCTCCGAAGACGCGGGTACTTACCTGCTGGCAGACCGGAACCGGGGCACCCCCTTCTCTCCATTGAAGCCTATGCGTTTTGGGCACCTCTTTGACCTCTGCACCTGACCGGCCCTGAGCTGCTGGTGTGGTATCTTTGGGGTTGCTCTGAACCCCCAACGGTGGGCTACCTTGGACCCAAACCTGAGACTTGTAAGTGATTTACTTACCTGACAAAACTAACAAAAACTTACCTCCCCCAGGAACTGTGAAAATTGCAGTGTCCACTTTTAAAACAGCTTATTGTGTTTTATGTAAAAAGTATACATGCTAATGTAATGATTCAAAGTTCCTAAAGTACTTACCTGCAATACCTTTCAAATGAGATATTACATGTAGAATTTGAACCTGTGGTTCTTAAAATAAACTAAGAAAATATATTTTTCTATAACAAAACCTATTGGCTGGATTTGTCTCTGAGTGTGTGTTCCTCATTTATTGCCTGTGTGTATGTACAACAAATGCTTAACACTACTCCTTTGATTAGCCTACTGCTCGACCACACTACCACAAAATAGAGCATTAGTATTATCTCTTTTTGCCACTATCTTACCTCTAAGGGGAACCCTTGGACTCTGTGCATACTATTCCTTACTTTGAAATAGTGCATACAGAGCCAACTTCCTACGTTTTTAGGTGATGAAGAGCTAGAGGAAGATGAAGCAGGAGACTCTAGGGCTGATCTCATCAATTAGTACTTCAACTGACTAAAAGGTATGTGAAGGTGACGTAATGTTGTGATGTAACTGAGCAACCTGAAGTTGATGGCTAGCATGCCACCTCCTTTCTTGCATCATCTGTGGGGGTGTAGATCGCTCCAATGCCTATGAGTGAGTTGTGCATGCAGATTGAAAGTTTGTATTGTGTACAGGACAGAGTGGTCTCCATGTATTGTTACAGCAGATGCAAAGTTAAACTTGTGGACATGACTTCGCTGATGTGAGGAATGTATTCTGCTATGTCCTATCCTTTTTCCCTTTCACTTACAGATTTGCCTAGATCCTGTTTGGCTCATCAACCTTGGCAAACGAAAGACAGTGTCCGAAGCATATGTGAATTGCTCACTGACATGAGAAGCGGACATCTCTGAAGCCAGATACTATTAGTGTTGATTATGTGGGGGGTAACCAAGATTGTCAGGACACTGGGGTGAAAAAGTGTTTTCCTATAAAAGTCACCTTTTGGGTACAAGAGGTTGTCAATTGGTGTTTTTTCTGTCTGGAAATGTGTCTGGCTCATGTGTAAATGTTGTACCATGGCCTCTCACATCACAATGGTTTCAGTTGTTTGTAATCTACCTTGAACCTAGCTGTCAGTGTGTTCCTACTATGCAGACCAATGTGCATGTCACTATAGACTGACATAGGTGAGTGACAAGCCTACAGGTATGGGACCAATGTAAGTGAAAGGTTTCAGCCTGGGTACTTCAGTACTGATCTTTGTATGTACCATGGGATTTGACATTTTGAAGCTATGGTATGAGTATGTGATAAGGCTTTACCAGGTGATACAAAGGACTTATCATTGTGCCTCTTGACTTGTAGGAAAATTACCACAAGCCTAACTTCTGTATCCTGTGTTTTAGCATTGTGTGTCACCTTAGCAAACATCATGATGCCACTCTCAGTCATGGTCTATGTGCTCTTTGCATATCTACCTATAAATGTGTGTAGATGTAGACTTCAACTTATTTGGAATCTATCCTGTTATATTCCTGTTGTAATGAGTCTCCTGCTGATGGAGTCCACGCTTGATGTCCATAACAAGGGATGTACAGTACAGAGGGACATATTCAGACCAGAGTTGGCATGCATAACTATTGTACATGGATGATAAATGACACATTCACAGGACCTGTGTTTAAGTGTGATTTATTGTGGATATAGAAACAATATCTATGACTAGTAACTTAAAAAACAAAACAATAAAATGATGGGTTAAGTCATGATGGATGAAATCATTAGGGTAGCTGATACACTATTTGGAAACACAAGCCCAGTGTCCTTGTACCATAGAAAAATGGAGTTAGGTTGCAGAACAGTCAACAGGGTGTATCTGTGGCACACTCGGGGAACAATTCAGGAGAGGTTCACTTTCTGGCAGTGGGTTTGGCCCTAGTATCTGATCCTGCTGAATGTATGGTTGTGTGTCCATGTTTGCGGGGGGGTTCTTTAGCTACAGAGAGTGGTTGTCTAGGGCATGCCCTTCCCCTGGCAGGGCCTCCATGCCACTAGCAGACGCAGAAGTCAGAGGGGTTGCTTTCTCATTGCTTGTGCAAGGGGCCAGATGTGGGTACAAAACCTACTCAGGGTGGTATTCATGTCTCTCAGCACCCCTACAATGGACGCCAGGTGGGCATTTTGTGCCTGCCACTGCACCATGACTTCCTGGTAGTTGTCCCTCTGCAGCATTTGGATTTCCCCCAACATGGTGATGACTTGTCCCATCATGCCTTGAGAACTTTCGTAGGCTCCCAAGATCTGGGAGATAGTTTCCTGGTCAATTCTGTCCCTTTGAGCCCCCATCCTCTGGCCCACAGAATCCCTCCGACACACCCTACCCCTTTGTGCCCGTGCCCCTGGCACAGTGTGCCCACTCCCAGTGGTTGCAGATCCATCATTGTCAGGGGTGGCAAGGTGAGACTCAGGTACCTGTGCTGTGGGGCACACAATATATGAGACAGTCCCTGGGACACAGGTTTGGGGGCAATGGTTGCCTGTGATGTTGATGCAACAGGGCTGGAAGGAGTTGATGTGGGCAGTGTGTGGCTGAGAGTTGACCAGGTGTCCCAGATGGGCCAGGTTCTTCGTCAGTGTCCAGACATCCAGAGGTGTTGTCCTCACTGGGGCCTTCATCCAGAGGGGTAGTGACAGTTTCTGGTATCCTCTCCATGGTGACAATGGCAAGGTTACCTGTGGAGGGAGTGAAACACAGAGTTCAGGTTAAAATGGGTGTATTCTTGCATTTGTGTGAGATGCAGCAATGACATTGATGGGTGCTGCACAGCATACCTTAGTTGTACATACAGCTCTGTGACTTGAATTCCATACTCCATGTAAAGAGTTGTTAGACTAGGTTGGTAGTGATTGTAGTGCTGATGGCATCTGATATTGTCTGATTATAGACATGACTGTTCACCTCTGTTACCTAGTGAACTATCTGACATGCTAAATGGCACAAATAAGAGCTGTACAATGCACATTGGTGTCCTTGTAGGTACACAGTGTGTGAGTACACAATGGACATTGCCCTGTATCTGGATGTACTGCATATACATCGACTCAGCCATCTGACTTTCCAAAAAAGGTGGTGGGTCTATTTCTAGCTTTGGATCTTTAATCTGTGATCATTATGAATGAGCACTCAGCTACTGCTGTGTTTTGCTTGGGATGCTAGTGTGAGTGAGGCATTGCATTGCTGTCATTGCCATGTACTGTTCCACACTAGAACAATCAAGATGGTGTAAATAGAAAATTAGGTAAACATGCATGATTTGATATTGTGTGCACATTCCAGGTTTTCACAATGATGGGATATTGCATTCTGGGAGTTGTAGTGATATGACTAGCCATTAGTTCACATGCCATTTCCAAGGACTGTGGGGCCAGAAGAGTTCAGTGGACATATGACATGGCATGGAGGAGTATTAGGTGATTTGGACAGAGGTGTAGTGGCTGAAATGTTAAATGGGGTGGGTTTAGGTGGTGAGAGACCATGCAGGACAAGACGACTGGGTAACATGAATGTTGTGGGTGCATACCAGACTCCACTCCCCCAGATATTTCTGTCAGGCCCTCAGAATGCAGGATGTCCAAGACTTTCTCCTCCCAAGATGTGAAAGTAGGCGGAGGAGGTCTTCAGTACCGCTAGCTGGTGCCTGGTTGCCAAGGAACGTAACTTCCCCCTGTGGTCACTCCACCTCTTCCTGATGTCCTCCTTTGTGCATGATTAACTGCCTATAGAATTGACCCGGTTGACTATTCTTTGCCACAACTCCATTTTCCTGGCTACAGATGTTTGTTGGACCCGTGCTTCAAACAGGTGTGGCTCTACCCTTACACTGACCCTCAACTCCTCATCAGTGAAACGTGGGTATTTTTGTGGGGACATGGTAGTGGTTGTGAAGTCGCTGTGTGGGGGTGTTGTAAGTGAAAGGGTGCAGTGTTCGGTAAATGGTAAGGTGTAGGTGCTGTGATGTGAGAGGGTGACGGTTGTTGTGGATTGTGTGTGCTAGTAATGTGTGTATTGTGTATCTTGTGCTGATGTGGGGTGAGTGCTGAGTGAAATATGTATGTGTGCCTATAATTTAAATTGCCATTTCTAATTTGATTTGCTTCCTAGAGGTTGTGAGTGGCATTCTGGATGCAAATGATTGTGGGTTGGTAGGGGTGTGTTATATACAGTAGTGCAGTGAGTAGGTTTGTCGGGTGTGGGGATGTGTGTCAGGTGTGGGGTAAAAACTATCTAATGTGGTGTGGTGTTCTGACTCAACTGAGTTGAGACCGCCGCGGTTCACACCGCCAATGGTTTTCCACCATGAAAGAACCGCTATTGTGATTTGTGGATCGTAATATGATGGGAGGATTTTTGTTGGGCTGGTGGTGCAGGTGATGGGACCGCCTCTTTTCAGTCCTTTAGTGTCCTGGTGGTTTCAGGTATTTGGCTGTTTTTTGGTAGAGTTCTGGGTGTGACTTATAATACGGCAGTTGTATACCACTGCAACGGTCTTGCTAAAAGACCACCAAGCTCGTAATGAGGCCCAGTGACTCATGCCAGGCTAGATTATGATAACTTCAATGTTGTCAGAAAACTCACTGGTAAAATCTACTGCCTGAAAGAGGCTATCTGTAAGATGATATATGGTGCAATAAACAAATAAAATCAAAATTGAACTTTGCCTTTGACAGGAGGAGCCTTAGAGAAATGGCAAACATAGATTTATACCTCAGCATTGGGTTAAACTCTTCCTCCTTTTTTCTATGTCACTTAGGTCTCCGTTTTCTTTATTTGGCTGTTTAGCTGCAAGTCTGCATATTCTGAGCTTCACAAAACTCCTAATTAAATCGATCCGTAAATAATCAAATGTGTCAAAAGCCAAATGCATCTTTCCAGTTATTTGTTGGGGTCATTAAAGGTAGATTGCTGACGTTATTCTACGGATATCTGAATGCTCAAAACTCAGACTGCCCCTTTATTCTGTGTGAAGTTCCTCAAGAAAGTGCTGCAGTGTTTTGTATAGAATTGAACATGAAAATGTGGCTTTTTTACTTCACAGTTTATTCTCCCAACCTATTGGGACTTTTCATTTTGTCAGTCCTTAGAACACAGTCCCATATTCCAACAGTTTTAAAGTACTATTCTATATGAATATTTAAAAGTCAACAAACCGGCTTTCTTGCTCCTCCCTAATGAGCTTAAAATAGACCAAAGTATGTGTGGAGTTGTGTTAAAGCAAACCATATCCAAACCATAAACACACACACACACACACACATACACACACACACACACACCTACAATGACCACACTGCAATGCGACAGAGTTTGGGCGAAGGAATCCTGCAGTAACAAGGTAACAAGGGAACTGTGAAATATGTACCTACTACGTCAGTAACACAGTGCATCACCTGCAGAAAGTGACACCTTATTAAATACTGAGTAGACACCCTTGCTGAAGGTCTGCTCATGGGATCAACTAAAAGACCTTCAAGATAATGAAACACGACAGGCAGATCTCTGGATCTGGAGAGCCCTCTGAACCATATAATGTTTAGGAAGCTAGTGTAAACTGAACTCCTACTGCTAGCCTTCAGTGAAACTGCACGGAAACGGTAGTGTTGAAGAGCATCAGGTATTGTTACCCGCTTCGCCCAGTTGAAGAATATCTCCCCTTTCTAACAATCTGCACTCCCTTATCTGTCAGTGCTCTGAAGTTACTGAAAGGCAACATAAAACGCTGTGCGTAAGGATACTTAAGACAATGAGGCTGGTTCCTCGGAGATACACGTTTTAGGATGGTGCCAAAGCCTTGCAATGAACTGAATAAGATAACATTAGAAATGTTTTTTAAAGGTTTTATAAAGAAAAATAGTTGAGAAAACAATGAAATATAGTTAACAAGGACAAGAAGAATAATTGATCACCTCATGCATCCAAAGTGGGATCTTCTTTGCACAAGGGTGGTGGGGAGGTGGGTCACCTCTTAGTGACCCTGACATGGCAAAATGAATCCGGAGACAGCTTGCCTGCTATTTATCAGGAGTCTCAAAATGTATACGGAACAACCTGCTGAAAGGGCGATGCTGTGTGGTGAACTGCTGCTTTAGCACTTAGCGGAATCCACCAAAAGATCTCAGCCAGGACAGGATACAAGGTGTCGGAGAATTTATCACCTCTTTCTCGAAACTTCAAAGGCAGCATCTGTGGGAGCTTAATCAAGTTTTCATCCTATAAAGATGTCCGACATGTGGAGATGCATTGATCCAGCTGCAAAGGGCAGCTTCCGGTCTCCACTTAGGTAAGGCATGAACAGGATTAGGCTGAACCTGCACAAATATTAATGGGCGGAATGTAGGAAGGGGACAGAGACCATGCTGGGAATTTGACTCTTTTTACAGTAATAAAGAAATAACCATTAAAGTTACATATAACTGCTCACTTTTTAATGGTGACATGAGGGTAGGTGAAGTAGTTTTGTGTCAGGGACCTGAGCCATCAATAGACATGTGAACCATCCAGGGCCAGCCTTAGGGTTGAGAGAGATGGGACCACCCTGGGACGTCAACATTCACAGAAGTGCACAGAAATGTCTGTATTAATGACAGGGCCACTGGAATTATGTGATTTTGCGACCATGATTTTTTCTGCATTCTAAAAGTCTCATAGGCACGCACAGAAAAGGACATTCAGAGGAATAAGAACTACCTTGTCCTATGGGGGACACCCTTCACACAACGCATGGTGTCTGGCACACAACATTTTTGTGTTATTCCACATATACCCAGAACACCCACAGATTATTGAACCATTAAGGACTCAATGGATTATAATCCGAGGGGATCTGTCGGCTTCTTATGGAGTGGATCAAATAATATATTCTGTGCCCTTTCACCTAGAATCCGCTTCTACCTCTTTTCTGTCACCCCACTCCCCGATTTAAGGTGACAGCAGCCACCATCGTCTACATGTGGGGTTCAACTTTCAGTGCATCCTCTGCTTTAGAAAGTATGTTAAATTCCATCTCAGCACACATACAAAGTGTAACCCATAGAGGTCTTGAGAGAGAGAAGCCCATGGTGCTTTACTCATCCTTTGTGGAGAAATTAAATTCAGCATAGCACACAGAGAGGCACTGCATACCTTTCCTTAATGTACTGTATTTAATATTTTAAATGTAATATTTAAATTTGTATTTTATAGTATGGTATACATTTAGTATCAATTCTACCTTTACATTTTGTGGTTGCACTTCCTGTGATTACACTATTCACAGGTTTGCAAACACTGGTGCAGTATGATACCCATGGCCTAACTGTTCATCCATCGGAACACCTACCTTTCAGGACAGGGTTAGGGGTCAGGGGCTGGTGTACACGGCCTCAGTGCTACTGGAGGGAGTAGAATGAAAGTAAGGCCTGCCAGAGCTTTCTTTAAATACTAAATGAGCGGGACTTCTGCCTTTCCAATGACCGCTGTCTGGTTCATTAAGTTGGTTATACCATAACAGCTCAGGCTCATCCCACTTGTCCCCCGAGGTTAGATCAGGGATTGCTGGGACGAGCCAGAGAAATGAGCTGCGGTGGAAATCCCAGGGCTTTCATATTTAAAATATGTCAGTAATTACTTTACCCCCCTTTTTAAGTCTGGTTTGATAGCGAACATGTCTGTAGACCTACTGTTACTAATACTTTGAAATATACTTAGAGCTGTAAAGTTAGTAAACTAAGAGTATTAAGTAATCTCCACCTGCACTAGCTCCATGATCAACAGAATCCCTAAATATATGTTATGCCAGTTGTATGACTGAGTGAGCTGAATGCTTGCCACTGGCAAATGTGGAGTTTTGGAAGTTATGACTTACAATACTGACAGGGCAGACTCAACAGTTCATACTGCTGAGGCAGATTAATTGAGAAACCTAAAATGTGGTAAAATTAATGCCTCATTTACATTGCTTGCTTAGACTTGCAAAAGTGCAGTATTTAGCTTTATTAGATATTATTACTATAACATTGAAATAATTGAGCAACAGTCATTTTCTGACGAACCCTAGCATACACTGGCACATACATTTCCATGACCTGTTATGTTGCACAGGACAGTGATGTGCATTATGCATTTCCACTGACGCTTGGTTTCCTTTCTTAAGCCTCAGAGCATGCAATTTCCACTTTTCAAGTAAGGATGATATAAATAACATTTGTCTGTTGTGCACCCAGTCCTTTGTATCAGACACTCATGTCTAGCTGCAGGGTGGGAGCTATCAGTAGTGTTGCGTCCTTCCCAGCCTACATACCGCCAATGACTATGCCACACACAGAGATGTAAATCACGTCTCCTCTGTGTGTACTTGTGAACTTTAACATTCGAAACAAAGCTTTCATTACATTCTACCGTAGCAATTACGTCACACTTCTACGGAGTCTGTTTGGAGCCGAAAGGGTTCTCTCCTAAAACGTGCAAGACACTACAATTGGTGTAGCTGGTGCAGTGGCAGCAAGGTGGGACTGGTCCCAGTATGCACCACGCCGGCTGCAGTTGCACTTCTGAGAGCCCTACACACATCCCCTGGCCTGGCACTGTGTTTACTCTTGGAATAGAGGGGCGGGCTGGGAGAAATCAAGAAGAGAGAGGAAAGGAATGAATGAAAAGAGAGGGCAGAGATATAGAAGAGAGAGGAAAATATAAAAGAAAGAAAAAGAGATAAGGAGGAGCAAAATGTGATAGGGAAGAGAAAGGGGCCAGAAAGAAGGATGTCAGGAAAAGAAGGTTTGAGAAGAAGGAAGAGAGAGAGAGGTAGTAACAATATATAGTTGTGAGAGAAAGAGGAAGGAGATAGAACAGATAGATTAAGGGGATGTTGGGGAGAGAGAAGGGTAGGACACAGGAGAGTGGCTATGGCAGAATGTGAGAAAAAGGGAAAAGGATTAGGGGTTAAGGTGAGAGAAATTGAGGAAGGTAATAAGGGCAAGTGAAACGGGAAGGGAGGAGAGAAAGAAGAGTGACAAAGGAAGGGATAGAGAGGGTAGCATCAAAGGGGGTGCTCATGAGACAGGCAGTGGGTGAAAATACAGGTAGAAAAAGAAACTTGAACACCTTTACATACCATTTATGCAGCAGGCGCAGTGACACCCTGGCCTAGGGCTGTGAGGGGCTCACTGCAATCCTTTTATTACCAACTCGTGGCGCAGAGGTCCATTTTCTAGGGTGACCAGACGTCCCGGATTTCCCCGGGCAGACCCGGTTTTTAGAAGACTGTCCCAGTGTCACGAGGCTTCCCTTAATTTTAATTAAATGTCCCGGTTTTTAGGACAAAGGTCAGATTATTAAATAAATGTACCTGTTTTTGGGCCAAAGGTCAGATCATCTAGGTAAGCATAAATTAAAGACGCCTACAAAGTTTGAAATAATTAAAGTAATTTATCTGTTACTGTCAGGCAACACAGCCCCCTGTCTGCTCCCAGCAGAGAGACATGGGCGGGGGCAGGTTGGGAGGTCAAGCCACAGCTAATTTTATAAATGTAGTCTTGTAAATGTGTGTGTGTGTGAACACACACATAAACCCACACACCTACTTTAAAAAAACGGGACAGGCCAGATATACAAGTGAGCGTAATGTCTTTAGTCCTTCTTTTATGTCTGACCTGTCCCGGTTTTTGCTCCTCACAATCTGGTCACCCTACCATTTTCCTTTCTTGCATCTGGGCACATGGTACCTGACCTACGCCACTGGTTGTCACCCATAGATAAATAGTGTTTCTGTGTACCTTGGCAGACTATGAAATATCCCAGGAAATCTGTATTTTTTTCCGTGCAGAGTAGTTTAGGCAGGTTGTTGCTTCAGACACCAAGCAACCGTGCCCTTTAAGACGTGGTGCTTAGAGAGGACGGGGGTTATGGATAAAAACGTCCCTTTCACACCCTGTTAGCAGACATACTAAGAGCTGTTTTTTCTCCACCTACACGTGTGATGACGGTGGTGGAGCAGCTGCAGGCAAGAACATTTAGAGGGCAATTTAAAGCGTTCCCTCCCAGGCTAATGCACTCATGGGTGCGGCTTGAAAATATTGGGTGTGAAATGCAAATAGAGTTAACAGTTTTACTGCTATTTATATGGCTCTCTTGTTACAGGGAAAAATATTCGTACAGGCCCCAGCACATGTTTGGATTGTTACAGTGTGTGAAAGTTGGAAATGTAAGGACAAACCAGCCTAAATGACCTGCTCTTGGCGAAGAAAAACGCAGATCAGCCAAGGAGGACTACGGGTTTAATTGTTCATTATTTTTTAAGAAGCGCGTGTTTAGCCTTCTTTTTTCAGTGTTCCAAATTTTGTCTCATAGGAACTAAGGAGTAGAGAGATAAAATGATCTGCACAAGATCACACGGTTTTAGACAAGTTCAGATCATTGAACCCCTGCCCTGCTGTCGACAGCTTTTAAACGTTGAGCCCCAGGACCTCCTATGAAAGATGTATCACAGCAGAAAAAGCTTGGCATGAAACGTAAGCACTTACGTACAGTAGGGATATTGAGTCTCATGTCAGCTTGGCTCCTGTTAAAGGTGAACCACCAATATGGCCAGGTACCGCCGAGTCCTCCAGCCAACCTCAGAGTTTTCCCTCCCCCAGGTCCCATCACAAATTTTAGTCTATAAAATACACTTCTTGGGTTAGGAGTCATTACAAACAACAATTTAAAATCAATCATCACTTAAAACGTTTTTGCAGTAACCCCACCAGATTTACAGCTTAATTTATATGTGTAGATGTCTAGCCTTAACAGAGACACTGATACATCTGGTTTCCTAACACTATCTAAATTCTGTTGCTGCGTATCCACTTCAGTGACTGCGGGTGAGATCATGACTGGCCCCGATGGTGGCTCCCAATCCTGGATTCACCCTTCCGGCTTAGTGATCCAGTGGTTGGACGCTCCAAATGGAAGAGCCCCACCCCCCCAAACACTTCTGGGTGCAAACTTTGTGCAGAGGTCCTGCCTGCCCACCAGGATACTCACCACGGGTGCCCCTTCTCACCCCCCCCCACCAAAGGGCCAGTGCTAGCTTCGTCCCCACTGCGCATGGGCAGATGGTTGGCCCTAGAGACCAGATGAGAGCGATCCCTCTCAACCCTCACACTCCTGGATGTTGCCTTTGATTCCCTGCCAGCACCCCTTGGAGGGTCTCGTGACATTGGTGTCCTGCTTAAGTAAGAAAGGTAAGCCGAATTGCCCCACCAATCATGATCTCACCCTGCCCTAATATATACATAAAATAGAACACAAAGTATACTTTCACAACCTTGCCATCTGCTCTGTCAGGGAACAAAAAAGGATGTGGTTAGCACACAAATACCAGCCTCAGGTCGAAAACCCAGATAACATGCATAACAATAGGATCAATTGCCTTAGGGGAGGTGGATGTGTCCAAAATTCTTCAGCGCGAATCGAGGTTTTCCCTCGTTCGGCAAATGGGAGCGAAAGATCCACTTGCTGAACGCGCCCCTTTTTATGGGCAGGGTCGACATGCACTTTGCGTTTGTACCACCCAGAAGCACAAGTAGTGCTTCCGGAGTTGTGCTGGCACTCCCTCCAATCCTCTTGCACCATGATAGGGGGCTGGAAGTGGATTGCGCCCGCTTACCCCCAAAGAAGGTGCAACGGCCCAGCTTGGACCGACCATATGTGGAGGCTCCCAGATATGGGGGAGCCCGGTGCACAAACTTCACCTACTTCATCAAGGATCCTGAATGGGTAAAGGAAAGGGCCTTGCATGTGTGTGTACACATGTATGTGAAACTTGTAGAGACCTGAGAACAATGCAGAATATGTTGCTATTCTAAAGTGCAAGGATAATCAGTGAAGTTTAAACAAAACTGGTGACATGTTGTGAAAACTGTGGGCTGTGACCACCAAACACATGAGGCAGACTGTAGTGCTGCTTTTTAATTGAGCAAGAGAAGGAGGAGGAAGGCCAAGGAGCATTCCCTCTATCAATGCTAGAGAAGGCAAGTGTACGAATAATAGAATGAAAACCAGAAGGCAAAAGAAATGTGTAATCCAACACAGGAGGCAGTTTAAAAGCACAAATTTGAGTTTATTTGAAGATGTGCGAATTAAAGGCTAGGGACAAATCAAAACTGAAAGAGAACGTACAAAGGGCAGACAACTAAGTCTGAAATCCAGACAAAGCATAATTAGATGAAAACAACAAAACAAAACGTTTTTGAGGGATTTATGTTTGCAAATGTCTGAGCAAATTTATCATGAATGACCAGTGTACTGTCCATCGGGTACTAAATATTTGCCAGAACTAGAACGACACAAATAGACAGAGTTGGGATTTATAAAAAAAACAAAAAACAGGTGATATAAAGAGTTGGCAATATGATAGAAGCAGGAGGCATGCTGCAACACGTGGACAGATTAAGTGACCTTGGAGAGCAAGCAGAGTCCAACCAATGAGAAAATAACAACACTACTCCATGATACATCCCTAAGGCAGAAGCATTCAGATAGGATTGTTAAGAAGCCAGCTACAATCCACTCAAAAGCAGCTCCAAGATCAGAATAAGCAGGCCTCCTCCATCCAGTAGCCTCATGACACCATATTTTCACTCTTAGTGGAAAAACCAGGTCAAAACCCACATTGATAATAACAGAGAAAATGTTTAACAGCAAGATGGTGTTCAGATTGTACAGCTACACAACTATCAAGAATTCACCAAAAAGATCAGCATGGTCATGTGCAGGAAACTGGCCAGGTCAGCGGGGTCTAGAATAGCTTTTTCTTTAAATAAAATTGGTATGTTGAGATTTGCCTAGATTTAATTCAGATAAATACCCTGACTCTATGAAGAAATTACTAATGGAATTAAAACGGAGGAAAGAGACAGATAATATTGTGAGCAAATGGAATGGGATTACTCAAACTAGAGAATATTTTCATGGACATGAATATATTGTAGAGCACCATAGATTCGCATGTTACATTATTTCAGCACTCTGGGCTGCTCCAGGGCTACCCATGGGGCTTATACACCACAGGGTGACACTGAGCGCTTGTTTTCCATGTTCGGTGGTTCCAACATATTCAGCTCCTAAAACAGGACCCAAACTGACCGACACGCCACAATCTGAAACCTGACACAACTCTTTGGAGTCATGACCTCGTTAGGGTTAGTTAATGTTTCACAATTTAAAAGTATTATTTTTCAAGAAATACCACTACTGGACATTCATTTTTATGGTGATTGTAAAAACTCTGTTAGACATAACTGCACCATTACTCCATCGTCCTCAACCTAGGCCTTGACGGCTCAAATAAGCAGATAAGACCAGTTATATGAGACACAGGCTGCTGTCTGTTTATTTTCTATTGAATACTCCACACATAGGTATGAAGCTTACTGATTGAAGTAGCTTTTAAACGTAGATTGACTGAGGGGTGTACACTGGCACCATGGACATACAAAACGTATAAGCCCTATGATATAATTGCACAAGATCATGTTGATTTGGAAATTTATCCGATTTTGTTTTACACATGGATGTTTATTACGCTGTGAGGAAGTCCTGGTTGACTATAAGGCTGGGGGACAAAACGCGTATTGGCTAAATCAGTCTCTCAAGTTGTAAATCACAAGACAGTTTATCGACTGTATGAAGGGTGATACCACTGTATACCTATGATAATCATTGATGACACCACATATTTAGACAGGAAAATGGACGAAAATAAATAGATTTTTTTAAAGCTATGTATCTCTACAATTTTGGGTGTACAACAATATAAACTAATTAATTTAGAAGGCTTGAAGGTTCAACGTTCAACAGAGATCAGATACGTACGAGCCTTCTTAACTCCAGGAACTTGCCTTGCCCTCAACAATATGACAGTGTATAGCATCCTGTACTTCCAGAGGTAATATGTCCCTTATAGAAACTCGTGGTCTGGAGATTCTGCGGGTTATTGTTACGGCTCATTTTACAAAGCAGCTGCCATAGTACCTGCTTAGTGAAAGAAAAAGATTGTTTCTTACCTTTATGAGATAGTGTGGCCAGTTCTTTACATTGTGTTTTTAGCAACTTCACTTCTATTTTATGTGATGCCCGCTGGTGATGATCTGCCTTTTTAAGCAAAATCCTGTCTGACAAAAAAGACAATTGAGCATTCTTTGATCCCACCTAGCCAAGCGTCCAATGATACTATGATGATGAAGAGCTTGAAAAAGTAATGTTCAGTGTCAGCCAACTAAACAAGTATACCTGCAGCTTTTGTGATGTCACTTTCTTTGATTGGAGACAATCCCTCCAGAGCTGCTGAACTGCAACTGTGACCTTTGAGCTCCCCAACCCCTTTACTACAACTATTATCCCCTACTCAACTAAACATACTCCAGAACCTTTAACTCTGTGGCTCATCCAGGCGTGAACTTACTCATTCCCTTTCATCCTGAATTGCTGCTGTCGACAAGAATAAACTTTGTTAAACGATGGTAACTTCTCCCTCAATGGCCTGTGCACCTGCTTCAAAGCGACAGCCTTATCTCACATAAAGAACCTACTGCACACCTGTTTGAATGAAGCTAGCCCTAAATTAGAGCCCTAAAGTATCAGCATCCCTGGAACCATGGCTCATGGGACAGGCGGGAGGGCAAAAACGGACACTAACTAGGTACTAGCCACCATGTCAGCAATACTTAATGGTGTCTGGTACCCCAAAATGCCCGCTTATAAACCCCTTGGGCTTAAAAAAGTAGATAGAAACTCGCACAGATCTTTGAGCAGTCAGACTGCTGAATTTACCCAAATTACCTGGGTGGGCATATATCCCTACGGTTGGCTGCTCAGCAAATCCCCATTCCAGAATTTCATGTTATGCTTGTTATTCAAACTTACATTACCTCATGTGCTGAGATATTGTTCAAGTAAAACACTTATTGCAGAAGCAGTGGAACAATGCGAATGAACAGAATGTGGGAAGCTGTTGTTCGCATCATGTGCAATTTGTAGTATGTTTCTTTTTTTTAAGGGAGGTGTGTCCTTGCATAGAATATAAACATGAACATTTTGCACTACAAATAGCACAATGCACAGAACTACGTTTTGTGTAATTTTGCATAATGTTTTGTGAACGTCACATAACGTTTGCAAAGGGAAACTATACGAATTTTGCACCTGCATTATTAACTGTCACCTCCACGTTTTCAAGGGATAACCAATAAAGACTGCACTAAGTTCACTTTGAAACCCAAAAATATTATAATGTTTGTGGGTTTGATGCTTTCTCAAATGTTACTATACCAAATAATTGCTTTTGCAAGCCAGCAAAGGTGGAAAAAAATATATGGAACCTGACGTAACTCTTAGAATATATTGAATTGCTTTAGCTATGCACCTAATACACAAGAACCTCGGTGGAATGCATGTGTCAAATAATAAAGAACCACTAAGCTGGAAATTCAAAAACGTAAAATTACCCAGGTGACCTAGCAGCTGATCTGATGCTAGTACATTCCTACTGCCTCGTGCCCTGAACCTGTGCACCACCTGCTTAAGGCTAAGCATGATCCACAGAACAGGGTCTATTGTCAATGGAATCATTCGCCCTTGCCTCTTAGGAAAGCATGATTTATGAATAGTGTGAAACTCCCTTACTCCATTTTGGGCACAATAGCAGAGAGGAACAATCAGTAGATGATGGCTGGAATAAAGTCCCATAATCATTCTATTCCATTTAAGTCTTCCTTCCCGCCCCACTTTCGTTTACCACTAAAGATTCTTAAGTCTTGTTCATGATGCCCTCAACTACACCTGGAAAACAAAAATACAACTTCTGGAAAGACTTAACAAGCATATATTAAGTAAGCCAGGGAACCAAAGCATCAAGATCGATTGGGAATTAGCCTTTCCCTCTGCCGCCTACCTAAGCCCACACATGCAGATCACTTTAGAGCTTATTAAAACTTCCTATTGTGTCATATTCGGCTTTAGGATGCCCAACAATCCTACCAAAACCACAGCTTGAACTTACAGCCTCTTATGTCCAAGCGTAAGTCTTCTTAATAAACACCCAACAAGTCTCTGTTCTACAGTGTCTGAGAGGGGGGAGGGGGTGAAAGGACTTGACCTATTATTCACATCCTCCTCCCTCCTCTTGCCAATTATCCTTTTCCAATTGGCAGGGCTGTAGCTGTGACTGACCAGGCAGCAAGGACTCAAGCAGATGTTCAAGCTTTGGTCTCAATTTGGGGAAGATGGCGAGCCACCACAGCTCTGGATCTCCAGGAAGGTAACTCAATAGGATCATGCCAGTCCGACGAGGGTGAAATTCTTGCACATGCTACAGAGGTGCTCTAACCTAGAAAACAGACTTAATGTATGAATTAAAGTTCATGGTACCAGCCAGTCAGGATGGGGACAGATTTTCAGGCTTTCTGGTGGTTTGGAGAATAAATCCAGATTGGAAGTCTACCTTGCAGTCTGCATGGAGGGGTTGTTGCTGGTGACGTGGGCTCACCTTACTATCAGGAGACACGCTTGTTACTGTGATGATGTGCCACATGGCTACTGACTCTCCAGTTGATGGCCTCGTTTACTGCTGACTTTATTTTTGTTTTCTTTATGTACAATAGCTACGGATCTCAAATAGGCCTGAGTACCTGAACTCATTCGAGCAAAGCATGGCATCCAGATTTAAGGGAGCCTTGTTCTATTCATTGCACCAAAGCCGTGGTGATGGAGGTCCTTTGTTATAGTGCTGGAAGTCTTAGAGGTAATCAGGTGAAAGACACTGCACTGGCAGTGTCTTTCACAGTAGCAATAACAAACGGCATGACACTCACTGTGCAGGGGTGCTCTTGAGCTCTGTTGTGGCCTTGATCAATATTTTAACCAAAAACAAACAGTAAAACGATTTTTCTTTAATCTACGAAAGTTTTTAAATGCCACATACAATAAAGTTTCTAACTTAAAGTTTGAAATTTGTTTTCTAAACTAAGAGTGAAAGTAAATGCCTGTTTTTTAAGGAAAAAATAAAGTTGACATAAAATGGAAATACCACAAAAGACCTTATTTTCCTAAATCCAAACCACAACATAAACATCTAAGGTCCTCAACTAACACATCAATTAATATAGGTTAATCATCCATGCCAGGAGCAGCATCTATAGAGAGAGTATGTGGATCTGCAAGACTTCCCAGGAATAAAGGGACCATTCTGGTTTTAGTTCATCTGGTTGTTTGGTTTGTAAGGTTTTTTAAAGTGCTGCAGGAGTGGCATTAAAATATGTTGATGTATAATGCTAGCCCTCGTGTATTTACTAAAATCTAAATTCGATCTGCAAGTTAAATTGGAGAATCATCATTCTTAATCATACATATGGACTATTTTCAGGCAATCTTGGGAAGTGTACATTAGAGATATACGAGTCTCAAGGAAACGCGGCTGTGCTATCTATCGTTCAGGTTCTAAAAACGTGATAGGTTTAGATGGCAGACTTTACAACCATCTTACAGGTTTAGTACTCAGACAGCAGCAGTGATTATCACTCAAATTTCAGTTTTCATTTTTTGGTGAAAAACAGCTTAACCTCAAATATCAGATTTTCAGTTTAGGAAAATATGTATGTTTTGCTATCAAGTACAAGTGGTTTATCTTGGAAAAACAAATTCAGTTACTGAAACCGGAAGCATTTTCGCTCTGAAATACCAGCCTTTAATTTTGTATTTATACACGTTTGGTGCTAAATTATCGGTTTACCTTACACAGAGAGAGAGAGACTGGAACGAACAGCAGTTGGGACTTTTTCATTTACCTTGTGAATGGCTGCTTAATGTGTCACGCTCAGGTTGCTTCCTCATCCCATGATATCTTCTACGCGGCTGCCTGTCCCAATACAATTACTTGTCAGGTCTTGCTTCACATTATTATTGTGACTGACAGTAGAGGGCCTGCAACAGAGCCATGCATCATGAGGCTTGATCCCCAAAGATCCCTCTGGTGATACTGGCCACACACCATCAATCAAACTGTTAGTGTAACTCAAGGCCACTGTTGGCCTTGGAGTACTGAAATACTGCACTCTGCTGGAGAGCGGAGACCCTCACCTTTAAGCTCCACCTCTCAGTCTGCTCAGTATTGCAAACGTGCATGTCAGGTGGCCCAAAAGTAAACGAAGAGCCCATGTAACGCCAAAGTTCTGGAGATGTGTGACTGAGTCAATGCGGCCCACAGACTGTAAACACATGATCATTTGCTATAGGCTTTCCACCACTAGTTTGAACACAGCTGTTACTTGGCTAAAGCATACAAAAATGACCAGGACAATCTGTTTCTTTTTGATACTTTTCTTCTAGCTTCCTTCATTTTTAAATATATTCATTAGTCTTACAATTCATATTATTATAGGAATTTTAATTTGATTTTCAGTTTTTGTATACACCGGGCCTGGGATCGAACTCCCAGCCTAATACATTTTTTATTGGTACTCATCATTTTTACAATTGCCCAAAACGTAATTTTGTCAGTCTGATTTTATCAGGACAGTATTTCCCATTTTGTGAATTTGTCAAAGTGAGATAATGCCATTCACAGCTGCAACCCAAAATGTTTACTTCAGGGGCTTGGAGAAGTAGGGTGCAGACCAGTGTGTTTACACTTTGTAATAATCCTGAAACATCAACTTAAAAAGACAGTGCTTGAGGGTTTGGCATGCTTGCAAGATTAGGCCTGGAAGGCCATTTTGTATTGTACAGGAAATTTATATAGCACTTACTACTCCTGACAAAGTATTGACGCACTTTGCAGAGGATTACTATTATACTCCTTGGAGCCAGGTCAGTTTCTGGTGCTAACTGTAAATCCGTCGGTTGTAGAGTAAAACATATCATTAGAGTTGAGAAACCAATTAGTTTTAGAACATTTAGGGCAAGATGTAGCAAGGCTTTTGCGCCTTCCAAACAGCGAAAATCGCTGTTTGCAAGGCGCAAAAGCCACATCGCGATGCCCATTCCCATTTTGCGAGTCGGTAACCTGGTTACCGACTCGCAAAATGGGAATGCGAGTCGCAAATAGGAAGCAAACAAATAATTTTAAAATGCTCTGTCTGTCATTTGGAATTGGGGGATAAAAATTAAGTTGGTATCTTTATTTTGGTTTGTGGGTGCAACAAAAGTACAGCCAAAGAAATCTGCTAGGAACGATTGGTGGCCCCAATTAAAGCACTAATAAATGCCAACAAAAAGAGAGTATGCATTTGGAGCAAAAATTACAAAATGATATGCTGAAGCCCAGCCTTTCAATTTATCTTTGAGAAAGAAACCTACATTTTGAAACAGTTCATACTTCATATTAAAATTAAAATTCCAATTGTTACATTTTTTTGTTTGTGAAATAAGTAAAATATTTCAGAATTTGTGTATTGATGTGCAATTTCTTCTTTATTTTTGTGTATTGTTTTGACGTTCCCATCACAGCAATTGCTTCGGTGGGGCGCCCTGGCTTCCAGTAGTGCTTCAGTGGGGGACCACCGATGTCAAAATGTTAAGAGTCGCTGATGTAAAGGTTAGCTGTAGTTGCTAGTATGAATAATGATGTTTCTGTTGTGGATAATTTTGCATCTTTGATGGAGTCTTACTGATCTGAGGGCACATGAAGTTGAATATGTATGCCTCTCATAGTACGTTGCCCTAGTGAACTTTGTAACTGGATGGACATAGTATTGTTAGTGCTGTAGTACAGATCTCCTGGGTCATTAAAACTAGGAAGGAGAGTTAAAAAATTTGGTCAGGCAAGTAAAGATCTATAGGAGAGAAGCGATCCAGAGAGAAGCAGGTTCAGGTTCATAGGAGTAGGACCAGAACTGTTACGTAATTTATATGCATTTGGGAATAGTTCAAATGCTGCGTCATGCAGTGACCATACGCATAATAAGAGTTTTTTTAAACTTAATTTCTTATTAAGTCAGATGCAGCCTTCAGAGTTAGTAGTTTACTGGGAGCTGTTGCGGTGTCTGATGCCAGTCACTTTATCTCTAATTTGGGTGAGGACAGTGCTTAATTTGTAAATAAAGAGGTGCCGTGTCCAAAGCCCTCCTCAGACACGCCGCTGCTGCAATTAAATGTGTGAATGCGGAATACTCAGGCAGCGTAATCCTGAAGCCATCCTCGGGCCTCTTCGATCCATATAAAGCCACTCCCTGCACCTTCAGCTCACTCTTGCAGCTTTCTACTTTCTCTCTTTGTGACGCTTTTTCGTTTTTCCCTTCATCCGTCTTTCCCATATGTGTCTATTGCTCGCAGCAAATGCTTGAGGCAGAAGAATAAGCCCCGGCCCTCAAAAAGAAGTGCCGGTGCTCAGCACTGGAAACAACAAGCACAAATTAAGCACTGGGTGAGGATAGACCCTGGTCTACTTCTTGCTACTTAGTTTCAGATGGAACTGGAATTCCATGTTCGTCACCGCAGTTTTGCTTGAGGGTCAGGGGCATGCCGTTCTTCTAGTTTCTGGGGTTAGACTATGTCCCCTTTTCTGCTGATTATGAGATCCTTACTCTATTTGGATTCCAACATTCGGTTGGGGAAAGCCAACATTTTAGCATTTGCCTAACCTTCAGCACGGCCGGCCTTTAGCAAGAGGGGCGTCTGAGCTCCGTGCAGCAGTCCCCCCCCTATGACTTAGGTCCAAAGAAAAGTGTGGAAAGGGGCGCCAAATTTGGTTTCGCCCAAGTCTCTCTCTGACCAAAGGCCAGCTCTAGGCCCCCAGATGATTCTTGTTGGCACATATATTTAATGGGAATGGCTGGCACAATTTGGCAGATTGGACAGAGAAGGATGTGCATGTATGATACCGGGGGCAATAGCACATGATTTTCTCCATCATAAGCAATTTTGAATTATGTGGCTAGTCTAGGAGTGTAACCATATATTTGACTAATGTTGCTATTTTCATTTTGCTTATATTTTTCACTGGATTTTTTTCGGGGTGAGTAGAACTCGCGGAGTTTCACTCTGTGGAATCCTGCAGAGTTACAGAAAAACTTAGGTTGAAAATATGCAGCACGTGCTGCAATTTAGTGCTGGTAGCATGAGCAGGGCTAAAAATCACCGCAAACAGCACTGTGCGTTGCACAAGAGTGGACAGCCATTCGACTTGATTTTGCTTCCGCTCAATTAGAAAAACGACATGAGCAGCAGCAAATCTACTTGAACGGCAGCCGTCTGACTGTGACCCCTCATGAACACTGGCGACGGCCCATGTTGGAAAATCAAGCTAGGGACGGCAAATCTCACTTGCCCTCGCCGGCTCCCATATTCTGGCACCTCGTGGGAGAAGAATTTCACCATGCGGCAATTGGAGGAATTTAGCCTGAACTCCGTGTTAAACAGTAACTCAGACTGGCCAAAATTCTGCCAGTTCTGCAGTCGAACAGAATATTTCACCCACCCCTAGATTATTTTTAATGTAATCTTCATGAGTGCCATGCCTTTGTTTTAATGTGGGTGAGTTAATACAGCTCTGCTTTTGCTTTGGCTTGTTTGTGAGTATTTGCTTGATGCCTCAGCAGGTCAAGGGTCTGAGCATCCTCCTGTGAAGTGGGTGTAAGAGGGATATACTTCTTGTGCAGATGTGTGCTCACAGCCTCTGAGGGGATCCTTTATTGTTAACTGAACCTACATCCAGCGGTCAGCTTTCAAGTGCAAATGCGCACGCCTGCTGGGTTTAAAGGCTACATATCCAGCAGCTTGAGTGGTCCAATTCCACCTGGAGTCAGCTTTTTCATCCTGGACCCAAGCCTAAAGTGTGTGAAGGAACCAAAGAGAAGTCCTCAAAGCTGTAAAAGTGAGTTTCTAAAAATTAAATGATTTTAGTTTCATACAGACTGTCTCTGGGGTGTGATCGAACATGTGCATTGCAGAGTAAAGAAAGCACTGCTTGGAAGGATGGAGTGACCAGGAAAAAAAGTTAAAATCACGATGCCCTGTTTTCTGGTTACCGAAAGGGGAAGTGTATTTAAGGTTAAATAAGGCATGCTGCCAAAGAAAAGTTTTTGTTTCTTACTCTAGTTAAATGGAAAAATTGCCACTGAAGTAGCAGAGTAGGTGCTCACCATTTACAATATGCGCTGTATTACACTGTTGTTTTTCTTTGAACGCACCCAACCTCTTGCTCTGCTGACAGCCCAGCGTTCAGGACATTTCATTGTATTTGTGTAATCATTTCTTTAGGACTTTATGGTTCTAATCTTTTTATTGACAGGATTCCTAGTGCGTGGCAAGGAAAGCAAACCAAGGGAGGCGGAGCAGCGCCCCAAAAATTACATAACTGAAATAACAACAGAATAACCATCCCCCCCCTCCCACCCTTAGGAGTACACACAGCAAAGGTGGTAAGACACATAGCAACTGCAATGGAGGCCCTTTAGGTATCAGTTGTAGACAGTGAGGAGTCGTTTATGTCTGCCATTCGCAGGCTAGCGTGGTAAGATTGTAGGAGATTTGTGGTTCCCTACCCCTCTTTCCATGAGTACTAATAGCTCAATGTCCAGTTCATCCAGGGGCACTTCTCAACCCACACAAAGCAGTCCAGTTCGCTCTGCAGGGTTTGGAGCATGCCAGCAGGAGGGTTGATCGGCAGTGCCTGGAACAAGTATGATATTCTCAAAAGAGCTGTCATTTTTGGTGCTGCAATCTGACCAAACCAGGAGAGGGGATAAAGTTTCTATGGTGCCAGATCACGTTTGACATGTTGAAGGAGCATTTGGTATTTAAGGGAGGGCGCCTCTCAAATTGTTGGGGCAAGGTGTATGCCTAGATATGGAATATATATGGAGTACCATTGAATAGGATAATGCCCCAAAAGGAGCACCACTGTCCCTTGGGGAGCAAGAGGTTGAGTGCCTTCAACTTCTGTATGTTTATCTGGAAGCCTGCGGCCCTGCAAATTATTGGTGTTACTAGCTGTAGGAATTGTTGAAATATGAGAAGGTGAAACTGGAAGGAACAGGTAGAAGTGTTGCTGTGAGTTTGTTTGGTGCTTTTATTTGATCGTTATGAGTTGGTTTGCTAGTACAGCACATGCTGGACTGGCCACAACACTATGGGGGACATTATCCGCCCGCCTGATCTGATCTGATCTGACCGCCATGCGGCCACCAATGCGGCCGCACCCCCGCCGCGGCCATTTGGAGAACCCCGGCGGGCGGAAACCTGGTTTCCGCCCGCCGGCCCAGCGGGGATCACGGCCGCAACATAGGAGCCTGCTCCAAATGGAGCCGGCTGTGTTGTGGCCGTGCGACGGGTGCAGTTGCCCCCGTCGTGCTTTTCACTGTCTGCACAGCAGACAGTGAAAAGCCGCATGGGGCCCTGTCAGGGGGCCTCTGCACTGCCCATGCCAGTGGCATGGGCAGTGCAGGGGCCCCCAGGGGCCCCACGACTCCCCGTACCGCCAGCCTTTTCCTGCCGGTTCAGACCACCAGAAAAAGGCTGGCGGTCGGGGACTCGTAATCCCCTGGGCAGCGCTGCCCTGGCGGAATACATCCGCTGGGGCCATTGTGGCGGAAAACCGCTGGCCCCGGCGGTGCGACCGCGGCGCTACCGCCGCGGTCAAAATACGCTGGGAGGCACCGCCAGCCTGTTGGCGGTGCTCCCGTCGTTTTGGCCCTGCGGTTGTAATACCGCCAGGGTCATAATGACCACCTATGTTGCTATCACGAGTTGGAGATTAGCTCCAACCAACTAGATATTAAGGTCAGGTATTTTGGGTCTGCAGGCTTGCACTATAAACTCAGCTAATACTATGCAGTTCACTTGCAACATTTAACCTGGGTCATTTGTCACATGCTGCCTGTTTGCATGCTTATTTTTTATTAAGCCTACTATCCTAACTTGAGTGCTTGATTTAAAAAATATACTTTTGTTATTTGCTCTGCACTGCTTGTAGGCTACATATAATATGCAGTACTACCAGCTTGTCACTCATGTTTATCCTTGTACCCCTTAGATGGATTATTTTCCATGATTGTGAATATTTCATTGCCAGCTTTTCAATATTAATATTGGCAGAGCACACATCATGTTTGTGCGTTGGGGAGTACTCCAAGATGATACATACATGTGTGGGTAATGGCATCTTGCCCTGCACCCCGAGTTGTGTTTTCTTCTTTTTCTCTCTGTTTTCTTTCTTTTGTCATACCTGTAATCTTAGTGATATTACCACATCACTTTTGATTGTGAGGTACATTGAGTTGGTTGTTGTTTGGTCATTGAGCCTTCTTGTATTTTTACTCCATCTCTACTGGTATAGAGGATAGAGAGTACCCCAAGCTCCTCACCAGAGTCTGAGTTGAAGCATCAGACCCAGCAATTGTGGATAAGCCAAATTCTCATTTACATCTTATATGAGTCTTGTCTTGAAACCTACATGTTTTGACTATAATACAGTACAGGGCTCAAAAAATCCACTCGACCACACCACTCGCATCAGGTCGTGCTATTTTTAATACTTACTAATACTTACTTGTCCTTTATGGCAGTTGACACTGAACAGGTGTTCTGTTCAGTTGAAAAGTGGATGGGCAATAAAAGATGCCTTTAAATCTTGTTCTTATGTCACATTTACTCTGTGTTTACAGATAGAGGTCAAAATTCAGTTTTTCTTACAATTAATATTCCTTCTGACTGCAGAGTTCCAGGAATTTGTAAGGTGAACTGTGTGACCTGCTGCTTAGAATGTAAAATAAAAGGATATAGGGTGTCAGATTTTTCATTACACACAACATTTAAATGACTAAGTCAACTGTGCAAACATTTCAAAATATATTTCAGTAGTTGTGAGAGCCCTTTTTTATATTTCTGGTGTGATGAAAAAATATTTTAATGGGATGAAAACAAATCAGAATACTTTACATGTTGATGTGCAAGGATATGTTTTCTGAAACCCAATTCTCACAGATTGTTAATACACTGTATGGTTTTATCAGTAAATCTACAAGTTAGTGGAAAGGTTTTTGGACATTTCTTGGAAAGTTACTGTGTGTTTTTAGTAATATATTTATTGAAATTGAATGTTTAAACAAACGGAGAAACACTCCTGACCTGATGGCAATGTTGTTAATAAACTAAAATAAGTCCCAGGTTGTGTGGGCTAGACTTCATGGGTATTTGGGCTAGATTCTTGTGATGCATGCAGTAAACGTTGGTCTACTTAATCAAACAAAAGAGGTTTTTGTTTGTACTGCAGAAACTCTGAGCTCACATATTTGAAGGTGTAATCATATGTGAGAATTAGGAAAAAGGTGACTCTGTAAGCTATTTGCCTAGGATCACACAATTTGAGACCCGTTTACAGGTCAAGTACATTACAGTTAGGTCGAGAAGATTATTTAAGTTACTCGACCTGCAGGTCTAGTAACATTTTTATGATTTTTCGAGCCCTTCAGTATTGTGATGGTCATTTTTATTTAAATGTAGGTTGAATGAATGATGGAACTTCCACTGCTGTGTGTGGCTGTGTGGTGATGGGCATGCATCACCCCTATGTTTTGTAAACTCTAACCAAGCTGATATATGTGTATATATGTGTGTGTGTGTATCTATATCATTTTGGAGGTGTCCATCAGTGGATCTCCTTCTTGAATCCCCAGAGAACCACTGGGCGGTTTTGTATGGTTTTCTCACCCATTTCTGTATTGACACATTAATTGAGCAGAAGCACTATGAATACAGGTCCTGATGAATGCCGCAACACCTCTTCTGAGTGTTATAGGCTGAAACAGGCTGACATATGTCTTTTGACACACTTTAGCAGGTTGAATTTCTCCTGCAGTGCCCTGTTTTTAATCCTGGCCCAGTTACACATTAATAAAGAGTTCTTTGTGATCTCTAAAACCAGTTTTAAACCACCACACTTTTCTCTTTATGCTCTGCTTACCCTTTTACCGAAAGCTCTTCATAGAGTATATACCATATCCTCTAGAACATCCATTGAGCTCCTCCCTCCTAGTGAGGGGCTTGTAGCCCGTACCATGACTAGGCATCACAGTGGGAGGAGGTTCCCTATGATGAAGCATGCCACCTATGGTGGGTGAAGGGAACCGTCCTTTTAAAGGAACACTTCTTCACCAGCCAGGTTACTCTGCATACACACACCCATTGTCCTTGACGTAGACCCAGGAGTTCTTTGTTGTGGTTAATAGTATGATGATAGGGAGCCAACTCTTGCAGATCTTTAAATCTCCCTTGGCCTTCCTTTTGTGTTTTATAATTACTGAGTATCCAGGATCGGAAACAAGACCCAAAGCCAAAGTGAGCAAGCATTGAGTCCAGGAATGGCCAATGCACCCTTATTTAGGACTTTAGACAATCGGATGCCCTTTACTTTTGTCTGCTGTGCTGTAGAAAAGAAACATTGTAGGGACATTGTTTAGTGTTTTTTCTACACAAACCCTTTACTTTCATCAGTACGGAAACTGTACTCTAGGATAAACACAGTACAAGCTTAAATTGTTCCAGGCAACAGGTCAGAAAACTGTCAAAAACTGGAAGAATTGTCCTTTGCTATGTGACTGTGTGAAGAAACCCCCTCCTTACCTGAAATATCCAGGGCGATTGCCTCATGTAGCTCTCCATCAGACCACCACAGAAAACACCTAGGGAAAAGAAGGACCAATCATCATGACGTCAGGAAGGAGACTCACGTCAGAACAACAACAATAAGGAAGGTCTTCTGTTTTCAAGAGGGGCAATCCAGTACAGCACAGCCGGAAGAGGGCTCCCATTGGCTGGACGGAGAATATACACGGGGCACCAGAAGAAAGGGGAAACGCAAGAGGCAGGGACGATGCCTTCGGAGGAACCCAACCTGAGCTTTCCTGATCAAGACGCACTCCACCTGGGTGCCGACTAGGACAGCAGCCTCACATCTTTGTGCATCAGCTGTTACAGGGAGACAGAAGAAGATGCCGACAATAGAGAAGAGGAAGAAGAGAAGTGGACCGAGGAGTGGTAGACGCTAATGCCACCGATAAACATACCAGAGCACGTCACAAATCAGGAGAATTGTTGCTGACACGAATACTGGAGGTGGCAATCCGCGGGTACCTATGTAAAGAAAGAAGGGGAAGAGACGATTACCATCCTACATACAGCCATATCAACAAAAAACAGCACATGAATATTGATACAACCCAAGAAGAGCGGAGTGACAGTTCTGCAATACTATCTTGTTTTTCTTGTTTGTTCAAAGTCCTAAATAAACGCCAAAATTCACTAATCAATTAATCCTCCTAAGCCATATTTCCAACCTTCACTCCGACAAGTGGTGTCAGACATGGGATAGAGGCCATGGTGACCAAGATGATGGAAGGACACCAAAAACTAGAAAAGATCATGGAGAGGTTCCTAACGACGGAGCCGAAGACAGAGAGAGTCTGCAAAAAGGCAAAAAGAGTCTGAAAAATAGCATAAAGTTGATCAGCCTCAGGAAACAGCCATAGGGAAATTGGCAGACGTTTTAGGCCACCAGCAAAGACATACTGCCCTGCCTTCCGTTTTAATGAAGAAATACACGGAAGGAGAAGGCACGGATTATTTCTTCAATAATTTTGAGCGCATGTCCTAGACGGCCTCCTGGCCTGCTGACCAGTGGGGCCAGTACTGGGGACCCCTGCTCACCGGGGAATTGCAAATGGCTTATCAAGCCTCCAATCCACGAGGAGTCACCCCATATGCGGACATAAAAAAAAGTGAGAACTACTGGATCAGGCTTCAAATGATTAAAGAGGGATAACAAGAAACACCTAAAACTCTATACTATAGAGTCCGGGATATGACCGATAGATGTCTTAATCCTGAATCTGCCTCCAAGAAGGAAGTCAAGGGAAAAATCTACCTAAATCAATTTCTTAACTCCCTACATCCACCCATTGAAAAATGGAATGGGTACAACAACACAGCCAACTTACTGTAGAATCCGCTGTGGAGATAGTGAGTGCCTATAGTCGGGCCCAGGAAATCCTATAAAGGGAGAGAGGTACAGGATGGAAAGGAAAAAGCACCAGCATTCCAAGAACCATAAGACCCTCTAACCCCCAGAAGAATGGAAATCGTGCCTATGCTTCCGAGTCCAAGTCTCAAAATCTCATAGCCAGACCCACAATGCTTCTATTGCGGGGAAATGGGTCCTGTTGCATGACTGTGTTCCCAGAAGGAAGAATCAATGGAGATTGGGGTTGTTAAGTCCTTCTATTACACTGCGACTGAGAACAAACCAACCTACCTCTGTCTCATGAAGGTACATGGAAACCCTGTCCCTGCTCTTTTAGATACTGGATGCCACTAGAGCATCATAAGACCCCAGCTATGTCTTATCCCATGTGGGATTTCCCCAAGTATGGGGCAGATGACCATACAGTGTGTTTATGGGGATAATAAGAAGTATCTCCTGGCTGAGATTGCCCAACAACAAGGAGATGGTCCCATTGTCCCCCTTCAAGTTGGGGTGATTCCCCAACTTCCAGAGTCCCTAATTGTTGGGCCTGACCATCCCGATTTAGAGAAACTGGTCCAAGAATCCTGGAAAAGCAGCGAGTCTTGGTGGGAGACAGGCCCTTACGCCCAGTTGAGGAGGAGTGTTCCACACCAAAACTACGCAAGAGCAAAAGTCAACACAGAAAAGACAAACATTCTATGTTGAAGGTCCTACTGATCAGAAAAGAAGAGAAAGCCTGGGAGTCAGACAGGAGCTTCAGGGCAGCACAGAGGGAAGCACCCCAGTTTCAAGAAGCCTGGATTTGGGCTAACGAAGAGGAAGACCCTCAGGGAGAAGGCTCCCAATTCCTTTGTTAGCAAGGGCTGTTGTATATAAAAGGGGGTAATAATCATCCCAAAAAGTTACTAGTTCCTACTCCTTTCAGGAAGAAGGTTCTCTATTTAGCACACAGTCATCTACTTGGCGGTCATTTTGCTTCCACCTCGGTCTGCCCTGGAAGCACAACAATGACGAGTCGGCTGTGCCGGCTCTGTCACGGAATCTCCACTTCCGGCCCCCACGTCCGACTGACGAGGAGACCGCGGGCCGCGGCGGTGATTTGCCACACCTGGCCGCTTGATTGAGGCGGTATTCTACCATATAAGCCCGTGTCTCCCTGAACATTTTATCCAAGCGGTCCAGGGAGAGGACAGTATAGGCGCACAGCGAGCGCCCTCTTTGATGCAGTGAGTGATTGAGCCACGCCCTGGACACACAGATAAGACTCTTCTGCGCTCCTTATCTTCTTATTTGTCTTTTCCTTTACTTTTTCTTTACCTTCCCCTTTTTTGCACCTTAGCTAACGCGCTATTACTACTTGTACCAATTTCAGGTTGACATTTTGCAACCAGCCCTCTCCTTTGGATACTAGAGGCCTCTCATTCCCTCTCTATATATTACTGTGTATCTTCTTTTTATGCCCCACTTTTTCTACCCTTCTTTTGAACCTTAGTGTCTGACTATAAGGGGACACTCCCCCTCCTGGACACCAGAGGCCAATAGCCTCTAGGGATAGGGTAAGAATTTTTCCACTTACCCCTCATAGCATTATTATCTATGATGTTACATGTGCATGGTTATTGCCCTTATTGAGTGTAATTATTCTATGCATGAGCATTTGTTTCACGTGTCCTGTTGGTTTGCTGTGTAGTGCTGTGTCACATTGTTGCCTTCATTGTCTATGTTTCATACCCTACTGGCCTCCTCAAGGTAGTCCCTTGGCAAGGTAGGCCGTTTTCTTTTCTAGAACTGTTACCTTCCGGACAGTGTTTTCTTATACTCCGAGTGTGAGTCTTAGGGATCCCCTGCCCTGAAGAATGCCCCGAGACCTTCCTAGGCTCACCACTGAGGGCAGAAACATGTCAGCTATCACTCTTTAGATAGGTGACCCTGTGAGTCCTTGCTCTCACAGAGGTGTCCCAATCTACACTTTTAACCACACCAAACAGACCCTACTATTAAAAAATTCACACATGTATCTGTTTAGGTGTTTTTATTCCCTAGATTATCTGGATCCCAATCTTTCCAGACCTAGAATTGATTTACGCACTCCCTCCTGTTCTTTTAACAGCGAGGTTGAGTCCGCCCAGGTGGCACTGTCCTACCTGGGTGGGACTAGGTGGTCATATGATGAAGCATGACACTATATAGTGTGTGAGACCACCTAGTCCGTAAAGGAAATTCCCCCCTTTTCTCTCCAGTCCCACTGCTTTCCCACTTCACACTGACCCCCTTCCTCCATTAGAGGACCACGAGGAACCTAGGGCACAATTAGTGCACCAGGTGTCTACCCCTCGATGCAATAGAAGAACCCCGTACTCCATTTGTGTGTTTTCAGTCAGACAGGAGCTTCAGGGCAGCACAGAGGGAAGAACCCCAGTTTAAAGAAGCCTGGATTTGGGCTAAGGAAGAGGAAGACCCTCAAGGAGAAGGCTCCCAATTCCTTTGTTAGCAAGGGCTGTTGTATATAAAAGGGGGTAATAATCATCCAAAAAAGTTACTAGTTCCTACTCCTTTCAGGAAGAAGGTTCTCTATTTAGCACACAGTCATCTACTGGGCGGTCATTTTGGTCTGGAGAAAACTGAAAAAATATCTAGGACCACTTCTTCTGGCTGGGAATTTATAGCCAAGTTAAAAAGTACTGTTAGGAATGCCATATTTGTCAAAAAAATAGTTTGAGAAACCAGAGGAAAGTACACCCGAGACCCCCACCTGTTATTTAAGAGCCTTTTTCCAGAGTAGGCATGGATATCATAGGCCCTTTAATTCGTACCAAAAATGGGTATAGTTAAGTATTGGTGGTTGTTGATTACACCATAAGATACCCAGAGGCCATACCCTTGCGTCAAACCCACGACTACCATCTTAGCGAAAGCTATGATAGATATCTTTTCTAGAGTCGGTTTTCCATGGGAAATTTTAACAGACCAGGCACCCCCTTTACTTCAAAACTCATGAGACAAATTTGTGAACAATTAGAGTTCAAACAAATCCATACCACTGCGTGCCATCCCCAAACAGATGGCCTAGTAGAACGTTACAACGCCACTATTAAATCTACCCTAAAACATTGTTAGATCTGGTTACACGAAAATGGGACCAGACGTTACCCCTGGCCCTCTTTGCTATAAGGTGTAAAGGACTAGGTAGTACAGGCTTTTCTCCTTTTGCGTTGGTGTGGTAGATGGCTTATGTTATCTCAGCTGGAGCAGAGTGTTGAGTATGCTTTGTCTCATGCTGAGGTCACATATGACCTCAGTGTAGAATGTGAAGTGTTGGGGATCTGGCTGGGAAGAGAGAAGAGAGCTGGATGTCTAGGCTGCTGGTGGATAGGATGCTCCAATAAAGAACCTACTTAAATCTTGATGGAACTGGATTTTCTCTCTCTTTCACACTGGTGAAGAGGGTCCTTGGAACGTCCTAAAACACTTTGATGTTTGGATTTAAGAAGTTTGTCCGTCAAGCAACTTCCTTTGGAAAAAAACATTGGACCTTTATGAAGAAATCATCATTCTTAAGTTTTTCTGTGCTTTTATAATCTCATCTCATCTGATCGTCATCTGTGTTAAGGTACTTTTCATTGGTTTGGCGCATTTCGGCGTTTATTGCTATTTAAACTTTGCCTACCTGCCTCAACCATCGAAATAATCTTCCTCATGCTCATCCCAGCGCGTTCTCCTAGCGCTCGGCTTCTCAGCCTAGAGCAAGGCCTCCTATTTGCTCGTGCACGTCCAGCACTCGCACTGCACCGCGCTCTCGTGCTTCCCCGCGCGAGTTGAAAAAAGGTGTTATACTAGTCCTGCACCGCACTACCGTGAGGCTCTCGTGCTTCACTGGACGAGTTGAAAAAACGTATAATCGAACGCACGCCGTTTTCTTTTACAAGTGTGGTGTTCGCTCTTGATTGCGTGAGTGAAAATAAAATATTTTAAAACATTAACTTTGTGGAGAAAAAAATAGGAAAATAAGGGGTATTTTCCTTAGAAATCATACCTTTTGTGGCCTGAATTCAAAAGGACATCAGGTGCTTCTGAAAAGGAAAAATATTCTGTATATCATAAACAGGAAAATAAGGGGTATTTTCCTTAGAGAACATCCCTTTTGTGGTCTTAGTCCACAAGAAGATCAATTGTTTCTAGTATCTGGAGATGAGACAAATGAGAAGAAATTATTGGTGAAGAAAAGTGAAAAACAAATATTTTCTACTATCAGTGTTTGTTAAAACTCTAAGAATGCAAAATATTCCACCTACTCCTTTTTTTCTTGACCATGCCTGGCGAACCACCAATAAAATGGTCAAAATAGAAAAAACGTTTCTCCATTATTCTAGGGTCTGTGGGTCTAATCTGTCCAACGAGAGGAAAACAGCTCTGCTTATGCATTGTTTGGGTTGTGAGGGACAGGACATTTTTGAGAATCTGCCGGACCCTGGAGATGAGGCTACAGATCTAAATGAATTTGAAATATGCCTGAAAAAACTGAATTACATTTTTTACCCGAGATTAGTACTATCCTAGAACGCTATCATTTTGGTATGAGGGAGCAAAGACCTGGCGAAAAAATTGAAGATTACATTACTGCTCTTAGGAAACTAGCAGCTACGTGTGAGTTTGGGAGCACTATTGATGAAAGTATCCATGATCAATTTATGTTGACGTGTGGTAGTGACAAGGTGAGACAAGAGTTATGGAGCAAATATGATCCATTGTTGCATGAGGTTGTTATTCTATCTAAGAGTGTAGAGCACACCTAAGATTGTGTTGAGGAACTTGAAAAAGGAAAAAATGTGGGAGTGAATAAAATCACTATGAAAAAGGAACAATCTAGTGCGAAAGGAAATAGTAATGACAGAGAGGAAGATAAAGTTGACCAAGGAGAGGCAAACAGATTCAGGGATGCAAAGTGTTTTCGCTGTGGGAACATTGGCCACCATGCATCTTACAGGAAATGTCCAGCGATCACCATAACCTGTAGATTATGTAACAAGAAAGGACATTTTGGCAAGTGCTGCAAATCGCAAAGGGGACAGACGTCAGTGAAAGTAGTTGAGGATTGCATATTGTCAGTTTCCATGGGTACTGAAAAGAAAAAACATCCAAAAGAGATCATCACCATTTTAGGTGTGACAAGTGAAATGCTGTTCGACTCAGGAGCATGGTTGACGTTGATCTCCAATGAAGTTTTTGACGAACAACTGAGTCACAAGGTTGAACTGAAAGACCCGGATGTTATTCCGGGGGGTTATGGAGGACAGGTCATTGATCTAAGAGGATATTTTGAAGCGGAAATTACTTTCAAGTCCAACACAATCTGTGGGAAAATGTATGTTCCTGTAAAAGGGGACAGTGTTCTGAGTTGGCCACATCAGAAAGGTTTGAGAGTTATTCTGGATCCAAACTCTCCCACTCCTGTCATGATCAAGGATGAGTATGTTAATACATTGCATGGTGTGTGTGAACTTGCTGTGCAGAAGGAGGAGTTCTTACCGGGTTTTGTTGATGAGTACAAAGAAGTTTTTAGTGAGAAGTTAGGTTGTCTGAAAAAGTATGCCCATCGGATAAGGATAAAAGAAGGCTCAGTTCCAGTGGCTGCTAAGGTGCGTCCTGTGCCTATTTCATTGAAGGGTGATGTGGAGAGAGAAATAAAGAGACAATGCGAAGAGGGAATTATTGAGCCGGTAGAGTCCTCAGAATGGATTTCACCAATTGTCGTTGCGAGGAAACAGTCTGGAGAGATAAGGCTGTGCATTGATCTGAGGAATCTCAACAGATGTGTCGTCAGTGATCAGTTTCCTTTGCCAAACATCTCAGAAATGGTCACAATGCTATCTGGATCCAAATATTTCAGCAAATTTGATCTGTCCTCAGCGTACCATCAGGTTAAATTGCATGCAGATTCACGTGATCACACCACTTTCATTACACCGTTTGGCACTTTCAGATTCATAAGGATGCCTTTTGGTTTAGTATCTGCTGCTGCAGTATTCCAACGGTTAATGTACAATCTGTTTGGCTCCGAACCTGGAGTGAAGTGCTTTCAGGACGATATCTTGATACATGGCAGAACAATAGATGAACATAATTTGAGGGTTAGGAAAGTTCTAGATATTCTTAGCGACCATGGTTTAACTCTAAAGTTAAAGAAGTGTTCTTTTGGCAAAACCGAAGTTGAGTACCTTGGACACAAAATCACAGCTGAAGGGTTTTGTCCTAAGAAAGAACTAGTCAGTAATATCTTGAACCTGCCTGTTCCAGAGAAAAAGGAGGAATTATTGGCTTTCCTTGGTATGATTGAGTTCCATGCTAAATTCTTACCGAATTTAGCATCCAAGACTGTTTACATGCGTAAACGTCTTAAGAAAAGTGCTGACTTTAAATGGGACGATGAGTGCATGAGAGAGTTTGAGGAAATTAAGAAAGAGTTGTCGATGATTGGGACTCTAAAATCGTTGGACCCTGACAAGAAATGTGTGATTATGACAGATGCCTGTGTGAGAGGATTGGGGGCACTGTTGTTACAGGAAATGGTTAATGGTGACCTTAAGCCTATAGTGTATTGTTCCAGGACGTTGCGTGGATCAGAAGTCAACTACTCTACCATACAGAAAGAGGCTCTGAGTGTCTATTGGGCGATTAACAAACTCAAGAACTTTGTGTGGGGCAGGGAGTTTCAAATCTTTACAGATCACAAACCGTTGGCGGAAGTGTTTATGAGAAAGGGTCTGGATATGATTTCTGGGAGAATTAGTATATGGGTTGTCAGTCTACAAGATATCTGTTTCGCTGTGCAGTATGTCCCTGGGCCTAACAATAAAGTTGCAGATTGCCTATCCAGATTAAGTTCGGAGGTAGAAGAATCTTCCGAGAGGCAAGAGGAAAATGGTATGAGTGTGTGTAGTGTAACTGGAAGTGTGGTGAAACAAAATGAATGGGTGGAGGCAGTAGCTGAGGATAGTGTACTACAACTAGTGTGTGAGGAACTCAGGGTCGGATGGAAGCATAATGCAAAACAGGATAAGGATTTGTGTGGTTTTTGGAAAGTGAGGGATGAGTTGTCGCTGGAGGATGGCATCCTTTTACGTGGTTTAAGATTAGTAGTTCCAGTGGTTTTGAGGAAAAAAAATATTAAATTAGGCCATGAAGGCATCAAGGGATGAGTAGGAAGAAAGCTAGGATTTGCCTTAATTATTGGTGGCCAGGAATTGACTTGATGGTCGAGAGGATGGCAAGGGAGTGTCCAGATTTTTGCAACAGTGATAAGGTTTACAAAACAAGGGTGCCCCCTATGTGTGCTAGGGATATGCCTTACAAACCGTGGGAAATAGTGGCTGCAGATATTGTGGGACCTGTATATGGGAAAGGCGGTTCTAACTACATTTTGGTTTTGATTGATCAGTTTTCTAGGTGGGCAGAAGTAGGAATTTGCAGTAGTATTGAAACCAAGAGGATAATTGAATTCTTCAAGGATATTTTTGGTCGTGAGGGATTGCCGAACACGATCGTGACGGACAATGGACCACAGTTTGTTTCGGGCGAAATGGAAGAATTTCTTCAGAAGAATGGCATCAAGAATAAAAGATGTTCACTGTATCATCCCGAAGGGAATGGTACAGTGGAGAGATTTAACAGGTGTGTGAAGGAATACATACAATTAGAGGTTGCGTCCAATAGGAACTGGAAAGATGGTCTTAAAAGGTTTCTCCATGCTTACAGAGTTACGCCTCATTCTACTACGGGGAAAGTCCTGTTTGAACTGTTCAGAGGTCGTAAAGCAAACACTCGTTTGTCACCAGCATGGGTGAGTTGGGGAAAAAGTGACAGTGTTGCTAGGTGTGATGTGAGTAAGGAGAATGAGTATGAAAAGATGGCATACAAAAAAGAAAGGAATATTTTGATGACAAGAAAAGCACACTATGCATTGATGTAAAAGTTGTAGATCAAATTCCAGTTAGAAAACTGACTATGTGTAAAAGTGGAAGCAAGTTTTTAGGACCTTTTGAAGTAATCAAACTCTTCAGGAATGCTGTCAAAATTAAGGACGGGAGAGTATGGAATCTTAATAGAGTAGTAATTTCTAAGAGGAAAAAAATGTTGTGAAGTCATGTAAGTTATTTTCTTTGTTATATTCTTATATTTTTCTCATGTCTTTATATATTGCTTTGTTAGTTTAAATGTTTGGTCTAATCTAAAGAGGGAAGGTGTGTGGTAGATGGCTTATGTTATCTCAGTAGGAGCAGAGTGTTGAGTATGCTTTGTCTCATGCTGAGGTCACATATGATGTTGGGGATTTGGCTGGGAAGAGAGAAGAGAGCTGGATGTCTAGGCTGCTGGTGGATAAGATGCTCCAATAAAGAACCTACTTAAATCTTGATGGAACTGGATTTTCTCTCTCTTTCACAGTTGGTCTTTGAGCGCAAACCATATACATTACTGGATATGGCCAGAGAATCCTGGGAACAAGAAAACTTTGGCTGACAACCCACTTAAGTCAGATACAGGAATAGCAAGGCACTGCAGTATTATCTAGAGGGCCAGGCATTCACATTATATACCAGTCATGCTCCTTTGGAGTGGAGGTCCCACAACAAGAGTATTAACACATTTATCCTCCAGTGGCTTCTAGCATTACACACTTTTAGATTTACCACTCTGCACTGGACAAGATAAGATCAAGGTAATACTGATTACCTATACAGATAACCAGTCAATTAATTTCTTCCAATGAAGAAAGTAAGGGTGGAGGTGTGTAAAGAAACCTCCTGCTTTACCCCTTCCTTGCCTGAAATATCCATGTGGATCGCTTCCTGTAGCTCTCCTCCACATCGCTATAGGAAACACCTGGGGAAAAGAAGGACCAATCATTGTGCCGAAGGTGAGGAGACTTACATCAGATCAACAACAGTAACAAAGGAGATTTTCAGGAGGGTTGAAACAGAACAGCAGTAGAAGGACTTGTATTGGCGTTGAAGGAGAATGTACATGGAGTCACCAGAAGGAAGGGGAAACTCAAGAGGGAGGGATGACATTTTCTGTCATGGCAGTCTGGTATATAAGTACCGTTCACTTGCAGTGTTATAGCAAGGAAATGAGTCATGAAAAAGCAGTATATTTAACATACAGTACAAATGAAACCCCTGATGTAATCTCTGTCGAAGTGTAGCACCAGAGCAGGACACAATGGAAACACCAATGTACAGTCATTTGGTGTTGTGAGAAGTGGGTTTACCACTTCCCTTTGTGAAAAACAAATCAATCAAAGGTTTATAGTCCATCCTGAACTTGAAAACAATTCACCATACTCACAATCTAAAATATTGGACACACCAGCAGCAGGCCAACACCTCTTTCTCAGTATTTCCCAATTTTTCTCAATAACATTCGTCTGCTCCCCTCAGTGTCCTTGAGGCAAAATCCACAATCCTTTGGTGTTCCCCCTTAGATTGCCTGAGTATAGCACCCAGACTGTGCATCAGTCACTACAAATGTCTGGACACACATACCAACAGGCTTCATTTTAATAGTATTCAAAGTGCTTTTCTTCATAACAAGAAATGCTTGTTGATCCTCATTTGACCATACAAATATCTCTCCCTTCCTAATTAGTCCCCCCAGTGACTTAGTTTTGAAAAATTACCTACATACTTAGCATAATACTCTACTAAGATGAGGAAAGAACATAGTTGATCTTGTCCTTCAGATTGGGAGCATTTTCAATTAACTCTAGCAATTTAGCTTGGACTTAATATTTTCACTCAATAAGTTGTGTCCCAGTAATGTACTTCAGCTATGGCAAACGTACAGTTGTTAGTCCCAGCAATTAGCCCTGGCTCCCACAGTATTTCTATTACCTCTCTCAACATGGCTCATCGTGCTCTTCAAGCTCTTCCTCTTCATGCTCTTCCTTACTGGAACCTCTCATGGTTTTAGAAAACCTCACCTTTTGTAGCTTAGTCAATAATCTTTGCATCAAGTGCTAAAAAAACAGCTGATGCAAAAGTCAATCCATAGGGCAAGTGGATGCCTTGGTATGCCTCTTCTGAAGTATCAAAAGAGGTTAAATGTCTGGAATTGGGGTGTAATAAGAACTGATAGTATGCACTAAACAAAATCAACATAGAGAAGTACCTAGCACCAGTCACATTGTTCAGCAATTCATTTATATTCCTTAAGGGATGCCAGTCCACCCATATGTTCCCAATTAGATCTCTAAGATTTACACACATTTGTATTTTCTATTGCTCTTCCATGCTATTAGTGTGGAACTAAGCCACTCAGACAATTATATTGGTTTGATGAGGTTGCACCTACATAATTTCTAATTTGTCTCTTGACGTTCTCTCAATGCGAAAGCAACATAGTGCATGTGGTGAACCTGTGATGTGGCATTATCTTTTAATACAATGCAATAAGTACATTTTTTGAAACATCCCAACTCGCTCCTAAATAACTTTGGGATGTCCTGCATTCATTTTCCACATCACTTTAAACCTTTCCCAGTACTTATTCCAGGTGGATGTGGTCCAAAACAATGCCCAGATCATGTTATTACATCCAACCTAACAAGGTTCGTCCTTTGTCAACTAGATACAGCTTTTCCTTTGCATTCCTCTCCTTGTAGGAATACTACACACAAAGTATCCTACCATGAGTAACTTCATCCCACAATAATTCTGAGATTATATATTGCCTTAAAGTTTTATTTTCCTCATGTGGTTGCAAGTATCCCTGTCAATGGGAAAATAAGGCAAGCATGAGTCTGCCCACATTTGGCCACTTACCTCACACAATTTGACAGACCAACTAGGGGAACAACAAGGTTCACCCAGAGCACTGACTCAATTCTCTAGAGTATTGCTCTCACACATCACTAGTACCTCCACATTATCTTCAGTGCTATCACCATCACCTTGAAGTATCGTCCTACTTTCAGTATGCAACATGTCCACATGTTCTTCCCCTGCTCATTTCATCTCTGCATATGGTTGAGGCGTGTCCAATTTTCTTACATTTATTACATTTTCTTTTTGTAGTGGGACATGTACCTGAAGTTGCTACATAATTGACACTGCCATTGTGCAACTTTTTTCCATCCCAGTCACATCCATGTCCTTGCTCCCTCCTTTTGTTTTACTTCGGAGTGACATGCCTACCACCTCAACATCCACAACTCCTGGTTTCTGTTGCATACATCAACTTTGATATTTAGGCCTCATCATGACATTGGCGGTAAATCCCACTTACCGCCTCGGTAATGGCCGCCAACATACCGTCGTGGAGGCGAACATCCATTTGCCATATTATGACACGTACACAGCAAACCGACAGAACACTGCCACAAACACATATCCACCAGACCAAAGGTCAGTGTTAAAGTGTTGGCACTACCACCCATACTGTTACGCCAACAAAACAACACCCACCACATTATGAATCACAAATCACCACGGCGGACATTCAATGCTGGTAAACCATTGGCGGTACACACCAGCACGCTCAGAACGGCCACCCAAATACAGAACAACACAACATTGGCCAATACCAAAAACACACACCTGACACTGATACACACACCACACACACACACCCATAGCACTATAAAATACACACCCACATTACCCACACACCTTTGCCAACACCAAAAATTGCCACGAGACAGACACAAAAATCACAGAAACAAATACACACACACCACAAACAACCATGTCCCCACTAAGGCACCCCCATTTCACAGGTGAGGAGTTGCGGGTCATGGTGGAGGAAATAGTCAGGGTAGAGCCACAGCTGTATGGATCACAGGTACAGCAGATATCTATTGCCAGGAAGATGGAGCTATGGCGGAGGATCGTGGACAGGGTGAACACTATGGGACAGCATCCAAGAACAAGGGACGACATAAGGAAGAGGTGGAACAACCTATGGGGGAAGGTACGTTCCGTGGCAGCAAGGCACCAGTTTGCCATCCAGAGGACTGATGGTGGACCCCCACCTCCTACCCCACAGCTCACAGCATGGGAGGAGCAAGTCTTGGCAACCCTGCATCCTGAGGGACTCACTGGAGTAGCAGGACGACTGGACACTGGTGAGTCAATATTTACTACGTGTCACCCCCCATACCTGCATGCCATCTCACCCCCTCAGCCTGACTTCCATCACTCTACTCCACCCCACACACTGCACCTACACATGTGACCAACCCCAGTGCCAAGCTGTGCATGCAAAACCAATGCATGGGCAGCCTCCCAGCCCTGCATGTTCACCCATCACCAAAGCACGCACATCATGGAGTACAATCACACAATACATCACCATACACAAACAAAGGTGGCAGGGCTACAGCAACGATAGAGGGGAAGCTAGGGATGTACAATATGTCACAGACATGAAGTATAACACATCACTTACATCCCCACAGGCGCCCCAGCCAATCCCAGCGGCGAGAAGGTGCCATGGCTATCTAGTCCCCCAACTGAATATGCCCCCAGTGATGACAGTAACTCTGGACTTCAAGATCTGGATGAACTACCTGGCCCATCAGGGACCACCGGTCAGTCGGCAACCCCAGCCTACTCCCAGTCCACCACATGGCCTCCCCCCTCAGTATCCAACACCACAGCAACCACCCAACGTCCCCACACCTTTGTCCCCAGGACATGTCAATCAGCAGTGTGCCCACCTGTACAGGGACCCCAGACCACACCTCACACCCAAGACAATCAGGGTCCTGGGGTCAGTGGCAGTGGGCATACCGTTCAGGGGACAGAGGCACAGGGAGACAGGGACACTAGGAGGACAGCTGTGCGCCAGGGGGAGGACAGGCCCAGTGAACCGACTTACCAGGAGGCACTCACTAATGTCCTGGAGGCTTACCAACTATCCCAGGACAAGATGGGCATGCAGGAGAACAAGCAGCTGCAGGAGGTAAACCATCAGGAGACCAGGGAAGATTTGCAGGCCCTCAACACACTATGGCCTCCATAGCAGGGGTGCTGGCTGACATGGCCAACATCATGAGGGAATGGACAGCACACCAGCGGGCCCCAACCACTAGCCAGTCTACTGACCAGCTCTCCACATCTGCTGTAGCTAGTGGACAGGAGGCCCTGCCACAGGACCCACGGGCCACCAGCAACCCCCCTCTGCAGAAGGTGAACCACCCTGCAAACATTCCCGGTGACCCAGACAGAAGCTAGAGACAATTGCCAAGACCAAGACCACTGCCAGGAAAGGAGACCCTCCTGAATTTCTCCCTTGTGTCCCACCCTGTCACCTTGTCCACTCTGAACTGCCTTTGCTCCCCTTCCTATGGTCCCTTGGACACTGGACCTATGCTGCAAACAGACTGGAACTATAGCCTGGATTTACATCTACCATCACCCCATTCCATTGCACTTTTCCGTCTATATTTTGCACTGCAATAAACACCCTTGAACACAACTTGAGTGATAGTGTTTTAAGTGATGAAAATGTGCAATTATGGAAACACATCAGTACACTATTGTTAGAACACCAACACTTGCAAAATTAAAAGCCATAGGTGACATTAAGTTGAGATGCAAAGGAAGTGAATGCCATCCTGCTACAGCCACACAAGTAACATCAATAGTCAGAGGAACGGTCAGTTACACTGTCTCACCTGTGTGTCATTGGAAGTACTGACATATAACTGATGTTCTGTTTTCCACATCCTCATCCTCTGCATCCTCATCCTAACTGTCCTCCCGGTCCACTGCTGCCACAGGGGCATTTCCAATCTCCTCCTCCTGCAGATAAGGCACATGTCGTCTGAGGGCCAGGTTTGTGCAACATGCAGCATGCTACTACTATCTGGCAGACCTTCTCGGGTGAGTAGCACAGGGATCCACCTGTCAGATGGAGGCATCTGATCCTGGCCTTCAGGAGGTCGAAGGTACGTTCAATGATCCACCCAGTTTGCCCATGCGCATCCTTATACCGATTTTCATCCCCTGTCCTGGAATTCCTCACAGGGGTCAGGAGCCCCAATAGGTTTGGGTAGCCTGAGTCACCTGCAAGTACTGAGGGACAAACATTAGCCTTACACAATCCTATGGAATAACTCCTAAAGGCATACACTGACATACATTGTGTTGGGACTCAGGCTCACCTATTAGCCACACACTGTGCCTCTGTAGTTGTGCCATCACATTTGGGATGCTTCTATTCATCAGGATGAAGGTGTCATGCACTGACCCAGGATATTTGGCAGTGACCTGGGAGATGTACTGGTCAGCCAGGCACACCATTTGGACATTGAGTGAGTGGAAACTCTTCCGATTACTGAACTCCTGGTCATTGTGGCTGGGGGAACAAACACAATATGTGTTCTGTCAATCGCCCCAATAATATTAGGTGTATGTCCCATTGCAGACAAAACCCTTGCCAGCACGATTGAGAGCATTGGCTGTGACATTCCTGCTGCCAAGCCCACTGCCACTTGGAAAGACCCAGTTGCCATGAAATGAAGCACAGATAGAACTTGCACAAGAGGGGGGATCCCAGTGGGATGACGAATAGCTGACATCAGATCGGGCTCCAATTGAGCACATAGCTCTGTGATTGTAGCCCTGTCCAGTCTATAGGTGAGTATTATGTGCCTGTTCTCCAGTGTAGCCAAGTCCACAAGGGGTCTGTACACAGGGTCTTGCCTCTTCCTCCTCCTATTCATCCACAGTGGTAGGTATCTGAGGGACAAAAGAGTGAGTTACAGTTTAAACAATGGAACCATCACCTCAGTGTACAAAGAGCATTCATGTGATGGACAATGGGAATTGCAATGTATGTGCCAATTATAGCAGTGACTCAGTTTTCCATTATCTGAATGTTGTCCACCACCATAAAATGGCAACCGCCTGTCCTGTATCTAGGGACAGGTGGAAGTGAGGTAACTCCACCGGCGTAGGTCGTCATGGCGGAAGGTGGTCTTGCACCGCTGAGCTATTCCTCATTGGCTAATATGGGGCTCTATGGAGTACAGTGGCCAATGGGGATCACTGGCAGCGGTGACTGTGTACACCGCCGCGGACGTGACTGCGATTTTCTATCTATAACCTCACTCGATTCCTGCCTTTCCATAGGACAACACTTACACTGCGTGTGCTGCTGTGACCTGTGTCTGGAGCCTGCCATGGCCTGAGTGACCAGAGAAAGGGCCCCTGCCTTCACTTCAGAGGAGTTGGAGCGCTTGGTAGAAGAGGTCCTACCCCAGTATGGACAGCTGTATGGGCCTCCAGACCAACAGGTTAGTAAACTTTGGGCACAATGCATGTGACAAGGTTGCATGGAGATGTGTGTGCAAGCATTGTGTCATTTGGGGGGGAAGTATGTCTGGTGGTAGTGTACATGGTTGGCGCCGGGTGATGTGTGTGCCAATGGAGATGGAAATGGTATTTATGGGCCATATGTGTGACATGCTGGATTGTATGGTTAATGGTGTCCTCCTGTCTGTATTACCTCTGCAGGTCAGCGCCCATAAGAAGGGATTGTGGTGTGCCATCGCCAATGTTGTGCGCACCCTGGGGGTCTACAGCAGGCGGAGCACCTACTGTCGGAAAAGGTGGGAGGACCTGGGACGCTCGGCCTGGAAGACCGCTGAGGCCCAGTTGGGGATGGCCTCCCAACGAGGGCGGGGTGCCCATCGGAACCTGACCTCCCCTGATGGCCTGCATACTGTTGGGGCCTACCCAGAGCAGGATGGGTGCTTGAGGGCATCACAGCAGCCACAAGTGGATGAGTACAGTGGGTGTAACAACAATAATTGGTAGGAGGAATGGGATCCTGGTGGTGGGTGTCAGTTAGTGGGTGCCCCTTAATGCCAGGCCTGACATAGCAGCATGATCCAGCTCAAGGGTAATCGGTGTATTGCTAAATCTGTTAACCTAGCTAAGTTGCATTTCCATGCAGACAGGGCTTAGTGGGTCCCAGGAGGGCTGCATTTGGCGATGGTTGGCCCTCATCTTGCTGTGGCACCTAGCCAATTGAATGCCAGTGCGGTGCATAGAGTACAATCCTGATCCCTGTGTGTGATGGTAATGTGTATGCCAACTGTGTTGTTGGTGCAGAGACTGACCCAGTGCCCCCTTTCTACCCCCTCCCCTTTTTCCTTCTGTCATCTGTCATTCTGTTTGTTCCTCTGTGTACTGGACCTTGTTGGTTTGTTATCCAGTCCTGTTCCTGCTTTGCTTCAGCCAGAGCCTGTACCCTGTTCTCCAGTCCTGTTCCTGCTTTGCTTCCTAGTTTGTTTCTGGTATTATTTTCCCTTTACTTATTTCTTTTGCTTCTACTTTGCACCTGTAATTTATCTTCTGTGTCTCAGACTTGGCCCCTAGTTTCTGTTCTCTTTCTCTGTGATTCTTGCAGTCTCTAGTTCTCTTGTAGTTAGACTCTTGCTTGTTACAGTTTCCTAGAATTCCTGTGTATATTTGCCTGTTCTTCAGTTTTCCTTGCATAGCCAACTCCTGACTATTAGCTTGAGTTCTGAGGCTCCTTTCTAGCTCTTGCTCTGTATTTTCCTCTTGGGTTGTTGTGTCTGGTAAGTGTACTATTTGTTCTCACCTGTGTATAAGTGCTTTCCTTTGTACAGGGGTTGGCTCCTGACATCCAGGAGGCAATTCCTGCCCTGTCCTTTGTCTAGTGTTGTATGTAGTCTTAAGTGCTTATCTGTGACAATGTGCCATTGCTGTTTTCCAGGAATTGCCACTGTGTCTCCAGCTGGACCCACAAGGGCTTGTCTTGTGTATGTAAGTACAATCCTTGTTTGTACCTAAGGGTCCAGAGACAGAATCACTTCTGCTGCCTCCTTTCTATGGGGCTTATGGGGTGACTATCTGTAATAGTATATGCACAGAGGCATTGATGTTCTCTGGTGCTGTGGGAAGTTCTGAGCGTTACCTGTGTACCACCTTAGTGGTAACCCCATCCATACGTTGGTCCATTTTTAGTCTGTTCCCTGTTTGTTCACACTAAGGTTTCTCTGCTTTCACTATCCTATTACTGTGCTTTACTCTATAGTTGTTTATTCCTGGTGTATGCCTTTATCTGTTCCTCTGCTTCGGTACACTACATCCATACGGAGATATTCCGTGACCTCAAGGGACGCTCTGCCAGGAGTCTTGACTGGCACTTGAAGATATGAGGACAGCCATTGAGCTCTAGGCAAGGGTGAGAAGGGTTATAATATGCTATATTTTAGTCCTGTTTGCTGAGCGTATTCTTTGAAGTCCGCATATTTCCACCAGTTGTCTTGCACAGCTTTAGTAAAGTCTGGGAAGAAGGACAGTGTGGATTCTTGATAATTTACAGGACTGCGTTCACATGCCAATCGCAACGCCATGTCCCGAGAACGGTAGTTGAGAAGGCGTGCAGTGAGCGGGCAAGGAGGAACACCAATGGGCGAGCGAGGAGCCAAGGAGCGATGTAGCCATTTCACCACAGACGTCTCAGTAAAGGCTTGGAGTCCAAAAAGCTCTATAAGGAGGTTCTCAACGAACACATCATGGCGTGTGATTTCAGTAGTTTCAGCTATCCCCCGGATACGCAGGTTGTTGTGCTGTGAGCATGCTTCAAGATCTTCATTCTTCGCTATCATGATCTTAAGAAGCTTATTCTTCTCTCTCTAGGTGCTTTGTGAGATTGGAGGTATTGTCCTCCACGGTGGACAGTCTCTGTTTAGCTTCACCAATACAAGTGCCCTTGCGCTCAATGCATTTGTCCATGTGATCTAAGCGATCATTTAGGGAGTCCAGTCGAGTGCCAGCTTGAAACCCAGCATTGTCCTTTTGATTAATGCTTGTTTATTCAGCAGTTCTTATCTTTAAGTCAGAGGACCCTATATATGAGCCCATGCATATAAAGGAAACATAGAGACTACTCTTCGTATATGCTAGGTGATGGTTATTAAGTGTCAGTCTCATGGCATGGGGACAGCTGAGAGTTATGTTGGGGTCAAATGGGTCGCAAAGAGGTGCTTTGGGTGAGTGAGTGAGCGACACTTCTCCACTGTTGGTATGAGGTTATAGTTTCCAATTGGAATATATTATTTTCTGTATTTTCTATTGTGACTTTTGTAAAGTTTTGGCCATGTGAACTTATGCTATGTTATGGCTGGTTATTCTGTTGGGTAACACTAGCAACTATTGTACTATAACCAACAGACAAACCAGCATGTGGAAAGTGAGCAACACATAAAAGGTTAAACAAACCACTGTAAAACCTCCTCGCCCCCACCATCCAGCGCACCCGTGGAGGTGAGTGTCAGAATTTTGGATCCCTGCATGACCCACAATCACTGAACTAATAAGAATTACCCTTGCAAGTTTGAGACATATCATCAGTAGGGGCTGTGCCAGCTTGGAAGCCAACACTAATCATTTTCGTATGACTCCAACCCGAACAGCAGCCTTTGCATAGAACAACATATAAATATGTGTTTTAGAGAGAGTAAGCCAAGTTAATAGTTTCCAGCAGGCTGGAAACCACAACATACGGTTTTAGCCCAGGAAGAAAACAAACATTTTCCACAAAAGCAGATGGTACAGAAATAGCCAATAAAACATTTCTTGATAAGTGTTGGATATTGATTAGCAAAACTGAGCTTTATGAGAAGACCAACAACCTGTTAAAGGTCATGTTGAAGTGCACAGTGAAATATTTCTCAGCAGAGAAAGGGAAATTGTATAATTTCTGTGTAAATTACAGATGAGGAAATCAGATCATTGTGTCCCGGTTCAGGGGCCACATCTGCAGTGCTGTACCTGCTTTTAAGGGCCACATCTTGTGTATCATGCCTGGTTTTGAGTGGCACATCTAGTAACCAACCTTCATTGCTGTGTTTAAGTTCTGAATGCATCATCAGGAATATATATTTTTTTGTTTCACAGTCTTTTAGTTGTAGTTATATGTTGTTTTCTGTCTTCTACACAGTGCTCAATTAGATATTGATGTATGTAATTGTAATCTACTAGTACTGTATTTTAATTGCATTTGTATAGCTTTTCATATTCCTGCATAGGTACCAGAGGTAGTGGGATGGGAAGTATGCTACCCCGCGGGATGTGCCTAGTTAGTAGGCTGTGAGTTTCTACTATGGCTTATATAGGAAGTATTTTAGTATCATGCTTGATTGACTAGAGTTGCGTTCTTCTCATACTTTAGGGTTATGAGGCTTTTGGGTTTAAATAGAATGGTGCAGGAATGCTGCATTGTCTAAGCAGAAAGTATTTTGGTGTTGTGCATTATTGAAAGATGCTGCTCATATCATGTTGTTGCTAAGATGTAATTGTGCCTAATTGTGTAGCAAAGCGGAGTAAGTGACAGTTTCCCAGGTGCTACAAACCATCATTCAGAAAGTTTTGTTTCCAGTTGTATAGTACCCTAGATGTGGTCCCGAGTTCTGTGGTGTACATGTCACCCTGGTGATAGTGGAGTTCTGTCAGGTGATTGGTGGGTCTGGTTATCATCATTTGTGGAGGAGGCAGGTCTTTATTGACTCTAAATTCCAGATGGGCTTAAATATGTCTTGTATTTGCAAGCAGAGAATTCCATAATTTAGCTACTTGAAAACCAACAGAGATGGTGTTTTTTGAAAGATAAGCTGGGGTATAGTCACGGTGGCTTTGTGAACAATGGAGCTGATTTGAAGATGGTGCATGTCAACAAGGAGAGTCAATGGATTTTCATAAGGATGGAGGTGATGTGATCACATTTCTTGAGGCACTTAATGAGTCATGATGCAGAATATGCAATACCAGTAAGAAGTGCCAGTGTGGAGTCTAGGAGGCCCTGAACCACCTGGGTGTTACCACCATCCAAATGCAAACATACCATTGGCTTGAGCAGCAATTCTGAAGACATATTTTGGGAGAAAGAAATTCACTTTCTTGAGAAGAAAATGGCAGTACCCGACCATTTTTGTTTTTTTGACAAATTGTTCCTTGTGGGTGACTTATCATTTGGTAAATGTTGGGGTTCCAAACCATCAAGGTTCATGTCATTAAGCTAGGTTTGTACTATTCCATGTTTGTTGTTCTTAGCAAATTCCAGGAATTCTGCCTTAGTTCAGTTTTCGTAGAAACAGATGTCTAAAGCAGATGAGACTTTCAAGTAGAATTGTATATCATTGGCATACTGGTGAATTTTTATGCCGTTATCTGTGAGTAAAGCATCAAGTGGCTCCATGCAGAGGTTGAAGATGACACCAAACAGCATGGAACCCTGGAGGTGTAGGGATTTGTGGGACAAAATTAGGTTCCATGAGATTTGAATTTGAATCGCTGGATTCAAAGTTCAGAGTACTGATCTCTACACAATGGAACTGCCTGATACATTTTGGATTATTTGCATCCTACTGAGTAGCAGCACTCAAAGGCACAGTCTGATTGTGTATTAAAGATGAGACATTAAAAGGGTGTAGTAGCTTCTAGCTTCTGTAGGAAATCTAGGTGTGAGAAAAGCAACAAAGTGTTTGCAAGGTGTAGAATGTGTTTCTTGTCACTTGGAAGCATGTCAGAAGATATAGCTTACTGCTGACAGCTTGGCAGGTGCAGGGTGGGATACTCCAGACCAGGTCTCGTTGAGTTCAATTCAGAGAACGAACAGCTAGTGGCCTCTACAGAGTCTTGCCTCTATCTGGTGTAAGGGTTACATGTGCAGAAAATGCACTGCATTATGGCATACTACTGATTACATATATTTCCCAACAGTCCCTGAACTCTAATTTTCTTTGGAGACGAAGCAGGCCAACTTGAGTTATCGGTGTATCTTTCATCATGACTCTCGGTGGCCTAGCTAGACAATCATGATATATTGCTGCTGAAGTTAAGACTCTGTTATGTAGATTCAAGATATCTTTTGTAGAGATCAAATATTTTCCTTGGAGGAATGCAGTAAAGTATTCTAAAGATCAAGTTGTGCTGAGAAAATAAACTTTTAACTAATTATTTTCAATGATACGACTTTGGGCTTTCTAAAGATTTAAAGAATATTTCATCTGAAACATGAGGTTTATTCCTTTGGTGGAACAGGAAGGATTCTAATCTCAAGATATGACACATACAAAATGTGTATGTACGAATATGCTTAAGGTAGTTAGAGAGCATAATGGGATATATACATATTAATTGCTAAGCTAGGAACCACAAAATAATTAGGAATATTAATTACCCTGGCACAAAGTCAAGTAGTAACTGAGATTATCTTCAGGAGGAATAAGAGTTACAATCCTAAGGGAGCTAAATACTATAGGGGAGGAGTGTAGATGAGCAAATATATTAGTTCCTGGTTTATTGTATGTTATTGCTTCAGGAATAATACGCTTTTTTATTAGAACAAAGATATTTGGTTATAAAAAAATACTGGTAAATTAGATCCTTTCACTACTATTGTTAGATCCAGGACATTCGTAGCAGGTTACTAGTAGATATATTGTCAACTTTAGATGCCCACTTTCACCTGCAGACATCAATGTCCAGAAGAAGTGAGGAGTCCGAGTGGTGATGTCCATTTTTTCTGTTTTTATACTGGAATCATATTCCCTTTTCCCCATTTCTACAGTAGGCCCTCTTAATCTTGTTGTATGTGGTCACTTGTGGATGAGATGAGAGTACAACACTCCAATTGCACCCTGAGTACATGGTTAGTGCTTTCTGACAGACTAGAGTCAATGCCAACTCCCAGGTATCTTACTAAAGTAGATGCTGCTGGAGGTTGGCTTTGTTCCTATGACAATATGGCTGTATTTCTTCCATTTTCTGCAGATTAGGATATTTGTTTTAGATGTGTTCATGTGGTTTTGCAGCATCCATTGGTCCACATTTAATTGTAAAAATCTAATGCAGTTAAACAATTCAGTGTGCAGTTTTGTGATGAAGGCCTAGGTTCCTCAGTTTAGTAACTAGGCCTAATGAGGTAATGCAAAGCATCTTCTTTATTATGCACAAGCCTTCATCCACCCAAAGGTGGCATTCTTCATAATTTGGCTGTTCTCCTCGTTGGGCCTGTGCTGCAATGCCCAATGTGCCCTTAGGGGGCTTTTGCCAGAATGTTTTTCCTCAAGGTCTGAAATAAAAAGACCTAATGTCTTCCAGAGAGTATACAGGGAGGACGGAAGGGAGATGGTGCCTTTCTTGTATAATGAGAAAAGGTATATTGGTCTGGTGGGTGATGGATAAAATTAACTAGTGGTCCCCTACCTCATAGGTTTATTCTAGTGGCCTCTGTTAAAGGTTGAAAACACATGGGAATAAATGGGAAAATTATGTTTCTTATATTGCAAGAGTTGGTCAGTTTGCTTCTTGCCCTTTAAAAGTTCAACCAGGATAAGTAGAAGACTGAATCTACTAATAGTGAGTCCGTCATTCAGAACATTTATGTGCTCCCACCTAAGAGTGATAAGTAATCTGTGTTTTTGGTGTTTTTGATTTAAGATAGAAAATGTGTTTCTGACTTACAATTTGATTTCAGCTGTATATGACCAATTACTATGGTAATTAGGCCCCTGGGACAGGTGAGCATTTGGCCACCAGGTGATCGTTTGCCCCTTCCATTGCCCTTGCGGTGAGCTGACTTGTTTCCACTGCCATGAACATTCCAATTCTGATGCATCTAAGTCTGAAAGGTTTTCCAGCTGTAGGATCATCTGAGTGTATTTCTATCAGAGTAGGATGAAAGGCCTGATGATTTCTGAAAGTGGGTTGGGGTAGATATTAAAAGGGAAAGGTGAGAATATGGAGTCTAGTGATGTACTGAAGTTGAGGTTAAAATGGCATGGAAGTATCAGGTGATACTGGAACACTTGGCTTGATAAGTCAGCAATTCATCAATTCAGCAACTGTTTTTTTCCGCCATAGTTTTCATGCAGCCCCATGTTGCTCAGACACTTAACATGCTGATCTATTTTGGTGAAGCTAAATTAGACCAGAATTCATCTCATTATTGGCATCCAGGTATATGTCAGGATGGAGAAGGTTGGAAGATATTCTGTTAGGAAGAAATGTGGGGGTTTGTCATGTCCAGTACTGACTGAATTGGGGACTATATTTTACTTTCTTTGACTCCTTAATTCTGCATTAAAGAATTGTACCACTCCTTTAAGCTGTTGTTTGGGACCGGCCATGGTACAGGATTGGTCCCCATCTGACTTACAGTTTTGCTATGAGCACACAAATGCACTGGTGGCAGGTAGTCACAATAGTGTTTTGGGTGAAATCACAATGGGCAAATAGGCTATGGTATACTCACCATAATCTGTAGACCCAAGTCCTGTGATGATTAATTTCAGGGATAGGAATGTCTTATTAGTTTTCGTATCTGATGAACAGATGACTAGGTTCTGCCCTGAGGATTAGAATGAGACCATTGTCAAGCCTTCAGACTTGAATTTGGAGGAACCTGCTCTGTTCTGTACATTTGTAACCTAAATTAATTTGTAGATACTTCTTTTGGAGTATTGTGTCAAGGTCTGGTTGTTTCTTCTGAAATCTTGTGTTAAGTCTAGGGTATGGTTTACAGATGCAGATACCATATTAAAATATTATTTTATTTGAGAAGCTATTTTTACATTACGGTACCAGTTATAAAAGTCAGATTTTAACCATTATGCCCCTTCTGAGGCTAAAATCTGGAATACTGTTTTCAGTTGTTAAGAAGCATCTTCTATATTGTGCCCAGCTCATGAGAGCCTGGGGTGCATTTGGAGAATTATATGAAGTTCTAGAGTACAGATATAGACTTACTGTGTCTGGTTTAGAGGCTTCATCAGGATTACTGAAAGCATGATCTGGACTATCATGCAAATTTCTGGAGGAAACACACAAAGAATTGTGTCTGCCTTTTAAGCCACATTTGAAGTGCTGCATCCTATTTGAAGATTACATCAGAACAGGTGTATTGACTACAATATCATATTAGGTTCTGGAGTACACATCTGGAGCAACTTGTCCAAAGGTGGGTCTTCTTAGAGATGGTTCAGAAGAGAAATACAAATGCCATGCCATCAATGCACTAGATACCTGTGTAAAGAGGTGCAAGGACTAGCATTTCTAGAATCTGAGATGTACGAGATAAAAATTGACAGATGTTGTGGACACGTAGAAATACTACAGTGATGTTATTTATTCTTTATAGAAATGATAGTGAGGCAAATTAGCAGAATGATTTTAAAGTCATGTCTCACAGAAACAGTAGAGTAATAATTTTGCAGGAGAAGAACTGTGAAGAAAATTAACTGTAAGCTAACATTTTCAATTACTGAAAGTCGAGACATGAGTAAACAAAATGGAACTGGTGGTTTTGATCTAAACGCCAAAGTTTGCACGTTGTTTTCTTTCTGGACAAGAGCATTTTATAACGCAAGAAAAACCTCAGATTTTACCAGTCACAAAACAGTTCTGCTTATGATGTTGAGAACTGTTCTCGCACTCTTCCAGACAAATCATTTCATTGAGTTTTCAAAAAAACTTTCATTTTCTAGTGCCTAGACTATTGCAACACAGAGAAAGTGATTTAGAAGTCCAAGAGGATTCAAAATTAAGCACCGAATCTGACGAAACTGGGTCACATGACACCAGCACTGAAATAAATCCAGTTGAGGAAAGGATTACATTGTATATTCTCTGCACAGACTTCAGAATATGCATGGAAAAATAATCTGAATTAAAAAAAATCCTTTACTTTTCATAAAATCCCTGGTCATGCCCTAAACTCCTACAACTCATACTGTAGGAAATTTGAATCAAAAAGATGAAGGAAACATGTTTCTTGACATGCAAGAATGAGATAGACAAGCTGCCTGGGTTTCTTCTATTATATCCAAAGATTCAGCAAATCCATTATTTTGAAATTTCAAAGGAAGCCTCCATACTGCTCTTGAAAAATTAGTTCAAGACCCAGATATTCGCGAAACATCTCATAAAAAGTGCAACTGCCTCTCCTCTTACCTACCTTTTTTCCCTTTTTCACCCTTTTGTCTATCCACATGCTGCCTCACCCCCAAGGATTCTTGGCTCCCGCACCTTTCTTCAAATACAACCTCATCTACTACCACAGTGCTGATTTGCACTCTGTTATTGTACTGAACTTTATTGCTTTCAATCTTGGTTTGTTCTTTATAAAGTAACTAAAGGGTTTCACTGGCATGATAGCTTTGATAACTTGTCACTAAAAAGTATTCTCAATATCTTTTGAACTTTCATAAAAACATAGGAGTTTTGTAAAATAAGGAAGGAAGTTACCACAACTTTAGGGGGTAAGCCCTGATTTTCATTTGCATCTCAATGTTTATTTTAATGAGGTCTGAACGTCTTCTGTTGATTAGACACAACCCCGACAGTATAGATATTTGGAGGTCCCTATGTCGGTCTTTACAACTAGTTTGCCATTCAGTAGAAAAAAACAGTAGTACAAGTTTTCAAATTTTTCAAATTTCAACCATAGACTTCATAGGGCCGTTTTTTGTTTAAAAGAGGAGCGGGCTGCATGCCCCCTCCCATTTTTTTTATTTAATAAATATAGCCCCAAGATGGGGCCCCAAGGGCCCAGTAAGACTCAGGGTGGAATGCCCTTCCCCTTTTTATTTGGCTTTGGCCCCAGAGGATGGGGTTCCCCAGGCCTGATAAGGCTCGGGGAGGGAGGTTGTGACCTCTGCTCATCTTTTAAACAAAAAACGGCCCTATGAAGACTTGGGGAGGGGAGCCCATGGCCCTCTTCCCCTTTTTTATTGCATTTGGCCCCTGGAGATGTGGTCCACAGGGGGCTTAGTAAGGCTCAGGGGTCTGCACTCACTCTTACCCTAGTTAACTGTATTTGGCTCTGGGGGATAGGGTCCATAGGGCATTTACGGCTTGGGGTGGGGTGCCACATGGATCCCTGGGATGAGGCCTCTAGGTCCAATTAAGGGTTAGGGAGGGGGCTGCCTGCTCCCTTCCATTAATATATATGTTTTGGTCCCAAGGGATGGGGTCCCTTGAGCCCAAGGGCTGACCGTATGCTGTGCTTGCCAAAGTCTGTGTGCTGTGTGTGGTTAGCAGCCTGCTGGGGGTTTGGCCACAGGGCCTATTTGCAGGCCAAGCTCTGTGGCCCACCCCCTGCTGTGCATGGCCAAAGGCTGTAACCAGCACAGGTTGGCTGTCTGGGAATTTGGAAGCAGGGGCTGGCTGCAAGACTAACCCCATGCCACGCACGACCAAAGGCCTGATGGCTGTGCATGGTGTGGGGTTGGCTGCCTGTGGGAAGATGGACACAGGACCTGGCTGTAAGCCATGCCTTGTGGCAACCCCATGACACACAAGACTAAAGGTTGTGCACAGCGTGGGGTTGGCCACAATTACTAACCCCTCACCACGCATGACCGAAGAAGGGGGATGGCTTGCGAATGGTCAAATATACTACTTTATGTTAAAAAAAACTCTAGAAATTCACAGAAAAAACAAAGGTTAATGTAATGTTATAGTTAGGGGTAGTGATAAGATCCGTTTTTGATGAAGAAAAAAAAAACTTACAAATTTACTGAAAAAAACAAAGGGTAAAGTAATGTTACAGCTAAGTAAAACTATTAGTGACTAACATTTAGAACTTTTAAAAAAAACCACTTTGTAAAGCTTCATTAATGACCTTTAGAATGGCGTCAAAGATATGAGCAAAACAAAAAATCTATTTCCTAAAGTAAATAGGTCCTAACTATAACCATACAGTGGTAACAGCAACAAACAAGACATCTGCTTGAAACGATTCTATTACTTTAGCGAAACTCACTCCCAGCAAGCACATGTTGATTGCAAACTACTCAAACTCTTTTCTGGAAAAACTTTAAAATGCTGATCTACAACCAGCACATGCTATTTCTTTCCACTGCCTATTTAACCCCCAACCACAACTGCTCTCACCCATGATTCTACCTTTAGCTCAACTGCATCAAGCACATTAAAATCTCTTCTAATTGTCCTTTGTGAGGGAATAGAAGTCTCCCTTCCATCCTCTTTTCTGGATAGGAGGACAATAGGAAGGCTACTAATGCTCTCTCCTAGGTGAAGAATAGTAGAACAAGTTCTGTTGCTCTTGACTGAGTCCAGGATGGCTCTGCTACCTCCAGTGGATGAGGGTAAAATAATGCATGCACTACGTTCTCCTGAGTGAAGGGTGGCTTCTCTTTCACTTTCACTCAGATCTGATCTCTACTCTTTAATGGGGACACATGAGTGAAATTTGTTCAATTGCTCTGTTATATGTAGCAGAACAGTAGGTCAGCTTCTAATAATATTAGAATAGAATAAAATGACTTTGCCTTGGTGAAGAGAACTGGGGGACTTCTATCACTCTGGTCTCTTCTGGGTAGGAGTAAAGTAGGATTGCTGCATTGCTGTTTTAGAAGTGAGCAAAGAATAAGACATCCCTCATTAGTCTCATCTGGGACTAATGAGGGCAGTCCTCAGTGTGAGGAAGGCGAGAGCACTGGAGGGAGCAAGGTCCAGTGGAAGACCCTGGCGATTGGATCGTTGAAGCGAGGTGTGAGATGATGGCTTCTGAACGATCGGGTCATAGCCCTTGTGCATAGGAAATTCGGTGACCTTGTATGGCAGGTGGGGCCGCACAAAGATTACTGCAATGGCGACTGAGATGTAGCCCACGTGCGGAGTGAAGTCAGTGATCCCCTATGCCAGGTAGGACGGCCATGGTTAAAGATTGCTGCTGTGCTGATCGGGCTGTAGACCATGGTGCAAAGGGAGGATGGTGACCAGATGCCAGGTGGAGCAACCAGGAAAAAGGCAAGCAGTACTGTCTGATTGAGACCATCAAGAGGAAATGGCCGCTGTGATAACCCATGAAGGCCTGAGCCCTGACGGAGGATCTGCACCAGGAGTGTTGATTTGGCCCTTGGCCCCAACATTGGGGAGGTTCTAAGGAAACTTACTGGCATCAGAGGAGTGTTGATGACACCTGGCCACTGTTCCTGCGGGGGCATGTGTGAAGAACTTGAGGACACCCAACTGCAGGCTCCGGAGCTGTGTATGCAATACTCACCCGAGACAAATGCTGCAGCCTCCGTGACCTCTTGGAGACCCTGGTCATGCATGTTCTCTTGGTGCGTGCAAGACTTATTAATGGGCTACCGAGCCCTGGGGGAACTTGCCTGCCATAAAGCGCTTCAGCAATGGAATACCTTTGACTTTAATTTGAGCTGGAGTGGGACTCCTGAGACTAGGACTACGAGTTGGGCTTAACCTGAATGCCACCTACAGTGAATGGGGAATAACCATTACTGCTAGTGAGAGGGGAGTGGGACTCAGGATCTGCCTTTTGAAACACTAGAGCCCTGAGTTAGGGGGACTGTGTGTATGGTTTTTTAATACTGTGTTCTACGTGGAGGTGGTATATAAATATTCGTTTTTTTTATTTTTATAAAAGCAGGTATTTGGCAACCATTGCTGCTATGGAAGGTATTGTGAGTTGTGTGCCTGTGTTTGCTCTTCTGTGTCCACCTTCCCCCGGAGAAGTATTGGACTGGTCAGCCAGTACTGCTACTGAGAGGCAAGTGCTGCAGAGGTACGTGGCCCAGTTGCTCAAAATCCATAGGTCGGCCCCGGACAGCAGGAGTAAAATACCTCATCCCCCATGGTTGGGCTCTGTAGCTCCCGCCTGCCTCATGGAGTCTCTGACAGTTACCATCACACTCTAATGGGGGTAAAAGAGCATGGTTACCACCAATCTCTCCTGTGTGGGTGACAGTAGGATGGCATCCTTTTCTCTGCAGTGGCACAAAAATGGTTACCATTGTCCTCTAATGAAAGGATGATGGAATTTTCTACTGCCTTGGGGGTTGCCATCACTTTTCAAGAGCGGGAGAGAGGCGGGTGGCATTCTCTACTTTCTCAGGGGGTTCCCATCACTCCCTCTACTTTTTTAGGGGTTACCATCACACTCTAATGAGTGGGTGAGAAGAGTATGGTATTCTCTACTCTCTCTGGGGATTGCCAGCACTTTCTCATGAGTGGGTGAGAGGAGGTCGGTATTCTCTACTCTTTCAGGGGTGACCCTCACCCTCGTATGCGTGGGTGAGAGGACTGCAGTATTCTTTAGTCCCGTAGGGTGTTACCATCACACTCAAAGGCGGAGGTCTTCAAACTGGGGGGCAGCCCCCCCTAAGGGGGCCTCAAGTGATCCTGGGGGGGCACCAGGTTACGGGCAAAAGAAGCATTACACAGATAACATTGTTTTTTTTTTTAAGCAGAAACATGTTATTGCATTTTTTTAAATGTAACAATACTTAACTGCAATGTTTAAATACTTCTGGACATATTTAAACATAGCCATCTTTATATAATAATTGTGAAAAATTCTGAGATGGGACCCAATCATTTTTATTTTTCAACTGGGGGGGTGCGGCATGAAAAAGTTTGGAAACCACTGCTCTAAGGGGTGGGCGATACGATAGTGTCGTCTTCTCTCTCAGCAGGATAGCTACCATTAAATTCCCATGAACGTAGTCTGGCGTCACAAGTTCTTCAGTGTTGCATGCCACCGATTCTGCCCAGACCCACTGGCATTTCAGCGATTGAACCTGCTGTGGATTTGGATTTTACTAGTTTCATTACAGGTTATTCCAGTTTTACCTATTGTACTTTTTTTCAACAGGACATGATGAAACGTTTGTCAGCTCAGCCAGAACTACTGACAACCCAAGCCTCAAATTAAATATAGTAAAAAAAAAAAGTTCAAACGTCCGCTGAAGCCCCGGTTGTTGCGAAGTGACTGATGTGGTTTGCAGGTTGTATTTCGCCAGAGGAAATAGACTGCAGACTAGAATTAGGAACGGACATTCAAAAAAACAACAAGTAATTTGGGGGTTCAGGATGTTGGGAGAAAGAGGCGACGAGAGGAAGCTGCGTTCGCTTCAGATGGGGCTGTAGGTGGATTTTATCCTCCCGGATTAGTGCCCAGAAGGGGGTGCTGGAGCGAGGGTCTAGCGGTGTTCCGTCTATCAATACGCACCGCGTGTCTTCTTACCACGGTGGTTTTTATTACCATACTTGGAAGCAAAATTAATGCTATAAATGACCTAATTTAGAGAATCGTTGAAATGCCGACACCACAACTGCAGGCCTGTGCGCGCGCCAGCTCCAGGTATTCCGAGATGTGCAAAATGAAAGCACATCCCAGATTTTTACGCGCATTTCGACAAGAAAAGCAATTACATTTGCACGAGGGAACATGGTCGAAAGTGAGAAAGTGTACAAATGGTGTATTTTAACTCCGAGACTGTGCGTTATCCCTAAATCTAAGAAGGAAAATCGAGATACTTCATGTATAAAATTGCGGAGTTGTAAAATAATGGAGAAAATGCATTTGTCATCATGTTTGATGTTTAATAGGAGATGGGGTCAGTGCTTTCGAATGAGGAAAATTCACGTTCTAACTGATTTGCACTAGTTATGCATCGTTCAAAAAATAAACGAAGAAAGCACATTTTACTCCCGTTTTCAAATTTGAAAGACAGAGCAAAGTGTGAGACAACAACAGTTACATCCCTTTTTAGGTCTGGCTAAAGCCAGCTTTGTTTCGTTAATGTCGTAATTGAAAAAAAAAAACAGACACGTACGGATACATAAAGTGACTTTGGGCAGCCCTCTTCACCCACATACGAAAAGTTATATCCATATTTAGATCTGGCCAAGAGGCAGCTTGAGTTTTTGCCAGTCTCGTGTAATTAGAAAAAAAATCATAAAGAAAAAATACACATATGTATCCGTACACAGGTGGGCTTTGGGTCGCCCATCTTCATCAAAATAACACAGCTTATACGTATTTTTAGGTCTCTCCAGAAGGCAGCTTTACTTGTCGTGCCAGTCAGCTGTAATACAAAAAAACACAAATAACATTTTAAAAAAACATACATTTATACATACATAGGGTGAGCTTACGTCAACCCTCTTCGCACATATTTCAGTTAAACTGAGAATCACAGTTTGCTTTTGCCCACCACAGCATTTGGCAATAGGTCACTCCACTTCTGCCACTGAGTATCTTGCACTATAAGTGATGACACTTTGATGAGAACATGTGGTTGTCCACCTAAAGAGAAGTACACATCGGTGCCAGGGCTAGTCAGCCATGCTTTACCAATGCTTTTTCCTTTCAATTATTTAATCTTTTATTTTTATTTTTATTAGGTCTAGGTTTGACAGTGCAGCTTTCTAAACAGATGTATTATTTACAACACACATGCAGCGGGCTTTGGGTCCATCCCTTTCAACTACTGGACTTTTTTGTGAGCCGCTTTCGGATGTTGGCTTGAGACTTTTTCCAGTCACCCCTCAATCACTTTTTAAATCACAGCACAGAAGAATATTCTTCGCTCCCTTAATGCTGTTCGTGTTCACCCTCCTCCTCCAATGGAATGCATGCACTGCTATGAAAATGTGTTTTGGGATTTTTTTAGTTACCTTTTGTGTGTTTGAACTAATTCTTTAGTTAGGAGTAATTGAAAGTCAGTAGTTTTTCTTTGTACTACTAAGAATCATATTTTCCTGTGATATGCAGTGAAATGAAAAAAAAATGATTCTATACATTTTCGAAGTAAAATTGTTGTATTCCATTTGTAAAGGTTTTTATGTAAATTACCAATGTTACTGCAAGCATATGGCTGACATGCACAGGAAGGAGGTCACTTCGCTTTCGCAATTAATACTCTAGGTCAAACTTTAAAGGTAAACCATCAGAACACATCCACTCCAGCAGCTGCGGAACCCCCTTTTTGATGACTGCAATACTTACCCCACACACTTTTTCAGGTAGCTATGATCATGAGGTTATCTGCTGCCCTTGTGCATGTCCTAAACCTTTCCATAATTCCCTATATATGTAGCCAGATATTACTTTATGCTTCCAGCCATTGAGCTGATCAACTGTTCTTGCTGAAAAGATGTACTCGCGTTAGCTTAGCAAAAGTACCCAATGTAGCACTATCTAACATGCAAATAATGTTGTTTTCTATTACAATTTTTGCATTCTCAGTTTCCATGCAATCTCAAAAAAGCGTCCTCTTTATTAACAGAGAGAATTCATTTTGTGGAAACTGAGGAAGGGCTCACTGTGGCTGAAGCAGAGACAGAGGAGCGGAGGTGGAAGCTGCTCATTTGGTTATTGGGGTGCCACAAATTAAGCCGGTGCAGGTGACGTTCTAGGAGGTACGATTTACAGAGTCAACCAAGGGTGTGGGCAGTGGGTGAGCCTACGGCAATATGGCTAATCACACAACGATGGACCTATGCCTCTGTGCTTTATATGGAGTGCAGCACAGTGCCAGCTATCACTTTCGTCTATCGGCGCAGTAGTGGGGAGGGATACAGATTGGCTCTCTAACTCAGATCCTAGCGGTCTGCCCCGCGTTGGAGGACTGGACAGTTGAAGGCCTGCCGGCATTGAGGCCCTGGGCCAGGACTGCACGGTTGAACTCCAGAGGCAAGTTGTGGTGGCAAGCTAGTTTGGGGGTGTCGGACCCTGCGTGAGGGAAAAGCCTAGGTTCAAGAGGCCTCATAGGGAAGTGCACTAGGTGTGACAGTTTACACTCGCCGGTGTGTGGAAGTAGCCGGTTTGAAAAAAGTACCACTTGCGGCCAGAAGACCTTTCAATCTTTTCTTATTCCTTCCCCCTCTGACACTGCTGATCCTCTTCCCAGCACAAGTGGAAATGTTAGTGTTAGCGCTACAATTTAGAGTGGTACAGAAACAGGAAGTGCTGTAGGCATGTGAGCTCCCCCCAGGGCACAGAAGCGGCTGGCGTTAGGTCAGCGCAGCTTGTGTAACGGCAGTGTTGTCCAACTGTTTTCTGCTATCTATCTCTGATCGCTGTCTCCTACTCCATAATCTGGAGTATTAGTGGTCTACATATTCTTCAGCCACTCTGGTCTTTGCTCTGCATGCCTTCTGTCGATCACCTGCAGTTATTGTTTAGCTCATTCCATCTGCTGCTCACTTGCTACCTGTCCATTTCTGTTTGCTTGCCATTGTTTAACCTAGGTTTGTCCACATTCTCTTGTTGGTGGCTTTTAACGATCACTGCTAGTCCCCTCCTGCAGACAGTGCGTATTCCGAGGGTGCTGGTCGCCCCCCTCTGTTCTATGAGCTAGCACTTAGCTTCTTTAAGGGAGCCGAGTGCCATCTCGTTGCACTGTTCGGTTTCTGCAGGTCAGACAGGTCAGACTGGCAGAAACCTTGTATTTGGGCGGGCGGCACCACCGCCATCTCGGTGGCATCCTCCCTGTAAGTTTGGCGGCCTCACGTTGGGACCACCAAACTCGTAACTGGCCACTAAATCTTACATTTTGAATTCAAGATGTGTGAGCTGTATGAGGCAAGGTGAGATTTAAATTTTGGTTCTTAAAAACAAAGCCATCACTTTGGTCCTAGTGTCTCAATCTGAGAAGGGAGTAGTTCCCCCCTCATGAAAAGGCAGAAGGGTGACAGAGGCTCCACTGATATTTACCACCAGATAGCACTTTTGGATGTAGTGGGTAAACTCTTTGCTAAGAGCGTACTCAAACATCTACAAGAATGGGTAGCTGATAAGGAAATTATTCCTAAATAACAGGCTGGCTTTAAGTCTAATTGTTCTACCCTTGTGTACATTTCAATAATTCAGGCACTCACAGAGAAATATGTGAAAACAAGAGGCCAATTTGTATATGTATCTTTAGTAGACTTTTCAACTCCTTTTGAGCAGGTTGATAGGCCAACTTTATGGAGAAAACGATATACTCTAGGTAATTCTAAATTGTTGCTTTATTTTATTAAAATCCCTCCATTCATCTACATGGCGCCAGGTTACACTGGGAGGAATCCACGGCCTTTCCACAAAAACCTTGATAAACAATGGGTTAAAACAAGGTTGCCTTCTCGCCCCATTGCTTTTCTCCATATATGTCTATGACGTACCAGAGCCTCTTTCACTTCATAAAGGTGACGCTCCTAAGATGGAGGGAGAATGCGTACTGTTTTCTTAATGCAGGCGATAGAATCGTATTAGACATGACTCCTAAGGACCTACAGAAAAAGCTTGACTTACTTAAATCCTATGCAAGTGTCTATTGTTTAAAAATTAACACATCTAAAAGTAAAATTTTAGTGTTTAAAGGTAATCATCAACTAAAGAAAGTAAATTATGCTTGGCACATGGGGGCTAACATTATAGGAGGTAAAGCCATATTTATACCTAGAAAAATATCTTTGTACTAATTTACCTGCGAGAAATTATATAAGCCATATGCACACCATGATCCTTGCTATTGGGCTAAGCTTGTTTTATAACTTTCAGGCACTTTTTCTTTCTTCTTCAGCTATATTATTCCAAACTTCCTCCCCATTTAATTTATGCCTCAGAGGCTGCGTGAATTGCTAGTTGTTCTTTCCTGGACTTCACTGAAGGTACATTTCTTCGTAGAATAAGTAATTTGAACACCTCAGCTCCCATAGCAGCTCTGCAGGTAGAAAGGGGTCTGGTGAGGACATTTGTACTCGGTCTAGCAGCTATTCTATGGTGGGGCCTCAGGCTGATCTATTCCAATAACAACTCCCCAAGGAGACTATTGTGGAAAAAAGGTCTTCATTGAACAGAGGCATGACAGCAATTTTAGAGAAACTTTCACTCTGCCTTAACCTACATTAAAATTAACCAAGGGGAACTGGTTAATGAACATGTCTGTGTCAGAATTTAAGCCATTTAAAAAAAGTTTAGCCCTGCACTGATGGAATTAGACAACACCCTCTCTTTATAAAATCCTCAAAACATGCTGGTGTGCACAATTGCAGGGTTTTGAGAATGCAGCCCTATCTGAGTTGGAATAATGCTCATACTGTGCGACAATGGATTCTATGAATGAGATCGCAAATGTTACTATTACGAAGAATACCAGAGTTTGAGAGAAAATTAGGAAAAACAATCGAGTTTGTAATGTATGCTTACAATGAATTCAGGATTTCGACCATTTGGCCTTCGTGTGCCCTTCATTGCGTAAACTCCACTTGAGATTTTTAAAGCCAATGTTTATATGTAATGGTACTTTTACTGTTGATAATGCATGTGCACTTTTATCCAGTCTTATTAACGAAAGATGTTCAAAATTGTTAGTAGTTTTTACAAAATGTATTAATCCTTGGCTAGCCATCCTTAAATGCTGATTGTTATTTTCATGAGCAAATGTAACTCGTTAAAAGACATTTAGGGCCAGATGTAGCAAAGGTTTTTACCCATTCTGTATCTATGGGAAAAAGTGTTGGTACATATGGCCCTTAGATATTAATATGTGGGGAAAATAAGGAGTAATGGAATCTGTTGCACCTGGTCCTTTTTGCAGGGTCACCCCCAATCTTTTTGCCTCCTTCCTTCTAACTTTTCTGACTAGTTTTTGTTGGCTTTAGGACTCCGGGCACTTTACCACTGCTAATCAGTGCTAAAGTGCATATGCTCTCTGTGCAAATTGTATTGTTGATTGGTTTATTCCTGATTGGCATATTTGACTTACTGGTAAGTCCCTAATAAAGTGCACTAGAGGTGCACAGGGCTTGTAAATCAAATGCTACTAGCGGGCCTGCAGCACTGGTTGTGCCACCCACATTAGTAGCCCTGTAAACATGGCTCAGACCTGCCACTGCAGTGTCCATGTGTGCAGTTTTAAACTGCCAATTAACCTTCCCTTTTGGTACATGTAAGGCACCCTAAGGTAGGCCCTAGGTAGCCCCATTGGAAGGGTGTAATGTATTTAAAAGGTAGGTCATGTACTGGTGTTTTACATGTTCTAACAGTGAAATACTGCCAAATTTGGTTTCACTGTTGCAAGGCCTATCTCCCTCATAGGTTAACATGGGGTCTGCCTTTAAATAACTATAAAGTACAGATTCCCTTTGAGGGCAGATAGAAATGTGGAGTTTGGGGTCTCTGAACTCACAATTTAAAAATACATCTTTTAGTGAAGTTGTTTTTTAGATAGTGAGTTTGAAAATGCCACTTTTCGAAAGTAGGCATTTTCTTGCTTAAACTATTATGTGACTCTGCCTGTTTGTAGATTCCCTGTCTGGGTCAGTTTGACAGTTGGGCTGTTCACACCTCTCCTCTAGACAGTGACAAAAAGGGAGCTGGGGTGTAGCCTGCATATCTTGATGAGCCATCTGAGCTAGAGTGGAGGGAGGAGTGGTCACTGGCACCTGAAAGAACTGGGCCTGCCCTCACACAATGCCGTCCCCAACCCTCTGGTGTGTGTCTGGGGCCTGGTCTGGACAAGGAAGGATCTTGCAAACACATGAGACATTGCTTTGAAGTTTGTCAACTGTCAAGGAGACCAGATCCTCTGGGCTTGAGCATGTTCCCAACATGTCCACCTCTTGGCAGCTCCAAACTCCACTAGTTATATAGGACAGAGTTAAAGAATGGCGAAGTGGGGGAATGGGTTTTGGGTTGGGAACAGCGGGGAAGGAGACCTGTGGAAGCAAGAGTTCAACAACACAATTGAAAAATTAATCACAATTACTTTCAATAAGTTTTGTTTCAAATAAACACTTATGCTGAAAACATGAATGGCCCAAGGCTTCACTATAACTAGGCCTCAAGAATCTAAGTACCTGGAAATCAAGAAAGGTTTTCTAATGAACATTCCAGAATTAACAGTTTATTGTTCAAAATATAATATCTCTCCAAAATACTTCATAGAATAATCTCTGCATTGTAGCAAGAATCAAAAAGCACCTGTTTTTTTCTCTGCATGAATGAACAGTACAAGTACCATGAATAACACTGCTACGTCACTCTCTGATTAAGAGTTTCAAGACTCAAATGCTCAGGGAATATTATGCACCTTAATCAAATTGCACATCTAGGTTTCAATGTCTAGAAATGATTGCGCACTCCGCCGATCTGTATTTCAAAAGTTAAACACCAGGAATGAATCACGCACTCTGTTGCCGATTCGAACATCTAGATTCACATGCAATGAAACGATCGCGCACACTGCCAATCTATGATTCAAGAGTTAAATGCCGGGAAAGAATCACGCACACTGTTGCCGATTAGGAAATCACAATACAAATGCCATGAAATGATCGCGCACACTGACGATCTGAATGCCAAGAAGTAAATGCCTGGAATGAATCGCGCACACTGTTGCCGATTCGGAATTCACGATACAAATGCCATGAAATGATCGCGCACACAGCCGATCTGAATGCCAAGAAGTAAATGCCTGGAATGAATCGCGCACACTGTTGCCGGTTCGGAATTCACGACACAAATGCCCAAAAATAATTGCGTACACTGCCGATCTGAATGCCAAGAAGTAAATGCCTGGAATGAATCGCGCACACTGTTGCCGATTCGGAATTCATGATACAAATGCCATAAAATGATTGCGCACACTGACGATCTGAATGCCAAGAAGTAAATGCTTGGAATGAATTGCGCACACTGTTGCCGATTCGGAATTCACAATACAAATGCCATGAAAACAATCACACACACGATTTCAAGTTTAGGCCCAAAACTCGAGTGTCAATGGAAAACGGACTCAGGGGCCTAACCCGACCTCCGCCTTACCGCCCTGCTTTAAGATCACCAAATAAACTAGGGCAGGCCTGGAAATGACTGGATAGACCTCCAGGACAGGAGCTCTGGAAAATGCTGCTGCTCTGCATGGGGACCTCTGAATAGTGAGCACGTGGAGCTGGGCTGGCTCTCTTATATAGAGCCAAGCCCCGCCCACAAGCCACACACAACTATGCTGCAAGAAAGGCTTCTAGAAAGTCTTAGAATAAAGGACCACACCCTGTAGTCCTGCAAACAAGCCTTCCAAATGAACAATGAATTACAAACAGCATTAATGACTTTTCAAGGTAAAAGCTCTGCAATGCAAAAGGTTAACATACTGCATAGAAACATAATGCATGGAATATGCCTTTGCATAAGGACTGAGTTTTTGCATTTACATCGCCAGTAGAGCGTGCACTGTCCTGATGTTGACACCAACTTCAAAAGCAGAAAGGGGTGTAAGAAGAAGACCCAAAACCGCAGACTTTCAAAATCTTTCTGGAATCAAAAGGAACCTCTGCAAGGAGAAGAGGTGAAGAGGTAGAGGAGGAGTACTGTCCCTTTGCTGTGTTGCTTTGCTGGACTGGCCTGCAGTTGCTGCTTCTGCCTGAAAAGAGTGCAAAGGGTGACCTTTGCTGTGTATCCTGCGTGAGAAAGTTCTCCAAGGGCTTGGAGTAGCACTTTCCTCCTGTTGGAAGTCTCAGGGATATCAAAGACCTCAGTTTCCTCGACTGCAGCACTGGGAACTGCATGTATTATGACATTCAAGAGAAAAAAACACTGCAACGCCACCAACGAGGCCGCTGGCCTGCACCATGACCTGCCGCAGCCGCACTGTGACTCTGGTCTCACCGATGCTGTCATCAGACGACCTCACAGAGCCGCTGCTCACACTGCAACCTGTGGACCCCGCACTCTGGCCTCGCCTGCTCACACTGCAGCCTTGGCATCCCCGCCGCCGCCGCTCCTGCTGACATCGACGCCGCTGCCTGCACTGTGGCCTGTTGACACTGCTCGTGAGGAGCTCGAAGCACCATCCCATCCTGCCCCACAGTCCCGGTCCACTGATGACGGCACCATCGACTCCAGTGTCATTACAAAGGCATCCCTGCCTGCACTGTGACCTGTGGACACTGCTCGTGAGGGTCACGAAGCACCGTCCCGTCCCGCACTGCTGGGTTGGGCCTACCAAGGACAGTGCTTCAGCAACAACGACGCTGCTGCCTGAACCCTGACCTGTGGACAGAGCACGTCGCACCGCCCCACTTAACACCGCAGCCCTGGTATCACCGATGCCGCTGGACGATGTCACCGAGCCACTGCCTGCAGCATGACGTGTCGGCTCCACACATCACATCGTCTCATTTCGCAACACTGCCCCGACTCCATCCACGCCGGCGCAACTGACTTCATCAGCCCAGAGTTCGATTTGCAACGCGTGTGACTTTAAGGGCCCGATGATTCCCACACCAACTCCGGAACAGACACAGGGACGCCAGCGGCGCCACTCTCTGGAGCTCACCACGAGGATCACAATGCCCTGCAATTCAAAGGTGCTGTTTGCGGGTCTTCTCGACATTGTGGCTGGCCCACGATGCCGCAGCTGGCCTGAACTGTTGGTTTTGTTGATCACGACACTGTGATAGCTGCAGGTGGAGCTATCAACTTAAAGGAACTGTATTTTTGAGTAATTCTTGCAGAATTCATATCTTTATTACTGTTTGTCGGATTTTTATCATTTTGGTCTTGTTTCACATAGATAAATATTGGCTATTTTTTTAAAACTGGTGTGGTGTCCTTTTGTAGTATTTTCACTGTGTTACTGTGTGTTATGTGCAAATGCTTTACACATTGCTTCTGAGAAAAGCCTTACTGCTCATGCCAATCTACCAAGGGGGTGAGCGGGGTTCTGAGCAGGTATCGCTCTTATCCTGACTAGAATATGGGTTCCTACTTGGACGGGGTGCAAACCGACTGCCAATTAGAGACATATGTCACTGCAAAGAGAGAGCAAATTATGTAGGAAATGTTGCAATCGAGGTGAACTAAGGGTGAGATGTTTGTTTTATTAATTTTTTTAATCAAATGTTGTCATCTCTAAAAACGGGACAAAAACAATAAAAGGTTTTGGTCTGTCTGTCTATCTGGCTGTATGAACAGCAGCATTGAAAATTATTTTAAGAAGACTTTTAAGCCTCTGCAGGAAGCTTGGTGACAAATTGCCAGAGCCTGTAGCGATACCCAGATTAACTAAATTTGCTCATTGCCATTCATTCACATTTAGAGGTATATACCAGTTTTGTATATTCCTTTTTTTATGAGTGATCTTGATGAAAGCCTCAACAGAAATGATACCGGATCCTTTATTAATAGCTCTGCAGGTAGATCACAATTCAAGTGTAAACCAACCAATGCTGCTCTTTTCTTGTGTTCCTTAATGGAGACATGAAATCATTGTTTGTGTGACCCCAGCTAGAGGTTGCCCAGTGCCATTTATGCCTTTCAAATAAGGACTGAATTTATCAATCAATTCAGCAATACGATTCTGCCTGTTGGAGGGCATCTTAAGGCATTTTTGGTAGAGTATCCCATCTGCTGAAACCATTGTGAGCATTGATGTTACTTTTCTTGGGTAAAGACAGCTGCACAGAGACTAAGGAGAATGATCCCTTTCAGCTCTGGATATAGCAATTACCTTTTTACAATGGTTAAACAACTATAAACTAACAAATGTGAGTACAACTAACAGGATGCTCTGGTGATAAACAACCATTTAATGCTCTGAGGTTTAGAACATGAATGAAAGAGAAAAGTGCCTTTCCTTTTACATAATGCTACTGCCTCAGGATCTGAGATGTAGGTATTTTCCATATAATATTCAACAGGCTTCTCAAATGATCATCATTGTGATACTATGGTTGAAGTACCCGACAAGAATAATCAAGGATTCAGACAAATCTTTATCAGGTTTAAGAGAGCCATCTTTAACTGATTGAATAGATCATTTTTCCACACTGTTTTGGGGGGGTAGGCTCTAAGCAGCATCAGGATTGGTGCAGGGCAGACTGGGAGCCTATGCCTGCCTGCAGCGAGACCGGAGGAGGCAGAGGAGCGGCGCAGGAGCAGATGTAAGTGTTTAATTTTTATTTAATTTAACTCTTCGCCCCTCACCCCCCCCCCGCTCGCTGCCCCACCCCTTCTAAATAGCATGAGCCATGACTGCTACTGAATGCAACAGTTCCACTTGTATTTCCAGCCTGTCTGATTGTCAAGTCAGGGCTTGAAGAGTTGTAGCCAAAGAGTTGCTAAAGGTGGACAATAAGTCTGGGTTTGTCGGTGATATGAATAACAAGAAGCAGAGAGTACATTCCTCTAAAATTGAAGATAAGGAATGATTGCTGTCAGTTTTGTAAGGGGACACCGATGATCTTGTACACTGAATGAGAAAGGATCATTAAGGAAATAAGATGGCACAAAGCAGTAAATACTGCTATCTATAGGAGGAGGCTTAAGGTAGGAGTGAATGTACAGGGCAGCCATTAAAGATGGGTATGAGCGTGCTCAGTAACTTTCTAATCCACATTGGTTTACAGGTGCAACGTTCCCATGATGCAGATGTTTGGAATATGGGACTAAAGTAAGGACCAATGTACTTACCAAGAAAAGAAGTAATTCTGCGCCAGCCAGTGCCTGAAAGTGTACAGCTAAGTGTCCGATTTTAGCAATCATGTGCAGAAATAGATTACAAGTGGCTCCCATTTTGTGCATGGGCAGTGCAGGGGCACCCCTGGGGCACCCTGCATCCCGTCTCCGTCAGCCTTTACTTGGCAGTGCGAGGGGGCCGTATTCCCCAGGGCGGTGCTGCTTGCAGTCTACTTATAAATAAAACTCGCCAAACACAAAGTATCCTCGTAAACGACAGTGAACTCAGAACTCCAAATACAGTCATGGTTCACTTATATTCTCACCATCACCTATAACCTGGGGTTTCACATTACGAGGATACCTTCTCTTCGGCGAGTTTTATTTATAAGTAGACTGGTAACATCCAAGACTGGGTTTTGATTGAGTGGTATTTTAAGCCTGTGATGTCAGCTGCTGAATACATTTGCAGCTACACCAGGGAATTGTCAGTGTATTGAAATAAAGCATGCACTGACTCCATAAAAGGACCACAATGGCACCATTCAAGTGTTAAAGATCATGGCGAAAATAAAATAAATAGAACAAACTAATTCAAAGTTCATGGATTTGCATGTCTTCCACGTTTGTTTTTATACAGAAAAGAGCATCTTCATCATGGTTAGGAACATCCCAAAGTTTGCAGCAGGTTTTGCACTTTGGGGTATCTTCTCGGAGACAGAGTGGACACCAGTCTTTTAGACCAGCAGCCTACATGTGGCCCACATACCTGTAGCACATGCAGTTACCCTCTGTGCTAGGTCACCTCTGTACAAAGAAGTAACATTACTATAGGTCTCTGGATCTTGCGAGTTATTAGGAGTGGAATATATGTCCTTAATGGTGGCAGGGTCACTTTCTGACAGGAGTGATTTGAGGCACTGAATGCATACATATATCTGAAAAAAACTAGAAAGTGAAAAAGGGTGAAGCTTTTGAGGTGAGACAAGGTCATCAAGCTAACATACAAATTCAGTATTCAGATGATTTGAAATCCAATGCTTACATTATGCAGGTGATTGCCAGATGTGGTCTACCAATGCTCAGTTGGAGGGACGAAAAATCAAACTTTGACCCAGAACAAAAGACAGAAATGCAGAAAATGGAGAAAGATGGAGGAAAATAGAGAAAGATGGAGGAAAAGAAAGGTTGGAAAACAATGATAAAGAATTAAAGCTGGGATAAAAAGAAAAGGCTTAGGACACGTAAGATGATGAAGAAAGAGTATTTAGGTGTAGGCATGACCAGGCTGCCTTGGCAACAGCTCTCTTTTGATTGCCATGATCTTTAACCGTCCAGTGGTGCCTCTGTGATCCTGGTTGGGGCCAGCGCATGCTGTACATCAGTACACCAGCAATGGACAAAATCTTTGGCCATGCACTTTGAACAAATTATTTACTGCTCACAATGTCCCAAGATTTGTTGAAATGGATGACAGAAAACATCACCCAATCCAGTTTGTTAGTTAATTCCCAACGTTGGGATCCTCTTCTACCAAATTTTGCCTTTGTTTTTGACAAACTCCTATGTCCTTTTAAGGTCGAGTGCGCAAGTGCTCTGACCTGTTGTAATCTATCTGTGGGCTTTTAACCACCCCCAATGCACACTCATCACTAGTTCATGAGCTTGCCTGTCAAAAATCCTTTGTTAACACTGATAAATGCTCCATGGGGCAGTTTTGTTACCGCATTGGCCATCGACCCTGTTACTTGGATAATTGCACATTTGCTGATACGTTTTACGGCGTGCAAACTTCTTCTTTTTCCTCTTGTGTCTCTCCTTCGCACTCATGCTCATAGCGGCCGTGGCGCTTTGAATTGGCTCCCTTATGTCAACTGCTTTACTTTTCATTTTCAATTTATGTGGCAAGAAAAGTCCAGTTAGGAATTTACAACGTTAATAGCTCTAACTTGTTTGAGATGCTCTCTATAGACATCTTGTTTATTTGCCAGGTACCACTTTCGGATGTTGTGCACAGACATGCGCTTCGGGTCTTGCGTGGAGTAAAAATGCGCTAAACAAAAAAATACACACTTCGGTATTTACTGACATTTAAAAGCATTTTAAAATGAAGTACCATACATTCCAATAAGTTATCAAATAAGCTAAACTAAAGAGTAGGATAGCCTTTTATAGAATAGAGAGATTCGTACAAATGCATAATAGGACACACACATGGAGGAGGAGCATTATACAGAAAGCAACTTACACAATATAACCCTAAGAGCTAATAAAAGACAGACATGTATTAGTATTAGGAATGTTTTGAGAGGATGGGTACACATTGTGGTGTGCCTAGCTATTTTATACACGCGTTAAGTACTGAGTTTGCAGAATTGAACTTTCAGGAGCTTTTTCAAATCAGCCAGGGAACCCCACCAACAACGACCGACCATGCACGCAATCTCGGCTTCATCCTTGACTCCTCCCTCTCCATGTCCAAACAGGTTAACGCAGTCTCCTCCTCCTGCTACAACACCCTCCGCATGCTACGCAGGATCTACAAGTGGATTCCGACTGAAACAAGAAGACCGTGACACAGGCCCTCGTCAGCAGCAGGCTAGACTACGGCAACGCACTCTACACAGGCATCCCGGACAAACACCTGCAACGCCTTCAACGCATCCAAAATACCTTCGCCCATCTGATCCTCAACATACCCCGCCGTAGCCACATCTCCCACCACCAGAGAGACCTTCACTGGCTCCTCGTAGACAAGAGGATCACATTCCAGCTCCTCACCCACACACACAAGACTCTCCACAACACAGGACCAGCCTACCTGAACAACAGACTCAGCTTCTACATCCCCACCCGCCAGCTCCGCTCTGCAAACCTCGCCATCATTCCACATATCCAATGAAAGACCTCTGGCGGCAGATCCTTCTCCTACCTCGCCGCCAAGACCTGGAATTCCCTCCCGACCAACCTACGGCAAACCCAAGACCTACTCGCCTTCAGAAGACTCCTCAAGACCTGGCTCTTCGATCAGTAGCAGCACCCCACCCACCCCCCTTTTCCAGCGCTTTGAAACCCTCAAGGGTACGTAGTGCGTTTTATAAATACTTTGATTGATTAATTGTATCTCTGAGGGCATTGCAAAGTGAATTCCAAAGCAGTCGGACAAGTAACTCAAGTAATCTAAAATGAAAAAAGGCCTCTTCAATTGGAGCCGCATTGTGTAGAGTACAGTGCCATTGAGTCAAGTGGAATTGCATTGTGTGGTGTGGAGTGAAGCAGAGTGGCATAGTATGGCATGGAGTGAAGTGTCATTGAGTGGAGTGGAGTGGAGTGTCATTGAGTGGAGTGTCATTGAGTTGAGTGACATTGAGTGGAATGGCATTCTGCAACACCTTGTTAGGATAGTAGCTGCTATATAAATACAATTACAATTTAGTGGAGGTGCATTGTCTAGCTTGGAGTGGAGTGCAGTTGCATGCTATGGAATGGAGTGCCATTGTGTGACGTGGAGTGTCATTGCATGGAGTGGATTAGTATTGTGTGGTATCAAGTAGAGTGTGGTTATGAATCTTGTTGTGCCATTGTATGGTGCACAGTGGTATTGTGTGGCATGGTGTGGCACTGTGTGGCATGGAATGGAGTGGCACTGTGTGGCGTGAAGTAGAGTGGCACTGTGGCATGAAATGGAATGGAGTGGCATTGTGTGGTATTGAAAGTTACCTGAGTTGCCAGTGAATAGCTCTTTAAAGCCTTGTGATATGTAAATAGAATTATAATGTAATATGATACAAATTATCTCAACCTACGATCAATGTAAACATCTTTGAACCAGTGCATGGTATGTTAGTATGTATAACTCATCTGCAGAACTGGTTTGTTTACATATAAAAGCATTATAGACCAGAAAGGGCAAGTGGGTGGGGAGCAACCTATATCGGACTGGTTAAGGATAAAGGCGATGGAGTCAAGCGTCAGCATTGTTGTGGAACTACAAATGTTAAAATCATTTTCCAAACAGGAGTAGCTGACCTGCTCAGTATTCAGTTATGAAAGAGAATGAGAGTGAGTAACAAACACCATGTTGTGAGAAGAGTTGAACAGAACAGATCATCTTAGTTTTAAACCAAATATATTCCAGATCAGAAAATTGGGAGCTTTATCACAACTCTAATATGTTGGGGTATGGAAGGGAGGGGAAGAAGCACTGAGAAGTGGTGGGTGAGAAGGGGAAAATGCAACACTGAGAAGGGGTGGATGGGAGGGTGAAAAAGCAACACTGAGAAGGGGTGGGAGGGAGGGGGAAGAAGCAACACTGAGAAGGGGTGGGCGGGAGGGGGAAGAAGCAACACTGAAAAGGGGTGGGTGGGAGGGGGAAGAAGCAACACAGAGAAGGGGTGGGTGGATGGGTGAAGAAGCAACATAGAAAAGGTGGTTGGGAGGGGGAAGAAGCAACAGAGAGAAGGGGTGGGAGGGAGAAGAAGCAACACAGAGAAGGGGTGGGTGGGAGGGGGAAGATGCAACACAGAGATGTGGTGGGTGGGGAGGGAGAAGCTACACAGAGAAGGGGTGGGTGGGGGGGAAGAAGCACCACAGTGAAGGGATGGGTGGGGGAAGAAGCAACACAGTGAAGGGGTGGGTGGGGGAAGAAGCAACACAGAAAAGGGGCGGGTGAGGGGAAGAAGCAACACAGAGACAGGGGTGGGGCAAGAAGCAATACAGAGAAGGGGTGGGTGAGGGGAAGAAGCAACACAGAGAAGGGGAGGGTGGGGGAAGAAGCAACACAGAGAAGGGGTGGGTGGGGAGAAGTAACACAGAAAAGGGGTGGGTGGGGGGAATAAGCAACACAGAGAAGGGGTGGGTGGGGGGAAGAAGCAACACAGAGAAGGGGTGGGTGGGGGGAAGAAGCAACACAGAGAAGGGTGGGTGGGGGAAGAAGCAACACAGAAAAAGGGTGGGTGGGATAAGAAGCAACACAGAGAAGGGGTGGGTGGGGGAAGAAGCAACACAGAGAAGGGGGATGGAGGAAGAAGCAACACAGAGAACAGGTGGGCAGGGGGAAGAAGCAACACAGAGAAGGGGTGGGTGGGGGGAATAAGCAATACAGAGAAGGGGTGTGTGGGGGGAATAAGCAACACAGAGAAGGGGTGGGTGGGGGGAATAAGCAACACAGAGAAGGGGTGGATGGTGGGGAATAAGCAACACAGAGAAGGGGTGGGTGGGTGGGAGGGGAAGAAGTAACCGAGAAGGGGTGGTGGGAGGGGAAGAAGTAACTGAGAAGGGGTGTGTGGGAGGGGAAGAAGTAACAGAAGGGGTGGGTGGGAGGGGAAGAAGTAACAGAGAAGGGATGGTTGGGAGGGAAAGAATCAACATAGAAGGGCTGGGTGGGAGGGGAAGAATCAATAGAGATGGGGTGGGTAGGAGGGGAAGAATCAACAGAGAAGGCGTGGGTGGGAGGGGAAGAAGCAACAAAGAAGGGGTGGGTGGGTGGGAAGGGAAGAAGCAACAGAGAAAGGGTGGGTGGGAGGGGAGGAAGCAACCGAGAAGGGGTGAGGGGAAGAAGCAACCGAGAAGGGGTGAGGGGAAGAAGCAACAGAGAAGGGGTGGGTGGGAGAATTAGGTGAAGAAGTAACAGAGAAGGGGTGGGGGAGGGGACAAAGCAACACAGGGAAGGGATGGGTGGGTGGGAGGGAACAAAGCATCACAGAGAAGGGATGGGTGGGTAGGAGGGGAAAACGTAACACTAAGAAGGGATGGGTGGGTGTGAAGGGAAGAAGTAACAGAGAAGGGATGGGAGGGGAAGAAGTAACAGAGAAGGGGTGGGTGGGAGGGGAAGAAGTAACAGAGAAGGGGTGGGTGGGTGGGAGGGGAAGAAGTAACAGAGACGGGGTAGGTGGGTGGGAGGAGAAGAAGTAACAGAAACGGGGTCATGGTGAAGAAGTAACAGAAACGGGGTGGGTGGGTGGATGGGATTTGGTGAAGAAATAACAGAGAAGGGGTGAGTGGGTGGTTAAAGAAGTAGCAGAAAAGGGGCGGGTGGGAGGGGAAGAAGTAACAGAGAAGGGGTGGGAGGTTGAAGAAGTAGCAGAGAAGGGGTGATTGGGAGGGGAAGAAGTGGCAGAGAAGGGGTGGGTGAGAGGGGAAGAAGTAGCAGAGAAGGGGTGGGTGAAGAAGTAGCAGAGAAGGGGTGGGTGGGAGGGGAAGAAGTAGCAGAGAAGGGGTGGGTGGGAGGGGAAGAAGTAGCAGAGAAGGGGTGGGAGGAGAAGAAGTAGCAGAAAAGGGGTGGGTGGGAGGGGAAGAAGTAACATAGAAGGGGTGGGTGGGAGGTTGAAGAAGTAGCAGAGAAGGGGTGGGTGGGAGGGGAAGAAGTAGCAGAGAAGGGGTGGGGGAGGGGAAGAACTAACAGAGAAGGGATGGGTGGGAGGTTGAAGAAGTAGCAGAGAAGGGGTGGGTGGGTGGGAGGGTAAGAAGTAACAGAGAAGGGGTGGGTGGGAGGTTGAAGAAGTAGCAGAGAAGGGGCGGGTGGGAGGGGAAGAAGTAACAGAGAAGGGGTGGGTGGGAGGGTGAAGAAGTAGCAGAGAAGGGGTGGGTGGGAGGACAAGAAGGAATAGAGAAGGGGTGGGTGGGTGGGAGGGGAAGAAGTAATAGAGAATGGGTGGTGGGTGGGTGGGAGGGGAAGAAGTAATAGAGAAGCGGTGGGTGGGTGGGTGGGAGGGGAAGAAGTAATAGAGAAGGGGTGGGTGGGAGGGGACCAACTAACAGGGAAGGGGTGGGTGGGAGGGGAAGAAGTAACAGAGAAGGGGTGGGTGGGAGGGGAAGAAGCAACAGAGAAGGGGTGGGTTGGAGAATTAGGGGAAGAAGTAACAGAGAAGGGGTGGGGGAGGGGAAGAAGCAACAGAGAAGGGGTGGGTGGGAGGATAAGAAGTAACAGAGAAGGGGTGGGTTGGAGAATTAGGGGAAGAAGTAACAGAGAACGGGTGGGTGGGTTATTGGGGAAGAAGTAACAGAGAAGGGGTGGGTGGGTGGCAGGGTAAGAAGTAACAGAGAAGGGATGGGTAGGTGAAGAAGTAACAGAAGGTGTAGGTGGGTAGGAGGGGAAGAAGTAACAGAAGGGGTGCGTGGGTGGGAGGGGGAAGAATCAACACAGAGATGGGGTGGGTGGAAGGGGATTGAAGCAAAACAGAGAAGGAGGTAAGGGGAAAAATAACAGAAAAGGGGTGGGTGGTGTAAGGGGTAAGAAGCAACACAGAAAAGGGATGGGTGGGAGGTTGTGAGGGGAAAGAAGCAATGAAGAGAAGGGGTGGGTGGGTGAGAGGAGGAAGAAGCAATGCAGAGAAAGGATGGGTGGGTGGAAGGGTGAAGAAGCAATGCATAGCAGGGGTACGGTGGGTGGTAAGGGGAAGAAGCAACACAGAGGAAGGGTGGGTGGGAGGAGGAAGAAGCAAAACAGAGATAGAGTGGGTAGGGAAAGAAGCAACACAAACAAGGAGTGGGTTTGAAGGAGCAACACAGTAGGTGTGGGGGTGGGAGGGGGAAGAAGCAAGACAGAGAAGCGGTGGATGGTTGGGGGAGGGAGCAACAGAGAGAAGGGGTGGATGGGTGGGGGAGGGAGCAACACAGAGAAGCAGTGGGTGGGAGGGGGAAGAAGCAACACAAAGAAGCAGTGGGTGGGTGTAGGGGGAAGAAGCAACACAGAGAAGGGGCCAGGGCAAAGAAGCAACACAGAGAAGGGGTGGGTGGGAGTTTGGGAGGGGGAATAAGCGGCACAGAGAAGGGGTATGAGGGTGGGAGGAGGATGAAGCAACACAGAGAAGGAGTGGATGGGAGGGTGGGGGAAGGCGCAACATGAAGAAGCAGTGGGTAGATGGGAGGGGAAGAAAAAACAGTACCTCAATCAAAGCACGGACAGTCGGCAGACAGTAATTAAAGTGAGTCAGTCTGTGCTGGGTCCATGCTCCACAGAAAAAAAGGAAGTGACACTTGACACACACTGGCAAATTAGGAGGCAACACAGAAGAGTGACAATGATGCCAAAGAATGATAAGCAATGGGCGGACTCCAAGCCCTATATAGTAAACAATGCCTTTTTCAGTGCCAGCACATGCGCAGTCAGCAGGAGAGACCTAAGAAGAAGGAATGAAGCATTCGCTATTGGCAGCCGCATCTACAAAAGAATGCAGATACCTTTTACTTTTATTGACTGATTCAAGATGGATTGAGGAGTCTATTATATTCAAACTGTTCAAGAGTTTTAGAGAAAAAGAAAGTTGAGTGATAGGACAGGGGCTAGATAGAGAGAAGGAAACTACATTCTAAACAGATTCAAGACGACTGAAGTTTTAAAGCATTCTGGAAAGAAGCCAGCAAGTACGGGGGAGACATATCAGAAAAAACAAATGAGAAGGCCAGTGCCTTGATCAGTTTGGAGATTAAGAGGTCTGGTGGAGAGCGCAAAGGGCTGGCCGATTTGACCATATTGATCAGTTCCACAGGTGAGGCAGTATAAGGAGGTGTCTTAATGGGCCAATTGAGAAGTGACAGGGGATAGTGTATAGGAAGATGCTGGTGGAGCACTCAAAGGTGTGCTGAGTGAGTTTTCAATGGTGTGTAGTTTATTTCTTGGGAGAAGTATAAAAGGAAGTCACTAGTACTAACATTAGTTAGAGTGGTTCGAGTAGGATTAGTATTTTCATTGTGTGGGAAAGTGGGATTTTAGGACAGAGTATTAGTTAAGGTAAATATGTCGATTTTTCCAAATAATGGGAAGTGAGACTCTTTGTAGGCCTGCTTGCCTCCATGAAGCTAGTTGAGAGCAAGTATTTCTAACCAAAACCGACTTACACCATCGCAGCAGTGACATCTAATGTAGGCATAAGAGGGACAGATTGTGTCAGATTTACAAACTAACCAGTGGGAATGTAAATGAGTGTGATTTAGACTCAAGGTAAGCACATTTATCTTCTGCTGCATGAATCCGGAAGATGTAAACCGACAATGGACATTCCTGGCATGAACCAAAGAAAGTGTGTCATCACTGTGCACCAGAATGATGGCTTCACCACTCAATACAAATGAGTGCTCATTGACGTAAGGATTGTCTTTCTTCATAAATAAATAACTTCAATCACTCACTAACTTTCCTCAACTTGATTGGCCATTAACATGAACAGCAATGCTGATACAATTTTACAAAAAGGCCCAGCCCAAAGGAATTTCCAAAGGGTGGAAAAAGTTTTTTTGTGTGAAAAACCCTCACCCACCAGGGTTACCCATTGGTGGCAAGCTTCATCATTGGGTTTTCTCCCATTCTGCTGCAGAATGGGGTGTGCTGCGACCAACGGAATACGTGGGAACACTGTTATAGTTTCATCAATGTGAATACTAAGAGGGATAGGAGTGGTGGGGTCTAAGGTGGGTTAAAAATACTGCCTCTGGATGGTATTACTAATTTAATATGGCTCGCAGGGGTGGTATGGTTAAGAAAGGGGTGTCAGAGGGGGGTATATTATGTACCTTACATCCATAGCTGACTACATGTTTCGGAGTCTACCCCTAGACTCCTCTTCAGGACCAAGGTGGACTCCCTAGTGTAACTCATTGAATAGCTACCACTAGTGAAAGCACTAAACCTAAAGGCTCTCTGGTATGGTGCAATACCTACAACTAAAGTAAAATAATGCCCATTGGTAACAATGTCCTTCTGGAATACCTGTGGAAAATGAAAGGATAAAAGTTGCTACTTTTAACACTTAAAGGTGTGGAGCTATTACCACCATCACCCTGCTCGTGGAACAATGGCACTTGTGAATCACGTTTATTAGACAAATACAAGACATACTACATTTAGGAAAACATAACAACACACTTCAACACGAGGCACCTCTAAGAAACACATGTGGTGCATGCATGACCTACTTTTAATGTCTACACTTTCTGCCTCATAGACACTCCGGGAGGGTGTGTGCTTGTAGTCACACACTGAAAAAGTATATATGCAGCATAATTAGACTCACCGACTGCGCTGCCACCGCTGCACGTGGTCAGAAGCGTTGCGCGCACTTACTTCATCAAAGTGACACTCCCGCTTTCAGCCTAATTCTCACCTCCCCGGGTTCTGAAAACACCACGGTCCCCGTAGAGATCCGGTATTTATGTGCAATGCTGCTCACGCATCCCAGATGGTGGGCGTGCAGGCACTAGACCTGCTGACTTTCCAAAATGGCAATCATTGGTGTGCTGAAGCGGGGCTGCGAGGCCCCCTTTTCATGGGTGTCCCTCTGAAATGCCTGATCTTACGCGGGTGCTGGAAAAAGGGGAGAAATAGGGGGAAAAAAGAAAGGGACATGAAGAGAAGAAGAAAACACGACAAATGGCTCTACTGTATCAGGGCAGGAGAAATAATAGCACTCCCTATTGAGGACTTATAAAAAGTGACAGGTGTAGGGGAATGAGAGTGATAGGACTCCCTGTAATGGACTTGTGGAAGGTGCTTCACATAAATAACCCTTTCAAAGGGAGCGGCGACCTGCTGACTGTATAGGTGTCACACTAGTCAGGGTAAACCAGATGTTAGTGTTGCATTGACTGGCCCCGGGGGATAGTCTCGTTAAGGCCTCATTAGTGAGTGCATAATTTAAACACCCAATGTTGTTCTCTTTCGAGTAGGAAGGATTTGCTCTTGACCCCCTTGTGGTGTTCATGGATTACCCATCGGAAATCCTCCACTATGTGTGCGCTGTTGATGTAATGAGAGGACATTTTTGTGGTGGCGCGGCCACATCTCAAATTACTACGATGTTCACCAATGCGTGCTTTCACTTTCCGGGTCGTCATTCCTATGTGATATAAATTACATGGGCATGTAATCATATAGACTACTTGCTGGGTGTTGCAGTTGGTGAAATCCTTGATTTCCCATGTAGTATTGCCATTAAAAATGTCCCTTTTGGTCAAGTTTGTCAAATTGCACACGCTGCAATTTCCACATGGGTAGTGTCCTGTGGGTGCTGATAGCCCACAGGCATCCCTATACTGGAGGTGTTCTCAGGGGCAGATTTACAATAAAGTGGCTCATCCCCACTTTTCCTTTGTCCCTCTATCGCCACCTAACCACACCGTGGTTGCACCATATTTATAATACGCCACACCATGGCGGTCGTTAGCACAATAGCATCAAAAAAAAATTATGCTAATGCAGCAAAGCACAGGGAGGCCCATATGTTACTACGGGGACATCATTTTAACGCCTGCCTTGGGCAGGTGTTAAAAATGATGGAGAAAATGGTGCAGTGAAACGTTGTAAATTTCACTGTCCCATTTTTTCAGGCTTTCCTGCGTGGGAACCCCCCTCCCCACTGCATACATTGTGCTTTGCACAGGCATAATGGTGCACAAGGGGTTACAAAGTGGTGCAATGCATTCATTGCATCACTTTGTAAATGTGGCACGGGGAAATGGTCTCCATAGCGCCACATTAGCTTTAAAAAATTTCATTTGTGTGGTGCAAGGAGGCATAAGGGGCTTGTAAATATGCCCCTCAGTGCACAGGGGTATACCTAACACTGCACATATTGGCAGAGCACTAGGGTATGCATCACTGCTCATATTGGCACTGCACTGGAGTAAGCCTCACACTGTTTGTGTTCCCAGTGTGCTAGGGCATGCTTCACACTGTTCATGCTCACAGTGTGCAGGTATATGCCTTACAGTTCTCATGTTTGCAGTGCACAAGGATGTGCCTCACACTACATTTGCTTACAGTGCGCTTGGGTACGATCTCACTGCTTATATTCACAGTGTGCAGGGGTACGCCTCACACTGTGATAATGTGCAGGGGTGTGGCTCAGACTGCTCATGTTCACAGTACACAGGGGTATGCCTTGCACTGCTAATGTTTGCAGTGCACAGGAGTGTAGCACACTGCTCATGTTCACAGTGCACAAGGGTCTGCCTTCACAGTGGCATAGTTATACCTCTCCGTACATCCCTGTCAACCTATGGTCCAATCGTGGTAGTAAAGGCAGAAGGCAATAGCACTACTCAAGTAGGCTTAAAACAGAGGTGACCAAGGCTGTCTGAATTGGTCATATCAGAGCCTTTCCTAAACACAGAAGAGAGGTGAGGGCAGTATCGAGGGATAAAACAGAACTCGATGTAAGAAATGCTGCCAAACTTCACATTATTTCTACAATAAAGACAGACCCCAAACCCAAAAGGCCAATGCCTTTGAAATGCCAGTATGATGGGGCGCTGACAGCCACGCCAAGCCGTGTGTAGTATGACACAGACTTTTCACAGACCCCTGCGGAGGCTTTCATAGTCACAGGACTGTCAGGGACCCCCCCCCCAAAAGAAACACTATTGAACTGTGCACTAAAAAAACGTAATTTATGGTAAAAAAAACTATTTGCATTCGGAGATGAGGGCTATGAATCCAGTTGACACGGCTTTCCCACACATCCCGCATAATCAAAACTGCGTGATGAGATATCATTTAACGTAATATTTGTTTTATTTTCATAACTCTATAAAGAGGGGATGTTCTAGTCCTGAAACCATACAATCCAAAACTAATAGTTATAACCAATACATGTTAAATTAATAGGTAATAAAGCCTTTACGGAACACATTAACAAAACCAATAGTGCTGTAGTTGCCCTAGCACTGTGTGTTATATCTTGTCTTGGATGCTGTGTACCTAGGATCTGCTGTCTGTGCCTAGATGTCTCTGGGGTAATGTCGATCCCTGGTGCGCAGCAGATTCCACCTGTAAGTTGGAGGAGCTCAGAACACCTAGGGCTCATCTACCCAGCTCCATCTTTCTTCATTTGTTTCCTCTTGCTTCTTATCGCTGAATCTCTTTCACCCCTTTCCCTCTTTTTAGGTTTCACCTTAGACAGTGTGAATGGCCTGTCAGAGAAATCTTTTGTTACTAAAAATTAATTCGATTTTAGAGCCTGCCCATTACTTACCATTGGTTGGTTTCCATGTCACTCTTGTTTCCTTGCTTTTGATTGGCTTTTACTTTTTTTACGTGTACTCTCAACTAGTGCATGTGTTTCTACTCCCTCCTTCCTCTCACCATTCACCCTCTTACCCCCCACCTGCTCTCTTTTGTTTTGCTGTTTCTCACTATTCCTCTACACTGCCCTTGTGTTTCTTGCCCCCTGCATTACCTCACCCTCCAATGTTTGCTACTCCTCTCCTTCTCACCCACACCTCCCTCATGTTGCTTGTCATATAACCCTATCTATTGCCTAGCCGCCCCTTCAGCACGGTTCCCCCTGCCCACACCAAACCTACCGTCCCCCACAAAAAAACACATTAGACAAAGCGAAATAGCTTTTGCGGATGCGAGTACTATTTGGCTTCGTTTAATGTTATTTTAGACATATTTCATGGCAACGCATGCTGTTGTTCAATTAGGCTTAAAGAAAAAAGACGCTTGTACGCTGTCAACCCTGGAAGTGTCTCATATTTTTTTAACCTTTAAGCAATGTTGTACATTAGCCCACACTGCATTGCAACATGTCTGAAAAAAGTTAACAAAGCCAATAGACCTTGCAAAGGTGAAACCTAACGACTTTGCCATTGCTTGTTTTCCTAAAGTGAACCCATTCTCCACAAGTTGTTGTTTGCCTCTTGTCCTTTGTCATCATGCTTCCCTACTTACTGCTCCTGTCACTTTTCTTTATCTGTTCTCCTTTTGCTTTTGTATTCAATCTGTGCTCCATTTGTTTTAAGGATGCAGAGAAAATGAACAGGGACTGGCAAAGCCAATAGGTCACACCTATGTCATAGCTATTGGCTTTCCAATATCTTTTAGCCATGTTGTAGAGGAGCAGGGCAGCTGCTATGCATGGCTACAAGTTAGTGGCTTGGTGTTGAGTAGAGTGGCATGGTGCAGAGTAGAGTGGCATCGAGGAGAGTGGATAGGAGAGTGGCGTAGTCTAGCGTGGTGTAGACTAGAGTGGCATGGAGTGGTATAGAGTAGAATGGCATAGAGTAGAGTAGAATGGCATGGAATAGGTTGGCAAAGATTAGAATGGCATAGGGTGGAGTGGGGTAGAGCAGCAGAGAGTGGATTGGCATAGAGTGGTGTAGCACAGAGTGGCATAGAATAGAGGGGTGTAAGGAAGAGTAGCATATAGTAGTGTGGAGTGCTGTAGCATAGAGTAGAGTTGTGTAGAGTAGGCATAGAGTAGGCGTAGGGTAGAATGAAGTGGTATAGAGTATATGAGCATGGAGTGGAATGGCACAGACTGCCATGAACAGCAGAGTGGCATAGAGTTGAGTAGAGCAGAGTGGCATATAGTGGAGTGATTAACACAAGTAGGCTTATGGTGGGACTCAACTAAGAAAATAGGGTGAGTAGTGCTTTAAAATTGGTGAGGTACGCAAATAATTAAAAAGTATAAATGCTCTCTAAGAAACAATGAAACTTAAAAAAAAAACTACTAATCGATGAGAAGTGCAATGCAGCAGACCAAGTGGCGGTCTATAATCCATTTCTTATTATTTTGCTCCTAAAGCATCGTGGATTTTATTGAACAATATCTTCTGAAGTGCATCACAGCAGATGCCTGAGCAAACTTGGTAGCTTTCTAAAATTAGAATATTAAAAGTGCCCGCATAACAACTGTTTCACTCCACCAAAGAGTTCTCCTCCTCCCCCTGGACTCCCGACTCTATTTAGCCATTCATGCTTGTTTTAACAAATATGTCTTTTAAATTATTAAAAAGGAGGAAATGCTCACTGTGAATACTTTAGCTAGAAGGCTGGATGAAGGAAGAATGTTGCAGAAAAACATTGGTAAATAGAGGGCAGGCACAAAATGAAGATCCAATCACATGCAAGCTACCACCAATCCAAGATACTGGCAAGAGCCTCATTATGACACTAATATGCACCTTTCTGAAGACACCTTCCATACTTCCTGAGGACAGATGTGAATTCTGCCTTTGTGGGCACGCTAAGGAGGGCCAAAGAGGGGAATCCTAGCATGCAGCTGGGAAGACCGTTCACCCTGACTGTTCTAGTTGCTACTGCCTTGCTGCACTATTGTATCTGGTGGGGTTTAGCTATTAAGTGCATCAGCATTTTCAACGTTAGGACAGGGGCAGTAAGCACTATATAAATGCAATTTGATTTTTCATTATTCTGTCACCTTGCTGAAGTCATTAGAATGGGAATGACAAATGGCCATGTACTCCTGCCTTCGTCCCCACCTGCATGTAAAACTCTTATGCTGGCTTTTGGTTTGATCCTGGCACCACATTAATATAGTGCATGCACAGAGGCCTAGCCCTTCTCTGATAATACAAGTTGTTCTTCGACCTGGAGGAATTCACAAAGTATGCCATCATGGCCGGAGTAAGTCTGCTGCCGATGCCCTGTGTATGTCACATAAAGTGATGGTCACAGTGTACTAAGGGCCTGTGAATCATTAGAATGGGAAGTATTTTTCTCTGCATCAGAGAGGGCAGCCTATGGAGACCACTCTTGCAAAGATTTACTGTTTTGTGAACTCCAAATCCTTTTGCTGACATTTCATGTGCATGGAAATAGGACTGTGTGTGTGGGGAGAGACTGAGTCCTGGGGCTAGTGGGATCCAGTTTGGATGGCACCTGGCTTAGCGTGGAATGATTTGAAGAGTGGATACAGTTTCCTCAGACAGTGCATGTGCACTAACTGCATCCCTGTGGATGGAGGGTGGCGACCTATATACACTCAAGTGAAGGAGGATGGAGACAGCGCTCCCTTAGAAATTCAAAAAGATCATTGTTAGCATGTGGCTGCTGATTCATTCTTCCTGAGCACTGCCATTAAACGCATGGTGGGGGTGAGGGCTGTAATTGCAGTTTATGTGGTTCAAAGTGAGGACATTTCTAGGAAGGGCCTGCCCTACTGTCTGTTCTTGATGACTGCGTCAGGGAAACTGATGACAGCCTGGTAACAAGCTCTCTGACTTTATTGTGCCCTAGTTGTGTATACTCCGGCTTGGAGCCAACATCATTGCTACTTGCTGTGTCATCACATTGCACATCCTCTCAACCTACAAACATATCTGTTTCAACATAGAATTTGTGATTATAGGCACTTTCCTTTTCCTTCATCTGTTCCCGAAAGAGGTCAGAAATGTCCTCCTAGCACAGAGAAGAAAAGTCATCCACTTAGGGTGGACCCCAGCATTTGAGTAATCACTTACAACTGTCCTATCAGAACAGTTCTCTTTCATCAGATCTCAAATTATTCTTCTACCTTTACCTTCAATTCCTGACATATCAGAACTGAATAAGCCATCTGCAGACAATGGGTCTGGCCTGCCCATTGTACCATCATTAACTCCTTAACCCCCATTTGTTTCAAGCTCACATTGGGTAGTGCTCGGGCTGCTTTTGCTGGCAAGCTATGTGCATCTACAACATCTTCCTCGTCTGCTCGCTGCAGAGCCTAGAAAACTGCATGCCTTCATCTGTAGCCTCCCAGGACACCATGTCAGGTATGAGCATAACACTCTGTGCAGGCATAAATATTAGGGGCAAAAGTGCACTTCTGGAGTTGTGTTCTAGCAGCAGCCTAAAACATGCCAATAATAACTTCTTGCAGTTTCGCATTCTCATATTAAAAGCTATCTCAAAATAATCCTTTATTGTCCTAAAACCATGCATGGAATACTGACCTTTGTTTAAAGCTTTTGATTGTTGCTTGTCTTTGTAAGAACCCTATTCAGAAGGTCATAGGTCAAGTAGGTGCTGCTGGGCCCAACTGTGAGGGTTAAGACCTTTTGCTCCAGATGTCCAGTAGTCTGATTTACCATGGATCAAAAGCAACTGTACCAAGAATCTCTTTAACACTTGACTAAGTGATAGCGGGGGTCAACAGTACAAGGCTACTTGGGGGCGGGGGAAGGAAGGGAATGTAGACATGTGGGAAAGGGTGAACACAGGCTCACAACTCAAAATACGTTCAATAGCAGCAATAAGTGACTGTCAAGTCAAAAACTTGCTTTTATGAAAAAAGCATTATTTATACACCAACACAAAAATACAGCACTTACAAACAATGCACACATTCTTCTGAGGTCAGGGCTCTAGTGTTTCAATAGGCGGTTCCAGAGTCCCACTTCCCTCTTGCTGGTGGTAGTGGTTATTCCCGATTCACTATAGGCAACGTTCAGGTAAAGCACCACTAGTAGTTCGCATTTCAGGATTCCCAGTCCGACTCCAGTTAAATTCAAACCTCTTCCAGTGCAGAAGAGCGATATGGCAGGCAAACTTTCCGGGGCCTTTGGGAACAAGCAGAACCTGCATGATCTGAGTCTCAGAGCACTCCCCACTTGCGGGAGCTAAAACTACAGCAGCTGTCTCCAATGAATACTGCACATGCAGCCCTGCATGGACAGCAGTCGGTGTCCTCAAGTTCCTCGAATGTAGTCCTTTGGGGGCAGTGGCTGTGAGTCCTCTCCATAGGTGGTGGTGCTGGGGATTTGAGGCTCTTGGTGAAGATCTTCAGTCAGGACTTGGGCCCGCATAGGTTTCCACAGCGACATCTTTCTCTCGACAACAGTTTAGAACAGATCATGCTCCTTGCCTTTTTTTGGGGTAGCCCCACCTGGCATACGGGGACACCATCCACAATCCACACACAGGTTACAGCATGATTGGGAATGCAGTAATCTTCAAAGTGGCCCCACCTTGAATATGGAACTGAAACTTAAACCCTCACATGGACTAAGGCCCCATCGGTATAGAATCTGTCTCAGTACACTTCACTTCAAGGGTCAGGATCTCCCACTGGACCTTGCTCCCTCCAGCGCTGTCCTCTTCCTCACAGAGCACACTGGTCTTGGCAAGCAGGTAGGTACTCGTATTCAAGGCTCCAGGGGCAGGTGGTCTTGGATTCCCTGTGTCATCTCCCCTTACCAAGCCAGGAGACTGGCAGGCCTTAGCTTCCAGTTCTAACAGAAGTCTTGCAGAGCTTCTCCTCGCACAGCCTGACTGCTTGACAGCTGATAATTTTGGGGGCCTCAAGCTCCCCTTTTCCAAGCACCAAATGTGACTTAGGGTCAGAGAGTTTGAAGTTTGTGTTGGGGGTTTGCTTCCTTTTGAAGTGCCCTCTCATTCTTCTTGCCATTCCTCCAGAAGCTAGACTGTCACCGCATAAGCAACTCCAAATCTGATAGCCCCACAACACATGCCATGGGACTTATTGTAGGTGTATCAAAAGGTTATCCCAGAGCCTCAGCCCTACTCTTTATGATTCTCTTATCAGCCCCATCTCTTTCCTGAGATATGTCCAGGCCCTTTCCCAATGACCTCTCTCAGAATCAAAGAGCACCCGTTGAAGTATACTGAAGGGACTGACTCTCTCTTCCTCTAACGTATCCCACCCAGCTGACAGGGATGAAGCAAACCATAAATCTGTCGGGATTGATTCCTCTACCTCCTCATGTTCCTATAGTTAGCCCTCAGTCTCCCAAAGAGGAACCAAGCATCTACTATGTATTGTACCATTCACATGCACACATGCACCCAGGACATGTGCATAACCTACATGCACTGCACAGTACTACATCGTCCATGTATTGTGCCATTCAGAGGCACACATACACCCAGCATATGCATATAACACACTCTGACCAGAATTGCTCCATTCAGGTATTGTATCATTCACAGGCACACATACATCCAGCCTACGTGTGTAATACACAGGCCTTGTGCAGCACTACATACCAATCTGATGTGGGCCAGGGGTGAGTTAAACACACAGCAGAGGAACTTTACATGAGTAGGCCTCACTCCACTGAGACAGGCAAAAAGGCCGGTTCACTTATATTGATCACTGTACATATGCTGCCACCACCGTGCTCGTGCTGCATAACTCCTGGCAAAGGCAGTAGCCTTTCTTCACATGAGGGTAGCACTTGGGGTGCCCCACCTGGTTCAAACAGACTGAAATCCATGGGACAGGACTATGTCATGGCACACACGTATGATGAGTGTTATCTCAAGACAACAAAAACCGGCACCAGGGATTCTGACATCATTGCAGTTGGGAGCACTCGGGTCCGTGCACATCCCTCACCATGCGAGGGGCTTTTCTGTCCCAACACTGCTTTTGTCCTTCAATTGGTGATCTCCTTCCTTCCATTTTCTGCATGTCTCCTCTCTCTGCACAGAACCTACTCTAAGGTGCATGCATGTTTGCCCTAATCACTTTCGTTGAATTTTTTCAAATTACCTACAGCTCATTTTAAAGATCGCAACCTCTCCTTCTTTGAATGCCATACCCTTGCAATTTAACAATACCTAATCTCATCTATCACATCTATTAACCCTACTATCTGCATGACCTAAAAAACCTCCCTAACGATCACACCTAATCCCTATTACTTAAATTTACCACAAAGAAACTGAAGTAAATGCATGGAATTGTCAGCTTGAGCCATAAGACTAATACCAATAACATGCAATAACTAATAACACAAAACTAGCCACTAGTTGTGGGTCCGGGAGCAGCCGGCTGCCCAGCGTAAAGCACTGCAACATCTCGTCAGGGGTAGTAACCACCATGTAAACACAATGACAATACAATACAATCTGCATTGCCACTCAGTTTTTCCCGCTACAGTCACAAGAATTGCCACAATTTAAACAGCACTGTTTCACACAGCCAAAAATGAATTAAGCTTTTTCAGCCCTATTTCCTGGTTCCCTCCATTCATTCTCAGGCACAGACCTCTCTGCTGTTACACTGCACAGCCCAGGCAGCCTGTGCCCCCGAGCCTCTGGTTGACTCTTTCCATCCTGTCTCTGTGATCCTATTCTATTGATAGCAAAGGTTTAGGAAAGTGACAAACTTTTTTCCTCCCTGCGGAAAGGATCCTCCTGCGAAAGCCACCATCAAAGGTTTACGGTCAAGAAAATTTTGGAGGGTTTCTTCCACTGCACCCCATTGTATGTTGCCAGCTTTACAGAGCCTGCAGTGGCCCTGCCCACAGTAGACACCCGCGCAGTAATACCAAGGATGGACATAGGCAGAGAGCAGCAGCAAGCTGCACTTAAAATACTAGGGATTATATTGTTTTCTTAGGTCTGTCTATCGTATTGGACACCTCTATAGAGCTCGGCCTATCTCGAACATGCAAATATATAACGCAGGGCGGGGGGGGGAATTGGCGACGAATGCACTAGACCATGGGAACTCGCAAACATTTTCTCAGGGGCCACAAAGTTTGGTTTGTGATGTGACCGAGGGCCGCATTGATGCTAGCAGGGTGGCGGGTGGCGGTGCGGAGGGTGGTGTGGGGTGTGCAGTATGGTGGTGTAGGAGAAGCGAAGCATATACATCTGGTGGCTGAAATGCATATTGTGAAACCAGAAAACCTGCTATGAATCCTGGCTTCCCCCTTTACCAAAATGTGTGATCCTAGACAATTCTTTTCTTTCACTTTCCCTCCTTTTTCTTCATTAGTGCATATAAGGGAATCAAAATACATGACTTCAGGATGTGCACTGTACAAAACCTTCTCCTGTGTTTGATTTAATAAATTATAATAATGTTCATGTGTAATTGAAACCCAGGCCACCCAAAGAGTGAATATGAAAACCAACTTGCCTCTTAGTTCAATGTTGGCATTGTTTTCAAGGGGGGGAGAATGAATGTTTCTAGATTTAAGTTTGAAAACCATCACTTAAAAAGAAAATGCTACTCCATGTACTGATATAATCTGATGTACTATGTTGAAACGACTCTGCATGTTAATGATAAACAGTTTTTTGATTTTTGAAGAGCCCTTATTATATTTTTTACAATTTTGGTGTAGCATGTCTTTAAAAATAAAGGTGTTCCTTCAGGTGCTGGATAACGTAGTTTCTTACTTTCTTTGCCTCCGATTGACATTTATATAAAGGCTTGCCTTTTATTTAACATATTTTTAATCATTGTGCAGATCTGAGTAAACAGTAGCCCAGTCCTGCTGTTGAGCAGGGGGCCGCATGTAAAGGTCAGGAGGGCCGCATGCGGCCCCTGGGCCGTACTTTGAGTATCACTGCACTAGACAATGTATCATAGTGTTATATGCTGGACACATTTTTAAAAAATCTGTTATACAACAAAATACTAAGTGATTTAAACCGAAGCGAAGTACTCAAGCGGGGGGGGGGACGCTTGATAAAACTGGGTTTTCCACCTTGCCCTACATAGGAAAGAGTAGATGCCTCCTACCGCCCTTCATAGAAGGGGAGAATACTCAGCACCACGGGCTGGGTTTCGTCTCCAGTTTCTTCAGGGCTGAGCGTTGTCAACAAGCTATTGCAGGATAAACTTGAACTTCCTATAGCAGTGCTTTCTTGCTTTTCAACCATACAAGTGAAGTTACAGCTGTTGTGTTCTGTGTTCCCGTAGTTGGGCATCCAATCGCACAATGTGAACATGTCTTTGTTGGGGGGCAGATGCCAGTTCCACATCTCCTTTGGTTTTGATGAGGGGGAGAAAGCACAAGATACATGCATAGCATTATACTTCTTATCGCTCTTCGTAGGGGTGAGACAGATAAAGCCTATTTGTATTTTCAACAAAAGTCCAGGTACAATAATTGACCACATCTACCATACGATCGCCTCTTCCCTTAAGAAACCGACCCAAAGAATGCGAAGATCGATAAACATTAAAACAGAGAATCAGTGCTATAACCTGGAACAGTAATGGCATATATGACGATTGGAAACTTACAAAGCACCCAGTAAGGTTGGTAGAAGGAGTTATCAGAAGGCAGATTGAAGAAGCAATAAAAGTGAACCTTGTCAACTGCATTAATAGCTCCAATCCAGTCAGAAGACTTTTTTCTATAATTATAAATAACTGGGCAAACGTGAAAAACAAAAAGAATATATCACATTCCACAGAGCAACACTGAGGAGATCTACTGCAATTCTTAAAATTAAAAAAAAAATCATAAAGATCAGTGAAACATTTCTTGCACCCTCCATATAGTAACCCTTCTCCTTGAGCAGTGACATGACCACCTTGGTGGACAATCAATGCATCTGGGTTTAGTTCCTAGGCAACTGAAACACACGATTATCACCTCACTTCTAACGCACAGAGCAGGACCCAAGCCTTGGCAAGTCCTCTCCGATCTCTGTTATGCGATAACCTAGCAAACCTTTGAAAATAATTATGACAGAGTAGCAATGAAAATACGTGCAATAACACTGGCTGCTATGGCACCTCCAATCAGGGTTCAGACCTGCTAAAGGAACAGAGTCATCCCTGGCAGACATCAGAAAAATAACTCCTCATCACACTTAGGCCCGTATTTATACTTTTTTTAGCGCCGCATTTGCGCCGCTTTTTGACGCAAAACGGCGCAAACCTACAAAATACAATGGCATTTTGCAAGTTTGCGCCGTTTTTGCGTCACAAAACGACGCAAATGCGGCGCAAAAAAAGTATAAATACGGGCCTTAATGAGGGCCAACAACGTGCCTCAATTCTCCTCGGCCATACGAGAGATTCGAAGAACAGGATCGCTGGGTGTGCTATAAATCAGATCAGTTCGTTCCTTACAACCAATTATCAGCAGGTGATTGCAGAACCCTCAGAATCTACTGCTCATTATTAGAATTGCCCCCAAGGCTCTGCTCGGTCTCTGCTGCCATTTAGATGCTGTTGATGGACCAGGAAAAAACTCATTTCCAAATATGGGAATATGACACTTGCATATAAACCAGCCTAGAAAGTAATGAAGATTGCCTGTCCAACTTCACCAACTTCCTGGACTCCCTAGCGCTGGATGAGAAAAGTTTCTATGCCTACCAGTAAGTAAATACAAAGTGGCAGATTTAAGAAAAGTGGTGCTACACCCAGTGCAACGCCACTTTTCTTGCACCCCTTAGTGCCCCCCTACTGCCACTGTGTGTGTGCCGTATTTAAACTTTTTGATGCTATTGAAGTACTGTTCAGGGTTAGCACTAAATTGTTGGCGCTAACCCTGAACAGCACATATGAGCCCATTGTAACCAATGGTGTGCCCCTTTTTAATGCCTGCTCTGAGTAGGCATTAAAAGTAGCCACAAACAATAATGCAGTGGAATTACTTAAATTCCACTGTGCCATTTTTGTGGTCCCCCTAACAGGGTAACGCCCCCTTTGCATACATTATGCATGGCGCATGGAAAATTTAGTGCAAAGGGTTACAAAGTGGCGCAATGCATGCATTCCACCACTTTGTAAATATGGCGCGGGGAAAAGGCCACCTTACCGTAAAAAAAATGACGATAAGGCGACACTAAAGTGGCCCAAGAGGCTCTTAAACATGCCCCAAAGTTCTAGCCTTAGTAAGACATCTAACACATCTCTCCCACTTACTCGTTTGACTGCTAGGGTTTACGTGCAAGCATATGTAATTTGTGACGTATTCAAACATTATAAAGGGTAGTGAGAGTGTTCAGTAGCATCGATCTTGCTCCATGTCTCATTCTTCCCTACAAATCAATGATGAGTTCAGCCTACAACTTCCATCCTCCTTTATAGTACAGAGAAGTCTCTCCTTTAAACCGGCCATTCAGCCAAACTACCAACATGTCAGATCAAGGGATGCCAATAGTATTGTATCCCATAACCTATATGATGTAAAATGGTCTCAAAAAGCTGATTAGCAATAATCCTCAAAGACTCCAAAATCGTGCTGCTGAAATGCACCTGAATCTATTCATGAGTGGAGCAGGTTAAATACTCAAAGAGTCATCAGTCTGCCTCCCAATTTGAGAAACAACATGTAAATATACAAGTACTCATTTTGTTTATTTTGAAAGGATGAAATGCTGAGTTGTCCTTGAGAAGACTGAAGCCTGTAGCAACCAGGAAACACAATTTCCTTCGCAAGGTAAACCACATTTCTATTTTACGGGAACTGAACTTCTAATCCGCAGATTACAGGCATATCCGTACTAGGGGTGGGTTGGAAAACCGTGCTTGTACAGATGAAGAAAATATGAAAATTCTGGCTGTGTGTGTTATAGTGAGAATTTTCTGTTGACTTCACATTCCTCACCACCAATTCTGCACCCAGAACAGGAAGCAGCAATCGTGTGGGGGTGAAGCGGGGCTTGGAAATGTGCAGAGTATTAACTCTTAGGGCAGGCAGGGTGTGGTTGTTGTCAGGAAACACATAGGCCTGATGGCCTGGGCAGCTGGGAAACACTTTTAGAGGGTTCGGCACATTTTGAGCAGACTGCACAAAATTATGCCTTTCAGTGAGTATGATCACAGCAGGGGATGGGGGAGGTGTGGCTACTCAACGGGGTCAGTGACTTTCTTGCCCTGAGCAAGACCACATACGTTTTAAAACTCCAAATAGCTGTGCACCTCGCTTAACTACTCCTAAATTAAGAAAAATTCCAGGGTGTTACAAGATTTGAGACTTTGCCACCCATACTCTATACATTAGGCAGTTGTCCTGTCTCCAGCTTTTATATTTGGATTGGAGTCTGTAAATCTGCTGGTTACACAGTCATCTGCATTAAGTATGAATCCTCCAAGTTGCCATACTCACATTGGAAACCTCTGACCAGCAGGTTAAATGTAGGGGTGTGCAGGCAGCTCCACTCCTCTGGCGGAGCTAACTGAGTTTTTGGAACTCTGCGCTCCACTTGGAGCACAGAGTTAGTCAAAAACTAGGCTAGCCCTGCCAGCTGAGCGGTGCTCACCCTGTGCATTCTGCAGTTCAGTTATGGGCTTCTGAGCGTAAGGGCAGACAGTCTGCACTTGTGCTCAGAAGCCCATAACTGGGCTGCAGTGCGCACTGGAACCAGGAGCAGAGGCCAGACTGAGCAAGCCGCTGCTGACTTGTCGCTGTCGGACAATGAGGAGGAGAGGAGGACCCCCTGGAAGCCCCGCGTAAGTCCTTGTCTCTTTCTTTTGTAATTTTTTGTGTACACTGGTGCACAAACAAGGACTGAAATGGCAGATTTTGCTGCCTACGGCCCTGGCACTGCACACAGGGCACGCGGGTGCACAACAGGCCTGGCAGCTTTCACTGCCTACGGCCCTGGCCTGAATTCAAGCCAGGGCAGTAGGCAGAAAAAGAAAGCTGTTGTTTCAGGCCTCTTGTGCACCGGTCTGCCTTTGTATACCGCACACAGGAAGAGACTGATGCACAAGAGGCCCGAAACAGCAGCATTCACTGCCTGCGGTCCTTCTGAATGCGCCTGATCTCAGAAGAGCTAATCAGGGTCGGGCCTGGCTAATCAGACCCGATCTTGCTTAGCGCTTTTGCGATCAGGTGCATTCAGGACTCCACGGGGGAATTCCACAGAGTTTTTATTCAAGTCTGCAGAATTCTGCGGGCTCGTACTCTGTGAACTCTGCCCAGACCTAGTTAAATGTGGATTTCTGGGAAAGACACTGAACTCCTGAGCTATCCTATTGGCATTAAACCTGCAAGTCACAAGTGCTTAACTCACTGTCTATTACCATCTTACCTCATGCGTTCGGTAGTGTGAAATCAGTGTGTTGTGCAGGTAGAGCAATGTGAAGAATTCTGCACAACAACATTGTTATTGTCTAGCATGGAATGTAATAGTGACACATTATATGAACAGTGAATGTACCAATACATGTACATCAATCAATGAAGAAGGTAATCTAGAAAGGCATTATTAACTCTTGCAGGATCTTATAGTACTGGCAATTTGGTACAGAGGTGTATCATGAGAACAATGCACTACTAGGGTACTGTTATGTAATGATGATTTGTAAAGTGCACTATCACCTGAAAGAGTATCCTGGGGCATAACAGATGTGATTCCAGCTAGCTTAGGGCCATGTTTTAGTGCTTTGTTAGGTCAGTGTAGTATTCTGCTTGTCAGGTTACCCAGTGATGTCATGGAATGTCCGGGTTAAGAGCGTTCTCTGAAGAGCAGTTGAGCCAGATAGACCAGAGCTGAACATTTAACTACATCTGCTGCTGGTGGAGTAATTTACATATCCTTTCAATTTACAATAAACCCTTTTCTTAATCTACTGTCAGTGTCTACGTATTTCTACATGGATAAATGATGCCACCAGGAGCAGATGTAGTTAGATACTCAGCGCTGGTCTATCTGTCTCAACTGCCCTTTAGTGAACCCGCATGACCCTGAAATTCCATGATATCATTGGGTAATCTGACAAGCAGGATACCATAGTAAATCTGTAGGAGTGTCAGTGGAGTCCTGTAGGTATCACAGGACTGGGATATTAGTGCAGAATACAGATTTAACTCACTAAAAGGCAAGCTGGATGCTGGAGGGTCAAGGTGAACTCAGACACATCCATTCTGCAGGAGATGCTGTCTGCTCCGTGGGACCCGGTGCTCTTCAGGTGGGCACAGGGGACAGCACCTTCCGAACCAGGTAGAAAATGGGTTACATAAACATGTACTGAATTTTGATCGCTGCAATGTATTCATCAGCTGCCTTGTTATACTATTGCCTTAGAACCCGACGTAGCGGGCTCTACCGGCTATCAAAGGCCCGCTCCCGCGTTAAAGGCCCGAGCTGAAATCTGCCATTAGAGGGCAGAATGTTCTCATAAATAAAACAAAGGATTCACGGAACCGGAGGGGATTAAAATCTCCTCAGGCTCCGAGAGGCTTTGTTCACAGCTCTTGCTGTGAACAAAGAAGATTAGAATGTTGCCGCCCCGGGCTTTTACCGGCCAGTAAAAGCCCGGAGCACTCCATTGTTTTCGTTGGAGCTGCCAACATTCCAATGTTCTAATTTAAGTTGGTGGGTGTTATACATAATACCTTTATATTATATACAAATATATGTAGTTTATGTATGGTGTAAAATGAAATGATTTGCATAAACTCTAACAATACTTTATGATATTGAATATACTGATGTGGCCCAGAGCGGCACTGCTTTTCGGGGGCCCCCATTCAGCCCAAAGCCAATGAATATCTATGAGACATGGGAGACTCAGGGGCCACTCATTAGATTCTGAAGGTAAACCCAATCCCTTTGTCTTATGCCCCTGTAGTAGATACACAGAGGGGTCTTTCTAGGTTTGAAAGTATTCTTGGAGTGCATATAATGGGGCAATTCTGGTGTTGTCAAATTGTAATTATTGGTCCTGGGATGAGCTTACATGTTGCACTGTTTCACAGTCACTGGTAAAAGAGTTTCTGCAAAAGACTTCCTTTTTTTGCAGTGGCCAGGTATGTGCCACATATTTAAAAAGCCACATACCTTTAGAGCAGAATTTAAAACTGTTTATTTCCAAAGGTTTATATCCACAGGTTGCTTGGCATTGTAAAAAAGTTCCACCTGCTATACATTTTTTAATTCTACTTGAAATAAATTACCTTGAATTACTATTCCCCTCCTTTATTTTTTAATGCACCTCTGCCTCCCTTCTATGTGCCTCTTCTGTGTAAAAACCACTCTAAATCTCATGTCCATCTGCTGGAAAGTGTTTTTGTCTTTTAACCTTGTGCTCCTCACACAGCCCCCTCTAATAATCACACCTAAGTCACTAATGCTACACAAAGAAATTGTAATGCATGGAATGGTTACCTTCAATATGCAAAACTAACCCCAATAACCAATGGATTGGCCACTAACTTTGGGCTCCTGGGTAGTGTGCTTCTTTCTGTAAAGTGCCCCCATGCTTTATCACGGGTAGTAAATGCTATATGATTGTAATTTCCATACAATTTTGATTCAATAAATTATGAGGGTCGGTGAATGTCATGATACTGGAGTATTATGCCTGGTCCAAACCAAATCACGGCAGTTTTGCAAAAACTCCACAGATGTCTCAGTGCATTGAGAGACATTGCTGGCTGTTTTATTACTTAAATACCAGACAAAAGGACATGATAGAATTGTTAAAAGAGTTCTCTCAATGTCTGTCATCGTTCAGGACAGAGCTGATTTTTCAGACCTCTTCAAATGCCTCAGTACTAGATCAGCATGGTGCAGCTACGCCCCTTTGTTCCTCTTTGTTCTTGGATATCTAAACCCTGTGCCATTTTGATATGGGAGCTTTATGCAAACCCTAATAATGTCCAAGTGGTGACATAGGTGTTTTGTTTCACATAAAAATAGGTGCGCAATGCAAGAGCTCTGAGAATGTCTGGGTAATGGGATAGCAGGGAATGATGCAAGCCAAAATATAGGGGCATTTTGAATCTATTCCACCGATTTAAGTTGTAAAATGAGAACTGTGTTCAATCTGACTGTAGATGTATTATAACATGTTTGTTTTAAATACTAACATACTGACTGTTTAAAAGTACAGAATAAAAATATATAGTACCCGATTTAGAATTTGGTGGACAGGGTACTCGCTTTGCTAAGGCAATGGAGGACCCTATCCACCAAACGTTCAGTCCATCTGCATAATTTAAAGACGAGTGGACTATAAGATTTCTGTCCATGGAAGCCTCATTGGGACTTTTGATTTAAGATTTCCTCCAGCAGCCCCATGGAGTAGGGGCCATGTGAAGAATGGCATTACGCCACCTGCCCAATTTAGGGTGGACAGTGTAAAGTTTTTCTTTTTTACAAGTCGGTCATCAACAGGAAAAATCTGAATGTGAGAGATAGGAAAAATAATGCTCACTTCCACAACCTGGGTGAAAACTCTCAGGGTGTGAGAGTCATTCGTTTTTTGTTTTTCTGAAACAAATTACCACTTTGGGAGTTTTTTTCTGACACACAAAAAAAATAGATAAGTTTGGTTACATGACAGCTATTCCTGCCAATGTACAGGGATGCCTGCTAGGCCAATGGGCAGCTCCAAATTTGATGGACAGTAGTCAGTCTGGATGTCCCAAGTAATCTCCTCCACCATCCTTGCGGACAAGGTACCATCCATCAAACTCACAATTAGTCCATAGTCTTTTAGATGGACACTTTCGAATAACAAATGTCTTTTCACCAAGGAATTTTGAGTGACATCAAATAGTCAGTGGGTGCTAAGACAGATACTGGCTAATAGGCAAGAAAGAAGGATATCAAATCTCTTTATTTAAGCTGAGAAGGTAGTCCAAGGGAAATGGTGATAGCCTATTAGAAGTGTCACATCAATAGACGAGCTGTGGAGACTTGGTTAGCGAACATTTGAGGGAGAGAAAAAGAATGAAGCATAAAGGGCTAAAAGGAGTGGGAGGATACGTATCAGGAAAGGATACCAGAGAGATTAGATAGAGGGCCAACGTATGAAGGAAAGTAGAGGAAACAAGAGTAGGAGAGAAAGAGAAACCATGACCTGAAAGCAATCAAAAAAGGGAAGGTCCTCCTAAATACAGAAGAGAGAATTTACAGGCTAGTTGGGTGATGAGCATCTCAGGAGAGCCAGGAGATCTAGGAAAAAACAAGGTAGAGCTGCTGGGCCTAAAAAGGTGCGGGCAACAATTTGAAAGTTTGGCTGCTGGTAGACCAAAGAAGATGAGGTGGTTTAGGCCGGGAGAGGAGATTAGGTCTGTAATGTGTCCATGCCATTTAGAATCGTTTCTGCATGGCAGTTGAGTTGAGCCAAATGGCAAAACTGCTTTTTGCAAGCTATGACATGTCACAAAAGAGCAGCCTTTACCAAAATGTTTTGGTGCCTGTACAATTGACACCACCTCCTCTCTTTTTTTGTGTGCAGCTAATAAATAAAATTTAGCTAAATGACATTTAATTGCTCTGCACATTGGTACATTTCCAGAGAGATTTTGTACTGGTATGGAGGGTTGTGTGATTCACTTATGTAATTCTCAAGTAATGTTTGCTGTCAGTGTAGCTACGTTTTCGTGTCTTATCAGAATCACACTAACTTCTGCCAACACTGGAAGACTCCGAAGACAGCAATTGGACATAGGACAACCATGGCTGATTTTCTACAAACACATATTGATAACTCACATTGCTATAATACAAAGCTACATTTTGTGCAGTGATCGGAAATCTTACTTTGGAGTTCTAAAAGCGCTTTGACCATCTTTGCTTCTGTACACAATCATTAAATAACAGATTTGTTTGGAAGAGACCTGGCGTTGCCATAATTTGACCTCCTAGAATGTATGACATTTTGACCCCAGGTGGGAATGAAGAAAACAAATGATTTCTGTTACTTATTTCCATGTTTTCTGCTGTCAAGGTTATGCAGCCATGATAGAATACACTGGATGTAAAATCTTGTTTCAGTTTATTTCAAAGACACATTGGCCTTCATTACGAGTTTGTCGGGTGGAAAATGCCACTCACCAAACTCCTGCGTTCAGGAGACCGCTAGGGCGGTCTTCTTCCCGCGACCCCTATTACTAGTTTCTCGATGGGTCAGCGGTTGGAAAAACAGAGTTTCCGCCCACTGTCCCAGCGGGAAATAGTGCACAACATTGACACAGGCCCGTAATCGAGCTGGAGGCAATGTTGCGGTGCGTCGGGTGCAGCAGCACTCGTCGCGCTTTTCACTGTCTGCTAAGCAAACAGTGAAAAGCGCAACAAGGCTCTCCATGAGGGCCTGGAACCCCATCTCTGTCAGATTTTATATGGCGGTAAAATCGCCATGTAAAATCTGGCGTAGAGGGTACTCGTAATCCCCAGGGGAGAGCTGCTTGCAGTCCTGCTCTGGCGGATTAAGACCGCCAGCACGGCTATGCCCTCAGCTGGTGAAAAAAAGGCAGTGCCAGAAGTCCAACCGTGGCACGTTTACCATGGTCAGAATGTGGAGGCCAGACCCCTGCATTGGCGGCGGTCCGACTGCCACTGCGAATCTGGTGGTCCTAGGACCGCCAGACTCGTAATGAGGGCCATTGTGTCATTAATAATGCACCATCCCAACCCACCTTTCAATTAAGCATTTTAGCTTATTTATAGTGTCAGTTAACATGAGTGACACAGAACTCCAGTCAGCTACAACCATCCCTAAGGCAACGACTCATGAGAGTCCAGATCTGCGGCCGGAAGTGACATCAGAAACTCCCCACAACGCACCGTGGATGCCTTCAAGGTGGTACCAAACGTGAGCCTCTTAGGCTTCCTCCTAGGAGTTTCACAACGCGCACAGGATGAGTTTATTTTGAATGCAAATTATGCGGTTAGTCTAGTAAAGGATTATTTTCCATGAGAGACACACATCTATCTGCTTGATACCACAATTTAAGTAAAATAATTTAACACACACTTTAGCTTATTTTCTTCCCTATACTTGAGATGCCGTGTTGCATCAATTTCCTTCTCCATTTCAAACCAGCACGGAGTTGATTGAAAACTATTCCTGTGCCTACGCTTTCTGTACAATCAAAGCTCATCTGTGCGTAATTCGCCTGCTGGCAGAAGGAATGCTAACCGCGTCTCTAATTTCCCATGTGGAAAACATCTGAAACCCAACATGACTAAGTCCTGGGTACCAATTTTATAAGATGGATTCTGTTGTTTTTTTCCATGCTGCACAAAAGCAGGCTGCTAGCCTTTTATTAGAAAGTTACATTAGTAGCATCAGTAATTTCACAATTGTGCCACAAAGTCCTTTAAAAGACAAAGTAAAAAGGGGTCCCCTAAAAAAAGCATCTTGGGGGGCTGTTCATCGAAGCCAAGAATTGTGCTTGTACAAAGATATCATTTTGGGGTGCTATGTACGGATATGTCTTTGTAATCATGGCGATGCTTATGCAATCAGTGCCTGTTGAAACATCAACTTTCATCCTCCAAAATAGTGCAAATAAAGGAAACTGAACCACCCCATAAGTCAGCGTTAACATAAATAAGAGGTCCTTTTTTTGTGAAGTGCAGCTTCACTTGCCTAGATACAGCACCATAGTCCTAGGCAGCACATCCGTATGCCCAGGTATAACCTAATTTTCTTGCTAAAGAGTGTTGTAATAACATGTAACTTTTCTGCACTTCAGAACGCCTGGTAGCAGATCAGTGTACATGAATAAATGTTTACAGTTAAATAAACTTTAGTCAGATCCATGTTGTGCTCACCAACCCATACATTTAGGTGAACTCTGTGCCCAATGTGTCCATAAAACAGATAGCAGTTCTTTAGGGTTTCAAAGTGCTCACAGTTACCCACACCTCAATGACTGTCTTAATTAAAATCGATCTGTCGTCGCCTCACCTTAACATTCTGACTTTATGATCTTGTCGTGCATTGAGTAGGCCTGTGTGGAATTTCCGGTAGGTCAGCATAAACTCAAGCAATTTTGCATTTAGCATTTTATGCAAAATACCTGAAATTACACTATCATGCCATGTAACGTAAAAACCCACCATTCAGTGCAAAAAGTAAGCATGAATGCATGGGAACAACGCAAATGATCCGAATGTTAGGGCTACTTTGTGTTTTTTCAGCTATTTGTTTTACCTGAAATCTGTCCTCTTGTCCAAAATGGATGCATTTTGTGCTGAAATATAGTGGCAAATGCTGCTTTTGCCTTTCACATAAATTATACATCTTTTATTGCCTAATTACATAATACAAATTATGGGAATTGTATACATCCCTAACAATGAGACGCCCTTTCTGTTTGCCTTGCTTTATTGACTTTTCGTCAAATATCAACATGTAATGACCTTGTATCCTACTCCTATAACATAAAGAGTAAAAAAAAAATAGATTTTAAATACCAACTTTAGGTAGTATTTGGCCACATTTCCCATACAGCCTTTGAACAGGAATAAAATTAAAACAGTCAACTCATGTTTCCCATACCAATGTGTAAGGTCAGAACTCCTTCCTCCCCTTTAACACATTACCAAAGAAGAATATATGTAACTGATAGTCAAACTGATGTGGAGTCAAAGGATGTTGGGGATATAGGGAGTGAGATCAAGAACTATATTCAAGGGATATTTGCAGTATGTACACAGATGGAAGGTTTCCATAGATTCTCCCTATACTAGTGGTGGACATTCCCCCAAGCTCTTTCTGGTTTCCTCAGAATATCAGCTACAATAATGTGCTCTTAAATACAGCTGTTTGAAATACCTAATTTCTGCCTGAAGTAATCTTGGCCTTACAGGTACTTTGTTTTAATGGTATGGCTTGATAGTGCAGCTGCTGCCAGACAATTATGTGAGAACCACTAGGAGAGGGTTTTTGGCTCAGCCCGCATGTTGAGAGTACATGTTTTGATTGGGCAGACGTTCTGTGCTTACACAAAATAGTGCTTGCTCTCCACATAGCTGTGATCTTTATATCTATTCAGCTGCCTGAACTTGAACTTTAAAAAGCACACATATACCATCCTAATGATATTAAAGTATTTTAGATAACTAGAGAATTTATGGCGTTTTTCTCTGGCAGCAGCACAGACTGGAGGAGGTAGTCATTAAAGTACATAGGCTTGCATTCATAAGCTGTACATAATGACATTGCCAATGCTCTGTTCTGCAAATTTCACCATCAGTCATTAGTTTGATGTTTTATTTATTAATTTTAGATGTGCAGTGATCATGCCTAAGCTCCATACACGGCAATTCAAATGGTATAAAAGTACAAAGATAGAATACAAACCCGAGGGTGAGGAACAGATATAGCAAAATCATAAGTGCTCTATGCCAGTGGAAGTGTAATTGGCAAAGCAATGGCAGAGGAGTTTTAGAGAAGCATGAAATACAGTGGTATGAAAAGAAGAAGGGGTTACAGGGGAGATAACAGCTAGAATGTGGGTACAGTTGTTTGGTGGGCTAATGGGAAACTACTTGAAATGGAAAGGACTACACATGGAGGGTTTTGGAATCAGAGGAGAGTAAGCAAGGAGAGCATAGATGTGAAACATTGTGAAAGTTGGCAAGAAAAAACAACCATATGAAGTGAGATAAAATGAGGTGAGACATGAAGGGAGAAAGGTGTTTCATGCCCCACGTGGATGGAGTAGAGAGCCTGGCTGTAGCAGACTGAAAGAGAAATGTAAACAAGTATTGGCAAAACCAATAGGTTTAGCTTTACAAGAGTTATTGCCTTGGAAATGTATTTTGCCATGTTGTACAACAGTGAGGCTGCTGTTCAACATGCCTAAACGTTAGTGGCGTGAAGTGTCAGAGTGGAGTGGGGTAGTAGTGTTGTAGAGTGGATTTGTTGTAGTAGAGTGTCAGACAGTGGAGAAGGGGGGTGGAGTGTTTTAGAGGTGAGGAGAGGGGAGTACAGTACAGTTGCAGAGAGTGTCGTAGAGTGCAGTTATCGTGGACTTGTGTAGAGTGGAGTGGGGTGGGATAGGGTGGAGTGGATTGGAGTGGACTGAGGTAGACTGGTGGAATAGAGTAGAGTGGTGTGGATTAGATTGGGGTAGAGTGGGGTCGAGTGGATGGAGTGGATGAGGTGTATTGGAGACAGGTGGACTGAAATGGGGTGAGTTGGACTGGACTGGGATGGATTGGATTGGGGTAGATTAGACGGATTGGGGTAGGTGGATTTCATTGGAGTGATAGGACTGGGGTGGGGTGGATTGGATTGGTATGGGGTGGGGGTTTGGAATGAGATGGTGGGGAGTAAGGTGAATTTGAGGGGGGTGGATTAGACTCGACTGGAATGGGGTGGATTAGATTGAACTGAATTGTGGTGGATTGGATTTGACTTGAGTGGGGTAGATTGGATTGGAGTGGGGTGGACTGGTTTCGTTAGATTGGGGAGGATTGGACTGGAGTGGGGAGGATTAGACTAGAGTGGGAGGATTGGACTACAGAGGGGTGTGGATTAGAATGGATTGGATTGGAGTGGGGTGGGCTGGATGGAATGGAGAGAGTTAATCTGAACTGGAGTGGGGTGGATTGGATTGAGGTAGAGTGGGGTAGATTGGAGTAGATTGGATTGGAGTAGAGTGGTGTGGATTGGAGTGGAGTAGATTGGAGTGGAGTGGACTGTTTGAGGTGGATTGGAATTGAATACATCAGGCTGGATTGGGGTGGGACGGATTGGGTTGGAGTGGGGTGGATTGGATTGGAGTGGGGTGGATTAAAGCACAGCAGGTTTGATTGGGGTGGGTTTGATCGGGGACTGATGTGGGGTGGATTAGATTGGAGTGAGGTGGACCGGAGAGGAGTGCACTAGAGTGCAGGGGGTGGATTGGGGTAGAGTGGATTGGGATGTGTTAGAAATTGAGTTTCTGGTTGGCTAGGGTAGGCACCTCAACCAGGCAGAAATCTCCACTCTAGTCAGGGCAAGATAGTTACACACCAAAGATAACGTGCGCTCACCCCAGAAGCTTGGCACAAAGCAGTCAGGCTTATCCCCAGAGGCAATGTGTAAAGCCTTTGCACAACACACACACACACACACACACACTAGTGACACAATAACTACACCACAAAAGAGACTCCAGAACTAGTTATGTAAAAAGTAAACTGTATTGTGTAAAGCATTAGACTAAAAATGACATAAATCAGTAATACCCTGCCAAGCAAGCAGTTGTCAGATCATCATCATTATAAATAAAAAAATCAGGAGAAACATTTTCTTATTTCATGTGTCATAAACGCCATCACTGAACAAGGAGTCCCAACACAACCCACTATATGGTTACTTTGGCAAGATAGGGCCTCACACTACACATTATAGTAAATATTGAGGGGATGAATAACAAATGCAGTGACTGGTCATAGAACATAAAGGGTTCATCTTCACATTACCATACACCCAGTCTCACAGTGAGATCCAGCGCTACTGCGTTCCTAATAGAGGTGATATGGTAAATCCTATCCTCAGCAGGGACAGGGCCTCTGTCCCGCTAAGTACTACATATGTGCTCCTAAACACAAGGAGGGTGCTGAAACATGGGGGGGGCACACCACTATCCCTCTAGGGAAAGGCAGGGAAATCCCCAAAGACTTCCCCAGTGCAATATTTCCAAAGGGGGCCACACACCAGCCACACGCATCTGCGCAGCGCAGCTGGTACTTCTCTACATGTACCACCTTACTCTGGGATTGCGTCCAGGGCCCTACTGGGTCTACCAGGCCGCTATCTTCCTCCTTCTAGGGTGGCCCAGCCCAGGGAGCTTCCCAGCCATGGGCTGACTCCTCTCCTCGAATTGGCCAGGTTGTGGCAATGAACGCACCAGAGTTGGTGCCTGCTTTGCCCCGGGGGAACCACTGAGTGTACGCTTCACCCGCGCATGCCAACAAAAATGGCTCCACATGTGCCGTCAAAAGGGGAAGACAACTCAGCACTCCACATGATACCGCAGAGTGGACCCATGCCTCAGGGTGCGGGGGGACAGGAATCTACAGCACCTACCACGCGCTCAGGTAACAGCACAATGCAGTGCTCACCACACGCTTTTGCAAGGATGAGGAAAAAGAGCTCTTCACGTACTAAAGCCCAAGAATATAGCACTAGTCTTGGGAGCAGCGACTTGGGGGTAAAGGGCGCTCCCCACATGCTAAGGAGACCTGAATGAAGCCCTAGGCGGGTTCAGGGAAACCAAGGGCAGCACTCAGTGCACGCTGCTTGTAGAGAAGCAGTAAATCCATAAAGTTCCCTCCCACCAATACTCCAACAAGATGCAACATTCACTACCCTCTAAGAAAAGAGTTTAGGGTGATCGCCTCAGGTCCTCACAACAATTCTCCTAGCACAAGAGGTCTGAGTGAGCAAGGATCACCAGGGAGCCCCTGAAGAACACTTGCAGTTGGGGGCAAAGCAGGAAGGCCAGCACATCAGGGCAATAATGGTGGCTCTCCTGACAGCCCCACAGGGTCTGGGGACCCACAGAGTCAGGGAGCCACTGGCAGCACGGCAACATGCAGAAAAGCAATCCAGTTGAGTCCTTTGGGCCACCCAGCAGACACTGGGCAGTTAGGCAACAAAAGAAGAGCAGTCCAGATGAGTCCTTCATGCAGTCCAGCAGTCCTTCCTACAGAGGTTCGGTCCCAATTACAAAAGTGCTCTAAAAATCAGCGGGCTACAGCCTCTCTACTTATACTCAGAAATGCTTTTGTTCAGGGGGTAACTTAAAAGGACACTTTTCAAGTGAAGCACAACACCCTTTCAAACCGATCAGTCCATTGTGTGAGAGCAGGACACAGCCTATTCACATGTAAAGTGTGAATGACTCTCCCTCTCCCCAGCCCAGGAAGACTATCAGTATGCAGATGCCTCTTCTGTCAAACTCCACCCCTCCTGTGTGATGGCTATCTGGAAAGTATGAACCAAGCCGAGCTGTCACTCTGCCCCAGACGTGGACTGGAGTCAGGCTCCAAAGCACTAGAGTTATAAGCACAGAGGAATGTCCACTTTCTAAAAGTGGCATTTCTAAAATGGTAATAAAAATCCACCTACACCAATAAACAGGATTTCTCATTACCATTCCAAGCATACTAAACATGCCCAAGCTTCTCCTCAGAGATCAGAAATTACCACTTAGCCACATGTTAGGGCATTCCCAATGCAATCCTATGAGAGGAGGAGCACTCACAGTAGTGAGAAATAGGCTGCTTGTCACTACTACAACATGTAACACATACAGACACATGTCCTACCTTTACATATACAGCACCCTGCCCCTAGGGCTATCTAGGGCCTACCTTAGGGGCGACTTAGGTGCAGTAAAAAAGGAGTTTAGACCTTGGCAATTGGTTTGACTTGCTAAGTCAGTGTGGCAGTAAACTGCGCAAGCAGGCCCTGCTGTGGCAGGCCTGAGACTGGTTTAAAAGGCTACTTCTGTGAGTGGCACAATCTACTGCAGGCCCACTAGTAGGATTACATTTACAGGCCCTGTGTATATGCTATACTACTTTACAAAGGACTTACATGTAAGTTTAATTAGCCAAATAGATGTAAGTCAATCATATCAAGTTGTAGGGGGCAAACACATGCACTTTAACATTGATTAGCAGTGGTAAAGTAACCCCCCGGAGTCCTAAAGCCGACATAAAGAGGGTCAGAAAAATGCGAGGAGAGAGGCAAAACGTTTGGGGATAACCCTGAAAAAAGGGCCATTTCCAACAGGGTGAATAGAGGGTGGTGCATTGGTGTGGGATGCGTCTGGGTGGGGTGGATTGAATTGGGGTGGATTTTTGGAGTGGGGTGGGCTGGAGTGGGGTGAATTTGGATGTGGTGGAGTGGACTGGATTTGAGTGGACTGGATTGTGGTGGATTGGACTGCAATGGAGTGCAGTGGATTAGAGTGGGTTGGATTGGGAAGGTGGAATGGATTGGGGTGGGGTGGATTTTTGGAGTGGGATGGATTGGAGTGTGGTGGTCAGATTGGATTGGGGTGGACTGTTTTGGACTAGAGTGGGCAGATTGGAGTGGGCCAGATTGTTTTGGATTGGAATGAGAAAGATTGGAATGGGGCAGATTGTTTTGTATTGGAGTGGGGCAGATTGGAGTGGGTTGGAGTGGGGCAGATTGTTTTAGACAGGAGTGGGGCGGGTTAATTTGGATTGGAGTGGGGCAGATTATTTTTAGATTGGAGTGGGGCATATTGTTTTGGATTGGAATGGAGCAGATTATTTTAGATTGGAGTGGGGCAGATTTTTTGGGATTGGAGTGTGGCAGATTGTTTTGGATTGGAGTGGGGCAGATTAGAGGCGGCACACTGTTTTGGATTGAGTGTGGCAGATTGTTTTGGATTAGAGTGTGGCAGATTGCATTGGATTGGAGTGGAGCAGATTGTTTTGGAATGAGTGAGGCAGATTGAGTGGGACGGGTTGTTTTGGATTGAGTGGGGCAGATTGGAACGGGCAGATTGTTTTACATTGGAGTGGGGCAGATTGGTTTGGATTGGAGTGGGGAATTTTATTTTGGATTGGAGTGGGGCAGATTGTTTTGGATTGGAGTGGGGCAGAGTTTTTTGGATTGCAGTGGGGCAGATCTTTTTTGATTGCAGTGGGGCAGATTTTTGGTGTTGTAGTGGGGCAGATTGGAGGGCGGCACACTGTTTTGGATTTAATGGGGCAGATTGTTTTGGATTGGAGCTGGGCAGATTGTTTTGAATTAGAGTGTGGCAGATTGGTTTGGATTGGAGTGGGCAGAGCATTTTAGAGTGGGGCAGATTGTTTTAGATTAGAGTGGAGCAGATCGGGGTGAGACAGATTGCTTTAAACTGGAGTGGGGCAGATTGTTTTTGATTGGCGTGGGGCAAATTATTTGCAATTGGAGTGGGGTAGACTGGAGTAGGACAGGTTGGGCTGTGGCAGGTTGTTTTGGATTTGAGGGGGACAGAGTGGAGTGGGGCAGATTGTTTTGGACTGGAGTGGGGCAGATTGTTCTGAATTGGAATTGGGCAGATGTTTCTGAATTGGAGTGGGGTGGATTGGAGTGGGGCAGATTGTTTTGGATTGGAATGGGCAGAATGTGTTAGATTGAGTGGGGCAGACTGGAGTGGGGTGTATTGTTTTGGATTTGGACAGATTGGAGTGGGGCAGTGTAGGAAAGTACCATCTTGCCTGGCATGTTACCCCCATATTTCACTGTATATATGTTGTTTTAGTTGTATGTGTCACTGGGACCCTGTCAGCCAGGGCCCCAGTGCTCATAAGTGTGCCTGAATGTGTTACCTGTGTTATGACTAACTGTCTCACTGAGGCTCTGCTAATCAGAACCTCAGTGGTTATTCTCTCTCATTTCTTTCAAATTGTCACTAACAGGCTAGTGACCAATTTTACCAATTTATATTGACTTACTGGAACACCCTTATAATTCCCTAGTATATGGTACTGAGGTACCCAGGGTATTGGGGTTCCAGGAGATCCCTATGGGCTGCAGCATTTCCTTTGCCACCCATAGGGAGCTCTGACAATTCTTACACAGGCCTGCCACTGCAGCCTGAGTGAAATAACGTCAACGTTATTTCACAGCATTTTACACTGCACTTAAGTAACTTATAAGTCACCTATATGTCTAACCTTTACCTGGTAAAGGTTAGGTGCAAAGTTACTTAGTGTGAGGGCACCCTGGCACTAGCCAAGGTGCCCCCACATTGTTCAGGGCCAATTCCCCGGACTTTGTGAGTGCGGGGACACCATTACACGCGTGCACTACATATAGGTCACTACCTATATATAGCTTCACAATGGTAACTCCGAATATGGCCATGTAACATGTCTATGATCATGGAATTGCCCCCTCTATGCCATCCTGGCATAGTTGGCACAATCCCATGATCCCAGTGGTCTGTAGCACAGACCCTGGTACTGCCAAACTGCCTTTCCTGGGGTTTCACTGCAGCTGCTGCTGCCAACCCCTCAGACAGGCTTCTGCCCTCCTGGGGTCCAGCCAGGCCTGGCCCAGGATGGCAGAACAAAGGACTTCCTCTGAGAGAGGGTGTTACACCCTCTCCCTTTGGAAAATGGTGTGAAGACAGGGGAGGAGTAGCCTCCCCCAGCCTCTGGAAATGCTTTCATGGGCACATATGGTGCCCATTTCTGCATAAGCCAGTCTACACCGGTTCAGGGACCCCTCAGCCCTGCTCTGGCACGAAACTGGACAAAGGAAAGGGGAGTGACCACTCCCCTGACCTGCACCTCCCTTGGGAGGTGCCCAGAGCTCCTCCAGTGTGCTCCAGACCTCTGCCATCTTGGAAACAGAGGTGCTGCTGGCACACTGGACTGCTCTGAGTGGCCAGCGCCAGCAGGTGACGTCAGAGACTCCTTCTGATAGGCTCCTTTAGATGTTGCTAGCCTATCCTCTCTCCTAAGTAGCCAAACCCTCTTTTCTGGCTATTTAGGATCTCTGTCTTTGGGGATTCCTTAGATAACGAATGCAAGAGCTCATCCGAGTTCCTCTGCATCTCTGTCTTCACCTTCTGCCGAGGAATCGACTGCTGACCGCGCTGGAAGCCTGCAAAACTGCAACAAAGTAGCAAAGACGACTACTGCAACTCTGTAACGCTGATCTTGCCGCCTTCTCGACTGCTTTCCTGGTGGTGCATGCTGTGGGGGTAGTCTGCCTCCTCTCTGCACTAGAAGCTCCGAAGAAATCTCCCATGGGTCGACGGAATCGTCCCCCTGCAACCGCAGACACCAAAGAACTGCATCACCGGTACCCTGGGTCTCCTCTCAGCACGACGAGCGAGGTCCCTTGAATCCAGCAACTCTGTCCAAGTGATTCCCACAGTCCAGTGACTCTTCAGTCCAAGTTTGGTGGAGGTAAGTCCTTGCCTCCCCACGCCAGACTGCATTGCTGGGAACTACGACTTTTGCAGTTACTCCGGCCTCCGTGCACTTCCGGTGGAAATCCTTTGTGCACAGTCCAGCCTGGGTCCACGGCACTCTAACCTGCATTGCACGACCTCCTAAGTTGTCCTCCGGCGACGTGGGACTCCTTTGTGCGACTTCGGGTGAGCACCGTTTCACTCCACTTTGTAGTGCCTGTTCCGGCACTTCTGCGGGTGCTGCCTGCTTTTGAGAGGGCTCCTTGTCTTGCTCGACGCCCCCTCTGTCCCCAGACACAATTGGCGACATCCTGGTCCCTCCTGGGCCACAGCAGCATCCAAAAACCCTAACCGCACGATTTGCAGCTAGCAAGGCTTGTTGGCGGTCTTTCTTCAGGAAAACACATTTGCACAACTCTCCACGGCGTGGGGAATCCGTCCTCCAAAGGAGAAGTTCCTAGCCCTTGTCGTTCCTGCAGAATCTTCAGCTTCTACTGTCCAGTAGCAGCTTCTTTGCACCCACAGCTGGCATTTCCTGGGCATCTGCCCATCTCCGACTTGCTTGTGACTTTTGGACTTGGTCCCCTTGTTCCACAGGTACCCTCATTTGGAAATCCATCATTGTTGCATTGCTGATTTGTGTCTTTCCTGCAGAATTCCCCTATAACGACTTCTATGTCCTTTGGGGAACTTTAGTGCACTTTGCACTCACTTTTCAGGGTCTTGGGGTGGGCTATTTTTCTAACCCTTACTATTTTCTAATAGTCCCAGTGACCCTCTACAAGGTCACATAGGTTTGGGGTCCATTCGTGGTTCGCATTCCACTTTTGGAGTATATGGTTTGTGTTGCCCCTATCCCTATGTGTCCCCATTGCATCCTATTGTAACTATACATTGTTTGCACTGTTTTCTAATACTTTTACTGCATATTTTGGTATTGTGTACATATATCTTGTGTATATTTGCTATCCTCATACTGAGGGTACTCACTGAGATACTTTTGGCATATTGTCATAAAAATAAAGTACCTTTATTTTTAGTATATCTGTGTATTGTGTTTTCTTATGATATTGTGCATATCACACTAGTGGTACTGTAGGAGCTTCACTCGTCTCCTAGTTCAGCCTAAGCTGCTCTGCTAAGCTACCATTATCTATCAGCCTAAGCTGCTAGACACCCTATACACTAATAAGGGATAACTGGGACTGGTGCAAGGTGTAAGTACCCCTTGGTACTCACTACAAGCCAGTCCAGCCTCCTACATTGGTTGTGCAGCGGTGGGATAAGTGCTTTGAGACTACTTACCACTTTTGTTATTGTACTTTTCATAAGAGAAAAATATACAAAACAAGTTCAGTGTATGTACACCTAACCAAAAAGTTTTGCATTTCTTTTCTCACTTCTTTTCTGGAGTGCTGTAAAGTACTTCTAAACTTTCTAAAAGTTCTTAAAAGTTTAAAAAGATTTTTTCTGTCTTTCTAAAAGTTCTGAAAACTTTTTTCTCTTTTTCTGTCACTTAAACTCTTTCTAAAAATGTCTGGCACAGGCCAAACTGTTGATCTGTCCAAACTTGCATATGATCACCTTAGCTGGAAAGGAGCAAGGAGTCTCTGCATAGAGAGAGGTTTGAGTGTAGGGAAGAATCCTTCTTTGGAATTATTGCTTAACATGCTTAAAGAACAAGATAAGGCCAGAAGGGCACCATCTGTTGAAAAAGTAGCTAATGGTTCCCAATCTGATCCAGGGACTCCCCTAGGAAAAGATTCAGGAAAGAAACTTCCTAGCCTGCCCATTACTAGACAGCCTAGCATAGTTGGTACTGATGTAGAGTCACACCATATAGATAGTGTTGTCTCACATCCTAGCAAGAGTATTCCTTCTCACCACAGTAGAAGTGATGTTTCTGTTAACCAAGCTGTTAGGGTGCCTTCTGTAAGGGATAGGTCTCCTTCTGTCAATTCTCATCATACTTCTGTTTCTAGACATGTCCCTCCCACCCACCCTGATGACAGATTGTTAGAAAGGGAGCTCAATAAATTGAGAGTGGAACTAACCAGACTGAAGCTTAAGAAGCAACAGCTGGATTTGGATAGACAGTCCTTAGAACTAGAGAAGGAAAGACAGAAGTTGGGTTTAGAAACCCATGGTGGCAGCAGCAGTATTCCCAATAGTCATCCTGAAAAAGATCATGATTCTAGGAATCTGCACAAGATAGTTCCCCCTTATAAGGAGGGGGATGACATTAACAAGTGGTTTGCTGCATTGAGAGGGCCTGTGTTGTACAGGATGTCCCTCAAAGGCAGTGGGCTGCTATCCTATGGCTATAATTTAGTGGAAAGGGTAGGGATAGGCTCCTTACTGTGAAAGAAAGTGATGCCAATAATTTTACAGTTCTTAAGAATGCACTCCTGGATGGTTATGGCTTAACCACTGAACAATACAGAATAACGTTCAGAGAGACCAAAAAGGAGTCTTCACAAGACTGGGTTGATTTCATTGACCATTCAGTGAAGGCCTTGGAGGGGTGGTTACATGGCAGTAAAGTTACTGATCATGACAGCCTGTATAACTTGATCCTGAGAGAGCATATTCTTAATAATTGTGTGTCTGATTTGTTGCACCAGTACTTGGTGGACTCTGATCTGACCTCTCCCCAAGAATTGGGAAAGAAGGCAGACAAATGGGTCAGAACAAGGGTGAACAGAAAAGTTCATACAGGGGGTGACAAAGATGGCAACAAGAAGAAGGATGGTAAGGCTTCTGACAAGGGTGGGGACAAATCTAAAAATGAGTCTTCATCAGGCCCACAAAAACACTCTGGTGGGGGTGGTGGGCCCAAATCCTCTTCTAATCAAAACAAAGAAAAGAAACCATGGTGCTATTTATGTAAAATAAAAGTCCATTGGACAGCAGATCCCAGTTGTCCAAAGAAAAGTACCAAGCCTCCTACCACTACAACCCCTACTGCTACACCTAGTGTCCCTACTAATAGCAGTGGTGGTGGGAGCAAACCTACTAATAGCCAATCCAAGGGAGTAGCTGGGCTCACTTTTGGTAACTTAGTTGGGGTTGGTCTTGTTAGGGTGACCACAGAGGCTGTGTTAGTCTCTGAGGGGGCTATTGATTTAGCCACCTTAGTTGCTTGTCCCCTTAACATGGATAAGTACAAGCAGCTACCCCTAATAAATGGTGTTGAGATTCAGGCCTACAGGGACACTGGTGCCAGTGTTACAATGGTAATAGAGAAACTGGTCCACCCTGAACAACACCTACTTGGTCACCAGTACCAAGTAACCGATGCTCACAACAACACACTTAGCCACCCCATGGCTGTTGTCAATCTCAACTGGGGGGGGGGGGTTACTGGTCCAAAGAAAGTTGTGGTAGCCTCAGATTTACCTGTAGACTGTCTACTAGGAAATGATTTGGAGACATCAGCTTGGTCAGATGTGGAGTTGGAGGCCCATGCAGCAATGCTGGGCATCCCAGGGCATATTTTTGCTTTAACCAGGGCTCAGGCCAAAAAGCAAAAAGGACAGGGTGACTTGGATCCTGGAACAATGGACCAAGTGCTCCCTAAAGCTAGGGCTAGTAGAAGTAAAGCACTACCTACTATCCCTCCCTCTACAGTGGATTCTACTTCTGAGGAAGAAGAATTTCCACCCTGTGCAGAACCTACACCAGAGGAGCTGGAAGCAGACACTGCTGAGCTTTTGGGTGAATGGGGGCCTGCCAGGGAGGCGCTGAGTGTGGCACAGCAAACCTGTCCCACACTAGAGGGTCTAAGACAGCAAGCTGTCAAACAAGCTAATGGGGATGTCAGTGACTCTCACAGAGTTTACTGGGAGGACAACCTCTTGTACACTGAAGCAAGGGATCCTAAACCTGGAACTGCCAGGAGGTTAGTGATTCCTCAGGAGTACAGAAAGTTCCTCCTAACTCTAGCCCACGACATTCCCCTAGCTGGACATTTAGGACAAATGAAAACTTGGGACAGACTTGTTCCCTTGTTTCATTGGCCTAGAATGTCAGAGGACACAAAAGAATTTTGTAAGTCCTGTGAAACCTGTCAAGCCAGTGGCAAGACAGGTGGCACTCCAAAGGCACTCCTTATTCCACTGCCTGTGGTTGGGGTTCCCTTTGAAAGGGTAGGGGTTGACATAATTGGCCCCCTTGACCCTCCTACTGCTTCAGGCAATAGGTTTATCTTGGTGATAGTGGACCATGCCACAAGATATCCTGAAGCTATTCCTCTAAGGACCACTACAGCACCTGCAGTGGCAAAGGCCCTCCTGGGAATATTTTCCAGGGTGGGCTTCCCAAAAGAGGTGGCATCAGACAGGGGAAGCAATTTCATGTCTGCTTACTTAAAGGCCATGTGGAAGGAGTGTGGTGTGACTTACAAGTTCACTACACCCTATCATCCACAAACAAATGGACTGGTGGAGAGATTTAACAAAACTCTCAAAGGCATGATTATGGGACTCCCTGAAAAACTCCGCAGGAGATGGGATATCCTTTTACCATGCCTCCTTTTTGCCTACAGGGAGGTACCCCAGAAAGGAGTGGGCTTCAGCCCCTTTGAACTCCTCTTTGGACACCCTGTTAGGGGTCCACTAACACTTGTCAAGGAGGGTTGGGAACAACCTTTAAAAGTTCCAAAGCAAGATATTGTGGATTATGTACTTGGCCTCAGATCAAGGATGGCTGAGTACATGAAAAAGGCCAGTAAAAACCTTCAGGCCAGCCAAGAGCTCCAGAAGCAATGGCATGACCAGAAGGCTGTTTTGGTTCAGTACCAACCAGGGCAGAAAGTGTGGGTCTTGGAGCCTGTGGCCCCAAGAGCACTCCAAGATAAATGGAGTGGACCCCACACAATTGTTGAGAAAAAGGGTGAAGTCACCTACTTAGTTGACTTAGGCACTGCCAGGAGTCCCCTTAGGGTGCTCCATGTCAATTGTCTGAAACCCTACTATGACAGGGCTGATCTCACCCTGCTCATGGCAACTGATGAGGGACAGGAAGAAGAGAGTGACCCTCTCCCTGATCTCTTCTCTTCCACAGAACAAGATGCTCTAGTGGAAGGTGTAGTTTTGGCTGATTGTCTTACTGCTGAGCAGAAAGACCATTGCATAAATCTCCTGGGTCAGTTTTCTGAACTCTTCTCTACTGTGCCAGGTACCACTTCTTGGTGTGAGCACACTATAGATACTGGAGACAGCTTGCCTGTCAAAAGTAAAATCTATAGGCAGCCTGACCATGTCAGAGACTGCATAAAGCAAGAGGTGCAGAAAATGTTAGAACTGGGAGTGGTTGAGCACTCTGAAAGTCCATGGGCTTCTCCTGTGGTACTTGTACCAAAACCTCATTCCAAGGATGGAAAGAAGGAAATGCGGTTTTGTGTAGACTACAGAGGTCTCAACCAGGTAACCAAAACTGATGCTCACCCTATACCCAGGGCAGATGAGCTCATTGATACACTGGCATCTGCCAAGTATCTAAGCACTTTTGACTTGACTGCAGGGTATTGGCAGATCAAATTATCAGAAGATGCAAAAGCAAAAACTGCATTTTCAACCATTGGAGGCCATTACCAATTCACAGTAATGCCTTTTGGATTGAAAAATGCACCTGCCACTTTTCAGAGGTTGGTGAATACAGTCCTGCAAGGGCTGGAAGCTTTTAGTGCAGCATATCTGGATGATATAGCTGTCTTTAGCTCCAGTTGGGATGATCACCTGGTCCACCTATGGAAAGTTTTGGAGGCCCTGCAAAAGGCAGGCCTCACTATCAAGGCTTCAAAGTGCCAGATAGGGCAGGGGAAGGTGGTTTATCTGGGACACCTTGTTGGTGGGGAACAGATTGCACCACTTCAGGGGAAAATCCAAACTATTATAGATTGGGTTCCCCCTACTACTCAAACTCAGGTGAGAGCCTTCCTAGGCCTCACTGGGTATTACAGGAGGTTCATTAAGAACTATGGCTCCATTGCAGCCCCTCTTAATGACCTCGCATCCAAGAAAATGCCTAAAAAGGTATTATGGACAGAAAACTGTCAGAAAGCTTTTGATGAGCTGAAGCAGGCCATGTGCTCTGCACCTGTCCTGAAAAGCTCTTGTTACTCTAAAAAATTCTATGTTCAAACTGATGCATCTGAATTAGGAGTAGGGGCAGTCCTATCACAACTTAATTCTGAAGGCCAGGATCAACCTGTTGCTTTTATTAGTAGGAGGTTGACCCCTAGAGAAAAGCGTTGGTCTGCCATAGAGAGGGAGGCCTTTGCTGTGGTCTGGGCACTGAAGAAGTTGAGGCCATACCTGTTTTTCACTCACTTCATTGTTCAGACAGACCACAAACCTCTACTTTGGCTAAAACAAATGAAAGGTGAAAATCCTAAATTGTTGAGGTGGTCCATATCCCTACAGGGAATGGACTATACAGTGGAACATAGACCTGGGAGTAGCCACTCCAATGCAGATGGACTCTCCAGATATTTCCACTTAGACAATGAAGACTCATCAGGTCATGGCTAGTCTTATTGTCCTTCGTTTGGGGGGGGGGTTGTGTAGGAAAGTACCATCTTGCCTGGCATGTTACCCCCATATTTTACTGTATATATGTTGTTTTAGTTGTATGTGTCACTGGGACCCTGCCAGCCAGGGCCCCAGTGCTCATAAGTGTGCCTGAATGTGTTACCTGTGTTATGACTAACTGTCTCACTGAGGCTCTGCTAATCAGAACCTCAGTGGTTATTCTCTCTCATTTCTTTCAAATTGTCACTAACAGGCTAGTGACCAATTTTACCAATTTTTTATTGGCTTACTGGAACACCCTTATAATTCCCTAGTATATGGTACTGAGGTACCCAGGGTATTGGGGTTCCAGGAGATCCCTATGGGCTGCAGCATTTCTTTTGCCACCCATAGGGAGCTCTGACAATTCTTACACAGGCCTGCCACTGCAGCCTGAGTGAAATAACGTCCACGTTATTTCACAGCCATTTTACACTGCACTTAAGTAACTTATAAGTCACCTATATGTCTAATCTTTACCTGGTAAAGGTTAGGTGCAAAGTTACTTAGTGTGAGGGCACCCTGGCACTAGCCAAGGTGCCCCCACATTGTTCAGGGCCAATTCCCCGGACTTTGTGAGTGCGGGGACACCATTACACGCGTGCACTACATATAGGTCACTACCTATATGTAGCTTCACAATGGTAACTCCGAATATGGCCATGTAACATGTCTATGATCATGGAATTGCCCCCTCTATGCCATCCTGGCATAGTTGGCACAATCCCATGATCCCAGTGGTCTGTAGCACAGACCCTGGTACTGCCAAACTGCCTTTCCCGGGGTTTCACTGCAGCTGCTGCTGCCAACCCCTCAGACAGGCTTCTGCCCTCCTGGTGTCCAGCCAGGCCTGGCCCAGGAGGGCAGAACAAAGGACTTCCTCTGAGAGAGGGTGCTACACCCTCTCCCTTTGGAAAATGGTGTGACGGCAGGGGAGGAGTAGCCTCCCCCAGCCTCTGGAAATGCTTTCATGGGCACACGTGGTGCCCATTTCTGCATAAGCCAGTCTACACCAGTTCAGGGACCCCTCAGCCCTGCTCTGGCACGAAACTGGACAAAGGAAAGGGGAGTGACCACTCCCCTGACCTGCACCTCCCCTGGGAGGTGCCCAGAGCTCCTCCAGTGTGCTCCAGACCTCTGCCATCTTGGAAACAGAGGTGCTGCTGGCACACTGGACTGCTCTGAGTGGCCAGTGCCAGCAGGTGACGTCAGAGACTCCTTCTGATAGGCTCCTTTAGGTGTTGCTAGCCTATCCTCTCTCCTAAGTAGCCAAACCCTCTTTTCTGGCTATTTAGGGTCCCTGTCTTTGGGGATTCCTTAGATAACGAATGCAAGAGCTCATCCGAGTTCCTCTGCATCTCTCTCTTCACCTTCTGCCAAGGAATCGACTGCTGACCGCGCTGGAAGCCTGCAAAACTGCAACGAAGTAGCAAAGACGACTACTGCAACTCTGTAACGCTGATCCTGCCGTCTTCTCGACTGCTTTCCTGGTGGTGCATGCTGTGGGGGTAGTCTGCCTCCTCTCTGCACTAGAAGCTCTGAAGAAATCTCCCATGGGTCGACGGAATCGTCCCCCTGCAACTGCAGGCACCAAAGAACTGCATCACCGTTACCCTGGGTCTCCTCTCAGCACGACGAGCGAGGTCCCTTGAATCCAGCAACTCTGTCCAAGTAACTCCCACAGTCCAGTGACTCTTCAGTCCAAGTTTGGTGGAGGTAAGTCCTTGCCTCCCCACGCCAGACTGCATTGCTGGGAACTGCGACTTTTGCAGCTACTCCGGCCTCCGTGCACTTCCGGCGGAAATCCTTTGTGCACAGTCCATCCTGGGTCCACGGCACTCTAACCTGCATTGCACGACCTCCTAAGTTGTTCTCCGGCGACGTGGGACTCCTTTGTGCGACTTTGGGTGAGACCGTTTCACTCCACTTTGTAGTGCCTGTTCCAGCACTTCTGCGGGTGCTGCCTGCTTCTGAGAGGGCTCCTTGTCTTGCTCGACTCCCCCTCTGTCCCCAGACGCAATTGGCGACATCCTGGTCCCTCCTGGGCCACAGCAGCATCCAAAAACCCTAACCGCATGATTTGCAGCTAGCAAGGCTTGTTGGCAGTCTTTCTTCAGGAAAATACTTCTGCACGACTCTCCACGGCGTGGGGGATCCGTCCTCCAAAGGAGAAGTTCCTAGCCCTTGTCGTTTCTGCAGAATCTTCAGCTTCTACTGTCCAGTAGCAGCTTCTTTGCACCCACAGCTGGCATTTCCTGGGCATCTGCCCATCTCCGACTTGCTTGTGACTTTTGGACTTGGTCCCCTTGTTCCACAGGTACCCTCGTTTGGAAATCCATCGTTGTTGCATTGCTGATTTGTGTCTTTCCTGCAGAATTCCCCTATCACGACTTCTATGTCCTTTGGGGAACTTTAGTGCACTTTGCACTCACTTTTCAGGGCCTTGGGGTGGGCTATTTTTCTAACCCTTACTATTTTCTAATAGTCCCAGCGACCCTCTACAAGGTCACATAGGTTTGGGGTCCATTTGTGGTTCGCATTCCACTTTTGGAGTATATGGTTTGTGTTGCCCCTATCCCTATGTGTCCCCATTGCATCCTATTGTAACTATACATTGTTTGCACTGTTTTCTAATACTATTACTGCATATTTTGGTATTGTGTACATATATCTTGTGTATATTTGCTATCCTCATACTGAGGGTACTCACTGAGATACTTTTGGCATATTGTCATAAAAATAAAGTACCTTTATTTTTAGTATATCTGTGTATTGTGTTTTCTTATGATATTGTGCATATGACACTAGTGGTACTGTAGGAGCTTCACTCGTCTCCTAGTTCAGCCTAAGCTGGTCTGCTAAGCTACCATTATCTATCAGCCTAAGCTGCTAGACACCCTATACACTAATAAGGGATAACTGGGCCTGGTGCAAGGTGTAAGTACCCCTTGGTACTCACTACAAGCCAGTCCAGCCTCCTACAGGCAGATTATTTAAGATTGGAGTGGGGCAGATTGCTTGGGAATTGAGTGGGGCAGATTGTTTGGGATTGGAGTGGGGTGGGTTGGGAGGACTGGAGTGTGGTGGACTGGAGTGGAATGGGCTGAGTGGTTTGGTTTGGAGTGGGTTGGATCGGAGAGGGGCAGATTGGGTTGGTCTGGGGTCAACTGGATTGAATGGGCTGGATTGGTGTGGGGTGAGGTTGGGTGGATTGGTGTGGATTAGAGTGGGTTTGATTGGAGTGGGGTGGATTGGGGTGTACTGCACGATTATGTGCTAAATGATTCATTCTGAAATTACACATAAGAAAGAAAGAATGCTGCTTTGCAATATTTAGAACGGGTAATCTCAATCTTTTGAGAATAGCACCCACAATCAAAAACAAAACAAAACATCAGTGCAAAGTGAGAAAAGAAGAATTGGCAAAATTAAAAAAAGTTAACTATAGAAAATAAACTTTTGCACTTTTGTTTTCCTACTGGTCACGTTTTTGACAGCCACATACCTTCTGTTTGCAGGGCCCTAGAAGTTAAAAATAAGTACCTCAATCACATCGGGAACTGCAGACGGGGACTGATTAAGTAGAATCAATTATTGCTTGGTCACTGCTCCACAGACAGGAATGGAAATGATGCTTGGCCTGCAGTGACGAATTACAGGGCTTTAAATAAGAGTGCCACGCAAGTACAAATAGTAAGCAATGGGTGGGCTCCTAACCCTTTTAATTTAACAACAGTCTCACAAGGATGACGCTTGCACTAGCGCATACACTCGCAGGCTCGAGCCTAAAAACAGAGGGGTCAAGTCGGCAATACCAGTCTCCTTGGCCAGTGACATGGAAACCACTGTAATGCATTGCTGCCACTGCTCTCTGTCTTTTGCTTTCAGTGAGTTAGCAGTAGTCATGCTTGGTGAAGTGTGTGCACAATGAGTGCACATTTAGACTACAGGGCTTTGCACTGGGTCTCTTTCCTTGCAACTGGAAGCCCTCAACGCACACACATGATTTTCGGAAAAAATCAATACAGAAACATGCTGTAAGGAACTAGAGTCAGGGGTGCACACTCACTCCAGAGTCATGCATGAGACCTATTCTATCCCAGCACTTTGTGGACTGCCAATTATATGAAAGAATTGGAAACAGCGCAATGTGCATTTCCTTCATAGGCCTTCAGCAGTTTCGGTCCTCTGTGCACGGCCCACTTCCACTGGATCACCATCATTGCGGCTCTTGAAGGTCTGGCAGCTCCAGACAAACATGATAGTGAATACAGAAACAATTTAAATTTGAAACCTACACAAGTCAGGGGTTGGTCACGTAGGAACTGATAGTAAAGGCAGAGGAATGTGGTTAAACTGCACACGAAGAATATTCCTAAATCTAGGATGATGACTGCTGGAGGTGCAAAGGCAGTGCTAGGCTTCACTGGGTGTTTTAATAACTTCCTACTTGGCAGTGGGTGAGGCACACATCATGTGTGTGGGTCAGGGGTTTCGGGGATACCTGGAGCAGGGAGTTTCATTCTGCACTTGAAAGGTGCAGAGGGAAATGTAACACTATGAATTAAAATGTTCTGTGGCTGCAGAACTTAAGGGTTCCACAAGGACAAATGAAGTTAATAATAATAATCCAAGGCCTAGTTCTCAGATAGCACCTTTAATGAGAGGTTGCTTTGGGAAAGTAATGTCCTCATTAGCGTGTTGAGCGTTAGGGGCGCATGTGGTGAGTTTGGAAGAAGGAAGGTGTATAAGTTGCACAACCTGTTCTGAACTCTCTACTAGGTCTTGGTAGAGTAATGTAGGTAGTGTTGACTTTTACAGCCAAATTTAATATTTGTTGCCTGGGGACTAGCATGGGCCACATCTGAATGGTATTGCCATTATCAAAGCCCCACTAGAAGGGACTGATTGACTTAGGGATGTCACCCAGGAAGACGCTAGCATGCTGACTTTAAGAGGCAGTGGATATTACTCAGTGTGCTGCTTCTATGTTTTGAACGCTTATATAAAAACACCGCTTATTGTGGTTGCTGTTTGTTCTTTGAGTCTTGCACCTGTATATGCCTCACAACTACCTCCACCTTCAAGAGCGCAGGATTACTTGACCTGTGCAATCACTGGGAGTAAAATGCTGAAAGGGGTAGGGCTTGGCCTCGCCTTTGGGACCTAATGGCTTTGCCAACGGTCTTTGGATATGCTGCGCAGCATGCAGATGTATAACATAGCTAAGGAATTGTAATTTGTTTTAAAAATTGACATTGTCAGCAACATCATTTTGTAGGTGTGTTGTTTTTTCCTCTTGTTTGTTACTTGATTGGAAAGTAAAGGGGGGAAAACATGCAAACGTGTTTTCTTAAGTGTGTGGGGAGGGAAGCAACCCACAAATTGAAAACATTAGGGGGAGGATGCTACAAGGGGGAACGGGGGAAGAAAGCAACGTGGGAGACAAGGACCAATGAAAGCAACAAGGGGTATGCATGTGGGAGAGAGAAGCATCGGGGGCATGGGTGGGGCATGGGTGGGACATGGGTGGGGAAGCAACATTGAATTGGCAGGGAGAAGCACAGGGACGGAAAAGCAATGCAAGCAGGGGAAAAGCATGCAGGTGAGAGAGAGAGAGAAACATATAGCGCAGCAAAGAGGGGTGGAGAAGTACACAAATGAGCCAACTGGAAAACATATGCTCTCTTGAGGCGTGCACAAACAAAAGAAAAAAATTGAGCTTGAAGGGAACAAGTAATGCATCCCTTCTCCAGGCGATACAAATGCATGAAGAGTAAGGAAAACCCACACAATACAGTGAACAAGAAGCAAGCATATGAGAGTGACAATGAAGCCAACCAAAAGTAAGCAATGGGCAGACTATATACCCACCATAAACTAATAATATGGCTTGCAACAGACTGTGCATGCGCTGTCTGCTAGGTAAATCTAAAAATCATGCACAAATGTTTCTTGCACAAGGTTTTGCAATTTGCACACTTTATAGGGTTGATAAAAATGTAAACAGCTGGCAGGCTTTTCACTTGCAATTTCCTTTAGGATGTAATTTCCCTAAATATATAGCTCAGATGGGACAATGCCAGTTTCAGCAATCATTGGCAAAGCCAATAGGTCCGGTTTTGGGTGTCGTGGTTTATGTTTAGAAAGCTCTAACACCTTCATCAATCTAAAATAAATAACATTGATAAAAGCAAATATATTTTTTTGGTCCCAAAAAGCACACATCGACACAGCAATACCTGGAATGAAGGGGACAACTTTGTGATTGTATGTGCTTCTTGTTAAAGGGGAGAATGCTTTCACTACCAGTAAGATCAGCCAGTGGCTGCAGTGAGCTAACCCACTACATCATACTGTATGGTCTACCACAGATGTAATCAGCTGCATAAACAAAATCAATACCAGGGTGAAATAGGTTTTTTATCGGGGTGTTTTCTGCACACTTAAAAACGTAAAATTTTGGAAGAAGGCAGGCAGTTGAAGGTTAATGAGAAGCTCTCAGTCCCTATGCTGAGAAATTGGAGAAGGAATTGGAGCAGGTGCTCAGCAAGAAGAACAATCTGTCAGGAAGAACAAATGGGTTCATATCTCATCTGTGCATTACGAGGGAGAAGGAAGTGAACGTAAATACATTCACTTTGCTTCCCCATGGCCATTAGACTTTCATTACATTTCCCTGCCTCATTGCCCTATGGCACCTAATGATGGGTGACTTTAATGCCACACCAGATATTACCGATACTGGGGGCATTGGACATTTCGTTTTACTCCTTTAGACCTCTAGAAATAGGGAACAATATGCAGAAATGAGCAATTCTTGGCGTTTTCTTGAGAGGAAATGCTCCAGTCACCTCTGAAATATAGAACCATAATTGTCACAGCACACCACCTTCAGCAGAAGAGAGTGGTTGAAGTTTGAACACAACTCCATTGTCGAACGATCAAACTTTCTGGCTCTACAGCCTGAAATGCTCTGATTCTCTGGATAGTGTCCCACAGCACTTTATGTAAAGTCTCCCCGCCCCTCCACCCACCTCAGCAGCTTGAAGTTACCACCGGTTTTCCCGAAACTTGAAAGGTAGGGTTGTTTATATGGAACACTGCGCCCTCGCCACACGCCCCTTTGTGTACATGACCGGTCCGCTCCAAGGGCAGATAAAGGCCTTATCGGGGGCTGCTTGTTATAGCGGCGGCTGGACACTGCCCTGGCTGCAAGAAGGCCATAAGCCAGAGTTTAGGGAAAGTACAGCGCGTTCCGACATGAACATGCAGGCCCGGATCTGGCAACGTTCGTCCATTTCCCTCGAAAGATAAGGCTGGAGTGACTTCTGCAAACAAGATATCCACCCTTGACCCCTCTTCTTCCTCCCTTGTGCCACCACCCTCCCCCTGCCTCTTCCTTGTCCTCACTCAATAAACACAGGAAGAGATATCCTGAGAGCTACTATCTGCTACTGTTGCTGTAAAGAGCACATTTGTGTTCTGCTTTTTCCGATAAAGAACAAGGGGCTCACAAAGGCAAAACAGTGAGGAGATTCATATTGTTCAATTCTTGCTGCTTAGGAAATAGAGACTCGAGAAAACTGGCTTCCCTTCACTGAAGAATCAAAGTTGCTCTTGTGGCTTTCAGTAAAGCTGATGACAAGAAATATGTAATGCGAGTGGCTTATTAGTTTAGAGGTTTCTAACCATAGAGATGACTTGATTATCTGCTCTCATAGACAGGCACCTCAAATAAAAGATTGAAAGGAAGGTGAGAGAAAAGGATTTTTGAAAATGTCTCTGAAGGTATGCGAAGGTATGTGCCTGTGAAAGGCCAGTATGGTTGGGTGAAAGATAGTTGCGAGACATGGTGCAATAGAGAAATACTTCTATCATCAGGAGGAGGAAGAAGGAGAAATTCATATTTCATCTGCATATCCTCCGGCTACAGGGCCAGTTGTTCTCTCCCTCCGGCATGACCTTCCAGATTCCTACATCCATTTTCCTCCTTTGCCACATGTTGTCGGCTGTTCTTGTGAGTCCCACGTCTTCCTGGGTCCCCTCATGACTATCATTAGTAGGCAGGTATTCTCAGTCTCTGCCCTTTCTTATAGGACTCATGAGCCCTACTTTTTCCTCTGCAGTGAGTGGTTAAGCAGACTCATTAGCTAGCCTGATCCAAAAGTTGGCATGCAGGAGACACAGTCTGCCACATGCTATTGTCTCCTCTAGATTCTGTATGTGCAGCCGGTAATACATCTACAAAGATGCCCCAGCTTCCGATTACCTTTACATTTATTGCAGTACATATAATTATTTCTTACTACTAAAGGTAAGCAATACATTTACTAAGCAATGTAAACATGTATACAGTATAGATCGGCCACACAGGGGTCTCTGGAGCTCCCATATTCTTTAATACGTACATATGCAATTATACAATTTGCTGTGCATTATACATGTGAAGTCAAACCATTGGTTTTATCTGCCACTTGCAGAGCTCATATTTTGGTACACAGTATGGATGGACAGGCAGTTACTGATATCCTACAGTGCAGCAGACCTCCCCATCTAGCTGTACAAATAAACCCTAAACAAATAAATAACTATCATTGTACGCTATAGGCCAGATGTATCAAAATGCTCTTTTGCATTACCTAAATAGTGACTCCATGGAAATTGCTTCAAAGAAAATGCAAAATGATGTGTATGTAATTACTGATTTCCTAATAGCAATTGCTACAAAGTAGGAATCGCTATTAGGAAATCACAATTAGGGAATCCTATTACATTTGGTCCAATGGGCCAGTTTTGCAAAACCAAGGATGGCTATGGGCAATAGGCCACCTCAGTGATGTACCTCAAACAATAGTGGTACACATGTAGAACACACATATGCCCTAGGGGTCATATGTGTGCTCTATTGCACTTAAAAAAAAATAAATAAAAAATAAAAAAAATGGGTGCATTTTATTTAATTGCACATGGTTACAATCGACTTGGAGTCAATGGAAATTATATTTCCTAAATGCTCATTTTGCATTTAGGAAATGCTTTGTACTTGTGCTTTGGAAATCGCAAATAGGAAACCCCTGTTTGCAATTTCATATTTGGGAATTGCAAAATGCAATTTCTACTGGGTAGAAATCACATTTTGCAATTCCCTAAAGGGCTTTGTACATCCCTAAAGTCCATTTAGCATTTCTTAGTGGCCGAAAAGTGATTCAGAGCATTAAAACATGCTAAATGGCTTTGTACATCTGGCCCATAGTGTGCATGTTCTCTGTGCAGGGTACCTTGTCAGTAAATTTTCCAGATACAAAAAAATAGCACAACGGATTGAGACATAACAAAGGAAAACATCAAGTCTTAATGGACTTCTTGAACTTTGGATGGTTGGGTTTGTAACTCAATACATTTGCTCAAGAAATCCATTCCGAAAATGATTGTGGGATTTTGGTTTTCTTACATTTTGGAAATAACAGAAGCTAACCGCAAACATCATAAAGTGGCGAGCTACAGTGAACAACTGATCAATTTTGGGCATACAACGAAGGTGCACGTTTCAAAGAAAACCCAACAAAGTAGAGAGCCAGAACATTAACCCAAGTAGAGATATAAAGGGAGTGAACAGAGCAAGCAACAGGAGAGTGCTGCTCATGGTAACCACATGGCAGATTTCCTTCCCCTCTGGAGGTGGAAGGGTACTTTATTAAACATCCCATGATATGCTCAGTTCTCATAGTTCGCGTGTAAAGTAAAAATCCAGTGAAGACCTGTCTTGATTAAAAGAAAAGAAGGCAATGCAATTTAAAATAAGCCAAACAGTTTTGCTTTGATCAGAGGTCCCAGTTTCAAACGGCCATGAATAAATGTGCCCATGTTGTGGACTGACCGACTGGGGACTGGACAGAAGAAGGACTTGAGGGTATTAGAAAATCTGCCAATAGAAAAACATCCAATATGCTGTGGTCCAGTTGTAAGTGGCCAAAATACACTCAAAGTCTGACTCAGAAAGGGCATGTCTAATGTTGGATGTCAGTTCCATTCTGATCCCACAGAATTTAAGGGAGGACGTGGTTATCGTGGGACTATAAAACAACAGGGAAGCCATGAGTCTAGTTGTGAGAGATGACATCAAAAATGTACAAGTTAAAAAAGAAAAGGGTAGAAAGAGAGTGCCTGTAGAAATCTATAGGGTTGGTGTTTAGGAGTAGGATTCAATTGGTGGGAATAGACACAAGTTGACTGCTGTTGAAAAGGGTATATGTGCAGTCCACAGCTGTACCCCAAATGACACAGCGGTGAAATGGAGTACCAGAGTATGGAAGTCAAAGGTGTTAAAGTGCACTTCTCCACAACAATGCAGTGCATGCTTGTCATCTGATAGCAGCAGAACACCTTCTAAGTTCCATGCAATAATGTTCAGGACAGTGTGCAACCTCGGACTTCACAAACAGCATCACAACCCCGATGTAATAATCTCTGTATCCCAACTCTTCCTTCCTACTCGCAAGCCTCCTCTGAGAAATCTCCTGTTGTACTTTCCCCCTTTCAATGAATGCTTTTCTCCTAGACATTAAGGCTACTGCGTCCTGACATTCAAGACAATCTACAAAGCCAGCCTTGTGTGTCAGGAGGTCTCACCCATAGGTGAACGATGCCACTTTCACCCCTCCTCTACTGTCATGTACACACACCGGAGAACACCCCAAGACATGTGTGATGCATGTCCTACCTAACACCCCACTACCTCTCCCTCCACTGATCAACATCACTGTAACCACAAGTGATCAGTCTTGTGGGCACCGCTTTAATTTCTCATTAGGCCACATTTCTTGTCGAAATGCTCTTTCTCTGGAAATAAATAAAGTAAGACATAAACCAATCAAAACACCACCACTAAAGCCATCAGACTCATGACTGAGTTGGTTTGGAAGGATATGACCACAAGCTCTATGATTCTAAGTGGTCGAAGGTGCAAGGAGAGCACTTTCTTCCAATTAATGCACTTTAGCAAAGATCTGGATATGGCGATCAGAAATTTAAAAGTAAGTTTAATTAAAATACCACAATAATGCAAGAAAAACATGAGCAGTAAGGAGAGAAATACATTACTCCTCAGAATCGGAGTAACTGAAGTTGCGGGAGAAGGACTGGGTTCCGGAACCATTGCCATTTGAGGATTCAGGGACATAAGTGTAGTCAGAGCTTAACTGGTGGAGCCCAGCTTAGATAAATATACAGTAAAAGATCTTCACATGACATAATCAGAGTTGTCATTAAAAAATAAATAGCAGCAGAGGAATTTAACTTACCGATGACGCCGAAAATGTCTTGAGTGATGATGTAGAGTTGAATTATTGTGAGTGGTATAGCTGCCTTTCTTTGCTTAAGCAGTTAACGTTTTAACGCTCTCAGTTTTGACGTTAAAGTTGATTGTGGCTACAGATTGGAAGACGAACAGCAACCATAGTCAATTTATTTATAGCTCTTGCTGGTCTTGGGTGAACCTATGAGTCTTCATCTTATGTCAAGTTAAAGTCTAAAGCGTGTGGTGAGCTTTAAATGGTTCTTTGAGGCCCTTTCCTGCAACTAAATATTAGTAATCCATTCATGCCTTAATATTTGTAAGTTAAGCCATGATGCATCCAGATCGTATATGCCTTCTTCCCATGGTTCATACGTCATGCGCTCATATTCTTCCATGAGTACATGTGCCCCATCCCATAGTTGATGAATGTTTTACTGCGTGCATTGGTGCACTACTACAGTGCCAGCAAATTTCACACTGCTGTCATGCAAGATGGCCTGATGAGTTGACTGCTGGCTCTTCTGATCCGAGTGCAATCTGCACATCACAAAATAAAGACAAGTCAAGGGTGACTCAGCCGTCCAGTCCTCTTAAGGTCATAAATTGCTATCAGGCAGGAGTCACTCAGCATTGAAGCCTACCAAAGTTGGAAACAGGTGTATCATTGAGCTGGGTGTAATATTAAAAGCAAGTATTTAAAGTGCCATGCAGCTGAAAGGCAGTGAGCGTGTGCGCTACAAATCGGCATCATTATAATTACACAATAGTACTCCGCTGTTTCGTCATTTCTGTTATCAAACTCACCAAAATCATTTCTCGTAGGAATTATTCAGTCTACAACATTAAACAAATTGATTCAACTTATCTCTCTTGAAAGCTTTGTTATGTTATGTCATGTTAATCAATTTATATAGCGCATAGCTATCCGAAGGCCTCCCAGCGCTTCAGCAGAACCTATCAACGGATAAAGAGATCAGTATAGCCATGTTTTCAGTAGCCGCCTAAAGATTAATTCCTGGTCGGTGTGCCGCAATGATAAAGGTAATGAATTCCATAGCTTCGTGCCTAGATACGACAAGGACCTTCCGCCTCATCTGTCCTTTTTTTACAGAGGGGATTGCTGCCAAAGCTGCTGATGAAGACCTAAGATGTCTCGAAGGCTTATAGAACGTGGCCAAAGAGCGCAGCTGTTTGGGCCCTTTAGCATGTAGGGCTCTATGTATATGGCATACGGACTGGGAGCCAATGCAGGGAAAGAAATGCAGATTTAACTGATTCATATTTAGGGATATTAAAAAGCAGTCTACCAGCTGTATTCTGTACCACTTGAAGTTTCCTCTTCACATACTTTGGGGACCTGAGAAAGAGGGCATTCCCATAACCCAGGCATGAGTTAATCAACGCCTGTATAATTAATCTCTTGGCCACAAATGGGAGTATTTTAAACACCTTCCTAAGGAGTCTGAATATGCCAAAGCACGAGGCCGAGGTTTTCTTTGCCTGTTGATCCATGGTTAGCCACGGGTCAAGCCAGATCCCGAGACTCTTAATGTGTTCCTTGGGTACTGGAAGCTCTCTCAAAGGATACAGGGCAGAAGGGGATGGCTTTAAAGGAACTTGAGAGCCCAAAAACAGGACCTCTGTTTTTTTTTGCATTAAGTTTAAGTTTACAATCTGACATCCAATTAGATATTGCACGTAAGCAGGGACCAATCGAGGTGTCTAATGAGTTGTAGTTTGAAGTCAGAGAAAACACCAATTGTGTATCATCGGCGTATGTTATCAGAGAGAGGCCAAAAGGCTCTACTACCTTGGCAAGAGGCAGCATATAGATATTGAACAATGAAGGGCTAAGGGAGGAGCCCTGAGGTAGACCCCATCTACTATTAAGACTACGTGAGTAGAAAGATCTATCCAGTACCTGGAATGACCTTGTGCTTAAAAACTCACTGAACCAACTTAGCACAGCCCATGTGACTCCTATCTCCTTCATCCTCCGGAGAAGGATCCTATGTTTTACTGTATCAAAGGGGGCACTCAAGTCCACTAACACTTCTGCCGAAGCCTGACCATCATCGAGGCGCCGTCTAGCCCCTTCCATCACTGCGATCAGAGCTGATTCGGTACTGTGCAAACCCATTTGAGAGGGGTGTAAAATATTATTGTCCTCAAGCTAGATAGACAGCTGGCTATTTTCCTGTTTTTCTAGTATTTTAGCAAAGGCTGGTAGCAGGGAGATGGGTCTATAGTTTTGTCAAATTAAGGGGTCTAGATTAGGTTTTTTGCATCGCATGTTTCCATTGAGAAGGAAAAATGCCATTCTCCAGTGACAGATTTAATAACTCAGTAAGAATCAGTGCTATTATTGGTGATCCTTGGGCTAGGCGAGGGGCAGGGTTTAGGGGGGAACCTGATTTAAGAGTGCCCATAGATCTTACAACACTTTCAAACGTGACCGAATGGAAATCTGAAATCTGAAAACCTTACTGTCTCATTAACAGATTGTACCTCCATATTTACATGACTTGTGGGGTTAGCCTGAAATGCTGAGTAAATCTCAGTGTTTTTATCCTGAAAAAAGGAGGCTAAATCATTACTATGCTTATGAGAAGCTTCTTCTCCTTGTACATGTAGCTGAGGGGAAGCAATATCTTTTAGCAAATGAAAGATTGCTTTAGGAGAGTTAGCATTCTGTTCAATTATTGTCGAATAATAAATTCTTTGAGCTGCTTTAATTTCCAAATGGAAATGTCTAATGCCTCTCCTATAGTCTTGTTTAGCAGAAGCACTATATAATTTTCTCCATCTCCTTTCCAACCTTTTGCAGTCTCTTCTGAGTGTTTGCAATTGAGAAGAGAACCAAGGTTCCCTTTTCTTTCTGTTGGGTGCCCACGCCTTACTGTGTAAGGTATGAGGGTGTCCAAACTATTCATGATCCAGTAATTTACGGAATCTATGGAACAACTCAAGTTCCCATTCACAGTGGGTGTAGTACTGGTTAATATATTAGACCAGTCAGTAACATTGAGCGTATGCCAACGTCTGTAGGGTTGAAATGTAGTCGGCAGATATTTTCCAGCCTGCTGAATAGGAAAACTAAAATCGATTAAAAAGTGGTCTGACCATGCTAAGAGGGTTGATGGAGAGACCGTAAGATTTGTTATATTACTAAAATCAAGTCAATTGTGTGGCCTTTGATATGTGTTGGACCTGTAATTAATTGTGAAAGGTCCAGAGCTTTCATATCAGACAAAAATTTCTGTACTATGGTCTTGTCCTCGTTTTCAGCGTGTACATTAAAATCCCCTCAAATAGTAAAATTAGGCTTATTACAAATTAACTCAGCAACATATTCTGGAAATAATTCTATAAAACGTTGCACTGATCCCGGGGGCGGTAGATTAGGACTCCTGAGAAACTAAAGCTGGGGGTTAAGAAAAAAGAAAAGTATAAACCCTCACAGTCTGGGATGTCGAGGGGGGATGAGGTAACCTTAAGGGTGTCCTTAAAATTAATAGCAATTTCTCCCCCATTCCCCCCACTCTGTCCACCCTAATGATTGAGTAGTCACTGGGCAAAGCCAGTGACACATCTGGTCCTGAGCCCTCGTGTAACCAGGTTTCGGTTAGGAACAGTGGTGTTGGTTTCTGGGTGTCCAGGAGCAGATTAAGGTCTAGCTTGTGGGCAACTAATGATCTGCAATTAATCAATAGAAACCTGCTTTGCGGAGCGTTATGTGAACGATTCCCAATATATGGGAGTCCTGTAGTTGAAATGCCTGAACACATCCCGTGTGCTGTCTCCCGTTCCTTGGCTATGGATGGAGAAGTGGGCCTAAGAAAAAGTAAAAACCTGCATCGTAGGTTATTCGTTCTGACCTGATTTGAGCAGGACTACTGGCCCCTGGGCTGGGCGCGTTTGCTGCGCACGTCCGCTGCGCGGTCGCAGCATTGCCGGAAAAAATAGGTTTCCCGGTCTAGGAGAGTCAGGCAATTAGAGCGCTGACCTCCAAAGTGGTTCCTCACCACTGTGAAGATTAAAGCTGAGATTTGTTCTGATTTTCTTAAATCTGTCTTTTTTAAATATATCTTACTAAATATGAATGATAAGTGGGACGTCACAGAGTGCAGACCGATTCTAAGTGCTGTGAGTACTTTCAGCAGACCTCCCAAAGATAGCTCTCGCTTTCCCCTTCTTCATGTGCCCCTATAGTGCTTTGAGCGCCCTCAAGGGTCTCTAGGAAAATCCATTTAGAAGCCCAGAGGGTGGAATATAACATCAGAAGTAGCCCTTCAGAGCAGCTTTATGGGCGGACATGCGTGGTTTCTCCATGGCAGCTAAGCAAAGCATCAGTGACGGTACAGCTGGCTCTCTTGTCTACCTGTCTCCGCAGACTGCAGCAAAACGTCCACCAGGTATCACGGCGTGCCTTCAGGTATGTAAGGGGACTTTAGTGTGCTTAATGTTTCTAAAGCCCTCAATGTACATGTGCCTCTCTCCTGTGCTAGAGCTTTAGGATTAATATCAGATACTGGCTACTGGCTGCCTTGTACACTAGAGTTTTAAGCATAATAGCAGATTACAGCCTTTAGGCGCTTTGCAGAAGTCACCCAAGTCCCATTAGCCAATCAGAAAACAGCATTCCACAATCAATGCCTCTTCGGAGAAGACACTCCTCTCGACGGTTGATAGCACAGCATCTTATAAAAGAGATGGGAAAGATGTTGTTAGGAGAGCAGTCATTCTCATACTGTACGACCTTTATGCGGAAGAGCACAGTTTTCCCAACAAAAGGGTGGGAAGAAGACAGATGAATGTAAAGGAGTTTACGGTTTTAGGAGCTCAGCAGAGGAGCAATACATTGCGATTGTGCCTGTTCTCATCACACAGAGACACTGCATGCACATAGAAATACCAAAACCGAAACAAGGAGAAACGACTGTAGCAATTCGGTGCGCATTATTCTCATGGCTGTTGTGCAACTGAAGCTCTGGGTACTTACCACAGTGTACTTAATTGCGCTATATATAAAGGATCATAGAAGTAGGAATCGAAAGAGGTCACCACCTGTCCATACCCACCTCTGGTGTCATCTAGAGCAATAGAATGACTCCAGCTTTATCCCATGAGTTCTTGCACTTTGTTCTTTGTGAGTCGTACCACTAGCCTTTTGCCAAATATCATGGAACATAGTCTATTTCAACGCCAAATTAATTCGAAATACAGCTTTCCAGAACCCTCAACATGTAACTAGGTAAAAAGGATAAAAACAATATATGTCTACCGGTTCATTCGTACCAAGGTCACGGTGTGTGTCACATGACATAGCTAAGCCTCGGTCTAAACTTCTGACCTCATATCCATTGGCTTAATCAGGGGCCTGCGCCCTCAGCTGGAGGGAGGCATGCAGAGGCTGCGAAGGGCGATCTTTTGAGATCGACCGCACAAACGAATCGAGACAATAATTCCCAGGTGCCATTGTTTAACGAAACGTTGGAAAAAGAGAAGTTTGATGACAATTCCAAAGTTCACTCCCGCGCTCTCACTTTCATCCTGTGCTCGGGGGCGACTACGGTGCAAGGCCAAGACACATCAAAGGCCCAGTTCACGATGCCACTGGGCTCATGACGCAATGTTTGCGGCCTGGCTTCCATACCTGTTTACCGTGTATTCTTTGCCTGGCCTCCGATTGGGTTACAGAAGAGGAGAGCGCCGAGGGCAGGCTTGTTTCACGAGCCCCATAGTCCATGGTCTAGGCCTGTTTGCACAGCTGCTAAACAAGAGGCATTCATCTGCAGTCTGGTGTTGAGTTATCTCTCTTTCTTGTAAAATTGTGTGCGTTGAATATTGGATGTCAGCGCAAGATCCTTTCATAGCTCGATTCCTGGCTGAGTCAACATGAACAGTTTTTTTTTTCTTCATAACATGGGCCTACTATGAACCATTCATTTCTGGGTGGTGTGCGCATGGTTAGGCGTATCCTCGACTGCGCATTTCAGCTTTGAATCGCTTTATAGACTGTAGCAGGGAATATCAAATCTAAAATGTAAGTGGGTCACGATGTCGTGACCATAGTATCCCTGGACAACTAAGTGCAGACAGAGAAATAAGGATTCTCTATTTTTAACTCTACATGCCTTAAAGATATACATATGTATGTATGTACATACATGTACACAAAAACCAAGAGTTACAGGGACCTTCTAGTTAGGTTCTGAATTTACTCACCCAAAACCATAGAAATTCAGCAGTTATAATTCGTTATTTCAAGTACCTCCCTGTAACCTTTATTTTTTTAAGTGAGTTTCTATGTTCTTTTAATTCTATTTCCTAACTATATTGTTTCTGTAATCTTTGTTTTTTTCCAGTGATTTTTTTTTTTAACATGAAGTAATTTTAATTACTATAGGTTAATCCAATCACCACCGCACACGGCCTTCAGCAGCCAACACTCTATAACCACCCAACCCCGTGCCGCGCACAACCTTTGGCCATGCATGGTGGGGAACCACCCAACTCTGCACTGCCCACAGCCATGGGGTTTGGCCGCAGGGCCGGTCTCTCTGGGTGTGAGAACAGGAGTGAGAGGGTATCTCTGGGTGTGAAAGTGGGTGTGGCACTGTCTGGGTGTGAGAGTGTATGTGGGAGTGAGAGTGGGTGTGAGAGTGTCTGGTTGTGAAAGTAGGTGTGGGAGGAAGTCTCTGGGTGTGAGAGTGGGTGTAAATGTCTCTGTGAGTGTGTGGATCTGTGAGTGGCTAAAAGAATGTCTGAGTGGGTCTGTGAATGGGTGCATAAGTGTCTGAGTGGGTCTGTGAGTGGGTGCATCAGTGTCTGAGTGGATCTGTGAGTGAGTGTGCAGTGTGAGTGGGTCTGTTACTGCGTGCATTAGTGCCTGAATGAGTCTGTGAGTGGGTGCATAAATGTTTTCAGTGTGTCTGTGAGTGGGTGTTTGAGTATCTGGGTAGGTGTGTCAGTAGCTGTGTGAGTGACTAAGCCAGGAAACTCACCTGCCCTATTATCCAACAGGAGTCCACAGTTTTGCACAAAATATCTACCCAAGTTGAGTGCTATCTGACTCCTTAGGTAAATGTCCAGTGTGTATTCTACAATACAGCTGCGTTATGAATGACAATGAAATGTCTCCAGTGACCTTGTGTGAGTTAGGCAATGTGATTTTGACTCGTGCGTCTTTCTCCAAAATTCTGTGATAGCAAGAATCCTCTTATACACGGTCCAATGAGCCTACAAAAACGTACATCTCCACCAACACCAGGGTCCTTATTCTTATCTATATAACGTAAGTGCTTCTCTTTTTACGAGGATGTCCTCATATCATATCTAATGCAGCTCCCTGTCTGTGAGAGCAATCCTTTCATCTGTTTCCCTGCTCGTATCGCTGCCCTGGGGTGCTGGTGGTCCCCAAGACACAGGGGTCCACGAGGCCCCATTTCAAATATGTAACTCTGGGGTGGTGGCAGTCGCCCAAGGCTTGGGGAGGGGGTCTCTACCTCCCCCCATTACTAATATTTAGCCCTAGGAGGTAGTGGTTCCTGAGAGTCATCTCAAGTAACTATGACTCGTGCCCTAAGGTAATCATAACTCATACCATGGCCAGGTGAATTTCTATGGTTGGGTGCAGGGCCTGGCTGCTGCCAACCCCTATACCCACCCAACTCCGCCCATGGCCCGGGACCCTGCATCCAACCCCTATCACTGCCCAAGCCTACGCAACACAAGGCCTTCGGCCGTGCACAGCTGGGGTTGGCTGCAGGGCCTATAACCACCCAAAACCGCATCACGCATGGTCTTTGGCAATGCGCAGTGTGGGTTTGCTGCAAGGCCTGGCCTGCGGACAGGCCCTGTGCCCAAGCTCCTATAACCACCCAACCCTGTGCTGCACAAGGCCCAAGGCCATGCATTGTAGGGGATGACCAAAGGGTCTGCAGTAAACTACTATAACGAGCCAAACGTGCGCCATGCAGTTCCTTAGGCCAACACCCCTAACCACCCAACCCCACGCTGCGCACAGCCTTTGGCCATATGCAGCGGGAGTTGGCTGCAGGACAAAGTGGCCCTACTCCCCTGGCTGATTTTGGCCCTGGGGATCCCAGCCCCAGGGGTCCTGCCTCCTACATTTTTTGGGGATGAAAGAGGGAAATGTGGCCCCAGGGATCCCATCCCTTAGGGCCTGGCCATTTCACATGGATACCCCCCAGGGAACCCAGTCACAATGCTGGGGACTGCGAGAGAGCCAGAAGGTCCCCACTGTCCCAGCCAGCTCCCCACCTCCTGTGGGAGCCGGCATTGCTGTCATAAACAGGGAGCTGCTAAACATGCAGCTCCCTGTCTGTGAGTGCAGTTGTTTCCTTTGTTTTCCTGCCTGCAACTGTGCAGGCAGGAAAACAGAGGAAACATCCACTTCCAGCAAGTGAGAGCTGTTCGACAGCTCTCACTTCCTGGAACCGGAGTGTTTGCTCTGACTTGGTGGGAGCTGTCAAAACTCCTGCCATGTCAGAGGAAAGAGTTAAGAGTTAAGTACTGGGATGGGCACCTCGGAACATAGCAGCAGCCAGCCCTGGGGGGTGGCGCTCCCCAGGGCCATCTATGGCTCCTGGAGGGGGGCAATGCAGCCCCCTCCAACTTAAACAGCCTCTGGGAAGTGATGGTTCCTGGGGCCAGAGGTCTGAAACAGACCCCCTATCTTATTTAAATTTAGACCCGGAAGGTGGCGGTTCCCAGAGCTGCAGTGGGGCGGTCACCCCCCACATTTACTCATTCTGCCCCGGGAACGTGGCGGTCCCTGGGGCTGTGGGGTGAGCAGGTGCCCCCTTCCCCTGCATTTCCTTAAAAATTTGCCCTGGGGAGCTGGTGGTCCCCAGGGCTCTGGGTGGGCTGGGTGTCTCCCAGCATTTCCTCAACCAATCTGCCCCGGAAAGGTGGAAGACACCGAGGCTGCAGCCAGGAAGGGTAAGCAACCCCCCTGCATTCACTCAAACTTAGTGCCCCGGGGAGGTAGTGGTCCTCATGGCTGAGGGGGATGGTGGGGGATCGGCAGCCCATTGCAATTCATTATTCTGCCCATGAGATGGTGTTCCCCTGGGGCTGGGTGTCTACCTGCATTTCCAAAAACATTAGCCCCAGGGAGGTGGTGGTCCCCGGGGCTGCGGGGCTGGGGCCCGTGTAGCCCCCCGCCCCACATTTACTTAAACTTTGTGCCCTAAGGAGGTGGTGGTCCTCCGTGCTGCAGGAGGGCCAGGCACCCCACCCCCACATTTAAAAAAACATGAGCCCCGGGAAGGTGGTGGTCCCTGAGGTTGAGGGGAGGCTGCACCACATTTAAAGTTTCAATGCACCCAGGACCTGGCCCTTCCGGGGCTTCATTTAAACAAGAGCAGAGCCTGCACTTAAAAAAAACAACAACAAAAAACATTCAGTGGACCTGCCATGTCTCCTGCTGATTTTTTTTTTTTAAATACATTTTTGCTCTTGGGGGATGCGGGGGGGTGTGTGGTAGGGGAGATCTGGGTCCTGGCACCAAAACTGGATTGGGGAGTGGCGTCGATTCTGAAGTCACTCTGGATGTCGATGTACCAGTTTCCTTCTGGTTGCCCTGGATTTTACACCACTTGGCAAGTCAGGACTCTCAGCAAGAGAGCCCAGGTGCTGGCAGAGGAGGTCTTTAATGTCCCTGAGACTTCTTAACAGGAGGTAAAGCTCATTTCAAGCCCTTGGAGAACCTTGGAAAGCAGGATGTAGAAATCAAAGTCCAGTCCTTTCACTCCCAGGACAGACGCAGCAAGCAGCAGGCCAGCACAACAAAGCAACAGGCACAGTGGCAGTGCCTCCTACAGCATCCAGCTCTTCTTCCTGGCACAATGTCCTCAGTCTAGAAGTGTTCTAACTATGTGGTGTCAGAGGTCCAGTACTTATCCCCATTTCTGTCTTTGAAATAGGCAAACTTCAAAGATAAGACTTTGTAGGCACAAAACCCTGCCTTTGCCTGTCCTGGCCCCAGAGACACTCCTTGGGGTTGGAGACTGCTTTGTGTGAGTACAGGCACAGCCCTATTTAGGTGCAAGTGTCAGCTCCTCCCACCACTCTAGCTCAGGAAGATCCATCAGTCTGGCGATGGGCCATCAGGATCTGCAGGGCACGCCTCAGCTCCCTTTGTGTGACTGTCTAGAGTGAATGCACAAACATCCCAACTGTTATCCTGAGAAAGACATGTAATCAGCAGACAGGCAGAGGCACAGAATGGTTAAGCAAAAAAAGCCCACTTTCTGAAAGGGGCATTTCAAACTTACAATTCAAAAAACAACTTCACCATCAAATGTATTTTTAAATTGTAAGTTCAGAGGTCCTACACTCCATATCTCTATCTGCTCCCAATGGGAAATTACACTAAAAGGGTTTTTTCAAGGCAATCCCCGTGTTACCATACGAGAGAGAGAGAGGTCTTGCATGAATGAAAAACAAAATTACTAGTATTTCACTACCAGGACATGTAAAACACACCAGTACATGTTCTACCTTTTAAATATACTGAACCCTGCTCATGAGGCTGCATTGGGCCTTCCTTACATGTAGTAAAAGGGAAGGTTTAGGCCTGGCAAGTAGATGCATTTGCCAGGTCGAAATGGCAGTTTAAAACTGCCCACACAGACGCTGCAGTGGCAGGTCTGAGACATGATTACTGGCTACTCATGTGGGTGGCACAATCAGTGCTGTAGGCCAATTACTAGCATTTGATATACAGGCCCTGGGCACACATGGTGCACTTTAATAGGGACTTACTAGTAAATCAAACATCATGGATAAACCAATTACCAATACAATTTAGACAGACAGCACTTGCACGTTAGCACTGGTCAGCAGTGGTAAAGTGCCCAAAGTCCTAAAGCCAACAAAAACAAAATTCGGCACAGGATCAAAACCAGAATGTCAGAAGCAAAAATACAGGGAAAACCACACCAAGAGCTGACAGGTATAGCTGCAAGGTTCCTGCTATACAAATAAGATATAAACACATACATACCTACTTAGCTAGTCCTACTTGCTGAAGGTACCGCGAGGTTTGAGCTTGCAGGTTTTATTCTTCTACACTCTAACTCCATGTTTAAGCCAAGGAAGTGTAAAGCTGGAAACTGCATAGGTATGACAATGGAGGTAGTGAGAAGGGTGTTGGATATTCTGTTCTATTCTGATGGTAGTCCCCAATTTAAAGAATAATAGAGTAGGAAGTTAAGGAAAAACATGCCTGTTTGCCACATGTCAACACGTACGAGACAGTGTCTCCACACGCACATTGAGAGATTTACCACCTCTTTGTAGACGACAGACCTGGGGTAGACACAACCTGTCATTTGACCGACTCTACCTCGGCCCTTTTTGCCTTTCGATGGAATGGTTCGCAAGGACACCTCCAGGCCCCGTTTAGGCTCTCTCATATCGCCACGCAAGAGGGAGACTGGAAAGAAACAGGACCTCTGCAGAATGGCGCGAACCGCTGAGAAATCGGACTCGAGCCGATGTTACTTTCAGGTTCAGCTCAGCTTGACAAAGATGCTGCCCGGAGGACTTCCACCATCGGAGTTATGGCAAAGGGCCCAGGCCTCGCGGGAACAAGGCCATTTTCAATAACACAGAGCAAACGGTGTTTGCACTTCAGCAAGTCACACCTATTTCCCTCCCTCTCTGCCTCGCCACTGGGCACATTATTATGTACGACATAAAAAAATCCTGTTCTTAGCCACAAGAAAGTTGAAGGCGTTTTTATGGTTGCTAGTGACTTCTCATCTTTCATTCATGCTACAAAACCAACAATTGTTCCTTATAATATGTTACCTTATCTAGTAATAAGCATTTTTTTCATTGCAGATTGGCAGCCGCTGAACATTCCACCAGGGATGGTCCGGTTCCAATTATTTCTACTAAATAACCAAGTGCGCCATGAATTACTAATATATTCATGCGAACTACTGATCAGCAGATGTGTACACCCCATATGAGCCATTAATACATACAGTAAATGAATCAAGATTTGTAAGCACCGCCAGAATGGCATGACTTCTACATAGCATGAATTATCCACAGTGTACAATGTACCCCTGGGCTGTGCCTACCACCATTTTTATATCGTTTTTGATTAACAAGCATTACACATGGCTTCTAATTAACAAAACATAGTCAAGGCTTCAAGGTGTGAATGATGTGAACATAGTTTCTGCTTGGAGAAGAGTCCACAGGGCTTTGCTTTCCCTGAATTTAACCAGTGGCTAGCAAGGGTGACACAAGCCTGAATGCACGTAAGAGAATTGGGGCCCCCACGCCGCCCTTGATTTGTGGTTGAAAAACAACCCAAAAACGTGAAACTTGCAGGATTTGGAGCAATTGTGAAATAGTCAGAATTTCTGCTGAGTGTATAATCGACACTGCTTAGCACAGCCATAAAATACCCTGACTTAGATATGAGCTGAGGTTGAATAAGTATGATTCAAGCTGGGTGTGAGCAGGTCAAGAGTTACTCACATCTTCACCCACGACTAAGCATATGATTAACCACGGCCAATTTTATTTGGCCATCCTGCTTTTCCAACCCTGAATGTATTTGGAAGTCAGTAGTGAGGACTCTAGTGAGCTAATCCTAGATATTGCTTTTGGGTGTTTTCAGTAACTCTCTGCTATATTTGGGTAACTTTAGGTCTGTGTTCTCTTTCCGCCTTATGGGTCTACGCAACCTCCCACAATACCTAATCCAGTGGACCTATTCTTATTTTGTAGTGATTACATTGGATCCAACATTCTCCTTAATAATCTGCCGCTGGTACTGTTGAATGCTGAAGTTGCCACATACCCTGTCTGCCCAGTTGTATTTACTCATTATGCCTCTTTGTTTCCCACCACCCTATATTTCCTGTCTCTATGTCACTTCTGCAGGTCCCTTTCCATAAATGCTTACTCCATTCTTTCACTGTTCTGCTATCTTTCTCCTTCTCTTGCTCTGGGTTAAAGTCTGATGATAACAAATAAGTGCCTGACCAAAAATAAGTGCTGCTGCCCCACCTGTAACCACCTGCACAAATTAAGTACTGTGCTCTCGGCCCTTAAAACAAATGCCAGTAGCTAGCTATTGCTGATGTGAGAGGAGAGATGTGGTAGCGGGCTATGCCAGTAAAGGAAGCCCCTCAGAAAGGGAGCAGACTGTAGGTTTCTGCCTGGCAGCTGTAGGTGGGTTAGTACTTTGCTAAATCCGAAATCCAAGCCACCATGTGGAGCAGAGTGAGCACATAACAGGAGACTCAACCCTAACCTTGGAACAGATAAAAGTTTGGGTGCACATATCAGAGATGGGTTCAAGAGTTCCAATCTCTCTTATCACACAGGCCATTCTCTCTTTTCACTCCGCAGGGCCTATGTACATTTGGTGATTGTTTGTTGGCTATATGGGATGCAAAACCTTCTCATGAGCATGCTTCTGTTGACTATCATTATGTGATTTAGCCCAATCCAACACAGATTGTTAGGGAACCCATCGTTGGTACTACATCAGGGGATGCTTTGCTCCAAGGCCAGCTGAGGTACTAGATACTTCAAAGATGTACCAGGAGGCAACTCTTACCTCCTGGCACCTCTCCACTCTCTTTTTCACCTGCTGTAAAAGGTCAGACCGAGTACATTGTGATTGCGTTATGACCAAATTGCCTCTCTCATATGCTCGATCGCAAAAGGTAACTGTCTCATCAGTAGCTGCTCACAGTGAGCAGAAGGGGCGGGGTGGCACGGGGGGGGGGTTTAAATAAAATAACACTTACCTCCGTCGCCGCTATGCTCAACCCGCTTTTACCAAAAAACGCTAATAAACAAAGTTTATTATCGTTTTTTGGTAAAAGGTTTGCAGCTGTGGCTGCTGGCGGAAGGGGAGGGGGGCAACGCCCCTCTGCCCTAATGGAGGAGCCACCCCTGTGTCTCATAAGGGAAGATTTACTCCTCGAGCTATTAGCCAGGAACTATAAATTGCCTAGAACGCCCACAAGCATTGTATGTAAACATGTAATTAATATGTCCTGCAAGTAAAAAGCATTTAATAATATATGGGGTGGAGTGCCTGTTCAATTATTATTTGTTCAGTGCTTAGTTTTTATTAGAGAGCCAGAAGCATGTCTGCGATTTGGATATGGGAGTGCTGCAAGAGTACTAGAGAACATTGTGATAGTACATACATGATGGGCACGTGAGAACTAACTTCTTAGGAGTCCGCAGTTTACTATATATTCCGGAAATCCCAAGTAAATGGCCAGAGATGTTCAGATACATGGGCGTTAGGTCTTTCTATTGTCATAACCAGGGGCAGCTCCTTCGCAGTGGCGAAGGAACGTAGAGCCCCTGCCTAAGTCAGGAGCTGAAAGATAAAAACAAAATGTCGGGTGGGACTGGGCGGGGCTGGGCCACGGAAAGGGGGGAGAAGGGTGGGGGAGGAGAAGAGAGTGTTCACCTAAGTGTGCATGTGTGTTTGGCTGTCCGTCTCAGGCCGGCCAAACACATGTGTACTTAGGTTTCTCCAGCCGGCTGTGTTGAACAGCCGGGCTGAAGAAACTGCACAGACCCCAGGGCTGTGTCTGAGCAGCAGTCCCAGCCGCTCAGACCAGTCCTGACGCTGCTTTAATGCTAGCTTTAGCATGAAAGCAGCACCAGGATTGCTGGGGAGCCTGTGGTGGTGTCCCAGTGAATAGTGGGACACAGGAAAAAGAGGAGCAATGAGTGAGGCAGCAGGAGACGGCGGCGATGGGAAGAGGTAATTTAAAAAAAAAAAAAATTATCACCCTGCCCCTCCACCTGAGATTTGCGGCAGCCACCGCTGGTCATAACTACTGCATCCAATCTTAACCTTCATGTCCAAAGGTCTTTTCAAATAAACAAGACATTAATCTGATGTTTTGGGGACAAAGTGCTTTGCAATAATATGCCTAGCTTTGTGTTTTGGGACCAAGTCCATTTTTTAAGGAAAGCAGCAGTCTAATCCTAGCTTTTTTTACCTAAATGCCACTACGCAGAATCTGGCTCTTTTGGGACCACAGTTGTTTCTTGAGATTAAGTCCAATTTTCTGGGAAAACAAAATGCATAGTCTGGCATTTTAGTTCCAAAGTTCCATTTGTTAATATCAACATACTCTGTCCCGTGTTTTGGTCCAAGGAACATATGGGCATATTCAGTCTTGGTGATTAAAAAGGGGGGAGGGGGGGGTGGAACGCATGGTGGGGGGGGCTATTATTTTTTTTTTTTAAAGTTTTAAGTAAAATAAAATTTAAAAAAAACTTACCTGCTTGTTGCGCCATGCCGCTCCTCCGTCCCCTCAACAGACAGAGGCTCCCAGCCTGCCCTGCGGCCAATCCGAACACTGCTTTCATGCTGCTGATGGCAGCAGGAAAGCAGTGTTTGGATTGGCTGGAGTGCCCTGGATGGGCATTCTGAGGCAGAATGGAAGTCTCTACCTGCTCTCTCCAACCCAGCAACAGCCCGAGGTGGCCGGCCAAACATACATGCACACTGATGGGCAGTGCTGTGAACTTCCCCTCCACCATCCCCAATGGCCCGCCCCTTTTACATTAAAAACATTATAAACATAGTTTATTATGGTTTTATTGTAAAAGGTTCGCAGCTGTTGCTGCTGGCAGTGGAGCAATGCTCTTTCACCATAGTGGAGGAGCCTCCGCTGGGCATATTTACAAGAAAGTGGTGCATCAGCTCCGGTACGCTGCTTTTCTTGCATTGCCCTATACCCTCCTAATAATACCATGGTGGCGCTGTATTTACAATATTGCACACCATGGCGCAAGTTAGGACAATAGCATAAAAAATGTTGACGCTATAATGGCGCTATGCTAGACTAATGTCATACATTTTGACACTAGTCCAGCAAAGGTCAGGGAGGCCGATAGGGTATAATGGCAGCATCACTTTAGCACCTGCCTTTAGCAGGTGTTAAAAATTACAGAAAAACGGTGCAGTGAAATCTTGTAAATTTTACTGTGCTAGTTTTTGCAAGCATTGCGCCACTTTGTAAATTAGACGCACAGTGGTGACCTCCTTACCACCGCCTTAGTGTAAAAAAAAATTGACACTAGGGCAGCGCAAGGGTCTTGTAAATATGCCCCATAGTTTATTGCTTATAAGATTCCAACAATCCACATTCCATGAGCAAGTCCAATTAATATCGGGCACTACAGTCCCTATTTAAATTTTACAGCCACTTGTCTTACTCTTTTCAGACTAGGGGCCAGATGTAGCAAAGGTTTTTACCCATTCTGGCCCGTATTTATATTTTTTTTACGCCGCATTTGCGTCGTTTTTTGACGCAAAAACGGCGCAAACTTGCAAAATACCATTGTATTTTGTAGGTTTGCGCCGTTTTGCGTCAAAAAGCGGCACAAATGCGGCGCTAAAAAAAGTATAAATACGGGCCTCTGTGTCTATGGGAAAAAGTGTTCGTACATATGGCCCTAGGTGCTGAAGAAGGAACCCTGCTCCTGAAATACCAAACTGAGCCGGATATCCGAATGCTACTTTAAGCATAAAATATTTAAAAAGGTAAATATTTCCCCAAAGCATCACATGAGCCACTGGTCTTTGTTTTTCAGCGCTCTGATACTCAGCACGTGCAGGCTCCTGATCCGGAAACCCCCAGCATTCTTCATCTGCAGCACAGTGCTGGTTCTGATCCCTGGTGGCCCACATAGGTGTCCCACCCAGACTCACCTAGACTTGCTAATACTCTGCCGATGAGTCTTGTGTGCATTCCAAACTCCAGAGAACCAAAGATGATCTGCCACGCTGGACCACGAAGGAAAGAGAACCTAGGGGCTCAGTATAATTGCCAACAGGTGGAAAACACGCGACCACCTGACTGGTTTAACGAAAACATGGGAAATGAGAGGCAAAGCAGCTGAGTGACGTGGCATAGGAATGCGGAAGTTCCTGAAGGGACAATAGTGCCCCTAACATTTTACACCACACGGTCACTCTGAAGCCTTGATATCATATTATTCGTTTATTAAATGGCTGCTAAGTTATGACAAAGGAAATTGCCTGAAGCAACACGACATGCTTAAGCATGAGATGTTTTACAAACAATGAAGGAGAAAGATCGTGGTAGAAAGATCAATAGAAAAAAAGAGCGTAAGAGAAAAAGAGAGAGTGGGAGAGAGAAATTGTGATTAACAGAGAGGAACTAAATGAGGGAGAAAGGAAATGAGAAAGATAGAATGAGTATGCGTGTCTGTCTCTTTCTCTCACCAGATCAGCCCTCCAGGTGATTGTAAAGTCTGACTGAAGCAGACAAATATGGTGCGAGTACTGGTACCGGTTTTCAAAACGCGTGTCCTTTTTCAGTAACAGTGACGGCCCCTGCAAATCTCAAGGGGAGGGGCAGGTGGAGGGGTGGGGAAGGACCAAGGGGGAAATAAAATACTAATAAAAAAATAAAAAAACCTTACCTGTTCCTGCCGCCGGCTGCTTTGTTTCTCTTCCTATTGGTGTTGGTGTCCCAGCAGTCCCTGGGACACTAGCACAGGCTCCACATGCAATCCTGGCACTGCTCTCTTGCTAAACTTAGCATGAGAGCAGCATCAGGATTGTTCCGAGCGGTGTGGTCAGATGCTCAGACAGTGCACTGGAGTCTGTTCAGCTGGGTTGGAGAAACATTGGTGCGCATGTCAGTTTGGCTGGCCTAAGATGGGCAATCAAACACATGCGCATTAAGGGCACTCACTCCACTCCTCCTCCTACCCCCTCCAATGGCCGAGCCCCGCCCCTCGCTGCACATGCTGGCTTAGCCAGCAGCTGAAAAATAAAACAATAGTAAAATATCGTTTTATTTTTCAGCTGTCTACATGTGTTGGGAAGTGATGAGAAGTGAAATGGAAACATTGAATTGGGACTAGACAGTGTTTTTTACAACACAAGTATTTATATATTTCACATTACACAGTTATACTACATAACTCACATTTGCAAGTTGAGAGACACTAAAACAACAACTGGACCACAAAATAAAATTTTAAGACTCCACTCATCGAGAAAGCCTTGACTTCTACTGCCACCAGACCCCTGCAGTCATACAGACAGGGTCCATGTTGGACTCATTGACTGAGTCAGGAATTACTTGCGTTGTGCCATCTCCTTATTGATTCTTTCTAGCCTTTTTTTATATATTGTAATTTGTACGGTAGTTTTAACGTTTTTTTTCACTTGCCAGAATTTGTACATCTGAGGTCCTTTTGAGGAATTGATGATTAAAATCACCCAATCATCCATGTATATTCATGCAATATGGAGCCAATCCATCCTTACGATTAGATCATCCAGGAAGACCCCGGGTTTATTGATCACTATCAAATCCCCAGGTGATACTTTTGCTGGGGAGAATTTAGTTCTAATTACCCTCCGTACGACTCTCTTCATTTGATTCCTTTCATTTGTGACAAGAACTCCCAGTCATCCACATGGGAGAGAGTGAGAGAATGGGAGATATTAATGTCACCAAGACGAGACGTTATAGTGAGGAGAGGTATACATCATTATAGGGTAGGCGTTGTTCAGCCATTTGATGTAGTTGAAATAATACATTCATGGGGAGCTTATATAAAGAAGTTAGAGATATTGGGTATTTAGTTGTGTGTTTGAAAGTTTGGTTATTATGTCATTTGATACATCAGAACATATTCAACGCACAGCTGAGCTCCTGCACTGACAGTAAAAGGCCTGCAAAGCTGTAAGAAGACAAAAAATGTGTTATATATTCTCCCAAGTTAACCTAAAAAGTCACAATGATACAACAACAAAAATTACCTGAAAAAACATGGTGCATGGTGTGCAAATAAAAGAGAAGATTGGTCCACCCTAACCTATCAGGAGAATGTATTTTCTTAGGACACAAGACCCTTGCCCACCAAAGTGGCGTGAGTCATAATTGGCTATGCTTCTCATCCAGTCTGTGCACAGCTTTAACTGAATGAGCTTCAGTGATAGAAACTCTTTGTGGGGACTTCTTCCAGCACTCAAATGTTGTCTATTTAAGAAGGATCTTCAGCTATAATTTTAAACCACGCCCAGCGTCAGGAACCCTGGACTTCCCCCCATCCTTTACCCTGGCTGCCCCTCAAAATCCTGTTGCTTCGCTGCATCACACAGCACTGAGGGAGATTCTCCTGCACTTCTTGCAAGTTATTCTGCTCTTACCAGCACTCAAATGACCCACATGGACAGCACCCAATTCTAGGCCTTGGCAGAGTTTACTTAGTTCTGCTATGCGGAACTCCGCAAAGTGCCAAAAAACTCAGCCAAGCTACGTGGAGTTCTGCGAGTGGCGGAGTTTGGGTAGGTCATATTGTTCGCACTGATTTTCCGTGCGGGAGTTTCTTCATGTTCTAAAATCAGAGCGAACAGCATCAAGCGGTGTGCTAGAGGTTGCTTCTTTCTGCTGCTCGAGTAGATTTTCTACTCGAGCGGTAGCTTTCTCAACACGAGCAGAGGCGTTCTCATTGCGAGTGGTCGCGGCCTACCCTGACTGCTCACGTTCAGAAATCTCGCTCTTGGTTGCCAACGTAGTGATTTATTTCGCTCACGCTCTCCAACTTAACGCTGGCGAGAAAAAACTCCACTCCACGTCACTTTGCAGTTTTTCGGAAGTTTGCACTCCGCACGGAGTGGGGAAAACTCTGCGAAATCCGCAGGTGGACCAGAATTCTTCACCCACCCCTACCCAATACTCCACTCTCTCACACTCTTACAATCACCCACACAACACTTCGTACTTGCATGCATGTTCCTCAACACCCTCTTACTCACCAAACTTGCCACAAAGATCTGGGACCTGCTGTACAACAATGCCTGAGACCTACTTTTCCTCACGGAAATCTGACGAAGCACCGGACGTCATCATAGCCATCCCCCAGCTACAAATTCCTCAGGTAAGACAGACGTCACAAATCGGAAGGCAAAATCGCCATCATCCACAAGTATGGCATCAACTGCAGCACCTTCACAGACACATCATCCAACAAATGGAAAACCGGTAGTTCAAGCTCCCAATCACTGTCAACTTCACCCTAAGTGCCAGTCTCATCCACAGACCACAGGGACCATGCACCACATTTACTGCCACCATCATGGACGTTGTTGCACCACTATCCCTTGATGCTTGCAACTACAACTTACTTGGAGACCTGAACTTCCACCTGGAAGACCAAGCCAACCCCAACTTAAAAGCACTCATTGAAGACTTTAGAAGCATGGGCCTCAGCTACGAGTAAAAAGACCTACCCATATCGCTGGACACCTACTGGACCCTATTTTCAACACCTTTGACAACATTGTAGTTGATGATCCCACACCAGTCTCCTCAACATGCCACGCTCTCACGAAATTCAGCATCCCTTTCCCAGTCCATTCCCCACAAACCACCACCAGACTAGCCTGGTGAAACTGGAACAGCATCCCTGAAAAGGGGTGGATGCTTCTCTCCACACTGACCAACCTGAACAGTGAAACAGCGACCCCAAAGCCATCAAGAATTTCAAGAATTTGATTACCTCCTGTGCTGACTCTTCCTCCCTCAAACACAGCAATACAACAAGATGTAGACCTCAGGCTCTTTGGTACATGGAGGAACTCAGAATGATGAAACACCACTGCAAACACCCGGAGCATCAATGGAGAATAAGCTAGCACAATGTAGACAGGAGCACATTCAAATCTGCCCTGAGACGCTACTACCAAAGGATCCACACCACCAAACGCACCTCTCTGGTAAACTGCATCGATGCCAGCACCAACCAAAGCAAAGAAATAATAACCATTGTGAAGGATGTCACTTCATCAGAGGCCGCCATCAACTCCAGCACACCTTTTCTGGACCTCTGCAACAATCTCTCTCAATTCTTCAGCAACAAAATCACTACCATTTACTGCAACAGCAGTTCGCAACTGGACCATGCAATACGCTGTCTGATCCTATTCAAAGAACCAGTGCTACCCACACGGCCCATCATCACCCCAAAAAGAAGCCACGCCGCTGCCACCATGCATGAAGAACATCCACTCAGAAGCCCTATCTGACTCTTGCCCCTACCACACTACTCCATCAGACTGCAAACCATTGCTGCCATCTTCCAGCCCATTTTGAATGCCACTGCCTCTTCCATGACCTTCCCAGATGCTCAGAAACATGAAACTGTTTTCTCATTGCTGCAAAAACCTAAATCTTTAATGCTTACCACCTACAAACTTATCTCCCTGCTATCACTCCCGGCCAAGGTCATAGAGAAAATCACAAACAGACACCTCACTGATACTTCAACAACCACAAACTCCTAGACACCACTCAGTCTGGTTTCAGACCCAGTCACAGCATGGAAACTGCCTTCATCACCACCATATATGACATCCGCATGACTGTAGACTGAGGAGACACAGTGGCCCCCATCCTTCTGGACCTCTCCGCAGCATTTGACACAGTTTTCCACCCCATCCTCATCCAGTGCCTATATGACATTGGAATACAAGGACATGCACTCTGGTGGATCTGCTCCTTCCTGACTCGAAGGACCCAGCCATTTAGCCTGGCACTGTACAGCTTGGACACTCGCAACCTCATCTGCTAAGTTCCACAAGTCTGACACTCTTCAAGGTATACATGATCTCTCTAGGTAGCATCATGCACTCTCAAGACAACAACGTCTTCTCCTACGCCAATGGTACTCAACTCATTAGCTCCATTAGAGACAAAATGCATGGTACCCGGATCAAGTTCCATGCCTGCTTCACTGACATTGCCAACTGGATAAAGACCAACTGTCTGAAGCTGAACACCGAAAAGACTGAAATTGTCATCTTCAGGAGGAGCAGCTCACCGTAGGATTCCACCTGGTGGCAAACAGGGCTAAGACTGAAACACACCCCCACCACTAAAGCCAAGAACCTCAGGATTGTCATCAACAACTAATTAAACATAACCACCCAAGTCAACATCATTACAATCTCATGCTTTCATACCATGAAGATGCTGAGGAAGACGTTCAAATGGCTCACAATCAGTACCCGAAAAATCGTCCCAGAGGCCCTCATCACAAGCAAGCTGGACTACTGGAACACTCTCTTTGCAGGAATCAAGAAAAAAAAAACACCAGAAGGTTGCAATCCATTCTGAAATAGGCGGCCGGAATCCCTCTCAGCCTCCCATGCCAGACTCACAACATACCACATTTGCAGGAACTCCACTGGCTCCCCATACACAAATGAGCACAATTCAAACTTCTCGCCCACACTTTCAACACATTAAATAACACTGGCCCAGCAAACCTCAACAATTGCATCTGCTTTCACAAATCTTCCAGACACCTCCATTAATCTGGACTCCAACTTGCACACATCCTACGCATATGGAAAATCTTACCCGACAGTCAAGCTTTCTCCTACATTGCTCCTAAACTGTAGAACGACCTGCCACTACACATTAGAGCCTCCTCCTCATTTCTTGAATTCTGCAAGAAGCTGCAGACCTGACTTTTTGAGAAGTCCCAGTGGGTCTTAGGTTTGGTTAGAATCATACCTGCTCAGCACCAGGATAGGGTGATAGTGGGCTCTACAAATCTACATAACATAACAGATCCTTCTGGATATAATAAGTCCTCCTAGACTGATTAAACCAATCAGCAAATTTACAGCACAAATCAATTTTGGCAAGCATAAAGTTCATATTTCTTTAGCTCAATCAATTGTATGACTTTGTAACTGCCCTTGTCGGACATATATAACATATTGGACTTAGTTGGTCTTTTCTTTTGTTAAACAATATTTTTATTTGAAACACACTCAATTCATAATTTATGAAATACAAAGTGCCACTGAATAAACCTTGTGGAATATATATCATTCAAACATGGCATAGTCCATTTCGGCCTCATCAGGACAAAATACTAGCAGACCATGCACTTAAGGCGTTCACAGTAAATTTGTGGGCATGTCAGTTTTCTTATCATAAATGTGTGTAGCCTGTCACAACAAATATCCATAAATTGTGAATACTCAATCAATGTGCCAGGTGACACACTTGAGTAGCGCTGTGAGAATATTTCATGGTTGTGGAAGCGAGTTTGAAACAATTGTACCCATAGGGCATGTGGAAAATGCACAGGGGTTACTTCCTCTACAACATGCGAGCTACCCATACCTTAGTGAGGATCACTGGTGGGAATTGACTGTGCGATTCTTAGTATGGGTGGTTATTGTGACAGGTTATACACATTACTGACAGGAACACTGACATGCCCATACGTTTATTGTGAACTTTGAAAATGATGTCTAAAAGGCAAGCAGCTCTGATATGATCTGTTAGTGTAATAAGACAGCCATATCTCATAAAGATTTGTCTAAAATATATATTTATATGTTTTTAGTTAGGTTCAATGTGCATAGTCCATTTGTATTTTGTGTTGATGAGGCCAGAAAGAGAAAGGCCGAATGGAGTTGACCTTTTTTTTTCTTCGAGCAGTTTATCTACTGAACAGTGGAATGATGGACTCTAACAAATAACAGTTGGTCTAAAAATGGATAAAGAACTATGTTCTTCTCACAATTGAACTAACTCTGATTATATTCATAAGCACTAAACGCATGTGCTAAATATCCTGGTTATCAAATTTACAATGGACTGTGCTATTCTTGGATGATACATATTCTGCACCTGCACTTTATGCTTGGTAAAATATGGATGGTTTGTGTGGTAAATTAAAAGAAAAAAATCTGAAATGCTATTTACGTATGTCAAGGACAGGTAAAAAGTTATACAATTGTTAGAGATAAAGAAATATGCTCTTTATGCTTGCTAATATTGGTTCATGCTTTATTGAAACAGAAATTTGACGATTGGCTTAGTCAGTCCCAAAGGCAACCATTTCCATGAATACAAAACCTGAGTCCAGCAGCTTGTTTAAGAGGGCTTCCTGAACAAATGACCATACCTGGAAAGGATCACAGCAAAAAACACATTGTTTAGATACAACATTTTCCAATATCTAAGAAGAAGAGTTGAAGAAGTGATACTGGAGGTCAAAGAGTTTCAAGAGTACTACAGGCAAAACAGCTTGGCCATTACAGCGATTACTGAAGGTGAAGAGGGTACTGCCCCAGTGAAAGTGTTCAAGTGGAGAATCAAAAGCATGAATAACTAGCTAGAAGTGGACTCATTCTTGAACAACAGAGCTCATAAAACACTTAGAACAAAACTAACTCCCAGCCACCCACTAGGTGACATCCTGGTCTATAGTCTACATGGAAGGCAAGAACAGGAGAATTGGTAAACTTTTTTCAGAGTTTTTTCAGGACTCACAATTGTAACACAATAGAAGGCTAACAATTATTGTCTTTTCTTTTTTTCTTGGTAGAAGAAAGGATAGGCTTTATCGTCACTCCAGTAATATTTATTAAGGACCGTGATTAGTAAATGTATTATTCCTAGAAGAACCGACACCCAAAGACACCCTGGGAAAGTTTTCTAGATGAAAATACTTTTAATAGCCTTTCAGGTTACACTCATCCATGATGTTAGTTTATTTTTCTGTTTCTTGAACTAGAAAGATGAGTTAACATACAAAGACTTATGGTACATTTATCAGTTTATGATGTTTAAATAAGATTGGAGAGCAGAGTGTAGATAGTTGAGACATTAGAGGCTTGGCAAAAATGTTTCTACAATTAACAAATCTGTTTTGTAAAGTGAATTATAGGAAATGTTCATGAATGTTACATGGAGCAAAATGAAAACATAGTGTAAGTAGTTTTTGCCTGCTCCCAGTGCACCTTTCTTTCAGGTCTTTTGTTCTCTTAGGTTCTTTAATGAGAAAGTTTCTGTGAAAAGACACAACTAACCAACCACTTATGCTTATCAGGAGTCCCTGTGAAATACACCATCTACCTCTCCCCCAAGAGCTCAAAGTCCATACTTAGTCAGCTGTTCTTCAGTTCTCACCTCAAGGGTCTGTCACTAACTCACTAATCAAGCCTGATTCAGCCTGGCTATTCAGAGAACATTTGTTTTGATCCAGGCGCTTGTTAGTATACACTGAAGGGCATCTGCTGGGTTCTCTCAAATATAGTGTATTCTCACTATCATAGAAGATAGAAATCATCATAGATACTAAAGAACTTTGCAACTAACTATAGGCCTATCACAGGACTACCACTCTTTGCAAGAATCATAGAGAAATTGCCAGCTCCTACATTCCAGAGCTACATGTAACCCTCAAAATGTCAGTTCTGGGTCCAACAATGGTAATTGCAATGGGCACAGGACTTGAGCCCCACTTTCCCTTCCCGCCACAAAGACCTCGGTTAAGGAGCAGTTTTGATATGTCTCTTGATTGTGCTTTAGGTTAGGGGAGAACGTTCAGAACAATTAAAGAACAACATGAAAAAATACAGGATGGGGAAGTTTGCACTTGTGGGTCAAAAGTGCCACATTTGCAAGTTAAACACCCTCATTGCCTGATAGCTCATAATTAACTGACAAAGTAATGCCATAAAGCAAAAGAAAAGGCTTGTACAAGCTTCATTTCAAGAGACATCCTTACATAAACAACCAGATTGGCTCAGCATGCTCAACTGGTCGCTACATTCAATGGACAACCTTCTCCAGATCACCAGGGTAGTGATGGCCTTCTAAAAATGACTGCCCCAATCCCCTCTGACATTTCCCAGGTATGACAACGTTTGTATAACACAGTCTCTGTTGAAACAGGCACCTCCCACATCCTTGGAGGATCTTAGCACATCTGTCCTCAAAGAGGAATGCCTGCGGTGGGTGATTTGCTAATAGAGAGCTGCTTTTGACTCTGGATGAGACACATGAAGTTTAAGATTTTCATTTGTAGTCCTGAATATCATCTCCATAATACTGTAGTGCTGAAACAGTGTTATGCAACTGTCGCATAGGTTCTCATTATCCTAATGAGACTACTGGATTTGGGTGGCAGAATCACCTGTACAGCGGGGACTGAGTCTGATCCCGCACCATGTGACACCTGTCGCCCTAATCCGCTTTTTGTTCAAGCTAACTATCAGTGCCTCATCTCCACCCAAGTGCAGGGATGATTGGGGCAACCGGGCACATGCCATAAATGACTCCTCAGGGGAATCGTGGTCACTCAGATCTCATCCGTTTCTCTCAGTTACATGAGTCTCACATATGCAAGGACAATAAGAGGCAGAGTATAGTTCAATAAGGTTTTATTGAAGTAACTGCATCTTAAATAATAAGGCAAGTATTGCAACAACTAGGACGATGAAGTATAATAAGATTAAAATTGTGTCAAGGAGAGTGAATCACAAACATAACGCTACCATATTGTCACTAGAGTTTATAAGGATAGTTCCTACCTAGTCTATGTTAGAGCACAGCATGTTAAACTCTACGTCGGCCCTTCAGGTTTCCCCTGGGAAGACATCATCCCTCATACCTGAGCAAGAGGCCTGTAGTCTACATAAGCAGCTGTAGCGAAGCAATCAGAAATCAGCATACAGTCGTGGTCACCTGGCTGGAATCTCCCTCTAACGTGCATGGGTCAAAGTAGTGTCTTTATAGTAAAACAGCTGATGTTCCAAGAATGGATCCCCATGTAAAAGTATGTATGTTTCTGTGAACACTGGCGACAAAGCGCACCACTTTTGCTGGCAACCTATCTTACAGCAGCCTTGAAAAAAGCACAGAGTGAAAGAAATGTCTTGTTTAAGAACATAGTGCTGACCTAGGCGAAGAACAGCTAGATAGAAAAATTCAAACAAGTTGCAAATGCGGCTGCTGTTAAAATAGTATAATGAAGCTAAAACAAAACCTTTCTAGGTTAAAATGCACAGCGGCACGCCTAGTTTGCTAAAATAACATGTATAAAATTATAGCTAAAATGGTTACACAACACAACTATCAAGAACGAGAATTTCATGAGGGTAAGTGCACATAGATAAGTATAGAATTACTATACTTATCTCTACATTTACTTCCTCTGCAGATTTGTAGCACTGAGATGCACAAATGTAGAGTTAAGCATACTACATGTACACTTAACCTATATAAACCTATGTTAGATATATTCTGGGTGTTGATATATAGTTCACAATATTAAAAGCCCACAATATTTTGGGGGCAATATTCCTGTAGAGTAACAAGTTTTTCTAAAGAGCGTACAGATCATCTGTGTAACGAGCATGGCTCGTTTGTTGACTATGGCTGGCAGGATTGTCAGTGCAAGTTAAAGCCATGCGATGGCACCTGTTTTGGTCATGTCACAGAATACAACTGCTTTGTGATAAATATTTTCAACCATTACTTATGATAACCTTAGTTGGCGTGTTAGTATAGTCCCTTGATACATCCCATTCATTGAACTAAACGTACCCATAGCCCTTCTATATGACTGGGCATCAAATTCTTATCTACAGGAACTAAAAAGAGGAAGACCCTGGCAAAGAATGTGGGGCTAAACTATGCCCACTTTCTGAAAAGTGTGAAACTAATGCCATAGTGAGCTTGACTTGATGACGGCTACCATCATAGAAAAGATTGGAATGGCATCTTTGGGTTAAAGATCATTCACAACAACATTGGGTACCTGCTATTCAACCCTTCACCATCATGAACATGCAGTACTCTGTGTCTAATTGAATTAATTGATGTTTCCATGACATTCCTAGTGGTCACTTCTACATTGCAGTCCATGGTGCTACATATTCATCTCAACACTTTCAGTTTTGTAACATACAAGTGTGCATGTCCGTACGCTTAAGGCATATAATTGAGGCTAAAAATAACAGTTGAATTCCCAGTATTTTTGTTGTGCCAATATGTGATTTACTGTGTGCTTATAAGGGTGTCAAAAAATTGCTATGCACTTAAACCATTGATAGAAAAATAAAATCTTCAAAATCAACCTCAGTTGCAAAACAGCACACATTTGTACAGTAGCACAGATAGAATTCTAAAAACTTTGGGACAATATCTCGATCTCCAGATATTACAAGTGTACATGTTTGCTTTTTACATATATACTTAGCGCTGGACGCATCTCATTTTTAAGTGGTACAAAGGTAAATTAAATAGATCACATACCTTGGTGTTAGTTGAGAGTCTAGACTTTGTTCACCTAACCATCGACCAGATTCCATTTCCTATAGCATCAATATTTTTTAATTTCCTCATTTAGGCAATAAGAGGATATCTGATGTACATTCTGTCGTCCTTCTCTTGCAACCATTGCCTTATTTAGTCTGTTATGGATGCTGGTTTTCCCAACTGTTCAAGCTCTGCCATCAAGAAACGCCTCTCAGTGGACGAACTATAGATGGGATGAATTCCAAAGGTAAAACTGGTCCTAGGTTGCTTGTGTTCCGGTTCAGGGAGTACCTGGCCTGTCAGTTCCGGCTGTACTAGTCCAATGCAGAGCCCAGTCAAGACTGATTTGCATATGGCTTGGTCTAAACTGAGGTGGCACGGTGGGTGAAAAAACAATGGCTGGAGATGCGGCCCCAGCGACTGCCAGAGGCTGAGATTAATTTAAGTAGTCCACCCATCACCTTGTTGTTTTTGCATTTACTGCCCTAAGTGCGCCAGATATGCCCATACATGGGTTCTGGGCTCACTGTGCCATTGAAACCAAGATACATGGCTGAACAGCCCTAACTAGGGCGAAAATGGTCCTATGTTGCTTGTGTTCCGGTTTTGGGAGGCTGTTCGGGCTGGACTGTCTCCTTGAGGAGCAGGATTGAGACTGATTTGCATACAGCTGGGTCCAAACTGAGGGGGCATGGTTGGCAAAAACAATGGATTGGGATGCGACCCAGAGTGATTGCTAGTGACTGACATTAATTCAAGCATACCACCCGTTACCTTGTTTTTGCATGACTTCAAAAAGGGCACCTTCTTAAGCGCTACTGTTCCTATTCCATGTCCATCAGCTTTTTTCCACTCCTGGTCCACCATTTAACTATGGCCGTCCTAGAAAAGAAATGTTCACAAATACCTCCCATGACCTGGGAGAAAACTGTCAGTGACATTGATTTTGGTTTATCGAAAGACAGGCCATGCTTTGGGGATCTGTTTTAAAAGGAAAAAGTGTCAACTGCGGACATGCCATCATTTTGGCATTTTTATTCACCAAGGATGTTACCTCCATGGCGATGGGACCACTAGGGGACCTGTCCACTAAACTCTAAATTACCCTCTAAGTCCTCTGGGAAATTAAGAAATATCTGCGTCTTGCTGATTCTGGTATCAAGCTAATATAACTATCGTAGAAGTTGAAAGCTTAGCAGGTATAAAAAGCAAGACCACCTATAGCATCTAAGTGTTTAGTTCTGCTAAGTGACTTTAAGCAGTGCAGAGATGCGCGCAGGCCATTTAAACACAGCATGAGTGGTTTTCAAGAAGGCGAAGCAATCTGTCCAGAAGAATCACTCATGCTTCAAAGACACAGGTCATGGATAGGAAATGTTGCATTAAGACCACCTAGAGAAATGGCTGAATTAATAAATTATTGAACTCTGGGGGGAGAGGAGAGAACCTGCAGCAGTGCTTTTCCACAATGGAGTAGGTTCTGCGCTTATTCCTCTCTGTAGGTTCAGCAAGTAAAACTGTATGTTAAATTGAAAATGAGCTGATGGGCAGGCTACTTAAAAAAGAAGTACAGATCTATTAGTTCAGTTAGGTAATTGCTGGGGAGATCCGTATGAAAATTCTAAGATTATAAAGAATGTAAAGAAAAAAGCAAAATCATAGTAACTCATTGGTCTACCAGCCCTGATACTGATGTGTGTTTCATTTTAAGGGAATATGGACATGTGATCCGACAAAATGCTGACTCCGGTCATGAGAGCCTGAATGGGGTGATCCTCTGCTAGCTGCATACTGTGGTGCGGGGGAAGCAAAATGTGAATGACAATTAAACATACCCGTGGATTAAGTGTTAGACACAAAGCACCTCTGTGTATACATATCTAGTTTTTGTTTCTCAAATTTGTATGCACAAAGGTTGCAAACATTACATACACCCAGTATGCCTGCCCTAAAACCCGTCCTGCGAGTCAGTCTGCCTGACCTCCGGAGGTCCACTCTCACTCTTGAAGGTTGGATGTGTAAAAAGCTGGGCAATGTGAGCTGGTAGGCTACTCTTTTACTGGCCTAAAGAGGATGTACTTTGCTCCCAGCTTGCCAAAGGGGCCAACACAAGTACTCCTGCAGGACAGATTTTATGGTCTCATTTTCATGGAGTCTCAGGAGGTGGTGCTCTTGGGCTGGCCCTATCCTATTACAGAGAATCATGCTTTAAAGGACGCACTCAACCCTTACATTTTCAAAAGTAGTGCAGACTCCGAGTAAAGGGTACCAGAATCCCCTTAATAGAAGGCTACTGTACTTTCCATGAGGGAATCACAGATCTCTCCTGAAAGTGATACATTTAATGCCACAAGTCAATTTCTGCTCTGTATGTGGGATTGAGATAGACCTCCACTCAAGAGCCTACTGCTATATTGGAAGGGGGAAACAATGAAGCTAGTGTCTTTGGATTCGGGGGTCATCTAACACACCAAAAAGTAGAAGTCAGGGATACACTTACAAAATGGAGGTGCAAAGATCAGCTATGAAGCTTTGCCCAAGTAATGGTTCTAAGCATCAAAACTCATGGTGTATTGCTATCCTATGTTGGAGCACTATAAAGGGATACTTATTCTGTGGGTTAAGGAACATGCTACATGGTTCCAGGTGGACCACAGGGAGGATATTTTGATGAAGCTCCAACTCTAAAATTATAATTCGTATGAAAAGTTTGACTAAATGTTTCCCAACCCTTATATATAAGTAAACGAAATGGTAAAAGCCCAACTCCTGTTTATTCAGAAGGACACTGTGGTGCACCACCTTGTGTTAAGGAATCATTGATTTATAAAGCAGCACATTTGGATACCAATTCTCTACCAATTCTCTACCAGCTCTTATAACAGCTTATTCATAATCAAAATAAACAGAAGGCGCATATCAAAGATGTGAGATAGAGAGTCGTTTGCTCAAGACACAGCAGGTGTAACAAATGTGTTAAAAAGTTGTTAAGACATATTTTTGGTTGAGGTGATTTCTAGTACCAGAAATTAGTGTTGCACACAGGATAGCCTTGTGGTATTGAGCTCAACAGGATTTCTAAAGGACTTGATGACTTGAGAATTTAGAGTAAGAGGGCAGTCAGCCTTACTGAAAGAGTGCACTTTCTACCTTGGCATCTTGCTATACCTACTTGGAATCGTCCATTGAAGCAAAGGGCCATGTGAGATATAGAAATTACTTCTCTTAATGTCAGAAGGTTTGATTGAATGTTGGTGACCGATTGCATCCCAAGAAGAGCATCGACCTCAGAGCAACATATAGTGCTAAGTAAAGTCTCAATCAAAGCCTGCTACGGAAAAGTGTTATCATTTATGTATCAGAGATGTAGCCCGGTTTACTTTCTTTTGTGCTTTCAAGCCTCTCACGTGTCTTCAGGAAGACTGAAATTATAGTGAATTACAAAATGCATGATTACAAAATATGGTCAAGGAGTTAAGCTCTTTAACAACATTAAATCTTCCTAGGGAATGTGTCTTTAGCTGGACTAACTAAAAGGGTGAGAAACACTATGACACACCTCAGCAGGGTAAATACAAAAGTACTGAAGATTTAATTTGACAACCAAATTGTATTTTAGTCTATGAAAGATTCTTATGCATCACTAATTGTGAAAACTTGGGTTGTTGGTTGACTGGGGTGTGAGTCCTGGTCAAGCAACAGCCACAATCCCTTGCAGGGAGATGTCACTAATTTAACCTGTGCTTAACCCTGGGTAGCTTGGTACAGCAAGCAGTCAGGCTAAACTTAGAGGCAATGTGTAAAGTATTTATGCAGTTCACAAAGAGCAACAGAGTGAAAACACAACACAATAAAAATCCCAAACCAATTTAGAAAAATAGAGACCAGTTAAATCAATTATCCGGCACCAGAACCATCAAAATCCAAAGAGTAAAACCAGAGTTATGAAAGTTCCAAGCAGGCTCCAGGCAGCAAAGCAGCTCTTCCTGGTACAGCAGTAGTCTAGCAGAGTGCATAGCAGGTCACAACAGCAGGCAGCCCTCTAATAGACCTTCCGCAGGTCCAGTAGTGAACTGAAGAGTGGGTCTCAGAGCCCTATTTTTATATGCTGCTGCTCTGCTCCTAAAATTTGGGAGAAGTTTTCAGAAGGGTTCTCTGAAGTTCCATAAATTTCCTGCCTCACCTACCTTGGCTCCTAGCTGGCTGAATGGACACTATAGGGTTGTTAGACCTATTGTGCGATGCGGAGCTGGTGGCAAAGCCCAGCCTATTCAGCTGCAAGTGTGGCTTTGCTTAGCTCCACCACCCATTCAGTCAGTTAATGACCTGTCCAGGCCCTGCTAATCCCACTATTGTGTGACTATCTGGGGTGAATTCACAAAGTTTTAACTGTCAGTTGCACCCAGTCATATGGCCTAAGGGAGGCTGCAGACACACAGGGCAGGAAAATGCCAACTTTCTTAAAGGGGCATTTTCAAACTTATAATGATACATTTAACTTTGCCATAAAAGATGATTTATCATTACAAGTGCATAGATACCAAACATTATATATCTACCACCTCGGGTTTAGGAATCACGATGTAATAAATTTAATAAGGAATACACTATACCCACTATGGGAGGAGTAGCATCACAGTAGTGAAAAAATGAATGCAGGAGTTTTTCACTTCTAGGACATGTAAAACTAAAATGTACATGTCCTACCTTTTAATTACAGAGCACACTGCCCTATGGGCCAATTAGGGCTTGCCTTAGGGGTGGTGCAGATGTAATAAAAGGGGAGTTTAATGCCTGGCAAAGGATTTTAAATGACAAGTCAACTTGACAGTCAGACAATGCCTTAAGGCCGCAATGGCAGGCCTAGGACATGTTTTAAAGTATTACTCAAGTGGGTGGCACAATAAGTACTACAATCCCAATGGTAGCATTTAATTTACAGGCCCTGAGCATATGGTATATTAGTCCACAAGGGACTTACATGCAAATTAAATATGCTTATCAGGTATATGCCAATCAAATCATGTTTTATGGAGAGAGCACAAGCACTTTAGCACTAGTTAGCAGTGTTAAAGCGCACAGAGTCCTAAGGCCAACCAGCAAAACTCCAGCGAATAGACAGAGGAGGAAGGCAAAAGGTTTGGGGGGGACCCCATAGAGAGGGCCATTTTCAACATTAATGTTTAAGATTTGTACTTAAACGGCTCATGAAATGTAATGAACAGCAAGTTATCGTAATATGATACATAGTTGCTATATTTCCACACGACTGAAGAGACATTCATCATTCCTAGCGATGTTTACTGGTAAATGGGGGTCACAGATTTAAAGGAATCTGGAGGAATAAATCTACTGTGGCATGGTAAAAACCATACTGTGCAAGGAAGCTTAACGGGAATTCAATAGGATGATATTAGTACATCTGAAGGGCAGGAAGAAAGTGCCATGCTGCGACCCGTTAAACAGGTTCTGCAACTAGAGTTCTAGGACACCAGCATCAGACAGCTTATCCAATAATCACATACCCTCGTATACCACTGTACCAGACATCCAACGTATTAATTGGCATCATGAGCAGTTGCACGATTCTGAATGAAGTGAAAGTGTTTACAGTTACACAGTTACTAAATATGCAAAATGGTAAACATACAATTCATATGTTATTCATTGTATTAAAGAGAAGAATTATCATGTTCATATTGGGCTACTGGTAATCAGTTGTCACTGCAGCACTGCAAGTTTATGAGAGAAGGTCTTCAGGTTGCTTACCATAATTTGAAGAGAACAATACCACCTTCTCTGGTTATAAAACTGCAATGTCATGGTAATCATCCATTGCATATGGAAGGGGTAGTGTATCACTGTAGTAGATGCATTTACATAATACACCTCAGTAAAGAGTAAACATATATGCTATAAAGAAATACATTGATGGTTATCTGTCAGGACTGTTCTCCAGCCAAGGTTTCTAAGTGACATCAAATGGACAACAAAAGCAGTTCTCGAATTGTCTGTGCCAGTTGGATTCTGGAGGTGACAAACTCCACATTATTAACAGCTGCCCAACTACAGTTGTAGGTTGTGTATGCCCCCACCCTCAAGATTTCCTTCACCTATAGAGATAATCCTGTAATTAGAAGATTCTCAAGAAGCCATGCACAAAAAGACTAATCATGGTAAAAAAGGAATAAAAAGGGCTATGGTCCTTATCCATCTAAGCGCCCATGACCTGAAACTACATTGCAGTATCCATCAGAACCACCCCAAAACGCTTCCATTCAGGAAATAGTTGAAGACATACTACTTTACAGAATACTACATCATGATGCAGTAATGGTAGGCAAACAAGATATTTCTCCAATCACTTGTTGATTGTATCTTTGCCTTTGACTCTGTATGGTGCTCTGCTGCTTTTTAGGTTGAGCATTAGTGTATACTTAAGTATACTTTTGTGGGCTTCCAGCTATTTCATTTGTTAATTTAAGTGTCATTTAAAAATCCTTGCTTGCTAGTGGTCAGTCATGCCTCTTTGTCCCTCCTTCTGTGTGGGAGCAGGGACTAACCACTGTATAATTACTCTTTGACCTGTTTATCTGGTCTGTAGGGGACTCTTCTTTTTTTACTTTGTTTCCTGCTCGTGTCCAGGGAAGCTTCCCCTTTAATTTGCAGAGCATTCTTGCTCTGAGTTTAGCTTAGATGTAAACAAGACTATAAATCAGGGAGCTGATAGAGGCTCTAAAGTAAAAGAACCAATTGGCCATACAGCAGGCAAGGGCCAGTTATAAGAAAACACTGGCAACTGCCCAAAGTAACTGGGAGGATCAAAAATGGCAAGATCTCCTGGAAGCAGCAAAAACCAGTGATGCTAGGATCTTCTGGAAAATAGTTACCCATGGTAGCAAAGAGGGGAAAATTTCTACTGATCATCATATAGATCCCAATACATGGGTTAACTATTTTACACACCTTTATTCTGATCCCCCCAGCCTTGATTTCTATCCCTCAAGACATAAAACATTAGCCACTCAGGGCATCTTACCCGAGTTACAATTTAGCCTGGAGGAGACGGTGAACGCCATTGAAGCAATCAAGCTGGGGAAAGCCCCCGGTTTGGACAAGATCCCGGGGGACCTGTTCAAACATAGTTTAGAAATTTGGGCACCTTATCTAAATCTTTTAAGTAACGCTATATTAAGGGGAGGTCTTGTGCCCGAGACATGGAAAGGGGCAGAAATAATCCCAGTCTTCAAAAAAGGTTCCAGGGATGAACCAGGGAACTATAGACCTATTAGCCTCTTAGATGTCACGCAAAAAGTATATGCTAGACAGCTGCTGAATAGGATTAACAGCTGGATAGATGGAAACAGCATACTGACTATATACCAAGCTGGCTTTAGACAGCAGACGAGCACAGTCGATCAGGCCTTTAGGCTATTGACGATAATGTGGAAATATACTAGACTAACGAAAGGCCATCTCTATATCGCATTTGTGGATCTGCGCGCAGCCTTTGATCTAGTGCCAAGAGCCTCCTTATGGGCTGCACTAGGGAAACAGGGTATGCCAGGGAACCTCTTGAGCCAGCTAGAGAGACTACATGAAAATACATTTGCAAAGGTTCGGTGGGGGCCAAAGGGTGAGTTGACAGACCCAATACCTATTAAGAGGGGGGTGAGACAGGGTTGTGTGCTTGCCCCAACCCTCTTCTCACTATACATTAATGATCTGGTTCACTATCTGAAGCAAAGCAACCATGACTCACCAAGATTGAACGGTGATTCTGTCCCCGCCCTCCTCTTTGCAGATGATACCATCCTATTATCTCAAACTCCCATGGGCTTGCAAACTTTATTAGATAAATTTAGCGAGTACTGCAGCCGGAAGGGATTAGAAATCAATACGAACAAGACCAAATACCTGACTGTTAACCCTCATAAAGCACTCAAGAGAAACATTCGGATTAGAGGGCAGGCATTGGAACGAGTAACAAATTTCAACTTTCTAGGGATACTCCTTGATGCTAAATTGTCATGGGCACCGCATGTTAACAAAGCTGCTATTTCCTTAGCGCATAGCTCCATGGCAATTAGCAAAAATTATAAATGTTCAAGGTCTAGTATTGTTTCACCAGTATTTGAGATCTATAGGTGCAAAGCACAGGTTGCTGCCCTATATGGTGCTGAACTCTGGGGATTCATAAATCTAACCCCATTGGTTACCCAGGAAAATAATTTTATAAGGGGGGTACTGGGTCTCCCTCCATCTACTCCACTGATTCCTTTAACCTATGATATTAACATGAAACGAATAGGTAAATTGGCAGCCTTGAGGCCCTTGCTTTACTGGTGCAGACTCTGGTCTACCCCTGAATTAATCCATTATAGGCAAGCGCTAATTGAGATTATAGACTTGGACAAGGCAATTTCCCTCCCGTGGCTCCATTATATAAGACAATGCTTTTACACTCTTGGCCTAAAATTTTACTGGGAAGAACCACATACACTAACAAAACAATCTAAGATTCAACTAAAACAAGTATTTTGGGACTTTACCCTTAACAGCCCTCTCTACAGCAAGGATCTAGGCAGACTTACTTTAAGTTTCCTGGATATCAAACCATTACCGTATGCTGAGGAATGGATAGATACTATCCAACCTAGACGAGCAAAAGTTTTATTTATGAAGCTTCGATATGGGACTCTCCAGGTTAAGGCTTTTACTTCTAAATGGGGTCCCTCCAATGGGAGAAGACAAGAGGTGATTTGTGGGCTGTGTAATATGGAGACTCCTGAAACGGCGGACCATGTCCTTTTAAACTGCAATGCCTATGATAAACCAAGGAGGAAATGGCTTCGACCTATTTGCAGGAACGTTGGAATCAGGAACTATAATGAAGCAGCAAGATTCTTGAGATCTAGTACGATACCATACGTTGTTTTTGGTTTAAGCCGGTTTTTACTAGCAATTTCATTTATTAGAGACAAGGCGGGCCTAAGGCTCTAGGATTCAGTTATTTATTCATTTTATTTTAAATAGTCCTCCCCTACCAAAACAAAATAAGTGCCTGATGGCACTGGAGGCAAAATCTAAGGGCTTTATAAAAATGTAATACTGTAATTGATTCTTATTTATAGCTTTTAAGATTAATATTTGCTTCTATCCAGACAGTCGGTTTTAGTAGCTAAATGAATATTAATTGTTGTTGGAATAATGTGTCTTTTGTAATACTTGATTGTCTGCCTTTTTTGGCCTTCAGCCGAATATAGGCATGTATGGGAAAAAGAAATCGTTGGGCATTAGAGATTTTCACTCAGCTCTTCAAAACTAGCAAATCAAGACCACATGTGATGGTGGTAGGCACATTGCCAAGATTCTTAGAGGCACTTTGGTATGCTAGGGACAAATGTCTTACAAAACAAGCACGAAAATTCTATCTTTACAATGGTCATTTTTTGTGCTTACTTATAGTTCTAGAGACCAAGTGAACTTTCTTGCCAGTACACAGCCATTGCTATTAACAGTCAGATATCAATCCCATTTGTTTTGTGCACACAGATTGTATTTATGGTTATTCTATAATATTCTTGGTGTTTTGTAAAGTGATGTGTACTGTGTATTTCTACAGTGTTTTAATCGATCATTTGCTTATTCTTTTCTTTTATCTAACTGTACTGTATGACCTTGGGGGAGTCCTGGATTTTATTTTTTTAAATCTTATGATGGGTCTGGTTTTACTGTTTTAACCAAATCGCTTTTGTTTTCTTTTAGAAATGTATGAATTGTGTCGGTATGCTTTTATGGTATTGTTTTACCGAAATAAAGCTGAAATTGAAATAAATCAGGCTGTTATCTTGGTCACACTTGGTCTTTGAGGGAAGCGAGCGAAGGCCTGCATGTTTCTTTAGTCTGTCCTCTTCGCTCTCCATGGCACTTTAAAGTTTCATGCAGCGCAAACTCCATCTGGTATTGGAGTGCTTTGTACGAGCACCAGTTACACCATTTTATTTTCTTAGTCTCTCCCCTTCACGCTCCATGGTGGCGGGAGACTTGGCAGCTTTGTTTTTTTTGTTTTTTAATTCAGTTTGTTCCCCAGAGTTCTACAGAGAGAGGTCAGGGTTTTAGATCCAAGTCACCCCTGCCGAACAGCCCTTCCCCCGCCAATCCTCTAACCCAACAAGAGACCTTGCGGCCTCACGGTGCAGGCTGAAGACAAGGGAGAAGCAGCCCCGCCTTCCACTACCACCTCGGCACGCTGCTGCACCACACAGCACTCAGGTACTGTGCTCTGGGGCCCCATGTGGCTCTTTCATTGGTGACAAATATTTTTACTTGTTTCAACATTTTACCAAGCTGGGGGCTTACGACGTCCTCCATGGACCCCGGTCAGATAATTTATCACACGCACTGAGAATTTTAAGGTGCAGAGATCCTATCGTATCCGCCCTTCTGGGGGTGGGGTTTGGGTGTTGCTGCCGTATCTCGACCGTAGGCAAAGGTCTTGAATAGTGCTTGGAGTGTTCTTATTTTTTTGGGGGTGGGATCGCAGGGGTGATTTGAACCATGGGGCTGGAGAGATCCTGTCCCTGCTGTAACCCCAATTTCCCCCCTTCCACGGCTTTTGGGTTACTCTGTATGAGAAAGACTGCAGTGTGAAGTTTCACAAAGCTGTGCTGTGTTCTCCAATTAGAACACTAATGTGCAGTAGACAGGAAAGAAAAAGTTGGTTTTATTTCCAATTCCAGCTCTTTTAGGCTGCAATGAAGATAACTCTATTTTAATTCGAGTTACTTTCGGCATGTTGCATCTGGTAAGAAATAATAGGGTCAAAGCTTTACACCCAGTGTGACTCCTCCCTGGCCATCACTTAGGGGTCCGCTAGAGGTAGTAGCTGCTGCCCTGCAGTACTATACTCAGTACCCTTAAGCTCAGAGGTTATAAAGGCGGCAGAAGGAGCAAACTCAAGAAGGCTGTTGAGAACCCTCATTACTCTGTACATTTTACACCCCTCTACCATTTTAGCCCTTTACTTGCGAAAAAGAGGCTGTTGAGGGACTAAAAGGCAGAAGAAGGTTCCAGGCCTTTGATGTCATCAGGGTTAAAGAATAGAGACAGCTTTTTTCTTGCATGTCTCCCTATGGTGAAATAATTTGATACCCTCACGGTTGCTGGTGAATAAACTGAGACAGCTGTAGGACCCTTTTGTGTTCACTGTCCAGTCCCTGGATGATTACATCCTAACTGTTACCCAGCCAGCAACCCTGATGGTAGGGGGGTGAAAGTGGTATTCTACTGGAATTAGATTCAAATTAGGATGCTAAATGGCAACATTATCATTTTTTGCTGCAAATAGCAGAAGAAGGTATGTGGAAGTTGCTTCAGTTATATGTAGGGCCACTGGAATTATTTGGCAGGAAAAGATGAAATTGTGAGGCAGGGTTGACCAATTTATGTGGCAAGAAAAGTCCTGTTATGAATTTACAACGCCAATAGCTCTAACTCAAGAAAAGGCGAGACCTATTGCGTTGTAAATGCTTGTTAGATAGGTCTATGCCATATACTGTAAACACCACAAGCCTACATAAATGAGTCCTCGCCTTTCTCCACCCCATCTTCCTAGACGCAACTTAAGAATTATATTGACTTGTTAAGGCTCTTTTCTCAGAAGGGGACACTGAGAGAGACATCTTTGACCTGAGCAAAATACTTGAATTTCGAAAAGCTGCGCAACTGAGCATGTAGATGACAGTGAGGCGGAGGACCGCAGACAGAAATCTTAGCATCATCATGAGCAGCCAAATTATCCATTTGCACAGTATATGGGGAGTACATACAAAGCGATGGCAAAGTGGTAATTTACCCTACAATGGTTAAAGGGGATGTCTGGTGAGTCTGGGATGTCCAAACGTTATACAAAATTGAAGCACTCTGTGTCACAGCCTGTCCCCTCCCCTCCTCCTTACCAACTAATTCTGCTAGTAAATACCCATTCCACGGATTAAGAAGTCGCTCTGTAGTCAACGACTGGACCACTGCATACCCCAAGCCCGTTTATTAAGTTTTGCCAATGTGGGTTGTGACTGAGCAAAAAAAAAAGGAAGAGGGATCACACTGCTACGAGGTGATGGTACACCTTTATCCCAAGAATCATTTCCCTCTTGAATTCTCACGCTCCACCTGGCCAGTGGGATTTCATCAAGAGATTTCATCAAGCTCTTGAAGGTGATTCCTCTCTACGAGTTGGTACTGGTTAAGGGACATAAATTAGTTGGACTGATTTAAAAATGCACGTCCTTTTTATATTTACTTAAATAAAGCTTCTAGCTATCTGTCTGTCTGTCTGCCTATCTATCCATCTTCACTAAAAAAACAAAGGTTAAAGCGACTTTAAATATAGTGGGAAAAAAAACCTTAACTTGCATAAAAAAACTAGAAATTCACTGAAGTTAAAGGAACATTATAGTTAGTTGAAATGTCAGTCATAATGTGATGTTTTATAGTTGAAAAAAAAAAACACTGAATGTTATCAGTTAGAAATCAGCAAATTATAACTTGCGCTCCTTCCAGTGCCCTCGATTCACCAAAGTACCCAGGGAAGAGGAAATTACATCATACTAGGGAGTGGACGATAAATTCCACTCTGCCAGCAGAGCTGGTGGAATTTAGGCCACTCTGCGTTGCAATTATGAGTTCTAGCCAAATTCCACCAACTGCGATGGAGTGTTTCCTTACATGCGGCTCGTCAATGGTAAGTTGGTGAGCACAAGTGAGAACTGGAATTCTCTAGAGAGATTTTTCAGGTGCCAGAAGGGCACCTGGTGAGATTTGCTCACCGCGAACAGTCATGGGTGGTAACGACCATTCTTGTTGAGAAAGCTGCAACTCAATTAGAAAATCTACTTGGGCAGCAGCAACATCAACTCGAGGGGCAGCGCCCTCTGGCACATCATGTTGTGTCTTTCACACTGATTTTTCAGAGAAAAACAAGCTCCCGGCAGTAAAAATCAGTGCGAGCAGCGTGACACGCTTATTCCTGCCCATTCATGGAATTTTAATGTAAATGTGCGGAATTCCATGGAGTGAAACTCCATGAGTTCCGCCCACCCCTACATCATGCACCTTTTGATCTTTCTGCTATTAAAGAAAGTGACATCATATGATTTTTCTCTGAATCTTCCCAGGAAGTGATGTGACTTGACCTTCACCTTGAGGATATCACAATAATTGTCATCACTGAATGTACATTATAAATATATCACTAGTATAATAATATCACACAAATGTACCACCTATATTAGGGTGCTGCAACAACCTTTGGAAGTGGTGGGGTGCAATACAACACTAGCTCTAAACTGAACTGAGCAAAGCAAATGAAAGAGAGCACATATGAACTGGTTCAAGGGTAAGGGAAGCTCCCTACAAGAAGATTTTTTTAAAAAATGGGTCAAGTAGTGCATTTTAAAGTAAACCTGTCACATAAATCTGTAAAAAGAAAATGAGCTATGAAAAGTCACTTTTAGGTGTTGACAACCCCCTTTTTTTTAAACATTTGCTATGACATACTGATATGTATAACATTCGTTCTGCCAGGCTCAGCAGTTTGCCATGGATGCCACATACAAGTCATGGGTGTCCCCTTATGCCAACAATTACCAGTCGCGGCTCGCAGGTGTTGAAGGGGCAGGGCGGGGCGGGGTGGGATGGCACGCTCGGGTAGGGGGATAGTAATAAACTTAAAAAAATAAATAATAGACTTACCTTGGCTCCCGCGCCGCTCCACTATTGGTTGGAGGCAGGCACAGGCTCCCAGCCTGCCCTACGGCCAATCCTGATGCTGCTCAAAGCAGTGTCAGAATTAACTGGGAGAGCCCAGCCAGGGCGCTTCCAGGCAGACAGGGAGCCTGTGCATGCTCTCTGCAGCCAACAATGTTGCTGGCCTGGAGAGAGCCCTGTACGCAGGTGTGTTTTGCCGGCCCGAGATGGCCAGCCAAACACACATGCACTCTTGTCGTAATTTGGACTCTTGCTCTAGGCAAGACTGCTGGTTTGAGGATGACAGTACTTTTGTCTGTAGGCGACTATGCCTATCCTACAACAAGTCGCAACTGTTGTCCCAACCTTACCGGCTCACTGGCAGCACCTCACCAGAAACACAATAGTAAAAGGTGATTTGTGGCAGCCTTTACACATGGACTTGAGTATAAGACATCTCAGGGAGTGTCATGGTTAAACGGAGATTACCCCTGTCTCACAGATATATAATGTCTCAAACAAACACAGGCAATGACAAAGATGCAGCAAAGTTTCAGTAGTTTTTATTCAACACAACTGCAATTTGCGATATGTTGCAGGGCTGCAATGATTAGGATAATGAATAATGCAAGAAACAGAATTGTGAAGACGAGAGTCGTTACTACAAAGACCCCCACCATCTTGCCACGCATGTAAAAGACATACGAGGTGGAATAAAAACACAGAACTTAAAAAGATAAAGCAACAAATCAGAAAGTTGCAGCGGACCTGGCTCAAAACAAACAACAGTCAAGACAAACTGCAGCTACACAAACTTAACAGGATATACAAATCATCAATCAAAAAAGCTAATAAAAAGGTACTACTCAGACAGAATTCAAAATGCACAATCTACAACCAAGGAATTTTATAAAATTCTCAATGAATTTCGAAAACCTACATGCATGGAAGGAAGTCATCCCACTACTCAAGATTTCACAAACAAATTGGCAACTCACTACACAACCAAGGCAGACACATTGGACTCCTATTTAAAACAGAAGAAAAACATCAGCACCAACCCCTTTCCTAAAATACCCTCTAAGAATAAACCAATCCAACCTCTACAGTCCTTCAAACAAATATCCCAGGGTGAATTTATGGATTTGGTCAAAGCAAGCAGACCTTCCGGTTGCCCTTCTGACCCTTGCCCACCAAAAATCTTCAAGAGCATTCTTCTATCTACTTCTGCTGCCACACCTGTAAGAAGAATCATCAACAACTCTTTAACTTCAGGAACTTTTCCTGCAGACCTGAAAAAGGCATACATACGACCTTTATAAAAGAAAACAAACCTAGACCCGCAAGACCCCAACAACTACAGACCAATCACAAATGGACCTTTCCTGGGCAAATTGATAGAAAGAGCAGCATTCGCCCAGAAGTCACAAATAATTGAAGACAATTCCATACTTTCAGACTTCCAAACTGGATTCCGCCCAGGAAGAAGCACTGAATCGGCACTCATAGCAATCTGGGACGATCTTAAAAACACAGTCGACCGAAATGGAGTTGCTGCACTACTTCTCTTGGACCTCTCGGCTGCCTTTGGTATGGTTGACCATGACACCCTAATTCAAAAACTCCACGAAGCCGGCATTCAAGGGATTGCTCTTGACTGGATTACTTCCAATCTTCAAAAAAGATCTAATATCATCCACTCGCCCTCCTTCTCGTCCGAACCCTACCTCACAAAAGCAGGGGTCCCCCAAGGATCAATCATCTCACCTTTGCTTTTCAACATCTACATGATATCTTTACCAGAACTGATCAATGATTTCCATCTCACATGCTACAACTATGCAGGTGACAAACAAATACTACTTAAATTAGAATGCCCCAAAAGCATTGAAAACTCAGAAATCTTCAGTTGCCTCAGAGCCGTTGATCAGTGGATGACCTGGAGCCATCTCAAACTAAATACCTCCAAAACAGAAATACTCATATTTGGTGACTGGAAAAATTATGACCCTCTGTGCGTCTGGCCTGACGATCTCGGACCACCTCCTCAATTATCCAAAGAAGTTAAAAACCTAGGAATCACCATGGATTCCAAGATAACTATGAATGCCCAAGTGGATAAATTAGCACGAACAAGCTTCATCACCTTGAAGACTTTACGACTCATCTTCCCCCACCTCGGATTTCCACACAAGGTGCAAGCTACTATCTCGCTTGTACTATCCAAACTGGATTATGCCAATGGCCTCTACCATGGATCATCTCGATCTATTATGAAAAAACTACAACATATCCGGAATTCCGCAGCCAGGCTACTATTACATGTAAAGCTGCAAGCCCACATCTCCCCTGTCTTGAGAGCACTACACTGGTTACCCGTTGCCAGAAGATGCACTTTCAAGCTGCTTTGTATCACCCACAAAGCTATACATGGAACAGGACCGCTTTTTATCAGAAACAAAATAACCAAATACATCCAACAAAGAAACCTCCGCTCAAGATTGGCACCCCGCCTTAGAACACCACCATACAAGAAAAAGACTATAGGTGGTACATTCTTCTTCTTTCAAGCAGCCAAACTATGGAATTCATTACCCCCAACTATAAGAGCCACAGATAACTTTCTTGTCTTCAAAAAACTACTCAAGAGTTGGCTCTTTCCTTCATAACCACCATATTCAAACAACTATGGACTGCATATGCCTATGTTGATAAATATTTTTTTCAGATTATGGCCCTCATTCTGACCCTGGCGGTCTTTGACCGCCAGGGCGGAGGACCGCGGGAGCACCGCCGACAAGCCGGCGGTGCTCCAATGGGGATTCCGACCGCGGCGGTAAAGCCGCGGTCGGACCGGCACCACTGGCGGGGTCCCGCCAGTGTACCGCGGCCCCATTGAATCCTCCGCGGCGGCGCAGCTTGCTGCACCGCCGCGGGGATTCTGACCCCCCCTACCGCCATCCAGATCCCGGCGGTCGGACCGCCGAGATCCGGATGGCGGTAGGGGGGGTCGCGGGGCCCCTGGGGGCCCCTGCAGTGCCCATGCCACTGGCATGGGCATTGCAGGGGCCCCCGTAAGAGGGCCCCTACATGTATTTCACTGTCTGCTGCGCAGACAGTGAAATACGCGACGGGTGCAACTGCACCCGTCGCACAGCTTCCACTCCGCCGGCTCGATTCCGAGCCGGCTTCATCGTGGAAGCCTCTTTCCCGCTGGGCTGGCTGGCGGTCTGAAGGAGACCGCCCGCCAGCCCAGCGGGAAAGTCAGAATTACCGCCGCGGTCTTTCGACCGCGGAACGGTAACCTGACGGCGGGACTTTGGCGGGCGGCCTCCGCCGCCCGCCAAGGTCAGAATGAGGGCCTATGTGTATATTTCTAGTTATGTATAGTTCTTTAGAAAATATGTATCGCTACTATGTCATAACAATAAAATACACACACACTCTTTAAACCTGTTTTACTAAGTATATTTTACCCATGGTTCTAATTATGTATTGTATATGCATATGTGTGTGTATTCATGTGTGTTTGTATGTATGTGTGTATGTATATATATATATATATATATATATATATATATAGTTATAAATGTATGTATGTATGTGTATATGTTGTTTCTGTGCTTAGCATGTTCGTGGGTCATTGCATTGCTCCTGGTTGGGTTGTTTTACTAGATATCTATGAATTCCTGCTCTCATCTTATCACACTTATCTAGCCATCATCATATGTCATGTCTCTATCAAACTATCCTCCATTCTCACTCTGACTCATCGCAAATCCTTTCTGCTACTTTCATCTCCTAAATAACTCTGCCTAAGCTCTTCCCTCCACTTCCACATCTAACTCACCAAACCTCACTCTACTACTGTGACCTCCCACACAACCCTACTAAATTCTCCCGCATTTATCTCACCCTGCTTCTATGCTCTCCCTAACCCTTCCACATACTCTTCCCTCCTCCATCCCCCTTTACTCATCCCAAGCCTTTGGGTTGTGTAAATTAAGGATATACTCCCAATTAACACTTATGGATTTCTTTCCTCCTCCACCCCTCCATTACTCCAGTCAATCTAGCTAACAAACTCGAATTTCCGCGTCTCAAATTAACTCATAATAATGCTAAAACTGTACTCATTATTTCCCGATACTAATCCATCACTAATTCTTGTTGCATTCCAGAGTAGCGTGCTACTCACCGAAAAGCACTTCGACGCCTGGTCAGGGGTAGGAAGCGCTATATAAATACGATTACAATACAATACAATATGCCCTAATACCCTAATGTGATAGGCCTAACCTCCTACCTAAAGGAGAGCTGGGTTTGCTAAACCTAATCTGCCAATGCCATGTCCATAAGAGGAGCCCCCAACCATCATTACCTTGGAATGAGGTCTCTATCTCAGACTCCGTGGGGACACGAGGACTCGGTCAGCGTCAAGACAACGTGCAGCATCGATATCAGTGATGGTGGCGATGCCCTCTGGTCGGAATCCCTCTGATTATCTGTCTAAAGTGCGATGTATTTATACAGATCTACCAGGATCTCTGACGTAGGCGTGTTCCCAAATAATAGATAACAGACATGCTTGGGATGGAAATTATTATAAACAATCCCTAAGTGTGAACACCTACTGTTTGTTTGTCTTTATTTCTTGATCTTGACGCCTTAGCGCGGTGGCACTGATAATGCAAAGCATAACAAGTGGCCTAACTATAAAGAATGCAGCCATCTTAGATGAATTAAATGATTAAGTGGGCTAAGACAGAGCAAGTAGTCAATAGGTGACGGGGCATGAGTCTGCAAGCCAGAGGCTAAGCTAACTCCTGTTATCCCATTAAAACAAACTAGGATTCACTACACTCTCCCCATTGCCGTAACAGGTATGATGAAGGTACAGGAACTCAAATGCTAAAATTGCTCTGAACTAAAAGCTAAAAGCATAAAAACTAGCTAAAAAAAATCTTTAAAATATGTAAAAAATAAAATAAAAACAGTTAAACTAAAATGCATACAGAGATGTTAATGTCAACCACGACAAGCTCAGCATGCCAAAGCAAGTTAATTTAAATGCATAATTTTAATCTGGAATGGCAAACCAATCCATCAAATTATTTGCTGTACGTGTGATCTCAAAGAGTGTCAACGAAGTCACCAACCAAGGACCTCAAAAATTAGTCCACATCATCTGATGTTAAGAAGAGTGCTGGGCGGACAAACGGATCCACACAGCAGTAATGAGCAGTACTTTCTGGTGTAAAGTCATCCGTTGCAATGCTGTCGTCCATGGTAGATCTCAAAACGGAAGGCTCATGGGTGGCCTCGCGGAGCAACCTCAACCTCAAGGGGCATGACCGTGTATGAACCCTCATCGGGGACATCAGCAGTTCATGGTTCACAGGAGATGTCGGTGCAACAGCAAGACAGACCATAGGCAGATGTTCAAAGAGGCACCATATGCAGCAGAAAACTGGTTGTACGTACCAGAGAAGGGGCCGAAATGACAGCGACCAGTCATGCTCCAGTTCCACCAGCAAGGGTGCACCGAAGATCCAAACCATGCATTCACGGCACAGCAGAGTTGGTGGGAGCGGCTCCATTGCTCTGTGTAGCTGGAAAGAAACAACCACTGCGAATCAGAAGACATAGCAGTAGTAGTCTGCGAATCAAAGCCAAAATAATTGGAAAGCCACCAAACACACTCGAAAAGAGCGAATAGATGGCCAACTCAGAAGACAGTCTGGAAGATGGACACGAAACCAGACCCGACAGCCTTAAAAAAGTGGACAATCACAGTAGTGCTTGAAGCATTGAATATTCTGGATACCAGTTCTCCAAAGTAATTGGGGAAGTTGGTATTTAACAGGGATTGTATCTCAGCTGATGATCTCGCAATCTGGAGAGCATACGTCTCTCTTGCGGATGTCAAGGTGACCTGTTTTTGAAACAATAGCGCCTTTAGCCTGCTCAGCTTGTCATAGTTCACATTAATAGTATCTATGTGGGGCCACATGTCAGATACATTTATCTCTCGTGTGGGGGGGAATAAAACATGTTCACAACACCTAACGACCTTCGAGACCGAAATTGCGCAGGCAATTCCTGGTCGCATGCCGCAACAACTTTGATCGTTCAGTACCACATAACTTCCATTGGAAAGTACATGAAATACCGGGCGAATCAAAGGGACGGGAGTACCCTTCAGTAAACAGGCCAAATTTGCGACCCCGCATTGCAAAGTCCGTGAAGGGACACCTGCTTACACATCATTGAATGACTAACAGCAGTCTCACATTTGCTTCCGCTAAGAAACTCCTCTGTTTCGCCGTTCAGACATTTATAATCAAAGGGCAACTCCCACTCGTCCTTAATATAGCTATCGCCTAGTTGCTCGTACCTTCCCACTGCAAGATGCTTCTGGCAGCTTGAGAAATGAAAGGTCGAAATGTGTAAATTAATTATGCCATGTAAGAGCCAGATAGTTGAAGGACTCTCTGCTACCGTGAAGGGCAACTTATCTAGTTTTAATACATGAAGCATGGTGAAACTAGCCTCCCTTTTAGCCATTGTCTGTTGTTCTCTGGAAAAATTAAAAGCAGTGAAGAATTCACTCCCGTTAATATATTTCCATGGAATGCGGCCATTTTTCAGTGTCTGTAAAGTCCAACCCAGCTGCATGATGGAACGTAGCTGTGTCTGTCCATGATATAACCGGGACAAGTCTGTCTGAGTGATATCAATAGCAGACAACACTATATTTGATAGTGAATAGATCCTGTTGGACAAAGTATTCATGCCGTTGTCGACAACTGCTAAAACCTTCTCTAAATTTTCCTTATCCAATTGCCTTAAAAGCGCAGCAGCCTCAATCTGTGAAAGTTTCCAAATTTCATTGTACATAGCATATAGGAACCTTTTCGAGCTCTGTTTTCTAGGACCCAGCAGAAAATCCTGCAAGTCTACATCTTCAGAAAGAGTGTTCAGATGTTTCTTAACTGAGGCTAACGTGTTAGTCCGCACCCATTGCTGGCACAGCTTACCCACACTGTATGTCATAATTATACCTGTATGTTGACCCGATATAAAGCGAGGGTCTGGCCTGTTAATTGAAAAAACCCCTGTAGAGTTTAAGAACCGTGCTCGACACTCATTAGAGTCAGTGGGCCATATTAACCACCCGCCAGGACTGGAAAGTGAAGAATTATAGGTACCAGCCTTAACCATTGCATCTAGCTTTTCCCCGGTGATATTAAGGAAATATGGCCAATCTTTAAACCTTGCCGGAGTGGGATACTGGGCGTGTTCATGTCTTTAATTTTTGCTAACCCCAGACATGACGTCTGCTGAATAGTGTCATTTAAGAAAATCATTTGCACAGGAATCAGGCATACTCGAAATAAAGCTTCCCTACCCTGTATCTGCCAATCTTGTGTTCCCTATACACTTTTCAAGTCAATAGTGCTCTTCCAGTATTCGTAACCTTCAACTACGAGCTGGGAAACAAAGGGATCTGAATAAATCAGTTTTGTGTCAGTTAGCAAAATTTTCCTAATTTGTGCTGGAGGTATTTTAAAATAATACAACTCTGCTTTTTTTGTGTCATGCCCGAGAAATATGTAAATTTATCACTATAGTATTTTGGACTCCCCACTCGTGGTGTAGAACAGTGTTCCTACTGTGTGTAGTTTAATACTGGCCTGTATCTAGTAGCACGGTGTAGATAGTAATGTCCCCAATTGTTATAGCAGAACATTTCCCCATAATTTATTGTATGTTCGGATACATCATCACTTTCAAATGCGGAATAGTCCTTCATTTCAGCTAGCATGGAATCAACTGTTTGGACATCCCAATCATCAGGTGTAAATACATCTGTCATAGATATTTTGAACACGTATGGTATTTGAATAATCTCTGTAGGCCCGTATATATCAAAGGGAACTTTGTCCCACACAATCCCATCAGAAATCGGTATTGCTGTAACATTTACAAGGGGCAGGTCTCTTCGGACCTTATGCGAGGAATGATATGGAGTTAAAACTTCATCAACAGGCTCAACAGAGGAGTGATAAGGAATATAGTAACCATTTATGAGCAAAAAGAAAACAGTCACAAAACCAATCCATAAAAATAATGCTGAAAATGTCAAACAGAACCATAAATAGTTCCATGGGTATATAAAATAGTTATTTTTAAACCATTGATACAGCTTACTTCTTGTTGAAACATTGTCAATCTCAGTAGTGGATGAGTCTGAAGAAAAGTCATCAATGTCAATGAAATAGCCAGAGGCAGCCTCTGCAAACACGGGAGCCGGTGCATTATCTGTACTTTGGTCCACTTCACGTGGAGGCTCTTGGTAGACAGTATCAACAGTCTGTGAAGTGTTTGTGTAAAAAACAGTCAAATCTTGGACCGGGGTAGTCACTGAAGTGGTGGCTGGAACTAGCAAGAGTTCATTTTCGGCCCTCCCCATGGTTGAGGAGGTCTCTGGAACAGCATTGGTCATTGTTGCATAGTCCGTAGTAGTGTTGTTCAACCTACTGTGTAGACGTATGTCCTGTTGGGTAGTGAGAGGGGATTGGGAACCACCCAAGGGACCTATTGGTCTACTGTGAAGGATCGGCCACATGGTGTAGTTTGATGTCATCAATGGAGATAAATCTGTTAGTTTGAGAGTCAGACTGTGGTGGTAAGATGACAGTCCTGGTACCTTGAATTCCCAAGACCGGTACAGGTGCTCTGTAAGATGGACCGAATTCCTTCATCACAACGATCTTCTCACAAACCAGATCCCCAACTTTAGGAATCCAGCCAGTCAAAGTTTTCGCTAAATCCCTTATTCCTAAGGTGGCAGCACTGGTAGATGATTTATCATCATGAAATTGCTGATGCTGCAGTAAGACAGTGAGACGTTCTTTTATGTCAAATGGTGTTTCTGCTGCCACCAAACCAGAGGCATCAAGATCTGGGACATACATAGGTATCCCAAAGAGAACCTCATAAAGAGTGCGTCCCCCCCAAGGACCGTCTTGGCTGATTATTCAGTACTCTTTGGACCCCATATAGGTGATGTAACTAACTGCGGCCTGAACCTAATACTCGAGCTGTTAAGGACTGCTTTAGATCACGATTCCGCCTCTCCACAAATGAATTTCCCTCGGGATGGTGTGGTGAGGAGTAATGGAGTTCAACACCCATCGTCCCCATGCTGTCCCTGAATGCCTTAGAGGCAATTGAAAGGCCCTGGTCCGAGAGGAATGCTGCAACCACATATGCACCGATAAAGATCAGCAAGTCTTTTATGACAGTTTGAGCGTCAGCTGACCGCTGTGGCCATACCCACAGGAATCTAGAACAAGAATCCACAGCGAGTAGAATATATTTGTATGCACCATCAGACTATAAGGGACCACAATGGTCCAGGTACACACACTGTAGTGGCCTGTTGGACACTAAGAGGGATGTCTGCGGTGGGCGTTTGATATTAGAGCCCTTTATCTGCTGGCAAATGTCACAGCAAAGGACATATTTCTTTGTCTGTCTGCAAAGACCAGGCCACCAGAAGCATTTTTGTAAGAGTGTTAGCGTGGCCGATATACCAGCATGTGCAGAAGCGACACCCTCATGTGCTGCTTTCACTAGATCTAATCTCTGGTCTTCGTTGGGGATCACTCGATCTCCAACCCCAGGAATTGTTGCGTAGGCACCATTCTGTGCACTGATATGGTTTGTAGGGTATCCCTTTGGAAGGGGCTTGCCTGCAGCCGAAGCTTTCACGGCAGTCAGTATTTCATTATCCAATCTCGTTTGTGAATGAGTCACTGCAGCCACAGAAGCCGTAGCTACTGCTGCTTTGGCCGCTTCATCAGCCAATGTATTGCCAGTAACGTGTATTCCTACGCGTTGGTGTCCCAATGTATGTACTACATGAACACACTGTAGCCTATCCTTAAAATCAGCCACCCTCTCCCACAATATTTTGTGTTTAATGGTGTTCCCTTTACAATCTCTAAACCCATTCAGCTTCCAATGATTGAGATAATCATTGTATGACTGAACGCAGTAATATGAGAAACAGAGTATTAAAGTCAGGCGGCTTCCTAGCTCAGTATGCTCGAGCCCTAACTGGGCTGTGCAGTCCCCAAGGTCTGCGTGTAGGTATTGTGAGGGTGGAAGACTCCATCTTCCATCACTCCGCTCACTGCTGCGCAAGTTGCTGAGTATTGATGTTTAGTACCTACAGCCGGTTGTGCTGAACCATCAGTGTATATGACAGTATGGTATCTGTCTAGTGGCAAGATATTTAGAGGAGCGGGGTACTCTTGTTCGTACTGGAGAAACTCTTGTGTCTGAAGTTTTGGATCAAAAATGTAATTGACATCAGTGGTGGTCAGAGACGTTGCCCATTGAATCCAACGTGGATGTAATGCTTTAGCGTTAGGAATGCTTGCTTCGGTGACAGCCTCTAAGGCTGGCACCGGGGAGACAACAATAATATGTTTCCCCTGGGCAAGTGGCCTCTCCTTTATGACGGCCATTTGAACTGTTGTCAGAATCTTTTCTGTAGGTGCAAAACGCTGTTTTGCATTAGAATATAAATGTGATTTACATGCTCTGGGTGCCGTATCACCCTCGTTGAAGGTGACATAAGTAAATCCAATGGCACCAGCAATTATTCTGATGACCAAATTTGTTTTATTATCACATGTGTGTAAGTGTTCTTCTAGAATGTCCTGTTGCATTTCCCCAAGGATGCGTTTGTGTTCAACTGTCCAGTGTCTGCTAGAAAAATTGGACTGAACCAAGTCATAAAGTGGCTTGATTCGTTGTGCATAATCCGGAATGTATGTTCTGCCAAAGTTAGTTTCTAAAGTGTGTTAGGAGGGTGCAGTTGAGCACATTTCTCTAGAAAGTGCGGGGCCAGGCTCTTTCCCTCGTTTGATAGCTCATATCCCAGGAACAGTACACTGAGAAAGGCAATCTTACTTTTCTTAAAGTTGAATTTGTAACTGAGGTCTGCAAATCCCAAAATGATCCGATCGATACTTGCAACGTGAATGTCGAGGTCGTCGTCTGTGAGATATATGTCATCCACGTAGGATAACGCCTCGGAATCAATATCATGTAATATTGATGTTACACAGGTTGAAAATAGCCCTGGGCTGGTTTTATAGCCTTGAGGTAAACGACAAAAGCATTTCTGAGAGCCAAATGAGAATGCACTCAGGTCCCGACTCTCGTGTGCTAAGTTCTGGCAGAAAAAGCCATTAGATATGTCTAATGTTGTTTTAAAATTTGTACGCACTATATTGTTTATTAGTGCTGTGCTATGTGAGTTTTGTATAGCATATGTGCGTGTATGACTATTTAAATGTTTGTAATCAATGACTATTCTGTATGAATGGTCTGTCTTTGCAATGGGGAATAACAGATTATTCATTGCAGATGTACAGGGCTCAATTACTCCCTGGTACTCAAGTAACTTTCGCTTCATGTTTTACAGGATATTGTGGCTGCGGTTGGGGTGTAGACCTAAGGGGAAAAACATGACAAGGAGACTCCTTGTCCCAACCTACATGACTGCGATATAATGCAGGTGCCTTCGCTGAAGTCCATTCAGCAGCATAGGCTTCTTTTTCTGCTTCCGGAACAAGATCGGAGAAAGAAGGCAAAATGACATCTTCCCCATGAAGGAGCTTACGGACGTGCTCAGGTGGCCAGTCTCTTTTGGCCAATAGGCTATCACTAGTAAGTTCATCCCAAAATATCACACTAATGGTGCGCTCCACGTCTCCCTCTATCTGAATTTTTAAATCATAGACCCTGTCAGTGGGAGTACGCGGCCGTCCGCAGTTTCAACTGCGATGAAATCGCTAGTTGCTGTCGCATCCAGATGATCTTTCAGACTCTGGCGACATATCGTGACCTCTGCTGCGCTGTCTAACAGAGTCACTGCCCACATCTTGTTCCTCAACAGTGTTCTCAAGTATACTTGCATTTTTAGCTGTCAGTGCTGCCACCTTTTTCTTTTTAAACTGTAGCTTTTGCTGAGGAGTCTTTTCTTCTTTTTTATTGGTAGACTGCGACAAGTCTTTCTTTTGTTTCACGTATACAGGACTGCGTCAAAATTACGCATTAATTTCATTCCCAGATCCAAGGCTGGTGCAGCCCCTGCTCATTTTGTATTTGTTTTAAATTGGCAAGTGTCGGGGTACCATGCGTGGTAGTGTATATACCAGCGAAGACTGTACCTCATGTGGCACAGTCATCCACTGAGGGAACCATCCCAAAGGGCAAGCACATAGTGAGCAGTCAATGTTTTTCCTGTTGTCCTGTATGGGGAAACACAGCTTCCAGCTGATTAGTTTTCTGGGCAATCCAGAACGTTATTTTTTCCCGTTCTGTGGGTACTTTACCCATGATAGTATGCACTGTTTGTGGATTAATCCCAGTAGCCAATTGATAACCACCAGGTGCTGGCAGAGCTGGACGCGCTGGCGTAGTGTTCAATGTCCGCATTACGAACTGAACTAATCGTCTATATAATGTCACTGATTCATTATATAAATCTTGCAGATCTGCTATTGCCATATTTTGTATGTCTGGTTGAGGTGTGTATGTGGCAAACAAAGGCCATGTTGTTTCGTCATTACTTAAGGGATTAGGGGCCAGATGTAGGTAGCCGTTTGTGCCTCGCAAACGGTGAAAAACGCAGTTTGCGAGGCGCAAAAGGCCTCACGCGATGCAGAAACACATTTTGCGAGTTGGTACCGACTCGCAAAATGTGTTCCCGACTCCCAAACAGGAAGGGGTGTTCCCTTCCTATTTGCGACCGCATCGCGATGTAGAGTTGATTTGTGACCGCAAAAGCGGTCGCAAATCAACTCGCAGTTACCATCCACTTGAAGTGGATGGTAACTCATTCGCAAACGGGAAGGGGTCCCCAGGGGACCCCTTCCCCTTTGTGAATGCTCACAAAAATATTTTTTCAGAGCAGGCAGTGTCCTACGGACCACTGCCTGCTCTGAAAAAAACCCAAACAAAAAGGTTTCGGTATTTTTTTCTATTTGCAGCTTGTTTTCCTTTAAGGAAAATGGGCTGCAAAGAGAAAAAAAAACTGCTTTATTTAAAAGCAGTCACGGACATGGTGGTCTGCTGTCTCCAGCAGGCCACCATCCCCGTGAGTGCCTAGACTCGCTATGGGGTCGCAAACTGCGACCCACCTCATAAATATTTATGAGGTGGGTCTTTGCGACCCCATTGCGAGTCGCAGAAGGTGTCTGAGACACCTTTCTGCATACCAGTTTGCGAGTTGCAAATTGCGAGTCGGAAGGACTCGCAATTTGCAAGTCGCAAATTGGTTTGTACCTACATCTGGCCCCTAGTCTCACTCTTTGTAATACATGTGGTAGGGCGCCTTCAAACCAGTTTTGGTGCTCTTGGTATGTGAGCGATATTTCATGATACTGGAATGCTCGGTACCGTGGAGGTACGGTTGCAATTTCATATGTGTGATATGTATTTGTTCTCTGGTCTACCTCAGGAAAGGTGACCCAACAATAAAATGTTTCTGTTTGGTGTGCTTCCTTAGCTTCTATTGTAAGAGTAACATCCCCGCCCTCATCGGTAAGGCCATGTGTTAATAATTGTAACGTTACTGCTTGTCTAGGATTTTCAGGAATGTCTATGGCAGCAGACATTTTTGTTTAGAAAAACGGAACACCAAAATGGGGAGTACAAGTCCTTTTATGAGTTCGAGCTCGAACAACTGACAGCTTAATCAGGTGTCACATTTCAGCTGAGGAGGAATTTCCCAAAGACCACGGACGTCTCCATATAATAGGGTACCTGTTATCTGCGAGACAGTGATAGTCGGGGTATCCGTAAATTAGTGCCTAAACACGATCGTTGGTGGCGCCATGTCGTAGTTTGGACTCTTGCTCTAGGCAAGACTGCTGGTTTGAGGATGACAGTACTTTTGTCTGTAGGTGACTATGCCTATCCTACAACAAGTCGCAACTGTTGTCCCAATCTTACCGGCTCACTAGCAGCACCTCACCAGAAACACAATAGTAAAAGGTGATTTGTGGCAGCCTTTACGCATGGACTTGAGAATAAGACATCTCAGGGAGTGTTGTGGTTAAACGGAGATTACCCCTGTCTCACAGATATATAATGTCTCATACAAACACAGGCAATGACAAAGATGCAGTAAAGTTTCAATATAGTTTTTATTCAACACAAGTGCAATTTGCGATATGTTGCATGGGCTGCAATGATTAGGATAATGAATATTGCAAGAAATAGAATTGTGAAGACGAGAGTCATTACTACAAAGACCCCCACCATCTTGCAGTGCGTGTAAAAGACATACGAGGTGTAATATGCCCTAATACCCTAATGTGATAGGTCTAAACTCCTACCTAAAGGAGATCTTGGTTTGCTAAACCTAATCTGCCAATGCCATGTCCATGAGAGGAGCCCCCAACTCTCGTTACCTTGGAATCAGGTCTCTATCTCAGACTTCGCAGGGACACGAAGACTGGGTCAGCATCAAGACGACATGCAGCATCGATATCAGCGATGGTGGCGATGCCCTTTGGTCGGAATCCCTCTGATTATCTGTCTAAAGTACGATTTATTTATACAGATCTACCAGGACCCTTGACGTAGGTGTGTTCCCAAACAATAGAAAACAGACATGCTTGGGACGGCAATTATTATAAACAATCCCTCGAAAGTATAGAGAGGGAAAATCCCTAAGTGTGAACACCTATTTGTTTGTCTTTATTGCTTGATCTTGACACCTTAACGCAGTGGCACTGATAATGCAAAGCATAACAAGTGGCCTAACTATAAACAAGGCAGCCATCTTAGAGGAATTAAATAATTAAATGGGCTAAGACAGAGCAAGCTTAGTAGGTTAAAAGTCACTAGGTGACGGGGGCACGAGTCAGCAAGCCAGAGGCTAAGCTAACTCCTGATATCCCATTAAAACAAACTAGGATTCACTACACTCTGAGGGGGAGTGCTGGGGGAGTGAGAGCACGTCACCCCTGTGGCCTGCACCTTTACAAGGAAACGATAACAAAAACTGTTTGTTATTGTTTCCTTGTAAAGGTTTTGCAGCTGTCGCTGCTGGTGGGGGAGTGACGGATGGAGGAGCCACCCCTGACAATTACATATAAAATGCCAGTCCTGGAATTTTGCCATTCATTTTATCAATGTACCATGGGTGAGCCTTATCGCAAATTTTACCTCTTGTATGAGAGGGCCAGCATTTGGTATGGCTGACCCCCTCCTGTATGTCACTGCTGACAATTTTTTCTTCCAAGAATCACCTCTGTGTTAGCATCAGCATTTTGCAATGTCCTGCTCCAAGAAGTACCTCTAGTTTGCATGCGCTAGCCTTTTGCTATGGATGTCTTGTATATCAAGTTGTATCTCAAGTATTCCGGGTCCCTGTCTGTTAATAATTGTCTCCAGTATGCCAACACCAGTATTTTTCAAGGGCCAAAAAGAGGCTCACAAGCAGAATGACTTCAGAACTGGTGCTGCTGTCCGACTCTGTGCTGCTGGATGTATCGGAGCTGCTGTCACCACTGAGCGCAATGACCGTGATCAATGCCTCAGGCCTGACACCATTGCAGCACCTCCGAAGTCCTGTCACAGCTTGAGTCCTGAGTGCTGTGTCACTAACATCTGTGACAGCTGACTGCGCGGCAGCACCTGTGGCCCTGTGGTGTTATTGCGACACCATGAAGTAGATGCCTTACGTCTCGACCTGCTGGATTCATCAACCCCTTCTAGTTAGAAGGAACCGATGCCTCACATCTGATGTCGCATCACTTCCCCTTCAACCGTAAGGAACCAACACCTAACCTCTCTTGCATAGCAGTAAGGTACCAACGTCTCACCTCCCCAGAAGCAGTAAGGAACAGACACCGCACCGGCTCCAGCAACGCCTCACCTCCCCAGCTCTGTGCAATTTCTTTGTTTCCTCATTTTCCAAGGTACTGTACTTGGGGTCCGTGAGACTTCGTGGCCAGCCCACACTCCCTTACGAGTGGCGTAGGACTATTGGGAACAACTCAGTTAAGACGTTGTGATAGCCCCAATTGGAGCTCTTGTGTTTCTAAGCGCTGTACTAAGATTTAATTTTTGAAAATTCACATCTTTGCTTGTGTATGTTGTATTTTTGTTGTTTTGGTATTGTTTTACTTAGATAAATATTGGCAATTTTCTAACCTGGTGTGGAGTACCTTTGTGGTGTTTTCTGTGTGTGCGTGTGTGTGTACAAATGCTTTACACATTGCCTCTGAGATAAGACTGACTGCTCGTGCCAAGCTACTAGGGGGTGAGCAGTGGTTATCTTAGCTTTTATTTACCCTGAGTAGATTGAGGTTCCCTACTTGGACAGGATGCAAACCATTGCCAACTAGAGACCCCATTTCTAATAATAAGGTAAAACATAATATTTTGAATAAACAAAAACAATGAAAATCACTAGTTAAAGTTAAGTGAAGTAACTGCAACTTGCACACTCACCATTTACACTGGTGCCTTCAATGATGTAATTTCATATGTCATCAGCGATATTACCAATGATATCATTGAACATTATGAGGGATGCAATATATGAGGTTATAAGCAGTGCATGGTGAGTGTGCAAGTTATAGTTACTTCATTTAACTATAACTGGTGAATTTAGATAGGTTTTTTTTAGCTTAAAATGTTACATTTTAACTTAAATTTTCACTTAACTATAACATCTATTTAAACTTTTGTTTTTCACTTAATTTCTGAGTTTTTTTTATGGTAAGTCACATATTTTTAACATGCCTAACTATAATGTTACTTTAACCTTTGTTTTTTTCCAGTGAATTTGTAATTTTTTTTTAGGGCAAATTAATATGTAATTACTATTAGCACCACCCCCATGGATGGATCTTGAGGCGCACAGCCAAAGACGTGTCATTAGTCATAGGGACGTGTCTGAGACTAGGTCCTGCGTATAATACCCCAGCAGGCAGCCTACCCCACTGCCACTCAGCATTTTGTTGCCCACAGGGCCTGGACTGTGGCCAGGCCTTGTGCAAAACTCCCTGTGGGCTTCCAGCTGTCCACTGTGCACACCACTGGGTTGTCTGCATGTCTTGGCCTGCCCCAAGTGACAACCACCCCACTTTTTTTTATTTTACTATTTTTCGATCCCCCTGCACTCTCACATGAGTATGTGGGGCCATGTAGCTCCTGCAAAATTTACAAGGGAACCCAAAAACGTTTTTATTATTTATTTCCAGGTGGGTTCCTTTGGGAGCCCCCCACAAGGTCCAGGGGTCAGGGTACTTCTACACACACCCCTTATACTTTATCATTTTATTTCAGGACACAAGGACCAAGTCCCCATGTCTTGTAATGGAGGCTGCAACATTTATCTTCATATTGCGGCCAGCTAGTTAGGGCACAAATTCCTATGGAACTCGCAGGAGTGAAGCAGCTGATGGGGACAAAAAGCCCCCTCAGCCTATCAGATTGCTCTAAGTTTTGAAGCTGCTTTCCTGTGGGACTCTTGCGAACCCAACGGTCCAGATATCTAAACATTTTGAACCTTAATTTCCCAAAAAATGCTCAATGAATTTACACCAAATCACAAATAGCATGCTTTCTAGGTAAAAAGCTAGGCTTCTGCCATAATTTGTGTAATTTGTTCAGCTGTTTTGGCTGTTGTGCTGTTAAAAAATCCCTGTGAAAATTGCTTTGGGAAACTGCATTTAGGGGCCCCCATTATTCTCAGCCCTGGTCTGAAAGATCACTGGGAAAATGTTCAGGAAGGAGCTGAGCTGGGTGAACATTATTGGAAAGTTGTGTCAAACAGAACCACAGTTATTAGGAAAACAAAAAATACATTTCCTATGGTAACTAAATCCTAAGTATAACTAAACAGGGGCAACCTTCACTGGGGATTATATATTCCTCCCTCCGCAACCCAAATTTTATAGAATAACATGAGCTGCCCTGCCAAATTGCATTTCTTCTCATTCCAAGAGTAGTTGTGGTGTCTTCTTTCAGTGAGACAGTAGTGAAATGGCACTGCCAATATACTCACTCTCTGTGACCCACTGATACACGTAAATCCTCTATCAACAGCTAGTTTATTCAACAGTTGGTGATTGGTGGCGCCATGTTGCCCACCTGCATTTTTGCACCACTTTTGGGTCAACAAAGACTTCAAGAGCCAGAAGAAGGCGGGCAAGAAAACACTGTCACCCACCATTAGACCAAATCACTCATGTCTTTGTAGACCTGAATGTAGAAGGGGAAGGTCTGAGAAGTGAGTGTGCTCTAAAGTGACATTTCAGCAAAAGAAACAACTATTGTTTTTCACTACTGTGATATAAGGATAGTGAATTGCCCGATTCCGAATCCGGTTTTACACTAATGTCTTACAAAAAAAAAAAAATCGCTTGCTGCCCTGCTCATCTGAAATGTGAGTTATTGTCTTAGCATAATTGTAATTGCTGCAGCCCTATTGCTCTTGCTCATGTTATCCATGCCTAATGGAAGTGTTAGTCCCTGGTGTTTCAGACCTTTCTTTCACATCTTGGCTTCCAAGACAAGAAAGTGTTGAGAAGCTTGCTCAGCCGAAAACAGTTTACATTCTTGTTAGAAGTAACGTTCATTTTTATCCTATTTCAGACTTCGGCACTGGTACACCTTTTCTTTTGAAAAGTCATATGAAATCCATTTGAAGAATGTGTTCAGAATCTTATTAAATTGTGCCTTGCCTTTGCTTATGGGGCTCACTCAGTCACGTTTTTCAGGGTACCCCCGGCTGAAGAAATCTGATTCGCTGCTAATTATTTTTCCAGACTTCGATCGGTGGGTGCACAGATTTTCTTTAGCAATATTGATAGTACCAGCGCTCCTTTTGGTGCGGGTAGCAGAGCTGGACCAAACTCCACGCAATAACTCCAGGTGCCACAAAGGTAAAATAGAGGATTCTTCAGGTGGTCGTGGGCGGAGGATGGCTCGCTGTTCAACTCGGAGACCAGGCCAGACAGCACTAGCACCCCTTGAAATGTATGTCATGTGAAATCTGATTGTGGGATTAAAAAGGAAAAACTGAGATTTTCATCTAGGCAGCTGGCAATATGATTCATTGTTTCTTTGGTAGGTATGAGAGAAGTCTCGAGTTATCAGGAATTAGAGCTATGTGTGTAATTCACAGCAGAAGGTGGGTCTAGGTAGGTGCAGGGAGAGGAGAGCAAGCTCTGTTGAGAACTCTTAGCACAGACTTTAATGGATGAATATATGAATGAAAGAGGTCCGAAGGTCTAACTGCACCAGAACATCTGTGCACCCCGATAAGCTGTGCAACGCTGTCAGTATACAGACATGACCAAACTTCTTCATGAGAACTGTTTAACCCATCCGAACCGTTCTCATCCTTCAATGCCACCCATTCCACGGAATGAGCTGTGAAACAAGGCCAGGGACACCTAAATGGTCACTTGACTGTGCATGAGGGTGTTATAATGAAATGGGGAAAGGAAAATCAAAATCCAACATTGAAAAAGCTCCAACAAAAGGAACTCCCCACCCCTTGTAATGTACCACAACTGTGGAAAGGAGTTGCTAAATGTTTTGAATTCGTCCACACCTACAGGTGCCAACATGTCTAAAAATGCATTGACAAAATCAATCGATTTCGCAGAGGTGAAACCTATTGGCTTTGGCAATGCTTGTTTTAAGTGTTATGAGTTTTTTGGTGTTGCTCACGCACAAGTTTTGATCAGAAACATAGTCAAATATTACCTATGTATGTTTTGGCTCTGGGTAAATAGTACTTTATTTTTCCATGCCCTGATGGGGAAGTAACTTTTTTGGCTGAAACTGGTCCTATTTCCATCAGAGGAGTTCATCCAAAAAGAAAAATTGTGGCCAAAGAGCACTTTATCAGGAAGGAAGTAAAAAAGTAGAGTTTTCTTAATCTCCTCCCTGTGGAACCACATTGGACTACCATGGGGTGTATTATGGAATACATGCATAGACACCCACAGCACAAATCATAGACAAGGATATGACGTTCTCCGGCACCAATCAAACTCATATCCAGGCCCCTAGTCGTTTATAAATTAAGCACTGGTTTGTATTCACCATTTCCCAGCTCTCACTCTCCAGGCTGCACATCTGCAGGCACACACTGGAACAAAAACATAGTAGGTGGAAAGTGAAATAAGGTTTCTTCTGATAGACCGGGCGTATATTTATATTTAAATAATGAAGCAGGAAAACATTTCAGCTATATCACCATGACGCGTGGGAAGGTTCTGAGACATCGTTGGGGCAATAATCAGGAAGAAGTTCATGTTTTAGCTACAGAAACACTAGACACGTTTCTTTATACAGCGATTACTTATCCTTATGGCGGAGAACATATTAATGGCGTCTGAGGGATAAGGGAAAGGAGGAAAGAAAGGGATTTTATTTCTTTCCTTAGTATCAACAAACTCCCCAGCCCCGGGCCTCCAGGCATTCGAGCAGGCAGTGATTGCTTATCTAGTCAAAATAGGAACAGTGAGTTACAGAAGGGGCTGTCTAGAATGATTCTTATTGTTGAAAGTAGGATCAAACTGGCCATTCTTTTCATAGGTCATGTTAACTACTTTGAACATTTTTCATTTACCTTATAGCATGTCATCTGACTATTGTAGGTCCAGGATTCTTTACTGATGTCTTATGATGTGCACTTAGTGTTTCCATTGTCTTGTTCTGAAGATGCACCCTATCTTCAGTTTCACAAGCACTGGACTCTTCTCTATGTTCCACTTTAAAGGGCGTGTTCTGCGTATGTTCATTGAAAAAACCTTAGGGGCAGATTTACTAACATTTGATGCAGCACAACACAGCAACACAACCTGCCACACGGGGTCAAATGGATAGGGCAGGAATGTGCCTTAGCTACTAAGATATGGCGCATGCCTGCTCTCAGTGCTGCTGTTCTAGTGGCTGCAAAGCGCCACCGCAGACACCCTTGCACTGTGGTGCAAGGATGCATGCTTTGCAGGCACCTTCCTGCACAAAAACAATCCTCTGAGGCTTTTTCCTTCTTCTATGTGGGCTGCACAATGCAGCCCACGTAGAAAGAGGAAAACCCGAGGAGAAATATACATATTCCTCCTCGTTATACATCCGCTGGGAAGCCATAGCATTTTGATGCATTCTGAGCTTTACTATTTTTAGTAAATCTGGGAATGCACCAAAAACCATGGACGGATGCATGGGAACACCCATGCTCCCCCAATGGAACGTCTTTCCAAGGCAGAGTAATGCAAACCAGCAACTTGCACTGCCTTGCCATACTCCAAGTTTTCTATGGCCAGCAGAGCCACACAAGGCAGCTCTGCGTAGCCTAGTAAGTCCCATTTAAGGTCTGCGTTGCCCTTGTAGCGATGACGCAAGGGCAACAAAAGCCTTTAGTTCATCTGAGCAATGTGATCCAAGCAGAGTGGTGTGAAGTTATAAGTTTGCTCATGTAGAAGGTATATTTCATATTTTTGTAATTTCATGAATTATTTATTTCAGTGAGGTCTTTTGTAAAAATCTCACAATTGTGAGAAAAACTCCTGCAGAAAGTAATTTTGCAAGATTTTCAGAGACTTTTAGCACTTTTACTGAACAAAAATTCAGACTCAGATTTCAGGGGTTGACTTTGTAAAACAATTATGTGAATACCTGACACCACAATTATTTTTAAAAGAATACTACTAATTTCATGAAATTTGTGGAAGCAAAGTCTTACAATTTGTGCACCCATGACTCCAGATACACAAAAACTTCAAACGACACCAGTCAAAAGTCCAAGAAACTTTAGCAGCCTAAATTGTTTCACATGATAGCTTCAGACACAACTCCACAAATCAACATTGTTTGCAATACTAATATTTAGTTTTTGAGAAGGAGCCTATATACATACATGACTGTGTTCATAAAATGATTTGGATTGACGTTTTCCTCAATAATAACCAAAGACATAAAGTTTTTCCTATTGTCCAATAAATGTGATCTGGGCCTTCAGTGAATAAATAAGCTTATTGACACAAAACCTGAATAAATGTGGAAAATTGAATGACGTAGCATGGCGCCAGAATATCACCATACAAATGTTGGTGACGACAATAGTAACTAGGTAGAAAGGTATGACTTGCTGTTATGAATGGTAGTGCACTCTCAAGAGCACCAGCCCACTCATCTCCAGTGAGTAGCTCATAAGCTACTGGTAGCTGTCCACCTTCCTGTAAGTCTCTTCTGTGAGCAGCCCAGCTTAACAAATTGCAAGTTTTTGCTTGTTTGCATTAATATATGTATCACAAAATTTAAAGGCCCTCATTATGACCCTGGCTGTCTTCTGATCGCAAGGGCTAATGTTGCGGTAGTACTGCCAACTTGCATTCATACACACACTGCCATACATGCATTCAAACATGCATACTTCCAGACATACTCACACACATTCTTTCACACATTCACACTGACATTCAGACACACATTCCCTTCACCATTCTTACACGCATTCACTCATATGCATACAACCACGCAAACAACACAACTCACACAGACACATTCACACATGCACTCACACACTCAGACACACACACACACAACACCCCCCACCTTCCCATCCCCCTCCGCTGTCGGATGCCTGACTTACCTTGTCCAGCGAGGAGGTCGCCTGGCAAGGAAAGGGAAGGGGTGCCACTACCACCAGTGGCGTCCCGCCAGTAGAGCACCACTAGGCCATATTTCTGGTCATAATACCGCTGGCGGTATTCTACTGGCGTGGCGGTGCAGGTGGTAGCAGCGCCACCTTATCACCGTCCTCCAGCATGAGCATTGCCGGATTTCCACCCTTATTGTGGCCGAAGTCAGGCAGTGCTCATAATATGGCAGACAGATGGTAGCCGCGGTGGTGGTATGTTGGAGGCCGTCACCGTGGCAGTAGGCAGTATGTACTGCCAATGTCATAATGACCACCAAAGTGTGTATACAAGAAAAAAGTATTTCCTTTTTCAGAATTCCTAACCTGATGTTTGGAGAAAATTGGCTGAATTTCCAAAATGCATTTAATATACTTAAAGCTGATATTTGAGTAAAAAATTGGGATTTATTGGGGAGACATTACTTATATTACTTATAACTTTGGTGCCTGGGGAATTGTAGCTTTCTCTGTCCTATGTTAACCATGAAGATGCATTCAAAATGATATAGCATTTTTCACATTACTGCTGGAAACCCTGCTTGATGCACTGAGGTGATCATTGCTTAAAATATTGTAATCTTGTCTGATCACTATTACCACACAAAAAAAAATATGTGTAGCTCTGCATGATTTTCATTGAACGTAAGTAGCTTTGTTTTACAAAAATGTTAGAGGTCCCTGATCTAGCCAATAGCAATTTCTTAAACTTAATTCTAACAAAAACTCACACCAATAAGTAGCATAACTCTTACAAATACCCAGTGCAAAAATCAAGGTGTTGTTTTTTATTGCACCAGAAACATTGACTAAGTTACCCTTCACGAATATTACAAAATATCAAGGGTTTTAAAAATACACATTAGTATTAGCATTTGAGAACATTTTTCAACATTAAAAAAAATGTAGTACTACAAATGCTTTGTAATATGGGTCTGGTTTGCAATGTACCAGTTACTTTCTAAAAAGATAGTAGGAAAAAAATAAATATTTTATCCACGACCATAAAGCAAACTATGGATCAGCTTTCATATGACCAATGTAATTTTACTTTTAGGTACCGAGAGTGTATAGTTTTTTACTATACAATAGGGCCAGAAAATTATTTTTTTCTCATTTCTAATCTGTGTTCAAAGTGAATATCGTTCTCGTCGACAAGACACTCTCCAAGAATTTCAGCTCGGCATTCCATGGGAATAATTGAATAGAAAAAATTGGGTAGTCGTGGCCTTCTCACTATTCAGACAAGTAAAATCCAATTGCTGGAATTTGGGTATACTTAGACATTGTCTGTCTTGCCTCTGTGTAAAAGACAATTACCCAGCGTTTCAATTGTATAAAACATGTGGAGTCAAAGAACAGCCTAAAATGGGCAACTTAATATCTAAATATTGACAAAGCCATAAGGTCTGGGTTTAATGCGCTAATTCATGAAAAGTTACAATACTACAGTGTGACATGTGGGAGGCAGACTTCATGAATTGACAGGGAGGGCTGCAGTTGTACAGTAGTCCCTCATACAGTTCAAACCAAGCACAGGAGTGGAGGCAGAAGAATACATCCAAACAGACATTATCAATAGGAGAGAGATGCATACTCCACTGGGTTTAGTCAAAATGTGATTGACAAAGTATCAAGCTAATTGCTGAAAGGGGCTGTTGAAGAAAGCCAGTGGCTGAAAGAGACAGCCCTAACGCACACTCTCTATATTTATAGCAATGGGTCTACTTGACTGGTACTTTGTCAAAACCCAAACCTGAAAACAACAGATATAGACTGCTGGGAAGAACAATGGAAGACCATGTAGAGAAAGTCTCCATTTAAGTTCTAACAATAAAACGTCTGCCTAGATATTGTGAATCAGTGTAAACCCCTATAAATGTGGTCAATTACTGCTGGATCTAATTCAGATTTTCATCAGGACTGACACTGTCAGAACTTGAAAGAGAAGCTACAGCCACGTTTTCCAAGTTTAAAGTTTAAAGAGACAAATTTATTTTTTCACTGCACAATTCTTCATATTTGTAGAACAATTTGTTGTAAAAATCTGAAAGTGTCTTGCTTACTTCAGAAGCAGAGCTGTGGAAATTATCAGTGCTTAATTTGTGCTTGTTGTTTCCGGTGCTGAGCACCGGCACTTATTTTTGAGGGCCGGGGCTTATTCTTCTGCTTCAAGTGTTTGCTGCGAGCAAAAGACACATATCGGAAAGAGGGAGGAAGGGACAAACGAAAAAGCGACACAAAGATAGAAAGTAGAAAGCTGTAAGAGTGAGCTGAAGGGGCAGGGAGTGGCTTTATATGGATTGAGGAGGCCCGAGATGGCTTCAGGATTACTCTACCTCAGTATTCTGTGTTCACACATTTAATTGCAGCAGCTGCATGTTTAAGAGGAGGGTTTGGGCACCAGCACCTTTTTATTTACAAATTAAACACTGGGAATTATGCGACAATGAGGTGTAAAGCTATGTGGCATGATTAGCTGAATTGTGAGCCAAGAAAGGACAGATTCTATGAGTGATTTGATTTAAGGTAAATAGCATGGCACACTTTATGGTGTTAGTAATCTACTTTGACAATTTACCACAACTGACAAAAAATTGACCTCTATATACTAAGAAATACAGATGATCTTTAAGAAAGAAAATATACATATACCCACATCAAATGCTGTTCTTCATATTAATAACCAAAATACATTTTTCTGTCTTGCATGGGAGCAAAGAAACAGAATTTTATTAATAGTACCAACACTACCTCCCATAGTACAATAGTTTGTGTAAAACATAGACATTGTTATTTTCAGCAGAACACAAAACTACATGTCCGCACTTATGAAAGGCGAGGCTCTCATTTTTGGTATCTCAAATATATTGGAAACACTGCCTCCTGGATATTAGAAAAACCCCTGGAGTTCAAGGGTGGGTTCAGGGTAAAGGGTGTGGATGACAGCATAATGCATGGGAAACGGATCAACTCACTTCAGCTATTGGCTTTCTTGCATTGAGAGTGATGGCTGTCTGAACACAGTTATGCATTCATTTAAAAAAAAAAACTGCACTTCAGTGCGCTGGTTGGTGAACCAATACACTATGGGGGTCATTCTGAGCTTGGCGGGCGGCAGGAGCTGCCCGCCAAGCGGGAACTGGCAGAATACCGCTGCGCGGTCAAAAGACCGCCGCTGTTATTCTGAGTTTCCCGCTGGGCTGGCGGGCGACCGCCAGAAGGCCGCCCGCCAGCCCAGCGGGAAACCCCCTTCCATGAGGATGCCGGCTCCGAATGGAGCCGGCGGAGTGGAAGGGGTGCGACGGGTGCAGTTGCACCCGTCGCGATTTTCAGTGTCTGCTTGGCAGACACTGAAAATCTTGGTGGGACCCTGTTAGGGGGCCCCTGCAGTGCCCATGCCATGCTGGCTACACCCGTTACCGCCAGCCAGGTTCTGGCGGTCGAAACCGCCAGAGCCAGGCTGGCGGTAAGGTGGTCGGAATCCTGGGCAGCGGGAAACCGGCGGGAATTTTTAAGTCATTTTAAATGTTTTATCTATGTCTTCAGGTTCCTGTGTTCTACAGTAAGATTAAAAGGTTTATATCACTTTTTTTAACTAGACCTTCCAGCTAGAAAGCACACATTGTTCTTTTAAAATGAAATTCATTTTTTATATAATTTATTTTATCTTAAGTGTATGAATATGGCCTCCATGTTTAAGTGTATGGATGCTTTTATTTTAATTTCCCTGGCATCCAATTGCAATAATATTTTTTAAGTGTAACTATTCACCAGCTTGACAAAGTCAGAGCTTCTGGCTTTGCCAATGTTTGTTTTGAACAAGTGGTGGAGAAACCGAGTTCTCCACAGTAGCTACTGTGATTAGGTATGACGTAAATGAAGAAGTTCATTTGGTGACTATGGCAAGTGCAACCTTCCTCCAAGTCTGATTAGTATATAGATGCTTGAAAGAATTCTCCTTCATATTTGTCCTAAACACATAAAGAGCTCCCCATACTGAAGCACTCTTCGAAGAAGCCCTCAGCACCGCACATCTTCCTGACACATTCTGTGATGCTTTCCTAATCTCATTATCTAAACTGCACAAAGACCTGATGCTTCTTGATTCGTACCGAACGCTGGTACTGTTAAACTCTAAGATATTGGCCAAAATCATAGCAGGTTGCTTGGCACCCCTAGTCCCATTTCTGGTACACTCAGACCAGAACGGGTTTGTACCGGTCCATACCACACCCTTCATATACAACACTTTTTCCAAATCCTTGAATATGCTCCATCCCACTGGCCCCAGGTGGGCTGTTTAGCGCTTAATCCGGAGAAGGCGTTTGATTCGCTAGAATGTTCTTTTCTGTTTAGGACCCTGCTGTGGTTCTGAATGGGGACCCAGTTTCTCCAACTGGTGCGTTTCCTATATACTTTGCCAACAGCCTGAGTTATGTCGGGGCCTCTTCTATCTGACCCTAAAATTATACACAGAGACATGAATCAAGCAGATCTCATTTATCCAAGAGATCTTTACCAGTTCCCCACTGAAATAATTGATATCCTCAACACTTACGAATCTCACTCCGGATTGTGGGTAAATTGGTCTAAGTCAAGTCTTTTCCCACTAACACTCACCATGCCCAACCCTGGCCTGTTCCTCATCACTCCCTCTCTGACCTGGCAACCCGATACTTGCATATAGCTAGGTATCCAATTTTACCATTCGGTTCCTGGCTTGTTTGACAGGAATTTGACGTGTGCCATCACATCACTTGACATTCTGGAAGACACTGCCTTTATTGGTGTCAGGACAAGTGGACGTCCTGCCTTGCTTTCTCTTATTTTGTCAACCTCTTTCTGTATGTTCCCACCCCTTTCTCCTGCTCTTTTGAATGTACCATTCAGGAATTTGTCTAGAATGCTTCCTAATGCAGATTAGCCCTCTCCAAACCCTACAGGCCGACTGACCAAGGAGACCTGCCAATTCCCAACCTAGAACATTATTACCTGGCGGCCCAATTGCAATGGGTGTCATGTTGGATAGCCTCCCACCAGCCGGCTGACACAGCTATGATGTCTCCCACCTGGAACCTTTCAAAGATTCTACATTTGTTCCAACTCTGTGCCAGGTCACTTATGCCCCAGCCTCTGCTACTAAATGTGGCCTATTGTTACTTCCACAGATGCTTATGCCTCACTAAGGCGACGATCCCTAATACCCAGGCCGTTGCTCTCCTTGGGATAGCACGGGGCTCCCATGCGACTACAGCAAAGGAATTGTCACCATGGCACGCGGTGGGAGTCCACACCCTGGGTGATCTTTATGACTATGGAACACTCCTTCAAAATGAAGCCCTAATGGAGGCTACTGGTTTGCCCCAATGGGCTTTCCTCCTTTAATTCTCTTATTGGACCTCGGAGACAGACATGGAGAGACCTCACCCAGGAGCCTCCCATGCACCTTACCCTGCAATATCTGCACATGTTTGGCAGGGGTAGACACTTGGTGCACTGTTTGGCAGACCTTCTGCATCACCATACCTCTTTACCTCTCAAGTCTCTCTGAGACTGCTGGGAGGCTGATCGTGGACAACCATATATGGACAAGGAGTGGTCTTCCTTGTTAGAAAGCCCAGTACGTGTGCCTTGCAATACACAGTTCTGGCTGATACAATGCTAATTTACCCATAGAGCTTACCTCACACCTGATAAAACAACAGATACTTCAACCATACAGACGCCAAATGCCAGCGCTGCTATTTGATAAACGCTGACTTGCTGCACATGTTATGGGAATGCCCACACTATTGGAGTAAGGTGCTGCACCTACTGTCCTACTGTGTGGACTGGAACATCCCGTTCACTTGGGAGGCTTGTGTTCTGGAACTCTCCTGTAGGGACAAAAAGCACAGAGTCAGGTCCCGATTTTTGGACCTGTGACTTCTGTTAACTAAGAGATTCATTACCTGTAAGTGGCGTGTGTTTGACCCACCATGCTATGTAGCATGGCTGCAATCCATGTTGGTCTGGGTTCCACCTAGAAGATAATCTCGGACTTCACAAATATCCAATAGCCATTAATTGGGGCACAGTACTGGCAGACCTCCAAACACCCATACCTGACACTCCTGTGCATGTAAGTTCACTGTCACCAGGAAAGATAGAGAGCTTGGCAGAATTGCCACCACTGCACATGCCACCAGGTACACCGCACACACTCCAACACTCTCCTTCACCGCGCACCACACCAGCACCCAGATAATTCAACAGCGATACTCCCAATGTTCCTCATGCAGTTGTGGTGGAGGAGTAGTTACTAGATTCTCCCGGGTAGATGTAAATCACTGACCTCATGGTTCACTTGCCTACTGATTCAGCTATGAGCATCCCCTTTTTTGGTTTTTCTGTTTACAGTTCAACTAGCTGGGTTAAAACTTTTCTTTTTACAATGCTTAAAATGTATCTATTATAGTGCATTGTCGACACTCCTGGCTATGAAGTCACACATGCAAACCTGCGTCCTCTGTGCCTCATCTACCTTACAATCTGTGTTTTAACGATATTGCTCAGGACCTTGTATACTTAACTCCTTGTGATATGTGATATGATATCATGACGGTCAGTTCACTGTTTTACATACTGAATGCCTTTGTGTACCCCTGTTCCACACATATCACTATAGCCCTCATTATGACTTTGGCGGTCTTTTAGTAGTACTGCCAAAGCCACGGGCGCCAGAAGACCGCCAGTGCTGGCGGTCTTCCTCCCACCATATTACGTGTACTGCTGGATTTCCGCCACATTTTGGACAGAAATTAAGACGTAGTTGTGCTGGTGAGCAGAGTTGCAGGGGCGGTACCACCACCGGCACCGCCATGCCAGAAGGACTCCGCCCGCCGTATTATGTGCAGTAATACGGCGGGCGGGGTCCTGATGGCTAGGCGCTGCTGGAGTTAGAAGCGCCCCTTCCCGTTCCCTGCCACATGACCTCCTCCCCAGACTAGGTAAGTCAATCGTCTGACAGGGGTGGGGGGTGGAAGGGTTGGGTGTGTGTGTGTGTGAGTCGGTGTTGTCTGCATGCGTGCATGAATATGTGTATGGATGGTTGAAGGCGTGTATGAATGTAGTAGTGAGTGCGTGTATGAATGTACGTGTGTATGCGTGTGTGTATGCTGAAGTGAATGCGGGTATGTATGTTGAAGTGAATGCGAGAATGAGTGCTGAAGTGAATGCGTGTATGGATGCATGCGAGTGAATGTATGTTAGTGTTGGTGAATGTAGGGTGCGTGTGGGTGTCTGTGTGCGTGTGCATGTATGCTGGAAGGGGAGGGTGTTGGGGGGGCACTGTACCTGGTTGGGCGAGGGGGGTGCTGTACCTAGTGGGGGGTGGTAGGTGTGGGGTGGGTATTGTGTTTGCTGGGGGAGAGGGAGAGTCGTCTTCCAGTGACAGGGAAAAAAATCCTGATACCAGAAGTCTTTCCGCCTCGGTTTTCGTGGCAGTGCTACCGCCACAGAAACCCTGGTTGAAAGGTGGCTCCTAATACCGCTGGTGGTCTTCTGTGGACCACTGAGTCGTAGATGCTCATCTCTGGCCCAGCAGGTCCGACCGCCCTGGCAGTCTGAGCAGTGATGTGGCGGGTTGGCAGAAGCCAACCCAACACACTCATAATGTTGTGGTCTTCACCGCCAGCCTGTTGGCGGTGATAACACCACCGTGGCCCAGGCGGTCTACTCATAATGAGGGCCTATGTGTATACTACTCAGATTTAGCAATGTAAGCACTGTAAAACAAAAACTTCAAACAAAAAAAATGCAATAAAGCAGGTTCAAACAAAAAAGAGCTTCCCATGCTGAAATCTGAGACTCATTTCAGATAACTACCTAATTCCATATGCTTTCTAGAATGTCAGAGAGAAAAAGCTGAGATAGTTTCTCAAAAATCTAGTTTGAGTCACTATCAAAGGAAACCTCCTCTGGCGCATCTTTCAGTTTAGTTTTCAGGGAAGATAGTGGTTAAGAATAGTAATAGATTCTCTTCTAATAATGTTATCATGATTATACTTATTTCTTGATTACCATCCGAATGCCATGATTCTCAGAAAAGGGGCATAGACATCTTTATAACCTGCCGCCTCCCTCCAAGATGATCGTTTGTATATAGGATCAAAGAGGAGGCAGAGTCTTTTCTTGTGGTCTCAGTTCCTGTTAGTACCATACATAGGAAGGAATTTTCAAGGAAAGGGTGTGTGACTACTCACAACACATTTTTGCTCTTATTTGTTTTCATTGCAATCTTCACCCCTTTGCTACCTTTTTGTCCCCAATGTTTGCTCCTTGCTTTTCAAATGTTCTGCTGTATTCCACTTCAGGGCACCATTGTCTGGCTATTTTTGTCTTTCTGGTATTAGGAGGCGTATGGTACCTTGCTACCTTCTTCGGTACTAATCTTCAATTTCCATTAAGACCTATAAGATTGCCAAGAAGATTTTCACTATAGGTAGGGTTTCCTTCTTACTTTTTAAAGATAAATGTCACCTTTGATGTTCACAAATCTGTGTTAATGGGAGAAGTGCTGTATCTGTGGTTGACCAGGAAGGAGACTCAATAGAATTTCTCAATGTCCAGTCCTTGACATAACTGGCTTTGGAATAATAAACCTTCAATTCAGGATATTTTTCAGTGACCAAAGGCAATAATATTTTAATCCAGCTAGTACATCCCTCTCATATTTAACAATCACAAACCTAGTTCAAGGTGCACTGCTTCAATACTTGCTGGCTTAAGGAGTGTAAGTACTGTTTTCAGACTGTTATTTGTCATGTGCATGTTCAAGCATTGAAGGGGTTACGTCAGACAAAACTACAAGGCATTTTCTACCAGCAAGCTTGTAGAGAAAGAGCTGATATCTACCAATAAAGGACATTAGATGGGTTTGGGCCATTCACAGCCGCTGTAGGGTTATTGAAAACCAACACCTTACGTCATACAACCTCAGGTTGTTTTCAATCGTCACTACCAGGTACTATACCAATCAGCAATTATCAATCAAGAATTAACCAGTTGCCATTTATATTCTCTATGTCTGATACCAAAAGAGACTATTTGTGTTTTTGTCATATCAACTATTAATATTAGTAAGGCAGTATGTCTGTAATGTAGATATTTGGTGCTGCCATCCCACTGAGGATTCTGTTGAGACTGACTAAGCCATCTGTATAGATCAGTGTTCCCATGCATGCCTGTCTGAAACCTTAGGAGGGAAGCGGTTTGTGTTCTTAAGCACAGCTGGCAGATCAGGAAGGAATGGGGTCAAAGAGAATGGGTGCGAGGACTAACAACCATTTCAATTGATATGCTATGTCTATTCTGGTTGTTAAAAGGCTAACACTGTCCAACCGGATTTAGTCAAGGTTTGAAGTGAAGACTCTTAATTAAGAAGAATATAGTAGATGAAAAGCTCGGGACATTGAGTTTTGGGCAGCAGTAAACCCGGGTGACAGAGTCAAATGGTGCAACACTGACATCCACAAAGCAGGCAAAAAGCCTGCCACCAATACTGAATTTCCACACAGTGTACCACAGTGGAAAACATGATGGTCGTGCTCAGACCTTGATGAAACCCTACCTCCTCCAACAGAGTCAGATTATGTACTAGTTCACAAAAGGATCAACATCCAAACCACAAACCAGTACCAAAACAGGTTCATGATCCACTAAATACAGACCTTACTAAAAAGTTAATATTATCAATGCTTTAACGGTATCTGTTAAATAGATCAGAGTTCTACAGTTCAATTTTTACAGCTCTATGATTTTTGGGTGATTATTGTAGAGTCATTGCATTGGAAGTAATAGCCCCGACCAGACGTTGATCTTCATTAGCTTGTGATTATTATTTATATTTGATCTTTCTTATCCTTCACACCATCTCCTATGAGTTAGGCCACGAATACTCAACTAAGTGAATTAAGAGTGTCACAAAGACATTGGAGTCTCAAGCTTCCATTGTTTACTAAGTATTCAGCCTCCTGGTAAACAGGCAACACATGCAGGGCCATCATCCATATTTCTAAGTGAGTCCTAAAATGTAATTCCCCAGGGAATATGCTGCAATATGTCATGCTGCTTGCGTTTATTGTGATTAGTCCACTCTCTTGAAGTGCCCCTTGCTTCATGCCCTGCATCTCATTGTTTTAGGTATCAAACACAAAAGACCATCCATCAACATGCATAACTATTGTTTTAAGGGACTCACCAGGATGGTGGATCCTGGCAAATAGGTGGGACTTCCAAGGTGGGGGCAGCCAACCACAACTGCCACAGGCCCTTTGAAACTCGGTAGGAGCTGGGGGTAGTGTGTAAATCCACAAGATCCTGGCTCTTCCTCATGACTGGAGAGTGGGGTGCTGGGACAGGCTTCAGGGGCACAAGGTAATCATCATTTAAGCTGGCTGACACAGAGCATTGCCCTCATTTACCAGTGGCAATCCTGCTGCCACTTTAGACCTGTGGAACCCCACCCTCATCTTGGGAATACTGTGTGTTCTTTTTCACACCCTCAGGTCCCAATGAATAGGTTCAGTGAGAATCAATTTTTAAATGTATAACATTATAATTGTGCTAGTAGCTGATTTGTTCTCTGGTTTACTACTTGCTGTATGTCTATTGTTGTATATTGCTGAATAGACTTGTGGGTGGCCACAAATCTGGTAGACACCTTGGCATCAGATAGACTCTGGATTCATCTGTATTTCTGCCCTAAGCAAGGGGTACTGCGTTGATTATATAGAGTTTGACAGTTGGCTCCACAGATACTGCCCTGGGTATGTGGGGGAGATGGTGCCTGTGCCAAGGGACCAAGTGACAGCGTGGTTGTCCCAGCCCAACTCCTAAAGGGTGCCATGGGGATTCCTCCTTAGGGCTGAATCTAGTGTGGTTGGTTTTATTTAGGGGCTCAAGTTACAAGTTGGCCAGGGCCCGCTTGGACTTGAAAACAGGTGAGCTCATAAAGCAGGAAAGAACTGGGGGCCTACACATTGCAGCAAGAACCCACAACCAAACTGATGATGCTTAAGACGCAGCAGAGAGGTAAACCAGGACTCTGAACAATTTTTGGTTACGTGGTTTGATGTCTAGATTCTGTAAAAATGAGACATAAAAACAATATGTAAAAACATGTTGTGTGATGGTTGTAATAATGTTTGTTACTTTTAAGAAATTCATTTTTATTTTCCTCGAAAATCCAGGTTCAGGTCAGTCAGCCATGGGTACTTGTGGTTGGGTATTCTTGTCCCTGGTTGTCTTCCATCGGGTCCCCGACCGGTTACTAAGGTAGGCTTGCAATTTCATCCAAAGGACAAAAGTACATACTACGTTTTTTGCATCCACCTTGAGATTACTGAGCTGATCACCATCACCACCCCACAAGACTCCCCTCTTTACCTTGACTTTTCCCCTGTCCCGGGGCCTCCCTGCACTAAAAACCTAACCAGCTCAGGGACTCCAGTCACAATCTCTTAAGACCCATTCATGTAGAAGTCAGTGAAAACTATTAATAGGAGCACAGGGTCACTGAAGATTAAGAGGCTGTGACTCTTGAACATTCCTTTTAAGAAGGCTGTTCACATATTGACTTTATGATCTACCAAATCATCTATGCAGATTGCTGCAATAAGATTGTGTATCTAACAAAGGTGGCAATAGGGAAACAGCAACTCACCCAACTATACTTCATCTCATGACCCACAGCTCAATATCTCACACAACACCATCCAATCCACTTTGCATGAAGCTATATTCGATAACTCATCCCATACTACACCTCACATCTTAATCTCCTTCAGATACCATACCTCCCCACAACAGATTCTATCACACCAATCAAAATCTACAGCAATGTCCTATATTCTGTTACTGTGTGTCACCCCTAATCAACTACACAGCACCAGTCAGCAGAAAATACCAACATACCTAAGTACACCTGTGAGGAAAGCAGTTCATTATATAGTGTGGTTGTGAGACAGATTGTTTAAAAACCTTAGCTCAACCCTGGGTAGCTGTGGCTCTGAGCAGTCGGGTCTTATCAAAGGAACAAATGTAAAGCACTAAGAAGTACCAAAGCCATCAAATAAGAAAGAAATTATACATGATAAAAATTCAACACAAATTTATAAAAAATAGGTTGTATTTGTATCTTCAAAATGACACCTCAACTATAGCAATCCACCAGAAGGTTGCAGAGAAATGAATTTAAAGGAAAAATAAGTCACTGCTTTTTGATTCAACACAATGAAATCATTGTATTGGACCGCACATGTGGTCAAACTTTGTAAACTTTGGAAATTACTATGGCAGGAAGTGACTACAGGAGCAAAAGAGGCTTGGCTGGACAGTTACTTTGCAGTCAACGCACTCTCCAGTCCAGTTCCAATCTTTATAGTCGAACCCCAACCGATTATAATGGCGTGGTTATGATGCAAGGGATACGCACTGCTGAAGATACTGAAGAATGCTGATCTAGTGACAGAGGTCTTCCTGGTGCCTCCCATGGGTCCACGAACAAGGTGGGGCAACTTTTGCGACAGGGGTTGATGTCCCTTAAAGTCCAGTTGAAATCCAGCCAAAAAACATTTGTCACTGGTCTACTAGTCTCCAGTTACAGCAAAACTAGCTGTTCCCTTTAACTAGAGATAACATCCATCTTGGATGACCAAACTGCACTCAGACAATTTTTCTGGGTCCCGCAGACTCAAGAGCAACCTTTGATTGTTGGTTCTCAGTTTCCCAGGCTGCATGTGGGCAATCAGCAGTGGTCAGACGTTCTCAGCTTCCAACTCCCCAAAACAGGCTTCCTCAACGTCTGTGGCATGTATCTGTAACAGTAAGTCAGCCAACTAACACGTGGTGTCTCCTCTTTGGTCTTAGGCTCAGGGTGACTTTTCTTCCAGCACAGCGCCACAGTCCTCTCTTTGCTACCCCAATGAGAAGCAGGCACAGTCCAGTCTTGGTGCAGCTTCTCCTTGCTGGGTCTAGGGGACAGCAGAGCATTCCTTCTTCAATCCACTCTTCATATTTAAGCTGTGGGTACTAGGGGTGCCACTTTATGCCTAGTTGTGTCCTATGGGGATGGGATTACTACTGGTCAATGAGTTAACAGGTCCCATCCAACTTTGTGATGACTTTCTGTAAAGCATGTCACCTAGTTATTCCGCTACACATCCATCGGAAAAATGGTTTGAAAATGGCCTCCACCTCTCTGTCCTCAAGCCAACCTGTCTGCAAGAACAAAAGAGCAGCCTCTTGTGTGTGTCTACCATTTGCCCTTCAAAGGTGACTTCCCATTTGAAGCTCGGCTCTTGGGCTGACAACAACCTGTTTGGCCTTCCTGCCACAGAGAGGTCACACCTCTTCCAACAGTAGGCCCTTTGTGTTCCTTCCTGAGAGTCATTCATATCTCCCTCCAAGAGGTAAGAAGGCTGTCTTGTGACCAGCAACACAAATAGTCAATGGAAAACTTTGGACAACAAAGTGGCTACTTACTAAAGTTGCCACTGGTGCAAAAGTTGCATTAAATTTGACTTAGGCATCAAATCAGATTTAATGCAGCGATTCTTTTGATGCCTTGAAGTATAATATTTAGTAGTCCCATTCAGAAATTGGCACTGCTGAGCTGTCAGCGTGTAACCCTGTACCTGCCAATGGGGCTACTAGCCTTTACACAGTAAGCACGACTATGCTGTTTTTTTTTTTACTGTCATGACATGTCAAGTTTAGAACTACATGTCCAACTTTTTAATATAATGCATCCTGCCTCTAGGGCTCAGCAGGCCTACATAAGGGTGACTTACAAATATTTAAAACAAAGATTTGGTCTTTGTCATTGCTTTAAATTGCAAAGTTGAGTTAGCAGTTTAAAACTGCTTTGCTAGCCAACAATGGTGGACGTGGATTCAAACTCATGCTGGCATAGTAAGTGTTGCAGTCAACAAGAGACACTTTAACTTACAGGTCCTGGGTACCCACGGTACCATATACTAGGGACTTATAAGTAAGGAGGAACCAATCAGACATATACCTTTTAAGGGTTAGAACACTGATACCAAGCTCTGCATAGCAGGCATGAGAGGACCATCAAATTTGAAAAACCAGCAGCATCAGTCCAAAAACTTGAAGGTGATCATGCTAAAAGATGTGTTTCCTTACAACACAGCAATTTATTACATTACTAAATTACATACACAGAAAATATCCACTTCTCCTGCATAGTGCACCAGCCATCCCAGTACCTGGGCCCATGTATAACACCACACCAAATGGAAAAAACTGCAATTTATGTCATACATCACTGCAGCTCAGTAGCGTAAACTACTTCACTCGATACCATATGCCACAATAGATATATCATTGCACAGTACAACATTTCTCTACTTAATAACACAACATCACATTCAAGACATCATTAAATCCTGCTAAGCACACATCAACCTCATATCAGACTCCACATTCATCACAGCACACCACAACAAATCACTCACTCCAGATCATAGTCGATTGCTCCATGCATGCCACTGGACATGAGGTTATATCATTAGTTAATAATATTCAACATGTTTCTAACAACCCAGTCACAACAGGTATGGAATCATAATATTTAGTAAAAACCCATACAGCATCATACATCAGCAAACCTTGTTACCCCTAATCACACAAAAGACACAAGCCAAAACGCCATAACACCCCATATTCAAGTACACAAAACAACATACCACAATCTAACAAATTATACTATAGCACAATGACATCAACAGACACAGCATACCTATAATTATGTCACACGGTGTATCTATGGGCCAATTGACCAGTGTAACCATAGCACAAGGCTATGTAAGTAAACCTAATCTGTGCCCCAACTGTGTCTAAGTCCAGATAAAACCATCCAACACATATTATGTTATACAAGACCACTACATAATAATCCAAACACTATTTCAATATGCTAATCCATGCTTCGTCATACCATACACCATGACAAGATACAACCTTGAACATTACATCAAACATACAGACCATGATACATCATATATTTCCCAGTAGACACTTCACCCACTATAACATATATTGCCCACACTAGCAACTACAGTATCACATGATGCAATTCTTATTAGTACACTGCATCAAACTGCCCCAAAATGCCTAATTTTGTAGTGAAAGCATGTTAGAGCATGCTCAGAGCTGCCATTTTAAATATGTTTTTAACTTAGCATTTCTTTTCTGTCAGTCACTTTTTACATGGCTTTTGTTTATGTGATAATGTACTGTGAAATCATTGTACATGTTGCTTGTTCCTTGTAAGCACTGATGCCATGTAGTCTGTACACACTGTCCAAAGCTGAGCACACAGAACATGATGTCTAAACATTCTAATTATCCATGGAGACAGCTCCACATTTGTAGAAATATCACAATGTGGAGTTTACACCTCTGACACAGTGTGACACGTAGGGTGCTTGTATTATAAAAACTGACTCTGTGCTATATGCAACAGAGGAGCACTTCCACTGGGCTTTTCCTCGAATGTGGCACACAGTGCCTAAGATGCAGCTTGGCTGACTCTGATGCTGATCTTGAATCCGACCTCTACCATTCACAGGACCAATAACCTGCACTACACCAGATCCGCTTCCTGGGGTCCTGGTACATCTTACCCAAGTATGGGGGTTTGGTTTTCCCATAGGAGTTTACCAACACAATCACAGAACCGTGGTTGATCTGCTTATCTATTTCACAATCTTTGTAATGCTTGTTACCATGCTTTGTCTCCATTGCCCCATAATCCCAGCTCATGTTTTTTAATACAAGATTAAGATTGTTGCAATAAATCCTCTAAAAGACATTGCTGCATTTTTGTGTGTGTTATCTTGGATACTTGGGAACAAAATGGTATATCTGTTACCACGATTTCCTTGGGAATCTGAGTAGTTGTGTTCGAGGTTGCAAAACCTATCTGGGACCTTGGAGTGTTTAGGGAGTCAGAGGGGGCACTGTGAGATAGCTAGGAGTGATAATAACATATCCTGAGGGTACACGTAGACTGGGTCGCTATGAATGTTTATGTTGACCAGATACACATTCCTACCTGAGTTGTAGTAACTGTATAAAAATTCCAGATCACACAATATCAAGCTATACAAGACCACTCCATAATGCACTAAACACCACCACAATATGCTAATCAGTACCTTATCATACCATGCCAACATCCCAATATATTACCTTGAACATTACATCAACATACAGACCTTGATACACCACACAACATTTCACAACAAACACTGCACCTGCTACAACATATTGGTCCACTGTAGCAGCCACTGCAGCACACCATGCTGTTCATTTTCACTGATCAACAAACCACACCATACCACTATGCACCTTTTGACATCATCCATATTTTTATGAACAAGCACATCATCATACCATGTCATTGTGTGCAAAACTCCACAAACCACACCACAGGCGATAGGGTAATCTGAACATCTAACACTTCACTGCACCTTTGTACAACACGCTATATCACACCATATTATTAACCCCCAAATCACATAATAAAATTAAACACCAATTCCATTTTGCTTGGGGGGGAGGGGTCGATAAGAGCAGATAAGTCCAAATTCATAATTATACACTTTTCCAGCCACTGACCATCACATGACCATTAAGGTGTCACATTGCGGACTTCCAGTCACTAGCCCAAAAATTAAAGACCAGCACCAACTCAACTCTAATATGTCAGTAAGAGTTTTACTGGGGAACCAAAAAACGTGCACATTACAACCTATCACAAACAGTGATGGAACACAGCTTATATTCACACACTCATATTGGTAAGGCTAAGAAGTATTATTCTACAGCAGAAGATTGGAGTAAGGGGACGGGGAGCTCATGGGGAATGACAGCCCACGCACATGACCACCAGCAAACCTGATAGCACTGCGGCAGTAAAATTACACAAATCAATAGTAAATAACATTCCAGAACACAATTTAAACTGTGGGATTCAATACAAACAGACATATGAGGGTTGAGGTGGAAGGTCGAAACCTACTCTGTGTAAGACCACCATTCAGTAAGGGCCACTCCATCACCCAGCGCATAAAAAACAAACAATGTCAAGCAGTGACTCTGCGCTATTTAAAAGCCCTGTAAGAGAACATAACATCTGCTGTTCAATATACACATGGAAATTACATTTTTAACAAAAAGCCATTGGAGGTCAGTAATCTGTGTTTGACTTCAGAGTCCCGCCAGACCAGGAGCACAAGATGCTGCTACCTGTGTCTGACTGTGTCTTTTCCCCAGTGATTTTATATTATCTATCTATCTATCTATCTATCTATCTATCTATCTATCTATCTATCTATCTAGTCTTTACTCTTTTCCTAGATTTACTAAGAATGCTGGGCTAAAGTTTTAGCGCGAAAAAGCAGATACTTCCATGGGTGATAGCCATATGACACCTATTTTATCACAAACTTTTCGGAAGGGGTTCCTTTTGTAAGAGGAGATTCTGGGAGCTCTGCAAAATAAACATCCGAATAATTACATACAGCGGTGAGGGCCAACTTGGCGAGGGGCGCACAGCCCCCAGGGAGAATTGTTGTGGAGCCCTCGATGCACCGGCCGGAGACCTTTCCAAACAAAAGATGCGCAGGAATCCGGTAAGAACAATGGAGTGCGTAAAGCTAGGCCAGCCTGCCTGTTCCACCATTGTCCTCCCATTGTCCTGAGCCCGGTCAGGCCAGGCTCACTGAAGGGCCTCGTGATGGATGCAGCCCTGACCCCGCTGCAGCCAGAGCTCCAGGCCCTGACCCATGCAGGCCGCAATTAACCAAAATTAGCCAGCTGCGGCCCCGGCTGCAACTTTCTCGCTGCGTGAACGCAGCAGCCACTTTCTTTGTGCGAGTACTTGGCCCTCCCACCTCCTTCAAAGAGCCTTTGCTTCGGGGTCTCTCCCTTTGTGGGCTGCCCTCACGCTGGAGGACACTTAAGCTGCCCTCTATTAACCCGGATGATCCCCCACTCATTAGCTTCTAAGATGGCTGCTCTGAAATAAAGCTAAGAGCCATACTTCAGGATTTGCCATTTGTTAATAAGGTGCCAAAGCAATTACCCAACGAGCTGAACAATTATCAGCCTCAGGATCCGAGTGTCCGGGATGCCAGCCGTCTAATGACGTGCAGGAAGGCGTCAAAGAGCTGAGATTTGCCCATTTAAGTGGCCGATCTATTCAAGGGTTCCACTGGAGCAGGTAACTGGCTTACTTTGTCCAATGAAACACTTCGCTGGATAGTCTCCTTAAAGGAGTCACTTTACTATTCACCTAATGGTCTTTTGACACTGACACAATAGGGTTCTTCCACTTCCCAACTCAACGGCACTCATTGCATTGTTCAAAGAAAAACGAAAACCTGAGTCATTCTTTCAAACATTCGAACCTCCAGTTTACAGGATGTACAATTTGACAGTGGACGCTTTAACCATTGAACTATCTATGTGATCTATTTTTATTTTTTGTGCGAAAGACCTATTTTAGGAAATTGAATACATTTTTCAAAGTACCGCACATTGTGCTCATTAAAACACAATCACCTACTTGCTAGGGGCGTGATTTCCGATTGGGCGTTATTAACATTTAATAAAATTACTTGTTTTTTTGCCTTCACTAAATGCAAAGTTTTCAATTTTGCTAAGGCTCCCACAGAAAATGTTTGGCGGTATCAGGGAAACTGGTTGGTGACGCCCAGGGGACTATACAATTAGATCTAGTGTTGAAGCTGGGATTTATTTTAGACCTAAGTTTCCTTGTTTGGGGACTCGGCGACATAGTAAACGTACCAGAAGTGCGGTATGGCTAACACCTGTTACAGCTTTATTTAATGGCTGGGCAGGTAAAGGAAAATGTGAGCTTAAAGACTCGTGCAAATCGTAGTGAGCTCACACTCATAAGCACCTTTAATCCTTAGCCCAAATATTGTCTGATTAAGCAGGTGTTCGTTTATTCATTGCAACATTGAATTACTGCAGCCATTGGAAACTCCCCCATGCAATTTCTTCTCTTCAATACATAATCAAATAGGGTTATTTGTCTGTGTTGTGCATTATGCAAATCAGCATACAAATGTGTGATAACCACAGCCAGACTTGTCATTACTGCCTGGTAGGTGCATTGATAAAATACATAACTAGCACTAAGAATGGTTACTCTAGAGTGGTATGGACTCTTGAGGTCGTTTCAGGCCTCTTGTGCACCGGCCTGTCCCTTGTGCACTGCACGAGATAGGCCGGTGCACAAGAGGCCTGAAACTGTAGCTTTCACTGCCTACCGCCCTCCTGAATGCACCCGATCTCAGAAGTGCTAAGCAGAGTTGGACCTAATTGACCAGGCCTGACCCTGCTTAGAGCTTCCGAGATCGGGAGCATTCAGTACTCCGTGGGTCATGGAACTCCACCTCTGCGGAATTCCAATTAGTTTTTTTTTCCAACTCCGTGGAATTCAGCGGAGTCAGATTCCATCAACTCCGCCCAGGACTACTTAAGAATTGGGCTATATTATCATGACACTTGGGCATAAAAAAAAAAAAGAAAAAAAAAAAATGATACGTTCAATTATTAGATGCGCCTCATTGAGAATAATATTTGACTTCCAAAAGTACATTTCCAAAGTGCTTAAACTGAATTAATCAAATAATGACAAGAACATACACAGAAAGAATATAGGACTAGAACCCCTCCATAAGGATGAGAAAGCCACTATAGCTTCCATCCAGCAGTAACCAAAGTGCTTGTGCAGCGTTGGTCAAGACATTTCAAGAACCAACAGCAGCGGCTCCTCTGTAGTGGCGTAGGAGCATCGTCCTACTGGGCAATATTTAATTATCGTTTTATTTTTCAGCTCCTGGCTCAGCCAACTTGTGCAGGGAGGTGTGGGGCTGAGCCTTGGGAGCGGGGAGGAGGAATGGAGTGCCCTTAGGTGTGCATGTCAGTTTGACCTTCCCTCTTTGGCCGGCCAAACTGACAGGTGCACTTAGGTTTCTCCAATCTGGCTGTGTTGCACAGCTGGGTTGCAAAAACAACACAGACTCCAATGCACTCTCTGAGTGGCAGACCAAGCCACTCAGACCAATCCTGGCACTGCTCTCATGCTAGGTATAGCATGAGAGCAGTGCCAGAATTGCTCGGGGAGTCTGTGCTGGTGTCCCAAGGACTGCTGGGACACCATCAGGAGTGAGAAGAGGAGGGAGGCAGCCAGCAGCGGCAGGACAGGTACGATGTTTTTAAAAAAAAAATTATTATTTTCCCCATCCCACCAACCCCTTGATATTTGCGTCAGGCGCCACTGGGAACCAAATATATAAATATATATATAATATGAATTATTAGACTACAACAATGTTCAAGTAAACTAACTCTTTCACAGGAGTGGGGAAAATTCTGTGACTTCCGTCTTTAAACAACTAAGTGCATGTGCCTAAAAGATGAAGCCCAGTTTACTGAACAACCTCCACAACTTTTGTTGGCATGTACCCAAGACGCATATACATAAAATGATCCAAATTTCATTTACATACTAAAAACAAAGCAATAAAAAGAGAGCATATACATAGCTGCATTTATGAATAAAAATCATATATATTTGACCCATTAAAACTAAGGTTCCCAGGATGTATATACAAAAATTAACCAATTTTCATCATATGTACTAAAAAGAAGGCAGGAAAATTGGGAGCATACATATAGGCAAATTTCTAAATAAAAAACATATCTATTTGACCAGGAATCGCTAAAAGCTATAGGTTACCTACAGACCCATGGAGGTTTTTGTCACATTATCCTTGAGATGCTAGTATAAACAAAGGGGCTGACGGGCACATTTAGCTGCTTTCTAATAGCTTTTTCGTGCTTTCCAACTATCATAAAAAATTTCACTTACTGACATGGAAGATGAATATTTGCACATTCTATATATTTGATTAGGGCCTATCTGCAAGTACGAATATGGAGGGGAATAAATTATAGTTTTAATAGAAGACTCCTCTCCTCTTTAAATTATGGACACGTAGACAAGACACTGATTCATGTTCATAAGTACAGAAAAAACATGACTTAGTTGTAAGAGAATGTCCCCATGGCGCTAGGTACACAGTTTCTGGAGGGCAATCAGCTGAATCTGTAGAGCAAAAGCCTCAATTTCTTAAACAATGAAAATGTTTGGCAGAGGTATTGCTCAGGATGTAATTATTTGTGGGAGTTTATCACAAACCAGGAATGAGACCGTATCTGAAGATATTTTTGTCCTCAAGATAAGATGCTTTCTTTGCCAAAGAGTTAGCAACTTAAAAAAAAAGATTGTGAGACATCTATGCTTACCAGTGATCTTGGAGCTCAAGCTGAGTTATTGACTCCTTAAGGAACTTCAACCACGGATTAGCCATTGCCTGGGAGCAGGATGAAATTTCCTTCCAAATATAGTAGCTTAGTGAATTTTGATTTGATGATTTTTTATTGTGCATTCATTTGACGTAGGCCAATTTCTTTACTGAACTACTTTACGAAGCCCAAATTCTAGTCTGATTTCCTATTGCACTGAGTGAAATGGAAGGGATTTTTTTTTCCTATAAACGTTTGCTATCAATGTATTATAACAAATTGCTAGACCATTCAGAAGTAAAGTGGGGCCACATGTTAGGACAGGCTCCACATTGCTATGGATGACTTTAAAAAAGAACTTGAATGACGCGCCCTGCAGATTGACATACATTTTTTATTAAATCAAAGGTCAAGACAGTCACTACTTATTCTAAGGTGGCTTTTTGATCATTGAATGAACCCCGCCTATCAAAAAGGATTCACAGATATTTTTAAGAGTGGAGATGATCAATTTTCTGTGAGTTAAAAAACCAAGCACCCCCCCTTTCCATGGGCTTTTCAAGTCCACCATCACTACTTTTCTCCCGTCCAGATTTAGGGCTCCTCGCTCAGCCCGACTCTCTTCAATGTCTACATGAGCCCCCTTGCCAACATCGCACGCAAACACAACATCAACATCATCTCCTACGCCGACGACACCCAGCTGATACTTTCCCTCACCAAGGACCCTACCATCGCCAAGACCAACCTGCAGGATGGAATGAAAGACGTCGCAGAATGGATGAAACTCAGCCGTCTGAAACTGAACTCAGACAAAATGGAAGTCCTCATCCTCGGAAACACCCCGTCCGCCTGGGACAACTCTTGGTGGCCCACGGCCCTGGGCACCGCACCAACCCCCTCAGACCACGCACGCAACCTCGGATTCATCCTGGACCCGCTTCTCACCATGACCAAACAAGTCAACGCCGTCTCGTCTTCCTGCTTCCTCACTCTCCGCATGCTCCGAAAGATCTTCCGCTGGATCCCCGCCGACACCAGAAAAACTGTGACCCATGCCCTTGTCACAAGCCGCCTGGAATACGGAAACACCCTATATGCAGGAACCACCGCAAAACTCCAGAAACGCCTTCAGCGAATACAAAACGCCTCCGCTCGCCTCATGCTCGACATACCCCGCAACAGCCACATCTCCGCCCACCTGAGACACCTGCACTGGCTACCCGTCAACAAAAGGATCACCTTCAGGCTCCTCACCCACACACACAAAGCCCTCCACAACAAGGGACCCGAATACCTCAACCGTCGCCTCAGTTTCTACACGCCCACCCGTCAACTTCGCTCCGCCAGCCTCGCACTCGCCGCCGTCCCTCGCATCCGCCGCACAACGGCAGGTGGGAAATCCTTCTCCTACCTGGCGGCCAAGACATGGAACTCCCTCCCCGCCAACCTCAGGACCACTCAGGACCACCTCACATTCCAGAGGCAGCTCAAAACCTGGCTCTTCGAGCAGCAGTAACCCCCTCCCCTAGCGCCTTGAGACCCTCACGGGTGAGTAGCGCACTTTATAAATATTATTGATTGATTGATTGATTGAAGAATGATCTTAAAGATGTTGCAGGCCTTTATGCTCTTGCTCAATAGCTTAATATCGTCTGTGTACTCCATTATAAGCAGAGGTAATTGGCCTATTTTGGGAGCATCTACAATTGTTGGGTCAAAAACGTTTGTCAGCTCTGCAGCTCTGACTTAAACAAATTAAAAAAGGATAGGGGCTAAAATGCAGCCTTGTTTAAGCCTGCTAAAATATTGTTTTTTTTTTTTTTTATATTGCACCCGGATTCCAAATTCTGATGCAGGCTCATATCAGAGTATAAAAGCTGTCTGCTTTTTAAAATGTGCAAAGTAATTTCACATTTTGTGAGTTTTGCCCATAATTCAGACCTTGACATTTTATTAAAAGGTGACTTAAAGTCGATAAAATATGCAAAATTGCATTTTTTCATTAATTGCTTTGGACCTCACTATTGTTAGAGCTAGCATATTCTGTTCCGTACCCGTCACAGAGAGAAACCCGGTTTGAAACATGGGAATCACGTTTAAACTGTAACTCGAGGACTTGTAGAACTGCCTTTACAAAATATTTAACCTCAGTGTCAATTAAGGCTATTAGCCTATAATTTGCAGGATCAAACAGGTCACCTTTTTTGAAGATCGGTTGCAGAATCCATCCTCTTCATGATTCGGTAAAATCTGAAATAAGTGCATTGGTTAAATATCAAAATTAAACCAGTTTGCCCAAAAAAGCATGTTCGATTTGAACAAGAGAGCAGATAGCTCATTGGGGTCCAGAGTGCCCCAAGAGCTCCCTTTAGAGCTAACACTCATCAGGTTGTCATTTATCTCCATTGACAAGGAGTCCTGAGTAGGCACTGTCTTAATAGCAGTAATAACCATTTTGGAGGACTGCGATAGGACATAATCAGAACTAGAATTGTAGAGAGATTGTTTAGTTTTGCAATGTTTTGGACCTCCAAACCTCTGCTTATCATCCTGGAATGGTCGATCAGAGACCAGAGTCATTTATTTTCCCTGATCTAGTGGCATGCAGTAGGAACAGCCAATAATTGTCACGAGCTGCTGTTTCTGCTTATTTAACCAGACGTTTATATTCTTCTTTTAGATTTTTCATATAATTGCACATTTTTGGTTCCCAAGTTAGACTTCCCTGATGTCCAATGATCCGCAAAGATTTTTTTTTTCTGGAGATCTTTATTGTTTAAAACCAAGGGTGTTTCTCTGAATAGATTGTTTCACAACTATTGACTAGATGGAGATACTTCCCAAATTTGGGAGTAAGCAGGGGACTAGGAAGACTTTTGAAGTTATCCAGTAACAAAATATCCCCAAAGGAGGTAAATAACCCAAGAGGAAGTTGTGGTTCAGAATGGATATCATTTGAGGGTGATGGTCAATTTCAGATCTTTGTTCAATTTTATAATTAATTATACGTGACACTGTATTTAAGATGACACACATATAGCTAAGGATGGCATTCTTGTATGTCAAAAAGTGTGTAGGTTTTGCAGGAGTATCATTTGGAAGCCTCACATTAAGTGACCGGAGTCCCATAGCCTAGGACAGAAGCTTCTCGCCTTGATCATAATGGTTTAGTGAAGTGTACATTGCCAGACACATTACCCAGACCTCATTTTGGCAGAAATCAACTTCTGGATTGTTGGACGTTTGCATTATATTTCAATTAAAATCCACTGTGACCAAAAGATTATCCTCTAGGTTGTTGAGAAGTAAGAACATTTATGAATCTTTTAGTTCTTTAATATGGGTTGTTTTTCTTAGGGGATCCTGCAGTGATGTATGAATTTATTATTTAAAACATTTAAGGGGGGGGGTGGGCATTCATTGATTGAACTTCTGCAAAAATTGATTGTAGGGTGTCCAACCCAGTATTTACACTGATAGTGTTAAGTGTAAGTCTGCATTTACTCATATTGCCAGTCAGCCAAAAGGCCTAGCAAGGCCAGAATTCTTCTGGGCTTTTTATGAAAAGTTATAAAGCCTTCAATTGGGCTTGGTTCAATGCTCCGATTCTCCAGAATGTGACTGACAATGTTGTAGGAAAAGAATGGTGGTGATGTGGAAGATACATAGGAAGATCAAGACAAAACATTCCCATTGTATAAAATAGACAGAATATTGTCAATGCTTTAGGAAGATTAGCACACACATTCAGCAAAACACATAGCATATGCTCAGTGTAGCATGTGCTCTGCTCTTGCATGGTAGTGCATTCTTTATTGATGTGCATGCTGACAGCGTACCTGTCTGCACGTGTACATTCTTCTATTTAGCACAACATGTTTATGTTCTATCTGGGTTCTATGTTCTGTCACAGTTGTGGCTCGGAGTTCTAGCTGATTGTTTTTCCAGTTGGCTGCGACTTTGAGCCCTGCAGGTAGTGTGGTCATGGGCTCCTGATGTATCATAAAATAGACTAAAAAAATAGACCTACCTGCTTCCAGCATCAAGTCATTGTTGTCGTGCCTTATAACTGTACATGTTAGGACCACGCGACTGGGGGCGGGCTTATGAAGGAAATTATGTTATTGATCTGGGAGGTGCCAAAGGTGTGTTCTTTACAGTTATTGGTATATTGAGAGTTCAGTTACATGTTGTACACTGATGAGTAAAGAGGCTTACGACGAGCCCCATATGTGGTGTGTTCTTGTGCATGCACAAGAGCTCCATATGCATGCTACTGGGCCGGGGAGGACGCAACAACTGGCTATGAATAGGGGATACGTGCCTGAAAGAAACAGAAGTGCACTCTCTGAGAGGTTTCAAGAAATAGTGAATTGCTCATGCGGTTCACGTGCGCCCAAACCAAAATAAAGAAGCCTGCAGTTGGTGTATGTGGAGCGCAAGCACCACTCCAGCCCATCCGAGGGCTCATAGAGATGTTGAAGGCCCAACAAGGGAGCATCATTGGAAAAGCCTGCCAAGACTTGACGGCCAGGCTAAGAAAAAAAAAAAGGTGCTGCACTACAACACTGAGCCATCAGTCAAATAAAGAAAACGCTAAAGGCAGTGGCAACCAGGTACAATACAGGCAGCGACAACCAGATATAATGCTAGAAGGCAGTGTATAAATATATACTCACCGGCAGGACCAACGGTCACAAGTGAAGCATCATCCACACTCGTTGAGACCTGCTGGAGAGGCCAATGCGTGCAAAGTAGCAAGTAGCAGCCACTACCTTCTGTATTTCGCCTCAAGAGAGGAAGCTCAATCACACTGTCCACCATTAGCAAAGTCACAAGGTGGGCCCGAAAGAGAAACCTGCCATAATAGCATGACGAAATGAATCAAAGGAAACAAAAAGATGAAAGCAGAGACCAGAGCAGTAAGTGATGAGAAAACCATTACATACTTAAAGAATCTCACTGGTGACTGAGTGGAATAAGTGATAAAGAAACTTTCAGAGACTGAGACAATGTCTTACCATCAAAGAATCTCACTGTTGTTGAAGTGGAAGAAGTGATAAAGAAACTCTCAGGAACTGAGACAATGTCTTACTGTCACATCAAAGACACGTTAGGAGCCAAATTCATCCGCATGCCAAACGTGGACTATGAAAGGTATATTTTCCTTTAAGCAAGACAACAAGTTGGTGAAACAATGGATGAGTTTGTTAAAAGACTTGATGTGCTCATCAAACACTGCAAATTGAGTGAATTTCATGATGAAGAAACCATGTCCCTCAGAGTCATTGATGGCTGTTTGTCAAACTCGTTCAGAATATGCATGTTGCGAGAGACAGTTTAGAAAAGGTATTACTGGGTGCTAGAGCTAATGAATGAGCCGATCGGCAAGCCGCTGACATGAAATCAGAAACAGCAAAAGGTGAATCAGCATTAGTCACAAAGAATAGACAGCAGCGTCAAGCAGATGCCTGTTAGTCAACATCCTCGAAAAAAAGAAAAACTACGTTTCCAATGTGGATTTTTATCTCCACATGAGAATAAATGTCCAGCCATCAGACAAATGTGTAAAGGGTGTATAAAGGAGAACCACTTTATAATTGTTTCTAAAGCAAAGAAAAAACCAAGGGCATCATGGCAGGAGGAGAAGATGCATTCCATAATGTTCGAGAAGCAGTTTCGCCACACCCACAAAGACAAAAAAAACGTCCACTGTAACAGGTTGAAACTAAATGAATTTGATCGCCATCAAGATCATCCTGCAAAAATTACTTCACATCACCGTTGAGCGAAAGTGAAGTGCGTGAATGTGGGATGATCATAGACAAAAGCAGGATAGAGCCTTAAGACAAGTGTGTCAATTACTTACAGATGCAGACCTCACCTTAGATGCCAAAAAGTGTGAATTTCATAAAAAAAGCTCAAGTTCTTTGGACATATTTTTTCTGATGGAAGCATGACTCCTGACCCTGGCAAAGTACAAACACTATCAGCCACTAGTCCTCTACAAGATGTCACCATGGTATGGTCTTCCTTGGGCATGGCCAGCTATTGTTCGAGGTACATTTGTGAGGAAGTGAGTGAGAGTGGTCCTTTGTGAGACCTGAAAAAATTGAATGTCCAGTTCCAATGTGCCGCTGAATGTGACCGAAGTTTAAAAAATATAAAACATGCAATTGAAAATATGACTGAGATGGCTTACTTTGATCCAAATTACACACTGAGATCACTGTTGATGTGAGCTGGGTAGGATTGGGAGCAACCCTTGCTCAGAACATTGGACATCCGAATGCTCAGAAACACATTGTGGCGTACCCCAGTCGAAGTTTGTCAGACACAGCACATGTCTATTTCCAGCCAGAAAAGGAGAGTCTGGCGGTGGTATGGGCCTGTGAATATTTTGTTTTGTATGGAACATATGTTTCTGTATGAAAAGTATTTCATGATCGTCACTAACTACTAGGTATCACTCATTATTTTCGGCAATCCAAAACCCAATATGGCCTCTTGCATTGAGAGGTGGGTGTTGTGTCTACAAGAGTATGCCTATACAATTGTGTAGAAGCCAGGCAAAAATCAAAATCCTTCTGATTATTTCTCACGCGTAACCCCACAGGGGCACAGTTCAATGTTGAAAACTGCTGAGGAGTACATCATCTTCACTGTATTGTCCAACACGCCTGCAGCTCTGTCCATTGAACAGATCATTGCTGCTAATAATGCTGATAAGGGCATGTGTGTCCTTAAAGACATTATTGCACCCAGTCCTTGAGATAGAGTATTCAGCCTTTAAGTGACACTTAAAAAATATTGCCCATAATGAACTGTCTGTCACTAAAGACGGGATTGTGCTAAGAGGATCCCAGATTGTCGTACCAGCAAGTTTGAGACAACAAGTTATTGAACTTGCCCATGAAGGCCATCATGGCATTGTGGCCGCCAAGCATGTGGTTCCCTTGCTTGGACAAGAAAATGGAGATGGAACTGAAGGAGTGCCATTTCTGCAACTGCCTGCCTCCTGAGATGACCCAGCATCCCCTGACAATGTCCAATCTCCCTGTGCGTGTGTGGGAAAGAATTGCTGTTGATTTCTTTGGGCCTGTGGTCAATGGACATCACCTTATGGTGACCATTGACAAGCATTCCCGGTTTCCTCTGGTAGAAGACATGTCATCCACAGCCCACAACAAAGTCACTGAGCGGCTAGATAATATTTTTGCAGTGTAGAGCATGCCAGACACTCTCAAGTCTGACAGTGGCCCACCATTCAACAGGAAAGAGTTCAAGGAGTTTCTGGCCAGTCTTACCATAAAACATCAGAAAAGCACACCTTTGTGGCCTCAAGCCAATGATATCATGGAATGATTTATGGGGACCCTGAAATGGATGATTCAATGTGCATTGATAGAGGGACTTGATCAGAGTCAGTCATTATTCCAAGCCCTCTGTGCCTATCGGTCAATCCCCTCATTCCACTATAGGTGAGAGTCCTGACACTCTGATGTTTGTGAGAGCCATAAGAACCAAACTACCACAGTGGACCCCTGAGCAAACCTTACATTATAAGCTGATTTGTGCTACTGAAGCTGCTTGGAAGCATCAGATTAAGACGTAAACTGATCGATGTCGTCAAACTTGAGAGGTTGTGTTCAATGAGGGTGATTTGGTTCTGGTTAAAGAAAAGTGAAAGAAAAAGACAGATCCTCCATTTGATGTTAAACCTTTAAAGGTTGTGACATGGAAGGGACATACGGTAATGGTGCACGTTCCTGGCAAATCCATCACAAGGGACTCACCCCATTTTAAACATCTGTCTCTTCGATCATCAGTCTTTACAGATTCAGGGAAACTGCCCCACCTGAAGACTCTGATGAAACATTAGACCCTGTACCTCTGGGGTCCACCTCAGGTATATCTCAACTGCCTCATACCAAGCGGTCTGGACAAACTGTACAAGTACCCAGAAGGCTGGTTGAATAAACATGATGCTGCTATTTGTTCATATCTTCTATGTCTTTTTATTTAACGAGGGAGAGATGTAGTGCCCTAGAACTGTACGTGTTAGCACTCCGTGGCTAGGAGCTGGCTTATGAAGGAAATTATTTAATCGATCTGGGAGGTGTCAAAGGTGTGGTCTTAACAGTTATTTGTATATTGAGAGTTCAGCTACACGTTGTATGCTGAGGAGTAAAGAGGCTAACAACGAGCTCCGTGTGTTCTGCAGGCTACCGGGCTGGGGAGAATGCAAAAATTGTTATATAGTGGAACAAGCCTCTCTTCTCCAGGGTTCGCTGATGCATTTTTTCTTTAATTTCCTTCATGGCTTATCCTTTCTGAATTTCCTGGTGAAGATGTCATTCCACAGATCCTTATTCTACTACTTCACCTTCTGGTATGTAGTGTCAGCATTTGAAGGATTTTGATGGAGGACTTTTGATTCCTGTGACGGTATCTGTGTGTGGACTTCCAGTGTCCTTGGCTTACGTGCATCACCCCTTTCAGCATGCTGGCACAAGAGCCTCACCGCCTTGCCCTGTGCTGACATAAGGTCATCTCTTCAGTGTGCAACAAGCATGGCTGCATGCGATAGGTCATCCTGCAGCATTGCCATGTTGCTCAATATCCTTGGTGGCAATGTTGGATGAGAAAGATCCAGTTTAGATTTATACAACAAAAGAGATTGCATTCACAAAAGCATCAAGTTATCCAGCCGAACTTATTTACATATCTGTAAACACTGGTATTTCATTGGACTGTTTGATTCTAGCAGCATTGGCTTTGTCCACACAAGTAAGCACTGCTTTTTACTGGTTTACTAAGCCCTCTGATCAGTGCCTTAACTTTTGTGTTTTCACTCATTGCTGATTTGACATTTTGTATTTACCTCATGGTTTCTAGCCGCCAATTAATAGTGTACCATCTTTGCAAAATCCTGGGAACCAACTTATGAGTGGGGCAAATTGGTTCTGCATATTTGAAAATTATTAAATTGCCATTGACACTGTCAGGTTTGAGCTGAAAAAGAAAGTTGCCCTGCTGTTGTGTCACCCTGGCCAAGAGGGACAGCAAATATTTGATAATTTACCAGAGGTGGTGTAGGAAAGTACCATCTTGCCTGGCATGTTACCCCCATTTTCACTGTATGTATGCTTGTTTTTGCCCATGTGTCACTGGGATCCTGCTAGGCAGGACCCAGTGCTCATAATGTATGCCCTGTATGTGTTCCCTGTGTGGTGCCTAACTGTATCACCGAGGCTCTGCTAACCAGAACCTCAGTGTTTATGCTCTTTCTGCTTTCTAAAATTGTCACTGCAGGCTAGTGACTAATTTTACAAATTCTCATTGGCACACTGGAACACCCATATAATTCCCTTGTATATGGCACCTAGGTACCCAGGGTATTGGGGATCCAGGAGATCCCTATGGGCTGCAGCATTTCTTTTGCCATACATAGGGAGCTCTGACAATTCTTACACAGGACTGCCACTGCAGCCTGAGTGAAATAACGTCCACGTTATTTCACAGCCATTTTTCACTGCACATAAGTAACTTGTCAGTCACCTATATGTCTAACCCTCACTTGGTGAAGGTTGGGTGCCAAGTTACTTAGTCTGTGGGCACCCGGGCACTAGCCAAGGTGCCCCCACATCGTTCAGGGCAAATTCCCCGAACTTTGTGAGTGCGGGGACACCATTACATGTGTGCACTACACATAGGTCACTACCTATGTGTAGCGTCACAATGGTAACTCCGAACATGGCCATGTAACATGTCTAAGATCATGGAATTGTCACCCCAATACCATTCTGGTATTGGGGTGACAATTCCATGATCCCCCGGGTCTCTAGCACAGAACCCGGTTACTGCCAAACTGCCTTTCTGGGGGTTCCACTGCAGCTGCTGTTGCTGCCAACCCCTCAGACAGGTTTCTGCCCCCCTGGGGTCTGGGCAGCCCAGGCCCAGGAAGGCAGAACAAAGGATTTCCTCTGAGAGAGGGTGTTACACCCTCTCCCTTTGGAAATAGGTGTGAAGGGCTGGGGAGGAGTAGCCTCCCCCAGCCTCTGGAAATGGTTTGATGGGCACAGATGGTGCCCATCTCTGTATAAGCCAGTCTTCACCGGTTCAGGGATCCCCCAGCCCTGCTCTGGCGTGAAACTGGACAAAGGAAAGGGGAGTGACCACTCCCCTGACCAGTACCTCCCCGGGAGGTGCCCAGAGCTCCTCCAGTGTGTCCCAGACCTCTGCCATCTTGGATTCAGAGGTGTTGGGGCACAATGGACTGCTCTGAGTGGCCAATGCCAGCAGGCGACTTCAGAGACCCCTCCTGATAGGTGCTTACCTCTTTCAGTAGCCAAGCCTCCTTTCTTAGTAGCCAAACCTCCTTTTCTGGCTATTTAGGGTCTCTCCTCTGGGCTATTCCTCAGATAACGAATGCAAGAGCTCACCAGAGTTCCTCTGAACTTCCCTCTTCGACTTCTGCCAAGGATCGACCGCTGACTGCTCCAGGACGCCTGCAAAACTGCAACAAAGTAGCAAGATGACTACCAGCAACATTGTAGCGCCTCATCCTGCCGGCTTTCTCAACTGTTTCCTGGTGGTGCATGCTCTGAGGGCTGTCTGCCTTCACCCTGCACTGGAAGCCAAGAAGAAATCTCCCATGGGTCGATGGCACCAAACTTCTGCATCACCTGTCCTCTGGGTCCCCTCTCATCCTGACGAGCGTGGTCCCTGGAACACAGGAGCTGGGTCCAAGTGTCTCCCACAGTCCAGTGGCCTTTCTGTCCAATTTTGGTGGAGGTAAGTACTTGCCTCCCCACGCCAGACAGCACACTTGTGTACTGCGCGATTTGCAGCTGCTCCGGCTCCTGTGCACTTTTCCAAGGATTCCTTTGTGCACAGCCTAGCCTGGGTCCCCAGCACTCCGTCCTGCATTGCCCAACTTGCTGAGTTGGACTCCGACGTCGTGGGACCCTCCTTTTGTGACTCTGAGTTCACAGATTTTCTAAGTGCCTGTTCTGGTACTTCTGTGGGTGCTGCCTGCTTCTGCAGGGGTTCCCTGAGTTGCTGAGTGCCCCCCCTGTCTCCTCCTCCAAAGGGCGACGTCCTGGTCCTTCCTGGTCCCCTGCAGCACCCAAAAACCTCAACCGCGACTCTTGCAGCTAGCAAGGCTTGTTTGCGGTATTTCTGCCTGTAAACACTTCTGCAACATCCAGCACGCCGTGGGACATCTTCCTTCCAAAGGAGAAGTTCCTAGCCCTTTTTGTTGTTGCAGAATCTTCAGCTTCTTCCACCCGGAGGCAGCCCTTTTGCACCTTCATCCGGGGTTTAGTGGGCATCTTCCCCCCCTGGACACTTTTGTGACTTTGGACTTGGTCCCCTTCCTTTACAGGTCCTGAGGTCCAGGATACCATCTTCAGTGTTTTGCTGGTGCTTGTGGTTCTTGCAGAATCCCCTATCACAACTATTGTGTCTTTCTGGGGTAGTAGGGTAACTTTACTCCTACTTTTCAGGGTCTTGGGGTGGGGTATCTTGGACACCCATACTGTTTTCTTACAGTCCCAGCGACCCTCTACAATCTCCCATAGGTCTGGGGGTCCATTCGTGATTCACATTCCACTTTTGGAGTATATGGTTTGTGTTGCCCCTAGACCTATGTTTACCTATTGCATCCTATTGTGATTCTACATTGTTTGCACTACTTTTCTTACTGTTACTTACCTGTTTTGGGTTTGTGTACATATAACTTGTGTATATTACTTACCTCCTAAGTGAGGGTATTCTCTGAGATACTTTTGTCATATTGTCACTAAAATAAAGTACCTTTATTTTTAGTAACTCTGAGTATTGTGTTTTATTATGACATTGTGCTATATGATATGAGTGGTATAGTAGGAGCTGTGCATGTCTCCTAGTTCAGCCTAAGCAGCTTTGCCATAGCTACCTTCTACCAGCCTAAGCTGCTAGAAACACCTCCATTCTACTAAGAAGGGATAACTGGACCTGGCACAGGGTGTAAGTACCACAAGGTACCCACTATAAGCCAGGCCAGCCTTCCACAGGTGGATGCCACATCTAGTCAATTTGGGACGTTGAATGAGCAATTGAAGATTATGGCCATGCTTACAAACAAATGAGCAAAGGAGCCAAGTGTTTTGCTTGAACATTTTAATTTCTTTATATACAAACAGAATTCTGAGGAAACTGCTGCGGAGTATATTTCAGGGCTAAGGCTGTTAGAGATATTCAACCATGTCTAAAATTATTGACATGACTAAAGATATCAAGCGCTCAATAATTTCAAGCAAACCTATATATTCGGAGGTCACTTTCAGTTCTTTTGATTCTATCAACACCTGGTAGTCTTGAGTGGCAGGCAAAGCGGCAGAGGTAACAAGTGAACGGTGCTTTGGTTGAGCATGGCGTGACAGTGAAGCAGTTCTTGTTTTGGCATCTGGGATTTACAGCTAGGAGATCCTTGGAGGTGAAGCGAAGGATCGTGGGAGGACAGGGGTTCTGGTGCTGGGCACGGTCCAGGTATGGATGGCCGCAGAAGGGGCATAGATGGGCTTGCCTTAGGGAGCCTTTGCTGTGAGAGAGGCTCGGCCGTCAGTGGCCTCCATAAGTAGTACTTGGTGTAGGAGTGGCTGGGCATGGGGTGGGAAGAGTGGGATGGCAGCCTGGGCTGGGGTCTGAAATGTAGTGCCTGTACTACTAAATTAAATGCACCCTAAGAACCTGAACCTAAAAAAGGCAACAACTAAAAACTAAAGTACCTAGAGCACCTACCCTAAAGTACCCTACACACCTAGTGCAGAGCAGCTGTGACCGCATTCACAGTGAGGAGGCTAGCGGGCGAGCAGCAGACTCAAGAAGGGGTCGCTGCTGGAGCAGAGAGCAGAGTACCAGTAGTGAGGAGCCAGGAAGGGAGCGGCGCAGTGACCAGGGGTCAAAGGGCTACTGTTGGAGCCACTCTGCAGCATCCATTAGTAGTCCTGGTTGGGCAGGGCTGTGCAGGAGGTGTGGCAGGGAAAAAAGACAAGAGTGGGAAGAGCGGGACTCAACGCCAAGCTGGCTGATTGCAACCTGAGCCCGCTGTCAGCCCGTTGGGATTGCCGATCCAGGCAGAGACGGCGGTACCCTGGTGGTCGTAATGAGGTGGTTGGACCACCACAGCAGGGGCGGTCCAGACCGCCACCGCGAGTCTGGCGGTCTAGTGACTGCCAGACTCGTAATGAGGCCCTAGGTGATTTGCCCAGAATCACAGGATGATGAGCTGACGCTGATACTTGAACTTGGTTCCCTCAGCTCCAAACTCAGCACCTCAGGCCATTACGCCACATCCTACTCATTTTATTCAGGGTTACTCATCCATTGTACAACCACTTCATAATCTCTTAAAGAAAGGAGAAAAATTTGTGTGGTGGTTAAGGTCAAACAACTGATTGTTTTCACACTGGCTTTATCTCCTTTTATATCAGGGAAGTCATGTCTTTTGACAGCTGGCTCCAGCCAGTCACGTTTAGGAGATGTACTTTTGCAATGGGCCAATGAGAAAGAGCATACCATTGCTTTTAACCCTGTCTGTCTTAGACAACTACAACACTATTGAACGTGAGGCATTAGCTGGCTGTTGAGAAATTTAAGACATATTTATGTGAATCCAGCTATGACATTTTTACTGATCACAGGCCTTTATATGCATATTAAGAATGGCCCAGGCAGTGCCTTAGCCAGGTTAGTTAGGCTGTTAGCTAGGTATCAGGATTATAAATGTTACTATTGAGTATATTCCCAAGGAGAAAAAACATGAGAGCTGGTTGTCTTTCTAGAATGTCTCTTGATTTTGACTCTCATAATGTAGTACGAGATGATGTTAAATGCGTAGTTGTTGTGATTGAGATTATTGTTGACGGCAAGGATGTAATATTCACACAAGACTGGTAGCAAGCTGTAAAAGTAGATTTTTTATTACAATTGGTGAAAGTCAACTGCCAGTGAATTTCCTTTAGTTATGGCATTTTATTCTGTCATGATGTTCTTGTACTACCTGCGTCATTAAGGGAAACATTGCACAAGGTTGAACATGAGAGACACCTTGCAGTCACTGCCACTTGCAAAAAACTCAAACAATATTATTGGTGGCCATCTTTATGCACACAGGTCAGCAGATGGGTGGATTCACTGAATATATGCCTGTTATCTGACAAGCACTGGAAGGCTTGTGAGACTCTTTTGAATATGGTACCACTACCACAAGGTCCTTGGTTGAAAGTGGCACTTGATTTGCAGGCCCATTTGATTTATTACCTTTGGAAAAAAGATTTATGCTGGTCGATTGTTTTTTCTAGATGGGCATATTTTGATTTTGCCTTGTCACCGAAGACATCTATCTGTAATCAACTTTTAGAAGAGGGTCTTTGATATTGAAGAAGCTCCTAAACAACTTGTGATGGATAATGGTACACATTTCAAATCAGTTCATCTGAAAGGTTTTGGTAATCTATTTTGTATTGTCGCGTGGGCTCTCATTATCCTAAATGAGACTACTGGATTTCTAGGTAGCAGGGTTGTTCCTGGTGTGGGGGACTAAGTCTTACCCACTCGAAAGGACCACTGTCCCCCCAAATCCGGTTTCGCTCCGGCTAACTAGCAGTGCCTCATCTCTCCCAAGGGGAAGAGAGGATTGGGCAGCCGAGCGCATGACATCTTTGGAACTTCTCAGGGAAGTCGTGGTCACTCAGATCCAAACCAGCTCTCTCATTTACAGTATGATCTCATATACAAATGACAACGGCAGTTTGAGTTTTATAGATTGTTTTAATAAAACAACTGCATTTTAGATATTAAGGCGTGAGCCACAATAACCAGAAGCATACAACACAGTAGGATTGAAATAGTCACGAGGAGAGTGAAACATAAGAATAACGCTATCATGGTGTTAATGATTTCTACTCTCTCTCAGCTAGTTCTATTTCGAGCACAGCATGTTAAGCTTCTAACTTGCCTTTCAGATTCCCTGGGAAGCCATCAACCCTCATACCTGAGCAAAGACCTGTGATCTGGTTCAGCATCTGCAAAGAGGCAGTCAGCCTCTAGTTGTGGTTCCCTGGTCGGAATCTCCCTCTTGCCTGTATTAGGACAAGGAAGTGTTTTTATAACTAACATGTCAGTGTGATCACAAAATGTCCCTACGCAAGAATGCCAAAGACTAAACTCCTACCACATCTATCGGCAATGTACCAGACTGTATCCTTGACTGAAGCGCAGAGTGAACAAGAATGTGTTATTGAGAACTCCAGTGCTGAAGTAGGCTAAACAGTGTGATATAAAAAATAAAACAAGACCGTAGAACTGGCTATTTGAAAGATAACAGTACGAAGCTGAATAAAAAGCATTTAGAGCAAGGTGCACAGAGGCTCTAAGCTGCGAGCAAAGGAATAAAATACATCCAGGGCAAAGTGCACAAAGGCCTAACGCCTGAAGGTAACGCGCAAAGGATACATAAAACTGACCACACCTTGTCGCCGAAGACATCTATCTGTAATCAACTTTTAGAAGAGGGTCTTTGATATTGAAGAATCTCCTAAACAACTTGTGATGGATAATGGTACACATTTCAAATCAGTTCATCTGAAAAGTTTTGGTAATCTATTTTGTATTAAATGCTTGCAGGTTGCTTTGTATTCACCAACATCCAATGGTTTAGTAGAAAGGATGAATAGACTTTTGAAGGAAGGGGTTCAAATGGCCTTGTCAACAGGGACACCTGTGAAAGAGTTTTTGAGGAGTACTGTTTGTAATTATTTAGTCGTCTCCACATAGCACTACAGGTATAGCTTTCTTCAAGATGTTACATAATAGAGATCCAAGATCCAATTTATAACCGGAGTAGATCATTAACCTCTAATCAAATCTATTATCTAATATGTATTATTAAATCGAATTTTGAAAGTAAACCTATCACCAAACTCTTGATTTGGATTTATGTGATTGGGTTTTGATTAAAAAATAAACAAATTAAAAAAAGGAGAATCTAAATTTATACCAAAAATATTGATGCACAGTTCCACAGTGAAGATGATTGATCTCTACCTAATCTGGGCGAAATCAATAGGTCCCCGAGAGTATCCAAACTTGGGAACAAGAGCCCTCACTCACCATTCGGTGACATTCTTCATCATCAGGCTTTGCTCCTCCTCAGGCTGGCACTGCAATGCCTGACGAGCCCCTCAAGGGGTCTCTTTGACGAAGATCTTTTAGAAATCTTTGCTGGTAGTGAATGCAGTAATGTGGGATTGGTGAAAAAAACTGTTAAAATTGACTAGAGGGACCATATAATTAAATGTTTATTGAGAATGTGAAGCTCTGTCAAGGTTAAAAACAATGAAAGTAAGGGGAAAGTAAGAATAATGTCTGCTTCCCTACTCAAATTGGTTGTCTTGTATCAAAAGACCCTACCTTTGACCCTGTCACCAGGCAGGTCGCTCCCCCCATCTGCCACGCAGCCCCCTGTGGGTTGAACCTCCATTGCCGCTTTTGCCGCCTGACTACTCGCTCCCTTTTTTCTGTACCACTGCGCTTGGCTTCTGTGCCACTTCGTTTTTTCATTCTGTGCCCCTGTGTTTTGCTTTCTGTACCCCTGTGCTCTGTTGTCCCTCTCCCACCGTCTTTTCCCACAGTTTTTTCCCCGGGTTTTTCCCTCGCCGCTGAGCCCCTGCTGCCCCGCCCCCTTCACTCCCATTGGCCGCCCCGCTCCCACCTCCCAGCTGCTTCTCCCTCCCTCTGCCCTCATATGGAGGCCGCGAAGCGGCAGCGCCTAAGACAAGCCCATCTACGCCCGTCGACGCCTGGACCACACCCAGCCCCAGAACCAATGGAACCCGCACCCCCCGCAACGCCAGACTGCACTACGACGCAAGCACCCCCCACGAACTCAACACCAGACGAGACCACCCCTGCTACCGGGCCACCCCGAAACACACCCAGGGACCTTTCACCTGCCGGAACTGCAGATTCACCAGCATCCAACCCTCCACACCGCCAGCCAGAGAACCCAACCACCTCCGCTGCATCCTCCTCAACACCCGCTCGCAAGCATGCCATCGAACTTTGGGACCTCCGAGACTCCACCGCCCCCGACGTCGCCTTCCTGACGGAGACCTGGCTGAACGCCACCTCAGAACCAGACATCGCCATAGCCATCCCACAGAGACCTCCCGCAGAGACCGCACCAACGGAGTGGGAGGAGGAATTGCCATCATCCACAAAGACTCCATCAAAATCTCAACAAACACCTATGACACCCTCACCACCGCCGAGCACATGCACTTCCAGATCCACACCAACCCCAACACGACCCTCAGAGGAACTCTCATCTACAGACCTCCCGGACCCCGCCTACAGTTCAGTGACACCATCACCGACCTCATCAGCACCCACGCCCTCGCTTCCACGGACTGCATCCTCCTCGGGGACCTGAACTTCCACCTCAAGAACAACAACAATGCCAACTCCACCGCCCTGATCGACAACCTCGCCAACCTCGGACTCAAACAGCTCGTATCGACACCCACTCACGCCGCTGGACACACGCTTGACCCCATCTTCTCCGCAAGCCCCCACGTCTCCTTCAACCACACCACCGAACCACACTGGACCGACCACAGATGCGTCCACTTTACCTTCAGAAAACCCACCACACACCACCGCACCCAACAGCTACCACACCGCTCCTGGGGCAAGGTCACCGAGGACCAACTGACTACCGCCCTTGCCCTGAGACCACCCACCGACCCCACCGACCCAGACACCACCGCGACCAACCTCACACAGTGGATCAACGACTGCGCCAACACCCTCGCCCCTCTCAAGACCTCTACAACTAACCACACCAACAAGAAAGCCGCCTGGTTCACCGAGGACCTCCGGATCTCCAAGCACACCTTTCGGAAGCTGGAGAAGAAATGGCTCCACGACCGAACACCAGACAACCACACAGCCCTCAAGAGCGCCACCTGCAGACATCACCAACTCATCAGGACCGCCAAGAAGACTGCCTTCAAGGACCGCCCAGAGAACAACGCACACAACACCAAAGAGCTCTTCAGCATCGTGAAAGAACTCTCCAACCCCAGCTCCATCACCAACGACATCCCGCCATCTCAAGACCTGTGCGACTCCCTGGCCACCTACTTCCACCGCAAGATCACAGACATCCACGACAGCTTCAACCCCGAACCCCCCGCACCCACCACCGAGTCCACCACCCCTGCGACTACCACTCGCACCAGTCGCCTGACCGTCTGGTCCAGCGTCAGCGACAAAGACACCACCAAAACCATGAACTCCATCCATTCCGGATCCCCATCGGACCCCTGCCCTCACCACGTCTTCAACAAAGCCAGCGCAGCCATCGCTCCCCACCTCCGGAAAACAATCAACTGTTCCTTCGAGACAGCAACCTTCCCAGAAAGCTGGAAGCACGCCGAGATCAACGCCCTTCTGAAGAAGCCCATGGCAGACCCCAAGGACCTCAAGAACTTACGGACCATCTCCCTGCTCCCTTTCCCGGCAAAAGTGACCGAGAAGATTGTCAACAAACAGCTGACCCGCTACCTCGAAGTCAACAACATCCTGGACCCTTCCCAATCCGGTTTTCGCAGTAACCACAGCACCGAGACCGCACTCATCACTGCCACTGACGACATCCGGACCCTGATGGACAAAGGAGAAACAGCCGCCCTCATCCTCCTGGACCTATCAGCAGCCTTTGACACGGTCTGCCACCGCACCCTATCAGCACACCTCCATGACGCCGGTATCCAAGAGAAGGCCCTGGCCTGGACCACATCCTTCCTCTCCAGCAGAACCCAGAGAGTCCGCCTCCCACCCTTCCGCTCCAAAACCACCGAGATCATCTGCGGCGTCCCACAGGGATCCTCCCTCAGCCCGACACTGCTCAATATCTACATGGCCCCCCTCGCCCACGTCGCACGACAACACAACCTCAACATCATCTCCTACGCCGACGACACCCAGCTGATCATATCTCTCACCGAAGATCCCCACACCGCCAAAGCTAACCTCCAGCGAGGAATGAGGGCCGTTGCCGACTGGATGAAGGACAGCAGACTGAAGCTGTACTCAGACAAGACGGAGGTCCTCATTCTCAGACCCACCCCATCAGCCTGGGACGACTCTTGGTGGCCCACGTCACTAGGCACAGCCCCGGAACCCACGGACCACGCACGCAACCTGGGGGTCATCCTCGACTCCACTCTCTCCATGACCAGGCAAGTCAACGCCGTCTACACGTCCTGCTTCAACACCCTCCGTATGCTCTGCAGGATCTTCAAATGGATCCCCCTCGACATGAGAAAAACCGTTACCCAGGCCGTCATCACCAACAGACTCGACTACGGGAAAGCCCTCTACTCAGGAACTACAAACAAGCTCTTGAGACGACTCCAACGCATCCAGAACGCCTCGGCCCAACTCATCCTCAATGTCCCCTGCCGCAGCCACATCACACACCACCTGAGAGGCCTGCACTGGCTCCCCGTCAACAAAAGGATCACCTTCAAGCTCCTGATCCACGCACACAAAGCACTGCACAACACCGGACCCACCTACCTCAACAACCGACTCAGCTTCCACACTCCACCCGAAGCCTCCGCTCAGCCAACCTCGCCCTCGCCACATTCCCCCGCATCCGAAAAACCACCGCCGGCGGCAGATCCTTCTCCTACCTCGCCGCCAAGACCTGGAACACTCTCCCCACCATCCTATGACAGACCCAGGACCTGCTGGCCTTCAGAAGACTCCTCAAGACCTGGCTCTTCGACCAGTAGCACCCTCCAATCCCCAGCGCCTTGAGACCCTCGCGGGTATGTAGCATGCTTTACAAATGCAGTGATTGATTGATTGATTGATCGTCTAGCGGTTTTGTTTGTAGAGGGCAGAGTTGGAAATCCCTACACTATCTGACATGGAAAGGTCAACATCTGTCTCGCTATGTTAGTCTGAAAGATCTAAGTGGGATTCATCAGGACCTAGAAAAAATCATACCTAATCCTCACTGTTATGGTAAACTATGTAATGTATGTGGAACAGGAACGCTCCTCAAATTAAAGGATGGGCCCCAAAGGGATAGCGACCGGCATTTGTGATCCAGCAAATGTAATAACTTGCTCGTAAATCATTGGGTATGTCAGCACCTACCCCTGCTCTGTGCTCACGAATGTGGTAAGTGACATTAGCCAGCTCTTTTGCTTGAAACTCCCAAACAGTGGCATAACACAAAATGCCGACCCCCCCCCCCATGCAGAATGTGATGAGGGACCGAGTATCTGATATCTGGCAGATTTCCATGGACCTTAGGCTGAATGGGGTACCTTTGAAGGGTTGGTGCCTTCCTGCACCGTAGAGACTGAGGGGGCCTGTATTACGCCCCTGCCCCATAGTGAGATTTGCATATGAGCTGCTTATGTGTGCACCTCGAATCTGTGATAAAAAAAAAGCACTTTTGATTAAGGGATGAGGGGTACATAAGGAATGCATCTTTACAATGGAACGCTAAATAATTTTTTATAATTTTTTTATTCTCTATTATCTAAACAGAAAGTAAGAGAGAAGGAGAGAGACAGAGCCGGTGATTTACGGCGCGGGGCACCAGCACTTATTTTTTAGGGCTGGCACTTATCTTTCTGCCTCAAGCATTTTACTGTGAGCAAAATACACATAGGGGAAAGCCGGGGGAAGATAACAACGAAAAAGCTTCACGAAGGGAGAAAGCAGAAAGCTGTAAGAGTGAGCTGAAGTGGAATGGAGTGACTGTAAAGAGGCCCGAGATGGCTTCAGGATTACGCTACCTCAGTATTCCGTGCTCGCACATTTAATTGCAGCTGCCGCGTATTTCAGAGGAGAGCTTTGAGCACCGGCACGTTTTTATTTAAAAATTAGGCACCGAGAGAGAAAGATATATATAGAGAGAAAGATATAGAGAGAATGTGTGCGTGAGTGTGTGTATTGCTAATTTATCTGTGACAAACCTGGTGAGGGAGGACCAAAGAGCTTTAAATTAATGGGTTTTGGAGAGGACACAAGACTGTATACCACAATCACAGACCGTAAAAAGTAATCTCTTTCCAAGGATAAAATGACGGAAATGGCAATCGAATACCTATGTATTTGTGGTATATCGACTCAAACGTTAAGATGATTTTGCCACCGATAAAGGTTGTACATCCTGTTCAAGTAATGCGCAGAAATCTGTCAGAGGGCTTTTGTGTGTGCGCGCGGACAGGAGGAGGATGGGCAGGAGGGCGAGGCCTTGAAATCGCCACACTCGTGGATCCATCATTCTGGCACAGCAGAGACTACTGGGCGCAGGCAGTGACACACGAGGTGCTTCCGCTAAGATGCACCTGTCTTCGGCCACAGCTGGGGCTCCTCTGACCTGTAACTTCATACCAGTGCCCTGAGAAGTACAAACAGGATAAATGTGGCGGATGCTCTGAGGGAAACATTAGCCAAGACAAACAGAGGTAGAGTCTAAACCAACATGGCGCCCCTTCTCAAACCAACCACAGACAGCCTGGCCCATAGGGAAATGTTAGGTATGCCTGACAGAGCAGTGCCTTCTGAAAGGCTTGTAGTATTGGGTCTGAGTCCATCGCAGGCCTGTCTTTGTCACCTGTCAGACTTTATCGAGGTAAATATTAAATATGCGTGTAGTAAATCAAGACGAATATCAAACGCGAAATAGTATTTAAAAAGCTATTATGAATAACATTCGCCTTAAAGAAAGGAAACGTTTGTTAATGACAACTCATATAACTTATATAAAGAACGCTTTCCATAGTCACTGTGGAAAGCGGGAAAATGTGCACCAATTACATCATAATTGCAGTCTGATGGCCTAATTCACAAAATCTTATTCCACAATAAACAGAACAGGCATTTGCAATGCAATGGGTCTCGCATTTGCTTGGGTTAGAGCTATTGCTTTGTATATTCATAACTGGACTTTTCTTGCCACATAAATTGGTCAACGCTGTCTCTTAATTTGGTTGTTTCCTGCAACATAATTCCAGTGTCCCTGCATATAACTAAAGCACTTCCATTTACCTTCTCCTCCATCTGTAGCAAAAAATTATAATGTTGCCATTTAGCATCGTAATTTAAATCTGCCATGCTAATTCCAATAGAATACCACTTTCACCACCCCACCACCAGAATTGCTGGCTGGCTAACACAATTCCCAAAACAAAGACAGCCACAGAGGAGTAACAGGAGAAATAAACTAGAAAAGTCATCCAAACATATCAAGATTGTCTAAACAGTCATAGTGTAATAAGGATGTTAAATTGGTATGAATCATGGTCATAATTGGAATAAGGAGAGATTATTAGAACATATACAATTATCATATAAACCCAATAATAAACCTTTATCAGAAATAAACTTTTGCATTAGACTGTAATGCGCAGAACAGCTCCTAGAGAACACCACAATGAAAAGAGCATTTGTAAAAAACGTGGTCATGCTACCATACAGTTAGCCCCTACAGGGCATAACCACATGGAAAGAAAATGACTGAAAATAATGAAGTGTAGCCATGTATTTAGCCCCTAGAGGGCATATTGCATTACATGTTTTCAGGGCTAGCAGACCTACTGCAATGATATTTGAGAAAGACCCTTAAAACACAAACTACTCTCAGCTGTAAAATGAAAGTTCTAGCAATGAGAAAAATTAAAAAGACAATAAATGGAGGGAAGGGTTATTTTGGGGTCCCCACTAACGTTGTGTGGGGCCCAGAGATGATCTAGACGGAAAGAATAGGTTGTGGTGAACGTTTTGAAGGTGGTCCCATTGTCCTAGTACGCCTTTAGACTGAGTTATGAGCAAAAATGTTTTGTAAAAGAATGCCCTGCAAAGCATTATGGGACAACCGAGTGCAGCTAATTTTGTAGTATGTTGATTGTAATGCCCAGAACAGCCGCAAGAGAACACCACAATAAAAATATAATTTGTAAGAAATATTGTCATGTAACCTAGAGGGCATAACCGCATGAACATAGATTGACACAAAGTAATGGAGCGCAACCGTATATTTAGCCCATAGAGGGTGTAGTGCCTTACACATTTTCAGGCCTAGCAAGCCTACTGCAATAGTAAGGCCCTTAGCACACAAACTACTCCAAGCTGTAAAACAAAAGTTCCAGCCATAAGAGAACTTAAAAAGGGATTGATGGTGGGAGGGGTTATTATTTTGGGAGTCCCAACTAACGCAGTATGCACACCCATAGATGACATCAACAGTAGGAGCACACCATGCTGAACGTTTTGGTGGTGGTCCCATTGTCCAAGGACTACCACAGGCTGAGTTATGGGCAAACATGTTTTGAAAAAGAATGCTGGCAAAGCATTATGAGGTGACTTTTCCCAAGTGCAGTGAATATTGTAGTATCGGCTGTCTCACTGTGCTGGGAGAGTTTAATTGTGGATTTCTGTGTTTTTTTATTATAAAGCATTTATCAATTATAAGTGTTTTTGGGAAAGCTATGGAGTGCGAATGGGAGAGCCAAAAGAAATGATGATTAGTTAACAGTGTGATTAATGTGACCAGCGCTCCAATACCGCTGATGGAGTTTGCGCTGTTGGTGCTGTGAGGGTATGGCTGTCATGAAGCATATAGGGGAAAGACAAAAGAAAAAAATAGTTCACCCACGCTGAACCATATTGGCAATCATGCAATTATCTATGTTACATGGTCAGTCTGCAAGACGGTAGCAAAACCACCCCAGGGCAGGACAAAGGTAAAACAATTACCAATGACATCAAGGGGTTTCTGAAAGGCAAGTCTATGATCGAGTGAAAGTGATGGGCGTGTGGTGGGCATGGCTAAAAGCCCACAGTACTTACAACATGTCAAAGCGCTTGTGCGCGCAACCTAAAAAGCTGTTTTAGTTGCTAACGGTTCTTCATTAATTTTGCACATCAGCTGAGAATGTGATGCGAATATCGCCAAATTTATAGCAAATGTGCGGCAAAGAGTTTTCTCAGGCAAAATCGCTCATTGCATAGATTTCTTTACAAAAAAACGAAAAACAAATTAGGCACATTTTCACCTCAATCATGCACCAAAACTGGTGAACATTCTGCCAGTGAAAAAACACAGTTTTGTTGTTAGGCATATTGATAATATTAGCCTTGTGTACATTTTCATGTGCAAGGAAAATTATTTTATGTACAATCCTAAAATAAGCAACTTTCAACAGTGTGTAGAAGTATATAATATATATATATATATATATATCTTCTAAAGGTACTTTTTGGGATGTATGCCTTAAATGAGTAAGCATATTGAGTAAATAGCTGGCACGAAATCCCACAGGATTGTAAAGGATGTTTGCCATTGATTTACAACGTGTGTTTTTCATCTATAACAGATTGCTCCTTACCCCATTGATTTGCGCGGATATTCCCTTTAAGCTTACTTGGACTTCTTACATTCCAGTTCTTTTCATTGCACTGCCCACAGGCCCCTCCCACCCTCAACCCTGTAAGAAAACAGACACATTTTGGTTTCCTGTGAACCAATATTGTGTTTTAACCGAAGGGTTTAAATACATTTTCCCATTATAGTCTCACTGCTTCCCCACAAATAAACCTACATGCATTTGTTTCTTTCACATCAAGTGGCAAATCCAAGTCAAAGACAAGATTGACAGAGGATGTATGTGGAGTATATGCTAGTTGCCTAGGGTGAGGTGCTAATGGCTGTCACAATGGTGCATTTTAGGAGTAGAAGTAATTTGGCAATCAAGCAGCTCTAAAGGTTGCACTGCACAGTCAGTAAAATGGTAGTTGAGATATCTCACTAGGGTAGGAATTTCTGATGCAGAGGTCATACACAGCTCTCCGAAGTAGGTTCACTGACCTACTAATTTATTTTATTATGACTGGAATTTCTGCAATTTGTGAATTATGGCGGTGAACATTTCCACACTTTCTAACATATGACCTGCAAATCAAGACACTGTTTTTTGCACTGAGTGATTTACCCACTCATTTATTTTACTGTAATAATAACATGCTTCACACAGATCTCTATATTAAGTTCATTAACAAATTAATTTACCCAGTTGGTGCTGGTACCTGCAAATTGTGCATACATTTCTAGGACTATAAATGGTGACCTGCTGAGGGCGCATTACTCTTCAGTAAATAAACGCACCCAGCAACATCGTCACTCGGATTACACGATACACATGCACAATGTGTTTATTTTTCTGTTTCATTTCTCCTTTCATTCTTTTCCGATTTAACCCCCTATTTTCCGCTCTTTAAACTAGGTTCCTTTTATGTCTCCAATCAATCTCGCCATTGAGTTCCCCCGAAAAAACGTTTTTAATGTAAATTATTTTTCCATTTCTGTCGTTCTCATTAAGTTTGGTCCCACAACACGCTTTGTCTTATTATACCACTTTCTCCTAAAATGTGTGTTATCTGCCTTGAACCTCCTGTTTCTGTACCCTTCTCTCTTTCTTTGCTATCTGTATCTTATAGTTTCTTTTTATTTATTTTTTCCTTGTGCTTTTTCCTTATTTTAATTTTTGTTATTTTTCATTGCTATTTGTTGTGGTCCATTTTCAACATCTTTTTAATTTATTTTAATTTCCTTCATCTCCGCCCCTTTTATGAGTCCTCATGTAACTACTAAAGTGCAAAGGAGCCAGCAAAGGGACTAACTACGTTCTAATCTGAATAGACCCTTCGGAACGAGATGCATGTACCTTGGAAGGGGCTGATTTTTGCTGGTGATCAGTTTATATAATATGAGTTAGCCTGCAGTGGTCGAGCACCTCTTCCAAACCGAGGAACCCGGGTTAGGAATAGAATTGAGAAGAGCCTAAGGTGTTTGAGGGAGAGAAGTGCCTGAGGTATAGAGCACTGCGTGGGTGGTTTCTGACTAAGGTATGGTGTGATAAATCCACCTTTATCTAAATCACTGCCTCACACACATTTTGGTGCCCTGGAGACTAAAGTTAGTCCTTCCTAGGGGACTTCGTGACTTATTCTCCCCCCCTACAAAAAAAGATAACGATGTTTCCAATTATTCAGATGGTTAACTTGATAAGTATTTAGACATAAGATTTTCTAATGTTCTTGTTATGCGGGAGCTCGTCAAAATATTTCAAAGAATCCGATTAAGAATTCTGCAAAACTGTTCTAGACAAAATGTTCCACCATTCAGGCATGTGTACAAATGGTGAATTACAACAGAGATAAGTCATGTCAAAGGGCACCTGGCTAGACTAAACACTGATACACAAACATTTTATATAGTCACCAACGATGGAGCAGAGAGAAAATGCTCGAAATCACTTATAAGTAGGGCCACTGGAATTATGCGGCGGGGAGGGCCAAATTATGCGGCAGGGTTGAAGAAACTATGCTGCAAGAAAAGGCAAATTATGCCGCATAATTTGGTACATTATGTGATAGCATTATTTCATTATTTTCTAATCATTTCCAAATTTGTTAACACTATCTCGGCATCGGTTTCACCTCATTAGTACTAGTTTGATTCCCATATATGGCAATAGGCAACAAAAATGGAGCTAGTCAACCTTTGCAAAGGGCCTTCCACTGTGCAGCAACGCGGGTCGCTGCATTAGCTAAAAGCAGTTTTTTTTTTGTTAACATCTGCAGATTATGCAGCAGATGATGGATTATGTGGCCACTGCGTCAAATCTATAATTATGCAAAAACCACTACGGCTGCACAATCGCATAATTCCAAGGGCCCTGTTTATAAGCAGAAATACACTAAGGCACTGATTCCAGTTACACTGACAATTCCCATGTGCGAGTTTCACATCACAAGCATCAGTAATCTTAAAATGTGGAATAACCTACGAATTTCATGTTATGCCCTGAGAAATGGGGAATTCCTGAGGAAGTCTATATCACTGCTCCGACTTCCTTAGTTAATCTTGTATTACAAGGCATCTCTTCTAAATTGGGTTTGGCGAATTATTGAGGAATTTCTGATGCAGACCCCCTTCAAAATTGTAAACAGAGCCAAATGTTTCAGACAAATTAAGTTTCAAGAAGTATCAGACAATTAAACCAAGGTTGAGGGAGAGATGAAAAGCACAAATAAACCGAAAAAGACCTTCAAGTATCCATTTATTTGGCTACGTTTCACAATCAGTGGGGCATTGGTCAAGAAAGAAAATGCTGGTGATGAACGGTGCTGCTTCCAGAATGGTTTTCCTGATTCCTTTCATGCTATCTTTGACACGGCTCCCCGCACTCCTCCACGGGAGTCTGTGCCATGGCATGGATCCCTGCAGTCTGACACCTGTCTGGGCCTAAGAAGATGAACACAGTGACCCCAGCAGCGGGAGTGTTCGTCCAGATCAAAGGGTGTAAGTGCTCCACGGCTACGCAGCAAGCCCTCCTGGGCGGGGGGGAATGCTGCTCTGTGAATATTCCACAAGTGCCTGTTCAAGGCGATGTTGTGAGAAATCGTCCTCGTAAGTAAGAAAGTTTTTTTTAAAAAAAAGTGCTGATGTTACTTCTACATATTTTAAAGATTGTTTATACTTGCGCCATGAGAGAAAAAACATCTTGCCAAGCAGTTTAACATTAAAACAAGATGGAATTTACCAAGCAGGTAAACATTACAACAAGTGAAATCCATTTTTTGACTGGCAGATGGCCAGTGCCTAGTTTGGTTAGGCCAAAGTTTCCAGTGAAAGGTCACTTTGTTTTCTCAATACTTTCGGTACCCTTTAACTCTGCAAAAAACTTTCCAATAAAAAAAGTTAATCTAATTTAGGTTTGTCACTGCAAGTTTCCTGGGTAACTGTAAAGCAGAGGATAAAACAAAACAAAACGAGAGGTGTCCACAAAGTGGCATTTCCCATATTAATTCCTATATGGTTCTGTGCTCTCTGACACAGAAAAAGCACCAAACAAAATTACAAGCTTGGCATGAAAGCAGAACTTTACTAAAGAAAGTCCCTTTGCCTAGTTTGGTGTAAATCTGTTCAGTATTTTTTGGGAAACTAGAGTTTAAAAGAAATGTTGGATTCAAATGTAGGGCTATCTGGACTGTTAATCCAGGAGGACTGTAAATCCCAGTTCAGGGACCTTATGCAGACTCAAAACTTGAAAAAAAGTAAAATCTGATTGGACGAGGAAACTCCTGTCAGCTTTTCTGGTCCACAAATATAAAAGGTATTTTGAAGATCCAAAGTGCTTGAATTGGTTAGAAACGAATTCAGGAAATATGTTGCAACTGCTATTACAAGAGGTGGACCCTCAGAGCTTCATTATGAGTTTGTCGGACGGCAGAGGCCACCTGCCAAACTCTTTGGGCCGGAAAACCTCCATTATGGTTCCCGCCTCCCCCCCGGCTCTATTACGAGTTTCCTGCTGGGCCAACGGGCAGAAACAGCATTTATGCTCACTGGCCCAGCAGGAAACTCACCACAACACTGACGCAGGCTCGTAATCAAGCCGGCGGAAATGTTGCGGTGCATCATGTGTGACAGCCAAGTGCATGGGCAGTGCAGGGGCCCCACTCCATCTCGACCAGACTTTGCATGGCAGTGGAACCGCCATGCAAAGGTGGTGGACATGGGGGTTGTAATCCCCAGAGCAGCGCTGCTAGTTGAGTGAATGGGAAGTGCAGGGCCCCCCGCGCGGCCCCCAGCACCCTGTCTCTGCGAGCCTTTGCATGGCGGTAAAACCACCATGCAAAAGCTGGCAGACACAGGGGTCATAACCCCCAGGCAAGCAGTGCTAGCAGCGCTGCCCTGGCAGATTAGGAACGCCGGCATGGCCAGGCCATCAGCTGGCCTAAAAGTGGCGGTGCGGGTGGTCTGACCATGGCGCTTTTGCCATGGTCGTAATGTGGAGGTCGGAATGCCACTTTGGCAGCAGTCGGACCACCACCGTGGTCTTAAGACCACCACATACGTAATGAGGGCCTCAGTCTCTTTGTCCTTTCAAAAAAGTAAAATGATAGGAGGTGGGAGGGAGCATCCTCTAAACCCCTGACTTCGATGGTAGTGGAGGTGGGGTGAGGGGGTGGGTGGAGAGTAGAGCGACCCCCGTGATTGAAAGAGAGAAAAAAAATGATTTTGCAGTGGAGTTTACATACCTCAGCCTTGGTTCGGTGTCCCACAAAATGCCTTGCCAGGGGACAGCAGATGTACAGCAAGTGTCTGGAACCCATGCTAGCCCTTCTGTGGGGTCCGCAGACTTGACAGAAGGGAAAACATGGACCCAGAAGAGTCAGTAAAAGTTTGGGAATCTTTCAAAATGAATCTAAAACAAAACAGAATCTGGCCATATGCAGGCTCTTCCGCTAACAATTGTTTTGCAAGGTTGAAGGGGGATGACTGCCTGAAGCAGCTTGAGTGCAAAGAACTGTTGGATGTGGTTTTCTGACCAAAAATGCATAAAATATACTGAAAAAACAATGGTTATATTAAAGTTATGGTTAGCTTTGGTTTCGTTAGAATACCCTAACATTCGGTCAAAGAACCTCAGAAATTCACTTAAAAAGAACGGTTAAAGTATGGTTATGGTTATGAATTTAAACAAAAAAACACTGACATTCACTAATTATAGTTAGCTTCACAATCCTTTACTAATACAACTACCAGGCAAACCATAACTGGCACATCAAATGCAATGTACACAACCTAAACCTTGATGTGATAGAGCAATAAAAATGTGATAAATTATCTGTTGAGTCAGGCTAAGTACAACTCATTAATGTTTCTGTGGAATTTATTGACCATCATTTTCTTTAGTTCACAGAAGGTCATTTAATCCTTCTTCATACACAATGAATGAAATAAGAAAAGTTACAAGAAACACAAAAGTTTAAGAAGAACAGATCATAATAATAGCATGAATGTGATTCGTATGCTTAAGTGCCCATGTGATCTTTCACATGTTGGCCAAACCAAAGAAAAGGTCAAGGTCTGAGTTTTGCAACTCTACTGTCCGATCTGCTACAAAACTGTGGGTGCCATATTGGTGGAGTTTTCCACAAATGCAGGGTAGTGGATAGAGAATCTGAGGTAGCTGGTCCTAGAAAAAAATCATGAGGAATCCTCTTTGTGGTGATACAAGTGCCACCTTGAACCTAAGAGAGTGCAAATGTATGCCCCTTCTCAGGGGACCGAGAGAGTATGAGGAGATGGGTAGACAGGTGGCACTGTACAGCAATGGCTAAAGAAGTGGATATCAGTGACTAGTCTAAAGCATTTTGCGGTATCAATGTAGTATGAATAACTGTTGTAAACCATAAGTTACTGTAAACAAGTGTTTATGTTATCCCACTTTTGCAATACTACATTGATATTGTGAACATATGTTAATTATACTGGCACTGGAATCATGTTCCTTGGACATATTAACACATCTTTTGTCTACCTGTTGAAATACCCGACTTAGACATCTGTGATTTGGTCTTGCCACTTGAGGGTGGAGATGAAATGAGAATATCAGCTCTGCCAAGTTTCCCATTCCATGCGTGATGCACTGCTCCAGTTGAGTTTTTTTCTTTTAATTCTGGACTTTGTCGTTTTTTTGATTCCATTACAGCCATTTTTACTACATTATAGAGGCCCACGGAGGTCCGCCATCTTGGGGGGTTGACGGTCTAGTTGACCGCTTCCCAGCTTTAATAAAACCGTTCCTGGTGTCCGTGCACAGCGGGCGCGCCTAAGGCAAGCCCGTCCGCATCCATCCGCGCCAGGACGGGGCTAGGGGCCACCCCCCTGCATCAATTAAGTATGGTAAGTCCAGATATTTTTACCTATTCGTCAGGTGAGCTAAAGGACCTTAGGAAAAGAGTAGGAGAGAGCTGCTGAATTTGTCCCAGCGATGCGAGGGAGACATGGTCTTGCCCTAGATGTGATTGAACTCTGGAAAAGCCTAGGGGTCCTGACTCTGATCAGGTAGAACCCTCCAAATACAATGTGAGGATTCAGCTAATAAATTGCCGCTCTCTGCCAGCGCACAAACTAGACATAAATCTCTTGTTGAGCGAGGGGAGACCAGATGCCCTCTTTTTGACAGAAACGTGGCTTCATGAGGGTTCAGGGCCGGATTTAGCTCTTGCATTACCCAAAGGGTATGTGATAGCAAGAACCGATAGATATAAAGGGAAAGGAGGGGGAATAGCAATTATTTTTAAACAAGATTTTCTTTTCAACTATAGTCCCCTTGACCTCGCAGGGTGTGAGGGAATGACTTTTTCCATTACCTTCAATCCTATGTTTACATTTACAGGAGTACTACTTTACCGCCACCCTGGGACTTATGATGAATTCCTGAACCTATTACCAGAGCGGATGGCAAGCCTCATTTGAAATAGGCCGAATTTTACTCTATTAGGAGATTTTAATATCCAAGTTGATAATTTAGAACTGATGGCAACTAAGCAGTTAGTGAATGATCTGGAAGCTCTGGGACTACACCAATTGATCAGCGGCCCCACGCAGGAGAAAGGACATACCTTACACCTGGTGTTTAGTAATCTTTCATCGTTGGTCGCACTACCCCCTACCCCTGTAGCATGGTCCGATCATTCTTTAATCACCTTAAAGGCTAATATAACTAGTAGGTCTGGATACCACCATCACTCCAACAGTAAGATTAGGAAGTGGAATAAATTAAAGACAACAGAATGGGTCAATTCACTGAATAGAAATAAAAAAACATTTTAGAAGGGACCGGCAGATAAACCCTGCCTCTTTTAATGAGTGGATCTCTGATAGTCAGGACAAAGTGCTGCCCTATACACCCCTCTCTGGGCAAAAGAAGGGAGGAAAGGCTCCCTGGTTCAATAACCACTTAATGACATTAAAGAGGAACTGTAGGAAGATTGAAAGGAAATGGAGGAAATCACTAAAGGAGGAGGATAGAGAAGAGTACAGAGGTTCAATTAGGTTGTACCAGAAGGAGATCAGATTAGCCCAAGCGACCTTTTATGGAGACAAAATTGAAAAGGCGTCAGGATCTCCAAAATAAACTTTTGGTGTGCTCAAGGAGCTATTGTATATTCCTGCATGCCCGGAAGCAATGGAAGCTTCAGAAGAACATAGTAACAATTTTGCCTCCTTCTTCCTAAAGAAGGTTGAGGACATCTATGAAAACTTCTCAGGGGAAGTAGGGGGAGTCGCAGGGCATGCAATGGAGATGGAGGAAGGTGACAATGTTTTACAGAGTTTTCTTCCCATCTCTGAGGAAGGAGCTTTGGGGCTCCTCAGTAAATTAAAATCAGGCTCTCCACTTGATCCCGCACCTCCCCATATTATTATGGAGGGAAGAGTAGCGCTAAATCCGTTAATAACTGAAATGTTGAACAGCTTGCTACAAAGTGGGTTGGTGCTGGACTCCTGGAAACATGCAGTGGTCAAGCCCCTTCTAAAGAAGCCTAATCTAAATGGAGCGGTCTTTAAAAACTACAGGCCTATCTCACTCCTTCCCATGACGGCAAAACTTATTGATAAGCACGTAAATATACAACTATCAGGTTTTTTGGAAGAACACAATATTTTGCATATAACTCAAATGGGCTTTAGACCGGGCCACAGCACTGAATCTGCCATGATTGCGGTTACGGAAGAAGCGAGAAAACGAATGGACCAAGGTCAGGCAACTGTAATAATAATGCTAGATTTGAGCGCGGCATTTGATACGGTCAATCATGATCTACTCATTCAAAGAATGGGAAATAGTGGATCAAAGGAAGGGCGCTTAAATGGTTAAGCTCGTTCTTACAAAATAGAACCTTTCAACTCCTGGATCGTTCTTTTTTCTCAGCCCAGTTGAAACTTTTATGCGGAGTTCCGCAGGGCTCATCTTTGAGTCCCACTTTGTTCAACATTTACATGTCCCCCCTAGCAGAAGTCATAGAACCCTTTGGGGTATCCCTGGTGTCATATGCGGACGACACACAGCTGGTGGTTTCCTTCTCCCCCAATAAGGAGGCGGACAATTTGGCCTTGCCTGCCTGTCTCCAAGTGATTGCTGCCTGGATGATAGAAAGCAGGCTGCAACTCAATGAAGAAAAGGCAGAAATTATGTTTTTAGGAAAACTGGCCAACCCTGCTAAAAATATAGGAACAGTAATACATTTAGATTACTTCCCTTCCCCCCCCAACCCGCTAAAAAAGTTCAGATTAAAGCCTTGGGAGTTTGGCTGGACCCCAAACTCACCATGGAATATCAGGCCAAGAGAACGTCAGCCACCTGTTTTGGGATTCTTAAGCTACTAAGGAAGATTATTGGTCTGCTTCCGCCATTGGCCAAAAGATTGACCGTACAAACCCTGATTTTATCCAGATTAGATTATGGAAACAGACTTTTTTGGGATCTCCAGGTTATGTGGTTAATAAACTACAGGTGGCAGCACGTCTGCTCTTTAATCTGCCTAGGATCACTTCAGCTAAAAAAGCTCTGATTGAACTGCACTGGCTTCCAGAGGCAAAAAGGATAAAGTTTAAGGCTCTTTGCATCTTTACAGAGCTCTATATAAAAAGGATCACCATTATCTAAAATCATTAATTTCACTATACACACCCACAAGAGTTTTGAGATCGGCCTCTAAAGCCCTGGTAGTGGACCCAAAGTAAAGAGAACATCATGGGGAGGAAGATCCCTGAAGTACCAGGGAGCCAGGCTTTGGAACTCTTTCCCCACGAATATTCGCATGATGAATCAGGAGACTCAATTTAGGAAGGCCATTAAAACCTGGCTATTCTAAATTCCTTTAACTTCCCCCTCTCAGGTGAAGTTTGAGGTTCCTCCAGTATGTTCTAAACTTTCCAAACTGATCAGCGCTACGAGGCCTCCGGGTAGCTGGCGCTATATAAGTCTCAATAACATAACATAACATAACATAACATAACATAACATAACATAACATAACATAACATAACATAACATTACACAACAGGACCACAAGTCTCAGAATTCAAAGGAAAAAAAACCTGAACATCACCCATGGATCTGGGAAACTTGGCAGCTATGGAATATTTAGTAACAGTACAGAATTAATTAATAGGTCATCCTAATTTTTGAGTGAATGCTTATGCAGATTGTATCATGGAGTCTTCTTCCAAGTTATACTGAAGTCATATGTATCAATAATAGCTGTAAACAAATGCAGGGCTTGGCCACAATGTATATTCGTGCTAGTTACAATCGTTCAGACAAGATACTTTAATGAGGACTAAAACACATGGGCGGCTCGGCCATATTGGAAATGATACAATTTATCTATTTAGGCATGCGCTCTTTCTTTTCTCTGTGCGCAATTAACGGCGCCTTGGACGATTTCAGGAGACACCGCTTGACTTCTCATTGGGTGAGTAGAGATCCTTAGCACCTTGTTGTAGAGCTTAATTTCCACATCAGTGAGGAAACTTGCATTCATATTGGTGTGGATAGTGATTAAAGTTTTTTGTTTCTGACCATTATAGGACATGTACAACTTGGCATATACTAAGCTTGCATTTTAAGTGTGTGATTATTATTGCACTTTTGATGACATCAGGAAATGTTTCAGGATGAACGACGATTTGAGTGTCTGTCCTGAGCCTGTATTGAATATAAGAGAATTAATAGAATTTCATGCATTATTGAGCAGTGTTTTTGCCTTTTTGAATCTGAAGTTCGAAGCAGATACCTACACAAATATGTTTGTTTGCCCCTGACAAATTGATGAGGTAGGCTATCTCTAGAAGCCATTAGCAACTAGCAAAAGGCTACTATGGGTAACATTGTAATCAGGCTAAAAAGAGCATATGAAAATTAGGCGCGTCAGTACACCTTCAAAAAGGAGTAGGTAGATCTTTTTAGAAAGTGACTTTTTGTCCTGAAGGAGACCCAAATAGATGATTAAGCAGCACACTCACTGGTGAGGGATTGAAACATCGGCACAATATACATTTGGCCTGCACTGTATAACTTTATGGGGACATTTTGGAAGGGCTTATCTGCATATTGGTGTCTAGAGACATTACAGCCAGGCCTGAAAAATAAATATAAAAATAAATATTACTTATTTTACTCCCTTAAACGTGCATTTCCACGTGACACAAACACCCTTTGTCCCACAAGTGCGCAGAGCACTTTGCCCGAGTTGTATTGCTGATGACATAATAAGAGGTTGCTTCAAAAATAATGCATACTCTGTCCATCTTGGGCTCCTGTCCTGTTTTTTTCTGAAACTTGTGTGTTTCTTGTAACGTTTTGCATTCATTGTGTAGGAGAAAGGACTGGCTGATTAATAGAGGAAATATTGGTCAATATATTCTGACAGAACCATTGACGATTTGTACTTTTAGAAGCCCAGGTTCTGAGGAATAAAAGTTAACCCTATTGTGTATTACGTATGTAAACAGCAGCTGTATACCTGTGAGGGTTATTTAGCTTGAATTTATGAGTTATGAAAGTTGTAAGGTGCTGTCAACAATTCGACATATGTGGATCTTTGCTTCGGAATACTTCTTTTTTAAAAATGTCAGAAAGATTTTGGAAGGTTCCATAAGAGTGGTTTTTCATTGAGTGGGAAATATGAGGGAAATAATACATAAAACGATGGTCCTCATCTCATACACATCCTGTGCCAGGTATGGAAGGGAAATGCAGAGAGCTGATGACAATGGTAGTTTCACAACAAGTTGCCTATCCTGGAATAGGAATGTTTGATAACTCGGAAAAAACAGCAGTCTGTTTCAGAACACCTTAGGGAGAGTGGAGAACATTTAATGGTTTTCCAAGAGCTGCACTTGACTGGGGCAGAGACCATGTTATTAGAGTTCCAGCGATAGATCCAGTCAGTAGCCTGCATAATGCAATCAAGTATCACGAAAGGAATGACAATACTGGAAAGGAGTAAATTCCGGCATACAGGTACTGAGTTTTGAGGCAGATGCGAATGTGAGATTAGTGTTAGTACTATTTTTGTCCATTATAGTTCAGCCATGATAAGTTTCCCCTTGTTGGATATCTTGGCTCTAATAATGTTGACATAGAACATTTACAGCAGTTGCTTGACAAACTTTTGGGCTACAATGCTTTAGTGATATGGGGGGAAGGTTTAAATCTCCTACTGAATAATAAACTGGACAGATCAAATCAAGGTCACATATGAACTCTTCTAAAGCAACTAAGGCTCTACAAAAAACTTAGAAGACCTTCATTGGTATATGGAGGGTTACGCATGGTATACAGAGGGAGTACTCTTTCCATAGCAAGAAATATTGACATGGTTCCAGACTGAACTATTGGTTTGTGGATCATAGGTGTATTGATCAAATAAAACGTGTAGAATACACCCCAACCTTTTTGTCAGTTCAACATTGACAGCTGCCCCGATTGCTGTGCGTAGGATGTATATAAGGCCAATATATACATTTAGACTTTGACAAATGTAAGTTACGGTGCAAATGTCTTATTGAACATAAAAAAAGAAAAGTGGGAATCTAAAAAGCTACAACATTTTTAAGTATGGGGAGAAGGTTGTGAAGATAATGGCTTGGAAAATCAAGATACACTAAACCTAAAATGGCATTGCCTGCCTTGAATCAGGTCAGAAGGACAGTTTGTTCTGACTAAATTGAATAGGAATTCAAAATAATCTATCAGAAACTGAATTAGAAAGTCTTTTATGTCAGACCTATAGACTTTGTCAAACAGGCTTGACTCACTTCAATTACCCTTGTTAGATAGGGAAGAGCAAGCGATCTTAGTTCTGGACATCTCAGCTGAACAATGTAATGAGATCATTTCAAAATTCAAAATCATGCAAGGTCGACAGGTCCAGATTGTGTCCCAAGCTAGTTATACAACTCTGTAGCAAAAAAAATATGTCCTCTGTTGATGAAAATGTTCAAAATTATTTTGAGGCAGGGCCAACATCCCCTTGCTTCCTGGGGTGAAGCTACCATTGTTAAGATTTTGAACCCTAACTAGAATCCCAGCTACTGCGAGTTATATCCCCAATATCTTTATTGAAAGTGTATTTTAAAAACTTTGCAGGAACACTGGCCACAAGACTTTCACTGACAGGGGGAAATTTGGCTGTGAAGACCAGAAGAGCTTTATCCTGGGTAGAAAGATGAGTGATTTAATTTATCATGTAATGGATGCTATTGACCAGGCAGCTACTTTTAAATCTGCTTTTGCTAGTCACATTTACAGAGGCACATGACGTATACATAGAACGTTAACTACAAACAATAAGAAAAGATCACAGAATTAGGGCCTAATTACGAGTCTAGTGGTCAGACCGCCACTGCTGTGGCAGTCTGACTGCCACATTACGACCCTGGTGGTCCGACCATCAGGGGACCGCTGTCTCCGCCGGGATCGGTGATCCCGATGTGCTGACAGCGGGTGCAGGTTGCAATCAGCCAGGGTGGCGCTGCATGCAGTGCTGCCCTGCTGATTACAACCTGGTTCTCCACCAGCCTTTTCATGGCAGTTTCACCACCATGAAAAGGCTGGCAGAGAACAGTATAGGGGGCCACAGGGGGCCCTGCACTGCCCATACTCATGGTAATGGAAGTGCATGGGCCCCCTGCCCAGCACCCTCGTAATGCGCACTGTCTGCTGTGCAGACAATGCGCATTACAAGGGTTCTGGTGCCCCCTGCGGGCGGCAGCATTCCCGCCAGCTCGATTATGAGCCAGCGACAATGCTGCTGCCACTTTCCTACTGGGCTGACCAGCGGAAACCTTGGTTTCCACCCATCAGCCCAGCTGGAAAGTCATAATGGGGCCGGTGGGGAGGTCACCACTACAGTGGCGGCCACCCTGTCCGGAGTTTGGCGGACAAGTGTTCCCATCCGTTACAATCATAATCGGGGCCTAAGTCTCTTTTTGTCACAAGGATTCAGCAAAAAATAGCTTTATGCACTGCCGATTTAATTTTCTACATTAAGGTGGCAATTATGAGTTTGGCGGTCCGGATACCGCCGCAGTGGAGGTGGCGGTCTCACCGCCACGGTCCCGATGGTGAAGACTGCCGTACAATGACTACAGCGGTATGGCCATTGCAAAACAGCCATACTGCCACCAGTCCTGCCAGTTCGTGTGGACCGCCGAAGCAGGCAGTAGCCCTCTCCAGGCCGGCAGAAAGCATGATCCTGCTGATTGAATTACGAGGGTGCACACAGCCAAGGTCTGTGCGGCGGTTGGCCCATCACTAGAACCCTGGCGGTAACGCACCCCAGGACAGGAAAAAGCATTCCTGTCCAACGCAACCGCACCCCCATGCATCAACACACCAATAGCGATGAACACACACGCCTACACACATGCACACACACACACACCCCAAATATACACACCTCGCTAACACTGTAGACAGCGCTGACAAAATGGTCAGCATCACACTCACACTGATGCACATAAACACCACATCACACCACGGACAGTACTCATCATGACAACATACATGCTGGAGACAACACAGTCCACTCCCCCCTTTACAGTCATCTCACACACCTGTCGGGAAGTGCACAGCAGCCCACGTTGTGAAGGTCATCAGGAGGCATGTGAGGTAGGGAGCAGAGGAAGGCGGTGACGGGCGCTGCATACAGGACAGTTGCCACCAGCGTAGTTCGGTATGTTCCCCATAGATGAAACTGGTACCCAATGGGTACTTGCATGGCGGTGTGAACTGCCAATGGTTCACAACTGTGCCGAAACCGCAGTGCTGCTTTTTGATTCATAATATGGCAGGCAGGGTGTAGTAGGCATGGCCGTGCTGGTGGTGGGAGCACCTCTCTCCCGCCCTCGGTCGGCCTCGCAGTGTTTGAAATGTGGCTTGGGCGGTCTCGGTCTTCCGTGTGTGACACGTAATACAGCAGTCAGGAAACCGCCATCAATGGCGGTATTTCGGCTGCTGCCAGCACGGTGGTATTGCCGAAATACTGCCACACTTGTAATGAGGGCCTAAGTGTCCTCTGGAAGCAGCAATACAAACATTTGAACTGCTAGCATCAGACTTGTAGGCAATATATGGATATACTCTAAATGCTGATAAAACAGAAATTATGACATGGAATATTGATCAGTCTTGTTCCCACAAAAAAAAAAAAATCAAGTACCTGGGCACAGAAATATACCATAATATAGAGCATATAAAAGAGACAAATTTAGAAAGAACAGATGCTTAAACAAAAAAAAACATTAAGGAAATTGCAAAATCTCCCTCTGACTAGTTTGATAGATTCAACTTAATTTAAATGTGTTTTCTCTCCAAGTTGAATTTTCTTTTCAATCATATTGCACTCAAATTTGACAAACATAGGCTACATAAGATCAAGAGCTGGATCAAGGGCTGTATTATTTTTTTATCTGGGCATCATAGTGCCAAGGATCGCCTGGAACAAGTGGAGGTCCAAATTAAAAAAGGAGAATTGCAATTGGCAGATTTACAATATTGTTGCTTGACCTTTTAATTAAAAACCTTTAGGTTCCTACTGGGCTCTCCACTTGCCACTTAGGCCCTCATTATGCCCTTGGCGGGCGGCTTCCGCCGCCTGCCAAGATCTGACCGCCAGGCGGCCGCCAATGCGGCCGCACTCCCGCCGCAGTCAAAACATGGTTTCCGCCCGCTGGCCCAGCGGGGATCTCGGCCACAACACAGGAGCCAGCTCCAAATGGAGCCGGCGGTGTTGCGGCCGTGCGACGGGTGCAGTTGCACCCGTCACGCTTTTCACTGTCTGCTGTGCAGACAGTGAAAAGCTGTATGGGGCCCTGTCAGGGTGCCCCGCAACTCCCCGTACCGCCAGCCTTTTCCTGGCGGTTCAAACTGCCAGGAAAAGGTTGGCGGTCGGGGACTCGTAATCCCCTGGGCAGCGCTGCAAGCAGTGTTGCCCAGGTGGATTATCACCACCGGGGCAAATGTGGCGGGAAACCGCCGGCCCCGGCGGTGCGACAGCGGCGTCATAATTCCCTGGATTGCACCGCCAGCCTGTTGGCGGTGCAATCGCCACAACAGCCCTGGCGGTCTTTGACCGCTAGGTTTGTAATGACCCCCTTAGTGTTTGGTGCAATGCCGAAAGATTACATTTTTTTTAAAGTAAAGTTTCAATGATTTATCAAACATTGATACACTGTTAATGTAACAGAGAGATACAATTGAGTAACACCATTGAAAAGAAGATAAAAAAAACGGAAGTGTCAAGCAACAAAAACAAAGAAACAGTAAAGAATCAAGCCACTAATGACTCGACATTTAGAGGCCAATGCTACTACCGATCACCACATCAAGATCCACTTTGACCCACATTACCCTTAAATATTTCTGTCCAGGATTACCCTTGACCAGAGACAACTCGAGCCCATATTTGCCAATGAACTGCTTACACCAACTCATGAGCGATGATGGATTTTGTTTGATACAGTGTCATGCCACCAGAATCATAACACTACACAAGTTTGGGGCCCCAAGATTCTTTAAGAAGGTCAGACTTAAGGTTTTAAAAACTTTGGTATTACATGAGAGCCCTTTGGGAAATTCTGCAGTCTAGAAAATATGCACCAATACAGGGCTATCCAGGTACCCCAATCTGCTGAAGACCAATTATTTCTCTGACTTAAAGAGGCGGGAATAATTGCAAGGAGAGATCTGATTAATGAGGAAGGTCTAAGATATTGGAATCACCTTAATACACAGACCAAAGGCAAACTCTCAAAAATGCATTTTTTACAACTCAGCGCATGGTGTTCAGCTGAAAGATTGGATAGATCTGTGTACTGGAGTTGAAAACAACGCTTCAAGACACAGATCCTATTAAAAGAGAAAGTGCAAAGTTGTGTGAACTTCTGTGTGAGGCTGAAGATTGGAAAAGACTGCAAATATCGAAGGTCTGGAGACACTGTTTGTGGTGTTAGCAACAGAATGAATTACGGAAAGTGTCTTTTAACATTCTCTAGTTAATTATCAAACCTACTGAACTTGAGTGGAATCATCTCATTACACTACACAGGGCATACTGGGTCCCAAAAAAGTTGGTAAAACAGAAGGGGACAAAATAAATTGAAATGTATGAAATACTGTACACCTGATGTTGAAGATTTGAAGTGCCCTTGTTTGAAGTTCTATTGGGCTGAAATAAGCGAGGTGATATCAGAAGTAATAGGTCAAGATTTCGAGTTAAACCTATCCTTTATTTTATTCCAGGTACAATTAAATGACTTTGTTGGAGGAAATGTGCAGAGTCCAATATAATTATCTATCTGCTATTGATTGCCAGAATGCAAATTTGTTTTAAAAAATGGCTAGATCCAAGATTGTTGCAAACTACTATGTGTATAAAAAATTTGAATTCAGTGATATTGAATGCACAAGTACGAGGTTGTCTCTATTCTGGGCAAAATTACTAGAATGGCTGAATACATATAGGCCCCTTTCAGTTCAATGATTAAACCATTGTGTTGTTTGGTTATAATGTAAGATAGCTGCACTCCTACACTATGTACAATAGTCTGCTTTGTATGTGAAAACGGAAGAATGCCCACTGAATGCTGGCACAGTGAGTTTATCTGGGCACAGAACTGACACAGGGGAGGACGACTAATAAAAGAAGAAAAAAATCATGAGTAAGCTACTGATGATCAACATGTAGAGTTTGGGTGATCATGAGCTTCTGATGAGTAGTTTAACTTGCACATGACAATGGATCTATCAAATGCTGCAGACCATGCACAGCATCACCAACTAGGCAATAGACTAAGTTTTATTTTCAGCGATGGGCCATAGCTGGCCGTTTTCTCACGAATTTCTTGGAAACATTGGCATCTCAGGTGTGGTTGAATATGCCTGTTAGCATAGTTAACCACTGAATGGATACTGGCATCACAGCTGAAATCAATTGTACATGTTACAACTCGAATGACATTGGGTGTAGATGAGCCTGCATTTTAGTGTAGTAAAATTATCCATGTGTGTGCCTGTCACTATTTCTTAAAGATGGTCCTATAAGTAAATTAGTACAGTTATTTTTCTTGCTATTTGCAACTCACATCGTCATGTGCCATTTCGGCATGATCTATCAGGAATGGCTACTCTGTGGCTCTCGGAATTGCAGCCCAAGGCATCTAAGCCTTCCCTAATTTCAGAGTGGAAAACCCAAATATCCCCAATTACATACTACGATAGGTTCACTTTGTGAGAATTTGAACGTCATGACTTCACAAGGGACAACAAGGCTGGCCTGAACATATACAACTACCATTTCTCAGTTGTGCTGAACTAAGTACATGACTATGATTGGCTCTTAAGTGTAATTGAATTGGAAACTAACTTGTATTACTTCTTGAATGTGCTGGCTATCTGTATGACTAAGTAGACCAGCTTCTCATCTGCATCAAACTATGACAAGTTTCTAGGATAGGGCTTTAACTAGCAATTTTCTGTGAAGATACATATGAAATATTTTCTATTTGACCATACAATTTAAGTAGATGAACTGATTTATCTTTTACTGACACTACTTTTCCTTTTCTACAATTTTGGCCTTTGGAAGCACCCACATGTTTTATTTCAGCATGAATTACATATCAAACAACTTTTATTTCAGCATGAATTACATATCAAACAACTTTATGAACAAGTGTTGTCCAAATGTTTATTTGTTTAGCTGCTCAGCCGAACACAAATCTGTGTCATAGCTTACAACCAAGCATACTCATCAGACTAAACAGCACTTGCATGAGGTTCCTATAGAACAAATATATTCCCACAGATAATGTGAAGAACGCAGTATAGCAACTGTAGTATCCATATGCCTCAAAGTGGCACTAGTGGTGCACCCAACAACCTAGCATCTATAGATGGAGTTGTTACAACAAATTTACACGAGAAGAATATTACAAAATGCATGACACTGAACGGAAACAGCGTGGAAAACTGTAACCATTGCACACGGCTTATTCACTAACACAGGGCTCATAAAGTAGAGTGTTACCCATGGGCAAAGAGATTCAGTGCCTCTCAGTGCTAGAAACCTATCTATGTAGGTGTATATATATATATATATATATATATATGTGTGTAATCATGACATACCATGCCCTAACTAATTTTACACTCCCATCTCTCTTCCACATTGAGGAACTAGGGTAGGGCTAACTGGTGAGTGATGAAAGGTCATGCAAACTTATAAGGGCAGATACAAAGGTGAGCAAACATCTGCAGAATATAAATATGCAGTAAAAGATTGTGTATGGTTAGGGAAAATCTAGAGGAGATGTAATTGTTGTGTAACTAAGAGGGAAATGGGCAATTGTAGACTGGATGGATTTGGCTATCCTTGTGATACATGAAAATTATATATTTCCTTACCTAAAATAAAGGACAACAATGTCCTACATAAACCACGTAATTGTGTGTTAATACAAATTTACACACATAAATAATCCCAGCTTCCATTAAACTACAGTCAATATTTTACAATTACTGTAATAGTAGGAACAAATTCTATCTGGTATTGAATTGGTCGACAATTTGTCATTTATTTATTCGTCAGTTGTTTCAGGCATGGCCAGAGTATTTTAAGCATCCCCCCTAACTCGACCTAATCAAAACGTGTGTGCACTTTCCGTTGATATGAATCACTATGTAAGATATTGGAATTTAGCCTTTCAATTACATTTGGCAGATTGCTCATATGTTTTTGATAAATTGAAAGTTTATGATCAATAATTTAGATGAATAACTGTAACCACCGAAGCTTGGATCACACCTGACCTTTAACCTTCCACTCTCAACACCCAATCATGCTCCAGCTCATTTAATTGCTAACTGGTGGAGAATTCTAAGAAAGAGGTCTCTGGAGGAATCCACATACTTATTCGGCACGAGAATGTCGCATCTAAATTCATAATAACAGTGTTTCTGTACTCAACAGATATTCTTATGTAAAACAAGGGAGCCACAAAGGATTTAAGTAATTTGCCCATGATAACACTTTGGCAAAGTAAGGAAGCCGGGATTAGAGCCCAGGTCTCCCAGCTCCACAATCAATATCCTATTCTCTTTACCAACTGTGCTCCTATTAAAAAAACTAGCTAATCTGTCGGGGATGCTCTGGAGAAACCTCTCAAGATGTTGTCACATCTTGTAATGTTTCTGTTGATCTTAAAGAGCTGTGGCACTGGAACACAGCCTATGGCATGTCTGGTTTGCAAACTGATAGTCCAGACAATTTTCTTTCATTCTCAAAAGCGCCATTTCTATATTGGTTACAAAGAAAGACACTTTTATATCTAAACGCCCATTTTATTAAAAAAGCATTCCCGATATTGTCAAAGAGGAAATGTAAAGGTAAACGCCAAGAAAGTGACCCACTACAGCAGGAACCCACGGTACCTTGCTACACGGTCTCTAGCATGTGAAAAAGCTCAGCAATAGCCCTATGCGCTGAAGAGGTCTCTGTCTCATCCGCTGGTCACAGACGTGCACACGGCAGAACCGGCTCAAACGTTCCTTCTTATGAAGGTAACCAAATGAATACAGCTCAGTTGAGTAATAGCCATTTTAAAAGCTATGATTTGCAAACATGCGGTATTAAACACCACGTGAAAATAATTCAATTTCTTTGCTGGAATTTGCTCATCAGAGGTGAATTGAAAAAAACTGCCCCTGGGGTGCCACTTGTGCTCATGTCTTGCACCCTGGGCCACTTTGGTGTAAAGGAAGGGGCTTATAGTATTTTATGAAATGGCCTGAAGCAATTGCATCTCTCCATTGTGAGATACACCTGTTAACAAAGTACCAATTAAGATGGGACAACATACGTTCTGGAGGGATGCAGAAAGCAGGTACGGGCGCGCGCACGCACGTACGCACACACGTTGCGCTCCTGTAGCCGTATCACAGATACAGTGCATTTTCCTTGTTTGCGCCTGTCTGAGGATGAATGCACTGTCCTGAGGACTGCCCCCCTGGGGACAGCACATTCATGGGAAAAACGGAGCAGCTGCTTTGCAGCGGCTCCATGTTTGACAGTGCAGGTGGCAAACCGCCTGCACTTTTAGGGGGATTAGAGATCCCATTGCAGGTGGGTGCAGTGAGTGATTGCACCCACCTGCAAGGGAATGTCAAGGGGGTCTATGGAACCCCCTTTCCCCTCTCCAGATGGCTGCCATCAGGGGGCTCACGCTGTCAGTGTGCGTCCTGACAGCTTCTTTCCCTTTCTGCCCGCGTGTATGATACAGTGCGAGTACAGAGGCAAAGGGACTCCCTCATTTGCAAAATGAATGAAAGCCCTTTAATGATAGCGATCGTGCTTTATATGCACGAGGACTGTTACAGAAGGGGGTGCACAAGCGTTTGCGGCCCCTTCTGTAATACCAGTGTTCCCCGGGGGCGTGCAAAATGGGCGCACATGCCCATTGCATCCCTGGGGCACTTCCATAATGCAACCCTTGGGGCACTTGAATAATATTGTCTGAGGTGATATTGAACCATGTGCAATACTGAACGTCTGCAAACTCCAGACCTACTAATTCTGGGTAGAGAAACACTAGACCCTGTAAGAAGCTGTGGGAAGGACAACATCACAGCTGCCACCTGATTGCTACAGCAACACAGGTGAGCAGGCAACGCTCCTCCCAAATAGGCAGAAGCCTGGCTTGACCTTCTACCTCCTCATACCCCACCCCTCCCCTGGCCCTCACACTGGCCTTTTTCACCTGCTCAGAGCAGGTGGAAATGTTCTGCGTTTTTCTCCTCACAGTAATGGAAAAACACATGGGGTCCACCTGGTTATTTCCCATTTAAAAGAGAAAACTCATAATTACTGTTTTTTGCTGCGGGAATATTGGTCAGAATTGGGGATTCCGCTTCTCCGGTAATGCACCACTGAAAACCAGCCCTTTCATAGTCGGGGCCTTAAAAGGGTTAAATCAGTCTTTGACAATTACACCAATTAAAGGGATGTGTTATTTTGTTCTTGTGCCATTTCATAAGGGGTGCCACTTTGACTGGAACATTCACCTTTCCATGGGAACATTTCACACCTCTACATAAGGTCATATGTCAAGGTGAAGGAGGGAAAGACATCTGCACCCACTGTTCCTCCGAGCTAGGATCAGTTTGCCCATTATCTCTGTACTAGGGTCTCAATGCTACAGCTCTCTGCTGGCTGCTGAATATACTGATTTAATTTCATAGACATTCAGGGCTTGTAATGGCTTTTAATATGCAAGTTAGTGTTCTGGAATGTAACAGCTGAAGCCCAGACTCTCAAAGACCAAGATTATAGCTTTTGGCGAGAATCGGCAGAAGAGCGTCTCAGTTTTCAGAGGATGGGAAGACAGTGAGAATCTGCCTAATTAAAACGATGAAATAAAGTATTCCGAATAAGTGAATACATTTTGAACATACATTCTTTTAAAAGTGAACATGGTTGAGTGCTCCCACCATGGAGTGGTTTTCACAAAAAATAAATGAATATAAATTAACAGATAATAAAAATAAAAAAAATAACTTTTTTAAACTACATGGAAATAAAGAAATATAAGAAGCGTTTAGCGTTAGCAAAGTTGTTTAAGCACGTAGTATTGTATTGTATACAATACAATACAATACAAGCACGTAGTATCTAGCCATGACGGTATTATTTACTTCTATTTTAGCTATTCTGTTTGCAGATTTGAGAATTGCATCTAGGTGCATGAAGGAGCGGTTGTTGCAGCATTACTCTGTGCTGTGAGCTGTGGGGCAGAACTATCCTCATTGCCACAGAAGTGTTATGAGAGTCTTGATGGGTATGTCAGGATGCACTTTCACCTCTGCTTTAAGGTTGGAGTTGGGGCAAATCCTATAAATCCTGAAAAATCCAAGCTGCCGCAATATGTGGTCTGGTAAAATCCTTGTTGGCAGAGGTCAAAAACCTCAGTGTTCAGAAAGTGATGTAAGTGATAGCTGGACATGAGATCTTTAAACTCCTATTCATCATAGACCCATGCTTCTAAGACGTTGTGGTTCTGGAACAGGAAGGAGATTTTGTCAAAGGACTTTAATACCTCAGGCGACTTTCCATGAAGTAAGGAGGACAAGGACATGGCTTTACTCCAAGATTGTGAATGGAACTCTTTGTTTGCCCTTATTCTGTATGTACAAGTTAATCTTTGAAGGACAGCTCTACACCTGCTGACTGTCTCACCGGATATAAGATCTTAGGTTTTAGGCTGGGCATATTCCCTGTGGGGTATAAGACAGCAAACAGGCAAGTCGCAGGGAACAGAAACGGTAAGTGCAACTCTGGTTTGTGGCGTGCTGAAGATTAGATGCACTTCCTCTGGCTGTGCCTCCACTATACTAAGTTTGAAAGGTTTACCTAAGCAGCACTTCACTAAAATGTCAAATTAACAATGGTTGGGATTCATTTATTTATGTTCATGAAAGGGACAGCATTGGAGGTTCGGCATGCTGTTGGGAATTTTGTAAGAGAAACATTATTGAAACATAGAATGTGCATTCAAAGGGGGATATTCTTAAGTTTCTTTTTTATTGTATAATGTATTTTGTAAGGAATTTGCTTGTGTTCCTATAGATTTAATGTAGCAATCCGATAAACATACTTGTGCTTTTTGTACCACATCAGCCTCTTTCCCTTCTTCACAGTTACATCAGAGAATAACCCACATTTGCACCAGGGCTCTTAAAAGGCGCTAACCTAACACAGAGGGACTCCCCTTGTACATCTTCAGGAGGTAGGAAGGAAGCTCCCCTTCACAAACAGATACAGTGCTCCATGGTCCATCGAGAACCTACGTGCTTCCCCAACTCGGAGGAGCTGCCCCTTTGCCTGGGCATGGCGCCCTGGGACACTCACGTTCTCAGTTATTCATGAATTCAATGTTCTGCACTGCAGGTTAATGCTGACTGACACTAAAACACAGCACAGAGTCCGCTTCATAAAAATTTGATCCCTTCCACGAACTGGGAGCACCGATCACATTTACTTAAAGGAAACAGGACCTGCAAAAGCCTGCTGAGCAATTCACGCACAGGCATTGCCAGGCACCAAGGCCTTCCCCAGGCTAAATCCAGGGGTCCCGTTGCCATGGAAACGGGACCTTGTGTGCTCCCTTCCTGGCTTCATTGCAAAAGGGGTTTCTCTCTTCTTCCACCAAGAATCTACTTGAAGCTGAGAGCACGGTCCAAACAAATTGCTACTTGCACCGTGGTGACCCAAGTGAGGGGGGGGGCCTATAAGTCCGGCTTTACAAGACATTTGTCCAATCGCACGGCACCCACAGCCAGTCACAAGGCAACGAGGCCGAGTCAATATAAGAGTTCATGGCTTTATATTATTATATGAGTTTGTGTAAGCCACTGGTAATTTTTGATCTGCAACAGCTCTCTCTACTGGAGTATATGCTTCAAGGCGTTCATACTGTAAACATTTATATTGACCTTACGTAAAATGCTTTGTAAACAATTTGTAGCTAGTTTTCCTTTATTACCCAATATGCCAAACCTAAAGAATTGCGATGGGTCTGAACGAAATACATCAACGTAGCCATTCCAGACATGGATCATAACTTTAATTCATGAATGGTAAAAGGGAAATTACTGTTTGCATACACTTCTGCCAAGAATTGGTCGAGGAAAAGTTGTCCTTAACCCAAAACCCAGCTCGTCCCCATTTTAGGCCTCATCAACAGAAGCTAAATAACATATACTTTGACTGGGCTTTGCGTCAGCCCCTGCTTATATTTGGATGCATTTGTTGTCTAGCTCGAGTGCCTTCACCTGATTCAATGGCTTTCCTCCCTATATGTGTTTTTGTCCCACCCAGGAGCATTTTGGTGTCACAGTGTTCTGACTAAATGACATATATCCTTCACTGCATACATGAGGGGGATCTTTCTAGTGAAAGCCTGGCCTTTTAGATCCACAAAACTTTAACAGTTTGAGAATGGTTGGATTGTATTTTTGTTTTCTGTGTTATGGTGGGCACTATGACCCTAAAATATAGAATCCTCTTTGCTTTGTTTCTAAGATACTGAACTTTCTGTTGTTACCCTGAAATGAGAGGAAAGAGGAAAAGGCGACATTCAGGAAAGGGTAGAGACATCATATTGATGAGCCATGTACTCCAGGGTAGAAACCTGGCAACGTGTTACAGAGATGCTGTAGTTCTTCGTTTCACTTTAGTTCACACCCACTTTCTTTCTTTGCACCTTTGTGGTTTCTGACTTTTTGGTTTCCCATGGCTAGGGTTTACCTTTAATCTCATCCTTCTCTTTGTTTCCATGTGTCTTCCTACTGTTCATTTGATCCTTAGCTGGTGACCCGAACAGAGGCAGTTCTTTCCTCAGGGTGCAGGGGCTGCGCCCTCTGTTTTCTGACCCTATTTCTGATAGACTGCCTGCCATGCCTGTGCGTCCATTAGACTAATCACTGCTCTGAGTGTGGGTCAGGCAGCAGTCGCAGGCCAGTGTCAGTCAGGCAAGTTCTATATCAGGACCGGAGGCTCTGATTATGCTTCTCTTTCTGTGCTTTAATTTTTATAGCAGCCAATTAAAACAAAGATTGAAAACACTACATATCCTATGAACATGTTAACGTCACATGATCAACCACAGAGACCATATTCCTATTTAACCTGAATGAGGCAACAAGCCTCCTCCTTATTTGCTGCTCCACAGCCAGTTAAGTGCCTTTAACACTTTATTGTATGGCATTTATTGCTGTTTATTACGATTGGTTTTAGTATTATAGTTTTACACATGCTTGGGTGCTCCGTGCTCAACATTGCATTCCCGGTATTATGCTTTCACTTTTGTGTGTTCTGGTCACGTCGTTCTTTACTTGCCAGCCTTGGCGCGCGACAGGCTTAAGGGAGAATTTATCCTCCCTGCGGGGCACTCGGCGGCCCACTATGAGTTCTTAAAGTGGAGCGGGAGCTTCGGGAAGTGAGGAAGTGTGGCTCCGTTTTGCACTGTCCTCTTTCTGTGTTTGATGATAAGGGGCCTTGGGCATACGTATGTGTGACCGGTTTCTCACCAGCATTTCCTTATAGTGCAGCTTGAATACGTTGGAGACGCATGTCACAGTGTCTGGCCCCAATATTTTCCTCACCCTGCCTACACCATGACTCTTAAGCGTTCTGGGCTGAAATAATTACAATTACGCTTTGCCTAGGTCGTTTTTTTTGGCAACCTCCCTCCACGCCATATATTTACTTGTCTCACCCAGATTACTCCTGGTTTGACCTTATATTGCCTTCCTTGGGGAAATTGCTTATGATTATTATCTCCCCACTTCAATTCTGAAGTATATATCTGCTTGTGAAGCATTTCTACTGTCAGGTACCCCCTGATTTAATATTTTTACACCCTTACCTCAGCTATCATGGCTGCATTTGAGGATGACTCAGGGGAAGGTTTCTACTATGATGACTCTGTGGGGTCCTTTGAACAAGATGTGGTCTATGCACTTGATGCTGGCTTGCGCACACACTGTAAATATGGTCTTAGTTCAGGCTATATAACCTATCAAGCAACACTTGTTTGGTTTTGCTGAGCAACCAGGTTATATCCCTGGCACTGCACCTCGCAGCAGCAAGGAAACCCCTCTCTCCCATGACTCAACAAGCTCGACTTCTGATAGTAACCCCCAGGTGACTGATTTTGAACTATTTGTGAAGTCGCTGGCCAAAGACCACGACTATTTCGCCTCCTCTTCTATCCCCAAAACAAGTACTCAGGAGATTCTTCATCTTCAGCCCAGAGCCATGACCAAGGGGATGATCCCCTCACCACCCGTAAGCACAAGAAGAAGTCACACCACTCTCAGATGACCTCACTGCCTCCTAAAGTCCTCACATTCGAAACAGAGGATATTATTCATCCTAGGTCGACCTCCTAGACCCCTACATCCGAGGTAACGGAATACATACAAGCTCACAAATGACATGCTTTTGATAAAGACATCAGACCTCAGCTGAAGTCTGAGTGCCCCTGACCAGATTTCCCTACTAAAGTCACCGAGACCCCAGAAATTGACTCCACCTTGGTGATGTACTTAAAAACATTTTCCAAAGACCCTAAGAAGGGCATTGATTTCGCTTGGAGCGGATGTCAAGACAAGCAGTGGACATCTCAGGGCCTCTGATGAAGATACTAGAGATTGGTTTCCACGTCAAAGGATCAGGAACCCCCATCAACTCTGAAGTCCTGGTTGGTTGGGCCCAATAGGCCATGTGTTTTTTTAGAAAAACTAACTGTGCTATTTCCAGTGAACGGCAGTGTTCTATACTTATTAAGATGGACCCAAAATTAACTGATCTGGCCACATTGGAGTCAAGTCCCTTGGCTCAAGGGTTATCCTTTGGAACCCTTTTCCTTAAGGGGTTATTTAAATTTATAGCAACATACGCAATCCTGGATGCAGCCCAGGGCTCTATCAAGAAGGTTCTCTGTCCACTTTTTACCAGGGCCGGATGTTTTAGAGGACAAACCTTCGGTCGCAACTTCTATCAAGGTCCTCAGAGGGGCTACTACCAGCAATCCAGATGAGGTTACTAGGACTTCTCCTCCTCCTCCACCTTCTACCCCGCCCAGCATAGGGAAGGTCACAACCACTTCAAGAGAGGAAAATCCAAAGGCTCACAAGCCTCATATCAGGATGGCGGTTCTACAGGTGAGCCTAATTTCGGTATCAGATGTGATTTTGGGGGGCAGAACCGGGTTGTTTCTTCACATCCAGACAAAAATTACTCAGGATCCCTGGGTCCTAGACTCAAAACAGGGTTACAAGTTGGAATTCTACGCTTCCCCTCCCAAGATACATTTTTCCTTACGAGAGCAGAAGTTCATCTCCTCCTTACCAAAGCAGCCATCGTGGAAGTTCTGCCTCACCCTCGCGGTTTCCTCAGTACCATTTTCCTAGTGGAAAAGAAGGGTGGTGGCTCCCACTAGGTGTTAAATCTCAAGGACTTTAACGGGTGGATTGTCTACCGCCATTTCAAGATGGAGGGCATCCACTTATTAAGAGATATCCAACGGGATGAGGATTGGATGGTCCAAATAGATTTGAAAGATGCTTACTTGACCATTCCTTTTTTTCCACCTTATCAACGGTTTCTGCAATTTCTTTGGCAGGGACGATGCTTCGAGTACAAAGTCCTTCCCTTCGGCCTGTCTTCGGCCCCTTAGTGCTTCACAAAGGTGTTGTGCCCAATAGTAGAATCTCTTGGAGCCAGAGGTATTTGTCTGATAGTTTATCTAGATGATATCATCAGCATGGTATAGTGTCCCCTTCTAATTCTTAATCACCTGGAGTTGGCAATTTCTCTCCTCCAGGACTTGAGATTCATAGTCAACAATCAAACGTCCATTCCGATTCCTACACAGAGGATGGAGTTTTGGAGGTTTCAGGTGGATTACATCCTGACCCAATGACGTCTTCCCCCTCTCAAGATCCGCAACATCCAGAAATAACTGAGATCGATGTTGTGCAAACAGATGGTATCGTTGAGATGCATACCCTATATGGAGGGCCTGCTCACCTCCTCAATACAGGCTGTTTTTTTTCTTGATTCCTACATTATCGGGCCCTTCAGCGTCTGAAAATCTCTCACCTCCAAAAGGGTCTCAGTTACACAGACCTCATTCCCCTGTCAGCGGAAGCCAGGACGGAAATTCTCTGGTGGCTGGAACATATGGATGCCGGGAATGGCAGATCGATCTTTGGATCATCTCCAGAGATAGTGATCGAGTCCAGTGCCAGCCGTTGGGGTTGGGGAGCTCGATGTGGCCCGATAGCCATGGAAGGCCGTTAGTCCAGAGTGGAACTGGACCTGCATATCAATTGTTTGGAACTTTTGGTGGGCTACTTTCCGATCCGCAGCCTCTCCCCAGAGAAGTCGGATTGTTGCATTCTGCTTCGGATGGACAACATCTCTGCGGTGAGGTATGTCAACAGGTTAGGAGGGACGAAGTCCCGCATTCTGGTGGAGAGTGCCAAGGATTTCTGGCATTTTTGCCTTCAACATTGGATATCCGTGGTGGAGGAATATCTCCCGGGTCGGAACAACTCAGTGGCGAATTGGCAGTCTTGTCACGTTCGAGACTTCAGTGATTGGAGATTACACCTGAAAGCCTTCTACGCCATTGGAGCCCTTTTCCTCTTGGCTCAACCAGCAGCTGAATCAGTTTTTTAGCTGGCGTCCTGATCCAGAGGCGTCAGAGTCCAATGCTTTTCTTCAGGATTGGTCTCTGTTCCCGAGTTATGCATTAGCTTCTTTCATGATGATCCCCCGGGTGTTAACTCAGGATTGTTGCCAGAAAGCAAAGCTGATTCTAGTGACTCCCCTTTGGAGGGCTCAGACCTGTTTTTCTGTGGTTCTGGAAATTAGTTGCTCCTTCCCGATCCTTCTTCCATTGCGGTGGAATTTACTTTTGGACCCCTAGGGCCTTCTTGATCCTCTGGTTCAGTTGGAATGCCTGTCCCGTGTGGCATGGCAAATTTCAGGGAGGGATGGAGTCTCCTAGGATTTTCGGTAGAAGCTAATGAATTAATCTTCAAGGCCTTGTCCTTGGGTGCTACACCTCACCTTAGAGACGCTGGCGTGGTTGGTGCAGTGAACAGGGTGCTGATCCCTCTTCAGCAGGTCCTCCTTTGATTTTGATTTTTTTTATTTCTTTGATAGCCTCTGGTATGGCCTACGGGTCTGTACACAATTACAAGTCTGCCATTCCTGCGGGTCATTTGCCTATTAATGGTAAATCAGTGGGTGAACTCCCTACTTGCAAACCTTTGAGAGGTATTTGCTTGAGCAATCCCCTTCAGCCGAGATATTCCTCTCTTTCAGATGTGACTATCGTCTTATGTTTTTTGGACTCCTGGCCTGCAAATAAATATCTTCCTAGAAAACAGCTTTCAGATAAAGTTAATATGCTCTCGTGTTTGGTTTCTGGTAAAAGAGTTTCAGACGTAAGAGCTTTGGATTTGGCAGGTAGTGTGTTCTCTCCTGAAGGAGTGACCTTTTCCATCACACGTGGTACCAGATGTAATACTAGGATTGTTTTATACCCCAGTTTTCCAGAGAATTCTAAATTATGTGTAGTGCAATGTTTAAAAGATTATGAGCTGAGTACTGCAGAGTTCTGTACTGACATGGGCAAGCAATTGTTGATTTCTTTACTGAAACTCTTTCGTCCAGTTTCATCGGCTACATTGGCTAGATGGATGCAATGGCTTCTGAGCGAAGCAGGCATTGATACCTCCAGCTTTGGTGCTCAGGGGGTCATTCTGACCCTGGCGGTCATGGACCGCCAGGGCCAACGACCGCGGAAGCACCGCCAACAGGCTGGCGGTGCTTCCTGGCCAATTCTGACCGCGGCGGTAAAGCCGCGGGTCAGAAAAGGGAAACCAGCGGTTTCCCGCCGGTTTTCCCCTGGCCATAGGAATCCTCCATGGCAGTGCTGCAAGCAGCGCCGCCATGGGGATTCCGACCCCCTTCCCGCCATCCTGTTCCTGGCGGTTCTTACCACCAGGAACAGGATGGCGGGAACGGGTGTCGTGGGGCCCCTGCCAAAGGCATTGGCAGTGCAGGGGCCCCCTAACAGGGCCCCATAATGATTTTCAGTGTCTGCTTAGCAGACACTGAAAATCGTGACGGGTGCCACTGCACCCGTCGCACCCCAGCAACTCCGCCGGCTCCATTCGGAGCCGCTTCATCGTTGCTGGGTCTTTCCCGCTGGGCGGGCGGGCGGCCTTTTGGCGGTCGCCCGCCCGCCCAGTGGGAAAGTCAGAATGACCGCCGCGGACATTTGACCGCGGTGCGGTCTTCTGGCGGGGGAACTTTGGCGCGCGGCCTCCGCCGCCCGCCGAAGTTGGAATGACCCCCTCAGTCTGCAAGGGGCACCATGGTGTCTAAATCTTTTTCCCTGGACTTTCGCCTTGGGAACACTAAGCGGCTGATTGGTCGTCTGAGTCCACATTTGAATTGTTTTTCCATAAACCTATTGTGGATATCGCATCAGTGGTGGTGGCTCAGCTTTAACCTAGCATAATCAGAGCCTGCAGTCCTGACACAGAATAAAACATTTTCCATCATTTGCGTGAAGAATTTTTCAATTCTATTAAGGACACGGAGGCGAGGATTATCTGGCCCAATGTCTATTTCATAATTTATTTGTGTTTACTACTCCATGTTTGATTAATGCCTTTCTCGTGCTATTATATCATATGTGATGTTTATTCATTGGCTGATGTTATATTGAATGTTTCCTTCTTTACCCTCCTGGATGACAATATGTTGAGGTTTGGAAGGTTTTCTGGATCAGTGTTTACTGCTTCTGTCTTATTTCTTCCCTAGGTAATGAGGACAAGTTAACTTGGTTCTTCTTCAAGGGTGCATCTGAGATGGTTCGTAGTCCAGTCTACTCGGCAATCTGAAATCTCCAGAGTCTGGGATTTGCTCACGTGCTGTGCTCATGTTGGAGTTGGAGTTGGAGTTCCGTTTTGCTGGTTGCTCTGTCATTACAGGGTTTGGTGACTATTTAACTGTTTTGTGGACTTATGCAAAGCAAGAGGAGGCTCATTGCCTCATTCAATTTATATAGGGATACGGTCTCCATGGTTGATTATATGATGTTAACATGTTCATGGGATATGTTGTGTTTTCATTCTTTTTTGTAATTGGCTGCTGTAAAAATTAAAGCATAGAAAGAGAAGCATAATCCTCGCCTCCGGGTCCTTAATAGAATTGAAAAATTCTTCACGCAAATGCTAGTAAATTATTTATTCCATGTGCTGCTGCGCTTGTGCCAGCCTGTCTAGTCAGAATTTGCTGGGCTGATGATCTCACAGCCCTGGGGTCTTTGAGGTCATCAGCCCAGCAAAACCCTGGCATTCTATGGTGTAGAGCCACACCAAGATGACATTGCTCCTCAAGTCAGCCCTGGGCATTTCAGACTTCATCCCTGAAGCTCTGAGACTGCATGTCATTTAGAGAACTCACACCCCACCTTCTCCCATCACGTGTGGTTTGGAATCACTGACCCCACCAGGCAGCATCACATTGGTCATGCTTCGAAGAGCAGCGTTTTTCTTCTAGGCTGGGTCCCTCACTTTTGAATTAAGTAGATAATATAAAATAACTGGTAACAGTGCCTGCCCTGGCACTGTTTGCATTCTTCTTACATGTATAATCACACTTCGTAAATAGGATGCCCCATCAAGCACCAGATCTGCAAGTAATTTGTGTTATAATAATATGCAAGCTACGCAAAGAGAGTCAGTCTGGCTAACATTTTAAAATAGAAAGTCTACTCTGCAATATTTGATTTAAGTATGCATTGCATGTCTGTAGTGATTAGGTCAGGTGTACTTTGCTGCAGTCTCCTCTCTGATCTCTGCAGCAAACCCTCAAACCTTTGAGCAGGCTTATGGTATGCATATATTCTCCCTGCATTTCCACCTCCTGGGTATGCTCACATGTGTAGCCATAAGGTGCTGCTTCAACGGACACTCATGCGTATGTGATAAGTCTTTCAAACACTCAGGGTTGTAACTGGAAGTAATCAACTCAGCAAATCCATAAGACATAAAGGGGGTTATTACAACTTTGGAGGAGGTGTTAATCCGTCCCAAAAGTGACGGTAAAGTGACGGATATACCACCAGCCGTATTACGAGTCCATTATATCCTATTGAACTCGTAATACGGCTGGTGGTATATCCGTCACTTTACCGTCACTTTTGGGACGGATTAACACCTCCTCCAAAGTTGTAATAACCCCCAAAATGTTTATTTTCGATTTGTGAATTGCTTCCAACTTGGAAGAGGCTTTTAACGCACACACATAACCACCCTAACAGTGCTAAGCTTATCAGTCCAGTCCACCGAAGAACAACATCTGCCATAGGCATTTCAAGAAAAATTAAATGTGTCTTTTTTTATTTAAAAAAAAATCCTTCACTTTAAAGCAAGAATTTATCTAATTTGCTGAGAAAGACACTCAAGTCTTAACTCACAGCTATACACACAGAGGTGTATGCACAAACACATACAAAGACACAAACACATTAACATGCAGAGATGCAGAAACACCCACATGTGCAGATACAGATGCAAACAGATATACAGGCAAAAAAACACAGCGCCGCAATCAACCACACACATACATAGACACACACAAACACAGAAACACAAAGATATACAAATAAACGCACATGCACAAATACACACACATTTAATTGTATTTATATAGCACTTACTACCCCTGACAAGGTGTCAAATCGCTTTTTGGCGAGTAGCACGCTACTCCGGAACCCAAGAGGAATTAGTGGTGGATTAGTGTAGGGAAATATGATTACAGTATTAGGGTGAGTTAATTTGAGCGGAGGATATGTGAGTTTGTTCGGTGGTTTGACTAGAGTAATGGAGGGATAGAGGAAGGAAGAGTCCAGAAGTGTTAATTGGGAGTTTATAGTAATAGGATGAGGTTTGGGATGGGTAAAAGAGAGATGGAGGAGGCAAGAGTCTGTGGAAAGGGGTGGGTGAGATCATAGTAATAGAAGGGGTTTTGGATGAGTCAAAGGTGAGATTAGTGAGGGAGATTTTAGCAGGGTTGTTTGGAAGATCATAGTAGCAAACTGAGGAACAGGGTTAGCCAGCAGGAGCGCAGAGGGGGGAAGAGCTTACTCAGGGTGTTTTTTGGAGCTCATAGTAGTAGAATGGGTTTGGGATGAGTCAGAGAGTAGGGATGGAGGATAGATTGATAGAGGTATGGGGTAATGGGGAGGCAGAGAAATGCTTATGAGGGTGTTTTTTTCTTCCTCTTGTACAGTAGGACTAAAATAATAAATAGATACGTAAATACATAGTAAGAGAAAATATGCATAAGGAATATAATAATGGTTATAATATGTTGTGATATAAAGTTGTGTTATATAAACACAGACTATCAAGATTAGCAATATTTGAGGTTAATTTATTTGTGTACTTTTCTAACATTATGTAAGCAAAGTCCAGAACTATCTGGGACTGATGGTGCTGCAGCAGTGGGGAAATCGGCCTGGCAGTGTGTATTTGCTGTGAATGCCTACCTATCGGCGAGATCACCTTGTGATATGCATCTGTTATGAATGTCTATCTATCTGTGTGATAGGGCAGTGGGACACTGCTGATGTGTATCTGTTGTGAATATCCACCCATCTGTGTGATGGGGCAGTGAGACACCCCGGTGGGGTGCATCTGTTGTGAATGTCTATGTAAATGTGTGAAGGGCAGTGAGATTCCCGGATAGTGTCCATCTGTTGTGAATGTCTGCATATCTATGTGTGCACGCACACACATACACACATATATACATTTAACCATGAGTAAATATACATTTGTTAAACAGGCTTAAAGAGTATTTGTATAATTTACTATGAAATAGTAACTATACATATTTCTTAAAGAACTATACATATCTAGAACATACACATAATCAGATTATATATATTTATCAACACAGGCCTACGTAGTCCATTGGATATGGTGGTTATGAAGGAAAAAGCCAACTCTTGAGTAGTCTTCTGAAGACAAGATAGTTACCCGCTGATCTTATATTTGGGGGTAGTGAATTCCATACTTTGGCTGCTTGAACAGAGAAGGATGTACCACATATTGTCTTTTTTTCTTGTATGGTGATGTTTTAAGGCGGGGTGACAATCTCCAATGGAGATTAATTTGTTGAATGTATTGGGTTATTTTGTTTCTGATGAAAAGCGGTCCTGTTCCATATATTGCTTTGAGGGTGATACAAAGCAGCTTGAAGGTGGAGCTTCTGGCAACCAGTAACCAATGTAGTGCTCACAAGGCAAGGGAGATGTGGGCTTGTGGCTTTGCATGTATTATTAACCTGGTAGCTGAGTTCTAACATGTTGCAGTTTTTTCTTAGTAGATAGAGATGACCCATGGTAGAAGCTATTGGCATAATCCAGTTTCGATAGTACAAGTTAGATAGTAGCCTGGACCTTGTGTGGAAATTTGAGGTGGGGGAAAATGCGTCACAGAGTTTTCAGGGTGATGAAGCTTGATCATGCTAATTTGTCCACGTGGGCATTCATTGTTAACTTGGAGTCCATGGTAATTCCAAGGTGTTTACCTTCCTTAGGTACTTGAGGAGATGGTCCCAGATTATAAGGCCAGGCGCACAGTGGGCCATAACTTTTCTAGTCGCCACATGTGAGTATTTCTGTTTTGGAAGCATTCAGTTTGAGATGGCTCCAAGTCATCCACTGATCATCTGCTTCAAGGCACCTGAAGATTTGTGAGTTTTCAATGTCTTTGGGGCATTCCAGTTTAAGGAGTATTTGTGTGTCATCTGCATAGTTGTAGCATGTGAGCTTAAAATCATTGATCATTTCTGGAAATTACATAATGTAGATGCTGAAAAACGTAGGTGAGATGATTGCTCCATGAGGGACCCCTGCTTTTGTGAGGTAGGGTTTGGACGAGAAGGGGGGACAATAGATCATATTAGTTCTGTTTTGAAGGTAGGGTGTAATCCAGTCGAGAGCAGTCCCTTCTATGCCGGCTTCATGGAGTCTTTGAATTAGGGTGTCATGGTCAACAGTATCAAAGGCAGCTGAGAAGTCCAAAAGAAGTGGTGCAGCAACTCCATTGTGGTCGACTGCGTTTTTAAGATCATCCCAGATTGCTATGAGTACAGATTCAGTGCCTCTTCCTGGATGGAATCCAGCTTAGTACTCTGAAAGTATGGAGCTGTCTTCAATGAATTGTGACATCTGAGTGAATACAGCTCTATCAGTTTGCACTGGAAAGGTCCATTTGTAATTGGTCTGTAGTTGGTAGGATCATGTGGGTTCAGGTTTGTTTTCATTAATAACGGGTGTGTATGCCTTTTTCAAGTCTTCAGAAAAATATACTGTAGTTAAGGAGTTATTAATGATTCTTCTTACTGGTGTGGCAGCAGAAGTAGATAACATAATGTTCTTGAAGGTGTGTGATGGACAAGGGACAGAAGGGAAGCCAGAAGGCCTGCTTGCTTTGACTAAGTCCATAAATTCACTTTGTGATTTTTGTTTGAAGGAGTGCAGAGGCTGGGGTGGTTTAAATTTTGGAGGGGATTTTAGGAAACGGGTTGGTGCTGATGGTTTTCTTTTGTTTTAAATAGAAGTCCAATGTGTCTGCCTTGGCTGTGTAATGAATCGCCAGTTTGTTTGTGAAATCTTGAGTAATGGGATGACTTCCTTCCATGCATTTAGGTTTACGAAATTCATTGAGAAGTTTATAAAATTCTTTAGTTGCAGATTTAGCATTTTGAATGCTGATTAGTATTTTTTTTTTTTTTTTTGGATCGATGATTTACATATTCTGTTAACTTTGTCTAGCTGAAGTTTGTCTTGAATGTTGTTTGTTTTGCGCCAGGTTTGCTGCAGGCTTCTGATTTGTTGCTTTATCTTTTTAGTTCTGTGTTTCTCCAAGGTGTTAGTTTTCCTTATGTCCTGTTTAGTTTTTCTGAGTGGTATTAGGATATCGAAAGCTTCCTGTAGTTAATCAAAGTTTTTTTAACAGAATTTATTGTGTCGGTATCTTTGTTGGCTGTTAGTTGTTTTTCTAAATCTTCAAAATTGAGTTTGTTCCATGGTTGATAGACGTATGTATGTAGGGTGCTATTGGGTGTGTTGATCTGTGGTGGTTTATGTTGGAAAGTTACCAAATGGTGGTCTGACCTTGTGATTGGCATGATGCTTTGAACTGTAACTAGTTCAAGGTTTGCAAAAAATGACATCTAGTATGTGTTCAGCGATGTGTGTGGGATTATGTACAATCTGATGTAGTTTCAGTGTGACTAGGCTAGTGGTGATAGCTTTTGGATAGGGCATATTGGGTTTGTCAAACCAAATGTTTAGGTCCCTAAGAATCCATAGGTTGGAATATAGTTTTATAAGGTTTGAGACTGTGTATGGAAAAGTGTCTGGGAATGTTGAATTGTTAGGTGGATGTCTATAAAGGAGAAGACAGTTACAGGAAGAAGTTGGTTAAGGGTTGCATCTGGTGAAGAGGACCTCTCAACCTTGTATGGAAATGTTGTTTGTTTTACAGAGATGTATTACTTGTTTGAATATAATAGCTACTCCGCCTCCTATTTTGCCTATGTGGTTTTGTGTGATGGTTTGACAGCCTGGAGGAACGGCTTGATGCAATACTGATTCCTTTATGTATAGTAAGTCAGGCTGTATGTCAATGAGCAGGTCGTAGATGTGGTGCTTGTTTTTTTTAGAGTGATTGAGCATTTATGAGCAGTCAGTTTAGAAAATGTGTGTTTGTGGGGTTGTTATTTTGTTTTGGAGAAGGGCGAGCAGTTTATTTTGAGCTTGTAGCAGGTGTGTTGTTAGTTGTCACAATAGTCCTGATTTTCTATATAGTGTTCCTCTTCCAGCAGGTTTAGGAGGCATTTTGTTGGGTCTGTGTGTGTTGGTGGTGGACTTGGTGGCTGAGAGTGACATGATGAGTGTAGTTCTTTTTGAAGAGTAGTCATGTTGTGTAATAAACAAGGGGATGCAAAGTTGTTAAGAGTGGCATGTTGTTTATTTTGTTTGGAGGTAGTATGGGTTGGGGTGGTGGAGGATGTGGATCATAATGTAAGGCTCTAAATTGTGCAATGGATGAAAGGCGGGTGAATGAATGTTGTTGTGTTGGTGTGCTTGTGGTAGATGTTTGTGAAGAGTGAGAATTTAGGAGTAAAGTTAGGACAGGATTGTATTATTTGTGTAGTCATGAGGGTGGGTGTGGATGTGATGGAAAGTATTATGAAAGTTTGTGTTATTTTGATGTGCTGATGAGTGTGGCTTGTTTTGTTTTTGTGAAGTAGTGAGAGGAGATATCGATGTAGTGATTTTCTGTGAAGGACTTATATGTGAGTTAGTGCTGGTGAGTGGTATTACAATATTACAATATTACAGGGGTGTTGATGTGTTTTGGAGAAGAGTGTATGAGGTAAGAGGAGCTGGACGAGAGTTAGGGGTGTTTGTGTTAGATTTGCTCACAGGAAGAGGTAATATGTGTGGTGGAGTGGAGTGTAAGGGTTGTATGGTTGTGAATAATTGGTGAAGAGAAGGGAGGGTGTTTGTGGATGGTGTGATAGAAGGCTGAGTTTAGGCTTTGTCATAATAAAAAGCGGTCTGGCAGATGCAAATAGAGGATAGTACTGTTAGTCTGTATGAACGGACAGTGTGTGTCTGGATGGCTGAAAGTTATGTATAATGTGGTTTTGTGCTGTGTGGGCAATAGCTGGATGTGTTAGTAGTAATGGACAGAGTTGTGTTCAATGTGAGAATGAAGGTGTCTTAACGCTGCAGTTGTGGTGGATATGTGTATAGGTGTGGTATGTGGGGTTTTGTGTTGGTTGATGAGACATTGCAATCTGTATGTAGTCTGTTTGTGGTGCATGAGTTGGATACCTTTGCTGATATTGTGTTTGGATGTTGGAGGATGTGTAGGGAATAAGGTCCTTTTGTTTAAATGGAAAATTGGGCAACATTTCTGGCCCTTTGCCAGACCCAGCCCGAATAGACCCACACAGGCAATTGCCCTTGTCCTCTCCACCCTTAGCCTAGACACCCGGGCTGAGACGCCCTGAGGCCTAGGCTTAAATAGCCATGTAGGCCAATAGAAATCTAGTCCTAACCCAAACCAATCAGATTCGTAACCCTAAACCATAGAGCCAATAGAAGACCTAGCCCGATTAACCAATCACACACCCAGTCCTGAATACCAGTCACAACACTAACCCTAAAACCTCAATCCAATAGGAACCCTTGCACTAGTACCAATCACAATAGAAGCCTTAAAACCACAGACCAATAGGAAACCTAGCCCTAGTACAAATCACAATAGATGCTCTAAAACCACAGTCCAATAGGAACCCTACCCCTATTACCAATCACAATAGAAGCCCTAAAACCACGGACCAATAGGAATCCAAGCCCTAGGTTCAATCACAATAGAAACCTAAAACCTCAGTCCAAAAGGAACCCTAGCCCTAGTACCAATCAGAACACAAACCCTTATACTTAAGCCAATAGAAATACTAGTCCCAGCAATCAATCACAACACCATATGCAATCAATCAATCAATCAATCAGGGATTTGTAATGAGCACTACTCACCCATGAGGGTCTCAAGGCGCTGTGGAGGGGAGGAGAGAGAAGGTGGTGGAGGGGGTTCTGCTACTGCCCGAATAGCCAGGTCTTGAGAAGTTTCCTGAAGGTAAGGAGGTCTTTGATCTGGCGCAGGTGGGTGGGAAGAGTGTTCCACGTTTTGGTGGCGAGGTGCGAGAATGATCTACCGCCGGTTGTAGTTCTGTCAACGCGTGGGACAGTTGCGAGGGCGAGGTCAGCGGAGCGGAGATGCCGGGTCGGGGTGTAGAAAGATAGTCATCTGTTGAGGTATTCTGGTCCGGTGTTGTGCAGTGCTTTGTGAGCGTGGGTGCAGCAACCAATAGAAACGTATATAAGGGCCAAGTTAACTTAAGCCCAAGGCCCTGTGGAAAGGAGATGGGAGGTGCTGCTCTATTCAGAATCACCTTGGATAAAGACAGACAGAATCCACACTTCCAAGCTAGCATAGTCTATTTTCTAGGGAATGGACAGATTGAAAACCACTGAAATACTACTTGTCACACACTCAGATATTTGACTTTTTCAAGGCAAAAACAAGTGTGCATACACTTTCTAAACATAGTTTAAATCACAGAGCAGATTAAGCAGTCTCCTAAACACACTGTGGTTAGCCACTGAGGTGTATGTAGCCTTTTTTTTAAATTGGGGGAGGTGGCTTTATACAGTCTTTTGTCACAAACAAGCAGGGAAATTTCAAACAATAACAGGTAAATAAACAGCAGTTTAAAACCACCAAGATGGCTGAAACACAGGGAGCCTACTGTAAACAAACACAGGTAGCTGTACAAACACCTTTTCACAAATAACAAAAGTACCTAGAAAGTCTGGGGCTCTTACCAGTCTCCTAGGAATTCTTGATCACTGGGCTGTATTAGGGTGCAGGGAAAGCTGGGCTCACAAAATGGAGGTGGCTGTCTTGGGGTTCCCTCCAAAAAACGTAAAGGCACAGTGCAGGTGGTAGAGGACGGATTAGGTTGCCTAGGAGCTAGAGAACCAATCACCAAGCCCCTGTGGAAGGGAGGATGGAGGTGCTCCTCTATTCAGAGTCTACTTACTTACAGAGAGGCAGAATCCACACTTCCAGTGTAGCAGAGTCTACTTTCTAGGGAAGGGACAGATTGAAAACCACTGAAATACTGCTTGTTGCGCACTCAGATATTTGGCTTTTTCAAGGAAAATGCAAGTAGTGCATACATTTTCTAATCACAGACTAAATTAAGCAGTCTCCTAAACACACACTTGTTAGCCATTGAGGTGTGTGTAGCCTTTTAAAAAAAAAATTGGGGGGAGTGGCTTTATGCAGTCTTTTGTCACAAACTAGGAGTGAAATTTCAAACAGTCACAGGTAAAAAAACAGCAGTTTAAAAACACCAAGCTGGCGGAAACACTTGCCATAACGCTACCATAATGCTACCAAAGTGCTTGTAAAACTATTGCCTTTTGGTGACTTAATTAAAGAACTCGAGCTGGAAAAAGCATTATTAAATTATAATTTTAAAAAACAAATTCCTCCCAATTGGGACACACAGGTATGCTAACACAGGCAAAGTTAGGATTTAGTCTTGTGTCCCACCACTTTCAAAGTTCACCAGCTGCCACTGGACTCGAGTCTTCGGCATTTGTGTCAGGTTTTCTGTTCTGACAGGAGCTCATAACAGCATGTTCCATCATTACGATGTATAAACCTCCCACTATCCATCTGCTTAGACTTTCTGGCTTACCTGCTCTATCATATTCCAAAGTTCTACATTTTATATTCTACTTAAACTACGCCTGCTCCATCTTCTCCCTAAATTTCCATTACCTAGCTGAAGTCCCCACCCGATGGCACCACCATTTGAGACAATTCAACCTAGAGGGTGAGTCCAGTGCAGGTTCTCTCTTACCCATTTTCCCTATTTTTCCCTGGTGCCTACAGTGGGTGTAATAGTTACCTGATACCTCTGCACAGGGATTTTGAGACATCAGGGGTTCTTGATGGGCCTGAAAATGTAGACCCTGGCAGAACAAAATCTCCTTATGAGCACAGTCACTCTATCACTTGACTATTTACAGTAAAACTATTATAATGTTGTATTTGGTCAAGATACAGTGGATAATATAGGGTCATGGGTGCCAGTGGGCATCACCGGCACTAACTGGGCAAAAAAGGCTTTTGCTGTTTTCCTGGGCAGCATTTCTGAAACCAGCTGGTTAATTTCAGCCCGTGGTTGGACACCACAATTGTTGCACAGTTAACTTATTTATATGTTTTATTGGCAAGTTTTATTTGCAAGAATGTAAAAACTAAGGCAGGTCACTTCATCACCTACACCTAAAAAGGAGGAGAAACCAACTGCATCCTACTGTTATTCCTTCATTGAAGGCCGATGGCCGACTCTTCAGAATCTGGAAAGATCATGGCTGCCAAGATCCTCAATATGCGTGTTTTCTTTGCATCCTGGGACCTGCAGTGCTGTTTTTATAATGGGATAAATCATCCTACAAGTCCCAGAATGCATAGAAAAATAAACCTGGACTAAAGCCGTCCCAGAATGCATAGAAAAATAAACCTGGACCAAAGCATCTAGTCACGCACCGATCCGGGAAACCTGGCAGGGCTGAAAGTCATGGTGCACCCTGCTTGTGTAGACTCACTCAGCCTTCCCCTCACCCCCAAGCACCTTGACAGTGCCTCAGTAACTTGTTCCTACAAGAAATATTTGCTATAACCCCAGACAGGGTAAGACAGAAGAAAGATGGGGCAAAAACGACGAGGTGGCGGAGCGGGGGTGCATAGAGTGAGCAGTAACACAAGGATGACGTTAGTGTACCCACACCAAACTGCTGCTGTGGTTGCTTCTGGTAGAAGTGTGCCCCGCTAGTAGTGGGAGGGGATGGCAGCCTCCTGAGAAAAAGTTTGGACAAGGATACTTTCTTATTTTTATTTTATTAGTTGTTTGTTTATTTTCACAAATTAAGCCCTGTCAGCACACAAGTTTACTGCACTCCGATGACATCAGCGTTATGGCAAATCCAATACAATTCATAATTACTTAGCAGAACACCAAGTGGCCCCTTCACCTTTTTTTCTGTTTCAACGAGTAAAATCACGAGTTGTCTTTCCATCTGCCCCTCGCCGTCTCTTCCCACCTTTTCTGCCGTGATTATTCCCTCGTCGCCCTCTATGGCCCTCCCCTGCTATCCTGATGAGAATACCTCCTGCCCGGCCGTGAAACAATAACCAAAAAAGGAAGATTAAGGCATCTCTGCTCTTGACACGTTACATGTTGATGTGACAATTTAATAATCCGTTGAAGCTCCATTTACTGCTATCAGGTGTCTCAATATTTGAAGAATTTGAACACCATACCTACAATAACAAGTGGAGCCCAACAGCTGTCAGCTCAGCCCCTGGTTCCAGTCACACACCGACGTCCTTGGAATGCGACCTCAGTGGTGGAGTCAATCACCAGAGCGCTGCTAGAGCCACACATATGACTCGAAGCACTACCCTGGCCTTATCGATTCTGCCATGGTCCTGCTAATCTATCATAGGCATTGAACTGACATGATTATCTCTGGACGAGCTCTGCCATCCTTTGAGAGGGCCCCTATGTAATCACTGCCTTGCCAGTCTTTCTGCAGTACCTGCCTGATATAGGCCTCAGTAAACCACTAACTTCAACAGGCCCCAATAAACTTTCAGAGGCACACGCCTGATAAGTGGCCTGTTCTGCCCCAGCAGCAATAGCATTTTAATCGGCACCTGCACTCCTTTCTTTCCTTCTTCTTTACCTCTCACCTTTGCTTGTGTTGATTATAGTGCTTTTATGCAATCGTAGGCTGGTGTGCAGCACCACAAAACGTAAGAAGTGCCTAAAGGCAAAACATAAGTGTGTAATTTAATTTGGTGCTGATGTAAAGCACTCTAATGTGCCAATATAAAACTGCAAAAAATATATGGCATGTGATGGCTTGCAGACTCTGCTCAGCAGTGCTTAATTTGTAAATAAAAACGTGTCGGTGCCCAAAGCGCTCCTCTTAAACACGCGGCTGCTTCAATTAAACGTGCGAACACGGAATACTGAGGCGGCGTAATCCTGAAGCCATCTCGGGCCTCTTCAATCTATTTACAGCCACTCCTGCCCCTTCAGTTTACCCATTCATCTTTCTTTTTTCTCCCATTGTGACAGTTTTTCGTTTTTTTCTTCGCCCGTCTTTTCCGTGTGTGTTTTTTGCTCGCAGTAAATGCTTGACGCAGAAAAATAAGTGCTGGTCCTCAAAAATAAGTGCCGATGCCCGCACCGGAAACAACACGCACAAATTAAGCACTGCAGCTCAGTACCTTAGCACAAAGCAATGGAGCTCGCAGGCCATGTTGGCAGAGGTTTTTTTAAATTTTCACTTAGTGTACACAGGTCATAGACATACAAAGTCATTTTGCCAAGTAGAATCTACCTAAGAAGCAGGGGCACTACACACGCCTGAATGTGCCCCAACCCTACTGCCATTTGAGAACCAACAGCCTTGACATGTGGCTGACTCTGCTCCACCAATTCAGATTCGCTGGCCTGACATGGAAAATCTTTGTGTGCCCTTTTGTTGTTCTTCCTGCAGGTGTTGCTGACTTTCATATCTCTCTCTCACCGCTCACAACCACCTAAATTCATGCCTGACCTTTAACTTGAATGACTTAAACGGTGTATTTATAGCACTCAAACCGTCCCTTGGCACAAGTCTTAAGAATATTACCTTAAATAGGTGAGTTGTAAGTGCTTTTTTGAAGTAGGCAAAGTTAGCGAACACGGCACCTGTGGCAGTCAATTCCAACAAGTTGGACCCCGATCAGATAAAGTGTTTCCACACTTCACAGAGAGCACAAGAGCTTTACCATTTTAAAGTCATCTGCCGGGGAAAGGTTGTTTATTGCTTAGAGGAGTCTCATTTGCTTCTGTTATCCTTTTGCTTTGTCATTCAGGCAGAATTGTACACTCCAGATTTTGTCTAGAATGAAACCTAGTTTCCATATTCTACAATAGAGGGTGCACATCTCAATAGGTTGTTTGCTTTTATCTTGGATTGGATCAGAGTAGGGAATTTGTGGGAGTTATCATTAAGAAATCTGCCTTTTAAGGAGTAAGTTTGGCGTAGAGACATCCACTATCGGGGGTTCCAAGATATTTTGCAAGGGTGGAAATGTGTTATGGAGAGGCAATATTCACAGAAAGCTGAATGTCGTCCACACAGAGATGCAAACTTCTTGATCCATCACTAAGTAATGAGCAGAGAAGTTCCATTTATAGGTTGAAGAGTGTCAACGAAAGTATATATCCTTGTGAAACTTTTTGCTGAAAAGGCTGGGGGCGGGAGGAGTGGAAAGGAAGTTTTCTACTTCTGGCCAGGTATCATTCAAACCACTTCAGGAATGAGCAGCCAATTCTCATCCATCGTTCAATGGCTTTCAGGTGTGTATCTAATTGATCATATAGAACATGGTTGATAGGTCGACAACAATGAGCAGGCATGTTTCTCCTTTTTTTCCATAAAACACAAAGCATCATCACCTATATGTAGCATAGTGGTGGCTGTGCTGCTGCCAGATCTGAAGCCTAAAAGAAAGAAACATTTAAGGAGATTGTAATATCTGAGGAACTAGTTTAGTTGTTTCGAGATACAACTTTCTAGAAAATTGAAGAGGAACAGTATATTGGATACAAGTCTGAAGTTCAGCTTGTTGGGATCTGCATCTTGTTTTGTAAGATATGAAAAGAGGAAGTCACCAAGGTCCTTCACCAACTTAGTTGCAATGAGATCTGTAAAATGAGCCAATGGCCTCAGATCTGCCATGATGTTAAAATTGTCCACTTTTGATCATAATCACAGTATGAAAATCTTGCACAGTCTTCATTTGCATGAGAGATACTTAGGACCCTGAGCGATTTCAAAGATGTTTTGCTCTGTTGATCACTGCTTTAAAAAAATGATAAATTGGCTACATTTATTTGTTTGTGAAAACTTTCTACTTGTTCTGTAAGGTCATAAGGTTTCTTCTTGATCTTCTTTCAGCCAACCTGAGAAGTTTCCTCACTTTGTGTAGATCTTTTCAAAACTCCCAGTTAGACTTGTGTTCAAACGTCTTTTCAGTTTGAGAGGGGCGAGTTCATCTTTAACATCCGTCATGACTGAGATATAAAGGTCTGTCATTGAGGATGTGTCTGATGATTAATTATCATCAATTAACTTTGTGTAAATCATAGTCTTTATTACAGATAAATTTAGGTAATTAAAGTCTCTTATACATAGTTTAGCTTTATTTGGTTGACCAATTATATAAATTTTTGGTGCAGTTTTACGCCTTTCACTGGAGTGTGTGAAGAATTATCTTCTAGATGTTTAACTCTGATACAGACTTGTCTGGTAAGTAGTACAAAGGAGGTCAAAATCACATAGGAAATGTAGAACCACCCAGGTTAGTTTGCTTGCAATGAGGCTGATCAGTTGTTTAAAAAATATTGCCGGTTGCCTAGAGGGAGGTACATTACATGAAAGATCATTTAATTTTTTCCTTTGTCTTTCACCTCAGTGGGCAAACACTGGAAGGAAGAACACGGGTTACCTTTCAAGGTATAGACCCTCTGCATTATAGAGACTCCACTCGACAGTTCACCCTCTCAATCTAGTTGTATTAGAGAGTAGCACTCTGGTAACACAAGGGCTAGCACTGGATGCCATTTTTCAAATAAAAATGTTAGGTCAAGATTCACCACAGTTTCTATGTAACATTTCACTCTAGACTAGAAGTTCTGGAAAGTACATTTGACATTTGAGTATCCGTGCCTCCTGCTGGAAGTCAATAAGGTTGACATCCGAAATTGTTGCATGGGTTCATCTCTGGTATGTTGTGTGGTAGAGGTTGACCTCTGCCGTACAACTGACCAGTTATCTCTAATTCTGTCATGGACCAATCCTTTACAAATAAATAGGGTATATTTCTGTGGTGACATGGTCACAGAAACATGTCCAGCTTGAACACTCTCAAACCAAATACGTTTGGAGTTGCAATTTAAGAGGAATGCCTTTGCTCATACACTTGGGCTGGCCACCTTCATTGGATCGAATTGATTATATTGGATGTTTGTCAAATCTCACCTTAGCTTAAAGAATAGAGCTGCACACAAAGTAAAGGATGTGTTAATGCCTAGCACGAACCACAACTGAAGCTGACACAGTGGAAAACCCAGAAATGATACCAGAGAACAAACACATTTTCTTCAGAGCTACAAAATGTATACTGGGCATGGGAAGGGTAACAGGAATATAAGGTCTTTCATGGTTACCTAATAGTTTTGTTCTGTGTTCCTAGCACCAGGATGCCTCAGTGAACATGCATGATATTAGTCACAATAGCAAAGATAACATAACAACAATAATGATCTGCTACTCAGAGCAGAGCTATTTACCCTAGTATGGCAGGACTCTTAAAAGCAATTTATTCCAGTTACTGCATCTGCGAAAACACAAAACTTCAAGTTACAAATTTCCATAAACCAAAAAGACAAGGAAGAGAATTAGCAGCAAGCCCTACAAACTCTCCTAAAGGTGAGTGAGAGCACAAGCATCTCTAAGGAGCATCCCCGGTGGACAATTCTCTTGATGGGAGGGACATGGATAGGCACGGGATAGTTGGTCCATAAAGCAGACTTTGACATTAAAATTGGTGGGTCATTATTTATTTACCAGGAAGCACCAAAAATGTTAGTCAGCTATGTGAGAATAGCATAAGTGTGTGGTATAAGTAGACTTGAGTGAAAATCCTGTGGGATGTGGGAAAGCAGTTACAAGATGGAAGATGTTGCTTCTAAGGTAATGAAAAGTGGAGGCAGTGCTATAATTTTCTTTCTCTGTTTCTCTTACTCCCTGTCTAACAAATACAGCATGCTGCAATAAAAAAAAGTCTCCCTCTATGACATTTTCAACATGCACTCCTGTCATGGTGATCCATCATGTAAGTCTCCTGTATTTTGACCAAGTTCTTTTTTGGTCTCAGCACACATGGCAATTGCGTGCATGCTGAGGATCACTGGATTATGGATTGAAACCTTGAGCAAGAGTGGCACACCATGCTTGTTTCCTCCTTCCACCTCCCCATAATGAGTAGGACTACTGTCAGCTAAAATGTATTTTCTTAGATGAACCGTGGTTGCAGTGTTTTAGCTGATAATGGCAGGAAAAGCTGATAGTGGCAGGAAAACCTTTTACCTGTGCCCTGCATGGTAAGGATGGCCTACTGGTTTAGCCTGTTGAAATTTTTTCTGTAATCTGGTATTTCACTGCATGCAGTCCACTAACCTGACTACCCTGGCTCTGCTGGGAAACAAAGCCAGGCTTAAGAAGAATATACTATGTGCGTGCTTTATTGATCTTAAGTCAGCTTTTGATTGTGTCTCAAGAACCCGTTTATGGGAGAAACTGAAAGGTTGGGGCTTACTCTGCAGCCTCCTCAATGCAATGATGGACTTGTACACAGGCACTTGGGCGCAAGTAAAAATCGGAGAAGGTGGACACCTCACCAATAGAATATTAACAGCAAAAGGACTAAAACAAAGGTGTGTATTTGCTGTTTAATTGATATCTTGCTGACCTAGCCGAGGCTCTAGCACCTGTAAACAGCCATCCGCCAGTACTGGCCAAGAAAGGAATAGCATGGCTACAGTACGCAGATGACATAGTTTTACTCAGCCAAACACCAGTTGGCCTACAGCACAGCATCAATGCATTTCATACTTACATAACAATGCAATGTCTGGAATTGAATTTGAGTAAAACCAAGGTTGTCTGCTTAGTAGACATGAAGTATAAATCTGCTTCATGGTTCATATATGAAACCCAGGTGGAGGTTGCCCCCTCATACAAATATTTGGGATTCACCATGGATCGCCTCTTGACTTTCAAGCCACAGCTTGCTGTTGCTCAAGCTAAAGCCCTTTCATTGACCTATGGCTTTAAAGTACTAAAACGAAAATTGAGCTGCCCGTCATACTCTCACCTGCTCTCAGTCATGACAGCATGGCTAATGGCCACAGTCACTTATGGCGCTGAAATCATGCTGGGGAAGGAGGCAGCTTTATTCAATCAAGTCCAGACAAAGGCCTACAAAACAGTTTTTCGCATTCCACGACCAGCATCTCCAGCTCAGGTCTGCCTAGAATTGGGTCTGAAAAACTATGAATTTCAGAGTAAATGTGCTTTCATCAAATTGTGCTGGAGGATGCGCACAGCAGATATTGGCACCTTAAATAACTTATGATGGATGGAAATCGAGGAGCAACAGCGACACAACGACAAAGGCACCTGGGGTCAGCATTTAAACAACTGTATTAAAGTGCTAGGTCTGCCAGAAGCCTGGGAGCAGAACCTGGGCAAAAAGGAATTTTATCGGAAGGCAAACACTGTCACCAAGATAAAGTCTTTAAATTCTGGCAAACAAAAATTGGCAAGAAGACAGCATGCCTGGATTGTAATAACATCATACAAAACCTTACGGGCACAGGAATACCTAGCAGCATCCTTCAATAAGTTTCTGAAACACCAGTTCATGCTTTTTCGATTTGGGTTGATGGAAACGAAAGACATGGTCCCTTCATGGAGACAACAAAATTCAACACATTCCTGTCGACTGTGTGGGTACAGACAGGAGTCACTAGAACACATTTTTTGTGTGTTCCCGGCGTTGCTAGGTTACGGGACATTGTATCTGAAAAACACTTTTAGGACATTGAACATATGCTCATGCAGGCCGGCCATCATCAGTTGGCTCAGCGGTCTCTCAATCCCGTTTTCTTGTTAAGGGACCAAATTTATGGTACAGGCCCAGAAAGAACTAGAGAATAAAGTCTAGCAAAGCACGCATGGGCTATCATTTTATGTCAGTAAATCTCTTAATAGGTTAACTGCAGCCAGAAAACAGTCTTAGGCATAACTTAGCGTTAATAACTTTTAATATTCCCTGAGCCTCACTCGTCTACAAACATAGTTCTGAATGGGCGTAAGAAAGCACTAAATTCAAGACTAAGAGTAAGGTTGGAATCAGTGGAGAACTTTTTAGCTATGTACAAATTTATTGTAATGATAAGTTATAGTTTAAACAAGCACTTCTTGTTTTATGAGTCATATTTAATACAGTGAGTATCATAAATATTTATACAAATATGTATGTTTGAATTGTGATGGTTTTAATTAACCGTTTCAATAAACTTAAACTTCTTCACTACATGCAGTCCACATGGTTAAGCAAATTTGTCTGCTATATGTGTAAAATAGGATGAGCCAGGACTGTGTGTATGTCATAGATGATTGTGTTCACACCTGAATCCATTTTAGATCTACACTTTAGGCAAGGTGTACAAAATTAAGATTGGATGTAGCCTGCCATATTATACATGTTTCCTGAAGCTTGAATTGTAGAAATAGCTTTTTACAGGTTCTCCTTTTCTGTTCCCTTCAGGTTTCACCCGATCAAGGCGTCAGAATATGGAAGGCCAGGTGCCGGGGGGGGTTTATCGTCAAAGCAGATAAGTAGCCTTTCACTCTGAGTTGTTCTTTTGTTCACGTTTGGGTGCTGCTCCCTAAATGCAGATGAGTGAAAAGTGTGAACGCTTCTCCCCCTTCTGTGACTGTGTTTTGGGTTTCACTATTTAAGAGATTATTAGCTCCAGCTATTCTTCCTGCTGCCACTTTAGAAAAGTGTCTTAGGCTGGCTTGTTTGGCAAAGTGTCCACAAAGTAACAGAACCGCCTTAAACCAGTTCTAAAATGGTTTCATAGGAATACACAAACTCTGTCCGTAAATAGGTATAGTAAGAGGACTGGAACCCCAAGTAAGTGCAGCAGGACTTCTTGTTCAGTCTTGACATGCAGTGCTGGTGACTCCGCACCTAGCTTCCCTATCAGATGAGGTGATATCACCTGAAAAGTCTACAGCCATCTCCTAGAGGTGCCAGAGATCTGCCTTAGACGAGCAACCTGCCTTGCTGGTCAGGGAGGGGTGCTGGTGCTGGTAGGGTTTCTGCAGGAGAAGTCTGGACATAGGAGAACCCAGTTGTGGCCGTCTGGGGGAGCTGAGTAGAGAGATAAGAGAATGGGCAAGAAAGTAGATGTGGCTTCTGCATTACAACTTTGCATGGGATGAATGGCGCTGCAAGAATCTGTGGTGAGTCAGGGCACATTTTACTATTGAAGTGTCTCTCCGGACTACCAGAAGATGGGCCCTGAGAGTATTGTAGTCTTTCTCTCTTGCTTGTGAGAGTTTAGTGGGTTGCTTTGTGAGGCTGGGATCCTCCTAGCACAAGAGCAAGTCCTCTCTTAGCTCCTCTTACACTGAAAAGCTTCTATCGCAAACAGTGTTAATTTGCATGCAAAAGAAATGAGAGGTGTGCTATGGAGTGGCAGCTGTGACTTTTACCCCTTTCATCAATTCAGTCTGGGGATCTTAAACAGAGTCAAAATTAGCCACCTTGCAAACTCCAGATCTATTGGTAAGTGGAATATCCCTCTTACTCAGCAGATACCTGGGTGGTAAACTATCTTGTTGGCAGGGGGATCTCTTTGCACCAGTGGCAGGCTAGTGCCTTACCCGGCACAATGGCACTGTGATCTATCAAAAGTGGAGGACAAGAAGAGAGGTAAGGCAAACCAAGGAAGTGGGACCGGGCAACTGCAGAAGATCATCACAACCCAAACAATCCCGCTGAGGACTGTGCTAGCATAAAGATTGCAATTTACATCTGCTAATTAAGGGCAGTCTACATCAGCAATAGAACATTGTGACACAGAAAGCTTACAGACTGAGCTTCGAGATCAAGCAAAGGGCAGATACGGAGTCACTCTTACACTCCGAGGGCTGATCTGCCTAGTTCTCTTAATATTAGTATTCCCCTCCTTCTCTGTTGTGTGTAGAATAAAGTTATTTTTCTTAGATCAAGCACTAGCTAGACATTCATAATTTTGGTAGTTATTTGGTCAGGGATTCCTGAACCTACCTCTCAACTCCCTGAGCAAGCCATGGACTGATCGATCCACCACCTGGAGAATCACATGCTAAAAGGGTGCAGTTGGTGCTTAGTTTACAGGGGTGGAATAGGTCAGCTCCAGGAAACTAGAGGCAAGCTGACTATCAACTAGATTGAGGCCTTGTAACCCCAGAGTGTCCTGTGGCTCTGAAACTGTTAGCCACACAAAATTATGCATGAGGGGTCTCATGCATGATCATAATCCCAGCATGGTACTCTAATATGTGAGAGACTGGAAACTCCATCACAAACATGGGGCATGCACCATTTTACAAGTGCATTGTAGCCTACAGAGAAGTAGTATGGTAGCCAGGATATCTGCAACATTTATGAAGGAGCACCCCGGGCACCAAACTCTAAATAAGGGCCATAGTCTATTTGTCTACATCAAGTTCTGGAAGAGGTGCTAAAGGGGGGGTATTGACAACAGCTGAGTGGATTCAGCATTCCTCACAGTGGGAAAGGAAGGCAAGACACCTCATATGTAGCATAAGGATAGAAGATGGGTAATAAAGTCAATAATCCTTTGCTCTCATTGTTTGAGGCAATTGCTACTCCCGTATTATTATTTTTAGGCCTTGCCTACTAGACAGCTAATGCACTGTCTGTTGTGAGACATATTGCAGGCTTTACAAAGAACATGCAGGGGTATGAAGCCTGCTTGGTGTTTACCATTGGTTAGCTTTCCTGTCACTCTCATTTGGCTACTTCTTATTGGCGTCCAGGCTTGTCAATCTTGTATTTGTCCCGCCCATGGATCATATCCTCTTTAGGATCTCCTTTGATTGGCTGTTTTCTATGCTTTGACTGCTTGCTTTTCAGTCAATGGGAGTGCATGTGTTTTCCAAGTGTGTGCCATGTGTACTTCTCTCGCCCTGCATTCTCTCTCTGTCACACATGTGCTTCTTCCCAACTACTCCATGGCGCACGCGTCCTCATATGCTTCACTCTGTTGCTTTTCCGACTGTGTGCTTCTTCCCCATCCACACCATGTTGCTCGCTTTCACCCGTTTTCTCTCCTTCTGTGCTCCACTGTGCTCTCTGTGTTGTTTGCTTCCCTTTCTCCTTGCACCCTCTGTGCTGCTTTCACCCCCACCTGCGCGCCCTGTGTTGCTTCCACCACCATGTTGCTTCCCACCCTCTGTTGCTTCCTCCCTCGCCTTCCTTGTTGCTTTCACCCCGTTGCTTCTACTCACCTAGTGCTGCTTCCCACCACCTACTTAAAAAAAATGCATTCACATGATTTTCTTTTTAGTTACTGATCCAACTGGGATCGGTAAATACAAAGAAAAGAACGGCTGCATCATTTTGTAAGTGTGCAGATATGTGTTGCATCGGAAATGCTGTGTAGCATAGCTGAAAACCATTGGCAAAGCCAGTAGGTCCTAAAGGCGAAGACTATCGGCCAATGCTTGTTTTACATGCCAAACAGTGGGTAATTGGGTGCATGTCAGTGCAACACCGGGGAGCCAGCTTCCAGATTTTATCGTCTCTTCTGTGAAGAGTTTAATGCACATGTAGTCTCAAGAAGTTTTTTCTGTGTTTTAAGAAAATAATTCAGTGATTTCCCCATCTGCTCTTTCGATGAGCAGCTAACGAAGACTGATAATATCTGCTCTAATCCAGATAGATTTCACACAGTCTGCCAAACCACACAAAACTACGGATCTGTGCGAAATAAGAGATTCGGAAATAAAACCCCATGTGTTTACAATAACGGGGAGACCCCGTATCTTTTCACTTGCATTTTTCAAGCAGGCCACAGTGTTAGTGGTGGAATGTGGAAGCTATCTGTGCTTGAAAGTAAAGCGGCGAGTTGTTAACAACAGATGACTCTTCTCTGGGCTGAATTTGGAGGGAAGTTCTAGACAGGGCTGTGTTAGTCTGTTGGGCGAATCAGGAGATTTCGGGACAGTTGAAGGGCGAGGCTGAATGCGAGGTGGTCCAAAGCCCTAGTAATGAGTAACTGGCAAAATGTTTCAACTTCCGATTAAACGAACCCCCCATTGGGATGCATGAAGACGTGAGCGTGAGGGGACAGTGTCAAGAATGAAGACTCTTCAGTACTACAAGCTAGCTTAATAGCACCTTGCAGTATTCACCAGAAATCCAAATAAGCATTGGCAAAGCCAATAGGTCTCACCTTTAACACCTATTGCTCTGCCAATACTTTTTGTTTACGCTGTACTGCACTGACAAAAATAGTGATGCTGTACAGCATGAACAAAAGGGGAAAAATGCTGCTTTGATGCAGCCGCACCATTTTAGTAGGCTCCCGCATGAGTCATAACACATACCAGTAACGCTGGTGCCATTTTTGCCAGTATAAATCAAATATATTGAAGGAGTGTTTTTATTTATATAGCAGAAGGGCCAGCAGCAATTTACTGTCTGTCCCTCCGAAAAAAAAGACCTACATTAAAATAACACGCATTTAAAATGCAATGGGTCTCCCGTTTGCTCGAGTTAGAGCTATTAGCGTAGTAAATTCCTAACTGGATTTTTCTTGCCATATAAATTGGGAATGAAAAGTAAAACAGTTGACATAAGCAAGCCTATTCAAAGTGCAACGCCCGCCATGACTGTGAGCGCGAAGAAGAGACAAAAAGGGAAAAAGAAGTTCGCTCTCAGTCTAAAGTATCGGCAAACATGCAATTATCCATGTAACGCAGTCGATGGCCCAGGCTGGAACAAAACTGCCACAAGGAGGTACAAACATAAAGCATTTACCAATGATACCAAATGATTTTTGAAAGGCAAGCCCATGAACGAGTGATAGTGATGGGCATGTAGTGGGTGTGGTTAAAAGCCTACAGATAGATTACAACACATCAGAGCAGTTGCGTGCGCGACCTAAAAATGGCACCATTGGGGAGGGAGGAATGGGGGAGTACAAGGGAGGAGCAGGACTGGGTAGAGATGGGGTGCAGGAGGGAAAACAAGCACATGACAGAGTAAGAACAACACAGGGCATAGAGAAAAGCATGTAGTCAGGAGCAATACTGAGGGGAGGGTGGAGAAAAGCACACAGGCGAGAGAAGCCCATGCACAAGAGAGAGTAACAGAGTGTGAGGAGGGACGAGAAGCACGTGACGGAGACAGGTGGAAAGCATATGCTCTCTCATTGAGTGCTTAAGCAAATAAAGTAGTTCCCTAAAAGTAAGTAGTGGAAGGACGCAAACAAGATGGACAAGACAAGCCAGCGAATATAAAGCAAGCAAATGAGAGCGACAATAAAGCCACCCAATGGTAAACACTGGGTGAGATTTAAACACACTGTAAGTTCTTGGCAAACTGAAAAGAGGTCTTTTGCAGCCAAACAGCGTTTGCTGCCCGGTATGCTCGATCTACGTTTTCAAATAAGAAAATAGTAGAACTGGCTAGGTATGCACACATCAGTCACTTTAGGGCCGTGCGAAGAGCTGGACGCAGTCCAGTCTTTTCGTGGGAGCTCTCGGGTCAGATGGAGACAGCCAGGAACAGGATAGGCTGGGGTACAGGCGTGGGAGGACCTTAGAGGAGGATACTTAAGTGGGTGGGGGTGAGGGGATCGGCCTCTTCGGTGCTTGCTGTTCACGCTGCGCTGAGGTTGGCCACCCGCCCGCCCTACAGGTAAGTAGCTGAGAAGGATGGGTCTGGTGAGGCAGCATGACAGGGTTGGGGGGATTTATTATGCCAGGTTTACGGCAGGTTGCTTGGTGCAGGCTTGTCTACCCTTCCAGGGGGGAAAAGGAAGCATGTGAAGGATGAGAGACTGGGGTGAGGCCCGAGTCAGGCAGGGGATACGAAGAAAAGGGGGATGTGTGGTTATGGAAGTGGAAATTGGGTGAGCGAAGGATAAGTAGTGGATTGAAGTGAGGATGTAGGAAGGGGAGTTACAAGTTTAAAGAAAAAAAGTTGTCTTTCAAGTTCTGGTTACACTGTTGTGTTATTATGATAAGCAAGCCTGTCCTAATAAATGGCCTTTTACACTAAAACAAGGGTGTCAGAGTCTATGTCCCGATACTGTGTTTCTAAAAACAATTGGATTTTGGCCAAATTCACTTAAATAGAGAATATTACCGTATAACATAGAAAAAGTTTTGAAATACTTCCACATTGAGATTCTCAAGTTTGCATCACAGTCAAATAAGCAAAATCCTACCCACATGAAGACCGGATTCTCAAAGTTCAAAAACATGTACACCCGAAAGCCAGACCCTCCTCTGGGAGAGTAAAATTACAGAATAATCCAATTTTTAAAAACACTATTCAGTAGGATCATGGAAAGCTTCTTAATCAGTCACACATTTTACTTGCACGGCATTTCAGTGATCTCACAATAAAGAAGGGCTGTAGCTGATTTGTAAGGATTTCAAGAAAAAGGATGTTCGAATTTCACAGATGTTGCAGCTAAAATGGAGAAAATGATCTTTTTTGGAAACCGGAAGTAAGCAAAAGAAAATAGGTAAGAAGAGATGAGGGAACAAATCGACTTTGCCTAAAAAATATATGACTATAACTCCACATGATCTAGATATTAATGGCAGAAAAGGATATTGAGTTATTTTACCAATTCCTCCTGCTTTCATCGCAGACTATGGTTTCCAGCTATGCTTAGTCTGCATTTTTAACAGTCATCTGTCTGTGTCAGGGGGTTTTGAACTCCATTCCTGATTTTATCAGCACCATTTTTTGTGGAAAAAGGTTTCATGTATTTACAAAGTTTTCTCTGAAGGAAGAACTACTGCTGCAATATTATCCCATCTTCTCCCTGCCCGCTGGATAGCAGATTTTCAAAACCTGAGACTATTCTTCAAGGAGACTGCATATTATTTACATATTATACATACTGATGTGCAGAGAAACCATTACTTTGTTGAATGTAGGGAGGGGCCATAGCTCATGAGCGGTGAAGCCTCTTGTAGGTCATGGTGCCCCACCCATCCCTCAAATGTAGAATAAAGGCATGTTATTCCTTGCGCATCTGCATATACCATGACTATTTCAAGAGCATTTGCTTCCACTCATTAAGTGTTCTGTGAGGTAGTGATAGCGCGTCCAGTCTTTATAAATTACTTATACTTGGACATGCCGGAGGTCGGTGAACCTTTTAACCGAGTTGAGTTCTCCTCATCCAAGAATAGTCGGATCACTCAAATTAATAATCAATAACCATTTATAATCAATAACCAATACTCAATTAATAATCAATCAACACATTAGGAATCAATAACAATCAGTATTTTGACGCACCATGACCTTTCAGTTATGAATAACCACACCAGTTTATTAAAAGTTAATGAATTTATTTCCCTATATTAGCAAAGCTAGCACAATATAGATGAGTCTCAAAATCAAATGATATACTTATACGAACATTACTAGCTGTCCATAGCGGCAGAAGAAACCCAATCTACGCAAAATCTGGATTATAATGCACTCGGTTATAGCAATACAAATCACTAATATAAGTAACTGAATTTGACTAATTGCATACATCGGTCAGCATAACAAGATTTCAATTTAGCATGGTGCATCAAATGAATACCTCAACTAACCTCTAATTAGCATTGGCATGTGGGGCTTCATGCAAAACGAATTTAGTCAACACAAATTTAGAAAACTTCTAGCTTGGGCCCTATCAAAATAAGCACTTGGTACCTAGGAAGGAAAACACAATGCATAATACAATTATCCTTTCACATTCACCAAATACAATCAGCATTCAAGAAAAGTCTTCGTCCTTCAGGTATCGGTTCGATCAGCATGGGGCAGATTTCAAGGGGGCAACGTTAAGGGCAAGTTTCCTTGCGGCAGCAAGGAGGATGGGGTAAAAGTTACTGCATGGGCAAGACGGGGCAAAGTTAAAGTTAAAGTCTCTAGGGTGAGAATTCTTTAAAGTCTCTTTCTCTGCGACAGAGAAAAGGCATCGGAGGGTCGTTCAAGATGGCTTCTTGAATCAGGCTTCAAAATGGCATCAAAGAAAATGGCTGACTTCTCTTTGTCCGGTGGGTTTAAGTAAGAAACATTCCAAATTCTTCAGGGTCTTCCATTGGAGGGTTCATAGGGTGGCTTCAATTTGACCAATTAATTGTATCTTTCTCCTAGTACTCATTTTTACATACATTGTCCTTGGAGCTTTGGAGCACAAGTTGCAACAAAGTTTGCCAATTAATTTTATCTTAGTGCCTTTATTGTCTGCACCTGCAGGAGCTGACCTTGCATCATAGAGGATGAAACCAGCCTGGCACGAAACCTTGAGATAAGTGTATTAGTCATCTCTACTGGAAAAATACAGCCTTAAAATAAAATAATGTCTTTGTTAATGCAAGAAAAAAACATGCAGTTAAAATTTGAGACCAGGCAACTAGGCCAAAGCCTCTGCTAAATTTAAGCTAAGCATATAACAGTTTCAACAAGAAAATCATGGAATACATTTGCAATTATGACAGATTACTACATTTGTCAATTCTTCATGATTAATTAAGCCTGTTTATAATAATGGCGAACTACCCAGTGGGCACAATTTCCCACGTATATTATTTTTCTTTGCTAAAATCACACTACCTTATACGATTTTGGTTACTTGATATATGAATATTTGTTAGTCCTTCTTTTTCTGCGTCATCAATCCCTCCTCTGATGACTAATTATGTCATCACATCAAATCTCCCCACAAATTTTATTCCATTAGAATTCTGTTTTAGTAATTTGGCACTTCAGTCAATTCCCTCTTCCTTTTTGTTCCCTTTGATTTTTCTCTGTATATTTCTATCATTTTATTTTGTTCTTTTTCTTCTCTTTTCCTTTTGTTTCTTGTTTTCAATATTTTAATAGCTTTCCATATTCCCCAAATACCTAATAAGCAAATTAATGTTATTAATATTCCTTTTACTATTTTCAGCAATAGTCCGTTCCAAATGTTGCTGAGCCAATTTCCCACAGAAGCAAATCCTTTTCCAACCTTCTCCCATACTCCTGGTTCTTTCAGTTCTTTCAAAACTGTACTCTCGTTAGTTAAATTTGTAAGCATTTTTCTAATTTGCCCACTGTTGTCTGGAATATAAGAACAACAGTGACGTGCACTAAGCATTTTGCAAACGCCACCATCCTTTGCTAAAAGAATGTCTAAAGCAAGCCGATTTTGAAGAGTCATAGCTCTTTCTGCAGCAAGTTCAGCATCCATCAGGATTATAGCTCCTGAGAACTTTGTCAACATGTTATCCACAATAGTAGACAACTTTCGTATTTTAATTGAATTCAATATGACTCCTACTGAAGGAATCATTGCTCCAAATATATATCCTACCACACCAGAAGCTGTCTTCCTTTTCTGAACATGATGTGATTCAGACAGCTTTGGAAAATTCTTTAAGTCGTCCAATTGATAAATCTTTGGAAATACTATTCCCAAATAACATCTCCCATACCATCCCTTTGGAAGACGATAATAGGCGTTAAGTCCACAAATATAATATACCCCTGGAATAACTGGGTCTAGGCCATTTAACATGAACGTCCATTTAGCTTGAAACAAAAACGTATGTTTACATTCACTCGTTCCCACAAAGATTGTGTCATAATATGATTTAGGTCTATATATACAAAGCCTCCCTACGTGTATTGCATCTAAAGCTAGTTTCCCTTGTGTCTTTATTGCGGCAAAAGCATATTTATCTACAGATGTCCTTTTGTGTAATTCCCTTTCTAATTTCTCCTTCCCCACCTTCCTCCTATTGTCAGTGTGATCTAAAAAACTATTCTCTATTGGTGAAAGCAAGCATGTAAGGTTTTCTCTGTGAGCGTAAGCTGTGTGAAAAGGTGACAATGGCTCAAAGAAACCCCTAACTAACTTTATATAATAATCTCTTGCTATTTTACTCAGGTAGTCAATTATGGGGACATATGCAAATAGAACATCATGATTGGAATAAAAGTAGTGAATATACTCCTGGCCATAAAATCTGGTCATTAATAAACTACATGAAATTCCATACGTAAGAGGCATGCTATGATATGTCACTCCTTCCTTTACTGAGGTAGGTATTTGTGTGCACACATAACAATCTTTCGCATCCATTGTCTCAACATACTCATTCAGCAAGCGATAGAAAACGTTAGAGGATAATTATTTCTTGTCGTGTAAATACTTCTCGTCTTGTTCGAGTTTCTGTAAAGGAGTTAATTCAGTAGTAGGTTTAGAAGTAGAAGCATCATTCGCGTCTCTCTCATTCTTCCCATGCATTCCAAGAACTATTGCTATAATTATTAGTACACATGCAGTTATTAGACCTATACACATGTATTTATAACACTTCATTTTATGTCCCTTTGTAGTGTAGCCTGTCATGATCTATATAGAATCAGAAAGTTGAAGACACTTTATCAAATCAAGTTTGCAGGTATATATAAAGCTGAACGAGTTAAATGTTCACACAGTTTTCTTTAGCAGTTTAGTCTCTTATCGGATTAGCAGCTTTGTCTCAAGAACGGTTTCAAAGTCAATCAAGTTAGCAATGTCTTATCCAGTTCAAAAGTCAATCAGGTTGTCAATGTCTTATTCGGTAATGTTCATGGAATTTTATTTTTCAGGTACCAAAGTGTTGTTCTGCTTCTTCGTTCTCAAGACTGAGAGATAGAAATTCGTCTGACCAATCTTTAGTGGCTATGTATGCCCACTCCGGACCAGAATATCTTCTGCTCGGTATTCTTTTCCTTTTCAATTTTGCATCTCCTTTTGATTCTCTCTCGCTGGTGCCTTGTTCCTTGGCTGGGCCTTTCCATTCACTTGGTGTTGTTATTGCGACAGACACTTCTTTTCTTTTCTCTTTCAACTTTGGCCCTTCACTTTCGTTTAATATTTATTTAGTCCTTAATTTCACTGGCGATATGCTTTGTCTCCGTTTCGCACTGTTTTCACCTGATGGACCTGCAACTGGTTCTGGAAGAAGTTGAACGATTTCACTCTGTCCTGTCTTGTCTTCTCCCCCTAGGAGGTCAATCAGGTTTTCTTTTACTTTTCCTGTATCATCTGCTTCTGGGAAAGCCCTCCTCTGATCAGGCTCTCCTGCTCCTTCACCTGTTGCAGGCTCTTTGTCACCTTCGGGATCTTCGTCACTTCCTGAGGCTTCTCCTCGGTCCTCCTCAAATGGATCAGTTGTTTCTTCCTCAGAAAATATTTCCCCTTCCTCTATTTCTGCTTGTTCGCCTCCAGGTTCTCTTTGTCCTGTCTCAGTGCCTGGTACACTCTTGTCAGTTGCTGGTATTTCAGCGCTTCAATTTCCTCTTTCGTGGGACACGTCACCCTTTTCGTGTGACTGGCGTGAATCCAATTGGGAACTCCCGCACACTTCACAGCGGTGGTAGTTGTCAGAATTACTTGAAAAGGTCCTTTTCAACGGGGTTCCAGACACGACTTTCTCACGTGTTTCTTTATCACGACCCAGTCACCTGCTTTCAGGGCGTGTCCTGGACCTTGGATCGGTGGCAAGGTGGTTGCCTCCACCTGGTAAGAAAAAGAGCGGACCACATCAACTAGACCTTTGCAGTAGTCCAATATCATATCATCGGTAATATTTACAAGTGCATTTGCAGGGACTGCTGGGAGTCTCATGGCTCTGCCCATGAGGATCTCATGCGGTGACAGTCCAGTTTTTCTATCAGGTGTGTTTTTCATTGACATTAACACCAAGGGCAATGCGTCAGGCCATTTCAAGTTTGTTGATGCACATATTTTCGCCATCCTCGACTTCAATGTGCCATTCATTTGCTCCACTACTCCTGATGCTTCAGGGCGGTAGCTACAATGCAATTTTTGTTCAATGTTTAATGCTGCACACAGTAATTTGATTACTTCGTTATTGAAGTGACTTCCCCTATCTGATTCTAAAGAGATCGGGAATCCGAAACGTGGTATTAGTTCTCTCAAGAGTAGTTTTGCAACTGTGAGACTGTCATTTCTGCGTGTAGGGTATGCTTCAATCCAGTGACTAAAAATACACACAACCACCAACACATACTTCAAGCCTGCATGCATAGGCATCTCAATAAAATCCATTTGCATCCTGCTGAATGGCCCACCTGCTCTTCCAATGTGTCTCAAATTTACTACTGTTCCCTTCCCTGCGTTCATTTGTTGGCAAATGACGCAACAATGGCAAACTGCTTCAGCAACTTGACGGAATTTGGGATTAAACCAATCAATTTTGAATAGTCTAATCATGGCATCCCTTCCAAGATGGCCTTGTCCATGATACAACCTGGCCAATTGCGTTAAAAGGCTGTCTGGTAGAACCAATCTCCCTTTACTTGAACCCACAAATCATCTGGTTTCTTTACGCATTGTAATTTGCTCCATGAGAGTTTTTCATCCTTTCTAACATTATTTTGCAGGAACTTTAATTCTTCAATTGTGTCTACAACTTTTAGGACAAAGGCTTCACTTGGTTCAAGTTCTGGCTCATTTATCAAGTTCCATTCGTCTCTGAGCAATATACAGTTCAATGCGCAAAATCTTGCGACTTGAACTGCATATCCATTTCCCAAAGAAACAAAGTCTTGTGATTTCGAGTGTGCACTGCATTTTACCACTGCTACTTCTCCTGGTAACTGGATGGCATGTAACAACTCTCTTATTCTTTCACCATTTTTCACTGGTGATCCTGAAGAGGTCATGAAACCCCTCTGCGACCACAATTGTCCAAAATCATGCACTATTCCAAATCTGTACTGACTGTCAGTGTAAATGGTGACTTTCATTAATGCGGAAAGTTCGCAAGCTCTAGTAAGGGCTACTAGTTCCGCTACCTGTGCAGAGTAAACTCCTTGAAGCCAAGACGCTTCCAGAACACCTGTTATTGTACATACAGCATATCCTGATTTCAATATTCCTAGTGCATCTCTTAAACATGAACCATCAACAAAAATAATTTGATCATTTTCTTCCAATCGAGTGTCTTTGATATCAGGTCTTGGTTTTGTACAAAATTCAGTCACCTGAAGACAGTCGTGCTCGATGTCTTCAGCGTTCTCAATTTCGACATTTTCACTGGGGAACAAGGTTGCTGGATTCAACGTAGTGCACCTTTTCAGCTGCACATTTGGTGAACCCAAAATTATTGTCTCATACCTTGTAAGCCTAGCACCGGTCATGTGCTTTGTTCAGGAGCGTGTCAAAAGTATTTCGACTGAGTGAGGGACCTTAACTGTCAAAGGATGTCCCATCACTATTCCTTCACTCTGATTTAGGCTTATACCAACTGCTGCTATCGCACGCAAGCATCCTGGCAAGGCTGCTGCCACTGGATCCAAAGTAGCTGAAAAATACGCTACTGGTCTGTATTACACCACCATGGGCTTGAGTCAAGACAGACAAGGAACATGCATCACGTTCATGACAAAACAATGTGAACGGCTTTGTGCAATCAGGCATACCTAAAGCTGGAGCTCTGCACATGCATTCCTTTAATTCAATAAAAGCATCCATTTAATCTCTTTTCAACACTATTTCATCCGGCGCATCTTTCTGGGTCAGCTTCAGTAAAGGTTTGGCTAGAGCAGAGAAATTGGGAATCCATTGGCGACAGTAGCTCACCATTCCCAAAAACTTTCTCACATCTCTCCTCGTTTTGGGTGGACTCATTTGAAGTACACTTGTTATTCTTTCTTTCATGATTCTTCTCGACCCTTTTTCTATTTGGTGAGCCACATATTTCACTTTCTTCTGGCAGAATTGAAATTTCGAAGGGGACACTTTGTGTCCATTTCTTCCCAAATGGTTCAACAGAGCAATAGTGTCAACCATACAGTCATTTTCTGTCTTGGATGCGATCAGCAAATCGTCAACATACTGTACCAAGGTTGATTCAAATGGCAATTCCAATGATTCTAAATCTTTCTTTAGAATCTGATTGAAAATTGATGGTGACTCCGAAAACCCTTGAGGAATTCGACACCAACTGTAGACTCTGTCCAGGAATTTGAAACAAAAGAGAAATTGTCTGTCCTCATGAAGAGGCACAGAAAAGAATGCTTGGGACAAGTCGATGACTGAGAACCACTCTGCATCACAGGGAATTTGAAACATTATCACAGCTGGATTTGGTACCACAGGACAACATTTGACTATTATGTCATTTATTTTCCTCAAGTCTTGAACAATTCGGACCTTTCCACTTGGTTTTATTAGTCCCATGATTGGTGAATTACATTGACTACTTAGTACTTCTCTCAGTACTCCTTGTTTTACAAACTCGTCAATGAGTTGGGCGACTTTCATGAGAGTGTCCTGTGACATATGGTATTGCGGAGTCTGAGGAAAATTTACATTGGGTTTTACAGTCACTTTCACTGGTTCTGCTCCTTTGACCAATCCTACTTCTTTCCCTGTCATATCCCACACTTCCTTTCCAACTTTTTCCTGTAACTCAGCAGGAATGTCTGCTTCAGTGAGCATTGGATAAAGAGTAATCAGGGGATACTCTTCATCGACAGTTTCCACTCCGTCCCCTCCTAAACTGTCCTCTTCTTCCTCATCACTGTTTGTCTGAATTTTAATTCCATCATTTGAGCACATAATCGAGCATCCCAATTTGCACAATAAATCTCTCCCTAATAGGGATATCGGACTTGAGTCACACAACACAAATTTATGTGACCCTTGAAAGTTACCAATTCTGACTTGCACTGGATCTGTGATTGGGTTTGTCAGATACCTATTTGCTACTCCCACTATTTGAACTGTTCTCCCTGAAAGTGGCAAATTTGGTACTTCGATGCTTCTGACTGTAGAGCGTGTAGCTCCGGTGTCAACCAAGAACGAAACGCTGTGACCCATAACTCTTCCTTCCACATACGGTCCCTTTTGATCAACTTCCAAAGATGCTGCAAGCATACAATTTCCCTCCTCATCTGAACTTTCACTCTCCCACACATCGTTTATTCCATTCTCACTGTGTAACGGGAATTGGTGTACTGTGTCATTTTGATTCATTCCTTGATCCGTGACCTGTTGAGGAAGCATTACTTGTTGCTGATTCATTGGTGCTAAGGGTATTTGCATTTGCTGATTAGGTACCATAGGAAACTGCTGTTGCATTGGCTGCAACTGTGCTATTTGTACACGGGGCATTTGCACCTGCTGTGGTTGTACGGGTTGTAAACCCTGCATCTGATTCACATTATTTTGAAAATTTGGATTTGGACCTCTCATTTTCGGTCCTCTCATATTCTGAAATGAATTGACATCATTGTTTTGCTGACCCACACCTTCCTGCACCAACATTGGGCACTCCCGTTTCCAATGCCCAACGATTCCGCACGTGTGACATGGCATCACCTTCTTCATTGCCTGTATACCCTTTGGAACCATGACAGTATTTAAATCAGGACCATTATTCACAAAACCTCCTCGGCCTCTGCCTCTCATCTGTGGCTGAAACATAGCATTTCCCTGCTGTTGCTGCTGCGGCAACTGTTGTTGAAAACCTTGCAAACCTTGCAAACCTGTCTGAGCTGCTCTAATCTGCATCACCATCACTTTTTCCTTCAACCTTTTCTGTTTTGTCTCAGTCTCATCACTGCAGTATTTTGCATAGTTCAACACTTCATCGATCGATTTTGACTGCCAACAAATCAAATGCATTTTAATCATCTGACTGATTTCGGGTCTCAATCCTTCCACAAATCGGAACACAAAATGGAGCATGTCCTTTGCCTCAATCGTTTCCGTACCACTGTAATTTTTAAACGCTTTCAACAATCTCTCATAGTATGCATGTACCGATTCTTTAACTTCTTGTGCTGTTCTGTCAATTCTCTGCCAATCCACATTTTTCAACGCAACCTTTGTTTTCAAATGCTCAATCACCTTATGGTATAAACTCATTACCATAGGCGATGGTGCACCTGTGTCTCTATCTCTTTCTGGTTCACTTGTTGGAGAACCTACAGCCCTTTTACAATCTTCCCACAAATCTGCCGGAACCACAATTTCGAACAAAGTATTCAGGTCTTCCCAAAGACATTTTGCAAGTTGCACAAATCTATCTGTTTGTTGATACCATTCGATCGGTTTTTCTCTTAACTTAGGGTAATCATTCGTAAAAGATTGAATATCACACCTGTGCCATGGTACATGGACAAGTTTTCCCCCTGCCGTTTCTCTCATTGGTAACATGGTTATCAAATCATCATTCTGTTGTACTTTCTCATTCCGATCTGGGGTACTTTCTTTCTTCTTGTCCTTTCTCTTAACCCACCTGCTCTCCCACTTATCTAGACATCTCCAAACGTGCGCGCTTTGCAGTATCTCTTTAAGGTGTGTTTTCATCCCTGCAGATCTCATGTGTTCAAAATCTTTTGTCTCAAAGTCTAACCTGTAACTTCTGCTCAAGTGTTTGGTTTTACCTATGTCGACTTTGTTTCTGTCTGCAATTTCTTGTAACTTCTTATGTATGCTGCTTACTTCTCTTGTAATTCTAGGGCACATGTATCTCAGCTCTTCTTCTGTGTATGATTCTAACCTGTTCAAACCCATCGTTCCCTCTACTAGTTCGTCTGCTTCCATACCTAATCTTATTTTATTCAAATGTTCTTCTCCTTTCCCGCTGGGCGTACTCTGTGGGGAGTTCAAGCTATTCAACCATTGTGTTAGCTGTTGCGTGTTCAGTCCCATCAATGTAGCGCTTACATCGTCTGCTACTGATGGTTTCTTTAACGTTTCTGTTTTTGAAGTTAGCGGTACTATTAGTGGTGGACCTGACTTTACCACAGTTGACGGAACACAAGCTGGAATTGGACTAAATTCCAACAAAGACCCAGATCCATTTAGCAGTGTTCCTACCGGAGTCATTTCTTGAGTATTTTCTGTGCATCTCCTCCCTGTCTCATTTTGTGTCATTACCCCTTGGTCACATACATTCGGCTTTGCCTGTATATACAATGGCACTGGCGGGCCTACAGTGATAGGCAAAGATATTGCATCTGGATTCTGTCTTTTCCCCGAATTCTGTGGCATGTTAATTCCCACATTATGGTTCATCATTGCTGGCATGTCTAACTGGTTTTCTGCTATTTGTGTGTACCTCGGCACTTCTTGCATCTGCTTTTGAGGCATCAAAATTTGTGTTGATTCGGCTTGAATCAATGTCGGTCTTTGATAATTCTGTCCTCCCTGCGCTATTAAACTAGAAGTCATTTCCAAATTATGCTCAGGATATATTCTCTGAACTTGTGGTATTTCCGCTGTAAAAGGCATATCGGAACTGCTTTGCCTCTGCGATATTCTCAAATTCGGTGTTACAGTACCCTGTATTGGTCCTGGAGGGGCAGTGCTAGTGCTTGGGCCATTTTCGCTTTCCACATATGGTGGTGGGCGGTCATTTAGCAATTGCAGAATGAACTCCTCATCGTCTGATTCGTCTGACCTTTTCGAATTTCTATTGTCTTCTCTATCTCTGGACTGACTCCTGTTTGTTTTAAAGGTAGCTTTCCTTCCTTCCGTCTCTGCTTCGTCAGTAATTGCTGGAAACAATTTAATTCTCTGCAATACGTCTGATCTCCAAACCTTTTGAGTACTATTCCACCTAGCATCCGCTAGTGTCTTTTCTACTTTTCTCACTCTTGTTTCAAATTTCTTCTGTTGTTGCCTTCTAGCTATTAGCTCCCAATTTGCTAATGCTTCAAACTGTGCTGGTCTTGGAGGTACTTTCATGTCGTATAGCGCGAATCTTAGATTCTCCAAAACTCTTAGATTAAACGACCCATGGATAGGGAACACTACACTTCCATGCTTTTCTGTTAATTTACACCATTGCTTTAACCAAAGACATGGTGCGACACCCTTTTCTTCGATTACGATGTAAGATGGTGTACCCTCAGGCGGTGTTTCTTCTCCTACATTTGCTTTAATATATACATCTCCCCTCAAGGCACTCTTAAATGCCTTGAAAAATTTCATCCTTCCGTCTTTTATTTTCTTACAATGTAATCAATAAGTGACTTTAATTCCCGGAATACTCTTCGCTTTGCCTTTCCCCCCACCAATTGCGCTTCACGGACTGCGTCCAATCCGTGCGCGACCCTTCTCACCAACCAACCTATCCCAGCGCAGCTCCTAGTGACGTCACACCCACACACTGCGGCTGACAAAGTCTCGCGGCTTGTCCTCCTTCATTCAGCTTCACTCAAAACTAATTTCTGCAACATATCGCGAGCACTAACCAAAAAGGAAGAAAACAAATCTGTCGGTTTACTACAGGAAGGGTAATACAATCGCTTCAGAAACCTTAGGGATTTTTCACTAGCCTCGGCAGTTATTTCATCTTTCTCGGTTTCCCACTTTCGCAAGCAAAATTTGACCATCAATGAACTATTCTAGCGCGCTTTAGAATTCGTCAAATCTCAAAGTCTAAAATTTTCTTTCATTCCTCAATATTCATACTGACTCGTTGACCACGCCCGATCAACCTATTAAACCGAACAGATTACAACATCAATCAAGTGTCTCATACACTTTTCAACATACTCCGGAGTCTCTTGACCTCTCAGGGCCCGTCTCAACATCAACAACCACATGGACAATTTTTTCCTGCACAAAGCGCTACACACACAAGTTCGACGACTTCCCTACTCTCACACTTTGGAGTGTCACTCCTCTAAAATTTTCCTTGGAGTTTGCAACCCCTAAATCTTCACAAACTTCACAATTCATCTGCGGCATAAGCTTTGCAAGCGCGAAACCCTAACTTCATTCATACCGTCACTAGAAACGCCGAAAACATTCTCACACCTCCATTTCCTCCATTTGCAAGCTCCGAGATTCCAGGAAAGTCATTGGGGATTTAGGGCATCATCATCTCTCCAACTTGTTTTATCAAAGAAAATTCTAACTTGAATCCGCCTATTGTTCGGATGGGGTCCCAAAGGGCGAAACCATCAATCTCTGCTACCATCTACTGATAGCACGTCCAGTCTTTATAAATTACTTATACTTGGACACGCCGGAGGTCGGTGAACCTTTTAACCGAGTTGGGTTCTCCTCATCCAAGAATAGTCGGATCACTCAAATTAATAATCAATAACCATTTATAATCAATAACCAATACTCAATTAATAATCAATCAACACATTAGGAATCAATAACAATCAGTAGTTTGACGCACCATGACCTTTCAGTCATGAATAACCACACCAGTTTATTAAAAGTTAATGAATTTATTTCCCTATATTAACAAAGCTAGCACAATATAGATGAGTCTCAAAATCAAATGATATACGTATACGAACATTACTAGCTGTCCATAGCGGCGGAAGAAACGCAATCTACGCAAAATCTGGATTATAATGCACTCGGTTATAGTAATACAAATTGTCGCGTGGGCTCTCATTATCCTAAATGAGACTACTGGATTTCTAGGCAGCAGGATCGATAACGGTGTGGGGGACTGAGTCTGACCCACTTGTAAAGAACTCTGTCACCCTAAATCCGGTTTCTGCTCCGGCTAACTAGCAGTGCCTCATTTCTCCCACAGCCGAGCGCATGACATCTTTGGAACTTCTCAGGGAAGTCGTGGTCACTCAGATCCAAACCAACTCTCTCATTTACAATATGATCTCATATACAAATGACAAAGACAGTGTAAGTTTTATATAATGTTTTAATAAAACGACTGTATTTTAGATAATAAGGCGTGAGCCGCAATAACCAGAACAATACAACATAGTAGGATTGAAATAGTCACCAGGAGAGTAAAACATAAGAACAAAGCTATCATAGTGCCTAACAGTTTCTACTCTCCCTCTGCTTGTTCTATTTAGAGCACAGGATGTTAAGCTTCTAGCTTGCCTTTCTGAATCACTGGGGAGACATCAGCCCTCATACCTGAGCAAAGGCCTGTGATGTGGTTCAGCATCTGCAACGAGGCAGTCAGCGTCTAGTTGTGGTTCCCTGGTCGGAATCTCCCTCTTGCGTGTATTGGGACAAGGAAGTGATTTTATAACTAACATGTCATCGTGATCACAAAATGTCCCTACGCAGGAATGCCAAATCTAAACTCCTACCACGTCTATCGGCAATGTACCAGTCTGTATCCTTGACTGAAGCACAGAGTGAATATGTTATGGAGAACTCCAGTGCTGAAGTAGGCAAAACAGTGTGATATGAATAAAAAACAACACCGTAGAACTGGCTATTTGAAAAATAACAGTACGAAGCCTAATAAAAAGCATTTAGAGCAAAGTGCACAGAGGCTCTAAGCTGTCAGCAAATGAATAAAATACATTCAGGGCAAAGTGCACAAAGGCCTAAAGCCTGAAGCTAATGCGCAAAGGATACGTAAAACTAACCACACTACACCCTCCCCTTGTCGGTAGCAAGTGGTTCCAATAATATAAAAGCATGCCCCAAATATAAACAATATATTTCGACAAGGTAAGTAGACAACAAAGTCATAAATTTAGGAAACATGTGACGATAAATCGAAATTCAATATAGTGTCAATTTTGCCAGAGGGAAAAAAAAAATCCAATTGTCAGACAGAAGCAATAGAACTTAGGAGCTCCTCCACTTCGATATATGTTAATATCGGAAGATCCACGCCACAAAGTACCATGGAGCAGGTGTGTTCCAAAGCCCCAAAACCATTCAGGGCGGCACCCCGTGCAGGGCCAATGAAAGAGACAATACCATCTTCCTCCAGGAAGGGAATCTCATAAACCGCCTCATGAAGCAAACGCAACCGTAGTGCACAAGTCTGGGAATGAGCCCTAATCGGAAACATCAACAGATCAGGATCGACCACTGGAGGGCGCTGCAGTGAGAGACAGAAAGCCAGTGCATGTTCAAACGAGCACCAAAGGCACCGAAACACGGGTTGCACACAATCCAAAACCGGTCTGAATGACAGAGACCAGTCACACTCCAAATGGCCCAGGAGTGTAGCTCCAAAATGCTGCATCATGCGTTCACGACACAGCTGCACTGACGGGAGCAGCAATATAGGATCTCGTCGTGGCGGGACAGCCATTGCGAAAAATTAGCAACAATAGCAAGACTCCAGCCAACAAAGCCAAAGTAATCAGGAAACCCCCAAAAATGCTTCCGAAAATGTGTATAGCCGAAGGTATCAAACCGAATATGGAAGAGAAGGTGTGAGCGAAACCAACACCAACGACTTTGAAAAAATGAGCAATACCAGCAGTGCTGGATGCATTAAATATACGTCCCACAAGTTCACCGAAGTGACTTGGAAAGTTAGTATTCAAAAGGGACTGTATCTCCGCCGATGACCTTGCCACCTGAAGTGCGTAGGTCTCGCTAGCAGATGTAAGGGCCACAGGCTTTTGAAACAATAAAGCTTTCAGCCAACTCAGCTTGTCGAAATCAACCTTGGAAGTAGCAATATGAGGCCAGATGTCCGCTACCTCCCTAATTTGAGTGGGGGGAAACAACACATTCCCGCAGCACGTAACGGCCTTGTTGACAACGTAAACTATTCCGGCACGCATGCCACAGCAGCGTTCGCTGTTAAGAACAATGTAACTGCCGTTAGAAAGCACCTGGAAAGTGTTTTTAATAACCGGGACTGGAACACCCTTCAAATAACAAGCTAAGTTAGCAATCGAAGCGTTACACGCTCCGTGCAAGGACAGCTGTTTACAAACCATGGAATGGCTGACAGAAGCTTCGCATTCGCTACCGCTAAGAAAAACCTCCCTCAAACCATTAACACATCTGTATTGAAAGGGAAGCTCCCACACCTCGTGTATGTAACTGTCTCCCAATAGTTCATATCTACCCACCGGAATGTGCTTCAAACAAGAAGTAAATTGCAGAGTGGAGATAGGCAAATTAATAACCCCATGAATCAACCACTCAGCTGACGGAATCTCAGCCACCGTGAAAGGCAGTTTCTCCAATTTCTCAATATTCAACATAACATATGTCGCTTCCTTTTTAGCCATCAACTGTTGTTGACGAGTCAAATTAAAGGAGATAAAGATCTCTCTGGCACGAATGTGCTGCCATGGAACGCGACCCGCCTTCAAGGTTTGAAGAGTCCAACCCAGCTGTATGATGGACCGTGTCTGACTCTGCCCATGATATAAAGAAGACATGTCCGATTTAATAATGTCAATAGCAGAGGAAACAATACTGTCAATCTTGTAAACACGGTCAGAAAGGGTATGCATGCCATTATCAACAACAGACAAAGTCTGCAGCAGATTTTCCCGATCAATCTGCCTCAACCGGGCTGCAGCCTCCTGTTGTGAAAGTTTCCAAATCTCATTATAAACTTCATATAAAAACCTTTTCTTCCGTGGTACCTTGGGACCTGACAAAAAATCTTGTAAATCAGTACCATTAGACAGTAACTTGAGATGTGACTTAACTGCATCCAGCGTGGATGACTTCAACCATTGTTGACAAAGCTTCCCCACGCTGTATGTAGTTATAATATCAGCATGTTCTGGTGAAATGTAACGAGGGTCTGCCCTACTAGTCCTGAACCCCCCTGAAGAGGTGACAAAACGTTGATGACACTCATTAGTGTCTATGGGCCATAATAACCACCCGCCCGGATGTAACGATGAAGTGTTAAGCGTACCATTCTGGACCCAATGTGTAAATTCACTAAAAGTAGCATTCACATAGTGCTGCCAGTTGTTTAATTTGGAAGGGACAGGTATACTAGGCAAATTCAACTCTCTAATTGTCGCCAAGCCCAAACAGCTAGTCTGTTGTACCGTGTCATTGAGGAAAATCATCTGCACAGGGATAATACATGCTCTAAATAATGTATCCCTGCCTTGCATCTGCCAATTTTTCGTACCCCAAACACTTTTCAAGTCAACAGTCTTTAACCAGTATTCATACCCCTCGACCGAAAGTTTAGATACCAACAAATTTGAATACAGTAATTTAGTATCGGTCAATAAAATTTGCTTATTAGAATACGGTGCAACTTTAAAATAGTAAGACTTAGCATTCCGCTGATCATGCCCAGAAAAATATGCAAATTTATCATAATACGTTTTCGAACTCCCTTGTGGAGTAGTCGAGCAATGTTCCCATTGCACATAATTAAATATCGACTTAGGGCTACTAGCTTTATGAATAAAGTGGTGTCCATAATAGCTGTAGCAAAACATGTCACCATGATTATCTCTAAATTGGTAAGCATCTTCATCGTCATAGACAGTATAATATTGCACATCCGTTAGCATAGAATCTACTGTCTTCACATCCCAATCATCAGAAACAATGCCTGGTATAACAATATCATTCATTGATAACTTGAGGACATACAGTATTTGAATCAATTCAGTGGGGCCATATATATCAAACATTACTTTATCCCACACAATCCCATCCGGAATCGGTATTGCAGAAATGTTCACATTGGACAAGTCTCTTCGAACTATATGAGATGAAAAATGTGGTCTCAACACAGTCTCCACGTGCTCAATGTCCGATCGATCAGGAAGAAAATGACCATGTATTACTAGAAAAAAAGTAACCACAAATCCCAACCATAAAAAAAGAGTTAATACAGCCATAAAAAGCCACAAATAGTTCCAAGGAAAAACAAATATGTGCGTTTAAGCCAACTCAGCAGCTTACGTGGACCTCCGACAGAAGACATCGAGGATGAGGAGCTGAACACAGCTTCATCAGCGTCGTTGAAGCAGCCCAAGGCAGTTCTTGCAAAAGGTGCAATTGTGAACAAAGAAGCAGATGGAGGCTCTCTCCTAGGCACGCTATAAACCACATGTTCAGAAACATCAGTAGAACGTACAGCAACTTGATCAAAAGATCCCATATTAATCGTTGTCTGTGGAACAATCGCAAGATCATCTTCCACCCTCCCCAAGCTCGGAGAGGAAACAGCGTTGGTGTAAATCACCTGCAGCAGGACTTCTTCCCCAGTAGTGAGAGGGATGCCAGAACTACTGGGTGTCCCTCTTGGTCTGCTGTGCAGAATCGGCCATATGTTGTAACTTGACATTATCAATGGAAACAAAGCGATTTCCTTTGGCCCCTTGCAGCGGCGGTAAAATCACAGTTCTTGTGCCGCTCACTCCTAACACAGGGACAGGTGCTCGATAAGAAGGACCAAATTCTTTCTTTACTGCGACCTTTTCACGCACTAGATCCCCAATCCTGGGTATCCAACCAGTTGGTGTTACTGGCTCATCCTTAATTCCTGAGGAGGCAGCACTTGCAGAAGAGTTATCTTCACGGAATTGTAAATCCTGCAAAACAGTGACACGATCATTTATGTCAAAGGGCGTAACTGCCGCCTCCACACCAGGACCATCTAGGCAATTTCTTAAAATTAAACTTATAGCCAATATCAGCAAACCCCACAACAATGTGCGATACGCGCCTTAGATGTTGCAGAATCTCATCGTCTGTCAAATATATGTCATCAACATATGATAACGCTTCAGGGTCCAACTCGTGCAGCATTTCAGTCACACAAGCTGAAAACAGTCCTGGGCTATTCTTATACCCCTGAGGCAAACGACAAAATGTTTCTGAGAGCCAAACGCACTGAAACTGGTATAGTCCCGACTTTCGGGCGCTATATTTTGGCAGAAGAATCCATTCGAGATATCCAACGTTGTTTTGTATTTCTTACGCACTATATTGTTCATAAGCGCTGCGCTATATGAATTCTGTATTGCATATGTGCGTGTGTGACTATTCAAATGTCTGTAATCCACCACTATCCTATATGAATGGTCCGGTTTAGCAACGGGAAACAAGGGGTTATTCATCGGCGAGACACAGGGCTCAATTACACCCTGGTACTCCAATTGTGTAAGAATTTTCCTAACCGATACCCTTGCCTCAAATTTAATAGGATACTGCGGCTGTGGCTGAGGTGTGCCCTTTATTGGAATTACATGATAAGGTGATTGTCTATCCCACCCCACGTTATTTCTATATAGGGCGGGAGCCTGTGCTAGAGCCCATGTTTTACCATAGGACTCCGCTAGCTCTCTCGGAACAAGTGGTGAGAAGGAAGGTACAATAATATCCTCCCCAACCGGACAGTCGCGAACAAAGTCAGGTGGCCAATCCTGTTCGGCCACATGGTCCCAAAAGATGGCGTGTACAATGCGGTCAATGTCCCCTTCTAATCGTAGAGTCACTTGATATATTCTATCAGGATCAGAGACTCGCATATGTCCGCCGTTTCGACTTGTATGAAGTCATCAGTTGCTTTCACCTCCAGATGCTCTAGAAGACTCCGGCGAACTATTGTGACCTCTGCCGCGCTGTCTAACAGTGCTAACGCCCATGTCTTGTTCGTCAAGAGAACTCTCTTCTTGAGCAGCATGCCTAACTGAGACTGCTGCCACTTTCTTCTTTTTAAATTGCTGTTTTTTTTGCAGCGGTTTCTCTTCTTGTTTAACAGAAACCTCAGCTGAGCGTTGTGAATCCTGTCTCGGTTTCACGTACTCCGTCCTCCGCTCTGACCGCCCACCTCTCTCACTTCTCTTCTCTGAGGAGTCCTGAAAGGAACGAGATTGGTGTGTATCAGTATATTGATATCTATCAGGCGTCTTCAAATTATCCCTATTCCTGAGATTATACCTATTCTGCAGGGTCTCCGGTTGCGGAGACTGTCCCCCATCTTTTTTAGGTGTTTGCTGTTTCTTTTCCCAGCGCTTTTTTGTACCCTCAGGTTGCTGTTGCTTAGCATTATCTTTATTATTTTTATCCTGCAATTGGGGTTTTTGCGGTCTAGCCCCTAGGCTATCGGGACCAATACTGGAATATGTCTCTGCTATTATTCTCGGAAGTTCCCGCTCTTGATTAATCTGCGGAACATCCCGAAGACGCATTCGCACTGCTAGTGCTACTGCCTCTCCCTTGAGATTACTCAAAATAATAGAAGAAACCGCAGCAAAATTGCCCATTAACTGCATGCCTAAATCTAAGGCAGGGGCAGCCCCATATTCATCTTGAATTTGTTTAAGCACCTCCGGTAAATTAGCTAAAGTCGGTGTACCGTGTGCTGTAATGTAGAGCGCGGCAAACACCGTGCCCCAGGTATTACAAAGGTCCACCGGAGGAACCATCCCATACAGCAAACACATCGTCAAAATTCTATGTTTATCCTGAGGTCCCGTATGGGGAAATACTGCTTCCAGAGTATTAATTTTTTGCGCCAGCCAAAATGGAGTCTCCTCACGTTTAGCCGGTACCTTCCCCATAACTGAGTGTACAGTGGCCGGATTGATTCCCAGAACCACTGCTTGTGGGTGCGCTGGAGCAGCACGCGCTGCATTAGTATTTAATGTCTGCATTACAAACTGAACCAGTCTTCTGTATGTTGTTGCTAAGTCCATATATAAACGACGCACATCAGCCACTGCCAAATTTGCAACTGCAGGATATGGTGTGTAAGTAGCCAATAAAGGCCAGGTCGGACCATCATTACTCAACGGACCTAACCTCACTTGTGCTACTGTATGTGGGAGGGCGCCATCAAGCCAATTATGGTGTTCTTGATAAGATAGAGGTATCTCTAAGTAAGCGTAAGCCCTGTATTGTCCAGGGACATTCGCAACAGTGTATTCGTGAAAAGTATTTGTACCCCCATCAACCGCTCGAAATACGACCCAAGAATAAAACCGTTCTGTCCTATAGGCTGCATGGGCGTCCACCACAAAAGTGACTGGACCCCCCTGGACTGTCAGTCCATGTGCTATCAGATGTCCCGTGAGCGGGTGACGCATATTGATAGCTATATTCACTACATTAGGATTCGCCATTTGTACAAAATAGCTCTAGGTCAGAGAAGGCACACCAATATCGGGGTTTTTCCTTTCAAAGTTCAAGCTTGAACAACCAACCACTAAGCAATAGGACGTACCTATCCCGTGGTGGCGGAAACCCTCAGCCCCACGGACGTCTCCGCTTACGGAACCGAGGAGTCAAAATATATATGAGACCGAGAGAGTCAGTCGGACCTAAACATTAGAGCCAGACCAATTGTTGGCGGCGCCATGTCGCGTGTGCTCTCATTATCCTAAATGAGACTACTGGATTTCTAGGCAGCAGGATCGATAACGGTGTGGGGGACTGAGTCTGACCCACTTGTAAAGACCTCTGTCACCCTAAATCCGGTTTCTGCTCCGGCTAACTAGCAGTGCCTCATTTCTCCCACAGGGAAGAAATGATTAGGCAGCCGAGCGCATGACATCTTTGGAACTTCTCAGGGAAGTCGTGGTCACTCAGATCCAAACCAACTCTCTCATTTACAATATGATCTCATATACAAATGACAAAGACAGTATAAGTTTTATATAATGTTTTAATAAAACAACTGTATTTTAGATAATAAGGCGTGAGCCGCAATAACCAGAACAATACAACATAGTAGGATTGAAATAGTCACCAGGAGAGTAAAACATAAGAACAAAGCTATCATAGTGCCTAACAGTTTCTACTCTCCCTCTGCTTGTTCTATTTAGAGCACAGCATGTTAAGCTTCTAGCTTGCCTTTCTGAATCACTGGGGAGACATCAGCCCTCATACCTGAGCAAAGGCCTGTGATGTGGTTCAGCATCTGCAACGAGGCAGTCAGCGTCTAGTTGTGGTTCCCTGGTCGGAATCTCCCTCTTGCGTGTATTGGGACAAGGAAGTGATTTTATAACTAACATGTCATCGTGATCACAAAATGTCCCTACGCAGGAATGCCAAATCTAAACTCCTACCACGTCTATCGGCAATGTACCAGACTGTATCCTTGACTGAAGCACAGAGTGAATATGTTATGGAGAACTCCAGTGCTGAAGTAGGCAAAACAGTGTGATATGAATAAAAAACAACACCGTAGAACTGGCTATTTGAAAAATAACAGTACGAAGCCTAATAAAAAGCATTTAGAGCAAAGTGCACAGAGGCTCTAAGCTGTCAGCAAATGAATAAAATACATTCAGGGCAAAGTGCACAAAGGCCTAAAGCCTGAAGCTAATGCGCAAAGGATACGTAAAACTAACCACACTACAAAATCACTAATATAATATAAGTAACTGAATTTGACTAATTGCATACATCGGTCAGCATAACAAGATTTCAATTTAGCATGGTGCATCGAATGAATACCTCAACTAACCTCTAATTAGCATTGGCATGTGGGGCTTCATGCAAAACGAATTTAGTCAACACAAATTTAGAAAACTTCTAGCTTGGGCCCTATCAAAATAAGCACTTGGTACCTAGGAAGGAAAACACAATGCATAATACAATTAACCTTTCATCTTTACCAAATACAATCAGCATTCAAGAAAAGTCTTCGTCCTTCAGGTATCGGTTCGATCAGCATGGGGCAGATTTCAAGGGGGCAAAGTTAAGGGCAAGTTTCCTTGCGGCAGCAAGGAGGATGGGGTAAAAGTTACTGCATGGGCAAGACGGGGCAAAGTTAAAGTTAAAGCCTCTAGGGTGAGAATTCTTTAAAGTCTCTGCGACAGAGAAAAGGCATCGGAGGGTCGTTCAAGATGGCTTCTTGAATCAGGCTTCAAAATGGCATCTAAGAAAATGGCTGACTTCTCTTTGTCCGGTGGGTTTAAGTAAGAAACATTCCAAATTCTTCAGGGTCTTCCATTGGAGGGTTCATAGGGTGGCTTCAATTTGACCAATGAATTGTATCTTTCTCCTAGTACTCATTTTTACATACATTGTCCTTGGAGCCTTGGAACACAAGTTGCAACAAAGTTTGCCAATTAATTTTATGTTAGTGCCTTTATTGTCTGCACCTGCAGGAGCTGACCTTGCATCAAAGAGGATGAAACCAGCCTAGCACGAAACCTTGAGATAAGTGTATTAGTCATCTCTAATGGAAAAATACAGCCTTAAAATAAAATAATGTCTTTGTTAATGCAAGAAAAAACCATGCAGTTAAAATTTGAGACCAGGCAACTAGGCCAAAGCCTCTGCTAAATTTAAGCTAAGCATATAACAGTTTTTGAACAAGAAATCCATGGAATACATTTGCAAATATGACGGATTACTACATTTGTCAATTCTTAATGATTACTTAAGCCCGTTTATAATAATGGCGAACTACCCCGTGGGCACAATTTCCCACGTATATTATTTTGCTTTGCTAAAATCATACTACCTTGTACGATTTTGGTTACTTGATATATGAATATTTGTTAGTCCTTCTTTTTCTGCGTCATCAGTAGTAAACGGTGATCTCAATTCAGTACTGCTTTGCTGTGGAACTAATCTCAAATGTAACCTTTGTACTACATTAATAAATGTGCAAACGTGCATTTATCAGTGCAGATGCTCTAAATATCGTGTTAGTGAGCCATATTTGTTCCACTGCCATGGCATAAAGATATACTAATAAACGCACATTCACACATTTCCACACGAGGGAACTACCACGTACATATATATTTGTAATATATGGTTTGGTATTTCAAAAGCACAAACCTAGATGGCTAGCAAAAGAGCACTGTACCGGGGACAACACGAAGTGGGCATACGCTGGAGGGAGGGGAAAGGTGGAGGAAGTAGAATTAAAAACCTTTTTGCATATAGTTAAATGGATGCTCATTAGCTCACAAGAGGGGGTGTAAAGAATTTCAGTGAATGTATTACATTATTTACATGCTTTATATATTTCACAAAAGGTGGCTTGAATAATATTGGTTAATCGTTCAAGAGAATTCTGGAAACGTAATTCATGTTATTGTACTGATATTGTGGGAGTTTCCTTTATTTCCATGGATACATATGAAATTCAGTCCCTTTTCACTTTCTCAAAAGCACTTAGCACTTTAAAAAGGGAAGAAAGACTAATATGAGGATTCAAGGGAATAGAAATTAATTGAGCTAAGCACACAATAGATTAAGCACTGCAGTGTGAAGTGGCTACCTCTCTTTTTTATTTTTTTAGATACTTTGAGAAATAATGGTGGAGCGCTTGAAACCATCAACCCTTCTAATCCTGCAGGTTCCAACGGGTCTACCAGGAAAGTAAATGTGTGGTTTTCACTAATACGGATCTGGAGTACCCACTCTAGTGAAGACAGAGCTCCTACTGGAAAAAAAAGGAGAAAAAACGTGCTGAGGAGTGCCATAACGGATTCAGCATGTGATTTATCCAGAAAAGAAAGAATTCGAGACAGTCTTTGGCCACATACCACAACCAAGCCCTCACAAACAACCACCCCTCACTGAGTGCAGCCTTCAGTCAGTCCCTGGAGCCAACTCACTGCAGACAGCCAACCCCTCTATGCATGGCCTTTAACCATACACTGCAACCAAACCCCAGCGTCAGATGTCCAAACCCCATTGTACAGTCTTTTGCCAGACCCCATGCTCAACCTGCAGCAGACTACCGACTGCGTGTGGTCTTGGGCTGCCATGCAGGGCCTAAGACATAATAAAGACAAACTATTTTGTGACTTTTTGTAGGTAGCTTTTAAAAGAACAGTTTTTGAGGGGGACAATTTTTTTTCGTTTTACTGTTCTTTTACAACTATTGTACTTAACAATCACTTTTCAAACTTTTTTTCTTTACTTTTGGTATTTCTGATAGTGTTCCTCTATCATCTTGTAAGCAGACACTCCCTGAGACAGTTTTTTTTTCTCCAAATCGCGTGCAATACAGACCAAAGATACTCAGGTGAGGATTGTTTTTCCCCACGTCCTGCAGCACAATGTGCCTTGTGTATTGTTCCTCAGAGATGCTTGTTTTTTTCTCTGCTCCTCCCACTGTTCTTGTCAGGATTTGACTTTAGTTCGTTTCACATGGTGGCTATCTCAAAGCAGTTGACCCGTCAATAGTCTATGAAACTCAGAGTCGATTAGCGAGGGGTTCCGAAAACAAAGTTAAGCGGATAATAGCTCTTAGATAGAATGCAAGACTCAAGTGTATTGCCTGACAACGTTTCAAGGGGTGGGCACATGTTGAATTTTACAGTGAACACGAGAAGTGCTTATCTTAAGATCAGGGGAATGAGTAAGAATGGTCCTCAGATAGCAATAGAAATGTAAACCGTTTTGGCTGAGCAAGCTCTTCTCTGATTTTTTTCACCTCAGGATCCAAGATGCGAAAGCTGCTCCATGCCAGAGACTGGTACTTCTTCTGAGCGATATTAGCCTAAGGAATGAAACATGGCTGAACTAGGTTACACAATTGCGATGAGATAATGTTCTGTGTTTTTATAACTCCCCCTCTCTTGCTAGATTTTACTTGCACAATTTAAAGCACTTTGATAATCAAGAATGTATTCACTTCCTGTTTCATGTCACTATCACGATGTTCTAAAGCATCACAATCAAACTTTTAATTATAATCATCATTGTCATCATCCTGGGTAATCAAGGTAAGATTTGTGAGACTTGAATTTAACGCAAAACAGACCTTCACAACGTTGTAAATCAGAGACCAACACAACTGATCAAGTTAACTTCAAGTTTCTTCATTCCCCATCATCCAAAAATGCCTTTCAACCTAAATGCCTAAAGGCTCCACCCATCACAACGTATTCCCTCATTCATCATATGCAAGTCTCTGACACTTTCATGTACTTTATATATCTGTTCATGTATATCAACGGAAATGCTCAAAATAAGGGTACCGCTCTGAACAAACATCACAATGCATCAACTATCCTTGAATGAATGAAGAGCCATTTGTAAAGCACATAAATCTGCTCCCAAAAGAAAGCCTCCCGGTGCTAAGCTAATTGACGTAACTAATGATCAACTACAACTCTTTAAAGAGCAAAGTGTTCAGGCCAGTTTTAAAATCCAGTTCCATTTTGCTCTACCATAAATGCTTTGGTATGGAGTTCCACAACATTTGGAATACAGAAAAGGCCCTGGTTAGATAACCAGACAGCCCTGTTACATACATAAACTTTGACTCTTCATTGTAGGTAAATGGGGCCTTCACAGCCCAGCAAAGAACCCTCTTGTAGGGCCCACTGGGTATTGCAGCACCAGCCCAATGATGAAGCATGCCACCTTCGGGTGTGTGAGGGCACTTGCTCCTAAGAGCGCATGCTCAAAGTGACCACACACAGACTCTTTTGTGATTGTTGTCTAGTTAAGTAGGGAACAGTATACTCCTGATTTCATTGTTCTAATTTGAGGAGAGTGTATACTGGACTGAAATTCTCCTCGCCCTTCCTAATACAGATGATAGAGAGAGAGGGGAGACCTGGCTTGCCCCAACTTCTTAGACAACTACTGGGCAGCCCATCTTCTCTACATTTCTGAATGGGTGGTTCACGAAAGTGATAAGAACTAGTTCCATTTGGACTGAGCTGCGACCTGCCATACCCTCTGGGACTTAGCATGGCTCCCCAAGCACTCCTGATCCTGGAGCGTGTATATTCCTACTCCCACAAGGACAGTTCTTGAGATCTGGGATGGGACTGCACTTTGGAGGGGCCTCACCACGTTCCCTTCTCCCAGTACACCACTTGCTCGCATTATGGACTTTATACCAGCTCTTGATCCCCATACCTTCCCTTGATTCGAAGCGTGCGAGTGCCGAATGCTTAGTGATCTAGTCATAGGAGGCACTATCTAGTATTTGAAGCAATTTAAAGCTGATCTTAACATTTCCAAAACCACAAGGCTACAATATTGTCAGCTGCACAACTCGGTGCTTCACTCCTCTAACATGCAGGGAGCCACCTGTAGCTATACTCCCTTTGAAAACCTGGTAAGGGAGCTTGACGGCACCAGGAGCCAACAATCCAGCAGGCATATTACAAAAACAGTGGGAAACACTTTGTCGCAACATCCCTAAAACCTACAGAGGTATACCACAACAAGAAACAGCATACAAGATTGTGACACAATGGTACTACACACCATAATATCTTACCCACTGCTTCTGCCCTCTGCTGGTTTTGCAAAACTGAACCAGGTGACTTCGGTCACATTTGGTGTCCATGCTCTCTCATTTCTACCTACTGGAAGGAGGTCTTGGGCCACATAAAGGCGCAATGGGATTTCCACTCCCAACATCGTTGACCATGACTATTCTGGGTATCCGACCCCTTGTGATAGAGGCGATGACACATACTGACTCGCGGGTCATTATTCAGATGTTAGGAGCTGCAAAACAGCTTATGGCACTCCACTGGAAGAAGCCTTTGGCCCCACCCATCGCGTAATGGTTTACGTGCCTTTGGCAAGTACTGCAATGGAACTACTGTCCCACAAAATGACTCAGACTGAGGCTAAATGCGGCCGTGTTTGGTAACCAATGCTTGACTACCTTACCCACCTTGCTTCACGCCGCCCTGGCTTAAAGCTCTGCAACTCTTTACCTCGCAGTTCCACCTGGTGGTGTTACAATGGACATGATGTCACAATAGACATGCCTCCCTCCCACCCTCTTCTCCCTTTGCATCACCACACTGCTGGTTGGGCCTTGTTCCAGGCCGTTTGAGTCCCAGCCCTCGTTTCGACTGCCCTACTAGCCGTACCCTTGAACTTTACTAATTATTTTGTTTGGTTTAAATGTTTCTGTTTGATGCTTGACATGCCTATCTGCTTGTAACATCCCCCTTGTGGGTGCTCTTGATCAGTAACACCTCCACATCCGAACTTGTGTTTTGAATGATGTTCCATGCATCTGTAAGCCTCATATGCTATATGTCAATGCAGTACGACTTCTATATTGGTGCCCATGTGTTGTACTGTTGTTTTGAAAAACCCTAATAAACAGATTTCAAGCAAAAAAAGATAGCTCCTTCTAAACTTTTACCCCTACATTTTTGGCCACCAATGCAAAAATTGGGGGCTCCCCCAGTCTGACGGGCGAAAGACTGCTAATGTCCAGCGGGGAAGTATCACCAAAGACCAGAATCTCTGACTAATCAGAATTCAGCTGAAAACAACTTTTGTGCATCCAGTCAGCCGCCACTGTAATGTACCCCTGAAAAAATTTGCTACTACACTGTCTTCCAGTCAGTGAAAAGCTGACATTAATTGTGTGTCATCTGCATAGGGCACAATATTGAAGTCCACTGGCTCCACTTCCTGAGTCAGTGATGCCACATATATGTTCAACAGCATAGGACTTAGCACTGGGCCCTGTGGCACACCACATCTCATTTCACTGTAACTGAAGATGTAGGGTGTTAAATACACAGCTGGAACTCTATTGAATAGGAAGAATTTTAACCACTTGTATTATTTATTCACAATTCCTGCTCCTTCCAATCTCTTGGGGAGAATCTCATGGGACAACATATCCAATGCAAATGAGAGATCAAGCAAAATTATCACAGCCCCCCCCAGTTGAGATTAGGTTCTTTCCTGTTACTTGATGATGTATGCTGTCTTTGACCATTTACAGCCCTCCACTACCTTTTGTCTAGGTTTGAATTATAGAAATATCATACACCTATATACATACATAAATACGTATTATGGTACAGATACCTCCTTTAGCAGCCAGGATAAAAAGCAAACAGCCATTGTTTTTTGCAAAATAGAGGTTTGCTGAGCCACTAATCGGGGTGGAAAACAACCTTAGGTCAATGGCAGTTGAGTCTGCTGCCTCCTCTAATAGTTTGGTGGCTATTTGTATCTCATAAATAGACAGTCTCATTTCATACCCCCGCAGGATGCTTTAAAAAAAACCAGCCAGTCTTTTCTAGGTTGTCTCCTGCACAGAGTGGGTGGTTGCAATAGAAAATGTGTAACTGAAGGCACAACATAGACAGGATAGCAGGATACAGACCATTTCTTAGGCAGCCAAAAAAAAAGATCTGCTCTCACAAACATAATAGGTCGTGGCCTGATCAGCAGAGCTGCTGTGGGTGAAGGTCTACTCCCTAACAATAGATGGTCTGTGGGAATTCAACTTGAGAAAAGATAGAAAAAGGAATGGTTTCAGTGCACTGAGGGATGGACTCATTGCACTTGCTTTGTCCCTTGAAAATAATGCTGTTTCCAACTTTAAAAACTGGCCCTGGAGCAGTAGGCAGGGGCATCAACGGATCTTCAAGCAAGATGGCTCTTGAAGTTGTCACTATCAGTAATTGTTAGAAATGAGGTCTATAGCTGGCAGTCGGTTTGGATCCTGTCCAAGTAGGGACCCTTACTCTAGTCAGGATAAGGGAGATACCCTCTCAGATAACCCCTGCTCACCCCCTTGGGAGCATGGCACGAGCAGTCGGGCTTATCTCAAAAGCAACTGTAAAGCATTTGCACATAACACACAGTAATACAGTGAAAACACTACAAAAGGACACCACACCAGTTTTAGAAAAATAGCCAATATTTATCTGTGTAAAACAAGACCAAAACGAGAAAAATCCAACATACAGTGCTAAAGATTAGAATTTTGTAAGGTTTAACTTCAGTTCCTTGAACTCGATAACTCCACTTGGGGCTATCACAGCGTAGTGATCAACAAAACCAACAGTTCAGGCTGGCCGCGGGATTGGGGGCCAGCTACGGTTTCAGGAAGACCCACAAACAGTATCTTGGATTTGCAGGGCGTTGTGATCCTCGCGGTGAGCTCCGGAGAGCTGCGTCACTGGTGTCGCGGTGTCAGTTCCGGAGTCGGCGTGGGAGTCGTCGGGCCCTTGCAGTTCACACGTGTTGCGGATCGAACTCCGGGCTGATGAAGTCAGGTGCGCCGGCGTGGATGGTGTTCGGGCTGTAGTGCGAAGTGGGACGATGCGACGTGCGGTGCCCACAGGTCACAGTGCAGGCAGCGGCTCGGTGATGGCGTCCAGTGGCGTCCAGCGGCATCGGTGATACCAGGGCTGCAGTGTGAAGCGGGGGTGCGATGTGCGGTGTCCATAGTTCACAGTACAGGCAGCTGCGTCGTCATTGCTGAAGCGCTGTCGTCGGTAGACCCAAGCCAGCAGTGCGGGACGGGATGGTGCTTCCTGTACCTCAAGAGCGGTATCCACAGGACACGGTGCAGGCAGAGGCGCCGGTGTCAGCAGGAGCGGAGTCGTCGTGATACCCAGGCTGCAGTGTGAGCAGGCAATGCTGGAGTGTGGGGCCCACAGGTCATGGTGCGAGCAGCGGCTCGGTGAAGTCGTCCGATGACGGCGTCAGTGAGACCAGGGTTGCGGTGCGAAGCGGGAGAATGCAACTCTGTGCGGCATCGGAAGGTCTCGGTGCAGGCTAGCGGCGTCATTGGCGACATTGCAGTGGTTTCTTCTCTTGAACAGCAGAAAACACACAGTTCCCAGTACTGCAGGTCGAGGAAACTGAAGTCTTTGGTGTCCCTGAGACTTCCAACAGGAGGCAGCTCTACGCCAAGCCCTTGGAGAACTTTCTCAAGCAGGACACACACCAAAGTTCACCCTTTGCACTCTTTTAAGGCAGAAGCAGCAACTGCATGCCAGTCCAGCAAAGCAGCACAGCAAAGGAACAGTACTCCTCCTCCAGCTCCTCAGCTGATTTACTTCCAGAAAGATTCTAAAAGTCTGGGGTTTTGGGTCTTCTTCTTATACCTTGTTCTGCCTTTGAAGTGGGCAAACTTCGAAGCAAAGTCTTAAGTGTTTGCAAGATCCAAACACTTGTCCAAGCCAGGCCCCAGATGCACACCAGGGGGTTGGAGACTGCATTGTGTGAGGGCAGGCACAGTCCTTTCAGGTGCAAGCGACCACTCCTCCCTCCACTCTAGCTCAGATGGCTCATCAAGATATGCAGGCTACACCCCAGCTCCCTTTGTGTCACTGTCTAGCGGAGAGGTGTGAACAGCCCAACTATCAAACTGACCCAGACGGGGAATCCACAAACAGGCATAGTCACAGAATGGTTTAAGCAAGAAAATGCCTACTTCCTAAAAGTGGCATTTTCAAACTCACAATTTAAAAAACAACTTAACTAAAAGATGTATTTTTAAATTGTGAGTTCAGAGACCCCAAACTCCATATTTCTATCTGCCCTCAAAGGGAATCTGCGCCTTAAAGTTTTTTAAAGGCAGCCTCCATGATAACCTATGAGGAAGATAGGCCATGCAACAGTGAAACCCGAATTTGGCAGTATTTCACTGTTAGGACATGTAAAACACACCAGGACATGTCCTACCTCTTAAATACACTTCACCCTGCCCATGGGGCTACCTAGGGCCCATCTGTTGGGTGCCTTATGTGTACAAAAAGGGAAGGTTGGGCCAGTCAGTGGTGGGTCCACTTGCCAGGTCAAATTGGCAGTTTAAAACTGCACACACAGACACTGCAGTGGCAGGTCTGAGCCATGTTTACAGGGCTACTTATGTGGGTGGCACAATCAGTGCTGTAGGCCCACTAGTAGCATTTGATTTACAGGCCCTGAGCACCTCTGGTGCACCTTACTAGGGACTTGCCAGTAAATCAAATATGCCAATCCTGGATAAACTAATCAACAGTACAATTTACCTAGGGAACACTTGCACTTTAGCACTGATTAGAAGTGGTAAAGTGTGCAGAGACAATAAACCAGGAAAAACAGAGTCCAAAACCAGGGGTCAGAAGGCCAAATGACAGGGGAGACATGCCAAAAAGCTGCCAGGTCTAACAGTAATGAAATGCCCATTCACATGTAAATTACCATACTGTTCCATCCAGTCGAATGGGACCATCCACTGTAGTCACTGGGTACGCATTGAACATGAAGAAAGGTTCAAATCCTGCTTGTACTGCTCCAAAACGTAAAGGAATGTATTGTGCTTGTAGATTTTGTTTCACAAGGGCAAGCAAGCCCGGTGTATTTGTAGTTTTCCAGCCCATCAACCACCCCTTCCTGACAAAGCTACACGACGATCCAAGTAAACAGTCTTGCAGCAAAGACAGTCGGACAAACCCAACAAGGGCTTAGGTGGCTGGGAAGCTTCCCACTATGAGGGCTGCAGTATGTAGCCGTAGGTAGGAGGGTCTGCCTGTTTATGGTGGCCATGCAGTACATTGGCAGGAGCAGAAGCTTCGGTTCGCAAGACTATTGTCCCTCATCTCTCTATTCCTCTTGCAGAGTGATACGTGATTCTAGGCAGGCAACCTACAGAACCTCACTGCAGAGCTGGTGATGAGTAGGATCTGGTATGGGCTTCACCACCGGGGCAGAACCACTGACTTCTGCTGGTGGATCTTGATATGAACACAGCCGCCAAGATGCTAGTCGTGCCTGTCTTTGGTCAGACATGTAGGCATTGCAGCTTCACCCTGGGAGCAGAAGCTGTTGAGAAACGTCATCAGTTGGTTGCAATATTTTAAAAGTCACGTAACTGCTCAAGAGCAAATAAAGTAACGCTGGAGAATGTGGTGTGTGGCAGGGCTTTTCTGTCTAATACATATTGCATACACGCCAGGTTTGACTGCATGCAAACATGGAAGCACAAACTCTTGTAGAACTTGTGTGTGACAGACCTCGAAAAAAGAGAGTGGAAGAGATATCATCATATTAATATAAACCTTTATTTTCAAAGGTAATCAAGTTAAGAAACCAGAGAAGTCTTCCATTCTCTGTTTTGCACATAGATCACTGCATTTCAGAGCTAATCATTTACTGAAACAGTGTAGAAGAGCACTACAACGCCATCCTGCCTTGCACTTTTCGTTTTTTGTTGTTGTCTTTCATATGCCTCTGCAACATCAGCCCGCTGTCCATAGCTCCAGTAACAGAGCCGTTGTTTTCTGTGACGGAGTGATGAAGGATGTGCGGACAGCAGCCTCTCCTCTCTCCATAGACATTGATTGCCATTTAGAGTATAAAGAGAGCTGCAAATCTGGGAGGAGTGACATTCTGACTAGGATTTCTGAGAGGGGATTTGCCCTATCGGACTGAAATACGACAGCTCTCTACGAGATGGATAATGGATACATAACTTGGCATATATATAGTAGAGAGATTACTAACTGATTCAATAACATAACAATCATGGAGTTAACAACATGTACACATAAATTCTTAGGTGTTTGGCATGAACTAGAATAATCTATTAGATTAGGGGAAGTGTGATGTAAAATGCTTTGGGTATTTTATGATAATGACCATCATTTTGATACACAAGATTTATGAGCCGATTTATCAAAAGAGAAATGTAAAATACTAACTACAGTGTGTCTCCGCTGTTTCTATGGACTGGGGAGCAGTTTTGCACATGTTTTTTATACATGTATGTGATTCACCCTGCAGGTAACTGTTCCTCTGGCAGGTTTGTGTGACTCCTAGCACTCTGAGTCCGGATGAGCCTAACTCATCATAGATAAGAGTGAGAGACAACGGCCCATTCTCCCTTTCTCAATATGGGTGCGATAAGCATTTCCCCTCAGGCTAGGGAGATCTATCCGTATATGTATGCTGCCAGGAAATTTGGAGGTTCATGAAAAGACATTGGAGGGGTAGCAGTACGGGTACGAGGCCTTGTCTTTAAAATCTCATAGGGACTCAATTGGGCCATCTGACTAGGGATTCTTCTAATTGAGTGCCAATGGTAAGTTCGAGGCGACTTGGGCCCAGTCTAGCTACAGATCTTAGACACTTTGTTTTTCAGAGTTCCATTGCTCATCTCGACTTTCCTAGAGTCAAGATGGTAAGCAATGCTGGAGATTTGTTGAATCCCTAGAGGTTGCAGTAGAGGTTACCTGAACTTTCAATCAATAAAAGGTTCAGATGTTCTTTATTTTGGAAAATCGGCACACATATTAAACCAGAAGTCTGCTACAGAAGAAGTGTTGCTAGGTATGCAGAGTCCATAATCTTATGATAAAGATCAGAGACTCAGCACATAAAAAAGAGTAAACTATGACCACCACCCATTGTCTAAAATGGAGTCTCATAGCAGTCCACATTTAAGAGGACATTTTTATATTTTTGGGAAGTTAGTTGCTGATGTTTTTATGCTCCCCAATTGTGCCTGGAAACTGCAGACTATTTAACAGCAGCACATGCTATGGGGGCTTTTTTGGATGCGAGCAGTACGTGGACTCAAAAGGCACAATCAATCTCCCAATAGACGTGAACCATGGCCCACAGCCTTGTACCTTGTGTTCAAATGAGTTGCAACACCGGCCCACAACATTCACAGTCTGCAGTACCACAACAGGATTTAAACAAAAAGTCATGACGAGAGGCCTAGCATGTACACAATGGGGAGAATAAGGTACTGGGGTACCATGGAGATAACCCAATTTCTAAAGGAAAGAGATGCCACACGAGGAGGTGATTACTTCAGCAAAATAAATATACAGATTAAACTAGAGGTCATGACATGGCACGGGACTTGGGGCACATATAGTTGCTCAAAAGTAATATTGCCAAACGTTTTTCTACAGAAATGGTAATATGCTAAGAACATCCACCTACCACAAGTGTAGGAATACAAATTAAATAAATCATGTCTGAGGTAGAAAAATACACAATTAGGCACATAACAGCACCAGGTAAGATTGGGCAAAGCTGGAACGGCTAGTGGAAAAAGTGTATGTAGTCAAATGGGCAGCGTGGATGGGTCGAGAGGTCCTTTACTCATTTCATATTTATATTTTTCCATATGAACATACAAACTTCTACAAGGGCGGCTACAAAAATGGAAAGTGTCAGAAGGCCCGCCTGCCCTTAATCAAAGAGAACATTATTGGCATCACTTCACAATGAATCCATTTTCTGATACTCACTGTGGGTCACCCATAATTTGGAGGGTAATCTCATGGCATTAAGTGATTATAACCACTGCAACCTAGAATAACAGTATTTTTTCCCTTAAGGCACACTTGTGCCAAGACTTGCTGGAAACCACACTCTTGCTTGTTCATGCAGCTGGTTCATGGGCTGTGATGTAATATGTTTACTTTGGAACCAGCTGTTAAATGCTCAGTCTTACAGGTTTGAAAAATGCATTTATGAAAATACATCACACCCTAGAAAACATTAGAGAGAGAGAGTCGAGGCGTTCTGTAGTAGTGTGTGGACAGACCTAAAGGTATACAATGAGATTTACTTAAAGCCCAGTGCCTCTGAAAGTGCAGGAGGGCTGGGCTTTGGTCAGCCATTCCATGTGCCCTACTGCATTAATGAAATCACCTGTAGATCTAACACTGTGAATGTCCTTCATTCCGTAAAGTTCCAGGAGGCTAAGCCCATTAGAAGCCATGAATCACAGTAGTGGAATGATGAAGGAAAAGGAATGAAGGAGGCAAGAAGACTTGATGGAGAGAGGTGTGTTTGCAGAGTGGTGTGAAAGAAGGTGAAATGCTTTAGAAGGAGGAGCGAGGAACATATGTAGGGACAAGGATAGGGGAGAAATTGTGATAAATAGTCTGACAAAATGTGAGAAAAAACAGAGAGTCATGTAATTAGAAGGCCCAGTCAGAGGAGGAGATTACTACAGAAAGCCAATAAATAATTGCAATAGAGGAAGAGATATCCCAAGGGACACTTGAGAAGATAAGACTGGGGAGACCGGTTCAGGAAACACAGAGAGAGTGAGGGCATGCGGGAAGAGCTGGGAGCAAGCAGACGAGTACATGCACTGACACAGAGTGCTTCAACAACATGAAAAAAGTAGATCCCACAACACAAGCAGTGGAAGAGCGCAAGTACTTTGGCCATGCTTCAAAGGAGGGTCAAACACAATCAGAGGATGTAAAGCACACAGGGTTTAGCAAATCAGAAGCAGGTAAATGAGAGTTACAATGAAGCCAACCTAGGGTAAGCAATGAGTGGGCCCAAGTTCACTATAAGCTAACAAAATGTCTTGCAAACTACATGGCATGTAATATCGCAGGTGAGACTTAATTGTTTTCTCCCTTCAACTCACCCCACCCTGATGTTTCCTCTGCTAAGTGTAATATGTTCTTGGACTATTTCACCAGTAAAATTCACACCCGCTGTTGTCTGCTCCCTTTATGCGCTCCACTCCCCAGATTGACACCAAACCCACGAACTCCTGGCAATCTTTCAGGCTGGTTACATAGGCTGATTGTCTTTTCATCATTAACCAGCTTCCTACCTCAATGATATTCTTACCTGCTTCATTCATTAAGATAAACCTTTCATAATTTCATACTGTGGACCTAGTGCAAACTCAGTAATGGGTTTTTCCAACCAAGGATGCTTCCCTGGCCCTTTAAATGTGAACAAACCAGTCCCGTTTTCAGGAAAACCAATGTTGAGCCCAACCTTCCAGAAAACTACAGTACACTATCCCCTGGCGGAGCAAAACCATAGCAAAATGTTTTTCCCTTTAACTCACTGCCAAAAATCTACTCACCTTCCACCAGTTGGGATTCAGAGTGGGTCACAGAACTGAAACCACATTAATAAAATTCCTAGACAACATACACAGAATTCTAGATGATGAGATGATGGCATTTTTTACCTTCTTGTTCTACTTGACCTAACCACTGCTTTTGACACAGTTAATCAGAGCCAATTCTTATCCCTATTGGAAAACCACTTTGGATTAAAATACACTTTTGTCAATTGATTGAATTACACTGTTGTCAACTGGCCTCCTCCTTCCTTTCCAGTAACTCTCAAATGTCAAAACAAGGAGAGGTGAAAAACCTCTAAATTGGCTCCAACCATTTGTGGAGTAACACAAGGCTCTATTCTTGCCCCCACAACTTTTAATATTAATGTTCACCTTCTGCCTGAAGTCTGCTTAGGGACTGGTGTGTCTATCCAACGATGTGCAGACAGCATATAGATCTTCTTGAAAACCTATAAAATCTTGAACAGTCTTACACTTTGAACAGTTGTTTGCCGTGGTCAGGCTTGGCTGTAGAAGAACTTCCATACCCTAACAAGACAGAATTTATTATTTTCTCACCTAAACACAAAAAAGACTACAACCCTGATCTATTGAAAGATCTACACCAGGATGAACCTTCACCTACTTTCTCCAGACATCTCCTCAATTGGAACCATTCTGGACCTCACTCTGTTTATGAATTACCATGTCAACAAATTGGTGAAACAGCAAGCTTTCAACTCCCGATAATAAAAAATTAAAACCGCTACTGCTGCTGAATCTCCTACAATCTGCTGCACATGGTTTAATTTTCTTTCATTTTGATTTCAGGATTCAGTTCCTGCTGGTGTACCCCAATCTACTCTCGTGCCCCTCTAATCTGCCCTGCATCCCACTCTTTGACTCCCATTTTACTGTTCTCATCAAAAAGAATGTGATCACATCACTCCTATTCTAATCGCTCTTCACTAACTCCGTGCTGAAGCCAGAATCAAATTTAAACTAGGCTGCCTACCCACAAAGCAGTACACATTGGATTTTGTTCCATACTTTGCCAAATTACACAAGGTCTCTGGTGACTCAAGAAGCCTCTGAAACAAAGAAAAGCTGCTTCTAGAAATGACCTACATCGCGAATGCTTAAGTAGTCCTTCAATCCTTCTCCAGAGCTGCTTCCTTCTTCTAGAATTCACTTCTAGTGTAAATCCAGACAAAACACACCTTGCAAATATTGAGCCGACTTCTAAAGACTTTGCTGTTCAGAGTTCATCTGTCCAAAGGTCTCTGATGTATTTGTGTTTTTTTGTGACAACAGAACTAAAAGTTTGTTCATCTTTGGCCATCTTCATCACTTACTGCTTGACTGAGAAATACTGAGCTTAGTATATCTTCATGGAATATGGACTGACGAGGGAGACAGATGTGGTCCTGAACATGCCTACCAGCAGGGGCGCTTTGCCCTTATGGTCGCTGGGGCTTGTTATGATGTAAATCTCATTTGGAATGGAGAACGTTCACCATTCCAGAGGTGGCAGTTGGTGAGGAACCTCTGGGACGGTCGGACGCCAGGTTGTGTTTCTCTGAATAAACTTCGTACTTGGATTACTGGCTGTCATATGAGTCATTTTCTCAAAAGGGCTCCTGCTATCTTTTTTTAAAAAAATTATAAAAATAAAGAATAGTAGCTCAATTCACATTTGTTATAATACAAAATGCTCAGCATTGAGACTCACTCAGCAGCCTGAGACAGTGAATTGATCTGATGACTGCTGCAGGCATGTTTATATGCTGTGCCAGACATTAGAGAAATGTGTCTTGTGTTGTCTGTGTGCCTGCCCTAGCCTCAGGGGTGTGACACCCTCAGATAGCACTAAACTTGTGAGTCACTGCAGCACCAACCATACAGGTTATCCTGGCTGCTTTAGACTTAAGACTTAGACTGTCAATGAGGCAGCCACCTCGACCTCTCCTAAATTGCCTCTTTGATAGGAGGTAAAAAAAATCTGTCAAATGCGGTGTTCATGCATGCTGGTAAGAGTGTGTGTGTGTGTGCCTGCACGTGCGTATGTCTTAGTGTTTGTGAGTGAGATCAAGATAGTGACAGGAAAAGTGAGTGAGAATAAGTGAGACTGAGTGAGAATGAGGCTGGTAGTAAGAGTGAGTGCCAACTAGAAGGAGATGAGAATGAGTGTGAGTGAAGGAGGGTAGGGGAGTGAGAATGAGTGTGGGTGAATATAAATAAGTATTCGTGAGTGAATATAAATAAGTGTGTCTGTGTGTGCCACTTGTGAATCTGGAGCTGTCCCTGGCATACTTGAGGTAACTCTTGGCATATGGGGCATATGGCAAAACAATGGCACTGCCTATTCGAGGTAATTCCTGTCATATGGGGCACCTGTGACAAACTGTTTGTGCTGACATACTAGAAGTAATTGTTGACATACAGGATGTCTGTGCTAAGATGCTGGAGATGGCATAGTGGATGTACCTCTTGGCATTATGGAGGACAAATATGGAATATGCAGCTGAGAGAAGACTTCGGAGATAAAATGCTGACCCAGACATACCAGAGATATTTTTGACATATGGGTCAGTAATCTGATTTTGGTATGTCGATGGCATCAATGGCAACATTTTGGCACTGGCATATGGCATGTAATTGTTGCATAATTGAGCACACATTCAAATAGGGGCACTCGTTACAAAATGCTTCCACTGGCACAATCATGGTAATTATTGACGTATGGAGGGGGGCATCCACTGTAAATCTGTTTGATATTGTCACTTTTATTTCCTTCAGAAGGTTGAAAGAGTGTTTGTAGGATGAAATCACAATTGTATCAATAATAGAAGTAAGCAATAAAAAAAACATTGTTTATATAGCTCTTAATCTCTAATGCTGTAATACCTGCAAATGACAGGTTGAGTGTTCTTTGCCAAAGACTGAAAATGTTACTTGGATGTAATATACAATTTTAAGCTATTATCATTCAAATTACCAAGCTAATTCAGACATACCAAGTTTGAAAAAAATCTCACCGTGCAAGAGGATGGTGTTGTTTCTCACATGTGATATCGGCTCTTCACCGGTATGTGAATAGAGCCAATATCTTGTGACGAATGGTGGCACCATGTGAGTTGAGAATAAGGCCCATTTATGCATTACCATGCCCTAGTGCACTGCTTCCCAAACTTTTTAGAACCACCAACTTTTTAGAATTATAAACTTTCGTGACCCACCTATATTTAATGGACATAGGGTGGGCGATAACTAAAGCATTGTATGGTGGTGCACTGTCACTTTCAGACAATATGTTTTCCATTGAAATGGCACTAAACTTACACAGACATGCAGTTTTACTGATAAAAGTATATTGCATACAAATGATAATGTGTGGAGAGTGGGCTTCAGTGAATATTTATCATTTGTGCATCACCAAGCACAGTGTCTTGATTTGTTTTGAACCTATTGAAATCTTTGTATCCATCACTCTTCAGAATTTCAAACAACGAGCTTCATTTTTGCTTTCCTAACTGCTGCATGTGTTCTGTTAATCTGCAGGTATTTACATTGTGTTGTGTGTTGCAAACAAAATGACATACCACAGCCTTTCCTTCCACACCAGCAAGATTATCACATAATTCACTTTACTTTTGTTTCTCGGACCGCAAAGTGACAGTAGTTTGTCAACACCAACCCATCAGGCGTGGCTCACGGGAGGGAAAAGGGCCGGCGAGTGGCGGGGAGCGTTGGGGGTGACCCCCATTTTTCATTTTTTTAAAATAAAACTTACCTTTTACCGCTCTGCGCTGCTCCATCCGCTCTGCTCTGCTCCGTCATTGCAGGCTCCCAGCCTGCCCTGCATCCAATCATACCAGGGCGCTCCGAGACAGAGTGGGAGCCTCTACCTGCTCTCTCCAATCCAGCACTGCGTTGCCGGGTTGGACAGGGGGTACTGCGCATGTATGTTTGGCCGGCCTGAGACTACCGGCCAAACATACATGCGTACTGAGGGGGAGTGCTATCCCAGTCATGCCCCTGGCCCCGCCCCATTTTATAGTAAAAACATAATGAACAGGGTTTATTATGTTTTTACTATAAAAGTTTTGAAGGTGCTGGTGGGGAGGGAGTGATGCTCCTCCGCCATAGTGGAGGAGCCGCCCCTGCAACCCATGTGTAAAAAAAGAAGTAGCAATTTGTCAGAAGCCTTAGTCCGACACTTGACCTCCGTCTTTAAGCAGAGAATGTGATTTTAAAGGAATCTTTATTTATTTCTTGTTCTTGCCACCAACCTAAAGTCGAGTCAGGGTCCACAATTGGGTCTTGGCCCACAGTTTAGGAAACACTGCCCTAGAGGATCGATGGTCGGGGCAAAACAGTAACTCGTGAGTACAGAATGAAGTGCTTAATTTGAGCCAGTGGTTGTTTTTGGGGCTCACTAGATCTCATTTTTGGGGATCATCACTTATTTTTCCTGTTCAGATATTGACCGTGAACAGGGATGGGGGAAAAAACACAAACTAGAACTAACGAGGAAGAAAAAGACGGCACAAAGGGAGAAAGTAGGAACTGCCAAGAGTGAGATAAAAGGACCGCAGTTTCAACTTCAAGACTACGCTTTCTTGGTATTAAGTGAGCCGATTTTTAATAGTACCGTCAGAACAGAGGTTTGGGCACCGGCACTCAGTCTTTTACAAATTAAGCACTAGTGCACTGGAATGCACAGTGGTACTGTAGGTTCAGCAAGCGGCAGAGTTTAGAAACTAACATTTAATCGTGCAGAGGATGCTGCTAAACAGAGAGAAAACACTCACTTGTAAATAATGTAGGTGAACAGACAAGAGACAGTGACTGTCGTAAATAAGACATGAGGCGAGAAAGCTTCCAGTGCAGGAAACAGCCTAGCGCTACAGGCAGCCATTCAGCCGAGTCCTCTAGCATTTGGAGCATGAATGCCAAGCACCAAGCGCAGGGGGAAAAATACAGGAAGGAGACCATTGATGTGTACAACAAAAAGACCAGTAAGCAAGGGTGTAGCTTCAGGGAGGTGTTTAGTATCCCCCTAAAAAGTATATTATCCTTAAATAGTTGGGCACAAGTGCTTTCAGTGGGTTACGATGACGTGCCTGTCGGATTTCACCTATGATTTTCACAAGCCCACACTGACAAAAACACACACAACACACTCTCTCTCTTTGAAGTCCTGAAAATGTTGATTAGTTTGAAAAATATGCTGTTCTTAGGGCCCCTAACAATCACGCCCTCCTCTCTCTCTCCGCTGCCCCGTAAGACCCCCTTATCTGGTGCTTCTCATATAATGTGTTTTTAAAAAGATATCTCAGCCGTGATTGTTGTATCATCTGAAGCGCGACCTCATTCACCCGGCTACGCCCCTGCCAGTAAGATGGTTGTACTGAAGGCGTAATACAAAATGATCTTCCCTCTCCACTATTCTAGGTAAAACCTCAGAAATATCATTAAACCGGTCTGTTCCACTCCCAGGGATGCATGAAGTCCGATGGTGGAGTAGTGCCCCCTGAAGTATGAACCCTGATTGTTGGCCCCTCCTATCCCAGGGTACCCCTTGCAACGCAGGGCGGTGCATCATATTCTGTGCATCGTTTCAGATGGGCCGGGAATTCTGATCTAGACAGGGCTGTCAACAGGGCCGTATTTTACCGACAGAGCCAGTATTTTTATGTCAATGCCAGTTAAAAGATTATGAAAATTATCGAAAGCCAGCAGTTTTCCCCTTTATGGTATAAATTTAAAACAGTGAATAGATGAGCAAATCATTTCAAAAGCACTTTATGGCTGTCTAAACTATTCCTCAATGATTGTGAAATCAAACAGACACAGACTTGCTATGCGAAAAACGGATACAGAAACTTTAAACAAATGGTTATTGGCCCATCAGCTGCTTGATCTTTTAGAATCTAAAAACATGAATAAATTGTACATATGTGTAGGTATTTTCCCCGAGAAAGGTGGCAACCCTAAATTTAGGGCACAATACATTAAAATTAGTGGGAGGCAATTAGTATAGACAATTCACATTGATGTCACACTAAGTGATGCCATAACTCTAGCATATCCTGCATTTTAAAGGAAATTGACCTATTTTAGAGTCAACGTTGAAATACAATCTTAATTGTACAAATATATGAAAAGTATTCATGTGTAAATCTCACCTACGTGTACTAAAGTAAAATCAATGCACTTATAAACAAGTAATTATTTTAATATTATGAAATAATGTAGAAATGTGGAAAGGGAATCAAAACAAGCTAGGGACACGTTGCAAGCATACAGAATAGCATACAATATTTGCCCACGTGAGCAGCCACAATGTGGGGCACGAGGTGAGGCCACGGCTCAGATCGCAGTAAAATAAACTTCCTAGTCTCGTTTGGAGTGAGATTAAGATGGCAGGGTGTCTCCGTTCTGAAGAAAAGTGAACGGAGTCCCTGCCCCAATATTTGTAAGACTTTACATGTGACCTGTTGAAACCCATCTGGAACAGCTCCTTTTGTGGTTCTGGGTAAGCAGGGACTCCAGTGGAAAATTCGGCTACAGTGAAATGGAGTCATCTAAAAACATTAGCAATATTATCAATGTGATGCTGCATTATTTGAAATATTAAAAATAGACTGCTACTATCACAAAACAACAGATCATGAAGAACATTTGAGATACTCAGCTGCTCTTGTGAAACAGAGCCACAAGTGAGCTATCCTATGGTTGGACCTTAAATCTAAAGAACAGGGGGCAAGGCGTTTCTGCCACCATCACCTATGGACCAGTTTCTCTGCTTAATTGTCACCCCTCATGAGCATTAGACATCTGATGGGTATGTGTTTTGTCTGAACCTAGAAGCGAGCACCCCAAAGTGTTGAGGTGGCTCATCTCCAAACAAGGATTAGACTTTACGGTGGAACACCGTCCTGGACAGACCACATCAGTGCTGGTGGTCTCTCCAGGTTCTTCCACTTCAGTGAGGAGAATTCCGAAGGGGTTGTGTAGATGTCCCCACTTTTTGCTAGCCTTAAGACTTTGCACACTTTACCACTGCTAACCAGTGCTAAAGAGCTTGTGCTCTCTTCTTAAAACATGTTAGATTGTTTTATACCCAACTGGCACAATGTATTTACTTTTATGTCCCTAATAAAGTGGCATTACCTGTACCCAGGGCTTGTAAATATAATACTACTAATAGGTCTGCAGCACTTGTTGTGCCACCCACATAAGTAGCACTTCAGACATATCTGAAACCTGCTGTTGCAGCCTGTGTGTGTGAAGTTTTAACCTGTGTTTAACACATGGAGAGAAAAGAGAAGCTCCACATCTGCCTCTAGGAACATTTCAAATCACAACACCAGGTGGTAACCTGCCGGATAAGCAGGGCAACTTGTGCCCTACTCTCCTTTGATAGCGTTTACCTGTTCTGGGTGGAAGCTCTAAATCAGACATTTAAGAAACTGTATGAGGTGGTGTCACTCACGGAATGTGACTTGCTTCATCATCGGCCACCTCATCCCACCCTGATAAGATGGTACTACCAGGGGAGACTCAACCTCAAATGGTTGTTTTTGAGGGAGTTCTTAAAACATATTTGTCTGGATATTCTTCCAGGGATACAGTTGTAATTGGTTAAAAATACTTCAAGGGAAACCATAACGAATACTTTATTAGATGGTACAATGGATATGGATAAAAATACTGAAAAGTATAATCAGAGAAAGTTTCTTGGTATAATGACCATTACGTGACTCTGTTGTGCCAACATGTTTCTGCCCTTAAGTAGCCTAACCTGGTCTCAGGCATGCATCAGGTGTTCACAAGGATTCCTAACCTACTCTATGAAGTGATGTAAATAGAAATAAGGAAGGGGGCCTACCTCCCCTCAAGCATCTCAGGTAATTTTACCTGGAATAAAAACATTAGGCGATTAAGGTAGACAAACATATCCTTTTAAAAACATATAGCATATGGTGGCACATGAGACACTGCAAACAGAACATACCAACAACATGCAGCACAAGGGGTAGGCACATGCGTGTAGGCAATCATGCACTGTTCAGGTGCTGATTCAACTATCTTACCTAGTGGAGGATATCCATGTGCCCCATGGTCATATCAGGGGGCGATTCCTGTAGTCACAAACTGTAGAACATTTGTGTTAATTTATACAAAATGAGAGCATGCTGAGTCATTCTGGAATCTGAAGCTAAAAAGTTTGTGAGCCTCTCTGACCTTTATTTTTCTATTTTGAGGAGTGAGGTCATTAATTAAGGGAAGGGTGGCTTTTTAATTAAAACGTATCATCGATAGCAAGGTAAAAGAGACTTCCTTCATCTCAACTGGCATTATGTTAACTTTGTCATGAAGATATGCCCTCAGGATTTCTACCCGGCCTCATATTCAGCTGACTAGTAGGATCTTCTCTAGGGCTCGGCTGACGTTTTTATCACATGGAGGTCACCATTTTATGGTTGTGTCATGCATCATCATGGCATCAAGTGACCCACTAGCTGCACAATTTGTGACAATTTCAGAGGGTGTAAAGTGACCAAGTATAATCTATTGAGATTATGTACGTCGGTCCTGTATACCCGCAATGGGAGCGGGCCTCCATAACATACCTCCCTTTCGCTTATTCACAGATTAGAGGTATAGGGATTTTCGATATCCTCATCTATTGTAGTACACGGGAAGCATGAATCATGGGAAGTGTAGTCTATTATGAGTGTCGGCTGTTCAGTAGACACCTATTAATGATTACGCGGACACATGCCTTGCTCGCACCAGAATGTACTGATTTTATTGCAGGTGTAATGTGCCCAAGTGGAATCTATCGAAAATATGTATGTGGGTCCTGTATACCGAAAATGGGATGGGGGCTCTGCATCCTCCTTTTTGTTAGCATGCAGGAATTATGCATCATGGGAAGTGTAGTCTGTTCTGGGTGTCAGACATTATGGAAACTCTTCTCAATTACAGAACGAGGATCAGTAGTATGAGACAACACTGGGAAATTCCCTGAGAGGATATATCTCATCCATTGCGAGGGGGTTATCAGATGGCTTTTATTAGCTTAGGGGGGAATATCCCCATGTAAGGTTGTCTCGTCCTGATCATGTGTCTCAGTGAGTACAAAGCATGCATCTTGCGAAGTGTAGTTCTTCAATGGTCCACGAAGGTTGGTGTTACTGGATTATAATCAGCAGTATATCTTCCCATGTAGTATGCCTGTACGTTCATGCTAGGTTCAACACAGCAATGTTTTATGTTCATATTCGTACAATTCTGGCTCAAAGAGAGGTGGGTGGTCACCTGCACTTCGGTGTATGACCCGATTTCTATTTCCAAAACCTAATTATTCTTTGCACTATGAAAGAGCAGAAAAGTGTATAATCTCTTCTGGTAAAGTGCAGTGATGCGCCATGGTTACAAGTGTGCCTCATCCTGACTAATAATAAAAATAAACAATAAAGAGGCAGTAGGGGTAACTTCTGATTTGCTCATACGGGTGATTCTTCTTGTTCCGTGGGTGCCAACATGGTGTATATAAGCAATAATTGAATACCACTGCTGTGTTGTATGTACAGAGGTGATCATTTATGCCCATTAAACATTTATCTCCCCAGAATCCCCAAGTTATCTCATTGTTGAGCCCCTGAATGTCTGTGTGTAGTCTGAACACCCAACGTTGTTCATATGCTTTATTCATGTTGGTATTTCAGGGTAATAGTTTTTTGGCTCCGCACATTGTGTGTATGTTCTGTGTGCAGTATCAAATGTGCCACTATATATTATATTTTTTTTAATGTTTACTGCAAAACATGAAGCAGCCTAAGGATATGTTTGTCTATCTTAATGTCCTAATGTTTTTACTTTAGGTGAAATTACCTGAGATACTTAGGGGGGAAGGTCATCCCCCTTATTTCTATATATCACTTCATAGAATAGATTGGGGATCATTGTGAAAACTCTGACAAATGCCCCAGACCAGGTTAGGTGGCTTGAGGGCAGAAACGTGTTGGCAAGACAGAGGCATGTGATGCTCATTATACCCAGAAACCTCTTTTGAATATTCTTTTCAATATTTTTATTTATACAAAAGGTGGCACCTAAAAAAAGTATTCTTTGTTGTTTACATTAAGGTATTTTAACCAATTACAACTAGATCCCTTGAAGAATATCCCAATTTGTTTTTTCTAAGAACTCCCTCAAAAACAACCATTTGAAGTCGAGTGTGCCTTGGTAGTACCATCTTACCAGGTGGGATGAGGTGGCTGATGATGAAGCATGCCACATTACGTGAGTGAGACCACCTCATCAAATTTCTTAAATGCTTCGATTTAGAGCATCCACTCAGAGCAGGTAGACGATATTTTACAAACGTATGGCAGAAGTTACCCCTCCTTATCCTGCAGGTCACGCGTTTTGATGCAGTTTTAACCTGCCATTTCAAACTGGCACAGTAAACTTTTTGCCAGGCCCAAACCTTCCTTTTTACTATATATAGATCACACCTAGGGTAGGCCCTGGACAGCCAAGTGGGCTGGGTGCAGTGTATCTTAAAAGTAGAACATATACTTTTAGGTTTTACATGTCCTGGTAGTGAAAAACTCTTCAATTTGTTTTCTACTAATAAAAGGCCTACCTCTCTGATAAGTTAACATTGGAGTTATCTTATTATATTTTATAAGTGTAATTTCCAAATGGGAAGAGGGAACTACCTAATGTTTAATGTTTCTGGAATTAAAATATAAAATCTTGACACATGGTGAAGTTGGATTTTAAATTGCAATTTTGAAAATGCACCTTTTAGAAAGTTTGCCCTTTCTTGCGTTGCGATTTAGTGTCTGCAGCTATTTTCTGGGTCACATGACTGGGTATGGGTGACAGTTGGACTTTGTGTATTCCTCTTAGACAACCACAAACAATGGGGAGCTTAGGTGTGACTGGATGGGCCAACACTGGCAGAATGGGAGGGAGGAGCTGGGCTCAGTCACGCTTACACTCATATATGCTGTGTCCTGTCTCCACGCAAAGGGCTGCATACTCCCTGTAGTTAATCTGCAGCTAGGAAGGCAGGGCAGCGGTGCACTTCAAAGGCATGCATCTTGAACCTTCTGCCCAATTCAGAGGCACAACTGAGTATAAATACTGGACAACACAAAAGGATGATGGGTGGAGTGCTGAACAATGCAAACACTCACCCGCAGTCACAGATCTGGGTTATATCCATCGTTCTTTTGCTCACCATGCCACCCCAGTTTGGACCCAGCCATATGCAAATCAGTCTTGACCCCGTTCCTCATGGGATCAGTCCAGCCCGAACTGCCAGGCCAGGTCCTCCCTGGACCGGAAACAAGCATCCTGGGACCGGTTTCAGGGTATCACCCTACATCAGCCAGGCTAGCTTGAATCCAGTGGCACAGTGAGCAAGGGACCCACGTCTGGGCATACCCTTCCCACTTAGGGCAATTTTAGCAACACAAAAGGATGATGGACGGAGTGCTGAACAATGCAAACACTCACCCCCAGTCACAGATCTGGGTTATATCCATTGTTCTTTTGCTCACCATGCCACCCCAGTTTGGACCCAGCCATATGGAAATCAGTCTTGACCCTGTTCCTCATGGAAACAGTCCTGCCCGAACTGGGTGGCCAGTGGGTCCCTTGGTCGCTGCACCACTGGATTCAAGCTAGCCTGGCTGATGAAGGGTGATACCCTGAAACCGGTCCCAGGATGCTTGTTTCCTGTCCAGGGAGGACCTGGCCTAGCAGTTCGGGATGGACTGTTCCCATGGGGAACAGGGTCAAGACTGATATGCATATGGCTGGGTCCAAACTGGGGTGGCATGGTGAGCAAAAGAACGATGGATATAACCCAGATCTGTGACTGGGGGTGAGTGTTTGAAAAGTTTCAACACTCCGTCCTTCATTTTATTTTGTTTTGTGATGTTGCTATAAATACTGGACCTCAGACACCAACTTTTCTGTACACTTCTGGACCTGTGCATCCTATGCCAGGAAGAAGGACTGCTCTGGTGCTGAACGGACTCCCACTTTGCTGGACTGCAGCTCTGAAGGACGACTGCCCTACTATGCTGACCTGTTGTCTTCTGCCCTCTTGCCTGGGTGAGAAGGACTGGACCTGCATCTCTTGAACACAGATCCCAGAGTGACTCCAAAGGCTAGTTGACTGGTCCTCTGCTCTGAAGCCTCAGGGACATAACAGGCTTCCAAAAACCTTGTGTCTGCACCTGGACTCTGCCATCTGTGAGTCTACTCCTCCAAGTTGTGCATCCTCATCAACCCTGGGAAGTGGGCTTAAAGTGCTTTGCCAGCCTCTGTGAATCCAGAGGAACTAACGCATCTACTCTGATGCCCGGTGCAACCCCAAGCAGAACCGAGGCATCTCTGCTGCTATATGGATTGGACCCACCGCAAAGAACCTGCATCGCTGCTGCAGCCCTCACTGCCTTTGGAACCGCCTCTGCACGATGCATCTTTTCACACAGGCCCTTGCATCCCTCATTGACAGCAGCCTCAACCATAACGCCGGACTCCGCATTGCAGCTTCATAGCTCCTTGGAACCGATGCATCGCCCTGACTGTGCACTGCATCCTCAACGTCAGACTTCACATCTCTAGTCAAGACAGGATGAGATCGTCAGTGACAACACTGGACCTCGCAACGAAGCCTCACTGCATCTTGGAACCAACTCATCACTTTGGCTGCAGGACGCATCTTCGATGCAGATCCTGCAATGCTCCACAAACCAGGATCTAAGGTACTCAGTTCAGTGGACCTAAGTGGGTCTTTGTAGCCACCTGCACTCCATCACTTTGTCCTGGTCCAGTGCGATCAGATATCCACAGTTGGTGCTTTGTGCTTTTTTGTGCTATTTTTACTAAAATCTTTAAAATTGCATAGCTCCTGTTCTACTAATTGGATTTTTTTTCATTTTGGTATAGTTTTATTTATTGAAGAGAGTTCTATTTTTCTAACTTGGGGAAGGATCCTTTTTGTGTGGTGTTTTCACTTATTACTGTTTGAAGTGTTGCACAAATGCTTCACACATTTCCTCCTAATTAAACCTGACTGCTATGTGCCAAGCTACCAAACGATTGAGCATAGGTTAATTCAGGATTGGCTTGTGCTTCCCTATGTGAAGGATTCTGGTTGCTGCTTGACCAGTACTCACATCCCAATCAACCAACACCCCAATTTGTTACAGGTCCCTGTTGAAAAAAGACACCTCAGCTGACCAAGGCTTCTCGACTAATGTTCAAATTTTTGATCTAGCTTCCTCCCTTGTTTCCAGCATTTCAAAAATGTTAGAGAAACTTATCAATAATCAATCAACTGACTATTTAGAGCATAACGAGGAGCTTTCCACACCTCTCAGTCAGGCTATAAAGCACAGACTATCAAAATAGCCCTAACGGATGGACATGACACCGTCCTTATCCTATTGGATCTGTCCGTGGCGTTTGCCATTGTCTCCCACATGCTATCACGAAAAAAGCTGGCTGAGATCGGAATATGTGGCAGAGGTTTTGGGTGGACACAACCGTTCCTTTCTTATAGTTAACAAGGGGGTAGCAATTAACATGCATTGACCAGAAAATAAGACACTCAAATATACGGTCCCACAAAGATCTTCTCTGAGCTCTTTATTATTTAATTTCTAAATGGCAGCGATAGCCACTTTGATAGAATCATTTGTGGTCAAAATGATGTGCTATGCCGAATTTGAATGGCATCCAGCTGATTCCATCTCTGGGAAAATATTCAGTGAGGACTAACACGCTTTTAAATTCTGTTTCTCTAGGGTCAAACTGTGGATGAATGAAAGTCACTTTAAATGCTATACAGACAAGACAGAAATACAGTTCTATGGTAGAAACAATATTTTTGCGATTGGATTGGCCAGTAGTGCTACAAATAAACCAGTCAGGTCATCTTTTGAACATATTTTGATTGCCTTCATAATTCAGGGTGCCTCCCTTAGTATATAATTTGTTCTATTTACCTCCTCTCTGCCTGAATAGCTCCTTGAAGCAACCAATCATAAAGTGTTTTATATAGTCGTCTATGCCACATTTCTGCCGTTTCTAAGAGCTGAATACAGTACCACATGTCTGCTTTTTCTGCGCGTTCGAAAAGGCACATATTACTAACATAGGGTACTCAATTTACCGAACTCTGGAGGATGGATGACTGAGGCTCATTTACCGAGAATTGAGCTTGTGAACAGACCACTGCATTTTGCCAGGTGTTCATCTCACTGAGCCACGCTGTTGGCATTCTCTTCTAGGAAAGCCACTCATCGTACTTTCCATGGATAAAATTCTGCTTTAATTACCGCACAGATTAAAGCTTCCCGAATCAGGCTGGCAGTTCATTTGGAAACATGTTTTTTACGCTGTTGCCTCTTTCTTACCAGCCAAGAAAATTCTTTCATGCAGCTAGGATTCTTATGGAAAGCAGGGTCGCTTCAGTTAAGTTTATTGGAGCTCTTTCTTTTCCATCAGGTGTAGCACCCATGCCAGGAACATCCGTTCGAGTCATTAGGTGTGGGGAGGCCAAGACGCGTAATGTCAACAATCAGGCCCACGCTATCCCAGCCTGGCATGGACAGGCCACCCAAACACCAGGCGACGAGGAAAATAGAAAGGAATGATTCAAAAGAAAAGCTCTGTCCCGGGAGGACCTGCCTGCCTGGCCTTAGTCAGCGCTTTCGCTTGGAATCATGCCACCAAAAATGTCGGCGCTATCTGTCTGGATTCTGGGTTAAATGCTTCAATAGTGGATTAAGGGGGCGTGGCAGTGGCACACGTTGAGTGTTTAACTTTCTGCTAGATAGGTCAGTGGATTTCTGCTGGCATTTTTATTTTTGTTAATCCATGGGGATTTGGCATTGTTTTGTATAATCAATAGGTGTAGAATTCAAGAGCCACATTGTAGCAAAATTTCAGAGGACAACTGTGGGAAATCTGCCTTTTCTCAGGATTTTTCACCTTTTGTTGGACTCTATATGAGTGCTGCATTTGGAACTCTGTGTACTTTAACCCTTCTAGCTAGTAGTATAGTGCCTGGGCTCCTCCTTTTGCCACATTTGCCACGTAATGTATAATCTGCTGCAAAATCAGCAGATTTCATCAAAAGAATGTCTCTAGCTCAAAACGGAACATATTAGAACATAAATTGGAGTGCAAAAATATTTTTGGTCACATCTGAATGCTGGTTAAGAATTGTGACGGAGAAGCAACACAAGATCAGAATGACCACAACTTTAGTTAATAAATATGGGGTTTTCTTTTCAAACAAGGCACTTTTCTTGTAATTCATAAATTGATATTTAATAATTCTGGTAAATGATTGGTTCAGTGTAATTTAAATTCCTTTTTCAGCTCATACCACATCTGTAGAAGTCTCTAATAGCTTATGGCCCTGGTATTGCAATTTAGATGCAGATTAGGGCAGACAGTGGTGTTGCATGCAGGAGGCAGAGTACCGTTGAGAGCAGTACTCCCTCTCATCCAAGCACCTTGATACTAGTTGATATTATCGTACAATTTCTAAAGAAAACAAATGAAGGGTTTATTAGGGTCCCACTGCCATTTTGTGCCCTGAAATAGAACTCTAGGGCAGTGGTTCCCAACCGGAGGTCTGGGGGTCCGGGAATCCTCGTCAGGGGGTCCGCGACTGCTTAGAAAATTAAATATTAACATATTAGGTCCCCAGCTTTCAGTGATGATTCAATGAGGGTCCCTGGGTTCAAGTAATCATAAAATGGGGGTCCTCAGAATTCAAAAGGTTGGGAACCACTGCTCTAGAGCATGAGAACTAATTATGATGCAATATACAATTTTTTGTGAAACAGCGTCAGAAAACGTGAACTTTTAGTATCATACCTTGGGCTTACATGATGCAAGGTATGATGCTGCAAGTGGATTGGAGAAGAGAGAGAGGTAGGAGGATTTGAGTCAGGAAGTCAATAACTTTCAGGTGTAAGGAGTCCAGCATCAGAAAGTGCAGTGATCTCAAGTGTCTTCTCACTGTCCGGAATTTTAGATTGAATAAGAGGGATAAAGAAGAGTTAAAGGAGATCTAGATCGGAGACACCAGGGTAAAGGGAAGGCATGAAGCCACAAGAGTATTCATCACACAAATAAATATAAAGAGAGCAATACGAAGGAATGCTAGAACTGAACCCTGGGTTAGGGTAATTAGGAACAGGTAAGTGTTGAGAGAGAGACAGAGGTCAATCACTTCTGTACTCTAACTGAAATGCCAAAAAGACGAAAGGTTTAGGAGCATGGTGGAGTGTTGAACAATAGTGAGTGCAATAAACAGATCAAGTAGATCAAGAGAGACGACTGTGGCTGAGAAAGGACTGATGAGCAGCGGTGAGAAAGTGAGATACACGGATGCTGTCTGTGTCCATACAGTAGAAATTGAGGACCCAGGTGGAAGTGGATTCCGAATGTTGAAGGATGAGGGGTAAGGTTTGACACCAGTGACAAAAAGGTGTATTAAGAATGTAGGGAACAACAGGCAGTTTAATGACAGAGACGATATAATACCAATATTTCAATATATTTAAAAATAAGGTAAGTAGCTTGATGATCTGAGGGAGTAAGAAAGGCTCAGAAAGTGCAAAACCTGGATTGGAAGAGCAAAGCATGGGGTGAGCTTTGCAGGAAAGGACAGAGAGACTGAATCACTATGAGTGCACAATAGTTGGAAGTTAAAAGTAGAAGGGGGTGGTACTTGAGAATAGAAGATAGTGAAGGTTCTGTAGTCAAGATTTTGGGAGAGAAGTAGGCAGCGATATTCTTAACTCTGAGGTTGGTCCAAGTGATATTAGTTGGGGGAGCAGAAGAACATCCTAGAAAAGTGCTTCATGGTTGAAGGAGAGGTTGAGGTTGAAATAAGTAGGCTCATTTTGCCAAGTCAAAGGCTCAGGCCAGTGCACAAAAGACTCATCATAGGCCTCAAATACCTCTATAACTCTCCTGACTGATAGATTTGGCACACTCGTGATACAAGGCTCGACTGTAAGTTAAAAGCAGCCCTATACATATTTTTAAATTAGCTCTTGATTACACATTAGCTGGTGTGATGAGAAAGACCAGAAGGGTTGGAGGTTAAGTCTTCCCCTTTAAATAGTTTTTTATATTAAACTGAACAAAAACTTGTCAACTCATTTATTTACGATCTACCATAACAAACATTGCAATATGGGCAGCAGAGCACTCTACACAGACCCAAATGGCAAACCTTTAACAATTCCAGGCGGTCATATTCTCAAGTTAATATAGAGTAAGTGGAGGTGCACACAGGAAGAGGGAGCAAGTTAGAGGAGAAATGAGTAGTCAACAGTTGAGTCTTCGGGGATTTTCCAAATCGTCAATAAATCATATTTGTTTGGAGGGACAGTTCCAAATCCTGGGCATAAAACATGAGGTGGCCTGCTAATATTTTGTTTAACTGCTAGTGGAGTTTTCAGTGTGCAGTATGGCTTGTCTATTTATTCAACAAGCAACAGGTAGTTTGCCCTTTGGGCTGGGGATCAACGTATAAGGACATAATTGAATATAATGCAATTTATCTTAAAGGTGATGCAAGCTTGAAGTGGAGGTTGGGACTATCTCGATGGGAAGGAGATTGACGTCATAAGACTGTTTTCTACATTTTTGTGAGACAGCACTAAACATTTCACCACAAGCATAAGGCATTTTTGAGGACTAACCAGTTTGACTGCATGTAGTATGTGGAGCTGGGGGTAAGGGGTTGTGGATTCTTTTGCATGTAATATGCATTGAAAAGTGGGAGTTGATAGCAAAGTCGAGAAATTTGGAATAAGTAACAGGAGTTGGGGGAATTTCTAGAAGAAACAAATTGGTTAGCCTAAATGTAATCAACAATGAAGAAACAGAGACAATTATTTGGGGGAAAAGGTGGTCATCCATTTTTTTTAAAGCATCAAGGTAAACTTCGGAATCTGAGATAAACACTTTTGAGCAAGACTGGGAGCAACCCACTTTTTGTTCGATGGAAATGCTCCTAGCCATAACCAACCACACACCCTATAAGTTCCAAGTAGCTGTTAAATATATTGGGAAAAAAGTGGAGAGTTTTGACACGTATCATGAAAGCGTAAGACTATCTGACTTTGATGATTCCATCCTGAGAAAATGGGATATGTAATATATAAAGGATATGAACCATTCAAAGGCCAGGCTGCTTATACCCAATGCTGATGTCCATAATGTAGAGACGTAACGCATGGTGTAGAGTATCAAAAGGTAAGCAAGTGGGACCATCTGGCAGACATCTCCTTTTTCCAGAACACATTGAATCATTGAGAAAGTGGTGTGTGTCTTTCTCTATACTACATTCCTGTCATCATGGTAGGAACAAAGCAAATCCTGAGACATGGTATATGCAAGGTTAGCTTGAAAGCTACTACCTTCTCAGTTAGCATTTACTGGGAAAGGTAGTCTGGACACTCGTCAGTGTTTAGAGAAGTCAATAACGAAACACGGCTTTCTTAAGGTGAGGATTTTACTAGTGGTAACACCGGCATAAAAAACTTTTTCAGAGAAGGGGTAACAATATTAAGATTTATTAGTAGTGATCTCCTGGGTGCATTTCTTTAAAAAGGTATGCTGTGATATCATTATGTGAGCGTGGGAGGATAAAATGTTGGAGATTATATGCCGTTTGTCAATGAGTTCTAGGTGCTAAAATTATTTCCAGTTTTACATGATGCGTGAAGCGTGAACAAGGAGAGGTTGATGGGAAATTATGTTTCTTGTTATCACTAATATCAATGTTGCATGGGGGCTTTGGGGCAATTTGTTGCAGACTTGAATAGTTATGGTAGAAACTAGGTTTCCCTTAAATGGTGAGAGATTGGTGCAATTTTTGTGCTGCTTGGAATGTTTAGTGATTTTACAAACTTTGTGTTACTTTATAGTTTCCAGCTTGCTTGATATGGTGTTTGCTGGCCCTAATATATCGGAAATATCAAGGCATTTTTTATGTTTTTCTCTTTTTAAGAAGCTGGCATGTTCATGATCTGCAATGTGTTTTTGCTGTATGATTTTCAAATAGAGTATGATGTCCAAGAGAGCAAGCAAAAAGCTATCCAGATTTCAGTCATTAAATTGCCTTCGCGGGCTTTGATTGTTTTAGGTAACCTCAAGTGCAAGCCACAAAATGGAGAAGGTTTTAAAGGTATATTCAGTCCAATCCTAAGAAATCGGGGCTTTTGCTTCAAAAGTGTTAAGTGGTGTCAACTTGAGCTCTAGTATAATTCCTTCCAATAAAACAGGGAGCATCCAGAGCTGATCTAGGCTATTGGTGATAAGATTTACCAGGAAAGATGTGGGAGAATTATTTTTGTTATTCCAGCAAATATTGCAATCATCCATATAGACGTTTGTGTATAGCAAAGAGAGTTATCTTAAATAATGTTGATCATAAAGTTTTGCATTCTGTTGGGGGTTGGAAAGGTGGCAAATATGTACGTTGAGAGCTGCGCACTGCAAATGTTTTAAAGAGATAGATGGAAGATATAATGAGAAGTAAAGGGAAAGAGTCAATCAACTTGTGTGCTCAGCTAGACTTGTAGACTAGAGCCACCATAACAATCTGCAGGGCCAGTCTTTGTCTAATGGAATATCAGGTAAAAGGATATCCAAAGAGAAGATTGTGGGCAGGTTTCAGTAATGAACAAAGGACAAGAGAGTAAACGTGGAGTGGAGTAAAAGAGGCATGGACATCCAAAAGGATGTTAAGAAACATGCAATTCCAAGGAATGGAGAATCACTGTTGCTGGGTCAAAGTGAGAGATTCTGTGATGTAATTGTTTGACTGGTCACATTATCAGATTTTGATGGTGGCTGGAACAGAATGCATTTATGCAGCACATTGCCAATGATCAATATTTTTCCATTACAATGAATCATGTGGGCCTTTAAGAAATCATGGGCAAAAAAAACCTGCTTGCCCCTTAGGCAAATTTGTACCCCACTGGAGAAGTAGAACCGATTTTACACAGGGTGTGTAATCCCATAAATGGCCATTGTATATAATTCAGGAGGAAAAAAAACAAAAGTGTAAAACAACGTGACACCACACTTGCCTATCATTCCATGTTTGCCAATAAAAACCTATCAAAGTGCCTGCTTCAGAAAAAAAAAAAAATCACAATCAGTGCCGTTAAGTGCCAAGGTGCTGTCATGGCAGATCAAGGCAAATGCAATATAAATGTAACCACTTCTTAAATATTCATAGGTGCAGCAAAATGTGTGAGCTCGTATCTAGAGAGTGCAATGAAGGAAATAAACCGAAATAATAAAAGTGCCTCAAACATGAAAACCACAGTTTGAAATAATTCCTAGTTTACAGGACATACTAAAACAAATAAGTAAGCTATCTCTTAGAAATGCAACTTTTTAAAAATAGTTTTTATTGAGTTTAGGTGTATAACAGTAGGGAAAAAAACAGAAGATACCCCTTACTACATGGGGCGTAGATAGGGTGAGTGTGGGGATGTGGCAGCAAGGAAGAAGGGGTGCAAGGTTACACAACAATTCAGAAAAGTCTGTCAACCTTTAGGAACTGCCCTCATACCGTGCGGCGTTCATACGGCATCTACTGGCAGTACACATGTCCATTTATTGTGGAGGGGCTATCTATATGTAGTGGGAGGGCGTCAAGGTGAATGGATGCTAAATACACCGAATACTGTGAATGTGCCGTATGTGGTCAGATTGTTGGGAGTGAAATGGGCGTGCCAGGGACAGGAGGCGAGTGCCCACCCTCCCATGACTGTGAAGCATCCCATTGACGCATGAAGGAGAGTAACGGTTCTGAAATGTCTTTGGAGCAGGAGCGGACTGGCATCTGCTCCCAGTACGTGGAGAATTGTGTTTGGCAATATGTGATGTCCCGAAGCTAGGACTCCAGGGAAGGAAGCGAGCGCCAACCCCAGAACATTATCAACTTTTTGTTTAACCAGGAGCAAGAGCATAGATGTGAGGCGAAGGTCCGGGGCAGGAGTATTCTTCATATAACCCAGAAGGTCCACAAGTGGGGTACTCAAAAGCACATAATCTGTAATAATACATATGTGTGTGAAAGTTGCCTCTCAGAACCGTGCCACCCCGGGTGCATTCCCAGGATAGATGCAGAAAGGTGGCGTGTGGGAAACTACAACGCAGGAGGTGGGCCTCCTCCAGGAGCCCCATCGGGTGAAGATGCAGGGGGGTGCGATAAAGACGGTGTAGGAATTTAGGGCCAGATGTATCAAAGGGTTTTACCCATTCTGTGTCTATGGGAAAATGTGTTCGTACATTTGGCCCTTAGAGTGTATGATCCTCAATCTGTAGTTAGGGAATAGAAGTTGCAACTGACACCAGCAATGGGATCACTGGGCATCTGTAATAGTGAGGCTCAAATCCCTATCTCAGGCTACGCGGGCTGTGGAGGTGTCAACTGGTGCCGTAGGTTGAATGATATTGTGCAGCTGACTCACGAGTTTGCGCAGTGAGGGGATTGTTAGTATGTGCCCCAGAGCCTGGAAGGTAGGGGGAGGTGCAGGGAAGGTGACATGCAGTGACCGACACGTGGCACGCAGTTAGTTATACAGCAATAACTCTAGTGCGGTGGGATGTTCAGCAGCTGTGGTGTCAAAGGGCTGGATAAAATGGCCATCTGGGTAGGGATCGGGAAAGGACTTAAGAATTCTCCCACGTGCCCTTGCCCTGGGATCAAGTGGGTGGGGGGAATTGAGGGCTGTGGCTGATCGGGATGGAGGGCACGTACATATCAGAGAGTCCTGCCTGCCTGTGTGGACCATCCCAAGCGTAGACAGTCGACTCCATCCGCTACAGCCCAGACGCCTCATAGGCGACATATAATGCAGTGGTCAAAAGCCATGGAGCAACATGGTCAGTTTCTATGGCCACGTGAGGTAGGAAAGACATCAGGTGGATCCAACAATGCAGAAACTACGCTTAAGCGCACATAACATAGAGCAGCAGGTCTGGAGCCGCGAATCCACCTTGAGAGATGTACTGTGAGAAGTTACAAGTTGATTCTGGATTGCTTGCTATCCCACATCAGTGCCACCAAATAGAAGCATAGGAATTGGAAAAAGTGCGCCATGAGAGGAAGGGAAATGTTGAGGAAAAGGTACAGAAATTTGGGCAGAATAATAATTTCGGCAATCGCGATCCGGCCAGTAATGGACGGCAGAAGCCTAGTCCAGAGAGGTAACCTGTCCTCAGGCCAGCCCTAGTTGGCTGTCCAAAGTTCGGTGGGATGGTGACTGAGCCACATCCCAAGATATTGAACCAGCTCCGTAGCCCATTGATATGGATAGTCTAAAGGGAAAGGCTGTGTGCCGTCGATAAGAGGAAATAGGATAGATTTCGACCAACTGATGTGAATCCCAGAAAGGCCTCTCAGAGAGCGAGAGGAATGTACCCTTTATCAAAGGATTTCTCAAACATGGACAGCATAAGGGGGATAAGAGGAACGCACACTCCTTGTACAACACTGTAGTGAGACCATCAAGGCCGGGAGCTTTGTCACCAGGAATGCTGTAGAAATGCAACTTTAATGAAGCAGCAATAAACCACCTAGAGTTGTCCACCACTCTATTCATGCACAGAATTTCATTCAACATTTTACTTGAATGTTACAGCATTAATTGCCCTTCCAGTGCTTTAGCATGTTATATGTTGAGAATGTATACACCTGTTAAGCCTCTTGACTCTATTCAGGGATGGAAATATGTAATTTAGACCAGACTGGTTTGCATTTGAAACAACACAATATTCAGTAATTTCCTGAACACCGATTTCCTTTGAAAAGCTTTAATAAGCAATTTTTGCTGCTTTAAGAATCGTCCTCCAGCATTAGCCATGCACTAAGATGCAGGTTGAGGCTGTACCTTACAACAAAATGCTACATTAGGGATACGGCTTACCAGCAGTAGAGTGGTGCATGCTTCCTAATGACCCCAGTGTGTCAGAGGATGGAAATAAGATTCTCAAACTAGGCAGATCATCCTACCGTGAAGTTCACTGTCAGCACCACGGGAAAGGAGGCGCACCACAGACGTACCAAGAGCAGAGACCTATTAAGGCATGGGAAAATTGGGCAATTGTCTCTGCTTTTCAGTACTTCTCTGTCTACTTCCCTGTAACTTAATCTTACCTCCTGCTGTCTTCCCTGCCTCTCATTCTACCTCTCCCCTCTCTTTCTGCCTCATCTTACTCTACTACATCCCTCTCTATTGTTGTATCTTATCTCTCTCTACCATACAAATTGGTGAGACCCCACTTTTCTCTGTACCTCTCCCCCCTCACCTTTAACTCAGCTTTCTCAAACACACCACAGATGAGAGGTTGAATTTGGTGAAAATAAGCAAAGCATCTAAAGTTGTTCTGAACAGGGGCCACAGAATTCTAAAGATGACAGGTAAGAGTGGCTTTGGAAAGTCACCTACTATTCCTTTTTAGGGACAAGCCTGCCCTAGCATGCGCTTGTGCATGCGTATCGCTTGCGAGACGCGTTAGTAGTTAGAAAAGGGCTTGGAGCCCCGTCCATGTCACGTCAGTGTCTTTCATTGGTTCGTGGGTTCGCCTTTTAAAATCTGCGTGCTTTCATTAGTGCATTTTCCAGTGGTTAGCCCTCCTCGAGCACAGTGACCAAGTACTGAAAACATACGAGGCTTGCTGTTTTCCGTCAGGTTTGTGGACTACTTTTTATGTTTTTTCGCAGCACGATCTCGCTTGGCAGAAGCTGAGTGCTTTGCATGACATCAAACCTGTTGCATGGTTAATTGCACTTTTGCCGGTTACGTTTCACTACCAGTGCTCTTTTTTTCCATTTAATGTGGCAAGAAAAGTCCGGTTGGGAGTTTACAACTGCTAATAGCTCTAACTCGGAGAAATGCGAGACCAGTTGCATTGCAAATGCTTGTTCTTCCTTGGCATGGATGATGAATTCCTTTGTGATGGTGTTCGGTTCCAGCAGTGGGGCATGAATCCTTCAAACCATCATGGTCCGTGTTAGTCTTCAGCTATCGAGTTCCAGTTTTCTTCTGTTTATAATGTTCGAAGAAGCCCCATTTACTGTAGAGAGGGGAGGCAGCATATGTCCACTGAGTGTGAAGTTTGTCGCCAGTCAGGGTTGCCACTGGTGTGAATTTGTTCTTTGGCGTAGGTCTGTCAAGTCTTCGCCACATATTTCCATCTTGGGCATTTGGATTTGTATGCGATTAGGTATATCTTTTTTTATATGCAATTCTGTGTTAATAGGATTGGTGACATTGTGGGGAACTATTGACCCTCAGCACTTCTGGTAAAGTTTACAAGGACAAAATTGCCCCGCAGCAATTTGTCCACAGTGCACTTTTTGTAAAATTGGCCAAGAGGAAATTACTCTTGACCTAATTTGCTGAGCTGCAATTTTGTTCCAGAGGGATCAGTTTTACTCATGCATACTCTAAAAACATCCAAGAAGTATGTTAAGAGAGACCACGAAAGTGCCTGTGCCATTTACGGAACAGCTCAATTCTGCTTTTGGGGCAATTTAGTACTGCATCAATATTTTCTTTGTTTATATTCAAAAGCCACACGAAAGCAGTTTTTTCTTACTGGCCTTTTATCAAAAGTACGAAGCATTCTGTGGCCTGGTTCCTCCAACACACAACTCTTAGCTATTGGAGAACAGATTCTCTCTTTTTGCAGGGCACGGTGAAGACTCACCACTCCTCATTCCACAGTGCACATTCCTCCCCAATCGGTCTGACCCTTATTTTGATACCACGTGCCCTGTCAGAGCTGCCAGCCTCTGTGCACATCATGCGCACGAGGCCGCATTGGCAGACAGCCACGAAGAGAGAGGTGCAACACGTCTTTTGAATCGCTTAATAAATGAATTCACGAGTCTTGTGAGAATCTTGTGTTTGGATGTGGGGATGAGGGAGAGCATCTACCCCTGTTTAGCAGGCACAACCGACTTTGTAACATTACCTACTCAGGATCAGGCTGTTTCCAATTGGGAAGTTTCCCAAGCTGCCGCCCTTGAGCAAGTGTCTCTCGGGTCTGGTTTCACCAAGGACGGAGACGCGTTCTGAAGAGCCGAAGAAATGCCCTTGGTTTGTATCGATTCTCGGTGAAAGAAATGTAGATCTCATTCCCACCGCTTTGAGGAAGGCTGCTCACAGTATGGTCTTTGTTATGAAAGGACACTCAGTCCACCTACTGCAAAGACATTTTTGTCTCGGGCATCCAGTACTTGCTTTGTTGAGGTTTAATTTTTCAGTGAAGCAAATGCATATTTGGCAATGGAGTGAGAAACTATTAAATATTTAAAGGTGTTCCAGTCTTAAGTCAAAGGTAGGGGTTTGAATAACACAGGATATGACGTTCGGTGCAAGAATATCGTATAAGCACAGACCTGATAGGGCCCTGGCTGAGGGTGTGAGAAAAACCACCATTGACAGTGAGCTTTCTGCATGATAGGAGATGCTGCTGGCTGTGATGGCCTTCCAAGTGATGCAGCTGGTTTTGGAAATGGCCCAGGCCAGCAAGGGGAGCCAATGGAGTTCCATCAAGATCAGGGTGCTGGGATCACATTTCTTCAGGCCCCTGCATGAGTTGTGCTGCCTCATGGAGTATGCTCTAAAGGGGTGCCAGCGTGGTCTCAGAAACCATTAAGGAGGGCACTGCCACCATCCATATATACGGGTATGAGTCCTGGAGCAGCTGTTCTCGAGTTGCTGTTTGGAAGAAACGGTTTTACTGTGTTCAGAAGAGAGAAATCTGGTGTACAAAATCCTGGTGCGGGTGTACGTTGGCTCTGAATTACTGATCTTTCAACCATTGCTTTTGTTGATATTCCACTGATCTGGAATGCCACAGCTATTTGATGCAGGATTTAGCTGAATGTGTCTATGGGACTCCTTACTATCATCCCTGAGAAAACATCCAGACTTACCCCCCTTCGGAAAGGGCTTAGTCCTTTCCTATACAAAAGCTGTTAGATGAAGATCTAGCTAGAACTTGGCATGCATACACACTGTTGAGTCGACATGTCCTTCTCTTGCTTCTCCTAACCAACCATCCATCTTCCATGATTTTTACCTTCAACATAACACACCCTTCTTTGCCCGATGCCCAACCTCAGCACTATTATTAAGAGTTAAGTTGAAAGATTTTGCATACAGTTTGTTAAAGTTGAAAAATCCACTAATGGGTTGTAAAATTGTAAACTGTAACACCCGCTAATGAGATAAGAGTGAGCTATATAAAAGTGTAAATAAACAACTACATAAGGTAAAGATAAACTGTAACACCTCCACAGTTTGGAAAACACCACATAATTTGCACCATCTAATGCACCTTTTGAAAAATGCAGACTTTGTTAATCCCATATTTAATGTACTCGATTCATATATTGTACATTGGCCCCAAGGGAGCAAAAGCTCTTCAACTAAAACAAGCGTTCGAGAGCCAGCGTGGGTTGGCCGTAACATGTGAAGGTCTCGTTGCCAAACATATGCCAAAACCTGCCCAGCCTGTCACCACTGCCTTTATAATCCACTCACCACCTACATGATTTGACTAAAAAATAAAATGACATGAAGGCAAAGGGGAAGATGCACATAATTTTAAAGTTATTCATGAGTATTAAAACACACCCCAAATCCCAGTATAGGTCCATGTGTTACAATGTCATGGGACTTTTCTATGGGAGTGGATCAAACAGAAATTACATGTGACAAAACAGGTAGGTACTCACCAGGGCCTGAAGGTCATAAAGATGAAAAAAAAGTGAAACCATTGCTGAAGACTTTAGGCCATGCAGTGTACCTTCTTGCGTTTCTAGGCCCAATTGCTGCAAAAGGATATTCTGTGAAAGACTGCCATAACCAGAGAATGTTGCTTGGTACAGCCCTCACAAAAATAGTTTTGACTTGCCAAGAGAGGTGAAAGAAAATGAGAGATTTAACGCCTTATTTTGTCTAAAATTTAGTCATCTGTAAGGGTCAGCCTCTAGATACAAAATGACTGCCTTCAAGACCTTATTGTTTGGTACTCGGCTAATGGACTGTGACTTAACCAAGTTTCAGGAACTCAAGATGAAGGAGATACCCTTCAGGAAAATAACCCAGCAAGGCACAATCAAAAGCATCTAAAATGTGCCTTTAGAGCCAAACGCAGCAAGATACACTCCACATGGAGCTTGGGTGCCCCAATCGCCACTTTTATAAGAACCCAGTAGTAGCCATCAATTTGTGGTTCTTTATGTACAGACTACACAACAGAACAAGAATCTCTTGGGAGCAGCCTTACAACTTAATGTCACTATGCCAGGAGTGTACATAACTAAACAGCCAGGTTTGCCACTAAGATTTCCAAGAGATCCAACCTTTACTAGGCTACACCACATGACAGATATTGGTAACTAGATGTAACACTTGTTAGTGCATGTGAGGCAACTTATCAAGGCATGTTTCAGCAAGACCTGTTCCATGGCTAACAACACAAAATGACCATCGGGGGTTACAAGGGAGAGAAGGTACGGAAATGCACAAAAAAGTCTGAGAGAGACCTAGAAGGGTCCTCTTTGTATCCTAACCACTTATCTTTAACACAACAAGCTATGGTGCCCTCCTTGACTGAGTGTGAATAATGGGGCTAGCATAAGCTCATCAGACTGTAAAAGACTGAAAATGGTGGCAGCAACAGGTTATAGCAGCAGAATAGGCATTTTTATCTGATGCATGTCAGAGACAGTTGCCTACTGCCAGACCCCTGCAACTGGATCCATCACTACATCGATGACCTCTGTGTAATTTATGGATACTCAGTAGAATGTGCCTAGTGTGTGTGTGCTCTACATGGATCTGTAGACACCCATAAATCCATTTTGATTTTGTGTACTGAAATGCTACCTAAGATTAAGTGGAAGATCAAGTGGAAGTATGTGATTCTGCAGCTGCTGTTTTTTTACTTTGCATTACTATGGAGTTTCCACATTTGCCACATAATCCATCATCTGCTGCATAATTTGCAAATGTTTACAAAAAATTTTTTTTATCTTAAATGGATCAAAAGTTACTAAAAACGTGGCAACATGTTTCCCCAGCAGTGGAAGGCCCTTTGCAAAAGTTAACTGGTCACCATTCAGTTGCTCATTGCTGTGTTTGGTTGTTACATTTGTAATAAGAAGGTGATTTTTTTCCCCAGACAGTGTTATCATGTGTAAAAAATTACAAATCAATACTATCGCAGAATGCACTGCATTAATCCACATGAGTTTTTTTTTTCTTGTCACATAATTTAGTTAATCCTGCTGCATAATTTGGTCCTCCACTGCTGCATAATTCCAGTGGCCCTGACTATACCTTATCATTGAGTAGTCTCTTAAGCGCCCGACTCCTTTTGTGTAGTTATTTTTACCTTGGCTATTGTATTTCCATCCTGTGAATGTTCCACGTTGTGTGTGTGAAGTCGAGAACATTTCATATATGATAAAGCACTGGTGGGACACTGATTTACTAACTAATGTTGTGTTTTCAGTGAGCTCTACTCCTCACCTTATCCTTGAGTAAGCTCTGGGCTGCTCCACTTCGCTACCCATGAGGGTGAAGTGTTAAAGCAGTACTTTTGGTGCTCAGTTTTGAGTCCAACAGTACAGTAGGTTACTACCCACACCTGTTGGGGGGGCAATAAAGTGGGAAGCCTCTTTGTGTTTCCCATCAGCACCTGAAGTATGTTTTCTGTGGCCACCACAAAAAATCTCGCCGGTACGAGGACTGCTGCCCATAGGGCAGTGCACTAGTCCACCTGGGTGGCTCTACAAGATTTGGGATGGGATCTATTTAAAAGGGCTCACAGCCTCTGCTTGACCTCTTTCTTCTCGCACAAGTAGCAAAAGACTCATTGTTACAACCAGGACCCAGTAACCCTGACTTCCACCGGACTTCTCATAACGTTTTCTCAATGGCCATGGCTTCTGGAGGACTCCACCTGGGGAGCCTTTTAAAATCAGCCCTTTACCATTGATCATCTGTTCAAGACAATCCACAGAAGGTTGTCCCAGGCTTCTGCCTCGCCTTTGCATAGCCAGTCCATTTACTTGCCATGTGCAACAGTGTCCACTTTGGAGGGGTCCCACTGTCTGTGTCCTCCATTCAGGTCAGAAATGAAGACAACACACAGTGGTTCCGTTACAGGCAACCCAACCGCTGAAGGTCATAAAGATGATGACGATGAAGCTGGTGAGGACTGCTTTGGGCAAATATTTAGGCATTTAACAAAGGTGGAGTCCTGTCAGTCAATAGTCCTGGGAAATTGTAAGAAATTCATGGGATATAATGTGCTCACACTTTAAGTGGTACTTTTGAACGGGAAATGTCCTGAACAATGCGTTGGGAACAACGGGGACGTTTCCCACGCAAGCGTAACCGCGCTTGCCGGAACGACTGCCTTTTTCTCTGCCTTAACCACGCATGTGCTGAACTACGCATATGCGTGGTTAAGGCAGAGAAAAAGGCAGAGTGGGTCTGGAGAGGACATGGTCAGGTAAGTGGGGTTAGGCAGGAATCGGGATTCTAGGGGTCAGGTGGATAAACGGCTTAGGGTGGGGGGGTTGGTCTATTTTTTTTTTTTAGGGGCGGGTTGTGCGAGATTTTTTTCTAAGGAGTGGGGTTTAAGGTGGGGGGGGTCGCACAGGGTTGGGGTAGTTTTTAGGGGTGGGGTGGATACAGGGCTTGGGATTCGGATGGGAAGGTTGGGCTGTTTTTTTGTTAGGGGCAGGGGTGTTTAGGTTTTGTTTTTTAGGGTGGATTGGGAGAGGGCACAGTCAGGTGAGTGGGGCTGGGGCAGGGTTGGGGGGTCATTTTTAGGGGTGGGGTGGATATAGGGCTTGAGGTGGGGGATTGGGCTATTTTTTTTTTTAGGGGTGGGGTAATTTCGTTTTTTGGGGTAGTTTTGTTTTTAGGGTCGGGGTCGGAGTCGTTTTGTTTTTAAGGTGGCTGGGGGGTGTCGGGGAAGGTTTTAGGGCTCAGGGTGGGTGGGGGGGTGTCGGGATAGTTTTGTTTTAGCAACAGGTGGGGGGTTGGGTAGTTTTGTTCTGGGTGGGGTAGTTTTGTTTTTAGGGCTGATGAGGGGGGTCATTTGTTTTTTAGAGTGGGGGTCGGGGAAACTTTTAGGGCTCAGGGTGGGTGGGGTATCGGGGTAGTTCAGTTTTTAGGGGGTGTCTTGGGGGGGTCGGGGTAGTTTTGTTTTTAGGGTAGGTGTGGGGGGTCAGGCTAGTTTTGTTTTTAGGGTGGGGAGTTGGGGTAGGTTTGTTTTTAGGGCGTGTGGGGGTCGAGGTACTTTAAGTATTAGGGGTGGGGTACTTTTGGGCCTTAGGGCGGGTGGCATGATAGAACCATGCATGCCGTTCCACACATGCCTTTACAACGAAAAATCGTTGTAAAGGCATACGTGGAAACAACACGGTCGTTGTTTCGGCCACGTTGGTAAGGCATGCGTGGTTCCCACATGCGTTGTTCCATCATACAACACTCTGAATCCCCTTTAAGCCTCAAAAATTAAAAATTAAAAAACAGCTCCATAGCGAAGTTGAAACATTGGCAACTAGGCTGCTGTGATTTATCAACTCAGCAATTGCCAGGCTGCTAAACGAGCGCGTTTTCCAAATACTGGAGCTCTGCTGCTGTTGCTGAACTGCAAGATATTCAAAAATCTTGCATTGCGAGGGGGCAGCCCTTGTGCCCATCACAAGGTACCCACGGAAAGCGCAACCGACAAGCCAATACAAACAGCGCAGTTCTCCGTCATATTTTCTGCTTCTCAGGGACGAAATCTGGCTTTTGAGTATTTTTTTTAAAGGCGTGGGTAAGGCCGAGTAGAAAAATATTTTTGTTGAATTCTACAATGGTAGACAAGTCTGACAAGGGCTCTGGGCGACGTCACTCCTGCTGTCTGGGGGTTGGCCGACTGCCCACCAACCTGAGACAGGCCGCTTGGCACTTGCTCGATTAGAAATAACAAGGACCCGCTGAGCTGAGTCTGCGCAGGGTCGACGTGCCCCTAACGTTCATGACCGCTGATACAAGAGAGGCATTTTACTCGTGCGCCCTTACTGCCAGCCTCGTCTACGCAGACTACATAAACGCCTTCCAGCTGCGACTTAATTCGCTGGCCACACGGCAGGCCTCAGCTTCAATATATTATTTCATCTGACGGGACCCTGGAGTGTGCCAGCATCACACAATGTATTCTCACTTTTCAGAAGTGCTCAATATCTGTCACAAGTCACAAGCTCATTCCACTACGCCGTGCTGCGGGCTTGAACCACAGAGAGGGCATTTCACAAAAGCCCCGTATTCGGGTATCACACGTTGCTCCAAAGGGTCTTCGTTCACAAGAGGGCACCTTGGTCCGTTCACAAGCATATCATAACGTGTGTTCGTTTATAAGTGTGTTTTCTGGTGTGTGCTCTATCAGCGCGCTCACTTTGTCGTCACTCAAGTGCACCTGAATTTTAGGCAGCCAGCAATGTGCCCACTTATTGCTTAGCAACGATGCACAACTGGCTAACTTGGAAGCGTGCACCTATAGCTCTCCTTTCACCTATACAAACCACTGTGTTGCCTTTCACACCAATATCACAATTGCCACATGCACAGACTGCACGATCTGTTGTTACACAGGTGCGCACCTGCACTTTGAGCATCTGTCTTGCCACGAGTAAGCGCTCAATGTGTCCGCAGTCCGGTGCACTCAGCCTCGCCCACAGTGGCTTGAGTCAAATCAAATCAAATCATTAACATTTATAATGCGCGCTACTCACCCGTGGGGGTCTCAAGGCGCTAGGGGGAAGGGGTTACTGCTGCTCGAAGAGCCAGGTCTTGAGTAGTCTCCGGAATGCGGAGTGGTCCTGGGTGGTCCTGAGGATGGTGGGGAGGGTGTTCCAAGTCTTGGCCGCCAGGTAGGAGAAGGACCTCCCACCCGCCGTGGAGCAGCGGATGCGAGGGACGGCGGCGAGAGCGAGGCTGGTGGAGCGGAGAAGACGGGTGGGAGCGTAGAAGCTGAGGCGACGGTTGAGGTATTCTGGTCCCTTGTTGTGGAGGGCTTTGTGTGCGTGGGTGAGGAGACGGAAGGTGATCCTTTGGCTGACGGGAAGCCAGTGCAGGTGTCTCAGGTGTGCGGAGATGTGGCTGTTGCGGGGTATGTTGAGGATGAGGTGGGCGGAGGCGTTTTGAATTTGTTGCAGACATTTCTGGAGTTTAGCAGTGGTTCCTGCGTATAGGGTGTTGCCGTAGTCCAGGCGGCTCGTGACAAGGGCGTGGGTCACGGTCTTTCTGGTGTCGGCGGGGATCCAACGGAAGATCTTTCGGAGCATGCGGAGGGTGAGGAAGCAGGAGGATGATACGGCGTTGACTTGTTTGGTCATGGTGAGAAGTGGGTCCAAGATGAAGACGAGGTTGCGTGCGTGGTCTGAGGGGGTCGGTGCAGTGCCAAGGGCCGTGGGCCACAAGGAGTCATCCCAGGCGGTCGGGGTGTTACCGAGGATGAGGACTTCCGTTTTGTCTGAGTTCAGTTTCAGACGGCTGAGTTTCATCCAATCTGCGACGTCTTTCATTCCATCTTGCAGGTTGGTCTTGGCGCTGGTGGGGTCCTTGGTGAGGGAAAGTATCAGTTGAGTGTCGTCGGCGTAGGAGGTGATGATGATGCTGTGTTTGCGTACAATGTCGGCGAGGGGGCTCATGTAGACATTGAAGAGTGTCGGGCTGAGCGAGGAGCCTTGTGGGACGCCGCAAATGATCTCGGTGGGGTCTGAGCGAAAAGGTGGGAGGTAGACTCTTTGGGAGCGATTGGAGAGGAAGGAGGCGATCCAGTCCAGGGCCTGGCCTTGGATCCCGGTGGAGCAGAGGCGGGTTATTAGGGTGCGGTGACAGACGGTGTCGAAGGCAGCCGAGAGGTCGAGGAGGATGAGGGCGACTGTTTCTCCGTTGTCCATCAGGGTTCTGATGTCGTCTGTGACTGAGATGAGGGCGGTTTCTGTGCTGTGGTTGGTTCGGAATCCGGACTGAGAGGGGTCGAGAAGGTTGTTGTCTTCAAGGAAGTTGGTAAGCTGCTTGTTGACGGTCTTCTCTATGACTTTGGCAGGGAAGGGGAGGAGCGAGATGGGGCGGAAGTTCTTCAGTAGGGCGTTGACTTCAGAGTGTTTCCAGCTCTCGGGGAAGGTAGCAGATGAAAACGAGGTGTTGATGATGGTCTGGAGGTGCGGGGCGATGATGTCGTCGGCTTTATTGAAGATGAAGTGTGGGCAGGGGTCCGAGGGGGCACCGGAGTGGATGGAGTTCATGGTGGCTTTGGTCTCTTCTGTGTTGATGTGGGTCCAGGCTTTGAGGGTGATGGCTGGGGTTGTGGGTTCTGTGGTGGTCGGCTGGGTCTGGAGTCCAAAGCTGTCGTGTAGGTCGGTGATCTTACGATGGAAGAAAGTGGCGAGGGAGTTGCAAAGGTCTTGTGAGGGCGTGATGGCGTTGGCGTTGGGGTTGGAGAGCTCTTTTACGATGTTGAAGAGTTCTATGCTGTTGTGGCTGTTTTTGTCCAGTCTGTCTGTGAAGAAATTCCTTTTGGCGGCGCAGATCAGGTGATGGTGTTCGCGGGTAGCGTTCTTGAGGGCAGTCATGTAGTCTGCGGTGTGGTCCTTACACCAGGCTTTCTCGAGGGTGCGACAAGTTTTCTTTGATTCCTTAAGGGTGCCAGAGAACCAGAGAGGTTTTTTGGTGTTGGACTGTCTTGGAAGGCGTCTGAGGGGAGCGAGGTTGTCTGCGCAGTTGGTGATCCAGTTCGTGAGGCTGAGGGCTGCGTCGTTGGGGTCGGCGGAGAAGGTGGGTTGGTTGTCGATGAAAGTGGAGAGAAGCTGTTCTTCGGGGATTTTGTTCCACTGTCGACGTGGGATGGGTTGTGTGCGGAGGTGGTGAGTTTCGCGTCGGAAGGTGAAGTGGACACTTCTGTGGTCGGTCCAGTGTAGAGCGGAGGCATGGCTGAAGGATACGTGTTTGCTGGCGGAAAAGATGGGGTCGAGCGTGTGTCCGGCGATGTGGGTGGGGGTGTTCACCAGTTGCTTGAGGCCGAGGTTGGCGAGGTTGGCGAGCAGGGCGGTGGTGTTGGGGTCGTTGTTCTGTTCCAGATGGAAGTTGAGGTCGCCGAGGAGGATGTAGTTCGGCGAGGCGAGGGCGTGCGGGGAGATGAAGTCGGTGATGGACTGGCTGAAGAGGGCGCGCGGTCCGGGGGGACGGTAGATGAGGGATCCTCTGAGGGTGGTCCTGGGGTCTGTGCGGATCTGGAAGTGCAGGTGTTCGGCGGCGAGGGGGGTGTCTTCGGTGGAGGTGGTGACGTTGATGGAGTCTTTGAAGACGATGGCGATTCCTCCTCCTACTTGGTTGGTGCGGTCTTTTCTGGAAATCTTGTAGCTTTCGGGGATGGCTATGGCGATGTCGGGGGCCGAGGAGGCATTCATCCAGGTCTCAGTGATGAAGGCGACGTCTGGTGCGGTGGAGTCCAGGAGGTCCCAGAGTTCAACGGCGTGCTTGTGGACGGATCGTGCGTTGATCAGGATGCATTTGAGGTGGTTGATGACGCGTGGGCTGGCGGTCGTGGTGGTTTCGTGGTGGAAGGTAAGTTTGCAGGTGTGACATACGAAGGGTCCGTGGGTACGTTTCGGGTTGGCTTGGAAGCAGGTGCTGGAGCGCCCCGGGATGAGGGCGTGGAGGGTGATGGGGTCGTAGCGGTGCAGCAGGGTTTGGGAGTGCTGAGGGCCAGGGGTCGTGGCGCTGGCCGCGGGCCAGGCGCGGACGGGCTTGCCTTTGGCGTGACTTTGGAACGCCAGCGGCCGCCATAAGAGAGAGAGGGGGGGAGGGGTCAGCTGTGGGTGGGGGACGGGAGTGGGGCGACGAATGGGAGCTGGGGGGGCGGGGCGTGCAGCAGGTGGCGGCGGGAAAGCGGAGGGAGGGGGGACAGGTAGAGGGGAGAAAAGATGGGGGGGTTAAGGGTGGCGGGGAGTTAGGAAGAAAGTTAGGAGGAAAGTTAGGAAGATAGGGGAGGGGGGGTTACAGAGGTGGAGGTGAGTGAGGGAGAGAGATAGAAGGGTAGAAAGAAAGGAAGATAGGGGAGGGGGGGTTACAGAGGTGGAGGTGAGTGACGGAGAGAGAAAGAAGGGTAGAAAGATAGGACGATAGGGGAGGGGGTGTTACAGAGGTGGAGGTGAGTGAGGGAGAGAGATAGAAGGGTAGAAAGATAGGAAGATAGGGGAGGGGGGTTACAGAGGTGGAGGCGAGTGAGGGAGAAAGATAGGAAGATAGGGGCGTTACAGAGGGGGTGGCGAGTGAGGGAGGTCAGAGAGATGAGTCAGGAGCAGGAGGGCAGACGCGGGAAGATCCAAGAAGAAGGTAAAAGAAGAAGAGGAGCAGAAGAGCAGAAGAGAGAAGATCACAGAAGAAGGTAAAGAAGAAGAGGGGCGGAAGATCCGAAGAGAGAAGATCACAGAAGAAGGTAAAGAAGAAGAGGAGCGGATGATCAGAAGAGAGAAGATCACAGAAGAAGGTAAAGAAGAAGAGGAGCGACGAGCAGCAGAGAGAAGAGCCAAGAAGACGGTAAAGAAGAAGAGGAGCAGAAGAGCAGAAGAGAGAAGATCACAGAAGAAGGAAAAGAAGAAGAGGAGCGACGAGCAGCAGTGAGAAGAGCCAAGAAGACGGTGAAAAAGAAGCGGAGCAGAGGAGAGAAGAGCCTAGAATAAGGACACAGAGGAAGAAGGCACACGCAGGTCGTGGTGCAGAGGAGAGAGAAAGAAGCACACAGATGAAGACAGAAGAAACAACACGCAGGACGGAGAGCAGGGAAGAAAGAAGAGTACAGATGAAGAATACAGATGAAGAGCACAGAGGAAGATCAGAGATGAAGAAAAGAAGCAGGAGAGGAGGTGAGTAGCGCGGGGCAGGGCGAGGGGCAGGGCGGTGGGGGGGGGGTACTTACTGTGATTTTGCTGGGCTTGCTAGGAGGTCTCAGGAGCCTGGGCTGGTGGAGCTGCAGCGGCAGGGGGAGCGACCTACCCTTGGGTCAAGGGTCGCTAACTCTGTCGCGCAGCGGCCGCCATAAGAGGGAGAGGGGGGGAGGGGACAGCTGGGGGCGGGGGACGGGAGTGGGGCGACGAATGGGAGCTGGGGGGCGGGGGCGTGCAGGAGGTGGCAGCGGGAAAGCGGAGGGAGGGGGGACAGGTAGAGGGGAGAAAAGATGGGGAAGGGGGGTTAAGGGTGGCAGGGAGTTAGGAAGAAAGTTAGGAGGAAAGTTGGGAAGATAGGGGAGGGGGGGTTACAGAGGTGGAGGTGAGTGACTGAGAGAGATAGAAGGGTAGAAAGATAGGAAGATAGGGGAGGGGGGGTTACAGAGGTGGAGGTGAGTGAGGGAGAGAGATAGAAGGGTAGAAAGATACGAAGATAGGGGAGGGGGGTACAGAGGTGGAGGTGAGTGAGGGAGAAAGATAGGAAGATAGGGGCGTTACAGAGGGGGTGGCGAGTGAGGGAGGTCAGAGAGACGAGTCAGGAGCAGGAGGGCAGACTCTGGAAGATCCAAGAAGAAGTTAAAAGAAGAAGAGGAGCAGAAGAGCAGAAGAGAGAAGATTACAGAAGAAGGTAAAGAAGAAGAGGGGCGGAAGATCAGAAGAGAGAATATCACAGAAGAAGGTAAAGAAGAAGAGGAGCGGAAGATCAAAAGAGAGAAGATCACAGAAGAAGGTAAAGAAGAAGAGGAGCGACGAGCAGCAGAGAGAAGAGCCAAGAAGACGGTAAAGAAGAAGAGGAGCAGAAGAGCAGAAGAGAGAAGATCACAGAAGAAGGAAAAGAAGAAGAGGAGCGACGAGCAGCAGTGAGAAGAGCCAAGAAGACGGTGAAAAAGAAGCGGAGCAGAGGAGAGAAGAGCCTAGAAGAAGGACACAGAAGAAGAAGGCACACGCAGGTCGTGGTGCAGAGGAGAGAGAAAGAAGCACATAGAAGAAGAACACAGATGAAGACAGAATAAACAACACGCAGGAAGGGGAGCAGGGAAGAAAGAAGAGTACAGATGAAGAATACAGATGAAGAGCACAGAGGAAGATCAGAGATGAAGAAAAGAAGCAGGAGAGGAGGTGAGTAGCGCGGGGCAGGGCGAGGGGCTGGGCGGTGGGGGTGGGGTACTTACTGTGATTTTGCTGGGCTTGCTAGGAGGTCTCAGGAGCCTGGGCTGGTGGAGCTGCAGCAGCAGGGGAAGCGACCTACCCTTGGGTCAAGGGTCGCTAACTCTGTTGCGCAGCGGCCGCCATAAGAGGGAGAGGGGTCAGCTGGGGGCGGGGGACGGGAGTGGGGTGACGAATGGGAGCTGGGGGACGGGGGCGTGCAGGAGGTGGCGGTGGGAAAGCGGAGGGAGGGGGGACAGGTAGAGGGGAGAAAAGATGGGGGAGGGGAGGTTAAGGGTGGCGGGGAGTTAGGAAGAAAGTTAGGAGGAAAGTTAGGAAGATAGGGGAGGGGGGGTTACAGAGGTGGAGGTGAGTGACGGAGAGAGATAGAAGGGTAGAAAGATAGGAAGATAGGGGAGGGGGGTTACAGAGGTGGAGGTGAGTGAGGGAGAGAGATAGAAGGGTAGAAAGATAGGAAGATAGGGGAGGGGCGGTTACAGAGGTGGAGGTGAGTGAGGGAGAAAGATAGAAAGATAGGAAGATAGGGGCGTTACAGAGGGGGTGGCGAGTGAGGGAGGTCAGAGAGACGAGTCAGGAGCAGGAGGGCAGACGCGGGAAGATCCAAGAAGAAGTTAAAAGAAGAAGAGGAGTAGAAGAGAGAAGATCACAGAAGAAGGTAAAGAAGAAGAGGGGCGGAAGATCAGAAGAGAGAATATCACAGAAGAAGGTAAAGAAGAAGAGGAGCGGAAGATCAGAAGAGAGAAGATCACAGAAGAAGGTAAAGAAGAAGAGGAGCGACGAGCAGCAGAGAGAAGAGCCAAGAAGACGGTAAAGAAGAAGAGGAGCAGAAGAGAGAAGATCACAGAAGAAGGAAAAGAAGAAGAGGAGCGACGAGCAGCAGTGAGAAGAGCCAAGAAGACGGTGAAAAAGAAGCGGAGCAGAGGAGAGAAGAGCCTAGAAGAAGGACACAGAAGAAGAAGGCACACGCAGGCCGCGGTGCAGAGGAGAGAGAAAGAAGCAAACAGAAGAAGAACACAGATGAAGACAGAAGAAACAACACGCAGGACGGGGAGCAGGGAAGAAAGAAGAGTACAGATGAAGAATACAGATGAAGAGCACAGAGGAAGATCAGAGATGAAGAAAAGAAGCAGGAGAGGAGGTGAGTAGAGCGGGGCAGGGTGAGGGGCTGGGCGGTGGGGGGGGGTACTTACTGTGATTTCGCTGGGCTTGCTAGGAGGTCTCAGGAGCCTGGGCTGGTGGAGCTGCAGCGGCAGGGGGAGCGACCTACCCTTGGGTCAAGGGTCGCTAACTGTCGCGCAGCGGCCGCCATAAGAGGGGGAGGGGTCAGCTGGGGGCGGGGGACAGGAGTGGAGCGACGAATGGGAGCTGGGGGGGGCAGGGGCGTGCAGGAGGTGGCGTCGGGAAAGCGGAGGGAGGGGGGACAGGTAGAGGGGAGAAAAGATGGGGGAGGGAGGGTTAAGGGTGGAGGGGAGTTAGGAAGAAAGTTAGGAGGAAAGTTAGGAAGATAGGGGAGGGGGGGTTACAGAGGTGGAGGTGAGTGAGGGAGAGAGATAGAAGGGTAGAAAGATAGGAAGATAGGGGAGGGGGGTTACAGAGGTGGAAGTGAGTGAGGGAGAGAGATAGAAGGGTAGAAAGATAGAAAGATAGGAAGATAGGGGAAGGGGGTTACAGAGGTGGAGGCGAGTGAGGGAGAAAGATAGAAAGATAGGAAGATAGGGGCGTTACAGAGGGGGTGGCGAGTGATGGAGGTCAGAGAGACGAGTCAGGAGCAGGAGGGCAGACGCGGGAAGATCCAAGAAGAAGGTAAAAGAAGAAGAAGAGCAGAAGAGAGAAGATCACATAAGAAGGTAAAGAAGAAGAGGGGCGGAAGATCAGAAGAGAGAAGACAACAGAAGAAGGTAAAGAAGAAGAGGAGCGGAAGATCAGAAGAGAGAAGATCACAGAAGAAGGTAAAGAAGAAGAGGAGCGACGAGCAGCAGAGAGAAGAGCCAAGAAGACGGTAAAGAAGAAGAGGAGCAGAAGAGCAGAAGAGAGAAGATCACAGAAGAAAGGACACAGAAGAAGAGGAGCGACGAGCAGCAATGAGAAGAGCCAAGAAGACGGTGAAAAAGAAGCGGAGCAGAGGAGAGAAGAGCCTAGAAGAAGGACACAGAAGAAGAAGGCACACGCAGGTCGCGGTGCAGAGGAGAGAGAAAGAAGCACACAGAAGAAGAACACAGATGAAGACAGAAGAAACAACACGCAGGACGGGGAGCAGGGAAGAAAGAAGAGTACAGATGAAGAATACAGATGAAGAGCACAGAGGAAGATCAGAGATGAAGAAAAGAAGCAGGAGAGGAGGTGAGTAGAGCGGGGCAGGGTGAGGGGCTGGGCGGTGGGGGGGGGGTACTTACTGTGATTTCGCTGGGCTTGCTAGGAGGTCTCAGGAGCCTGGGCTGGTGGAGCTGCAGCGGCAGGGGGAGCGACCTACCCTTGGGTCAAGGGTCGCTAACTCTGTCGCGCAGCGGCCGCCATACGAGGGAGAGGGGGGGGGAGGGGTCAGCTGGGGGTGGTTGACGGGAGTGGGGCGACGAATGGGAGCTGGGGGGGCAGGGGCGTGCAGGAGGTGGCGTCGGGAAAGCGGAGGGAGGGGGGACAGGTAGAGGGGAGAAAAGATGGGGGTGGGGGGTTAAGGGTGGCAGGGAGTTAGGAAGAAAGTTAGGAGGAAAGTTAGGAAGATAGGGGAGGGGGGTTACAGAGGTGGAGGTGAGTGAGGGAGAGAGATAGAAGGGTACAAAGATAGGAAGATGGGGGAGGGGGTTTACAGAGGTGGAGGTGAGTGAGGGAGAAAGATAGAAAGATAGGGGCGTTACAGAGGGGGTGGCGAGTGAGGGAGGTCAGAGAGACGAGTGAGGAGCAGGAGGGCAGACGCGGGAAGATCCAAGAAGAAGGTAAAAGAAGAAGAGGAGCAGAAGAGCAGAAGAGAGAAGATCACAGAAGAAGGTAAAGAAGAAGAGGGGCGGAAGATCAGAAGAGAGAAGACAATAGAAGAAGGTAAAGAAGAAGAGGAGCGGAAGATCAGAAGAGAGAAGATCACAGAAGAAGGTAAAGAAGAAGAGGAGCGACGAGCAGCAGCGAGAAGAGCCAAGAAGACGGTAAAGAAGAAGAGGAGCAGAAGAGAGAAGATCACAGAAGAAGGAAAAGAAGAAGAGGAGCGACGAGCAGCAGTGAGAAGAGCCAAGAAGACGGTGAAAAAGAAGCGGAGCAGAGGAGAGAAGAGCCTAGAAGAAGGACACAGAAGAAGAAGGCACACGCAGGTCGCGGTGTAGAGGAGAGAGAAAGAAGCACACAGAAGAAGAACACAGATGAAGACAGAAGAAACAACACGCAGGACGGGGAGCAGGAAAGAAAGAAGAGTACAGATGAAGAGCATAGAGGAAGATCAGAGATGAAGAAAAGAAGCAGGAGAGGAGGTGAGTAGCGCGGGGCAGGGCGAGGGGCTGGGCGGCGGGGGGGGGGGGTACTTACTGTGATTTCGCTGGGCTTGCTAGGAGGTCTCAGGAGCCTGGGCTGGTGGAGCTGCAGCGGCAGGGGAGCGACCTACCCTTGGGTCAAGGGTCGCTAACTCTGTCGCGCAGCGGCCGCCATAAGAGGGAGGGGGGGGGAAAGGGGTCAGCTGGGGGCGGGGGACGGGAGTGGGGCGACGAATGGGAGCTGGGGGGGCGGGGTCGTGCAGGAGGTGGCGGCGGGAAAGCGGAGGGAGGGTGGACAGGTAGAGGGGAGAAAAGATGGGGGAGGGGGGGTTAAGGGTGGCGGGGAGTTAGGAAGATAGGGGAGGGAGGTTACAGAGGTGGAGGTGAGTGAGGGAGAGAGATAGAAGGGTAGAAAGATAGGAAGATAGGGGAGGGGGGGTTACAGAGGTGGAGGTGAGTGAGGGAGAGAGATAGAAGGGTAGAAAGATAGGAAGATAGGGGAGGGGGGTTACAGAGGTGGAGGTGAGTGAGGGAGAAAGATAGAAAGATAGGAAGATAGGGGCGTTACAGAGGGGGTGGCGAGTGAGGGAGGACAGAGAGATGAGTCAGGAGCAGGAGGGCAGACGCGGGAAGATCCAAGAAGAAGTTAAAAGAAGAAGAGGAGCAGAAGAGCAGAAGAGAGAAGATCACAGAAGAAGGTAAAGAAGAAGAGGGGAGGAAGGTCAGAAGAGAGAAGATCACAGAAGAAGGTAAAGAAGAAGAGGAGCGGAAGATCAGAAGAGAGAAGATCACAGAAGAAGGTAAAGAAGAAGAGGAGCGACGAGCAGAAGAGAGAAGAGCCAAGAAGACGGTAAAGAAGAAGAGGAGCAGAAGAGCAGAAGAGAGAAGATCACAGAAGAAGGAAAAGAAGAAGAGGAGCGACGAGCAGCAGTGAGAAGAGCCAAGAAGACGGTGAAAAAGAAGTGGAGCAGAGGAGAGAAGAGCCTAGAAGAAGGACACAGAAGAAGAAGGCACACGCAGGTCGCGGTGCAGAGGAGAGAGAAAGAAGCACACAGAAGAAGAACACAGATGAAGACAGAAGAAACAACACGCAGGACGGGGAGCAGGGAAGAAAGAAGAGTACAGATGAAGAATACAGATGAAGAGCACAGAGGAAGATCAGAGATGAAGAAAAGAAGCAGGAGAGGAGGTGAGTAGCGTGGGGCAGGGTGAGGGGCTGGGCGGTGGGGGGGGTACTTACTGTGATTTCGCTGGGCTTGCTAGGAGGTCTCAGGAGCCTGGGCTGGTGGAGCTGCAGCGGCAGGGGGAGCGACCTACCCTTGGGTCAAGGGTCGCTAACTCTGTCGCGCAGCGGCCGCCATAAGAGGGAGAGGGGGGGAGGGGTCAGCTGGGGGCGGGGGACGGGAGTGGGGCGACGAATAGGAGCTGGGGGGGCGGGGGCGTGCAGGAGGTGGTGGCGGGAAAGCGGAGGGAGGGGGGACAGGTAGAGGGGAGAAAAGATGGGGGAGGGGGAGTTAAGGGTGGCGGGGAGTTAGGAAGAAAGTTAGGAGGAAAGTTAGGAAGATAGGGGAGGGGGGGTTACAGAGGTGGAGGTGAGTGAGGGAGAGAGATAGAAGGGTAAAAGATAGGAAGATAGGGGAGAGGGGGTTACAGAGGTGGAGGTGAGTGAGGGAGAGAGATAGAAGGGTAGAAAGATAGGAAGATAGGGGAGGGGGGTTACAGAGGTGGAGGCGAGTGAGGGAGAAAGATAGAAAGATAGAAAGATAGGGGCGTTACAGAGGGGGTGGCCAGTGGGGGAGGTCAGAGAGACGAGTCAGGAGCAGGAGGGCAGACGCGGGAAGATCCAAGAAGAAGGTAAAGAAGAAGAGGAGTGGAAGATCAGAAGAGAGAAGATCACAGAAGAAGGTAAAGAAGAAGAGGAGCGACGAGCAGCAGAGAGAAGAGCCAAGAAGATGGTAAAGAAGAAGAGGAGCAGAAGAGCAGAAGAGAGAAGATCACAGAAGAAGGAAAAGAAGAAGAGGAGCGACGAGCAGCAGTGAGAATAGCCAAGAAGACAGTGAAAAAGAAGCGGAGCAGAGGAGAGAAGAGCCTAAGAAGGACACAGAAGAAGAAGGCACATGCAGGTCGCGGTGCAGAGGAGAGAGAAAGAAGCACACAGAAGAAGAACACAGATGAAGACAGAAGAAACAACACGCAGGACGGGGAGCAGGGAAGAAAGAAGAGTACAGATGAAGAATACAGATGAAGAGCACAGAGGAAGATCAGAGATGAAGGAAAGAAGCAGGAGAGGAGGTGAGTAGCGCGGGGCAGGGCGAAGGGCTGGGCGGTGGGGGGGGGGGTACTTACTGTGATTTCGCTGGGCTTGCTAGGAGGTCTCAGGAGCCTGGGCTGGTGGAGCTGCAGCGGCAGGGGGAGCGACCTACCCTTGGGTCAAGGCTGGGCCTTTTAGTAGCTACTAAAGGCCCGTCACTTGTGTGCAGAAACACAACGCCAATAAGGCTGAATGGGCTTCAGGCCCACCCTGAAGTGTCCTGCTGGACACATTCTAGTGTGTGTTACACAGCCACTCCTCGAGAGCTGGACTGTAACGGCCACACCACACCCATCCAACACAGGTGTCACCAATCAGGTGACCCTGCAAATAAAATAGCCTGAGTGATCGTGCTTATGGCCAGTTACCAGTACAGTAACCATGTCTCTGTGTCCATCATTTATTTAGTATACGGGCCCAGGGCCCATGACTTTGCACACCCTTCCCTGTCGTGTCATAGGGCCAGATGTATGAAAAAGGCCTTTTGCGAATCGGAAATAGCGATTTTTAATTAATCGCTATTTCTGATTCTCAAAATGCAATGTATCATATTTGCGATTTGGTAACAGCGATTTCTCAAAAATCGCAAATACTATTACCGAATTGCAAATTGCGATACAGCCCCCATTCGCATCTATGGGCCTGTCGGCCCATATTTGCGACTATTTTGCATGTCCCAAATTGCGAATACCTAACTGGAATTCGCAATTTTGGGAAATGCAAAGTCCAGGGTGCTGGGGGCCTAAGGCCCCCTCTGCTGCACCCCAAAACATTTTTTAACAACATGTGAGGTGCACACATGCCAAAAGGGCATGTGTGCTTTTCAGTTACATTTTAAAAAATGCATTTTAAATGTATTTTAAAAATTTGCACATGGTTTCCACCAAGTTCAACTGGTGGTAATAGCGATTCCTTAATGCCCAATTCGCATTAAGGAATTGCTTCATACATGTGCTTTAGAAATCGCAAATAAGGATTCCTTATTTGCGATTTCTTATTTAGAAAGTCGCAATTTGCGACTCTCTAAACAGGGTCGCAATTTTAAGGAATCGCTATTTTTGCGATTCCCTAAAATTGCATTCAGAATGCCTTTGATACATTCTGAAATAGCTTTTTGCATTCGCAAACGGGCATTCGCACCGTTTGCAAATGCAAAAAGCTTTGATACATCTGGCCCTTAGTCCGGGTTTCTGCACTTTCCAGGACACGCACATTTCTTTGCTTGGCGTGTGCTGCGCTGGAGAAGGAGCTTCAATTACAGCCTCTTTCAAAGTACTATGCAGCTCCTCTAGTGTTTGAAGTTCACAAAAAGTATGGAAACTGAGATTCTGAGTGCACTGGGGGCAGGGTAAGGTGTTTTGGGGATGGGACTAGAGACATGGCTAAAAAGTTAAAAGAACAAAATCTGCTGCAACAGTTTTGTTGGCCTTTCACCTTCAGGTGAATAAATGGGATAGGCGAAACTCATGTAATTCCATGTAGCATAACCACGCAAAATTACCCTAAAATTCCACAGGATTGTGCAGAATTATGCAAGAATAGTAATTCTGCATTTAGCGCTATTTTAGTAAGGCAATATCCCTCCTTGAGTCAAAAATGGAGGGGGCTCCAGCGTGCACTAACAAACAGTGCTAAATGCAACTGAACATGAATAGAGAGCACGAGCTGCTCGCCCTCGCTAAATGTATGCTTAGGGTAGGATTTTCCTCAACTAACTGCCAGCAATTATTGCAAGTTTTTAGTGCATAAATGCACACTCACATACAAAATAGACGCAAGGATGCTTTGTGCCCTAAGAAAATAGTGCGAAATGCAACAGGATATAAATGGGTTTGCGAACAGCCTCTTGCTCTCACTACATGTGCTCTTGTGGTACGATTTTTTTCCACCAAATAACTCTTAATTGCACGAGTGGCATAATTACATAATTTCGGTAATTCTGTGTTAAAGATCAATGCTGAATTACTGAAAACACTAGGGCTACTCCGGAGGAACTGAAATTCAACCCAGGCCTAGTAGATACATATAAAATATAACCTGCACACATTAAGTGGAATAGAGGTGCAAGTTAAGGTGATCAGTGGGAACTGTATTTTCTTATGTTATTAAAACTCAGTTGGCTAATGTGTTCAGTGCAAATGACTGTGTGTGCAACTAGACAGTCAGAAATCTGAATCATCCATAGTTCACTGTGGAATGAGACTCGTATACTTCTAGTACTATGAGGTCCCAGCCTGAATATTAAACTCTTGCAAATATGCATGTCATTATTTTGAAATTGTATTACACACAATATAAGAAAGGCTGCTGTAAAATATGCAAGGAGATTAAGGGGGAATTTACTAAAAGCTACTGTGTTGCATCAAAGGAAGAGTGAAAAACAGTGGCAGTGTGTGACTGGGTGTGCCTGATTGCCCGCCCCCCGTCATGGGCTTGGGGGGTGGAAAAGCTCCTAGCACAGAGGTCCTCGCTATGGGGAATGGAGTCCTTGAGGCAGGCAAGGATATGTGGCTTTCTTGGTCACCTTTTATGCTGGCCTCTGGGGAAATGGAGGTCCCAGGTGTCAATCCCGATGCGGGGAAGGAATTCCATGCCTGCCTGCTTCCCTAGCAAGCAGATAAAATGCATCAACACCCAGGCCCTGGCCCACACTGAGGTTATTACTCCAAATTATGGCAAAGTCCTACCACTCATTTTCTTAGATGGCAAATTTAAAAAGAGATACATCTTTAATGTTGTGTATGTCAGCATATGTGCGGGAGGGAAGGCAGTGGATTCCAGTTCTTTACCCCAACTGGTCCTTGGAGAGGGGAGTGGGCAGTAGTTTGCCAGTATTATTGGCCCTGAAGAGACCAATCCTAGTACTGTGGGTGGGTTATTGACCAAGTACGTAGTGCATCTTTGCAGGGCACTGGGTGGTTTTTCTTTACAGCAGGGCATCTTTTCTGCTGGCATTACCTCCCAGGTCCTGGGTCTGTTCAAATGTCTCCCGATTGTGCTAGGGCTCTTAAGTAGGGTGGGATGTTCTAGATGCCAGGCACCCTGCCCAATCCTAAAATGCCACAGCATCTCTTCATAATTGTCCCAACCCTACAGCACATGGTTCAGGGATAATGTAGATTTTCCCCAGCTTGATGGTCAGAAAATGAGGATTTTATTAAATACACAGAGGCTACAATTATTGCAATCTCCTTTATTGCCACTACTCACCGCAGCCCTTTAAAGAATATAGAACTTCAACAAAATTCTAAACACAACAAAAGGCCAGAACTCCCAGACATCATCCTCCTTTTTTAGCATACTTTTGAACACAACATAAACACATTTTCCAGTTACTTCACAAAATTGTAGATCAACGTCCTAAAAACATTTCTCCTGGCACAACTATTTCTCATCAGGTCAATGCTTCTTCTATCTGCTTCTTATATTACACAAAGGCTATAGGAAAAAAAACACAACAAAATTAACTATAGGGGATGGGTTAAAGAGAGGTATAATATTAGTCTTTTTGTCTCTAATAAAATCCACATTTTCTGACCATCAACGTGGAGGAAATCTAAATTTTATTGTACAACCAGAGGCTAACTTTATTGTGAGTTAAAAGCTTATGTAATAAACAAGAAGCAACATTCACCACAGGTTTAAAATAAAACCTGAAAATTCTTTCCATCATTCGACCAGTCAGCACATCTCAAACTATCCTGCAATGCTCTCCCAACATGAAAGATTTTGAAAGCAGAAACACTCCTCAATGAATGTGCACCAAACAAACTGACATCCACACCTGCATTTTCATCACCTCTTTCACCCAACAAGCAAGAGTAGGTGCAGGCACAGCTTCATACGGTTGCCAAACATATATTAACAACTGCTTCTCAGACGGCCTTAGTTGAGATGTTCTCCTTTCATACTCTTTAATGCAACAAGCCACACATAATCTCTCATGCTTGTCAAAATAAGGGTAAAACTAGTTTCTGAATTTGTCTTAGTCCTTTTATTTAAATAAAAACAAACCCCTTCTGGACTGAAAATCCTTCAACTAATATTGAATGCCCTCACATCAGAAACCATTCAAAAAGAGAGTAAACACAGTAAAAGACAACTTGTGGGACAAATTCCTCAAACGCAGGTCTGCATTGGCTCCCAAACTCTCTAGATAACTTAGCACCCTAGTAATGTCCCAAAGAGAGTTGCATCTCAAGACTAGGAGTTTCAATACTCTTATACTTTGCATCAAATACTTTACCCAAACATTCTGCCCAACAGTAACATAATCCAATAAAACAAGTCCTGCAGCAATTGCAGATCTATGAACATTAATGGTCCCGTGAGACAGATCTGACCTAAAGAAATGTAACAAATAATTTACCACCGCAACAACATCCACTGAAACAGGATCAAAATCCCTCTTCACACACCAGTGAACCCATTTCTGCCATGCCAATTTAGTCCTGGTGCCTGGTGCCCAGGATTCTCTAATAAGGTTTGAAGCCTCTTGCAAAAGTCCTGGCACCTCCCAAATATGCCTGAAATTTTCCATGGCACTAACCTCACCTGATCTGACATTACCAGGTCGTGAATTTCTCCTAATGGACCCAACAGAATCTCCTGGAATGCTAGCAAGAGAAATGAAATATCTATTGACATCTTTAAAAGAATCGAGTACCACACCTGTGACTTCCAAAGAGGCGCCGTTTCCTTCCACCTGTGCACCACCAGTCACATGAGTAATCATTGAGAACAGTGGAAATGCATATGGCTTGAGACCCCTCCAATCCCGGTTAAATTCATCTATTCCTGCTGTACCCAGAACCGGACGGCAGCAGAAGAATTTCTCTTACAGGGCATTCAACCAGCTCGCAAACAGATCCACCTGACCAGGACCCCGATCTCCAACAACCTCAGAAGAATTTACCTGCTCAGTGTCCAATCGCTGGAGTCCCTGTACGTGAATACCAATTGCCCTCCACATTCTTCAACCATTGAATATGTTCCACCTGTACTAAAGCATCCTGGCCCAAACAACAATCCCAGAAGATCTTACTAAATCCACCAAATATTTCAATCGCAGACCCCCCCCAATCTTGTTCACATATCTCATTGCTGATACATTGTCAATCTTCAAGAGTACTGAGCACAGCGCTTCGTCCGTCGTGGAACTCCTTATACCAAATTTATATGAAGTTTCTTTTCCTTCTCTGTCTAAATACTGCCAGTTTAAATTGAGCCACAATGTGCTCCCCAGCCTGCCAAACTCGCATCGGACTCTGTCAACACCTCCATATTCTTTAACCACCACACTTGCTTCCTCTGAATGCACAGTTTGCTCCGAATACATCAGACCTACTCAAGTTCAAAGGTCCTGGAAAAATAGCCTGATTCATGGATGACATCCAAATTAGGATCTATTTTTAACAGAATGCTTTTCCTTCTTTACATCGAAATTGCTGTGTTTGCATTTCCAAGAAAACACACAGCCCTCTGGACCCACTCTCTCAATTCCTCCACAGCCAGCGGCTTTTTTGTAATTATAGGCTTACTCAGCCATACCAAAATTTTAGTTAGTGGGCCCATGCGATCCAAAACTCTATCCTGACACATGGTTAGACCTTGTCTAATCCTTTCCTTGGACCTCGATCCCCTGTGCCCATGAAAGCTAATATCTTAGCATCCAAATCTGGTGTAGCAGCAATTTTGTTCCCTAAATTTGGCCTAGGACACTCTCATCTTAATCTCATCGTAACATCTTTAGGAATCTGTTTTCACAGCCATGTTTCAACATAATCTCCTGCATGCGGAGCTGGGGTACACTCAGGGGAAATCAGATGCTTTAACAGCATAGGGTCAAACATGTAATCTCCCAGTAGATCTGTTAAAGGCCCTGCATCATCACCTTTAACCTCTTCAACGTTCTCTGATCACTGAACAGTGCCAAGTTCTCCCTTATCAGAGTAAAAAGCTGATGAACAGCTTCATTCAACCTCTGCACTGGCAAACAAATCATCGCAAAGAACAGAAAATGTTTAAGTACTCATGTTTTTTTATTGTTTTTTCTGGACCCTTTGTCTGGTCCCATTGCGTGTCCTCGACACAATCATGTTTTGTGCTGTCACAAAATCTTACATCTGTCCCAGTTGATCTATGTTTCTTAGGGCCATATGTACGAAAGATTTTTCCCATAGACACAGAATGGGTAAAATCCTTTCGTACATCTGGCCCTTAGTCACACCCTGAATCATTTCCAAATGTTTTCGTTTACTGCTCACCTAACCCCCTTTTACAAGTGGACCCCCCACCAGCAGACCAAAATCTTTCATCTTGGTTCATTATGCTTTTTTCTTTCAGGAAATCATCAATCTTTTTTTTCCATCTAGTTGTCTAAATGTGCTGTAGATTTATTTAGCAAATTACAATTTTCTTCACCCAACCCAGTATCCATTCCCCAGACTATGAGATTGTAACATAATGTTCAAAATCCTAACTTCCAAAACTCTTTCCTAAACCAAAAAATACATTCCTCAAATTTGAAAGTGAGAGAGCATAGTTTACTTAACCATATTAAAATGAAATGCTTATATCAATATGTAATGATGCTGCATAGAAAACAATAATAATAGCGGTTTACTTAAACGCGCACCTGAATTATGACCACGGTAAATGGCCACCAATGTATACGAGAATTAATAATGATGAATAAAATGTTTTGTTGGTTTAATTAAGTTTAACATTCATAATCTTTATAGGCCTTAAGTTAGCGTGAGCTGCAAAATTCAGCTACCCAGCTCTCATATTAAATGCATTTTTCTGTTTTTCCAGTGCGCTGACTCACAAAGGGCCATGACCCTGCAAATGTTCTTTTTCTTCAGCATCGAAGATGAATGTATCTATGTTAACACCGTTCCCAAGCGCATACTCTGTGCCTTGGTTTAAAAAGTATGAGCAAATTGAAACAAGTGTAGATTAATGTTATGTACAAGGTCACTTAGACCGATGGACAATGAATCTGCTGACCCAAAGGACGTGCCAAAGAGTGAAGTAACGCCGGATGTGCCACCTCCGAAGACGTCAATTATGAAGACCAATCAAAGAACTATGAATTAATGTGGGGTGACAATTGGGATTACGAAATGCTAAATTTGATAGGTTCAAGATAGTGGGGTATAGTAAGTGTCCAATAGAATTTTGGGGGAATGTACTACGAAAAAGGGATAAAACCCATGTTACAGAAGGGTCATTAGAATTTGGTAGGAATGCTATTGATTTTATCCAGAAACTCTGTCACTCTGTTTGGTGACTTGAGACTTATTAGAAACGGTCCTCACCCATAGACTGCCCTTTTTCACTTATCCTCCTTATGAGGGAAGTGCCCACTTTTGCCCTTTAGTTGAGTCCTGATTGATTGCGCTTTTACTGATGTCCTGAAGACGAAGACTGGACCTGTGTGCTGACCTAACCTTTGGAGGGTAATTATGACAATGCAATTGTAATTTGTCTGTTTGCTTTTCCTTTCTAGGTACCAACTGCTAATTTTGATAGAGACCATAGCTAGATGTTTTCCAAATTGGTGTTCTAAATTGTTTTGCATGAAGCCCAACATGCCAATGCTAATCAGTGGTTAGAATAAGGTGATCACTAAATTGACGCAAATAGACAACCGACTGACGTTATGCTATGTTGAACTGACGCGTATTTGACACTCTGCTGTATTCAGATCTATGTTTGCGCTGTGCTACATTCTGATGTTTATGATTCTTGCCTTATTGAAACCTTACCAAAGTTGCCATATCATAACCATGCTATTGTGTTTCTTGGCCTTGAGATTGACACATCTAATTCTAGATTGTAATTAATAGTGAATAAACTTCATAAAATTCTATCAAAGGTGTGGTTATTCATGGCTGAAAGGTCATGGTTGCGTTGTCAATTTGATTAATGACTTTGACCAAAGTGAAATGTATTGTGGTGATAAATATTGATAACATTAATGATATATTGATTGATATATTGATCAGCTGTCTCGTCTTACGGAGTCTCTCAACTGGGTCAAAATATTCATTGGCCTAAAACGAGTCTTAATGTGTAATAAATTAAGATAAAAGGACGCGTTAACAGTTCTGGTAGCAGAGCGACGGTTTGGCCCTTTGGGGCCCTAAGACGAGGAATCATTGTTTAAATTGTTTTTCTGTGATATTGCAAATCGGAGGTATGATGGGTTTCTAAGTTCTCCATGACTTTCCCGGGATCTCGGAGCCTGCCTAAGTGAGTTGGGAATGTTCTTGGCGTCATAGCGTGTGTGGTATAGGGTTTTTGCGCTTGCTCAGCTTATGCCTTTTGCAGGTGATTGTGAAATCTGTGTGTATTAGGCCAGGTAAATGTTGTTTTAGTAGGAGTGGGCGTACTCCACAGTACGACAGTAAGGAAGTATGCGTACTTCATGTGAGTGTGGTGCTTTGTGCTAAAAATTATCCACGTGGTTGGTTGTTTATGTACGGACCCGTCGTGGTCTAAGACTCCGGAGTATATTGACAAGTGTAGGAGACACTTGGATTTATGTTGTAATCTGGGCGGTTTAGTAGGTCAATCGGGCGTGACTGACAAGTCGAGTTTGAGTCAGAGAGTATGTGTTAAACCTTCGATGGAGATTTGGCAAGCTCTAAAGTGCACTAGGGCGAACCATTGACAAGTCGAGAGTAGAATTTGCGGGTCGAATTCTGCTTGTGTATGTGGGGACTGAGAAAGAGAGAGTAGTGGACGAGGCTTTAAGTGAAATCTCTGTAAAGTTCTGAAGTGAATGTGTTACCCTTCCTGTAGTAAACCGACAGATTTGTGTTGTTGTTAAGGTGCTCGCAGTGAGATTTTGCATTAGTTTGTGTGAATCCAGTGAAGGGCAGACGAGCCGCAAGACTTTGTCAGCTGCAGTGTGTGAGTGTGACGTCAGTGGTGCCGCACTGAGATAGGTCAGTTGTCGAGAAGGGTCGCGCACGGATTGGATGCTGTCTGTGAAAGGCAATAGGTTGAGAAAGGTGGGTGAAGAGTGTCCTGGGAATTAAAGTCACTTTTTGATTAAATGCAAATAAGAGAAAAAACGCAAAGATGAATTTTGTCAAGGCTTTTAAGAGTGCTCTGAAAGGAGACGTGTATATTATGGCAACTGATGGGGCCTACACCGCCTGAGGGTACTCCAGCTTACATGGTTATGGAGGAGAAGGGTGTTTTGCCTTGCTTATGGATGAAACAGTGGCGCAAGTTAACAGAGAAGGAGGGATGTTTAGCGTTCCCAGAACATGGGACGTTTAATCCAAAGGTTGTAGAGAACTTAAGATGGATGCTAAGTACACAAAAACCACCTCTGAGGCCAGCTTAATATGAGGCTTTAGCAATTTGGGACTTAATGGCTCTTAAACACAGACAAGAAAGGTTCCAGAGAAGGCTAAAAAGGGCAGAAAAATCCTATGCAGAATCTAGGTGGGATAACAAGAACAAAATGTGGAGACGAGGGATTGTTGACGGATTAAAATTGTTCCCCACAATAGCTCAAGGAGAAGAGTCACAGGGAAAGAAAGCCTCCTGTAAAACAGATAAGGACTCTAGTAAGTCTAAAGAGAATAAGAGACCTTGGGAAGAGGAAGACGATTCAGACGATGAGGAATTCATGGACAGATTATTACATGATCGCCCGCCACCTTATGCGGTGAGCGACAGTGTTCCAAGCACTAGAATGGGTCCTGGGAACCAGACGCAGGAGAAGGGAGTTACTGATACGGTACAGACTAGTGATATGACTTCGATACAGAATGGTATCAGTGTACCCACTGCTCCAGACATACAGATACAGTTGCAACCTCTGCCGCAGATAGAGAGAATCTATCCAGACGTCCCAGTACTTGAGACTACTACAAATCTGATAGTGCCTCCAGACCGGATATATACAAAACCAAGGTTAGTGCAGATTGAGTCAACTCCGAAATTGCTGTCCCAGCCGCAGCCACAATTGATACCAGGGTATAACCCAGTAGCTGGTCCTCCATTAGTACCTGTCCCGGGTACTTTGGAACAGACCTATGGAGTTACTGCTCCACGGAGTTTGGGACCAGGTCAGACACCTGCTGCCATATCGTTACCAATTACTGTCGGTCCACCAGTGCCATTGTATGCCCAAGGCAAATCTGGCATATGTGATCAGGGAGTAATGACCCAAGGTGCGATAAGAGGAGGGCCCATAGGAACTCCCCAGATAATGGCTCCGGGAGAACAAGCAGTCAAAAAGCTGAGGTCCTTAATAGACCTTAGCCCAGTGGAAGCACCCTTAGAAGCAATGCGTCAGGCAGGGTTAGGGGTTTTAACTCCACAAATGACGAGTACGAAAACCTCACAGTCACCAATGATACATGCAGGGAACATTTCACTGCAAGGTTTTACAGTGCAGCAGCTAAATGAATGGCTATAAAGAACTTATACTTCACAAAAGACTACAGTGACTGCAGTTGAACCGGAAAAGGTAGGGCAAGATGACTACCTAAATTTTGTAAGACTGGGAGTGGAAGCTGCTGAATTAGTGGAAGGTACGATGGGAGTAAACAGATTAGAGTCCTACACTGAGACAGAACTTAGATTCCTTTGCCCCAAGATTACCAAAGAAGTGGGCAAGGTGCATCAGAGATTAGCAAACCTGGCAGACAAATACAATATTGACATTGAAAACACTAAACATTTGAAAAGAAGTTACAGATTAGACTTTGATTCGAAAGATTTTGAGCACATGAGGTCTGCTGGAATGAGGGCACACTTAAAAGAGCTATTGCAAAGTGCGCAAATTTGGGGTGCATTAGAAAAATGGGAAGGCAGATGGGCAAAGAAAAGAGATAAGGAAAAAGGTGACAGTCCAGGGTCAAGTCAAACCAAAACCTCGCCCGACACAGAATCAGTAAAAATACTACCCATGAGAGAAACAGCTGGTGGTGTTTTAGTACATGCACCATGGTCCAGAGGAGACATCCTATCCTTTACTACCGATTATCCCAGATTGAGGCAGAAGCCGATCGAGTGGTATCAACAAACAGACAGGTTTGTGAAGCTTGCGAAGTGTCTTTGGGAAGACTTGAATACCTTGTTCGAGATCATTGTTCCGCCTGATTTGTGGCTCGAGTGTAAGAGAGGGGTAGATTGGCCGACGAAGGAGCCGGCAAGGGATAAGGTGACCGGAGCTCCCTCTGAGGAGGTGATGAAGTACTATCATAAGGTGATTGAGTTTTTGAAACAAAAGGTGTCGCCGAAGGTGACTGATTGGGAAAAGATTGACCGGACCTCACAGGAGGTTAAGGAATCAATACATGCTTATTATGAGAGGTTGTTAAAAGCATTCAAACATTACAGTGGTACTGAGACTATTGAGCCAAAGGACATGAACCACCTCATGTTCAGATTTGTTGAAGGGCTGATACCAGAGGTCAGTCAAATGATTAAGAATCATTTGATTTGTTGGCAAGCGAAGCCAATTGATGAGGTGTTGCAGTATGCGAAATATTGTAGTGACGAAACTGAGTTAAAGCAGAAAAAGCTGAAAGAGAAAGTGATGGTGATGCAGATAAGGGCTGCACAGGCAGGAATACAGGGAAATGGAGACCAGCAGATGATACAGCAGCAGCCACAAATGAATGGTGTTCGTGAATCGCGGTCCAGACTTGAATACCGTTGTGGTTCAAAATGACGTACAAGGGGTGAAAAAGATGTCACGCGTGTGGGGGTGCGGGGGTGTGGGGCACTGGAAACGGAAGTGCCCGAATGTGGTACAGGATGGTGTCGTTCAACAAAGCACTAATGCCGGTACATTACAAAATGTAAGATGTCCAAAACTGAGAAATCAAAATCTGAATTTTCAAAATAACATGGTACAGATGCAAGGGGTACAGCCCATGCAGCAGATGCATATGCCGCGTTTTCAGCCAGCGCAGATGCAGCAAGTACAACAGCAGGTTCCCATGGTACCTAGACAGCAAATGCAATTACCAATGGCTCCAATGGGACAGCAACAGGTCATGCTTCCTCAACAGGTCACAGGTCAGGTAATTAGTCAAAATAATACAGTACAGCAATTCCCATTACGAGGTGAAAAAGGCATGAATGGAGAATGGTCGGATGATAGCTCAGATAGTGAAGAATGCAGGCTTCCAGCATCCCTAGAGGTGGATCAGAGGAGTCCCTATGTGGAAGGGAAGGTAATGGGTTACAAAGTCTCATTTTTGGTTGATACCGGAGCTACACGCTCTACAGTCAGAAGTGCAGAGGTTCCAAAACTACCACTTTCGGGGCGTACTATAAGGGTAGTCAGTGTAGCAAACCAATACCTGACAAACCCGATTACAGATCCAGTGCAAGTTGAGATCGGCAACTTCCAGGGACTGCATAGATTTGTAGTCTGCGATTCAAGTCCGGTATCTTTACTGGGAAGGGACTTACTGTGCAAAAAAAAAAATGTTCGATTACCTGTTCCAATGATGGAATCGAAGTACAGACAAATAGTGATGCTGAAGGAGATGAAGGTCAGTTCTCAGAGGAAGAGACAGGGACGGCAAATGAGGATTATCTGTTGATTACCCTGTTTCCGATGCTTACAATGATTGACCCACCTGTCGAGTTACAGGGAACAGTGACAGAGAAAGTGTGGGATGTGACAGGAAAGGAAGTGGGACTAATAAAAGGTGTGGAACCAGTAAAGCCAAATGAAGTGTTTCCCCAGGTACCGCAATATCATATGGCACAAGATGTTCTCATTGAAGTGTCACAAATAATTGCAGATTTTCTGAAACAGGGAGCTCTGAAAGAGGTGTTGAGTAGCCCGTGCAATTCACCGATAATGGGTCTGAAAAAGCCTTGTGGGAAAGTTCGAATTGAGCAAGATTTGAGGAAAATAAATGAGATTGTGGTCAAATGCTGCCCCATAGTACCCAATCTAGCAGTGATCATGTTTCAGGTTCCGTGTGATGCTGAATGGTTCACCGTTATACACTTGTCGCAGGCATTCTTTTCGATACCTCTCATGAGGACAGTCAATTTTTGTTCAGTTTCAAATTCCTGGATAAGGTGTACAGTTGGTGCAGAATTCCTCAAGGGTTTTCTGAATCACCGTCTATCTTCAATCAGATATTGAAAAAAGACTTAGAATCCTTAGTACTGCCTTTTAACTCGACTCTAGTGCAGTACATCAATGACTTGCTGATTGCATCCAAAACAAGGGATAACTGTAAATATGATACAATTGCCTTACTGAATCATTTGGGAAAAAACGGACACAAGGTGTCACCCAAGAAGCTGCAATACTGTCAGAAAGAGGTGAAATACCTAGGGCATCTAATTGAAAGAGGGTCCCGAAGAATATCAAAGGAAAGAATAACAGCCATTTTGCAAATGAACCCCCCAACGACAAAAAGGGATGTCAGAATGTTCCTGGGGATGGTGGGCTACTGCCGCCAGTGGATACCCAACTTCTCGATCATCTCAAAACTTTTGATAAAACTGACAGGCAAAGAGATCAAGGATGAACCATATACCATAGCCTTGTCCAAATAAGAGCTTGAGTCATTTATGGAATTGAGAGAATGCATGTGTAGGGCACCAGCGCTAGGTATGCCTGATTATATGAAGCCTTTTCTAATGTTTTGTCATGAACGTGATGCTTGTTCTTTGTCTGTCTTGACACAGGTCCATGGAGGTACAAATCGCCCTGTAGCATATTTCTCAGCTACCTTGGACCCCGTCGCAGCAACCTTACCGGGTTGTTTGCGCGCAGTCGCAGCAGTTGGTCAGAACCTTACACAGTGTGAAGGCATAGTCATGGGATACCCCCTAACTGTAATGGTTAGCATTCAGTTGAAATTTTGTTGACTCAAACTAAAACTCAGCACATGACAAATGCCTGTCTTACTAAATATGAGACAATCATACTGGGGTCACCTAATGTTTCACTAAAAAGATGTACTGTGTTGAACCCGGCAACTCTACTTCCTGCTGAGAATACTGAAATTAGCAATGAGGAAGAATTTGAGCATGATTGTCTTGAGGTAACGGAATTATGTACCAAACCACGACCAGATATTCAAGACACACAGCTGAAAGAAAATGATTGTATTATGTTTGTTGATAGGTCTTGTTTAAGAGATTCCGTCGGAACACTGAGGGCTGGTTACGCTGAATGTACCATAGCTCGTATCATTGAAGCTTCCTGGCTCGAGAAAGTGTTTTCCGCACAAGTGGCAGAATTGATTGCCCTTACTAAGGCATGCCATGCAGCTGTGAATCTGAGAGTCACTATCTATACTGACAGCAGATATGGATTTGGAATTGTACATGATTTTGGCCAACTGTGGTCGCAGAGAGGTTTCATGACCTCTTCTGGTTCTCCTGTGAAAAATGGTGAACAGATAAAGGATTTGTTACATGCGATTCAGTTACCTCTTGAAATTGCCGTGGTAAAATGCAATGCTCACATTAAGTCACAAGACTTTGTGTCCATGGGAAACGGTTATACAGATCAAGTCGCAAGGTTTTGCGCATTGAACTGTATATCGTTCAATGAACAGTGGGAATTGTTACCGCAAACTGAAAATGACACCTGTTTGAACCTTGCATTAAGGGTGGTGGATACCTTAGATGAGTTAAAGACATTACAGGGTCGTGCTAGCACAGAGGAAACATTTTCCTGGCAAAGAATGCAATGTGTACAGAGGACTGATGATTTATGGGTCTCAGAGGAGGGGAAATTAGTCTTGCCAAACAGCCTTCTGTCACAATTTGCCAGGCTATACCATGGACAGGCTCACCTTGGGAGAGATGCAATGATCAGGTCATTCAAAATCGATAGGTTTAACCCAAAATTCAGACATGCCGCAGAGGTTACCTGTCACAGATGCATCATCTGTCAACAGATGAATGCCGGAAAAGGGACTGTGGTAACTCTGAGCCACATTGGGAGAGCTGGTGGTCCTTTCAGCAAAATGCAAATGGATTTAATTGAGATGCCTGTTTGTGGAGGATTGAAGTACGTGTTGGTGATTGTGCGTGTTTTCAGTCACTGGATTGAAGCCTACCCCACACGTAGAAATGACAGTCTCACAGTTGCAAAGCTGCTACTTAGGGAACTAATACCAAGGTTCGGGTTTCCGGTCTCTATAGAATCAGATAGGGGCAGACACTTCGACAATGAGGTGATTAAACTTCTATGTGCCGCACTAGACATTGAACAAAAGCTGCATTGTAGCTACCGCCCTGAAGCATCAGGACTAGTAGAGCAAATGAATGGTACTCTGAAATCAAGAATGGCAAAGATGTGCGCAGCTACCAATATGAAATGGCCAGATGCATTGCCCTTAGTGCTGATGTCAATGAGGAATACCCCTGATAAGAAAACATTACTATCACCCCATGAAATCCTCATGGGCAGAGCTAGGAGGCTGCCAGCAGTACCTGCGAATGCTCTAGTAAATATCACAGATGATATGGTGTTGGACTATTGCAAAGGTTTGGCTGACGTGATTCGCTCTTTCTCTCACCAGGTAGAGGCTAACACATTGCCACCGATAGGAGATCCAGGTCACACCCTACAGGCCGGTGACTGTGTGGTTGTCAAGAAGCACGTGAGAAAGTCGTGTTTGGAGCCACGTTGGAAAGGACCGTATCAAGTAATCTTGACAACAACCACTGCTGTGAAATGTGCAGGCGTTCCAAATTGGATACATGCCAGTCACACAAAGAAGGTAACGTGTCCAACTGACAAGGAACTTGAAGTTTCCGGCACAACAGTTCCAGGAAGAGAAGGGTCAGAGGATAGTCAAGAAGGAACTGAGACTGCAGGAGAGCCCACTGAGAACAGCCTCATTCCTCAAACAGTGAATGAATCCGAGAGAGGTGACAGAGTGCCTACCTCAGTGGAGGCGGCAGGAGAACTAAGTCAAGGAGAGGTTCTCCCAGAAGTAGACAGATACGGGTTAGAACTAGAACCTGTTAATGATCAAGAGGAAGAAGAAGGAGAAGAAGGGGAAATAATAGAGAGAGATCAGAGTGTACCGACATCCCCTGAGCCAGTTGCAGGTCCATCAAGTGAAAACACCATATCACAAGTGGAGGGTGCTGTCCAGCGTCCTGAAAAGACATATCGGAAGAAGACGCATAAGGGTGATAACTGGCTAAATAAATCACTTTTAAGTATAAGAAGCAAACCAGATGAAACAATAATAGAAGAAACTGATACATCCCAAGTGGAAGATCTAAGTGAAGGAGAACTGCAAGGTGAACGCAGGTTGAAGAGAAAGAGAGTTGCAAACAGAAGATATACAGGTCCTGAATGGGCGTATGCTACAACATCTGAATGGCAACAAGAATTCCTAGCATTCTGTTTTGATCGAGAAGTACCAGGTCAATACTACGGTACCTGAATTAACTCAAAGGAAAGACTTTGTTAAAAATTGAAATTGAAAACTAAGAAAGAGACTTATAAATTACCGGATGTGACATCAGAACCTGATTTGACTTCAAGAAACCTGATTATGATAAGCTGCTAACCTGATTTTACGAACGGGTCCTGGAGCGAGTAAAAACGCTGTAAATACACGCAGAGAGCAAGAAAAAAAAAAAAGTTCTATATTATCTTCGAGTTGATTGTTATTCTGCTATTTGATTCTATACAGACATGGCTCATAATAGAGGTAGTAACAAGGGAAGTAAGGTGTGTGGTTGGTTAAGCCTTATAATAGGTATTGTGTGTGCAATAATAATTGTGGGAGTGATTGTGGGAATGCCGTGGTTGGAGAAAAAGACTATTAACGCTACTTTAAAACCTGAAACTACAACACTAACACCATGGGAGAGGTTTGAGCAAGATGCAAGACACCTGCATGAGGGAACTAATTCAAAGGGGGAACTTTCTACTAATGTCTTCTATCGCTTGCTGAATGAGTATGTGGAGACCATGGATGCAAAAGACTGTTATGTGTGTACCAAGATTCCTTCATCTGTGCAAGAAGGGGTTACCTACCATAGCCTTCCTTTAACATATGGGATTAGTTGTAGCTTGCTAATAACCAGATTCTATAATCAAGAGCATGTGCAATACTTTTACTCAAATCTGGATGTTGTGTTTTCCTTTGTGCCTGTGATTGAATTCTTGAACAAGTTATCTAAGGAACATGATATAAAAATAGTTAGAGGATTCTTTGAGCCGACGCTTACATTTGGAACTGCTTATGCACATCGCAACAATCTGACCTACTTACTGTCACCTGTAGAGAAAAGCTTTTTAGATCACACTGATGATAGACGCAAAGCATTAAAAGAAAGATTAGAAAAAGGATTAGAAAAGCGCACATATGCAAATGATTATGCTTACTCCGCAATCAAAACACAAGGCAAACTAGCTATAGATGCATTACATGTAGGTAGGCTTTGTATATATAGGCCGAAATCTGAGCAGGACAATTTGTTTGTGGGAACGAGTGAATGTAGACGTGTCTTTTTGTTTCAGAGTAAATGGACATTTATGTTGAATGGACAGGATCCAGCGATCCCTGGGATTTACTACATCTGTGGACTTAATGCTTACTACCGTCTCCCTAAGGGATGGTATGGGACATGTTATTTGAGAATAGTTTTCCCAAAGATTTACCAGATTGATGACTTAAAGCAAATACCTAAAACGTCTGAATTACAACATGCTAGAAAAAAACGAGAATCAGTGGCTGCTGTCATTGGTGATATATTTGGAGCTATAATCCCTTCAGTAGGGGTTACCTTGAATTCTATGAAGATTCAAAAGTTGTCTACTATTGTGGATAACATGCTGACAAAATTTGCAGGGGCTATACTCCTGATGGATACTGAACTTGCTGCAGAAAGAGCTATGACTCTTCAAAATCGGCTTGCTTTATACATTCTTTTAGCAAAGAGTGGAGGGGTCTGCAAGATGCTCAACGAGCGCCATTGCTGCTCATTCATTCCGGATAATAGTAAAAAGATTAGAGGTATGCTTACTAACCTAACTAGAAATAGTGCAGATTTGAAGGATTTGAAGGAACCCGGAATTTGGGAGAAATTTGGAATTGCCAGAGTAGGAAGCTGGTTTACCAACATTTGGAATGGGGTACTTGCAAAAATACTAATGGGTCTATTAATTGTTCTGGCCTGTCTATTAGGATTATGGGGGGCATGCAAAATTAATGATAAAATTAAGAAAAATTGGACCAAAAGAACCAGGAGAAATGAAGAAAGTGAAAGAGAGAAAATGTTCAATGAAATTTGGGAAAGCTCACACAAGGGACAAGATGTTGAAATGCACATTATGCGTAAAGTGAAAAATTGAAGTGAAAGGTCAAAGAGAGAGATTTGTGTGATGACGAGCGTCATCAGAGGAGGGACTGAGAGAGCATAGTTTACTTAACCATATTGAAATAAAATGCTTATATCAATATGTAATGATGCTGCATAGAAAACAATAATAATAGCGGTTTGCTTAAACGCGCACCTGAATTATGACCACGGTAAATGGACACCAAAGTATACGCGAATTAATAATGATGAATAAAATGTTTTGTTGTGTTTAATTAAGCTTAACATTCATAATCTTTATAGGCCTTAAGTTAGCGTGAGTTGCAAAATTCAGCTACCCAGATCTCATATTAAATGCATTTTTCTGTTTTTCCAGTGTGCTGACTCGCAAAGGGCCATTACCCTGCAAATGTTCTTTTTCTTCAGCTTCGAAGATGAATGTATCTATGTTAACACCGTTCCCAAGCGCATACTTGGTGCCTTGGTTTAAAAAGTATGAGCAAATTGAAACAAGTGTAGATTAATGTTATGTACAAGGTCACTTAGACCGATGGACAATGAATCTGCTGACCCAAAGGACGTGCCAAAGAGTGAAGTAACGCCGGATGTGCCACCTCCGAAGACATCAATTATGAAGACCAATCAAAGAACTATGAATTAATGTGGGGTGACAATTGGGATTACGAAATGCTAAATTTGATAGGTTCAAGATAGTGGGGTATAGTAAGTGTCCAATAGAATTTTGGGGGAATGTACTACGAAAAAGGGATAAAACCCATGTTACAGAAGGGTCATTAGAATTAGGTAGGGAATGCTATTGATTTTATCCAGAAACTCTGTCACTCTGTTTGGTGACTTGAGACGGATCCGCTCCTGGAGCCGGGAATGCTGGATACTCCTGCGGTGTCGGTGCTAGATCAGGCACCTCCGACTGCGCTCCAGGTGAGAAGCAAGGACTTTGGTGAGGCTCGACCACCTCAAAGACCGACGGCGCCAGAGAAGCCTGAGGGCTCTCAGGCGGAGGAGTCACCATCGGACTGACATCCCACGTCGGACGATGCCGAATAGATGGTGACCTCGACCGTGATTGGTTTCTCTCCGAACGGCGCCGGGAATCATGTTGATGCCGTCTCTTATGCAACCTCGGGGACTTCCCTGAAGATGACCTCCGATGCCTATGCTTCTCTTTCTTTTTAGCCTTGGGCAAAAACAGCTTGGCCTCTCGCTCCTTGAGCACCTTCGGGTTCATTTTTTGACACAAACCACACTCCTCCACGTCGTGCTTGGAACTCAAACACCACAGGCAGTCATTATGCGGGTCTGTCACCGACATACGACTCCTGCACTCTCTACAAGGCTTGAATCCTGATTTACGAGGTGGAGACATTTTAACAAGGTAACACCTTCGAGAAACAGTAGTTCCCCAAGAGCCAGGAGAAAAACCGTTATGCTTCGAAGGCACAGAAAAAAGGGAACTGCTTTCAGCATGCAAGCAAGGTCCTCTTATTGCCACGATGACGTCAGACGGAGTGGTCTGGGAGCCGGGCAATAGTAACATCCTCGTCGACGTGCAGAGCTGGGAAGAAATTTTCCATTAAATGCTGGTGCATTGGGAGAATTCATTAGGTGAGGAATCCACAGGTAGTTGTATCCATCAGAAATTCTAGTTATATATAGTTCTTTAGAAAATATGTATCGCTACTATGTCATAACAATAAACTACACACACACTCTTAAACCTGTTAACTAATGTATATTTACTCTTAAATATGTATATGTATGTACATATATGTGTGCTTATTCATGTGTGTGTGTGTGTGTGTATATATATATATATGCATATATATATATATGTGTATGTTATTCTATGCTTAACATGTTCATAGGTCATTGCATAACTCCTAGATAAGTTGTTATACTAGATACTTATGAATCCCTGCTCTCATCTTATATCACACTTATATACCCATCACCATATGTCATGTCTCTATCAATCTATCCTCCATTCCCACTCTGACTCATCCAAAATCCATTCTACTACTTTCATCTCCTAAATAACTCCTTCTAAGCTCTCCCTCCGCTTCCACATCAGCTCACCCAAACCTCACTTTACTACAATGATCTCCCAAACAACCCTACTATATTCTCCCTCATTTATCTCACCCTGCTACTATGATCTCCCTAACCCTTTCCACAGACTCTTCTCTCCTCCATCCCCCCTTTACTCATCCTAAGCCTAAATCCTATTACCATAAACTCCCGAGTAACACTTCTGGATTCTTCCCTCCTTCACCCCTCTACTACTCCAGTCAATCTATCTAACAAACTCACATATCCGCGGCTCAAATTAACTCCTAATAATACTAAAACTGTACTCATAATTCTCCCTATCCTAATCCATCACTAATTCCTTTTGGGTTCCGGAGTAGCGTGCTACTCGCCGAAAAGCGCTTCGACGCCTCATCAGGGGTAGTAAGCGCTATATAAATACTATTACAATACAATATGCCAATTAAGTTGGAGGGGCTGCAGCCTTGGTTGCGCATGTACCTGGATGTGGACATAGCGCGAAAATTGGAATGGAGTTTCAAGGAAGGGTTTCAGATAGGTTACCAGGGGCCGAGAGTGAGGATGTGGGCGGACAATTTGCAGTCTGCCAAGGAAATGCCACGTGGTGGCAGAAAAGTTGGTTAAAGAGGTGTCTGAAGGCAGTATTGCAGGTCCATTTTATGGCTGGCCCATGGAGAATCTGATGACTTCGCCTTTGGGTGTGGTTCCCAGAAAGAATAGAGGGGAGTTCCACCTGATACATCATTTGTCCTGGCCAAACGATTTTATCACGCCGAAAGACACACAGGTGGTATACACATCAGTGGATGATGCCATTCGGCTTGTTCGTGGATGTGGCAAGAAAGCTTAGTTGGCCAAGTGTGACATTAAAGTGGCTTTTTGGCTGCTTCCTATCCATCCTGAGGATTTTGCACTGCTGGGGATGCAACTGGACGGGGCAATATATGTGGCTCAAGTGTTACCTATGGGTTACGCCATTTCATGCGCACTGTTTGAGGCTGTTTGTACTTTCCTAGAGTGGGATTTTGTAAAGGTGGTAAAGGTGAGCAGACATCGGGAGGTGACATTACTTGGACGACTTTCTGTTTGTGGGACAGTCAGGATCTGATTCATGCAGGAAGGTATTGGAAGGGTTTGAACATCTGGCTCAGGAGGTGGGCGTTCCTTTGGCTCCAGAAAACAACTGAGGGCCCCAGTTGGGTGCTGAAATTCTTAGAGATAGAACTGGACATGGAGCCAATAGTGGCTAGATTACCAGCAGGGTAGGTGGACGAGATTCTGGTTTTCTTGAGACACATCAGGTCCTTGAATAAAATCAAACTGCGTATGGCTCAACAGCTCCTGGGTTTCCTTAATGTTGTATGCAGGGTGCTTCCGGGTAAGGGGCAGGAATTTTTGCAGGCGCATGGGACTGGCTATGTTGTGAGCATCTCTCCCACATCACAGGATTCTCATGTCAGTGGGAGTGGAGAGGACATCAGAGCATGGGAGACATTCCTGACACACTTCAATGGGTCTCAATGACTTTCCGGAAGGAGGACACAATTTGGCAAGTACAGATATTCTCTGCCGCAGCAGGGGGGCCTCTGGTTTCTGACTTTTCTGGGATGGTAGGTGGTGTACAGAGGAGTGCACAGTGGCTGTCACAGGGGAGGAGCATTGCTTTTCTGGAATTTTTTCCACTGCTGGTGGCTTTGACAGTATGGGGAGACGAACTGACCAACAGGACAGTAGTATTTCATGTGGATAACATGACTGTGGTGGACCTGGTGAACAGACAGAGGGCGAGGGATCTTAGGGTATTGAGGCTACTGAGGAGTTTTATGATTCGATGTTTAACTTTCAATATCATTTTCAAAGCGGCGTCTATACCAGGGGTGAACAATGCTATTGCAGATTCCCTGTCTCGTTCACAGTGGCAGCAGTTTTGCAGTTTGGCACCAGGAGCAGAGCAGCACAAGACAGCGGTCCCGGCTGACATTTGGGAGGGGGGGTGCATGAAGATCATTAGGTTGGTGGAGATGTCATTAGCGTAATCCACTCTGAAGAGTTATCACCTTGCATGGTTGGAGTTTCAGAATTTTGAAAGTTTTGAAGGGAAGTTTTGGGTACAGGGTAGTGGCATACTGGAGTCAGGTGCGTTACGTTTTGTATTGTTTCTGATACACAAAGATCTGTCACCATCCACAATTGGTGGCAGGTGTTTTTTATGGAAAATAGTTTTTTGGCTGTGATCCGACAAAAGATTACATATTGGGGGGATTGTAGAAGATTGTTGAAGGGCTGGAGTAAGGTCAGAAAGGGGACTGGCAAGGCTGTGAGGGAAGCTATTACCCTTGACTTGCTATTGGAGCTGCTGCACGTGTTGCCTTTTTGTTGTGAGGATGCTCACGAGATTGCACTATTCAGGTTGTGCATGGTGTGGATGTTTTTAGGGGCATTTCGAGTGTCTGAACTTTTGGGTGTGGGAAGGGCTGTGTGCATGAAAGTGGAAGAAGTGTGCTTGCAAGGGGAGCACTTGGGTATATGGCTTAGAAAATTGAAGACTGATCAGATGGGAAGGGGGAAATGGGTGTGGCTATGTAAAGGAAGCGATCCAGCTGCGTGCCCGGTTTCAGAGTGGGTTGGTTTTAGGTCAGGGGGTGGCACTCAGGGTCTGTGTATTTAGTCACGCGGATGAGGAGAAGCTCACAGCATTTCATTTGTTGTCTGTATTGCGGATGGGGTTATGGCGGATTCGGAGACAGGTGCAGTGCTTTAACACTCATTCCTTCTGAATAGGGGCAGCAACAGCGGCAGCTCACTTAGGTTGGGATTGGGCAGATCAGGCGTATTGGAAGGTGGCAATCTAAGTGTTGCGAGCGATATGTGAGGGCTTGATTGTGGGGCATGACCTAAGTTGTATGAGGTTTCGTGGTTTTTCAGGTTTGGGGGAGGGGGTTTGTAGGTCTTGGTATTAACATTTGTTCTCTATGCAGGTTGTGAGAATGGCCTCTGGAGTTTGAAAATGGTCACTTGGTTGGTCAGGCACTGGTTCATACACTGGGCGGACGAAGTATGTGGAGAGACAGACTTATGGACATTCCTTAGGACTGCCGAGTAGCCGTCACGAGATGTTGTGGTGGGGGAAGAGCAGAATGAGGTGGGGTGCCTTGCTTTCATTCTTAACATCTATGACGCCGAACTCGGGATATCTGGATCTTTTATGATCTGGTGTGGCTCTCTGGGCTCACCCTACTGCAACATATGCAACAGGATTTGGAGTTGCTCCGTTAAAAGATGCATGGAACATACGTAGTCTGGAGTGAGTTTGTGCCTAGGAGAAAATGGAGAGGGGCAATGAAAGACGGGGCTATATAAAGGGCTTGGAGGAAGCACAATCGTGCAATGAGGGTTTTCTGTGGGGCTCATGACATTTAAGTACTGAAGCATGAAGGGATTACAGAGGAAGAGGCGAGGCTATTCAGGGTTGACAGTGTGCACGTGTCCGAGTTGGGCAATGCATATTACCCTACAGTGCTTTGCCTGATTTTGGGAGATTTGTGGGGTAAAAAGATGTGGCTTAACGAATCCGTGTAGGACAAGCAATGTTGCAGTGGGTTCGCTGGTGGGGCAGCAAAATGCCTAAAGGATTTGTGCTGGGTGGCAGAAGATGGGGGAGGGTGGAGAGTCAGATACGGGCCTTGCCACCCTTCCAGGGGGGAAAAAAAGTAGGTGAAGGATGACAGCATGGGAGATGCCCGAAGCATGCTGGGGACGAAAGGAAAAGAAGGATGTGTGGGTGAATGGAAATGGAAGATGGATGAACATAGGAAAAGTGGGGGAATCAGTGAAAACAAAGCTTGGGGAGAAGTTTCAAAAGGGTGGGATTTGAAAAGATGGAGCAGATTTGATCATGTTAAATGTTATGTTGCTAGATGCAATACTGCCCCAAATAAATGGCCTTTTACACTATGGTAAATCTGTGTCACTGACTGTTTCCCGAAAGACCAGAGCGAGCGCGGTACGCAACATCACAATCTGAAGCCTATGTGAGCTGAGCTCAAACATGAACTGTGAGCCACGTGACGCAACAGTAAAATTTCAACGCGTTACCAAAATAAAACTACCTTAAAATTACAAACTATATAGAAAAAAAGTCTATACCCAAAATCGGAAGTATTAAATTGAACCATGAATAAATACTTTATAAACATATTGTGAAAAACAAACTGCCAATAAGAATATTCATCTAAAAGTTATTGAAACATTGGATATTAACCACATGCATACCAGAGGAACATCCCAGACACCACATACAGTACATATATTTTAAATACATCTTCTCACTTTCTATTCTTACATACAGTATGTAATGGAAATGTACTCATCTCTGTGAGCAGCAGTAAAAAAAGGATGATGGCTGGGAGTTCTGGCCTTTTCTTGAGTTTAGAATTGTGTTGAAGCTCTATATTATTTAAAGGGGCTGCAGTGAGTAGTGGCAATAAAGGAGACTGCAATAATGTTGGCCTCCGGTCTTGCCATGAAATCCATCATGGCGACTTCACGTTTTCTCCAGAAACAGCTCTATTGAATTCCTAACTTACATCACAAGCAAGTCTCTTCCTACCAAAACTTCAAAGGCAATCTACTGTTTTGGCTCCAGAGGTCTAGCCCCCCCCTTTGATCTAGTAGGCCTTGGCTGTCCCAGCCCGGTGCAGGGAGACTAATAATAAGATGAAAATTTCTGCCACGCCCCTTTCCTATCCCAGAAACTGGGTCAATCATTGATAATTGTCCCTTTTGTGAGGGTAGGCCTTTGTTTTCTCTGCTGAGGAGCAAAGTAATTAACTTAGCTCAAAAGGGTGGACGTACTCCTGGAAAATGATTTTGAGCTGAGCCAGAGAAATATGATAATTCCTGAAGTCCCATAAGACATGGATATAGTGTGTTTGGAATTGAAAATTCAAGATCTGCGAACGTTTTTTCCTCCCATTTGGCACCTTGTTGGGCCGTATGGACTTAACGGAACGAAACTGCACTTTAGGGAATATATTGCGTATAGACATAATATAATAAAAGCACTATGGATTTCCAATAAGCCCTTCAGACATATCTATGAATGCCTAATAATTTTATGAGGTCTACCCAGGTCAGCACCTATCCTTGCAGAGTCCCTTCTGAGCCAGCCTGCTTGTGCGCAATTACAGCACTGCACATGACATTAGCCTAACACGTGCAACCTGCACACATGTTCACATCCATTCAGCCAAGTGACCAAAAGGCAGACACTGGCGGTAAACGCTCTCAGTACAATTACTGTGAATGAGACTCAGGTAGTGAGACTTCTCTGCAATGAAAAGTAAAAAGAAATGGGTAGTCTAAAGCCAAAAAGTATAGTGGTCTAAATGATGGGAATCAAATTTCTATGATGTTAATCTACACTTAACCACTCAGATCTCTACAGTCTTGACAAGCCATCATCTGAAACCCGAGATGCGTCTACCTTATTTCTCATTCCCCTTTGACACCTATAGTTCATTTACATAATGCATTCTGGATTAAATATATCTGGGTCAATTATGCCACCTAGCACATTCAACACATTCCAAAGCGCTTATGGGAGTCCCAGTTTGGACTGTGCAGGCTTGACCCTATATCAGCCCTCCTCCGACTCTCACAATCTAAACCTCTCTTTGAGGCTGCTTATAAGACACACAAGCATTTTTGTAATTTTAGACTTTGTTTCTGAAGAAGAGTTTTTTTTACAAATATTCACCTACCCAGGCACTGCATTCAGCCTCAGTTTCAGTTTGAAATTCATTCTTCATAGCTTCTAAGTTCAGAGGCAGACTTAGGTGTTGTGAATCGAAGTGTGAAATTCTCTCCCAGACTCTCTGCAAGAAGAATTCCACCACTGGAAATGGCTAGATTAGTTAACGGTAATTGTTAATTCACTGTGCTGAATTCTCTTTTGTAGCACTTAGAACATACCATCACATTGAAAGAATTCCGAGGGCTTTCCACTGTCATCTATTAAAGGGAGACACATTGAGATTAAAAAGCAGAAAGTTGGGAATCTTATATCGTCCGCGCTACTAACGCTGAAAGAAGAAACAAGATAAATTGAGACATGGTTCAGGATACATGTGGAGGTTGGAGGCGGCAAAGGACCCTAGGACCCTAGGACCCTGGTCGTCCTTAAGGCAGAACAGCAGGCCCGCAGCACCAGTTAACTGGATGAGAGTTGTCCTCCAGGTTTGCAGGTGGGTTCAGCTTCCTGGTCTTAATAAAATGAAATGAAAACTAGAGCAATATGCAAATCAAACACTCAATCAGCAATTATAAATATTATGGAATGAAGATTATGATGACAATGGAATGTTAACCCCTTTGTTACCAGGCCTTTTTCCCCTCAGGTGCCAAGCCTTTTTTTGGCTATTTGGGGCAGTTCACAATTAGGCCCTCATAACTTTTTGTCCACATAAGCTACCCATGCCAAATTTGCGTACTTTTTTAACAACATCCTAGGGATTCTAGAGGTACCCAGACCTTGTGGGTTCCCCTGAAGGAGACCAAGAAATTAGCCAAAATACAGTGAACATTTTGTTTTTTTTCTCAAAAAAATGGGAAAAAGGGGCTGCAGAAGAAGGCTTGTGGCTTTTTCCCTGAAAATGGCATCAACAAAGGGTTTGCGGTGCTAAAATAACCAGCTTTCAGGAACAGGCAAACTTGAATCAGAAAACCCAATTTTTCCACAAAATGTTGGCATTTTACTGAGACAAACCCCATTTTAAAATGTTTTTGTGCTTTCAGCCTCCTTCCAGTTAGTGACAGAAATGGGTGTGAAACCAATGCTGGAGCCCGGAAAGCTAAACATTTCTGAAAAGTAGATAACATTTTGAATTCAGAAAGGGGTCATTTGTGTAGATCCTACAAGGTTTTCCTACAGAAAATAACAACTGAAATAAAACAATATTGAATTGAGGTAAAAAACAGCCATTTTTCTCAACGTTTTACTCTGTAACTTTTTCCTGCAATGTCAGATTTTTGAAAGCAATATACTGTTACGTCTGCTTGACTCTTCTGGTTGCGGGTATATATAGGGCTTGTAGGTTCATAAAGAACCCTAGGTACCCAGAGCCAATAAATGAGCTGCACCTTGCAATGGGTTTTTATTCTATACCGGGTATACAGCAATTCATTTGCTGAAGTATAAAGAGTGAAAAATAAGTATCAGGAAAACCTTTGCATTTCCAAAATGGGCACAAGATAAGGTGTTGAGAAGCAGTGGTTATTTGCACATCTCTGAATTCCGGGATGCCCATACTAGCATGTGGATTACAGGGCATTTCTCAAATAGACGTCTATTTTACACACTGTCTTTCATTTGGAAGGAGAAAATGTAGAGAAAGACAAGGGCCAATAACACTTGGTTTGCTATTCTGTGTTCCCTCAACTCTCCTGATACAAATGGTACCTCACTTGCGGGAGTAGGCCTAATGCTTGCGACAGGAAACGCAAGATGGACACATCACATTTTTATATTGAAATCTGACGATTTGTTTGCGAAGTGCCTAGCTGTAGATTGTGGCTTCTAGCTCAGCCGGCACCTAGGAAAACCTGCCAAACCTGTGCATTTTTTAAAACTAGACACCTAGGGGAATCCAGGATGGGGTGACTTGTGGGGCTCTACCCAAGTTCTGTTACCCAGAATCCTTTGCAAACCTCAAAATCTGGCAAAAAACACTTTTTCCTCACATTTCGGTGACAGAAAGGTCTAGAATCTGAGAGGAGCCACAAATGTCCTTCCACCCAGCGTTCCCCCAAGTCTCCCGATATAAATGGTACCTCACTTGTGTGGGTAGGCCTAACGCCCATGACAGGAAATGCCCCACAACCCAACATGGACACATCAAATTTTGCCCAAAAAATCAGACCTGATTTTTGCGAAGTGCCAAGCTATGGATTTTGGCCTCTAGCTCAGCCGGCACCTAGGTAAACCTGCACATTTTAGAAAACTAGAAACCTAGGGGAATCCAGGATGGGGTGACTTGTGGGGCTCTCACCAGGTTCTGTTACCCAGAATCCTTTGCAAACCTCAAAATTTGGCCAAAAAAACACCTTTTCCTCACATTTCAGTGACAGAAAGTTCTGGAGTCTGAGAGGAGCCACAAATTTCCTTCCACCCAACATCCCCCCAAGTCTCCCGATAAAATGGTACCTCAGTTGTGTGGGTAGGCTTAGTGCCCACGAAAGAAAATGCCCCAAAACACTGTGTGAACACATCAAAATTATCAGATTTTTACAGGGGTTGGGTCTAGCCATATAGGGAAATCTGCCAAACCCAAACATTTCTGAAAACTAGACACCCAAGGAAATCCAGGTAGGTGTGACCTGTGTGGATCCCTCAATGATTTCTTACCCACAATCCTCAGCAAACCTCAAATTTAGCTAAAAAATCATATTTTCCCACATTTCTGTGTGGGATCACCAGACCGGGACAAATTTCCTACCACCCAACATTCCCCTCAGTCTCCCGGTAAAAATGATACCTCACTTGTGTAGGTGGGCCAAGTGCCTGTGACAGGGAAGAGCCAAAAACATGTAGAAATTGAGAGGTAACCAAAGCGGGTCCAAAATGGCGGTTTGAAAAAAAACATTTTTTGGCTGATAAGTGGGGCAGAATTTTTATCGGTATAGATGAGACAATGCTGGGTGGTAGGAATTTTGTGGATTCCTGCAGATTCCAGAAGGTTCCATCACAAAAATGTGGAATAAATGTGTTATTTCCAGCAAAATTGGAGGGATGCAGGGCATTTTGGTTAAGAAAATAGTGCGGGGTGCATGTGAAGCACACCACCCTTGACTCTCCCAGATGTTTGGTTTTCAGATGTGTCTAGGTCTTTGGATTTTTCTACATGGTACATGGCAGCTTCCCAAAGTCCAAAAAGTGCAGCCCTCACCATTCCAAGTGCAACGATTTTGAGAGTTAGACAAGCTTTCATGGCCCAAATGTAAAACCAAAACCTAAAAAAATCAATTGTCCTCTTGCTTGCCATGGGATCAGATGTTTTAGTGTGCCGGGGGAGATCTGAAAGACTGTTACCCCCTTCAGTTGGGGTGGGGACATAACTATGCCCATACTGATTGGTAGCCACCACCACACTATTTTTTTTAAATTCCCTGGCATCTAGTAGAATTGCTACCCCCCGGGTGTGGATCGGGGGTAATTGCCCCATCTGCCCACTGGTGGACAGAAAAACTTTGGCCTCATTTATTTGAGGTGGAGGAATGGCCATACCCCCACCCTCTTATTTTGAAAAACAAATCGTCTCTGGTGGGCTTTCTGCTCCTCTTGAAGGCAGATGGGCCTTCCAAAAATAGGCCGATCTACCCCCAAGGGAGGCAGATATGGCCAACAGTAATGTGCCCCCATGGGGAGTGACCCTTGCACAAGGGGCTGCCCCCCCAAACAAAACACACACATACATGCACACCAACCCCTGGTGCTCAAGTGGTTTCTGCCCCCCACCGGGGGCAGATAGTCCTAATAGAAATAGGCCGATCTGCCCCCAACAGGGGCAGAAATGGCCTAAAAACAATTTGCCCCCAGAGGAGCGACCCTTGCATAAGGGTTCGCTCCCCTTATCAATATCAATATAAATAAAAATAAAAACATCCCTGGTGTCTAGTGGCTTCTGCTCCCCTGGGGGAAGATCAGCCTAAATAATATAGGCCACTCTGCCCCCCGGTGGGGGGCTGGGAGGGGGAGACAAGGGCTAGTAAAAAAATTGCCCCCCTGGGAGCGACCCTTGCCGGGGGGGTCGCTCCCCTTATCAATATATATATATTTTAAAAAAACATCCCTGGTGCCTAATGGCTTCTGCCCCCCCCGGGGGCAGATCGGCCTAGTTAATATAGGTCGATCTGCCCCAGGGGGGGCAGAAATGGCCTTAAATAAAATGCTCCCCTTGGGAAGCGGCCCTTGCCGAAGGGGCCACTCCCCTTATGACAATGTCAGAAGAAAAAAAAAAAATCCCTGGTGTCTAGTGGCTTACTGCAGCAAGATCGCTATGCGATCATGCTGCAGGAATGCACAGAGAGACATGAAATGGGAAGGAAAAGCCTTTCCTTCCCTTTTCATGCCTCTCAGCCTCCCCTGCCCCCCGTACAGAGGAGAAACTAATCAGTTTCTCCTTGGGTCGCGCTGGAAGCATTGCTTCCAGCGCGACGGGAGTTGACCTCTGATGAGGTCAGCACGCTTTGGCGCGCTGACGTCATTAGACGTCACTGGAGGGGCCGGGGGAGGCCTGGGTGGAAGCGGTAGCGATTCTCCTTCCAGCCCTGTGGGATGGATGGAGCCCTCGGGGGGAGCGCCAGCGCTTCCCTCGAGGGCCTATACCAGGACATAATGGTTATGTCCGTGGCATCTCAGCGCCGCGCTACCGGACGTAACGATTACGTCCATGGTGGGGAAGGGGTTAATGCGTGAAGCAGTAGTCCGCTCTCCAAATGACAATTTAGAAAATGTAGTTTCACACACTCCATGTGAACTTAATTGAGCCATGTGATGCGTGAATGACCACCAACAAAACCCTGCGGTTGGATAAACCCACAATTGCAGACAGGAGCCTATCACAAAACACCAATCCATCAAGAGGTCAAGTTGTTGGTAAATAGTGCGCTATCTGTAAGCCGTGAAACATACCAAAACAAATCTGAATCCGAAGAAAATGGTGGATGAAAAATAAAAAATCTCTGAATTTCGAATTTTTCAGAATGCCTCATCAGTTCACAACCCGACTGGTCAGTACACAACATGACAATATAATTAGACCAGCAGTTATGTTTTTATTTTTGTTGCTTTACCAACTTAGATACGAGGCATAACAAAGGCAATTACCATTGATCACACACAGTTCACAATACCATGTATCCAATATCTGCCCATGTCTGAACGTACGCCAATCATGAAGCGTAGTTCCCTTACAAAACAGGTACTGCACTACATCTTTATAACCCACTTTAAATGCTGCCCCATCAGGTTTTCCTGGTCCTTGTATGACTAGCTACTCTAGTTCTGGTAGTTGCTTTGTGTTCTGTGATTTGTAGTTTTTGTTTATCCCATTATAAAATTAGGACTACAAGTACCAGAAGGCAAAGAAAAACTGATCTGGAGCAAGTAGTCAGGCATGAACCTAGGAAACTTGGAGTAGACGCATGTCAGTAGCATTGACTTGGGGGTCACGGCTGCCTGCAAAGGAACATCGCTAGTGGAGCCCTGGGGCTTCTCCTGGTCCCCATTTTCGCAAGAACTTACCAGCCAGTATCGCCGCACCCAGTGCTTAATTTGTAAATAAAATGTGCCGGTGCCCAAAGCTCTCCTCTGAAACATGCGGCTGCTGCACTTAAGTGTGCGAGCACAGAATACTAAAGCAGCGTAATCCTGAAGCCATCTCAGCCCCCTTTAATCCATTTACAGCCACTTCCTGCCCCTTCAGCTCCCTCCTGCAGTTTTCTGCTTTCTCCCTTTGTGACGCTTTTTTGTTTTCTCTTACTCGGTCTTTCCCATATGTGTCTTTTGCTAGCAGTAAATGCTTGAGGCAGAAAAATAAGTACCAGATCTTAAACATAAGTGTTGGTGCCACGCATCAGAAACCAACAGCGCAAATTAAGCACTGCTCGCACAGAATTCCCAATTTGCTTTTGGTCAGTCAATGTTTCTACTTTGGTAAAGGAGTAACCGCTGCCAGCACAGATCTACTCCTCCACATTCATCCATGGATGGGCTCTTAGACAAGTGCAATTAGGACAGCAGTTCGATCAACGTAGCTCACTGGCAACAATCCACAATCAGTGTTTCTGTTTCCTATAGAAAGGGACCTGGCAGATCCATTTACCAATTATCTTGTGTTAGCACACAACCGCCTACCCTCCAGTGGTATCAGATTTATCCTTGCCTGTCTCTGTGGTGTAACCCAAAATGATGCCCACCCCCCCCCCCCCAGAATGTGGCGAGGGGCTCCTGAGTCTCCATCTTAATATAGGTGGGGAAGAATGGTGGCCCTTTAAGGCTCGGACTGCAGAAGGGACTGTTGGGGACCTGTGGCCTGTTCAGCACTACTGCCCCCTTGAGTTGGTTCCGGAATTTAGTTTGTTTGGCGAGTGCTCTGTGTCTTATGATGTCCCGGTGATTATTGGCCTCAATTGCCACTAAGACAGAGTCTCACTCATTAATACAATTTGATTCAGAAGCGTCCCTCAGTGGCTTAACATTAACTGGTGTGGAGGCATGGATGGGTGTGGAGGGCGAGAGAGTGTAATTTAGAGTTGGCAAATTGTGTGATTAATTAACTAAACTAATGTATGTTTAAACAGTGCACAAATGAAATAACACAAACACACCTTTTAAATGTGGCCTACACTTTACTAATGAATGCACAATGTTACATGAATGTATTTCTGAAATAAACACACTGTGAAATGAATTTCCTATTTTACTAACTCTGCACAATGATTAACTACTGATTTATGAAATGAAATGTTTTAGTTTAGAGCTTATGAAATGTTCACACTGCACATTTTAAACCTGTGTTTTCTTTCAGCTGAAAGCCACATAGGATTCAGTTAGTTCCACATGTAGAGAAAAGGTTTAGAATTTACAATGTGAAGGGGAGAAGTTATCTCATTCTTTCGGAGAGCTTCCCACAGCACATGGGAAATGTTTCCTAGCTGCAACATATTTGTATCTTTCTTAGCTGATAGTGTGCTGGGGAAAGAACAATGCCTTACAGTTTGCATTTTGTGAACACTGTGAGAAGGAGTTGGTGAATTCGCTGCCTGTGAACAGGGTCCTGGAAGATGCCACATAAGAAAGCTGTTACATTATGAAACGTATTTGTCTTTTCCAATGGTTCTTTCCTAGTCACCTTAGTAATTGTCCACTGGCAGACAATTTAGATGTTTTTTTCTGAGACTTTAATAAAACCTTGAGTGATGAGGAGGTAGTTCAGTTAGCTTTGCAGTTTTTCAGATTCTGTCAGTCTCTCTCACTCTGTCTCTTGCAGGTTCAGCTTTCTATTTGGTTGCTCTTTAGATTCTTTTCTGTTCTTTCATATTTCAGATGCTTTACAATTCTTTCACAGTCTTTTCTGTTCTATTCTGTTCTGTTCTTTATGCTTAACCTTAGCTACTGCCATCGATGGTTCAGGTACTTTAAGCCCACTTTTTACTGAACCATTCCTTTATGTCACTGCCCATCTGAAGCTGGCTGTGAAGATGCTCTGCTGAAGAAAATCCCCTCTGCCTGCTGAAACCCAATTAAGGACAGGCATATTGACAGGAATGTATCTGTTTTTCTTGCAGATTTTTATGTTTTCCCATCTAGAAGCAAACCCCTGATTTTTGTTAGTGCCATATATAGATGTTTTCCAAATTATATTTTGGGCTGATTTTACCTTTTGCATGAAGCCCAACATGTGCAATCTTATTAGTGTAATAGATAAGGGTGCCACACATCCCGTTTTTGTCTGTTAAATAAACTGATTGCTACTAATTCATCTGCCATAACTCAATGCATTCTGTTTCAATTATTCATTTGATATTGTTGTTATTCTGTCATATTGTTCTGCACTTGATTTACGTGATCTTAGCATTGTTAATCTAGGGAAATAAATGTTTAAACTTTACTAAATTGGTGTGGTGATTCGTGGCCACATAGGTCATGGTGTGTTGAAGTTACTGACTCCCTATCTGAATTTGTAATTATATTGATTGATATGTTTATTGATGAGTTTTTTTGAGACCACACCCTTTCTCACTGTCAAAGTCCAAAGGTCCATGCAAACTCCCCCAATGTGTCCCTTTATAAAATAAAATATCAAAAGAAATATAAGGTCTAAAGGATGCGCCAGCAGTTTTGGCAGCAGAGGACAGTTTTGTCTTTATAGTGAGATGGTTATGGTCCTCTCTTGGTAAGAGTTGGTTTTACCAATGCTTGTTTGAAAATTTGAAATGTGGATTTGAAAATGCTTGTTTGGGGAAAAATTAGATCTGCCAATGCTTGTTTGAAATGTTTCTCAGCATTCCTATTGTGATTTTATGAATGGATTAGTATTTGCTCTTGCACAGCTTAAGCAAATTGCAGGTGAATTGTGATGTTTGTGAGAATTAGGGAGTTTGAGTACTCCAACGTGAATTGTTAGGGAGTGTGCATACCCCAAAGGGTGCATGTAGGGAAGTCATTGAACTTCATTTGATAGTTGCGCTTTGTGCTCAAAATTTGCCCACATGGTTGTTGATGTAGGGACCCTGAGATGGTCTAAGACTCCGGAGTACTACAAGTATATGAGATACTTGGTTGTTGTTGTAATTTGTCTGTTTTAGTAGGTCAATCGGGTGTGGCTGACAAAAATTCCTGAGTTTGTGAGTGTTGAAGGGAGTGATAGTTTGACTGATATTGGTAATTCTTGAGAGCCCCAAGGAGGATCTGGTATTGGTCAAGGGTAAAATTTGCTGGTCGAATTTTACTTGCGAGTCGGAGAAAGCTCTGGAATCAGTAGTTGTCAGAGCTAAATGCCGCAATTGAACATTCCGTGAGGCTTCAGAAGTGATTGTGTTCCCTACCTGTAGCAAGCAGACAAACTGGGTGTGTTGATTTTTATTAGTGCTCGCAATATTCCGCACTAGTTTTGTGAGATTTTTGAGTCTTGGGAAGACAAGCCGCAAAACTTTCTCAGCTCGTGTACGTGTGAGTGACGTCACATAGGTCCATGCTGAGATAGGTTGGTTGGTGAAAAGAGTCCCAAGTGGATTGGTGGACAACCGTGAGAGGCTATTGGTCTAGGGAGCAAGCAAAAAGGATTTTGGGATTGAATTACTTCCTGTTTGAAAAAATATTGTAGTTTTGAGTCACATTTGAGCAAAAATGAAAATGTTCAAAGCATTAAAGAGTGCACTAAGGGGAGACAAGTATATTCCAGCTAGAGTAGGAGAAATGTGTCCAACAGAAGGTACTCCGGCATACATCGTAATTGAGGAGAAAGGTACCGGAGCATGTCTTTGATTACAACATTGGTGAAAAATCACAAAGAAAGAAGGGAGTTTAGCGTTTCCTGTACATGGAACCTTTAACTTGAGAATATTACAGAATTTGAGACTGTATGATTTAAAACCTCCGCCGAGACCAGCACAATTTGAAGCATTAACCATTTGGGAATTAGTGGCCAGACAAGAGAAGTTAAAATTTGCGAGAAGAATTAGAAAAGTGGAAAAGAATTTAGCAGAAGCTAGATGGGGCAACAAGTTAAAATTTTGGAGTACTGAAACTTTACATGGAATTAAAAAGTTTCCTGCAATTACACCAGAGAGCAGTGTGAAACAGAGGGCTAAGACAAAGAACAGAGACTCTTCCGAAGAGGAGGGGTCAAGGTCAGCTAAAGCTAGAAAATTATTGACTTATGTTGAAGATTCAGACGATGAGGAGTTCATATTACAGTTACTGAGGAATCATTCCCCCGCCATCTGCAGAGCAAGAACCCCTGCCAAGTACTAGTACTAATCCAAGTCCCCCGATGTCACTGCCGCTTGAGGGTATGTATGCAAAGCCAAGTTCAGGTTACAACTAATGTTCCTGCTATAACGGTTACACAGACACCAGTGATGCAGACAGTTGAGTCGCCTAAGATTTATCCTACTATTCCGTCTGTAAGTTCCAAGCCAATTATTACAGTACATGTGGTACAATCACATGTTTGCCAGAGACCAGTGACAGTCCAGATGGAGCCCATACCTAGATCTCTGTCCCCAATACAGGTTCAGAAGATTCAGAGAGATGCTCAGATTTCAGTAGCTCCAGAGCGAGTTCAGGACATTCCGAGTTATACACAGGTTATGAATCCCCAACTGAATCCTACAGTACTGACAGGCCAGAGTTCAAGAATAATTTTCCCAAGAATTCAGAACGTTCAGACAAGTCCAGAAGCATTAACCGTATCAGTAACAATTGGTCCAGTTGTTCCGTTGTTTTCCCAGGGAAATAATGAAAAATGCATACACAGTATATTCACTTCAAATGCAGAAATAGAGAGATTGAATGTCCATACAGGAGTCATAACTCCACAGAACCAGTCCCCAGTGATCCCAAACCCTATCATCCAAACTCCAGCAAACCAAGCTTTTGACAGAACAGGTCCACTGATCGATTTGAGCTGCTCCAGGTCGTCACAGATTCTGGAAACACAGAGAACCACACCTCAAAATATATCCGAGGTAGACAGTAATAACATTTCATTACAGGGGATGACAGCCCAACAACTGACAGATTGGCTAGAAAAGTTAAGCAAAACAAGGATGAGTACACTTACTGAAAGGGAGAAATCAATGAACATGACAATGCTTAAATTCGAGTTACACAAAATAATTGAAGAAGGGATCGATGTACATAGGATAGATACATACACTGAAGACGAACTACGTTACGCATGCAGAGTGATAACACACAAGGCAGGCTGACTCACCAAAGATGAACAGATGTGGAAGGGAAATATGGTGTAGATCTTGAAAAAATGGAGCAGTTGAGGAGAAGTTATCGATTAGAATTTGACTCAAAGGATTTAGAGAACATGAGAATATCAGGAATGAAAATTCATATTAGGGAATTAATTCAATGTATCCAACTCTGGGGAGCATTAGATAAATGGGAAAGCATATGTGTGAAGAAGAGAGACAAAAAGAAAGGGGAGCTGGTAAACACAAATACTCCCTCACATTTGAATATACAACAAGCAGATAATAATTCAGATAGGGTGTTTCCAAAGAGAGAAATTCCAGGAGGAAATTTTGTACATGTCCCTTGGAGCAGAAGTGATATTTTGTCATTTACAAATGACTATCGGAGATTTAGAGAGAAGCCAGTGGAGTGGCACCAGCAAACAGATAGGTTTGTGAACCTTGCAAAGTGCCTATGAGAGGGAACAAATACATTATTAGAGATTGTGGTTCCAGAAGACCTGTGGGTCGAATGTAAAAGGAGTATAGATTGGCCAACAAAAGAACCTCCACGAGATCCAGTCACAGGTGCACCGTCGCCTGAGGCAATGAAGTTGTACTACAAAGTGATTGATTTCCTGAAAATGAGAATTTCCCCTAAGAGCAGTGATTGTCAGAGAATCAATAGGACAGCACAGGAACCGAAAGAGTCCATACATGCTTACTATGAGAGATTGCTGAAAGCATTTAAACATTATAGTGGAACCAAGACAATTGAGCTGACAGACATGATTCACTTTGTGTTTAGATTTGTTGAAGGTCTCCGACCTGAGATTAGCCAGATGCTTAAGAGTCATTTGATTTGTTGGCAAGCAAAACCGGTTGATGAGGTGTTGCAGATCGCGTAATACTATAGTGATGAGACTGAAATGAAGCAGAAGAAATTGAAGGAAAAGGCAATAGTGATGCAGATTAAACTGGCACAATCAGGGATGCAGGGAAATTTTCCACAGCAGCAAGGAATTTATCCTCAGCAACAGGGAAAAACGTTGTTTCAGAATCAGGCAAGAGGTAAAGGTCGTGGTGGAAATGGAGGTGGTAATCGCGTCAACTCGAATGTGATGGCCAATTCAGGTGGTATGCAGGCAATGAAAAGGATGTTACCTTGTCACAGTTGTGGAAATTTCGGGCATTGGAAGGATGAATGTCCAATGATGGTACAGGATGGTGTGGTTCTGCAGATGAATGAAAGCAATCTTTTCCCAAATTCAAAAGGTCAGATAATCAGGGGTCAAAATGTTAATGTCCAAAGTAATCAGATACAGATTCCTCAGCAAATGTGAAGTCCCCAACAGATGCAACCAGTGCAACAAATGCAGATGCCACATTATCAGATGCCACAGACTCAGTTAATGCAGGCACAAATGGTACCAAAGCAGCAAATGCAGAGACCTGAAGCTCCTATGGTCCAGCAGCAGATGATGCTTCCTCAGCAGAACATGGGTCAAAAGTTAAATCACAGAAAATCAAACAACACAACAGTTTACTCTTCACTGTGAGGATGAGTCGAATGATGAAATGATGAGTGAGAGTTCGGATGAAAAAGAATGTGTGTTGGCAGCTTCATTAGAAGTGGATCAGAAGGGCCCCTATGTAAACGGAAAGGGAATGGGTCATAATGCCTCATTTCTAGTTGTTACAGGAGCTAAACGCTCCACTGTCAGAACAGCAGAAGTTCCGAATGTACCACTTTCTGGGAAAGTGATCTAGATTGTAGGAGTAGCAAATTAGTTCCTAACGAACCCAATTACTGAACCAGTCCCTGTTAAAATTGGAAATTTTTAGGGAATGCATACATTTGTAGTTGGTAACTCAAGTCCACTCTCTTTGCTAGGAAGAGATCTATTGTGCAAAACGAAGTGCTCTATCACCTGCTCAAGTGGTGGGACTGCTACTCAGACGAATAGTGATGGTCAGGATGATTCATCTGTGCAAACCGAATAAGACTCAGTTAATGAAGAGTTTCCACTGATTAGTTTATATTCTGCTTTCACAGTAAAGGATTTGCTAACTGATTTACAGGCTACAGTTTATTCAAAAGTGTGGGACCTATCTGGAAAAGATATTGGTCTGATCAAAGGAGTTGATCCAGTGAAAGTCGTAGTCAAGCCTAACACAGTTTTCCCAAAAACCCTGCAATATCACATGGCACCAGATGTAATAGAAGGAGTAACTCCTGTAATTGTGGATTTTGAGAAAAAGGGGGCTTTGAGAGAAGTGCTGAGCAGCCCCTGTAATTTGCCTATTATGGGTTTCCAAAAACAAAGTGACAAATTCAGAATTGTTCAAGATTTGAGGAAAATGTACGAAATAGTAGTGAAATGTTGTCCAGTGATACCGAATCCTGCAGTGATTCTGTTCCAGATTCCATGTGATGCCGAATGGTTCACAGTGGTGGATCTTTCACAAGCATTCTTTTCTGTGCCTCTTCATGAGGATAGCCAATTTCTCTTCAGATATAAATTCTCTAATAAAGTTTACAGTTAGTGTTGGACGCAACAAGGTTTTTCAGAGTCACCTTCAGTATTTAATCAGGTGTTGAAAAATAATTTGGAACCATTGGAAAAGCCATTCCAATCAGCATTAGTTCAGTACATTAATGATCTTTTGGTTGTTTCAAAGATGAGAGAAGCATGCAAGCAAGATACAATTGCTTTATTGAATCATTTGGGAGAGAACGGATATAAAGTGTTCCCAGAGAAACTACAGTTTTGTCAGAAAGAAGTGAAATATTTGGGACACCAAATAGAAAAAGGTGCAAGTAAAGTTTCCAAAGAGAGGGTTACAGCCATCTTACAAATGAATCCCCGGATTACACAGCAAGATGTCAGGATGTTTCTGGGAAAGGTGAGCTATTGCCGCCAGTAGATTCCCAATTTCTCTATGATTTGAAAGCCTTTGCAAAGATTGACACATAAAGATGTCCTAGAAATGGTCCAATTTGATGAAGCTTGCATGAAACCCTTTACTGAGTTGAGAGAGAGTATGTGCATAGCACCTGCTTTGGGAATGCCTGACTATATAAAAAAATGTATGTTGTTTTGTTATGAAAGAGATTTGTGTGCACTTTCTGTCCTGGTACGGGTACATGGTGGTGTAAACCGCCCCCTGGCATATTTTTCTGCTACTTTGGCTGCAGTCACATCAGTTTTACCTGACTGTTTGCAATCTGTTGCAGCGGTTTGTGTTTCATTGTCCCAGTGCAAAGGTATAGTAATGGGACATCCCATTATAGTTTTGGTCCCTCACTCTGTTTACATTTTATTGACATGTACAAAGACACAGCACCTGACTAACACCATGTTGACTAGGTATGAGTCCCTCATACTGGGCTCACGCAATGTAACTTTGAAAAGGTGTACAGTACTTAAGCCAGCAACATTACTCCCCATCGAAAATGTTGAGCCCGAGAAGTGGAAGTTCGAAGTTCGAAGTCGAACATGATTGTTTGGAAGAGACTGAATTATGCACAAAACCCAGACCTGAAATTCAAGACACCCCTTTAGAAGGGAATGACCAAATTATTTATGTCGATGGTCCCTGTATAAGGGATAATGCAGGTAATCTGACAGCTGGATATGCTGTTTGCACAATGTCTGGTTTACTCAAAGCTTCATGGCTTTAAAGAGTATTTTCTGCAAAAGTTTCTGAATTATTCGCACTTACAAGAGCCTGTTGTGTCAGTGCATGACTTGAAGTTACAATTTTTACTGATAGCCAATATGGATTCGGAATAGTGCACAACTTTGGCCAGCTGTGGTCACAGAGAGGTTTCATTACCTCATCTGGTTCACCTGTTAGAAATGGTGATAGAATACATGATTTGTTACAAGCCCTGTAGTTACCCGAAAGAATTGCTGGGGTTAAATGCAGTGCACATCAGAGATCCACTGATGTCATTTTAGGGGGGAATGCTTATGCTGATAAAGTAGGTAGATATTGTGCCTGAACTGTATAACTATTACTGAAGAATGTCAGAAAATTGAGAATAATGAGGAAAACGCAAATTACCTGTTGTCCACAGTTAACACATGGGATGAGATCAAGAGTATGCAGTAGGGAGTCCCTGAGGAGGAGAGGAAATCATTGGAGAAAAGCAAATTTGTCCAAAGGGACACCGATGATTTATTGGTTATACACGAAGGACAAGTGGTTTTGGCAAACCGTCTACTGACGCAAATGGCGAGACATTATCATGGTCAAGCACACATTGGTAGAGATGCGATGATTCGCACCTTTACAAAATACTGGTTTAATCAAAGTTTAGACAAGTCGCTGAAGCAATTTGTCATCGGTGCATCATTTGTCAGAGAAATAACGTGGGGAAAAGGACAGTTTTTAGTCAAAGTAACCTTGGAAGAGCTGGAGGACCATTTAACAGAATACAAATGGATTTCATTGAAATGCCCGCGTGTGGTGGTTTGAGATATGTTTTGGTGATTGTGTGCATGTTCAGCCATTGGATTGAAGCTTACCCTACACGTAGAAATGAAGTCTTACAGTAGCAAAGCTTTTACTTATGGAATTGATACCAAGGTTCGTCTTTTCAGCCTCTTTAGAATCAGATAGAGGAAGTCACTTCAACAGTGAAGTAATACAATTGCTGTGTTCAGCATTGAACAGAAGCTGCACTGTAGCTACTGACCTGAAGCATCTGGATTTGTAGAGCAAATGGTGAAGATGTGTAACCAGAATTGGTCTTGATGAGCATGAGAAACACTCCTGACAGGTGAAAAGGACTTTCTTCACATGAAATTCTCATGGGTCGAGCAATGAGATTACCATCTAGCCCCGCAAATGCTCTTGTAAACATAACAGATGATATGGGGCTGGATTTCTGCAAGAACCTACCTGATGTGGTTCACTCTTTCTTTCATCATGTGGAAGTGACAAACGTGCCCCCACCCCAAGACCAGTGTCATAGTCTGCAGGCTGGTGACTGGGTGGTGATCAAAAAGCACGTGAGAAAAACTTGTATGGAACCTAGGTGGAAGGGGCCACATCAAGTTGTCCTTGTTATGATGACTGCTGTGAAGTGCGCAGGAATCCCAAACTGGAATCACGCCAGCAATACGAGAAATGTACCCTACCTACTAGAAGAAACAGAAGATGAGTTGTTGAGAGTACCAACAACTGATGTGCAGGCTCAAGAGGCAAGGAAAGAGACGGAGTCAGAGACAGTGCAAACTGTTGAAGATCCAGGTACACCTTTGATAGATGAAATAGAGGTTCCTGAAGTTGCTGGAGAATCAGCAAATGCAGCAGGAGGGTTAAGTCAGAGGAGAAATCGCTCAGAAGCAGACGAGTGGGAAGATCAGTTGAGACGTATGACATTTCCTGAAGCGGCTGATGAAGGAGTTGAGTTAGATCAAAGTCATGCCGATTTGACTCCTCCAGATTTGGCGGATGGTGCAGGTACATCAAGTCAATGTGTAAATCCTGCAGAAGTAAGTCCAGTTTCGCAAGAGACACTGTCTGATAAATCACTGAAAGGAGATAAGTGGCCTAAGTCGCAAATGAGTGAAAAGGTTTCAAATGTACTGCAGACAATAGGTGAAGAGCCAGACACAACAACAAGAGTAAATACAGGTGCTGATCTGAATGAAGAAGAAGTACTTGGAAACAGAAGAACAAAAAGAAAGTACTCTGGTCCTGAATGGGCGTATTAGACAACAGATGAGTGACAATGAGAATTTTTGTCTTTTTGTTTTGATCATGAGTTTCCAGATCAAGATTTTGGAACTTGAATTTGCCTTTGAAGTGAAATTTGAGACTAAATTGCCAGCTGAACAAGAAGAACATTACATGCTACAGGTCCAAATGAAGGTCACTGTTTGAAAGACTATGATCTTTTGAAAGAGGTTTGGAACCTGATTTTGACAAGCTGAAACCAACCAAGCTGCTGAACTGATTTTTTTATGACGGCCCGGAAAAAGAATTAAAAGCTGGGAGCTGTAAAGATTTGCAAAGTAGATTTTTTGTTTTAGATTTTTGCTGCATAGCATACATTTTTTTCTCTTTTATTACTTCAACTTTCTGATTGTTTACAGGGTGGATAAAAAGCTGATTAGATCAAAACCTAAAGGGTGTTGTAAGTGTGTGTATTGCTTTGGGAATTGTGTGCGTGTTAGTGTGCTTATTAATAATTGTAAGTATGACTGGTCACTACACACCTGAGAATAGTTACATTAGTCCTACCAAAACTACTACACTTTCAGAGATAGGGAAATTTAACAGGGATGAGAAATACTTACATGTAGACAACGCACAAGGAGATCTTTCTTCTAATGTTTTCTATTGCTTGCTGTATGAATATGTTGAAACAATGGATGCAAGAGAGTGTTATGTGTGAACGCAAATTCATTCTTCTTTCCAGGAAGGAGTTACCTATCATAGTCTTCCTTTAACATATTGCATTAGTTGCAGTCGTTTACCAACAAGATTCTATAACCAGTAATACATTCAGTATTTCTATTCTAACCTGGATTTAGTGTTTTCCTATATTCCACTTAACCCGCACTTGAGTAAAGTGTCCAAAGAGAAGAAGATAGATATAGTGGGAGGTTTCTTTGAGCCAACGCAAACATTTTGGACAGCCTATGCACACAGGAACAACCTGACGTGCTTGCTTTCGCCAGTAGAAAATGCTTTCTTAGATCACATTGACGACAGGAGAAAGGCATTGAAGGAGAAGATAGAGAAGGGATTATTGTTGAGGACCTACCAGAATAATTTTGCTTATTCAAAAGTCAACACGCAAGGGGAAGCTTGCTTTAAATGCCCTACACGTAGGAAAGCTGTGTATATTTAGACCACAGTCGAAGACTCATGCTAACTTTGTTGGAACGAGTGAGTGCAGACATGTATTGCTTTTTAAGAATACATGCAACTTTATGCTTAATGGTCAGGATCCAGCCGTTCCCGGTGTTTACTATATTTGTGTGAAAAATGCCTATTATCGTCTTCCTAAAGGATGGTATGGGACTTGTTATTTGGGAGTTGTATTCCCAAAGATGTATCAAGTTGACAAAATAGATGACAAACCAAATTTGAAGTTAATCCCAAAACTAAGATCAAAAAGGGAGAGTACTTTTGGGATAAATGGAGATATATTTGGAGCAATAATTCCCTTTGCTGGAGTTGTTCTGAATTTCATAAGGATTAGAAAGTTGTCTACCATTATGGATAAAATGTTGATGAAAGTTTCTGGAGCTGAAACGTTGATAAATACTGAAATGACCGCGGTACAAGTGATGGTTCTTAAGAACTGCCTTGCCTTAGACATCCTTTTAGCAAAGGAAAGCAGAGTCTGTAAAATGTTAAGATCTGGACATTGCTGTATGTATATACCTGACAATAGTAAAGGGATTGGAAATTTTATTAAGAACCTGACAAATGTAAGTACCAACTTAAAAGATCTTAAATAGCCTGGGATTTGGGAGAAAATTGGAAAAGGTATTTCAAGTGTGAAAAATTGGCTAAGCAATCTTGGAAAGGGAATCTTAGGGAAAATACTGACCCAATTCTTGATTGTGACTGCATGTGTCATCTGTGCTACATGATCTTATTATCTTTTCAAACTGATTAAAAGAAAATGGATGAGAAATGATCTCAGGAGGGAGGAGATACAACTTGAAAAAATGAGAAGCAAAAATTATCGCGAGTTGAAACCTAACAAAAGAAAGATTGATAAAAGAAATAATGGAAATTTTAGAGAAAACTTCATTTTAAACTAATGAGAATTAATACGAGTATTAATTGATGTACCTTTTGTGAGGACATATGTAGTCATCGGAGGAGGGATTACTAAACTAATGCATATTTAAACAGTGCACAAATGAAATAACAAGAGCACACATTTTAAATGTGGCCGGCACTTTACTAATGAATGCACAATGTTACATTAATGTATTTCTGAAATAAATCACTGTGAAATGTATTTCCTATTTTACTAACTCTGCACAATGATTAACTAATGATTTATGAAATAAAAATGTTTTAGTTTAAAGCTTCTGAAATGTTCACACTGCACATTTTAAATGTGTGTTTTCTTTCAGCTGAAAGCCAGGTAGGATTCCCTTAGTTCCACATGTAGAGCAAATGTTTAGAATGTACAAGGTGAAGAGGAGAAGTTATCTCATTCTTTCCAAGAGTTTCACACAGCACATGAGAAATGTTTCCTAGCTGCAACATATTTGTAACTTTCTTAGCTGATAGTGTGCTGTGGAAATAACAATTCCTTACAGTTTGCATTTTGGGAACACTGTGAGAAGGAGTTGATGAATTCTCTGTGTGTGAACAGGATCCTGGAAGATGCCACATAAGAAAACTGTTACATTATGAAACGTATTTGTCTTTTCCAATGGTTCTTTCATGGTCACCTGAGAGCTTCCCGCAGCACATGGGAAATGTTTCCTAGCTGCAACATATTTGTAACTTTCTTAACTGATAGTGTGCTGGGGAAAGAACAATTCCTTACGGTTTGCATTTTGTGAACACTGTGAGAAGAAGTTGGTGAATTCTCTGCCTGTGTACAGGATCCTGGAAGATGCCACATAAGAAAGCTGTTACATTATGAAACATATTTTGTCTTTTCAAATGGTTCTTTCCTAGTCACCTTAGTAATTGTCCAATGGCAGACAATTTAGATGTTTTTTTCTGAGACTTTAATAAAACATCAAGTGATGAGGTAGTTCAGGTAGCTTTGCAATTTTTCAGATTCTGTCAGTCTCTCTCACTCTGTCTCCTGCAGGTTCAGCTTTCTATTCAGTTGCTCTTTAGATTCTTTTCTGTTCTTTCATATTTCAGATGCTTTACAATACTTTTGCAGTCTTTTTTGTTCTGTTCTTGATGCTTAACCTTAGCTACTGCCATTGATGGTTCAGGTACTTTGAGCCCACTTTTTACTGAACCATTCCCTTATGTCACTGCCCATCTGAAGCTGACCGTGAAGATGCTCTGCTGAAGAAAATCCCCTCTGCCTGCTGAAACCCAATTAAGGGCAAGTATATTGACAGTAATGTATCTGTTTTTCTTGCAGGTTTTTATGTTTTCCCATCTAGAGGCAAACCGCTGATTTTTGTTAGCGCCATATGTAGATGTTTTCCAAATTATATTTGCCCTGATTTTACCTTTAGCATGAAGCCCAACATGTGCAATCTGATTAGTGTAATAGATAAGGGTGCCACAAATCCCAATTTTTTCTGTTAAATAAACTGATTGTTACTAATTCATCTGCCATAACTCTATGTATTCTGTTTCAATTATTTATTTGATGTTGTTGTTATTCTGCCATATTGTTCTGTGCTTGATTTAGCATTGTTAATCTAGGGAAATAAATGTTTAAACTTTAAAACTTTAAAAGTTACTGACTCTTTATCTGAATTTTTGATATTATTGATGGAAATGTTTATTGATGATTGTTTTGAGACCATACCCTTTCTCACTGTCAAAGTTCAAAGGTCCATGCGACCTCCCCTAAAGTGCCCCATTATAAAATAAAATAGCAAAAGAAATATAAGGTCTAAAGGACACGCCAGTAGAGGTGAGGTCCAGGGGGACCCTCACAGTACACTGTGCTCGGGCAGTGGAACCCTGGCCTGAGAGCTCCTGACTGAGTGGGACTCAAGTTTTGTTACTCCACTGGTGTCCACTCACCAAAATGCTGTTTCATGAATAGGGTCGAGGGTGGGGCCTCCGGGTCATTCATGGTCCGCACCCTAAAGTTCCCAGGTGATTCTATGTGCAAGACTTTAACATCACTCCTAAGTGAACGATACACTGCGCCCTGAGGCATTAATAAAAACAAGATGTTGGTTTTGGTACGCTTATGCGAGAGTAAATGTTTTTTAGTGTTTACTGTTATTGTCCTATGTCCTTTGGCATGTAGGGGACTGTCACAAGTTTCTCTGGTTTACAGGTGTAATTGTTCACCCGCTGGTCAGGCTATGCAGCTGTAGTTTTACATTTTCCCCTTATTAACATACGGTTACGTTTATTAACATGGAACATGATGTAAACTGACAGCCCATCGCACAACTGACATCACATAATGTTTGCGCTTTGGCTGCTGTCTAATAAAATGGGTAACCACAAGTATCTCAATGCAATGTAGCTGCTAGAACTTACAACTATCTCATCTTACCCTTTATAGCTCGCTTAGCAGCTATTATTTGGGTGGTTCGAAGTGGGACCCACTGGCATTTATTTTCCTTGTGAGTCTTTCACAGACAGCAAGAGAGGGAATAGGGAACACACAAGGGAGAAATGAAGAGGATAAAGACGAAACAAGCATTTGCAATGCAACCGGTCTCGCGTTTGCTTGAGCTAGAGCAATTAGCATTGTAAATTTCTTGCCACATAAATTGAAAATGAAAATAAAACTGTTTCACATAACTAACTGGACTTTTCTTGCCATATAAACTCAAAAGTAAATGTTTCACATAAGCGAGCTGATGGCCGCCATCAGTGCAAAGCAGACACACAAAGGGAAATAAAAGTTCCCTCGTAGTGAAACCTATTGGCAAAAGTGCACTTATCCATGTAATCGGCAAAAGTGCAATTATCTACGTAACCAGCAAAAGTGCAAGTAACTATGTAACAGGGTCGATGTCATGCAAAGCGCTCAACTTCTGCCCAGCGAGATCGCGCTGCGAAAAAAGAGAAAACGTAGTCCAGAAGCCAGACGGAGAATGTGGAGCCTCATATGTTTTCAGTACTTGGTTGCTGCGCTCGAGGAGGGATAAACACCGGAAAAGGCATGACTTATGCATGCTTTTCACTAATGAAAGCGAGCAGATTTTAAAAGGCAAGCTCACGAACCAATAAAAGACACTGACATGACATGGGTGTCATTTGAAGCCCAAAGAGAGATTACAACATGGGACGGAGCGATTTGCGCTCGCACGTAATAAATACGAGAAAGGACGAAAACAGCAACCTGCAGGAGTGCGATAGAGAGGCAGAGAGTGGATGAAGGAGGCATGAGGTGGGGTAAGACTAACAGCATTGGTATTCGGTACAAGGCCTTTCATTTTTTTTTAAATATATTTTTATTAGAGTTTTGTCAACAAACAATCGTTAAACAACTTGCCTCTCAGCTCCCTCCCCCAGCCCCGTCTCCCCGTGTCAGCTCTGTTCCTGGTAAACAATCCCCTCTGGACATTGTCATTCTGGGTCCCTGCCATTCATAACATGGCTCGGCACGTGTCTCCATGTGGATCAATGATGCAGCTGAGTCCTCCGAGGATGCACTCTGTTCCTGGGATTCAGTCTCAGGGTCCTTCAAGCGATCAAGCAGGTGGTCCCACTGCTGTACCCCGCCCACACTCCTAGCCCCTTTCTCCACTTCTTGGTGTAAGGTCTTTCCCTCTGCCTCTGCCCATTTTGTTAGTGTGTCTCGCCACCTTGGTACATGGGGGCCTCTAGGGTCCTTCCAGTGCATTGTAATCCCCTCCCTTTTGGCAAGATCAATGCCAGATCTATGTATTTAGTTGTGATTTTCTTCGGGTGGGGTCTGGGGAAAACCCCCAAAAGTGCCACAACTGGAGTAGGCCTGAGCTTCCTATTCATCACTGTTGTAATATTGTAGAAAACCTCATCCCACTTCCATAACACGTGTATCATGCGCTGTTTGTATTGTTTTACATCGATGCTATCTTTGCAGGGCTGAGGTATGCTCTGTGGTATATAAATAAATTAATCAGCTTAACTTGAGCATTCCTAGATACTGTATGAACATGTGTTGTGATTTTTCCCCATTGTAAATCGTCTATTCGTTCCTCAATATCCGCTTGCCAAAGGGTCCTTAGTTTTTCTAGGGGAGATAGTGTGTCTCTTTGTAGTGTTTTGTAAAGTGTGGATACCAATTTCTTGTCTCCCCTATTGTGAAGATTGCATGGCATCCAGCGTCTGTAGGGGGGGGGATTCCTGTAATCCTTGTTTCCAGTGTTGCTGTAGAAGTGTTGAGTGATCTGTGCATGAGGAACAGCCCTGAAGGAGTCCCATAGTGTGTCATCATGTCTTCGTATGTCATCAGTACTCCAATAGCATTTCCCCCAGGAAGAACGGTCAGGCAGGACAAGGGAAGGGTCGGGGAATATGGGAGTGTGGTTTGCTTGCGCTGCAGGCTGCGTTTCCAACAGTTACTCATGACCTGAAGGTCTAGCGAGCTTGTCTCCCGCTTTCCCCCAGGGGTGAGGAGTATCCCTCTAAGGGTCATGGAGGGGCATTCCCCCAGGCGTCCCCCGGGTGTCTGCTGGATCGTCGCATGCCATTCTTTAGCAAGCCATTGAAGCTGGCCCGCAAGGTAATATAGCTCCATGTCTGGGGCTGGCAAACCCCCTTCCGTTGTAGGTCTTTGGATTTTGTGGAGGGCCAGTCTGTGACACCCTGCCCCCCAGATAATGCTAGTGAGGATATGTAGGAGGCTGGCCTGGCTTGTCGTGGGTACCAGAGGTACTTACACCTTGTGCCAGGTCCAGTTATCCCTTATTAGTGTAGAAGAGGTGTTTCTAGCAGCTTAGGCTGATAGAAGGTAGCTATGGCAAAGCAGCTTAGGCTGAACTAGGAGACATGTAAAGCTCCTACTATACCACTGGTGTCATATGCACAATATCATAAGAAAACACAATACACAGAAGTACTAAAAATAAAGGTACTTTATTTTTATGACAATATGCCAAAAGTATCTCAGTGAGTACCCTCAGTATGAGGATAAGTTATATACACAAGATATATGTACACAAACCAAAATTATGCAGGTAATAGCAAGAAAAGTAATGCAAGCAGTGTAGAATTACAGAAGATTGCAAAAGGAGCACATAGGTATAGGGGCAACACAAACCATATACTCCAAAAGTGGAATGCGAGCCACGAATGGACCCCAATCCTATGTGAGCTTGTAGAGGGTTGCTGGGACTGTAAGAAAACAGTGAGGGTTAGAAAAATAGCCCACCCCAAGACCCTGAAAGGTAGGTGTAAAGTGCACCTACTACCCCCAAAGAGCACAGAAGTCGTGATAGGGGGATTCTGCAGGAAGAACAAACACCAGCAATGCAACAACAGTGGATTTCCGGACCTGAGTACCTGTAAGACAAGGGGACCAAGTCCAATAGTCACGACAGTGTCGAGAGTGGGCAGGAGCCCAGGAAATGCCAGCTGAGGGTGCAAGGAAGCTGCCACCTGTTGGAAGAAGCTTGGAGTTCTGCAAGAAAGAAGAGGACTAGGAACTTCTCCTTTGGAAACAGATGTCCCACGTCGCGATGAAGCTTGCAGAGGTGTTCCCACGCAGAAAGATTGCAAACAAGCCTTGCTAGCTGCAAGGGTCATGGTAGAGGTTTTTGGGGGCTGCTGTGGCTCAGGAGGGACCAGGATGTCGCCACTTGGAGGAGTAGACAGAGGGGGCGCCCAGCAAGTCAGGGAGCCCTCACAGAAGCAGGCAGCACCCGCAGAAGTACCTGAACAGGCACTTGGAAGAAGAGTGAACAGGAGTCCACGCGAAGTCACAAAAGGGAGTCCCACGACGCCGGAGGACAACTCAGAAGGTTGTGCTCTGCAGGTTAGAGTGTCGGGGACCCAGGCTTGGCAGTGCACAAAGGAAATTCTGGAAGAGTGCACAGGAGCCGGAGCAGCTGTAAATCACGCGGTACCCAGTAATGCAGTCTAGCGTGGGGAGGCAAGGACTTACCTCCACCAAACTTGGACTGAAGAGTCACTGGACTGTGGGAGTCACTTGGACAGAGTTGCTGAGTTCCAGGGACCAGGCTCTTCATGCTGAGAGGGGACCCAGAGGACCAGTGATGCAGTCTTTTGGTGCCTGCGGTTGCAGGGGGAAGATTCCGTTGACCCACGGGAGATTTCTTCAGAGCTCCTGGTGCAGGGAGGAGGCAGGCTACCCCAAGAGCATGCACCACCTGGAAACAGTCGAGAAAGCCGGCAGGATGAGGCGATACAAGGTTGCTAGTAGTCGTCTTGCTACTTTGTTGCGGTTTTGCAGGCGTCCTGAGCAGTCAGCGTTCGATCTTTTGGCAGAAGGTGAAGAGGGAGATGCAGAGGAACTCTGGTGAGCTCTTGCATTCGGTATCTGAAGAATTCCCCAAAGCAGAGACCCTAAGTAGCCAGAAAAGGAGGTTTGGCTACCAAGGAAGGAGGATTGCCTACCAAGAGAGGTAAGAGCCTATCAGAAGGAGCCTCTGACGTCACCTCCTGGTACTGGCCACTCAGAGCAGTCCAGTGTGCCACAAACACCTCTGTTTCCAAGATGGCAGAGGTCTGGGACACACTGGAGGAGCTCTGGGCACCTCCCCTGGGAGGTGCAGGTCAGGAGAGTGGTCACTCCCCTTTCCTTTGCCCAGTTTCGCGCCAGAGCAGGGCTGGGGGATCCCTGAACCGGTGTAGACTGGCTTATGCAGAGATGGGCACCATCTGTGCCCATCAAAGCATTTCCAGAGGCTGGGGGAGGCTACTCTTCCCCAGCCCTCACACCTATTTCCAAAGGGAGAGGGTGTCACACCCTCTCTCAGAGGAAGTCCTTTGTTCTGTCTTCCTGGGCCAGGGCTGCCTGGACCCCAGGAGGGCAGAAACCTGTATGAGGGGTTGGCAGCAGCTGCAGTGTAGACCCCGGAAAGGCAGTTTGGCAGTACCTGGGTATCATGCTAGAGACCCGGGGGATCATGGAATGTGAAAGCCCAGCTTGAACTAAAGAACTCAAGACATGGTAACCCTGGTGTGCTCTAAGATGGCTGACTGGACTGCTCAGCAAATAGGGCTCTGCAATACAGATTTCCCTTCAGCCTGACTCCAGCAAGTTCAAGTGGCTATCTTGTTAGACTGCTGGGCTTCAGTTAAATCGCATATAGCATTCTGGGGCTTCTTGTCTTACCTCACTCCAGCTGAACCATTTTTTTTTAAGTGGGGGAGTACAGTGGTTTGCAAAATAAAAGCCCAGGAAAGGAAGTTTGTGGCCCACATGTCAGTGAGTCACCTGGTAAGCCAGTGGCACATGTCATCTGACACCTTCAGCTGCTCTTGGAATTTTAGCCAATACCATTTTCCATGCAGAAACACATGGCTGTATACGTAGGGGAACATTTGAAATACAAACCTTAAAATGCATAGTGTTGATAGCTTATGAGCATCTGATCGCAAAAAGTAACATTGATGCTATATGGCATTGTCACTGATCATTGCCCACAATGCCATCTACTAGAGATATCGTCACGACTCTTGGTTGGATTGGTGTCCTCTTCGATGAAACAACCATTACGAAACCTCTGGATTGTCTCCCATGTTTGCAGTGTGAACAAAGAGGCTAAAGATTGAAGTTGTGCGGAACTGGAAACACTGGCTTCACCACCTTGCACCTTGCACTTCTATAAGGATTCCCACCATCAGCATACGTCTTCCGTAGGCACTAAATTGGCAAGAGAGCCTAGAAGCAACTCATTTTATAGTATTCCAAATAGAATAAAAATATCTCAGCCATGATCAACAGCCTGATTGCGAACCACAACGTACCACCTAGGTCATGAGTGCTTTCTAATATACCTGCAAGAAAGTGATAATGTATGATTCGAAGGTGGTGCACTGTTAAGTTTCTTGTAGTTACAAGAAATAAAAAAGAGGCTCCTCCCATAGAGGGAGGTCTGGCACATTCCCCAATCCTATACCCCACTGTATTCTGGTCACTGAATTCCTACTTTTTTTCCTATCATACTTTGTGAGCTTTAATATGAAACCTAGAGAGCATGATGATCCCGCCACCGGGCATGGGAGTTCATACTGAGATATGATAAATTCCATTAAATACATCAAAGACCTTTGATCTCTTCGAACTTCAGATACTGAATCCTCCTCTACCTCTTCCAGTGGCATACAGTGGATCATATGGTAATTCTTCCAGTGGATTGTACTGAATCATCTTCCTTTCTTGTGGTTCCTCACATACCTCTAGTGAGGGCTCAACCTGCATGATATTCTAAATGTTTTCATTATCATTCACGGCACCTTCCTCCACCGGCACTGCATCCTCTTTTATCTTTTCCTATTGTACTTACTCGGTTCCCTTCTACCTTTTATAACTGCATGTACAGGAACATTTTACCTCTGCCTACGACACGCATTGGGTCCCTTCATTTTTCTCCCAATGATCCTTTTCTGCCTTTTTCCGATTACAGCCACTGGAACCTTTTCTACTTCTTTCAATGACCTTCAGTTTATTGTCTTCTCTATCTGCTAGCACCATGCACTGACACTCTTTGATCTCTAAGATCTTGGTTTCCCCACTAGTAGACTATACCACCCTCGGGTACCCCTCATATGTGTGTCTACGGGGTGCCCCAACCTGCCCAGGAGTGGGAAAACTTCATAGTATGTGCCCTTCTTGTAATTTAGGATCATAAAATGTCTTCTGTAAATTATCTTAGTGTCTCCATTTTGGTGTGGGTCTTTAAACAATTTTACACAAAAAACACACAAACTTGTTAGGCACTACAGATCTGAAGTTTATTTACAGTACCCTGGCTGCAGCAGTTGGAAAGTGTAGGAAGAACAACCACAGCTGTGTGGATCACTGGGTACAAATGTGCATTCATGCTGAACATACACATCCTGCCCCTCACTCCGTCAGCAACCTCATTGCCCGTTCACTCTGGTGAGGTTATGTCTGTTCTCTCCATTAAGGGTAGGAGCACCTAAGCGTTCCCTGAGGGGATCCCCAAGAAGTATCTGATATCATTCTGGATGGTAGCTTAAAAAGCAACAGCTACTCTTGGGAGTAAGTGTGGAGCTAATCCGCTCTATGTCCCTCTCAGGTTCCCTAAGTAGGAGACTCTTCCTGTGATGCCTCACCTAGGAATACAAGGTGTCATAATGGCGTTAGCCAATATCTATGGTAGTAAACATCGCAGGGATGTAAGGCTGCCCTCTGTCCAGTTACTCACCTGTGGCATTGGTAGCACTTAGTGGTGACTAATTGTTGGTCACCTATTAAATGTCTACAAGTGCCACTATGGGTGTGGGTACAGGGACTCCTCCATGCACTTCATAAGGACAGGCTGTTGACAGAGCGATCCTCGGGGATTCTTCCTCTGGTGGCTCAATATGACTGTGCCTGATTATCCTGCCACTGGATACCCTCAGATCTGGTCTATTCTGTCAAGATGGGGCCTTGGGCTAATAGGGAGGCTCCCTCCACGGTTGATTTCCTGTCCTTGGAGCCTATGTGAGGCTTGGCAGAGAAGAGGCCCCGATGGACTGCCCAGCTAGCTGACTCTATGACTGCCATTTAACTCTCACCAGAGTTCAGCTTGATCCTACTCCTACTGGAATGTCCCGCTCTCTCGTCATCTCCAATACATGCACAGCCAGCCAGTTAGAAAACACCAACTCCTATCAGTCATTAGGGAAACCCATTACCTCATGGGTGATAACACCACCCTCATCCCTGGAGGAGATATAATGTTAGCATCCAAGCGACTCTATGCCCTGTGCTAAGCCAACAGTGCACATGCTCAAGACATGTAGCTTCCCTATAAACTCTCACCTACACCCGTTGGGAAGATGCAATTTATATATTTAGGTATATATTTACAATGGTGCAAAGCCTAGCTTCAAAGTGACAGAGCACTGTATAAGGGGAGTACAATGAGTTTCAAAGAAGGGGAGGGCAGGTGCCAGGTACCTTCAGGGGAGGGAATAATGGAGTTACAAATTAGTCAAGGGGTGGAAGGGAATTGCAATATAGAGAAAGGGGCTATTGTTGGGGAGAAAGGGAGGTATGAGGGTTTTCTTTGGAGACAATGGATGAGGCTGCAGAAAAAACAGATAAGTGTGAAATGAGCAAGGGTTAGGGAGACTGCGAGGCTAACGTAAGGAGTGGATGGAAGTAGGGTGCTTCTGTAAATGGGTGCAGCAATGGGGTGAGTAGACTCCAACAAAGTGTTGCTTGATCAGATTAGCCATCAGCTCTTTCTGTTTGTGGAAAATGGATGGAACCTTCCATATTTGGACTGAATGCAGTTCAATACCATTGGAGCATAAACAAAATCAGGGCTGGAGTGTACTGCCTTGACATCCCAGCACACCGTTCACTCGGGTGCATTCTAGTGAATGCAGTGCATGTTAACACTTACTTCTATTAAACAATCTTTCGTTTTCGCAGTGGTTGGTACACACATTGCTGAGTATATGTACACACAAGCTCATGTGAGTGGTACAGAGACCCGAGAAGACTGTTAGCAGTATATCCAGCACAGCTAAAACAACTTGTTGTTCTTTTCTGAAGAAGGACAACTATCCTGAAACACTCTAGAGATTTAAAGCTCTGGCCGCACCAACAATGATGAAAAATAAAGACTTTTACTGAAGTGTTACCATGCTCTGCTTTTAGTGTAATGCCCCTGAACGAACGTAGTCCTGGGATGTGAGACAGTATGCTCCCTTCGACTCTTGGTGATTTGCAGCACAAGGTATGACGTGTTTCCTTCTCCATCCTAGCTTCCACTCCTATGATGTTGCATCTACACATCTTTCATGATCACCCAAAGGCCTGATCTTGTTTACTAGATATGGTGGGGTTTTAGAGTTGAAGTCGTGTGACTTATGCATCAGGTCTTGAATTTGATGACAGCAGGTGCCAGAGGAGTTCTTGAAGTGTTTAGGTGATGGTATCATATTTTGGCTAACATTCAATGATCTATGCAGCTGCATGTAGAGGGCTCTTCAGCATAGTCATGAAGGTGTCAAAGAGGCCAACCAACTGAGCACTACTTCCATAAAGATGATATACTAAAACCTGGGTGGCCCATTAGAGTGTCCACTTCTGGTAGGACAGCTTCACTTTGTGGAACAATGTGAGTGGATTACAAGCTGTCTGTGTGGATTGAATTATCTGAGTAAGGAAGCTGAGGTTGTTGCCTTTGGAGAAGCTCAACTATTTGGCTCTGAGGCAACTTATAGAGTGAAGCCATTCAGACTTTTCTTTGAGTGTAATTGTTTGCCCTGTTGTTGTTTGGAGCCACCGGTGTTGAAAGAAAATTGTGTGCAGATGGTGTATATGAAGAATGCCGTGGGCATCCAGGTTTCAATTAGAAAAGGTTTTTAACATCAGAAACAGTGGGGATCACCAAAAGGAGGCAGGAGTCAAGTTCATACTGGTGACTAATGAAGTGCTTGCCAGTGAGCAGGACTCCCAGGGGCTTCAGATACATGCTGAATAGCACGGGTGAGATAATGGATAAGGGGAGGAAGCTGCTATTGACAGTGATAGGCTTTGGATGAACACATCAACCAGTTAGATTCTGTTCTTCAGGAATGACACAAACCACTTCTGGAAGAATCAGTCCACCTGATACAATGTGAAGGTGTTGCACTGAGTGCAATAGTAGACTGTGTTGAAGGCTGCAGTGATGTCATGCACTGGTCCCCTTTCAAATAGCCCTCTTTGAGTGGCAGACACTAGATCCTCGTATTCCTCTTTTAATGACAAATTCCACATTTTTGTTTAGGTTTTTTTGGCAGGTACTCCTCTTCTATAGCTGCCAGTGGCATGCAAAGGAATCCTTCTGGCAGTGTAGGAATAGCACTGGCGATCTGGGCTCAGTTCACATCAGGGCTTGCAGTAAGACACTCACTTACCCTATGCCTGGGGAAAAATGCCATTTTGGCAGGGCCTGTCAACCCTCACTGTTACCTGACAGACACACACAAGGCTTGTGAGACTGGGCAAACTCTTGCATTCACTCTATATACACACTACCCTGCTGAACTTTACTGCCATGCTCAGTAGCAGCAGTACAGCAGATCGGTCTGTAAATCTCTTCTATATCCGTGTTTTCTCTCCACCATTACTGATGGGACACCACTCCCAACACCCAAATGAAACAGCCAACCCACCCGAACAGCTGATGCTCACTGTGATTTCCTTTGGAAAGGCAATGCTTATCAAAGTCCATGGAGCTACTGCATGTAATAAACACACCTGGGTGAATAAACATCCTTGTATTCCAATTGGGCTTTACACACCAATGAATTGTGATTTCTGGCATGACAATGGTCCTTTCTGTACCAGGGTAATATGGATTATTTCATAACAGCGGTGTACGTATAGGGTAATGTGTATTCTAGCGTGACAGGAGTGCTTTGCATACCTTCACAATATTGATTTTTGGCATGGCAGTACGGTAACAATTGAAACAGTTGGGTAGCTTTGTGAAGATTTCACACAAAACAGTGCAGCAACAAAAGTTTATGCATTACATGAAAAGACAGCACCAAATCTACTATGATATGGCGCTGTTGCTCTCTTCCCTAGCACTGCCTTGCTTTCTGGCTGCTCAGCATTAACCAGTCTGTGTAACTTCAGCGTATGTTTTGTATTTGAAGTGGCCTATTCCAGTACAATGAAATATGCCTAAACTAACTTAAATACTTCTCCTACTTTGTATGTGCCCTGTACGTGGCAGCACACAGGCAAAGGTGGAAAAGTTTGGAGAAAACAAAACTTTTTTCCAACTTTGCACCTGCCTTGAGGAGGCACACGGTTTTCCACAAAGATGCCTACAAATGTTAATTAATGCCTCAAAATCCATGGGTAATTACTTTGACCACACATGTGCCACCTTTGCAATGCCGCCCGACCCCACACAGTGGCGTGAAGTGCCACTTTGAGTTACTGTAGGGTTACTTTCCAGCTCAAAACACATTTTGCGCTGGAAAGTAAATTGCCATACAACACTTTGTGCCAGTTTGTGGCACGTTTGGTGATACAAAACCAGTGCACACTATTAATAAATCTGCTCCTCAATGTTGACTGGGTCTGTGCGAAAACGGGCATCATACTCTGAAACCCAGCAGATACCAATGCGATGCGAGGCCAGAGAATGAAAAATGTGCATTTTACACCAGTACCAGCCCTCTGTGTAGTAGCCCTGGCATCTTAAATAGCGAATTCCCACAGTCAGCTTAGCCGTCTCTACTGACAATGAGCAGCAAAGGCATTTTTGGACATCTCTGATCATACCTCACAGACTGCCATTTTCGGCAGTACTCTGATATGCGTGTGAAACGCCTCAAGCGAGATGGCATATTTGTAGCACAGCATTTCTGATGGACTTTTAACTTGCACAGAAACACTGACAGGAATTATATACTTGCACACAATGTGAAACTGGTGGCATTTCTCTTGTTTTAGGATACCTTCTGGGCATTTACTCAGTTGGGAATACGTTATCAGTTTGGTAGTCCATCTTTTGGGGCAGATATGTTTGCCTTCTTGCATCATTTCTTAGGGCTCGGCTACCAAACAGACAGTGCAAGCTCTGTTGGTGAAAAGACCTATTGTCACCTTAGCGTCCACCCTTTGCTTACCATAAGTTGGCTTTATTGTTGCTCTTATTTGCTTGCTTTTTGTTCGACAGCTCGAGTGGGCCTTACTTCCTCTACCTGTGTTTTTCCTTTCCCTGGAGCATGGCCACATTGCTCTTGAAGCAGAACTCACTTTTGGATAACTACATTTGTTTTTTTCATCACTTTTGAAGCACTACTTTGTTATGCCTCGCTAAGCATTCTACAAGAGTGCATGTGTTTTTCAGTTGTCTCACTTGTGTACTGCTCTCCCCCCTCTTCTGCTCAGTGTCTTTCTCTCTTCCACCTGTCTGCTTCTCTGCAGCCTGCTCTGTTTGTGCTCACCCTCATGTGCTTCACCTCTGTGTTGCTTTCCTGCCTCTATGCTTCTCACCAACAGCATCATGTTTCTCTCTAGCATGCATGCTTCTCTCCCTCTGGCAGTCTATGGTCTTCTCTCTCACCCATGCTGTTTTCCCCTCACCCTCAGTATTGTTTCTTCCATCCTTGCCCTCCAAGCTGATTCTACCCCACCGCCTCAATGTTGCTTTCACCCCCATGAAGTTGTAGGAGTTGTTTAAATATATATATTTTTACATTTACAAACCAATATAGTGTAATTAAAAGATACAGATGATGGACAGAATGCCGAACAATGCAAACATGCATCCCCCAGTCACAGATCTCGGTTTAACCCCTTCGCTGCCAGGCCTTTTCCCCCTCCTGTGCCAGGCCTTTTTTTGCCTATTTGGGGCAGTTCGCGCTTAGGCCCTGATAACTTTTTGTCCACATAAACTAACCAAGCCAAATTTGCGTCCTTTTTTTCCAACATCCTAGGGATTCTAGAGGTACCCAGACTTTGTGGGTTCCCCTGAAGGAGGCCAAGAAATTGGCCAAAATACAGTGAAAATTTCGTTTTTTTCAAAAAAATTGGAAAAAGTGGCTGCAGAAGAAGGCTTGTGGTTTTTCCCCTGAAAATGGCATCAACAAAGGGTTTGCGGTGCTAAACTCAGCAGCTTCCCAGCTTTCAGGAACAGGCAGACTTGAATCAGAAAACCCAATTTTTCAACACAATTTTGGCATTTTACTGGGACATACCCCATTTTTGCAATTTTTTGTGCTTTCAGCCTCCTTCCAGTCAGTGACAGAAATGGGCCTGAAACCAATGCTGGATCCCAGAAACCTAAACATTTCTGAAAAGTAGACAAAATTCTGAATTCAGCAAGGGGTCATTTGTGTAGATCCTACAAGAGTTTCCTACAGAAAATAACAACTGAAAAAGAAAAATATTGAAATTGAGGTGAAAAAAACATAAATGTTTCTCTACGTTTTACTCTGTAACTTTTTCCTGCAATGTCAGATTATCGAAAGCAATATACTGTTACGTCTGCTGGACTCCTCTGGTTGCGGGGATATATAAAGCTTGTAGGTTCATCAAGAACCCAAGGAACCCAGAGCCAATAAATGAGCTGCACCCTGCAGTGCGTTTTCATTCTATACCGGGTACACAGCAATTCATTTGCTGAAATATAAAGAGTAAAAAATTGCTATCAAGAAAACCTTTGTATTTCCAAAAAGGGCACAAGATAAGGTGTTGAGGAGCAGTGGTTATTTGCACATCTCTGAATTCCGGGGTGACCATACTAGCATGTGAATTACAGGGCATTTCTCAAATAGATGTCTTTTTTACACACTCTCCTATATTTGGAAGGAAAAAATGTAGAGAAAGACAAGGGGCAATAACACTTGTTTTGCTAATCTATGTTCCCCCAAGTCTCCCGATAAAAATGATACCTCACTTGTGTGGGTAGGCCTAGCGCCCGCGACAGGAAACGCCCCAAAGAGCAACGTGGACACATCCAAATTTTTGGAAGAAAACAGTGCCTACCTGTGGATTTTGGCCTGTAGCTCAGCCGGCACCTAGGGAAACCTACCAAACCTGTGCATTTTTGAAAACTAGAGACCTAGGTGAATCCAAGGAGGGGTGACTTGCGTGGCTCGGACCAGGTTCTGTTACCCAGAATCCTTTGCAAACCTCAAAATTTGGCTAAAAAAACACATGTTCCTCACATTTCTGTGGCAGAAAGTTCTGGAATCTGAGAGGAGCCACAAATTTCCTTCCACCCAGCGTTCCCCCAAGTCTCCCGATAAAAATGATACCTCACTTGTGTGGGTAGGCCTAGCGCCCGCGACAGGAAACGCCCCAAAGCGCAACGTGGACACATCCAAATTTTTGGAAGAAAACAGTGCCTACCTGTGGATTTTGGCCTGTAGCTCAGCCGGCACCTAGGGCAGCGACCCTTGCCTGATGGGTCGCTACCCATCTCTAAAAAAACAAACGAACAAAAAAAAAACCACACATTTTTTTTTACCCCTGGCGCCTAGAGGGTTCTGCCCCCCCCGGGGGCAGATCGGCCTAATAATAGGCTGATCTGGGGGCAGAAATGGCCTAAAATAAATTTGCCCCCCCCCAGCCCCCCCCGGGAGCGACCCTTGCCTACGGGGTCGCTCCCCCTGCGTGACATTGGCGCCAAAAAACAAATCCCAGGTGCCTAGTGGTTTCTGCCCCCTTGGGGGCAGATTGACCTAAACTCAGCCAATCTGCCCCCAGGGGGGCAGAAATGGTCTAAATACAATTTGCCCCCCTGGGGAGCGACCCTTGCCTGATGGGTCGCTCCCCATCTCTAAAAAAACAAACAAACAAAAACAAAAAAAACACAAAAAAAAAAATTGCCCTGGCGCCTAGAGGTTTTTGCCCCCCCGGTGGCAGATTGGCCTAATAATAGGCTGATCTGCTCCCAGGGGGGGCAGAAATGGCCTAAAATAAATTTGCCCCCCCCAGGGAGCGACCCTTGCCTAAGGGGTCGCTCCCCTTGCGTGAAATTCACGCAAAGAAAAAACTCCCTGGTGTCTAGTGGTTTCTGCCCCCCTTGGGGGCAGATTGGCCTCATCAAAATAGGCCAATCTGCCCCCAAGGGGGGCAGAAATGGCCTAAATATAATTTTCCCCCAAGGGGAGCGACCCTTGCCTAAGGGGTCGCTCCCCACCTAAAAAAATAAAATGAAACATAAAAAAAAAAAAAAAAAAAAAAATTGGTCCCTGGTGCCAGAGGTTTCTGCCCCCAGGGGAGGCAGAAAGGCCTTCCTAAAAAAATGCCCCCCATGGGAGCGACCCTTGCCCAAGGGGTCGCTCCCTTATGTAAATTTCAATAAAAAAAATAAAATCCCTGGTGTCTAGTGGGGTTTCAAAAGCCGGATTGCAAGCAATCCGGCTTTTGAAACCCTCGGAGAGACTTGAAAGGGAAGGAAATACTTTTCCTTCCCTTTGAAGCCCCTCCGGGCCTCCCCCAGTGATTGAAAGAGAAATGCTTTTGCATTTCTCTTTCAATCTTCCAGCGCGATGGGGGAGGCCCCTGTGACAAATCAGCGCACGCTGACGTCACAGGGGAGTGGTGGGGGGGGCGGGGGTGGAAGGGGAAGGTGTTCCCCTTCCATCCCCGCCTTGGAGGGGAGGGGGGGTCACGGGGGGGCGCGCTAGCGCTCCCCCAAGTTCCCCTGTGCCTAGGACGAGATGATCTCGTCCAAGGCACAGGGGAACTGTAGCCTTGGACGAGATCATCTCGTCCAAGGCACAGAACCGGTTAATCCATTGTTTTTGTGCCAATCATGCCACCCCAGTTTGGACCCAGCTGTATGCAAATAAGTTTAGACCCTGCTCCCCATGGGAACAGACCAGCCCGGACTGCCAGGCCAGGTCCTCCCTGGACCAGAAACAAACATCCTGGGACTGGTTTCGGGGTATCATCCCTCATCAGCCAGGCTAGCTTGAATCCAGAGGCACAATGAGCACAGGACCCAAGTCTAGGCATACCCTTCCCACTTAGGACATTAAAAGCTAAAAAAGACACAAAAAACAGATGATGGACAGAATGCTAAACAATGCAAACATTCACCTCCAGTCACAGATCTGGGTTTAGATTATTTTCATTGCTGTACTGCTTTGCTTGTGATGAACTCTCAATGGTGTGGATGTAAAATTATTACTTGTAACTATATCTTCCATTTCAATGCTGTTCTATTCACTCAAAGAAAGTCTTATTGTCAAAGTTTCATATCCTCTTCTAACATCTCCAGATCACAATAACTTAGAGGGTGCTGAATAAATATGCATGAAATGGGTTAATGCTTAAATGCTAAGACAATATGATGTTTATTTTCTTTGTACTCTGGTGTGCTGAAGAAATGATACATTTGCTTACACCATGATGACCCTGCAGAACTGCTGATTTAATACCTATATTTTCCTAAGCTGTCTTGTGCTTCTAGGGATGCTGCCCACTTCTCTACTGATTTTGCTGCCCATTGGGACTTAGAATATTTCCTGACTTTGGCTTACGCTGTATAACTTTGCATCTTTAAGCCTTCATGTCATTAATTCTGTGCAGCTTATTTTTGACTTGATGTAACAAGACCCTCTAACTTTCCACCGATCTAGAACTCAGTTATTGAGTCAAATCATTTACTTCATAATGTGCACTGTTGATTTTATATTTGGGGAGTTGCCTTAATGATGGCCATATTGTCTCATGAATTTGAGGTTCAACACGGTTTCCGATCCGGTAAAAGTGAAGGTTTTCTCCAAGTAAATTTTGGGGATGTCTAAATATTGGGGTAGAGTTTTGTTCCCACATTGCTTATCCTCCCCATACCGTTTCCTTGCCCTCGGTGTTGTTTTCTCCCCATCCATGACTCTAATGCTTGAAATGGAAAAATAGAAGTGCAGGTACTCTGTATCCGAGTACCTGCTTGTTTCTGAGAAGTGCTGGTACTCTCCAATGAAAGTATTACGTTTTTCTTGAGAGGTGCAGGTACTCGCCCTCTCAAAATAAAAAAGGTGCTGGTTCTCAGTACCAGACAGTACCAGCCCATTTAAAGCACTGCATGTCTAAAAAAAAAAAAAAAAAAACTGGTCTGACTAGGATCAGTAAATTATAATTAAAAAAAAAAACTGTCATTTTGTAGGCACACGCCTACAAAATGATGCAGGCAAATGAGTTGTAGCTCCTTTTTTTGTTTACTCTTTAGCCATGCTGTCCAGCATGGCTAAAATACCATTGGCAAAGTCAATAGGTCCCGAAGGTGAGACCTATTGCATTTGACAATGCTCATTTGTATCTCGCACCCCTTTCTTTGTAGGGACGTATATGAATTGTGCTTTGTAAGAAATATTGCACCTGGGTACAGTGACAGACCGTGAAGTACTGCAATGTTTAAGTGGTTGATTCTGCTTTTAAATTCTATGGTTTTAAAACAATACATTTATTATTTTCTGTAAAAGGTTCTGTGTACACCCATTATTTTAGAAACTTTTCTTTGGAGGGAGAATCCTGTACAAACTCAAAGGAGAGATTGTGCCACTCTCGCTCAAGTAGTATACTGTGGGGCGGGGTCGACTTTTTTTTTGCTTCTAGTCTGCCCCCAAAATGCCCCTCCATCCCAAAAAGCTCGTAGCAAGAGCAGTTTTTTCTGTGTCACTGTAACTAAACTGGTCCGCTATAATGCTTCAGTTTCACCCCAAAGAACAATCAATTCCGATTGAGAAGAGACAGTTTCTTCGAAAACTCAAGACGTACTCTGAAAATGTCCATCCGGCTTCTAAATGCATCACGTGATTTTTCGTCGTGCGATGCATCATTTTTAGACGCCCAGGCCTTTCAAATGAATATCTGTTCACAAAGGTTCACTTTAAATTATCTGCTGGGTGGACTCTAAAGTCCCAAGGCCACGTTCAGATGTCAGAATGCAACGCTGCTTGGGAGTCATTCTTGCACGAATTAACATCAAAGTTTCCCAAAGTGTACAGATATCCCACCTAACGATTTGCAGCACCCTTGAGGGGGGCTCAGACATTTACCAACAAAGGGACTCGGCGCTAGGGACCCAGAAAAAACTGCACTTCTAAATAACAAACAGAAGGCTGGAGTTACAGTAACCAAGGTATAGGTACATAAGGTGATTTGCCTAAAAGTGCCAAATGGAGGAGTTTGAACTTGGTTTGTCAAAACATCTTTGGAAGGGAAGTTGTACAAACAGGGGCGTATCTTGTTTTGGGGTGTGTGGGAGGGGGTTTGCACTGTCCAATAAATGCATTTTTTACATGCACACAAACAAAAAGGCACACAACCCACACTCCGTCTCTTTTTTTTAAAGTCTTCAAAAAAGTGGGTGGTTATTTTACAAATTATTGGGTTCTCTCTCAGTTTCTCTACCAATCCGCATTCACCTCTCTTCCCACTACCACTTTAGCCCCTCTCTTGCTCCGTGCTTATTATATAATGATTTATAACATTATATGCCAGCGTGACTATTGAAATATCCGAAGCTTGCAGCTCAAAGCTCCCCCGCCCCTATACCTTACTGGCGAAGCTGGGCTAAGAAGAGAGAAAGTAAGTGAGGTGTGGAAAACAAGGAATGGGATGTAGAGAGAAAGAGGTGTAGGATGGAATGATGGAGTGGAGTTAAAAAGTGCGCGAGCAAGGGAAGAAAGAAAGAGAGCACGGATAATACAGAAATAGTCCCCATTTTAGCAGGCTGGCTTGGGGCAGCAGAAGGATGGCGCACGCAATGGAACGACGCGTTCTGGAGGAGAGACATCGCGTGTTTAGGACAATCCAGGTGCGTATTGCTCACAGTCACGCAAGCCGGGGAGGGACTGTAAGAGCACGTGATGCGCCATTGAAGAGTGCAGTCTTGCGAAATCTGCAGAGAGTCTCCACACAGGGAGGTTCCTTGTAGTCCTGTATGGCTGGGACAGGATCAGTCTCTTGGCAGGCCTGCATCATTGTGGTTAGAGATGGTTATCCGAGTATCGCTGCAGTAACAGAGCTGCGCCTAAGCGCAGGCTGGGCCCCTCTGAGAGTCTAAACAGCGATATATATGGATGTATTTTGTCAAATACTGATGTTGTAAAATTGTTTACTTTTTAACATCAGGAAATTCCCCTAGAGACATTTATGCACCCCAGCAGTTACTGGATACCCACTGTGGTCACATGGCCCCTTGTGTTACACCTTTAAGCGGTTTTTGCTTTTCAGCTAAAAAGCACTGTGCATTCTGGGACTTGTAGTTTCAGCTTTTAACATTTTAAAAATGGGTCTATAAATCATATAGGCAAGTGTGATTCAGACGATTGGCTGTAGGTGGCTCACCTGATAGCGTGGTAGTTTGTAAACATTTTCCTTGCTCGAGCCTCCTCTCTTCCGTGACTCTGTCTGGAATGGGTTTCATGCACCTGATAGTAAAACTTTCCACGCTATGTACAAGTAACTCCCCTTCAAGGCAATTTCAAGTTCAGCAGACAATCTCTTTGGAGCGTAGGTGATAATTCGTTACTTTTTCTTTCATCTCTTCTTAGAAATAAAATAACATAACTAGCTGTAAAATTACCAGCAAGCGCTTTGAATGAATGTAAACAGAAAAAGTGCTGTCATTGTGTATTACCTGCTCTAACAAGTTTGAACTTGCATTTTTAAGTTTCTGCTTCCCTCCACAGCCTTTCAATGTCTGCGCTGCATACGCCATTTTGTGAGCCTGGTCTTGCTGATTACATCACAATTTTAGGCTCGTCCTTTTTTCCCCCTTGTCTATGAACCTGCAACAAAAACAGTTCGGTGAATGGGCAGGAGTTTACAATTAAAATATAATTCGAGGTGTAACTAGAGGGTACAAACACCTTATGAAATTGGGTAAGGACTAACACTTCAGCAGTGTGAGCGGAACTATACCAGAGCCGGTGTGAGAAGACGTTTATACAAATTGTACATTTTAATGTTGGGACCCTACTTCCAACCCTCATTGGATTGGAACAAACATAGTTTGTGGATCTGATACTTTATAGGCTACTGACAGTGATATCTGAACAGGGGATTGTGTGGAAGGACAACTAAAACGTAGCTTCCCAGATTCCAAGACAAAGCACATTAGAATGGGTATTTTTCTGGAAAGTTTTTTTTTTTTTAATTTAAGACTAGCATTTTTGTAAAGTCCATCAATGGTAGTACCAAATGCTCATGAAAATTTATAATTGCAAGTCCAGAAAGGAGATCCTGCCCAAATGCTGACGAAAGGTATTGCGCCCAGTAAAACCCTGCAATATATACATTTTTGTGGCTGGATGAATACATGCTTGTTTCCAAATATGGATCGGAATGGGATAATTAACCTAATGTGGTGTAAAAAAATCATTGTATAGGGCAAATACCTCCACTTAACGTTCTCCTGCACTTTTTTGGTGTCATTAAAAGAAAAAGAAATATTCGGTATTCCCCAATTTATCAAAACCACTTAATGTTACATTTCTGTGGCATACAAAGTGAGAAAAATGCATTATTTTTAGTTTCCGAACACTATTGGAGCTTCCGTATGCATTTAAACGAACAGTGGACTATGATGTGTGATTCTGCTATGATATACTTAAAAGGGCATCTTCGAAAACTACATTTTATTCCCATACAAAGCACATTAGAATGTTTTTTTTTTTTTTTTCAGCAAAGCATTTTTTTTTAAAAAGACCACCCTTTTTGCAAAGTCCTTCTATGGTAGTACCAAGTGCTAATGAAATATTTAACATTGCAAGTCCAGGAAGGTAATCCTGCCCAAATGCTGACGAAAGGTATTGCGCCCAGTAAAACGTTGCAATATATGCATGTTTGTGGCTGCATAACTACATGCGTGTCTCCAAATATGCACCTTAGTTTGGTAATTAACCTAGTGTTGTGGTGTAAAGAAATCGTTATATGGGGTGAACACCACCACTTAACACGTTCTCATGCACTTTTTTACAGTGTCATTAAAAGAAAAATAAATATTCAATATTCCCTAATCTACAAAACTACCCAATTTAGAAGCAAAGTTTTCCACTATTCAATACATTTTTGTGGCACACAAAGTGAGATTTTTTTTATATTTTTAGCTTCCAAACACTACTGGAGCATTTATATGCATTTCCATGAATGGTGGACTATAATGTGTGATTCCGCTATGATATACCAATATGGGCAAACATTAAAACAATAATCAAGCAGATCACAAGCTCTATGACAACCTGTGCAGCCTGGATTTGTCCAGCAGTCGAAGTGCATTAAAAAAGTATGGAAACTGTGATGCTGCATGTAATGGGGGTGAGGCCAATGACTGTGGGGGCCTGGTCAAAGGTGTGGCTAAAAGAAAAAAAAAATTGTTAAGGATTTTTGGATCAGTCACTTTCAGGTCGCTACATATAAAAAAGCACACAGCTTAAATGAGAAAATAATTTAAAAAAAAGTTGTTAATCAGTGACAAATGCAATATAGTACATTATGAAACCTCTATTAGTTAATGCACTGCAGAGATCTGTGTGTAACCAGAGGGACACAGACTTAAATCTTGGTTGGTGCAGTTGAGAATAGTGACATGTGTATTTTTAGTGCTACAAGTTTCCAGCCTGTAACAGAAAGCACTGTGAATATGTAAGTCATTTTTTTAGGTCGAGCGCACAAGCACTTTGACCTGTTGTAAGTATTGTGGGTTTTTAACCATGCCCACCTCACGCCCATCACTTTCACTCGCTCGTGGGCTTGCCTTTCAAAAATCCTTTATCATCATTGGTAAATGCTGTATGTTTGTCCCTCCTTGGGGAGGTTTTGTTACCGCCGTGCAGACTGCCCCTGTTACAAGGATAATTTCACAACTGACGATACGTTTGACTCCGAGCAAACTTCTTTTTCTGTGTTTCCTTCGCGCTCATGGCGGCCATGGCTCTTTGCTTGCTTATGTCAACTGTTTTACTTTTCATTTTCAATTTAAGTGGCAAGAAAAGTGCAGTTAGGAAGTTACACTGCCAATAGCTCTAACTCGAGCAAATGTGAGACCCATTGCATTGCAAATGCCTGTTTAAACTTACATTTCACATGGTGTACAATAGACTGCTAGAAATGTGCCAAAAGGTAAAATGGTGCATCCAAGATATTTTTTAGTTATACCTAGACTGCACATGATGCATTTTTTTATCCTTAAAAGCAAGCACTTCACAGCTCAGCTGGTAACCCCCTTGCACTACCACTTAAAAAGAGTAAATCTTCTACCCACTTTGACCACTGGATTTGTCGGTCTGAGCACTGTAAGTGTACAGGGACTTGCGTTTGTGATGCATAGGTAGTCTGTGGTTTGTTGTTTTCTTATTCCTGATTAACAGTATAGTGTCTCCTAGTGAAGCACTTGAATAATTATTTGACTGCCACACTGTAGTGCAGAGTTTTTCCTACCAGAAATAAATTAGCGGAAGCTCCTCAGTTTATAAACAGAATACACCGGATAATGGCATCCTGGTCAGGTTTGGAAACATAGCTGAAATTGACAGAATAAAAGAGGTCAGCTTTTATTGTGTGGAGTTATGTATGTAAACAACACTTGTGTTGTACAGTTCCACAATCGTATGTTCTCACAGTATGGTGTTTATGAACATACAAATTAGTTTTTTGCTGACTGCAACATTGCATAGGTTTTAAATTTTATGGCACAGATTATGTAAACCGTGTTACAAACAAGTGTGTAGCTGATTCTACACACATTAATGAAGCAGAAAAGCGTGAGGATGGATGCAGTCACTTGCACCAATGCCATTTTTGCAGAGGTCTGTATTTACAGTTCAAACCACCTAGAATACGGGCCCTGGAAAGACCCCCGAGGTGAAAGATGCTACCCTCGGGAATTGAAAACTTGCATCAACTTTGGACACTATCCAAGCGTGACAAGGAGTAGTCCTTTTCTGACCAGTCACGCTACGTGCCCTAGACTCCACCCATTAGTAGCACTGAGCCATATGCATTATACAATGAGCCATTCTGAATGGGCAGTGAAGCCCCCGACGAGTGCTGATAGCTCAACTCATCCCGTGGATGGCGTTAAGGAAACCAGAGAGAGAGGGTCAAACGAGTGAGTGTGAGGATGGACGGAATTTATGTTACTGAACGAGAAGGGGGAGGCTGTCTGTTTGATTCAGGATCGGATGTGAGGCACGGCAGGGGTACTAGTCCTAGCCCTTACGTTACTCTAACAGAGGTAAGATTACCATAACCTCCCCACTCTTAACCTGGAGCTCAGGACCTTTATCTGGCCATCTTTGCTGACTGCTCTGAGAGGAAAGGTTAAGTGGGACAACGGCGCTGAAATTGAGGGGCAGAACTATGTGGGGAAAAAGTATGTGCTCTTCAGTAGCCTGCAGTGCCCACAATACACCTTATACAGGAGCATGACCTAGGATCAGGGGAGAAGATGGGCTGGGAGTGCAGGGCAGTGCAGGTAACAAGCATCTCTTACACTGTGAGAATTATTTGAGGATGTCACATAGGAAAGACATAACACTAGCAGGTCAGAGGAGTGCTGCGCTAAGATTGAACAAACTGAGAACTGGTAACCCTGCAGTTCTGCTGCCTAGCTGAAAGAATGGAAGCTGAAAGAATGGTAGCAAGGTAAGTCTACGTTCCACACACTATGGGCCTGATTCTAACTGTGGAGGACGGTGTTAAACCGTCCCAAAAGTGGCGGATATACCACCTACCGTATTACGAGTCCATTATATCCTATGGAACTCGTAATACGGTAGGTGGTATATCCGCCACTTTTGGGACGGTTTAACACCGTCCTCCAAAGTTAGAATCAGGCCCTATATGTGTTGCCCTGAATTGTCTGACTACTAATAAAGTGGAAGCTGTCAGAGAGGAACCTCAAAAACAGCAGGAGGATGTCTTATTTAAATTAGGAAGAACAAGGGCCCTTCAAAGTAAAAAAGAATAGTATTTGGGGGCTGAGAACAGATGGATAACTCAGGGCAGACCGATACACCAGTGGGCTGTTAAGACAGCAACCTACCAAGTGCTTCGTCGTTCACCCTCGCATTTGCAGAGCACCAGTCTGGTTAGGGTCTGAGACATGACTTGACTAGGGATTGCTAGACTGGTGCTTCTGCACAATACAACAGTGTTTAATTTGTGCTTGTTGTTTCTGCTTCTGTACAATACAACAGTGTTTAATTTGTGCTTGTTGTTTCCGGTGCAAAGCACCAGCACTTATGTTTGAGGGCCAGCACTTATTTTTCTGCCTCAAGCATTTACTGTGAGCAAAAGACACATATGGGAAAGACTACGGAAAGAAAAATGAAAAAGAGCCACAGTGGTAGAAAACAGAAAGCTGCAAGAGTTAGCTAAAGGGGCAGGGAGTGGCTGTAAACAGATTAAAGAGGCTAAGAAAGCTTCAGGATTACGCTGCCTTGGTATTCCATGTTCGCACATTTAACTGCAGCAGCCCCGTGTTTAAGAGGAGGGCTTTGGACACCGGTACATTTTTATTTACAAAATAAGCAGTGCAATACAACCCTTAGCCCTGTACTCATAACCCTATGTTGATAACCCTGTACTCTTAGCCCTGCACCCTCAACCCTCTGTTCATGAGACTGTACCTTTTGATGTACACATACCCTCAGGCCTGTAAACACAATCTTGGCCTGTGTCTATATCCCTTACCCTTGTGTCCATACCTCCGGACACCTAGCTGGGCCCCTTTAATCCTGTGTGCATCACTGTGTGCACCCTTTGCCCTCTAGTCATAGCCGTGCACCTTGTACCCTGTAACCGTATTGCTGTGGCCATAACACTATGGCCCTCATTACAACCCTGGCGGTCAGTGGAGAAGTGGCGGTAATACCGCCAACAGGCCGGCAGTAAAAAAAAACTGAAATTACAAGCATGGCGGTAACCGCCATGCTAAACCGCCACTTCTCCACTCCGACCGCCAGGGTGGTAACGACCGCTGGGCTGGAGACTTCGGTCTCCAGCCTGGCGGCCATCCCTACACCGCCGGAGGTATCACGACCCCGCATACCGCCATGGATTTCATGGGGTTCTGTACCGCCATGAAATCCATGGTGGTAGGCACTATCAGTGCCAGGGAATTCCTTCCCTGGCACAGATAGGGGTCTCCCCCCCCTCCCCCTCCTCAGGGTCCTCCCCCCACACCCACGACCCCCCTACAACCTCCCAAAGGTGGCAGGACCCCCCTCCTCAACCACCCCCATTGACACACACACCCCTACACGCACACTCACACACAAACACGCACTCATACACAAACACAAACACATACACACAGACATATGTGCACACTTTTCCCATACACACAACACCCCCCGCATGCATACACGCACTCACACACCCCCTCTACACTCTCACACCCCCATGCATGCACACAACACACAACAGCCCCCCACCCCCCTCCTCTAACGGACGATCACCTTACCTGGTCCGGTGATCCTCCGGGAGGGAACGGGATCCATGGGGGCTGCTCCGCCGCCAGCTCCCCTTCAGCAGAACACCGCCACACCGAATCGTGGGTTGTGATTCGGTGGGCAATGTTCTGATGACGTGGCGGTGGAGGTGGAGCAGCCTCCACTTCACCGCCGACCGCCAATACGGCTCCGGAAAAGGGTGGAGGGCTGCCAGCAGTCATAATACGCTGTGCGGAAAACTGCCTGCACTGGCGGTCTTCAGCACGGCAGTACCTCGGCGGTCTTGTAAAAAGACCGCAGAGGTCCTAATGAGGGCCTATATTCCATACCATGTAATCTGTACCTATAGCCCTTATCGTTCTAACCATGACCCTGAACCCATACTTAGTCCTTTATAACTGTGCACACATAACCCTGGAGCTTTTCCCCAATACTCACACCTATATCCCTGCATCCTCTGTCCTGTACCGTTATCCCTGTACTCATAACCATTAACCTTGTACGTTTAGCCCTGTCACCATAACCCTGTTGGCTTAGTAATGTATCCTGTATGCATAGCCGTTAGCTCTCTACCCATGAGCCTCTCTCCTTAGCCCTGTAGACATAAACATTGGCCACACATCCACAACCACGTACTGTTTAACCCAGTGGCGTATCACAACTTGAGGGCCCCCCACCTGCAAAGTACATGGCACCCACCCCGGACTTACTCAGGAGCTCCCAGGCCCGGGTACTGTTCTGAGGAGGCCCCTGGGAGCACGGCCCCCGCACCTCGGAGGCTGTTGGGGTCTTTGTTACACCACTGATTTATCCCTTGTCTTTTAACCTTAGGTCTGGAAAATGTACACATAACCCTGCACTTCTAACTGTGTCCCCACATCCGTGTCTCCTCTAGGCGGCATTATTATCCCTCTACAGGTAACACTTAGTCTTGTACAATTAGCCCTGTGCTACTAATGCTGCATGCTTAGACACTGTAGCCATAGCCCTATGTCTGTAACTCTGCACCCGCCCCGGTGTACCCATAGCCACTCACCCGTAGCCCTAGCCCTGTATGTGCCCTTAGTCCTCCACCAATAACCCTCAGGTTGTAGCCCAGGACCCAGACTCCAATACCTAAACCCTATACCCTTAACTGGGCACCCATAATCCTTCATCATTAAGGGGGTATCCTCTTTGTTTTATTATTATCCTTTTATCCATAACCTTGTACACAGAGCCCTTTACCCAGAAGCCTTCCCCCCTAGCCTTGTGCTCCTGTCTCTCCCAGCTCTGCGTGTATCACACTGGTAGGCAGTATGCTTCAAAACAAGATAGGAGCGCTTGTATGGTCACTGCACTTCCCAGGATTGTAACAGATACCACACTGCCAACTAAGTGCTTCCAGTGGTGCCTCGGGCTACCCAGTTGAAAAAGCAGTTCAGCGCCCACACGACAGTGGGAAGAGCTGAAACGGGCTTTCATTCCTCTTTATATTCCACCCACAGGTCAAGTATCCTTGATGGCTACCTTGTAAGTGGACTAAATAGGATAGCAAGGGCTTTATGAGGCATGACAAGTAGAAAAAAATAAAACAAATTCTCATGAACTTGCAATTGGCCTTTGGAAGAGTGGAAAAACATCTGTGAATGAGGTTAACTTTGAGGCCTCACTTCCAGCCCAGCCCATGGCAGTCGGAGAATTCTGTGGGTCTGCTTCTTTTGAAGTGGGCGCGGCCTAGGCTATAGCACCCAATGGGGTGCATGAGAAGCTGAAGTCCTTTTAGCCCAATGAGCTTTGCACGCCTGATGTCACAAGGCCCCCATTCCTACCAACTTGTAAGTATATTTCACGGTGTGAGGAGGGGGCGGGCTTTGTAGGACCTCCTGGGGAGAGCTACCTAAGAGGCACTCTTCCCCCACCACCCACCCCTTCCAAATAATCCAAGGGTCCCTGAGGCTGTCGCTGACGTCCAGGTGCGTTTTCACATCCCCTAATGGACATCGGCTGCTTACAATTTCCAAAGACCAGATGAAAATCCTCTCCTTGCTGTGGTTTCCACCTCTCCTGCCGCCGTGTGATTTCAGCGCCTCACAGGGTGACCACGTGAAGGGAGCTGAAACCGTGTGACACACGGAGGCACCATGTAAGTTGGCCGGTCTGCAGCTATATGGACAGAAGAGCTGCAGGAAATGTGGGGAAGTAGCGAGCTTTACTGAGCCACTGACCTCTAATTGTTGTGTGTACCGTACAGCTGATTGTCAACTCGTTATACACTGTGTTCTATTCATCCATCATCTACTCTATCAACACCTATTTTTGAAACAGTACATGTATTACACACTCAAAGTTTGTGTTTTTCTTCTCTACTAATGCATAATTAACCTATACATTTATTGTGTTTAGAGTTTTGTTGTTCGAACGCATGGAACCTTTGTTGTATAAGAGCACTAGGCACATCAGATCTAGAAATGAAGAATGTACACGGAAAATACTTCATACAAATTTCATAATTTTCAAAATCAAGCAAAAATAGGCAAATCATGCCTTTTCATGGACAATTGCAGTGGGACGCCAAGAGAGAGCCTTGATTCAGCTGGTGTGAGGAAGGGGCAAGAGCCACTGATCTGCTCAGTGTCCTTTACTACAGACAACTCCAATACACTTTCAGCTCCCAAGCTGACAAGACAAACTAGAAACTTGATATGCTGGCATGCACTTTAAAAACCTTTCTCTTAAGCGTCCAAAGCCACTGCTATACAAAGGCAAACACATTCAGCACTGGCAAACATACTGCATAGATTGTGCTCATTTAAACTAGTTTATATTACCGTCTGTGTCGTTTTTTTTAACATCACCCCCAATAGAGAGTCACTAACAACAGAGTCAGATAAAAATGGACAAGGAAAAGCCACCTGCACCTACAACTTTCCTCTGGCCTTTCTCCCAGGGGCCCAGTGCTCATACAATCTGCAGGCCACATCAGGAGCATCATAAAGATTTGGGGAGCCATGGGCCAAACATATTTGGCAGGGGGTGTGGCAATGTTTAGAAAAACTTTGAATTCATTGACCATTTTTAGCCCAGTTCCCAGAAAAGAACAGTATTAGGACTTTTTTAAATAATTAATTTAAGAAATATGTATGGCATACTGCAGCCTTTTCAGGAACATTGTATGATAACTGTACACATTTCAGACATCCATGTGCACTACACCCTTCAGAGGTTGGCTAAGGCCAGCACAGAAGTCCCAAGCTTTGACTTTAGTTTTGTTCATAGGACTTAAATCATACAGATTCAGAAATTTGGCAGCAAAGCAATCTTAACACGGGTTCAGACTTCACATCAGCATATTTCATACAGGAAAACTATACTCTAAACTCGGGCCTCTGGGCTACTCCTCAGGTTACATAAATTATTACACTCAGTAAATCTGTTCAACCTGCTACACACATCCACCACACGCAAACCTCGGACAGCAGTTCATTCACTTAGACATCAGAGGGAAGAGCTTTCCCTCAAATTACACCCTAGCAGCAGTTCTGCAAGTTATCTTAATACATATGCTTATCTCACACTAAATAATCGAGTCTAAGCAAGCAGAGCAGGGGAGTTGTGCACTACGCTTGCAAACTGAACGAGAACTATGCAGCACACCAAATGTGCAGGAGTAATGCTACTGAAAAATTTAACTTGTAGAGGAATGCACGCTCAGCAAGGATACCTGTTAAGAAAGGTCTTCTGATGGAAGAGACCATATGTCACTTTATTAATGTTAAAATGTGCTAAAAAATGAAGTGGGTGAAGTTTAGTGTTCCAGACAACCTATGAACCCGTGGGACACGCAAGAATGTGTTCTACACGAGTTTACATTTTGTATTCAGCACATAACTGCTAGAATGCAGTATGAAGATGTGTTTTCAATATTGTAATGTTATGAAAATAATTTGTTGCCCTCTCCTATTAGCACAAGTGAAAAATAGCACACAGTTAATAAACATATGCACATATTTTCTCTGCAAAATTCCCGTAACAACTCCCACAGCACCTTGGTGTCCCTTACAAAAAATACTTTAAAAGAGAATAGTTTTTAAAACGGTTACAAAGTGAGCCCTTTTTGGGTGGTCACTCCCAGTTTTTAATTTTCTTGGGACTCAACAGCTAGTAATCGTCAGCTCTAATACTGCAACACTCCTATTCTTTGCCCAGTGTATGTGCTCTGACCGCTAAACCATGTCAAAATTGACATTGACTTAAAAACTGATTGGTACATTAGCTTCCCTATAAGGCCATAGTATACAGTGCAGAAATACTCCCATGACATGGAAAAATAAATGCTACTTGTGGACTGCAGCACCTTTTGTGCTAACCACTATAGTGGCAGTGCAAAACGTGCCTTTGGCCCTATCCTGTTTAGCCTAACAGCATCAGCTTGAACCCTACACCCAGACCTATCAAAATCATCCTTTTGACAGGTAGGGAAAAGTTATTTACAATATAAAATAAGTACACCACTAAAGGCACCTTGCTGCTCACAAGTTAAGATGCCAAATATTTAAAAATGAAACATTAGAATCCCACAGAATTGTGAACTCTTCAGAGCTGGATACAGCTTCCTAGGAAAACTTGCTGGACCCGCAGAAGATCAGAAGAGTTCAGAACATGATGGTAGTGACCCGAGAGGAGCCCATGAATGACTGGACCTCTTCCCTCTTGTGCCCAGGACAAAGAAGTAGACTTCAAGTATCAACTGGCTGACCTACTAAGCGTCAACAGGGACATAATAAGCTGCACAAGGCCTTTTCTTTTAAGAACTCAATTATCTAATGTGAACTGGACATGTACTGGACTCTGCCATGGGCCTCTACCTGACAATCTGATAGTCTGTAAGTGCCCTCCTCTGAGTTCCTAGGTGCCTCAGAAGTGTACTCCAGTCATTGGGCACCAAAAGAAAGTTTGGAAACTTTGAAAGTCCTTTTTTCCACAGCTCCAGGGGGCTTGCAGCAAAAAGTATCCAAAGGTTCCATGACTTCTTATTGAATTTTATTCCTGGTCAAGGCTCCACGCATCTCCAAAAAAAAAGCTATGTTCCATTCTGCATTGGGAATAAAAAAACGTTTCATCAAGAAATCCCAAAAGCTCGACGGTCGGAAGGGAGAACATGGCGGCCGGCTGAGGGGCCGGGCGCGGAGAGCTCAGCAGGGCACCGAGCGCGTAACGCGTGGAATGTAATATTAATAATAGTCACTTACCGGTGAGGCAGCGTGACTGTAGTTTCTATTGAGAGATGATTTTCTCCTGTTTTCTGAAGGTGGCTGGGGCACGGTGCACTTACAATCAGGAGCGGGCAGTGCCCCTGCTGAGAGCCGGCTTGGAGGTGCTCAGAGGAAGGGAGGCAATAGCAAGGATCCCTCTCCAGGGGAGGTGTGGCAGAGTCAGCACCAGCTGCATTTGCAGTGGGGAAGGGAAAGACTTAGGAGAAGGTGAGAAGGCGTTTTCTGCATTTGGGGCTGCAAGAAGTGAACAAGAACGCCGAAGGAGCGTGGGAGGTACTTTTTGTTTTATAAATGTCAGACTCCAAGTAAGGAACAAAGTTATTTCTCCAGCATTTCAAGGTCCCATGGTGGATAAGGCAGAGGGGGAGGCTCTGACCCGGGCCAGAATAGGAGAAGGGAAGATAGGAGTCAGGGGTGGCAGAGGTGGGGTAGCTTATTCCCTATGGAGTGCAAAGGTGATGAAAAAACGGATAGAAGTGGAAATCGGACAGAATTCTCAGAAGCAGACTACGGGGAGGAGTAAGGAAGAGAAAATTAATAACTTAGGTAAGAGGAAAGGTATTCTAAGTAATTCCGGCTCCGCTACAAATAGGAAAATAAAGGTTACCCCCTCATTAAGAACTTATTTTAGGGTGTCACCTGGAACCCCGAAAATGTCAAGTGCGCAAGAGACAGAGGTAGGACTGCCCGTGTTAGGGAGGGGGGAAATATCTACCTCAAGAGTTAATGGGGACTTGACGCAGCAAAATATTCCTGGGATCCACTTTGGGGAAGACGTTTTTTCTGGAGGAGGACAGGGGGTCAGTCAAGTTGACATACAGGCTGGAGGGGCACTCGATCCCCTGAATAGAGGTGGGGTTGTAAATCTACCCATTGACTCTGTTACAGATATGTTGAAGGTCCTTGCCATGGAATTGAAGGACGTCTAAATCTAACCAGGAGGAGATCAGGAATTTGTGTGAAGATCTTGGAAAAAAATAGACGATTTGGCAGGTCGGACTGCTGCTTTGGAGGAAGAGGTTGGCGATTTGAGGGCTGTTGTGGAGGAGAACAAAGAGCAGATAAGAGGTTTAAAATCAGGAGAGGCAGGGGTGCTGGCTAAGCTGGAATCCTTGGAAAACAATCAAAGGAGGAATAATTTGAGGTTTCTCAGAGTCCCTGAGGGATTGGAGGGAGATGATTTGAAGGGATTTGTAGTAAAATTAATAATTCAGGAAATAAAATTTGACAATGCTGGAGTTGATATTGCAAAAGATATTCCGAGGGTACATAGGGTCCCCGCAAAAATGCCCCCCAACAGGGATAGGCCAAGGAAAATCTCGGTCTACTTTCTTACATATGGGCTTAAAGAATGTATTTTGGAGATGGCATTAAAGAAGAAGGCACTCGGTGAATGGTGGTCCATTTGAGGTTAGGTCGGACCTTGCTTCTATCACCCTAAATAAGCAGTGGGAGCTGGGGAAAAGAATCAATATATTGAGAAGACTCAGGGTAACGGCCCAATTAAGGTTCCCGGCAACCCTAATAATAATGGCAAATAATAAGATGTATAATTTCAATGATTGTAATGACGTTGATGACTTGATCAAGAAATTAGAGCAAGATTCTGGTGTAGTATAGGCATCCTCCTCTAAACATCGGTTGGCTGGTTATGGTGATATGAGGCTCTGAGCCCTGCATGATGACCCTTCATAGGCGGTAACACCAGTCTATGAAGAAAGGGAGGGTTCTCCTGGGGTTAGGGAAACGGGGGTGGTTTGGGGGGGAGGGGGTGATGGGGAGCACTGGGTGAAGTGTAGTATAGGGAAAAGGGAAAAAAAGGTCCTGGGTGTTGTGATGGATAGAGAGGGAGGTGGGGAAATACAAGATCTTATAGGGGCGGTGGGTCCCTGGAGGGAGGATGTCGAGGTATGATCTGAAGTTCCGGTCCTGGAACGTTAATGGCCTCCGGGTGAGCAGCAGACAAAAGAGGATGGTACAATATTTGAAGGATGCTCAATCTGATGTGCTGATCTTGCAGGAAACCCACCTTTCTAAGGAAGAGTGTGTGAAGGTTTTTCGACCATATAGATGGGTGCAGCAGATAGGTAGTTCTAATTATGCGGGGGTAATAAGGGGGTAGCCATCTTAATAAAAAAACATGCTAACATTTCTTTTTTTGAGGGTCCAGTGGACAAGTCTGGGAGATGGGTGGTGGGAAGATTAACGGTGTATGATTTTGCATTTACTTTAGTGGGGTATTATGGCTCTAATCGGGATGATATAGCCCCGTTGAGAGAACTTTCATTTTTTTTGCTTCAATATGGAGACCCTATTATATGGGTGGGGGACTTTTATGTAGTGTTGAATTATGAACTGGATAGGTCTTCGCAGAGTAGGTCAAGAATCAACGAGAAAATGCATGCTCAGGTTCGATTAATGATGTCACAATTTGGGTTACATGATGTTTGGAGAGAAAAGAATAGGTGGGCAAGAGGCTATACTTATAACAAAAAAAAATATAGACATCAATCTAGATTATTTTTTAATTGATGAAAGTTTAAAAGAGGCTGTGGAAGAAGTTTTACATATTGGGGCTCATCTTTCGGATCATTCGGCAGTGACCTTGAAGCTCAATTGGTTTGGGGATAAAAGAGCGAGAAGGTGGACTCTGGATAGAATTTTAATATTGGAAGATGAGGTTTTAGCAGAACTACGGAGAGGGACTGAAGAACTTTTCTATCTTAATAAAGGGTCAGCCTCGGCTGCGGTTGTTTGGGATGCATTCAAAGCTTTTTTGAGGGGGAAGTTGATAAGTGCAGGTGCATATAGGAGGAAAAAGTACTATGAAGAAATAAGCAGGTTAGAAAGTGTGATTCAGCAGATTGAGCAGAGATTGGCTGCTATGGATTTGGAGGAGGAAGAAGTTAACCAGTTACATAAACAAGATTAAGAGGCTCGTTTGGATTTAGCATCAGTTATAGATAATAGAATCAGAAAGAGATGTGAGGCCAACAGGGTGTCTCATTTTGAATACAGTGAGAACAGCGGCAAACTGTTGGCCTGGACGATTAAAACTGGTATAGTTAGGAACTGGGTGAGAGAGATTCGGGATGGTATCTCGGGGGAGATTAGGAAGAGTAAGAAAGAGGTGGAAGATACCTTTTTAAACTTTTTTAAGGAATTCTACACTGAGGATCTAGAAATTTCAACAGACTTGGTGAAGGGATGGTTAGAAGGATTGGATTTGGCATCTCTAAGTGAGGAGGAGAATAAGGTGATAAATGAGCCAATTGAAATGGTACAGCTTGAGCGTGCGATAAACTTGGGTAAATTAGGTAAGGCGGCAGGGCCTGATGGGTTGCCCGTCGAAGTTTATAGAGCCTTGGGTAGCAGTATTATGGTTTTTTTGAGAGAACTTTGTAATTATATTTTTGTGACTGATGGGAGACCCCTCCCTCTTGGAGGGAAGCTATTATTACACTAATCTTAAAACTAGGAAAGGACCCCAGGTGTTGTGAATCTTATTGTCCAATATCCCTCCTTAACTGTGACTATATTATTTTTGCAAAAATCTTGGCAGATAGATTAGGGGGTGTTTTGGGGAAGCTGATACATATGGATCAGAAAGGGTTTTTGAAAGGACGACACATGCAGGATTTGACACATGGGTTGGTAGCTTCGGTCGATCTGGTCACCACATGTCATTCCCCTCTAGCAGTTGTGATGGTTGATGCAACTAAAGCTTTTGATAGAGTTAACTGGGAATTTTAAAGACTGTATGTGAAGGTTATAATCTTGGGGGGCACTTTATTAGGACATTACAAAAAAAATATTTTGATCCCTGTGTAAGAATTTTGGTTAATGGTGATCTCATTTCCTCGTTTAAGATAGGAAGGGGTATGCGGCAGGGGTGCCCGTTATCCCCGTTATTGTTTGACTTGTATATCGAGCCACTTGCTACTAGAATTAGGAGTTATCAGCAAATTCTCCCCTTTGTGGTTGGGAATTTTTCTATGAAAGTGTTGTTGCATGCAGATGACCTGATGATTTATACTTCTAATCTAACTCAGACTAATTTTGCATTGGAAGACCTGATGAGAGACTTTGGGAGTATTTCGGGGGTATGCAGTTAATAAGACGGAGGTGATGGCTTGGAATATGGATGTGGGTAGCCCTGTAATCAAGAAGGAGGAGGTTAAATATTTAGGGATCACTGTTACACAGGATATAAATAAACTCGTAGAAACAAATTTTAGGAAGGTATTGAGGGAGGTGGATATTCTATTGAAAAGATGGTTAAATTTACCTTTAACTATTATTGGTCGGGTTAGTTTAATTAAGATGGTGATTGTCCCCAGGTTTATGTTTATTTTCAATTCAATACCATTAATGTTTAGCAAGGATTCTTTAAGGAAACTTCAAGGAAAAATTTGCAGTTTTATTTGGGCATCCAAAGGTGTACGTATTTCCTGGAAAAAGCTGAGGAGGAGGAAAGAAAAAGGAGGATTGGCTGTGCCTGATATGCAATACTACACGTGGACCTTCTTTCTGAAGAATGCGAGAGAGACCTTTAATTACCGAAGTTGGTCTGAGCTTGGGTAGACTCTGATCACAATGACAGAGAATAAGGAGTTACAGACAAGTTTTAAGTAGAAGTTTGGTGACCCTAAGTACTTCAAGAAAATCAGATTCAAGGTGTTACAAGATTTAGTGAGGATGTGGTAGGTGATCAGGAGAGCCACGAATCTGTCGTACTATTGTAATAAGGCCCCTATTTGGGACTCCCCAGGGTCACCGGAGTGGATCAAGGATGCATTGGCAACACCCTTAAAGGCTGCAGGTTTTTTATATTGGGGACAATTTTGTTATAATGGTGAGGTTAGATCATTTGAAAACCTGAATGGGGAGGTAGGGGGTAACTTGTCTAAATTCAAATACCTTCAGATTATCAGCTGGGCGAAGGATTTAAAAGTGGAGCTGGGAGCCACAAATGAGCTGGAAGATCAATGGCACTTGGAAATCCTGTTGAAGAAGGAGGTGGCCAGATGGTATTGGCTAATTATGGATATGGTGGACTGTGATTTCACCTTACCAGAGGAGCTGTGGGGAGAGTGCTTGCCGGAGTACCAGCACAAAGAGTTATGGCAAGTATCTACTGCACTTTTATATAATATTGTCAAGCCTGCTGCGTTAAGGAGGAATCATTTGTTTTCAATTCAGAGTTTTCTGGACATCAGCAAGGCTTTCTAGAATGGATCAGGACAATTTGGTCAGATGCATAAAGTGTGGGACCCTGGCGGTAGACGACGTTCACATGTTCTTGGAATGCCCCAAGCTCAGCAAATTTTGGGTAGAGGTTGGTGATGCTATTAGTGAAATACTTTCTATAAGACTCAAGGTAAGCACCTTGCTTGTGTTTTTTGGATGTTTGACGGGGCCTCAGCGGATACGTAGGGATGGCTCTAAGCTGTTGTTTTATATGATGCTTGTGGCAAGGAGAGCGATTTGTGAAAAATGGATTGATGCCTCACCCCCAACGCTTATGGATTGGAAAGATGCTTTGATGTATAATTTAAAGTTGGAAACGTGTGAGACCTGTAAAAAAAAATAGATTTTGGAATCAGTGGAAGCAGTGCTGGGGTTTGGGAGAAGAGGGGGGAGGATAAGGGAGCACATTTTGAATCTGTATGGTCCAATGATTAAACATGCCTCCAATGTACTACCACCGGCCGTTGTTAGTAAGTAGAGTGGATATAGTGAGGTCATACTCCTGGGCGGGTAAAGGTCGGGCAGCGATCGATCATAGCACACTCTGTATTATTGACCTCCCCGCCTTATTTCCTCTCATGGTAAGGAAGGATGGTTTGAAATGAGGACCAAAAAAAAAGAAATCCCCAAAGCTCCATAGCTCTAGCGGGCCAGCTTGCTTTAAGTACCTGGCCTTAAGTACCAAAGCAGTGGCAACACTTTCAGCAGCGGCCCACTCAAGAAAGATTTTTCTGCTCTAAAAGTGACAAGGTCTCTTTCGACGTTTGGACTTAGAAACTTCCTTGCATTTGTATGACTTCCAGATTTTCACCAGGATTCTTGGAACAGTCCATTTGTTACATCTCACCAGGGCTCCACTGCATTCAACCTCAACCCAGGCTGAGGTCCTGGTCTGCGGCTTCTACAGACTATCCTTGGCACTTTATGCTTTTTTTTGGTTACTTGAACCTTTAAAAAATCTTATCTCCAGTTCTCCTTGTTGGATTTTAGTTGGTTTGGAATTTTTTTTACAGCTAACATTTTTCTCTTTATTTTAAAATTGGTTGTGGTGTTTTATTGCATTTTGTGCGACTTCTTCTACTGTGTATGCACTGCTTAAATACTTTACACAATGCCTGATTTATTGCATGTCACATTACCAGGGATTAAGTACAGGTTTCTTTAATTTAATTTAATTTGTGTGACATCTAGCAGGTTGTGGCCTTATCATTTGAGATGCTCACTTGCCCACCCCAAATATTAATCAATTTTTCTATAAAACATGTTATGATTAAGCAGTGTTCAACTTATCAAGCCAGAGCTGCCAGTGAAACACAGCTGGCTCACACAGATGTTTGAGAAGAGTGCGTAGCCTTTTAGGCCCTCCCCTAAATATCTGGAGCATTTGCAACAGCCCAACTTACAACTGGCTTAAAATTTCTCTGCATATATATAAAATACAACATGAGTTAACTGGTGTAAGTTAAATTAAAAAGCAAAGAGAAAGTGAAGAGTCCTCAAGAAGGTACCAGCAAATATTTATGAGTTTTTTTTATTTATAACCAGAACATTTGATTAGGTTTTTAGTTTCCATCAACATGTAGCAACCGACAGTTAGCACGAGTCACCACAGTCAACTTCATGTACGGCGAATGTATATTTTAGCACAGATAACAGTGCGACTCATCAAAATGTGATTTCCCTAAGCAACCATCTAACCCCTTTCCACTTCTCATTCCACAGGAGTTGAAGCTCATAACAGAAATATCTTTCTCATTTATTGTATTCTCCATTGTATATCAAAGAACATATGTATTTTTCGATGTAAACATATAGGTGGTCATTTTGACTTCAGCAGTCTTTTACACAGACCGCCGAAGCCGCAGGTGCCAGAAGACCACCGTATTACGAGTACTGAAGGATATCCGCCACAAATTGGGCAGAAATCCTTCAGCAGTCATGCTGGCGGTTGGCGGCGCAGAGTGGGTTCCCCGCTGCCACCCCAAAAGGACTCCACCTGCCAGCATTACGAGTAGTACTACAGCGTGGCGGGGTCCTGATGGCGGGGCGGTGTCGGCGGTGAAAGCGCTGGGTCCCGTTCCCTGGTGGCCGACCTCCTCGTCTAACAAGGTAAGTAGATAGTCCGACGGGGAGGGGTGTGGTAAGGTAAGGGGTATTGTGTGTGCCTGTGTGAGTAGGTGTGTGTATGCGTGTGTGAATGTAAGTGTGAATGCGTGTATGATTGTTGAAGTGAGTGCGTGTTGGAATGTTTGTGTGAATGCGTGTCTGTTGGTGCGAGTGAATGGGCGTATGTATGCGTGTTGGTGAATGAGTGCATGTATGCGTGCTGGTGAATGAGTGCATGTATGCGTGTTGGTGAATGAGTGTATACGGGGTACATGTGGGGGTGTATGTGCGTGTATGCCGGGAGGGTGGTGCTGTCATGGAAGGACTGCAGTGGGTCATGCCCATCATCCAGCACTGTACCAGTTCACAGCAATAAATCACCCATCACCAACTGAACAAAAGGAGTAACTGAAGAGATGTACCATATTCCACTTGTCAATAAAGGACTTTTATTTAGTCCACCACTGCAGGCCCCACCTAGCTTACATACCACTGCTTCTTGGAATCTCAAAATGACAATCAGATATGGGATGATAGCAACAGTCCTTCCTAGCAGAACTCCTCACCATTTCTCCCTTTAACCTATGCCTAGTCAGGAACATGACCTTTAAACATTTTCATTTCATAATGGACAGCCCAGTGCAGTCACCAACTAACTGGACTGTGATCATAAGTAATATTATCAAGGGGCCTGCAGAGCTGTCCAAAGCTAAAGATGCCTGAATGGCATCAACTATGTATCTATCTCCCAGGCTTCTTCTTCCACCACACCACTAGGAGCTGTGTCCCATAACACGATGACTGCACCTCGGTGGTCATCACGCATGAAATGGGAACACTTCCCGCATAGGATCAAAACAGAGACAACACGGTTCAAACCACGGACCCTACATGGTGTATCATTCTGCCCATATGTAGGCAAGCGCTGACTTCGGCATTCCTTCCACATAAGGGTAGTACTGTATACATGATACAGTATATATTTCTGTCTGTGTCTCCCGCTAGGCGCTGCCGTACTAAAAAATCCTGGTTAATACCTGAACAGATTGCAGGGAGACCTTTATAGGAGTCAATTATAAAGCTCGTGATTCAGATGCACTTTAGACCCCTTAGAAAGGTGGGAACTTACAAACTTGGCATGAACTTCCAGCTCGGTGCCAATTTCGACAGCGAGAGAGGAGCGATGACGAGGTCGTCTTTCAAGAAGAATGGCACGTCCCTGGTGGGATAGGTGCCAGCGAGGGCAGCGTTAAGTCATCTGGCACCTGATTAATGAAATGAAAACATTCGAAACAGGCAATTAGGTAACCGCAGCAGGTATGAATAATGTCTGCGGGTCTGTGAAAAGTGGCTGACATTCCTTAATTAGTTGGGAAAATATAGTGTTTGTTCCATTTGCTTCAGGTTAAGCTTTTGATACATTAATTTCCACCCAAGTATTCCCATTTGCCAGCCAGTCACAGCCGTGTGACGCCCAAACGTGGTTTCGAAGACATCATTTAGAGGAGTGTGGTTTTATCCATGTGTTAGTGTTTGTGATGGCAACCCAAGGCTTTTTTCTTAGCACAGCAGGCTCTGTCCCTACAATGATGTCACTATTTAGGGTCTGGTGAACTTATGTCTGAAGGTCACGGATCCCAGTCTGAACCCCAGTAGCCATAAATGCCCATTTGGACATTTACCTACTAGGTGGGGTAAACAGAATATGTCTCTTTTAGTCCTCCTTGCTAAGCCCCACCAGAGCCAAAATCCTTTTGGTTAGAAGGCAAGGAATGAATGGGATTGGAGTCAAAAGTATTTTCCCACGCCCCTGATGGTGCACTCACATCAAGTAGTATTGGAGAGATTTTCATTGGTTAGAGATTTCAGGCTGAAGCTCCAAGTCCAAACAAGTCCTGGAAGTGATGAACCACATTGTGGACTATGCAAGAATAGACACACACATACACACAAATGAAGTGTAGGCACATGGTGCATAACAACTTTATATATCAATATAATCTCAGCCGTGGTGTTAATCATTCTTTGTCAACCCTTTTGTTCGACTCTCAAAAGCATTCAGATGAAACAAGCCTGTAGCTCTTGAAGACATCATGTTTCATATACGCCGATATTCACAAGGTTCGATGTTGTTCCCTATCACAATATGAGGTCAAACAGTGGTGCGTACAGTGCACTGTAACTGGAGAGGGTCATCACCTGCCTGAATGTTGAATGATAAGGTGATGACTGGTGTGTACGTTTCATGCTCTCAAGTCTCAAGCCATTTCCTCCTAGTGATTTGCCTAGATTTGGAGATCCATGAACAGCTGCCATTCCCTCTGTTTTCCAAGTAACAAGCATTCTGGGACCGGGTTCGAGGTATCACCCCACATCAGCCAGCCATCATCTGTTCTTTTTGCATTTGTTGCCCTAAGTGGGAAGGGTATGCCCAGACATGGGTCCCGTGCTCGCTGTGCCACCAGATTCAAGCTAGCATGGCTCATGAGGGGGTGATACCCCAAAACCGGTTCAAGGATGTTTGTTTGTGGTCCAGGGAGGACCTGGTCTGGCAGTTCGGGATGGACTGTTACCATGGGGAGCAGGGTCGAGACTAATTTGCATGTGGCTGGGCCCAAATTGGAATGGCATGTTGTGCAAAAAATTGATGGATTAAACCCAGATCTGTGACTAAGAGTGATTGCTTGATTTGTTCAGCACTCCGTCCATCATGTGCTCTTTTTTCATTTTGTGGGAAAAAGAGCAGAAATGTGACCTGGATAATACAATCAGTGTAGGACTATTTTTACGGTAAATTCTCCACCCAATGCCCCTTCCTATGGAAGTAACAACATACCCTGTCTAAGAGATGTATGCATCACTTCTCTATGAATGTGCATGAGTGTGTGATCGAGGCAAGGCATCATGCTTGTGTTTGGCAGTGTGAATAGGATGTTCATGCAAGCACAAGGAGATAAAAGAATTAGTCTGCCCAAGCGAATGTATGCATCCTGGATCTAGAACAACATTCTCTTATCCATCTAGACCACCCCAACAGTGCTTCAATTTATGAAACCGTTGAAGATGTTATGCATTATAAGTACACTTCTGCTCCCAGAAATTAGCTACAGCTACAATCACTTGTTGACTGCATCTTTGTCTTTGACAGTGTACGGTGCTTTGCTGCCTTTTGTCTTTGTTTGGGCCATACAAACACCACATACCTACATAAATACATACATGTCTGGATCAATGGACATCGTTACCTCCCTCCAAAAGGAATTCTAACAATGTGGATGGGCTGAGTGTATTGTGAGCATTAGTGCCTGCGGGTGGGTGAATAGTTGCATGTCTGCAGCGGAGTGGCAAGCGAGGTAGATTGAATGGTCTAGCAGGAGCAGGGGAGTGTCAGTGAGCTGGATCATAAAGGACACTACTGAGATGAGAAGAACTGCTTTTTATATTTAGATCCTACAATCTGATGAAAGGTGGGATTCTAACTGTGAACCGACAACCTTGGATGCCTTTGGCCCCATACAGATAGGACTGGAGGCCCAGAGCTCCAATGTACAAGAGCAGGCTTTCTCGAGCCACTGCTAGGAAGTTTCCCATCACACCCTCCTAGTCCCGAACTGTCTGTGAATGTAGGGTTCCGCAGCGGAAATTCTCCCTGGTGGCTTCCTCTCCCTTCTAGCACTCTACCTCAACACTCTGTCAGAGGAAGAGTGCAGGCACTCCCATCCATCCACTTGGCTTGTCCAACTTACACTCCTCACAGTGATACCTGGGCCTTTCCCAATTAGGCCTCATCACAAGTACAGTATGTTATTTATACAGTGCAATAAACCAGTTAACGGGTGATTGCACCATTTAATTCCTTTTGCGGGCAGAAAAATACCAAAGTCAAAACCACAACAGAGTTTGCTTTTCTTGCTGCATAGCTTATTCGAGTCTGCTACATAATTTGGTCCTCCCCGCCACATAAATCCAGTGGCCCTTATCTAAATTCAGGAAGAATGATAGCAGCCTACTTAGACGGCCATCATCGACAGACAAATTTTACCTATAAAAATGGCAGACACATATGGCTATGAAAATAGGAAAGAGGGAGTCCACTAAGATGTACACTTGGGAGCTGGGATTATATTATTTAGGCAATTGCTGAGAAGACCTCAATATTTTAATGCTGATCTGTCATACATCATTATAGGCAGCTCTAAGTAATAAGACATTTCTCAGGGTTGACTGCTTTTCATCTTGTCAAGACAAACAAACTGAATATCGTGCAGTAGATTATTAGTAACACTTGTCATTTACCAGGCTATGAAATGACGAAAAGGATGATAGCGATCATTGTGTGAAATAGGTTTTTACTCAGTAGCATTAACCCAATTCATTTCTGCCCTTCTTTGTTGAGCTTAGAATTTCCAATTGTGCGGCGTTTTGTGGCACATTTTGTGATTGTTATATCTCAATACTTTGTCATTTTCTATATGTAAACAAGATCTGGGCAAAGGTGTCACCTTGTTAATACCAGTTTGACACCCTATCATAGCGATAAGCAGCAGACAGGTGCAGCGGCAGCTCCTCCGCTATGGTGGAGAGGCATTGCACCCCGCCAGCAGCAGCAGCTGCAAAACCTTAAAAATAAAACAATACTAAACATTGTTTATTAACTTTTTATTTTTAAAGGGGCAGGCCATGGGGAATGACAGGCAGGGAGAGGGAACGGTGTTCACTCCCATCAGTGCGCATGTGTGTTTCGCTGGCTGTTTTGGGACAGCCAAATACACATGCGGACTGAGCTGCCTCCAACTTGAGCTGCATTGCCGGGTTGGCGACAGAAGGCACAGGCTCCCAGTCTGCATGGGAGTGCAAAGCCAGGGTGCTCAGACCAATCCTGGTGCTACTCTCATACTGCCAGAAGCATGACAGCAGCGTTCGGATTGGCCTCAGGGCAGGCTGGGAGCCTGTGTCTGCCTGCAGTGCAGCGGAGACCTGAAGGGTGGTGGTGCGGTGATGCAGCGGGGTCAAGGTAAGCTTGTTTTTATTAGTATTTATTTGTTTTGTTCACCCATCCCCTCCACCTGCCCCTGCCCTGCCACTTTGCCCCACCGCCAGCCACGATTGGCTAGGTGACCAGTCAGCCTTTGAGAATGGCTCTCCACTGTACTGTGGAAAATCAAAAGAGTCCCCTAGGTATAAACTTTATATAATGCACTCAGACTTCACTCTGCATATACCCAAAGTACGACAAACTATTATAAACCCAAAAGAACCACAGGAATTTGAAAAAATTAAGTTTTTTTTATACTATGAGCAGAAGATGGACAGGTTGTGCCGCTTTTACAGATATTAGAAGGTGAATAATAGGACAAAGAGTGTGAAACCTTTGCCACGTAGCATGTCACCGATATCGGCTTGTAGATAAGTTTGAGCCACATGATAGAGATTTTGTAAGGAATGGGAGCTCACTGGTTTTCTGAACTGGAGTTTGGTTATATCAACTAGTAAGGACAGTCTTGAGCACTGAGGCTGAGGGAATTATCTGGACCAGAGGAGCTGATTAGGAGCAGTCTTGAATTCTACAGAATATAGCAAAGAGGAAAATATTCCACATAACTCATATTGAAGGGGGTGTATTGGGGTGTTATTAAGAGTTTGACACCATCATTTGATTTTAAATGTAAAGGATTTGGGGGAGGATATATATTTATAGTCCAATGTAAGATGGTTGATATTAATAGTGTCCACTGAAACATGTCGACGGATCAGTAAAGCAGGATCTGAGTGCCTAGGGGAGGGGGGTCTATATATAGAATTCGATTTAGTAATGGACACCTGTTGACCTGATGAGCAGAGATGCATTCCATGAACACTAACTGTAGAGTCATAGTCATTCTCCCTTTTATTATTGTACAGTTAAGAAAAATTGTGTACGATTGTATAAACTACAAATGTGTTATTTAATGCCAATTTTAATGTGATATGATCTTAGATAATATGATTAAAGTCATAAATATTTGTATTTTTCTAAACCTTTGTGATTCTTTTTTTGGGTCTATAATATTTTGACGTATATTTGGGCAATGCAGAGCGAAATCCGAGTGCTTTGTGTGGTTTATACCTAGGGGAACCTCTTTTGATTTTCCGTTTAGTGGAACCTTGTCCCCTTGGAGAGAGGGGTTTCCCGTCATTGTTTTATATTTCCACTGCACTGTAACACGTGTCGCCACATTATTAGTAACTTTTGATCTGTTTGAGCTAAAAACATATTTTTAAAATAGTTGCAGGTTATGCAGCAGGGAATGGATTGCATGGTAAGTGCATAAAATCCATAATTCAGCGGAAAACGCCACAGCTGTAAACTTGCACGATTGCAGTGACTCTGCCTTAGGATTAGTGAGTTTTATGAATCTACAGTGTGGCTTTCTTTGCAGTTGTACTGCATTCTGAAAAGCAAACAGTCTTCAGTATTGATTGTGGATGGCAATGACAAGAAATCCCTTGCCAGGTAGTTGGCAGATGGAGAGGGCACTTCTTAGCCACGGTCCTAAATTCACCATTCCAAAAGGGCAGTGTACACAGATTCATAGATACTGTCACCTTCAATGGTCGGTTTTACTTTTGCATTACAAAGAGTAGGCCAAAACGAATACACAAATCTGACTGAATTGAATGTTGGCCACAATTATAGACTACTGTGCAGATCAACAGGCATTGAGAATTTGAAATAACATTTGAACTAAATTGCAAAATAAGATTAATAGGTCTTCGGGATTTAAAAATGTCAGAACCTGTAGGTGAGAAAATGGGTGTCACCATTTCCATCAGTATATTAAAATATTTTTGTTTATCCTCTCTTCTGATTTCTAGTTTCAACAAAATCCCACTCGTGGTGTCTTTACTTTTATGAGCAGCACTTTGGAGTTGGCAACTATGTGTACGGCTCTGTACCTGTGCATTTTTTATTTTTATTGTGTTTTGTTAGCTCGTGAATCTAATAATTGAATGGCCTACACCAGTGGTTCCCAACCTTTTGACTTCTGTGGACCCCCACTTTATCATTAATGGAACCCAGGGACCCCCACTGAATCATCATTGGAATCCGGGGACCCCCACTGAGTCATTATTGGAACCTTGGGACCTAATTTGTCATTATTTGTTAATATTGTTTCATTTCCTAAGCAGTCACGGACCCCCTGCGAAGGCTTTGCAGACCCCCAGAGGTCCCCGGACCACAGGTTGGGAACCACTGGCCTACACAATGTGGTGTCGAAAAATAGAATATCCTTGAAACAGAATTCATGGTAAAGTTCTGATGTTTTGCTTCTTTTTCTTTATAGACCACACCCTAGAAAAGGTATACACTTTCAGAATTTCTAGATTCTGAGAATACACGGTACAACATGTATGATGTATTTGTGTAGTACGAACGCAGCCAAAGGCAGCGGAACACTATTCAGAGTCCACCTACCACACAGATGCGGGAAAGAGGCAGAGTAACGACAGTAACGTTTGCAAATTGACTTGCAAAAAATGCATTTTCAGTGAGAATTCCTGGCCAGTAATCATTAGTAGAGTGCCCCATACTTGTAACTGCGAAATATTATTCATCTAGTGTTTTGGTGAACATGCTGTAAAAACTATATCAGAATCCGGTGTCTGACAGATATCACATTCCATTCACACAGTCCTCCCTGGACCACCATTGCGCCTTAATGCTGTAACTAAAGCAGTTTGTGTCCCATATAAATGCCAAATAGCGACAATAGTCATAGGTGGAACACATACCACACATGTCAGACAGGACACTTAAGCACGTTGCTTGAAGGATAGGTAATGAGTTCTTTGGTACTGCGTGCCTTAGAAGACTGTGGCCATTTAGGGCAAATATTCTTAAATAGCGGTGGCATCACAGCAGACTTGTATCTCCATTTCAAGCAAGTGGAATTCAGTCAACCAAAGGGAAACCCACTGTTTGCTCTATGGGACTTCAGAGACTCCGAAGGCCCCTCGCCAGCAAGCTTCTGCGTGTTTAATGCTCCCCCTAACCGCACTGTCCATACAGAGATGAATCGACTCCAGCAATAACAAAGGAACGCTAAGAGAGTATCAAACAATTTTGTGGTCAGACATCAATCTGCGGAGGGAATCCTGAAATACCCACAATGCACACATAACTTTCTCAAATTGTTTATGCCTTCTGACAAGCGTGTGTTTTTAGGCAACCGCAGATCTCGCCAAGCAGTGATATCCTACAAAATGAAATAGAAATACTAGATTGGTTCGGTCTTTCATCTCGGAGAGCACTGCATCCACCCGACGGAGCCTGATAAAGTGTATTTCGGGGCCTGACGAAAACAAAAAACCTGCTTTCTGTCGCCACAGTCAGTGACAATGGGAAATGGACGGTGGCCTGTTAGGAACAATACACCTCCATATGAACAATACACGTGATGTAGCAGAAAAGTTTAATACTGACCCTCGTTAAAGTGTTCATCTATGCGTGGCAATATTTTCATTTTGCTAACCACAGTACTAATAGACTTGTAAAGTCGTGCACTGAAAGCCTATATTATTGTGCAGTAACTAGAATAGCAGTTCTAAAGGTAGTTAAGCCTTAAAATTGTATGTAAAACCAATGAATTCGAATCTATGAGATATTTCATGGTGTTAATTAATAGTTTGCACTAAATCGATAATTTTCAAGAAAGGATTGTTTTAAAAGTAATATACAAATGTAAAAAATTTGCAGTTCTGAGTTACATCTATAGAAAGGTATTGAGTTATTTAATTTAAAAGATTATTGTAACATGAATACTGACAAAGTTTATTAACATTGAATTTATAATTTGATCTTTACATGTGCTTTATTTGTATTGTTGAATGTATTGTTTAATTCACTTGCTTAGCTTAAGCAAGGCCTGCAAGACTCCGTTTTTCTGGTAGTCCAGAAAATGTTAGTCATTCTCGCAAATGTGAACCTTTTTTTCAGATTTCGTTCTCATGAGAAAGTTAGTCTGGCAATAGATGTTTTATTATTTTACACATAGTAAGCCTGAGACATTTCCCTTCAGTACAGTATGTTCAGAAATTGTCAAATTAAGAACATTTACAAATGTTTCAACTCACATGGATGAGACCATATGGAATATTTTTCACTTGTTGGTAATGAAAACTGTCAGCGATGTTGCAGACTGTGTTGCATGATCGGTTTCTATTGGCTATGACATCTTCTACATCATGTGGAGTGAAGGATTGATGAATCATCTTGCCCTATGAACTTTAAAATACCATTCTTCAGATGGATTTGCAGCAGTCTTCTTTGAACCCCCTTCACTTTTGCCCTTAGAAGAGATCATCTCCCAATCTTCATTGCTAGCTGGACCCCTGGGACTCTGAGAGATACAGCCCTCTCTGCCCTTGCCGTTTTGAAAAGCATTGCTGATATTTAGATTTTATTTTTCCGCTTGACCCAAAGAAGAAGACTCTTGACAAAGCTTCTGAAATGTTGACACCTTCCCTTTTAATTCTTTTTGTTAGCCTGATCAAGTCACCTTTTGTCCTAGATTTCTTTTTTAAATTCATTTTGCGTCTTTTTGCTTTGTCACGTGTTCAGCCCTGCACATGATAAATTCTAATTTGCTATTCTGTAGGGTTCTCTCTAGCTAGCTAATCTTGGATGACTTCAATGGGGTCATTACGAGTCTGGCGATCGGACAAGCTGACACCCAGCCTTGCAGTGGGGAAACTGGCCCCGGGCTGGCGGTCTCCCCACCAACCTCATTACAAGGTTTCCCTGGGCTGACCGGTGGAAACCAATGTTTCCACAGGGCAACCCAGTGGAAACCGTGCAGGGGGATTGGTCTCAGCTCCACATGAAGCCAAGGCCAATCTCGTCGCACAGGGGGCCCCACAGCACCGTCGCAACGCGCACTGTCTGCAAAGCTGGCCCCTCCACAGTCCATGCCATGGGCAGTAAAGGACCCCCCCTGTGGCTCCCAGTACTGGCATGCAGCCAGCCTTTCTAGTTGAAACCACATCATTCTGTGCTTGATAGTGCAGTATGATATGGTACGGTATGGTATGGATAATGGTACCCCGCCCCACTCCAATCTACTCCGCTCCACTTCAGTCTCTCCCACTCCACCCCAATCTCCTCGCCTACTCCAATCTAGCCCAATCCACTCCAATCTACATCACTAGAATCTACCTCAATCGAGCGCACTCCAATGTACCACAACCTACTCCACTCCAATCCCACTCCACACCAATCTATCACACTGCTATCCACCCCAATCTATCCCACTCCACTCCACTCCACTCCACTTTACCCCAATCTGCCCCACACTCCTCCAGTCTACCCTAGTCCACTCTCATTTAATCCACTCCACTCCAATCTACCAAAATTGACTCCACTCCATTCCAATTTACCCCCTCCATTCCACTTTCCTCTCCCCTCTTCTCTCCAATCTCACCCCCCTCCAATCTATTACACTCCACTCCAGTCTACTACGCTCACCTTCAATCTACCTTACTCCACTCCACCCCAATCTACCCAAATCTATCCCACTGCACTCTGATTTACCCCAATATACCCCACTCTAGCCCACTCTACTCCACTCCAATCTACTCCAATCTACCCCACTTTAATCTACCTCAATATACTGCACTCCACTCCAATATCCCCAGTCTCCCCCACTCCACTTCAATCTACCCCACTCACCTCCACTCCAATCTACCCTAATGTATCCACTCCACTCCAATCCATCCCAATCTACCCCACTCACTTCACTCTACCTCAATCTACCTCACTCCACTCTACCCCAGTCAAAAATGTTACACTTCAATCTACCACAATTAGCTCCACTTTACTCAAATCTACCAACTCCAATCCAATCTACACCACTCTACCCACCTCACTCTGCCCACCCACCACACTCTATCCCATTCCAATCAATCCCACTCCAATCTACCCCACTCAACTTCAATCTACCCCATTTCACTCTACCCACTCCACACTAATCTACCCCACTCCACTACACCCTACCAACACTCCACTCCATTCTACCACACTCCACTCCAGTCTACCCCTCTCTACCCCACTCTAACACACTTTATACCACTACACTCTAATCTTCTCTAGCCCGGTGCACTCCAACCTACCACACTCTGCTACAACCTATACCACCCCACCCCACTCCACTGTACCCCTCCACTCCAATCAAGCCCACTCCACTCCAATCTAGCCCAGTCTACCCAACTCCACACTATCCCACTCCAATGTACCCCACCCTAATCTACCCCTCTCCATTCTACCCACTCCACTTCACTCTATTCTAATCTATCCCACTCCAATTTACCCCTCTTTAGTCCATCTCAGTCCACCCACTCACTCCAATCTACCCCAATATATACACCACTCCACCCCATTCCAGTCTACCCTACTACAATCTACCCCAGTCAAATGCACCCCACTCCAATCTGCCTAACTCCACTCCTATCTATCCCACTCTACCTCACCCCAATCTACTCCACTCCACTACAACCTACCTCAATCTACCCCACTTTACCCCAGTGCAATCTATCTATCCCACTTCACTCCACTTCACTACACCCAACCTCCCCACTCCACTCCAATCTACCTCAATCAACACCACTCTACCCCCTCAATTCCACTCAAATCTACCCCACTGCAATCTACCCACTCAACCCTAATCTACCCCACTATAACAAAATCTACCCAAAAAACCATAGTCCAATCTACCCAGTCTACCAGACTTAACACACTCTACACCATTCCACTCTACCTCAGTCTTCTCTATCTCACTCCACCCCACTAACTTATAGCCATGCTACACTAGTGTACAACATGGATAAAGCACATTGCCAAAGCGAGTAGTTTTTGCATAGGTGAGACCTAATGGCTTTGCCAATGCATGTTGTGTATGTGTCTGCATGGCGCCCTTTGTATGTACAGAGATCTGTGTTCTTGGATGTGAATGCCTTTGTGCGTGCTTTCATGCATGCCTTTCTGTCAGTTTTCTGTATGTGTGACTCAATGTGTTCTTGTCTGTGCCTGTGTAGTTTGTAGAAACGGAAACGGTGTGTTTACCTTCGCATTTTGAGACCTCACAACGTGGTAGAAAATGCGAAATGTGTGCTTTACTGGTGCACGTTTAAAATCTGCAGTTTGTGTCCAATAGAGTATTATGAAATATGGACAATTAGGTATTATACATCTAATGCAGTGCTGTGTTGACGTATCGTATGTGGCTATGTGTACTCTGCCTCCTGTAGCTTACATATTTTGCAGAAATTGCTGATCATTTGGTACAAATATATGTTGATATCATGGATAATATGTAAAGGGGGTTTCTGCAAACATGGGGCTAGTCCTGGGCCTATTTTCTTTTTTGTGCATGCCATATTAAAGATCTGTGGAGCATTGATCAAGATAAATTTTGAGACCCTCTGTTTGTAGCTACTTTGAAGTTATTACGCTTTTCAGCTCATTCAAATCGTCATGATGGTAAACAATATTTAATTGCATACTAAACCTCTAAAAAGGGCCACGGAAATACATCTGAGAGGTCAAGCTATCTCGTGTTCAGCAGCCAGATAGTACTTAAAAAGGGTTGAACATTGTTAACGTCCGTGTTTGAGCTTGTATCTAATTTTCTATTACTTACAGTAGCAACGTCTTATGTGCTCGCTGTCTAGCCAGCATTTCACGCTCCGTTGTAAGATAAACATGCTAAGGATGACATGGTAGATATTTAGTAGAGTAGTGCAACTTCTTAAAACAAGACATAAGCGCATAGAAACTGTAGCTTTGATTGCCTGATATTTGTATTCACAAATATACCGCTCCCCCTTTCCTTACTGGCATTCTTGCTGCAAACAGTGACAATGAAAGTGCTTCTCCAGGAATTTTCCCTTTTCCATAGGTTAAAATCTCCTAATTGTTCTCCTCGTTTCTCTTCCACAGCCTTAGCCCTCTCCTTCTCTTAATATGTGTAAACTTTTCTGGCTAGACAGTAACCCGTGGCCCTGCAAAGCAAGAGAAATTAGACAGGGAAATATACAGGAGAAGGACACATGTAGGAGAAGGACAGACATAAAGAGAAACAGCATTGTAAATGCTGTGAGGTAGAGGGATACAATGGTAGAGGTAGATACGATATAGAAAGATATATGAGGTAGGTGGAGAAGTAAATATAGACAAAGGTGAGGTAACCCGAAGGAAAGATCGAGAGGTAGAAAGAGGAAGATGTAGGTAGAGAAAGAGAGGTGGAGGCAAGGTTTTAGGGTGAGTTAGAAAGGTAAAGAGAGATAAAGATGTGGAAAAGAAAATGTAGCAAGAGGCCCAGAAGTCCAGGTTTCCAAGGGGAAGAGGCAGAGAGAGAGGTGATTTATAAAATAGGTGAATTAGAGAGCGGAAAAGGCAACATTAGTTTGAGGTACGCAGATAGACTTGAGGAAAAACAGATATGCCAGGTAGAGAGATAGCAAAATGAGAAAAGTATAGAAAAACGCATAAGGTAAAGGGGGGGATGGAGAGAGTGGGGCGAAAGGTAGCAATAGAAATGTGGTGTAGCGCCAAAACAGAAAGTCGAAATACATTTTGAGAAGGGAAAGACGGGCTGATGCAGGGGTAGACAGAGTTGTAAGAGAGAAAGAAGGAAGAAAAAGATAGTTGAGGTGGAAGTGTCAGTTGAAATGGAATAGGAACTCATAAGAAGGATATGTTTTGTTTGTGAAAGAGGAAAAGATGATATATGTAGAAAAATAGAGGTAGTCAGAGAGGAATGTGTTATTTAAAGAGGTGAAAGAACAGAAACAAAAACAAAGATAGAATGAGAGGGAAGGGAAGATGGAGAGGTAGTGAGAAAATGGTGAACTAAACTGACATGTTTGGTCATCATAGAGAGAGCTGTGGGATAGAGAAAGGCGAAGTAATGAGAGAGATGTGAGGTGGAGAGAGAAATGCAATAGAGAGGTGAGGAGGAACAGTGAGGTAGAGAAAGGGCTGAGAGAGGTATAGAGAGATTAAATTAGTACAGAGATGGAGAGAGAAAGGGTGAAGTAAAGAAGGAGATGGGCCTGTGTGAGAAGTCAATCAATCAGTGATTTGTTAAGGGCGCTACTCACCCGGCAGGGTCTCAAGGCGCTGGCGGGGATGCCACTGCTCGAAGAGCCAGGTCTTGAGGTGCTTCCTGAAGGTCAGGAGGTCCTGGGTCAGACGTAGGTTGACGGGAAGGGAGTTCCAGGTTTTGGCGGCAAGGTGGGAGAAGGATCTACCGCCAGATGTGGTGCGGTGAATGCGGGGAACGATAGCAAGGGTGAGGTTGGCGGAGCGGAGTTGGCGTGTAGGGATGTGGAAGTTGAGACGCTCGTTGAGATAGGCCGGTCCGGTGTCGTGGAGAGCTTTGTGAGCGTGGATCAGGAGCTTGAAGACAATCCTTTTGTTGACGGAGAGCCAGTGGAGATCTCTGAGGTGGGCTGAGATGTGTTCCTTGCGAGGGAGGTTGAGGATGAGTCATACTGAGGCATTCTGGATGTGCTGAAGTTTCTTCTGGAGCTTGGCCATTATTCCTGCGTAGAGGGCGTTGCCGTAGTCCAGTCTACTGCTGAAGAGGGCATGTGTGACCGTTCTTCTGGTTTCCACGGGGATCCATCTGAAGGTCTTGCGGAGCATGCGAAGGGTGTTGTAGCATGAGGATGTGATGGCGTTGAATTACTGGGTCATGGAGAGAGAAGAGTCCAGTATGAAGCCGAGGTTGCGTGCGTGGGTGGTGGGCTTTGGAGTCGACCCCAGGGTGGCAGGCCACCAGGAGTCGTCCCATGCTGATCTGTTGGGGCTGAAGATGATGATCTCATTTTTTTCCGAGTTTAGCGTGAGGTGGCTTTCTTTCATCCAGTTGGCGATGGTGTGGAGCCTGGTGTGGAGGTTGTTCTTAGCGGTCGCGGGGTCCTTCGTGAGAGAGAGGATGAGCTGGGTGTTGTCTGCGTAGGAGACCATGTTGGCGAGCGGAGCCATGTAGACATTGAAGAAGGTGGGGCTGAGTGAGGATCCCTGGGGAAATCCACAGATGGTCTTGGTAGCCTTGGACAGGAACGGGGGAAGGCGGACTCTCTGGGTTCTTCCAGAGAGGAAGGAGGCGAGCCAGTCCAGGACTCTGTGGTGAATTCCGGCATCGGAGAGTTGTGTGCAAAGGGTGTGGTGGCAGACGGTGTTGAAGGCTGCAAAGAGGTCAAGGAGGATGAGGGCGACGGTTTCTCCTCTGTCGAGTCTGCTCCTGATGTCATCGGTGCAGGCGATAAGGGTGGTCTCGGTGCTGTGGTTCTTGTGGAATCCTGACTGGGAGACATTATGTAGGCTGTTGTCCTCCAGGAAGCAAGATAGTAGGTTGTTGACTAACTTCTCGATGACCTTCACGGGGAATGGGAGAAGGGAGATGGGTCGGCTTTGGACTTTTTGAGCAGGGAGTTGACTTCGGCGTGTTTCCAGCTCTCTGGGAAGACGGCAGTCTCGAAGGAGATGTTGATGATGGTCCGGAGCTGGGGAGCAATGATTTGGCTGGCTTTAATGAAGATATGGTGAGGGCAGGGGTCAGCGGGAGAGCCGGAGTGGATGGTGCTCATTGCCTTGGTGGTTTCCTCATTGTCGGTGGGGGTCCAGGCATTCAGGACGTTGGTGTGGCAGGGTGCGTTGGGGTCGACCTTGGCCGTGATGGAGGTGGGGGGCGATGGTGTGAAACTTCCATGGATGTCGGTGATCTTGCTGTGAAAGAAGGTGGCGAGGGAGTCGCAGAGGTCTTGTGAGTGGGGTGGGTCGGCGGAGCAGGACTTTGGGTTGATGAGTTCCTTGATGAAACTGAAGAGCTCCTTGCTATTGTGTGCATTGTTGTCAATTCACTCTTTGTAAAAAGATCTTTTGGTGGCTCGGATGAGCTGGTGATGTTTGCGTATGGCTGATTTGAGGGCGGCGTGGTTGTTTTCAGAATGTTCTTGTCGCCAGAGCTTTCAGGCATTCGCGTTTGGATGCCTGAAGGTCTGATGTGAACCAGGGAGCTTTCTTGTTGGTGTGGTTGTTGGTGGTTTTCTGGAGTGGGGCGAGGGTGTTGGCACAGTTGTCGAGCCATAGTTTGAGGTTGAGGGCGGTGATGTTGGGGTCGTTGGTTTTGGGTGATAGGGCGTGAGCGAGGTTGGAGATCAATTGGTCCTTGGAAATCTTGTTCCACTTGCGGTGAGGGATCCGATGCTGTTGGTGATGACTGGTGGGCTTCTGGAAGGAAAAATGAACACAACGGTGGTCGATCCAATGGAGTTCGGTGGTGTGAGTGAAGTTGACTTGGCTGCTGGAGGAGGAGAAGATGGTGTCAAGTGTGTGACCAGCTGAGTGGGTGGGCAAGGTGACCAGTTGCTTGAGGCCGAGGTTGTCCAGGTTGTCCAGTAGGGCTGAGGAGTTGCAGTCGCCGGTGTTCTCCAGGTGGAAGTTCAGGTCGCCGAGGAGCATGTAGTCTGTGGAGGTGAGGGTGTGGGTGCTGATAGTGTCGGTGATGGCGTCGCAGAATTGTGGGCGGGGGCCCAGGGGTCTGTAGATGAGGGATCCTCTCTGGGTGGTGTTGGCATTAACGTATATCTCGAAGTGCAGGTGTTCTGCAGCATCTACGGCGTCATGGGTGTCGGTTGCGATCCTGATGGAGCTTCTGTGGACAATGGCGATTCCTCCTCCTGGTTTGTTGGTACTGTCTCTTCGGGTGATCTTGTAGCCCTCGGGGATAGCTATGGCGATGTCCGGTTACGATGAGGGGTTCATCCAGGTTTCGGTGAGGAAGGCGATGTCTGGGGAGGTAGATGTGAGCAGGTCCCAGAGTTCGATGGCGTGCTTGTGGATGGAGCGGGTGTTGAGGAGGATGCAGCGGAGGTGGTTGGGCTGGGCGGCGTTGTTGTGATGCTTGGTGGCTTGAGCGCAGGTGAAGTGGCATGAGCTGCGAGAAAAAGGTCTGTGGGTGTGCCTAGGGGAGGCCTGGATGCAGGCGGTAGGGTGACCAGGTTTGAGCGCGAAGAGTTCCAAAGTGGTGTAGTGGTGACAGGCGGTGTGGAAGGTGCATGGGGCCGGGGGATGGGCGCTGGGCACGGTCCAGGCGCGGACGAGCGCAGACAGACTTGCCTCTGGTGTGCCTCTGGGGCGCCAGCGGCGCGCGGCCGCACATCGGCCACCATTAAGAAGGGGAGGTGGGAGGGAGGAGCAGCTGGGAGGTGGGATGGGGTGGTGAATGGGGGCGCGAGGGGGGTGGGGACACAGGGGATGCAGCAGTGGAAACGGGGAGACCGGGGCAGATCAAAGCAAGGCAGAAACAGGCACAGACAACAATAAAAATAAACAAGCAAAAAGGCAATAAGCAGAAAACGGCACACAAGCACAGAATACAGATAACAAGACCAACACACAATACTTACATCTACCACTAGACACCAGGGATGAGGCGCAGGAGGGTGCCTGCGGGTGGTGGAGGGCCTCAAACTCACGGCAGCGGCGAGGGCAGGGTCAGGAACACAAGGGCAGTCTGGTGGAGCAGAGTGGTTCCAGGCCTTAAGTCAGGTCAGGGGTCAGAAGTGAAGCAGATGGTGACGAGGTACAAGGAGATCACATGAAAAAGAGCGGTGAGGTAGAGAGGGAGCAATAGGGGACAGAGAGAATTGAGGTACAGAGAGGGAACTGAGAGTGAAAGATATAGAGGTAGGCACAGAGACTGGCGTAGAGGGAAATTCATGAGAGAGCAATATAGTAGCAGTATAGAGAAAGTGGTTAAGAGAGAGGGATAAGGTACAAGAGATGAGGTGAAGTGAGGACAGAGAAATTACACAAAAAGATTATTTTTAAATTTAATTGCCACCAAATGCCCAAGAGTGTGAGGGTAAAGATGGGGAAAGCCTAGCATGCACTCTAATGGCCAAATTTAACAACTCTTTGATCTTGTGCAAAGTCATCAAAAGTAGTATAAGCTGGCACCAAGATTTGATTTGGGAATTACTTTCCAGTTCAAGACTTGTTTTGCATTGGGACGTTGCCTAAATATAGTGCAAAGTAACACTGTGTGCTGCTTTGCATAACTGTGTGTCAAGGGACATCCCATGTGTGGTACATAAGCAGTTTCCACTTACCTCCCATTTTTTAATGCAAAGCCCTTTCTACTTACATTTGTAGACAGGGCTTTGCATTAAAAATATGTTTTTTTGGGTGAGGGGGCAAGGTCAAGATGGTGGAGAGTTAAGATGCAGAATCCGCGCTCTCTCCCATGTCTGCCCGAAACTCATCCCCCCACATCAGACAGCACAAGGGGGCTCCAATGTTGGCTAGTGCCAGCGCCCCATCCCTGTGAGCAGCGAAAGCCGCATCGCTGTGTTGTGAACCCACGGGGCCAGCAGGATGACACAGAGCTGCCGTGGGAGGAAGATGGTTGCAGGCCGTACGAGTCAATACGCCTCATCGGCTCCCGGCCCATCTGTCTCTATCAGCACGTACCAGAACGACTGGTGGTCTTGGGAGAGCCTCGGAACGACCTCCTCCACGGAATGTCTGGGTGGGCTGTGGTGCACGTAACATATAGCGGAATTGATTGCTCTCATCTCAGCATCGGGATGGCTGAGCCCGGCCACTCCTGACCTGGGAATCAGAAGACCACACAACGTAGTGGTGAAGCAGGTGGCAGCTGCAGGAGAGCGCAGCGATCCTGGACCCAGCAGCACTGTATTTGACACCAAAGGTACTGCATCACAGTGTGGAGGCCCCCAGCCCCCTGGGTGACCCATTGCCAACTCCTGTGCTCCCCACTGTTTTATAGCTGCTCACAATGAGGCCAGGCCATCAGACTAGGAATGCATGTGCCTTCATAGCCATCCGGGGCCTGGCTGCGTGGCTTCTCCTGCAACACACAAGGCATTCAGGACTCCCAGGGTCAATCTGTACTGGGGCTAGATGGGCCCTACCTCCTGTACATCTGTGGTCCCCCGTGGCTTCAACACCAAGGCGAGTGGTGTTTTGGACTCCTAGCATAGCCACCCTCAGCTTACGCTACGCCTAGAGTTACACAAGCCCCACCACCCCAATGCAGTCAACTGAGCAGCACCAGGTCACCAACTGAGGGGTGAGAAGCTGGGTGCTGGCGCTCACCCAACACTGCAGACAGAGGCGCATTGGAGGGGCAGCATCTCCTCAATCCATACCAGCTTAGTGGGCTTCCTGCACAGCCGCGGGGTGCCACCTCTCATCACACTGCCTCAGGAGCTCGCCCACAGACCCAACGACTGTATCTTGATTTCCTCCAGATAGCCTCCCAGGACCCTGGGTGGCTCACAAAACATCAGAGTGCAGGGACTCTGCAATGGGCCCTAGCTATCCTGCGTGGGAGACCACGTTCATGGCAGGGGAAAAGCAAAAAAAGTATCACTCCCTAAGGACATGTTATCACGCCACACGGATGTCCCAGCCACCAATGCACAATCGTCTGCCACACCAAAGGAGGCCAGAGAGGGTGAGGGAGCAAATGGACCAGTAACCCACCCCTTTATGGAAGTGCTATTCACCTCACTTAAAGATGATCTCCAGATGATCAAAAAGGACCTTTCCCAGGATATAAAAGCAATACGCAAGGACCTCACCGAAATGGACGACAGAGTCTCGGCACTGGAGGACAGGGAACCCCCCCAAGAAGAATAACTGGAATACATATGGCAAGAGGTCCTGCATCTTCAGGAGCAACACATCGACCTTGAGGCTCACGCGGAAGACCTGGAAAATAGGTCCAGGCGCAACAATATTCAAATCAGGGGGGCCCCACACGGAGCGGAGTCTGAGGACGTGGAATCCTATGTTCAAGCACTTTTTACTCATATTCTGGAACTAACTGGTTTTGCGCCAATCCGGATAGATAGAGCACATAGAGTTGGCCCCCTTGGTCTGGATCTGAGAGGCCTGCTGACATACTAGTTTGTATCCACAACTTCCTGTTAGGACCCGCACTTACACACGCACGCTTCTTGCTGCACCCTCACAAAATAAATCAGCATGTATGAAGAACAATGAAACATGTCATGAATGTGTTTACAGCACAGCACTTCCTTGTTTATATTGATAAAAGCAAGTGTTGTTCTATTTTTGAGCTGTGTGCCAAGTAGTTTATGGAGACATCGAATTCCTTCATATGAATCATCAGAAGTGATTGATGACTCATCACCAGCACGTGTCTGATGACTCATCACCAGTCTAGAAATAGAACTGCCAAGGTGTTTCCTGTGCTTGGCTTCGAGTCTTCCTTCGCTCGCAGGTGTTCCCGGTTCAGCTGGAGTTCCATGATTCTTTCAGGAGTCGTCTTTTCAGTGCGAAGCTTCATCAGAGCTTCCCTCTCTGGAGCCGATTCCTTTCAGAGTGGCTGGAGAATTTAATAGAAGTATTCCATCTTCCTCAAATAATCGAAACATTCCAGGAGAAAACGGTTCATGAGTAATTCCCCTCTCGTCTCCCTGTTTTCAGCCTTCTTGAGGTTAGTGACCTTTTGGTGCATTATGAAAGACATTCATGGATGCTGAGAAACCTGTGATACAAGGCTATTTTCATAAGTTTGATTTTATAATGATTTTGTTGTGAGTTACAAAAGCGTGCTTAATAGTTAAGCAATCGAACGCTAATAATTACTGTGACTTTGCTGAAAGATTACGTGATTGCCCAAACTAATGATAATAATTATTGTTATTTTGCTGAAAAATTCTGTGATATTTGTAGTTCTTTTGTTTTTGATTTGTTTTTGGTCTTAGAATTCCTGCACCAAGCCCTGAGGCAACTTTCTTAAATCAACAGTGATGCTCCTTCGTGAACCAATGTTTTGAGTCTCTTCGCTTCCCAAATCCCTGTTCCCTATCCCTTTCCCCCAGAGGCTATTCGCTCGTTCACTGTTCATTTCAGATACGAGAGAATAGTGTGTAGGGGTGAGGGTTTTATTCTCTTCACTCCTGCAGGACCTGGAATTCAGGTGAGTAGACATGGTCTTGTCACTTCCCCACCAAAAAGCAGATCCTGTGCAAAGCCAGAGACCAGCATCCATTGAAATTCAGAGGGCACTCCGTGACACTATACCAGGATCTTTCTGCTCTAACTCTGCAGAAGCACAAAGACTTTCGATCTGTAACCTCCTTTCTCAGAAGCAGAGGCATTGCATATTCACTGGGGGCACACGTTCCACCTCTTATACAAATAGGAGGGAAACTCTGTCAGTTTCAGTCTCTCACGGCAGCATGCACATCACTGGGTCTGGACCCGGAAACAGCAGACCAATCAACCCAAAGCCCATGGCCCTGGAGAGTCAAGTCTGGGTCTGGATGACAGAAATGAGCAAACACAACAAATGACCCAAAGCCAGACCCCAATACCATAGCCCTTGAACGTCAAGTTATCCTGGAATCTCTTCAGAAAGACGCAGACACATGAGCACAATTGGGTTCTATGTAGAGCCATGGAAGAGATCTGGCATCGCATGTGTGGGGGGGGTGGGGGGGACAGGAGGGAGTCGGATCTCCATTGGTAAGTAAGGAGGGTGCAAGCCTGGACCACGGACCCTTTTCCTAGATGCTCCACTGGTCCATTGGCCTCCTCACATGAGTCGATGGTCTCACCAGGGACATTTGTATTTGTTTGGTCAGTTCTTGATTTGTTCTTTGGGAGTTTGTTGTACTTTCGGGGGTACTCAGATACACAGGCCATCTCGGGTAGCACTGCCCAGCCCCTCTTACCATTGCAATGCCCAGGTTTCACCACCACACATTGAGTGCTATGATAGAAACGTTGCATGCTATCCTCCCTGAGTCTGATGTCCTGGGTGTGGAGACAGTTAGAAACAGCACAGAAACTACTAGCGGGATTGGATCTAGATAGAGCAGAATACACTTTATTGCGCCAAATGTATACATTCTACATGGGGGTACACAAATGTGCCCACCTTCTTGCAACTAGACTAAGAGAACAAAGACAATCTGCAAGGGTGGATCTCGTACTGGGGAAGGATGGGACAGAAGTTAGTGAGGATTACCTTATTACAGAGCAGTTCAGAAACGTCTATGCAGACAACTACTCGGCTCAACCCCTTTCACCCCCACAGTCCAGACAGTATTTGCAGGACTTCAACCACTCGATGCTCACTGCCGAACAAGTGCAAGACTTAGATGCTCCCATTTGCATTGACAAAGTTATTGCAGCCATATCTAGACAAAAGCCCCATAAATCGCTGGGCCCGGATGGGTACCCTGTTTCATTCTATAAAACGTTTTGCACTAGCTTGGCTCTCCTCCTCACAAGCCTTTTTAACTCATTCACTAGTCCCCCCCCTCCATGATGGAAGCCTCTATTAGCGTTCTTCTCAAACCTGGAAAGGCCAGAAGCCTCTGCGGGTCTTTCGCCCTATATCCCTGTTAAATAATAATGTGAAGCTCTTCACAAGCATCCTGACGGCCTGTCTGAACCCCCTGATGCCCAGCCACATACGACCTGATCAGGCCGGCTTTATACCTTCCAGACAATGTAGTGAACAACACCAAGTGGCTGCTCCATATTGTGGAAAAGGCATCTCGGTTGCCGAAACAGATCATGCTTCTTTCCCTCGATGCTGAAAAAGTATTTGACTGTGTACACTGGCTGTATTTGGAGAAAGTATTGATCAAATATGGCTTCCGGGAGCGCTTCTGCTCCTGGATCCTGTGAAATTACGGGCAATCATGGGCGACAGCCCATGTGAATGGCACAACATCTTCTCCCTTCACCATAGGTAGAGGAACCAGGCAGGGATACCCACTCTCCCCTATCTTGTTTGAGCTATTCATCAAGCCTTTTGCACAAAGAGTGCATGATAATCCCGTCATCACCGGAATTAGCTTTGGTGGAAAGGAACATCTGATTAGTCTGTATGCAGACAATGTCATTGACGATGTCATTGTCGCACTTGACAACCCACCACTATCCTTGCCAGCATTCCACACAGATGTTGAGGTCTTCAGGGCAGCGTAGGGCTTCTCTATAAATGTGGGTAAATCACAGTCCCTCAACCTCTCGGTCCCTCCAGACATGCAATATATCTCTTATCTTGGCATACTGCTGGCCGCAGTGGCTCAGGACACAGCTCACCTTAACTATACAAAGGCCACACAACGCATCACTAAAGACCTGGCTACATGGCGTCATAGCGCCTGTACCGTCTCTCTTGGCTGAGCAGAATTGCCACTGTCAAGATGACAATTCTACTGAAGATACTGTACCTGTTTCAAACACTCCTGGTCGTGCCCCCTCAGGGGACCCTTAAATCGCACCAGGCATCCATCCATGATAATATTTAGGCTGAAAATGACCCCCCAATGAGCAGGGACAGGAGCTACTGCCCAACTGTGCAGGGTGGGTGGGCATACCTCATTTGCAGAGCTAATTTCAGGTGGCACTACTCCGATATCTGCTACAATGCTGTCAGTTGGAGTCTGAGAAGCCTTGGCTTTTTATGGACCGGACCATAACTGGCACCCATCTGTAGAAAATCTTGTTTCTGAAATGGACGCAATGAGCCTGGGGCCTTTACTTGTCCCCAATTACTGGCACAATGCTGAAGCTGTGGGACACAATAGCAGTTCTCAAACACCTGACATTGTTCCCATCACCCTTGATGCCAATTGTGGGCAACTCTGATTTCTCCCCCAGCACAGACCAAGAGGCATTCCACCAATCGCAGAAGACATGCTGCAGTCTGTTGGGCTTCTGTTCACTGTAGAGGTCCTTATCCCATTTGATCAACTGTGGCGCATACACAGTCTCCCTGAAACCAAAAGGTCACACAACCTACAAGTCAGACACTGGCTTACCCACCACACAATGCGAACCGGAGCAAGCCGCCCCCTCACACTGTTCAAGAAATGACGTGACAAAAACTGGATATCGTCATTTGATCTCCGACCTCCATTGCTTCCTCATACCGAAGCCCCTGCAAGACAAGGCCCCTAGCCAACTCCGCTGGGAAAGGGAGATTGGAGGACCTTTTACCCTATAGGAGTGGGGTGATATATACTACAGGCCCAAACATGCCTCTGCCAACATGGCTGGCATCGAAAAGGCTACAAAAATAGTCACATACTGGTACATGAGGCCACCTCGTCTGCATAGCGGTAGCTCAGCCTGCATCCCTCTGTGCTGGCGCCAGTGCAGTCACCAGGGCACGCTTTTACACATACTCTGATCTGCCCCAAAATCACTGCGGTCCTTAATTACATAGACGAATGCCTAGACACTACAATACCTTGCTTTCCAACATATGCAATTTTGGGTCTACTGAACCACCTAACATATCCACTTAAATTCCGCTGGAGTCGGCTGATTAGTCTTGCACTCGGAGCAGCCCACCAGACTATTTTCTCCCTCTGGGGCTCGGATAAACTCCCAACACACCTTGCATGGCTCCACAAAATATGGCACCTCCTAGGGATGGAGAAACTTACCTTAGTGTTGACGGCATGGGGGAACACATACAGGTCACTTTGGGAACCGTTCATCACTCTGCTTTCTAAAGATTTCAGAGAACTAACCTGCCCTAAGTATGTACTCTCTGACTTAGAGAGCCCACTTCAACCACATGACTTGGCTACACCAACTTACATTTTAGACCACCTACACAGTTGGACTATCCAAACAAGCATCACTCTGGAGTACTCCTGAAGTGGGTGGGGATGGGAGAATGGATGTTGGGGCAGTTGGGGATAAGTTCATAATTTCTACTGCAGAATAGTATCACTGGTTCATCCTCCCACAGCCCCTAGGATGTAGGTGGGAGTATGTGTTGCTGAAAATTAATAAACAGCATTGAACTATAAAAATATGCTTTTTTGATGCATGCACATCTAGGCCACGAATTTAGATAACTGGACCTCAACCTGCTTGCACTGATATTCATTGCAAGGTTGCTGAAGAAACTGGCATTTAAAATTGCATGAACCAGTGTCTTTCTTATGTTCATGTTTCTCTTAGTTTTTTTTCATTTTCATAAAATAGACAAAATAGGATTAGGGAGAAGCAATGTTGTGATGTTCTTGTATGTTGCAATGCTCACGACCTTTTTTCTAGGCTTGTTGAATGTTCATTATTGTTGTGTTGCAAAACAATTTCCTTATGCACTAATCATTATTATGTATACAATATAGTCATCCCCAAATGTTACTTATTTGATGTATCATTTTTTTAAAGAAAAGTCATTGATTGTTGTCACTGTTGCTTCATTTCATGCCTGGTCGAATGTGTTGTTTTTCACTGTCTGAAACCTATAAGATGTACCATTTCTGGATGATTTACGAGAACATTTCCTTACTTTTAAACTGAGCAGAAACTATGTCAGTTTGCTGTTTGGACTTTCCCTGCCTTTCATACGAAGCATTATCTATGACGGAATGTTACCTGATTTTTCTTACTTTTCCATCGGAGCATAATCCACGTTAGACTGTCGGCTGATTTACACTTAAATCTTCAACTCTGTACCCAGAGGCAGACTTAATGTCGATCCTCTCACTGATGTATATGTAGACTCTCCCTTGAGTTACGAACTAAGAAGATTTATGCAAATTTTTTGTAAACTATATTTAGGTTCAGGCTAATTCCATTATCTCTTGCGATTGGCTTTATTTTGATGCATTATTGATGCTGATTTTAATTTGACTAATAGCATATTTTTGCATTCTGTAATGATTCTTAATTTTTAATAATCCTTTATGATTTTGACTTTGAAATTTCTCATGAGAATGTTAGCAATTCTACTGCTAACCATCATGTGGAACCCTCAGACCCGATTCTGCAAGTAAGCCCTTTAAATGTATTAGTGGAAAGCACTGACAAGCACACAAGTGGAAACAGTTGTAAAGTTTGTCTAAGCATAGTGTTTTGTACTGTACTGTAGCTTTTTGAACTGCATGGCTACCCTTTTAGAACAAAACATATGGCAGACATACGCACACAAATTTGCCCTTTGGTGCAAAGTTGTGTGCCTGGCACAAAAAGCCAAATTGTGTGCCAGAACTGTGGGGGAGAATAGAGGAACACCATCTTAGTAGATATGGTGCTGTCCTGCTTGCTCCCTTTCATGCAATGCAGAACAGCAACTTATTACATTTGCCTCCATATTTCTGCTAAGCAATTTCAGCTATTACATTTTAAAATAAGATGCTTCTAATGAGTATTGTTAAGGCAGGAATTTAAGGAATTGAGTTAATAGACGAAGGTGGTGCCATGGGTAATTGCCTGCTTTGCCCATGCCTTAAAACATCTCTAGACCAATCAATTATGGGCGATTCAAGTTATTTTAGCAGCCCTACGCATCACTTTCAATACATATTGAGTTTCATAATTCATATAATTAAATTTCAAGTGATTCTCAATGGTGCAAAGATGTGATGGTTAGCATTCAAACTTGGAAAGGCAAATTAAGAGGTTGAACCACCTAGTATGTCTTTGCATTTTAATGAACTTTGGATAATTTCACAGTTCAGTTGAACGGAGTGTGTCCAGGATTGGTCAACTCAGACCTTCTCAGGGATACTCTACTTTTGACTGTTATGGGATATTATTCTTCAGACTTATCATGATAATAATAAGGTGTTTGCTAATGATGTGCGAAATTCATGTCATTTATCATTGTTTAATCATGTCGAATGCAGGCAAAATGATGTGAAATTAGGCAATATTATGCATAATGCTGTTTGCGATCTTTCGTGATAGAAATGGACATGAGAACATATTTTGCACTACAAAATAGTATAAAAATGTCAAAAATATCATGTGAGCTGCCATTGTAGGTGTTTCTCTTCAGTCCTACAACCTACTCCTGCCTGTTACAATCCATTCCTTGCCTGTCTTGTCCATTTTCATCCATTCCACAGATCTGTTGCTCTGCTTTTAAAGTTATTTGTACTTTCTATTTGGATTTCTTGACCTTATGCTTTAACTTTTTTATATTTATGTTCCATATGTCTTTTTCTATTGACTACCAACTGCCCCTCAATTATGGCACTTCGAAAGGCACTGCGATGGCGTGACCCATGCAATATTTTTGATGAGGAGGAGGATGCACAACCTCCCCCTTGTTTTGAGTGGCTACTCTGCTAAGGCAAATGTGGGACGGCATGGAGTGCTGCACTGACATCATTAACACCCAACAGCAATGCGTGCACCGCTGGGTGCATATTTCCGACAGGAAGCAAGACCTGTTCGACTTTTTGGAAATCGAAGTGCTGCTTAATATTTGTTTCAATTTTATTTTATATATGTGAATTTATTTAGAAGTTAAAGAGGATATATGTGTGTGTATATATATATTTTTTTTTACACACACGAAACCTTAGAAATTCAGCAGTTATAGCTACCTGAGCTAACTATAACGTATGCCCCCGCAATGCACTGCTTATGACCACACAAATGATATCACTCATGACATGGTCAGTGACATCACTAATGACACCTCAAATGACATTATTGATGACATCATCCAGTATGTGTGTATTTAATGAAAGTTTAATGAAAGCTGTCAAAGCTGCCACCAGGCCACAGCAAACAGCTGTGACCCAGGGGTAGGCACTCCGGGACATAGCAGGAGCCGGCCTCTGCGGGTGGTGGTCTCCAGGGCCATCATAGACTCTTCGAGGGGGGCTGTGCGGCCCCGCTCCAACAGAGAATACCCTGGGGCAGTGGTGGTCCACTGGGCTATCAGAGGTCCGAAACAGACCCCCTTTCTATTTTTTTTTTTACAGTTTGCACCGAGGAGATGCTGGTCCCCGGATCTAAAGGGGGGCTGTGTGGCCCCCCTGCACCAAATTTACTGAATGCCCTGGGGAGTTGGTGGTCCCGGGGGCTGTGAGACCCTGCGGTCTGCCACACACAATTTACAAAATGCACTAGGGAGGTGGAGGTCCCCAGAGCTGCAGGGCAGGCCATTGGGCCTTCCCCACAACAAAAAGCATTTTGTGCCGGGGAGGTGGTGGTCCCTGGGGCACAGGGGGCCCTGTGCCCCCACGTACAATTACATTGTAGCCCCAGGGAGGTGGTGGTCTTCGGGGCTACGGTTGGGGCACACGCCTACCCACACCAAATTTAGTGAATGCCCCGGGGAGGTGGTGGTCACCGGGGCTGCAGGGGGGCCACGTGGCCCCTCCTGCCATATTTCTGTTATGCCTTGGGGAGGTGGCGGTCTCTGGGGCTGGAGGGGGTGGCACGTGGCCCTCCGCATTTATTTTAACAGTAGCCTCAGGAGGTGGTGGTCCCTGGGGCTGAGGGGGTCCAGGAAGCCCCCCCCCATTGAAAAAAATCAATGCCCCCGGGACCGCCACTAGGTAAATAAATATAGATAGATATATTTTCCTCCAAAGGCATACACACTACTCTGAAAGCACATGATCTTGTGGGTGTGGTTGGAAAAGCCGACTTTTCTTTTTGATGAAATAAGTTAGCAATTCGAGCCACTGGAGAATGCATCTGCTAAATATTTTTCATCTTCTGGAGGGTGAGGAAAGCATATATATATATATATATATATATATATATATATATATATATATACACACACACATACCCACAGTTGGCTAAAGGCACATTATAGTTGGGTGATGATTTTAGTCATATTGTTACGTTTGAAACCTGAAAAACCACTGAAATTTGCCATTCATAGTTCAGTGAGGTAACTACAACTTGTGCCCTGTGAAGCATTGCTTATGACCTCTGACCTTACATATTACATCACTCATGACATGTTCAATGACATAATCAATGACATCACTCATGGGATGAAGGGTACTGGCTGGGGAGATAACATTACTGATGACAAGTGAACTGACATCATCCACAACAACAGTGTGTATTGTGGGGACATGAGTTGTTATAGTTACTTGGAATCACTATAACTGATGAATTTCAGTGTTTTTTAGTTTAGAATGTTGACTTATTTTCAGAAAATATATTTATGTTCGACCAACCCCTTGCTACGCAAGACCAAAGGTTAAAATGAGGTTATAGTTAGATAAAAATGTAACATTTTAACCCCTAAAAACCCCTGAAATTCACCAGTTGTATATAGCTGTATTATATTAGTGAGATACTATGTAGTTATATACTATATAGTTATATATAACTCAAGTAATTATAACTTGCACGCTTGCCATGCACAAGTTTGTCATCAATGATTTAAATTCAGATGCCATAAGATGTGCTATCAATGATAGTTTAAAGACGAGGGAGCACGAGAGTCACCTGGGACGATGGGTAAGCTTATAAAAGGAAACACTGGTCTCACTGTCAATGATACACCAATCAATACAAAAGTACCACATGGTTATTTTAATCAATTTTTACAATAATCCATAAAAAAATAGATTTTTCTTTGAAATGATTAAAATTTCTTTTGGTGCTTTTCTATTGATTGTTATATCATTGACCATGGGACCAATGTAAGTTTGTGTTATCAATGATGTCATAGACAATATTATGAGTGATGTAATACGGGAAGACATAAGCATGGCCTGGCAAGGGCATGAACTACAGGTACTTGAGCTTACTATAACTGGTCAATTTCAGTGTATTTTTAGAGCTTAATATGTTTCGTTTTCACCTATGACCTCACTTTATCTTTTGTTTTTCTTCAGTGAGGGTTTTTATAATGTAAATTAAGATATTATAAACATACCTAACTATAACATCGGTTTGAACCTTGGTGTATCAGTGGTTTATCAGTGATTTTTTAGTTTAAAAAAATGTAATGTAGACATATAATTGGGTGTTAATATAAATTGGTTTTAAATTGGCTATATTGGGAGGTCAGCACATCAACATATATAAAGCAGACCGGTCCCAGCCCGGGGATCGGGTCCTGAGGGCACTGAATGGCGTGGGGAGAGGGGCCCAAGCTCCCTCCCCTAATAATTGTACATTTTGGCACCTACGCTCCAGGCCCTGGCTAACCCTGGGGGAATTATAGTTGAAAAGGGTGGGTTTGTTTTTCATTTTTACCACAGTGCTGCAGTATTATCATGGTATTGCAGTAACAAGAAAAAATATATAAATATATGGTTTTTTGACTGTGTGAAATTGGGCAGCATGGCGTTAGCTTGACTGAAGGATTTTCTTAAACTCAGAACCCAAGTAGTCTCTCTCCCTCCTCTTTAAGTCGAGGAATGCGATAAACCATTGTGAGGCCCCCAGAGGTCATTGCTCAATCCCACTCTTTTTAATGTATACGTGTTCCCTTTAGCAAAGATTGTGGAATCATTTGGATTTGGCATCCTGTCCTACACGGATGATACCGAATTAGTAATTTTATTGGGTCAAGATCTTGATGTGACAAAAATTAAGTTCTCTAATTGTATGTGGAAAGTGACCTTTTAGATTAACAGAATTGTTTACAGTTGAATGGGGGAAAGACAGAGAATCTCTTATTTGGCAGACCACAGAGATCTTGTTAGAGGACCAGTGGCATAGCGAGCTGGGAACTGCCCCTTGCCCTAAAAAGGTGGCAATAAATCTGGACATTCATGGCTGACCAGGTTGAATCAATCTGTGGCTTCTGTTTTGGCACTTTTCATGTGCTCAGGAAAGCATTCTCTTGGCTTCCCCTCAGTTGTAGAAAATCCATCACTCTAGTCATTATAACTAGTCATTTAGACTATGGGACTGTTCTCCTGGTTGCCACTAATGAGGAACTCTTGTCAAAACTACAGGTGATTCAGAATATGGCAGCTCGTCTGGCATCTTTTGGTTTCCCCTTCAGAACCAACTTTAAGGCTCTTACATTGGCTTCCTATTAGAAAGAGCTGACTTTTTTTATTTCTGTCATGCTCATGGAGCTTTGAATGGGGAAGGCCCGGCCTTCCTACATGCCAGAATATAATTCTACCACCCATTTGGGAGACGTAGACCCTCTAATACAGCACTGGCATTTCCCCATTGTATTCGAATGACTTGCAACAGGGACCGTTTTTCACTTATTTGGCTTTTCACCATTTGAATATATTGCCAACCCAAATTAGTTCCTGTCAGAATTTTAGGACTTGTAAGCTATTGTATAAAACATGGCAATTTTAAGGTTTTAGCTAAACAACACCCTCTATGGCTGTAGCATTAGCACCAGGATACTCACATGAGAGTGAGCTGTCATGCTTTATAAGAACTATTAACATACCGTAGCATATTTCAACACGGGGACTGAGCCCCAAGTCCTAAAATGGCTGCCAAACATCTTTGTAGATATTGATGGCAGCCAATCAAATCTTATCTTTTGATCTGCTGGTCCTGATGCATATCACAGCCTGAAAAACCTATACATTTTGAACATTAATTTCTCAAAAACGACTGCACTGATTTACACCAAATCACAGAAAGCACCCCTTCTGGGTAAAAATTAAACTTTCCACCAATTGTGTAGCACTGTCAAAATTCCTATGGGAAATTGCACGAGGAAAGCACATTTTAGGACCCTCCCTTATTTTATGCCCCCACTTGACAAATCACCCCAAAACTTTCCACGAAGGAGCTGAAGTGGATGAATCTTTTTTGGAAAGTTTTGTGAAGATTTGTCACATGGCACCAAAGTTATTAGCAAACCAAACAAATACATTTTCTATGTAATTCTGGTCCTAACCATAACTACACAGTGGTGGCCACCAGTATGTAATGTATATGCCACAGAGTTGATGGAGAAAAGATACACTTGCACTCCAGCTTGTTTGTCCTAAGTGGGCATATTGAGCAAAATGCTGTCACATTAACAATCCCCTTGCCATGTATGTAAAACATATCTGGGGCAGTATTATAGAAGTACCTCAGGGGCACGAAGGGGATTGACGCTTGCTTAACGCGCCCGGGCACTTTGGTATTACAGAAGGGGCTGCAAATGCTTGTGCAGGCCTTTCTGTAATACAGATATTGCTGGTACACATATAGGACAAGCTCTATCAATGGAGGGCGTTCTATCATTTGCATGGGGGTGTGGCCCCATGCAAATGAGGGAATCACTTTGCCTCTGTGCTCGCACTGTTTTACTGACGTGGGCACGGAGGTAAGCATGCCTTTAGGCTTCAGTGTGCCTTCTAAAGGTAGCCGTTTTGAGGGGAGAAAAGGGGCCCTGTGGGCCCCTCAGGCATTCCCTTGCTGGCAGGTGCAGTCACCCACAGCATCCACCTGCAAGGGGATCTCTCATCCCCCTTAAAAGTGCAGATGGGTGCTGCCCTCACAGGTTAACACTGAGCAGCTTTCAAACAGCTGCTCCGTATTTCTCTTAAATACGCCACCCGTGGGTAGCACAAGTTCGCGACTGCACTGGGGGCACTCTAATATGGCACACTTTCCTTGTTTTTTGCAGGGCACAACTTTTGAAAGGTGCACCATGGTGCAAACAAGTAGAGTTAGCTGTATGTGTAATACAGTCCCTAGTGTGAAACTACACTATTCCTGTGGGTAGATCCCATCAGCTTCATCCATCTATGATGCAAGTGCCCATTTCACATGGGTAGATGCACCTGATCAACTTGATCCTCCTATCATGAAGCCACAAGGGGCTATAGAAGTCACTGTTTGAGGCACAAAATTGAGGATGCCCTAGCAGGTATGCTGATTAGTTAAAGTTATGAGAAGAATTCACTATACTCTTGTCAAAACATTTGAGGAATATGATGAGTGATATGTCATCTTATAAATACAAGGAGGGACTGAGTGAATCAACTAAAAAGATGGGAATGGGATGTCAAAAAAAGTGACAGTGAAAATATCATTAGGATGTCATGAATAAATATGTTGATTCCATTTAATCATAGTGTCTCAGACCTGTATCAATATAAATCAAATTCACAATATTCCATATGTGTTTACTCTACACTACATATGACAAGGAAAATGGTTCAGATATCTGTACTTTCAGGTGCCAGATAAAGGAAATCAGCTTCCTTTGCCCTGATGTTAGCAGTGAAGGATACATGTAGATTGTTTGTTGTGTTTCTGCAATGAATCTTTCAGCCAAATCCTGTTACCTATCCCATGTGAGGACTAGGTCATCTATAAACCTAAGCCACCTGGTAGTGTGGCTGTAATATTCCTTAAAATGTTCAGACCAGATCACGTGCTGCTCCCACTAATCCATACATTTGCATAGCTGGAGGTGAAGCAGGTGCCCATTGCTGTAATGGAGATCGTCCTAAAGAGTTGGTTTACAAATATGAAAATGTTATTATTTAAACTACACTCAGTATTTGACATCAGCCGAAAGTGACAACATGCTCTAAGTATGTTGTGATGCTGGATGCACATATACAATGAGTGTACATATAGTTTTATCAGTAGATACCTTGATTCCCAATTTATCTTATCAATTTGTCTTAGTATGAATAGATATCTAACACAAAAGATAACAGAAAATGATTCAAATAAATTGGTGTTCTCTCCAGTAAACTCCAATTAGAGGGTACTATTGATCTGTCATGGCACTTTGTGATATTTTGTGTACCTTGGGTTTAAAATAAAAACACGGTATGACTGGTCTGCCCACTTTCAAAAGATTAAACTCATAAAACTCCTTCAGGTCTCCCTTTCTCTCCAATCATTCCAAAAGTTGTGGAAGGTGTAAATCATCTGGTAGTATGGGATGTTGTCAATGATTTCATAACAGCCTGATGCTTGTAATTGTTGACAAGCCTCTTCACGATTGTCCTGAATATCTCCTAACACCACATTACCCCCCTTCTCTGAGAGTTTTATTATAATATTCTGGTCCTCTTCTAGTGTTCTCTTGGCCTTTCTCTGAAAATCTGTTACGTTGTCAGTCCTGTTCTTATGCTGTTACCACATAGTAAATTGTAGTCTACTTAGCTCATTCATCACCAGATACGGGAACATAACAAGTCTATCATAGGGCAATACAGGATTGTGTTTACTTTTGATTTTAAACATGCTGTTGCTAAAAGAGCTAATGTCAAACACCATGTTTCTTACTATATATCCTAGTCACTCATTAACAAATTCACCTGTCTAAGGTACGCATGTTAATGAGACTCTTTATGTCACTAATACACAACTGTTCCTCTGGTGCAGTGTTGGACATAGCTACTGGTTTTGGATGACTCGATTTGTATGCCTTCAATAGATTTAGTTTCCTTGTAAAAAAATAAGTAGATCAATACAAGTGACATTCAGCTCTGAGGAAAAAGGATAAGGCTAATTCTAAGAATGACTTCTCAGTTTATGTCAGGTGATGTGTTGACAAACTGATTACATTTAAAATAGTCTTCTTCATCATTTCTCTATGGTTCTGGTTTCCATCCTTCTGTTTCCACACAATGGTCCCTTGTCTGGTGTTCCATATGTTGTTGTTGCGCTGCTGCAGTTTTGGGGGATTGCATTATGCTCTCATATTTGTCTACTAAAGGTCATTAGCTATCCTTTTACACAATCATTTCTTTCCCTGATAAACTTCCTTTTCTTCCTTTCTTTAATGTCCTCTTCACATTTTGTTAAACTACTCACTAAGGTTTTCATAAAATATATATATAATCACCTGTAAGTAGTTATAGTTAGAACAAACAGTTCCCATAGAATAAACTTTCACAACATTTTCTAAACTACTTACCACTCACTTTAGTTGATGGGACGTGGATCATTCGCAGATCCACAGATATCTGCTGGGCAAACCCAACAGCAAGGCCCTGATTGGCTGGATGCAACCTGAAAGGAAAGTTGAAGCCACCCTTTTCTTTCTCGGCTAGGCCCTGGGAGCAATTATAAATAAAAAATCACAAAAGGGGTCAGGACTCCATAGGAAACATAGAGGGGTCTCTGAAGGACCCCTTATTGGCAAACAAGTGGCCAAATAACTTTTTTGGGAAATCTATGGATCCATGGATCCACAGCAGCACTCAGCCTGACCCCCGGTCTAAAATCTACAATGATCTGCAGATCAGTAGGCCAATGGAAAAGAACCACGCACCCACCCATATAGCAAACCTCGCAGCACACGGACTTGAGCAGTGTGCAGCAGTGGTTGTATTAACGTGTGGTAAAATAAAAATAGAAAAAAACAAAGGTTACAGGGACACTATAATTAGGTTCAAGTTTTACCCACATAAAACCATTGTTTAGTTATACTTATTTGAAGAAACTATAACTTGTACCATTATGCACCTTTAGTCCACGAGTTATACTTACCATATATTTAAAAAAAAATGCAGAATACAGCTGTACTAGCTCGGTACCCCCCCACATAAAATGTTAGAAAATTTTACATTTAAAAAAATGTGGCCACCCTAAGGCACATATTTAACTTGTCTTACAATTACCATTTGTTTCTTTATTAATTAGAAATTAATATTTCTGATACCAGAAACAATATGGCTAATACTGGTAGAAGCTCTTAACCTTTGAGACATTGGTTAACTCTAAAAAGAACTGTTTTTCTTCTTCTTTTTTTTATATTTCATTTTACAACACCAACACAACCAACCAAACCAATAGTCTCAACAGGCAAAAAAATACTAAGGCTGTTGGGGAGGACACTGGGGAGCCATAGTATATACATGCACATACTTTTAAATTAACAAAATGTGTGTGAGTCATTCTTGTAACATAGTTTTTATTAATTCATTTTGTGGGCTGTAAAATGTTAAAAGAAATACTCAGAAACATAATGCTTTTTTAAAAAAAATAAAACCAACACGTCTCTGAGTCTTTCTTTTAACATTTGTCGACCCAAAAAATGCAATCATAAAAACAGAGGGTCTGCTCTCCAGCAGAAGAGCGTAGAGCTCTAGCTAGGTTCTTTAAAAAATATAAGCCCTCCTCATGATATTGGCGGTACATGCCGCTTCCTGCCACAGTAATGGCCATCAACATACCGCCGCAGTGGTGGATATCCGTTCACCATATTATGATGCACACAAACACACCAATCTGACAGAATACAGCCACATACACAAATCTGCCAGACTAAAGGTCAGTGATAAACTGGCGGTCCCATAACCCATACCGTTACGCCAACAAAACAACGCCCATCACATTATGACCCACGAATCACCACGGCAGACATTCAACGGCGGTAAACCATTGGCGATACATACCGCCGCGCACAGAATGGACACCCGAATACAAAACAACACTACATATGCCAATACCAAATACACACACCTGACACACATACACACACCACACCCCCACACCACTATAAAACACACACCCACATTACCCACAACCCCTTACAAACAACAATTGCCACCAGGAGACTGAGAAGAAGAGCACAGAGACAACTAGACACACACACCACTTACACCCATATACACCTCATGCACTCCACATCACACACCCCACCACATTACCCAACACACCCTCACCAACACACATCACACAACTCCCATGACTCCACAAAGGCACCCCAGTTTCACTGAGGAGGAGTTAAGGGTCATGGCGGAGGAAATTGTCTGCGTAGAGCCACAGCTCTTTGGAGCACAGGTATAGCAGATATCCATTGCAAGGAAGATGGAGCTATGGCAGAGAATTGTGGACAGGGTCAACGCCGTGGGACAGCACCCAAGAACAAGGGACAACATCAGGAAGAGGTGGAAAGACCTACGGGGGAAGGTACATTCCATAGCAGCAAGACACCAGCTCACCATACAGAGGACTGCCAGTGGACCCCCAACTCCTCCCCCACAACTCACAGCACAGGAGGAGCAGGTATTGGAAATACTGCATCCTGAGGGACTCACTGGAGTAGCTCAAGGACTAGACACTGGTAAGTCAATATTTACTACCTATCACCCCCCAATACCTGCATGCCATCTCACACCCACACCCGCATCTCCATCATTCCACTCCATCCCACACACTACACCAACACATTTCACTAACCCCCAATGCCAAGCCCTGCATGCCATACCAATGCTTGAACAACCCTCCCAGTCCTGCATGGACCCCCATCACTAAAGCATGCACAGCATAAGGAAACTAACAATCCCACAATACATCACCATACACAAGCAAAAGCTGGCAGGGCAACACTAATGATAGAGGGGAAGCCAGGGAAGTACAAATGTCATACACTTGAAGCACATTACATCACTTACATCCCCACAGGTACCCCAGCCAATGTCAGTGGAGAGGAGGTGCCACCACTATCCAGTCCCCTAACAGAAGAGGCCCCCAGTGATGACAGTAACTCTGGACTTCTGGAGGACCTACGTGGCCCATCAGGGACCACTGGACAGTCGGTCACCCAAGCCCACTCACAGACTACCACAGAGCCTCCCCCATCAGGAACCAACACCACAGCACCCACCCAGCGTACCCAAACGTCTGTCCCCAGGGCACGCCAATCAGCAGTGTGCCCACCTGTGCAGGGACCCCAGCCCACACCTCACACCCAAGACAATCAGGGACCTGGGGTCAGTGGCAGTGGGCACACTGTTCAGGGGACAGGGGTGCAGGCCAACAGGGAAACTGGGAGGACTGCTGTGCACCAGGGTGAGGACAGGACCAGGGAACTGACTCTCCAGGAGGCACTCTCTGAGATACCGGGAGCCTACCAACATTCCCAGGACACGATGGGCCAGATCCTAGACAACGTGCAGGAGTACAGGCAGCTGCAGGAGGGACAGTATCAGGGGATCAGGGAGGACCTGCAGGCCATTAACAACACCCTGATCTCCATTGCAGGGGTGCTGGCAGACATGGCCAACATCATGAGGAAGGCAACAGCACACCAGCGGGCCCCTACCACTAGCTAGTCCATCGACCAGCCCTCCACTTCCGCTGCCACTAGTGGCCTGGAGGCACCGCCACAGGACCCACAGGCCACCAGCACCCCTCCCCCTGCAGAAGGTGAACCACCCCGCTAACGTTCCCTGCGACCCAGACAGAAGCCAGAGACACTTGCCAAGACCACCGCCAGGAAAAGAGACTCTCCCGATTGTCCCCCTTGGGTCCCACTCAGTCACCTTGTCACCTTGTCCACCTTGAACTGCCATTGCTCCCAGGGTTTATGACACACTCCTTCCAGGAGCAGTGAATAATAAATGAGTGACTCCTGCTGCCCATTTATAATTCATTTTTGTGACTCAGTGCCCACATTAGGGCAATCATTTTAGAGTCGAGCCGGCGTCGCATGCGCTCATGCATGTGTATCGCTAGCGAGACGCTTTAGGTATTAGAAAAGGGCTCGGAGCCCTGTCGACGTCACGTCAGTGTCTTTCATTGGCAAGTTGGCTTGCCTGTTAGAATCCGCTTCTTTTGATTAGTGGAAGGCATGCATACGTCATGCCTTTTCCGTGGTTAGCCCTCCTCAAGCGCAGTCACCAAGTATGGAAAACATGCAAGGCTCGCTGGGGTTGTGGACTACTTTTTCTCTGTTTTCGGAGCGCGATCTCGCTGGGCAGAAGTCGAGCGCTTCGTTAATTGCACTTTTGACTGTTACGATCATAATAGCACTTTGTGTGAACTGTACAGTGCGATCGTGAGGTTTTTTTCTTTTAATGCAGGGAAAATCCGGTTGGGAGTTTACAACTGTGAACAGTTGTAACTCCGACAAATGTGAGACCCTACTGCATTGCAAATGCTTGTTTATAATTATTGGGGACTGAGGTGTGCGCCCCCTCCTCCCCGTAGGATGGGGCCTTTTATGTTTTTTATTAAGTGGAGGGGTGCGTGACCCAACTCCCTGAGCCACTACAGGCCCAGGGACCCTATCCCTATTTTTTTTTTATTAAAGGGAGGGGGTGCATGGTCCCTGTCTCTGAGCTCTTATGTCTTCAGGGACACCATCCCCAGTACCTTTCTCTTTTTTAAGGTGTTCTCTTTGATGACATTCAACATTAGGTCATAAGAAGCGAAGCAGTGCATGATAGGGCATAAGTTATAGGTATTTCACTGAACTATAACTGGCATATTTCAATGTTTTTTGGATGTTTTTAATACTAGCTTGGGTCTCATTTCAACACCTAACTATCTACCTAGCTACTTTAACCATTCTGTTTTTTAAGTGGATATACACATGTAACACATATATTTTATATAAATTATTGAATCTTCATAGCAGAATGTCGCTGTGTGCTGGAACAGGGTAGGCATGAGTGAGATTGCACTCCTTTTGTTCATGATAATATATCCAATGCTTCCTCAACAAACAGTACCTTAGGAAACATCCACACTAAGGAAACAGTTGAAAAAATCTAATTTATTTTCTTGCAGTGGGCAGATTTTATGTTCCTGACAAACGTAGGACTTGATCACAGTAAGCCATCATGTTGTAAACATAAAAGTTATGAAATAATACCTGATACTTTGCTTTGTTTGTCATGTGGTTACAAATAAACGTGACACAATACACTACCAGTAGTTAAATATGAAATTGAATTACAAGCATTTCCTGAGTGCAGGTGCTACCTTGGTTACCCAAGTGCCCCCCTATAAAAAGGGTTCCGGGGCCATATTACAGATTTTATTTTTTACATTTGAGTCATTTTGTTTGTGTTTTTGATTCTTCTTTTTAATCTGGGAAGAAGAGTTCATCCTCAAATTCAGGCAGATCAACACTCACCACACCTGTTATGTCCAAGAAACTGTCCTCATCTGCAGTTGTGTCTTTTGAAGCAATATAGTTTCTGTGTATGAAATGCTAATTTATTTTAATCAGCACCAGTCTTTCCATGTTTTGATCAGAGAGACTGGTCCTGACAATGACAGTTCGCCCAGCTGCAGTAAACACTGTCTCTAAAGATACACTAGTTACAGGACTTTATTGCAAGCCTACTGAGTTATGGCCACTGTTCCTTCTTCCCATGCCAAGGGGTCAATGAGTCTTGATCAGGGTAGACATCAGTTAGGTCATCCAAATTGTCCTGTACCATCTTTTCAAGTGTCATTGTTGTTGAAACGTATTGTTTCTCTGTGCCCTGCTCCTGTGAACTTGACATAGGTCCAGTTATATCCACAAATAACCCATTGCAGATGTTATAAGTGAAGCTTTTGCTACTATAGGTTTAGTAGCAGGGGATGGTGTTAGTTGCACATGACAGTTGCAACATGCTTTTCGACTATAGACCAACACTACTCTCTCCAGAGATGTAAGCAGCACTTTAGTTGTGCTATGGACTCAAATTTGCAATCATTCATCTTCCAGGTCACCCACTTTTCTCATGATCCAGTTCTTGTAAATTGAGACATCCTTTGTTGACCAAGAAATTAAGGCGCCCAGTGCCTTTTTGTACCATGGACCCATTATTGTGACACTGATGTATTCTTCTGAGGATACAATCTCTTTTTACAGCCTGTGATTTCTTTTCAAAGGGTTAGGTTTTTGAGCAAAGCAGCTCCTTCTTCACTGACTCATTGGGAAATGCTTTTTCACCTTTTGTGAATGTTCCTGCAGCATTTGCATTTTCAACAATGGCACTGTCCTCCTTGCTGACTTCCTGTGTCAAAATGTTAAACTGCACTAGCATTTGGATCAGGAACTCCAGTAGTCTGCATTTGCCAATCTCTTTCATCATGGGTTTGGCAGTTCCAACCCTTCTCCTTTGTAGTATGCAATCATTATTAGGTTGCTCAAACAGGTCTTGCAGCGAGTAGAAGGTGGTGTTCCAACTGGCTGGTACATCCCATATGAGGACTTTTACAGGGACTCCATTAGCACACTGAATGATCTTCAGCTCCTTCCAGGCTTTGAGAAATGAAGGACATTGGTGCAAATCTGGCAACAGATTTGCAGTATGTTGACTATTGCTTCTTTTCGGGGGATGTCCTGCACATGTAGGTTAGTGCAATGTCCTAAACATGGGACTCCGAAGTATCCTCTGTATGCCCTGCCATTCTCACTGGCAACAAATCTAATGCTGAAACCTCTGGGTTGAAAACATTCCTACTCTATGGTGTTCATTATTTTAAGTTGTGGCCAACTGCATGTCATTTCCCCAAGGAGAACATTGCAACTGTTGCATGGCACTGAATGCCTCAAAAGCACCCTCACTAGTGAAACCTAGGACTAGCCTATGCATGATCCCCTGAAAGAGATGCAGTGTGAAGTGAAGTATATGCAGTCTGTGGCTTGACCATTGGTCCACATGTATGTTATAAGATATGTGAAATAAGCACTGCTCTCCTTTTGCATAGCAGCTGTGGGGAAATAGTTCCAGCTTTTTATGTGAAGCCACTATGAATGCGGAGTAAACAAGACGTTTACTTCCCACAAAGCAAGATTTGAAAAATTCCACAAGGCGGCAATGGGGTTTAGAAAAATGGGTAAAGTCTATGACGATCAAAAGCATCAGGGCTAATGGCAAAATCTAGTGCACAACACCTGCCTTTCATATAAACTGGATAAAGATGGTAAACTCCAAACTACAACAGTCACCAGCAAAAAATCTGGAAAGAGGAAATCTCACAAAAAGGTGGCCAAGATGGGGCTCTTATTATTGGGCATTATGACAAAGTATCAACACAATCTGGACACAATCACTGACCAGGTGAACAAGCTAAATTACCTTATGCTCAACAACAATTGATTGCTGGATGGGTGCCAGCAGACCATGTATATAATTGAAAAAAAAAATAGTTGCCCTGGACAGTTTCCCTCTTTCTCCGCCCCTTGGCTACGTAAATACATTACATTGAATTAGTATTTATTATGTGTAGGGGTTGTATTTGTTGATGTATGTTAAAGGGGTAAGGCTTTGATGTTTAAGATATGTTCTGTTAGGGATATATACGTAGTTGTATGTTTTAATGTAGGTAAGCTAGTTAAGATATTAAGATATCTAGGTAAGTTTTAGATTAGGCTTTAGGAGTGTTCTGTTATTTTAATAAATGTTTACCTTCTTTATACATTAACCATCTCATCAGATGAAAAGGTAAGATGTTTACTGCAAAATCCAGGATTTAGCAGTGCTAGATATGATGTAGCTACTCAACATGATGTTTATATATGTTTATTCATATGAACAGACTGTGACATTGGACACATGTCCATATTATGGACACTACTAGACATCACAGCCACAATAAGCAGGTTGATGTTCTTCGTTGTGTGAAAGACAGAGGGGAAAACATGTCCTCACTAGGTTAGATATGGATAATTTATTTTGCTACTGTCCGTGCTAGACTGGGACCTGGCTAGTAGTAAATCATTGATTCATTGTTAATATTTGAAGATGGTGTGAAGTTACAAAAATTAATATGGTAGTCCTGAAAAGATAGATTCCTGCTCTGGCACATATCGTCATGTATTAGAATGCTATAATGTGTGTTGTTCAATACTTTACACAAGCCAACAAAGATTAAACTAAAAACAGCAAATATGACTCCTTAGTGGTACACTGTGAATGGCATGTTGTGATTTAAAAGGGACTACACGATTACAATATAAGAATATGTTCAAATTTTCATAGCCCATGTATTATGAAGGGCCATGCAGAATCCATGGACTGGCTCCCAATAGCAATGTTACACCATGATACACAACTTGCCCGATGCCTGTCAAGTTTGTTAATGCTATCACCAAAGGGCACCCAACACAGACCATGAGTCTCCGCAGGAATGGTCTTAATAGATATATGTTGTCATTCCTTTGCCATGCGTGAAACAAAGTTCACAGTGAACCCTCTTGTAAGTCACATGCTATTTGATGTGTGATTTTCTTAATTGAGTTAGGCAAGAATTGTCCTTGTTAATACCAAGTTCTTCATTCTTCAGAGTAGTAGACACCTCTTAATATGTAGTCAGTACACAGGCTAATGAAGGAGGACTTAGACGTGTACTTGAACAAGTGATTTTCTATTTATTTTAATATGACAACGTTTTTTTAAGTTGTTGTCTGCTTGTCTTCATGGGCCTTGATACTTTAGCAACTGATATTAAAGTAGCACATATACCTGACATGTCTATGACATTTGTCATAAAGCTGCCTAATAGGTATCATGCTATTGTGCAGAGTCTCAGTTTTGTTAAGTCTTGACAATGCGATATGATGAAATCTGACGTTGCACACTGCAGAACTTTAATTAGACACAAACACGGTTTTCCAGTTGAGAAAATAAATTCATATGGAAATTGGTGTTGCCCACAATTGTTCAATTTTAAATGTCAGTAGACATATCACCATGCATGGTTGATAAATGTACAAATTATTATCAATAAAAAATATTTTAGAGGAAGAAAGCTCAACAACAAAAAGATTTACATTGGTAAATGAAGCGATAATCTAAATATGTGCTACAATAATAAAGAGTGACCTACTAAACATTATCATTAGCAAAAAATGATGCTTAATGACTTGACCAGATGAACACAATAACCTATGTGTCACCAATGGAAGACTGCAGTTGTTTGTAAGAAAGGTGACATGTTGCTAAACACATCACAATGCGAAGAATTGGCCGAAAGGTACTCACTAATATTTAAAGAGCAACTCTATTTCTAAAGCTGAGGAGGACTACGTCTTCATCTTCTGATGAATGTGCTGCCTCATGTGGTTGCTGCTGTGGTGCAGCTGGATGCTGTTGTAGTGAATCCTAGTTTGTTTCATTAGGATAACAGGAGTTAGCTTAGCCTTTGGCTTGCAGACCCGTGCCCCCATCACCTAGTGACTTTTAACCTACTTAGCTTGCTCTGTCTTAGACCATTTATTTAATTAATTCTTCTAAGATGGCTGCCTTGTTTATAGTTAGGCCTTTTTGTTTAGAATTATGTTACCAGTGTCACCGCGCTAAGGCGTCAACTTATGCAACAAAGAGAAACAATCTGTAGGTGCTCACATTAGAAATTACCGTCCCAAGCATGCAGTGTTATCTATTATTTTGGAACAACCTACGTCAGGGGTCCAAGTAGATCTGTATAAATGCATCACACTTTAGACAGATAATCAGAGGGATTCTGACCAGATACCATCGCTGCTATCGATGCTGCACGTCGCCTTGATGCTGCCCCGGACTTCACATTCTTCCAAAGTCTGAGCTCAAGACCTCATTCAAGGTAACCAGGGTTGGGGGCTCCTTCCAGGGACATGGCATTGGCAGATTAGGTTTAACATACCCAGCTCTCCTCTAGTTAGAAGCTTAGACCTATTATGATAGGGTACACAGATATATGATCCACTTTATGTCTTTCTATGCTAGTATAAAATGGTGGTGGTCTTCATAATCATGATCCTCGTCTTTACAATTCTATCTCTTGCACTGTTCATTATCCTAATCATTGCAGCCCATGCGATTTACCATATTGTATTGAATAAAAGCTATTGAATCATTACTGCATCTTCGTCATTGCCTGTGTTTTGTTGAGACATGATATATCTGTGAGAAAGGTGTAATCTCCGTTTAACCACGATAATCCTTGAGATGTCATACTTCTGAGTCCATGCGTAAAGGCTGCCACAAATCACCTTTAACTGTTTGGGTTGTTGGTGAGGTACTGCTAGTGAGTCAGAAGGGTTGGGATTACAGTTGCAATTTGTTGTAGGATAGGCATAGTCACCTACAAACATAAGTACTGTCATCCTTGAACCAGCAGTCTTGCCCAGAGCAAGAATCCAAACTACGACATGGCGACACAAACAATGGTGTTTAGGCACTAATTTATGGATACCCTGACTATCACTGTCTCACAGACAACAGGTACCCTAAGTACCGTTATACGGAGACATCCGTGGTCTTTGGGCGATCCTCCTCAGCTGAACAGGGAACACCTAATTAGGCTGTAGGTTGTTCGAGCTCGAACTTATAAAAAAGGAATAGACATTCCCACTTGGTGTTCCAATGCTAGAAGAAAAACATTTTTTTCTTCTTCTCTCTTTTTCAAATATGGACATAGACATTCTTGAAAATGCTAGACAAGCACTAACATTACATCTAGTAGCGCATGGCTTAAGAGAAGAGGGCAGGGACGTCACTTTCATAGTAGAAGCTAATGAAACTTACCAAACAGAAACATTCTATGCCTGGGTCACCTTTCCTGAGGAGGACGCCAGGTCAGTCACATTTCACACATATAGAATTGCTAATGTTCCTCAACGGTACCAAGCATACCAGTATCATGAAATACCGCTCACCTATAGGGAGCATCAGAACTGGTTTGAAGGCGCCCTACCACATGTAATACAAAGAGTGAGATTAGGGGCCAGATGTACCAAAGAATTTTACCCATTCTGTGTCTATGGAAAAAAGCTTTCGTACATATGGCCCTAGGTCCTTTAAGTAATGACGGACCTACGTGGCCTATGTTTGCCACATACACACCTCACCCAGATATACAAAATATGCAAGTGGCAGATCTGTGAAACTTATATAATGAAATTGTAACATTATATGGAAGGCTTGTTCAATTCGTAATGCGGACTTTGAACACAACACCAGCGCGTCCAGCAACACCAGCACCTGCTGGATACCAATTAGCTACTGGGATTAATCCACAAACAGTACGTACTATTATGTGTAAAGTACCCACAGAACGGGAGAAAATACTTTATTGGATAGCCCAGAAAATAAATCAGCTGGAAGCTGTGTTTCCCCATACAGGACCACATGAAAACATAGAATTCTATCTATGTGCTTGCCCGTTGGGATGGTTCCCTCAGTGGATGACTGTGCCACATGGGGTATAGTCTTCACCGCAATATATACGACCACACATGGTACCCCAACACTTGCCAATTTACTGGAGGTGTTAAAACAGATACAGAATGAGCATGGGGCAGCACCTGCCCTGGATTTGGGGATGAAACTGATGCATAATTTTGACGCAGTATCCTCGATATTACTTAGTTACATTAAAGGGGAAGCTGTAGCACTGGCTATACGCCAGCCTCTCCTATATATTCCACATTTGGATCAAGAGAGCCAGCTACCAAAAATTATTTCCAATACCTATACTAGTATAGGATGGGATAGTCTGGGAGCCAAGCCAAAGAAATTGGAAGTACACAGTATCGCCCCTAAGGAAGGTACAAAACAGAGACAAGAGGGTTCAAAAAAGCGCTGGGAGAAGCCAAAAGAATTTAAAGAAAGACAGAAGAGAGCAGATTATCCGCAGCCGGAGAACTCCAAAAGGAGGTATACTCTCATAAATAGGGAGAATATTAGAACTCCTGATAGATATACTGATTCACGTCCCTCTCGTTTCTTTCAGGAAGCTCTGGATAGGCGTAGCTAGGGAGGGGGCCGTCCCGACCGACGTCCAGACTACGTGAAACAAAAAAAAGACTCACTGCAGTCTACAGTAACAAAAGAAGAGAAGACTTCACAACAAAAGCCACAGCTTAAAAAAAAAAGGTGGCAGCACTATCACTTGAAAATGCCAATACACTTGAGAACTTTGCTGAATAACAAGACGCGTGGGCAGTGACACTGCTAGACAGCGCAGCAGAGGTCACGATATGTCGCCAGAGTCTGAAAGAACATCTGGATGCGACAGCAACTAGCGATTTTGTTGCAGTTGAAACGGTGGACGGGCGTGTACTCCCACCAGATAGACTTTATGATCTAGAGATCCAAATTGAGGGAGACGTGGAACGCACCATCGGTGTGATCTTGTGGGACAAACTTAATTGTGACATCCTATTGGCCGAAAGATATTGGCCGCCCGAACATGTCCGTAAGCTCCCACAAGGGGGTTTTGTCATTTTGCCTTCTTTCTCTAATCTTGTTCCAGTGGCTAAAAAGGAAGCCTATGCTGTCAGTTGGGCTTTAGCACAGGCACCTGCATGATATCGCATTCATGTAGGTTGGGACAGGGACTCTCCACGTCATATAATACCCATCAGAACTACACCCCAGCCTCAGCCGCAATATCCAGTGAAACGAGAGGCGAAGGCTCCAGTGAGGGAGATCCTCACTCAGCTAGAATATCAGGGGGTAGTTGAGCCCTGTGCCTCTGCAATGAATAACCTGTTATTCCCGGTTGCGAAGCCAGACCATTCGTAAAGAATAGTCTTAGATTACAGACATTTAAACAGCCATACCCGTACATATGCTATACAAAATTCACATAGCACAGCACTGATAAATAACATAGTGCGGAAAAAGTATAAAACGACGTTGGATATATCCAATGGGTTCTTCTGCCAGAATTTAGCAGAAGAAAGTAGGGGCCAGAGTGCATTCTCATTTGGCTTACAAAAACTCTTTTGCCGTTTACCCCAGGGCTATAAGAACAGTCCAGGGCTGTTCTCAGCCCAAGTAACATCAATATTTCATGATGTTGATCCTGAGGCATTATCCTATGTGGATAACATTTATCTCACGGACGACGACCTGAACATTCATCTTGTAAGAGTTGATCTAATAATTTTGGGGTTTGCAGAAGTCGGTTATAAATTTAACTTTAAGAAAAGCAAGATCGCCTTTCTCAGCGTACTATTCCTGGGTTATGAGCCATCAAACGAAGGAAAGAGCATAGCCCCGCACTTCCTGGGAAAATGTGCACAACTGCACCCACGAAATATGCTAAGGAAACTACAGTCTTTACTTGGTTTCTTTAATTTTTGCAGAACATACATTCCTGACTATGCACAACGCACCAAGCCACTATACGACTTAATACGTCCAGACTTTTCTAGCAGACACTGGACTGTTGAACACACGCGCATCCTTAGGGATTTGCAACAGGACATGCTAGAAGCCAAGCACTTACACACCTGTGACAACAAGAAGAATTTGGTCATCAGAATAATTGCTGGTGCCCTTGGGTTCACATATGTCACCTTCAATGAGCATGACACAGTGCCCATAGCATATAAATCTCATTTATACTAGAATGCAGAGCAATGCTTTGCACCCATAGAAAAGATTCTAACTGCAGTTCAGATGGCTGTCATAAAAGCAAGACCACTTGCCTAGGGAAAACGCATCACTGTCGTTACCCCGGTGCCAGCACTAGAGGTCGTCACCAAAGCAAGCGTTCCTAACGCCAAGGCATTACACCCACGCTGGATTCAATGGGCGACCTCTCTGACAGCTTCTGATGTAGATTATATTTTTGATCCGAAACTTCAGACACAAGAATTTGTTCAATATAAACAAGAGTGCCCCACTCCTCTACATCTTTTACCTGTAGACAACTATGATACTGTAATTTATACTGATGGTTCAGCCCAACCAGCTGTAGGTACCAAACATCAATACTCAGCCGCTTGTGCAGCTGTGAGTGGAGTGATGAAGGATGGAGTCTTCCACCCTCATAACACCTACACGCAGGCCCTAGGGGACTGCACAGCTCAGTTAGCCAAACTCAAAGCCCTTATTATAGCACTAGAAAAAACAGAAACAGGAAGACTGACTTTGATAGTCTGTGATTCGTATTACTGCGTTCAGTCTTACAATGATTATCTTAATCATTGGAAACTGAACGGGTTCAGAGATTCTAAGGGGAACACCATAAAACACAATACATTGTGGGGGAGGGCGGTTGATCTTAAGGATAAGCTACTGTGTGTCCATGTAATACATACATTGGGCCACCAACGTGTAGGAGTACACATTATCAGCAATATTTTGGCTGACGAAGCAGCCAAATCCGCAGTAGCTATGGCTTCGTTCCCATACGACATTGGATAATGAAATAATGACTGCTGTGAAAGCTTCGGCTGAAGGCAAGTCTCTCCCGAAAGGATAACCTATGAAATATTTCTACCACATCAGTGCACAAAATGTTGCTTATGCAACACTTCCTGGGGTTGGAGATCGAGCAATCCCCAACGAAGACCAGAGGTTAGATCTAGTAAAAGCAGCGCACGAGGGTGTTGATTCTGCTCATGCTGGCATTTTGGCCACAGTAACACTCTTGCAGAAAATATTCTGGTGGCCAGGTCTATACAAACAGACAAAGCCATATGTTCTTTGTTGTGACATTTGCCAGCAAATAAAGGCCTCTAATATTAAACGCCCACCACAGACATCCCTCATAGTGTCCAGTAGGCCATTACAATGTGTGTACCTGGATCACTGTGGTCCACTCCAGCGGACGATGCATACAAATACATCCTAGTCGCTGTAGATTCTTGTTCTAGATTCCTGTGGGTGTGGCCGTAGCGGTAGGCTGACGCTCGAACTGTTATAAATGATTTGCTAATCTTTATCGGTACATATGCGGTTGCAGCATTCAACTCGGACCAGGGCCCTGCATTTGCCTCTAAGGCATTCAGGGACACCATGGGGACAGTGGGTGTTGAACTCCATTACTCCTCACCATACCATCCCAAGGGAAATTCGGTCATGCAGAGGCAGAACCGTGATCTAAAGCACTCCTTAACAGCTAGAGTATTAGGTTCAGGCCTCAGCTGGCTTCATCACCTATATGGGGTCAAGAGAGCACTGAATAATCTGCCAAGACGGTCCTTGGAGGGACGAACTCCCTATGAGGTTCTCTTTGGGATACCTATGAATGTCCCAGATTTTGATGGTTCTGGTATGGTGGCAGCAGAAACGCCTTTTGACATAAATGAATGTCTCACTGTCTTACATGAGCTTCAACAATTTTGAGATGAAAAATCATCCACCAGTGCTTCCACCTTAGGAATAAGGGATATTTCAACAACTTCCACTGGCTGGATTCCTAAAGTTGGGGATCTGGTTTGTGAAAAGATTCCTGTAAAGAAGGAATTCGGTCCATCCTACAGGGCACCAGTCTCAGTGTTGGGAATACAAGGTACTAGAACAGTAATCTTACCACCGTTGCCTGGTGCCCGGGGAAACAAATGTGTTTCAATTGACAATGTCAAACTACACCAGGTGGCCGATCCTGCACAGTAGGCCCAGAGGTCCCTTGGGTGGTTCCCGATCCCCTCTCACTCCCCAACAGGACATTCCTCTTCGGAACAGAGTGACCAATATTATTATGGACTATGCTACAATGTCCAACATTGCTGTAAGTTCCTCCTCGACCATGGGGAGGGCGGAGAATGAGCTGTTGCTGGTTCCAGTCACCACCTCCACGACGACACCTGGTCAAGAATTGTCCGTCTTATACACCAATACAACACAGACGGATGGCACTATTTACTATGAGCCTCCACGAGAAGTGAACACATCTACAAGTACTGAACTTGCTCCTTTTTTTGCAGAGACTGGTTCTGGCTACTTCATCGACATTGATGACTTTTCTTCAGACTCATCCACTCATGCGATTGAAAATTATTTGAGGACACACAAGCTATATCTATAGCTTAAAAAGAACTACTTGATATATCCCTGGAACAAATTTTGGTTCTGCCTAATATTTATTACCTTAATTCTATGGATTGGTTTTGTGACTGTTTTTTTCTTACTTATAAATAGTCACTACATCCCTGAATGTGCTATTGTAGTGCCAGTAGATTAAGTTTTAACTCTACATCATTCCTCACACAAGGTCCGCAGGGACTTGTCCCCGGTGAACATTTCAGCTGTACCCATCTCTGATGGGATGGTGTGGGACAAAGTTCCCTTTGAACTATACTGGCCTACTTAGGTAATTCAAATTCCATATGTATTCAAAATATCCATTTCAGATGTTAGCACACCCGGTGTTGTACCTGATGATTGGAATGTCCAGACAGTTGATATTATGTTAACTGAAATGAAGGACTATTCAATATTCGAAAGTGATGATGTATATGTAAATACAATGAATTATGGGGAAATATTCTGCTACAATAATTGGGGACATTACTACCTGCACCGTACAACTAGACATAGACCGGTACTTAATTACACACAGTGGGAACATTGTTCACGCCACCGGTGGGGAGCCCCAAAAGTTATTTAGAAAAATTCACGTATTTTTCTGGGCATGACACAAGAAATTCCGAGTCATATTTTTTAAAATTGCCTCCTTCAAAAATTAGGAAACTTTTTTTTTTTGATAAAGAACTTTATTGATTTTGAGGACAGGTGAAAGAAAATAACACACATAAAAAGATAAACAATAAGAGGCATTAAATGGATGCTTAGAGACTAATATTCTTCCAGATTCAAACAAGCCCAGTGGGCAATAATAACAGTTTACAGTTAAAGTTCCACTTGCAGATTTGTAAAACATTGTAGACAAAGGTTTATATGAAAGTTTATGTAAATTTATATACTAGGCTCCTAGTGAGCGACACCCCCGGAATATGGGACACCCTCAGTTCTGGTAGGTTCGACAGAGTGCCCACCGCTCAAGAATATCCTGCGTCCTCCCACTTCCCCCATATCTTATTGTATTTCTTTGGGCAACCACTGGCTTCGTACACAAGTTTTTCACGCCGGGCACACCAGTCCATTCCTTGTCGCCATCTGGCCAGTGCTGGTGCCTCAGTTGCCTTCCAGTGCATCATTATATCTCTCTTGGCCACCAGGCATGCCAGACCCAGGAAGGTTCGGTCCGCCCTCCTGAGTCCCACATCTTCCAGTGCCCCCAGTAAGAGTGTTATCGGATCCAGTTCGATCTCACTACATAGGATCTTCGAGACCTCTCCCACCACAGCCCTCCAATAAGATGCTATAGATGGACAGGACCACACCATGTGGAAGAAGTCTGCTACCGGGCCAAAGCAGTGACGACAGTCGGCCTGAGGCCCGCTTTGTGTAGCCTGAGTGGTGTGAGGTAGGCTGCGTGGAGAAAATAGGACTGCAGCAGTCTTAAAGGGGATGTCATTGTAAGATTCCGCGGTGCCATAAGGGCCTCTCTCCATTCCAGCCACCCACCCCTCCCACACCTCCCACACCTCCCACCTCCCACGGAGACCCTCAAGGGGCAACGCAGTATTTGTTATCAAGGAGCGGCATATATGCAAACCCCCCCCCCCCGTTGCCCAGGCTTCCCATCAGCACCTTCGCCTCCATAGGACTATGTTCCGGTATAGTTTCACCGCCCTGGATATGCACTGACAGAGTATGGTGGAGTTGTAAGTATCTGTGAAACTGAGTTCTATTTAAAGAGAAGAGTCGTTGGAGCTCCTCGAAGGAGCGTAACCGTGACCCCTCCCAAACATCTCCGAGTAGGGAGATACCAATGGTGTCCCAACTGTGAAATCCCTCCAGCGCCGACGTCTCTGTCAGCATTTTGCCTCGCCAGAGTGGGGTTTGCTGAGTGAGATGGTTCCACCAACCAGATTTCTTTTGGGCCTCCCGCCATCGCAGTAGGACCACCCTAGTTATCTCAGGCATCGCCTGGGGAATCGGACACCCATATAACATATCAAGGATCTGATTGTAGCCCAATGTTTGGAGTTCCAGTCGGTAGGCTGGATCTGACCAGCCCCCACCCATCCAGTCGTTGGTCACTAGTAGATGCATGGCGAGATAGTAGTAATACATATTCGACATTCTAAGACCTCCTTCGTAAACGTCCCTTTGGCAGGTGGTGAGAGCCAGCCTTGGGCGGGCACTGCCCCGAAGGAAGAGGCACGCCATCGTGTTGATCTCTCTGAACCATTTCCAGGGAATTGGGTATGGGTAGTTTTGTAGAAGATAGAGGAGCCTGGGGAGAACCATCATCTTATAGAGTGCTATTCTACCGAGTAGGTTAAGGGGTAAGGTCTGCCATCGCTGGAGGTCCTCTTAAATTCTTCGGGACATCTGAGCAACATTTCGCGCCCATGCCATCTCAAAATTAGGAAACTTTTGCTAACAGATACGAAACTGATATATTCAGATGCCTTTGTTTCCCGTCTCACCATTGAAGGTTACTTTCAATGGAAGAACAATGTTGATTTAAAGAGTGTATGGGGGACACAAGATTGGCAAATACAGGGTAGGGAAGCCTTATTTAGAGCATGCCTGATTCCTGTACAAATGATTTTTTTGAATGACACTGTTCAACAGACATCTTGCCTCGGGTTAGCAAAAATAAAACAAATGAACACGCCCAGTATCCCCACACCAGCTAAATTTTATGATTGGCAACTCTTCCTGAACAACACCGAAGAAGCAAAAGTTCAGGCTTGTACCTATAATTCTTCACTTTCCAGTCCCGCCGGGTGGTTAGTTTGGCCAAAAGACACCAATGGATGTCAGGCTCGTTTTTTAAATTCCTCAGTAGGTTTTAAGATTAGCCGTCAAGATCCTTGCTTCATCTCAGGTCAACGCATGGGGATAGTTACTACGTACATACAGTGTGCGTAAACTGTGTCAACAATGAGTGTAGTCTAACAGGTTAGCCGCAGTTAAAGAACATCCGAACACATTTACTGAAGATATAGACTTGCAGGACTTCCTGTTAGGTCCTAGGAAACAGCGCTCTAAAAGATTTGTATATGCTATGTATAATGAGATATGGAAACTTTCTCAGATAGAAGCCACTGCACGTTTAAGGCACATAGATAAGGAAAACATAGAAAAGGCTTTGTCAGTTGTCGATAAAGGCATGAACACACTGTCCAACAGAATTTTTTCACTCACAAACATAGTGTTGTCTGCGATTGATATCATTCAGTCAGACATGTTCCGTTTATACCATGGACAAAGTCAGCTGCGTTCTATTATGCAGCTTGGTTGGACATTACAAACACTGAAAAATGGCCGTGTTCCTTTGAGATACATTAACGGTAGTGAATTGTTCGCTGCTTTTAATTTATCTGAGAAACAACAGACAATGGATAAAAGGGAAGCGAGTTTTACCATGCTTCATATTGAAAAGTTGGAAAAATTGCCTTTTACAATAGCAGAGATTCCGTCAACTGTCTGGCTCCTACATGGCATTGTTAATCTGCCCATATCCACCTTTCGTTTTCCGAAATGCTTGAAACATTTTGCCGTGGGCAGAGATTAGCATTTGGGTGATAGCTATATTAAGGAAGAGTGGGAGTTGCCTTTTGATCATAAATGTCTGGAAGGCGAAACAGAGGTCTTTCTTAGCCGAAGCGAATGTGAGACTACTGTTAGTCATTCTATGATCTGCAAGCAGGTATCCCTTCACGGCCACTGCAATGCGGGGGTCGCAAACGTGGCCTGTTTTCTGAAGGGTACTCCCGTTTCTTCGATTCGACCGGCATTTCATGTGCTTTCCAATGGCAGTTATGTGGTGCTGAGCGGTCAAAGCTGTTGCGGTATGCGACCGGGCATTGCCTACACAATTTCGGTCTCTAAGGTCGTTACGTGTTGTGGACATGTTTTATTCCCCCCTACACAAGAGATAAAGGTATCAGAAATGTGGCCCCACATTGATACTATTAATGTAAATTAAGACAAGTTGAGTAGGCTAAAGGCGCTACTGTTTCAAAAACCGGTCGCGTTGACATCCGCAAGAGAGACGTTTGTTCTCCAGACTGCGAGATCATCAGCCAACACCTTGAGCACTACTGGGATTGTCAACTTCTTTAAGGCTGTCGGGCCTGGATTTATGTCCATCTTCAAGACTATCTTCAGAGTCATCCCGTCGGCCACCCACTCACTCTTTTCAAGTGTGTTTGGTGGCTTTCCTGTAATTTTGGCATTATTTGGCGGAATAGTACTGCTGCTTTTTCTGATTCGCAGTAGTTGTTTCTTTTCAGCTACATGGAGAGATGGAGCCACTGCCACCAGCACATCAGTGCCGTGAACGCATGGTTCAGATTTTCGATGTTTCCTTGCTGGAGGAACTAGAGGGGAATTGGTCATTGTCATTTCGGCCACTCCTCTGGTGTGTGCAGCCTGGCTTTCACTGCAAATGGTGCTTCCTTGAACATTTGGCAACTGTGTGTCTTGACGTCCTGCCAGTATCTCCTGTGGACCAAGAACTGTTGATGTTCCCGATGAGGGTTCATACACTGTCGTGCCCCATGAGACGAAGGCTGATCCGCGAGCCCACTTATGAATCCTCAGAGTTGGTTTTTCCATCTACGGACAATGGCACTGATGCAGGTGGACCTGCACATGGGACTGTTGCTCACTTTTTCTCCCTGAATCCATCCGCCTAAGTGATCGATCTTACATCACATGATTTGGACTCATTTTTTGATGACTTTTTGCAACGTGACTTCGGAGCTAGTCTTCAAGATCATGACTATAGTTCCACGCCACAATGATTTACTTTGGCCTGTTGTGCTTGTCATGGTTGACTTTAAGTCTCTTTCGTATGTTTTAAACATTCAATTTTTAAATATGTTTTTAAACTTTGGTTTTATGCTTCGCTTTTAGTCCAGAGCAGCTTTTTTAGCTTTTGGATTCACTCACCTTCGGTGGCGCCTAGTACTGGCGGCATACTTGGTACGGCAATGGGGAGGGTGTAGTGAATCCTAGTTTGTTTTAATGGGATAACAGGAGTTAGCTTAGCCTTTCGCTTGCAGACTCATGCCCCCGTCACCTAGTGACTTTTAACCTACTTAGCTTGCTCTGTCTTAGACCATTTATTTAATTAATTCTTCTAAGATGGCTGCCTTGTTTATAGTTAGGCCTTTTTGTTTAGAGTTATGTTATCAGTGTCACCGCGCTAAGGCGTCAACTCATGCAACAAAGAGAAGCAAACTGAAGGTGCTCACATTAGAAATTACCGTCCCAAGCATGCAGTGTTATCTATTGTTTTGGAACAACCTACGTCAGGGGTCCAAGTAGATCTGTATAAATACATCACACTTTAGACAGATAATCAGAGGGATTCCAACCAGATACCATTGCTGCTATCGATGCTGCATGTCGCCTTGACGCTGCCCTGGACTTTGCGTTCTTCCGAAGTCTGAGCTCGAGACCTCATTCAAGGTAACCAGGGTTGGGGGCTCCTTCCAGGGACATCACATTGGCTGATTAGGTTTAACATACCCAGCTCTCCTCTAGGTAGAAGGTTAAGCCTATTATGATAGGGGATACGGATATATGATCCACTTTATGTCTTTTTATGCTAGTATAAGATGGTGGTGGTCTTCATTATCTTGACCCTCGTTTTACAATTCTATCTCTTGCACTGTTCATTATCATAATCATTGCAGCCCATGCGATTTACCGTATTGTATTGAATAAAAGCTATTGAATCATTACTGCATCTTCGTCATTGCCTGTGTTTGGTTGAGACATGATATATCTGTGAGAAAGGGCTAATCTCCATTTAACCACAATAATCCCTGAGATGTCATACTTCTGAGTCCATGGGTAAAGGCTGCCACAAATGACCTTTAATTGTTTGGATTGTTGGTGAGGTACTGCTAGTGAGTCAGAAGGGTTGGGATCACAGTTGCAATTTGTTGTAGGATATGCATAGTCGCCTACAAACATAAGTACTGTCATCCTTGAACCAGCAGTCTTGCCCAGAGCAAGAGTCTAAACTACGACACTGTTGATTAATGGTGGGTACCTCTGATGCACAAACATCACATGTTTTTGGCAGAAAGTTAGCTAGTGCCATAAAGGCTGCATGGTATTCCATGGTAAGAGATTGCTGGTTCTCCAATACAGCAATGACGTTGCTATTGAGGGCACTATTTGTTGCGATGAAGGTGTCCATCTTGGCCTCCGTTTGATTCCCTTAGGCCTCCAGTCCTTGATGCAAGGACTAGATGGAGAGATTGGCGTGGCCTGGGAACCAGCATCAATGATGTTTAATGTAGAAGGATGTTTTTGATTGCTCTTTTGTATCATAACACCAGCAATACCATCTAAAGAGCCATCAATCCCAAGGACCCAAGAATGGGTGTCTCGTACTGTCTCTTCCAAACCTTTATTGTGGATGAGGCACCTCTGGACTCCATCTAGAGTATCCGATAACGTCTTCATCCCCAACTTGACCCCATCCAGCATATGCTGCTGGTCCACAACTACACTAGGCTGAAACCTGATTTGAGGGTCATGGGATCAGGATCCTCTTTAGGGATATAGTGAGCAGCTGTATGTGACGCAGTCTGGGCTGGTTCACTTGTGGGCCCAACAATGTCTTCTTCCCTTGCCAAGACAGGAGAGAACAATCAATAGTGTCCAGAAGTTGGTTGAAGGAGTCTACATCAAAGGAGGGCAGGTAAGAGTCAAGATCAGGATCTTCATCCATAACAGGCTTCTGTACAGGACAGGAAGGTGTCTTCTTTGTAACAGATGTAGATAATGTTAACATTGTACAGAGTTTGTATTTGATATAGTTATTTTTACGTAAATTGTGACCTACATTTTGTTCACTTCCTAGTACACTGCAAAATTACAATTTTATTTAGCAAAAAGACACTATTTGCAAATTGCAGGTTAGGCCGAAGTCGTCACTATGCACAAGTGCTGTAGGTAATAGCCCTCACAAGGGAATGTAGCTTTATGTATATGTAAGTTCTACACCGTTCCATGTTGACACACACATGTTATGCTTATGCTTCACTACATAGTTATCATTTTGAACATGTTACACGTTTAATGTTAAAACACACATTTGATAAACCAATGTTTCACTAAACATTATTTCACAACACAGTTTTATTCCTTGTCTCTTGACATTGTTACACTCACACTTGTATATTCTTTACCTCTTGTAGAGAAAAAAATATGCAAGTTAAGCAATCTCTATACTCTAATCGTGTTTACAAGAGGAGAAGCAACCATGACATTGGTGGACATTTTCTAGATTATTGTCCCTTCACTTTAGTATTACATTGTGTAGCACTCAAATATCAAAGTAAAATAATTCACTTTATTATTGTCCATTAATCTTTTAGCCTTACATGCCACACATATTGCTGCACATCACACACACATACACACACACAGCCTTACATATTTCCCAACATATCCTATGTTTGCAGTTCTCCACAATACAGTGTTGCACAATGAAGAATGATAGCCATTATTATTATAATATATGATTACATGTAGTAAAATATAGCTTCTCATAATTTCCTGCACTGCAGCACCCTTGAATTTCCTAATGTGGTGTAAGATATGCTCAGATGGAACATTTAACACAACATAGAGAGTAGTTGTACGTTAAGATGCATTAGGACTCGCCTTCAGGGTTTGCTTTAGAATGGATTGTGAGGGCAGGTTCCCTCTATTTCCATATATGAAATTAGCATACCATTAAAATCCTAGACCCAGCACCTGTTTGTTTGTTATTTGGACCACAAGTATAATTGCACCATTGTGGATGTGTGACCTCTAAATAGGTGTTTCAAGTTAGCTTGCAGGCCTCCATCACATGCTAGTGTTGTAGCTAGGCCTTGTTTTTGTGTGGAGCCAGATTTTGTGTGCTTCACAGGTGGCCTGATGGTATGTAAATATGTTACTAAGACACATATACATCTGTCCTATTACGCTAAGGCATGTAGATGACTGACATCTACATTTTGGTCCTTCAGCAGTTTCGTGAGGAGATGATACTACACATATTGTAGATACTTTGGATATTTGTGTGTGTTACACTATTACTCTACACATACACACATCTTGATTTAGGATGGTGAGTCTATTCTTAGTTCCTGGAATGTCTGCATTACCTGCCGTATATGATTATATAGGGTCATTGATGTAACTTACACTGTTGTCCTAATTGTGCTTACATGTACTTTTAATGTGTTTAACTACTCATATTACCAATTTATTAAGATATATTACATCCATTTTGTTATTACTCACAATGTACATTTAGTTGATTCAGAGTGTCAGCACTGTCCTGGCTTTCAACTCCAGCAACCAATTCTGTTGAAATTATTGATAGCACCTGCTTCTTCTGGGAGTTCAAGTCCTCCTGGATGTCTAGTCCTCCTCTGATCCTTGATGCGACCTTCAGGTTCCTGGCCAGTTTCTCTTTTGTCCTGCATTTCTGGTCATGCCACCCCACCGTTTCTTACATTTAACTGCAGTCCTTCTGTTTAGTGTCACACAGTTTACCTAGTCCACTATTCCTTGCCCTTAAGCATCCTTCTTGGCTGATGGTAATTTGGATATCATTAATCAAAGTGTGTAATTTTTAGTGACCTCTGATCAAAATGTTGCTTTTCTTCTCAGTAAAATTGACTTTTTATTTCCTTTTGGACTGCATGGCACCTCCATCTTCTGGGTTGGTCCCCTCCTGGCTTGCTGATGCCCCTTCTACGCCTCCAAAGTGAACTTTTGCACCATGCATTGGACACCTATGTGACGCACAGCTAACTTGCAGCATGTTAAGGTGTCTTGCACTATGCAAGACCACTTTGTTTCATGCAGGTAGGAGTTGCATCAGGGCGTGTTGGGCTGAACCAACAACCTTGCATCACGCTGCATGAGGCAGCTCTCACCCTTGCTTCATGGTGCACCGTCTAGTAAATATGGCACATTCACAGTGCATAAAAGTGATGTAATGCAGCGCATCTCATTCTCAAACAAAGCTATGCAATACAGCACCACATGAGTCTTGCTAAATCTGGGCCTTACTCTTTGAAATTCATCATTTACCACATTATTCTCCAAACTTTCTCAGACGTCTTGTGAAAGCCTATCCCTCAACAGCCTTGTACAAATGTCTTAAACCCCTATGCAGTTTGGAGGAAGGTTACTGACTCACTAATCTTAAAATGCACCTTTCCTGTACATTTTCAGAAATTCTTTAGAAGAGACACTCTTTCCCCTTATAAATACATCTCTAAATACGTTTGGACCATGTGATACATTTTAAAAGAGAGCACAGAAGCTGCACATCTTGTGAAGGTTTTGTATATATTACTTGCGCATTTAAAAATCATCACGGCCACTAAGGTTATCAAATTTCCTTGGAGGATAATCCCCAAACCCACTGTAAAGTTGTCTTCACATTCTATCCAGTTCTCTCAATTGGTAAAACCTAAATGATTGAAATTCACGATTGCCCCACTAAGGTTCAGAGTATGTCAAATGCAGGGACCCCAATTACAATTTTTGACCCAGGACACTGTCAGAAGGAAAGCAACAGCAACAAACAAGAACTTAATTAAAATATAGTTTATTTGTTCATACGAAGAAATAATATGAATCATCAGAACTGCATATCATTAGAAACATCTTTCTTTGTGTAAAATTAATTTGTGTCATCACAAAACGTGTGTGTGTTTTCACCTAAAAACACAGCTAAGTTACAGTATTGGTTACAAATTAAAGCCAAAGAACCACTGGAATTAGCAAGTGATGTTTAGGACCACAAATCAAAACAACCCTATAAACCATAGCTCGTGCACCAAATGCAATGTTGATGACCTCATACTTAATAACAAATGCAATTATGGATTTTTAATTCATTTTACAGATGATATGACATATCACATTACCCTTATCACTTTGACAGAGATGATTATGAATGCCTTATGTGTTGTTATTGATTGCTATAAACATTGTGAGGCTTATTGCCGGTTTTTGACACAATAATATATTACATAAATAAACAATGAACTAAGTCTCCAGCTTTGGACCTACAATATTTATAAATCTCTGCTTTCATCACATCCAGTGAAACATTTGACAAATTCTGTTGGTCAAAAAAAGCAATAGATATCCATACTTCCACATAAATAAGATATAACTATGGTGATAAGTCAAAAGAAGGAGTTTTGTGAGACAGGGGAACTAAGTTCGGCTCACTCTTAGGACAAGTAATAAGAAAGTCTGGGCTAACCAAGTTAGTTGTTTCCTGAAATGGAATGATAGTCATCAAAGCATCTGTCAATCTATGGGTACCAATGTGAGCTCCATTGCGTCCTATTCTGTAATGGAGGTGCTAGTGAGCTGAGATAATCGATTTGCATTGAAGAACCTAATAAAACTCAACCTTGAATTTTTGGTAAAGCTGTGTAATATGATGTCAATAATGTAAATCTAGACATCAAATCACCCTGTTGTTGGGGCCCAGAACTCGTGAAGGAGACATTGGCCAATCAAGAAGATAATTAACAATTGATTAACTCGCAACAGGCATGTTTTGTTGAATGAACCCAACAGACAAAGCTATCACTCTGTCTCCTTGCAAATATCACAATTCTGTTGTCAGGCTTTTGCATGAACTTAAAGGATGGCGACAAAATCAATTTTTATGAATCTTTGGAAAGATGGGCATTTGAGATCACGTGGTAGCATTTATCTATTTTATTATTTCAATAAACTAACATTTACCAAACTTAGGGCCTTATTATGAGTGTGGCGGGCCGAGGACCACCACACTCGCATTGACGGTCGGACTGCCACACTCAGGGTGGTCCGACCGCCCAATGATAACTCTGGCAGGTGGACCCACCAAGGGAACGCCGTCCGTGCCAGGAATCATGGGTCCAGATGGCATGATGGCAGGTAGAGTTGTACTCAGCCAGGGCGGCGCTGAACTCAACGCTGCCAGGCTGATTGCAACTCCCCTCACTGCCAGCCTTTTCATGCTGGTTTTGCTGACATGGAAAGGCTGGTGGTGACCATGTGCTGGCCCCCCCCCTGCCCAGCACCCTCGAAATGTCCACTGGGTGTGCATTTCAAGGGTTCTGGTCAGCCCCCTCTGTGCTGCGAGATAGCACTGTTCCTGCCACTCTGAACAGTAGGAACACTCTATTGCAATGTTCCTGCCAGTCAGCCCTGCAGGAACATTGTAATAGGGCAGGGGGGACGCCACCGCTATGGTGGTGGCGTACTCCCCATAAATTTTTAGGTCCAGTGGGACCCCAAAACTCGTAATGAGGCTGTTATTGTTCATGCTGCAGATTTGTAGAGAAAGCTTACAGAAGAAACTGTGTGCAAGTACTTTTCATGAGCAGAAGTCTCTTCCTTTCTTTTTTTTTTTTTTTTACTGGGCAGCAGGCATTAGCTGTAAATCTACTGGGTTCTTGGGTGATGCTAATTTAACAGTATTTAGCATGCTTTAAAAGTGATGGCAAATGAGAAACACTGATGTGTTGCACAGGATATAATAGTAACATGAGAGAAAACAGGCCATTCAGCATGAAAACTGAAAACAACACATGAGCAGGAAAGCAAAAGTACAAATTTGTAAGTATTTACTTCTGTTTATTTGGACCTTTATTGACAAAATCTCTAAACTGCTGTTATGGCAGCATACGTTTGTAAAAAGAAATAACTCAATTTTAAGGGGAATCTATCCAGCCTACTGGGATTGGACTATACGTTCTATATATCTGGTTTTGAAGACTTTGTTCTCAGAGGTGGGCATGATGACCCTTTTGGACAAAGTGTCTGTGTAGTCTGAAATCGCTGTTATCACTGGGACCCGTACCACCACAATGAACTTTGTGTCTTTGGACATGGCAAATATTTGGGCACTTTCATTGCTTACCATTGATTAGCTTAATTGTCACTCTCATTTGGCTGCTTCTTATTCATTATCTGTGTGAGCTTTACTTCCTCTTCCTGTTTTTGGCCCACCTCTGCAGCATGGATATATTTATATGTCCTTCCATTGCTCGCTTTTCTCAGGAGCTACTTTTTTTTATTTTATTCGAGCACTCTACTAGAGTGCATGTGTTTTCCCTCTGTCTCCCTCATGTACTTCTGTTGTCCACCGTTCACTGTTTTCCTCCTACTGTGTTCCTTTGTTTGGCCATGTGCTTTTCCCCACTCTGCACGCAATGCCTACTCGCCCATGTGCTTTCTCCCTGTAGATTCCACATTTTCATTCACCTGTGTGATCCTCCTACCCGGGCCTCCCGTAATGCTTCCAACCCTCACCCCCAATGTTGCTTGCCTGCCTATATCTCCCCCACTTGTGCCCTAGTGTTGTTTCTGCCTCCTCGTCCCCCATGTTGCTTCCGCTCCCTGCATGTGCCCTGTGCTGCTTCTCACCTCCCCCCAGTTAAAAAAAAAAAACTAAATATAAAAGAAGCGTCTGTTCCATTTGTTAGTGCTCAAATGTGTGGTTTGCTCATCTACAAAATGACATGGCTCGTCACGCCAAAAGCTGTTTAAAAAAAATATATATATTTCGCCTTGCAGCACAGCACTGTGGATGCTTTGCCACAAGCTAAAGCCATAGACAAAGCAAACAGGCCCCAAAAGCGAGACCTATTGGCTTTTCTAATTCTTGTCTGAGTAAGAGTTTCTAGTGTCAAATCTCCAACCCTGGTGGGAGTGTAGAACTAAGTGAGTGTTTTTTCAGAGGAGGTGAGCACTGGGGGAATATATCTCCCTTCGTCTGATGTTCTGGGAATGCATATCAGCTTGTGGCCCATCACCTAGCCTAATGAGGGTTTGTCCTTCATCCCTTGTTAGCCACTTGGAAGCATTCAATGCCTTTCACTAAGTAATTACATTGTTCTCTGACTGTTTCTAAAAACAAATACAATCCAAGGTGGGAGAAAATGGCCACCAAGGTTCTGTGACACCTTTGTGTCACCACAAATTGAGCTGACAGCTGGCCACAATTATCCAATGGTGGAATCCGTGATGCCATTTTGTGGCAGCTTTTTGTTCTGCAGTGTTAATCAATTGACATCTCTCAAATCAAACGGTAGATTCTGTCGGAAAGAGGGGAAACGCACTGCTGCCTCTGGTTAAAGAAAATGATACCTGAAAGCTCAGTAAGGTTACGGGGTGAGATCTAGGATTCTTTGGATCAAACCGTAGTCATCTAGCACGCATGGTACCTTCTCATGTATGATACCTACCGAGATACCAGGCTTTTAAGATAGGAGCACTTGCTGTTTCATGTATTCCAATGTAGGAATGACCAACAACTCCCAGCAAACAAAGTGCTCAAGAGAAAGAAGCCAGAGGGCATCTTACATGAAATATGGCTACTTGACAGCTTATATCAATCTATACAGAAAGTCACGTGGGACTTATTTCAAAGCAGAGTATCATCCAGAGGTATGAAGGCTTGATCACATTCAATACAAAACGTAATTTCAAGTGGAGAACATAATGACTCTTCAGAACTGAATACACAGTGATGATACATGGAAAATCAATAAATATCGTCCTAGACAAGCAGAATCCCCGTCATATATGTATTTCTACATAAGTCAACAAATACAGGTATAGAGTGACAAAGTGAATCAATAGTGCATATCACACAGAGCTTGCATAATACAAATGAAGACAATATTCACGACACAAATATGCTGCACATTACCCAATGGTTGTATATACTTCCAAGTCTTAAAGTATCTAAGGTGGCTTTCATTACCGTTCAATATAAATGTCAACCATTTGAGGGTAAGGGGGGTTGTCTATAATATATTTACAGCTTGGACATACTTTTCCATACTCAAGAACAACAGAGATTTCATGTTGCTGCATATCAAGCACAAGTATCTCTTGCTGTTCTGGCTTCCGCTTTGGATAATTGTACTTGTAGTTACAAATCATACATATCAATGATTGATATTCCCATGCTCCTATAACGTTAATGAATCATTGAGACTGACCAAGGGTAAGACTCTCTCCCAATGTGTGAAACTTGAAGTGTCAGTGTGAGAGGTATTGGGAAACAATTCACGAAGCATCACAGTCCAGATATGTAGCGGGCAATGCTCATGTAGGCTTTTCTGGGAATGCGGCTAGGCATTGATGGGAGCTGTGGTTTAAGGAATGGTAATAAAGGGATAAAGATGCACACAGGCTTTGCTGGATGAACACAACTGTAAAATACTATGAGTTTGAGACAACAAATGACTGAGGGCTGCATTATGAGACTCCACACAGCCCCACGCCACCTCTAAAAGGCAATATACCTACATTTGTAGCCAGGGCTGAATAAAGCACTATATTCAATGAATGCCCACTTCTGCCTGGGTTAGCCCTGGTCTGTACTAAAACTGGGTTACCTCCCAACAGCCTTTGCTACAGAAAAGTGAATGAGGGTGGAATGAAGCCTCAGTGGTAACAGAAGTCAAGGTAACGCACCATGGGACCATTTAAGCACTTTACAGGAAGTGACATCACATGCTCTTAGACGCTGATTACTTCACAAATGATACAAGCATTTCCTCTTGATGATGTCAGATGAATATGTGAAAACTCTACGATAAGCTTTAAACAAATGAAAATGAATTACAATGTTACATAGATGTATTAAAGTAAGCAGAGAAATAGCAAGTACAGAATAGTGGTCGCCTTGCAGTCCCCTGGTCACCAGAAATGTATCTCTTGGAGTTAGTAACTTTCACAGAATGTCTAACCCTCCGTTCTTTCCAGGTCTCTACTGGAGAGGGGAAGAGCCCCAGAATGGTATTCATGCTGTCACCGGTTTACAGATAGGACACAGCCGGCTAGGAGGACCGGTTCGGTTTCCGGGACACACTGGACACAGCCACTAACTGGCTATAGGGAAAATCCTGTGTTCCTTTGAAAGCTGGTGCTTCCATCCTTCTGCGAGATTTCGGGCACTCCTGTCCACATACACTCTTTCTATCCGTAATGCAAGAATATTCACCTTAGGAATTGCATCTTGGCGCTTGATCATGGGTAGTATGATAATGTTATGATTTTTTTTTAGTTTTAAGAAAGGTGATGTGTGTGCACGGGTCACCTTTGAAGGTTTATCCCCCAAGTGTGGGGGGTGGGGAAGTAGCCTAATGAAGCATATCATGCAGCTTTCAGAGCATAAGTGTGGACATTTGTTGAAGCCAGATGGACTCAGGCACGCCACATAGACTCAGGCACTAATAGCTGAATGCATGAGTAAATTGTGGTGCATGTTTTCAAAGTTAAATACTTTTAGGTTTTCCTACAAACGTGTTTATTCTAAGGGTTAGTTAGCAGGCTCCAGTACCGGCGCACTAGAGTAATGACTGGAGAGGACAGAGATGTAGGTATGTTGTGTGCAGACATTACTGGAGACTGCAAACAGAGTGAAACAGACGGGTTTCACAGCTCTTCTGAGGTAGAGTGCACCAGATATTGCCCTTATGAGAGAGAGAGGTGGTCAGCAGGGTGGCCCCTTCGCAGCCCACCCAGACCTGTGCAAGCATCAGGAAAACATCAGTTCAATACAGGGCACCTATAAAACTGCCAGAGGACGGCTGGGACGTCTTTCCATGATATAAACAGCGTGGTCAGCAGGTCACCATAGCAGCCCTTGTGTTTGGAAGTTTTAATGAGGGTTTTCGGCATGACACTAACCATTGACCACCAGGAGAAACAGGACTCCCAAACCAAAGCACCATCCAGTCAGGCTCAGTAAAAGCGCTATTCTCCATAAACCCCTCTTCAAGGAGCAGCTTTGTGCATGCCCCTCTTCCCCATGCAACCATTCGCGCCCAACAATCAGACCTACCTTCAATTACTGTCACCAGGACCCGTATGTCTCAGTAGGAGGCCATGCTTTTACCCAGAAGCCTTCACTTCTTCGAGTCGGCCTCCTCAAAGTATTTGAGTATTTTATTTAGAACTGGTGCAGTGCTAAAGGGTGTGAGCGTGCAAGTTATGTGCCTGATGATGAGCTAGTTAAGGACAGGAGAAATCAGAGATGGATCCCTGATTCCTTGAACAAAAGCTAAACTAAAGACAAAAGTAGTTACACAATATATCCGCATCCACACCATTTCAGCTCCCAGGATGCACTGCAAGACCTAAGCAGTCCCAGCTCTGCAGAGGGCCCAATGCATTCAGGAAAAAATCTGCTAAAAGCAAAAGAATAACATTTTAGGAGGCTAAGCACAAACAAGTAAACAGAACGGTGGTTCCTACATCTATTTTATTGTTAAGGGGGTGAATTTAAACTCTTGATACTAGTGGCCATTATTTAGTGTAACGATTTGCTAACCGGACCCCGTTTCCCATACTGTATCGTGTCACAGTGCCATGTTACAGTACCGAAAAAGCAAGAGTGCTAAACTCTGATAACTAACTTTATGAGCAAGCGTTGATCCTGGGCCAATAAGTTTGAGGCAGATATCTGTGCAAGTCCTGCATGCATCAAACGAACACTCGGCTACTGGCTACCAAGAATTCAGCAACCAATACATCATTATAGCTGGGATGGGAAGAAATGTTTACTTGTTCGTTTGAATTACCTAAACAACAGATGCGCACCCTTTATAGGTTGATAAGGAAAACCGTGGAGATCGTTGCATTTGTGCGCAAGGGGTCAAATGCGACATAAGCACATCTTTTGGATTAAATGCTATTTTGGAGAGAATGTAAATAGATGGTATCGCAGGTATCTTTAGTTTTCATAGATAGATGTTATGGCAGGTATCTTTAGGTTTCATAGATAGATATTATGGCAGGTATCTTTAGGTTTCATAGATAGATGTTATGGCAGGTATCTTTAGGTTTCGCCTGGACCTGGACAGAGCGTGTGCTGTGTTTCCAAAATCTGTTCTAATTAAAAATATTTAAAAGGAGCTTACTGCCCACCTATTGCTTACCATTTGTTGGCTTCCTGGCCACTCATTTTCCTGCTTTCCATTGGTTACTACATGCAATATTTTAGGGTGGAGCCTGCGTTAGTATGTGCTAGCACATGGTTCTCACTTGCGAGACACTCTTGTAAGCAGAGAAGGGTTTGGAGCCTGCCCATTGCTTACCGTTTGTTGGCTTGGGTGGTGCTCTTCTTTACAGCCTCATAACTGGTCACTGCAGGCCTGGCATCATTTCTGGTCCTATCTGTAGGGCAAGGACCAAGCACTGATTGATTTAACTTAATCAGTGCCTGTCCACTGCTCCTGACATGATGGAGCTACTATTTTGTCCTTTTTTACTTCTAGTGCCCCTCAATCAGAAGGCGTGTGATTGACAAAACATGCCCAGAAAGACAAACAAAATTGTAAAGTTTTCTTTTCTATAGTTGCCTCTTTTCTTTTAGTTTGCCAAATCTTCTTTTCTCACTTCGCACTCATGTTTTCTTTTGTATTAGCAAGTGGGCGCTGTTCTCAAATATGACAATTATCTGCTTCTAAATGTAGCAGATTGACATTGTTTCTTTCTTATGTGCAATTTCCAAAATTATGCGTAAACACATAATCAAGCAGTACACCCCAATCCAAGTATCTCACCCACACATTCAGTCCAACCCACCCCAGACCAATCCATTCCACACCACTCAAATCCAAACCATTTAAATTCATACCACTCGCCCCAATCCAATCCACCCCTCTCCAATCCACCCAAACCACCCCACTCTAATCTGCCCCACTCCAATTTGCCCCACTCCAATCCAAAACAGTATGACACACTCCAATCTGCTCCACCCCAACCTGTCCCACTCCATTCTACCCCAATAAAATCTGTCCCACTCCAATCCGCCCCACTCCAATCTGCACAATCTAATCCAAAACAGTCTGTCCCACTCCAATGCAAAATAATCTGGCCCACTTCAATTCAAAAGAATCTGCCTCACTTCAATCCAAAATAATATCCCCTACTCCAATCCCAAACTATCCGCAACACTCCAATATGCCACACTCCTATCTGCCCCTATCCAGACCAAAACAATCTGCCCCACTCCAATCCAAAACAATCTGCCCCACTCCAGTGAGCCCCACTTCAATCTGCCCCACTCCTGTCCAACACTTTCTGCCCCACTCCAATCCAAACCAATCTGCTCTAACCCAAAACAATCTGCTTTAGTTCAATATAAAACAATCTGCCTTACTCCGATCTGCCCCACTCCAGTGAGCCCCACTTCAATCTGCCCCACTCCTCTCCAAAACTTTCTGCCTCACTCCAATCCAAACCAATCTTCTCTAACCCAAAACAATCTGCTCTCGTTCAATATAAAACAATCTGCCTTACTCCGATGTGCCCCACTCCAATCTGCATATCCAATCCGCCCTTCTCAATACAAAAGTCTGTTCCTCCAATTCACCCCACCCAATCCACCTCACCTCAATCTAATCCACGCCACTCCAATCCAATCCAATCAATTTCAATCCACCACAATTAACCCAACTCCAATTCACCCCACACCAGTCCACCCCAATCCCATCTACACCAATCCACTCCACTCCGAATTCACCACAATCCATCCCACTCCAATCCAATCCACCTCATTCCAGTCCAATCCGATTTCCCACACCACAGTCCAATCCACGTCACTCCAGTTCAATCCACCCACTCCACCCCACACCAATCCAATTTACTCCAGTCCAGTCCACCCCACTCCAATCCAACCCACTCTAGACCAACCCACCTTATTCCAATCCAACCCAACCCACTCCAGTCCAATCCACCACCCTTCAATCCAACCCACCCCGCTCCACTCCAGTCCAATCCACTCCATTTCAATCCATCTCAGCCCACTCCAATCCACTCCAATCCACCCACTCCAATCCATCCCAATTCCATCGTTCCCATGCCAATTCAATCCACCTTAATCCACCCTACTCCAATCCACTCCAGTCTACCTTAATCCACCCCACTCCAATCCATTCCACCGCACTCCAGTCCAAACCTCCCCACTCCAATCAAATCCAGCCACTCCAATCAAATCCAGCCACTCCAATTCAATCCACCCCGCACCAATCCAATCCACCCACACAATTCAATTCACCCACCCCAGTCTACCCCAGTTCACTCCAGTCCAATCCACCACAATCCACTCCACTCAAACCCAGTTCACTCTAGACCAATTCAATTGTCTTCAACCCATTTCCCCAATCAGATCCACCCCAATCAAATCCACCCCACTTCATCCCACGCCAAAAAATCTAACCCACTCCAAGAAAACCACCCCACTCAATCCAATCCACCTCAATCCAATCCACCCCACACCAATACAATCCATCCCACTCCACTCCAATTCACCCCATTCCACTCAGTCAAATCCACCCCACCGACTCTAGTCCAATCCACCTCACCCCGTCTAATCCACTCCATCCAATACAATCTACCTCACTCCAATTCAATCCACCCGACTGCAATTCATTCCACTCCTGTCCAGCCACACAATTCCTTTCCACCCACTCCAGTCCAATCCACCCCATCTAATCCACCCCTCTCAATCCATTTCACCCCAGTCAATCCAGATCCACCCCACTACAATCTGCCCCACTCCAAACCACCGCAATCCAACCCAACCAATCCAATCCAGTCCACCCTATTTCAATCCACCCCACCCCATTACATTCTAATCCAATCTACTCCATTCCACCAGATCCAGACCAATCCACCCCAGTTCAGACCACCCCACTCCAATCCAATCCAATCTATCCAGCCCATCCACTCCAAATCAATCCAACCAACTCCCATACAATCCACCCCCTCCAGTCAAACCCCCTCTCCTGTCCATCCCACTCCTAACCACCCAACCCCAAACCACCCCATTCCAACCCCCAACCCAATCCAGCCTACCCCAATCAAATCCACCTCACTACAGTTCAACCCACCCTATTTCCATCCTCCCCACTCCAATCCACCCCATACAATCCACTCCACTCCAAATCACCTCACTCCATTCCACTCTGATCCACCCGACTCCACTCCAGTCCAATATACCCCAGTTCAGTCCACCCCACTCCGATTCAATCTACATAGCCCAGTTCACCCTACTCCAATCATTTCCAACCCACTCCCAAACAATCCACCCCACTCCAGTCCAATCCACTACACTCTAATAAATCCAGTCCACCCCAATCCAATCCAGTCCAATCCATTCCACCCCACTCCAAGGCCAATCTAATCCACCTTACTCCAATACAGCCCTCTCCATACCATGGTCTCCCCACTCCAACCTACCCCATCCAGTCCATCCAGTCCAATCCAACTCACCACACTTCTCTCAATCCACACCACTCTACCCTAATCCAATCCACCCCACTACCTCAGTCCGCTCCAACACACCCCACCCTTTTACACTCGACGACACTGAACTCTACAATATTCTGCTAATGAACACACTGAACTCTACTTCCCTCTACTCAGCTCTACAAAACTCTACCTCCCCACTCCACTATACGATACTCCACACCACTCTGTTTAGCCATGCTAAACAGCAGACACTCTGTTGTACAACATGCCAAAAACACTTTGCCCAAGCCAACATCTCTTGCATAGGAGAGACCTTTTGGCTGTGCCAATGCTTGTTGCTGGTTTGCTGTCTCCCTTTGAGTGCTTATGTTTTTAATGCAGAATGGATAGAGTACCTCGTTCTTTGGGAGGAATTCATCTGCTGCTTTCACTGTTACTGCTTGTTTTTTCATCTGTGCTTCTTTGCCCTCTGTATTTATGCTTTAATGCCACATTCTATCTGTGCCGCTTCGTCCTTTATGTTCTCTGCCTATTTTACAGACTTTTGTTGCAAAGCTCTACAGTATGTATGCTTTATTGCCAAATGCTTTGTTAACTTTTCTTATTCTTCCTATTTTTTACGATTTCTGTCTCTTTTTATGGGCACTCGTGCCTAATTGACTATTGGATGACTCACAGACACGTGAAAGCATGGTATGTCATGAATACATGCATATCACAAGTGTTAGCAGAGAAACAGTGAAAGTGTTGCTGCTTTTTTTTTTTTTTGTTTGCATGTTCCTGTAGGAGGCTGGCCTGGCTTATAGTGGGTACCTTGTGGTACTTACATCCTGTGTCAGTTCCAGTTATCCCTTATTAGTAGAATAGAGGTGTTTCTAGCAGCTTAGGCTGATAGAAGGTAGCTATGGCAAAGCTTAGGCTGAACTAGGAGACATGCAAAGCTCCTACTATACCACTTATATCATATAGCACAATATCATAAGGAAACACAATACACAGAGTTACTAAAAATAAATGTACTTTATTTTTATGACAATATGCCAAAAGTATCTCAGTGAGTACCCTCAGTTAGAAGGTAAGTAATATAGACAAGTTATATGTACACAAACCCAAAACAGGTAAGTAAGAGTAAGAAAAGTAATGCAAACCGTGTAGAATTACAATAGGATGCAATAGGTGAACATAGGTCTAGGGCCAACACAAACCATATACTCCAAAAGTGGAATGGGAATCACGAATGGACCCCAGACCTATGGGAGCTTGTAGAGGGTCACTGGGACTGTAAGAAAACAGTCAGGGTGTCCAAGATACCCACCCCGAGACCCTGAAAAGTAGGAGTAAAGTACACCTACTACACCAAAAGGACACAATAGTCGTGATAGGGGGATTCTGCAAGAACCACAAACACCAGCAAAGCACTGAAGACGGATTCCTGGACCTGAGGACCTACAAGGCAAGGGGCCCAAGTCCAAGAGTCGCGATAGTGTCCAGGGGGGGGCAGGATCATCCCCGGATGAAGGTGCAAGGAAGCTGCCTCCAGATGGAAGAAGCTTAGGATTCTGCAACAACAAATAGAGCTAGGAACTTCTCCTTTGGAAGGAAGATGTCCCACGGCATGCTGAAGGTTGCAGAAGTATTCCCACACAGAAATACCACAAACAAGCCTTGCTAGCTACAAGGATTGCAGTAGAGGTTTTTGGGTGCTGCTGGGGACCAGGAAGGACCAGGATGTCGCCCCTTGGAGGAGGAGACAGAGGGGGCGCTCAGCAACTCAGAGAGGCCCCACAGAAGCAGGCAGCACCTGCAGAAGTACCAGAGCAGGCACTTAGAAGATTTGTGAACCTGAGCTGGCTCAGAGTCACAAAGGAGGGTCCCACGACGTCGGAGTCCAACTCAGAGGGTTGAGCACTGCAGGATGGAGTGCTGGGGACCCAGGCTAGGCTGTGCATGAAGGAATCCTTGGAGGAGTGCACAGAAGCCGGAGCAGCTGCAAATCACGCAGTACACAGGTTTGCAGTCTAGCATGGGGAGGCAAGGACTTACCTCCACCAAACTTGGACTGAAGGATCACTGGACTGTGGGAGTCACTTGGATAGAGTTCCTGTGTTCCAGGGACCACGCTCATCAGGATGAGAGGGGACCCAGAGGACCGGTGATGCAGTCTTTTGGTGCCTGCGTTAGCAGGGGGAAGATTCCGTCAACCCACTGGAGATTTCTTCTTGGCTGCCAGTGCAGGGTGAAGGCAGGTGACCCCCAGAGCATGCACCACCAGGAAACAGTTGAGAAAGCCGGCAGGATTAGGCGCTACAATGTTGCTGGTAGTCGTCTTGCTACTTTGTTGCAGTTTTGCAGGTGTCCTGGAGCAGTCAGCGGTCGATCCTTGGCAGAAGTTGAAGAGGGAAGTGCAGAGGAACTCTGGTGAGCTCTTGCATTTGTTATCTGAAGAATTCCCCAGAGGAGAAACCCTAAGTAGCCAGAAAAGGAGGTTTGGCTACCAAGAAATGAGGATTGGCTCTGACATCACCTGCTGGCACTGGCCACTCAGAGCAGTCCAGTGTTCCCCCAACACCTCTGTTTCCAAGATGCCAGAGGTCTGGGACACACTGGAAGAGCTCTGGGCACCTCCCTGGGAGGTACTGGTCAGGGGAGTGGTCACTCCCCTTTCCTTTGTCCAGTTTCGCGCCAGAGCAGGGCTGGGGGATCCCTGAACCGGTGTAGACTGGCTTATGCAGAGATGTGCCCATCAAAGCATTTCCAGAGGCTGGGGGAGGCTACTCCTCCCCAGCCCTTCACACCTATTTCCAAAGGGAGAGGGTGTTACACCCTCTCTCAGAGGAAATCCTTTGTTCTGCCTTCCTGGGCCGGGGCTGTCCAGACCCCAGGAGGGCAGAATCCTGTCTGAGGGGTTGGCAGCAGCAGCAGCTGCAGTGGAAACCCCGGAAAGGCAGTTTGGCAGTACCCGGGATGTGTGCGAGAGACCCGGGGGATCATGGAATTGTGCCCCCAATACCAGAATGGTATTGGGGGGACAATTCCATGATCTTAGACATGTTACATGGCCATGTTCGGAGTTACCATTGTGACGCTACACATAGGTAGTGACCTATATATAGTGCACGCGTGTAATGGTGTCCCCGCACTCACAAAGTTCAGGGAATTTGCCCTGAACGATGTGGGGGCACCTTGGCTAGTGCCAGGGTGCCCACACACTAAGTAACTTGGCACCCAACCTTCACTAAGTGAGGGTTAGACATATAGGTGACTTATAAGTTACTAATGTGCAGTGAAAAATGGCTGTGAAATAACGTGGACGTTATTTCACTCAGGCTGTAGTGGCAGGCCTGTGTAAGAATTGTCTGAGCTACCTATGGGTGGCAAAAGAAATGCTGCAGCCCATAGGGATCTCCTGGAACCCCAATACCCTGGGTACCTAAGTACCATATACAAGGGGATTATATGGGTGTACCAGTATGCCAATGAGAATTGGTAAATTTAGTCACTAGCCTGCAGTGACAAATTTAGAAAGCAGAGAGAGCATAAACACTGAGGTTCTTGTCAGCAGAGCCTCAGTGATACAGTTAGGCACCACATAGGGAACACATACAGGGCACCTACTATGAGCACTGGGGTCGTGGCTAGCAGGATCCCAGTGACACAAGGGCTAAAACAACATACATACAGTGAAAAATGGGGGTAACATGCCAGGCAAGATGGTACTTTCCTACAGTTCCATATTAGCATGGGCTGTTGTGCAACGTGGAAAAAAGGGGGGGAAAAGCACTGTGACAAAGTCAATGGTGGCCGTGTCATACTACTGTTTTTTTTAACACAGGCCACTTGCCCTCGTCCTGCTGTACATTGTTCCTCATTGCAGCCCTCTTCTCGCTTTCCGTTGCCTGGCCCTCTCCCACCCTCTTCCCTCATGTAGCTTGACAGGCTACCCTGAGTGTTGTAGTGTGTTCTAATGAGGTACTTCCCTGGAAATCATGAAGTTAGGGTCGGATATAGCATTTATTCAAAGAGGATACAGAAGAACAACATTGTTGATAGACTGATTGTTTAAACAGCGGTCTTTATTCAATTTTAATGTTTATTTTATTCTATCTTATTTTTATGAGACTTTGCCTTGGAAATTATGAAAGAAATAATAAAATGAAAAAGGCAATTAAACTTGGGCACATCTCCCGAGTGACATTTCCTGGCAAGCAAATGCCTATAAAAAAACTGGTATTCGTATCAATAGACCCCAGTCAGTTGCAGGTTAATAAAAGGTGATTAGGGCAGCGCCCATCACGTTACAAATAGCCAGTGACCCTGCCCGCCAGCCTCACCAGCCTTTTAGACGCATGGGCATACTAGTTGGGAAAAAAGTGTCTGTATGGGGAAATCCTTTCTTAGAAGGCAAGCTATGTAGCCAGGACAAGACATCTACTGGTCCGGGAGAGGAGGGGGTGACGCGACTTACGAAGTCACCCCTTCCACCCAAACTGAGATTCCAACTTGTCCTCCTGTTGTGGCTTTTCCCGGAGCGTGGCGAAGTGTCAGTGACTTGAAAGGGCCAAACAGGAGCCCCGTGGCGTCCTTTGAGCTGCGAGGTCTACCTGCACTGTCGACAACCATGCGCACAGCAGCTGTTCCAGTGGTCTGGTTTCTCCAACGTGACAACAAAAAGCGATATGGGCGTTTTCCCTTTGAGAAATGGACTTACGAAGTGACTTCCTAGTAGATCTAGAAAGTGCAGCCCACACTAGTAGACCTTGGGAAGGAGGGTCATCTAGGCCTCAGTCATAAGTAGGCCTCAATTAGACCTGGGCGGGTTTAGTTATCAAATCTTCAGTCAGATGCAGACGGATTTTACTCAGTCTTCTGTAAGGCTCAGTCTTAAGTGGCTTCAGTTATACGCAAAACTCGATTATAGCCTAAAAACGCCTCAGTCACAAATTAGTAAATGAGAGCTCAGGTAGGCCTCATCAGTGCACCCCTCAAGAAACACGGGTAAACAGTGTGGTGTTTTTAAAATTTCACCTCACTTTGAACGTTGCTTATTTAGCAGCAAGCTCAATAAAACATTCCAAGACCTTTAAGTGCAAAACACTGCACTGTATGTGTGACGTACAGAGAACACGCACCAGGCAAGAAGGGACAGTTGATACGGAAGCCGATAATGAGGTTGCTTACTTTTCTATTATTTGAATTGTGCTCATGGTACTTGCACCCCACCTGAAACATGAAGTGAATACCTGCCTTTTCCCCTGACCAGTGGTTTAACACTGCCCTAAAACAGGGGAAAGAAAGTCTGTGCCCGCTACACTCCATTTGAGGGACAGTGCCACTCATCTTTGGTGAAATCGTGGACTATTGTATGGACACTTCTGTCAACAGAAAGACATTGATACAAAACATTAGACACACATTAAAGAACGTTCCTGAGAGGCACGTGGGAGAGGCTCAAGAATCCTTACTAGGTTTATAGTATAGGTTCGTGTAGAGCACTGTATGTCAAAGCAGTGGCATCAATGAGCCAGATTTCAATTGCAAGTATACATGCACAGTAATGCAGATCTGATGGGGAAAGTGTGTATGAAAGCAGCTACATTACAACATTTTTAATACAGGGAAATTTGTCTGTGCGCCCTGGGCTTCTAGACTGACCTCAGCAGATATCCAGGGCTCAAGAAAACAATTCCATGAGTATCAACAATCACCCTACAGGCATTAAAGTAGCGAGTTTTAGAAAACAAGCATTGGCAAAGTCAATAGGTCTCGGCAACGCAATGTAGGCGTTTGCAACGTAAATGCATTTGTTTGCGGCTCTGGGGCTGTTTTTATTAATATGCATAAATACATTAACATGGTCAACGCCAATATCTCTCAGATTGACGAGACCCATTGACTTTGCCAATACCTGTTAGCCATATAAGTAGCTTGGTCTTAACTTGCTGTTCATGTCACGCCACGGCCGCCGCGGCTCCTACGGCAGCCGCGGCCTCGGGTCGCCGCAGCGCGGCATTCCCTTCATGCCGCGGCCTGTGTGCAAGCCTCAGGAGAGGCCGCGGCTGGCGCACAGGCCCCGGGAGAAGCCGGGGCTTGCGCGCAAGCCGCGGGAAGATCAAGAGGCCTGGTCAGTGGTCGCGGCACTCGCCGCGCCCCTTTCTTTAAGTTCTGCCGCAAAGGCAGACGCGGCAGGGCTTGAGACCCCAAGTGGGTTTCAGGCCTGACCGCGCATAGCGCATTTAGTGCGCTTTACATCAAGTCTTCCTGTACTAATGAATTAAACATCTGCTCACCACTTACCAATGTCTCCAGGCAAAAGCCGAACCCTTGCACATGGTGGTGTTTTTATGCCTGCCTTTTCCTTTCCCAGCATGCTGCCCACTTCCTCTCTTCCCAGCATGCATTATTTTTCTTTGTTTAGACGCATGTACCTGATTCACTATTATACTCTTTTCCCCAATCCAAGATGGTGGTGTTTCTACTTCCTGTTTCCTACTTCCTGTCTAGAGGTATATAAGGGGAATTCAGCTGCTTGTTCATTGCGTTGCAACACTCCTTGGTGGTAGTCACGCTCTGACTGGTTTCTTCCTGTGAATCCAGTATTTCCTGACCTGTCTTCGTTTCCAGTCTTCCTGTACTCCGGATCTTCAGCTCTAACGCCTTGGTGTCCTCCTTCTGTTTCAGGGAGTTCCTGTTGGAGGTTTTTTACCCTACTGGGGTTTTTCCTCTGGGACTCCTTCTGGAGGGCACGGACTGTAGTGGCTTGCTATTGTCAAACAGCACCGTGGCTACCGGAAGGGGTCGCCCCTACCTCGGCCAGAGCAGAACCTGCCGGAACCGGGGTCGTTCCCCAACTCTTCTCAACTTCGACGGTAAGCCCATTGAAAACCATAACAGATTGCAACGCCCAAAAATCCAGTTGCAGTCCGAACCATGGATAATCCAGTGGCAAATACGGAACCTACGAGCCAGACCCTGCTTATGACAATACAACAACAGGCTCAAGAACTCCAACAGCTATGTACTGAAAATACCGTCTATCGACAAGCCTTTGCATCCAGGACCACAGATGTACCCTCAGTAGCTGCCACTACACCTCGTTTCTCCGGGGATCCTAACAAATTAAAAGAATTCCTGGATGCCTTGACGGTGTATTTTGCCTTTCGCCCCTCGCAATTTGTACAAGACAAGACCAAGGTGGGGTATTTGATTAGCGCCTTATCGGGCCAGCATTGGCTTGGGCCACTCCTTTAGTGACAAGAAATGATCCTTGCCTATCTAATTATTCCACCTTTATCACTACTTTTAAACAGATGTTTGAACGTCCTGGACTCGAGGCGTCGGCAGAAGAAGCTCTTTGCGAAATCCAACAAGGGAATCAAGATGTATTACAATACATCACCCGTTTCAGGCAATTAGCAGCAGAAACATTCTGGGTGGAACGTACCTTGGTGACACTGTTCCGTAGAGGTCTCAGAGAGGACATTAAGGACGAACTGGTGCACTCTGCTAGAATAGAGAACCTTAAAGGATTGATGGATCAGACTCTGACGATAGAATATCGGTTGAACGAACGAAGAATGGAGAAAAAGAAGAGTCGTTTGCCATCTCACTCAGTGACGTCTCGCACCTTCTCTCATCGTACTGAGGAAGTCCGTCCTGAACCTAAGGGGAATACCGAGGAAGAGCCAATGCAAATTGACACGGCTCGAGGACCTTTATCAGCTAGTGAAAGAGAACATAGACGAAGGAAGGGGCTTTGTCTATATTGTGGTGCAGCTGGTCACCTAATTCGCACCTGCCCCATTCGTCCAACCAAACCCTTGGGAAACGCCAACTCCCGACCTCAGTGAGAAGGGTGAGGACGGGATATCATGAAATACCTTCCATTTGTTCTTCCAGGGAGGAAGGAATTGCTCTTTTTCTTTTACCAGTTATCCTTCATTTAACTGATGGCCGGGAAGAAAGAACCTTGGCCTTATTGGACTGCGGAGCCAGTGGCATCTATTTAGATGAAGCCTGGGCCAAAGAACGACAGATAGCACAAATACCTAAGGAAGTACCAGAACAGGTACACACGGTGGATGGATCACTCTTGGCCTCAGGACCCGTACAATGTACCACCCCTACCTTCTGTCTACAGTTTGGGAAACACCAAGAAAATCTTTCGTTTGATTTAATTTCATCACCACACCACGTCTTGATCCTGGGAATTCCATGGCTCACACGGCACAACCCTTACATCAACTGGGAAACAAGAACTATTTCCTTATCCTCTCACTTTTGCCAACACCACTGCTATCTCGCAGGGGATTATTGGTCCCCAAAAGGTCTCTTAGCAGCACCCCCTAAGGTAGGATGCTCTATTAACGTCCTACAGGGAGTTCCCAGGCATTATCAGGAATATGCTGATGTATTCCAGAAGCCAGAAAAACCTGAACTGCCACCCCATAGAGAATACGATTGCACCATCCCTTTAGAACCAGATACAGTGGTTCCTTTCGGGCGAATGTACTCTCTCACAGAACCGGAAAAGCAGATTCTTAAAGAATACCTTGATGAGAACCTACAAAGCGGGTTGATTGCTCCCTCTTCTTCACCTGCAGGAGCTCCTCTTTTCTTTGTGCCGAAGAAAACTAAAGATTTGTGTCCCTGTATTGATTTCAGAGGATTAAACAAGATCACTATTAAAGATCGGTACCCGTTACCCCTCATAAAGGACATCCTAGAAGCAGTCAGAGGGGCAAAGAGATTCACCAAACTGGATCTCCGAGGAGCCTACCATCTTCTAAGAATTAAAAGGGTGATGAGTGGAAGACCGCTTTTAGAACACCCTTTGGTCACTTCGAGTATAGAATAATGCCATTCGGACTCACCAATGCCCCTTCCATTTTTCAAAGGTTCATGGATTCTATCTTTTCTGATCTGCAACAAACAGTGGTGGTGTATCTTGACGACATTTTAATCTTTTCTGTTCATCCAGAGGAACACTCTACGCATGTTCGCCAAGTTTTAGAGAGACTCCGACAACACCATTTATTCTGCAAACCTGAAAAGTGCGAGTTTGATCAGACGGAAGTAAAATACTTGGGATATTGCATTAACCAAATGGGAGTCGCCATGGATTCAGACAAGGTGCAAGCTATATTGAATTGGCCATCTCCTTCTTCCATCAAGGAGACTCAGTGTTTTTTGGGATTAGCCAACTTCTATCGACAATTCATAGCAGACTTTGCCCAGAGAACCAGCTACATTAAACAAACCCTTAAAAAAGAACATCTAAAGAAGGGCTTTTGTTGGACACAAGACGCAGAGTTAGCCTTTCAGGATTTAAAGAAAGCCTTTATTCAAGCCCCTATTCTACGACACCCAGACACCAGCAAACAATTCATTGTTGTCGCAGACGCCTCAGAAAGAGCCATTGGGGCTGCCTTATTGCAAAGACAAGACGATGATGATTTAGAACACCCTGTATTCTACCTGTCACACATTTTATCCGATTCCGAGCGGAACTATTCCGTGTTAGAACGTGAATTACTCGCCTTAAAAACCGCTTGCACAGAATGGAGACACTTTTTGATAGGCTCAAAGGAACCTTTTGAAGCCCGGACAGACCACAGAAATCCACAGTGCTTAAGAAACTTTCAGTGTCAAAATAGCCGGCAGGCTCGATGGGCTTTCTTTTTCAGCCAATATGACTTCTATATCACTTACATCCCTGGTTCTCAGAACATCCTGGCGGATGCCTTGTCCCGACGTTACCCTGAGTGCAGCGATTCTACTGTACAGAACCTATTTGACAATAACAAGATTATTGGGGTAGTACAGACTTTTTTAGATCAAGTCAAGTCCGAATAAGCCCGTCTAGAAGAGACAGAGCTGAATAAGTTGCGTCCGCAACTGCATATAGATCAAGGCTATTATTATCATGATAAGGCCCTGTTCTTGCCCACTAAAATAGTACAGACTGAAGCCTTACATATGTGCCATGATTCCCCTATCGCAGGTCATCGAGGAATGACAGCTACCCAAGAACTTCTGCTTCGCTCCTTCTGGTGGCCAACACTCAAGACAGATACTGAGGAATATGTATCATCTTGTCCTATATGTGCTCAAGCCAAGACACCCCGTACCAAACCAGTAGGATTACTCCACCCACTACCAGTTCCCCCAGGCCCATGGCACACTATCTCCACAGATTTCATGTGCGCATTACCCTCTTCAATGGGAAATCACGTAATAATAGTAACCGTGGACTCCTTCACCAAGATGGCTCACTTCACGGCCTTAAGAAAGTTACCAACGGCTAAAGAATTGGGTCAAATCTTTACACAAGAAATCTTTCGGCTTCATGGATTACCTCAGGTCATTATATCGGATAGGGGTCCTCAATATATCTCCCGATTCTGGAATCAATTCTGTAAGACATTGGGAATCAAAGTGGCCTTCTCATCTGGGTTCCACCCTCAAACCAATGGACAGACGGAACGACTCAATCAAGGTCTCGAACAATATTTACGTAGCTTCTGCAATGCTACGCAGAGTAATTGGGCTACCTATTTACCGCTTGCAGAATTCTCCTATAACAACTCCATGCACAGCGCCTCGAAGGTCTCTCCCTTCTATGGCTCCTACGGTTTCCATCCCAAGGCCTTTCCAACTCCCCTGAGAGATAATTCCAATCTTCCTGCCATCTCCTCCTATGTTCGACAGCTACGGGGTATCCAACGTGTTATCCATTCCAACCTTGTGCCACTAAGTCCCGCATGAAAAGGATAGCAGGTAGGAGACGCTGTGCGGCTCCTCAATATCAGGTCCATGATAAAGTCTGGCTCTCCTCTAGATTCCTACCTCTCCGACTCACTCAGAACAAATTCAAACCCCGCTTTTATGGTCCCTTCCTAATTCTCAAAAAGATTAACCCAGTGTCTGTGCGTCTTCGCCTGCCTCGGACGTGGAAGATTCACCCTGTATTCCATGTCTCTCAACTTAAACCTTACCTTCCTGATCCTTTTCACAGACAATTTTCCTGTCCCCCTCCTCTGTTGGTTGATGATGTGCCCGAGTACGAGGTCCAGGAAATCTGTGACTCTCGGCTTTTCCATGGGCGCCTCCAATATCTTATTCATTGGAAAGGTTACCCTATGAGTGAGTGTTCCTGGGAGGATGCCCCTTCAGTTCATGCCCCTCTTTTGGTCCGTCGCTTTTTTCGACTCTTCCCTCACTAACCTGGGGCCTCGGGGGGGGACATACTGTCACGACGCGGCCGCCGCGGCTCCTACGGCAGCCGCGGGCTCGGGTCGCCGCAGCGCGGCATTCCCTTCATGCCGCGGCCTGTGTGCGAGCCGCGGGAAGATCAAGAGGCCTGGTCAGGGGTCGCGGCACTCGCCGCGCCCCTTTCTTTAAGTTGTGCCGCAAAGGCAGACGCGGCAGGGCTTGAGACCCCGAGTGGGTTTCAGGCCTGACCGCGCATAGCGCATTTAGTGCGCTTTACATCAAGTCTTCCTGTACTAATGAATTAAACATCTGCTCACCACTTACCAATGTCTCCAGGCAAAAGCCGAACCCTTGCACATGGTGGTGTTTTTATGCCTGCCTTTTCCTTTCCCAGCATGCTGCCCACTTCCTCTCTTCCCAGCATGCATTGTTTTTCTTTGTTTAGACGCATGTACCTGATTCACTATTATACTCTTTTCCCCAATCCAAGATGGTGGTGTTTCTACTTCCTGTTTCCTACTTCCTGTCTAGAGGTATATAAGGGGAATTCAGCTGCTTGTTCATTGCGTTGCAACACTCCTTGGTGGTGGTCACGCTCTGACTGGTTTCTTCCTGTGAATCCAGTATTTCCTGACCTGTCTTCGTTTCCAGTCTTCCTGTACTCCGGATCTTCAGCTCTAACACCTTGGTGTCCTCCTTCTGTTTCAGGGAGTTCCTGTTGGAGGTTTTTTACCCTGCTGGGGTTTTTCCTCTGGGACTCCAGCTGGAGGGCACGGACTGTAGTGGCTTGCTATTGTCAAACAGCACCGTGGCTACCGGAAGGGGTCGCCCCTACCTCGGCCAGAGCAGAACCTGCCGGAACCGGGGTCGTTCCCCAACTCTTCTCAACTTCGACGGTAAGCCCATTGAAAACCGTGACAGTTCATCGTTACTTGCAATGATGAATGGAGGATGAAAGGATGAGTCCGCTTATGGACAGTGGCCCACAGGTTACAGACCTCTGTGGTGGGTGGTCAATGCAGGTGGAGCTAATTTAGAAGCAGTGCCGAAAATATTGATCAGTGTGTTCAGAATAGCACAATTGAAAACAAAATTGTGTGAAATGCTCCCAGATCAGATGCAAAACCTTTATATTAATATGAAAACATCTCTAATCTGATCTCTAGAACCTGTACTGATGGATAATGTGCAAAGTAAATTGCACAGATTTGGAGAATTTGAATCATATCAACCTAATCAAAAAGATAACTATTCTGTGTGACAGCATGATTTTAGAACAATGTGACATTTTCCAGCACAGGTGTGCGCTCACTTGAACAACTAACGTGCAGCTATGTGAAGATGGTGCACGTGGATGCGTCTAGGTTAGAAGAATGGCAATCAAACCACAGCCTGGAAGCAATAGCACTCGCCAAGAGGAATCATGAGATTGGCCTGGTAGTAATAGTGGGTGACAAGTTAATCAAGACTGTCCTGGATGCTGCCAGCGAGGGTAGGTATGGACCAGCATCCATAAAATGAACGACAGAGCGCAGTTTTAAGCATAGCCGTTTGGAAATAGAAAATTAATTAGGTTTTAGTTTAATTAAGAGATTAAGCCCAGAATCACAAAATATTGATGCAGACACCGAGACTTGAACCTGGTTCCCACGAGCTCCAAAGTGAGCAGCTCAAGCCATTATGCTACATCCTTTCTCGCCTAGGAAAGAGGCCTTCTTCTTAAAGCGAATGTACAACAGTCTCTGCAACATAATGTCTCTTGTTCCAGAAACCAGAGTTGTGTTTGAGTTTTTTGGTGAAGAAAATGCAACTGCAGTCATTAAAACAATTTACATTTCACCAAACATCTCACATTTAGAAGAAAACACTGTATTTTGAATTTAAAGAAAAGCAACTATTGGCTTATCACCCCAAAGTGAATTCATGTCCATATTTGTCAAAAAACATTTACTTTATCTATTTATGGGTACCCAAAAGGGGTGTGAACATTCCTTAATCCATACGTTAAAAAATTGTCTGTGTACCAGACCAACAGTATCTTAACACTATTGATAAAAATGCAGCCAGGCAGCCTGTTACCTGTTAAGTATTTTTTTTTTAATAAAGCAATGAAGCAGGAGGCATGAGCAGGAGCTAGTAAAAGAAAGAAGCTTTCCTGAAAAGCGCTCTTAACGGAAAAAAGCAGTCCAGAAACACTGCCTTGGAATGGCCACTGCTAGGTTTAGAAGTAGTTGGTCACTGCTCTTGGGAGGATGTATGATGGAACAACGAATGCGTTTACAACGCATGCCTTTACAATGCGGTCTTTACAACGACCGCATCTTTACCATGCATGCCTTTACCACGCATGCCTTTACAACAAATTTAGTTGTAAAAGCACGTTTGGTAAAGTAACAGGCATGATAAATTCTCCCCCACCTTGCCCCCTAAACCTGACATCATACTCCACCTGCCCAAGCCCTTAAAACTGCCCCTTCCAACCCCTGCCCAGAGCCCTAACCCTGGCCTACCCTGCTCTGTCCTAAAACCTGTCCCAACCTTTCCTAAAAACTACACCGACCCCTCACCCTGCCCTAAACTCTAAAACCTACCCCGGCCTAAAAACGACTCCACCTGTCCCAAAAACTACCGGACCACGCCCTAAACCGTAAAACCTACCCTAGCCTAAAAACTCCCCCACCCCACTCAGAACCCTACCACCTACCCTGCCCTGTCCTAAAACCTACCCTGCTCTGTCCTAAAAACTACCCTACCCTGCCCTAAATCCGAAAACCTACCCTGTCCAAAAAAATACCCCACCCTGTCCTAAAAACTACCCCGTCCCCCCTGACTCCTAAAACCTACCCCACCCTGTCCTAAAAACTACCCCAAACCACCTTCACACTAAACACTAAAACCTACCATTCCCCTGTCCTAAAACCGACCCCGCACTGTCCTAAAAACTACCCTGACCCCCTAAACTCTAAAACCTACCCTGTCCTAAAACCTACCCAAACCAGTCATAAAAACTACCCAACCCACTGCCCTAAACCCTAAAACCTACCCTGGCCTGTCCTAAAACCTACCCTGCTCTGTCCTAAAAACTACCCAACCCCTGCTCTAAACCCTAAAACCTACCCTGTCCTGAAACAAACCCCACCTTGTCCTAAAAACTACTCTGAACCCCGCCTTCACCCTAAAACCTACTCTGTCCTAAAACCTACCCCATACTGTCATAAAAACAACCCCCAATCCCCGCCTTCACCCTAAACCCTAAAACCTACCCTGCGCCGTCCTAAAACCTACCCCGTTCTTTCCTAAAAAGTACCCGACCTCTGCTCTAAACTCTAAAACCTACCCTGTTCAAAAACCTACCCCACCCTGTCCTAAAAACTACCCCGACCCTCACCTTTACCCTAAATCCTAAAACCTACCCTGTCCTAAAACCTACCCTGCCCTGTCCTAAAAACTACCTCATCTCACCGCCTGCCCTAAAACCTGAAAACCTACCCTGCCCTGTCCTAAAAATGACCACAACCCTCCTTCCCCAACCCAGGCCCCACTTACCTCTCTTTTCTGGTCGCTGCTCCTTCCTGGTTGCTTCCTTCCTTCCGCCCCACTGCTCTCTCTACTGTTACCACGCATATGCAGGGTAAACGCATGCGTAAACGCACATGCGTGGTAACTGAGGCATGGTCAGTGCATATTGTTGCATTGACCGTGTTATTAGTGTTGTTTCCCCTCTCAGGGTGGCTAAACCCTGCAAGAGGCATGACGCATGTATGCCGTGGACAAATGGGGGTGAAGAACTAACGGCCGATGTGGGAGCCAGCAAATGCCGCCTTTGGGTGGGCTGAAGCCCCCAAATCAGATACAGCAGGTCTCGTTTTGGGACAGCGCATGTGCACCATCTAGAGCTGAGACCTAAAAATGATGGAAATGGGATAATACCTTTCTGTAGAGCTTTGCTATGGCATCTTACAGTGTTTTTTCACATTCTTAGAGTCGAGGGTTTTGGTTACTCTGTATAGGTTTTTATTTCTTTCTGCTTCATTCTCTTTCCCTAGAGGTGATTTGTAAATGGGGGCGGTAACACAATTTTCCTTGCTAAATTTGCCCCTGTTATAAAAGGGGATCTCACACTATCATCCCACATGCTTTACAATGCTTCTGCCAAGGAATCAGGTGCACTTTTTCAGTGCTCAGACATTCGGTGAAATGATTCCAAATATTTTACGGAGAGTGCATTTCAGAACACTAAGGGCATTTCATTTCTGAAAGCAAACTTCCCTTTGCACCCACATTGAAATCAGCCCATGTCTGTAAGGAATGGAAGTTTGGTTCACATACTTTTGTTCTGAATAATCTTGGTCACTGTGTTCAAAACTCCAAAGTGCTTCAATGTTCTAATTGTGAGGCAGATCCTTCTTAGAGCTGTCCTGTTCACAATTATTTGAACTATCATGAAATGTGTTGTTCACGTGCAAGAGAGGTTACTCACTCCATACCTGTAATATCTACTCCCTTCTTGACTGAGAGTACAGCTCTCCTCTGTATGAACGATGCCTACAGAGGATCAGAGAACATGTTGCAGCAAGTTAATACGCCTGCTTCTGGACTTCAGGCGAGAACCGCCAGACAACTCCACTCCGCCAACCAGGCCCTCGCCAACTCCCCCCCCATCGGGAAAACCACAGCCGGAGGAAAATCCTTCTCCCATATCGCTGCCAAGACCTGGAACACCCTCCCCATCCACCGCAGGCAGTCCCCCACCCTGTCACAGTTCAGGAAGGACCTCAAGACCTGGCTCTTCGACTGATCCTCAGCGTCTTCCCTACCCACCTCCCCCAGCGCCTTGAGACCCTCACGGGTGAGTAGCCGTGCTTTACAAATCCCTGATTGATTGATTGATTGAGAAATTCACAGGGACTGAAATACAGCTTATTTTGTTTGCATTGCACACTGTGCTGTGGGTTCAGAGGAGGAGGGACATACACAGGTTTCTCAGTATATTTCTGTTTTTAGTGGATACGGAGATTCCTCATATCAGCAGCATCCCTGGACTCCTCATCATTAAAACGTGTAAAAGTCTGAGCAGATATAGTTCAGTGAAGTGAGATACATGGAGCGCACACACCAACATGGCATCAGCTTTGTAGGCGGAATAGGTTATTTTCTTTTCTGCCCTGAAGCACTTGAGGGCAGGGACTTTGGGAATGTTTGAAGGTAGAGCAGAGGTAGAACCTGCAGCTGAGCAGGGTCTGTCTCCTCTGCTTTTACAGATAAACTAGGGACCAGTAGGAGGTTTCTATGGTGGGATCACAACAGGGCGATTTGAAATGTATGTTTATTTCCTGGCATTTCAAGGATCTGGACCCTCTGCTCTAGTAGGTGAGGCAGAGTTTGAATGTACAGGGAGCCTAAAAGGGTTCAGAGAAGTGGTATGGCTGAGTGGGGTTTTTGTACACTGAAAATGTGGAGAACTTCAGTGTTTGATGCTTTTCACTTTTTTTATTAATCGTGCAATGCCCATAATAGCAGGTTTGCAAAGTAATTTCCCCATCCCACACTACCTCCACAAATCCCATTAGGTAGAACTATAATCCCACTATCAGAATAACGTTTCTAACATGGCAACTGAACCCCTATATTTTACTGCACCCCAATAGTTTGATCACCCCAAAATTTACCTCTGGGCAGCTCAGCTCTTGCATAATTGATTTTGCAATAAAGGTCACCACCCTCCTCGACATTAGGCCCAACCATTTGCAGAATAATAAAATAGTGATTGGTACCACTCAAAAACTGAGTTTTAGATCAATGAAAAGTTAAAGGGTTTTATTACACAATCTCAAAATAGGCAAAACAGAGAATTGCAATGCCACGACGCCTCAGATATAGAGTACATAGTCAGAAAATCACAATTATTGTGAGTCCCAATAAGCAACATAAATGGAACAGACATTATCCCTAGAGGAAAAACGATTGTCATCAAAATAATCGGACAGAGTCTTATGAGGAAAACAAAAAGTCTTTAACTCACCCCCAAAACTAAGGGTTTTTATACACGTTATGAACGGGTAGTAAGTAAAAACGGCAAATCCAGCATGGCATGGCTAGAGAGAGCACATAGTGAGCAAATCAGAACAATGATCGTCACAGTAATATTATAACATTAACTCATTTCTAAGGTAAAGGAAAACTTCCATTGGCTTCCTCCGCAACAACACCATATGGAGATGTACAACTCAATGTGAAACACTTTCAAACAGACTCAAACACTAGTGTTCTAGCAAGCCTACGTCATAACTTCGAGCAGAGTCATCCTTCAGAACGTTACATTGGGAACACAATGAAAGTTTCATTTACAATGCATGCTCTCTGAGAAAATAACCATTTATGTCACAGTGTCCTTTGCTCTGCAAAGACTGTGAGCAGATAAGACAGGCAGGGACACTAATCGGGAGGGGTAAAAAACAGGAGCAGGACGAACACACCCCAATATAGCATCCATTTTATTAAAATGGTGTGCCTCCAGGAATGTGGGGTAACTAAACTACATTATGGAAAACATACTTCTTAACCTCTAAATAAAATTGTTTCAAGCACAGTAATCATTTGTTATGACTACATCCATCATAATAATCATCAGTATTCAAAAATAATTTCTCACTCAAAATTGCACATTTAGAAAAAAGGTCGACAATATCATTTATATTATACTGTGAAAAGGAACATGGAAAATTTAGGATTACTAAATCGAAAAATTCACTGTGTAGAATTGATATGGAAAATAGTACAATATTTGACTATTTGGGTCCATTAATATTATTCGTTTATTACCCCTTTGTCAGTGTTCCTCATTCCGGTCATAAAACACTGAGGTAGTAGCCCTTTGTTGGTAGCGTTATTCTCAGTCCTTTTTCCATGTGAACCGGACAGTGTAAAACACCCTCACCTACCCCCATGGCGACCTGCTTGGGTTTCTGTCACAGCCACGGCTCGGTGGACGATTGTTTGATACGTGAAGATTAAAGTTAAGGATGAACTATATTTACCTGTGAGATCGTGTGATGGGATGGTGGTGTGGGGCTGTTCCTCCCTAATGTTTAAGGCAGGGGTGGGGAGCAATACGGCACCTTGTAACTACAACCTCGTGGTTTGCCTGGACACTGGACGTTCCCGGTTCAGAATGGGTGTCATCGAGGGATTTTTAGCAACAACTTTAATCTCACGAGATGAGACCGTGGTAACATTGTAGCTGCCATGGAGTCTGTCAAATGTGCTGAAAAATGGAAAACAGTGAGGAGACTGATAGAACAAATGATAACTATTTTTAAGAATACATTAGAGTCCTTAATAAAAGATACAGTCTATCTATCTATCTATCTATCTATCTATCTATCTATCTATCTATCTATCTATCTTCTATCTATCTATCTATCTATCTATCTATCTATCTATCTATCTATCAGTTCTGAATGAAGGTTTTAGTGGCCACTTTCAGAAAAGAAATGCATTCATTGGCAAGACAGTGGAGTTGTATGAGTCCTTTGCATCAGAGGGCAATAGCTGCATGACACTGGCTGCAATAGCAATATGATCCAGAAGATATAAAAATCTGAACTAGTTCGGTTTTGCAAAGTGCTGGTGTTGTTTACTGTACAGCTAGGTGGGCAGTGTCTGACATTACAAGTGGGTAGGTCAGGGCCTGTGTGGAAGTCGTCCCAAAGGAGGATTCATAACGTCTACGACAACAAAGACACCCTATTCTCAGCTCAGGAATGACACTGTACACAAACTAGAGCCTCAGCCCTAAAAATACATCTCAAAAGCTGGCAGCGAGGGTGCAGGCTGGTGGTTTTACATTCCTGGCAGCGCAGAGGCCTGTTTGCTTTTATTTGGCTTTAGAATGGCTCCAGCCAGCCCCTCTAAAGAGAAAGTGGCACATGTCCTCCTTGTCAGTCGTGGCCTTTCACCCACAGTCGCCAGCCAGAATGCAGGCCAGGCGAACGGAGGGGAAAGGTCACAAACATCTGACAGGCCCTGATGGCTCTTTCCAACAAAGCTGGTGGTCTCTGCCCACTGTAAAGCGGGCAGGTGGTCAGATGCACCTCGATCACAGATGAAATGAGACTCCTAAGTAAGAACGCCCGGCCATTGAACTCAGGAGTGACTAGACCCAAACTAGATTTATGGAAGCAATGTCTGGTTCAGTACTCCCAGGTCAGATGCCCTAGTAGTGGCACAAACATTGTAACTTTTTCTCCAGTAGCCTCCTGTCATGATGAAAAACCCACTCGTGAGGTCTCACTCTGAGTTGGACACAAAGGGCCAAATGTATCAAGCAATTTTGCATTCGCAAACGGTGCGAATCACAAAATTCGGCCGTTTGCGAATGCAAAAACGCCTTTCAAGATGTATGAAAGTCATTCACTGTGCAATTTTAAGGAATCGCTAAAATAGCGATTCCTTAAAATTGCGACCCCCATTTAGAGAATCGCAAGTTGCGATTCTCTAAATAGGAAATAGCAAATAGGGAATTGCTGTTTGCGATTTACAAAGCACATGTATCAAGCTTTTCATAAATGCAAATTGGGCATTTAGGAAATGCAATTACCACCAAATCCAATTTGGTCGTAAGCATGTGCAATGACATGCAAAAATGACAAGGGCATGTGTGTGCTTCACATGTCCAGAAATATTTTTTTGGGGTGCATCAGAGGGGGCCTTAGGCCCCCAGCACCCTGGGGTTTGCATTACCTAATTTGCGAATTTCTAACTGGAATTTGTAAATTGGGAAATGCAAAACCATTCGCACTTATGGGGTTACAGGCTGATAGGAATGAATGAAGTCGCATTCTCTAATTGTGATTGCAAATTTCAAGAAATCGCTATTACCGAATCACAAATTTCATACATCCCATTTTGCATTTCTTAAATAGCGATTTCTTAAAATTCGCTATTTAAGAAATGCAAAACGGATCTTTGATACATCTAGCCCAAAGTCCTTACCATTTTGAGACTATTAAGGTAGTAGTGCGATTCATGCTCACTACTTATAGTCATGCATCCTGATAGGGGTTATGCTTACTTACAAGAGGTGTCCTTACTGCTTTGTTGCCGTGCTTAATAATTGAGGCCATGTTGATTTATGGATGGCTGTTTCAGTGAAGATGGTGGCAGTCACGCAAACCTTAATTAACCTGAAATTTAGATTGTATTTGAATTTGTCGATGGTGGAATCTCACAGTAATTGTGAAATTTGGTTGAAATAAAACATATTCCTTGCCCACAACGTGGACGATTGTGTAATAAAATAAGCATTAAAGCCCACTGCAGACATGCAATTCTGTCACCCTTGCCTGAAACTGGAGGGGACAGAGACAAGCTACAGCAGCTTGCTTAACTAACCACTCAGCACTATCCGGACAGGCTTGCTAAGACCGAAGACATCTGCACATTGCTGGTCGCTGAAGGACTTTAACACAGTCCACCTTGCAGATCCCAAATAGTCATATACTCTGTACACTAACTTCTAATAATGTCATTAATTTAAATAAAAAGGATGAATATAACTCAGTGCATATTAGCAGATCTCTTACTTGTAGTTTCATGAATGCAGTTCACTGTAACATACTCCATCTGGGCCGCTTAATGACTCCCTACACTTCTGCTCTACACTGGTTACCGCCCACCAACCTACGGATCTGAGTGGATAACCTCTTAGCAACAGAATCATAAAGAGGACTGAGAACATATAAGAAAACTTTGAAATGCAACAAAGGGACATGCATAGCTAACCAGATTTGACAGAGCATTACAAACTATGGCATATGTATATCTCACACTTGTCCATCTATTACATGGTCTAACTATACGTCCTACAACACGATAACCGCACTTTGGTAGGCATCATGCATGACATGGAATCACTTGCCAAAGGGCTCAAAGGGAGCACAACAAACACTCTTCCAGTCACACACCCTACATATGGTGGGTGGTGTTCTGGCTGTGTAGGTAAGCGCTTCAACATTATTCATAGTGGTGGTAAGTGCTATACACATGCTACAATACAATGTTAGTAACATTTTCAGTGGTGGTTGGTGGCAAACCAAATTGGAGGTGTGCAAAAAATATACACATAAAAAAATGTAATAATATAAACAATAATATACACATGAATATAAATATAAACGTAACAAAATCACTTACCTTACACTGCTGCTCAATGTTCTACATCACATCCTCATTGTTCTGCAGCATATCGTCCGAGCGCGAAGCACACAGCCACCTCTGTCATCCAATCAAGACGCTGTTCTCATGCTGTTAAACAGCATGAGTAAGGCGTGATGATTGGCTGAAGCAGGCCGCCTCCACACTCCAAAAGGCATTGTAGGCCTGTGCTTGTTCTCCAACCTCGATGTCCAAGACAGCCGGGTTGGAGAGGTTTGAATTGTGCATGTTGCTTTGGCCTTAGCAAGGTAGCCGACCAAATAAACATGCTCACCTCAAACTAAAGTGGCAACTCCTCATTGACAGCTGTGACGCACTGGCCTGCCCTGCCCTTGTCAGAAAGCGTCAAAAATAAAATGGTAATAAAATCATTTATTACCATTTTATTTTTGACACTTTCTGCACAGCAGTGCGGTGCAAGGCTCCTCCGCTCCCATTGAGGAATCGGCGCTGAATAGTTCACCGGGTTACACATATGGACAATTTTCAGTTCATCTTGCTGGATTACCCTCTTATAGACTTCCCATGACCAGAAAGTTTAAGTCCAGAGTAACACATTATTCAATAATGTAATGCATTATTAAATATTTTGCAATGCCTTAAATAAAATCTTTAATGAAGTTCTGGAAATAAACAGCATATAGAGTTAGTCTATATCAGTGTATTACAACTATTTAACATGGTCATGTGCCAAGATATCCACTGGTGGTTAATGTATTGTCAACAGCAGCTTTGGACGTTCTCAAAGATTATTTTTGGAACAAGCTTTGGCTTAAGCCACAACCACTTGTAAACATACCTCTGCAATCCACATCAGGTGTGCCCAGCCTTTTTATTGTTTAATGAGGAGTACTTTTCAAACCCAAACATTAGTGGTTTGTCAAATGCACAACACATAATTAAAAAAATGAGCTATTACACATGTCTCCAGGGTTTCTGCTATCCCCATGCTATCAAGTCCACAAGTGTACACTCAGTAAATTTATGATGTACATTACTATGGTACTATCTCTAATATTATCAGTGATGTCATCAATGATGTCATTTGAGATGTCACCAATGATGTCATCAATTATGCCATTTAACATGGCACAAGTTCTAGTTAGCTAAGGACACTACAAGTGGTGAATTTCAGACGTATTTTGGTTTTCAAACAATAGTTTTTACCTTATTTCAACACTTAACGATAAAGACACCTTAACCTTTATTTTTTCCAGTGATCTATAGATACGTATCTATATTTCTACCAAAATATTAACCCTCTGGTTTCAGGTCTGCATTAACATCTCAGTGCTCATTGACTTCCACCTGCTTTTCAGCAAAGGCTTTAAATAAAAGGCAGGAGTGTCCCACTTAGAAGTGGTTTATCTCACACTGGTGACGTTAGCATGGCTCTATGGTTGAATGCTATTATCCCCTTGTCAGGAATGTGCATAGTGTATTTTACACTGAGGATGTGTATAGGGCCTGACAGAGGCATATTTATAGTAGTAAACAACAGTTCTTGGGGTTTGTAGTTGGTCGGAGACCACCGGTAAGACAATTGCAGTTGAATGTGAGACTTCCTCTGAAACATTGATAGAAGATTTTCATGAATTGTTAGCCCACTCCTGTACATTAGAAAATGGATGGCAAAGAATCAGACAGTTTCTGATATGGCTCTGCAACAGACAGGCACACAGGTGCAAATCTCTTCAAAAGGTTTTGAATGCATGTGCACCAGGCACTGTGAATTCCCAGCCTCGATGCTACATCAAAATCAAAATATTGAGCACCAAAAGTGTTGTAACAAAAAACACACTCACGATTCTTATTCGACCACGAGTGGGTGTTTTCCAACCCCTTCTGTGCCAAGACTAAGACCCTAATGATGAGTTTGGCAGGTGGAAAAGTCCGCCCACAAAACTCCAGCGGTCAGGAGACCGCCAGTGCGGTCTCCTTCCCGCCAGCCCTATTATGAGTTTCCCGCAAGCCCAGCGGGAAACGCACAACAACATTGATGCCGGCTCTATTATAATAGAGCCGGTTGAAGTCCTGTTGTGTGTCTGGTGCACCAGCAACCATCGCGCAAATCACTGTCTGCAAAGCATGACATTTTGTAAGTTTGCAAAGCTTGTGTGTCAAAAAATGACGCAAATGTGGTGCAAAAAAAGTACAAATATGGGCCAAAGTGGCTGAGCGTGGAGTAGAGTAGTAGAGAGTGGAATACAGTGGTGTAGAGTGGACTAAATTGGCATAGAGTGGAATGGAGTGGCACAGAGTAGAGTAGTGCAGAGTGGGGTCACTTAGAATGACATAGAGTGAAATGGTGTAGAGTAATGTGGCGTAGAGTAGAGTGGCACAGAGTGGAGTAGAGTGGCATAAAATGGAGTGGCAGGAATGGAATGGAATGGAATAGAGTAGACTGTCATAGACTTGAGTGGTAGAGTGAAGTGGAGTGACAAAGAGTGGCGTAGAGTGGCACAGAGTAGAGTGGCATAGAGTGTTGCAGAGTAGAGTGGCATAGAGTGACATTGTGTGGAGTGGTGTAGAGAATAGTGGTGTAGAGTAGTGGTGTGGAGTAGGTAGATTGATGTGGAGTGACATAGAGTGGTGTAGAGTAGGGTGGCACACAGTAGAGTTGCATAGACTGTTACAGAGTAGAGTGGCATACAGTGACATTGTGTGGAGTGGAGTGGTGTAGAGTAGAGAGTAGGAGGGTGTAGAGTGGCACAGTGTGGGGTGGCATAGAGTGGAGTGGCGTAGAGTTGAGTGGAGTGGCATAGATTGGAGTGGCATAGTGTAGAGTGAAGCAGCATAGAGTGGCATAAAGTAGAGTGGAGTAGAGTAGAGTGGCATAGAGTACAGTACTGTTGAGTGACAGAGTGAAATAGAAAGGCAAATAATTAAATAGCATAGAGTCAAGTGGTGTAGAGTAGTACAGTTGTGGCTAAAGATAACTAAAGCACAACAGAGATGGCAAATAGGGTGAAAGCAGCAAAAATAGGACGAGGTATGCCTGTGTTGAAAGAATGAGAGTTTGTTGCATGTCCAGAAATAATATAAAATGCTTATAAAACAAATAGTGCATTGGAAAAAGATAAGGAAGAACAAAGAAGCGGAAGGAAACATCTACTTGGTCTATGTTCCAGGGATGAGCTAGCACAAGAAAAGAAAAGAAGTCCACAGGAGCTGAGCAATTGAAAGATTGCAAATGAAAGTGACAACAAAATCAATTAAGGGTATGCCGTGGGTGGGTTGTAAGCCTGGATTGAAAACAATATCTCATGTAGCACAGCGCATGCACTATGTAGGCGAGACCTAAAAAGCCAAGTCACTCAATGCACGACCCCTCTTGTTAGGATGGGGACTGTTATACCACTGGAAGGAAAAGACACCATCAAACAAGTTTCACCTTAGCAAAATGCCACTCCTGGGTATAGGGTAATGCTTGCAAAAAATGATAGCATTCTTGAAGAAGGTCTCCTGTCCCCAGGCAGTCCAGGGTGCTTCTTTTGCCAGGCTCATTTCTGACGAGTACTGGCCGCAGCCAGATCTGTGCGCACAGGTGAACATGGAGCTGAAAAGTTTGGTGGTGCTAGCAAGGCCAGCCCTGGGGTACACAATGCAGGTGCATAAGCTAGAGCTGCTAACGCTAGTAGTGAACCAAGGCTCGCTGCCTCATTTGTAACTTGTCTCCAGGCTGGCCGAGCATTGAGGAAGATCCAGGCTGAGATGCATGTATGATATCATGCTGGAGGGGTGCTCACTAAGTTCAGGCTTGGACACGAGTGCCCATCTGTCCTACTTTTTTATTGTGATAAGGCCTAAATAGAAAATTAGACAATTAAGAATAATAATACTAATCACTAACTTGAGAATAAATTGCCAGACCTAAAACTGCTGTTGCATAAACAATTAAAAGCATGCTCTGTACTAACCCATGCGTCATGACTTGCAAAACTTGCTAGGCTGGCACAATTTTTAAAAATTGTTTCTTCTGTAACCTTTTCTTGACTTGTGAAATAACGCAACTTTCTTTAAAACAATAGAACGAGTATTACTTACACCGTTACCCACCTACTAAACCACTTTGGAATGCACTGACATGTATTTTTGGAAAATAACATTTGCTGGAGTTTGAAACATAAACTTTATATGAATGATGGGAACTGAGTGGATGTTATATTTATGTATGTAAAATTGTTCTTACAGAAGTGAAAGGCTTATGAGAAGGGAAGCACATGTATCCAATCTTTGCCATCTAACAAGACGATGCATTGTCTGCTGTTGCAACATCTTAAGAATTTCATAACATTATTAACAATTATATCAATCAAATTATAAAAGGTGTCCTAGGGAAAGAGAAGAGGCAGATGAAGAGAGATGACAGATCTTCTTCAGAGAGATGATTAGAGAGAACCCTGATTGACCAATTGTTAAAGCCTGAAAGACGACCACTGTGCCTTTTGCCTTGAACACTAGTTCGTGCCGCTGCTGCTGTTCGAGCTGGGAGTTATGGGTAACTAGTGAGCACTATCTGAAAAATATAGAGGGAGTGAGGTGAGATGTTAGAGAGACCATATTGAGTTTATTAGCTTAGGGAAATAGGATTACGTTTAGAAAGAGTCATGGGATTTGTCCAGTTACTGAGCTGCTAGATACAACAGAGTTATTCATTTTGCTGCAGAGATTGTATTAGGTCTTGGAGAGAGCTGATAAATTGTTTCAGAATAGTATGATAGTTGCAAGTACATAAGACAGATACCCGTGAGAATCTTAGTTAATATAACTGACTCATTATGACTTTGGTGGGTGGTGTTGGCTGCCCGCCAAAGTCCTGCGTCGGGATGACCACATATGTGGCAGTCCCTCTGCGGTACCTATAACGAGTTTCCTGCTGGGTCGGCGGGCATAAACAGCGTTTCCGCTCCCCCCCGGTTCAGCGGGAAACACACCACAACATTGACACCGGCAGCAATGTTGCGGTGTGTCGGGTGCCCATAATTCAGGCATTGAAAAGTGCGATAGGGCTGTCATGGGGGGGGCCTTCGCTGCCCATGCGAAGTGTCTGGGCAGTGCAGGGGCCCCCATGGGGCCCCCAGAAAGGCGGGTTGTAATCCGGAGGGTAGCGCTGCTTGCAGCACTGCCCTGGTGGATTGAGACAGCCTGCACTACCAGGATATCGGCTGGCAGCAACCTGGCAGAGCTGGTGATCGGATCGTGGCGGCATCGCCATGGTCATAATATGGCAGTCAGACCACCCCTGTTGGCGGCGGTCCGAGAACCAGCGTGAGTCTGGTGGGCCATGGACTGCCAGACCCGTAATGAGGCCCTGAATGTTCTTTTCTAACGTTCCCAGACTAAGAAACAGTATCATTTAGACATAGTACAATTGTGGAACAGAGACAAATAGAGTAATAGGGATAGATGCAGGACATTCTTCATGTATGTTTCTGTAACTTGATATTTTGATTACTAAAACTATATTAATTCTTTAAATAAATATCTTAAAATCTATTAGAACTATCTTTATTGACTCTAAAGGATCCAAATTGTTAATTATGTGATTGTTATTGCAGCTTATACATTTCTTCAGACACTCTCAGTTAGAGATCCATAGAAAGGGTCCAGTTAAAAGTAAGTGAGATAGAACGGCGGATGATGCACCCAGCAGTATTTCTGGTAGCAGAGGAAATGGTTGAGTGCTAGAAAAAAATGTAAGCTGCAACAGTTTAAAAAGATGTTAGGAGATAGGTGAGAGATAGAATAAAGTAATGCTTGAATCCCAACTTCAGTGAGCAGATGAAGAAGTTGTCAATGGTGGTCACAAGTGGCAGCTACTATTCCGAAGAAGACTTTGGATGGACATAAGTATTAATAGGTTTGTTGTGTCGATGAGTATATTCATTTCTGAATGAATGTTTTGTTGTAACATGAAAAGAGGATATCGGACTAAGAAGTAGTCTAAGACCTCAGGATAGATAATAGAATTTTATTGTCCGCCAAGGTGAAGTGTAAATAGTGAGATCTTGTCGATTACACAAAAATGAGGGAATCAATGTCTTTTATGTAGATGTACTAACAGAAAGTGGTGATAGGGGAAGCTGATGTGCACAGATGACTCATCGCTAACTGGGTGATTTCCCGCAGGTCAAGAATTCACTTGAATGAATTGTGGATTAAAGAATGTGGAGACTCAGCAAACTTCAGGGAGCAATCTAGTGAATAGGTTTCTCCCCCACTTCTCAGAATTTGCAAATTATGGTTAGAACACAACCACAGAATGTAATAGCATTAGGAGAGGGAACTCAATTTGTCTCTTCTACACAACCTACACAAGCAGAGGATGTAACAAAGGAAGGATGGGTTCCAGAATGGATACAGGAAGTTATTAGAAGGTATGGAAAGACAGAAGAAGCAGAGAAACCGAACACTAACACCAAAGTAGCTAGTGCTGAGACAAATCCAGAAATCTAAAACGAGAGACTAATGAATATTCCACAATTGAAAGTAACGTTGGAGGAAATCTTGACAGAGTGCTTAAAAATTGAGCATATCGAAATATATCAAGAAAAATAATGGGTCTGTTTGTGTAAAGAAATTACCAGAAGAGCAGCACAAGTGCATGACCAGTTGACAGAATTAGCAACTAAATACGACACAGATATTTCAAGGAGTGTCCCTCTTCAGAGGACCTTTAGGGTGCAGTTAGATAACAATTTAATTGAAAACCTGCACACATCAGGGTTGCAAATACATTTTACAGAATTGGTGAAATGTGTACACAAATGGAGTGTGATGGAAGAATACAAAAAAAAGTGGGCACAAAAGCAAGAAAAGAAAAAGAAATTAGCGGAGGAAGCTGAGGAGAAAAGGTAAGATAAAGAGCAGTCAGAAAAGAAGAAACCACTACCGTCCATTCCTTGAAAGAAACACCAAGCAGTACATACATTCATGTGCCATGGAGCAGAGGTTGATCTTTTGTCATTAACTAACAATTTCTCAAAATTAAGAGACAGTCCAATACAATGGTATATCCAGGTTGAAAGCTTTGTGAAATTGTCAAAGCTTTTGTGGATTGGTTTATATGTCTTTTTTGACATAGTAGTGCTGAGAGATTTGTGGGCTGAATGCAAGGCAGCAGTTCAACGGCCAGCCTCAGAGGAAAGCTGGTACAAATGCGTCATTTCCTGTGGTGATGACAAAGTACAATGAAACGATTCAGTTTTTGAAGAGAAAGATCCCTCTCAAGGATCTGAATTATTTAAAGCTAGACAGAATGCAGCAAGAGGTTAAGGAAACTGTGCATGAGATTTATGAACGATTGATGAAAACCTTTCAGAAGCATACAGGGCAGATGCATTTAGATCCATGAGATATGGGTTTCTTTATTACAACTTTTGTACTTGGATTGCAACCTGACATTTGGCAGCATTTACAGCTGAATGTCATTTGTTGCCAGACAAAGTCTTTGGATGATATTTTGAAGTATGCACACTTTTGTACTAATGAACAGGAAATGAAACAGTGAAAGATTAAGGAGGAATTCATTCTAGTCAAAACTAAGTTAGCACAGTGAGGGTTTCAGAATCCTACAGGCGTTGGCAATGCAACAGCTATTCAAGGGACGAGAGGAGTGATGCAGTCAGGAATTCAGACATTATCAGGAAAGGGAAAGAAAGTCCCTATAGATTCAGGAACAGGTGTTGATATGGTGACTCTAAAGAAAACAACTTCTGGTCACGTGTGCAATAAGGTGGGGTATTAGAAACAGGAATGTAAATTTATCCTGGTAAGAATCATGGTAATCAAATGCGATAGGTGCACCGGGTCCAACTATTAAATGTCCCTATGAGACAAATTCAAGCCTCTATGCAAAGCCAGAATCAATTAATGCCCAAGCCACAACCCCCTATGATTCAGCCTAATGTGAATGGAGCCCGATTTAAGCAAAATCTATTACTTTGAATGTCCTGAAAGGTAGCCCAGAATCCTGAAATAATATCACACTTCCCAATGCTTGATGAGAATGAGGTACTGTAATTTGGCACATCACAATGACGGTGCCTGAGAGGGGAGGCAGATTGCTTGCTTGATGCCGCCTTAGCAGTAGACCAGAGTGGACCATTCTTAGGTGGAATAGTAAATGGTCACTCAGTAGTGTTTTTAATAGACACAAGGGCAACCTGTTCCACTGTGAGAACAGCGGAAGTATCAGACCTACCCCTCTTGGGAAAAATAATGCAATTAATAGGTGTTGCAAATAAGCCGGCTATTAATCCAATTTTAGAAGAAGTCCTAGTAAGAATAGTATCTTTCAGAAACAAACATCAGTTTTTAGTATGTGATTTAAGCCCTGTTTATCTGCTAGGAAGTGATCTACTGTGCTAGTTAAATTGCACAATCAGTTGTACTCTGGACAGAGTTATTTTCCAGTTTCATGATGACGAAAATGTGGACATTAGACCAGGTTTTAGAGAAACTGCAGAATTCTTCCCAATGTTGGTATTAAATCATTTGCCCAAGGAGCTATTTGAAAAACTGAAGGTGAATGTCTGGGATGTTACTGGATCAGACATTGGATTAACAAAAGGAGTTGAGCCAGTACAAGTAAAAGTTAAACCAGATGCGATTTTTGCCAGAACACCTATTTACCCAATGACCCTAGAAACAGTAGCAGGAATTACACCCCTGATCAGCGAAATGTTGGAGAAAGGAATATTAAAAGAACTGATTGGGAGTCCATGCAACGCACTAATCATGGGATTACGTAAATAAAATGGCAAATACAAATTAGTGCAGGATTTGAGAAAAATCAATGAAATCCTAATCCCATATTATCCTGTGGTACCAAATTCAACCACTAAATTTTGCCAGATACCGTGTACAGCTAAATGGTTCACAGTGATTGACCTCTGTAATATTTTTTTCTCTATACCCTTACACGAAAGCAGACAGTTCTTATTTTCCTTTGCATTCCATGAGAAGGTAATCATGGGGTGTTGTGTCCCACAGGGGTATACTGAGAATCTGTAATTTTTTCAATCAGATTTTAAAGAAAATTTTGTAACAGTTGAAATTGCCATGTATCTCAGTCTTAATTCAATGCATGGGTGACCTACCGATCACATCTTTTTCTGAAGAAAAATGTTAGGAAGATTCCATAGCATTGCTAAACCATCTATCTGCGAATGGACACAAGGCATCAGCACAGAACCTGCAGTGTTGTCAAAAAGGAGTACAATATTTAGACACATAATTGAGAAAGGAACAAAGAAGGTGTCCAAAGATACAAGTGAAATTATTTTAAAAATAAATACCCTGAGAACACAAAAAGAGGTCAGAATGTTTTTGGGAATGGTTGGCTACTGTAGACAGTGGATACCCAACTTTCCCTGGTGGCAAAACCGTTGTTAAAAATTACTCACAAGGATATTGCTGATCTGATTCCGTGGGACAATGAATGCAGGAAGGTGTTCCTAGAATTGAGAGAAAGTCTCTGTCGTGCATCTGCATTGGGAATGCCAGATTATACTAAAGAATTAATTTTTTTCTTAAGTGAGAAAGAAGGGCTTGCTCTCTCAGAACTAACCCAAATCCACAGAAGTTATAAAAGACCAATTACATACTTCTCTGTGACTCTTGATCCTGTAGCAGCAGCTTTGCCTGGATGTTTGAAAGCGGTAGCTGCTGTAAGTGAGTCTCGAAAAATGTGAAAACATTGTGATGGGATTTCCTTAGCTGTTATGGTCCCGCAATCGATTGAGGTGTTACTAAGCAAAACTAAAATACAGCACCTCGTGAAATTGCGACTTATTACATATGATGGGCATATGTGATTTCCAATATATGCGCACACAATCCCAAAAGGGTCTAATCATATTACATTATGTATTATAGCAGGAGGTATTGGTTCAGAGTTACATAATCAACTTACCTTGTCATGATCATACAGTATATATAGAACTAGCAGGTGTAGTAAGCTGGCTCTGCATATACTATCTAAAATGAGGTATAGTGTGCACAGAGTCTAGGAGTTCTCCAGAGGCTTAGCACGTGATACTAATGCTCTCTTTTGTAGTAGTGTTGTCAATCAGTTAGACTTATCAGAGGGCAGTGCAAAACATTTGTTGTACACACACAGTCAAGAAATGAGGCACACACTCAATGGCTAACTTCAGGCCTATTGTTTTATATAGCAAAAATATATTTTGTTACTTTATTTCTAGAACCAGAAGGTCTTTGTTGTAGGTAAGTACAGTTGGCAATAGGTATCAGGCATATGTATCAAATGTACTTTGTTTGGTTTTTGCAGATAAAGCAGTTTACAAGTAAGTAGCACTTTACTTTTCTTTTTCAAAAGTTGGCACATTGCAATTTTGCATAGGAGTCAATAGAGTCCGGTGGGGGGGGGGGGTACTGTTAGCACAGTTAACAGGTAAGTACACAACTTGTGATTCCAGTCTTCGGGGGTTAGGATGTCCACAGATCAAAGTTTAGGCTGACCCTAAAAGTGCACACCCAGCAACATGGGTCCGGCTGGGTGCAGAGGTCAAATTTGGTTTACAATGGAATCCTATGAGGAGTAGGGTTGCTTGGTAGAAAGCAGATTGCAGATAAGTATCCGTGGTTCCAGGACACATGCCTGGGGGGTTTAGGTCATCACTGGGAGTGCCACAGGCTTACACTAAACACACACTCTCAGCGGCTCAGGGTCGGCCCGTGCAGGGTGCAAGGTGCAAAATTGGAGCTGGGCACCCAATGCTTTTTAATAAGAGGACCTGGCAGTCACAAAAGAAGCTGCAGGGTGGGTCCAAGGGGTCGGTTCTGGGAAACCAAAGGCTAGACAGGTAGGGGAGGCACCAGCTGGACATTGCTGGACCATCTGTCAGATTCCCCAAGGCTAGGGGGCTGTGGGTGCAGGGTCTCCTTGGGCGACGGGTATCTTCGTCGTATCTGGTCGCGGTCGGCGGGGTCCTCCGGATTCAGGCTGCAGGCGTCATTGTGTTGGCCAGGAGGGGCCAATCCAGGATGGACTCAAGGTCGGATTCACCTGTGGACCTTCTCTAAACTGGTGGGCCACCAGGACTCGGGCCATGGGTGTCAGGTGCAGAGTGGGCAGGGCTCGCGGATCCAGGGCGGTTCTGGAGTCCTGTGGGTTTCTTCTGGACAGGGCTGCTGTCCTTGGGAGTTCTTGGTCCTCTGCTGGGCAGGTAGTCCTCTGGGGGTTTCTAGAGGTCATAGGTTCTGTAGGATGCGTTGCCTTCTTAGAGCAGGGGTTTTGGAGCTGCAGACAGACCGGTAGGGCTGGAGCCAAGTCAGTTGTCTTTTGGAGTCTTCTCTGCTGAGGTCGGCTTGGCAGTCCTTCTTCTTTCTTCTTTCTTCTTTCTTCTTGAGGTCACCCGGAATCTGGTCAGTAAGGTTCAGGGGAGCCCTTAAATACTAGATTTAGAGGGGTCAGAGGGTAGTAGCCAGTGGCTACTGTTCCTGACGGTGGCTACACCCTTCCTGTGCCCACTCCCTTTGGGGAGGGGGGCACATTCCTAAACCTATTGGTCTCTATCCTCTAAAACAAGATGGAGTATTCTGCAAGGAGGGGGTCACTTCAGCGCTGGACACTTTCGGGGTGGTCTTAGCTGCAGTGGTCACTCCTCCCTGTTTTACCTAATTTTCCAGCAGGACCAGCCGCCAAACGTGGGGCTTGGTCTGGGGGAGGGCGGGAGGCATCGCCACTAGCTGGAGTGCCCTTGGGTATTGTAACAGGAGGCCTGAGCCTTTGAGGCTCACCGCCAAGTGTTACAGTTCCTGAAGGGGGGAGGTGTGAAGCATCTCCACCCATAGCAGGCTTTGTTCCTGACCCCAGATAGTACAAAGGCTCTCACACCATGGGGGTCATGGGGGTCAGCCTGCCACTAACGTGTCTGTTAGTGGCAGGCTGGTACAGACTGGTCAGCCTTACACTAAAGGGTTAGATAAAATACAGGGGGCATATCTAAGATGCCCTATGTGTACATTGTACAATAAATCCAACACTGCCATTGGTGTGGGTATGTTGTGCTGATAAGTTTGACACCAAATTTACCAGCCTTCAGTGAAGGCATCATGGAGCTGTGGAGTTTGTAATGACAAACTCCCAGCCCATGTATTTAATATGGACACACTGAACTTACAATGTCTAAGAATGGACTTAGACACTGTAGGGGCATATTGCTCATGCAGATATGCCCTCACCTGTAGTATAGTGCTTCTGCCTTAGGGCTGTAAGGCTTGCTGGAGGGGTGATTTACCAATGCCACAGGCAGTGGTTTATGAGCATGGCACCCTAGAAGGGGTTCCATGTCAACGTTGCCATTTTTTCCCCACCAGCACACACAATCTGCAATGGCAGTGTGCATGTGCTTGACGAGGGGGTCCCTTAGGATGGCGCAATACACGCTGCAGCCCTTAGGGACCCTCCCTGGTCACAGAGCCCTTGGTACCACTGGTACCTTTTACAAGGGACTGAACTGTGTACCAGGGTTGTGCCAATTGTGGAAACAATGGTAAAGTTTAGGGAAAGAACACTGGTGTAGGGCCCCGGTTATCAGGATCCCAGCACACACTCTGTCAAGTTAGCATCAATACCAGGCAGAAAGTGGGGGGTAACCATGCCAAAAAAGGCACTTTCCTTCAGCAGGTCAAAGCATGCATATGAAAAATGGAGCTCTTCATGTTGAAGCTACTGGCTTTTCCACCACTCCCGGGACTTGTTAGATGGCAATTTCACCCAAGATATCACCTCCCTACGGCCACAATTGACATTCTGGAGCACCCTGCCACTCACGGTACAGGGCTGGGTTGCATTATCCAAAATGGTGATGCTCTCACACCTCCTGTATTATTTCCACAGCCTCCCATTACATATACCAAGTTCCACATTTCACACGCTTCATAGCAACCTAGGAACCTTCATTTAGAATAGAGGTCATCAGTGCATCACCTTGCAAGTTCCTGTAGACAGGGGTGGATTGGGGGCTCCTAATTTTGAGCATTATTATTTGTGGCACAATTACAGTGGCCACCTTGATGACTGGCAGGTTGACACTTAGTAGAATTAGGCCTTCCTCAGCCTGATTATGCATGCCGCTGGATACATGTATTACTGCTGCCTACAGGGAAGCTCGCACTGCAGTCCAACCACATGCTGACTAATGCATACAATAGCTATAACAGCATGCTCAACTCACCTAGACACAAACACTGTACTCCCCTGAGAACCATATCAGCTCAATGTGCCCCCTCAGGAACTTCTTGGGAGAGAGGGATTACAATTATGGGAAAAGGAAGGAGTGGATTCCCTGGGCGCAGTTTCATGACACTGTCCTCATTCCATTTGAACAGCTCAGATCCACTCACAACCTACCAATAGGCCATTTCCTAGCTTATCACACTCTACTATCTGAACTACAAAGAAAATGGCAGATTGTAGACATGGAACCCGAAACACATCCACTGGTCCATGTTCTTCACGTGATGGGTAGTGGAAGACACCTAGTTATATGGTTCACGCGTGAGTTGGCCAAAACTCGACATGACATCCTACAACCCGTTAGACAATGCTTGGAATGGGATATTGGTCGAGACTTCATGCAGAAAGATCGGGGCAGTATACTCATCAAATCCCCTGAGGTCTCAGGCAATGATTGATTCCAATACATATAGCATAACATTCTACATAATTTGTATCTTACACTTTACAAGACAAAATAACCAGTATTACTTACACATTTACCCACCTGCTAAACCACTTTGGAATGAGCTGGCATGTTTAGAAAATACCATTTGCTGAAGTTTGAAACATTAACTTTACATGAATGATGGGAAGTGATTGGGAGTTATATCTATGTATGTAAAATTGTGTTTACAGAAGTATAAGGCTTTTGAGAAAGGAAGCACATGTATTCGAGCTTAACATAATGATGCATTGTCTACTGTTGCAACATCTCAATAATTTTATAACATTGTTAACAATGGAATCAATCAAATTAATTATAAAAGGTGTCCTTAGAAAAAAAGAAGAGGCAGATGGAGATGACAGATCTTCTTCAGAGAGCGGATCAGAGAGACCCCTTATTGACTGATCGAGAGAGATTGAAAGATGAACACTGTGCCTTTTGCTTTGACCACTATTGTGTGCTGCTGCTGCTGTTTGAGCTGAGAGTTATGGGTAACTATTGAGCACTATCTGAACAATTTAGAGGGAGTGAGGTGAGATTTTAGAGAGACCATATTGAATTTACTAGTCTAGGGAAATAGGATTAAGTTTAGAAAGGGTCATGGGAACTTTCCAGCTACCAAGCTGCTAGATACAACAGAGTTATTAATTGCGCTGAAGAGACTATGGGGGTTATTATGAGTTTGGTGGTCCCAGGACCGCCAAACTCGTGGTCATACCGCTAACAGCCTGGCGGTCATAATCCCAACGACCTGGCAGTGAAGACCACCAAATTATGAGCATGGTGGTCTTCCTAACAGAACACAGCCAAACAACCGCCAGTACCACCAGTGCAGACATGCTGCCACGGATGGTGGTAGGCACCTTCAGGTCGGCAGGGACCATGTTTCCACCGGACATATTACGAGGCTGCACACCGCCAGGGTTTCTGCCATGGTCACACCACCACCAAAACCCTAGCGGAAACCAACTCTCTGAAAGGAGACACTCACCTTCAGGAACACATACCTGACTCGAGCCGCCATGGAGCCGGAACTGGAAGTCCTCCCACTGCTCCTACTGGTACAGCGACTCCGGAACCAGCAATGGCAACAAAAACAACAACTGTGAGTACACACACTTACCTCACACTGGAGGGTAAACCCAAACTACATGCGCACACACAACATACACATCTGGGACGGCAGGCGACGGCAACACACACATAACCACCCACCCGTATGCACATACACACACACTGACATAAACACATGCAGACCCATACTACACACACACCCGTACGACACACAGCTTGACCAACACACATGTGCCATACACACACCAACCCGCTGACACAGCGCAGCCACTGTCTCACAAAGCCATCCACAACAGCACCGATACACACAACAACAACACAACCGCAGCTACACATACACAACGCAAGCAATGTCAGTGCACACCTTCACCAGACTACACATACTGACAACAACATGTAACAACACCAGACAACCAAGTAACACATTCACATTGGAATACAATGAAGCAGACTTCACAACACGCTAACACCACACAACACATATGACATAGCCATCACCACACACACGGACGCACATACAACAACCACATAAGGGTACACAACACCACCATTACATATCTCTACACAAACAATACACAATTCAGTTACATGCATGTAACAACACAATCATATCTTACACACATTACACAGCAATGACAGCGGGACAAATGCCAGGGCCACATTCACACATGCAGCCCAGGCACAACAGCTGGCACAACCAATACACACACGTCACACACGTACGCACCAAAGTCCACAAACACCAAACTGCCATGTAGTAAGAAAGGCAGGGCAAATATGTAATTATCAAATCCAACAACTTGTTGGTCCAGATGTCTTAATAAATAGGAAAATATCTAAGAAACCTGTGTACAAATAAAAGGCCAATGGCCAGTCTGAAGTGCCAAGGGCACAAATGGCACCAATACTGTAGAAAAGAAGCGCAGAATCTCCAAATAAGCATAGTAGGTCCTTTTATTGGAGCATCCCATCCACTACAGCGCAACACAACTGCTCTCCTCTCTGCTCTCCTCTAACAAGATGAACACTCCACATTCTATATGAGATAATATGTGACATCAGCCAGAGGCAGAACTATGAGAACATTCCACCCCTGTGCTGAGCCCACACAAGCTATATACCACACACCTTCCCTCTTTACAAAGAAGCTCCAAGGAAACTATATACAAAGATCTACAAAGAAAATAAATAAATAAATAAAAACTTCACAAAAATAGGACACTGCTAACATCATTAACATCTACCTATAGATTTAACAACTCTATTAAGATTCCACACTCTTCCATCCTTAATTTTCAGAGCATTCCTAAAAAGCTTAATGTAATGACGGACGGGAGGCAGCGTCGTAGTATTGCGGTAATCTTTATTCGAGGAGCTCTCCTCTAACGCGGTGTCATCTTCCACGGTCAGCAAGCAACTGCCGGGAGGAAGAATCTCCGCTAACATTCTAGGCTCGCGGCAACGATCGCACATCGTAGCCGCGAGCCACATCATAACACATCCCCCACTGTTGACACCCACAAAAAGAACCACAAATAACAAGTGGAAAAACTATAACAAAATAATAGATAACGAGTTAAAAACAAAGAAAAATCTATACACAAAGTAATTAACCTAGCAATAGGCTTTAAGTTACATAGTCATTCAAGAACCCTGGAGGTCTCCTACATCTAGTAGTCCTGGGAAACCCCACAGTTCTAGGCGACACCATACTTGGAACACAAGTAGAGGCTCCCATGGAATCTGAGCAGGTAACAGGAGCATCAATAATCACTTCACTCCTGCCAACCACAGCATCGCCACTTCCACCATCAAACTGTTTCCTCTCGCCACCACTAGAACCATTCAAATCTTCATCTTTCATCAACATATAACCACTACAATCATCACCCCTCCTTGCACATCCACCCTCCAACGCAGACGAAAATTTTGCGACACGCCTGAAATTCCAACGTTGACCATTATCAAGCAACACATGCCACCTGTGAACTTGAAGAACTCTAAACGGACCTAAAAACTTGCTAAACCCCTGTCTCACTCTACCAGATTTGATTTTTACCCAATCACCTGGTTTAATTCTCTCATTGTCATCCCCTGTCTCATTGGCTGAATCTCCATTGAATGCGCCACCACCACCCAACAATCTCTCCATCCATGCAGGTCTGAGTTTACTGACAGGTTTCCTACTCCTCATATCAACAAACGGTACTCTGCACGACGTTGTATTTTCTGTAGTTCGATATCCCCACACCAATTCTGAGATCACCGAACCAGCATCCAAACCATTGACCACAGCCAATTGCAGACCACTCTTAATCATGCGATTAGCTCGTTCCACAATACCATTAGCACGAGGATTGTATAACGCTGTACGGGCATGCTGTATGCCACACGAGTCTAAAAACCCTTTCATCTCCACAGACGTTAATTGTGTACCATTATCAGTAATCAACACTGACGGAAAACCCTCCTCAGAGAAAATTTCTCTCAGTACACTTATGGTAGCAGATGTTGTAACCTCTCCCATAAACTTGACAATAAGCCATTTGGAGTACACATCCACCATAACCAAGGCAAAATTCCTTCCTCTGCCAATGCCAGACAAAGGTCCAATAAAGTCCAAACAAACACTATGCCAAGGTTTGCCAGGATCAGTTATATTTCCACTAACTGACTGCTCTCCCACTCTTAACCGTTTCTCACTCTGAATGCACTCAGAACATCTTTCTACCCATCTCACCACATCATCGTCCATACCAGGCCACCAAAATTCCATTTTCAACCTTCTCTTGGTAATCGTTTGACCAAGATGACCCTCATGCGCAATATCAAACAAGCGTTTGCGCACCCCCATAGGCGGAACAACTCTTTCACCACGCAGGATCATTCTTCCATCAACTTCAGAAAGCTCATCCACAACCTTATTGTAAGGCCGTACAGATACCGGAAGAGTGCTGTCTCTCCTCCCACCTTTCCTTATTAAATCTACGACCCCCAACAAGACTTCATCTGCTTTCATAGCCAAATCCCAGTCAGTTTCCTTCACTGCTCCTTTACACCAATGCATAACCTCACCCACTGACGCAACAACTCCCTCTTGTTCATGCTCCAATACATTGGCTCCATCCACTGTCTGCCACTCAAGAGCCAGACGAGAAAGACAGTCCGCTCGCACATTCTTCCAACCCGGAATGTACTCAATCTCGTAATTAAATTCCTGCAAACGGGACGCCAACCTAGCCAATCTCGCTGACCCTTTACCAGTCCCACCCGGTGACAAGATCTTCAACAATGGTTTATGATCAGAATGCAATGTGATGGTACTACCCCATATATATGTGCGAAAATATTCCACACCCCACGCCGCAGCCAGAGTTTCACGCTCAATGACAGTGTAATGTCTCTCAGCAGAAGACAAAGTCCGAGAAGCAAAGGCAACCGTCCTCTCCACCGACCCATGCATTTGAGATAAGACGTCCCCAATGCCCACAGCAGTCGCATCCACTGTGATTATTGTTCTTCTCTTTGTGTCAAAAGGCACTAGAATGCCAGCGTTGCATACATCATCCTTAATCAACTGAAAACATTGGTATTGTTCTCCTCCCCAGACAAAACTAGCCCCTTTGCGCAAAAGTACTTTTAGGCATTCTGTCTTACTAGCAAAGTTCTTTACAAATTTGGAATAGTACTCAATCAATCCCAAAAAAGATCGTAATTGATCCTTGTCTTTGGGTGCTGGAGCCGACCTAATTGCCTCCAACAGATCTTTTTTTGGTTTTACACCTTCTTGCGACAGTGAGTGACCAAGATACTCCACCTCTGTCATCAAGAATTGACATTTTTCATGGCGCAAAGTCAAACCAGATTGCAATAATCTGTCCAATAACATCTTCAAAGTTATATTATGGTTCTCAATAGTTTCACCAAACACTAGAATGTCATCTTGGAAAAACAAGATATTGTCCAACCCCATGAAAATTTGGTTCATCATCCTCTGGAACACGCTGGCGGCAGACGCCAGACCGAACGGCATCCGTGTGAACTGAAATGTGCCCTCCATGGTGATGAAAGCAGTGAGGCCCTTCGAACCAGGGTGAAGTCTAATCTGATGGTATGCGTGCTTCAAGTCCAGTTTTGAAAAGTATTTAGCATCCTTCATCAGTAGGACCAATTCATTAATGTTTGGCAAGGGAAAATTGTCTGTAACAATCGCCTGATTTAACCCTCTCAAGTCCACACAGAACCTCAACTTCCCATCTCTCTTCTTAGAAATTACTACAGGTGACAACCATGCTGAGGCCTCCACTGGTTCAATCACCCCACTATCTAACATTTCATTCAAGAGCTCCTTTACACCCTCTCTCACTGAGATTGGAACTTTTCTAGCCTTGTGCTGCACAGGAACAGCACCGGGCTTCAACCTAATCTCATGAACATAACCTCTCAACTCTCCCATCTCCTCTCTGAATACCCCTTTAGCCCCATTCAGTATACTAGCAAGAGAAACATCTTCGATTGCAGCTACCTGACGGATTGATGACTATGCGAAGATCGTACTGGTGTTGCCAACCCAAAATAGGCGGACCAGATTCTGCCACATACACTTTGCCTAAGATCTTTCTCCCCTTGAACCCTATTTCAGTGAGCATATAGCCTACGATGTCTATCTGTTCACCCTGATACCCACCAGGATTAATGTCCTTTGGCAATAGCCTTGTTGAAGGCCACAATTGGAAAAATAAATCCTTAGGAACTATTGTATATAAAGAGCCAGAATCCACCATTAGCTCCACAGACACATTCTTAACTATAAATTCTGCCTTGGGTCTCTGCATCCTTTCTGCTCTCACCCCTGCCACATCCAACCCAGAAACACACAACACCCTTCCGAATTTATCACCAACGGACACTTTGCCTGAAACATCACCAACCATGGCCACCTTCCCCTTTGAATACTCTTTTTCCCTACACACTCTCGCAAAATGCCCTTTGCGCCCGCACCTTCGGCACTCTTTCCCTAGGGCAAAGCAATTCTTGGACTCAGAGGTATGATACCTGCTCCCACACTTGTTGCACCTCCCATTCTTAGATCCACTAGGTCTTTCCCAGGATGATTTACTCAACACAGCCACATCACCCTGAACAGAAGATACCTCTTCAGAAGCCTTAACTTCTCTCCTCTCCATTTGTTTCATACAAAACTCTGACTCCTCAACCACCTTCGCAATTTCTATAGCATCCTTCAGCTTCGGGTCCTTCGCTGCCCACAACCTTTCCTGCATTTTCTTGCTCCTACACTGTACTATGAACTGGTCCCGAATCAACTCCTCTGTCATTGCCCCAAATCTGCATTTGATAGAAAGCTCTCTTAAACGAGTGCCAAACTCGTCCACAGATTCGCCATCCCTTTGAGGTTGTGTGTAAAACTTAAATCTTTGCATGACTACATTCTCAGTCTTGGCAAACCTTGTTTCTAGTCTCCGCCTTGCTTCCAAAAATACATCATCTATGGGTTGACCAGACTGATCAACAGCTTTAGGCAAGTACTTGAAGACATGCTGACCTTCATTGCCTAGGGAACTAAGTAAGATAGCTTTTTTTCTACTGGACGAGAATCCTAAACCGTCTAAGGCTTCAAGGTAATTATCAAATATGTCTATCCACTCCTCCCAAAGTATTGGCGGATTCCCAGATTGCACCAAGAATAAAGGTGGAGAGTGCACAGCAGCGGTTGACATATCCATTGTGTGAATCTGTGCTCAGTCTCTGTAAAACACAAATTTGACGGTATGCACCAAAGAAACTAAAAAAAAAAACAATGTAGCAAACAGCAGGTTAAAGGTGTGCCTATCACCGTAGAAGACACTTGTCCATGCAATAGTGAGCAGTTCGTCGTGGCCAAAATCTATTTCGATTTGAGTTTTCCCAACACTCTAAGATGGCCGCCACCACAAAATAGTGTAATAGTGAGCAGTTCGTCGTGGCCAGAGTCTATTTTGATTGGAGTTTTCCCAACACTCTAAGATGGCCGCCACCACACAAAGTAGTTCGACGTGTGCGCAATGTAATTGAAAGAGAGTATTCCCAACTCTCTAAGATGGCCGCCACCAGTTTTCTATGACATCAACACGACGTTGCCATGACAGCAAATCAACAACACTGACATTACCGAGGCCGAAACTGTCGTGTCTCCAAATCCCAGCCGTACTGCAACTTGTAAATACTCTCATTGATGAAACTATCGCTGGAAAGGCCGCGTCTGTGATCCCACAGCAAAAGTGGATCACACCGCAACGTTCGCGGCATCCGCGTTAAGAGGAAAGCAATCTGCTTGCTGACATCCTCGTCGCCAAGAATGTAATGACAGACGGGAGGCAGCGTCGTAGTATTGCGGTAATCTTTATTCGAGGAGCTCTCCTCTAACGCGGTGTCATCTTCCCCGGTCAGCAAGCAACTGCTGGGAGGAAGAATCTCCGCTAACATTCTAGGCTCGCGGCAACGATCGCACATCGTAGCCGCGAGCCACATCATAACACTTAACAACTTCAAAGGGTCCTAAAAATTTACTTCTGTCTTTACACAAAGTCGGTTTCTTAACTAAAATTTGATCTCCAATTTTCACATCAAAGTCATGCGTGCCTTTCTTGTTATCATAGTACACCTTCCTCTTCTGTACACTTACTCTCTCATACTCATTCTCCACATTTTCAACACTCTCTTGTCCCTTATTGTTTTTCCTCCAACTCACCCACGCAGGTGAAAGCGAAGTGTTGGCTTTTCGACCTCTGAAAAGATCAAAAGGAACCTTACCCGTACTGGAATGAGGGGTTACCCTGTAAGCTTAAAGAAATCTCTTCAGACCATCTCTCCAGTCCCTATTTGACGCAACCTCCAGCTATATACATTCCTTCACACACCTGTTGAACCTCTCCACTGTCCCATTCCCTTCTGGATGATATGGTGAACACCTCTTGTGCTTGATACCAAATTTTCCAAGACAATCCTTCATCTCCCTTGAAACAAACTGTGGACCATTGTCCGTAACTATGGTGTTGGGCAAACCTTCTCACCCAAAAATATCCTTACAAAATTAAATTATCCTTCTTGTCTCCGTGGTGCCACAAATTCCAATTTCTGCCCACCTGGAAAATTGATCAATCAATGCTATTAGATATTAGGAGCCACTCCTACCATGCACCAGTCCTACAATGTCAACTGCTACTACTTACCATGGTTTTTGTGGCATGTCTCTTACACGCATAGGAGGAACCCTCGTCTTGTAAACCCTGTCACTGTTGCAACAATCTGCACACTCCCTTACCACTCTCTCCACCATCAAATCCATACCTGGCCACCAGTAATCCAGACAAATCCTTGCCTTTGTCCTGCTCATACCTTGGTGCCCTTCATGCCCAAGTCCAATATTTTTTTCTCTCAACCTTACTGGAACCACCAATCTCAATCCCCGTAACAAAAAACCATCTCCCACTGATAATTCATCTCTCACTTTCCAGAAACCACACAGATACTTGTCCTGTTTAGCGTTATTACCCCAACCAAATCTGACTTTCTCACACACCTGTTGTAAGACCTTGTCTTCTGCTACAGCCTTTACCCACCCTTCTTGTTCTACTACACTGCCAGTTACACTGCACACGGATATGTCCTTTAATCCCTTCTTATCAGTAGACTCTTCTACTTCTGAGCCTAATCTGGATAGACAAACCGCAACTCTATTGTAGGAACCTGGAACATAATGTACAGTATAGTTGTAATCTTGTAAACTGATAACCCACTTACTAACTCTTCCAGAAATCAAGTCCAGGCCCTTCTTCATAAATACCTCCACCAACGGTTTGTGATCCGTAAAAATCTCAAACTCTCTACCCCACACAAAATTTCTGAGCTTATTAATTGCCCAATACACACTTAAAGCCTCCTTTTCTATCATGGAGTAGTTGAATTCTGGTCCTCGCAACGTCCTAGAACAAAATACTATTGGTTTACGATCATGGTTGTCCATTTCTTGTAGTAGCACACCTCCCAATCCTCTCTCACTCGCATCAGTCATAATCACGCATTTCTTATCTGGATCAAAGGATTCCAAAGACCCAATAGAAGATAACTCTGCTTTGATATTCTCAAACTCTTTCAGACACCTTTCGTCCCATATGAATTGAGCATTTTTTTTTCAAAAGATGATGCATGCAAACTGTTTTAGAAGCTAAATTAGGTAAGAATTTAGCATGGAATTCAATCATCCCAAGAAATTACAACAATTCTTCTTTTTTTTCTGGAACACGTAGGTGCAAAATGTTTTCTACCAGTTCTTCCTTTGGACGTAACCCTCCTGCTGTGATCTTATGCCGAAGATATTCCACTTCTGTATTTCTAAAAAAACACTTCTTCAACTTAAGAGTTACCCCATGGTCTCTGAGGATGGTTAGAATCCTTCTGACTCTCAAATCATGTTCTTCCATGGTGCTTCCATGTATTAAAATATCATCCTGGAAGCACTTGACTCCAGTTCAGAGCCAAACAGTTTGTACATAAGTCTTTGAAACACAGCAGCTGCTGAAACCAACCCAAAAGGCATCCTAATGAATCTGAATGTACCAAACGGAGTAATGAACGTGGTGTAATCACGCAAATCTGGATGTAGTTCAATCTGATGATACGCAGAGGTCAGATCAAATTTTGTGAAGTACTTGGAACCGGATAGCATAGTATCCATTTCTGTGATGTTAGGCAAAGGAAACTGGTCACTGACAACACATCTATTGAGGTTCCTCAAGTCTACACACAGCCTCAGTTCTCCAGACTGTTTCCTCGCTACAACGATGGGCGAAATCCATTCCGATGATTCCACCGACTCAATGATACCCTCATCGCATAATCTTCTAATCTCTCTCTCCACATCATCTTTTAGAGAGATAGGAACAGAACGCACCTTAGCTGCCACAGGTACAGAGCCTTTTCTTAATCTTATCTGATGGGTGTATTTCTTCAAGCAGCCTAGTTTTCCACTGAAATCTTCTTTAAACTCATCGACAAATCCAGGCAATGACTCTTGTTCCCTTGTCTCTACCTCACATATGCGATGCAAAGTTTTAGTATAGTCTTCTTTGATCATTACCGGTGAAGGTGAGCTAGGATCCAGAATGACCCACAACCCCTCCTGATGAGGCCAACTTAGAACACTGTCTCCTTTAACAGGAACATAAACCTTCCCGTAAATAGTGTTCAACTTGAAAGTAATCTCAGCCTCAAAATATCCTCTCAGATCAATGACTTGACCTCCATAGCCACCAGGAACAAGATCAGGATCTTTCAGCTTTACTTTATGACTCAGACTTTCAGAAAAAACTTTGTTTGAGATTAATGTTAACCATGCTCCAGAGTCAAATAACATTTCGCTCGATACACCAAGAATGGTTACAGTATTCTTTGGATGTTTCTTCCTTTCCGTACTCAAAGAAACTGATAGGATGCAATCCTCAACTGTTCTCACTGTTGCTTGACTCTTTTGTGACTTGCAACATTTACTGAATTGCCCTTTCTTGTTGCATAACTTACAGGTTGAATTCAAGGCTGGACATTTCTTGTAGGATGCAAAATGTCCTATGTTCCCACAACGGAAACACCTAGCATTCTTATAACGGTTCTCTACACTTTGATCAATCCTGTCTTCTTCTCGTTCAACGTTGCTGCTTTTAGTACTACAAGATTCCCTTTTTGTGGTAATTTTGTTCACTTTAATTTTCTTTTGCTTCTCTAGTTCCTCCACCCAAGCCATGGTGTGTTTCACACTCTTGGCTAGAACAATGACTTCTTGCAACGTTGGATCATCCTTGCTCCATAACTCCTGCCTGATCTTGTCACTTGCACATCTCAACATGAACTGATCTTGATCCTTTCTTCAATCGTGATACGGAATTTACATGTAGAAGCAAGTTTCCTAAGAGCAGTGATGTACTCCTCAATGCTTTCACCCGGTCTCTGCTCTCTCATCCCAAAATGATAACGTTCTAAAATTGTACTGACTTTAGGCAAATAATGCAAATCGAGTTTCTTTAGACATAACTCAAATTCATTGAGGTCCGTAGCCTCTTCACACGGATCAGGAAGACTTTTGAATATTTCCTGACCCTCACAACCAAGACAGTGCATAAGGAGTGCCGTCTTCCTTTCATTTGTTAAATTAGTTCCACAAACTCTGGAATAATGAAGAAATGTTTTCTTCCACTTGGACCATTTTATTAGTGGTTCACCGGGTGTTGTTAAGAAGAAAGGAGGTGGTGTAATACTCTGCATATTGTTAGGTTAGACAATGCTTCTTTAGAAAGAGTAAAAATGGAATAAAGTTCTGTATTTCAGTATAAAAAATAAACTGTAGAAGAAAAAAAAACACACTTCAGTAAGTTCACAAAACACAGATCACTTGTAGACCAATCGATGTTGTTTATAAGATTGTCTCCTTCAGATCTTTTTCTGCAGGAAATAGCCCTTCTTTTCCAAATGTTTGTATTTTTTTTTTTTCTTTAGAGTAGAAATTCACCGGCAAAAGCAGTCATACGTTGAGATACAGCTGTGTCCTTAAGTCTTTTGGTAAGTACAAAATACCCTTTATGTACCACAGTAGCGTGCGTGTACAACGCGGTGTGTACTATGTTTATGCGAGGCAAGATGCTGCACACGCGCTCTCCTGAACGTGATAAGAAACAGCTCCAGCGCGAGGGAAGCGTGAGCCTGAGGACTCACAGAACGCGTTAAAGAACGCATGAAACAAAACCGTTAGCCAGGAAGGCCTTAGGCTTTGAATGCTCTTAACCAAAAAAAATATATATATACAAATTACATTACCTTGAAAGAAGTATGAAGGCGAAAAAGAAATAAACTGAATAAAATCCAGTTAAGTCCAATCTCAATCCTAGAAGCACAGCATGAACCTCCTGAGGCATCAAAGAGGGTTGAAAGATAAAGTCCAAGATAGTGTTAAGATGCTCCAAAGATCCTTGTCGCCAGTGTAGAAAAGAAGCGCAGAATCTCCAAATAAGTATAGTAGGTCCTTTTATTGGAGCATCCCATCCACTACAGCGCAACACAACTGCTCTCCTCTAACAAGATGAACACTCCACATTCTATATGAGGTAATATGTGACATCAGCCAGAGGCAGAACTATGAGAACATTCCACCCCTGTGCTGAGCCCACACAAGCTATATACCACAAATACACCCCCAACTTGACTCCTGGCTGCAAAATTACCTCCACATGGTAGGGGCATCAAGGGGGCAGCCAGACACCTCAGGGATTGGGGGAAGAGTGGAGAAGGGGGTTTGGGAGGGGGCTCCTTTCGCCTGGGTTAGAGCTTGGGAAGGGGCTTGGGTTTGGGAGGGGGTCCTTGGGTCTGGGCTTCGGAGTAGTAGACTTCTTGGCAGGAGGAGGGGCATGGGAACTATCAGGGGCAGCGGAGGACTTGAAGGTGGAAGGGCCGGACTTGGGGAGGTAGGAAGAATGCTTGGTGGTATCACAGGGTGAGAGAGGAGTAGGGAACAAGGAAAACTCCACAAGGGAATACTTTTTTGACACAAGGGGCGGGCACGACAAAAGGGTTTGGTAGTGGAAGGAGAGGGAGTGGTAGTAAGATGTGTTGATTTGTATGTTTTGGGTGCAAGCTCATGCGTGGAATGCTTATGGGTGCTGGTTGTCTGTTGGGTGGGTGAGTGCAAGCGTTTAGGTGTCTTGGGAGGAGGTGGAGGAGGTGCAGGGAGATGCCATGCTGGATGGGTGACTGTCTGTAGGGGTGGCGTCTGCAGGTATGGCACATGTGATGCATGTGGGGGTGTCGGTGGTTGTGGTGGTGCGTATGTGGTGACTGGGGTGGATGTCTGAGGGTTTGATATTGTGGTGACTGTGGGTAAGACAGGTGTTGTGGCTGGATCCACGAATGATGGTGTGGTGGCTGCAGGTATGTCAAGTGTACTGTCTGTGAAGGAGGGGGTGGGGGGGAGTCAGTGTAGGTAGTGGATGTTGTTGTGTCTGCAGGTAGGTGTTGTTTGTGTGCATGCCGGTAGGGGGGTCTTGTGGTGCTTGTGATTATCAGTAGTAACCTTGTATGTTGGATGAATGCATGCCTGTGTGTAAGTGTGTACAGGATGGGTTTGGGGAGAGGGGTTTGGTATTTGGAAGAGGTAGGTCAATAGACTCCTCACTGAGAGCAGTAGGGCTGACTGGGGCAGGGGCAGAGGTGCCTGCGAAGAAAGGAGATGCCCACCCTCCTGAGTGAGCAGGCACAGGCAACTGGGTGGGTAGCTACAGGAAGGGCAGTTCTAATACGGGGGGTGGCAGACAATGATGGTGCTGGGGTGGTCCCAGATGGGTCTGCCACTGCCAGGGAGTGTTCACTGGAGGAGGATTCCAAAGAAGAGGTGGTAGATCCATTCCCCCGTGGCACACCACTTGCCCTCTATCCCACTACGTCCCTCGACCTCGCTGGTTCCAGCTTCCTGGGTACCATGGGCTGCTGCTTCCCCACTTCCCTGTACCCCTTCTCCTTCGCCAGATGATGCTGATGCACAAAAATAGAGAGAAAGAGAGAGGGAGGTAGAGACAGGGAGGGAGATAGGGTGAAAATGGGTTAACATATAACTCTCAGACACACTGATTAACAAGCACTTCTGTGACAATACTTTTCCTGGCTATGCCATCGCAGGTGCCGTTATACATTACCTACATCATGTCACAACATGTCCCTACTACCCACACCTCTATTGCAACCCTCGCTCCTACATTAATACCATAGTAGGACAGCACAACTGGAGTCATCCACATGGTGACTACCAACGCCATGTCTGCTAGCACAGCATGCCCTGGATGCACTATCAATAGTATGCCTGAATACACATCACACCTCTCCATTCCCTTATCAGCCATTGGCTGTCCTGTTGACTGAACAAAACACTACTGGCCACTAATGTAACAATACATGGTCAGACCATGCCCTCTGTAACATATCCATAACATTGGAGACAACTCCACTCACAGACCACACTGCACCTGCCTGTCACATTACATGCTAGACCAAACATTCTGTACAGCAATGCAAATATGGAAATCAATACTGATTTCGCCATTACAAATCAGATACTTAAAAAGTTGACATCTGATGTGTAAAGTGAGAGTCTGTGGTAGAACCATTAGAATGGTCAGACCCAATCATACATCCCGATCAGCAGACACCAAACACATATATATCACAACTGATTATACTGCTAAGTGCATCAAAAAAGTCCTATATAGCACATATGACACATCCATACTCAATCACTGAGTGCAGTGTCACACCAGATGTACTTCAGGAACACACATATTACATCATGGTCCATTTACAATGCAACCACATATGCAGTCACACCAACCAGACTGCGCAACATGACAAACTCCACCCTCAAACACCATTCCAGAAAGGACAATACCTGCCACAGAGGTCAGAGAACATACATCTCAGAGGGCAAATGTCAGGATGCATTTGGCACAAATGGACCAACACCACTGCCTGTACACCACTTACACATCCCACTACTACATGAGCCAGCCAGGGAAGAGTAAATGCAATATCAGAATCACATCTACATGCCATGTGACATGCAATAGACCAGCCTCTCCTAATCTGACCAAGCCAAGCAGAAAAGTAACAGTCCATCAGATGTGCCCCCAACTTACCATTAGGACATGATGTAGGCGGTAACTCTGCAATGTAGCACACCAATTGCTAGGCCATTGTCATCCATTCCATATACATACCATGCTGACATATTTGAGACCTGTCAAGGCACCTACCACCTCTAGTACTATTCCATTGGTTTAGCAATAACTTCCCCACAAGTATTGCACCTAGGAATGCATAATGTCTGCAACCAGACTTCATCAATTGTACATGTATCAGTTTCCCTGTTAGCCTAGCTATTCGTACCCTACAGTCAGCAGTTCACCTACATCTGACAATACAACTATCAAATCAATGATCCTGTCCCTTGGAGGCCATATCAGTAGTGGAATTTACATGGCAGCCCCACAATCAGTCAAAAACATTCTCAGTAAATGATGTATTCAGTCCCTGTGAGAAAACTAGAGTCAGACAGTAGCGTATACAGGTATGCTACACAGATGGAAGTGGACTGACACCTCAGAGCCACTAATTCAGATGGATAGAGCTGGTGATACTCAATGCTTAGGGTGATACTAATACAGACATCCTTTGCATAGGATGGTCTCACACATGTGGTAATGTCATATGAGAATCTCCACATTCCAGACATAGAGAGGTATTTTAATGGGAGATGTACATCCACTTACAGTAAAGCATTCCAACACATCTACTATCTATACTCAGCCAGGGTGCATAATACCCATTTGCAATAGACGATACACAGGATGTCATTACAACAATGTCACTTTGCCTGCAGCGAGGCACAATATCACTATTAAGCCCTGCCAAGTGCCAGGATACAGTTAGTACTCAGCCCCTTGTGGCTGCTGTGCTGCTCTCAAACACCTATCTACCTCATGGTAGCCCAATGCCAATATGTGGGCCGCTAGGGGGGTCAAGGTCCGATGGGCACCCCTCCCTCATTAGGAGGACATCCCCAGCTGAGCTTCCGCAGTCTTCTGGGCCCAGCGTCTCAGGTCCTCCCATTGCTTTCTGCAGTGGGTGCTCCGCCTGCTGTGGACCCCCAAGGTCCGCACTTGCTGGCCGATGGCATGCTAGATCCCTTTTCTCTGATGGGCGTTCACCTGCATGCATAACACAGACAGAAGGAGAAAGTCAGGTACACATGCCCCATACCAACAGCAGTGGACAATACACATTTGACTCATCAAGTGCCCACACATTCCCTTCCTCTCGGCTCACACACCTCTACTCCATGCCCCCTGCATGCATGTACTCCCTCCCCAGTACACTGACCTTGTACACCATCACACACACCCCTATCACACATGACAACAGCATTGGGCTGACCTGTTCCTCTGGTGCCCTATACAGCTGTCCATATATGGGTAGGACCCCGTCCATGAGCTTCACCAGCTATTCTGGGGTGAAGGCTGGGGCCCTATCACCTGCAAGACGTGGCATTATGGCTGCCAGAGACAGGACACAGAATCTCATCTTGCGGAGGTCTTGCTTGCAATATTGTCATGAGTCAAGTGTGCAAAGCTGTAGAAAATGGAGGTCATGGCCGCCGCATACAGGACTGTCACTGTTGGCAGTGAGCGCCATTGACCCCAATCCCCCGTAGGCAGCAATGTTATCCAATGAGAAGTTGCACAGCAGTTGTGACCGCATACCGCCATGATGACATATGCCGGCGGCTTAGGTCACTTCCAACTGTTCTGTGCAATAGGCCAGGCGGATGGCAATTTGTGCATATATAATGCCTTGCAGTCCCTAAATAAGTGTGTCATACACATTTATGTGGAAAGTGCGGAGCAGACCTGTGTTATGCCATCATAGTTAAGCCAATACATGTGACATGCATGTCACTGTGACCCTTCAGCTTGCCCAAAATGGTATGCGTCAGCAGTGGGAGACATCTACAGTGTTCGGTGTGTGCGATGTTGACATGTTCTGCTTACATTGCGAAGTACTCATCACTGAGTACATTTTCTACTCTCTATCCTAGGTACCCTGCCATGAGGAGATTGAGACATGCACCTGCGTACTGACAGTTAGTAGACCTTGCCCCTATTAAAGGACAGGCATATCATCCAGACCTATCATCTGAATTTATAACAATTATAAAGTACACTGTTCCAAAGACAAAGTGCACAAGGGGCACAGGGCAACTGATAACCAGGAGCTAGAGAGCCCTCACACACCCAATAGGATGTCAAGCTTCATCACTGGGCAAGCTCCTCGTCAGACCGGCGCTGCAATGTCTGACGGGCCACCCCTTGTAAAGGTGGTGGTTCTTAGCCAGAGATCTTATACCAATGTTGGTCAGACCTATGATGAACACGAACTATAGGTGTATGCAGGAGAGAAAAGTAGAAGGAAAATTAAATTGGCTCTAAACCATAACCATCATATTTAATAATTCAGAAGTAGGTTAAGGCCAAGATTAAAAAATGAAGAGGGGGAGTGCTTATGGAGATGATGCTCAGCTGCACTCCAATATAGGAAAGTGGGTAATGCCCCAAATCCTATGATGCTAGGTCAACATGTTTCGCGTTTAGATGGTCACATAGGATCCACTGACGCTTCGTCAGGACCACAAATAACACTTCTCCTGATAATAATACTAAAGCCTGATTAGAATATACTAAAGTAAGTACTGATCGGTCACTTACTCATATAGGCTGCACGTGATGGTCAGTCTAGTCAGCAAGTCGCCCATCCCATCCTAAGGTACGGGCTTCCTAGGAGTGTGCAGGCCACAAAACCAAGAGTGTGGTAAAAATCTGCGTCCTGGAACAAACCGGGCACCTACCCCTGGTTGTGCTCCTGAATTGTCAGACCATCATGGATCTATGTGAGCAGTTGGAGCCTGATCTCTTACCTGCTATACGCAATTCCTATGCCATCCCTCCCACAGTACAAGCCCTGTCAGTGCTACACTTTTCTGCCACTGGGTCCTTTCAGAATACAGTGGGCTTGACAGCAGGGATGTCACAGCCCATGCTCAGTCTTGTGATAAAGGATGTACTCTATGCTTTATTGAAACACCTGGACAGCTACATCAGGTTCCCCCAACGTGGAGATTTGGCCTATGTGAAAGCAGACTTCTATGATGTGGGACGCATCCCTCATGTGATAGGGGCAATAGATGGCACCCATATAGCCTTTGTTCCTCCCAGCACCAATGAACATGTGTACAGGAACAGAAAAAAATACCACTCGATTGTGTGTCTGGCAGACAAGTACATCGCACAGGTGACAGCCAAGTTTCTAGGATCTGTGCATGGCTCCTACATTCCGAGGAACAGCAATGTCCCACATATGACGGCACAACTACACACAGAGAGGGCCTGGATCATTGGTATGTATGCATTTGGAGGGGTGTCTCTGTTATGACACCTGTCATCAGATTCCTCCCTGTGCCTGTACCTGCATTGTAACTGGTTCTACCTTTATGCACACAGGTGACTCCGGCTATCCTAACCTTCCCTGGCTGTTGACACAAGTGAGGTACCCTGCTACTGAAGGGGAACTCCATTTCAATGAAGCCCACGGCAGGGCGAGGCATGTAATTGAAAGGCCATTTGGCCTTCTGAAAGCCAGGTTTAGGTGCCTGGATGTCTATGGAGGTGCCCTCCTCTACACTCCCCAGAAGGTGTGCCAGATCATAGTTGCCTGCTGCGTGATCCACAATCTTGCCCTGAGCGTCAGATACCATTGCTAGCTGATGATAAGGAGGCAGCTGGACCAGAGGCTGGTAATACAGGCATGGATAGTGATGAGAAGGCAGATGAGGATGGTGCAGCTGACTCTAGGGCTGAGCTCATCAATCAGTACTTCCAGTGACATACAGGTATGCTGACTGTGTATTTGCAAGTGATGTGTATCCACATTGATTGCTGACAATGGTCCTCCTGATTAGTTTCATCAGTGGTGTTGTAATGTGTTTCTATCCCTATGTGTGTTTTGGTGGAGGTAAGTGCTTAAATGTAAGGTGCTGAGTTGACATGTATCTTATCTGACATGTGTACTCACTGCAGGTTGCTAGTTTCACATCTCCTATGGACAGACATGTGTTGAGCTATGTGCCCTGCATTCTCCAATGTTCATCTTATTCCACCCACTGACTGTGTTCTGTAAATCAATGCCTCTGCTACCTCTGGCTTGAGGCACTCATGCTCATTTGCCTTGGTAACCGTACATAGAATGGAGTTTTGCACATGACAGATGGCAGTTACAGTGTATTGTCATGTACTTCCTGTGACTGGGGATGTAGAAATGTCATCTGTTCTGCACTGCTTTGGTGGCTATCTACACTGGGCTGGAAAACTTTGTACTGCATATGTGCTTTGTGTGGCACCATGCCTTCTATCATTATGTAACTCTGTGTCATGGTCTCTTTTGCGGGTTGGATCAGTGATTTTACTAGTGTGTGCCTGGACTGGTGACTTCCTTACATATGCCCTGGGACATATCTGTTGTACTGTGTCTCCTGCAGAGGATCCCTCCTTCGGCTGTCCACTACACTGTCTATTGGTTTATGGGGGCATACCCACATCACATTTTGCTGACAAAACAATTGTACGTGTTCAATTAAAGACACATATGGAGTTGCAGTGATCAATAGTGTTTAATGGGGAAACAGGGGATATGTGAATAAACAATCTATGGTACATATAGTACGAAACAGGTGAAGAGTGGAGTCATGGTGGTTGTAATCATCAGAGTAGATGGCACATCTGTAGGTAGCACAGGTCCAGTGTCCAAGGGCCATGGGCAAACTGAGTAATGCCATTAAACAGTCAACAGGGTGTCCCAGTGGCACACAAGGGAGAGAAATCAGGCGAGTTTCACTTTTTGGCAGTGGGTTTTGTCTTGGCATCTGCTCCAGCCGGATGTCTGGATGAGCGTCCACGTTTGCGGGGGGTTCATCAGCTACAGAGAGAGGAGTGACAGAGGCCTGTGGTTCCCCTGACAGGGTCTCCATTCCACTAGCTGCGGCAGATGTGGAAGGCTCAGTTGTAATGTGGCTAGTGGAAGGGGCCTGATGTGGAAGGCTCAGTTGTAATGTGGCTAGTGGAAGGGGCCTGCTGGTGAGTGGAGAAAGCGCGCAGGGTGGTGTTGAGGCCCTTAAGCACCCCTGCAATAGAGCCCATTGTCGGCCTGCCACTGATGCATGACCTCCTGGTGGTATTCCCTCTGTAGCCTTTGGTTTTCCCCCAAGCTGGTGATAATCTGCCCCATCCTGTCCTGGAATTGTTGGTAAGCTCACAGGACTTGGTAGATGGTTTCCTAATCAGTTGAATCCCTTGAGGCCCCATCCTGTGGCCCACAGGTTAACTCTCATATTCCCTGTCTCCATGTTCCTACTCTCAGTGTCACCAGGACCTTGTCTTGGGTGTAAAGGGTGGACTCAGGTCCCTGTACTGTGGGGCACACTATTGATTGAACTGTCCTTGAGATACAGGTTTGGGGATGAATGGTTGGCTGTGCTGTTGATGCCACATGGTGGGGGGGTTGATGTGGGCAGGGTGAAGCAGGGAGTGGTGGACTGACCAAGTGTCCCAGATGGGCCAGGTAGGTTATCAATGTCCAGACATCCCGAAGCATTGTCCTCACTGGGGCCTTCAGCCTGAGGAGGGTTGGCTGTCTCTGGCATCCTCTCCATGGTGGCAGTGGCAGGGGTACCTAGTGGCGAGAGAGTTACATGATGGAGGTGTGATCATTGGTAGTCTCTTTGTGTGATGCATTCAGTGTCTTGGCATGATTCCCAGCAATGGCAATGACAGATGCTGCACTGCACACGTTGTTTGTGGATTGTGACATGTGTACCATGCTTCATTGAGGATTGGTTTCAATCTGGGTAGGTAGCTTTTGGTGGGTGGGATCAGGTCCTGGGTGAATGTTCACATGGGAGGTGTGCCTTGTTTGCTCGTGGTAAATCAGGCTTGCTAGATGTTAGTGGCGATGGCTGAACATTGCAGCATGGGATCCAAGTGGGAGAAGGGTATGTGTATATGCGTGGTAACTTGTCCTGTGTGTGCATTTGCTGCTTGGGGTTTACCTTCTTACTTTCTCGCCCATGCTCAGTCCATTTCAGGGTTGTAGATCTGGATACGTGGCCATTTGGTTTGGTGAAGTGCAGAGGCTGTGTTTGGCCTTGCTTGCCATTGTGTTGTGCCATTGCATTGCTGTCAGTGCCATGTAGTGGTCCTCAGTCAAAGCATCCAGTGGGTGTAGCTAGTGCAATAGTCATACATGCAGGAGTTGTGCTCTGAAGTCAACATAGCAGGTTTTGCTGTAGATGGGCTAGTGCATTGTGGGAGTTGTAGTGCTTGTTAATGGCACTGCTATCTGTGCAACTGCCAGGGACTTTGTGGGCATTGGGGCTGGGTAGTGGTGTGGCATGCAGGAGAAGGGCATTAGGTGATTAGGTGGGATGTGTAGTGGGAGATAGAGTGAACTGGGGAGTGTTTGGGTGGTGAGGAAACATGCTGGACAGAAGTAATTTGTGCCAGGGAAGTGGTAGTTACTTAGCAGAGTCCAGTCCTCTGTATATTCCAGTCAGGCCCTCTGGATGCAGTATGTCCAAGACCTTCTCCTCCCACGATGTGAACTCTGGGGAGGCAGTAGGGGCCCACCGTCAGTCTTCTGCATGGCACTTTGGTGTCGCAATGTCATGTTACGCACCTTTCCCTGTAGGTCATTCCACCTCTTCCTGATGTCCTCCCTTGTGCGTGGATGGTTGCCTACTGAGTTCACCGTGTCGACAATTCTCTGCCATACTCCATTTTTCTGGCAATGGAGGTTTGCTGGACCTGTGCTCAACCCTGAGAACTACATCGACCATGACTATCATCTTATTGTCTGTGAATCGTGGGTGCTTTTGACAGGACATGGTGGTGGTTGTGTTGTGGGTGGGTATGGGTGTTGTCGATGTAAGGGTACAATGTAGGGTGCTTGGTGGGGTGGGAGTGTTTGGTTGTGTGTGATGTTTGGTTGTGTGTTTGTGTAGTCATGATATGTATATTGTGTTGTTCGTACAATTGTGTGGTGGCTGCTGAGTGTGAACTGTCTATATGTGCCTATGGTGTACATCTGCTTATTCATTAAGTTTTGGCTCCTCAGTGTCAGTGAAAGTCGTTGTGGTTGCAAAAGATTGTGCTTTGTGTTGGGGTGTGCTATATATTGCAGTGAGTACGTGTGTCTGGTGTGTGTATGTGTGTCAGGTGTGGGGTATTCAAATTGTCCAATGTGGTGTGATGTTCTGTCTGTAGAGAATGTTTGAACGTGGGGGTTCGCTCCACCAATGGTTTTCCGCCATAGAAGATCCGTTTTGGTGATTTGTGGCTCATAATGTGGTGGGTGAAAAGTTGTTGGGCTGGCAGTGCCGGTGGTGGAACCGCCTCTTTTCTGCCCTCCAGAGTCCTGACAGTCTCAGGTTTTTTGCTGTATTTTGGCGGTCTTCACTATGTGACTCCTACTATGGCGGTCGGATGACCGCCAACATGGCGATCTTTTGGCAGCCGCCTCCGCAGCGGTCTTCAAAAAAGACCCCCAAAGTCGTAATGAGGCCCTATATTAGGTCTTAGAGAGAGTTGATAAATTGTTTTGGAATAGTATGATAGCTGTAAGCATATGAGAGAGATAACGGTGAGAATCTTGGTTAATATAACAGACTGGATGATCTTTTCTAACTTTCCCAGACTAAGAAGCAATGTCATTTAGACATACTACAATTGTGGGAATATAGACAAATCGAGTAGAGACAGAATCAGGACACTCTTCATAAGTGTTTCTTTAAGTTGATATTTTGATTAATAAAACTAAATTAATTCTTTAAATAAACATCTTAAAAACTCTTGGAACTCTCTTTATTGACTCTAAATCAACCAAATTGTTAAATAAGTGATTGTTATTGCAACTTATAAATTTCTTCAGCCACTATCAGATAACGATACATACTGAGGGTCCAGCTAAAAGTAAATGAGATATAGAAAGGGGATGTTGCACCCAGCAATTGCTGTTGGTGGCACCTCCAGGTGCATGTTCTGTCATGACATTTGCAACTTGATTGATACATTTTTCAATGCTGTTTTCAGCTAAAGTAGTCTTTTAGTCTCCGGGCGGAGTCAGGGATTTGCACTCATCGTCCTCTACTCTTTGGGGAACAGTCACACAGGGCATGTGGGATGCATGGTTGTAGTTGATAGGTCCTCTGCTAAGCCTTCGGTTGGAGGGGTCATCCCTATCAACTGGCTCTCCAGTGTCATTGTCCTCTTTATGCTGTGGGCCCAGTGGTGGGGTGCCGAGGAGAAGGCGGCGGTGGGGAGTTGTAGGCAGGAGGGGTGCTATGGCCCCCTCTGGCTTGTTGTATGTTTCCCCAGCTCCCATGTGTGCCCCTGATGCCTGGGTTGGTAGGGCAGTGAAGCTGTTTACAGAGGAAATGTATTTAAGATTGAGATCTAAACAGTTTGTTTGCAAAAGCAGACACGGCCAAGTCCCTTCCATTTAAGGAATAAAAATACTTGCATTACAAATATATAAATATATTGAAAATCACTGTTTGAAATTTCTCTTTGCCACTGACTTTTACTTAGTTGTGTCATCCCAGCTCTGCAATGTCTTGATCCAGGCATGGGAGGTGCTCACAGTCAAGGGGAAGAGTGTCATAGCTGCATTACCTCTGTAGCTCATGCACCTGCTGATTCTGAGTCTTTGGTTAACAAGATCCACTGCAGTAGAGAAATAAACTGGAAACTCTCAGGTTAGGAGTGGGGCGAATATAATTTATATGCAAAGTGACAGCACTTTGGGCAGACGAGTGAATAGTTTTCTGGTGGCGGTGAGTTGTTGGAGGTGTGTGGCAGCCTTGCCTCTTTTTGTGGATCTCGAAACATCTAAAGGTTTGGGGCAGAGGCCTTCCCACCAGTGACCTCTAGAAATACTTTTAGGAAGGGTGAACACAAAGGTCTACACATAAAACTGTTGGTGCCTCCTACACTTGGCACCCAGGAAGAGAGTGCTGTGAACCATTGGGATGAACTTCAAACTTGTATGTTTGTGGCCATTCTCATAACGTCAAAGTCCATTTCCTCCTGTGAAGGTGCTGGATACTTACTCCTGTCCATGGCAGGATTGAATCCCATTACAAGGTGAGAATGTGAAGGGAACACTGACAAACATGTTGCTGCTTGTACGGTTGAGGACTTCACAAGGCAAGGAATATTTAAAGAACTATTTTTGCGGTTTAGATTTATAAAATACAACAGGCAAACAACAGGAAAGCTTTCAGTTTTTTGTTTGCACTCGGGTAGTTGTCTTAATTTTCTAGTTGGTTAACCGGGAATACATATCAGACAGTGTATATCAAAACCCAGGCTTGATGAACTACTCAGAACAGGATCTAAGAATCTTCAGATCCTTTTAACAGGTAGAATCGATGTAAGCTTATCTCAGCAGAAAAAGCCAATTTCACATGAAAATGTGAGATTTCCTTACTCAAGCAGGTCAGCAACATGCATAAGTGTTACATTCTGTCACTCAGATGAAGTCAGTCACATGCATAAATGCAATACAGGATAGGTAATGCACATAGAAATGTGCAAGCTTCCCTCGCTCTGAATAAATCCATGAGATGCTGCAAGGTAAACTGTCCTCATGAAAAGTCCCTTACTCAGAATATGTTCAGGTCATAGAATGGTGGATGCTTCCCTCATTTAGAAAAGATCCTGCACATGCAAAAGTGCAAACTTCCCACACCCTGAACATGTCCAGGATGTGCAGAAGTGCAAGCTTCAGAATGGGTCATGCAAAGGGGCATGTTCTTTCACCCTTAAATGCTCATGAGATGCATAAATCCTGGCTTTTCTCAGTCAGAGTAGGTCACACTTGCAGGGGTGCACGCTTCCCTTTCTTAGAATGTGTCAAAGACATGCAGAAGTTAAAGATTATGATACTCCAACCAAGTCTTACACAAGAAGACATGCAAGAATTCCATAGTCACACTAGGTATACACCTACCGAAGTGAAAGCTTCACTCACTAAGAACATGTCTATGGGATGCATAAGTTAAACAATCCCTCTCTCAGAATAAGACATACATGCAGACGTGAAGGTCCTGCTCATTCCAAGGTTCAAGCTTTCAAACATTCAGAACATGTTCAGGACATGAAGAAGTGAAAGCCTCCATCAATAAGAACAAGTTTAAAACATTCAGAAATTCAAACGTTCACACTCAAGTATAAAGATGAAGATATGCATGCTTCCTTCACTTACAAGAAATACCACACATGTATATATGTATATGTATATGTATTTATCTAGCACAAACCCAGCAAAAAGACAGCAGAACTATGTATATGGTCTAAGAGAAGAATAAAGTCAACAAGTAAGAGGATATGGTGCTTGGATGAGGGCGGTAATTGGTTTGTGATGACTTAATGTTCTTTAAAGAGGTGAGTCTTTAACTCTTTCCTAAATGGGGGCATTGTTGGTGCGGTCCTGTTTGATAGAGGGACGTTGTTCCAGATCTCAGGTGCATAGATGGGAAACATCTGGTTTTTCTTTTTTCTTTTTTTTGACTTTGTTAATCTATAGTCTGATAGTGTCCTGGCTGTGGGTGTTCCAAGATCAGCCACAAATGGTGAGCTTGTCTGCAAGATAAGCAGTGGTGCTGGACGTAAGAGCTTTGTAAATGATGCAGCTGATTTTGAAGATGGAGCAGGCCAACAAGGGGAGCCAAACGAGTTCCATCAGAATGTGGGTGATTTGATCATATTTCTTCCGGCCCAGCATGAAACGAGCTGCAGCATTTAGGATGCCCCAAGAGAATGCAGGTGAGGCATCTGTGAGGCCATGTAGTAGGGTATTACCACAACCCAACTATAACTACCTACTGGCTATCCTCATTAAGAAATATATTAATATACATCATACTGTATATTCATACATAAATATATATGATGTATATTAGTATATTACCTACTGGCGACAGCCAGTAGGTAGTTATAGTTGGCACCTAGCTTCCATAAGAAAATAGGAAAAGCATGTTTTGTTTTGCCTACAACTTAGGCGCCATGTGACAAATCATCACAAACGTTTCAAAACTAGTACACCAGTGACTTTAGCTGATATGTGGAAAGTTTCAGGGTGCTTCGTCAAGCGGGGGATGAGAAAAAGATGGAGTCCCAAAATGTGTTTTCCCCATGCATTTTCCCATAGGGATTTTAGACATGATTACAGCTCGAACGGCTGGACGGAATTAACCAAATTTGCCAGAAAGCTAGCCCTTGGTCCAGAAAGAACCCTTTATGTTATCTGATGTAAATCCATTCAGTAGTTTTGAGTTATTAAAGGAAATTGAAATTTCGTATATCTGGGGATGCAAACCCTTTGTGGACCCACTCGTGGAGGATTTGCGGATCCAGGGAAAAAGCAAGGCCCTGATTGGCTTTCCACTACCTAAGAGGAAAGTTGCAGCAGCCATTTTCCTTCTTGCATTGGGCTGGGAGGAAGAAAAACACTAAAAACTGACATAAGGGGTCATGATACAGGTATTCTGACCCTATAGGAGAGATTGAGGGGTCCCTGAGGGACCCCCGCTGGGTAAAAAAAGGCCCCAATTTTATTTTTGTTTGGCTGATCTGTGGATCCACTGCAGAGCTCAGTGTGGCCCCAGTTTAAACTTGTGAAGAATCTGGGGATCCAAAAAAGAAGGGGAAAAAACCTACTGACCCACCTAGGGACGTTCATTCTTTACAGTCTGCAGCCTCACTAATTGTCTGGATAGTACCAGGATGCTCCTTTGGGAGTGACAGTTGCGCTCTAGAAAACACCTTCATTCATTCATTCAAAACCCGCTGCACACTGCAAAAGGCCATGCACGGCGTGGGGTTGGGTGCTTGCGCAGGGGTTGGCTGCAGGCCCTGCGGCCAACCCCCACAACACATGGCCAAAGGGCATGCATGGCAGTGGTTGTATTAAAATGCTGTAATTAGATATTACTTTACGTCAAAAAAATATAGAAATTCACTGGGCATAGGGTGTCCACAAATTCAGCATACCCTTCTTTTTCCATAAAGGAAAAAAGGAGACATCCAGCACTAACCTTTTTGCTAGCTTCCCATTATACCCAGGCTTGATATTTGGTGGTTGTTACTGTTTTCTTTGAGATATCTCGCTAGTAGTGGCCTACAGTGAGCAACTAGGCTGCTTGGCTGGTTTGGGGTGAGTATATCCCTCTGTCCCTTGTTCCATTCTGAAGTTGCTGCAGGTGATGACTAAAAACTATATGTAACAGCCACCGGGCTGCCTTGCATCATGTGTTCATCCTCTTCTTTCTCATCATCTCCTGCTTATATCAGTTGAACCTCTTCTTCTCTCTCATCACCAACAGCTATGTTTTTGAGGTGCTCTGCCCACACAATTGCATGTAGATTTTTCAGATGGGGCAGTTGGAACCTGGTATCATTATGTCCACCTGGCTTACCACACCAAACTTTGTTTTGCACAGTGAGCATTCTGCAGTGTGCTCTTCATATGGACTGAGCATAGAGAATTCTACTGGAATGTGGAGGAGAGCCTTTTTTGGTGCAAAAGCTTTAAGAACTTATTCTGATGTAGCTGGGCAGTTGTGGTGGCCTTTCTCTAGGATGGGCTGTAACTGTGGTAGCTTTAGTGGTCGCTGCAGCTGACAGAGAGCAAAGATAAAATTACCACCACACATATCCACTGGCAGTACAAAATGGCTATCATCATATGGCCAGCTAAGAAGGTGACACGGTGAACAAAGAACATGGTTGCCCTACCTTGCCAGGAGCACCTCCCCTTTCCCAAAAAACATCTTGTAGCACTGTAGGGAAAAGATTGTGCAGATATACATTATTTTCCCAAAATGTGGAACAACTATAGAGGTGCCTGTGCTTTCTCCATCAACAAATATTTTGCAAAGTATAGAACTTACTTGATTTTTCTCAAAGTAAGAAATCCAGGGGTGGGGATGATACCGAGATTGCAAACAAAAAGAGAGTAATGCTTTACTTCCAAAATCCAAATCAAAAATGGCCAAGGGTCGACCAAAGATGAGGGATGAGTCTTCAGGACAGGAAGGGGAAGTTACTACTGGATGTACTATAGCCTCCCAGTCTCCATGGCATGTGCTTTCTGTTAAAAAAAAAGAAAAATAGAGAATGTTGTGCCTCAAAAAAGTATTCGAAAGTTATGTTTGGGTAAATATTCAAATTGAAAATGTGATTTTGAGTTTCTTTTCCTGTCACTTGTGATAAAAGAACTTCTGCTTGCTTTCAAATTTGTAGTTTTGTGCTAAAAAATACCCCGAACCATCCGCTCGTTTAAAAAATCAACCTGAAGTGTTTGTTGACCACTCATGGTAAAGGAACTGCCGCTGTCAATAGGAAGATGCTGCTTGCAATTGCGGTGATCATGCTGGTTCTCTGTATCTCATGTTACAATTTCTCCCTGTATGCAAGTTTCATTATGAGACATGGCGTCATGGCGTCATGGAGACATAATCTTGGTAATTACTCACAAACTGTGTTACATGAAATTACCAGTTGTGCCAATTACCCCAACTATGCTGGCATAATTAAAGTTTTCCCTAGGCCTAATCTGCATCATTAAGATCGCCAATTAACTATCTTGTTTAGTTAGTGAAATATTGAGGCCCTCATTACGACTTTGGCGGTCTTTTACAAAGACCGCCACGGGCGCCGAAAGACCGCCAGGGCTGGCGGTCTCAAGACCGCCCTATGATGACTGCTGTCAGATTTCTGCCTGATTTAAGCAGAAATCCAACAGCGTTCAGCCTAGCATGTGGCGGTGGAGAGGCGGTTCCACCGCTGGCCCCACCATGCCAAAAGCACTCCGCCCGCCGTATTATGATGTGTAATATGGCGCGGCTGTCTCCTGAAGGCGGTGCGATGCCGGTGGTGGAAGCGCCGGGACTCATCCTCTCCCGTATGACCTTCTCGCTGGAAAAGGTAAGTGATCATCTGACAGGGGAGTGGGGGTTGTCTGTGTGTGCATGTCTGCATGTGTGAGTGTGAATGAATTGAATACGGGTAAGGGGGAGTGTTTGCGTGTGTAAGTGTAGTATGTGGATGGGGAGGGAGTGCTGTATGTGTGAGTGGATGGGGAGGGGATGGAGTATGCATGCGTGTATGCGGATGTAGAGGGGGTTGGTGTATGCATGCGTGTATGTGGAGGGGGTGGTGTGTGCGAATAAATGTGAATGTATGTGTGCATGTGTGCATGTGAATGGGGTGTTTGTGTGCATGTGAGCGTTTGCATGGATGTGCCTGAGTGCGTGTACATGCGTGAATGAGGGTTTTCTGTGTGCGTGTTTGAATGTGTTTGCTCGAGTGAATGGGGGTATACGTAGCAAGTGCATAGGTGGTTGTAAGAGTGTAGAAGTGTGTGGGTGCATGGGTGGGGGTGTGTGGACATGTGGGGGGGTGTCTCCCGGTGACAGGAATGAAGATTCCTGTCACCGGGTTCAGGACCACCAGCATTTTCGTGGTGGTGCGACTGCCCTGAAAATGCTGGCGGTCTGCCACCTCATAATACTGGTAGCAGTATTACAGCTGCCCGCAGACTGGAGGTGCTCACCTCCAGCCTGTCGGACCACCCAAAAGTGGCGGTATGGGCGACCTAAGCCAAACTGCCGAACTCCTAATATGGCCGTCTTTACCGCCAGCCCGTCAACGGTAAAACCACCACCGCAGGTCTTGTGGTCTTAGGACCGCCAGGCTCATAATGAGGGCCGTGGTCAGTTGAGAAGCACACTTAATTTGTGGTCCTTTATCTCTTCAGGCCTTGCAAGAAGACTATTGATTCTGTCATAAAAAAGATTTGGGCGGGGGCTTTCATGAAGAGCTTATTGATAAGTACCAAATTATGTCCCAGGGTAATTTATAACACATTGATTGCCCTTATGTTAGACTAAGGGTGACACAGAAAGTTGCAGCATGGGTTGATGCATAAATTGTGGATATCCCAACTGAGGAACATTATGGGTGCAGAATGGCCATCATTTCCAGGTGCCACCCTGAGTCCTAAAGGGGAAAAAAAGAATAGGAACAGCCACCAAGAGGAGCAGCATCCCTCCTTCTTAGGACCCGACCCTTCACCTAACTGCCTTACATCCTCCTATTCACAGTATAGCCGCTTATGCAGTCCTAAGGGTCCTACTTCCTTGCCTTTGCTATGGATGATGCTTTCTGCACCGATCCTTTCTGGCACACGCAACCCCATCCCTTTTGATGGCATCTGCAAACATTTAGCTGCTTCTTGTGATGGTATCCGTCAACATTCAGCAGTTTCTGGCACCAGTCATCCCACTTCTTGTGACCCTATCCACCAACGTTTAGCTGTTTCTGGCATGTCATCCCATCTCTTGTGATGGTATCTGCCAACATTCAGCTGTTTCTGGCATGTCATTGCATCTCTTGTGACGGTAAACGCCAACATTAAACTGTTTCTGGGACAGGTCATCTGTCTCTTGTGATGGTATCCGCTAATGTTCAGCTATTTCTGGCACCAGTCATCCCACCTTTTGTGATGGTATCCGCCAACATTCTATCACCTATTTCTCAGATGATTTCCCCGATCAAGTCAGTCTTCCCATCTTTGCCTCTTAGGACAGCCGCCTTTGAATATCCCCACATCTTACAGTGTCATTGAAAGTGGCCGTGGATTATTTGTGGACATAAAGAAACTACTCAAAAAAATACAGCAAAGCCGTCGTACTTCACTTAAAAATAAATGTTAAGTGAAGGTACTTTTGAAATCATCTTCAACTCTGATAATTGACCAGTAGTTAACACTATCAGAACCACAGCACACAAAGGACCCACTCCAAAAGCAATTTAAATAGTCTCCTGAATTTAAATTGATATTTTTAGTAATGCTCCTTGACTGAAATCTTTTTCATTTCTAGATATATACTAAAAGCTGGTCTATTTCTATAAGGGTTTTAAACAGTATTCTGCACGAAAATGGTTTTTCAGAGTCTGGTGAGCACTTAAGGATCCAACATGAATTTACTGTGGAAAATACACACATTTACCTGTTCTCTCGCTCTCTTCATGGAAAGACTTCCTAGCCCAGTGCAATTCAAATACTTTCGCAGAGAACACATTTTTCTACTGCACAGAAATTGCTTTTCGACATTTTTTTGAAATTTTGGAAATCACCAGCATATTTTCAATCAGAGAGAAAGTGTGAAACTGAATCAGACTGTGCCAAGGTGGAAGAGCGGTAGTGAGTGTTATTAAGAAAGCAGCTCTGCAGACACTGCCCGAACTCCTCTTTAATTAGAATATCAGCTCAGCTGGCTTGCAGGCTGGGATGAGTAGTGGTGGGCATGCTCAGGGGAAATCTTGACAGGGAAGCAGCCTTACCCCTTTGCTCAACCACACCCTGACTTATTTGTCATTGAAGTGTATGCAGAGCAAACATTTAAGCCCTTACTACTACAAACACATAGTGTGAATGGGCTTAGATAACTTTGGCATCGGGGAACAAAGGATCCTGAAATGTGCGGGCTTAGGAGTTGTGTGAGGGGGACAGAGACCCCACTATCAGTGCTCACTGTAGAGACAGAATTGCACAGGGAGACGGAGACCCTATTTCTTTCACGTTCCTTACTTTATCAACATTCTTCCATCAATATTTTTAGAGTGCGCTACTCACCAGTAGGGCCTCAAGGCACTGTGGGGTATGTCCTCAGGGTTCAGTTGAAGAGCTGGGTCTTGAGGTCTTTCCTGAATTGAGGTAGCGATGGCGACTCTCTGAGGTGGAGAGGTAAAGTGTTCAAACATTTTGCTGCCACTTAGGAGAATAATCTCTCTCCAGACAAGGACTTCTTGAATACCAGTGCAGTTCGATTTTTTTGTTTCATCATTTTCGGCACTGGCCTAGGAAGCATTACAATAATTGTTCACCATTGTTTTCTTAGATTTTACTTTATTTGCAAAATAAATGTGAAAATATGTTTGCAGAATTTCATTTATGGCTCTTTAGTCTTTAACTTTCTGGCCTTGTCAGCTTTTGCTCATATAGGGACCGTGACACTTGTGCTGCTGCCTCTGGGGATGGTAGGGCTGGGAAAAGAATCACCTACTTGGCAGGGGCATGTCTGGCCCGACTGACCCTTCGCAGCCCTATCGGACTTTAACACAAATAAAAGCCTGTTTGAAAGTCTATTGATTTTGTTAATAGGCCACTCTGCCTTCTCCCAGTCAGCTGGGATGAAAATCTTCAAAAATGTAATTGTCTTTCCTCGGCTCCCCCCGAGCTGGAAAACTTTGAAAGCTCAATCACATGTATTATGTATTCCTGTGACTGAGTGATTGGCAAATTACAGCCAAGTGTGGGCTACACCGCTCAGTCAGAGAGCACCGGGCCTGGCTGCAGCGGCCTGCCTGTCTGAGTGCCTCTTTGAAAGGATGCTATTAAATTTACGACGGCTGAGACAATACCTCAAGTCTAGAAGCTGTTCGACTCGGGTGGCCACTGGGCTGACAGCCACTGCTGGCCCCGACCGATCCTGCTCATAAACCACATCCCTTTCGAAATGTTTTGTGATCTGTAATCCTCTTCGTGGAAAACTCTTGCATTAAACAGCATGCCATATTTCTCTTCATTGTCTGTCTTTTCTTGTGTCTCTTTCTTTAATTTGCCATCTCGATTGTATCACAATCCCTCGCTCTACCCCAGAGCTTTGAGGCAGCCACGGGGTAAGCAGTAAGCACTGTTCAAGCAACTGACATAATGTAAAATAACATACTTTACCTTGCATGTCCCCGCCCTTTCCTTTCAGTCGTGTTTCCTAATGTGTCTCCCCGCCTTCCGTTCTCTCGTCCCTTTCGGAGAGGCGTGTTGTGTTCTAACTGTGGGTTTACAGCTCGACCATCCACTAGCACTGATAACGTTCAGCGTCGCTGCCATTTTCTTTGATTTCTGTTCCCCAGGCCGGTTCTCTTTCCACCTCACTTTACAACTTTCTCTCTTTCTTCCCCTCTCTCATCCTCCCTCCAGCTCATCTTCTCTGTGTCTCTTTCTGACCACAGGCTCCCATTTCTTTCTAGCTGTAGCTCTCTAACGCTCCCTCAATCCCTACCATAACATTCCCTCTTTCCATCGCTGCCTCGCGTCTTTGCTGCCTATTGCTCTATTCAGCATCACTGTATCCCCTTTCTTAATTTCCCCCACTTTTATAAGCTCCCGGGCTTCCTCCAGCTGTACCCCTGTCTAGTTACTCCTCTCCCTCCAGTTCTCTGCTCTCCTTCTCCTGATTTCTTTCTCTGTCCTGCTCCAGCTCTCTGTCTGTCTCCACGGGTTCCTGCTCCAACTGTCTGTCTCCAGCTGTCAGTCTTTCTGCCACGCGCAACGTACCCTGTTGTTCAGCCCCTCATCACCCTCACGCTTTTTGTTCAACCTCCCTCCAGTCTGTGACTCCTTTTTCTCTCATGGATGTCATTCAGGGGTCATCAGGGGTCCAATGACCCCTGGCACTGCTTATGCGACTGGTGGCTTCAGAGATGGCAAAATCAAAGCCAAGAACTCAGGTGCTGCCTACCCTTCTGAGCCTCGGGGCTTTACCATCTCTGTTTTCTGGCTAACAGTAAACAATAGCCTCTTATTCAGTGTCACTGCAATACAAAATGGAACATCGAAAGCCGGGGGATGTTTTGTTGGCAGCTAAGAAAAAACAACCTTTTAAAATGTATGATGTATGTAAGTGTAAAGATGAGAGTGTTTATATGAGAGAGAACATGTATGTGTTAGCTTGTGTCGGTATGTGTGAGCATGTGTGTAAGATTGAGTGATGTAGTGAGCCGGAATGTGTGAGGCTGTGTCAGTAAGTGAGCATAAGTGAGTTAGACTGAATGAGAATAAGTCAGCAAGAGTAATAATGACTAAGCGAATTAGTGAAAACGAATGAGTGTGCGGGAGCATAAGTGAGAATGAGTAAGAGTGATGCAATTCTAGTGCGACTGAGTGATTCAGAGTGAGTGAGAAAAAGTAAAGTTGGAATGAGTCAGTGAGGAGATGAGTGAGTGCGAATGAATGTGAAAGGGAAAGTATGAGTAAGAGGAAGGGTGAGGTGAGTGAGAGAAGGAGACCGCAAATGAATGCTTCTGACCAAGTGACTCAGAGTGAGTAAAGATAAGTGAGCCTGAGAGGGAATGAGTGCAAATCAGTGTGAAAGAGTAAGTATGAATTTGTCAGACTAGGACTGAGTGAGTGTGAATGAGTAAGAATTAGTGCGAGTAAGAGTGAGTGCAAAAGAGTGGGAATGAATGAATGAGGGAATGAGAGTGAGACAGTGAATGTAAGACAGTGTGAGTGAGAATGTACTGCTAAACCTGCAAGTCTGTAGTTAGCCTCGGGGCATATTGAAGGCAATTCCTCACTTGTAGAAGCACCCATGACTAAATATTGGTGCATTGCAGGCAATTCGTAGCATGACTGGCGGATGCGACTAAGTACTGGTCTGGCATGATTGGGATAAAACTTGAAAATGGGACACCCACTGCAAATTCTGGTGCTAGCATTATGGGAATAATTCTTGGCACTGGTGTACCAGTGAAAAAGTTTGAACTAGCAATTGGAGGTAATTCTTGGCATAAGTGAGGACAACAGTTAAATATGGAAGTGTGACAACCATGCCAAAATGCTGATCATCGCATACTAGACATAATTTCTGACGTAGTCATCCATGCTATGTGCACATAACTAATGCAAACATCCTGTCACTGGTGCATTGCATGCAACTTTTGGCCTTATGAGGCATCCAGGGCATACAGTGGACAAGGCTTTAAGTAGGACAAAAAGTGGGGGGTCTCTAAATGAGGTGTGGCCAAAAAGGCATTACCTGGAGTCATTAACAGGAGTCGTGCCCTATGTAATTAATGGCATGGCCTAAATCAAGTGAGTCTCTGGAAAGTCTAAAAGTAAGCATGCTGCCTGGGATGTTGGAAGGTGCAAGGACACTACAGCACAAGTCAGAAACCGAACACAGTAAAGATATGTCTGAAAAAACATACTACCAGTGATCAGAGGGGGAAAGTGGCTTGTCCTATTTGAAAAAGATTTAGGCCCGCATTATGAGGCTGGAGGTCTTGAGACCACCAGCCCTAAGGTGAAGGTTGAACTGCTGCACTCCAGGAGGTCTGACTGCCATATTATGACCCTGGGGGCCGCCGTCCCCACCGGGAACATGGTTCCTGATGGGCCATGGCCGTGCTGATCACAACTCTTGTTTCTGCAAGTCTTTTCATGGCAGGAACCCAACCATGGAAAGGCTGGCAGAAACACAGTGCAGGGGGTGAAGGGGGGCCACTGCACTGCCCATGCACCCTCGGAATGGGCACTGTTTGTTTTGCATTCGGAGGATGCTGGTGTAAAGGCAAATATTGTAGCACTGTTCTTACTGGTTTGACCGGCAGGAACACTGTAATATGATATTCCCACCGGTCAGCCCAGTGGGAACATCGTAATAAGAACGGAGGGAGGCAGCCGGGTGGCTTTGGCAATCGGAGTATTCCGATTGCCAAAGTCGTAATGAGGCCCTTAGACTCTCAGTTTGCAGTTTTCTTTTGAGACTTGGTCACACTCCTGCTACGGATAAAGACAAAAAAAATCTACTTCCACTATCACTTTTCCACCCATCTCTGTATCAGACCAGCCATCATTGCTGATCTGACAGAGTTCTTTCTTTCACATACACATAGTTTCCCTCCTTACCTGGGGGAGTGTAGTGCTTTTGCTCTTATCTGATTTTTAGCAATTACATAACATATCAAGAATGCACTTCTGAGTTCAAAGAAGACTTTTATTGTTGTTAATTCTTCCCCAACCGCAATTTTTATGAATGACGAATTATTAGATTTCAAGCACACGTTAATGAAAACAAAATATATCAGTTTGCAATATACACAGCAGGTTATATTTATAAGATATTGAATGCAAAGCAAAACAAATACTTCACCGTGTGGGAAACTATTTACAGCTTCATCTTTCTAGGGTCTGCAAGCTGATGACTCCCTGTCAGCTGCGAGAAAGAGATTTATCTACCCACACGGGATGCTGGCAACTGGCGCCAAGTTCCAGCACGAAGTCAGGCAGATTCAAATCTAATTCTCTGAAGCCTGTGACATTCGTTACAAAGGTGTGCCCCCTCCTTTCAGACTCGGGAAAACTACGCAAGCCTTTGGAGACTGGCCAGATCTCCGAGACTGCTCCTCTTCCCAACCTCAAGCAGAGAGAAAAACAACCAATGTACCCTCTCTTATCAGGTCTAGTCTACTGTGAGAAGAAAACAGCTTGGTTCATCTTGTGCAAAAACACAGCTTGGAAAAATACAGCTTGGATTCTCAACTGCAATGTCTAACTCCACGTTAAAGGCAATAGGCAGCTAACCTAAATATCAAATGCAATGTCTAGTGTCATATCAAAGCCAATAGGCAGCTAAGCTGGATACAAAATGCAATGTCTAATATCATGTCAAAGCCAATAGGCAGCTGAGCTGAGTATAAAATGCAATGTATAATATCATGTCAAAGCCAATAGGCAGCTGAGCTGAATACAAAATGCAATGTATAATATCATGTCAAAGCCAATAGGCAGCTGAGCTGAATACAAAATGTAATATATAATATCATGTCAAAGCCAATAGGCAGAATATCTAATAGCATGTCAAAGCCAATAGGCAGCTAAACTGAATACATCATGTCAAAGCCAATAGGCAGAATACAGAATGTAATGGCTAATGCAATGTCAAAGCCAATAGGCGGCTAGACTGGATACAGCATGTCAAAGCCAATAGGCAGAATACAGAATGTAATGGCTAATGCAATGTCAAAACCAATAGGCGGCTCAACTAAACAAAACATACAATGTGCTACTGGTGAACATTGAGCAACTAATATGCGCAGTGGTGAAACACAAAGTCATTGGTCAAACAAAATTAATCAAATGGCAGGACATTCCGCCCTTTGACCAATGAATTTTTGTTTCACATATCTCTTGTTTCAAACAAAAACAAAAAAAACATTAGCACAAAAAAAAACATTCTCAGCAAATCAGATTTGAATGATCAAAGCAATCCCTGTAAAGCAATAGAAGTGAATTAACACATTGATCTCATAACCCTTCACCTCAGATACATCTACACAGAAAAGACTGAGCAATTTGTACTCTGAATGAGATTATAGTGTCTCTAATTCAACAGTATTAGCAATTTGATGTGGCATGAGTTCTACTCATGTAAAGATGCACGGTCCACCTGAAAGGTTTGCTGGAAGGTAAGCAAAAGTCAAAGTTCCATACGAAAAAACAGACAGTTAGCTGTTAAGGTTGATTAGTTCCAGTGGAAGAACTGAAGGCGCCATTTGCGCGAAATGGATCCATGGTGCTGGCACTTTACTCAGCCAGGTTCAGGTTGGGGGTTCGGTACCTTCCCCGACCCCACACGCACACACCCGAAGGGGGACCACACAGCACACTCAGGGACAGTGGCGAAACGTGGTAGGATCTGCAAAAGAAAAAAGTATGACTTTTCTTGCAAATAACATTTGTCATTTAAACTGCACCCTTCCTCTTTCTTTCCCTGTTTTATAATCAGCAGGACGTTTTTGGGGCCCTTTATTATAATTTTTGCAGGTTCTGGAGGGTCATCTGGGGCTTTAACCCACCCCTCAGCACTGAGGTTTTTATCTGCTGCACCACAGCTTCCCTTTTCTTGCACTGTCAGAAGGGCTGGGGCAGACTAATTCTTTACCAAACCTCCATTCACTGCATTTTTGACAAGTTGGGCCATTCTGTCTCCAATTGGTATGAATAAATCAGATTCTTTTCTGGTTATCAGCATAATTTCGATTTTTCCTTGGTAATCTGCAGCAATCACTTGCCCTAAAACCTGATCAATTTGCCATTTCTGTCCTGGTAACTTTCCTCTCCCCAACTGCTCTGTGACTGCTTGCATGACAGATTGCTTTTGTGCGTGCTGCACAGTTTTTATCAAATTTAGGGGAATGTGCATCTCTCTCATCTCTGCCCACCTGTAAGTGACTTTTTCTACCAGCTGTTCACATTTCTGGGGCACCCACTTAGCCATCCCCACTAAGGCAGAATTCTGGGTGTACACTTCTCTCTCTGATTTTTTCTCATTAACATCTGCAAGGTAATTGAACCAGTTAGGTGCAAGCCATGTGGAAAAACAAACAGCTAAAACATTAGCAATGAACCAAGAATCAGCGTAAAAATGACACATCTCACGTAGCTCTTGCTTTAAAATCTGGCACACATTGTACAACGCTGTTCCTTCTCCTGTGCCATAAAACAACATTTCAGTCAATAAATCATTAGTAAAACAAACATGCTTTTTATCTTCAGTGGACACGAATTCAAATGGTGCACACAATTTCACTAGTGACTCTTTTACCAGTGGTACTCTAGCCCTGTCTTGCAAGTATCAGATCCAGTGTATGATCCTAGCTAGGGGCACTATTTTTCCCTGTTCCTGAATTACATGTACATAAGTATTTCCTTCTTGCACTGCGCAGAAACCTAAAGTCTGCATTATTTCATTTGCCAAATCACAAGCGCGCAACTGCATATAATTTTTCACAGTGACCATATACAAAAGTGTTAGGATTTCACTCAAATGAGGGCTATTCTGTTTCCAAAAATCAAACAAGCTAATGAAACTCGGTGTCTCTTGCTCTAAAATCTTTCGTTTTACTTGTGCATTTTGCAACGGTAACTCGTAAATCACATTCTGAGCTCCGTCGTTCTCATCCGTGTTATCAGCTAAGGAATGCGCTTTGCCTGCCAAAAACACTGGCTCACACCAAGGCTCAGAGCAGCTCGAAGCTGTCTTAACCCCCTCATTACTGGAATGGGAAAAGATAAATTCTTCTAAAACAGCATTTTTATAACTTTCAGTATTATCTTGAATTAGTGTATTCTGGCTAATTTGCTCACGTAAATTCTCATTTTCATGTTCCAACTGCCTACATTTCTCCTGCATTTCTCTGTAAGCAGATAAAGGTATCCTAACCTTTCTGTCATCATTGCTTCCAAAAGGCACATTTTCTAAATATGCTTCATAAATATTTCTCAAAGCACCATCGGGCAGTTTAGCTACACATGCATTTTCAAACATGGTCTGCCATGCTTCTGTAATTCTTCAAACAACAGAAAACAATTCACAGTTTTTCATAGCACCATCGGGCAGTTTAACAACACATGCATTTTCAAACATGGTCTGCCGTGCTTCTGTGATTCTCCAAACAACAGAAAACAATTTCTGTAATTCTCCAAACAACAAAAACAATTACACTTTTAAAGTGTGCACGTAGAAATCTATTAATTAGTCAAACCCCTTAACCACCTCTTCGACCTCTTCGACCCCGCTTCTGGTACCAAATGTAGTGCTTTTGCTCTTATCTAGTTTTTAGCACTTACATAACATATCAAGAATGCACTTCTGAGTTCAAAGAAGACTTTTATTGTTGTTAATTCTTCCACAAACGCAATTTTAGTAACTGACGAATTATTAGATTTCAAGCACACGTTAATGAAAACAAAATATATCAGTTTGCAATATACACAGCAGGTTATATTTATAAGATATTGAATGCAAAGCAAAACAAATACTTCACCGTGTGGGAAACTATTTACAGCTTCATCTTTCTAGGGTCTGCAAGCTGATGACTCCCTGTCAGCTGCGAGAAAGAGATTTATCTACCCACACGGGATGCTGGCAACTGGCGCCAAGTTCCAGCACGAAGTCAGGCAGATTCAAATCTAATTCTCTGAAGCCTGTGACATTCGTTACAAAGGTGTGCCCCCTCCTTTCAGACTCGGGAAAACTACGCAAGCCTTTGGAGACTGGCCAGATCTCCGAGACTGCTCCTCTTCCCAACCTCAAGCAGAGAGAAAAACAACCAATGTACCCTCTCTTATCAGGTCTAGTCTACTGTGAGAAGAAAACAGCTTGGTTCATCTTGTGCAAAAACACAGCTTGGAAAAATACAGCTTGGATTCTCAACTGCAATGTCTAACTCCACGTTAAAGGCAATAGGCAGCTAACCTAAATATCAAATGCAATGTCTAGTGTCATATCAAAGCCAATAGGCAGCTAAGCTGGATACAAAATGCAATGTCTAATATCATGTCAAAGCCAATAGGCAGCTGAGCTGAGAATAAAATGCAATGTATAATATCATGTCAAAGCCAATAGGCAGCTGAGCTGAATACAAAATGCAATGTATAATATCATGTCAAAGCCAATAGGCAGCTGAGCTGAATACAAAATGTAATATATAATATCATGTCAAAGCCAATAGGCAGAATATCTAATAGCATGTCAAAGCCAATAGGCAGCTAAACTGAATACATCATGTCAAAGCCAATAGGCAGAATACAGAATGTAATGGCTAATGCAATGTCAAAGCCAATAGGCGGCTAGACTGGATACAGCATGTCAAAGCCAATAGGCAGAATACAGAATGTAATGGCTAATGCAATGTCAAAGCCAATAGGCGGCTCAACTAAACAAAACATACAATGTGCTACTGGTGAACATTGAGCAACTAATATGCGCAGTGGTGAAACACAAAGTCATTGGTCAAACAAAATGAATCAAATGGCAGGACAGGGAGGGCCCAGAATGAGCAGGGGGCCACTTGCTTTCTTCAGCGGCTGGGATGTTAGACCTGTCAGCTCTTGGCATGGTTGTCTTTTTGCTCCTGACCTCCTGTTTTTGATCCTGTGCTGAATTTAGTTTTTGCTGGCTTTAGGACTCTTGGCACTTTATCACTTCTGACCAGTGCTAAAGTTCAAGTGCTCTCTGTCTAAATGATATTGGTGATTGGGTTATCTATGATTGGCATTTTTGATTTACTAGTAAGTCCCTAGTATAGTGCACCATGTGTGCCCAGCGCCTGTGAATCAAATGCTACTAGTCGCCTGCAGCACTGATTGTGCCATCCACATGAGTAGCTGGTAAACATGCCTCAGAACTGCCACTGCAGTGTCTGTGTGTGCAGTTTTAAACTGCCATTGCGATCTAGCAAGTGCGCTCACTTGTCAGGCCCAAACCTTCCCTTTTACTACATGTAAGTCACCCCTAAGGTAGGCCCAATGCAGCCCCATGGGCAGGGTGCAGTGTATTTAAAAGATAGGACATTCACTGGTGTGTTTTACATGCCTTGACAGTGAATACTGCTAAATTCAGTTTTCATTATTTCAAGGACTATCTCTCCCATAGAGTTACATGGGGATTGCCTTGAAATATCATTTAAGTGTAATTTCCCATTGGAAGCAGAAACAGATGTGGAGTTTGGGGTCTCTGAACTCTCAATTTAAAAATACATCTTTTGGTGAATTTGTTTTTTAAACTGTAAGTTTGAAAATGCCACTTTTAGAAAGTGGGCATTTTCTTGCTTAACCATTTTGTGCCTCTGCCTGGCTGTGGAATACACATCTGGGGCAGGATGACAGTTGGGCTGTTTGTGAATTCACTCTAGACAGTCAAACAAAGGGAGCTGAGGTGTGCCCTACATATCCCAATGGGTCTTCCTGAGCTAGAGTGGTGGGAGGAGCTGACACTTGCACTTGAATAGGGTTGTGCCTGTCCTTACACAAAGCAGTCTCCAGCCCTCTGTAGTGTGTCTGGGACCAGGGCAGGGAAAGGCAGGGTCTTGTGCACTCGAAAGACTTGTCTTTGAAGTTTACCTGCCTCAAAGACAGAAATGGGTATACATAGTGGACCTCTTATACAACAAAAGTAGAACACTTCTGGACTGAGGACTTTCTGTCAGGAAGAAGAGATGAATAATGTTGGATGGACTGCACTCTGCCTGATACTTTGTTGTGTTGGGCTTGAGTTGAGATTGCCTGCTGTTAAGAAGTCTCACGGACATCAAAGACTTCACCTGCCAGTACCAGGGCTCCTCTGCTGAGACCCTGTCCTGCCAAGTGGTGCCAGAACCAGTCTGGGCCCTTGAGGGAGGTTGTTGGTGCTGCAAGAAGAAAATACATGCATCAACTCACTGTCATTCTGAACTGATGCATCACTTCGTACTTCGCCGCTGCCTGCACCGGAGCGTAGTTCCCACTTGACGCAATAACCACTGTTTTCAACGCAAGCCCCAGCTTTCCAATACAGCACTTTAGAAGAACCACCGCTATGTGAGTTTCAAGCACTGCATCACTGAAGTCCATTACGCACCACCTGACTCTGATGCAATGCCTACTTCATCGCTGTGAGATAGATGCATTGCGGCTTGACTTCCAACAAATCACCTCCCCTGCCTAGCAGTAAGGAACCTACGCATCACCTCCCCTGCGACAGAAAGGAATTGACGCACCTCTGGCTCTTTTGATGCATCATCTCCCCTGCAGACTGCGTCATCTTTATTTTTGACGCATCTCAGTCAAGCTCCTCATTGATTTCAAAGAACTACAATTTCATTTAGGGCCAGATGTATCAAAATATTTTGCACTCGCAAACGGCTAAATCGGACGTTTGTGAGTGCAAAATAGTGGTCTGCAATGCATCAAAGGCATTCGCAGACCACAAAATAGAAATCGCAAAAATTGCGATTTTTTGCGTTGCGACCTGGATTTTGCGAATCGCAATTTGCGATTCGCAAAATCCAGGTCGCAAGGCAATTCTGCAAAAAATCGCAAATTTATATTTTTCACAGAATGGTATTTTGCACATGCAAAATACCATTGTCTGCAACTAGGTGGTAACCTGGCGCAAATTTTTTAAATGCAGTAAAACTGCATTTTTAAATGTAACATGTAAAGCACACATGTTTTTTGGCATGTGTGTACTTTACATGTTACAAAAAAAAAAATTGGGGTGCAGGAGAGGGGGCCTTAGGCCCCCAGCACCCTGGCCTTTTGCAATTCCAAAATTGCGATTTCTGGTTCAGAAATCGCAATTTTGGAAGTGCAAAAAATTTGCAGCTATGGGCCAACAGGCCCATAGCTGCGAATGGGGCCAGTATCGCAATTTGCGATTCGGTAATTGCATTTGCGATTTTTAAGAAATCGCTATTACCGAATCGCAAATGTGATACATGGCCCTTTGCGAGTCAGTAATTGCGATTTCTTAAAAATCGAAATTACCGAATCGCAATGGGCCAGAATCATACATCTGGCCCTTAATCTTTTAAAAGTGATATCTTCACTTGGGTGTTTTGGATGTTTTCCACTTTGGTCTTGTTTTACTCTGATAAATATTGGCTATTTTTTACCTGATGTGGAGTACTTTTGTGGTGTTTTCACTGTGGTTCTCTGTGTGTGTGTGTGTGTGTGTGTATACAAATACTTTACACACTACCTCTGAGATGAGCCTGACTGCTTGAGCCAAGCTACCAAGGGGGGAGCAGGGCTTATCTTGGCTGTGTGGCTCTCTCATCTTGACTAGAGTGAGGATCCCTACTTGCACAGGGTGCAAACCACGGTCAACTAGAGACCCCATTTCTAACATGGGTAAAAAAAATCCTTGTCTGCAAAAAGAACAGAAAAGTAGGCACCCTGGACTTCCTCAATTCCTGTTGTTATTTCTCTTTGGTGCTGGCCCAGGAAGTGCATCAATAAGACAGGTAACTGTCACCAGTCCATGGAGGGAAGGTTTTGTTTGTTGTTCCCACCTGCTGCAATAAGCGTTTTTGCCATTGTTCAGTTAGGTAAATTAAGGGTAAACAATACAAGAGCACAAAAGGGACCCATTCCAGTTGTCTCTTTTAATAACTGCTCGTCCTTAGACTCAACAGGACCCACCCCACTTAAAGCCTTGCCCGTGGGCACCCACTACAAAGTTTTGCCCTAGAAACATAGAAGTAATATTTGACATATGGAAGTACACATAGCACATTCTGAAAGAAAGAGGTCACTTCCTGGTGACATTCAGGTTTCATTGGCTTGGCACACCATGATAGCACTTCAGTATTCAAAGGACATCAGTATTTAATAAGTGCCCTTTCGGAGCATAGCGCTTTTGAGCAAATGTAGGTGTAAATTGTGCTATGAAATGTAACTATTTGGCCCAGGTTTTTTTAAACTTTCTCAGGTGAGGGGTTCCCCAAACCCTCCTTAGAAGAGGTCGACTCACCTGGATCCTCAATCGCTACAATTAAGGGCAAGTATAACCCCATCACCTTCCGACATTATTAGATGCCACTGCAAGAACAGAAGGTCAACAATGTCTTGAGAAGCACTGTTCACTTTTTTCAGCGTTCACTTGATCTGGACAGCACACATTTGATTTTGTAAAGTAAGTAATTTGAGCCGTGCAATGTTCACTCTTTTGAGCAAATATAGAAAAGTAATAAAAACAAACACATTTTAAACACGTTTTCACGATGTTTCATTATTGCAAATACATAAAAAACCATGTTTTGAATAAAACATTCAGTTCTGTGCTTTTCACGAACGACAGCCTTGCAAATGAGCATAAATCAAAATGTACTACAATAAGGAATAATTTAAGGCAATAAGATAGTTCCTATTCAGTATATGGTCTGCATCCATTAATGCACTTGATCATACCTACTATTGTGTTTTTTAATCTTTTTTCACGTCCCTATGATTTATCGTTATATTTTTCATTGTGGTGTACACTTTGGGAACATTAAATCATGACAGTTTGGAGTATAAATAATTTAGATTTCCAGTGCTGCTCTGTGGCAGCCTATCTTCTTCATAGGAACACGGAATTCTTCATGTAAGACACAGAGAAATGTGTTCTGCTCCCCAGCATATAAAGGCAGCACCCTAATGTAGGGGGTATCTAAATTACTATTTTCTCTGTGTTGAGTTATTGTATTACTGATGCAGTTGTTATGAGTATTCAGTGATGTCAATTATTGTGATTTCACGAGGGTTAAGATCATGTGTCCACTTCCTAGGAAGATTTAGGGTCAAATGTCACATGATGTCACTTCCACTACCCTTAGTGTTCTGGTGGATCAACTTCCACACCCTCCATCTATCTGTCTTACCAGCTGCATTTCTGTCTCCCTGTCTGCTTAGGACCTGCCAACTAAAATAAAAATTCCACCCTGTGAGGAGAGGGCGGGGCCTTAGAGGGGGAGGAGCATCATGCCAGAAGTACAATGCTTTCCCTCTAATTCATTACTTGAGGAAGTGTTTTTCTGCACATCTGCTCTTCTGCATATCTGCAAAAATGTTCATTCGCGCTGAAGCCATCATTGTTGAATACTTTTTCAATTGATGCAAAACATAACTTTTGCAACATAGTCACTTATCAAAAACTTCATAAAATGTTCAAAACTGGTGAAAAATGCAGTGTGCACATCTGAAATAATCACAACAGAGAGTATGTCACAAACGAATTATTATTAACACAAAATACCGACATATGATCCATGTGTTAAAAGCACAAATTTATATAAACCAAACTTTGCACACTGTCCATGATACGGCCTATGTAGCAAGATCATATGAGCTGCAATATTGTCAGGTAATTGTGCAGTGGTCACAGGGCGCCAGGGGCCTCTTTGGTGCAGTGTGTGCAGAGGCAAGGGAGCACAGAAGTCGGAGGAGCTCGCTGCACAGGTCCCTCCACTGTGTCTGATCTTGCAGGGCCAGGTCTGATGTCCAGGCCAACTACTGATCATCCACCGTCACACCTTTCCTTTCCCTGGTTCTTTTATGCATCTTCCTGGTGCAGGTCGGTAAGCACCAAACAGAGATATTTAAGAACTCAAAATTAATGTTTCCATCTTAAACGATCGTTCTGCTACACTTGTCAAATCACCAAATCGTATGCACATTGAACAGGAATAGGCAGTAAGAAAACAGAGGTGAGAGAACAAGAAAAGGACAAAGAAAGAGAGAAGTGAACTATTTGGCAATGGGAAATCAATAGAAAATGAGAGGAAGACAAAGAAAAAGATAAGCAAAGAAGTTGTAGGAAAAAACCTAAGTAAGAAAAGTGGATCAAAAGGGAAAGAAATGGAAAAGGAACACGAGTGAGAAAATGAGAGAAAATGGAAAAAACAAGAAGACAATAATTAGGCGTGTATGTAAAAAGTCAAAATGTTAAGTATTATGTTATTTGGCAATACAGAACCTTTCATTGTGGTATGTTTGTAATCTCCAAGGGACCGGCTTCAATCGTTGTGAGATAGTTCAGTGGTTATTCAACCAACCAAAGAGATCTAGAAGTAGCCTGTCAATCATATGTTCTAATTTAATTCAGAAAATCAGTGGTTTTATACACCTACTGGAGATATTTGAAATTAACAGTTTGGTTATAGACCTCAGTCGTAGTGAGTTAGATCAGTGCATTGAGGCACCTACTCCAACGAAGTATGTGATGTCACAGGTTCCACTCATAGCGAGATAGCTCTCTACCATCAGGATAGTCAGAGCTGTACTGCCCCACAGTCCTAGCGTTATAAAGAAGAAACCTAAAAAACAAACTGGACACAATGTACATAGCTGAAGCTTTGTAGACAATTAGCAAATATGTGCATTGCTAAAAACACTATGGAGGTGGGGAAAATATGCACAGAGGCAGCATTGTTGAAACTGGAAAGAATATGCAAATACTGCTAACCAACTAGTAACGATAACTAGAACATATCTGTTCATTAGGGGTGTGTCCCACATTCTTCCTTTCCAGCATTTATGGAGACTTGTGCTAAAGCAAACTGATGCTGATGCAGAATGTGACGAGGGGCCCCTTAGGCTCCCATATTTCTTAGATATTCATTGACATTGGACTGAATGGGGAGCCCCTTCAAGAGCTGGAGGCCCTTGAAGTGTTGGGGACCTGCATGCATCTAGGGGGCTGCAGGAGCCTGTACTACACCCCTTGTGTCTCCAAGTTAGGTTTCATTTTAGCACACATACGATGAATAAACCTCTTTCTCAATCAAGGCATGCCGTCTAAAGATCCTGCACACAAGATGACGACAATATGGCCATTAATGTTTCCTTCATCCCAAAATCGTTTTCTTTCCTTATGTCTTTTCTGTATTTGGACTTTAATCTCAGATTGCTTTCGGAAGCCCATCAACATTCACAAGGTAGAGGAACGCCACAACAGGGATGTTTTCGATTTTGAAGGTTGGATGTGAATGAGCCAACTTGTTTAAGACTCACTTCAAGTGAGTCAGATAGAAAAATGGAAACAGCACCAATCATGAAACCAAGAACCCACCATTTAATGGACGACTTATTCATTTGGGTGTGTTAACTGATGGAAAAAAGAAAGTTCAATTTCTTGTACCGGAAACCACAGCAACCTGCCCTCAGCCTCAGAGCCACATGAGCCTTAATTCATAAGTTCGGGAACCTGCAACAGAATTCTGAGAAATGGACATTTTCCGAAGATGCTAAAATGTCTGATCATGGAAAGCAAAGCCTTAAAATATCTTGTGGGAGAGCATTGGCCCAAGGGTTGATCTTCAATGAGAGGAAAACGTCTCCCACAGTTGATGAGCCTCCAAATTCTCCGCAAAAGGAAAACACGCTTTTATCTGCCCATACCAAGAGGTGGAAATCAATGTCTCTCATGTCCTTTGAACTCGTGCCCCTCTTGCCAGTTAATTCATTGCTGAAGTACCATCCTTAGGGATAACTAAGGAATCAAAGAATACAGATCTTTCAGAATCCTAGTCATTTTCCTCCAATTGGAATACTTACCCAAGTTCTTGTGACCGCCAGTACTGAATCTTCTGAGAACCCAGTGCAGCTACTCACCCAGACTCACTGGCATCTATGGTTAGCATAACTTAAAGGAGATGATCCAACGTGTCTCATTTTTTTATTTACTTTGCTGAGAGCAGGCACCACTTTGGAGCATTCGTTTTAGTGTTCAGGCCCAGAAAAACACTCTTGAAGCTTTGCACATTCAGGTGATACATATACATACGATCACGCTGTCTGTCATAAGGCCCATGACAGGAGAGGCTGTGAGTTACTCTATCTTGAGTTACTCTCCTGCTGAAGACGACTGATGAACCATGAAAGCATATAAGCTTATCTGCTTACATTTCCAGAATAAGCACTGCAAACCTTTGATAAATGGCAGGTCTTTGATTGAGTTAGATATAATGTTGTCTAGGTTATTCGAAGACTATGATTTTTGACTACCATACAGATTCCCTTGATCTGTTGCGTGAACTCTTTTGGAGATGGAGCATGTGGCAGTCAATCATCTCAGAAGGAGTGAAAGAGGAGATAGAGAATCAATCCAGATACCAAGATATTTGTGAAATCTTGATGAACGATATTTCAGCTGACCAGTTACCCAACAACCCATTTATTGAGAGACCTGTTCTGTGTGGCCTCAATACAGGCTCCTGATGCGAAGGGTGATAGCCAAACTCTATCAGTTGTCCCACTGGAGAGATATTTTCCCTACTTCTGAATAATCCAAAAAAGCATGACTAGGGGCTTTCAAAGGTAAATCATCTGACTGTCTACCCCATTTTGAGTGGGTGACCAGTTGGTATTTTTCTTTTCCTGCCCATCACCGCCAGCTTTAGCCTGGGGGTGAAAGAGAGTAAAAACATTAAAATGACCTCACACCATGTGAGAAAACTCCCATGTTTTGAGGTGAACATTAGATTTAAATGTTTCAAAAACAAACTTCTGCTTTGAGAGCCTGTTTATGAAAAATAACATTTTTTGGAAAAGCGTGACGACTGGCTTTCATGTTTGACAGATCAATCTGTCACACTATTCCAACATTGACAGGAATTGCTGTCATAGGGGCTCACAGCCATCTCTAAACTTGGCATATTGGGTAGCGACACAGTGAAAGATGGAAAACCCTCCCCTCCACTACTCTGTCTGTCAAACCCTAAATAAGACCCTCAGTCCCCTTCTTTACTACTTGAAACAAGGTGCCTGTATTCTTCCATAGAGACTGAGCCCTGTAGGGTCGCATATACTGCCTTAATTGGCAGCTTCATCCTAAAGTTGCAAAGTAGAAGTTCCATTTTTCTGTCCACCAGGGGCTATATTGCATACACTGCCCCAGTTCCTGCAACAGGTGTGTGCACCCACGGGGCACTATAGTATTACATAAAGGGCTGTAGACGCTCGTGTGTCCCATTCTGTAATACTGATAGCGATACATCGTGCCCCAGTGCTATCTTGAGAAGACATTCCCTCATTTTCACAAGGCATGGCTCCTAGCAAATGAGCTAATCAATTCGCCTCTGTGCCCTTGTGCTATGGACTCAGGAGTAGAGGCAATCAGCAACCTTATGAGACACACTGATAGTACGCCACAAAAAGGTGACACATCATTAACGTGCTGCCTGAGCACAGTCCACTCAAGGAGATCCCTCTGCAGGCAGGTGCAGTCACTCACAGCACTGGCCTGCAGGGGGATCTCTTTCTTCTTTCTGAAGTGCTGCCTGCACAGAAAAAGCCAAACTGGCTGCTCCAAGCAGCCGCTCCATCTTTCACTAATGCACTGCACCAAAGGCAGAGCGAATTTGTGGCTGCTCCGTGTCCAGCACATTAATTGTAACTGGGCACACTGACCATGTTTGCAACCGGTGCAGATGTTCAAAGGCGTGCTGCGGCACAAAGAGGGAAAGTGCACCCATTACACAGTATAGGCCGGCGTCACTCAATGTGGAAACATTAAGTCAATATTTGGGGTTTTCAGACGAAGCTCAGAGCACAGTCAATCTGCGCAGGTCAGGTGTGCTATCTTTTAAATTTATTGAGATGAACCTGTGCATTAATATTTTCTTTAGCTCTTTCCCCTTTAATTGATGTGGGCATGGAAAGCCCTTTCTGCACAGGTGACTGAAATTGCCAAATCATAATTCTTTACCTGGGCACCTTATCATCTGATATGTGTGCATATTGAGCGTAGGCCCTACATCTGGATAAACATGGCCCTGGAATCTTTGTCCACCATCTTCCCTTCCTCTTCTGTAATGATTTGTGATGCTTACAGGAAGATGAGTCCTAGTCTTCTTTGTACTCATGCTTTTGCACCATCTTCTCAGAAAGAGGTGAAGTTGAGCCCTATTTCTTGTGTCTCCAACTGTGCTTCTTTGAGGGAGTCAAATTGTATATATATGATTTTTCAAAACAGAGTTAACATACATTTGATTGCACTCTGCTGCTTGCTTCCAAAGCTCTGAGCTACTCATTGATGCCATGTTCACAGTCATCCTAAGAACAAAGTAACTGGACTTTCCAGTCTTTTAATTATGCTCCTGGAGTGCCATGAATGCCCATCATCTTCAAATGAACCCCCCAAATACATTCCATTCTGGCCTAAAGGACACTTCTGCCAATCTCTGATTAAACCACATTTTGCCTTTTCTGTGTGTGGAAAGCTCTGTCCACTTTCCTCCACCACCCCTAACTGGAACTGCTCGTCCACTCATCCCTGACCTATGACCATGCTGAAGCCCAGGGAGCTTTCTTCTAAATATGCATCCCAGCTGACACCTCCCCTCACCAGTCACCAGAGTCACCTTCAGGGGTGGAAGATTGAATCTACAAGTACTGCTGATCCTCATCTCTCCAAGTTTAGGATGTTTGCCAGTAGGAATGTGGGTATTTGCTATGTTATGTGTATTTGTAAAGCACATTATCACCCACCAGGGCATTCTAGCGCTGAGAAGGTGTGTGTGCCTAGCTCTGTCTATGGTAGGTTGGTTAACTGAAAATAGATTCAGGCAAATAAGAGAGGTTCCTCTGAAGTACATCAGTCTTCCAGTTTCTTTATTTTTTCAGTTAAAAACTGGAGACATCCCTTTTTTTGTAGCTTTCGCTTGCAAGAGATACAACAAGGAGCTTGAGGCCCGCCCATTGCTCATCATTCATTGGCTTCTCTGTCACTCTTATTTGCAGCTTTCTAATTTGCAAATATGAGCTGTTTTCATTTTCTCGTCTTTCTGCTGGAGCATGGACCAAGTACTGATTGCTTCAGTTTGATTGCTGTCCTTCCACTGATGGTGCTGTGATTTAGGCACTACTTTTATTTTGTTTTCTTCACTGTCGCCCTTGCTGAACCACATTCTAATTCTAGTTATGTTTTACCATGCCACACACACTTCAAAGAACCTCTTTTCTCCTTTGAAATGGATGTTTATTTGGACATCAAAAGTTTATCAGCTTGTATTGTGACAACAGATGTTATCTGTTTCCAAATTTATTTTTCACTCAGACATGGACATGGGCGCAATGTCTTTCTTTATGTGATAGGATTTTTGCCAATTTTCATATATGTTTTTCTTTTTTACGCACAGGGAGAGTAACTGATTTGTTCAGAATCACAGGGGTGTTGTGCTGAGAAATAAAAAGCATTGGCAATGCCAATAGGTCTTGCCTTTGTAACTGTTGGGTTAGCTATTGCCTTTTGATCATGATGCACAGCAACTGCCCTGCTGACTTTGGCAATGATTTGAAGCCATGCTGTATAGCAGTGTGGCTAAAAATAGTAATTCAAAATGATAATGATTCATCCAGCACTAATGCATTTTTTTTATAAAAGACCATTAGCCCTGGCTGCATCACAGCACTTTTTAAAATTAGTTTCAAGCAACAAAGCACTTGTGCTGCTGTACAGCATGGTTACAAAACAATGTCAAAGGCAATAGCTCTCGTAGGTGAGACATATTGGCTTTTCAAATGCTTGTTGTCTTAGAACTCTCACCCATACACCACTTTGTAAAAAAAACTTGGGATGCTTCCCCATTTGAACAGAAAAAACAAAAACAAAGAAATAGGAGGGTTGATGTACTTCAGAGGTACCTCTCTGATTAGTCTCAGGAAGATGAGATGACCTTCCAAAATGACCCTCCAAAAAAACTTCCCAGTCTCTCTTCTTTTTATATGGTTAATTAAAAAGCCAGGTCAACAGCTTCAAGCGGAATTTAAGAAGAGAGAATGAGGTTCTGAGGTGGAGTGGGAGGCCATTTGGTACTTAAGGAGATATGTTAGAGAATGTTTGTCTTCCTGATCTGTTTCTGTGTATGCATGAGAGGTGTACAAGTAGGAATCCTGCAGAGCAGAGGTGTCTGGGTAGTTAGTGGAAGGAGAAGTGTTTGTTCAGGTTGGTGGGGCCTAAGTTGTGTAGTGTCCTGAATCTGTGTGTGAGGGGTTTGAAATGAACACAATTGTGTCTTGGGAGCCGTTGAAGCTCCCTGAGGTGAGGTGTGCTGTGAGTTCTGTGTGAAGTCAACGATAAGTCTGGACAACAAATTCTGGGTGCATTGTAATCATCTAGTGAGGTGCTTGGTGATCCCAGTGCAGAGGGTGTTCCTGTAGTTCATGTTTCTGGTGACTAGGCTGTGTCACAGATTTTCTAGTGTTGTTTGGGAGCCATTTGAAGATCTTCAGTGTGTGGAAGCAGGATGCAAATGACAGGGATGACTTGTACAATCACGTCCAGTTTGCTGCCAATGATTATTCTAAGGTTCCTTGCGTGGGTGCTGGGTGTGGGTCTGAGTTTGGACGGCCACTAGTTAGAGTCCCATGTTGAGGTGTTCTTCCTGAAGATCACTACTTGTCGGAGTTGAGCATGTGAGAGTTGGTTTTCATTCAGTTAGCAACTTTGGTCATACAGAGAGTGAACTTGTTTCTTGTGTTGAGAGTTTTGTCCAAGAGGGAGAGTATAAGTTGTGTAGCATCGGCTAAGGAGATGATTTTGATGTTATGTGTGCAGGTGACATGGTGACATGGGCCAGAGGGATCATGTATGTGTTAAAGAGGATGGGGCAAAGTGATGGCACTCTTTAGATGAGTTTGCGGGGTTCCAGGGAGTAAGGTACTAGGCAGACAGTTTGTGTTCCATCCATGAGAAAGGAGCTGGTCCAGCAGTAAGTGGGTCCTTGGATGCCAATGTTGTGCAGGCAGCTAATGAGGATGGGATGTGAGACCATGTCAAACACTGCAGAAAGGGTCAGGAGAATGAGGACTGCCATCTCTTCTCCCTCATGGATCATGTGAATATCATCTGTGACAACGAAGTCTGCTGTTTCTGTAGTTTTAGTTTTGAATGCCAGGGGACACCAAAGTAGTCCACAGAGTGTTCATCCAGAGTCCAAAGACATGATGTTGAGGTTGATGACAATTTATTCGTGTCGAGAAATGCCGAATCCAAAATTAGTTTTGTTTAAAACACGACTTTCCGACGCATCTGTGCACGGGGCACTTTTTATCAGGCTTATCATGCTTATCATGGCCTCCACCTTCAGCGATACCTTTTCAGAGGTCTCCGAGGATAAACCCTAATTTTTTTAACCTTGAATTCCAAACTTGCCTTGATAAAGTCTATGTGACGAAACACGTGTCGGCTGTAGTTTTGATTCGTCATTTCTCAACAAGAATAAATCATCATCAACCTCAATATCATGTCTTTGGACTCTGTTTGTACTTTTCCACTTGGATGAACACTCTGTGGACTACTTTGGTGTGCCCCTGGCATTCAAAACTATGTCCTTCTCTCACTGGCCTTCTAGTCAGTGATACTTCGACATCCTTGGTGGTTGGATGCCACCCCAGGTTTAGCACCCACTTGGCATAAGGACTTAGAATCTCTCCCAACAAACATACTTACCCATCAGGATTGGATGTGCAAACCTCTTTGGCATTAACCACCTGTTTATTTATTCTCATTTCTGTAGATTTGTTTCCCCTGAATCCGCTTTGCTTGGCGTCGAGGAACTGCTGGTTGCAGAGGTGGTTAGTGAGGCATTGGTTGATTCGTTTCTCTAAGACTTTTGATGGGTGTGGTATGAGGGAGATTGGGTCTCTAGTTGGAAAGTGTGGGTGGGTCAGCAAATGGTTTCTGGCCTCTTTACAGTGCTGGAAGCAGAGGTCAGGCCACAATATTTTATTTACTGCTAGTAAGTTTCACCGTGACAGGTCTTTGTTGAGAAAGACGGTGAGAGAGCGTAGTTTAAATATTATATATCTAGATGTGAAATGCTTACAAATAACAAAGCTGCATTAATAGTTATAAAATATTATTCATTTGAAATATGTTCTAACATACCTATAAACGTGAAGAATTATTATATGCATAAACTAATGTCGACTGTAAGAAATAATTGCTTGTACTATGATTAATTGAATACGTTAACATCTACGAAGATTGTATTTATTAGCATCCATAAGTCTTAAGTTAGAGTGAGTCGAAAAACTAGCTGTGTAACTCTCATATTAAAGCATATTTTTCTGTTTCTTCAGTGTGCTGACTCGCAAAAGGCCATGACCCAGCAATTGTTCTTTTCTCCGTTTTATATAACATTGCTAGTTTTTCTCATCCGCATGCTAGCTGCTTTATTATAAAGTTATATGCTTTGCAACAAAATATGGACACTTTCAAGGACATTGAACCACGGAAAAGAGAACACTTGACCCGAAGAGTGTGCCAGAAAATGAAGTAACCCTGGATGTGCCACCTACGAAAAGCGTCAATTATGAAGACCAATCAAAATGTTATAAGTTATCGTGAAATGACAAGTGCATTACTTAATGTATAATTTGATAGGTTACAGATAGTGGGGTGTAGTGACTATCCAATAGAATTTTGGGGGAATGTATTATGAAAAAGGGATAAAAACCCATGACACAGGAGACTCGGGGAACTAGGTAGGGAATGATATCGATTGCATCCAGAAACTCTGTCACTCTGTTTGGTGACTTGAGACTTAATGAACCATCCTCACCCTTAGTCGCCCCATTACACTTTCTTCCTTATGAGGAAAGTGTCCCCTGCCCTTAGACTAGATAGACTGACGGCGATTCAACTGATATCCTGAAGACGAAGACTGATCCTGTATGCTGACCTATCCTGAGGAGGGTAATTATGACTGTTGCTATTGAAGTTCGTTTATTTGCCTTTCCTTTCTAGGTACCAACTGCTGTGTATTTTTTATTAGAGACCTTAGTTAGATGTTTTCCAAATTGATGTTCTAAATTGTTTTGCATGAAGCCCAACATGCTGATGCTAATTAGTGGCTAGATGAGGAATTCACCTTGACTGACGTAACTGACGTGACTGACATGGTGCTAAGATATATACTATCTTATGTTTGTGATCTTTGTATTGTTGAAACCTTATCATAGTTGCCGCATTGTGACTATACTCTTTGCTTCTTGGTTTTGAGATTAATACATCTGCTATTAGATTGTAATCAATAGGGAATAAAATTCACAAAACTTCAATAAGGTGTGGTTATTCATGACTGAAAGGTCATGGTTGCGTTAACGATCTTAACTAATGTCTAAATTGAGATATATTGTGGTGATATATGTTGACAATATTATTGATATATTGCTTGATATATTGATCAGTTACCTCGTCTTACGGTGTCTCACCACTGGGTCCAAAGATTCATCGGCCTAAAACGAGTCCTAAAATGCATAAATTAGCATAGAAGGACGCGTTATCAGTTCTGGTAGCAGAGCGACGGTTTGGCCCTTGGGGGCCCTAGGACGGAGTTTCATTGTTTAATTTGTTTTTTCTGTAATAATGCAATTTGGTGAAATGATGGGTTGCTAAGCTCGCCATGGCTTTCCCGGGATCTCGGAGCCTGCCTAAATGAGTTGGGAATGTTCTTGGCGCCATAGTATGAATGGTTAGGGTCTTTGCGCTTGCCAAAGCTTATGCATGTTGCAGGTGGTTGTGAAAAATTTGTGTGTATTTAGGCCAAATTAAGTGTTGTTTAGCAGGAGTGGGCGTACTCCACAGTATGAGAGTAGGGAAGTTGGCGTACTTCATATGAATGTAGCGCTTGTTGCTCAAAATTATGCACGTGGTTGGTTGTCGTGTACGGACCTGTCGAGGTCTAAGACTCCAGAGTATGATGATAAATGTGGTTCATGTTGTAATCTGTGCGGTTTAGTAGGTCAATCGGGCGTGGTTGACAAGTCGAGTTTTATGTTATAATGCATGTATGAAACCTTCAATGGAGATTTGACAAATTCTAAAGTGCACTAGAAGGAGTCATTGACAAGTCGAGAGTAGAATTTGCGGGTCGAATTCTGCTTGTGTATGCGGGAACTGAGAAGGAGAGAGTAGCGGCCGAGGCTTCAAGTGAAATCTCTGTAAAGTTCTGAAGCGAATGTGTTACCCTTCCTGTAGTAAACCGGCAGGTTTGTGTTGTCATTTTAAGGTGCTCGCAATAATTTGCATTAGTTTGTGTGAGTTGTAAGGGTCAGTGAGGAGCGGACAAGCCGCAAGACTTTGTCAGCTGCTGTGTGTGTGAGTGTGACGTCAGTGGTGCCGCGCTGAGATAGGTCAGATGTCGAGAGGGGTCGCGCACGGATTGGCTGCCGTCCGTTAGAGGCAATAGGTTGAGAAAGGGCAGGTGAAGAGTGTCCTGGGAACTAAGCCATTTCTGATTGAATACAAGTATAAGAGATCGCAAAAATGAATTTTGTCAAAGCATTTAAGAGCGCTCTAAAGGGAGATGTGTATATTGTTGCAGCGATGGAGAACCCACACCACCTGAGGGTACTCCGGCTTACACGGTTATGGAAGAGAAAGGTGTTGCACCTTGTTTATGGATGAAACAGTGGCGCAAATTAACAGAAAAAGAAGGGTGTTTAGCGTTTCCAGAGCATGGGACGTTTAATCCAAAGGTACTAGAAAATCTGAGGTGGATGTTAAGTACACAGAAGCCACCTCCGAGACCGGCACAATGCGAGGCTTTGGCGATTTGGGACTTGATGGCCCTTAAACATAGACAAGAAAGGTTTCAGAGAAGGCTGAGAAGGGCAGAAAAATCATATGCAGAGGCTAGGTGGGACAACGAGAGCATAATGTGGAGACGGGGAATCGTAGATGGGTTGAAGTTATTCCCAGCAATAACCCAAGGAGAAGAGACACAGGAAAAGAAAGCCTCCTGTAAAACCAACAAAGATTCAGGCAAAACTAAAGAAAATAAAAGGTCCTGGGAAGAGGAAGATGATTCAGATGATGAGGAATTTATGGATAGATTGTTACATGATCGTCCGCCACCATATGCGGTGAGTGACAGTACTCCAAGTACTAGCTTGGATCCTGGGAACCAGACGCAGGAAAAGGGAGTTACTGATACAGTACAGACTAGCGATACAGCTTTGATACAGAATGGTGTCAGTGTACCCACTGCACCAGACCTGCCGATACAGTTGCAGCCTCCACCGCAGATAAAGAGAATCTACCCTGATGTTCCAGTGCTTGAGACTACTACAAACTTGATAGTGCCGCCAGACCCGATATACACAAAGCCAAAGTTAATACAGATTGAATCGACTCCGAAGCTAATGTCTCAACCACCACAGTTGATACCAGGGTATAACCCTGTAGCGGGACCACCGTTAGTACCTGTACCGGGTACACTGGAGCAGACCTATGGTGTTGACGCCCCAAGAAGTCTGGGTCCAGGTCAGGCACCTGCCGCTATATCGTTACCCATTACTGTTGGTCCCCCGGTACCATTGTATGCACAAGGTAAATCAGGGATGTGTGATCAGGGAGTGATGACTCAGGAAGCGATAAGAGGAGGGCCTATGAGAACACCCCAGATAATGGCCCCTGGAGAACAAGTAAATGAGCCACCGAGACCCTTAATGGACCTTAGTCCAGTAGGGGCACCTCTCGAAGCAATGCGTCAAGCAGGGTTGGGAGATTTAACTCCCCAAACTATGAGTACAAATACCTCACACACCCCCATGATACATGCAGGGAATATTTCACTGCAGGGTTTTACAGTACAGCAATTAAATGAGTGGTTAGAGAAAATTTGTACCTCACAAAAGACTGCAATGACTACCATTGAACCTGAGAAAGAAAAACAAGATGAATACTTGAATTTTGTACGACTAGGGGCAGAAGCTGCCGAGTTAGTGGAAGGAACAATGGGAGTAAATAGGTTGGAATCATACACTGAGGCAGAATTGAGGTACTTATGCCCCAAGATTACCAAAGAGGTAGGCAAAGTACATCAGAGATTAGCGAATTTGGCAGATAAATATAATATTGATATCGGAAACACTAAGCATTTGAAAAGAGGTTACAGATTAGATTTTGACTCCAAAGATTTTGAAAACATGAGATCTGCAGGCATGAAGGCACATCTGAGAGAACTGTTGCAACGTGCACAAGTATGGGGTGCATTGGAGAAATGGGAAGGCCGATGGGCAAAGAAAAGAGATAAGGGAAAGGGAGATAATCCAGGGTCCAATGAAGTTAGGACGTCACCTGACCTGGGATCGGTAAAAATCTTACCTATGAGAGATACAGCTGGTGGTGTTTTAGTGCATGTGCCGTGTTCTAGAGGAGATATTTTATCTTTTACGAACGATTATCCTAGATTAAGAGAGAAGCCGATTGAGTGGTATCAACAAACGGACAGGTTTGTGAAACTTGCAAAGTGTCTCTGGGAAGACTTGAATACTTTATTTGAGATCATTGTTCCGCCTGATTTGTGGCTCGAGTGCAAGAGAGGGGTAGATTGGCCAATGAAGGAGCCGGCAAGAGATAAGGTGACTGGAGCACCTTCAGAAGAGGTGATGAAATATTATCATAAAGTAATTGAGTTCTTGAAACAAAAGGTGTCGCCGAAGGTGACCGATTGGCAGAAAATCGACCGGACCTCTCAAGAGGTTAAGGAGTCAATACATGCTTATTACGAGAGATTATTGAAAGCGTTCAAACATTACAGTGGTACTGAGACTATCGAACCGAAGGACATGAATCACCTTGTGTTTAGATTCGTTGAAGGGTTGAGACCAGAGGTTAGCCAAATGATTAAGAATCATTTGATTTGTTGGATTGATGAGGTGTTGCAGTATGCAAAATACTGTAGTGATGAGATTGAGTTGAAGCAGAAGAAGTTGAAGGAAAAGGTGATGGTGATGCAGATAAGGGCTGCCCAAGCTGGAATACAGGGAAATGGAGTTCAGCAAATGATACAGCAACAACCGCAAATGAATGGTGTGTTTCAGGTTCAACCAAGAGGCAGAGGTCGAGGGTTTGTGAACCGTGGTTTGGACATGAATAATGTTGTTGTTCAAAATGATGTTCAAGGAGTAAAAAGGATGTCACCATGTCACGCGTGCAGGGGCATGGGGCACTGGAAACGGGAGTGCCTGAATATGGTGCAGTTCAGCAGAGCATTAATGTTGGTACATTACAAAATTCACGAGGTCCAAAAGTGAGACATCAAAACCCGAATTTTCAGAATAATTTGGTACAAATGCAAGGGGTACAGCCCATGCAGCAGACGCAAATGCCGCGTTTTCAGTCAGTACAAATGCAACCAGTACAGCAGCAGATTCCTATGGTGCCTAGACAGCAAATGCAATTACAGATGGCTATGATGGGACAGCAACAGGTGATGCTTCCTCAGCAGGTCACAGGCCAGGTAACCAATCAAAATAATACTGTGCAACAATTCCCATTACGAGGTGAAAATGGCATGAATGAGGATTGGTCAGATGACAGCTCAGACAGTGAAGAGTGCAGGCTTGCAGCATCTCTAGAGGTGGCTCAGAGAGGCCCATACGTAGAGGGAAAAGTAATGGGCTATAAGGTTTCATTTTTGGTCGACACAGGAGCTACACGCTCTACAGTTCGAAGTGCAGAAGTCCCGAGATTACCTCTCTCAGGGCGTACTATACGAGTGGTTGGTGTGGCAAATCAGTACCTGACTAATCCGATTACTGATCCGGTGCAGGTTGAAATTGGCAACTTTCAAGGGCTGCATAGATTTGTTGTATGCGATTCAAGTCCAGTATCCTTACTAGGAAGGGACTTACTGTGTAAGACAAAATGTTCAATTACATGTTCCAACGATGGAATAGAAGTACAGACAAATAGTGACGATGAGGTAGATGAGAGTCAATTCATAGCGGGAAGGAGGAGAGACAAATGAAGACTACCCTTTGATTACTTTATTCCCAATGAATACTTTGATCGACCTACCTGTTGAACTACAAGGGACCGTGACAGAGAAAGTGTGGGATTTGACTGAGAAAGAAGTAGGATTGATAAAAGGAGTAGAACCAGTCAAGGTTCAGATAAAGCCGAATGCAGTGTTCCCACAAGTGTCACAATACCACATGACCCAAGACGTCCTCATCGAGGTGTCACAAATAATTGCAGATTTTCTCAGACAGGGAGTCCTGAAAGAAGTCTTGAGCAGTCCGTGTAACTCTCCCATAATGGGTTTAAAGAAGCCCTGTGGAAAAGTTCGAATTGTGCAGGATTTGAGGAAAATAAATGAAATTGTGTTAAAATGCTGCCCTGTGGTACCTAACCCAGCGGTAATAATGTTCCAGGTTCCTTGTGATGCTGAATGGTTTACTGTGGTAGACCTATCACAAGCATTCTTTTTTTCGATACCCCTTCATGAGGACAGCCAATTTTTGTTCAGTTTCAAATTTTTGGACAAGGTGTACAGTTGGTGCAGAATTCCTCAAGGGTTCTCAGAGTCACCATCCATCTTCAATCAAATATTGAAGAAGGACTTGGAACCTCTTGTGCTGCCTTTTAATTCGACTCTTGTGCAGTACATTGATGATTTGCTAATTGCATCCAAAACCAGAGACAGTTGTAAATATGATACCATTGCATTATTGAATCATTTGGGAAAGAATGGACACAAGGTGTCACCCAGAAAGTTACAATACTGTCAAAAAGAAGTGAAATACCTGGGACATTTGATTGAGAAAGGGTCTTGAAGAATATCAAAGGAAAGAATAACAGTTGTTTTGCAGATGAATCCCCCAACAACAAAAAGAGATGTCAGGATGTTTTTGGGAATGGTGGACTACTGTCGTCAGTGGATACCCAACTTCTCAATCATCTCAAAGCCTTTAATAAAATTGACAGGAAAAGAAGTCAAGGATGAGCCATACACAATAACTTTGACAAAAGAGGAGCTTGAATCATTTGTAGAATTAAAAGAATGCATGTGCAGGGCACCAGCATTAGGAATGCCTGACTATGAGAAACCTTTTCTGTTGTTTTGTCATGAACGTGATGCTTGTTCTTTGTCTGTTTTAACACAGGTCCGCGGAGATGCAAATCGCCCTGTAGCATATTTTTCAGCTACTTTGGACCCTGTCGCAGCAGCCTTACCGGGTTGTTTGCGGGCAGTTGCAGCAGTTGGTCAAAGCCTTTCACAATGTGAAGGCATAGTCATGGGATACCCTCTGACAGTAATGGTTCCACATTCAGTTGAAATTCTGTTGACACGAATTAAGACACAACACATGACAAATGCACGTCCCACTAGATATGAGACGATTATACTGGGGTCACCAAATGTCACACTAAAGAGATGCACTGTGCTGAACCCGGCAACCTTACTTCCCAATGAAAATACTGAAATCAAAGATGGGGAAGAATTTAACCATGATTGTCTTGAGGTGACTGAGCTCTGTACCAAACCTCGCCCAGATATACAGGATACCCAGTTAAAAGAAAACGATTGCATTATGTTTGTTGATGGGTCCTGTCTAAGAGATTCAGCAGGAACATTGAGAGCCGGTTACGCAGTATGTACCATAACTGGCATTGTCGAAGCCTCCTGGCTCGAGAAAGTGTTTTCTGCACAAGTGGCAGAATTAATAGCTCTTACTAAGGCATGTCACGCAGCCGTAAATTTGAAAGTCACTATCTATACGGACAGCAGATATGGATTTGGAATTGTGCATGATTTTGGCCAACCCTGGTCACAGAGGGGTTTCATGACCTCCTCTGGTTCTCCTGTGAAAAACGGTGAACAAATAAGAGATTTGTTACATGCGATTCAGTTACCTCTCGAAGTTGCCGTGGTGAAGTGCAGTGCTCACACCAGATCACAAGATTTTGTGTCTATGGGAAACAGCTATGCAGATCAAGTCGCAAGATTTTGTGCATTGAACTGTATATCGTTTAAAGAGCAGTGGGAATTGTTACCACAAACTGAAAACGACACAAGTTTAAGTCTAGCATTACGAATGGTTGATACCTTAGATGAACTGAAAACATTACAAAGTCGTGATAGCAAAGAAGAAAAACGTTCCTGGCAGAGAATGCAATGTGTACAAAGAGCAGATGATCTATGGGTTTCAGAAGAGGGAAAATTGGTTCTGCCAAATAGTCTTTTATCACAGTTTGCCCGGCTCTATCATGGCCAGGCACATCTGGAAAGAGATGCCATGATCAGGTCCTTTAAGATTGATTGGTTCAATTCAAAATTCAGACATGCCGCAGAAATCACTTGCCACAGGTGCGTCATCTGTCAACAGATGAATACTGGAAAAGGAACTGTGGTAACTTTGAGCCACATTGGGAGAACTGGAGGTCCATTCAACAAAATGCAAATGGATTTTATCGACATGCCTGTTTGTGGAGGATTGAAGTACGTGTTGGTGATTGTGTGTGTTTTCAGTCATTGGATTGAGGCATATCCCACACGTAGGAATGACAGTCTTACAGTTGCAAAATTACTACTCAGGGAGCTGATACCAAGATTCGGGTTTCCGGTTTCTATAGAATCAGATAGGGGGAGAAACTTCGACAATGAGGTGATTAAACTTCTGTGTGCCGCACTCAACATTGAACAAAAGCTGCATTGTAGCTATCGCCCTGAAGCATCAGGACTAGTTGAACAGATGAATGGTACTTTAAAATCAAGAATGGCAAAAATGTGTGCAGCTGCAAACATGAAGTGGCCAGACGCCTTACCTCTAGTTCTGATGACTATGAGAAATACCCCAGACAAGAAGACGGGATTATCTCCCCACGAAATTCTCATGGGCAGAGCTATGAGATTACCAGCAGTACCTACAAATGCACTAGTGAATATTACAGATGATATGGTGTTGGATTACTGCAAAGGTTTGGCTGACGTAATTCGCTCTTTTTCTCACCAGGTGGAAGCTAACACGTTGCCACCGATTGGCGATCCAAGTCACTCTCTGCAAGCTGGAGATTGGGTGGTTGTCAAGAAACACGTGAGAAAATCGTGTCTTGAGCCGCGTTGGAAGGGGCCGTATCAAGTAATTTTGACGACTACCACTGCTGTGAAGTGTGCCGGGGTTCCCAACTGGATACATGCCAGTCACACGAAAAAGGTAACGTGTCCTGTGTAGGAGGAACTTGAAGTTTCTGGTACAGCAACTTCAGGAAGAGAAGTCTCAGAGTCAGAGATCAGTCGAGAAGGAACTGAGACTACTAGAGAGCCCACTGAGAATAGCCTTGTCCCTCAAACTGTCAATGAGTTCGAGAGAGGTGACAGAGTGCCTATATCAGTCGAGGCAGCAGGAGAACTAAGCCAAGGAGAAGTTCTCCCAGAAGTAGACGAGTACGGGTTAGAGTCCGAACCCAACATAGAACCAGAAGACGAAAGAGAAGGAGAAACTGTAGATACAAATCAAAACGTGTCAGAGTCTCCTGAACCAGTTGCAGGTCCGTCAAGAGGAAACACCATATCACAAGAGGAGGGTGCTGTCCAGCGTCCTGAAGGAAAACATCGAACCAAGACACATAGAGGCGATAATTGGCCAGACAAGTCACATCCTAAAATAAGAGAGGTATCGAATGACACAATAATAGAAGAAAGTGATACTTCACAAGCAGATGATCTGAGTGAAGGAGAACAACAAGGTGAACGAAGGTTAAAAAGAAAAAGTATAGCGAACAGAAGATATACAGGTCCTGAATGGGCATATGCTACAATCTCTGAATGGCATCAAGAATTCTTAGCATTCTGTTTTGATCGAGAAGTACCAGGCCAGTATTACGGTACCTGAACAAAACTCAAGGAAGACTTGGCTAAGTCTGAAAATTTTGAAAACTAAAAAGAAAGAAACTCTAGAAAACTACTGGAAGTGACACTAAAACCGGACTTGACTTTTAAAGAAACCTGATTACGACAAGTTGGTAACAGGAATCGACAAAAAGGGGTCCTGGAGTGAGTGAAGACGCTGTAATATACGCAAAGAGTTTATCATCAAGTTGATTGTTGATCTGCTATTCTGATTCTATACAAACATGGCTTACAATAGGAATAGTAGCAAAGGGAGTAGGGTATGTGGTTGGTTAGGTCTTATAATAAGTGTTGTATGTGCAGTAATGATTGTGGGAGTGATTGTGGGAATGCCATGGAGAGAGAAAGAAACTATTAATGCAACTTCGAAACCTGAAACTACCACTACTAAACTAACACCGTGGGAGAGATTTGAGCAAGATGCGAGACATATGCATGAAGGGACTAATGCAAAAGGAGAACTATCTACTAATGTCTTCTATCGCTTACTAAACGAATATGTGGAAACTATGGATGCAAAAGATTGTTATGTATGTACTAAAATTCCTTCGTCTGTACAGGAGGGAGTTACCTATCATAGCCTCCCTCTTACCTATGGAATTAGTTGAAGCTTGCTATTAACAAGATTCTATAATCAAGAGCATGTGCAATACTTTTATTAAAACTTGGATGTTGTGTTTTCTTTTGTGCCTGTGATTGAATTCCTAAATAGATTAGCAAAAGAGCATGATATAAAAATAGTTAGAGGATTCTTGAGCCAACACTTACATTTGGAACTGCTTATGCACATCGCAACAATTTGACTTGCTTATTGTCTCCTGTAGAGAAAAGCTTTTTAGATTACACAGATGATAGACGCAAAGCACTGAAAGAAAGATTAGAAAAAGGATTAGAGAAGCGTACTTATGCAAATGATTATGCTTACACTGCAATCAAAACGCAAGGCAAATTAGCTATAGACGCATTACATGTAGGAAGGCTCTGTGTATATAGGCCAAAATCTGATCAAGATAATATATTTGTGGGTACGAGTGAATGCAGACATGTGTTTTTGTTTCAGAGTAAATGGACCTTTATGTTAAATGGACAAGAACCAGCGATCCCTGGAATCTATTATATCTGTGGACTAAATGCATATTACCGTCTCCCTAAGGGATGGTATGGGACATGTTATTTGGGAATAGTATTTCAAAAGATATACCAGATTGATGACTTAAAACAAATACCTAAGACGTCTGAATTGCAACATTCTAGACAAAAACGAGAATCAGTGGCAGCTGTCATTGCTGATATATTTGGAGCTATAATACCATCAGTAGGGGTTATCTTGAATTCTATGAAAATTCAAAAGTTGTCTACTATAGTGGATAACATGTTGACAAATTTTACAGGAGCCATACCCCTGATGGATACTGAACTTGCTGCAGAAAGAGCTATGACTCTTCAAAATCGGCTTGCTTTAGACATTCTTTTAGCAAAGAGTGGAGGTGTCTGCAAAATGCTTAATGAGCGTCATTGTTGCTCATTCATACCAGATAACAGTAAGAAAATTAGAAGCATGCTTACTAACCTTACTAGAGATAGTACAGACTTGAAGGATCTGAAAGAACCTGGTGTTTGGGAGAAATTTGGGAAAGGAATTGACCGAGTGGGAAGCTGGTTTACCAACATTTGGAATGGGGTACTTGCAAAAATTATGATGGGTCTATTAATTGTTTTGGTTTGTCTATTAGGATTATGGGGGGCATGCAAAATCAATGACAAAGTAAAAAGAAATTGGACTAAAAGAGCCCGACGAAATGAAGAAAAGGAAAGAGAGAAAATGTTCAATGAAATATGGGAAAACTCACATAAAGGGCAAGATGTCGAAATGCGTATTATGCGCAAGGTGAAAAATTAAGATCAAAAAGAAATTTGTGTGATGACGAGCGTCATCAGAAGAGGGACTGAGAGAGCGTAGTTTAAATATTATATATCTAGATGTGAAATGCTTACAAATAACAAAGCTGCAATAATAGTTTTAAAATATTATTCATTTGAAATATGTTCTAACATACCTATAAACGTGAAGAATTATTATATGCATAAACTAATGTTGACTGTAAGAAATAATTGCTTGTACTATGATTAATTGAATACGTTAACATCTACGAAGTTTGTATTTATTAGCATCCATAAGTCTTAAGTTAGCGTGAGTCGAAAAACTAGCTGTGTAACTCTCATATTAAAGCATATTTTTCTGTTTCTTCAGTGTGCTGACTCGCAAAAGGCCATGACCCAGCAATTGTTCTTTTCTCCGTTTTATGTAACATTGCTAGTTTTTCTCATCCGGATGCTAGCTGCTTTATTATAAAGTTATACGCTTTGCAACAAAATATGGACACTTTCAAGGACATTGAACCACGGAAAAGAGAACTCTTGACCCGAAGAGTGTGCCAGAAAATGAAGTAACCCCGGATGTGCCACCTACGAAAAGCGTCAATTATGAAGACCAATCAAAATGTTATAAGTTATCGTGAAATGACAAGTGCATTACTTAATGTATAATTTGATAGGTTACAGATAGTGGGGTGTAGTGACTATCCAATAGAATTTTGGGGGAATGTATTATGAAAAAGGGATAAAAACCCATGACACAGGAGACTCGGGGAACTAGGTAGGGAATGATATCGATTGCATCCAGAAACTCTGTCACTCTGTTTGGTGACTTGAGACTTAATGAACCATCCTCACCCTTAGTCGCCCCATTACACTTTCTTCCTTATGAGGAAAGTGTCCCCTGCCCTTAGACTAGATAGACTGATGGCGATTCAACTGATGTCCTGAAGACGAAGACTGATCCTGTATGCTGACCTATCCTGAGGAGGGTAATTATGACTGTTGCTATTGAAGTTCGTTTATTTGCCTTTCCTTTCTAGGTACCAACTGCTGTGTATTTTTGATTAGAGACCTTAGTTAGATGTTTTCCAAATTGATGTTCTAAATTGTTTTGCATGAAGCCCAACATGCTGATGCTAATTAGTGGCTAGATGAGGCATTCACCTTGACTGACGTAACTGACGTGACTGACGTGGTGCTATGCTGAACTAAGACATATATGGGGTTCTATGCATTTTGATTTGTTTACCTTCATATTACTATCTTATGTTTGTGATCTTTGTATTGTTGAAACCTTATCATAGTTGCCGCATTGTGACTATGCTCTTTGCTTCTTGGTTTTGAGATTAATACATCTGCTATTAGACTGTAATCAATAGGGAATAAAATTCACAAAACTTCAATAAGGTGTGGTTATTCATGACTGAAAGGTCATGGTTGCGTTAACGATCTTAACTAATGTCTAAATTGAGATATATTGTGGTGATATATGTTGACAATATTATTGATATATTGCTTGATATATTGATCAGTTACCTCGTCTTACGGTGTCTCACCACTGGGTCCAAAGATTCATCAGCCTAAAACGAGTCCTAAAATGTATAAATTAACATAGAAGGACGCATTATCAACGGTATGAAGCTAATGAGAGTTTTAGGACAAGTAAACAATACAGGCTGGTTTTTGGTTAGCAAGTTAAAAGACTGATAGTAGCAGTTCGTGTAAAATTATTTTACATTTCCCATAATGTGCCTTAACTTAAATTTCGTTTTTCAAACGGCAGGAACAAAAAGGTGAAGTAAGCAGTTTGCTATGGTAAAGACATGTTAGAACAGAAGCTTTGTTTGAATGAAAGTAAATACTGAGGGAATACCTCAACATTCTGATACATCAAGTTAAAGTTAATCCTTCGGTCTCCTATGTGTTCATCTCAATTGATCTCTATACTTGGCAATGTAGGCTTATATGGTTTGAATGAGGCAATGTAATACCCACCTAAATTACAATCACTTGAGCAACAGAGGGAAAATTATGGTATGCTGTAATGTGACCCTTGCAGGTCTGCTGAAGAAATTGGCCAGCTCTATACTTAGGTTTATGAACAACTTTTGTTAGACATTGTTCGTACATGTTTAACATGAAAGACCAGACACTATTATATTTTTGATCACATATGTGACTGGGATATCAGAGTCCCCGAGAAGATCAGATGATCACTTTATATATTGTGATCTGTTTTACTGGTGGTTATGGATGTCTGTTGTTAATCCACAAGTACCTCACTCTCGTTACTCTTCCTTTGTAGGGTTCTCTTTCAATTTAGTCTCTCAAACTCCCCTCCTGTTGTTCATTCTTGCTACTGATGCCTTCTTGCCTTTCTTAAAACTTTCAACACAGTGGCCAGGTTCCCTCAAAATAAATCACATATGGCCTAATTAATGAAGGTGTGTTTTCCAACACTTCCCTCCTAGTGTCTCAAGTGCATGAATGTGTTGATAGAACCACTGAGACCTTTTTCCTGTCTCACATGGTGTTTCCCAGTGTTGCATGCCCTTGGTGCCACCACCTATACCAGTGCATAACAGAAAAAAGCAGCACTGGCCTGTGGCCATGACTCTCCCCTGGATATGTGCCAATGGTATCCAAAGGGTCCTCCTCCTTTCCTTGGTCGCTGGATACCGGTGGGTCAGTTGCCATCACTGGGGATTCCCTGCTTGCTTTTCTGTGGCTCACATCCGCCTCGAGGTGGTCTGGGTCACCGCTTGTGATACCTGGTCTGGCCTTTCCATTCCGCAGCGTCCTGCTTTCATTCTTCTGTTCCTTCCATCACTGGTGTTCGTCCTCCTCTGCTCATTGTCTCTTTTGCGCCTCTGATGTCTCTCAACTTCCTTCTCCCATCACCGCTTGTATTCCACCATGTCCTTTTTCCAAGTCGTCCTTCAGCCGATTGTTGCCACAACTAAAACGTCGACCTCCGAATCTCTACAGGATGTTTTAGCAGCCTTCTTGTGGTGCCTGCATGGCATCATAAAGCCATCACATGGGGATTGCAGCAAAATTTCACTAGGCTAGCTGGGGTCATCTCCTAAACTGAGAAGTAAACCCACATCACCCCTTAACTTCCAGTTCAAGCGCTAATCAACATACTTCTCACCAACTCCATATGCAAGTCTGCATGGTTTTATTAATTGTGGTTGGTCAGACATGCCCATTCTACCACGACAGTCAATATGTGGCAGGGACAACTGACAAGGCAGAATTAGAATAGCAAGTGAGCACTAATAAAAAAGCTGCTGGACTGAAGGCTTGACAAATCCACTGAGGAGTATAAGCTAAGATTTAGTTTCTGAATAAGGTTGGGCTTTTATTCTGAAGACGACATTTCACACTAAAGATGTGTTGACTGCTTTCCCAGGACAGTAATACTGTGATCATATGTTATATTAATAGAGATATGTATAATTTGCCCTTGCAAGATTGTCTTTTACGTTTATTATCTTGTCTCAAAAATTCCTTCTGAGACAGCAATCTGTCTTCCATTTGGGAAGGGTTACTACCGTCAGTTCTGAGGGTGTGGTTAATATTTTTGTGTATGTTTGGTTGTTTGTGTTATGTTAGTTACTGTTGTTTGGTTAGTGTAGCTGGACATTTTTAACAATTCAGTACATGTCATCTGATGGATTTGTATATGCATTGCATGGATTAATGTATATAGATTGTAGAGATTGAAGTGTCCCTTTAAATCAGACTACACCAGGTGTAAGCATCTTGACATTTTCAATCAAAAAACACGAATACTTGAAGGTTGAATTGTAGGAAAGCGCTGTGTCACTCAGAGCAGAGCGAACATACTCCACCCTCAGGTTTAGGAAGCAAAGAAAAGGAAAAAAGGTGACTGCTTTAGATCTCATCTGCAGGAAAGCCACAACTGAAGGAGGGCACAACATAATGTCTGCAGGGAAACAACTCGTCTATGACATTACTCAGAAAAATTAAATAACCAATGTTTCTTACATCTAGAACGAGGCACAGTATAATTCGGATGAAAAAATAGCCAGTCGCCTTGCATCTGCTGGAGAATACCATTCGTAAGGTGAGACATATATTCTACTCTGCATATTTAGCAGGCCAGTCCATAATTTAGCAGAGAAAAGATTCATGTAAAATTCCTTAGTCACATTGAGTTTAAGCACCTTTAGGCAAAACTTCTGAATGCCACGCAGGCTCCCCTGGCCGCACCTATCTCGAGTGGTGAGCTCCCACCTGACTGGAGCAGTTTTTCTGTCTGTTCCCTTCAAATAGGAGCAATAATGTGATAGTGCTTAGAGACAATAGTGATAAAGTGGACAAGAAATTAAACATTATCGACTGAATCGTACTTGAATTTTCAAAACACAGATTCTTATTTGAGTTCAAGTTTAAAGCCTGACTACAAAGTTGATACAGTTAACATCTGTGTACGTTGACATTTTAACCCAATAAAATACATTCATAAAATGCAGGGATGAGGGATTGTTGATTCTCAAATAATTGCTTTGATTTCAAAGCAATTAATCGTGTAGTAAGTATTCCTCCACGATGCACAGTTTCCTCCCAGGCTTATTGATTCAACAGGATGATAGTCTGCCCCTTCATTTTTGTAGGTTGTTACCTCATTTGTCAATGGCCCTCATTCTGACATTGGCGGTAAATCCCGCTTACTGCCACGGTGACGGCCGCCAACATACCACCACAGTGGCGAATATCCATTTGCCAAATTATACCGCAAACACACCAAACCAACAGAATACTGCCACAAACACAAATCCCCCAGTCCAAAGGTCAGTGCTAAAGTGGCGGTACGAACACCCATACCATTACGCCAACAAAACAATGCCCACCACATTATGACCCACGAATCACCACAGCGGACATTCAGTGGCGGTAAACCATTGGTGGTACACACTGGCGCGCTCAGAATGGCCACCATGTTACAAAACCCAACAACATTGGCCAAAACTAAACACACACACCAGGCACTCATACACACACCACACCCACACACCCATAGCACTATAGAACACACACCCACATCACACACCACCCTTTATGAATACGACGACCACTGAGACAAGTACACACACACACACACCACAAAGACCCAGACATCTGTCACGCACCCCACATCCCACACTCCAGCACATCACTCAACACCCTCTGCACAACACACACCCGACACAACACCCATGTCCCTACAAAGGCACACCAGTTTCACAGATGAGGAGTTGCGGGTCATGGTCGAGGAAATAGTCAGGGTAGAGCCACAGCTGTTTGGAGCACAGGTACAGCAAATATCCATAGCAAGGAAGACAGAGCTATGGCAAAGAATCATGGACAGGGTGAACACCGTGGGACAGCATCCAAGAACAAGGGACGACATCAGGAAGAGGTGGAATGACCTACGTGGGAAGGTACGTTCCGTGGCAGCAAGGCACCATCTCGCCATCAAGAGGACTGGCGGTGGACTCTTACCTCCTCCCCCACAGCTCACAGCATGGGAAGAGCAAGTCTTGGCAATACTGCATCCCGAGGGACTCACAGGAGTAGTCGGAGGACTGGACACTGGTGAGTCAATATTTACTACTTATCACCGCCCATACCTGCATGCCATCTCACCCCCTAACCCTCATTCCCATCACTCCACTCCATCCCACACACTGCACCTACACATATGACTAACCCAAATGCCAAGCCCTGCATGCCATACCAATGCATGGACAGCCCTCCCAGCCCTGCATGGACACCCATCACCCAAGCTTGCACAGCATGGAGAACTAACAAGCACACAATCCATCACCATACACAAACAAAGGTAGCAGGGCAACAGCAACAATAGAGGGGAAGCAAGGGTTGTAAAATATGTCACAGAAATGAAGTATATTACATCACTTACATCCTCACAGGTGCCCCAGCCAGTCTCACTGGAGAGGAGGTGCCACAACTAACCAGTCTCCCAACAGAAGACGAGCCCAGTGATGACAATAACTCTGGACTTTAGGATCTGGATGAACTACCGGGCACATCAGGGACCACTGGTCTGTCGACCACCCCAGCCCACTTACAGTCCACCACAGAGCCTCCCCCATCAGTATCCAACACCACTGCACCCCCCCAAGTGTCCCCACACCTCTTTCCCCAGGACACGTCAATCAGCAGTGTGCCCACCTGTACAGGGACCCCAGTCCACACCTCACCCCCAAGACAATCAGGGACCTGGGGTTAGTGGCAGTGGGCACACAGTTCAGGGGACAGAGACACAGAGCTACAGGGACAGTGGGAGGATCGCTGTGTGCCAGGGGGAGGACAGGCCCAGCGAACCGACTCTCCAGGAGGCATTCACCAATGTTCTGGGGGCTTACCAACAATCCCAGGGCAAGATGGGCCAGATCCTTTCCAACATGCAGGGGAACATGCGGCTGCAGGAGGTACACCATCAGGAGATCAGGGAGGATTTGCATGCCCTCAACAACACCATCGTCTCCATAGAAGGGGTGCTGGCAGATATGGCCAACATCATGAGGGAATGGGCAGCAGACCAGCGGGCTCCTACCACTAGCCAGTCTACTGACCAGCCCATCACTTCCACTGCCGCTAGTGGGCAGGAGGCCCTGCCACAGGACCCACAGGCCACCAGCACCCCTCCTCCTGCAGAAGGTGAAGCACCCCACAAACATTCCCTGCAACCAGACAGAAGCCAGAGACACTTGCCAAGACCACTGCCAGGAAATAAGACCCTTCTGAATGTCCCCCTTGTGTCCTACCTTGTCCACTTTGAATTGCCTTTGCTCCCCTTCCTATCGCCCCTTGGACACTGGACCTGTGCTACAAACAGAATGGAACAATACCCTGGACTAACCTCTAACATCACCCCATTCCATTGCACTTTTCCATCAATTATTTGCACTAACATAAACACTCTTGAACATAACCTAAGTGAAAGTGTTTTATGTGATGAAAATGTGCATATATGGAAACAGTTACATCTTGTGCAAATGAACTGAATACTGTGATAGCATACATTTTAAGACCTTTATCTGTTGGTAGACATCACATCAGTACACTGTTGTCAGATCACCAACATCTGCAAAATGAGAAGCCATAGGTGACAGTAAGTATAGATGCAAAGGAAGTGAATGCCATCCTGCTACAGCCACACAGAACACATCAATAATCAGAGTAATGGTCAGTTCCACTGTCTCACCTGGGTGTCATTGGAATATTGACGTATAACTGATGTTCTGTTGTCCACATCCTCATCCTCTGCCTCCTCATCCTCACTGTCCTCGGGGTCCACTGCTGCCACAGGGGCATTTCCGGGCTGCTCCTCCTGCAGATAAGGCACATGTCATCTGAGGGCCTGGTTGTGCAACATGCAGCATGCTGCTACTCTCTGGCAGACGTTCTCGGGTGAGTAGCACATGGATTCAACGGTTAGATGGAGGCATCTGAACCTGCCCTTCAGGAGGCCGAAGGTCCTCTCAATAATTCTCCTGGTTCGCCCATGTGCATCATTATAATGATTCTCAGCCCATGTCCTGGCATTCCTCACAGGAGTCAGGAGCCACAATAGGTTTGAGTAGCCAGAGTCACCTGCAAGTATTGAGGGACAAACATTAGATTTACACAATGGCATAATTGTATGCTAATTGGAATGGACATGGATCCCCCTTCAGAACCAGTGGGCAAGTCCCCCAGCTCAGAGACTGTGACCTTGCACTCCCCAGCTAATTGTAATGGGCATGAAGCCCCCTCCAGAACCAGTGGGCAAGTCCCCCAACTCAGCTGAGGTGCCCCCCAAACTCCTTTCCCCTGAGGTGCCTGCCATTCCCACCATGATGCCCCTGCACAGTGTTGTGGGATTACGTCAGGGAAAGAGTTGGAGCTTGGACTGTGCCATGTGAGTCTTTTGTACTTTGGAGTGGCCATTGGCCCTGTCTGTACAGTGATTCAAGTGTATTTTGTAACATGAACAAGATGGTGGCTGTTTTCATCCAATTACACTTTCAGTTCTGGAATGCTGTAGTCCTTGCATTATTATGACGTGGGTCTGTGACATTGTTTTTCGTCTGCAGCTGGTTGTGTGTATGGTGTGTGGGTGTGAAAGGTGTGTGTTGTACATGTGTGTGTCACTCCCCTTTTCCTCCCTCCCTCCCTTGTGTGCTAGGTGGCTGTACTCACCGTCGTCATCTTCGTCGCCATTGGTGTTCTAGGTGGAGCATGGCATAGAAGAGCATAGGGAAGACTTGAAGTTCCAGTTCCTTGGCAGGCTTGATCTTCTCTGTGTCTCTGAGGGTGAGTCTTTTGTTTTCTGTGTTCTGTTTCTGCTAGGCTTTTGATGGCGTTGGTACCACCCTGGAAATCGTGGTGGTGTGCTATGTCATAATATGGTGGGTGGTACCTTGTCTTCCGCCTGTCTGTTGAGGGCTACCGCCGTAGTCAGTGATGTTTACACCCTGGCGGTTGGTGTGGTACATTGGCTGTCTGTGGGAATTATCACCGCCATGGTCATAATTTGGCGGTAATTACTGCCAGCCTGTTGGCGGTATTACCGCCACTTTATCACTCACCGCCAATGTCATAATGACCACCAATGTTTCCAAGATGTTGACTGTACCAACTTAGTAAGTACTCTGTCTTAAAAACTGAACTTGAATAGTAATTTGTGTTTTACAAATAAGTGAGTGAGAGTGAATAAGAATGATTAAGAATGAGTGTGAAGGAATGTTGGTTGTGTCAAGGATTGTCAGTGGAATGAGTGTGAGTGAGAATGAGAATGAGTGACAGTGAGTGAAACTGTCAGCAAGAATGAGTGAGTCACAAAAAGCAAGAATAAATGAGTGAAAGTGAGTGTGACTGAGAAGGTTTGAGTGTGTGAGGATATGGATGAATGAAGGGGTAGGAATGAGTGAGTCAGAGTGAGTGATGATAGGTGATAATGACGGGAAGATTTGAATTTATGAGTGAGAGTAATGGTGAACGTGAGACTGAGTAACTGTGAATGACTGAGTTAGTTGGAGTGAGAATAGGTGAGAGTGAGAGTGACTGAGATTAAGAAAGAGTGCAAATGAGTGTGAGTGAGAAAGTATGAGTAAGTAAAAGTGAGTGTGAATGAATGAATGGAGTGAGTTAGAGTAGGAGTGAGTGCATAAGAATGAAAATGGATACCTGAGTGCAAGTGAGTGAGGGTAAGAACGAAGAGACATTAGTCTGAGGGATTGAATGTAAGTGGGCATGACTGAGAATGTATTGTTATGCTTGAAAGTATGCAGCCAGCCCTGGCACACTTCAGGTAATTCTGGACTTATAGAAACAGCAATGGCAAAATGCTGACACACTAGAGACATCGCTTTGCCTGACAAGCAGCTGTGACAAAATTCTGTCATTGGCGTGCTAGCGACAGTACTTGGCCTATGGAATGCTGGCACTGGCATAATGGAGGGAATTCTTGGCATGGGGCACACATGGGAAAATGCTGGCAGCCACATTAGAGGTAAGTCTTGGCATAGGGGTGGAAAACTGTGACATATGAGGTGGGGGCAACCATGACAAAAAGCTGGCTCTAACATACTAGACATAATTTTTGACATAAGGGTAACACAAAGTAAATGGATTGCCAAAAGTCTGGTCCTGGCACGTTGCATGTAATTTTTGTTATAAAGTGACACCTATGGCTCCCATATGCCATGGGCACAAAGGAAGTGACGTTTGGCATAGGGGTTCCCATAGCACACTTTGATGATAATGAGGTCAACTCCTGGGGAGGCTAAGGTTTCATTGGCTTGGCAAAGCGGCAAACGACTTGAATATTATAAGAGTGCCCTCTTTATAGGCTATGGCTTTTGAGTCAATTTATATGAAAGTTGTGTGTTAAGAACCCTTCTCAGAGAGATAGTGGGTAGAGACTAACCGGGACGTTGGCATAGGGGCCTCCGGAGGCTGGATTATTTTTGCAGCCTTCCGGCTCGGCCCAGCTCAGGGGTGTTTAATGAAAAGCTGCCAGATTGCCCAGGTATCCTGATTTTACTGGAAACACTATGTTGAAGTATTAAAAAAGTGCATTACTCCTGGAGCATACTTCTGAAACAGTTGGGCTTCAGGAAATTGGCCTGAATTGGTGGTGACGGTGGCATCGCATCTCGATCACACACTGTGTGCTGGAGGAGGAGGTAAGTGAACCGTCCCTAATGGTGACCTTTACTCCTTTTGCGTTTTTCTTACATTCTTAAATTGACTGAACCTTTTTGGACATCACTGGACAAGGTTGACCAGGGATACCCCCACAAAGGAAAAAAAGGTGTTAAACCAAGGGGTGAGAGGTGAGCTCCACTCCGGCGTTTGGCACTCTGTGCTCCACTTGAAAGCAGAGTTCGCCAAAAAGACTCCACCATTCACGGGCAGAGCAGCGTTTACCGGCATCACCTAGCCACGTGCACAGTAACATTGCAATTAACATGGAATAAGACTGTGGAAAAAACTCTGTTGTGCTGTCATGCCAAGTCGCAGGAATTCTACAAGTGTGAAGCCAAAGAACATTACTTGCTCTCAGGTGTTCAGAATGCTTCCTCAAGCATTCTTTCAAAAAGACTGCGTTTCCAAAAACATAGTGTAAAAATGTTAACTAATAGAAAAGTACGTAAATACATGTAAAATGAATCCGGAAGCTGTTGAAGAAAAGAGATAAGATTTATTCTTGGCGTACTTGGCACTCCAGCCACAGGAAAATCATCTGTGTCAAGGTGGCTCAACCAGTTCTCATGCCAGGCTATTTCAAAACATAGCTTTCTGCATGGAATGCAACCAACACAGAACTACTAACCATAAAGAAACGAGAAAGTAGAAAAGAGAGAAAAATCTAAAACAGGTGGTGAAGATACCACACATAGGAACTGTGTCTCTATTCCACACATGTATATATGGGTCAGGCTGTCGGAGCTGGCAGACAGCTTTGGTGTACCTGCTTCTACTGTGCGTTTTCAGCACTAGTTGCGCTGTGTGCGTTTTCTCTCTCTATCCTTCTTCAACATACTGATTCTGCTTACCTAAAATGCCTCCTCTTATTTTTGCTGGCTCCCCTTCCTTTATTATTTGTTTATTTCCTGTGCCTCAGTCTGCAAGCTTGCAATAAGTGCATAGCAGTGCTTAATTTATAAATAAAAACGTGCCGGTGCCCAAAGCCCTCCTCTCAAACATGCGGCTGCTGCAATTAAATGTGTGAAAACGGAATACTGAGGCGCGTAATCCTGAAGCCATCTCGGGCCTTTCAATCCATTTACAGCCACTTCCTGCCCCTCCAGCTCACTCTTGCAGCTTTCTACTTTCTGCCTTTGTGACGCTTTTTCGTTTTTCTCTTTCTCCGTCTTTCCCATATGTGTCTCTTGCTCGCACCAAATGCTTGAGGCAGAAGAATAAGCCCCGGCCCTCAAAAATAAGTGCTGGTGCTCAGCATCGGAAACAACAAGTACAAATTAAGCACTTGTGCATATCTAGAGTAGTTCTCCTATTTGCTACAAGCGACCGCTGAAAGGGAAAGAGTCAATCGTAAAGGTTACGCACTCGTCCCTTTCTAGGAATCACGGGTCGACATTCATGCGAAGGAAAGCCAGGAACATTCATTGTGGCTGGGAGACGGTGAAACGGTAAATAATATTTGTGTGAGAAATCAAAGTTTCTTAGCGAGTACAGAGCAGGTGAAACTCAAACACTGTTTATGTTTGTTTAATAAATACATGCACCGACCAACTAAAACATAAGCTACTAGTACACTAACAGCTGTAGCTCATATGTCTTTAAAAAGAGGATACAATTACAGTATTTAAGTAAGGTGGTTGTATGTTTTAGTCAAAACGCCCTAAAATGTTTTCCTATGACATCCGTGAAGTGAGTGACACCCTTCAAGATGACCATTATTTTCTTCACGGTGGGCGGGTTGTGTTCAGATAGGCAGGCCTGTCCACCTTCTATGTCCATACCATAGAATGGGGATGTTCATTCTCCCTTCTTCTACCTTCAAAGAAGTTGAATTAGTCAGAAGTGGGACTCAGAGTTGGCTTTAAAAGTAGCTGTTATATAATCCATACGGATCTTGTTTAGTTGTGGTATGAAATTAAAAATGAAATGTAGATTTATATAGTGCGGCTTATCACCCCTTGAGGGTCTCAAGGCACTGTCCATGGGCACAAGGAGATTAAGTAATTTACCCAGAATCACAGGATGTTTCGCCGAGCCTCAAACCCAGACCTCGAGCTCCCAAAGATGTTGCTCTGACCGCTGCGCTACATGACGTGGCGCTGCACACACATATCTGAACAATCCGACTCACTGGCTCCACATGAACAGGAGATTGCTAGCTGTTGAGTTTCCACCACCCTGACTAATTGCCTTTTCGAGCATGTCTGTGATAGAACTGTGGCGATGCAAACTGCACATTTAAGGTGACTCGTCCTCCTGCTTGCAGAACTCTATTGAATTTGACAGAGTTTTTTGTTAACTTCACTGAATTCTGCAGTGACACTCCACAAGCTCCACCCAGGCCTAGTTAAACCCCTGCCATTACATAAAAACCAAAAAAAGTGGTGGTGTGGCTGTTAGTATGTCTGAGGCCAGAGACATTCCTGTCCCTGAACCCACTTCACCCCTATGTCAGGATGGAGTAAGCCATGCAACTCTCGACTGTTCACTGGCACCGGGAAACGCGCAAACCTCTGCAAAATCCCTGGCATGGTTGGTTAAGGATTTTGTAGGGAAACACCTTAGTTCTACAGCAGCACATGCCTCTGTGAGGGTGGTGCGGGCAGCATCTCCATCAGGAGGATCTCAGGTGTTATTAGATGACCTGGAAAAAGAGGCCTTGGACTTACTAGAAAATCATGAGTAATTGCATCCTGCTTTTCTTTTTTCCCTTGTCTGTTTTCCCCGGCAAAACTTAGGGCCTTATTTCGATCTTGGCAGAGGGGAATACTTCATCACAAATGAGACGGTTATCCCACCCGCCATATTACAAGTTCCATTATAGCCTGTTGAACTTGTAATACGGTGGAAAGGATAACCATCATGTTTGTGAGGAGTAATCCCACATGCCAAACTCACAATGAGGCCCTTAGTTTTGCTAGTTCAGAAAAGGAGTCGGGAACCACGGATGCAGGAAAATGCCTGTGATATCTGAAAAAAGACTGTCTAGGGGAACTGCAGCAGTTAAGTCAGCTACGGCCGGTGTGTCTCTCCAAGGTGGTGACCCAGGGTCTTTGGCAACCTCTGAGGCACATTTTGAGTTGCGATTGACTGGGCCTTCGCCTATGTTGGATGCACTTCTATTAATGCAGAAAACTTTACATGGACTGCTAGAATCGTCCCTTGGTACAAGCAAAGCCTTGACAGGAGAGGCAGTTATACTTAAATATACTTTGGGCCAACTAAAGGCAATTCATTCCTGTCTGCCTACACTCGTAAGACCGGTAGCCTCCTAGTCTCTGGGATTAGATGACGTGGCTTTGGTGCAGGGGTATCCTTGAAACTGTGTATGTATCAAGAAAACCTGTTAGGGAGGAGGTGGTATCATGGGTGGACCAGTAACTGTGCCTGTGGTGCCATAATGGTAAGAAAGGTGGTAAGACAGGTGAAATCTTAACTAACACCCCCAAGGTAGCTAGGCCATCTGGAGGTAAACTATGTCAACCTAGAAAGAACCGAAGGGGAAAAAGGAGAGTAATACAAGGGGAGAAAGGGGTGAGGGAAGGGTCGAAGGCCTTGGTAAAGGAGGCTCCTGCCATCCCTAGTACCCAAAGTACAGGCATCCATAACCCACCCAATACAAACGGAAGTAAGGCTAGTATAGGATCAGGGAAAGCAGTCTATGGGGCAGCAGAAATGCCACCCCGCAGATAGTTCAGAGCCCTAGGATTAGGAACCGCCAAAACACCACTTCAAACAGACAACCTAAACTCGAATGGGACCTTGAGCAGACACAGGAGCTCTGTAGGGCTCCCAAGGTAAATTATTTGTACTTCAAAGTGACACATACGGGGAAGAGAGTAAGCAAATGACAGCCAATGAACAGGTCAAGCTTGCTAAAGGCATTCACAGTCTGCAAGGCTCTGGAGTTGGTCACAATGAGAAACACTGAGCAAGTAGCATTCAAAGAATCTCTAGTAGGGAGAGAAATAATGGTGAATACTTTTAGCTTCCCAGTTTTTGTTGGCCTGGAATTGGAGGCCAGAGAACAGCTCATTAAAATAAGATTAAGAATTATTCATATAGTAGAAGTAGAGTCACCCCGATTTGAGTTGCCTCTACTGGTTAATCCTTCTGGACTCATTCAGGAACAAGTAAAGATGGTAACTGGGTGGCTGTTAAGTAACCTCCTTCCCACATGGTAGACTATAATCTTAATAGAACAACAGGTCTAACTAGGATACGGGAAGAGAATTAGGTAATTTGCTTTTAGGAGACCTAGTTGGCGTGTGAACTATCCGACCTGAAAGGTTTTATGCAATTTGTTTACAGGGGAACTAAAGAGGGGTTATTGGGTTCAATTGGGCTAATGACCATGGTATCTACTAAGTGCATTAAAGGGACAAGAGTAATACTGACAACTAACAACTGGCTCCCGGCTGGTCTTCTAGGCTTGTATGATGGCTTCTACCTAATGAATAGTTTGTTAGGGAACAATGTCCATGTAAATCAATGGGATTCCTGGAAGGAAATGAGGAAGGCTTTCCAGACAGATTTGCTTATTTTGACAGAGCTCCCGGGGCCCCTCTGATCCCCTTAGCAGGAGATTTTAACGATCGGTTGGCACCTGCCCAGGTTGAGGCAGATGGAAATGACATGCTTGAGAGTTATAGCATCCAAAGCGCATGTTTTCTAGAATGCACTCAAACCAAGTATGATCTGCATTTAGTAAAATTTCTCTATGCGTTAGACTTTGTTAGCCTAAATGGTCGGTTTAGTTACCTATGATATGGGGCTCGTTGGGGAATTGGGCCCGAATGCACTGATCTGGTATTCTAAAACCATCTCAGAGGTAGTCAAACGTTTGACGCCCCTAGTTAGCGTATGTAATTATGTGGTGAAAAAGGAAAACTCTAGTGGGCCTAAGCACTCTGGTATGATAATAAGTGCCTAACAGCTAGGAAGAAGTTGAGGAAAGCAGTAAGGGCAAATGGCTTCTCAGGTGGAATTACTGGGAAAGAAGGTGATAACTGTATAAGAAAGGAGTATGACGCACTGGTGAGGACCAAGAGCAGGATTTTCTATCAGTCATATTGGGACTGATAAAAAATCTGCACTCTCCAGGGTAAAGACGTGAAAAAATGTTGGAAGCTTGTTCAGAGACGATGCACAAAGTCGGTTCCCCTGGTGAGGTGCACGGTTCCAGTAAATACTTGGGTCACTTACTTAAGCTATATCTAAAACAAGAGAGGTAACTATGGGAGAAACCAAGCCCATACTAAGGGAAAGTTTTTATATCTATAACAAAGACAGGGGTATTCCTGCCAAGCTTGAAAGCCACAATAATTAAACCTATTCATAAAAAAGGGAGACAAACGACCCAGGTAATTTCCGCTTGATAAGCATGCTTGACACAGTCGCCAAACTATACTCAAAGGTAATACTTAGCTCACTAAAGAACTGGATTGAGGGTAATGATATTGTCCCAATTGAATAGGGAGGCTTCAAGCAAGGGCAATCAATGCACATCACTGTTTTAGCTTGTGGCCCCAGGGAATAAAGCAATTGAATCAACAGGGAATTTGTTTTGCTGTTTTGTTGATTTTAGCTCTGCGTTTGATTTAGTGGATCATAGTATACTGTGGGAGAAGTTGTGACAGCCCTTGCTTATTAGCAATACCTCAGGAACTTCATTCACAGAACTGAGCCAAGTGGAGCTTGATCTCAATAGGCCCCTTTCGCAAAGAACCCCCTTAGGAAATAGGCAGAGGCAGGGATGTGTCCTGGCCCCTACACTGTTTTCTCTTTTTCTAGCAGATCTCTCTAGCATCCTAGCGAACACCAACTCCTTCTTGCCAAAAATGGGGGGACAGACACATTTCATGCCTCATTTACGCAGATGACAGACAGTTTGGATTTGACCCAAGCGGCCCTTCAGAGGAAATTGCATAGATTTAATATCAATTGTTAGACAAACAACCTGAAGGTCAACTTAGAAAAACAACATATTGCTTTTGGGAAAAATATTAAACCATCCAACTTGTTAGTGGGCAATAGCAAGGTGAACGTGGTCACCTCTTATAAATATTTAGTAATGATATTTACTAAAACAACAGAACTGGGCCCAACATAAAGAAACTATGGAAGTTCGTGGAGCCTCAACTATAATACAACTGGTGAGTTTTAAGAACTCTTTTGGTGATTCCTCATGGTCTCCACTTTTAACTGCCTATAATGCAATGGCGCCCTCCAAATGCCTTTATGGTGTGTCGTAGTCGGACTCTCACTCCTTAGCGATTCTGCTCATTTTGGGGGCAGCAGCACTTCTGTTTGCAGGTGACTGAGTCCCTACTCCAAAAAGTTGCAACTGTCAGCCCAACCCTCCCACCTCACAAGCAGTACCTCACCAAAACTCAGACAGTAAAGGTGATTTCTGGCAGCCTTACCATGGACTCTAAATTACACCTCTCAGGAGAATTGTGGTGGAAGTTACCCTTTTCTCTCGTCAGCAATAAGTCTTATACACCAATAGGCAATGAAAGAGATGGAGGAGAGCTTTCGATGCATTTATTTAAAGGACTGCAATCTACGGTTAAAATGGATGAATTGCAATGATTATGAGAATGAGCAATAATAAAAGCAAAATCGTGAAGATGAGAGAATATGAAGATGTGAATACGAAAACCCCTATGTTGCAATAAACATAAGATATGAAATTCTTAACAAAGAAAGCCTAATCTCTATCTTAACAAGAGCGAGGTGTGATAAACCCTAATCTGCCAGTACGATATCACTGAGAAGCGCCCCCCAGCCCTCGTTACCTTGGAATGAGGTCTCTAGGTCAGACTCCGTGGAGACACAAAGGCTGAGTTCTCCAGCAAGGTGATGTGCAGCATAGATGGCATCTGGAAGAACCCCTCTAATGACCTTGTTCGTGTGAGGTGTATTTACACAGCTCATGTAGGATCCCTAACACAGGTATGTACCTAAACAACTGATTACGCAAACTTGAGTTGGCAATTACATAAACAATGCCTAACAAGTGCGCATTATGTTCCTGTCAAACCTAAGAAAGAAAGGGATATGATGACAATAGTCCCCTGATAATGACGCCTTCTCAGAATGGCACTGATAACGAAAAACAAAACATTTCTTATAAAATGTAAGCAAAGTGCTGAGAGAAATAATGAAATAAATAGGATAAAACAGAGCATGATGAGTAGGTAACAGGTTACTAGGTAAAATGGGCAACAGGCCTTCAAGCCGATGGCTAAGCTTTTTCCTGTGCCGAGTGAGGAACTAAAATGGATTCACCACAGGTGGTGAGATGGTGGCCTTAATTTCTGCAAAAAGCTGGGAGATGGGGGAGGGCAAATTTTGAAAAAATAGTTTAGTCTGACTAAAAGTGCGGTGGGCTCGTGATAAGATTGGAAGGGGATTTGCAGGCTTGGAATTTCCTGGCCTATAAATCTACCCTGAGGTTCTGGGATAAACTGTGGACCTCGGAGGCCCAGAGGTATTGCTCCTGTGTGCAAAGAAAATTGTGACAAGTGAGTTAAGATGGGCAGTGCAGGCCAGGATTTGATTAGGAAAAAGTTCTTCAGCTTTACAATTGCAAATTATATGCCAGAATCATGGGATAATAGGAGGGTGTTTCCATATAGCTGCCTAGCCTAATGCCCAGTTATGCCTATTATTCTTAAAATTTCGGGTAGCTCTTAATGTGCGATATTTAAGACCGAAGAAGTTTAACACACTTTTGAAAGTAGAGAAAAATTGTATTTGTGGTCTAGGATTTCAAAGTTTTAATTTCTATTTTTATTAGATTGCTTGCACTTTTATGGGATTCACTATATGTTTTTAAAACCGCTTTTTATAAAATATAATATTACACATTGGACCAAAGCACTTGCACTTTTGACAAACATGGAATTTTTGGATGTTGCATGTGCACTAAAAATTTTCTTACAAGCATGTTTGGACAAGAAATACTGGCCCATATTTATACTTTTTTAGCGCCACATTTGCGACGCTTTTTTATGCAAAAAAGGCGCAAACTTACAAAATACAATAGTATTTTGCAAGTTTGCGCTGCTTTTGCATAAAAAAAAATGACACACACGCGGCGATAAAAAAGTATAAATATGGGCCACTGTGTCTACATAGCATGGCTTAAAGTTATATACAATGGACTGGCTGTTAGAAGTACTATTTGGTGATACTTGGAGAATTTGCCTGTTGGACAGAGTGGATTATAGGGTTCTTAGGATAGAGGGGGGCTTTGTAGTGAAGAGGGTGGAGGGGTGTACTATTTTACATCCATGCATGTATTTATTGTTTTTTAAGACTTCTTTCTAAACCTAAATAAACTTGACCTGAACTGAACTGAATTAAGCACCTTCTATTGATTAAATTCAAATGAATCGAAAAATAAACACATTAGCAAGCACGTTGTTGCCATGTTTCATTATTGAGAATACATGAAAAATGATGTGCTTCACTAAAAACTTCAGCTCTCTGCTTCACTGAAATGATAGTGTGTTCCAAAAATCATGAAACAAAATGTCATAACAATAAGGAATACTTCAAGTAAAACCATAGTTCATGTTCAACGTATGGCCAACATCAATTCACACATGTGGACATAAATATTACTTTTTTAATTTATGTTTTGCCTCTACGCATGATTTAGTAATACATTTCCCTTGGAGGCATGCAATAGGGGAAATATAAAATTGTGACAGTTTGGGGAATTAATAATTTAGGTTCCTAGTCTGTTCTGTAGTTTATGGCACTATATCCTCTTCAGACAAACACATCATTTTCATGCATTACAAACAGAATTTGTTAATGTTTGTCTGGCATATATCTGCAGCATCCCAATATATGTGTTATCTAAAATACATATTTGTCTGTGTTGCAATGTTTTATTAATCATACAATTATTATGAAACTTCAACGTCAACCTTTATTCAAGTTTCTGATGCATAGGCAGAGTGGTTATGCTCTGAGTTCCTTTCTACAAAGGAGTAACCTCTCTGCCTCTGCATCAGGTAGAAAAATAGTTGACACCCTTCTAATAAGGTCTTGGATCAGTGTGTCTATTTGCAGTGCAGGTACGTCATTTGTTTGAGCAATTGGTTCCTCATGTTAGAGATGACTCCAGATGCGGCTCCTCCACAATGGCGAAGGAGTGTCGCCCCCCTGGCTAAAACAAGAGCTGAAAGATAAAACCATATTTCTTTATCATTTTATCTTTCAGCTGCTGGCTCAGCCATGAGCAGGTGCGGGGAGAGGCAGGGCTGGGCCACGGGAGGAGAGAGAGGGGAGAAGGGAGAGGAGGAGACAGTGCACCTAAGTGCGCATGTGTGTTTGGCTGACCATCTTAGGTGTCTTCTGGACACCAGAAGAAGAGCAGCGAGGCAGGGGCGACGGGAAGAGGTACTTTTTTTTAGCATCCCACCCCCCTATTTCCATCCCCCTAACCCGCCCTTCCCCCTGAGATTTGCGGTGGCCGTCGCTGGATGGCACTAGTGATAGGAGCATGTTCTTAATTTTTTTGAACCTTTATTAGTAAAGAAGAAATCTGGAAAAAAATAAATTTTGAATAGCATTTTAACTGTCACTATTTTTCTGTAAAAATATATTATATAAATGTAATTTATTTTCATATCTAGTATTTTAGAAAAGCAGTTCTTATTGTTTTTAAGAGGGCACTTACCAATTTTACTAGATGGATGCCACGGTGTAGTGAGGTAGAAGAAAGCCAGTCACTCACGCCCTGCCACCTCAGAGGTATCCAGAGGAATGCCACAAATTGGTGGTAGTTTGTTTATGTTTTCCTGGGTACCCTTAACTTTATCTAAAACGGTAGATGGAATCTGTGAACTTTTCTGGAGTAAAATGACTCAAACGTATTTTTATTTTGCTGTTGAAAAAAGTGGGTTTGACTCGTGTGTGTTAGTTTGGCTGCTATATTTGTCGTAGCGATTGTATTCTTAATTTGAGGTATAAGTATTGAAAAAGGAAATAAACAATGTGTTGTTACTTTGAAAACGTTAAAAAAAAATATGCGATGTTTACAAAGTAAGGAGATGTAACATCACAATTTAAATAAATTCGATGTAAAAACTGTAATGTAAAGTACCATGATGTAAAATGCCACGACATAACAACTGACATTCGTTTGGGTAATCTGTGATAAGCTGCACTGAGCAAAACACGATGAGCGAAAGCACCTCCGATGTGTTTTCACTCTCATTTATTTGTCGGTGTTAACAGCATCACGTGGTGTGCTAGTCATGCTGGCTTGAAGCAGAGCAATGTTCATTATACCACTAAGATATTTCGTTTCAGATGCATAATAGCCAAGCATGTCTAACTTTATGTTTGTTGCGGTATCCACCCAATGTATTACGTACACAAATCAAGTCATCACAAGAGTTAGCACCAGTAGTGTATTTTCTCTTTCATAGTAATGTAAAGAGCATACCACAAAGTAAACTACTCTCCGGTGTTTGAACCAGAAGTGTTTATTACTACATGCAGTGAAGCGAATTTAATCAACTTCAATATGAGGGCATGCCCAGATATGAATCTGAAGAATTTCTTGCACACATTCAGCAGTGAAGACCACATGGCACTCACTCATCCTTCCATTACCCAACCACACAGTAGCATGCAGCCTGTCCTCAAAGGTGCTGCAGTGCATTGTCAGAGGAATGAACCACTATATAAATGTACTTACAATACAGCAGCATCCGTTATTGTCCCTACATCTGCCAGGTGGCAACAACTTTGTGTTGGTGAACAACAGAAGAACTGTTTGGCAGTCATTGTTAGGTTCGAGTAGCCTCTTAGAAAAGATCCACTGTGCAAGGGAAGTAATCAGTGTGCCCTGTTAATGACGCTATTCGAAAGGGTGTTTTTTGCCTCCAGGCCAGTTTTTGCATCCTTTTTTAGAGGTCTAAGACAAATATCTGTTTAGATGTGTATCCTTCCAAATGTTGCACTGGTGGACAGCACTGCCACGTCTCAGTGCTCCTGAACTTTGCATGCGCTATAATGATTCCCCAAAGAGGTGAAAGCTTTTGTTTCAAACCAACTTTCACCAGTGATCCAAAACCGACTATTTAAACTTCCTATGGGACATGCATTTTATGTTTCTATCCTTTTATGTAATTTTTTGTTTTTCTGCATAGTGCTAACATGTTTCCTCGAGGAAGTGGAAACGGAGGTAGGAGGGATGGACAGAGAAAATGTGGTAAGTGATAGTTCCACATGGAACGAGTGCAAGAAAGGAAAGATAGTGCAGGAGCATAAGTCACTCATTTACAGTGCATTTGTCTGTCAATATTCTAGAGTCTGTATTGCTTTTAAATGCCTGTTATACCTGTTATCGAATGATCACCAGATGAGAAACGTGGGAGATTGGGTATTGATTGTAGGAAATGGTATGTTAAACTTGGAATGTACATATAACTGATCATGCTTCTAGGTATAGAAGAGAGCACACTCATTAATGCAAAACCGTTCTCAGTTCTGTGCAGTAAGTAAGCATGATAAAGAAGCACCAAAATGCTATTTATTTCTTAACAGTTACATAATACATTTATGTTCCATTGTGGACTGGGTAGATGCCCCACAATCTGTTAATTATAGAACTGAATATATGTAAACTGTATTGAATTCCATATTAATAGAACCTCTTCTCATAGAATATGTTGTCAATAGATGGCAGGAGTGTTTTTTTCCAGGAGATACTAGTCCAGCTTTGTATTGTGTAGCCTTACCCTGCTGCCATGCCTTTCAAATGGTATGTAGCAATCTGTAGAACAATGGCTGTCAGGAAAACCATATTGTCAGAAGACTAGAAATCTACCCCAGAATAAGTGATTCAGGGTAATTTTGCTGTGTTTTAGATGAGGAGCTCGAATGATCTGTTCTGATATTTGCACCACATAGGTTTTTGCTTTATAGTGATTCTTTTTTCATCTATATCTAGGTCCTTCCTTGCAGAGGGCTAGTGATGTTTGTGTTTATAGAAGACACTTGCAGCATAATGCAGTGAATTACACAAATATCAGATTAAAAGTATTGTGTGACATTAATTTTTAAAATATGGATTTTAATTTTACGTTTTTATATTTATTTTTTACATTTAATCAGTTCGTTATAATGCAGTACCTGGCATTTAGAAGAATAGGGAGATTTAGTTTTAATGTAAATCATTTTATTGTAAATAAAATGTTTAACTGAATAGTAGTTATGTACATTGTTTGTTTAGTTTTCATTTTATGAATGTAAGTGTAATGTATTATTTTGATGTATATTTTTATTTTTATATTTTTGTTAATGTTATATACATTAGTAGCAAGTTGGTGGTTTATAGCGGAATAGGGTCGGAAGTTAACTAAATTATAATAAATTGAAATTGTAAATTAAATATGTAATCGATAACTAATTATATCATTTTAATTGTTATTTTATGTTCTAACTTTAATTTCTTAATTTTAATGGATATTTAAATGTTTAAATTTTTGTTTATTATTTATATTTTAATAGTGAGTTTTTAGGTTTGCAAAAGAATTGGGGTCCTAATGAAGTGATATTGTTTAAAAAAATACTTGTTTATTATATTAAATTGATTAATGTATAATTAATTGTGTATATTTTAATGGTCCACTTGCTATATCAATTATTTGCTTTATTTAAAATATTTATTAATTTAATAATAAGTGTTTTTAAATAATGTTTGCAAAATATATTACTAAGTGTAATTGCATTAGTCCTGTATTAGTAAATGTTTAAAATAAATATTGTTAGATTTTTGGTGCTTATTGTTTTTAGGTAGGGAAGATATTTTTATTTTTATTGATGTAAATCGTTTCATTGTTTGTTTTTTAAATATGTACACTTTCCCTACTGTTGCTTAGAAAGAAGTGGCAGTAGGAAATATAACACCTCTGGAGTGCAACATTTCCCTAATGTTAGTTAAACTGATTTTTTATGATTACAATCATTATTGTTTGCTATTGTTTGTTTTTATTTTTTAATACTTTTTATTTTAGAATAGTTACATTGTTTTAGGAAAATGCATTTTTTAATTAGAATTTAATTTTTTACAATTATTATATTACTTTATTATTTTTGTTAATATGTTTTTATTTTTTTTACTATTAATATTATGTCTAACTATTTTAATATTTTAAATCAACGTAATAACTTTAAAATGTTTGTTTATTGAAAAAAACAACATCTTTAACTTTTTTTTGCAAAATATTCCCTTCCACAATATTTTTGACACATTGGGCCTCATTATGACTATAGCAGTCCCAACACTGGACCACCAAAGCTGCGGGGAGGACGGCACTGCCATGTTGGTGACTCCTCCAGCTCCCCAAGCATATTTACAATGTTCCTGCCGGACAGGCCAGTGGGAACATTGCAATACGCATTTCCACCAGGCTGACTGGCGGCAACAGTGCTAGGATATTGGCCTGGACTCCTTTAAGGGTGCCAAGGCTAATATCCTAGCACTCCAGCACTCTCGGAATGCACAATGTCTGCAATGCAGATAGTGCGCATTCCGACAGTGCTGGGCAGGGTGGCCCCTGCACTGTCCGTGCCTTAGGCATGGACACCCCTGTGGCCCCCGGCACTGGCTTACCGCCAGCCTTTTCATGGCAGTGTCCCCACCAAGAAAAGGCTGACGGAAAGTGGGGTTGTAATCAGCCAGGCAGCGCTGTGCCCTGGCTGATTACAACTTCAACCACTGACACCACATCGGGAACCATGTTCCCGGTGGGGACGGCGGTCCTCGGGTGTGTCCGCCCACCAGTGTCATAAATGTGGCAGTCCGACCACCACAGTTGCGGCGGACCGACCATCACCGTGAGTCTGGCAGTACTTGGACTGCCAGAATTGTAATGACCCACAAGAACACAATATTATGGTAACTGATATTTTTGGCGCAATGTTTGTTTCATTCCATATTTTTGGTCACAATATTCTGTCAGACACCGTAAAATCCTGCGCATATAACTAGCAAGTGGTGTTCTGCTACTACATGCCACTAAACATTCGTGAGGTGCATATATCTTGGGTACTTCATAGGTTTGAATTCACTCCAGAGGTGATGTTTCTTATAAATATCTGAAATGTGTTTTATTACACCAGCCCACCCTTTGAAGGCATACTATGCCTGTTCCGGTGTTAACTTGCCACTTTCACAAATCAATCACATCATTTTTAATTCGTTTGAAAATGTGCCTTCAGTTTAACAAGATGCTCAACGAGTAAGATGGATGTGTAGGGATTTCTTTGTGATCCTGCCAATATCCCACTCCCACTGTGCTCATAGTATCCCTCTAGCTTACCTTTTCTCATTTTCCTGCTCTAATCAGCCAGCTCCATGGAGTTGAGCTTCTATCCCTCACATTCTAGTCTTGTGGCCCTTGAGATTTCCTGGTCATGTACCCCTCTTTACATGGCTTTTCCCATTGCTAAGGGCTTTCAGGGCTGAGACAGGGCCACAGGATGCTTGGCTGGAACTGAGTTGTCTGTTTGGATCAGAGAGGAGGAGGGGCCAGTGCATTTTCCCCATTCCGGCATAGGGTCCTGCACTCCTGCAATACTGCTGCAAGAGTTTCCTCTTCCAATGGCTTTATGCAAGGTGATTTAACTAGGATGAAGAGGGGTTTGGGGGAACCAGGTCCTAGGTGATCTGGAAGTTCTCAGAGGTCCCAGCTTGACTTTCGGTTTGAAGGAATTGGTCTGTGGGAACAAAGCAGGAAGTATGAGTCTGTGTGTGGGGCAAGTCAAGCAATGAGTATATTTATCTAGAAATAAATACATCTATTTGATGGAAAAATCCATATGTTTCCCGAACGTACCAAGAAGCTGATATTTGCAGTGCAGTGCACTTATCCACCTGATGCCAGATCAAAGGCATATATATTCACATTATGGGGGTTATTCTAACTTTGGAGGAGTGTTAATCCGTCCCAAAAGTGACGGTAAAGTGACGGATATACCACCAGCCGTATTACGAGTTCCATAGGATATAATGGACTCGTAATACGGCTGGTGGTAAATCCGTCACTTTTCCGTCACTTTTGGGACAGATTAACACCTCCTCCAAAGTTAGAATAACCCCCTATGTGCCTTAACTCTAGGCCTACCTGCCATGTCCCTCATTGCTACTGCAGTTGTACATGTCAAATGACATGCTATGACACATGAGGGAATGTGTCAGCCAATAGACAATGGTGACACACTCCTGTATGTGGCACAACATGTAAAATATCCCCATTGTGAACGTATGGTTCCACAAACAGTTTGCCATGGACATATATCTGTGGAGGAATACAGACATCATCCCACCAACATGGGTAGACCATGCATGAAACTGCAGCTTATATATGTATACTAAAGAGAAAGAGACACATGCTGACATGTAGGTACAAGGAATGTTGGCACAGGCATGGCACATACATCATGTCAATGGACAGTCCCCACTTACCGAGGGAACGTAGTGATGGAGTCAGGGGCCTCACTGCAGTCTGTAATGTGAAGATGTCCTACATGCATGTGACAGAGCTTACATTGTACTTTGGATGCAGCTATGGATCACTATGTTATGTCGATATGTGAATATATATGCCTTTGATGTGGCATCAGGTGGATAGATACACTGCACATGTGTAATGGGTAAGGTTTCTGCCCTGACTGTTGGCATGTATCATGGAGTGACTTGCAGTTATGTTAAATCGCATGTGTATGGGTACAAGCATTCATTCACAGACAGATATCTGGGTTTGCATGAGCAAAATGGGGACTGTGATGTAGCTTTCCATTGGGCAACATGTTGAGGGCCTCTACAAGTCCTTTCAACGTCTGTGTCTCTCCTACATGCAAAGGACTAATGGCTGCTTCTACAGATGCACTAAGAGTTAGCCAATGTAAAGGGTGCTAGACATTATTGGTGATCACCCTGTGGCTTGTGGATTCATAGTGTTGTGTGCTTTGGGAAATCTCTCCCTGACATCTTGCACATGATGTCTATAGTGTTCATTTCCATGCCACATGTGTGGACTATCTGTGGAACATCAATTATACCTCCTTGACTTTATTGGGACAGATGTCACTTGGTGAAGTGTGCATTGTGGAACTGCTTCCAGTGTGACATGAGTTTTTCCTGTCACCTTCTCCAGGCTATTGCACTTTTGTCATCAACATGGCCAGATTTTGGAGCATCCTTTCTTATTGTTGGGTCCTTATGTATGTAACACATAGATGTGTGCCTGCCCTTGTGTAGGATCTGTGAGAATGCAGTTGGCATTGGCCTACTATAGTGTGACAACAGGTAACTGAGGTCTGCTCCATGGGGCAAAGCTTTGTGGGTAATAAGGTTTCCTAGCTGTTGAATGGTTACTGTGATTGCACAACTTCAGCCATGCAATTGCAGTTTTGTGAGATCCTGATTTCCCAGTGGACAACTATTGGCAGCTCATGTGGCATGCATATGGTATGGCACATGTATGGGGCACTTAGGTGTAGTTGGTTGCTGGCGCCCACTTAACATCATGATAATGTTTGGTAATCAGAGCTGTTGTTCAAGTGTGCTCGTGGACATGTGATAACCCTATTTCTCTTTGTATTTGCAGCATCTGGACAGCAAGTGAAGGAGACGGGGCACAGCTGAGTGGGGAAGCATCTTGCTATGGGACCTTGGGTCAAGACGCAACTGACACAGAGGGTCCCAGTGGCTTGGAGGGCCAGGGGAGTGCCACAGGGGAGACTGGAACATCCTCATCATCAACATTGGATTCCTCCTCCAGTGGACACTCCCTAGTGGTGGCGGATCCATTGGGGAATCCCCCCAGTACAATCCTTGTCCGCCACCCCCATTCTATCCCAGCCCTCCCTGTTGCTCCCCACCTAGTTGGCCGTGCCCACTCACCCAAGAGGGTGGGTGTCTCCTTTGTCGAATGCACCTCCGCCCCAGCCCTTGTTACCACTGCTGCCCTAAGTGAGGAGGCTATTGACCTACTGAGAAGTATCTCTGTGGTCAGTCAGCCATTGCAAATGCCAACAAACACATTCCTGGATGGCATTTATGGTGCAATGGCTGGCCTACAAAGATCTTTTCAGGCTCTGGCCTCCTTGCTGATGGCAGCCAGTCACCCCCCACCTTCCATCCCTTCTCCACCTTCCCCTTCCCCCTCAAAATCTCCCCCTTCTCTTACCTACCCACGGAACACCAACTGATCCTCGGTCATTCACATCAGCATCCAGGAGGAGCGCACACAAACACAAGCACCACAAATCACACCAGCACGCACACAAACAACATCCACCTATAAATCACAACTTCCCTTGACACCCTCACCACCCCCAGCATCACACACTCCACATCCAGCATACCCACAGGCATCACACAGTCACTGACGCACCCAACACACGATCATACCCACAGACACTGCCCCATCAGACCCCGAGATATCCATTACAAGCAATACACCTGTAGACACCACAACTACAGACACACAGACATCCACCACATCCACCATACCTGTAGTCACCACCACAACAGACATACACACACCCACCACTGCATCCCCAGCACCTCCAACCCCCTAGCCCCAAGACACATTAAATGCCCACACTCACCCACCCAACAGACACCCACCACACACAAGCATGCCTCCCATAAGCACACACCCATGACATCCACACCTACATAGCATACAACTACTCCCTCGACCTCCTAATCCTGACCCCCTTCTGGTGACTGGCCCCTCTGGCCCTAACAGACTTTTTCTGTTTGACCTGGACCTTACCCCTGTTTCCTCCACCCCATCCCAAACCCAAGAGCACCTCACCCCGCTCCCAGTGCCTGTCTTCCACCTCCCAGGTTTCCCCTGCCCCCCCTGCAAACATCCATACCTACCCCTCCAAGAAGAAGCACACCTCTCTCAAGAAGAAGACCTCCCAAGCCCAAACACCTCTCTCCCAAATCAGACCCCTGTCCCCCAGATTATCCCTGAGGTGCCTGTCTGCCCTCTTGATTCCCTGTCCTGTGGAGGTTCAATGGCAGTTGGAAGTCAAATGAGGAATAACACTGGGCTACTTTGGGACAAGACTATATGGACTGGCTAATGGCCTTTGGACTTTAATATGTCATAATTAATAAACCCAAACAGTTTGTTTTTTAGGGTATACATTTGTCCTGCAACTCCTTTTCTTCATTAATATTGTTCCTAAGTAGCTTGTGTTGTGTGGCTACAGTTGTGTGTGTTTGAGCCTGCTTGATACTCCATTTGCTGTTGTTTGCAGTATGTGACTGTGAGGGCAGTGCTGGAGAAGGGTATATGATGAGTGTGTGGATATGTGTGTATAGTGTGTATAACTGCAATGGTGGTGTCATGGCATTGTGTGGTGTTTGTTATGGTGAATATTTCATCTTGTGTTGTCCATTGTGAACAAGTATGGTGTTGGACTTGATCCCTAGGTATGGCTTATGTTTTAATCTGTTGTGTGTCAGCTTGAGTTTTGTTAGTGCAGACATGGAGTGTGTTCAGTTGTGCAAGCTTTGTTAGCATTTGCCTGTGTGTGTGCATTTATCTATGTGTCCGTTGCAGCTAGTTCCAGTAGATGTATGTCCCTTGCAGTTGGAGTTGTATGTGCTTTGTTGACCTGCACTTCCACATTGTGCAGATAGGCATGACATGTGGATCTAGGACTGTTTGTCCCTGAGACACATGTAGGGCCATTTCCAATGCACATGTTGATTTACAGGTGTGAGCAAAGTGCAGTCTCCTTCCCTGATTGTTCCTGGTGCCCCATCCCAATTAAGTAGGTATTGTGCGCATTTTGCCCTTTGTCTATTTGTCTCTCTGTGTATTGTGCATACAATTGTCTTCTATTGTGCTGCTATGTGTGTGATGTGTCTATTGCAGGGCTGTTTAATGGTGGTGGTATTTGTGTTCCATGCCACAGTGATACATATGTGTGTTGTATGTGACGACCCTGGCCTGTGTGGACTTTGAGTGTGTAAGTTGTACTTGTATGTGTGATGTTTGTATGTAGTTGGTGATCTGTGAGAGAAAGTTGTGTAGCCTTCACTGTCCCTGTGTCTGAGATGAGAAGACACATGTTTTTCTGTAGGGTTGACTGCCATGTTCCCCAGGGATCATCCCTCAGCCCCATGCTCTTCAACGCATATACGACCCAACTGTCCAACATCCTCAGATCCCACGCTCTCAACATAATTTCCTACGCAGACAACATCCATCTCATCCTCTCACTTACTGACGACCCTCCCAGCCCCAGAACCATCTTCCACAGATGCATGACAAGCATCACTGACTGGATGAAGAACAACTGCCTGCAGTTGAAAACAGACCGGACAGAAGAACTGATCTTTGTCAACAGCAGCAACACATGGAATGACTCATGGTGGCCATCAGACATAGGACCCACACCTACTCCCTCCAACCATGTGAAGAAACCTTGGAATCATCATTGACAACAAGCTCACCATGAAATCACAGATCAGCACCATCACCTCCCCTGCTTCCTCATTTTGCACAAGGTACGTAAGATCTTCAAGCGGCTACCCCTACACACGAGATTCATTGTGACACAGACCCGCCTCACCAGCTGACTGGACTAAGGCAATGCCCTCTATATAGGAATCGCTGCACACCTCCTAGAGAGACTTAAGACCATACAGAACGCCACAGATAGACTCATCTTTGAGCTTCCCCAACGAACCCACATCACACCCCACCACAGGCAACTTCACTGGCTCCCTGTAGAGAAGAGATGCCAATTCAAGCTGCTGACCCATGCACACAAGGCTCTACAGAACCAAGGACCAGAGTACATTACCCACAACCTGAACTTCCAACAGTTGAGAAGACTACACTCTGCCTATCTTTCACTTGCCCATACTCACCATGTCTACCGAAGCAGAAGTGGAGGACGCTCCTTCTCAGACATTGCAGTAGAAACCTGGAACAGCCTCTCCATGCACCTCTGGACCATCACTTCACTTCCGGAATTCCGAATGGCCCTTGAGACATGGTTGTTCGCATAAACCTCCGGGACCTGCAAGCACATGGATACCCTATCAGGTGATTAGCCACGCTTTATAAATCGTGATTGATTCATTGAGATAATTAATGCCTATATAATGCTTTGTGCAGCTGTAAAAAATTTGATGACCACTGCAAAAGCTGCCCAAAGGGGGCATATTATGACTGTGAATGCGTCCTAATTTGTGTAAAATGACGAACCGGGACACAATGAGATGTGTACTTGGTGCTCGTAGCTTGACCTCCATATGAAGTGGACGACGGAGCATCAGTCTATTGTTGAGCGTACTGACACAGGTAGGGATGTGTACTTATGGTCGGTGGCATTCTTGGGGGCATTGATTTTGTGCTCCATCGATGATTGCCAACAGCTGCAGGATGTGCGTGATGGGTTAGATGGTGGCTCCAGATGTGTGAGGCTGCCTGGAGGTATGTCTCCCTTAACACTGTCTGTTTCTGACTTCTGAGATGTAGTGGTTGGACTGCCACGGTCACATTAGCGATGTGCAAATTCATAATGTGTCCGGCGGAAGCACTGTCTCCACCAGACTGTTTGTGCTGGTTCCTGACTGTGGGCATCTGTGCTGCTTGGCAGTGCCGGCGGAACCGCAGCAGTCTTTGCTCCATAGGCCCCCATGACCGTTAATACCACCGTCGTAATGGCGGTCAACAGACCGCCAAACTCGTAATGAGGCCCTTGGTGTGCTGTGAATTACAACAATAAACTACAGAATTCAAACTTGCTAGGAATAGGGCAATCCAAGACGTGGACCTATAGGCTGAGGTAAATAAAGGTTTGATCCTAAATATAAAATGGCATCAGCCGTTTTTCACTGTGAAAGAATTTTAAATAAAGTAGTGGCTATTTACCCGGTCTACAGATAATGAATTCCACTACCAGTTACACAGCTACTGGCTAAATACAGAGATTATCCACTATTTGACCGGCAACTTTGTAACCAGGTAGCAAATTTCATTACTTATTCAGTCGCCAACTAAATAGCAGAGATTATTTACTATTGGCCGGTGGCTGTGCAAACAGCACAGAAACAGCACTAATCACCAGGCCGCTGAGCAGAGATTGTGTACTATTTGGCTGGCAACTCTGAAATATAGCATAAATAATACACTATTACCTGGCAGCCAACTAGCTAGCAGGGATCATGTACTACTTGGTTGTTCAAACAGCAAGGAAGCTTCACTATTTACATGTCTGACAACTAGATAGTAGAGGTAATGTCCTTTTTGAACTGCTTATTAGACAAGAGTGATCAAGTGCTATTTGGCCAGCAACTATGCAATCAAAAAAAGAGACTTCACTAGCAAAACAGCAGACATTATTATTTACAATTTGCCCAGTAGTCATGCAAATAGCAAATAAACGTAATGTTTTTCCTGGCTGCTGATGAAATAGCAGAGGAATTATACCATTTTACCAGTACCCTGGTAAATAGCAAAACAATTTCAATATTTACCCAGCTGCTGGCTAAATATAGTAGGGGTGGATGGAACTCGTGGAGTTTCACTCCATGGAGCAACATAAAAACCCAGCAAGATTCCGTAGAGTTCCTCCAATGGACAGAAATTTGCATCTGCCACATGGCGATTGTCAGAATTTGGCTGGAATTCTGTGTCACAAGAGTTACGCAGAGTCTCTAAATTCCACCAATTCCATGGGCGGAAACATTCTGCCTACTGCTACTAAATAGCAGGAATCATGCATTATTTGGCCGGTGGTCTTGCAAATAAAAAGAAAACATAATTAGTACCTGGTGGCTTGCTAAATAGCAGACAGTATGCTCAACATGGCCTGTAGCCATGCGAATATCAGAGGGGCTTCCGTATTTAACCTGGTTGGTACCTAAACAGATTAGATTTTGGGGTATTATCCTTATGCAGATTTCAACAGGTACTTACCACCAGGTAGACCTGCAAACTGGGAATTGATATGCCTGGCATTCATCTCCTTATGAAAATTAGGGTTCTGATATAGTATTATTTAATTCACGAAATGTGGTCGCAAATTGCACACATACTGTGTGCGACTGGAATAGTATTATTCAAATCAACCAAAGACCTATTAGGTTGGTTCACAAAATACTTCTTAGGGGGTTCCAGAATGACCTGCCTAATTAATATTAATTAGGCAGTTGGTATTTGCCAATTTGTGATTAACTGTAGTGACAGGGACGGTGTCCTGAAAGGGACAGGACATCACCATCCCTATGACTTTGTACCAAAATGTAATACATTTTTTGATAACAGCTGGTGTTCCTTAAAGGAACTAATGCTGTTTTTCCCCCTGAGCTTGCAAACATGATTTCCAAAAGGAAAGGACTCCTAAGGAGACCCTTTTCCTTTGCAAATTAATTACCCCCCAACTCGATCAATGGTTTGTGAAAGCAATTGCAGTTGCAAACTATAAATAAATTCCTTTCAGACTCCTATTTGCAATTCAGAAATTATCACAAAAATCCTTTTATATGTCAAAAGAAGTTTCCAACTCATAAAAGGGATTTTGTACATAATGATAAACACTTTTGTGGTCACAAACCCTTTGATTTGGTGTCATGAGGACCTTAGTGCTAAACTGGCTTAGATGAAAGCACTAACTTGTAGATATGGCTTGGCAGGATTTTAATTATGCCGGAGTAATTGCCGTAATTCCTCAATACCGTTGAGCCGCAAAATTACCAAAGATTATGGCCCTCATTACGACTGTGGCAGGCAGCGGTCAATCAAAAGGAAAGTACTGCCAACAGGCTGGCTGTACTTTTTCCTAAAATATCACATTGGCGTTTTTGGCTCAAGCCAAACCGCCAATGTACCAGTCCGTCCGCCATGGCGGTAACAGCTGCCGGGCTGAAGACTTCAGTCTCCATCCAGGCGGCCGTCACTGTCCTACCCGTGGGATTATGACCCCGCCTACCACCATGGTTTTCGTGGCTTCCTTACCACCACGAAAACCATGGCGGTAGGCACTATCAGTGCCGGGGAATCCCTTCCCTGTCACTGATAGGGATCTTCCCCGGCCCCTTTCCCTCCCCTGATTCCCCCCCACCCTCCCTCCCACGACATACATGCATATTCATGGACCATCATACACACGCATTCACACTCATACCCACATTCACCCACGCATGCATACATCCATTCACACACACTGACATACATACAAGTACACACGCATTCACACAACACAACATACACGCACACTCACAACCATACGTGCACACACGCATTCCACACGCCACACTCCCGCATTCACACACGCATAAACATACACCCACAACCCCCCACACACACACAACAGGAGACGTGACGGGGCGCTGCAGCAGCGTCCGCCAGCATAACACCGCCAGGCCGTATCATCGGTCATGATACGGTCTCGGTGGTCGACTGGCGTGGCCGCCATCCGCCGGCATGACCTCAGCTGGAATTCCGCCATCCTTCTGGTAGAATTCCGGCTACGGTCATAATATGACGGATGGAAGGTAGCGGCGGCGACGGTGTTTTGGAGGCCGTCGCCACAGCAGTAGGCGGTCTAAACCGCCATTGTTATAATGAGGGCCTATGTGGTTATGCTCACTCATGTAATTGAGAGTAATTGTTCAAAACTCCTACTATAGGAGCACAGGACCTACAAACTTAGTGAGTGCAAGTGGCTGTTGCTGTTCCCGATATAACGCTATTTTAATGTATTCTCTGGTACATTTTGGATGTGAAGAAGCTAAATGCTAAAAGTTACGATTCTTGTGTAATTCCACTTAATGTTGCTGTAATCCTTGTGATTACAGAACAGCAAATTACAGACGTTACGCACAGCTCTACTTATAGGTCTAAAAGTCACAAATGTTTGACTGTTTCCAAGTTGTTTTGACAGACATGGCACAGAATGCCACTCCATTGCACCATGGGCCAAGACGCAGTGACATGGGAGGCCCTTTGTGGAGACGTCTCATACTCTACACATACTCCTGCTTTAGGTTTACCTGCAGGGCTGGCTAATAATAAAGATTATTATAATCTTTGCAAGACTAGCAGACACTGTTTATTCTTCTACAGCTATGTACATGCCAATGTCTCAACAACCCCTACAAAACCTCACAAACCACATCTACCCTGACTGCCACACACAATGGCACCTTCAATCTCTCACAGTCTTATAACACTATCAAATTCACACATCATCAACACAACACAAACTCAAATATTATGGGCCTGATTACAACTTTGGAGGAGGTGTTAATGCGTCCCAAATGTGACGGATATACCACCAGCCGTATTAAGAGTTCCATAGGAAATAATGGACTTGTAATACGGCTGGTGGTATATCCGTCACATTTGGGACGGATTAACACCTTCCTCCAAAGTTGTAATCAGGCCCTATATAACCTAAATCCCTTCAAACAGACATTCCCTGTTCATAAAAAACACCAGGCCTACCCTCTACTTACTCCTAACATACCCCTTACCATCACCACCAACCCTATAGCCAACCCTCTCTCATATCATCCACAACACCCTACTTTCTACCAAAAACATACAACCAAACATCCTTATGTTCCACTCCACCATCCCACAAATATTACCTCTTCCTGCTACCAGATCTAATACAAACACTCATAATCCTTCTCTATCTCCTCTCACACACCACATACACTCTCCTCCAATGAACATCACCACTCACTTTTCCATTGAGCTTCAACTCACCAACAGGACTTTACATCCAAATCCTTCAGAGAAACTCATTACATCAATATCTCATCTCACTACTCCACAAAAACAAACCATAACACACACCAGCACATCACAACCACACTCACACACAATCTCATAGTACAACTGCCACCCTTGTAACTACACAAATATTACAAATCCTCAACCAACTTTAAATTAAAATGTATATCTATAGCAGCACCTGGCACAAGCACTCCAATACAGCAACACTCATTCACATGCCTCTCATCCGTTGCACAATTTAAAAGCTTAAAACGTGACCCACATGTCCCACCACCGCCCCTAACCCATCCATCTTCCACCCTAAACAGAGGCAAACAAAATTAACAACATACCACTCTATACAACTTCACCTTGGCAATTACACAAAAAACTACTCTACAAAAACAACACAGCCCACCACCAAACTCTCAACCACCATCTCCACTACATGGACACACAAACCCAACAAAATGCCTTCTAAACCTTTTGAATGAGGTTTATGATATTGACAAACAACACCATTGCTATACTAATACAGTTAATACCAACACTAATAATTTACCTGCTACTAGTTCAAGGAATACTACTCACTCCTCTAGAAGACAAAGTTGGACCCCCACCAAAACACAATATTTAGACTGCCTACTATTAAATGCTTGATCACTCACACCTACGACCTACTCACGGACACACACCCTGACTTACTTTTCATAACTGAATCATGGATGGGAAATGTCAGAGTCACCAGATCCTCAGGGTCTGTGCACGTTCCCAACACTTCCACCACAAGACAGCTCCAATACTCTGATTAGAATTGATACAGACTCTAAGAGAGTCCAAGTGGGGAAAAGGGGATTAGGAAGGGAACTGCTGGGAAGGAGACCTGTAGGAAGCAAAAAAGGTTAAAACACACAATATAAAAATTACATCAGATGAATCAATACTAGCCTATGACTCTAAGCATGGTCATTCTGAAAAAACATGGACAATCTAAGCATAGACTTAAAATTACTAGGCTTCAAGATGACTGGATCCCTGTGAGGGAATCAAGAAAGGTTAAATGCAACTTTCATATTCAAATACTATCCTTTGCATGAGGATCAGGAAACAATCTGAATGATTTCTAAAACCATCATATGAATTGTGTTTGAGAAAACATATGAGGAATACACAACATTACATCTAGAACTCTGGCTTTCTTTGTTCTCTCAAATTGCCGGAACATGAATTGCGCACATTGCAGATTTTCACATAGGTAGTAAAAATACCATAGAATGATTGTGCACTATGAATAACACCAATTAGACTTGAGAAATAAATCATGTGACTTGTCAACTCGAAAACCACCAAGTAAATGCCTTAGAAGGGTAGCGCATAATGAACTCTGTGTTTTCAAACACAGAAAATGAATTGCGCGTCTTGCCGATTCGAGTACCACCATGTAACTGCCAAGGAATGGTAGCGCACAATGAATAACATGAAATTAAGCACGAGAAAAGAATTGAGCGTCTTGTCGATTCGAATGCCACCATGTAACTGCCAAGGAATGGTAGCGCACAATGAATATCAAGGGTTCAAGCACAAGAAAAAGAATTGCGTGGCTTGCCGATTCGAATGCCACCATGTAACTGTCAAGGAATGGTAGCGCACAATGAATATCAAGGGTTAAAGCATAAGAAAACGAATTGCGCGTCTTGCCGATTCGAATGCCACCATGTAACTGCCAAGGAATGGTAGCGCACAATGAATTACATGAATTAAGCACGAGAAAAAAATTGCGCGTCTTGCTGATTCAAATGCCACCATGTAACTGCCAAGGAATGGTAGCGTACAATGAATATCAAGGGTTAAAACACAAGAAAACAAATTGCGCGTCTTGGCAATTCGAATGCCACCATGTAGCTGCCACGGAATGGTAACGCACAATGAATAACATGGATAAAGCACAAGAAAAGAATTGCGCGTCTTGCCAATTCGAATATCCGCATGCAAATGCCACAAAACGACCAAGCACACATTCACACGCACAAGAGTAGAATTGTTTATCATGCACAGATTAGGCCCAAGAACTCGAGAGTCTTCGATAACGGGGTCGGGGCCTAACCCGACCGCCGTCTTACTGCCCTGATCTAGGATCACCAATTGAAGTGAAAAGGGCAAGACCTGGAGGATCAAAGAAGGCCACCGGAACAGGAGCTCAGGAAGTTGCTGCTGCTCTGCACCGGGACCTCTGAATAGTGAGCACGTGGAGCTGGGCTGGCTCCCTTATATAGAGTCTTGGCCCAGCCCACAATCCACACCCAGGCACGCTGCAGGGAAAGCTTCTGGAAGGCTCTGGAAGGGGACCACACCCTGACAGTCTGAAAGCCAGCAGCAGTACATAGCATGTGAACAGTGTTTAAATGCATGCTGAACCTAAGTCATTAAGATTAAACTCTGCAATGCAAAAGGTTAAACAACATTATATCAGCACAATGCATAAATTATGTTAGCTTGAAATTGTTGGGTTATTGCATTCTAGTCTCCCGTAGAGCGCGCACTGCCCTGATGTTGACAGGAAATGACATGGCTCCAGTATTGTATGAAGCTGTTTGTACGAGGCTGTATGTATATATTTATGGCAACAAAGTCTAAGATTGGGAGGTTGTAATAATTTATTTGTTTTGTTATAGAGACATCGTCTTGTAGTCTAACTAAAGTTCGTACTCTCTTCTCTCCTTTTAGGTTGGTCCCTCCGTCTTTAGATGGTTTGATGGGGAGGTTTGTTGTTCCCGGGTCACGCTCTTGGTCAATGTACTTCGGAATGAAGGAGAGCCTGGTATCAGGTAAGTGTAATAGTGCACAGTATGGTTGGGGTTTCACCAGGGAGGGGAGTAAGTGAGGGAAGTGAAGTAGGGGGTCACTCCATTGTGCGCAACACGTGTCTTTAGATGCAAAAGTGGTTTGTGGTATTCTTCTTTCCCACATGACCTGCTTTAAATAGAAGGCTATCCCTCCTAGGATTCCCTTACTGCCCCTCGTGTCCCTTAGCCCCAATAGGTACACTTGAGTTAAAAAATGTCCGTAACTTGGGTAGCCGCGTTACTCCAGGAACGCAGCATGGTCTTCTTGTGGTGTACTCCTTTCTGTCTGGCTTTCGGTCCACTCCAACACCAAGTGTTAAGTCCCATCCTTGGGATCCTCTGTTTTCCTCCTCCTTTTCCTCCTCCTCGCCGCTCTCCACTATTTCTGTGTCCTCCTGGGAGTCTCCGTTCGACCTCAGTTGCTCTGTTGTTGTCCTCTCATGTCCTCCGCTCCCGTTGCTGTGCCTTTTCCCGCCTCTCCTCCTTACTGTCCTCTTTCATCCTCTGCTCCATTTGCTGTGTCTTTGAGCGTCAGCCCCTTCTCCAGAACCCGGAAGTCCGCGCTCTCGGTCCAGTCTCTTCTTTTTGAAGTGCCCGGGGGCACTTCCTGGTCACGCTATCCAGGGTTCCCTCGGTAACCTGCTCTGCCGGCAGCAACCCTGTAACGGGGGCCCCGTTACACTGTTCCTCCAGGCTGTCAACCTATCACACAAAATTGCATCGACAACGAGGAGGCGCACTAGCTATTATTTACAAGGAAACAATAAACAAACAAAAAAACTGACAGCGTTTTCATACAAGGTTGTGAGGCCCTCCACACTAGATACAACCCTACACCAACTTCCTCCTGGAACTCCCTTCTTTCAGACCACAACCTAGCAATACAACATTCCCAAACAAATTTCATTTTCAACATGTATGACACTACACTCCAACCTATGCATCCTTTGTTACCTAAACATATGGTTAAACAAACTCAATATGCCCCATCCAAGAACTATCATCACTGCCCTAGACATACTGAACCTACATTAGAACATCCATAAACCCAAACACATTGCTGGACACACCCTCAATGCCATCTTTTCAAATCCAGAACTAATTACCTTTCAAAAGATTACTCCAGTCTCAAGGTAAGACCACCATCTGGTAGTTTTCCAACACAAATCACCAGAGCTAAGCCCACCTTATATGCAACCACATATCAACCGTGGGACAAACTAAATTTTTAATACTTGGAAACACAACTAACATCCAACACGGATCTAGACACAAAATGCTTCCAAAACTGAAATACTCATGTTGTAACTGAAAAATGTATGACACACTTTTCACTTGCCAGGCCTGACAATCTGTAACCACTTCCTAAAGTATCCAAGAAGGTAAAAAACCTTGGAATTGCCATGGACTCCAAACTATCAAGGAATGTTCAAGCTGATAAGTTAGCAAGCTCAAACGTTGTTACTATGAAAACTTTTCAACCCATCCTCCCCCACCTAGGATTGCCACACAAGCTCCAAGCCACCACCCCTCTGGTACTGTCTAAACTTGATTATGCCAATGGCCTCTACCATGCATCAAAGTTATCAAGAATGAAAATATTGGTTGTAGGACACAACCACGCATGCCTGAACCACGCATGCCTAAACAACATGGTGGGAACCATGACCGCGTCTTTACCATGCGTGCCTTCACCACGCATGCCACATTTCATTGTAAAAGCATGTGTGATAAAGGAATATGCTTGGTAAATCGCATGCCGCCGCCTCCCCTGTCCTGCCCCTAACGCCGATACCCCAGCCCTGCATTCCACCCTGCCCAGCACTTAAAATTGCCCCAACCCCCTGCAATGAGTCCTAAAACTGACCCTGACCTGTCCTTAAAACTACCCGACTCCCCTGAGCCCTACAACCAACCACCCTGCCCTCAAAACTACCCCTTCCCCTCCGCCTACCCTGAGGCCTAAAACCCTGTCCCTTCCTAAAAATTACCCTAACGCCAGCCCCCCGCCCTCAGCCCTGAAACTAACCCCCAGCCCAGAAAACTGTCTCTTTCCCTGCCACCCTGAGCCCTAAAACCCAGCCCCAGCCCTTAAAACTACCCCGACCCTCTCCGCCCTGAGCCCTAAAACTCTTCACCCTTTTAAAAAAAAACACGTTCACCCACCCTGAGCCCTAAAATCGCCCCATGCCTAAAAACTACTCCCTCCCTAAACTCAATCCACGCACCTTTCCCGATCCTTCCTGTTCCTCTCTCTGCTCTCTGGCCCCTACCTAAAATCTACCCCGACTCCAGTCTCCCCACCCTCAGCCCTAACACTGATCCCCTCCCCTGAAAACTGTCCCTTCTCCCTTAAAAATACCCTGACTCCCCCACCCTGAGCCCTAACACCCTGTACCAGTTCTTAAAACTATCCCCCCAAGCCCTAGAACTCTGCTACCTTTTGAAAAAACTTCCACCACCCACCCAGAACCATGAAATCGCCCTCCATGCTTAAAAACTACCCCCTCCCTAAACCCGGTCCCAGCCTCACTTATCTCTCCCGATCCTTCCTCTTCCTCTCTCCGCTCTCTGGCCCTTCCTTAAAACTACCCTGACCCCAGCCCCCCGTGCTCAGCCCTAACACTGACCATCACCCCTGAGAACTGTCCCTTTCTCCTTAAAGTTAACCTGCCCTCCCGCCTGGTGGTGCTCTGCCCGCACTGGTGGGCAGGTGGCGGGACGAGTTTGGCGGGTGGCTGAGGCTATCCCTCACTGCTAACATCTGCTGTTTGTCCTCACTCAGGTGAAAGGCAAGCCCCACAGAAGCACCAAGTGGCTACCTGCCCCGACACCACGTGAGCCGGTGCTCACTCACCTCAGGGATTTGAGCCACTACACAGGCCTCTCACATGTCTAACACTGGCATTAAACAGTAGATACGATCATTGGGGCTTGGCCACAGCTTCTTCTCCCATAAATCGGGTGGCTGAGAACCCAGCATGCCTTGTCTTGTGTCGGTGTTATGAGCTTCTTCACTCGCATACACTTCACTGATGTAATGCTGCCTCTCAGGCCTTTGTGATGGTTTGGGTATCATTATATGCATCTCTACATTTGACTCCGCCACAAGCTGACCTTGCTATTGTGCACACTGCCACAACCATGCTGCTTTCAGATCCATCCTGCAGATGCATGCTGCTACTGCATGCTGTTTGCATGCTGCTAACTGCTGTGACTGTGGACACTCTGGAAAGATAAAGGAGCCAAGCAGGGGAGGGTAATGAGCATGCAAGTGCCAGATCATGTTGGCTCTGCCTGCTGCTGCCTTCTACCGCCTTTGTTAGCCATTAACCACTTTTGCTGACTTCAGCCATCTGAGTTTCGCAAACCCTTTATGTCATTCTTAACAGACCACATTCATTTTAACCCATCTACCGTTAGACTCCTCTGCCAGGTTTCAATCCCTCCACCACCAGATCCACCCTTCGACTACTGTGCCAGCATTAGACAGTATCTGTCAAGTTTGAAGACCTCTGGGTTAGGGTGTAACAGTCCTGGCTTTTTACTGACTTTGCATGCTTTGATTTTTCAGTAAATACTTACCAGTTCTATATGTGGGCTAAAAAAGGTGGGGGTTTCTGATGGTTGACAGCATAAGAAGGATGAATAAAAACCATTTATCATAGGGCTATCCTAACACATGTGGCGTAGTACCTCAGAGGCATCCTCCTTCACCTGGTCTTCTTCCTTATCCTCCAAGTCCTTCTGTGTCTTCTGGTATTAGTTCTACTCTGGTCCTGTTCAAATTTCTCCTTTTCTGTGTTGTTTTGGTCTTCCTGATCCTCATCCTGTCCCTGGTCCAACTGGTCCAACTAGTTCTGGTCTGAATAAAGACCTCTTCACACTTTTTAATTATCCGTTGTTCGAATTGCACATCATTGCTACTATCTAGCTGGTGGCCGACTAAACAGACAGGATTAAATAGTATTTTGGTGGTCTGTGGGTAAATAGTAGAGATTATGTACTATTTGGTTGGTGGCCAGGTAAAAAGCCTAAATAAAAACAGATGAAAGAGAAATAATAACCTAAAATGGGGCCAGGGTGAGATATGCAAGCATTCAGATAATCTAATCATTTTTAAATGACACCAAATATGTTATGTAAATATATATATACAACCTCTTGTTTGCTACATCACTGGCATTTCATATTTGAAATAGCTCATGAATTCCACAACCCAGTACTCAGTCACCACCCAACATCAATCCCAAACCATATGGTCGGAGATTTTTGGTTGCTTTTGTGCTAGTCTTAAACCTTCTCTGGCACACTGCAGAGCATCACACCGTCAGTCAGAGGAAGAGCTAAGGAGAGCCATGATCCAAGGAAGTCAACAAACGGGAGCTGCAACACTTGCAATGACTTGTCAGCCAATTACATGTTGTGAAGGCCTTAACAAGGCATGATCAGTAATGGATAACAGGCCCAATGTGACCACACACCAGCGAACTGCAACAGTGTGTTACAAATCAATGCAAAAAATGATCTGCTGGATGTGCAGGCTCAACACAAATCAGTACAGTGTCATGGGCCTTTGAGATCTATCTGCACAGGTTCGGCTGTTCTATGTGCTGCATGAAATTACTTTTGCAGCCTTCATACAGCATCTGGTGGAACAACCTATCCTGTTACAGCATTAATTCAACTTCACTCACAAAACCATTGCCACAATTCAAAATAATGTATTGGCTTATGCCCCAATTGAGAAACTAGGTAATACTGACCTGCAAAAGTAGCTACTAGTTAGCGATAGCCTATGATTCTGTTACTCTGAAACAAGGATGATAGGGAAAAAGTGAGGACAGGGCATTGCCACTGTATATAGCGAGTTGTATTTTTTTCGTAACAAATTTTATTAAGCTTTACCAAAATAATTCAGGCCATCTAGGCCAGCAAATACTAAATAAAAAAGATATCTCAAGCACACATGTACATTAACAAAAGCTTTGCACAGAATCATCTTCTCGCTTCACCCCACCACCCAACATCCAATCAGATTGCCCATATTAAAAAACATTACGAATCAACATCTCATTACTTTTGTCCGTATGTCTATACATTCAAATCTCTTTCTCGAAAGAGAAATTTACTGTGCGGACTGACTGTCTGCAGAACTGTCCCCCTATAATTTGCCCATCTCAGCCAAATTTTATAGTGCTTCTGGGGACATCCTCTAGCCTGATACACCACGGTCTCAAATCCCATGCAGTGGTCCAAACCGCTCTTTCACTCCAGCAGGGGGGGCTTTGGTTATGTCTCTTTTCGCCAATCCTAAAAATAAGATCGTCCTTTTGTACCTATTAGCCCCAAGACCTTCAGCGATATTCAGGAGAATTAGTATTGGGTCCAATGGTATTGTCCAAGAAACCACTCTGCCCATGCAGGGAGTCACCCAGTTCCAAAATCTATTCAAACCTGTGTATCCCCATACTGTATATAGGAAAGTACCCACATCCATCTGCACCGTAAGCACAGAGGAGAGTCCGCCATTCACATGCGCTGCAGGCGATATCTTGGGAAGTATACCCTCTGAAGGTATCTAAGCTGTATGAGTAACAGGTGTCCCGATATGGCCGTCTCATGAATTGATCTCAAGGTCTTTCACCAGTCATCATCATCTGGGGTCTCAATGTCTGTTTCCCAGGGTGGACAAAGTATATCTTTATATGAAAGGAATCCGGGGCCAAAGTTCAGTCGGCTAAGCAAAGCGAATAACTAGCCGCAGTTGACAGTGTCAAACGCTTTGTCGACATCTGCCAAAAGTATCGAGGCAGACTGCCCTTGATGATTCACAAGGGCAAGGGCATTAGACACGTGGCAGATATTATAGCAAGTGGCACGGTCTGGCATAAAGACAGCCTGGTCCGGGTGAACCAAATCTAGGATATGGCGTGCCCATCAGTGATTTGGCTAGCAGTTTCGTCTCCATGTTTAGGAGGGAAATGGGGCAATATGAGGAATGTACTTCTGGAGCAAGGCCCGGTTTAGGGAAAATCACGATTTTGGTATGTCACCAGTCAGGCAGGAGTGTTGCATTCACACCGGCAGCACGAGTGACTTCTAGTGACCTCAATTTAGGCATGAATGTTTTGAAGAATTCACAGGGCAGCCCGTTTGGCCCTAAGGCTTTGCCTTGCTGGAGCCCCACCTCTGAGATTTGCTTGTCCATTTGGGCCATCACAGTATCTGAAAGGGTTTTAAGGGGCAACGCTTCACACAATTGAAATATCTGTTTGCGAGGCAAAGTTTCCTGCTGGGCATACACCTCCCCAAAATAAGTTAAAAAGCTGCATGCAATTTCACAGGGAGCCACCTTCAGTGCCCCCTGTGTCTTATGGAGTGAAGGAGGGGTGATAGGATGCTATATCACCTGGCACAATCTATGAAGCAGTTTACTTGATTTGTTGTCCCATTGGTGTATGTGGCTCTGCGATGCTCGCCAGGTCTGTTTGACTTCTTCTAATAGCAGTTGCTGATGCTGCTGATGTGCCAGCCTCAATTGGCGCCATGCCATGTGTCCATCAGCTCAACACCCACGCTTTTCTAAATCACTTATCTGGGATTCAAGAGCAACCAAACCGTTCATCCTATGACGCAGTTCCCCTACACAATTACATAATATCCGCCTTCAAAGTGAAGGATTAAGAGCATCCCAGAGGGTCACTGCACATGTCATTGTACCCTAATTAAGGATGAAGTACTCGTCTATAAATCACACAATATGTGATCTGCATGGGGAGAGCTGTAAATGCCACGGCAAAAGACGCCAGCAAAAGGCTGGTTTTTGGGGCCCAATTTGGGGTGTAATGGCTATCGGGGAATGTCCTCTAGCTATGATGTCGACATCAGTTATTTTGTGCATGTAGGCTGTGGAGATGTGAAAGTAGTCCAACCTGGAAAAGGACCCATGGGTTAGCAGAAAAGTAAGTTTACCCCGATCCGGACGGATGGAAAGCCCTCCATTTATCTTTTGACACCAATGTATATGTCATAGAGGTGAGTTTGGTTCTGTTCCATTCTGCTATACTAACATGTATACGCCAGCTGTCTACTGGAGGGTCCATAACATCGTTCCAGTCCAACCCAATCACTGACAGGCCAATTCGGAGGGCCCCTAATAAACAAGCAAATTGATCTACAAATGTCTGTCCGAAAGGTGGAGGAGCATATACACTACAGAGCGTGTTGGGCTCCCCATATATGATGCCTGCAACTATCGTGTACCTGCCTAGGTGGTCTAACCAGAGCCCCACTAAGTGAAATGGGACCCCACGCTGTAGCAAGATACATGTGCCTCTGGATCCACTTGTGAATCTTGCATGAAATACTTGACTATAGCCATACCTGGCAAGAGAGGGGGCTTTATTGCCAAAGAGATGAGTTTCTTGTGGCATCGACAAATTTGCTCCCAGCGTCTTGGCATACTTTCGGACTGCTCAATGTTTAATCTTGTCTAGTACCCCTCTAATGTTCCACAACACTATGCGTATATAGCCTGCATGGTTATTCAATCCCACAGTACTCATACTAAGGGAGCAAGAACGGAGTTGTGCTGTTGAGTGTGGGTGTACGTGTAATTCCATAGAAGGTCTGTGCTTGTGAACATTGTTTAACAAATAACTTTCCCTCAATAACCACCCAATCCTTCAGAGAACAAGAAGTATCTATTGTGGACTGTGAAAAAATGTGGCCCCAACAGGGAACTCCCATTGCCACTTCGATTGAATCACCATTATCCACGAGAAAATGTTTCCAGAGATAAACCTACAACTACCTCTAGGATGGCGGTCAAGTCTAATCATAATCCTTAAAGCAACATGGAGAAATATTATGGTAAATGCATACAGTTTCCCAGTGGGCATGATTCAGCTTCCAGAAGTTTGCGGTACAATCAGTGAGTCCCCAGCCCTGTTTCTAGGGGTCTCCACCTTTCCTAGCACTTCACCAAGATGATTGAGACCTATTGTGTCATTTCATTGCAGTTTACGAGGTACGGTCTATCCTGTTCCCTTGTTGTGAGTGGGTCGTGGTGGTGTGTGGGGCGTCAGCATCACCCTTTTGTCTGTCCAGTAGAAGATGTCCTCTGTAGTCTCAAAGAAGACATTTTGTGCATTGAAGATAACTTTTAGGCATGCCGGATATAAAAGCATGTATTGTAGCTTCAAGTTTCAGAGACACTGCTTAGTGCAAGTCCTATCCTCACCGCTGATCACCAATGTTAGAAATGGAGTTTCTGGTTGGCTAAATTTAGATGCTAGGTCCCTGTGGCAGTAAACTGTGCATGCAGGCCTTGCAGTGGCAGGCCTGAGACAGGTTTGAAAGGCTACTTCTTTGGGTGGCGCAAGCTGCGCTGCAGGCCCACTAATAGCATTTAATAATTTATAGGCCCTGGGTATAGCCTTAACACTGTACAAGGGACTTACAGATAAATTAAATGTGCCAATCAGCTGTAAGCCAATCATACCAAGTTTAGAAGGGAGAGCACATGCACTTTCTCACTGATCAACAGTGGTAAAGTGTCAAGAGTCCTAACGTCAGCAAAAAGGGTCAGAAACAATAGGAGGAGGAAGGCAAAATGTTTGGGGATGACCCTGCAAAAAGGGCCAGATCCAACAATTTGTATCCCAAAAAGCAGATGTCAAACCTCAAGAACTCACACTTTCCTTGATGAATAGCCAGGCCACATTCTCTCAGTCAAACAAAATCTGCTTGCAGGCGAGCTACATGACGCTCCACTGTACGGGTATGCACCAAAATGTTGCTTTCTTCAAGACTCCCATGAGACACTGCAGGACCTCCTTCATGGTATTTTGCAACACCTCTGCAGCACTGGAGATGCCAAAGTTCAAGTGGGTGTACCTCCAGAGGCTAGTATTAGTAGAGAAGGTGGTTATCGACTGGGAGTCAGGGTGCAATAAGATTTGGTGATAGCCAGACTGAAGGTCCATCTTCGAGAACCATTTTGAGCCGGAGAGCTCTCCGATAATATCATCGATGGTCGGTGTTAGGTGCCTCTCCCACTTGATTGCTTGGTTTGGCAATTTCATGTCTACACAGATACGCACAGCATCTCGCTGCATTAGTTTTTTGGTGACACCTATTGGGTATACCCATGGCAAAGGCCCAGACACTTTTTCAATGATCCCTGACTGCTCCTGGAGCTGCAATTCCTGTTCCACCTTTGGGTGGAGATGAAAACCTATCTGCCTGTGTCTGAGGTCTAGCGGGGTGATGTATTCATCGATGTGCAATCGGAGAGGAGGGCCTTGCAGGCACTCAATGCCTTTCAAGAGCACTGCAAACTCTCTTATCAGATCGTCCACGTTGCTGGCGTGGACACTGGATGCAAATTGGACCAAGTTTAGATTTTGTGCCATTTGACAGCCAAGCAAAAATCTAGATCCTTTCTGTGATACATAGATGTTTGCAGTGAGGTTCATGGTCTTGTGGGCAATGTCTGTTGTGAAACTGCTAGCCATTTGCAATGGTTGGGCATTCCCGAAGGTGTAGACTTGCACCCTGGTGGTTCAGAGGCGTGAAGGATCAAGGAGGCATTGGTACACCTCTGCAGCCATGAGGCTCATTGAAGCTCCCCTGTTGATGAGACTCGAGATAGGGTGTCCATGCACCACCACTTGACAGGTGGGTAGTTTGTGGTTGTTTGTTCCATTTGAGTCCACTGTCCTACCATGTGAATCACCTTTTTATCATGATCCATGTCATTGTCTGAGGATGTGGCAGGGAGAGCAGCAACTGCTTTGACTGGCTTCTTGGAACTAGTTGGCACTTCTCTGGGCGTCAAGCGACAAACCTTTGAAAAGTGGTTAAATTTGCCGTAAGCACTGCAAGTCTTTCCTCTGGCTGGGCAGCCACCAGGATGAGGCAAAGGTCCTCTGCATCATCTGCAGATTGTGTCTCTCCGTCTCGGTTTGGGAAACTCGGCATTGTGCTTGGTGATGCCTTATGCACAGCGTTGACAAGCTCAGACATAACCTGGATTGATGGTGTCTGCTCCATGTGTGCTGCACGTGATTTTGACAACTCCTTTGGGCATCTAAGTTTAAGGTTGTCCCTCATGCTCATGTTCGGTTCTTGGAGGATGCGCTCATGAAGCTTCGAGGATGCGCACCCTTGGATGAACTGAGCTCTAACTTCACCCTCTTCATCAGGCAGTGTAGAGGTGCTGGCTTGCTTCCTTAAGCTGGTGTAAAAATCGTTCACCAATTCATTGGGTTTCTGGTGTGCCTGGCGCACCATTGGGTGAACTGAGCTCTAACTTTATCCTCTTCATCAGGTAGTGTACAGGTGCTGATTAGCTCCCTTAAGCGGGTGCAAAAAACATTTTCAACTTCATCGGTTTTCTGGCGTGCCTGGCACAGCACAAACCTCTTGTAGTCAGGGTTAGCATAGGGTTCAAAATGCACTCCGATGGCATTCTTTAGTGCGGTGTAAGTGCTGGGGGTTGTTTCAATTAGTCTTGGAGATATTATGAATGCCTGCTCCACCAAGGTGAAAGAGAAGTGGGAGTTTCCACTCGTCTTCCACGCCCAGGCCTCAAAGTAGGTCTTGAGGCAATCAACTGATCCATTCCAGAGGTCTGCCTGCTTGGACGGGGCACCTGTTGTGAATGGTTCAATTGCTGGAATGCTGGACATTGTGGATTGTTAGTGGCAGGCAAGGGTGCTGCAGGGCAGATGGCCGAAACACAGCAATGGGTGCCACAAACACTGGGAGCGTCCCACTTGACAGACACTGCACACTCTGAGAGTTGTGTTTCTATTATAGCTCTCTGACTGCCCAGGTTGAAGTATTGGCTGGCCTCTTCAGGTAATAGTGGTGCTGCAGAGTAATAATGAGTCTTTGGCTGGGTCGTTAACTTACTAGTGGTGGCTATTAGGCAGAGCAAATGCAGCAGTCCCTCCTCCTTTGAGACACTGGGCACCTTTCTCTAGCTTGCAGGCTTAGGCAGTAGGTGTGGTGGACAGCACGTGGAGGTGCGGGTTGCAGTAAAACAGCAGGCAAGCAGGGCAGTCTTGACAATGTGGCCTGGATTTGGGGCACAGCCAGCGTTGGAGGTACTCAATAGCACTGGCGTGCCCCCCCCATCACCAATGTAGTGTGGGCCTGGAATAACCATATAGAGCCCCAGGTGAGTTAACTGATCTTTATTCAAAGTCTCCTGCACACTCTTTCAAAGACCACGCCCATTCCCCACCACGGCCCTTTTAATCTTTCCGACTGACGCTATGTCAGTCAAACCATTACTCCCTTCGATAAAGAGGCATGTGTCCCTACTCCTCCCTCTCCACAAACTGCAATATGGAGTTGCCCACCTGAGAGCCATGCTACAGCAGCTGCTACCGTTTGAAAGTGGTGGGACACATAAAAATGTGTTCAACCCTGTAGAAATTAACTTACATTGCTTGACAATCTTCTCCAACACATGTTCAGCTACAAGCACACCCGAGGTTTTGCCTGCCTTGCGCTCTATACCAGTGTTGATGTGCATGCTTGACAATAACATCCAAGGCAATCCAAGTACTGCTCTCATGCTGATTACAATACTAAACAGCATAAGAGCAGTGTCAGGATTGGCCAGAGCAGGCAAACACATCGCTTTATGGGGCAGTGCATCTGTTTCTCAGCTGCCGCTCAACTATTGATTGAAGAAGCCTGAACTATGCATGTCAGGCTGGGCACAGTGAAAACACTGGCCTATCTGACATGTGCAGATCAGTTAACACAGCCCCGGGTCACTTCACTTCTATGCTATGCTGGGAGAGAGAGCTCCATCATGCCCCCAACACCCAAACAGGTGATGGAAAAAGGAAAAGCATGCAATGGAAAACGTATGTAGGTCATAGTGTAGGGGTGAATGCCCCACATTCCGGTGGACAAACCACCCCTTTTGCTACTGTTGTTACTACAGCAGGAATTTAGGCAGAGTATACATAACTGTTGAGGTGATTTTTAATCTTTAAAGTAATTTTTGCCTGGGTAATCTGCAAATAAGTTCTTCAAATGTAACTCTATTCTTTTTCTAAGGTATTACATATCGATATTTTGCTTATGACTGTAAGAAATTGGATTATTAATATCTGGGATGGGTGACTACCCACATAAATGAATAATCATATCCCTTATCAGGGTGAGCCCTCAATGTCACTAAATTAACCTAAACTGAACTTTCTGGTAGCTATGGCACAGATTAAAAAGGCTTAATTTAGGGATATGTGTAAAGTATTTATGCAGTAGCCAAATAGTAATAAAGTTGAATATGAAGGTGTGACTTGTTAAAGTTTCAAGTAGGAATAGTGCCAAGAAGCATAAAGTGCCAATAATATTCAACGGTCTCCGTAGACCAGGACCTAGGAGCAATTTGATGCTGACCAAAAAGGAGTGCGAGGTGGATACAACAGGTCCATCCTGGACAAAACCTTTACCTTCTGACTTAAGTTCTTTAAGCCCCAGTCCACAAAAGAAGTCCACTTCTAAAGCACCCCAGGACTTCGGGGAGACAGGTAGACACAGGGGCACATATTTCTGGGGACCTGGCGTAGGGCAGCACTGCAAGTCTTCTTGCTGCACTGCCCTATGCCAAGTTCAAAGTTCAGGAATGCACTGTATTTATGTAATATGGTGCATTCTTGTCCTTTCCCCCTGAGCTGGTGCACAATTGGTTGCCTTGCGCCATGCAGGCACATTTGCTCCATGGGCAAGCGTGCCAGTATTTCATTCAGGATTGTTTATGTGCAGGAAGAGACACCTTTCTGCACAAAAACAATCCAGAGAGGCATTTTCCCCATTTTATGTGTGCTGCAAAATGCAGCACACATGGAAAGAGGAAACAACGAGGAGAAATTAAAATATTTCTCTTCGTTACGCCTGCTCTGGGGAGGCATTAGGTTCTGGGGCTGCCCCAAGTTTATGTGATTTTGCAAATCTGGGGCAGCGTCGAAATCCATGGGTGTTGAGTGGGAAAACCCACCTGGGGAACGCCTCCCTGGTGCAGAGTAAGGCAACGCAGTGACTTGGGCTGCATTGTTTTAGTCCATATGTATGAGGCCATGCAAAGCCACACAATGTGGATTTGAGTAGGGGTGGACAGTGAGCTCCCCTCTGCTGGTGGAGTTAACAGAGTTTTTGGCACTCTGTGCTCCGCTTGGAGTGTAGAGTTCAGCCAAAAACTCAGTTAGCCTGGCAACGGAGCAGAGTGCACTGGCGTGAGCACTGTGCTTGCGCTGTATGGCCCACAACTGGGCTGCACTTTACACTCTGCCCAAAATGAAGACATCATTTGCCCTAAAACAGGCAAGGAGACCTCTAGCTAAGGCTTTGCTTTCTGTCTGTCGTGTGGAGCTGCTGGAAGCTGCTGCTGATGAGGGACTGCAATGGCACCAGCTCTGAATCCAGGCCTCCCTTCTTTCACTGTCCTCAGCAGCCTGGAAGCAGGGGGCAGAGGGAGGCAGACAGCCAGGCCACTGGCAACAGGGACTCTGGACCCAGACAGCATTCAGGTTAGAACTTTGTTTCGCTTTCTGCTCTATATACACACGGGGCCGGCACTAGGCATGGATGGTGCTTTGAAAAAAGGAGACTTGCAGTCAGAGCTCCAATTGAAAAGAAACTGTCTCCCAAGCAGTGGTGCAACAAAGGCCCGGCAGCCCCTGCAGTGCGGTGGGCCCCCAAGCTCCAGAGGGCCCCCTCAGCACAGGACACTGTGAACGGGTGGCAGGCCCCTGACTGGATCCAGTGGGGAGGGGGCCCCCTCAAGTTACTTTGCAGAGGACCCCCTCAAGTTTTGTTACACCACTGTTCCCCAAAGTCCTTGGGAAAGGAAGTGGTGTTATGGGGTATTGTGCTGAGACCAGCAGGGAGAGCTGGAGACTGGAGGAGTGGTAGTCCGGCAGCCGCTGCCAGATAGAGATGTGTATGGCCTGAGAGAGTGTCTTAGAGCCCAATGGCAAGCATGGCTAGGCACTTTGTGAAAATACCAGCCTGCTGGTTTGCTGCTGCTAGTGCTGGCCTCTAAAGAAAGGGTGGTCTGAGGCTATGTGTAAGTGCAGAGGAAGTGATTGTAAGGCTGGTGCAAAAGAGAGGGGGGGTTGCTTGGCCCTCTGTAGCACGTTTGTGAAGGAGGGCAGTTGGTGAAGGAAAGTGGAGAAGGAAAGTGTGCAGTGTGGCTGAGAGCAGCATGCTCCAGGCCGGAGGGTTATGTCAGCACAAGAGGCCTGAAGCGTCTACGGCCATAGATACCACCATGAATGCACCTGATCTCAGAAGCGCGAGGCAGGGTCGGACCTTAGCACTAGGGCAGGCAACATTCTGCTGCATGTGAAACTCCACAGAATTTCACCGAGTTTTTAGCTAACTTCTTGGAATTCCGTGGAGTAGAACCCCATGAGCTCTGCCCTCTCTTAGTTTTGCTTGGCCTCATAGATATTGTTGAGAGGTTTTTGCCGCCAGAGCATAAAAAAAGTGACGCTCCGGCGTCACAAGCCTTCTATGAATATCCCCCCACAGTGTCTGGTAGAGGCCCACAATAGAGTCCAGTCCATGTCCAGTTTCCACTTATCAGCTGGTTAGTTGCCGCAAAGGCCTCTTATAGCTTGTTGTATTCCTGTACCTTGAGCAAGAGTTCAGCCTTATGATCCTTGGAGTCTTCTCCTTTGTCATAGGTACAATAGAGAGAGTAAGTCTAGTAATTCAGGACTCTTCTCAAGTCACAGACAGCTGGTTGAGTCCTCTTCTGATCGTCCTCAAGTCCAGGAGTATTATTCTATCCTCTACAGGCCTAAAACGTATTCTGAAGTGGGCGCCTGGAGATGTCACACTTATAGCTGGCACAAGCTGGTGGGTGGGAACGATTCGAGGGTGTGTCTTAACCAATGGGGTACAGTTTCTTGGGACAACTGTATCCACTTTGGGAATTTCAAGATGACAACAGTCTCCGGAAACACAAAACTTGGCCTCTGAGGACTATGGGTTGATGTGGGAAGTGTACTATAGTAATCCTAGTGTCATCCCTCATCTAACACTAGAATCCAGTTTGTGGCAATCACTGCACCCACAAACACATCTGAGACATGATGTTTAGGGCCGGGGCCATGACGGAGACATGATGTTTAGGGGCTGGGCCACGACGGAGTTCTCTCTCTCTGTTAGAATAAAAGTAGAGTATTCCAACAACCGGACAGTAGATACACAAGAATTGATTTGGCATCCTGTTTCCCTTCCTTTCGAGTATGCTTCAGTGTTATATGTAAAACCCTACAGACCTGTCAAGATTAATAAGACATTCAAGCACAATTTGACACTGTGAGGTCAAAAGGGATCACAGCCCCACCCTTCGGATTCTGCACCAGAAGCAAACAACTCGCAGATCTGAATAGGTAGAGATGACTCTGAACCTGTCCATCAAAGTCTACTTGAAAGCATTGAACACACACAACATGATAATCCATACTAACATCTCACTAAACCATTAAATGATGTCTATAGGACTGCATGGATAAACCTGCAATATACACTAAACAAATGGGACCTCCACCTTCTTGACATGTTATTGATCGTAGGGACCAACACCATTGTACCTCCTTCCTTTTCATCCCTTCCTCTTCAATTCAAGGCCATCATACTCGACACAACTTTTCCACTTTCTCCACTTGCCAGTGAATGTTTTATATTTCTACTATGGCTGCTATAAATTAATGCTGACCATCTCTCTCATAATACAAGGTATGTGTTTTTCTCTTAATCTGCTGTAATTTCATATTTGAAACTCAATAAAGTTATAGTTGTTTTAATAGGTATTAAAAATCTGATTCAATTGTGAAGTCAAATGTTTAATAAATGTTAAGGAAAATAACTTTTACAAAGTTTACTTTGTCCCTGCCTCATGTTCCTGGACGCTACATTTTTATTTGTTTCCCCACTTCTGTCAGCTAGTAATAAGCATTTAAATAAGTGTATAACATGTGTGAAATGCATCCCAGAATCAAACAAATCGCTGATCTGAATAGCTATAATGTGTACTTCTCCATCAAAGTCTACTTGAATAACATTGAACACACACAACACGAGTATCCATACTAACATCTCCCTAAGCCATTCAGTTATGTCTTTAGGACCATAAGGATAAAACCTGCAATATATACTGAAAAAATGGGACTTCTACCTTCTTGACTTGTTACTAACCATAGGGACCAAAAACGTTCTACCTCCTTCCTTTTTCATCCCTTCCTCTTCAGAGTAGAATAGTAACTGATCAAGGCCTCCTATGTCATCTGTGCAATGCGATCATTTGTTGTAAATTGTTATTCACAATTTGTGACATTTGTCTGGGGTCCAGAAGCATCTATAAATGGTCCAGTATATGCAGTGGTAAAGAAGTAGGGATTTCTTATGTAAGAAGTGGGAGTTACATATGTATACCCACTCGGTCTCAGTAGTAAGAGGGATATTATTATTAGCTGCACAGCATATCCTGCCAGGTTCAGAGGAGTCATCTCTGCCCATTCTGGCAGCCCATTCTTTGTTCCAGTGAAGCATGGCACATCTTTTTCACACCTATTCAAATGAACATTACTGGCTGGCAGAAGTGGGGGAGAAATTAAAAATTATCCCTGAGGAACCGCAAGCAGTGAAAAGGTTTCTTTCCAAAAGTTACTTTTCGTTAATATTTATCAAAAATTCAACTTCACCTTTAAATTATATCTTTGTAAAAATTAGAAATCGTTGTTTAATCATTTTTCTAGATAGTTCCCTTCCAGAGATAAAGAGTTAGGACTTTAATCTGTAATCTGTCTTTTTACTTAGTACAGCGAGCGATGCCACAGTGTAAAATAGCTTTTGGGTGATAGTCTCTGTAAGGTCATATTAACATTACATTTCTACATGTCCCACTTTAAATAACATGCTTCCTGACTCGTGGGCTTCAAGGCCTACATAGGAGAGAAAGGGAGGTTTTGACCTTTCAAAAAGGTCAAATTGCAGTGTTTGGAATCAAATCAAATCAAATCATTAATATTTATAAAGCGCGCTACTCACCCGTGCGGGTCTCAAGGCGCTAGGGGAAAAGGGAAGGGGGGGTTACTGCTGCTCGAAAAGCCAGGTTTTTAGGAGTCTCCGGAATGCGGAGTGGTCCTGGGTGGTCCTGAGGCTGGTGGGGAGGGAGTTCCAGGTCTTGGCTGCCACAGCCAGGCTACAATGTAAGGCCTGCAGCCATGTTTTATACTGTCACTGCTGTGAATGGCACAATAGGTGGTCCAGTCACACTAGTAAAATGAACATATGGGCCTAAGACACATTTTGTACCATATACAGTACTTAGTATATGTAAGTTAAACATACAGATTATGAATATTCTTATTCAACCATGTTTTAAACTCAGACAATGTGTTTGCCTTTAAGTGATCTAGTGCTAGGAAGTGAAAACCTGTTTATCATAAGACTTAATGGAATCCCATTGACATAATTCCCTGTCTGTTACAGCTGTGCTAATTGAAACACTTAGGATAAGCTGAATACCTTTGCTCTGAACAGGACTAACGTTCTCATTAGAAGTTGACAACAACAAGGACTTGTATCTGCCCATCATCAAGAGGAGTCTGTTTTAATGCCACTTGCTTCTTACCAGCTACTTTTTCAAGAGGCTTCACCTTCATTTTTCAAATCCAGGAATGAGCTGTCCCTCACAGGATCATTTTATCTTGTTTTCATGATCTGGGCAACTGATTCTCAGATATGGTACTGGCACTGTTAACTGGATTGTGACTGTCGAACGTTGGGTTAAAGAGTGACTTATTTAGATCCTTGTGCTAAAACAGGAGTTTGTGCATGGATCGGAAAAAACTTCACCACTCACAATGAGGTTCTCAGACTCTTGGTTATTAAATAACAAAACATTTTGCACTATCTGTACATCTATATAGAATTAGTTGTGCATTCTTTTGGGGACTGGGGCTTGCCTTTTGGTGTCATCATTTCATAGTCTGAGTGCAGCTGAACTTAGCCCTCAAAGCCAGAAGTTTATACATCAACATGTTTATATATGTTTAGCAACACTAATATTTCAGGGGGAACACTGGAGCCTCAGTTGATATCAACAGGGCCAGAAGGATTTGCCGGCTGTAGGAATAATTAAGGAAATGTCACATTGTTATGTCATGCTCCTTTCCAAGACACCATAGGGCAGTGATACTCAAAGTACGGCCCGGGGGGCGCATGCGGCCCTCGTGACCTTTACATGCGGCCCACTGGTCAGGAGCACACTGGGCTGCTGCTTTCTTATCTCAGCACTAACACTGAGAAGGAAGTTAACTAAAAAGACAAGCCTTTATTTAAAGGTTAATTGAAGTTAAAAAAAAGGAAGCAACTAAGTCATCCTACCTACCTTTAAAAATAAATGTGTTTCTAAAGGGGCATCCTGCAGCAAAAATGTAATAAGGTATTTAAAATTCCAGAGAGTATTTCATTAACATGCAGGACTGTGTCACCTTAGTACATCACATTATTATATCAGTGCATCCTATGTACAGCCACCCTGCTGGCATCAATGCAGCCCTCTGTCACATCACAGACAATACCTTTTGTCCCCTGGAATAATGTTTGTTAGTACCCATGCCATAGGGGAATGCTAATGCTCGTTAGCAGATATACCAGGTCGGACATCTTGGGTGAACTGGCACGTTATCTTTGAGGTAATGGTTCAGTTTGATTGTTCAAATGCTCCAAGTTACTGTCAAATACATGCATTCAGTAGAGCTGAGGATGGGACTTAAATTGAATGAAAATGAAAAGTGTAGTATCGAAAATGAATTATGATATGAATTGGAATTTTTATGAGCTATAATGCACACAGAATTGTTTATGCATATACTTTTGTATGATTTTTTAAAATGATTGACAATTTGTAATATATGAGATAAGGTTCACCCTGCCATACATTATAAAGATATAGCAAGACTCCTGGGAGTTCCATGACCACATAGAGGTACAAGGCCAAAGGCTGAGCTTCTTTATAAGGTCATGGAACTCTCAGGTGCAGAAATTCTGTCTTTCCTGTAATGACCTGTAGAGTGAAAAATTAAACATTGCAATAAGTTTCTTTTTTCTACTGATCATATTTTCATTTCTGCTGATCATGTTTTCTTTTTAGTTCCTGGCCCTGTTTTCCTTGTTTAAACTGAAGTGGTAATTATTGTTCCATGACATACGTTTCACTCTGGCTTCTGGCTCTGGCAGTGGACTTTGTGATTTCAGAAGTCAACTGTTATAACACAATACAGCTGGGCAGCTACCTCACACGTTACAAGTCGCCTGTCATAAGGACATTAGAGAAAGGGTTTATGCATGTATTGCAGTCTCCTGTGTATCATAAGATTTATTTAAAAATGTTACTAATGGTCTACAAAGTTGGCAATCTTTGTTCCTGCCAGGAGGCAGTCACAAGTTACTACATGTAATTAAAAAGAAAACAATTTTGTTGCAGGGTAATTTTTCCACAAGTATATGTTAGAGGGAAAAAACATTCTACAATCGTTTACATTTGTGGTTGGTTTAAAAGACACATGGCTTCGAGATTTAGGATAGGCCCTGTGCAGTCTTGAAAGATGGTAACTTAAAATGCATTAGCCTTACAAATAAGTGTCATCCGTGTATTACTACAGTAGATTAAAACCTACGTTACTCTATGGTAGAAATAAATCTAAAACTTCAACGTTAGCCCGTCACGGTTAAGGGAACACTTCAGGAGCACCTTAAAAAACAGACTTCTTTGACCCTTTGAGGCAGACAGATTGATGGATAAGAGGTCACTAGCGGGCGACAAGAGATGGAGAGCCACCTAGCATAGGGGATGGGCGTTTTCTGAATAACTGAAAAAAATAGAGCAATCTGCTTTAGACATAAATGACGAAACAGGGCCTGGGGTGGGAGTAGCAGCGCCCTGCGAAAGATGCTGAGACGGGCATTCTGTGCCTGGTCATTACCGCAGACCGTGGCCCTTACGGTACACCGTCATAAACCGTGCAGCAAAAGAAAAAAAGTGTTTAATATGTATGAAGCCATTTCTACATGAGGCCGTAATCACCATTGGCTGCGGTTATTGTCTCTTTATGATAATAATTTGAATTGTTTTGCTGGAGAAACCTCCCCAGGTTTGCTCTGGGCTATAAGCCTGGGTCAGGTTTCACGAAAATGAGAATAGCAATGATGAGGTGGCTTGCCTCTAAGGTCTGTTTCTTTATTACTGTTTGCAAATAAGATGGGCATGGAGCGCACAGCCGGTGCTTGCCGCCTGTTGTCTGCCTGGGCTCTCTGCGTCTCCTGAGCAGTGAGTTGCAAAGCTGGTGGGTGCACAGGGCGGCATGCTCACAGTGGCGTTAGGGAATGGAAGGAAGACTGTTGCCTACTTGGCAATGGACGGGAAGGAGCTGTCTATGGGTATTTGTAAAGCCGTATCTAGCAATGGAACGCCGCGCGCTGGGCGGAGCCCTAAGATATAAGAAATAGTGCCTAATGAGGCAGAATATTCATACGAGGTAGACCTGTTGGACAGAGAGGTGGGTGTTCAGGTCCTATCTGAATTGTAGGAGTATTGGAGCAGTTATGGTATTGAGGAAACAGTTGTTTAGATCCTCGGGACATAGATGGTGAAAAACTTGTTTTTTTTGTGTTTTTTTTGCAGCTCTGTGTTCCCAGTGAAGCGATGTCTGGCTTCATGTTTGGCACTGACCTGGTCATTTTCTCAGCTGGTGAGCAGTGGTGCAGTTAAGGGTGCCTTGTATGCGATGCAACTGGTGCAGACAGCACACACCATAACTCCCTCTGGTTTCTTATGAGCTTTCAAAGAGCAGGCCACGCAATCTGAGAGTTAGGATTAGTGTGAGCTACACCGGCAAACTGTCGCAGGAGTCAGTAGGTAAACCATAGAGTTTTTCCCCATGGTTAGAGTGAATCACTGCTGTCACAAGTAAGGTAGTGACTGATTCTGCCCCACCCTTTCAGAGGCAAAGGGATTTATCGGGAAGAGAATTTGTGTATAAGCTCTTTGTTTACCTCAGTTCAATACTCCTCTAACTAAAACTAAAAAGACAATGTTTTCCTCTCCTCCTTTCAATCTGGCTAAAGCTAAAATCTTTTCATTTTACTAAAACTATATGTATATTATACAAAAGTCTCTTTTCAGAGTATCCCAAAATATTTGTTGCAATACAGTCAACGAATAAATATATTTTAGTCGCTTATTGTGCCTTTGAAGCATAGATCTAATTTTCTGATTCAGTGGTAGTTGTTTTCACATTCCAGTGACATTCATTTTAATTATGTATAGTTCATTCCTTTGCTAGCAAAGAGTAAATTTTCAATGAGTTTGTCATATGGTGGGGAATAGTTGACACCTTAGCTCATTAACCCGTTTAGTGCGGGCGTCGCACACTACCTCCCCAGTGTGGGTCACGACCAGTGGCCGACACCAGGGAGGGGGTGAAAAAAAACCTCGGGTGCGTGGCACCCAAGGATTTAAAAAAAAAAAAAAAACAGGGAGACACGCACAGCTGCGATCGAGGGCCAGGAAACACCACTGGACACCAGGGATTTCACTTGGAGGGGTCGGCCCCCTTGGATTTTTTTTTTTAACATAAAGGTAGGCGTCCCCCGGGGGGGGGGGCAATTGCGCTCAATCGCACCCCCCCAGGGGCTAATTTGTTTTTTAAAGAAACTGACAGGGAGTCGCCCGTGGGCAGACGACCTCCTGTGGAGGCAATACTTTTTTTTAGTAGTTGTAGTTGTACAAGTTTGGCCCCCAAGGAAACCATACAACTACTAAAAAAATATAGATATATATATATAGACTTATATATATTTATATAAAGATATATCTATAGATATATATATATATATAGATATATATATATATATATATATATATATATATATATCTATAGATATATCTATGTAGCTATTATTATATATAATATATATATATATATATATATTAATCATCAATTGGCCACAGATGAAATTACGCACTCTTGCTGCCGGTGCCGATCACGGAGTTAGCGACCAAAACTCCCATACATATCTCCAACAAAATGATTAATCGCATTCCAGGAGATTCTTGTCTTCAGCCTTTAATTATTCCATAGTACAGTGTTATCCACCACCCAATGTGTTCCAACCTAAACAGGTCTTGATCACAGGTTATATATATATATATATATATATATATATATATATATATCTATACATATATATAGTTCACTTTTGTCAATGCATGTGTGGTTTCCCTGGGGGCTGCGATCGACCCCAGGAAAACCAGACCCACATATAAAAGTGATCTATCTCTCCCTATATATATATACTGTATATATAGTATATGTATATATATATTTGCCACCAGTTGTCTTGCAGTTGCAGCTTGTGTCTTCAAAGCAATGCACATACTTCAACTGACGCATTTCAACTGTAGCTTTTAAGCAGCAATAAAAAAGTAAAGTAAGCCTTGTGATTATGTTTCTGCTACAAAAGGGTCAGACTTGTCTAGTGGCAGTTTTAGTGCCATAAAGAAGTGCAGAAAGTTTATATGCCTACTGCAAAGAGCAAATCTGTATTTTAGTAAATAGCTGAGTACATTAGTAAAGTCAGCCATTACCTGCGCTATAATACAAATGAAATGTGTGTGCGGGGTGGGGGGCGGCATTGGAGAGATGAAGGGCACTTTTGCTGGGTGGTAATGAGGGAATCAGAGGAGGAGGACATGGAAGTGGGAGCACCAATAATGATTGTTGGACTGGGCACAGGAGGTGCTGAAGACTGTGACAAATGGTATGTGAAAAGGTGTTTTTTGAGTGTCTTGAATGAAATGGTGATTGAGGGAAGAAGCGCAGGTACGGTGACCTCTACTGTTGCACGTATCACACACACACCAGCAATTTTGTGACTGTCTATGTAGGCCAGTGTTTAAGAACAACAGTTTAGCCAGTAGCAGAGATGGCATCTTGATGGATGACTGCTGCTGACGCCATCACTCGGGTTATAGAGGACAGCTCTGACATAGGATCAGAGACTGAGACAGCAGATACTGAGACAGCATCTGAGGGATAGGACAATGGCGCAGACTCTGGGAGTGATTTTTCAGTCGGAGGAGTCCCATTCGATAACTCCTCTTCCAGTAATTATGAAGCTAGTGATGAGGACAGTTCTGTTGTCCTTTCGTGAGCGCAGCCTGTGCAACGGGGCAATAGTGGGTTAGCCCAACCCAAAGAGCAGGTGAATGTGGCGGCAAGCACAGAGAGAGAGTGCTCTCTTGGGAGCTCCCCAATTTAGTTCAGCCCCAAATCCACCACCCAAATCGTATTGTGGAGACATCAAAATTATCTATCACAAAACAAACTGGTTTTGTAAGGCAGGCACCTATGTTTATGACCTGGGTTCGGCGGCCATATAGGGAAACATACTAAACTCAAACATTTCTGGAAACTAAACATCCGGGGGAGTCCACAGAGGGGTGTCTTGTGTGGATTACCCAAAGTTTTCTTACACAGAATACCCTGCAAAGCTGAAATGTTGAATAAAAACTCTATTTTTCTTGCATTTCTGTCATGCACACTACAGGAATATGCTGGGATCCACCAAATTCCTACCACACAGTGATTCCTCACCTGTCCTGATAAAAACACTACCCCACTTGAGTGCCTGTACCTAGTGCCTGCATCAGGAATGGATCACCCCAGGGTCAACAGTTGCCTCATATAAGGACCGACATTGACCGTTGTGTGATCTATTCCTGTCGCGGGCACTAGGCCTACCCACACAAGAGAGGTACCATTTCTATTGGGAGACTTGGGGGAATGTTGGGTGGAAGGAAATTTGTGGCTCCTCACAGATTCCAGAACTTTCTATCACCGAAATGTGGGGAAAAAGTAATTTTTTTCCAAATATTGAGGTTTGCAAAGGATTCTGGGTAACAGAACCTGGTGCGAGCCCCACAAGTCACCCCATATTGGATTCCCTAGGTGTCTAGTTTTAAAAAATGCACAGGTTTGGTAGGTTTCACTGGGTGCCGGCTGAGCTAGAGGCTAAAATCCACAGCTAGGCACTTTGCAAAAAACAGCTCTGTTTTTTTTCGGAAAATGTGATGTGTCCACGTTCTGTCGCAGGCGCTGGGCCTACCCAAACAAGTGAGGTACCATTTTTATCGGGAGACTAGGGGGAACGCTGGGTGGATGGACATTTGCGGCTCCTCTCAGATTCCAGAACTTTCTGCCACCGAAATGTGAGGAAAAAGTGTTTTTGTGGCCAAATTTTGAGGTTTGCACAGGATTCTGGGTAACAGAACCTGGTGAGAGCCCCACAAGACAGCCCATGCTGGATTCCCCTAGGTGTCTAGGTTTAAAAAATGTGCAGGTTTGGTAGGTTTCCCAAGGTGCCGGCTGAGCTAGAGGCCAAAATCCACAGCTAGGCACTTTGCAAAAAACAGCTCTGTTTTTTTAGGAAAATGTGATGTGTCTACATTGCGTTTTGTGGCATTTCCTGTCGCAGGCGCTAGGCCTACCCACACAAGTGAGGTACCATTCTTGTCGGGAGACTTGGGGGAACGCTGGGTGGAAGGAAATGTGTGGCTCTTCTCAGATTCCAGAACTTTCTGTCACCGAAATGTGAGGAAAACTTGTTTTTTGGGGCAAATGTTGAGGTTTGCAAAGGATTCTGGGTAACAGAACCTGGTGAGAGACCCACAAGTCAGCCCATCCTGGATTGCCCTTGGTGTCTAGTTTTAAAAAATGCACAGGTTTGGTGGGTTTCCCTAGGTGCCGGCTGATCTAGAGGCCAAAATCTACAGCTAGACACTTTGCAAAAAACACGTCAGATTTCAATGTAAAAATGCGATGTGTCCATGTTGCCTTTCCTGTCGCGAGCATTAGGCCTACCCACGCAAATGAGGTACCATTTGTATCGGGAGACATGGGGAAACACAGAATAGCACAACAAGTGTTATTGCCCCTTGTCTTTATCTACATTTTTTCATTCCAAATGTAAGACAGTGTGTAAAAAAGACGTTTATTTGAGAAATGGCCTGTAATTCACATGCTAGTATGGGCACCCCAGAATTTAGAGATGTGCAAATAACCACTGCTTCTCAACACCTTATCTTATGCCCATTTTGGAAATACAAAAGTTTTCTTTATACCTATTTTTCATTTTTAATATTTCACCAAATGAATTGCTGTATACCCGGTATAGAATAGAAACCCATTGCAAGGTGCAGCTCATTTATTGGCTCTGGGTACCTAGGGATCTTGATGAACTACAAGCCCTATATATCCCTTCAACCAGAAGAGTCCAGCAAACGTAACAATATATTGCTTTAAAAAATCTGACATTGCAGGAAAAAGTTACAGAGTAAAACGTGGAGAAAAATGTCTGTTTTTAGCTCAATTTCAATATTTCTTTTATTTCAGCTGTTATTTTCCATAGGAAAACCTTGTAGGATCTACACAAATGACCCCTTGCTGAATTCTGAATTTTGTCTACTTTACAGAAATGCTTCGCTTTCCGGGATCCAGTATTGGTTCACACCCGTTCCTGTCACTAACTGGAAGGAGGCTGAAAGCACCAAAAATAGTAAAAATGGGGTATGTCCCAGCAAAATGCCAAAATTGTGTTGAAAAATGTTGTTTTCTGATTCAAGTCTGCCTGTTCCTGAAAGCTGGGAAGATGGTGATTTTAGCACCGCAAACCCTTTGTTGATGCCATTTTCAGGTAAAACCTTTTTTTCCCATTTTTAAAAAAGAAATGAAATTTTAGTTGTATTTTATCTAATTTCTTGGTCTCCTCCAGGGGAACCCACAAACTCTGGGTACCTTTAGAATCCATGGGACGTTTGAAAAAAAGGACACAAATTTGGGGTAGATAGCTTATGTGGACAAAAAGTTATGAAGGCCTAAGTGCGAACTACCTCAAATAGCCAAAAAAGGGCTCAGCACTGGGGGGGGGAAGGCCCAGCAGCTAAGAGGTTAAGCTTCCTCAGAAGATTTTTCCCTATCCATAGAGAAAGAAGAGGCAGTGGTCTTTTCTGGCATTTAGCCTGAATGTTTTTCCCTAACCTCTCTAAAGTATAACCCATGGCCATTCTTCCCTAAGAGAAAGAAGCACTAGTGGTCATCTCTAGCATGTAGCTTGAATGTTCCCCAATCTGCCATTTGCCATCTCTTTTACTTTCCTTTATAGAGGGTGAAGTTCACAGAAGAACAAAGAGGGCTCAAAGCTTCTGATTGCCTATTGATGGATTTGCATCTAGATTGAATGGTTCTATAATTCTCAGGATTCTGATTGGGTAGCCTGCCGTAAGAGTTACTTATAACCGCCCACCTTTAAAACCTGGTTTCACATCCTTCTCTGCTATGGTGCTGCCATCGCTGGGGAAAGAATGCAGGAATGGTGGTTTACTTGCATTGTCCAACTGTCTAATATGTTGGCCCTTCTGTAGCAGGGATTGGAATCAAAGTCAACTCCCCACTCCGCCTAAAGTAGATGATTGCAACACTCCAGTTCTAAATTTTTTCACCGAAATTGACTGTGGTCTCTACTCTTGAATTCCACTATAACTTTATCTACATACTATAGCTCTCCTTGGCTGCTGTTCTGTTTAAAACTTTCGTTGGGCACTATGTTCAAGTTCCAAGTTCTTCATGACTAAGGAAGAGAGTCTGTAGAGTACTCAAAGAGCTATAATGTAGTCAGGGTTGGTGTCTATATGACAGCTACTCTTCCAGAGGTAATGGGAAGTCCTGTAAAGTTGGCACATCTTGCTGGAGGAGCTGAAGTTTGATTAGTACCTAAAAACCTGTTTGCTGTCTCAAATAGGGAAGGAGAGTGCCTGGCCCTTCAAGAAGAGAGACTGTCCAACAGGAGAAGCTGGAATGTTCCTGGTGTGAGGAAAACGCAGAGGAAGATGACTGCCAGAGTGAGTGAAGCTGGTTGTTGATTCATGCCGTGAAGGTTCTCCTGGTCTAGGCTGGCATTCAAGAGGCACCATCATCACCAATGTAGAAGCCATAATCTGGCCTAGGAGGCCAACAAAGACAAATACCCACTGGAGATCTGGCCTTGAGGCAACAAATACTGATAATGAGCACCTGTCGGTGTCTTGTATGGTAAACTGCAACTGCCAAAGGCGAGTAGCCTCCCTGCATGCCTCCCACACTGATGCACAAACAGCAGCCCCTGTGCCGAGAGAAACTGCTGTCATGGTCCTGCAAATCACCACTGCAGGAGCAGGCTAGCAGAATATACCCACCTATGCCACAAAAGCCACATTTTCACCAAGCTGCTGAAATGTGAGTTAGCCATTAAAAGGCTGAGAGACTGAGCACACAGAGGCAAAAGTGCTGTTAAGAATCCTAGGCAACTTTGCCTGTGTGAATTCACAGTGCCATGAGCTGTTCAAGTGATCTAAGCATTGGCCAGTGAGGCCATTGAATTGCTTTTGCCCATACTCTTTATGAAGGACCATGATATTAGGAGAACCCTGAGCTGGTGGACAGCACCAAAGAAGTTGTAGCACTTTACTGAGATTCATAAGAGTACAACATGGTAAATGTATTCTTACTTGAACTGTGTACGATATTGCTTTGCTGTGAGATTAAAGAACTTTTCGTTTACTAAGGTAAGCACTGGGTTGACCATATGGTATTGCGTGTGTTGCTTGACTGTTGAGTTATGGAGCCTTGGCCTTTGAGAGTTTTTTTTTCTCAGAAACAGGTTACTTCTATAATATCTGCCAAATTTAAATAAGTCCTTGCTTTTCAATATGGCATGCTTTCTTTCTATTACTAATCAGGCCACATTTGAAAGGTGTGTATATTCAATGAGTTAGTGTTGCTTTATGGTATGAATCCCAATATAAGACACACATTTTAAAAAGAGTTAGGGGGTGACCGCCGGGGCCAGGGTTGGCGGGAGCACCGCCAAGAGGCTGGCGGTGCCCCGCAGGGCATTCTGACCGCGGCGGTTTGGCCGCGGTCAGAACAGGAAAACCGGCGGTCTCCCGCCGGTTTTCCTCTGCCCTCATTAATCCTCCATGGCGGCGCAGCTTGCTGCGCCGCCATGGGGATTCAGACACCCCATACCGCCATCCTGTTCCTGGCGGTTCGCCCGCCAGGAACAGGATGGTGGTATGGGGTGTCGTGGGGCCCCTATGGCATGGGCACTGCAGGGGCCCCATAAGAGGGCCCCACAAAGAATTTCAGTGTCTGCTTAGCAGACACTGAAATTCGCGACGGGTGCAACTGCACCCGTCGCACCTTCCCACTCCGCCGGCTCCATTCGGAGCCGGCTTCCTCGTGGGAAGGGGGTTTCCCGCTGGGCTGGCGGGCGGCCTTCTGGCGGTCGCCCGCCAGGCCAGCGGGAAACACAGAATAACCGCAGCGGTCTTCTGACCGCGGTGCGGTATTCTGGAGGGGGGAACTCTGGCGGGCGGCCTCCGCCGCCCGCCAGAGTTAGAATGACCCCCTTAGTCTCTTCTATTGAAGATTATCTGTTTGAGAACTGTCAATGATATAGCTGTGTATGTGCATGCCACGCCAGCTAACTTGATATTGCCAATGTTCTCCCTCAAAAAGTCAAGTTGAGTACGCTGTCTGAATAGGCTATTATGAGAGCAGTCATTTAGGGCATGATTTAGATCCCGGGTAAGGATTACTCCGTCGCAATGGCGACGGCTATCCCGTCTACCAAAATTTACATACAATTATTTTCTATGGTATTTGGACTTTGGCGGACGGGATATCCATCACCGTTACGATGGAGTAACCCCTCCGCCGAGATCTAAATCAGGCCCTTAGTGTCCACCTTTTTTTCAGAAGGTAGTTTCAAGGTTTATTATGTAATATTGACTGCCATAATATGGGCAAAGTAACTGGGAATTGGGTGAAGAACTGAGTCAGTAACAATGAAATGAACAAACAATGTAACTGATTTAGGATTGGGCTACTTTCCCATTCATTGCATTTTGTCTATGTCTATATTGTGCCTGAGTTATGGGTAGGGATAGGTAGTAAACTCCACTGCTCCAGTAGAGTTTGCAGAGTTTTGCCCACTCTGCGCTACGCTTGAAGTGAGTGGTTCCTGAAAAACTCAGACAACTGCTGGGTGGCAGAGATTATTCTCATGCGCAGCTCACCTTTGTTAAGCATGCGAGTGCAAGCAAGAAATTCGAGCCTAGACTACCTCCCGGTGAGAGTTTTCAACGCTGGCGGTCACAGCAAGTCACCACCACTCGCATTGAGAAAGTTGCAGCGATGAGAAAGCTGCCACTCAAGTAGAAAACATACTTGAGCAGCAGAAAGAAGTAGTGCCCTCTGCCATGCCACGTGGTGGCATTGCACTGATTGTACAGTGGGGCACAATCTTCCGGTGCTAGAAATCACCACAAGCAGCACGACATACCGAATTCCACCACTCACTGAACTCTGCAGAATCTCACAGAGGGGGTCATTCTGACCTCGGCGGTAAAAGGCTCTTACCGCCGGTCAGAAGACCGCCAACATACCGCCGCGGTAAACCGCCACGGTCATTCTGACCTCCAACTGCCAAACCCCCGAAAACCCGACATCCACTTAAGGCTGCCTCATCAGCGGGCAGCGATAAACTGGAGATGACCAAACCTCCACCGCCACGCCAACACAAACACGCCCATGCCATTACGACCCACGAATCCACGCGGCAGTCTTTCAACCGCGGTATTCCATTGGCGGTACACACTGCCGCGGTCAATATACACACACCTTTACAAAACACAGCCACATTGGACAATTTGAAATACACACACCTGATACACATACAAACACCACTCCCACACATCCAAGCAACTATAAAACACACACCCACATCACCCACAAACCCCCACTACTAGAAAATCGGAGAGAAGGCGAGAGAGAGAGAGAGAGAGAGAGAGCACAGCTATCGCAAACCCCAACACACACAGGAACCCAACATCATCAACCACACCACATCTACGCACACATCACCACACACCACCACTCACATCACCACAAACACCACCCCACACCTCATCCACACCACCCCATGGCACCCCAAAGACACCCCAGGTTTACGGACCAAGAACTCAGGGTCATGGTGGAGGAAATAATAAGGGTAGAGCCCCAGCTCTTCGGCACACAGGTGCAACACACCACAATAGCCAGGAAGGCGGAGCTATGGCAAAGGATCGTCGACAGGGTCAACGCTGTGGGACAGCATCCAAGAAACCGGGAAGACATCCGAAAGCGCTGGAACGACCTACGGGGGAAGGTACGGTCGATGGTCTCAAGACACAACATCGCTGTGCAGAAGACTGGCGGCGGACCACCACCCACTCCTCCCGAATTCACTGCATGGGAGCAAGAGGTCTTGAACATCCTGCATCCTGCGGGCCTCGCTGGAGTAGGCGGAGGAATGGACTCTGGTAAGTCTAATCCCAATTACTCCCCCCCCCCAACCACCAGCATGCCAACCCACACCCCCACCCTCACCCCCAACCCCCCAGCACACATCCTCCCTGCCAATGTGTCACCAGCACAACCCACCCAACCCAAAACCAAACCCAGAATGCCAACACAAACCATGGACACCCATCACCTATGCATGACCTCTGTACATACCCATCCCCCCCCACAAACCACCCTCACAACTCCTCCCACAAGGGAATGCCAGCACTGGGGGACAAGGGCACCCACAAATCGCACGCCATGGAACACACAGAAGCAATAACCATACTCTTTTACCCCTGCAGGGCCGAACGCTAACACACCGGCCAGGAGGGTCCAGATTTGTCCATCCCACCCCCAGAACAGGCCCCCAGTGAGGACAGCAGCTCTGTCGACCTAGAACCTGATGACCAGCCCGGACCATCGGGGACCTCTGGACAGTCGGTTCCCCACACACAGACACAGGCCACAGCAGACCTAACCCCCTCTGGGAATATCAGCACAGCTCCCACCCAGCGGGCCCATGCCTCTGTCTCCAGGACAGGTCAATCAGTGGTGTGTCTGCCACTACAGGGCACCCAGGCTGACCCAACACCCCAACAACAACAGGGACCTGGGGGCAGTGGTAGTGGGCACACCGTCCAGGGGACTGAGGCCCGGGGAAACAGGGGAACTGGGAGGGCTGCTGTGCGACAGGGGGGGGAGGACAGGCCCAGGGAACCGACTGTCCAAGAGGCTCTCACCACCATCATGGGAGCATACCACCACTCCCAGGAGACAATGGCGACGGTACTGGCCAGGTTCCAGGAGATCCAGGCACAGCAGGAGGAACGGTACATGGGGTACAGAGAGGAGCTCAGGAACATTGTCCTGGCCCTCAACCAAATAGTCACCACATTGCGGGACCATGTGGCACCCCAAAGGGCCCCTGTCACCAGCCTGGACCAGGAACAGCCTACCACCTCCGCCGGCGCTAGTGGACAGGAGGACCCCACGCAACGACAGGCCACCAGAACCCCACCTCCTGCTGAAGATCAACCACCCCGCAAGAGGAACCTGAGATCACAAAGGAAGACAGAGTAGGATGCCAAGACCCCCGCCAGCATAAGATACCCCCTGATGTCATTCCACTGTCCCACATTGTCACCCAGTCCAACCTTGAACTGCCCCTGCTCCATCCTTCCACAGGCATATGGACAATGCACCTGTGCGACTGAGAACTGGACTCTGCCATGGACATTACTCCACCCCCACCCATCACCGTTTTACTATCATCGACCTATATGTAGCACTTTAAATAAATCACTAATTGCACTTAAAACACTCAGGAGTCTGCTTGTATTCTTAACAAATGTATTACACATAACGGTTCAAAAATGTTCAGTTACATTGTGATTACAACATACCAATGTCAATGTGCTTTACTCCATGGGAAAACAAAGCAGAAGTCACGCAGTGGGTCATACAGCTCTGAAAAGGGAAGGGAAAGTCACAATTCAGTTGAAAGGAACTGGGGGGAAACACAGAAAGTAGAGATGCAGGTGGCCTGAAGTAAATGTCAAATGGCGTGGGGGATTCTTACCTGTGTGCTACTGAAAATACTGTTGTATAACTGTGTCCCTGTTGTCCGTGTCGTCCCCGTCGTCTTCCTCCTCTTCACTCTCCACAGGCTCCACAGCTGCTACAACACCACCATCTGGACCATCCTCCTGCAGGAAAGGCACCTGGCGTCGCAATGCAAGATTGTGAAGCATACAGCAGGCCACGATGATCTGGCACACCTTCTTTGGTGAGTACATTAGGGATCCACCTGTCATATGCAGGCACCTAAACCTGGCCTTCAGGAGCCCGAAGGTCCTTTCTATGATCCTCCTAGATCGCCCATGTGCCTCATTGTACCGTTCCTCTGCCCTGGTCCGGGGATTCCTCACTGGGGTCAGTAGCCACGGCAGGTTGGGGTAACCAGAGTCACCTATTAGCCACACACGTTGTCTCTGTAGCTGTTCCATCACATAGGGGATGCTGCTATTTTGCATAACATACGCGTCATGCACTGACCCAGGGAACTTGGCATTTACATGGGAGATGTACTGGTCAGCCAAACAGACCACCTGGACATTCATAGAATGATAACTTTTCCTGTTTCTGTACACCTGCTCATCGTCTTTTGGGGGTACTAAGGCCACATGGGTCCCATCAATGGCACCAATGATGTTGGGGATATGTCCGCAGGCATAGAAGTCACCCTTCACAGTGGGCAAATCACCCTCCTCAGGGAAAACAATGTAGCTCCGCATGTATTTCGTCAGGGCAGACAACACTCTGGACAAAATCTTAGAAAACATAGGCTGAGACATCCCTGATGACATGGCCACTGTTGTCTGAAAAGACCCACTTGCCAAAAAATGGAGGACTGACAGAACCTGCACCAGAGGGGGAATTCCTGTGGGTTGGCGGATGGGGGACATCAGTGCTGGCTCCAGCTGGGCACACAGTTCATGTATAGTGGCTCGGTCAAGTCGGTATCGAAGTATTATATGACGTTCCTCCATTGTCGACAGGTCCACCAGCGGTCGGTACACGGGAGGATTCCTCCTTCTCCTCGCAAGTCCCAGCGGACGGTGCCTAGGAAGGACAACATGGAGTACAGAGTCAAGCAACCCACAGGTACGTAACTACAGCTTGCACAGTACACGAATCGCTATGCATTGAATGGCTTGTATGAGTGGCAATGCAAGGCCTAGGCCTGTGTGACGCAGTAGAAATTAAGCCATGTGGGCCCTTGAAATGGCGGCTGCCTGACCTGAGAAGTGTGACAGTGGGATGTGAGGTCAATGCGCTGGCGTGACACACTGTGGCGGTAGGCAGTCGAAGACCGCGGCGCCAAGCCGCATTGGTTAACATTGAACCCTATGGGTTTCACGAGCCAATGACTAGGTGCGCCGGCGGTCGCGGTACGCACCGTGGCGGTACGCACCGCCGCGGGCGTGACCGCCATTTTCTATCTGCTTAATCACTCGAGACCTGATCATCCACAGGAGAGGACCTATACTGCAAGTGCTGCTGTGAACTCGGTCTGGAAGAGACAATGGCTGCTGTGACTGGGGAAAGGGCCCCTGCCTTCACTACAGAAGAGTTGGAGAAACTTGTGGATGGGGTCCTGCCCCAGTATGCGCTACTCTACGGTCCTCCAGACCAACAGGTAAGTACACTGTGTGCACGTTGAATGGGCTATGCCTGTGTTGAGTGGGGTGGATATAAGATGGTGGGGTGGGGAGAGAATGACGAATGCAAGGCACGACAGATGAGAGCATGTGCCACATGGCAAGGTTGGGGAGGGGGGGCCAATCACATCTAACATGCTGAAAAATGATGATATTTCCAATTCCACCCTGTACATGTCAAATAGGTCAGCGCCCATCAGAAAGTCGACATTTGGCGTGCCATCGCCAAGGAAGTCAGGACCCTGGGGGTCCACAACAGATGGGGCACCCACTGCCGCAAGAGGTGGGAGGACATCCGCCGCGGGACCAGGAAGACCGCTGAGTCACTGCTGGGGATGGCCTCCCAACCTAGGAGGGGTGCCAGTCGTACCCTGACCCCCCTGATGTCCCGCATCCTGGCGGTGGCCTACCCCGATTTGGATGGGCGCGTGAGGACATCACAGCATACACAAGGGGGTGAGTACCAGCACATTCAGCTATCTTTACGCGCAGTGGAGGTGCCTGGGTGGGGGAGGAGGGCTGTGGGTGACATTAGGCCAGGGCGCTTTCTGTAGTGTAGTCCTCTCCTTTAGCCATGTCCCTGTGCCCCCGCCCCCCACCTCTGTAGGGTGACAAGTACAGCTATCCATTGTCCTGCATCACCCATGTGCGCGTTTGTTGTCCCTAGACCTGTTGGCATAGTCACAAGTACTGAGTAGTGTACCCCGATTGTGCGGCTTAGTGCATGAGGCTCCTGTGTCTGTCCTCTCCGCCAACGGTGTTGACAATGCATGCACTCAACCTGTTTTTATTTCTCCCCCCACCCTTTTTCTTTATCTTCTTGTGCATGTGTGCATTAGCATCATCAGGCGGAGGAGAATTGGCACCGGAGCACAAGGGAGCTGCAAGTCACAAGGCCCCGGTGGGCCATGGCACAGACACCGAGGCCACCAGTGATACGGAGGGCGAGGGGAGCTTCACAACGGGGACCCGTGGTGACACCAGAGACACCGACACGTCCTCGGATGGGAGCTCCCTAGCGGTGGCGGCAACATCCGTGCCCCCCGCCTCTACAGGTACAGCCGCCACCCAGCGCACCAGCTCTGCCCTCCCAGCAGCCCCTCAGCCTTGGCTCCGTGCCCGCTCGCCCAAGAAGGCGGGCATCTCCTTCGCCCCAGGCACCTCAGGCTCTGCCCCTGTTACCCCTGCTGCCCTCAGTAAGGAGGTCATTGACCTCCTACAGACCATCATTGTTGGGCAGTCTACCCTTTTGAATGCCATCCAGGGGGTAGAGAGGGAGGTGCATCGTAGCAATGCATACCTGGAGGGCATTCATTCGGGTCAGGCTGCCCATCAACGATCGTTCAATTCTCTGGCCTCAGCACTGACAGCAGCCATTGTCCCTGTTTCCAGCCTCCCTCTTCTAACTGCCTCCACCCTGTCTCTGTCTCCTGTTCCTCAGCCCATCCCATCCACACCATCAGACCAGCCTGCACACACCTCAACACCCAAGGGCAGCTCATCCAGACATAAGCACCACAGATCACACAAACATTCACCCAAGCAACACCCAGATGCAGACATGCCAACAGCCACTACCACCTCTGTGTCCCCCACCTCCTCGTCTCCCTCCTCCCTCCCTGTGACGTCTCCACTCACACCTGCATGCACACCACCAACAGCCAGTACTTCCATCACCAGCACACCCTCCAGTACAGTCCGCACACGTGCAGTCACCACCCCCACTGCCATTTACACGTCCCCTGTGTCCTCTCCCACTGTGTCTGTCACCCCCTCTTCCAAGACACACAAACGCAGGCAGCCACCCACCCAACAGCCAACCACCTCACGACAGCCTCCAGCCCATGCACCTTCACCCAAGGACAGCACACCTGACTCTCCTACAACCACCTCCTCTTCCTCCACTCCCATAACCACTGCACCTACCCTTTACCTTGGTCCTAAAAAAGTTTACCTCTCCAATCTTGACCTCTTTCCCTCACCTGACCCACCCCCTCCATCTGCTAAGAGTCCCAAGAGCACCCCAGCCACCACCAGCCCGGGTTCAGGTGTCACCGTAGTGCATGGATTTTGGAGTCCCCCCTTTGCCAGCAGTGATACATCGGTCAGCAGCAAGGGGACAGCCAGCCCCCCCCCTGGAAAGAGGACCCGTAAAGTAAGGGGCCGCCGCGAGAAGCCTGACACGGCTGCCCCCAAGGACCAAAGTTCTGCCACTTCACCTGCCACAACATCCAGGGGAGGCAAGGCCCAGAGAGCCACATCGAAGGAGGGCAAGGGCAGCAGGGCGGAGAAGTCAGCCAGCAGGAGCGCGGACCAGGAGGGCCCCACAAGCCCCATCCCGGGTATGAGGGAGGACAGCCAAGGGCCCAGGACACCGTCACCGAAGGGTCCAGCAACTGCACGGTCAGAGGGCGACTGAGCAGGGAGTCCTGGCCAGGTCTGACTCCCTTGAATTGCAGGACAAGCACCGCTGAACAGGGCCCCGCCGTCCAGAAAGGCACCGCTGAACAGGGCCCCGCCATCCAGAAAGGCACCGCTGAAGAGGGCCCCGCCGTGCAGAAAGGCACCGCTGAACAGGGCCCCGCCGTCCAGAAAGGCACCGCTGAAGAGGGCCCCGCCGTGCAGAAAGGCACCACTGAACAGGGCCCCGCCGTGCAGAAAGGCACCGCTGAACAGGGCCCCGCCGTCCAGAAAGGCACCGCTGAACAGGGCCCCGCCGTGCAGAAAGGCACCGCTGAACAGGGCCCCGCCGTCCAGAAAGGCACCGCTGAAGAGGGCCCCGCCGTGCAGAAAGGCACCGCTGAACAGGGCCCCGCCGTGCAGAAAGGCAACGCTGAACAGGGCCCCGCCGTCCAGAAAGGCACAGCTGAACAGGGCCCCGCCGTGCAGAAAGGCACCGCTGAACAGGGCCCCGCCATGCAGAAAGGCACCGCTGAACAGGGCCCCGCCGTCCAGAAAGGCACCGCTGAAGAGGGCCCCGCCGTCTCAAGCACCGCTCCGCTGGGCCCTTCCTGTCAAGCACCGCTCCGCTGGGCCCCGCCGTCTCAAGCACCGCTCCGCCGGGCCCTTCCTGTCAAGCACCACTCCGCTGGGCCCCGCCGTCTCAAGCACCGCTCCGCCGGGCCCTTCCTATCAAGCACCGCTCCGCTGGGCCCCGCCGTCTCAAGCACCGCTCCGCCGGGCCCTTCCTGTCAAGCACCGCTCCGCCGGGCCCTTCCTGTCAAGCACCGCTCCGCTGGGCCCTTCCTGTCAAGCACCGTTCCGCTGGGCCCTTCCTGTCAGGCACCGCTCCGCTGGGCCCTTCCTTTCAAGCACCGCTCCGCTGGGCCCTTCCTGTCAAGCACTGCTCCGCTGGGCCCCGCCGTCTCAAGCACCGCTCCGCTGGGCCCCGCCGTCTCAAGCACCGCTCCGCTGGGCCCTTCCTGTCAAGCACCGGTTCTGTGTCGAGCTACTGTTCACGCTGCACTCGGGCCACCCTGCCTCCTCCATTGCCTGTGGAGACTGTTATCCACTTGATAGACTGTGGCTTTGCACTCCCCAGGATGTAACAGTGGGCAAGCCACCCACTGTAGAGACTTGAGAGACTGTGGCTTTGCACTCCCCAGGATATGGCAGTGGGCAAGCCAACCACTGTAGAGACTTGAGACACTGTGGCTTTGCACTCCCCAGGATGGCACAGCGGGCATGGTGGCCCCTTCGTGGATCTGGCGTCGTGGACTCATGTGGCTGTGGTGCCCCCCCTTCTCTTCCCCCTCAGGTGCCTGTAGTTTTATCATCTGATACCCCTGCAGTGTTCTCTCCAACGGACTCAGGTCTCCTGTGTGGGCTTTGCCCATTTGTTGATACACTTTGGCCCACGGACAGTTGAAATTTCAGTGACTGGGCAGGACTTATTGCCTCTATTTATCGGTTACGCAATGTTTTCAATTGATTTTTTTTATTCATTTTCCTGTTTTACCATGAATTCAATGAACCTATTTTATACATATATTTAGTTTCTCACTTTAATTATATCTTTTCATTATTCCGGGGGGTTTGGGTGGTGTCACTTTGACTTGGTGCTCTGCATTGGTGTGTAGGTAGTTGGGGGGTGGGTGTATTGCGTATGTGTGTGCCTGTAACCCTTCCTACTCCCCCCTCCCCTGTGTCGTAGGTGCGGTACTCACTGTTGTCGTCTGCGCCGGAGTTCGTACTTGTGGTAGATGAGCAGGTAGACGAGAGCAGGTAGGATGTTTAATTCGGGTTCCATGCTGTCCTCCGTCCTCGTGGAGTGTATAGAGGTGAGCGTTTTCCCGTTCGTAGTCTGTTTCCGCCGTGTTTTTATCGGCGGTGCTCCCGCCCCGGAAAAGGTGGCGGATTGGTGAGTTGTGATAGGGTGGGCGGTACGTTGTCTCCCGCCTGCCTGTTGGCGGTGACCGCCGCGCTGTTTGTTTGTCCCGCCGTGGCGGTCGGAGTGTTAAAGTGGCGGTCTGTGTTGGCGGTTCCCGCCAGGATCAGAATTCATTTTTTTTTACCACCTGCCTGTTGGCGGGTTGGCCGCCGCTTTATCACCGACCGTCAGGGTTGGAATGACCCCCAGAGTTTTTAGGTAAATCCACAGAATTCCACGGAGTGAAACTCCTCGAGTTCCACCCTCCCCTAGTTATAGGGAGGGTGTTGTTGGTCAGATAGCATCACTTTCTGGTGTTTAACACTCTCATCTTTAGGAATTGCAAATTCCAGAATGTACTGATTTTTTACATGAAATCTAGGGGCAGTAAAAAGAGGTGCTCTATAACATGGAGCTTTTTGGTGCAATCACATGACGTTGTGAATAAGAATGAATACATGGATGGAAAAGAGTAAACAGCTTCACCTAGTTTTGAAAATAATCAAATCACCTTTACCATTAGCCACCTTTTCAGATAAACTGAAAGAAGTAAGGGCATTTATGGAGCTAAATGGCAGCTCCAAAATGGATGTTCAAAGATGCAGGTTCTTGGTCCTTGGTGTAATGTTGTTCCATTCTGTACCATGTCTGGTAAATTACCTTGGAAAGAATCAAACATTCTGTTCAGTGGCTACTCGAACCTTCAGATCTATGAGCTGTTGCAGTTAAGCCGGTTTTAGCACTAACCTTCATAAGGAGATTGCAACCAATTGTGTTCACCTCCTGTTTGCAGTCCTATTTGGTGGTAAGTATCTGTTGAAATATGCACATGGGAAAGTAATTCAGAATTTCAGCTATTCAGACAGCAGCTGGGTAAATTGTAATGTTTGTCTTCCAATTTTTTGATCACAGGCCAAATTGTGCATTTTCTCTATTTAGCAAATGGCCAGATGAATGATAAAGGTTCTTTGCCATTTACACAGCCACCAACTAAATCATATATATTTTTTCAAATAAATCTTTATTGGTTTAAGAAACAAAAAGAAGAAAAAGAGAGAGAAAAATAAAAAAAGCAAGGGGTACATAATACGACTAGTACTGGCCGTTACATTTGTCACATAAGCATACATGTCAAGTGGTTTACAGGTGCACTGTTGCTGATTGGTCTATTAACAATATATATTTTGCTTGTGATACATCGGACTTGACCTCCCCTTCTATGTGTGCGTGTTATAGCGCTAGTGCGTTCAGTCACATCTAGGTTATACTACGGCCTTGGAAACCGGAACAACAACTCTTTAAATCCTTAAACTTTAGGGTGTGTGTATATCAGGGTTTACGAGTGATCGATAGTTCATGCACCATGTGGTGGTGCAAGGGTGGCGTGAAGAGATTTGCCTCATGACGCGGTGGGTCTTTGGTGTGATGTACCTGCTTGCGGTCCCTGCAGGAACACTTGTCTTTCAACCTCCTCTAAAAGTTTCTGCCAGTCTGGAAGCCTGGTTGGGGGGGTTTCCATGCATGCCGGTTGTGTGTGCAACTTGTTGTTCCCCAAGTATCCCTGTCCGACGATCGTTTATATGTGATATGTGGTGCTGCGCTTGATTTCCAGCACATTGCTAGTTTGCGCTTTGCAAGGATCAGCGCCAAATCTAGAAATCTATTAAAAGATTTGCGTTGTGCTGTATGGGTCGTAACCCCTAATATGTCATGCATCCCATCCCTGTGTATAGGGTCTTCTGTCATTGCGTTTAGGATCCCTGTTATGGACTTTCAAAAGGCAACTACAGGGGAACAGGTCCATACCATGTGTAGGAAATCGGCCTCTTATGATTTGCATCTTGGGCATATGTCCTCCACTCCCTGGTACATGCTCGCAAGTCTCTTAGGGGTAAGATAAGTGTGGTGCAGGTAATTAAATTGTGTGTACTTAAGCCTAGCATTTGTAGATATGATCTTTGGTATTAAGAGGCCCTGCGACCATTGTTTATCTTTGAGTGGGATTTTGAAAGCTGAATACCAGTAAGCTCTAAGTGCATGAATGGAGTGTTACTTGTCCATACTTATAGCACTGTATATGCAAGTGATTGCTCGACGTTCACCCCCGTAGTGTTAGTAATGTCTGGAGTAGTGTGTAAGGAGTTGGTTCCCCTTGTGTTTTGTCCCAGTAGTGTTTGAGGTATCGCGCAAGCGTGGCATATGTGAGGAAGGTGCCTGGCGGTATGCCATAGTCAACGACTAGGCTGTCGAATGTGGCCAAGATTCGATCTACAAAGCGGTCTCCCCATTCCGTTATACCTGCCCTCTCCCGGGCAATTGCGTTTGGCCCAGGGTGCATGTTTGCGCATCCTGGCAGTACCCGCAGCTGTGGTGCATCAAGAAATCTGTGTTGTTCAATGCGTGTATATGAATTCCAACACTTCTTGGCAGTTCTCATTAAGACATTAATGTCATCCCCTGGGGCATCTGGGTCAGCTTGGATGAGCCACCTTAGCATTTCAGTGGGTGGGGGGTCAGTTTCGATAACTATCTCCTAACTCGTTCCGGTTGCGCGATGCCAGCCAGTGCATGGGCCATTGAAGTTGGGCAGCTGCGAAGTAGTGCTTATAATTTGGTGCTCCCAGTCCCCGCCCTTGTCAACAGTGTGAATATTTGTCTATTGACACCTGTCTTCGGCTCTTACCCCATATAAACGCTATCAACATAGAGTCCATTTCAGTGAACATTTTGTGTGGGAGTAAGGCTGGGATGGCTGAGAAAAAGTAGAGTAACGTGGGGAGCACTAGCATTTTGGAAATAGCAATTCTACCCATCGGGGAAAAGGGCAGGGACGTCCAAAACTACAGCGAGAATCTTGCATCCATTATGGCCTTGCCAACGTTTGCGTCTATAGGGTCACTTTCGGAATGATATATTCTGACCCCCAAGTACTTAATAGTGTCACAGGCCCACGTCAAAGGGGTGAACCTTAATCTTTTCCGCTGCTCTTCGGATAACGGTGCTAGAGGAAATAAGCAAGATTTCTCCCAGTTTACACGCAGGCCAGACGGCCTACCAAACTGTTGTAGGAGAGCCATCAGTTGGTCCAGTACTCTGACCCCATTGTGTAGATATACCGTGCATCGTCAGCGTATAATGATATTATATGCCATCTATCTCCCACCCGGAGGTCCCAGTCAGGTGCGTGTGCCCAGAGGGCAATGGCCAAGGGTTCCATCGCCAGCACGAAAAGCAATAGCGAGAGGGGGCATCCCTGGCGGCTCCTGTTTTCGATGTTAAATTGTTTCTATATCCGGTTACCTGACTTCACGCTCTCTAGTGGGGTATTGTGCAGGAGGGCAATTCATTTAAGGAAACAGGGTCTTATGCCCATTCTCCCCAGCACCGTCATTAGATATTCCCATCCCAAGGTATCAAAGGCTTTTTCTATATCGAGTTATGCTACCCAGGTCTTGTCCCCATTATTTTTTGCCCAGCTCAGAATTAGGAACAGCCGACGCAAGATCATAAACGTGTTCCCACCTGGAATTAATCCATTCTGATCCGGGTGGATCACGTCACTAATTATGGGTAGCAATTTATTTGCTAGTACTCGACTGAGAATTTTATAGTCTGTATTAAGCAGGTATAGTGGGCGGCATGACCCCATCAGTAATGGCCCTCTGCCCGGTTTGGGTATCAGTCCCAACGTTGCTTTGTGTCAAGGATTTAGGTAGAATTCCCTTGGCGTATGCTGTATTGCATGTTATCAGCAATTGGGGGCCCAATAACCTTTGGTATGTAGCATAGCATTCGATCGGCCACCTGTTGGCTCCAGGTGTTTCTGAGATCTGCAAAGAAGATTCTAGGGTATCATGTGCGGTTGCTGCTGTGTGCAGTATGGCACCGCCATTCAGGTATAAACTAATGTGTTCGCCCTCAGCTCCCTCCGGGGCAGAATATAATTTGGAATAGTATAAATAGAAGGCGGAGTTAACAGAAACTTGTGTGCTAAGTAGTTGTGCAGCCCCATCTTGTGAAACAGTGATTGGGACACGGACATCAGCCAATCTCAGTAACCAAGCAAGTAGCTTGCCGCTTTATCCCCCACCGAGTGCTTCCGTGCTTGATATTCCTTATAATCTGAGGCCCATATTTATACTTTTTTAGCCCTGCATTTGCATCGTTTTTCGACGCAAAATTGGCACAAAACTTCAAAGTACAATTGTATTTTGGAAGTTTGCACTGCTTTTGCGTCAAAAAATGACGCAAATGCGGCGCTAAAAAAAGTATAAATATGGGCCTAAGTTGCCAAGCCTATCTAGGGCTTCCTTATATGCCATGTGAGCTTTCGCCAGGGGGGCTGCAGCCGGCTCGTCTGCTGGTAAGAGTTTTTCGTATTTCCTTAGCTCTGATTCTAGCTCTTGGAGTTCCCTGCACAGTGTGAACCTGATGCCATATGCCGTTTTTACCGCATGCCCCCTGTGCACTACTATAAGCGCATCCCATTCAAACCCTGCATCCGTAGTTGACCCCTTAGGTATTCTGTGTTTCCAATCTTTGTCAGTGCCTCTGAGTTACAGTAAAAGGTCTATTCTTGTGTGTACGTAGTGTAACCCAGAATAATAGGAGTATTCACAGGCAGTAGGGAATAGTGCCCTCCAGGGACCCGAAAGCTGGTTTTGTATCGGCCATCTTCATAAATGGTGTTTAAGAGTCATGGACTGGGCCCTGGATACTCGTGGGCGTGACTGGTCTAGTTCTATGTCTGGGACACAGTTGTAATCCCCTCCCCAGTAGCAAGGTGCTAGTATTTACGTAGGAGTGCTGATGTAAGTGTTTTTGAAGAACGTGGCCTGATTGGAGTTGGGGGTGTAGCGGGAGACTATTGAGATTGGTGCACCGTCTAGATTCCTTTCCAGTATTACTTATCTTATCTTCCTTCGGGGTCCACCTGAGTGTGCAGTACTTCTACTGGCACCCCTGGCACTACCCAAATGAGGGCCCCCTAGCATATCTGAAATAAGTGGTTCCCATCAGTGTGCCCTGTCAAAGTTTGCATATCTTTTTCAGCTCCGGGGCAGTGAGGTGGGTCTCCTGCAGCAGTGCCACATGTATTTTACATCTTCGCAAATACTGGTATACTCAGTATTTTTCAACAAACCCCGCCAACCCTCTGACATTCCATGTTAAGAAAAAGTATTGGTACATTTGCATATCCGTTTGTTGATTTCACAGGTACCACTTAATGTAGCACTAGGGCCATGCAAAGGCTGTTCCCTGGGCGTGCAAACCCTCGCCCATCTCCAGTCCGTTCCCCTACAATCACACTCCCATACAAATATAAAAATTATGAATACATTGTATCACTAGAGAGAAGAAAATTAGAAAATAAAAAAAGGTTCCTCTGCCACATTTAAAATGTGGCAGCAACCTCCCCGTCCCAGGCTGCTGCGCCAGTGGGTGATCAGCCAATAGCACTATGATGCACACAAGTAATACAATTAACAACTGATCAACTTTGATTACACCTTTCATGTGTTTGGTGGGGTTACGGCCAGAAGGCTATATAATGTTCCCCAAAGGTCTTGCATAATAGCATCCAGCCCTCATAATGCAAACATATGTCCCACTCCATATTATGTGTGTATTTAAGTGGAGTCCCCCCGAATGAGTCCTCAATATCACTATTTCGAAAAGTACTTGCACCTACTCATCTGCTAATTCATTCAGTCCTGATATCATCTCATTCGATGTCTGCGGGGTCACTTGCGGGCCGCCACCCAGCAGTGTGTCCATCAGGGCCCTGTCAGTGCCCAGCTCCTCATCATCTGAGCACTCCTGTTCAGGTGAAAGCGGAGACGTTGGTGAGGCTCTCTGTTCCACCTCCGCCACCACCTGGGCTTTCTCCCTGGCTGCCTGCTCCCTAGATGGGCCCATCAGAACTCTCTGCCAGTGCCGGCCCCATTTCCCACGTTTCAGGTCCCTGGGCATCCATGTCGGTGCCTCCGCTGTTCCATTAGATATGTCTCTGTTTTCCATCCATGCCAACACCTCCTCTGGAGTGTTGCAGAATGTGGTGACTCCATTGTCCAGGATTCTAAGTGTTGCCGGAAACTGCAATGCATACGTTGGGTTCTCGTAGTTTTGCGTTTGACTAGTAAGAAAGAGGATCGCTTATGCTGCACGTTCAGGGTGTCATCTGGGTAGATGGGCACCTGTGAGTCCTGCACTGTCCATGGACTACTTGTGCGGGATACTTGTAAGATATGATCTCTATCTCAGTAGTTGAATAGGTGGGCACCACAGGGAGCGGCGGGGCCCCGGTGGGAGGGGTCTTCAGGAAACCCTATGGTCTCTCTTCACCGAGAAGAACGTTGAGTGTTTACCCCGAAGTACTGTTTCTGAAAGCCATTCTTCAATGTACAGGTCCATGCTGGGGCCCTCTATGTGCTCTGGGAGACCCACTATCCGTATGTTATTGAAAGAATGAAAAGTGGGACCACTGCCTGCTCTTAAAAACGTTTTTGCATGCATTCACAAAGGGGAAGGGATCCCTTAGGGACCCCTTTCCGTTTGCGAATGGGTAAGCACCTTGAAGTAGGTGGTAAAATGTGAATGATTTGTGACAGCATTTTGGTCACAAAACATTCCTATACGCCGCTGCGATTCGCTATTAGGAAGGGACACCCCTGACACACCCCTTCCTAATACCAAATCGGTATGTATGCGCAAATCCAAATTACGATTTGGTAACACGTTACAAAATCGCAAATTTTGATTCATAAATACCAAAATGCATTTTTGTGGTCGCAAACGGCCTGATCGGGCTGTTTGCCAATGCAAAAATGCGTGATACAAATGGCCCATAATGCTTTAAATTTTACACTACCATTTATGAGAAGCCAGTGAAGCGTTTTAAGCGCTGCTCTTGCGGACTGTGTCTTCAAAATGCTTAGCAGTACATGGGCTGCAGTATTTTGGATGAAGTGAAGCTTTAAGGGATTGGCGCTAGCCCATAGAGCTTTCTATGGACTAGGACCTAAATAGCTAACCAAGAGACCCCCTCACTACCAGCCTTTCAGAGCATTGCACTCTGCTGATGCATTGCTGGCAATGGTGCCGAAGGCTAAGAGGAAGAGATGGGGATATTCCTCCTTCTATGCACTGGCTGCCAGGGGCTGGAATTCTTTGCCCCTGCACCTCCATGTTATTAAGGACACTGGGGCCCATATTTATACTTTTTTTGCACAAAATTTGCATCAATTTTTTATGCAAAAGCGGCACAAACTTACAAAATAAAGCGAGCAAGAGAAAAACTCTGCGTCACTTTGTGGAGTTTTTCCGCATTCCGCGCAGAGCAGAGCGGAATTCTTCGCCCACCCCTAAAAATGATCCTCCCTTCTGAGGCTTAAACACAACGTATTCCAGAGCTGAGGAGCGAGATAGGTATACAGCTAACTTCCACTCCTTGCTCTTTTAAATCTGGGGACAACCAGCAGTTCTAGATTGTTTGATCTCAGGTCCCTGCTGGAATAGTAGGGAATTGCCAAGCGCTGCAGAGTGGATGGACTAGCATTGTGCTTTGCCTTATGTAAAATACACAGGGCCAGATGTATCATTATTTTGAACAGCGATTACCTAATTTTCTGTGAATCACAATTAGGTAATCGCTATTTAAATGCTTGAAACTCCAGGAGTTTCATGTAGCATTGCCTAATGGCCCGCAAATCGACCTACCTCATTCATATTCATGAGGTAGGTTGCAATTTGGGACCCATAAGGAAATGCTAAAATCACATGTATGGTGGCATGCTCAGCTCAGCAGACCACCATGTCCGTGATTGCTTTTAAATCAAGCAATTGTTTTTTTTTTAAATGCAGCCCATTTTCCTTGAAGGAAAACGGGATGTGTTTAAAAAAAAAGAATGAAAAGTGGGACCACTGCCTGCTCTTAAAAACGTTTTTGCATGCATTCACAAAGGGGAAGGGATCCCTTAGGGACCCCTTTCCGTTTGCGAATGGGTAAGCACCTTGAAGTAGGTGGTAAAATGTGAATGATTAGTGACAGCATTTTGGTCACAAAACATTCCTATACGCCGCTGCGATTCGCTATTAGGAAGGGACACCCTTGACACACCCCTTCCTAATACCAAATCGGTATGTATGCGCAATTCCAAATTACGATTTGGTAACACGTTACAAAATCGCAAATTTTGATTCATAAATACCAAAATGCATTTTTGTGGTCGCAAACGGCCTGATCGGGCTGTTTGCCAATGCAAAAATGCATGATACAAATGGCCCATAATGCTTTAAATTTTACTCTACCATTTATGAGAAGCCAGTGAAGCATTTTAAGCGCTGCTCTTGCGGACTGTGTCCTCAAAATGCTTAGCAGTACATGGGCTGCACTTTTTTGAATGATGTGAAGCTTTAAGGGATTGGCGCTAGCCCATAGAGCTTTCTATGGACTAGGACCTAAATATCTAAACAAGAGACCCCCTCACTACCAGCCTTCCAGAGCATTGCACTCTGCGGATGCATTGCTGGCAATGGTGCCAAAGGCTAAGAGGAAGAGATGGGGATATTCCTCCTTCTATGCACTAGCTGCCAGGGGCTGGAATTCTTTGCCCCTGCACCTCCATGCTATTAAGGACACTGGGGCCCATATGTATACTTTTTTTGCACCAAATTTGCATAATTTTTTTACGCAAAAGCGGCACAAACTTACAAAATATCATTGTATTTTGTAATTTTGTGCCGCTTTTGCATCAAAAAGTGACGCAAATGCAGCTCAAAAAATGTATAAATATGGGCCTGGGTCTTTTAAATGTAGTCTGAAAACCTGACTTTTTAGTGGAGGGTATTAATCCATTACACCAGAAGTCTACAAACCTGTAGTGCTGGGACACTCTGCAGAGTAGCCGCAAACTTTATACGTTTCTTGATTTGATTTTGATTTTGGTTTTCCTTCCAGTGTCTAATTAGGCTCTCATGGGAACATGTCCAGAACTGTGGAGATACCTGGGCTGGAGATGTTGAGTCAGCTGGTATTTGTACCCCTACATACAGTGCCAAGAGGTAATTACTCAGTCCTTTTCCACAGGCTTTCCAAGATTCTGGGTACTTTACTGTTCATATAAATGTGAGCCTGCGTACCAGTGCAGGTTGCTATGTAGGTGCTGTGCGGTAGAGGAGGTATTGAATGGCAAAGTAGCTCTGGAGTAACAGCAGGGAACATACATCATTACAAAAGTCAAAACTAATTCAAACAGAAGTATCATTCTATTCTATTATCCTCTCCAATTTAATAGAACTTATAGCTACCCGAAATGCAGATTTCCCAGCGCTATCTGAAAAGTTGGGGGATTGATTTAGAGAGTCCTACACAGAAGGTTCAGAGAGAAGAACTGTCTGTAATTTGTTCCTAAAACTCATAAAATTAGTAGGTCTGGGTGGAGTTCGCTGAGTCTTGCTATGCGAAAGTCTGCAAAGTGCCAAAAAACTCTGCTGCGCTACAGGGAGTTCCGAGAGTGGAGGAGTTTTGGTAAGTCACACTGTTCTCACTGATTTTCAGCGCAGGAGCTTCTCCTATGCCGTAAAATCAACGCAAACAGCATCACGCGGAGTGCCAGAGGGAGTTGACTTCTTTCTGCCACTCTAGTAGATTTTCTACTTGAGCGGTAGCATCCTCAAAGCGAGTGACAGCTTTCTCATCGCGAGCAGTCACAGCCTGCCGTGACCGCTCAAGTTCAGAAATCTCCTCACTAACTTAGTGATTTCTCTCGCTCACCAACTTAATGTTGGCGAGCAAGAGAAAAACTCTGCGTCACTCTGTGGAGTTTTTCCGCACTCCACGCAGAGCGCGGAGTGGGGAAAACTCAGCAAACTCCACTGGCAGAGTGGAATTCTTCGCCCACCCCTAAAAATTATCCTCCCTTCTGAGGCTTAAAGACGGTGTATTCCAGAGCTGAGGAGCAAGATAGGTACACAGCTGACCTCCACTCCTTGATCTTTTAAATCTGGGGACAACCAGCAGTTCTAGATTGTTTGATCTCAGGTCCCTGCTGGAATAGTGGGGAATTGTCAAATGCTGCAGAGTGGATGGACTAGCATTGTGCTTTGCCTTATGTAAAATACATAGGGCCAGATGTATCATTATTTTGAACAGCGATCACCTAATTTTCTGTGAATCGTAATTAGGTAATCGCTATTTAAATGCGTGAAACTCCATGAGTTTCATGGAGCATTTCCTAATGGCCCGTAAATCGACCTACCTCATTCATATTCATGAGGTAGGTTGCAATTTGCGACCCATAAGGAAATGCTAAAATCACAGGGATGGTGGCATGCTCAGCTCAGCAGACCACCATGTCTGTGATTGCTTTTAAATCAAGCAATTTTTTTTTTAAATGCAGCTCATTTTTCTTAAAGGAAAATGGGATGCGTTTAAAAAAAAAGAATGAAAAGTGGGACCACAGCCTGCTCTTAAAAAACGTTTTCGCATGCATTCACAAAGGGGAAGGGATCCTTTAGGGACCCCTTTCTGTTTGGGAATGGGTTACCACCTACTTGAAGTAGGTGGTACAACGTGAATGATTTGTGACAGCATTTCGGTCACAAAACATTCCTATATGCCGCTGCGATTCGGTATTAGGAAGGGACACCCTTGACACACCCCTTCCTAATACCAAATCGGTATGTATGCGCAATTCCAAATTACGATTCGGTAAGAAGTTACAAAATCGCAAATTTTAATTCATAAATACCAAAATGCATTTTTGTGGTCTCAAACGGCCTGATCGGGCTGTTTGCCAATGCACAAATGCATGATACAAATGGCCCTTCATGCTTTAAATTTTACTCCACCATTTATGAGAAGCCAGTGAAGCATTTTGAGTGCTGCCCTTACGGACTGTGTCCTCAAAATGCCTAGCAGTACATGGGCTGCAGTATTTTGATGATGTGAAGCTTTTTTATCACAGCCTTTGGGCTTCCTAAATAAAGGGCATTGCCATAATCCAAGCTGGAAAGGATCAGTCCTTGAATCACCAACCTTTGTGATTCTCTTTGGAGCCACCTTAGCACCTTTCTCAAAGCTCTCAGAAGGCCAAAGCAGCTTCCAGACACCTTTTTCACTTATGACGCATGGTCAACTGATCATCCAAGATCATCCCTAGGCTTTTTACTTCTGCTTTAGGGACTGGCCTTTCTCCCAATGTTGGTGGCCAGGTGACAGATTCTGCCCTAGTACCAGTGCCTCAGTTTTCTCACGTTCAGCTTTAGACAGCTCTCTTTCATCTAATCAGACACCTTCTCTAGGCATCCATATAAGCTTAGGGAAGTGGAAACTACATCTGGTGACAGTGTGACTACCAGCTGTGTGTCATCCACATAAGATACCATCTTGTAGTCAAAAGAACAGATGATCTCTGCTAAAGGGCAGACATAAATGTTAAACAGTTCCGTGTCAGAGACGAGCCCTGTGGGATTCCACACTTCAGCTAATAGTAGGACAAGAGGAATGGTCCTTTACTGACATGGAAGCTACGGTTTTCCAGGAATGAGGCAATCCACTTACATGCCTTTCCTGTGATGCCTATCTTTTCCATTCACTCCAAAAGAACAGAGTAGGAGACCGTGTCCAAGGCAGTGCTTAGATCCAGGAGGATCAGTGCTGCTGAACCAACCTGGTCCATAGTCATTCTAAGATCTTCAGTGACTTTTAAAAGAGCAGTCTCTGTCCTACATCCCGCATGGAAACCCATCTGGGTAGGGTGAAGAATTATATTACTTTCCAGATAATCTGTACTATGCCTGTTAATTGTTTTCTCTATGGTCTTATTCCAGGCAGAAGAGAGATGGGTCTGTAATTCCTTATCAGCTTGGGATGAAGGTTGGATTTTTTTTAGTAACAGGCGGATTATGGTGCATGTCCATTCCTGTGGGACGTTGCACTTTTCCAGAGAAAGATTAAACAAATCAGTCAAAGTGTAAAGCTTCACGCTGTACCCCCGTAAAATATCAATTGGGGTAGGGACCAGCATAGAGCACGACTTCACTGAGGTTGCCACAACCCTCACTTCCTCTTCAGTCACAGGTGGAAAGCCGGAGATTGTTACTTTACTGTTCTTAACTATTGGCCTGTTGTCCCCATTTACCATATTATCTGCTGACTCTGAGAGGGCCTCATAGATATCCCCCACCTCATTCAAGAAATGATTTGCCAAGGCTTCACATCGCTCAATAGAGATGGTGGCATCACTCTCTACAGTGACCTGATTTCGGTCAAGAGCTCACTCCCCCACGTCCGCAGCACCACCTTGCTGTGTCCGTGTCCCTGACCCCCGCCCACGCTGCTGCTAGCGTGTTCGAGGCCCTCCTCCACCCGCAGGCATCCACCCGCGCCTCATCCCTGGTGTCTAGTGGGCTTCTGGTAAGCGTCGCTAGACTCGTGTGCATTGTGCAGTTTTCACCGTATTTGTGAATGTATTCTGTGCCTTGCTTTATTGTGACTTTTGCTCCATTTTGCTTCCATTGGTGCTTTTTTGACTTCCATTTGTGCTTTTTTGACTGTTTTGTGACTCCTTTTTGTCCCTTGTGCGCTCCCCTTAGCCGTGTTTCCCCGCCGCTGCCTCCCTGCGGCCCGCCCCCCTCGCGCTCCCATTTGCCGCTCCCTCCCGCCTCCCAGCTGCTCCTCCCTCCCCCATCCCTTCTTAATGGCTGGCGCTGCGCGTCGAGGGTGAGCGACCTCTGACCTGATTTCGGTCAAGAGCTCGCTCCCCCACGTCTGCAGCACCACCTTGCTGTGTCCGTGTCCCTGACCCCCGCCCATGCTGCTGCTAGCGTGTTCGAGGCCCTCCTCCACCCGCAGGCATCCACCTGCGCCTCATCCCTAGTGTCTAGTGGGCTTCTGGTAAGCGTCGCTAGACTTGTGTGCATTGTGCCGTTTTCATCGTATTTGTGACTGTATTCTATGCCTTGCTTTATTGTGCCTTTTGCTCCATTTTGCTTCCATTTTTGCTTTTTTGACTTCCATTTGTGCTTTTTTGACTGTTTTGTGACTCCTTTTTGCCCCTTGTGCGCTCCCCTTGGCCGCGTTTCCCCGTCGCTGTCTCCCTGCGGCCCGCCCCCCTCGCACCCCCATTTGCCGCTCCCTCTCGCCTCCCAGCTGCTCCTCCCACCCCCCTCCCTTCTTAATGGCTGGCGCTACGCGTCGAGGGTGAGCAACCTCTGACCTGATTTCGGTCAAGAGCTCGCTCCCCCATGTCCGCAGCACCACCTTGTTGTGTCTGTGTCCCTGACCCCCGGCCACGCTGCTGCTAGCGTGTTCGAGGCCCTCCTCCACCCGCAGGCATCCACCTGCACCTCATCCCTGGTGTCTAGTGGGCTTCTGGTAAGCGTCGCTAGACTTGTGTGCATTGTTCCGTTTTCACTGTATTTGTGACTGGATTCTGTGCCTTGCTTTATTGTGCCTTTTGCTCCATTTTGCTTCCATTTCTGCTTTTTTGACTTCCATTTGTGCTTTTTTTACTCTTTTGTGACTCCTTTTTGCCCCTTGTGCGCTCCCCTTAGCCACGTTTCCCTGCCGCTGCCTCCCTGCGGCCCCGCCCCCCTAGTCCCCCCATTTGCCGCTCCCTCCCGCCTCCCAGCTGCTCCTCCTTCCCCCCTCCCTTCTTAATGGCTGGCGCTGCGCGTCTGCCCGGGGGACGTGCGCAGCGGGCGCGCCAGAGGCACACCAGAGGCAAGCCCGTCTGCGCCTGTACCGCGCCCAGCGCCACCCCCCCTGGTCCACACGACCCCCGCACCACCAGACGCCACTACTCGGCCAACCATCTCATCGCCTTCAACCCTGGCCGCTCCACAACATGCTTCCAGGCCTCACCAAAGTACACCAAAGGACCCTTCTCCTGCCGCGCCTGCAACTTCACCTGCGACAGAACAAGGAAACCTGCAACAACCAGCACAAACCACCTCCACTGCATACTCCTCAACACCCGCTCCGCACGCAAGCACGCCATCGAGCCCTGGTACCTGCTCGACACCAGCGCCCCAGACGTAGCCTTCCTGACCGAAACCTGGTGGAACGACTCCTCAGCACCTGACATCGCCGTAGCCATCCCGGACGGCTACAAGATCACAAGAAGGGATCGCCCCAACGGAATCGGAGGAGGAATAGCCATCGCCTACAAATCCACCCTCAAAATCCTCACCCACACAGACGACACCCTCAAGACCGCCGAACACCTACACTTCCGGATCCACACTGACCCCAACACCACTCTCAGGGGAACGCTCATCTACAGACCCCCAGGACCACGAGCACCCTTCGGCAACTCCATCGCCGACCTCACAAGCACCCACGCGCTCCCTTCTACAGACTACAGCCTCTTTGGAGATCTCAATTTCCACTTGGAGAACAACAACGACGCCAACACCGCATCTCTGATTGACAACCTCTCCAACCTCGGCCTCAGACAACGGGTCAACACACCCACCCACATCGCCGGCCACACGCTTGACCCGATCTTCCCCGCAAGCAACCACGTCACCGAACTTCACTGGACCGACTACCACTGCATTCACTTCACATTCAAGAAGCACACAGAGCACCACCGCACCCAACAACCACCATACCGCCGCTGGAGCAAAGTCACCGTTGACCAACTGACCAGCACCCTCACCCAGAACCCACCCACCGACTCCACCGACCCAGACACCGCCGCACTCAACCTACGACGGTGGATCAACGACTGCGCCAACACCCTTGCACCACTCAAGAGGCCCTCAGACAACCAAGAAAGAAAAAAAGCCACCTGGTTCACTGACGAACTCCTAACCTCCAAACGCGTCTGCCAGAAACTAAAGAAGAAATGGCTCCTCGAACACACACCCTACAGCCTGTCAGCCCACAAGGAGGCCACCCGCAAGCACCACCAGCTAATCAGACTCGCCAAACGATCCCACTTCACAGAATGCCTGAACAACAACGCACACAACAGCAAAGAACTCTTCAGCATCGTGAAAGAGCTCTCCAACCCCAGCGCCAACGTCAACGACATCCCACCATCCCAAGAACTCTGCGACGCACTGTCCACCTTCTTCTATCAAAAGATCGCCGACATCCACGACAGCCTAAACACCACGCCTCCGTCAGACCCCACCCCCGGAAACTCCACCTGCACCAACCGCCTGACCACCTGGACCTACGTAGATGACACTGAAACACGCAAGATCATGAACTCCATCCACTCAGGATCCCCTTCTGACCCATGCCCCCACCACGTCTACAAAGCCGACTCTACCATCGCCCCCCAACTTCGAAAGATCATCAACTTATCCTTCGAAACCGCAACTTTCCCGGTAAGGTGGAAGCACGCCGAAATCCACGCCCTCCTTAAGAAGCCCAAGGCAGACCCCAACGACCTCAAAAACTTCCGACCGATCTCCCTGCTCCCTTTCCCGGCGAAGGTCACCGAGAAGATCGTCAATGCTCAGCTTACCCACCACCTCGAGGACAACTCCATCCTGGACCCCTCCCAGTCTGGTTTCAGACGCAACCACAACACCGAGAGAGCACTCCTCACCGCCACAGATGACATCAGACAGCAAATGGACAGCGGCGGAAACATCAGCCCTCATCCTCCTGGACCTTTCCGCAGCCTTCGACACGGTCTGCCATCGCACCCTGTTAACACGCATCCATGAAGCCGGAATACAAGAAAAAGCCCTCAACTGGATTTCCTCTTTCCTCTCCGGCAGAACTCAGAGAGTCCGCCTCCCACCCTTACGCTCCGAAGCCACCAGCATCATCTGCGGCGTACCCCAAGGCTCCTCACTGAGTACGACGCTGTTCAACATCTACATGGCCCCCCTCGCACAACTGGTCCGTCAGCACAACCTCAACATTCTCTCTTACGCCGACGACACCCAGCTCATCCTCTCCCTCACCAAAGACCCACACACTGCCAAAGCCAACCTCCACGAGGGAATGAAGTCCATCGCCGAGTGGATGAGATACAGCCGCCTGAAGTTGAACTCCGACAAGACGGAGGTCCTCATCCTCGGACACACCCCCTCCGCCTGGGATGACTCCTGGTGGCCCACCGCGCTGGGACCCCCGCCAAGGCCAGCCAACCACGCACGCAACCTGGGCTTTGTCCTCGACTCACCATGTCCAAGCAGGTCAACGCAGTTTCCTCCTCCTGCTACAACACCCCCTGCATGCTCCGTAGAATCTACAAATGGATCCCGTCGGAAACCAGAAGAACGTTGACCCAGGCCCTCGTCAGCAGCAGACTAGACTACGGCAACGCACTCTACACAGGCATCCCAGCAAAAGACAACCTACGCCTCCAACGCATCCAAAATGCCTCCTCCGGACTGGTCCTCAACGTACCCCGCCACTGCCGCATCTCCCACCACCTGAGAGACCTCCACTGGCTCCCCGTGGACAAGAGGATCACCTTCAAACTCCTCACCCACGCTCACAAGGCACTTCACAACACCGGACCAGCCTACCTGAACAACAGACTCAACTTCTACGCCCCCACCCGCCAACTCCGCTCCGCCAACCTCGCCCTCGCCATCGTTCCCCGTATCCAGCACAAGACCTCCGGTGGCAGATCCTTCTCCTACCTCGCCGCCAAGTTCTGGAACACCCTCCCGACCTCCCTGCGACAGACCCAGGACCTTCTCACCTTCAGGAGACTTCTTAAGACCTGGCTCTTCGACCAGTAGCAGCACCCTTCCCCCCTTTTTTCAGCGCCTTGAAACCCTAACGGGTACGTAGTGCGCTTTACAAATGTTGTGATTGATTGATTGATTGATTGACATGGTTCAGAAATGAGTTTACTATAAGATAAACCCCTCTTGAGGAATTGGCAGATTGCTTATTCCTATTGGCAATGTCATTTGTACCTGCTCTCTGAATTGCATGATGGTATTTTCTCAAAGATGCTTTAGAAATCTGTTTGCTTATTTCATCATATTTAGCTCTCGACTTCCTTTTCTGTTTTTTACATTCTGTTTTTAATTGTTTTAGCTCCTCTGAAAACCACAGATTTTTAATTTGGGATGGCAATCTTTTAATTGCTTTCATTAGGAGTAGGTCATCTAAATTTTTTGTGACCCAGTTTTTAACTCATTTATATACTATAGCTACCTCTGAGTCATCCATTACTACCGGGACTGATTTATCTATTGCTTGCTCCCATCTGGACTTATCTAATTTAGACCATTGCCTGGACATTTTAGAGCATCCAGTTCTTGCTATATCTTTTACTACTGTTGGGATTGAAAAAGGGATAATGTAATGGTCTGTCTAAACCATTGGCTGAGGTGTCTCTACTGTCATATTGAATACATTTGAGAAAAATGTGTCAAGAGTATGGCCCTTCTCGTGTGTTGGCAAGTGCACCAACTGATTCAAGTAAATTACAGCCAAATCATTCAGAAAGTTGGCAAACTGAGTGCAGCCAAATGTTCTACATGAATATTTAGATCACCCAGCACTATGAAATTAGCTGTTTAGAGGCTGGAGGCCGCTAATATATTGGACACCTGTAGGAAAGTACCATCTTGCCTGGCATGTTACCCCCATATTTCACTGCATATATGTTGTTTTAGTTGTATGTGTCACTGGGACCCTGCCAGCCAGGGCCCCAGTGCTCATAAGTGTGCCCTGTATGTGTTCCCTGTGTGATGACTAACTGTCTCACTGAGGCTCTGCTAACCAGAACCTCAGTGGTTATGCTCTCCCATTACTTTCCAAATTGTCACTAACAGGCTAGTGACCAATTTCACCAATTCACATTGGCATACTGGAACACCCTTATAATTCCCTAGTATATGGTACTGAGGTACCCAGGGTATTGGGGTTCCAGGAGATCCCTATGGGCTGCAGCATTTCTTTTGTCACCCATAGGGAGCTCTGACAATTCTTACACAGGCCTGCCACTGCAGCCTGAGTGAAATAACGTTCACGTTATTTCACAGCCATTTACCACTGCACTTAAGTAACTTATAAGTCACCTATATGTCTAACTTTTACCTGATAAAGGTTGGGTGCTAAGTTACTTAGTGTGTGGGCACCCTGGCACTAGCCAAGGTGCCCCCACATTGTTCAGGGCAAATTCCAAGGACTTTGTGAGTGCGGGGACTCCATTATACGCGTGCACTATACATAGGTCACTACCTATGTATAGCCTCACAGTGGTAACTCCGAACATGGCCATGTAACATGTCTAAGATCATGGAATTGTCACCCCAATGCCATTCTGGCATTGGGGAGACAACTCCATGATCCCCCGAGTCTCTAGCACAGACCCGGGTACTGCCAAACTACCTTTCCCGGGGTTTCACTGCAGCTGCTGCTGCTGCCAACCCCTCAGACACGTTTCTGCCCTCCTGGGGTCCAGCCAGGCTTGGCCCAGGAAGGCAGAACAAAGGACTTCCTCAGAGAGAGGGTGTTACACCCTCTCCCTTTGGAAAAAGGTGTCAGGGCTGGGGAGGAGTAGCCTCCCCCAGCCTCTGTAAATGCTTTGATGGGCACAGATGGTGCCATTCTCTGCATAAGCCAGTCTACACCGGTTCAGGGATCCCCCAGCCCTGCTCTGGCGCGAAACTGGACAAAGGAAAGGGGAGTGACCACTCCCCTGACCTGCACCTCCCCTGGGAGGTGCCCAGAGCTCCTCCAGTGTGCTCCAGACCTCTGCCATCTTGGAAATAGAGGTGCCGCTGGCACACTGGACTGCTCTGAGTGGCCAGTGCCAGCAGGTGACGTCAGAGACTCCTTCTGATAGGCTCTTACCTGTGTTGCTAGCCTATCCTCCTTCCTGAGTAGCCAAACCTCCTTTTCTGGCTATTTAGGGTCTCTGCTTTGGGGAATTCTGTAGATAACGAATGCAAGAGCTCATCAGAGTTCCTCTGCATCTCTCTCTTCACCTTCTGCCAAGGAATCGACTGCTGACTGCTCTGGACGCCTGCAAAACCGCAACAAAGTAGCAAAGACGACCACTGCAACGTTGTATCGCTGATCCAGCCGCCTTCTCGTCTGCTTTCCTGGTGGTTCATGCTGTGGGGGTAGTCTGCCTCCTCTCTGCACTAGAAGCTCCGAAGAAATCTCCTGTGGGTCGACGGAATCTTCCCCCTGCAACCGCAGGCACCAAAAGACTGCATCACCGGTCCTCTGGGTCCCCTCTCAGCACGACAAGCGTGGTCCCTGGAACTCAGCAACTCAGTCCAAGTGACTCCCACAGTCCAGTGACTCTTCAGTCCAAGTTTGGTGGAGCTAAGTCCTTGCCTCCCCACGCTAGACTGCATTGCTGGGTATCGCGTGATTTGCAGCTGCTCAGGCTCCTGTGCACTCTTCCAGGATTTTCCTTTGTGCACATCCCAGCCTGGGTCCCCGACACTCTAACCTGCAGTGCACAACCTCCTGAGTTGTCCTCCGGTGTCGTGGGACCTTCTTTTGTGACTTCGGGTGAGCTCCGGTTCACTCCTCTTCGTAGTGCCTGTTCCAGCACTTCTGCGGCTGCTGCCTACTTCTGTGAGGGCTCCTTGTCTTGCTGGGCACCCCCTCTGTCCCCTCACTCAGTTGGCGACATCCTGGTCCCTCCTGGGCCACAGCAGCATCCACAAACCCTAACCCCCGACCCTTACAGCTAGCAAGGCTTGTTTGCGGTCTTTCTGCGTGGAAACACCTTTGCAAGCTTCTTCACGACGTGGGACATCCATCCTCCAAAGGGGAAGTTCCTAGTCCTCTTCGTTCTTGCAGAATCCACAGCTTCTACCATCCGGTGGCAGCTTCTTTGCACCCTCAGCTGGCATTTCTTGGGCATCTGCCCACTCACGACTTGAGTGTGACTCTTGGACTTGGTCCCCTTGTTCCACAGGTACTCTCGTCTGGAAATCCATCGTTGTTGCATTGCTGGTGTTGGTCTTCCTTGCAGAATTCCCCTGTCACAACTTCTGTGCTCTCTGGTGAACTTAGGTGCACTTCACACCTACTTTTCAGGGTCTTGGGGTGGGCTATTTTTCTAACCCTCACTGTTTTCTTACAGTCCCAGCGACCCTCTACAAGCTCACATAGGTTTGGGGTCCATTCGTGGTTCGCATTCCACTTTTGGAGTATATGGTTTGTGTTGCCCCTATACCTATGTGCTCTCATTGCAAACTATTGTGACTGTACATTGCTTGCATTGCTTTCTATTGCTATTACTGCATATTTTTGGTTTTGTGTACATATATGTTGTGTATATTTGCTATCCTCATACTGAGGGTACTCACTGAGATACTTTTGGCATATTGTCATAAAAATAAAGTTCCTTTATTTTTAGTATATCTGTGTATTGTGTTTTCTTATGATATTGTGCATATGACACCAGTGGTATAGTAGGAGCTTTACACGTCTCCTAGTTCAGCCTAAGCTGCTCTGCTAAGCTACCTTTTCTATCAGCCTAAGCTGCTAGACACCTCTTCTACACTAATAAGGGATACCTGGACCTGGTGCAGAGTGTAAGTACCCCTTGGTACTCACTACAAACCAGGCCAGCCTCCTACATTGGAAGCAGCGACGGGATAAGTACTTGCAACTACTTACCACTTTGTCATTTTGTACTTTTCATAAGAGAAAAATATACAAAACAAGTTCAGTGTATGTACACCTAACCAAAAAGTTTTGCTTTTCTTCTCTTGCTCTATTGCTAAGTGCTGAAAAGTACCTCAAAACTTTCTGGTGCAGTCTTCCTTCTTAGAGAGCAAGGCATTCCTCAAAAAGCAGGGGAATCCCTGGTAGCAGCAGGGCAGTCCTTTAGTGACACAGCAGTCCTTCGTCTATAATGTTCACAGGTCCAGGAGTGTACTGATGAGTGGCTCTGGAAGCCCAATATTTTACCTGGTGCCAGCCTTTGAAGTGGGGAGGGGGGAGGAATTCCCTATACTACACCCCCATCTGGTTTTGGAAAGTTTTTCCTTCCCCCTGTCAAACCTTTAAGAAGACTGTGATGACAAATTACTAGTGTCAGGCTCCTCTGTGTGTGCTGGAGGCAGGCCATTCGAAGTGTAAGTAGGGCATGGCACAGGTTTGTCCCTAGCCATTCTGGCAGGATGGCCCATCCTACCCACACCGGGTCCCCATTTTTGTCAGTATCTGGGAGGACTGCATAAACCTCAACAGCAGAGCAACTTACAGTCATGTAACTTTGGCAGGAGGCACAAAGGGTTAGGACAAGAAAATGCCAACCTTCTAAAAGTGGCATGTTCAGAACTGTGACTTAAAATCCGATTTTACCATCAAGGAGGATTTTAGATAACAATTCATTTGAGCATAAGCTCAATATTTCTATCTGCTCTCAATCAAAATTTTATATCACTTATTAATTGTAATAATAAGGTAACCCAGTGTTAGTCAGTGGGAGAAATAGAAGACAACTTTAGGAAGCCTTGACTACAAGGGCAAGTACAGCTTAAACCCAAATGTACTAATTTTTAACAACCGTGCACCCTATGGGCTTTTAGAGCTGACATTAGGGATGACTTATAAGTATAAGTATTAAAAAGGAAGGCTTATGCTTTGCAAAAGGTTTGTTTTGTTAGATTGAAATGACAGTTTAAACTGTACAATAGGCTGCAGTGGCAGGCCTGAGACACCTTTTAAAAGGCTACTTTAGAGGATGGCGCACTAAGTGTTGCAGGCCGACTAGTGGCATTTAATTTACAGGACCTGGTAACAAGTAGTACCATCTACTAGGGACTTACAAATAAATTAAATGTACCAATCAAGGAAATGCCAATAGCACCATATTTTAGGGAGAGAGCCCAACCACTTTAATGTTGGTTAGCAAGAAAAAGAGTAACAGAATTCTAATTTCAACAAAAACTGGTTGAACAGAAGGCAATAATCTGGGAAAGACCTTACAAAAAGGGCCAAGCCCAACAATGGGTACAGATTTTGGCTTTGCGTAGTAGGAACTTGCTGTAGACCATGTACACTACCTGCAGTAGGCAGCTCACCAATACAGCATGTATCATTTAGCCCTGTTAGAGGTTGGCTGCAGAGCATGATGTATGGCAAAGTACGGTACCCTACTTGTACCTGGGGGTATAGACAGACCCTATTCCCAAATAGCAATTGCCAGCCAATCTCCTGTTCATGACTTTTGTGAGCAGTGGGGTTGGGTTTCTGGCCAGGCCCTGTGCCATTCCCTCTGCAGGTAGATGAATCCCGATGTGCATGCCCCTTGGCCTTAGGCCATGCACAACAGGAGTGGGTTGCAGGGCCTGGTGCCTAGCCGGACCATGCAAAACACTGCAGGCAAGTGGGTGACTACCTGCTAGGCAACAGGTCCTGGCACCTGAGCAGGCACTTTGACCCACCCTCAGCAGGTGGGCAGTACTCCACTGCACACAGCCTTTGGCCATAGTGTTAGCCACTGACCAGGCCGTGTGACCTACTTTTCGTGGGCAGCGGATCCCAGCTAAGCACATCCATCTGCCATGTGCAGCAGTGAAGGCTGGAGGCCTCAGCCTGTAGCTAGGTCCTGCACACCATCTACTATCAGTATCCAATTTATTATTGGATTTTTTTTGTTTTTGTATGTTTTGTATGTTTTTTCAATAATGTTCTCAAAATTCTATTGGATTTATTGTGTTAGGTTGATTAAAACAGCAGTCTGTGAACTTCCTCTTCTTCCGTTTTTTAGGGGGCTTCTGGTGGCAAGGTTCCCCCTACCATTCCTCCCATTGCTACCTCTGCATGTGTGAATGTGAGCACTCATTTTAGATTTGTGACTCTCCTCTGGATAATCATGGCAGTGGTTCCTAAACAGATTCTCTTTTACTGTGTATTGCAAAAGCAACCCTTCATTTTGTAGCCACCTCCAGGGAGGTAGAATTCCTATACTCCGACACCCAGGACATATTGTTTGGGGTCAAGGACAACAGGTTTTATGTTTTTTTGTCTTTGGGAGAAGTAGGCCCAACCCCTGCAGCACATACCCTTTGGCTGCCACTTTACAGTATCACATTATGGAGAAGGGAATTGTCTGCAGCGACTTTGTGTTTATGGTTCAATAATGCAAAGCCTTTATTTATTAGAATAAGCGATCTAAATAAATGTTGTACGCTCGGCCTGCACTACTGACATTTGTTCCAGTAAAAAAATAATGTGCACACACATTTGCAAAGTTTAACAATATGGGGCTGTGTATAATGCACACAGAATGCTCTCTAATTAAATGCAAGTGTAAGCAAGATTGATGATTCTTTGTTTTCAAAATAAAGTATTCACTAAAAAATGCAACTAGGAAAACATTTTTTTACTAAAGTACTGTGAAGTTTTAGATACCATTTATTTGAAGCATCATTTAGTAAAATGGGTTGATGCATTCTAGTATTTCCCAAAAATATTCATAATGGAAAATCAATGTAACCAGTTTCAACAAGATTATAGAAACATGGAAATTCAAAGCCAACCCTGGAACCAGTTTTACTTTTGCCCTTGTCAGGAGTTAATTTCAAACTTTTCCCAGTATGAGAAAAGATTAACAAAGAGTTGGTGAAAGCCCTTAAGACATGGAAATTTGTAGGTTTGCACAGACAAAAGGGCATTCTAACCCTGGAACTATGACTCAGCACTACTTTCAGGCCTAGTATTTAGATCTGCAGAAAGGCAGTAAAATAAGGAAATTACTAGTATATAAGCTTTGCTATAGTATTAGCCCAGGTATAATCAGAGAGGCTACTATCACAGCTCTTCTATACCGAAATCGCAGCCATAATTTGTCACCACAGTACATGGCACCAAAGGGGCATGTAGATTTTTTGACAGGACAAGTAGACTTATGAAGCAACTTGTCACATTGACAAGTAGATATTTTATTAAATTCCACATCCCTACACTTCCCCATCATGATCATCCTGCGGGGACTCTGATAAAGTTTGCTGGTTATGTCTGTTTTGTTCAGAACCCATCCTGTTGTCACCTGAATCTTCCTTCTTTCACTATCAAAAGCCAAAGACAAAACGCTGTCCTCCAAAGGGTGGGCTTCTTGTTTCTAGAGACTGGTGTTTTGCTTTTTAGATAGTGTGCATTGTTTTTAGATAGTGTGCATTGTCAGATGTCTCCTTTCTATTTTTTGATGCTTTAGGATTTCCCAATCCTCCTTGGCTTCAATAAAAATAACACTAAGGTGCAGCTGAAATTTTGAAAAATTGCAAGACGTTTTTCCAGATACCAAAAACTTAAAACCGGAGCCGCAAATTTCACAAATTTTTACAAAGTTGAGTTTGATAAGAAAACAAATTCATTTTTATTGTTTGAGTGTAGGGGTTGCTAAGTGCAGCTTAGATGTACTTCCAAAAAGGACCCTTTACACCTGAATATCTGTATTTTTGAAACACAACTGCATTCTACGCTATTCCACTCTATGCCACTTCAATCTATGCCACTCCACTCTACACTACTCCAATGTATGCCACTTCACTGTGTGCAATTCTGCTCTACTCCACTCCACTCTTTGCCACTGTGCTGTATGCCTCCCACCTATAGGCTACACCACTCTGTGCCACTCCACTCTATGCTACTCTACTCTACGCAACTTGACTCTGTGCCACTCTATGCCACTCCAAGGTATGCTATTCCACTCTATGCCACTCCATTTTCCACCACTCCATTCTATGCTATTCCACTGTACGCCACTCATCTCAATGCCACTCTACATCACTCCACTTGTCATGCCACCCACCTGGAGTACCTACTTGTCTGCAGAGAAGATGCTGGAACCTCACTCACTCCCGGCACAGTGTCCAATCAAAGAATTATGGGCCTGATTTACAGTTTAGCAGAGGAGGTTACTTCATCACATACGTGACAGATATACTGTCCGCTGTATTACGATCCCATAATAGCCTATAGTGATTGTAATATGGCGGATAGGATATCTGTTATGTTTGAGATGAAGTAACCCATCCGCCAAACTCTAAACCAGGCCCTATACCCTTATACAAGACGCTGTCCCAGAAGGAAAGGAGGTGGGATAAAATAATAAAAGAGAGAGTGACCATTGTCTCTGATTCAATGTCTAGTCCACTAGTATGTCCACTAGCGATCAAGAGCTTCCGATTTTCAATGGGCATCTTCTAATAGTGTCACTGGGGATTACTATGGGTTATTGGATACAAGAGATAACATTATTTTAGACCCGGTACTGCATTTCACATAACCTTATCACTTTAGTATATATTTACTTAAAACAATATTTTTCGAATGTAGAATAGAAGTCCTTTGCAGAGATTGCTTAAATGTTTACAGAGTTAACTCACTCAACCTAGATTTAGACCAGGAAAAAGATACCTTTTTTCTGAGTAATATAGTGATGGAACTCGCAATGTCCGAAAAATGTGTGATAAACCACCTGTAGAAGCTAGCGTACCCTAGAAAACTTTGCACCTCTTTGATAGTGGTGGGAGCTGGCCAGTCTGGATTGCCTGACCTTTTTTGGGTCCATAGTGATTCCTTCTGGAGATAAGATATACCAATGGAAGTCTGTGGAAAGTGCATTTCTTCAATATAGTGAACAGATTATGACTTTGAAGCTGCGTGATTAACATGTTCAGTGATGTTCTGATAATCGATAAGGATGTCATCAATATAAGCGAGTACACAGACATCAAGGGAATCATGCAGAACTTTGTTTATGAAGAATTGAAACGCCGGGGGCATTGCAAAGGCCAAATGGCATGACAGTGTACTCCAACAGCCCAAACCTAGTATGGAAGGCCATCTTCCACTAGCAACCCTCCTTTACCCAAATAAGGTGATAAGTCCCACTCAAGTATAATTTTGTGCATATTGTGGAATTTCATACCTGATTCAGTAGGACATGATTGAATGACATGGGGTACTGATTCTTCACTGCTACGTGTTGAGTGCTTTTTAGTCTATGCATGCATGCAAATCCCAATTCTTCTTTGGGAAAAAGAACAGGAGAGGTGAAATGTAGAATAAAACCTAAAGCTAGCAATCCATCTAAATACTGTTTTAAATGCTAAGTATCAGACTCAGAGACAGCATAAATTCGACTGCATGGCAGTATGGTGCCTGGAATGAACTTAATGGGGCAATTAAACTCCCAAGAGGGGAGGGTAATTGTGTAGCTTTCTTTTCATCAAATATGTCCTGAAAAAGCAGGTATTTCTTTGAGAGGAGACCTGTGGGTTCTTGTACTACTGCAGTGCAGATCACGGGTGGAATCAGATCCTGTACTGTAGCATAACATTTTGGTACGACAATAATGTGATCATAAGGTCACCAGACAAGGTCACCAGACCTAATGACCAGTTGATGAGAGGCTTATGGATTTGCTTATGGATTTACAGCCAATGTATTCCTAGAATGGCACCAAATGTGGGTGTGTCTATTAAGTCAAAAGACAAGGTTTCTGTATGACCGTTTTCACAGATCTGAACTACTGGTGTGGTTAGATATGCAATCAAACCTGATGATAGTTCTGAACCATTGACTGCCCTGACTAGTTTTGGTTCTTGTTTCTTAACTCTTGGGATATTTAATGATCTAGCTAGAGTCAAGCCCAAAATAATTTTCCGTAGCTTCTGCATCCAAGAGCAGGGGTAAAACGTTTTGCAGTTGTGGAGAAATTATCATGGTGACCAAGATGGTTAAATGTCGTGGTATCTTGCCTATGGTGTGAGCCAAATAGTATGAAGTCTGTTCAGAAGACCCACTCGACCAGTTGACCTGAGTTCTGACCGTGTTTGCTAGCATTTCCTGGTTGTTTGCCGTAACAGTTGCTATAGCTTTTCAAGTCCCTCTAGGTTTCATTGTGCATTTGCTGGCAAAATGCTCTACTTTTCCATAATACAAACATGAATTTAGTTTTCTCCATTGTTCCTTTTCCTCACTGGGGAGGGTATCCTTTGTTTCCACAATTTGCATGGATTCTACAGAGTCATGGGTTTTTATCTCAACTCCCTTTCTTTCTAACCGAATTACTGATAATTTGGGCTCACCTCTAGGTTGTTCACCTCTTCGTTTGGTGAGACAATGATCCAGTCTAACTACTAAAACGATTAAAGTAGAACAATCATTAGGGTATTAACAATATGAGCCAAAGAGTCCTTCAACTCGACCCTTCAGTTCTCTATAAAATAAAGATGTACGTTCTTTTTCAGGCTATTGGGTTGCAGTGACAAATTTACAAAAAGCTGTGATGAGAGAAAGTCAATCTTTCCCTTGCCGTAAGTTCAAAAGCTTATTGTCACTGGCCTGAACGAAGGCATGTTTGGCAAATAAGAGTTGCATCATTTCACGGAACCTAAGATAGCCATGTAACAAAGGGTCACTGTTCTCAATGAGTGGAACTGCCCAATTTGCGGTGTTGCTGCAAATGATAAATGGAATGCAAGATGTATCAGATGGGAACACTCTGGGCTTACATAAAAATTGCAATTGACACTGGCTCCAGAATGCATCAAACGTAGCATTCTCCCCAAAAAAGCGCTGAGGCGGCGCTAGTGGAACTGGAGGGGAGTGGTCACAATGACATTTACAGGAACTATCCCCCCTTGCCCTGACAAAATAGACCTTACTTGGTTCAGCGCTACCAAAATGTGTTGGTTGTAAGATAAGTTGATTATCCTTGGGAATGGTCCCAGTATCTAACTAGGGAGAGTGACGTGGGTGAGAGGGCCCTAACTCATTCTTAAGTGCTTGATTCTCTTGAAGCAAGGGTTGTACATCTCTCTGCATTTCTCCTAGTGCCCTAGTCAGGTCCAAAACACTAGAAGTCAATTCAGAGGTTTCTGATAAAACCTAAGCTAAATCCTGCGTGTTTATTGCATCACAGGGGTCCATATCATCTAGGTGGAGGGTTGTGAAGCGTCTTGGCTTTCTGTCATACCACTTACCTGGGGTACGTACTTGTCTGAGGAGATGATGCTGGACCCCCACTCAATCCCAGCGCAGTGTCCAAACAAGGAATTATATCCCTAAACCTGGTGCTGACCAGAGGGAAGTCGGCGGGATGAAAAAAATAATAAAAGAGAGAGTGACTTCCATCTCTGATTCAATGTTTGGTCCACTGGTCTGTCTGCTATCGATCAAGAGCTTCCGATTTTCAATGCACATCTTCTAATAGTGAAATTGGAGATTACTAAAGGTGACTGGATACAAGAGAAAACATCTCTATAGACCGAGTACTGCGTTTCACATAATCATATCACTATATCATGTTTTCACCTACAGCGATATTTGTCTAATGTAGAATAGAAGCAAATCCTTTGCAGTGGTTGCTTAAAGTTCACAGTTAACTCACTCCAACTGCACTCTAAAACATCACTGACCTTTTCTCAATAGGTATATTTTCATCATATGCAGTAGAGCTGGACCAGAGGGAAGGTTCCTCTCGCTGTTGAAAAGCCAAGCCTAGTGCTGAGGTTCGGGCATGATTTTATAGCTGTGCCGGCATCCTAGAAATGCACGTGTTTGCAGTCTCTTGGAACCCTGAATTAATAGTGTGTGTGAGCATGTGCAGTGCTTAATTTGTGCTTGTTGTTTCCGGTGCTGAGCACCGGCACTTATTTTTCTTCCTCAAGCATCTATTCCGAGCAAAAGACACATAGAGGAAAGACGGAGGTAGAGAAAAACGAAAAAGCGTCACAATGGGAGAAAGCAGCAGGAGTGAGCTGAAGGGACAGGGAGTGGCTGTAAATGAATTGAAGAGGCCCGAGATGGCTTCAGGATTACACTGCTTCAGTATTGTGTGCTTGCACATTTAATTGCAGCAGCTGCAGGTTTAAGAGGAGAACTTTGGGCATCTGCATGTTTTTATGTACAAATTAAGCACTGGGCATGAGACATAATTAGTAAAAACAGATTCAAACTGTCATTAAACACCCGCTAAACACAAGGCTAACAGCTTTTAAGGGACATGCTAACATGCTAAAACAGAAAGCTAACAATTCTTTTACCAGCTAGTGCACTGATTAATAAAGACCTCTCTGGGGAATATCAAGGGAGCCACCTCTGAGGTTTTCTTGTGCAGGAAGTAACAAAAGCACTTTAGGGAATAACCAAAGGAGCGGACCCTGGGGAATAATACTCAGATTACAGTGTACGGGTCAGAGGAATGGCAGCATTTTTTTTTTGCATCGTAATCTGATGCACATATGATGCTCAGTGCTGCACAAGAACCCATGGTCATGACACCACTCTAGGATATTCTGCTCTATGCACCTCCACTCTAGACTATTCCACTTGATGCCACTCTTCTATACGCCACTGTACCCCACTCCACTTTACTCTATTCCACTCTACTCCACTCTATACTATTCCACTCTGCGCAACTCCACTCTACACTATTCCACTTTATGCCACTACACTGTACGCCACTCCACTCTAAAGTACTCCACTCTATTCCACTACACTCTACGCTATTTTACTCTACACCACTCGCCTCTCTGCCACTCCACTCTACACCACTCTACAGTATTCAACTCTATGCCATTCCACTCTACACCACCGTATTGTATGCCACTCCACTCTACTCCACTCCATTCTTTTCTATTCCACTCTATGCCGCTCAACTATATGTCACTTCACTCTTTGGTATGCAGCTATATGTCTCTCCATTCTACGTCACTGCACTATATGCAACTCCACTTGATGCCACTCCACTCTACACTACTCCAAGCTACATTATTCCAATGTGTGCCACTTTATTCTATGCCACTGCACATTACACCACTCCGCTCTACGCTATTTCACTCTACACTATTCTATTCTATGCTAATCCATTTCATGCTACTTCACTCTACGCTACTCAACTCCATGCTATTCCACTCTGTGCTATTCCACTGTACACCACTCTACTGTACACCACTCCAATGTACGCCACTGCACTTTACCCCTCTCTACTGTATGCTATTTCACTCTACGCCAATCCACTCTATTCCACAACACTCTACGCTACTCAACTCTACATCACTCCACTCAGTGCCACTCAGTTATATGCAATCACACTCTATGCCATTCCACTCAACTCTATTGCACTCTACACCACTCGACTGTACGTTACTCTGTGCCACTCCACTTTACAGTATTCCCATCCATGCCACTCCACTCTACTCCGCTCCACTGTACACCACTCCACTCAGCACCACTCCTTTCTGCACCACTCCAGTATACACCACTCCACTTTTTTCACTCCTACAACACTCCACCGTATGACACTACACTCTATGACACCTAAATCACCTGTACATGGCAGTCCATTTAACAACACTCCAATCAACGGTACTCCACTATACAATTTGAAGCACTTTTTTTTATTAAACAGTAAAAAATGTAAAACATTGAAATTCAATGGGAAAAGGGAAGGTAAACTTTATTTATTCTTTCTATACAAAATAAACTGAAACTACACAAAATGTAGAAATTCTAAAGTTTTAGCTGTACCTTAAATGAATAAGATTTACTCACCACTTTCAAATCGTACATACACACTGTTGTCAACTCACTGGCCTCACTACATTAACTATAACTCGCCACACTGTCAGGAAGTGTTTATTTTATAAATTATTTCATTAGACATGTCATGAGTCTTCTTAGTAATGTTGTGATTTAGCATGCTGTAACTAATGTAATAAGTGCATGGAGAATGGAGAAGGCATGTCTTATAGTTAATGTACTCTGGCTGGCGAGTTGACAACAGTATGCACAGAGGTGTGCATGCTGTAGTGATTTGAAGGTGGTGAGTAAATTATAAATTTAAGGTATAACTGTGACTTTAGAAATTCTAATGTTTGTGTAGTGTAAGTCTGGTTTGTATAGAAAGAATAAATAAAGTTATAGTAATTTGAAGATGGAGTTAAAATGATAAATCTAAGGTGTAAGTAAAAGTTTAGAATTTCTAATGTATTTATTTTATTTTATTTTATTTAATGCGTTTTTATATAGCGCGGACTTTACCCGAAGGTGTCAGAGCGCTTCACAATAGGATGTGCACTTTGAGTTTGGTTTGGATAGAAAGAATAAATAACATTTCCCTAACTAGAACTCATCTTAAACCTTTGTTTTTTCCTTTAATATATATATATCTATATATCTATATATATATATATAGATATATAGATATATATATATATATTCACTGAAAAACAAAGGTTAAACTGACATTATACCATTATAAGTAGGTGCAAAATTAGATAAGATCTAACCTTTGAAATTTGAAAAACCACTCAAATTCACCAGTTATACTTTCGTGTACTAACTATAACTTACACCCCTTTCAAGCACTGCATATGACCTCACATATTACATCATGCATGGCATGTCATACGACATCATTGATGACTTTACCCAATCTTTGTGGCAGTGCCCTATTTGTTATAGCAGTTGAATTAATTTATCTGTGACCAATTTTCTATGGCCAATCAAGTGGTAATGGACATTACCTTCCACGCACTGGCAAAGCCAAAAGGTCTGGTTTTAATGCCCTAGCACATGTAAATAAAGGCTTGTAAAGGTGTGAATATGTGCAGGTATTAGCAATGAGGAAACATCAGCGAAATAGGAGAAGAGATGAAAAACAGTCTGTCATGCTTTGCAATGCATGCACTTCACTGGAAGCGGAAGGATACATCCAAGTAACTAATAGCATTAGGTGTTTGGTACAGTCAAAATATGTGAGCGTTGTGGGCTTGTCCAATCCACTGTGATGGACAACAGAAGGCAGAAATAAGGTGTCTTATCAGTGGCTAATGCATACATATCAGCATCTTGACTTACAATTAGGGATCATGTGAAGTATTTAAAGGTGTGACCCCATAAAGTTGAATAGAGAACAAACTATGTATTAGAGGGTTTTCAAGGTTTAAAACAAGTGTTCAAGGTTAAAAAGTCGGTGAACCCCCATTAAAATATAAAGTAGAATTTTGTTTTTTTAGGTGGGTGAATACCAGTAAAATGAGGGTGAGCTGGCAGATATGCCATGGGTACAGAATATGCCCAAATGTTATTGTTTTTCAGCATTGTGAAACAGATTAGAGTACATCATTCAATACCAACAAAGAATGCCATATCAAGTGCGGGGCCTAAACAAGCACACCCCCAGGTGTTGCCCTGAAAAATGCCAGTTTAGGAACATGTATGTCCTGTTTATTCGATAATGCAAACCTCAATGTATAGAAATGTTGTGAAAAGAAATAAAAGTACCCTTCTTGAAAGATGATCATTAATCTGCCCTAACCAACTTTATTTTATGTTAGTTTAGCTTTCAGTGGCTAGCAAACAACTCTTTAGCCCAAAGCATGAGAAGCCTGCCGACCTCGCCTACTAATCCCCTGCAAAAATAGACTCACCTTATCTTAATTGCCTCAAGGCATCCAAGGGAGGCCATAAGATTCCAATTAAAATATCCTGGTGTACCTTCAAAGGACCCTTACAGCCCTCATTAAATTTACAAGGCCTGTATTCACCCTGTGCTCTAACTTGGGGAAACTGCAGGAAAACAGCCGGGGCACTGGGCAGCCCCCTGTGTAGATCACCAGCGGCTGCTGGGAATAAAAATGCATCGTGTTTGTTCAGAGATGGAGATAGCAACAGGGGGAAAGGTCAAGTGCTGTGGAAATGCCAAGCCCCCCCAGGGTAATGTAGAATAATAGGACGAAGGGGACAGAGGTCAGGCAGGGCAATTTCAACGACACCACCGAGAATTGCGAGTTTAAAGGGTACATTATCTGCAAACTCGACCTGCATTAGTTCATTGGCCGAGCACAGTTGTTGCCATCATTATTATGAGAGATTTAAGCCTTGAGTGTGTTTTGTTGCCTCGTAGAGGCATGTGAAGGCTCCCTCGCAAATTGCCTCACTCCATCTTTCGGAGTGGGAGTGTTACGGGAGTGTTACACAGTAATAAGACTTCTCGAAATCATATTAATAGGAAGGCAGTGGACAACGGGGAGTAGGAGCAGAGGGAAATACAGGCAGTGTACTTGTGCTGGGAGACGAAGAAGAAATGATAGTAGAAAATGAAAACGTTGGGGAAACAAAGCAAGAATGAAGTAGAGAAAAGTAGAAGCATCAATATGCTGGATGAAAACAGAAATATAAAGCAAACATGGCACAAAGAGAGAGGAATGTAAAAGGGAGGCACAAGTTAGTAAAGGTGGAATAATGAGAAAACAAATGACTGCCAGAAAGAAAAGGAAAATTGCATCACTAAATGAAGCAGAGCAAAAGAAAATATATTAATGTGAAACACGTGAGAACTTATGGAAGAAGAGTAAGAATGAAAACTAGACCTGCATCCAAAGATGGAAAATGAAAAATGTGAAAAAGGAATCGAAAGAACAAAGGAGGAGTTAAAAGAGAAAAGAAAAAGAGCACGGGAGAGGAACAAAAAAGGAAGAGGAGAAACGAAAAGGGGGAAAAGAAAATTAAAAATCAAATGTTGGAAGAAAAGAGAAACAGAATAAAATGCAGATGGAAAGAGAAAAGCAAGAAAGAGAAGAGAAAAAGATGAGGAACAACAGGGAATGGCAAACAATGAAACAGCAAAAATGCTTGTATCAATTAGAGGATATTGTTAAGTTATTCGATACCTACATTTTAACCTGGTCTCCCCTTTTGAAAAAAAGAAACTATGCAACCGCAGGCAGTTTTCCTTACATCTGAGTGCCCATGTCCTCCTATGCCTTATCAGGAGTTTTGATATCCTCTCAATCATATGTTCTAGTATTCCGAAATATTTTCCGTTCCACAAATGTCTAGAGACAGTGTGGTGTAGCACAGCCAATGAAATGGCTGAGTTATGTTTACCACTGGCCCCTATTTTTCCGAGTGGCTACAATTGTTAATGAATGGGGAGATCGTGTTCATTTGTGCTGTAGAAACAAACAAGCCAGAATGAAGTGGATATTAATTGAAGGGAAAACCAAGAGAAAAAACTGGAGCAAAGAGACTGAGTGAAGAAACGTCAGAGGAAAAATAGAGGGATGAAGCTCATAAGAAGAGAAATATATGGATTAAACCAGAGGTTGGGTGATGTTTGGAGTAAAACTTGTGCTCAAAATCCAATTTAGGGGGAAGATTCAAGATGGCAGCAGGGTAGGCGGCAGGGTAGGTGGCAGCACATGCTCCTCTGTCTGGGCCCAGTCCATGTGAGGTGAGACTCAGCCCCCTCAGTGTTCAGACCAGGAGCGACCAGGCAGTCTTTTCGGCAGCCCACAAATGACAGAGCTCGAGTGAGGCAATGGCCAAGATGGCGGAAGACATGGAAGAGAGAAGAGCAGTCATGTGGCCTTGACCTGGACAGGCTGCCCCTGCGAGTCTGAGCAGTGTATGAGACCTAAATCCACATGAGAAACAGAAGTGCTGACAGGGAGAGGAGATGGGTCTGCACAGCAAAATGTTTTGTGCTAGACACACAGAAGTGAGCGCAAAGTTCTGGGGAACAACCCCTGAACGTGCAAGTGGATCGATGGGCTCCTGCATAGCCTTTGAGGCTTTCTTGGTGCACAGAAAAAAGGTAGGGCTCCAGACCAGCTGGGCCTGACTCTGGGGGTGGGGCATTCCCGGAAGGAGCATGGGTCACTTTGGAGTGTCCCAGCTCCAGGACTCAAGCAACACGACTTACTATACTGTCAATTTCACCTTTGGCTTTTTCAGCGAATTTTTAAGGCTTCTTTTCATGTAAGGTAAGATATTATTATCATACCTATCTATAAAGTGACTTTAACGTTTGTTTTGTTTCAGTGAATACATATATAGAGACCATACAAACATTAGAAATTCTAAAGCTATAGTTATATAGTTACATTTATCATTTACACACCACCTTCAAACTACTATAACTCGTGCACCTCCATACGCACTGTTTTCAACTCGCTGGTCAGAGTACATCAACTATAATTCGGCAATTTACCAAGCACAGTGCTGTATAAATGAATTCATGAGATATGCCATGAGTCTTTTTAGAAATACTATGATTTAACATCCCCTAAATGTTGAATGCTGGTGTACACAAAATAGTACATCAAATTATGCCTCACCGTTCCTATGTGCTGCCATGTGACTGGCAGTGGTTAAAAAACTAAAATAATATATATAAATAAATACATACATACAATTCTGCTATGCCTAACTTCTAAAAAGCATGTAGCATACCTTTCGTAAGAACAACATCTAACTCCTAGCAGTGTTTAGCATATCTTTTCCCCTAGCATCTGTGTCTGAATTGCTCTGTTCTTGGAGGGCCTCATACCAAGGTTGTAGTGTTCTTTGATAGTTGGAAAGTGCTTGTGAGCTGCTTCTGGTTTTGGACGTGAGGTCCTGTAGCACTTCAGCAGCAGAAGTTGTTAACTTTGCTGAGATTGCAGTGCTTTGAGCTGGAAAGCCATGTTTTTTTCTCTTTTTTTTTGTTTATATGCATCATGTTTCTCTCTATCAAGCAGTGATAGCTGTCTCCATACTCGTTATCCCTCCTTCCTCCTTCTGCATTGCTGGACGTGTGGGAGAGGGGCCAAGGAATCCCTGGGACTTAATTGCTTGTGAGAGAACAACCAGTATCCTCTCCATCCTCCCTCTGAAGCAGGCCTGAGTGGTAATTGGATTCTACGGAACATCTCTGCTGCCTTGCCCCCACCTCCCTCAAACAGGACCTTGACTATGTACTCTGCGCTCCCCCATAATTGTTAGCGTTATCACGAGCATGAGAACAATGTGACTGACAAACTACAGACTGGCTGTGGTGGAAGGGCTGCCTGTGTTTTATGAGCACATAAAACCGAACAGATAACTTGTCCGACGTACAAACATGGATATAAAAATGTGACCTGCTCAAGGTAGTTTTTTTATACTTTTGAAACCAGCGAGAATCGTGGGTAATAAATTGCACTGTATCTGGACATTTGCAAAGCTCTTTAGACCGAAAGAATGCAAATGCGATTCTTCTTCTAGAGGGCTCTTCTTGCCTAGCTGTCTGAGCAAGCCTGTGTTTGTTACCCTATTCTACAGTGTGGGAAACCACCTCACATATTTGAAACCTCAACAGCAGATCATCCAAATCCAGTACTGATTGGAATTCCAGCCAGTGCTCGAAGATATCCAAAAAAGGAGCCAGATAGACTAAAACTAATGACCAGTCTGTGCAATGTTCGGAGATGATTTTAAGCAATTTGTTCAACCTTCAATTTTCAAAAAAGATGGGACTAATTCAATTTGAAGTTTTGAGCATCTTGCCGTGTACGTTTTTTCACACTGTTGCAGTCATGCCTTGGCCCCAAAAGGCACTTGGACCTTGCGTTTTCCCTGTTTTAACTAACATTTCCAATATGTAAATGTGAACCTACTCTTTCAGAACCTGATGATTAAGCATTTTAGTAGCCATAAAGCCTAAGGTCTGCAAACTCACACTGTTTTTGGTGTTGCCAAAAATGGAGGTCACAATATACAAAGCACATTTCCCGAGGTAGCACACTTGGACTCCGATGTTTTATGCAAAAGGACATTTATTAGGACAGGATTACATAAACATTGTAACATTTAACCAAATAACATTTCTTGAAACCTTAAACATATTGAAATCTTAAAATATTGAAACTTGTACCCTCTTTGACTTCTCCATCACTCTTTTCTTCGTACAGCTTCATGCATTCTTTGTACCTTCCTCCCAGTCACTCCGCCCTATTGCTTACGTCTTCATCACTTCCTTACCCAAACTCCAAACAACATCTCTTTTTCCTGCTTCAGGCATCGTACCCAAATCCCTTCATCCACCTGTACTTCATCTTACTCCCCCTTAAGGGGTGGATGTGCCTGCCTCTGACTCTCCACCCCGACTACCACCCCAATCACCCTGCAACCAGTCATACCATGTCATTCCCCCAGCTACCCCGTCCAGTGGCCCAACGGGCCAAAATTGCAGCGCCATATTTATAAACTTTTCTTAAATCTGCCCCTTGGTGTGCAAAAAATACTGAGTGGCTCTGCATTAGCACATCCTGCCCAGGCCTGCGACTTGACACTAGGGCTATTTGTGATATTACTGTATCATACAGTATCAGAGTTCCAAATCTTTTAACAACTCTTGGAGTAAATTAACCTTGAATGCTCGACCTGGCTACATTTGGAAAATCAGGTGCATAAAGCGATTAGATTGGTTATCAATTGAAGTGCAATAAATATAAATCTAAGGCATTGCAGCACTGTTGATAAACAATAATACCTGAAACAGATACTTAATTTAACAACTGACTGGCCCAGAATCTAAAGAAAAAGCTTCACACAGACTATTTCCATGGAGTTACATCTTAAAGACATACATTCAGGCCATGTCTGTAGCTGTTCACGGATGCTCCGGTCTCACAGGATACCACTAGCCAGTGCTTCATTTGTAAATAAAAAGGTGCCGGTGCCCAAAGCCCTCCTCTTAAACACACGGCTGCTGCAATTAAATGTGCGAACACAGAATACTGAGGTAGCAAAATCCTAAAGCCATCTTGGGCCACTTCAATCCATATAAGGCCACTCCCTGCCCCTTCAGCTCACTCTTGCAGCTTTCTACTTTCTCCCTTTGTGACGCTTTTTCGTTTTTCTCTTCCTCCGTCTTTCCCATGTGTGTCTTTTGGTTGCAGCAAATGCTTGAGGCAGAAGAATAAGCCCAGGCCCTGAAAAATAAGTGCTGGTGCTCAGCACCGGAAATAACAAGCACAAATTAAGCACTGCCACTAGCCCATTATTAATCACCAACTTAGAACAGTGTGGGTCCCAATGAATCACACAAGTGCTAGTGGTTATACATCAATATCTTAGTGCTCAACCTTTCTGTGACTCCATTGTTCAAGAGCCACTTCTGATTAATAAAATCAAAAGAGAAAAGGGAACGCCATAGTTCACAAAATGAATTGTTCTAGAAGTTCAACAAATCCAAAGGATGATCCATATCCAAGCTGAAGAAAAAATATTCTTCTTTTAAATCATCATTAGATGAGTCATACTTCAGTATCAAAAATCTACTTTATGGGTACAAACTCCAGCCCAGCCAACATGTTCTGTCATCTAAGGACTTAATCAGGGCTGAAAGTAAAGCACATACAAAAAATCTTTAAAAACAAAACACTACCATAACATCAAGTCAAACATTAACCCAAAGATAGTATATACATGACACATAGGGCCTGATTACAACTTTGGCGGAGGGGGTTAATCCGTCCCAAATGTGACGGATATCCCGCCCGCCGTATTACGAGTCCATTATATCCTATGGAACTCATAGTACGGTGGGTGGGATATCTGTCACATTTGGGACGGATTAACCCCCTCTGCCAAAGTTGTAGTCAGGCCCATAATGTCTCCCTAAACAAAGAAAGAGAAAAAGAGAAGCCTCATTCCTTAATCTCAGAGTTTTAGATAAAAGCAAGGCCAATTTTCTTACACATAAATCATCACAACATACTTTGACCCAAATCAATTATACATCTTCCCATAAAGAAGGCAAGAACTAGTTCAAGTATTAAACAATATATGTCACAATCATATCCCTTCAACATGAGTTAATCTAAAAAGGATAAGATTGTTTTAATCTAAACTAAATACAGATTGTGTAAACATCCTATATACATATTGATAAAAAATATTTTCTAAAGAAATCACACCAAAAATGTATACCATAATCAGTAAAAAAAACTCACTTCATCTATCCATGACCATTTCATATATGAACAGGTTCCCAAATATCATATCACTTCCCAGTGGGATCTGAGCACAAACATATAGAAGGACCATAAATTAATCATATGTATAGCATTCCACCATAAAATCAAAGAGTATCATCCTTACAACAAGAACCACACATTCTTGTTACTCAAGATACTCAAGATGTCACTACATTATCAAGGGACATAAAAATACAATTATTCCTACACACAACGAAAATACAGTCATGTGCCACATCTTGCCCTATGCAAAAGATACAACACCAAATGTTTGTGACTCACCCATAGAGAATCATCCACCTCATGCCATAGTGCTGGAATAGTGAAAAGCTTTGTGAACTGAAACATCGAACTCTCCTTCATTCAACTAGGAATGTAACCAATCATCACTCTCCATACATTGTAGAGTGGTATTGGGGTTTTGGATAGTACTTGGGCCTATCACAAGTCTAGTTTGAAAAAGGATACTAATCCAGCGCTACCAGTTTAAAGACCCTAAAGCAATTAAATTCACAAGCTCTACTGTCAGAGGCACCAATCCATATTGAATAGTACTTAAACCAATCACAAGACTAGAGTAAGAAAGGGGAACAAATTAAGCACTTCCAATTTCAAGTTAACTGGAACAATGAAGTCAATTGCCCAAATATCCAAGGCACCAAGCAGTATTAGATAATACAGAAACCAATCACAGAACTGGTTGGGAAGAGGGGCACCATTCAATCCCTACCGATTTCAAACCTACCGGAGCAGCGAGGTCAAGTGTTCCTTTTTGCTCAAGCATCCAAAACACCAATCCGTATTGGATAGTACATAATAATATAAAAAACTCTGACCAATCACGTTCTTAGTATTAAAGGCACCCCTCAACGTAATGAGGATAAAAGTTCCTACAAGGTCCACAGTGCCATTGTAAAGAACAACTTAGACCAATAACAACTCAATTGTACCTACTGTCTCAACTGTCCAAGGCACCAATCCATTTTGGATAGTACTTAAACCAGTCACAAGAGTAGAGTGTAAAGGGGGCACTAATCCAGCACTGCCGATTTAAGACAACTGGAGCAACAAGGTGAATTGCTCAAGTATCCAAGGCACCAATCCTCATTGGATAACTTGAAACAATCACAGAACTGGATTGGAGGAGATGCTCCATTCAAGCACTGCTGGTTTCATCACCATAAGAGCAGGAAGGTCAAGTGTTCCTTTGTGATTTATCATAGTGAACTCCGGCCAATCACAATCTTAAACTTAAAAGCTCCCATCTTATGTCAGCGCTTACAAGTCAAGAATAGAAATGAGGTTGAAAGTTTCTACGTGGTCCACTTTGCCAAAGTAAAGAGTGACTTGGACCTGTCGCATCTCACGTGTCAAAGGCACCTATTGCGCAGTATTGCTTCCAAGTCCAATTAAGGAAAGAAGAGTATATCTTACTACGTAGTCCATTGAACCCAATTAGAGTGAGATCGACGACATGTCTCTGTTAGAACAATCTACGTGGCTCCATGTAATAAACCTCATAAGAGGTTAGTGCAACAAAACAGAATCACCATATCCTGATGATCATGGGGAATCACAAGCTAAGTTACATTTCTAGAACCCCAAAAAATGAGCCAGCATGTCAGCCATAAATGCATCCAATGAAAAATGAATTAAATATCTACAACTTATTCAATCACAAAGAAGTCATAAACATCCAAACAGTAATTAAATGAACAGACGTAATTTCCAAACAAAAAAAATACTCAAAGAGCATAATAATTACCTTAAAATATTCATACATGACTATGCACAAAAAAAACACAGTGGGAAAAATGCACCAAAGAAAGTACCTGTAAATCATCTGCCAAAAAATGGCAAAAAAATCAACAATGGGTACCAAGTTCAGCAATGCCAAACCCCAGCCAAATCAACCTTAACACCCTACCTCTAGCATGCACACCAGGTAATACCTGGCAAAGGTCTGAAAAACATTTTCATAAAAAATAAATCAACTCATTCTCTAAATTCAATGTTTAGACAAAGTTTGTAATCTTTTAACCCATCTTGCCTCTTCCTGATGAAGTCTATGTTCGATGTCTCCGTCTCACCCCCAGATCCTTTCCTATTCTCTGTAGGCAAAGGAACCTAAAGTCTGTCTTGTCAGGATGATATTCTTTGATGTGTTGAGCCAGGGGAGATTGTACATCGCAATTCTGAACTGATCTTCGGTGTTCATGTGTCTTTAATTTTAGAGACCTTTTTGTACTTCCAATATTTATATAAGAGAAGTTGCAAAGAATGGCACAGACTACAAACATACTGTTACAGTTTTTATACTTTTGTACAACATGTGTTCTCTGTACATTTATTTGCACCATGGATAAAGATATTACATCCTCCACAGGTATAAAATCCTTTAGGTGGAGCTGATAACCAGCTAGCTTCAGGGCGCTTAATAGGTTCAAGATAATGTCCCATATGTCCCATATTACTCATATTACTACATACTACTCCTCCTGTATGTAATAGTGGATTTGTCCTAGATTGTATTAATCAGTCCCGGCATCCCCATCAACAGAGACCAATTCTTCTGTAAAAGCTTATATATTATGTTATGATCTGTAGGTTGTCACTAAAGCTGGTCTATTGTCATATTTTCTGTTCTTGGATTTTTTTAACAAGAGTGGTAGATTTTTAAATAAAATGTGTACCCCCTTTCCAAATTACTAAGCATATGTTCCTTGTACCAGCGTACTCTCAGTCTATTCTTAAAATCACCAATCATTGACCAAACTCATGTTCCTGGCTGCAATTTCTGTGCACTCTAATCATTTCCTCATATGGTACTCCACTAATCACCAAAGACAGGTGTGCATTATAGGCCCTCAAGATAGAATTAGTAGCTGTATCCTTCCAGTACAGTCTACTTTGTATTGTCTCTCCTATGACATAGAGTTGTATATCTAGAAAATGTAGCCCTGTAAAACTTGGTTTAGGCTTGCTAATTTGGCCTGTAATGCAGTTTTGAATTGCCATTTTCACCTGGCAAAATAAACCTTTTGCTAGGCATAAACCGGCCTTTTTATTAATACCTGTAAGTCACACCTAAGGTTGACTCTAAAGGCTCAAAGGGCAGGGTGCATAGTATTTAAAAAGTTGAACACCCTGTGTAAGTTTTACATGTCATGATAGTGAAAAAGTCATTTTTCACTGTTACAAGGCTTTCTCTCCCATGGACTATCACTGGGTTACATTATTACGCTTTATAAGTTATAACTTCAGTTTAGGAACAGATAGAGAAATATTTCTTCCATTCACTGGAACAGTAATTCAAAACCCTCTTTAATGGTAAAGTTGGATTTTAAGCAGTGCTTAATTTGTGCTTGTTGTTTCCCGTACTGAGCACTGGCACTTATTTTTGAGGGCCGGCGCTCATTCTTCTGCCCTAAGCATTTGCTGCGAACAAAAGACACATATGAGAAAGACAGAGGAAGAGAAAAACAAAAAAAACGTCACGATGGGAGAAAGAAGAAAACTGCAAACGTGAGCTGAAGGGGAAGGGAGTGGCTTTAAATGGATTGAAGAGGCCCGAGATGGCTTCAGACTTACACTGCCTCACTATTTCATGTTCCCACATTTAATTGCTGCAGCCGTGAGTTTAAGAGGAGGGATTTGAGCACTGGCACATTTTTATATATAAATTAAGCACTGACTTTAAGATACTATTCTGAAAATGCCACTTTCAGAAAGTTTACATTTTTCTGTCTAAACTGAATATGCCTTTCTGTCAGTGTCCAGGGTCACATAAGTGACTGAGTTCTCCTGTGAAGTGACGTGTATTCCTTCCAGACATAGGGGCAAACTTGGATGTGGGGAAGGGTGTCCCGCTCCCTGAGCAGGATAGTCGGGAACATGTGTGCTCTCTTCCTGAGCTTCAAAGGGTTGCCTGAGGGCTGTGCCAATGCCCTTCCTTACTTTTAAGGGTTGCCTCCCCTGTCACTAACAAATGCAGATCACACCTAGTCCTGTCGGCAGATTGGAGCCACACCCAAGAAGGGAGCTCAGCTCCGAGATCCAGCACAAACAGCAACAATCAGTGCCAACGGAAGCTCGAGCAATGACTAACTATTAGTTTCAAACATCAACTGTCTATGACACTCATCCTGCTCCTTAATGCGAAGCTCTGCTGCACATTCCTGCTTGGACTTGGACTCAGAGAAGCTCAAACGTTTCACCTGGTCCTTGTATCCATCCCGCTATCCATTACTTTTACCCTGCCTAACACAACCAGATAAGCACAATTTGCCCTTTGTGCATTTTGGAGCTTTTTCACTAGAATCCCTACAAATTCATGTTCCGGTACTACTGCTTAGATTTTTTATGTTTTGGTATATTTTTATTTATTAAAATTTACTCTATTGTTCTAAATACATTTGGGATTATTCTTGTGTTGTGTTTTCATTGTATTATTGTTTGAGTGTTGCACAAATTCTTTACACATTGCCTCTAAATTAAGCCTGACTGTTTTTGTGCCAAGCTATCAAAGGCTTAAGCTCAGATTTATTTAGTGACATTCGTGGTTCACCCCGACAATGATTGTGTTTATTACTTGGGTGGAGCTCTCGCTCCCCTCAACTAATGACCCAATTTCCTACACTTATTCTAAGGGGCATAGTAAGCAAAGGTGTAGCAGGTGGAGTAGCACAGGGCTCAGATGTCCGAGGGCCACACTTAGCCCAGATTAATGCTTTCCTTTACTTTCCAAGAAGCATTCAAGTGGCCCCAGTTTCACTGCTTTCCTTAGGTCCATGTAACCCTTACAGCGTCACTGCTCACTTTGAAGCTCATTAAGAAGCAGATGCTGTTTCACAAAATACTACCTGCCTTCTACATCTTCAGGATCTAGAAAAAACATGAAACACAGCTACAGGAGACAGACCTACACTGGAACATCGGGATCATCACTTTGGAAGCGGCATGACTTGACCAGGAGTGGCTCCTCTGCAATGGCGGAGGGGCGTTGCCCTCCTGGCTAAGAGACATCAGATGAAAAATAAAACTATAGCTTACTATTTTTTTTTATTTTTCATCTGCTGGCTCAGTCAGCAATGCAGTGAGGGGCAGGACTGGGCCATAGGAGGTGGGAGGCAGAGAGAGTGCACCTAAGTGCGCATGTGTATGTAGCCGGCCGTCTTAGGCCGGCCAAACACATATGCGCACTTAGGTTTCTCCAACTCGGTTATGTACACAGCCGGGCTGGAGAAACTGCACAGACCCCATGGTTGTGTCTGAGCAGCAATCTAAGCCGCTGTGTTCATGCTAGGTTTAGCATGAAAGCAGCATCAGAGTTGCTGGGGAGCCTGTGCTGGTGTCCCAGTGAATGCTGGGACACCAGAAGAGGAGCGATTTGGCAGGAGGTGGAGGTGGCGGCGGCAGCAATGACAAGAACGCTGTGTTGTTTTGTTTTCTTGGTTTCCCCTATCCCCGTCGTTGCCCCCGCCCCCCACCATTGACATTTGCAGCAGCCACCGCTGGACTTGATACTGGAAAAGGGAAGAGAACACAGTGTCCTGGAGACTAATGCTGGAAAAGGGGCATGAATACGTCTGGGACAGGGTGACATGCTAGCACAGGAGACCCCTTGGTACGAGTAAACGAGCACACCTGAAAATACAGTACTCTGATACTAGGATACAGGTACACTGGAACTGGAGAACACACAAACTGTGGCACCACCATCAAATCAATACACTCACATAAACATTAGCAATGCAGTAACTGAGAAAGGGAGAAAGAGGCATTACCAAAGAGAGTCCCATGCACTCAGACATAAATTCAAAGGCACTTGGGCAGTGAGACACACACTCTGGGACAAGGAGACTTCTACATCCAGGTAGGAAATGCACTGACACTGGATCAGGAAATAATCTCACCATAGGGTAGAAGTATGCAATATTATCAGGCACGAAGATATTAACATGAATGCCAGGGGATAGTGACACTAATTAATTCACTGAGGCAGGAAAATATTGAAACTGAGAAATGTAGGCAGGAACAAGGACACTAGGAAATAAGTTGTCAACATACTCACCATAACTGTAACACAAGACACATTGATTACACTTGCAAGGTTTTATGGAAGGTTGTAAGATCTACCCCATTCTTCCCTCCTCCCCCACAGAACCTGTCACTTGGAAAACCATCAACAAAAGAGGTCACTGTTTGCATACTGAGACACTCAGATCATTATCTATAAAATGCCACATATGTTTACGCCTGTGTGTCTGGAGCCTCTTTCAGCACTATGTTGGAGACCTGAGAACACTTGCACTTCTAAGGAACCACTTGATATATCTAATCAGTTACATATGTATTTGTCTGCACATCCTGACTGCTCAGTTTCCAAAGCAAATGATGTTGCTATGGGAGGCATGCACCATAGCTCAGATAAAGTGTGTAAAGTATGTTTCATTATTCAAACATGACTCTTAGGATACATAACCCAAAGAAGGCAAGCAAGAACACAGTTATAAACACACCACCACTGTTTAAAATTAGGGGTGTGCAAAATGTGCATGGGTGCACAAAATTTTGCAAAAATTAAAGGAAATTATGCAAACTATAACTCATGCCCTAAAGGAACTATGCCTCGCTCACTCGCCATGCACTGCTAATTACCCCACCTACTACATCACTTATGCCATTATCTATGACATCACTGACAACACCACTGCAACATCTGAAATTACCTCATTTATGAAACATTAGTTACTTTAGTGCACAAGTTATAGTTCAGTGAGATCCATAACTTGTGAATTTCAGTGGATTTTTTTTTTAAACAGCATGTTACAACTGACATTTTCAACTAAATATAACCTTTGTTTTTTTAGTCCCAATCACCACTTGCATTTTTTGTGTTGCTAATAGCTTTGGCACCATTTGACGAATCCCCACAAAACCTTCGAACAACGTGCTATTTTTTTTAACTAATTTGCACACAGAACATTTTGGGGTGATCCATCATGTGGGAGCAGAGAAAAAAAGGAGGGGGCTGAAAACGCAAAGTATCCAAACATTTTCCGTAGACTTCATTAAGAAGGGCTACTGCAAAAAAATGCTGAAAGGAATTACATCAGATTTGGCAGGAAGCTACAGCCTGGTTGAAACATTGTGCTGTTTGTGAATTTGAGTAAATCTGTTCAGTAGTTTTTGACGGGTGGGTCTGCAAGAAGCTTGAGAGAGAGTCTCACTGGATCACCATTTTAAAATAACAGCACTCTGATTGGCCCAGGGGGATTTAACTTCATTGGGCCATCTACGGACCCCATCCCCGAGGGTCGCTAAAATAATTAAAAGGGAGGGAGGCCACACAGCCCGTCTCACTGAGCTGTTAACAGCCCAGATGACCACATCCCCTGGGTCAACTCACTAGCTGTTACTCGAGGAGCCCACCACCAGAACAAAGTGGTTTCCCTTTCCATACTGGTGTGAGCAGGGAAACTTGTGTTTGCTCCCACTTGATGGGAGCGTTTTTGAATCTCCCACCAAGTGGGAGCAAACACAAAGTATGCCCCTAGTGGACAGGAGCTTTCAAAATACTCCCGCCAGCTAAGAGCAGACTTTAGATTAGTTTCCCTGTTCGCACTGATTTCCACGGGGCTTGTAGAGGGGAGCCCATGTCCTCAAGAAAAGGGCTCCAGATAGAAGCATATTCCATCATCTGGTCATTCCCCTTGTGGATCGATTTTTCAAAAGCGACCAAAGATGCCATTGCTTTTGTACTAGCCCGCTATTGAGGGTGAACTGTTCGATTTTCATTTCTGATTACAAATTTTTGTTTTGGCCAGTGAGGATGCAAGCCATCTGCAACCATGACAGGTGAGATTCCTGATAGAGTCAGTGTCATCCACCAGTGCTAGTTCAAGAGAAGGTCGAATTATGAATGTCTGGGCATTTTGTAGCATACTGCATACTGCCTTCCAGAAATCTGCAACACCAGGACAAGCCCTAAGGATGTGATGGGTGTTTTCTCTAGGTTGTACACCGCACCAACAAATTGGCATGTGGAGCAACATGGGCCTGATGCAGTTTGTAGGACCAGTGCTAACTTTGTATTACTTTTAAATAGTTAAACTTTAGGTGTGCCTCTTTGTCATGAGGAGGCATAAGGTCTGGCCAGTCATCGTCTCCATAATCCTTCTGGCTTTTCCTGGACCACACCCTTTGCAAGAATTTCCTTGTAGGTTTAGAGTGCAGTTTTTTAATAATCACTGTGTACATGCCAGAGATAATTTTTTGAAGGAGCCCAATTTCGCAAGATATTCTTGAAGAGTAAAGCAGCCTAAAGGGTCGATCTTATTTTTTGGAACGGCAGGTTAGCAATTGCGTGTACTTTCAGTTTTGGGTATCAGGAAGGACGAGTTCAGTTTGTAATGTATAAGCTGCCTTTCCTGAAAGAGTTGTCAGAGTGTATGGGTGCCTTTAGAAGCCCACGTTATTCAACAGTGCGTGGAATCCTTATTGCAGAGTTGTTCCAAATAGGTGCATTAAGAGTGAAGAAAGTATTTTCTTTAAAACTCTTGTGTTATTAGGGTGACTTGAGTGCTTGATACATGACTTGCGGGCATTTAGCGTTATTTTGAAAATGTTGTTCGATAATGAACCAGTCCAGAAACTCCAGTTCTTCCTGAAATTGGTACGTGTTTGGGACAGCTGGTGACCTACCTAATAGAGCTTGATCTTCAGAAGCCCTATGCTGCTGGAGTCCGTGTCTAGGTGCATTTTAGACATTGCAATTCTGGGTCTGTCTTCACCCCAAATGTACGCCTTAATGTGACGGTCAATAAATTGCAAAGTCTTACGCAGCATGCACAGTGGGAACATACCGAACACATAATTAAAGTGTGGCGCACTGTCATTTTGATAGTTTGAGCCCTGCCTCAGAGGGATAGTTGGAGATTTTTCAGTTTGTGAAAATCCTACTCCATCTGGTCAATTAAGGGTGAGATATTATGATTAACCATGCACTTAATGTTTCTGCTGACCAGTACTCCTAGATATTTTCATTTCTGAGATACCCAATTGATGGGAAAGCTGGAGATTAAGCCAGCCGTAGTAACACGAGTGGCTGCTCATGCTCACTATTCATGTTCTGTTGAACTGTTGCATTTAGGGCTATTTCTTATGGCAAAATGCATCCTTGTGTCCATTTTGGACACATGGAACATTTTTGCACTAAGGAAATAGTGCTCAATGCAGAATAATTCTTCTTGTGTAATTCAGTATAATCTTGCTGAAAGTTTAGGTAATTTCGAATGATTCCATTACACAGAATTATGCGAGTTACGCCCACCCCTACTTCAAGTGTGCTCAGCCCTCCTCCCTGGCCTGGGGTATTTGACATAGTTGCCATTCTGGGTTTAATCATTATTCCCCATAAGACTGAGCTGGGCGTTGCAACACATGTTTATGGGAGCCCTGCTGTCCCAAAAGATTTTGAGAGCCCTGTGGGTTCTCCCTAAATTTCCCTGAAGCATCAATGTTAGAAGCCAAAACCGCAATCACCAGTTTCCATTTCCAGGACTAACAGTATGAGGTGCTGAGAAGTCTACCTTCATGCTGGGAAGTTTGCCACTAGCATTACTGCAGCCAGGATATCCTGGAATGTGTGCTCCAGAGGACAACACTAATCCCTCCACAAACTCTCAGTTTATAGTGGCGGATCTCCTTTTAACTGACCCTCTTGAGCTCTTGTCCTTGTTTGGGATGAAGGTGGTTAGGCCTGTGGCAGCAGCTGAACCCAGCTGTGACTGCTTCTGGCTCCAGCACAGCTTCCCTGCATAACCAGCGAGCTGTGCAAAGGAAAAGGAAGGAGGAACCAAGGAGGAACCAAGGCACAGATTTAGCAGTCACAACAACTTTGAGGCTCCAAACTGATCTACTTAGCAGCAGTTACAAGTTAAAATTATCCGAGAAACTTGAACATAAGTGGAATTAATAAGGGCACTCATTCCACCCCCAATAGTGTGATGTTTCCTATTAAGGGCATACCTATAATTACTGTAAACGGAGAAAGCTTAAAGTCAATGGCGGTAGGCAGAACCCCATGTTGTAAGTCCACCGAGAAACAGTGCATGCTACTTTCCTATACATATTAAGGTATAGGTTATCATCGCCGCATTTCTCAGTTTGTGTGTAGAATAAAGTAGTTCTTTAAGTAAGATAAAGTGCCGGTCGGACAGTTATTTTATTAAGCATCACTGAGTTCCGAATCTCTAACGCACATCACCTCCCTGAGAAAGCCCTGAAGTGCCCTGCCTCAATAGCCTGCGGGTCAAGTGCTAAAGGGGTGTACTTGGTCTTCTGTTTCGAATGCAACATGACTAAAGTCGTAGGACAGCAGTGTGAAAGGACCCAGTGCTGATGGACATACAATTGAGCCAAGAAACTACTTTTTTGCCTCATAGGCCCATAACCATTTCCCACATCCCCGACAACCGCTTTATTTGTATCTGCAATCTAGCTCCCTCTCGGTATGCTGGCTTTTGTATCCAAGCACCATGAAAAAGCCTACATAATAATTGTTGTGACCTATTTGCAACGTTGTTTTCGAGATGCTGGTGTGAAACACATATGCAAAGTAAAGCAGATGGAACATATACAGACGCAGTAATCATGAGGAGGAAGATGGTGTAGAGTTTGGGTGCGTCTTTTCCAGTGCTTAACTTGAGCCAGTGGTTTCCGGGGCTCGGCTCTTTAATGGTCAACACCAGCACTTATGATAGTCTGCATCACAGCAGTGATATATGTCTAATTTAGAGATAAGCACAAGAAGAGTTGTTAGTCATTTTAAAAGTATATTGAATTGACAAATACCTGTCTCCCAAGCCATTCATATAGTTTCGGGGGCCTACAATAGCCTGAACTGTCATGCTTGTGGGAATGTGAGGGTTAATAGTTTTGTGGGCACTGTCATTGGCAGGGACAATGAGTAGTGAAAGCTGCAGTGCCTTGTGACAATGGCCCAGGCACTTTTTTCACAAATTAAGCACTGGTCTTTTCTGCCGATTTCAAGATGAAGGAAGCTCAAAAAGATGATTGCTTGAATATCTGAACTATTCAGCCCCCTAATTATTAGTCTTACAACCAAACTTGGATTTTGCTTTCTTAAGCCAAACAACAGACTGCAAAGTTCCATGCCAGAGCCTTAAAAGGCGCTTGTAATCGCAGGGCCCTGATAGGAATGAAGGATTGTCAGTGTGTGCCATCCATTAAGTGGGAGTTGCCTGACCTGGAGCTGTCATTCTCTCTTTGCAGGCAGTCTTCTTGAAATACACCCCCAGTAGCATCACCGTGGAAGCACCCAGTGCCTGGCCCCATCCCTAATGAGACAACTGCAGAGATAACAGGATTTGTGCACTGGCCACTTCGAGTTGATCTCCATTTGGGAGGAGAACGATGTTAGTAGCAACAGTTATAAATAAATAAATAAAGCACAGCATCAGAACAAGTCCGCCTGTGTGAATTAACTCAGGCAAATGTCACACTTTTTTTTAAACCGTGAAACTGATGGTTTTCAAGGTTTGAAAAATAAAGAAAAGTCTAGATAATAGTAAGTTTAGCAGAGGAGAAAAAACAAATCACAATTTGCAGGACAAATCCCTCTCTTCTTAACTTTATATCCTTTCTCTTGTCTTCAGTTCAAATTCCCCTGAAACTGGGGTGCTTACTTTGTTGTGTGTGCAATAGATGAAAGTAGTCCACCATAGTGGCTTGCACGTCCTGGAAGTAGCCAATTCACCCCTGATACTTAGAGGTGTGCGAGCCAACAAATTAACAGGTAGAGCCGAGCCAGAGCCGAGCCATAGGTCTGACATGGTTCTTAAAGCCCGTGCAGGAGCTGAGCCCTGAAAAGGTTTACCATGTAAATAATAACATAAACATCACACAAAATATGATAAAGTCCCTTTAAAATTAAAAAAGTGTCATTCTTTAGCATGCAGAAGCTTTCACATTAATATATCTCATTAGAGCAATAACTGAGAAGTACTCAAAGAAAGTCATCGTTTTTAAACATAAGCCATTATTGAAATTAGAGGCTGTCATCATGGAAACCCTATACCAGGCCCAAAACATTATACAGCCACATTAAAGTCTATCAGTAAAACACAATAGGATTTTGTACAACTGGGTCTCAAAACTCACATATTTGAAAGTGTTTTCACCTGGGATGATGAGGTAAAACAGCTTTGGAGACATACAAATTTCCCCAAGATCACACAATTTAAGCAGGGAAGCCCAGATTTATCATGGTTTTCTGGTTTTACTTTGTACAAATCAGCGACTAAATGGATATCTATTTTTCTTTCCTTTTTAGGTCGAAGCCAACCAGACAGTGCAGCTGTCTGGTTTGTTAACGACATCTTGGGGACATATTGAAAGCTTCCCTGGGAATGTATTCTACCCTTTGCTGACCATTGGCTTTGTGGTTTGTAACTCACATGTGCTTGCTTTCTAGTTGTTGTCCCTGTTTTAGGCTGTCCAACTTGAGCTCCTCCCTTCCCAAACTCTAGTTACTGTATTCTATCACCAGTACTGGATATCTGTAAACAGGTCTTTAAATCTTGTTCTTATCTTGTCACATTTGCTGAGCGTGCAAAATAGATGTCAAATGTCAATCTTCCAGAGAGCTTAGTGTTTACTTTTCTTTCTTTATATTCAAAATGAGAGGATTTATGTGAAAATCATACTGGCCTACTGGGGAAGTGCTTGAGGAAGGCTGTACGATATTTTTATTTCTAGCACAGAACAAAATATAAATGTCTGTAAATGAGCTGGTTAGATAGTTCAGAATACATCAGCATTAGAAAAGCACAAATGAAGCACTTTTTTTTGTTAAATCTGGTGTGGTGGAAACAAATATTTTAATAAATCAAAATTTATCAATACACTAGGTGATGATATTTCCACACATTATTATTTGTGTGCAGTATACTTTTACCAGTAAAACTGTATGTCTGTGAAAAAGTAATAATTTCAATTGAAGATATGTTGTCTGTAATGGCAATGTGCTTCTATATTCTACTCTACACCACTTCACTCTACTCTGCATCACTCCACATTACGCCATTGCACTACATGCCACTCCACACTGCATCACTGCACTCTATCTACACCACTTCACTCTAAACCTCTCTACTCTATATCACTCTACTCTATGGCAATGCACTCTATCCCACATCCTGTACTCTTCTCCACTACACTCTACACCACTACACTCTGTGCCACTCCACTCATTGCACTCTACTGTGCAACACTGCACTCTACACCACTGCACTCTGCACCAATGTACTCTACTCCGTACCACTCCACTCCATGCCAGTGCCTATGCCAATCCACTCTATGCTACTCTACTCTGCACTCTACTCCACTGTACTGTATGCCACTATACAGTACCATGCACCACTCTACTCTACTATGAAACAATCTACTCTATGCCGGTGCATTCAACCCCACTGCACTCAGTGCCACTCCACTCTGCACCACTCCACTCTACTCTGCACCACTTCACTCTGCTCTGCATCGCTGCACTCTACACCACTTTACTCAGAACCAAATCACTCTACACCATTTGTACTCTACGTCACTGCACTCTACACCACTCTATTCTACTCTGCACCACTCTATTGTACCCCACGGCTGTTTATGCCACTGTACTCAGCACCACCCTACACCGCTGCACTCCACTCCAATGCACTCTGCACCTCTCCACTATACATCACTGCACTCTACAACAGTCTAATGTGCAACACTGCACCCTCTGCCACTGAACTCTATGCCTTTGCACTCTAAAGCTGCACCACTCTGCACCACTTTACTCTATGAGACTGCCCTCTAAGCCACTCTACTCTAAACAACTGTACTCAATGCTAATGCACTAAACACCACTTTACTCAAAACCAATGCACTCTATGCCAGCTACTCTGCAGTACTGCACTCTATGACACTATACTCTACTCAGCAACACTATATGACACTGCACTTTATGCCACTGCATGTTATGCCTTTGCATACTAAGCCACTATATTCTTCTCTGCATCACTGTACTCTAGACCACTGGTCTCTGCACCACTCTACACTGTGCCACTGCACTCTACAACACTCTACTCTGCAAGACTGCACTCTCTGCCACTGAACTCATTATGGGCTTGAAGTTCCAGTAGGACCTCGACCTGAGCCAGAGCCAGGCTTCAGGCTTCACCCTGGCTCGAGCTTTCAGAGGCTCATACAGTTCTACTCAACTCTGAACCCCTGCACTCTAGGCCACTGCACACTATGCCACTGCACACTACACCACCCTACACCATTGCACTCTATGTCACTGCACTCTATACTGCTTTATTCTGCTCTGCAGCACTGTACTCCAAGCCACTGCTATTTGCATCACCCTTCTCTGCACGACTCTACTCTGTGCCACTCTACTCTGCATCACTCTACTCTGCAACATTCTACTCAATATACCACACTCTATGCCATTGCACTTGACACCACTGCATTCTATGCCACTGCACGCTACTGTGCACTACTCACCTCTACTCACACTATGGCACTCAACAGCACTATGTGCAAAAGTACGCTACCCCAATACATTCTGCATCACTCCACACCACTCTAATCTATTCTTCACCACTGCACTCTTCATCACTCTACTCTATGCATTCTACCCTGCACAACTCCATTCTACTCTGAGCCACTCCACTCTACGCCACTTCACTTTATTCTGAAAAAATCTACTCTACACCACTGCACGCTATGCCACTGCAATCTGCACTTCACCACTCTACTCTACCCAACTGCGCTCTATGCCACTCTGCTGTATGTCACTGCACTCTATGCCAATGCACTCTACACCACTTTACTCAAAACCAATGCAGTCTACACAACTGCACTCTATGCCAATCTACTCTGTACCACTGTACTTTACACTACAGCTAGGCCACTCTACTCCACTCTACAATACTACTCTATACCATACTCCACTCTATGACACTCTACTCCATTAAACTCTACACCACTGTATGACACTCTGCTTTACTCTATGCCACTCCACTCTACAACACTCATTACCTCTATGCCAAACTACAACACTACCCCATTCTACGCAACTCCCTCTATGCCACTTAATGCCACTATACTTCACTCTAATATATGACACACTTGTAGGAGGCTGGCCTGGCTTGTAGTGGGTACCAGAGGTACTTACACCTTGTGCCAGGTCCAGTTATCCCTTATTAGTGTAGAAGAGGTGTTTCTAGCAGCTTAGACTGATAGAAGGTAGCTATGGCAAAGCAGCTTAGGCTGAACTAGGAGACATGTAAAGCTCCTACTATACCACTTATATCATATGCACAATATCATAAGAAAACACACTACACAGAGTTACTAAAAATAAAGCTACTTTATTTTTATGACAATATGCCAAAAGTATCTCAGCGAGTAACCTCAGTAAGAAGGTAATATATATACACAAGTTATATGTACACAAATCAAAATTAGGTAAGTAATAGCAAGAAAAGTAATGCAAACAGTGTAGAATCACAATAGGTTGCAATAGGAGCACATAGGTATAGGGGCAACACAAACCATATACTCCAAAAGTGGAATGCAAACCACTAATGGACCCCAGACCTATGTGAGCTTGTAGAGGGTCGCTGGGACTGTGAGAAAACAGTGAGGGTTAGAAAAATACCCCACCCCAAGACCCTGAAAAGTAGGAGTAAAGTGCACCTACTACGCCCAGAGAGCACAGAAGTCGTGATAGGGAGATTCTGCAGGAAGAACAAACACCAGCAGCGCACTGACAACAGATTTTCGGACCTGAGTACCTGTAAGACAAGGGGACCAAGTTCAATAGTCATGACAGTGTCCGGTGGGGGGCAGGAGCCCAGGAAATCCCAGCTGAAGGTGCAAGGAAGCTGCCACCAGTTGGAAGAACCTTGGAGTTCTGCAAGAAAGAAGATGACTAGGAACTTCTCTTTTCGAAGACGGATGTCCCACGTCGCGATGAAGCTTGCAGAGGTGTTCCCATGCAGAAAGACCGCAAGCAAGCCTTGCTAGCTGCAAGGGTTGCAGTAGAGGTTTTTGGGTGCTGCTGAGGACCAGGAAGGACCAGAATGTCACCTTTTGGAGGAGGAGACAGGGGGCGCTCAGCAACTCAGAGAGCCCTCCCAGAAGCAGGCAGCACCTGCAGAAGTACCCCAACAGGAACTTAGAAGAAAAGAGAACCAGAGTCCACGTGAAGTCACAAAAGGGAGTCCCACGACGCCGGAGGACAACTCAGAAGGTTGTGCACTGCAGGACGGAGTGCTGGGGACCCAGGCTTGGCTGTGCATGAAGGAAATCCTGGAAGAGTGCACAGGAGCTGGAGCAGCTGCAAATCTCGCAATACACAGCTTTGCAGTCTAGCATGGGGAGGCAAGGACTTACCTCCACCAAACTTGGACTGAAGAGTCACTGGACTGTGGGAGTCACTTGGACAGAGTTGCTGTGTTCCAGGGACCACGCTCGTCCGGATGAGAGGGGACCCAGAGGACCAATGTTGCAGTCTTTTGGTGCCTGCGTTAGCAGGGGGAAGAGTCAGTCGACCCACAGGAGATTTCTTCGGAGCTTCTGGTGCAGGGTGAAGGCAGGCTAACCCCAGAGCATGCACCACCTGGAAACAGTCGAGAAAGCCGGCAGGATTAGGCGCTACAATGTTGCTGGTAGTCGTCTTGCTAATTTGTTGCGGTTTTGCAGGCGTCCTGGAGCAGTCAGAGGTCGACCTTTTGGTAGAAGGTGAAGAGGGAGATGCAGAGGAACTCTGGTGAGCTCTTGCATTCGTTATCTGAAGAATTCCCCAAAGCAGAGACCCTAAATAGCCAGAAAAGGAGGTTTGGCTACCAAGGAAGGAGGATTGGCTACCAAGAGAGGTGAGAGCCTATCAGAAGGAGCCTCTAACGTCACCTGCTGGCACTGGCCACTCAGAGCAGTCCAGTGTGCCCCCGACACCTCTGTTTCCAAGATGGCAGAGGTCTGGGACACACTGGAGGAGCTCTGGGCACCTCCCCTGGGAGGTACTGGTCAGGGGAGTGGTCACTCCGCTTTCCTTTGTCCAGTTTCGCGCCAGAGCAGGGCTGGGGGATCCATGAACCGGTGTAAACTGGCTTATGCAGAGATGGGCACCATCTGTGCCCATCAAAGCATTTCCAGAGGTTGGGGGAGGCTACTCCTCCCCAGCCCTTCACACCTATTTCCAAAGGGACAGGGTGTAACACCCTCTCTCAGAGGAAATCCTTTGTTCTGCCTTCCTGGGCCAGGGATGCCTGGACCCCAGGAGGGCAGAAACCTGTCTGAGGGGTTGGCAGCAGCAGCAGCTGCATTGGAGACCCCGGAAAGGCAGTTTGGCAGTACCCGGGTTCTGTGCTAGAGACCCGGGGATCATGGAATTGTCACCCCAATACCAGAATGGTATTGGGGTGACAATTCCATGCTCTTAGACATGCTACATGGCCATGTTCGGAGTTACCATTGTGATGCTATACATAGGTAGTGACCTATGTATAGTGCACGCGTGTAATGGTGTCCCCGCACTCAAAAAGTCCGGGGAATTTGCCCTGAACAATGTGGGGGCACCTTGGCTAGTGCCATCTTGCCCACACACTAAGTAAGTTTACACCCAACCTTCACCAGGTGAAGGTTGGACATATAGGTGACTTATAAGTTACTTATGTGCAGTGGTAAATGGCTGTGAAATAATGTGGATGTTATTTCACTCAGGCTGCAGTGGCAGGCCTGTGTAAGAATTGTCAGAGCTCCCTATGGGTGGCAAAATAAATGCTGCAGCCTATAGGGATCTCCTGGAACCCCAATACCCTGGGTACCGCATTACCATATATAAGGTAATTATATGGGTGTACCAGTATGCCAATGTGAAATGGTAAATTTAGTCACTAGCCTGTTAGTGACAAATTTGGAAAGCAGAGAGAGCATAACCACTGAGGTTCTGGTTAGCAGAGCCTCGGTGAGACAGTTAGGCATCACACAGGGAACACATACAGGGCACATACTTATGAGCACTGGGGCCCTGCCTGGTAGGGTCCCAGTGACACATAGACTAAAACAACATATATACAGTGATATATGGGGGTAACATGCCAGGCAAGATGGTACTTTCCTACAACACTACTCCACCCTACTCCACTCTGCCACTCCATTCTATGACACCCTATGTCACTCCACTCTACTCTACGCCACTCCACTCTGCAACTCTCTGCTCTACTCTGTGCCATTCCACTCTCCTACACTATTCCACTCCGATCAATGACAATCGACTCTGCTCTGCACTACTCTACTCTGCAATACTCTACTCCACTCAACACCCACTACACCACTCCACTCTGCTCTACACCACTCCACTACACTCTATGCCACTCCACTCTCTGACACTCTACTCCACTCTGTGCCACTCAACTCTACTCCACTCTACACCCTTCCACTCTACAATGCTCTACTCACTCCGCAACATATTTGCAACACTCCTCTCGTCTCCACGACACTCCATTTTGCGCCACTCCACACCACTCTACTCTACTCTGCACCAGTCTATGCCACTCCATAACACTCCACTCTATTCCAAATTAAGACACTCCATACCAGGCCATTCTCCTTTACCCCACTAACTTTTATCCATGCTGACCAGCAGTTCCACTGGTATACAACATGGAGAAAACATATTGGCAAAGCCAATAACTCTTGCTTACGAGAGACTTATTGGCTTTGCCAATGCTTGTTTATGTTAATGATTTGTTTTCACGTCTTTGGTCATTTGTCTGCACTTTTTGTGTGGCTTGAACTCAACCTGTAGGTACTGGAGGTCTTTACGTGAGCGTCAGCTCCCTTATAAAAAGTCACATTCATTTTTTATAAGTAGAGGAAGGTTAAGGGCGTGATTTAGAGTTTGGTGGATGGGTTACTAATCACAACCGTGACAGATATCCCATCTGCTGTATTACAATTCCCATAAGATGCAATGGCATTGTAATACAATGAACAGGATATCTGTCACGTTTGTGACAGAGTAACTCCCTCTGCCAAACTCTAAATCTGGTTCTAATTGATTTGTCCAAAATCACAGGATGTTGAGCCCACTCTGAGACTTGAACCTGGTTCCCCAGTTCCATAGTCAGTAGCTCTACCCATAATACCACATCCTGAGTAGAGGGAGGGAGGCAGATGCCACTTGAAATCTCAGCTCTTTATGGGCTCGAAGTCCCAGCAGGACCTCGAGCTGAGCCAGAGCCAGGCTTCAGGCTTCAGTGTGGCTCGAGCTTTCTGAGGCTCATACAGTTCTGTAACCTACCACATTTGGGTCTCAAATCCTCTAGTCAGTTTTGCTTTACATTTAACAGAGGTGGTGCAAAGGAAGAGAATTAGATTTGCACACAACAGTCCACTTCTGCACAGCCCCATTTTCCATTGCTTCTGAGTTTTTCTTCCTTTTTGGGGCCTCACTGTTGAAGGTAAGCCTGAGTAGTTCAACTGGGGTTAAAATCACTCTGGTTAAAGTCGTACCACTTCTCTGGGACTTTGGAACTCACTGTGAAATGTGCAATCCTTACACCAAGTATTGTCTGTTGCATCTGGTAACCACATGCTACTGTGTGTTTACTGAAATGCCAAGTACCTTCTTTTTAGGCTTTGGCTTTACGGTGTTACCAAGGGGAAACAGTCAGGACTCTTCCATGATACATGGGCACATAGATGGCATCAAATAGATAAACTTTACAGCCAATTCTATCAATTTGAAACAGAATTAAGACTTTTATGTTCTGATATTTCAGTAACTTGGTGCTAAAGTTATGGCTGCATAGTTGAAACATTTCTACTATCTATGGACGATCTTATTTCTAAGCAGTAGCAAGAAATTCATTCAGCACATGCATTAGAATGTGTTTTGAAGACTGATCACAGACTGCAGGGTTGCATCTGGTTTGTTTTTAAGTTTTTCAGAATGATCTGACATTTTGCAGGCTGCTTAGGTGTTGTTGAATGCTTATGACAGATGCCAATGCTAACGGGGGATCCTGAGGTCATAGAGTTGGGTCTTCAGCTGCTTGTGCTCATGAGATAGTGTAGGAGGCATGCTGGTCGGCAGACATCAGCAGAAGAGGGAGGTAAGCCTCAGCAGAGGATTGGAGGTGATTTACCTTTCATGCCTTGAATGTCAATGGATGGCTGCGCAGCAGGAAGTCAACTGCCACAGGCAGCAGGGGCGAACGTTGCTGTAAAGCTCTAAATGGAAGAAGAGCAAGTGAGTGATGTGTCTTCATTCAACTGATGGCATAATAATACAAGTCACCTACCTGAAGACTTTTAATATGGTTTACATTCTGGCGGCAAAATAAAGAATGTGAACCTAAGATTATCAAATGACCTGTGGCCCTATCAGAGATGAGGGGGATTCCTGCCTATTCATTTCACTTAACATATCAGCAGCACCAAAGTTAATAATATCTCTGGAGAAACATATGTATTTTCATGGCCAGTTCTAGGATATGGTTCTCTTCTTTACTTTCCAGACAATCTCAGTTGTGGAAGATTGTGAAGCACATGCTTGGAAGAGCAGCCAAGCCATGTATTATCCCTAAGAGATCCATTCTAGCCCTAGAAATATTTAACATGTACCTCAAGACACTGGGTTGGCTACTGGTAGGGAAGGCACTGCCATGCACCAGTATGTCAATGACAGGCATCTGTACTTGTAAAAGTTAATCCATAAATTATATCCTTACACTTTGCTCATACCACACAAAACTCCTACATTGAATCTGAGGCAATGTCCTCAAGCTGAATCCTCAGAAAATTAAACTTTTCTTCCTTTCAGACATGGAAATACATTTGAATGGGTTTGTCTTGCTGACACATACAGGTGAGCCTTGGTGAACAGAAGGTTGAAGATTTGCCTCTTGCACTTACTGCACTGTACGTCATCGTGCTCCACACTTTATCACCCCTCCCTCTACCACTGCAGGTCACTAGATTATCTCAATCAGCCAGATTTTTATCTTGCACCACAAGTTGCCTCCAATTCAACTAAAAGCAGCAGCACATGTATCAGCAATGTCCTACTTGGACTTAGCGAACGCCATGTAACAGGTGCTCCTCAGTCTTCTTTTGTCCTGCTTTAGGGCATGTTTTTACTCCATTACCAGAATAATCTCCTCTTAAAGGAAATTTGATCATATCTCCTTAGTCTTGAGAGACCTACATTGGCTACCAGAGAAAAAGGGTCAATTTTAAAATCTCATGCATAACTTTCAAGGCTACCCACTCAAAGAAACCACTTTATCGCACCATTCTGATCACCATCTCCAGTTGCCAAAGAGGAGTTAAGCACAAGCATTTAATCTATTTGGATCTGCCAAAATTAAAAACCTATGAACTATGAAATTAATCATACAAAGGCACCTGCACCAAACCTAATGAACTCTCTGCCAACAGTAATAGGAACTCAACCCAATCTTCTCTCTTTCAAAAAGATGATGAAAGTACCTCTTTTTTGGCTTTCATCTGAATTAACGTAGACTCTAGTAATCTCTGTCAATATCCATTGATTCTTCATATCACTACTGCATAACAGATAGTACAGTAAATAACAATTTATGACAATTAAATCTCTCTAAGCATGAGATTAGGTACAATCTACATGCCATTGTCTTAATTCAATAATACAGGATTAAAAGGGTCACAAGGGAAAGGTTGCATATCATTAAAGCTAACTTTTTGTAAATAGATTTTAAATAAGGCTCCCAGTTTCCCATATTTACTGAGATGTAAAGCTAAATACCAACAGAAACCTATATATTTTCCTGTCTGTATTTATTTTTAAATATGGATAAATACAGAAAATAGGCTTTCTATATGACGAGTCTCACTACTGTCACTCATGAGAACTAGATCCATCAGTAGAAGTGCAGATTGAAAGGTAGGGAAATTAAAAACTTGAACTATTTCTTAATGAGGCCTAATTAACTGCAACAGTACAGCTGTTTCATCTGGTTTCAAATGATGTAATATACATAACTGGCTAAAACCCATTCGACATGCAAACATTAGTAAACACTTGTCAGTTAAATAAATGTGGAAATATACCCACTGTAGTTTCATTTCATTTTCTACACTAAGCAAAACATAAATTGTATTTGTATTTGTATTTGTATTTATAGCTTTTCTAGAGCACATAAGACCAGAAGGTATCAAAGTGCTAAATATCAGAGGGAGAGATGAGGCAACAAGCAGGGGGTCCAGCCTAAATCCTACCCAACACCTTTACCTGCTCCTAGCGAGTAAACAATCATGTTTTCAACTGTTTCCGAAACCCTAAGTAACCCTCATTGTTATGGATATGAGGCACGTTCTCTCCACCTGGCTTTCTTCACCCATGGTACCGTCACAGTGTGTTGTCCAGCTGATCTCAGGTGTCTTCTGGGCGCATACCAATTCACAGAAGCCGTCGGGTAGCCTGAGACCCAGCCATGCAGGGTTTTATGCATCAAACATAGGGCCTTAAAGGATACCCGCTTCTTAATGGGCAGCCAATGAAGATGACGCAACCCTTCAGCAATAGAGGAATGTTTAGGCAGTCCCAGAACTCAACGTGCGGTCGCGTTCTGGATGATTTGCAATTTGTCTAGGGAGAGCTGATTGATATTCAAACACATGGCATTACAGTAGTCCAGCCGCGATGAAATAAGAGCTAAGACCACAGACACCCTAACCTCTTTAGGTAGCAAAGATAAGATTTGCTTTAAAATCCAAATCATCCAAAAGCACGCACTGACCATTCTATTCACCTGGGTGCAGAATGTTAAGGTGTTATCAAACATCACACTCAGGTTTTTATCCGCAACTAGTGGCAAAGGAATCGTATCGCAATTCTTAGGCCACCACCATTCAGACCATATGGAGCTGTCCCACACAATACTCTGTTGTTTCCCCATTGTTTCAGCCAATTCCTGTTCATCCATCCACAGATTTCCTGCATACAAGCCCGAAACCTATCCGCTACCTCATTCCAATCATTCATGCTAGAAACAATGATCTGGGTGTCTTCTGCATAGGACGACACTTGAAATCTGAAAGATCTACTAGCTTTGCTAAGGGAGCCACATAGAGATTGAATAAGGTCAGGCTCAAAGAGGACCCCTGGGGAACTCAACAGGGAAGCTGAAATGGGGCTGCCCTAAAATCACCATAGCTCACTGTAATAGATCTTTCATACAGGAACAATTCCAGAAACTTGAGAGCCTCATCTCTCAATGCCCATCTGCCTCAGTCTTTACACCATCAAAGCTGGAGAGATGGTGTCAGAGGCTGCTGATAAATCTAGCAAAACCAGTATAGCAAAACCTCCCTGATCCACTTGCTGGCGAATAGTATCGGCAGCAGCAAGGAGCGTGGATTCTGTACTATGATTCTTCCTGAACCCATTCTGTGAGAGGTCCAGAAGATAATGATCTTGGAGAAATTTGAATAAATCCTGGTTTACGTGCCTTTCCAGGATCTTAGCCATAGCAGGTAACAATGAGCTTGATCGAAGATTTTTCAAGTCGCTAGGGTCCCCCTCAGGTTTCTATTTCAGTGGAATCACCACTGCTTCCTTCCAAGCCTGAGGATATATCCCTGTCTGCAGTACCTCTGCAAAGGTCTTTCCCAGAACATCCGCTGTGAAGTCTGGAAAGTCTGAAGAACGCTTGGTGGGCCAGGATCATCTGGACAACCGGAGGTAGTCCTCATGAGCAGGGTCTTGATCTTAAAGGCAGGCAGTGTGGAGAATCTGTCCAAACCCACCGGGAAGGATGTTCAAACGCTTCCTTTTGACATAACTGAGGTGAAGCGCCAGATGAGTCTTCTGCAAGGGCAGGAAACTCTGCATAAATCTTCAGAATTTTCTCTTTGAAATACTGTGCAATTTAATTACAGAACCCTTGAGAATTCTCCACATCAAACTGCCATCGTGGAGACATGAGGGAGCCAACCGTATTAAACAATTCCCTCTGCACATTTAAGGAAGCTCTAATCTTCTGAACAAAAAAGATTGATTTAGCCTCCTTAATTGCCAGTTTATATTTGGCGGTCAGCTCTCTAAGTCTGTTTCTCTACCAAATCCATGGACAGTCTCAATGTCATCTCCTGCCTCCTACATTGCCTCTGCAGCTCCTTCCACTCTTCTGATTACCACAGAGCTGAGGGTTCCCTCCTGCCCTTTGTGTTTACTTTTGTCGTGTGGCCTACCTCCTCTACTACTGACCTAACCCAATTATTGAAATTCTCCCCAGAGGAACCTTGTTCTAACATGCCCATCATTTTACCTTTCTCTAGGCCTAACCACACTCCTCTACTTTAATTTCCCTCCAATCTTTTCTACTCTTTTGCATGCTATAAAGATCTTTCATCAGCTGTGACCCCTGAACCTTAAAGGATACCAGCCTGTGACCTGACGAATCTACCTGGGAATTTTCCACAGTCATGGAGACACTGTGACTGAAAAAACTCCATCAAGTCTATGACCAGTTTCATGCGTAGCTGAACCCACTTGTTGGGTCAAGCTAAAGCTGGTCATAAGATCTAGAAAAGATCTAGTACCCCGATCTTGCTCATCCTCTAGATGCAGATTAAAATCCCCCCTGAAAATTAGGTTGTCTGCAATAAATGGCTCCAATACTAGGACCATTTAGAGATAAATTGTGTTTTAGAACAAGGGACAGGATATGTCAAAACTCCTGCCATCCTGATAGTATTCTTACTTTTAATAAAGTGTCCAGCTTCACATCCCTCTCTGCCAGTACTAATAGAGTTAAGACTACTGCTCCACCGATCCCTAAAAATCATCACTAGGCCTCCCCCTCTACACTGGTCCTGTCCAGTCAATCCACACAACAGTCTGGCGGGGTCGCAAAGGCAAAATCGGGCCCTGAATCCTCTCTTGCCCATGATTCAGTTACAAATAATCAGTCAAAGCGAGGGAAATAATCAACTCACTTATTCCCACACTATTCTTGATAAGGGGCCAGGCAAAGATTAAATCACACTGTAGGGAAACTTCCTCTTTGTGGCCTGCCCTGGTTCTGCAAGTAGGAATCTGCATAAAAACCTGCGAAGATCCCTTCACTGAAATCACCCACCATCTCCTTACATTCACCACAATGCCACTGTCTTCTCCATCAAGGGTCCGAGAGGATTGTGAGGTAAAGTAAGGGCCACATTGGTCTTGGTTGGTTTTACTGGGTTGTTTTTTTAATTCTAATGTGTGTGATTTTACTATATTGCCTGCATGAGACCAGGACTGAAAGGGGGGCAAAAACTTGAGGAATACTTGGTGGGGCTGTCACATGGCCTGTTAGAACCCCTTTCTGTAAAAATACACAGACGCCATCTTTTGGGTGACACTGTGTGCTTTTTTAGGAGTTGGGGCAGCGATTCAGTTGTTGATGCTGTCCCCGTGCATGAGACCATCACAGGCATCGACATTTAATTGCACGGGTGCACGGACACGCAGTTGGCATGCCGAAGGCAGACCTAAGGCAAGCCTGTCTGCATCTGTCCGTGCCCAAATGGGGCCAGGGGGCAGGGATGCTGGCGGTGGCAGTAGGGAGACCCCATATCAGGACCTATACCAGGCAAATGCTTTTAGATTTGGCACCTAAGAAAAGATGTGAAGGGGTGGTGACCTCGGTTTCTAGGTGGAAAGGACAAAATAAATGTGGATAAATACTGATAAAATGAGCAACAAATAAATGTGGATAAATACAGATTGAACTATCAATTGTATCATAAAACCTGGAGCCCTAAGTATAAGGTTTGTGGAGCACTTTTATGGTCCCCTTTGCATTGGGGTTTTGACCAATTTCGTACAAATGTGAGCTATATAAGCTTGTAATTGTATGGCTTAGAGTATATGGATAGATAAAACGCTGTTTTGTCTCCGTCATATATATTTATACAAGTGGATATTGGAATTGTTGATGATTATGACTGTAGATTGTTTTGGATAAATTCCTTTGCTAAAGTGAAATAAGACCAAACTGTACCTTGTCTGAAGCTAATTTACCCACTGGGTTTGAGGCAGTGCATGTGAAGACACCATCTATATTACTCTAGGGTTTCTCCCTGGTGAATGTGGGGCTTTCTTTCATGTGAACAGGTGGGTCAACTCAATGAGGGATGCACTGTTGAGGAAGAGTCCCTTAAATTGAACTCAGTCTCTATAAAAGAGCCAGGTGAGGTCTTTCAAAGTAGAAGGGGCTGACCCTTGAGGGTTGTAAAGTTTCTGGTAGTTGTGCTTTTTTTACACCCTGGAGGTGAGTAATGTGGTACCCAGGGAGGACAACGAAGGAAGTACTGGCAGACTTTTGTGTGGACACCCACAGGGCGTTCATCAAGGTGTACAGAAGTTTGCACCGATTTGATTTCACTGACAGAATACTCCTTGCTTTCCTCTCTGGTGTGAGACCCTCATAGGAGCACGAGCTATGGTCAAGATCCGCATAAATTAGAATGATCCGCCCTAAGATAATCAGCTACAAGTCGAAGAAAATGCTCAGTGTAGACTGGCGGGGAGGGGTAGTACTGGCAGTACTTTGAATGGTAGAAATTATAGCAGGTAGTGTAAGGGTTCTGCTGTGGTGTTACCGTTTGCAAGTAGTGCAAAATAAGGAACAGCATCATTTTGCAGCGACTTTGGTTCTCAGCGTTATTGTACTTTAAAGAAGTTTTTTGTCAAGGATTTCCTGGGCTGCAGTATCTAGTATTTTAATTCGAAATAGCATAAAGCTCACTGCATTCGCGACCACCGTTTTAAAGCCCTCGTGGCATTATTAGACAAAGTCCAGAGCACCGTCTTGTAAAGGCAGTGAATGTAATGCCTTCCTCTTAACTCGTCCAGACAGGAGGCCGAGTGCCTTGCTTCCAGACCTCTCCGCCTGTATCTTGTGGCATCTCCCCTGGGCTGAGATCTGTTCCCCGCACTTATTTAACACGGTGCACGGGGTGTCTGGGGAAGCCATGTGAAGCCGAGCAGGCCTAGCCGCTGACATGTTGCTTCAGTATGGCGATGTGGGCCTCTGCGCCAGTACACGAGCCGGCTCCTCGCGCTCCAAGTGTTGGCATGCAGGCAATCGACAAATGAAGTGTTGTGATAAGATGGAACTGGCAGAGGATATCAATCAAGTGTTTTTGATTTGTGGGTGAAGACAGGCGCTTTAAGTACCAGGTCTTGCCCTGACCTGGAATGTTACGCAGGTCTCATGTTGGATTCCCCCCCCCCCCCCCCCCCGTCGTCCAGCCTCCTCCTATCAGAGTTTGAGATCAGACAGGAGATCAGACAGAGGTTGGGGTCTCCCAGCCCTCCCCAGCAGCGGGGCTGGCGTACGCGTCCCATACTTAGGAGACAGACAGCGGCCAGCAGCCTGGCCCATGTCAGCGTCGGGGGCGACAGCTTTACAGCCTCACAGGAGAGAAGGGCTGAAAGGAGGAGCGGCCCCATGTAATCTGTGTTGACAGCAGCGGGTGAGGGATAGTTTTATAGGAGAGGAAATGTATCGAACTGCAGGGAAATGTCTGGCAGACGGAAGGAGATCACCCTGAGACAGCCAATTAGCAGATGTTTTCAAATGATATGCCCCCTACCTCTCCAGGGGCCATATGGCCAAATGGATGGCAGTTCCTCCCCTGACTGTTCACATTTCCCCTCAGATGTTATATACATCGACCTCGGCAGCTTTGCACTATCTCTTCCTGACAGTTTGATGAATCGAGGAGAAGTCTGCTTTCTTTACAAATAACTTGTGAGTAGGCTGGTCTTGCCACCTGTTCAGAATATTCAATGATTGTCTTACAATGTTATTCTTTGCACTCTCAGTTCAATTCACAATTATGTTGCCCTGGGGACGGAGCAAATCAAACGCCATACTTGCCCCAAAACAGCTTGTGAAAGAATGGGAGCCTGGGCTGGGTTTTTTGTTTGTTTGTTTTGTTTTGCAGTTTGATAAAGCACAAACACAACCCGAAGGTATTGGAGCACTTTACATGAGCATCAGTTACATTACAAAAGGTCAGGTTAATTGTTTTAGGCATGGGCCCTTAAGGGCCTGCTTTAGATTTCAGTGTATGGGTTACTCTGCCACAACAGTGACATATAGCCTGTCTGCTGAAATATAAATCCCATTATTTCCTATGGGATTTATATTTAAATCAGGCCCTAAGTGTTGCCCAGAAGCCCAGGATGTTGAGCCGATGCTGGACTGGAACCTAGTTCCTCAGTTTTAAAGTCAGCAACTCTGGCTGTAACACCACATCCTCTCCCATTTATGCTTTCATTTCAATAAGAGAACTGTACGCTTTTAGGGTCAGTGAAAGAACCAAGTCATGTAAATTTGATAAATTAATGTTTGAAAGTGTATGGAGACTGTTGATGTTTGAATGGAATTTCTCGTTCTATGAAATCTGGCAATGATACGGAGTAGACTTCAAACCAATCAAATTCGACCACGTTTTAACAAGAGTCATAGTTTAGTGCCTAAACTGCAGTCGGGGTAATTTGTCACAATATTCAACAACAACAATATTGACCAACAACAATATTGAATCCACACTATTGACTACCAGTGTATCTCCATGTTAAGTATGTATAATGAAGTATAGATTTACTATTCTTGAATCCATATTGTCTAAATTTGACCATAAAGTAGTAGTCAGTTTTGAGGCTATTATTCATATTTAAGCCATCATATTGTGACCCTTTCCCTGCAGACCTTGGCATCTGAAGACCAATGCCATGCTACAAAATGTTTACACAAGATTAATTGCAGAATGCAACGTAAATCCATTTGGTCCATTCTGCTTGTTTATTTGAAAGAGATTCGATCAAATGAAATTTGCACAAGTGCTAAATATTATGTCAAGGTTTGAGATCTCAATTTTCACTGTGTTCACATAACAAGAAGAGGAGAAAACGGATGTTCTCTGTGTTTCAAGTATAAAAGATGTGACCAGTTTTACGCATAACGTATATTGTTCCTTTTCTATAATAAAGAGTGGAGAAAGTGCAAAATCAGGTTTTTTGGGCGGGTATTTATGATCTATGAATTATTTTTCCCAATGCAGATGATTCCTAAACCCCTATTAAATGTTAGTTATGTATTATAATATAACCATGTTACAAACGTTTTCACAATCATCTTATGTCGTCCTAGCACAAACGTATTCTTTAATTTAGTTTGGAAAAATATTTGTTTAGTTCAATCTGTAATTCAAAAGCAGCAACACGGTGCAAATGAATTACTTGATTTTTCACCAGTGAAATATGTCTCTCTTGTCGTCCACTATTACCACGTGATTAAAGGAAAGTCTTATAACCTCCCTCACACAATCACATCCATGCAATGCAAATACCTGAAATCAAACTGGCCCAAACACATGTCCCCACCTTCCCATTTTTTTCAATGCGGTCAGAAGTAACTTCTCACATAAGAGTGTTCATTAGAGATTATTCTGCAGCAAACAAAAGAAAAAAATAAGTTCTGTAAAAAATTCTCTACCGCATTTGGCTCTAGGCCCCCTCTCTATCATGAACGTTAATTCACCAAACTGCCAGGGGTAGCAGAGGTGGCATCACACACCATTTCACCATTACTTTCACTCACACACACACGCATGCTTGCACTTACACAGACATTTACACATACACACACTCACTCTCACTTAAACACATTCTCCGCTGAAGGCACGCACACAACATACATTTGAAATCTTTTTTTTACTTACCTCAGCTGCCAGGGAGGGTCATATGCTAGTAAGTTCCTGGCTCTGATTTTCCCCTTCTAAGGCCAGGAGTCGCAAAGGCAGTGCCAGGGATCGCAAGGTGCAAGCCATGGGTCGCAGCTGCAAACCCTGGCAACCCTTAAATGATGTCCATGCCCTCTATTAAACCCCTTACATCTACATTTAAAAAAATTAAACTGAAATATCAGATTTGCTTTTGTGTAATTACGTGAAGTTTGGAGATATTATGTGAAATTATGCAAAATGGAAATCCAGCATTTAGAGCTATAATTTATTGCAAAACGTGCCAAGGAAACATAATTTGTGCTAACAATAATGCATGCAAAAAACACGGGTGTGGCAAAAAAAACAGCTGCATGTGTTCTGATTACTCTTTGTTGTTTTTGTCCTCTAAGATTTTTGAGCGAAGAGTCTTTAATTATGCAGCTGGGCATAGTGGTGTAATGTAAGGAATTTTGCATCGCAAGCATAACAAGAAATGCCCCAAAATTACTCAAGATTACACTGGTGTAGCAAAAATTTCAAAACAGTAAGAGACGGGCTAATCAAGTGGGAGATTCCTTGTTGCTCCTGTGCATAATACTCCCCTATAACTGCCAAAAAGACTGATGCACAGTTCCACGGTAAGTGTGGCTCCGCTCTACCAATTCGGGGAGGAATCAATTGGTCCCTGTGAGTGTTCAAACTTGAGAAAAAGAGCCCTCACTCACCTTTCGGTGACATGCTTCATCATCGGGCTTTGCTCCTCGTCAGGCCGGCACTGCAATGCCTGATGGGCCCCTTAAGGGGGCTCTTTGCCAGAGATATTTTAGGAATCTTTGCCGGTAGTGAGTGCAATAATGTGGGATTGGTGAAACTAAACTGTTAAAATTGACTAGGGGAAACCAAATGATAAAACTTTGTTGTAAATGTGAACCCCTGTCAAGGTTTAAAACAAACAAGGTAAGGTAAAAGTAAGATTAATAGCTATATTCCCCCTACTCGTATATTGTGTTGTGTGTCAAATGCCCTACCCTCTAGGGATTGACTCACAGATGACAGTGTTGGTAGTCCCTACACTGCCTATCATGAATTGGTCAACATGTTTCTTGCTGTGCTAGTCATAGTCATAGTGCGATTCATCAGGACCTAGAAAAAAGAGACATATCTAATCCTCACTGTCATGTTAGACTATGTGGTGTTTGGATGATGTATAATATATATCTAATGTAGGTAGAAATAAAAAGACTTAGTAATCAAACAATAAAATTACATCATGTGGTGCAGTTCATTGAGTGCCAGTGGAAATGAGGCAAACAAGTGGAACCACCTAGTAGTGCTCTCAAGAAGTGTGAGATGTGTAGATATTTACAAATCACTCCAATAACATAATGTTATAATAAAATCATCTCTTACCCTTCTCGAATTAAAGGATGGGCCCAATAGGGATAACTATGGGCATACGTGGTCCAATAAATATATTAATCTATATATGAGGTTAAGTAAGAGGACAGAAATATTGTGATTGTGTATCTAAATAACTTTGAACACCTACAAAGAAAATTATTGTTGTAAACAGCAGGTAAATATTAAACATACCATAAGTGTAAGTATAGCAATCCTTCACTCAACTCAAAGATAAACTCTCTCAAGCATGCAAGTGATGTATTTTCATAGTGTCCCCAGAATATGACAGCTCCCCCCAAGTCATGTGATGGTATAGAATATTATTTGTCATGGTCTGATAGCTCCTGCCAGAAATACGGGGTCGGTGATCTCAAAATAAGTGATCGTGTAAATAACAGCTCCCACCAAGTAATATGCATGTATTCAATGTTATGGCCGTAAATGGTTTCTGCCAAAAGGACGGGATCAGTAATGTGTGTCAAAAACCCCTCATTGTGACAGCTCCCACCAACGGAACGGAACGGAATAAGAATATTTAAGCATAAGTTGTCACAGTTGTAATGTAAATCAAGTTTAAATTCGCCGGCCGCTATTAGTAAGAAGCAGTAAGCGGCGCTAATAAGAAAACCAAGTTGCCTAACCGCGGTCTCTAAATAAGCCTTCAGAGAGGCAGTAGGCCTGTATCAAGAAGGGTACTAAGCAAAGCCACAACCCCCCTGTGGGAGCCAGAGAACCTAAACAAGTGCACTTACTTGTTCCCTGAGATAAGGCGGTGTGGGGGGGCAGTGGCTTTTCAATGGAAGGACGGCAGTCAGTAAAATAGAAATAGGACAATCAGAGCAGTCTGGAATGGTGGCAGCCCTCTTGTAGTGTAGATTGTGGCTAATCAAAAAAAATTGTGTCAAAGTCGCGGCCATCTTGGTATATTGTGCTGGTCATGTGAAAACATGTCCCATAATACTAGAGTCATTCTTAAAGCATATATTGTTGCCTCATCATGTGTGTGTATCAATAGGATCCTTAGGAATATAGGATAAGAGCCTAAGAAATCACCATATTTAGAGCTATATTTACTCTAGAAAAGAGCAACAATGAAGTCTCTAACTTGTATCATATCAATTCTGACCATGGAACCTCATCATTGAGGCCTCTCACGCGAGTCCTAAGTCTGTACATCCATCGTTGTTCTTTCTCAAACAGTCTCTTTACACACTCTCCAGTATGACCCTCTTAATGTCGTCAGGCATGTGATTCTGTTCAATGTAGTGGAGAGTTAGTTTTGTTGAAGCTCATTGGCATCTAATTGTTCATTAATCCATATCTTGGCCATCCTAGTGGTCACACCTATGTAACAGAGGTCACAGGGGCATTGAATCATATAAAAACAGTTCTTGGTATGGCAGCAGTTCACGTGTCTGTTGAGATGCCACATTTTGGTCTCCCTCAAATCAATTTCCGTGGTATTTATTGAAAGGGAACAGACATTGCAACCACCACAGGGATGTTGGCCCCTGACCCCTAACCAGGATTGTGACACAACAGTATCTGGGGTTGTTTTACGTCTAGGTCTGGTGTGTACAGTCAAATCTCTGATATTCTGAGTTCTTTTTAATGACAACAGTGGGCGTTCCAGAGGTTCTCTGGCACTAGTTGGTATAGACCATCTCTTGCTGATAATTTCCTTGATACAATTACTCAGAGGTGTAAAGGTCGTAACACAGGTGAGTGTGGTATGTTGAATTTTAGGGTAATCAGTCAGTGATACTTATCTGTGTATGTTCTGAGCCCTCTTTTTTGCCTGCAAGATTACCTTGATCGAATAATGTCAGTCCCTCAATTTTTGGCTCAGAATGTCAGAATGTGTGGAAAAATCAGATATGTTGCTACAGTTGCACCTCAATTGCAAGAACTGGCCGAAAGGTAAGTTGGTCCTCAAGGTTTTTGGATGGTGACTATCAAATAATAGGCTGTTCTTATCTGTCTGGTTATGAAAAATAGAGGAATGTAGGACCCTGTTCTTCAGGATAATGCGGATGTCCAAGAAAGCTACTCCCTCATTGGAAATAGTAGTAGTGAAATGTAGATGTTGGTCCAGAGTATTTACACAGCTGACAAATGTTGTTGCTTGGTTTCTGTCACCCTTCCAGACTATGAGTATATTATCAGTGTATTGTCCCCAAAGTAAAATATAGGAAAATAAAGGATGTGTGGGTTCCAAAATGTGACATTTTTCAAAGTTATACATATAAAGACAGGCTAAGCTGGGAGCGAATGTACTACCCATAGATGTCCCCTGTATCTGGTGGTATAGTTGTTTTTCGAATTGGAAGAAATTTTCTTTTAGAGCTAAACTAGTTCATCCTAGAATAAAGTGTATCAGACTCTTATGGACCCATGTCGTGGAGGAAAGAACCTTCTCGACTGCTTCCAGAGTAGCGTCCGGTGGTATGTTGGTATAAAGAGCCTCAATATCAAGGCATATTAATATATCTGTGGTGCCACAAGCATTGATGTGGTCCAGCAACACCAAAGTGTCCATAGTATCTGTAGGAAAGTAGACGTCTGTTGTACAATGGGTTAAAGGAGGAAGTCACAAAATTTGGATAGAGGTTCCAGAATTGACCTTTTGCCTGACACCATGGGGTGGCCTGGAGGTGGTGTCCCTCTATGTATTTTCGGAAGACAGTAAAAGCAAGGGACCTGAGGTTCCTTTGTGTCCTGAAATTCAGTTTCTTGATGAGTGATCCATCCTGCTGTTTCAGCTTCTTCTATCATACCTCGGTTGGTGTGTTGTGAGCGTTGTGTAGGGTTTAACATTATGCGCTCATAGTGGGCGGTGTCACTCAACAGCCTCATGCATTCTTGTCTGTAAAATGTTGTGTCCAGAATCACCACGGCTCCTCCTTTGTCCGCAGGTTTAATTGTAATCTCCGGATCCGGAGAAAGTGAGCAAATCGCCTGTTTTTCAATATTAGTTAAGTTTTGGAATGTCTGTGTAGGTTTTAATTGTCCAATATCTCGGCGCACTGCCTTTTCAAAAGTCAAGACCTGAATCGGTACCATGCTTAGGGGAGACATGAAGGTGGATGGGTTCCTCAGATTGGTGTCACCGGTCAGGGCCATAGTAGGACAGTCTTTGAAGAATCTTCTGAAATAGGGAAGTAATTTCGAAGTTAAGTCGAAACAAGTCTTCTCTTGGTGTTGGGACAAAGCCCAAACCTTTATTCAAAATCTTTGAACACTCACAGGGACCAACTGACTCGTCCCTTAATTGGTAGAGAGGAGCCACACTTAAAGTGGAAATGTGCATCCGTCTTTTGGTCAGTAACAAACATTTCACCTAGGCCTAGATATAATCTCTAAGAACTCTGAAGGTGGAACTATTGAAGAAAACCAGTCTAAAAAACAGTGCTTAGATTTCACCTGGATGTTTGGTGCACTTGGCATTCAGGAAATCACCAATAAATTAAAACTATCAGTTTGACCTCTTTCAACATACTACAGTGCTACCAACACCTCCAGTTATTCCTTACTCCTACAGCTACATCCTTTGGGGGATTCTTCTCAACAAAAATGTAGGTACATTCCTTTTGATGCACATTCCTCAAATACAAATGTTAGAATGTATTATACAAAAAAGGAATCTGGAAACAGCCATTTTTTAGAACTCATTTGGGAAATATTGTGGAAACGGCAGGTCTTGTATTGACATTGCAGTCAGTGGTTCAGCAATATTTGGAGCATGTCCAGACATCATGCGTAATACCAAGTAAAAGCAGTAGATATCCAGCAGTAAAATACTGCCAGAGACATACCTATTCCTTGTGAGAAATAACCTGGACATCTCTTGGTATTGACAACAAGCATTTTCTAACTTTACAATATGTGGACTATCTTCTGGAGAAAAAATAAATGCCCAGATAAGTGGAGGTATTTTCATGCCTGGGGCTTCTACATGAGCAAGAATTATTGCAAATAAACATTGATGTAAATAGATGAAAATCCTTTCAATTGTATTGTAATTGGTGTCATACACAGGACATCGGTTACATATGTGGTCAGTATATAAAGCACCAAGAGTCCAAGTAATTGGTTAACACTACAATATACAAATACCCAGTAAACCAACATAGCATAATGTTTATTCCCGTCCATTCACAACTGATATTTGCTTTTTAGGCCTGGAGTGACAGTGCAGTTGTCTCTACACCTTATGTGATCAATAAAAAAGAGCTTTTGAGAGTACTATTGAAAGAGACTCAGGTTCCACCCACATGTTCGTTTTTTTTAAATGCAGGGTTTGATTGGGACATAGTTGTGTGCTTCCACTGAAATAAGGCTTGTATTGTACGTTTTAGCTTGTGACAAACATTATACAGCAGGGCTGAGTTAGTTATGGCAGCAAACCAACGATCAAGGCTATAGGTCTGATCTGCTTATTATGAAGTTATGATAAAGGCAATACACTATGCATATTGATTATTAAAAGCATACATTGACATAAGTCCATGTAAGAGTGTATTATTATTACCAATTATTATTATGCAAGCAACGAATGATTTAGTTACATGAGATCTCACTTGATTTTGATGTTGGCTACCCTGTGACAAACTGGATATAATAGTTTGCTATTTGAGAATTATTGTTATACACTCTTAAGAGAGATAGTATTTTGTTTAGCCAACTGTAATTTGTATGCCTTAGCAATTTTATGACTGTGTGCCTGATGGTTGCCTTGGTGGAAAAGTTTACTCTCGCTATGCCTGTGCTGGTTATGATCATAAGCATGGTGCACAGGGAAAAGTTATGTCCAAAGGGATACGTCTGCTCTGCTTATTACGAAATGTTCTGTCAAAGGGAGTAGGCCTAGATTATTTATTGCGAAAATCATCTGTTAAAGCTACTAGGTCTTTAAAAGTGGTTATTATCACATTGTTTTACAGTCAATTGAAACAAATATTTTGTTACACATAATCACAAAGGTTACCATATCAGGCAGACAAAACAAAAGGTAGCTAAGGACCAATCTACTGCACCACCTTTGAGTCCCACAAAATATCTTTACCAGTTGCCAACCTCTATAGGTTAGCTACCAAGTAACCCAACATAAAGATACATTTTGTACATTAGAGAGTCAACACGCAAAATAAACTGTCCAAATAATCAGATTTGCAAAATCGATCAGAAAATATCTTTTTGTTTACGTGCTTTATTCTTCTTCATGAACAGAAATGCAGCCAACGTGTTTCACCTAAAACAGAGCTTCATCGGGCACAGAATCTAAGAATGGTCCATATCACAAAAAGTCCAGATAGAATCAATGTAACAGGCATGAGCAGATTAGCAGCAATCCAATCAAACCACTTGGGGATAATCATGAAGTATGTGAACCATATTAGGTCCAGTATTCAATGGTCACAACATTACGTACCGATGGTGCACGCAACACCTCCTTAATTTGAATAAGTGTGCAATGAGTTTGCAGCATCAGTAGTCCAAGTTCTGTTCGGCAAAAGCATCTATACTCAAATATACTGTACAAGCCACAGTTTTTGTTAGGCCCTATTGAGAGGGGGTGTGTTTTGTTTTGCAAAATATTTTTCTGCATATTTGTAATTTTACAGTATAAGTCTATGCCTGATGATTATCAGTTTATGTGCACTTGAATAGGCCTAATTTTCTTATGTTGACAAGCCAATGGTAAAGGCTACAGTCCTCATTTCTTCAGTGAAAAACGTTCAAGAGGACATAGGTTTTGTCTGTTTATTTTGAAACCTCATGATAAAGCCCATAGTTCTGATTTACTTACCTTGAAAAGTAATTGTTTTTTCAGGATGGAATTTCTTTGCTCTGTACTAAAGACTGTAGGCAGGTCATTCATCACATAAAACCTCATTGATTACCTTAGTGGTCAAAGGTTTTAGTGTTGATGGCCCACTTGAACAAACTGTGGCAATACAAGATGTGCACTATGATAATTCTTATTAGTGCCTCTTAGGAGGGATTTTATATTGTTTTGGCTACTGTAAATGTATATTCATTTGTAATTATTATTGTGGTATATCTGAGGGTTGCCTTGGTGGAAAGCCTGTGCCCAACAAAGTAGGTTGAGTTGGTTATGGTTACAAACCAATGATAAAAGTTATAGGTTTGGTTGTCTGTTAGGAAACTTTATGATAAAAAGGCAATTGATTTGGAAAATGTATTATAAAAAGCATATGTTAAAGTCAATAGGTGTCTAAGGATAGATTGTTATTATTCTGTATTAAAGCCAACAGATAGGTACTATGTTACATGGAATCTTACAGATTATCCTAGTAGGCAAGGGTTCTGGTATTGGTCACCCTTTCTGAGATTGTCGGAATAAAAGATTTTCACTCTGAGAAATGTTTATCTGACCATCTTACAGATATAAGGGGTCATTCTGACCCTGGCGGTAAAAGGCAGTTACTGCCGGTCAGAAGACCTCCATAACACCGCCGCGGCCGCGGTAACCCGCCACGGTCATTCTGACCCACAACTGCCAAACCGCCAAAAACCCGACCTCCACTGAAGGCCGCCACATCAGCGGTCAGTGATAAACTGGAGATGACCAAACCTCCACCGTCACGCCAACAGAAATACGCCCATGCCATTACGACCCACCAATCCATGCGGCGGTCTTTCAACCGCGGTATCCCATTGGCGGTACACACCGCCGCGGTCAAAATACACACACCTTTACAAAACACAGCCACATTGGATAATTCAAAATACACACACCTGATACACATACAAACACCACTCCCACACAATCAATACGATATAAAACACACACCCACATCACCCACAAACCCCCACAAATCGAAATTCAGAGACAAGGCGCAATACACAGAGAGAGAGCACAGGGAACGCAAACCACAACACACACAGGAACCCAACATCATCCCCCACACTACATCTACGCACAAAACACCACACACCACTACACTCATCACCACAAACACCACCCCACACCTCATCCACACCACCCCATGGCACCCCAAAGACACCCCAGGTTCTCGGACCAAGAACTCAGGGTCATGGTGGAGGAAATAATTAGGGTAGAGCCCCAGCTCTTCGGCACACAGGTGCAGCACACCACAATAGCCAGGAAGGCGGAGCTATGGCAAAGGATCGTCGACAGGGTCAACGCTGTGGGACAGCATCCCAGAAATCGGGAAGACATCCAAAAGCGCTGGAACGACCTACGGGGGAAGGTGTGGGCGATGGTGTCAAGACACAAAATCGCTGTGCAGAAGACTGGCGGCGGACCCCCACCCACTCCACCCGAATTCACAGCATGGGAGCAAGAGGTCTTGAACATCCTGCATCCTGAGGGCCTCGCTGGAGTAGGCGGAGGAATGGACTCTGGTAAGTCTAATCTCAAATACTTCACCCCCCCAACCACCAGCATGCCAACCCACACCCCCACCCTCACCCCCAACCCCCAGCACATATCCTCCCTGCTAATGTCTCACCAGCACAACCCACCCAAACCAACACCAACCCCTGAATGCCAACACAAACCATGGACACCCATCACCTAAGCATGACCACTGCACATACCCATCCCCCCCCCCAACCACCCTCACAACTCCTCCCACAAGGGAATGCCAGCACTGGGGGACAAGGGCACCCACAATTCGCACGCCATGGCACACACAGAAGCAATAATCATACTCTTTTACCCCTGCAGGGCCCGAATGCCAAGACACCGGCCCGGAGGGTCCAGAAATGTCCATCCCACCCCCAGAACAGGCCCCCAGTGATGACAGCAGCTCTGTCGACCTAGAACCTGATGACCAGCCCGGACCATCGGGGACCTCTAGACAGTCGGTTCCCCTCAGGCAGCCACAGGCCCCAGCAGACCTACCCCTCTCTGGAAACCCCAGCACAGCACCCACCCAGAGGGCCCATGCCTCTGTCTCCAGGACAGGTCAAGCAGCGGTGTGTCTACCACTACAGGGCACCCAGGGCAACCCACCACCCCAACAACAACAGGGACCTGGGGGCAGTGGTAGTGGGCACACCGTCCAGGGGACAGAGGCCCAGGAACAAAGGGGAACTGGGAGGGCTGCTGTGCGAGAGAGGGACGACAGGCCTAGGGAACCCACTGTCCAAGAGGCCCTCACCACCATCATGGGAGCGTACCACCACTCCCAAGAGACGATGGCGACGGTCCTGGCCAGGTTCCAGGAGATCCAGGCCATGCAGGAGGGCCAGTACATGGGGTTCCGGGAAGAACTGCGCAGCATCAGTTCCGCAATGGGTACAATCGTGGTGGCACTCAACCAGATTGTCACCACATTGCGGGACCATGTGGCCCCCCCAAAGGGCCCCTGCCACTAGCCTGGAGGAAGAACAGCCCACCACCTCCGCCGGCGCTAGTAGTCAGGAGGCCCCGACACAACAGCAACAGCCCACCCGGACCCCACCCCCTGCAGAACATGAACCACCCGCAAGAAAGGCCTGAGATCGAGGAAGAAGACAGAGTAGGATGTCAAGACCCCCGCCATGCACGGATCCCCCCGGATGTCATCCCACTGTCCCACTTGTTCACCCTGTCCAACCTTGAACTGCCCCTGCTCCTCCTTCCACAGGAATATGGACAATGCACCTGTGCGAATGTGAGTCTGGACTCTGCCATGGACATGCCTCCACCATCACCCATCACCCTTTTTGAACTATACACCAATTTTTGCACTTCAATAAACACAATTATTGCACAAAAACCATCTGGAGTCTGCTATTTATTTTTTTAAACCAAATGTATTCGATATAACCAACCAAAAATGTCCAAATACATTGTGATGACAACATACCAGTGTCACACAGCGGTAGTCCATGGGGAAATAAACCAGAGGGCACTCCGTGGGGACCACATCACTGAAATAGGAAGGCAAATTCACAACTAAGTTACCATACATTGGGGTGAAAGGTCAGACAGTAGAGAGCCAGTACTGTTACAGATATAATAAAATGCAGGAGTAGATTCTTACCTGTGTGTTACTGGAAATACTGCAGTATCACTCTGTCCCTGTTGTCTGTGTCGTCCTCTTCGTCTTCCTCCTCTTCACTCTCTGCAGGCTCCACAGCGGCCACAACACCACCATCTGGACCATCCTCCTGCAGGAAAGGCACCTGGCGTCGCAAAGCCAGGTTGTGAAGCATGCAGCAGGTCACGATAATATGACACACCTTCTTTGGTGAGTACATTAGGGATCCACCTGTCATATGCAGGCACCTAAACCTAGCCTTCAGGAGGCCGAAGGTTCTTTCTATAATCCTCCTAGTTCGCCCATGGGCCTCATTGTACCGTTCCTCTGCCCTTGTCCTGGGATTCCTCACTGGGGTCAATAGCCAAGGCAGGTTGGGGTAACCAGAGTCACCAATTAGCCACACACGCTGTCTCTGTAGCTGTTCCATCACATAAGGGATGCTGCTATTTCGCATGACGTACGCGTCATGCACTGCCCTGGGAACTTGGCATTTACATGGGAGATGTACTGGTCAGCCAAACAGACCACCTGGACATTCATGGAATGATAACTTTTTCGGTTCCTGTACACCTGTTCATTGTCTTTTGGGGGGACCAAGCCACATGGGTACCATCAATGGCACCAATGATATTGGGAATGTGTCCAAGGGCATAGAAATCACCCTTCACTGTAGGCAAGTCACCCACCTCAGGGAAAATGATGTAGCTCCGCATGTATTTCATCAGGGCAGACAACACTCTGGACAACACCCTTGAAAACATAGGCTGAGACATCCCAGATGAAATGGCCACTGTAGTTTGAAATGATCCACTAGCCAAAAAATGGAGTACTGACAGCACCTGCACTAGAGGCGGAATCCCTGTGGGTTGGCGGATGGGTGACATCAGGTCTGGCTCCAGCTGGGCACACAGTTCCTGTATAGTGGCACTGTTGAGTCTGTAGGTGAGTATGACATGTCGTTCTTCCATTGTCGACAGGTCCACCAGCGGTCTGTACACGGGAACATTCCTCCGTCTCCTCGCAAGTCCCAGCGGACGGTGCCTAGGAAGGACAACATGGAGCACAGAGTCAATCAACCCACAGGTAAGTTCCCACAGCCTGCACAGTACACAAATCTCTCTGGATTGAATAGCTTGTATGAGTGTCGATGCAAGGCCTAGCCATGTGTGACGCAGTAGGAATTAAGCGATGTGGGCCCTTGAAATGGCGGCTGCCTGACCTGTGAAGTGTGACAATGTGAAGTGAGGTCATTGCGCTGGCGTGGCACGCCGTGGCGGTAGGCGGTCGAAGACCGCGGCGCAAAGCAGCATTGGTTAACATTGAACCCTATTGGTTTCAGGAGCCAATGACGATGTGCGCCGGCGGTCGCGGTACGCACCGCCGCGGGCGTGACCGCCATTTTCTCTCTGCTTAATCACACGAGACCTGACCATCCACAGGAGAGGACCTATACTGCAAGTGCTGCTGTGACCTCGGTCTGGAAGTGACAATGGCTACTGTGACTGGGGAAAGGGCCCCCGCCTTCAGTTCCGAAGAGTTGGAGAAGCTCGTGGACGGGGTCCTCCCCCAGTATGCGCTACTCTACGGTCCTCCAGACCAACAGGTGAGTACACGGGGGCCAATGCATAGTGGGCAATGCCTGTGATGAGTGGGGTGGATGTACGATGGAGGGGAGGGGAGCGAATTACGAATGCATGGCACGACAGATGAGAGCATGTGCCACCTGGCAAGTTTGGGGAGGGGGGGCCACTCACATCGAGCATGCAGAAAAGTGATGATGTTTCTTTCCCCCCCCTGTACATGTCACATAGGTCAGCGCCCATCAAAAGATCGATATTTGCCGTGCCATCGCCAAGGACGTCCAGGCCCTGGGGGTCCACAACAGACGGGGCACCCACTGCCGCAAGAGGTGGGAGGACATCCGCCGCGGGAGCAGGAAGACGGCCGAGGCTCTGCTTGGGATGGCCTCCCAACCTAGGAGGGGTGCCAGTCATACCTTGACCCCCCTGATGTCCCGGATCCTGGCGGTGGCCTACCCCGATTTAGATGGGCGCTTGAGGACATCACAGCAGACACAAGGGGGTGAGTACCAGCACATTCAGCTAAATTTGCGCGCAGTGGAGGTGCCTGGGTGGGGGAGGAGGGCTGTGGGTATCCCTAGGCCAGGGTGATTTCTGTAGGCTAGGCCCCTCCGTGAGGTATGGTCCTGTGCCCCCGCCCCCCACCTCTGTAGGGTGCCTAGTAAGGCTATTCATGGACCTGTGTATTCTGTGTGGGCAGTTGTCACCCATAGGCTTGTAGGGCATGTCCCAGGGAATGAGTAGTGTACCCCAAGTGCGCAGCGTAGTGCAGGGGGCTTCTGTGTCTGTCCTCTCCGCCAACGGTGTCCCCAATGCATGCACTCAACTTGTCTTTATTTCTCCATCCCCCCCCATTTTCTTTGTTTTTCGGTGAATGTGTGCATTAGCATCATAAGGCGGAGGAGAAGTGGCATCGGCGCAAGAGGGAGCTGCATCTCACATGGCCCCGGAGGGCCATGCAACGGACTCCGACATGACCAGTGAGACGGAGGGCGAGGGGGGCTCCACCACGGGGACCCGTGCAGACGTCAGTGACACCGACACGTCCTCGGATGGGAGCTCCCTTGCGGTGGCGGCAACATCCGTGCCCACCGATACTACAGGTACAGCTGCCACCCAGCACACCAGCTCCGCCCTCCCAGCAGCCCCTCGGCCTTCGGCCCGTGCCCTCACAGCCAGGAAGGCGACCATCTCCTTCGTCCCAGGCACTTCAGGCCCTGCCCCAGTCACCCCTGCTGCCCTCAGTGAGGAGGTCATTGACCTCCTGAGGACCATCATTGTTGGGCAGTCTACCCTTTTGAATGCCATCCAGGGTGTGGAGAGGGAGGTGCATCAAAGCAATGCATACCTGGAGGGCCTTCATTCTGGTCAGGCTGCCCATCAGCGATCGTTCAACGCTCTGGCCTCAGCACTGATGGCAGCGATTGTCCCTGTCTCCAGCCTCCCTCTTCTAACTCCCTCCACCCAGTCCCACTCCCCTGTTCCTCTGCCTATCCCATCCACACCTACAGACCAGCCTGCACACACCTCAACACCCAAGGGAAGCTCATCCAGACATAAGCACCACAGAACACACAAGCATTCACACAAGCAACATACAGATGCAGACATGCCAACAGCCACTACCTCCTCGTCTCCCTCCTCCCTCCCTGTGACGTCTACACTCACACCTGCATGCACACCACCATCAGCCAGTACACCCATCACCAGCACACCCTCCACACCAGTCCGCACACGTGCAGTCACCACCCCCACTGCCATGTACACATCCCCTGTGTCCTCTCCCAGTGTGTCTGTCACCCCCGCTTCCAAACCACACAAACGCAGGCAGGCACCCAACCAACAGCCATCCACCTCACGTCAGCCTCCAGCCCAAGCACCTGCACCCAAAGACACCAGACTTGACTCTCCTACAACCACCTCCTCTTCCTCCACTCCCTTACCCACTCCAGCTACCCTTCCCATGGCTCCTAAAAAACTAATCCTCTATAAACTGGACCTCTTTTCCTCACCTGACCCACCCCCTCCATCTCGTAAGAGTTCCAAAAACACCTCAGCCACCACCAGCCCAGCAACTCCCAAGAACGTCGTGGCTGTTTTTTGGAGTCCACCCTTTCCTTGTACAGGGACATCGGCCAGCAGCAAAGGCACAGCCAGCCCCCCCCCCCCCCCCGGGAAGAGGAGCAAAAAACTGAAGGGCAGGCGCGACAGGCCTGATACGCCTGCCCCCAAGGAGGGTAGCCTTGCACCGTCACCTGCCACATCGGGTAAGGGAGCCAAGGGCCTCGGAGAGTCTGCCAAGGAGGGCAAGGGCAGCAAAGCGCAAAAGGCAGGGAGCAGCCGACCTGGCCATGAGGGCCCCACCAGCCCCATTCCGGGGGTATCGGAGGAGACCCAGGGCCCCAGGACTCCATCACAGGAGGGCCCCGCAACGGAAAGGTCCAATGCTGACTGAGCAGGAAGTATTGGCCAGGTGTGGTTCACTCGAAACACAAGACAGGCACCGCTGAACAGGGCCCCGCCAAGACAGGCACCGCTGAACAGGGCCCGCCGTGAGGAGCACCGCTGAACAGGGCCCCGCCGTGAAGGGCACCGCTGAACAGGGCCCCGCCGTGAGAAGCACCGCTGAACAGGACCCCGCCGTGAGGAGCACCGCTGAACAGGGCCCCGCCGTGAAGGGCACCGCTGAACAGGGCCCCGCCGTGAGAAGCACCGCTGAACAGGACCCCGCCGTGAGAAGCACCGCTGAACAGGGCCCCGCCGTGAGGAGCACCGCTGAACAGGGCCCCGCCGTGAGGAGCACCGCTGAACAGGGCCCCGCCGTGAGGAGCACCGCTGAACAGGGCCCCGCCGTGAAGGGCACCGCTGAACAGGGCCCCGCCGTGAGGAGCACCGCTGAACAGGGCCCCGCCGTGAAGGGCACCGCTGAACAGGGCCCCGCCGTGAGAAGCACCGCTGAACAGGGCCCCGCCGTGAGGAGCACCACTGAACAGGGCCCCGCAGTGAGGAGCACCGCTGAACAGGGCCCCGCCGTGAGGAGCACCGCTGAACAGGGCCCCACCGTGAGAAGCACCGCTGAACAGGGCCCGGCCAAGACAGGCACCGCTGAACAGGGCCCTCCTGTCAAGCACCGCTCCGCTGGGCCCTCCTGTCAAGCACCGCTCCGCTGGGCCCTCCTGTCAAGCACCGCTCCGCTGGGCCCTCCTGTCAAGCACCGCTCCGCTGGGCCCTCATCTCAAGCACCGCTCCGCTGGACCCTCATCTCAAGCACTGCTCCGCTAGGCCCTCCTGTCAAGCACCGCTCCGCTGGGCCCTCCTGTCAAGCACCGCTCCGCTGGGCCCTCTTGTCAAGCACCGCTCCGCTGGGCCCTCCTGTCAAGCACCGCTCCGCTGGGCCCTCCTGTCAAGCACCGCTCCGCTGGGCCCTCATCTCAAGCACCGCTCCGCTGGGCCCTCCTGTCAAGCACCGCTCCGCTGGGCCCTCCTGTCAAGCACCGCTGGCCCATTGGCAGGCCCGGTTCTGTGTCGGGCAGGGCTTCACGAGGCACTCTGCCCACCATGCCTCCTCCATGACCAGTGGACTCTGTAATCCACCTGATGGACTGTGGCTTTGCACCCCCCAGGATGGCACAGTGGGCAATCCACCCACTGTAGAGACTTGAGAGACTGAGGCTTTGCACTCCCCAGGATGGCACAGTGGGCATGGAGGCCCTTCGTGGATCTGGCGTTGTGGACTCATGTGGCTGAGGTGCCCCCCCTTCCCTTCCCCCTGAGGTGCCAGTATTTTATTTTTGTGATGCCCCAGCAGTGTTCTCTCCAATGGACTCGATCTCGTGTGTGGGCTTTGCCCATGTGTTGCTGCACATTGGCCCACGGACATTTGGACTTTGCAAAACTGTGCCGGACTTTTGCTACTTGTATATATATAGTTCTAGATGTGTATTAATTCTTTATATATTGGTAAGTTCGCTATACTTAATTATTGATATAATATAGTTCTATTTTTACAATCATTGCCTTTTGTCTTTGCATTTTTGTTTTGGGGGTTTGGGGGTGTCACTCTGACTTTTCAATCTGCATTGGTGTGTAGGTATTTCGGTGGGGGTGAGTGTGGGGGTGGGTGTGTGGCGTATGTGTGTGCCCGTAAGCTTTCCTCCTCCCCCTCCCCTGTGTCGTAGGTGCAGTACTCACCGTTGTCGTCTGCGGCGACGTTCGTGATCCTGGAAGAAGAGCAGGAAGGCAATAGCTGGGAGGATGTGGAGTTCCGGTTCCATGCTGTCCCGATTCCGCGTGGAGTGTGTCGAGGTGAGCGTTTTCCATTGGAAATGTCTGTTTCCGCCGTGTTTTTATCGGCGGGGCTCCCGCCCCGGAAAAGGTGGCGGATTGGTGAGTTGTGATAGGGTGGGCGGTACATTGTCTGCCGCCAGGCTGTTGGCGGTGACCGCCGCGCTGTTTGTTTGTGCCGCCGTGGCGGTCGGATTGTTAAAGCGGCGGCCTGTGTTGGCGGTTCCCGCCAGGGTCAGAATTCCATTTTTTGGACCGCCAGCCTGTTGGCGGGTTGGCCGCCGCTTTAACACTGATCGCCAGGGTCAGAATGACCCCCATAGTATTTTTCTTTGTCAACTGTAATTTTGTATACATTTGTAATTTCTTTGACCCACACCCTTCATGTTGCTTCCTCTCACCTGCTCTCCGTGTTGTTTCCACCCCCATCCACAGCCTCCAATGTGGTTTCCAACCCCCCATTCCCACTGGGTTTCTTCTGCCCCTGTCTCCCATTTTCCTTCCCTTCTACGTTTCTTCCAACTCCCCCTATTGTCCCCCAACACACAAAAAAAATACTGGTGTGTTTTTTTCTTCTCTTTTTAGTTACTGATCCAACTCATATCGGTAACTAATAAGAAATAAAAAAGAGTCACATAATTTTGTAGGCACACACGTGTGGTCTGTGCCCCAACAAAATGATGCAGACATTATTTTTATTTTCCATCTGTGGCAAAAGCTTTTTTTACTTCAGCATGTTGCACAGCGTTGGAGACGCTGTGAGGCATGGATAAAAACCACTCACAAAGCCAATAGGTCCCAAATAAGAGAACCTATTGACTTTGCTAATTCTTATCTTCTGTTTAGGTATTTTTCTTAGGTTAGTATGAGATGTCTACTGAAGAGTTCATGGCTATTTTTCTACGTTTCAGTCCTTTATTGGTTAAGTAATGTACCTGTACAATTGTTAAACAGTTATGTAAAAATCTAAATTAAAAATATTCAAGCACGTATAGATACAAAGAGGGTGTCTGGGTAAAACTTTTTCTGCCGTGGTCTGTCTGTCTGAGAGTCATTCACACTCTAGTTCCATCCACAACATCATATGCATGCGGTAATACAAGAAGAGTCATTGGATGGATCAATGGATGCATGAGTGCTAAAACAAGTGACATACAAGCGAACTAGAGTGCCTAAAACCATCAATGACACAACCATAACTTGAACCTATTGGCATTAGCAATGCTTATTTGTCTTTGAGACACCTCCCTCTATTTTTCGTGTTTCACCTTTGGAATAACTAAGTTAAATTTCATGTACTTTTAGGTATGGGGAAAGGTATTTTGTAAAACGGAAACCCATTCTTCTGCTCTCGAATTTGACACTTATAGGTGCTTCATTTTTCTTGATGAAACATTTGCATAAAACGTTTCCTCGCAGGTGTCACACTTCATAAACCTAGGACATCATTGCACCCTGTACTCTTTGAGTTCTCAGAACAAATGAGGAAGTGTTTGACAAAAGGCAGGGACGGTATCTCAAGGTGTAAATCCCTAAAGAGAGCACCATACTTTGTATTGCTTTTGAACATGAAACTACAAAGGCACCAGACAACTAATGGCAGGCCATGTCTGCATGTGAGCGTTAGAAGAATGTGCCTTTGTCTTCAGATCATGTACTAATGAAAGGTCACGTCCCGTAGTACAAATTCCATTTGACCAGTTACGAATGATTGCTAATGAACCGAAATCCAGTGTTTATTTCTTACCTTATGCTAGCAGAGAATGGAATCGGGTTATTTTGCAATTTGTGTGGCTATAAGAGGCAGATGCAAACCAGCTGATGCCAATAGACAAGTTAGACGCCAATAGTCCCTTCCAAATGAAAGTAATTAGGATGTTCTTTCGAGCAATTCAATATATGTTCAGAACACATGAACCAGCAGCATTGTAACAAACATAATCCTTTTACACTTAATGGTGTTTGAGAACTTCACACATCTTCCTCTGTGGACCTCTGTGACACATTTGCAATAAAAATAAAGTTTTTCAAACGGGAGTCATTTCCTCTCTTTCCAGACCTGTAATTAGCAGTTTTAGCGTGCTTTTAAAAACTTGTGAACATCGTAAAAATAAAAAAGTTGTAACTTTAAGCTTTCACAAAAAATTGCAGTAGTAAAGTTTTGGAAATTAATTCCCTTCCTACTATAAACTATTGGTAACCCCAAGACAACTCAAATTTCCACCATGAACATTGCAGATATATGAATTACAAAACATCTCGGACATAAGAAAGAAAGCTATTGAAATGAAATTTCATTCAGATACAAAATACATTAAAATATAAAATACATAAAGTGATGGTCAGAAGTAACATTATCTTCGTTTGGTCTCTTCTCCTTTTATATTCAGTTTGAATCTGTGCTATATAGACAGTGTGTTCGATTAACTATCTATCTATAATCTTTCAATTTTTTATTTCATTTATTCCTCAAAACATCAGCTGTATACTTTCTGAAAACTCTATGATTATTAGCACAGTGCCTCATTCAAGTAAAAATTCGCCTCAATGTGCTGAAGGAGGTGGGTGGAGGAGACAGAAAAAAGGAACTAGAAGAGAGGAAGGTCATGAGGAAGAAGCTGTGCGAATGGAGTGGGCATCACTAAAGCGGTAAAGTCTCACTGGATGGCCCAATAGTGTGTTGTGGGTAGGTGGCTTTCTGTGTCAGCTTGGCAACCAGAGGGAGAGAGAAAAAGGTCGAAGTTTAGGGGTGGGATGAAGAAGAACAGTGAGAGTCTTATTGCTTGATTATGCCAGCACTCTTAGCCAGTGGTGCTGGAACAATTTTCAGAGTGGTGCTGCCATCAGTGTTACATCACTTACGCCATAAGGATTGTGAACAATCTAAGGCCCTCATTACGACCCTGGCAGTGGGTGATAAAGTGGCAGTAATACCGCCAGCAGGCTGGCGGTAACTACTGATGAAGCAGAAAATGAAGGTTTTGGTTTATTAACGCTTAAACGTAGTGCTGAAATAATCTTGTGTGACTTTAACCGAACTAATTAAGATTGTACGGGGACAAAATGTGCCCTCAGAGTAGTTTGCCAACATTTATACACGTGCTTTATATAACGTGGTGTATTAGAATTGCACTAATCCGACATAATCATAAACGTATGCTACGATTTGCTTGTTTGAAATGCTTTAGCTTAGCATTACTTTAGCGGAGGCTTTGGCCTAGTGGCCTGGTCTCACGGTTTAGATGTTCGTAATTTCCAATGTGCTATTAAACGTGTATTTCTGCTTGAAGCTGTACTTTTCCACAGAAACTGTTCACATGCTTATCTTAAAGTTTCGTGCCTGCTTGGCATATTTTCTCTTTAATTCAAGGTCGACTTGCAGGTGCGGACAATGGAGGCTCTGAAAGTGAGCTAATTGGGAGACAATGTTGCGATTTGCGTACCCATCTCCAAGGATAATGTATGCTTAAGTAAAAGCTTGAGAACTGTCGTTTTTGATTGGACAATTTGAAGCTAACCTATGAACCCTCCAATGGAGACCCTACGGGACTTGAACTGTTGTCTATAAAACCCAGGTGCACGAGAAGAAGGTAGCCATTACCAGCTCGATACCCGCCATTTTGCAGACTTCGTAGCTATTATGGCCCACTCTGCTGCGACGCCATTTTGAGAGACTTTGATGCTTTCTCTAGTCGAGAGAAAGAGACTTTAATGATTCCTGCCCTAGAAACTTTAACTTTGATTTGCCCCTTTGCATGAAGTAGCAGCCTTAACTTGCCGCCGTGAGGCAATTGCCCCGTTCACCCCTGTCCCTTTGTCCCGTCCTATGCTGATCGAGAAACGATACCTGTGAGACGAAGAATTCATTGATTGCTGATCGGAATTGGTAATTATGAAAGGAAATTGTAAAATTGCATTGTGTTCCTTTTAGGTAACCAACTGCTGACTTTGATAAGAGCCCCAGCTAGGAGTTTTCTAAATTGATGTTGCTAAATTGTTTTCGCATGAAGTCCCACATGCTGATGCTAATTTGAGGTTAGACGAGGATTCCATATGTCGCACGATGCAATTTGAGATCTTGTTATGCTGACTAAATGTACGCAATTAGTTCATTACAGATTATCGTATTAGTGCTTTGCATTGCCATTATCGAATGCCTTGTGATTCAAATGCTACATAGATTGCATTTGTTTCGACGATATGGACAGCTATAAATGTTCATTTATGTTTATCATTTAGTATTGAGACACATTTATATTGTGCTAGCTTTGTTAATATAGGGAAATAAATTCACTAACTTTGCAACAAACTGGTGTGGTTATTCCTGACTGAAAGGTCAGGGTTCGCCGAAATGTATTCTGGATTAATTGTTAAGTGTTATGTTGTTCAAGGGGTTGCCTATGTTCGTTATTGATTATCGATTTGATGTGATTGATCGATCAAGAGTACAGAGAGTTCCCACTAAGTCAAAAGATTCATCGGCCTAAAGAGCGTCCGAACGCAGGTAAATTGTTACCACGTTCCGCTCTATCAGTAGATGGTAGCAGAGGACGGTTTCGTCTTTTGGGACCCTGTACTAGTAGAGTACATGGTGTTGAATTAACGGTTACGCATTTTTGAGACCCCACTCGAGAAGTTGAATTAGATTTTCTTGGGTAAAACAGATTGACAGAATGATGATGGGCTAGGTCCACCGCGACTTTCCCGGGATCTCGAAGCTCGCGAATGGAGAGAAACGAGATGTGGAAACAGCGTTGGCAGTACTAGTGATGCTATGAGTGAAGTTAGGGTTTTGCGCTTGCACAGCTTATTGCCGCAGGGTATGTGAAAAGGTTGCGAGGATTTTCTTTTTAAGGATAGCGGAGGTGCGACTCCGAGTGTAGAAGTAGAGAAGTCGTCGAACTACATAGAGATATCGGAGGTGCGGCTCCGAGTGTGAGAGTAGGGAAGTCGTCGAACTTCATGTGCGTCTGGCGCTTTGTGCATAAAAAGGTCCACGTGGTTGTTGTTGTTGAGACGGGCCCTGCGAGGTCAAGAGACTCCGGAGTATGTTGATCCATGTTGTGGTCTGGGCGGTCTAGTAGGTTGATCGGGCATGGTCAACGAGTCGGGTACGTGTGTTAAGGAGTGAAAGAAACTTCGACTTCGGGCTCTGACAAGATTCTAAGTGCACTAGAACAGATCATTGACGAGTTGAGAGTAGGTCTGCAGGTCAGATTTGCTTGCGAATGTGGGGACTGAGAAAGACGGAATAGCGGCCAGAGGCTAGTGAAAAGTCCCGAGGCTAGTGAAAGGTCCCTAAGGTCCTGAAGCGATTGTGTTACCCTTCCTGTAGTAAACCGACAGATCTGTTTTAGTTTTTGGTAGCTCGCGATACATGCAAAAAGTTGTTACGGGAGGAACTGAGTGAAGGAGGACTAGCCGCGAGGCTTTGTCAGCCGCAGTGTGTGTGAGTGTGACGTCACTAGAAGCCGCGCTGGGATAGGTTGGTTGGAGAAAAGGGTCGCGCACGGATTGGACGCAGTCCGTGGGACTCGATTGGAAGGGGAAAGGCAGGTGAAGAGTATTCCGGGAATTAAAGTCACCTATTGATTACAAACTTTTGTGGAATAAAAGTGACCTATTGACTATAAACTTGGTGAAATAAAAGACGAGAAAATGAAATTCCTTAAAGCATTTAGGAGTGCAATGAAGGGGGAGTCTTACATTAAAGCGAGCGTAGGAGAGGAGACGCCACCCGAAGGTACCCCAGCTTACATTGTAATGGAGGAAAAAGGGGTGGCTCCGTGTCTTTGGCTAAAGCAATGGCACAAACTGACAGAGAAACATGGGAGCGTAGCGTTCCCGATACATGGGACATTCAATATAAGGATCCTGGAGAATTTGAGATTCGCGATGTACGACATGAAGGTGCCTCCAAGGCCAGCACAGTTTGAGGCTCTAGCAATCTGGGAATTAATGGCTAGACAGCAACAGAAGAACAAGTTTGAAACAAGGATGAGGAAGGTAGAAAAGACACTAGCGGATGCTAGGTGGGATAATGCGCAGAAGGTGTGGAGGTCAGATGTATTGCAGGGAATAAAATTGTTTCCCGCAATTACTAAGGATGAAGAGGAGACAGGTAAGAAAGCTACCTGTAAAACAGACAGGAAGTGTTCGAAAGATAGAGAGGACGAGGAAAAGTTGAGAAGAGAAGAGGAGTTAGAGGATGAGGAGTTAATAATGCAATTGCTGAACGACCGTCCACCACCTTATGCAGAAAATGGACAAGGTCCAAGTACCAGTTCTGCCCCTCCGGCACTAGTACAGAACAGTGAAACCCAGAGTTCAGGAGCACCATCGGGATCTAAGGACCCGAGTCTGCTGTTCACCCCGCAGATACCGCAGGTTAGGAGAATATATCCAGATGTTCCCGTGTTGAAACCGGCAGAAAATTATCAGCCGCAGATGCCAGGGTACTACAGCAGTGAAAATAGTGGAGGAATGATCCTAGATCCAACCGTAAGGGGCGTACAGAATGGTTACAACCCAACAATAGCACAAGCTGAATCAACTCAGTTTATGATGCCTCAAAAGCAGATGCAGGGAGGAAACGCATATGCTCAAATGACGGGGAGCCAGATGGGCATGCCGGCAATGACGACCCATGGTGTGGGAATGAACATGCCACAGAACATGGGGAATGGACAGAATCCAGACGCGATATCCTTACCCATTACCGTAGGTCCAGCGGTACCTCTGTATAGTCAGCCTAATTCGGGTCTGAGCAGTCAGGGATCAATGCTGCAGAATGGGACAGAAAGAAGGTGCATAGAAAACACTCCAGGGATAACTCCGATAACGGCTCAGCCAACTGGGTCTGGGTCCCTGATGGAGTTTAGTCCCATATGTGCTCAGTCTACACTGGTAAGGTCGAGTCCCCCACTGATAATACCTTTAACATTGAATACTGAAAAGTTGCCGCAGCCATCAATGGCAGTCGATGTGAATGCTACACTGATGGGGGTAAATGCGCAACAGCTAACCCAGTGGTTCAACAGTCTAAATTCCACACAAAGTTCAGGCAGTGGGAAAGGAGAAGAGTACCTGAATAGGATGAGGCTGAACATGGAAGCACAAGAATTGGTGGAAGGGAATATGGGTGTGAACAGGTTAGAGTCCTACACGGAAGAGGAGCTGAGGTATCTATGTCCAAAGATCACGAAGGAAGTAAACAAGGTACATAAAAGTTTGCAGGAAGTAGCGGACAGAAACGGGATTGACATAGGCAAGACGAAACACTTGAGCAGGAGCTATAGGTTGGATTTTGGGACCACAGATTTTGAACACATGAGATCAGCAGGCATGAAGGCACACCTTAGAGAATTGTTGCAGAGTGCACAAGTGTGGAGGTGCTTAGACAAGTGGGAAAGCAGGTGGGTAAAGAGGAAGGATAAGAGGAGGGACAGTGCTACAGAGCACAATGAGAAAAGACCGCAGAATAGTGATACAGTAACAATGTTACCAATGAGGGAGACAGCAGGGGGAAAATTAGTACATGTACCATGGCACAGAAGCGACATTCAGTCTTTTACGAATGATTTTCCCAAACTGAGAGAGAAGCCGATTGAATGGTATCAACAGACTGATAGGTTTGTGAAGCTTGCGAAATGTCTCTGGGAAGACCTGAACACTCTATTCGAGATTGTGGTTCCGGCAGATTTGTGGGAGGATTGCAAAAGAGCTGTAGGTTGGCCGACAAGTGAACCAGAGAGAGACAGAGAGACGGGTGCACCATCACCTATGGTGATGAGCTTGTACTATAAGGTGATTGAGCATTTGAAGATGAAGGTTGCCGCGAAAAATGTGGATTGGCAGAAAATTGATCGAACTGCCCAAGAGGCTAAAGAATCGATTCATAGTTACTATGAAAGGTTGTTGAAGGCGTTCAAGAATTACAGTGGCACGGAAGCAATCGAGGCGAAAGATATGCTTCATTTTGTGTTCAGATTTGTGGAAGGGCTGAGACCAGAGATAAGTCAGATGATAAAATCGCATTTGATTTGCTGGCAGTCGAAACCGATTGATGAGGTCTTGACTTATGCGAAATACTGTAGCGACGAAATTGAAGTGAAACAGAAAAAGCTGAAAGAGAAGGTGATGATGATGCAGCTTAAGGCAGCCCAGACAGGTTTGCAAGGTCTGCAAGGTTTGCAAGGGATGCAAGGGTTCCAACAGCAGGTATCGCAGCCGCAGCTGCAGCTGCAGTTGCAGGGAAACATGGCGTTTCAGCCACAGGCCAGAGGCAGAGGAGGTTTTGTGAATAATGGTCCGGATTTGAACACTGTTGTGACGGGTGTGCAGGCAATGAAGAAGGTGATGCCGTGTCACGCGTGCGGACTTGTAGGTCATTGGAAGCGCGAGTGCCCGATGGTGGTGCAGGAAGGTGCAGGTACAGGTGTAGGTGCTGGTCAGCAAAACAATGATGTCAATGCATTTCAGACAATGAGAGGACCGAAAATGAGAGGTCCAAACCCAAATTTCCAGACCATAAATCAATTGCAGGGATTACAACCTATGCAGCCGCAGCAGATGCAGATGCCCCGTATGCAGATGACGCAAATGCAGCCGATGCAACAGCAGTTACCTATGGTACCTAATCAGCAAATGCAAATACCTTTGGCACCAATGAGTCAGCAGCAAGTGATGGTTCCTCCACAGGTAACGGGTCAGGTAATGAGTACAAACGGCACAGTACAACAGTTCCCATTACACAGTGAGAGTGGAATAAACAATGTATGGGAGAGTGAAAGCTCAGAAGTGGAAGGAGATTGTGTGCTTGCGGCATCCCCAGAAGTTGATCAAAGGGGTCCGTACGTAGAAGGAAGAGTAATGGGTCATCGTGTCTCATTCTTGGTTGACACGGGAGCCACACGTTCAACTGTTAAGAGCAGTGAAGTACCAAATTTGCCACTCTCAGGGAGGACAGTTCAAGTGGTGGGAGTAGCAAACAGACATCTGACGAACCCAATTACAGATCTGGTACCAGTCAACATTGGTAACTATCAAGGGGTACATCAGTTTGTGGTGTGTGACTCAAGCCCGATAGCACTGTTAGGAAGAGACCTATTGTGTAAATTGGGTTGTTCGATAATGTGTTCAAACGAAGGAATAACAATACAGACGAGCAATGATGGGGAAGAAGAGGACAGTGTAGAGGGGGATGAGATGGAAACAGTCGACGAAGAGTATCCTCTGATTTGTCTTTTCCCGATGATAACTGAAGAAGATATCCCAGCAGAATTACGGGAAACAGTCGGAAAGGAAGTGTGGGACATGACAGGGAAAGAGGTGGGATTGATGAAAGGAGTGGAACCAGTGAAAGTGATGGTAAAGCCCAATGCGATCTTTCCCCAGACCCCACAATACCACATGCCACAAGATACCCTCATGAAAGTTGCCCAACTTATTGACGAATTCGTAAAGCAGGGAGTACTGAAAGAAGTGTTAAGCAGCCCATGTAATTCACCGATAATGGGACTAATAAAGCCAAGTGGGAAAGTCCGACTCGTGCAGGATTTGAGGAAAATAAATGACATCATAATAAAGTGCTGCCCTGTCGTGCCGAATCCAGCTGTGATAATGTTTCAAGTCCCTTGCGATGCTGAATGGTTCTCAGTCATCGATTTGTCACAGGCATTCTTTTCTGTGCCTCTTCATGAGGACAGCCAATTCCTCTTTTGTTTCAAATTCCTAGACATAGTGTACAGTTGGTGTCGAATTCCTCAAGGGTTTTCTGAGTCACCGTCAATATTCAATCAAGTTCTAAAGAAAGATTTGGAAGAATTAGAATTGCCATACGAGTCAATTCTAGTACAGTACATTGATGACTTACTGGTTGCATCCAAAACGGAAAATGGCTGCACAGCCGATACCATTGCTCTGTTGAATCATTTGGGAAAGAATGGACATAAAGTGTCCCCTTCCAAATTACAGTTCTGTCAGAAGAAAGTGAAATACTTGGGTCACCAAATAGAGAAAGGGTCACGGAGAATAATGAAGGAAAGAATTACAAGTATACTCCAAATGAGTCCACCTAAGACAAGGAAGGAGGTGAGGAAGTTTTTGGGAATGGTGGGATATTGTCGCCAGTGGATTCCCAACTTTTCGTCTCTAGCAAAGCCCCTACTGAAATTGACCCAAAAGGATGCCTTGGATGAAATTGAGCTGAAAGGAGACGAGATGGATGCTTTTGTTGAACTGAAAGAATGCATGTGCAGGGCTCCAGCTTTAGGTATGCCTGACTACACAAAGACTTTCACATTGTTTTGTCATGAACGTGATGCATGTTCTTTGTCTGTCTTGACTCAAGCCCATGGTGGCGTAAACAGACCAGTAGCGTATTTTTCAGCTACTTTGGATCCGGTTGCAGCAGCACTCCCAGGGTGTTTGCGCGCCGTAGCAGCAGTTGGTATCAGCCTCACTCAGAGTGAAGGAATAGTGATGGGACACCCAGTAACAGTCATGGTCCCTCACTCAGTTGAGATACTTTTGACCCGCTCCCGAACGCAGCACATGACTGGAGCAAGACTCACAAGGTATGAAACGATTATTCTGGGCTCACCGAATGTGCAGCTGAAAAGGTGCACTACGTTGAATCCAGCTACCTTGCTTCCTGGAGAAAATGCTGAAATTGAGAACGCTGAAGACGCCGAGCATGACTGCCTTCAGGTGACTGAATTTTGCACAAAACCCCGACCGGACATCAAGGATACTAAACTTGATGAAAATGACCAAATTCTCTTTGTTGATGGTTCATGTCTAAGAGATGGGATGGGGATTTTGAAAGCAGGATATGCTGTATGTACTGTAACAGGGGTCTTGGAAGCGGGATGGCTTCAAGGAGTCTATTCTGCACAAGTAGCAGAACTTGTAGCCCTTACTAGAGCATGTCAATTGTCTACATTGATGAAAGTCACCATTTACACTGACAGTCAATACGGGTTTGGGATTGTGCATGATTTTGGACAACTATGGTCACAGAGAGGTTTCCTGACTTCTTCAGGATCCCCAGTGAAGAACGGGGAAAGGATAAGGGAATTGTTACATGCCATTCAAGTGCCAGCTGAAGTTGCAGTGGTAAAGTGCAGTGCTCACACGAAAGGACAGGACTATGGCCCTCATTCTGACCTTGGCGGGCGGCGGAGGCCGCCCGCCAAAGTCCCGCCGTCAGGTTACCGTTCCGCGGTCGAAAGACCGCGGCGGTAATTCTGACTTTCCCGCTGGGCTGGCGGGCGGTCTCCTTCAGACCGCCAGCCAGCCCAGCGGGAAAGAGGCTTCCACGATGAAGCCGGCTCGGAATCGAGCCGGCGGAGTGGAAGCTGTGCGACGGGTGCAGTTGCACCCGTCGCGTATTTCACTGTCTGCGCAGCAGACAGTGAAATACATTTAGGGGCCCTCTTACGGGGGCCCCTGCAATGCCCATGCCAGTGGCATGGGCACTGCAGGGGCCCCCAGGGGCCCCGCGACCCCCCCTACCGCCATCCGGATCTCGGCGGTCCGACCGCCGGGATCTGGATGGCGGTAGGGGGGGTCAGAATCCCCGCGGCGGTGCAGCAAGCTGCGCCGCCGCGGAGGATTCAATGGGGCCGCGGTACACTGGCGGGACCCCGCCAGTGGTGCCGGTCCGACCGCGGCTTTACCGCCGCGGTCGGAATCCCCATTGAAGCACCGCCGGCTTGTCGGCGCTGCTCCCGCGGTCCTCCGCCCTGGCGGTCAAAGACCGCCAGGGTCAGAATGAGGGCCTATGTGTCTCTGGGAAATGCATATGCAGATCAAGTCGCAAGATTTTGTGCTTTGAACTGCATATTGCTAAGGGATGATTGGAATACAATAAGTGAACCAGAACTCGAACCAGCTGAAGCATTTGCCTTGAAGGTCGTAGATACAATAGAGGAACTAAAAGCACTACAGAATAATGTCAGGGAGGATGAAAGAGATTCCTGGATTAAATCACAATGTATAAAGAGGCAAGACGAGCTATGGGTTTCACATGAGGGAAAATTTGTTTTGCCAAATGGTCTCTTATCGCAGCTTGCGCGGTTCTATCATGGGCAGGCTCACCTAGGGAGAGATGCCATGATAAGATTGTTCAAAACTGATTGGTTTAACCCCAGATTTCGTCAAGCTGCAGAAGCAGTTTGCCATCGATGTGTCACTTGCCAGCAGATGAACCCAGGAAAGGGAACAGTTGTGAACGCGAGTCACATTGGTAGGGCAAGCGGACCTTTTAGTCGTATGCAGATGGACTTCATTGAGATGCCTGTGCATGGAGGTTTATGATATGTGTTGGTGATTGTGTGCATTTTTAGTCACTGGATTGAGGCATACCCCACACGTAGAAACGACAGCCTTACAGTTGCCAAGCTATTATTGAGGGAATTAATACCACGTTTCGGATTCCCGATCTCTTTAGAATCAGATAGGGGAAGTCACTTCAATAACGAGGTGATAAAGTTACTTTGCGAAGCACTGAACATTGAGCAAAAGCTGCACTGTAGCTATCGCCCTGAAGCATCAGGACTGGTGGAACAGATGAATGGTACGCTGAAATCGAGAATGGCAAAAATATGTGCATCGACAAATTTGAAATGGCCTAACGCATTGCCCTTAGTGCTAATGTCAATGAGAAACACTCCTGATAGAAAAACTGGATTGTCTCCGAACGAAATTCTCATGGGCAGGGCTATGAGACTTCCTGCAGTTCCCGCAAACATGCTTTTGAATATTACAGATGATATGGTGTTAGACTACTGCAAAGGACTGGCTGACGTGGTTCGCTCTTTCTCTCACCAGGTGGAAGCGACCACCTTGCCACCGATCCAAGGTCCAGGACACGCACTGAAAGCAGGTGACTGGGTCGTGATAAAGAAGCACGTGAGAAAATCGTGTCTGGAACCCCGTTGGAAAGGCCCTTTTCAAGTGATCCTGACGACAACTACCGCTGTGAAGTGCGCGGGGGTTCCCAACTGGATTCACGCCAGTCACACAAAGAAGGTGTTGTGTCCCACAGATGAGGAAGTTGAAGCGCTGAAACTACCAGTGCCTGACAAAACAGTGCCGAGTGCTGAGAAAGAACAGAAGCGAACTGAAAGCGAACAAGCAGAAGCAGGAGAGAAGGAAATATTATTGGAGGGCGAAGAGTCTGACTCACTTGGGGAAGGCCAAGGAGAAAGTTCAGATAGCGACGAAGAAGCTGCAGGTGACAAAGAACCTGAAGCAGCTGAGGGTAGCAAAAAGCCTGAAGCAGCTGAAGGTGACAAAGAACCTGAAGCAGCTGAAAGTGATACAGAGCCAGAAGAAAGTAACGGTGACGAAGGGCTCGAAAAAGGTGAAAAGGCAGGAGAGCCTGATCAGAAGGGGGCTTTCCCAGAAACAGACGATACAGAAAAAGAAAAGGAAAACGTGACCGATTCCCCTGAAGGTGGGGACAAGGAAGAGCAGAACGAAAGAGTTCAAACCTCTACAGAAAAGATCGCAGGTCCATCAAACGGACACGGTGCAAAAAGAAGACTAAGTATTTCACCGATAAAAGAAAAGGGTAAAGAAGGTTTGAACGAGGGAGGAAGACCAAAAGTGAAAGAGAAAAGAAAGGAAGTGACTGTTGTGGAACAATCGTCAAGTGAAGAAAAAGACTTGACAAAAGAGGAGAGTACCAGCGAAGCAGAATCAAAAAGAGAAGCAAAATTGAAAAGGAAAAGGATACCAAACAGGAGGTATTCCGGTCCTGAATGGGCATATGCAGTAAATGATGATTGGACTGATGAGTTTGTATCTCTAAGCATCGAGAACGAAGAAGAAGAAGAGATACCAATAGAAAAGAAAAGTTTCATAGACTCTGTCGATTAAAACGGTAGTAAATGGTATTGCTTGCTGCAATCTAACGTGAGACAACCAACCAGTTGAGACATTGCTAAACCGAATTGAGACAAATGCTGCTAACCGATAAGTGACTGGCCTTTTGAAGAAGACGGTGTGAACATTGCGCTCGCTCAGCTTTGTAACGGAATTGATAAATAGTTTTATTTATAAGTGCTTCTAGCTCTCTGATTCTATACATATCATGACGCAAAACAATATAAAGAAATATTGTAAATACGTGTGTATAGGCTTGGTAGTAACATGTGTACTAATAATAATGGCAATTGTGTTTGGAATGCATGGAAAGGGTGAGAATGAGACTATTGCTGCTTCTACTATTGCTCCTGTTACTGTCACTGAATTAACACCATTGAAAAGACTAGCACTGGATGAGAGGCTCTTGCACGATAAGAAAGAGCTTTCGTATAACGTTTTCTATCGCTTATTAACAGAGTATGTTGAGACTATGGATGCGAAAGATTGTTATGTGTGTACCCAGATACCGACATCAGTAAAGGAAGGGGTAACTTATCACCACATGCCTCTTACATATGGGATTACATGTAGTATAGTAATGTCTAGGTTTTATGGTCAATCTAACATACAGTATTTTTACTCGAATTATGATGTTACCTTTGCTTATGTTCCTATAATAGCGCAGCTAAGCCAGACTGCAAAAGATTGGGATTTTAAAATTATGAGGGAATTTTTCGAGCCAATGCTACCTTTTGAGACGGCTCATGCTCATAGGGAGAACCTTACTTGCTCCGTCTCTGCTGTAGAAATAAGCTTTTTAGATCGCACAGATGATAGAAGGGCTCAAATGAAAGCGAAATAAGAAAAGGAGCTACATAAGAGGACTTCAGTAGATAATTATGATTTTGCTGCTATAAAGACGCAAGGGAAAATTGCTTTAGATGCTTGGCATGTAGGGAAATTTTGTATATATCGAGGAGAATCTTATTATGACAATATTTTTGTAGGAGCGAGTGAATGCAAACATACGTTTATCTTTAAGGCCAAATGGACATTCATGATGAACGGACTTGACCCTGTCATTCCAGGGGTGTATTACATTTGTGGGCATAATGCCTATTATCGTCTTCCAAAGGGATGGTGGGGAAGATGTTATTTGGGTATAGTGTTTCCAAAGGTTTATCAGCTGGATGACGTATCGATGATTCAAAAGACATCTGGATCCCATCGTATCCAGAAAAGAGAGACCGCAGCTGCTGTGGTAGGTGATATATTTGGAGCCATGATTCCTTCATTGGGAGTTGTGCTGAATTCCATCAAAATAAGAAAGTTGTCTACTATAGTGGATAACATGTTGACAAAGTTTTCAGGTGCCATAATCCTGATAGATGCTGAACTTGCAGCGGAAAGAGCTATGACTCTTCAAAATAGGCTTGCTTTAGACATTCTTTTAGCAAAGGATGGAGGCGTTTGCAAAATGATTGGTGCACGTCACTGTTGTACCTATATACCGGATAATAGTGTGAAAATTAAAACTATGCTTGCTAATCTAACAAAAGAAAGTGCAGATTTGAAAGAACTGAAAGAACCAGGAGTGTGGGAGAAGGTTGGAAAGGGACTAGCTTCAGTGGGACATTGGATTGGGGGAATTTGGAATGGAATATTATTTAAAATAATAGAAGGAATATTAATAGTAATAATTTGTGTATTTGGAATTTGGGGAATAAAAAGGGGAATAATAATGATTATGGAAAGAATAAAAAGAAGAAAAGAAGAGAAAATTATGAAAAGAATGGCAGAAGAATACAAAGCGCAAACTAGGGGTACTAAAAGGAAAAGGGAACTGACAGAATTTTAATGGAATAAAATTTGTGGGCTAGATTTGTGTGATGACAATTAGTCATCAGAGGAGGGATTGATGAAGCAGAAAATGAAGGTTTTGGTTTATTAACGCTTAAACGTAGTGCTGAAATAATCTTGTGTGACTTTAACCGAACTAATTAAGATTGTACGGGGACAAAATGTGCCCTCAGAGTAGTTTGCCAACATTTATACGCGTGCTTTATATAACGTGGTGTATTAGAATTGCACTAATCCGACATAATCATAAACGTATGCTACGATTTGCTTGTTTGAAATGCTTTAGCTTAGCATTACTTTAGCGGAGGCTTTGGCCTAGTGGCCTGGTCTCACGGTTTAGATGTTCGTAATTTCCAATGTGCTATTAAACGTGTATTTCTGCTTGAAGCTGTACTTTTCCACAGAAACTGTTCACATGCTTATCTTAAAGTTTCGTGCCAGCTTGGCATATTTTCTCTTTAATTCAAGGTCGACTTGCAGGTGCGGACAATGGAGGCTCTGAAAGTGAGCTAATTGAGAGACAATGTTGCGATTTGCGTACCCATCTCCAAGGATAATGTATGCTTAAGTAAAAGCTTGAGAACTGTCGTTTTTGATTGGACAATTTGAAGCTAACCTATGAACCCTCCAATGGAGACCCTACTGGACTTGAACTGTTGTCTATAAAACCCAGGTGCACGAGAAGAAGGTAGCCATTACCAGCTCGATACCCGCCATTTTGCAGACTTCGTAGCTATTATGGCCCACTCTGCTGCGACGCCATTTTGAGAGACTTTGATGCTTTCTCTAGTCGAGAGAAAGAGACTTTAATGATTCCTGCCCTAGAAACTTTAACTTTGATTTGCCCCTTTGCATGAAGTAGCAGCCTTAACTTGCCGCCGTGAGGCAATTGCCCCGTTCACCCCTGTCCCTTTGTCCCGTCCTATGCTGATCGAGAAACGATACCTGTGAGACGAATAATTCATTGATTGCTGATCGGAATTGGTAATTATGAAAGGAAATTGTAAAATTGCATTGTGTTCCTTTTAGGTAACCAACTGCTGACTTTGATAAGAGCCCCAGCTAGGAGTTTTCTAAATTGATGTTGCTAAATTGTTTTCGCATGAAGTCCCACATGCTGATGCTAATTTGAGGTTAGACGAGGATTCCATATGTCGCACGATGCAATTTGAGATCTTGTTATGCTGACTAAATGTACGCAATTAGTTCATTACAGATTATCGTATTAGTGCTTTGCATTGCCATTATCGAATGCCTTGTGATTCAAATGCTACATAGATTGCATTTGTTTCGACGATATGGACAGCTATTAATGTTCATTTATGTTTATCATTTAGTATTGAGACACATTTATATTGTGCTAGCTTTGTTAATATAGGGAAATAAATTCACTAACTTTGCAACAAACTGGTGTGGTTATTCCTGACTGAAAGGTCAGGGTTCGCCGAAATGTATTCTGGATTAATTGTTAAGTGTTATGTTGTTCAAGGGGTTGCCTATGTTCGTTATTGATTATCGATTTGATGTGATTGATCGATCAAGAGTACAGAGAGTTCCCACTAAGTCAAAAGATTCATCGGCCTAAAGAGCGTCCGAACGCAGGTAAATTGTTACCACGTTCCGCTCTATCACTACCACCAAATTAAGACCATGGCGGTGATATCTCCAATAGACAGACAATCTACCACACCAACTGCCAGGGCGGAAACAACAGCCACTATGGCGGTAGCCGCCTACAGCCAGGCAGAAGTCAAAGTTCCGCCCACCATATTAAGACCCTGCAAACTGCCACCTTTTCTGGGGAGGTATCAATGCCAACAAAAGCCTGGTGGAAACAGACCACAAAAGTCAAAGGACTCACCATTGAAGACACAGGGAAGAACTACACCGCCATGGAACCTGAAATGCAAGATTTCCCAATGATCTTCTACGTTATGGTCCACCTGGAACACCAACGCCGACGAAGACGATGGTGGTGAGTACAGCCGCTTAGCACACAAGGGAGGGTGGGAGGAAAAAGAGAGTGACACACACATGCACAACACACACCATTCACACACACGCACTACACACTCAACCAGCTGCACTACAAAAACAATTTGACCCCGAAAATCTACAGAATAATGCAAGGACAACAAGAATTGACGAAAGTGATTATAATCAGTTCAACTTCAAAATTAATAATCTGATTTGTCCATGAAACAGATATAAACACTTGTATAAAAAAGGGACACTGCCCAGTCCAAAGTTCAAAGGGCCTACATGGACATAGGGCATAGTCCAAGGCCCAACTCGAATCCTGAGCACATCTGGATAGAACACTGCAGGGGCATCAGTTTGCAAATAGGCAGGCACCGTGGGGGGGGGCACCTCAGCCGGATGCAGAAACAAGCCCACTGGTTCTGGAGGGGGCAACATGCCCATTGCTTTGTCCTGGGGAGTGCAAGGCCACAGTTTCTCAAGTGGGTGAATACTCCACTGGTTCTCGAGGGGGCAACATGGCCATTGCTTTGCCCTGGGGAGTGCAAGGCCACAGTCTCTCAAGTGGGTGTCTTGCCCACTAGTTCTGGAGGGGGCACCATGCCCATTGCTTTGTCCCGGGGAGTGCATGGCCACAGTCTCTCAAGTGGGTGTCTTGCTAGCAGGTTCTGGAGGGTGCAGAATGCCCATTGCTTAGTCCTGGGGAGTGCAAGGCCACAGTCTCTCAGGTGGGTGAATACTCCACTGGTTCTGGAGGGGGCAGCCTGCACAGTAGCCCCTGGAGGGTGGACTACATGGCGTCCGCTGGCGGTGATGGCTGCATGCTGGTGGTGGTTGGGGGTGGCTCCTGGGCAGCCCCTGCACTCTGTGATGGCTGCATGCTTGTGGTGGTTGGTGAAGGCTCCTGGGCAGCACATCCAACAGCCGGTGGTGGGGACCCTGTGACATCTGCAGGTGATGGTGGTGTATGCTTGACAGCTTCTGCTGGCGTAGAGTGCCTCTTGTCGTCCTGGTCATGGGTTGGGGATCTCTTACCTTTCCTGGCAGGGGTGGAGGGGCTCTTCCCCTCTCTGCCTGGTGGTGCAGGCTCCTTCCCCTTTCTCACAGCTAGTGCAGGCTCCTTCCACTTCTTCCACTTCTTCACAGCTGGTGCTGGCTCCATCCCCTTCTTCACAGCTGGTGCAGGCTCCTTCCCCTTCCTCACCGCTGGTGCCAGACTCTTCCCTTTCATTCCAGATTGTGCTGTCTCCTTCCCCTTGTTGTTCTGGTATCCCTACCACCATGAGTAGGTGGTGCGACCACTGTCCCCGTGGACTGTTTGGCTGAGGTGTTGGGCTGTGTCCTTGCTACCCTGCCCATACGTACAGGATGGGGGAGGGGTAGGGAAGAGGTCATTCTGGGAAAGGAAAAGCTTTTTAGGGACATTGGGGCGGGAGCAGGGAGGAGTTATGGGAGTGGAGGATGAGGAAGGTGGTTGTCGGTGGTGTATGTCTGCTGGATTTGGGTGCAGGTGCATGGGCTGTATGCTGTTGTGTGGTGGATGGCTGTTGGGTGTCTGAGTGCTTGCGTTTGTGTCCTTTAGGTGGGGGTTGGACAGACACGGTGGTAGAGGACACAGGGGACGAGTGCATGGATGTTGTGGAGGTGTCTGCCAGTGAGTTGTGTGTTCTGCTTGGTGTGGTGATGATGCTGGTAGTGGATATTGAAGTAGTGCATGCAGGTGTGAGTGTGGATGTAACTGGGTGGAGGTGGAAGAGGAGGAGGGGGCCACAGTGGAGGCAGTGGATGTTGGTATGTCTGATTCTGGATGGTGTTTGTGTGAATGCCTGTGGGATGAAGTGTGGTGCTTGTGTTTGGCATGTCCACTTGTGTGGGACTCGGTAGTGGAAGTTGGAGGGGGGAGGCTAGAAACAGGGACAATGGTTGCCATCAGAGAGGAGGCCAGAGGCTGACTCGATCTTTGTTGGGCCACCAATCCACTGTGAATGCCCTCCAGAAATGCATTGCATTGCTGCATCTGGGATGCCAGCCCCTGAAGGGCATTTACAACGGTTAATTGCACTTCAGAGATGGATCTCAGGAGGACAATAGCCTCCTCACTCAGGGCAGCAGGGCTCACTGGGGCAGGGCTTGAGGTGCCTGGAGCAAAGGAAATGCCCACCCTCCTGGTTTAGCAGCCACGGGCAACTCACTGAGGGGCTACTGGGAGGGCGGTGCATGTTCGCGGGGTGGCAGCTGTACCTTCAGCTGGGATGGTCACAGAGGTGTCCTCCACCACCAGGGAGCTCCCATCGGAGGAGGGTTCAGAGTCTGTTTTGTCCCGTCCAGTCTCCGCCGTGGTGCTCCCCTCGCCCTCCGTTCCACTGGTTCCCTCAGCGTCGGTGGACTCTGCCTCCAGGGTCCTGTGGGATGCAGCTCCCTCTGTCGCCGGTGCCTCTGCTCCTCTGTCAGATGATGCTAATTTACATAAGGACAGGATGACAAAACAAGAAAGGGGGAGAGACAAAGGATACACTGGGTCAATGACTGCACCAACACTACCGTGGCCGTACACAGCACCCTCACAGACAGGGAACAGGCCTACGCACTATGCATTGCACTACCAGTGAAATGGCTAGTCACTAAGGCATGAGGCGGGGCACACACCGCCAACTGCAGCACACCTGGGACCCATGCAGTCGTGCCCAGAAATGAATACTAACAAGCTAGGTAACCAGTATTTTCCATTCAAACCCTTAGCCTCCAGAGGACCTACGCTACTATGTCTGGCCTGGCCTAGGGGCACCCACTGACACACAACCACCACCCAGATACCACCCCACCAGCCGTAAGTTGTAATGATAGCCACTGTAGTCACCCCCTTGTGGCTGCTGTGATGCCCTCCAGCCCCCATCCAGCTTAGGGTAGGCCACCGCCAGTATGTGGACCATTGGGGGGTCAGGGTCTGACGGGCACCCCTTCCTCGTTAGGCGGCCATCCCCAGCTGGTCCTCTGCGGTCTTTCGTGCCCAGCGTCTCAGGTCCTCCCACTGTTTGCTACAGTGGGTGCTTCCCCTGCCATAGACCTGCATGGTCTGCACCTCCTTGGCAATGGTATGCAATGTTCCCTTCTTTTGATGGCTGCTGACCTGCAGAGGCAATACAGACAGGAGAACACCATTAGACAAACAGTCCAGCCTGTCACACAAATGGCCCACCATACTAGTTTGCATCACCAATGGCACACACATAGCCTAGCGCACAACATGTACACCGCCAAGAGGACATCCACCCACCCTCTTTACACAATGCCTTCACACACAACTCCAAGCATTCATGCCACATGCATCGTGCCCACAGTATACTCACCTGTTGGTCTGGTGGCCCATGAAGCAGTCTGTACTGGGGTAGGACCCCATCCACCAGTCACTCCAACTCTGCTGAAGTGTAGGCTGGGGCCCTTTCCCTGGTCACACGGGCCGGGGTAGGTTCCAAACACAGGTCACAGCAGCATATGCAGTGTAGGTTCTCTCCTATGAAAGGTCAGGAAACAAGTGAGGAATGTGAAATAAATTGGCGGTCATGTCCGCGGCGGTGCCTACCGTCACTGCCGGCATAGATCCCCATTGGCCACTGTACCTGAAAGGGCCCAATATGAACCAATAAGGAATTGCACAGCGGTTCACGACAGCCTACCGCCACAGCGCCCAACGTCGACGGCATCACCTCACTTCCACCTGTCCCTCTACACAGGACAGATGGTCACCATTTCAGAGGGGGGTGAACAGGCCTATCGATAATTGCTGCATCACAGGATAATTAGGCACATATTTTAAATTACACTGTCCCAAAACATGATTGCACGATGTGGTCTGCTGTTGTGGTATAGTTGTTCAAATTGTGACAGCCTACTCATTCATGTCCTTAGATACCTACCGCTGCGTATACATTGGAGATGGAGATATACCCCCTTGTAGAGACCCCTGGTGGACTTGGCTACACTGGAGGACAGGCACATAATTCTCACCTATAGATTGGACAGGGCCACACTCGCAGAGCTGTGTGCCCAGTTGGAACCTGACCTGATCTCAGCTATCCATCATCCGACTGGGATTCCCCCTCTTGTGCAAGTTCTATCAGTGCTCCATTTCCTGGCAACGGGTTCTTTCCAAGTGATAGTGGGCTTGGCAGCAGGAATGTCACAGCCAATGTTCTCAATAATGCTGTCAAGAGTCTTGTCTGCCCTGATAAAACACATGTGCAGCTACATTGCCTTCCCCCAGGTGGAGGATTTGGCCACTGTGAAGGCTGGGTTTTATGCAATGGGACATATCCCCAATATAATTGGGGCGATTGATGGAACACATATTGACCCCCCTGTCAAAATGAACAGGTGTTCAGGAATTGTAAGAGTTTCCACTCCATGAATGTGCCGATGGTGTGCCTGGTGGACCAGTACATCTACCACAACAATGTTAAGTATCCTGGGTCGGTGCATGATGCCTTTGTCCTAAGGAATAGCAGCATCCAAAATGTGATGCCCCAACTACAGAAGCACAGGGTGTGGCTAATAGGTGTGCCTTGGTTCCCACCCAGTATACGTTGGTGTATGCCTATGCTGTTGGCCATATAGAATAGTGTAAAGCTAAATGTTGTCTCTCAATATTTGCAGGTGACTCTGGTTACCCAAACCTATCATGGCTGCTGACCCCTGTGAGGAATGCCAAGACAAGGTCAGAAGAATGTTATAATGAGGCGCATGGGCGAACCAGAAGGATCATTCAGAGGACCTTTGGCCTCCTGAAGGCCAGGTTCAGGTGCCTCCATCGGAAAGTGCTACTCACCCAAGAAGGTCTGCCAGATAGTAGTGGCATACTGCATGTTGCACAACCTGGCCCTCAGACGCCATGTACCTTTTCTGCAGGAGGAGGAGACTGGAGATGCCTCTGTGGCAGCAGTGGACCCGGAGTACAGTGAGAATGAGGAGGCAGAGGATGAGGATGTGGACAACAGAACATGGGTGATACATCAGTACTTTCAATGACACATAGGTGAGAGAGTGCCACTTCACATTTCTATGACTATTGGTGTATTCTGTGTGGCATTTGCATGCTGGTATCACCCACTTCTTTCCCCTACTTACTGTTACCTATGGTTATTCATTTTACAGATCTTGGCGATATCACAACATTGTCCTGATGTGATCACAACAGCCAGCAACAGGTCATTAATTCTATGTTCATACTATGTACAGTTCATTTGCAACGTTGTAGCTGTTTTAATCAATACAATTTTGCAATACATGAAATACTAGTAGTCGAGTTTTATCCAAGGGTGTTTATTGTTGTGCTAAAATATAGAGGGGAAAGTGCAATGGAATGGGATGATGATGGAGGAAAGTCCAGGGTATTGTTCCAGTCTGTTTGTAGCACAGGTGCAGTGTCCATGGGGACATAGGAAGGGGAGCAATGGCAGTTCAAGGTGGACAAGGTGACTGAGTAGGACACAAGGGGGACAATCAGGAGAGTCTCATTTCCTGGTGGTGGTCTTGGCAAGTGTCTCTGGCTTCTGTCTGGTTTGCAGGGAAAGGTTGCGGGGTGGTTCACCTTCTGCAGGGGGAGGGGTGCTGTTGGTCTGTGGGTCCCATGGCGGGGCCTCCTGGCCACTAGTAGCAGCGGAAGTGGAGGGCTGCTCAGATGACTGGCTAGTGGTAGGGGCTCGCTGGTGTGCTGTTTCCTCCCTCATGATGTTGGCCGTGTCTGCCAGCACCCCTGCTATGGAGATCAAGGTGTTGTTAATGGCCTGCAAGTCCTCCATGATCCCCTGATACTGTCCCTCCTGTATCCGCCTGTTCTCCTGCACGTTGTCTAGGATCTGGCCCATCGTGTCCTGGGAATGTTGGTAGGCTCCCTGGATCTTGGAGAGTGCCTCCTGGAGAGTTGGTTCCCTGCTCTTGTCCTCCACCTGTCACACAGCAGTCCCAGTGCCCCTCTTGGCCTGTGCCTCTGTTCCCCTGAATGGTGTGCCCACTGCCACTGACCCCTGGTCCCTAATTGTCTTGTAGGCAAGGTGTGGCCTGGGGTCCCTGCACGGGTGGGCACACTGCTGATTGACATGTCCTGGGGACAGTGGTGTGGGTACGCTGGGTGGGTGCTGTGGTGTTGGTTCCTGATGGGGAGGCTCTGTGGTGGTCTGTGAATGGGCTTGGGTGACTGGGTGTCCAGTGGTCCCTGATGGGCCAGGTACATCGTCCAGATCCAGAAGTCCAGAGTTACTGTCATCACAGTGGGCCTCTTCTGTTGGGGGACTGGATAGTGGTGGTACCTCCTCTCCAGTGACATTGGCTGGGGTACCTGTGTGGATGTGAATGATGTATTATGCTTCAAGTGTATGACATTTGTACTTCGGTAGCTTCCCCTCTATGGTTGTTGCTACCAGCCTTTGCTTGTGTGTGTTGGTGTATTGTGGGATTGTTAGTTTCACTATGCTGTGCGTGCTTTAGTGATGAGTGTCCATGCATGGCTGGGAGGGGTGTCCATGCATTGGTACAGCAAGCAGGGCCTGGCATTGGGATTAGTGAGATATGTTGGTGGAGTGTGTGGGATGTGGTGGAGTGATGGGAGTGAGGGTGAGGGTTTGTGATGGCATGCAGGTATGCTGGGTGGTAATTGTTAAAAGTTGACTTACCAGTGTCCAGTCCTCCGCCAACTCCGGCGAGTCCCTTAGGATGCAGTATTGACAGTACCTCCTCCTCCTATGCTGTGAGTTGTGGGGAGAGGAGGTGGGAGTCCACTGCCAATCCTCTGTATGGAGAGCTGGAGTCTTGCTGCTATGGAACGTACCTTCCCCTGTAGGTCTTTCTACCTCTTCCTGATGTTGTCCCTTGTTCTTGGGTGCTGTCCCACGGCATTGACCCTGACCACGATTCTCTGCCATAGCTCCATCTACCTTGCTATTGATATTTGCTGCTCCTGTGCCCCCAAGAGCTGTGGCTCTACGCAGACAATTTCCTCCACCATGACCCTTAACTCCCCTCAGTGAAACAGGGGTGTCTTTGTGGTGCCATGGGTGTTGTGGGATGTGTGTTGGTGAGGGTGTGTTGGGTAATGTGGTGGGGTGTATGATGTGGAGTGCGTGAGTGGTGTATGGGTGTATGTGGTGTGTGTGTCTAGTTGTCTCTGTGCTCTTCTTCTCAGTGTCCTGGTGGCAATAGTTGTTCGTAAAGGGTTGTGGGTAATATGGGTGTGTGTTTTATATGTGGGTCTGTCGGTGTGGTGTGTGTATGGTTGTAAGGTGTGTGTTTTTAGTATAGGCCAATGTAGTGTTGTTTTGTATGTGGGTGTCCATCCTGAGCGCAGGGGTATTTACTGCCAATGATTTACCGCCATTGAATGTCCGCTGTGGTGATTCGTGGGTCATAATGTGATGGGCGTTGTTCTGTTGGCGTAACTGTGTGGGTTTTGGGACTGCCAGTTTATCACTGACCTTTGGTCTGGCGGATTTGTGTATGTGGGTGTATTATGTCAGATTGGTGTGTGTGTGTCATAATATGGTGAACGGATATTCGTCAGCGCGGTAGTAAGTTGGCGGCCGTCAGCGCGGAGGTAAGTGGGATTTACCGCCAATGTCATAACGAGGGCCTAAGTGTCACACAAGGAAAAACTGTAGCAAATGAGCAATGTCCAATCAGCAGGAGAGTGGTACTGGTGTAATATGCAACTTGTAATTTATTTTGAAGCACATTGTCGCCAATATATAACTAATGCATGGTGTGGTAGTGCAGTGTTGATTACAGACAGCACATTTTCTACGGGAAGGGGCACTAAATTGGCACAGACATGCAGTTTTACTGATAAAACTATGCAATGCACAAACAAAAACATGTAGAAACAGGGTTTCAGCAAATATTTATCATCATCATATTTGCATTATCATTCAGAACTACATAAAATGTGCCTCAAACGTACTTTTCTAATGGCTGATAAATTGTGATATTTTTCTAAAAATGTGTAAGTTGATTTATAGATATTTAAATGGTATTGTGTTAGAATAAAATTAACATCCTTCATACAGCCTTTTTTTCCACACCCTCTGTGCTATAGCGAGATTGTCACATAGTTCACTTTACAAAATCCTCTCACCTTTTCTCTGACAAAGAAAGATAAAACACCAGTCTCCATGTTTAATGACTAAGAAGTAATTTGTCAGATGACATTACCTAACATTTGAACTTTTTATTTGAATGCTTAACAAGTATGATCAAATAAAAACAAAATGTAAAGACCTCTTTGTTGCTTATTCACCTCTTGAACTACAGCAGGGCTATTTTAGCACCATCCGCACCCCTACTTCCAGCACCTGTGCTCTTAGTCAAGCTTCTCTAACTCAAGTGTCACACCTCGTCCCTCGAGGACTTTTAACACAGGTCTATTGGGTCAGCAGTGGTGTAGCAGTGGTAACTCTTAAGGATTGTAGCCCCATCCTGTGCTGAGTTCAAAATATGAGTTGGATTGAGATGACTACAATTGATTTTCTCGATTAACATGTCAATTTTGAATTTTGAAAAATTAAAGTTCTGTAAATTTGTAGTTTGTATCCAATTTTGTGAATAAAAAATCACCAATATTATGGCTCTGAAAAAATATCGGTGCTAATTTTAGCCCACTGAAACAGTGATGTGAGAATTTAACATATGTAATTACCCACATAAATTGTACGCATTTTGAAATCTAAAATGGTTCTTTAGGAATACATTTAGTCAGAGTTGTAATTGAAGAAAAACACGAAATATTTGAAGTTTAAAAAGTTGCAGAACTTTTCACAAATGGGCAAGTAGAATCATAGCTCAGCACATAACCGGTTTTTAGGTTCATGAGTGAAACATACTGAAGGGAGAAATGTTAACTATATGTCAGGTGCTTCCCTTCCAACGGAAGCAGATGTCGAGGCACTGTTGAGAAAGTGTAAAACAAAATGTGTTTATTTACTTGATCATACATGACATACATACTGTTCAGAGCAGCTCACGAGTGTTCAGTTCCAACATGATGCACATCTCAGTGGAACTGTGGGCAAGAAGTAGGTTTGGGTCACAACGATTTGCCAGCAGTTTCCGGACATGGGTTTTTCTGTACAGATGAGGGGGACTGATACATAGGTCAGTAGTTTGCTGTAGGGTTAAAAACCGTTTGACCTCCGGGTCAAGGGTTCACAAGCAGAGCAGTGGGCTGTATCTTTGTCTCCTCTTCTACACACATCATCTGCTAGTTGGCCTGTGTGAAATGATTTGTTGGTCTAGTGCTTGTTGGTAGTTCACAGCTGTCCCTGTCATTAGGGACAGTTATTGCAATTAGCTCTAATTGTCATTGTCAGTGACATTCCCAGCCAAGAGGCTAAGGATCAATTGGCGGTGTAAACTGAAGCTGCAGATATTTTCTGCCTCCTACAGAAAACATGTCTTCCTACAGGCATGGTTTCTGTTAGTAGGGATTCTTTGTAGTATGTGAATTCATAAAGCGTTAGCCTACCTCATATCTTTGTAGTGCTATACAGTTGGTGGGGGATGACTGGCACTGGACAGTGCTCGGTAGCCTAGCGGGAAAAAGAGCAAGGAGGAATGAGTACGCAGGTAGAAGACTGACTCAGTCCAAGCACTAGCCGCCTTATTTAGAATCACACTTTAAAGGTGTCTCCATACTTCCTTGAGAAACAGCCCACGTCTGTTAACCAGAGTATTGGTCATCTCAGTTGTACTGTAGTCATGGGCAACTGCTTGGGGGGTGCTTCTGGGGGGGGGGGGGGGCAGCCCCATCTAGATATAAAACCGCTGATGCCCACACTGCTTCCAGAGTTGGGGGTGATGATAAGGAGCAGGCCCAGAAAGAATTGTCCTTTCAGGCTTAAATAATTGGTGTTTTGACTAGTCAACTCAATTGCATTTGCATTATCGACTTGTGAAGGATGAAGGAATGGGTTGCACATGCTGGGATTAGAAACGGTAATATTCAGATTATGCACCGATCTCTAATGCAGATGACCTGTCTTTGGCAAGAAGAGAGAACTTAAGTTTTCAGTGCTGCCTACTTGACACCTCGCACACAGAAGCAACTCTAAGTAGGCGGCAGGGTTCTTGGTTATATTCTACCCACTGGGCCTCCTGATTTTGTGAATTCAGTTACTTTTAACCTAGCTGCCTCTGAATGCAATTGGATGGCATCATTCTCTACCTGCCCAGAACCAAAAGACTGAATTTGAACCGTAATACAATTGTTAACAGAAAAATGTTAGTAGGAATTCTGTTTACACATCCTACTGTGAATTATATGTAATTATCTTTTAAGGAGACAACATTAGTATGTTTTGAGAGATTGCAGCAGATTTGACACTTTTAGGCGAATTCAGGTAGTTTTGTACTTTTATTTTGATTGATTATTTGGCAGTCCTGACTGTTTTAAGGTCAAGCTGCTGGCTACATTTAGGCCACTGCAGTCAGCTGCGGTAAGTGTCCCAACAAATGACCACATAAGGGTGCTAAATTATGAGAGGGGAACAGAGCAAAATGGAGAGCACAAGTGGTAACAGGCTATGTGGCCTGTATCTGATAATATTTGCATTGGAACTATTTAGGATTATCTGTGGCAATGTCAGTACTTTTGGGGTAAATTCTAGAATAGTTGATTTTTTAAGTGACTTATGGCAGCTTTGACCCTTTTTTAATTACATTTGACAGTGCTGGCTCTTTTGTGGGATATTCAGGGATTAGGAGCAACTAAGTGTTTGTGCCATGTTTGTGTCACAAAAAGTGAAGTGAATCGAAGCAGAATCTTTTTTTTTCCGATTTACTTTCCAGTGCAAAACAGTTTTGAGCTGGAAATTCACTTAAAAGTAGGGCAAAACACCTGCAATGTATTAGTTAGTGCCAAGAGAGGTGTTCCATAGGTGGTACATGGCCATTTCCACGCAGCCACCCATGCCCATGGTTTTTGATGCAAAACCCTATCTACTAAAAAAAGTAGACAGAGTTCTGCATCAACAAATAACACCCTTTTGAAATACATACTATCATGGACAAATGCCTTTATTTCTCCTTTCCTTTTCCGACTTTGTATGTGTGCTGCATTATCCAGCACACATACAAAGTAGGAAAAGTTTGAAAGTTACAATAAGCATAGTATTTGAAGAGTAGCCTTCCAGTACAAAACCTATGCTAGACTCATGCAAACACCTTTGCGGTATGGTGCAAAGGTCTGTGCATGGCACTCAGCCGAATTGTATGCCAGCGCTAGAGAGAGTGGAGGAGAGTGCCATATTTCTATAGATGTGGCACTGTCACGCTCTCTCCTTCTCATGCAACACATTTTTTGCTGCTTATCTGCATGGAATGAGAATCTAGTAAATAGACCCCAAGTGCATGTTCTGCCAGTGTTAGCATTGATATTGCTGAATTCTACCAGCGTTAACAAATTTATAAGTTTATTCTTGCAGCATTGGTACATTTGTACATTTATTCTGCGTAACTGAAAGCCCAAGGTCCATGTCCAAGGTACAATGGCCATTTGGAAAAAGCGCCCTCCAAGATGGGAGGGAGCAGCACGTTAGGAGACGGGCCGCCGAAGCCAAGAGTCCCTACGCACTACTTGTACGTTGTGCTGGCCTTTGACTTCCGCCCCTGCGCCTCACGAGGGGCGGGGGCGGAAGTCCAGGGGGCTTTGGTAAACGTTGCGGCTGCGTTGTGCCGCCGGCGAGTTCCAGTCACCGCGTACTGCTGGGGAGCTACTTAAGCACCCCCCCCCCCCCCAAGAAGGCTCGGCCTTCTCTTTCTTTGTGTGCGGCAGCTGGGCTGGCGGACGGCCCGCAGTTGAGGGCAGCAGGGGCAGAACCACAGGGATACTCCCCTCATTCCTTTTGGATTGGGGCAGCTACTTTGGCAGCCAGTGCAGGGCTGCCAGTGACCAAGGTGAAGGGCATTGGGCGCTGGTCATCTAATTGTTACAAACAGTACATCAGGCCTGAATTGATCTAGGGGTACTTCCTCGTTGAGGCTGTTATTAGAAGTACAGTTTTCTCATGCAATTTTCTTTTATTTCAGTTCAATGGCAACACGTGTGGTATGGGTCTTGGGCACTCGTTCGTTCGGCAGGCTGCCTACAGGGTGCAACAGCTCCGTATGCCTAATCCGGCAGGCCAAAGCATGGCTTTCAGATGGTGCGGGATTGGCGAAATGGGAATCGTACAACTTCAACAACTCGTCACATTGGCCAGAGGATCAGAGGGACTCCTGTTACCGGATCTCATCATTATCCACCTAGGAGGCAATGATTTGGTGCACATGGGGCGTAAGGCATTGAGAGAAGCAGTATTTATGGAAATCACGAAGTTGACAAAACAATACCCGAACGCGGCCATTGCATGGTCTCATATGGTGCCTTGCTGCAAGTGGGGCACAGGAATTAAGTCAAGAACAATTAATGTGTCCGTGCGATGGCTTAATGCAGAAATGGCAAAATTATGCCCGGGGCGATTATGGAACATTCCGCACAGACTTTTGAAGGGCCCCAAAATGTTTCACAGGGACATGGTGCACTTGTCTGACGCCGGTACTGACCAGTTCATTTCTGACATGTGGTTTTTCGCTCACAGCCTCTTTGCGGGTGGGGAGGGCGAAGGACCTTTAGGGCCCTGGTCATCCTCGTGGCGGGAAGTGAGGTATTAAAGTAACCTGAAGCAACAGAGGGGTCCCCAAGGCTGGGGCCCCGGGAGAACACCAGGGATGGGATCCTGAAGTCCTGAGCCAACCTGCGGATGTACACACCAGATTAAGGGAGAAGGGAGCCCAGATCGCTGGGGGGGGCCATGGGGCTCCCGCTCCTGGTCGCCCCGTTACACCCCTTGGCAGCTTGGTGTTTGGAGTGGGGGCGAAACCCTGAGCGGGTGGTCAAGGAACGGTGTAGTCAGGACAACTGCCCCTAATAGGGGTACAGGTGATGTATGGTTCACTTGTGTGGTCCAATGGGGGTTCAGGACAGGAAGGGATCCTGTCAAAAGTAAATGATTTATGGTTACTGAATTATATCTCAAAGATGTGATTTATGTTTTTGTAAATATGACTGACATTTTTATTGAAGTGATTTATGTTATACATATGAGTACAAATATCATAAAAAATGTATAATAAAACTTCTTCCAACAAGATAATGTGTCGGTCGGTGTATTGCTGGTGTGGGGGTGAGGGCTTGCTGGCGGTGTCCGGATCCTACGGAAAAGCGCCCTCCAAGATGGGAGGGCACGGCCCGTTAGGAGACGGGGCTGCCGAAGCCAAGAGCCCCTACGCACTAGTTGTGCGTTGTGCTGGCCTTTGACTTCCACCCCCGCGCCTTGCGAGGGGCGAGGGCGGAAGTCCAGGGGGCTTTGGTAAACGTCGCGGCTGCGTTGTGCCGTCGGCCAGTTCCAGTCGCCGCGTACTGGTGGGGGGCTACTTAAGCACCCCCCCCCCCAAGAAGGCTCGGCCTTCTCTTTCTTTGTGCGTGGCGGCTGGGCTGGCGGACGGCCCGCAGTTGACCCACCCACCCTCTCCTTAAAATTAGGTTGTGAGGAAGGTATTTAGAGGGAAGTGAGGTATTAAAGTAACCTGAAGCAACAGAGGGGTCCCCAGGGCTGGGGGCCCAGGAGAACACCAGGGATGGGATCCTGAAGTCCTGAGCCAACCTGCGGATGTGCATATCAGATTAAGGGGGAAGGGAGCCCAGATTGGTGTGGGGGCCATGGGGCTCCCGCTCCTGGTCGCCCCGTTACACCCCTTGGCAGCTTGGTGTTTGGAGGGGGGGCAGAAACCTGAGCGGGTGGTCAAGGAACGGTGTAGTCAGGACAACCGCCCCTCCTAGGGACACAGGTGATGTATAGTTCACTTGTGTGGTCCAATGGGGGTTCAGGACAGGAAGGGATCCTGTCAAAAGTAAATGATTTATGGTTACTGAATTATATCTCAAAGATGTGATTTATGTTTTTGTAAATATGATTGACGTTTTTATTCAAGTGATTTATGTTATACATATGCGTAAAAATATCATAAAAATTTATAATAAAACTTCTTCCAACAAGATAATTTGTTGGTCGGCGAGTAGCTGGTGTGGGGGTGAGGGCTTGCTGCCGGTCTCCGGATCCTAACCAATTCTATAAAGAGTTATCAAAACAGCAGGTCTATAGAGGATAAAAGAGCTGGCCCCAGCTCATAACAAAAAAATTGTCAGCAACATTTGCAATTAATGTGATCTTCCTTAAGTTTGTACTATGTTCAGTTCGTACTCTGAGAGGCACATTTATGAGAGGCTTGCACCGGCATTGTGTCACTAGAGTGACACAACAGAGGCGCAAACCTTTCAACCAAATCTATGAGGCCACTCAAAGCCAATCTGCGTGTCTTTGGATGGCCTCGTAGATATGGAGTAAGGCAAAGCAGTGCAAATCACTTTGTTGCCTTCCTCTGCTTCAGGGAGTCATTCTGCATCACTCATGGAAAGAGAAACACGCCTCTCAGGATTATTTTTGTGCAGGAAGATGTCCCTTTCTGCACAAAAACAATCCTGCCTACAACGCAGACCCCCTTGCACCATGGTGCAGGGATGCCAACGCTGGCGCTAGGCAGCCAAATCTGCACCAGCACAGTGGGAAAGGGCAAGAATGTGCTTTATTGCTTAGATATGACGCATTCCTGCCCTTTCCCTTTGACGCAGAGCAACGCAGTATGGTGAGTTGCTGCACTACCCTGCACCAAAAAGTCCTAAATCTGTGCCCCCCCCAAGAGTGCAACAAAGTCTTGTGATTTAACACGCTTGTGAAATATTAAAAAAGGAAAGTAGAAAAGGGCTTGTTTGTGTTAACAATGTTAAATGATTAAACTGTAAGTACAGTTTTCCATTAAAATGTTGTACTTCAAAACAGAGTAATAACATTATTGTGTCATCTGGTAATTAAGATACATATCAATAGTAGCAATGGCATAGCTGATGCAGTTATAATGAGGGAATCGATTTAATTAAGATGTCAGTCGGTCTTTAATGACTTTAATAATCTTTAAACATCTGTTCTTGTTATTTCAAAAGATATTTAACAAAATGTACCTTAATTGATTAAATATGCAGGCATTAATAGCTGAAAGAATAACCACTAATATTTTAATCATGTTTAATTGTGCAATACTCTCAGTTTTAGATTTAATGAGCAAGCACACTGTTTTAGGTTAGTTGCAATTTTTGCAAACTTTTCGAAGATTAATAGAAGATTTTTCTTCTTCAGAAAGATTGCAATTATTTTTGTTGTCATATTTGCATCACAATGATGAAGTGTGTGCAATGTATTGAGCATCTCCTAATTTATCAGTGAGAAAATGATTCATCATAAAATATACTTCGCAATTAGTGTTCTTTTCCTGTGCAATACCATAGTGCATTAGAAAGCTGAAATAGTTACACCTGCAGCAAACAATTCTGCACACGTTCGCTTTAGTGCCTAGAACACCTTTTCTAAAAGTAAACGTGCAGTGAAAAAATCTGCATACGTTTCAGCTGTGATGGGTTTGGTAAGAATTAACATCATCTCTCAATGTAGGAAAAACTTTTTAAACATAATTGAGGAACTTTGCAAACTTCGAGAGAATGTTAAGTTGGTTGCAGCACAGTTTTGTGTTTTTTTTACATTTGTGCAGTTGATTTCTTCACAGTGGCTTGACAGTCCTAAAACTGTGTTTAAATGTATTTATGTCCAAAAAGCTAGTTTTGCATCTTTCATGTCAGATGACTGGAGTCAGGTAATGTTAAAAGTTTAGAAGACAGAGAAGAAATGGATGGGGTTGTACTGTAAAGAAAGGAGGTATTGAATTTCCAGTAGAGCATGTTTACTATTGGAGGTCAGGGGTCAGTCGGACTAGATAGGTTTTTGAAGGGATGCTTTGGCATCTGACTCACCTGTGAACTTAAGACCCCAAGAGGGTCTGGATTCAGAAGGTTACATTCTTCATATAACAGCAACAAGGACATGCCTAGCCCACTCACACATATAATGCTGTTAAGGTTTGTTGTAAATGCTCCCAGTTTTGTCAGATAAGAAAACAAAGCCACAGTTGGAGTGTTTTGCCCAGGAGCACAACATTTGTTAAAGTGCTTAAGTGACTCAAGTCTCGTGATTGCCTAGATGAGAAGTAAATTACTTGATCATTCTTACAAAGTAAGGAAATGCTGTCAAGTAATTGAGATGTCAGGGCGGCATTACATGAGCGCCCCCGGGGAGGCAGCAGGAATTTGTGTACCCCAGGCAACTCTCATATTATGGGAGCCTGGGATGCTTTTTGGACTCTTTTTAAATACAGATAATGCGGGCACACGTTAGGGACCATCTTATCTCAGAAGGTCTCTCTCTCTCATTTACATTCAGGAGTGACCCCACGAAAATGAGTCTCCTCTTTTGTACCTGGCCCATTTTACCACTTTGGGTGCAGGGTAAACAGGCTGCTGGGAGGAGCATTGACTGTGTGCCACACTAGCGGTGGTGCATTGCTGTGTGTTCTCAAAAACGCCAGCTGGGTCACAGGGACCTCACCTCCCTAGAAAAGCCTCTCCAGATTGATGCTGTAAGACACTGCACATGCCTGCAAGAGCAGGGGGGAGAGGACAATCCCTTGCCCTCTTTAAAACCATGCCCACGCCCTGCATCAGAGGACTGACAGGCAGTCTGAAACTGCCGGTCCATCTTATAATGTCCCAGCATCCGCACAGCTAAAGCCTGCTCCGGGGAGAATACAGGGGCATATTTAGGATTCTCTTGCATTGCTTTAGCGCCGCCTTAGCGTCATTTTTTTACGCTAAGCTGGCACTAAAGTGGCCTTTTCCCCACGTCATAATTACAAAGTGGCACAATGCATTCATTGCGCCACTTTGTGAACCCTTACGCCACATTATGCCTCTTCCAGGCATAATGTATGCATAGGGGGCGTTCTGGTGCTAGGAGGCCCGAAATAATAGCACAGTGTAATTTAAAAGATTTCACTGAGCCATTTTTTCCATCATTTTTAATACCTGCTCAAAGCACGCGTTAAAATGACGCACACATTTAAATCAATGGGACTTCTTGCACTTTGCTACACGAGCGTCAAAATTTGTAATGATAGTGTAGCAAAGCGCTACAATAGTGTCAAAAATGTTAACGCTATTGTTCTAACTACCGCCATGGTGCGCCTTATGTTAAATATGGTTCAACCATGGTGTTGTTAGGTGCCGGTAGAGGGGGCGCAGAAAAAGTGGCGTATCAGGGCTGATGCGCCACATTTTCAGGAATCTGGGCCACAGTTTTGTTATACCTACCAGACTTCCGAGCTGTGCGTGGTGAATGGAGGGGCCCGCGGGAAGCAAGAGCAACGCTCTAGTCTTCCCGCGGGTCAATTCGGGAAAGGAAGTGACGGCGAGGGACAGGGATTGGGAAAGGTAAGTGGGGGCGGGTCTAGGGGGAGGAAATAAAAGGGGTTGGGGGTGGAGGGACCGGCCTCTTTTCCGCGCTTACATCGCGCGTTTTAATTTGGCCTCCCACCCACCCGGCAATTGGAAGAGCGATTGGAGGGACGGAAGTTAGAGTCGAATAGCAAGGAAGGGAGGGAAATTGTCAGTTAGGGCAGGTTGCAGGGGTGAGCGAGCAGTAGATGGGGGAGGGTGGTGAGTCAGATGCGGGCTTGGCCACCCTTCTAGGGAATAAACAAGCAGGTGAAGGCTCTGAGTGGGGGTACGCACGAACCAAATGGGGCATGAAAGGAAAAGCGGAGTGCGTAGGGGAATGGAAACGAGATAAGGGTTTGAAGAAGAAGGATGAGCGAGGAGATGTTAATAGGAGGGCGTTATTAAAGTTACGGTTACCTTTGAAAGTTAATGGTTATGTTATTTATGCAATCCTGTCCTAATAAATGACCTTTTACACTAAAACAGCTGTCACTGAATTATTTCCCGATCCTCATTTGATGTAAAGAGCAGAGACCGGGACCAAGCACAGTGTTACTGGAACAGGGCCCCAGCTAAGCAGTAGAACTGAATCTAATAATCGAAACGGTTGAAGAGGTTCCGATTCCCCCAGTCTCATCGCTCCTGTGAAGCTACGATTGGACTAGTTTGATCGAGTTCTCTGGCCTCGATCAAGAAAACACTGGGTTTAATGCTATTAGCAAACTTCCGCCGGAGTCAGTCCTGCCTAGCATATTTCTGGAAGCGTCGGAGTTCTAGTTCTGAGTCTTCGAGTGGAACCTGCTGGCCACCCAGGAAGCTTCTGAACGCCGACCGCAAGGAGGCGCTGAGCTAGTGTCAGATTCTGCAGGGCAGCAAACCAGGAATGCCTACCCTAGCTCCGTCCACCACAGCTCCCAGTTTCCTATCTTTTTGTGTGCTCTGGCGCTCTGAAGGGGCCTGGGTGACGTGAAGCACTATACAGAGCAAGAAAGAAAGAAAGACACATTAGACTAGAGTTATATAAATTGCGATCGTGGCCAGTGAAAGCAATTATATGTAGCTGTTGGCATTGTAGTTGGCGTCATCATTACCCTCCAATAGATTAAAGCTCAGTAATGCTGTATTAGTTCAGGCCCGTGACTTGTAAGATGGACGCATAGCCCAGCAGCACGTGCTCGAGCCACTAAACTATCTAACCGACTATGTTAAAAGCTAGTCTCCTCAATGAGGAGAAAGAGTAGCTAACATAATAGGGATTTGCCCAAGATCACACACTGGTTCCAAGTGGTAGAGACGATTTTAAACTCTTCCGCCTTGAATATTCAACTCCACTTTCTGCCCTGTTAGGCTGCCCTACAAAGGACCCCATTGATCACTGTCAGGACAGAGCACGGCGTCTCAGAAGCTTGAATGGGACAGCCGCATAAAAGCCATTGTTTTGCCCTCTAGACGTGTCCTGCCCCATGGCTTCCTGCCTTCAAGCTCGGCTGGCGATGGAATGTGTCAGGAGGGGAGGTCCAGTGGTCTTTTTCCAAATTCGAAACGCACCTTCCTGAACAGAATGGTCCTTCGCTCGCTGAGGCATGAAAGGAAACCCTTTCTAGTGACCTGTAGATGCTATCAGCTGACCTGGCCTGACACTATCAAAAGGCCAGCACTTGAAAGCAGCAGTCACTGCTACATCCAACAAAACAAAATGGTGCTCTCTTGCCTCCACTCTTCCCTAGTTTTGACTCCTGTTACATGTTTGCACCAAGGCAAGCATAGAGCGAATCCATTTTGCCTCATTTACGCTGCTCACACAATACGGATATGAGGGAGCGCTCTTCGCGCCAAAAACAGGGGATTTTTTTTTTTTTACTGAGGGCTTCAGTTGTGCACTGGTGGTGCTCCACAATGATGGGTTGTGCGCATTGCCTTTTAGAATGCTGGACTTATATTTCCTTTGCGCTATTGGAACACCACACAAAACAACCCTGTGCAAACACGTGTGCACACGGATGGAACTCACAGATTTTACAGCAGGTACCGCATCTCCTCAGTTTTCCCCTGCTGGTCAAACCTGTCAAAATTTAACTTGGGGAGGGATGCCTGGTAAATACCAGAAAATGCAGAATTTGGTACACAAATCATCAAAATCTTCATGTTATAGCCCATTTAAAAGGCCACAACCTGCAACTGGCAATAATGATTACAAATTATAAATTTTGATCCCCAGAATATTGGACATTAAAATGTTTGATAATTGTCACATTCCTAGCCAGACCACCACTAATGAGGGCCTTAGTCTGGGTCGGATAACAGAGTTTTTGTACAATGGACAAAAAAATAAGAGGATCTGCTTTTGCACTAATTTTGCCCCTTGTGCAATAAGAAGGGAAGCAAAGTAAATTTGTTCCACATTAGGAATGTCCACAATTGAGTAATGTTGATGCAAACTGAGCAAACAGCAATGTGGAGAAGTGCTATATCTTTTCCAAAGTTTGTTTTATACTAACACTCACTAGCAGCAGAATCTGTTTGCCCCACCCCTGACTAAAAAAAGTGAAAAATGATGTAAAGTATATTGCAATCATTTAGGCACTTGAGGAGAAGCGTGGGTGCGTTTTAAATAGCGTCGAATTGTTTAATCAGGGAAACGAATGAGCACTTTTACTAAGAGTGCTGCTTTGTGATGCAGTGCTTTAAACAGAAACTCCAGAACTTGTAATTTACTTGTATGGAATATTTTCAGAAAGGGTCTTAAAATGATGCATATTTTGTGCATTTCCTCCTTTGTCAGTGCAGCCTTCTGAAGGTCGGGGATTATGGTTTTGAGACTTCAATAGCTTGACGCTTTATATCCAGGGCCACTTAATGTGGTTCCAGAGGTGGTTTATCATATCATAGATTTTTTCATTTGCCACATGTTTGCAAAATTAATTACTTCCCACTCAAACAGATCAAGAGTTACTTAAAGGAGCACAACAGTTAGTGCAGACTCTTTCCAAAAGTTAAATGGTCGCCTTTTTATTGACGGTTCTTTGATTCCGGTGTTCAACTGGTACTAAGGAAGTGAAACACATGTGCAGACAGTATTAATGTGTGCTAAAATGTCAACAGGAAAAAAAATAGTGAATGAATGCTGCGCTGAAATGAATTACATTTCGTTGCATGATTTAGTATTTCTGGCTGCATACTTTCGTCAACACTGATACATACCTTGGACTCTACTGCTGCATAGTTCCAGTGGCACGCTTAGACTCCACGTGATACATGCCACCATGCCCAAGCCTCCTCTTTCCACTCAGTAGGTACCAGAACCAGGCAGAGACTGGAAATGAGGAAAGTTTTATAAAGCAGGTGGAATTTTCTTCCTCATCGGCAACTTAGTAAGTCTCTCTCAGATGACAGCAATTATTCCTGGTAATGTACTAATTGATCGCTGACAATTTTTTTCTTTTAAATGCATATTTGTCTTACATATAAGTTTTATCTAAGATAAGTGTCTCGTTCTTGATCGCATCGATTGCAATGGTTTTAATTTATTAAACAATAATGTTTACAACAACAAGACTTCTTAACTGGATAGCTCAGAGGTGCTTGGTCCTTTTTTTTGTACATAGGAGCTGGTGGGTTAAAGAGAGCTGTGGCCTAATGGAAGCAGGAGCCCGAGCCCGAGCTATACATTCCAATAAGATTTTCAACACATAAGTACAGACAAGCCATCCACCCTCCTGCTGTTGTCTGAGCGGTTTCTCCACCTGATAAGTGCACAGGAGATGGCTCCCTGGCCTACTTGGATGAACACAAGGTCGTGTTGCAGTCCAGTCGGTGCCTCCTCCTGTGGTCTGTGCCAGCCAGGTGGAGGACAGACCTTGCCTGCCTCGTTTACTCTTATCACAGGTCTCCCGATAAAAGCCCGTCTTCTTGGAAGGAATGTACAGACCCAGCAGTTAAGGCACATGTTCAATTACTTCCCTTTAAACCCTCCGAGGGCGAAGCTTCTGAAATAAGCCTCTCTTGAGCTACGGTGCCTAATGAGGGGGCAGCTCGCCAAAAGAGCAGGGTCCTCTCCCTGACAAGAATGGATTCTGGTGAAGCAGCACCTTTAACTCACCAGGGGGCCCCACTGTGATATCAGACACAAAGAGGCCCCTCATCACAAAGAACCCGGATGCCATCAGACAGCCCCCGCCCCAACACCCGCCACACGCAAACCGACAAAGACTGTCTGTTTTGCATTGGAAGGATTTTATTTACAAAGTTGGGATTAGAAACACACAGTTAATTTCAAATAAAATTACATCAATAAATTCATGTCAATCAAAATTCAATCAATCAAGTCACAAATCTTGCTAACCCAGGCATCTAATGGATCCATCCGCATCCTGAACTTCCGTTGGACCACACAGGTGAACCGTACCTCACCTGTATCCTTTGAGGGGAGTTCCCCACACTTCACCATCCCTTGTCCTCGTGCTCAGGGTTCCATCTCCTCCGCAAAAACACCAATCCGCCATGGGGGTTGAACGGGGTGGCCAGAAGGGGACCCCTCTGTTGCTTAGGGTGACTTTAGTATCCCCTCTACCGCCAAACTCTAACCTACAACCAGGGGATGGGAGAGGGGGGTTACGCCATTACAGGCCCCCGCTGCCGATGCGGCATCCACAAAAAAGGCTGAGGCCACGGCGGCCCGTGCTCTAAGAGCCGCGCCCCCCCCCCAAATTCGGGGGTGCTCTACCATTCTGAAGAGCGTCCAATCATTTTACCCTACTCCACTGGGCTGTAGCCATGGAGGTTGGCTTTTTAGGCAGGTGGCTGCTGCTGGTGCCTCTGCCACTTGCTGCAGGTTCCCAGGTAATTGCAGCCTGCACCTGTGATCTTCAGGAGCGAGAGACAAAAGAGAGAGACTGAGAAGGCTAGAGAAATGAGAGACAAAGAAGGGAGCAGGGTTGGTTTCAGCCTTTTTGCCAGAGCTGCTTTGGTTTCCTGTCCCACCTTCTAACCAGAAGGCAACAGTGCCAGGAAGAGGACTTTAGGAAGGAGAGAACTTTAAAGCAAATAGCAAAATCAGAGTAAAAGCCTCCGTGGGGCCTCTAAACCCAAGCCTAACTTTGAACAGCTAATACAACTGATACTAATGGAGATAGAGGCCTTTTCATCTGTCTGTTGGAGCCTAATCTTAAATGAGAGGAAAACACCCTGGGACCCATTAGGCACCAAAAAATTATTTTTGCAGACTTCAGAAACCAAGAAACTGTACCATTTTCCCGTCCTTGGCCCCATGTTATTACAGCGGCAACAGCAGTTCCTGATGATGGCGACTGTAAAAGATGAAGACAATGGAATTCTTTCCTCTCTAGCATCTTCTTATCATAACCATGATCATGCCTCACTCATCCATATAACATACAGCAAAACATTTGAAGGCCAAAAAGTAAACATGTTTTTTTTAATCAGTCTTCATTAGTTTTTCATTTTAACAATCAGCATTTATTTAGCATTTTATAATAAATTCTGTTATTATTCACGCATTATGTAATGTAATGTGATAGTATTTATATAGCGCTTACTACCCCTGACGAGGCGTCGAAGCGCTGATCAACGAGAAGCACGCTACTCCAGAACCCAAGAGGAATTAGTGGTGGATTAGTATAGGGAAATATGAGTACAGATTTAGTATTATTGTGAGTTACTTTGAGCAGAGGATATGTGAGTTTGTTAGATGGATTAACTAGAGTAATGGAGGGATAGAGGAGGGAAGAATCCAGAAGTATTAATTGGGAGTTTATAGAAATAGGATGAGGCTTGGGATGAGTAAAGGAGAGATGGAGGAGGGAAGAGTCTGTGATAAGGGTTAGAGAGATCATAGTAGCAGGAGGGGTTTTGGATGAGTCAAATGTGAGATAAATGAGGGAGAATTTAGGAGGATTGTTTGGGAGATCATGGTAGTAAACTGAGGTTTAGGTGAGCTAGATGTGGAAGAGGAGGGAAGAGCTTAGGCAGGGTTATTTTGGAGATGAAAGTAGTAGAATGGGTTCGGATGAGTCAGAGTGGAGATGGAGGATAGATTGATAGATACATGACATATAGGGATGGGTAGACAAAGTAAGGCTTACAAGAGAGTAAATTTATATTCTTTTTAATTATTTCTACTTTTATTTATATCAATCTATATATATATATATATCAATATATATATATATATATATACTTTTTATCATTATTTTATTTTTATTTGATTTATTCATTCACTACTATTATTATTTTCTTTTTTTACTTTAATTTACTTATTTATAATTTGAATTTTATCCATAGATTTTATTTTATTTATTTTTATAAACATTTTCTCTAGTACAGTAGGGCTAGAGTAATAAATAAATAGATATGTAAATACATAGTAAGGGAAGATATGTTCAAGGAATATAATAATGGGTATAATAATATGAGAAGAAAAGTAGAATTGAGTAAACACAGACTTTCATCTGTAATATTTGAAGTTAATTAATAAGTGTACTTTTCCAACATTTATTTCTTTCCTTAATTTTTGGATAATTAAATGCTTATAATAATAAAACATTTGATCAGTGTGATATAAAAACGAGAGCAGGAATTCATAAGTATCTAATATAACAACTTATCTAGAAGCTATACAATGACGTATGAACATGTTCAGCATATAATAACATATACATATAGATGTATATACACACATACATACATACACACATGCATACACACACATATATATATTTATATATATTCATATACATATACATATTTATACATATTTAATCGTGACTAAGTATCCATTTGTTAAACAGGTTTAAAGGGTATGTGTGTAATGTATTGTTATGACATAGTAGCTAAACATATTTCCTAAAGAACTATACATATCTAGAATATACACATAATCAGATTAAAAATATGTATCAACAGAGGCATATGCAGTCCATTGCTGTTTGAATATGGTGGTTATGAAGGAAAGAGCCAACTCTTGGGTAGTCTTCTGAAGACAAGATAGTTATCCATGGATCTTATATTTAGGGGTAATGAATTCCATGGTTTGGTTGCTTGAATGGAGAAGGATGTACCACCTATAGTCTTTTTCTTGTATGGTGGTGTTCTTAGGCAGAGTGCAAAATCTTGAGCAGAGGTTTTTTTTGTTGAATGTATTTGGTTATTTTGTTTCTGATAAAAAGCAGTCCTGTTTCATGTATAGCTTTGTAGATGATACAAAGCAGCTTGAAGGTGGATCTTCTGGCAACGGGTAACCATCGTAGTGCTCTCAAGGCAGGGGAGATGTGGGCTTTTGTCTTTATATGTAATGGTAGGCTGGCAGTGGAGTTCTGAATATGCTGTAGTTTTTTCATAATAGATAGAGATGATCCATGGTAGAGGCCAGTGGCATAATCCAGTTTGGATAGTACAAGCGAGATAGTAGCCTGCAGCTTGTGTGGAAATCCGGAGTTTTCAAGGTGATGAAGCTTGTTCGTGCTAATTTGTCCACTTGGGCATTCATTATTAACTTGGAGTCCATGGTAATTCCAAGGTTTTTAACTTCCTCAGATAATTGAGGAGGTGGTCAGAGATCGTCAGGCCAGGCGCACAGTGGTTCATAATTTTTCCAGTCACCACATGTGAGTATTTCAGTTTTGGAGGCATTTAGTTTGAGATGGCTCCAAGTCATCCACTGATCAACGGCTCTGAGGCAACTGAAGATTTGTGAGTTTTCAATGTCTTTGGGGCATTCCAATTTAAGTAGTATTTGTGTGTCATCCGCATAGTTGTAGCATGCGAGTTAAAAATCATTGATCAGTTCTGGCATTGATATCATGTAGATGTAGAAAAGCAGTGGTGGGATGATTGATATTTGGGGGACCACTGCTTTTGTGAGGTACGGTTTGGACGAGAAGTGGGGAGAAAAGATAATATTAGTTCTGTTTTGAAAGTAGGATGTAATCCAGTCGAGAGCAGTCCCTTCTATATCAGCTTCGTGGAGTCTTTGAATGAGGGTGTCATGGTCAATCGTATCAAAGGCAGCCTAGCGGTCCAAGAGAAGTAGTGCAGCAACTCCATTGCGGTCGACTATGTTTTTAAGATCATCCCAGATTGCTATGAATGCCGATTCAGTGGCTCTTTTTGTGTGGAATACAGTTTGATAGTCTGAAAGTATGGAAGTGTCTTCAATGAATTGTGACATCTGGGCAAATGCTGCTCTTTCTATCGATTTGCTCAGTAAAGGTCCATTTGTGATTGGTCTGTAGTTTTTATGGTCCGGCGTGTCTAGGTTTGTTTTCTTTAATAGTATGTATGCCTTGTTCAGGTCTTCAGGAAAAGTTCCTGTAGTTAAAGAGTTGTTGATGATTCTTCTTACAGGTGTGGCAGCAGAAGTAGATAAAAGAATGTTCTTGAAGATATGTGGTGGACAAGGGTCAGAAGGGCAACCAGAAGGCCTGCTTGCTTTGGCCAAATCCATAGATTCACCTTGTGATATTTGTTTGAAGGATTGTAGAGGCTGGGTTGGTTTATTCTTAGAGGGGATTTTAGGAAAGCGGTTGGTGCTGATGGTTTTCTTCTGTTTTAAATAGGAGTCCAATGTGTCTGCCTTGGTTGTGTGATGAGTTGCCAGTTTGTTTGTGAAATCTTGAGTAATGGGATGACTTTGTTCCATGCATTTAGGTTTTTTGAGATTCATTGAGAATTTTATAAAATTCTTTGGTTGCAGATTTCGCATTTTGAATTCTGTCTGAGTAGTACCTTTTTTAGCTTTTTTGATTGATGATTTGTATATTCTATTAAGTTTATGTAGCTGCAGTTTGTCTTGAATGCGGTTTGTTTTGAGCCAGGTCCACTGCAACCTTCTGATTTGTTGCTTTGTCTTTTTAAGGTCTGTGTTTCTCCAAGGTGTTGGTTTTCTATTGTCCTGTTTAGTTTTCCTGAGTGGCATTAGGATATCAAAAGCTTCCTGTAGCCACTCTGAAAGTTTTGGGACAGAATTAATTGTATCTAGATCTGTGTTGGCTGTTATTTGTGTTTCTAAGTCACCAAAATTGAGTTTGCTCCATGGTCGATAGGTGCATAGTTGTGGGGTGTGTTGATTTGTGGTGTTTAATGTAGGAACGTTATCAAATGGTGGTCTGACCATGTGATTGGTGTGATGCCATGAATGGTAACTAGTTCAGGCTTAGCAAAAATGACATCTAGGATGTGTCCAGCTATGTGTGTTTCTGTGCCCATTGCTGTGTTTGCTCCACTTTTCTGCTTGTTTTTTTGCCTGGTTTGCGCTTTCCGGGTCTTGCAAGTTTCCCTCATCCCTGCCGCTGAGTCCCCTGCGGCCCCACCCCCCTCGCACCTCCATCCGCCACTCCCTCCCGCCTCCCAGCTGCTCCTCCCTCCCACCTCCCCTTCATAATGGCGGCCGCTACACGGTGCTGAGTGTGACCCCCCTGACCTGCCTTAAAGCCAGGAGTACACTCAACACGGCAGACAGCTCTACCATCCTGCCTCCATGACCCAGACCCCGCCCTTGCTGTTGTGGAGAGTTCGAGGTCCTCCACCACCCGCAGGCACCCGCTTGCACCTCATCCCTGGTGCCTAGTGGCAGGCATATCTTGCATTTACTGTACTTTGTATTCTGTTTTGTATTCTGTTTTTTGCACTCTGTTACCCGTACTGTTGTAGTTTTCTGTGCCCATTGCTGTGTCTGCTCTGCTTTTCTGCCCATTTTTTGCCTGGTTTGTGCTTTCCGGCTCTTGCCGGTTTCCCTCGTCCCTTGCGCCCCCATTCACCACTGCCTCCCGCCTCCCAGCTGCTCCTCCCTCCCACCTCCCACCTCCCCTTCTTAATGGTGGCAGCTGACGCGCTGCTGGCGCGCCAGAGGCACGCCTGGGGCAAGCCTGTCTGCGCCCGTCCACGCCTGGACCGTGCCCAGCGCCCGTTCCCCTGGTCCACGCACCTCCTGCATCCCCAAGCGCCTCTACTCCTCCACAGAGCACCTTGCTCTCAAACCCCGCCTACACCCAGGCCAACCCCAGACACACCCATGGTCCTTTCACATGTCACTCATGCCACTTCTCCTGCACTCACACCAACAAGCACCACAACAACACCAAACACCCCAATCACCTAAGCTGCATCCACCTCAATACCCACTCTGTCCACAAGCACGCCATCGAGCTTTGAGACCTACTCACCACAACCTCTCCTGACATCACCTTCCTCACTGTAACATGGATGAACCCCTCATCGGAACCCAACATCGCCATCCCAGAGGGATACAAAATCACCCGAAGAGATCGTATCAACAAACAAGAAGGAGGAATCGCCATAATACCCAGAAATTCCATCAAGATTTCCACCAACACCAATGACAACCTGGACCCCGCAGAGCACCTACACTTTCAGATACACATCAATGCCAACACCACCTTGAGAGGAACCCTCGTCTACAGACCACCAGGACCCCGTCCCCCTTTCTGTGACACCATCGCCGACGCTACCACCTCCCACGCCCTCGCCTCCAAGGACTACCTACTCCTCAGTGACCTTAACTTCCACCTAGAGAGCACTAACGACTGCAACTCCACTGCCCTGCTGGACAACCTCACAAACCTCGGCCTCAAGCAACTGGTTGCCTCACCCACCCACTCAGCCGGTCACACGTTTGACGCCATTTTCTCCTCCAGCAACCACATCGCCTTCACTCACACCACCGAACTCCATTGGACTGACCACCACTGCGTCCACTTCTCCTTCCTGAATCCCACCACACACCACCAACAACATCCTATCCCTTACCACAAGTGGAACAAGATCTCCACGGAACAACTGATTTCCAACCTCGCCCAAGCTCCACCACCCATTACCAACGCTGCCATCCTCAACCTCACACGATGGCTCGACGTATGCGCTAACTCCCTCACCCCTCTCAAAAAACCAACAACACCCGCACCAACAAGACAGCTCCCTGGTTCACCACAGAACTTCAGACTTCCAAACAAGAATACCGGAAAATTGAGAAAGCCTGACAACAAGAACCATCAGTAAGCAACTTCTCCGCCCTCAAATCCACCATGCGCAAACACCACCAGCTCATCCGGACCACCAAACGTTCCTTCTACAAAGAACCCATAGACAACGCGCACAACAGCAAGGAACTTTTCACCATCATTAAAGAACTCACCAAACCCAAATCCTGCACCATCGACCCTCCTCACTCTCAAGACCTCTGCGACTCCCTCTCCAGCTACTTCCACCGCAAGATCGCAGACATACACAAAAGCTTCATATTGTCGCCACCAACCACCTACGCAGCCAACCCGCAGCACCCTGCCGCACTAACGTCCTGAACACCTGGACCCCCACCAACAATGAAGAAACCAGCAAAACCATGAGCTCCATCCACTCAGGCTCCCCAACAGTCCCCTGCCCCCACCATGTCTTCAACAAGGCTAGCCAAATCATCCCTCCCCAGCTCCGGGCCGTCATCAACAGTTCCTTCAAGACCACAACCTTCCCAGATATTTGGAAACACGCCGAAGTCAACGACCTCACAAACTACCGACCTATCTCTCTACTCCCCTTCCCTGCGAAAGGTCATAGAGAAGATAGCAAACAAACAACTGTCCTACTTCCTGGAGGACAACAACATACTCAACGTCTCCCAGTCTGGATTCCACAAAAACCACAGCACCGAGACCGCCCTCATTGCCTGCACAGACAACATCAGGACCAGACTGGACAAGGGTGAAACCGTCGCCCTCATCCTTCTAGACCTCTCCGCTGCATTCAACACCGTATGCCACCAAACCCTTCGCACACGCCTTTTCAAAGCCGGAATTCAACACAACGCCCTGGACTGGCTCACCTCCTTCCTTTCCGAAAGAACACAAAGAGTTTGCCTCCCCCATTCTGGTCTAAAGCCACCAAGACCATTTGTGGGTTCCCCCAAGGATCCTCACTCAGCCCCACCCTCTTCAATATCTACATAGCTCCGCTCACCAGAATCGTCCACCCCCCACGGCCTCAACATCATTTCATACGCCGACGACACACAGCTCATCCTCTCCCTCACGAGGAACCTATCTACCGCCAAGAACAACCTACATGCCGGACTCCTCGCCATCGGATGACAGCAAGCCACCTCAAATTGAACTCAGGAAAAACCGAGATCATCGTCTTGGGACCCAACAAGACAGCATGGAACGACTCTTGGTGGCCTACCACCCTAGGACCATCCCGACACCCACCACCCACGCACGCAACCTCAGCATCATACTTGACTCGTTTCTCTCCATGACTCAGCAAATCAACGCCATATCATCCTCCTGCTTCAACACCCTCCGCATGCTACGCAGGACCTTCAAGTGGATTCCAATAGAAACCAGAAGAACAGTCACCCATGCCCTCATCATCAGCAGACTGGACTACGGCAACGCCCTCTACGCAGGGACCACAGCCAAGCTTTAGAGAAAACTCCAGTGCATCCAGACCACCCCCGCACGTCTCATCCTCAACCTCCCTCGCCACGAGCACATCTCCGCCCACCTCAGATCCCTACACTGGCTGCCCATCAACAAAAGGATCATCTTCAAAATCCTAATCCACGCACACAAAGCTCTCCACAACACCGGACTGGCCTACATCAACGAACAAATCAACTTCCACATCACAACCCGCCAGCTCTGCTCCGCCGACCTCGCCCTCGCAACAGTCCCCTGCATCCAACGCACCACCTCGGCGGCAGATCGTTCTCCCACCTCGCCCCCAAAACCTCAAACTCCCTTCCCACCAACCTAGACCCAGGACCTCCTAATTTTCAGAAAGCGCCTCAAAGTATGGCTCTTCGAGCAGTAACACCTCCCCCCAGCGCCTTGAGACCCTACCAGGTGAGTAGCGTGCTTAAGAAATTTGATTGATTGATGTGTATGGGATTGTGTACAATCTGATGTATGTTCAATGCAACTAGGCCAGTGGTGATAGCTTTTGGATGGGGCATACTGTTTGTCAAACCAAATATTTAGGTCCCCATGAATGCATAGGTTTGAGTATAATGTGATAAGGTTTGAGACTGTATCTAGAAAAGCATCTGGGAATGTTGAGTTTTTAGGTGGAGGTCTGTAAAGGAGGAGAAAGTTACAGGAGGAAGTTGGAGTAGTGTGGAGGGCTTTACAATCTGATATGGAAATGTTGTCTGTTTTACTGAGATTTATTGCTTGTTTGAATATAATAGCTAGTCTTCCTCCTCTCTTGATATATGGTTTTGTGTGATGGTTTGAAAGCATAGAGGAACGGCTTCATGCAACACTGGGGCCATGTCATCTCCCAACCACGATTCTGTTATGAATAGTAAGTCAGGTTGTGTGTCTGTGAGCAGGTCGTAGATGTGGTGCTTGTTTTTTGGGAGTGATTGAGCATTTATGAGCTGGCAGTTTAGAAAAAGTGTGTTAGTGGCAGTGTTGTTTTGTCTAGGAGAAGGGTGAGCAGTACATTTTAAGCTTGTAGCAGGTGTGTTGTTAGTTGTGCTAACTGTGTGAGGGTCACAATAGCCCTGTTTTTCAATATAGTGTTCCTCTTCCAGCAGACGTAGGAGGTATTTTGTTGGGGCTGTGAGGCTGAGAGAGACATGAAGAGTGTACTTTTTTTGTAGGGTAGCCTTATTATGTAATAGACAAGGGGATGCAAAGTTGTTAAGAGTGGCATGTTGTTTATCTTGTTTGCGTCTGTTGGAAGGAGTATGGGTTAGGGGTGGTGGGGGACAAGTGGAACATAATGTAAAGCTCTAAACTGTGCAATGGATGAGAGGCGGGTGAATGAATGTTGCTGTGTTGGGGTGCTTGAGGCAGCTGTTTGTGAAGAGTGAGAATGTAGGGGTAAAGATTGGTCAGGATTTTGTATTCTTTGTGTAGTCATTAAGGTGGGAGTGGGTGTGACGGAAAGTATAATGAAGGTTTGTGTTATTTGGATGTGCTGATGGGTGTGGTCTGTTTTGTTTTTGTAGAATAGAGTGTGTGGATATTGATGTAGTTGTTTTCTGTAAAGGATTTGTATGAGTTAGTGCTGGTGAGTGGTATTACAGTATTACAGGGGGTGTTGATGTCTTTTGGAGACGAGTGTATGATGTGTGTAAAAGGGGATGGATGTGTGTCAGGGGTGTTTGTGTTAGTTGTGATGACTGGAAGAGGTACTATGTGTGGTGGAGTGGAGTATGAAGATTGTATGGTTGTGTGGAATTGGTGAAGAGAGGGGAAGGGTGTTTGTAGATGGTGTGTTGGAAGGGTGGGTTTAGGTATTGTCATGATAAAAGGGGATCTGGCAGGAGCAAATAGTGGATAGTGCTGTTGGTTTGTATGAACAGGGAGTGTATAACTGTATGGCTGAAAGTAATGTATAATGTGGTTTTGTGTTGTGTGGTGATTGCAGGTTGCGTTAGAGGGAATTTGCTGTGAGAATGAGATGAGGGAATAAAACTCATATCAGCATTTCTTTGTGGACATAAAAACAGTGAATCACAAATAAACCAGTGATAGTGCATGACTTTCATCATAGGACAAGCAGTTATATCTCCTTGGTTCAAACACCATTGGCTTCCATGTCACAGAGGCATATGTTGCCATTGTCTGTGGAGGGCAATGTCGCATCTTACCAGAGAAGGCAGCCTGCCATGCCAGCCAGCTGTTGTAGCTCGAAGACAGTCTCTTCAGACAGGAATCAGAAGACACTCAGAAAAGAAGCTAAGTTCTTAATTCCATTTTAGGCCTTTAGGTTACTGCAGCAGCCTGATAGATTATGTTGGGGCTCTATCCTCCCTCCAACTGTAACCAACTCTCAGGGTCCACTGTCAACAGTCTACAGCATGCCCATTTGTCCTACGCATGCAAAAATACATTATACCACCACATCATTCCATGCCCTTACACACAGGACAAACCAGACAAGCCATGTCACTACACCAGCTGCTTCATAACTATTTTGTATGTTGCTGAAAGAGGCATACTTCAGCCCCTTCAAAGAGTGTTTTGCATAGCTCGATAATCCAATAATGTGGGTATTGGTTATACATCATAGTAGCCGTGTAATTAAAGCCTCACAGGAGGTGGTTTGCACTCTGTCTTCTTTGAGAAGTCCAGGAGTAATGGGTCCCATGAGGTAGCATGGCTAGTCCTGCCTTCCGCTCTCTGTTGAATTATGACTAAGTTTTCTTCCTCAGTCCACTTGGGGTCTTTTGACAGCCACACCAACATTTTGTGGCCTCAGAGTATCTTGCATGCAAAGCTATTTGTCTCTTTGCAATCAGAAAGGCCAGGTCAGCAAACGAGAGGCTGACCATATTTTTTTAAAGCCTGGACATAATGCCCATCTGGGATGTTTCAGGTTTATGTATATCAATCATTCCAAAAAGGAATACCACAATATTTATCACTTCCATCCAATATGGTCTCAACATCAGCCATTCCCACCGCATCTTAAAGCAGATTCTGATTCCCATCCTACTCCTAAGGCATTGATCTGTGGTGCCAATGTGCATTTTGATGATAAATTTGGTAGTCAAGTGTTTTGAATATTCCTTCATTCTGCTTTAGTTATAAACCTTTGCTAAGACAGCTGCTCATTTATCTTATTGCCACTCCCAGTTATTCTGAATTTAGACAAGTCACTAATTTTCTCTAATTTCCCAATTATATTATTGAGCATAGTGCCTCGTATTTGGAATTTCTACAGTGTCATAACCCCATGTGAGACAAAAAGCTCAACTGATGGATCTGTGCCATATAATAGATGGAGGGTGTTAAAGGTTAGCCTTTTTCATATATGTTCCCTATACTCAATCCGTGCGGTCATCCATGTTTCCAGACCAGACTTCTATGTGATTTTTCAGACACTGGGGAGTCCACCACATCATGGGCTCTCCAATGCATGTGCTGTGTTTGTTTTCAGTTCAAATGAGATCCTTCCTCCAAAAGTTGCATACTGTGTAAATCTGCTTTGGAAATGTAGAGTATGTGTATTTTCACTTCAGCAGGCCCATGCGTCATCCATTTTGCCAATTTCGATGTGTGGGTTTTATCCTTTTTATCACTGGATAGTCATTTGGTGGTCCATTATAACATAATCCGCCAGTTATTAGAGATCCTAATTAGGTTCCTACAACCTGTCTTCCAAAATAGGTAGCTGGCCTTGTCTGCAGCTACTCTTGCATTATTACCCCTACCAACTCAGTTAATACTGTGTTCAATTCCCTGAAGATGGTATGCAGCAAGACCATCAGTATGTTTGCAAAATAACAGACAAGCCGAGACACCATGATCCTTTTCAGCATAGCCACTCTGTTCTTGATTGATAACAGGAGTTGCTTATGGAAGGAAACTAAGCCCTGAAATGCTGTTAGAATACAAAGCCTGTTACTAGAGATAACATCCTCATCTTTGACCTAAAAATGGACCCATAGGATTTTGAAATTGATGGCTTTCCAGCATAAGGGTATTTCATGTAGATGACATGACTCTCAGTCACTTAAGATCTCATTAGGAACAGGTGTGATTTGTTACAGTTCTCCCAACATCCGAATTTGGCACTTAGGTGGTCATTCTGACCCTGGCGGTCTTTGACCGCCAGGGCGGAGGACCGCGGGAGCACCGCCGACAGGCCGGCGGTGCTCCAATGGGGATTCCGACCGCGGCGGTAAAGCCGCGGTCGGACCGGCACCACTGGCGGGGTCCCGCCAGTGTACCGCGGCCCCATTGAATCCTCCGCGGCGGCGCAGCTTGCTGCACCGCCGCGGGGATTCCGACCCCCCCTACCGCCATCCAGATCCCGGCGGTCGGACCGCCGAGATCCGGATGGCGGTAGGGGGGGTCGCGGGGCCCCTGGGGGCCCCTGCAGTGCCCATGCCACTGGCATGGGCATTGCAGGGGCCCCCATAAGAGGGCCCCTACATGTATTTCACTGTCTGCTGTGCAGACAGTGAAATACGCGACGGGTGCAACTGCACCCGTCGCACAGCTTCCACTCCGCCGGCTCGATTCCGAGCCGGCTTCATCGTGGAAGCCTCTTTCCCGCTGGGCTGGCTGGCGGTCTGAAGGCGACCGCCCGCCAGCCCAGCGGGAAAGTCAGAATGACCGCCGCGGTCTTTCGACCGCGGAACGGTAATCTGACGGCGGGACTTTGGCGGGCGGCCTCCGCCGCCCGCCAAGGTCAGAATGAGGGCCTTAATCTGCCCAAGGTTTCCATGATTGGTTCTCGACCAGAAGTCATGTCACCCAGGTTTAACAAACAGTAGGTCACCCACACAAATTGAAATATTTTCATTTTCCCCAGTAACATTTATAGCACAAAGGGGGTCATTACAACATTGGCGGTAAAAGCCGCTTACCGCCGTGCAGAAGACCACCAATACACCGCCGCGGCGGTGGGAGACCGCCACAGCTATTATGACACATATCACGGAATCCGACGAAATTCAGACACCCACACAAGTCCGCCACACCAAAGGTCAGCGATAAATATGCGGAAACAAATCCTCCACCTCCACGCCAACAGAAACACGCCCATGCTATTACGACCCACGAATCCACGCGGTGGTCTTTCAACCGCGGTATTCCATTGGCGGTACACACCGCCGCGCTCAAAATACACACACATCTCCAAAACACCGCCACATTGGACAATTCCAAATACACACACCTGATACACATACAAACACCACTCCCACACATCCAATACAATATAAAACACACACTCACATCACCCACAAACCCCTACGACCACAAATTAGAGACGAAGGCCAGAGAGAGACAGCACAGAATAGATAATACCATCACACAGAGGCACACTACACCATCACCCACACAACATCCACGCACAAAACACCACATACCACTACACTCACCACACTCATCAACACATACACCACCCCACACATCACACACACCACCCCATGTCACGCCAAAGACACCCCCGCTTCTCCGAGGAGGAGCTCAGGGTCATGGTGGAGGAAATCATCAGGGTAGAGCCACAGCTATTTGGCTCACAGGTACAGTACACATCCGTAGCCAGGAAGATGGAGCTATGGCAAAGAATAGTCGACAGGGTCAACGCTGTGGGACAGCACCCAAGAAATAGGGAGGACATCAGGAAGAGGTGGAACGACCTACGGGGGAAGGTGCGTTCAACGGTCTCCAGGCACCACATCGCGGTACAGCGGACTGACGGCGGACCCCCACCTCCTCCCCCACAACTAACAACATGGGAGGAGCAAGTCTTGTCCATCTTGCATCCTGAGGGCCTCGCAGGAGTCGTTGGAGGAACGGACACTGGTAAGTCTAATCTTCACTATCATATCCCCCACCCTACCTGCATGCTATCACACACCCTCACACCCTCCCCTATCACCCTAACCCCTCACTAATCTACCCATAACACCAACCACCCATCCCAACCCCAAGACCTGCATGACACAACTAAGCATGGACACCCATCACTAAAGCATGCCCACTGCACAGACCCACAACACCCCCCAACCATCACCACACAAGCCCCCACACAGGAATGCCTGCACTGGGGTTCACGCACACCCAACCATTGCACACCATTACACACACACATGCAATAATCATGTTCTCATACCCCTGCAGGAACCCGAAGGAACGTCACCACACCAGAGGGTCCAGACAACACCACTCCACCCCCAGAAGAGGCCCACAGTGATGACAGCAGCTCTGCCCTACTGGATCTTGATGACCAGCCCGGACCATTGTGGGCCTCAGGACAGTTGGTTCCCCTTGCCCAGCCACAGCCCAACACCGAACTGCCACCCTCTGGGAACACCAGCACAGCACCCACCCAGCGGGCCCATACCTCCCTACCCAGGAAAGGTCAATCAGCAGTGTGTCCACCACTACAGGGCACCCAGGCTAACCCACCATCCCAACAACAACAGGGACCTGGGGGCAGTGGTAGTGGTCACACGGTCCAGGGGACGGAGGCACAAGAGCACAGGGGAACTGGGAGGGCTGCTGTGCCACAGGGGGCGGACAGGCTAAGGGAACCCACTCTCCACGGGCCCTATCCTCCATCATGGGAGCATACCACCACTCCCAGGAGACGATGGCAACGGTCCTGGACAAGTTGCAGGAGACCCTGCGTCTGCAGGAGGAGCAGTATTTGTGGTTCAGGGAGGAGCTCAGGACCATCGGCTCCGCCCTGGCCACCATCGTAGGGGTGCTGACGGACATTCAAAAGACCTTGAGGGACACCGTGGCACTCCAAGGGGCCCCTGACACTAGCCAGGACGATGAAATGCCCACCACTTCCGCCGGCGCTAGTGGACAGGACGCCCGCCACAGGACCACCACACCAGCACCCCACCCCCTGCAGACGGACAACCACCACGCAAGCGGGCCCTGAGATCCAGGAAAAGGACAGAGCAAGATGGCAAGACCCCCGCCAGGAAATAAGACTACCCTGATTGTCCCCCCACTGTCCCACTTTGTTACCCTGTCCAGATTGGAACTGCCCCAGCTCCACTTCCAATGACCAGATGAGCAATGTACCTGTGAGACTAATAGACTGGACTCTGCCATGGACATTCTTCCACCATGACCTCTCCCCATTTCACAACCCCCCTACATTTTTATGCACTTCAATAAACACCCTTGAAACCTTAATAATATTGGAGTCAGTCAATGATTGTGAACTTTGTATTGTCAATTACAGTGTTAAAAAAGGTTACCCATTGGAAGGTCAACATACCAATGTCACACATCACAAGCCTTTCAAGGGTGCAAGCTGTTGACACGTAGGTTAACACATTAGTGAAACTGAAATGGAAGGGGACAACTCAGTTAACAAATAGGGAGTGAAATGTAGGTACAGGATAGAGGTAGACGTGTGAAATGTAATATAATGTGAAACATGAAATTGTACTCACCTGTGTCTCATTGAAAATATTGCTGTATGACTGACTCCCTGTTGTCGTTTTCATCTTCATCAGCTTCCTCCTCATCACTGTCCACAGGCTCCCCAGGCTCCCCCGCTGCAACAACACCGTCATCTGGATCATCCTCCTGCAGAAAAGGCACCTGGCGTCGCAATGCCAAGTTATGGAGCATGGAGCAGGCGATGATGATGTCACACACCTTCTTCGGTGAGTAGAATAGGGACCCAACTGTCATATGGAGGCACCTGAACCTGGCCTTCAGGAGGCCGAAGGTCCGCTCGATTACCCTCCTAGTCCGCCCATTGTAGCGTTCCTCTGCCCTGGTCCTGGGATTCCTCACTGGGGTCAGTAGCCAGGACAGGTTGGGGTAACCAGAGTCCCCCAATAGCCATACACGGTGCCTCTGGAGTTCACCCATCATATCAGGGATGCTGCTATTACGCAGGATGTAGGCGTCATGCACTGAGCCAGGGAACATTGCATTTACCTGCGAGATGTACTGGTCTGCCAAACAGACCATCTGGACATTCATCGAATGATAACTCTTCCTGTTCCTGTACACCTGTTCATTCCTGCGGGGGGGGACCAGATCTACATGGGTCCCATCAATGGCACCTATGACGTTGGGGATATGTCCGAAGGCATAGAAGTCACCTTTCACTGTAGGCAAATCCGCCACCTCAGGGAAAATGATGTATCTCCTTACGTGTTTCAGCAGGGCAGACAACACTCTGGACAAGACGTTGGAAAACATAGGCTGGGACATCCCTGATGCCATGGCCACTGTTGTCTGAAAAGACCCACTTGCAAAGAAATGGAGCACTGACAGCACCTGCACGTCAGGGGGGATTCCAGTCGGATGGCGGATTGGTGACATCAGGTCAGGCTCCAACTGGGTACATAGTTCCCGGATTGTGGCATGGTCAAACCGGTAGGTCACGATGACATATCGCTCTTCCATTGTCAACAGGTCCACCAGCGGTCGGTACACCGGAGGATTCCGCCATCTTCCAATATGTCCCAATTGACGGTGCCTAAGAAGGACAACAGCGAAAAAACTGTCAGCATTCCTCCAGGAATGTACCCACAGTCATACACAAGACTACACCAGACAATTAACCCATCCGGGAAAGGTTTTGAGTGTAGGCCTCGGTATGTGTGACGCAGTAGTAAATGAAGCCATGTGGGCCCCTGAAATGGCGGCTGCCTGACCTCTAAAATGGGACAATGGAATTGTGGGGTAACTGCGCTGCCGGGTGACACCGTCGCGGTAGGCGGTCGTAGAGCGTGGCGCAATGCTGCATTGGTTAACATTGGACCTTATGGGTCCCAGGAGCCAATGAACAGGTGCGCTGGAGGTGATGATGCGCACCGCCGCGGACGTCACCGCCGCGGACGTCACCACCATTTTCTATCTGTTCAATCACTAGATACCTGACCTTCGACAGGAGAGGACCTACACTGCTAGTGCTGCTGTGACCTCGGTCTGGAAGCGACGATGGCTGCTGCGTCTGGGGAAAGGGCCCCTGCCTTCACTGCACAGGAGTTGGAGAAACTTGTGGATGGGGTCCTCCCCCAGTATACGCTACTCTACGGTCCTCCAGACCAACAGGTTAGTACACAGGGAGCACGTTGTATGGGCTAGGCCTGGGTGGAGAGGGCTGGGTGGATGAGGGAAGGGGGCAGAGTACATAGAACAGTCATGCATAGGGATGAATGGGCCACAGGGTTAGAGTTGGGAGGGGGCCAATTACAACGACGGTGCAGTAGGTAATGACTGTCCCTCTTTCCTTGTGCATGTCATGTAGGTCAGCGCCCACCAGAAGAGGGACATTTGGCTTGCCATCGCCAAGGAGGTCCGGACCCTGGGGGCCCACCATAGATGGGGCACCCACTGCCGGAAGAGATGGGAGGACATTCGCCGCTGCAGCAAGAAGACGGCAGAGGCTCAACTGGGGATGGCCTCCCAACGTGGGAGGGGTGCCCGTCGCACCATGACCCCCCTCATGTTCCGGATCCTTGCGGTGGCCTACCCGGAGTTGGATGGGCACTTAAGGACATCACAGCAGACACAAGGGGGTGAGTTCAACCTCATGCAATGGACTTTGCGTGCTGTGGAGCTGTCTGGGTGGGGGTGGTGGACTGTGGGTGTCCCTAGGCAAGGCCGAGTTAGGTAGGCAAGGCCCCTCCGTTATGTAGGCCATGTGGCACTCTACCCCAGCTCACAAAAAAGGCAAATTGATGTATAGTTTCCCCTTTGCCATCCATGTGGGCAGATGTCTACCCCATTGCCATGTAGGCCATTTCCCAGGAATTGCATGTGCAGAGGGCAGGAGCATGGCGTAATGCAGGGGGCTGCTGCGTTTGTCTTGTCCGTCAACGGTAGCGGTATGCCATGCACTAAAACTCTCTTTCTTCTGTCTCCACCCTTTTTCTGCTCTCCCTGTCCTTCTGTACATCAGCATCATCAGGCGGAGGTACAGTGGCACCGGAGCACGAGGGAGCTGCATCCCACATGGCCATGGAGGGCCACACCACAGACTCTGATTTCACCAGTGGGACGGAGGGCGAGGGGAGCTTCACGTCAGCCACAGGATCACCAAACAGCGACACGGACTTGTCCGCCAATGGGAGCTCCCCTGTGGTGGCGGCACCATTTGTGCGCCCCACTTCTACAGGTACAGCCGCCACCTCCCCTACCAGCACCCCCCTCCCAGCAGCCCCTCAGCGTTCGCCCCGTGCCCGCTCACCCAGGAGGGCGGGCATCACCTTCGCCCCAGGCACCTCAGGCCCATCCCCTGTCACCCCTGCTGCCCTCAGTGAGGTGGCCATTGACCTCCTCAGGTCACTCACTGTTGGGCAGCCTACCATTGTGAATGCCATCCAGGGTGTAGAACGAGAGTTGGAACACGGTAATGCATTCCTGGAAGGCATTCATTCTGGTCAGGCTGACCTTCAGCGAACCCTGCAATCTCTGGCCTCAGCACTGATGGCAGCCATTGTCCCCGTGTCCAGCCTCCCCCCTCCAACTTCCTCCACCCAGACCCAATCCCCTGTACCCCAGCCCATCCCAAGCACACCTACAGACCAGCATGCACACAAGTCAACACCCAAAAGTAGCTCAAGCAAACATAGGCACCCCACACACCACAGGCACTCACACAAGAATCAGACCCATACAGACACAGCAACATCCACTGTCTCCACTGTGTCCCCCTCCTCCTCTTCTCCCTCCTCCCTCCCAGTCTCGTCTACACACACACCTGCATGCACCACATCTAAAGGCACTAGGACTCGCACCAGGACACCCAGCACCACGAGCCGCTCACCTGCACTCACCACCCCCTCTGCCATATACACGTCCCCTGTGTCCTCTCCCAGTGTGTCTGTGACGCCCCCTCCCAAAGTACACAAACGCCGGCAATCACTCACCCAACATCCATCCACCTCACGACAGCCTCCAGTACCTGCACCTGCACCCAAAACAGCTAAAGTGACACCTCCTACAACCACCTCCTCTTCCTCCACTCCCAGAGCCCCTCCAACTACCCATCCCAGTGTCCGTCAGAAACTGTCCCTATGTCAAATTGACCTTTTTGCCCCCACCCCCCCCTTCCAATTCATTAGTCCCGTCGTAGCGCCTCAGCCAAAAAGCCTCCAGTACAAGTGGTGCGTGTTCCAGGTTTTTGGAGTGCCCCATCCACCAGGGCAGGCAGTAGGACCCGGAGCCAAGGCACTGTCAGCCCACCCCCTGTAAAGGCTCCGAAATTGGAGAGTGGACGACGGGACCGTGTCAAGACTCCTGGTGGTACAAACAGTGAAAAGGGATCCAAGGCGATTGGTGAGTCATCTGTAACTCAAAAGAAGGTGGGGAAGGTCCCGAGGAGGTCTCCCCAACCTGTTGTGAGTGTCGCGGCGGAGAAGTGCGCCATCATTTCCGGCGGTCCAGACACAACCGCCAGCACCGTCGTTACTGGTCAGGAGACCACCGCCAGAGTCATAGCCCAGGAGGGCCCAAGTCTCGTCACTGGTCCGGAGACCACCGCCAGAGTCATAGCCCAGGAGGGCTCAAGTATCGTCACTGGTCCAGAGACCACCGCCAGAGTCAGAGCCCAGGAGGGCTCAAAAATCGTCACTGGTCCAGAGACCACCGCCAGAGTCAGAGCCCAGAAGGGCTCAAGTATCGTCACTGGTCCAGAGACCACCGCCAGAGTCATAGCCCAGGAGGGCTCAGTATCGTTACTGGTCCAGAGACCACCGCCAGAGTCATAGCCCAGGAGGGCCCAAGTCTCGTCACTGGTCCAGAGACCACAGCCACCGCCAGAGTCATAGCCCAGGAGGGCTCAAGTATCGTTACTGGTCAGGGGACCACCGCAACTGCCGGAGTCACAGCCCAGGAGGGTCCAGAATCCCACAGCCCCGCTGGGCAATGATGGAACGTCAAACCACACACCAATGTCCAGTGTGGAGTTCGTCATGCCACACACCAATGTCCTGTGTGGAGATCGTCATGCCACACACCAATGTCCAGTGTGGAGTTCGTCATGCCACACACCAATGTCCAGTGTGGAGATCGTCATGCCACACACCAATGTCCAGTGTGGAGATCGTCATGCCACACACCAATGTCCAGTGTGGAGATCGTCATGCCACACACCAATATCCGTACCAGAACCGCCATGGCAAAGCACCGCTGAACAAAGCCAAGACCGCCATGGTGAAGACCGCTGAACAGGGCAAAGACCGCCATGGCAAAGCACCGCTGAACAGTCCATAGGCAGCCATGGCAAAGCACCGCTGAACAAGGCCAAGACTGCCATGGTGAAGACCGCTGAACAGGGCAAAGACCGCCATGGCAAAGCACCGCTGAACAGTCCATAGGCAGCCATGGCAAAGCACCGCTGAACAAGGCCAAGACCGCAATGGTGAAGACCGCTGAACAGGGCAAAGACCGCCATGGCAAAGCACAGCTGAACAGTCCATAGGCAGCCATGGCAAAGCACCGCTGAACAAGGCCAAGACCGCCATGGTGAAGACCGCTGAACAGGGCAAAGACCGCCATGGCAAAGCACCGCTGAACAAAGCCAAGACCGCCATGGTGAAGACCGCTGAACAGGGCAAAGACCGCCATGGCAAAGCACTGCTGAACAGTCCATAGGCAGCCATGGCAAAGCACCGCTGAACAAGGCCAAGACCGCCATGGTGAAGACCGCTGAACAGGGCAAAGACCGCCATGGCAAAGCACCGCTGAACAATCCATAGGCAGCCATGGCAAAGCACCGCTGAACAAGGCCAAGACCGCCATGGTAAAGACCGCTGAACAGGGCAAAGACTGCCACGGCAAAGCACAGCTGAACAGTCCATAGGCAGCCATGGCAAAGCACAGCTGAACAGGGCCAAGACCGCCATGGTGAAGACCGCTGAACAGGGCAAAGACCGTGTGGGTATGAATAGTCCGGCACATCAGGCATCGTTCTCCCATGTGCAGCTGGGACTGTGACAGGACATGTACTTTCACGGGGAGACTCATCCAGTCTGGGCAACAGTCCCACCCAGTACCAGTTGAGCACTGCATCTACTTGCGAAGATGTGTCTTTGCACTCCCCAGGATGTAACAGTGGGCAACCCACCCACTGTAGAGACTTGAGAGACTGTGGCTTTGTACTCCCCAGGATTGTTCAGTGGGCAGCCCACCCACTGTAGAGACTTGAGAGACTATGGCTTTGCACTCCCCAGGATGGTACAGTGGGCAACCCACCCACTGTGGAGACTTGAGAGACTGTGGCTTTGCACTGCGCAGGATGGTACAGTGGGCAGCCCACCCACTGTATAGACTTGAGAGACTGTGGCTTTGCACTCCCCAGGATTGTTCAGTGGGCAGCCCACCCACTGTAGAGACTTGAGAGACTGTGGCTTGGCACTCCCCAGGATGGTACAGTGGGCAGCCCACCCACTGTATAGACTTGAGAGACTGTGGCTTTGCACTCCCCAGGATTGTTCAGTGGGCAGCCCACCCACTGTAGAGACTTGAGAGACTGTGGCTTTGCACTCCCCAGGATGGTACAGTGGGCAACCCACCCACTGTAGAGACTTGAGAGACTGTGGCTTTGCACTCCCCAGGATGGTACAGTGGGCAACCCACCCACTGTATAGACTTGAGAGACTGTGGCTTTGCACTCCCCAGGATACATCAATGGGCATGGAGCCCCGTCGTGGATCTTGCTTCGCATTCATGTGGCTGAGGTGCCCCCCCTTCCGTTCCCCCTGAGGTGCCTGTAGTGTTTCAATCTGATGCCCCGGCAGTGTTCTCTTGGATTTTGGTCAGGTATCTATTGTGGGCGTCGCCCATGCATTTTTGGACTGTTGGTGCACGGACATTGTTGTGTACATATCTGCACTACTTCTTGTATTGTACATTTATTTTTGACAGATTTCGTGATATATATCTGTATATTTTTTAATGAGTAGTTTATTGGCACAATACAATGTTTGACCGCTATTCGCTTTGTCATTGCATTCTTCCGGGGGGATTGTGGGTTGTTCATGTGATTTATTGTGAATGCATTGGTGTGTATGTTGTAATATGCGAGGGTGGGGGTGTTTAGTGGGTGTCCCCGTAACTTTTGCCTCCCCCCTCCCCCGTGTCGTAGGTGCACTACTCACCGGTATGTTCTGCGCCTACGTCGCTGTTGGTCGTAGATGAGCAGCAATGCAAGGGCAGGTAAGATTTGTAGTTCCGGGTTCATGGAGTCCTCGTGGGATGTGTTGAGGTGAGCATTTTCCCATAGCAAAAGCTGTTTCCGCCGTGTTTTTATCCACGGTGAATCCGGCCCGGAAAAGGTGGCGGATTGGTGTGTTGTGATAGTGTGGGCGGTACATTGTCTTCCGCCTGTCTGTTGGCGGGCGATGTGTTAAAGTGGCTGTCTTTGTTGGCGGTTTCCGCCAGGGTCATAATTACCTTTTTTTGTCCGCCGGCCTGTTTGCAGTATTACCGCAGCTTTAACACCGTCCGCCAGGGTTGTAATGACCACCTAAATCTTTATTTCTAATTGAGCAAGCTAGGGCATCCATTTCCTTTCCCTTTTTAAGTTTGGCCTGCACAAGTGCTTGTGCGCAAGCTTGCAAAATCTTTTTTTTTTTGGTAAATAAACTTAAAAGGGGCTTGGAATGAGCCCCTTTCTTACCTGAACTTACTGCTTTAGATTGTCCAGCACATCGTGTTCACGTCACTTCCTGACGTCTTCGTCTTCTTCACCAATCTTACCGTTGAGTTGCCTGTGGACCTAGTACTCCTTCCGGTCACTTCCTATTGGACACTGCCCAGTGTCCTTCCTGCTGGCTGTGACGCTGAAGGTACTTCTTTTTTCTTCTTGCGTGCTGTCTTCTTTCTTCACTGACATCTTCCTTCATCGCTGCCATCTTCTCTGTCTTCTTTCTTTGTTGCTGTCTTCTTTTTGCATGCTGTCTTCTTACTTCACTGATGTCTTCTTTCTTCGATACCTTCTACTCTGTCTTCCTTCTTCATTGCAATCTGTCTTCTTTTTCTTTTTCTGCATACCTTCTTCTGTCTTTGCTGTCTTCTTTACCGCATGCCCTGTTCTGTCTCCCACGTCTGCACAATTCTCACATCTTCTGTCTTCTTCATCTTCTCTCTTCTTCCATCTTCTGTCTTCTTCCATCTTCTGTCTTCTTCCGTCTTCTGTCTTCTTTCTTCTTCTCTCTTCCGTCTTCTCTCTTCTTCCATCTTCTCTCTTCTTCTCTCTTCTTCCATCTTCCCTCATCTGTCTTTTTCCATCTTCTCTCTTCTGTCTTCCTCTGTGTTCTGCTGTGTTATTTCTTACTCTGTGTTCTGCCGTCTTCTTCCGTCTTTCTCACATGCCAATAGGTTTCGCCTTTGTCTAATTTTCTATGTAACTAGCTTACTAATATTAGAAAAATGTTATAATGATGTTTGTTTTAAATGTAATAAAGTTACATAGAAAAAAAGACAAAGGAGAAACCTATTGGCTTTGCCAATGCTTATTCTACTAGCCACTGGCAAGATAAGAGTAGTTCGGTACACACATGTGCCATGGTTTTGACATTTAACAGTTGAGCCCATACTGTAAATTTATCTCCAATTCCCAGTGGCATCACACAAAATGACGTGGACCTGCAGAATATCTTAGAGATAGTTGTTGTCTTTCAGCTGAGTGGGAGGCCCCTTCCATACCCTGCAGGCATCTCTACCCTGCAGAGGTTGTAGGGGCCGGTGTTAGACCTCTGCCTTCACTACATCACAGGAGTTGCAAGGGCCTGTGTTCAGTGGTGGCCGGAAGCTTTAGGAGGGAGGGAGGGAGGGGGGCAGGCGGGAAGCACACACATACTCATTCTTTCACACACACGCACGCACATCCATTAACAACACTTATAACATTCAAACATGCATGCACACACCAAACATTCATTTTAAAAGATCACACACACTCTTTCTTTCACACACACACGCACGCACATACATTAACAACACTCATAACATTCAAACATGCACGCACGCACTAAACATTCATTTTATTATTATTTTTTTTATAAACAAATTTTATTGTTTTTAAGATGAAAATCACCAAACAATTGGCACAGACAGTACGACAATATCCAAGCATCGTTGACAATTGACAATAAAGCATTTAAAGCATTTAAAGCATTTCAGGGGACATACATCACTTCATTTCTTGACTCAACTTTGAGGGTCGAAACCGCCGCACTGACCTATGGCAACAACCCCAGCCACCTACCCCATACCCTCTCATATTTCTGGGGACAACCCCTTGATTCATATACCGTTTTTTCTTGATTTGCGCACCAGTCCACCCTCCTTCTCCATTTTTGGAGGGACGGAACGGTGGGTGAGCTCCAGGCAGCTGCAATGTCTCTTTTGGCGACCAGCAGGGCCTTACCAGCGAGGGCACAATTTGCCCGGGACTCCCCCATGCCCTCCATCACCCCCAACAAGATTAATTTGGCAGACATCTACAGCTCCAGCTCCATCACCACACTTAGTTCTTGGATTACCTTACCCCAGCATGTTTGCATTACTGGACATGACCACACCATGTGGAAAAAGTTCGCTGGTTCCCCTGCACATCGGGGACACTGGGCAGTGGGACGAAGACCAGCCCAGGAGAGCCTGGCAGGCGTTAGATATGCTCTGTGCAAATAGTAAAATTGCACTGTGCGAAGTCTCGCTGACACAGCTAGCACCCTAGGCACCATCAGCACCTCCATCCAATGGAGTTCAAGCCTCCCGGGTCATTATTAACTAACATTTTATAGACCTGGGAAACTCCCTTTCCTCCTAGATTCCCCATGAGTAGCTTAGTCTCGAGTGAGCTGAACTCCAGCAGAGGGCTTGCTGCCGACAGGTGTGTTCCCAAGGCATGCCGAAGTTGAAGGTATCTGAAGAATTGCGTTCGGGATAGCTGGAAGTCTGCCTGTAGTTCCTGAAATGTTTTCAGTGCATCACTCTTCTACATCTCCTACTAGTGAAATGCCCAACAAGTCCCACTCCGCCAAACCCTCCAACGCCGCCGTTGAACTCAGCCATTTCCCCCGCCACAACAGAGTCTGAAGGGTGACAATAGTGTTCCAATGGGTATGTCGTAATTCTGTGCGCCAGGCCAAGAAAACCCCCCTTGTAATAGCTTCCATGTCCTGGGGGAGGGGCACACCGTATAACATATCGAGGATACATGGGAAGCCCAAAGTCTCCAACTCTACCTGATAGGCCGGGTCTTCCCATCCTCCATTGAACCAATCATGGATCACCAACAGCTGGGTCCCCAGGTAGTATAGATAAGGATCCGAGGCGCCCAGGCCCCCATCATAGATTCCTCTCCGGCAGTGTTGTGCTGCCACCCGGTGCCTGGCCCCTTTCCATAGAAACAACGCAGTAGCGCTCTCCAGGGCACAAAACCATGAGTGTGGGATCGGGAGGGGAAAGCTCTGGAAAACATACAAGAGCCTAGGTAAGACCATCATCTTGTATAGGGCAATGCGGCCCATCACATTTAATGGCAGAGCTTGCCACCTCTGAAAGTCCATCTTAATACGCACCAGGAGTGGGTCCAGATTCTTGACCCATGTCAGCTTTGGCAGAAGGGTCACCCAAGAGCAGAGATATTTAAAACTGAGTCTGTGTAGGGGTATCATGTCCTGCCAATCGAAACAGTCACAAGTGCTCACCAAGGGGACCAGCACTGACTTTGCAGGGTTCATTTTTAGTCCTGATGCCTGTTCAAAGTGCCATAAAAAATGGAGGCCTTGTGGGCCCGATGTACTCGGTTCCCCCATGTACAACAGGACATCATCAGCGTATAAGGCTATCCTGTCCTCCAGAGAGTGTTCCCATCTCCAGCCACAATATATTTGGTCTGTACTGATCATCTGAGCCAATGGCTCAATAACCAGGGTAAATAGAAGGGGAGACAACGGGCAACCCTTTCTCGTACCCCAACGGACTTCAAAAACCGATGACAAGGTACTGTTGATCTGCACCCGGGCCGAGGGGTTTGCGTACAGTACTCAGACCAGGTGGCAGAACCTCGGTCCAAAACCTGCCCTTTGAAGCACCAGAAAGAGAAACCCCCAGTCCACTGAGTCAAAAGCCTTTTCAAAGTCAATAAATAGAAGAGCTAAATCTCGGGGCAGTCGGTGGCATTCGGTGAGGGCAACATGCAATCGGCGGATGCAGTGCTGAGTGCTATGAGTTGCCATAAACCCGCACTGGTTGGGGTGTATGAGTTGCAGCAGAACCCCCTTGAGATGTGTGGCGAGGATAGTGGCGTAAATTTTAACCTAACCGTTAATCAAAGATATCGGCCTATAGTCTGCGCAGTGCAGCAATGGGGGTTGGGTCTTAGGAAGTACCACAATGGTGGCGGCGTCCAGTCCTTCCGGGAAGGCCCCACGCTCTTCTGCTCCGTAAAGAGTGTGAACAAGTGCGGCACCAAGTCCTCTCTGAACGCCTCATAGTATTCCGATGGGAAACTGTCAGGGCCAGGAGTTTTCCCTGCTCCCAATGCCGAAATAGCTGCCCCAACTTCCTCTGCAATGAGAGGTTCATCTAGGATCTGCACCTCCGCCAGAGGCAACCGTGGCAGGGAAACATCTTCTAGCAGCCGGCGGGCATGGTTTGGGTCTATCGAAGCCGAGGCCCGATACAGTGTCAGGTAGTTGCGGGCGAAGGCATCAGCTATTTCTTTGTGGCCAACAACGCGATCCCCTTCCCCATCCTGAATTTCGGGGATGATCCTGGAGGACCGATGGTGGGACACTAACCTGTATAACAACTTTCCAGTTTTATCCCCCCAACTATAGATCCTTGCAGTGCTCGCCCACCACAAAAACTTTGCAGCTTCTAGGGATAGATTTCTAATTTCCTTGTGTATTAATAGAAGCTGTCACAATGTTCCATAGCTGGGTCGTGCTACTTGAGCATTCTCTAAACGCATCACCCGCATTTCCAACTGCTCAATACTTTGGGGTCTTGAGCGCTCCCGCTCCCGTAGCAGGCTGCCCCCACAGTACCGCCTTACTTACGGCCCACAGGGTACCGGGATTGGCCATGGACCCATCATTAAGGGCAAAGTACTCATGCTGCGCCTGTCGCAGCCGCTCAACATTTGCCTCGTCCTGTAGATACCAAGCATTCAGCCGCCACAGAGGCCAAATCAGTGCCTGAGTGGGGCCCAACAAAAATCGAAGGGGTGCATGATCCGAGATACTTTGCGCTAAAATCTTGATCTGTGAAAGGCTAGTACAATCTGTACTGGGCAAAAGTACCAAGTCAATTCTAGATTGCGAGCCACTGTGGTATGAGTGAACTGCCGCCATCTTGGATGCCATACCCGCCAAGCATCACAGAGTCCCGTAGCCGATAGCCAACCCGTGATTCTCGCCGCCATAGCACATCTGTGAGCCGAGAGCGGCCCGCCACATCCAAAGTGGGGTCTGGAGCCGCATTGAAGTCCCCCCCAGCACAGTGTGCCCGAAGGAAGATCCAGGAGTAACTGGGTTAGGTCCTTAAGGGTTCCTCGCACTAACACCGGTGTGGCGTAGACACTGACCACATTAACCGTGACACCCTCTACCTTCCCCGTGAAGGCTACATAGCAGCCTTGCCCATCTTTCCAAACCTGAATTGTCATCATGGGTAAGGAATGATGCAATAGAATCGCCACCCCCGTGACCCCTGCTCAAACCTTGCATGGTGCACTCTATCAAAACCCCTTTGGGCTGAGAAGAGGCAGCGCTCACCCGAGAGGTGCAACTCCTGCAACAGGAGCACATCAGGTTAGTATCGATGTATGAAGGTAAATACTGCGGTGCGCTTAATTTTGTCGAGGAGACTATTAACTTTCCATGAGATGACCTGTGTCGGGCTCATCGGAGTGGTTATTATTGGGTGTCGCAAAGCTACTACTAGGCATGGCCATATCTTGGTCCGCGGTCCTCCCCTTGTTATGCCCCTCTCGGAACTGGACAAATAGGCCCTCATTCCGACCCTGGCGGTTTCAAACCGTCAGGGTGGAGGACCGCGGGAGCACCGCCGACAGGCCGGCGGTGCTCCAATGGGCATTCCGACCGCGGCAGTAAAGCCGCGGTCGGATCGGCAACACTGGCGGTCTCCCGCCAGTGTACCGCCGCCCATTGGAATCCTCCAAGGCGGCGCAGCTAGCTGCGCCGCCGAGAGGATTCCGACCCCCCCTACCGCCATCCAGTTCCCGGCGGTCCGCCCGCCGGGAACCGGATGGCGGTAGGGGGGGTCGCGGGGCCCCTGGGGGCCCCTGCAGTGCCCATGCCACTGGCATGGGCACTGCAGGGGCCCCCGTAAGAGGGCCCCTAAATGTATTTCACTGTCTGCTGCGCAGACAGTGAAATACGCGACGGGTGCAACTGCACCCGTCGCACAGCTTTCACTCCGCCGGCTCGATTCCGAGCCGGCTTCATCGTGGAAGCCTCTTTCCCGCTGGGCTGGCGGGCGGCCTGAAGGCGGCCGCCCGCCAGCCCAGCGGGAATGTCAGAATTACCGCCGCGGTCTTTCGACCGCGGAACGGTAACCTGACGGCGGGACTTTGGCGGGCGGCCTCCGCCACCCGCCAAGGTCAGAATGAGGGCCATAGTCTAATTTTGTCAATTGGTTCTCTGTTCCTTCTGTCTTGTGCGTTAACTAGTGAAAACAAATATGCCAACACAATAGTGAACATTAACCAATTCCTTAATACAAGGCCTGAAATCACAAGCCCCCCAACTCCCACCCCACCCCATACTTCCCCCAGAAGCATCTGTCGCCCATATATGCCATCATCTCACTCCCGAACCTAGTGAGATAAAACAATAACTGATTGAGCAGTGGTGGACCCCTCCATAATGTCGGATCAATTAAAGGAACACAGTTAATGGTGGATAGTCATATATGGCGCTTGTTCTTCATCAAGACAAATGGACAAGTGGCACCTCCCCCCCCCCCTCAGAGTCATCTCTTCTCCCAGGAGGCTACAATGCCAGACTGCAAGACAGGTCTGAGTCGCCAAACATTCATTTTAAAAGATCCCATACACACACACACACACTTACCTTCAGCCTCGGCCCCTAGGTCAGCCAATGAGGGAAAACAGCAGTCCCAGCCTCGTCACAGAGTGGGATGGGGCCATTGAGACTGCTGACTCCACCCCACTCTGTGATGAAGTGTCACTGATTGACACTCACCCTGGATGCTTCAGGGCTTAAACCTGAAGAGCCCAGGTCGAAGTCAATGGGTGACGCTTTCCTCGTCACCCAGGGGAGGGCCTCGAGGCACCTTTGCTGAGCCGAGGAGGTCACGCCCATAGGAGCTGTGACCTCCTCAGCCAAGAAAAGTTCAGCTCAGGTAGCCAGTAGTCTGCATAAATCACGCATGTCTGCTCCTGGCTGCTTGACCTGAACATGAAGAGTGTCTGTCAGACTGACCTTTGTTCAGCCTGACAGACATTCTTCATAAGGGGCAAAAGGTGGGAGGGGCGTGGCCCCTCTGCCCTAAAGGACAGGCCGTGCCTGCCTGTGTTACACCACTGCCTATTTCCATCATCCCCAATGCTGCAAAAATAAAATACCCTTGGGGTTTTGAATGCTTTCTCTACGTCTAGGAAAAACACTGTTGACAGATGTTTGTCATCTGGAATAGGGTTCAGCAACTAAAATAACCTTTGTAGGACTGGGGTGGGGATGTGTTGTGTCCAAAGATAAAGGAACTTGAATACAGATGAATCAGTCATTGCAATACTGTTAATGAACATATCACCAGCACCTGCCCTAAAATCTTTCAGTGAAGGTTTAGCATGGGAAGAGGGTGGCCTTTCCAAAACCGTACAGATTTGCCTTGGAGAGAAAAACTGTGATTGTGTCTTTCATGGTCAGTACTAAGAAACCTTTTGGCATTCCTGCTGTACATCAGTCTAAGAAAAGGGATTACTATGTCTTTGAAGGTAGGGCAAAACCTGGCCAGCAGCCCATCATACCTGGGCACCAGTGACTACTCAAGGCTTGTTTTGATGATCCTGCTACATTCAGATATTCTCATGAAGGAAGTTGTTCAGCGTATAAAAGGGTGTAATATATTGCAAAGATGCCACTGATTTCATTTTGTAAATAGACCTCGTCCCATCCTCTCACTGCAGAATCTTTACAGTGGGTTATTGGGTGTCTTCTTGCACGAGCCATGAAAGATGATCCATCTTTTTGCCATTATTATGTTGTTTAACTTTATCTGAAGTCTAGAAGGTGCAGAAGAGCATATATTTTCCACTGCATTATATCAGTTCATGTTTGATATTGGAATTGGAAACCACATTAACTTCTACCAATTACATTTATTTTGTTATTTGCATTGCATCTCTACCATGGCGCATTTTTTATTAGAAACATGAGAATTTTCCCATTATACTGATATAATTTGTATAATTTACGCAATTTTGAATTCTGCAAATTACTTGGAATGTTATCAGTTATGCCTGCATGGATTTTTCCACAATGATTTAATGGCATAGGACTGGTTTGAGCAGAAAATGGCATCTTGTAGGAGACAAGAAAATGTGTCATGAGAAGCATTTTCTCTATGAACCAGTCACCTTTGAATGCGGGATATGCCCGGTGTTCAGTTTTTACTCAAAATAACTCAAAGTGCATTTTGCCTAAGTTACACATAATTTAGTGTAATTTTGTAAACATTTGAATTATTTCAGAAAAAAATGTATGCAATTTCCTACGTCCTTCATTTTTGACCAGCTATACCGTTGTGATGCAAATGCCTCTGAGAGCCACATTGAACTTGTTCCATTCGTTGTGTGCACCACCAATTGACCCTGCTTTAATTGAAAATAGGTTAACCATGGACATCTTTATCATACCTCTGAAGTCCTTCTCTTGTAGGACTGTGGACTGTAAAATGACCTCAATGCCATACAAGTGAGCTGTCAGAGGAGTATTTGCAGTTGAATCCCCAGTCACCAGATCTGGTATTAGGGCGGGCTGGAATACAGCATTGTTTGCGGGTGTCAGAAGGAGAAGACATAAACTAGGGGGATGGTGAAAGGCTGAAATGTTTCTAGTGTATGGTCAATACCATGAACGTCTAGTATAGGAGTGCAGTAGGGGGATCTGAGGCAGTGACTGAATGACATTTTCAAGACTCCTATGTCAATGACCAGCTGGAGTGGTCAGGAAAAAGGAGAATTGTCTGATGAGTGGGGCTGAGAGGTGTGTGGTCAAGACAGAGTGTGAGCATTACATTGATGTACAAAGATGTGTTTAGCCACGAAGGGAGCTACGCAGAGTTTGAGGCCCATGATCCTTCCCGGGCCTCATAAGCGTAGACAGTGAGTAGTCCCTTGAATGCAATGTGAGGATTACGGCAGGTAAAAGTTTTAACTTTTCCCCAAAAAAAATTCCCTTATCAAAAGCATATAGGCCCATAGTTATACTTTTTTAGCGCCGCATTTGCGTCATTTTTTTACGCAAAAACTGTATTTTGCAAGTTTGCGCCGTTTTTGCGTCAAAAAATTATGCAAATGTGGTGCTAAAAAAGTATAAACATGGGCCATAATTTCTTAACTTCGCTTTAGGCTCGCCTCAGGTTAATTTGGTGCGTGGCCGTAGTACACGCCAGAGGATTTCCTGCAACCAGATGTCCTAGTAGACAGTCTGGTTGCAATTTGAATAAGCTCAGTTGGCCACTGCTTGGCAACTGTCCACTGGTACTTCCCCAATGGTGGATGTCACGACCCTGGTGGGATGAGACTCACAGGAGCGGGCTATAAGTGTGCAGCTGTAGTTTATGAAAGTTTTCAGCTAACAGGTAAGGCTAATAACGTTCACTCCCCCCCCCCTCAATTTAAAACTATGCAACCTGTGCACATCATTAAGCCTGCAATTTTCAAAAAGCGATTTCAGGAACGTTTTTACAACATTTACCCAGTGAGGATGTCCATGAGGCTTCAGTCTATGAGGAAGAGGTTTAACACTTGGCCATAGGACACATGGCCCTGCTGACCTATAGAAGGCCTCAGAAGAGTTGCTATGGATTGTGAGACTGGAAACAAAATGAAAGTGGGTTCTACAAATTCCTCATATCTACTAGGAGGCCGACAAATGGCTTCACATTTACATTCATGAATTAAAATCCAATTCATCTTCACTTTCAAGCTCACACCAGCGGTGCTCATTCCATTTAACCAATTAAAAAATATGACAATGGTTTGAAGTGATTATGTATAACGTGAAAGATTAAGACAAACCCATTAAGGATGGTTGGCTGCTTGTGGCCTTGGGGGCTGCGAGGGATTCAGGACGTTGCTTCTTCCTTAAAAACTCAAAACAGTTGTAAAATATCTGCCCTTTTAGCTGATAATGTGAAGTAACTGCTGGCTCTGTGGATTTTTTCGAAGCATGCTTTTTTTAATCCTGAGACCTGTGATAAGAGTAAATGAGGCAGGCTCTGTCCTCCACCTGGCAGGCAGAGACCCACAGAGGAGGCACCGACTGGAACATGACCTTGTGGGTCTGCATTTCATCCAAGTAGCTCAAAGGGTGCCGGGTGCCGGCTGCCGTGCACTTATCAAGGGAAGAACCCGCCCAGACAACGGCGAGTAGAAGGGCAAGTGGCCTGTCTGTATTTGCTTGTTGGATATCTTGTTGGAATGTGGAGCTCGGAGACGCTCCTCCATTAGGCCGTAGCTCTCTGTAAACAATCGCTTTTATAGAGTAAAATGGGTTCAAGGACGTTGCACCTCTGTGGCTGCGAACAAGAGCTTCACAATACATGGGCACTCATTCATCTTCTCCTTGTTCTGTGCAATGCATTTTTTTCCCAGCATGGTTTGATATCAGAATGCTTCTGTAATAAGAAAACAATGCCAGTTGCCTGAAGCAATTTGTTACAGGTGGCTAATGATGTGAAAACTTCAGCTCCCTGACCTAAGGACCGCAGACTTCAGACAGAGTAACACCATATCGGTTCCCTTGATGAAGCAGAAAATGAAGGTTTTGATTTATTAACGCATAAACGTAGTGCTGACATAATCATGTGTGACATTAACCGAATTAATAAAGATTGTACGGGGACAAAATGTGCCCTCAGAGTAGTTTGCCATCATTTATACGCGTGTTTTATGTAACGTGGTGTATTAGAATTGCACTAATCCGACATAATCATAAACATGTGCTACGATTTGCTTATTTGAAATGCCTTAGCTTAGCATTACTTTAGCGGAGGCTTTGGCCTAGTTGCCTGGTCTCACGGTTTAGATGTTCGTATTTTTCCACTGTGCTATTAAACGTGTATTTCTGCTTGAAGCTGTACTTTTCCACAGAAACTGCTCACATGCTTATCTTAAAGTTAGTGCCAGCATGGCATATTTTCTCTTTAATTCAAGGTCGACTTGCAGGTGCGGACAATGGAGGCTCTGAGAGTAAGCTAATCGAGAAACAATGTTGCAACTTGCGTACCCATCTCCAAGGATAATGTATGCTTAAGTAAAAGCTTGAGAACTGTCGTTTTTGATTGGTCAATTTGAAACTAACCTATGAACCCTCCAATGGAGACCCTACTGGACTTGAACTGTTGTCTATAAAACCCAGGTGCACGAGAGGGAAGCTCTCTATCTTCGGACATCCCGCCATTTTGACTTCGTAGCTACCATGGCCCATTTTGCTGCGACGCCATTTTGAGAAACTTTGATGCTTTCTCTAGTCGAGAGAAAGAGACTTTAATGATTCTTGCCCTAGAGACTTTAACTTTGATTTGCCCCTTTGCATGAAGTAGTAATATTATCTTACCGCCGTGAGGCAATTGCCCCGTTCACCCCTGCCCCTTTGTCCCGGCCCTATGCTGATCGAGAAACGATACCTGTGAGACGAAGAATTCATTGATTGCTGATCGGAATTGGTAATTATGAAAGGAAATTGTAAAATTGCATTGTGTTTCTTTTAGGTAACCAACTGCTGATTTTGATAAGGACCCTAGCTAGGAGTTTTCTAAATTAATGTTGCTAAATTGCTTTTGCATGAAGTCCCACATGCCGATGCTAATTTGAGGTTAGACGAGGATTCCATATGTCGCACGATGCAATTTGAGATCTTGTTATGCTGACTAAATGTATGCAATTAGCCCATTACAGATTATCGTATTAGTGCTTTGCATTGCCATTATCGAATGCCTTGTGATTCAAATGCTACATAGATTACACTTGTTTCGACGATATGGACAGCTATTAATGTTCATTTATGTTTATCATTTGGTGTTGAGACACATCTATATCGTGCTAGCTTTGTTAATATAGGGAAATAAATTCACTAACTTTGCAATAAACTGGTGTGGTTATTCCTGGCTGAAAGGTCAGGGTTCGCCGAAATGTATTCTGGATTAATTGTTAAGTGTTATGTTGTTCAAGGTGTTGCTTATGTCCGTTATTGATTATCGATTTGATGAGATTGACCGATTAAGAGTACAGAGAGTTCCCACTTAGCCAAAAGATTCATCGACCTAAAGAGCGTCCGAACGCAGGTAAATTGTTACCACGTTCCGCTTTATCAGTAGATGGTAGCAGAGGACGGTTACGTCTTTTGGGACCCTGTACTATTAAAGTACATGGTGTCGGGTTAGCGGTTACGCATTTTGAGACCCCACTCGAGAAGTTGAATTAGATTTTCTTGGGTAAAACTGATTGACAGAATGATGATGGGCTAGGTCCACCGCGACTTTCCCGGGATCTCGAAGCTTGCGAATGGAGAGAAAGGAGATGTGGAAACAGCGTTGGCGGTACTAGTGATGGTATGAGTGAAGTTAGGGTTTTGCGCTTGCACAGCTCATTGCCGCAGGGTGTGTGAAAAGGTTGTGAGGATTTTCTTTAAGGATAGCGGAGGCACGACTCCGAGTGTAGAAGTAGAGAAGTCGTCGAACTTCATAGAAATAGCGGAGGTGCGGCTCCGAGTGTGAGAGTAGGGAAGTCGTCGAACTTCATGTGCGTCTGGCGCTTTGTGCATAAAAAGGTCCACGTGGTTGTTGTTGTTGAGACGGGCCCTGCGAGGTCAAGAGACTCCGGAGTATGTTGATCCATGTTGTGGTCTAGGCGGTTTAGTAGGTTGATCGGGCGTGGTCAACAAGTGGGTACGTGTGTTAGGGAGTGAAAGAAACTTCGACTTCGGGCTTTGACAAGATTCTAAGTGCACTAGAACAGATCATTGACAAGTTGAGAGTAGGTCTGCGGGTCAGATTTGCTTGCGAATGTGGGGACTGAGAAAGACGGAATAGCGGCCGAGGCTGGTGAAAGAGATCGAATAGTGGCCGAGGTTAGTGAAAAGTCCCTAAGGTCCTGAAGCGATTATGTTACCCTTCCTGTAGTAAACCGACAGATCTGTTTTAGTTTTTTGTAGCTCGCGATACATGCAAAGAGTTGTTACGGGAGGAACTGAGTGAAGGAGGACTAGCCGCGAGGCTTTGTCAGCCGCAGTGTGTGTGAGTGTGACGTCACTAAGAGCCGCGCTGGGATAGGTTGGTTGGAGAGAAGGGTCGCGCACGGATTGGACGCAGTCCGTGGAACTCGATTGGAAGGGGAAAGGCAGGTGAAGAGTATTCCGGGAATTAAAGTCACCTATTGATTACAAACTTTGTGAAATAACAGTGACCTATTGATTATAAACTTTGTGAATTAAAAGACGAGAAAATGAAATTCCTTAAAGCATTCAGGAGCGCGATGAAGGGAGAGTCTTACATCAAAGCGAGCGTAGGGGAGGAGACGCCGCCTGAGGGCACACCAGCTTACATTGTAATGGAGGAAAAAGGGGTAGCTCCGTGTCTTTGGCTAAAGCAATGGCACAAGTGGACAGAGAAACATGGGAGCGTAGCATTCCCGATACATGGGACATTCAATATAAGGGTCCTAGAGAATTTGAGATTTACGATGTATGACATGAAGGTGCCTCCAAGGCCAGCACAGTTTGAGGCCCTAGCAATCTGGGAACTCATGGCTAGACAGCAACAGAAAAACAAGTTTGAAACAAGGATGAGGAAGGTAGAAAAGACACTAGCGGATGCTAGGTGGGATAATGCGCAGAAGGTATGGAGGTCAGATGTATTGCAGGGAATAAAATTGTTCCCCGCAATTACTAAGGATGAAGAGGAGACAGGTAAGAAAGCTACCTGTAAGACAGACAGGAAGTGTTCCAAGGACAGAGAGGACGAGGAAAAGTTGAGAAGAGAAGAGGAGTTAGAGGATGAGGAGTTGATAATGCAATTGTTGAACGACCGTCCACCACCTTATGCAGAGAATGGACAAGGTCCAAGTACCAGTTCTGCCCCTCCGGCATCGGTACAGAACAGTGAAACGCAGAATACAGGAGTACCATCGGGATCCAAGGATCCGAGCTTACTGCTCACCCCACAGATACTGCAGGTCAGGAGAATGTATCCAGATGTGCCCGTGTTGAAACCAGCAGAACATTATCAGCCGCAGATGCCAGGGTACTACAGCAGTGACAACAATGGAGGGATGATTCTAGATCCAACCGTAAGGGGCGTACAGAATGGTTACAACCCAACAATGGCACAAGCTGAATCAACTCAGTTTATGATGCCTCAAAAGCAGATGCAGGGAGGGAACGCTCATGCTCAAATGACGGGGAGTCAGATGGGCATGCCGGCAATGATGGCCCATAATATGGGGATGAACATGCCTCAGAATATGGGAAATGGACAGAATCCAGATGCAATATCACTGCCCATTACCGTAGGTCCAGTGGTACCTTTGTATAGTCAGCCTAACTTAGGTATGAGCAGTCAGGGACCAATGCTGCAGAATGGGGCGGAAAGAAGGTGCATAGAAAACACTCCAGGAATAACTCCGATAGCGACTCAGCCAACTGGGTCTGGGTCCTTGATGGAGTTTAGTCCCGTATGCGCTCAGTCAACACTGGTGAGGTCGAGCCCCCCACTGATAATACCATTAACATCGAACACTGAAAAGTTGCCGCAACCATCGATGGCAGTCGATGTGAATGCTACACTGATGGGGGTAAATGCGCAACAGCTGTCACAGTGGTTCAACAGTTTAAATTCCACACAAAGTTCAGACAGTGGGAAAGGAGACGATTACTTGAGCAGGATGAGGCTGAACATGGAAGCACAAGAATTGGTGGAAGGGAATATGGGTGTGAACAGGTTAGAATCCTACACGGAAGAGGAGTTGAGGTATCTATGTCCAAAGATCACGAAAGAAGTAAACAAGGTACATAAAAGTTTGCAGGAAGTAGCAGACAGGAACGGGATTGACATAGGCAAGACGAAACACTTGAGCAGGAGCTATAGGTTGGATTTTGGGACCACAGATTTTGAACACATGAGATCAGCAGGCATGAAGGCACACCTTAGAGAATTGTTGCAGAGTGCCCAAGTGTGGAGGTGCTTAGACAAGTGGGAAAGCAGATGGGTAAAGAGGAAGGATAAGAGGAGGGACAGTGCCACAGAGCACAATGAGAAAAGACCGCAGAGCAGCGAGACCATAACCATGTTACCAATGAGGGAGACAGCAGGGGGAAAATTAGTACATGTACCATGGCACAGGAGCGATATTCAGTCTTTTACGAATGATTTTCCCAAACTGAGGGAGAAGCCGATCGAGTGGTATCAACAGACTGATAGGTTTGTGAAGCTTGCCAAATGTCTCTGGGAAGACCTGAACACTTTATTCGAGATTGTGGTTCCGGCAGATTTGTGGGAGGATTGCAAAAGAGCTGTAGGTTGGCCGACAAGTGAACCAGAGAGAGACAGAGAGACGGGTGCACCATCACCTATGGTGATGTGTCTGTACTATAAGGTGATTGAGCATTTGAAGACGAAGGTTGCCCGAAAAATGTGGATTGGCAGAAAATTGATCGAACTGCCCAAGAGGCTAAAGAATCGATTCATAGTTACTATGAAAGGTTGTTGAAGGCGTTCAAGAATTACAGTGGCACGGAAGCAATCGAGGCGAAAGATATGCTTCATTTTGTGTTCAGATTTGTGGAAGGGCTGAGACCAGAGATAAGTCAGATGATAAAATCGCATTTGATCTGCTGGCAGTCGAAACCGATTGATGAAGTCTTGACTTATGCGAAATACTGTAGCGACGAAATTGAGGTGAAACAGAAAAAGCTGAAAGAGAAGGTGATGATGATGCAGCTTAAGGCGGCTCAGACAGGCTTGCAAGGTCTGCAAGGACTGCAAGGGTTGCCAGGGATGCAAGGGTTCCAACAGCAGGTACCGCAACAGCAGCCGCAGTTGCAGGGAAACATGGTGTTTCAGCAACAGCAGCCGCAGTTGCAGGGAAACATGGCGTTTCAACCACAGGCCAGAGGCAGAGGCAGAGGAGGTTTTGTGAATAATGGTCCGGATTTGAACACTGTTGTGACGGGTGTGCAGGCAATGAAGAAGGTGATGCCGTGTCATGCGTGCGGAAACGTAGGTCATTGGAAACGCGAGTGCCCGATGGTGGTGCAGGAAGGTGCAGGTGCAGGTGTAGGTGTTGGTCAGCAAAACAATGATGTCAATGCATTTCAGACAATGAGAGGACCAAAAATGAGGGGTCCAAACCCAAATTTTCAGACCATAAATCAATTGCAGGGATTACAACCTATGCAGCCGCAGCAGATGCAGATGCCCCGTGTGCAGATGACGCAAATGCAGCCGATGCAACAGCAGTTACCTTTGGTACCTAATCAGCAAATGCAAATACCTTTGGCACCAATGAGTCAGCAGCAAATGATGGTTCCTCCACAGGTAACGGGTCAGGTAATGAGCACAAACGGCACAGTACAACAGTTCCCATTACACAGTGAGAGTGGAATAAACAATGTATGGGAGAGTGAAAGCTCAGAAGAGGAAGGAGATTGTGTGCTTGCGGCATCTTTAGAAGTTGATCAAAGGGGTCCGTACGTAGAAGGAAGAGTAATGGGTCATCGTGTCTCATTCTTGGTTGACACGGGAGCCACACGTTCAACTGTTAAGAGCAGTGAAGTACCAAATTTGCCACTCTCAGGGAGGACAGTTCAAGTGGTGGGAGTAGCAAACAGGCATCTGACGAACCCAATAACAGATCCGATACCAGTCAACATTGGTAACTATCAAGGGGTACATCAGTTTGTAGTATGTGACTCAAGCCCGATTGCACTGTTAGGAAGAGACCTATTGTGCAAGTTGGGTTGTTCGATAATGTGCTCGAACGAGGGAATAACAATACAGACGAGCAGTGATGGGGAAGAAGAGGACAGTGTAGAGGGCGATGAAATAGAAACAGTTGACGAAGAGTATCCTCTGATTTGTCTTTTACCAATGATAACTGAAGAAGATATCCCAGCAGAATTACGGGAAACAGTCGGAAAGAAAGTGTGGGACATGACAGGGAAAGAGGTGGGATTGATGAAAGGAGTAGAACCAGTAAAAGTGATGGTAAAGCCCAATGCGATCTTTCCCCAGACCCCACAATACCACATGCCACAAGATACCCTCATGAAAGTTGCCCAACTTATTGACGAATTCGTAAAGCAGGGAGTACTGAAAGAAGTATTAAGCAGCCCATGTAATTCACCGATAATGGGACTAATAAAGCCAAGTGGGAAAGTCCGACTTGTACAGGATTTGAGAAAAATAAATGACATCATAATCAAGTGCTGCCCTGTCGTACCGAATCCGGCTGTGATAATGTTTCAGATCCCTTGCGAAGCTGAGTGGTTCTCAGTCATCGATTTGTCACAAGCATTCTTTTCTGTGCCTCTTCATGAGGACAGCCAATTCCTCTTCTGTTTCAAATTCCTAGACAGAGTATACAGTTGGTGTCGAATTCCTCAAGGGTTCTCTGAGTCACCGTCGATATTCAATCAAGTCCTAAAGAAAGATTTGGAAGAGTTAGAGTTGCCATTCGAGTCAACCCTAGTACAGTACATTGATGACTTACTGGTTGCATCAAAGACAGAAAGTGGCTGCACAGCCGATACCATTGCTCTGTTGAACCATTTGGGAGGGAATGGACACAAGGTGTCTCCTTCCAAACTGCAGTTCTGTCTGAAGAAAGTGAAATACTTGGGTCACCAGATAGAGAAAGGATCGCGGAGAATAATGAAGGAAAGAATTACAAGTGTACTTCAAATGAGTCCACCAAAGACAAGGAAGGAGGTGAGGAAGTTTTTGGGAATGGTGGGATACTGTCGCCAGTGGATTCCCAACTTCTCGTCTCTAGCAAAACCTTTGCTGAAATTGACCCAAAAGGATGCCTTGGATCAGATCGAACTGAAAGGGGATGAGATGGATGCTTTTATTGAATTAAAGGAATGCATGTGCAGGGCTCCAGCTTTAGGCATGCCTGATTACACGAAGCCTTTCACATTGTTTTGTCATGAACGTGATGCATGTTCTTTGTCTGTCTTGACTCAAGCCCATGGTGGCGTAAACAGACCAGTAGCGTATTTTTCAGCTACTTTGGATCCGGTTGCAGCAGCACTCCCAGGGTGTTTGCGCGCCGTAGCAGCAGTTGGTATCAGCCTCACTCAGAGTGAAGGAATAGTGATGGGACACCCAGTAACAGTCATGGTCCCTCACTCAGTTGAGATACTTTTGACCCGCTCCCGAACGCAGCACATGACTGGAGCAAGACTCACAAGGTATGAAACGACTATTCTGGGCTCACCGAATGTGCAGCTGAAAAGGTGCACTACGTTGAATCCAGCTACCTTGCTTCCTGGAGAAAATGCTGAAATTGAGAACGCTGAGGACGTCGAGCATGACTGCCTTCAGGTGACTGAATTTTGCACAAAACCCCGACCGGACATCAAGGATACAAAACTTGATGAAAATGACCAAATTCTTTTTGTTGATGGTTCATGTTTAAGAGATGGGGTGGGAATTTTGAAAGCAGGATATGCTGTATGTACTGTGACAGGGGTCTTGGAAGCGGGATGGCTCCAAGGAGTCTATTCTGCACAAGTAGCAGAACTTGTAGCCCTTACTAGAGCATGTCAATTGTCTGCATTGATGAAAGTCACCATTTACACTGATAGCCAATACGGGTTTGGGATTGTGCATGACTTTGGACAACTGTGGTCACAGAGAGGTTTCCTGACTTCTTCAGGATCCCCAGTGAAAAATGGGGAGAGAATAAGGGAGTTGTTACATGCCATTCAAGTGCCAGCTGAAGTTGCAGTGGTAAAGTGCAGTGCTCACACGAAAGGACAGGATTATGTGTCTCTGGGAAATGCCTATGCAGATCAAGTCGCAAGATTTTGCGCTTTGAACTGTATATTGCTAAGGGATGATTGGAATACAATAAGTGAACCAGAACTCGAACCAGCTGAAGCATTTGCCTTGAAGGTCGTAGATACCATAGAAGAACTAAAAGCACTACAGAATAATGTCAGGGAGGATGAAAGAGATTCCTGGATTAAATCACAATGTATAAAAAGACAAGACGAGCTATGGGTTTCACATGAGGGAAAATTTGTTCTGCCAAATGGTCTCTTATCACAGCTTGCGCGGTTCTATCATGGGCAAGCTCACCTAGGGAGAGATGCCATGATAAGATTGTTCAAAACTGATTGGTTTAACCCCAGATTTCGTCAAGCTGCAGAAGCAGTTTGCCATCGATGTGTCACTTGCCAGCAGATGAACCCAGGAAAGGGAACAGTTGTGAACGCGAGCCACATTGGTAGGGCTAGCGGTCCTTTTAGTCGTATGCAGATGGACTTCATTGAGATGCCTGTACATGGAGGTTTAAGATATGTGTTGGTGATTGTGTGCATTTTTAGTCATTGGATTGAGGCATACCCCACACGTAGAAACGACAGCCTTACATTTGCCAAGCTATTATTGAGGGAGTTAATACCACGTTTCGGATTCCCGATCTCTTTAGAATCAGACAGGGGAAGTCACTTCAATAACGAGGTGATGAAGTTACTTTGCGAAGCACTGAACATTGAGCAAAAGCTGCACTGTAGCTATCGCCCTGAGGCATCAGGACTGGTGGAGCAGATGAATGGTACGCTGAAATCAAGAATGGCGAAAATATGTGCATCAACAAATTTGAAATGGCCTGACGCATTGCCCTTAGTGCTAATGTCAATGAGAAACACTCCTGATAGAAAAACTGGACTGTCTCCGCACGAAATTCTCATGGGCAGGGCTATGAGACTTCCTGCAGTTCCCGCAAACATGCTTTTGAATATTACAGATGATATGGTGTTAAACTACTGCAAAGGTCTGGCTGACGTGGTTCGCTCTTTCTCTCACCAGGTGGAAGCGACCACCTTGCCACCGATCCAAGGTCCAGGACACGCACTGAAAGCAGGTGACTGGGTCGTGATAAAGAAGCACGTGAGGAAGTCGTGTCTGGAACCCCGTTGGAAAGGCCCTTTCCAAGTGATCCTGACAACAACTACCGCTGTGAAGTGCGCGGGGGTTCCCAACTGGATTCACGCCAGTCATACAAAGAAGGTGTTGTGTCCCACAGATGAGGAAGTTGAAGCGCTGAAACTACCAGTGCTTGATAAAACGGTGCCGAGTGTTGAGACAGAACAAAAGCGAACTGAAAACGAACAAGCAACAGCAGGAGAAAAAGAGATATTATTGGAGAACGAGGAGTCCGACTCACTTGGGGAAGACCAAGGAGAAAGTTCAGACAGAGACAACGAAGCTGCAGGTGACAAAGAGCCTGAAGCCGCTGAGGGTAGCAAAAAGCCTGAAGCAGCTGAAGGTGACAAGGAACCTGAAGCAGCTGAAAGTGATACAGAGCCTGAAGAAAGTAACGGTGACGAAGGGCTCGAAGAGAGTGAGAAGGCAGGAGAGCCTGAGCAGAAGGGGGCTTTCCCAGAAACAGACGATACAGAAAAAGAGAAGGAAAACGTGACTGATTCCCCTGAAGGTGGGGACAAAGAAGAGCAGAACGAAAAAGCTCAAACCTCTACAGAAAAGGTCGCAGGTCCATCAAATGGACACGGTGCAAAAAGAAGACTAAGTATCTCACCGATAAAAGAAAAGGGTAAAGAAGGTTTGAACGAAGGAGGAAGGCCGAAAGTGAAAGAGAAAAGAAAGGAAGTGACTGTCGTGGAACAATCGTCAAGTGAAGAAAAGGACTTGGCGAAGGAGGAGAGTGCCAGCGAAGCAGAATCGAAAAGAGAAGCAAAATTGAAAAGGAAAAGGATACCAAACAGTAGGTATTCCGGTCCTGAATGGGCATATGCAGTAAACGATGATTGGACTGATGAGTTTGTATCCCTAAGCATCGAGAACGAAGAAGAAGAAGAGATACCAATAGAAAAGAAAAGTTTCATAGACTCTGTTGATTGAAACGGAAGTAAATGGTATTGCTTGCTGCAATCTAACGTGAGACAAACAACCAGCTGAGACATTGCTAAACCGAATTGAGACAAATGCTGCTAACCGATAAGTGACTGGCCTTTTGAAGAAGACGGTGTGAACATTGTGCTCGTTCAGCTTTGTAACTGAATTGCTAAGTAGTTTCATTTATAAGTGCTTCTAGCTCTCTGATTCTATACAGATCATGACGCAAAACAATAGAAAGAAATATTGTAAATACGTGTGTATAGGCTTGGTACTAACATGTGTACTAATAATAATGGCAATTGTGTTTGGAATGCATGGAAAGGGTGAGAATGAGACTATTGCTGCTTCTACTATTGTTCCTGTTACTGTCACTGAACTAACACCATTGAAAAGACTAGCAATGGATGAGAGGCTCTTGCATGATAAGAAAGAGCTTTCGTATAACGTTTTCTATCGCTTACTAACAGAGTATGTTGAGACTATGGATGCGAAAGATTGTTATGTGTGTACACAGATACCGACATCAGTAAAGGAAGGGGTGACTTATCACCACATGCCTCTTACATATGGGATTACATGTAGTATAGTAATGTCTAGGTTTTATGGTCAAATCTAACATACAGTATTTTTTCTCAAATTATGATGTTACCTTTGCTTATGTTCCTATAATAGCGCAGCTAAGCGAGACTGCAAAATATTGGGATTACAAAATTATGAGGGACTTTTTCGAGCCAATGCAACCTTTTGAAACGGCTCATGCTCATAAGGAGAATCTTACTTGCTCAGTCTCTGCTGTAGAAATAAGCTTTTTAGATCGCACAGATGATAGAAGGGCTCAAATGAAGGCGAAATTAGAAAAAGAACTACATAAGAGGACTTCAGTAGATAATTATGACTTTGCTGCTATAAAGACACAAGGGAAAATTGCTTTAGATGCTTGGCATGTAGGGAAATTTTGTATATATCGAGGTGAATCTTATTACGACAATATTTTTGTAGGAGCGAGTGAATGCAAACATACGTTTATCTTTAAGGCCAAATGGACATTCATGATGGACGGACTTGACCCTGTCATTCCAGGGGTGTATTACATTTGTGGGCATAATGCCTATTATCGTCTTCCAAAGGGATGGTGGGGAAGATGTTATTTGGGTATAGTGTTTCCAAAGGTTTATCAACTGGATGACATATCGATGATTGAAAAGACACCTGGATCCCATCGTATCCAGAAAAGAGAGACCGCAGCTGCTGTGGTAGGTGACATATTTGGAGCCATGATTTCTTCATTGGGAGTTGTGCTGAATTCCATCAAAATAAGAAAGTTGTCTACTATAGTGGATAACATGTTGACAAAGTTTTCAGGTGCTATAATCCTGATGGATGCTGAACTTGCAGCGGAAAGAGCTATGACTCTTCAAAATAGGCTTGCTTTAGACATTCTTTTAGCAAAGGATGGAGGCGTTTGCAAAATGATTGGTGCACGTCACTGCTGCACCTATATACCTGATAATAGTGTGAAAATAAAAACTATGCTTGCTAATCTAACAAAAGAAAGTGCAGATTTGAAAGAACTGAAAGAACCAGGAGTGTGGGAGAAGGTTGGAAAGGGACTTGCTTCAGTGGGACATTGGATTGGGGGAATTTGGAATGGAATATTATTGAAAATAATAGAAGGGATATTAATAGTGATAATTTGTGTATTTGGAATTTGGGGAATAAAAAGGGGAATAATAATGATTATGGAAAGAATTAAAAGAAGAAAGGAGGAGAAAATTATGAAAAGAATGGCAGAAGAATATAAAGCGCAAACTAGGGGAACTAAAAGGAAAAGGGAGCTGACAGAATTTTAATGGGATAAAATTTGTGGGCTAAATTTGTGTGATGACAAGTAGTCATCAGAGGAGGGATTGATGAAGCAGAAAATGAAGGTTTTGATTTATTAACGCATAAACGTAGTGCTGACATAATCATGTGTGACATTAACCGAATTAATAAAGATTGTACGGGGACAAAATGTGCCCTCAGAGTAGTTTGCCATCATTTATACGCGGGTTTTATGTAACGTGGTGTATTAGAATTGCACTAATCCGACATAATCATAAACATGTGCTACGATTTGCTTATTTGAAATGCCTTAGCTTAGCATTACTTTAGCGGAGGCTTTGGCCTAGTTGCCTGGTCTCACGGTTTAGATGTTCGTATTTTTCCACTGTGCTATTAAACGTGTATTTCTGCTTGAAGCTGTACTTTTCCACAGAAACTGCTCACATGCTTATCTTAAAGTTAATGCCAGCATGGCATATTTTCTCTTTAATTCAAGGTCGACTTGCAGGTGCGGACAATGGAGGCTCTGAGAGTAAGCTAATCGAGAAACAATGTTGCAACTTGCGTACCCATCTCCAAGGATAATGTATGCTTAAGTAAAAGCTTGAGAACTGTCGTTTTTGATTGGTCAATTTGAAGCTAACCTATGAACCCTCCAATGGAGACCCTACTGGACTTGAACTGTTGTCTATAAAACCCAGGTGCACGAGAGGGAAGCTCTCTATCTTCGGACATCCCGCCATTTTGACTTCGTAGCTACCATGGCCCATTTTGCTGCGACGCCATTTTGAGAAACTTTGATGCTTTCTCTAGTCGAGAGAAAGAGACTTTAATGATTCTTGCCCTAGAGACTTTAACTTTGATTTGCCCCTTTGCATGAAGTAGTAATATTATCTTACCGCCGTGAGGCAATTGCCCCGTTCACCCCTGCCCCTTTGTCCCGGCCCTATGCTGATCGAGAAACGATACCTGTGAGACGAAGAATTCATTGATTGCTGATCGGAATTGGTAATTATGAAAGGAAATTGTAAAATTGCATTGTGTTTCTTTTAGGTAACCAACTGCTGATTTTGATAAGGACCCTAGCTAGGAGTTTTCTAAATTAATGTTGCTAAATTGCTTTTGCATGAAGTCCCACATGCCGATGCTAATTTGAGGTTAGACGAGGATTCCATATGTCGCACGATGCAATTTGAGATCTTGTTATGCTGACTAAATGTATGCAATTAGCCCATTACAGATTATCGTATTAGTGCTTTGCATTGCCATTATCGAATGCCTTGTGATTCAAATGCTACATAGATTACACTTGTTTCGACGATATGGACAGCTATTAATGTTCATTTATGTTTATCATTTGGTGTTGAGACACATCTATATCGTGCTAGCTTTGTTAATATAGGGAAATAAATTCACTAACTTTGCAATAAACTGGTGTGGTTATTCCTGGGTGAAAGGTCAGGGTTCGCCGAAATGTATTCTGGATTAATTGTTAAGTGTTATGTTGTTCAAGGTGTTGCTTATGTCCGTTATTGATTATCGATTTGATGAGATTGACCGATTAAGAGTACAGAGAGTTCCCACTTAGCCAAAAGATTCATCGACCTAAAGAGCGTCCGAACGCAGGTAAATTGTTACCACGTTCCGCTTTATCACCCTTCACATGGTCATCCGGTGAAGAATGAAGAAGCCAGATCGCCCGCTGGGCTGAATTCCAGCCTGTTGTGCAGGGTCTGCAGTTTTGAAACCAGGACATGTTGCAGAGCCTCCCTGGGACACACACCTGAGGAGGCTTCCGAAGCCTCTTCTGTTTTTTCCCAGGTAGAAAAGGCCACTCCTTCTACAGTCCCTGCCCTCTCGAATCTCCTCGATGGCAGGTTAATCTCTGACAGCATGAGAGACCCTCCAAGCCTGGCAGTCTCAGAGGCTCCACTTCTTTTTGTTTCCACGTTGTCATGTCTCTGAGAATCACTGGCACTGAGCGGATGCCTGCCTTCTGGTGAATGCAGAGCACAGAGATAGTGCTTGGATGCCCAACTAACCACTAGGGTCACAATATAATGGAAGGAGGTGGCGCTGGTCTGTCTGCAGGTGCTGTTGTCTCAAAACCCCTTCCAAGAATAATTCTGAAAACCCAGAGAAAGCACAGAAATGTTCTCTCTGTTGTGCCCACAGTACACGTTAAGCGCCTGTGCTAAGAAAAACATTTAAACTATGCTACAGCACGAAAAGACATCAGCACTGAACAGAAAATCTAAACAAGCATTAGGAAAGCCAATAGGTTTCGCCATGCGAGATCTATTGGCTTCGTCAATGTTTGTAGACATTGCACAGCAGCGCAGGCTGCTCTGCAACAGAGCTTGAAGTAAAGAAAAAAACTGCTATGATGCAGCCAGCGTTGACTGTGTCACAGAGTTTATTTTTCTTTATATGTTGTGGGGGGGGGCAATAACATTGGGGAGGTGGGAGGGAGCACCAGCAATGGACAGTGGGAGTTGGGTGGGGGGATAAGTAACACGAGGGAGGGTGCAGATAGGGAGACTGACTGCTGACACATGCACTCTTTTACAATGCATGGCAAAAAAGTAGAACAAAAATTAATCTACCTGCAGGAGTGCTTGGCCAGTGTAGGGACACTGGCTGAAGACAGGAAGCTTTCCTAGGTCCGTATTCCATGGTAGGGACAGACATTGAAGCCCCAGGAGAAAGCAGGATGTTAGGAGGAGGAGACAATGACCAAGAGAAGAGGGCAATGAAAGTAAAGGGGAGTAAAGGGGAAGGGAAAGGTCTTCAGTTTTTAATCAGACATGGAATATCGCAACAGTTATTGCAATTAATCTTGGAGCTCTTTGACCATATAAAGTCACTCAGCCTTAGGTTGACTGTCTTCACAGGGCGTATGAAACTTCTTGATCACTTGCAATAACCGTATAGTGTGCAATTGAAGCTGTTTTAACCCATGCGTTTATCCTTCCGTGTCTAATTAGAAAGCCTCAACCAGTTATGGAAGCTTTAGCACCAGTAGTATCCCAGATATTTAATCAAGAGGGACTCACCATTACACTCCCTTTCACAGCCATTCTTTTTGGGTATGTAATAAAGAAGCATCTAATCTCGTACCTAGTACATGCTGACTGGCAATGGTCTCCATTACACACCACACAAGTACCTTTCATTTAATTTCCTTTTTCTTTTTTTCAATTTGTGAAGCACTTTTCAATGCTACAAAAAGGTAATATTCATCGGTGCAAATGAGGAAGTACTGTGAATTCGGATGGAATTTATCAGTTGAATATAGATTCTCTTAACAAAAGTATTGAAACTAAAGAGACTGTTCCTTTATTTAAATACAGTTACTACTCAGGTTTTACCTTGGAACAGACATCTACTAGATTTTCCCAGTCAAATGGATACAGACATCAGAAGCAGATCCCACCTTGCATTCATTTGCTGTGAAGCCTTTAGCTTTTTAATACCGTCAATTTTTATAACCGTTTCATCTTGATTCAGTCGAAGACTCCTGACTCAATTGAATAAAAGGTTCCCAAACTATACCTACAAACAGCCCATGTGATTTTCTCACAAATAACCATGTTTCATTTTTCTTACAACAATATGAATCCAGAAAGATTGGGGCTGTAATTGACTACCAAAGCAAATCTACACTTCTTGGCATCAATGGCTAGGCCGCTTTTACCTTGAGCACAATTCAAAATCTCTACCTACTGGGATGGTGAAAATGTACACATCCAAAAATATAACATCCACAAATTAAGAAATGACTAGGTCTGGTCCTTGTATGCTCTTACCTCCTACTTATAAAACGAAAAGGCAAATTCTCAAAAGAAAATTAACATTCAAACAAAGGTGGCTGTGGAACTCAATTGTCCCAATTGATGTTGTTTACCATATGTGCCCAGGGGTTCCCACACAATTGTCACCTCAAATTGAGTACCCAATAGTACTCAAGTTGATGCTGGGAATAACAAATGCAAACCCCTCCTGTGGGCAGCCATGCAGATAACCAGAAGATAGTTAGCTCCCCAGACTTTGTCAGGCTAGTCGCAATCAATAACGAAAGCTAATTGCCTTATACATATCATTAAACATGAATAGCTCTAGCCTACATTGGTTGCGAGCAACCATCATGCCCTAACAACACATGACGTCCTACATTTCCATGGGCTTCATATAAGCTAGGCTTAGAAGAGTGGTTCTTCTTGGGTGCTTTCTTTTTTTAACCCCTGGGAGACTTAAGGTGAATCCAATTTCTCCCTGGATACTCGGCCGTTGGAACACACTGTAATGTGAAAGGCTGTTTTTAAATATAAATGTTTTTCGTTGTGTCATTACTTCTAGGTATTAACCGTAATGCAACTCACCTAATAATTGCTGCAAATAATCTACTAACATTAAAAGAAGTCAAAAATTATTATGTATATGACTGAACATGACTTATCTACTCAACCTAACATACTATTTATTACTAGCACTAGGTGCTTTACATTACTCAGTATATTTACTAAGATGTAATCGTAAAAAACAAATCATCTATAATAATCACATTAGAGTGCACTCCAAGGGGCAAGTAACAAGATGAATTTCTGTATTTTAATGACTATCCTGTCTGGATAATGCCAAACAGTTGTGCATTTTATAAATGTTTTTGCTTCTACTGCTACTACTTTACTACTGCCCAAAGAAGCTCTAAACATAATTCACTGAGCGAAACACGTGTCAGCAGTAAGTGCTCATATAATTGCTGGAATAAAATGTTTTCCTTGGGCCTGCATTGGGCCTGCATTGGATTAAAAAACACAGAATTTGGGCAAAATTCAGCAGAGTGGTTCAGCCTCCACGTTAACATGAGCTATGAGAATTTACTGGGTAAGTAGTTTACCACCACATGAAGCATATAGTAACATTATTTACTGTTCAACAAAAAATACCAAAGTTGCTTTGCAGCACTGCATTGTGGGGAAGAGAGAGAGCAGGAGAGCGACATTTCTACGAAGGTGTGGCGCTGTTGCTCTCTCACTCAGTGCAGGCGGACTATAGGTTGCATTGCACCACGCACACACCCATACACCATAACGTAAGGGTGTCTGCATGATTTCTAGTGTAGGATTTGTACTGCAAGGGTACTCTTCCAGTTCAAAATACTATGTGTAGTTTAAAACTTTTCCAATTTTGCATGTGAGCTTTAGAATACAGCACACATGTAAGGTTCGGAGAAAAAAAACTTTTCTCCAACATTATACCTGTCTCAAAGTGTAAACGTTTGACACAAAGCCCTGTCTACATATGTAAGTAGAACTTTGCCTCTTAATCCATGGGTGGTTGCATGGGAAAGTCCAAGTACCAGAGATGGGACTCCCATGTGACACAAAGTAGCACAAAGCAACACATAGAGCTTCTTTGCACTACTTTATGGCTACTTTTCAAAGCAAAAAAAGTGTTGCACTGGAACGTAAATCTCAAATCAATACTGTGCCAGTTTGCATTACTTTTGCTGACATTTCATAAGTGCAAAGTGTTGATAAAACTGGTGTGAGTACCATTCTCATTCACTGTTTCCCAGGACGCCTGTTTCTCATACATTAGATGTAAAAAGTTGGTGGAAGCTCGGTGGGCAGATGGTGCCAAATGTAAAAATGAAACGGGACTAGTCTAGAGTTTTTCTCTAGCAATGCCCGCCACTACTATTGTCTTTAAATCCTATGTCCCTCCTCCCATTTATCTTTTAAAGATTGAGAGAGGATATGACAAACTGAAGAAATCATCTTGTACCATAAAAAAGGCCCCAGCTCCCTTGCATTTCTCGTTCCATGACCAGAGAAGATGGCAGTGTCAACGCTCACTGCCCTCAAGAAGGCATCCCTAAAATTCTTCCCAGTCATCTTTAAATGATTTTTTCTGTGTCACACCTGGAAAGCACACTCATTGCGTTCCAGCACGTCGATTAGCATTCTGCAGGCCCACATCCTGTTTCTCAGCTCGGAAGCCCTCCCTAATCTCAGGGATAAATGTTGATAAAGTCACAGTTTGGAAACAAATGAGTGCATAACGTAAAGTAATATCACATCATATGAAATAGAGATTTAGGGCACGATGTACATAGGTTTGGCCTTGTGATTACCAAATGGCAAATTTTTGTGACTCGCTATTTGGTAGTCGCAAACACACACGTACTAATTTGCTTTTGATACATTTTGTGATTACCAGTGGGCTGTAAATAGATCTACTTCATTAATATTCATGAAGTAGGTCTCACTTTGTGACCCATTGGGAATCGCAAAAATCTCAGAGATATTGGCCTGCTGGGGTCAACAGACCACCATGGCCCTCATTCTGACCTTGGCGGGCGGCGGAGGCCGCCCGCCAAAGTCCCGCCGTCAGATTACCGTTCCGCGGTCGAAAGACCGCGGCGGTAATTCTGACTTTCCCGCTGGGCTGGCGGGCGGTCGCCTTCAGACCGCCCGCCAGCCCAGCGGGAAAGAGGCTTCCACGATGAAGCCGGCTCGAATCGAGCCGGCGGAGTGGAAGCTGTGCGACGGGTGCAGTTGCACCCGTCGGGTATTTCACTGTCTGCGCAGCAGACAGTGAAATACATGTAGGGGCCCTCTTACGGGGGCCCCTGCAATGCCCATGCCAGTGGCATGGGCACTGCAGGGGCCCCCAGGGGCCCCGCGACCCCCCCTACCGCCATCCGGATCCCGGCGGTCCGACCGCCGGGATCTGGATGGCGGTAGGGGGGGTCGGAATCCCCGCGGCGGTGCAGCAAGCTGCGCCGCCGCGGAGGATTCAATGGGGCGGCGGTACACTGGCGGGACCCCGCCAGTGGTGCCGGTCCGACCGCGGCTTTACCGCCGCGGTCGGAATCCCCATTGGAGCACCGCCGGCCTGTCGGCGGTGCTCCCGCGGTCCTCCGCCCTGGCGGTCAAAGCCAGGGTCAGAATGACCACCCATGTCTGTGATTGCTTTTAAGTAATGCAATATTTGTTTTTTTAAATGCAGCCCGTTTTACTTAATGGAAAACAGGATTTGTTTAAAAAAGACAAATTAAAAGTTTTCTTTACATTAAAAAATATGTATATTTTTACAACCATTCTCAAAGGGGAAGGGGTCATTTAGGGACCCTGTCCCATTTGCGCATGGGCTACCACCTACTTGAATTAGGCAGTAAAATGTGAATGTTTTGCGATAGCATGTTGGCCACAAAACAGTCACACATACCACTGAGATTCGGTATTAGGAAGAGATGCTTTAAACACACCCCTTACAAAGACTGACTTGCAAAACCGATTTGGGATTTGGTAGGGCCTTTATACATTTAAAAATGCTTTTTTCCAGTCACAAACAGCCCAATTCTGCAAATCGGACCATTTACGAGCTAAAAAAGGTTTGTATTTCTGTCCCTAAGAGAGCCTTGCTGACGGTCTGCTTGCACTGCAGAGAGGTTTTCTATTTGGACCTCCTAAAAGTTCACTTGCAGGCTGCAAAGACATGCCACGAAAGCAAGCCTGTATTTTTGTGGCAACAGGACCTGGTGAAAGCAGCCCTGACTTTAGGTGGAATCAAAAACCTAATAAAAGGCATGTAGAATGATATAGATGGGTAGCAGTCAGTACCTTTGTGGTTGTTTTCCACAAGGACAACAAGAGTGAAGCTTGGGCTTGCCATGATATCAGTTGGAGCCCCATGTTGGACAACTCCACTCTGCTAACAACTACTAATAGCTGCCCATCAAGAAAGTTATGCCATGTACGGCCACCTTCTCCCTTGCTCAGCTGATCTCCTGGAGATCCATCTGAGGTGATCGAGACTGCAGACATCTAATTACAGTTGCACCACTTTACTGGTGACTGTGGAAAACCAACAAGACAGGAGCGGATGGGAAGGAATTGCTTCTCTGTGAGGTGGCACATCAGTGAGAAACAACTTTTATTTTTCACTGTTGTGACCTCAGAGCAATAATTATTCAGATTTTGACTCTGGTATTCAACCCAGACGCTTCCAGTGCTATGCAGTTCTCGATACAACAATATGCTTCATGTTACAAAAACCCTGGGTGTTTGCAAAAACTGGTCCTCCACTACATTAGATGCCAGCCAAGAACCTTCGGTAGGCAACTTTACAGCTGCATAACAAAACTTTCAAGCATCGCAGACAATGGGCAGAAAACTTTGGTCCTAAATTAAGAGACCCTAGCGCCACCTTAGTGCCACCATAGCGTAATTTTTTTTACACTAAGGTGGCGCAAAGTGGCTTTTTACAATCGCCATTGTTACAAAGTGGTGCAATGCATGCATTGCATAACTTTGTAAACCCATGCACCACATTATGCCTGTGCCAGGCATAATGTATGCCAGGGGGGCGTTCCCTCGTTGGAGGAGAAAAGGAATGGTGCAAGGAAATCTAAGAGATTTCCTTGTGCCATTTTTTCCACACATTTAACGCCTACTCAAAGCAGGCGTTAAAAGGGGACACGCCATTGAATGCCATTGAATACAATGGGCCCCTTTGTACTCTGCAGGAGTAGCACCAAAATGTTGGTGCTACTCCTACAGAGTACATTAATATTGTCAGGAATTCTGATGCTATTGTCCCCTACCCTGTGCCATGGTGCACCGTATTTCAATTACTGCACACACATGGTGGCGGCAGGGGGGCACTAAGGGGCGCAAGGAAAGCCACTTTCCTTAAATCAGGCCCTTTGTGTTTTCAATCCAAATACTGAAATGAAGTAAACTTGCCTCAGGATAGAAGCAAACTACATACTCTCAAATATGGCCAAAAGGACCTTCAATTAAGTAAATATGTGCAAATGTAATGGTAATGAATGAAACATAAAGGATCAGTCTTCACATCTGGATGGAGCCTGAGGGCCCATTCAGAAAGAATAGACATGGGTAAACGAGAATCCACTGGTGGAATTGCCTTCACCATGGGCATAATATAGTGCAAATATTCTATTGGTGGATCCTCTGCTAGATTTAACACTTTCTCCAAAAAAATTACATTTTCATTTTCTGCCAAAACTTTAGATTAGGTCCTAACTGCCATTAATCTTTTTGCTCTCAGAGAGATAAAAATGTGCTCCAATGGGAAGTGGATGCCAGGCAGAGTCTCTTTCTTAAGAAAAGCCTGTGTTAAATAAATTACATGACATGAAGTGATTAATGCTAAAGTTAGTTGGCCTGAAGTGCTAAAGACATGAGTTAAAACATCTATTTTAGACACTTCACTAGCTATCCGATCTTATGTCATCAATGTATTTGCCTGTGGTTATTGGTGCTGTAGTTCTTGTTTGCTTCCATAGATCCACTTTGGCAGACATACCTAATTGCAGTGATTGGTGCCAGACAATCCCTGGAATGGAAGCCTAGTGTTCTGATGCCATTCAGCTAGGTGCCAGCCATACATTAGTTTAATTTGTTTACCTTCGGCTTGATCCTCTTACATACGGGGTATAGCTTCGCTCATTATTCTGTATGAATGGCAAGAAAGAAATGCCCTCTAGGATATTGGGATTTGTGGACCCACATTAATTGGACGCATATTGATAGTTAATTTAGTTTTTGTGAAAGTTAAGATACAAAAGAAGCCTCTCACCGAAGTTTATGGTAACGTAAACAAATATGTTGTGGGAGACAGACAGAAGGAGTGCAATGAACTTCTTATCATTCCACAGGAAGGGCTGATCACGACACCTTTGCAGTGGCGTAACACAAAATGATGCGTCCCCCCCTGCAGAATGTGAAGATAGGCCCTTGAGTCTACCATATCACACTCATGTTCATTGGCCATGGGCTGAATGGGACAAGCTGATGGGGTGACGGGACCTTGAAGGACTGGGGGCCTGCTGTACCATAAGGTCCACAGGGGCCTGCGGTAAAGCCCTGCACCTATCTTCAGTGCCCCTCCATATTGTAATTCCATCCCCAACGAAAATTGCTACTTAATTAACCTATATGCTCTTTTCTTACGAACTTTTCATGGAAATTACAGCTTATTTTCTAAAATAGATGTTTGTGGTTTTCTGTAATCTAGAAACTTTGGGCCTGATTACAACTTTGGAGGACGGTGTTAAACTGTCCCAAAAGTGGCGGATATACCACCTACCGTATTACGAGTCCATTATTTCCTATGGAACTCGTAATACGGTAGGTGGTATATCCGTCACTTTTGGGACGGTTTAACACCGTCCTCCAAAGTTGTAATCAGGACCTTTGTCTGTTAAATTATTCTGTGGATACAATTATAAATGCTGAAAGATGTTCTTGCTATGCGAAGCACACCTGCAAGCCTTATGTACTCAATATAAAACCAGGATATAATTAGAGTAAAAATAAAATAAACGATAGCATTGAATACATAATGATATAAGGAGTCGATGTTTTATCGTCTCCAGAGAGGCAGCACAGACTGCCCTTCGACGTTTGGGTTACATCAATGGTCTCCAGTATTTCCCGTCTCCAAACTCATCTTCATTCCCCCTCCCTGACTCCTCGCCCTCCTCCGACCCCTTTCCAGAGTTAATGGAATAGATAAGATACTGATTCTAACTCAATTGTACAAAATATAGCAAAGGCTATGCAAATCTACATGAAGAAATAGGGATTTATTTGGTTACTATGGGGCTGAATGGAACTCTTCGGAGGCTTTGTTGGACTAAGTCACTGCAGAAGAGGCCAGAGCCCCTCTTCCTCCGCCTTTGAACATTAATGACATTGTCTGGAGGCTTTGAAGTTAATCTTGCACTGCACTTTGATGTGAAGTGCCGGATCGGTCTGAGTATTTTGTTTTCTGTAGGTACGAGTCACGCACCACGGTCAGTTCTCGACACATCCGATTGTTTTCAAGTTTTTACAGTTTGTTTTGACTTTTGTTTTTCGTGTTGGGACTTGTTTGGTCAGTACAGTAGACAGGTACTTTGGTCGAGTGTGCCTGTGTGTGGGTAGTTAGCATGTTTGCGTGTCTATTGAGGATAGCGTTTACAACCATTCAATAGGATCTAGCACAGGAGAGGGCACAGTTTGTGGCCAGATTACATGACCTGCTCCAGTGATGCTTTGGGCCTCATCTACAAAAATGGCTCAGCGCGGTGCCGCAAGCAACCTTGCTGCACCGAGCTGCGTCATTTCAAAAACGCAGGGATGCAACATATTTATATACGCCACATCCTTGCGTTGCCCAGCGCCAATGCAGCCAATGTTGTGCCATGGTGCAAGGATGGCTGCGTTGTGGGGGATATTTTTTTTGTGCAGGAAGGGACACCTTCCTGCACAAAAACAATCTTTAATGGTGATTTGCTCCTTCTATGTACGCTGCAGAATGCAGCACATATAAAAAAGAGAAAAAACGAGGAGAAATAAAAGTAATTCTCCTCGCTGCACCACTCTAACGCCTCCCCTGGGGAGGAGTTAGTTTTTGGGGCTGCCTCAGGTATATGATTTCTCATAAATCTGAGCAATGGGTGTTGCGTGCACGCCACTCAGCCGCAGAAAACTGTGTTGGGTGGCCCATACTGAGTTTCTAACTGCCTCCCAGAGGTCTTGGGAGGTTTGAGATGAGTACTCCTGTGGTGGATTGAGACTTGAATGACTAAAGTAGGAAGGTAAAAATCTTTGACCTGGTTGCTGTATCCGTTGCGGTCTCCTTTGTGGTCTAGCAGGGCCATTAACTGTCATTGGCACTGTCTGCTTCTTGGTGCAGTTCCTACTTAAAACAGTAACATTTCATATCTCCGATTCCCCTTATTGATTTTTTTGTCATTTTAGTGTCATTTTATTTATTAGATGCTACTCATTTCTTCTAATTCAGTTTAGAGTTTTCATTTTTCTGTATTTTGGCTTTATTACTGTACTGGTACTGCATAAATACTTGACACCTTGCCCAAAGTTAAGCCTTGCTGCTCTGTGCAGTGAGCTCATGTCTTTGAGATTTCAACTTGACAAGGGGTGTGATTATTACTTGAGGTGGGTACTTCCCCCCTCAACTAATACCCCAATTTCTTACACTCTTCCTAGTGTCGGCCAGCATTCTTAAATTATAATGTCTGTTACAGACTTTTAGTGCCTGCAGGGCTTAGCTAAGAGATGGCATCATCCTGAAATCCAGTTTTATTTCCTTAAGCTCATCCCCGTTACCTTCACATTGGATTTCATGGTTCAACACTTTCAGAGCTTGGTTTTCCATAGCTCATCTAACAGATACTATTTCAGTTTGAGTTTGGACTCTAATGACTTATTTCAACCAACAGAGTTTTGTAGACAGTACTCCCTCCTCCTCCAGACTTAGATTTCTTTGGGTTTACCAGTGGGAAAGAAACTTCTTCAGGATGCCTTGTGACCTTTTCTTTTCTGTCATAATGAGATGTTTGGTAATAATTTTTCGTTGTGTAATTACTTAAGTCTCCTCCTGGGCGAATCCCCAATTACTCCCTATCAACCAACTAGTTTCAACTGTTCCAGTATTGGGACTGCTTGTAAGAATTTATTAAGTAAAATTTGTTCAGTATATTTGCACATTAAGCAGGAACAACCTGAAAAAAAGTCTGTGACAATAAATAATGAAGAGAGCTGTCAATTTGGCTGCCACATTGGTTAATGTAGAGTTCTCTTATTCACACTTATTTTAAGATGGCCACTGCCGTAGAGGAGTAAAGTTATCATTCAGTGATTTGGCTGACTTTACTTTGTTTAGCTGCTTTAGCAATAGGAGGATTTTGTCAGCATTGCCTTTCCAGAGGGAGTAACCCACCCCATAAATCCTAATCCAGGCCTTAAGTCATTCCATAGCCTCCAGTGCTATTTTCAATACTCCTGGGTACCTGTTGATTCACTGGAACCATTTCCTCTATTCAAAAATTGGCTGGGGGGAAGAAGTAAGGGACCAAGCATGCGCTGTCACTTGTGAGACATTTTGTTTACTTACAGGTGGCCTAAAGCCTGCCCATTGCCTACCATTGGTTGGCTTCATCGTCACTCTCATTTTCTTGCTTTCTTTGTCAGCACATGATTGCTTCGCTTTTTCTTCCTATGTTTGTTCCTCCCCTGGAGCATGGCCCAAGTACTGCTTCATTGCCCACTGTATGTCCTTCCACTGCTCAACAGAATATGGAGGTGCATTTGTTTGTGTTTGTGTATGTGTTTGCAGGCCACCCCGGAGACCTGCCCTTTGTTGTTGTTTGCCCTATTGTTTGTTGCTTGCCGCACCCCGTTACCCCCTCCTTCCTCGCCCACCATCCGGTTGGTGCTTATCCCTGTACCCCTCCACTGCCACCGGAAAAAAAAGCATTGGCTAAGCCAATAGATCTCACCTACACCAGAGCTATTGGCTTTGTGAATTTGTTTTTAGCCATATAGGCAAAAACAAATTATAGAAAACAATAAAAGATTCCTCTGCCAAGTATTTAAAAGATGGCAAAGCTGTTTTCTATTCATTGTTTGCAAAAGGTACATCATCTTCATTGGCACACAATTATTTATTCATTTGATTAAATTTTTTGTTTTTCTAGAGTGAATGCTGATCCAAAGGTAGGGAAGGATGATTCAAAACAGCAGACAAGCATTGGCAAATGAAATGGGTTTGGCATTTGTTCTGCGTGCTTTGGCTTTGCCAGTGCTTGTTTCAGGACTAACTGTGAGCGCAAACAAAAGTAGATTACATGCTACAAAACAAGCATTGTCAAAGCCAATAGGTCTCACTTTGCTGAACTATAGGTTTTTTACCAATGCTTTTTTGCCAATGGTATAGGTCGTCAACAAAAGAAGAAAAAAGGAATGATGATTCCTCTGCAGGTGTATGCATGCATGATAACATATACCTGTGCGTGCATCACATGCATGAGCATGCCAACAAAATGACACAGGCGCCAAATGTGTATTTATTGATCCAAGATGACAGACACAACTTGGCTTGCTAAATAAAGAAAAATACATTTTATTTGTGTGAAAATGCTTTTGGGGTGTGGGTGGCCCAGCAGCAGTTGTTAGCGACTGAAGTTTCTAACACAATTGTGGGGAAACAATGGAGGAGCAGGTGCAGGATAGGGGAAAGAAACAGGGATTAGGGGGGTAGGATCATGCAGGCATGCAAAATAGTTTTTTCGAATGTGGAGAGGCCCAGCAGCAAATGGCAGCTGCTGTGCCTCTAAACAACATTAAAATAAAATATATTATTGAAATGACAGTGAAGGGTAGAGTAGAAACAGAGGAGCAGGTAGTTTGCAGGTATTTGGGGAGGGGAAGTAGCACATGCGAGAGCAAGAAAACACATGCAGTTTCATTGAGTGTATAACAAAAAAGAAAAAAGTAGTTACCAGAATGTGAGAAATGGAAAGACACTAATCAGCCAATCAAAAGGCTGGTAGAGAAGCTATGCACCAGGGGAGAAAAAAACAGAAGTGGAAAGCAGACCATTGAAAAAGAAGCAGGTAAATGAGAAATAGAGCCAACTAATGGTAAGCAATGGACAGCTCTGCGTCCATGTTTTTGGTGGGATCCACAAGGTTTTTCACATACAAACAGCTAAAAAATGATTGTAGGTGAGCACTAAAATAACCATTGGCAAAGTCAATAGATCTTGCCCTTGTGACCTATTGGCTTTGTCAATGTTTTATTAGCCACGCTGCTCACGGTTTGGCTACGCTTAAAAAAATGTTTAAAAGCCTTTGATGTGGCCACCCATATTATTTTGAAGGCATGGGCACTATGTCCACAAAATGACGCTGACAGTTTTATTTCTCTTTAGTTACCGAACTGAGCAGGATCAACAACTATTAAGAAAATAAATCATGCAAAGCAGGGGAAGTGGAAGCAACATGAAGTAAGGTTGGGAAAGGGATAAGCAGCATGGGGAGGGTGGGGGGGAATACTGAAACAACATCAATCAATCAATCAGACAGGAATTGTAAAGGGTGACTAATCACCCTCGATGGTATGGAGGCGATTGCAGGTCTCAGCAGCTCATTCGAATAGCCAGGTCTTGAGGTCTCTATGGAATTCCGGATGCGAGGTGATGGTCTTGAGATAAGAGCGGAGGCTGTTCCAGGTTTTTGCTGATATGTGGGAGAAGGCATATCCTCCACTTCTGCTTCGGTGGATATGTGGAGTGTGGGCAAGCAATAGGAGGCAGAGCATAGTTTTCTTGATGGTTGGTGGAAATTTAGGTGGTTGTCAATGTAGGTGAGTCCTTGGTTGTGTAGAGCTCTGTGTGCTTGGGTCAGCAGCTTGAATATGGACTTCTTCTGCACGAGGAGCCAGTGGAGTTGGGTGAGGTGTGGTGTGATGTGGTATCATCATAGAGGATCGAGGATGGGTCTGGTTGTGGCATTCTGTATGGTCTGAAGTCTTTGTCGGAGTTGTGAGGTGATTTTTTATATAGAGAGAGTTGCCAAAGTCTATTTGACTGGTGATGAGGGCCTCTGTCATGGTGCATCACGTGTGAGGGGGTAGCCAGTTAAAGATCTTGCATAGCATGTGCAGAGTGAAAAAGCGGGCAGAGGAGATTGGGTTAACCCGTGATTCCATGGTGAGCCTGTTGCCAATGATGATTCCAAGGTTTCTGGCATGTTCGGAGGGAGTGTGTGCGGGCCTAGCTCTGAAGGCCCCTTGGAGTAGTTCCATGTGTTGCTGCTCTTGCCGAAGATTAGAACTTCAGTCTTGTCTGTGTTTAATCGGCAGCATTTGTCATGCATCTATGGAAGTTGGTTTTGGTGGTGGTGGAGTTGTCGGTGAGCGAGTTGAGTGTTGTCTGCCCAGGAAACTATGTTAAGGCTGTGGGATCTGACGATAGCTAGTGGGGTTATATGAATTGAAAAGCGCAAGGCTGATGGATGATCCGTGGGGAACCCTGCAAGTGATGTCCTTTACTTCGGAGGTGAAAAGAGGTAAGTGAATCCTCTAGGTTCTTGCAGTGAGGAAGGAGGGGGTATACCTAAGTGCGTCCCCTTGGATGCTGAAGTGGTGGAGTCTTTTGAGCAGAGTGTGGTGGGATACTGTATCAAAGGCTGCAAAGAGGTCGAGAGGGATCAGGGCCACTGTTTCTCTTCAGTCAAGGAAGGTACAGATGTCATCCTTGGCTGCGATCAGGGTGGTCTCAGTGATGTGATTGCTGCAGAAGCAAGATTGGGAGGGGTCGAGTGGTTCTGCTCCAGGTAGGAAATGAGTTGCTTGTTGATGTTTTTTTCCAGTACCTTAGCAGGGAAAGGGAGCAGGGATATTGGCTGATAGTTATTGAGTACGCTGGGGTCGTTGTTTCTTTTTTGAGTAGTGGTTTGACTTCTGCATGCTTCCAAGTGTCAGTGAAGGTTGCAGTGGTGATGGAGGTGTTCAGTAGAGTGGTTACTTCCTGGACAATTCTTTGATCTTAGAATTTGAAGATGTGGTGCAGGCAGGGTTCTTTAGGGGCTCCGAGTGGATGATTTCATGGTGGAGGTGGTGTCCTTGGTGGAGAGAAGGTTCCAGGTGGTTACTCTGTGGTTGGTGTTTGTTGTGGTGGTGGCTACTCTGTTGCTGAAGTCCATAGGTGTCGGTTGGGATTGGAAGTTCCTGTTTACGGCAGCAATCTTGTCAGAGAAATTGTTAAGGTTGTCGGACAGCTCCCCTGAGGATGTGATGTTATTTTCACTAGCCGCCAGGTTGGAGAATACCTTAATGATGTTAAAGAGTTCTTTGGTGTTGTTGCTACTGGTTTTGATACGTGTGGCTAGTGCTGCTTTCTTTGTTGCTCTCAGCAGGTGATGGTAGAGGTTGAGGGAGGTCTTAAAAGCTACCATTTCGGAGGTAACTTTGCTGGCATGCCACTTCCTCTCCATTTGTTGCTGTCTTGTTTAGCTGTTCTGAGAACAGGGGTGTACTAGCTAACCTTTTTGGAGTGTTATCTCTGGAAGCTGCTTTTGACAGGACAATGCTGTCAGCACAGGTGGTGATCCAGGCATTAAGGTTCTTTACTCCTTTTTCATGGTCGGTGGCAGTGGAGGGGCTGGAGTTGTTGAGGGAGTCAGTCCAGTTGGTTTCTGAAACTCTGCTCCACACCCATTTGGGGGCGCTGGATGTCTTGAGCCTTGGTGGTGTTGGTGTGGGGGCTGGAGATGTTGAACCTGACGTCTGAGTGGTCATTCCATGTGAGTTTGGTGAAGTGGCTGTATGTGACGCCCCTGCTGGAGGTGAAGATCGGTCTAGCCTGTGGCCTGTGTTGTGCGTAGGGTCATAAATAATCTGGGTTAATCTGAGGCAGCTCATACTTTTGAGAAGATGTGCGGTGTCGTTATCGTTGGTGTCTTTGATGTAGAAGATAAGGTCTCCGAAGAAGATGCAGTCCTTGGGTTCTAAAGCTAGCCGCACTATGAAATCTGCAATTTTGTTGTAGAAGCTGGTGCACCGGCCTGGGGGTCCTTATGCTAGGGTACCTCTAATGGTATTCTTGTTGTCCATGTAAAGCTTGAAGTTGAGGGGCTCCCTGGGGATGGTAATGTTGCCGGTGTAGGTAGTGCCGTGTATGGTTTCCTTGTGGACTATGGTGTTCCTCCTCCTGGTTTGCTGGTGCGGTTTTTGTGAGCGATTTTATATCCGTTGGGGATTGCTGTCACAATGTCTGGGACACACATGGGTTTGGGCCAAGTTTCGGTGAGGGAGAGGATGTTGAGTGTGACGGTAGTAATAAGGTTCCATAGTTCAGTGGAGCGCTTGCACATCAAGTGTGTCTGTGGAGTTGATGTGTTGCTTCTGGCGTGTTGTGGTGAGAGTTCATTGAGGGGCTGTGTGGCGTGATGGTGGTGATGCAGAAGAAGGCGCATCTTGCACAGGAGAACGGTCTTACTACTGAGTGCGATGCAGCATGGCAGCAGCGTTTGCTGGGTCACTGGGTGTTTAGGGCATGGACACCAAGTGAAAGAAATGTTCAGAGGGCAAAATTGACAAGCAGGGACATGAATAAAAGGCAGGCAAGTGACAATCACCCCAGACATAATGAGTGATGCAATTAATGCTTGAATTCATCTTATTCACAGTGAATCACGTTTTTATAGAAACAAACAGGACACTGGCATAACAATAGCCCCTGTGGTGTGGAGGGGCTCCTGAGCGCCAGAGGGCCCCCAACGGCATTGTGCATGGATGCCAGGTGCCTCGTCTGAGAGCTCCGGACATGGTACGGAGCGTGAGAGGGTTGGACGGGGCTCCATGTATTTTGCAGGGAGGTGTGGGGGCTCAAGTTTCGTTACGCCACTGAAACAAGGGTGAGTAGAGCCTCAAAGTTTAACCTCAAAGCTGAGCATACAGTTGTTTTACTTTGCATCTCGCGAAATTCGCAGTTTGCTAATTGATTTGTTTTCTGCCTGATAATATACACATTTTGATGTTTTTCTCTGTTTTTAGACTTATTAACTTTATTTAGTTTGCAAAAATTGAATACATTTAAAGGAACTCACCCAAAATTACAAGAGTAATAACATCACTCCTTTAGACACCCATAAAACAAAGCTAACAGTGTAACCAAAGGTGACAAATAAGGCACATGAGAACAGCAGTCCTGTCTTCTGCTGACTATCTGGAAAGAAGGCTTGTCCGAAAAGAAGTTATTTATTTTTAGAAAATATTTGAATACATTGACGTCTGTTGGGTTCCTCTTCCACACAGAAAACAGAGCTTAATGTGTACTAGTAGATGCATATGGTTGGCAGTCATACAAATTTTTGGGGTCCGGCATTTATAGGTCTTGGAGGTTGCCTGAGGTTCCTTTACCCATCCCACCACAACGAGGCAAGGACAAAATATTTATAAAATCTTTGTTTAGGTTTAACACACAAGAAGTTTAAATGCAACACAAAAATTATTTATCACTTCAAAATATTATGCTTCCTAAAAATAAGGTGAATTAGAATCAATATGCATATATACAAAGACACTGCTAACCATACTTCCCATTACCATTAAAAATAAACAATTCTAACCCCAATAAGACCACATGACTACATTTTGTAGTGGTGGTGGTGGCTCTTAACCCAGTAATAATGGCAGGATCAGAAATCCTCATGCAGCCACCACAACAAACCAACTCACACTTTTGATCTCCCCGCACCAGCTCTTCCCCTAGATAAATTCTTGCCCACACGCGGTTCCTCTGCTATGGCGGAGGAGCTTCACTCCCTTGCCAGCAGCAAGAGCTGCAAAATGAAAAATAAAAACAATGTTATTGTTTTTATTTTCCATGGGGGGGGCCACGGGCGATGACAGAGATGGAGGGGGAGTGCACAGCACTCCCCTCAGTATGCATGTATGCTTGGCCGACCACCTCGAGCCGGCCAAACACACATGCACACTGGGATCTCTCCAACCCGGCACTGTGTTGTTGGGTTGGCGAGAGCAAGCAGAGGCTCCCACTCTGCCTCGGAGTGCCAAGTCAGGCGAGAGCAGCATTAGGATTGGTTGCAGGACATGCTTGGAGTCTGTGCCTGTAGTGAGGGGAGCGGGAGCCAGAAGAGCAGCAAGGCAGCGGCGGCGGTGGAGGTACATTTCTTTTTTTTAACCCTTTCACTGCCAGGCCTTTTCCCCCTGAGGTGCCAGGCCTTTTTTTGGCTATTTGGGGCAGTTCACGCTTAGGCCCTCAAAACTGTTGTCCACATAAGCTACCCACGCCAAATTTTTCCAACATCCTAGAGATTGTAGAGGTACCCAAAGTTTGCGGGTTGCAAAAAGGGCTGCAGAAGAAGGCTTGTGATTTTTCCCTGAAAATGGCATCAACAAAAGGTTTGCAGTGGTAAAATCACCATCTTCCCAGCTTTCAGGGACAGGCAAAATTGAATCAGAAAGCCACATTTTTCAACACAATTTTGGCATTTTACTGGGACATACCCCATTTTTACTATTTTTTGTGCTTTTAGCATCCTTCCAGTTAGTGACAGAAATGGGTATGAAACCAATGCTGGATCCCGGAGAACTAAACGTTTCTAAAAAGTAGACAACATTCTGAATTCAGCAAGGGGCCTGTGTGGATCCTACAAGGTTTTCCTACAGAAAAAAACAGGTGAAATTTAAAAATATTGAAATTGAACTGAAAAAAACAGCCATTTTTCTCCACGTTTACTCTGTAACTTTTCCCCACAATGTCAGATTTGTGAAAGCAATATACCGTTACATCTGCTGGACTTTTCTGGTTGTGGGGATATATAGGGCTTGTAGGTTTATCAGGAACCCAAGGTACCCAGAGCAAATAAATGAGTTGCAGCTTGCAATCTGTTTTCATTCTATACCGGGTATACAACAATTCATTTGGTGAAATATAAAGAGTGAAAAATAGGTATCAAGAAAACCTTTGTATTTGCAAGATGGGCACAAGATAGGGTGTTGAGACGCAGTGGTTATTTGCACATCTCTGAATTCTGGGGTCCCTATACTAGCATGTGAATTACAGGGCATTTCTCAAATAGATGCTTTTTTACACACTGTCTTACATTTGGAATGAAAAAATGCAGAGAAAGACAAGAGGCAATAACACTTGTTCTGCTATTCTGTGTTACCCCGAGTCTCCCGATAAAAATGGTACCTCACTTGCATGGGTAAGCCCAATGGCCACAACAGGAAACGCAACATGGACACATCGCATTTTTACATTGAAAACTGACGTGTTTTTTGGAAAGTGCCCAGCTGTGGATTTTGATCTCTAGCTCAGCCAGCACCCAGGGAAACCTACCCAACCTGTGCATTTTTTCAAACTAGACACCTAGGGAAATCCAAGATGGTGTGACTTGTGGGCTCTCACCAGGTTCTGTTACCCAGAATCCTTTGCAAACCTCAAAATTTGGCCAAAAAAACACGTTTTCCTCAAATTTCAGTGACAGAAAGTTCTGGAATCTGAGAGGAGCCACACATTTCCTTCCACCAAGCGTTCCCACAAGTTTCCTGATAAAAACGGTACCTCACTTGTGTGGGTAGGCCTAGAGCCCGCGAAAGGAAATGCCCCAAAACACTATCTGGACACATCAAAATTATCAAATACAAAACTACCTGTTTTTGCAGGGGTAACCTGTGTTTTTGGGCCTGGGCTCAGCAGCCATACAGGGAAACCTACCATCCCAGACATTTCTGAAAACTAGACACCCGAGGGAGTTCAGGGAGGTGTGACTTGCATGGATCCCTCAGTGTTTTCTTACCCAGAATCCTCAGCAAACCTCAAATTTAGCTACAAAATCAACATTTTCCCACATTTCTGTGTGGGATCACCGCACCGGGACAAATTTCCAAGCACCCAACTTTGCCCTCAGTCTCCCGGTAAAAATTATACTTCACTTGTGTAGGTGGGCCAAGTGCCTGTAACAGGGAAGAGCCAAAAACATGTCATACTTGAGGGGGAACCAAAGTGGGTCCAAAAGGGCAGTTTGAAAAAATATATTTTTAGGCTGACAAGTGGGGCAGAATTTTTATCGGTATAGATGAGACAATGCTTGGTGGTAGGAATTTTGTGGATTCCTGCAGATTCCAGAAGGTTCCATCACAAAAATGTGGAAAAAATGTGTGATTTCCAGCAAAGTTGGAGGTTTGCAGGGCATTGTGGGTAAGAAAATGGTGCGGGTGCATGTGAAGCACACCACCGTGGACTCACCCAGATGTTTAGTTTTCAGATGTGTCTAGGTCTTGTGGAGTTTTTTACATGGCAGCATCCCAAAGTGCAAAAAGGCCCATTTATTTGGGGTGGGGGTATGGCCATACTCCCACCCTCTCATTTTGAAAAGAAATCTTCCCTGGTCTCTGGTGGGCTTTCTGCCCCCCTTGGGGGCAGATGGGCCATCAAAATATTGGTCGATCTGCCCAGATATGGCCAACAGTAATGTGCCCCCATGGGGAGCGACCCTTGCCCAAGGGGCTGCCCCCCAAACAACACATACACACACACCAATCCCCGGTGCCTAAGTGGTTTCTGCCCCTCTAGGGGCAGATCGGCCTAATAGAAATGGACCGATCTGCCCCCCAGGGGGGAAGAAATGGCCTAAAATAAATTTGCCCCCCCCCAGGCGAGCGACCCTTGCCTAAGGGGTCACTCCCCTTGCGTGAAATTGGCGGAAAAAAAAATTCCCAGGGCTTAGTGGTTTCTGCCCCTCTTGGGGGCATATCGGCCTAATAAGGCCTAAAATAAATTTCCCCCCCAGGGGAGCAACCCTTGCCTAAGGGGCCGCTCCCACATATAAAAAAAAAAAATAAGCAAAAAAAAAGAAAATCCCTGGTGTCTTGGGGTTTCTGCCCCCCCCCCCGGGGGGCATATCAGCCTAATTACAATAGGCCGATCTGCCCCCGAGGGGGGCAGAAATGGCCTAAAACAAATTTGCCCCCTCCAGGGGAGCAACTCTTGCCTAAGGGGTTGCTCCCCTCATGTGAAACTGACAAAAAAAGTCCCTGTTGTCTAGTGGTTTCTGCCCCCCTTGAGGATCGGCCTAATTATAATAGGCCGAAAAGGCCTAAAAATATTTTGCCCCCTGGGGGTGCGTCCCTTGCCCAAGGGGCTGCTCCCCCTATGTATTTTTTTTTATTCCCTGGTGTCTAGTGGCATTTCTGCTGCACGGTCGGGCAGCAAAAATGCAGAGAGAGAAATGAAAGGAGAGTAAAGGCCTTTCCTCTCCTTTCATGCCTCTCTCGCCCCCTCTGGAAGCAGTTTGCAATCGCACGCTGATGTCATCAGATGCCACAGGGAGGTCAGGAGTGGGGGTGGGTGTGGAAGGGGAAGCAATTCCCCTTTCCATTGCTGTCCAGGGGAGGTGGGTGCGAGGCCCCCGGTGAGATCGCTTTCCCCGATGTCCCCTATCGGGACATAATGGTTACGTCCTGGGCACCCGGGCGGTGCCCACCAGGACCTTACCATTACGTTCAGGGCACCTGAGAGGTTAACATTACTTTATGTTGTTGTGCCCCAACCCACGGCTTCAATCCAAATCACTAGTTTCTTACCTACTAGAAAATATTGGTGCAGCAGTTGGTTCACCCCATACACACTCTGCAATTATGACCTATCACTCAAACTTCCATTTAAATTAGAACTGGAAGGACAGGAATTTTGAAGATGGCACTGCCAGAGGAAAAGGACAAAGTGAACCACTGCAGGGCTTTTAAACCAAAATGCTGCCTTGATTGTGAGCTGGACCTGACTGTTTGCTGATCTTAGACACTTCTTCCTGTGATGATGCTACCCAGAGCCACATTTGAAATTAAGGGGAAGGCGCAAACAGTGTTGTGCACTCATATTTTGGGATATAAATGTAACCCGGCGCTTTAATCGTATATAGTAAAATTGTATGTTTGTTGATAGGGCAGTTCTAGGCAGAATTTTTTGCAATATATTTTGTTAAATATTTAGGGCCTGATTACGACCTTGGCGGATGGATTACTCCGTCTCAAATGTGACGGACATCCCGCCCGCCATATTACGAGTTCCATAGGATATAATGGACTCGTAATTCAGCGGGCGGGATATCCGTCACATTTGGGATGGAGTATTCCCCTCTGCCGAAGTCGTAATGAGGCCCTTAGTGTCACATTTAATTTTTGTGTTTCTCGCTCAGAAATATACAGATGGAGCACAGCAGGCATGGCTCAAACAGTCTAGGCAGACGGGCAAGTTCTAAGAAGACGAGGGGCAGAAAATATTGTGCCATCTTTTATTTTCTGATTGAATGAGCTTTCAAAGAAAATGTAATGTATCAGAGAAAACCCAGAAAACAAAGTGCAGTCCACCTATGTAGCGCCCATTCACCCACTGGGATAATTCAAGTTCAGGGCTAAAATTGAAGACAAACAGGTAGAGTTGCTTAGGAATAGAGCAGCGCTGTGTTGCGCTGTGGGAAAGTGCATTGATTTACAAAATATGGTGCTGCTGCTCTCTTGTACATACATAGGCTGCCTAGTGCCATGCACTCATAAAAGTACAATAGTGCAAAGGAGTGTGTGTGGTGTCTAGCATAGGTTTTGTACTGGATGTGTTTAGAAAATATTTTTCACATTTCACACATTAGTTGTGTGCTGTACAATGCATCACAGATACAATGACTGAACTTTTGGAGAAATGTAAGCATTTTCCAACATAACGCCTGTTTGTAGGAGGTGCTATTTTTTTATTCAGAGCCAGGTCAGAGAACCTATGTAGATCTGGCTTTGTGTAAAAAACCATGGGTGGTAGTGTGGGAACGGATAAATACCACCCCCCCCCCCCCCCAGAAATGCACCTTTCTACTTAAAATAGTGCAAAATACTACAAAGTGCTATGTTAACTACTTTAAGGGCAACTTTCCAGGACAAAAAATATTTGCACCGGAAAATAAAATATTTGCACCAATTTGCATCATTTTGTGACAGTACAAACTGTTAAGAAATCTACGTTTGCCTGAGTCACATCAATAATTCAGTGAGGTAAAACCAATATATTCTGACGTCAATACCTAAATTCCTGAAGTGGGCATTTTGGGAATTCGGATTCTCTAATCAGCTTTGCCATGTTAATATAGGAGCATCTAACCAGTGCCCTGCTTCACAACTTGTGTTTTTTGTAACTATAAAAAAAAAACTCTTACCCCAAAAAATGTAAAGTGAATCCACAGTGTATCTGTTTTTTTTTAATGTGTGGGTTTTTCTGTGAGGCCAGTCACTTAAGACTTGTGCGTGCTGGGGAATAAACATCACATTCCAGGCAGGTTTTCCCTGTCGTTAACTGTTGGTGCCTCGCCCATAAAATGCGAAGAACCTGGCAGTTCAGACTCCAAAGGCAGCTCCTTCATTTACTCGGGGGCTTTTCTTTCATGGGAAAGGCCTGTTTCAAAGGCCATCGTTACTCAGCCTTCATGGGAGACACACGAGCTGATCTCAGATATGGCATCTCGAGGTGAAGCCCCCCTCCTCGCCCAATCTGATCCTTACCCTCGCGACACCCCTTCAGCCCCGTAGGATATTAGCCAATTAAACGCTGAGATCACTGATAATGTTTTCAAAGGGAGGAGAGGCAGGAGGGGAATTATATAAAATCCCAGCGTTTTCAAAGTTCACAGCTCGGGGAAATTGGTGTCATTTAGAACATGTTCTTCCTTAAGTGGAGCCGGAGGGCTGTTTGATTAAATTGACCCCTCCCACTCAAAGAGGTGGGCCTATTTCCCGTCCTGTTTATCTGGGCGGAGTGGCGAGATAACCAAGACTTTGAGTAATTTGCGGAGTGATTCCTTTGCTGATGTGAAAATTCCACAGGCCCGCGTATCTTTGGTGATGCAGCAGTAAAAACACCCCTACTAATTAAGCAATAAGCCCAGATGAGGGTTACTTGAGTTCTGCGGCCACAGAGTGCACGAGCCCTGGCAGCAGGTGAGCACCTTTGCATCACTTTGCGCCAATGAAAAGGATGTGTTTGGAATCATTAGAGGTATTCCACCCAACAAACTAACAGGAAGATCTGAGAAATATCCGAGCAAAGGGCCTTACTCGGCTCTAAGAGCCTGCGCACTAGCCGAGCCATGAACATGTCCTGACATGTCATTCGTGTTACATCATGTGAAAATATGATAACATCTCTTCAAAATCCAAAAAGAGTATTTCTGTAACGGGCGGCTGCGTTTTACTTTAGTACACCTTTATACACAGAGCAACATTGTTGACTACTATATAAAACGCAAGTTCTTTGCCTAGGATTTGGTCAGGTTGAAAGTCCTCCTTGTTATGCCACACTCTTCACCTGGATAGTGTTTGTTCGATTCCTGTCATATCATGGCCCCTTTCTTGTATAAATAAGCACTGACAAAGCCAATAGGTCTGGCATATGCAAGAGCTATTGACTTTGCCAATGTATTTTAGCCACACCGCACACAAGTGTGGCTGCTGTTCAGCATGGCTAAAAGTTAGTGGTATAGAGGAGAGTGGCGTGTCATAGAGTGGAATGGCAACGAGTAGAGTATTGTAGAGTCGTGTATTGGAGTGGCATAGACTGGAGTCGCATACAGTGAGAAGAATGGACTGGTGCAGAGTGCACTGGCATAGAGTGTTGCAAAGTATAGTACCACTGAGTTTGGAAAGGCGCCCTCCCACCATGGGGGGAGCGTGGCCCCTTAAGGGTCGGGGACGCCGGGCCTGGCCCTCGCACTAGTTGTGCGCTGGCTGGCCTACGGGCTTCCGCTCACGCGCCTTGCGAGACGCGCGAGCGGAAGTCCGACATTTTGGGAACGCCGGGGTCGGCGGCAGTGCCGGACCAGTTTGGGCCGCTGCGCACCAGTGGGGGGGCATAAAAGCACCCCCCCCCCCCAGAAGGCTCAGCCTTCTTCTTCCTTGCGCGGTGGCCCGAGCGGACGGGCCTGTTATCGATTCCCACCCACCCTCTCCTTAGTATTAGGCTTGGAGGAAGAGAGAATAAAGTAACCGGAAGCAACAGAGGGGACCCCAAGGGTGGGGCTCCGGTATAACAACAGAGATAGGATCCTGAAGTTCTGGACCAACCTGCGGATGGACACACCTGTTTGGGGGTAGGGAGCACAGATCACTGGGGTGGTCACGGGGCTCATGCCCTGGGCCGCCCCGGTACACCCCTTGGTTGATTGGGGTTTGGAGAGGGGGCGGGACCCTGAGCATGGGGGCAAGGAACAGAGGAAGCAGGGGTACCGCCCCCCCTAAGGATACAGGTGACGACCAGTCCCTGTGTGGTCCAATGGAGGTTCAGGACAGGTAGGGATCCTGTCAAAATAATTTATGGTTACAAATGAAAAAGTATCGTCTATAACAGTACATATATTAAGTTTGCAGTGAAATGTTTTTATTTGAGTAATGTGCATATGTTGACTTGCATAAATTGTTTCTATGAATTTTATTGAAAGTATATATCAAAATAAATACTTCTTCCAATCAAACTAAACTGTCTTGTCAGTTGGTGTATGACCGGTGTTGGGGGTAAGGGCCTACTGGCGGCTTCCGAGTCCTACAGTGGCATAGAGTGCAGCAGCATAGAATCCAGCAGGGTACACTGCAGTGTCTTAGAATGCATTGGCATAGGTTAGAGTGTTTCATATTTGAGTGCAATGATGCAGAGTACAGTAGCACAGAGTGCAGTGGTGTAAAGTGGTGCAGATTAAAGTGGCATTGAATGGTGCACAGTAGAATATAGTGCTATAGAGTGCAGTGGCATAGAGTGAAAGGGTGTAGAGTTGAGTGATGCAGAGTAGAGTGGCATAGATTGCAGTAACAGAGTACCTTGGCACAGAATGCAGTGGTGCAGAGTACAGTGACAAAGAATCCAGTGGCATAGAGCACACTGTTGCAGAGTAGAGTATCACAGAATGCAGTGGTGTAGAGAGACCAAGTGCATTGGCATAGAGTGCAGTGGCAGGGTGGTGTTGAGCAGAATGGCAAAGATCGCAGTGGCCATTAGTACAATGGTGCAGAGCAGAGTGCAGTGGCCTAGAGTGCAGTGGTGTAGGGTGCAGTGGCAAAGTACAGTGGCAGAGTTCAGTGGCATGGAGTGGCATAGAGTAGAGTGGACTAGTGTAGAGTGCATTGGCAGAGAGTGTTGCAGAATATACTTCATAGAATTCAGCGGCATACAACTTCGGAGAATGCAGTGGCATAGATTAGAGTGGTGCATAGTAGAATGCAGTGTTGAAGAGTGGAGGGGTGCAGATTAGAGTGGCATGAAGTACAGTGGCATAGAGTTGTGTGATGCACAGTGCAGTGGCGAATAGTGCAGTGATGCAAAGTGGAGTGGTATAGAGTGTATTGGCATGGAATGCAGTAGTGCAGAGTGAAGCAGCTTGGAGTTCAGAGGTGGAGAGTGCAGTGTTGCAGAACAGAGTGTTGTGGAGTACAGTGGTGAATAGTGTAGAGTGCATTGACATAAATTGCAGTGGAATAGAGTACAGTGGTGCAGAGTAGAGTGTAAAGGCGTAGAGTGCAGTGACGAAGAGTGCAGTTGTGTAGTGTGCATTGGTTTATAGTAGAGTGGCATACTGTGCAGTGGGATAGAGGGGAGTGGTGCAGAGTAGAGTGGCATAGAGTGCAGTGGTGTAGAGTGTATTGTTTGAGGGTAGAGTGACGTGGCGCAGAGTGCAGTGGTGTAGAGAGGCATAGAGCACATTGGCATAGAGTAGAGTGGTGCAGAGTAGATAGGCGTAGAGTGAAATGGCATAGAGTGCAATGACATGGAGTGGAGTTGTGCAGGGTAGAGTGCAATGGCATAGAGTGTAATGGCATAATGTAAGTTGGTGGGTGTAGAGTGAAGTGGCGCAGGGTAGATTAGAGTGGTGTACAGTGGATTGGCGTACAGAGCGGGGCATAGAGTTGAGTGTTGCAGAATAAAGTGCCTTCGTGCAGAGTGTATTGGCATACAGTGCAGTGGCATAGAAGTGGAGTTCTGCAGAGTAGATTGGAGTCACCTAGACTGGAGTGGTGTAGAATGCAGTGGCAAAGAGTGTAGTAGTGTGGAGTAGAGTGGCGTAGAGTGCATTGGCATAGAGTAGAGAGGCTCACAGTAGAGAGGCATAGATTGAAGTGGTGTAGAGTGCAGTGGAGTGGTGCAGGGTAGAGTGCAGTGGAAGTGGCATACAGCAGATTAAAGTGGTGTAGAGTGCAGTTCCATAGAATGCAATGGTTCAGAGTAGATTAGAGTGGTGTACAGTGTTTTGGCGTAGACTTGAGAGTTACAGAGTATAGTGCATTGGCGGAGAGGGTGTTGGCATACAGTGCAGTGGTGTAGAATGCGTGGCTTCAGAGTGATGTAGAGTGGAGTTATGCAGAGTAGTTTGGAGTGGCCTAGACTGAAGTGATGTAAAGTGCAGGGGTGTAGAGTATAGTAGCATAGAATGCATTGGCATAGAGTAGAGTGGAGTGGTGCAGACTAGAGTAGAGAGGTGTAGAGTTAAGAGGCGTAGAGGGGAGTGGTGTAGAATGGAGTAGAGTTTAGTGGGATAGAGTGGTGTAGAGTGGAGTAGTGCAGAGAAGAATGCAGTGGCATGCAGTGGTGCAGGGGAAGGTGGAGTGCTGTAGAGTGGAGTAGGCAGTGGTGCATGGGAGGGTGGAGTGCTGTAGAGTGGAGTATGCATGGTGTGGTAGCACACTCCCATTACAGAAAACACATTTTCAATTGAAATGACCATTACATTTGCACTGACATACAGTTTTACTAATAAAACTATACAGCACACAAACAATAATGTGTGGAAATGTCATCACCTAGTGTAGTGATTTGTTTTGATCATATTAAGGTATTTGTTTCTAACAACTTCAGATTTAACAAAAAATCTGCTTCATTTGTGCGTTCCTAATTCTAATATATTCTAAAATTCCTGCATGGTTCATTTAAAAATTGTTGTGTGCTAAAAAAAAAAAAAAAAAAACTTTCCTACCCCAGCATCCCCAGCATGGGCAAGTAGAACACCAGAAAATGTGAGTTACAAACCACAAAGCCAATGGCGTGCAACAGTTGGAATTAATTCCCATAACAGCAACTGGAGACATGGTTGAAATGCATTGAAAGACTAGCCATCATCATTTTTCAACAAGGGTATATCTTAACAAATAACAAGAGGGTGCCATTATTAAGCAATTTTCAAAACGCAATGTGGATCAAGTAACAATGGTTAGAATCTATTAGGGTTTTAAAGACCACTATGCAACGCGTTAATTCTTCTTAAAATCTCCAGTCATCTCTCCTCCATGTATATCCAGCTCCAGCTCTGAACTTGTTCCTTTAGAACTCGGAGACCACCAGAAAGCCCTCACCCCAACACCTCCTACACGCAGACCGACAAACTAATTTGTTGGAAGAAGTTTATTTATAACTTTTTTTACCAATTACTTAATAAAACACTGTTAGTAATAAAGCACTTCAAAAGAATCTTCAAAACATATTTACAATTATTCATAAAACCAGTTCAATAAGATTTATTCAATAACCATAAATCAATGTGACAGGATCCCTTCCTGTCCTGAACCTCCTTTGGACCACACAGGTGAACCGTACCTCACCTGTATCTCAATAGGGGGCGGTCCCCCGACTTCACCGTTCCTTGTCCTCATGCTCAGGGTTCCGCCCCTTCTCCAAACACCAATCTGCCAAGTGGTGTAACGGGGCGGCCAGGAGCGGGAGCCCCATGCCCACCCCAGCGATCTAGGCTCCCTATCCCCTAAGCTGGTGTGTACATCCGCAGGTTGGTTCAGGACTTCAGGATCCTACCTCTGGTGTTATCCCGGGGCCCCAGCCTTGGGGACCCCTCTGTTGGTTATGGTTACTTTAGTACTTCTTCTCCACCCTGAAAAACAAGGGAGAGGGTGGGACAACACTGGATCCAAGGACTTCCACGCCGCTGCACCAGAAACAAGGCCAAGCCTTTTTGGGGGGCACTTAAATAGCCCCCAACTGGAGTGCGGCGTCTGGATCCAGAGCAAACGTTGAACTCACGTGACCTCACCTAACTTCCGCCCTCCCACCTCGTGAGGCGGGAGGGCAGAAGTCCCTGGCCAGCCCGACGCACAACCAGTGTGGAGGGTTTGGGCCACCGTGGCCCCGATTCCCAAGAGGCCGCGCTCCCCCCATCTTGGAGGGGAGTGCTTTTCCATAGGCTCTCTATTACTTTCTCTATTCTCTTCCAGTCTGATAATCTGTATCCCCACTGCCTCTCTCATTCTTTTCCCCCTACTTATTTCTGTGTACTGCTGCATCTATCTTCTCATTCCTGTCTCTCCTGCCCTCTCACATGCTTTTTTCGTTTACTTTCCCTTTTTCCTTCAATCTTCTCTCCTTTCCTATAGCCTCTTCTCTCTATCTTCTCTTTTATTCTCAATAGTTTCCATTCTCTCTATAGCCCTTTCCCCCGTAGACTATGTTTGGCAACTCAAACATTCTCTTGACTGTGCATGGCATTTAGCAGCTCCTTCCAACTTTCTTTGACCACTGTGCTTTTCGCTGTTCCTCAGTCCCAGAAGTCTACCATCCTCTGGGGCCTCCTGGGAATGAATGAATGAATGAATGGGCTTCCTGAGAATGAAGAATCCCTATGTTAGTGCAGTGTGACCGTCATATTCCTGCATCTTATTGTCAATTCTTGTTGGACCAGACATCTGGCTGCATGAATTTGGCAGGCTTTAGGGCAGACAATGACGTCCATCACATTGCCTTCACAGTGAGTTGGACTTCAACGGGTCGTCCACAATGCTGGAAAAGAAAATGTTTCTGGTAAAACACTTACCAGAAACACTTTATGTTCTGAAATCAAAGTTGGAATGCAAGGGAAAGGCTTCCTACAAGTCTTGACTTAGAGTTTTTGTTTTGTTGTAATGCACAGCACTCTGCATGCACTGACATTTCACAGCAAAACAAAAGTGAAAGTAGACCTCGCTAATGGAATCTGCCGGCAGATTCAGAAATGTCTTTCCACACAACATTCCTACACTAATCCTTTTAACAATAATATCTAAATCAAATCAAATCAAATCAAATCATTAACATTTATAAAGCGCGCTACTCACCCGTGCGGGTCTCAAGGCGCTAGGGGAAAGAGGGGGTTACTGCTGCTCGAAAAGCCAGGTCTTTAGGAGTCTCCGGAAAGCGGAGTGGACCTGGGTGGTCCTGAGGCTGGTGGGGAGGGAGTTCCAGGTCCTGGCCGCCAGGAAGGAGAAAGATCTCCCACCCGCCGTGGAGCGGCGGATGCGAGGGACGGAAGCGAGTGCGAGGCCAGAGGAACGGAGGAGGCGGGTGGGGACGTAGAAGCTGAGGCGTCGGTTGAGGTATTCCAGTCCCTTGTCGTGGAGGGCTTTGTGTGCGTGGGTGAGAAGTCGAAAGGTGATCCTTTTGCTGACTGGGAGCCAATGCAGGTGTCTCAGGTGTGCAGAGATGTGGCTGTTGCGGGGTACGTCGAGGATGAGGCGGGCCGAGGCGTTTTGAATGCGTTGCAGGCGATTTTGGAGTTTGGCTGTGGTCCCAGCGTAGAGGGTGTTGCCGTAGTCCAGACGGCTCGTGACGAGGGCGTGGGTCACGGTTTTTCTAGTGTCGGCGGGGATCCAGCGGAAGATCTTGCGGAGCATGCGGAGGGTGAGGAAGCAGGCGGAGGACACGGCGTTGACTTGCTTGGTCATGGTGAGAAGAGGGTCCAAGATGAAGCTGAGGTTGCGGGCGTGGTCTGCGGGGGCCGGTGCGGTGCCGAGGGCCGTGGGCCACCAGGAGTCGTCCCAGGCGGACGGGGTGTTGCCGAGGATGAGGACTTCCGTTTTTTCAGAGTTCAGCTTTAGGCGGCTGAGCCTCATCCAATCTGTGACGTCCTTCATACCCTCTTGTAGGTTGGTCTTGGCGCTGGCGGGGTCCTTATTGAGGGAGAGTATAAGTTGGGTGTCGTCGGCGTAGGAGGTGACGATGATGTCGTGCTTGCATAGGATGTTGGCGAGAGGGCTCATGTAGACATTGAAGAGTGTCGGGCTGAGTGATGAGCCTTGGGGTACGCCGCAGATGATCTTGGTGGGTACTGAGCGAAACGGAGGGAGGTAAACTCTTTGGGAATGGTTTGAGAGGAAGGAGGCGATCCAGTCCAGGGCCTGGCCTTGGATCCCGGTGGAGCGGAGGCGGGTGATTAGGCTGCTGTGACAGACGGTGTCGAAGGCAGCCGAAAGGTCGAGGAGAATGAGGGCGACTGTTTCACCGTTGTCCATCAGGGTTCTGATGTCGTCTGTGACTGAGATGAGGGCGGTTTCCGTGCTGTGGTTGGTTCGGAATCCGGTTTGTGAAGGGTCGAGCAGGTTGTTGTTCCACCAGGAAGGTGGTCAGCTGTTTGTTGACGGTCTTCTCTATTACCTTGGCTGGGAAAGGCAGGAGAGAGATGGGGCGGAAGTTTTTCAGGTCGCTCGGGTCAGCCGTAGGTTTCTTTAGTAGGGCGTTGACTTCGGCGTGTTTCCAGCATTCGGGGAAGGTAGCAGAAGAAAAAGAAGAGTTGATGACGGACTGGAGGTGCGGGCGATGATGTCGTCGGCTTTGTTAAAGATGAAGTGAGGGCAGGGGTCCGAAGGGGCGCCGGAGTGGATAGATTTCATGGTGGATTTGGTTTCTTCAGTGTTGATGTGGGTCCAGTTGTTGAGGGTGATGGTCGGGGGTGCGGGTTCGGTGGTGTTTGGTTGGGTCTGGTGTCCGAAGCTGTCGTGGAGGTCGCTGATCTTGCGGTGGAAGAAGGTGGCGAGGGATTTGCACAAATCCTGTGAGGGCGTGACGGCGTTGGCGTTGGTGTTGGAGAACTCCTTGACGATGCTGAAGAGTTCTCTGCTGTTGTGGCTGTTTTTGTCCAGTCTGTCGGTGAAAAAGTTCCTTTTAGCAGCGCGGATCAGGTGGTGGTGTTCGCGGGTAGCGTTCTTGAGGGCGGTCATGTTGTCAGCGGTGTGGTCCTTGCGCCAGGCCTTCTCGAGAGCGCGATAAGTTTTCTTTGATTCTTTGAGGGTGTCAGAGAACCAGAGAGGTTTTTTGGTGTTGGTCTGTCGATGCGTGCGTTTGAGGGGAGCAAGGTTGTCTGCGCAATTGGAGATCCAGTTTGTGAGGCTGAGGGCTGCATCGTTGGGGTCGGTGGTGAGGGTGGGTTGGTTGGCGGCGAGTGCGGAGAAGAGTTGCTCTTCGGGGATCTTGTTCCACTGTCGACGAGGGATGGGTTGAGTGCGAAGGTGGCGGGTCTCGCGTCGGAATGTGAAGTGGACACAGCTGTGGTCGGTCCAGGGTAGAGCGGAGGTGTGGCTGAAGAAGATGTGTTTGCTGGCGGAGAAGATAGGGTCGAGCGTGTGTCCGGCGATGTGGGTGGTGGTGTTCACCAGGTGTTTGAGGCCGAGGTTGTCGAGCAGGGTGGTGGTGTTGGGGTCGTTGTTTTGTTCCAGATGAAAGTTGAGGTCACCTAGGAGGATGTAGTCCGGTGAGGCGAGGGCGTGCGGGGAGATGAAGTCGGCGATGGCGTCGCTGAATGGGGCGCGAGGTCCGGGAGGACGGTAGACGAGGGATCCTCTGAGGGTGGTCCTCGGGTCGGTGCGAATCTGAAAATGCAGGTGTTCAGCGGCGAGAGGGGTGTCTTCGGTGGAGGTGGTGACGCTGATGGAGTCTTTGAAGACGATGGCGATACCTCCTCCTACTTGGTTGGTGCGGTCTTTTCTGGAGATCTTGTAGCCTTCGGGGATGGCGGTGGCGATGTCTGGAGCAGAGGAGGCGTTCATCCAGGTCTCCGTGATGAAGGCGACGTCCGGGGCTGTGGAGTCCAGGAGGTCCCAGAGTTCAACGGCGTGCTTGTGGACGGAACGAGCGTTGACCAGGATGCACTTGAGGTGGTTGATGGCGCGTGGGCTTGTGGTCGTGGTAGTTGCGTGGTGGAAGATGCGTTTGCAGGAGTTGCAGGCAAAGGGTCCATGGGTGCGTTTGGGGTGAGCTTGGAAGCAGGTGTTGGAGCGTCCTGGGTTGAGGGCGTGGAGGGTGGTGGGGTCGTAGCGGATCAGCGGGGCTTGGGAGAGCTGGGGACCAGGGGTCGTGGCGCTGGGCGCGGGCCAGGCGTGGACGGGCGCAGACGGGCTTGCCTCTGGCGCGCCAGCGGCGCAGTCGCGCAGCGGCCGCCATATGTGGTAGGAGGGGGGGAGGGGTCAGCTGGGGGCGAATGGGAGCTGGGGGGCGGGGCGTGCAGGAGGTCGCGGCGGGAAAGCGCGAGGGAGGGGGGGACAGGTAGAGTGAGAAGAGCTGGGGGAGAGGGGTTTAAGGGTGGAGGGGGGTGAGTGTTAGGAGGTTTAGGAGATTAGGGAGAGAGATAGGAGTAGGGTTGTGAAGATAGGGGAGGGGGGGTTGTAGAGGTGGGTGAGGGTGAGAGGTAGAGTGAGAGGATAGGAAGATAGAGGGGGTGGCGGGAAGGGGGGGAGAGATAGAGAAATAGATAGAGAAAATCGATAGATAGAGAAATCGATAGATAGAGAAATAGATAGATAGAGAGATAGGTAGATAGGAGGAGGTGGAGAGTGAGGGAGTTAGATAGTGGGATAGAGAGATAGAGAGATAGGTAGATAGGAGGAGTGAGGGAGGTAGATAGCGAACGGGTTAGATAGGGGTGATAGAGAGGGGGGAGGCGAGTGAGGGAGGGGGATGAGGCAGGAGCAGGAGGGCAGGCGCAGGGAGAAGAAGACGGAGGAGGCAGAAGAGCCGAAGGCAGAAGACAGAAGACAGAAGAGCAGAAGACCGGAAGAACAGAAGAACAGAAGAACAGAAGACCGGAAGAACAGAAGAACAGAAGACCAGAAGAACAGAAGAAAGGAAGACCGGAAGAACAGGAGACCAGAAGAACAGAAGAACACAGAAGAACACAGAAGAACACAGAAGAAGATACAGAAAACGAAGAACAGAAGGCAGAAGACCACAGAAGAAGATGAGGAAGAAGAGAAGAAGAGAGAAGACGGGGAAAAGAAGAGTACAGAAGAAGATTACAGACGAGGAGCGAGGAGGAAGAACAGAGAAGAAGAAAAGAAGAAAAGAAGCAGGAGCAGGAGAGAGGGTGAGTAGCGCGGGGCAGAGCGAGGGGCTGGGAGGTGGGGGGTACTTACTGTGAGGTGGGTCTCAGGAACTCAGGAACCTGGAGGAGCTGGAGGAGCTGCAGCGGCAGGGGGAGCGACCTACCCTTGGGTCAAGGGTCGCTACCACTGTCGCGCAGCGGCCGCCATATGAGGTAGGAGGGGGGGAGGGGTCAGCTGGGGGCGAATGGTCTATGGCCCTTGAAAGGAAAGCACCCCTAAGCCCCTTAAGGCACAAGGAAATATCAAGATTTTGTCATGCAAATTGATTCATTCTGATGACATGGGTAGATGTGGTATTTAGGCCAGGGATCAATTGACACCTAGTAACCTGACAGGTGTAGAAATTTTTTAAAACAAGAAGGTTCCTAGGGTAGTCCGGGGTGATGTGGCTTGCATGGATCCCAATATATTTTCTTACCAGGATGCCCTTCAAACACCAAACTTTTGCTGAATCACAGATTTTCCTCATATTTCTGTGAAGAAAAAGTCCAGAATATATGAGGATCCATAACATTCCTACTACCCAGTGTTCCCACGCGTCTCCCACTAAAAAACAAATGTTCACCTAATATTATTTATTCATTTAGTTCATGAATTACTTAGAACCTTATTAACCATAAACATAAATTAGATAAAGAGAAAGCAGAATTTCAAAGGTGTCAATACATTTCAAAAAGCAGATTTGTACTTCACAATCTTAAATTACAATATATAACAAGCATTTGCAATGCAATGGGTCTCGCGTTTGCTTGAGTTAAAACTATTAGCGTTGTAAACTCCTAATCGGACTTTTCTTGCCACGTAAACTGGAAATGAAAAATAAAACAGTTTCACATAAGCGAGCCGACAGCCGCCATGAGTACAAAGCAGACACACAAAAGGAAACAGTAGTTTGCTCACAGTAAAACGTATCGGCAAAAGTGCAATTATCCATGTAACCGGCAAAAGTGCAAATATCCATGGAACAGGGTCGAAGTCATGCCAAGCGGTTGACTACTGCCCAGCGATACCGCTCTGCCTACGAAGTAAAGAGAAAAAGTAATCCAGAAGCCATACCAAAAACATGGAGCCTCGTATGTTTTCAGTAGTTGTCCGGTGTGCTCGAGGCGGGCTAAACACCCGAAAAGGCATGACGTATGCATGCCTTTCACTAATTAAATCAAGCAAATTTTAAAAGGCAAGCTCACGAACCAACCCAACTGATGGGCATGACATGGGCGTGGTTAAAAACCCACAGGGAGATTACACCAGGGACAGAGCGTTTTGCGCTCGACCCTAAAAATCAGAAAATGTTAGTCGAGGGTCTGCAGATATGACTAGAGAGGCCAGCTGCAGAGACCCTTATTATGGTTTCCACATTATTTGGTTCAAAGAGATGAACCTCAGCGTGTTGACCCTTGTAGGGTTATCTAGATGCTAAAACATTTATGAACGACAGATAGGCCATTATAGCAGCTCTTTGTGACATTGCAGGTTATGCTGGCTCATATGGTATTTCGAGCCTCCTGTGGCAGGCACATTAACCTAACAATCTATCTTCCTCCTGGAAACAAAATAAAGATCTCCAGAGCAGAGACATTATACAAAGCACCCTTCCAACTGCAGGCCACCTTATATAGCGTAACTTGCTGCAGATGTACATATGCACATCATTGCCACACAAATGCTGCAATACAGTACAATATTTAAAATGTGTGCATCACCAAGATTTGTTTTATACTATTGTTTCCTTCACACTTTAGAATTACAAAACATATGTGCTTCGTTTGTGCCTTCACCACTGCTGATATGTGGAAATATTTGTACAGTTTATTTATATGTGTTTACATGATATTGTGTATTAGAAACAAATTGCCATCCTGAAGTCTTTCTTTTCCCACTCCCTGTACACACGGCCACTAGAATTATGTGATTCAGCGGCTACTGCATTTTCCACATAATTCGGAATTTGCTGCATTTTTCATTTAAAACCCCATCTGCTGCTTGTTGTTTCTAGATCAAACAGATTCCAAAGATACTAAAACTTCTGCAATACATACTGCTGCACAGTGGAAGGTCCTTCCAAAAGGTTGACTGGTCATCTGCAGTGGTTTATAGCTGTATTAGGATGTGGAACTGATATTGATCAGACAATGCTAACATGCAAAAAAACTAAAATAATAAAGTCATTCTAGCACACAAGGTGCCACATTAAACCACATCATTTGTGTTTGCTGGCTAAATAATTTAGTTAACCTTGCTGCATAATCTGGGCCTCCCCTGACACATAATTTCAGTGGCCCTGTCTGTACCCCAGTGAGATTGTCACATAGTTCACTTTAAAAAAATCCCCTGACTTTGCAGTCAGAGAAAGAAAATTAAAGAGCATCTCCACATTAAAAGAATAAGGAGCAATTAGTCAGAAGAAATAGCCTGACTTTTTAATTCACAGCAAATGTAACTTGATCAAAAATGCATTTTTATTGCTCATTCACCTTCTAAACTCCAGCATGTTTTTATTCAGATTACACTGTTTGCACTCAAATGTGAATGCAGTTAAAAAAAAAAAACTAAGTTTAAACTGTGTTTTCAATAAATAGTTTGCCAGCTGCCTCAGTCATTTGAGGGGCGGGGTGGGCAAAGATGAATATGGACTAGCCCAGCCCTCAAATGCCCCCTGTGACTATGGCCCTGCGTGGCCAGCATTTACCGCATAATAGCTCTGAAAAACAGTACCTGAAATCCAGCGTGAGCAACAGATGGCCAGCGGAGTGTCACCAATCATAAAGGTAACTAATCTGTACTTGGTCCATGTGCCAGGGCCATCACCAGACATGACATATGGCAAGCGCTGTCCAATGAGAAAGCAGCAAAGAAAAACTGACAATGATACCAACGAATGGAAAGCTATGGGGAGGTTCTGAGTTCCTTATTGACGACAAGAGTCAGCAAGGGAGAGCGCATGCACTAGCGCATGCTTCCCCAAGCTCGACCTAAAAAGGAGTGAAAGTAAGCAGTAAAAAATAGGGAAATGGGTGACAATGTTTTCATCTGTAAGATTTTGCTTTGAAAGGTGATCCACAAAGGTAATATACTTTTACACTCTTTATACTCTTCCAGGTATAGAGAAATATAGTTCTTCAATCAATCAATCAATCATAGTATTTATAAAGCGCGCTATGTACCCGTCAGGGTTTCGAGGCGCTGAGAGGGGGGGGGGGGGAGCGCTGCTGATTTAGCGGTCGAAGAGCCAGGTCTTGAGGAGCCTTCTGAATGCGAGGAGGTCCTGGGTCTGGCGAAGAGATGTGGGGAGGGAGTTCCAGGTCTTGGCGGCGAGGAAGGAGAAGGATCTGCCGCCGGATGTCTTGCGCTGGATTCGGGGTACGATGGCGAGGGCGAGGTTGGCGGATCGTAATTTCTTGACAGTGGTCAGAAATTATGCAGTACTCACAGCCATCACCTGAAATAGAGCTTATAATAATTTTTCATTGTGGTCCGACCATGTATCAATTCATAAAGCTATGCATTTTTAAAATGTGCCTCAGAATCTGAGTTTAGGAATAGGGATACTTCATCCCATTTCAAATTCGCATTGCCCATAACGTCAGTCAATTTTTAGGTTGCTTTTTCAAGATCTGTTTTTGTGCACACTGACCTTACAATTGGAAGCAAAACATATGGATAAATTCAGCAGTTACGAACAAATGTCCTACCATTCTGCGTTCCCATACTTCTCACGTTAAAACTGGCAAGTGTAAGTGGCTTATCTTGGAATTTTGCTACACTCTCTCTCTCAGTTAACAGACAATCTTTTAATTTAACCCCCCCACCCCCAAATTCCCCAGGAGGCCGAATAGATATTGTACTCCCTTGTTGCAAATCCCTATGTCATTTGTAACCCTGGGGTTCTCCAGGGCATGAGGAACCCTGACAACCCTGCTCCTTTCTGGCAATTTCGGACAAATAGAGTCCCGAAGGAGTTTAGGGCGGTGTCGCTTTTATATATCACTGCACATTTTCTTTTACTAAAAAAATGTAAATGGGAAAACTGTCTTCAAAAACACCACATTTCATCTCAGTTTCCACTGGGGTTAGCTGCCAGGAACCCTACCAGCTCAGTCGTGTCTAGAACAAGTGACCTAGCGGATTTCAAGGTGGTAGAAGGAGACTGGTCCAACCTTCACACTCTTTATGCTACATCTACAGGCTGTCTATGGCCGGACCTAAACAGTCTGGGCTTTGCTCAGTCGTCTCATTTCGTCACACAGCAGTCTGAACGGATAAGACACATTTTTCAAATTGCATTATCTCAGTTACCAGTAACCAGTGCAGAGATTTTACTGAGGCAGCAACGTGGGACATCAGATTAGTTTTCATGATCAAGGAAACAGCCTTGTTTTGTTCTTTTTGGATCGTCTCTTGCGTTTGTGTGAAAAAGTCAGATGTTAGGAATGTCAAATGTCTAGCCAAGATACATTTCTGCCAAGATGAAAGCAGTTTTCTTTGGAAGAGGCTGGGCTGAAAACTGCCTTTTAGCTTTCCTTTACTACTTAAAGGGTGGAGGTACTATTTTAAATATTTGATGATAAAGCCATGGAAAATAATTGTAAAATGTTAATTATTTTTACTTGGTGGCCCATGAAGCTGCCTAAAGCATAGACATTTTCACAAAAAAACAAGGGAACCCAAGAGCACACAGGGACCAAGTGAACATGCTATTTTACGAGAAAACAGTTCTTACAAAAAGCATACTTAAGTCACAAATCACACCAATGACTGTTTTCTGACACAATGTCAAAATCTCATAAAAATTTTTTTTTATTAATAATCCAAAATAGTGAGTAGTGCTAAGGAGAGCCTTAACCTTTCTTTTTTTTAAACTTTGTTCCTCAGGCGATTTCCTGGTGACATTTGTAAACAATATCCCATATATGTCACCAAACGACATACCAGCCCTCCAAATTTAAATGTACAATAAAGTTTCAGGGTTCAGGGTCGACGGTGTTTCGGTTGTCTTGCAATGTAAGGATCATCATCAGGACATTTCAGTGTAAGTGCCTGAAATATAATTGTATAGAAGGTGGCAATGTGCAGCTCAAGCCTGTCTGCCAATCTCATGAAGCTTATGCTGTGTCACTCAGTATGCCTTAGCAAGGGGGGACCAGGAAGCTGGCATCCGTGATTCTCAAAACATATGAGGTGCAGGAGACAGCATAGCTTGGCTCTGCAGGAAACAATTAAGCTGGATCCACATGCCAACGTACAGTCAAGGTACAGTGGTGCTTAGAAAGAATATTGGAAGGATGGGTCAAAACTGCAGGGTGCGAGAGGCCATCACACCTGCATTGCATCCACTAGAATGTGGACTATAGTAGGAGCGTCTGCAAAGGATCATGTCTGAGTAAAAACCACCAAAGGAAATGGCGCAAGCTTGATAGAGTGTCTCATCAAAATCACGCTGACGGCCACAAAGCTTCCCTGCTGCATAGACCAGCATTTTACATTGAGTGATGTGCATTGCTCGCTTTTCCTGAAATATGAATGTGGAAATTACATACACATATGCATGCAAAGAAACACAATTATTGGCATGTGCATGAAGTAAGAGGTACATAGAATGGATCCCTGTTCTATTCAGTTAGTTGTGGTTCAAACTTTGTGTAGATGACAGATGGAGATTAGCTTTTGCACGTGGAAGTAAAGTACCCTGATCATTATAAAGCTTGTAGTTGTTTAAAGAGTTAGGTACCAAGATAAGTGAGCAGTTCTTTCCCCTTGCTTTACTTACCTGCCTCTCCACTTCATTACAATTAGCCTGAATGAGAAGCACAAAACACATTGCTACGTCCACTGACAAAACATATGAGGTACTGTATTTTAGCATCTCTTTAGCCCTTCATACCTGGTGAGTTCACAAACAGCTCTGAACAGCAACAGGTGCCTGGGCACCGTTCCTGGTGTACAGAATTGAAACATGGTGTTGGTTGCAGAATGACCTGTATGCAAGGAGTTGGGTGAGGTGCGTGAGTTTTGGAGACATGCTCCAAACAATGTGTGGTTGTTGCTGGGACGTGAGGTTCTCCACTTGAGAAGCAGTGCGCCTGTCTGGGGTTTTTGTGGTAGCCATGCAAGAAAGGAGCTGTTCAGAGGGGAAAAGGCCGATTGTTATGTCAACATTTTGTTATGTTTGGTAAAAAAAGTATTATCAGAGCGGATGCTTTCTTCTAAGACTAGGTGAACTACTGCCTCAGAAAGAAGTAGTGCTGCAAGAGACAACTACAAGTGTACAAAGTTCCATGGAAAACTTTACAAGTTTGTGAAAGTTTCTATTATTTATTTGTTTTGCTTTTTCTCTAACGCGTGACATTTGTGACTTTTGAAACAAGTGTTCATTCATATTATTATTTAACAGTAGCAAAATGGTTCTGCATACAGTATTAATTTCTTGTGCAATGCCTTTGTGTATGAAAAATGTCTGCAAAGGATAGATTTTCAGAGACATATCCTGCATACGTTTTTCTGCTTTGTTGGGCTTGATTAATGTAAAACTTATTTTGAAGTGAGTGGAAAATGGTCTGGTACACAGTCACATTGTAGATAAAAGGCACTCATAGATTGGGAAGGTTTGCGCACCCAGTGACAGGCAGAAATAAGGTGCTCTGAAAATTTTGCTTGTGAAAAACACTTTGCACTCCTCTAGAAAACAAAAATTGAGTGAGACGTTAGTTCTAAGTTATATTTCAATGCTATTTTTATTTAATGACTGGAAGCCTCTTGTTTACATCCTACTACTACCTGTTTGGAGAAGCTGAGCTCACACTTAGTCGGCTCAAGTGTCAAATTACAAGAAGGGCAACCACATAGAGGTGGGCGAGCTAACAAATTACCAGAGAGAGCCGAGCCAAGGGTTGGCTCTGGCACCAAGAGCCCGTGCATGAGCTGAACCTTGCAAATATTTAACACCAAACATCATGTTGGAATATTATAAGGTGTCTTCCAAATTCAAACAAGCATTTGTAATGCAATGGGACTCGCATTTGCTTGAGTTAGAGCTATTGGCATTGTAAATTAATACCTGGACTTTTCTTGCCACTTAAATTGGTCAACCCTTCCTCACAATTAAGCCTTTTCCTGCCATATAACTCCAGTGGCTATGCTTATAACTAAAGCACTTCCATTTACCTTCTTCTTCTATCTACAGCCAAAAACGAGAAATGTTGCCATTTAGCATCCTAATTTAAATCTGCCATGCTACTTCCAATAGGATACCACTTTCACCGCCCTACCATCAGAGTTGCTAGCTGGCTAACACAATTCCCAAAACAAGCAAGCCACGGAGGAGCCACAAGAGAAATAAACTAGAAGGGTCACCCAAACACATCAAAGTGTAATAAGGATGTTAAGTTGGCCTGAATCATGGTCTTAATTGCAATAAGGAAAGATTAATAAAACATATTCTATTATCATATAAATTTAATAAAAACCTTTATCAGAAATAAATGTTTGGCATTAGACTATAATGCACAGAACAACCCCTAGAAAACACCACAATGAAAATAGCATTTGTAAGAAACGTGGTCATGTTACCGTATAGTTAGCTCCTAGAGGGCATAACCACATGAAAAGAAAATAACTGAAAGTATTGCAGTGTAACTATATATTTAGCCCCTAGTGAGCATAGTACATTACACATTTTCAGGGCTAGCATGCCTACTTCACTGTAATAAGAAATAAGACCCTTAAACACAAACTACTCTGAGCTGTAAAACAAAGGTTCCAGCCATGAGAGAGATTAAAGGGACACTAAATGGAGGGAGGGTTCATTATTTTGGGGTCCCCAATAACCTAGTATGGGGACACAAAGATGACCCAAACAGAAAGAGTGTGTCATTCTGAGCGTTTTGAAGTGGCTGAGCTATAAGCAAATATGATTTGTGAAAGAAGCCCTGCAGAGCATTATGGGATGACCGAGTGGAGGAAATAATTTAGTATTTTGACTTATAATGCTCAGAACATTCCCTCGAGGAGACCACAAAAAAATATATAATTTGTAAGAAACTTGGTCATGTAATTATATAATTATCCCACAGAGAGCATAACTGCCTGAAAATAGAATGCCACAAAATAATGCAGTGCAACCACATATTTAGCTCCTAGAAGACATAGGCCCTCATTACAACCTCTGCGGTCTTTTCAAAAGACCGCCGAGGCTGCGGGAGCCAGAATACCGCCAGTGCTGGCGGTATTTCTGGCTCCCTATTACGACTTTTCCGCTTTGCGAGTGGATGGTTAACAGTGTTACCGTCCGCTGGCCCAGTGGAAAAGTCACATCAACATTGCTGCCGGCTCATAATAGAGCCTGTGGCAATGCTGATGTGCAGCGGGTGCAGTAGCACCCATCGCGCATTTCACTGCTGGAAATTCGGGCAGTGAAATGCAAGAGGGGGCTATGCCTGGGGGTCCCTGCACTGCCCATGCCAACTGCATGGGCAGTGCAGGGGCCCCCAGGTGCACCCCAAGTCCCCCTTACCACCAGCCTTTCCATGGCGGTGTTTACTGCTGTGGCAACACCTGCTGTGGCCAGGCTGGCGGTCGGGGAGTCATAATCCCCAGGGCAGCAGTGCAAGCACCGCTGCCCTGGGGATTATGACCGCCAGGCGGAAGCCTGGTGGTATAGTGGAGAGGCCGGCGGTATGGCTGTGGCTATTGCACCATGGTCATAATAGCTGGCAGAACACCGCAGCCTGTTGGCGGTGTTACCGCGAGCTTACCGTCGGCTGCCAGGGTCATAATGAGGCCTATAGTGCCTTAAACATTTTCAGCCCTAGCAGGTATACTGCAATACTAAGGCTCTTAGAGAACAAGCTACTCCAAGCTGTAAAACCAAAGAAGCAGCCAGAGCTTAAAAAGGGACTGAATGGTAGGAGGAGTTATTATTTTGGGGTCACCACTAAACTAGTGCATGGACTCAACATGGCCTAAACAGAAAGCGTGTTTCATGCTGAATGTTTTGGTGGTGGTCCCATTGTACTAGGACCACCACGAGCTGAGTTATGAGCAAACATGTTTTGTAAAAAAATGCCCTGCAAAGCATCATGGAGCGACTTTTCCCGAGTGCAGTAAATATTGTAGTATTGTCTCTCCTGCTGTGCTAGAAGAGGTCATTGCACACTTCTGTGTTTTTTTAGTAAAGCAATGATCAATTATAAATGTTTTAGGGAAAGCTATTGAGCGTGCAGGGTGGACCCAAAAGAAATGACTATGATTAGGTAACAGTGAAAACAATGAGACCAGCTCTCCAATACCGGCAATGGAGTTTGTTCTGTTCGCCCTGTGAGGGCCATGGCTGCCATGGAGCACCAAAGGGAGAGACAAAAGAACATAGTTAGTTCACCCATGCTGAAGTATGTCAGCAATCGTGCAATTATCCATGTAACATGGTCAGTCTGCAAGGCGTTAACAAACTCCCCCAAGGCGGATCAAACATAAAGCAATTACTAATGACATAAAGGGATTTTTTGCAAGGCAAGCCCACAAACAAATGAAGGTGATGGGAGTGAGGTGGGCATAGTTAAAAGCCCACAATAGTTACAACAGTGCAAAGCACTTGCATGATCGACCTAAAAAGTGTATTTCCTTAACATTAATATATGGAAGCGTTTCACCTTAGTACATCAGATTGCACCATTGCTTTGAGAAGTATTTATTACAATAAAGTGTTTTTAAAGGTGACCTGAGAAGCTTCCCTGGCCGTCCAATCCCAATAATAATGCTCCTATTGAACTCAGAGAAAAATTAGTTGGCCTATGTACTCTATATGTGGCTTGAATTCTTATCCTAGATGAAGCAACACCATGGGCAATTAAACTTGATATGTTTTTATACAGTAACATCTCCTAAACCCATGTATTTGATGGTGCTTTACATGTGGTAATGAACAAAAAATAGGCCCCGCAATGTACAATATTTGCCCAGGATCACATAGTTTGTTTACGCAGGAAATTGTGATTGATCCTGAATTATCCAGTTTCACACGGTGCACTTCAGCCACTAGATGGGCATCTCTTTCTAACATAAAAGTTGTTTGTTGACTTCTGAGATCAGAGCATAATTGTAAAGCAGAATCCACATTTTGTCATCAGATTTGCAGAGAACAAACATTGGCCAAGGACATAAAAGCACTTGACAACAAACAAAAACTATCTTACACCTTTTGTTATTTTATGGCTTAGGGAGATTTGCTTGGGTTTCATAGGATGTTGGCCAAGGCCAAGCTTTGAACAAGGTTTCCCATGTTGCACGGAGGGCAGCTTTACCCACTAGGTCAAATTGCCTTCTGTGAAAGTTCGGCTTGTTTTTGTCATAAAGTTCCACAAGGACCTTCAGTTGAACCACAGCCCGGTACATAGCTCAAGCCTGGCTCGAACGTCCACTAGCTCACCCATCTCTACAACCACATGATGAAGCATGTATCAGACAAGAACAATCTAATAGTGTATTGGTTGTGTGCAAGGCTGTGCAAGCACACATCAAGTACAATGGAAGGCGATGTTAAGAGGTCTCCTAATTTGGATGTGTGTAATTTGTCTGGTTGTTTGTTCACTGAAAACAATGGTGTAAATAGAGTGAAACGATGGATCCAAATTTAATTTATTGTGTAACTTTTATGAGTGGTCTAATAATAACCTAGTTTCAAGAAATCAAGCGTGATTTGTACATGCTGTAGATGAGTTGTTCCTGAAAAGCATAACAGTTTTAAGTGGCCCATATGGGTACTCTGGGCATATCTGTAAGGCACAGGATATTGCCAGGTGAGTTCTGTGGGCCAGCCATATATAAAATGAGAATCTGATTAGGAATGGTGCATGTAGCTGGCCTATATAAGTCAAATTGAGGTATTTTTGGGCTCTGTTAGGTCTAGCCTACAGACTGCTTTAATTGTCACTCCAGCCTCATGTAATAAAAAAGTTAAAAAATGAAAAATCTACATGGCTTTGAGCAAGACCTTTTTATCTAATGGTTTGTTAATTTGCCATTCATATTTTCTTCCACCCACCACAGCACACAGCTTGGGGCCCTGAGCAATTTACTTCAGCCATTGGCTCTTTCACACTGTGAATAATGGCCTTTTGCGTGCACATCCTCCTAAAAACAGGTGTACTTCAGAGAAAGGGCTGGTGGGCATATACTTCTCTTTGCCATTTTTTTTTCCCATTCTTTATGATTTTTAAAAACTTATTTTTAGTTATACTTGTGTGTTCAAACCATGTTTTGAGATTATAATAATTCACAGCTAATAGTATATTTTATTTGCACCTGTTAAAATTATATTTTGCAACTATGTGCATTAATGCAAATAAATGTTTATACATTTGTTTTAAGTATACACTCTGGCTTGGCAGCATATGTACTGTTATATTAAAATTATAAGTGATGGTTATTTTTTTTAATTTAACATTTTTATTGCAGGCATAATGATTCCACATTTTGGAGGCAGCATGTTTTCTTTTTGGTTGAGCATAGCTGCGCACAAGCGCTGCTTTTCTTGACATGTTGTAATCTATTCTGTGGGCTTTAACCACGTCCATCTCATGCCCATCACTTTCATTCGATCCTGGGCTTGCCTTTTAAAAATCCCTTTATGTCATTGTATATGCTTACATTTGTTCCACCTTCAGGTTGTTTTGTGATGCCTTGCAAATTGACCCTGTTACATGGATTATTTCACAATTGCCGATATACCTTAGTGTTGGCAAGCTATTTTTTTCTTTTTTTCTCTCTCCCCTTCGCACTTCATGGTGGCCATGATGCTTTGAAGTTTCATACAGCTTGAACTCCATCTGGGGTATTGGAGCACTTTGCATGACACCCAGTTACGACACATTGTGCACACTGTCAACGACTCAGAATAATTAGAATTTTGCTTTTCTCTCTCCCCTTTGCGCTTAAAATGCAGACTTTGTTTAAAGCAGCAGTGTGACTTAACCATACCTATTTTTTAAACCAATAGTGTAACCTGAACATTATGTTAATTAACACAGTTTGTAAGCATTTTTTACTATTAATCTTCCATGGCTAATGTTGTTTCTTGAATGTCTTCGACAAACAGCTGGAAATTCAACGATATCTCCTCCTCACTGTGGAGAAGAGATTTGCTACCTACGGCCGTTTGCTGAAAAAAAACGCAATTGTATCAGTTCTAGGACAGAATTCCCCTATCGCCAACAGGCTGTGCCAAAAACCCAGTTGCTAAAATACCCAATCGACTATTCCTCACTAAAATGGTGTTAATGGAAAGAACTCACATGCCCAAGGCCAGACTCAAACATTGGTGCAATATTCAACTTGTAAATAACTTTCTTCACATCAGAGAACTATAGATGATGGCATCCATAGCTCCATTCAGCTCTTAATCACTTTCGACCTAATTAACGAGGTAATCGGATCTAATCTGTACTTCTATCGTGACGTACAATTTGCCTGCCTACAAAGACAATTTTCATCTCATTCAGGTGCAAGAGGCTCAACAAATTGGTGCTTGCAGTCATGTTCGAACTGTTCCCGGCTTTGTATTGATAACATTTCTCTGAAAATGTCAGTAAAAGCCCCTCACACATCATCCACATTAAAAATAAATTACAAAAAAACAGTACTAAAAACTAAGAAAGTTCAATATCATCAGGGCTAGGCTCTCTGTAGTAAATGGAAGTGCTTTAGTTATATGCAGGGCCACTGGGATTATGTGGCAGAGAGGACCAAATCATGCAGCTGGGTTAACCGATTTATGTGGCAAGAAAAGTACAGTTATATATTTACAATGCCAATAGCTCTGACTCAAGCAAATGTGAGACCTATTGCATTGCAAATGCTTGTTTTTTTTTCTGACAAGTCTCTTAATTTCGAACCACCGAATCCTGGTCCTTATTTTGGGGTCAAATTTGTTTCACAGGAAACTGAATTGTTTGGTTTTTGTTAACCCCCTAGGTGTCTCAGTCAACTTAAATAGATCCATCAGATGAGAGATTGTCAGTTATGCGTCTGCGCACTCTCAGATGGTAGCATGTTGGAAGGTTTTGTTATTAAGACTAGGGGAGTAACTGCAGTGGCGGCTGGTGGATCTTGATAGTGGAGGAGCGCAAAGTTGAGATCTGAGTTGAATGCTCAAGCAAGCCTGAAATGAAACAAGATGTGCAGGAAGGGAGACCACATGGCTCCATGTCACCGGGACACCACTTGTACATTCCAGGACTTAGGGGGTCATTCCGACCCTGGCGGTCCATGACCGCCAGGGCGGAGGGCAGCGGAAGCACCGCCAACAGGCTGGCGGTGCTTCCTGGGCTATTCTGACCGCGGCGGTAAAGCTGCGGTCAGAAAAGGGGAACCAGCGGTTTCACGCCGGTTTTCCCCTGGCCCAGGGAATCCTCCATGGCGGCGCTGCTTGCAGCACCGCCACGGGGATTCCGACCCCCTTCCCGCCAGCCTGTTTCTGGCGGTTGTCACCGCCAGAACCAGGATGGCGGGAACGAGTGTCGTGGGGCCCCTGGGGGCCCCCTCACAGGGCCCCATACAGATTTTCACTGTCTGCTTAGCAGACAGTGAAAATCGCGACGGTGCCACTGCACCCGTCGCACCCCTGCAACTCCGCCGGCTCCATTCGGAGCCGGCTTCCTCGTTGCAGGGGCTTTCCCGCTGGGCCGGCGGGCGGCCTTTTGGCGGTCGCCCGCCGGCCCAGCGGGAAAGTTGGAATGGCCGCCGCGGTCTTTTGACCGTGGGGCGGTCATTCAGCGGTAACCGCATGGCGGGCGGCGACCGCCGCCCGCCGCGGTCAGAATGACCACCTTAGTTTTTAGATATCATTACATTCCAGGAGTTGTAGTCTTGATCCATTGAAACTGAGCGAGTTGAACCAATATGCATGATAAGAAATCTACACAAAGGCACAGTCCAGGAATGGAAAGGTGGAGTCCAAGTTACATGGAGTTATCCTACGTGTGGAGAGATGCTCCCTGCAAGAACATTTTTAAACAAATGGAGTCAAATTGTGCATTTTGAAGCATAAATTTAAGAGGGAAAAGGGCTAGTACCCCAACCAAGCACACATCTACCTACACAGGATTCTCTACCTCTTTAATTCAATCACCTGGTAAAGGAGCGAGAGAGGAAACAAAGGTGGAGAGCAGTCAAGGATGCGAAAGAGGAGGGAGGACTGAAGATATTAATAGAGGAACAGAGCACAAAGACTTAACAGGAGCCTGGATACAAGGATTAGAAGAAATGAGGAAAGCAGACATGTGGAATGAATGCTATTATTGTGCAAAGAAGAACAGTAAGGGAAAGTGAAAGGAAGGAAGAGAGCAGACAAAGAATGGGGAGAGAAAATGAAGAAGACAAAGAGGTGAAAAAGAAGATATTGATAAGAAATGGAGTGATGGGACAAGGAGGGGAGTTAGAAGACAAGATGCAAGGGATAAGTCATGGAAGATAAGCAGGAACATTTACAGACAAAAGGAGGCTAAGAAAGTAGGTAAAAGGCAAGGTAGGTTGAGAAGTAAGGGGAGAAAAGAAAGGCACAAAATAGACAAAAAAGGAGATGGAGGGGACGGAGGTGGAAGCGATGGGCCATGGAAGTGAGAGGGCAGACAACGAAGTAAGTGACAGGTCTGTAAACTGAAGGTTAAACAGAGGTCTCTTCAGCAGAAGTATTAGTTCACTAAGCTATTTTACAGAGATTGTTTAAAGGCCATATACACATTGCTTCTGCAGAAGGAAGTAGCAAGAAAACTGAAATACCCCCACTTTGAATGAAAGCTCTGATTGCACCAATAAACTGAATCAAGTGTATTCAATCCTCCTTAGAAACGTGCCATTGTCTCTTCCTTCCAAGCAACTATCTATTCATCCTTTCTCCCTTCCATCTACTATTTGACCTTTACTGTCTGTCATCTATTCATTCTTTCATCCATAGTTCAAACTTTCCTCTCTCCAACTATCCACTCAGCCACCCATCGATCCTCCCACCTACTCTGCCATCCATCCATTCTGCCATCGATTCACTCATCCATCCAATCATCCTTTTACCCATTCATCCATCTCTCTATTATGCCATCTTTTCACTTATTCATCCACCTATCCGTCCCTTTACTCTGCCGTCCTTTCACCTGTCCAGCCACCTATTCATCCCTTTACACTTCCATCCTTTCAGCCATCCATCCATCTATAAATTCACTCACTTCTTCAGCCATCCTTTACTCTGACATTCTTTCACCTGCCCATGCACCCATCCACCCATGTACTCTGTCATCCTTTCACTTGTCCATCCACCAGTCCATTCACTCACCGTTTCACACTCACCCAGTTATCCACTCATTTATCCACCCACTCATCCATCCATACATCAATTCAATATTACTTCCTTCTTTCCCTTTTCTATTTGCATGTTTCGTTCCTCCTTGTTCCTGCTTGCTCTTTTATACTGTAGACACTGGAGTCATTTATCAGCAACCAGCAATGTGTTGCATCTGGCCCTCTCTAACCCCACTTCCTCTCTGCTAACTGAAGACTATATAGAACCTGAGATTCTGTACAGAGTAGGAGGAGGTATTTAGCTACTGCCCATTGCCCTTTCGCCCTTGTTCAGTGCATGGGAAACATAACTGTTAAGCATATTACCTGAATAATGGCCCTGTAAATGAGGCCCGTAATGCTTGGGAATACACAGCCCATGTTAGGCAAAGAGAAAAATATCAGGGAAAAGTCTGAAACGCAGTGTGTAGCTGTGCCGATGCTAGATGGGATGCAGAACAGCGGTGGAGAACTGATATGGTAGAAGGAACTAGACTGTACCCTGCATTGACAAGTGAAGAATCAGAGAAAAAGAAAGGGAAGAAAAAAGAGAATACAACAGGAAACTCAGAGAGTACAAGCGAAGACAGAGATAGTGATTCTAGCGATGATTTCCTAAATGTGCTGTTATCAACGCGTCCACCTCCATATAATGTGTGGCCTACCCTAAGGAATGAATGGTGCACTTACCAGTGGAAGCTCTGGAATAGCCACTGCACCAGTAGATATGTGTCAGAATATGATGGGAGAGATTTCAGGGATTAGTGCCCCTGTTAACTCCAATTTTCCAAATGACCCAAATGCAATTGCTGTACTGGTCACAAATGGTCCTGTAGTCTCTTTTTATAAACCAGGGTCAGCAGGAACCACAATACATAGTTTGACAGTCCAGTCCCTACTAGAGTAGATGTATCAGCTAATGCTCCTGTGGTCCCAGGAATGGGAGGAGGTGAATACTCTGTATGTTGCCTCTACAGCACTAATGATGAATCAGACAGGATTTACTCCTGTAGGAGAGTCTACTCCATGATCATAACATTCTAACATGAATATTTGGAATTCAACTCAGACTGCAATCAATTGTTGTCACAGAAAAAAAATAATGCCCAATACCCCTGTAGTACAGAATGGTACTAATTCCTGAGAATTAGATGATTTGATTAGAGTTTTCAATGGGTCCCCAAGAGAGAGTGAAGGTTCAGGAGCAGGCAGAAAAAATATTCTGTCTCCTGCGAGGGAAAATGCAGTTGATGTGGTCAAATTAAAATTATAATTAAATGAGATGATAAAAGGGAACCTTGATCTTTCTCGATTAAATACCTATCAAGAGAATTAGCTTGTATTTATGTGTAAAGACATCACGAAGCGTACAAGACAAGCCAACAATAAATTGTCTGAATTCACTCAGAAATATGATGTAGATTTAAGCTGAACCAAGTCATTGTAAAAAAGCTATAGTGTATGTTTTGACAAGATTGTCATTTTCAGAATGAAAATGCCAGGAATGAAAATGCAAACTAAGGAATTAATTGGTTGCATCCAAAAATGGAGTGAGTTAGATAAGTAGAAAGGCAGATGGGCAAAGAAGAAAGATCAAAAGAAACCAAAGGGAGAGCCTCCTCCATCTTTAGTAGATGACGAGGGCACTTTACATTTTCCATTGAGGGAAGTGCCTGGTAAAGGTTAATTGTGTGTGCCTTGGAGTATGAGTGATCTTGCATCATTCACCAATGATTTTCCAAGACTGAGAGAAAAGCCAGTTCAATAGTACAAGCAGGTTGAGCAACTTGCAAAGATATCACAAGCCTTCTGGGTGGATTTGAATACCTTTTTCAACATTGTGGTACTGAGTGACTTGTGGGCATACTGTAAAGTGGCTGTAGAGGGGCCAGAGAAGGAACCTTCATGAAATCATGCCCTTTCAATGTTGGTGATGAAAAAGTATCAACAGTTGATAACATTTTTAAAGGAAAGGTGCCGGCTAAACACATTGATTGGGTTAAGATTTGGAGGACAACTCAAGAGCCCAAAGAGTCAGTGCATTCTTATTGTGAGAGATTGTTGCAGGTGTTTAAGAACCACAATAGAATGGAGACTCTCAAAGCTAAAGACATGGGAAATTTTGTGTCCCTGGTTTGTGACAGGACTGAGACCGGAGATTAGCTTCATAATTCAGCAGCATTTAATCTGCTGACAGAACAAATCGGTTGGTGAGATTCTAAAGTATGTTAAATATTGTAGTGATGAATTGGGAATGAAGCAGAAGAGATTGTAGGAAAAACTGATGGTGGCACAGAGAGGAAGTCAGAATCAACGTTTTGTAGGGAATGTTGGTTCTGCGCATCGAGTGTATCAGCAGGAAGCACCTATCCTACAATATGAAAATGAGTTTGCGCAACAAGGTCAAGGTTGTGATGCTCCAATTGACCAGAGTACTGGGAGTGATGTGGCAACTTTGAAGCGATTGAAACCATGTCATTATTGCAACAAGTCAGGGCATTGGAAGTGGGAATATCGTTTTAATCCTAACAGGGTGATGAATAAGAATCAGACTCAGAATTCAGGGTTTACACACCCCAGAGTAGTAACCCCATACAGCCACACAACATACCAAGACTGAGAATGCAAAACTCTAATGTGTCCCAAGCACCAGTGATGCAGGTTTCTCAAGCCCTGATGCCGCAGCAAAATGCAAATGGTGCCCAATTTAATTAAAATCAAGTTCCAAATTTAAATCAGAATCACTTCCAAAATCAGAATCACTTCCAAAATCAGAATACTTATCAGAAATGTCCTATGTTTGAGGCATATGAGGGCTAAGTCTCTGATATGTCACAATGACAGTGCCTAAAGAGGGAAGCAAATTGCTCATTTGGCGCAGTGTTAAAGATAGACCAGAGTGGGCCATTCATAGACAGTGAGGTGAATGGTCACCTATCATTCTTGATCGATACTGGTGCTACCCACTCTACTGTTAGAACAGTGGGGGTTCCAAGCCTACCCCTCTCGGGAAGAAGAGTCCAAGTTGTAGGAGTCACAACTAAACAAACGACAAACCCAGTAACAGAAGAAGTACCTCCTAAAATGGGGTCCTTTGAGGAAAATCACCAGTATATGGTGTTTGATTGGAGTCCTGTAAAATTATTAGGATATGGTTTGCTGTGCAAATTAAACTGCACTATCTATTGCACCCCTAAAAGAGTAAAATGTTTGACTGATGATGAGGATGTGGGGTTTAAACTGATGAGTCAAAGGCTAGAGGTTAGGTTGTATCCAGAAATTACATCTGAGCATTTACCACCAGAACTTAGAGATACTTTGAAGCCTGAGGTCTGGGACTTCTCAGGAAAGGACATTGGTCTCATAAAAGGAGTTGATCCTGTTTGCATAAACGTAAAACCTAATGTTGAGTACCCAAGAAGACCACAGTACAATCTGACCCCTGAAACAATTGATGAGATTACTCCTGTGATTGAGTCAGTGATACAACAAGACATTTTGAAGGAAATAATGGGAAGTCCATGTAATACACTCATTATGGTATTGCAGACGCTTAGTGGTAAATACCCACTGGCGTAACAATAGCCTCCACAACCTCTTTGGTATGGGGGCCCGAGCTCCAGGGGGCCCCCTCAATACTGTAAACTGTGTACAGGCGGCGGGCCCCTGCCTGAGAGCTCCTGACTATGTCAGGAGGAGGCACCCTCGATGTACTTTGCAAGGGGGCCCCCTCAAGTTTTGTTATGCCACTGTAAATACCACATAGACCTAAGAAGGATTAACTTCATAGTTGTTCCCTGTTGTCCCGTGGTACAGAATCCAGCTGTGATTTTGTTTCAAATTCCATGTGAGACTGAGTGGTTCACTGTCATTGATTTTTGTCAGGCATTTTCCTCTGTTCTCTGCATGAGGACAGCCAGTATCTCTTCGCTTTTTGGTTCCAGAACCATAATTTGGCATAGTGCTGAGTCCCACAAGCGTATACAAAACGTGCCTCAATTTGAAATCAGATCCTTAAAAATAATCTTGAGGCTCTAATCATGCTCTGTAATCTGTCCTAATACAGTAAATTGACGACTTGTTAGTAGCGTCTGATACTCAAGAAGCCTGCAATCGAGACACCATTGCCTTGCTAAATCACTTAGCAGTATTTTTAGAAGGAAGTCTTGTATCTTGTATCTTGGACTTTACTTTGAGAAGAGAGCGAGGAAAGTGGCACAGAAAAAAATCTCAACGATTCCTAAAATTCATCAGCCAATCCCCCAGAAAGAAGTCAGGATGTTTTTGTGAATGGTAAGCTACTGTCGCCAGTAGATACCCAACTTTTCCCTAATGGCCAAACCTTTACAGAGGCTGACACACAAGGATGTGTCTGATTCAGCACCATGGGATAATGACTGCTTAGTTGCCTTTGAGAGCTGACAAAAAGTCTGTGACATGCCCCAGCACTGGGAATGCCTGATTACAATAAAGATTTTTTATTTCTGCAGTGAGAGGGAGGGCTACACTTTCTCAGTGCTTACACAGATACACGGAAATAAGAGACGACCTGTAGCTTATTTTACTGCTACTCTTGATCCTGTAGCTGAAAGACTGCCCGGATGTCTTAAAGCAATGGCAGCAGTTGGTCTCAGCATAGAACAGTGTAAAAGTATTGTGAAAGACATCTTCTAACTGTTCTTGTGCCTCATTTGGTTGACCTTTCGTTTACATGTACCCCTGCACAGCATTTAACAAACAGATGCTTGAGCATATATGAACAAATTATTGTTGCTGCAGGGGAATGTGAACCTTAGGAAGTGTCCTACTTTGAATCCTGCTACTTTGATGCCTCTCAAAGTGGGGAGGTTGAGCATGATTGTCTCTATGTCACTGAACTGTGCACCAAGATGAGACCAGATATACAAGAAGAGCCACTAGTAGAATCTGATTACATACTGTTTGTGGATGGGTCAAGTTTAAGAGATAATGAAGGAAACCTGAAAGCTTCTTATGCAGTCTTTACAGTCTCAGGGGTAGTGTTCACTGCACAAGTGGCTGAGCTGCTAACTTTTACTAGAGCTTGCTGTGTCTCTGAACAGCTGCGAATGACTATATTTACAGACAGTACAGCTTTGGTGTCATTCACGACATCGGACAGTTATGGTCACAGAGAGGGTTTATGACATCATCTAGATCTCGATCCACAACAGGGAATATGTTATAAGATTGCTTGAAGCACTACAGCTGCCTGCAAAAATTGCAGTTGTAAAGTATTCTGCTCACCGCAGTGGTGACGATTATGTAAAAGTGGGCAACCATTATGCTAATGAGGGTGCACTGTACTGTACTCATGGGTCACAATCATTCAATGGTGAATATGTCAATAAGTACAAAGGTGAGACCAACTATAACCTATTGTTGTCAACAACTGATACCTTGGATGAAGTGAAGAGATTGCAGGTGGAAATGTCAGAGACAGAAGAGCAGAGTTGGATCAAAGCTGGATGTGTGAAGAGAGATGGCATATGGGTTTCTGTAGATGGCAGATCAGTGTTACCAGACAGCATGGTATCCCCAATGGCAAGACATTTCCATGGACCCTGAAATATTTAGAGGGATGCCATGGCCAGTTCAGTCAGCATTGATTTAATCCATGATTTAGAGCGGTGACTGAAGAACTGTGCTACAAATGTGTTGTGTGTCAACAGATTAATGTAGGAAAAAAGAAGTCCAGTGATATTGAGTCATATAGGAAGGTCAGGAGGGGGGCATTCAACAGGATGTAGATGGACTTCATCAAAATGCCTGTGTACAACGGGCTGACATATGTCCTGGTGATTGTGTGCATCTTCTCGCGGTGGGATTGCTGAGGGATTTTATACCTAGGTTTGGTTTCCCGACTTCACGGGAGTCAGACCAAGAGACTCATTTCAATAATGAGGTCTGAGAATGTTGTGTGCAGCATTAGAAGTGGAACAGAGGCTGCACTGCATTTATTGGCCAGACAATGCTGGCATTGTGGAGCAGTGGATTGGACAGTTGAATGCCAGATTGGCCAAAGTGTGTGCATCAACATTTTTGAAGTGGCTAGATGATTTGCCTCTTGTGCTTATAAGCCTTCCTAGTGGTCCTGACAGAAAAACAGGATTGTACCCTTATTAGGTAATCATGGGGAGAGCCAAGTGACTGCAAGCAGTACCTGCAAATGTGCTTGTGAGCTTTAGGAATGACATGGTTCTTGACTATTGCAAGGGGCTAGCAGAAGTGGTACATTCTGTGTCCTGCCAGGTTGAAGCTGCTGCAGCCTCTCCTTGTCTGGAGCAGTACCATGACCTCAGTCCTGAAGACTGGGTCTTGGTGAAGAAACCTGCTAGGAAAATGTGCCTGGAGTCTAGATGGCATGAACCGTATCAAGTCATCCTAGTGACAAATACTGCTAAGTGTGGTGTTCTTGCCAACTGGATTCATGCAACGCACACTCATAGAGTGGAGTGTCATTTTGATGATGTGACAGTATTTCTTCCTGAAGTGCAACTCACAACTGAGAAACAGCAAGGAGGGGGTGCATAGGGTACTGAGACTCAGCGAGAACTTGTGACAGCACATTCTTAGCTCGAGAGGGGCTTTGATTAATTAATTAATGAATAAAGACAGTATTTGTAAAGTGTGAACTGTCACTCCTGTGGAAGCATCCTGGCACCACAACAGCAATTCTTAACAGCTAGAAAAGGAAAGACTGGGGGATCAGATTATTAAATACGTCAATGGAAAAGAGTTTGTGAAGCATTAAAAATCCAAGTTTTAAGCTGTTTTCTGAAAAGGACTTCCAAGGAATCTAAGAGTTCTGGGGAGTTGATTCACCCAAGACCCCTTAGACAGAGAAGGACTTGCCTCTTTTAGTCTTCAGAATGAACTGGGGGGGCTTAAGGAAGTTGGCTGAGGAGGATCTTAAGGTTTGAATAGTGGCATAGTGAAAGAATCTCCTGCTAGGTATTTAGGACCTTGTCCCCGATAGGATCTAAATGTAAACAATAGGATTTTATATACTGGTAATTAGTGGAGAGTTCTAAGAGCGGCGGAAGCTGAGGAATGGCGGGGTGGTCTCAACTCCAGCCTGGTCGACACATTTTGTACCACCTGCAGTTTATGAATCATTTGTTTGATGGACCCCGCTTACAGACTGTTACAATAATCAAGTTTAGAAATTATAGTGGTGACGGCTAGGGTCTTTCCTGCTAACAAGGACAGCAAAATCAAAGATTTTTTAGGGCTTTCAGTAACTTAAAGCACGTTCCTGCCACCATCAGGCCTTGGGAGCGTAAAGAAAGAGCAGCATCAAATTTGACTCGTAAATTCTTCACTACATCTACTGTGGAAGGAGGAGGAGTAGAAATGGGCCACCATTACTGAGGATCAAAGCAGTTGTGCTTGACAAGTAGCATGATCTCAGTCTAATCTGTATTACATTTTAAGTGATTATGATGCATCCAACTGATAACCACAATTAAACAATATTTAAATTTGGATTCTGAGCCTGTGGAGCTTTTGTCCATGGCCAAGATAAGATGAGTGCCATCCGCATACGATGTAGGAGCATATTGATAGGACTCTAGCCCCACCTTGTGCCACATTAACGTCATTTGTTTTGATGTTAATGTGGCCCTATGAGGCCAAAATCCCCGCGCTGTATTTAAAGTGTGACGCAATGCATGCATTGCGCCACTCTGTAACCCTTTGTGCTACATTATGCCTGCGCCAGGCATAATGTATGCAAAGGGGGCATTCCACCCGTCAAGAGCAGGTGCTAAAAAGGCCCCTATGTACTCTGCAGGAGTAGCGTCAATATTTTGGCACTACTCCTGCACAGTATATCAATAGCGTCTTAAAAAAATGACACTATTGCCCCCTACCCTGTGCCATCGTGTGCCGTATTTTAATTACGGTACACACATGGTGGCGGTAGGGCGGTGCTAAAGGGCGCAGGGAAAGTGGAGCTGCACTTGGTGCAATGCCAGTTTCCATAAATCTGCCCCATAGTTTCAATACCGAAGGAAGTAATCAGCAAGGTTACTGACAGTTGGGGAATCTTGGCCTGAGCCTCTACCTGAGCCAGACTCAGACCCTGATGAAGGGCCTAGTGCTGGGTCACGCCGAATAGAGACTGTGGACCGCTGGCCAAGGAGGCAAGAAAGAGAAAGATTAAGATTGCCTGCAGAATGCTGAATGAGTACTGTCACAAGGATGATGAGGATTCTGGCCTGAGTGATATTGAGCAACCGGTACTCAGGAGATCAAAAAGAGCCAGAGTGCCATGTGGGAGGTACTCATACCCTGAATGGACAGGAAAGTCTGTGATTTGGAGGAAAAGAGTGAGATCTCAGTTGAGCCTCCGTGAACCAGAGTTGCAACTTGAGCTGAGTTTAAACTTGCATTCTCATTGAACAAATTGATTTGAAAAGCTATTGACATGATCATATGAACTGAATTTTGATCTGTGAATAATATAAAGCAACATTGTGTAAAAAGAATTAAGATGAGTCCCTAGACCCAAGGCAGTAGAAGGGGCGTAAGTCACTTAGAAGAACACAGAGGAGGGCTAAAGAAGACTCATGAAGACTTTGTAAATAATTACATTGTATGGACTTTGTTCTGCCATTTGCACAAGTAGAAACGATGCTGCTAATTTAACTCAATGGGCTGACTCCAGAGAAGTCTTGGAAACTAGTAACACAAATAGATGTAGATGTATGTTAGCAGGGGTGTTGTTTTTCATCCTTATAGTATTGATTGTTCTCCTTGTAGGATCTTCACCTACATTTTCAAAAGTAGCCAAGCTTAAGCCTAGTGTTATTCCTAAAACATGAGTCCTACAGATGATAGTTTGACGCATTAAGCTGTGCAAATAGAAGCATCTAGAGGAAATTATTCTTCAAATGCCTATTTTAAGTTGCCTTATGAATGTGTTGACATAATGGATGCAATGTACTGTTATGTTTGTACACAGGTACCTGAGTCAGCTGCAGAGGCAATTACCTAGCACCATATTCATCTTATTATGATGTTACGTATAGCCTTCTGTTTAGTCTGTTTTAGGGAAAGGGACATTTTCAAAATTATTATTAGAATTTTGATTTGGTGCTTTCAGAAGTACCTTTGCTCAAGCATTTGAATCGTCATTTTCACACTAAGACAATGAACACAGTTTACAGTGTCCTTGGACCGAAAGTGACACTTGACACAGCTTTTGCTTATGGACACAATTTGACATGTTCTTTAACTGTGGTTGAGATGAAATTTCTGGATTTAATGGAAGAGAGGAAGAGAGCAATTGATGAAAGGGGGAAAACAGGGCAGGATCAGAGATATAAAGGATTGTGGAACGAGGAAGAAGAAAAACATTGAAATTCAGGAATCCGTCCTGCACTACTCTTACAAAGGCAACACGAAGGGAAATTATGTGTTATTTGAGAGAAATCTTCCCTTAACACTATATTTAAGATTTATGATGTGGAACACTTGAATGATCCTGTGTGGGAAACAAAAGCCAGAACTAAATGAAGTGTTAGTGCTGCTGAAGTTGTGGGAGACATTTTTGGTGCAGTGAATCCATCTGTAGGTGTAAGCTTGAATGATCTCATAATTAGAAAGTTGTCCAGCATAATAGATAAATTGTCCACAAGTACAGCAAGTTTCCTATTTACTGTAGATACCGAGATGGAGGCTATGAGATCCATGGTTTTTTTACGGAATCGTCTTGCGTTAGACATCCTTCTCGCAAAAGAAAGCGGAGCCTGCAAAATGTTAAAGGTCCAGCAATGCTGTACCTGTATCCTCAACAACAGTAAGGACTTAAAGTAATACATAACGAACATTACTGATCTGAAAGACAACTGAAGGAATTAGAAGGTACAGGTGCTTGAGATGCGGTTGACAATGGATTGTCTGCAGTAGACCATCTGTTCAATATGTCTGTTCACTACCTTCAAGGGATATAAATATGTAAAGGTGAGGAAGGAAAAGCAACATTCAAGGGGTTTGAAAATAACTTGAAGGGATATGGAAATGGAGGAGAGTCAGTGTATATTTTATGATGATGAAACACCTGGAAAATACTAGACAAAAGTTGTTGGAGACATAAAGGCTTTGATTTGAGCTCACTTGATAAGGATTTGTATGTGTATTATTGTGATGGCTAACATCGCCATCAAAGGGGGGATTGGAGCAGCGCAATCTAGACTTCATGCTTAACACATCATCATTGCATAATTATGCATTTGTTTTTGACATTATATTTACTGTGTGCCTTAATATTGACGTGTGTGACTATTTAAATGCATTAATGAAATGTATGTATTGTAGAACCTAGAATGTATATTGTGTGTTAATGTTCAGCTTAGCATGAAGATGTATTCTGTATTCACATTGCATTTATATATTAAGTCAGATTTACAGATATTCTGAAAGCATATTTGAAAGTGTAATCATGTGTGCCTTCATTCACGTATTGCATTTGCTTTTTAGATTATATGTGCACAAGTATAACCATATATTTGAAGTGCACGTTTAAATGTTTGTTTGCAGTTAGATTGACTTAAGGCCTCGATTCTGAAATGTATTTTGCTTTGCCAGTTTGTTCTTTTCCTTTACAGGTGCATTTTCAAGGTTTCATTAGATTGAGAGAGTAGTAGTTGTCTGTACTAGTTTCTTGATAGTAAGGTTTGAGAAGAAAAATCTTGGCAACGAAAAGTGGAGACCTAAATAGCAGCTGAAGTCTTCTATTTTTCACTATTAGGATTGGAGGGATGTTCAAGGCTGCAGCAACTGTCTAAGTTCTGTGGAATAGGATATGCAGGTAATATTGCAAATGTACACTACGGACAAAAAGATGGCTGGTTCCCAGTGGGGTGGGAAGAGATACGAGTCATGTTGAAGGTTCTGTTTGATTTAATTATTGTTCACACTGTTAGAAGTTAGGGCAGATTCCCTTAGACTTTGAGGGGTATAGACCTCTCTGCTTCTTTCATTCTTGAAAGTGTGCAGCTGTATGCTAAACACATATTCCTCTTTCTGGATGACTTCCACTGAAGTCTTTGCTATGCTGACACCTTCTCACATTTCTAAATTTCCCCTTAGGTTTCATTCAAACCATCCTTATTTTTACTCGGAGTTCTGATTAGATGGTTTCAGGATTATTTCATATTAGGTGAAAGAACAGGAGTTTCTTTATGGAACGCAGTGAGATGGAACCAATTGCGATATTTCAGCTTGCCAACTGCAATTTTGTATCTTTTTAACATTCTTATGACATGCATATATATTGGGTTGATTATTGATTGGCAATAAAATCTCTTAATTTCGAATCACTGAATCTTGGTGCTTATTGGGGGCCAAATTTGTCTCATGAGAAACGGAATTGTTTAATCTTTGTTAACTCTCTTGTCTCTGCAAACTTAAAAAGATCCATGAAAGGAGAGATTGTAGATCATGCTCCTGCATGCTCTCAATATGAGCGTGCAATTTCAATATATTGTGCTCAAAGGTAGCATGAAGCACGTTGAACATCCCACCTCAAAGATGCAAGACTTCATGTTATGTTAGTTTCTTACATAGGGCTGAATGCACACTTCATAAAATAATTGCCCCGTATTGCTATGTTCACCCAGTTTTCAGTTTATTCTTATCTGGTTTGTGAATGGATTTTTGTCCATGTTTTTAAAACGTGCCCTGTACTTGGATAGTACTTTTTTTTTTGCAGTTTTACATAGCATGAGTTCAACCCAAAGGTATTTGAGCGCTTTACATTACACAAGGACATTTTCCTTATTGTAGGCACTGGGAGAGTGAGGGCCACATTTACAAATGCTTTTTGTGGTTGCAAATGGACCAATTAGCAGAATCAGCCCATTTGCGAATGCAAAAAGGCTTTTTTACATGTACAATGACCTATTTGCGATTCGGTAACCTATTACCGAATCACAAATTGGGTTTGCCATTCGGTATTAGGAAGGGGCGTGTTTATGGTGCACCTTCCTAATACCGAATTGCAGTGGTATGTGTGAATGTTTTGCAACCGCAATACGGTTGGTCACAAAACACTTGCATTTTATGCCTATTTCAAGTAGGTGGTAACCCTTTCGCAAATGGGAAGGGATCCCCAAAGAACCCCTTCCACTCGGTGAATGTTCGTAAGATCATTTTTTAAAAGCACCACGGCCTACTCTTACCAAATGAAAAGAAAACTTTTCATTTTTTATTTTAAAGGCATCCCGTTTTCCTTCAAGGAAAACATGCTGCATTTCACAAAAAATATTGCTTTATTTTAAAGCAATCACAGACATGGTGGTCTGCTGACCCCAGCAGGTCACCATCCCTTTGATTTTGTCAATTTCCAATGGGTCGCAAACAAGAGCTACCTCATATTTATGAGGCAGATCTGTTTGCGACCTACTAAGAATCGTAAAATGTGTCAAAGACACATTTGTACATTGGTGTTTGCGAATATCAAATGGTGAATCGCAAAAATGTACTAGTTAGTAATCGCAACCTATTACCTTTGTACATGTGGCCGTAAGTGATTTGCCCACAATCACAGTATGTTGAGCCAACACTGAGAGTCCAACCTGTTTCCCCAGGTCCAAAGTCAGCAGCTATGGCCGTTACGCCACATCTTCTCCCCTAACAATAGCTCATGTAGTGTGGCAGTTAGTATTTACATTTATTTATTTAGTTTTAGTTTGCACATGAACTGCAATGTTAAGCAAGCATTGTTTGAATTCATTAAAAATAAAATAAATCGTCTCTATCGCCTGCTAAATTGTGAAGAGCACTAGCGGAAAAACAAAATGGCAGCCAGTCTAGAGGAAATCGAACATATGTTACTGGTCATGAATCATGACCAGTCGGTGCCTTTGATGCCTGGAATCCTTAATTGGAAAGGAAGTAATCTTTCTAAAGAAGTGTGATTTTCTGACATTGTCCTTTACACTTTGGGGCTTAAACAACCCACCCGGTCCAGATAAGAACATGATCTGCTTCAGATCTCAAGGCAGGCATTATGGAGACACTGATTGCATGGAGCGCCGCTCCGTGTTGCAGTTATTTATTGTGACATTAAACACTTCCCGCCTGCTCTCCGGGGCAGTTAGCGGTCGCACTGCAGAGCTGGCTGACACGTGTGACTTCTGAACCGGGCCTTCGGCAGCAATGAGCAGATAAGAGGCTCCACGCAAAGAATGAGGAGATAAACTGATACAACAAACCTCGTTGTGGTGCATTCTTTCATAGCGGAAACAGGTGACTGTTCAATTGGTCTCATTTTAGGTCGAGACAACCAATGTGGGTGCAAAGTTTGGTTGCAAACACATATGCCAGTCTGGCTGCAAAGACATAAATTCAGGCTTCCCCTTTGCTTAATATTGGCTTGTTTTATTGTCACTCACATTTTCTTGATTTCTAGTAGATAACTTTCATTCTTTCATGCTTGTCCATGTTGTGCTTGTCCCTCCCTTTTACCATTTCTTTGACCATTTCTTTGACATACTGACTTCTGAGCCTCGACTGCTAGTTTTTAGGACTGTACCTTTTCCTTTTTTTTAACCCCTTAACGAGAGTTCCTGTATTTTCCAGCTATCTCTCTTGTTTGTATCCCCCTCCATGCTGCTCTGTCTTGCTCTTTGCTTCTTCCCCCATTGTACACTCATGTTGCTCTCTCTCGCCCGTGTGCTTCTCCTCCCGCATTCCACGTTGCTCTCTTTTACCAATGTGTGTCACCCCTTGACCCTTATCTCCCTCATGTTGCTTCTCTTCCTATCTGCCATGCTGCTTTCGTCCTCCAGCCCACCGTGTTGATCCTCACCCTACCCTTTCCTTCGAACAGGTACCGCTAACCGCTTATCTGTTAAAAGAAAAAGTTTACAACTCTTTTTGCACTACGTTTTAAAAAATCGCTGTCACCCTATTTTTTTAAACAGTTTTGCAATCTATTCCAGATCGGTAAATAAAAAGAGAAAAATGCCTATGTCATTTTGGAGGTGCACATATGGGTATTGAACACATGCACACACCCACAAAATGAACCATCGGCTGTGTCATCACACCCTTTTTTCAAGCTTGTAGTGCAATAGCTACGACTCTGTGCAGCATGGCTAAAAACATTGGCAAATCTAAGTAGTCTCATAGGCACCACCTAATGGCTTTGCCAATGCTTACAAGCCCCAAGTCAATAAAGGAATTAAAGGAGCTACACCATTTTCTCCTGTGAGAGGAAATAACATAGGTTGATTAAATTATGGTTGTATGTCCTTGCAACCAGAACTCTAGTAGTATTTTCCGCTCTGAATCGCATTTTGGGATGTGAACGAATTGCTTCCTATCTGAGTTATTGAATATCTGTTCATTATCTATAAGTCTGTTATATGTACTAAAACACACCTTTCATTCATCTTCATTTTGTACTCTTTGATTATTTGGTATTGTTATTATTCTACATTTTGCCTTTCCATAAAATAGTTATACAGATAACAGGGATAACATGAGACAACTCTCCCATTTTTCTGTTTCCACGTGTGCCAAGATTGGTACCACTTAGAAGGAAGATAAACACAAGTATTACATTTTTTTATGAGAACTTGTATGTTTGCAAATTGTACAATACCATTGACCAATTCATGGATGTTTTCATATCCCAAACGCATTCACTGCAGCCTGGATTATAAAACTCTGCCACGCAACAGGAAAATAGAAATGTATGACTGTCATCATTACCTGACTCAAATCTACTCTTTTGGTCGACTTCAGAGAGATGCAAGTTTGAGAAAAGCCTATCTAGATTCGAGCTATTGACTTGTAGGTAAACAAAGATCAGGGCACTAGGCATTGAACCCACTCACTTATCTTAATGGCAGTGATTATATTTTTGAAAGCCCTACACTTGATTCTGGTCAGCTCACTGGTTTAGTGGGCAGGCAAAAGTGGTGATCCTGTCTGCCTGGCTACACAATTAGCTAGATGCCTGGCCTGCACATATTCACTAGTAAGCCAAGAAGAGCACCCTCCCCTAATATAAAACCAATGCTGGCGTGCAGTGTTATGTTACTGACCTCCATATAGCATCCAATCTGTCAGCATTGTACCTCAGTCCTTTCAATAGACTGGCTAGATGTTATCACCCAGCAGCAATCCACACCACCAACTACAAGTAGTACCAAGATTGAAGAGTGGGCTTGTTATGATGTTCTCGGCAACAAGCCCACAGGTCTCCAAGTCACATTCGTATTAGAAGAATCAACTTTCATTTGGATTTCGCAAGCCACTACACATCAGTCATGAGTTTGGACGATTCAACCTCTGGACGCGAGGAGCAGTTCACCTACGGCTCCCCTTTCCTATTGGTCTGTCTTCACCTACATATGTCCTTCTCATCCATCACCTTCCCAAGCCTCCAGCTGGTACAAGAGACCTAAAACCTTTTGGTACTGATAGTGGACTAGATAAGGATGGTTTTGGTACAGCTGTAACGTGGAGCAACTTGAAAGTCAGCAAAGTTCACCCTGAGGGACCTTTGTCTCGAACTGAGTCTGAAATCACAAATTTATTAACATTGCAATGGCATTGAAGCAGACTCTGCTCCACAACAATGACAGAGACAAGTACGTTTGCAAACTATAAAGGTATATTATCAAATTAGTAAAGTTACAATCTTAACAAAATCAACTAGTCAAAATTCGAGATTCACCCGAATAAAGCATAAATGAATATGATCCAAATAATTCAAGTGAGTAAAGGTGACCATTGCATTAGCAAAGGCAAAGCATGCAAGTCAAAGCAGCGTCTGGTTTCCATAAAGAAAACTCCCTAATACTAAACTAAGGCTCTGGCAAGCTGGGGAAATTTAGAAGCAGCAGGTGTCAGCCAATTCAGAATCGAAAGAAGAACTATATAAAGATTCTGATTGAGAGTATCTCTATGAGCAGGAAAATAAGACGTAGTGAAGGGGAAAGGATGTCCACCTGAAAAGGTGGGCTGGGACAACCATTCTGTTATAGCATGACAAACACTGCAAGTTAAACGAGGATTTATTGCAGGAAAACAACCCAAGATAGGATCCGTGCTCCGTCAGCTTACAACTCCTCAGCTCTCCCCAACCGCCTTTCTCTCAGAACCTTAGCGTCTCACAACTCCAGAAGTAAGTCCTGGAACACAGGGACGGCAAGGTTCCAAGTATGACTCACTTAAGCATTACAACACATTCTTATTAACTAACAAGCTTCACACAGTTAAACATAACATTTTGTTGAAATTATAACATGTTCAGATTTCCCAGAAACTCCTCAAAACTCAGTGTTCTCTCCATACTTGGTGTTGGACTCCTTCCCATGCATAATACAATGGCAACTTCTTCCGTCACTATGCCCTTCACGGTATTTCTCAAAGGGGCATTTATCTAGTGTCCTCCCAACCTACTGATGCTGCCAATCAACATCCAAAACATGTTCACCACTACTCCATGGCCTTCAGAATAATAAGCTAACAAAGAATAAGATTTCTAACAAGAACATGGTAAAACGTGTGCCTGTGACCATGATTTCTTGTGAATCAGAAAGGGGAAAATAAAATAAAAACTCAAAAATATCTAAGCAAGCAGTCTACAATTGTCTTCCTTCTTTGTGCAAAATCTTGCAAAGATGTTAGCTGATCCATGGTGCATGTTTAGTTCAGCTGCTTCAAAGTCAATCCTAGCCCTATGTCAATCTTCTTTTAAAATGAAAACCCTAGTCTTCTACTTTAGCATTGGCCCTAAATGTCAACACAGAGTTCAGTCAAAGGTCCAGTTCAGTCTTTCATAAGGTAAGTTAACATTAGTTCAACCAAAATCAAAATATTTCAAAATCAGGAACGAGGGGCAGCTGTTATCAGAGAGTTTTCTCAAAATTCGTCTGTCATCAATCTCATGCATTCTCAAGTCAGCTTTACTTTCAACAAAGTATGTCAGTTCAGGAGCTGAGTACCTTCAACTAGACACCCATTTTCTCTTTGATAGCATGACTACCGGCTGTTGACAATCATTGTCACTTTGCTCACCAGTCTCTGTCCCCTCCTCGATAATGTCTGTAAAGCATTCTTTGGACACAGAGACTCTCCATTTTTCTTGTCTCTTTGCCCACCTTAGTTTTGTGGCCCTCTTCTGGTCACACTGCTTACTTCTTCTCCAAGCTCAGAACTGGCTCTTACTGCTTCTTCAGTTTTGGGTCACTGTGGGTACTGATGGCTCATTCTACACAGGCCATGCACTTGTCTCTTATTGACAGACAAGCCATTGTAGCTGCAAGGGTGGTTCATGGACTTTGAGGCAGCTGGACATCATTTGGCAGGGAGTATAGGATTAAAACTTGGCAAGCGCCTCACTCCCACTCTTAGGATGCTTGGCACTAAATTTCTTTAGGCTTAGACATGCAGAGCCTGTCGGGTTGCAGTCTTCGATCTCAGCCCACCTTTACTCCTGCAGTTTACAAGTGACTGGTACCACCAGTCACAGGAGACTTCCTTTAAGTTTCAGTGTCCACTGGGGTCCCTCTTGCTGGTACCAATGAGTCTTCACCTCGGGCACGCAGCGGGCACGCAGTTCCAGTACTGGTCTCCTTAGGTCACTCTGTGTCCTCTTCTTTGCGCTGGGGCTGGAGTCCAGGTCCTGTTGTTGGTGCAGACGTCTCTTTGTGCTTCTTTCTTCTTTTCCAGGTAAGATCTGAGTTCTGGTGCCAGGGGAGCCCCTTAAATCCTTGTTTAGGGGGCGTTCAAGGGTATAATGGACAGTGGCCATTGGGCTACTAGTCCTCGTGGCTAATACGCCCCTTTAGTGACAACTTCCTGTGAGAGTATGTCACTTTCTACCCAAAACCCACTATTCATAGGGTTAGCTAAGATGGCAGAACCCTCCCTCAGCTGTGCAGACCTCCTAGCCCACCCTCAGGGTGTGGCTAGTCCTATGGGGTGCACGCCTCATGCATAGCCAATTTCCCACCTGCCTCGTCGGGCATGGTGGGAAGGGCTTTGTCCTCCACTGGGGGACAGCTACTTACACATCAAAGGCAGGGGAAGCCTATGAGGCTCACAGCCCTGATGCTTATCTCACTACCTATCCTGGGTGGGAGGAGGTTTGACCTCCTTCCTGCTCAGGCCCTTTGTCTTACATCCTGCCAAGGTGCTAGCACCACCAGCAGAAGGTCAGACTCTTGTCTTTGGTGGCAGCAGCTCAGGAGAGCCCACCAAAACAGTACAGGACTTGGTAACTTGGTGGGCACCCTCTAAGGGTGCCACCTGGGCAGCTGCTTTTTAATCCTAAATATAGGCATCATGTTCAGGGTTAAAAAGCACAGTGTTTCATACCAAACACGACGGTTGGCCCATTGCAGAGCTGGATATCTGAGCGCTGGTAAGATGCCAGCCCATGTTATCCAATGGACTGTTGGTTACTTGGTCCAGCATTGTGTTTAATTGCTACCATGGGAGCATATGTGCTCCTGCACATATGTGCTCACTTGTGGGACAGTGCACCCTGCTCCCTGGGCTAAAGGAGGCCTACCATAGGGGTGACTGACCTGTCCATTGGCAGTAACAGGGACTCTGTCTGCACCTGGTGTGGGCAGAGTCTCACTCGAGCAGCAGGATCCTAGGGTTAAACCAAAATTTATTAAAAAAAGATGGACCATAGCGTCTCAGCCAATGTGCATAGCACCATAAAAGTTACATGGCATGAGGGGCAACATGCTGTCAAGCAATACTGGGTAACCATCAGCTGAAACACAAACCTCACCTTCATTCTTAATACACCCTGCTCTGACCCTTTTCTCCTGTTCACACTTGGTCACCTGACCCGGCAATCTCATCTCCTCTTCCTACATATCTGCAATAGTCAGCAGAAGACTTATGAAGACTTATGAACTTGCCATGTTTAGACTCATTCGAATAATCCCCTTTGAAGACGCAGGACCCAAGATCGCAATACCTGGTGATCTTGTCTGTGTATCTATTTCCTGTGGTTACAAAATAATTTCTGCTGTTGTGTGGTGCACACGTCACAATGGTCACCTTGGCCAGGTTTTGCAATGCCTCTAGCACTTCCATGCCATAGTGCCCATTACAGAGGGGGAGCCATATAAGGCCATGCTCCTGGGAAAACAACTGTTGAGGACAGAGACCCAACCAAATCTGTACTGACTTTCAGTGTAGATGGTGACTCTTAGATTGTCAGAGACACAGCAGGCTCTAGTAAGAGCAATTAGTTCAGTCACCTGAGCAGAGATTACATTGCACAACCAGGAGGCTTTCACTATACCTAAGGTGCAAACCACATAGGCTGCTTTCAAAATCCATCTTTCATCTCTCAAGCAACAGCCGTCCACAAACAGCATATAATCTGGCTGTTTGAGTGGGGCTTCTCAGATATGAGGCCTTGGCTTGGTAAACGAGTCAGTATTACAGGTGGGTGAGCCAGATAAAGTCATTAAACCCTACTGGGAAAACAACTGTCGACATCATGGACCCTGCCAAACCTGTACTGACTATCAGATGCTTAGATTGTCAAAGACACAGCAGGCTCTAGTAAGAGCAATTAGTTCAGCCACTTGAGCAGGGATTACATTGCACAAACAGAAGGCTTCCACTACACCTTCTAAGCTGCCCTTCGGGCTCTTCAAGTGGGCAAACTCAGATATCTGGTCTTGGCTTGGTAAACAGCTCAGTAACATTCAAGCATTATCAGCTGGCAATGGAGACAGTGTAGCGGGATCAAGCCATGAGCATCTCTTCAGTATTATGTTCTCCACCTCAAGTATGACCTGATCATACTTGGTGAGCCTACTGTTGGTCATGTTCTGACTGTAAGAGGGTACCCCATCATAATACCTTCACATTGCTGAATGCTGACACCAACTGCTACAATCACGTTTTGGCAGCCCAGTAACACTGTGGTTACAAAGTCAAGAATGGCTGAAAAATAAGCGACAGGGCGTATAGCGTTTCAATGCATCTGAGTAAGTACTGACAGGGAGCACCCTTTGCTCTCAGAGCAGCCTGGCATTCCTAGAGCTGGTGCACAGCAGAAACTCTCTCTCAGCCCGAGGGAGGGTTTTTCACAATCATTGTCCCATGGTAGCAGATCTGACACATCTTTGTGCATAAGCCACTGCAGAGGATTGGCCACTAGAGAAAAGTAGAGGGGTCCACTGACAATAGTAGCCCACCATACCCAGAAACATTTTGATTTCTTGCTGCATTTTGGGAGGGTTCATCTGCAAAATGGCAAAAATTCTCTCTTGACACGCGTTCCTTGCTCCTTTCTCATTGTGATGTGTTACATACAGGACTTCCTTTTGGCAATACTGTAATTTGACTGGGAACACCTGATGTCCATTCTCAGACAAATGATTCAACAGAGCTATTGTATATAGCTTGCATGCCTCTTGCGAAATTTCTGCCACCAACAGGTCATCGATATATTGTATAGAAACTGAATTCCACAGCAGGTTTAGGGATTCCAGATTATTTTTCAAGATCTGGCTGAAAATATAGGGGTGCTCTGTATACCATTGAGGAACTCGGCTCCATGCCAAAACCCGATTTGCAAACCATAAAAGAAAGGAAAACTGGCTATCTTCATGTAATGGGATGGAAAATAATGCTTGCTGCAGGTCTATGGCTTTGAACCAGTGTCATCTTAAGGATTTTGCCCCGGGCAGAACATATTTTGGTGGTTCCTGTACGGAACAAATTTGATTTTTATTTACCGTTTCCTGTTCATTCAAGTCTACATGCCAAACAATACTGAATTATATGTTCAATTTTAACAAAGTTCAGTTTCTCAGGGTTGCCCATCAAAGTTGGGGGCCCTGGGCAATTGCCCCCTTTGCCCATGCCTTAAGACATCTCTGCAAAGAACCACTCTGTGTCGCAAGGCATCAGGAACAGTATTTCAGCTGGATTTGGTACCAAAGGACAACATAGGGCAACAATATTATTGATCTTATGCAGATTTTTTATGACCTTCCACTTTTGTTTTGATTTCTGTGTTCCCATGATTGGGGAGTTACAGGGACTCCCTTGAATTTCCTTTAAAGTGCCCACCTTTAACATGGATTAAATTATGGGGTAATTCCAGCCACCACCTTTGGTGAGAGAATGTATTCAGGCATTCAATGGCTTCTGAGTACTTAATTTAAAATCTGCATCCCAGTCATGTGTCTGGAGCTGAACTCCATTTAGTGCACAATAAATCACTTTGGTGTACCTCGTTGAGCCAAATAAGCAGCCTACCTCCCCGCCCAGTCACCATCATTAAGATTCATCTGACCCAGGTTCTTCAAAAATTTCAAAGACCAGGAACTGTTGGAAGGTATTTGGATTCTGTAAAGCATTCTAGTGGGGCTCCAGGATTTGTATTGGAATTAAACCTCAGGGTATTTAGATTATGCTTCATTATGGGGCTAGAGGTATATTAGGATTAGGACATTTACATATTGGAAACTGACACAACATTCACATTAGTCCCTTGGCCCGCAAACTGGACTTGGGATTCATACTGCACTCAGTGGCCCATCTTATTTCAGTAAGTAGTGGCACTGAATGTTTTTCTTCAACATAGCTATGCCCATTCATGAATTTGGTTTAACAGGCACTCCTTGTTCTTTTCCGAGTGGTACACCATTCCCACTCTGCACCATCTGACCCTCACCTTGGTATGCAACACCTTGCTTTCGATTACCTCCCTGGAGCCATAGCCAGGATTCGCCATGTATGGACCAGGCTGAAACCCCTTTTGAGGCAAATAGGTCTGGGACAGCACAAACATCTTAATCCTCTTTTACCTGGCCTCCAAATCATCCCTGAAATACTTTGCATATCTCAAGATTTCATCCAAAGGTTTGCTCTGCCAACAAATCACATTCGGCTGAACATGCAAACTAATCTCTGGACACAAACCAAAAACAAAACAAAACAAAAAATTACAAAGATTGCCACGCTCGGAATCTTTGATGCTGCTCTACTGATGGAAAACTTGTATAAACCTTTCATAGTAAGCGTGCACTAACTTCTCAGATTCCCGAGTAGTTCTCAAGATTTTCAGCTAATCAATATCTTTCTGGGGAACCTTAGCTTTTAAGAAATGTCTCACCTGATTGTACTTCTCCATGACCACTGCTACGGTATCGAGGGCCGGCTTTAGCGCTGTTGGCACCCTGTGCAACAGTATTTTTTGCCACCCCCTCCATGAACTCCTTCTCCAGTAATTCCCTTACTACCACTCTCTAACAGTGGCCTTCATCTCTGCATAGTCCCTCTCTGACATACATTTGTTTTAAAGCACTACTCATAGTTCACTCACACTCAGTTTTGTGATCTGAATGGTATATTTTCCTTGCAACAGTCACATCATTCCTCTGTACTACTTTAAGATGAGTAAAAACTGCCACTAGACAAAGTTCCAATCTCTCACCAGCAGTAACATTAACCACCAGAGTTATCTTGACATATTTATTGTTGCCTAAAACTGCTGAACTCAAGTGATTTTAAACCCTTAAATTATTTTTAAACAAAGCGCCCGCCACCAAGATCAGAGCCAGGTGCAGCTGCACTGGTCGCACCGTCCTAAAGCCAGCCCTGGAGGTTGCATACATTTGGGAATCCTTCTGTGGCTCAGCATTCGGTCACTGCATAGACTTTAAATTCAGCCCATAGGTCGGCCGGCACTACAATATAGAAGAAGGTATTCAGATCCACCCATAACACAAATCTGTCAACCTGACTTGAACCAACATCAGTTGTGGAGGTGGAAGGGTTCCAGGTACCACTCCATTGAGGAGGTCATACTCAACAGGTGCACTAGCACCAGTGACCGTGGGTGGCAAAAGTCCCGCTAAGGAAGGACTTTCCTCAGTTTCCGGAACCATATTATAGGGAAGTGGTCGAGAAGCCAAGTCCTCTAAGAGGCCATCACTAGAGTCCATACCACTACTCTCATCTCATTTCAACCTCACCCCCCTCTTGTGCTTTGTTTCTTCTTAGTTTCCCTCTAGGCAGTACAGGGTACATATTCAGTCTGTCTATGACCACCTTCCTCAATACTTGCTGTTTAGCATCCTTCTTCACTTATGCCCAACTCGTCACTGTCTTCTTAGCTCTATTCTGACATTTCTCTTTCTCTCTAGCATGTCAGGCAAGCTCCCACACATTCAATGCTTTGTATTGGGCAGCCCTAAGTGTGGGCTCCATTTCATACAGTGCCCATCCCAAAATCTCGATTATTCTCAGATTAAAGGTACCATTGGGAGGAAATTGTAGGGACCCTTCATTCACAGTTATATTATTCTATTTTCTAAGCCAAACAAACAAATGTAAACCACCATTAGTTGCCATTTAATGACCAGGCATACCCTTAGGTGGGGCCTCTTCGCCTTCACCGACAGAAATTCTGGCATCATCACTAAAAAAAGCCCTTATTTTCTTGATATTTTTCATTTTTACTCAGTACTGGTCACAATACACATAAATCATGTGGCAATTAAAATTACTGGCAGTTCTTCAACAAATTGCAAAGCAATACAAAGCAACACTAGCTTTCAATCTCAGGGTGACACTATAAACTGTCCACACACAGTGCAGTACCCTCTGACATAATGACCAAACCCAGTGCAGAACACAACCAACGGACCAGCACCAACACAGCACCTTATGAAGCAACTCACGGCACACTGCAACAACTCTCACTCAGGAGTGGCAAGTAAGCACAAACAATTGTAATAAACCAAAATTTGTGTATGTTGTACTAAAGAAAATTCAAAATTCACAGTCAAGGGGAAACAGGAAAAACGTCCTTCTGACTTTACCACACATACAAAGCGAAATCACCCTGACTAGTGCGGCTCCTCTTCTGTGCAAAATGCTTAACCAAACATCAACCTTAGTTACTGCAATCTCACAATTGTAATAGTTCCTAGCTCAATGTTTGGCCGATGTTAGCAAGCAAGCCAACTAAAAGACGGGCACTCACCTTGGCGATAAGTGGATGGAGGTGGGTGTCAGGTTGGGTGTGTGGGATCTGCTACCTCGGCCACTTGTCAGAATGCAGCATCAGTGTAGCTTGTTGCTTATGGAGGGATAGGAGAGCACAGAAGCATCCAACACGATCTTGTACTGTAAATTACATACTATTCTGAATCTTTGTAATCCTGCAATAGAAATGCCACACACTTCATTCAGTTTTAGTGAAGGACTGCTTGCAACCTGTTAATTCCCATAAAGCGTCTGTGAACATGGACCTTAAGCCTTTTAAGTACCTCAGGCATTTTTGCAATTTAAATTGTTTAAGCATTATTAAGTACTTCAGCAAGTGTGCGTTTTAAGCTTTTCAAGAGCCGTGAGCAAGTACGTAATCCCTTCATCACTCAGGTACCCTTTCTTAATTCACTTTGACGCACTTTTAGGGCATTTTAGGAAGCCTCAAGAATTTTCAAGGAACCTTAGGTATTTTGAGTGTAAATAAATCAATCAGCCATTCAGGCTTGCACTTGAAGAAGATGGCGGCTAGTGAGAAGCAAAAAGTGAGTGACAAGCAACAGTGACTCTTTAAGAGTTTAACAGTTTAATTGCTTCTTTATCTTAGACAAAAAATGTGACAAGACAAGTGCACAACTGAATAAGATCTGCAGGGACCTTATTACTTTTCCAAATAATGACATAGTCATATGTGAGGAAATTGAGATGGACATGTGCTGAGGTATTCCAAAACCAATTCTGAGTTGGAAAAGACTGAGCAAAAAGAGGAAAGCTTTTTCAGTTCTGAATGTGTACTGTGCTTTTTGAACGGTCATATCAACTCAGATGCTATGTCAGGAAGAGAGGCTCAGACTATTCTCCACCCTCCCCTTCCCACCCAGGAGTACATGATTACGTCTGCACATATGTATTAAAGTCTTTCTGAATTGAGCCCTTATTGTTAACACAATGAGTTAAGGTTGGATCATTCAGTAACATAGTACAAGGTGTGTTTGTCAAGCACATATCCAGCCATTAGGATTTCTTGGTGATGAACAACAGACGTTGCTCAGCTTAATTGTGCTTCTTTCATCAATCTCAGAAGCATAAACGACTTAGAGAACCCTCCTAAATTTAAACTGTAACCATGAGGTCAAACAGAGACTTTTAAACAGGATGTGTTAGTCCACTGAGTCATCCGACCCATCAATGGGTAAATGGGTAAAGGGTAAGTTCAGGGCAGATACTAGTGTAGTACAGTAGTGGCATGAGTAATATATGCAAGCGTGTTGGAATTTTGATTAAGGACAGAGTAAGTGTGATAAATCAACATGACGTGTAGCCAGTGGAATTGAAGGGGGAGACAGGTGACTATTAGCAAGATAAGGATAGTTCCTATTTCTGAGCAGAAAAAGGGAAGCCAGGATTTACTAACAGCAAGTCAACTCTACTAAAGTCTCCACTACTCATATTTGGTCCATATGATTCTGCAATGCTAATGTCAACATTTGATTCTGCCGTGAAAGCCTTGCACGGCTGATTTGCCTCTCTTATCTCACTCTTATGGTTTACTTACCTGTGCTCTATTGATCGCATTATCTCTAAAGATGTACTGTTTAATTACCACTAAATGCGACTGTTTTACATTATATATTTTACTTTCAACCATACTAAACTCTCCCTGATCTTATTTAGCTTGACAATTTGTCCCTATGACGCTATATCAACATGCACCAAAATGTGATGTTCCTGTTGGCTTGCTGTTGGAGAGCAAGGGTTCTCCTCATACTCACCCACGAATGTCGATTCTCTAAAATGGGGGGGTTAGTGGAAGTAACATCATGCATAGGATTGGGCGAAGTTTTAATTATGCCAGAGTAATTGGAGTATTTTTGGTAATTTCATTTTACTATTTTGATGTGAAATTGCCAAAAATGAAGCAATTTTGCCAGTTTGCTTAGTTATGAATAATTTGGTACAAAAAATCTTATTGCAGGGGCACAGGAATAATGAACTTAGCAAGCTATTGCAGGCTGCTGCTTTTCATGTTTTGGTACATTTAACACTATTTTCTTAGAGCAAAATACATCCTCGGGTCCTTTTAGATGTGAGGGTACGTTGAGCATTATCAAAAGTCCTTCATTGTGGAGAGCTTTGGAGACGTGGATTGTCATCTTGAATTGGCATCTCTTCCTTGACTGGGAGCCAATGGAGCTTCCTGAGGTGGGAGGTGATGTGGGTCCATTTAGGAAGGTCAAGGATGAGTCTGGTGAGTCTGATAGTCTGATATCTGAAAGTGAAAAACAAGCGGAAGCAGCTGAAGAATGCGAGTTAAGATCTGAAGAAGGCACTCTCCCAGGGGGGTCAAATGAGAGTACTGCAACTGGCAAAGTATCCCTAACAGTTTATCCAATCTTTAAGAACATGGAACCATATTTATACTTTTTCAGCACCGAATTTGCATCATTTTTTTATGCATAAGCAGTGCAAACTTGCAGCGTCAAAAAGCGGCGCAAATGCGGCGCTAAAAAAGTATAAATACGGGCCATGGAGAGCGAGGGAGACAGACAAGTCAGTTCACAGGTAACAGCAGCTTGTGTTCAGACTCACACTGATAAAAGACTGGTTAAAGTCTTTTCATGCAACTCCACTTAACTTTGCGGTATTTTTGAGTTTTGAATAATTATGACACAGGAAATTACACAAGTTACACCCACTCCTAATCATACAGCCATTGAACTTAAAGACATCAAAAGTGCCATCATAGAACACTTGACTCTTAGGGACATATTTATACTTTTTGACGCAAAACTGCGGCGGCGCAGTTTTGCGTAAAATTTTTTACCGCCGTCTAACGCCATTTTGATGCGCTGTGCGGGCGTCAAATTTATACTTTGACGCACGGCGGCGCAATCAACAGGTGGGAGTCATTTTTTTTTACGCACATCGTGGTGTCAAGTCGTAAAGGAAAACAAAGTTAACGCGACATAAATGACTGTGGGTCGATTTACGACACCGCAACCCGGATATGCGCCGTTTTTTTGACGCAATAGCGTCAAAAATACCCGCGAACACTGCCCTTTCAGCAGAGGAGAGCCAAAATGGATCCCAAATGCCACTACAGACCCGAGGAAGATGACAGCAGACCAGGAACCAGCCAGGATGATCCATACAAGAACCAGGACATATATAGAAAAAAAAGAAAGTGTCGCTTCAGTGCAGAGGAGCAGGAAATTCTGGTTAAAGAGGTGACGGAACACCAGCACCAACTGTTCATCACCTCTAAGTTGCCAATCAGTAGGAGAGAGGCCATATGGCAACAAATTGTTGACAAGATCAACAGTGTGGCTGAAGTACGCAGAACAGTCACCGAGTGTAAGAAACGCTGGCATGACTGCAAACGTAGGACAAAGGAAAAAATGGGCAGGAACAGGAAGGCAGCACTGCAGACAGGAGGTGGGAGTCCAGCACACCAGGAGGCCCTGGACCACATGGAGGAGATGGTCGCAGCCGTCATCCCCGAGGAGATCGTCACAGGGATTCAAGGAGAGGACAGTGCAGACTACCACGAGACAACGCACATGCAGGGTAAGTTGCATGGGGATTTAAAATACAATAATGTTGACTGTAAGCAGGGGGGGAAATACCTACTACACATTCCATGTAAGTCATCATATACATGGAGTGGCATGGGTAAAGGGGTATGGCAGGGGGGCATGCCCTGCACATACAGAAGCTGGGGCACAACATAACACAACACCAACAACAGTCCCATGGGGGCATCCTGTCATGACAACAATGGAGCAAAGGGAAAGCCGCGACAGGAGGGAAGGCCACTACGTCAAACTTACATCCTGGCACTCTTCAGCCAAAATATCTCCTACATTAACTAGGGCCCTATCACCAATCCTGTAGCCAAAACAACAACTGCAATGTAACTGCAACAACAGTTGACACTACCACCTCTGATCTCTGTGCAGCTATAGTAGCCAATGGCAGTAACCTCCCCATGGAACATACATACCTAAATTAGGGGGTGAGGATGACATCTGCAACAATCTCCTGAAACCAGACAAAGGCCCCAGTACACTCATATGTCAATGCCCATAGTTGTCACATACATCAGCCAAAGTCAACAGCAATAGGAGCGACACAGCACTAAGGACACACACATGCTGCATATGTCAGGGTCCTTCCCGTGCCTGGCTAACAAGGCAACATCACAAATGTCATACTGCTCAGACAACAGCATTGAGGAGGGGACACATGGAACTGGTAACTTAAATACACCTGCACAGTCAGAGGACCAAATAGGATATTGATACGATAATCAGGGCAATCCAATGTAACACACATTACCCAAGATCAGCTGGACACATTAACAATGTCTACATCCATATCACATCATAACATTGCCATGCATAGGATATGCCACATGTCAATTACATTAAAGTCAATGTGAACAATCAGCGATTGGGGCAGGTCCTGAGAGGCAAGTGTGCTGCCAGGGCAATCAGAACACCCACAGCCAGTGAAAGGTCTCACCATAAGAATGGATATACACGGAGGGCTGAGTAGGACAAAAAGATGGCTATTCCCTATTTGGTACAAAGCAACACCTAGAGGCGATTAGGCAGACAAGTCTGATAACTCAATATCATACATGTGACACACAGGTGGGCCATAGGCCTATAACAATGCCCATATGAAGGACAGCAGATACCAATACCAAACAAGATCACAAAGTAAATTCATCAAAAGGCTGGCATGTTACGTCAAAATTGTCACAACACAGACACACTAATTGTATCCTGTTTCATTGCAGAGGAACATGGATCTCCTGCCGATATGCCTGTCCCTGATTTCCCTGATGACATGGATGACGAGCCCATAAACATTCCCCAGGAGACCATTCAAAAGGTCCTTGAAACCCTCCTGACCCCACCTTCAGTCACAAGGAGGAGCACAGAACAAGCAGCCATCGCAGAAGAACCACCCACCACCCCAATTGCAAGACCTGCCAGCTCCTACACAGCTGAGGACTCTGACGACACTGGCACCAGCTTTGAAAGAACCGTAGTTGGAGTACAGCGGTAGCTGGCCAAGGAGGTGCGGGTGGGGATGCAAAATATGGCAGCCAGCCTTGAGGGGGTACGCTCGTGCATGATGTCATCTGCAGATCAGGCAGCAGCTATGCAAGCCCTAACATCCATACTGCAAAGACTACAAGAAACTGTAAAGGAATTCACCACTGCAGTAAGGGAGTTGCCACAACACCTCGCACCCCAAACTTTCCACTGCATGCACGAATGCAATCATGACTCCCTCAGGGCCGACCTGGCTGCCTACCATCGTGATGTAGCTGCTATTCTCAAAAACCAGAAGGCCCTCCTTGCTGCAGTACTGCCCTTAAGAACTTCACAGGGAGCAGTCACCGGGATGTCTGACTCCACGTCTTCTAACACTGAGGTGTGTGTTGCCCCTTCACAACCAACAACAACAAGGACAAAGCAGGCAACACACACATCAGAAGAAGAAGACATGGAACAGATCACATTCACACGGAAGAGTACCCGGAAGCACTAGTCCCTGCACCATAGCCTACTTTGACCAAGGTCCTACGTTTTGTCAATTGCCAGTCTCACTACAACTATACTCAAAGACTGTTCTGCTAACCACTGTATGACTTGTCAGCATTGCCAGTGAATGTCTCTCTCCTACTAATTGGCAAATCCTGTCCCTCTGCACTGTTGGTAACATCACCCCAGCATGTCAGGAGCATCATCCACACCCCTTCTGTAGGATCACCATGTAAGATTGCACTAGAACGGACTCAGCAAACATGGACAATGTACACTTTGCACTACAGCACCTATCAATAAATAGCACTTGCACACCTAATATGTCTCTGTGTAATTTGACACATCAACTGTGCAGTAGATAACTCAAAAGTGCCTGTGTGACAACTATGTAGCTTGTCAATACAACTGTCCTGACATCATGTAGTTTGATACATCTGTGCAGTGGCCAGGATTGCATCATAGCCTGACCATCCTGAGGAGAATAACTGATGAAGGAAGAAACCACACACAATCATGCTGTGTTGGACAGAATAATACTCCATCAATAGCAATCAAAGTCAACTAATGGTGGCTGATAAATGTGGGCACCATGCAATACTAAAACATTAAATTATGCAGTCTAATCTAAGCAAACACAACTAAACACAGCATCAATCACCCTTTCTGAGTAAACTTCCAAGAAGGGAAGTCATGCTGAATTGTTGCACACATGATCTATGTCAGTAATGAAGACAAGAAGACAAGAGTGTTAACAACACCTCATCTACAAAGATGTCCCTGAACATCACACTGCAGTCCGACCTAAAAAAATCCCCACAATACCAAGTCTGGAAGCACACCATGTGATGTTGAAAACATACTCATCAACACAAATCCTTTGTGATCCATGTAAACTCCAAATGGTGGTTCTATCAAATGGTGGATACTTACCAAGTTAGCACAGGGGTAGGCGCCATTTTAAACCTCTTATTTCTTTGGTTTGTAGCATAGGACACAAATGTCATAGAACAACAATCACTACACTGATGGCAAGGCCATGATCAAGTAGCAGTTAACACATAATGCAAAGGGTTAACTATATATTTATTCATAAGTATTCACACCAGAGGCAACTAAGGGAAAAGTCATACCTACACTAATCTAACCTGACTACTCCTAACCCACAACTGTCCCTAACTAACCTCAGCTAAACTTACTCTACACATTTAACAAATCAATCTAAACATCAACCCCCCACCCACCATTATGAGACAGGACACATGCAGGACAACACATACTAACCTACACACATACTATACTATCCTAAACAATCATATATATATATATATTTTTTTTTTCTAAACAGACAGGAACCCCAACATTGACCCCCACCCACCCACCCACACACTCAATAATGAAAAATAGAAAGAATGAGGACCCCCCACCCTCCTCCCTAACACTAACTAAGCTAACAACCTATACTAACCTAACACTAATCCCCAAAACCCACCTATCATGATAAAAAGGAAAGAGGAGGGAGGGGAGGGATAAATTAAAATAGACCATATAAGTCCTAGAGGTTGGCCCTCCGTAGGGTCCGCCTGATGGACCTGACCCGCTCCTTTATGTAGGCCACATCCTGGCTCAGCTTGTCCACCTTCCTAATGAACTTGTCCATTTTGCGGTCTAAAGCCTGGAATGCCGCAGGGTCAATTGGAGGTGCTGCTGCTGTCTGTGTGCCGGCAGAGGTGCTCTGTGTGGGAGTTTATTGTAGCCCACTGGACTGTCCTGCAGCTCTTATATTGCTGGGTCCTGGTCGTGCTGCAGAGGCAGGGGCAACTGTCCCCGCCGTTGCTGGGGCCACTTGGGGAGAACTGGTGGTTGTGGTGGTGGTGGCTGTAGTGGGCAACGTTGGGCCACCCTGTGGTGAGGCCCACCATGCTCCGGAGGCCCGATCCACCTGGTATTTTCGAGACATCCGTCGGAACCCCGACTGCACCTGCAGGATGTGTCGGTACCTCATGGCCCGCCTCTCAAATTCATGCCTCTGTGCGGCACTCATGTTTGCAGCTGTGAAGAGAAAGGGCAACTATTTACCATAGGAAATGCATTGGGTGGAATAGCACAATGGGTCAATTGGAAATTACTTTTACTGTAGTTGTAACAGCTCATATCACCATATAGATCATTGAAACTCTCAGAGGAAGTACATGGGAAGCCTGCATACAAATGGCATCTCACACATAGCATATACAATTATCTACATGATGGGTGACATCAGCCTAAACTTCTCATCATAAAAATTACTAATGCAGCTGACATTATGGCTGCACCTCCTCTGCCTATTGCCTGGACTCCATATGTCAGTGTATGTGATAACAATCACAACCCTCAATATCTGCAATTTGTAATTGGATTTGCTAGTATAGAACTCATGTGCCATAACCGAGTGTGTACACTAGATTCAAAACAAAGTTTCAAATGGTCACAAGTATGTGTAACGTACTGGTTGCTACAGTCCTGGGTACCCTATTCCCAAACACATGGCTGACTTTGAGGGGGGGTTGGGAAGAGCATCCAACAATCCCATAATCAATGCACACCCAGGAGTGTATAGAAAGCTCAACATGTTTTTGCCTCCACACACACACCACCAGTGAAGGGCTAGCAAAAAATCGGAGTCAGCTAAACCTTGTCCTATCCAAGGTCCACACATGTCAAAATGTACTGACTTAGGCCAACATCACATACTACCAGTGAGGCATATTTTTCTACAGACACAGAGGAGCAATAACACCCATGATCATGAGTAGCATGTACACCTAGGCCGTTGCACTCTAGTCCCACACACTTCTATTACAACTTGTGGAAGTACATGCCCCCGGAAGATCCAACCTACAGTGTACTCAGTCCATCGTTAACTAGGGAAGCAGCAGATTTCCGACAAGCCATTTGCAGAAGCTATCTGGGAGAATATCAGTCTGAAATGCAGACTCAGTCCGAGACAAGACCCAGAGCAACTCTTACATTAACTAGTGTATTCCACATGACTCACCCCATTCCCCATAGCGGGCCCTACAGGAATGGCCTACAGACCCAAAATCAGAGAAATATATAAGCATAGGTCAACTCAAAATGAAGTGATAACTGAAATCCCAATAATGGAACAATACTAATGAATGGGCAGCCCATCAAACCTTGAAATCTGTTGAACACACAGTAGTCCATCATGCATCACCAGCAAACATTAAAAATACCAATCATGCAACACTTACTGTAGGTGTCGGGGTCCTCAAAATGAGCCACCTCTCCCACGGTGTACAGTGCAGGTCCACCTGTAAAGCATGGAAGGAAGAATATACTCAGAATCCGTGCACTGACGAACAATTGCAATTACAAAGACAATGTGAGAATATGACATGAGTAATGAAACCCTTTCACACATGCTCATACTGCATGGAATTATTCATGCGCAACATTTATATCGGATGAGTCTCCTGCTACAGTTACACACCCTACTACACACATGCAGTGGCCTGGACAGACATCTGGTGGCAAAGATGCACCTTCATTAGTATGCTGCAACAATATAGGGGTGCATTCATCTCATCATGTGCATCCAACAGAGACATCCAAAAGCTGGTTACTTGAGGACTGCCTGACCTCTCAAACTCAAACAGCCTATGTGGTCATGACACATATGTGACTGATAGGTACATGGTACAGAGGGCCAGGTACTTTGGCAATACCTCATGTTGTTACAGTTTCATACATTGATGTGTTCTAACAATAGTGATTGGCACCAAACATAGATGTTTGTACCCTAGTCCATACCTTTGGACTGCAATCCCTATACTGATTTGGGCACAAGTGTCAATAAATACCAGTCTAAAAAGTTAGCTGAGGGCACCTGAGTCCTTAACAAATATGGTTCATGCTCAGATCAGGCATGTAACAATTAGATGTGAAGGAGCACATTTATCACGACAAGGCATGGCACTTCAAAGAACATTTTCCATACACACCAACCAGACACACATGTGACATATATGTGGACAACATTGCTAACTTCAATTGACGTGAAGGCAGCACTCATTTTCAGCATCATGTAGGGTTTACAAATGTCAGTCTAGCTATGGCGTCTACATATGTAGGTATGTTGTTTCAACATCCATTTTTCACTGGCTATTGTGACCTGTAGAGTCCTAATTGCGTCATTAATGTGTCGCTTGTCTGACACAAAGGCAGCACTACATTACATTCTGCTACAGGCAACCGGTATGTGTAGAAAACATGAGGTACCTGACTGCTAGCATTTGTCTTCCTTCACATTGTGCATCAATTACCCAGTAGGTTTCCCTAGCATTACACACAGTCAGCTACTTATCTGGCAGATTGGGTAACAATCATCACATGTCACCACACAGCTTTAAATTGTGCACATGTAATTGATCTGTACTCACCAACATGGCCACCAATCCTGATTCCCAGGTGGTCCAGCAGATCTTGCTCCCTGGATATCAGATCAGCCCAGCGGTGCTTCAATTGATGGTCATTCCTTTGGCTACCATATAGACGGACCAAGTGATGGCGCACCTTCCCCCACCGGACTTTACGGGCCTCCGTGTGATACCCCTGTATCACCCTACCCCCAGCCTCCAGCATGAGTGGGAGGAAATGGCAAACAAGCCATATAAACCCCCCCAATTCCTCCTCACCCATCCTGGAAAGCCGTGGCCTACCAGACATGTCAGCACTGACAAAGGGGAAAAAGTTGTAGAAAAAGGAAAAGGGGGAAATGGGGAAAAGTAGAGTGGTGAAATACAAAGAAAACTTAAGAAGAAGAGCCCAACTATCCCCTATATTACAGTACCCACAACAGACTCCCACAGACAATAAATAAAACACTGGACTTGACAAAATAATACAACACAGACTCAGACAGTATTCATCAACAAGACAATGATGACAAAAGCACAATTGAGATGGTACACTGGACACAAAAGCACTAATACACAGGACAACACTTTGCACACAACCACACAGTCTAGAATAATCTGAGACTGCAAAGTGAAAGTGAAAGTACACCCACTGTACAGATTCTGTAAACAGGATATCCTATTACATCACATCCTGCATAAAAAGGCCGCCGTTTTTCCCCACTATGCGTCATTTTTTCCCGCATACAGCTTGTGCGTCATATTTTTTGACGCATAGGAGTGCAAATAATGCAGAGTCAAAAAACAAATTCTTCATTGGTCGAATATATTTGTTTGAGGCATATTTTACAGTTCTAGAGTTGAAAATTAAGCCGCTGGAAAATATGATATCTAAATATGAAAAATATTTTTGACTCTGCATTATCTGCACTCCTGTGCGTCAAAAATTATGACGCACAAGCTGTATGCGTGGAAATATGACGCATAATGGAAAAAAATGGAGGCCATGTTATGCAGGATATTATGATATCTATTTTTGAAATTAAATTTTGACTCTGCATTTTCTGCACTCCTGTGCGTCAAAAATTATGAGGCACAAGCTGTATGCGTGGAAATATGACGCATTATGACAAATAAGTCTTACATTTGTCAAATTGAGAAATTAATTTTGTCATGACCAAACGGTGCTAAGTGATACACATTTGGGGTTAGCTATGGCAAATGTCCCTTATAGGATGTATAGAAGGTATTCACAGTGCAATGGTAATGATTGGCCAGAATGGATATTACTCATAATTGTACACATATGTAGGTAATTGCTGATTGCTAATTTCAAAATATGAATGGGATACCAGAATGTATTCCTTAGCAAAAATGTGTCCACACATATCAAGCTAATCAAAATTATATAAAGGCCAAATAGGTAGTGCAATTGTCGCCTAAACTTTTTTGGGGGGTAACCATGTCCTAGTTACGAGTTAATGTATCTAAAATGTGTTTTACTTTTGACATGTAGGGCACACATGCGCCTTATGCATGTGTGTGCTTCACATGTGCATAAATAATGTATATTTGGGGGGCAGCAGAGGAGGACTTAGGCCCCCAGCACCCTAGGGTTTGCTCTTCCAGACTTGCAAATTTATCCAAGGGTTTCCCAAATTCAGTAATGCTAAACCTTCAGCAGCAGGCCCATGGAAGCAAATAGGGTATGATTCACTTTTTGCTATTCTGTAATCCCATTTGCCCATTTTACGTTTGCCCTATTGATTCTTTGGAGAATTCTGACATACCATTTTGCATTGATTTTTTTGCTAAATCTCAACGTTCCTCATGTCATGATAGCAAATAGGTTGTTGATGTATGTGGCCCTTTATGCATTACCTGGTTTAGTGGCATGTTTCATTCTTCCTGCTAGGTTACAACTGGGACACTAGTGTGATCGGCTGCTTGCAAACATTTTGTTGATTGGATGGCACATGTACATGTGTGTGGTCCAATATTGATCCAGTATCAACTGTCAGGGTGTATGTTGTCACCGTAACGTCCAGGTCTCCTCATGAGTTAGTGGCAGCTAATCTTGTTTCTATTGGGTATCGTTTGTAGCTAAATTTGAGAAAATCCATTGAGGACATGGTCACCTACACATGGATGGTCCCACCCTGTCACTGAAAACGTGTAATGAGACTTTCAACTGGGCACCCTTGGTGTGCTGAGTGAGAGAATGTCTCAGGTGTCTGGATCCGGCATGTGTCATTGCAACATTTGTACTCCAGTTGGCCTCTGTGGATGGTAATGTATCAGGAAACATCATAGCCTCTGTGCAGAAGTAAATGGCTGGTCTTCAACACACACGACTCATCTTTATTATTTGAAAAATGTTACTCAGCGTTTGAACAGTCAGGGTCCTCATATGTGTTGACTTTTCATGGACATTATCTGAGGTTGCTGGTTTGGATGGAGGCCACTTACACCATCAAACACTATGGTCCAGGTCCACTGTCACACTTATGCATTAATGAGGGCCAGACAATGGAAGGGCCAAGATTTAGCTATTCAAGTGCACTGTCACAAATCTGATACAAATAACAGTCAGATGATGCAATACTATGTATTTGAGTATACATTGATGAGACTAATGACAAATTAGTGTCTGAGGTACAAGAGGTTTTGGACAGCACGTGTGGTCCATAGGTGGACCCCAGGTATCTTTAGAGTGACCCGCGGACAGGTGCCAGTCAGGCTGACAGGATGCTGGGTCAATCAGGAGCAAGTTCTTTCAGTAATTAGATGATCAGTGTTCTGACTAGGACTGGTCAGAGGGAGCAGTAGACAGTTGACATGTCACACTGTGTATGTCCTGTGTTGTTTTGAAGGTGACACATGAACCCTGATAAAGTGTTCTACGGCAACATTAGTAGCAATGCTTAATGATGTAATAGCTCAAATTCCAACATGTATGCAGTAGGAGGCATCAGCAGGGACGGGGCATGTACATTTGGGTGGTGTGCATGGAGGGGATCACTGGTGTGGCCTCCATCAGGGACTCACTAGTCCTGTCAGATGGGATTTGCTGAAAATTAGCCTACAGTACCTTTCACAGAAGAATCAATCTACAGGTGATTCCAGGCCTTAAAAACTCCAAGCCAGTGTATTATATGAGCTGAGTTCCATGCAGCGAGATGGTACTATGACAATGGTAGGCATAGGAAAGGGTGTGGCACACTGGATGACTCTTGTGAGTGTGTGTGTGTGTAGATGAGGGAATCTCAGTGTACACAAATCAGCATTCCAGGGACCTCTTCAGACAGGTGGGGTGTGATCAGCTGCAAGTGTGTGTAATGTTTTTAGAAAAGGGCTGACATGTAGATGGGATGCTTGTCATAGGTGTAGCACTTGTGCTGTGTTTGTTCTGCTTATGTGTAACTCTAGTGACAGATAGTAATTGCAAAGATAGTAAGTAGTTGGAATTACTGTTGGCAAGAGTTTAGTACTACATTCCTGTTCCTGAAGCATTAGCATGTGATCTGCCTGATGTATGAGGCCTGTTTTCCCCTAGTTGAGTGATGGTGTTTTAGTTGTGTGCCATCTGCTGCGATGATCCATGTTTACTACATGTATGTGTGTCATATGTGTGGTCCTCAGCTATTGCCCTTCCAAGGTGAACTGTACAGGATGTCTGTCATTTACATTGTGTGTGTATGTGATCATTGTATGGTGGCCATTACATTTGTGGTGTAATTTTTTGTGTCATGATTGTTATATCATTATTGCTCAATGAGATGACATTCTTCTTCAGATATTTCAAGCTAGAGGTGGGCAGAAATGGATAGTCCAAACCATAATGTGGTGTTTGTTATCAGTGTTTATTTACAATAGTGCATTAAGTGGTGATGGTGATAATTATGCAAAGAAATTATTTACAATGTATTGGCGCCTACGCACTCCAGCAGCCGTGTTTGGTTGTTCCCCCTCCTGTTGCAGGCCAGCATCCTCCTCTTCTTCGTCTTCAGGCATGTATGGGTCTGGTTCGAGGAGGGGAATGTTCCTTTTTACACAAATGTTGTGCAATATTGCACATGTGAGTATGATCCTACAGACCATCTCGGGGGAATATAGTAGGCTACCGCCAGTGATGTCGAGGCAGCGGAACCTTGACTTGAGGATCCCAAAGGTCCGCTCGACAATGCTGCGTGTCCTCTTATGGGCGTCGTTGTATGCCCGCTCTGCAGCAGTACTCTGGTTCCCAAATGGTGTCATTAGCCATGGCTGGATGCCATACCCCTGATCAGCTGAAAGAAAAACACAGAATGGGATCATGTTGATGTAGCTGGCACTATTGAAAAGACCTTTCATGGTAGTAGTTGTCTGTGACTCTTTTGTGTACTAATGTGACATCCTATACTTGTAGGCTATACCATCTGCTTTGTGTTGTTTCCTTGGCTGAGCAAGTGTTTGTCTGCTAACCGTTTGTCAGCAGTATGTTTTGGGATTTTCAGTACAGTGTGCCCTCCCTAGCATTGTGACTTGTGATGCAGGCGTCCGTGTGTCTTCACTGAGGGTGAGATGATAGTTCCATGCACAGTTAAAATTGAAAGTGTTGTTAACACGTTTATATCAAAGTACCCTGGACATCCCATACCTTGAAACATATGCAATGTATTAATGTAAAGGTCATTGGGACACTTACAATTTGCAAGGTGACATTTAGGCAACCACACTCATTAATGTCTTAACATTAGGCTGTACAGTAATTTCCGATGTGTGACAGGTTCAATGGTGAGTTAAGAAACATGGCTAGTGATGTCAGGACCTCAGTGTGTTCCTGTCTAGATGTTGCTGTTGTGGTGTATGTGTTGTGTGTCCTAGAGGGTTGCTGTGCAGTGTGTATATAAGTAGGTTTTTGTACTTACCAACAAGTAGTCCATTGCCATATCGTCCATCCTGGAAGTGTTGGTTGATGGTAGAGTGACGGAAGATGAATGAGTCATGGACACTCCCAGGATATTTAGCCACGATGTTGGTGATCAATCCCTGGTGATCAACTATGGCCTGCACGTTGATGGAATGTGTGTGCTTCCTGTTGCGGTAGAGGTGTTCAGTCGCAGCAGGTGGCACAAGGCGTACATGTGTGCAGTCGATTGCACCAAGGACGTGTGGGAAGCCACTGATTGCGTAGAACCCCTGTTTAGTTTCCTGCTGCTTCTGCAGTGTGTTAGGGAAGCAGATGTGGCGCGGTGTCAGTTGAATGATGGCATCCAGTACTTTTGGCAGAAATGCGGAGAATGATGGTTGTGAAATTCCGCCAACCAGGGCACCAGTTGTTTGAAATGAGCCACTTGCCAGCAGGTGAAGTACGGCAAGCAGCTTTGTTTCTGTTGGTATGGTGCGGGGTGTCACCAAAGTGGGGGCCAACTGCTGTTCAATGTTGCGCAGAAGCTGCTGGATGACCTGCCAGTTCAACCGGTACCTCTGGATGATGTCATGTTCCCTGAGGCCCTGAAGGGTTGTTCTTGGGCGGAATATCCTCTCCTGCCTTCTGCGCTGCCTTTTGGGTCCCTGCTGGTGTTGTTGTAGCTGCTGTTGTTGCTGCTGGGCTCTGCGTCTACGTGCACGCTGGATAAGAATCACCTCCATGTCTCCCTGTTGCTGCTCTGCTGTTTGCGCTGTGTGTTCTGATTAAATACAGGTGTGTTTGCCCCATTTTAACGCCTGCCCTGACTCAGGCGTTAAATTTTGACGCACTTCGGGCTGTGCGTCATTTTTTTGCTCCGCCTCCCGGGCGAGAGTCATTTTTGCCCAGAAGCATAAATACGACGCACGGCCGTTTGCATCGTTTTTTGTACGGGAACGCCTACCCTGCATATCATTAACGCAGGGCGGGTTGCCGCATCCAAGAAATGACGCACACAGCAGAATTTTGTCGTCTGCGGGCGTCAGAGTTTAAATATGGGGCAACGTTTGTGCTGATTGTGCGTCAAATTTTTTGACGCACAATCGGCGCAAACGGAGTATAAATATGCCCCTTAATAACCCTAATTACATCATAGTATTAGACATCACAGAAGTTCAGTAATAAGTGCAAATTAATATAACAAGACAACACAGAAAAAAATGTCTATTTTACATACCACATATGCTAAGGTATTGACATGATATACCAAGAGAACGTCACTCTTTTCTCATTGTAATATATGAAAAATGGTGTGTCCTGTGAAGCGGCTCTAATGCCACAAAACACAGAAGAGCACTGAGAACCTTAATTATTTATACCACAAACCAACCTAATTTAATTTGTCCCATTGTGTATACCTCAGAAATGAATGGATAAATTACAGGGAGAGGAAAAAATGTAAAACGATAGTAGTGATGTTCACATGTATTAATTGAAGTAGACTATAGATTGAATATGAACTATCATATTGGCTTAAATTATTCCTTTGAATTAACAAATTTTGATTTATGATCATTTGCAGGTCACTATCACTCTTGTGAAGGACAGAGCTGACGGTATTATTAAAATACTTCATTTTTAATGTATTCACAATAATGAAATATAGTCAGGATAGATTATTTGCTGCAGGGACTTTAATACCTTTCCACTGCATGATATAGTCATTAGAGAGGTCATTGCAGAGGGCCTGTGCTGAGATATACCAAAACCAATTCTGAGCTGGAAAAGACTGAGCAAAAAGGGGAAAGCTTTTTCAATGTTCTGAGAGAGCGTAGCTTATATAATCTATACTAACATGCAATATTTATGAATTAATGTGTGATAATAGAAATTGCAATAATAAAAAAAAAATCTGCTTAAACGTGCACTTGAAATGTGACCACGGGGAGTGGCCGCCAGTGTATACGTGGACTAATAATGATGACTAAAATGTTTATAAATTGTTATACTGAATACGTTTTATACTAATTATTAATGATTGCGTTATTAAATTTGTTCTGAAATCCCTGTAGGCCTTAAGTTAGCATGAGCCGAAGGTTAGCTGCTTGGCTTTCATATTAAATGTATTTTTCCTATCTTGCAAAGTGCTGACTCGCAAAATGACATGACCCCTTGTTTTTCTTCAAACTAGAAGCTGAATGTGACCATAGTAGATCCATTCCCATGAATTCCACATTGCTTGTAGAAAATATTAGACAAAATGAAACAGTGTAGATTAGTGTAATGTACAAGGTCGTTCAAACAGTGAAGACAATGGAGCTACTGACCAAAAGATGTGCAAAGAATTACAGAAAGATTAAATCATACCGGACGTGCTACCTCTGAAGACATCGAACATGTGGACAAATGAAAAGCTTGTAAAATAATATGGGGTGAAAGATTAATGACATAATCCATCTTTTTATTGGGTAAAGATAGTAGGTTATAACCAATGTCCAATAAAATTCTAGGGGAATGTACAACGAAAAAGGGATAAAAAAAACCATGACACGGGGAGCCATTTAGAATTAGGTAGGGAATGCTATTGATTTTATCCAGAAACTTTGTCACTCTGTTTGGTGACTTACTTGGTTTTACTTAAACCATCCTTTTCCTTAGATTGCCCATTTTACACTTTACCTCCTTATTAGGGAAGTGCCCTTTTTTCCCCAGAGCTGAGTTCTGACTGATGGCGATTTGACTGATGTCCTGAAGACGAATACTGAACCTGTGCGCTGACCTAAACCTTGAAGGGTAATTATGACAATTAATTTGTGATTTGTCTGTTTGCTTTTCCTTTCTAGGTACCAACTGCTTACTTTTGACAGAGACCATAGTTAGATGTTTTCCAAATTGGTGTTCTAAATTGTTTTGCATGAAGCCCAACATGCCAATGCTAATTAGCGGTTAGGACAGGTGCTCACTAAACTGACTCAAATAGACAAACGACCGAATCTATGCTTTGTTGAACTGACGCGTTATTGACACTTTGATAAATTGATCTATGTTCACGCCGTGTTATGTTTTAATGTTTGTGATTCTTGCCTTAATGAAATCTTATCAAAGTTGCCATATCGTGACTATGCTATTATGTTTCTTGGTTTTGAGATTAACGCATCTGCTTTTAGAATTGTAACCAATAGGGAATAAAACTCATAAAATTCTACTAAACTGGTGTGGTTATTCATGACTGCAAGGTCATGGTAGTGTTTTAAATTGATTAATGACTTTGACTAAAGTGAAATGTATTGTTGTGATAAATATTGATGACATTATAGACGTATTGATTGACATATTGATTAGCTATCTCGTCGTAAGGTGTCTCTCAACTTGGTCAAAAGATTCATTGACCTAAAACGAGTCCTGATGTGTAATAAATTATCATAAAAGGGACGCGTTAACAGTTCTGGTAGCAGAGCGACGGTTTGGCCCTTTGGAGCCCTAGGACGGAGAATTATTGTTTAGACTGTTTTTCTGAGATAATGTAAATTGGAGGTATGATGCGTTTCTAAATTCACCATGACTTTCCTGGGATCCCGAAGCCTGCCTAAGTGAGTTGGGGATGTTCTCGGCGTTTTAGCATGTGTGGTGTAGGATTTGCGCTTGCTCAGTTTATGCATTTTGCAGGTGATTTGTGAGGTTTGTGTGTATTTAGGCCACTTCATATGAGTGTGGCGCTTTGTGCTCAAAAATATCCACGTGGTTGGTTGTTAATGTATGGACCCGTTGTGGTCTAAGACTCCGGAGTATATTGACAAGTGTAGGAGACACTTGGGCCTATGTTGTAATTTGTGCGGTTTAAATAGGTCAATCGGGCGTGGTTGACAAGTCAGGTTTGAGTCAAAATTTTATGTGTGAAACCTTCGATGGAGATTTGGCAAGTTCTAACGTGCACTAGGACAAAACATTGACAAGTCGAGAGTAGGATTTGCGGGTCGAATTCTGCTTGAGGGTGCGGGAACTGAGAAGGAGAAAGTAGCGGCCGAGGCTTCAAGTGAAATCTCTGTAAAGTTCTGAAGCAAATGTGTTACCCTTCCTGTATTAAACCTGCAAATTTGAGTTGTTGTTGTTGTTAAAGGTGCTTTCAGTAATTTTGCATTAGTATTGTGTGAATCTAGTGAGGGGCGGACGAGCCGCAAGACTTTGTCAGCTGCAGTGTGTGAGTGTGACGTCAAGTGGTGGTGCGCTGAGATAGGCCAGTTGCCGAGAGGGGTCGCGCACGGATTGGCTGCCGTCCGTGAGAGGCAATAGGTTGAGAAAGGTGGGTGAAGAGTGTCCTGGGAATTAAAGTCACTTTCTGATTAAATACAAACAAAAGAAAAGACGCAAAAAAATGAATTTTATCAAAGCTTTTAAGAGCGCTCTGAAAGGAGACGCATACATTATGGCGAGTGAAGGGGAGCCTACACCGCCTGAGGGTACTCCAGCTTATATAGTCATGGAGGAAAAGGGTGCCGCGCCTTGCTTATGGATGAAACAGTGGTGCAAACTGACAGAAAAAGAGGGATGCCTGGCGTTTCCTGGGCACGGGACATTCAATACGAGAATGTTAGAGAATTTGAGGTGGATGTTAAGTGTACAAAACCCACCTCCAAGGCCAGCTCAGTACTAGGCATTAGCAGTCTGGGATTTAATGGCTATTAAACAGAGACAACAGAAATTCGAGAGGAGAATGAAAAGGGAAGAAAAGACTTTAGCTGAGGCTAGATGGGACAATGAGAGCAAAATGTGGAGACGGGGAATAGTTGACGGACTCAAATTGTTCCCAGCAATAGCACAGGGCGATGAGACGCAGGGAAAGAAAGCCTCCTGTAAGACAGACAAGGACTCTAATAAGCCTAAAGAGACTAAGAGGTCTTGGATAGAGGAAGATGACTCAGACGATGAAGAGTTTCTTAATCAGTTATTGCATGATCGCCCGCCACCTTATGCAGTAGACGACAATGTTCCGAGCACCAGTGCGGGTTCTAGGAACCAGACGCAGGAGAAGGGAGTTACTGATACAGTACAGACTAGTGATACGGGTTTGATACAGAATGGTGTCAGTGTACCCACTGCGCCAGACATGCAGATACAGTTGCAACCTCCACCGCAGATACAGAGAATTTATCCAGGCGTTCCAGTACTAGAGACTACTACAAATCTGATAGTGCCGCCGGACCCGATATATACAAAATCAAGGTTAGTACAGATTGAGTCAACTCCACAATTGCTGCCCCAGCCGCAGCAACAGCTGATACCAGGGTATAATCCAGCAGCAGGACCTCCATTAATACCTGCCCCAGCCTCAGTGAGTCAAGCTCTGGGGGTTACTGCTCCGCGGAGTTTGGGACCAGGTCAGACACCAGCTGCCATATCATTACCAATTACTGTCGGTTCACCGGTACCATTGTATGCACAAGGTAAGCCTGGTATGTGTGATCAGGGAGTAATGACCCAAGATGCAATAGGAGGAGGGTCCATAGGAACTCCCCAGTTAATGGCCCCGGGAGAGCAATCAGTTGAAAGACCGAGGTCTTTGTTAGACGTTGGTGTGGTTGAAACACCTTTGGAGGCAATGAGACAGGTAGGGCTAGGTGTGCTAACCCCGCAAACAATGAGTACGAATGCGTCACAGTCGCCAATGATGCATGCAGGGAATATTTCACTGCAAGGTTTTACTCTGCAACAAGTGAATGAGTGGTTAGAAAAAACTTACGCTCCAAAGACCGCAGCAACTGCAGAGAAGTTAGAAAGGTCTGAGAAAGATGAGTGCCTGAATTTTGTGAGACTGGGTGTGGAGGCTGCTGAATTAGTGGTAGGAACAATGGGGGTAAACAGATTAGAGTCATACACAGAAGCAGAATTGAGGTATCTGTGCCCTAAAATCACTAAAGAAGTAGGTAAGGTACATCAGAGGTTGGCGAACCTGGCAGACAAATACAATATTGATATTGAGAATACTAAACATTTGAAAAGAAGCTACAGATTAGACTTTGACTCAAAGGACTTCGAGCACATGAGGTCTGCTGGAATGAAAGCGCATCTAAAAGAAATACCTCAAAGTGCTCAGATCTGGGGAGCCTTAGAAAAGTGGGAAGGCAGATGGGCAAAGAAAAGAGATAAGGAGAAAAGCGACAGTCCGGGATCAAGTCAAGCTAAAGCTTCATCAGTTACGGAATCAGTAAAGATGTTACCGATGAGAAAAACAGCTGGTGGGGTTCTAATCCATGTACCTTGGACTTGGGGAGACATTCTGTCATTTACAAATGATTATCCCAGGTTGAGGGAGAAGCCGATAGAGTGGTATCAGCAGACAGATAGGTTTGTAAAGCTTGCAAAGTGTCTCTGGGAAGACTTAAATACCTTGTTTGAGATCATTGTTCCGCCCGACTTATGGCTTGAGTGCAAGAGAGGTGTAGACTGGCCGACACAGGAGCCGGCAAGGGATAAGTCGACCGGAGCACACTCTGAGGAGGTGATGAAGTACTATCATAAAGTGATTGAGTTTTTGAAGCAGAAAGTGTAGCCGGAAGTGACTGATTGGCAGAAAATTGATCGAACCTCACAGGAGGTTAAAGAGTCTATCCATGCTTACTACGAGAGGTTGTTGAAAGCGTTCAAAGATTACAGTGGCACTGAGACTATTGAGCTGAAAGACATGAACCATCTTGTATTTAGATTTGTTGAAGGGCTGAGACCAGAGGTTAGCCAGATGATGAAGAATCATTTGATTTGTTGGCAAGCGAAGCCGATTGATGAGGTGTTGCAGTGTGCGAAATACTGTAGTGATGAGATTGAGCTGAAGCAGAGAAAACTGAAGGAGAAAGTGATGGTGATGCAGATAAGGGCAGCACAGGCAGGTATGCAGGGAAATGGAATCCAGCAGATGACACAGCAGCAACCGCAAGGGAATGGTGTGTTTCAGGCGCAACCGAGAGGCTGAGGTCGAGGTTTTGTGAATCGAGGTCCAGACTTGAACACTGTTGTAGGTCAAAATGACGTATAAGGGATGAAAAAGATGTCACCATGTCACACGTGCGGGGGCGTGGGGCATTGGAAGCAGGAATGTCCGAATGCGGTGCATGATGGTGTCGTTCAACAAAGAACTAATGTCACTACATTTCAAAATGCGAGAGGTCCAAAATTGAGAAGTCAAAATCAGAACTTCCAAAATAACATGGTTCAGATGCAGGGGCTACAGCCCATGCAGCAAATGCCGCATGTTCAACCAGCACAAATGCAGCAAGTACAACAGCAGGTTCCCATGGTACCTAGACAGCAAATGCAATTACCATTAGCTCCAATGGGACAGCAACAGGTGATGCTTCCTCAGCAGGTCAAGTAGTGAGCCAAAATAATACAGTACAGCAATTCCTATTGCGTGGTGAAGATGGAATGAATGAGGAATGGTCGGATGACAGTTCAGACAGTGAGGAGTGCAAGCTTGCAGCGTCCCTAGAAGTAGATCAGAGGGGACCCTATGTAGAGGGAAAGGTAATGGGTCACAAGGTTTCCTTCTTGGTTGACACCGGAGCTACACGCTCTACAGTCAGAAGTGCAGAGGTTCCGAAATTGCCACTTTCAGGGCGTACCATAAGAGTGGTTTGAGTAGCAAACCAGTATTTGACAAATCCGATCACAGATCCGGTGCAAGTTGAGATTGGCAACTTTCAGGGACTGCATAAGTTTGTAGTCTGTGATTCAAGTCCCGTGTCCCTACTGGGAAGAGACTTAGGTGGTCATTCTGACCTCGGCGGTAAAAGGCGCCTACCGCCGGTCAGAAATCCTCCATAATCCCGCCGCGGTCGCGGAAACCCGCCACGGTCATTCTGACCCGCAGAAGGCAAACCTCCGAAAATCCGACCGCCACAACAGACCGCCAGACCAGCGGTCGGCGGAAAGGTGGAGGTGACCAAACCTCCACCGCCACGCCAACAGAAATACGCCCATGCCATTACGACCCACGAATCCACGCGGCGGTCTTTCAAACGCGGTATTCCATTGGCGGGACACACCGGCGCGGTCAGAATACACACAAACGAACAAAACTCACCCACATTGGACGATTTGAATCCAACACACCTGATACACATACACACACCACTCCCACACACACAATACAATATAAAACACCCACCCACATCACCCACAAACCCCTACGCTTAAAAATTCATAAAGAAGGCAAGAGCGAGACACCAGCATCCAAAACATAACAGCCACAGCCACTCAACACCATCACCCACACACTATCCACACACAAAACAACACACACCACCACACTCAACTCACTTAAATACACATACTCCACCCCACACATCATACACACCACCCCATGGCACCCCAAAGACAACCCCGCTTCACAGACGAAGAACTCAGGGTTATGGTGGAGGAAATCGTTCGTGTAGAGCCCCAGCTGTTCGGCACACAGATACAATACACCAGCATTGCCCGGAGGACGGAGCTATGGCAGAGGATTGTCGACAGGGTGAACGCAGTGGGACAGCACCCCAGAAATCGGGAAGACATCAGGAAGCGATGGAACGACCTACGGGGGAAGGTGCGTTCCATGGTATCCAGGCACAACATCGCCGTGCAGAAGACTGGCGGAGGACCCCCACCTCAACCCCCACAATTCACATCATGGGAGGAGGAAGTCTTGAACATCCTGCATCCTGACGGCCTCGCAGGAGTCGGCGGAGGAATGGATACTGGTAAGTTGAAGCTTCAATACTGCTTCCCCCCCACCTGCATGCCAAATCAGACCCCAACCCTCACCCCCATCCTCGAACCCCACCCTCACCCCCACCCCCATCCTCACCCCCACCCTCACCCCCACCACCATCCTCACCCCCACCACCATCCTCACCCCCACCCCCAGCACACCTATTCCCCGCCAATGTCTCACCATCACAACCCACACATCCCAAAACCTAGGCCTGCATGCGTCCACTAAGCATGGACACCCATCACCAAAGCATGCCCAATGCATATACACATCCCCCCCACAAGCCACCCTCACCAAAGCCCCCACACACGAATGCCAGCACTTGGGGACACGGGAACCCACAGATACACCCATATGCCACACATTGAAACTATAACCATACCTCTATACCCCTGCAGGACCCGACCGTCAACACACCGCGGCGGAGGGGCCAGAATTATCCACACCCCCCACCCAAGAGGCCGTCAGCGATGACAGCAGCTCTGTCGATCTGGACACCGATGACCAGCCCGGACCATCGGGGACCTCTGGACAGTCGGTTCCCCTCACACAGGCACAGGCCACTATAGACCCTAACCCCTCTGGGAACACCAGCACAGCTCCCACCCAGCGGGCCCATGCCTCTGTCTCCAGGGCGCGTCAATCTGCGGTGTGTCTACCACTACAGGGCACCCAGGATAACCCACCACCCCAACAACAACAGGGACCTGGGGGCAGTGGTAGTGGGCACACCGGCCAGGGGGCAGAGGCCCAGGGAAACAGGGCAACTCGGCGGGCAGCTGTGCGACAGGGGGGGGAGGAGAGGCCCAGGGAACCCACTCTCCACGAGGTCCTCACCACCATCATGGGAGCATACAACCGCTCCCAGGAGACGATGGCGACGGTACTGGCCCGGTTCCAGGAGATCCAGGTGCTGCAGGAGGAACACTATCGGGGGTACAGGGAGGACATCCGAGCCATCAACACCACCCTGGTTACCATGGTAGGGCTGCTGCAGGACCTCGTAAACAGCAGGGCGGACACTGAACAACACCCAAGGGCCCCTGCCACTAGCCTGGACCAAGAACAGCCATCCACCTCCGCCGGCGCTAGTGGACAGGAGGCCCCCGCACAGCAGCAGCCCACCAGACCCCCACCTCCTGCAGGAGAAGAACCACCCCGCAAGAGGGCCCTGAGATCTCGCAAGACAGAGTAGGATGTCAAGACCCCCGCCAGCAATGGATACCACCTGATGTCATCCCACTGTCCCACATTGTCACCCTGTCCATCCTCGAACTGCCCATGCTCCATCTCTCCACAGGCCTCTGGACAATGCACCTGTGTGACTGTTACTCTGGACTCTGCCATGGACATTCCTTCACCATAGCCCCCACCCACTTGAAACCACCCATCCCATTTTGAGCACTTCAATAAACACCTATTTTGCACCAAAATATCAGGAGTCTGGCTGTGATTTCAATAGATTGTAATTGACATGACAGTGCAAATATGTCCTTGTACATGGTGAAGTCAACAAACAGCTGCCACAAAGCTGTAGTCCATGGGGAAACGAAGCACAGGACTCGTAGTGGGGACCCCAGATCTGAAATAGGGAGGGAAAAGCCAAAACTCAGTCATCATACACTGGGGCAAATAGACAGGCAGCAGAGATGCTGCAGAGTAGTTAACATTTACTAAATTATCTTTGAAATGTTACCTGTGTCCTATTGGAAGTACTGTTCAATGATTCTGTCCCTGTTGTCTGTTTCAGCCCCGTCGTCTTCCTCCTCGTCACTCTCCTCAGGTTCCACCGCTGCCACAACACCACCGTCTCGACCATCCTCCTGCAGGAAAGGCACCTGGCGGCGCAAAGCCAGGTTGTGAAGCATGCAGCAGGCCACGATGATGTGACACACCTTCTTAGGTGAGTACATTAGGGATCCACCGGTCATATGCAGGCAGCGAAACCTGGCCTTTAGGAGGCCAAAGGTGCATTCGATCACCCTCCTAGTACGCCCATGGGCCTCATTGTACCGTTCCTCTGCCCTGGTCCGGGGATTCCTTACTGGGGTCAGTAGCCACGACAGGTTGGGGTACCCAGAGTCCCCCACTAGCCATACACGGTGTCTCTGTAGCTGTTCCATCACGTAAGGGATGCTGCTATTCCTCAGGATGTAGGCGTCATGCACTGACCCTGGGAATTTGGCATTTACATGCGAGATGTACTGGTCAGCCAAACACACCACCTGGATGTTTATTGAATGGTAACTTTTTCTGTTCCTGTACACCTGCTCCCTGTCTCTTGGGGGAACCAAAGCCACATGGGTCCCATCAATGGCACCAATTACGTTGGGAATATGTCCAAGGGCGTAGAAATCACCCTTCACTGTAGCCAATTCGCCCACCTCAGGGAAAATGATGTAGTTCCTCACGGATTTCATCAGGGCAGACAACACTCTGGATAACACCTTTGAAAACATGGGCTGAGACATCCCGGAAGCAATTCCCACGGTTGTCTGAAATGACCCACTTGCCAAGAAATGGAGTACTGACATGACCTGCACCAGAGGGGGAATCCCTGTGGGTTGGCGGATGGGGGACATCAGGTCGGGCTCCAGCCGGGCACACAGTTCATGGATAGTGGCACGGTTAAGACGGTAGGTCAGGATAATGTGGCGTTCTTCCATTGTCGACAGGTCCACCAGCGGTCGGTACACGGGAGGATTCATCCGTCTCCTCGCCCAACCCAGCGGACGGTGCCTAGGAAGGACAACATGGAGCACACAGTCAGGCAACCCACAGGTACGTACTCACAGCTAGCACAGTATACGATTCTCTATGCAGTGAATGGCGTGTCTGAGTGGCTATGCAAGGCCTAGGCCTGTGTGACGCAGTTGAAATTGAGCCATGTGGGCCCTGGAAATGGCGGCTGCCTGACCTGTGAAGTGTGACAATGGGATGTGAGGTCAATGCGCTGGCGTGGCACACCGCGGCGGGCGGCGGGCGAAGACCGCGGCGCGAAGCCGCATTGGTTAACATTGAAGCCTATGGGTTTCAGGAGCCAATGGCGAAGGGCGCCGGCGGTGGCGGGACGCACCGCCGCGGTACGCACCGCCGCGGACGTGACCGCCATTTTCTATCTACTTATCCACTTGCGACTTGAACTTTCACAGGAGAGGACCTATACTGCAAGTGTTGCTGTGACCTCGGTCTGGAAGGGACAATGGCTGCTGCGACTGGGGAAAGGGCCCCTGCCTTCACTGGAGAGGAGTTGGAGAAACTTGTGGATGGGGTCCTCCCCCAGTATGCGCTACTCTACGGTCCTCCAGACCAACAAGTGAGTTTAATTCAATCTGGATTTGGGGCCACTGGCTGGCTTGGGGGCCTGGCGGGGATGGGGGGCATGTTGGGGCTGGCGGGGGGCCTGGCGGGGGGCCTGGCGGGGATGGGGGGCATGTTGGGGCTGGCGGGGGGCCTGGCGGGGGGCCTGGCGGGGATGGGGGGCATGTTGGGCCTGGCGGGGGGCCTGGCGGGGATGGGGGGCATGTTGGGGCTGGCGGGGGGCCTGGCGGGGGGCCTGGCAGGGATGGGGGGCATGTTGGGCCTGGCGGGGGGCCTGGCGGGGATGGGGGGCATGTTGGGGCTGGCGGGGGGCCTGGCGGGGGGCCTGGCGGGGATGGGGGGCATGTTGGGCCTGGCGGGGGGTCTGGCGGGGATGGGGGGCATGTTGGCCATGGCGGGGGGCCTGGCGGGGGCCTGGCGGGGATGGGGGGCGTTGGGCCACTGGAAAGGAAAATGCTGAGTAACTTGAACGTGGTATTTCTCCCTCCCTGTACGTGTCACATAGGTCCGCGCCCATGAGAAGATCGGGATTTGGCGTGCCATCGCCAAGGAAGTCCGGGCCCTGGGGGTCCACCATCGACGGGGCACCCACTGCCGCAAGAGGTGGGAGGACATCCGCCGCGGGACCAAGAAGACCGCCGAGTCTCTGCTGGGGATGGCCTCCCAACGTAGGCGGGGTGCCTGCCGTCAACTGAGCCCCCTGATGTTCCGGATCCTGGCGGTGGCCTACCCTGATTTGGATGGGCGCGTGAGGGCAGCACAGCAGACACAAGGGGGTGAGTCCAAGCATTATCTACTCTGTTGTCGCGCAGTGGAGGTGTCTGGGTGGGGGAGGAGGGCTGTGGGTCCCCCTAGGCCAGGGCGATATCTGTAGGCTGGGCACCCCCGTAAGCCCCTGTGTCCCCAGCCACCACCCTCAGTAGTTTGTCAGTACAGCCATCCCTGGGCCGTGTCATCCATGGGTGCAGTTGTCAACTCTAGGCGTGTAGGGCATGTTCCACGGAATGCGTAGCGGACCCCAAGTGCGCAACTTAGTGCAGGGGGCATCTGTGTCTGTCATGTCCGCTAACTGTACCGGAGATCCATGTACTCAATATCCCTTTATTTCTCTCTCCCCCCCCCTTTTTGTTTGTCTTTCTGTGCTTGTGTGCATCAGCATCATCAGGCGGAGGAGAAGTGGCATCGGGGCAGGAGGGAGCTGCATCTCACATGGCCCAGGAGGGCCATGCCACAGAGTCAGACTGGACCAGTGAGACGGAGGGCGAGGGGAGCTCCACGACGGGGACGACTGGAGCCTGCAGCGACACGGACACGTCCTCGGAAGGGGGCTCCCTTGCGGGGGTGGCACCATCCGTGCCCCCCGCCATTACAGGTACAGCCGCCACCCAGCGCACCATCTCCGCCCTCCCAGCAGCCCCTCCGCGTTCGCCCCGTGCCCGCTCTGCCAGGAAGCCGGGCATCTCCTTCGCCCCAGGCACCTCAGGCCCTGCCCCTGTTACCCCCGCTGCCCTCAGTGAGGAGGTCATTGACCTCCTCCGAACGCTCATTGTTGGGCAGACTACCCTTTTGAATGCCATCCAGGGGGTGGAGAGGGAGGTTCATCGCAGCAATGCGTACCTGGAGGGCATTCATTCGGGTCAGGCTGCCCATCAGCGATCGTTCCAGGCTCTGGCCTCAGCACTGACGGCAGCCATTGTCCCTGTCTCCTGCCTGCCTCTACTAACTCCCTCCTCCCAGTCTCCTGTTCCTCTGCCTGTCCCACCCACACCATCAGACCAGCCTGCACACACCTCAACACCCAAGAGAAGCTCATCCAAACATAAGCACCACAGATCACGCAGACATTCACACACGCAACATTCCGATGCAGACATGCCAACAGTCACTACCACCTCTGTGACCCCCACCTCCTCGTCTCCCTCCTCCCTCCCTGTGACGTCTACACTCACACCTCCATTCACCTCACCATCAGCCAGTGTTTCCATCACCAGCACACCCTCCACTCCAGTCCGCACACGTGCAGTCACCACCCCCACTGCCATTTACACGTCCCCTGTGTCCTCTCCCACTCTGTCTGTCACCCCCTCTTCCACACCACACAAACGCAGCCACCCACCCACCCAACAGCCATCCACCTCACGACAGCCTATCCCTCCTGCACCTGCACCCAAAGACAGCAAACGTGACTCACCTACAACCACATCCTCTCCCTCCACTCCCATTCCCACTGTACCTACCACTCTCCATTGTCCCAAGAAGCTCTTCCTCGCCACTACTAACTTCTTTCCTGACCCTGAGCCCCCCCCTCCTTCTCGTCGGGGTAAGAAGAGCACCTCAGCCACCACCAGCCCTGCAGCCCCCTTGACAAGGGTGCAGGGGTATTGGAGCCCGCCAGCCCGCATGTCTGGATCTTCGCCCAGCAGCAAGGGGACAGCCAGCCCACCCCCTGGGAAGAGGAGCAGAAGGCGGAAGGGGCGCCGCAGGAGCCCGCCTTCTACATCTCCCCCGGACACCACCCAGAGACAGTCACCAGCCACAGCTCCAAAGGGAGGAAAGGGCCACAGGCCGACGACTAAGGAGGGCAAGGGCAGCAAGTTGGAGAGGTCAGGCAGCAGGCCTGCTGCCCAGGAGGAGCCCACAACCCCCATAGCCGCTGCCCCGGGAGGAACCGGCACAGCTGCCCCGGGAGAGCCCACCAGCCCCATAGCCGCTGCCCAGGGAGGACCCAGCCCAGCTGGCCAGGAGGGCCCCACCACCCACAGCCCAGGTGGGCAGTGAAGGAGCACCATCCCCGCTGCCCAGGAGGGCACCACCAGGCAATTAGCAGTTGGCCATAGACCGGCCGCCGTCTCCAGAACTGCTGAACTGGGCCCTTCAAGGCAAGAACCGCTGAACTGGGCCCTTCAAGGCAAGAACCGCTGAACTGGGCCCTTCAAGGCAAGAACCGCTGAACTGGGCCCCGCCGTCTCAAGAACCGCTGAACTGGGCCCTTCAAGGCAAGAACCGCTGAACTGGGCCCCGCCGTCTCAAGAACCGCTGAACTGGGCCCTTCAAGGCAAGAACCGCTGAACTGGGCCCTTCAAGGCAAGAACCGCTGAACTGGGCCCTTCAAGGCAAGAACCGCTGAACTGGGCCCCGCCGTCTCAAGAACCGCTGAACTGGGCCCCACCGTCTCAAGAACCGCTGAACTGGGCCCTTCAAGGCAAGAACCGCTGAACTGGGCCCTTCAAGGCAAGAACCGCTGAACTGGGCCCCGCCGTCTCAAGAACCGCTGAACTGGGCCCCGCCGTCTCAAGAACCGCTGAACTGGGCCCTTCAGGGCAAGAACCGCTGGTCCTTTGGCAGACGTGGCAGGGCAGGATCTATCTCGGGCAGGGCTGCAGGATGTCATCTGGCCAACTTGCCTCCTCCAGTGGCAGTGGGGTCTGTTATGGACTGTATGGACTGTGGCTTTGCTCTCCCCAGGATGGCCCAGTGGGCAGGCCACCCACTGTATGGACTGTATGGACTGTGGCTTTGCTCTCCCCAGGATGGCCCAGTGGGCAGGCCACCCACTGTATGGACTGTTTGGACTGTGGCTTTGCTCTCCCCAGGATGGCCCAGTGGGCAGGCCACCCACTGTATGGACTGTATGGACTGTGGCTTTGCTCTCCCCAGGATGGCCCAGTGGGCAGGCCACCCACTGTATGGACTGTATGGACTGTGGCTTTGCTCTCCCCAGGATGGCCCAGTGGGCAGGCCACCCACTGTATGGACTGTTTGGACTGTGGCTTTGCTCTCCCCAGGATGGCCCAGTGGGCAGGCCACCCACTGTATGGACTGTATGGACTGTGGCTTTGCTCTCCCCAGGATGGCCCAGTGGGCAGGCCACCCACTGTATGGACTGTATGGACTGTGGCTTTGCTCTCCCCAGGATGGCCCAGTGGGCAGGCCACCCACTGTATGGACTGTTTGGACTGTGGCTTTGCTCTCCCCAGGATGGCCCAGTGGGCAGGCCACCCACTGTATGGACTGTGGCTTTGCTCTCCCCAGGATGGCCCAGTGGGCAGGCCACCCACTGTATGGACTGTATGGACTGTGGCTTTGCTCTCCCCAGGATGGCCCAGTGGGCAGGCCACCCACTGTATGGACTGTTTGGACTGTGGCTTTGCTCTCCCCAGGATGGCCCAGTGGGCAGGCCACCCACTGTATGGACTGTATGGACTGTGGCTTTGCTCTCCCCAGGATGGGCCAGTGGTCATGGAGTCCCCTCGTGGATCTGGCGTCGTGTACTCAAGTGGCTGAGGTGCCCCCCCTTCCCTTCCCCCTGAGGTGCCTGTCCTATTTTCTTTCTGATGCCCCTGCAGTGTTCTCTCCGTGGAGTTCTTGTCGTGGGACTGGGCCTTGCCCCTTTGCACAGGACCCCTGTGATCCACGGACAGTGGTTGGACTACATTTAGTAGCTGTATATATTTTGTACATAGTTTATTTATTTTTTGGGATTAATGGCGTACATATTTCAATATATCTGCCCGTTTATGATCTCTTCTTTTGGTCTTTGCATTATTTCGGAGGGGGGTGGTTTGTGGGTTGTGACAGTGATCTGTGGGAATGCATTGATGTGTGTGTTGTAGTGGGTGTGGGTGGGTGGGTGTGTGCCGGTAATCTTTTCCCTCCCCTGTGTCGTAGGTGCAGTACTCACCGATGTCTTCCGCGCCGCCGGGCGTGCTCCTGGTATATGAGGAGGAATAGGAGTGCGGGGATGACCTGTAACTCTGGCTCCATACTGCCGGAATCTCGCGTGGAGTGCGTAGAGGTGAGCGTTTTCCCGTTCGTAGTCTGTTTCCGCCATGTTCTTATCGGCGGTGCTCCCGCCCCGGAAAAGGTGGCAGATTGGTGGGTCGTAATAGGGTGGGCGGTACTTTGTCTGCCGCCGGGCTGTTGGCGGGAACAGCCGCGCTGTTTGTTTGTACCGCTGTGGCGGTCGGAGTGTTAAGTTGGCGGGCTGTGTTGGCGGTTCCCGCCAGGGTCAGAATTGCATATTTTAGACCGCCGGCCTGTTGGCGGCTTGGCCGCCGCTTTATCACCGACCGCCAGGGTCAGAATGAGGGCCTTATTGTGCAAGACAAAATGTTTGATTACCTGTTCCAGTGATGGAATTGAGGTGCAGACAAACAGTGATGATGAAGGGGATGACGGTCAGTTTTCAGAATTAGAGACGGAAACCGCAAATGAAGATTACCCTTTGATAACCTTCTTCCCGATGCTTAGAGTGACTGACTTACCAGTTGAGTTACAGGGGACAGTGACAAAGAAAGTGTGGGACTTGACAGGAAAGGAAGTGGGACTGATAAAAGGAGTGGAACCAGTTAAAGTAGAAGTGAAGCCAAATGCAGTGTTTCCCCAGGTGCCACAGTACCACATGGCACAAGATGTCCTTATCCAGGTGTCGCAAATAATTGCGGATTTTGTAAAGCAAGGTGTTCTGAAAGAAGAATTGAGCAGCCCATGTAATTCACCAATAATGGGTCTGAAAAAGCCTTGTGGGAAGGTTCGAATTGTGCAGGACTTGAGGAAAATAAACGAGATTGTGGTAAAATGTTGCCCCATAGTGCCGAACCCAGCAGTAATTATGTTTCAGGTTCCTTGTGGTGCAGAATGGTTCACCGTTGTAGATTTGTCACAAGCTTTCTTTTCAGTGCCTCTTCATGAAGACAGCCAGTTTTTATTCAGTTTAAAATTCCTGGACAAGGTGTACAGTTGGTGCAGAATTCCTTAAGGGTTTTCTGAGTCACCGTCCATCTTCAATCAGATACTGAAGAAGGACTTGGAGTCACTAGAACTACCTTTCAGTTCGACTCTGGTGCAATACATCGATGACTTACTAATTGCGTCCAGAACAAAAGATGACTGCAGGTATGACACAATTGCCTTACTGAATCATTTGGGAAAGAACGGACATAAAGGGGGTCATTACGACCCTGGCGGCCGGCGGTAAGGTGGCAGTAACACCGCCAACAGGCTGGTGGTGTTCCGCCAGCAATTATGACCGTGGCGGAATTGCCAATGCCATACAACCGGCCCCTCCAATATCCCGCCAGGATTCCGCCTGGCGGTCATAATCCCTGGGGATTATGAGTCCCCGACCGCCAGCCTGTCCGTGGCGGTAGACACCGCCATTGAAAGGCTGGCGGCAAGAGGACTTGGGGTGCCCCTGTGGGCCCCTGCACTGCCCATGCACTTGGGATGGGCAGTGCAGGGGCCCCCAGGCATAGCCCCGTCGCGCATTTCACTGCCCCATTTCACTGCACCCGCTGCACATCAGCATTGCCGCTGGCTCTATTACATAAATGTCATAAGACTGCCGAGGTCGTAATGACCCCCAAAGTGTCTCCAAAGAAGTTGCAGTATTGTCAAAAAGAGGTGAAGTACTTAGGACACTTGATTGAGAGAGGGTCCAGGAGAATATCAAAGGAAAGGGTGACAGCTGTTTTGCAGATGAACCCCCGACAACAAAGAGAGATGTCAGGATGTTTTTGGGAATGGTGGGCTACTGTCGCCAGTGGATACCCAACTTTTCAATTATCTCTAAACCCTTGATAAAGCTGACAGGCAAAGAAACTAAGGATGACCCGTATACCATAACTCTGTCCAAAGAAGAGCTTTTGTCATTCATGGAATTGAGGGAGTGCATGTGCAGGGCACCAGCTTTAGGTATGCCTAATTACACGAAGCCTTTTCTACTGTTTTGTCATGAACGTGAAGGCTGTTCTTTGTCCGTCTTGACACAGGTCCATGGAAGTGCAAACCGTCCTGTAGCGTATTTTTCAGCTACCCTGGACCCAGTCGCAGCAGCCTTACCAGGTTGTTTGCGCGCAGTTGCAGAGGTTGGTCAAAGCCTCACGCAGTGAAGGCATAGTGATGGGACATCCCTTAACAGTAATGGTTCTGCATTCAGTTGAAATCCTGTTGACTCGAACTAAAACCCAGCACATGGCAACCCAATATGAGACAATTATTTTGGGGTCACCAAATGTCTCCTTAAAGAGATATACCATATTGAACCCGGCAACTCTACTTCCTGTTGAAAGTACTGAGATTAATAATGAAGAAGAAGTGGAGCATGATTGTCTTGAGGTAACAGAACTATGTACCAAGCCCAGACCTGACATTCAAGATACGCAGTTAAAAGAAAATGACTGCATTATGTTTGTTGATGGATCCTGTTTGAGAGACTCAGTCGGAATACTGAGAGCCGGTTATGCTGTGTGTACAATAGCTGGTATTATTGAAGCTTCCTGGCTCGAGAGAGTGTATCCTGCACAAGTGGCAGAATTAATTGCCCTTACTAAGGTATGCCACGCAACTGAAAATCTAAAAGTCACTATCTATACAGACAGTAGACATGGATTTGGAATTGTACACGATTTTGGCCAATTGTGGTCACAGAGAGGTTTCATGACCTCTTCTGGTTCTCCAGTGAAAAACGGCAAAAAGATTAAAGATTTATTACATGCAATTCAGTTACCTCTTGAAGTTGCCGTGGTGAAATGCAATGTTCATGTTAAGTCACAAGACTTTGTGTCAATGGGAAACGGCTATGCAGATCAAGTCGCAAGGTTTTGCGCATTGAACTGTATATCATTCAAGGATCAGTGGGAATTGTTACCGCAAACTGAAAATGAAACATGCTTGAACTTTGCATTAAGGGTGGTTGATACACTAGATGAGCTAAAATCACTACAGGGTCGTGCTAGCAGAGAGGAGAAACGCTCCTGGCAGAGAATGCAATGTGTACAGAGAGCTGACGACTTGTGGGTCTCAGAGGAGGGGAAGCTGGTTTTGCCAAACAGTCTTCTGTCACAATTTGCAAGGCTTTATCATGGATAGGCACATCTTGGGAGAGATGCAATGATCAGGTCATTCAAAATTGACTGGTTTAACCCGAAATTCAGACAAGCCGCAGAAGTTACTTGTCACAGGTGCATCATCTGTCAACAGATGAATGCAGGAAAAGGGACTGTGGTAACTTTGAGCCACATAGGGAGAGCTGGTGGTCCATTTAGCAAGATGCAAATGGATTTCATTGAGATGCCTGTTTGTGGAGGATTGAGGTACGTGTTGGTGATTGTGTGTGTTTTCAGCCATTGGATTGAAGCTTATCCCACATGTAAAAATGACAGTCTCACAGTTGCAAAGCTGCTGCTTAGAGAACTAATACCCAGGTTCGGTTTTCCGGTCTCTTTAGAATCAGATAGGGGCAGACACTTCGACAATGAGGTGATTAAGCTCTTGTGTGGTGCATTAGACATTGAACAGAAGCTGCATTGTAGCTACCGCCCTGAAGCATCAGGACTAGTAGAACAAATGAATGGTACCTTGAAGTCGAGAATGTCAAAAATGTGCGCAGCTACCAATATGAAATGGCCAGATGCATTACCCTTAGTGCTGATGTCAATGAGAAACACCCCTGATAAGAAGACAGGACCATCTCCTCACAAGATATTGATGGGCAGAGCTATGAGGCTGCCCACAGTACCTGCAAATGCTCTTGTGAATATCACGGATGATATGGTGTTGGACTACTACAAAGGTTTGGCTGATGTGGTTCGCTCTTTTTCCCACTAGGTGGAAGCCAACACATTGCCACCGATCAGTGATCCAGGTCATACCCTGCAAACCGGTGACTGGATGGTTGTCAAGAAGCATGTGAGAAAGTCCTGTTTGGAGCCGCGCTGGAAGGGGCCATATCAAGTAATACTGACAACAACCACTGCTGTGAAATGTGCAGGCGTTCCAAATTGGATACATGCCAGTCACACAAAGAAGGTAACATGTCCAACTGATGAGGAACTTGAAGTTTCCGACTCAGCAATTCCAGAGAAGGAAGTCTCAGGGCCATAAAATAGCCAAGGGGGAACTGAGACTGCAGGAGAGCCCACTGAGAAAAGCTTAGTCCCTCAAACAGTAAACAAGTTCAAGAGAGGTGACAATAAGCCTATCTCAGTAGAGGCAGCAGGAGAACTAAATCAAGGAGAAGTTCTCCCAGAAGTAGACGGGTACGGGTTAGAGCTTGAACCTGTTACAGACCCAGAAGAAGAAGAAGGGGAAATAGTAGAGAGAGGTCAAAGCACCCCGGCATCCCCTGAGCCAGTTGCAGGTCTGTCAAGAGAAAACACCATAGCATAAGAGGAGGGTGCTGTTCAGCATCCTGAAAGGACAAGCAGGAAGAAGACGCATAAAGGTGATAACTGGCCAGAGAAGCAGTCTGCGAAGGAAAATGTCATACCAGGTGAAACAATAGCAGAAGAAACTGATACAACCCGAATAGAGGATCTAAGTGAAGGAGAATTGCAAAGTGAACGCAGGTTAAAAAGAAAAAGAACTGCAAATAGAAGGTACGCAGGTCCTGAATGGGCATATGCAACGACATCTGAATGGCAACAAGAATTCTTAGCGTTCTGTTTTGATCGAGAAGTACCAGGCCAATACTACGGTACCTGAAATCAATCAGAGAAAGAGACTGTGTTAAAACTGAAATTGAAAAAATTGAAAAAATTGAAAGCTGAAAAGCTGAGAAAGAGACTTATAAATTACCGGATGTGACACTGATAACCTGAATTGACTTTGAAACCCGATTATGACAAGCTGCTAACCTGATTGACAAAAGGGTCCTGGAATGAGTGAAACGCTGTAAATACACGTAGAGAGAAAGAGACTTTGCATCAAGAAAGAAAAAAAAAAAAAAAGAGCTTTAAATTGTCCTCAAGTTGATTGTTTGCTTTGAGTTATTCTGCTAGCTGATTCTTTACAGACCATGGCTCATAATAGACGTAGTAGCAAAAAGGGTAAGGTATGTGGTTGGTTAAGTGTTATATTAGGTATTGTGTGTGCGATAATAATTATAGGTGTGATTGTGGGAATGCCGTGGTTGGATAAGAAAGCGACTAACAATGCTTCAAAACCTGAGACTACAACACTAACACCGTGGGAAAAGTTTGAGCAAGATACAAAACACTTGCATGAGGGAACTAACTCAAAAGGGGAACTCTCCATCAACGTCTTCTATCGCTTGGTGAATGAGTATGTTGAAACCATGGATGCGAGAAACTGTTATGTGTGCACAAAGATTCCTTCATCAGTGCAAGAAGGGGTCACTTATCATAGTCTTCCACTAACATACGGGATAAGTTGTAGTTTGCTACTAACAAGATTTTGTGACCAGGAGCATGTGCAATACTTTTATTCATATTTGGATGTGGTGTTTTCTTTTGTGCCAGTGATTGAGTTTATGAACAAATTAGCTAAGGAGCATAGTATAAAAATAGTTAGAGGTTTCTTCGAACCAACACTTACATTTGGGACAGCTTATGCTCACTGCAAAAATCTGACTTGCTTATTGACACCTGTAGAGAAAAGCTTCTTAGATCACACTGATGATAGACGTAAAGCTTTGAAAGAGCGACTAGAAAAGGGGCTAGGGAAACGCACATATGCAAATGATTATGCTTACACTGCAATAAAGACACAAGGCAAATTAGCTATAGATGCATTACATGTAGGAAGGCTTTGTATCTATAGGCCGAAATCTGAACATGACACTTTATTTGTGGGAACGAGTGAATGCAGGCATGTGTTTTGGTTTCAGAGTAAATGGACATTCATGTTAAATGGACAGGATCCAGCGATCCTTGGGATCTGTTATATTTGCGGACTTAATGCTTATTACCGTCTCCCTAAGGGATGGTATGGGACATGTTATTTGGGGATAGTTTTCCCAAAGATTTACCAGATTGATGACTTAAAACAAATACCTAAAGCGTCTGAATTACAACATGCTAGACAAAAACGAGAGACAGCGGCTTCTGTCGCTGGTGACATATTTGGAGCCATAATTCCTTCAGTTGGGGTTATTCTAAACTCCATAAAGATTCGAAAGTTGTCTACTATTGTGGATAACATGCTGACAAATTTTACAGGGGCTATACTCATGATGGATACTGAACTTGCTGCGGAAAGAGCTATGACTCTTCAAAATCGGCTTGCTTTAGACATTCTTTTAGCAAAGAGCGGCGGAGTCTGCAAGATGCTCAACGAGCGTCGTTGTTGCTCGTATATACCGGACAATAGTAAAAAGATTAGAGGTATGCTTACTAACCTAACTAGAGATAGTGCAGATTTGAAGGATTTGAAGGAACCTGGAGTGTGAGAGAAAGTGGGAAAAGGAATTGCCAGAATAGGGAGCTGGTTTAGCAACATTTGGAATGGGGTTCTTGCAAAAATATTAGGGGGTCTATTAATTGTTCTGGCCTGTTTATTAGATTTATGGGGAGCATGCAAAATTAATGACAAAATTAAAAGAAATTGGACAAAGAGAAATAAGAGTATTGAGGAAAGTGAAAGGGAGAAAATGTTTAATGAAATTTGGGAAAGTTCACACAAGGGACAAGATGTTGAAATGCGCATTATGCGCAAGGTGAAAAATTAAAGTGAAAGGTCAAAAGGGAAAGGTTTGTGTGATGACGAACATCATCAGAGGAGGGACTGAGAGAGCATAGCTTATATAATCTATATTAACATGCAATATTTATGAATTAATGTGTGATAATAGAAATTGCAATAATTAAAAGAAAATTCTGCTTAAACGTGCACTTGAAAGGTGACCACGGGGAGTGGCCGCCAATGTATACGTGGACTAATAATGATGAATAAAATGTTTATAAATTGTTATACTGAATACGTTTTATACTAATTATTAATGATTGCGTTATTAAATTTGGGCTGAAATCCTTGTAGGCCTTAAGTTAGCATGAGCCGAAGCTTAGCTGCTTGGCTCTCATATTAAATGTATTTTTCCTATCTTGCAGTGTGCTGACTCGCAAAAGGACATGACCCCTTGTTTTTCTTCAAACTAGAAGCTGAATGTAACCATAGTAGATCCGTTCCCATGAATTCCACATTGCTTGTAGAAAATATTAGACAAAATGAAACAGTGTAGATTAATGTAATGTACAAGGTCGTTTAAACCGATGAAGACAATGGAGCTACTGACCAAAAGATGTGCAAAGAATTACAGAAAGATGAAATCATACCGGACGTGCTACCTCTGAAGACATCGAACATGTGGACAAATGAAAAGCTTGTAAAATAATATGGGGTGAAAGATTAATGACATAATCCATCTTTTTATTGGGTAAAGATAGTAGGGTATAACCAATGTCCAATAAAATTCTAGGGGAATGTACAACGAAAAAGGGATAAAAACCCATGACACGGGGAGCCATTTAGAATTAGGTAGGGAATGCTATTGATTTTATCCAGAAACTTTGTCACTCTGTTTGGTGACTTACTTGGTTTTACTTAAACCATCCTTTTCCTTAGATTGCCCATTTTACACTTTACCTCCTTATGAGGGAAGTGCCCCTTTTTCCGCGGAGCTGAGTTCTGACTGATGGCGATTTGACTGATGTCCTGAAGACGAAGACTGAACCTGTGCGTTGACCTAAACCTTGGAGGGTAATTATGACAATGAATTTGTGATTTGTCTGTTTACTTTTCCTTTCTAGGTACCAACTGCTTACTTTTGACTTAGACCATAGTTAGATGTTTTCCAAATTGGTGTTCTAAATTGTTTTGCATGAAGCCCAACATGCCAATGCTAAATACACTAAGGACAGGTGCTCACTAAATTGACGCAAATAGACAAGCGACCAAATCTATGCTTTGTTGAACTGATGCGTTATTGACACTTTGATAAATTGATCTATGTTTACGCCGTGTTATGTTTTAATGTTTGTGATTCTTGCCTTAATGAAATCTTATCAAAGTTGCCATATCGTGACTATGCTATTATGTTTCTTGGTTTTGAGATTAACGCATCTGCTTTTAGAATTGTAACCAATAAGGAATAAAACTCATAAAATTCTACTAAACTGGTGTGGTTATTCATGACTGCAAGGTCATGGTAGTCTTTTGAATTGATTAATGACTTTGACTAAAGTGAAATGTATTGTTGTGATAAATATTGATGACATTATAGACGTATTGATTGACATATTGATTAGCTATCTCGTCCTAAGGTGTCTCTCAACTGGGTCAAAAGATTAATTGGCCTAAAACGAGTCCTGATGTGTAATAAATTATGATAAAAGGGACGTGTTAACAATTCTTTGGATTGCGTTTTTTGAATGGACATACCAACTTAGATTCTGTGTCAGGAACAACGGGTCAGACTATACTCCACCACCCCCACCTATCCAAGAGTACTTCTACAAATATATAAAAATGTCTTAATGGATTGAGCATTTAGGCCCTGCATCATGGAGAAAGGGCAGGAATGCACTGTATTTAAAAGAATACAGAACATTCCTGTCCTTTCCCCTGCCCTGGTGCCTTTTAGGCAGCCTAGTGCCAAAGAAGGCACCATGGTACGTGCTTGTGTTGCATGAAAGATTCTTTTTGTGCAGGAAGTGGCACCTTCCTGCACAAAAACAATCCTGAGAGGCTGTCGTTTAGGGGCCACCAGGGGTTGCAGATGCAACCCCTAGCTTGCTCCTTGCGACCCGTGGCCTCAGAGGTGGCAAAATCAGTGCCAAGAAAACAGGGGCACCTTGTCAATATGGACATCTGTTGGGGCTCCAATCTCCTTGTTTTTTTCAATGTTATTAGTATATTAAAATGAGGTATAATTTTTGGAAGGAATGTGACCCTCCCTGGCAACTGAGGTAAGTAACATGCTTTTAAATGTATGCTGTGTGCATGCATGCAGGTGAGAGCTTCTTTATGTGAATGAGAGATTGTGTGTATGTGTGATCATGTTTATATGTGTAAGCATATGTGTGTGAGTGAACGTAAAGGTCAATTGGCATGTAATATAACTTCCGTTACCCCTGGCCTTTGGGTGAATGGATGTTCATGGAAAAAAACAGGAGAAATAAACATATTTCTCCTCGTTACGCCTCTCCTGGGGAGGTGTATCTTTTTGTCGTCTTCCCAGGTTTACAAGTTCTTGTAAAACTGCAATGCATCGAAATCCCTGGATGTTGGATGGGAACACCTCCCTGGAACAGAGTAATGAAACGCAGCAATTTTCCCTGTGTTACATTACTCGAGATTTATGAAGCCACTAAAGTGGCCTTGCGTGGCTTCACAAATCTCACTTAAGGATTGCGTCACATGTTGTGTGGTGCAAGAGCGACGCAAACCAGATATAAATATGGTCCTTAGTGTTTACACAATAATTTGAGGCTATTCAGTAATACAGCAAAAGGTGTATTTTCAACACACACGTTCAGTCATTAGCAACTTGTTTAAAAATGTTTTTTTTTTTAATTTATTTAGAATAGTGCAGATTCCATTGCTGGATCTATTTACTTTTTAAAACTGAAAGAGTGATATCCGGGATCCAGTGGAAGTTGCACAGAGTAAATAGTGCTCATTAAGACGCTGCTTAGCTTCTGTTCTTGCAGTGGTGGCTGGTAATCTATGAAGGTGGTGGAGGGTAATACTTGCCCTGAATTGTAGTGAGCGAGAAAAGTGAATGATCCTGAACTATTGTAAGTAAGTTTGGGGTTCTCCCCTAAAAAAAAATACTAAATTGGTTCAAGTGATGACATTTTATAGCAATTTTGTCGTATAAATTTGACCAAAAGCTATTAGCTCTGAAATGGCACTCAATAAATAAATATACGTATATTGATTCGTAGAGAGTGTTTTTTGGTTTGCTGATAACTTTTGCCCCATTTGAGTGTTGGGGCATAGAGTAGGGGCTTGGAGTGTAGGGGTATAGAGTGGAGTAGAGCAGAGTAGCATGTTGTAGAGCAGAGTGGAGTGGCATTTCATACAGTGATGTCTCGTACAGTGTTATAGAGTGTGGTAGATTGTCGTAGATTGGAAGGGCAAAGCGTGGATTAGAATGATGTAGAGTGGCGTGCTCTACAGTGGAGTTGTGAGTTGTGGAGGAGAGTGGAGTGGTGTGTTATAGAGTGGCATGTTGTACAGTGCGTTAAAGCGCATTAAAGTGGAGTGGCAAAGAGTGGAGTGGCAAAGAGTGGAGTGGCGTAGAGTGGCGTAGTGGAGTGGAAATAGAGTGAGTAGTGTGGCATACAGCAGACCAAAGTAATGTGGCCTGGAGTGGCCTATAGGAAATTGCGTAGAGTGTGGTATACTGGAGTACAGTGTTGTAGAGTGGCAAAGAGTGGAGTAGAGTGGCATAGAGTGGAGGGGCATAGAGTGGAATGAGGTGACATGGAGGAAAGGAGCATAGAGTGTCATGCGTTGCGTGGCGCGACATAAAGTGTTGTGACGTAAAGTGTTGCGGTGTACAGTGTTGTGGGGTACAGTGTCATAGCAGACAGTGGAGAGGCATAGATGGGTGTGGAGTGAGGTAGAGTGGAGTGTGTGCAGTGGGGTAGCATGTCATAGCGTACATTGTAGTGGCATAGGCCCATATGCATGAAGGCATTTTGCATTTCCTAACGGTGTGAATTGCTATTTTGGGACTTTAAAAAATGCAAAATGTCATTTTGGTACGTATGGAAGGTATTTGCAGTGATGCAAAATGTGATTTCTATCTAGTAGAAATCGCATTTTGGAAATCTCAAAATAGGGAATCACAAATAGGGATTTCCTAATTGTGAATTGCTAACCTCATGTACAAAGGATTTCCTAATTGCAACTAGTCACAAAATGGGCATTTAGAAAATGCAATTACCATTAATTCACATCTGGTGGTAACCAGGTGTAAACTATAAAAAGGCGCCCAAAATGCACCAGGCTCTTTCTCAATGAAAGCGTTATAGCATTTGGCAAGGTAGATGAGGTATAGACTCAGTAGTCAGGTCAAATTTGATTTAGTTGCTGTGTTACAACTTCAGCTACAGGCCCCAACACTCAGACGCAATGCAATCCCATCACATGTGCAAGTATTGTGTTGCCGTCACCTCTTAGCCTCTGACAGTTACCAGGGGGGTCATAGTAGTGGCAGGATTTGTCTCAAAATGCCCTAGACAGGTTCCCCCTGCAGATTTCTGGACATCATGGTGAGCAAAATCAACCAATATATATCATTTACCAATACTCCCCAATCATTGCAAAAAAACAAACTGAAGGGTTGCACAGTTCTCAAATGTCACTGGCTGTGTTGATGGCACACACATTGTGCCATCCCATCGGTCCGGGGACCGGCAGGTGCAGATGTGTCCTGGGGCATCAGGTCCTTGCCTCCTGGTCACTCTCAGTTGCAGGGGGGTTTGCAGAAACAGGCTGCAGGCTTTGTGGAGAAATCCACAGTGTGTGCACTCAAGGTGGGCTTTGTTTCCGGAGGGGCCTGGGGCACGCTGACACCACTGGCCCATTTCAGCACAGGCTAGGTGGCTCAGGTGCAGTGGTGATGTCCGGCGTCATTTTGTTTTCAGTCACAGTCCTCACAAGTCTTTCTCGGGTGCCTGCAGTTGGCGAAGTGGATCTCCTAGCATTGACAGCTCTCCTAGTTTCTCAGATGCTGCAACAGCAGGACAGTTCAGTTGCTCCTCGAAGGTTTGGTGCTGCAGGCAGTTCGGCAGGGTTGGTGCCAAGTCAGTCATGCTCCTCTGTTCTTGGGTTCAGCAAGCTTCTTGTCCACTCCTTCTATTTTTGTCCAGCAAAGATCTGTTTTCCTGGTATCAGGGGGTCCCCTAAATACTCTATTTAAGGGACATTAAGGGGAGTGAAGAGTCGTAGCCAATGGCCTACTTACCCTTGGGGTCACTACACCTGCTTCCTGACCACTTCCTGTGGATAGTAGGCATCACCCAGTCCAGAGTTCCTAAATTCGACCACACACAAGATGGAGGAATTTCCTTAGTTGTGTCCACTTCAGGCTGGTCACCTTAGGGGTGTATCCAGGGGCGTAGGAGACAATACATTTCTGGGGGGGACAGGGACAGCCTTGGGGACTTTCAATCAACCCTATAAAAATTGCTCGTTGTTTACGAACTGCAGGCTCCGATAAATATACACAATCATATATATTGGAAGTAAAATAGGGAGAAAGGAAGGCATGTTTACACAGTCTGAAAGTATCTTTTATTGTTATTTACATTCACAAAGTAATTAGCTAAAATTTGAAAATAACATGTTGATTAACCTTGCATCTTCATGCACCAAGCAAATAAAGGTAGGAGGGTAAAAAGGAAGAATATACCCTTTGCGCCCCACACCCACCATGCTCTTCGCCTCATGCCAATTGGAACCGCACTGGAGATATTAAAAGCGATTACGTACAAGAGTTGTAAACTGTGCTCGGAAACCATAGTTCTAATAACACTTCTACTCCTGTGTGTGATCTTGGGCAGCTCAGCTCCACATCAGTCATAACTAGAAGCATTTCAACTGAAGAAGCTCTTGCAGTTACAGGCTATATAAACATGGATTCTCTAATCTCTGTATAAACTGCAGTCACTAATTTCTCTAGAAACGGCTGTTTGTGATGCACCAAGTCACTGCGTGTAAAGAAAAGACATTCACTGATTATAAAGAAAAGACATCGGAAAATGACTATGATAGGGATATTACAGTCGAGTTCTGACATTACAATGCCTTCTGCCAGAGCTAGCAGCCAAGGTAAAAGGCAGACCAGGTCACAGAGCATAATTAATGCAGCTGTTTAAAGCAAAAAATGGAATGTTGCTTTTCTTTCTTCTGCTCTACTTTCATAGCTTTGAATGTCAGAAGCTATGCACTAAGGTTTTAAGTGGTTTGTGGGAAAGTTGGTGGTGTGACCATGTATTATATGGGGTAAAATACCCCCTGCGTACATAAGGATATTGCAAGTCACCTTGAAGTTCATACCTTATAAACAAGCATTGGCAAAGCCAATAGGTCTCGCCTATGCAAGTTCTATTGCCTTTGCCAATGTGTTTTAGCCATGCTGTACACTAGTGAGACTACTATTCAGCATGGCTCAAAGTTAATGGCATAAAGGAGAATGATGTGTCATTGACTGGTGTGGTGTAGTGTCATGGAGTAAGTAGGGTGTCCTAAAATGGAGCAGTAAACTAACTTTAAAGGAACAGGGGTCCCTTGAATAAAATGCAACACCACTCCCATAAACAATGATATTAAAGTAGTATGCAAATGGATTGTTTCATACATTTATTCAATCACAATATAAAAGATCAAATGTAGTGGGAAAACATCAACAGGGGAAATCGAGAAAGACTGGTATTCGGGCATTACACAAGTTATCTGGATGACCCAATGTCACCAATTACAAGAAAAATGTAAAAATTAACCTATATAGTACAGTGGTTTAGAGGAGGCTGGCCTGGTTTGTATTGGGTACCCATGGTACTTACACCTTATACCAGGTCCAGTTATCCCTTATTAGTGAAATGTAGGCAGTGTCTAGAAGCCAGGCTCTCTAGGGGTAGCTGTAGCCAAGGCTTATCTAGGAGACGTGCAAAGCTCATGCAATACCACTGTAGTCACACAGCACTCACACACATGAAAGAAAATACTCAGTGTTACAAAAATAAAGGTACTTTATTTTAGTGACACAAATGCCAAAAATACCATAGAGACTATACTCCCTTAGGAGGTAAGTAATACACCAATTATATACACTAGTATGCAGCAATAGCAATAAAAAGTTAGAAAAGTGCAATTAGTGAAAATCACAATGGTTAGAAATGGGCCTAGGGTAAACACAAACCATATACTAAGAAATTAGAATGCGAATGTCGGTTTCCTACCTAGACAAGTGTGGTGTGTAGAGGGGCGCTGGGAGTATTAGAAAACACCAAAGGTAAGTAATAGAACCCACCTCAGAGCCCAGGAACGCAGTAGTAAATGACAGTAACTTTCCTAGAACACACAAGAACACGAGAAAGAAGATAATGCAAGAACCAGAAGATACTTCAAGACACAAAGGGGGGAATCCTGGACCTAAAGACCTGTGGAAGAATGGGACTAGGTCCAAGAAGCACAGAAGAGTCCAGGGAGGACAGGAGCCCCTGCTAACTCGAATAAAGGTGCAAAAGAAGAACCACTGGTGAAGAACAACAGTCAGTACTGCACCCAAGAAGATGGATGCGGGTTCCTGGTTGGTAAAGATGATATCCCACACCGGATGGATGATTGCAGTCTGGTTGCGTGGCTGGATTCTGCCAACAAACCTTGGCACACGCAAAGCTCACAGTTAGCGGGAAATGGCAATGCCTGGGACCAGGAGGAACCTGGTGGACTCTACCCAGGAGGAGGAGTCAGATGGGGCTCTCAGCAACTCAGAGAGCCCACAGAAGACCAGCCAGTGCACACAGGAGTCCTCCAGCACAGGGACAAAGGAGTTGCAAAAGGAGGCCCACGCAGCACAAAAACAAAGGATCCCACACCGCCAGAGAACCGCTCAGGAAGCTGTGCATTGCCGGAAGGAGTGCTGGGGGCCAGAATTACATTGTGCACAAAGAATTTCATAGAAGGATGCCAACAAGCCTTGGCAACTGAAAAACACGTGGTGAACAGGGTTACTGTCTTGCGTAGGAAGGCAAGCTCTTACCTCCACCAAAGTTGGACAGTAGGACGTCAGGACCATCGGGACCACTTCAGTCCACCACCCGTGATGTAGGATCCATGCAACTCAACAGGAGAGGGGACCCAAGCAGATGGTCGTCGTTGAAGAGAGGTGCCTGCTGAAGCAGGGGAGTGACTCCTTCACTCCTCCAAGGGAGATTCCTTCATTCTTCTGGTGCAGGCTGAAGACAGGCTGTCCTCTGAGGATGCACGACCGGGAAACAGTTGCATATGCTGGCAAGAGCTGAAGATACAATGTTGCAGAAGTCGTCTTTGCTTCGTTGTTGCAGTTTGTGGAGTTCCTGGAGGGTCCAGATGCAGTTTCTTCGGTGAGAAGGTGAAGTAAAGGATGCAGAGGATTCCTGGTGGAGTCTTGCAATCCGAATCTGAAGAACCTCCCAAAGGAGAGACCCTAAATAGCCATGAAAGGGGGATTGGTCAGCTGAACAGGTAAGCACCTATCAGGGGACGGCTCAGACACCACCTGCTGGCACTGCCCACTCAGATGCTCCCAGAGTTTGCTGCCAACTTGGAATCCAAGATCGCAAAACACAGGGACCCTCTGGAGGAGCTATGAGCACCACACCTGGGGTGGTGATGGACAGGGGAGTGGTCACTCCCCTTTCCTTTGTCCAGTTTCGTGCCAGAGCAGGGACAGGGGGTACCTGAACCGGTGTAGACTGGATTATGCAAGGAGGGCACCAAATGTGCCCTTCAAAGCATTTCCAGTGGCCTGGGGAAGGAAGCTACCCCTCCCAAGCCTGTAACTCCTATTTCCAAAGGGAGAGGGTGTAACACCCCTCTCCCAAAGGAAATCCTTTGTTCTGCCTTCATGGGCTTGAGCTTCTCAAGCAACAGGAGGGCAGAAACCTGTCCGAGAGGTGGCAGCAGATGGGCCTGCCTGGAAAACCTCAGAAGGCTGGAATGGCAATACTGGGGGTCCTCTAAGGAGCCCCCAGAGTGCATAAAATCATACAACCAATGCTTGCAAAAGCCTTGGGTTATGATTCCAACATGTTTGATACTAAACATACCTGTGTTACGAGTTACCATTATGTAGCTGGGAATAGGTAGTGACCTATTTCAAGTACATGTGTAAAATGGCATCCTGCACTCAGGAAGTCTGGGAAAATGGTCCTGGAGGTCGTGGGGGCACCTCTGCTAGTGCAGGGGTGCCCTCACACACAGTTACTCTGCACCCTGCCCTCAGGGCTGGAGGGCCTGCTATAGGGGTGACTTATAAGTGACCTGGTGCAGTGCAACTGGCAGTGAAAGGGTGCATGCACCTTTTCACGCAGGCTGCAATAGCAGTCCTGCAGAAGCCTTTGCATGGGCTCCCTATGGGTGGCAAAAGAAATGCTGCAGCCCATATGGATCTCCTGGAATCCCAATGCCCTGGGTACCTAAGTACCATATACTAGGGACTTATAAGGGGGCACCAATATGCCAATTTTGGGTGAAATACTGGGTTACCAGTATGCAAAAACCATAATTTAAGGGAGAGAGCATAACTACTGGGGTCCTGATTAGCAGGATCCCAGTAGACACACCCAAACACACTGGCAAACAGGTCAAATGTGGGGGTAACCAAGCTAGAAAGAGGCTACTTTCCTACAAGGTTAGCATCCACAACAATGATTTACAAGCTTTTATACACCGACTTTTTCATGAATGACTCAAATAGTGAATCAAGAAGTCATTAGCTCATAGTACCTATGCCAATGCCAACTTATGTACAATATCACAAATTCAAGTCAAGGTACTTTGGCCGACAATATTTTGATCCCCTAGACAAGTATCAGGATCCTCCTACGCCTTCGTTAAGCTTGAGTTAAAAGGGTTACAGAGTGCTTGTAACCATAACGGCGAAGATAAATCGGACTCACGTCTCATATGAGTGAGAAGGCAATCAATGGAGATCTGAATCTCTAATCAAGCCCCAATGCCATAAAGTAGTATTAGAGTGGAGTAGTGTCACAGTGTAATAGAGTGTCATAGAGTGGAGTGGCAGAGTGTCGTAGAGTGGAAAGGCATAAAGAAGAGTGAACTGGAGTAGAGTGAAGTAAAGTAACATGAACTAGCATAGAGAAAGTTGGGTAGAGTGTTGTTGAGCACAGTACATTGTTGTATATTGGAGTGGCGTAGAGGGTTGTGCAGTGGCATTGAGCAGAGTATCGTAGATTGAAGTGGCATAGAGTGGTGTGGAGTGGCATACAGTGGAGTAAAGTGGAATGGAGTGGCATATAGCGAGTTGTGTAGGGAGTTACAGAGTGGAGAAAGTGTTAGAGTTTAATGGAATAGAGTGTCAGAGTCTAATATCATGGAGTGTAATGTCATAGTGAAGTGTCATAGAGTGGAGTTGGGTGGTCTAGAGTGAAGTGGCATAGAGTACAGTGGTGCAAACTAGATTGGTGTAGAGTGTAGTGGTATAGAGTGCATTGGTTTTGAGTAAAGTGGTGTAGAGTGCATTGGCGAATACTGCACTGGTTTAGCGTACAGTGCAGTAGCGTGGAGTGGTGAAGAGTAGAGGGGAGCACAGAATAGATTGCAGTGGTTCAGAGTACTGTGTCATAGAGTGATCCGGTGCATGATAGAGTGGAGTGGTGCAAGGTAGAGTAGACTAGTGTAGAGTGCAGTGGTGGAGTGCAGTGATGCAGAGTAGAGTGGCATAGAGTGTAGTGGCATATAGTACGCTGGTGTAGAGTGCAGTAGAGTGGCATATAGTTGAGCGGTGCAGAGTAGAGTGCTGTGGTGCAGAGAAGAGAGGAGTATAGTTCAGTGGCAGAGTGCAGTGTTGCAGATTAGAGTGTCATAAAGGGCAGTGGTGTAGAGTAGAGTGGCATAGAATGCATTGGTGTAGACTGCAGTGATGCAGAGTAGAGAAGAGTGGCTTAGAGTACAGAGGTGCAGAGTAGATTAGAGTTGCATAGAGTGCCGTGGCATAGAGTAGATTGCTGCAGAGTACAGTATAGTGGTGAAGAGTAGATTGTTGCAGAGTGGAGCATAGTGATGTAGAGTGTAGTAGCATAGAGCGGTGCAGAGCAGATTGGAGTGGTGCAGGGTACATTGGCGTGGTGCAAGATAGATTAGACTGGCATAGCATAGAGTAGAGTTGCGTAGATTGCAGTGGCATAGAGGAGATGATTTCAAAGTAGAGTGAAGTGCCCTACAGTGGAGTGGTGTAGAGTAGATTACAGTGCAGTGGTGCAGAAAAGAGTGCAGTGGGACAGAGCACAGTGGCATTGAGTACAGTGGTGCAGAGTAGAGTGGCGTGGAGTTCAGTGGCAGAAAGTGCAATGTTGCAGATTAGAGGGTCGCAAAGTACAGTGGTGTATTGTAGAGTGACATAGAGTGCAGTTGCATAGAGTGCTGTGGTGCAGAGTACAGTGGCATTGAAAGCAGTGGAATAGAGTGCTGTGGTGCAGAGTAGATTGGCAGTGGGATAGAGTGCATTGGTTTTGAGTAAAGTGGTGAATAGTGCACTGGCAGAGTGCAGGGGTGTAGTGTACAATGGTTAGAGTAGAATAGCATAGATTGAAGTGGCGTGGAGTGGAGTGGTACAGCATAGATTGCAGTGGCGTAGAGTGGCACAGAGTGGAGAAAAGTGGTGTAGGGTGCAGTGGCATAGGGTAGATTGTTTCAGAGTAGAGTGAAGAAAAGATAGAGAAAAGATAATATACTTCAATATGCTGAAGTATGTAACGATAACAAAAACATAAATAATAACGCTAGGCATAACGGCCCAAAATGAAATATGGCTTCTCCCTGTTAGCCACGCTGTAATCAAGCCCTTCATTACCTAGAAAACAAAACATTAAACATAAATGTTAGAAAAATATACCCTTCTAATAGCTAAATTGTTGTGTAAAAATGTAAAATCTGGGCTCAGTCTCGTCTTCACTGTTTCACCAACTGGTGTGATCTTAGGCAAATACAAATATTGTGTTTCACAGAGTCTCCTTTCTAGCCTGCAGGCATCACGGTGAGTGGGACTCTGTTCTCTCTTTAGATCTTCCTCATTGTTTTGCAGCTCCTCTTGAAGGCATCCTGCAGTGCTCCTCTTCAAGGCAGCAGGTGACAGTAATCATCCAAAACTCTTTTCTCCTCCTGTGCCCTTTGTTCTTATGAGCACCCTTAGAACAGGACAAAAGGGCAGAGGGCGCAGGGGGCCTCCTGACTCACCTTCATTTGGTTACCATCAGCTTGGAGGATTTGTCTGTACAGGGCTATCGTAAGTAGCGCTTTTGTGCGCTAATGGCCCTCTGAATGACAGATGTGAGAGGGGAAATTATTGTGTCCCCTACGTTCCCCCCACCTTCGTCCCCCGTGTCCCCCACCCTCCAAAATCTGGGGGGGATACATCCCCCGCGTCCCCCACACTTCCTACGCCCATGGGTGTATCCAGCCTGGAAGGGCGACACACTTCCTGCATACCTAATTTCCCACCTGTTCAGGTGCCAGATGGGCTGTTGGACAGAGGGAGTCAGCATCCTTCCCTGAGGAAATCCAGTTCTGCATACCAAAAGGGGTTGGCCACTTTAAAGTTCCCGGCCCTGGAATGCAGATTTGTGGCTCATCCTGTTTGGAGGGGTGTGTTAACACCCCGGCCACAGCAGGCTTTGTTTTGACCGCCAGCGAGCGGAGGCACTCACCCTTGGAGGTCAGATTCTCATCTGTTAGTGGCAAACTCGCTAGAACTGGTCATTGAGCTCACCAGTAGTTGGTAAGTTTTCAGGGGGCACCTCTAAAGTACCCTCTGGGTGCATGTATTAATAAGTTCATCACTGGAATCAGTGAGGGTTTATTAATACAAGATGTTTCATACCAAACATCCCTAGTTTCAGTGAAGCCATCATGTAGCTTGGGAACTCGTATTGACCAGTGTTCAGCACATGTATTTAAAATGGCTCCCTTATTCACTTTCTATGTCTAAGAATCGACGTAGACATTGCAGGGACATAACTGCTCTTGCAGATATACCCACACATGTAATATGATGCATCCTGCCTTAGGGCTGTAAGGTCTACTGTATGGGTGACTTACAAATATTCATGCAGTGTTTAGGGTGACATAGTACACAGACTGTGTGCCATGTCGTGTTTTCATTTTCAGAGAACATCTTGTCACACGGCCTGCAATGACAGTGTGCCTGAGCTTGTTGCTGGGTCCCTTAAAGTGGCACAAGTTGTACTGCTGCTCTTAAAACCCCTCTTCAGTACCCATTCCTGTAAGTACCACGGGTACCATTTACTAGGGACTTACAGAGGTGCTAAAGGGCCTGGCCACTTGGGGATCAAGATACCAGGTATCTTATTTTGGGGAAGGAACACTGGCACTGGGGACCTGGTTAGCAGGAACCAAGTGCTCTTCAGTGAAACTTCCATGAAAAACTAGGCAAAACCTGTGGGGGGTTACTGCAACCAGAACCCAGCTTCCTACAACTGGCAGCAGTGATGAAGGTGCACTCCTTGCTTGCAGTAGCTTCCTTGGGCTCTGGCATGTGGCCACAACCTGTATTTTTAAACTTCCTGGTGTGACATCATTCTGCATCCATAAAGGTCTGATTTCCTAATTTGAGATTTTCTATTAGGAAATCACAATTTTACCAATATATCAATTCTAAAGGTTTATTAGTTGTTTAGAATTGGTATGTATATACCAATTCTAAACAACTAATAAACCTTTAGAATTGATATATTGGTAAAATTGGTTGTTTAGAATTGATATATATATATATATATCAATTCTAAACAACTTTTGTAAAATGTATATATATATATATATAAGTTATTTGAATTGATATATATATATATATACATTTTAAACAACTAATAACCCATAAAAAAAAGAAAAACGTACCTTAAAATTTGTTGTTCAGGCAATCGTTATTCAGGCAAAATCATTGTTTAGACAGAGACATTTTAGTTGTTTAGCAGTAGTGGTTTAGGCAAGTAGTTGTTTAAGACCTAGTTGTTCAGAATGTTTCCCCAGGCGGAGCACCCACTGTCGGAAACGGTGGGAGGCCCTGAGACGCTGGGCACGGAAGACCACGGAGGCCAAGCTGGGGATGGCCTCCCAATGAGGAAGGGGTACCCATCGAACCCTAACCCCCCTGATGGCCTGCATACTAGTGGTGGCCTATTCCGAGCTGGATGGGTGTTTGAGGGCATCACAGCAGCCACAAGGGGGTGAGTACAGTGCCCATCTTTACAACTTACACGTGGTAGGGTGGTATCTGGGTGGGGGATGTGTGTCAATGGGTGCCCCTAGCCAGGCCTGACATTGCAGCATAGGTCCCCTGGTGGCTAGGGTTCTTAAGGGATAATCCTGCTATCTAGCTCGTAGGCATCCACTACTGATCAGGGCTGCGTGAGTCCCAGGTGTGCTGCATTTGGCGGTGTGTGCCCTTCCCCATGCCTTGGTGGCTAACTATTTCTCTGGTAGTGCAATGCATATTGCCTAGGGCTGTTCCCTATGTGAGGGTGCTGTGTACGCCAACAGTGGTGTTGGTGCAGCCACTGACCCTGTGTATCCTTTGTCTCTTCTCCTCCTTTTTTGTTTTGTCATCCTGTCCTATGTGCATTAGCATCATCTGGTGGAGGAGCAGAGGCACCGGCGATGGAGGGAGCTGCATCCCACAGGACCCAGGAGGCAGAGTCCACCGACGGTGAGAGCACCAGTGGGACGGAGGGCGAGGGGAGCACCACGGCAGAGACTAAAGGGGACAGTTCTGACAGAGATACCGCCTCCGATGGAAGCTCCCTGATGGTGGTGGACACTTCTGTGCCCACCCCAGCTAGAGGTACAGCCGCCACCCCCGTACCAGCACTGCCCTCCCAGCAGCTCCTCATCGAGTTGTCTGTGCCCACTCACCCAGGAGGGTGGGCATCTCCTTCGCCCCGGGCACCTCAGGCCTGTGCCCCAGTGATCCCTGCTGCCCTGCGTGAGGAGGCCATTGACCTCCTGAGATCCATCTCTGTAGGGCAGACAACCATTGTGAATGCCACCCAGGGGTTGGCAGCCCAGATGCAACAATCTAATGCATTCCTGGAGGGCATTCACACTGGATTTGGCGGCCCAACAGAGATCGATTCAGGCTCTGGCCTCCTCTCTGATGGCAGCCATTGTCCCTGTTTCTACGGTCCCCCCTCCAACTTCCAATGCCCTGTCCCATTACCCTCAACCCCAACCTATCCCAAGCACACATATAGACGAGCATGCACACATGACAACACCCAAAAGTGTCACAGGCAAACACAAGCACCACACTTCATCCCACAGGCACTCACACAAACACCGTCTAGTTGCAGACACAACAACATTTCCACTGTCTCCGCATCATCCTCCTCCTCCTCCACCTCCCACCCAGTTATGTCCACACTCACACCTGCATGCACTACATCATCATACACTACCAGCATCACCACACCAAGCAGAACACACACCTACTGGCAGACCCCTCCACAACAGCCATGCACATGTCCCCTGTGTCCTCTCCCACTGTGTCTGTCCCCCCTCCTAAAGTACACAAATGCAAGCACTCAGACAGCAATCCACCTCACAACAGCATACAGCCCATGTACCTGCACCCAAAAGCAGCAGAGAGACACCTTCAACAACCACTCCTCATCCTCCACACCCATTCCTTCTCCCTCTTCCCGCCCCAGTGTCCCTAAAAAACTGTTCCTATCCACCACTGACCTCTTCCCTACCCACCCCCCGTCCAGCACGTATGGCCAGGGTAGGAAGAACCCAGCCAAGCACCTCAGCCACACAGTCCACGATGCCAGTCCTCAATGCACCCACTCGTGGTGGAAAGGGATCCAGGCCACATGTCATGCCACAAGGGGAAGGAGCCTGCACCAGCCAGCCTAAAGGGGAAGGAGACTGCCCCAGCAGGCAAGAAGGGAAAGGAGCCTGCACCTCCCACTCGAAAGGCCAAGGAGCCTGCACCAGCAGGCAGGAAGAGCAAGGAGCCTGCACCAGCAGACAGGAAGAGCAAGGGGCCTGGACCAGGAACTGTGATGGAGCCACCACCACCAAGCATGGTTGGGCATCCGTCCGAGGTTACAGGGGATGGTCAGGAGCCTCCCCCCACCAGCAGCACCACCACTGCGCAGCCGTCCAAGGTTGCAGGGGATGGGAAGGAGCCTCCCCCTACTAGCAGCACCACCACTGTGCAGCCATCATCGCCGGTGGACGGTATGTAATCCTGCCTTCATGGGCTGCTGTGCGGCCTCTCCACTCCAGCACCAGTGGGGAAGACACCCACTCGAGAGACTGTGGCCCATCACTCCTCAGGATCAAGCACAGGGCACCTTGCCCCCTCCAGAACCAGTGGGTATGACACCCACTCAAGAGACTGTGGCCCATCACTTCCCATGATCAAGCACAGGGCACGCTGCCCCCTCCAGAACCAGTGGTCTTGTTACATCTCCCAGCTGAGGTGCTCCCTTGTCCCCCATCTCCCTGAGGTGCCTGGCTATTTACCAACTGATGCCCCTGCAGTGTCCTCTCCGTGTTGAGGCAGGTGACATGTGTGACCTTGTACTTTGGCCTTTTAGCCATGTAGCCTACGCAAATTGTGGGTTGGGATGTGTCTCTTTTTCTGTAAATATGTATATATCTATTATCTTGCCTAACTTAATATTTCTACTTTGTTGATCTTATTATAGACACTTTGGCAAAATTGTTTTGTCCTTGCATTATTTAGCCGAGTTATGGGGCCAAATTGTTTTTGTAGTGCATCTGGTTGTGTGTATGGTGTGTGTGTGGGGTGTGTGTTGTGCGTGTGTGTTTCACTCTTCCCCCTCTCCTTTGTGTGCTAGGCAGCTATACTCACCATCACTGTCTTCGTCGGTGTTTGTGGTGGAGCAGAACATAGAATATCATCGGGGAAGACATGCAGTTCTGGTTCCACGATGGTGTGGTTATTCTCTGTGTTTCCAGTGGTGAGTCCTTTCACTTCTGAGCTCAGTTTCCGCCAGGCTTTTGATGTCGTTGGTACCGCCATGGAAAAGGTGGCAGTTTGCAGGGTCTTAATATGGTTAATAATGTTCCGCCTGGCTGAAGGCGGCCACCGCTGTGGAGGCTGTTGTTTCCACCCTGGCGGTCGGTGTGGTACATTGGCTGTCTTTTGGAGATCTTTCCGCCATGATCATAATTTGGCGGTAATTACCGCCGGCCTGTTGGCGGTATTACCGCCACTTTATCACCGACCGCCAGGGTCGTAATGAGGGCCTATATTCTCAATTCTTACATGTTTTTTTTATTTTTTTAAAGCATACTGGAGTACCAGGGTACCTCCTACAAAATACAGTGGTACTTACGAAAATTGAAAAAAACAAATAATTTGGAACAAAATTAAAAATACACTATACTACACTAGATTCCATAAATATTGTGTACTTTGGTTTGTTTTTGATCTTTAAATATTATTTTGTTTTCTGTAACTATCATCTTACTTTTCAGGTACTAGTGCAGTACTCTGTAAAGTTTTTTTTTTAAATATATTAAGTAATTAAAATACTTTTCCTAACTTTACATACTTAACTAAACTGCTTCATTCCTTCCTCTGCACAATTAATACAGTAGTGCACTGTATGTCCACTTAAAACCCAGAATGCAGATGAAGTGTGATCTAAACAACATGGTTACCTTTTAGTTCTGTGAAGGCTTTCACTAACCAATCACTTGCTTTTTTTCAGCGTGATGTACCACGGTATACAAGTTACTGTGGTACACAGCAGCCCACTATATAGCCAAGCCTTTGTGCCTTATAACTTTAATACTATCAAACCAATATAGATCTGCTACCAAAAACAAACCTTTCCACCCCATATTCAATATTTCTATTTAATTTCATCTAATTTGTTCACTCATTTTCTCACTAGCTCTGTTCAAAATACACTGTATGAGATGACACACCACTGCACTCCTCTGTAGCATACACAAATCCACCCTATCACATGTCATTCCACTCTATGGCATGCCACTCCACGACAGTTCATAGTCTTTTCCTTAGAGCATCTTGTATGTGTGTGCTTGAAGAGAACAGGAAAGGGTTGTCTCTGATCATCACAGTGTCCCTGAGGCTGTTAGTAACTTAAAAACATTGATGTCACTTCAGTTATGTATTGGGTGAAGTTCTGCAGGGCTACAAATACCTATGTTGGTACATTGAACTAAGTTCACTCGTGTCACCTGTGGGTGGGTTCTAGAACTGATCCAGAAATGCAGTTTATCCAACAACTGTCTCCTTGACCTACTACAAATTAATAGGGCTGATGGCTCGAGAGGAAGGGCAGAATCAATTGCCATGGTCTGACTACGTGGACTGCTTGAGTTCTTTGCTGCCGGCAATCCCCTAGCCACACCAGAGCAATGTGCCCAATCTCTGCAACACCAGAGTGGTGTCTAAGGGCATGTGATGGCTCGAGGTGCGTTCAGCAGCAAATTTGGGGCTGAGGACAGACCGCAGTGAGGTGGATGACCCTCAGCACCTGGAACCTTCTTTGGCCTGCAAGATGACCGCACTAGCTCTCCGCAGTGACTGAATGGGGTGATCCTTGCCTCCCACCCACACTACCTGGTTGGGCAGTGGACCCTTAGAGTGTTTGGCCCCTACTTTCCTAGATTGCCTGGCCCTGAGGCTGGAATAAGCTGTTCGGGACCGCGGACGGGCTTTGACCACGCCCAAGATGACAATCCTACTCTGATCGCAATGGCTGCCCTTTCTCCTTGTGGGCAGAGTGGCACTTTCCCCTTTTTGCTGCCCAGAGGAAGCCACACGACGGACACTGGTGGCCCTGCTGGCCTTTATTTCTTACCTTTCTTATGTCAGGGAACCCTGGACATACAGGCCCCTGAGATTAATTTGGTATTCTGTCCCCCAGGCTCATCTTGCCCTGCGAGTGGCCTGCAGCTGGATTTTGGCCTCAATTTACTTAGTAGTCTTGGGAAAATCTGTTGGTGCCTGGGGGGGCCTTGAGTGCTGGAATGTGCTGTTCTTGACGGACCCTGGATGTGAGGGTGAATGTCTCTCACTACAATTGGTGGTTTGCCTCACGCTGTACAATGGCCCTATGCCACTTGGAGGTGTTGCTGGACCTGAGCCCTACAGGGTGTTTGACTCTCTATTGCGGTTGGCTGTGGGGGCTGCTGTGGGACTCAGCCTGCCTTCTAAGTCCTACTGCAAAACTTTATTCTTTGAGGTTGTGGGAGCACCTAGAGGTCACTGCTGGTGTAACAACTAATCTCGCTGTTTGTGGGCCTGAGGGTCTGAACTGCTGCTGAGTACCTCCAAGTGTTGTTGCACTGCCCCCACTACGTCCTATGAACTTTCTTGTGACATTCGATCTGACTATGATCAGAGAGGTGTTAGGCCTTCCCCATGAGCCATCTCTTTGGGCTTGCACACCTGACATAAATGAGGGTGTTTAGTTGGTGCTCCCTCCTGCTTTACCGAGACAGCCACAGCGCACACATAAAGCGCCAAAAAGGAGGTGGAGGCCACCAGTGCCCCCCAGGAGCCTGCTGGGTCCTGGGATACGGCCTATATGGATGGCACTCTTGGCTGCCATTGACTCTTCTGGTGAGTGCTTGAAAGGCAAAACTGATTCACTATCGGTGGGCCTGGCTCTCACCTGTGAACACTCACAGAAACTGTCAGAAAGGGTCCACTCGCAGGAGAGCCCTTTTGGGGTCTCTGAACCCAACAGTCCAGTTTGCAGAGCACGCATTGCGACTCTCAAAGCACAAACTCGGCACCTGGAAGCACGGCAGGAGGATCAGGAGGGTTGTGCGCACCAGAATAATGTCCTTATTATTGGGCTGCCCAAGATGGTTCAGGGATACTCCCTGTTGGTGTATCTGGAGAATCGGTTGCAGGAGGTGGTGGCCCTGGAGGTCCTCTCCAAAATTCTTTAACTTATAGCTCGCACACAGAGTGCCGGCCCAGCTGCCTCACCCTGGGGCTCCACCACATCCGGTGGTCGCACGCCATTTACAATTTTGTGTTAGGGACAGCCTCCTGCAACAGGCACAAGACCATGACCTTTTTGTCACGGACAATGCAAAAGTGGTGCTATATCCTGATTTTACTCTCTAATTTCTAGCAGTAAAAAATAAGTTGCATGACCTCAAATTGATTTACTCTCTGCTTTTGCCCACCCGGCTGCGAGTTCAGGCTGAGTACAAATTACGCTTCTTTACTGACCCATCTGTGGCCTGGAATCGTCTTGAACTATATAATAAGGGTACACTGTGCATGGAGATAGCAGCAGCCACAGCGCCCAAGCTGTCAACGATCAAGGCATAGAGATGGGTCCCAGCCTACGGCCTCACAGGTGGCGTTGAAGCAGATGAGGGCAGTTGAGACTGCTGCATCTCTGGGCATCTCCTCTTCCTTCTCCAGGAACATCGCAGCTCTGCCTCTGAGCCTGGTGACTCAGTTATCCCAGGCTTGAGAAGATGCTGCCGGGGGTGACCCCAGGGTCACTGGACAATATTTTTTAAAGATGCGTGTGCCTGCAATGTTCTTTTATATTGCCTTGTTATCCTTCTTCTTTGTTTCTACTGTTGTATTGGTGTGCGGACTGTTTGTGTGGTCAATTCCTCCTGTGTGAAATCCAGACGTGAGCGAGACCGGGGGTGGAAACTGGTAGGTGGGGACTGGGGGCTGCATCTCCTTTTATTTGTTGGTTTGCCAGTGTGCTACTTCCTTCTCATATATCTGGCAACCCCACCCCCCTCTTTGGTAGCTTTCCTCCATCATGGAACTTGTTGGCTCATTGGCCTCTGTTTGGCTCCTTGGTGAGCCTTGTGTGCTGGGGTGTTTGGACAGGTTGGTTGTATGTCTCAGTCATCGGAAGAGGTGGGGGTTTGCTTGTTCTTTATTGTTTGTTGTTTTATTCTCTCATTCTTTGCAGGTGGTATGTGTGCGGCAGTGGAACCCATTTGTTTGGAATAATGGCGATGGGTGGTGTCAGTGGTACTAGACCTGAGTGGGGTGCTCCCAACTCTTGGCTGGTGGGCTACCAACTATGGTGGCACAGGTCAAGGTGATTACCTGGAATGTGGGTAGTCTTGCCTCCCCTACTAAGCTGTATAACATCCTTGCTTGTTTGAAACAGGGGAACTCAAATGGTGTTTTTACAAGAGTCACATATCATGGAATCTGAAATCTGGGCCGTCCTGGGGTGCTGGTGGGGTCAATTATATGCCACCACTTACTCAGCTTTCTCTTGTGGTGCTCTTTTTGGGTCAGACCAAAGGTCCCTTTTCAGTTTCATAGGTCAATCATGGACTCGGAGCATTGCTATGTGCTGGAATGAGTTGACTGGATGATAGGGATGTGGAGTTATTAAATGCCTTTGCACCAAAAGTTGATCAGTTAGCATTCCTGTCTGGGTTGACTCCTCTGTTGACGCTCATGTTACCATATTGGAGGATTGTTGTGGGGGATTTAATTGCATGGTAGATACCACTTTAGATAGCTAGCATCCGCCCCTGTGCAGTGCACCAGTGACTAAACTAGCAGACTTAGGCTCATATTTATACTTTTTTAGCGCTGCATTTGCGTCATTTTTTGACACAAAAGCGGCGCAAACTTGCAAAATACAATTGTATTTTGTAAGTTTGCACCATTTTTGCGTAAAAAAGCGGCGCAAATGCGGCGCTAAAAAAGTATAAATATGGGCCTTAGCGTGCTCATCGGCAGCCCAGTGGGACTTGGTACATTTTTGGAGGACTTGCAACCTGTGTACTTCTACCAGTCAGGTTTACATGACCTTGAGGAGTGGCTTGACCGACTATATGCCTCTCAGATGTTGTATATTAGGGTGATGGGACCTGAATTCCTGGCAAAGACATATTTAAATCCTTCCCCAGTGTTGTACACCTTGCAGTGGTCCTCCGAGAGAACCATGGTCCCAACCTGGCACTTAGTTCGGGCAATGTTGGAATATCAGGACTTCTGGGTCCTATTGGGTGATCATATCATGATTTTTTCTGGTTAGATAATGTGGGCTCGGCCTCGTCAGTGGGAATTGAAAAGGAGGACGGTCCCCCACTTGCAGCACTGGCACGGTGGAAACATCACACCATGAGATACCTGGGGGTATCTATTTATCAGTCACCGGATTTACTGTTCGATGGCAACTATGGCCATGCACTTGCTGGATTAAGGTGGTCAGTGGCATTTTGGACAACATTACTTCTTTTCCTGAGTGGCAAGGTTACTGTTTCCAAGATGGTTGGTCTCCACAGTCTCCTCTACCTGTTTGCAGCTCTTCCACTTGAGCTGCCCAAGAGGTTCTTTTGAGCACTTGATAGTATCTTGTTGTCCTTATATTGGGGCACATTACAACACTGTGTGGCACTTTGAAAATTATGCCTACTAGTGCTGGAAGGCAGTTTGGTGGCCCCCGATCTGGAATTGTAACATTTAGCAGTGCAATTGCAATGGGTGGTGCGCTGGCGGTCCTACCTGTGGGTTGCTGTGGGTACTTGAGAGAGAGGCTCCCTGACTGGGGAGTTACTGACCAGGATTTTGTTGAGCCCTCGCTCGCCCTCTTGTGTGTGTAATTTGAATTTGCTGTCTGGACCAGAGCACTTAGGAAGACACATACCACTGTACATGCATGAACTCCCTCTCCTGGTGGCTTGCTTTGGAAGTGACATGGGGGTTGGTCTGGTCTCCACCACTGGACGCCGGCCGTGCTGCTGGGTGATATTTTTGTGGGGAGTGAATATTGTCTTTTTTTAACCCTCCGTTAGTCTTCCGACCTCCCAGTGGGGTATTTCTTGTTGCCAATGCCTAGTATGTAGGATGCGTGAGTGGTGGACCTCAGGAATGGCGGAACTGCTGGAGCATGACTGTCTTCTCCTTTTCCTCATCACGGGGCAGATGAAGGTGGTCTTCCTGCTGTACAGGGCCCTCCTGCAGGGGACCTGGTTAGACTTTGCCAAGCTCAGGGCACGCTGGGACTGGGATCTTGGAGTGCAACTGACTGACCAGGCTTGGAAGGGTGTACCGGCGGTCACCCCAAGGGTCTTCTGGAATGCTCACTTCAAATCTATCCAATTTTAATTTTTACATCAGATTCACTTTAAACCCTGATGCATACATGCCATGTTTCCTGTGACGTTGTCATTGTGCCCGTTATGCTGCTGAGGATGCTGCTGTTTGTATATGGTGGGGATTTGCCCCTTCTTGTCCCCATATTGGACATTGGTCCTTTAGGTGGGTCATCAGGTCACCGATCAAGAATTTGCTAATTTGCACTTAGTCCTCAGCTGTGTCTCCTGGGTCTTCCGAGTGCGCTGCAGCCGGGAAGGTTACAGGTCCCTGGACATGGCCTTCATTTTTGCTTGTAGGCAGATACCAATGAGTTGGAAATTGGCTCGAAGTCAAGATATATATCGATGGGGGTTGGAGCTGCCAAGATGGGCGGACTGTGGAAGGGAGGCACTTCGTGGGAAAAAGCCAGAGAAGTGCAGAAGGTGCTGATTTTGCTGGTATGAGATGCCATAATGCTGACTTGTCCTCGGATGGCTCGTGAGGGTAAAATTGTCGTTGATGATTCAGACTCAGTAGGTTCTTCGCCTGCTATGGATGTGTTGGTTACGGCGCAGGCTCAGTACTCTCCCTGATGTAGGGTGCTGACTTCCATGGAGAGGTTTGACGTGGAATGAATGGGTATGCAGTAATATATCTGATAGTGGACAGGTGCTTGGGTGACTGTCATGGACGGTGGTATATTAACTTTGCGGAGGGGTCGTAGCCTTGTATGGGCTTGGGTGCTCTTCTGTTGAAGGTTTGGGCTCCAGTGCTACTGGATCCTCCACTTCTTAATAATGCTACCTCTACATCTGTTGCCCTTTTTCCTTTTTTGTTTGTGTTGTTTCATTATTTTCTGTTATTCTGTATGGTTTTGTTAAATTGCAAAACTAATGAAAACATTTCTTTTTAAATGGCTCGAATGACGCCATGTGTGAGGCTCTAACTGGGTTTGGCGGAGAGGCTACTGTTGGCAGCCAGCTGAAAGATGGAAGCCAAGATTCATGGTGAGAGGCTTGAGAGAGGAGGGTGGGGAGAGAATCAATGCTAATCGATGGCGCTTGAACCGCATGTAAGGGAGGTGCTGCAGCACCCAGTGATTTTAGGTGGTGAGTGGCAATTGAGGGGGCCCTCAAAGATTTTTCTTCTAGCAGCTGGGCTCAAGTGATCTTAGGCCTTGTTACTTCTACTTCTCCTTTCCAAAATACCTTGGTACTTTTCAAAAGGTTGTGATGGTTGTTTATGCCCTGAATATGATATATTGGCTCATAGATTAATTGTTATATCATGGTTGAAATATTCACCTACCTAAACATCCCATCAGCCAGACCACTCCATCATAGGATGAGTATAAGTAAGTGAATATGGAGGAAAATACATACATGATTGCCTTGAAGATGTAGTGATAGGCAATGCAGTGGATGCAATGCATTTGTAGGTAGATAATTCGACTGCATTTTAGTGGCATACAACCTACTAGCTTCGTTCAAAATCTAGACATTAAACAAATCTTTACTAGCACTGCTTCTGGGGTCTTCAAAACTGCAGATGTAACAGTTGTTTAACGTGAGTAAATGTGCTCAGGTTTGATCTTTTTCTTGTCCCCTGAGCTATGGTAAGCTAAGCATATTGGGCACCTTTTAACCGGATGAGTATGTATTTATACTTCCATTTATAAGGCTATACATATATATAAATAAATTAACACTAAATATGTATGCTCAACATACATGGGTATGTCTGGCCATGTAAATATGATTACATTAATGTACATGTTTATTTGTGTTTGTGTGGACATACAAACATACATAGCTGTGTAATGTGTGTGTGTATGTAGTACATATATGTATCTATTGAGATATGTGTGTGTGGTGTGTGTGTAGGTTTGTATACATATATATATGTTATTTTTTAATTTAAAGAACAACCCTTCCACTTCTGTCTTTCCCGCTACTCTCCTACTCATCCCAAACCTTTCTGACTTAACTGGACTCCAAACATGCTTTCCAAACTCTTCTCTCTTTCTATCCAATTCATCCAACTAATAGGCACACATACCTGCCACTACGAATAACTTTCCATATTTTCCTTTTACTAATCCATGCCAATTTATCCATTCCTATTCAAAACACTATCTCTAACCTCGGGTTCCAGAGTAGCGTGCTACTCCCAGTAAAGCACTTCGATGCCTCATCTGTGGTAGTAAACGCTATATAAATACAATTTGCAATTACAATTACTTCTCCCTACTAGTAAAATTGCAGAGGAGGACACAGTCCTTCCCATTTGTATGAATGGTATACAGACTGTATATGAATATTTCCTGAATGTTACCATTTTATTTTCATTTTAGAGGTTTTGGAGCCAATTCACAAAAGCATGTATGACTATGTAAAAGAGCCCAGCATTTATAGTATGAAATAAAACAACACACAAAAGGGCTGGTTCAGCCACATACGCTTGGCGCTGGAGAGCTCTAGTGCATGTGCTAAAGCAGGTGTTTTAACAAAAATATTGATGAATATTCATGTATTCTGATTAATGGATTTGCGTAGAAAATGTAATACTATAGAGAAAAATATTCAGGCATTTGAAAATGTGTCCACGTGAGTGGCCGTCAATATTCACGAAGTATACTTATAAAAGGCTTATTAATATGAAACATGAAGCTTATTTTTGATTAATGTAGTAATATGTCATATTAAGGGTTATGCGTTATGTATTAGCTTTATTAATTGTAGGACTTTAATTTAGCGGAGGTCTTGGCCTAGTTGCACGTCCTTATGTCAAGCTGTATTTCTAAACCGATTAATAAATGGCTGTTCAGAGAATTAAATTGGGATTTTCCACTGTATTGCCCATGTGCTCGTAGCTAAAAGTCTTTTCTCATGAGAACCGATTGCTAGAAGATGCTGTTCTTGCTAAATGTAACAATATAGTTGTAATGTGTGTAAGACTGACTTTCTCAGGAGGAGAACATTGGAGACACTGACTGGATTATAAGCTGCATCAATATTGTTACCTGACGAGACGGATGACGAGGACATTAGAAGAGGAGCCAATCAGCGACATGTTAACTGAGTACTAGTAGAAAATATAGATTTGATGTTTTAGTTTTATTGGACAAAGTGTGAACATGCGATCCCTTGACCAATAGGGACTTGGGAAGTAGTTTTAGGAAATTTAACTTAACCAGACTACACTGAGAAGAAACTGCCATTGTGCAGCTGTCTTTTGCCTAGCCCATTTGCCCATTTTCTTTCTGGCCGAAAAGTCGTTGTTTCTTGAGCGTCTTGACAAGAGACATGCTTAACTTTAATGGTTAAAGACTTTGCGTTTTCTGAATTTTGATGCAGAATCCTGATGCCTTGCTGACCAAACTGATGTCCTGATGACGAAGACTATCTTAGCTTGCCGATCCACTTGTGGAGAGGTATATTATTACTGGTGTATTTCTTAGACTGTTTGCTTTTCTTTCTAGGTACCAACCACCCTATTTTAATAGAGCCATAGTTAGATGTTTTCCAAATGTGTGTTTACTAAATTGTTTTGCATGAAGCCCAACATGCTGATGCTAATCTGGTGATAGATAAGGATCCTTACTAATGAAGTTTGCTATAAGGAGTAATAGTCAATGTCTTATTTGCTGCATAAATGTATGTGATATCGTTTGCGCAAAGTTCTTGTTAATCAAATTTGACTGTAACTTTAGAATGTGTAGTGGCTCAATCTTTGATTAGATTACGCAACTCTCACTACTTTGGACAGCCAGTGATGTTTCTGTATGCTCATCCTTTGAATTGAGACTATCTTTCATGACATTAGTATTGTTAACATAGGGAAATACATTTTCTAACTTTTACTAAAGGTGTGGTTATTCATGACTGAAAGCTCATGGTGTGTGTCAATTACTGACTCCATTGATTACTAATGCTATTGATTGTCATTGATGTTGTTGATTAATTATTGATTATTTATCTGCAAGTACTGGAGTTATGGTAGGAACATCTTAATTGCGAGTCAAAAGGTTAATCGACCTATTCGCATCCCCTTGTATGTTTACTTATTAAGGTCTTACGCGCTAACACATGCTTGTCTTTAAATCAAAACTGCAGATGTAACTAAGGGCCATAAGTCCCATAGTTAGTGCTATTGACCCAAAAACTAGAGCCATTTATCAATAGCCCTCATTACTTGTAATAGAGGAGGCATGTAGACAACAATAGTATTAGCTGAGTGAGATGATGTACCTTCTGCTGAGTGTACAATCTGAAGTTCACAGGCTTGAATACTGGCAGTGTTGACATATCGGTTTTATTACTCCTAACTGTGTAGGGGATGTGGAGAAATTACCATCTACTACATATAAACAACTTTTGGAATTATTACTGCTCTTTTAATGGAAAAATGAAGTTACAGATTTCTCAGACTTGTTTTGAAGAACCTGCATCAAAATCTCAAGTATGAACTTGGTTGGAGAACGTGGCACACTAGACAGTTTAAAAAAAAAAACTATTTTTATTGAGATTTTGCAAAAGGGAACGATCGAGAACCAGGACAGCACATCTTACAAAGTTGTGTTTCAAAGTTCAAGCTCAGAACTTAAAAGTTCTCATACTTATCCAGTTCTCGAAACGGAACATGGGGAGGAGAAGAAGGAGGGAAAAGGGCAAACGAGGGGGCGGGGAGAGGGTCATCCTGCAGGTAGAGCTAAATGGTATTTAAGAACAAAAGACCCATGCTGTGTAATGCGATGAATGTACTAGCAGATATTTGGGGCCAGATGTATCAAGCCTTTTTGCATTCGCAAAAATGCCTTTCAGTATTTATGAAAGGCATTCGCAATGCAAATTTAAGGAATCGCTAAAATAGTGATTCCTTAAATTTGCCAGCCTGTTTAGAGAATCGCAAATTGCGATTCTCTAAATAAGGAATCACAAATAAGGATTCCTTATTTGCGATTTCTAATTCACATGTAACAAGCAATTCCTTAATGCGAATTGGGCATTAAGGAATCGCTATTACCACCAAGTTGAACTTGGTGGTAACCATGTGCAAATTTAAAAAATGAATTAAAAATGCATTTTTAAAATTGACATGTAAAGCACACATGCCCCTTTGGCATGTGTGTGCCTTACATGTCCTGAAATATTTTTTGGGAGTGCAGCAGAGGGGGCCTTAGGCCCCCAGCACCCTGGGGTTTTGCATTTCCTAAATTGCGAATTCCAGTTAGGAATTCACAATTTGGGAAATGCAAAAAATTAGCAAATATGGGCCTACTGGCCCATAGGTGCGAATGGGGTCTGTATCGCAATTTGCGATTTGGTAATAGCATTTGCGATTTTTAAGAAATCGCTATTACCGAATCGCAAATATGATACATTGCATTTTGCGAATCAGAAATAAAGATTTCTTAAAAATCACTATTTCCGAATCACAAATGCCTTTTTTGTTACGTCTGGCCCTTGGTCACGTGCAAGGCTCTAGGCTTCCCAGGGAGTTACCATCACTGGGGGGAGGTGATCTGTGGGTCCGTGCCCACCAAGTCAGCAGCCTCCTAGTGCGTCACATCAGCATCACATACACCTAGATACAACATTAATGGAGTCCATCAGCCCTCAGTATGCCTGCAGTTGTTCTTGAAAATAGGCTGTGTCGCAAAGCCAACCAGCCCTCTGTGGAAGCAGATGCCACCCGCAGCACATTGCAACTCATCGCATTGCTATTAGAAATGGTATTGCCATCAGTTTATACCCTTGTCTGGCAACATACTTCACATAACTCAGTAGGGCAACCTTTGGCAAGCGCTCAATAGGATGTCCATTGATGTCATCTATTGTATCAAATATCTCTAGCCATAATTGCTGCACTCCAGGGCAGTTCCACACCAGGTGCATAAAATCAGTGCTGGGCACTGTGCGACACAGACAGCATGCATCATCAATCAGGCCAATTCTGAGCACAGCAGTCCGGGGTGCGGTAAAGTCTATGCAGCAATTTGAAATGGACCAAGGGCAATCTATAGTTAGAAGAAAGGGCCCTTAATTTACGCAACAGTATTCCTATTGGTCTTCACTATGGGGAGGTTCCAGGTCCACCTCCCAGGCCTTTCTTTCCCTGGGGGTCTGCACTGGTACTATTGCCTGCATCTCAGTATACAGTCTTCTTATTAGTCTGTGTAGGAAAGGAGTAGTAAGCATCATCTGCAGTGACTAGAGTGTAGCAGGGGACTTCCCGAAGGAGCCATGCTATGAACGGACAGTGGCTCCCATTTGATAATAAGTGGATTTATCCAGCAGGGTTACGCTAGGTCCCTGAAGGGCTTGCTCCGTGGCTATAAAGGTGCTGTCTGTGTATAAAGCTCCCATGGACGTCAGCTGCAGTGCATTTAGGCAAGTGCGGGTGCCAGTATCAGATGTGATGGGAAATGAGGGGTGCCTTAAGAGCTGCACTGAGGGAACGAACAGGGAGCTAAGTCACGCTCTACGCCGGAGCTCATTCCATACCTACATGGTGTAAGCCACAGTGTCAATCTGCACTCTCGGCCACCTAGGGGTCAGATACAGTGTAGTCTGGAGAGGGCACAGAGCTGCATGTTTATGTTTGAGGGGCTGTGTGCAGTTGAAACCGCAGAGCCACTGGTGGGCAAACTGCGCCACTGACCCAATAGGTCCATATCAGATGCTCCAGTACCCCCCTGCTCAAAGGGGAGTGTCAGAATTCCCCTTGCTGCCCGAGGCTGTTTGTCCACCCACGTGAGGATCACCAGGCATGATCTGAGCCATTTGCTAAAGCAGAGTGGCAGAGACAATGAAAAGTTGACAAATAAGTAGAGGAACTTAGGAAAGACCACCATTTTTGCAATCTCCAATCTGCCCATGAGGGACAACAGGAGACTCAGCCAGCTCTCTACACATTCCTCCAGCCACGTCATCAAGCGCCCACAGTTAATTTTCCACAGTTCGTCTAAATCGCTACTCAGCCATATTCCCAGGCACTTCACCGGTTCTCTCACCCAGCAGAGTGATAGGATCTCCTCTGTTGTGTCTTTAAGAGGGAACAGGATTGACTTGGCCCAATTAATACTGACCCCCGAATCTGGGCAATTCTCATATCAAAGGGTCTAAATTGTCCTGCAGGTTTTTCACGCAGAGGGTAACATGGTCAGCATACACCGATACTAATACTGTTCGAGGTGTGAGACCCTAGACAGTTTAGCTACCCACCATGCAGAAATTAAAATAGCATAGGAGTACTTAGTTGTAGAAGCTTCGTGGTTCTGCCAGACTATTTTTCACCTACCGACCTGCCATATGCCTATCCTCATTTTCTCCCAAAATCCTCTATTGCAAGACAGTAACCGAGCAACTGAGCAACTGAAAAGGATCAACGCTTTGCATGTTATATATATTTCTTTCAAATAGATTTTTTTAATTTTACTTCATAAAGTTGTTAGCTAATTGTCTACAATCTCTATACTCAGGCGGTAGTGATTTTACTAATTAAGCATTAATGGTACATAAGAATTATGTCTTCTGTTTCAGGTTTGTAGTCGCATATCCACTTTGTGAACATAATAGGCATTAAGACAAAACATTATAACCATTTAAACAAACGTAAAAAGAACCACTGAGTTGTACAGGTTTAAAATACATTTTTTGCACTTAAGTGTCTTAACTTTTATACCATGTCACACAGTCATAGCCTTCTGTGTCTAGGAGGTGTGCTAGAACCGTGTGCAGGTAGTTACCAATCTAGGCATATTGAGGTCTATGTTCTTGTTTCGTCTGGTGATACTGTCTGTCAACCATAGGACTCTCACGTGTATAAGGTCTATAGGTTTAACTCTGATTAAAGACTCTTGGAATTTAGGTAGCACCTTATCCCACATGCTAGAAATTAGTTGTTTACGCACTCCTCTTTTCTGCTCTCCGTGTAGTGCAACAGTCTCATGCTATGCCCAATGTATCACAACTGTTCCTCATTTTCCCATAGTGATCCACTGGAGACTTCTATGCCGTAGTGGTGTCTCTTTTCACAAGTACAAATGCAAGGTCCATGAATCTATTCCTGAGTTCCTGTGAGTGTGGGAACAGTCCAAACAAACAATTGCTAGGAGTGTATCTGTCTTCCTCATCCTGAAATTTAGCATGGTGAGTTCTTACCTATGTCTAGAACGAAGCTGCTACGTAGCATTCCCACACCACGTGAAACGACCCCACATCCGCCTGCAGGCGTTTAGGACAATGGGCTGATGTTGTCTTAACTAGTATGTTGATTCTTTTGAGGGTCAAATACGTTTTGTATTGATAATTGACCTGAATATATTCAAATAAAGCATTTCATAGAGACAGTCTGTGTATATTCAATAATTTTATTCAAGTCTGCATTGTCCATACCCTTACATAGGATGGATTCATACTCTCTTTTTAGACATGAAAGTTTGTTTCTAGTCACTTAGTTTAATGTTCCATAAAATAAACTCACCAGTTTGTGAACTTCACCCAATGTTAAAAGAAGTTGCATCACTTCAAGTACCAGGGTTCTATGTCTCCATTTTCCCATCACTCTTATATCGAACTTCTTATGGAGCTACATGTCAAGGAATGAGCAGTTAGACGGCAGTAGACTTCAGTCAAGTCTGTTACTGATCGTAGTTCCTTGCCCATTTCAGTATACCCTCCTCCGTCCATCCTCCGTCTGTCTGATTTTGAAGCACTCATGTGCATTCTTAAATCCTAACAGAGGCAGTCTAGGAGTGTAGGGCTTTCGAAAGTTAGTTTTCATCGAAAACAAATGCATCTTTTACGAGTAATGCTAAACAAATGAGGGTGGTAATTATGCATTGGTCCTCCTCTGATTACCAAATCATTGCCTATTTCTATTGGGCTTACCAGCTGAGGTCATAAACCCTCACTGTGACCACAATTGCCCATAGTCATGAACAACATCAAATCCATATTGTCTACCTGTGAAAATCATCACTCTCATTTTGTTTGTCACACTGCAAGCTCTTGAAAAGGCAATTAATTCTGCAACCTGTGCTGAAGAAATATCTTGTAGCCATGACGCTTCAACTATTTCTTAGACGGTGCATACAGCATATGCTGCTCTTAATCATCTTCTTAAACATGAGCCATCCCCAAAAAGGACATAGACTGGATTATTTTATTTAAGGGCTCATCTTTTATGTCCAATCTTGGTTTGGTACATAGGTCAGTGCAGTGCTTAATTTTTAAATAAAAACGTGCCGGTGCCCAAAGCTCCTCTGAAACATGTGGCTGCTGCAATTAAATAGTTCAAAGAGGCTCTTGAGACAGCATAAACCCAAAGCCATCTCGGGCCTCTTTAATCCATTTACAGCAACCTTCAGCAAACTTTGCAGCTTTCTCCCGTTGTGGCGCTTTTCATCGTTCTCTTCCTCCGTCTTTCCCATTTGTGCCTTTTGCTCACAGAAAAAGCCTGATGCAGAAAAATAAATGCCAGCTCTCAAATATAAATGTCGGTGCCCCCCACAGCAACCACAGGCTCAAATTAAGCACTGGGTCAGTGACATCAATGCAAGTATGTTCAAATTTATCAATATAAGTTTCTCCATTTATGGGCAACAACGTGCTAGGATTCTGAGCTTGACATCTCCCTAGCACCATATTACTTCCAGTCTTGAATTCATAAGGTGCTGTGTTTTAGTTTTCGTTAGTAACACCTGTAGGAAAGTACCATCTTACCTGGCATGTTACCCCCATATTTCACTGTATGTATGTTGTTTTAGTCCTTGTGTCACTGGGATCCTGTGGCCCTGTATGTGTTCCCTGTGTGGTGCCTAACTGTATCACTGAGGCTCTGCTAACCAGAACCTCAGTGTTTATGCTCTCTCTGCTTTCCAAATTTGTCACTACAGGCTAGTGACTAAATCTACCAATTCACATTGGCATACTGGTACACCCATATAATTCCCTTGTATATGGTACTGAGGTACCCAGGGTTTTGGGGTTCCAGGAGATCCCTATGGGCTGCAGCATTTCTTTTGCCACCCATAGGGAGCTCTGACATTTCTTACAAAGGCCTGCCACTGCAGCCACGTGAAATAACGTCCACGTTATTTCACAGCCATTTACCAATGCACACAAGTAACTTATAAGTCACCTATATGTCTAACCTTCACCTGGTGAAGGTTGGGTGCAAAGTTACTTAGTGTGTGGGCACCCTGGCACTAGCCAAGGTGCCCCCACATCGTTCAGGGCAAGGACACCATTACACGCGTGCACTATACATAGGTCACTACCTATGTATAGCGTCACAATGGTAACTCCGAACATGGCCATGTAACATGTCTAAGATCATGGAATTGTCCCCCCAATACCATTCTGGTATTGGGGGGACAATTCCATGATCCCCCGGGTCTCTAGCACAGAACCCGGGTACTGCCAAACTGCCTTTCCGGGGTCTCCACTGCAGCTGCTGCTGCTGCCAACCCCTCAGACAGGTTTCTGCCCTCCTGCAGTCCAGGCAGCCCTGGCCCAGGAAGGCAGAACAAAGGATTTCCTCTGAGAGAGGGTGTTACACCCTCTCCCTTTGGAAATAGGTGTGAAGGGCTGGGGAGGAGTAGCCTCCCCCAGCCTCTGGAAATGCTTTGATGGGCACAGATGGTGCCCATCCCTGCATAAGCCAGTCTAACCGCTTCAGGGATCCCCCCAGCCCTGCTCTCGTGCGAAACTGGACAAAGAAAAGGGGAGTGACTACTCCCCTGACCAGTACCTCCCAGGGGAGGTGCCCAGAGCTCCTCCAGTGTGTCCCAGACCGCTGCCATCTTGGAAACAGAGGTGTTGGGGGCACACTGGACTGCTCTGAGTGGGCAGTGCCAGCAGGTGACGTCAGAGGCTCCTTCTGATAGGCTCTTACCTCTCTTGGTAGCCAATCCCCCTATCTTGGTAGCCAAACCTCCTTTTCTGGCTATGTAGGGTCTCTGCTTTGGGGAATTCTTCAGATAACGAATGCAAGAGCTCACCAGAGTTCCTCTGCATCTCCCTCTTCAACTTCTACCAAGGATCGACCGCTGACTGCTCCAGGACGCCTGCAAAACCGCAACAAAGTAGCAAGCCGACTACTAGCAACATTGTAGCACCTAATCCTACCAGCTTTCTCGACTTTTTCCAGGTGGTGCATGCTCTGGGGGTAGTCTGCCTTCACCCTGCACCAGAAGCTCTGAAGAAATCTCCCGTGGGTCGATGGAATCTTCCCCCTGCTAAGGCAGGCACCAAAAGACTGCATCACTGGTCCTCTGGGTCCCCTCTCATCCCAATGAGCGTGGTCCCTGGAACACAGCAACTCTGTCCAAGTGACACCCACAGTCCAGTGACTCTTCAGTCCAAGTTTGGTGGAGGTAAGTCCTTGCCTCCCCACGCTATACTGCAAAGCTGTGTACTGCATGATTTGCAGCTGCTCCGGCTCCTGTGCACTCTTCCAGGATTTCCTTTGTGCACAGCCTAGTCTGGGTCCCCAGCACTCCGTCCTGCAGTGCACAACCCTCTGAGTTGGCCTCCGACATCGTGGGACCCTCTTTTGTAACTTTGCATGGACTCCTGTTCACTAATCTTCAGAGTGCCTCTTGGGGTACTTCTGCAGATGCTGCCTGCTTCTGTGAGGGCTCTCTGAGTTGCTGAGCGCCCCCTCTGTCTCCTCCTCCAGAAGGCGACATCCAGGTCCTTCCTGGTCCTCAGCAGCACCCAAAAACCTCTACCGCAACCCTTGCAGCTAGTAAGGCTTGTTTGCGGTATTTCTGCGTGGGAACACCTTTGCAAGCTTCATCGCAACGTGCGACATCTTTCCTCTAAAGGAGAAGGTCCTAGTCCTCTTCTTTCTTGCAGAATTGCAAGCTTCTTCCATCCGGAGGCAGCTTCGTGGCACCTTCATCCAGGGTTTCCTGGGCTCCTGCCCACCCGGACACTGTCGCGACTATTGGACTTGGTCCCCTTGCCTTGCAGGTCCTCAGGTCTGGAAATCCGTTGTCAGTGCACTGCTGGTCTTTGTTGTTCTTGCAGAATCCCCCTATCACCACTATTGTGCTCTTTTGGGATAGTAGGTGTACTTTACTCCTACTTTTCAGGATCTTGGGGTGGGGTATCTTGGACACCCTGACTGTTTTCTTACAGTCCCAGTGACCCTCTACAAGCTCCCATTGGTCTGGGGTCCATTCGTGATTCACATTACACTTTTGGAGTATATGGTTTGTGTTGCCCCTAGACCTATACTTGCCTATTGCAACCTATTGTAATTCTACACTGTTTGCATTACTTTTCTGACTCTTACTTACCCGATTTTGGTTTGTGTACATATAACTTGTGTATATTACTTACCTTCTTACTGAGGGTACTCACTGAGATACTTGTGGCATATTGTCATAAAAATAAAGTACCTTTATTTTAGTAACTCTGTGTATTGTGTTTTCTTATGATATTGTGCATATGATATAAGTGGTATAGTAGGAGCTTTGGATGTCTCCTAGTTCAGCCTAAGCTGCTTTGCCATAGCTACATTCTATTAGCCTAAGCTGCTAGAAACACCTCTATTCTACTAATAAGGGATAACTGGACCTGGCACAAGGTGTAAGTACCATTGGTACCCACTACAAGCCAGGCCAGACTCCTACAACACCTCACGCTTCTGAAGACTTACAGGTACTGTGGCCACTGCTTTCAGACAGCCAGGTAATGCCACAGGATCGAGAGTCACAGAGAAGTATGCAACTGGTCTTTTGTAACCACCATGAATTTGGGTTACCACTGAGACAGCGCAGCCCTCCCTCTCACAACAAAACAGAATTAATTATTTTGTGTGATCTGTCATTCTCAGTGCTGGAGCACAGCAGAGACTTGCTCTCTGCTATAAGAATGCTTTCATGCATTCATCAACCCATGGAATCAGATCAGTTACATCCGTATGAGTCATCAGTTACATCCGTATGAGTCATCCTCATTAGAGGCTTTGGCACCAGGGAAAAGTTGGGCCTGACAGAAATCAATCACCGTAAATCACTCATCTGCACAAGGAATCTGATAAAATATGGTGACTGTATTTGGTACCATAGGACAACATGGGACTACAATTTCCTTTATTTTCTGCAAATCCTGTACGATTCTAAACATGCCATTGGATTTCCATAATCCCATAATTGGTGAATTGCATAGACTCCTAATTAGTTCCCTAAAAAATGCCCTTCTCTAGCATTTTGTTAATCAAAGATGTAATCCCTTCAATCACTTCTTCTGGAGTCATTGGATAAGGATGTGTACTTGGAAAAACTGCATTTGGCTTTATGTTTATTCGAACTGGCTCAACTCTCTCAATCATTGAAATGTCCATTCCTGTCACAACCCACACTTCAGGTTTAACCCTTTCAAATAACTCACTGGGCAAGTCATTTAGAACTAACATGGGATATACCTCTGTGGTTTCCCCTGGGTCAATTTATATTTCATGTCATCATCATGTGTTTGAAACTCAATTCCATTTGTAGTAAAACTGATGGTGCAATGTAACTTGCACAACACATCTCTCCCCAGCAGATTTACAGGACTTGAATCACACACTACAAATCAATATTTTTCTTCAAGAGATCCTATCTTTACATGTACATCTTCTGAAATCAGGTTGGTAACTTGTTTATTTGCAACTCCCACAACTTGTATTTCTTTTACCATGAGGAGTAGGTCTGGCACTTCCGCTGTTCTCACAGTGGAACAGAAGCTCCTGTATCAATAAGAAATTACACTTTGTGGCTATTCATGTTTCCATCAAGATCTGGTCAACTCTGGTCTACCTCTAAGATTGCACCAAGCATGCAATCTACCTGCCCACTCGGGCACTGCCATTGTGATGTGCCAGAGTTCAGAATTTCTCTGTTATCAATCATAGGAGATTGCTGAATTACATTGGGATTTTGAGCCTGCATCATATTTCGATTCATTCTAGGCATTTGAATCAGATTAAAATGCAGTACATTCACAACAGGCTGAACTACAGGATCTTGTGGCACAGGTATCATTTGGGTCTGATTTTGTACTGAGATTTGTGTTGTTTGCATTGGGACATTTGACAATTGAACTTGATTCTCATCTTGCATGTGATTATTTTGATTTCTATCTGGATTGAGCCTACATTTGTGTTTCCAATGCCCCACCTTAATGCACACGTGACAGGCAGTCATTTTCTTCAACATCGCCACATCAACACCTGTGCTAGAGTCAATGGGAACTCCCCTTCCAAATATAACCAGGCAAGAGGTGCACTCCAGTCTGAATTCCGCTTGATAACACTCCTCTCATACCTTGAATGACAGCAGCATTCTCCGCACCCCACACATTTTAAAAATATTGTTGCAAAAACTTAGTCTGAGCCAACATAAACTTAATTTTTCACTGCTTCATCTCCTGCTCATCACTACAAACGTGCTCATACTTCGGGATTTCATCTAAAGATTCTGGGCCTGATTACAACTTTGGAGGAGGTGTTAATCCGTCCCAAAAGTGACGGTAAAGTGACGGATATACCACCAGCAGTATTACGAGTCCATTATATCCTATGGAACTCGTAATACGGCTGGTGGTATATCCGTCACTTTACCGTCACTTTTGGGACAGATTAACACCTCCTCCAAAGTTGTAATCAGGCCCTCTGTCTGTCAACAGTCACATTCTGCTGTATGTGCCGACAAATCTCTGGCCTCAAACCAAGCCCAAACGTTATAATGAAAAATCCTGTGTCTCCTGGATCTAAATGCATCTGCCCTGTATGCTGCTGAAAAAGCCTCCATCAATCGCTCATAGAATTCATGCATGGTTTCCTTCATATAATCCAAATCTTTGGTGGAATTATTCCTTTTAAAAATGTTATCGCCTCAACATTTGGTCATCACCACAGGTGATGGTGCATTAGTAACAGGCCTTTTTGGTGGCTCGGAATTTGGGTACTGAACAGCAACCATAACATTTGAGAGGTTCTGATTTGTGCAGGAGTTATAACAACGGCTTGCTGAGTTATAGGTTGTGTGATATCAGGCTGTGCAGTAATTGCCTGTGCTATCGCTAGCTGTGGAAAAACTGACTGAGTCAGAACAGACGGTATTGTTACAGGAATTACAGATTGCATATGGCTGGTAATCTGAAATCTCCGAATCTACAGGAGCTGTAGCATTTACTGCACCCAGCATAGGAGGTTCTATATATGGTGGAGGACACCTTGATATAATTTCTTCCAAAATACCTTCTTCAGAATCTGAATCAGTATCTATCTTTGGTTCATCCTTTACCTCACTCTCTCCCTTAAATGTATTTCTTGGTGGCTTTATTGTTTTCCCTATTCAATTATTCTTTGGTACTTAAGGGATACAATTTAGTAACCTCAGCTACACCTTTCCTCCATACCTGTACTCTGTGATCCCAAATCGCATCTGCATAGTTGTTTACAGCTTGCTTAGTCCTTTTCTCATACCGCTCCTTTTTCAGTGCCATTCTTTCCTATTCACATAATGCCTCAAATTGCGTAGGTCTAGCAGGCGGCTTCATTTCACATAAGACATATCCCAATTTCCCACAAATTCCCAAATTAAAGGATCACCACCTTGGGAATCTCAGTGTTTCCTCCTTTTAAGTCACTCTATTCCATTCTCAAAGCCAAACACATTTATGTAAACCTCGCTCAACCATCATATGATGTGCTGGTGTTCCCTCAAGAGGGGTCTTCTCACCTTCACTGACTGGAATCACTACATCACCTCTCACTATTGTCCTAATAGCTTTTAAACATTTCACAATTGCTCCTTAAAAATGGGTCTGTTAGATGGTAAATGACAATGTTCAAATTATTTCAGAATCTGATCCGTATTTATCAAAACACAAGCCCCACTTTTATCCAATCACGGTACAGCTCAAAATAGAATTCATAAATAGCTGTGTACTTTTTGCTGGTCTTTAACCAATCGCAGCACAACCTCACACTGACTGACCAATACCAGCGCGATACACTGTTACTTCACAACTTGCCCCTTGCAGCAGTTCACCCGCCTTTACAATTTCTCTCCTTCTCAACAATAAACACATATTTTTACTGTAACAATGCAAAAGTACTTCAATCTTGTCTGCTTCTCCTAAAGAAATCGAAAGATACACTCTCAACTATTGGAACCGAGTTTTGAAAACCTTTCCGTTTCCTTGTTATGCATGAATTCACTTTTCACTCAGATGAATCCTCGACCTGTTGGAAATCACTTAATTAGTGATGAGTCACCTTTGGGCATTAGCTTCCACAGTCATCAATTTACTTTTGGTACAACCACAACAAAGAACTATTAAGCCTCTATATTTGTGAAATGTCGACAATGTCTCACAACTTACACTTCACCTAGCAGACAAGTTTTACTTCTGTGATCTCTCTATTCAGGGATCTTAGACTACTTCTTAGTCCAATAAACTCTTTATCTATTCAATAAGCTACAACATAAAAAAAGAAAAACACTGCAATGTCCTCATATATTGGCACATCAACCCTATTAATACTCATACCCATTGAATTTGTTCACCATCACTGCGACCGACAACCGCTACCAATTCAGAGTCACACATTGTCTGTCTTCACAATCAGGTTCGGGGCATTAGACATTCAGGTTTTATTTTACTCCCTAACATTTTGTTTTTAACTTTTGCAGCTTAGAATTTCCTAGCACCCTACCCATCTTATGGTAACCAAATTTGGGGGGGGGGGGCTTGTTGTTTAAATCAAATTAATGATCAAATCGCTGTATTTCGTCCCTGCTACCATTCACTTATTCCTTCTCCTGGCCCTATTACGGATCTTTGTTTGGTGGCTGTTAGGTATAATAATGAGCTGCAACATAAATCACAATCAATCATTGCTAAATTCTAATGGATTCCATAATGAGAGTTGAAATAGTTTAAAGTGTTTATTCATGGTAAGGGAAATAAATATATTAATCAAATGGCATATGTAGAAGATGTGCATGAAGTGTGTCCTGAATCTGCCCCAACACTACTCATCTTAGTATATTTAGCAGAAATTCCCTCACAGGAATAATATAATAGCAGTTTAGTGTTGTCATGTTATAGCAGTCAGAGAACATTTAGTTAAAACATTCAAACAGCATACAATTCTTTATCTCTAACACAGTTTCCCACGGTTATCGGCACAATGTGCTTCAGCTATCATACTACACTGCAACAGTCTACCCAGCTCTCCTTCTCTATAGCAAAGTCAGTGAAACTATTTTGCAGCAGCAAATATAACATGCCCAAATTGCCAGGAACCCAAGTAACTCTCTCTCATATCTACCCTTGACTGCATTGGGAACCTCCTCTTCTTTCCCTAGGACACCTGTAATACATTTTCCAATTTCAACAGTCCACAATAAATGTAGTTCTTTTCTACGCATTGTGCAGTTTCAGACAATTGATCCATTTACAGACAAAAAAGTGATTGGATACATCAACCTAAACTCTCATGCATAGTTCTGCTTCTGTAAGAATAAAATACATACATGGAAGTAATTTCCACTTCCTTTCTCACCACATCCACACTGTTGAACCATTCATGAAAGATGCAAGTTTGTTATATATTTTATGCATGTCAGCACATTCCAAAGCAGGTTATGCAAGCAAAAAGAATATAATTAATACTGGTTTCATTGTTTAAGATGAAAAAGTTTTGTAATATGTATAAGTCATACAGAGATTTTAAGTAAAACAATCAAAAAAAGGAATGTGTTAATGCCAGCAAGTTTTCAAGTCAGGCAACATAGGTTATGCAGAGTTCAAAAAACATTTTTATGACTATGAAAAAACAACTGCAGATAGGGCTAGCTTCATTCTCTCGTATTAATAACTGCATTTTAATTAATTTTTTTTGGACGCTTTTGCACCCTTATCTCTTCCCGATCTGATTACTGGCACTCATTCGATTTAGATGCATGACTAAGGTGGTCATTATGACCCTGGCTGTCCTTCCCCACCACGTCGGCGGTGGCGGCCAGACTGCCGCCAGCGTGGCGGTGCAGGACCGCCAAATTATGACAATTGCAGTGAACTGACTGCACCGCAGCCAGTTCACTGCCTGTACTGCCAGGGGGGGTGGGACCGCCTGGCCAAAGTTGACCAATTTCGGCCCGGTGGTCCACCTAACAACGCCCACAGTATAATGAGTATCCTTACCGTGAGGGATTCTGTAGCGGCAATCCTGTCATCAAATCTCTGGCGGTAAGGATACTGGTGACAGGAATACTAATTCCTGTCACCATTATAGGACTCCACAACGCCCCCCTCCCTGTAGGAGCCCTCCCCACCCCCGACCCCATCAGATGCCCCCAACCCCCCAAGCAGCGACGCCCCCTCCCCGATCCACGTACTGACACCCATTCCCCCTACTGACCCCTCCTTCCCCTGATCCCTGTATTGACCCCCCCACCCCCGATCCCCGTACTGGCCCCGCTGATCCACGCACGCACACACCACATATACAGACATACATGCACACATCCACGCTCACTCATTCACACACACATGGCCACAACGCTCCCCCCACCCCCGCATACACGCATTCACACAAGCACACAGACACTTCCACACACACAACACCCTCCCAGCCCCCCATCCACACATACACCCCATTTACTCACACAACACTCAAACCCCCCCCGTCGGTCGATCACCGTACCTGGTGGTCGTCCAGGAGAGAACAGGGTCCATGGGGCCTGCTCCACCGGCACCGCCCCATCACCACAACACCACCACACCGATTACAAAGTTGGAATACAACTGCCGGTGTTGTGATGACGTGGCGGTGCCAGGAGAGCAACCTCCACTAGACCGCCGACCGCCAGTATGGCTGCTGGTGGCTCTTCGCCCAATTTATGGTGGAGAGCTTCCAGGAGTCATAATATGGCGGTCTCTAGACCGCCATCACTGGTGGTCTCCTGCCGGGCGTGACTTCGGTGGTCATCCATTTTGACCACCGAACTCATAATGAGGGCCTAAGTCTGCTCCATTATCTTCAGGTAGTGCAAAATGCTGCTGACAAGATTGGATATAACATCCCACATAAAATTCCGTCACAGAGCTCCTGGAAGCCATATATTTGCTTCCAATGCACATCTTTAAAGCCATATGTCTTACTCAAAAATCTTTCAGCAACACAGGACCAGGACACATTAAAAAGAAAATTAACTGAATGTTACCCTGTATGCCTTCTGTGCTCTACCTCTAGCCATCAAATGTAGGTGTGGAGGATACAACTATGCACACGGGGAGGATTATACTTTTCTTGTCTAGCAGCCATACTCTGGAACACTGTGAGTGTATAGCAGGAACCCCATTTTAAAAAGTCGGTCCCCAGTCCAATATGGTGGAATATGAAGAACAGATAAGCACAGCTTAGTGTTGCAAATGCCTTTACAAGTTTGACAGACAGTACCATTCCATCATAAAGGTTGTGCCTTGTCTCTTCTAGTACCCTGAAAACTTACCTGATATTCAGTGACGTATTGGTCCCTGGGATAAACCAGTTTTGGTCTTTGTGGATAGTGTGGGAGAGGTCTGTTGACCAGCATCTTACTAAGTATCTTATAGTCTTACTACAGGAATGACACTGGTCTATACGATCTTTTTTCTAGGAGGTCTCTCTGCAGTTTAAGTAGGGTGGCTATTCATCCCTACCTAGTGGTATCATTGAGATGTCCTAATTCCTATGCAGAAGCCTGCATTTAAGCCAGTAATGATGTGAGCATTTCTATGTAAGTTGAATAAAATTCTACAGGGAGGCCATCCAACCCTTGAGTCTTCTCAATCGACATTTCTTCTAGGTTGTTTCTGATATTTTGACCTCTGTCACTGGGCGGTTCATTATCTCAAGGGCCGTTCGCAGTACACAGATCAGTTGTGCCTTATCTAGGTATGTATCAATTTAGTTGGGAAGCAATCATCTGTGGCTTGTATGGATGGGGGGCTCTCCAATGTATAGCGGGCCACCAAGAAATGTGCGACCCGGAACAGGCGGCAGCCCAACAGTGGGTGACGCGTTTTAAAAATTTGGCAATAACCCCGCAGGTTGAGCCCATTGGATGGTGAGCACATAGTGGGGGCATCTTGGGCAGTTTGGCGGGGCAGCCGGGCAAGTTTAAAAGGGACTCTAAGTCCCAAGCAACTTCACCTGTTTTTTTGCCTGGCTGCCCCTGATGACCGTTGACACGCCCACACCTTGAGAGGACAACGCGCTTTTTCCCACTCACCCATCCCCAATGGATAGCCCAGCTCGGGGAGCATTCTGTGAGGGAAGGAGTCATGTTTGGACACTAAGCAGGTGGTCAACCTTGGCATCAAGAATAGTAGTGCAGGCAAATTCAAAATGGAATCAGAAGTCTTTTGGCTCACACCAAGGTTGGGGGTGCTGTCAGGTGTAGAAAAGGCTTGGGAAACCCGCTACTGTGCATGTTCATAGCCTCCCACAGCACCCCATTACATGGCCCTGGGGATTTGGGAGGAAGAAGACTGCGCCAGAGGACCAAGGTATGGCCCGGTTTACCAGGACCATCCCCATCGGATGCCAGGGGGATCCCTTCTTTGGATTGACTCTGGCATGTCTTCATTTTGGGGGACAGTTCTCATGCTGGCCCATGCCCCCTCTATCTTGAGGGGGCAGGTGAGTTTTCATCTTGTGAAGTGTATCTTGTTTTGGGGGGTAAAACAGTCCCCAGTGTATAGTGAGTGTATAGTCGATGCCACAGGTGCCTTGTGGGTGGCCAACCATGACTCCTTTAAGAATTGTGTTAGGAGAATCCATGTATTAGTTGCCCTATAAATGTTTTGATATACATATGTGATGCTATTAATTGTGTTTGACCAATGACTTTGTGTTTCACCACTGCGCATATTAGTTGCTCAATGTTCACCAGTAGCACATTATGGCCCTCATTCCAACCCTGGCGGTCTCTGACCGCCAGGGCGGAGGGCAGCGGAAGCACCGCCAACAGGCTGGCGGTGCTTCCTGGGCTATTCTGACCGCGGCGGTAAAGCCGCGGTCAGAAAAGGGGAACCGGCGGTTTCCCGCCGGTTTGCCCCTGGCCCAGGGAATCCTCCATGGCTGCGCTGCTTGCAGCACCGCCATGGGGATTCCGACCCCCTTCCCGCCAGCCTGTTTCTGGCGGTTTTCACCGCCAGAACCAGGATGGCGGGAACGGGTGTCGTGGGGCCCCTGGGGGCCCCTGCACTGCCCATGCCACTGGCATGGGCAGTGCAGGGGCCCCCTAACAGGGCCCCATACAGATTTTCACTGTCTGCTTTGCAGACAGTGAAAATCGCGACAGGTGCCACTGCACCCGTCGCACACCCCTGCAACTCCGCAGGCTCCATTCGGAGCCGGCTTCCTCGTTGCAGGGGCTTTCCCGCTGGGCCGGTGGGCGGCCTTTTGGCGGTCGCCCGCCGGCCCAGCGGGAAAGTTGGAATGGCCGCCGCGGTCTTTTGACCGCGGGCGGTCATACGGCGGTAACCGCATGGCGGGCGGCGACCGCCGCCCGCCGCGGTCAGAATGACCGCCTATATGTTTTGTTCAGTTTAGTTGCCTATTGGCTTTGACATGGCATTAGCCATTACATTCTTTATTCAGTTTAGCTGCCTATTGGCTTTGACATGGCATTAGACATTACTTTCTGTATTCAGTTTAGCTGCCTATTGGCTTTGACATGACATTAGCCATTACATTCTGTTTTCAGTTTAGCTGCCTATTGGCTTTGACATGACATTAGACATTACATTTTATATTTAGGTTAGCTGCCTATTGGCTTTAACGTGGGGTTAGACATTGCAGTTGAGACATTGCAGATGAGCTGTGTTTTTCCAAGCTGTGTTTTTCCACATGGTAGACCAAGCATTGTTGTTCACACCAGACCTTAGCTGATAAGAGCACGTAGATTTTGTGTTTACCTCGCAATCCAGTCTGAGAGTGAGGGAGCTCGGGAGAATAGGCCACTCTCCAGGATTCTTCGGTTCTCACACTGAGTTTGCTTTTAAGGATGACTCTGGGCTACAGCAGGGGTAGATTGAATCTGCTTTGACTTCAGACAGGACCTAGACGTCAGTTGCCTGTCTCCCTTTTGGGTAGAAAATCTCTTTCTCGCAGTTGACCGTAGTCATCAACTTGCAGACCCCAGAAAGATTAAGCTGAATATAGGCCCTACAGCCTTGCCCATACGGTGATGAATTTTGACTTTTATGCTTTGCTTTGAAGTTATGCTATAACATAATCACATCTATTTGCTGTGTACATTGCAACTGAGAAGTACTCTGATATATTTTGCTTTCATTGCTGCAACTACTTTTGAACGTGTGCTTCCAATCTACTAATTTTGTCTCTCAGGAACCTCGTGGTGGAGAATTAATAACAATAAATGTCTTCTTTAAACTCAGAAGTGCATTCCAGAGAGGTTCTGTAAGCTCGGTTATGAGATAAGAGGGAAAGCAGAACAACATATTGTAAATAAGGATGCAAGAATACTGTAAATGTAATAATGTTCTTTAATGTCTTGTTTATGAAGTTGTAATAAATAAGGCCTGAGAATTGTTATATTCTGTAACGCTGGAAGGTTGCCAGTTTGCTTTGTCTCCTGGAAAGTGGGGAGGAACCCAACCTTTCAGGTGAAGGGAGATGGGATTGGAAATCAGGGGGAATAAGTTGGTTATTCGGGGGAGGGGTCAGCATGGTCCTCCACCTGTAGTCTAGTGGAATGGACAAGGAACCCCACATTTGTATCATTCTTGGTACAGCCAATTGCTCCTTTATAGTCTCTGAGCCCAATTGTTGGTATCACCCTCTGCTTTGACTTAAGTAACCAAGCCATTATTCATATGGACCCTTCCTCTTCAGTGTAAGCTCTAGTGACATAGTGTACTGAATGTATTGCAGCCTTTCAAGTATTGTGGCTTATATCAGGTAACAGAGCCTGTTGTATAAGCTATGGATAAGTATTACCAGATCATGTGCCTGCGCTTTCCTCAATCCCACCACTTCCTTAATGCAGTACCCTTAACTACCACTTTAAAGGCTTCCCTCTCTTTTAAGAGGCCAAAGGCTATTCCTTTATTTTCAGTGAAATAATTTCCTATTATTTCCCTCAGTCATTCTGAGATTGTCTTATAACATGGAACACTGCAGTTTTGTGTAAGGTTGTGCACTGTCTACCCTGTTTCACTCCGACCAGCAGAGAATTTTGAAGTGGACTGGTACTCAGTATGCATTTGGCTGTGAAATTGGGAATAAACAGAGTCTTCCTGGGTCATCCCATGACTACTACTATAGAAGTCAATGTGTTCCCACTTAGTCAGTCATATGTTAAATCTTTGATGTGATAGACATTGGGTGATGGGAGCAATGCAGCTCTACTGCTATGTCAGTCTGTGTCTGGGGTAGGTGTACATTTTGACATTCCTGGTGGTGATATTGTATCTCTGATATTCCATTTAATTAATGTATATATATTCCCCCTCTGATACTGGGATGTTGTGATGTTATATAGGCGATAATCTCCATTCTGTGCTATTATTTGTCCCTCTGGTCTCAGGACACATGCATCATTTCTCCTATATATCAATACACCCCTCCCCAGCAGAACTCAGTGGTAATACATCCATGTGGTAATACATTCATGGCTCACACTAACACCTATCCCAACTCCCAAGACTGTGCACAGTGAGGCAATTACATCTTGTCCAAACAAAGAAACCATATCTGTATGTCTCTTCCAGGTGAGGAAGGAATCGGAGGAGGGCTGTCTTCTTACAACCAGACTGTACATCCTTTCAACTAGTCCACAAATCCCGCCATGTTTTTCATATTACCTCACACTGCTCAGTAGTCTCCTTGCCTCTCACATCAGAGGATATATTCATCAAACAATCATAATGTCGTTTTTCTCTAGGATGAGAGGTCCAGCTTCAGGTCTGCTTGCCAGCTACAAGTCATCAGTTGCCCTTGGAATCCAACTGAAGCTCTAAATTAACATTTTCTAAATGTTCAAGTCAGTGTTGGAGTTATTATCTTTGAAAGTAGGAGTCCCAATGCTGAGTGGTGTTGACCCTCCATGGTTGACAGTTGACAAATGCCACTGTGGGTACCAAAGCATTTCAGTTCTCAGCTGGCTTTGTGAAGGTCATTTCATATCTCAATGTCTGAAGAATGTCCTTCTCCTTCATTTCGAGATCATCTTCGACTCGTCCTGATGCCGCCATGAGAGGGGCACAACTATTCCCATGCCTCCACTTGTAGCTCTCCTTGCTTCCAATGTCCCCCTCTGGTGTTTATATGCCATGGCCTGAGGTGATCAGTTGTACTCTATGAGCAGCAGACGTTCTGGTGGCACGATTACTCCACTTACTGCTTCCATTGGCTTAGGGCCCTGCCACTGTCCTCTGTTCTGGCAGGCAGGCAAGTTATTTCTGCTATTGCTAGATGCCTTGGGACAGTCTAACCACAGTCACTAAGCAGCCCGACAACCATTTTGGTGATCACCATGTTTCAGGACAGGATGCCGGTTTTTGCCCTAATAAGAGGCGTTGCAAGTATGCATTTGTACCCAACAGTACCCAATCACCCAAAAGGCAGACAAGGTTGTAGATTTGGGCCCTCATCACAACCTTGGACCGCCAAGGCTGTACCGCCAGTCGGCCGCCCATGCAGCCGGAAACCCGCCGGCCGCATTTGGACATCCCTGCTGGGCCGGCGGGGATGTCGGCCGTAACATTGCAGCCGGTTCCTAATGGAGCCGGCGGCAATGTGGCAGTGCGGCGGGTGCAGCAGCACCCATCGCGCTTTTCACTGTCTGCCAGGCAGACAGTGAAAATCGTGACGGGGCTGTGCCTGGGGGCCCCTGCACTGCCCATGCCAATTGCATGGGAAGTGCAGGGGCCCCCAGGGGCCCAGTGACTCCCCTTACCGCCAGCCTGTCCATGGCGGTGTCTACCACCATGGACAGGCTGGCGGGAAGGGGAGTCAAAATCCCCAGGGCAGCGCTGCCCTGGTGGATTCAAACCGCCGGGACAACCATGGAGGTAATCCGCCGGTCGCGACTGTGTGATCACGGCGCTACCGCCGTGGTCAAAATATGGCGATTTGTACCACCAGCCTGTTGGCGGTATGATCGCCAATTCAACCCTGGCAGTCTTTGACCGCCAGGGTTGTAATGAGGGCCTTAATGTGTTGTAGGACCGTAAGGGTCAGGTTGCCTACAGTGTCGGGCAGCTGAGGAGCTCCGGTGTTGTGTATATTGCAGTTCTGCAGTCCTCCACCTTCAAATTTTTCACATTAGATTTATTATGCATATATATCAAAGATGGAAAATGCACATAGGGAATTATTTAATAGGCTTAACTCGAAGCTAGGCTACATTTTACTATCCGATATATAATACGGTTCATTATACCAACAATGATAAAATCCCATTATAAAATACTAATGCGAAACTGAGTAGATCAAGCAACTCTTTTAATATCATACGGACATATATATACATTGCTTAATGGTGGAATAAGCTAAAAACGCGAATTACTTTTAGGTCTCCTCTACTCATTTACTGCGCGCGCTTTCTTAATTTAGCAGCCTGGATTTTAAACCTGCAAACATCCAGGCAGCAGCATCAATTGATTAAAGGCACGAAATCGAATGTTACCAGCATGCAGAAATTTCAATAGCGACCGCCCCAAGCGCCTCATCCATACCCAGAGCAACGTCAAACTCGTGAATGAAAGGTTTTTGCGCGGAAGGTGCTGATTCCAGGTTCTGGTGCTGCTGCTGCTGCTACTGGTGCACATGGGCTGCATTTGGGTCAGAGGTCTGAACTCGCCCCCGCATCTGCAGCTTTGTAGGCGCCTTCACCTCCGCAGGCCTGAAAGAGTGAAGCAGGGCAGGGCCTAACGCGCATTAGCACCACAAAGGCTACGGGGTGGTGAAGCGAGAGGATGAACTTTAATTTACTGAAGATTTATTAGGCCTCATGAAACCAGGTCCGAAGCTCCCAACTTCTCTATCATATCCCCCTCAACCGGAGAGGAGCCCTTTGTTTTAGGCGGCGTGCGGAGGGGCTCATTGAGGATTACTCGGCTACAAATCTCGTTGTGCATAAAAGGACGAAAGAGACAGGAAAGGGGACTCTTCAGCAAGGGTTCACGCTCTGTAAACAGAGCACAAAACACTGGCAAATATGCCGGGAATGCCCTTTCATAGCTGCGCTCACCCTCAACTTTTATTCTCTTTTTGGGGATATTCTTTGAAGGGGTACTTGTTTACCCAAGCAGATTAATGCGCGTGGCAAAAGCGCCATTCCAAGGTGTTCATGTGAAACTACTCTACAAAGGTGTGCGCTGTTAAGGAGGGATGGCCGCATCAGAGCTCTGTAACTTATCCGCAGGCTTTTCTTGTTTTCTGTTTTGCAGCCCTTTGTGTCCGTTGTCATTGGTTGCGATGGATGGTTGCGCCGGCTCCCACGGCGGGGTCGCGTTTCCGGTTTGTGTGGCTGTCCTTCGGTTGGCTTCAGTCCACAGTTCGATGGAACGCAGGTGACCCTAGACCAGCATGTCTCGGTTTCCATCTTGATGTGGATAGTGTTAGAGTGTTTGGCAAAACATTAGCGAGGAATGCTCACTGGAGAGTGCGCTGATGGACCCCAGGACCACTTCACCTACTTTCAGTATGAGGGAGTCTCGGACCACTTCAGGCTGCTGGATCGTTTAATGGTCCTGGACTTAGGCTGTACTCTCAGAACCAGCCCCAGGGCAGATATATAGCACGTTCGAGGACAGATTTATGAAAAGTGCACTGCACCTAGTGCAGCACCACTTTTCTTGCACCACTTCGTGCCCTCTGACGCCACCATGTGCGCACCATATTTAAAATACGCACACCATGGCGGTAGTAAGCGGTACTAGCGTCATAATTTTTTACGTTGGTCCAGCACTATACAGGATTAGCGTAAACATTTCTGATGCTAACCCTGCAAAGCACCCAGAGGCTCATTGAAAACAATTGGAGCCTCCCTTTAACACCTGCTCTGAGCAGGCGTTAAAGATGCAGATAAAAATAGCTCAAATAAATCTTTTAGATTTCTTTGAGCTATTTTTTCTGCCCCCCTAGCACCGGAACGCCTCCCTTGCATACATTATTCCTGTCGCAAGCATAATGTGGCGCAAGGGGTTACTAAGTGACGCAGTGCAAGCATTGAGCCACTTTGTAAAATTAGCGTGGCATTTTTGCCATTCCAGCGCCACATTAGCGTAAAACAAATGAGAGTAATGTGGCATTGGAATAGGGCTAGGCCCTCTTAAATCTGGGCATAGGTTTTGTGAGCACACCTCTTTCATGACAAGTGACCCAGAAGGCGGGGGGGCACAAAAACACCCAACAGTGCTCCCTAAAAATGCTTCTCTGAGGTTTCAGTGTCACAATTACTCAAACAGTGTGACTAGTCGATCTTCATTCATCCCATTTATTTATGATCCTGTCTTTCACAAGTAAATGGCGCTCACCGATTCTGGAAGTCTGGAGAATATAAAAAATCACGCAAGTAACAATGCAAATAAAGATGCAAACAATGGCAAAGACCCATAAGACATTCTTGTGTGGAAATGTATGACTGGCAGATTCTTAATAAATAAAGAATTTAGGGGTGAAATATAAAATATGTTAAGATGAACCGATTCTTCCCATTTATGTATATTGTGTTCCCCTTTTGAGTGATGTCATTAGAAATATGGAACTATTTCTGTAGGAAAGTACCATCTTGCCTGGCATGTTACCCCCATATTTCACTGCATATATGTTGTTTTAGTGTATGTGTCACTGGGACCTTGCCAGCCAGGGCCCCAGTGCTCATAAGTGTGCCCTGTATGTGTTCCCTGTGTGATGACTAACTGTCTCACTGAGGCTCTGCTAACCAGAACCTCAGTGGTTATGCTCTCTCTGCTTTCTAAATTGTCACTAACAGGCTAGTGACCAATTTCACCAATTCACATTGGCATACTGGAACACCCTTATAATCCCTAGTATATGGTACTGAGGTACCCAGGGTATTGGGGTTCCAGGAGATCCCTATGGGCTGCAGCATTTCTTTTGCCACCCATAGGGAGATCTGACAATTCTTACACAGGCCTGCCACTGCAGCCTGAGTGAAATAACGTCCACGTTATTTCACAGCCATTTACCACTGCACTTAAGTAACTTATAAGTCACCTATATGTCTAACCTTCACCTGGTGAAGGTTGGGTGCAAAGTTACTTAGTGTGTGGGCACCCTGGCACTAGCCAAGGTGCCCCCACATCGTTCAGGGCAAATTCCCCGGACTTTGTGAGTGCGGGGACACCATTTCACGCGTGCACTATACATAGGTCACTACCTATGTATAGCGTCACAATGGTAACTCCGAACATGGCCATGTAACATGTCTAAGATCATGGAATTGTCACCCCAATGCCATTCTGGCATTGGGGAGACAATTCCATGATCCCCCGAGTCTCTAGCACAGACCCGGGTACTGCCAAACTGCCTTTCCCGGGGTTTCACTGCAGCTGCTGCTGCTGCCAACCCCTCAGACAGGTTTCTGCCCTCCTGGGGTCCAGCCAGGCCTGGCCCAGGAAGGCAGAACAAAGGACTTCCTCAGAGAGAGGGTGTAACATCCTCTCCCTTTGGAAAAAGGTGTCAGGGCTGGGGAGGAGTAGCCTCCCCCAGCCTCTGGAAATGCTTTGATGGGCACAGATGGTGCCCATCTCTGCATAAGCCAGTCTACACTGGTTCAGGGATCCCCCAGCCCTGCTCTGGCGCGAAACTGGACAAAGGAAAGGGGAGTGACCACTCCCCTGACCTGCACCTCCCAGTGTGCTCCAGACCTCTGCCATCTTGGACACAGAGGTGTTGCTGGCACACTGGACTGCTCTGAGTGGCCAGTGCCAGCAGGTGACGTCAGATACTCTTTCTGATAGGCTCTTACCTGTGTTACTAGCCTATCCTCCTTCCTAGGTAGCGAAACCTCCTTTTCTGGCTATTTAGGGTCTCTGCTTTGGGGAATTCTTCAGATAACGAATGCAAGTGCTCATCCGAGTTCCTCTGCATCTCTCTCTTCACCTTCTGCCAAAGGATCGACCGCTGACTGCTCAGGACGACTGCAAAACCGCAATAAAGTAGCAAAGACGACTACTGCAACCTTGTATCGCTTCTCCTGCCGCCTTCTCGACTGTTTCCTGGTGGTGCATGCTCTGGGGGTAGCCTGCCTCCTTTCTGCACCAGGAGCTCTGAAGAAATCTCCCGTGGGACGACGGAATCTTCCCCCTGCTACCGCAGGCAACGAAGAGACTGCATCACTGGTCCTCTGGGTCCCCTCTCAACACGACGAGCGTGGTCCCTGGAACTCAGCAACTCTGTCCAAGTGACTCCCACAGTCCAGTGACTCTTCAGTCCAAGTTTGGTGGAGGTAAGTCCTGGCCTCCCCACGCTAGACTGCATTGCTGGGTACCGCGTGATTTGCAGCTACTCCGGCTCCTGTGCACTCTTCCAGGATTTCCTTCGTGCACAACCAAGCCTGGGTCCCTGACACTCTAACCTGCAGTGCACAACCTTCTGAGTTGTCCTCCGGCGTCGTGGGACTCCCTTTTGTGTCTTCGGGTGGACTCCAGTTCACTCCTCTTCCAAGTGCCTGTTCCTGTACTTCTGCGGGTGCTGCCTGCTTCTGTGAGGGCTCCCTGACTTGCTGGGCGCCCCCTCTGTCTCCTCATCCAAGTGGCGACATCCTGGTCCCTCCTGGGCCACAGCAGCGTCCAAAAACCCTAACCGCAACACTTGCAGTTAGCAAGGCTTGTTTGCGCTCTTTCTGCGTCGGAACACCTCTGCAAGCTTTTTCACGACGTGGGACATCCATCCTCCAAAGGGGAAGTTTCTAGCCCTCTTCATACTTGCAGAATCCACAGCTTCTACCATCCAGTGGCAGCTTCTTTGCACCCTCAGCTGGTATTTCCTGGGCATCTGCCCACTCTCGACATTGTCGCGACTCTTGGACTTGGTCCCCTTGTTCCACAGGTACTCAGGTCCGGAAATCCACTTTGGTTGCTTTGCTGGTGTTGGTCTTCTTTGCAGAATTCCCCTATCACGACTTCTGTGCTCTCTGGGGAATATAGGTGCACTTGCCACCTACTTTTCAGGGTCTTGGAGTGGGCTATTTTTCTAACCCTCACTGTTTTCTTACAGTCCCAGCGACCCTCTACAAGCTCACATAGGTTTGGGGTCCATTCGTGGTTCGCATTCCACTTTTGGAGTATATGGTTTGTGTTGCCCCTATACCTATGTGCTCCTATTGCAATCTACTGTAACTTTACATCGCTTGCATTACTTCCTTTGGCTATTACTGCATATTTTTGGTATTGTGTACATATATCTTGTGTATATTTGGCATCCTCATACTGAGGGTACTCACTGAGATACTTTTGGCATATTGTCATAAAAATAAAGTACCTTTATTTTTAGTATATCTGTGTATTGTGTTTTCTTATGATATTGTGCAAATGACACCAGTGGTATAGTAGGAGCTCTGCATGTCTCCTAGTTCAGCCTAAGCTGCTCTGCTATAGCTACCTTCTATCAGCCTAAGCTGCTAGAAACACCTCTTCTACACTAATAAGGGATAAATGGACCTGGTACACGCCAGGCCAGCCTCCTACAATTTCCTCCTACAAAGACTCTCATTATAAATGCTCCAATGACGGATGCTTTAAGGGTTTGGACTGCAAAAATGAGGCATCACATTACATATATATTGCAAAATAAAAGTAAAATACATTTAAAAATCAAAACACAAGCACTGCAATTCAAGGTGCAGTGAGCATGCAAGAGTGGGGGAATGAAACAAGTGCACATTGAGGGGGGCAGATGCAAAAGGCAGTAAGAGCAAATAAACACATGTACTTCCATTGAGTGCTTAACACAAAATAAAAAAAAGATTCCCTTTGAGTATACAGTGGAAGAATTCAACTCATCCAGAGAGAATACTCCTAGGTGGGGGAAACAAGAATAGGAGGGAAAGCCCTCAGTTCAATAGCAGACTGATGAGACAGATCATAAAGCCAACCAAGGATGAGCAAGAGGCTGACCGAAAGCTCATCTAATTATTTTTTATCTATGGGTAACAATAGATCTGCCTATGATGGTATCTGCTTCTCCAACGTGACACATGATGGGACTCGTAGTGTGACACATGATGGGACTCGTAGTCCTAGATCAGGCACTATGCTCGTTACCATTATTGACAAATGCATCACCTAGGGCCATTGACATGTATGCACCCTCTTGGACGTCAACATTCATAATCTGGAAGGGCCAAAGCTCACCAACCCCAAGCCTGTGCATAGGTCTCACAGCTCCTGAAAATATACACAAAATCTTGTGGTTTTTTGATACAGTTATTTCTGGGCTTTCAGTGAATTTATATAGGGGTAAGGGAGAGGGCTTGGAAGTTGAGCTGGTGGTGGTTCATGGCGAGCCAATATCTATAAAATGTTGACAACTGTACGAAACTAAGAAGAAACTGTCAGATGCAGAAATTAGAGTAGCCACAATATCTGCCACAATAACAAAAAGTTTTCAATGAGAGTCTAACTTGGTCAGGTTAAAAAAAACTAAAGTTACCAATGGCGTATGTCATAACAATCCACAAATGACTAAACGCCTAAGTGATTTGTATGAAGATGTAATATGTGGCTCTAGAACTTCTGTAAAGTATGCACAGGTGGGGGACCGCAGCGAGACCGATCATGTCTCAACCACTCAAACATTACCCATCTACACATCCATGACTGATTCTGCAAGGACACAATACAAAATGCCATTATTGCGTTAGAGAATAAAAACATTCTCTGGCCGTATTTATTACATCTCATAAACACGGCAAATTTTCTTTCTCATGTTAAGTTACAATATGTACAGAATAGCATCGTAATTATCACACATACATAGCTAATACATGAAATTCCTAGCAAATATTCAATACTAATATATGAACAATTTTCAGCAAATACCAAATACATGAGGAGTCATGGTTGACCACTCCCCAGGCCGCTGGTGGCATTGACTGATTGCATTGACTTGGACCCGGGATGAAACCCTGTTGGTCCCTCAATAAGCTGTTGTTTACAAGGCAAACTCCCTTGTCCCCTCAAGATAGAGGGAGCTTCGGCCAGCATGACAGCTGGTCCCCCAAACAACCTTGCGAGGGCAACCCAATACATGGGACTCCTCCTGGCACCCATTGGAAAATGGACCTTGTCAACCGGGCCATACCTCGGTTACCTGGCGCAGACCACCACCCCCCAGTATCTCCAGGGCCATGTAATGGAGTACCCTGGCCAGCTATGGACAATCGCAGTAGTGGACGTCCTGAGCCTTTCAATAAAGACCGCAGCACCCCTGCCCCGGCTTCAGTTAAAGGCTTAAAAACTGATTCCATTCTGAATTCGCCTGCACTTGCATGCCAAGGTTTTCTACCTATTTTTGTGGCCAAACATGACTCCTCCACCTCCCCCAGTGGACTTACTACAGGGATGGGAGGGTGGGAAAAGAATAAATCTGGTCTGAAGAAGGGGAGGGGGCGCGTCCGCAGTCACCAGGGGCAGCCAGCAGTGAAAAAGAGGGCGATCAGGAAGCCTTGCTCATTATTTAACTGGTGTGACTGCCCCGATGCCTGCCCAGGCGCCCCGCCAATCACCTAGCAACCAATGGCTGCTGACCCTGGGTGACCGCCCAAATTCAAACTAGGGCCACCATTAGCCCACTGCCCCTGACCGGTCCAATTCAGCCCGCACCTGTCTCTGGGGCCCGCAAGCTACCGCCTTGTCCCCTTGTCCACACTTCCACATTTGTAAGTGACATTTGGACCCCAAAGTGGTGCTTGCAAAATATCCACAAATACCCTAATTATGAGTGTCTTGGAAATTCTGATTTGACCTCTAAATGGCGTGGATCATAATCCCGCTTTTCCTCCTCACATATTTCAGAAAGAAAAATCTTGCGAAACAAGTGTACGGAAAAGTGCCCACAATGTAGAAAAAACACGATTTAATCGATGCAGAAACACTGTTTCTTGCAGCTATTGTGCATAACTTAGGGCAATTTCACATCGGTGTTGCAATTTCACATCCAGGAATTAACATATCCAACGATATTCGTATATCTGGTTGTGATAGTATCAATGCAGTTTTCACTCTTCACCAGTACAAAGGCTTTCAATGTTATCACTCTGTTGGAAAACTCTGCTTCAACCAGAAAAAGCAGTGCAAGTGAGGTGGACTGTATGTAGTTTCACAAAGATTTACAATTTTTTTTATACACTTATCTGAACTTCTAAACTTAAACCCATCCAAGCCAAGTGGAAGTAGTGCAGAAAGAGTAGGAAAGTGTATTGTGTACCCCAATTTTAGAAGAAAGAAGTAATGCAACTTATAGAATTTGTTTTTACTTTTATATTAAAAAAATAAATTAAAAACATATTTTTTAAATTTCACTGTTTTGCTCAGCATTTCCATTTAGAAATCCAACAAAGTGGAGACTAACAACAAATAGATTTAGTAAAAATGATGTAGGACATAGAACTTATGCAAGTCATTTGTTCTGAAGTTTTGTCAATCTAGCAGGGAAATGTGAATCTCCAGCATGCTTGGCCCTCACCACAAAATGAACAACAGTAATTTGTGATCGGGCGCAGAGGTTTAAGGTAGTCTATATTCAATTAGTCCACCTTACATTATTATCACTAAGAAGAAATTAAGTGCATGATGACGACTTTGACGGATGGGATACTCCATCACAAATGTGACAGATATCCCGTCCGCCGTATTACAAGTTCCATTGTATCCTAAGGAACTTGTAAAACGGCGGGCAGGATATCTGTCACATTTGTGACGGAGTATCCCACCCGCCTAGGTCACAATCAGGCCCTAAGTGTTCAGAGTGCAATCTATATTCCCAGCTCACTTCAAAGTACATCATTGTGCTTCAATGACATAATAAACTGAAAAACAACAATGTGATATGGCAAAATGCTTAAGCACTTGAAAAGAAAATCTGCATACTAACATTTTAGGTACGTTTTATTTCTCATGACAAAAAATAATGCTCACGATGTAAGACTGATTTTTTAAGTGCACAACTGATTTTCTCAGGGAAATGGTATAGCATGGATTTGTCAATTAAGCATGAATCACAAAGTCTAAAATACAGGTGGGTATTGTACATGCGTGGGGAAATTACACTCACCTGTTAGGGCTATTTTACAAATGCTACAATTGATAGTGGCTTTCCAAGGGAGTGAATAGGAATCTCCAGTGTAACTGCAGTAAGCATCCACTCCCTCTGAAAGTATGTTCACAAACATTGGGAACTGCATTTTCAAAACAAGTAAGCACGATTTAATTACCAATAACAGATTCAGGAGTAAGCATGCTACAAGTGTAGAAATGTGCACCAATTAGTCCAGGTTTTACAAGGGTTCAAAGGGCAGCGCTGTACAGGGGATTGCCAAGTAAGGGAAATATTTTTTAATCTAATGAAATAAACAATTTAAAAATGAAAATACTGTTTTACAAATGTGCTTACTCAAAAAGGTATGTTTTATGGAGTGTTAACATATGCACAATTACGATAAGATAAAAGAAAAAAAACAGTTTTTTTGTTAATATCAGTGATTGGAAACTGTCTTCTTAAATTCATAATTTATGTCTATGGAAATCAGGTACTTTTTTGCTGAGGCAAACTCTGTAAACTACACAGGGTGGAGCTTCTTAACTCCGTAAGTGACACTGGTGTTTAGATCTGACCTTGAGTCAGCTTTAGCTACCTTTCCAGCCTTATGTAATGAAAAAAAATCATCAGTACAAAGTGCATACATAGAGAAGCTTTGCCAATGTTGTATTAAGAGACCAGTATGCCATGCTGGTATAATACATAAGGTTTTATTTTGCAACAGACCACATCGTCAGGTTGCAAAATAAAGACGTTTGTATTAATTCATCTGTTGGACATTCAAAGTGCATACAATGTATCATAATAATGATAATATCAACAGCTTTTGTATATGGTATTTGACACCACATGCCAGGTGCTGCACATGACAAATGATGACTTAATTTAATGGTACTTGATCCAACAACCTTGATGATTTGGGCTGGCATCTCCTTCCTATTTGTGCAATGGTTTTGTGGAAACATATCTCCAAGGAGCAGCAGCTGGCTTTTCAGAAAACTTTTTTTTTAATTGCACCTGAAGAATTTTAAACATTGATCCGCTAAATAAAATATCCAGCTGTACATGGTGTCTGATTGAAACCAGATTGCAAGAACCAAGGTGCGATGTGCAGGTGGAGGTAGCATGTATTTGAAATAATACAGTTATTATTTATTACATCGCACATATTGCCACACCAGAGAGGCATATAATTTAAGGCATGCGTAAACTGAGTCATTTACCCAGAACCACACAATTACTGGTCAAATGCCAGAGCTAGGATTAGAACTAAATCTCAGAGTGGAAGGTAAGCACTAACAATCCAGATTAATTCTCCTCTCAATGCTAAATACATTTCTTTTGGCTAACTTTTACAATTCTCACTGTATGGAAGAGACTTCTGCACATATACACCATATACTCATAGGCCTGCATGTATATATAATATACATGGTTCATATAAACTAATGTTCTTATACAACGCACAAGCTTGTCATATTCTGGTGTAACACTGAGGGTGACCAGGCGTCCCAGATTTGTCGAGACAGTCTCGGTTTTACACCTTCTTTCTTAGCAGATTTCAGCAAATTTTGCACATGTCCCACTTTTCAGAGTTGGCGGCCTGAAAACAGAGGGAGCCGAGTTTAATGACGTCCGATCGCGTTTAATGAGGTCCAACGCACGTTTAAGTAGCAGCTCTTATCAGAAAATAATGTTAAAATACATGATACTGACTTTAAAGGCTGCATTTGGTTTACTTTCATACTGACTCTTTGTCTGTGTTTCTATGCTGATAAGCACTGTTATTTAAGTCATTCTGTGTCCTGTGGTTGGCATAACAATGTGGTCCTCCCATTTTCGGTAAATGTCAAGGTTTTTGGTTTTCAAAGTTTGGACATACCACCTAACCCTTGAATTGAGTTAAGGTTCAAGCAGAACCTCGGGATCTAGCAGACTGATCCCGAGAGAAATGCTGAGCCGGGCAGCCCTTCTCTTGCTCCAATGCACTATGTGTAACATTTTTCCATCCTGCTAAATCACTCAAGCGCTAGAGGGCAGCGTGATTTGTAACTGCACGTGTAATTAGTAGAACAGCAGTTGGTATTGTTCCTGTCACTCAGCGTCAACGCAAGTGACAAAAACAAAAGCTTTCCGCACTCTCTCAACACGACACAGCCGGGAACTGTTCTTTTACACAAACACACACTCCTTGCTGAAGTCTTACGGGATCCCTTTCGTGCTCGCTCCCACTTAAAGACGGATGGGATTTTTAAGGCTTTCTGCCATTCTGAAAACACACCAGACCCGACAGGGAATTCATGTAAAAGTTTATTTTTTGCTCAGATGGCCTTAGAGAAAGGCAGCTTAATTTTGTAATAGAATTTGTCACAGCGCAAGTCTTCTTCTTAGAACGTTCTGACTTCAGTGAGAACATCTAAAAAATCAAAACCAAAAAATGACAGGTCCATACAGATCACTAGAAATGAAGATATTGTCTTATGAAATCAATTAATTTCAAAACTGTAAGGGGATGCTGCCGTAATGATAACAAGAAAGTGGGGGCGAAAAACAGGAAGAAATTCACAGACATTAGCAAAGTCATAAATCTGCTATATAGCAAAATTCAACGTCAGCTTCATAAGAATATTAGCTTTTTAAAGGAGTCCTCCTGTTCTGAATAGGGGTATATCCAGGAGGACTAAGAAAACGAGGGAAGGTAGAAATGCACCGAAATTAAGAGCATCTGATCAAGTGAAAAACATCTCAGTTCAAGTGCTCCACCCCTGCAAAAGAAATCTACGTTCAGTTGTTTCCCAGGAGCCAGCAGCAGTTTCAGATTGGGACCACTGGAGACAGATTCAAAAAAGCTTAATTAGGCCTCGTTCACTAAACAGCGCATGCACTCGCTGTTGCCAAATGTATTCTTAGCTTACAGTGGGCTTAGAGTTCACCCATTGCTTACTATTGATTGGCTTCATTGCTGCTCTCATTTGCTTGCTTCTTATTCATTAGCTTGTGTGGGCTTTCTTTCCTCTTCATGTCCCTCTTTGTCCCTCCCCAGGTACATGGATGCATTACTTGTGTCCTTCCATTTATCTCATTTTTTAGGTGCCATTTTTTTCTTTTTGTTGAAACAATGTGTATTCGAGCTGTCTCCCTATGCTTCTGTCACCCCCTCCACTCTCCCTGTAGCACACTTTCTTGCCTGTGTGCTTCTCCCCTGCCTGCTTCCATTGCTGTTTCACCCATTTACTTTTCCTACCTTCCCACCCCATGGTGCTCTATCTCCAGATTAGGTTGCTTCTCTCCTTGCATCCTCCATGTTGCTTTCCCCCACCTGTGTTACTCTCACCCTGCCTCCTGTTGCTTCACCTGACCCTTTTCCTCCGTGATTCTACCCGTCCCTTTTTATTGCTTCGGCCTCTAGCATGTTCCACGTTACTGTTCGCCCGTATCTTTCTCCCTTCACGCTTGATTCCCAGATAACCTGAGGATATATTGATCGGCTCTGCCAGGGAGTAAATGGCCCACAGGAATTGTGGATCAACTTCCCTGTGGAATAAATACTAGAACTCCACTTCTAAAGGAGCATAGTGGCACCAGGGCCCCAGGATCTACGGTCATAGCCTGGGGTGTCATAGTGCAGGATGTCAGGCCTTCAGCTTTCTTTTACTGAAGTTCATTACTACCCCCTCTTAAATGTTACACCATCTGTGCTCCTGCTTCTCACAGATACTGCAGGTTGAGCCCCACAGAAGAGCAAAGTTTAAGATTTGATCCCACGGACTCCACAGTTTTACAACATTACAATTTTTACTTCTTGGTTAAATCCAGCTTTTAACTGTCTTTAGGGAGGAGCCTGTTGGGGACCACAATGATTTACGTGACATGAAAAAGAAGGTTGGGGGGGCTCTAAATTGGGCTTGGAATAAGTAATTAATGGCTTTACACAACATGCTGCCTGACTAGCATGTAGATGCCACTTTGAGAGTTTTCTGCTATTGCATCCAGACTTAATCACACAACAACATGCAAGGGTCTAAAACAAGCCAGACCTATTAGCTTTGTGGTTGCCTCTTAGATGTTTTACCTAAATAACAACACAATATTGTGTTTATAAATAATAAAATTAGTAATTGCAAATGTTACCTACAGGGAGTGCAGAATTATTAGGCAAATGAGTATTTTGACCACATCATCCTCTTTATGCATGTTGTCTTACTCCAAGCTGTATAGGCTCGAAAGCCTACTACCAATTAAGCATATTAGGTGATGTGCATCTCTGTAATGAGAAGGGGTGTGGTCTAATGACATCAACACCCTATATCAGGTGTGCATAATTATTAGGCAACTTCCTTTCCTTTGGCAAAATGGTTCAAAAGAAGGACTTGACAGGCTCAGAAAAGTCAAAAATAGTGAGATATCTTGCAGAGGGATGCAGCACTCTTAAAATTGCAAAGCTTCTGAAGCGTGATCATCGAACAATCAAGCGTTTCATTCAAAATAGTCAACAGGGTCGCAAGAAGCGTGTGGAAAAGCCAAGGCGCAAAATAACTGCCCATGAACTGAGAAAAGTCAAGCGTGCAGCTGCCACGATGCCACTTGCCACCAGTTTGGCCATATTTCAGAGCTGCAACATCACTGGAGTGCCCAAAAGCACAAGGTGTGCAATACTCAGAGACATGGCCAAGGTAAGAAAGGCTGAAAGACGACCACCACTGAACAAGACACACAAGCTGAAACGTCAAGACTGGGCCAAGAAATATCTCAAGACTGATTTTTCTAAGGTTTTATGGACTGATGAAATGAGAGTGAGTCTTGATGGGCCAGATGGATGGGCCCGTGGCTGGATTGGTAAAGGGCAGAGAGCTCCAGTCCGACTCAGACGCCAGCAAGGTGGAGGTGGAGTACTGGTTTGGGCTGGTATCATCAAAGATGAGCTTGTGGGGCCTTTTCGTGTTGAGGATGGAGTCAAGCTCAACTCCCAGTCCTACTGCCAGTTCCTGGAAGACACCTTCTTCAAGCAGTGGTACAGGAAGAAGTCTGCATCCTTCAAGAAAAACATGATTTTCATGCAGGACAATGCTCCATCACACGCGTCCAAGTACTCCACAGCGTGGCTGGCAAGAAAGGGTATACAAGAAGGAAATCTAATGACATGGCCTCCTTGTTCACCTGATCTGAACCCCATTGAGAACCTGTGGTCCATCATCAAATGTGAGATTTACAAGGAGGGAAAACAGTACACCTCTCTGAACAGTGTCTGGGAGGCTGTGGTTGCTGCTGCACGCAATGTTGATGGTGAACAGATCAAAACACTGACAGAATCCATGGATGGCAGGCTTTTGAGTGTCCTTGCAAAGAAAGGTGGCTATATTGGTCACTGATTTGTTTTTGTTTTGTTTTTGAATGTCAGAAATGTATATTTGTGAATGTTGAGATGTTATATTGGTTTCACTGGTAATGATAAATAATTGAAATGGGTATATATATTTTTTTGTTAAGTTGCCTAATAATTATGCACAGTGATAGTCACCTGCACACACAGATATCCCCCTAACATAGCTAAAACTAAAAACAAACTAAAAACTACTTCCAAAAATATTCAGTTTTGATATTAATGAGTTTTTTGGGTTCATTGAGAACATGGTTGTTGTTCAATAATAAAATTAATCCTCAAAAATACAACTTGCCTAATAATTCTGCACTCCCTGTATGTGACTATCTCTATATACATGCTGGAAAGAGGCAAAGAACTGAATGAGTATGTAACCTGAACACTGTTATGGCCTACTGACTCTCAATGCTTTCAGCATCAGCTACTGAGCTCTCAATCATGCACTACTGTGAAGATCCTCCCACAGCCAGCACTCACGTTGACACCTAAATGTGACTCAGTGCGCATACCAGCATTAGAAGCATTGGAAAATCCAAAAGCTCAGTCTTTTAGAGCTTAGGCTTATTGGCTTTGTCAATTTTTAGTAAAGTCGATGGCAGTTACAATACAAAATTGCACTAAAGCACAGAGAGGTTAAAGTGTTAACAAAGTATTTATTTAGGTAAAATATACAATGTATATACAGTAACATAGAGCTAAAACAATTGGCAAAATCAATAAATCCCAAAGACGAGACCCATTAGCTTTGCCAGTGCTTGCTATTTTACCAGTATATTTTGTGTCTGCAGGCAGTGGTGGAAAAGTATTAGAAATGTATGTGAACTGTGACCCTCAGTGTAATGGGGTAGGTCAAAGACATAGCTAAATAGCAAAATATTCATTAACTATTTTTCTGGCTTTCACTTTCCTGTAACTGCATATACAATAACAAACATATATTTTCAGTGTGTGACTACAAGCACCCCCCATCCCGGAGGATCTAAGAGGCGAATAGCGTAGATACTATAAGTAGGTCACGCATGCACCATGTGTGTTTTTTAGAGGTGCCTGATGTTTTGAAGTGCGTTGTAGTGTTTCTATATGTAGTATGTCTCGTATTTGTTTATCTATGGGCAGGGTGATGGTGGCAATAGCACCTCACCCCTGAGAGATTCAATTAGCAACTTTTACTCTTTTATTCTTTTCTTCCTTCCACATGTTTGTCCAGCAGAACATCCATACCTATGGGTATTATTTAGTATAATTTAGTTGTATATATTAACCACACCACAGAGCATGTAGTAATAGTGCTTTCATTAGTGGTAGGTGTGCAAGGAGAGACACTAGGGAGTTCACCTTGGTCCTGATGAAGAATCTACGGGTAGACTCCAAAACATGCAGACCATTTAGGCAGTACGGTACAGAACATACCTCCCCTCCCAACTCCCCTTTTTAACCATAGCCCCCTTCCTCTCCCTCCCCTCCTCAGCGCCTTGAGACCCTCATGGGTGATTAGTGCGCTTTACAAATTCCTGATTGATTGATTGTTTGTGAGACGTATTCAATAAGTAATATCATCCAGAGGGCGGTATTTTTAACTCACCAAGACCACACCTCTCCTATCTCTTTCAGCATTCAAATTGTTGAAACCAACAGTGCTCCCACGTATTCCATTGGTTGCAGCACGCCTCGTTCTGTAGCAGAACGGGAGGAAACCTAATGATGAAGCATGCCACCCAGGGGTAACCCTGGTGGGTGAGGGTTTTTCATACAAAAAAAATATATTTTCTCCCTGTGGAAGTTTCTTCAGACTGGGCCTTTTTGTACAATTACCAAAGTTCTAAGGATGATAGACCCAGTCCCCTAAAACCCTCCTTCTCCCCTTTTGTTAGCATGTCAATGATGTTGGCCAGAGGGATCATCTATGTGCTGCAGAGAGTGGAAATGAGGGACTTCCCAGATGAGTTTGCAGGCTTCCAAGGAGTAGGATGCCAGGCTGACAGCTTGTGTTCTATTTGTTAAAAAGGAGCAGATCTAGTGAAGAGTGGGTTCTTGGATGCCAATCTTGTGCATGCATCTGATTAAGATAGGGTTTTAGACAGTGTCAGATGCCACAGAGAGGTCCGAGCGAATGAGGGCTGTCAGGTCTCCTCTGACAAGGATCATGTGGATGGTGTCTGTGATGGCGACGAGTGATGTTTTTGTACCGTGGTTAGGCCTGAATCCAGACTGCACGGGGTCAAGGAGCTGGTGGTTGCTGATGCAATCTGTGAGGCGCTGGTTGATTAGTTTCTCTATGGCCTAAGGTATGGAAAGAGGGAGATGTTGGGGAGTGTGGCTGGGTCAGTGGATGATTTCATGAGCAGGGGTGTGAGGGTGGCATGTTTCCAGGTGTCTGGGAGGGTGGCTGAGTCAATGGAGGTGGAGAGGATGGGTGTTAGTGCTTCTCTGATTGGTGGGAGTCCTTTGGTATAGGTGTGTTAAGGACAATGGTCTGAGTAGATGGTCTTCATCGTAGTGGTAGTTTCAACAGTGATGACAGTGCAGGGGTTGTTTCTCAGCCATGATGGGAAGCTGAGTTGCAAATATGACGGGGTCTGGGTGAGGGTCAAAGTTGCCATATTGGGAAGTGATTTTGTTACAGAACAATTCAGAGAGCTGTTTCCTAAAGTCTTGCACAGGGGTGATGTTGGGGAAGGCATCTTTGATAATGGCGAAGAATTTCTTGCTGCTTTTTGTGCTAGCGTTGATGTGGTCTTTAAGAGCTGTGCACTTGATGTTCCATACATACTGGTGCTAATGTCTTAAGATGGATCTGAAGATGTCTTTATCCGTGGTGCCATGACTTGTTCTCCATTAGTGCTTCAGTTGCTTGCAGTGGTGTTTCATCAGCCTGAGTTCCTCTGTGTACCAACCAGCATGCGATAGGGCTCTTGCCATTGAGTTTTGCTTGAGGGATGCCAGGGTGTTCATGCATGCAGTGGTCCAGCTGTTAATGTTCCTGATGACTTCAGGCAAGTTGCTGATATGCTCAAGCTGGTACACAGAGAGGGTGGAAGCCCATTCCTATTCTGTGATGCTTTTCCAGTTGCCTTGAGCAGGTGGGGGGCGGTAGGATTGTGGTGGTGTGTGATGAGTATGCTGAAACTGACAATGGTATTGCCTATCCAGGTCATAGTTGCTTTCTTGTCGACTGTGATTTTGCTGATTGTGGAGTAAATCGGGTCTGATAGTTGCAGGTAAGTTTGGTAACATGCTGTGTGAGGCTGAGGTGTCTGACACTTTCTAGAAGGGCAGGTACAATCTTTTAGGTGAGAGTTAAGGTCTTTCAGGAGGATGAAGGTATTGTGTTGATGAAGAGTGGGTGGACGAAGTATGTGATGTCACTGTTGACATTGATACAGGGTCCGGGTTGTCTGTATATAATGGTTTTGCCCAGGAAGAAGATGGCTGTGATGCGTATCATGAATGTGAAGTGGTCCATGTAGCTGGTAGGGGTGTCTGTGCAAGTGCTGCAGCTGATGGTGTCTTTGAATATGATGGTGAATCCACCTCTGGGCTTGTGTTGGAGGTCTTGTCTGCCAATCTTGTAGCTGGAGGGGAATGTCTGTAGCAATGTTCGGTGCAGAAGTTGGGTTTAGCCATGTTTCCATCACAATGAGCAGGTCAGGAGAGTGGTTGTGCAGAAGGTTCCAGATCCCCGTGGCATGTTTGGTGAGTGAGTAAGTGCTGAGGAATATGCATGCAAGAGTGGCATGCTGTGTGGGTGGTGGTTGATCTGTGTGAGTGTAAGCTGGTGGCTAGAATGTGTGAATGAGAGGTTTGTTGGGAGCTGTTGGTGCAGGAGTGGTTGGTGTAGGGTGGGGAGAGTGCCTGATAACTTGCAGGAGGTGCATGTGAATGCTCCGTCTGTGTTGTGTGTTGTGGTGTGTCAGCAATGCGGTGAGCGACTGCCAGGGTTAAAGGCACAGAGGAATGCAGCAGGGTAGTGGTGGGAAGGGGGAGGAGATTGGTTCCTTAAGTCACATTTCACCTAAACCTAGGCCTTCAACATGATAATACACCTTTTTAAAGATTGTTTTCTAAGCACTCTTCCATGACCGCATACACAAAAAGATGCAACACTCACTAGCACTATATGCAAGCAAGACCCTCTTCCAAGACCCTGGAGTTCTTGGAAACCTACAGAAGCACGGATCTTTGGCCCTAGGAGACAAGGGTACCAGTTATACCAGCTGTTAAGAGTTTTTTGGAGGCATTCCTTTTGACAGTGCTTAATTTGAGTGAGTGGTTGCAGCGGGGGCCCGCCAGCACTCATTTTTAGTGACTGGCACTTAACCTTCCTCAACAAATTGTGATCCAGAGCAAGCAGTAGAAAAGCCTAAAAGGGTGAAGAAGGAGGAAATGAAATATGGAAACCAGTTGCAAAGTAACAAAGCAGGGATGGAAAAGAATCTGCAAGAGTTAAATAAAGAGCCAGGGAGTGTATGTTGGTGGAATAAAGAGGCATGAGTTGGAATCATGACTACGCAGCTCTGATATTTGCACCCCTACCTTTGATAACACTAGCCAGGGGCTTCTGATTAAAACTTTAGGTCCCAGTACTTATTCATTTATGAATTAAGCACTGTCTACTGACAACCTCTAGCATCAATCCAGGTACCCTGTCCTTCAGTATACTCCAAATCAGAAGATATATACATTTTAGGCCACACCTTGACCTTATAGCTCTTTCCATTAGTCCTGAATGCCTTCCTTCAATGCGGCTAAACTGAGTACACCAGATTTGCTTTTCTTTTTAATCTCATTAAAAAAAAGGGTCCCCCTACAAATCTAAGACATCTGTACTATCTCACACTACTCCTGCCAAGCAGATTCCCAAGGGGCTGTTTGGCAGACTTTTTTCTTCCACCTGGTACTCTCCTTGCAGGTGCTGAATGGGGAAGCTTTGCCTGTCTTGTCACTGGGAGCAGTGGTGGTACCGCAGTGGTGCTCCTCATGCCTGGAGAGCACCCTTTCTTCACTGCCCTGGTGGAATCAATCCATGGGCTGGAAGATTATTGTGTCAGTTGCTCCCTACCTCTAACTTAGGTTAATGTAAAAGAATTGTGGGATTAGCACAGGACACCTGGGCCACATCACAGGTTTCCTGGTGCCAAAACTAAATTCCACTTGGGATTTAATGAAGAGGTTGGTGCCTTTATCCGTTTAGGAACACCTGAAGCTCTGCTGATGCCGCACACAAGCAGCTTTTGGAAATGCCAATTTTACAAACCCTAGTGCAATGATTTGCACATGTTTCTCAGCCTTTTGATCCTAATGGTAGTCTCTATCCACCACTGCTGCTATCTGGAGACCTATTTTACACCATTTCTGTGCTCTCAAGTTGTCCTGAATCTCTCTTTGGGATACCCTTTGCTAGGAAATGTCTATACTGTAATGAGTTGCTGGAAAGTCCTATGACTGTCTGTGGGTAACCAGCACAAGTCCAAAACCATTATCCTGTGTGAGAATACAGTCACCAGTCATTCTGGGGAAGACACACTGATTCAAAGTTCTTAGCAAAAAGTAACCAAACTAGATTCTCTCACTCTACATTATATCAAGATTATGACTTTTTTGACAGTTAAATTAGATTACAGAAACCTCACTCCTTTTTATGTCTCGTCCTTTGCCTCTTGTACCATACCAAACGCTTACAGTGGACTTAGAGCCAATTAATTGCCTGTCATTTGTTGGCTTTACTGTCACTCTTCTTTGCTCACTTCTTTTTCTTTTTCACTTAACAGATATTTGAGACAGAAAGTGCAGTTAGCATGACTGAAAGGTTAAATCTCTTCTCCAGGAGACCCACAAATCTGCTCCCTGTGCTATTACAGAGTACCAAATGGCTTGAGCATATATCATTTCTAGGTCCTTTGGAAAGAAAATTAGGGCTCTGGTAAGCATTTTCCTTTAGTGTTCCTAATTATTTTTAAATTATGTTCAGAGTTGTCTGGGTGGAAAGTATTTGAAAAAAGAACATGACATTTTTAAAGATTGAAAATATTGAATTAAGTGTACAGTTTTCAGATTACTTAAGTCAGTGTTTGCTTTCTCTCCTGTAACCTGAAACTTTCTAGCTCTTACTTTTATTCAAACAATGCTTTACAAACTAGCATTGGCAAAGGCAGTACCCTGACACACTCATCATAAAGGTGATGGCTATTGACTTTGCCAGTGCTTGTTATGTGAGAGATCTCCATATAACTGGGAGTCATTTGGAGATTCAAAATTGGTGACTTCAAATTTAAAATGCCTTATAAAGTAGTACCTGCATTGCAGATATTAATGCTTGCTTTGAAACCGCTGGCTTGCATCATCAGCGAACATCATCAGCAACAGGGGTTTACACCCATGAGAGTACAAGAAACCATATGGCCATGTGTAGATTAAATACTTCAACTTGCTAAGAGGCCTGCAGAAATCTCCTCCAAGTAATAAAAGAAATAGTACACATTGGTGGTGGGATAAGTCTGAGGTATTCTTGCCAACACTCGATGCCATATCATATTTCCTGGAGTATTCTCTGCGTTGGTGTTGAGGTTCAGGTACACATTTTGGAGGCATGATAGAAAAAACTAAAAAGTAATGATCTGTGAGAACTGTGGACAAGCAATAGATAAGATGAACACACTAGTTTGGAAGTGGTTCAAATTCCCACTGTCGATGGTAGGTCATATTTCTCTTATAAAAATGATCATATCGCCAATTTTTTGTATCTTTTCTCTAACTGTCCTATTCTTTTGCCAAAATAATTCTTTGTGACATTAAATGGCCATCTGATCCACTTAATATGAGGAAGGAAAAACCCAAGAATCGAAGGGTCCACGCTGATCCTTCCATATGCTAAGAGTTCTTTTTTCAATGCCACATTTTGAACTCCATCACTTAGTTGCACAATCCTGTGATGTTTTGCATTGGCACCTCGCCCCTCTTTTCCTGCCACATAGTGTCATTGAAACAGAGGCAGTCAGAGAATACTAGCAATGTCTGTATGCCGTCTCACAGCCTACACTAGGAATGGAAGAATAACAGTTGTGGGCACCATGAAATCTCTGCTCATGAAAGTTGGGATTGCAGGTTTATATTAGCCAGCAAGTCCATTGAAAACAAACTGGCCCTCCCATCAACTATGCAATAGTCAGTAATGCATAACCTTACAAAACGCAGTCTGGCACTTGTGGGTCAACCCTTTCGGGATTTAACTGTTAAGTCAGCAGAGCAGTTCAAAACTCTGGCCGATAGCAGCCCATTAAGACATATTTGTAATTGCCAGACAGCGTAATGCAGAAAAAAACAATACCCCTCATTCCCTGCAGAATCTCAGGCTTTGGCCAACCTTACTAATGCAATCACATTGGAACATATACTGGGGTGGGAGACTTATTTATGCAGCTGGTTTACTGGGTCAGAACAAATGTGACAATACCAGTGATAGAGAGGTGGGCTACAGACATTGGAGAGAAGTTGTCAGAAGATAAATGGACATACTGTTATGCACAGACTGTGCTTGTGTCATCTATTCACAGACAAAGGCTTATACGTTACAAGTTCTTGCATAGAATATACATACCTCCAGAGAGATTGCATAAAATAGGCCCTAAAATGATGACATATGTCAGAGGTGCGGGGTGCCAGATGCTGTTTTTATGCTGCGGGCATGGTCGTCCCCAAGAATTTCTGACTCCTGGCAGGCAATTGATGGGGAGCTTAATAAGATGATGTCATATACATTGCTATTCATCCATTGGTTATGTTGCTTGGATATGTGGCTGATGTTCATAAACCGATCAGACAACTCACTCCTGCTGCTGGCAAGAAGATGAGTGGAACTAAGGTGGTGGCAGAAACCGTGTCCAAGAGTGACAAGATGGATACGACCGGCTGTCTGGTGTAACTCCACTTGTAAAGTATGTGTGACGTTATTACCAGTAAAAAATAAACCTGTAGACATATTTGAGCCATTCTATGATTATTGCAGAAGATATTGGGTGAATTTGAATAACCATGATTATTCTGAATGATAATGTATATTTAAATTGCACCTGACCAGTGTTGGATCAGTTAATACACTGAACAATAAAAGTAATATGGCTTTCTTTTGGTGTGACCGGGATGCCTCTCAATTCTTTGGCTAACACTCTTCATGCGCATTGTTGTGTTATATATCTGGGTCCAAATAACAGAAAGCTTACAGAGAGAGACCATAATACTGGTGGGATGGCGTTCAATGGCAAGGACAAGATTTTAATTTACATGCTTTAAGCTATACCTTTATCTACGTACACCTAGTTATATTACTTGGGCAACGTCCCTTTTAGAGTAACTCCACTTTTTTCATCCCTGAGTTTATCCCAAAAGGATTTATATTATTCCAAAATAGGATCAACCGGCAAAGCTGTCAAATAGTGAGATTCTCTCAAATACAACTAGAGCTAAAAGCATCACTATGAAAAAGTATTAGCAGTAGGAAAATCAAAGGATTTAAATGTATTTACAATTTGGGGAATTGCGGCTTTGAGGTCTCTCTTTTTATTTCATTTTAAACCTGCTTAGTTGCTGTTTCTTTTTTTTCTGCCAATATCTGGTTTTCAGGTATTATTTAAGTGCCAAACGTGAAGTGCTGTGATAGCTTTGACAGTTTTTGTAAGAAAGAACACGTATTTATTCGTGCAGGAACGGGGTCCTGATTAATACATCTTTTAGATTTCCACAATTTAAAATAATCTCAGTAGACTACTAATATAAACGTAGGTCCATATTTACTATATACTTGAGTTGTCCTTTCATCATGCAAGTAGATGCAAGGCAATGCAAGTGCTGAAATGAAATGCATAAAGCCATGAAATCGATTAATGGCTTTGAGTCACTTTTTAGCCTCAGAGTAATGCAAAACAGTGCCTTGTGCTGCCTTGTGTTACCCAGTGTCAGATAGGCATTACATGGGGACAGCATGGGTGTTCCCATACACCCACCCATGTAATTTGTTCCACCCCAGATTTACTAACAGCAGTAAACCGGGATTTGCACCAAATGGTGGACCTACATGAGAGGTGAAACAAATAGAAACATATTTTTTCCTCCTCCTTGTTACTTCCTCTTTCCATTGTGCAGCAGACAGGGACAGAGGAATGCCTAGAGTATTGTTTTGGTCTAGAAAGGTATCCCCTTCCTGCACAAAAACAATCCTGGCTGTAACGCAGGCATCTTTGCAACATAGGGAAAGGGTACCTGGGTTAGCACTAGGTTGCCTGATATGTGTCAGTGCTATGAGCACGCGGAAGGGCTCCATATCTTAATAGATAGGACACATTTCTGCTCTCTCCCTTTCCTGCAATGCAGCACAACACGTTGCATTGCTTAAAAAGTTAATACATCTTGGCCTTAGCTTTCAATAAATTGGAAAGTACACAGCTGACAGCAGCGTAGCAACATGTGCCTTAGTGCAAGCAAATACAATTACTCCAAATTGACTGCTGCTTCGGTGATGATATTTAACAATTATCAGTGTTCGAGGGGACCTCAGGCCTCTGGGCCTTGTGCCACTGCACCTTCTGCACCAATGGAAGTTAGGTCCCTGGCAGTAGGGCGTGGAGGAAACTGTAGCAAAACAGATTCCAAGAGTTTTGTGCACTTCATAGTCTCCTTCTATCTCACCCATCGGGATGTAAAACAACGCATTTCTAATTATCTACAGCACATCACTTTTTAAAAGAGTCTGTATTTCACTTGTTTTCCAGTCCGGCCTGTCTTTTTCGTGTCAGAAATGTTATTTGTTTTTTTTTTCTTTTCCCATCCGTAACTCTTTCAACCGCGTTGGCATCATTTGTCAAGGACAAGGCTGAGAAAATGGGTGCCCGCCTCTCTTTTCTTTTACTCCCCACCCATTCACCCCGAGTGCCCTCCTCCCGCGCCCTACAAAGGCGCCCCAGCCAGCTTTGGGAGAGTCCCACAGTTGCCTGGCTCTTTGCAGACCTCATCCATTGTCCTAACTCGGGGAGAGTTTTGCAATTCAAATGACGGGGACCGCCGGCAAAACCAATAAAGTCGAGGAGCTAGAGACGTGGAGGGACCCTGCCTCACGCTTCCAGAGTGGAAGCAGCTAGAGGCCTTCGGGAAGGGCCGAGGAGCCCCTGAGCAAGAGGCAGGCACTCAGGGATTGAGAGAGCTTTTCACAAGATGAACTCTAAACCAAACATGCCCCCCGTTAAAGCCCTGCCTTAGCAAATACATTTAAGCACATGCAGAATAGATGTGGGCAATCCGTGCCCTCCCCCTCTCTCCCTCCATCCCATTGCCTAGTCTGTTCTGTCAGTGGTGATAGGACATTGTTTTCTCTGTGCGGCCGCCTCGCACTGTTGTGACACTAATCCTATTGCCTTTGTTTAACTTTCTGTGGCAGGTTAAGCAGTCATACGAAACAAGCGATTTCAGGAGTGTCATTATATCCTTTGAGAGTCTCTCTTATTTCCCTAGCGCTTCACGTATACAATGCAGTTAATTCTGGTGATGCTTCAATGAGTTAATATTGCTCTCTTTGGGAAAGATGATTGTGCCTTGGTGGATCTGAACAGTAATAAAAACCCAGTTTCACCAGAATGTCCCTCTTTGGCCTGGGAGTTCTATGGATTGGTAGGAGCTTAAAAGCTCTCGCGGCAGACATATTGTTCTCCTTTGCATGAGACTCTTAATGTCTCAAAATAGAGATGGCAATTATAGAAGCCGTTAGAGTTTGATGCAGGCTTCTGCAATAAAAAGACTAGCCATCCATCTCCAACTAATCTCCTACATGACTACCAATTTGGCTTCAGATCAGCTGCAGCATGGGGACAGCTACCGTAGCAATTGTAAATGGCACCCTGGAACACAGATAAAGAAAAAAAGTGATATTTCTGAGCTTCTCATCCGGTGTTGAATATCTAGCCCTCATCCATACACTCAATTAGACTAAAATGGGACTCAGTGGCAATGTTCTTCACTGGTTCTCTTTCCACCTATCTAACCAACCAATACCAACCACACGGCCTATTTTCACCCCAGAAGACAATGCTGCCACCATGACGTCCATCTAGCCACGGGCCCATTAAGGCCCCTGCCCCCACCACGCCTCCTCCAGAGGGTTGCAACCAGTCGGCGCCATGCTGACACCCATTCTGAATGCCTCCACCTCTTCTGCAACCTTCCCAGGCTCTTGGAAACATGCAACTTGCCTCCTGTTGCTGAAGAAACCTTCAGTGGACCCTTCAACACTTGCCAAATATAGGCCATTCTCCCTGATACCATTTCCGGCCAAGGTCTTAGAGAAAATCAACAACAGACACCTCACTAAATACATAAATGACCACCAACTCCTCAACACCGCTCAGTCTGATTTAAGTCTCAACCACAGCAAGGAAACTATCTTCATTGCAGCAAGGGATGAAATCCTTATGACTGAATGGAGGAGACAGGGCAGCCCTCATCCTCCTGGAATTTTGCACAGCTTCTTAGTCCATGCTCTTCCAACACCTACATGACATCGGAATCCAAGGATGTGACTGATGGATCTGCTCCTTCCTGACTGCAAGGACCCAGTCAGTTAGCCTTGTAACATACACTTTGAGTGCCTACGGCCTCATCTGTAAAGTTCCGCTAGGATCCTTCCTGAGCCCAAACCTCTTAAACACATACATGATAAATCTAGCCAGCATCATCCGCTCTCAAATCGTCTTTTCCGATGCTGATGACACACAACTCATTTTTTACCTCATGGAAAAAGCATCCAGTACCCAGATCAAGTTCAATGCCTACATGACTGAAATTGCCTACTGGATGAAGAAGAACTTTCTGAAGCTCAACACAGGCAAAACAGAAATTGTGATCTTCTGAAGGAGCGCTTCACCATGTGATTCCACCTGGTGGCCAACAGAGGTAGGACCCACAGCCACGCCAACCTTTGCATGCCAAGAACCCCAGGATTTTCAGTAAACTCGATATGTCCACCCAACTTCATGCTGTCACCCCTTGTGCTGCCAAACCTTGAAAATGCTATGGAAGATTTTCAAAAGGCTCTCAATCAGCAGCCATAAAACCGTCACAGGTGCCATTGTCAAAAGCAAGCTGGACCACGGGAATACCTTCTACGCCAGAACGAGCAAAAAATGTACCTGATGGCTGCAGACCGTTCAGAACTTGGCAGCCAGAATCACTCTCAGCATCCTATGCTGCACTCACATCACACCACACCTTAAGAAGCTCCACTGGCTTCTCATACACAAGGGACCACAATTCAAACTCTTCACCTACAATTTCAATGCACTACAAAACACTGGGCCAGCAAACCTCGACAATCAAATCTGCTTTCGCAAACCTTCCAGCAATAACCCAAATAAAGGTAAATCCTGTATCACCCCAGGTCCTGGGCAAGTCCAAGCAGAGACAATGAAAACTGGAAAAAAGTGGGATAAGTTATGTGATTACTTTTCAACAATGACACCATTAATTGAAATTGGAACTAGATTTATTCAGCACAAACATTATATTTTTTTTAAATCATAGTTATGCCGCACCACCACCTCTGGGTATTTCAGTACTGACCTTCCCTTTTCTTTTCCAAAGTACAGAGATGAGGTTACTGTTGTTATGGGCCGAAATGTGTCGACATTTCTGGAAGGAGTCCAACAAAGTTGAATTTAGTTAGAATAAGGGTAGCCAGGATAATAAGAGGCTGATTGGCCCAGAATCCCTTGGCACAAGATGGACTACCTTTAGGTGGAATCTAGAACCATATGACTGATTACAACCACCTCATTAATAACTGGGGAAGATTCCAGGCACGTTAGCTTGTTATCCATCTCACGCTTATGGAAAAGTAGATCCAGTGGTCAGGCCTTCTTCTACATCCCTCCTACAAAATGGAACAACCTGTTGCTACACAGCCTCCTTCTCACTTCTTGAATTTCGCAAGAAGCTGAAGACCTGGCTTTTCAAGTAGGTCCATTAGGCCCTAGGTTTGGCTAGGCCCATGCCTGCTCAATGCAAGGATACCCACATGATTTATAGTGTGTACTTTACAATCTGCATAACATAAAATAATATAATACCACTTCAATCACATGAGGCCTTCATGTCACACAAGCTCCCTGTCACCCGTGGAGTCCTACAGGGATCTATCTTGTCCTCCATCATGTTTAACCTCTACAAACAGCCGCTTGCAGCTCTACTCACTGTCAACAGCATCAGATATCACCAATAAAAAACAAAAAAACATACTTAAATGTCTTTCCTGCTCCAAACATCCAACACCTCAAACATTGCCTGGACTCTACTCGGACTGGGACGCTCAACACCTACCTGAAGATGACCAAAACAAAAGTCCTTCATTTGCCAAGAGCCCTAAGCAGCAACTAACCCAAAGCTGTCTCAACGACATAAACCTGGATGGAGTCAACCCCCTGCTTTAAGTGGATTCACCCTAGAATTAGACCTTACCCTCATAAAGGGCATCTGCCAGCTCTCTATACTAAAGAAATGTAATAATATTCCTCCCAGAAAGTAAGTTCAGATCTGCAGTTCAAGCCTTTGCATTCCTGCATCGGTATGGTAGCAATGCTCTGCTCCACAGCTTCCCATTCTCCATATAAGCCCTGACTAAGGAAAACCTCCACACTTCAGCAAGCCCTATCAAGCACCAAGGCCCTGAAGTCATATGACCCCATCACCCCACCCTGACAGAACTCTACTAATTCCCCTTGTCAGCCTATACCTTCTTCAGAGAAAGCTGCATCATGTACAATGCCATCATAACCAGCACCCCCTATTTGGCTGACAACTTCACTATCTCTAGAGGCTCTCAGCACAGCTGCAGCCAGTGCACCATCCGACTAGATACAAAGAAAGTCAGCATAGGAGGGCAAAAACGGAAAACCAAGGCAACATGCCTTTTCTATCCGTGTATTAAGGATGTGGAACAAAATCCTTATATCCATCAGGAGCACCCCAACCCTGCTCCAGTTTAGGAAGCAGCCAAATGCACAAGTCCTTAATGAACACTACATCATGATGCAGTAACAGTTCCTACTTCAGCTTCAGCTGGGAGTTACTCTTCCCATCACTCACTGCCTTTGTTTGTCTTTGACCCCAGGCACTCCACTGCCTTTATGCAAAATTCTCACTTTTCAAATGCCACAAACTTGCGTACATACATACGTGCATACATACATATCTAAAAAAAAGTAATTCATTGCTAGAGATCTCCCTTGAAATGAGAAGTTGAAAGGGCAGCAAGGAGATCCGCAAATTGGCACTAAATAACAGGCATGAGGAAATCACACCCAACAAATATTGCTCAAGATCCAAATGATTCATATTTAGAATTCAGACTTTTCAATTCGAAAGTAAAATATCAACAGAGTCATTAAAGGTCTATGATTTTTTTCAATAAATGTACTTTTTAATTTAGAATAAGAATCACTCAGTTCAGTTTGCTTAAGATTCAAAATTCAAAAGGCAGCAGGTTTACAAGACACTCCATCAGTGGAATCCCAGATATCAACTCTTTCCGCCACAAAACATGTACATGCCAAGTTTGTGCCTTCAAAACCTGACAACGTTTTTAGGAAATGCCCTTTAAGCTAACAAAATGTTTCCTCTTATCTGTAAGACCTAGGGAGAAAGAGGAAGAGTCTGGAAAATCGCACCATCAGCGTCCACTCATACTGGCTGCATTTACTTATTGTGCCATGGGCCGCTCGTTTAGCATAGGTACCGAGATAGGAAAGTGAAGTGCAATGGTTGTATCTCTCAAGCTCACCCATGCAACACAAAACCAGATTTGAAATGGCATGAAAATAAAGGAGTTACTCTTTCATTAATACTCAGGCTAAGCAGATAGTGCTACGTTAGAAGAGCAAATGTATTACACTTAAGGGCAGATGTAAGAAACGTTGTGCTACATCCAATGCAGCGCTACTTTTCTTGCGCCCCCTACCACCTCCCTAACGCCCCTGTGTTTGCACCGTATTTAACATACGGCACACCATGGCGGTAGGTAGGGAACTAGCATCCATATGTTTGACACTGGTTTGGTGCTTTGCAGGATTAGCGTAAAAAATGTTGACGCTAATCCTGCGAAGCACATAGAGGCCCATTCTAAATAATGGTGTGCCTCCTTTTAACGTCTGCTCTGTGCAGGCATTAAACATGCTTCGTTCGGCCACATTAGCAGTTTTTGAAAAAATTACGCTAATGTGGCGCAAGGAGGTGCTAAGCCCTCCTGAATCTGGGTCTTAAAATAGCAGAAGGTCTGGTAGCCACATCTTTTGTCTGTAGTAAGTTCCTCGATTACAGGGGTCTAACCAACACAGTATCCTCCCCTAATAGCTTCCTTCTTAGTGACAAGAATGTGACTCTTCAGGATATCCCACTGTGGAGAATAATAATACCTACCTGTGACATCACTTTTTCACTATTTCACTGTGGTTATCTATCACCTTCGGGAAATGTTGTGCTTTGCCCACCTAAACTAAGCTAAACTAGCCTAAGCTATAAATTAAACCAACAACAGGAGCAGTAAAGCTCACCCTTCATTGTTGGCCAACCATGGCAGTAGACTACAAAAGAGCTTACTAGAATCCCCTCTCAATGACACTTGAGAACACAACTGTGCTAAAGGAGAAGTGTTACTACAGGTTACGTAACTTTTCATATTTCATGACTCCATGTGTGTGGCTCCGAGATTTTGTGATTAACAAGAAATAGTTCTCCCAAACAGGTGTAATTTTACACAAACGAAAGAGCACGTGTAATCACTTAAAATAAAAACAAAAAAAACAGATAATGTGCATGTTTGCAGAGGACAGTAATGTGAGTTGATCCTCATAAGCAGAAAGGAATGGAAGATGTGGTGTCCTTTTTAGAAAAGAGTACACAGATATACATCCACTGCCAGAATAGGATGCAAGCTCCTGCATATGATCTCTGGAGGGAAAACCTATTCACGGCCTCTTCTGAATGTGCTGCCAGGAACCAGGTGATAGAGCGTTCCGTACTAATAAATTACCTGTATCTGGACGCTCTTAGGTCGATGAATCTTTTGACCAAGTGGGGCTCTCTTCATCCGAGAGTAATCAATTTAATCAATCAATAATCAATAACGAACATAAGCAATGCCCTGATCAACATAACACTTTACAATTAATCCAGAAAACATTTCGGCGAACCATGACCTTCCGGCCATGAATAACCACACCAGTTTATTCAAAGTTAATGAATTTATTTCCCTATATTAACAAAGCTAGCACGATATAAATGTGTCTCAACACCAAATGATATATGTAAATGAACGTTAATAGCTGTCCATAACGGCGAAAAAGATGCAATCTATGCAGTATTTGAATAACAATGCATTCGATGATAGCAACGCAAACCACTAAAACTATAATCTGTAATGGGCTAATTGCATACATTAGTCAGCATAACAAGGTCTCAAATTGCATCGTGCGACAAATGAATCCTCATCTAACCTCAAATTAGCATCTGCATGTGGGATTTCATGCAAAAACAATTTAGCAACATTAATTTGGAAAACTCCTAACTAGGGCTCTTAACTAGGGCTCTTACCAAAAATCAGCAGTTGGTTACCTAAAAAGAAACACAATGCAATTGTACATTTTTATCCTTTCATATTTACCAAATTCAATCAGCATTCAAGGAAGTCTTCGTCTCACAGGTACCGGATTCATCAGCATGGGACGGGGGCAAAGGGGCAGGGTGGACGGGGCAATTGCCTCACAGCGGCAAGATAAAAGGACAAAACTACTACTTCATGCAAAGGGATGAATCAAAGTTAAAGTCTCTAGGGCGAGAATTACTTAAAGTCTCTTTCTCTCGATTAGAGAAAGCATCAAAGTCTCATTCAAAATGGCATCGAACATCAATTGGCATCGTAGAAGATGGCAAAATGACGAAGTCGGCAAGATGGGCCATAATGGCTGCAATGGGCAATAATGTTCGATAGGTAATGTCCATAATGTCTGTAAATGGCGGGTAATGGCTGCTTTCTCCTTGTGCACCTGGTTTAAATAGACAACAGTTCAAATCCAGTAGGGCCTTCCATTGGAGGGTTCATAGGTTGGCTTCAAATTGTCCAATCAAAAACAACAATTCACAAGCTTCTACCTAGGCATACATTATCCTTGGAGTCGGGAACGTAAGTTGCAACATATTTTACCAATTAACTCACTTTCAGAGCTTCCATTGTCTGCACCTGCAGATTGACCTTGGAGCAAAGAAGAAGATGCCAGGCTGGCACGAAACCTTAAAGATAAGCATGTGAACCGATCTCACTGGAAAAGTACAGCTTCAAGCAAGAATACACGTTCTATTAGCACATTGGAAAAATACGAGCATCTAAACCGTGAGACAAGGCAACTAGGCCAAAGCCTCCACTAAAGTTATGCTAAGCTAAAACATTTCAAACAAGCAAATCATGGCACACGTTTACGGTTATGCCAAATTAATACAATTCTAATACATCACGTTATATAAAGCACGCTTATAAATGTTGGCGAACTACTCTGAGGGCACATTTGTCCCCGTACAATCTTTATTAGTTCGGTCAAAGTCACACTTGATTATTACAGCACTACGTTTATGCGCTAATAAATGTAAAACCTTCATTTCTGCGTCATCAATCCCTCCTCTGATGACTACTTGTCATCACACAAAACTATTCCCACAAATTTTATTCCATTAAAATTCTGTCAGTTCTCTTTGCCTTTTAACTCCCCTTGTTCTTGCCTTGTATTCTTCTGCCATTCTTTTCATCATTTTCTCTTCCTTCCTTCTCTTAATTCTTTCCATGATCATTAATATTCCCCTCTTTATTCCCCAAATCCCAAGTATGCAAATCAGTACTATTAATATTCCCTGTATTATTTTTAATAATATTCCATTCCAAATGCCACCAAGCCAATTTCCCACTGAAGCAATTCCCTTTCCAACCTTCTCCCAAACTCCTGGTTCTTTCAATTCCTTCAAGTCTGCACTCTCTTTCGTTAAATTTGCAAGCATTGTTTTAATCTTCACACTGTGGTCTGGTATATACGTGCAACAGTGACGCGCACCAAGCATTTTGCAAACGCCGCCATCCTTTGCTAAAAGAATATCTAGGGCAAGCCTGTTTTGAAGAGTCATAGCTCTTTCTGCTGCAAATTCAGCATCCATCAGGATTATAGCACCTGAAAACTTTGTCAACATGTTATCCACTATAGTAGACAACTTTCTTATTTTGATGGAATTCAACACAACTCCCAATGAAGGAATCATGGCTCCAAATATATCTCCTACCACAGCAGCTGCGGTCTCTCTTTTCTGGATACGATGAGATCCATGCGTCTTTGGAATCACCGATAGGTCATCCAGTTGATAAACCTTTGGGAACACTATACCCAAATAACATCTCCCCCACCATCCCTTTGGAAGACGATAATAGGCATTATGCCCACAAATGTAATATACACCCGGTATGACAGGGTCAAGTCCGTTCAGCATGAATGTCCATTTGGCCTTAAAGATAAACGTATGTTTACATTCACTCGCACCCACAAAAATGTTATCATAATAAGACTCACCACGATATATACAAAATTTCCCTACATGCCAAGCATCTAAAGCTATTCTCCCTTGTGTTTTTATTGCGGCAAAAGCATAATTATCTACTGAAGTCCTCTTATTTAGCTCATTTTCTAATTTTGCATTCATTTGTGCCCTTCTATCATCTGTGCGATCTAAAAAGCTAATTTCTACTGTAGAGAGCGAGCAGGTAAGGTTTTCCCTATGAGCGTGAGCTGTTTCAAAAGGTTGCATTGGCTCGAAAAATTCCCTCATTATTTTTGCATCACAATGTTTAGCAATCTGGCTTAGCTGCGTGATTATAGGAACATATGCAAAGGTAACATCATAATTTTGAATAAAAATACTGTATGTTGGTTTGACCATAAAATCTAGAAGTTACTAAACTACATGTAATCCCATATGTAAGAGGCATGTGGTGATAAGTCACCCCTTCCGTTACCGATGTCGGTATCTGTGTACACACATAACAATCTTTCGCATCCATAGTCTCAACATATTCTGTTAGTAGGCAATAGAAAACATTATACGAAAGTTCCTTCTTATCATGCAAGTGTCTCTCATCTAATTCTAGTCTTTTCAATGCAGTTAGTTCAGTGACAGCAATAGGAACAGAAGTAGAAGCATCAATTTTCTCATTCTCACCCTTACCACTCATTCCAAGCACTATTGCCATTATTATCAGTACACATGCAATTATCAAGCCTATACACGCATATTTACAATATTTCACTCTACTGTTTTGTGTCATGATCTGTATAGAATCAGAGAGCTAGAAGCACTTATAAAAGAAACGATTTAGCAATTTGTTACAAAGCTGAACGAGCGCAATGTTCACACAGTTCTCTTCAGGAGCCCAGTCACTTATCGGTTAGCAGCATTTGTCTCAATTCGGCAATAACTCAGTCTTTTTTTTTTTTTTTTTTTTCTTTCAGTTGGCAACGTTATCTCAAATCGGGTTCAAGAGTCAATCAGGTTATCAAAGTCTTATCAAGTTAGCAAATGTCTCGTCCGGTTTAGCAATGTCTCAGCTGGTTGTATCACGTTAGATTATAGCAAGCAATGTCATTTATCAGTTTTTTTTTTTCTCTCTCTTTTTTTTTTTTTTTTTTTTCAGTCAATAGCGTCCATAAAACTTTTCTTTTCTATTGGTATCTCTTCTTCTTCGTTCTGGAGGCTAAGAGATACAAATTCGTCAGTCCAATCGTCATGGACTACATATGCCCATTCTGGACCGGAGTATCTCCTGTTTGGTATCCTTTTCCTTTTCAATTTTGCATCTCTCTTTGATTCTGCCTCACTGGTACTTTCCTCTTTGGCCAAGTCTTTTTCTTCACTTGATGCTGGTACCACGACAGACACTTCCTTTCTTTTCTCTTTCACTCTTGGCCCTTCACTGTCGTTCAATGTTTCTCTAGTTCTTACTTTTACTGGTAATATACTTGGTCTTTTCTTTGCGCTGTGTCCACTTGATGGACCTGCGATCTCTTCTGAAGAAGTTTGAACAGTTTCGTTCTGTTCTGCCTTGTCCCCTCCTTCTGGGGAGTCAATCAGGTTTTCCTTTTCTTTTTCTGTACCGTCTGCTTCTGGGAAAGCCCTCCTCTGATCAGGCTCTCCTGCTTCTTCACCTCTTTCGAGCCCTTTGTCACCGTTACTTTCTTCAGGCTCTTTGTCACTTTCAGCTGCTTCAGGCTCTTTGTTACCTTCAGCTGCTTCGTCGCTGTCTGAGGCTTCTCCTTGGTCTTCCCCAAGTGAATCGGTTGTTTCGTCCTCAGAGAATATTTCTCTCTCCTCTATTTCTGCCTGTTCGCTTCTAGTTCTGTTTTGCTCTGTCTCAGCGCTCGGCACTTTATTATCAGGTACTGGCAGTTTCAGCGCTTCTACTTCCTCATCTGTGGGACACAACACTTTCTTTGTGTGACTGGCGTGAATCCAGTTGGGAACTCCCGCACACTTCACAGCGGTAGTGGTCGTCAGGATCACTTGGAAAGGGCCTTTCCAACGGGGTTCCAGACACGACTTCCTCACGTGCTTCTTTACCATGACCCAGTCACCTGCTTTCAGTGTGTGTCCTGGACCTTGGATCGGTGGCAAGGTGGTTGCTTCCACCTGGTGAGAGAAAGAGCGAACCACGTCAGCCAGACCTTTGCAGTAGTCTAACACCATATCATCTGTAATATTCAAAAGCGCGTTTGCGGGAACTGCAGGAAGTCTCATGGCCCTGCCCATGAGAATTTCGTGCGGGGACAATCCAGTCTTTCTGTCAGGGGTGTTTCTCATTGACATTAACACCAAAGGCAATGCATCAGGCCATTTCAAATTTGTCGATGCACATATTTTCGCCATTCTTGATTTCAGTGTACCATTCATTTGTTCCACCAGTCCTGAGGCTTCAGGGCGATAGCTACAATGCAGTTTTTGCTCAATGTTCAGCGCTGCGCAAAGTAACTTTATCACCTCGTTATTGAAGTGACTTCCCCTATCTGATTCTAAAGAGATCGGGAATCCGAAACGTGGTATCAACTCCCTCAACAATAGTTTCGCAACTGTAAGGCTGTCATTTCTACGTGTGGGGTATGCTTCAATCCAATGACTAAAAATGCACACAATCACCAACACATACTTCAGACCTCCATGCACAGGCATCTCAATAAAGTCCATCTGCATTCTGCTGAACGGGCCTCCGCCCTGCCAATGTGGCTCATGTTCACAACTGTTCCCTTTCCTGGGTTCATCTGCTGACAAATGACACAACGATGGCAAACTGCTTCTGCAACTTGACGGAATCTGGGGTTAAACCAATCAGTTTTAAACAATCTTATCATGGCATCTCTCCCTAGGTGAGCCTGCCCATGATAGAACCGCGCTAGCTGCGATAAGAGACTATTTGGTAAAACAAATTTTCCCTCATTTGAAACCCATAACTCATCTGGCCTCTTTGTACATTGTGACTTAATCCAGGAAGCTCTTTCCTCCTCCCTGACGCTATTCTGTAATGCTTTTAGTTCATCCATTGTATCTACGACCTTCAAGGCAAATGCTTCAGCTGGTTCGAGCTCTGGCTCACTTATCAAATTCCATTCATCCCTGAGCAATATACAGTTCAAGGCACAAAATCTTGCGACCTGATCCGCATATGCATTTCCCAGGGAAACATAGTCCTGTCCTTTTGTATGAGCACTACACTTTACCACTGCAATTTCGGCTGGCATCTGAATATTCCCTTATTCTCTCCCCGTTTTTCACTGGGGACCCTGAAGAGGTCAGAAAACCTCTCTGTGACCATAGTTGACCAAAGTCGTGCACAATTCCAAACCTGTACTGACTATCAGTGTAAATGGTAACCTTCATCAATGTAGACAGTTGGCATGCTCTTGTAAGGGCTACAAGCTCTGCTACTTGTGCGGAATAGACTCCTTGAAGCCAGGACGCTTCCAAGACACCTGTTACAGTACATACAGCACATCCTGCTTTCAATATTCCCAATGCATCTCTTAAACATGACCCATCAACAAAAACAATTTGGTCATTTTCATCAAGCTTAGTATCCTTAATGTCAGGTCGAGGTTTTGTGCAAAATTCAGTCACCTGAAGGCAGTCATGCTCGACGTCTTCAGCGTTCTCAATTTCAGCATTTTCACCGGGAAGCAAGGTTGCTCGATTCAACATAGTGCACCTTTTCAGCTGCACCTTTGGTGAGCCCAGAATTATTGTTTCATACCTTGTGAGTCTTGCTCCAGTCATGTGTTGCGTTCGGGAGCGGGTCAAAAGTATCTCAACTGAGTGAGGGACCATGACTGTTAATGGGTGTCCCATCACTATTCCTTCACTCTGAGTGAGGCTGATACCAACTGCTGCTACGGCGCGCAAACACCCTGGCAGTGCTGCTGCGACCGGATCCAAAGTAGCTGAAAAATACGCTACTGGTCTGTTTATGCCACCATGGGCTTGGGTCAAGACAGATAAAGAACATGCATCACGTTCATGACAAAACGATGTGAAAGGCTTTGTGTAATCAGGCATACCTAAAGCTGGAGCCCTGCACATGCATTCCTTTAATTCAATAAAAGCATCCATCTCATCTCCTTTCAGCTCAATTTCATCCAAGGCATCCTTCTGGGTCAGTTTCAGTAAAGGCTTTGCTAGAGTTGAGAAGTTGGGAATCCACTGGCGACAGTAGCTCACCATCCCCAAAAACTTCCTCACCTCCCTCCTCGTCTTTGGTGGACTCATTTGAAATATACTTGTTATTCTTTCCTTCATTATTCTCCGTGACCCTTTCTCTATTTGATGACCCAAATATTTCACCTTCTTCTGACAGAACTGCAACTTTGAAGGAGACACCTTGTGTCCATTCCTTCCCAAATGGTTCAGTAGGGCAATGGTGTCGGCTGTGCAGCCACTTTCTGTCTTAGATGCAATCAGTAAGTCATCAATGTACTGTACTAGGGTTGACTCAAATGGCAATTCTAACGCTTCCAAGTCTTTCTTTAGAATCTGATTGAAAATTGACGGTGACTCAGAAAACCCTTGAGGAATTCGACACCAACTGTAAACTCTGTCTAAGAATTTGAAACAAAAGAGAAATTGGCTGTCCTCATGAAGAGGCACCGAAAAGAATGCTTGTGACAAGTCGATGACTGAGAACCACTCGGCATCGCAAGGGACTTGAAACATTATCACAGCTGGATTCGGTACTACAGGGCAGCATTTAACTACGATGTCATTTACTTTCCTCAAGTCCTGCACGATTCGGACCTTTCCACTTGGCTTTATTAGTCTCATGATTGGTGAATTATATGGACTGCTTAACACTTCTTTCAGTACTCCCTGTTTTACAAACTCGTCAATGAGTTGGGCCACTTTCATGAGGGTGTCTTGTGCCATATGGTATTGTGGGATCTGGGGAAAGGTTACATTGGGTTTTACGGTCACTTTCACTGGTTCCACTCCTTTCACCAATCCCACCTCTTTTCCTGTCATATCCCACACTTCCTTTCCGACTGTTTCCCGTAATTCAGCTGGAATATCTTCTTCAGTTATCATTGGAAAAAGGTTAATCAGAGGATATTCTTCATCGACAGTTTCCATCTCATCCCCTTCTACACTGTCCTCTTCTTCCCCATCACTGCTCGTCTGAATTCTAATTCCATCGTTCGAACACATAATCGAACATCCCAATTTGCACAATAGGTCTCTCCCTAACAGTGCTATCGGGCTTGAGTCACATACCACAAAACTATGTGACCCTTCATAGTTACCAATTCTGACTTGTACTGGATCTGTGATTGGGTTCGTCAGGTGCCTGTTTGCTACTCCCACTACTTGAACTGTTCTCCCTGAGAGTGGCAAATTTGGTACTTCAATGCTCCTAACAGTTGAACGTGTGGCTCCTGTGTCAACCAAGAATGAAACACGATGATCCATAACTCTTCCCTCCACATATGGACCCTTTTGATCAACTTCCAAGGATGCTGCAAGCACACAATTTCCCTCCTCATCTGAACTTTCACTCTCCCATACATTGTTTATTCCATTCTCACTGTGTAATGGGAACTGTTGTACTGTGCCATTTGTATTTATCACCTGACCCGAGACCTGTGGAGGAACCATCGCTTGCTGCTGACTCATTGGTGCCAAAGGTACTTGCATTTGCTGATTAGGTACCATGGGAAACTGCTGTTGCATTGGCTGCATTTGCGTCATCTGCATACGGGGCATCTGCATCTGCTGCGGCTGCACGGGCTGTAATCCCTGCAGCTGATTTATGGTCTGGAAATTTGGGTTTGGACCTCTCATTTTCGGTCCCCTCATTGTCTGGAATGCATTGACATCATTGTTTTGCTGACCAACACCTGCACCTTCCTGCACCACCATCGGACACTCGCGTTTCCAATGCCCGACGATTCCGCACACGTGACACGGCATCACCCTTTTCATTGCCTGCACACCATTCGGAATCGCAACAGTGTTCAAATCCGGACCATTACTCCCAAAGCCTCCTCTGCCTCTGCCTCTCGCCTGTGGCTGAAACACCATATTTCCCTGCGGCTGCGGCTGTGGTATCTGCTGTTGAAACCCTTGCAACCCTTGCAACCCTTGCAAACCTGTCTGAGCTGCTTTAAGTTGCATCATCATCACTTTCTCTTTCAACCTTTTCTGTTTCACTTCAATTTCGTCGCTACAGTATTTCGCATAATTCAACACCTCATCAATCGGTTTCGACTGCCAACAAATCAAATGCGTCTTTATCATCTGACTTATCTCTGTTCTCAACCCTTCCACAAATCTAAACACAAAATGAAGCATATCCTTCGCCTCTATTGTTTCCGTGCCACTGTAGTTCTTGAACGCCTTCAACAATCTCTCATAGTAACCATGAATCGAATCTTTAGCCTCTTGGGCAGTTCGACCAATCTTCTGCCAATCCACATTTTTCGCGGCCACCTTCGTCTTCAAGTGCTCAATCACCTTATAGTACAAGCTCATTACCATAGGTGATGGTGCACCCGTATCCCTGTCTCTCTCTGGTTCACTTGTCGGCCAACCTACAGCCCTTTTGCAGTCTTCCCACAAATCTGCCGGAACCACAATCTCAAAGAGGGTGTTCAGGTCTTCCCAAAGACATTTTGCAAGCTTCACAAACCTATCAGTCTGTTGATACCATTCAATCGGTTTCTCTCTCAGTTTGGGAAAATCATCCGTAAAAGACTGAATGTCGCTTCTGTGCCACGGTACATGTATTAATTTTCCCCCTGCTGTCTCCCTCATTGGTAACATGGTTATTGCATCACTACTCTGTGGTCTTTTCTCCTTGTGCTCTGGGACACTGTCTTTCCTCTTTTCCTTTTTCTTTGCCCATCTGCTCTCCCATTTGTCTAAGCACCTCCACACTTGTGCACTCTGCAGCAATTCTCTAAGGTGCGTTTTCATGCCTGCTGACCTCATATGTTCAAAGTCTGTGGTCCCGAAATCCAATCTATAGCTCCTGCTCAAGTGTTTTGTCTTGTCTATCTCAACCCCGTTTTTGTCGGCTATTTCTTGCAACCTTCTATGTACCTTGTTCACTTCTCTCGTAATCCTGGGACATAGATACCTCAGCTCTTCTTCCGAGTAGGACTCTAACCTATTCAAACCCATAGTCCCTTCCACCAATTCTTCTGCCTCCATGTTCAACCTGACCCTATTCAGATAGTCTTCTCCCTTCCCACTGGCTGAGCTTTGTGTGGAATTCAGACTGTTGAACCACTGTGTCAGCTGTTGCGCATTCAACCCCATCAGTGTAGCATTCACGTCGACTGCCATTGATGGTTGCGGCAACTTTTCAGTGTTCGATGATAGCGGTATCATCAGTGGGGGACTCGACCTCACCACTGTTGACTGAGCACATATAGGACTAAACTCCATCAAGGACCCAGATCCAGTTGGCTGAGCCGCTATCGGAGTTGTCTCTGGAGTGTTTTCTATGCACCTCCTTTCCGTCCTATTCTGCACCACTGATCCTTGACCGCTCATACCTCAGTTAGGCTGAATGTACAAAGGTACCGGTGGACCTACAGTAATGGGTAGGGATATCGCATCTGGGTTCTGTCCATTCCCCAGGTTTTGAGGCATGTTCATTCCCACACTATGGGTCATCATTGCCGGCATGCCCGTCTGACTCCCCGTCATCTGAGCATGTGCGGTTCCCCCCTGCATCTGCTTTTGAGGCATCAAAAGCTGGGTTGATTCAGCTTGTGCCAATGTTGGGTTGCGACCATTCTGTACTCCCATTACGGTTGGATCTAGAATCATTCCCGTACCGTTGTCACTGCTGTAGTACCTTGGGACCTGCGACTGATAATTTTCTGCTGTTTTCAACATAGGCACATCTGGATATATTCTCCTAACCTGCGGTATCTGCGGGGTGAACAGTAAACTCGGGTCCTTAGATCCCGATGGTGTTTCTGAATTCGGAGTTTCATTATTCTGTACCGGTGCCGGAGGGGCAGAACTGGTACTTGGACCTTGTTCACTCTCTGCATAAGGTGGTGGACGGTCGTTCAGCAATTGCATGATGAACTCGTCATCCTCTGACTCATCTTCCTCTCTATCTTTGGAACACCTCCTGTTTGTTTTACAGGTAGCTTTCTTGCCTGTCGCCTCTTCTTCCTTAGCAATTGCGGGAAACAATTTTATCCCCTGCAATATATCTGACCTCCACACCTTCTGTGCATTATTCCACCTAGCGTCCGCTAGTGTCTTTTCTTCCTTTCTTACCCTGGTCTCGAACTTCTTTTGCTGTTGCTGTCTAGCCATTAGTTCCCAAATCGCTAGAGCCTCAAACTGTGCTGGCCTTGGAGGTACCTTCATGTCGTACATCGCGAATCTCAAATTCTCTAGGATCCTTATATTGAATGTCCCATGGATTGGGAACGCTACGCTCCCATGTTTCTCTGTCAGCTTGTGCCATTGCTTTAGCCAAAGGCACGGAGCTACCCCCCTTTCCTCCATTACAATGTAAGCTGGTGTGCCTTCGGGTGGCGTCTCCTCTCCTACGCTCGCTTTAATGTAAGACTCCCCTTTCATCGCACTCTTTAATGCTTTAAAAAAATTCATTTTCTCGTCTTTTATTTCACAAAATTTGTAATCAATAAGTGACTTTAATTCCCGGAATACTCTTCGCTTGCCTTTCCCCTTCCAATCGAGCCCCACGGACTGCGTCCAATCCGTGCGCGACCCTTCTCTGCAACCAACCTATCCCAGCGCGGCTCCTAGTGACGTCACACTCACACACACTGCGGCTGACAAAGCCTCGCAGCTTGTCCTCCTTCACTCAGCTCCTCTCGTAACAACTTCTAGCATGTATCGCGAGCAACCAAATAATAATAAAACAGATCTGTCGGTTTACTACAGGAAGGGTAACACAATCGCTTCAGGACCTTAGGGATTTTTCACTAGCCTCGGCAGTTATTCCATCTTTCTCGGTTCCCACTTTCGCAAGCAAAACTGACCCGCAGACTCTGCTCTCAACTTGTCAATGATCTATTCTAGTGCACTTAGAATTTGTAAAAGCCCGAAGTCGAAGTTTCTTTCACTCCCTTAACACACGTACCGACTCGTTGACCACGCCCGGTCAACCTATTAAACCGACCAGACCACAACATAAAACAAGTGTCTCATACACTTTTCAACATACTCCGGAGTCTCTTGACCTCGCAGGGCCCGTCTCAACAACAACAACCACGTGGACCTTTTTCCTGCACAAAGCGCCACATGCACATGAAGTTCGACGACTTCCCTACTCTCACACTCGGAGTCGCACCTCCGCTATTCTCTAAAATCCTCGCAACCTTTTCAAACAACCTGCGGCAATAAGCTGTGCAAGCACAAAATCCTAACTTCACTCATACCGTCACTAGTACCGCCAACGCCGATTCCACACCTCCATTCTCTCCATTCGCAAGCTCCGAGATCCCGGGAAAGTCGCGGGGGACTTAGGGCATCATCATTCTCTCAATCTGTTTTACCCAAGAAAAATCTAATTCAACACCATATACCTCTCGAGTGGGGTCCCAAAGAGCGAAACCGTCAATTCAACACCATGTACCTCTTGAGTGAGGGGTCCCAAAGGGCGAAACCGTTACCTCTCGAATGGGGTCCCAAAGGGCGTAACCGTCCTCTGCTACCATCTACTGATAGATCGTTCCGTACTAAGAAATTACCTGTATCTGGACGCTCTTAGGTCGATGAATCTTTTGACCAAGTGGGGCTCTCTTCATCCGAGAGTAATCAATTTAATCAATCAATAATCAATAACGAACATAAGCAATGCCCTGATCAACATAACACTTTACAATTAATCCAGAAAACATTTCGGCGAACCATGACCTTCCGGCCATGAATAACCACACCAGTTTATTCAAAGTTAATGAATTTATTTCCCTATATTAACAAAGCTAGCACGATATAAATGTGTCTCAACACCAAATGATATATGTAAATGAACATTAATAGCTGTCCATAACGGCGAAAAAGATGCAATCTATGCAGTACTTGAATAACAATGCATTCGATGATAGCAACGCAAACCACTAAAACTATAGGGCCTCATTATGACCCTGGCGGGCGGCGGAGGCCGCCCGCCAGGATGCCGCCCTCCATAATACCGCTCCGCGGTCAGAAGACCGCGGAGGGTATTATGAGTTTTTCCCTGGGCTGGCGGGCGGTCTCCAAAAGACCGCCCGCCAGCCCAGGGACAAACTCCCTTCCCACGAGGATGCCGGCTCGTAATCGAGCCGGCGGAGTGGGAAGGTGCGACGGGTGCTACTGCACCCGTCGCGTATTTCACTGTCTGCTACGCAGACAGTGAAATACTAGCGGGGCCCTATTATGGGGGCCCCTGCAGTGCCCATGCCATTGGCATGGGCACTGCAGGGGCCCCCAGGGGCCCCACGACAATCCTTACCGCCATCCTGTTCTTGGCGGGCGAGCCGCCAGGAACAGGATGGCGGTAAGGATTGTCAGAATCCCCTCGGCGGCGCAGCGAGCTGCGCCGCCTTGGAGGATTCTTAGGGGCAGTGGAAAACCGGCGGGAGACCGCCGGTTTTCCCGTTCTGACCGCGGCCAAAGCGCCGCGGTCAGAATGCCCAAGGGAGCTCCGCCGGCCTGTCGGCGGTGCTCCCGCCCCCGTTGGCCCTGGCGGTTCTCTACCGCCAGGGTCATAATGAGGCCCATAATCTGTAATGGGCTAATTGCATACATTAGTCAGCATAACAAGGTCTCAAATTGCATCGTGCGACAAATGAATCCTCATCTAACCTCAAATTAGCATCTGCATGTGGGATTTCATGCAAAAACAATTTAGCAACATTAATTTGGAAAACTCCTAACTAGGGCTCTTACCAAAAATCAGCAGTTGGTTACCTAAAAAGAAACACAATGCAATTGTACATTTTTATCCTTTCATATTTACCAAATTCAATCAGCATTCAAGGAAGTCTTCGTCTCACAGGTACCGGATTCATCAGCATGGGACGGGGGCAAAGGGGCAGGGTGGACGGGGCAATTGCCTCACAGCGGCAAGATAAAAGGACATAACTACTACTTCATGCAAAGGGATGAATCAAAGTTAAAGTCTCTAGGGTGAGAATTACTTAAAGTCTCTTTCTCTCGATTAGAGAAAGCATCAAAGTCTCATTCAAAATGGCATCGAACATCAATTGGCATCGTAGAAGATGGCAAAATTACGAAGTCGGCAAGATGGGCCATAATGGCTGCAATGGGCAATAATGTTCGATAGGTAATGTCCGTAATGTCTGTAAATGGTGGGTAATGGCTGCTTTCTCCTTGTGCACCTGGTTTAAATAGACAACAGTTCAAATCCAGTAGGGTCTTCCATTGGAGGGTTCATAGGTTGGCTTCAAATTGTCCAATCAAAAACAACAATTCACAAGCTTCTACCTAGGCATACATTATCCTTGGAGTCGGGAACGTAAGTTGCAACATATTTTACCAATTAACTCACTTTCAGAGCTTCCATTGTCTGCACCTGCAGATTGACCTTAGAGCAAAGAAGAAGATGCCAGGCTGGCACGAAACCTTAAAGATAAGCAGGTGAACCGATCTCACTGGAAAAGTACAGCTTCAAGCAAGAATACACGTTCTATTAGCACATTGGAAAAATACGAGCATCTAAACCGTGAGACAAGGCAACTAGGCCAAAGCCTCCACTAAAGTTATGCTAAGCTAAAACATTTCAAACAAGCAAATCATGGCACACGTTTACGGTTATGCCAAATTAATACAATTCTAATACATCACGTTATATAAAGCACGCTTATAAATGTTGGCGAACTACTCTGAGGGCACATTTGTCCCCGTACAATCTTTATTAGTTCGGTCAAAGTCACACTTGATTATTACAGCACTACGTTTATGCGCTAATAAATGTAAAACCTTCATTTCTGCGTCATCACAGGTTAAGACATAAAGGGCTATTGATGTGCTCAGTCATGTCTTTGTGAAGTAGCGTTTAATCGTTGGCTGCCAGCCGTGCAAGGGAAACCTTCAGCAACTGACAGGACTTGGAATAAAAGATGCAATAAACTGATTTTAATTTACTGAAAAAGACAAGAAAAAAGTTTGACAAAGACATTGAAGGCATGCTCTTTTCGCGCTTTGAGAGGAACGCTGAACTGAAAAGCGTGAAAAATATTCTCCTCAGCATTCAGAGGGAGTGAAAACTAGTCAAGGTTCACATCGCTGCTAAAGCAACAGAAATGCCAGGAAAAAAAGCTTTCTCCACGGGGTAGTTAATTATTTGGCAAAGCCAAAACATTGGCATGTGCTGTTTGCTTCCTGGTTTCTATAAAAGGTTACTTTTGTGGAAACTCTTCCTTGTCAATGGTTCTCAGCGCTTGAAGATATTGGCGCCACCAATCACTTGTGAAGAGTGGTTGCAGGAAACCAAAAGGACTGAAAAAAACCTGCAAAAATATTGTGTTCGGCTTTCAGAACTGATCTGTAGCTTTAACTACTCCATTGTTCGACATTTTGAGATTTTCCAGGCAAATATTGTGAATTACGCATTCTTTCCAACAGCAGTGGATTTATTTTTGGGAAGAATTTGGACTGAGACTATGTGGGCAGAGACTTTAGTGTTCTATTTGTCTGCATTTCATGGTGCCTTTGAGTTTACTCTTCCACTAAGACCTCAACCTACTAAAAAATGTGAAAATTAACAAACGACCAACGCTATTTACAGTGAAACCAGTGCTTAATTTGAGCCGTGGTTTCCGAAGCAGGGCACCGGAACTTACTTCTGGGGCCGGCACTTATTATTTTGCCTCAAGCATTTCCTGCGAGCACAGAGGGAGAGAAAAACAAAAAAGCGTCACAAAGGGAGAAAGCAAAGAGCTGCAAGAGTGAGCTGAAGAGTCAAGGAGTGGCTGTAAACGGATTAAAAAGGCCCGAGATGGCTTCCGGATTACCTGCCTCAGTATTCTGTGCCCGCCCATTTATTTGCAGCAGCCAGCTGTGAGTTTCAGAGGAGGACTTTGGGCACTGGCACATTTTATTTACACAGTAAACACCGAGTGAAACAATAAGAACTTTTTTGAGTCTAAAAATTCCGTTTTTTTTCTCATTTTAACCTCAAAAACCAAATCACAGAACACAAGCACCTGAGTCCATAAAAATAGGCCCACATTATGCACCATGCTGACTGCCGCCAAACAACCGCTGCCGTATCGGATATCTGTTCACCATATTATGACACACTTACACCAATCCAACAGAATTCAGCCACAGACACAGGTCCGCCACACTAAAGGTCAGTGATAAACTGGCAGTATCAAAACCCACACCGTTCCGCCAACAGAACGACGCCCACCACATTATGACCCACGAATCCCCATGGAAGACATTCAATGGCGGTAAGCCATTGGCGGTACATAACGCCGTGCTCAAAACAAACAACACCACATTGGACAATTCAAACTACACACACCTGACACACATACACACACCACACCCACACACCACAATAAAACACCCACCCACAACCCCTTACAACTATAAATCATTGGCACGAGACAGACACCATGACCACAGACAAAACCAGAGCCACACACTACCTACACCTATACACCACCCACGCTCCCCACATCACAAACCCCAACACATCACCCTACAGACCCTCAACTATGCAACTCACACAACACCCATGGCACCACAAAGACACCCCTGATTCTCAGAGGAGGAGCTAAGGGTCATGGTGGAGGAAATCATCAGGGTAGAGCCACAGGTATTTGGAGCACAGGTGCAGCAGATATCTATTGCTAGGAAGATGGAGAAATGGCGGAGGATAGTGGACAGGGTCAATGCTGTGGGACAGTACCCAAGAACCAGGGACGACATCAGGAAGAGGTGGAACGACCTGCGGGTGAAGGTGTGTTCCATAGCAGCAAGACACCAGCTTGCTATCCAGAGGACTGGCGGTGGACCACCACCTCCTCCCCCACAACTAACAACATGGGAGGAGCAAGTCTTAGCAATCATGCATCCTGAGGGCCTGGCCGGAGTAGGAGGAGGACTGGACTCTGGTAAGTCAACTCTATACTACTATCACTCCCTACCTGCATGCCATCACATACCCCCCACCCTCACCCTCTCTCCCATCACTCCACCACCTCCCACACACCCCACCAGCACACCCCACCCATCCCAATGGCAAGCCCTGCATGCACCACCAATGCACGGACATCACTCACAGCCCTGCATGGACACCTATCACCAAAGCATGCACACTAGAGAGAATCAGCTAGCCCACCACATACCAACTTACACAAGTTAAAACAGCCAGGGCAAATACAACCAAAGAGGGCAAGCAACGGATGCACAATATGTCAGACACAGAAACAATAACACAGCATTTACATCCCCACAGGTATCCCAGCCAATGTCAGTGGAGAAGAGGTGCCAGCACTATCCAGTCCCCCAATTGAAGATGTGATGACAGTGATGACAGCAACTCTGGTCACCTGGATCTGGATGACCAACCTGGCCCATCAGGGACCTCTGGACAGTTGGTTACCCAGGCCCAGTCACAGACAACCACAGAGCCTCCCCCATTTGGAAATGCCACCACAGCACCCACCCAGCGTACCCATACCTCTGTCCCCGGGACACGTCAATCAGCAGTGTGTCCACCTCTACAGGGACCACAGGACTCCCCCCATACCCAAGACAATCAGGGACCTGGGGTCAGTGGCAGTGGGCACACCGTTCAGGGGACAGAGGCACAGGACAACAGGGAAACTGGGAGGACTTCTGTGCGCCAGGGGGAGGACAGGCCCAGGGAACCGACTCTTCAGGAGGCACTCACCGTGATCCTGGGAGCCTACAAACATTCTCAGGACATGATGGGCCAGATTCTGGACAATGTGCAGGAGAACAGGTGGCTGCAGTAGGGACAGTACCAGGGGATCAGGGAGGAGTTGCAGGCCATCAACACCACCCTGGTCTCCATTGCAGGGGTGCTGGAAGACATGGCCAACATTCTGAGGGAGGCAGTCTCACAACAGCGGGCCCCTGCCACTAGCTAGACATCTGAACTGCCTTCCACCTCTGCTGCTGCTGGTGGACAGGAGGCCCTGCCACAGGATCAACAGGCCACCAGCACCCCTCCCCCTGCAGAAGGTGAACCACCCCGCAAACGTTCCCTGCGATCCAGGCAGAAGCCAGAGACTATTGCCAAGACCCCGCCAGGAAATGAGACACTCCTGATTGTCACCCTTGTGTCCCACACAGTCACCCTGCCCATCTTGAACTGCCATTGCTCCCCTTCCTATGTCCCCATGGACTATGCAACTGTGCTACAAATAGACTGGAACAATACCCTGTACTTTCCTCCATCATCACCCCACCCCCATGCAGTTGCCCCTCTTCTTTTTAGCACTTCAATAAACACCCTTTAAAAAAACTACAAGTATTGAGTGTGTTACGTTTGTAAAGTATGTATTCGTTTAACCAGGTGCAAACATTGCAATTCAATTGTACAGTAATTGTTCACATAGGAAAGACTTGTAGTTTCCTGCAGTGATCACACCAGGAGCGATAGTGGGCACCAACATCTGCAAAATGAATTGCCAAAGGGTACAGTAATTGGGCATAGAAGTGGGAAATAACAGCATGCCAGTTCCAGAGATAATCTAAACAATGACAATGAAATGTGAAGTAACACTGTCTTACCTGTGTGTCATTGGAAGTATTGTCGTATCACTGCTGTTCTGTCGTCCTCATCCTCATTCTCTGCCTCCTCATCCTCACTGTCCACAGAGTACACTGCTGCCACACGGGCATCTCCAGTCTCCTCCTCCTGCAGAAAAGGCACATGACGTCTCAAGGCAAGGTTGTGCAACATGCAGCATGCAGCATGCCACGATTGTCTGGCAGACCTTCTTGGGTGAATAGCACAAGGATCCACCTGTTAGATGGAGGCACCTGAACATGGCCTTCAGGAGGCTAAAGGTTCTTTCGACTATCCTTCTGGTTTGCCCATGTGTCTCATTGTAACATTATTCTGCCCTTGTCCTGGCATTCCTCACAGAGGTCAGTAGCCATGATAGGTTGGGGTAACCTGAGTCACCTGCAAATATCGAGGGACAACATTTAGCCACACACTATCCCATATGGCCCACACCATACCCATTCGCCAACATCTACTGGGTGGGAACCAGGGCTCACCTATTAGCCATACCCGGTGCCTCTGTAGTTGGGCCATCACATTTGGGATGCTGCTATTCCTCAGGTTGAAGACATCATGAACCGACCCTGGATACTTAGCATTGACATGGGAGATGTACTGGTCCGCCAAGCACACCATCTGGACATTTATGGAGTGGAAACTCTTTTGATTTCTGAACACCTGTTCATTCTGGCAGGGGGGGGGAAATGCAATATGAGCTCCATCAATCGCCTAATTATGTTGGGGATATGTCCCATTACATAGAAGTCAGCCTTCACTGTGGTCAAATCCTCCACTTGGGGTAAAACAATGTAGCTGCACATGTGTTTAATCAGGGCAGACAAAACTCTTGTCAGCACTATTGAGAACATTGGCTGTGACATTCCAGTTGGCAGGAAATGGACCACAGATAGGACTTGCACAAGGGGCGGAGGGATCCCAGTGTGGTGATGGATAGAAAATATCAGGTCAGGACACAATTGGGCACACAGTTCTGCAAATGTGGTCCTGTCAAGTGTATAGGTGATGATAATGTGCCTGTCCTCCATTGTTGCCAACACCACCAGGGGTCTGTACACGGGGGCAAGTCTCCATCTCCTATTCATCTGCAGTGGTAGCAGTCTAAGGGACAAAAGAGTGAGGAGCCGGCCACAAACCAAACATTGGAGCCACAACAGTACAATGAATGATGTTAATTTGTAATTGGTAAGTGTGGTTTGTCCTGTATGTCCAAATTTTAACTGTGACGCAGTTATTCTCCAGGGCTTGCCCCCCCCTGAAATGGCATCCACCTGTCCTGTGTGGAGGGACAAGTGAAAGTGAGGTAATTCCGCTGACGTTGTGCGCTGTTGAGGGAGGCAGTCGGGAACTGCTGTGCAACTCCACATTGGTTAACATTGGGCCCTATGGGTTACAGTGGCCAATGGTGATGTATGCCGGCGGTGACGGTGTGCACTGCCGTGGATGTGACCGCCATTTTTTATCTGATCACTCACTTGCTACCTGACCTTTAACAGGAGAGGACCTACACTGCATGTGCTGCTGTGACCTGTTTCTGAAACCTACCATGGCCCGTGTGACTGGGGAAAGGGCCTCTCCCTTCACCTTGGCAGAGTTGGAGCGACTGGTGGATGGGGTCCTACCCCAGTATGGACTGCTGCATGGGCCTCCAGGTGAGTACACTGTGGGCACGATGCATGAATGCATGGAGTGGTGTGTGTGAAGGCTTTGTGTAGTGGGGTTGGTGGAAGTCCCCTGGGCGGCGTACAGGTTGTTTGCTGGGCCATGTGTGTGTAAATGGTGATGTGAAGGGGTACGTTGGGCCAAATGTGTAACAGGCAGGACTGTCTGACTGATACTATTTCTTGTGTGTATTTCCGCCGCAGGTCAGCGCCCATCAAAAGAAGGGTATAACATGTGCCATCACCAAGGACGTGCGGACCCTGGGGGTCTACAGCAATCGGCGCGCCGACTGTTGCAAGCGGTGAGAAGATCTGATACGCTGGGCACAGACGACGGCGGAGGCCCGGTTGGGGATGGCCTCCCAACTAGGAACGGGTGCCCGTCGAACCCTAACCCCCCCTGATGGCCCGCATACTGGTGGTGTCCTATCCTGAGCTGGATGGGTGCTTGAGGGCATCATAGCCAGAAGGGGGCGAGTACAATTCCCAACATTACTACTTACTCATGGTAGGGTGGTATCCGGGTGGGGGATGTGTGTCAGTGGGTGCCCCTAGTCCAGGCCTGACATTGCAGAGTAGGTCTCATGATGGCCAGGGTTCTGAAGTGATCAACGTGCTACCTAGCTCGTAGGCATCCATTACTGGTCATGGCTGTGTGGGTCCCAGGTGTGCTGCATTTGGCGGTGTGTGCCCTTCCCCATGCCTTGGTGGCTGGTAGTGCAATGCATAGTGCATAGGACTGTTCCTTGTGTGAGGAAGTGGTGTGTACACCAACGGTGGTGTTGGTGCAGCCATTGACCCAGTGTATCCTTTGTCTCTCCCCCCTTTTTTGTTTTGTCACCCTTTCCTTATGTGCATTAGCATCATCTGGCGGAGGAGCAGAGGCACTGGTGATGGAGGGAACTGCATCCCACAGAACCCAGGAGGCAGAGTCCACCAACGGTGAGGGCACCAGTGGGACAGAGGGTGAGGGGAGCACCGCGGTGGAGACTGGAGGGGACAGTTCGGACACAGATACCTCCTCCGATGGAAGCTCCCTGGTGGTGGCGGACACCTCTGTGACCACCCCAGCTACACATACAGCCACCACCCCCATATCAGGACCGCCCTCCTAGCAGCTCCTCATCGAGGTGCCCGTGCCAGTTCACCCATGAGGGTGGGAATCTCCTTCACCCCAGGCACCCCGGGCCCTGCCCCAGTGAGCCCTGCTGCCTTGAGTGAGGAGGCTATTGACCTCCTTAGATCCATCTCTGTAGGGCAGTCAACCATTGTGAATGCCATCCAGGGGCTGGCAGCCCAGATGCAACAGACTAATGCATTCCTGGAGGGCATTCACATTGGATTGGCGGCCCAACAGAGATCAATCTAGGCTCTGGCCTCCTCTGATGGCAGCCATTGTCCCTGTTTCCACCCTCTCCCCTCTCCCCTCCAACTTTCTCTTCACAATCCCAATCCCCTCAACCCCAACCTATCCCAAGCACACAGGCAGCCGAGCATGCACACAAGACAACACACAAGAGTGTCACAGGCAAACACAAGCACCACACATAATCCCACAGGCACTCACACAAACACCATCCAGATGCAGACATACCAACATCCATAATTTCCACTGTCTCCCCCTCCTCCGCCTTCACTTCCCTCTCAGTTCCGTCCACACTCACACCTGTATGCACTACATCTTCATCCACTACCAGTATCACCACCACACCTAGCAGAACACACACCTCACTGGCAGACACCTCCACAACAGCCATGCACACGTCCCCTGTGTCCTCTCCCACTGTCTGTCCCCCCCTCCAAAGGTACACAAACGCAAGCACTTAGATACCCAACAGCCATCCACCTCACAACAGCATCCAGCACATGCACCTGCACCCAAAATCAGCAGACAGACGCCTCCTACAACCACTCCCTCTTCCTCCACTACCAAACCTTCTCCTTCTTCCCGCCCCAATGTCCCTTTTCCTTGCCCAACTTCACCTTTTCCCTATCCCTCCCCGCGTCTTGCACATCTGGCCAGGGTGGCAAAAACCCAGCCAAGCACCTCAGCCACTCAGTCCACGGGCCCAGTAGTCACCACACTCACTCGTGGTGGGAAATGATCCAGGGCACATGTCCTGAGGGTGAAGGCGCCTGCACCAGGCAGCCTCAAGGAACAGGAGCCTGCCCCAGCTGCTGCGAGGAAGACAAAGAAGCCTGCTCCAGCTGCTGCCAGGAAGGGCAAGGAGCCAGCCCCAGCTGCTGCCAGGAAGGGCAAGGAGCCAGCACAAGCTACAGCCAGGAAGGGCAAGGAGCCAGCCCCAGCTGCTGCCAGGAAGGGCAAGGAGCCAGCACGAGCTGCAGCCAGGAAGGGCAAGGAGCCAGCACCAGCAGGCAGGAAGGACAAGGGGACTAGGGCAGGGACCCAGATGGAGCCCCCACCACCAACCATGGTTGTGCAGCCATCTGAGGCTACAGGGGATGGGCTGGGGTCTCCCCCACCCAGCAGCAGCAGCCCCACCACCAACCATGGTTGTGCAGCCATCTGAGGCTGCAGGGGATGGGCTGGAGCCTCCCCCCACCAGCAGTAGCACCACCACCACTGAGCAGCTATCACCGCCGGTGGACGGTATGTAGTCCTGTGCCCATGGGCTGCTGTGCAGCCTGCCCCCTGCACATCCATTGGGTATGACACCCACCTGAGAGACTGTGACCTTGCACTTCCCAAGATCAAGTGCACAGGGCACGATGCACCTTCCAGAACCAGTGTGTAAGACACCCACCAACCCCAGCCTCCCCAGGATCAAGAGCACAGGGCACAATGCCCCCCCAGAACCAGTGGGTAAGACACACACCAACCCCCCCCAGGACCAAGCACAGGGCATGTTGCCCCCTCCAGAGCATGTGGGTAAGTCACCCACTTGAGAAACTGTGGCCTTGCACTCCCCAGGACCAAGCACAAGGCATGTTGCCCCCTCCAGAACCAGTGGTCTTCTTTCATCTGCTGGCTGATGTGTCCCCCCGTTCCCTGTCCCCCTGAGGTGCCTGCCTATTTTCCAACTGATGCCCCTGCAGTGTTCTCTCCGTGTTTATGCAGGTGACAAGTGGGGCCTTGGACTTTGGCCTGTGGCCCTGTGGCCCACGCACAATGAGGACTGGGCAGTGTCCCTTTAACTGTACATATGTATATAACAGTTACATTGCATTTTCTTATTTCTACTGTGTTGATCTTATTACACTCACTTTCGTACATGCTTGTTGTCCTTGCATTATTCATCAGGGGTACGGGGTAAATATGTTTTATTACTGCAGCTGATTGTGTTATGGTGTGGGGTGTGTGTTGCGCGTGTGTGTCAATCTCTTTTTCCTCCCTCCTCCCCTGTGTGCTAGGCGGCTGTACTCACTGTCGTCGTCTTCGCCGTTGTTGGTGTTCGTGGTGGAGCAGGACGTACTAAATCATTGGGAAGACATGCAGCTCGGGCTCCATGGCGGTGTGGTTGTTCCCTGTCTCTCCAAAGGTGAGCCCTTTCCCTACTGAGCTCTGTTTCCGCCAGGCTTTTGATGTCGTTGGTACCGCCCCTGAAAAGGTGGTGGTTTCCGGGGTCTTAATACGGTGGTCGGAACATTGTGTTCCGCCTGGCTGTAGGCAGCTACCGCCGTGGTGGCTGTTGTTTCCGCCCTGGCGGTCGGTGTGGTAAAGTGGCTGTCCATCTGAGTTCTCACCGCCATGGTCATAATTTGCGGTAGTTACCGCCAGCCTGTTGGCGGTATTACTGCCACTTTATCACCGACTGCCAGGGTTGTAATGAGGGCCATAGTTTTCAAAGACCTTTGAAAAACAAGGCCATGGTTCCAAGTAATTTTCAATATGGCCAAGTTGAGCATATTTATTGCATGACACCTCGCCCATGAGCAAATGAGCGAATATCACAGGAAACATTAGATTGTCCCAACTACATACACACTAACATGTAAAATATGAATTGACCCAAATCTTTTCTGCAATGAGGAATAATCAGGGATTAATCTCCACCCAGCACTTACTAGTGGGCTCCTGTTGCTCGCAACTCTCTGGGATGGACCAGAAAACTACACTCTGGGATGGACCAAAAAACATTTCAGAACACTGTGTGAGGCTGATGATCTGTCATTGTATTCAAGATGCCTATATCTCTAAACACATCCTGCACAGTCTTTATCCTTGCTTTCACATGCCTATTTCTCAACTGTGCTTATTCTATGCTTTTAGAGTGACCTTATTGTTTTGGAGTCTGGCAGTTCGTGAGAGTGTGTGCATATTATGATTTGCTACCCTGTTTGTTCTTACGTAGTTCTAAGATTGAACTCTTTGATCTCATATCAGAGCCCTGACAGTGAAAAAGGCAAACTAATTATTTGCTTGGGTTTTTCAGCGGCATGGCACTCCACTACCAAGCCTCACCGGAGCAGTGACAAAACGGGACGAAGTGGTTGTGTAAGTAATGGAGCTGAGATAAATGCATGAATATCGACTGTCGAAGTCAATGTCCTGTAAGCCCTGCTGACGGAGGCTGTAATGACCAATAAAGGACCTGTACCAAGTTACAGGCCCAAAACTGCAGGCCTATGATAAAGGAGATGTCCTTTAGTGATCGTTATAGCTTGTGGCAGAAGAGGTGTAATACTATTATAACATTACACCCACTGACACTAGCATGGAGAAACAGAAAGACAAGCATCGGCATGTTGGTGCCGACAGACTATCCTAGCCAGCTTGCATCTGCTCCTTTGTCTACAGTGGATCGAACATATTAGGATTCTAGACAAAGATTTTGAGGCCTGGGAGTCAAAGGTCATGTCATGTTTTTCCATAAAATCTGGGCCTAAGACTGAATGATGCTGTTGTTTTATCTCTTTTAATCTGATTTTCGTGTAAGTATACTTTTGTTTTGTGAATTTATCCGAGCTGCAGTTGGGAAGCCTCGCTAAACTGCCAAGGTGGTGAGATCAGGGCTTGCAGGTGGGAGTCCCCTGGCACTCATTTTGTGGGGACTGCAACATATTTTTCAACATCGGATCATGACCTAGAGCATGAGAGAGAAAGGCAGAAAAAAGGGAAGGGGGAGAAATTGAAAGATGGAAAAACAGAGGCAACAGGAACAAGCACTGGCAAAGCCAATACGTTTTGCCTATGTGAAATCTAATGGCTTTGTCAATGTTTTTCTTTACAAGCAGTACAGCAGCTTAAGCAGCTGTACAACATGGCTTAAAATAAAAACACTATGACGCGGCCAGCGTTGACTGCACCATAGCATAGGTGAAACCTATTGGCTTTGCCAATGCTTGTTGGGAAGGAAATTGCATGTTTACTCATCCGTAGTGCTGGTGTCAGGGTATTCTGAGTCTGAGTGGAAAGTGGGGAGTCTTGGCGTCGGTCGGATCAACAACACTGTGATTCTTGGCAAGTCACATAATCTCCCTAGTGCCTTAAAAAATGAAAACAACAAAGAAATGTCTTAGTGTAATGTAACTTGGGATCATACAAAGCCCTCCAATACCTTTGGGTCAAGTAGAGCAGATGGGGAGGTGGGTTTCGGTGAAACCAAAGGAGAAGGCGGGGGTGAAGGAGAGGACTGTGGATGCTTGAGAGCACTGCAGAGGGAGAGGCATGGGGTCAAGATGATAGACTGCAGCTAGTGAAGATATGGGGCAAAGTGCAATGGAATCCAAATTTATCTTGCACGTCTGTGGCTAACCTTGCCGACAGCGGGGACGGTTGTGGCGATGAGCACGGGCCCCTTACAGTGCCAACGGAGAACGCGAAGCTCCACCGAAAACAGCCAATTGGCCTCAGCGAGTGCAGGGCTGCACTTCCATTTGTGGAGCCTGCAAGGACCAATACCACACTTCAGCTGCCCAGGTTCAGGGGAGCAAGACGAGGGACCCCTGCAATGCCCGCAGAGAGAATCCAGCTTTTCCTCATGTGAGTAAGGGCACCTGGTAGCAACTGGCACCGATGTGGGCTCCAGAGCGGCTCAATGGTGCCAGTCGCAGGTGCGCGGGGTCCAGGCTTGGAGGCCCTCAGGTTTGAAGGGACACTAGAGGCCGGATGGCGGGTGCCTTGGAGCTGGTCAGAAACCTGTGACATGGGCTGGCCTTCCGTGACCCCAGTGGGGACTGAACACCTGGCAGCTTCCTGCAGATCGGCCTGGGAGCCCAGGACAATGGGCCCATCTGTGGCACTAACTATCCTGGCAGTCACCAATATGGTATGGGCTCAGGAGCAGCCCAATAACTGCTTCTACCTGAGGGGGGCCTTGAAATTACACCCATGGTGGTTGGGGCACGTTTGGGCCCCCGTCAGCTCCCTTGCACCAGGCATCTCCAATTCCTGTGCTGTAGCCCTTCAGGAGCCAGCTAAAATACAGCCCCAGAGGCCCTATGACGTAAATGCTACCAGCGGATGGGGACACTTGGACACCTACAGAGAGGGTGATGGAAGTGACATAGTACCACAATCAATTTTCTACCCACCTGCCCCCTAAATTGACTGACGTATAATGAAACACTCAATACCAGGATGTTCCTAGCATCTATCCAGTAGTCTCTCCTCTCCTTGCTCAAACCCAGCAGGGACCCCACATGCTTGTCCTCTTATCAGCCCATGGCTATTCTGGGTGCTGACAGCAAATTCCTCTTGTGTGCAAGTCGCTGCTTAATATCCTCTCCTTTCTCAGTTGGCCAAAGCACCTACCTGGGTTGCCCTCTTTTCCCCATACTCCTCACCATAGCCATGGAGCCCTTGGCTATCAGCCTCATGATGGATGGAGTGCAATGGGGAATCGCGCTGGACAGAACAACCCATGCAGTATCACTGCATGCCGATGACCTCCTATTATAACTTCTGTGCTGATGCAACATACATAACCCTCTAAGATTTTGAGGCGGCACTGGGCATGTTAGTAAGTTGGACAAAGTCATATGTCTTACTCCTCTGCCGCAACAAGCCACCCAAAGAGCTCGAGTCAGCAATACTCTGTTGACCTGGCCAGGGGAAACGGTTCATTGTTTAGGAATCCAAATATACAATTCTCAGCACAACCTGTTTGAGGGAAACCTGAGATAGGCCACTCACAGTCCTAAAATCTCAGACCAGGTTCTGTACACGTCTGCCCCAGGCCGTAAGAGGGAAAATTGCCCTCTCTAAAGTGACAGTCCTACCCCGTTTATTGTACTACTTCATAAATGTACTGGTTTACCCACTCAGACAATTCTTCAGAGAGCTGGATTCGATGCTAGAGGAGCTGACCTGGGACGACAGAGTGAAATAGCTTTAAGCAAATTATAACTACTGGCGGGGCTAATCGTTTTACATGTGGGCCAACTCTAATGGGTATCGACAGGTTGGCTGGTAGTAACCTCTACGAAACCAGCATCGGAGATAGGCCCTTACTATCTGAAACCCACCATCAGCTCCTGTTACCTGCTGTTAAACTGCAGCGCTCCTGGTTGCTGCACATCTGGGTAGCTCTCAGGTGTTTAACCTGGGTCTTCCAACTGATGTGTCATATTCAACCATATGTTACACCGATTCCCCTCCAAGGCTTATCAAAATTTCCCAGGTCCTTCACTGCTGAGGACCTAACTGTCTGGCACAATACATTCATTGCATGATTCGGAGTGGAACACAGCACTGGAATCCCCGCAGGGAATCTCCCACAACGCAAGGTTTAAAAACATACAATATACAGTACTGCAGAGGGATTACTTAACACCATTCAAGCTGAATCATATATCATATACAGCCACCCTCACATGCACTTGATGTCAGTCAAATGCTGCCAATCTCCAACACATGCTCTGGTCATGTCCCACCCTGGCACATCATACATGATACTCTTGCCACAGTTACTGAACTCACCAACTGGAGCACATGGGCAGCGACTGCCATGGGAATATACACACAAGGGAAGACCCACTAAGTGTGAGTGCAATTTGTGAATCTAGCTTTATTGCTTGCCAAACGTACCCTTACACTCCATTGAAGAGCCCACAAGCCTCCTGCACTAACAATGTGGCACAAAGTGGGGATAGGCTGAAAGCACCAAACTACACTACGAGGAGGCCTGACTCCTCCATAAAAGACCTATAGCGGCAACCAGGGACACCTTGCTCACTCAGTTCAGGAACTGACGCGCAAGGAGGACCCCCCCCCTCTCCAATGACCTGCCATGAAATCACCCCAGCACCCAATGTCTGGTCTGCTGGCTTTGACCCCTGAGCAAAGAGGAGGCACTGCACTTGGTCCTCATATCCCGCTGATGATACACCGCAGATGACACAGAGCCGTACTGTCACCTGTCAGTCACTGGTCCCTCTGTAGCTATGATTACTACTCATGCTCATGCTGCTGATTAGTTGTTCCCCTCCCCAACATTTTTTTTTTTTTAGAGGTACACTTCCTTTACAACCTGGCACGTTAGCTCCATTCCCCTCTGGACATAGCTTCGACGCAAACAGACAGTGCAATCCATATTGTGCCCCAACCTCAGGCCCAGCTCTAGGGTTCTTGCTCTAGGTGGGCCATAGTGGGTGGGCCACGAAGATGAATGGGAATCGGTACAAAGTAATGCAGGGATCTGATTTTTTAGATAGTGACATCTGTCGACTTTTGACATTTTATCATCCATAACAAGCAACCAACAAGGTACATACCTCACTTTCCTTGCTGCGCTTCCGGCTTTGTAGAAGGGGAGGGAAGCATCATGCAGGTGGCTGCAGCATGCTCCTGGTCATGTGCAACAGCAAAAACATTCCTGCTGCCACACATGTCCCTTTGCAGCTTTTTATATTAAAAAAAAAGAAATTAGCAGCTATTAAGTTTGCAAAACGTTGAAGTTTTAAAATGCTGTGCAGCAAGTCCTGTGAGAAGGCAGACTTTACAATTATTTATCCTCCCTTTCTATGCATATCTACACTAAAAAAATAGTTATGGTTTTGACAAATGTGCAAAGCCAATGAAACTCACCAGTTATAGTAACCAACGCACACAGTATAGGCCATAAGACACATTGCTGTTGTGCTCAAAACTCATTCTCTACTGGGCCTGTGTTTTTCTCCCATCTGTTTTGAGGCCATCCAAGTTTTTTTCTAAGATATTGTTTTTTTGGGTCATTCACGTGTCTAGTAGCCTTTCTTGTACTGGTGGCACTTCCAGCATTCGCTTCTCCCCCTTAATGAAAGAAGTAACAATATGCGTAAGCTGCTAGTAGTGAGTTGTCTGGGTGTTTTATAAAATGTATTTGTTTTGCAATGTGTAAATGGTACTTCACGTGTACCAAGTTCTAAAAGAATACTGTGGTGCCCTATTCCACACAAACATGCTCAGACATGACAACTCTCTGCTGAACACTACAGAGCTCGGCGTAGCCACTCATTTATTACAAAGACTTCCATAGGAGTTAAGGGAAAATTGAGTGTGCACTATGAACTTTAAACATATATCCTGAAAGCACTGAAATAAATCAGATAAGGTGCTTTTGAAGAAAAACATAATAGTGATTTACAAAATGCTTAACTGATTCTGAATGATCAACACTATTAAGTTATACAAATTCCTTAATTATTTAATAATAACTAAGGTATTTGTATAATGTTATAATGTATTTCTTTATTTTTTTATTTCAAGAGTGTTTTATTGGGATTTTATACAATAGGAAAATTAAATAACATAAATGAAATACATTGTATTGCACCATCAAATTAAGTGGGAACTATAATTAAGGATATAGCATGAGGAGTCGATCCACATTTCTAAAAGTAGAGGTTAGAGGTAAGTGTATTTGTTTGCAGTGGTGAGGTGAGGTCAATCAGTGTGCGTATTGTGATGGAGCAGTTTTTGATGCTATGGTGAATGATTAAGGTACCTCAGTTGTCGATGAATGATACAGAGTTAAAGAGCGGAGACGAGAGAAGAGAAGAAGACGGTGATGGGGTGAAGAGTAGAGAGTACATAGGGAAGGGGGTGGTTAGGGAGAGGAAGGGTTGGGAGAGTTGGGAGAGGAGGGAGACGGTGGGAGAATGAATGAGTGAATCCATGAATGATCGGGTGATCAGATGATTGTGGTTACATAGACGAGTGGAACATAAAGTTGTCTAGTTTACACCAGAACTTATCATTCTTCATTGGTGTTGTCTTCAAGTATATGCTTAGTAGGTTACAGCAGTTCTGGTGAATTGGTCTCATTCTCACTGTGTGGGGGGCTTATTTCATTGAGGATAACTTTAAGGCCAGTTGTGACTAGAATGTTCCATAGGAGACGGTCCTCTTTGTATAATGTTTGTTTAATGTCAGTGGGGAGAATGCCCAGTGTAATAGAGGCTAAAGTAGGAGTCCATTTTGTATGAGGTATTTGGGATATTGTATTACTGATGTCCTGCCAGAACCTTTTTTGCGGAAGTGCACTCCATTAGCATGTCCTTTAAATCCCCTGTTTCCTTCTCACAGCTGCAGCATGTGTCGGAGGATCAGAGGCCTAGTTTATAAAGTTTGGCCAGAGTCCAGTGGGCCATATTGGAAATCCATTATCTGCTTTGTGCGAGTGATGAAGTTATTATGTTGGAAGTGAGGTTACTCGAGGTAGATGGCCAGTCCAGTCAGACCTTGTTGTTGAAGTCTGATAGTATAGTTTCCCACTTGTCTTGTGTTGGTTTATCTAGTGAGGTTTTGTGAGGGATAGGAGGGAGTACAGTTTGCAAGCTAGGTGACTGCCTTTTGTAAATTTTGGGGCGGGACGTTCATGTTTGGCTTTAAGTGATTTTATTTTAAGGAAATGGTATAAGTCTAGGTCGTTTAGGTCAAATTTGTCTTTAATTTGAGAGAACGGTATGGGTTCCGAGGTGGTGCTGATATCTTTCATCAGGACGATATCTTTTTCTGCTCCTTTTTCTATATACATCTTTTTCCCTTCTAGTTTTAAGTTTTCACTGTGCCATAGCGAGGCTAGACATGAGTGTTTGATTTTGTTGGGTAGTTTGTTGTCAATTGTTTGGAGTGCCTGTTCTGTGCTAGATAGAATGTTTATAGAGAGGTGTATTTTAAGTTTTTTTATGGTTAGAAATGAAGTGGGGGGTAATGGTTTAGCGAGGGCAATTTCAATAGCGAGCCATGACGGTGAGGGGTTGGTGGTGGTTAGGAGCCAGTGGCTCCCCTGTTTCGCTAGGAAGGCAAGTTGGTGTCTCTGGTTGTCGGGTAAGTTTAGGCCACCAAGTTTTTTAGGAAGTCTCAGTTTCTTTAGGGCAATTCTGGGCTTTTTAGACTTCCAGAAGAATTCGGAAGTAGCATGTCTATTTTAGTAAAAAAGGAGTCCGAGAGGTACACGGGGGCCACACTGATTAAAAAGTTAAGGAATAGGGTAATCATCATTTTGATAGATTCTATTCTAACCCACCAAGTAATGAACCTGTTTGACCATTTGTCTAAGCTATCTATCTTTAATGTTATCCAGCGTCTTTTTCTCGTTGAGATCAATGGAGTCTTTAATGTTATGGTGATCCATATACCCAGGTATTTTATCTTATTGTGGGGCCCATGTGAGTCAATAGGGGCTGATGTGTGAGCTGTTGCAGTACACATTTAGAGGAAGAACCTCTGTCTTTTCCTTGTTGAGGCAGTAGCCTGACATCTTGGAGTTTTCGTTGATGGTGGATAAGATGTGCGACAAGGCTGAGTCTGCCTGGGTGGTAAAAAGGAGAATGTCATCCACGTAGGTGGCTAGTTTTTGTGGGCCTGATGAGAAAGGGATACCGGGGATCAATGGATTTTCTCTGGTCAATGTAAGTATGGGTTCTAGCATTAGTAGAAATAGCAGGGGGAGAGAGAGCATCCTTATCTGGTTCCTTGTTGGAGGTAAAAGAGATTAGACAGCTTTCCACTGATGTTTATTCTACCTTCCAGTTCTTTGTATAGAACAAGGATCATTTTTGAGAGAGAAGGGCTAAAGTTGAAAGAGGTGAGTGAAGCTTGGAGGAAGGTCGATGATTCCTTATCAAAGGCCTTCTCTGCATCTAATGCTATCACGCAAATTGGTTGGTGCAGGAGTTTGCCTACTTCAATTGCATGGCTAAAAAGTCTGATATGATCCACGCTGAATCTCCCTTTGATAAATCCTGATTGAGAGGGATCTATTATGTTTTTGAGAATGGGCTCTCTTCTGAGGGCTAGGATCTTTGCATATATTTTGAAGTCTGTGTTTATGAGGGATGTGGGTTCTTGGGACTGGATGGGTCTTTCACTTCTTTCAGTATAACAATTATGGTTGCCTCAGTGGTGGAGCCCTAAACGTAGCCAGTGGAGGAGAAGTGGGCGAATAAGTCTTCTAAGGGAGTGATTAGGGAGGTACCCCAAGTTTGATAGAATGAGGCGGGGAAGTTGTCTGGGCACAAAGCCTTCCTGGCTTTCATTGTTTTGATCGCGTTTATGATTTCTTTGCAAGAAATTGGTTGCTCTAGTGATTCTTTTATTAATTCAACTATCTTACCTACATTAATTTTGTTGAGGTAGTTTAAGCATATATCATAATATGTGCTATTACTTTTGGATTAAAGGGTATGGTAATATTTTTCAAAGGTATTTAATCAATCAATCAATCAGAATTCTTATAAAGTACGACTACTCACCCGTAAGGATCTCAAGGCATTGAGTGGTGGGGGGGTGGATCTGCGGTTTAGTTGAAGAGCCAGGTTTTGATGTCCTTCCTGAATTGCGGCAGCGATTGTGATTGTCTGAGGTGCTGAGGCAGAGAGTTCCAGGTCTTCGCAGCAGGGTAGGGGAATGATCTTCTTCCAGCCATGGTCTTGCAGATCTTTGGGATGGTGGCCAGGGCCAGTTGGGCGGTGCGCAGATGTCTGGTGGATGTGTAGAAGGAGAGGCGGAGGTTGAGGTATGCAGGTCCAGCATTGTGGAGGGCTTTGTAGGCATGTGTGAGGATGTTCTTCTCGTTTGTCGATGTGACACCATGTTCGTTGGTTATAGAGATTATGCTTGTCTTCTGACGGATCTGTTTTAAATAAGACGCAAGTATTTTCCCACCTTTATTACATGCACAGAAATTGATGCCTATGTATTTTTGGCTATTAGATGGGCTTTGTTACTCAGAATCTTGTTGTTCTCATACTTGAGTTTAATGAGATTGTTTAACTGAGTTTTGTCTTTGATGCGTTTGAGATCCTTCTCTAATGCTTTTAATTTTAGTTCTAGTTGGTCTTAGGTTTTGTTGCCTAGTTTGTTTTTCTTTGACATAAGTTTAATCATATGGCCATGGATAGTACATTTCAGGGCATCCCAGATGATTTATGCATTTGGACCAGAAGACCTATTGATTTCTAAGTATGCATTGTTATCTAACTGATTATTTCCTTGAGGGAGGGTTCCTCTGTGAGGAGGTTGCTCATTCTCCATGTTTTTGTGCCTGATGTATTGCAAGCAATATCATAGAGTAATACAGGCATGGTCTGAGACCAGGATCAGTTCAGTGGTTGGGAAGAGGTAGCTGGGAGGTGGAGTTTCATCAATTAAGATATAATCAATGCGAGAGAATGAATTGTGCATTTGGGAGAAAAATGAGTGATCATTCCCTGTGGGATTGAATAGTCTCCATATGTCTTTAAGTCTAAGAGAATTGCACATGTTTAGCATTTGTTGGGTTTAAACTGACATGCAGAATTCCTGTCAAGGGTGGAGTCCCAGGGTAAATTAAAATCTCCTGCTAGAATCATTCTGCAGTTGGGAGGTAAAGTTGAGAGTTTTTTATTGCGATTAATCCAAAAGGTAGGGTTGTTGTTATTGGGGGCATACATGTTTATGACTATAATTTCAGTGTTGTCTCTCGGTAATTTAGTAAGAAGCCATCTGCCTTTGGTGTCTGCTTCTGTGGACAGGATAGTGAGGCCGGGGACTTTCAAGATAAGGGTGATCAGCCCATTTTATGTTAGTGGTTGGGGTGCATGATAAGTCACTAACCCATGTTTTTGTAGGAGGATTGCCACTTTCATGGCCACCTTGGTTTCCTGAAGGAGAATGAGGCCTCCCTTAAGTTTGTGTGTGTATAGTCTAGGATTTTCTGTCATTTGGTTGGGTGGTTTAGACTCTTGATATTAAGGGAGAGTATTTTTAAGATCTGCATTTTTATGGGAGGCGAGTCTTCTCATCGATATAGCCAGCTAAATGGCAGTTATTGTTTGCCGATGAGGCGGCGGTACGAGAGGTGAGTAGGAGATTGGGTTTGAAAGGATGGCATTGGTGAGGAGAAACTGAATGAGTGAGAGAGGAAGGGGAGGAGGTAGGGAGGAGTGAAAGGCAGTAGTAGAGTAACACAGTACAGTACAGAAGGAAAGTTATGAAAGGTAAAAAGAAAATGGAGAAGAAAATTATAGTATAGTAATTGATTAAATATTTGTGATGAGAATCTAGGTACCATGGAGAGGTATCCGACAAAATCTGACTGAGAAGAGGTGATGGAGGCAACGAGTGGTCTAGCCTAGGTGCGGAGTACAGTCTTGCCATGCTCTGTATAGAATGGGGTGTGTATTAAGAGTCAAGGCAGTGTCTAAGTATGGTATGTTTACCTATATTAAATGGTGGCTGGTTGCCCTGGCGTTGTTTCCATAGTGGTGCCTAGTGAGTTAGTTGCCCTTTAGTGGGAGTGGATAATAATGTGCATTCTGTTGTTTATGTTAATTATAGTGCTAACATAATATCAACATAGTGTCATTGTAGAGCCAACAGAGTTTCAAACGAGTTATCAGTAAGGTGTCTACCTAGAACCAACATATTATCAACCTAGTACCAGCATAATGTTCACATAGTGCCAGCATATTCTCAACATAGTTGCAACACATATTGAAGTGAGTTAGTCAAGTGACCCCAGGTTACTGTATTGCAGGTAGTGCGGGCAAACGTTAGAGATTTCTGTATTGTAAAACCTGTAGGTCAAAATGCAGTTTCAATAACAATTGGACAAAAGCTAAGTACCCATTGGGGGGGCACTAGATTTGTATGATATTATTACCAGTCTGAGGCTGGTATCAATATTAATTAATGTCAATATGAGATTTGATAAATCTGAATTATGTTGAAAGTGAAAAGAAGAAGAAACAGTGCCATAAATCTGTCATCGGGCTGAAGGCAATTACAAAGCATACCATTTTTTAGAGCAGATTGAAGATTGAAGGTCGTTATAGAGATTCAGTACTAGTCATTGAAGAAGAGAAGAGAAATCTTACCATTGATTAGGTTTAACAGTAGGTTGTTCGGTTTATTGTTAGGTTATTAGTAGGTCAGTAGGTGCTAGTTAGTTAATTTAGGTAAAGTTTTACATTGCTGACTACTTTATTTAATCTGTCTCAGTTTGAAGAAGTGGAAGCAAACAAATATATTGGCCTGTTTTAGTTATTATTCAAAGTATGAGCTTGTAGACCTGTGTGTCGATCCCATGGGTTGATCAGAGTTCTGCAGCATTATGGGAAGAATGTGAATTGGTTTTGTTTAAGCCATTTGTGGGCAGCCTTGATTATCATATGTTACTAAGTGAGTAGAAAGTTAGTCAAAGTTAGTAGGAAGGGTTCATCTTAAGTGTTACGCATTCCTTCTGAGTTTTTAAGAAGTCATTTTCAGGTCTTGGATTTCCGCAATGTAGGAGTCCAGTTCCTTAGGATCTTCAAAAATGATGGTTTTGCAGTTGTAAGTTGTTTTATTCCTGCAGGACCAATAAACGAAAATTGTATCGATAAATCTTTCAGAGTTTTCCTTTGGGGGAAGGAAGACCTTTTGTTTCTTGATAGAGTCTTTGGAGTAATCTTGAGAGATCCCAATGAAGGCGCCTTGCCACTAATTCTCTGTATTTTCTTCATCTGTGTGAGGATGGCTTCAGTATGTGAATAGCGGAGGGGTCTGAAAATGAGGGCTCTTGGAGCTTTGCAGTTTGCAGGCTTATGTGTGGGATCTGTGTGCGCTTGGGTTATTTCAAAGTCCTTGTCTATGTTTATGTTGAGTCCTTGAAGGGGGGGGGTCCATTTTTCAATGAAGGTTGCACAGGACGGAGCTTGGTTTTCGCTACCTTCAGGAAGTCCAAAAATGTGCAAGTTGCCCCTTTTATTTCTATCTTCGAGTTCGGTAATGTTTCTTTCCAGTCAAGCCAGTCTTGAGGTGGTGGTTGATAAATTTTTAGAAGAGTTGTGTTTGTGGTCTTCCAGGAGGTTTATCTGTGATTCTGTTTCAAAGACTCTGCCACCCAGTTGTATCATTTCTTGTTTCAAAGATACAGGATCGCTCTGTACAGTTTCTGTGGTGGATTATGTCCAATGAGCAAGCATGTGTAGGAGTTGAGGTTCTGCATAGTTAGGTCTAAAGTTGCGGAGTTCTCAGACTTAGAATTTGTTGGGGAGTTGGGCCAGAGGGTCCTGCTTGTGTCTCTTTTATGCTGGTTTGGTGTCTTTCAGACCTCCCCTCGCTTCTTTGGGGTTGTGCAGTTTGGAGGCTGAAATTTTGAGAGCAGACCTTACTGTATACTTCGCGTTGGGTGCAACTGGTGGCATTTCGGTAGTCCTTGAGATGTTTGACTGAGGTGCTGAATGTTAGGAGGTAGGGTGCGGTGCAGAAGTCGGTATCCTTCCTGGGTTAATAGCAGTTAAATAATCTCATATGGTGCTGCAAATAAGATTGTTGAATAGCAAGGTACAGCACTTTGGAGTGTAAGGAATTATTATCAGCCCTCTCCTGTCTGCAATTTGGGTTGCTGTTGATGTGGAGAAATTCAGGATCCCAATGTGTGTAGTTTAGAAGTAAGAAAGTTCTGGAGCATTCTTTAGAGTGAGCTGTATTAAATGGAGATGGTCATCTTAGGGTCAGGCATAGTATGAAAGGGCCCATACCATATTTGCTCTGGTCGATAGGTTAATTTAGTATATTAGAGGTTCCTACCCTTATAGAGCGTTTACAGTAGTACCATTAAGTGCTCACCTCTCGGGGTAGGATGTTCGTAGTGACGCTCGGGTAGTCGAGTAGAGATTCATCCACGTGGACTCCTGATGTCAGTCATTTTAGGGTCAGGCGTTGTGAGGCAGCTTCTGGAGCACTTGGTTATAAGAGGTGTTTCCCTCAAAGTTTTGTCACCCAAAGTGGGTCGCTAAAAGCACCACACCTCCCTATATGCTGGGCACTGTTTAAAGTGTCTGTGGAAGCAGTGTATCAGCAGAGCATGCCTTTTTTGTTCCTCAGCGCGGCAGAGCTCTCCAGTTAGGCAGCCCTTTTCCTTAGGCCGTAGCCACGCCCCCTCATAGTGCATTTTATTTTTTAAAACACCTCATTGGATGTGTTTCAGTACTTTTTAGATTTTCGTCCTTATGTGTAAGCTGCAGCAGTTGACAGTTATTTAAATTGTTGCTTTTTTAAAATCCAAAAATACATTTATAATCACTAGTTTTTATGTGGAATCCGCTACCTCACATTTTGCCACTAATGCTCCTATAAGAGACAGCCATTTTATCAACATCATAAGAATGAAAACCTGAGATGACCCTGATGGGAATTAAAATATGTCCTGCTAGTTACACATGGTTCCTGCACAAATCACAATTCTATCACATATAACCATCTACGTGCATATGAAGGTGGTGTGAACTAATGTCATGATGCACTGAATGTTTTTTCTTTGACCCAATGATTGGATGAAAAATGTCTTTTGTTGACTTGTCCATTAATTCAATTTTTATATAATGGTGCAAGTTAGGAATAGACTCACTGCAGGAAGAAAATAAAACAAATCCCATCTAAAATCTGCATCCTAACTGTGCACATTTTCCCAACATTTTCTAAAAAGTGAATATCTTTTGCAAGTATTTCCGTCATATTTGATTTTTCAGTTACTAGGTCCCTTGTGATGGAACCTTCAGTCTCATCTGTGTGAGTGAATGAGAGTGTTCAAGATGTCTGCATTGTTTATTTGCACATGATCAAAACTGCTACCCCTGCTGACATCACACCTGTCCTCAGGCCTAAAAGTAGCCCATGTCCAGGGTTGAATTGAGACCAAAAATTGGCCTGAGCACCCTAAAAAAAGTGCCTCACATTTGTGGATTGAAACCTTTCATGAAACATCGCTTGGTTAGTATCAAGGTGGTAATTGGGGGAGACATTAGAGATAAAATATGTGTTTTATATATTCTAGGGCCATTAGCATTATCTAGTGCTGGAAAAACTATTATTTATCTGCAGCTCACTCACACATCTTCTGACAAAAATATCCTTGAATTAGTTGCCCACTCTCAGATCTTCTAAACCATTACTAACCCCCAATCTCTGAATCCTCTTTCTACAAACAAGTCCTAAAACTCACGGATCCTTGCTTGCCCCTGACCAACATAACCCCAGAAGTTCATGCATATCCTCTTACTGTAGGTGTCTGTTACCCTTTAAGGATACATAAGTGCTGCTCATCCTAAGGCCTTGAGACTCTTCCTCAGGACCAATTAGTCTCTTATCTACCCACTTTTTAAAAGGGCCCTTAAGCTCTTATCTGCTCTACGGTAGTCTGACACTACCGCTCAGGCTCCGATCCTTAAGATTCCAGCCCACTCATCTGGTCACCTAATTTCTCTGTTCACCATGATACCCTGTGGATCTTGCTCTTGTCATTCAATGTTCTGTTTCTCCCGTTCTCATCAGCCTTCTCTTCTGTTTTGCTTCCTATCTTTCCCTCTCTATACCAGTCTCTTGTTCTACCCTTATCTCCACTTAACCTTTCCTCACTTTATCTTTTCCTTGGCTGTTTCCTTCTCCCTCCCTTTCACTCCCTCCATGTGCCTATCTATAATTATTTCCTTCCTCTCCAGCCCATTTTTCTGTCTTCTCTTGCTCAATAATTTCTCTCTCTTTCCTCTCCACCTCTCAGTTTGTCTCTACTCCCCATTCCATCTTTTTTCCTTTTTTATTCCTCTCTCCTTATCTCTCCCCTGCTCTCACCTCTCCTTTTGTCCCAACATACAGGGTGAATTAATTGTTTCACTGCAACATACTAAAAAACACCTTTTCTTTTTTACCCACTTAGTCATATTTTTCTTTCAATGTAAAATTATTACAGTTTTTAGTGTTTTTTGATGTTCCATTACTCTTGAGCCGTATGCAGCACCCTCCCCATTCCATAAATGGATTAAAATGAAACTCACAATCTCAATCTGGCATGTCACTACAGTTTTTAAACCAGGAAGACTGGCACTAGGCACCTACACCTTTTCTGCCCGATCGATTTGGACTGCTGCGAGGGACTAAAGCCAATGTCCCATGCCTTAAACTTGTTAATTGTGCTGCCCAAAACCAGCAGCTGGCTCTCCTCGCTCACCCTTTCAAGGCCTCCATGTCCCCTCCTGAGACTTAGGATGGCAATAGGTGCACCACATGCTGTGCCTCCTCTGCCGGCTCATTGTCATTCTACACATGACAATGAACCGGCCTGTCTCTGTGGCTTTCTGTGAGTCACATTCGAGCTGTAGCAGCGTTTTTGGGTTGTGGTGCACCAGCAGGAAAGTCGGTCCAAATTTGTTGGTTTGCTTTTCCACTTCTGAAAGGCCTTGCTGGGCCTGGCCCACATGCCCCACCCTCTACAACCATATTTGCCCTACATGGGCATGCTTCACTATTCTGTCACCTAGATCTGAAACGTGCAATGTGGAGCAGTAATTGAGATCCAATGCAATGTACATTTTTCATAACAGTAATTTTACTATTGAATGTGTAACCTTGGTAAGATGTAACAAAAACCTCAATGAATTTTTTTTAAAAACAAATGGAAAGTACTGCGGAGCAATGTACTGGCACATTGTGATTATAAAGCAGACATTTGCACTGGCACATTGTGACTGTAAAGCGAGCACAGTGCAAGCTCTGTTACTATGAACATGTGGCGTAATGGAAAGAGTTGTCAACTCGGGGAACTGGGTTTGAGTCTCTGCATCGGTGTAACATCCTGGACAAATCACATAGGCGGTCATTCTGACCGCGGCGGGCGGCAGTCGCCGCCCGCCAAGCGGTTCCCAGCGAAAGACCGCACCGCGGTCAAAAGACCGTGGCGGTCATTCCGGCTTTCCCGCTGGGCCGGCGGGCGACCGCCAGAAGACCGCCGGCCGGCCCAGCGGGACAGCCCCTTCAACAACTCCGCCGGCTCGGAATGGAGCCGGCGGAGTTGAAGGGGTGCGACGGGTGCAGTGGCACCCGTTGCGATTTTCACTGTCTGGTAAGCAGACAGTGAAAATCTTTGTGGGGCCCTGTTAGGGGGCCCCTGCACTGCCCATGCCAGTGGCATGGGCAGTGCAGGGGCCCCCAGGGGCCCCACGGCACCCGTTCCCGCCATCCTGGGTCTGGCGGTGGACACCGCCAGAAACAGGCTGGCGGGAAGGGGGTCAGAATCCCCATGGCGGTGCTGCAAGCAGCGCCGCCATGGCGGGTTCCCTGGGCCAGCGGGAAACCGGCGGGAAACCGCCAGCTCCCCTTTTCCGACCACGGCTTCACCGCCGCGGTCAGAATGGCCCAGGAAGCACCACCAGCCTGTTGGCAGTGCTTCCGCCGCACTCCGACATGGCGGTCATGGACCGCCAAGGTCAGAATGACCCCCATAATCTCCCCATAAACAAACAAACAAATGTGTCTTTGTGAAATCTAACTGGTGCTCATATAAAGCGCTCCAATACCTTTGGTTTGAGTTGAGCGCGAGGGGGTGTTTGGGCGAACCCAGATGATGTCACCAACCAATGTCGGACGGGACTAGAGGAAAAAAGAAAAAGTAGAAAACTACAGCTTGCGGCCAGTGGCCTGCCATCTTAAAGTAGTCACAAACGTCAGCAATATTCAGGAATAAATATTTTTACTCTGGGGTTAGCATAGCTTGCATTTTAAAAGCTTGGTTATGATTTTAAATGTGAATTCTGCTAAAATTAACTGTGAATCACAATAAAATGGCGTGGTGGGTTATATGTCAGAACCACGAGTGCTTCAAGCACCCATGGCTCAACAACGAGGTTGGCACAACAACCTCATTCTTATCACTAATGCCTTTACCACAAATGAGTTTACAACAATTTTTTGTTGTAAAGCATTCCTGGTAAAGGCATTAGTGATCAGCATGCACGGTTCCAGCATGCTTCCCCTCTATCACCCGCCCCCAAAAAGTACTGCAACACCCCATCCCTACAACGACCCCAACACCCACCCCAAAATGACCACAACCCCAACCCCCCTCCCCTAAAACCTAAACCACCCCAACCCACCCCTTAAACCTAAACCCTGACCCTCCCTCCCCCTAAACCCTAATCACCCCCAGCCCCCCACCCCACCCCAAAAACTAAAAATACCCAGAGCCCCCACCCCACCCCTAAAACCTAAACACCCCAACCCCCCAACCCTCCCCTTAAACCTAAACCCAGATCTCCTCACCCCCCAAACCCTAATCACCCCGAGTCCCCCACCACACTCCAACCCCCCCAAAAAAAACAGCCCCAGTCCCAGCCCAACTTACCTCCTCCTTCACCCCGTCGACTCCGACTCCCTTCTTCTGTACCTTAACCACGCATGTACGTGGTTCAGACATGTGTGGTTAAGGTACGAAAACCAGGAAGTCGTAGAAAACAAAAGCGTTGTTACGCGTCATTGTTCCGGGTGTTTCCCGGCGTAGTGCACATAAAACATTTGAAAGTAAAATTCTAAATATATTGATGCTTTACATTTCAATAACATATGTAAAGGAAGATGTATACTTAGGTGCCAGGATTTTTATAGTCCCTATTCTGTTTCCATAACTTCTGATGTATCAATAAGTTCTGATAAACAACTAGAGCGTTAACCTTTCTCACCTATTGTACCTACAGTAACTCCTTTGAGGGAAACCACAAGAGCGGGCAGGCGTCAACGTGAGGACAGCGGGTGAACAGAGAGGACTGCAGACACATGCACTGACACATTGTGACTATAAACCAAGCGCTATGACTACAAAGATGTGCGTAATGGAAAGAGCCGTGAATTTCAAAAACCGTGTTTGAGTCTTGGCGCTGGCTCAACATCCTGTGATCCTGGACAAATCATGCAATCTCACCAGTGCCTTAAAATGAAAAAAATTGTCTTTGTGTAATTTACCTGGTGCTCGGAAAAAGTGCTCCAATAGCTTCAGGTCAAGTAGAGCGGGAGGTGGAGTTTGGGTGAAACCACTGGAACCGGCAAGGGTGAAAGAGAAGACTGCGGATCCAGGAAGATGACTCCAGACCCATTCACTCTCTCTGAGTGCATGTGGGAAATTTTAGAAAAAAGAGTACCTGCAGCCAGTGGAAGGATACAGAAAACAGTTCTTTATCCAAGCTTGGACTAAGACTCTGAGGTCCAGGAGGAAACTGGAGACCAGGAGAAGCCGCTGACCAATAGGAAGGCAGGAAACTAGGGTGAAGTGGGAGCCAGCCAATGGTAAGAAAAGGTAGGTAATGGGCGGGCTCTAAATCCCTTTTAAGATAATTGTTTTCTATTACAGAAGATTTCACAAGCCCAGCACAAGCACTGTGCAGGCAGAACCATAAAAGCAGGGATGAAAAATTACAGGCAAGAGTGAGCTAGAGGGGTAGGGATCATCTGATAGTGGATGAAAGATGAAGGGTGAACCAAGACTAGACACCCTTGGTATTTAGGTGCCCTGACATGCAGCAGCGCTGGCATCAGCATTCTGAAAAGACGTTGGTCCCCTGCTCTTATGTTTTTTACAAATCAAGCACTGGGTGAGTAAGTAAGCGCATGCTGGCAGGGTGAGGATATTGTGACTGTTTATTTAGAGAAACTGTCTTTAAAATTGAAGCGTCAGTGGTTTTCCCACTTGTTTTCACTTTCCACAGCAATATTGAGACTGAGCTTCAGAGGACCTCATAAAATGGTTCCAAAATATTATCGTAGCTACCATGCGCACGTAAAATGGGCGTGTTTTGCGTGACAGATTTGACCACAATGCTCCTCATAGCAGAACACGTTTATGGATAATTTCGTTGCTCAATGCATGCTAAGTAGAAGTGACATCAAAATGCCCCAGTGGTAAAGAGTGTTCATACGCACTATATTGGTTACACCGCCTTTGCTGGCAGAGCACGCCAGAATGTCTACTTTTTACCATTGTCGATCTAAAGACTAGATGCATTAGGACTTCATAACACTGCCAATGTGCGGCAAACTGGATAAAGTGAAGAGAATCAAAGAATGGACTCTAGACAAAACACTGATGTCATTTCCTTCTGTAAGCAGAATGGCGCAAGGTCTGTCAACCGCTGTGATACTAATCGTGGCATTAGTTAACAAAACAGTTGTAATATGTTTGTTTTATCCACAGTGCATAGCTGTGCAGGGGATCATTGAACAGCCCGCACATGTAATCTCCGGTGTCGCCAGTGGAATCATTGGCTATGCTTATGTCCAGAGCTCTTTTAGCCAGTAGGCTACTCTAGTTGGGTTCTGTTTATTCTGCTGCATACACATGCCATTACACACCACTGAAAGTTCCTTAACAAGATGGTGCAAGGTCTGCAAATTTTGTTTCGAGAAATGTTGCAAAATGTTGTGAAAAATATGTGAAATTAAGCAAACTTTAATAAAACACAATTATACTGCAATTTGTGTGAAACGTGACTGCACAGCTTCACGATCAAGTCGTGCAAGATATTGTAGTAGTTCCCTGTAAAAAAAAAAAAGCAAAATGTTTCACCTGGAAAAACTTTGTCAAATTTAGGAAATTTCACTTTCTTTAACATTTGCAAGTTTCACAGACACAACAAACATTTTGCACAGGCCTAGTTGCAGCCGTTTCATGGATAAAAAGTTACATTTGAAAATAACAAAGAGTGAATTGAGCTCAAACACTGGTAATTACTCTGGCCTACATTTCAATCCATCATTTTTGCGCAGCAATGTGTCAATGCAGAGATCAACCACATCTAAATTAGCATAAATTCTACTTCATTTCACACATGCAACCTCAGGCTTGTTTTTTGGTCCTGTGAGTGAGGTGCAGCTTGCATCCCAAGCACTTCAAGTTATGGACCCACAACTCAGCATTACAATTGCACTTAGGGCATCTCTGAATGCAGATTAAAGCCATTACTAGTGGTTCAGATTAATTCAAGCATTCCTCCATCACTTCTTTGTTTTTCCGTGGGACATATTTAAATATTAGAGGCATTTAAACACAATATTGGAGGTCACTATGTTTCAGAGGAGGTGTGATTCTTGAGCACCACGTTTAGAGATAACACTTGCTGGGCTCAGTCCTATGTTATGGAAGCTCTTCACAGAAACGGTGACAGTTGATGGGAATGCCTTTCAGCTTCAGTGATTGAGCCCAAAATGCTATGTAGGAGGGATGGGCAGAAATACAGCACAGTAGGCTTTTCTGGTTTACGAATTTTGGTTTTTATTGATAAGATGTGTTGAGAAAAACAGGATATTCTACAGGTAGTAGCATCTACATGGTTTCAGCAGTGGTGGCTACCGCCAATCAAAAGTGTGCGTCGGGAGGAGGGAAAGAGGTGTGTGTGTGTGTGTCGGAAGAGGTGTGTTCCGGGGGGAGGTGAATAAGAAAAAAAAAAGTACTGCTCTGACAGTCCAGCTGCCGGCTGATCCCTCTCCTCCAGGCAGTCACCACAATCGCACAGACTCCCAATCCAGAAGCTGCTCTCATGCTATACCAAGCATGACAGCAGAGCCGAGATTGGCCTGAGTGGGCTGGTTTGACACTCGCTCAGGCACAGAGAGCCTGTTCCATTTCTTCAACTCGGCTGCGTAACACAGCTGGGCTGGAGAAATATAAGTGTACATGTCGGATTGGCCGGCCGACAGCCAGCCAAACTGACATGCGCACTTTGTAGTGCCCACCGCTCCTCCATATGGCCCAGCTTGTCTGGCAGAGAGACAGCGACTAATAAAATTATAATAAAATTGTTTTATTATCATTTTATTTGTCCCTGCCTGCCTGGCTCTGAGCAGGGGAACAGTGCTCCTCTGCTATTATAAAGGAGCCGCCCATGGGTAGTAGGTGGTAATGTTCATTCTTTTTTTTTCTGTTCAGGTCCCAGGAGGTATTTGCCACCACCAGCGCCATGGGTTTGTAAAGGAGTAGCAGATAACAATGCTTCCTAGTTATTGTCGGATCACTGGGTGATTGTGCCCTTATTATTCGTACCTTTTTTTTATAAGTAATGACACTTGGTTTGACAACGTATGGGTGAGTTATACGTATTGTCCTACAGACAGTGACAAACATCTAGGATAATGCGCACTTACATAGCAACTTGTGATATTAGTAGTGCACACAAGGGCAGAGAAACGTCAGTATAGGCAGCACACAGTGAGCTAAACACAAAAGAAATGAAGCCACAAGAAAACAACATTTCCCACATGCCTTTAAGTACTCCCACAAGCCCAAATCACCCCTTCTCGGGTCACTCACTGCACTGCAACGACACTGCACTGCCACAACTCTCGTCAGTTGTGGCTGGCTTTTGCACGTCCTTTGGTGGCACCCACCAGTCCTCACACCTGGCTCCAGTGGGTCCTCGATTGAGTGGTCTTCCCTGGGGATCTCTCCCGCCTTTTCTGCAGTACCGCGCCGGGTCTTCTGCCCCTCAGGTTCCTTTTCCCCTTCAGCAAAATCCTGGTGTTCTCCTTTGGCTTTGTATGTTTCCCCAGATCAGCTTCTGGGTTTCTGCACGCCGTCTTCCTGGTCTGCCTTCCTTTTCTGTACTGTTACTGTGCCCCTCTTCACCTGAAATGAGACGTCTGTTCTCATTGTTTGCAGCGCTTTTGCAGATTTCAGCCACTCCTCTGCTCTAACGTCCTTCCTTTGTTTATCCTGCAGGTTCTGATGGTACTTTGGGAGGATCAAGGGAGGACCTCTGGCGATCCTCGCCGGTAACAGGGGGAGCGAGATGAGTCTTTTTCAAATAGTAGGAGTTCAAAAACATGTAACCATACCATGATAGCAAGAAATACACTAAAGAAATGTAGAGTGAGTGTATGGTGTTAAGAGAGACTGAGAAATTGGTTGACTATATTGGCCTGGTAGTCTTTATTTTCTGTAAACATCCCTTTTTAAATCACTTACAGTCGGCCCTTTTTCATGTGGCGATGCGTTGTCTAAAACCATGAAGATCTAGATCGTGTCAATAAAACTATGGACACCACTTATGATCCCAGGCCATGGGCAAGAAGTGACCAAGTATAAAAGAACACCAGCAGGGAGCGCTGCTGGAGCAATGCTACACATGCCTGTATTGTGTTCCAACACTCCAGCAGCTGCATCTCCACATAGAAAGCCAAGAACTGGCAACACTGCCCTGTAACAGAGCCTGAGTGTGCAGAGGGCCATTTTAAGTTGGGCTCAGGCACCACCCTTGAAGGAAGTCTTTGAGCATAGGATAATGAGGGGTCATCTTGGAAAGGACTCCTGCTCACATACAAAATACAAGCTATGTGCCTGATTTAGAGTTTGGCTGACTGGGTACTCGATCACAAACCCTGTTCACCAAACCTTCATTCCTTCCGGTCTATTTTAAGTCAGGCAAACCATCATCTTTCTGGCAATGGTGCCCACTCTCTCCACCATCGAAAAACTTACTCTGATGGCCAGACATCTGTTTTTAGGTCAAAGCCTACCAGACAGCCCAGCTGTCTTGTTGCTTAGAGACTTAGGGCCAGATGTAGGAAGCAGTTTGCAATGCACAAAACCTGGTTACCGAATCGCAAAACGGGTTTGAGAGTCGCAATTAGGAAGGGGTGTCCCCTTCCTAATTGCAAGTCGCAGTACAATGCAGGATTGCTTTGTGACCACGAATGCGGTTGCAAACCAATCGCAGTTCGCACCTATTTCAAACGGGTGCTAACCCATTCACAAAAGGGAAGGGGTCCCAGTGGGACCCCTTCCCCTTTGTGTATGGCATTAAAAACATTTTTCCACTGCCTGCTCTGAAAAAATGAAACGAAAACGTTTCATTTTTTAGTTTTTTAATACATCTCATTTTCCTTTAAGGAAAACGGGCTGCATTACAAAAACAAAAACTGCTTTATTTAAAAGCAGTCACAGACGTGGTGGTCTGCTGTCTCCAGCAGGCCACCATCCCTGTGAGTGCCGCAATTCTCAAGGGGGTCGCAAATTGCGACCCACCTCATGAATATTCATGAGGTGGGCATTTGCGACCCCCTTGCGAGTCGCAAACGGTGTCAGGGACACTGTTGTGCATAAGGTTTTGCGACTTGCAAATTGCGAGTCGCTCTGACTCGCAATTTGCGAGTCGCAAAACCCAACGTACCTACATCTGGCCCCTAATGGGGACAGTCTAAAAGCTGAGCTACGAATGCATTTCATCCATTGCTTACCATTGGCTTTGGGGTTTGTAACTCACATTTTTCTTACTTTGTATTTGCTGGCTTTATGTGTGTGGCTGTCAAACACGGTTTTGTCCACCCTGTGGAACATAGCCTGTTTACTGTATTTTTCCACAAGTGCTCTCTTTTTGTAAAGAAACCTTTAAGTGTTGGTGTTACTCTGTCATATTTGATCTACAGTCAAAGATAGAGGTCAAATGTCAGGCTTTGTTTTCCGAGGGAGCTTGATGTTTACTTTTCTTTCCCAGAATTCAAAGTGAAATAATGTATTTGACAACCTATGGGTGCAAAAGAAAAGTTTATTTTTATCACACAACAAAATGTAAATGTTTGTAAATGAGCTGTGCAAATACTTCAGAATAAATCAGAATTAGGAAAGCACAAATGAAGCACTTCTGTAATTCTGAGGTGTGCTGGAAATATTTTAATACAATCAGAACAAACAATACATTAAGGGGGTCATTTTGACCCTGGTGGTCCAAGACCGCCAGGGCTAAAATGACGGAAACACCGCCAACAGGCTGGCGGTGCTTTCTGGCCTATTGCGACCGCGGCGGAAGCGCCGCTGTCGCACCGCCGGGGCCGGCGGTATTCCACCACTTTTGCCCCGGCCGTGATAATCCACCTGGGCAGCGCTGCTTGCAGCGCTGCCCAGGGGATTACGAGTCCCCGACTGCCAGCCTTTTTCTGGCGGTATGAACCGCCAGGAAAAGGCTGGCGGTACGGGGAGTTGTGGGGCCCCCTGACAGGGCCCCGTGCAGCTTTTCACTGTCTGCACCATTTGGTGCCGGCTTCCATGTTGCGGCCCACATCCCTGCTGGGCCGGCGGGCGGAAACTTGGTTTCCGCCCGCCAGTCCAGCGTGGATGTCCAAATGGGCACCGCGGGAGGGCGGCCGTATTGGCGTATTGGCGTATTGGCTGTGGTAGCCGCCCGCCAAAGTTGTAATGACACCCTAAGTGTTGTAATTTCCACACCTTACCATTTGTGTGCTGTATTGTGTTAGAGGTAACACTGTATGTGTGTTACAATTGAAACTCTGTTGTCTGTAATGGCAATGTAATACCACACCATGCATACTCCACTCTATGCCACTCCACTCTATGCCACTCCACTCTATGACACTCTACTTCACTCTACTACACTCTAAGCCATTCCACTCTATGCCATTACACTATACAATACTCCACTCTACGACACACTACTCTACTCCACTCTACAACACTCCACTCTACTCCACTCTATGTCACTCCACTCTAGGACACACTTTTGTACTCCACTCTATGACACTCCAGTCCACTTCACTCCATGGCACACTCTTCCACTCTATGCCACTCTAGGCCACTTCACTTAGTTCCATGACGCTGCATTCTATGACACTCCACTCTACAACACTCCACTCCATCCCACACCCCCTCACTCTACTCCACTCTATCCCACACCACTCTATGACACTCCACTCTGTGACACTCTATTCCATGCGGCTCTATGCAACTACTTTGTATGTCACTATAGGCCACTCTACTATATGCCACTCCACTCCACGCTATGACACTTACTCCACTCTACGCCACTTTATGTCACTTCACTCTACAACACTCTATGCCACTACACTCTATGACAATCACTGCCACTCTACAGCACTCCACTCTATGTCACTCTACAACGCTCCACTCTAATACACTCTATGACACTCTGTGTCACTTCACTCTACTCCACACCACATTTTTCCGAGACACTCCACTCTACTACACTCAATACCCTCCAATCAGCACCACCCTACGACACACCACTCTACAGCAATCTATGCCATTCCATGACATTCCACCCTACAACACTCTATGAGACTCCACTCTATGGCACTCTATGGCACTCTACGCCACTCCACTCTACTTCACTCTATGACACTCCATTCTACAAAAATCTATGCCTCTCTATGACAGTCTATGCCACTCCACTCCACTACACTCCCCGCCATTTTACTCCACTGTGAGACACTCCATGCTATGCCACTCCACTCTCCACCTTACTCCATTCTATGACACCTTTCTTTACTCTATGCCATGCCAATCTATGACACTCTACACCTTTCTACTCTATGTCACTCCACCCAATGGCACTGTACTCCACTCCACTCTACACCACTCCACTCTATGATACTCTACTCCACTCTATGCCACTCCACTCTACAATATTCTACACACTCTATGACACTTAAGTTTAGGTCTCTCTACTCCACTCTACGCTGCTCCATTCTATGCCACTCCACTTTATGAATCTACTTCACTGTATGCCACTCCACTTAATGACACTCCACTCTATGACACTGCACTCTAGGACACTTCACTCTATGAAACTCCACTCTGTGACACTCTATGCCACTATACGCTATTCTACACTACACCGTTGTACTCCACTGTACTCTATTCTACAACACTTTACTTCACTCTACGTCCCTCCATTCTATGCCCCTCAATTCTGCACCCCTCATCTCTATGCCCCTTTCTCCACACCGCTCCACTCTATGCCACTCCATGCCATTCTATGACACTCTGCGCCCGTCATTCTATGCTCCTACACACTATGCCCTTCCACTCAGTGCCCTTCCACTCTATGACACTCTATTCCACTTTACATCCCTCCACTCTATGACCCTCCACTCTATGACCATCTGCTCTACGCCACTCTCTGGCACTGTATGACCCACTACAACACGCCACAACACTCTACGACACTTCACAAGACTCATTCCACTTTATGCCACCTTACTCCAGTCTACGACACTTTAAGACACTCCACAACACTCTATGCTACTCCACTCTATGGCACTCTACTCCACTCTACACCACTCTGTGCCATTCTAGTCTACTCCACTTCTACTCTACTTTTACTCCACTCTATGACACTTTACGCCACTATTTGCTACGCCAATCCTCTACTCCACTATATATCACTCCACTTTATTCCACTCCACTGTACCCCTAAACACTCTACGAGACTATACTCCACTCTACTCCACGCTATACCACTCCACTCTATGACACTCTACTCTACTCAAGGCCACTTTACCCCACTCTATGACCCTCCACTCTACAAAACTATACTCCACTCTACTGTAACCCCTGTGCTCAATGCCCCTCCACTCTCCGCCCTCCACTGTATGTCAATTTACGCCACTCCACTCTATGCCAGTCTATGCTACTCCACTCTATGACACTCCATGCCACTGCACTCTATGCCATTCCACTGAACTGTATCTCACTCTACTCCACTCTATGCCACTCTACTCTACTCCACTCTACAATACTTTACTCTACTCTACAACACTTAATTCCACTCTAGGCTATGCCACTCCACTCTACACCACTCCACTCCATGACACTCCACTCCACTCTACTCCAACCTATGCTACTCTACTCCACTCTACACCACCCTACTCTACTCAACTCTGTGCCACCCTACTCCACTCTATGCCACTCTACTCTGTCACTCTACTCCACACTATTCCACTCTATGATACTCTACGACGCTCCACTCTACAACCCTCCACTTTACAGTCCACCAATGTACACCACTCTATAACACTCTACAACACTCAGCAACACTCTATGACACTCCACAACAGTCAACACCACCCTACACCACTCTGCTCCACTCTACAACACTCTACTCTTCTCTAGTCTAAGACACTCCAGGACACTCCATGCCACTTTACTCCACTCCACCCTATGCCACACGATTTTACACCACTCAATTCCACTCTACACCACTCTATGCCATTTTATGCCACTCTACTCTACTCCATTCCACAACACTTTACTCCACTCTATGGTGTGCAGATTCACTCTGATTTACTCCACTCTATGCTACTCCACCCTCCACTCTATCCTACTCCACTCTGTCTCACTCCACTCTACAATACTCCACTCTATGACACTCTTCTCCACTCTTCAAAACTTGACTCCACTCTACTCTACACCGCTCCACTCCACGCCCCTCGTCTCTATGACACTCTTCGCCACTCTATGCCACTCCAGTCTACTCCACTGTATGCCACTCTACTCTACATCACTGTATACCACTCCACACCACTGCACTCTACGCCACTCTACTCCACTTTATGCCACTCTTCTCCACCCTACACTACTCTACTCTACTCCACTCTACAATACTGAATTCACTCTACAACACTTTACTCCACTTTAGGCTACGACATTCCAATGTACCACACTCTATTCAACTCCACTCTGCAACACTCCACTCTATGACAACACTACAACACTACAACACTCTGGGACACATCAACTCTATGGCATTGTACTCCACTCCATTCTACACCACTCCACTCTATGACACTCTATTCCACTCTACACCCCTTCACTCTAAGCCATTTGCTCTATGACACTCCATTCTGCAACACTCTATTTCAGTCTACTCTACTACACTCTACGCCACCCTACTCTACTATGCGCATGCCACTTTGCTCCACTCTACGCCACTCCACTCTATGACCCTCTACTCCACTCCATGATAATCTACGACTCTCCACTCTATGACCCTCCACTGTACGTCCTCCACTCTACTCTACAACACCCTATTCTATAGCACTCCACTCTATGCCACTCTACTTCACTCTATGCTGCTCCACTCCACTCTGCACCACTCTACTCCACTCTACAACATTGACCTCTTCTCTCTGCACTGGACTCTACAACACTATACCACTCTATACTACTCCACTCATTGATTCTCTGTTCCACTCTACGCCTCTTCACTCTACACCCCTTCACTCTATTCGCATCGAATCTTCGCCCCTCCACTCCACGTCCCTTTACTCTATGGCACTCAATTACATTCTTCTGCACTTTACACAACTCCCTCTGCACCTTACTGCACTCTACAGCACTCCACTCTGCTGTAAGACACACTAATACGTTCTACTCAACTACTCTATTATACACTACTCCATTGTATACTACTCTTGCCACCTAACTCTATGACACTCTACTCCACTCTGCTCCACACTATGCCCCTTCACTCTATGCCCCTCTACTCTACGTCACTCCACTCTATACCACCCTACTCAACTCCACAACAATCCACTCTACTCCACAACATCCCACTCTACTCCATGACACTCCACTCCGCAACACGCCACTCTATGACACTCTACAACACTCCTCTTCACTCTACGCCTCCACTTTACACCACTCCATGAAACTCTATGCCATTCAGCTCTGTTCCACCCTACTAACCTTTACCCATGCTGCACAGCAGCCCCAGTGATGTACAACATGACTAAAACACATTGGAAAAGCCAATAGCTCTTGCATAGGCATTACCTATTGGCTCTTCCAGTGCTTGAATCTTATTGTTACTGGCAGGAAAATCCTAGTCATCACAGACAAAAAAGAAAAATTATCCCCACACCCTGGGAGAAAGCTCCCAGGGTGTGGAGGTTAATAGTCTTTGTTTTTCAGAAACAAGCTCCAACTTTTGGGGATTGTTTCAGAGAAAATTATGTTGGTGACCGGATGCCCACCTGATGGAAACCATTTACCAAATTTGTAGTGTCTTCATAGGAAAAGTTGTGACAGCGAATTTCTGCAGGCACGGAGTTCACTGCTGGGCCGTTTTTGATCTCAAAATTTGGAGGATGGTAGCCCATCAGAGTGGCAGAAGTAATGTTCCCTGTCAACCTGATGGCTAGGTGGGCCACCCCCCAAACTCTAAGTCAGTTCTTATGTCTTGCAAGACATGAACCACAATATCTATTTTGGGAAACACTTCCCACCTCAAACTATGGGGTCATTGCCGCCCGCCGAACTCATTGCTGCCATTTGACCGCCAGTGTGGTCAACTCCCCTCTGGCCCTATTTTGAGGAAACAGGGCCTTTACATTGATGCCGATTCCTAATGGAGCCGATGCCGATGTGGCGGTGCGTCGGGTGCAGCAGCACCTATTGCGCATTTCACTGCCCATTATTCAGGCAGTGAAATGCGCGACAAGGCTATGCATGGAGGCCCCTGCACTGCCCAGGTCAAGTACATGGGCAGCGCAGGGACCCCAGGAGGCCCATGAGACCCCCATTCCACCAGCCTTTCCATGGTGGTGTTAACTGCCATGGAAAGGCTGGCGGAATGAGACTCATAATGTCCAGGGCAGCACTGCCCTGGCGGATTTGAAATGCCGAGACTGCCAGGCTGCCTGGTGGTGGCATTTGGACCGTGGCGGCTCCGCCATGGTCATAATATGGTGGACGGACCACCACTACTGCAGACTCATAATGAGGGCTAATGTCTTGAGAGACATGAATCACAACAGCTATCAAGGAAAATGCTTCTAGTTTCTAGAAAGGCCATCCTTGTAAGACTTGCGGGTGAGCAGATCATCTCAACTGTAACTGCTGTCCTTGCAACCAACAACAGTTGGCCATTCTGGAAAAGGTCAACTTGGGAAGGATCCATTAAGGGACAGAATCTGACCCCCGAACAAAGGAAATTCAAAACATTAAGAGCAGACATGCAATCCTTTTCGGGAGCTGGCAACATTGATTTGGAACTCGCACAGAGTAAAACTTTGACAGTGTGACTCTTGATTCATTTTTTTAAGAAAACTAAAACAAAATCCCTTGGACAGCCATCTAAATGATCCATTATCATTTACTAAAAGAAGACAAAATCTCCTCGGCGCTCTTTACCTGTGCGTCGTCTATTCTTTCAATGTATTCCTCTCTTTCAGTTGTCCTTTTACCTACTACAGTACTTTGAATCGGCCACTCTCGCCTATGTCTTACATTTTTTCCTGTCCTTCCCAAACTGTGTTGCCACGCGCGGTTACTACAACAACTTTGATTCGTCTCCACATCCTCTCCACTCCACTACCACTTCCTCCTTAGTCAGCTTCTTTACTCGTAATGGCCCATTTTGGAATGAACCTAACTTAAGTTGTATCTTGTCTTTGGTTTAAACTTGTTCAGTTGTTAAACTGAGTTTTCTTCCTCCCAGTTTGATACAAGGTGAAGCATGTCTTCTCTGTTTAACATACAGCATGCAGAAAGATCAGGAATTAGTGCACTATATAAGAATGAATAAACAAATAGCTAATTAACTTACTAAACAAATAAATAAAGTGTGTCTACCAATCACTGTGATTAGGCACCACACAAACCAACGCCCTCAATGAAGTCACAGACTACATGCTTAACAATATTCACACAAAGAGGACAAGAAATATAGTCAAGTATCAAAACCTGACTAATTCAAAATCAACAAAATTTTGAAAAAACGGCCCTCACCCACAATTTGTGGCATGCTTCATCACACTGGAGTGTGTTAGCAGGGCCCTACGGAATGGACGATCCACGGCCAAGAAATCCCACTAGACATTAGGGATTACACTTAGGCGGGTCGACCCCCTCTGTAAATGGGCCACCCACTCCCAGGGGGCATATACATATATTTTTTTTTAACATTAGTTTACCCCTGGGGGTGGGGGTGGGAAGCAATGGCTCCCCCCAGGGGTTAAAAAAAATTAGAAATGAAACTGGCAGGGTGTCACCTGTGAGCAGGGCTAACTTCCTGTGGGGGCAGTTGTTTTTTTAATAGATGTATGGTTTCCCTGGGGGCCATGATTGCACCCCCAGGGAAATCATACAGCTATTATAAAAATATTTATATATATCTATCTCTATAGATATATCTATATTTATAGGTCTCTCTCTCTCTCTCTCTCTCTATATATATATATATATATATATATATATATAGATACACATATAGATAGATAGATAGATAGATAGATAGATAGATAGATAGATAGATAGATAGATAGATAGATAGATAGATAGATAGATAGATAGATCACTTTTGTCAATGCGTGTGTGGTTTCGCTGGGGGCTGCGATCAGCCCCAGGGAAATCACACCCACATATAAAAGTGATCTCTTTACACACACACACATATATATTTACAACCAGTTGTTTTGAAGCACATGTCAAAACGATGCACATACTCCAACTGACGCGTTTCAACCGTAGCTTTTAAGCAGCAATAAAAAAGTGAAGCTAACTCTTGTGAATACGTTTCTGCTAGAGAAAGAGCGGACTTTGTCTAGTGGCAGTTTTAATCTCACAAAGTGGTGCAGAAGGTTTATTTGCCTGGCGCAAAGATCAAATTAGTATTTTATGTGAATAGCTGAGTGGATTAGTAAAGCCAGCCATAACCTGCGCTATAATACAAATGAAATGAATGTGAGGGGGGCTATGGAGAGATGAAGGGCACTTTTGCTGGGTTGTAGTGAGGGAATCCCAAGAGGAGGTCATGGGAGTGGGAGCACCAGTAATGACAGTCGGACTGGGCCGATGGGTATGTGACATGGTGAAGTAATAGTGTTTTATTTTTGTTTTTTTTAGTGTCTTTAGAGAACGTGCTGATTGAAGGAAAAAGCGAAGATAAGGTGACTGACCTTTACTGTTGCATGCATCACATACACACCCTCCAGCAATTTTGTGACTGTCTACGTAGGCTAGTGTTTTAGAGGGACAGGTTAGCCAGTAGCAGAGATGGCGTCTTGTTAAATGACTGCTGCTCAAGCCCCAACTGGGGGCTATGGAGGACAGCTCTGATGTAGGACTGAGACAGCAGATACTGAGATAGCATCTGAGGGATAGGACAATGGAGCAGACCCTGAGAGTGATTTTTCCAGTATTTCTGAGGGAGGTGATGAGGACAGTCGTGCTGGCCCTTCGCAAGTACAGTCTGTACAGCGGGACAAGGCATGTTAGCCCAACCCAGAGAGCAGGTGATTGCGACAGCAAGCACAGAGAGAGTCACTCAATTTAGTTCAGACCCAAATTCCACCGCACAAATCGTATTGTGTAGACATCAAAATTATCTATCACAAAACAACCTGGTTTTGTAAGGCAGGCACCTGCATTTTTGGTCCTGGGCTTGGCGGCCATATAGGGAAACCTACCAAACCCAGACATTTCTGGAAACTAGACACCCGGGGAAGTCCATGGAGGTGTGGCTTGTGTGGATTCCCCAAAGTTTTCTTACCCAGAAGACCCTGCAAATGCAAAATGTTGAATGAAAAATATGTTTCTTTCATTTCTGTCACACAAACTATAGGAATATGCTGGGACCCACAAGATTCGTACCACCCAGTGTTTCCCCACCTGTCCTGATAAAAACACTATCCCACTTGAGTGCCTGTACCTAGTGCCTGTATCAGGAATGGATCACCCCAGGGTCAACAGTTGCCCTCATGTAAGGACTAACATTGACCTTTGTGTGATCCATTGCTGTCACGGGAACTAGGTCTACCCACACAAGTGAGGTACAATTTTTATCGAGAGACTCGGGGATTGCTGAGTGGAAGGACGTTTGTGGCTCCCCTCAGATTCCAGAACTTTCCATCACCTAAATGTGCAGCAAACATGTTTTTTTAGCCAAATTGTGAGGTTTGCAAAGGATTCTGGGTGACAGAACCTGGTGAGAGCCCCACAAGTCATCCTATTTTTGATTTTCCTTGGTGTCTACTTTCCATAAATGTATAGGTTTGGTAAATTTCCCTAGGTACCCACTGACCTAGAAGCCAAAGTCCACAGCTAGGCACTTTGCAAAAAACGCATCCGTTTTCATTAGAAAAATGCGGTGTCCACATTGTGTTTTGGGGCATTTCCAATCACGGGCACTAGGCCTACCCACACAAGTGAGGTACCATTTTTATCGGAAGACTTGGGGGAACACAGAATAGAAGTACAAGTGTTATTAACAATTGTCTTTCTCTACAGATTTGCCTTCCAAATGTAAGGCAGTGTGTGAAAAAGAAGTCATTTTGAGAAATGCCCTATAATTCACATGCTAGTATGGAGACCCCCGAATTCAGAGATGTGCAAGTAACCACTGTTTCTAAACTCCTTATCTTGTGTCCATTTCAGAAATACACAGGTTTCCTTGTTACCTATTTTTCACTCTTCATATTTTACCAAATTAATTGCTGTATACCCAGTATACAATGAAAACCCACTGCAAGGTGCAGCTTATTTAATGGCTCTGAGTAGCTTGAGTTCTTGATGAACCTACAAGACCTATATATCACCGCGGCCAGGAGGGTCCAGCAAACATAACAGTATATTTCTTTCAAAAAGCTATCATAGTTGGAAAAAGTTACAGAAGAAAACATATTCAGAAAGGGCTGTTTTTTTCCAACTCAATGTCAATATTTTTTTATTTCAACTGTTACTTTCTCTAGGAAAATCTTGAAGGATCTACACAAATGAACCTTGCTGAATTCAGAATGTTGTCTACTTTTCAGAAATGTTTAGCTGTCTGGGATCCAACATTAGTTTCACATCCATTTCTGTCACAAACTGGAAGGAGGCTGAAAGCACTAAAAATAGTACAAATGGGGATTGTCTAAGTAAAATGCCAAAATAGTGTGAAAAAATTTGGTTTTCTGATACAAGTCTGTCTGTTCCTGAAAGCTGGGAAGATGGTGATTTTATCATTGCAAACCCTTCATAGATCCTATTTGCAGGGAAAACAAAGATGATTTCTTCTGCAGCACTTTTTTCCAATTTTTCCCCAAAAAACACAAATATTAGCTGTATTTTGGCTATTTTCTCGGTCTCCTCCGGGGGAACCATCAACTCTGGGTACTTTTAGAACGCCCAGGATATCGGAAAAAAGTATGCAAATTTTGGGTGAATAGCTAATGTGGACAAAATGTTATAGGGGCCTAAGCACGAACTACCCCAAATAGCCAAAAAACAGCTCAGCACAGTGGGGGGTGGGCCCTGGGGGGGGAGAGGGTAAGCCCAGCAGCTAAGGGGTTAAAACAAAATTATAAAAAAATTGTGATAAATAAATTACAAATACTTTAATCGACAGCAAAGATGGAAAGCCTGAGTTTGTAAATATGTATCCATGCATGTACATAAGGGAATGTATCTAGTACAGGTTTATATCTCATGATTATTTTCCATATGACTATTATGTTCAAATCTCTATGTTTGTAAACTTTGTACATGTGGTTATGTAGCTACATATTTATATATTTGTCTCCCACTGCAGAAAAAAATGTAACTTATCTCCCAAAACCTCACTAAACCACCACTCTATGGCTCGTCCCATTCTTCTTCCAAAATAAATTCACCATCCCTTCACTGACTGACTCATCTGACATCTTTTTCACTACTATGAACTACACCTTCCTACTATGAAATACACCTTTTCAATCTCTTCCCTCTTCTAGCCATCCTTTATCCTAGTCATCCAGCTTTTACTACTGTGAACTCCCAAATAATCCATTCTAAAAACGTCCCTCCTCTATCCGTTCTTTATCCGATTCATCCAACTAACAGACTCACATGCCTACCACTGCCAGTAGCAATTTATATTTGCCTCTACAAATCCACCACTAATCCAAGCTACACGCCGAAAAATGCTTTGATGACTTCTTAGGGGCAACCTCTTTATAAGTACAATTACAATTAGAGTGACAGTTACTATTTAGCACCAAGATACCCACGGGTGAATGTTAGTTACAGATACAAATGTTATGGTGTGGTCAATAGGCTATGCTAAGTTAGGAAGCTGAAGCGCTGGATCCTGATGCTTGCCACCACTTCTTGTGCCAGGAAGTGATCAGAAGTGTGAGGCACATAAGTGGCACTATGAGTTACAACAGAGTGCTTCCATAAGGAGCAATGGTATAGAAGCAATTGTGACTATGCGTTTTCACTAGGAGTAAAATCACTATATACAATGATGTCTCGTTAAAGAGATGAGGAAGATCTTTCCATCAAGGTTGAAGGAGATCAATTAGAACAAGATGAGGTAGGATGTCATTAAATGTGGAAGCTGCCACAACGGTTTGGCTGATCACAGGTCATACAGCTGACATCAGTGAAGTGGACACAGGAAGTGTTTCCGCCAGCATATGATGTGTGCTGCCTGTCGGGTAAAACTGTTGTGCTCCTTGCACTTTTGAGATTTTTCAAAGAATGTGGACTGTCTCTCTCTCCCTTCGTTTGTCTGATCACCTTACTTGTCTTATTGAGGTGTGTGGCTCGCAGTGAAGGGCTCCACCAGGGATAGCAGTGAACCTCAATTGGCATACACGATTTCCCCAGCTCCATCAACCCTGTACTGTTAGAGCATTGGACTGACAGAGCAGGAAATGTCCAGCTGGAAAATATTAGCAGCAGATGGGCATTTGTTGTCCATCATCTTTTATTTTTCTTAGTTTCTTGGAGTGTGGCAGTGTGTTCAGTGGATGGAGTCCCCGGTAGAGGAGGGAAAGTACCCTGGCAGGCATATACTCTTCTCTTCCCCATAATCTGTCTTCTACTGCTGCAATGTGGTACAGGCTGTGGTGGGGAGTCCTAGATTGGAAAAAGGTGCCCTTCTATGGTCACCTATTACCTTCCCCATCACTCTTCTTTTAATGAGTTGTGGAGCTGGTAGTGACGGGTGACCACTGTATGGTAGGGAACTATCCTCAGTGGGCATACACTGGTCTCTGACTCTTCGTCTCCCTTGTGGGATTCAAGGAGGTGGAAGTCTCCTGTAGGTGATAGTAGGTGCATTGGCTCCCACATTGTCCCTTGTGTTGTTTCTGTGTCTGTCCGGTCAGTTGACCTTCAGTGAGGCTTAAAATATGTGCCATGGGGGGGGGTTTGCAATGTTTTTAAAAACAAATATGGGCATTTTTTTGGGGACAGGTGTAACATGTACCTGTAAAGCTCTGTTTGCCTGCCCTGCTGCTGACCTTGCAATCTAAAGCGCTTGACCAGCTTTCCAATGATCGAAGGATCATCTCGCAAATGAAGGTGAACTGAGTGGGGAATCTCCTTGTAAGCATACTTTCTCTGTGTACCTGAATTAGGTAGAATCCCCTCTGTCTGTCCCACCAGCCAGGGCCTTTCCTGATAGTCAAGAGATCTTGTCCGACATGGCGTTAAGCATAGGTCGACCAACACTCTTTTTGGCCTGTGTCAATGCATAGGTGCCTCTGAGCCGCATTTGGCGGTCACTGGACTTGCCTAACTGTGCAGAGGTCCTCCTCCTGGTTGGCTTGCTTGCTAGCTAAAGACTGGGCTCGAGCAAAGTCTTGACAGTTCTTTATGTGTACTCTTTGTGCTTATAGATGTCACAAAATCAATTGCTGGTCATGATCAGACCCCTGTCTGACCACATGTCAGTATCAAGAATAAGATCTGTCCTTCCTTGACACAGAGCCAATGTGTGAGGTCATTAGTACCAGTAGTTATTGATACATTTAACTTAGAGCTACTGTGACTATCCTAAGCATATATTAGCAGACTTGGATGGTCTCCTGCTCTCAAAAGACTCAAAAACATGGACACTGAGAACTTTCATACTAATGTTTAATGTCTTATTGAAGTTGCATTTCCATTGTGTGTATGGTGGTAATTTTACTTATGTTTGAAATCAGATAGCGATTGCGAAACTGATAATGATTGTAAAAGTGATTTTTCACACTGGGGTGATGTGTACGTCGCTCTTCAATTATATATTGCTGTAACTGCTGAGTTTGTAATTGCTTGTTAGAGACACAGTCATTTTATCTTGATGTCTCCATGGTATAAATTCCACTAAATTACCTTTGCGCTGAGGATGCTTTCTTTGGTGTCACAGGATGGCTGTTATTTGTTGGTTGGACAGTCATGCTATGGTAGATACATGGTTGCATTGTGGTTTGGAACGGATTGTGCTGTTGTGGTGGGAGTGTTGTTTTTGCTGGCTGTACTCTTTGTTGTGCCATGGTGGTTTGATATGACGTCCAGAGGGCTGTGGTGTTGAGAGGACACACGGTTGTGCTATGTTGGCCGTTTGGTTGTTATAGGGTGCCTGGATGATGGTGTTGCCAATTAAGGAAGGTGCTATGAGAGATGGGTGGTATTTAGCTGAATGGTTGCCCAGTGGCCGCCGTGCGCATGCATCTAGTGCGCCTAGATTGGACGTCTGTACTGTTCAGAGCGGGTGACTGTGCTTTTATGGCTTTACAACTGGTGTGATGCTGAGGATCCATTATATTGAGAATAGGATGGCTACTTTTTAGGGCCTGGGGTAGAAGTGAGTCTGGCCCCCTTGAGCGGCGAGCTAGAGCTCTACGCAGTTGTTTTTGCCAAACGTGTGTCTGTGAATGTGAAACCTCTCAGCAACCAACCAACAAAGACGCAGCACAATCCACGCCGCCAGGTTTGCTTCTGAAAGGGCACACGCTCCTCTCAGTCTGAACAGGCTCAGAGTATTGAATACCTCGCCGCCCCGGGCAGGTATGCTGCAGCACAGCTATTAGCGGGGTCGTCGTTCGTCTGAGTTCGCGTGCTGCGTGAGGCGCTGCCTCGCGACTGTTTGTCTTCGCTGGAGCGGCGGGGGACGCTCGAGCTTGTTTCGTGGGTGCTAGAGATCAAACTGAGCTGTCGCATTAGCGAGGCGGCTGTTTCTTAAGTAGCTTTAGAGTGTTGATTGATTGCTGCGGCTACTGACAAGAATGAACTTTGCTAAGCCTCGAGGTACAACATTTATTAAGGTAACAATTAGCGTTCCTCGTATAAGGAAAAAATAAACATTCTTATTAAAAAGAAAGAAAAAGTTCTCGTCATCCTCCAAAAATCTGGTTTCTGAAATGAGCTGGTTAACGTCTGATGTTCTCACGATGCGACTGCCCTGCCGGGGCCCAACCCCTGAAACGAGAAGTTTATTTGAAAAAAAAAAATCCTCTCTTTGAACGTTCAATGCAGTAGCGCGGGCTTCTCAGCTCTAGTCCAATTACAAGTGAGTCGACCAATCAGAGAAGTTATAAAGATCACTTTTGAGTCAGATACAGATGGATTCAGACTCCCTGACCGCTCTACACGTTTTCTTACATTATTTGTATAATAATGACAAGATATATAATATTCGGGAGATTTTCCAAACTAGCTGGCATTCCAAACAGACATTCATCCGCGCTCATAAGAACTTATCTTGTCTTGATAGTACGAGGGTCCGGGGTAGGGCATAAGGGAGGGGTAGCAGATTGCCACAAATGGGATAGCACATTAAACCTGCTAGTAACGACCATCTGTAAACACGCCCCATGTCACGTGTGGTACATTATGCTCTAAATTTTTGGTCCATCAGAAAATCGAGTCTTCAAAAAGACGAGACCGGCTGAAGGCAGGCCTCTGGGAATGGAGTCAGTTACGGCTAATGGGACTTTTGGCGTTGCTTTCGACCAATGAGCAGCTCCGCCTGCACATGTATTTGTTTTCTGGCTCTTGTTGTTTTCTGTCTCCTCATGCTGGTTACTGACCTTGCTGCACCATCCAGTGTGAACCAGTGGGGTGTGGATTCTTTATAAATTGCAGGCCAGTGGTAGGACAATCCATCAATAACGCTCCTATGGGGCGACAGACCACCATGTAGGGATAGTCAGGGCCCTATTGAGGAGGAACAGCAGATGAAAAGAAAGGCAGTGAGTTGACGAGATCTGAAAGCGATATAAAGGAACTACAGTAGTGTGTATGATTCACAAATTAAAGTCTGAAAGAGGACAATGGTTGTTCACTAAAAATGATGTCACAGATTTAGGTGTACCATGGATACAAGGTGCATTGCTTTAAATTTAAGGTAGAGGAAAAGGGAACCGCAAAGAGGACATGGGGTTGCATTACAGAAAACCCTGGTTCTAGAAGGCACTTTTTCCTGAAACCTTAACAGTAAGTCCGCAGACCTAGCACCCATTCCCGCCTGTTTTCCTATGCTAAGCACATGGTACAAAATAATGCAAAAAAAGCAACATTTTAAATATTTCTCTATGTCAGATTCCACATGACACAATGTGCATGAAACCAGGTATTAAGTGGGCGTGTGTAAGGCTATGAAGTTTTTTCCATCACAGCTTATTGAAGTTTAATAAATCTTTTATATTTTCTTGACTTTCCGAATGTTTTCAAAGTAAAAAAACAAATATGAAGAATATATTTCTTCTAAATTTAGGTTTTGCTCTGCAAACAACCTACTTTTACTGGGAGAATTCTCTTGTGGACTAACCTTGCAAGAAAGTTCTTTTGTAAATACTGTTTTTGTGTCAAACACCTCCACAGACAAACATGGGCAATACGGCAGACTAGTATTTCGTGAAGTTTACTAACGTTCTGCAACTTTGAGGGAAACGTCTTCAACATAGCCATCCCTAGCAGCAAGGCAAGGATAGACCTATTGGCTTTGTTAGTGCTAGTCCAATGATATGTTATTTGATGAGGGCTGCGTGGGAAAAGTGAGCAGCAAGTGTTTGAGATAAAAAGGCATAAAGGAGTAAGAGAAAAGTAGGTTTTAGAACCATGGCATGATGGAAATGGTTCTTTGACTAGCATGTGTTTTTGTTGCATTGACTTGGTGATGGAAAAGAGGAGGCCCCCTGCTGCCAGTTTATCTGCTGTTCTTTCCCTTTTGTGTTACATTTCTAGTCGGATTTCATGTTTGCCCATCTCTAGCCTTCAGACACCCGAGCTGCATTCCGTTCTCACCAGTTGTATCCCCATCTCTTCAACTCACGCCAATGAAGGCCTATGCAGGCAGGCTTGCAGCACTTCCATGGAAACACAAGATGCAGCTTCCAGAGACTAGGTCCAACTGTTACCATCTGAGGCCGCAGTGGTTTGCACGGTCCTGCACTGAAAGAAGGGCGAGCTGTAAGAGTAGTTTCGGTATGATTTGAGAACACTCTCCCACCTCCCCCCCACCCACACTGTCCTAAGTATTTATTTGTGACGGCTACACAAGACTATACAAAACAGCCTTTTGTCCCCTTGCAGAAATATCAGAACATTGGTCGACAAACTCCTTTCTCATTCTGTCGCAGCAGTTTACATGCTCGTCGTGGCTGTCCTTGGTTGAATAAGTAGGGGGTTTAAGTTTGTCTTGAGGGACTCAATGGCTTCCCGCTGAGTGTATGTCCTTAGTGTATACAAAGGGACACATTTATTCTAAGGTGACCGCTCTGACCCCACTAAAGTCTGCTCCCTCCTCTGGGCCCACATTGCTCTTTCATGCAGCTGAATAGCTTGCACAAAGCCCTGGTGGCATTAGGGATGCTTCCTCACCAACTCTAGGATGAGGGACAGGATAGGAAGGGGGGCAGGGGATTGAAAAGAGGGGATCTTTCACCATTCTACTGTGAAGGAAGGTATGCGATTTGCAGTTTAACTCCCCCTCCTATTAATTGAACAATTTACATCGCGTTTCCCCATACATTACTTGATCTATTCTACAATTATCCTTTCCATACTATTCAAATTACTTTTAAAAGTCAAACAAATTTCCCCTTTTACATAAAAATAGCGTACCCGCCTCACCATGTAGCTATAAAATATTAGCTAAAACAGATTGATAGCTTAATACCCTTGGCCACTCTTAGTGGACCATTAACATTGGCTGGCATATACTGTTACTGCATAGTTGTGGTATTTCTCCAGGCAGTTTTGCATGTTGGATTTGGGAATAATGTGTGGTTTAGGTACTTGCTGACCACACTGCTTGTTTTCCCTAGCCAGCCTGCTTTTCCTCTTCAAATTCTGCCATGTAATAGTAGGAGAAATGTGCAAGCCGAACAACCTTACCATAAGAAACCAAAATTAAGTGAAAACAGTATTTGCACCTGATTCTATGTTTAGTGCATGACCCAGATCCAAGGCTTGATGAAAATATTCAAGCCAGCCCCATACTGCAGGAGTCATGGCAGCCCAGCCTCCTCTGAAGGCAGCCCCCTAGTCTACAGCCCAGCAGGAAAATACCAGAGAAGTAGAATGGCCAGTCAGGCCCTGCTCACAATGCACTCGTTGGTATATAGAGCCTTAGCCCCAACAATAAGGCTACATTTTCAGATCTGGTAAGGTTTGACTCAGCCTTGCGAGTAACTAACACATCAGTGACTTATAGTTCTTGAACACCATATTAGGGGGTTTGTGCTACAAAAAATAAGATAACATTATTATATGAATTTAATTAATGGTAATTTCTGAGGGTATTACAGTTCAGATACATGGAAGCCTGTAGATTAAAAGCAGCCCAGTCTTCATGGCTTGCTCAAAGTATTTTATCCAGCATACAGGTCTTTCGAGGCAGGCAAATTTCATGTGAAAAGTGAAAGAAATATTGTGCAAACTTGCAACAGAGAAGCGGGTAAGTGGGATAGTCCCTCTTGAAGCTGTCAAAGATCCCAAATGTAGGAAGGGCGTTAAAGGCAAACCTTGGGTGGAGCAGGTCAAGCCCTATTTTACACAATATATTCTTCAGATAATTTAGCTCTCATTATTTGCATTGTGTAATAGATGGTGTAATAGCATATGTTTTCAGCACGATTTGAGAGCTGAATCTCTAAATACATTTTGGAATTTGCATGAATATGAAAATTGGGACGAGAACCACACAGGTAGATGTGAGCCACTATTAGTAGAGCGCATCAGAAGATACATACCTACGGGTATTCTGTGAGGCACACTTGTGCATTAGCCAACAATGGTAGGGCATAATTGATTCATAGAGTGATGCCCTGGTATTATCCATCTCACTGCTCTGCTTTCATTGGTGCCATTTCATGGGGAAGGGGAAAGAGCATGGGGTAAATCCTAACCCTTGTGTAGAGTGCCTCCTCAGTTTGTTAAATCAACCATGCACCTACTACATACAACCATGCATGTAGGAGTGCACCTTCAGATCGGTCGCTAATTGCTTCCTGCTTTAGGCCAAGTCATCACTGTTGAGATTTGGGGGTCATGGGATTCAAAATCAGGGATCAGTACTATAGCACAATATTCGCAGAACGTGAAAACATTTTTAACATCCTTTGCAGAGACTTGGAAAATCTTTTTGCGATCAAGTGTAATTAGGGGTGATATTGCACGTTTTTCAGCAAACGTTCAGAAAAAGTTTGGAGAATTATGAAAATTACACTTTTAGCACGAAAAGTGTTTTTTTGGTTTCATTCCCGACTGACTTGTGTTTAATTTTGAGTCAAAAAGTTACACTGGTTTGGTTTAAACAGAAAATATCTCTCAGCGAGACATCCTTTCCTTGAACCTGTCTCTTAGCGGCAAAAAGTACATAAAATACATAGTGGGTTTCATATAATGTGAACTGTGAGGTTATTTTTTAATGTGACCAGTGTAAATTACATTTAACCCAAGCCTCTAGTGGAATAGAGGAAATATTAATGACTGAAAAGTCATGTGGAAAAATGTTGCTTGAAATTATTTGGCTAGAGATGGTGACTCAGTGTGCATGTTTCATCAACGTGCAAAGTGCTCCACAATTTAGGTGGACCAGTGAGGATGTACCACCCTCAATGGTTATTAGGTGTAACTCTTGAGTCCCCTTTACCACATTCTCTCTGAAGGTCAGATACTGGAACCACCAATTCCTGCCGCCAAATGAAATTGCTGATCCGTGGACTGCTGATCCCTGCTGATCTGAATCTAGAGGTTTGTGTACTAAACACAAACGTCTGTAGATACATCTTCCTTCAGTGGGGTGTCAGTTTGGAGTGCACAACACAGGAAGAATGTGAGGGACAGGCTGTTGCATGAAGTGTAGCGTTGAGCAGGGCAAGTAAAAATGCCATTGAGAAAGGAATGCCCATAGTGCAATCGGTAGAGGAACTAAATATGGACTTCTTTCTGGAAGTCCTGTTCTGGCAAATAAAGTTTAACTCAACGGATTAGACAGAACTGATGATTGGTCATTTTGGGCATGTTAGGTCTTGGTATTAATGTTTTTGTGAAGACTAGCGTGACTGGAATAAAACCAAGCAACTTTGAAGTTTTAATAATAGTCAGAATGCATTCTATGAGGCTGGAGAAGTCCAACCAGTTTGAACCAATGTAGAGGATATTTTGGAAAAAATTAGTAGAAACTTAGGCCCATATTTATGAAAAAGTCGCTGATGCTGCACTTTTTCTGTGCCCCCCCTACCAGCACCTAACGACACCATGGTTGCGCCGTATTTATAATACGGTGCACCGTGGCAGTTGTTAGCAAAATAGCGTCAACAGTTTTGAAGCTATTGTGGTTCTTTGCTAAAAGAGCATCAAAAAAGTTGACGCTAGTATAGCAAACTGCAAGGAGGCCCATAGGTTACAACAGGATGGTCACTTTAACATCTGCTTTGAGCAGGCGTTAAAAATGACGCCAAAAGTGGTGCAGTGAAACCAGTTAAATGTTTTTGGGCCTCCTTGCGCTGGAACGCCCCCATTGCATACATTATGGTTGGTGCAGGCATAATGTGGAGCAAGGATTTACAAAGTGGCACAAAGCATGCCACTTTTTAAATATGGTGCGGGGAAAAAGTCACTTTAGCGCTGTCTTAGTGTAAAAAAAAATCAAGCTATGGTGGCGCTAAAGTGGCACTAGGGGCTCTTAAATATGCCCCTTAATGTTGCTGGATTAAATTTAAGAAGAATAAAAGTCATCAAGTACTGCATGTTTTCTAGAGTTGTAGCCAGGATGATGATATCAGCAAGAGAGGAAACCTTCAAATTATGTTGAGTGTCATCAGCATATTGGTGATTTCGTTTGTCACACTCTTTAGTGATATCTCTCAGAGGTTGAAGAGTGCAGTGGCTAAGACAGGCCCTTTAGGGTTCTGTGGAACACAGGAATGAGATTACATTAGGTTAGCATGGTAGGATGAAAACATCTTAAGGGCTGTGTTCTCAAATCTATTATGTCTCAGTAAAGTCTGACTTAAAATACCAATGTTACAATATCACTGTTGCTGATAGGGAAAGCTGCTGAGAGATCAAGTAGTACCAACAAGAAGGGATCACCTTTATCCAATATGTGCAGCGCATTATTGTTGATAGGCAAGATGTCTGTTGCAGTGCCACACTCTACTCTGAGACAAAACTGGGGTTCATCAATAAATTACTGATAATTTGAGTTGATTGTTGACACAACTTTCAAGGATTTTTGTGTGGAAGGTTAGACCACAAATAGGATGGGCTTTCCTAGGATCATCCAGATCTGCATATTGTTTTTTAAGATAGGAGAAACTGAAACTTGTTCAATGTTTACGCAGACTAAAACACCACATATGAAAGGGACAGATTGGAAAATTGGACCAATATGTCATAAAGTGTTTATGCATGTGTTTGGTTAGGTGGGATGACAATGGTTCTGCAAAATGGTTGGAGGGTTGAGTTTGGAGATCATATTAATAAATTCAGTCTGAAGTGCCTATTAAAAAAAAGACAAATTATTAGGTAATTTACTATTCTATGTGAGAGGCGGAATGTTTATATGTACCTTAAGGTACACTTGAATGATTTTGACTTCGGTGTCAGTGGAGTTAGTGGATTACTTGCATTTCTTTTTCAGGTCCTTACATAATAAAAGGAGGTGGTGAGCAAATTATTTCTTAGGTTGGTTTTAAACCAAGGGCCTGATTTGAGAAAAGCGGCGCCGCACACAGTGCAGCAACACTTTTCTTGTGCTCATTAGCGCCCCCTTAATGCCACCATGTGTGTGCCATATCTAAGATATGGGTCACCATGGCAGTAGTTAGGGAACTTTCGTCAGATTTTTTGACGCTGGTTTGGAGCTTTGCAGGATTAGCATAAAAATGTTGATGCTAATCCTACAATGCCCATTGAGGCCCGCTGTAAACAATGGTGTGCCTCCTTTTAATGCCTACTCTAAGCAGGCGTTAAAAATGCCCCCAAAAAATGACGCATAGAAATCTCTTAGATTTCTTTGTGCCATTTCTTCGGCGCTCTGATGAGGGAACGTTCCCCTTGCATACATTATCCCTGGCACAGGCATAATGTAGCACAAAGGGTTACAAAGTGGCGCAATGCATGCATTGCACCACTTTGTAAATTTGGCGCAGTGATTTAGGCCTCTTTGGGCCACATTAGTGTAAAAAAGTGATGCTAATGTGGCGCATTCATTCATTATGTGCTTTTTCTAAGATCTTCTGCCACAACAGAGAAGTTCTAGATTCTAGATTCAGTTTTTGTTTTAGCACCAGTTCAAAGGCCTTTATTCTCTTTTTAAATAGCTTGGATATTATGGAGCAGATTTATTCCTTTTATTTAATTTCTGCTTCTAGGAGGAGAAATAATTTATAATTCCATTCATGATTTCATTGTAGGTGGCAGTTCATCATTTACAATATGATTGTCGCAATAGTTAAGCAGACTGCATGAAAAAACTTGCAGCAAGGTTGTTACTATTTATATTCTTGTTATCCTGAACCAAAAATGTACGTCTAGCTAGTTGTCCAGAAGTCAGAGAGGGACTGGGAAATGGGAATTTGAGAGTGGTCTGACTCACCAACTGGGATATTTCAGCTAGTAGAGAGTCTTCCCTAGCAAAAATGAGATCATTGCAGTTCTGTTGATGTGTGCACGTTTGAAGCAATGGTGGTTCAGATCATTTTTACATGGAAAAAAAGGATAATTGTGAGAAATTAGGATTCTCGTGGTGGAAATGAAAGTCTCAAACATATATATTATCACTGTTGAACAGAACAGTCTGGTGATAGGATTCCTTCATTGACCTTTAAAGGAGTTTTTCCCAGCAGGTGGTAAATATTAATCGTTCTGGGAGCTCTGTAGCAGTGGACTTAAGTTTCATAATCAGGCATTGAGAAGATTGCAGATGCCACTACTTGGCAGTGAATTACGTTTTTGTTTATTACTGCTACTCAACCACGTAATTTACTTTCTGGATAAAGATGGAGCATGGCGTAATCTGGTGGGATGAGTATGTCCATGCTAGGCTGAAATGGCTTGTTAACCCCTTCGCTGCCAGGCCTTTTCCCCCTCCTGTGCCGAGCCTTTTTTTGGCTATTTGGAGCAGTTCACGCTTAGGCCCTCATAACTTTTTGTTCACATAAGCTACCCACGCCAAATTTGCGTCCTTTTTTTCCAACATCCTAGGGATTCTAGAGGTACCCAGACTTTGTGGGTTCCCCAGAAGGAGGCCAAGAAATTTGCCAAAAAACAGTGAAAATTTCGTTTTTTTCAAAAAAATGGGAAAAATGGGCTGCAGAAGAAGGCTTGTGGTATTTCCCCCGAAAAGGGCACCAGCAAAGGGTTTGCGGTGCTAAAATCACCAGCTTCCCAGCTTTCAGGAACAGGCAGACTTGAATCAGAAAACCCAATTTTTCAACACAATTTTGGCATTTTACTGGGACATACCCCATTTTTACGATTTTTTGTGCTTTCAGCCTCCTTCCAGTCAGTGACAGAAATGGGCATGAAACCAACGCTGGATCCCAGAAACCGCAACATTTCTGAAAAGTAGACATGATTCTGAATTCAGCAAGGGGTAATTTGTGTAGATCCTACAAGGGTTTCCTACAGAAAATAACAACTGAAAAAGAAAAATATTGAAATTGAGGTGAAAAAAACATCACTTTTTCTCTACGTTTTACTCTGTAACTTTTACCTGCAATGTCAGATTTTTGAAAGCAATATACCGTTACGTCTGCTGGACTCTTCTGGTTGCGGGGATATATAGGGCTTGTAGGTTCATCAAGAACTCTAGGTACCCAGAGCCAATAAATGACCTGCACCCTGCAGTGGGTTTTCATTCTATGCCGGGTATACAGCAATTCATTTGCTGAAATATAAAGAGTAAAAAATAGCTATCAAGAAAACCTTTGTATTTCCAAAATGGGCACAAGATAAGGTGTTGAGAAGCAGTGGTTATTTGCACATCTCTGAATTCCGGGGTGCCCATACTAGCATGTGAATTACAGGGCATTTCTCAAATAGACGTCTTTTTTACACACTGTCTTACATTTGGAAGGGAAAAATGTAGAGAAAGACAAGGGGCAATAACACTTGTTTTGCTACTCTATGTTCCCCCAAGTCTCCCGATAAAAATGATACCTCACTTGTGTGGGTAGGCCTAGCGCCCGCGACAGGATATGCCCCAAAACACAACGTGGACAAATCACAGAAAACAGAGCTGTTTTTAGCAAAGTGACTACCTGTAGATTTTGGCCTCTAGCTCAGCCGCCACCTAGGGAAACCTACCAAACCTGTGCATTTCTGAAAACTAGAGACCTAGGGGAATCCAAGATGGGGTGACTTGTGTGGCTCGGACCAGGTTCTGTTACCCAGAATCCTTTGCAAACCTCAAAATTTGGCTAAAAAAACACATGTTCCTCACATTTCTGTGGCAGAAAGTTCTGGAATCTGAGGGGAGCCACAAATTTCCTTCCACCCAGCGTTCCCCCATGTCTCCCGATGAAAATGATACCTCACTTGTGTGGGTAGGCCTAGCGCCCGCGACAGGAAACGCCCCAAAGCGCAACATGGACACAGCCAAATTTTTGAAGGAAAACAGAGGTGTTTTTTGCAAAGTGCCTACCTGTAGATTTTGGCCTGTAGCTCAGCCGCCACCTAGGGAAACCTACCAAACCTGTGCATTTCTGAAAACTAGAGACCTAGGGGAATCCAAGATGGGGTGACTTGTGTGGCTCGGACCAGGTTCTGTTACCCAGAATCCTTTGCAAACCTCAAAATTTGGCTAAAAAACACATGTTCCTCACATTTCTGTGGCAGAAAGTTCTGGAATCTGAGAGGAGCCACAAATTTCCTTCCACGCAGCGTTCCCCCACGTCTCCCGATAAAAATGATACCTCACTTGTGTGGGTAGGCCTAGCGCCCGCGACAGGAAAGGCCCCAAAGCGCAACGTGGACACAGCCAAATTTTTGAAGGAAAACAAAGGTGTTTTTTGCAAAGTGCCTACCTGTAGATTTTGGCCTGTAGCTCAGCCGCCACCTATGGAAACCTACCAAACCTGTGCATTTCTGAAAGCTAGAGACCTAGGGGAATCCAAGACGGGGTGACTTGTGTGGCTCGGACCAGGTTCTGTTACCCAGAATCCTTTGCAAACCTCAGAATTTGGCTAAAAAAACACATGTTCCTCACATTTCTGTGGCAGAAAGTTCTGGAATCTGAGAGGAGCCACAAATTTCCTTCCACCCAGCGTTCCCCCACATCTCCCGATAAAAATGATACCTCACTTGTGTGGGTAGGCCTAGCGCCCGCGACAGGAAACGCCCCAAAGCGCAACGTGGACACAGCCAAATTTTTGAAGGAAAACAGAGGTGTTTTTTGCAAAGTGCCTACCTGTAGATTTTGGCCTGTAGCTCAGCCGCCACCTAGGGAAACCTACCAAACCTGTGCATTTCTGAAAACTAGAGACCTAGGGGAATCCAAGATGGGGTGACTTGTGTGGCTCGGACCAGGTTCTGTTACCCAGAATCCTTTGCAAACCTCAAAATTTGGCTAAAAAAACACATGTTCCTTACATTTCTGTGGCAGAAAGTTCTGGAATCTGAGAGGAGCCACAAATTTCCTTCCACCCAGCGTTCCCCCACGTCTCCCGATAAAAATGATACCTCACTTGTGTGGGTAGGCCTAGCGCCCGCGACAGGAAACGCCCCAAAGCGCAACGTGGACACAGCCACATTTTTTAAGGAAAACAGAGGTGTTTTTTGCAAAGTGCCTACCTGTAGATTTTGGCCTGTAGCTCAGCCGCCACCTAGGGAAACCTACCAAACCTGTGCATTTCTGAAAACTAGAGACCTAGGGGAATCGAAGATGGGGTGACTTGTGTGGCTCGGACCAGGTTCTGTTACCCAGAATCCTTTGCAAACCTCAAAATTTGGCTAAAAAAACACATGTTCCTCACATTTCTGTGGCAGAAAGTTCTGGAATCTGAGAGGAGCCACAAATTTCCTTCCACCCAGCGTTCCCTCACGTCTCCCGATAAAAATCATACCTCACTTGTGTGGGTAGGCCTAGCGCCCGCGACAGGAAAGGCCCCAAAGCGCAACGTGGACACAGCCAAATTTTTGAAGGAAAACAGAGGTGTTTTTTGCAAAGTGCCTACCTGTAGATTTTGGCCTGTAGCTCAGCCGCCACCTAGGGAAACCTACCAAACCTGTGCATTTCTGAAAACTAGAGACCTAGGGGAATCCAAGATGGGGTGACTTGTGTGGCTCGGACCAGGTTCTGTTACCCACAATCCTTTGCAAACCTCAAAATTTGGCTAAAAAAACACATGTTCCTCACATTTCTGTGGCAGAAAGTTCTGGAATCTGAGAGGAGCCACAAATTTCCTTCCACCCAGCGTTCCCCCACGTCTCCCGATAAAAATGATACCTCACTTGTGTGGGTAGGCCTAGCGCCCGCGACAGGAAACGCCCCAAAGCGCAACGTGGACACAGCCAAATTTTTGAAGGAAAACAGAGGTGTTTTTTGCAAAGTGCCTACCTGTAGATTTTGGCCTGTAGCTCAGCCGCCACCTAGGGAAACCTACCAAACCTGTGCATTTCTGAAAACTAGAGACCTAGGGGAATCCAAGATGGGGTGACTTGTGTGGCTCGGACCAGGTTCTGTTACCCAGAATCCTTTGCAAACCTCAAAATGTGGCTAAAAATACACATGTTCCTCACATTTCTGTGGCAGAAAGTTCTGGAATCTGAGAGGAGCCACAAATTTCCTTCCACCCAGTGTTCCCCCACGTCTCCCGATAAAAATGATACCTCACTTGTGTGGGTAGGCCTAGCGCCCGCGACAGGAAACGCCCCAAAGCGCAACGTGGACACAGCCACATTTTTTAAGGAAAACAGAGGTGTTTTTTGCAAAGTGCCTACCTGTAGATTTTGGCCTGTAGCTCAGCCGCCACCTAGGGAAACCTACCAAACCTGTGCATTTCTGAAAACTAGAGACCTAGGGGAATCCAAGATGGGGTGACTTGTGTGGTTCGGACCAGGTTCTGTTACCCAGAATCCTTTGCAAACCTCAAAATTTGGCTAAAAAAACACATGTTCCTCACATTTCTGTGGCAGAAAGTTCTGGAATCTGAGAGGAGCCACAAATTTCCTTTCACCCAGCGTTCCCCCACGTCTCCCGATAAAAATGATACCTCACTTGTGTGGGTAGGCCTAGCGCCCGCGACAGGAAAGGCCCCAAAGCGCAACGTGGACACAGCCAAATTTTTGAAGGAAAACAGAGGTGTTTTTTGCAAAGTGCCTACCTGTAGATTTTGGCCTGTAGCTCAGCCGCCACCTAGGGAAACCTACCAAACCTGTGCATTTCTGAAAACTAGAGACCTAGGGGAATCCAAGATGGGGTGACTTGTGTGGCTCGGACCAGGTTCTGTTACCCAGAATCCTTTGCAAACCTCAAAATTTGGCTAAAAAAACACATGTTCCTCACATTTCTGTGGCAGAAAGTTCTGGAATCTGAGAGGAGCCACAAATTTCCTTCCACCCAGCGTTCCCCCACGTCTCCCGATAAAAATGATACCTCACTTGTGTGGGTAGGCCTAGCGCCCGCGACAGGAAAGGCCCCAAAGCGCAACGTGGACACAGCCAAATTTTTGAAGGAAAACAGAGGTGTTTTTTGCAAAGTGCCTACCTGTAGATTTTGGCCTGTAGCTCAGCCGCCACCTAGGGAAACCTACCAAACCTGTGCATTTCTGAAAACTAGAGACCTAGGGGAATCCAAGATGGGGTGACTGTTGTGGCTCGGACCAGGTTCTGTTACCCAGAATCCTTTGCAAACCTAAAAATTTGGCAAAAAAAACACATGTTCCTCACATTTCTGTGGCAGAAAGTTCTGGAATCTGAGAGGAGCCACAAATTTCCTTCCACCCAGCGTTCCCCCACGTCTCCCGATAAAAATGATACCTCACTTGTGTGGGTAGGCCTAGCGCCCGCGACAGGAAACGCCCCAAAGCGCAACGTGGACACAGCCACATTTTTGAAGGAAAACAGAGGTGTTTTTTTCAATGTGCCTACCTGTAGAGTTTGGCCTGTAGCTCAGCCGCCACCTAGGGAAACCTACCAAACCTGTGCATTTCTGAAAACTAGAGACCTAGGGGAATCCAAGATGGGGTGACTTGTGTGGCTCGGACCAGGTTCTGTTACCCAGAATCCTTTGCAAACCTCAAAATTTGGCTAAAAAAACACATGTTCCTCACATTTCTGTGGCAGAAAGTTCTGGAATCTGAGAGGAGCCACAAATTTCCTTCCACCCAGCGTTCCCCTAAGTCTCTCCATAAAAATGGTACCTCACTTGTGTGGGTAGGCCTAGCGCCCAAGAAAGGAAATGGCCCAAAACACAACGTGGACACAACATATTTTTTCACAGAAAACAGAGGTGTTTTTTGCAAAGTGCCTACCTGTGGATTTTGACCTCTAGCTCAGCCGGCCCCGGGGGGGGGGAAATGCCCTAAAATAAATTTGACACCCACCCCCCCAAACCCCCCCTGCCCAGGAGCGACCCTTGCCTACGGGGTCGCTCCCCCTGCGTGACATTGGCGCCAAACAACAAATTCCCGGTGCCTAGTGGTTTCTGCCCCCTTGGGGGCAGATTGCCCTAAAATTGACCAATCTGCCCCCAAGGGGGGCAGAAATGGTCTAAACACAGTTTGCCCCCCAGGGGAGCGACCCTTGTCTGATGGGTCGCTCCCCATCTCTAAAAAAACAAACAAACAAACAAAAAAACACAAAAAACAAATTTGCCCTGGCGTCTACAGGTTTCTGCCCCCCCTGGGGGCAGATCGGCCTAATAATAGGCCGATCTTCCCCCAGGGGGGCAGAAATGGCCTAAAATAAATTTGCCCCCCGAACCTCCCCCCCCCCCGGAGCGACCCTTACCTACGGGGTCGCTCCCCTTGCGTGACGGCGCCAAAAAAAGATCCCTGGTGCCTAGTGGTTTCTGCCCCCCGTGGGGGCAGATCAGCCGAATCAAAATAGGCTGATCTACCCCCCAGGGGGGCAGAAATGGCCTAAAATAATCACCCCCCCAGGGAGCGACCCTTGCCTAAGGGGTCGCTCCCCTTGTGTGAAATTCACGCAAAAAAAAAACTCCCTGGTGTCTAATGGTTTCTGCCCCCCTTGGGGGCAGATTGGCCTCATCAAAATAGGCCAATCTGCCCCCAAGGGGGGCAGAAATGGCCTAAATATAATTTGCCCCCTAGGGGAGCGACCCTTGAAAACATAACAAAAAGAAAAAATAAAAGAAATGATCCCTGGTGCCTAGAGGTTTCTGCCCCCAGGGGGGGCAGAAAAGGCCTTCCCCAAAAAATGCCCCCCCTGGGAGCGACCCTTGCCCAAGGTGTCGCTCCCGTTGCATGAAATTTGCGCAAAAAATCCCTGGTGCCTAGTGGTTTCTGCCCCCCTTGGGGGCAGATCAGCCGAATCAAAATAGGCTGATCTACCCCCCAGGGGGGCAGAAATCAAATAGGCCTCATCAAAATAGGCCAATCTGCCCCCAAGGGGGGCAGAAATGGCCTAAATATATATTGCCCCATAGGGGAGCGACCCTTGCCTAATGGATCGCTCCCCACCTAAAAAAAAAGATAACGTCACAAAAAAAAAAAAAGCTCCCTGGTGCCTAGAGGTTTATGCCCCCCCTGGGGGCAGATCGGCCTAATAATAGGCCAATCTGCCCCCAGGGGGGGCAGAAAAGGCCTTCCCAAAAAAATGCCCCCCCTGGGAGCGACCCTTGCCCAAGGGGTCGCTCCCGTTGCGTGAAATTCGCGCGCAAAAAAAAACTCCCTGGTGTCTAATGGTTTCTGCCCCCCTTGGGGGCAGATTGGCCTCATCAAAATAGGCCAAGGGGTCGCTCCCCACCTAAAAAAAAAGAAAACATCCCAAAAAAAAAAAAAAAAAAAAAAAAAGCTCCCTGGTGCCTAGAGGTTTCTGCCCCCCCTGGGGGCAGATCGGCCTAATAATAGGCCAATCTGCCCCCAGGGGGGGCAGAAAAGGCCTTCCTAAAAAAATGCCCCCCCTGGGAGCGACCCTTGCCCAAGGGGTCGCTCCCTTTTGCCAATTTCATTGAAAAAAAAAAAAATCCCTGGTGTCTAGTGGGGTTTCAAAAGCCAGATTGCAAGCAATCCGGCTTTTGAAACCTGTGAGAGACTTCAAAGGGAAGGAAATACATTTCCTTCCCTTTGAAGCCTCTCGGGGCCTCCCCCATGGCATTGAAAGAGAAATGCAAAAGCATTTCTCTTTCAATCGCGCTGGAAGCTCTGCTTCCAGCGCGATGGGGGAGACCCTGTGACTAATCAGTGCGCGCTCGCGCGCTGACGTCACGGGGGGGTTGGGGGGTCGGGGGTGGGAGGGGAAGGGCTTCCCCATCCATCCCTGACTTGGGGGGGTGGGGGGGAACCCCACAGAGGGAGCGCTAGCGCTCCCTCTGGGCTCTGTGCACAGGACGTAATGGTTACGTCCTGGGCACAGCAGCACTGTGCCTCAGGACGTAACCATTACGTCCTGGGCACAGAAGGGGTTAAACCATGTTTAATCACTGTCTTAAGTCTATGATATCTGAGGCATTTATGATGGGTGCCTGAATAATTGTGTGTGCTGGTTTCATACATGTACAATGAGGTAAATAGTGGAGTCTATTGGACTCTACTATTTACTTGTGTGTTTTGCATGATGGTGGACACCTTTTTTGTTAAGTTGCCAATGTGTGTTTATGACATTCAAGCCAGTACATACTCATCTTCTATTTGTCTTCTCTAAGCAAATTATCTCTGGGGGGAAAGGAGAGGTAACCCCAACGAATCCTTAGGATGGAGCCACACTTGCTTCCAACGGGAACCTGTGCCTGCACTCTTTCTGTGTGTCTGCAATTCTTTAGACTTTCACTTGTGTTAGCGCGTCTGACCTTAATAATGAAACTTTCAAGGGGACGTGAATAGGTCGATTAACCTTTTGACTCGCAATTAAGATGTTCTTATCATAACTCCGGTACATGCAAAACAATGATCAATAAACAATACACAATATCAATAATCACCAATAATCAATAACATCAGTAATCAATAGAGTCAGTAATTGTCACAAACCATGACCTTTCAGTCATGAATAACCACACCTTTTAATAAAGTTAGAATATTTATTTCCCTATATTAACAATGCTGAGGTCATGTAGATTAATCTCAATATCAAATGAAACACATACAGAAACAATACTGGCTGTCCAAAGCGGCGGAAGAAACGTAATTTAATCAAAGCTTGAACTACGATACATTCTAAGGTTATGGTGCAAATTAATAACAAAGTCAACTGCATCAGAGTGATTACATACAGTCAAGTTCAGCAGAGAAATTCATCCAGCATTATTCCCTATTAGCAGGATTTCATTAGTGAGGATCCTTAACTAACACCAGATTAGCATCAGCATGTTGGGCTTCATGCAAAAAAATTTAGTAACAGGAATTTGGAAAAACGTCTTACTATGGCTCTATCAAAACAGTGTGGTTGGTGCCTAAAAAGAAAAAGCAAATATGCATAACAGACACATAGATACGAGTTATACCTCTCCACAATTGGATTCGCAACACACGATAATCATCATCATCAGCACATCAGTCGATCAGCAAAGCATCAGGGTTCAGCATCAAAGTTCAGAAATCGCAAAGTCTTTAAGCATTAAAGTTAAGCATGTTTCTTGTCAAGACGCATAAGAAAATATTGACCCTTTCGGCTAGCAAGAAAATGGGCAATGACGGTCTCTTCTACTAGTGCAGTCTCATTAAATTAAAATCACTAAAACTATTTCCAAATCCCTATTGGTTAAGGGATCGTATGTTCACACTTTGTCCAATAAAACTAAGGGGGTTATTACAACTTTGGAGGAGGTGTTAATCCGTTCCAAAAGTGACGGTAAAGTGACGGATATACCACCAGCCGTATTACGAGTCCATTATATCCTATGGAACTCGTAATACGGCTGGTGGTATATCCGTCACTTTACTGTCACTTTTGGGACGGATTAACACCTCCTCCAAAGTTGTAATAACCCCCTAAAACTCCAAATCTATGAATACTAGCATTACTCCATTCACATGTCGTTGATTGATTGTCCTGCAATGTCCTCATCATCCAGCTCGTCAGTCAACAATATTGTTGCAGCTTCTACTCCAGTCAGTATCTCCATTGTTGTCCTCCTGAGAAAGTCAATCTTACACACATTATACACAAAATGTTATATTTAGCAAGAACAGCATCTTCTAACAGTTGGTTCTCATGAGAAAACTTCTCAGCTATGAGCACATTTAAAGAATGTAATGTAAATTCACAATTTAACTTTCTAGGACAGCCATTTATTTAAACATTAAGAAATACAGCTTGACATGAGGCCTGACAAGTAGGACAAGACCTTCGCTAAGTTAAGGCCTACTATTAATAAAGTTAATACATAATGCATAACCCTTAATGTGACATATTACTACATTAGTCGAACATATATTCAACATTTCACAGTATTAGAATATAAATAAGTACACTTCATGAACGTTGACGGACACCCATCGTAATCACATTTTCAAATGCGTGCATTATTTTTCTACGTTCTTATATTTTCTACATATACCCATTATTCAGAATACATTAACACTCATTAATAATTTTTATTAAAACACCTGCGCTAGCACTTGTGCCAGCCTAAACAGGTCTCTGTAAGGACAACAAGGTTGCATGGGAAGCATATGAGTTGCTCACATTGGGACCATGGGCTCCAGAGTTGAAGGTGCCCCTGGTAATTTAAACAGTGCACACTAAATGGTTGGACGGGGCTGTCCAGCAGCTGAAGAAGAATCGTGTGCTCTCCAGAAAGTCCTTTGTTCAATATTTCGGTTCTGTGACCGAGAAAGGCCTTTGCATTAGTTCAAGAGAAGAAGAACATGGAATAACTAGTAGTGGGACACTACGGATTACACACTTCTGTTTTATGTGGTGCAAACGTTGTGCATCTTTGAACTTCTACCTTATTATATATTTTTTGATACGTGCATCAGGGATATTCCAGGACCTGAAGTGAAACATAAACAAGACATGCCGAAACCAGGGTTTTACCTTTGGTCTTTGAGATGCATCTTAAAAAGACTTTGATATATTGCAGACAAAGCTCGCCCATGAAAACTCAAGCATGTCCCAGAGGATAAAATTGATTGTAGGGAGCAATATTATAGTAAACAGTATAGATACTAGTGCTAAAGAGCTATTAAGCCATATGGGATTGGGTTTGTAACTAGGGTGTTACTTTTCAGTTCTGGGTTTCAATAGCTGTTTTTTTAAGTGTTGTTGATTGTTTTAACTACCTGTAAATGAACTCCTTTTTTAAAGGGATCTGAAATATCTGACTGCTGATGACTAGAAATATCACAAATTGCCTGCGATAAGGAAATTAGAGACATGCTTTTATGCAAGGTTTGCAATCACCCACGTATTAGATAATGCTAACTAGACACATATAGGTAACAATATACTTTCCATGAGTTACAAGACAAATATTGAGAATGCAAGATACATAGGCCCTCATTTCAACTTTGGCGGTAACTGCCGCCTACCGCCACGGCGATGGCCACAAACATACCATCGCTGTGGCTACCAGCCACCCACCCGCATTATGACCGTTGACAGAATTCCGCCAGAAGCCTGGCGGAATACCGTTGACGGTCATGTCGGCGGACGGCGGTAAGGTGGCGCTGCTGTCAGCAGCAGCACCATGCCAGCAAAACGCCGCCGACAAGGTTCTCTGACAGGAAGGGGGTGGAGGGTGTTGTGTGCGTGTGTGGGGGTGTTGTGTGTGTGTGGGTGTGTGTGTATGTTTTGGTATGAGTGCATGCGGGTGTGAGTCACGTTGAATGAGTGCGTGAATGACTGAATGTAAGTGTACGTGTATGTTGTGTGTAGTGAATGCGTGTGTGCGCCAAAGTATGTTGGTGTGTGTTGTGGTGTGTGGGAATGTATGTGTGCATGCGTGGGTGGATGTGGGTATGCGTGTGTGTATATGTGTATATGTGTACACATGTGGGTGTGTAAATGTGCGGGGGCAGGAGTGGGAGGGGAGGTTGCGGGAGGACTCGGGGAGGGGGAAGGGGCGGGGGAGACCCCTATCAGTGCCAGGGAAGTAATTCCCTGGCACTGATAGTGCCTACCACCATGGTTTTTGTGGCGGTACGCTTGCCACGAAAACTATGGCGGTCGGCGGGGTCATAATCCCGAGGGTGGGATTGTGACGACTGCCTGGCTGGAGACTGAAGTCTCCAGCCCAGCAGCAATTACCACCCTGGCGGTCGTGTGTTAAAGTGACTGTCTGTCTGAGCGGTTTCCGCCGTGGTCATAATTCCATCTTTTTTACCGCCAGCCTGTTGGCGGTATTACTGCCACTTTATCACCGACCGCCAGGGTTGTAATGAGGGCCATAGTTACAGGATGGAGGAAAGCAAATTACCATTGTACCAAATTTGCAGAATAACACATTTCATAATAAGCCTTTGGAATGAAAGTACCTCAGCAATTAAACTGTAATTCTTGACAATATGGATATCAAGGTGGGATTCAGGGAGGGCACAGAAAACTAACAAAGAGCACAGGTTACAATGTACAATCAAAAAAACACCATCACTATCACTCCCTTCGATTGATTAACTATAGTGTCAAGCCTAACCATAGACAGCCAAAAACTGTGCACAAGATCAAAGGATATGTACTGAAGGGAAGCCACCACACCTTCTCTCCTTTGGATGAGTCAATATTACTGATCAGATATGGAAGTGGTATAGGAGCAACAAGCATTTTACAGAATTCCTAAAGACTTCTTTAAAAGTTTGCTATAATTAGTAGGCAGGATGGAGAATCTTGAATGCATCTCCAGAGAAAGACAGCATGAGAGTTATTTTCTTCCTATCTGTCTGATATTTAAGCATAAGTGTGTCTGAGCTCCACGACTGATTCTATACACCTGATATGCCCACTTTTTACCAGTGATAATTTAATGCACCAAACTGGAGAATTTTTGTGATAACAAAGGCCATTGTTAGCATACATTTGCGTTAAGTGGAAGCCACGTCAATGAGATCAAGACGGAAGTAATATGGTTGCATTTTGGAAATCCAGAGAACAAATGAGTTCTAGTAAGGAAGAAGTTAATATTATCTTATTTAGACAGGGTTATGGATTAAATCAGATGCTTAAATTAATCACATTCCAGTTCTTTGTAGGCTTCTCTCATTGCAAAGAAATACATACTACAATGACTGGTTCTAATTTGTGTATGGTTCTCTGACAAAAGATCCAGAACAAGAACATTGTGACACAAGAATATTGTGTCAAAAATATTATCTACAAAAATATTGAGTTTACATTCTTTGTATATGAACTACCAAAATGTCCAATCAAATATATAGTGCTGCAGAATATCGGCCAAAAACATCTATCTATCTATCTATCTATCTATCTATCTATCTATCTATCTATCTATCTATCTCTCTCTATCTATCTATCTAGCTATCTATCTATTTATCTATCTATATATTCTCTGAAAACAACCCAAACATTACAGGGACGTTAGAGTTAGGTTGACGTTTTACCCACACAAAACCATAGAAATTCAGCAGTTATTGTTATACTTATAGTTATACTTATGTTAAGGAACTATAATTCAAGACCTAAAGTTACTTAATGGCATGAGTTATAGTTTCTTCAGATAAGTACAACTATAAGTATAACTATAACTGCTGAATGTCTATGGATTTGTGTGTGTAAAACATGAACCGTACTATAACGTCCCTGTGTACTTCTATGTTTTTTTGTAACATTAAGTAATATATAATTACCATATGTTAATTCAACCACTGCGGTGGTGGGGGTGTGGTGTGTGAGTGGTGTTTCTTTTTTTCATTTGGCTTCAGATCCATGGATCCATTGTTAAGTTACCCTCGGGCCCGCTGAACGCTGCGGTGGATCAGTTGATTCATGGATCAGCAAAGAAAAGGGCAATTGTTTGCCCATGAGACCCCTCAATGTGTCCTAGGGGGGGTCAGGATACCTTTATTCTGAACCCTTATGTGTGTTTTTATTTATGTTTTCTCTCCCGGCACCCAGCTGAAAAACAAAATAGTGACTATAACTTTCCTTTCATATTGTGGCCAGCCAATCAGGCCCTTGCTTTTGTCTCGGGATCTGCAGATTCCCTGTGGGTGGATCCATTGAGGATTCGTGCCCCTATACACCTATATTTTTCTGCCTTTACTACCTCCCAAACTACTGATCAGATGTACTTGAAATTACAAAAAGTCATCTTTCTGGACCAAGCTCTAGCTTTCTGTTAAATCTGGTGGAATTCCATCCAGCAATTCAGGCTGTAGTCGTGTCTAAAAGCTATAAAAGACATAGACGTTGCATGGGGAAAAAAGTTTGAGACACCCCTTTTCCTTGGCTTCTGTTGGATGAACCACCCCAAACCTTTCCAAACAGCAGCTGAACTAACTGGCGTACTAGTTTTGAAGATTTCATGACGGTTCGTCAAATGGCCCCAACGTTTTGAGCTAAACAAAAAACGCTTTGTCTACGGGAAAAGTTGCTCCTAACTATAACTACCTACTGTTTATTGCCAGTAGGTTCTATATCTATATATGTATCTAAATATCTATATGTATATCTATCTACATACATATCCATATGTATATATATATATATATAGGTTAATTAGAAAACAATAGGCTACAGGGAGGTTATAGGTAGGTTCAGATTTTACACACACAAAACTGTATAAAATTCAGCTGTTATAGTTATTTCAAGTATTATAACTTGTGCCCTAAGATAACTATAACTCATCCCTTGCCATGCACAATGATGTCATAGAAGATGTCATGAGTCATGTAATATCTGGGATAATTAGTAGTGCATGGCAAGGGCCTGAGTTATAGCTACCTTAGGCCACGAGTTATAATTACTTGAGATAACTCTAACTATAACAGATGAATTAATATTGTTTTTTGCATGTAAAATCTGAACCTAACTATAACATCCCTGTAACCTTTGGTTTATTAGCGAATTTCTAAGGTTTTTTAAAATTCGATTTCCTAACTATAATGTCCCTGTAACCTTTGTTGTTTTTTGTGAATTTCTAGCTTTTTTTAAATGTTAAGTAAACTGCCTGTTGCAATGCACGGTGGTGGGAGTTGGAGACAGGGCTGACCTGGCGTTGTGCTGCCCCCACCCAATCTTGCTGCTCCTTCACCCTCTCCTCCTTGCCTTCCATTGTTTAAGCCCATGCCCCTGCCCCCTCATTACAGCCCTGTGTGCCCATTGTTCTGCCACTGCCCTTCCCGTCTGCCAGGAACAGTTAGCTTGCTACCCCATCCACCTCCTCCCTACCCTCTGTTGTCCGAGTCTATGCACCAGCCCCCTCCCTCCTGCCCTGCATGGTCCTATGTTCTGCCACTGCCCTCCATTTAGCTCTATGTCCCTGCCCACTCCTCTTGCCCTACATTGCCCAATTATATGCCCCATCATTGCCCTCCTGCTTAGACTCTGTGCTTAGCTTGCTGCCCATACTTTCCTTCCCTCTGCCATCTAATGTCCTTATGCATGTTCCTGCTCCCTCCTTTTTACCCTCCATGTTCCATAGGCCTGCCACTGCCCTTCCTATATTCTCTGAGTGTTCTGTTGTGCTACCAATGACCTTCCCACCTGCCTAACATGGTCAGATGAATGCCATCTGTCCCTGTCACCTCAACCCTGCCAGTCCGTCTTCCATGCCCCTATTCCCTCCCATCTGCCCTCCATGGTCCATTTTGCTGCCACTCCTTTCTGCCCTCCATGCTCTGTTGTGCTGCAACTGCTCCTTCTGCCTACCCCATGTGGTTTGTTGTGAGGGCCCTTCCCCTGCCTTCTCTTGTCTGTGTTGAGTCCTTCCCCATTCCTTCTAAACTCCATTGTGCTTTGTGCATGCCTTTCCCCCTCCCTCTGGTCCACCATGGCCGTTGTGCTGTCACTATACCTCCCACTTGCCATGCATGGCCTTCTGTGCTGCCACAGCCCCTCTCACCTGCCCTATATGTTCAGCTTTCTGCCCCTGACTCCCTTCTGCCTTCTCTCTGCTGTCTGTGTGTATGCGGTTATAGTCTCACTGTTGCCCTCCATGCTATGTTGTGCTTCCAGTGCCCATCCCACCTGACCTCCCTGGCCAGCTTGCTGCTCCAGCCCTGCCCCCTTGTTTCCTGCTATCTGTTTTCCATGTGCCGGCCCCTATCCTCTCCCCCGCCTTGTCTGGTTCATTGTTGTGCCCCTGCCCCCTCCCTCCTGCCCTTCATAGCCTGTTATGCTGCAACTGTTCCTCTTGCCTGTCAAATATGGTCAACTTTCTGCCTTTGCCCCTTTCCCCTCTGCTTTGTTGTCCATGTGCGTGGCCCTGTCCCCTCCATATTCCTTTTCATGGTCTGTTGTGCTGCACTGCTGTCCCGCTTGCCTGTGTGGTGTATTGTGCTGCTGCAACCTCTTATGCCTGCCCTGCAAGGTCAGTTTAGTGCCCATGCCCATCTCCTTCCTGCCATTTGTTATCCGAATCCATATCCCTATCCCATTCCCCTGCCCCCAGTGGTACAATGTACCATACTTCCCAACATTTTGAATTTGGAAAGAGGGAGATATTGAAAAATAACTGTGGTGGAATTGATTTTCCCCATTGACTTACATTGAAAAAAATTATATTTTAGTCTGGAGACAGATAAAATAAAGACTTTTTGTGTTTAAAAACATCAAAAGTCCCCTGCCTGAAATGGGTCATTCGACATATATGGTTGTACTGCCACTTCCTTCTGCCCTCAGTGGTCTGTTATATTTCCACAGCCTCTCGTCTGACTGCATGGTTGGTTTGTTGTCCCTGCCCCCTTCCCCCTACCCTCCATGTTCCGTTGCACTGCCACTGCCCCTCCCGCCTGCCCAGCGTGGTCAACTTGTTGCTTATTCACCCTTCTCCCTGCCCTCAATTATCTGCATCTGTGCCCCTGACATCTGCATCCCCACAGTATTCTAATGAACAACTAGTTTGCTAACATTCTGTATTGAATACAAAAGTGTGACACGCCTGATGTCATCTTGAAAGAATCAAAACTGTGATACATAAAGCATTTCCTTTAGAAGTTATGAAATAAGAGGGTCTTATTCCCATATAAATTATGATCAGTGCTCTAAAAACCTAAAATGAGGACATATTTTTGAGTTCTCAAATAGCGACAAAGCACTTTTAAATTATTTGCTATCTTGATTTTTTTCCTCCAGTTGATCACTTGATTATATGTTACACTTAGGGGAGAGAATGTGGTGTTATGGCCAGAGCTGCAGACTTTGCAACTGAGGAACCAGGTTTGAGTTTTTGCATCAGCTCGATATCCTGTGATTCTGTCAAACCACTTAATCCACGCGTACCTAAGGCCCAAAAGGAATGTGTCCTTGTATAATGTAATTGATGCTCATGTCAAGCACTCCAATACCTTCAGGTCAAGTCAGCGCTATGTAATACTGCAAAAAAAAAAAAAAAACAGTTATGTGTTTTGCACACTTCTGTTATTGGGCTATACTTGTGTGGTATGTGTGCTACATTTGGGCTCTTTTTTCTCTGGTGGCCATGTTGGGAGACTTATTTGTTATGAAGCGTCCTAATCTTCTCATTTACTGCAGTATCCTCAGTAAAAATGCTTTCAGTTTTCCACTTTGATTCCATCAAGATGGCAGTCAGATATGCCCCACTTTGACATAAATTCTGAATGTTAGCACTCTAGTTGCTCACTGGAATACTGTGGTAAACTGCTGATCGCCAGGAAGTTAACTGACAATCTGCTGTTGGTGTTGAAAGTGCATGCTTCAATCTACAGGGAAGAATGTTTTTATGAAATAGAAAGGGAAGACATTTGAGAACTCATTTAAACTGTGTCCTAATTTTTCTTTCTTCAGCACTAACCATAATATCTATGAAAAAAATGAAACCACTCATTTTATTCATTTCTAATTTAAATGTTTTAAGTTTTACCAGTTTCATTCAGTCAAGATGGCTTCATGTGTACCACACTTTTGTCATAAATATGATGTCAGCACTCTAGTTGTTCTTTAGAACACTGGGAGGCTGCAGTAGACCACAAGGAAATCAAATGACAGGCTGCTCCTTTTGGAAGTACATGTTTTACTGACAATGTCAGACTTTAGTCTCATATGGCTGAGAAAGATTATATGTATTTACAGAAAATATGCTGTCATTTTAGCTTCTAAGACCTTCCATAACATCTATGGGAAACTCATGTGAAAACAGTTTTCTCTCAAACATGATTCATGAAATCGCAGCAGAAGGCTTTTTCACAGGGTGAAATCACCTTAGCAACAAACGAAATATATTGTAACTAAAATCTGTTGTCACCATTTATACGTTCTCCTTTTTGTGATCCCCAAAACCTACCATTCACTACTTTGCATTTAAATTGAGTATTAGCATGCATATTGATCACAAGATAGCTGCCATCACTTTCTAGTTGAAGTGATGACAGCCAATCAGATCCCACAATGAGATCTGTGCTTAGGCTTCACCCTGAATATAAAAAATATTTTTCCTTTAATTTCCAACAAACTACTAAATGGATGTACATCAAATAACACAAAGGGCACTTTCTGGACCAAGAGATATTTCCTGGCAAATTTGGTGTAATCCGTTCAGCAGTTCTGGCGGTAGTCATGTCTGTTACCTCTATGAGAATTAACATGGGAAACATACTTTTTTGACCAACCCCTTTTTTAGTCCCTTGCTTGATGGATCACCCCAAAACTTTCCATGCAGAACAAGACCCAACAAGACACTTTTTGGAAAATTCCATGAACATACGTCAAATGGCGCAAAAGATAAGCCAAGCCAAAAATGCTTTACCTATGGTGGAAACTAAGTCCTAGCTTTAACTACCTACTGGCAGCTGCCAGTAGTTTTTGCAGTTTTCATAGACTTTTGTCAAAAGTGTTTTCGGCAAAACCTGCTGAACTGAATTACACCAAATTTGGCAGAAAGCTAGATCTTGGTCCACAGTGTCTGCTTTTTGTGATTGGGTGTAAATCCGTTCAGTATTTTCAGAGAAATTAAGGTGGAAAAATGTTAGTATATCTGGACGGCTGCATTCAAGGGATTTTCGCAAGAGTTCCTTTAACCCTATTTAAAGAAATAAAGCTTTCAGGTGAGCCCAGGGAGCTTTTTTTATCCCCTTGCGACAAATTTTCCCTTAATATCCAATGGGCTTTATATTTAGGCGGACGGGATATCCATCACCATTGTGACGGAGTAACCCATCCACCAAGTTCTACATCAGGCCCTTAGTCCCCTGTCCTGAAGTTTGAAAATAAAAATAATATTAATGGGACAGGATAGGGATACCCTGTCCCCCTAGGGCCCCTGGGGGGATGATCCAGACAGACTTCCCCATGGACCTAATTAAAAATAAATCAATGGATTTTGTTGCCATCCCACGGGACTCCAGCCGGACCGCAGCAAAATAAAAAGTGTTGTTCCATTTTTTTTTAAAGCATATTAGGGAAGGGAAGTGAGAGTAGGGCCCCCTCTCCCTGAGTCTATAATGGGCCCTGTGACACCATCCCCCGGTCCCCAATACATTAATTAAGGGGAGGGGGTCTGCAGCCCACCTCCCCAAGTTGATGTCACCGCCCCCCCGGGGACTCCCTCTCTAGGGTCCAAAACATTAATTAAGTGGGGGCATGCAGCTCCCCTCCCTGAGCCTTGTTAGGCCTTGGAGTCCTGCCCTTAGAAATAAACTGAAAAAATCAAAAGTTAAAGTGATGGTATAGTTAGGTGTAATATAAAATCCGATTTTTTTTTTTACTTACATATTCACTGAAAATACCAAAGGTTGAAGTGAAGTTATAGTTAGAGGAAAATGTCAGTGACAACATAACATTTTGAACTCAATAGTTAGCAGAGCTAACTATAACTTGCGCCCCCACCATGCACTGCTTATGGCCTCACATACTACATCACTCATGACATGTTCTATGACACCATTTGTGACATCACTGATGATCGCTGACAAATTAGTTTTTTTTAAATAAATAATAGGAACATTAAAGAAAAAAAAAGAAAAAAAACAACAATCCAAAATAAAGACTAGCAAAAGTGTTTCAGTTTAAAGAAGTCAGATTTATATTATAACTCCAGTTTAAGCAAAAGTAAAGTAGGTGTTGGACTTTGTGGGAGGGATGTGGGGATGGTAAAAACTCCTAGCTCCACTCCAATGTAAGCAAAAGCAGGGAAAGTATTGTACTTTGGATGTTTTAGATTTACAATTTCACTCAAATCTAAGCCACAGTAGAGAACGTGTTGGACTTTGGAAGAGTTAGATGTACTACTCCCACTCCATTCTAAGAAGTAGTAGGGAACATGTTGGCCTTTGGAGAGGTTAGATTTACTTTTCCCACTCCAATCTTTACAACAATGGGGAAAGCGCTGGGCTTGGGAGGGTTTGACTTTCTATCCCCAGTTCAATCTAAGCAACAGCAGGGAAAGAGTTGGACTTTGAAGGGGTTACAGTTACTATTCTCACTGAAAGGTAAGCAACAATAAAGAAAGATTTGGACTTTGGAGTGGTTCAATTTTCAGTCCCCACGCCAATCTAAGCAACAATAGGGGAAGCCTTGGGCTTTGGAGGGGTAGAATATACAATCCTTACCCTAATCTATGAAACAGTAGGAAAAGTGTGGGACTTTTGAGGGCTAATATTTACACTTCACTTCCCAATCTAAGAAACAGTAGTGAAAGTGTTGAACTTTAGAGGGGTTAGGCTCACTATTTCCACTGCAGTGTAATCAAAACCAAGCAAAGTGTTAGATTTTGGAGGGTTTACAGACACCAGTCCAATTACCAATCATTTAAAACCATTTAATTGTCTAACAACATAAACATATTAAAACACTTAAAATAAAACATCTCTTTATTTTATATAAATTAAATAAAAATACATAAAAAACACACTAATAATTTAACAAATATAAACTACAATAACTAATAACCATATTTAAAATTAATACATTCCCCTTCCTACTACCCAAAAACAACAGAAAATAAATGTAAAATCAATTAGAAATTAAAAATTAATAACTTTAAATGAGTAAATAAATAAACAAGTGAAACAAATAACTAATATGAAATAATTTAGAAAATTGTATTAATAAATACACTTATCAATAAATTGACAATTATTTAACAAGTATCAAATATTTGAAATAATAAGTAATTGTTTGAATAATTTACCCAATGAATTATCAGCTAAACGTTAAATTAACCTAAAACGAATTACAAATAAAAAAAACATTTAGGCTTTCAATTTGCTTCCACCTTAATCCACTACAAACCCAACAACCCCATACTAATGTATGAATTTCTAACCAAACTGTAAAAGATGAAACTTACACATTATAATCACAATAGCCATAATTAACATAACAATTAGGTAAATAAATAATTAATATAATTAAATTAGCACATAATTACTCAAGCAACATACGTTTTAAGTAGTTAAAAATAAAAATGCAATAATTTATATAATAATAACTGCCACCCATAATCACAAACAAACCAACATACCTAATTCTACATAGAAAATTAGAATTGAATAAAAAAAAAAATATGCTGTACAAATTACAAACTATACTTAAAGAAAAAAATAACAATCAATTGCCTAATTTACATAATTAATTACAATAAAATAGTTACTTAATATTAGAATTAACAGAAAAATAAATGAATTTTAAAAACAGTAAAATATATTTGAAATAACTTCTCACCCAATTTCCCTACAAATCCAGGAACCTGCTACTGAATTAAGAATACTATTAAATGTAAAAGAAAATGCAATTACATATTAAAAGATACAAACTATACTAAAAAATATCAAACAATTACTAGAATTATACTATCACCTAAAAATAATGTAATAACTAATGTATATTAAATTAACTAAAAGTTGTATGTAATGGAACTTTATTAAACAACAGTATAAACAATATTTAAAATAAAACAATATTATGTACCTAAATAAATGATATGCTGTCCCATGATATTTTTGATTTGACAATATTTTTATCTAGATATTGCTGCACAGCAATTTTTTAAAAACTATAGTTTGGTTGTCCTTGTGTACTCGAGGTCACTAAAGCCAAATATGCGAAAATTACACAAATTTCTAAACTCGCATTTGGTGCTATATTTTAGCGTGAAATGTATCATCACATCCAAAATGAAAGAGAGAACACATTTCATGTTTAAACAAAATGCTAAAAATCACAAATGCCACAAACAGCAGCTGCTCGCTTTCTGATCGTTTGTTTTATTCCTCTGCACTTATAGAACGTTTTTGCCACAAATGGTGCATAATAATATGCTGTGGTATAATACAGCAATTTCAGGACTTTCAAGTAACAAGCGTAACACAAAATTATCAAAAGTATTCTAAATTACGCCAGTGTAACAGAAATGTCACCCGTCCTCTTCCAGACTGTTTAGCAAGAAGGAGGAATGGGTGTGCACAGAGCAGAGTTCCACAGAAGAGCTTCTCTCTCAACCCAGGGTCCCTTTCTACAACATGAGTCACACCAGAAACACAGGTGAAGAGGAGCCCCTCCATAGGGGCAGGCACTTCCCCAATCTCTTGTAAACATATAACTACCTTGTAAAGCACACGGATTGTTTTAACAAAACGCATTCAACTATTCCTGTGATCAACCCAAGCTGATACCCGAAAACAAGAATCACTGCCACCAGACAGTAGCCCACTGCATGGAATCTGAAGAATACAGAGCAAGTGCAAATACTTCATCACTGCCCTCACACCCTGATGTGGGTACTGCTCTGATTATGTTAGGGGGCTCAGTTGTTTTTACTTACTCTTGAGCCATTAACCCGAAGGCGAAAATGCACTGCCACCAACCAGCAACCTGCAGCGTGGAATCTGAGGGCATTTTTTCCCAGCAGGGAAACGGATGGGGGAAATCGTTTTTCATTGCCCCCACACCCAGCAACGGCTCTGCTGGGAGCACTGGAGTTGACCTACTAGTGGCAGTTCTGTTTTGCACGTGCAAGAATCAATATAAGTTATTTGTTTACTTAAACTCACTAGAACATGGATTTTTATTATGTCGAAACAGTACTGATGGCTACAGAAAGAAATTGCTCGGGCTTTGCTCGATTTGTTCTCATTTTACCTGTCAATTGCGAGCGTGACTTTTCGGTGACGCAAAAGAGCGCACAGCCCTTCGCAAACAATAGGGCAAACTGTCGCACCGGAAAATATATTCGTGTAGTGCTAAACAAGCTTCTCAATCAAAAATAGTATGGTCCATTCAGCTTGCATAAACTGGTCTCCTCCCGTCAAGTTTACAATGGGAAAGGGGGTGGGAAGCTCTCTCTTGCCTACATTGCAAGAAAAAAGTCCATGTTATTCCATCCAGCGCCTAAAAACAGTCTGCAAAATCCCGATCCGAGCAGCATCAAGGAAGAGGTTTATTGCTTGTGTTCAGTTGCCCTCTAGTGGCACTCAGCTGTACTGCGACTCACGTATGCCCAGTGATTACTGCAATTGAATAGAGCTTTACATGAACGAGCCTCAGAAATCTAACAGAACTAGTGTGGACCAGGGGCGTAACAAGGGTCCTTAACGCCCCTGCGGCGGAAAGGATGCCCCGCTTTTCAGAGGATCCCACTCAACCAATGCCTATACATTTCTGTGAGATATGGGGCTCTCACAGGTCCATAAGCTCATTCTACTGCGAGACTCCACCGCTGTAGTGAGCCCCCGACTCGTGCACGTGACTCCTAACCCCACGCTGAGGTAGCACGCAACCCCACGGACGAGCGCGGGATTGCCCGCGGAATATAAAGGGGAGTGGGACCGCTCGTGATCTCTCGCATAACTAGGTATACTATCCGTGTGCCAGCAACCCGGATATTCGGTAAGGTGTTAGGCAGACCCGAAGTACCTTTTTCCAATGATGATGCGTTAAGTCATTGTGGCCCATATTTATACTTTTTGACGCAAAACTGCGCTAACGCAGTTTTGCGTCAAAAAAATTAGCGCCAGCTAACGCCATTCTGAAGAGAAATGCGGGCGCCGTATTTATTGAATGACGTTAGCCGGCGTTAGCCGCCGGCGCCGTCTGGTGTGCGTTAAAAAAAACGACGTACACCAGGCAGCGCCGGCGTAGGGGTATATGGGGCTTGGGCGTCAAGAAATGGGGCAAGTCAGGTTAAGGCAATTTTTTCGCCTCAACCCGATTTGCACCATTTTTTTTCACTCCCAACCCCCATAGAAATGACTCCTGTCTTAGCAAAGACAGTAGTCATGCCCCTTGCCCAATGGCCATGCCCAGGGGACTTATGTCCCCTGGGCATGGTCATTGGGCATAGTGGCATGTAGGGGGGCACAAATCAGGCCCCCCTATGCCACAAAAAAAAAAAAAAAAACTTACCTGAACTTACCTTAATGTCCCTGGGATGGGTCCCTCCAGCCTTGGGTGTCCTCCTGGGGTGGGCAAGGGTGACAGGGGGTGTCCCTGGGGGCATGGGAGGGCACCTCTGGGCTCCTTCAGAGCCCACAGGTCCCTTAACGCCTGCCTTTTGCAGGCGCAAAAAAACGGCGCAAAAGCGGCCGTACGTCATTTTTTTGGACCCGCCCACTCCCGGGCGTATAAATCCGACGCACATGCCTCGGAGTCGATTTTTTAGACGGGAACGCCTACCTTGCATATAATTAACGCAAAGTAGGTGTCCACGCTAAAAAATGACGCTAACTCCATGGACTTTGGCGCTAGACGCGTCTAACGCCAAAGTATAAATATGGAGTTAGTTTTGCGTCGAAATTGCGTTAAAAAATAACGACGCAATTCCGGCGCAAACGGAGTATAAATATGCCCCTGTGTGTGATGCTCAGTTTGGCAGGTATTTTTGGGGTGTCAAGGTAGCTGTTTCGATGGAAAATGGAGAGTGTTTTCTTAATTTCACATGCATTAACCTATAGGCACAAATGCTAACAAAGAAGCGGAAGAACTAACCAAGAAGTTAGTGCGCAAGTAACATCATGGTGCATGACATTAAACCTGACATTACAGGAAGTGGCAATCACAACCCATGACCTCACAGGAAGTGACATCACAAGAAGTGGCATCAGATCTTAGGACCTCACACATATGTTTATCAGGTTTATCACGAGTACTTTTGAATCCATAGCAATATTTAACAAATTAGGTTTTGCATGCGGATTGTGCCAATAAATTGACGCAAACCTGACGCAATAAATGGACCTCAAAATATACATTTCTTTAAAAAAACTCTACCACAAAGAAATTGGGAACACAGAAAACGTGTCAGTAAATCTTTTCTGCTTAATTGGTTGCACAGTCTGCATTTTAAAATATCTTAAAATGTTAAGGCACCTGCTGCAGAGATCTTTGTGTGCTGAGTAAACCTCAGGAAATAATAATAATGGTAAGATAACTGGAGGTTAATGCATTTGCTGGAGAGATCTGTCTTGAGTAGTCACAATATTGAATCAAAGTAGCATAAAGGGTTAGTATGCGCCCTGGAAAGCACATCATGTAACATGCTTTATAAAGACTTTATTTTATGTAGATACGTAGGTGGGTTACTGTTTTTAACACAGAGATCCTTTTTTTTTAACTTGCAGTTCATAAATTGTAATCTTTCTAATATAGCACAGTGAACTATGAAGGACATGTGACTCATACACCTTGTAACTCTCACTGCATTATGTTTCACATCCTGTACATTGATTTACTCACTTATATGATTCATTCTTATTAAATGTGTACGTATGATGTAAACCGCTCCGACACTCTGCATTGGGACAAATAACTCTATAAATGAAATAAAACAAAATAGTTGTATCTAAATTGTTATTTGTGTAAATAATAGGACAGACCAACACATCTGACTGAGCAAAGTCAAAAGCTTACCTCCTTTAAGTACTCTGAAGTGATAACAAGCTGCATGCTTTTGTTTCTTCTCCATTGCATTTGTATCTAGGTGTGAGGCTCCAGATAGCTCCCAGACAGGATACTCCAACAAAAGGAGGCCCAGCTGGAATTTAAAATAACAGAGCCCCCTTGCCGCCTGCACGTTGCTGGAAGGAAAGTAGACAACAAGCATGTGCTGCTGAATGTGTTCACAAATACAGCATATTTCGGTGGGGCCCAAGTTCTTTGCAGTGTAGATGGCATCCACCCTGTAAAAAGAGTGAGTAGACGCCATCTACACGCGTGTACCCCCGACTTGTGCCCTGCATTAGGCGAGATTCAGTTTCTACATTTCAGCTTGCTAGAAATTGGGAAATGTTGGGCAAAATGTGAGCCCATTTGCAGGCCTGGCCTGCCTTCAGCTGCCTTTTGTTTTAGCTGTTAGCCATCACCTTTCCATTTTATTATAATGATATGTATAATATTCTTATACTGTAGTGGCTTTAGATCTGGCGTTAGCCAAAACCTTTTCATTTTACTAAAATTATCTGTGTAACATGTTTACTTTTAGGGGCTTTCAGCCAGCCCTCTGGGTCAGCCCACTTCAGCCAATGGTTGGTTACCTTTACTCTGAGTGAGTGTTTACATGCAAGTAGTTACCTTCTTGCCAGGGAATAAATAATATGACAATGTGTGCTTTTTGAGACCAAAACATATGTTTGCTTTCGGCCAATGTCTTTTTATTTATATTGACAATGGTCCAGCAGCTCTTGCCCAAAATAATTTGTACAAAAACCATGACAAAACAAAACAGGCATTGACAAAGCCTAAAAGCTGACATCAAACATCTGAGCTATTGTCTTCGCCAGTCTTGCTTTACTCATGGGTCCAAAGTTATCTTAAACTTGATAATGAGGAGACCTCTGTAGTTTTACATCATACTGCGCAAACTCTCCTCCTCCTTCAGTAATTGGTCGGGCTTTGGAGGATGGGGTCCCCTGGACCGATATTGGTCCAGAGAGGGGGTCACCCCTTCCCCTTCAGTAATTCACCAAGCCCTGGGGAATGGGGTCAACAGGGCCGAAATCGCCACAGAGAGGCGGGCCGAGTGGCCCCTTTCCCCCTTTAGTAATTGACGGAGACGCAGGGGATGGGGTCCCTGGGATAGTACTGGTCAAGGGGAGTGCATGCCCCCAAAAATAAAAAATGGTGTCCCTCGGGACAAAAACAGCCTCTGGAGGGGCCACATTTCCCCTCACCTAAAAAAAATGTGCTGGGCCCCAAGGGATGGGGTCCCTAGAGGCTAAATCAGTCCAAGGAGCGGGGCAAGTGCCCCATCCTCCGCAAAATGTTCCATGCCCAGGGGATGGGGTCCTTGGGGCTGAAATCAGCCCAGGAATAGGGGGCTGCATGCCCCCACCCCCTTTAGAATATGGCTGGTCCCCGGGAGATGGTATCCCCGAGGCTGAAATCGGTCCAGGGAAGGGGGCTGCATTCCCCCCTACCACATAAATATAGTTGTGGGCCCGAGGGGTAGGGTCCCTGGAGCCAAAAACTGCTTGTGGAGGGGGCCACGTATCTCTTCACTTAAAAAAATGTGCCGGATTCTGGGGAATTGGGTCCTGGGGCCAAAGTCGGCCCAGGAAGTGAGGCAAGTGCTCCCATCCCCGACAAAATGTTCCGGTCCCCCGGGGATGGGGTCTTCGGACTGAAATTGGCCAGTGGAGAGTGGCTGCGTGCCCCCTCTTCCTTTAGAATATGGCTGGGCCCTGGGAGATGTGGTCCCTGGGGCTGAAATCAGCCTGGAGGGCTGCATGCTTCCCTCCTCCCTAAATATAGTGGTGACCCTAGGGGATGGGGTCCCTGGGGCAAAAATAGCCTGGGGAAGGGAGCCTCATGCTCCCCTCGCCTTGCAATATGTCAAAATATGTTGCCAGGCCCCGGGAAATAGGGGTCCCTGGGGCCAAAAGCAGCCAGGGGAGGGGGCCCTCATACTGAGTGTCTTTTGGAGTGTAGACTACAGGCCAGTCCCTGCAGCCAACCCCCGCTATGCACGCTTTTGGCACTTATCATGTGGCTGGCTGAATGCTGGCTAGGCCCTGCACCCAATCCCCTGTGCCGTGCACAGCACAGCACAGTTCGATGTTAATCCAACTAAATATTACTTTACGTTAAAAAAAAACTAGAAATTCACTACAAAAAAACAAAAGTTCCTGCTCCCAAAAACTACTGTCATGTGGGGTGCCCAGAGTAGGTGCGCCCCAGTTGTTTCTGGGACACCTACAAGATGTTGTTCAGGGCTGTATGGAGATGTGTCCCCATCATCATAAAAAAAACAATACGTCCCCTGGGTCATTAAATCCATGATCCCAGGAGAGTTTACTGTATTTTTGTAAACACTCTTAGCTGGAGCTCTGAGGTCTTGAGCTAGAGTTCAGAGCCACCTTGTGGGTGGTTTTTAGCAGAATTTTTAACTTTTTTTTAACTAAATCCTTTTTAAAAATTATTTTATGTTGAAAAAAATGAAAATTCACTGAAAAAAGCAAAGGTTAAAGAAGCAGTTTTAGGTAGTTGAAAATGTAGGTTAAAACATGCTCTTTTAAAAAACACTGAAATCCACCAGTTTAGATCAGTAGAATTGGAACGGGGGTGTCAGTCTTATCTAGCAGGCATTCCTCACATTTAACTTATCTGCCTTAGTCCAAAGAACCCTTTAAAGGCACCGACATACCAGTAATGTCAGAACAATTGAAGAGCCACTGGAATGCCAATAGTGCTTCAGGACCCTCCAACAGTAGAATGGATGCTACACAGATGCCAATAGCATAACATAAACTACAAATAATGCGCCTTCAACATTTGGTCATACGAATCCTCTGCATCATTGGACTTGGAAAGTCACACTTTGTTTAATCAAATGTTTAAAAGAAGTGAGCGTAAAGTGTACTTACACATGATCTATCCCTACTTTCCTTCAATGCCTAGAAAAAACTAACTTTATAAAATGTAATGTAATTGTGAAATGTAAGTATATAAAATGTGTAACTCTCCACTTGATGTACATGATTTTGTATCCGCACAATTCATTCTGCCCAGGCTGGCTTCCACTCAGTTCAGGCCACGGAGTTAGACTTCCTTGTACCACTGGATGACCTCAGTAAGGAGACATAAAATACTGGTGTCAGTGCAAGGATTCATCATGATCTATTAGTGTCATTTGAGCCCATTGATCACTCTATATTGGTGAACTGGCCTCAGCCTGCTACACCCCCCTCTTTTTGTAGCTCTGCATTGTTTCTTGAATGTATGGACTACACATTTTCCGCCTTATCTCCCCATATTGCAATGAACCAAAGTCATTAAGATTGAGTGGTTCAGCATCTGTATATCCCCAAAAGATACCAAGCTTACCATTCATCTGGTGGGATGTACCACTGGTTGCTGTCTTCAAAATCTGGTTCAGGTGGGTTAGAATACTCTCCCATTGCGTTTATGCACTATCACTTATGTTTGCCTTTCTCACCTTGGTTTTCTCAGGGTCCCTGTGAACAAATACCCTTAGGTTTTTCAAGACCTTCCCATATGCGTCCAAATGATAAACTGACTTGATTGTTCTTGTTGACTTCTTTTCAAAATGGCTTTAATTTCCATTTGTGGATTCTGCTAACACATAGAATGATATTACATTTTTAAGTATTTTGTAAAATATTTTACGCTGAAGGTTATTCCGAATATATAGTCACAGAAAACGGTACTCATTTTACATCAAATGCGGTGCAGAAATTTAGGTTTTGTTGTGCATTGCAGTCTCAAATGGTCTTGTGGTGAAAGCAATCACCTTATGAAGCAAGGTTTTCAGACAGGTTTATTATTTATTTATTTATTAGATGTTGAAAGCTATCTTCAAAAAAAGATTTGGAGTTATGTTACTTATCCAAACTCTGTACCAGGTGTTTCACATTGTTAAGAGGAAGGGAGCCAAAAATTAGATTAATGCTAATGTATTAAGAACATCTTTTTATTCTTTCATGAAGGATGAAGTGGCATAAAGTTAGCATAGATGGGTGGAATCTTTCATGCAAATATATTCTGTATTCTAGATTTGAAATTGTTTTTGCTTAAAACCTCTGCAGATGGATATTAATTGGCCAGGTCTTCGGGCTGGAAGATGGTTTCTCTTTACATGGATTAAACATGCATTTTGAAGGTTAATCCTGTGTGATTCTTTCTTCCTAGATGAAGATTACCACACTTTGCGATGAGTGGAGAACTAAAGCTCTGAGTCTCACCGTAGACACCAACTCCAACTTTACCATGCTTTTGGAAAAGGTACTGCTATGCTACAATTGTTTTTCAATGCCCTTCCTTCTCATGTGAATTATTAATTATTCTTACTACCCTGGATTCCAACAAACTTCTAAAAAAAAGTTTTTTAATTCAACTCAGATTCATCCTGCTTTTCTTTCCACTCTCTCACATTTCAAGTAAGACAGGTGGTGATGTTTATTTCAAGGATTTTCCTGTATGACCTGACATCTACAAATTCATGTATTCACCCATTCATATCTATGGATGTCTTGCTCAACTAATTAGAGTTGTTTTTTGCCTACATCTTTCAAATCATTGAGCTCAAGTTGGTTACTGCATTACCCACCTCGCTTTCACCGTACGCTACTACAAAAGGAATAGGCAAACTGACGGCAACTCACTCGTGCACAACTAATGCTCTCACCCGCCATGGCAAGTCTACTGAAGTCTTGTGTGATAACTCGGCCCATCTCTGCCTGTGTTTCTTGCTCCACTGTGGCCTCACAAGCATGTCTGTAAAACTACAGTTTGTTGTCAGTCCATGTAGAAGTTTCCTGAAAAAGGGATTTAAGGCTAAACCAAGAGACATCCTCAGTTCAAACAACTGTACTCAACACTTCATCATTCTACTATATAAGCTGCACGGGAAAGATTTGCTTTGGGCATTTCCTACTTATATTGTTCAGAGGAAGAGTAACTCCACACTGATATCTGCTGAATCCAGCTTGCCGTTATTCTGTTTTTATTTCAAGATAATGTGGTTTCTGAGTATCAAATCAGATTCTGGAGTATTTGTACTCAGGTATAAAAACAGACACCGTAGTATTATCTCTTTAGTTTTTATCTATTTATTTATTTTGTTTGCATCATAAAGCAAAAAATGTTGCCACCTCAATTTTTTCCTAACTTATCTTAAAGTGGTGCTAGTTGAAGATGGTTTACAACAGAAAAAAGCATCCTCATTTCTTCATTGCCTTGTCCCTGAAGGTCAGGAATTTCCTAAAATCATCCTGAGGTTTCTTCTGATGATGGTGACTATCATAATGTTTCATCCAGTCACAGTGAACATGTGGTGTGTTTAAAAAATAGACAATAGCCACCTGAAATTTCCATACTTTTAGAGAGGTATAGTTATGGTGTACGTTCTCCGAGAATTGGTTGAAGAATACTTTACTGCAGTAAGGGAACTGACTGCCATGAGTGATTTTAGTGAAAACGAATGCATATGGGATCAGTTCGTGTTGAAGTGCACACAATAGGGTGGGGGAAGAATGGTGTCTGAAAGTGGGTCACAAGCTCAGCAAACTAATAATTGTAGCCAAACAAATCGAATACTCACTGGCATGTGTTGCAGAATAACACCACGAGAAGTATGGAATGGAACACGTCCAAGTTGTTAATATAAAATCCAACCCTCCTTCCTAGTACATGAAAATACCAAGAAACCAGAGGCATTTGTTTTAGTTGTGGTAATGCGGGCCACTGTGAAAATAATAAAGATTGCCAGTGTGTCGTAAGTGTGTGCATTGTGTTTAGGAAAATATGAGTATTTGGAAAATGTTGTAAGAATAGTACTAAGGGTAATGAAAAGGTCAACAAAATTATGACAGTCAGTAAGCAGTTTCTTTTGCAAATCACTGATACCATTAATGGAGTTGGCAATGACAATGAACATCTCTCAGATATTGTGTTGTTTAACGGTGTTGGTGTGGAGATGATGTTAGTTTCAGGAGCACTTCTGACTATAGTATCTAAAGTGATCTATGATGAATACTTTTGTAAGAGTGTGAATTTTCTAATATGTTTATTAATGATTTTGGGATACTAAATGTATAATAAATTACCCTGTAAAACGGGTGACTTTTGAAGATGGTCGCCACATTTTCTGTTCCTAACTGAGAAACTAAATGTTGTGGTTATTTTCCATAATTCAATGCTTACATAAATGTGCATTCAGTGTTTTAATAGATGTGTCCACAGTTACCCCTAGTGGGTTTCTGAATTATGTCTTACAAGGCCATGTTTTAACTGAGCATTACATAAGTTGAATGTTCTATTGTTTGGGAATGTTACTAATAAGTGTTTTTTTCCTCTAGGATGGAAGTGAAAGTTACAAGATTAAAAGTTTCTTCCTGAGAAGAGAAGTTTGGGTGGGACGGAACAAAGAGACGGAAGAGGAAAAGTTACTGTTGAGAAAATGTTCTAGTTAATGTAATATTGTTGTATTTTAGGTTATCAATTTAGTTTTCTATTGGCTGAAACGTAGCTACCCCATGAACTGACCAGTCATAAGCTTTTTAGAGATTAGTGTAGCAACCTAGGTAGGATTCTCTAGAGTGAGAAGATGAGATGAGGACAGATCTGATAAGAAGAGGTAGAAGAGGTTGAAGTTGTTGGATTCCAGTGTTCCTGTAGCAGTGTGGGTTTAGCTGTTATTAGGCCCGATTCTTCTGAAGACATACCTGATGGTGTCCCCTTGCTGAAGTAGTCTGCATGTAATGGGCGAATAGGGTAATGTATAACATTGTAATATTATATGTGTCTCTTTTGCTTTCCAGGTACCAGCTGCAACTTATAACTTGATTGCTGCATATGAATAATATTTTTCTTTATTTGTTAACCTGAGTTGAAGAGTTTTTCGAAATTTGTGTTTCTAAATTCTTTTTACATGAAGCCGAACATGTTATTGCTAATTTGTGGTTAGTGAGGGAATTGACTTGAAATGCTCATGGCTGACATTGACATCTTTTGAGTGTTGTACTAATGTATACTTTGCCATTATTACCAGTTCTGGTATTATTAATAAGTGTAGTTCTCTTGGAGATTATTTGTTTGGTTATTTTGATTAAACTGAGATATATAAGATGTTCTAATCAACCGTTATTAATTCTATATGCTTACCATTTGTGTTTGAGAGTTATTTTCGTAACATTAGCATTGTAAATCTAGGGAAATATATGTTATAATTCTTCTTAATAAACTGGTGTAGTTATTGTTGGAGGTTTAATATTATTGATTATCTTGATTATTGTTGATGCTTACATTACTCATTGATGACATCCCCTCAAACCTATGTCGCTTCGATCCATTGACCTCTAGCGCAGAATCCACTATACAGTATAGATAATAGTTAGGATTCTGTGGCGCTGCAGCACTTTCAAGTAGATTTGAACCTGATGTCAGGCCATGTGCGTACAATGGTATATTTGAAAAGGCACTTCAGTTTCAAAGCACATAGGTGTAAAGGTAAAGTTTATGTCTCTTATGGTTGGTGATAGAGTGTTAAGCTGGCCCCATCGTGGGATAGTTCCTTGAATCCCAGTGCCATTCCACATGTGTAGGTCAACTGTGTCAACCAAATAGCAGAGAGTGTTATTTCTCAGTTTCCCAAGGTGTTTACAAGTAAGGTTTGTTGCCTGAAGAGCTGCCTACGCAATATTAAACATATAGGTGATGCCATTCCCTTTTTTTGTCGAGTTAGAAATATTCCATTATGCGCCATAGAAGCTGTCAAGGGAGAATTAAATAGACTATATTCTGAGGGCATCATTAGGCACATTGATGCCACCAAATGGATGGCTCCTTTAGCCGTGGCACACAAGTGCAACATTGAGATTAGGCTTTGTGAACTGAATAAAACCTTAGGGAGTAGGGATCGGACAGGCAGTAATGAAGGTGAGAATATTTTCAATAAAATCTCATGGTATTTAAAGAAACTCCAACAAGACCTTGCAAAGAGGTAGCGTTGGACATCATGGGATCCTTGACTGTTCGATCTGCTCCCAATTACTTTTTTGTTCTAATAGATGTGTATTCCAGGTAGACTGAAATTGCTGTTGTAAGGGAGATTATCACAACGTTGGTGATTACATTTTTGGCAAAAGTTTTTAGAAAAGCGAGTAATCCTAAAACAGTAGTAACTGACAATAGGGTTCAGTTTACATTGCATAATATGGAAATGTTTTCAGTAGCAGAGGTATTTGGCATAAAAAAGTTTCTCCCTATCATCCTTAAACAAATGTAATGGTAGAAAACATCAACTGGATGATGAAGGGATGAAGTCAGTTGTCCAAGCGTTGTGGTAAAGACTGGAAGAATGAAATGTGGAAGAAAATAGCGGCATACAGGTTCACTCCCCATGGCACTATGGGCGATGTGCCATTGGAGTTGCTACAAAGCATACACCCGAATACTAACGTGTGTCATACATAGGTGAGGAAGTGTAAATAGGGTTCAAAATGAGGCTGAAGTGGTAGAGCTCAGTCAGAAAATTGCTAATCCCTGTTTGACGAGAGAGCATGAAAAACAAATGCAAAGAAAAGTCAGTTCTTGCAAAGGTGTATCAAAAATAAAAATTGCTGTTGATCACAAGGTGGTAGTAATGCCACCCATACTTTGTTAAAAATAATTCTCTTAGAGCTGTTAAGTTTTAGCAACGTTGTCAAACTTCAAGATGGACTCATGGAATCAAAAAACGTATTGCAGTTGTTTGAAAATAGCACTGTGTTTCTGTTTCCTCTCATTTGTGTCTTCATGTGACTGCCCCTCTTGTGTGTGTTTGTTCGCGGAGAAGACGTGGGGCATCAGGTTAGCTTAAATAGAGATAATCTTTCATGTAACTATTTTCTGTATTCCGGATTTGGCATAGGCATATCTTGAAACCTGTGGAGATGGATATTGGCCCGATCTTCAGGCTAGAGGATGGCGTCTCTTCAGGTTGATTAAATCAACATTTTCCACCTAACGCCTACATGTTCATTTCTTCCTGGTGTAGATTACCACAGATGAGTCTAAAAAAATAAAGATGAGTTGTTAGCCAGAGTACAGAAAAAAACAGAGAGGGAAATAATTTACTTTGAAATGAAGAAAGTTGCAAGAGTGTGGTGTTTTCTGTAAGTGATTGGGTACTCATCAAAAAAACATACAGCGTGGTAAAGAAGGTGTCTAACATCCCTCAACTTGTACAAATTGTTAAAATCACAAGAGTGTGTGTTCTGTTGCAAGGAAAGGGTAGTGGAAAAGAAGCAGTTTGGTGCCAATTACTAACAAACTGACAGAAATAATTAAATATTAATTGCAAGTAAGTTTAAGTATTCGGTGTTAGTTACACAAGTGTTTGCCAATAGGAAATACAAGTTTGGGAGTTAATTGAAAAATGTTGAATTCATGATCACCAGCAGATAGTGGAAATGTTTCTGTTCATAACAATTTTCAAGTTTGCTTGACACCGCAGAATATCCTTCATTAGTATCACTATCACCTGGAAACCTCTTTGAGCGTATAAGGTCGCTGGCGCTTTTACAGGAAGTAAGAACGCAAAGCAGTTGTCCAGGTTTTATGATTAGTCCTTGCATTGCTTTGTTTTCACTTCTTTTATATTTTATCTTTATTTTTCTTTTTATGAGAGAAGGTATTGTAGTAGGTATTCATATCTAAGTTGTATAGGTCATATGCTTTGTATTTGTACACACCTCTATATGACCATTACAATCAAGAATATGACTGGTAATTCTGGAGCATGCTTGCATTATGAGTTGGTCAGTTGCAGGGCTGCTGCTTGAATCACTTGTCCTCCTTCATGGTGAGGGTTCCTTTCTTGGAAATAAACTTCAATTTTACAAATGGAGCTTTGAGTGGTGCGTTTTTCCACACTGCAGAAAAATATTCACCATAAAAAGTATTTTTCTAAATTGATTAAAAAAGAAATATTGTTTATTAGTTTCAGAGATAATGTTAGAAAAGATGCATGGTAACACATTTCATGAGCTCGCTCTTCAATCTGTTGCTTCATTAAGGAATGCACACATTTGTAAACGTCTTCCCACTGCAGTTTTGCAGAGTTTTCTTAAAGGAAACAGCCCTGTCATCTTCATAAACTTAATGAAATGCAAAGAATGAGAGAACATATCTGGTAATAATAGGTATGTTTGAAAAAAAACTCTGAAAGACACTCAGAGGCTTATTCTGACCCTGGCGGTACAGACCGCCGCAGACAGGGCGGTCTGACCACCCCATTCTGATCGTCGCGGAGCCGCCATGGTCCAACCATCGACACTGCCAGGCTGCAGCCAGCCTGCAGCCTGGTGGTCCCCGTGGTTGTAATCTACCTGGGCAACGCTGCCCTCCGGATTACGAGTCCCCTCCACCAGCCTTTACCGCCACGGAAAGGCAGGTGGAATGGGGGAGTCGTGGGGACCCCTGCACTGCCCATGCACTTTGTAGGGCAGTTCAGGGGCCCCCGTGCACAGCCCCATCACGCATTTCACTGCCCGAATAATGGCAAGTGAAATGCGCGACGGGTGCTGTCGTACCCAACGCACCATAACATTGCCGCCGGATCAATTATGAGCCGGCGACAATGTTGTGGTGAGTGTATGGCTGGGCCAGCGGCCGGGAACGCTGGTTTCACCCACTGGCCCAGCGGAACACTCCAAATATAGCGGGCAAAAGACCTTCAGTACTGGCAGTCTTTTTCCTGAAGCGGCTTCGGCGGTCCTGTGAAAGGACCGCAGAAGTTGGAATGACCTCAGTTTTAGCAGAATTGTCCAGAAAAACGTTTTAGAAAAAAACTTCCCTGCCATAATGAACAGCACAATGATTCTGAAGACAGTGATGATCATGATATAGAATGGTGTTGACTGATAAAGACACATTTCCCTGATGTTCTGCCTGTGGCACCTCTACAGTATTACTGTGCTGGCCATCCACTGTTGTCGCAAGCATCATTGACTTTGCAGATGACTCCCAAAATGACTAGTTCTCAGCGGGCCAGCCGTTCTGACCATTAATGATACTATTTTAAGGCCAATCCAACACTGTTGTAGCAATACACAGACTATTTGCGCTAGTAGAGATGCTTTGCTTGTCTTTTCTTCCATTTTGGGAAGAATGCAGTGTTGCACTTGCACAGCACTGTTGGTATTGTTTGTTTTGCCCTTGTTTCCGAGAATCATGTGACTTATCCTGAATGGCATAAGGCATTGAACAAAAGGGTGTTTTACCCGTGCCTTAGAACTAGTTGGGCCGAGTACCTGTGACCGTGTCATAAATTCAGCCAACGCTTCGACTCCTCATCAGACCCATTACAACAGCCTCATACTGCAAAATTGCACATATGTTCTCCACTTGTTGGAGAAAGCCCACATCACATTAGTGACATGATAATTTTTTACTGAGAAGAAAGACCCCTGATTCGCATTTCTGTCTTTTCTTTTTAAAAATAAATGCATAATCAGAGCTGCCATTTGCTCATGGCATTTTACACCTGCCATTATTGTTTACTTTTTAATACCCTGGGTGGCAGAGGTCCCACCGACCAACTCACATATTTCCTGGATTGTCTAACCATTTGCTTTCCCTTTCCCTTGCATTACTTTTAATTTGTACCTCCTCAGCCTTTATACTATTTTCTGCTTATTCGACTCTGATTAGATCCATTGCCCCATTTGCTGTCTTACTGCATATTCCCCTCATCTCCTGCGACGCTGTCTTTCCTTTCATGCCTTATTTTCTCTATTCCCCCTTTACTTGCCTTATGCTTCCTACTCTCCTGTCTTGCTCTTTTGTCCTCTCTTCTGTTTACTGCTGTTTTAGGTCTCTATCTTTCATCTTCTTCTTGCTTTAGTCTGAAAAGCAGCTACTTCCTCACTCTTCCCTCTATTTTCCTCCTTTCTCAACTTACTACATTTCCTGTCTGTTGCATCCGATGGCCTCTGGTCCCAGTCCATAAAGCGGACATCAGTGTCAAAACGCTAACCATCACAACTATCATTCTGTCTCTGCTCCACTCCTTGACAATTCCCATCCGCCATCGACGCCTCTCCTTCGTTCTCATGAGGGTATGGCTTGCAAAATACACCAGGGGCTAGAACGCTTTAGCATTTACATGCGTACATTTGTAGGGCATCGGCACCTATGACTGGTCTTTGTGCCAACTGCTTAGTATGATACTGTAGTAGTAAATGGAAGTCTGTGCTTCCTTCTTCCTCCCGTGTCTTTACTCTATCAGGAGGCAGCCTCTGTCTTTCACTCCAGTATCCCATTACAGTCTTCCGAAGATGAAAGCTACTGGTAGAGCGAATTTCTGATTAACAATTAACGGCTATTTAGTGGCATGAATAATTCTCATTTGAAACAATACTTGCTGCACTTAGAATCATGTTTACTTAAGTAGGCCAGACTAGGCCCTATCTCCATTTTGAAATTCAAAACGTGACCATGTTTTCATTCTCACTGTCTTGACAAGCTGCAAATTGTGCACTGAAATGTTATTCACCGTAATATGTATTGAGGCTCGGACATATTAAGATGTTTCTCTTTGTATGCTCTCGAGGAAGCTTTCCTCTCAAAATGTTGCAATTCAAGGTTCTTCCTGACTCCAAATGAGCCTATCAATTTAATAAAAGTATCATTATTTAACGTGCAACAAGATTTGTACAGTTGTATCCGATGACATGACAAATGGTGATAATAATTATTCATTTAGTGGAAGGTTTTGGTATTAATGCATTCAATTTTGTTCTGTGATTTGCTGACCCAGTGTATCTTGTTCTCACCTCATGCTGGCTGTATGATTTTACTGTGCATTTTGCTGTGAAGAGGGCTCATTTGGAGGTGAGCCAGAGTAGGTTTACTGTTTCTGGACAGCAGACTCTTTGCAGTCTGCTTTGCACTTGGTATGCTAGTTCCTGTATTTAAGATTATTTGTCTGATTAACCATATGTTTTGCCTTCCTGTAATGATCTGAACTTTTGAATACATATTTATGATTTCTAACTTATAACCAACTCAGCAGGCTCATTTAATTGATTAGTTTAATTGATTTGTTCTCAATCCTGATCTAATCAGGGACACATATCCTCATAAATTATTGAGGATAAGACAGGCCCTGATCCCCGGCAGTTGCTTTTTCGTAGATTATCTGATAAGAAACATCAACAGTTTTGGTGAAGAATATGGGCAGGGCAGAGGAACATAACTGATTAGGAGATTAGGTAAAATATGGAGATAACGTTTTCCCTTCCTTTGATTTGTCTACACTCTTGGTTCTAATTGTCTGGAACAACTGGTGTTTGATTAGTGTTCCAGTTTTCCTGAAGCAGTTCCATAAAAAGAACAAGGTGCGTAATAGTACAGCATATGCATGGTGATAGCTTGTGACATTGGCTGAGTGCATTGTGGTAGTTTGAGAGGACAGAATATTGTGATGTCATGAATTATGGTGTGTGTGAGCTTTTTGGTTATGCTGTCTTAATTTATGTGTTACTAGGAGTCTTATTATAATTTTGATTATTAAGTCACAATTTTGAGTTTATTATTGTGTCTATTTGAGTCCTGTCGCAAATAAAAGTTGCAATTTTAAGGAACGAATGCATTAAAAATATTGAACTAATGTGATTAATGTTGTTATTGGGGTTTCTATTTGGTAAACAGATTTGTCGAAATCTAAGATCTTGAGATATTCATAATGTTGACATTTTCTGCCAAGTGAGTGAAGGTGGATGCACCACATTCACACCGCAGTAGGGTGTATTTTCTTGAGTTCTGAAGGTCTACTTGCAAATGCATTTTGATTTAGATTGCTGTGTTTTTTATTCTTTGGTGTACAGGATTAAATGCGCTGATCAAGCGTGGGTTACTGGTGGTTGAGAACCTGCTTTATCGTGGTTGATAGAGCTATACAGGTTCTTATTCACCACCTGTAGTGATATTTGAGAATGACTTCCCTCTTCATTTTAGGTGAAGCAGACAATTGAGTTCTATTAATATAAGATTAGATGTTCATTTTGCTGTGATTCTGAAAACTTTACATCACAGGGGACTGTACTGTGATTGGTGAGTGTAATATTGAGCCTTGTTGCAAATGGTTGATTATCATTGAGGATCACACTGTGTCTGGTAAGATATTGTTGTTTATCTCATGCAGTATGCGAAGAGTTAGATTGAGTGAAAATGGGTTCTGCATTGAAAATGGGTTCTGCAACTGAGAATCGGAAAACACCTCTGCGTCTGAAAGATTCTCCTGCCTATGAAATGATGATAAATTCAGGGTTTTATCCGTTTTTGTAGTTAAAATAATGGAATGAGATCACATCTGGTGACAAGAACATGCAATTTTCTTTGGAGGGTATGAAGCCAGGTTAGGAATGCCACAAGTCATTGGTTAGATTCAAGATGAGGAAATGCAGAGACAAGCATGAAAAGAGTATGCAATGTTGGGAGTGAGTGTGTTTCCTGCAATTGTTAATGGAGTATATAAAAAGAAAGCAGCTAATGAATGACATTACAAATTAAATAGAAAATGTAAAGAAAAATATGGAGCATGATTTGGAATAGGAGGGTAAATTCTTAGATGATTAAATTCAGTCCTCCTCGATATGGCGGTGCTTCACAAACACAAGACTGCTTGTTCAGGATATAGTAACAGGAGAGCTGAGTATGAGTACCCATACAGAAGGAGTACCAAGAGCGCCCAAGTATGAGGCAGATCATTGTAGGATTATTTCTCTATCAACTGCTGATACAGTTATTATTTGTAATGTTACTACTGTTTAAGTAGCACAATCAAGTGAACCTCTGAGGAAAGAAATGAATCTTTTTCAATTAACTCTAAATAAAATCTTAATTTGGAGAAATGTTCAGGGTACAATTGGTACAGAAACACAAACTGCATATAATGAGGATGAATTACTATAGCTGCGCAAGGAAGAAGCTAGATGTGCATGTGAAGCATATGAAAAGCTTGAGGATTTTAGAGAGGAGTATACCATTTATTGCTACACATTGAAAAATCTGTGCACAAGTTACAGAATGACTATGAGTCGAGATTAGGTGAAGGGAATTGGTCTGTTAACTCTTCGAGCTCATATTAGAGATTTACTCAAAGTACATAAGAATGTGAAGATTTAAAGAAATACAGGGATAAGTGGAAAACAAAAGGGGTATTCAGGGTACCAAAGAAAAGGACAGACACAGAAAAAAGAGATGAATGCAAATGTGAGTGAACCGAAATCAGGAATAGTTGTTGCAGAATTTCATTTGCAAGAAGTGCATGAAGAAGTTCCAGAGAATGAGGTGAACTGTCAAAGTTCAGGACAGCTACTCAAGAGATGAAAGAATCAGTGGATGCATATTACAGGAGATTGGCGGATTACAAGAGATTGGCGGATTGAAATATGGCAGCCCATCTAGGCCAACAACCAGCTGAGGAGATACTGGAGTGCCAGGATTTCCATTCCCACCTTGGTCTCTCTGTTTTCCACTCGCTAATATGCCACTCAACCTTTACCCTTAATTAGTTAGGATTAAATTAAAAATGTGCTGTAAATGTAACTTTTAATGAAATAATATCCTCCAACTTCATCCCTTAAAGATGTTGGACTTGTAATACCTAAGACGTTTCTATTTTTAAGCATAAAACAACTTTATTTAAAGATTTTGAACAACACAAAATTTAAAATGTCTTTTCTGGGGGAGGACAGAATGCATAATAGCATAGTAAGGGTGTATGAAAAAGTTAGGAGAAAAATGGATAATGATCATGGGTTGCAATCAGAACTGATAAACTTTATAAACGTTGCAGAGGTGGACATTCTCTATTCTTTGTAGATTACTCTCTATACGATGGAGGTAACAATTTGATTAAATCCAAAAACAGAGAAGGACCAAACGCTCTGGGCTTCTTATTGACAATGACCCTCTTTAATCTGAATGGCAACTCCTTTAAAGGGACTGTGGCCACTTAAAGAGAGAACATTCTTCCATAGCTAACAGACTTCTCAGACTGCCAATGTCTTCATCAGACTTTTCCAGAGGATGCCTTGAAGTATGCAAGTCAGGGTTGGCTTTTGGTGGTTTAATGTTAGGAGAGAGAGTTGTGCACCTCGTGCGGAATAGGAAAAGCAATAGTCCTGATCTTCTGAAGCTACGGTATGGCAAGAAAGTGCTCCTTTACCTTGGAATGGCTATTGGAGTTTTCTAGCAGTGAGGTAGTAATCTTACAGGCTGACATAGCATTATTGGGAAGGATTCTTCTGAGAATTTAATTTGTGTGCCAAGGCTGGCTGTACTGGGCATTGAAATTGCTCAGGGTCAAAAAACCTACTCTGAGTAAAGTTTGAGGTGCAATGATGTTAGGCAGGTGATTCATCAACAATTTGGACCTGCTGCATGGTGGTAAAAAAGCCCTTATGCCATAGGTTGGGTTGTGGCATTCTAGTACAACCTGGGACACTTTAAAGGTGGTTGAGTTGCTCTTCTGCAATTTAAAGTTACATATTGGGAGAAAAGTTCCTTAGACCCAGATTGGCTTGAGGTGCTTTCTGTAATTGGTGAGGATCATAGGACCTGGTATGCTACAATATGGAAAGGAGCAATGGAGAGTGAGCAGGTCTTGTGCAGTTTGATGTGAATGTCCTCTAGCCTTAGGTTACACACTGGCCGGTTCCAGCATTTGGGATTGCCACTTGACCTTTTACCAGTGTAGTATAGTGGTATGAATTCACCAACTTACTGATCTGATTATGTGCAATGATTCCTGTGTCTAATTGTAAGGTATTTTGTCCTGTGTTCTGTGCTGCTTTTCTTTTTATTTCTTTATTAGGGTTTACAAAGAAGAATTATGTATATGGAATAAAGTATCCCTTGTCATACTAGGATATTTCAAGTCACCAAGGAGTTCAGTGACCATATAGAGAAATTAGACCAAAGGCTGAGTTCCTTTACAGGTTTGTGGAATTGTCAGGTGATTTGCAATGCACAGTAGACAATATTTTGATTGCTTATAATATATTTTTGCATGTCCACCCTTCCAGCAAACCACTTAAATCATTGTTGTTGTGCTCTATACGGAAATATGGTCCCAAACATGAAGAATAAAAGTGCAAATTAAACACATGAAAAAGCAGTTTATTGCATGTAGATCTTAGAACTAGTTTAATGTGGCAGATTAAAAATGAGCAGGTGCTCAGAAAGTGTAGAAAAAGGCAGAGAGAATCTATTATTCCTATGATGACATTTACTGTGCAAAAAATAAACATCTCACCATAAATATCTCTATTCTGCTCATCACTTTCTTTTAAAAAAAGTAGATCATAAGTATGAAAAGCCAGTGTTTATGGTGTTTGAACTGCAGCTTCCTCTGATAAAGATATGCTCAGTCCTGAAGATATTATGGCCCCTGTAGGTCTCTATCAAGCAGTCGTCAAACCTACAGATACAGGTGGCCATATTATCGACCTACTTTTTTCCAATAAATGCTTGGATATGTCTGACCGCCTTCCTTTTCCATGGATCGACCATCACCTGATCCACTTTGGTTGGCAAGTGGCTCTACATGGAAGCTGGGAAAATGTCTCCCCCCGGACAGAACTCAACCTTATTCCAGGATACCTGAGGCTCAAATGGTGAATGCCCTTGAAAATACACTGCCAAATTTTCTAGGACTACTCAACTCAGACTTACAAGAGTTCAACAAGTGGAGCCGGTCTTCAGTGGATCAATTATCCCCTCTTACCAGATGTATGGCGGATCAAGCCAAGTACTCTTGCCAGTGGTTTAATGATACCATGAGGAAGGAGAAAAAAATTGTAAAAAGGTTGAACGGGCCTTGCGTAAAAGCTTTAGGTTGGAGGATAAAGCAAAGCACAAAACGGCCCTTAGGAATTACTCCAATTTATTCAATGCCACTAAAAGGAAATTCTTAGAGGGGAGGATTGAAAAGGCAGAAAATAAACCAAAAGGAATATTTAATATAGTAAAAATGTTCTTAGATCCGGGGGCCTGCCACTGCAGCAAGAACATCTGGTATAGTCCCTTCTAATTGGAAAGAGGACAGAATTATGCCCCTTCTGAAAAAAATCCAACACAGACCCCAATATCCCAGGCAATTACAGGCCTGTCTCCTTGCTTCTAGCCCCATCAAAACTTGTGGAATAGTTTGTCAACCAGCAGATTTCCAACTACATTGAATCCAACATGCTTCTCCACCCTAGCAAGTCTGCGTTCAGGCCAAAATTCAGCACAGAAGCCACACTTGTGGAAGTCTTTGAACTGATAAAACGCACCTTAAATGCTGGGGGAAAGGCAGTCCTGGTACTGTTAGAACTGTTGGTTGCGTTTGACACTGTCCCTCACTTCAGGCTGCTCGCCCGCCTTTATGGTATAGGCATCAAGGGCACAGTGCTGAAGTGGCTGAAATATTTCCTTAAAAAGACAGATGTTAAGTGGTTTGGCTGCCACCTTTTTCATCCAGTAAGAGCAGTGTCTCTGTAGAAGTGCCCCAGGGCTCAGCCCTTTGCCGCACTATTTTAAACATTTATATGACCCCTTTACCAGCATTGGTCGAGTCTTTTGAGTCTACATTAATCTTGTGTGCCAATGACACACTACCTGTGTTTTCCTTTAAGAAGTGTGAGCCAATTGCCCAAGATGCCATTAAACTCTATCTATCAGCAGTTTTCCCGCAGAGGAGGATCAACCAACTCAAATGCAACATCGATAAGACAAAGGTCCCTAGCTTTAGCTATAATTTTACTCTTTACCTGCAAGCACACCGGCCTGGTGGGATCTCCCCACCCAACCTACAAGCTGTTGCAGTGAAAAACTTGGGAGTCAAGTTTGATAATCAGCTGTCACAACACAACCAAAATAACACAGTAGTCGGCACATCTTTCGGCCTTACGCGCACAGCAAAATCATTTTTGCAGTACCTCTCCTTACCAGTTAGGAGAACAGGGATCCTGGTGTTGATCATGTCTAGGCTGGATTAAGCCAATGTCCTTTATGCTGGCCTTCCACAATTTTTCATTAGGAAACTGCAAATGGTCCAGAATGCAGCGGCACATCTTGTTCTCAATTTACCCAGACAAGCTTCGGTCTCGCCGCACCTGAGGAACCTGCACTGGCTCCCTGTTATTAAGAGGCTCACATTCAGACTCTTACGCACAGAGCAATGAACCACTCGGGTGAAGAATACTTGTCTTCCAGGATACATCACTACTCTCCCTCAAGAATTCTGCGATCTTGCTACGGTCATCTGCCCAAAGTTCCTAGTGTGCGGCTGGCGAAAGCAGGAAGCAGACCCTTCCCCTTTCTGGGCCCACAAGCCTGGAACAGGCTTCTTGCCAACCAACGTCAACCTGAAAGCGAGAGACTTATCAGAAAGAAACTCAAAACTTGGCTTTTCACACTCTACTCGTTCTACGTGCTCTGTATTATTACTGTACTGTACTGTACTCTTATATTCCGCAGAGTGCCGGGACACACTGTTGAGAAGCAGCACACTTTAGAAATTCATTCATTCATACATTCAGCTGTAATTATGCCTTTCACCTTGGCTGCTGGCAGCTGACATTATGACAAAACAATTCAACTGTAAAAGCTTATTACAGTTTAGCAGCTGCTCATTTCATTATTGCAGGCGACTAGAAACCTAAGGAAATTAGAGACATTCTTTTATACAGAGGTTGCAGGTTCCTACACATTATAATTATTTACACTGACTTAGCGGGCCTTGGAGGAAAAATACATACATGACAGAGTATCAACAAGTGTAAACACATTAATCACAACACATACAAAATTAATAAACAAATTAAGAAATTGCATATACTCAAGACCTATATCAAACCTATACATCTTTGGATCTCGCTATATAATTCGGAAGCAGTACCCTCTTTGCACCCAACTTTCCAGGTACGTTTTTTCTTGTCAACAATGCTAAATTCTTGTACAAAGCAGTAAATCCCTATATTCCACCATCCCATATGAATGGAAGGTTGTGCTTTCAAACACTGTCGAGCAAACAGCCCAGCCATGCTATTAAAAAATAAATACAGCTCCCTCTTTTTTAACATGCTTATCTGTTCCCGAAATTTCCTTGGAGCGTTCTCTAAATATCAAATATAAATATCAAATATATACGAGATATCAAATATAAATATACCCTGGAAATTTGCTAAGATTTCCTTCCAAAAATTATTTGGGGGTCACTTGGCTAAAATATAAAACAGACATCCCCCCACCCCCAACGTTTGTGAAAGCTGTGAACTCGTAGCTTGCTTGATGCACTTCTCCAGCCCCTGAGGAGATCTCGAGATCCAGATCCCTGAGCTTCACACCATAGATGGAGGAATGCAGCCTTAGGGATTATTCTTCGAACTCTCTCTGACACACATACAACACTAGGAAAGGTATTATATAGCTGTTTCAAAAACATTAGTCTACGTAACACAGACATATTTTAACAGGATACAGGAATCTTGGAATTATGAGCATTTTAACATGATCTCTGTTACTAGAGAGATTTATGCAAAATATTTAGGGCCTCATTTTGAGCTTGGCAGACAGGAAAGCCCGTCCACCAAAATCCGGACAGGGTGTCCGCCGCTGTAGTAGTGACCACCCTGCCGGACATATTAGGTATTCCCCGATAGGCTGACTGGCGCAAACCTTGGTTTCCGCCCATCAACCTAGCAGGAAACAGGCGTCAGTATTGTATCCGGCTTGCAATCAAGCCGGCGGCAATGCTGCCGCCACAGAGTGCACCAGAACCTTTGCAATGTTCACCATTGCGATGATGCTGGGCAGGGGGACCCCTGCACTGCCCATTCCAAGTGCATGAGCAGTGCAGCCCCCCGCGGCCCGCACCTATTCTCCGCCAGCATTTTCATGATGGTAAGACCACCATGAATAGGCTGGTGGAGAACGAGGTCATAATCAGCAGGGCGGTGCTGCATTCAGCGGCGCCCTGGATGATTGCGATCTCTGCCACTGCCAGGCCACCGGGATCATGGATCCCGGTAGTGCTGGCGGTCTAACCACCAGAGACTTAATGTGGTGGTCAGACAGCCATGATAGCGGAGGTCAGACCGCCATGGCGGTCCTGGCCGCCACCACAAGGCTGGCGGTCTTCAGACCGCCAGCCTCGTAAGTCTTGTCTTGTTTAAGACTCATTGTCCAGATTTAAAGCTAGTATTTTAGTGCCTTATTTAGAGTTTGACAATCGAGATTCTCCATCACAAGCTTGACGGAAATCCCGTCCACTGTATTATAAGTGCATTCTAGTCTATGACACTTGTAATACGGCGGACAGGATGTTAGACACATTTTCAAGAGTATCCCACCCACCAATCTCTAATTAAGGCCCTTAATCTCCACAACGTTGGGTTTGTAGCCTGAATTTGCCCAATTAAGGTACCTTAGTAAAATATTCTTCCTGTCAATACATTTATAACATGCATACAACCAGATAAGAGTCTCAGTGCTACTGTGATTGCTCAATCTGTCTCTATTGCCATCAGCCAATATTGAAAACACACAAGTAAAAGATTGTGCTTGATATGGTGTAACTCTTGCAGTGTTGAGTAGAGATAGAAGAATGAGCTCTATGTAGAGCTTGAATAGGGCTGGTGGGAGATGTTCGAGGATACAATGCTCACAATGCCAGTAGATTCAAGCTAGCATGTCTGATGAAGGGTGATACCCTGAACTGGTGCCAGGATGCTTGTTTCCGGTCCAGGGAAGACCTGGCCTGGCAGTTCGGGCTGGACTGTTCCCATGGGGAACAGGGTCAAGACTGATTTGCATATGGCTGGTCCAAACTGGGGTGGCATGGTGAGCAAAAGAATTGATTGATTAAACCCAGATCTGTGACTGGGGGTGAATGTTTTATTAGTTCCGTAATCCGTCCATCATTTGTGTTTGTTTGCATGAAGTATAGGATGCATCACTATGAACACAATTTGATAATTGTATTGTATAATATCAACATATTAAATGAGTAATCAACTCTTATACTTTTATATGATGTCCTTTTAGGATTCTAGTGACCTCAACAAACCAAGCCGCAATGAGACTCCTTGCTTATGACACCACAATTCCCTTAATGGAATTTTATGGCCATACTCCAGGGTACTAGCTACGTTTCTTCGGTTTAGCCAGCAGATAGATAGATAGATAGATAGATAGATAGATAGATAGATAGATAGATAGATAGATAGATAGATAGACAGCTCACTAACCCAGAGTCATCTTACTGGACTTGGAAGTGGACAGAGTGTACTAGATGTGAGCACTATCCAGCTATGGTTTGGTAAACGTGAAATAAAACTGACTTGGCCCCATCTCTACCGGCCTCTAAGGGACACCAGCCTGGAGGGAAATCATGTAATTTCACTACAGGAAAGTTTGTGTCTTGCATCTGGCTACTGGGAAATATAGCTTGGCAGACATGGATTAAGGAAAGATGTAACAGAAGTGCGGATATTCAAACCTCTCTATGTAAAGCAGGGTTATTCATGCAAAGCAATAGTTCATTTTCTTGGAACTCAATATCTGGATTGTATTCATTGGGCCAGATTTACAAGGCACTTGCGCCCCTTAGCGCCACATTTGCGGCAAAATGTTTGCCGCAAATGTGGTGCTAATGGGCCACTACGATAGCGCCATATTTACAAGGTGACGCAAACTAGGTTTGCGCCACCTTGTAAACCCTTTGTGCCACATCATGCATAATATAAGTATGATGTATGCAAAGGGGGCGTTCCCTCATTAGAGGGTCACTAAACATGGCGCAATGGAATCTACAAGGTTCCATTGCGCCATTTCTAGCATACTTTTTAATGCCTGCTTAAAGCAGGTGTTAAAATGAGGCTCCCATTGATTTCAATGGGCCTCTCAACACTATACTATATGAGAGTCATTTTTTTACACTAATCCAGTATAGCGTTACAATAGCGTAAAAAAAATGACGCTATTGCCCCTAAGATGCGCCATGGTGTGCAGTATTGTAAACACGGAGCTACCATGGTGGTGTTGGGGGCCGCAAGGGGGCCGCAAGAAAAGTGGCTCATCACTAGTGATGCGCCACTTACTTGTAAATATGGCCCTTAGTCAGTTTGTCAGAAGACCAAGGATGCAAACCAGATACTGGGGCCCTGTAAATTATCTGTTGACGCTGCTCCACTTCGCTGATGCTCTGGGAGTTACCCTACAAGTAGGAGAATGGAAGGATGGAACGTAGTGACATGTATATACCACGTCTAAGAAGGACATCAAAGCGCTTTTTTCAGTGCTTGATCAGAACTACCATTTTCTAGCACCTTACAGAACAGTAAGTCCTTCATTATGACCTTGGCGGTACCACCACGCTGACGGCCACCAACATACTGCTGCAGAGGCAAATATCCGTTCACCATATTATGATACACACAACCAATCCGACAGAATACAGCCACATACACAAATCTGCCAGACCAAAGGTCAGTGCAAAAGTGGCGGACCCAACACCCATACCGTTACACCAACATAACAACGCCCACCACATTACGGGCCACGAATAACCACAGCGGACATTCAACGGTAGTAAACCATTGGCGGTACATACCGTTGTGCTCAGAATGGACACCCACATACATAACAACACCACATTGGCCAATACCAAAAACACACACCTGTCTCTCATACACACACCACACCCACACACCCACAGCACTATAAAATACCCACCCACATTACCCACAACCCACAGGAGATTGGCACAAACAGCACAGAGACAACTAGACACACACACCACTCACACCTATACATCCCTCACGCACCCCACATTACACACCCCACCATATTACTCAACACACTCTCACCAACACACACCACACATCAACCATGTCCCCACAAAGGCACCCCTGTTTCACTGATGAGAAGTTAAGGGTCATGGTGGAGGAAATTGTCAGGGTAGAGCCACAGCTGTTTGGAGCACAGGCACAGCAGATATCCATTGCCCAGAAGATGGAGCTATGGTGGGGGATCGTGGACAGGGTGGACGCCGTGGGACAGCACCCAAGATTAATGGATGACATCAGGAAGAGGTGGAACGACCTACTGGGGAAGGTACGTTCCATAGCAGCAAGGCACCAGCTTGCCATACAGAGGACTGGTGGTGGACACCCACCTCCTCCCACACAGCTCACAGCATGGGAGGAGCATTACTGCATCCTGAGGGACTCGCTGGAGTAGCCGGAGGACTGGACACTGTTAAGTCAACATTTACCACTTATCACCCCCCATACCTGCATGCCATCACACCCCCTCACCCTCACCCTCACTACCATCACTCCACTACATCCCATGCACTGTACCTACACATATGACTAACCCCAATGTCAGGCCCTGCATGCTATACTAATGCATATACACCCCTCACAGCCCTGCATGGACACCCATCACAAAATCATGCACAGCATAGGGAAACTAATAATCACAAAATACATCACCATACACAAGCAAAAGGTGGCAGGGCAACACCAACGATAGAGGGGAATCCAGGGATGTACAAATGTCTCACACATGAAGCATAATACATCACTTACATCCCCACAGGTGCCCCAGCCAATGTCACTGGAGAGGAGGGGCTGCGACTATCCAGTCCCCCAACAGATGATGCCCCCAGTGTTGACAGAAACTCTGGACTTCAGGATCTGGAGGACCTAACTGGCCCCTCAGGGACCACAGGACAACTGGTTACCCAAGCCCACTCACAGACCACCACAGAGCTTCCCCCATCAGGATCCAACACTACAGCACCCACCCAACGTACCCAAACCTCTGTCCCCAGGACACATCAATCAGCAGTGTGCCCACCTGTTCAGGGACCCCAGTTCACACCTTGCCCCCAAGACAATCAGGGACCTGAGGTCATTGGCAGTGGGCACACCGTTCAGGGAACAGGGGCACAGGCCAACAGGGACACTGGGAGGACTGCTGTGCGTCTGAGGGAGGACAGGACTAGGGAACCGACTCTCCAGGAGGCACTCTCCGAGATCCTAGGAGCCTACCAACCTTCCCAGGACACGATGGGCCAGATCCTTGACAATGTGCAGGAGAACAGGAGGCTGCAGGAGGAGCAGTATCAGGGGATCAGGGAGGACTCGCAGGCCATCAACACCACCCTGATCTCCATAGCAGGGGTGCTGGCAGACATGGGCAACATCATTAGGGAGGCAACAACACACCAGCGGGCCCCTACCACTAGCCAGTCCATTGACCAGCCCTCCACTTCTGCTTCTGCTAGTGGCCAGGAGGCCCCGCCACAGGACCCACAGGCCACCAGCACCCTTCCCCCTGCAGAAGGTGAACCACCCCGTATACGTTCCCTGCAGCCCCAACAGAATCCAGAGACCACCGCCAGGAAATGAGACTCTCCTAATTGTCGCCCTTGTGTGCCACCCTGTCACCTTGTCCACCTGGACACTGCACCTGTGCTACAAACAGACTGGAACAATACCCTGGACTTTCCTCCACCATCACCCCATTCCGTTGCACTTCCCCCTCATTTTCTTAGCACTACAATAAACACCCTTGAACACAACTCAAATACTTGTATGTCATGTGTTGAAACAGTGTATTTATGGAAACAGTTACATCTGTTGCAAATGAACTGTACAGTGTGAGAGCATGGAAATAATGACCTGTAGCTGGCTGTAGTCAGCACACCAGTACACAGTTGTCATTGCACCAACATCTGTAAAAAGATAATCCATAGGTGACAGTAAGTAGAGGTAAAAAGTGGTTACTGCCATCATGCCACTGCCACACAGAATACAAAAACAGTCATAGAAATGTGAAGTTGCACTGTCTCACCTGTGTGTCATTGGAAGTACTGACGGATAACTGATGTTCTGTTGTCCTCATCCTCATCTTCATCCTCCTCATCCTCACTGTCATCAGGGTCTACTGTAGTCACAGGGGCATCTCCAGTCTCCTCCTCCTGCAGAAAAGGTACATGGCGTCTGAGGGCCAGGTTGTACAACATGCAGCATGCCACTAGTATCTGGCAGACCTTCTCGGGTGAGTAGCACAGGGATCCACCTGTCAGATGGAGGCACCTGAACCTGGCCTTCAGGAGGCCGAAGGTTCTCTCGATGATCCGTCTGGTTCACCCACGCGCCTCTTTATAACGTTCTTTGGTTCTTGTCCTGGCATTCCTCCCAGAGTCAGCAGCCACGATAGGTTTGGGTAGCCAGAGTCACCTACAGGTATTGAGGGACAACTTTTAGCCACACGCTATCCTATGAGCTTAACACCAGAGGGCACACACTAACATACACTGGGTAGGGACCAAGGCTCACCTATTAGCCACACCCTGTGCCTCTGTAGTTGGGCAAATGCAAAAAGAACAGTTGATGGACGGAACGTAGAACAAATCAAATGTTCACCCCCAGTCACAGATCTGGGTTTAATCCATCAGTTTTTTTGCTCACCATGCCATTCCAGTTTGGACCCAGCCATATACAAATCAGTCTTGACCCTGTTCCCCATGGGAACAGTCCAGCCCGAACTGCCAGACCAGGTCCTCCCTGGACCAGAAACAAGCATCCTCGGACCGGTTTCGGGGTATCACCCCTCTTCAGCCAGGCTAGCTTGAATCTGGTGGCATAGTGAGCACGGGACACACGTCTGGGCATACCCTTCCCACTTGGGTCTGTAGTTGGGCCATCACAGTTCGGATGCTGCTATTCCTCAGGAGAAAGGCATCATGCACTGACCCACGATACTTAGCATTGACGTGGGAGATGTACTGGTCCGCCAGGCACACCATCTGCACATTCATGCAGTGGAAACTCTTACGATTCCTGTACACCTGTTCATTCTGGCGGAGGGGGGACACACACAATATGTGTCCCGTCAATGGCCCAATATTATTGGGGACATGTCCCTTTGCATAGAATCCGGCCTTCACAGTGGCCAAATCTTCTACCTGGGGAAAAGCTATGTAGCTACACATGTGTTTTACCAGGGCAGACAACACTCTTGCCAGCACGATTGAGAACATTGGCTGTGACATTTCTGCTGCCACTTCCACTGTCACTTGGAAAAAACCTGTCACCAGGAAATGGAGCACTGATAGCACTTGCACAAGATGGGGGATCCCAGTCGGATAACAGATAGATGAGATCAGGTCAGGCTCCAACTGGGCACACAGCTCTGTGATTGTGGCCCTGTCCAGTCTATAGGTGAGTATAATGTGCCTGTCCTCCAGTGTAGCTAATTCCACCAGGGGCCTGTACACAGGGGTATGTCTCGACCTCCTGTTCATCCGCAGCTGTAGGTATCTATGGGACACAAGAGTGCGTAGGCTGTCACAATTTGAACAACAAAACCACAACAGCAGCCCACATGGTGCACTTATGTATTGGGACAGTGTTAATGGCGAGGTATGTGCTAATCTAGGCTGTGACGCAGTTAATGTCGATTTGCCTGTTCCCCCCCTGGAATGGCGACTGCCTGTTCTGTATGTAGGGACAGGTGGAAGTGAGGTAACTCCACTCCACGTTGTGCGTCGTGGCGGAAGGCGGTCTTGCACCGCCATGCAATTCCTCATTGGATAATATGGGGCTCTATGGAGTACAGTGGCCAATGGGGATCTACGTCGGTGGTGACGGTGTACACCGCCGCGGACGAGACTGCCATTTTCTAACTCAAGCCTCACTTGTTTCTTGACCTTCAACAGGAGAACACCTACACTGCATGTGATGCTGTGACCTGTGTCTGGAACCTACCATGGCCCGTGTGACTGGGGAAAGGGCCCCTGCATTCACTTCGAAGGAGTTGGAGCAACTGGTGGATGGGGTCCTACCCCAGTACGGACAGCTGTATAGGCCTCCAGACCAACAGGTGAGTACACTTTGGGCACGATACATGTGGGAAAGATGCATGGGGATGTGTGTTCAAGCCTCGTGTAAGGGTGTGAGGGGGGTTTGAGGGATTGTCTGGTGGCGGTGTACATGTTGTGCTCTGGGCTGTGTGTGTGCCAATGGTGATGGAAATGGGTATGGTGGGCCATTTGTGTGACGGGCTGGACTGTTTGTTTAATGATGTTCTCCTGTCTATTTTGCCTCTCAGGTCAGTGCCCATCAAAGAAGGGATTGTGGCGTGCCATCGCCAAAGACGTGCAGACCCTGGGGGTCTATGGCAGACGGGGCACCAACTGACGGTGGGAGAACCTGAGATGCTGGGCACGGAAGACCGCGGAGGCCCAGCTGTGAATGGCCTCCCAACAAGGAAGGGGTGCCCGTCGGACCTTGACCCCCGATGGCCTGCATACTGGAGGTAGCCTACCCTGGGCTGGATGGGTGTTTGAGGAAATCACAGCAGCCACAAGGGGATGAGTACAGTGTGTATCAATACATATTTTGGCTGGTGGGATGGTATCCTGTGGTGGATGTGTGTCAGTGGATGCCCCTAAGGCCAGGCCGGACATTGCAGCATGGGTCATCTGAAGGGTAATGGGTGTATGGCAAATACAGGTAACCTAGCTTGTTAGCAGTCAATTTCAGGCACGGCATTGTGGGTCCCAGGAGTGCTGCAGTTGGCGGTGTGTTGTCCTCATCTTGCCATAGTGACTAGCCATATCCCTGGTAGTGCAATGCATAGTGCTTAAGCCTGTTCCCTGTGTGTGACGATGATGTGTATTCCAACTGTGGAGTTGGTGCAGTCATTGGCCCAGTGTATCCTTTGTCTCTCTCCCCCCTTTCTTGTTTTGTCATCCTGTCCTTTTGTGCATTAGCATCATCTGGCGGAGGAGCAGGGATACCGGTGAAAGAGGGAGCTGCATCCCATAATCCACGGACGCCAAGGGAACCAGTGAGATGGGGGGCGAGGGGAGCACCACAGCAGAGACTGCTGGAGACAACACAGACTCAGATACCTCCTCCGATGGAAGCTCCTTGGTGGTGGCGGACACCTCTGTGACCACCACAGCTGCAGGTACAGCCGCCACCCCCTGCACCAGCACCACCCTCCAGCAGCCCCTCAGGGAGTTTCCCGTGCCCGCTCACCCAGGAGGGTGGGCATCTCTTTCGCCCCAGGCACCTCAGGCCCTACCCCAGGGAGCTCTGCTGCCCCGAGTGAGGAGGCTATTGACCTCCTGAGATCCATCTCTGTAGGGCAGTCAACCATTGTGAGTGCCATCCAGGGGCTGGCATCCCAGATGCAGTAATGCAATGCATTCCTGAAGGGCATCCACAGTGGATTGGCGGCCCAACAGAGATCGATTCATGCTCTGGCCTCCTTCCTGATGGCAGCCATTGTCCCTGTTTTTACTGTCCCCCCTCCAACTCCCACTTCCCAGTCCCATTCTCCTCAACCCCAACCCATCCCAAGCACACATACAGACGAGCATGCACGCAAGGCAACACCCAAGAGTGTCAAAGGCAAACACAAGCACTACACTTCATCCCACAAGCACTCACGCAAACACCATACAGTTGCACACACAACAACATCCACTGCCTCCACTGTCTCCTCCTCCCTCCCAGTCATGTCCACACTCACACCTGTATGCACTACATCAACATCCACTACCAGCATCACCACACCACGCAGGACACACACCTCACTGGCAGACACCTCCACAACAGCCATGCACGCGTCCCCTCTGTCCTCTCCCACCCTGTCTGTTCCCCCCTCCTAAAGGACACAAGCACTCACACACCCAACAGACATCCATCCATCCATCCATCAGCATACTGCCAATGCACCTTCACCCAAGTCCAGCAGACATACACGTCCAACAACCACATCCTCAACCTCCACTCCCATTACTCCTCCCTCCTCCCGCCCCAACGTCCATAAAAAGCTTTTCCTTTCCCAAATTGACCTCTTCCCTTCCCCTACCCCGTCCTGCCCGTATGAACAGGGTACCACTGACACAGCCCAGCACCTCAGCCTCACAGACCACGGGGACAGTGGTAGCACCACCTACTCGTGGCGGTAAGGATACCACTCCTCCATCGAAGAAGGGGAAGGAGCCAGCACCACCAGACAAGAAGGGAAAGGAGCCTGCACCACCAGGAAAGAAGGGGAAGAGCCTATCCACCCCTGCCAGGAAGGGTAAAGGATCCACGCCCCATGTACTGTAGGAGATGAAGCCCTCTACTCCAGCAGAGGCTGTCAGGGTGACACCTCCTCCACCACCACCAGCTGTCACGGGCCCCCACCACCAGCTGATGAATTGCAGCCATCAGAAAGTGCAGAGGCTGCCCAGGAGGCTCCTCCATCCACCACCACATTGCAGCCATCAGACAGTGCAGAGGCTGTCCAGGAGGGTCCTCCATCCACCACCATACTGCAGCCATTAGACAGTGCAGAGACTGCCCAGGAGGCTTCTCCATCCACCACCGCACTGCAGCCGTCAGACAGTGCAGAGGCTGCGCATGAGGCTCCACCATCCACCACCACACTGCAGCCATCACCGCTAGCGAATGCCATGTAGGCCACACTTCAGGGGCTGCTGTGCGAGTTGCCCCCTCCAGAATCAGTGGGAAAGTCACCCACCTGAGAGACTCTGGCCTTGCACTCCCCAGGACAGAGCAATGGGCATGTTGCACCCTCCAGAACCAGTGGGAATGTCACCCACTCCAAAGACTGTGGCCTTGCACTCCACAGGACAGAGAACTGGGCAAGTTGCCCCCTCCAGAACCAGTGGGCAAGTCACCCACCTGAGAGACTGTGGCCTTGCACTTCCCAGGACAGGGCAATGGGCCTGTTGCCCCCTCCAGAACCAGTGGTAAAGTCACCCATGGGACAGAATGTGGCCTTGCACTCCCCAGGAAAGAGCAATGGGCATGGAGCCCCCTCCAGAACCAGTGGGCAAGTCACCTACCTGAGAGACTGTGGCCTTGCACTCCCCAGGACAGAGAACTGGGCATGTTGCCCCCTCCAGAACCAGTGGGCAAGTCACCCACTCTAGAGACTGTGGCCTTACACTCCACAAGGACAGAGTAATGGGCATGTTGTCCCCTCCAGAACCAGTGGGCTTGTTCCCGCATCTGACTGAGGTGCCCCCCATCCCCCTGAATTGCCTGCCTATTTGCAAACTGATGCCCCTGCAATGTACTATCCGGATGTGGTCAGGATTAGAGTTGGGCCTTAGACTGTGCCCTGTGGCAATGTGGGCCCTTTCAACATTGGACTGGGCAGTGTCCCTTTGTGTACATGTGTAAATATCTGTTTCATTGACAAATCGAATTATTGATTTTGAATTTGATCTGATTACAATCACTTTCGTCCATTCCTGTTTTCCTTGCATTATTCTGCTGTTTTTTGGGAACAAAAGTTCTTTGTGTGCAGCTGGTTGTGTGTATGGTGTGTGTGTGTGTCGGTGTGTGTCGTGCGTGTGTGTGTGTGTCACTCTCGTTTTCCTCCCTCTCTCCCTTGTGTGCTAGGCCGCTGCATTCACCGTCATTGTCTTCGTCAGTGTTGGTGTTCCAGGTGGAGCATAACGTGGAAGATCATCGGGAAAACTTGCAGTTCGGGTTCCATGGCAGCGTTGTTCTTCTCTGTGTCTCTGAAGGTGAGTCCTTTCTCTTCTGTGATTTGTTTCCGCCAGGCTTTTGATGGTGTTGGTACCGCTGCGGAAAAGGAGGCGGATTGCAGGGTCAAAATATAGTGGGCGGTACTTTGTCTTCCGCCTGGCTGTTGTTGGCTACCACCATGGTGAGTGTTGTTTCCGCCCTGGCAGTTGGTGTGGTACATTGGCTGTCTATGGGAGTTATCACCACCATGGTCATAATTTGGTGGTACTTACCGCCAGCCTGTTGATGGTATTTCCGCCACTTTATTACTCACCGCCAGGGTCATAATGAGGGCCTAAATTTGGACCTTTAGGCGGCAGGTCTTCTGACATTATTCCAGAGCCTGGTTGCCTCAGTGCAGTACCCTTTCCCTAAACCCTACTGTCACCCAACAGACTTTGAGGGGAGCTATCTTTTGTTTTCTACTTGGTTTAAGTTATCTGGCTGGGTAGTAGGGTGAAAGACAGTTCTTCAGGTTTTGTGGCTGCTCGCCATTAACCTCCTTTTAGGGAGTGAGGGGAATTATATACCACCCATGTGTTATGGAGGCAGTTTAGAGAAAGTACCTCGCTCTGCCTTTGTAAACGGGCATAGTTCTGGTTTATCCACTTCAATATTACATCTGTTGGGAAGGTGATGCCTGGTAGGGGGATCCTGTTATGGGAGTAGCAATGCTCGGGCAAGACCTGAAATATGTGTGGAAAAACTTACAGACTAAGGGCCTGATTCCAACTTTGGAGGACGGTGTTAAACCGGCCCAAAAGTGGCGGATATACCACCTACCGTATTACGAGTCCATTATATCCTATGGAACTCGTAATACGGTAGGTGGTATATCCGTCGCTTTTGGGACGGTTTAACACCGTCCTCCAAAGTTGGAATCAGGCCCATAGGCCCTCATTATGAACACGGCAGTAATCACCGTCGACCGCCATGGCGACGGCGAACAGAAGACCACCATTGGCGGTGAACAGAAACCCGCCATATGATGATGAAAAAAACTGAATTCGACAAAAATCACCCCGCCACCAGGACCTCCCACCCCGCCACCGCCGAGCACACCAACCACCCGCCCATTAAATAATTAAGCACCAATCACCACGACGGTCAGTGGAAGCCGAACGACCATTGGCGGTGCAGACCGCCACGGGCGGCAAGTGGACCCAACAGTAAGAAGTGCACACATTGGATAAGTTAGAAACCCACATACCTGACACTCATCCACAATACTATAAAACACTCACAGACACACCCCACAATCCTTTGCAACGAAAGTAGGCCAACGAAGACAGAGAACACCAGAAGCAGACACCGAACGCCACAATCCACGATACTTACACCCAACCACACAAGACACCATTCACAACACTCACCATGGCACCCCCCAAACACCCACAGTTCACAGAAAGGGAGCTAAGGACCATGGTGCATGGGATCCTGAAGGTCGAGCCACAACTATTCGGGGCACAGGTGCAGCACACACCCATCGCCGGGAAGATGGAGCTATAGCAGACAATAGTCAACAGGGTCAATGCAGTGGGACACCATCCACATACCAGGGACGACATCTGCAAGAGATGGATTGACCTGCGGCGGAAGGTCAGGGCCATGGCATCCAGGCACCACATTGCAGTCCAGAAGACTGGGGGAGGACCTCCACCAACACCACCGACTACAGTGACTGGGAGGAAAAGGTACTGGCCATCCTGCACCTTGAGGGCCTCACTGGACTCACTGGAAGAATGGACTCGGGTAAGTTGTCTACAATTACCCCATATCCATCACACCTGTAATGCATGCACCATTCCACCCCTCCAACACCCACCAGGGCCACAACCCCACCCAGCCCACAAGCACTTAATCCAGTCACCCTGCATATCCACTAACCCACTAACAGGCCCACATCCCTTCCCCTGTGCACAGCCACCCACTCCTGCAAGGAAACACAATGGCCTACAGCACCCACAATGCACCTCCACATCCCAAGCTAAAAGCAATGCTAACCTCACCAAAGCATCCTGCATGGCCCCAAAGTGTGTAACCTGCACAAACCCTCCCAGGCCTGTGCACCCCATCTGACCATGCTAATGTAACAGACATGTCCATTCCTCCCAACAGGCACCACCACCCATGCCACCCTGACGGACAGGACAAGGAGTGGCAGTGCCCCACAGGGAGGCAGAGGCACCTTCCAGGACACTGGGGACAGAACCCTGGACACTGACGATCAGCCTGGCCCCTTACACAGTCCTGGACTGTCACCATCCTGCATCCCCACCCAGGATACCACTGACACCCCTACCACCCAGGCAATAACATCAGCCCAGGGCAACCGTCCACACACCTGTGTATCCAGGCCACAGACTGGTGGAACACAAGTACAGAGGCCACAGTCACCCCCTACCAACAGGCAGGAAGACGATGGCCCCAGTACAAGTGCTACCGCCAGACCTGTGCAGGGGACACAGGCACCGAGGGCTAGGCCCAGTGGGAGGGCATCAGTGGTCCAGGGTGGAGGCCACAGGATGGATGCTGCAGCCCATGACGTGATTTTGGAGGTCCTGGGAGCATATCACCATATCCAGGACAGATTGGCCCAGATAGTATCCACCCTGGAGCAGAGTCAGAGGATGCAGCAAGCACACCACCAAGAGGCCATGGAGCAGTGGTAACTGCACAATGCCACAATGGCCAGCATAGCAGGTGCGCTGCTGCAGCTTGTCAAAACACAGCCTGAGGCCCACACAGAACAGGAAGCCCCTACTACAGCACAGGATACAGACCGGACAACAAGAGCATCAGCAGCAACTTCACATGAACCACCCTCTGAGGAAACACTGGGGACATCCATCTCAACCCCTCACAGGCCAACAACAGGCGCCCAAACGGGCCCTCAGGCCAAGATATGGCACAGGAACACCTGCGAAGAACAAGGCCCCCTCTAAGAAGTAACTCTGCCAAAAACTGTCCTCCAACTGTCCCACTTAATCCACCACCAAACAGTGCGACAAATACTACAATCTCATGTAAGCCTGGATGGACCTACCACTACTGCCAACAATGCTGCAACCATGCTGCCATATTGGACAACCACCATTAGCCCACTCCCATCACTGTAATGTGCATGATTTAATCCCTGCACCAAATAAAACACCTTTTCACATATTACAATGTCCACTGTCATTAAGTTGGAACAAAGTGAAGTATGGATTCAACTGGTTTATAACTCCTTTATTGGTATCTGAGTAGCATGAAATGCACCACACACCTTACGTGTTGTTGTGCCGACATATGTGTTGAAATATTAGACTAAATTGTAATCTGTTCTATGCAGACCTGGTCACAGTGGAAATTAGTATTGACCCAACACCCCTCTAGATGACTAGGCACACTGACAATATGATACACAGACACCAATCTCATCCAATTGTCCCACATAGTTACTGGAAGTAGAGTTGTATCAGTTAGGTCCTGGAATTTACATCTTCCCCTTCCTCATCATCACCATCACTCTCATCGCCTCTCTGAGGAAGCTGGTCTGGATATACAGCACCCTCCTCCTCCAAGAGGGGGATAGAATTTCTCACAGCCACGTTGTGCAGCATGCAGCAGGCCACCACTATTCTATACACCTTTTCAGGCCCATAGGCCAGGGAACCACCAGAGATATGTAGACAACGCAATCTAGCCTTCAGGAGACCTATTGTGCGCTCTATCACCCTCCTAGTACGTCCATGGGCCTCATTGTAATTCCTCTCTGCATCCGTTCCAGGATCCCTCACTGGTGTTAGGAGCCAAGGCAAGTTTGGATAGCCAGAGTCACCTAGAAAAAGGTGCAAAACAGAACTTTGATTGACAAACCTCAGAGGCAGACAGCCTGGCTGTCTGCTATGTGGCAATAAGTGAAACACCTACCTATGATCCACCCTCTGTCCTCTTGTAGTTGTTCCATCTTGTGTGGCAGACTACTATTCCTCAGCACAAATGAATCATGGACTGAACCAGGGAACATGGCATTCACATGTGTGATGTACTGGTCTGCAGTACACACCAATTGAATGTTCATGGAATGAAAGTTCTTCCTGTTTCTGTACACCTGATCACTGACTCTTGGGGGGATGATAGCTATGTGGGTGCCATCGATTGCACCTATCCCATGGGGTATGTTGGCAAAGGCATAGAAGTCTGACTTGATGGCAGGCAGGTCAGCACTTTGGGGAAACCTCACATAGGACTGCAGGTGTCGTACAAATGCATTCAGGAATCTTGACAGTATAATGCTAAACATTGGCCGTGAAAAACCTGCACCCATGCCCACTGTCACTTGAAATGAGTCCGTGGCCAGGAAATGGAGTGCAGAGAGCACCTGCACTTCAGTAGAGATGTCATGCTGATTACGATTTGCCGGTCTCAGTGCAGAATAGTTCCACGAGTGAGTTTGTAATTGATAATAATGTGACGCTCCACCATGGTCTGCAAATCAACAAGTGGTCTGTACACCGATGGGGCCCTTCCTCGCCCCAAGGGTCTGTACCTAGGAGGAGTTGAAAACACGTGTGAGGAACACACATACATCTGCACACATTGTTATTCATTCAGCACTGCTGGCATGATTGTCATCAACACTAATGTATAGTGTGTGTGACATTACAAAAACATGACCACAATGATAGATCAGGTGAGATGCTGTTATATGTCCCATGCCTATTGGTGTTTGGGGCACAATAGGGCCTGCATTGTGCAAGTGAGAGTTTTACAAATCGGTAGTTTTGGCCAAAATGCCTGCCCCCTGTAATCCAGAACTGTCGTTGTAGAAGTGACCTCATACCGTTAGCGGTTGACGTAACAGCGTAAGGCAGGGTTTACTGCTGTGCGCTAATTCATTGGTTAACATGGATGTCAATGGGGAATCCTAGCGTATCATGATCGCCACCGGCAGTGACGGTGCACACTGCTGCGGTGCGTACACGAACTCGTCACCCCAACTTCACTTGATCTCGTGCAAGCAGGTACTCCAGTGAGTGTACTGCTGTGTCCTGCCTCTGGTCATGGAAGTGGCACGTGTTGCAGGGGAAAGGGCCCCGGCCTTCACCCAAGAGGAATTGGAGAGGCTCATGGACGGGGTCCTGCCCCTGTATGCTAGGCTCTACAGACGGCCAGAGGTACAGGTGAGTAGGAGGATTGGGGGCCATGAATGTTTATAATGGTTGGTGTTGGCTGCATACATGCGTGCACCTCTGACACTGGATGGTCTAGGGTTCCTGACATGCTGCGTGTGTGTGTGCTGTTAGTCAATTTGAACTGTCCGTCCCATAGTGGACGTATAGCCAGCTGTATATGAATGGCCAGTGTCCGACCTCTGTGTTACATTTCTGTGTGTCCCTTATAGGTAAGCACCTACCAGAAGAGGGGACTTTGGCATGCCATCGCCAAGGAGGTGCGGATCCTGGGGGTCTACAACCGGCGGAGCACCCACTGCAGGAAGAGGTGGGAGGACCTGCGGCTCTGGGAGCGAAAGACCTGCGAGGCCCAGCTGGGGAAGTCCTCCCAACAGGGAAGGGGTGCCCGTCGGGCACTGACCCTCCTTATGCAACGCATCCTGGCGGTGGCGCACTCGGACCTGGATGGGTGCTTAAAGGCTGCACAGCAGTCACAAGGGGGTGAGTACACATACCATATTTTTGACCCTTGATGGATGTGTGTGTGTGCATTCGGATTTATGCTGCCTAGTTTCAGGGACTATGACTGATGCCCATCTACATCATGGCTCCCATGGGGAGTAGGGGTGTTTTGGTCAGGTCTACTACACGTCAGGTCCTTCAGTGATTTGGGGAATGGCTGTAGAGCAGGGTTCTGGCCACTAGTCAGGGGCATAGCCATGGGTATAGCGGTAGGTGCTGCCTGTTGGAGGGTTTTCTGGGTGGGTGTATGTGTGAACCACTATTGTACCTCCATTCAGCCAGTCAGCTATTTACAAAATATCTCCTGTTTTGTCCCCCATCCCTGTTCTCTTGTGTTGTCTGGGTATATCAGCATCATCTGGTGAGGGAGCGGAGGCACTGGTGAGTGGGGATGCAGCGGCCCATGGATCCTCGGAGGCAGAGTCGTCCGACGCCAAGGGGACCAGTCGGTTGGAGGGCGAGGGGAGTACCACGGGGAGGCAACTACCACTGGAGGTAGTGACTCCGATACCTCCTCCGATGGGACCTCCCTGGCGGCGGCGTACCCTAGTGGGCCCACACCTACTGTGTCATCTTCCGCCACCCCCATACCATCACTGCCCTCTCATTTGCTCCCCACCGAGTTGCCCGTGCCCGCTCACCCAGAAGGCTGGGCATCTGCTTCGGCCCAGGCACCTCCTCCCCTGCCCCAGTCAGGCCTGCTGCCCTCACGGAGGAGGCTATTGACCTCCTGAGAACCATCTCTGTAGGGAAGACAACCATTGTCAATGCCATCCAGGGGCTAGCATCAGAGATGCAGCAGACCAATGCCTATCTGGATGGCATTCATGGTGCCGTGTCTGACCTACAGAGATCTTTTCAGGCTCTGGCCTCCTCTTGTACGGCAGCCAGTGTCCCTGTTCATTCCGTCCCCCCTCCAACCTCCTCTAATCCTACCAGCACCACACTCCCTTTATCCGTCCAAAGCACACATTCTGACACGCCCACACACACCTCAACACACAAGAAGCACACTTCAAAACACAATTACCACACCTCCCACCAGAAGCATACACACAGCCAACATACACATGCACACACAACAACATCCACTTCCTCCAGTGTGTCCACCTCTTCCGCCTCCCTGTCTGTCCCCAGTACATGCACACCCCCAGGCACTGCACCTTCCTTCACTGTTGCTGACCCTATTCCTGCAGTCACCACAATAGCACACATCCATTCATGCACGTAGACACCACACCTGCACTCACCACAACTACTTTAGTTGACACATGCAGCACACACACCAGACTTGCAGACACCCAGACAACATACATTCACACTTGCAGCCTGTTTTCTCCCACTGTGTCCAACCCCTATCCTCCCAAGACATTAAAACGCACCAAAACACCCACCCATCACACATCCACCACACCTCAGCATACTGTCGAGTCACCTGCACCCACATCACGCACACCTACACCACTTACGACCACTCCCTCTACCTCCACTCCCACGTTTTCCTCCAGGTCCACCCTAATTGCACCTAAGAAACTTTTCCTCTCCCGTGTTGACCTCTTCCAACCCACTGACCCACCTGTCTCGTTCCTAAACGTGCTCACGTCCTTGCCCTGGCCACTCCTTCCACGTCACAGCCCGCCCCTGTCCGCCCTTCACATTCCTGTGCCCCTTCCTCAGACAGGAAGAAGCCCGTGCTGAACCTGTTCCATCTGCCACCACCCGGTCCAAGCACACGCCCTCACCTTCCAAGGCCAAAGCCAAACCCCCTCCACCTTCCGAACACAAATCTAAGCCCCACCCTGTCGGAAATCACCACCCCCAAATCCCCTGCCCCTGTTCCCTGAGGTGCCTGGATGCCTCATTGTTGCCCCTATGAGGTGGAGTACCGTAGCACTTGTGGGAGTCAGGTTGGGGCCATTGTGGCCCATCAAACTTGTTTTATGAAGGGCTGGCCATTGGCCTTATATGCACTTCGGTTGCTCAGTGAGCATAATAAAGGTTAATGTGTGGCCTGTGTTTATGGAGGCACACTCTGGAGCTGTGGTCTCTTGTTTCATTGTTTGTGGGTGTGGGGCACATGTATGTACTTTGGTCAGGTTGGATTTGCCTTGTGTCAGGTAAGTACCTCTTGCTGTGGCTTGTGCTGCTGTAAAGGGTTGGGGGAGCGTTGCAGGGTGGGTGGAGTGGGTGGGTATGTAACTGTGCCGTTTCTTCCCTTGTTTAGTAGGTTGCGGTACTTACCGTCATCGTCTTGGTCGGCGGTCTCGGTTGTGGAGGTATATGGCAAGGAGCAGGGCTGGCATGATCTGCAGCTCTCTATCCATGTCTTCTGCAGCGTGTTGTGTAAGCCTCCAGTGAGTGTTTCCTCATATTTGGTTTGTTTCCGCCTGGCTTAGCGTGGCGGTGGTTCCCGCCCTGGAACTGCCGGCGATCTAGTGGTTCATTATTTGATGAGCGGGTAGGGCCTTTCCGTCGGCCTGTGGGTGGGCTCTGCCGTCATTGTCGGCACTCCTCTGCTGGCAGTGAGTGGTTTTCAGGGTGCCTGTGTTTCAATTGGTTCATTATTTGGCTGTACGGACCATACATCTGTTGGTGGTTGTTACCGCCACCGCCGGCAGTGCTGTGTTTACTGCTGTGTTCATAATGAGGGCCTAAGTATGCTTGCTTCAGCGGGCCAAAGTCAGTGCATGGTCAAAGGATCTAAGGTGACTTGCACACTGCATGATTGGTGAGGGCACCTGATGTGATCTGCAGTGTGGGATTCGTCAGGGTGCCCAAAGTGATCTGCACAGTGCATGATTAGTGAAGGTGCCTGAGGTGTTCTGCACAGTGCGTGATTGGTCAGGGTGGCTGAGGTGATCTTCATAGCGTGTGGTTGGTCAGGGTGCCCAAAGTGGTCTGCGCAGTGCGTGACTGGTCAGAGCGCACCAGTTGATCTGCACAGTGTGTGATTGGTCAGGGTGCCCAGAGTGATCTGCACATTGCATGATTGGTCAGGGTGCCTTATGTGATCTGCACAGTAAATGATTGGTCAGGGTGCTGAGGTGATCTGCACAGTGTCTGATTGGTCAGGGAGCACAAGGTGATGCGCACAGTATGTGATCGGCCACGATGCCCAAGATGATCAGCATAGTGTGAGATTGTTCAGGGTTCCCAAGGCGATCTGCACAGTGCTTGATTGGTCTGGGTGCCAAGGTGATCTGCACAGTGCAGGACTGGTCTGGATGCAAAGGTGATCTGCACAGTGCTTGATTGGTCGGAGTACATGAGGTGATCTGCACAGTGTGAGATTGGTCAGGCTACTGAGGTGGTCTTCACAGTGTGTGATTGGTCCGGGTGCTGAGGTGATCTGCACAGTCCATGATTGGTCAGGGTGCCTGAAGTGATCTGCACAGTGTGTGATTGGTCAGAGTGCCTGATGTCATCTGCACAGTGTGTGAACGGTCAGGGTGCTGAGGTGATCTGCAGTGTGTGATTGGTCAGGGTGCTCTAGGTGATCTGCACAGTGTGTGATTGGTCAGAGTGCCTGAAGTGATCTACACAGTGTTTGATTGGCCAGGGTGCTGAGGTGATCTGCACAGTGTGTGACTGGTCAGGGTACCTTAGGTGAGCTGCCCCCTGGTTTGTGAGACTGAAACAGTTTTGAAAATTTGTCCAGGGGGGAATATGTGAAGCTTATGTTGAAGAAGGCTGCAGAAAAGTGATTCATCAGAAGAGACATTGAAGTAGTCCACTGGCATCACTCTATTGGGCATATCTCAAAGAGCTGTATGAATTACATTTCCAGTGCTCCCCACTGGACTCTTTGTGTCTGTACAAGAAGGAAACGGATTGTGGCCAAGGTAGAGCGCAACAAGGGTGCAATCAGCACTACTAGTAACAAGAGAAATAGGCCCACACCCATTTTTGGGTAGGAAATTATGGTAATAATCAGTGTTCAAAGCACCCCTAGTCCACTGGGTCTAGTGTCACTGCACCTGTTGCACAATTGTTGGCTATACCTCAAAGGAGAAGAAAATGTGGCAAGACAGTTCACATGGACTTGACCACTGGAGATAGCTCTCCCCAGAAAAGTGATATGTTATCCTTGGTTCCTCTTGGGTAATGGACCAATATGCTCACCCAGGACCAGACACGTTCTCTGAGTTTGACATTTTTGCCTAGCTCAGGGTGGGCTTGAGCTATTGTGTGATGTATCACTATTTTGTCTGTGTTTGATGTTATGTCCATTATTTTAAACAGTGTTAGCTGGGCCTCTGTTATTTGTTTCTCTCTCTGTAGCCTGTATGAGCCGGACCTGCAGCTGTACATTTTCGCCTCACCAATGTGAGGAGGATTCAGAGATTTATATAAACTCTAAATCAGGCCCTAAATGTGCTTGTCAAAAGTTTAGGGATACCCACAAATTCAAGTTTGTAGGCATTCACCTATTTAGGTAGTTGTCCTGCACTGGAACACCCAAACCCGCGCCTGCGACAACATTATGGGGGTCATTATGACCCCGGCGGTCTCCGTTAATATGGAGGAAAGTACTGCCAACAGGCTGGCGGTACTCTCCTCCATATTATGACATTGGCGGTTTGGCTGATGCCGACCGCCAAAGTGGTAATGACTGCCCCTCCCTTCACACACGCACACATGCATACACACACCCATTCCAACATTCATCCATGCATGCATACATCCATTCACACTCACATCCGCAGACACTTACATGCATACATGCACATGCATTCACACAACTCAACATACACGCACTCACCCCAAACATGCACACACATACAAAACACAGCACACACCCACATTCACGCACACACAGACATACACACACACACCCCCAAACATGCACACAAAACCCCTCCTCCCCTGTCAGAGCACCCGACTTACCTGTAGTCAGGGGGTCCTCCGGCAGGAGACAGGACAGGGTGCTGCTGCCAGCAGCAGCGTCCGCCAGCAGAACACCGCCACGCCGTATTATTCTCATAATACGGCCGGCAGCAGTCTACTGGCGTGGCACCGCTGCTGCCAGCAGCTCCACCTTACCGCCATCCGCCGGCATGGCCACATCCGGATTTCCGCCATCCTTCTGGCGGAAATTTGGCAGTGGTCATAATCTGGCTGACGCTGCGACGGTCTTTTGGTGGCCGTCGCTGCGGCGGTAGGTGTTTTTTACCACCGGGGTAATAATGACCTCCTACATGTGTTTGTGTACACTCATATTTTTGAATGATAAACGTGGGCATACAATCATAAAGCTGGGTATTTGAACAAATAAGTTTGACATAGGTGTGGAAAGTGCTTTGTGAAGCACACCAAGTGCTATTGTAGAGAGCTGGAGCGGACATGATAGGCCTGGAGGAATCACAGTATCAGGAGCTTGTTCACCTACAAACTGATCACAAGAGTAATGCAAAATGTATTTATTCAGATGAAAACGTGGTGCTCAGACACCTGTAGGCGCAAAAACAAAGATATAAATCGTTTCACTTCATTTAGTTTCTCTAATTAGTAAATTTGATTCATCAGTATCAATGCATAAGGTAAATGACTTTGGTAGTGTTTCGAGCGCAGTTCAGGTTCCAAGTCCGGCTCGCGCTGAATGCCGGGCATCTTTACTACAGGCAGTTGCCGCTAATTGTGGCACTTAATGGCTCTCGAGTGGCTCATAAATCCACATGGAGCAAAACATGTATATTCCAAAACATTTTTCCTGCGAATTAATAGCGGTGTGATTTGTGTATTCCTCCGCAGCTGCATTCGAGTGCTCGAGGAAGACAAATGCTGCAATAGCACAGGGGGAGAAAGATAATAAAAGGGATTTACAAACCAATTTAGTAAAAAGCAATACATAAAATCTCGGCCCGTAAGACGCTGGGCTAATAGCCCTATTTGTTATGTGAGGAGCTGTTAATAGGATGCATATTTACAGAGGCTATAAAATCAGCTCTCTATGCGTATGGCCATATGATGTGCTGGGTGCAAGGCTCCCCAACCTTTCCCGCGCCCGGATATCTGGCCTTTATAAACATAAAGCACTGTTACCTGGTTGCTTGGTTTATTCTTCGTTCAGAGCATGAATCTCCTTGTCTGTAACACAAATGGGTACCATCGTTAATTTCCATAGCACCCAAAGTCTTAGTTTGATCATACAGCTCTTGTGGCTGACCCCAAGAAAAGGCAGAGTTTAAAGTGCCCTAGTTTACCTTACCGATTCGTATTAAGTATACCAGTACACAAGGTAAATCGATGTACCTATTGGCGCTGAGGCAGTTTTGTTGCACTGGTGTGGCTACGATATGTATTAGGACACATCATATTGAAACATTTCATAGAAACAAGTATTTTTCACAGCTCAAGAGAAATACCATCAAGGACGTTTACATGGCTCAAGGACAATGCAATCCTGCAAATGTACTCAGCTGTAAGATATTGGATGCAGTATAGTTGATATACTTCATAAAATTACACTTACATGCTTCTCCAGGAAAACACTGGCGGAGAGGACATGTGTGGGAGTGGGAAGTCTAGGAGTTGGGCCGTTGAAAGTTGTGTCACAGAGTTGTAGGATTTTGGGGAGAATGGGTACTTCTACCCTCCCTCATAGTTGGGGTGGGGTCTAACACGTTTGCAGAGCTTGTTTCACCACCTGGGTCCTTTATGTGCCTCCTGGATTTCCAGACTTCCTAGGGCAGAGCCATGTGACGGATGGAAACAGACGGTATTGGAGATACTCTCTGGGTTCTTGGTGTGAATGGCCTTGAAGATAATGCATCATATTTTGAATATGGCTCATTCTGGAGGGGGGAGGCCAGTAAATTCTTTCGAAGTAGGGGCAGTGTTGCTTTGTTCCTTTTGACCCATGACCAGGCTGCATGAAATAAGGGCAATAACTGGGCAGGAAGTCCACTGAGGACAGCATTACTAAAGCCAAAGTGAAACTGTATCAGATATCAGTGGGCGGCAGGTCTAGCTTGAGGTACACATGAACTCTGAGCTCCAGCAACACTTTTAGAGAGTTCTTTTATGAGAGGCATTTGAAAGAGAGGTTGCATTTGACTGCCCTAGTCTACTCACTAATTATACAGTGTTTCCCACACTGTGCCTTCTTCACCATGCCCTACTCAATTGCTTACCTAGTGGTGGAACATGCTTTACCCATTAGCCCAAAGGTGGCTCTCGGTCAGATTCACCACACTCTTCACACAGCATCCCTCGTCCTATCTAGTAATGGTTCAAGGGCAGATACATGGTATGTTGAGACAGGTGGTGAAACAGAATAAGAATGAGCTTTCCTGTAGTATCTTCCTAGGGGGCATTGGGATAGGCAGGCGGGATATCAGTCTGGTCTATAGAGCTGTATTTACAGGTAGAGACAGGTAGGATCAGAGCTAATAAAAAGACCAGAGCCAATGTTTTTGTTTTTTTGTAAAGTCATATGCTTTTGTAGTAGACCATGCAGAGAATGAGGACACATAACGGCAAGGACAAAGTTGGACACCTTAGAAAAGCCTTCTACTCTGTCAAAGCAAACACAAGATACAGAATGGCATATCCTATATGCACAGAAATTAGAGAGCAGATAGTATCTCATTTTATGATTATTAAAGGGTACAACAGACATTCCTATCTTCTTACTTCAATGATTCTGCAGCCAGCATTAAGGGGAGATTGTTAATAGAAAAGTAGTGAGAGACTTTGTCCAACTCAGATCTTATTATAGGATGAACATGACAGGTTTTATATGAGGAGGGGGAAGTCCTATCAGAAGGAAGCACTAACGTGTTGAGGAAAGGAATACGTTCTTTATGAGGCAGGACTTTGATGAGAGACGAAACATGAATGTGTCATTGTCTGGGATTTAAGTGATTGCTTCAAGCGAATTTATGATGTGAAAATGCTGGCTAGGGTCAATAGCATGAACAAACAGCATGTGGAGATGTAGGCCCTAATTCGCAAACTGCATTTTGTAGTACATGAAGCAGTCAGTAGTACCACTCACATGCTACAAAATGTTATTCACAGCCCTACATTCAGAGATCTCTGCCCCTCTGACACCTATCTTTTTTGCACGGAGAAGTCTGCCACGTGTCTGGTGATCTCCCCATATGCAGGTATACGTTTGGTAGTACATGTGGGAGGGACCAGAGGAATTGGCAGGAAAATGGGGGATACTTACTCCTCAGTGGGTGGGGGTTAGGCAGGGGAAGAAGGGGCTTAGGGCGGTACATGCAAATGCAAACACCCATCCACCTAAAAAAAAGTAAGCCAATTACTATTCACAAATTACACTTCTAAAGCTACTATAACCAAAAAGGTACCAAAACAGTAGTAAATGGTTTGCAGCTCAACCTTGGAATAAGTGTAGTGCCACACATTGTCACTCACAGGTAATGCAACGTACTCCCTTAGACAATAATGGAGTCAGTGGCTTAGTATAGCACCACATAGGAAGTAATAATGTTTTGATTTCAACATATAAAGAAACAGGCATTCTCTGTATTTTAATAAACAAGAACATGAGTGCAGTTGGATAAGTTGTCATGGAATGAGAGGTCCAGAACAAAGATCTCTAAAGTTGACATACTAATGCAGTTTATAATCTTCCAGGTGGGCAACAATAATTGCGATATCAAAAGTATCTAGACATTTAGGGGGAGATCCATTCAAAATAGCACAAAGGCAGCACAGCAATAAAGGTTGCTGTGCTGTGTTGTGCTAGGGGCAGAGAGCATCTCAGGGCCAAATTTCCTAAAAAATTGCGCTGCTGCTTTCTTTCCCAGCCCTGGGACGCAAACAAGCAGCTTAGCACCATGCACACACTACTGTGCAAAGGTGTGTGCATGCTGATTTGTACTGCAAGCACAAAATAATATGCTAAGATACATTTTAAATCATGTCACACATTGGATGTGTGCTGTACGGTGCAGCACACATATGATGTGTGAAATGTTAGAATGAAAAACATTTCTTATTGTTATCGCCTGTTGTTAGCAGGCTGGTCTTTCCATTAACAACCATGGGTGGTAGTGTAGGAACATACTTCTAGCACCCATAGAATGGCTCATTGATGCAAAGTATCACAAAGTGCTATTTAAATTACTTTTAGGGCTAGAAAGCAAATACTTTAATATGGCTTAGCACTGGTTTGTGTCAGTGTAGGAAAGGGCCATCTTTTGCAGGGTGTGCTCCAGATTTTTTAGTTAACATTTTTTTGCTGTCTGCACAACTCTGTGTAACCCCTACTAACTAGTGATAAACTCCCTTTGTTCCTGCTTTCAATATGATGAAATTGGTATATTTCTTATGGTATATTTAGCTTACCTATGAGTCCTAGATGTAATTTAGCCCTCTTAACCAGTGGTAAACTGCCTGTGCTCCTCCCTTCAACATGATGCCATTGGTATGTTTCTTATTGGTGTACTTAGCTTACCAAGAAGTCCCTAGTATATGGTACAAATTTGACCCCAGGCCTGTAAGTAAAATATCACTAGTGGCCTGCAGCACCTATTGTACCATCTAGCACTATGGCAGTGAAACGTGGCTTTAGGCCTACCATTGTAGCTGACTGTATCAGTGTACCAAATACAATTTGAGCTGTCAATATAAACGTTTGTGACAGGTCAAAAGTAAAATTTGAATATTAATCAGTAACATCTAGGCTATCCTTGTAGCCTACAAAGCAGGTAGCTTGGTATTTGAAAAGTAAGACATGTAGCAACTTAATGTTAATGTGTCCTTACAATGATTAACACCCAAAACCTATTTTTCATTGTGGGAGGCTTTGCAGTCCTATGCAAAAAAAGAGCACACATTAAAATCCTTCTACTGCATTTTAGGACTTGGACTAGCTAGTGAAAAAATTGAAGAACTTTAATATTGTTTAAAAATCCAATTCAAGGTGAAGTTAGATTTTTTATTAATATTAAGGAAAGTTACTTATAGGACGTTACCTTTTCCCTGCCAGGCGCTCTGTGAGGCTAAATTGCATTTGTTCTCCAACATCTATCTAGGAATTAGCATTTGAATAGGTGGGTAAAAGGTGTGACATTCCTCCCAGGAGTGGCACAAAAGGTCACTGTGGTTGACAGGTCGAACTGAATGGGCAGGGATGACTCCTTTGAGCTCAGCAGAAGGCTGTGAACATCCTTTTTGGCACTGCATTGTCAAATTAGACTGGAGTGTCAATTCATGCTTGAAATGTCTGCTGGGTTTATACATAACACTTGGGAAGCACTTGAAAGGAAGAAAACAGGGTGGCAAGACAATTCTTGTGTTAGAAAGTGGATTATTGGTAAGGGCAGGTAGGTACCTACACTTAGCAACAGGCCACAAACCCCCACTAGGTTCAGTCAAGGTCTCAGTAAATTAATGCTTGCTCAACCCTTGGTAGCTTGGCCCACGAACAGTTAGGCTCAACTTTGGAGACAAGTGTGTTAAGCATTTAATGTCAATAAAACATAAATAAGTAAAACACAACACACAATAAAAATCCTACACCAATTAATGAAAATAGGGCACATTTTTATAATTAAAATGACACCAAAATGACAAAAATCCCATGTAGGGAACCAGAGATAAGAATTTTTAAAGATTAAAAGTAAAACTAGCGTTTAAAAGCAAATAGCGCTGAAAGGGTTAAAAAAGGTTGCTCTGGACAGGGACATAGGGCCAGATGTATGACCCTGAGTTTTGTGACTCGCAATTTGAGAGTCGCAAAACCTAATGTATAACAGTGCACTTCACACTGTTTGTGATTCCCAATGGGGGTCGCAAATGACCTACCTCATTAATATTCATGAGGTAGGTCGCAATTTGTGACTCCATTGGGAATGGCTGTACTGAGAGGGATGGTGGCCTGCTGGGGACAGGAGACCACCACGTCTGTGACTGCTTTCAAATAAAACAGTTTTTTTTAAATGAAATGCAGCCTGTTTTCCTTAAAGGAAAATGGGATGCAGTTAAAATAAAAAAAATGAAAAGTTTTCCTTTCATTTTTTCAGAGCAGGCAGAGGTCCGTGGGACTACTGCCTGCTCTGAAAAAATATTTTCACATCTATTCACAAAGAGGAAGGGGTCTCGTGGTGATCCCTCCCTGTTTGCGAATGGGTTACTACCAATTTGAAATTGGCGGTAACTGTGATTGTTTTGTGACTGCAAAACTGTGATTGTTTTGCAACCGCAATTGCGGTAACAACAATCATACATACCCCTGCAACTCGCAATAAGGAAGGGACACCATTGGAACTCCCTTCCCTAATTGTGAATCGCAAATCCCTGGTTTGCAAGTCAGTAATTGTGACCGACTCGCAAAATGGGGATGGTACATAATACCAGCCCATTTTGAGTTTGCAAACGGTGAATTTTGATGTTTGCGACCGCGTTAGGTCATCGTACATCGGGTCCAGAGTTCAGGCCACCCACGATGTAACACTCCTACACATACTTTCAGAAGTGCTTCTTGATTCAGGCAAGTGATCCACAGGACCAGCCAAGGGCTCAGATGCTCTGGTCTGCCTCTTGGGGTTTGGGACTACAACTCCCACAATGCACCTCTTCAACTTATGGAACTTTTTACAACAGTTGCTCCAAATGTCTCTAACCATCTGGATTTTCTTTCAGAGGTCCTTTTGGGTTCATTAAGTGTCCACAAACCTGATCCAAGGTTCCAGAAGCTCTGAGTTGCTCCTTGGGAGTTGGGGCTACAATTTCCAGAATGCACCATGGCAGAATCCTCAAATGGCCACTGAATGCTGGTCAACTAGGCTCTTCTTGCAGGACTTGATGCAAAGAACTCTGGTCAGCTTCTTTGTGCCTATAGATTACAGGAGGGAGTCCACTCCTGGAGTTGCAGAAGCAAGGCAAAGTCCTTTTCTTGTGAAAGCCCAAAGTGTACAGCTGGTGCAGTCCATGTGAGTGTGGTCTCCAGGTGCAGACCAGGGGTCCAGCAGGGCAGTCCTTTTTCTCCAGTATCGTCTGCCATCAGGGATCTGAATTGTGGGGCAGCTCTGCCATGTTTATCCTTGCTTCTGGGGTTGGGAAGCATGGGGTGCTCCTGTCCAATAGAGTGAAGGCCACCACCCTCAAGAGTGACCACTTCCTGGGAAGTGTGGCAAAAATCCATCCCAAGAAGCAACATTCTTTAAAAATCCAAGATGGCAAAAATGCAGTCTGAGAGTTTAGATCTGGCTGAGCATACCCACTGGTGTGGCTACGTTTCCATTAACACACCCCTTCCCAGTCTCCTAATATAATCACAGGGCTCCTATCTATCTGGGGTTGCAGGAAATGGGGGAGGTCCAGTTTCTGTCTCAAGTTGCTTTCTGTCCTTTGAAGACCAATTTGGCTACTCTTTCGCCATCCTGCTATGCCATCTGCTGTAGCAGTTCTCCGTCTAACAGATGCTTCCTTTGTTTCAGCCCAGGCCACTTCACACCTCATTAAGGCAACCTGGCTCAGGCTGCCAGAGTTTGACCAATCAGGAAAGGGCAATACATAGCTGACTTTGGTAACTTTCAGACAGAGTTCTAAAACTCTTTCCCTGGATTTGTTATATTAACTTCAACATTGGCAAGTTGTATTTATTATAACATTAAATTTGATACCAAACTTGCTATATCTAGCTCATCTCTATGGGAAATAAGACTTTATTATTTTAAAATAAAGTCTTTCCATGTTAGCCTATGGGGCCCATTGACTACAGTGGGGAAACACAAATCTGACCGTTTTCCCCTCACCAGGGCTTATAAAACATCTTTTATAAAGTCCCTGCTTTTATTTACGCTGCCACCAACCCTGGGGATGCCTCGGGCAGACGTTAGGGGTGGCTTATATGCATAATAAAAAAGGTAGTTTGAGACATTGTAAGTACTTTTCATTCCAATGTCGAATTTGGGGTTAATTTTAACTTAAAAGCAGCCAGCAAGGCAGGCCTGCCTTTACAATGACACCAGGGATCACAACAGTGCACCCAGGGTGCCCTAGCTATAGTGGGGTCCCTAAATGTATATGCCCTATAAGGGCTTATAGGCAGGTTGTCAGAGCCAATTATAATGATGCCTAATTTGCATATACCATTTTAAACAGAGCACTGGCCCTGGGACTGGTTAGTAGTGCCCAGAGCACAATCAGAGTCAGAATACACCAATATCAGCTAAGAATAGGGGCAAAAAGTGAGGGGGCTTCTGCAATCATCCCACTTTTCCCACATTGGGTGCTCTGTCTTTTTGCTGGTACACCCTGCTTATGTCCTACCAGACTTCTGTTTTGGGGTTTTACATACAACACTTGGGGATGCACCTGAGAGGAAGGAAACAGGATGTGAAGGCAATTCTAGCGTACCCAAGGTCTTGTTGCTGGAAAACCCTGCTTTATTTCCTACCAGACATCTGTCTCTGGGTTTATTGGGGGGGACAGAGGTTGCAAAAAACAGGATTTTGGTGTTAGATGTGGGAGGACACCATAAGGACCATAGTATAGTCCCCACACACACTTCTGAGCCCTGAGAGCCCAAGTTTAGTGTGGCCGAAGAGTTTTGCTTTCTTGAAAATTGCCAAACTAGGGAAGATTGGCCTGGGAATGTGTACCCCATAGGTTAGGGTGTGCCCCGGAGTAATTTCCACCCACTGGCTCATGTCAGGTTTAAATGTGGCAGAGCGAAGCACCCACTTCAGAATACTGCTAGACCTAATAAAAAACAGAAGAGGACTGAGCTTGCTGTCTGTGACCTGAAAGGAGCCCTAAAGGACTGACCCTCCCCCCTCTTGTATCCAGGACAAGAATGTGGATTTCAAGGATCATAAGGATGACTTCCTGTTCAAGGCACAAGTATACACCAAACTACAAATGGCCTTTTCTGCAACTTCCCCGCTGACCGGAGGCAACTGAACCTTGACTAGTCCCTGCTTTTGACCTCTGCCTGACACCCTGTGAATCTCTAAGTGCTCCCCCTGAGGATCTGGGGCATTGGAAGTGTACTCCTGCTTTGCATTGGGACATAAAGGACTAAGGGCCAGATGTATGAAACTTTTTTGCACTCGCAAACGGTGCGAATCGCAAAATTCGGCAGTTTGCGAGTGCAAAAAAGTGGCCTGCGATGCATTAAAGGCATTCGCAGACCAAAATTAAGAAATCGCAAAAATTGCGATTTTTTGCATTGCGACCTGGTTTTGCGAGTCGCAATTTACGATTCGCAAAATCCATATCGCAAGGAGATGCAGCAAAAAATCGCAAATTGCGATTTTTCGCATAATGGCATTTTGCACATGCAAAATACCACGAAAAGAAACCAGGTGGTAACCTGGTACAAAATTTAAAAATGCATTTAAAATGCATTTTTATATTGTACATGTAAAGCACACATGCCCTTTTGGCATGTGTGCACCTTACATGTCCCCCCCCAAAATTTTGGGGTGCAGCAAAGGGGGCCTTGGGCCCCCAGCACCCTGGGGTTTTGCATTTCCAAAATTGCAATTTCTGGTTCAGAAATCGCAATTTTGGAAATGCAAAAAATTCGCAGATATGGGCCAACAGGGCCATAGCATCGAATGGGGCCTGTATCTCAATTTGCGATTCGGTAGTAGCATTTGCGATTTTTAAGAAATCGCTATTAACGAATCGCAAATGTGATACATGGCACTTTGCGAGTCGGAAATAGCAATTTCTTAAAAATCGCTATTTCCGAATCGCAAAGGGCCATGATGATACATCTGGCCCTAAGGGCCAGATGTATGAAACTTTTTTGCACTTGCAAACGGTGCGAATCGCAAAATTCGGCCGTTTGCGAGTGCAAAAAAGTGGTCGTTAGGTGAGGCAGGGGCAACGCAAGAAAAGTGGTTTATCGGGACCGATGCACCACTTTCTTGTAAATATGCCCCTTAATTCTTTAACTCAGAAACAAAGCAATCCTTTTTTGTCTTTTTCCATACTGGAGTACGAGCATCAAACCTAATGGCTTTGCCTATGCTTGTATTCATTTAGTGATTCTATCTTGGTGTTTGATTAAGAAGCTTTTGTGTTTCCACATATATTTTTGAAATCAATAGCTGTGCACTGCATACTAGGGTTACTTCTCTATTCACTAGACAGTTGATCCATGTGACCATGATGTCACCATTAATTGGTACACTAAACTCACACAGGATTTGTTGTTTAATGCTTTGGTGAAATGTGCAAATGTTTGTTGGGTGTTTCTTTGATAAGTGTTTGTTGGGCATAAGGTGTTTTGATTTTGGGGTATTCATAATTTTTCAAAAGTAATCAACGTGCAATTTTTCTGATACGATTTGATTTAGGGTCAAATGACAAAGCAGTGCTTTTGTTGGTGACATTATATTTTACGGTCTACTGATTCTTTTTGACTGTGGGGCTAAATACGACTTTTATTTTAATCTCTAATGAACATGTCATGGATTTTGAGGAGAAAAGAGAGATTGTTTTGAAGATAGGATATTTTGTAGTCTTATAGGGCACTACTTGATGTTGACTTGTTAGTAGTTTCAGATGGACATCTTTCTAGGTGAGCCCTAGGTGTTTGTGTGTATGTCTGTGTGTGTGGGTTTCCATATAAAATGTTTTTTTTGGTTTGCTAATACCTTCGGTGCCATTCGAGAAACCTTCAGAAAACTTTCCAAGAAAAAGAAAAAAAGGTCATCCACCTCAGCTCTCTCTCTCCTTCCTGTAAAGGTAATCTGTCAAGTAGGGGCCGAGAAAAAGAAGAGTCCCTAAATACATTTTTCCCATGTAATTTTTGCTCTCCTTATGCCCTGCTTCTATCCTCGCATATTACATCACTTGTGACATGTTCAGTGACTGCATTGACAAGATCCCTAAAGACAAATGAAATTACATCAATGATGACAAAACTGTGCATGGCAGGAGCGCGAGTTAGTAGAGATAATTATGACTCAAGAATTTCAGTTGTTTTTTAAGTTCTACAACATCACTTTAACCTTTGTTTTTTTAATTTGTCTATCTATCTATCTATCTATCTATCTATCTATCTATCTATCTATCTATCTATCTATCTATCTATCTATCTATATATGTGTGTATATGTATGTTTATATATATATATATATATGTATATATATATATATATATATATGTGTGTACACTCTAAAAAAAACAAAGGCTACAGGGACGTTATACCTAGAACCTAGAATCAGAATTTACACTCACAAAACCATAGAAATTCAGCTGTTATAGAGTTATTTCAAGTAGCTATAACTCGTGCCCTAAGGTAACTATAACTCGCGCCCTCACCATACACAGTTTTCCCATCAATAATTTTACTGCAAATGTTACAGTGATATTATCAATTATGTCATAGAAGATGTCATGAGTGACGTAATATCTGGGTAATTAGCAGTGCATGGTGATGGTGCGAGTTATAATAATTAACATGGGAAACACACTTTTTTGACCCCCCGTTTTCTCAGCCCCCTCTTCACGAAACACCCCAAAATGTACCATGCACCATAAGACATAGTAGGACACTTTGGCCCTCATTACGAACCTGGCGGTCTGATGACCGCAAGGTTCGCGGATTGCGGTCGGTCCGCCACCAATGCGGCGGTTCGAGCTCCATATTATGACCATGGCGGTCCTGCCGTGGTCGTACTGCCAGCACTGCCAAGATTAGTCATCCCAGCTCCCTAGCGGTCGGAGTGGTCCTAATCTGCGAGGGCAGCACTGCAAGCAGGGCTGCCCTGGGGATTACAACTTCCTTCTCCGCCAGAGATTTCATGGCAGTAGCACTGCCATGAAAAGGATGGTGGATAACGGGTGCAGGGGGCTCATGCACTTGGCATGGACAGTGCAGTGGCCCCCCTGGTCAGCATCATCGCAATGTTCACTGCCACATTGGCGGCAACCTCCCCGACGGAGTTTTGACGGATGGCTTTAACCATCTACTGAAATCATAATGAGGACCTTTATTTGGAAAAGTTTGTGAAGATTTACCAAACAGATCCAGAGTTATAGGCAAGCCAAAAAATGCTTTTCCTATGGTAACTAGGGGCCAGTGGTATCATAGTACTGTTTTGCATTTCTTAAATAGCCAATTTTAAGAAATCGCTATTTGAGAAATGCAAAATGGTATATATGAAAATAGCGAATCCATAATAGCGATTTCTTAAAATTCGCAATCCCTATTAGGGAATGACTATTAGGAAATGGGACTCCATCCATCCCTATGAGCCTGAAGGCCCATAGGTGCGAACGGTCCTGCATTTCTTAATTTGCGAATTCCAGTTAGGAATTCACAACTTAGGTAATGCAAATCCAAGGGTGCTTGGGGCCTAAGTCCCCCTTTGATGCACCCCCCCCCCCAAAATATTTACACATGTAAAGCACACACGTGCCCTAGGGGGCAAAAATGTATTTTTGATGAATTTTTCTAAAATTGCACATGGTTACCACAAACTTGGAGCTGGTGGTAACTGCATTTCCTAAATGCCCAGTTCGATTTCAGGAAATGCATGATAGATGTGCATAAGTAATCGCAAATAGGTGTTCTCTATTTGTGATTTTCTATTTAGGGAATCACAATTTGCGATTCGCAAAATTGAGTCATCAATTTTAGGGAATTGTTATTTTAGCGATTCCTTAAAATTGCACTGTGAATGCCTTTCATAAATTGTGAAAGGCTATTGTGCATTCGCAAACGGTGGAATTTTGCGATTCGCACCGTTTGTGAATTCAAAATAGTTAGATATATCTGACCTTAGGTCCTAACTATAAATACCTACTGGTGACCGCAGTAGGTAATATATATAGCGAGTGAGTTCGCAACACTGTGTACAGAGGTGCACAACCCATTGTAATTTTTGGGTGGGGTGCAAATTATTACTTTAAGGTATAACTTTAAAATTTGTATTGTTTGTGTAGTTTAAGCTACTGTTGTATACAAATTATTAATAAAGTTTTCTTAACTCTATCCATCTATCTATCTATCTATCTATCTATCTATCTATCTATCTATCTATCTATCTATCTATCTATCTATCCATCTATCTATCTGTCTATCTTAATATGTATGCAAAAATGAAGAGGGAACTCTGGGTAGTTCCCAAGTTTAGGTAGAGCAGCTCCAGTAAGGAGCTTCCTGCAACACCAGCAACCCTCTAGATTTTCTCACCTCAAGTGTCTGTTTTTCTACCAAAGTTTTTAAGCATAGGATTAGCATAGTGCCATCCACGCTGACCTAGAAGGGTACAAAGTGTTTTGACATTTGTACAGCAAAATCTTTAAACACAGGATCTGTACCCAGAAAGTGTGCTTTTTGTTTCTTGGTATTGATCCATTCCATAGTTTTTGAGTACTGAAGGTTCAAAATGTATGTATATATCATGCCTCAGAGGATCCATGGATGCCACAGATCAAACAATATGGGCTGATTGGCTGCCACCACATCATCAAAGATGTGGCGGTAGCCATTTTAGGACTGAGGGACTCAGTTCCTTATTGTGTAAAAAGAATCAAGAAAACACATAAGGAGCAAGGTAAAGATACCCCGCCCCTCCCCAGGCCTGGTGGGTGTCCTGGAGGGATTGGGGACAGTAGAGAGGGGGGCAGAAATATTTTTATTTTAACAGAACTATGGATACACTGGGAATCCACAGACCCATTAAAAAAAGCATGGGCTCGTTCCCTTTTAAAATATAAACTCCATGAGATGGATAGGGCCCTGGGGTAAATACAACTTTTTACCTAGGAAGGAAGGGTGTGCAGTCCCTCTCCCAACCCAACTGGCAGCCCTGGGGACCCCATCCCCTGTGGTCAATATGTTAATTAATGGGGAAGATGGCATGTGGCCCTCCCTCTCTGAGTCTTTAGAAGGGCCCATGGACCCCATCCTCTGTGGCTGATATTATACTTAGGGAAGAGAACATGCAGCACCAATCCAGAAACCTGTGTAAGGCCCTGGGATCCCATCCCCCTGATTCAATAAATATGGGGAAGGGACTGTCGGCCCTCTCCCTCAGACATAAACTGGGTGTCCTGGAGACTCCATTCCCCGGGACACTGCTGGAGAGTGTGTTCAGGAAATGTGAACTTTATTCCCTGCCTGCACTCTCTCAGGCAGGAAACACAACTTTGCTACCACCAGGTGGGAGCAAAGAATAGAGCTGCTTCCCAGCCGGCTGCATATTCCTGTCTTTGCCTTGACTCTATTTCTGATTGCACGCATCCAGACCTGTCTTGTATACACACCCTACAGAGGCCACAGTGGCCTTGGACCACACTCCAACATGGCCCCCACTGATTCCCATGATGTGGGTGCCCTGGGTGGGCAACAGGGCACACACTTTCAAATAATCACTGTCTTCCACCAGCACCCACTATGTGTGCTGGGTGGGGAGCAGGCATTGGCTGTGGGTGTCTTGCTCCTCCAGCTGCCCTCATCATCTGGCTATGTTGCCGATGCCCCAGGTGGGCAAATAGTAAATGGCTCCTGCCAACACCCTTTGTGGGTCCTGAGCTGGCTGGGCCGGTATTCTTTCCCTGAGAACCCAAAGCATAAAACAAAAAGGTTGAGTGTCCCTTTTGGAACCAGGAAGGAAACCCAGAAAGTAAATACAAAATAGAAAGCAGGAGCTGGTCAGTTATTCTTCACTGCTCCACCCAACGAGTGCCCCATAGTACCCTGCAGGGGCTTTTCAATCATCTTTTTGTATCCTAGTGATGTAAGGATTTTGTCACCTGGCCACTAGGCGACACCCACAAAGGTCCTTTGGAGTCCTGTGTTTATCCCTAAACATTTGCCTTGCTAGATACACTTTGTATTTGAGTCCAGGCTTCCCCGCTACTGTCCTGATGCATTATGGTTCCTGTAGTCCTTTCTTTCTCCAAACTCTGCCCCGATCACACACTTATTCTGACTCTGCTGCTGTGTCTCCTTGCTATCTGTGGGATCCTCCAGCTATATTCCAGGCTTGCTTCGAATTTTCATTGTTCTTTGATCTTGTGTTCCTTTTCTGGCTGCATATTCCTGTCCTGCCCTAGTTGGTGTGCAGATGACTTTTTGTTTCCCTGTTTTCCTTGACTCCAGTTCTGACTGCACACATCCAGACCTGTCTTGTATATGAAGATTACTTGTCCTGTATTCCTACATTCCTGTGTTTCTATTCTGGCTGCATATCTCTGTCCTGTGCTAGTTAGTGTGCAGATGCCTCTTTGTTTCCCTCTTTGCCTTGACTGTATTTCTGACTGCACACATCCCGACCGATCTTGTATATGCAGATTCCTTTTCCTGTATTCCTGTTCTGGCCTCATATTCCTTTCATGTCCTAGTGATTGTCCAGATTTCCAGTATATTCAGTTATATGTGTTCCAGTCTTGTTGTTGATTATTATTCCAGTCCAGATTTGCCCTGAGCCCAATTCCAGTGTGCCTGCCACTGTTCTCCTTCTTCTTGTGTGTTTATATTAGTTTCTTATTTTCATTGCTTCCATGGGTACCAGTTAGATCCCAAGGCTAGTGCCTTTGCCACAGAGAACCACCCAGCACTCCTTCTCCACAGAAGCTGCCTGGTGGGTCCCTGAACTTTGAGATTAATCTGCTCCTTGCCTTCTTGGAAGGTCTTTTTCACCTCACAGTGTTCATTTCAAAGAAGCAGACAAACTATCATTGATGATAGTTTGTCTGTTGTTTCTCTGCTTTCCTTCCTGTTTGTACTTGTATTATCTGGATAGTTTACGCCACTGACTTCCTGTTTGTATTTCCCTTCTCTATAAATCCTTTGTCCAATCATAGAGCAAGATACCCCATTGCCCTGCCTTGTCCTGAAATCAGCTATTCTCCCTGACAGTTTGTTCTGAGTCAGGTAGATCTATGACAGGTGGTGACCATAGAAAGCAGGGGTGCCACCAAGCTTTTTGTTCATGTTGTGGAGGGCTGAAGGGAGCACAACAGTCCCTTCCAGCAACATTAAAAATAAATCCTGGGTCATTGAATCCATTGCCCCAGGAGAACTTACCATATTTTCAAGGCACTCCAAGCTGATGATGTATGCTCTTCAGCTGGAGGACAGGGACCCCTTGTGGTTGGTTCTGTGACTACACTTGGTGGCCTGAAAAATGTTTAAAAAGACTCAAAGACATTTTTAATGTTTTTTTTAAATAATGTGTTATTGAAAGTATTTTTGACAATCACTATTGTTAAGTATTGCAATTGTGAATTAATGAAATATACATTTGACTATAGTAATTGATGACTTTTTGATTAAGACAATAAGGGCCAGTCCTTCCGACTCGCAATTTTCAACTCGCAAATTGGTATGCAGAAAGGTGTCTCAGACACCTTCTGCGACTCGCTATGGGGTCGCAAAGACCCACCTCATTAGTATTTATGAGGTGGGTCGCAGTTTGCGACCCCATAGCGAGTCTAGGCACTCACGGGGATGGTGGCCTGCTGGAGACAGCAGACCACCATGTCCGTGACTGCTTTTAAATAAAGCAGTTTTTTTTTTCTCTTTGCAGCCCGTTTTCATTAAAGGAAAACGAGCTGCAAATAGAAAACAATACCGAAACCTTTTTGTTTCAGTGTTTTTCAGAGTAGGCAGTGGTCCACAGGACCACTGCCTGCTCTGAAAAAAGATTATTGTGAGCATTCACACAGGGGAAGGGGTCCCTTGGGGACCCCTTCCCGTTTGCGAATGAGTTACCATCCACTTGAAGTGGATGGTAACTGCGGGTTGATTTGCGATCGCTTTCGCGGTCACAAATCAACCCTACATCGCGGTGCGACTCGCAAATTGGTAGGGAACGCCCCTTCCTATTTGCGGGTCTGAAACACATTTTGCGAGTCGGTACCGACTCGCAATATGTGTTTCAGCATCGCGTGTGGGCATTAGCGCCTCGCAAACGGCGTTTTTCGCTGTTTGCGAGGCGCTAATGCCTTCCTACATCTGGCCCTAGGTCTTCTTTGTATATGTTAATGTGCTGATGCCTTGATAAAGCCAATAGGCTTCCTGCTTTTAACATTTTGGTATTCTGACCCTTTGACAAAGCCAGTACGGACTGCCTTGCTTAAAAATACACCCTTTATTTTGTTACATGACATAGTAAGCCATGCGCTGCAGCTGTGAGTGGCAGGAAGTGGGCACTCGGAGGAGTTCAGAGCAGGGCCTGGCGGCAGGCCAGCTTTAACTCAAAAGATCAGTGTTTTTACTTTCATATATGCGTAGTTCCGATGTCATCAAGGGGAGTTTCATCCTGTTTTCTATTTAAAAACTCTTACATTCCTTACCAACATTTAAGATGGTGAGTCTACAGAATATCATTCTTCTGATAGCACCTTGTATACTTTTAGCGTCTTTAAGTCTCCTAGATGCATCTTTGCATATCACGATTGTTAGACCTGACAGCCTTAGGGTGGTCACCCCTAACTTTTTTCCTGCCTCCCTCCACTTTTTAGATACTGTTTTTGCTGGTTTTAAGACTCTGCACACTTTACCACTGCTAACCAAGGCTAAATTGCTTATGCTCTCTCCCATTAAACATGGTAGCATTGGATCATACCCAACTGGACAAATTAATTTACTCATAAATCCCGAGTAGAGTGCACTAAATGTGCACAGGGGCTGTAGATTAAATGCTACTAGTGGTCCTGCAGCACTGATTGTGCCACCCACTTAAGTAGCCCCTTAACCTTGTCTCAGGCCTGCCATTGCAAGGCCTGTGTGTGCACTTTCACTGCCAATTCGACTTGGCATTTAAAAGTACTTGCCAAGCCTAACACTCCCCTTTTTCTACATATAAGTCACCCCTAAGGTATGCCCTATGTAACCCATAGGGCAGGGTGCTGTGCAGGCAAAAGGCAGGACATGTACCTGTGTAGTTTACATGACCTGCTAGTGTAAAACTCCTAAATTTGTTTTTACACTGCTGTGAGGCCTGCTCCCTTCAAAGGCTAACACTGGGTCTGCCCTCATACATTGTTTGAGTGGTAGCTGCTGATCTGAAAGGAGTAGGAAGGTCATATTTAGTATGGCCAGAATGGTGATACAAAATCATGCTAACTGGTGACATTGGATTTAATATTACTATTTTAGAAATGCCACTTTTAGAAAGTGAGCATTTATCTGCACTTAAATCTTTCTGTACCTTACAATCCACTTCTGGCTGGGTTTAGTTGACAGCTCCCTTGTGCATTCACTCAGACACACCCCAAACACAGGATACTTAGCCTCACTTGCATACATCTGCATTTTGAATGGGTCTTCCTGGGCTGGGAGGGTGGAGTGCCTGACACTTGCATGTCAAAGGACAGTAGCCTGCCCTCACACAAAGGACTGCCACACCCCCTATTGGGACCCTGGCAGACAGGATTGAACTGAAAGGGGACCTTGTGCACTTCTAAGCCACTCTTTGAAGTCTCCCCCACTTCAAATGCACATGTGGGTATTTAAACAGGGCCTCTGCCCCACCAACTCAGACACTTCCTGGAGAAGAAACTTGAACCAGAACCTGCATCCTGCCAAGAAGAACTGCCTGGCTGCCCAAAGGACTCACCTGTATGATTTCTGTGAAGGACTGCTGCCTTGCTGTTGCCCTGCTGCCTTGCTGCTCTCTGGCTTTGGTGAAGACGTGCTCTCCAAGGGCTTGGATAGAGCTTGCCTCCTGTTCCCTGAAGTCTCAGGACGAAAAATACTTCAGCCCTCATTATGTACATGGCGGTTCAGACCGCCATGCCGGCGACGGCGGAAAAGACCTCCACCGGTTCATAATGACCCCCTTCATCTCTACAAGAAGGACTCCTTGTGCGGCGAAATTCGACGCTCAGCCTGCCAGAAATGACGCACAGCCTGCACTGCAGTGAAAATTTCACTGCACGCCAAACTGGAACGATGCAGCCCGACTTCGCAACGAGAAGATCGACCCAGCACCAGCGTACCGACCGGGAATTCAACGCACAGCCCACTGAATCAACGGACAGCCAAGCCGGAACGACGCAGCCCGTTTTTCAGAGAGGAATCAACGCAGCTCCTGCCGTGCGGTAGAAAATTTTACGCAACACCCACCGAATCGATGCAGCTCCTGTGACTTCATCCTGCCAGTGCAGGAAATCCACACATCGTCCCCAGGGCATCTGAAAACCCCTCAACCTGAAGAGGATCCACGATGGAGTGCCAGAAATCGATGCACAGCTGTCCCTGTGTGAAAACTAAACGATGCATTGCCGTGTGCGGACCGAGAAATCAACGCACACACCCTTTGTTTTCACGCATCTCCTCCTCTGCAGTTCTTTGCAGAGATTTTGCACACGAGCCAGGTACTTTGTGCTTTAAAGAGACTTTGATTACTTTTAAAAGACTTAAGACACTTTGGGGGTCATTCCGACCTCGGCGGTCTTTTCAATCGACCGCCGAGGGACCGCCGTACGGAAGACCACCAGTGCTGGCGGTCTTCCGCATGGGCCATTCTGACTGGTGGCAGCGATCCCCCCGTTTCCGGATGAAGAGCCGCCAACAGCCATACTGGCGGCAGGCGGGGAAGTGGAGGTAGCTCCACCTCCACCGCCACGCCAACAGAACACCGCCCAGCGAATCACGACCTGTGATTCGCTGTGGCGGTGTTCTGTTGGCGTCGCGGTGTCAGCGGAGCTGCCCGTTCCCTCCCGGAGGATCACCAGGAACAGGTAAGGTGATCGTCCGCTAGGGAAGGGGGGTGGGGGGGTGTTGTGAGTTGTGTGCGTGCATGGGGGTGTGCATGTGTGTATATTGAGGGGGCGTGTGAATGCGTGCATGAATGCGGGGGGTGTGTGTATGTGCATGATGAATGCGTGCATGAATGCGGGGGGTGTGTGTATGTGCATGATGAATGCGTGCATGAATGCGGGGGTGTGTTTGTATGTGCATGATGAATGCGTGCATGAATGCAGGGGTGTGTGTGTATGTGCATGAATGCGTGCCTGTATGTGTGTATGTGTGTGTATATGGTGGGGATCGGGGTGGGGGACTGGGTTCCTGCAACCTTTTGGGAGTGGCAGGGGTGGTGGGGGGGGTAGGGGAGGGAGTCGGGTGGGGGTTGGGGGTGGGGGAGACCCCTATCAGTGCCAGGGAAGGGATTCCCTGGCACTGATAGTGCTTACCGCCATGGATTGAATGGCGGTCCCCAACCGCATGAAATCCATGGCGGTAAGCCGGGTCAGGCGGGTTGGAATACCGCCGGCGGTATGTGACGACCGCCGGGCTGGAGACCCAGGCCTCCATCCCGGCGGTCGTTACCGCCGTGGCGGTCGGAACGGTGAAGCGGCGGCTGACCATGGCGGTAACCGCCATGGTCAGAATACATGAAAAAAGACCGCCAGCCTGTTGGCGGTCTTACCGCCGCTTCACCGCCGACCGCCATGGTCAGAATGACCCCCTTTGTATCACTTTTACAGTGATATCTCAACATATACTTATTGCATTTTAATCGTTTTGACCTGCATTTATCCAGATAAATATAATATATTTTTTCTAAACACTGTGTGGTGTATTTTTGTGGTGCTATATGGTGTTATTGTATGATTTATTGCACAAATACTTTACACATTGCCTTCTTAGTTAAGCCTGACTGCTCAATGCCAAGCTACCAGAGAGTGGGCACAGGATAATTTGGATTGTGTGTGACTTACCCTGACTAGAGTGAGGGTCCTTGCTTGGACAAGGGGTAACCTGACTGCCAACCAAAGACCCCATTTCTAGCATTGGTGATCAGTGGTGAGGATAGGACTTGTATTTGTGCAGTGACATATACAGTAGCTAAGTATTTCACTACCTACCCACAGTTGAATGTCAACTTGATTTTTTTATCTCTTTCTGCAATTTCGTATTTCCTGACAATTTTTAACTAGAATCGTCACTCAACGTGTCTCTGGTGGCTGGGTCTCAAGCTGGAGATTTTGATCTAGCCCTGCTAGAGACATACTGTCAAACAGCTGAAAGAGTTCTGCAGGGATATGGGAGTACCCACCCAAGGTGCCTCCAGAAAGGAGGAATTTCAAATGGCGCTGAGGGCCTGGGCAGAAGCCCATTCAGAGGAGGATGCTGAGGAGGAGGGTCCAGAGGATGGCCCCTCAGAGGATTTTTTTCCATCAGTGGATGATGTTACCACTGCAATTGTGCCCCCTGCCAAACCAGGGAGCAGTGTCTCTGATCAAGGCCTGACTGCAGAGGAAAGGAGAGAGGAGAGAGAGTTTCAATCACAAATGGCAAGGTTGAAAATTGAGGCTCAACAGGAGGAAAGGAGGGCAGAGAGAGAAGCCAAACAAGCAGAAGCTGAAAGAGCAGCCACGCAGATTGAAGCTGAGAGAGCTGAAGCTGCAGCTGAGAGAACCGTGGCTGAGAAGAAACCTTTGTTGGCTCATGAACTGAGTCTCAAGGAGCTGGAGATCAAGGCGCGACAGTCTGAGTCCAGCAGTGATGGTATCAGCATACATGCAGGACCTGTTGAGGAGAAAAATGTTTGTATACCCAAGAATGTGGTGCCAAGTTTTGAGGTGGAAGATGACATTGACTAGTGGTTGGCTGCCTATGAAGTTGCACTAAAGGCCCATGGGACCTCTGAGGAGCAATGGGGGGGCGGCCTTGTGGTTTTATGTACCAGCAGTGGGGAGATAACTTAAAGATAAGGAACTCTCAAAAGGCCCCCAAAACAATTCCGGGGGGGGGGGGAGGGGGGGCGGTAACCATTCCCCCTTTAGATTTGGGAAGAAACCAGGGTTCTTTGACAGAAAGATAGGGAAGTTCATCCCCAAATGCTTAGAGTGCTTCCAGCATGGACACATTAAAGGCGACTCCCAGTGTTCCAAGAGAGCAGAGTCCACCACTGGCCAGACACCTGGGCTGGCTAGTGTAGCTCTTGGGGGGAGATAGTACCAGTTAACTTTGGGGGGCAGACAGAGGTGTCCCCAGTATCCCTGGGGGGTAAAGAGATGGTGCCTAAAACCCACATGCCTGCAAATACTTCAAAGTATAGGCAGCGAGTCACCATTGATGGACAAAGCGTGGATGCTCTGCGTGACACAGGAGCCAGTATGACTACTGTCAAGAGTCAGCTGGTGTCAGCAGAGCAGCTAGTCCCTAATACATTCCACCAGGTCATAGTCGCTGACAATCGTGAGAGTCACCTACCAGTGGCTCTGGTTCCCTTTGAGTGGGGCGGGTCTCTGGTACTCTGAAAGTAGCTGTGAGTCCTGCCATGCCTGTAGATTGTCTGTTAGGCAATGATCTTGAGTATACTGCCTGGAAGGAGATAGAGCTCAGATCCCACCTGGAGATGTTAGGTTTGCCTGAGTGGGTCTGCATGACCACAAGGTCCATGGCTGCCTGGGAAGGGAGTCAAGGGTGCCTGGAGCCTGGAACAATGGCCCTGACAGCTGCAAAGAGGAAGGGCAAGAGGCGCAGGAAACCCACCTCAGATGTTCCCACGGTGGTGGACAGGGCCCCTGAGGAGGAGGAGTAGGCCCCTGAGCCAACTGGAGAGGACATGGCTGACCTGGGCAACCTGCCTGAACTTGCTGGCTGGCAAGTTGAGGGTGGGCCAACCAGCGCAGAATTCTGCAAAGCGCAGAAGGAATGCCCCACCCTTGAGGGTCTGAGGCAACAGGCCACAGCCCAAGCAGCTGGTGAAGCCTCTGGCAATCACCATATCTACTGGGAGAATTATCTCCTTTACAGTGAGCCTAAGGTTCCGGCCATTGGGGAAGCACGTGTGCTGGTGGTCCCCCAGTGTTACCGGGCCTTCGTACTGGGTCTGGTTCACGACATCCCCCTGGCAGGACATTTGGGCAAAGACAAGACCTTTGCCAGGCTTGTCACCCACTTCCATGGGCCCAGAATGCAGTAGCCTCAGATAATTTCTGTAGGGCCTGCCCCACCTGCCAGGCTAGTGGGAAGACAGGGAAAAGGCTTAAGGCCCCCCTGATCCCACCCCCCATCATTGGCACCCCCTTTGAAAGGGTGGGCATCAACGTCATTGGTCCCTTGGACCCCAAAACTGCCTTGGGCAACAGGTTTATCCTGGTTTTGGTGGACCATGTCACCCGCTATCCAGAGGCAATCCGTCTGAGAACCGTGACTGCACCGGTGGTGACCAGAGCCCTGATGGGAATATTTACCCATGTGGGATTCCCTAAAGAATTTGTGTCTGACAGAGGCACAAATTTCATGTCTGCGTACATGAAGTCCATGTGGGATGAGTGTGGGGTGCCCTACCGGTTTACCACCCCTTATCATCCTCAATCGAATGGGCTTGTTGAGAGATTCAACAAGACCCTTAAGGGCATGATCACAGGCGTACCTGAGGCCATGAGGCATAAGTGGGACGTCCTCTTGCCATGCCTGCTGTTTGCTTATAGAGAGGTGCCCCAGAAAGGGGTGGGGTTTAGCCCCTTTGAGCTTCTCTATGGTCACCCTGTCAGGGGATCGCTAAGCATAGTCAAGGAGGGCTGGGAGAAATCTTCCAAGACACCTCCCCAGGATGTGGTCAGCTACATGCTGGCCCTCTGCAACCAAATCCAAACCTTTTGGAAGCAGGCCAAGAGTAACCTTGAGGCTAGTCAAGAGGTGATGAAGGAGTGGTATGACCGGAAGGCCACTCTGGTTGAGTTCTCACCTGGAGACAAGGTTTGGGTAATGGAGCCAGTAGAGTCTAGAGCTCTCCAGGACCGCTGGTCTGGCCCATTTCAGATTAAGGAGCAGAAGGGGGTGGCCACTTACCTAGTGGACCTCAAGACCCCTAGGCACCCCCTAAGGGTTCTCCATCATAACAGAGTCAATCAATCAATCAATCACAAAAATGTGTAGAGCGCGCTACTCACCCGTGAGGGTCTCAAGGCGCTTGGGGGGGAGGTTAAGGGGGTGGCAAGGAGGGTCACTGTTCGAACAACCATGTCTTGAGGTTCTTTCTGAGGAGCAGGAGGTCTATGGTTTTGTGAAGGTTGGTGGGGAGGGAGTTCCAGGTTTTGGGCGTGAGGTAGGAGAAGGACCTGCCTCCTGTGGTGGTGCGTTGGATGCGGGGGACTGTGGCTAGGGCGAGGTCGGCTGATCGGAGGTTGAGTGTGGGAGTGTGGAAGTTCACTCTTTCGTTGAGGTAGGTTGGGCCGGTGTTCTGGAGGGATTTGTGTGCTTGGATGAGGATCTTGAATGTGATTCTCTTGTCTATGGGGAGCCAGTCAAGGGATTTGAGGTGTGGTGAGATTCGTTCGTGGTGGGGGAGACCAAAGACAAGGCGTGCGACTGTGTTCTGGATTCTCTGGAGTTCGCATTTGAGTTTGAGTGTGGTGCCGGCGTAGAGGGCGTTACCGTAGTCTAGTCTGCTGCTGATGAGTGCATGTGTGACTGTCTTCCTGGTCTCTGGGGGAATCCATTTGAAGGATTTTTTTAGAGTGCAGAGTGTGAGGAAGCAGGAGGAGGTTAGAGCATTGATTTGCTGTGTCATGGAGAGGGAGGGGTCCAGGATGATGCCGAGGTTGCGTGCGTGGTTTGCAGGGGTGGGTGTGAGGCCTAGGGCGGTGGCCCACCAGGAGTCATCCCATGTGGTTTTGTTGGGGCCAAAGATGATGATTTCGGTTTTGTTAGAGTTAAGCTTGCAGTGGTTAGATGACATTCAGTTGGCGGTGTCGAGGAGAGCAGCGTGTATGTTGGTTTTGGCGGTGGTGGGGTTGCGGGTGAGGAAGAGGATGAGTTGGGTGTCATCTGCGTAGGAGAGGATAGTGATTCTGTGTGATCAGAGGATGTTGGCTAGGGGGATCATGTAAATGTTGAAGAGTGTGGGGCTGAGGGAGGACCCTTGGGGGACTCCGCAGATGATCTTGGTAGCGGTGGAATGGAAAGGTGGAAGGCGGACTCTCTGGGTCCGGTTGGTGAGGAAGGAGGTGAGCCAGTCTAAGGCTTTGTGGTGAATTCCTATGTTGTGGAGGCGTGTGCGGAGTGTGTGGTGGCAGACAGTGTCAAAGGCTGTGGAGAGGTCTAGGAGGATGAGTGCGACGGTCTCGCCTTTGTCGACTTTGGTCCTGATGTCGTCAGTGCATGCGATGAGGGCAGTTTCCGTGCTGTGGTTCTTGCGGAACCTGAATTGTGGGGGGTCAAGAGTGTTGTTTTCTTCGAGGAAGTGGGATAGGCGGGCGTTGACTCGTTTCTCGGCAACCTTGGCAGGGAATGGGAGGAGGGGGATGGGGCGATAGTTGGAGAGGATCTCCGGGTCAGCTTTGTTTTGTTTTAGGAGAGCGGTGATTTCCGCGTGCTTCCAGGGGTCTGGGTAGGTGGCGGAGTCGAAAGAGGAGTTGATTATGTCACGGAGTATGGGGGCGATGGTTGGGCTGGCTTTGTTGTAGATGCAATGTGGACAGGGGTCGCAGGGGGATCCGGAGTGGATGGAGTTCATGTTTTTTTCGGTTTCTTCATGTGTGGTGGGGGCCCAGGTGGTGAGTGTGGTGGGAGGGTCATGAGTGGGGGTTGAGTTGGGTGAGTGAGGGGTGTGTGTGGTGAGTGTGTGTGGTATGAAGCTGTTGTGGATGTCCAGGATTTTGTGGTGGAAGTGGTATGAGAGGGCGTCACAGAGGGGCTGTGTGTGTAAGGGGTCTATGTTGCTGGCTTTGGGTTTGGCTAGTTCATTAATGATGGTGAAGATTTCTTTGCTGTTTTGAGAGTTGTTGTCAAGGCATGTGTTGTAGTGATCTCTTTTGGCGGTGCGTATGAGTTGGTGATGGGTGCGAATGGTGGCTTTGAGGGTGGAGAAGTTGGTTGTACAGGGTTCTTGTCGCCATATTTTCTCCGCTTGGTGGCATGTGCGCTTGGAGTCTTGGAGTTCGGGGGTGAACCATGGGGCATTCTTGATGTTGCGGGTGGCGATGTGTTTTCTGACGGGGCTAGTGTGTCTGCGCAGGTAGTGATCCATTTAGAGAGGTTGTGTGCTCCTGTGTTGGGGTCGTTGGTGTGGGGCGGTTGTGAGCCAGTTTGGAGTTCAGGCGTTCTGTGGGGATCTTGTCCCATATGTGGTAGGGTGAGGTGTGTTGATGGTGGTTTGTGGGGGGTTTGGTGAAGGAGAAGTGGACGCAGTGGTGGTCAGTCCAGAGGAGTTCGGTGGTGTGGGTGTAGGCTATGTGTTGGCTTGAGGTCAAAATTGCGTCAAGCGTGTGTCCTGCTGAGTGGGTGGGTGCGGTGACCAGTTGTTTGAGTCTGAGGTTGGTGAGGTTGTCTATGAGGGAGGTAGAGTTGTGGTCTTGTTGGTTCTCCAAGTGAAAGTTGAAATCACTGAGGAGGATGTAGTCTGTGGAAGTGGGGGCGTGCGAGCTGATGGTGTCGGCGATGGTGTCGCAGAAGGCGGGGCGTGGTCCTGGTGGTCTGTAGATTAGTGTACCTCTAAGGGTGGAGTTGTTGTTAATGTGGATCAGGAAGTGCATGTGTTCTGTGTTGTCAATAGTGTCTTGGGAGCTGGTGGTGACTTTGATGGTGTCCCTGTGTAGGATGGCGAAGCCACCACCTGGCCCGTTGAGGCGGTCTTTGTGTTGGAGTTTGTATCCCTTGGGGGTGGCAATGGCTATGTCGGGTTAGGAGGAGGGGTTGGTCCAGGTTTCCATGAGGAAGGCGATGTCAGGTAAGTGTGATGTGATAAGGTCCCAGAGTTCTATGGCATGTTTGTGAAGGGAGCGGGTGTTGAGGAGCAGGCAGTTGAGGTGGTTGTGGTGGGTGGTGTTGGTGTGGTGCATGAGGGTGTTGTTGCTGGTGTGTTCTGGTTGTGGGGTGGTGTGCTGTGGGGCTGGGTGGTGGGGGTGGGGGCAGAGCAGGTGTGTATTGCATTGGGGGTGTTGTGTTTGTTGTCGGGGGTCGCTATGGTTGGTGTATGGTGTGAGAGATGAGGAGCAGGAGAAGTGACAGGTGTGGCAGGTGAAGGGGCCATGAGTGTGTGTGGGGCTGAAAAGGCTGCAGGTGGGGCGAAGCCCTAGGTTGAGTGAGTGGAGGGTGTGGGGGGAGTAGATTTGTCTGAGGGGGCCAGGGGGACTGGCGCTGGGCGCGCTCTTGGCGCAGACGGGTGCAGACGGGCTTGCCATTGGCGCGCCTTCGGCGTGCCGTGGCTGCCATAAATGGGGAGGAGGGAGGGAGTGGCAGCTGGGAGGCGGGAGGTCTGGGCGAATGGGAAGGCTGGAGGGTGCGGCCACAGGGATTAGCAGCGGAAAGGGAAAACAGAGGAGAAAGGCAAAAGGACGGTGAGGAGGTGGGGGGAGGTGGGAGGGGCCACGGGGATTAGCAGCGGCAAGGTAAAACAGGGGAGAAAGGCAAAAGGACGGTGAGAAGGTGGGGGAGGCGGGAGGGGCCGCGGGGATTAGCAGCGGCAAGGGAAAACAGAGGAGAAAGGCAAAAGGATGGTGAGGAGGTGGGGGGAGGTGGGAGGGGCCGCGGGGATTAGCAGCGGCAACGGGATTTGCGGGAGAGGAGAACAGATGGAGAAGGAGGTGGCGAAGGGCGGTGGCGCGGGGCGGCGGCGCGAGGAGCGACCTGCCTGCTGGAAGCAGGGTCAAGGGTTGCTCCTCGTTATTGCGCTGTGGCTGCCATAAATGGGGAGGAGGGAGGGAGTGGCAGCTGGGAGGAGGGAGGTCTGGGTGAATGGGAAGGCTGGGGGGGTGGGGCAGCGGGGATTAGCAGCGGAAAGAGAAAACAGAGGAGAAAGGCAAAAGGACAGTGAGGAGGTGGGGGGAGGTGGGAGGGGCCACGGGGATTAGCAGCGGCAGGGGATTTGCGAGAGAGGAGAACGGATGGAGAAGGAGGCGGCGAGGGGTGGCGGCACGAGGAGCGACCTGCCTGCCTCTCAAACCTCATTTTGAGAGGTCTGAGGTCAGTATGGTCCTTGTGACAGATGAGGGCACGGAAGAGGAGAGTGAACCTCTCCCCGACCTCCTCTCTGCCAAAGAAGGTGATGGGTCAGTGGAGGGTGTCAATCTCTCTGACTCCCTGACTCTAGATCAGAGAGGAGACTGCTATGATTTGTTGGAGCAGTTCTCTTCCCTGCTTTCCCTTACTGCTGGACTCACCTATCTGTGTGTCCATGACATTGACACTGGAGACAGTCCCCCTGTAAAGAACAAAATGTACAGGTTGTCAGATAAGGTGAAGGCCAGCATCAAGGAGGAGGTCTCCAAGATGTTGGCCCTAGGGGTTATTGAGAACCCTGGGCCAGCCCTGTGGTGCTGGTACCTAAGGCTGCTGCCCCCTGGTGCAAAGCCAGAACTCCGGTTCTGTGTGGACTACCGGGGCCTCAACTCAGTCACAGGGACTGATGCTCACCCCATCCCCCAAGCTGATGAGCTCATGGACAGGCTAGCCGCTGCCAAGTTCCTGAGTACTTTTGATCTCACATCAGGGTACTGCCAGATCGCCTTCACTGAGGGGGCTAAAGAGAGATCTGCATTTTCCACACCTGATGGACATTACCAGTTCTGGGTGATGCCCTTTGGGTTGAAAAATGGCCCGCTACCTTCCGGTTGGTTAACGGGGACATAGCTGGCAAGGATGCCTACTGTGCAGCCTACCTAGATGACATAGCTGTCTATAGTTCCAGCTGGGAGGAACACCTGCTCCACCTCAGGGAGGTGCTTCAGGCTCTGCAAAAGGCAGGCCTGACCAGCAAGGCTAGTGAGTGCCAGATTGGGCAGGGTTCCATGGTGTGCTTGTGACACCTAGTAGGTGGTGGCAAGGTGCAGCCACTCCAGGCCAAGATTGAAACTATCAAGACCGAGACCGAGACCAAGACCGAGGTAAGCGCCTTCTTAGGCCTCACTGGATACTGCCGTAGGTTTGTGAAGGGCTATGGTACCATTGTGTTACCCTTGACAGAACTAACTTCCAAAAAGCAACCTAGGTTGGTGAATTGGACAGAGGCTCAAGGCCCCTGACTACTCCCAGGGCTTGCCAGAAAGCCTTTGACTACCTGAAGGAAGCCATGTGCACGGGCCCGTGCTCAAGGCCCCTGACTACTCCCAGGAATTTATTGTGCAGACAGACGCTTCAGAGCACGGCATAGGGGCTGTTCTAGCACAGCTAAATGAGGAGGGCTTAGACCAACCAGTAGTCTTTATCAGACGGGAACAGAAGTGAAGTGCTATTGAGAGAGAAGCATTTGCTGAGGCCTGGGCACTGAAGAAGCTGAGACCATACCTATTTGGGACTCACTTCCAGGTTCAGACAGACCACAGGCCCCTCGGATGGCTCATGCAGATGAAGGGTGAGAATCCAAAACTCTTGAGGTGGTCTATTTCCCTACAGGGGATGGACTTTACGGTGGAGCATCGCCCGGGAATTGACTACGCCAACACTGATGTTCTCTCCAAATACTTCCGCCTTAGTGATTAGATCTCCCATGAGGTTGGGTAGCTCACCCGACTTTCAGCTGGGGGGACACATGTTAGACTTGACAGCCTTAGGGTGGTCACCCCTAACTTTTTGCCTGCCTCCCTACACTTTTTAGATACTGTTTTTGCTGGTTTTAAGACTCTGCACACTTTACCACTGCTAACCAAGGCTAAATTGCATATGCTCTCTCCACTTAAACATGGTAGCATTGGATCATACCCAAATGGACAAATGAATTTACTTATAAATCCCGAGTAGAGTGCACTATATGTGCACAGGGGCTGTAGATTAAATGCTACTAGTGGTCCTGCAGCACTGATTGTGCCACCCGCTTAAGTAGCCCCTTAACCTTGTCTCAGGCCTGCCATTGCAAGGCCTGTGTGTGCCATTTCACTGCCAATTCGACTTGGCATTTAAAAGTACTTGCCAAGCCTAAAACTCCCCTTTTTCTACATATAAGTCACCCCTACGGTATGCCCTAGGTAACCCATAGGGCAGGGTGCTGTGTAGGCAAAAGGCAGGATATGTACCTGGGTAGTTTACATGTCCTGGTAGTGTAAAACTCCTAAATTCGTTTTTACACTGCTGTAAGGCCTGCTCCCTTCATAGGCTAACATTAGGGCTGCCTTCATACAGTGGTAGCTGCTGATCTGAAAGGAGAAGGAAGGTCATATTTCGTATGGCCAGAATGGTGATTCAAAATCCTGCTGACTGGTGAAGTTGGATTTAATATTACTATTTTAGAAATGCCACTTTTAGAAAGTGAGCATTTCTCTGCACTTAAATATTTCTGTGCCTTACAATCCACTTCTGGCTGGGTTTAGCTGACAGCTCCCTTGTGCATTCACTCAGACACACCCCAAACACAGGATACTCAGTGTCACTTGCATACATCTGCATTTTGAATGAGTCTTCCTGGGCTGGGAGGTTGGAGTGCCTGACACTTGCATGTCAAAGGACAGTAGCCTGCCCTCACACAAAGGACTGCCACACCCCCTACTGGGACCCTGGCAGACAGGATTGAACTGAAAGGGGACCTTGTGCACTTCTAAGCCATTCTTTGAAGTCTCCCCCACTTCAAAAGCACATTTCGGTATTTAAACAGGGCCTCTGCCCCTACCAACTCGACACTTTCTGGAGAAGAAACTTGAACCAGAGCCTGCATCTTGTCTGGAAGAACTGCCTGGCCGCCCAAAGGACTCACCTGTCTGCTTTCTGTGAAGGACTGCTGCCTTGCTGTTGCCCTGCTGCTTTCTGGCTCTGATGAAGAAGTGCTTTCCAAGGGCTTGGATAGAGCTTGCCTCCTGTTCCCTGATGTCTCAGGACCAAAAAGACTTCATCTCTACAAGAAGAACTCCTTGTGTGACGAAATTTGACGCACAGCCTGCCAGAAACAAGGCAGAGCCTGCACCGCAGTGAAAATTTCACTGCACGCCGAACCGGAACGATGCAGCCCGACTTTGCAACAAGAAGATCGACGCAGTGCCAGTGTAGCGAGCCGTAACAACGCAGCCCGACTTCCACAGAGAAATCGACCCAGCGCCTGCTGTGCGGTAGAAAATGTGACGCAACGCCCACCGAATCGACTCAGCTCCTTTAACTTTGTCCTGCCGGTGCAGGAAATCCACGCATCGTCCTCGGGGCATCTGAAAACCCCGCAACCCAAAGAGGATCCACAACTGAATGCCGGAAATCGATGCACAGCCATCCCTGCATGAAAACCAAATGACGCATCACTGTGTGCGGCCCGAGAAATCAACGCACACCCCCTATGTTTCCACGCATCTCCTCCTCTGCGGTTCTTTGCGGATATTTTGCACGCGAACCAGGTACTTTGTGCTTGAAAAAGATTTTGATTACTTTTAAAAGACTTAAGACACTTTATATCACTTTTACAGTGATATCTCAACATATACTTATTGCATTTTAATCGTTTTGACCTGCATTTATCCAAATAAATATATATCTTTCTAAACACTGTGTGGTGTATTTTTGTGGTGCTATATGGCGTTATTGTATGATTTATTGCACAAATACTTTACACATTGGCTTCTAAGTTAAGCCTGACTGCTCAGTGCCAAGCTACCAGGGGGTGGGCACGGGATAATTTGGATTGTGTGTGACTTACCCTGACTAGAGTGAGGGTCCTTGCTTGGACAGGGGGTAACCTGACTGCCAACCAAAGACTCCATTTCTAACACCGATTATTCTCCACTCTCAAAAATACCTAAAACCTTTTCTACTGGAAGACTTTTAGTGTTGGAGGATCATTATCAGTTTTGTGTGCTCTTCAGTCTGGCTGCTGCTCCAATAGTATTCAGCAAAATTGTGGCACAATTAGTGGGTGTCCTATATTCTCAAGGCTTGTTGGTGGTGTCCCCTTACTTGATTGACTGGCTAGTCAGTGCTTCATTTTTTTTAAGGGTCTGGAAGCAGTTCCACTGCTTTGCAATGGGCATGGGTTCCTCCTCAACGTGAAGAAACTACATCTTCTTCCTATCCTAGAGCTCTAATTCTTAAGGGTTCTATTCAGAACATATGTGGGTAAAGTTTTTCTTCCAGTTGCATGTCACAAGAAATTGATTTTGAGGGTAAAATCCTCACCTGCCAAGAAGCTCCAACAAGAGGATTGGTTAAGAGTGCTAGGGGACGTGGCAATAGCTCTACACTTGGTCCCTTGGTTATGCCTTCATCCTTACCACCTTATTCTTGATCTATTATCCCATTGGAATCCAGAGACAAAGAATTACAACATGATGGTGCAGATAACACACACAGGGTCACAGAAATTACAGTGTTGGACGATCCTGTCTCACTTGAATATCTTTGAGTCCTGCCCTTTCTGTGACAATAAACACAGATGTGAGCAGCATAGGATGGGGAATGACTATGATGGACCAGTCAGCTCAAGAACTGTGGTGTCCGGTGGAGCACAACTCATATTCCAATTGGAGAGAATTGACAGTAGTCCTCAAAGCTCTTCTGGCCTTTGCCCCGCACCTTTGTGACTGAGCAGTCCAAATACGAATGGACAATCAGGTCAGAAGGCTATATGTAAACCATAATTGGCAGAACAGATCAGAACTTGGGTCGAAGTGAATCTGGTATCTTCTGGTTCTTAACCTCTCTGATCACGTCTGTTTCCCCGAGGAGTTCCACAAATTACAGGAGAGATTCAGAACTACTTGGATAGATCTCTTCTTCTCTCATTAGCACTTCCTCCTACATAGATTCTGCACCCTCCAGCGTTGTTTGAAAGCCTGGAGAGTTGATGTATTGAGCTTCTATTGGCTTTTTCCCCCTTTTGCTCTCCTCCTCAGCTCTGTCTCCTCCTCCCACTGGCCTACTCTTAAAAAAGGAAAAGAAAACTTTTCAGTTTTCTTTTAGTAGTGCATCCTGTTTTCCTTTAAGAAAAATGGGCACCATTTAAAAAAAAAAAAAGATTGCTTTATTTAAAAGCAATCACAGACATGGTGGTCTGCTGTCCCCAGCAGGCCACCACCCCTGTGATTGTAGCCATTCACAGTGGATCGCAAATTGCGACCTGCCTCATGATTATTGATGAAGCAGGTCCCTTTGCGACCCACTGAGAATCGCTAACAATGTTAAACACACTGTTCTACATTTGATATTGCGACTCGCAATTTGCTAATTGGAAAACATTTGCAAATTGTGAGCTGCAATACCAAATGGTCTTACATCTGGCCCTCAGTTTCTTCTTCCTGTGAAGATCCTAGAATATTTGTGTGACTTTTTTTTACTGAGACTGGCCATTTCAACTTTATGCAGCCAATAGACAGCTATCGGAACAATCCGTGGTCCCTCTTTGTCATCCTTTGATGCCATGGCAGCTAGACCCCTTAGCAGTGTTCTTCTAAGTAGACTAGTGGTTCATTCTCAAGCCCCTTTTGGGATATATCCTTAGTCCTAATGTGCTTCAAGGTCCTCCTTTTGAACATCTTTATCAGCATCTTTGAAGCATTTGACTCAAAAGTATTTTTTTCCTTTCCCTGCTTCGGAACAGGAATTGTTGTGGCATTTCTTTTTGTTTCCAAAGAACAGCCTCTGTCAGGAAAGCTGATTCCTTACTTATCACCTTTGGCCTACCAATAAGGGTCATTGTTCTTCTACCACAACTTTAAGCAGGTGGGTGAGGATGCTGATTTCCACTGCATATCAGAAGGCAGGAGTTCCTTTTCCCTCTATCCTTTAGGGTCGATCCACTAGGGGTATAACCTTTGCTTGGGCTGCATTCAAATGGGGCTCTCTAAAAGACAGTGGTACATCAGCCACTTGGGCATCACCACATGCCTTTATTTCCCATTAAAGGTTAAGAATGGGAGAAGCAATTTCTTTAAGTTTTGGGAAAGCATTGACAGTAGCTCAACAGTAATTTATGTTGATGTCTTGAGTCAATACATTTTTTATTTTAGTGGTGCACAATTCTGATGTGATGTGAGTTCTTATAGCAAATTTTTCCGGAAAAATCTCATTTTCATTAGGACTGGGGTGAGGAAGACGTGTGAGGACTATAATACCTGAATTACTTATAGTGATCATCATTACGTCGTCTTCCTTGTCACGGTCCTTCCTTTTCCCTCTCTCCTTCAGAAGAAAAGAGGGAAGGGTAGAAAAGGGTGATTCTGTGGGAGAGTATGGTATGCCAAGAATCATTTTGTTAATACCTTTCTTTTAGGTCATATAGCAGGAGGTTCTGTGACCAGGCGTGGCTCCTCCATAGGTGCGAGGAGTGTCGCCCCCTGCCAGCAGCGGCAGCTGCAAACCTTTTCCCAAAATACGATCATAAACTGGGTTTATGATCGTGTTTGGGGGAAAGGGGTGGAGCCATGGGGGTGACGTGCACTGAGGGGTGGTGCACAGCAGTCCCTCTCAGAGCGCATGTGTGTTTGGCCGGCCGTCTCGGACCGGCCAAACACACATATGCACAGGGCTCTCTCCAGCCCAGCACAGGCTCCCAGCCAATCCTGACGCTGCTTTGAGCAGCGTCATGATTGGACGCAGGGCAGGCTGGGAGCCTGTGCCTGTAGCCATGAGGAGACGGAGCAGAGCGGATGGAGAGGCGCGCGGGAGACGGAGGTAAGCGGTTTTTTAAAATTATTATTTGTTATTTATTTTAATTATCTCCCCTCCCCCCCTTCTGTTAAGTGTGAGCCGCGACTGTCTGTGACATTCATGGCAGGAGGAGCTTGAAAAATATTTGTTTAGTAACATCTGTACAGAGGGACATGACTTTCATCTTCGTTAGGACTGTGAGGAGGAAGACTATGACTTGTAGTAATGAAGTTTACTGGTAAGTAATTCAGACAATACTAACAGTGCTGCACAAGTACAACACTATAGGAACCCCAATGATTACACTGCACACCTGAGCTGTAGCAACAATAGAACGGGCCTTACCAAGCCATTGAGACTGACCCCTGCCTAATGGTTTTCACAATTTCAGGCCGGATGCCAGCTCTGCAGGTGGGAAAAGCTCCATTCCCAAAACTCTGAGAGAGACGGGGATGCGAGACGTTGGAAGACGGGCATTCTGCCCCTTTTGGGCTGCTCCCCCATTACCCCACCTTTAAAGGAAGCCATTAGTCCCCAGAAGAGTCGGTAAAAGATTGTTGCACCAGAGCCTTGCATCAGCCTGCTGCGAGCCATTACTTGAACATGCTGCATATTTCCGGCCTCCAGCATTTAATACAATATTGAAAATCCCATTAACACACCAAAGCCCTTGCCTTTCTCTTTCTCATGCTGCTGCTGCAGAGATATTTTCCTATTACAAAAGTTGACAGGAGGTGAAGATAAAAAGCAGCAAATGTAAAAGAAATTGGAAATCGCTAATCTCTAATTTCAGCTCTCGAATAATTTGTTTAGCCCTTCAACCGATTAACATTGAAACTCTCAGAGATGGCGAGAAAGCACACTTCAACACTCTTTGACAAACCATATTCTTAACAACCTTTTAAGGGATTTTTAAAGCCAATAAATTCAACAAATGGTTGAAAGAAGATGATTAGGGCTGCTTTCTTTCATATCAAATGCTGCCTTATTCGCGGAGCGCCGAGAGACGGAGGCATTGTGTGTGGACTGTGACGGGGAGCAGCGACACTGGGCTGAAACTGAGACTTCAAATAATCTGCTTTAAAAAGTGCTGACTGTCTGATAACCGCAGCAGGCCCCACACCGCTCAGATATTTCAGAAGTAATTTATCACTGGCTCAGCTGAACGCTAATCAAGCTTTTTTTTAATCTTTTATTTATTTATTTTTCATGATATCTTCTAAAAGTTTCTGTGCTGTGGAGAGAAGCCTGGTGGATAAATGTGCGGAAATGAACAGAGAAGAGCTTCTGTGGAACCTTGTGTCACTGGAGCCAGGGTGTAACTGAGCAGCAGGGATAATCCTTTACTGCTGAGCTGCAGCACCAACTCATTTATTTTACAGGGGCAATAAGAGCTGTTTTATTATAGAACAGAGTCAAATACCTAATTGTGAAAGGATAGAAAAACCGGTCTAATAAAGAGTAGCGGCACCAATGACTATATTATACATGGGCAGTAGGAACTGATTTATTATAAGGCTGATAACTATCTTATTGTACAGGAACAATATCAGCACTTTTATTAAAAGGCTGCAGCACAATTACGGTATTATGCCAGGTCAGTAAGAGATGCTCTATTACAAAGCTGAAATGCAAATCAATTTATTATCCAGGGATAGCTGCAAGCGCTTGGTTATAGAGTTGCAGCACCTCTTAATTTTGCATTCAAGGACAGAAAGAGCATCATTGTTATAGAGCCACAGAACCAGCTGCTGTATTTTTCAAGGGCAGTAGAAACTGCTTTATTTTAGGGCTGCAGCACCAGTATCTATAACATTTAAGGACAGCAGAAACATAATTGTGATAGAAGTGCAGCACCAGTTGCTGTATTTTTTAAGGGCAGTAGAACCTGCTTTATTTTAGAGCTGCAGCACCAGTAGGTGTAACATTCAGGAAGAGTAGGAATATGATTGTTATAGAGGTGCAGCACCAATCACTGTGTTTTTCTTGAGCAGTAGAAAGTGTTGTAGGTTAGCGCTGCAGCACTTGCAGCCATAACATTCCAGGACAGTAGGACCATGATTGTTTTAGAAGGTGCAGCACCAGCTACTGTATTACACAAGGGTAGTCGAAGCTGCTTTTTTTTAATCGCTGCAGCACTAGCGGTACAATACATGGAGGGGACCCCCTCTCGGGCCTACCACCTGACACTTGTCAGACACAGTCGGTGTACTGAGCTGAGGGGGCCCCTGGAGCTGCGCCATTAACCCCCCAAACGCACTGTGGGAACTGCAGGGGCTGCTGGACTGTAGGAATATCATTGCTGCAGAAGTGCAGCACCAGTGAGCAGGACCAGGAGCTGTAACATTCAAGGATAGCAGGAAAATCATTGTTTTGGAATTGCACCAATTACTGTATTATACAAGGGTAGTAGAAACTGCTTTACATCAGAGCTATAGCACTAGTAGCCATAACAGTACAGGGCAATAGGAATATCATTGTTATGGAAGTGCAGCACGAGTTACAGTATTATACAAGGGCTCTGGATACTGATGTATTATAAAGCTGCAGCAGCAGTTACCTCTCTATATAGGGGCAGAGGAGATGGGTATTAAGAACTGCCTTATTATAAATTCACTCTAACTGTACAATAGGATGAATGTTATAATAGTGAAGTTGACCCAAACCCCTCTTATAAAGATCCAGTACGCACCACTTATCGAGGATGCTGGATCAATCTCTGTTCACAGAGTCACAGCACTTAACACAGGTGTTTCTCCTGCACAGGATGTAAGATTGGCATGTTTTTCTGTGGGTCACAATGCACATGCTAGGCAATGCATCTTACGCATCAAAAATTGCAGTGTGTCCACTGTTTTCTATCTGACACCCAATTTTCTTGAAGGTGCAAACATGATTTGCTGCTGTTGATATAAAGTGGTCCTGGGTAATGTTCAATATTTGATTATTTTCTCTTCTGCACTCTCTAGAAATAAGGTTTTGTATTTGGAAACTGTTGTAAGGTTTGTATTCTTGTTTTCCAAACAGTTCTGAGGGTTGGTGGCCGCTATTGTATGCAAATCTTCCCAGAAGTTCTTATAGTTTGATGACTCAGCCGACTCGATTCATTGCCCCAAACTCCTTGCATTCTGACAGTTTGGCTATCAGGGTCGGACTGGAAATCAAAAGCATTTTTAAAAAAGGTCCACATTTGAGGAAGGCGCAACAAGATCATGGTCCAAGTGGCATGATTATGTCATCGCACCCCATCCGGCTCAGAAAGCAGCCCTCTAACTTGCAGCCAACAGGGGGAGTGCCATACCTAACATGAATTTTCAGATAGGCTGTGTTTGGATGAGCGTACCCACTGCTAAAACAGACCTGAAAGAGTGAGGAACGCAGGTGTCTAAATTAAATGTGGGGCTTCCAAACATGCTCTGCTTTCAAAAGCGACCCTTCCGGTTGTCTGTGGGGCGGCAGGCATCTCTTCAAGCCTTCTTGGGCCTTGGGGTGGGATTAGGAGTGGGATGTAAATGGTCTGTTATTCCTTTTTGTCCCCCAGTTTCTGATGTCACGGGCATCAGTAACTCGATCGGTTGAGACGAGTAGCATAAATACTCCTATTTCATCCTTTTGTGGAATAACATGTTTACAACCGTTCTTTCCACTCAGATTCAGGCATCTTGCTACCCCCTTGCCGCTGGGGAAACAGAGACCCGTGTAATCCCAACGGGGCTGATGATTCACACTGCTGGTCTCATCGGGATTACAGGGGCGTTCAAAATGAGGCCCTAAGTATCCTCCGTGATGGAATAGATGAGTACAGAAAGGGCCTGATTCACAAAGGTAAACTTACACTTTGTGTAAGTTTCTGATTGTCATTCACAAAGAGATTTACAAGGAGTATCCTTACCAAAGCGGAGTCTCCACACATTTAAATATAGTTTTTTGTATGCAGAGGCTCCACATTCTTCAATATACTACTCGTAAATCCCGTTGTGCATAGCAAACAATCGTAATCTTACACAAAGTGTAAGTTTTCCTTGGTGAATCAAGCTCTCTGTGTTTAGAGCAGGTCCGCCCTTCAGTATGAAGGAAGGTTTCATGAAGCCTTATCTCAGGCTGGCAAGTGCAACAGCACTATGCGTAAGATATGTGAAGATCACTATCTAACTTTCTTAACCAGGTGCTGACATTAAAATTTACAAATATCCTTCCCAATGAGTATTCATAGCCTTTCAGTTTCCCGGGCCCCATGTCTGACTAGCACATCTGGCCCAGGTGCTTGCTTAATGTTCTGAGACCCGAGATACACATACGTAGAGATATGAAACCTTACCCCACCGGAGTACAGCTTGAGGTCTCTGTATGTCTTGAGGAATTAGAACAAAAAAACGTAGTACTGGGAAAGTGGCAGAGCAGATTACTATATGTGTATCTTTTAGGGTAGGCACCATCTTGGAGTAATGAGAAGAGTCCTACCTGCAGTTCAGATCAATAGATGTCCTGCTGCTGGAGGTGCATTCATTTGCCTTTTGTAACTGTTTGACATTTATAAAAATGTATTTTCTCAAGAAAAGTCAGGGTAAGCTTTTAAATTCCATTGATGGCTGAACTACATGTCCACCGGTAATGCTGGGCAATCAAGACATAGGCAGCCCTTATTGAGATGGATCTGTGGGGCAACAGTGAAATGCTCTGTGTCCAGTGCAAATGCTGACTCCTGCACACATTCATCAGTGACTGTACTTTGTATGCCTTACGTACAGAGCAGCAGTTTGCATGGTGTTAGTTTTACGTTTCAGTTGGACATAACATAAATACCTTTTTTAAAGAGCCATCAGTGGTCCTTTTTATTTGAGTTTCCTCTTGGCCAGGAGATACCTAGAACCTAACACCTTGATGCCAGTGCTACTGAGGCAACAAAGACAGTCAGCTTGTCACGTCATCAGAATTTAAGAAATAAACTATGATTTGGGATGATTATTGTTTAACCTGGCATCTTTTGACATGTCTCCCCCTTTCTTTTTGCCTTCTAACCTCCTCTTTTCATAGTATTCTGGACTCTGTTTTTGCTGGTTTATTGTCTCTGCCCACTTTACCACTGCAGACCACTGCTGAAGTGCAAGTGCTCCCTGTGTAAATTGTATTGGTGATTGCTTTATTCATAATTGGCATATTTGATTTACTAGTAAGTCCCTAGTAAAGTGCACTATGTGTGCCAGGGCCTGTAAATCAAATGCTACTTGTGGACCTGCAGCACTGATTGTGCCAACCATGAGTATCCCTGTAAACATGTCTCAGACCTGCCACTGCAGTGTCTGTGTGTGCATCCTTGCACTGCCAATTAGACCTGGCAAGTTTACCCACCAGACCCTAACCTTCCCTTTTACTACATGTATGTTACCCCTAAGGTATGCTTAGGTAGCTCCAGGGGCAGGGTGTAGTGTATTTAACAGGTAGGACATGTACTGGTGTGTTTTACATGTCCTGAGAGTGAAATACTGCCAAATTCTGTTTTCATTATTACAAGGCCTAGCTCTCCCATAGGTTGTCATGGGGACTGCCTTTAAATATCTTTCAAGTGCTCTTTCCCATTGGGAGCAGATAGAGATGTGGAGTTTGGGGTCTCTGAACTCACAATTTAAAAATACATCTTTTGGTAGAGTTGGTTTTTAGATTGTTTGAAAATGCCACTTTTAGAAAGTAGGCATTTTCTTGCTTAACCATTCTGTGCCTCTGTCTGCCTGTGGAATCCACATCTGGGTCAGACTGACAACAGGGCTGTTTGTGAATACACAAAGGGAGCTGAGGTGTGTCCTGCAGATCCTGATGAGTCTTCCTGGGCTAGAGTGGTGAGGGAGGAGCTGAGACCTGCACCTGAAAGGGTGGTGCCTGGCCTCACACAATGCAGTCACAAACCCCCTGGAGTGTGTCTGGAGCCAGGCCTGGGCAAGGCAGGATGTTGTGAACAACAGAAAATTTCCTTTCAGGTTTGCCTACTTCAATGGCAGAAATGAGTATAAATAGTGGACCCAAAACCCCAGACTTTTTGAACAATTCTGGATCAAGATGAACCTCTGCCAAGGAGAAAACTGAAGAGCTGGAGGAAGAGTACTGTCCCTGTTCTGTGTGTGCTTTGCTGGGTTGGCCTGCAGTTGCTGCTTCTGCCTTAAAGAGGACAAAGACTGGACTTTGCAGTGTATCCTGCTTGTGAAGTTTCTCCAAGGGATTTAAGTCGGGCTTGGCTCCTCTTGGAAGTCTCAGGGATATCAAAGACTTCAGAATCATCTGCCTACAGCACTGGGAACTGTGTGTTTTGTGCTGCAACAGAAGAAAAACCACCACAACGCCATCAACAACACTGCTGCCTGCCGCGGGCCCTGATGCCACCACACGGAGGAATGCCCCGCTTCTCACCTCAACCTGTTCTCACTGATGCCAACACCTGACGTCATCACCGAGCTGCTGCTTGCACCGTGATCTGTGGGCCCCACACTTGCTCACACCGCAGCCTTGGTATCCCCGACGATGCTGCACTACGCTGACACCAACACCACTGCCTGCACCGTGGCCTGGGGACACCGCTCTTGAGGTACATGAAGCACTTTCCCATCCCGCACAGCAGCCCTGGTCCACCGATGCCAGCACCATCGACTCCAGCATCGTCAAGAGATGCCTTGGCCTGCACTTTGACCCGTGGGTGCTGCACGGAGCCCACCCTGTGTCGTACCGCCACCTCGGGCTTACTGATGCCAGTGCTTCAGCAATGGTGATGCGGATGCCTGCAACGTGTCCTGGAAACACTGCATGTCACACACCCACACTTCACACTGCAGCCCTGATCTCGCCTTCACAGAGCCGCTGCCTGCACTTTGACCTGTGTGCACCGGATGTCACATCATCCCGCTTCACGCCGCAGCCCCGACGCCATCAACACTAGCGCTCCTGACTTGGTCATCAGTCTGGAGTTGGATCTGCAATGCATGTGACTTCAAGAGCCCGATGACCCTTGCATCAACCTCCACAGCCGATGCCTGCCGACGCTGCCCTTTGCATCTCATTGTGAGGATCCCGGTGCTCTACATTTCCAGGGTACTGTTTGCGGGTCTTCCCGACACTGTAGCTGGCCCACAACCTCACGGCCGGCCTGAACTGTTGGATTTGTTGTTCATGACGCCGTGATAGCTTCAGACAGAGCTACTGACTTCAAGGAACTGTATTTTTAAGTTAATGCTTGGAAAATTCATAACTTTATTAGTGTATGTTGGATTTTTCTGGTTTCAGTTTTGTTTTACACAGATCAATATTGGCTATTTCTTTAAAACTAGTGTGGTGTCCTTTTGTAGTGTTTTCACTGTATTACTGTGTGTTATCTGAAAATGCTTTACATATTGTTTCTGAGATAAGCCTGACTACTCGTGCCAGGTAGACAAGCTGGGTATCCCTGTTGCACTTACTAGAGTGAGGGTCCCTGCTTGCAGATTGTAAACTGACTGACTACTAGAGACCCCATTTCTAAAATAGGTTGTCAGCGGTGAGGATAGGACTTGCATTTGCACTTGATCTACAGTGATTGGGGTACAATGCTACCATATTGCAGACCACTACGTACCACATACAGGCTATTTGTTTTTGGATTTTTCCTTTGATCTATTTTTGGTCTTGAGTTCAAGTTAAGCTTCCTACTGCATCATGTCTCACTCAAGAGAATCATCAGTTACATTCCTGAATTTGGTTTTTGAGGAGGATAGGTTGGAAGCCTACACCGTGAAGGAACGGAAGTCAGTTTGCAAAAGCCTCAAATTCCAAGTTAGAGGCCACACCAAGAAGGAGGAGCTATAAAAGGCGCAGAGGGCCTGGGTAGCAGCCAAAAAATGCTAGTGGACATTCTGAGGATCCAATTGAGGAGAGTGTAGAGCCAAATCCAAGGGAAGATGTGCTGAGGGTGCAGGAGCTGCCAGCGGGGGAGGTACTCTCTGGGTCAGGCAGCACTACTGTTACCAAGGTTCTGACCCCAGACATCAGATAGAGTTGGAGAGGTTAAAAATGGAGGATCAAAGGGAAAAGCTAGCCATGGAGGAAAGGAAGATGCCTTTAATCCATGAGCTCAGAGTAAACGATCTGGATCAAAGGTGTAGATCCAGCATCAATGGTGGCAGCAATACCTCAGTACACTCAGATGGAATAGTACACATTTCCAAGAATGTAGGAATGGAGTACAAGAAGGGAGATGATATCCAGCCTTGTTTTCAGGAATATGAAGTATCTAGCTACATGAATGGGGTCCCTCAGAAGTATTGGGGAGCCGGATTGTGGAATCACTTCACTGAGAAGGGGAGCAACACCTTGTTAGCTTTGGGTAAGGGGTACAACCTCACCTATTCCGACATGAAGGAGGCCCTTCTCACTAGGTATGGTCTCACTCCTGACAAGTATAGGGATCAGTTTAGAGGACGTAAAAAAACGGATTCACAGATCTGTTGAGAATGTGTGGATTCTTTTTGCAGATCCACGAATGTTTAGGTGAGGGGCTGTAATGTTCCAGATTTTCAGGGGCTGTACAACTTAATTGCATGGAAACACTTGTCTATTCTTTGTTTTGCAGAGCTGTGCCAGCACTTGACTGAAAGTAAACTGACTGACCCCAGGAAGCTTGCCATGGGGGCGGGCCGCTGGGTGAGTACCAGGGTCCCCAGCAACAGAGTGGGGGGGCAAGGGTAAACAAAAGGAGTTCTCCAAAGGGCCCCAAGCTAGTACCCAGGGTAAAAATTCCTGCCCCCCAAGGAGATAAGAAACCATGGGTCTCTTCAGGGAAGCCTGCGGAGACAGGACCCCGTAAATGTTTTGCTTGTGACTAGGTGGGCCACATGAAGGGGGATCCCAAATGTCCCAAGTGGACACAGCCATCCACCAGTGGACAGACCAAGGGGTTGTCCAGTGTAGAGCTTGGTGAGAAGTTGGGCCCAGGTTGGTGTGGGGAACCAACTGAGATGACCCGTGTCTCACTAGGTGACAGTGAGAGGGTCCAGAGAAACCTAATGCCTGATAATACTAAAACGTACAGGCAGTGAGTGACCATCAATGGGCAGAGGGTAGAGGCTCTCTGAGATGCCGGTGTGACCATGGTCCGGTGTCACCGGGTGTCTGAAGAGCAGATAGTCCCTGGTGTATTCCACCAAGTAGTTGTACTGGACAACTCAGAGCTCCAGTGTAAGTTGGCCAGGTTCCCTTTGTGTGGGGTGGGGGGCTCTCAGGTTCCTTGAGGGTAGCTGTGAGTCCCACTAAGCATGTTAACTGCCTGCTGTGCAATGACCTGGAGACTTCTGCCTGGACAGAGGTGGAGCGCAGATCGCACTTGGGGATGTTGGGGTCGCCAGAGTGGGCATGTGTGACCACTCGAGCCATTGCAACCAGTCAGAGTGAACAGGTGGACCTGGAACCTGAAACATTGGCCCAGGTGCCTGCCAAGAGAAAGAGCAGGGGGCGTGGGAAACCAGCCCCTGAAGTTCCCACGGACCGGGAGGAGACTGACCTCAAGGGGGACGCCCCAGCACCTACAGGGGCACAAGTGGCCGAACTGGGAGACCTACCTGAGCTGACCCATTAGCAGCAAGAAGGGGGTCCCACAAGGGAGGGGTTCTGTGCAAAGCAGAAGGTGTGCCCTACTCTCATGGGTCTTAGGCAGCAGGCCGAAGATCAGGCAGCTGGCACTGAGCCCAAGAGTCACCTGACCTTTTGGGAGAATGGTCTCCTGTACAGCAAGCCTAGGGCTGCTGAGCCTGGAGCAACCAGTGTGCTGGTGGTACCCCAGCGCTTTAAAGCCTTACTACTGGGTTGGCTCATGATGTGTCTCTGGCAGGACATTTGGGGCAGGGCAAGACCTTTGACAGGCTTGCCATCCACTTCTACTGGCCCCAAATGAGAAATAATACTGATGCTTTTTGCTAAACTTGCCAAGCGAGTGGCAAGAGTGGAGGGAAATTTAAAGCTCCCCTCCAACTCTTCCTTGTTGTGAGCACATCTTTTGAGTGGGTGGGCATTGACATAATAGAGCCCCTGGACCCCAAGACAGTCCTGGGCAACAGGTTCATCCTGGTCTTCGTGGACCATGGCACTCTGTACCTAGAAGCTATCCCTCTGAGGACAGTGACGTCGCCCGTCTTGGCTCGGGCACTGATGGGGATCTTTATCCGAGTGGATTTCCCCAAGGAAGTGGTATCTGAATGGGGTACCAACTTTATGTTCATGTACATAAAGGCCATGTGGAATGGAGTGTGGAGTCAACTACAAGTTCACTACTCCTTACCACCCCCAAAGTAACGGGTTGGCTGAGAGATTCAACCAAACCCTGAAAGGCATGATTGAGGGTCTGTCAGATTCCATGAGGCATAAGTGGGACATCCTCTTGCCATGCCTTCTCTATGCTTACAGGGAAGTACCACAGAAAGGGGTTGGCTTTAGCCCCTTTGGCTGTTGTATCGCCAACCTGTGAAAGCCCTTCTGAGTCTGGTGAAAGAGGGCTGGAAGCAAGCTCCTAACATGTTACCCCAGGATGTATTTAGTTACATGCTGGCCTTCAGAAACCAGACTGCCCGCTTCCTGAAGGACATGAAACACTGGCACTACCAGAATACCACTCTGTATGAGTTTCAGCCTGGCCAGAAATTGTGGGTCATGACCCCAGTAGATCCCTGTGCTCTACAGGAAAAGTGGACAGGGCCATTTGAGGTAAAGGAGTGCAGGAGTGATGTCACCTACGTGGTGGACTTGCAGACTCCTAGGAACCCCTTGAGGGTCCTACATGTGAACTGCCTCAAACCCCACTTTGAGAGGTGTGAGTTAACCATGCTTCTGGCTACAGATTGAATGGAAGAGGAGAGTGAGCCTCTCCCCGACCTCCTGTCTGCCCAGCAGGATGGGTCAGTAGAAGGCGTGATCCTTTCCTCTTCTCTGATTCTAGATCAACAGAGTGACTGTCGCCAGTTACTGGGACAGTTTTGAACTCTGTTCTTACTCAGTCCAGGTGTCACCAAACTATGTATGCATGATGTGGACACTGAGCACATCCTGCCGGTAAAACACAAAGTTTACAGGTTAGCTGATAGAGTGAAGGCCAGCATCAAGGATGAGGTATCCAAGATGTTAGCTTTAGGGCTGATTGAGTACTCCAACAGCCTTTGGTCCAGCTCAGTGGCTTTGGTTCCTAAGGCTGCTGCACCTGATGCCATACCAGAACTTCGGTTCTGTGTGGACTACCGTGGGCTCAAGTCACTCACCAAGACTGATGCCCACCCTATCCCCAGAGCTGATGAGTTCATCGATCCGTCAGGAGCTGCCAAGTTCCTCAGCACGTTTGATTTATCGTCTGGATACTGGCAGATTGCCTTTATGGATGGGGTCCAGGAGATAATAGCGTTCTCAACACCAAAGGAGCAATTCAAGTTCTGGGCCATGCCCTTTTGGTTGAAGAACACCCCTGCTACCTTCCAGAGGTTGGTCAATCAGGTCCAGGCTGGGCTTGAGAACTTCAATGCCGCTGACCTTGACAACATTGCTGTTTTCAGCTCCAGTTGCGAGGACCACTTGAACCACCCCTGGGAAGTGTTGAAGGCATTGCAAGCCACAGGCCTTACTATCAAGGCCAGTAAGCGCCAGATAGGGCAGGGGTCAGTGGTGTACTTGGGGCACCAGGTAAGAAGCGGGCGGGTGGCACCTCTACAACCCAAGATTTACACCATTTGGGCCTGGTCACTCACTAAGACCTAGACAGAGCCTTCTTAGGGACACTACAGGAGATTCATCAAGTGCTATGACACAATTGTTGCTCATCTGGCAGAGCTGCCTTCCAAGAATAGGGCCTAGACCGACCTGTAGTCTTTCTTAGCAGGAGGCTACTCCCCAGGAATAGAAGTAGGATACAATTGAAAGGGAAGCTTTTGCTGTGGTGGGCACTGAAGAAGATAAGATCCTACTTGTTTGGGTCTCACTTCGGGTTCAGGCCGACTACAGGCCCCTCAGATTGCTAATGCAGATGAGGGGTGAGAACTCAAAACAATTGAGCTGGTCTATTTCCCTACAAGGGGGGGAGGGAAGGATTTTGCACTGGAACACTGCCTGGCACATAACACGCCAAAGCTGATGGTCTGTCCAGGTTATTTTGCCTTAGTGAGGAGAACTCCCAAGGAGCTGGGTAGTTCTCCCTATTCTTAGCTGTGGGGACATGTGTTGGACCTGGCACCTTTAGGTGTGTTTCCCCATGTCTTTTTGGCTTCTGATCTCCTGTTTTTATGGTATTCTGCACTCTCTCTTTTTGCTGGTTAATTGACTTTGCGTACTTTACCACTTCAGATCAGTGCTATAGTGCAAGTACTCCTTGTGTAAATTGTATTGGTGATTGGTTTATCCATGACTGGCATATTTGATTTACTAGTAACCACTTAGTTAAGTTTACTATGTGTGCCCTGGGCCTGTAAATCAAATGCTACTTGTGGGCCTGCAGCACTGATTGTGCCACACACATGAGTAGCCCTGTAAACATGCCTCAGATCTGCCACTGCAGTGTCTGTGTGTGCAGTCTTGCACTTCCAATTCGACCTGGCAAGTGTACCCACTTTCCAGGCACAAACCTTCCCTTTTACTACTTGTAAGTCACCCCTAAGGTAGGCCCCAGGTACCCCCATGGGCAGGACGCATTGTATTTAAAAGGTAGGACATGTACTGGTATGTTTTACATGTCCTGATAGTGAAATACTGCCAAATTCGTTTTTCACTATTGCAAGTCATATCTCTCCCATAGGTTAACATGGGGACTGTCTTTAAATATCTTTTAAGTGCAGTTTCCAATTGGGAGCAAATAGAGATTTTGTGTTTGGAGTCTCTGAACTCACAATTTAAATATACATCTTTTGGTAGAGTTGTTCTTTACATTGTCGGTTTGAAAATGCCACTTTTAGAAAGTGGGTGTTTTCTGGCTTAACCATTCTGTGCCTCTGCCTGCCTGTGGAATCCACATCTGGGTCTGACTGACAATTGGGCTGTTTGTGAATTCCCTCTAGACAGTGACACAAAGGGAGCTGAGGTGTATCCTGCATATCCTGATGAGTCTTCATGGGCTAGAGTGGGGAGGGGGTGCTGACACCCGCACCTGAAAGGGCTGTGCTGCCCTCACACAATGCAGTCTCCAACCCCCTGGAGTGTGTCATGGAGCAGGCCTGAGTAAGGCAAGATCTTGTGAGCAACAGAGACTTTCCTTTCAAGTTTGCCTACTTCAAAAGCAGAATTGAGTTTAAGTAGTGGACCCAAAACCCCAGACTTTTAGGATCAAGAGGAACCTCTGCCAAGGAGAAGAGCTGAAGAGCTGGTGGAAGAGTACTGCCCCTTTGCTGTGTGCTTTGCTGGGTTGGCCTGCAGTTGCTGCTTCTGCCTTAAAGAGGACAAAGACTGGACTTTGCTATGTATCCTGCTTGTGAAGTTTCTCCAAGGGATTTAAGTCGAGCTTGCCTTCTGTTGTAAGTCTCAGGGATATCAGACTTCAGATTCATCTGCCTACAGCACTGGGAACTGTTTTGTGCTGCAACAGAAGAAAAACCACCATGATGCCGTCAACGACGCCGCTGCTTGCATCGTGACCTGATGACGACGCACAGAGCTGTGCCCCTCTTCGCACCGCAACCCTGGCTTCCGCCAACAGTGCTTTAGCAATGCCACCTGCACCATTACGTGGAGACACTTCACATCGCACTGCCCGACTTCACATCGCAGGGCTGGTCTCACTGACACTACAGGATACAGTCCTTCAGCCGCTACCTGCATGTTGACCTGGGGACACCACACATCGCATCCTCCCACTTCGCACCGCAACATTGACGCCATCGTCACCAACGATCCTTACTTCGGCATCAGCCCGGAGTTCGACCAGCAACATGTGTGACTTCAAGGGCCCGACGACCCCTGCATCGACCTCCGGAGCCAATGCCTGCCGACGCCAGCAACTCCATACTCAGGATCTCATCGCGAGGATCCTGCGCCCTACATTTCAAAGGTACTGTTTGTGGGTTTTCCCAACACCGTAGCTGGTCCTCGTGGTTGGCCTTAACTGTTGGGTTTGTTGTTCATGACGCCGTGATAGCCCCAGAAGGAGCTATTAACTTCAAAGAACTGTATTTTTAAGTTAATTCTTGCAAAATTCATAACTTTAAATTGTATGTTGGATTTTTCTCGTATTGGTCTTAATATACACAGATAAATATTGGCTATTTTTCCAAAACTTGTGTGGTGTCCTTTTGTAGTGTGTTCACTGTATTACTGTGTATTATGTGCAAATGCTTTACACATTGCTTCTGAGATAAGCCTGACTGCTCCTGCTAAGCTACCAAGGGGGTGAGCAGGGTTTATCTGAGCTGGGTTTCCTCCTTGCCCTGACTAGTTGAGGGTCCCTAGTATTGTGTGTATTTTCAGCACTCTGTCCATCATCTTGTTGTGTTGCTTTGTTCGCCCTAAGTGGCAGGGGTATGCCCAGATGTGGGTCCCTTACTCACTGTGCCACTGGATTCAAGCTAGCCTGGATGATGAGGGGTGATACCCCAAAACCGGTGCCAGGATGCTTGTTTCCAGTCCAGGGAAGACCTGGCCTGGCAGTTCAGGATAAACTGTTCCCATGGGGTATAGGCCAAGACTGATTTGCATATGGCTGGGTCCAAACTGGGGTGGTATGGTGAGCAAAAGAGTAATGGATTTAATTCAGAACTGTAACTGGAGGTGAGTGTTTGAAAAGCTTCAGCATTCTTTTCATCATCTTGTTCTGTTGCCATGTTAATATTTGTGTCAGGTTGCGGCAAGCCAATCAGGGCCTTGTTTTTCCCCAGGATCCAAGGAGGATCTGAGGAGGGTCTGAGGAGGATCCTCTAATCCACAGACAAGCCAAAAAAAAATGGATTTTTTTTGCCCATGATGGGGTCCCTGAGGGACACCTCCATTTGTCCTATGGGATTAGGATACCTGCATCCTGACCCCTTACATATTTTTACACAGTTTTTTCCCCACCTCCAGGCAATGTGAGAAACAAAATGGGTGCTGCAACCTTTCTGTCAGGTAGCAGCCAGCCAGCCAATCAGGGCCTTGCTTTTCCTCAGAATCCACAGAAGATTCCAGGAGGATCCAAGGAGGATCTGCGTCCCTATATATACAAATTTGGTTTTCATTTAATAGCTAGAAAACTACTGAACAGATTTACAACAAGTCGCTTTCTGGACCAAGAGCTAGTGTTCTACCAAATTTGGTGTAAATCCATCCAGGGGTTCAACCACTATTCTTGTTCAAAATCCCTATGGAAGCTAACATGGAGAAAATAAGTTTTGGGACCCCCCACTTTTTCTCAGCCCCCACTTGACTAATCACCCTGAAACCTTCCAGACAGTAGCTGACGAGAGCGTAAAAAAATTTCAGAACATTTCATGAAGATTCGTGAACCAGCACCAAAGATATAGGCAAGTAAAAAACACTTTTTTATTGAAATTCAGTCCTAACTATAACTAGGTAATTTATTCATATATATATATATATATATATATATATATATATATATATATATATATATTATAAACAAAATGGTCCTCGTTATGGCGCGCATTAAATGCTGGTGCAGTCGTGAGGAATGGACCTTTCCTCCAAATAAATTCCAAACAAACAGTTGATAACAACTGTGACGCTGCACTACAAGGTGATGGTTGGTGATTCTTATGACTGCTAATAAAAAGCAAGTATAATAACTCTCCTGGAGTGCAGCATCACAGTGGTTATCAACTGTTTGTTTGGAACATATGTATATATAAATTGCTTGTCAAAACCCCTCCCCTGGTGACTCCATTCACTTACTCCTGCCCCCAACCGTCCAACAATTTCATGGTCCTTGAGTTTTTGTATTTTTTAATTCCCAGGACTGTCCACTGACCACAACACTTTTCCTTATTTTGGAAGCGCTAGGCTAAAGGGTGCAAGCCACTTGTATCTCTTTGGCCATTCGGTCATAGAAAGGGCTAACCCTATCACCACAATGTCACTCCTTACCACTGCTCTGATTTAATAGGTGGTACTATTGTTATTTTAATAGTAGTAACTATTAGGTTTTGCTAGCTTTGCGGTTGGATGGTTTTGGTACTTTAAAGGGTGTAAAACATGTGCTTGAAGTTTATAGTTTCAAGAAATATTGTTTAATGAACATACTACAATCCAAAGTAGATCTCCACAATTATCTGATGTCTCTTTCTGTGATTCAATGAGGGGTTAAAGAGCATACGATGTCACGGCCACTAGTCTTGTGATGTGGGTCAAAACTAGCCACTAGCGCAATCTTTCTTTAACGCAAGAGTCCACCTACTGGGGACTGCTAACTTTTAGGAGAAGCATACAGCTTTAGATCGTCTCCATCTATCAAGGGTTCCTTCATTGACTTAAAGTCATGGCCACCACCAGCACCCCCTCCATGTTCTTCACATTGCCGGGGCATTTGTTTTCATAGCATTGGCTTTCACTTAATAAAAAAATCACTCCGGGTGTTGTAATCTGGACCTCTCTATTGAACCACTTGGACTAACACTTTGAACACTGTATTGCATCACAACAAAAATTAAGAACTCGAAATCTGTGTCCGGATAATGGTACAAGGTGGCAGTCCTTGCAGGCGGCACTGAGCAATTTGTCTTCTGCTCTCGTCAATCAGCCCAGAGTGGCAGGCGTCAGCAGGATTCTCTTGAAGTGCAGCTCCCGCACAGCTGACAGCTTAAACCACTATTATGTGCTTCAGATGCCACCGTCCAGGTGACAGGGCGGACTCCTAGCCTGTTTCGCTCTTTAAAAGTCCAGTGCCGTTTCTCGAGCCATGCCTGCCTCGGGACAGCCTTGTTGACATTCTGATGTAATTCATATCTCTAATGAGCCTGGAAGCATCCCGGATTAGGGAGCGCGCATGAGACAGTCCTTGTCCTGCTGTGCTAGAGAGAGGCCCAGCAGGTGCCCGCGCTTCTCTGCAGCATGCCAGAGCGTCTCCTGGACGCCAGCCAGTCTGCACGGAAGGACCCGGAACAGCTGCACCGTCTGCTGCAGCAGGGCCTGGTCATTAGAGCGCGAGACCACATGTCACCAGGAAGGACATGCTCTGCCAGTGTCTTACCTCTAATCAGAGATAATTCCCCGTCGTAACGCGAGATCCGTTGTGGATTTGTGCCGCCAGAGCCTTGGCGGAACCCAGTGAACTCTCCCACTGCCTTCTACTTTCATTGACTTCTTTGGAAGAGGCATCCAACCATGGATGGAACAGGTCTTCAGAATTCACGCACCTCACCTAACATCTCCCATAGAGTTCATTCTAGGCCTAAAGCCCTTCCAACTACATACCTTTGAAAGGGCACACTGGAACTGAAGATAATCGGTGTGCTTTGTGGTCTCTTGGGTATGAAATGCTACACAACTCTGCAGAACAATTACGCCTCATACCTCTTTCATCCACCACTAGACACTCTGTCTCACCCTTGTAGGTTCTTCTTCATCCCTGCTTTCTCCCTTTATCACTTTTTCCCTCATCTATTTCTTCTTCCTTCTTTCCCCCTTTGGTGTTTTCTCTCTCTTGCTTTGAGTTATTGTCTAATGACAAAAAAGGCGCTGGTCCTAAAACTATGTTCTGGTGGGCCGCACCTGCAACCAAAGGCTCACCTTAAGCACTGAAAGGGAGGCAGTGAGCCCACAACCATTGAAGTGCAGGGATCCCATGCATCCTGCAATCCCACCCTCCCCTCCCCCCACTGCAACTTCTATACTGATAACAGCTATGTTTGTTGAGCAGTTATTCAGGAGTACTCGCAGAAACATATTTGTCAATCTGGCACTCAGATACTACCTAAACCAATCCCTCTCTCCTGGGAATGGGGATAAACGGACCCTTGGGATTGTCCTCAGATCCAGGCAGGTCTCAACAAGACTTTGTGCTAGCACCAACCAACAATGCCAGTCCGATGAACTAGTGGGGGAACACATTGCCAGTTTTGAATGGAGGTCATTGATAAATGGCATTTACCCATCTAAATAGCTTTGTTATCAGTAAGATGATGGTCTTAGTAGACACTGTGGGTGTATATATGCCATGGAATTGTAGTTGCCTCTTACTATTCCCCATTGTGCAACTTGCCCACTGCTCACTGTGGTCAAATAGGGTCTTATACCGGATGGGTGTCAAGATTTTCTCCGAACTATAGGAATCACTCAGATTAAACCTAACTGACATCCTTGGTGTGGTATTCCCTCCAAACATTTTGCCTTCACCCCTCCTCTTTGCTGAATTTCTTTCTGTTGGCTTTAGGGCTCTGCACTTAACAGCTACTAAACAGTGCTTAAGTTCTCCCTCCTTCAAATGTGGTAAAATCCCTACACCTAATTGCCATATTTACTTTGCATGCAAATCCCTTGTAAATGGTACTACATGTAACCAGGACCCATAAATTAAGTGCTACTAGTGACATGCAGCACTCCTTATGCCACCTACTAAAGTAGTAGTGTAAAAACATATCTCCTGCAGCCTGTAGTGAAGTTTTAAACTGCCATTTAAACCTGGCAAAATAAACCTTTTACTAGGCCCAAATCTTCCTTTTTAGTAAGTTACCCCCAAAGGCTCATAGGCCATGGTGCTTTGTATTGAAAAAGTAGACATGTGTTCTTGAGTTTTACATGTCCTGCCAGTGGAATACTCCTACAGTTGTTTTTCGCCATTGTAAGGCCTATCTAACTTTCCAGGACCAGAATTGGAAGTATGACAGACAGTCCTCCACAGAAAAGCTGGCACCAGGTATAAATGTAGGACATTCTGAACCGCTCATCATAACACTCCTGGACCTATGGGAAATTAGAAGAAGGACTACGCTGCTGCCTGGAGACTGTCTTTCTGTTTAAGAAGGAAGATTGGACCTGCTTACCTTCATCACAGGCTACCCAGAATGACTCCCATAGACAGTTGGCTGACATCCTGTGTGAGCTAAATGGATACAGCAAGCTTCAGAGGCCTCCCAGCAACTGCTTAGCTGACCTACTGCAACTGGATCTGCAACTGGATTTCTAGGAACCCTGCTGCTGGCCTCTACTGGGGTGAGTCTTGATCCCCAAAAGGTGCCTCCCACGTCTTAGATCTTTGGGTGGCAACAGAGAGAACTCATCCCTGCCGAACTGAAGGGTTCATCAAATCTGACGTGAAGCGACATGAAATCCCACAAAACCTCACCGCACAGTTGAATGCTTCCTTCTTGAATGACACCAAGTGACGCGAAACTCCACAAAACCTTGCTGCACTGCTGACAGCTTAATCGGATGCAATGCTGAGCAACGCAAAGGAAGCCCCACAAAGCCTCGCCCCCCACTTTGCACCTTTTGCAGCTATTCTATTTCTTAAAGGTTACCGTATTTTTCTAAATTGGTTTGAGGTTTTTCGTTGTGTTTTCACATTTTTACTGTTTGTGTTCTGCATAAATACTTTCCACGTTACTTCTAAATTAGGCCTGGATGCTTTGTGCAAAGATCCAATAGGGTTAAGCATAGATTACTTTAGTGACTTTTGTGGGTCACGCTGATAAGGCTTGCGACACTCATGACCTCAACAGCAGACGTCACAGCAAATGTCAGTAATAAGTAATTAACACATTGAGCCATCTTGCTGGTTTGTAGGCATTTAACAATCTCAAAAGTATTTTTTTGTACTACTAAGGATGTAGTGTTCGAAAAGACCGATAGTGCTGGAAACCAAAGTCTTCCAATGCAGTAGCCAGTTTTTCTCACTAGCATTCACTCATGTTTGGGTCTGTGGCATGGGCACCATTTGTTTCCATTTGTGTTTTTAGAGTTGAAATATATAGGAAATGAGGTACATGTAGGTAAAAAGTAAAACAATGCACTACAAAAGGCAAATCCTAAATTTATGTCTGGATTTTGACAGCATCACTGTCCAACAGACCTACTATTATAATGCACTTAGAGTGTGCTTTGGATCCATTCCTTTCAACTTTTGGTTTTCTTCAACCTGCCACTTTAAGCTGTTGGCTTGCGAATTTGTCAATCATGTCATGTCTCAGTCCAGTGGAGTATTTGTCTCTCATCTAATGTTATTGACTGTGCCGTTGTGTAGCCTTTTGCCTCCACTTCAGTGATTATATTGAACATCATGAGGGACTACTTTACAACTATAACCCTCTCTGTCACTCCTGCTTGCCCCCTTTAATGGATCTCACTTTAAGATTAAAATGCTGAAAATGTGCATCAGCATATTAAACCCAGACCTGTTGGTTTTGCTGATACTAGTTCCTCCTTAGAGCTCCACCATGGGCTTCACTTCCCCAGATCATCCAAAGGCAGATAATTCCAGAGGTGGAGGATGGCACCAAAACACATGAATGCTAGAACACTTAGGGGCATATTTACAAGCCCCTAGTGCCATCGGAGCATCACTTTTTGTGATGCTCTGTTGGCAGTGTACACTGCACCGTATTTACAAGGTGGTGTTAAGCCACTTTTTGTGTCTTAACGCCACCTAAATACGGCTCCTTAACACACAGCACCTTGCGTGTAAGGGGCATGGAATTGGTGTTGTAAGGGGCATTCTACAGCATACATTGAAGGGGCAAATTACCATGAAAGATTGTTTTTGAGCATTATGGTTTCCCTTCCTGCACAAAAACAATCTCACCCGGAACGCAGCCATCCGTGCACTATGGCACAAGGGTGGCTGCATTGGAGCTCAGCAGCTAATTTAGCACCGGCGCAGGGAGTATCAAAAGGATATGCCATAGTCTTTTAAATACGGCACATCCCTGCATTTTAGAAGTGATGCAGTGAGACGCTTCCAATTTTGGCACAGCAGCTGTGCTGCCCCACTTTTATTAAATATGCCCCTTATTGTCAGGAGCTCGAAAAGTTGAGAGAATGCTGATCACACTTCAGGAATTTCGTCAGGCGATGACGCTTAATTAATTGATGCCCTGTGTATTTCAGTACTGGAAATGTTCCTACCTTTAGCCCCTATTCATCCAGAAAGTCAATACAAGGTCAAACAAAAGACAGTAGCCATCACTGAGAGGTGTGGCATTGCAGCATTATTGAAAGATCTGAGTAGGCATTGCAAAAATAAGGTAAATTATTCTGGAAAAGCAGCATGAAGTACCTGTGCATTACACATGGGCAAATTATGGTGCATAATTGGCAACCACATGCTGATGTAACAAGTGCATAGACCTTATATGTAGTCATTATTCCACCCGGTCACAATCGGTACTCTTATTCATCTCACAGAACCAGCTGTTTTACACCACCATACAGACACCTATCTTATTCTGTCCCAAAAACAAACTTCTTACACATTCCCATAGATACAATTACTTTATAGCATTCCACAGAACATGCATTCTTAATTAATGCAATAGAACTAATGTAATTACTGAACCCCACAGATCCAGAACTCCTACCCTCCCAAATGCAGCCATTGTCACCGGAAACCCTGGTTGGTGGTCACTGGTGATCACATCCTGTAAGAGAAGATGCTTCATAATGAAAAAACACATGCCATGAGGTGCTTTTCTGAGAAGAGATAGTGAAAAGTGAAATAATGCCAATCTTAATTTTTAGTAAGCAGAGAGAGAGCGAGAGAGAGACCTAAATCGTATATTCTCTCAAGGGTGTCCAGTGTACGCCCAGCAGGTCCAGTTTCAAACCAGAATGTAAGAAAACTTAAATTGGCATACACTGGATCTAAATAACTCTCATTTAAAAAGTGGTTATCATGAAAATCTGGCATGAATCTGCTCACTGTGGACCTACGTGGACACCCCTGCTTGTTCTGCTCTCACCGATACTTCTCACAAGCTCTTCCTTACCTGTTGGTGAAATAATCCAGACTGTTCTGAGTTAAACGCTATACGTTGATAACATGTTTACAAAAACTGAAAAACACGTTATTAAAGTTAGGGGTGGGCGATATATTAGTCTACGCTCAGTAGATTGGAGGTATTTGGTCACTACGTGTTCCACTTGCAACGTTGGGTTCTGGCCAAATTCAATCAACCACAATGTGGCGGAGTTTTTTGTCATGTCCAACCCAAAGACAGTAAGTTGGAGAGTGCTACGAGATTTGGCAACCCCTAGTGCAATTTTCAGTCACTAGGAGGGCACCCGGCGAGATTTCTCCAATGTGGGCGGTCGCGGGCGGCTGTGACCGTTTGCAGTTAATAAACTGCTGCTCGAGTAGATAATCTACCCGTGCAGCAGCAAAATCAGCTCGAGAAGCTGCGTCCTCTGGCATGCAGTGTGGTGCCATTTGTACTGATTTTTCAGCATGGAACAAATTACTGGTGCTCAATCACAGCACGAGCAGGGCAACATGCCTAATTCTGCCTGTTTGTGGAATTCTGCGGAATCTCGATGAGTTTTTTTTTTTTACTCTATGGAATTCCATGGAGTTCTACCCAGGTCTAATTAAAATCTATATTTCACATTCATTTGTAAGGATCTGTGAACTTTTCATATATTTAGATCAGAGTACTGGGGAGGCATAAATCTCAGAAAAAAATCCCAAAGGTATAGAAATTGTTGTTATGGTAGCGACTAATAGGAGGAATGTGGCTGTTTGAGTCATTTTGCAATATAATGAAACTTTCCTTAGGCATCACAGTTTCTCAATACATAAAGGGTAGCTTTATAAATATATAACAATGCTTTTATGTGGCTGTGTGGCATAGGACTCACGTGTGCAATGATACAGATTACTTTCCTAAATCAGGATTCTATGGTAAGCATCCTTACCTATGGTAAGCATCCTCCTCCTTCCTTTCTTGCATTGACATGCAATAATTAACACAGGACTTGTCATCCAGGTTGATGGATTTGCATAAGGGCTGAATTATGGAACTTGAAGACTAATTATTAACGTTTTTCATTTTATCTTAAGCAGACACAATTTCCACCAGTGTCCCAGACTGTTTACCAGGTTAACAGTTACTCTTTTGTACCATCTTGTCAGGGCTGGTTTCACAGACGTGGCACTACCAGGGGACCAGACTAGAATCCAATGTTGGTGATTCTTTCCACTCTCTGCATGGCCTGGTCACGAGTTTATGTGCTGCTGCTCTTCAGATTACTTGACAATACCTTGGTTATTGTTGAATTTAAGTCCACCCAGCTGCTCCAGGGTGCAGGGCAGCGGATAGTTTTCTCTTCCCCACAGAGGACATGTGGAGACTCCTTATGTGATGCGCAGTGGTACCTTGACGGACAAAGTAACCTGGAGTTTATAGTCAAAGGTGATGATGACGCAGAAAAAGAAGGTCCGACATATATTCATGTATACCGTGTAATCGAATACACATAATGAAGTGTGATTTTAGTAAAAGAAATAATGTACGAGGGAAATTGTGCCCTCGGGGTAGTTCGCCATCATTATAAACAAGCTTTATTAATCACGAAGTATTAAAATTGTATGACTCCTATCGTCCCACAGTACAGACATGTGATACACAGCCCTTCTTAAAAGACAAATCTGTTGTTAAATTGGTAATAAACCAATTTTAATAGCAAGCTGCCACTTAAAGAGAAAGGCTTGTAGTAAAAGATGTCCTCTTAACATATTCTAGCCCGGTCTTTCTGTCTCTCATGCCTGTCCCCACGGTCGAGCCAAACCTCTTGCACCCGTGGACTCCCGGTAGTTAACTGTACTCCCACTCCGGTTCAGAATGGAGTCGCCAAGAATATCCCAAACTAAAGGGATTATTTATAGGGCCCTTACGCCGTCGGCGCGTCACTTTTTCACACACAAAAAGTGACGCACCTGCGGCGCAACGGTCTTGTAAATACGCCCCTAAATCTGAAGTGCAATCTCAGTCAATTGCCTTTCATATCAATTAAAGAAAATATACTTGAACAGATGAAATCACGTTAAACTGTGTACAGACAACATTCGTGTATTTATTTCTATGAACTGCCCCAAAGCACATAGTTGTAATACATCATGCAGCGCAATGTCAGGGAAGAAGCCCCTTCCCAAACCGACTTTAGTTCAGATTTATTTCAAATTGTTATGCCACGTTTGCTCAAACAGTGGGTCACCAGAACATTTGCACACATTCAGCTACATCTCTGTATCTTAGAGTTTGTGAATAGTAGCTGATTGCTAAAATTAATTGCTCAGGTTATAAATCCCATACTGTATTTCACTGGGAACAGACCAAAGCATTCTACGTGCCGAGCTGTAGAAGCATTCTTTCTTTTAAGCTCCCATTTCAATTCCTTTCTCTTTCTTGTTATTTCTGATTCTTTTATTCTTTTTTCTTTCATTCTTTTCTCTTTCTTTTTCCTCTCCCTTTTATCTTTCCTTTTTCTTTTTCCTCTTTATTTCCCAGCCTCTCTTCTTTTTGACTCTTTACATTATTTTTCCTCTTGTTTTTGTTTCTCTTTTTTATGTTTTTTTTCTTTCCCTCTTAGGCTCTTTCATGTTTGCTTACTATCAGAATGGTTCTTTCATTCTTTACTTTTTTCTTTATTTCCTTTTATCATTTTCTCCTTTCTTCCATCTCACCTTTATTCCCTGCTATCTCTTCTACTCCTTCTCCTTTTTTTCTTTTCCCTTTTCTGCTTTGTTCTTTTTTTTATTTTTGCTTCTATTTTACTCCTTTTTTAGAGTCAAGCCTCCGAGTAAATAAGCTAGTGCATGCGTCTCGTTTGCGCTACTCTGTTGTGTACAGTAAAGTGCTTGGAGCTCGCCTGTCACTTTCCTTTTGTTGGCTTGCATGCCATTCTGCTTTACAGCCTCATAATTTGCCACTGCAGTCCTGGCATCATTTCTGTTCCTCTGTGTGGAGCAGGGACCAAGCACTGATTGATTCAACTTAATCAATGCCCATCCGCTGCTCCCTAGATGATTGAGGTACTATTTTGTTCTTTTTAACTTCTAGTGCCCTGCAAACAGAAGGTGTGTGACTGTCAAAATGTGCCCAGCAGGACAAACAACATTACAATTTTTTTTTTTATTACTAATTTTCTTTTATTTTGTCAGGTCGTCTTTTCTCACTTTTCACTCATGTTTTCTTTTGTTTTTGCTCGTGGGCGCTGTTCTCAAAAGATGACAATTGTCTTGCTCTAAATATTGCAAAGCTATATTGTTTCTTTATTATGTGTAATTTCTGAAATGATGCTTTAACACATAAACATGCAGAATACCCCAATCCGCACCACCACAGTCCACCCCACCTCAGCAATCCACCCCACCCCAGTCCAATTCGCTTAAACCCACCCCATCCCACTCCAATCCACCCAGTGGGAATCTAATCTGTCCCACTGCAGTCTACACCACTCCAAAACAATCTTCCCCACTCCAATCCAAAACAATCTGTCCCACTCCAATCCAATATAATCTGCCCAACTCCAATCCAAAACAATATGCCCCACTCCCATATACGCTACTCCAATCTGGCCCAATCCAGTCCAACAAATCTTCTCCACTCTAATAAAAAACAATCTGCCCCACCCCAAACTGCCCATACTATACAATCTGCCACACTGGAATCTGCTGCACTCCAATCCAAAATAATCTGCCCCACTCCAATCTAAAACAATCTGCCCCACTCCAGTCTGCCCAATCCAAAACAATCTGCTCCACTGCAATCTGATGCACTCCAATCCAAAACAATCTACACCACTCCAAAACAATCTGCCACAATCCAATCCAAAACGATCTGCCCACTCCAATCTGCCCCACTCCAGTTCATAACAATATGCCCACTCCAATCCTAAACAATATGCCCCACTCCCATCTACTCCACTCCAGTCTGCCCAATCCAAAACAATCGATCCCACTGCAATCTGCTGCACTCCTGGACCTCTCTCTATTGATGACCCGCCAAGTTAACGCTGTCTATCCATCATGCTTCCACACCCTCCGACTCCTGCGGAAGATTTTCAAATTAATTCCCCCCTACACGAGGAAAACAGTCACATACACACTCATCACCAGCAAACTGGACTATGGCAACGCGCTCTATGTTGGCATCACCAAGAAACTTCAATCAATACAAAGAGTCCAGAATGCAGCAGCCAGACTCATCCTGGACATCCCCCATCACAGCTGCATCTCCTCCCACCTCAGAAACCTACACTGCCTCTCAGTCAACAAGCACATCACATACAAACTCCGGATCCACACCTTCAAGGCACTGCACAACAGAGGACCGGCATACCTGAACCACCACCTCACCGTCTATGTACCCAACAGACGTCTCTGTTCCTCCCAGTTCACCCTTGCAGCCATCCCCAAGATCTGTAAAAGTACAGCAGGAGGAAGATCCTTCTTCTACCTAGCAGCCCGGACATGGAACGCACTTCCTCTCAAGCTCAGGCATACCGCATCACGGAAGCAGTTCAGGAAGGACCTTAAGACCTGGCTCTTCAACTGAGCAGCACGCCCACATTTAGCACCTTAAGACCCTATGGGTGATTAGACGCGCTCTACAAATCCATGATGGACTGCACTCCAATTAAAAACAATCTGCCTCACTCCAATCTGCCCCACTTTAATTCAAAACAATATGCCCCACTCTAATCTGCCCTACTTCAATCCAAAACAATCTACCCCACTGCAATCCAAAGCAGTCTCCCCACTCCAGCCCTCCCCACTCTTGTCTGCCCCATTTCAATCCAAAACAATCTGTCCCACTCCAATCCGCCCCACTGCAATCTAATCCAAACCACCTCACCCCAACCAAATCCTCCCCACTCCATCCAATCCACCCCACACTAACCCAATCCAATTCACCCCACTCCCATCCAATCCACTCCACTCCAATCCACCCTAATACAATCCATCCCACTCCAATCTTCCCCACCTTACTCCATCCCAGTTCACCCCAATCCAGTCCATCCCTCTCCCATTCCATCCAATCCACCCCACACTAACCCAGTCCAATTCACCCCACTCCAATCCACCCAACTCCATTCCACCCTAATACAATCTGCCCCACTCCACATCTATAACAGTCTGCCCCATTATAGTCTGCCCCACTTTAATCCAAGCCAATCTGCCCCACTCCAACCTGTCCCACTCCACCCTGCCACATTCCAATCCCAAACAATTCACTCCAATCCAAAACAATCTACACCACTCCAATTCGCCCAACTCCAGTCCAGTCCACTCTACTCTATTCCAATTAATCCCCCTCCCATCCACCACAATACACCCCCTACAATTCAGTCCACTCCACACCAATCCAATCCACCCCAATCAAGCCCAGTCCATTCTCCCAAATCCAATCCAAAACAACTCACCCCAATCCAATCCACTCCGCTCCAGTCCAGTCTACCTCACTCCAGTCCATTCCACCCCACAGGAATCCAACCCACTCCAATCCAACCAACCCCACTCCAATCCTTATCAGTCCAATCCAACCCACCCTACTCTAATACCCCCACCATACAATCCACTCAACTCCCATCAAGTCCACTGCTACCCAAACCACCTCACTCAAATCCAATCCAACTCCACCCCAAACCCTCCCACTCCACTACAATCCACTTTAATCCATCCCACTCCAGTCCACATTAATCCACTATACTCCAGTCCAAACCACTCCAAACCACCTTAATCTACCCCACCTCAATCCATCCTACCCCAATCCACTCCACTCCACTCCAATCCACCCCACTCCAGTTAGATCCAACCCACTCCAATCCAATTCACCCCACTCCAATCCATCCCACCCCACTAGAGTCCAACCCCTCCCACTCCAATGTAATCCACACCACTCAAATCCAATCCAACCAATCCACCCACTCCAATCCACTCCACTCCACTCCAATCCACTCCACTCCAATCAATTTCACTGCTACCAACTCCACTTCATTTGAATCCAATCCACCTACACCATTCCAATCCAGCCCACTCCAATACTATCCACTTTAAACCACCCCACTCTAGTCCAATCCAGGCCATATTGATCCACCATACTCCAGTCCAATCCACCCCTCACCAAACCACCTTAATCTACCCAACTCCAATCTAGTTGATCCCAATCCAGCATATTCCAATCTACCCCACTCCAATACAATACACCTCACCGCAATCCAAACAACCCCAAACCACTCCACTCCACTACAATCCACCCCACGACACTCCAGTTCATCCCACCCCACTCTGGTCCACCCCAATCCAATCTACCCCACACAGCCCAATCCTCCCCACCTAAATTAAATCTGCCCCACTCCACTCCAATCCAATCCGCCCCACCCCTATCCAATCCACCCACCCTAATCCAATCCATCACACTCATTCCAATCCAACCTAATCCACCCTTCTCAGTCCAGTCCACCCCTATCAATCCAATTCACCTCACTCCAATCCACCACACTCCAATTTACCCGGCGCCCCCAATCAAATCCTCTCCACCCCACCCCAATCCACTCCTCCAGTCCGTCCATCTCATTTCTATCCACTCCATTTTCTAATCCACCCCAATCCAATCACCACACTCTACTGCAATCTACCCCATTCCACTCTACTCCAATCCACCTCACTCCATAACAACCAAACCCATTCAGCCCACCCCACTCCAATCCAGTCCAGTGCAGTCCACCCACTCTAATCCAATCCAGTCTAACCCACCCCACTCCAGTCTAATATAAACCACCCCACTCCACCCACTCCAGTCCACCCTACTTCAATCTAATCCACCCCGGTCCTATCACTCCAATCCAAACCACCCACCTCAATCTAATCTAATCCATCCCACTCCAATTCACCCAATCCAATCCACCTCACCCCATATCAGTCCATCCCACTCTAATCCAATCCACCTCACTCCACTCAATCCACCCCACTCTGCCCCAATTCAATCCACCTCACCCCACTCTACTCCAATCCAATCTACCCCACTATTTCAATCCACTCCAACCGAGTCTACCCTATTCCACCCAACTCCACCCTACAAAACTGTCTGCCATGGAGCCACTGAACTTTACTCCCCACTACGCAACTCTACAACACCCTACTCCCCCACTCCACACTACGATAATCCAATAAATCCACCCTATGGCACTCTACTCCCCCACTCCACTCTGACACTCCATGCCACTTACCTTTAGCTATGCTGGATAGCAGCCACACTGTTGTACAACATGGCAAACACATTGCCAAAGCCATTAGCTCATGTATTGGTGAGACCTATTGGCTTTGCCAATGGTTTTGTAGTATGGTTTCTCCTCTTTCTTCCTGCTATAATTTTCCCCTTTCCTTTGTTCTTTTTTTCATTCGTTCTGTGTCCTTAATTAGTTTTTCTTTCATTTCTATGTTGCTTTCTTTCTGCCCTTCCTTCGTTCCTTCTACTTCTGTTATTTCCCTCCATCCTTCCTCCTTGTTGATTCCTTCTTCAGATTCTATAGCTTCTGCCTCTCTTGTCAGTTCGATCCTCTCTTTTCTGCCCCTCTATTTTTCCTCCCTCCCTTCATTATTTCCTTTGCTTCTTTCCATCTTCATTTTTCATAAATTCGTTTTACTTTCTCTTCTTCTTTCTCTCCTTCCAACCCGTTTTCTCCATATTTCTTCCTTTCTCCCTCCTCTTTAGCGATACGTAGCTTCCTAAAGCAATCTCTTCATTTATGATTTTTTGTTTCCCCTTTCCCTCAGGTACACTTATGGGAATTGGAATGGCTGCAGTAGTATGTTTATTCCTAGAGCACTATTAAGTGTACATGTACCCATTCTTAATCCTACATCCTTACGGTAGTGTCAGTTTCTGGACATTAATAAATGGATTTAGTGCAATTAGCCAGAAAAGGGAAGTTTTGTGTGTTCTAGCTCACCTAATGAGGATGATGTCTTCTCATGAATTACATGACTAAGAGACCACAAACTCATTGAGACACCTCTCACAGATGATTCACAAGGAAGAGTAACCGAACTACACTGGTACTTGCGAACCGCACAGCTCCACAATCCTTCCTCGACGGATCTCCTGCCATTGTCAGAGTGTGGTAACTGCATCAAGACTGGACGTACTACGGGTAGTCTTTATGTGGCTTAATCATTTCTGTGAGGTTATCTAATGCACAAACTAGGCAGTAGCTCTGAAAGTTTTTTACATATCAGAAGTGGCTCTCACTGTTGAAAAGGAGTGAGACCCCCTGCTCTAAACATATACAGTATTGACACTGGATGCTTACAGTCTTGAACCCCTATACAAGTTACTCTGTAACAATTATTACATATTAACTTTCCCCACCTTAGAGATTTGCAAACATATAATGAGCACAACACTTAGAGAACTGTGAAGCGATTTATGATACAATAGCAAATGTGTCAGAAAAGTGATAGGGCCTCATTATGACCCTGGCGGTACAGAACCGCCAGGGTCAACGGGGGCGGGAGCACCGCCGACAGGCCGGCGGTGCACCCTTGGGCATTCCGACCGTGGCGGTAACGCCGCGGTCGGACCGGGACAACTGGCGGTCTCCCGCCAGTTTCCCGCTGCCCAAATGAATCCTCCAAGGCGGCGCAGCATGCTGCGCCGCCTTGGGGATTCTGACACCCCCTACCGCCATCCTGTTCCTGGCGGTTCGCCCGCCAGGAACAGGATGGCGGTAGGGGGTGTCGCGGGGCATGGGCACTGCAGGGGCCCCCGTAAGAGGGCCCGCTAGTATTTCACTGTCTGCATAGCAGACAGTGAAATACGCGACGGGTGCAGTAGCACCCGTCGCACCTTCCCACTCCGCCGGCTCGATTACGAGCCGGCTTCATCGTGGGAAGGTTGTTTTCCCCTGGGCTGGCGGGCGGCCTTTTGGCGGCCGCCCGCCAGCCCAGGGGAAAACTTGGAATACCCTCCGCGGTCTCTGGACCGCGGAGCGGTATTTTGGAGGGGGGAAGTCTGGCGGGCGGCCTCCGCCGCCCGCCAGACTTAGAATGAGGGCCATAGTGTCTTGAAGCTCATAGGTGCAGAAACGGAAACCCAGGAGGCATGCCAATCTCAGGGTGTGGACACACAAAGGAACTTATAAATGGCCTGAGAGGCCTCTGTATTTACCTAGTTGGCAGGCCAACTACTTTTTGGACTACCTCACAGTTGGGTAAGGAAATTGAGACAAGGAAAGGATAAAAATAACAATTGTTGGTACAGCGAGAATTGTGCTCACGAGGCAGAGTCGCCAAGTTATTCACTGTAATTGCACGGGGCGATGTCTCATGCTGGCTTTGCACATCACCGGGTTCAGTAGATGCTTCTGGACATTTGGTGCTTAGGAGGTCAAATTTTCGGTAGCTCTCTTCTGTCTTAGGTTGATGGGTAAAGCAGGCTCAGGCTTTCAGTGGCAGTGGATGACTCTTTTGGCTGACTAGGGCTTCTACAATGGACAATAGCGGCAAGCAGGACAGGTAAACAGAGCTTCAGCTTGACTTTGCCCTATCCAGGAAGAGGTGGAAAGCAAGCCAGTTCTATACTCTGGATACATCTCAACAGCAAGGGTCCATGCTGCTATAAAGTTTAGAAGATGTTTAGTGTGATGTTATGCTGTCCATTGGTGGGCTGATGGGATAAGCACCATACTGTCCACAGTATCGTTACAGCCTGAATGCCAGCAAAGCAGGCTGGTGCCAATTGTCTCTCCTCAAAGAGGGCCTTAGAATAACAGCAGAGTTTGCCTAGAACAAGTGTTTGAGGTGAACTCTCTAGGGGGCTCTCTGGTGTGGGGTTGGGTGGATGCATTTGTATTTCCTCCACACAAGCAAAACAAAGGAAGAACAAGAAAAAGAATTGGTGTATAGGATAGGGCCACTAGAATTATGCAATTTTGGGGCTGCAGCATTTTCCGCATAATTATGGATTGGGCACATTAGCTTCATAGCCCATCATTTGTGGCATAATCTGCAGATTTTAACATAAAAATGTAATTTATAGCTCAAATGGATCAACTTTACTAAAAGCTAGCCACGGGTGACGCTTTCTGCTTCTAGGCACTATTTTACACTTTATTCTTAAAAAATGTATAACTACAGTTCTAATAATTGTACGTTTGTCATTTTGGTCTTGTTTTATTGATCATTGCTCTATTATTCTTTCCTAGTGCAGGATCTTTTTGTGTGGTGTTTCACTGTTTTACTGTTTGAAGGGTTGCACAAATACTTTACACACTGCCTTAAGTTAAGCTTGACTGCTCTGTGCCAAGCTACCAGAGGGTGGAGCAAAGGTTAATTTGGAGTTTGCAGGCACCTTACCCTGACAGGGATTGTGGTTCTTGCATGATTAGAGCTTACACCCGAGTCAACCAATAAGTCAATTTCTCACACACCAACAGAATGTAGATTTAACCTCTGCTCAAGCACAATTCTGTGCGTAATGATGATCTTATAGTGGTTCATGGGATTTGATATGCTGTCCCTCTAAAAACAACATGCCTTCGGTTCACTTATATGAGTATAGTTGGATGTAAAAATGCATAACTTGATAAACAGATCAACTTCAACCATATGGCTCAAAAGACAATGGAGAAAAACATACAACCTATATGCTAAACAACAGAGGCATCAAAAGCAGTACAGACTCTAAAGAGCTTCCAGCAAGAAAACCAAGAGATCTGAATTCTTTCAAAACCTCTGATGCCACAAGACCAAAAAAGAGCCTTCCAAAATAGCCTTTGATTTTATATAACCCATATTGTCCTTCAACAAGCTTAAAATAATCTCTGGAACTCTGTGATGTCATAGTGTAGCACTTTATGGGATTTGGGGTTATTGAATAACTTATAATCTCACTTATTGTCAAAAACAAGTGACAACAGATAGCAGGTTCCCACTGCCACCTTCACCAAAACAGGCCACCTCCACCACACAACCTAAACTCTGCTCCTTGAGCTTGCTAGCTAAAGAGGGAACCAGTAATCACATTTCTGAATATGGCATATAATTCAACAGACATTTACTACCAAACATTTCCTAAGCAACCGCCTAGAGTGCTCTGCTGACCTATTGTTCCTCAGTAAACTCAATTAAATAAAAATGTTGTTACAGATCTAAAGCTTCTATGAAAAGAAAACTACTGTTAGATACACAGACAGGATTCACACCTAGAAAAGGCACTACCAGCTAAGAACTAGAGCCTCATTCTGACAGCTACTTTCTTTGGTACAAACAATTCAATTCTTTCCTCCTCTTTCTCTCCTGACCCCCTTCCATTTGGCCACTGGCTCTAATATAACTTTGAATCTACAAATTTGTTTCACCTTTTCTTTAATTTAACTCTACTCGAGGAATAATCTTTTCACATTGTGGTAAATTTCTCCTAACTAGACTACTAAATTTGTGATTACGTGCTGTTGTGTTGATGTAAGGTGCATAATGATAGAGCTGCATTCTATAAAACTACTAAGTGAACATTGACAACACCACTTCATCATGCCTTTTAGACCTATTTTCTTTGCCTGTGCCTTTTGACAATGCTGTACATGGTGGAAGGGAAAAAAGGCACGATGATGTGGCTGCATAATTTAGTAGGGATAGGAATCTGAGATGGATTGGTCAATAAAAACTAAAATTAAAAATAATTGGTGTAAAAATGCTTTTTTTAAGGTGGAGGGGTCAGCAGCTATATGCTGCCTGGGATTTCCCCTCCCAAATAAATAAATGAAAAATAAAATAATTTTAAAAAGTTGGTATGTTTTGGGGGGGCAATAGAGGAGGAGGGTGAGGAGCAGTAATGGAGAGGAAAAGCAGCACACAAAGAAGAGCAACACAATGGCAGGGGCAAATCTCCACTGGAGGAGGTAGGCAAAAGCAACATAAAGTTCGGGGAGGCATGGAGTATGGCAGGGTAGAATCACAGGAGAGAGCTTGCAACACAAGGGAGACAGCAACAGATTTGTCGATTGAGAAGCACACAAGGGAAAGAACCGGAAAACACATGCACTCTCAGGGAGTGCTAAAGCAAATGGAAAAAAAGTAGTTCTATAAAACTGAGTATTGGATGAATAGAAGCCAAACAATCAGAGAGATGGGAAAGACGCAAACACAAGATAGGCAAGCTGGGATAAGGAAAGGCATTGAAGAGGAAGCAATCAAATGAGAGTGAAAATCATGCTAACAAATGGTAAGCAGGGGGCGGGATCCATTCACCTTTAGGATGAATGTCCCGCAGGGCTCAACAATTGCCTGCCTCCTGTCAATGTTTTCCTATCTATTCTTCCAATTCTCTTAGACAACTTCAAAATCAACGTTATGGCCATACAGATGACTCTCAAATATTATATTCTTAAAGCTGCAAAGACCATTCAAAGTTAAGACATCCTCATGCAGAAAATACATATTGGCAGAGGAACAATTGATCCAATAGAATCATCTTAAAATTAAGTTTTCTAGGACAGAAATCTCAACATGAAGATTTGTGAAAATCATGGCCATGTATCACAGTGGAGTTTTCCACAATCGGCATTGATCACAGTGAAAATCCCAGGTTTGAACCTGGATCTAATTTCACTCCAAAACCTTGTTAACAAAGTGAAAAAAGACTCATCCTACATGATGAGACTACTAAGAAGCATCTTCCCATACTTATAGCTCATTATCAGGACACAAGCATAACTATTCCTAGTGCTATCACACCTAGATTACGGCAATTGGATTTACATAGGACACCCTAAACAGTCAATTATTAAGACAAAGAATGATGCACCAAACACGTATTAAACTGAGCAAGTAGGGTCACATGACCCTTGCACCTGAGGTGCTACCCTTGTTATCTGTCACAAGACGAATCTCCATGGACGTCATCAAAATTGCACTGTTGGCAGTCCATGGGATGCAGCCAACCTTCCTGCAATCTAAACTCAAATTGTACAGCCAAAGGAGAAACCTCAGATTGAGAATGGACCCTTTCCTGATCATTCACAGCTTAAAAAATACTTCTCTGTGTGGATATGAAAGCTGTTGAATACACTTCTACTTCAGAGTATAGACCACCATCAACAATCTAGAATTAGGAGAAGCAAGAAATACTTGGCTTTTCACACAATCAGGAACTACCACAATAAGATATTGACAAGCTTGTTTATTTAGCATATAGTACTATTACTGATAATACTTCCTAATTCCACACAATGCTTAAGATGCCCCTGCTTTCTGCCACACCTAGTCTAGGGCTTACTCTCCAGGCCTCAGACACAACACAAAAACACAATGCCAACAGATGACTCTTCAACTAGCAATCTTCACCCTTCAATGCACTACTGACTTCTTCTTACTCAACAAATTTGAAAACACTTTGGGACCTCAGAAAGAGATACGAAAGTCCTATAGAAATGTTGCAATCCAAAAGAAGACCATCCACAACTCACACCTATCCACACCCTTGAGTCACACACCTTCACTCCTCCACATGAGCACCACCTTTCATTTATCCATACCTTTGTCTCCACCACCTCTCTCATGCACCCAACACATCACACACCTAGTCTTTGACCCAAGCGGATGTCAGTGGTGTCAGAAATATTTGAAAACTTCTGAGGTTGGCTAATGCTGCGATTACTTCCCAGTAATTTACATTAATTCTAGTCCTACTCATCCTCATCTCATTCATTATTTCATGAGGGATCTCCCTCAGAGGAGAGAATGAAACACAGAAGAATTCAAAAGTAAGCCACACCCACACACCTGGGTGCCATATCATTGGGAGCTTACCTAGAATCCTCCTGTTATGTCCAAGCAACTTTTAAAGACTCTGAGGGAGGGTGGGTGATATTGTAATAATTGTGACAAGGACAAATAGGACTAGGAGTAACTAAGATTACCGGTAAGTAAACAGAGCATTACCTCTACATCTCTCATCCTTGGCCATCAATATGTCATGAGGAATATCAAATCAAATGCCTTTGAAAATGAGAAAGAGATCAAAATAAAGTATGCACACCAAAGTCCTTTAATGCATACTCAAAATGAAATACAGCAGATATAACAGCCTTGATTAACCCAGGGCTGATTTCAGGACCCCCACACCAAAGTCTGTTTTCACATTGACAACAGTACACAGGCTGTAATGCTTGACGAAAGTAGACTTACAAGACCAAGTAGCCACCAGCAGATTTCAGCAGTCGATACAACTTGAAACAGCCCAAAAGGCAGCCATGCCTCTTATAGGTCTCACCTAAACCACACCACCACCAGCGGATTCCGGATCAGTCTGAAGAATCATGGTTTTCAGCTACCTGCTGACAGTAGACCCGTCAATTTTTTACCACTCCCTGCTTGTCCAAATGGCACAAACAGATTATCTGTCTTGCAGTATGCCTGTCACCTGTTGAGAAAAATTAAAAGAGCCCCTTTAACATGCAAAGAGTATAAAGCGTACTCGTGCTCCAAGGAAGGGGAAGGGAAAAAGAAGAAAGAATGATCATCTCTTGAGAACAGTGAAAAGATGAATTAACTATGGGAAGAATCCTTAGTATCACCCCATCATCAAAGAACCTAAGGAAAGGGAGCGACAAACTAGAGCAGAAAGTTCTCAACTATGTTGAGCAGAAGTAACAGCAACTAGAAACAATCTCTGGAAGGAGAGGAATTTGAAGCCTACCTCCTCCAGGGGTTTAAAAGGAGATTACTAGGCCTTAAGCACTGTAGGAAGATCCCAAGCAGGAGAAGTAGATCTTGACATAGGTCTAGAAGGAACTGACGGAAGGACCCATAGAAGACAGCAAGACATTCTCTTGAGAATTGGGAACCAAGAACGTTCAGCCAAAAGAGAACCACCACAATCACCTCTGCTCTCTACAAATACATTTTTGCCATGTCTTTGAAAGTAGAAGAAAGGAAAGGAAAGCATAAAGAAGCCAGGGAAGCCACTATATCCACAAAGGCTCCGTCCCCAAAGTTCCCCTCTCCTGATATCTGGAGCAAAATCTGAAAACCTTTGCATTGCTCTATGTAACAAAGAGATCCAGAGTTGGGGTTCCAAGACCTTTGCAGATCTGGGTGAAAACTCTCCTTGATAAGGATAGGTGCATCAACAAAGGAAATGTCCTGCTGAGGAGATCTGCCTGTGGGTTGTCCACTCCTCTCATTTAGGTCGCCGAAAGACTCAGAGGTTGCTCTCTGCCCAGAGACCAATAGCTGCTGCCTCCTGATTCAGCATCTCCAACCTGGTTCTTCCCTGATGGTTGCTACAAGCCATGGACAGTATGTTGGTCGTCCAAAGTAGGACATTACTTTGTGTTGGAAATGGCCCTTTGGGCAGGGTTTGCCCCAAACGTTTTGCTCCTGTCCTCCTGTTTTTGCTCCTCTGCTGGATTTAGTTTTTGCTGGCTTTAGCCCTCTGGGCAATTTACCACTGCTGACTAGTGCTAAAGTGGAAGTGTTCTCTGTCTAAATGATATTGGTGATTAGTTTATCCATGATTTACATATTTGCCCCATTGGGCCAGTCACCACCCCTCAGCCACTCCACAGCCCTCCTCCCTGCCGCTGACAGCTCCGCCTGCATTCCTGAACCTGATTTTGTCAGCTCCGTCTGCATTCCTGAGAATTATTGCAACAATTCAAACCACATTCCTAAGATTGATTGTGGCAGCTCTGCCCACCTTACTGAGCCTGATTGCATCTGCTGACGCCTTCCCGCCTCCTACCCTGGCTCCTCCCACCTCCCAAGACATGTAATGGAGGCAGCAATGCGGCCGTGCTGCTAGCGCGCCAAAGGGGTGCCAAAGGCAAGCCCGTCTGTGCTCGCCTGTGCCCGTCTGTGCCTGGGCCACGCTCAGTGCCAGGACCCCTGGTCCTCCCACTGCTACACCACCAAAAAGCTCCAGGTCCTGAATGTCAGACATCCCATTAACAGCTGCTTCACAGCCTCCTCACGCTCAACCAAAGTATTCTTCACCTGCCTACAATGCTGTTTCTCCTGCAATGCGGGCCCATCTGCGCACACTAATGCCTGCACTGCACCCACACAGAAGACTGCGAACAACCAAGCACCACTTCAATGCACCCTCCTAAATGCCCCTGGCAAACACAACACGGAAATCTGGGACACCATCACCACCCATGACCCAGACATCGCTTTCATCACTGAAACATGGCTAACACCCTTCTCAAATCCCGACATCAACAACTACCACATTAAGGCAGCAAAAAGAGCAGCAATCACTACCCACATTAACTCCACAGCCAACCACATGAAAAAGCTCTTCAGAATCATCAAGGAATTCTCCAACCCGATAACCATAGTGACCACCACACACCCATCCCAGGAACTCTGTGAGACCCTCTCAGATTACTTCCACAGCAAGATCCCCAACACTTCCAACAATTTTGACCTGTACCCTTCACCTCCAGCCTAGACAACATCTCTCAAGCAGCGAACACCAGCCACACGATAACCTCCTAGTCCCCGATTACCACACAGACCACCACAGCCATCATGTCATCGATCCACTCCGGGGCACCCGCCACCTCCTACGCCCATTGGCTTTTCAACCTCAGAGCCAACACTATTAGCATGGAACTAACCCACATCCTCAACACCTCCTTCTCCACAGCAACTTTCCTGGATGAATAGAATCACACAGAGGTCAGACCCTTCCTAAAGAAACCCTCTACTGAGCCCAGCAACCTCAAAAACTACAGACCGATCTTCCTGCTCCCCTTCCCGGCCAAAGTGCTAAAAAAAGCCATCAACCAACAGCTTACCGACTACCTCGAATGAAAGCACCTTCTTGACACCTCACAATCAGGATTCTGGGCCAACCACAGCATGGAGACTGCACTGATCACTGCCATGGATGACATCAGGACTCTGCTTAACGGAGGAGAGTTAGCAGCTCTGATCATTCTGGACCTCTCCACAGCATAGTTTCCCCACACACTCTCCTCAACAGACTCCACAACATAAGCATTCAACAAAACGCTCCTAAGTGGGTGGCCTCTTTCCTGTCAGGCAGCATGCAGAGCATCCGCCTTTCTCCCTTCACTTCTAGAACATCACCTGCGGCATACCCCAAGGATCCTCCCTCAGCCCAACCCTGCTCAACATCTACATGAACATCCTCGCAGACATCGTCAGATCCTATGGACTCAATTTGGTCTCCTACGCCGATGGCACTCAACTAATCCTCTCACTTACCGAAGACCCCCACAATGCCAAAGCCATCTTCTTCTGCAACGCCATGACGAACATAGCAACATGGATGAAAAACAGCTGCCTCAAACTAAACACTGAGAAAATGGAAATCCTGATCTTCAGGAAGAACCGTTCGGTATGGGACCACAGCTGGTGGCCAGTAGAACTCGGACCTCTCCATCTGACAATGCACAAAACTTCTGCATCATCCTCGACTGCCAACTATCCATGAATCTACAAGTAAACTCAGCTGCCAACTATCCATGAATCGACAAGAAAACTCAGTCGACTCCTCCTGCTTCTACATCCTCTGTATGCTCTGCTGAATCTTCAAATGGATCCCTACCGACACCCGAAAGACAGTTACGTACGCCCTGGTCACCAGCTGCCTCGACTATGGCAAGGCTCTCTATGCTGGAGTGTCCTCCCAGCTACTTACAAGACTCCAGACTCAACCTCCCCAAGCGTTCAAGCATCACCCCACACCTCAAGAACCTCCTCTCACTCCCCATCCAGAAAAGATGTAAATTCAAAATCCTCACACTCGCATACAAGGCACTCCAGAACATAGGGCCGCACTACATCAACCATCAACATAGCTTCTGTGTCCCAGCAAGACAACTACGCTCCACCTCGCTAAACCTGGCACCCCCCGCATCTATCACAGTCACAGCAAAGGCTGCTCCTTCTCCTACACAGCAGCCAAGTCCTGGAACAGCCTGCCCTTCCACCTCCAAACAGCTCTCTCCATGGCAGACTTTAGTAGGAGACTAAAGACATGGCTTTTCGACAGAGACACTGCACCCTCAGCGCCCAGATACCCTTATGGGTGTTAGTGCTGCGCTTTGCAAATGCTATGATTGATTGATTGATTTACCAGTAAGTCCCTAGTATAGTGCACCAGATGTGCCCAGGGCCTGTACATCAAATGCTACTGGTGGGCCTGCAGCACTGATTGTGCCACCCACATAAGTAGCCCTGCAAACATGTCTCAGGCCTGCCATTACAGTGTCTGTGTGTGCAGTTTTAAACTGCCATGTTGACCTGGCAAGTGCACACACTTGCCAGGCCCAAACCTTCCCTTTTATTAGATGTAAGTCACCCCTAAGGTAGGCCTAAGGCATCCCAGTGGGCAGGGTGCAGTATTTTTAAAAGATGGGACATGTACTGGTGTGATTTACATGTCCTGATAGTAATATTCAGCTAAGTTTGTTTTTCACTATTGCAAGGACCACCTCTCCCATGCCCATCTACGGGTGATTTTTGCCAACAAGACTCACTTTTTCGACAACCCAGAAATCGCTTGGACGTGGCTCACAGAGGAACAAGTACTTTGACAAGGGTCCACCTTTCCACCCTTGGACTTGAGGCCCTCCATACTGAACAACAATGAATTGCCCCCCAAGCTGAAGCAAAATCACACCCACTCCTGCTGGGGGCACAGCATGAAGAGGGTGGATTCACAATCCCCAGTTGCAACATTGCAGGAGCTGGTAGCTCAGGTTCCCCCAGTTCCTCATCTCCAATCAAAGTGAGTCCCCCCGACCTCTGGCACACTCTCATCGGAAGTGCAAGGAGACGACATGGACCTGTCACAAAGCCTGAGGATATAAACTGACAAGAGTCTGAACCTTTGATGACATTTGTCGACTGTCAATGTTAATTGATATTTACTTTATGTCCTAGAGTTGCTCCTAATCCTACAGAATGGGGGTCCACCACTCCCGTCTCACTTACAAGTTGTGTTTTTCTTTTGAGGGTGACAGGTGATTCTGGGAAGGAAGTATGAGGTGGGGTTGGGGAAGTTGGGGAATGTGGAAGAGAAACGTTTTGTTATTATGTTTTTGCTTGTTTATGTTGATGTTCCTGATTCACACCACACTTCATACTCCACCTACATGGTGTTTCTTCTATCTCTACAGGGACACACTGTTACAGTCCTTAAACAATGACCGGTGCCCCGGACAGTCTGTCCACCCGGGCTGGTTTGCCCTCCACCTTACTACCAACTATGCCCTTCGCGTCACCTGATGTACGAACTTTTGAGGTCCCTTCCTCAAATGGTAAGGGCCTGCTAGACTGGGTGGAGTGTACCGCAGTCCTGAACTATGCCCACCATTTATTCTCCGCCTTCTCTTTTTAGAGGAGACACATCTACTGAAGAATCACCGCCCATTTTCGGCGCGTCAAGGGTACGACTGAGTCTTCCATTCAGGGTACACCTTTGGTTCCAGAGGACTGGCGATTTTGTCACGCTGTTCACTTGCCCTAGCAATCACCAGGGAAGAAAATAACTGTCAGGGCAGCTTTCTTGCCCTTACTGAGAGAATGGGCGGGCATCTGATTAATCTTATCTGTGCCTATGCACCCCCGGCGGCCTTTCAGGCGTTCCTTAATGACCTCTCTAGAATGTTGTTGGCCCTCCCTGAGGGACTGATGCTGCTTGGCGGGGACTTTAATGGTGTTGTTTGTACAGCTGGACATCACAGGTGTTCCCTCAACTTTGTGTCGGTCTTATGATTGTACATCTGCTCACAGGCTTTGCAACTTGTGGCAGGGGTGGAACCCCCGGAAACGCCAGTACACTGTTACCTCTGCTGCACACCACACTCAATCCCTTATTAATTTCATATTGATGTCAGCCCCGATTGCCGGGCAGTATCCCACATTCAAATCCTTCTGCATGACATTTCTGACCACGCTCCTCTCCTTCTCTCGATACTAAGGGCTGTGGTCATTTCACACCCTGAGGCATTGCACAGACCTTTTCTGCTTACTACAGCCATCTTTTTACAGCAGCCCCAGGAGTAACTTTTGAGCCTGCTCCCCATTTCCTCCAGGGGGTACCCCTTCCTCATCTATCTCACTCTGAGGCCCAATTATTGGACCAACCCTTAACCAAAGAGGAGGTGGGTGTGGCTATATCCACTGTGGCTTCTGGAAAGACTCCTGGTCCAGATGGGTTTCCTACCGAATATTACGTTACATTTCGAGAGATCATGTTATCTCATCTCCTTGCTCTATACAGAGAGCTATCAAAGATGGGTGCTTTTCCACCCGAGACAGACACAACCACACTTGTGATCCTCCTGAAAACTCAAACCCCTTTGTCCTCCTGCACAGATTACCGTCAGATCTCCCTACTTAATAGTGCAGTTAAGATCTATGCTACAATACTGGCCACTCTGCTCAAAAGCATGCTCCCCATTCTTATTCACCCAGACCAATGTGGCTTAATGCTAAATGGAAGTATGCGGCATTGCCTTTGTCGTCTTCACGTTGCTCTGGCACTCCACCAGTCACTCCCATCCCATTTGGCACTTCTCCTAATCAACTTTGAGAAGTCTTTTGATACAGAGGACTGGTCCTACCTGGAGCCCGTGCTGGAATGGGCTGGTTTTGGATCGCGTTTTAGAGGCCTAGTCCGTGCACTATGCTCGGACCTTACCATCTGGGTCTTGATCAATGGAATCCTATTAGATTCCTTCTTCATCCGCTGAGGGACTTAGAGGGGTTGTCCCCACTACTTTTTGCCTTGGCAGTTGAACACTTGGTTTGACTCATTCGCTGTGATGCCCAAGTGCGAGGATGACGATGGGACAGTGACAATGAAGATTTCACCACACATTACGTGGACAATAACTCCTTTTTTTATCAGACACTGCGGTGTCCGGTCCCTGATGCCTCCAGATCCTCCAAATCTTTGGAGAGGCGTCCAGATTGCACGTCAATTCAGCTAAATCTGTGCTGGTTCCTTTGTCCCCATACCAAGACTGTGTGACATGGCAGACTGACATGCCTATACACCGGCAAAGGGCCTGATTCACAAAGGTAAACTTAGACTTTTGGTCTAAGTTTGGAAAAAAGGCTTAGTTTACGACTTTTCTGTAATCACAAAAGTAAGTTACGAGTAGTGTCTTTACGTCCGCACTTAGGGTGGAATCTCTGCACTTGGGGAGGAGATCCGCCCGAGTGTGAAGATTCCACTCTGGATGCAGAGATTACACTAAGGGTGCACAATGGAATCTCCAAACTCAGGGTGGAGATTCCTGCCCAAGTGTGGAGATTCCTCCCCGAGTGTGGACATAAACAGACTACTCATTACTTACCTTTGTGAATTCCGAAAAGTCGTAAACTTAGACTTTTGGTCCATACTTAAACCAAAAGTCTAAGCTACCTTTGTGAATCGGGCCCTTGGTTTTCCATACATAGGCATCTGGGTGGCACTACATTATTAACTCACCCGGTCTCTCAATCTGGGGCCACAGGTGCGGAGGACAAAGTCTGATCGAAACAAGTGGTGATCCCTCCTGTTGAATATAATGGGCAGGATTGCCCTCTATAAAATGATGGTATTGCTGTTTTTTTTCTATTCTTCTTTCAGAACCTCCGAATATTCCTTCTACGCCAGTGGCTCTGAGAGATGTACATTCTAGTGACATAATTTCTTTGCCTCAACTCTTGTCCTCGTTTAGCTCTTCAGATCTGCCAGTGTGGTCCTTACGACTGGGGACTGGGGATCACCAACTTATATCTTGCCTCTCACCTCCTGATGCTTAACAATTGGCTGGACGACGGGTGGTCTGATCCTGAGTTCCGACTAGAGCTGACATCATTGGGGTTTTCCAGGATCACGTCCATTGGTGCTCCGATCCTCATTACTGTACCTACGTTAACCCGCCTAGTATTTCTTGCCTGGCAAGAGGCTCCGCCATGCTAGCTGGGACACCAAACTTACACTTCAGCTCCCCTGTAGCATGGTATGTGGCTGTGGGAAGTGGTCGCCTTAGAGGGCATTGGGAGGTGGGACCTCATTGGTATATCGCTAATTGGGGATGTCTGGGGTGGAACACATATGCGCTCCTTCCAGGAGCTTCAGGATACGTATGCACTATGCTCTTCCCAATTCTACAAATATCTGCAACTTAGGCATGTTCTATATACCCAAGTGCCCCAGGAGTCCTCGTTCCCAGAATTTAGCCCTTTGCAAGCTAAACTCCTCATGGGAGCACTGGGCAAAGGTGGCGATTCAGAAATTTACTGTACATTGGTCATTAATGGTCCTACCGCTTTGGACCATCTCTGGGAATGGTGGGAGCGCTGGTTAGGTCACCTTGAAGATGACGGTTGGCACAACACTAAGATGGCCCCTTGTACCATTACTATCTCTGCACAGCTTCATCTGATCCAGACTTATTACCTCCACTGAGCCTAACTTACCCCAACTCAACTGCACCAACCAGGTATCCTTTCGAAACCGGTCTGGCCCTGTTGCTCTGATGCACCCGCAGACTTCTACCACATGGTATGGTCCTGCTCTGTGATTCGATGATACTGGAGGACCATAACAAAGGAGCTCTCGGAGGTGCTGGGATGGGAGGTGGAACTCTCTCCCTTGCTTTTATTGCTGTGATCCTGGAGGGTGTTGGGGGCACCAGGGCAAACAGGGCATTTCTGGATACGGCCAACCTAGTGCTAAAATGTGACATCGCAGCAAGATGGCAGAACCCGACCCCATTAGGGATCGTTTTGTGGCAGAAGGGGTTGGACTGATGTACTTAACAAAAAAACCTGTGTTTGAAGCAAGGGGGTGCTCAGCGAAACATCAGGGGTGATTGGTCGATTGTGTTTTATCTCAGTCTGTAAACACTGTCTTTAGTCCTTCTTGATTACTGGCTGACGGAGCTATTTACCCCCTTCCTGGCTGTATATGTCCAGGTGAAGCATGTCATACCATATTGATTGTGTGGGGGCTTTATTATGAAAAATCAATAAAACTGGTTATCAAAAAAGATGTACAAAGTTCTGTAATTTGTCTCTGGGTTCCTTTGATGAGAGGCACCACTGCATTACTACCCTTGATAGCAAGGCTTCTGATTAGCTACCATGGAAGGGCAGTTTTAGAACTGACCTCTCGTGCATTCCTCCTTCACTCTGGATTTTTGAGTGATTGAACTGAGCACTAAAACTGTTAACTGAAAAACATACTATGGAAAGTTGTGAATGAAATACTTACATCCTCCGGTTGATCGTTCTGCCTTTCTGAATGCCCTGATTGAGAGTTGGTCACTCTCAAATAGTGCATCCTGAGCAATCGGACTTCCTGACTCCAAAAGCTGCAGATAAACGACGCCTATAAACTGAGGACCTGGTATTGGCTGCAGTCAACATTCCAACTATTCTCAAATATTTGACAATTGGCAAATCCAGTCAGCACATCAGCAATGGGAGTAGCCAAACCAAGATTGCACCACATACGACATTTACAAGCTAGGTCTGTAGAAATAGGGATTAACAAACTGCAAAGGCATTGCGTGGCCTGCCAGGGATCACAAATGTAGTCATTATTGGACCCTAGTGGGTAGAGCTTGGCCAGGCCCCATGCTCTACCCACTAGGGTCCACCTCTTTCACTATCGACGGCCTGCAGCCACAAACACAAGCAAGGCGCATTCCTGCAGGAGCGAGCGGTGCCCATATGTTTGGGTTACATCTGAATGAAATACGCGCTCGCAGACCAGTGGCCAGACCAAGGAGCGGGCATACACACCAAGCAGCCAGACATGTCTCGAGGCATTTCCGTTCAAAGCGCCTCCACCTCCCTTACTGAACCGTCAGCGTGCTCTGCGAATGCTGCTTCCCAGCGATAAGCGGGTGGCATTTTCCCGCCAGCCCCCAATCACGAACTATCAAAAGAAAAAACGCGCGCATCTATCAGACGCCCAGCACAGTGATTTATGTTCAAAGTTAGGATTATCTTTTCTGCGTCGGATCCCTTCAAACAACAGAGCGGATAAAAAGGAATCACATTCGCCAGATAAAATTGGAATATAAGTTCATGCAGCGCAGTGACAGGGCTGGCTGTTCTCCGAACTGTTGAAAAAGATCCGCTTCGTTTTGTCAAGGATTGTTCTTCATTCACAAGATGGAGATGTAGGAGTCCAGTCCCGAAGAAATTCTTGCAGGCCGTTCATTCCCTGCGGGGGTTGTAGAAAGCTCGTGGCACGTGTTTTTAATGTTAAAGCTGGCAACGTTACCTAGGAGAACATGAGTTTTTCAGGACAAGCAATTTGATTACAGTGGTATCCAAAAGATTTTAACAAAAAAATGTGCAAAATTGTATGCACCACGTGTCACAGTAATTAAAACTGCATGACAATCTGATGTTGCCCATTTGTATACGTTACTTTCCTGTAAAGTACATCATTAAAGAGAATGCAAGCACAAAACTGCATTTTAATTCCAATGCTAGCTACCATGAATAACCCTACAAGTAAGTCTCCTGACACAAGCAACATGAGAAACACCTGTACCGCTCGGTAACGCATTACCTATGAACTTTTGACACTTCGCAGGAACCAGAGGCCTACCGGTGTGGTCATTCATTATCCAAAGTGGTCGTAGAAAACGAGTTTGCAATGGGTCACTGGGTACTACGGCCCGTGTAAGCCGATGTAGAGAGCAACGCATATTAAGTAATTTACTGTTTATGTTCCATTAACTTACTACCAACTAGTGGTGTCTTCCTGATGTATCAAAAGAAATACAAAAGTATCAGAGCAGAGTTTTGGTGAAATAAATGATTCCATGAGCATCAGCATTAGGGCATATTTACAAGGAACTGCTGCTTTGGCTCCGATACGCCAGTTTTCTTGCGTCGCCCTGCGCCCCACTAACAACATCATGGTAGCACTGTATTTACAATACAGAGCACCATGGCGCATGTTAGCACAATAGGTTCAAACTTTTTGTAACTATTGTGGGGCTTTGCTGGACTAGCACCAAACATGTTGATGCTACTCCAGCAAAGCTCGGGGAGGCCCATATGAAATAGCCTAGCATCACTTTAACGCATGCCCTCGGCAGGCGTAAAAAAATGACGCTAGAATGGTGCAGTGAAATCTTGTAAGCTTAACTGCACCATTTTTTGGGGCCTCCCTGAGGGTGAACGCCCCCCTTGCAAACATTATACCTGCCGCAGATATAATGTGGCACAAGGGTTTACAAAGTAGCACAATGCTGGCATTGTGTCACTTTGTAAATACGGTGCAGGGTTGAGGGCCTGTTTAGCGCCACAGTAGTGTAAAAAAATGACGCTACATTGGTTCTAAGGGGCGCAAGGGGCTTGTAAATATGGCCCTTAGTGTCTCTGGAAAGTGACAGACACGTCTCAGTGAAAACTAACATACTCCATACAATAGCTAAGTACCTGACGCTCTCTTTTAACATACCCCAAAACGTCCCATTCTCTGAGGTTTCTGAGCATTCTACTGAGAAAGTCATGTGACATTTCCTGTGGGGTCCTGTTCCATGTGTCCATAAATCTACACGGCTAGATTCCCACACAGGGAGAAGTGAGGGCCAATGTATGAAAGGTTTTAACATTTCTTAACGGACCGAATCACAATTGCCCTTCCATCTGTACCAAGGCAGACATGGAATCGCAAAAAGGGATTTTCTATTTGCGATTTACTGAGCACATGTACAAAGCATTTTCTAAATGTGAAATAGGTATTTAGGAAATGCTATTACCATTGGATCAAATCCGATGGTAACCATATGCAATAAAAAAAAAAAACACCTAAAAAAGTTTTAAAGTGCCATAGAGCACACACTTGCCCCTAGGGCATTTGTGCACTTTACACATGCACCACGTTTTTGAGGGCTCATCAAGGGAGGCCTTAGGCCCATAGACACCCTCCATTTTGCATTTCTAAATTAGCGATTTCCTATTAGGAAATCGCAAATTTGGAAATGTAAGACAATTCATACCTGTGGACCGATAGGAACAAATAGTTTAACGTTTCCTAAATGGCGATTTCCTAATAGTGATTCCTTCTCCATAGAAAATCACTAATTTTGTACATTCCAATTTGATTTCCTAAATAGCGATTTCTTAGGATTCGCTATTTAGGCAATGCAATAACTGAATTTTGTACATCCAGCCCTGATTTCGCTATGCAAATGCAATCTTTATGTTTTTTTTCAGTACAATATACCATTTTTCCATGCTGAGAATGCCTTTCCACAGAAAATCTAATTACACCAGCCATTGTCTGAAGTAGCTTTCTGACAATTTCGAGGGTGGAAAGGAGTCTCATCAGAAATGTACATGGTTGTGTACATTCACAAATTTACAGGACAGGTCACCCTTGTAATTCCCATTTCCCACCCCTTCCATGGCATTTACCTGTGTTTATTTTATCACATTTGTTGCAGAGAAATCCACAGCATAAAACAACTATTGCCTGCCAGGAATCCTTTTTTAAAGTTGTGAGAGAGAGAATGAGGTCGTTTCTAATGTAAACTTTCATTTACATTTGAGAATACCTTTATGATTCTGATCCACTATTTACCCAAATGTACACATTTTTAACAAAGTCCTTCTACCTCAAATCCCGTCTAATGTCTTTTCTAGTGCAACTAGTTATGCTGGGTCTGGTGGCTTAGTGGCTAAGGTGTCCACTGTAGGGGCCTGTGTTTGACCTCATGGTCAGAGGTTAAAATCCCAGCAGGTCTGTACAGACTTTCATTCTTCTGGGGTAGATAAAAACAGTACCAGTGAGTTAGGTAACAATAAACATCTGTTATTCAGCGGCAAGAAACCCTTCTGGGTGAATGTGTGCTTTACAAACACACTTTGGGGGTCATTCTGACCTTTGTCCGCCAAGGTACCGCCGTCAGAACACCGCACCGCGGTCGAAAGACCGCGGCGGTGATTCTGACATTTGCCCTGGGCTGGCGGGCGGCCGCCAAAAGACCGCCCGCCAGCCCAGGGCAAATCAACCTTCCCACTAGGATGCCGGCTCAGAATTGAGCCGGCGGAGTGGGAAGGTGCGACGGGTGCAGTTGCACCCGTCGCGTATTTCAGTGTCTGCTGGGTAGACACTGAAATACTTTTTGGGGCCCTCTTACGGGGGCCCCTGCCGTGCCCATGCCATTGGCATGGGCACGGCAGGGGCCCCCAGGGGCCCCGCGGCACCCCCTACCGCCATCCTGTTCATGGCGGGAGAGCCGCCATGAACAGGATGGCGGTAGGGGGTGTCAGAATCCCCATGGCGGCGGAGCGCGCTCCGCCGCCATGGAGGATTCAGACGGGCAGCGGAAAGTCGGCGGTACACCGCCGACTTTCCGTTTCTGGCCGCGGCTGAACCGCCGCGGTCAGAATGCCCAGCGGTGCACCGCCAGCCTGTTGGCGATGCTACCGCCGACCTCCGCCATGGCGGTAATTACCGCCATGGTCAGAATGACCCCCTTTATGTGTTTCTCACATTGACTGCATGTCTCACAAGCCCCTCCCACTGTCTTTCATGGGTGTAAATTGGAGCAGTCCCATATAGTGCAGGAAGCCATCTAATCTTGCTGCCCCCTTGCTCAGCTCAGTGCCTATGAATATCTATGAAACAGCCAGTCTAAGTGAAATTTTAGGACCATTTTTTTTGCAAGACAGGAATTACTTTGGATTTATCTATTTGCCACAAACCCCCTACACTGACTGTCCATTTGGTGCAAAGTTCAATTTAACTCCAGTGCTGCCACAGGTTGATTTAATGAGTGGGCATACCTGCACATCAGACGATCTCTAGCAACTAAGGCCCATATTTTTACTTTTTTAGCGCCGCATTTGCGCCGCTTTTTGACACAAAAGCGGTGCAAATGCGGCACTAAAAAAGTATAAATATTGGCCTAAATGTCTGGCCAAGAAATAGTGAGATTTCCAGCTCCAGAAAATCATTCTGTACAAGGCTATAGCCATGTGCTGAGGCAACACTGTTGGCCTTATTGAGGCATTGTACCATTATCTTTGCAAAATGGTTTTTAGCCCATTTGTTTGCTTTCTGACTGCTGGTATTTGGTGATCTTCTCTCATGGACTCTCCCACACGGTAGACCTGTAGTTCCTGACATTTAATATAAGGCCACTTGCCTGTGGACAGCAGAAACAAGGGACTATGACTAAGTTGTAGGGCACATGTATGAAAAGTGCATGGGAGCTTGTTATGTCTGCTCCAGGATCTCACAGGACACAGTGGGATGATAGTTGGACTTTGCCTTCTTTGAGAAGGTCTGGTCTTTACGTTTCACATGCAATGAGATATATTTCTCTATGCTGCTTGATTAATTGTGGCATTTTACAGCAGTGGTCACCCAGTGAGGAGTTTTGCCCTTGTACAAGGAATAGCGGCTTGAAAATTTGCAAATATGGAGTTCTTTTTATATCACAAAGATGCCATTTCGCAGAAAATATAGACAATACTCGCCTTAAATATAATCCTATCAAGCTGATAGTATTTCCAGAATTCCTAATCCAAGACAGTGCTAACCTCTTTCTTGTGGTGTAATTTCCTTTGGAGACAGTCTTTTTGTGACTGATTGTTGCTCTACATTTTCTGCAGCAGGATTTATTCTGAATCTCCTTGTTTCTAAAAGACTTGATTTGCTGTTTCTCAGCCTTGGTTCATGGTGCTTAAATCAAGGCCTCATGGAGGAGTACAGTGAGGGTGACCTTGTAGTCAAACAGTCATCAAAGGATGCATCCTGCATATTACACGTGACCTTGACAGCACCCTTTCCTTGGTAGCATTGCACATGTTGCTTTTGTGGGTTATGGTGGACATGGAGTGAATCTGTTGTGCTTTTGGAGTGAATCTGCTTTATATTGTGAGGACAGGATTCCATTTTGGAACCCTGTGTGTGCACAGTATGCAAGATGGAGGAAGGAGAGAGCCTACCAGAGAGAGATGTCAATTGTAGGAATATTCCTGAAGAGGACCAGGCAACTGTGAAAGGAATGAAGAAGATAGCAATCCCTTTAAAGTGCAAGAGTGGCACCTGCCCCCTTCCTGCTTAATTCCTCCCTCAAAAGTATTACTTCATACAACATTGTTTAGAAGTTGAGGAGGAAGCCCCTCTCTCTTATGTTCCTCGTTTTGTGCCTCATGCATCCTTTATGATGACACTGGAGGACAACGACAGTGGCTTATCCACTCTGAGAGGGATACACCACAAAACACAGAAACTGCCTGAAACCAGTCTCGAGATGGACCAGTGGAATATACAATCTTTTCTTACAAACATAGGATAAATACCAGGGAGAAAACACTAGTCTCTGCTCCAGTATTCTTGGGGACTAGTGCCGAGATACGCCCAGCAGGGTGGATGGTAATTACTTCAGCTCCTGAGCAAAGATGTCTGATTGCTCCCTACCTTCCAGATGGGGCAACATGTGCAAGACTTGTGCTAGGGGAACGTCTTCCTGGTGGAAAGGGATTGCTGGATTTTATCCCCAGAGGGGGCACCTGCTTTGTAGAGTCAATAGCCCAGCTGCAAGATGACTAAGGAGTTATACAAAGGAGTTGGGTATTAACCCTGATTGAGAAGCAGCATCTGCCTTGATGGAAGAGATCAACTCCCTGCCAAAGAGTCCTGCAGGAGAACTCTTAAAAAAAGAGGGTAGCACATCTATGCAGAAAAGACAAAGATGGAAAATCAGTCAAACTCTATGGGTGAGACGACCCCTAGGAAGGTGCTTCTAGTAGTCGGGGCTCTGCAGCTGTGCAAAGGAAGGCGGGGCACCTGCTGCATCATCAAATCCCCAGTGGGCTTTAGTTATAAATTCCAGGGAGACCCGAAGGTAGTGTATGCCCTGTGGGACCTGAGTGCCACTATGATATTTTGTAAACACCACTTTTAAATGATGTCCTTTCCTGACAGGGGAGCCCCTGGGCCTGTGCTGAGTGGCCCTGTGAGGATGGGCCCTCTATGGCATCAGGCACAGTGGTCATTTTCTTTCCTCACACTCCTGCACTTAAGAGGAGCAACACGGTGGGAGATAGAAGCACCCATCTTCCTTTAGGGCTCCAAGGGTCAGCTAGGAAGACTGATGAACATGTAGCCCAGGAGCCTGCCATTTGGCCTGTGCAAGAGTGGCAAAGTAGGCATTCCATAAAGTACTGTGGCCATTTTAGTTTGTATATTGCAGATTGTGGTGTCCCTAGATGCATAGAGGCACCACAAAGTGGTTGTTAATTCCTTACGGGCTGCCAAGAATGGAGGAAGACCACTATAAGCCTACAGTGCATAGCGCACCATAGTTCTCCCAACTAAATGAATTGATGACCAGAAGAGAAGCTGGGCTGTTTTTACTAAAAGCTCATGGGGTCTAGCATGTGTGATGGCCTGTAGAGTTAACAATCTAGTGTGAAAGGATAAATATGGTTATAAAGTGAAATGTTCATTGCTTTTCTTGAAAGCATGTCAAAATCAACAGGTCTGGCTTTTGTTCATGTATGACCAATGCTCCTTTAGAAAAGACTATTTATAAGTCATATTTAGTGCCAAGACAGTACACCTTCATTTATTATTGTGAGCTAGCCTGTCAAACTATGTAGATATAACCTTTCATTTGTTAACTGCAGGGCCCTCTTTAGGATGGATGGTATTTTGTGTTTATAGTTGTGGATCCACATTAAGTATTTTGCTTTGTGGACAAGAACCACTCACTGGACAATGAATTATTGAGTGTGATTACGTTTGTCACTAAGTTGTCAGTTTTCAACCCATTTCACCTCTCAAGTCAAGTGCTGAAGGGATGAAATTATTTTTCATTTTTGTGTTGACAATAGTATGGAGACCCCAGGACGCCAGAGGTAAATGACCTCAGGTGACGCTGCTGAATCCCAACACTTCCAAAGGCCCTTAGTCCCTGAAGAAGACCTCACTGCTGCTGCTAATGCTAAAAGACAGAGGGTAAACAGTCAGTAGTCCCACCGTGGTGATTTCCTGCTGCTACAAAGTCAAGTCAAATCAAATCAGGATTTATAGAGCGCAACTATTCACCCATAAGGGTCTCAAGGCGCTGAGGGGTTTTTCCTCTGTGCTTCAGTTGAAGAGCCAGGTTTTAAGGTCCTTCCTGACTTGAGGTAACGATGGTGACTGCTAAGTTGAAGAGGCAAGGTGTTCCATCTCTTTGCCGCGAGGTAGACAAAGAATCTTCCTCCAGCCGAGGTCTTCAGTATGCGGGGTATGGTGGCTAGTGCCTGTTATGCCGAGCAGAGAGGTCTGGTGGGAGAGTATAAGATGATGCTGTGGTTGAGGTAGGTTGGTCATAGGTCGTGGAGGGCCTTGTTTGCGTGGATGAGGAGTTTGAAGTTGATTTTTTTCTCGACAGGAAGCCAGTCGAGGTCTCTTAGATGCTTGGTGATGTGTTTGCGGCGGGGAACGTCCAGGGTGAGACTGGCAACAGTGTTATACATATGCTGTAGTTTCTTCAGATTCTTCTGGGTGGTGCCGGTGTAGAGGACATTGCCATAGTCGAGTCTGCTGGTAACCAGGGCATGGGTTACGGTTCTGCTGCAGTCCTTTTGGGATCCATTTGTAGATGTCCCAGAGAAGCCAGAGTGTGTGAAAACAGGAGGATGCAACTGAGTTGACTTGGCGGGTCATGGTTAGCGATGAATCCACGATGAAACCAAGGTTGCGTGCGTGGTTTGATGAGATGGGGTGCTGAGTCGTCCCAGGATGATGTAGAGGGTCCCAAGATGAGGATCTCGGTATTGTCAGACTTGAGCTTGAGGTAGCTGTCCTTCATCCAGGCGGCGACGGCTTCCATCCCATTGTGGAATTCTTCTTGGCAGTTGTGGGGTTTTCGGTCAGTGAGATGATCAGCTGGGTGTTGTCGGCACAGGAGACAATGTTCAGCCCGTGGTTCCTGATGATGGATGTGAGCGGGGCCATGTAGATGTTGAAGAGTGTGGGGCTCAGGGAGGAGTCCTGTGGAAGACCGCAGCTGACCTCTGTAGGTTCTGACAGGTAAGGCGGGAGCCTGACTCTCTGTTCTGTCAGACAGGAAGGAGCAAATCCATTGTCGGACCTTTCCGCGGATTCCAGCTGCGTGGAGTCTGGAGCAGAGGGTGGGGTAGAAGGTGTGGTGCAAAATTCTGACCTTTTGGGAGCTGGGCTACTGGTAGCATGGAATTCCACAGCCCTTCAGTTTATATGAGGCTCTGAGTGACAGCAGACATGCTTTCACGCTCAGCTTTCCAGTTATCTTGCTGTCAATCAGATTCTTCATCCTTCGCAATCTGCCTTCCGTCCAGGATTCGTTTACAACTATGAAGGGGAGTACCCTGTCACCCCACCCTGCTTTGGGTACTATCCAGGATTCAGCACAGAATCTGCTTTAGTGGAGGTCTCAGATATCAGCAAACTAGCCATGGATAGTGGCAATAAGGTTGCCTTACTGCTGCTGGATCTTTTAGCGGCATTCAATGTGGTGTCACAACCTATCCCACTGCAACGTTTGCATGATATCGGGCTAGGTCGGACCACTCTGGCTTGTTTGGGATCCTTCTGATTGGGCAGATAACAGTCTGTGTGGAATCGGCCATTTGCATACGAATCCAAAGTTTTGGAGGTTGGGGGTCCCCCAGGGCTCGGTGTTGAGTCTGACCTTGTTTAATATATATCTCTCTCCTTTGGTATCCCTGGTGGAATCTTTTGGCATGCAGATTATCTCCTACGCTGACGATTCATAGATGGTTCTAACATGGGACGGGAACGTGTAAAGTGCCCAGCCCAGATTCAAATCGTGCCTGTCTGCGATGTTTCAGTGGATGTCCTAGAGTAACCTCCAGTGTAATACAAGCAAAACAGAGGTTCTGGTTTTTGGCTCACTCCCACTTACCCCCCGCCACACCACCGTGGGGAGGAGAGATCTGGCTCAGTTCGTCTCCTTCTCCTCTGACTCCTTCCACTGTGGGTAGGAATTTAGGAGCAAAATTTGACAAACAGCTCTCCTTCAAGCCACAAGTGGAAAGTGTAGTTGGGACGTGTTTCGGCCTTCTCTGGATGCTGAGAAAGTTACTGTTTCTGCTCCCCACCTATTGTTAGAAGACGGTGGCACATGGCCTTATAACATCTCAGCTGGACTTTGCTAATGCACTTTACTAATTACTCCAGCTGCTGCAGAATGCGGGAGATCAACTCCTGCTTAAGATTCCAAGGAATATTTCTGTTCAGGATCATCTTTAGGAGCTGCATTGTCTACCTATCAAGGCGCAAGTGACATTTAAGGGATTGACGTTAGTCCACAGAGCTTTCTATGGACATAAATATCTGTCCAAGAGACTTCTGCATTACCACCCTTCCAGAGTTCTGAGCTCCACTGATGCATTGCTGACAGTCATGCCTAAGGCTAAGATGAAAAAATGGGGAGACTCCCCCTTCTCTGTGTTCGCCACCAGGGGGTGGAACTCTTTGTCCCTGTACCTCCAAGCTATCAAGAACACGGGGCATTTGAACACAATCATAAAACATGGCTTTTTAATGGATTGTTTTAATCTTTCCCCTAAATGACACCAGCTGTTTACAGACCTGTAGCGGCAGGACACCCCGCCGAGTAGCAGCCCGCTTTATAAGGGGCCTGATTTGATTTGATTCACACTGTCACCCAAGGCTCTTTTTCCGGCGTAGGCGGGGAAGTTTAACAGAAAATTATGCAAAGTTACAAGCGGCAAATCTTCTTAACTTCACACGCTGTCGTCTATAGAAAGAATCTTTTATTGTTGTGTCAGATCATAGAAATCTTGAATTTTTCAAATCCACCAGATGCAAAAATCAAACAGAAAGGAACTTGTCTCTCTTTTTTTGCAAGATTTTGCTGTGCCATTAATTCCAAACCTGCTAGTTTGAATCTTGAAGACGGCACCCCTTCTCAGATGTATCACAAGATAGAGGAAGGTCAATCTGATGACGTTTCAGTAATGAGGAAGATAAATTAGAGGCATTGCCAACTATCACTACCTATAAATGTCTAACTCAAATACCAAAAATACACTATGATGTTCACATTTCAGAAAGCATTCTAAAACATCATCTTTTATGAAATGTATTTATATATTTACAAGTGTAGCGGGGCAAGTCTAACAGAAATGTCACGCATGATCGTAAATAAGACTTAGACCTAGATCATCCCCCAGAGCATATACAAACACCATAAACCACAGAGAATGTCTTGAGGAATTGTACAAGGATGCTGTTTGTGGTGCAAACAAGGGCAACACAAATTATAAAGATGTTTTGTTCTTTGAAGATGTACTGTGCATTCATCATGTTTTAACTACTGTTGTAGTAACGCGGTTTTTAAGTTACTCCTCATCTTCTTCACATAAACGATTGGACATATTGTGTACCTGTAACTGAGATTGCACTATATACTATTTCTCATTTGGTTGTAATGCTGTCTGTTGGTTTGTGTACACAGCCTGTCATCCAAGAAGTTTGCACGTTACAATACGAGAACAACCTCCACTGACTTCTTTGCTAATCAGTGGATCATATAACACACCTTTATCCCAGCTTATGCAACGCCACAGAAGGCTTTACGGGTTAGAAGTTAGCATTAAATACCAGCTTCTTTGGATTCTCCTGGTAATCTGGTCTGCTTACCTACAAATAATTTTTCCTTACATGAGGGTTCTTATCAGCTCAAAGCATGTTTCATTGTTCCAAAATATAGCAAAGAATATGATTACTCCAGGAGCAGTAGAGTTCATTGTATCATGACAGCTGAAGATTCATCCAGTGTTCATTCTTCATTGTTATTCAAATTGAGCCCCCCTAAAAATGTCACTGTTCTCAACGGAAGGCTATGGTTCTCTTCAAACCTTGATAACCAATGTCAATGCCAGGAGCTGCTCGCGTGGCTCGGCAGTGCGGGTGGTGCGGGGGTGGGGGCGTAGGGTGTGGTGTGGCAAAATGTTTATTTAAAAATATATTTTTTTAAACGTACCTGCTTTCCTACCGCGCCATGCTCCTCTCCCGTCGCTGCTGCAGGCACAGGCTCCCAGCCTGCCCTGCGCCAATCCTGACACTGCTCAGATTGACTGCAACTGTGTTTCTGGACTGGAGAGAGCCCTGGGCCGGCCCGAGACAGCTGGCCAAACACACATGCGCTCTGAGGGGAGTGCACAGTGCACTCCTTTCAGCTCGTCACCCCCAAAGCCCCGCCCCTTTTACATGGAAAGGATAATAAACTGGGTTTATTATCCTTTCCATGTAAAAGGATTTGCACCGGTTGCTGCTAGCGGGGGTGACGCTCCATCGCCCATACGGAGGAGCTGCACCTGGTCAATGCATAAAAATAACCAACTCTACCATGCTATAGCAAGGGGTTCCCCTAAGCTCGATTCTCTCTTGCACACTCTTCAGTCTTTTTGTGGAACCTCTCGTCTCCATCTGAAACCAATCTAATACAACATGCAACTTGTATACAGAGGACACTTAATTTCACCTGAAAACTTCCTTGCCTAAAGACTTATGGCCTGAATTAGAATTTGGTGGGTGGGGTTACTCAGTCACAAACATGACGGATATCCCTTCTGCCTAATTATGATTCCATTATGTCCTATAGACATCATAATATGGCGGACAGGATATCTGTAACATTTGTGACGGAGTAACCGTCCGCCACCCTCTAAATAAGTCCCTTTGGCGCTTTTGGCCAGGTCCAGAATGATATCCAAACATGCTAATTACCACTGCTTACATGAAAATGAGCTCAAAATGGACCTCTTCTGATCTCCCCTCTAAACATCTACACCCCACTCCAAACATGTCATATAGCAAATGCAGCACTTTACTGCAGCTCCTCTATTGTGGAAAGTGGCCCATTTTTTGGTTTCTACATAGACGAGAACATCTCATTTCAAGTGCACCTCACCTGCTAGGCCAAAGGTCACAGCTTCAACCCAAACTGCTGTGAGGAATACAACCTTTTATCCCAGATATGGATTTCAATCAAGTAGTACAACCTCTTACCTTATATCCACATCAGTAATGTAAACTCCTATTAGTACTTCTCAGAATCGATTGTGATAAGGAATGTTATAGGCAGAATATCGAAGGGTGACTAAAGTACTGGGGGACAAAATATTGACACAGAAATTGCACACAGGGAGGTATGGATTAACTATTCTGAACTGCACTTCTGGGTACCTTGAGGATATATATATCAGCAAGGTCTAAAGGTGTAGAGTTAGAAATAGAAAATCTATACAAAGTTAGCTTTCAATATTTTGTCCCTCGATATTCTTTTTACAATACTTTGACACTTTGATATTCTGTCTTCAATATTTCCATCCTACCCTCAAAGGCTTGTCAAATCAGCGTTTCTTGTGGCTGCTAGGTTGGACATGTTCTCAAAAAGGTTTGATTGCATCTCACCATCTCACTTAACTGGCTTTCCATTAAGTTAAGAAGCATTTTCATACTACCAGCATCATCTTCAAGGCACTACACTCCAAGTTTTTTCACTCAGAATCTGTTATCTCAAGAGAACACTATTACCTTCAGAGCTTTGCCTTCCTTCTCCTTGATACTCTAGCCCTTAAAAAGGCAAACACACTTCCGCAATCAAACTCAGGAAGTTCACCAGAATTTGAAATTGCATGTTATTGGTCATTAGAACAACCTCATCCTATGAATCATTCAAAAGAGAGGTGAAGCGTCTGTTGTTTCTGCTTTAATATCTCCCATGAAGGGCCCAAGGCAGGGCCAAAGACGTCTCAAACCCCTTTTTCGTCCCCATGGACTGCAACTAGTATATATGTACATTTTATAGCCTTAGTTATCCACCCTTCTCCCTGTGGTTTATAACCTTTGGATCTATTTTATAAAAAAAAACAATATTTATCAGTTAAATGTTATTTTGCTCACTGTGCTTGTAGTTAGGTATGTTTTGCTTCATCCTGTATTGATGGTGTCCCTCTTCCCCTCTTCTCTATAAGTTTCTATCTGTGTATTTTACGCTTTTGATGCTCCATATGTACCTATAGTTAAAAGTCTTTATACATTTATTATATTGATTAATGGTTTGATAGAGAGAGAGATAAAAAGCTCATAGCATTAGGTCTTTTTAAAGATGAATGCTTACAGTTCACAAATATAATGTTATCAAACTATTCTTGTAAGACCAGTCCCTTTTGTAAACCGCTCTGCTATGCATTGGTCTTGTCTGAAAAACATGAAACTGATAAAATAAATAAATACATTGGACCTTAATGACCCAGAAAAGCTAATACGTTGGTTCAGTTTGTATTGGCTTCTTCACTAATTGCAATGTGTTGACGGTTCTTATAAAGGACAGCAACGAGGGCATTAGAAGAACCTAATCAAGTTGTGATCTTTTGCTAAAAAATGATTTAGTTGATTTACTTAATGGAGTCAGACTTCTTCTTTGACCTGAACCCATTGATAACTTTTGCTTTTGATTATCATTTAGGCTTGAAGAATGATAGGACAATTTCAAAGTTAACTTGCTATTTTTTTGCTTTGTGGAATCAAGTAGATAATTTACAAAGTGACAGAGGTTAGATCAAAGGAGACTGATGTTTTCACCCGAAGACCTAGTGGGAAAACAGCGAGTTTTAAACATATGATGGCTAGACATCTTTCATTCACCAATTCTTAGTGTTCTCAAGGCAAGCTATAACGTTTTCTCAACCATTTTGGTGATCATTCAATTTAGTGTGCAATTGGTTTTATCAACATGTAGGTGGAACGCCATGCTCTGCACCAGAATCATATTGGCTAGCGGTGCCAAGAAGCATCGAAGAACATTATTTTTCTGTAACCCCACTTCATTTCTCAACTGCAAGGAGAACCAAGTTGATAGGACTCTCTACTGGGGTTCCTAAAATGTCAATCTTTTGTATATGTTCCTATTTGGTTACTTATATCAGGCTTCAGAAATGCAGCACCATTACTCTTGTGGAAATCCGACTGGAGCAATGGTACTTTCCACATTTCACCAAATTCACAGCCATCTCCATGGTCCTATCATGGAGTTATGCTGTAGACCAGAGAAAGGGGAACGGGACACAAGTGAGAGGTATCAAGATTCGAGAAAGTGCCCTCCACAACATACCCAAAGATATATGCAAAGGGAGGCTGCCTTAATATTATGATACAACTCTGATCCTTTGCCTGAATTTGGTGTAACCGTATTGTGGTCTTTTCAAATTATAACTGTGCATGCCAAGAACTCCTGCTAATGCCTTTATTCTGAGGTGATGTCGCTTGAAAAGGGGGTGCTCTGGTATAGATTTTAATTGGAGGTTTTCATTGCAATTTCAGAGGTCAATTGAAGCTGTTTTTAGATTTTCGAAATGGTTGGGCCATAAACACGTAAGGGAATTATTGTGTATATATAAGAGCAAATGTGTGTCTATCGATTGGGTTGGAGCAGATATTTAGGGCCATACCAACTGTGTTTCTTAGCAGGCACTTCAGAATAAGTTCATAGGAAGGTCATTGGCAGTCCCGCAGTGTACAATATATTTCTGTCACGATGAGGTGGGGCTGGCCTATTTAAAGGATTTTATTAAACTTCAACCTCTATATTACAGGCACGTATTTGGAAGAACCCTGAGGCTCATCTAAGCAGACTTATTTTGATTAACTGTATGAAAATTGATAATGCCTCAATAACCCGTGGCTGGATTTTGTTCGGAAGAGCTTTCAGAGGCTGGGGTCACCAGTGTTTTACTATAATTCAGACAGTTTATTGAGCATCGCGTTAAATAAAGTGAAATAACTTTTTTTTTAGAACTGACATACAGGGCCCGTTTGCGAACTGGTTGTGAGACGGGGAGGGCCTTAACAGAGTCTATGCTAGCAGATCCTGAACTACACTTCATCTTACTTTATTTTGTACATTTTAGTTAGAGAGAAGGCGTTTTTTGTACCCACAGCTGCGAGATGCCAGTAGTAGATCATATATTGCTGCTTTTGATTATTTGCAGGGGCTGGGAAATGAAGAGGTGATCATGGCAGTGTTGAATTTCATTTTAAGCTTTTTAAGAATTCGGCCTATACATTAATAATTTTGTATTTTGTATATATATTTCTTAACTTTGTTTTTATGGTTTTTAATGTTGAAGGTTGTTCTTTTTCTTTTTTTGTGTGGCAACTTTTATGGCTGCTCTGCTGCCTGCATGGAAGTTGTGGAGCATGCTGTGTTTTTTTCCTGCATTTCACAATGAATGCTGTTAGACTTGGTGGGGTCTCCCTTAACTTTCTGTCTCTGTTTCCCAGGTTGTTGATGTGTGCTGGACTCTGGTTTTGCTGTTTTTGTTACTCTGGGCACTTTACCACTGCTAACCAGTGCTAAAGTGCGAGTGATCCTTTACAAAATGTGTATGTAATTGGCTTATCCATGATTGGCATATTTGATTTACTAGTAAGTCCCTGGTAAAGTGCACTAGAGGTGCCAGGGCCTGTAAATCAAATGCTACTAGTGGGCCTGCAGCACTGGTTGTGCCACCCACATAAGTAGCTCTGCAATCATGTCTCAGACTTGCCATTGAAGTGTCTGTGTGTGCAGTTTTAACTGTAAATTCGACTTGGCAAGTGTACCCACTTGCCAGGCCTAACCCTTCCCTTTTCTTACATGTCAGACACCCCCAAGATAGGCCCTAGGTAGCCCTATGCGCTAGTAATGTGTTTTATATGTCCTGACAGTGAAATATTGCTAAATTTGTTTTTCACTGTTGCAAGGCCTGCCCCTCTCATAGGTTAACATGGGGGCTACCTTTAAATCTGATTGAAGTGTAGATTCCCTTTGGGAGTGGATGGACATGTGGAGTTTGGGGTCTCTGAGCTCACAATTTAAAAAAATACATCTTTTAGTAAAGCTGATTTTAAGATTGTGTGTTTGAAAATGCCACTTTTGGAAAGTGGGCATTTTCTTGCTTATACCATTTCTGTGACTCTGCCTGTTTGTGGATTCCCTGTCTCGGTCAGTTTGACAGTTGGGCTGGTTGCACCTCACACTAGACAGTGACACAAAGGGAGCTGGGGTGTAGCCTGCATTTCCTGACAAGCCATCTGTGCTAGGACGGAGGGGAGGAGTGGTCACTAACACCTGAAGGGGCTGTGCATGTCCTCACACAATGCAGTCTCCAACTCACTGGTGAGTGTCAGTGGCCTGGCCTGGGCAAGGCAGGATTTCACATTCAAAAGAGACTTTACTTTGAAGTAGGCCTACTTCAAAGGAGAAATTGGGTATAAGAAGGGGACCAAAAACCACAGACTTTAGAACACTTCTGGAAACCAAGAGGAACCTCTGCCTGGAGAGGAGCTGAAGAGCTGAGGAAGAAGAGCTGCCCTGCCTGTGACTGTGCTTTGTGGAGCTATCCTGCAGTTGCTGCTTCTGCCAGAGTAAGAGGACAAAGACTGGACTTTGTGTTGCCTTCCTTCTTGTGAAGAACTCTCCAAGGGCTTGATATAGAGCTTGCCGCCTGTTGTTTGAAGTTTCAGGGACAGCAAAGACTTCTCTTTGCCAGCCTGGAGTCTCTGGAGAGACTTCTACTCTGCCCTGTGGTGCCCATCCAGTTCCTGGGACCCTGAAAGGAGAAGCTGGCAGCCTAAGAGGAGGAAATCCACGCACATAGTGCTGTGCGGGGTAAAGATAGATGCGACTCTGATCTGCGGCTGAAGAAACAACGCACCGCCGGCTCGGCAGCTGAAAATCAACGCTCGCCAGAAACGCAACTGAAGAATCGATGCACGGAGCAGGAGAAACGACAAGCAGCATCGCTGACGGAGGCTGGGAGATCGCAACTCGTGCTGTGTGGTTTTCGGATCATCGTGAGGCTGGATTTCCGTCGCAAGCACCGCTGGGCGATTAAAAACAACACAAGGCCTGCCCATACCCGAGAGTGCTGACCGGATCGACGCATCGCTCTCCTGCGGAGAGAAGAAACCACGCGCCCGACCCGACAAAAGGAGAAATGACGCGAGGTGTCATTCGTGAGTGGAATCAATGCATCCCAAGCCCTTTTTGATGCACACTCGCCCTGCGGGGTTATTTTTGACGCACCCAAGATACATTTTCATGCTAACAGTGTTAGTGTGCTTTTTAAACTACATAAAGACTCTTTTTGCTACTTAATTGATAACTTGACTTGTGTATTGTGGATATTTGTTGTTTTGGTCTTGTTTTGTTTAGATAAATATTCTCTATTTTTCGAAACCTGTGTTGTGTCATTTTGTAGTGTTTTCATTAAGGTACAGTGTATGTTGGTACAAATACTTTACACCTAGCAATCTGAAGTTAAGCCTACTGCTCTGCCAAGCTACCAAGTGGGTAAGCAGGGGTTAGCTGAGGGTGATTCTCTTTTATCCTGACTAGAGTGAGGGTCCTTGCATAAACAGGGGGTAACCTGATGGTCAACCAAAGACCCCATTTCTAACAAATGCATTTAACCCTGTTCATGAATGGGGGCATCACTTTGCCTCTGGTTAGAATTTGTGATGAGTAATTTTGGGACCAGTGTTATATTTTGAAAACATACCTTGATACTAATAGGTCGGTTCATAAAATTCTGAGTCGGATGGGTCACAATCCAACCAGCCCAATTATTAGTCATAAAGTAAGTTGCAAATTGCATCTTACTCTGATAGGAAACAATCACAGGGGTGATGGTGTGCAAGAGTCAGCAAATCACAATGTCTGCTGTTGCATTTAAATAAAGAAACTTTGTTTTTAATCAGACTAATTTCCTTAAATGAAACAGGGCTGCTTTTTAACAAAACATTTTCTTTTTTTTTAAGTTCGTTTGAGATTTAGCAGTGACCCCTTAGATCAGTGGTGACTCCCTCATAAAGGTTTTACCCCATGAGCAAAGGGAAAAGTCTCCAAACTGGACTCCTTCCGTTCTGCAAATGACCTGGTGTGGTAGGTAACATTGAAATAGTTTGCAACCAGAATTACAGTTGCAAGACACTTAGACATGGAGTGCCGAATCGCTGATTGGGAGGGACACCCTCCACATGCCCATTCCAAATTGTGATATGGTATCCATTCCTAAGCACATTTGGTGATTCAGAAAAAAAATCTGGGTTTTGTGTTTGCAAACCCTCTGATTTACCGATTCACAGGGTTTTTGAATGCTTAAAATCTTTGAATATCTGGCCCTAGTTTGCTGGTGTACAAGGACAGGTACCCATTTCAGAAGCATATTGGAACCCACACTGCGGATGTGTGTGTTACAGCATGTTCAGCACGCTACCCATTATTTTACAAGTGATGAAAGTTCTGAAGTAATTTTCACACTTCAATGTTGGAAGGGTGGAAGAAGTTCTGGTGCTTTAAACGCCACACCAAGCCAGTGAGAGGAAACTAAAATAAGGGACATGAGACTAGCTAGCAAGCCATGGCCATGCACAATGGACTTTGCCTTCGTCCGACACATCTCTGGATTGCCTTTGGTTGGCACACATATCACATCTTTGGGCTGCTGTGGACTGTATACATCTCACCACTTTAGCTGCTTATGGCTGGCACACAACTTCATTATTTGGGTTCCTATGGTCCACTTAATAAGCAGACTTGGTGAATGTGAAAGGAAAATGTAAACTTGTAAAGATATGTGAGGCCAGTATATGATGTTAAGAGCTGGAAGTTGTAAAACACTGTGCTAGTGCATGGGAGACACCATTGGCCTGATTCTATGCTTAGTCCCTGTATTATGCACTATTCTTACTACCCTAGCCTGGTCACAACAGCAACGGATATTGTACCTCTCCCAGTTTATCCAGAGGACACCCACACCTCTACAGTCTCAATTTGAGGGGAATCTGGATTCTTCACAATGAGTACGCAGGTTTTGTTCTAGTCATTATCAGCAAGAGAAAATGTATTTCTTCCCCCTTTCTTAACCAACTTTCAATTGCAATTGATAACCAAACTTTAAACTAAACTTTATAAAAGTACAACTGTTAGAAATTCAGTCCTAATTCACCATGCTTGTCATACCCTCTTTGTACCAGAGCCACTTGCATCATTTTGAAATTCTACCCTCACCTAAACCACTTATGTGTTATAAACACCAGGGGCCTTATTACAGAGAGTGCCCCAGGGGAGCAAGGGGCATGAGTACCCTCTTTGTGTGTCCTTGGGGCACTTGGGTATTACAGAAGGTGCTGCAGATGCTCGTATGGCCCCTTCTGTAATACAGATAATGCTGGTGTACTCTTACCACCAGCACTATCATTAGAGGGTGTCCCCTCATTTGCACAGGCACTTGGCCCCATGAAATGGGGGTAACACTTTGCCTCTGTGCCCAGTCCGTATTACAGATGTGAGCGTCGAGGCAAACATGCCTTTAAGGCGTGCAGTGAAATTGTACCACAAAAAGGTGGCACACTTTCAGGGCGTCTCCCAAAGGCAGCCATCTGGAGGGGAGAGAGGGGATATCAAGGACCCCCCAAACATCCTCTTGCGGAAAGGTTCAGTCACTCACTGCAGCCGTCTGCAAGGGGATCTCTCTCTCTCCTCTTGAAAGCAGCTGCTCCATATTTCACCTGAACGTGGGGAATCGAGGACAGCGCAGCTTCGAGGCTGCCTTGGGGCAGCACATTCACCATGTTCCCTGTTGCACCCAGCACACCTGTTTTAAGGTGTGCTGTGGGGCAAACAAGGAAAGTGCCACCGGGTGGGTAATACAGGCCGATGTCTGACTGTTCTAGAACGGTGATAATTCCAATAATAATGCTTGCGCAGTGCTAAGCAATTCCTGACGTTTTTAAAGTCCCACCAACTGTGTGTATCTTAGCCTTATTCGAGTCTACACCTGAAGGTGAGAGTTCATGTCTGAGAACATATGTATTCACTGAATTGATTCTCCAATATGCTATAAGATTGTAAATTTCTTTCCAAAGCGTACCTCATTACTCATGTGTTAGGTCCTAATAAAACCGATTTCATGCCTCATGAATGATTACATCATCTTCTGAAAACAGAAATAATCCAAGAAGGTGGAGACAATGGTGACAGCTGAGAAAGGCTAATAGAGACACTTCGAACCAAAACAAACATCCTAAGCTAGCTACTCCAGTTTCCCAGCCATTTTCAGCCCATACGCAAGAAGGAAACTTAGGGGCATATTTATACTCTGTTTGCGCCGGAATTGCGTTGTTTTTTTTGACGCAATTTCGACGCAAAACTAACTCCATATTTATACTTTGGCGTTAGACGCGTCTAGCGCCAAAGTCCATGGAGTTTGCGTCATTTTTTAGCGTGGACACCTACTTTGCGTTAATGATATGCAAGGTAGGCGTTCCCGTCTAAAAAATTGACTCCGAGGCATGTGCGCCGTATTTACACTCCCAGGCAAAATTCACGCCCGGGAGTGGGCGGGTCAAAAAAAATGACGTACGCCCGCTTTTGCGCCGTTTTTTAGCGCCTGGAAAAGGCAGGCATTAAGGGACCTGTGGGCTCTGAAGGAGCCCAGAGGTGCCCTCCCATGCCCCCAGGGACACCCCCTGTCACCCTTGCCCACCCCAGGAGGACACCCAAGGCTGGAGGGACCCATCCCAGGGACATTAAGGTATGTTCAGGTAAGTGTTTTTTTTTTTTTTGTGGCATAGGGGGGCCTGATTTGTGCCCCCCTACATGCTACTATGCCCAATGACCATGCCCAGGGGACAGAACTCCCCTGGGCATGGCCATTGGGCAAGGGGGCATGACTCCTGTCTTTGCTAAGACAGGAGTCATTTCTATGGGGGTTGGGAGTCGAAAAAAATGGCGCAAATCGGGTTGAGGCGAAAAATTTGCCTCAGCCTGACTTGCCCCATTTTTTGGCGCCCAAGCTCCATATCCCCCTACGCCGGCGCTGCCTGGTGCATGTCGTTTTTTTTCACGTACACCAGGCAGCGCCGGCGGCTAACGCCGGCTAACGTCATTGAATAAATACGGCGCCCGCATGGCGCTTCAGAATGGCGTTAGCCGGCGCTAATTTTTTTGACGCAAAACTGCGTTAGCGCAGTTTTGCGTCAAAAAGTATAAATATGGCCCTTAGTCTAATGGACACTCTGTCTGATGTTCTTTTCCACCCTCTGTTACCCTATTTCGTTTTTGTAACCAATCGCTCTGTTTCCATCTATGGTCAAGATAGGAGTAAAATAGCTACCAAGAAGAATTCCACCTCTGGATCCTGGACAAATGGGTTTAAGCCTCTGCATGGGAACTGAAACTACAATAATCACAGTCCTGATGGTCTTAGACTGTCTCATCTATCTGAATCTCTCCACATCTTTTGATACAGTGGATCATTCCATCATTATTCAGTGTCTAGCAACAGTGGGACAGCAAGGGTTTACCTGCACATGGTTTGCCTCGCAGAAAGAAGCTAGGGCCAGATGTAGCAAAGGTTTTTACCCATTCTGTGTCTATGGGAAAAGGTGTTCGTCCATATGACCCCTAGTCTTTTGACCTTCATCATTACCATTCAAAATCCTGTACAGTCACCAGTGGCGTACCCCAGGACTTCTCCTTGTATCCCATTTTCTTCAACTTTTACATGTGCCCCTTTGCCGATATTATTCAAGATTCTGCAGTGAAAGTAGTGTTCTATGCTGGTGACACTCAGCTGACTGTGGGATTTGACAAACCAGCCTCCCAGATTCAATACACTTCCACTCCAGTCTTTCACCACTCAATTATGAATGAACAAGAACTTCCGGAAGCTTAATGCTTCCAAGATGGAAATGCTGATATTGTGTCATGGCAATCCCTGGACCCATCTGGCTGACTAATTTGGCAGATGCTCCTTCCCCAGTTTCAAAAGTGAAGAGTCTTGGGCCCATATGTATACTTTTTTAGCGCACATTTGCATCATTTTTTGACGCAAAAGCAGCGCAAACTTACAAAGTACATCTGTATTTTGTAAGTTTGTGTGGATTTTGTGTAAAAAAACGACGCAAATGAGGTGCTAAAAAAGAATAAATATGGGCCTTGGTTCTCTAAATAGAGCGGATGGTCAGATGGCCTACTTCTAATGGCTCATGCTCCCTAGGGCCATCAGGGGAAAATTTATGCTGACAGAGTAAATGTTACTCCGTTGGCATAAACCTTGCAGTCCCCTGACTCAAAATAGGGTGATCGGACTGAGACTAAGGTGACCACCCGTCCGTAAATTTCACAAACTGCCTGTAATTTCACCCTTCCGTCCGTTTTCCGTGATGAAAGGCTTAACGGATGGAATTTGTCTGTAATTTTAGCCTTTCACCAAAAGGACGATGGATGGCAGGGCGAAATTATGAGCAAATCGGTTTCCCCAGCTGGATTGAAGGGCAGGGAGTCTTGTGTGCTCTGAGGGAGGGAGGGGCAGACAGATAAGAAAAGGCCTTCTTGCCAGGGTGTCTCCCTCCCTAAAGAAATGCACATGTTGGTAACTGGTAAATCTGCAAATGCAAAGGGGCTTGAAAACCTGCATTGCTTTAAATCAAAGGACTCACTTGAAGCTTTCTGATGACAAACATATTTTCTTTTAGAGAGGTACTGTAATGGTGTTCCAAGGTTAGCTGTGGAGTGTGTGGTTTTAATCGAGTGTTATTAAAATGTTAGTACTAGGTATAAACTATATATTATTCAAATCTGCATTTGAGATTCACTGTTTTTATTTAACCGAAATGTATTTGCGCATTTTGTAGCAGCCTATAATATGATGAAATTGTATTTATATAGCGCTTACTACCCCAGATGAGGCATCAAATGCATATTTAAAATAAGGACTTACACATTCACAGTTCTTTCAGGCACCTCAGTACCTCCAAGTATTAACAAACATTGGCAAAGCCAACAGGTCTCGTCTACGCAGGAGTTACTGGCTTTGCCAATGTGTTTTAGCCATGTTATACACCAGAGTGGCTGCTGGTTATGGCTATAAGTTAGTGGCATAGTGGTGTGGAGTAGCGTGGCATAGGAGCAGTGGCATAGTGGTGCAGAGTACAGTGCAGTTGTTTACAGTGCATTGGCATAGAATGCAGTGGTTTAGAGTGCAGTGGCATGTAGTGGCATGGGGCACAGTAGAGTGGCATAGAGTGCAGTGGAATAGAGTGCCATACAATAGAATGACAGAGAGTGCAGTAGTGTAGAGTGGTGCAGTGGCATAGAGTGCAGAGTAGACTCATGTGGCAGAGAGTGCAGTGGCGTAGAGTAGAGTAGTGTAGAGTGGTGCAGAGTAGAGTATAGTGCTGTAGAGTGCAGTTACGTAGAGTGGAGTGATGCAGAGTAGAGGGGCATAGAATGCAGAAGTACAGAGTAGATTGGCATACAGTACAGTGGCTGAGAGTGCAATGTTGCAGAGTAGAGTGTCAGTGCAATGATGTAGAGTGGAGTAGAGTCGCACAGAGAGCAGTGGCGTAGAGTACAGTGGAGTAGAGGGCAGTGGCGTACAGTGCAATTGTTTAGAGCGCATTGGCGCAGAGTGCAGTGGCATAGAGTGGCATGGGGTAGAGTAGCATCGAGTGCAGTGGAGTAGAGTGGCATACAATAGAGTGGCAGAGAGTGCAGTAATGCAGAGTGGCGCAGTGTCATAGAGTAACATAGATTGAAATGGCCATTACATTTGCACAGACATACAGCTTGCTGTATGTCTGTGCAAATGTAATGTCCACAGACGATGATGTGTGGAAATTGCATCACTTAATGCAATGATTTGTTTTAATCATATAAAGGTATTTGTTTCCAGCACAGTTCAGAATTTACAAAAATGTGCTTCATTTGTACTCCTAATTCTGATATGTTCTGAAGTTTATTTAAATGTTGTCATGGGTTACAAAAAACTCTTTCCTAACCCCAGTATCCAGCAAGATTGTCGCATAAATCCTCTCACTTTGAAGTCAAAGAAAGAACAGTGAACACTAAGTTCCCACGAAGACAGAGTCTGATATTTGACTTTGTTCTTTGAATGCACAGTAAATGTGATGCGATAAGAACAGGATTTAGAGGCCTATTTACAGAAAGGGAGCACTCAGAAGGATACTGTAAATAAGGTTTGGGCAAGGGAAGGGACAAACTCAAGCTGCATAGCCTAAAACAAATAAACCCAGCACATTGAAAGCAACAAAATGTGAGTTACAAACCACAGGCCAATGGCAAGTAACAGGCGGAATTAATTGCCTAGTAAGCTATATGAATGTACTTAATGTGACAGCCGTTGGATACTTTGTGGGGAAAGTCCAGTATTTTGGTCCAGTCCTCATCTTGCAGAGGTTTGGCCACGTAAATCACCCAGGTAGTATGATGAGAAGACCTGAAGTGGTTTCCATGTTGCAGAAAAGGACTGTACACCCATTCTATCAGTTTGCCACCAGTTCCTATGGGTTAGAGCTTCTGGCACACCTCATGTTAGGTTAGTGCTAGGTGGCAGACATGAAATAGGGCATTTAATGATTATTTAAGGTAGTTTGTAAGTAAGGAGTTGACCGGGGTGAAAATAGTAGTCTGCCACAAGGGTTTGGAAATTTAGTAAGTCGCTGTCCAGAAACAAATCTCCCAATTTTAAGACACTTGCAGCATGCCACTGATGGAGTTGTTCTGAGCACAGCCGTCCTGTGCGAGTGGGAAGACTTAGCAAAGATAGTGCAGGAGCACAGGGCTTCTTCGTGTCAGTGAGTTTACAGGTTCTAGCAAGGCAAGAGAAAGCTGTGCATGGTAACCCCGGATGGTGATCCGTAGACTGGTCAGTAGGAAACAATGAGCAATGCATTAAGCCTTCCTTAAAAGTCTTTAGTGATAAACTCCATCTCATGCAGGGAGGTGGGCAGAAAGCCAGTGAGCCACCCATTGGACCGGTGCAGCTGAATAATAGCATTCTAAGTCCAGAAGACCTAATCCACCAGCAGTCACGGGTAACTTTACAGTGGATAGAGCTATATGACGGTGCCACAGGAACCAAATCAGATGTGAGGCATGTCTGAAGAAGGAATGAAGGACGAGCAGGAGAAGGTTTGGAAAATAATACTACCATTGGGGTAGCACACCATCTTCACTAGTGCCACGTGGCCTACTACAGAAAGCAATAGGGAAGACCAAAAAGCAAACTGGGTTTGGAGGGACTGTGACGCTCTGCCGAGATTTCCATCCTGCAAATCAGTGAGAGAATGGTAGATATTAATCAGTAGGTATCAAAAGGTAACTGGTTCCCAGTTTAATTTGAGATCGAATTGTATATAAAGAGGAAAACAGTGCCATATGTTAAAGAAACACTAATTACATTTTAACATTTTTTCTTTTTGTTTGTGCAATTTAAAATCCCAAATATTTTCAAGATTCTATATGTACTTGACAATTAGAGATAACCCAGATCGCTGAGTTTGGCTTTTGCTCAATTTCAAAACCATTTAAAGGCATGGACAAAGCAGGCAATTGCCTTGCACAACCTTGCAAGGGGTCTGGCCCCTGCTCACCCTTCACACGCACGAACAGCGGACCATTGCACCAGAAGAGTTTGCCAGGGTGGATGGGTGTTGCTTGTTCAACTACTTGAGAGCGCCTCTTCTGTTTCTCTCCTGTGTGCAGAGACAACTTCCCAAGTACCCAATACCTTCCGATAGTCTTGGTGGACCCATCTTGTCTGATTTTGGGAATTGTCCCGCCTTGTTCTTCTCTTCCTTATTTACCCAGTTCGTAGCAACAACGCTTTGAATCACTTGCCGTGGAGCTCCCATTTGATCTCGATTTCATCATCCTCTTTTATTATCTTTGATTGGTAGTCCGGGCTCCCATTTCTGAGATAAATGTAGAGTCCCAGACATACACTCTAGTGCTGTGAGACTACAAACAAGTTGTGGGTACCTCACATCCTGACATTAGGTGTGAGACTGTCGCCCACATCATCTGCCCTGCCTCATTACATTTTTTTTAGGTCGAAAGCCCATGTTTGCCAGGGGTTTTAAAATGTTCAGAAAATTAATCAAAAGGTTGCTGTTTCTTTCTCTTCAAGAATGATTGGGTAGATTTGGGTAGGGTGTGATGGCCTTGACACAGTGCTGACGGGCATTAATTTGCTACTGAACAAGGATGTAAAGTGACACCCGAATGTAGCATACCAGGAGGCAATCACAAAAAGACCACAGTGAATAAATAGTGGTATGTTAAAAAAGTGTCAAGAAATGCACTGACAACATAGTGAGGCATGACCTCTCTTCGGTGTGTCCCTAAAAGTGACGTTTGTTCTTGAATTTTTGTCCTGAATTTTGACCCTTTGTCCTGAATTTTTTACAGTCCTGTCCAGAATTTGCCTCAGTGCCAGGTGGTCACCCTAACTGAGACCTTTGCAGACAGGGTGCTCCGTCGCCGTTGTGATGGAGTACCCTGCCGCCAAAGTCTAAATCGGGCCTCTTTGTCTTAACTGGTGGGTCATTTCTATGGTATACTCTCGTCACTATCAGACAAGACTCCTCAGACACGACTCATCAGAAAAATCCTACCACTTTTTCTCCCCACCTTTAAGGCAGCGGTGGTGAATGCAGGCATTCTGTCTAGACTCAAAAATGCAAATGCAGTGGCCTAACGTAAAAGGATGCCACCACCCCCTCAGAATGCGAACAGGAGCCCTTGAGCCTTCCTTATCACAAATATTCATTGCTCGTGGGTGGAATGGGCCCCTGTGAAGGATTTGAATGCTCGGGGGGCCTCCTGCGCCGCCGGGTCTGCGGGGGCCCGTGTTATGCCGCTGGCGAGGCTGACGCTATCAGTGTTATTTCCAGTAGAGTAATAAATCTATGATTTCATTGACTTTGTCAGCAACATATAAGCCTGACTCATCTTTATCACTTTTTGAAGTAAATGTCGCACTTATTGACATTGCTGTGAAAAGTGTACACTCGGGTAATTCTGCAGTATTTCGAAAGTGTACAAATCCTACTTGTTATATGCAGACTATTTCTGGCCGCATTGTAAATGAAACCAAAGCATACAAAATCCTGGCAGTCTTGAGGTGGATCACACTAAAGTGAACGCTATCCGGACCTGTATGAATGAATCCAAGGGTTTGTCGACCATAAGCAAGGCCGGACTGGAGAACCAAAAACAAACAGCCTTTGCAAAAGTGCTCAAACCAGACCCGCTTACTTCCTCTCCTTGCTAGCCCTCTTTCTTCCCATCATCTAGTTTCTGTTCTCTCACACGTTTCCCTCTCTTCCTCTCCCACTATGCCTGCTGCAATAATTCTCAGTTAAATTCTGCAGCGCAGAGCATGTTTGCATCAAATCGAACGTCTGCAGCGCACGAGAATACCAGCAGCCGATGAAACGTCTATTCATGCTCCACTGCTCCACGAAATCTACACACACCGCTCCCTACTGCAGAAGTAAGGCATAATCTCCAAATCCACACTTTCGCAGTGGAAAACACCCACAATGTTGCTTCACAGATTCCAACGAAATGCTGCGGCTAATGGACATAAGCCACACTCCAAACACAATTTGGTCAGGTAAAACATCTTTAAAATATTTTCAACAATCATAGACACATTTCTTCCTGTTTTCGGTTCATCAGTGCGAGGTAGTTAGTTGACAAGCTTTTTTAGTTGAAGTATTATTAACACAACAGCAACGCCTCATGCACTGTTTATACACGCCATATAATACCAACAAGCACCTCCCACAATGGATAACTAACTGCACATTGGGTATAGCATTGCACACAGGGAGTACTGCACCTTTTCGACAGGGTGTAATACTCACCTAACCTTGCAACTTCCGTGGCAGGCGCAGACCCCTGGCTTACACTGCGCGCATGACCACACAACACACTATGACCCGCCCTGCCCCGCCTTGTACCCCACCCTGAAGCCCACGCAGCGGTGTGCACCAAATGTGACCGTGCGGCCGTGCAAGCCGAGCCTCCGAGGGGTGCCCGTGCATAGTGCCAGCCACGCGTGAGTGACTGTGCACGGTGAGCATATCAAAGTAAACTAACCGGTTCCGCAGTCAAACTCAGTCAGTGTCCTGAGTTTGAGCGCCCCCCCCCCCTTCTCCAGGAGCTTGGTAACCCCGACCCTGCAGGGGCTGTAGGGGCTAATGTTACGCCACTGTTCAAATGCCTGCAGCATTGGCTTTCCATTCAGAAGCTATAAGGACTTTCGAAAATAGCAGTTCGCATGGTCCACAACTTCCAAAGATTTTGCAGGGACTCTAGTTTCCATAGGGTACTTAGCTAGCTTCAAGTGAAACAACAAATGCAGTTTAATTATCTGGTTATGCCCTGATAGGGTATTGGGCTAAATATTTTCCAAGGCACATTTTTTGCACATCTTGAGAAGTGCTCTCTCATTAAAGTTCAATCTTTCAATTTTTATTGTCAAACTTACGCATTCTTCTTGCAGTTGTTGCACGTTTACTACTCTAGTATCTCCAATGTGGAATAGCCAATCTTTAGACATGTGCTAGATTGAACATCACTGTCTATTTTGAATAGCGTTTAAACTTACCTGTTTTATTGATACTTCTCTCCTTACCCAGTTCTTTTGCAGTGATTATTGTGCCAGCAACAAGATGGTTCAAGACGGATGTTTAGCTTTGCAGGGAACTCCCTCACTCATCCATCTAGTTTGATAACTAAGTCAACACTGTTGAACACTACAACATCTTTTGCACACCTTTTAAAACCCTGAAACCTAGTGTAATAGTCAATAAGTTTGCAGATCATGAGAATGACATAACCTACAAGCCAGGTTAAGATACAGTACATTGAAAGTCCTGGTTGCCAAAGGAGCAGATCATATCAGGCAGTGGTCCAAGACTCTAGTACCCTTCTCAGCTGTGTGGTATCCATCGCATCAAAGACCAAAGTATGGCCCAGCATAGTGATCATAATTATCTTTTCTTGTTAAATATGTTCAAGTAAAAGAAAATCCCCAGACAGCTGGTGTGGAAAATCTTGGGAGTGGACAATAGTGGAACTTTCACTATATGTTAAATGACATCCATTTGTATAGTGCATTGAACCATGTGTATGCTCCTGAAACACTTTGACCCAATCCAAGTGGTCTGTTGACATTATATAATTTTTTTAATTTTTCATTGTGATGAGTCACATTGTAAAAGGGCCAAGGTTGGGGTGGAGAACACTCAGGTAATGTTTAGTGATAAGATGTATTAGTTAGCAGAAGGCTAGATCCTGTAATGCATGCATGTGGAACATTATGTGCATGGATGTGTGTGTGTATCAAAGGACATTGTTGTTTTTATTGGTCTGCAAGAGATAAGTTTGTGCATTGCTGACTTCAGTTGGCTATGTTGTGAGGCTTCGTTTTTGGTCAAGTGGCATAGAAAGCTGTTGTTTGTAAGCATGAGTGTGGTGAGTTTAAATTTGTTTCTTTAAGGAGGTTCACATGTTAATGGCTGAGAGGATGGGACGTAGATGTGGAAGTATAAAGTAAATGCTTATGTGGTGTCAGATATAAGAATAGCTTTATCTGCATGTGCCATTGAAGAGGGATATGCTTAGCCACCTACCTTGCCTGAAGGTGTGTTATGAGCATGATGGTGCGAGCAATTATTTTCCATAGGTACAGTCGTGGCTATATAGCTTGTTCTGAATGTGCCATTGAAATGGCAAATGTTTAGTGAACTTGATAGTTAAATGATGGTTCCAAGACATGTGTCTAAAGTATAATGTTGTTGTATTATGATGATTGAGATCTGCTGGATGTAGGAAATGTTTGTGGAAGAGGTGCATAAGGAGAGCCCTGTTTAAGTTTAAGATGATGTGCGGGACTTGTTGGATGTAGGTTTGTTTTATTGGAGAGAAGAATAAGGAGAGCCCATGAAAGCCATATAGTTACTTTTAATATACACCTAAGCAGTCATGCAGTTGGTTTTATGACATTAACAATTAACATTAACACATTTGATTAAAATACAAAATAAGGTCTCATTGGACGTTCTCCTTTGACGTTCTCCTTTTGACTGTAGAACATTTACAAAATGGAAACATGACAAATGGGACCAACCTACCAGGTAGGGGTAGCCAGAAAGATGCCGGCAGCTACTGTGTTGTGTTAAAAAAAAGCCTCTGTGATATTTATTTTATTTTTAAATGTTTTCTTTCAATACGAAATCACTTTACTAATAGTCAACTGAAGTGTGCTGCGTGCAATTTTATTTTCAGTTGAGCAATTCTTCCTCCATTTCTGATCACATTGTTTCCTTTCTAAGGAAGTAGATTCAGTGTTTCTGGTACAACTGTAAACTTGAAGATTTGATCACAACTGGAGTATTATGCAATCTAGGAGTCACCTTAGACCTTTTTTTCTGACACCATATGTTCGATTTTGCCCAGACATGTACACAGATAAATAGCAGATTTTGCTCCATTCCTGGGCTGTCTTCACTCACTGTGTCACAAAACCCTTAATTCTTGCTTTAATACTTTCTCAGCTCTACTCTATCTCTTCTTTTTCACTGGAATTACAGATTGAACTCTAGCACTACAGACAATATTCATTTCTGCTCACTGTCTTCTTTTTAGCCTTTTTTCTTCTGTTAGTTGTATCTTTCCTCCCTCCACTGTTGGCCACAATTTCACTTTGTGGTTGTTTTTGTAGGTGCTTTCATGATCTCTTTGCCACATATTGCATCCAAGATGCCCACACTATCCTCTTGGGTAACTTCAACTTTACAAACACAGAAGCTCAAAAGCACCAGAGACACCCCCCAACCTCATTGTCACAATCAAAATGGTACAGCAAGTTACACAACCAGCAATCTCCAAAGGCACACCCTCAGACTTGTCTTTTCAATGTCACCAACAATCCAATGCAAACTATGCATACCATTGGCTGGACCTACCAATTTGCCATCCCTATCTCCCTGCTCAGCATCCAACTAACAAACCAAGGTCAACACAAGATAATATCTACAGATTCTTCAGACTTGTTATAGACGTCTCAGCCTAATGCTTCAACTCATCTCTCACCCTATTAACTGCATGTTTAGTGCAATAACCCTTCTAAACAAATGAATTATATAAACATCCCGACCCCAATTAAAATATACAAGTGCAAGTCAAAGCCTTCAGCACCTTTGCACTCTAAACACCTTGCTGACAATAAACGATTATCCACAGACAGAAAAGAATATGAAAAAAACAGACCTCTTGATGAATTATTTGGTTCTGAAGACCCTTCGTGCAATATGCAGATAACTAATTATATCAGCCATAGCAAAGTACTGTAACAACACCATCAGTGAAGCTACCAATGCAAGCAGAACGCTTTTCAACACAATCAATACCTGCATAAACCCCATGCCAGACCCACCAATTCCTCATGTCACAGAAAGCTCAATGTCATCAGCCTCTTCTTCAGTGAAAAAATACAGAAGATCTGATAGCACATCACCAACACTAAGCCTGCTTATGTCACATGCCCAACTTTTCTCATAGAATCCCACAATAGTCATCCTTCAAAGCCCGATCTCTTGCAGATGTTGCTGGCTCACTCAACTCCCTAAAGGTCACTTCCTACGCAGATAATGTCTTACGCTCTTCGTTCATCAAAGCTCTTTCTGGGAAAGCTCACTCGCCCCTTCTCAGCATTGTCAGTGTCTCCCTCACTCAATGCATTTTCCCAGAAGCTCTCAACACATGTTAGACCCCCCACTCCTAAAGAAACCTATCATATACCCTGATGACTTTTTCAGCTACTTGCCCATTACTCACTCACCAGCAATTAGTAAGGTCATTAAAAAGCAGTCTATATTCAGTTTCAAGATCATATTAATGCTAACTAATGCTAACTATCTCCTCAACGACTACCAGTGCAGCTTCAGATCACATTGCACCATGGAGACTACCTTTCATATTGTACTCAATGCCCTTCTGACCACAGATAAAGATGCCTCCTGATATTGCTAGACCTCTCAGCTACCTTTGACACATTTGTGTTGCGATGCTCGCGCACAGTGTGTGATATCACTGGGCTCGAGCATCGCTAGGCAACGGGGTGGTTCGAATCGGGGATTTTGAGGAGACAGTTGATGGTGGAAGACGTGCTCTATATGTTGCTGTTGAAGACGCGCTTTTTATGTTCCTGTTGTCGGGGTCGTGCACGTTACGAATAAAAGCTTGTCAACTGTTGATTGTCGTAACGTTATTCTTAGCAAAATTGGCGACGAGTGACACCAACGAAGAACCCACACGTCCATCAAGCGTTTCTTCAAAGCTTGAGGCGGGATCTCCAGGAAGTTGTGATACTCGTTTTGTTCCTGCCGTTTTTATCAGGACCTTGTGATTGCAGTAGGATTAATTCCTTTTCCTGCTATTGTTCTTTTCGACGTTTCATCAAAACGTCCTGGTGCTGCTTCACGAGCTCATCGGCTGTTTGACGTTGCCAAGCAACCCATACTGAAAACGTCCTCGCGCCGTATCCCACGCTGCGCAGTTGTCTGACTTTGCCAAGCTACTAAGTATGCTCAAGCCCAGTGATATCACACACTGTGCGTGAGCATCGCAACACATCTTCCCCCTAACAAAAAGAAAATACAACAAATAAAGGAATAAATAAAATTTCAACAAAAGAACAATTTTACCCGCAAAGAATAATAAGTTCACATCCGTAGCTTCACGCAAAACAGACATAATCTTTAAATTTGCTTGGTGTCCTGACTAAACGACTACACCTGCTTGTTTTCCTTGCAGGCAAACAAATATGATTGTTAACAATAGGAACATTAGGCTGTACGATTGAGTTATAACCAGGATCATCGGAAGGCGGATACTTCCAATCATCTAACCAGTCAAATTTGCATTCCTTGAATTTGGACTGATAACTTTTCCTTCCTTCCCAACCAACCCAGAATTAACATTCCTACACATGGACAATGATGACATGTGCCAAACCTTACCATCACTCAATAATGCAGAATTGCCAAAAATTCTATCTACTTTAAGAGGATCTGAAAATCGATTATTACTTTTTTTTATGAAACCTGGTTTCTTAACTCTCACCAGATCACTAACTTTTATGACTTGTTCTTTACATTTGTGTTTTGTGTCATTGTACATTTTACTTTGCTCTTGGGAACATTTAATGTTGTGTTTAACTTGTTTAGGTGTCCAATCAACCTTCTTATCCCCAGAGCTCCAACCCACATTATCTTTTCCAGTGGGAATTCTCCCTCTCATCAACACAAAGGGAGAATACCCTGTAGAAACACAAGGTGTCGTTCTATATGACGATAAATTCCGCATTAATTCACATCTCCAATCCAAATTGTTACAATTTGCCATTTGAATGACACCCTTGATCATCCGATTGAATCTCTCTACAGCACCGTTCCCTGCCGGATGATATAAAGCAGTAGTATTATGTACAATACCTTTCCCCTCTACAAAATCTTTGAAAATATTAGAAATAAATTGAGGTCCATTGTCGCTGACTATACATTTAGGTAAACCCTCTTTCAGAAACACCTGGTCCAGGAAGTGCACAATTGAATCCACATCAGCCCTATTAACAATCTCAACCTATGGCCATTTTGAGAAATGGTCAACCAACACTAATAAATATTTTTGCTTATCATCATACATTACTGGCCCTGCAATATCTATGCCTATCCTTTCCCAAGGTCCATTCGGACACGGAATAGGATGGAGAGGTGGTCTTAATGTTACCTGAGTCTTGTCGGATGAATTACAGGCATAGCAATCTCTAACTTTCCTTTCAATGTCTGAGTCCAAACCTGGCCACCAATAAGTACACTTAGGGGGTTATTCCAACTTTGGAGGAAGTGGTAATCTGTCCCAAAAGTGACGGTAAAGTGACGGATATACCACCAGCCGTATTACGAGTCCATTATATCCTATGGAACTCGTAATACGGCTGGTGGTAAATCCGTCACATTTGGGACGGATTACCACCTCCTCCAAAGTTGGAATAACCCCCTTAATTTTGTTTTTGGTTTTACCTATGCCAAGCTGTCCTTCGTGACATATATCAATAATCCTATGTCTTATCGATGTGGGAGGAATAACCCTGCCATTCCTAAAAATGAGTCCACCTTCATGTCTCAATTCCCAAATACACGCATACCATGATCTAACAAATGTTTTTTAGGCCATCCATTCTTGATTTAACCGCTAACTGCACTAAAGATGTCATCTTGAGCTTGAGCTTGTTCCCAGTCCTCTTTGGTAATACCTGGACAATCAGCTAACACATTATCTACTGTAAAATTGTCAATATCAGTATCCTCACCACTCACAACAGGTAAAGGCATTCTGCTTAAAAAATCTGCCACCACATTTTTGATCCCAGGAACATATTGTACACTGTAATTGAAATCTAAAAGTCTAATTGACAAACGAGCTATACGGGGTGTTGCTGAAATTAACCCTTTTGTTGTCAACACTTTAGTGAGCGGCTTATAGTCACATCTTAACAAAACTTGATAAACCCAAATGTACTGTCTGAAATGTTCCAACCCCCAAACGCACGCAAGTGTCTCACGCTCGATCACAGAATACCTTTCCTCAGTCGGCGTAATCGAACGCGAGGCAAAAGCTATGGTCCATTCAACTCCCTTTTCATCAATTTGGGATAAAGTTGCACCTATGCCTTTAGAACTGGCATCCGTTGTGACAACACTTTGCAACATGGGGTCATACCCATGCAACGGTGGGGCATTAGCCACATCATTTTATATTACTTCATATGCTTTATCGCATGCCTCACTCCACACAAACTTAACATTAGTTTTAAGCAGTTGACGCAGAGCATACGTTTTTTCTGAGAAATTGTGTACGAATTTAGCATAAAATTCGGCCAATTCTAAAAAAGCTCGCAAATCATCTTTAGATTGAGGTCTAGGGGCATTTTTGACAGCATCAACTAATTCCAATTTGGGTTTAATACCAGCATCTGAAATCTCATGACCTAAATAATTAATTTTGTTTTCTGCAAATTTGCATTTGTCAATTTCTGCTGTTAAACCATGTTTGCTCAGTCTATGCAAAACATTATCTAGATTACGATCATGTTCATTTCTGTCCTTCCCCATTATCAAGATGTCGTCCTGAAAAATCAGTACATCCTTCATGTCCGATAATACCTTGTGCATTAACCTCTGAAACATAGCTGCTGCAGAAGCCAACCCAAAAGGTACTCTTTTAAATCTGTAACAACCAAAAGGTGTCACAAAAGTTGTTAAACTTCTACTATCAACATGTAAAGGCACCTGATGGTAAGCAGCTTTAAGATCAATACTAGAAAACCATCTAATACCTTTAGTGCGAGCTAACATTTTGTTTATTTTTGGCAAGGGAAATTGATCAACTAAAATACTCTTATTAAGGTCCCTGGGATCCGCACATAGGGGGTCATTACGACCCTGGCGGAAGGCGGAGAACCGGCGGTAAGACCGCCAACAGGCTGGCGGTCTTACCTTGTGGAATTGTGACCATGGCGGTTACCGCCATGGTCATCCGCTGGTTCTCCGTTCCGCCCGCCGGGCTGGAGACCTGGCTCTCCAGCCCGGCGGCCGTCACTATACCGCCAGCGGTATTTGGACCCGGCTTACCACCGTGGATTTCCAGCGGTTTGAACTGCCATGAAATCCATGGCGGTAAGCACTATCAGTGCCAGGGAAATCCTTCCCTGGCACTGATAGGGGTCTCTCCCACCCCCCACCCCCACCGACTCCCTCCCCTACACCCCCCACCACCCCTGCCACCACCCAAAGGGGGTAGGGCCCCACCCCGACCCCCAACATCACATAACTCACACACACCCGACACGCATGCAGGCACCACCAACACGCACACACCCCGACATACATGCCAACATCCACACACACAGTCAGACACGCACAACCACATTCAAACATACACGCACACATCCATACATACCCTCAGACATACACGCACTCATTCCCAAACACGCATCACCCCCACGCACTCACACACCCCCTCTACATACTCAGACGCACACCCCCATGCACGCACACAACACACAACACCCCCCCAACCCCCTCCCCTAACGGACGATCGACTTACCTGGTCCGTCGATCCTCCGAGAGGGGACGGGAGCCATGGGGGCAGCTCCGCCGACACCACACCGCCAACAGAACACCGCCACGGCGAATCACAGGACGTGATTCGCTGGGCGGTGTTCTGTTGGCGTGGAGGTGGAGCAACCTCCACTTCCCCGCCGCCCGCCAGTATGGCTGTTGGCGGCTCTCCGTCCGTAAAGGGACGGAGAGCTGCCAACAGTCATAACAGGCCGAGCGGCAAACCGCCTGCACTGGCAGTCTTCCGCACGGCGGTCCCTCTGCGGTCTGTAAAAAAGACCGCCGAGGTCAAAATGACCTCCATAGTCTCAATTTGCCTTTTTTTTTTTTAACTACGACTAAAGGTGCGACCCATTCTGCGGATTCAACGGGTTCAATAATGTTGTCTGACTGAAGTTTTTTAAGTTCTTCTTCTACCTGGTCCCTCACAGAAACAGGTATATTTCTGACTTTGTGAATATAAGGTGTGGCATTAGCTTTCATTTGTATTTTGTGTTGGAAACCCTTTAGTTTTCCAATTTGGCCAGAAAAGACATTGGGAATTTTTTTTGCAATAATTCCTGAGAAATCTTCGGTATGTTGTACAATAGCCACAGGTGTAGAACTACTGGGGTTCAAAATAATACCCAGCTTTCCCTGGTCCTTCCAACCCAGCACGGACGGGCCAGTAACCGCCACATATACCTTGCAATGCGCTTGTTTGTGTTTAAATTTAATTAGCAAATTTCTGTAACGCACAATTCTAATGGGCTCCCCCGTGAATGTTTTTGGAGAAATATCCGTTTTTTCAAAGCAATTACCTAAAACAGGTTCAAAACATTGTTGCCAAATTTCCTTATTAAGGATAGTGTAGGGAGTGCATCTATAAGACATAGGATTATTGATATATGTCACAAAGGACATCTTGGCATAGGTAAAACCAAAAACAAAATTAAGTGTACTTATTGGTGGCCAGGTTTGGACTCAGACATTGAAAGGAAAGTTAGAGATTGCTATGCCTGTAATTCATCTGACAAGACTCAGGTAACATTAAGACCACCTCTCCATTCTATTCCGTGTCCAGATGGACCTTGGGAAAGGATAGGCATAGATATTGCAGGGCCAGTAATGTATGATGATAAGCAAAAATATTTATTAGTGTTGGTTGACCCATTTCTCAAAATGGCCAGAGGTTGAGATTGTTAATAGGGCTGATGTGGATTCAATTGTGCACTTCCTGGACCAGGTGTTTATAAAGAGGGTTTACCTAAATGTATAGTCAGCGACAATGGACCTCAATTTATTTCTAATATTTTCAAAGATTTTGTAGAGGGGAAAGGTATTGTACATAATACTACTGCTTTATATCATCCGGCAGGGAACGGTGCTGTAGAGAGATTCAATCGGGTGATCAAGGGTGTCATTCAAATGGCAAATTGTAACAATTTGGATTGGAGATGTGAATTAATGCAGAATTTATGGTCATATAGAACGACACCTTGTGTTTCTACAGGGTATTCTCCCTTTGTGTTGATGAGAGGGAGAATTCCAACTGGAAAAGATAATGTGGGTTGGAGCTCTGGGGATAAGAAGGTTGATTGGACACTTAAACAAGTTAAACACAACATTAAATGTTCCCAAGAGCAAAGCAAAATGTACTATGACAGAAAACACAACTGTAAAGAACAAGTCATAAAAGTTGGTGATCTGGTGAGAGTTAAGAAACCAGGTTTCATAAAAAAAAGTAATAATCGATTTTCAGATCCTCTTAAAGTAGATAGAATTTTTTGCAATTCTGCATTATTGAGTGATGGTAAGGTTTGGCACATGTCATCATTGTCCATGTGTAGGAATGTTAATTCTGGGTTGGTTGGGAAGGAAGATAAAGTTATCAGTCCAGAACGCAAGGAATGCAAATTTGACTGGTTAGATGATTGGAAGTATCCGCCTTCCGATGATCCTGGTTATAACTCAAACGAACAGCCTAATGTTCCTATTGTTAACAATCATATTTGTTTGCCTGCAAGGAAAACAAGCAGGTGTGGTCGTTTAGTCAGGACACCAAGCAAATTTCAAGATTATGGGGGTCATTCCAACTTTGTTCCCCCAACAGAATACCGCTACGCGGTCAGAAGACCGCCGCGGTTATTCTGTGTTTCCCGCTGGGCTGGCGGCCAGCCCAGCGGGAAACCCCTTCCCACGAGGAAGCCGGCTCCGAATGGAGCCGGCGGAGTGGGAAGGGTGCGACGGGTGCAGTAGCACCCGTCGCGATTTTCAGTGTCTGCATGGCAGACACTGAAAATCTTTTAGGGGCCCTCTTATGGGGGCCCCTGCAGTGCCCATGCAATTGGCATGGGCACTGCACGGGCCCCCAGGGGCCCCACGACACCCCTCACCGCCATCCTGTTCCTGGCGGTCAAAACCGCCAGGAACAGGATGGCGGTGAGGGGGTCGGAATCCCCATGGCGGCGCAGCAAGCTGCGCCGCCATGGAGGATTCCTCAGGGCAGCAGAAAACCGGCGGGAGACCGCCGGTTTTCCGTTTCTGACCGCGCCGGTACCGCCGCGGTCAGAATGCCCTTGGGAGCACCGCCAGCCTGTTGGCGGTGCTCCCGCGGTCGTTGACCCTGGCGGTCAATGACCGCCAGGGTCAGAATGACCCCCTATGTCTGTTTTGCATGAAGCTACGGATGTGAACTTATTATTCTTTGCGGGTAAAATTGTTCTTTTGTTGAAATTGTATTTATTCCTTCATTTGTTGTATTTTCTTTTTGTTAGGGGGAAGATGTGTTGCGATGCTCGTGCACAGTGTGTGATATCACTGGGCTCGAGCATCGCTAGGCAACGGGGTCGTTCGAATCGGCGATTTTGAGGAGACAGTTGATGGCGGAAGACGTGCTCTATATGTTCCTGTTGAAGACACGCTTTTTATGTTCCTGTTGTCGGGGTCGTACACGTTACGAATAAAAGCTTGTCAACTCTTGATTCTCGTAATGTTATTCTTAACATTTTGACCATCCCACACTCATATGCATGTGAAATCTCAAATGAGACTCACTAGCAATGTCTATCACTAGTTGTCACCCTATCTTTCCAACCAACACCAGTTTGTTCACATGGGCACCTCCAGGCCCAAAAGATCCTTATAACCTGCTGAATCCCTCAGGGTTCCATAATATTCCCTGTCACCTTCAACCTCTAGATGAAGCCACTTGGTGCTCTATTCACAGATAACAGCACCAATATTCACTAATGTTCTGATGATACACAACTCCATTAGAAAGCATCTTCTGCTTCGGAAATCTAACGCCTCAAGCTGGCTGCATATCTTGCAGAGTTGGATGACCAGCACCTACCTAAAGCTCAACCTAACCGAAATAGGTTTCCTGTTAATTGTCAGGAACAACAAACAAGAAACAGTACAAACCTGTCTCAATGACATCAATCTTGATGGTTTCAAATCCCAGCTTTCACTAAGTAATACGCCACTTGGATTCACACTGAGCACTAACATTTCCCTCAAAGAAAACCTTGCCAAAAAAACAAAGATGGCCTGGTGTCATCTCTCTTGTCTAAAATTAAACTGTTGCTTCCAGAAAAAAACAACTTCAGAACTGGATGTTGGTAATGCTATTGCCCGTGGCCTCACAGACTCCGGACTTGCACCCCTTAAGGGCATCCTACATACCGCAGCGCATTTCATCCGTGGCGTGATAAAATATGATCACATCATCCCATCCAGAAGGAACTCCATTGGCTCCCCTTGTAAGTCTGCATCATCTATAAAATCAGCTGCATCATTTACAAAGTCATAATAACCAGTATCCTGTTTATCTTGCATCCTTTTCCATCTACGCATTCAGATTCTGGAACAACATTGCCATATCCATTAGGACATCCCCAGCACTGCTCCGATTTAGGAGAGAGTTGAATATGCACCTCTGTATAGAACAGCACATCTTAATGCATTTACAGCCCACAAACGAGGTACCTCTCATCACTTGTTGACTTTATGATTGTCTCTGGTCCTGTACAGTTCTCCGGTGCCTTTTGACTAGGTTGACGCTATAGAAATACCACATACATACCTTATACATGTCAACATTCTGAAACTGAAAAGAGAAACATTTTGAAAAAAATTGGGGGAATTTATTTTCCCCACTGAAGTACATTGAAGAGTAGGAGAATTGTGACGGGTGCAGCTGAAAAAAATACTTTTTGAACATAAAAAAAGCGAGTGTCCAGTCTGAATTACGTCTGTTGGCATGTAGGATACATACACACACATACATCTTGATCATGACTGCAATCATTGATTTTGAGGTCGATAAATTAACACCATATGTGAACAATAATAATGGTACCTTTTGCTTATAGTGCTACGAAAAGCATAATATGGTAGCGTAAATAGCATATATCTAGCTAAGTCCGACACTCATTCCATGCTCTCAATATGCATTTCATACTTTTATATGAATGTTGCTGTACTGGAATTGTTTGCCATTCACGTAACATACTGGTCATCATTCGTAATCTCATGATTAAGCACCTACCTATTGAATGAGCAGTTTCTTCCGACCTAAATTGTACTGTATTGAATTGACATCAACACTGCACTTTCCTACCCTCTCCCAGGCCCGAAGTGGTTTGATTTTGGTGTCATGCGTGAGGCTTGGAGACTTTGTTCAAACCATGTTATTGGAAGTATGTGTCTGCGCTTTAAGCATGGTGTGTGGCCTCGCAATGTGCGAGACATAGACGTGCTACTGTTTATTCTTTCCATAGTTAACTTAAAAATAAATGGGGATGGTTCCTACTAAAAGACAAGAGACACACACAGACCTTCACAGACACCTCAGTAGAGGGTATGTGTTGTGGCACCAAGTCCGAAAAACGTTGTAGACACAAATCACAGACGCCTCAGTGTTTATCCAAATTGCTTTATTTTCCTTTATATAACGTTTTGTTATTCTTTTTTCGGCAAACCAAGGAAAGTTCTTGTCCAGCCCTGGGGATAACTGGCTTCCAGTTTCTTTCAGCTACAGTAGGGGGCTCATTCTTTGTTCTGTTCAGGGAGTTTCCTAAGTTGTTGTCAAAACTAATTAGAAAATGCTCTTATCAAACCATTGGCAGGTTTTTCAAGATGATCAGCGGGTATTTGCATTTAAAAGGAAGCCCCACTGTGTGCCCTTTTCAGTGAGTGGGGGCAGAGATGTGTTGGACTAAATCTAATGAGAGCAGGCCCCACTAGATAATCTATTCCATCTACTCAGAGATTGAAGCCACCTGCAAACAGGCAGCAATGTCTTCTGAGAGAGTTTTTAGCAACGAAATGAAGACGGGTTTCTTTATTTGAGGAATGGCTACTAGACAGTCGATTGCATGTGATTACAATCACAGTCTTGGCACCGGAAAGTTGTGTTGAGACTGCAAGTAATTTGAATTCATTCAGTGACTAATGTATCTATTTCATGGATGTTGATCAACCAGCTATAAATATAGTCTCCATCCCATCCTTTTGGTTGGTCTGCTATTTTCTCCAGTCTAAATGGAAGCCTTGTGGTTTGACCACAAGGAAAGCCAAGTGCTTGGTGAGTTTAAGAAGCTGCTTCATAGCTAAAGAATCTGGCAGTAATTTGATGGAGACCTAGTCATGGAATTTGGACTGGGCTGTGGAAGATTTTAAAAGCCTGAGGGCTCACAATCTTGGGATGGAAGGTGGTAGCTCACAAACCTACACTGAACACAGCAGCTATCAGGCTGACATGTTGTGGACCTCGCCACAAATGTGATAACGTTTATACAGGCACAACAAAAGATATAAGTGCAAATTGCCAAATCAGTACGAAATCTGGCAATTACTATGGACACACTTTATTCAATTGTGAAAGTGCATATGTTCCATTTGGGATCAATTTCATGCAAATAGGCCTTGCCCTACCCTAAATAGGCACAGTCCATCTCCAAGTAGGAAGTCATGTCACCTATGAGCAGCACACAAGCCACCCCAGACATGAGACTTCCTTGTTGAGATGCATCCTTAAATTTTGGTTAACACTATATACTAAAGGGAACTGCAGGGCCCTGTTCCTTTCTGACGAGGAACCCATCTGTATGTGTATGGATATCACAGTTCAACTAGTCGATTGGCTATTGAGTGCTGCGTTGGACTGCCATTTAAATGAACCTAGTTCTTCTTAACATCACCCTACTAACTGCATAACAGACCTTATCTTCTGATCACTTAATGGCTTCCCATAGAGCAACAAACAAGAGAGTATTGGAGTCCCCCCTTGTCGGAATGATTTGGCCCATTTCAGCAGCACCTGATGGCCATTCATGTCCTGGCCACCGTAATATCAAAAACTGATAAACAACTACTGTCAAAGGCCCAAAGGTGTTTATCTGCTCCACACACCAAACAACAATCAACCAAAACACTTGTTGTTAAACTAATGTGAGTGGAATTGAAGAAGCTCACTTTTTCTTCTTAACTTTCAGGGCAGGGTGAAGGATATCTATTCTGGTAATATGTAACTGGCTGATCCGTCTTGTTCAGCTGGGGCAGTAGCTTCTAACTATTTCATGTCTTACCCTAGGATACGGAAGATGCAACCATGTAACCCGGAATTGTGGCATGGCCATAACAGGCTTCAACACAATAGAGATCATGCACTTTTAGAAGCCTTCAGAAGCATAAGAGAAACTTCAGTTTGGAGCCTCAAAACGAGCTACTTTCAGCTGAGGAGGGGTAGTAAGCAAACTCTGTACCTTTAAAAAGTTACCTAGGATATGCTATGTCGCCAAATGTGATTGCTCACTCAGGTGTAAGCACATTTAGAAAATGTCATTGTGGGGCGGTGATTCTTATCTCTACCTTGTAGAGGTGGTTGTTTATGTCACCCTCTGGAATAACGGACCAGGTTTACAGTGATTCTGCTCTTTTAGGACCAACACAACCAGCACTACATTGCTGTTCTGGCTCGGTCTCTCCCATGTTGGTAAACCCCGAAGGAGAAATCCAAACACTAGCCGCCATGAAAAAATAAACACATACCCAAATATGTGTGCTATCTCTTATATAATCTGCATGATAGTCATACCTTCTAGTGCGGGATCAAATACATTGTTTTCCTCGAAACTAGGCAAGGCAATGTGTCCCTAAAGGCTGGCTCAAAAAGGAAGTTCGAGATCATGAAGGTTTAATAAAATATTAAAGTTTAATAAAATAGTAAAGTGCAATGCAGAAGGTAAAAATACTGGTTGCAATAAATCAGCCAAAGACGCAGAAATCAATTGCTGTGAAGGTTCTCAGTATTTAAGATGGATAAAGCAATGAGCTAAATCTGAAAAATAATCTAAGTCTAGAATGTGCAGCAAATCAATAGAAAATCAGGCAGCATCCCTTGAGGCTCAGAAAGATGCCTGGCTCACCCCCAAACTAAGGGCATTTTACAATAATTTTCCCCATAGCAAGTAATAAAAATCGCACAGTCAGCATGTGTAAATGTAGCAATACATTGTCGAATCATAACAAGCATTGCCACCATCCTACCATTAACTCACTAAATGAATTATAATGAACCCCTTCTGACCTAATGTCATCAAAGGTGTCAGAACAAATCTGGTTACATAGACAATGGAAAGCCTCATGATGAATGGCCTACAGTGAGGGAGCAGGAAAGGCCTTTAAACGAATCTAAAAGCTTCCACTAGAGTTCTTCGAGAACAACATGTCATCGCAAAACAAACAGTACACATTTTGCTGGATGCAGTGTCTATGAGAAATATAAATACACAATACAGTTTATGAAGCAGAAGCCATTATAATACAAGTTGGTGTTCAGGACCAGCTGAGGCCTAGATTATCATAGGTCAGGAAACATAGAGCTTGAGTTAGAGTTTGGCAGATGGGCTTCAGATGGCATAAATGTGACAAATATCCCATTCACTCTATTACGATGTCCATAGGACATAATGGGATCGTAATAAGGCGGGCAGGATATCCGTCATGTTTGTGACAGAGTAACCCTATCCGCCACACTCTAAATCAGGCCCACAGTTCTGCACATCACATCTTTTTTGTTTCAATTACAATAGATTCATGTTAGTATGCAAGTACGATCTGAATCAGGAAATAGCTTCATCACAAACACCACACACTATACACAACATCCCACACGGCCAAGAGGCACTATATAGTTGGACATCAGTGATCTCACAGCAGCACTATGATCATAATAAAATAGTCTATCATTCCACAACAACACATAACATACCTACTAACACTTACCCAGTACCTCACAGCTAGTGCAGTGTTAATGGATATTGTGAAAATTAAAGACACCATTTTCTTAGTTTTCGCATACGCATGCACATACCTCATGTTGGGCAATGCTTCAGATGGCACATACCCGAATTGGTAAAGAACTCCAGGGACATACATCAAATAACATTAACTGTTACAACTCCCTTACAACCAAACGTGCACAGTAAATAGTATCCACATCATACTACTAGTTATCCAACTTTAATGGATTCATCATGGCCAAGGTTGGATGGTACCCAAACTCTGAAAGCTAATAGACATATGGCACTTCAGCAATCTTTGTAACGTAACCTGCCCCACATAATTCACAAGTGAGTCAACATCAGTCAATATCATTCCCCATGTGAACGTGGACACACCAAGGGCTTTAAAGAATCCTGTGAACCATTACATTTCATCTTGGGGATTGCCTGTTTGTCAAAGCAGTAGGACCTCCTGAGAAGACTTTTGGTCGAACTTTCAAGGCCATGAACATGCTATTAGATTGTCTTTTATAACCATATAATATATGGTGTCTTTCTCTGACAGGAGCACATAAGGGAGGAGACAACCTACAAGGATGAATTTTAGGTCTGGCTTGAAAAGGTAACTGTCTTCTGAAATTTTAACCTACACCGAGATACAGTCCTTTGCTTCTTCGCAAATACATATCCATCCCCACGATATTTACTTGTAATACTACACATTATCATAAAGCAATCTTTTAAAGCAAGACCTATTGGCAGTGCCAATGCTGGTTTTGTTTTTTTGCTCAGTTTCCTAGTTTGTGGGTGGTGGCTAAGTGGGTTTGTGGCTTAGCTCGTGGTTATAGAGCTGTTGACCTTTGTTACTCAGTTTCAGACTGTAGTGACCAGTCTTCAATAGCATCTCGGCATCTGTTAGGTGATCTCTGTCCACATTCTGTTCTCCTTAGGCTGGCATCTACTTTACTCAAAAGACACCTCTTAGCAATGACTTCCATGTTGGCATTCTCAGAAAGGAGACCAATGACAGAGTAAGCAAGCGGTCCTGTCTTGCCCTACTGTGCATTGCTGATGCCCCTTGATAAACAATTTGAGGAAAACTGAATCCTTCAGGACCTTGGTACCACATCTTTCATAATTCATAAATATGCACCACAGATTTTCACAAGGCTTTATCGATTATTCATCTTTGGTTGGCTACACTATTTAAAAGAGTTTGCAACTTCAGTAGCTTCAGGCCCAATTACATTGCATGTGTGTTAAAAAGTGCAGGGACGAACTTCTCATAAAATTTTGGGTGACACAATTAAATGTGGGTACAGGGGCGAAAGAAATGCAACATAGAGTGATTTGTTTTTTTTATATCTTTCCACAAGAAAGTGACCTTTCCATGTGCCTTGCCATGCTAAGCGGTGAAGGAATTTCACAACCCATTTGAACTAAAGGACTCTCACAATACAGGATTACCCTTTAAACCCTGGGGAACCAGGATAAATGTGTCCACAATAATGGCAGCTCGAGAAAATGTTTACAAAACACATTAAATACGTGAACTCCCCAGTTATCGTCAGGGCCACTAGAATTATGCGATTCTGCGGATGTGACGTTTGACGCAAAATTATGGATTTGTCGCATTTGCCATATAATCCATCATCTGCTGATTTTAAGACAATGTTTCTAGTTTAAAAGTTAATAAATCACGGCGACACATTTTCCTTCACAATGAAAGGCCCTCTGCAAAGGCTGACTAGTCGCCAGTCTGTTGCTTATTGGTGTATTTGGGTTTTAAATTGGTACTACTAAGGTGACATATTTTTCCAGACAGATGGTAAAGAGACAAAAGAATGAGGAAATACTATTACAAAATGTTCTGCATTGTGCTGCATAATGTGCCTTTTCTTTCTACGCAATTTAGTCACCTCTGGTGCATAAATTGGACTTCCTCTGGCACATAATTCTTGTGACTTTGGCTACAGTAACGTCCGAAGGAAATTAGAAGAGAGCCACAGCTTACTTTTTAACTACATAAAGATTGTTTAGTTGTGCTTATAATCAGTGATTTGTTAAAAATAAAATGTATCTCACAGGCTGACAGTGAGAAGTTCATATGGAAGACAACACATAAAATGTTGATTAACCCCTCAGGTGCTCGGGACGAGGTGGTTACGTCCTCGGCTGTGGCGCTCAGGCTCCAGGTACGTAACCACCTCGTCCTGCACCCGGCTCTCGGGGAAGCGCTAGCGCTCCGTCTGAAGGACTCCCACCCCCTCCCTTGGGCAGTGATGGAAGGGGAATCCCTTTCCATTCCACCCCTGACCTGCCCCCCCAGTGATGTCTGATGACAGATCACACGCTGAGCTCATCCACCCATTGGGCTGGAAGCTGAGCTTTGCATTTCTCTTCCGAACAGGGGGTAGGGGCAGGCAGAGGACATGAAAGGAAAGGAAAGGAAAGGCCTTTCCTTTCATGTCTCTTTGAGCATTTCTGCAGCCCGATTGTGAAGCGATCGGGCTGCAGAAATGGCCACTAGACACGAGGGATTTGGTGTTTGTTTGTTTATGTGTGGTAATTGACATTAGGGGAGCAACAACTTGAGCAAGGGTCGCTCCCCAGGGGGCAATTTTTTATTAGGCCTTTTCTGCCCTTCCTGCGGGCAGATCGGCCTATTTTAATTAGGCTGATCTGCCACTATGGGGAGCAGAACCCACTAGACACCAGGGATATATATATATATATATATATTTTTTTTTTTTTCTTTATTACATGAGGGGAAAGACACCTTAGGCAGGGGTCCCTCCCCTGGGGACAAATTGTTTTCAGGCCATTTCTGCCCCCCCACCCATTTGGGGCAGATTGGCCTATTTTAATTAGGCTGATCTGCCCCCTGAGGGGGTCAGAAACCCCTGGGCACCAGGGATTTTATTTTTTTATTTTTTTACTAATGGGGAGAGACCCCTTAGGCAAGGGTCGCTCCCCTGCGGGGAAATTTTATTTTAGGCCATTTCTGCCCCTCCCTTTGGGGGCAGATCGGCCTATTTCAATTAGGCTGATCTGTCCCTAAGGGGGACAGAAACCACAATACACCAGGGATTTTTTTTGCGCCAATTTCACGCAAGGCGAGCCACCCCTTAGGCAAAGATCACTCCCCTGGGGGTCAAATTTACTTTAGGCCATTTCTGCCCCCCTTGGGCCTATTTTAATTAGGCCGTTCTGCCCTCAAGGGGGGCAGAAACCACTAGGCACTAGGGATTTAAAAAAAAAAATGTTTTACAGATGGGCAGCGATCCCTTAGGCAAGGGTCGCTCCCCTGTGGGGCAAATTTATTTTAGGCCATTTCTGCCCCCCTGGGAGGCAGATCGGCCTATTTCTTTTAGGCCGATCTGCCCCCTGGGGTGCAGAAACCACTTAGGCACCACAGATTGGTGTGTGTGTTTGGGGGGCAGCCCCTTGGGCAAGGGTCGCTCCCCATGGGGGCACATTACTGTTGGCCATTTCTGCCCCCCCATGGGGGCAGATCGGCCTATTTTTGGAAGACCCACCTGCACCCAAAGGGGGCAGAAAGACCAGCAGAGACCAGGGAAGATTTTTTTTTTCAAAAAAAGAGGGTTTGTGTATGGCCATACCCCCACCCCAAATAAATGGGGACAAAGTTGTCCTGCCCACCGGTGGGCAGATGAAACAAGTACCCCTGATCCACTCCCCGGGGAGCAGAAAGCCTACCAGATGCAAGGGAATAAAAAATAAATAAAAAATAGTGGGGTGGTGGCCACCAACCAGTATGGGCATGGTTATGCCCCCACCCCAACTAAAGGTGGTAACAGTCTTTCAGCCCTCCCCCGCACACTAAAATATCTTATCCCAACAGCAAGCAAGAGGACATTTGATTATTTTGAGTCTTGGTTTTACATTTGGGCCATGAGTGCTTGTCTAACTCTCAAAATCATCCCAATTGGAATGGTGAGGGCTGCATTTTTTTAACTTTAGGACGCTGCCATGTAGAAAAATCTACGAGACCTAGACACATCTGAAAACTAAACATCTGGGTGAGTCCAGGGTGGTGTGCTTCACATGCACCCCGCGCCGTTTTCCTATCCACACTGCCCTGCAAATCTCCAACTTTGCTTGAAATCACACATTTTCCCCACATTTTTGTGATGGAGCCTTCCGGAATCTGCAGGAATCCCCAAAATTCCTACTACCCATCATTGTTGCATCTATACCGATAAGAATTCTGCCTCATTTTTCAGCCTAAAAATGTTTTTTTTTCAAACTGCCCTTTTGGACGCACTTTGGTTCCCCCTCAATTTCGACATGTTTTTGTCTCTTCCCTGTCACAGGCACTTGGCCCACCTACACAAGTGAGGTATAATTTTTATCGGAAGACTGAGGGGAACGTTGAATGGTAGGAAATTTGTGCCGGTGCAGTGATCCCACACAGAAATGTGGGATTTTTTTTATTTTTTAGCTAAATTTGAGCTTTGCTGAGGATTCTGGGCAAGAAAATACTGATGGATCCACGCAAGTCACACCTTCCTGGACTCCCTCGGGTGTCTAGTTTTCAGAAATGTCTGCATTTGGTAGGTTTCCGTAGATGGCTGCTGAGCCCTGGACCAAAAACGGAGGTGCCTCCACCACAAAAACCAGGTAGTTCTGCATTTGATATTTAAGATGTGTCCACAAAGTATTTTGGGGCATTTTCTGTAGCGGGCAGTAGGCCTACCCACACAAGTGAGGTACCATTTGTATCGGGAGACCTGTGGAAATGCTGGGTAGAAGGAAGGTTGTGTCTCCCCTCAGATTCCAGAACTTTGCAGCACCGAAATGTGAGAAGAAAGTGTTTTTAATGCCAAATTTTGAGGTTTGCTAAGGATTCTGGGTAACAGAACCTGGTGAGAGCGCCACAAGTTACTCCATCCTGGGTTACCATAGGTGTCTAGTTTTCAGAAATGTCCAGGTTTGCTAGGTTTTCCTATGTGCCGGATAATCTAGAGGCCAAAATCCACAGTAGGCACTTTGCAAAAAACACGGCAGTTTTCTTTGGGAAAATGTGATCTGACCATGTTGCATTTTGAGGCATTTCCTGTTGCGGGCACTAGGCCTACCCACACAAGTGAGGTACCATTTTTATCGGGAGACTTGGGGGAATGCTGGATGGAAGGAAATTTGTGGCTCTTCTCAGATTCCAGAACTTTCTATCACCAGAATGTGAGGAAAAGGTGTTTTGTGCCAAATTGTGAGGTTTGCTAAGGATTCTGGGTAACAGAACCTGGTGAGAGCACCACAAGTTACCCCATCCTGCGTTTCCCTAGGCGTCTAGTTTTAAAACATGCACAGGTTTTGTAGGTTTCCCAAGGTGCCGTTTGAGCTACAGGCCAAAATCCACTTTCCAAAAAAGAGGTCAGATTTCAATGTAAAAACGTGATGTGTCCATGTTGCATTTCCTGTCGCGGGCACTACCCACAAAAGTGAGGTACCATTTTTACTGGGGGACTTGGGGGAACACAGAATACCAGAACAAGTGTTATTGCTCCTTGTCTTTCTCTACATTTTTTCCTTTAAAATGTAAGACTGTGTGTAAAAAAGACATCTATTTGAGAAATAACTTGTAATTCACTTGCCAGCATGGGGACTCCAGAGTTCAGAGATGTGCGAATAATCACTGCTTCTCAACACCTTATCTTGTGCCCATTTTGAAAATATAAAGCTTTCCTTGATACCTATTTTCTCTCTTTATATTTCACCAAATGAGTTGCTGTATACCCAGTATACAATGAAAACCCTTTGCAATATGCAGCTCCTTTATTGGCTCTGGGTACCTAGGTTTCTTGATGAACCTAAAAGACCTATATATTACCACAACCAGAAGAGTCCAGCAGATGTAACAGTATACTGCTTTCAAAAATCTGCCATAGCTGGAAAAAGTTATAGAAGAAAACGTGGACAAAAATGGCTCTTTTTTACCTCAATTTCAATATTTTTATGTTTTAGCTGTTACGTTCTGTAGGAAAACCTTGAAGGATCTACACAAATGACCCCTTGCTGAATTCTGAATTTTCTTTACCTTTCAGAAATGTTTAGCTGTCCAGGATCCAGCATTGGTTTCACACTCATTTCTGTCACTAACTGAAAGGAGGCTGAAAGCACAAAAAATAGTAAAAATTAGATATGTCCCAGTAAAATGGCAAAATTGTGTTGAAAAATAGGGTTTTCTGATTCAAGTCTGCCTGTTCATGAAAGCTGGGAAGATGGTGATTTTAGCACCGCAAACCCCTTGTTGATGCCATTTTCAGGGAAAAAAACACAAGCTTTCTTCTGCAGCCCGTTTTCCCATATTTTTTTTTTTTTAAAGCGAAATGTTTGCTGTATTTTGGCTACATTCTTGGTCTCCTCCAGAGGAACCCACAAGCTCTGGGTACATCTAGAATCCCCAGGATGTTGAAAAAAAAGAATGCATCTTTTACGTGGGTAGCTCATGTGGACAAAACTTTATGAGGGCCTAAGCGCGAACTGCCCCAAATAGCCAAAAAAAAGGCCTGCCATCTGGGAGGGAAAAGGTCTGGCAGCGAAGGGGCTAAAGCTTGAAATAAAACGTACACAAAATAAAAGCATAACAAAAAGTACTGCAACAATAATAATCTGAAGCAACCTAAATAGGAACACCCTACTGTATGTAGAAGCAACGCAGAGAAAAAAATGTGTTTTATTCATAGCATTCTGAGTTGAAATTGCATATAAGACTAGAAGCCATTTGGTTACAAACTGGTGCTGGAGCAATCACAACCCTAAAATAATTGTGTTTTTTTTAATAATTCTTTTTTTCTTAGAATTAACTTGTTTTCAGGAATTATGTCTACCAATGAAAATCCATCTTCTTCACAGAGACACTGCAAATATTTTGAGAACTGACCCACAATATGATGATTCTCTTTCAACAGGTCTCCGTTGGTACCAGTCTTTTCCAAGAAGGTGACTGGTTTGCAGGAAAAGCTGAGCTGTTATCTCAACAACAGTAGCTGTCTGGCTAGTGTTAAGAGTAGAGGAACATCGCCACACTATAAAAATGCCCCAGAGCAGCTGAAAATAAAATGGCAATATAGTTTATTTATCACCATTTTATTTTTCAGAAACCCGTCCTGAACCGAGTGTCAGTACGGGGTCGGGCAATTGTTGCTGAGTGGCAGCAGGGAGCTGTGAACTTATATTTAATGTGCACATGTACCTTTGACAGCCAGCCAGACATGCACATTTTAAATTTCTCTAACCCAGCTGTCTTAAGGCAGCTTGGTTAGAGAAAGTACAGGCCTCCAGTTTCTTAAGAGCGGTGAGAGAGGCCACTCCTTCCAATCCTGACACTTCTCTCATGCTGAATTCAGGCCAGGGTCGTAGGCAGTGAACACTTCAGCTTCAGGCCTCTTGTGCACTGCACACAGGGTAGGCTATTGCACAAGAGGTCTGGGTAGGCCGGTGCACAAGATGTCCAAAACTGCAACTTTTGCTGCCTATGGCCCTGGCCTGAATTTAGGCCAGGGCCGTAGGCAGAAAAGGCTGCTATTTCAGCCCTCTTGTGTACCAGTGTGCTCATAAGAAAAAACAAGGACTTACCTAGGTTCTCCTAGGGGTTCTCGTTGCTAGCGCCGTGGCCTGGCTCTCTGCCTGCCTCTGCTCCCTACACCTGGAATCCATTATGGAGCTGCTGGCGAGCAGCTCCATCGACGTCAGGTGAGTGAGTGCGCACTGCAGCCCACTTCTGTGCTGTACAACACATGCGCTATGTGGCCCATAACTGAGCTGCAGTGCTCACGCAGCAAGCTCAGCTCCGCTCCGCTGGCAGGGCTAGCGGAGTCTTTGAGAAAAGAACTTCGTTACCTCCACTAGCGGAGCAGGGCTCGTCACCCACCCATAATGATTTAACTAGGTAATGCATTTTCCACACATTTTGGTCTGTGCACTGTATAATTTAATTAGTAGAACTGTATGTCTGTGCAAATGTAGTGGTCATTTCAATTGGAAATGTGTTGTATGTAATGGCAGTGTGCTACCACACCATGAATACTCCACTCTGCGCCGCTGCACTCTACTCTCTACGACTTCGAACAACTGCACTCTATTCTGCACCACTCCATTTTACACCACTCCATGCACTGCACTCTGCACAACTCCACTCTGTGTGACTGCACTCTATGCCACTTAACACTATGCCTCTCTACTCTACCCTGTATCTCTCTACTCTATGTCAATGAACTCTTCGCCACTCTATTCTACACCACTGCACTCCACACCACTCCAGTCTAGGCCACACCAATCTACTCTGCACAACTCTAGTTTACGTCATTGTACTCTATGCTACTGCACTCTAAGTAACTCTCTGCCAAGGCACTTTACTTTGTAACCCTGTACTCTACGCCAATCCAGTGTACGCCACTCTGATCTACTTTGCACCACTGCACTCTCTGTCACTGCACTCTGCTCCACTTTACTCTATGCCATTACACTCAATCCCATTCTACACAACTGCACTCTACCCTGCACCATTCCACTCTACGGCACTTCATTTAACTGTACTCTATGCCACTGCACTCTACACCAATCTACTCCACTCTGTGCCCCTCCACTCTATGGCACTGCACTCAACACCAATCTACTCCACTCTGTGCCCCTCCACTCTATGGCACTGCACTCAACACCACTCTTCTCTTAACAGCTGCACCCTACACCAATGCCCTTTGCACAGCTGCACTCTGTCACTGCACTCTGCATCACTATATTTAATGACACTGCTCTCTACACCACTCTACTCCACTCTACACCACTGCATTCTGACACTGCTCTGCAACATTGCACTCTCCGCCAGTGAACTCTGTGCCACTCTACTCTGCACTACTCTATTTTAAGCCACTGCACTCTATGGCACTGCACTCTATGGCACTATACTGTACTCTGTACCACTCTATCCTACTCTACTCTGCATCACTCAACACCATTGCACTCTATGTCACCTGATTCTACTCTGCATTCAATGCCACTGCACTCTATGTCACTCAGCTCTACTCTGCGCCACAGTCCTCTGCATCACTCAACTCTACATCACTGCTTTCTGCACCATTCTATGCCACTCTATTGTATTCCACTACACTCTACTCTGTGCCGCTCTACTCTACTCTGTGCCACTCTACTCTGCGCCACTCCACTGTACACCACTGCACTCTGCTATGCACAACTCTAATCTTTGCCACTGCTTTCTATGCCACTGCATTGTACTTCATTGAAATCAATGCCATTGCACTCAATGCCACTGCACTCTATGCCACTATACTCTACAACACACTACATGCGCACTTTGCATTTCTTCACCCACATCTATTGACCAGCAGGGAGGCAAAAGTGCACAGAGTGCAACTCCCTGTGTGAGCGCTGAAGCAGGGTTCTTATACCAATCACGGCACTGCTGTCATGCTGATGACAGCAGCGTCGTGATTGGAGGGGAGTCCGGAAGCATGTGTGCTACTGATGACGCAGAAAAAGAAGGTCCGACATATATTCATGTATACCGTGTAATCAATACATATAATGAAGTGTGATTTTAGTAAAGAAATAATGTACGAGGGAAATTGTGCCCTCGGGGTAGTTCGCCATCCTTATAACCGAGCTTTATTAATCAAGAAGTATTAAAAATGTAGTAATCCGTCATAATCGCAAATGTATGCCATGATTTCTTGTTTGAAAAATGTTTTGCTTAGCTTAAATTTAGTACAGGCTTTGGCCTAGTTGCTTGGTTTCAAATTCTAACTGCGTGATTTTGTTTCCTTGAACTAATGAAACATATATTCTTGCTTGAAGTTGTATTTTTCCAGTAGAAACTGGCTGGTACACTTATCTCCAAGGTTTCGTGCTAGGCCGGTTACATCCCCTTTGATACAAAGTCAGTCTCTGTAGGTGCGGACAATGAAGGTACAGATAGTAAAACAATTGGCAAACCATGATACAATTTGTGTTCCAAGGCTCCAAGGACAGTGTATGCATAAATGGGCGCTAGTAAAAGACAATTTTTGAATGGACAATTTGAAGCCAACCTATGAACCCTCCAATGGAAGACCCTGCAAAATGTGGAATGTTTCTTACTTAAACCCACCGGACAAAGAGAAGTCAGCCATTTTCCTTGATGCCACTTTGAAGCCTGATGCCAGACTCCATTTTAGACGACACCGTAATGCCCTCTTCTCTATCTGAGAGACAGAGACTTTAAGAATTCTCACCCTAGAGACTATAACTTTGATTTGCCCCCGTCTTGCCCATGCAGTAACTTTACCCTATTCTCCTTGCCACTGCAAGGAAACTTGCCCTTAACTTTGCCCCTTTGAAACTTACCCCATGCTGATCAACCGGTACCTGGAGGACGAAGACTTTTCTTGAATGCTGATTGTATTTGGTAAATATGAAAGGATAATTGTATTATCCATTGTGTTTTTCCTTTTAGGTACCAACTGCTATTTTGATAGGATCCTAGCTAGAAGTTTTCCAAATTTGTGTTGACTAAATTCGTTTTGCATGAAGTCCCACATGCCGATGCTAATTAGAGGTTAGTCGAGGTATTCATTCAATGTATCATGGAGAATTGAAATCTTGTTATGCTGACCGAATGTATGCAATTAGTCAAATACAGTTAGTCACATTGGTGATTTGCATTGCTATAACAGAGTGTATCATCATTCAGATTTTACGTAGATTGCGTTTCTTCCACCGTTATGGACAGCTAGTAATGTTCAAATACATATATCAATTGGTTTTGAGACATATATATATCGTGCTAGCTTTGTTAATATAGGGAAATAAATTCACTAACTTTTAATAAACTGGTGTGGTTATTCATGACTGGAAGGTCATGGTGCGCCGAAATACCAACTGTTATTGATTTCTGATGTGCTGTATTGATCTATTAGAAGAGTATTGATTACCGATTACAATAGTTATTGATTATTGATCTGAGGGACTCGACTATTTAGGATGAGGAGAGCCCGACTTGGTTAAAAGATTCACCGACCTCCAACGTGTCTAGGTACAGGTAATTTATAAGGGCTGGACGCTTTATCAGTAGATGGTAGCAGAGATTGATGGTTTAGCCCTTTGGGACCCCATCCGAACAATAGACAGAGTCAAGTTAGAATTTTCTTTGATAAAACAAGATGGAGAGATGATGATGCCCTAAGTCCCCAATGACTTTCCCGGAATCTCGAAGCTTGCGAATGAGGAACATGGAGGTATGAGAATGGTCTCAGCATTTCTAGTGACGGTATGAGTGAAATTAGGGTTTCGCGCTTGCACAGCTTATCGACGCCGATTAATTGAGAAGTTTGTGAGGATTTAAGGAGTTAAAAGATATTAGTGGAGTGTTCCTCCAAAGGTGTGAGAGTAGGGAAGTCGTCGAACTTCACGTGTGTGTAGCGCTTTGAGCAGAAAAATTGTCTACGTGGTTGTTGATGTTGAGACGGGCCCTGCGAGGTCAAGAGACTCCGGTGTATGTTGAAAAGTGTATGTGACACTTGTTTGATGTTGTGATCTAGTCAGGTTTAATAGGTTGATCGGGCGTGGTCAACAAGTCGGTATGAATGTTGCGGAGTGAAAGAAAACTTCGACTTTGAGATTTGACGAATTCTAAAGTGCACTAGAATAGTTCATTGATCAGTTGAGAGTAAAGTTTGCGGGTCAAATTTTGCTTGCGAAAGTGGGAAACCGAGAAAGATGGAATAACTGCCGAGACTAGTGAAAAATCCCTAAGGTTTCTGAAGCGATTGTATTACCTTTCCTGTAGTAAACCGACAGATCTGTTTTATTCTTTTGGTTAAGTGCTCGCGTTATATTGCAGAAATTAGTTTATGAGTGAAGCCGAATGAAAAGAGGACAAGCCGCGGGACTTTGTCAGCCGCAGTGTGTGAGTGTGACGTCACTAGGAGCCGCGCTGGGATAGGTCGGTTGGTGAGAAGGGTCGCGCACGGATTGGACGCTGTCCGTGAAGCGCAATTGGAAGGGGAAAGGCAAGCGAAGAGTATTCCGGGAATTAAAGTCACTTATTGATTACATATTTCAGAAAAACAAAAGACGGAAAGATGAAATTTTTCAAAGCATTTAAGAGTGCCATGAGGGGAGATGTTTATATTAAAGCAAATGTAGGAGAAGAAACACCGCCTGAGGGTACACCAGCTTACATCGTCATTGAAGAAAAGGGTGTAGCGCCATGTCTTTGGCTAAAACAATGGTGCAAATTAACAGCAAAACATGGAAGTGTAGAGTTCCCTATCCATGGGTCGTTTAACCTAAGGGTTTTAGAAAATCTGAGATTTGCGCTATACGACATGAAAGTACCTCCAAGGCCAGCACAGTTTGAGGCATTAGCAATTTGGGAGCTAATAGCTAGAAACCAACAACAAAAGAAATTTGAGACAAGAATAAGAAAAGTAGAAAAGACGCTAGCGGATGCTAGATGGGACAGCACACAAAAGGTTTGGAGATCAGACGTATTGCAGGGAATTAAATTGTTTCCAGCGATTACTGATGAAGCGGAGACGGAAGGAAGGAAAGCCACCTGTAAGACAAACAGGAGTCAGTCCAGAGAGGGAGAGAGCAATAGAAACTCGAAAAGGGGAGACGAGTGAGATGATGAGGAGTTTATTATACAATTGCTGAATGATCGCCCACCACCATACGTGGAAAGCGAAAAAGGCTCAAGCATTTGTACTGCCCCTCCAGAACCAATACAGGGTAATGTAACACCAAATTTGAGAATATCTCAGAGGCCGAGCAGCTCTGACATGCCTTTCTCACCACGAATACCACGGATTCAGAGAATGTACCCAGACGTGCCAACATTGAAACCTGCTGATAACTATCAGCCACAGGTTCAAAGGCACTGTTGCGATGAGCATAATGTGGGAATGACTTCCGATTCAATGGCGCAGGGAGGACAAAACTATCAGAGACCGACATTGATTCAAGCTGAATCAACACAGTTCTCGATGCCCCAAAAGCAGACACAAGAAGTGCGAGTAGTAGAAAGCCAGTTAGGTATGCCAGCAGTGATGAACCACAATGTGGGGATTAACATGCCACAGAATTCGGGGAACAGACAGAATCCAGATGCAATATCTCTACCTATCACTGTAGGTCCACCAGTACCACTGTATATACAGGCAAATTCAAGCACCAGCGACCAAGGGTTAATGATACAAAATGGGACAGGGAGAAGATGCATAGAAACCACTCTAGAGACAACTCCGATAGCGGCACTGCCAAATGGATCTGGGTCCTTGTCGGAATTTAGTCCAGTTCCAATTTGCGCTCCGTCAACCATGGTAAGGTCACATCCACCACTATTAGTACCACTAACTTCACAGACTGAAACATTACAGAAACCGTCAATGGCAGTTGATGTAACTGCTACATTGATGGGACTGAACGCGCAACAGTTAACACAATGGTTCAACAGCCTGAACTCCCCGCAGAGTACATCAAGCGGGAAGGGAGAAGAATACCTGAATAAAATAAGGTTGGGTATGAATGCAGATGAACTGGTAGAGGGAACAATGGGTTTGAACAGATTAGAATCATACACAGAGGAAGAACTAAGATACATGTGCCCAAGGATTATAAGAGAAGTGAGCAACATACATAAGAAGTTACAAGAAATTGCAGACAGAAATGAGATTGATATAGGTAAGACTAAACACCTGAGCAGAAGTTACAGATTAGACTTTGAGACAAAAGATTTCGAACACATGAGATCCGCAGGGATGAAAACACACCTTAAAGAGATACTGCAGAGTGCACAGGTCTGGAGATGTTTAGACAAGTGGGAAAGCAGGTGGGTTAAGAAAAAGGACAAAAAGAAAGGAAATACTCTAGAGCGGAATGAGAAAAAACAACAGAATGACGACCTGATAACTATGTTACCAATGAGAGAGACAGCAGGGGGAAAACTTGTACATGTACCATGGCACAGGTGTGATATTCAATCCTTTACGGATGATTTTCCCAAATTGAGAGAGAAACCGATTGAGTGGTATCAACAAACAGATAGATTTGTGAAACTCGCGAAGTGTCTCTGGGAAGACTTGAATACCTTGTTTGAAATTGTGGTTCCGGCAGATTTTTGGGAAGATTGTAAAAGGGCTGTAGGTTGGCCGACGAGTGAACCAGAGAGAGATAGGGACACAGGTGCGCCATCACCTACGGTAATGAGTTTGTACCACAAGGTGATCGAGCACTTGAAAACCAAGGTTGCGTCGAAAAATGTGGATTGGCAAAGGATTGACAGGACCGCTCAAGAGGTTAAAGAATCTATACACGCATATTATGAGAGATTGTTGAAAGCGTTTAAAAATTACAGTGGCACGGAAACGATTGAGCCAAAAGACATGCTCCATTTTGTGTTCAGGTTTGTGGAAGGGCTGAGACCCGAAATTAGCCAGATGATTAAATCGCATTTGATTTGTTGGCAGTCAAAGTCGATCGATGAAGTGTTGAATTATGCAAAATACTGCAGTGATGAGATTGAGACAAAGCAGAAAAGATTGAAGGAAAAGGTGATGGTGATGCAGCTCAGGGCAGCTCAGACAGGTTTACAAGGTTTGCAAGGTTTTCAACAACAGATGCCGCAGCAGCAGCAACAGGGAAATGCTATGTTTCAGCCGCAGATGAGAGGCAGAGGCCGAGGAGGCTTTGTGAATAATGGTCCTGATTTGAATACCGTTATGATTCCAAATGGTATACAGGCAATGAAGAAGGTGATGCCATGTCACACGTGCGGAATCGTCGGGCATTGGAAACGGGAGTGCCCAATGATGGTGCAGGAAGGTGTAGGTCAGCAAAACAATGATGTCAATGCATTTCAGACTATGAGAGGACCGAAACTGAGAGGTCCGAACCCAAATTTTCAAAACAATATAAACCAAATGCAGGGTCTACAACCCATGCAACCGCAACAGGTGCAAATGCCTCGTGTGCAAATGACACAATTGCAGCCAATGCAACAGCAGTTTCCTATGGTACCTAATCAGCAAATGCAAATACCCTTAGCACCAATGAATCAGCAGCAAGCAATGCTTCCTCAACAGGTCACGGGTCAGGGAATGAGTCAAAATGACACAGTACACCAATTCCCACTACACAGCGAGAATGGAATAAACGATGCATGGGAGAGTGAAAGTTCAGATGAGGAGGGAAATTGTGTGCTTGCAGCATCTTTGGAAGTTGATCAAAAGGGTCCGTATGTGGAGGGAAGAGTCATGGGTCATCGCGTTTCATTCTTGGTTGACACAGGAGCTACACGTTCCACTGTTAGGAGCATTGAAGTGCCAAATTTGCCACTTTCAGGGAGAACGGTTCAAGTAGTGGGAGTAGCAAATAGGTACCTGACGAACCCAATCACAGATCCAGTACAAGTCAGAATTGGTAACTATCAAGGGACACTTAATTTTGTGGTATGTGACTCAAGCCCGATATCACTGTTAGGGAGAGACCTATTGTGCAAATTGGGATGTTCGATTATGTGTTCAAACGAGGGAATTAAAATTCAGACGAGCAGTGATGGGGAAGAGGAGGACAGTGTAGAAGGGGACGAAGTAGAAACTGTCGATGAAGAATATCCCCTGATTACCCTTTACCCAATGATCACTGAAGCAGATATTCCTGCTGAGTTACAAGAAACAGTCAGAAAAGAAGTGTGGGATATGACAGGAAAAGAGGTGGGATTGGTGAAAGGAGTGGAACCAGTGAAAGTGACTGTAAAACCCAATGTAACCTTTCCCCAGACCCCACAGTACCATATGGCCCAAGACACCCTCATGAAAGTCGCCCAACTCATTGATGAGTTTGTAAAGCAGGGAGTACTGAAAGAAGTGTTAAGCAGTCCATGTAATTCACCAATCATGGGACTAATAAAGCCAAGTGGAAAGGTACGAATTGTGCAGGACTTGAGGAAAATAAATGACATAATAATTAAATGCTGCCCTGTAGTACCAAATCCAGCTGTGATAATGTTTCAAGTCCCTTGCGATGCCGAGTGCTTCGCAGTCATCGACTTGTCACAAGCATTCTTTTCGGTGCCTCTTCATGAGGACAGCCAATTTCTCTTTTGTTTCAAATTCTTAGACAGAGTTTACAGTTGGTGTCGAATTCCTCAAGGGTTTTCGGAGTCACCGTCAATTTTCAATCAGATTTTAAAGAAAGATTTGGAAGCGTTGGAATTGCCATTTGGGTCAACCCTAGTACAGTACATTGACGACTTACTGATTGCATCCAAGACAGAAAGTGACTGCACAGCCGACACCATTGCCCTATTGAACCATTTGGGAAGGAATGGACACAAGGTGTCTCCTTCAAAATTACAGTTCTGTCAGAAGAAAGTGAAATATTTGGGTCACCAAATAGAGAAAGGGTCACGGAGAATAATGAAGGAAAGAATAACAAGTGTACTTCAAATGAGTCCCCCAAAGACGAGGAGGGAGGTGAGGAAGTTTTTGGGAATGGTGAGCTACTGTCGCCAATGGATTCCCAACTTCTCAACCCTAGCAAAACCTTTTCTGAAACTGACCCAGAAGGATGCATTGGATGAAATTGAACTGAAAGGAGAAGAGATGGATGCTTTTATTGAATTGAAAGAATGCATGTGCAGGGCTCCAGCTTTAGGTATGCCTGACTACACAAAGCCTTTCACATTGTTTTGTCATGAACGTGATGCATGTTCCTTGTCTGTCTTGACCCAAGCCCACGGTGGCGTAAACAGACCAGTAGCATATTTTTCAGCTACTTTGGATCCGGTCGCAGCAGCACTGCCAGGGTGTTTGCGCGCCGTAGCAGCAGTTGGTATCAGCCTCACTCAGAGTGAAGGAATAGTGATGGGACACCCTTTAATAGTCATGGTCCCTCACTCGGTTGAGATACTTTTGACACGTTCCCGAACACAGCACATGACTGGTGCTAGACTCACAAGGTACGAAACAATAATTCTGGGATCACCTAATGTGCAGCTGAAAAGGTGCACTACGTTGAATCCAGCAACCTTGTTTCCCAGTGAAAATGCTGAAATTGAGAACGACTGTCTTCAGGTGACTGAATTTTGCACCAAACCAAGACCTGATATCAAAGATACCCGATTGGAAGAAAATGCTCAAATTATTTTTGTTGATGGTTCATGTTTAAGAGATGCACTGGGTGTATTGAAAGCAGGGTACGCTGTATGCACAGTAACAGGAGTTTTGGAAGCATCTTGGCTTCAAGGAGTTTACTCTGCACAGGTAGCAGAATTGGTAGCCCTTACTAGAGCTTGCCAACTCTCTGCATTGATGAAAGTTACCATTTACACTGACAGCCAGTACGGGTTTGGAATAGTGCATGATTTCGGACAATTGTGGTCACAGAGAGGCTTCATGACCTCTTCAGGATCACCAGTGAAAAATGGTGAAAGAATAAGGGAATTGTTACATGCCATCCAACTACCAGGAGAAGTAGCAGTGGTAAAATGCAGTGCACACTCGAAGGGACAACATTATGTTTCACTGGGAAATGGATATGCGGATCAAGTCGCAAGGTTTTGCGCATTGAACTGTATATTGCTTAGGGATGAATGGAATTTGATAAGTGAACCAGAACTCGAACCAAGCGAAATATTTGCTCTAAAGGTGACAGATACGATGGACGAATTGAAATCCCTACAGAATGATGTCAGTGAGGATGAAAAACTCTCGTGGACCAAATCACAATGTGTAAAGAGACTAGATGAATTATGGGTTTCAAGTGAAGGGAAATTCGTTCTTCCAAATAGCCTTTTGACACAGATAGCCAGATTTTACCATGGACAAGCTCATCTTGGGAGGGATGCCATGATTACGTTATTTAAAACTGATTGGTTTAACCCCAAATTCCGTCAAGTTGCTGAAGCAGTCTGCCACCGTTGCGTCATTTGCCAACAGATGAACGCAGGGAAGGGAACCGTAGTAAATTTGAGCCACATTGGAAGAGCAGGGGGTCCATTCAGCAGGATGCAAATGGACTTCATTGAGATGCCTGTGCATGGGGGCTTGAAGTATGTGTTGGTGGTTGTGTGTATTTTTAGTCACTGGATTGAAGCATACCCTACACGCAGAAATGACAGTCTCACAGTTGCAAAACTACTCTTGAGAGAGTTAATACCACGTTTCGGATTCCCGATCTCTTTAGAATCAGATAGGGGAAGTCACTTCAATAATGAAGTAATAAAATTGCTTTGTGCAGCACTGAACATTGAGCAAAAGCTGCATTGTAGCTACCGCCCTGAAGCATCAGGTCTAGTGGAGCAAATGAATGGCACATTGAAATCGAGAATGGCGAAAATATGTGCATCGACAAACTTGAAATGGCCTGACGCATTGCCTTTGGTACTAATGTCAATGAGAAACACCCCTGACAGAAAGACTGGACTGTCCCCACACGAGATTCTCATGGGCAGAGCTATGAGACTTCCAGTGGTTCCTGCAAATGCGCTTTTGAATATTGCAGATGATATGGTGTTAGACTACTGCAAAGGTCTAGCTGATGTGGTTCAATCTTTCTCTCACCAGGTGGAGGTAACCACCTTGCCACCGATCCAAGGTCCAGGACACGCCCTGAAAGCAGGTGACTGGGTCGTGATAAAGAAGCACGTGAGGAAGTCGTGTTTGGAACCCCGTTGGAAAGGACCTTTTCAAGTGATTTTGACGACTACCACCGCCGTGAAGTGTGCGGGAGTTCCCAACTGGATTCACGCCAGTCACACAAAGAGGGTGTTGTGTCCCACAGATGAGGAAGTTGAAGCGCTGAAGTTACCAGTACCTGATAACAAAGTATCAAGCGCTGAGACAGAGCGAAAAAGAACTAGAAGCGAACAGGCAGAATTAGAGGAGGGAGAAATATTCTCTGAGGACGAAGCAACTGATTCACTTGGGGAAGGCCAAGGAGGAGCCTCAGACAGCGACGAAGCAGCTGAAGGTAACAAAGAGCCTGAAGCAGCTGAAAGTGACAAAGAGCCTGAAGAAAGTAACGGTGACAAAGGGTTCGAAAGAGGTGAAGAAGCAGGAGAGCCTGATCAGAGGAGGGCTTTCCCAGAAGCAGACGATACAGAAAAAGAAAAGGAAAACCTGATTGACTCCCCAGAAGGAGGGGACAAGGCAGAACAGAACGAAACTGCTCAAACTCCTTCAGAAGAGATTGCAGGTCCATCAAGTGGACACAATGCAAAAAGAAGACCAAGCATATCGCCAGTAAAACTAAGAACTAGAGAAACGTTGAACGACAGTGAAGGGCCAAGAGTGAAAGAGAAAAGAAAGGAAGTGTCTGTTGTAGTACCAATACCAAGTGAAGAAAAGGACTTGGGCAAAGAGGAAAGTACCAGTGAGAAAGAATCAAAGAGAGATGCAAAATTGAAAAGAAAAAGGATACCGAGCAGGAGGTATTCCGGTCCGGAGTGGGCGTACGTAGCCAATAACGATTGGTCAGACGAATTCGTATCCCTCAGTCTTGAGAACGAAGAGGCAGAGCTTCATTTTGGAAATAAAAACTTTATGGACTCTGTTGATTGAAACCATTGATCACCTGATTGACTTTTCAACCGGCTAAGACATTGCTAACTTGATTGACTTTGAAATCGATTTTGAGACAATGCTGCTAACCGATAAGAGACTAAGCTGCTAAAGAAAACTGTGTGAACATTGAACTCGTTCAGCTTTGTAAATACCTGCAAATACGCTTTGATAAAGTGTCTTCAACTTTCTGATTCTATACAGATCATGACTAGCTTCACTACACAGGGGCGTAAGATGAAGTGTTGTAAATACATGTGTATAGGCTTAATAACCGCATGCGTACTAATAATTGTAGCAATAGTTCTTGGAATGCATGGTAAAAGTGAGAGTGAGACGAATGATGCTTCTACTTCTAAACCTATTATCGTTACTGAACTAACAGCTCTGAAGAGACTTGAGCAAGACGAGAGACACTTGCATGATAAGAAGGAACTTTCATCTAACGTTTTCTATCGCTTACTGAGTGAGTATGTTGAGACCATGGATGCGAAAGATTGTTATGTGTGTACACAAATACCTACCTCAGTAGTGGAAGGGGTAACGTATCACAGCATGCCTCTTACGTATGGAATTACATGTAGTATAGTAGCTTCCAGATTTTATGCTCAAAAGGACATTCATTATTTCTATACTAATTACGATGTTACTTTTGCATATGTCCCCATAATAGGGCATTTAAGTAAGATAGCTCGAGATTATTATGCCAAATTAATGAGGGAATTCTTCGAACCGATGTCACCTTTTCACACAGCTCACGCACATAGAGAGAACCTTACGTGCTTGCTTTCACCAGTAGAAATAGAATTTTTAGATCGCACTGATGATAGGAAGAATGAAATGAAGGAGAAATTAGAGAGGGAATTACACGAAAGGACGTCTGTAGATAATTATGCTTTTGCTGCAATAAAGACACAAGGGAAAATAGCTTTAGATACATTGCATGTAGGAAGATTTTGTATACATAGATTTCCATCATATTATGACACAGTTTTTGTGGGAACGAGTGAATGTAAACATACGTATGCATTTCAATCTAAGTGGACGTTCATGCTGAATGGACAAGACCCAGTTATTCCTGGAGTATATTATATTTGTGGACTCAACGCCTATTATCGTCTTCCTAAAGGATGGTATGGGAGGTGTTATTTGGGAATAGTGTTCCCAAAGGTTTACCAACTAGACTACTTAAAGAAATTTCCAAGGCTGTCTGAATCACATCATGTTCAGAAAAGGGAGACAGCTTCTGGTGTGGTAGGAGATATATTTGGAGCATTGATTCCTTCAGTAGGAGTCATATTGAATTCAATCAAAATACGAAAGTTGTCTACTATTGTGGATAACATGCTGACAAAGTTTTCAGGAGCTATAATCCTGATGGATGCTGAACTTGCTGCAGAAAGAGCTATGACTCTTCAAAATCGGCTTGCCTTAGACATTCTTTTAGCAAAGGATGGCGGCGTTTGCAAAATGCTTGGTACACGTCACTGTTGTACATATATGCCAGACAACAGTGGAAAAATTAGAACGATGCTTACAAATTTAACTAAAGAAAGTGTAGATTTAAAGGAATTGAAAGAACCCGGAGTTTGGGAGAAAGTGGGAAAAGGATTTGCTTCTGTGGGAAATTGGCTCACCAACGTTTGGAACGGATTGTTGCTAAAAATAGTAAAGGGAATATTGATAATATTAATTTGTTTGTTAGGCTCTTGGGGAATATGGAAAGCTTTCAAAATGTTAAAAGCAAGGAACAAAAGAAAGAGAGAAGAGAAAATAGAGAACAAAATGGTGGAAATATATAGGGAAAAGTCAAAAGGGACTAAAAGAAAAAGGGAATTGACTGAAGTGCCAAATTACTATACAGAATTTTAATGGAATAAAATTTGTGGGTAGATTTGATGTGATGACATAATTAGTCATCAGAGGAGGGATTGATGACGCAGAAAAAGAAGGTCCGACATATATTCATGTATACCGTGTAATCAATACATATAATGAAGTGTGATTTTAGTAAAGAAATAATGTACGAGGGAAATTGTGCCCTCGGGGTAGTTCGCCATCCTTATAACCGAGCTTTATTAATCACGAAGTATTAAAAATGTAGTATTCCGTCATAATCGCAAATGTATGCCATGATTTGTTGTTTGAAAAATGTTTTGCTTAGCTTAAATTTAGTACAGGCTTTGGCCTAGTTGCTTGGTTTCAAATTCTAACTGCGTGATTTTTTTTCCTTGAACTAATGAAACATATATTCTTGCTTGAAGTTGTATTTTTCCAGTAGAAACTGGCTGGTACACTTATCTCCAAGGTTTCGTGCTAGGCCAGTTACATCCCCTTTGATACAAGGTCAGTCTCTGCAGGTGCGGACAATGAAGGTACAGATAGTAAAATAATTGGCAAACCATGATACAATTTGTGTTCCAAGGCTCCAAGGACAGTGTATGCATAAATGGGCGCTAGTAAAAGACAATTTTTGATTGGACAATTTGAAGCCAACCTATGAACCCTCCAATGGAAGACCCTGCAAAATTTGGAATGTTTCTTACTTAAACCCACCGGACAAAGAGAAGTCAGCCATTTTCCTCGATGCCAGTTTGAAGCCTGATGCCAGACTCCATTTTAGACGACACCCTGATGCCCTCTTCTCTATCTGAGAGAAAGAGACTTTAAGAATTCTCACCCTAGAGACTATAACTTTGATTTGCCCCCGTCTTGCCCATGCAGTAACTTTACCCTATTCTCCTTGCCGCTGCAAGGAAACTTGCCCTTAACTTTGCCCCTTTGAAACTTACCCCATGCTGATCAACCGGTACCTGGAGGACGAAGACTTTTCTTGAATGCTGATTGTATTTGGTAAATATGAAAGGATAATTGTATTATGCATTGTGTTTTTCCTTTTAGGTACCAACTGCTATTTTGATAGGATCCTAGCTAGAAGTTTTCCAAATTTGTGTTGACTAAATTCGTTTTGCATGAAGTCCCACATGCCGATGCTAATTAGAGGTTAGTCGAGGTATTCATTCAATGTATCATGGAGAATTGAAATCTTGTTATGCTGACCGAATGTATGCAATTAGTCAAATACAGTTAGTCACATTGGTGATTTGCATTGCAATAACAGAGTGTATCATCATTCAGATTTTACGTAGATTGCGTTTCTTCCGCCGTTATGGACAGCTAGTAATGTTCATATACATATATCAATTGGTTTTGAGACATATATATATTGTGCTAGCTTTGTTAATATAGGGAAATAAATTCACTAACTTTTAATAAACTGGTGTGGTTATTCATGACTGGAAGGTCATGGTGCGCCGAAATACCAACTGGTATTGATTTCTGATGTGCTCTATTGATCTATTAGAAGAGTATTGATTACCGATTACAATAGTTATTGATTATTGATCTGAGGGACTCGACTATTTAGGATGAGGAGAGCCCGACTTGGTTAAAAGATTCACCGACCTCCAACGTGTCCAGGTAATTTATAAGGGCTGGACGCGTTATCACTACCGGGAAGAGGACAGAGGAGACAAACCCTTCTCCGTAGTAAAGAGGTAAGCGTTTTTTTTTCTTCATTTTTATTACACCTCCACCCTACCACCCCCGTTCAGTGGAGGCCGCCACTGATAACTTTACAGTTATATATTAATTGCCACATATAATTTGCAGCCTCCTACTGCTGAAAAACACACCCCAAAGATACCATTTTAAGGGCTTAAGAACGATGAAATGTAGTTATGGTGGCAGTGAGATTTAGTCGGATTAGCTTCCAGAAAACAAAATTTTAGCAGAAGGCACGCCAATGTACAGTCATCTTTCCTGATTAGCAATATAAGTTTGTGTTTGAAAAAAATATATTCTGAAAGTCATCCTTTACCGTTTACCCACATGGTGGCATGGTAAAAGCTAGTAAGTACTCTGTATTTTCAGAAGATGTGAACTCAGTGTCCTCTATGTAAAAGGCTATGCAGTGGTTCACAATGGAGAGATACTTCTAATAGGACTGCACTGTCCACTGTGTCTGCCATTGTGACTCCTGTCATGGTCCACGATTCCAAGTGCTCATAAAGCTGCTTGGAGGAGAGGGGCAAGAAATAGAGCTGCAGCTCTAGTGCAGATGTTTTAGAGCAGTATATTTCAATGTCTTCGTACAGCCACCTGAGCGCAGTGCAGCCTTGTCAAGCATTGGGATAACCCCAATAAGGGTCACACCTAACTCCTATTAATTCAATCTACCACCATGAAACTTCGAGTAGGCTAAACTTAATAACCAACAATCACCAATAATCACTGGTTTAACTAGAGGTTTAAGAGTAATGGGCTACTCGTCATAGAGTGCTTCAATGCCTCTGCATCGGTAGTAAGCATTATATATATATCCAATTTCAATACAAGATGATTGTGCCTGTTTTCAGACCATATTGACCACATTTCCGTCATGCAAATGGAGAGGTGTGGTTGGGGCCATGGTTGTCCTAATGCACTGTCACTTGTGTTCCAAACAGGGGCAGATTGGCAGAGCACAAAATAATTCCCATTTGCTAAAAGTGTAAGTAAAGGGCCATAAAGGACCCGTATGTGTTGCCACAGCAGAAGTTGCCACAGTACCTGTGGGAATTTTTCACAGACTGTCCTGTCACTTTATTTTACATGTCACAGAAATGCCATTGGATCAGTGAACGCATGCTGGGTACACCCATGACCGCACTTAACATCTGGGTTTGAGAGATAGTGCATTAAGGCCCACGTTGTGCAGGAAATTAGGCGTATTATGCCTGATTTGGGTTCTGGCAGTTATTTTTTAGCCTTATCTGGGATCCAACTGACCAAGTAGATAGATACTTTATTGCTCAATTAAAAAAAAAACACTGCAATATAAAACATTGTAAAACATACTGCAAAAATGAAAAGTTACCTCTTAAAAATGACCTTATAAAGTATACTGAATTTGTTCTGGTGCAATGTTCTGACACTGGCTTGATTCAGCAGTGCCCGCACATTGTTTGCATTCTGTTTGGAGCAGCAACTTAAAAGCAGTGACGGGACTTTTCTATTATCTCTTCCAACTGAGTTTAAAGCAAATGCCTGATTTAAAGGACTTTTGTTCAAGTATTACCCTGTATGGGAGCCATCTGGAGTCTAACACCTAGACACCAATGCAATGGAAGGAAACAAAGGCACACATCATATTAATTCACCAGCACTTTAGAGAAACTATGATTTGGAGGCAGGTATTTGAATTTGTTCAACCCCCCCATGTAAGAGATGCGCATGCACTGTAAGAATTCCATTTGTATCTGTAAGAATACCAGTTGTATAAGTAATTACACATTTAAGGATTTCAAGGGCACTTGCCAATTATTTTTTTTATTTTAATTCTTTTATAGCACTGGTTATCCCAGTCTAGGATGTCAGAACACTGTAACTCACATCCAAAGAGACAATAAATCATACAAGTATGTAAATATATGTACAGGAAATGTTACAAAAGACAGTGTGGGTTATAAATTGTAGGAGTCACATATCGCCCATACTTGTAGAATTATATGTTAAGAGTGGGTAGTGGAGAGAAGCACACAGTCAGATTTTAAAACTTAACACAGTGATTGCGTTTCTCTGTACTAACAAGACTGTATTACTACCCAAAGTAAACCTTCTTTGCAAACTTAGAATAACAATAGATGACTGTCAGTTTGCATGCAGCTCTTTGATGTCAGCACTTAGCTCACTGTGCTGTATTAATTTTGCAATTTAGGAGCTGGAAGCAACAAAATGATCCCTGTGTCAAAAGCAGTAAACCTCTTATATATTTACTTAAAGTACAAATCTGTTCTCTGCTTGGCACTCGATGTGCTTTGCAGCAGGCAAATTACCCTCTGTGCTACTTTATGCGTCAAAACTGTGACTGAACATAACACAGAACTCCCCTGGAATTGCATTAAACATCATTAGTATTTTACCATTATTGTAATCCCCAGAAAATTTCTGGGCACAAAAACATTTCTGATCACAGGAGGTGCCTTAAACAGGTAGGATATTCTAAATGCAACCTCTTTGTGACATATTAAGTAAGTTTGAACAGATTTACTGTCACATTTGTGGTTGTAGCTTATTTCTTTGTGGCAGATTTTAAAACGCCTCCATTGACCGTCACACTCTGCTTTGCATGACTCCAACCCTCAGGACTCCACCTCCTTTCCTCTGCTTCACCTCAGCCCCCAGTTTGTCGGTCGGGGAGTAATTTTTTCAATTTCCAGCACTGGGCCCACCCCACCCTGTCCAGCGAATGGTGGCTTCCAAGGGTATAGCTCCATTTATCATGGAGGCAGATAACAGGAGCCCGGCCTAATTGCCACTCTGTGCTGTGGAGGTCGTATCTTCCGTGCACAGCACCTAATGCCACTCTTTCTGACTTGTGACTGCAGGTTGTAACTGGGTCTAGGGCAGCGGTCTTCAAACTTTTTAATGCCGCGCCCCCCCAGTTGAAAAATAAAAATCATTGGGCCCCCCTCAGAATTTTTAACAATTATTTTAGAAAGATGGCAATGTTTAAATAGGTCTAAACCTATTTAAACAGTGCAGTTAAGTACTGTTACCTTTTTAAAACTGCAATAACATGCTTCTGCTTAAAACAAAGGCATGTTATCTGTATAATATTTCTTTTGGCCAGAGTTTGGCGCCCCCCCTGGGATCACTTGAGGCCCCCCAAGGGGGGCCCGCCCCCCAGTTTGAAGACCTCTGGTCTAGGGAATTAATCCCCTGCTGCCCCACCCCCACTGTGACAGCTCATCGTGGAAGGCATTGGCGTAACGAAACTTGAGGGCCTCTGTAAAGTACACCCCCCAACTTCCTAACTCACTGAGGAGCTCTCAGGCCATGGTACTGTGCTTAGGGGAGCCCCTAGGGTGCGGGGTGGGCCCCGCACCGCAGGAGCTGTGGGGCCCTTTGTTACTTCACTGGTAGAAGGGTAAGCAGTAAGGCACATTTTTAAAGAAAGGTCACATTATGTGTGGCTCCCACGTGACTCCAGCCATGGACCCGGGGGACTCCTGGGAGTGAGGGAAACCGGCGACCGGCACAAAACATACAATTGTAAAAGGGTAAGTGTGAGAAAATGAGTGTTTTCCACCTTGTAGTTTCAAGTGACATCACAGACACATTAATCTACATTCCTCTTGTTTCACTTGGCTCCTCTTGGTGGAAAAGAGCCCCGTTGTTGACGGATAGGTGTCTACAAGCTTCTAAATTCTGCTCTAAAGAAACATGGTCTGTCACTAAAAACATTCAAAAACATTGACACAGATGCACTGACATTGGAGCAGCCCATAGACATTGTACAGGACATTAAAACATGTAACTTTTTATGACTACTAAAAGCTTGTTTTTTTCTCTAACGTGAAACCCTACACTACCCGCATGGGATTACTGAGGTGTTAAGGTAAATACTTTTCTGTGATCAGAACCTCATGAGCTAAGTGACAAAAACACTCAGGCTGTTAAAAGGGTTAATTGCAGCTTTTGTTGCAGTCATCTGTTTTAAGGTCTGTGCGCGTGGGCTTCTCGGCCCTCATTAACAGTCCCTGGACATGGCGCGTGAGAGGGGCAAATATTGACTTAGCTGCCAACATATTGAGGAGCAGAAGTGGATGCCACTTCATTAGCACAGCTCACACTTGCTAATTTGCTGCGCTGTTTGTCATGTTGAGTCAATGTTTATGTAGACGACGGCCTCGGATGTAGGGGGTGACTTGATGTCTTCATTTCCACATGCAATCCGAAAAGTGGCAGGACTCGTTTTGTGAAAATTTCTCTCCTTTCCTTGTTTGACATTTCAGTTTATTCATCATTTTTTTATACATTTTTTGTGTTTACAGACAGGCTTTCAAATATAGCACACAATTAGTGTGACTCATTGATAAGCATTGCAAACATTTCATTAGCTTGTGATGCCCTTTTTATTTCAGTTAGAATGAATGCCTTTTACTTGCTTGAAGCAGTGAAATATAAAAATTCGTTTTTACATCACTTGCAGCCATTTGCAATGTGTATAGAATTAAGAAATGAAAACACTTATAGAGGAGGCATTCCAAAAGCTCAGGACTCTTAAATTGGCATGTTAGAAGTGTAGAGATTACAAACCTTAGAAATATATGTATAGAGGAAAATGCTTAACTCCATATGTTTTATAAAGCAATGGAATGCTGTAAAAATATCAAGCTAAAATGCCAAATCATTAACTCTCGAGTTAAAAGAAACTACTTAATAAGGAAAACGAACACAAAAATGATGTTATAAAATTCTGAGTTCCATAACAAATTCCAATTGCCAAAAACCTGCAGTATCAAATATGGAAAGACTTCCTGCTTCTTGCTGCAATAAGGCTAAGGAGAAAATGCTATAAAATTCTGAGTTCCATAAAAAAATCCAATTGCCAAAACCCTGCAATAGAAAATGTAGAACATCTTTCTACTTCTTCCTGCAATAAGACTGAGGAGGTGCAGGCAGTAAACAAAGAGAAGCACAGGGAAGAGGGGAAACTGGGGGTTTGGACCAAGTGTTGCAAAACTATGCTAAGGTGGGCAGATTTTGAGAAGAAAGAACCTGGACAGACCATACATAAAGGTAGGAAGAAAAGTGAATGGAAAATGTGAGAAAGGAGTATATGAGATACCACAGTGAGATACTTGTCAGGAAGAGTAGTGTGCCATGAGCTTGAGGCTAGTGAGAAGGAAAGATGGATGGACAATGTAGGGTCTCCGATCACGAGCAAAAATGAGTGTGTGAATGGAAAGTAAGAGAGGATGGCATATGAGGTAGAAAAAGGGAGATGGAGGATTGAGAAGAGAAAGTCAGAGGCTTATGCATTTAAAAAAAGAAAGGAGGTGAACGATAAAACCGAGTTCAAAGGTGAATGATAAAACAGAGTTCAAGTGAGTAACTGTTAGAATGGAAGCCAATGTGAGAAAAGGGAAATTTGTGGGGAAGGGCACCATAGCTGGATTTCTAGGCTGCTGGGGGCATCATATTTCCAGAACAAACAGCAAATGTGGCACAATTGCTAGAGTGGGCGTTTCATAAAAATATGTACCTTGTACTAGGTATGGCAAAAAATCCCTGTGCTGCTCCTAGGTGGTGCAGACAGAGACAGACGTAGTAGAGACAAGTCAGAAAGGGAGGGAGTGTGTAAGAGAAAGAGCAGATGAGAGAGTGTTAAAAATGAGAAGAGTGTGATAGGAGGATAATCTGTATAATAGATTAAATTGGGATAGAAGAGGATGAGAGATAGGTGGGTGTAAATGAAGGGTGTGGAAAAGGTGAGGGTAAGAGGAAAGGATGAAAAGACAAAGAGAAATCAAGAGAGAATAAGAGACGGAGAAGAGATACAAATCTAAGCTAAAGAGGTGCACATAAGAAAGAGGGGGGGGCAAAAATCAGAGAGGGAAAAGTAGGTAAGGAGAGAATGGACAGATGTACAAGCTGCATGGAGACAGAGAAAGGACTATTTAAAAGAGAAAGGGGTGATATAGGGCCAAAAGGGGCAATGATGGACGGAGAACAAAAGAACAGCTGAGAGAAGTGATTTTTTGGTTTTACCATTTTTCTTTAAACAGGCCATACTGGACACGAGTCGCATCCTCCACTCCCTTTCACACCATGAGTAAGCAAAGTGGCCATATTGGTATATCAAGGGGCCAGCCTCTGAGAAACCTTGCAGGTAAATTACCACATTTAGATCTAAAGGGAAGGGAAGCAGCAAGGCTGCAGGCACTGACACCAGCAGTTACAGCAGTGACAGCAGGCCTCTGAGTCACACCAGCAGGACTTTCAGGATGCCCACGTGAAGTGCCTACTGAATGAGAATAGTGTCAGACTCATATATTCACTCCCTCCCTTAAAAAATATACATTGTGGGATCATAACTAAAGCTACACGTAACTTCACTTTAACATTTGGCGTTTCCATGCATTTTTGGGTCAACAAACCATGAGCAGCCAGGTCCCACTGTGCTTGGCATTTGTCTGTGCACAGTGGGGCTTGTCCACAGGGACTGGTTTGGGTCACAGCCCTGTGCCCAGCCTTCCACGAGGAGTCAACCCTCACTATGCAGGGCCCTTGGTCATACATAGTGGGGTTGGAATGCCATGCTTGGCCTCTCGGAACAAGGCAAGGCCATGTACAGCGAGGGTTGTCACATGCGTTAAGGCCCCGCATCCAGCTCACAGCAAATGGCTAATCCCGCTTCACAAGGCTTTCAGCAGTTTGTTGAAGGGGTTGGCTGCAGGACCCCATTACGCCACAGGTGGCCAGCCCCTACAGCACATGGTCTGCGGCCATGCGTAGTGAATGTATGTAGCAGGGATCCGTCCATGGTGAGGTCAAGCTTCCAATCCTGTTCCTGTGACCAATGCTTACATGTGGACATTGGCCAAGCCAAGCCGTAGTGCACTTAATTCATTTTTTAATTTTTGTAGAGGTTGCTTATTATCAGGCCAGATATCTCTAGAAGTTCACCATTTTATGCCCAGATCATAAACACTAGTTTCTGGAAAAACATGCAACATATTTACACCAAATCAAGTCAAGACACTTCCTTAAATAAAGTTCAGTTTCCTGCTAGGTTTGGTGAAAATCCTTACAGTCATTTTTTCTGTAGTGAGGCACTTGGTTTAGGCATGAAAAGGATATATTTCAGAGATATCTGGATCATTAATTTGCAGCAGCGTTACTAGTATCTCTGTTTCCAAAATACTTTGATCTGTCTGACCAAGGGAGCTTTGTGACCCGTTTATTTTGGAATAGGGTATCTGAAGAAGGATCTTCGGTGTCAGAACAATCCATCTCCCAAACATTAAAATAAAAGGGTGCACAGGGGGCAGGGTGAACAAACCCTGACCCCAAAGACCCACGTGGAACAGTCAGATTTGAAATAAAATGCTTTTTCTGTTGCAGTATTCGCTGATCCTCCATGGATCACATTGTGGCTCCTAGTACCACAGAACCAGTCTCGGTTCTGCAGTACTGTCAAGCTTACCAAAACCTGGTTCCGTGAAACCAGTGCAAACTTCATAGGCCTATGTTAACCTATTATGAAGTTCACAGCTTTAATACCATGCGTCCTGAATAGATTATTGAAACTTATCAAAGGCTAGACTCTTTGGTACCTTATCCCCATCTCAGTTGCGCATTGCTGTAGGCCATGCTCAGGATGATGGAAACATTCAGAGGGTGGGGTCCAGCCAGGCCCTCTGTCCCCATCCTCACTGATGGCTATCACCCACTGACCATGGACTTCTGCCATCTACGCTGAGGTGAGGCAGAGGAATTGGCCTCTGTCCAGGCCCTGAGCCCTACTGTCTATGGGCAGTGAACCACACTGTACCTGAACCTTTAGCTGTGCACCACGGAGGGAGGGACATAGTGCCTGGCCTCTGCCCTCCACTCCACCCCTGCAGCAGAAGGCCACAAGCAGCAAGGGTTAAATAACAGTAAAGGGTGAAGTGTGAAGCTTGACCAGAGTCCAGGCTCTGTGGCCCACCCACACTGTGCACTTTATTTGCCGTGCAGAGAAGGGATCCACATCCACAGGGAGGGTAAAAGACAGAGGCCTTTCATTGATATTCATGCACATTTGCAGAAAGAAAGTGTACTTTTATTTTATGTGAAAAACATACTCCACAGGCATATGTTTCTATGTGTGTTTTCCATTTTAGAAAAATCCGAAAAACTGAAGCCTCAGTTTGGGTGTTGTTTAGTTTATAAAACAAATGTTGTATTATTGTGCCTTTCTCACAAGGAAGCTACGTCCAGGATGTTCTTGTATTGGTAATTTAAAAGGCCCTTTCAATAGACATGAACGAAACAGCCTTTCATTCAGTGAACGTGTTATTGTTTGTTTTGTTGCATAAATGCACTGTCATCTATTTTATTTCCCATGCATACCTCTTTAATAATATGCAACAAAGCTGATGTTTACTAAATGTATCTTATTTGATGTATCTTGTGTATTTTAAAAGTGATCAGAGAACATGAATGTATTGTTATTAATCCATCCCTAATAGGTTATGTCAGGCTATACTGAGGCCCGCCGCTGCAGGCAAAAGACCGCCAGTAATGGAGGTCCTTTGACTGCCATATTAGGAGACTTCCGCAGGGCCAGCGGGCGAAAACTGCATTTTCGCCCCCTGGCCCAGCAGAATACTCACCACAACATTGACGCCGGCTCATAATTGAGCCGCGGCAATGTTGTGGTGCATCGGGTGCAGCAGCAACCGTCGTGCATTTCACTTCCCGTAATTTGGCCAGTGAAATGCTCAATGGGGCTGCACTGCCCATGCCAAGTGCATGGGCAGTGCAGGGGCCCCAGGAGCCCCCGATACCCCCATTCCACCAGCTTTTCCATGGCAGTGTTTACCACCATGAAAAGGCTGGCGGATGGGGTCTCGTAATCCCTGGGCAGCGGTGCTTGCAGCGCTGCCCTGGCGAATTACAACTATCGGGACTACCAGGCTGCAGGCTGGCTGCAGCCTGGAGGTGTCGGCGGTATAACTGTGGCGGCCCTGTCTGCGGTGGTCTGACCGCCATCGCGAGGCTGGTGGTCTTAAGACCACCAGTCTCGTAATGAGGCCATGAGTGCGTGGATTTTCGTCCTTAAAACATATAAAATATGTTGTTTTGGGATATATGCCAGACTTTTCTGGCTTTCTTAATCCCATTAGTGCAGGCGTCGGCCACTGGCCAGACGACAGGCCTAAACGGGCCTCCCAGAAGGTAGGTTTACCCCTAGGGGGACGCGATTGCGCCCCCCAGGGTTTTAAAAAAATAAAATAAAGAATAATTAAAAAAAATGAAATTGGGCGGCAATCATGTTTTTTAATAGTTGTATGGTTTCCTGGAGGCCACTATGGCCCCCAAGGAAACCATACAGCTATTACAAAAATATTTAGATTTATATATATATGTAGATATATCTATCTATATAGCTATATCTATATATACATCTATATATATCTATATAGATATATATATATATATATCTATATAGATATATATAGATATATATATATAGCGATCACTTTTGTCAACGCGTGTGTGGTTTCCCTGGGGGCTGCGATCGACCCCCAGGAAAACCACACCCACCTACAAAAGTGATATAAATATATATACATATATATATATATATATATATATATATATATATATATATATATATATATATATATATATATATATTTGCCACCAGTTCTCTTGCAGTTGCAGCTGGCGTCTTCAAAGCAATGCACATACTTCAACTGATGTGTTTCAACTTTAGGCAGCAATAAAAAAAGTCAAGGAAGTCTTGAGATTATGTTTCTGCTACAAAAGGGTCTGACTTTTGTCTAGTGGCAGTTTTGATGCCATAAAGTAGTGCAGAAAGTTTATATGCCTACTGGAAATATCAAATATGTATTTTATGTAAATAGCTGAGTAGATTAGTAAAGTCAGCCATTACCTGGGCTATAATGCAAATGATATGTATGTGGGGGGGGCTATGGAGAGATGAAGGGCACTTTTTCTGGGTGGCAGTGAGGGAATCCGAGGATGAGGTCATGGGAGCACCAATAATGATTGTTGGGCTGGGCGGTAGAGGCGCTAGAGACTGTGAGGATTGGTATGTGATAATGTGAAGTAATAGTGTATTTTTTTTTGAGTGTCTTGAAAGAACATGCTGATTGAGGGAAGAAGCGAAGGTAAGGTGACCTCTACAGTTGCATGTATCACACACACACCCACCAGCAATTTTGTGACTGTCTACAAAGGCTACTCTTTTAGAGCGACAGTTTAGCCAGTAGCAGAGATGGCGTCTCGTTGAATGACTGCTGCTCAAGCCCTCAATTGGGATATAGAGAGCAGCTCTGATGTAGGATCAGAGACTGAGACAGCATCTGAGGGATAGGACAATAGTGCAGACTCTGGAAGTGATTTTTCAGTCTGAGGAGTCCCATTTGATAACTCCTCTTCCATTGATTTTGAGGGAGGTGAGGAGGACAGTCCTGCTGTCCCTTCGCAAGCACAGTCTGTGCAGCAGGACAATATCGGGTTAGCCCAACCCATAGAGCAGGTGCATCCGGCGGCAAGCACAGAGAGAGTGCTCTTTTGGGAGCTCCCCAATTTAGTTCAGCCCCAAATTTCATCGCCCAAACCGTATTGTAGAGACATCAAATTTATCTATCACTAAACAATCCTGGTTCTGTTGGCAGGCACCTACGTTTTTGGTCCTGGACTCGGCGGCCATATAGGGAAACCTACCAACCACCGACATTTCTGGCCTACCTATACAAGTGTGCTGCTTTACTCTTCAGAATATCAAAACTATGCACTTCAGGATATTTTAAGGCACAATGTAAAGCAATCACTCTCAAACACCTTCGTAAGTAGAATAATCAAGTTTATTTAAGGGGCAAGTTCTCAGCTAGCAAAACTAAACCACACTAATATATATATACATATACATCAGGAGAATAACATGAGAATAATGATAAAGATATAAGCACTCTGTGAATAATTGCAAGAGTAAGTGCATATAATACAAGCACACACCATATACCTCAATGCTCAATAGCATGAAAATGACTGCAAGAATAAGTGCATATTACGCGCGCACACACAATATACTTCAATGCTCAATAGCATGAAAATGACTGCAAGAATAAGCACATACCACGCGCGCACACACAATACACTTAATAAATTGAAAAGCTTCACCGAAAAGAGCGTCTGCATCCCTCCGCCGTACACAAAGCTGGGGAACCCAAATCAGCTGGCACAGGGAGCCTCTGTTCGGGACAATCAGTCCTCCTGGCGTTGCGTCCAACCCAGAAGAGAGTTCCTAGACCAGCCCATCCAGGCCCCCAACTTTTATAGTATTTACTAACGCCCAGGAGTCTTTTCTAGAAAAAGACCCCCTCCTTTACAAATTGTGCAATCGGCGGTACCTTGTTCACCCTTCGAGACGTCTCCTCAGAACGGGCCAAGTTCCCAGGAGAGGACTCCAAGGTGAAGCTTGCATTCCTCCTTGTGTACAGGCGCATCCCCCTGTTGTTCTAACTGATAGCTCGTGGAATGTAAATAGCGCCCTTCGTACCAGGCAGATGGAGCGAAATTGAGCAGAAAAACACCCCACACTTCAGCTTGCCGAAGCTTGTGGAAAAACACAGAACAGTGCCTTACGCACCGAACCAGACTCGACAAAATGGAGTCGTGAACCAAAATGGAAGCGAAGGCCAATGAAAGCAGAGGCCAATGGTCCACACCCTGCACCACTGTTTACCTTGCACGTAGTGCTGCCACATGCACGTAGTGTATGTAGCAATACATTTCCACCCTTGGACCATTTGGCCAACTTACAACTAAGTATATCCTATAAGCTGAAATGGCAATGCTCTTGGGCGAAACTGAGATAGAAGGTTAGGCACACACTGAATACAACAACATAATGAAATTAAAATAACGGTTATGATAATGATTACACCAAAGATATAACGCAGTTGGCCTAAATTAGGCAGCCATCCAAAAGCCCAATCCCACCACCCCTTGTCAACATCCTGCTGCACCCCCTTCACCAACTTATGCAGGGCCTCTATGTGGGAGTTGATTGATATGGAGTGGTCGGATAAATTGAAGCAACATAATCCTTCAAAATCACTGCAGCCATGGTTGTGTTTAAGCAGTAAATAATCAATAGCAGCGCGATTCTGCAAAGCAGCTCTTCTAATTCCTTATACATCTAATAACAGCTCAGCTAAGGCAGCTGATGTATAGTTAATATTCTTGACTACTAAACATGCAAGTTTATTAATAACTCTGGTATTATATACTGCAAGTCCTGGCCCCCCTACGATAGAACCAGCTAAACTAACATATTCTGTTTTGGACAGCAATGAAATTTCAGAATCACAGTCCGTAGGTAATTGAATAGTGTCTCTGGTATAGCGAGGGTGTAGAGCAGTATCCATAGGAAACATGAGAAAGCCTAAGCGTGACCAGGCACAAGGCCCTCCGGTTAGATTGGCTGGAATATAAGTAAAAGAAAGATTACCACAAGAAAAGAGCCAACCTTTAGGCAACCTAACATTTTGAATGTGGCTGGCAGCAGGCACCACATGTTGGCAAAACATCGATTTATTTACATTCAAACAGGTTAGGTCATTCCGTGAGTGGCACAACGTCCGTTGTGCAGCAGTTAAGTTTTTGTCTCTTTTCTCCAATTTGAGCTGAGCACATTTACCTATTTTCATAGGATCACAGGTCAATGAATAGCACACATCCCCATTTGAGATGTTAAACGTGAGTATAGATGTCATGTTCCTCCACAACCGCCTGCCCACCTCCGGGCAATGACGGCAGTACTCATAGAGTGACAGATGGGAGCGAACGTCACTCACATCCACCATTCCATCCTGGTTTGTATTGTTGAAGATGTGTAATAATACAGCAGCAGGAGTGGGCACTGCCACTAGACAAGTGGTAATCAAATCTTGAACGCTTTGCATGTTACTCATACAGAAGTGAGATATATTCAGCACTTCCTGCGCTAGATGAATCCAAACATTGTTCGGTTGATGCAGCAGCGTTGGCATCTGCGGCTGATGGTTGAATTTTTGGGCTATGAGCCCCTCCCGCTCCCCGGTGGAGTCTCCCGAACGGGCTCCATACACCACACTCATGGCACAGGCACTCCACAGGATGATCTGAAAAGAACAAAGGACAAAACATGTATTATCATTCTCGCAGATAGCATTTGTCAGCGGGAACATGTTCCCATTTGTCTTGACCAGGTCGCATAACTACCAGGACATTGTCTGGTCCAGTGGCGATGACATCAGCGGGTTGAGGAGGGTTATTTGGGGATTCAATCCACACTTTGGCCCCTGGGTTCTTGTCAGTAGATCCGAACCCTCCTTTGCCTCTCACAGTGAGAAGAGCTGGGGCGCTCCCCCTCTTAACAACACCTCCATAAACCGGCATAATGACAATTCGGGCAACGCGATCACCAGGTTGCACCACTAGGTCTGTGTCACCACTGTTCAAGAGAATGACTTTCAACTCGCCTTGGTAGTCTGCATCTATCACGCCTCCTAAAACTTGGATGCCCCTCAAGGCAAGCCCAGATCGAGGGGCGATCAGACCGTAATGCTCAGGGGGAATCTGAATTCCCACCCCAGTTTCAATCAGAGTGATGTCTCTAGGTTTCAATCGATGCATGTGTAAAGCATGTCAGTCAAGTCCTGCAGATTCTGGTGTAGCTCGATATGGGGCCAAAGCTCCTGGAGCTGTTTCCCAATACACAATGGTATTGCTCGTTGTAAACGGATTAATCTGTAAAGCAGGTGTCAGCATTCTCATGAGCATTCTCATGAGGGGTGTCTTGGCATTTGTTAGGGGTCGGTTGTTCAAAATTTGCAAAGCATCATACAAATTATCCCTCCACCCCTTCAGTGTCCCATCATTCAGTTTACGCAATTGTTCTTTCAGCAACCCATTCATTCTCTCAATCAGTCCCGCTGCTTGTGGGTAGTAAGGTATGTGAAAAATCCACTCAATATTGCGTTGTGCACAATAGTCCTGCACTAGTCTGCCCTTGAAGTGGCTGGCGTTATCACTTTGAATCTGGAGTGGCACCCCATAGTACAGAATCAACAGATCTAGTGTTTTCAGGGTGCTCTGCTGAGTTGCGCGCTTGCAGGGAAAGGCTATGAGATAACCAGAGTAAGTGTCTACCACAGTGCAGGCATACTGACACCCTCTGCTCACTGGCATTGGTCCAATGTAATCAATCTGCCAAATCTGTCCTGGCAATTTACCTCTACCTAGCTGGCCTCTCACCACCTGTGGGACCGGTCTGTGCTGTGCATGCTGACAAATGGGACATTCAATGATCGCTGTTTTAATCAAATCTAGGGGAAGATGCATCCCTCTAATCTCAGCCCACCTGTGAGTAGCCTTTTCTCCAAGATGTCCGCATTTCTGGTGTGCCCATTTAGCCATTCCCACCAAATCAGAACTCTGCGCCTCCACTTCAGCCTCTTGAATCTTGGCTCGATCGTCTGCAAGACAATTGAACCATCGGTCTAATGAATCAGTTGGACAGTGAGCGTCCACATGATAGACAGTCACGGTGCTTTGAGGTAACATTTCCCAGATCTCCTGCCATAACTCCTTCCCCCATACCTCTTTGTTATGGATTTTGTACTGATGTGCATGCCACGTGGGAAGCCAAGTAGCTAACCCATTGGCGGTAGACCAGGAATCTGTATAAATGTGACATTTTCCGGGTAGCTCCTGTTTTAAAGCCTGATACATGGCATAAAGCTCTGCATACTGGCTACTTTTTCCCTGTCCTGTAGTTGTCAAAAGCTTCTTGGTAACAGGATTATAGGACACTGCCTTCCAGTGCCTTTTCGCTCCAACATATTTTGCTGAACCATCTGTGAACCACACATGTTTTTTGTCATCTGCAGACAAGTCTGCGAACGCCTGGCCCCACCCTACTGGGGATTCACACACTGAAGGTACATCATGCAACATTTCGGAATTCTCCACTGGAGCCTGCGCTACCTGCTCATGCAAAACGGCGGTCCCTTTTGGACCCGCTCGTGCCCTGTCCTGGACATACCATTTCCATTTTATAATGCTGGCTTCTTGCGCATGTCCAATTCTATGAGTTTTTGGGGAACTCATCACCCACTGCATGATGGGAATTTCAGGCCTTAAAATCACATTGTGTCCCAGTGTAATTTGCTCAGTATCAACCAGGGCCCAATAGCAGGCCAGCAGCTGCTTCTCAAAGGGAGTATACCGCTCTCCTGCCTCAGGTAACTTCTTTGTCCAAAATCCCAGGGGCACCCTCTTTCTTCCTTGTTTTTGCCATAAACTCCAATTGGCATACTGCCCCTGGACTGTCACATTCAACTCAATGTCTCCCTCTCGAATCGGCCACAAATCCAAAGCATGCTGAATGGCGTCTTTCGCCAATTCAAACGCGCGCTGCTCCTGCTCTCCCCATTCAAACGCATTTTTCTTTCGTGTAACTTTGTACAATGGGGCCAAAATCTGAGACAAATGGGGTATATGTTGTCTCCAATACCCGAATAGTCCAATAAAACTCTGGGCTTCCTTCCGATTTCGCGGTACTGCGAATTCCTTAATCTTTTGTTTCACTTTTGGCAACACTTCTCTGTGTCCCTGATTCCACTGAATGCCCAAAAATTTCACGCTCTGAGACGGTCCCTGCACTTTCTCGGGGTTAATCTCCCACCCTTGATTCTGCAAATGTTCCACCACCCTGTCTAGCTGAATTTGCACCTGTTCTTGCGTCTCTCCCTGCATCATCACGTCATCTATATAGTGAGAAATTTGCACTCCAGGAACCACTGGTACTTCATCCAAATGCTCTGCCACCAGCCGGTGGCAGATAGTGGGGCTATGTAAATACCCCATGGGTAATCTACAGAAGGTGTACTGACGCCCCGCCCATTGGAATGCCAGCTGAGGCTGGCTCTCAGTAGCTATTGTTATCGTAAAGAAGGCATTGGCAATGTCAATGGTTGCATACCAAGTCCCACTGTGTTTCTGTATGTTCTCAATCAAGGTAATGGTGTCTGGGACCGCTGCAGTCAGAGGAGGTGTATGTTTATTCAATTGGCGATAATCAATGCAAATCCTCCAACTGTTATCACTTTTACGAACAGGCCAGAGGGCATTATTCCACGCAGTGGTGATGGGAACTATTACCCCGGCCTCTAGTAAATCATGTATAGTCTGGCTAATCTCCTCATGTCCTCCCGGTATTCTGTACTGTTTCATTTGAATCACCTTAGTAGCTTGGGGAAGTGTTACCGGAGGAATCTTCAACAGCCCCACCCTTGCGGCGGCTATTGATATAAATCTTTTGGAACCAAATTGATAACATCCATCTTCCAAATGTAGGGTCATCCCTTTCAAAATGTCAATTCCAATAATGTATTCGGGAATGGGCACAATCAGGACAGTGTATTCTCTCTTTGGAAGTGCCCCTATTTTCATGGGAACCACTATCTGCACTGCCGGGGTTTCTTTTCCGCCCAATCCCGTAATGGTGAAGTACTGTCCCCTGAATTTTCTTGGATTGCCATGAATCAAAGTGGCCTCCGCTCCGGTGTCAACGAGGGCTCGAACTTTTTGAACATTTCCACGTTTCCAATAAATTTCTACTTTGACATGAGGTCTGTTATCTTTGCGAGCCCATCCCTGCACCGGAGTTTGGCCTGTTTCCTAATCTATTTTCACTCTGCGCACATCAGAGTCTGCCCAAGTCAAATCTGGATACAGTTTGCGGTAATTCTCAGGGAACTCCTCCTCCCTGTCTCTGCTTCGCAACCTCTCTGAGCTTACCAGCTCCCTCTCCCACTCTCTTCCTCGAGTTTTCCCAGAACCTGTCAGTTCCCGGTCTCTCTCCCTGCTCCGGGTTCCCTCTGCGCTTCGGTGCTCTTCCTCCCAATTTCCGTCCTCTGGGGATCTCTCTCTACGGTGGGGTTCTCTCCCTCTCTCTCCCTTTTCACCCTCACGCTCCTCCCCTCCTGCCTTTCTCTGGTTCACCACTTTGTTATCCTTCTTGTTCCCTTTCCTGCTCCCCTCCTTTTTATCCAAACCGCATTTGCGGTACATTTCCCACATGTCCTTGGTGCTTATCCCATCAATTTCATTCCTGGTCACCCCATCTCGCAGCAAGGCCTGAAACATGTCTCGCCTTGTCACCCTGTTGTTATCAGTACGATTCTCAGACCGTGAATTCCTCTCTGGCTTAGCCCATTCTCCTAAATCACTTAACTCACGCACCGCTTCTACCACCTGAGACAATGGGTTACCCGTCTGATTAATTAACAAAGTCATGATGACATGCTTATATGCAGGAGGAGCGGCCCTAATCAGCCGGTTTCGCACAGACACACTTAAAATTCCATTCATCAAATCATGGGCATTACCCATAAAGATAGCTGTTTTCATCCCTTCTTCCTTCAATCTCTGTACTGCATCTCTCAAAGTATACCAAGGTTTATCATTAGGCGGCCAGTCTGACTCTGTCGGATATTTCTGAGCACACCCTTGCGCAGCTAGCTCTAACAAATTGGTCATGGGACCATTCCCTGGATAGGTTCTAAACTCATTTTGAATAACCGGGTCTGTACTTAACATACAAAGCCTCGGGCGTCGCCGTGATCCAATTGGACCCCCTGGCCCCCCATATCGTGCACCCGCACCAACCACGTAAGCAATGTTTCCCCAGACCTCTGTCGAAATCTGTCTATCACATCACTTAGTTCTTGCTGTGTATAATCCTCCAGGGCATCCAACATCACCCCTCCAGGATTAGCTGGGCTATGCTGTAACTTTCGCCGATATATGGGCTGCGCACGGACAACATTCCTGCGCTCTGTCTTCTCCTGTCTAACATCTTGGCAGTTATCGCCCCGGGACCCATCTGAAAAATCAGATGTATCCCAGATGTTTCCATCCCAAAATTCAGGGTCAAAGGCTAATTGTGCCTGAGAGATAGCTAAATGCACCTTCTTTTTATTAACTTTCCCTCTTCGTTTCTTGTGTTTATATTTAGCTACGCTAACGGCCGTTCTCTCTGCAACCAGTTGGTACATTTCCAACTTATCACTTAATAATTTATTTTGACAAGCTAGCATGGTAGAGGAATTTCGGGCTTCTACTAACTCCTTCCCCAGCTGCTCGTGGTCTTTTTGTAACTGTAAACATTTTTCATACAACTTTCGGTACGCAGAAAGCAAGATCCAGCCTCGCCTCCCCAACGCACAAACCTCCCTTCCCTTGTCAATTGAAACTTTCCGTAAACATATAAGAAGATCTTCAGGTTCCACATTCAACATACACGCATTCCAATTTTCACACAAACCAGCACAACGTGACCATTCCTGAGCTAAAAGTTTATACGGGGCAGTTTCCCATCCCGGTATTTCTATGTCTGGATTTGCTACCTGAGAACCTGCTTTTGAGCTCGCTTTGATCTTATTAAGCATTTTCCCTTTTTTTTTTTTCGAATCCTGCCGACTACGCCAATTTGTGCTGCTTTACTCTTCAGAATATCAAAACTATGCACTTCAGGATATTTTAAGGCACAATGTAAAGCAATCACTCTCAAACACCTTCGTAAGTAGAATAAACAAGTTTATTTAAGGGGCAAGTTCTCAGCTAGCAAAACTAAACCACACTAATACATATATACATATACATCAGGAGAATAACATGAGAATAATGATAAAGATATAAGCACTCTGTGAATAATTGCAAGAGTAAGTGCATATAATACAAGCACACACCATATACCTCAATGCTCAATAGCATGAAAATGACTGCAAGAATAAGTGCATATTACGCGCACACACACAATATACTTCAATGCTCAATAGCATGAAAATGACTGCAAGAATAAGCACATACTACGCGCGCACACACAAAACACTTAATAAATTGAAAAGCTTCACCGAAAAGAGCGTCTGCATCCCTCTGCCGTACACAAAGCTGGGGAACCCAAATCAGCTGGCACAGGGAGCCTCTGTTCGGGACAATCAGTCCTCCTGGCGTTGCGTCCAACCCAGAAGAGAGTTCCTAGACCAGCCCATCCAGGCCCCCAACTTTTATAGTATTTACTAACGCCCAGGAGTCTTTTCTAGAAAAAGACCCCCTCCTTTACAAATTGTGCAATCGGCGGTACCTTGTTCACCCTCCGAGACGTCTCCTCAGAACGGGCCAAGTTCCCAGGAGAGGACTCCAAGGTGAAGCTTGCATTCCTCCTTGTGTACAGGCGCATCCCCCTGTTGTTCTAACTGATAGCTCGTGGAATGTAAATAGCGCCCTTCGTACCAGGCAGATGGAGCGAAATTGAGCAGAAAAACACCCCACCCTTCAGCTTGCCGAAGCTTGTGGAAAAACACAGAACAGTGCCTTACGCACCGAACCAGACTCGACAAAATGGAGTCGTGAACCAAAATGGAAGCGAAGGCCAATGAAAGCAGAGGCCAATGGTCCACACCCTGCACCACTGTTTACCTTGCACGTAGTGCTGCCGCATGCACGTAGTGTATGTAGCAATACAACAAGTGAGGTGCCATTTTTATCTGGAGACTTGGGGGAATGCTGCGTGGAAGGAAATGTGTGGCTCCTCTCAGATTCCAGAACTTTCTATCACCGAAATGTGAGAAAAAAGTGTTTTTTTGCCAAATATTGAGGTTTGCAAAGGATTCTGGGTAACAGAACCTGGTGAGAGTGCCACAAGTCCTGACTTCCCCTAGGTGTCTAGTTTTAAAAAATGCACAGGTTTGTTAGCTTTTCCTAGGTACCGGCTGAGCTAGAGACCAAAATCCACAGCTACGCACTTTCCATAAAACACGTCAGTTTTCAATGTAAAAATTTGATGTGTCCATGTTGCGTTTTGGGGCATTTCCTGTCACGGGCACTATGCCTATCCACACAAGTGAGGTACCATTTTTATCGGGAGACTTGGGGGAATGCTGAATGGAAGGAAATTTGTGCCTCCTCTCAGATTCCAGAACTTTCCATCCCTGAAATGTGAGGGAAAAGTGTTTTTTTGTTCACATTTTCAGGTTTGCAAAGGATTCGGGTAACAGAACCTGGAGAGAGCCCCACAAGTCACCCCATTCTAATTCCCCTGATGTCTAATTTTCAAAAATGTATAGGTTTGCTAGGTTTCCCTGGGTCCCGGCTGAGCTAGGGGCCAAAGACCAAATCTAGGCACTTTGCAAAAAACAGGTTAGTTTCGTTTGGGAAAATGTGATGTGTCCATGTTTTGTTTTGGGCATTTCCTGTTGCGGTCACTAGACTTACCCACACAAGTGAGGTACCATTTTATTCTGGAGACTTGGGGGAATGCTGGGTAGAAGGAAGTTTGTGGTTCCTCTCAAATTCCAGAACTTTGCAGCACTGAAATCTGAGGGAAAAGTGATTTTTTTGCCAAACTTTGAGGTTTGCAAAGGATTCTGGGTAACAGAACCTGGTGAGAACCCCACAAATCAGCCCATTCTGGATTCCCCTAGGAGTCTAGTTTTCAAACATGCACAGGTTTGGTAGGTTTCGCTAGGTGCCGGCTGAGCTAGAGGCAAAATCGACAGCTAGACACTTTCCTAAAAAGACGTCAGATTTCAATGTAAAAATGTGATGTGTCCATGTTGCGTTTCCTGTCACGGGCATTAGGCCTACCCACGCACGTGCGGTACCATTTATTTTGAGAGACTTGGGGGAACACAGAATAGTAGAACAAGTGTTACTGCCCCTTCTCTTTCTCTACATTTTTTCCTTACAAATGTAAGACAGTGTGTAGAAAAGACGTCTATTTGAGAAATGCCCTGTAATTCATATGCTAGTATGGGCACCCCGGAATTCTGAGAGGTGCAAATAACCACTGCTTCTCAACACTTTATCTTGTGCCGATTTTGGAAATACAAAGGTTTCCCTGATACCTATTTTTCACCCTTTATATTTCACCAAATGAATTGCTGTACACACGGTATACAATGAAAACCCATTGAAAGATGCAGCTCCTTTATTGGCTCTGGGTACCTAGGGTTCTTAATGAACCTACAAGCCCTATATATCCCCGCAACCAGAAGAGCCCAGCAGATGTAATTGTATATTACGTTGAAAATATGACACCGCTGCAAAGAGTTACAGACTAAAACGTGGAGAAAATGGCTGTTTTTTTACCTCAATTTCAATATTTTTTTATTTCAACTGTTATTTTCTGTAGGAAAACCTTGTAGAATCTACACAAATCACCCCTTGTTGAATTGAGAATTTTGTTTAGTTTTCAGAAATGTTTAGCTGTCCGGGATCCAGCATTGGTTTCACACCCATTTCTGTCAGTAACCGGAAGGAGGCTAAAAGCACAAAAAAATAGTAAAAATGGAGTATGTCCCAGTAAAATGCCAAAACTCTGTTGAAAAATTTGATTTTCTGATTCAAGTCAACCTATTCCTGAAAGCTGGGAAGATGGTGGGTTTAGCACCACAAACCCTTTGTTGATGCCATTTTCAGGGAAAAAACACATGCTTTCTTCTACAGCCCTTTTTTCCCATTTTTCTGAAAAAAACAAACTTTTAGCTGTATTTTGGCTAATTTCTTGTTCTCCTCCAAGGGAACCCACAAACTCTGGGTACCTTTAGAATTCCTAGGATGTTGGAAAAAAAGGACGCAAATTTTGCGTTGATAGCTTATGTGGACAAAAAGTTATGAGGGCCTAAGCGCAAACTACCCCAAATAGGCAAAAAAAGTGCTCAGCACTGGGGGGGAACGGCCAGACAGCTAAGGGGTTAAATATGCAGACTCTATGTCAGTCTGTGTATTGATTTATGCTTGGACTTTTCTTGACTTGCTTTGGAGCTAGACGCTATGTCCGTCTTATTGCTAAACTCTACTTTGGTTCTGGCTGATTCTTGCTTTAGAGATAAACTTTATGTTAATCTTCTTACATATTTTGATTTTGATCAATATTATTAACTTTTTAATTGCTCTTTTCCCATGATTTTGCTCACATTGTTCCTACAGTAATGATCTCAATAAACCCTTGTGGTTTTGACTTGAATTCTTGTCTTGTGGAGGTGTCACTTCATGGCACATGACTTTGGGCCCCATTATGAATTTGCTGGACAGAAAACTCTGTTCGCCAAACTCCCTACAGGGTGGCCACCGCCTATGCGGTGACCTCCCTGTCGGAGCTATTATGGGTTTCCTGCTAGGTCGGGGGGGCGAAAACCTAAGTTTCCACCCGCTGGCTAAGCGGGAAATAGGCTACAGAATTGTCTCTGGCTCGTAATTGAGCCGGCTGTAATGCTGCTGCCTGCAGGGTGCAAAGCAGATAGTGAACATTGAGAGGGTGCTGACCAGGGGGCCCCCTGCACCTGTTCTTCGCCATCCTTTTCATGGTGGTGTTTTTTTCCAGCCATGAAACCGCTGGCGGAGAACGTGGTTGTAATCCCCAAGGCAGAGCTACTTGCAGCCCTGCCCTGATGGATTAGGCCCTCCGCCAACTCCAGACCGCCGGGATCCAAGATCCTGGCGGAGCTGGCAGTTCCCTGGTGGTCTGACCTCAAGGGTTGTAATGTGGCGGTCGGACCACCATATTCACAGCGGTCCAGACCGCCACCACGAGTGTGGCAATCTATAGACCGCCAAACTGGTAATAAGGCCCTTTGTCTTATCAAGATTCAGACAGCTGCGATCCTATGCCTCACCCCCCCTAATTGTTGTCAACATCATCAATAGTCTGTGAGGAAAATACAAAAGGGAAAACAGGGTCTAATACTCAGAACAGATATAAAGAGACCTTGAAAATGTCGGCCACATTTTGAGAAAACGTTAATTCAGAGTGTAGCAGATTTCTCCCTACTCACTATGGTGCTGGGGGGACATCACTGGAAAAGGTGGTAGACTACAACCTCAGCTGTTAGATTGATTGCAATTGAACATCATTTTCATCTTAGACAGGTTCTGATGCAAAAGAACCTGAACTGCTTCACACATGTATCAAGTGTCTCAGGACGTAGAATGAATGTTCATGAAGCTTAACCAAAATTGGCTTACCTCTGTATGCGTGTAAAACTTGACACTGGTATCATGTAGCAGACAAACAATTTGGCACAGATTTAGATTAAAAAACAGAGATAAGGAAAAAGACCACAGTGGCATCCATTCAAAGGCACATTCAAATTGTGAACAAAGTGATCCATGCTGAACAGCTGTATTCACTACATTACTGTACCTTTCAGAAATTAGATACCAGTCTTATACGGTTCCTACAAATATAGCAGTACTGTGTATTAGACCAACACAAACTTCACTTATATAGAATCTCAGTCCATGTATACCATCAGTAAGTGTTGGCATTTCTCAGCTAGCTCACAGTGCCACCCAAACCCCCTAACAGACCAGGGAAACATGTTGTTGACAACCTCAATCATGACACTCTGATTACCAAGGAATCTGTGGAAATAGATCATATCCTTTCGTTAGTAACCCTTGTATACTTTAAGTAACCACCAGAAAGATACGAAAATCATTTAAAAAATATTTATTGAAATGATCGCATTCTTGTATAAAAACATGTGCTGCGATAATTTGAAAATTGAGACAAACTACTGTAATCAGCATGGTTAGATTGGTAAACAATATGAACAATTCAACCATGATAATTGTGGCTAATGTTTGCATACTCCTATCTATATATATAATACCAAACTAAATAGAGCATAGCGGGAATACCTTTTGCTGGATTCTTTGGGATAGCCTAACCCCCCATACCTTGGTGTGAGGTGTCAGGAAGCCAGTACAGGTAATCCTACTTAGGAGGATGGAAGTTGGAGTCAGCAGGGTTGCATCTCAGTCACAGCTCGCAGAGGTTCTGTGAGAGAACCAGCATAGAGGTTCTCCTCTTACTGAATCATAGCACTGAAGCTGTTTATATACTAAAGTGGTGTTCTTATCATATTGCAAGATTGATACTCAAAGCAGCTCATTTGTTTTGCCTAGCTAAAATGAAGGGTCTCAAAATGAACATAGCAAGAAAGCAAAACAATGGCATGGTGTTCTGAAATGTACGACCCTGGAGCCAACTGTACAGACTACAGGGTGTCAGTGCTTATCAGAAATGCATGTACAGCACATTCACATATTGAGGTTGATAGAGCGTTCCGTTCTAATAAATTACCTGTATTTGGACGCTCTTGGGTCGATGAATCTTTTGACCAAGTGGGGCTCTCTTCACCCGAGATTAGTCAATTTAATCAAATCAATAATCAATAACGAACATAAGCAATGCCCTGATCAACATAACACTTCACAATTAATCCAGAAAACATTTCGGCGAACCATGACCTTTCGGCCATGAATAACCACACCAGTTCATTCAAAGTTAATGAATTTATTTCCCTATATTAACAAAGCTAGCACGATATAAATGTGTCTCAACACCAAATGATATATGTAAATGAACATTAATAGCTGTCCATAACGGCGAAAAGATGCAATCTATGCAGCATTTGAATAACAATGCATTCGATAATAGCAACGCAAACCACTAAAACTATAATCTGTAATGGGCTAATTGCATACATTAGTCAGCATAACAAGGTCTCAAATTGTATTGTGCAACAAATGAATCCTCATCTAACCTCAAATTAGCATCTGCATGTGGGACTTCATGCAAAAAAACAATTTAGCAACATTGATTTGGAAAACTCCTAACTAGGGCTCTTATCAAAAATCAGCAGTTGGTTACCTAAAAAGAAACACAATGCAATTGTACATTTTCCTTTCATATTTACCAAATTCAATCAGCATTCAAGGAAGTCTTCGTCTCACAGGTACCGGTTTCGATCAGCATGGGACGGGGGCAAAGGGGGCAGGGTGGACGGGGCAATTGCCTCACAGCGGCAAGATAAAAGGACAAAACTACTACTTTATGCAAAGGGGCAGATCAAAGTTAAAGTCTCTAGAGCGAGAATTACTTAAAGTCTCTTTCTCTCGATTAGAGAAAGCATCAAAGTCTCATTCAAAATGGCGTCGAACATCAATTGGCATCGTAGAAGATGGCAAAATGGCGAGGTCGGCAAGATGGGCCATAATGGCTGCAATGGGCAATAATGTCCTCAATGGGTGCAGTGGGTAATGGCCGCTTTCTTCTTGTTCACCGGGTTTAAATAATCAACAGTTCAAATCCAGTAGGGTCTTCCATTGGAGGGTTCATAGGTTGGCTTCAAATTGTCCAATCAAAAACAACAATTTACAAGCTTCTACCTAGGCCTACATTATCCTTGGAGTCGGGAACGTAAGTTGCAACATATTTTACCAATTAACTCACTTTCAGAGCTTCCATTGTCTGCACCTGCAGATTGACCTTGGAGCAAAGAAGAAGATGCCAGGCTGGCACGAAACCTTAAAGATAAGCATGTGAACCGATCTCACTGGAAAAGTACAGCTTCAAGCAGGAATACACGTTTTATTAGCACATTAGAAAAACACGAGCATCTAAACCGTGAGACAAGGCAACTAGGCCGAAGCCTCCACTAAAGTTATGCTAAGTTAAAACATTTCAAACAAGCAAATCATGGCACACGTTTACGGTTATGTCAGGTTAGTACAATTCTAATACATCACGTTATATAAAGCACGCTTATAAATGTTGGCGAACTACTCTGAGGGCACATTTGTCCCCGTACAATCTTTATTAGTTCGGTTAAAGTCACACTTGATTATTGCGGTACTACGTTTATGCGCTAATAAATGTAAAACCTTCGTTTCTGCGTCATCACACCCTCCTCTGATGACTATTTGTCATCACACAAAACTATTCCCACAAATTTTATTCCATTAAAATTCTGTCAGTTCTCTTTGCCTTTTAGTTCCCCTTGTTCTTGCCTTGTATTCTTCTGCCATTCTTTTCATCATTTTCTCTTCCTTCCTTCTCTTAATTCTTGCCATGATCATTAGTATTCCCCTCTTTATTCCCCAAATCCCAAAGATGCAAATTAGTACTATTAGTATTCCCTGTATTATTTTTAGTAATATTCCATTCCAAATGCCACCAAGCCAATTTCCCACTGAAGCAACTCCCTTTCCAACCTTCTCCCAAACTCCTGGTTCTTTCAATTCCTTCAAGTCTGCACTCTCTTTTGTTAGATTTGCAAGCATTGTTTTAATCTTCACACTGTTGTCTGGTATATACGTGCAACAGTGACGCGCACCAAGCATTTTGCAAACGCCGCCATCCTTTGCTAAAAGAATGTCTAGGGCAAGCCTGTTTTGAAGAGTCATAGCTCTTTCTGCTGCAAGTTCAGTATCCATCAGGATTATAGCACCTGAAAACTTTGTCAACATGTTATCCACTATAGTAGACAACTTTCTTATTTTGATGGAATTCAACACAACTCCCAATGAAGGAATCATGGCTCCAAATATATCTCCTACCACAGCAGCTGCAGTCTCTCTTTTCTGGATACGATGAGATCCAGACGTCTTTGCAATCACCGATAGGTCATCCAGTTGATAAACCTTTGGGAACACTATACCCAAATAACATCTCCCCCACCATCCCTTTGGAAGACGATAATAGGCATTATGCCCACAAATGTAATATACACCAGGTATGACAGGGTCAAGTCCGTTCAGCATGAATGTCCATTTGGCCTTAAAGATAAACGTATGTTTACATTCAATCGCTCCCACGAAAATGTTATCATAATAAGATTCACCACGATATATACAAAATTTCCCTACATGCCAAGCGTCTAAAGCTATTTTTCCTTGTGTTTTTATTGCGGCAAAAGCATAATTATCTACTGAAGTCCTCTTACTTAGCTCTTTTTCTAATTTCGCATTCATTTGTGCCCTTCTATCATCTGTGCGATCTAAAAAGCTTATTTCTACTGCAGAGAGCGAGCAGGTAAGGTTTTCCCTGTGAGTGTGAGCTGTTTCAAAAGGTTGCATTGGCTCGAAAAATTCCCTCATTATTTTAGCATCCCAATCTTTAGCAATCTGGCTTAGTTGCGTTATTATAGGAACATATGCAAAGGTAACATCATAATTTGAATAAAAATACTGTATGTTAGTTTGACCATAAAATGTAGAAGTTACTAAACTACATGTAATCCCATATGTAAGAGGCATGTGGTGATAAGTCACCCCTTCCGTTACCGATGTCGGTATCTGTGTACACACATAACAATCTTTCGCATCCATAGTCTCAACATATTCTGTTAGTAGGCGATAGAAAACATTATACGAAAGTTCCTTCTTATCATGCAAGTGTCTCTCATCTAATTCTAATCTTTTCAATGCGGTTAGTTCAGTGACAGTAACAGGAGCAGAAGTAGAAGCATCAATTTTCTCATTCTCACCCTTACCACGCGTTGCAAGCACTATTGCCATTATTATTAGTACACATGCAGTTATCAAGCCTATACACGCATATTTACAATATTTCACTCTACTGTTTTGTGTAGCGTACTTAGTCATGATCTGTATAGAATCAGAGAGCTAGAAGCACTTATAAAGAAACGATTTAGCAATTAGTTACAAAGCTGAACGAGCGCAATGTTCACACAGTTTTCTTCAGGAGCCCAGTCACTTATCGGTCAGCAGCATTTGTCTCAATTCGGCAATAACTCAGTCTTTTATCAGTTAGCAACGTTGTCTCAAATCGGGTTTAAGAGTCAATCAGGTTATCAAAGTCTTATCAAGTTAGCAAATGTCTCATCCGGTTTAGCAATGTCTCAGCTGGTTGTATCACGTTAGATTATAGCAAGCAATGTCATTTATCACCCTTTCAATCAATAGTGTCCATAAAACTTTTCTTTTCTATTGGTATCTCTTCTTCTTCGTTCTCGAGGCTAAGAGATACAAATTCGTCGGTCCAATCGTCATTGACTACATATGCCCATTCTGGACCGGAATATCTCCTGTTTGGTATCCTTTTCCTTTTCAATTTTGCATCTCTCTTCGATTCTGCCTCACTGGTACTTTCCTCTTTGGCCAAGTCTTTTTCTTCACTTGATGTTGGTACCACGACAGACACTTCCTTTCTTTTCTCTTTCACTCTTGGCCCTTCACTGTCGTTCAACGTTTCTCTAGTTCTTAGTTTTACTGGTGATATACTTGGTCTTCTCTTTGCACTGTGTCCACTTGATGGACCTGCGATCTCTTCTGAGGAAGTTTGAACAGTTTCGTTCTGTTCTGTCTTGTCCCCTCCTTCTGGGGAGTCAATCAGGTTTTTCTTTTCTTTTTCTGTACCGTCTGCTTCTGGGAAAGCCCTCCTCTGATCAGGCTCTCCTGCTTCTTCACCTCTTTCGAGCCCTTTGTCACCGTTACTTTCTTCAGGCTCTTTGTTACCTTCAGCTGCTTCAGGCTCTTTGTTACTTTCAGCTGCTTCGTCGCTGTCTGAGGTTTCTCCTTGGTCTTCCCCAAGTGAATCGGTTGTTTCGTCCTCAGAGAATATTTCTCTCTCTTCTATTTCTGCCTGTTCGCTTCTAGTTCTGTTTTGCTCTGTCTCAGCGCTCGGCACTTTGTTATCAGGTACTGGCAGTTTCAGCGCTTCAACTTCCTCATCTGTGGGACACAACACCTTCTTTGTATGACTGGCGTGAATCCAGTTGGGAACTCCCGCACACTTCACAGCGGTAGTGGTCGTCAGGATCACTTGGAAAGGGCCTTTCCAACGGGGTTCCAGACACGACTTCCTCACGTGCTTCTTTATCATGACCCAGTCACCTGCTTTCAGTGTGTGTCCTGGACCTTGGATCGGTGACAAGGTGGTTGCTTCCACCTGGTGAGAGAAAGAGCGAACCACGTCAGCCAGACCTTTGCAGTAGTCTAACACCATATCATCTGTAATATTCAAAAGCGCGTTTGCGGGAACTGCAGGAAGTCTCATGGCCCTGCCCATGAGAATTTTGTGCGGGGACAATCCATTCTTTCTGTCAGGGGTGTTTCTCATTGACATTAACACCAAAGGCAATGCGTCAGGCCATTTCAAATTTGTCGATGCACATATTTTCGCCATTCTTGATTTCAGTGTACCATTCATTTGTTCCACCTGTCCTGAGGCTTCAGGGCGATAGCTACAATGCAGTTTTTGCTCAATGTTCAGCGCTGCGCAAAGTAACTTTATCACCTCGTTATTGAAGTGACTTCCTCTATCTGATTCTAAAGAGATCGGGAATCCGAAACGTGGTATCAACTCCCTCAACAATAGTTTTGCAACTGTAAGGCTGTCATTTCTACGTGTGGGGTATGCTTCAATCCAGTGACTAAAAATGCACACAATCACCAACACATACTTCAGACCTCCATGCACAGGCATCTCAATAAAGTCCATCTGCATTCTGCTGAACGGGCCACCCGCCCTGCCAATGTGGCTCACGTTCACAACCGTTCCCTTTCCTGGGTTCATCTGCTGACAAATGACACAACGATGGCAAACTGCTTCTGCAACTTGACGGAATCTGGGGTTAAACCAATCAGTTTTGAACAATCTTATCATGGCATCTCTCCCTAGGTGAGCCTGCCCATGATAGAACCGCGCTAGCTGCGATAAGAGACTATTTGGTAAAACAAATTTTCCTTCATTTGAAACCCATAACTCATCGGGTCTCCTTGTACATTGTGACTTAATCCAGGAAACTCTTTCATCCTCCCTGACGCTATTCTGTAATGCTTTTAGTTCATCCATTGTATCCACGACCTTCAAGGCAAATGCTTCAGCTGGTTCGAGTTCTGGTTCACTTATCAAATTCCATTCATCCCTGAGCAATATACAGTTCAAGGCACAAAATCTTGTGACTTGATCCGCATATGCATTTCCCAGGGAAACATAGTCCTGTCCTTTTGTATGAGCACTACACTTTACCACTGCAATTTCGGCTGGCATCTGAATGGCGTGTAACAATTCCCTTATTCTCTCCCCGTTTTTCACTGGGGACCCTGAAGAGGTCAGGAAACCTCTCTGTGACCATAGTTGCCCAAAGTCGTGCACAATTCCAAACCCGCACTGACTGTCAGTGTAAATGGTAACCTTCATCAATGTAGACAGTTGGCATGCTCTTGTAAGGGCTACAAGCTCTGCTACTTGTGCGGAATAGACTCCTTGGAGCCAGGACGCTTCCAAGACACCTGTTACAGTACATACAGCATATCCTGCTTTCAAAATTCCCAACCCATCTCTTAGACATGAACCATCAACAAAAATAATATGGTCATTTTCATCAAGCTTAGTATCCCTAATATCAGGTCGGGGTTTTGTGCAAAATTCAGTCACCTGAAGGCAGTCGTGCTCGACGTCTTCAGCGTTCTCAATTTCAGCATTTTCACCGGGAAGCAAGGTTGCTGGATTCAACGTAGTGCACCTTTTCAGCTGCACATTCGGTGAGCCCAGAATTATTGTTTCATACCTTGTGAGTCTTGCTCCAGTCATGTGTTGCGTTCGGGAGCGGGTCAAAAGTATCTCAACTGAGTGAGGGACCATGACTGTTAATGGGTGTCCCATCACTATTCCTTCACTCTGAGTGAGGCTGATACCAACTGCTGCTACGGCGCGCAAACACCCTGGCAGTGCTGCTGCGACCGGATCCAAAGTAGCTGAAAAATACGCTACTGGTCTGTTTATGCCACCATGGGCTTGGGTCAAGACAGACAAAGAACATGCATCACTTTCATGACAAAACAATGTGAAAGGCTTTGTGTAATCAGGCATACCTAAAGCTGGAGCCCTGCACATGCATTCTTTCAATTCAATAAAAGCATTCATCTCATCTCCTTTCAGCTCAATTTCATCCAAGGCATCCTTCTGGGTCAGTTTCAGTAAAGGCTTTGCTAGAGTTGAAAAGTTGGGAATCCACTGGCGACAGTAGCTCACCATCCCCAAAAACTTCCTCACCTCCCTCCTCGTCTTTGGTGGACTCATTTGAAGTACACTTGTTATTCTTTCCTTCATTATTCTCCGTGACCCTTTCTCTATTTGATGACCCAAGTATTTTACTTTCTTCTGACAGAACTGCAACTTTGAAGGAGACACCTTGTGTCCATTCCTTCCCAAATGGTTCAGTAGAGCAATGGTGTCGGCTGTGCAGCCACTTTCTGTCTTAGATGCAATCAGTAAGTCATCGATGTACTGTACTAGGGTTGACTCGAATGGCAATTCTAACGCTTCCAAGTCTTTCTTTAGAATCTGATTGAAAATTGACGGTGACTCCGAAAACCCTTGAGGAATTCGACACCAACTGTAAACTCTGTCTAAGAATTTGAAACAAAAGAGAAATTGGCTGTCCTCATGAAGAGGCACCGAAAAGAATGCTTGTGACAAGTCAATGACTGAGAACCACTCGGCCTCGCAAGGGACTTGAAACATTATCACAGCTGGATTCGGTACTACAGGGCAGCATTTAATTATGATGTCATTTATTTTCCTCAAGTCCTGCACGATTCGGACCTTTCCACTCGGCTTTATTAGTCCCATGATTGGTGAATTACATGGACTGCTTAACACTTCTTTCAGTACTCCCTGTTTTACAAACTCGTCAATGAGTTGGGCGACTTTCATGAGGGTGTCTTGTGCCATGTGGTATTGTGGGGTCTGGGGAAAGGTTACATTGGGTTTTACGGTCACTTTCACTGGTTCCACTCCTTTCACCAATCCCACCTCTTTTCCTGTCATATCCCACACTTCCTTTCCGACTGTTTCCCGTAATTCAGCTGGAATATCTTCTTCAGTTATCATTGGAAAAAGGTTAATCAGAGGATATTCTTCATCGACAGTTTCCATCTCATCCCCTTCTACACTGTCCTCTTCTTCCCCATCACTGCTCGTCTGAATTCTAATTCCATCGTTCGAACACATAATCGAACATCCCAATTTGCACAATAGGTCTCTCCCTAACAGTGCTATCGGGCTTGAGTCACATACCACAAAATTATGTGACCCTTGATAGTTACCAATTCTGACTTGGACTGGATCTGTGATTGGGTTCGTCAGGTGCCTGTTTGCTACTCCCAATACTTGAACTGTTCTCCCTGAGAGTGGCAAATTTGGTACTTCAATGCTCCTAACAGTTGAACGTGTGGCTCCTGTGTCAACCAAGAATTAAACACGATGACCCATAACTCTTCCCTCCACATATGGACCCTTTTGATCAACTTCCAAGGATGCTGCAAGCACACAATTTCCCTCCTCATCTGAACTTTCACTCTCCCATACACTGTTTATTCCATTCTCACTGTGTAATGGGAACTGTTGTACGGTGCCATTTGTATTCATCACCTGACCCGAGACCTGTGGAGGAACCATCACTTGCTGCTGACTCACTGGTGCCAAAGGTATTTGCATTTGCTGATTAGGTACCATGGGAAACTGCTGTTGCATTGGCTGCATTTGCGTCATCTGCATACGGGGCATCTGCATCTGCTGCGGCAGCATGGGCTGTAATCCCTGCAGCTGATTTATGGTCTGAAAATTTGGGTTTGGACCTCTCATTTTCGGTCCCCTCATTGTCTGGAATGCATTGACATCATTGTTTTGCTGACCAACACCTGCACCTTCCTGCATCACCATCGGGCACTCGCGTTTCCAATGCCCGACGATTCCGCACACGTGACACGGCATCACCCTTTTCATTGCCTGCACACCATTCGGAATTGCAACAGTGTTCAAATCCGGACTATTACTCCCAAAGCCTCCTCTGCCTCTGCCTCTCGCCTGTGGCTGGAACACCATATTTCCCTGCGGCTGCGGCTGCGGTATCTGCTGTTGGAACCCTTGCAACCCTTGCAGACCTGTCTGAGCTGCTTTAAGTTGCATCACCATCACTTTCTCTTTCAACCTTTTCTGTTTCACTTCAATTTCGTCGCTACAGTATTTCGCATAATTCAACACCTCATCAATAGGTTTCGACTGCCAACAAATCAAATGCGTCTTTATCATCTGACTTATCTCTGGTCTCAGCCCTTCCACAAATCTAAACACAAAATGAAGCATGTCCTTCGCCTCTATTGTTTCCGTGCCACTGTAGTTCTTGAACGCCTTCAACAACCTCTCATAGTAACCATGAATCGACTCTTTAGCCTCTTGGGCAGTTCGATCAATCTTCTGCCAATCCACATTTTTCGCGGCAACCTTCGTCTTCAAATGCTCAATCACCTTATAGTACAAGCTCATTACCATAGGTGATGGTGCACCCGTATCCCTGTCTCTCTCTGGTTCACTTGTCGGCCAACCTACAGCCCTTTTGCAGTCTTCCCACAAATCTGCCGGAACCACAATCTCAAAGAGGGTGTTCAGGTCTTCCCAAAGACATTTTGCAAGCTTCACAAACCTATCAGTCTGTTGATACCATTCAATCGGTTTCTCTCTCAGTTTGGGAAAATCATCCGTAAAAGACTGAATGACGCTTCTGTGCCACGGTACATGTATTAATTTTCCCCCTGCTGTCTCCCTCATTGGTAACATGGTTATTGCATCACTACTCTGTGATCTTTTCTTGTTGTGCTCTGGGACACTGTCTTTCCTCTTTTCCTTTTTCTTTGCCCATCTGCTTTCCCATTTGTCTAAGCACCTCCACACTTGTGCACTCTGCAGCAATTCTCTAAGGTGCGTTTTCATGCCTGCTGACCTCATGTGTTCAAAATCTGTGGTCCCGAAATCCAATCTATAGCTCCTGCTCAAGTGTTTTGTCTTGTCTATCTCAACCCCATTTTTGTCAGCTATTTCTTGCAACCTTCTATGTACCTTGTTCACTTCTCTCGTAATCCTAGGACATAGATACCTCAGCTCTTCTTCCGAGTAGGACTCTAACCTATTCAAACCCATAGTCCCTTCCACCAATTCTTCTGCTTCCATGTTCAACCTGACCTTATTCAGATAGTCTTCTCCCTTCCCACTGGCTGAGCTTTGTGTGGAATTCAGACTGTTGAACCACTGTGTCAGCTGTTGCGCATTCAACCCCATCAGTGTAGCATTCACATCGACTGCCATTGATGGTTGCGGCAACTTTTCAGTGTTCAATGATAGCGGTATCATCAGTGGGGGACTCGACCTCACCACTGTTGACTGAGCACATATGGGACTAAACTCCATCAAGGACCCAGATCCAGTTGGCAGAGCCGCTATCGGAGTTGTCTCTGGAGTGTTTTCTATGCACCTCCTTTCCGTCCCACTCTGCACCATTGATCCTTGACCGCTCATACCTGAGTTAGGCTGAATGTACAAAGGTACCGGTGGACCTACAGTAATGGGTAGGGATATCGCATCTGGGTTCTGTCCATTCCCCAGGTTCTGAGGCAGGTTCATTCCCACACTATGGGTCATCATTGCCGGCATGCCCGTCTGACTCCCCGTCATCTGAGCATGTGCTGTTCCCCCCTGCATCTGCTTTTGGGGCATCAAAAGCTGGGTTGACTCAACTTGTGCCAATGTTGGGTTGCGACCATTCTGTACTCCCATTACGGTTGGATCTAGAATCATTCCCGTACTGTTGTCACTGCTGTAGTACCTTGGGGCCTGCGGCTGATAGTTTTCTGCTGGTTTCAACATAGGCACATCTGGGTATATTCTCCTAACCTGCGGTATCTGCGGGGTGAACAGTAAACTCGGGTCCTTATATCCCGATGGCATTTCTGAATCTGGAGTTTCACTATTCTGTACCGGTGCCGGAGGGGCAGAACTGGTACTTGGACCTTGTCCACTCTCTGCATAAGGTGCAGTTCAGCAATTGCGTGATGAACTCCTCATCCTCTGACTCGTCTTCTCTATCTTTGGAACACCTCCTGTTTGTCTTACAGGTAGCTTTCTTGCCTGTCGCCTCTTCTTCCTTAGCAATTGCGGGAAACAATTTTATCCCCTGCAATATATCTGACCTCCATACCTTCTGTGCATTATCCCACCTAGCGTCCGCTAGTGTCTTTTCTACCTTTCTTATCCTGGTCTCGAACTTCTTTTGTTGTTGCTGTCTAGCCATTAGTTCCCAAATCGCTAGAGCCTCAAACTGTGCTGGCCTTGGAGGTACCTTCATGTCGTACATCGCGAATCTCAAATTCTCTAGGATCCTTATATTGAATGTCCCATGGATCGGGAACGCTACGCTCCCATGTCTCTCTGTCAGCTTGTGCCATTGCTTTAGCCAAAGGCACGGAGCTACCCCCCTTTCCTCCATTACAATGTAAGCTGGTGTACCTTCGGGTGGCGTCTCCTCTCCTACGCTCGCTTTAATGTAAGACTCCCCCTTCATCGCACTCTTTAATGCTTTAAAAAATTTAATTTTCTCGTCTTTTATTTCACAAAGTTTGTAATCAATAAGTGACTTTAATTCCCGGAATACTCTTCGCTTGCCTTTCCCCTTCCAATCGAGCCCCACGGACTGAGTCCAATCCGTGCGCGGCCCTTCTTTGCAACCAACCTATCCCAGCGCGGCTCCTAGTGACGTCACACTCACACACACTGCGGCTGACAAAGCCTCGCGGCTTGTCCTCCTTCACTCCGCTCCTCTCGTAACAACTTCTGGCATGTATCGCGAGCAACCAAATAATAATAAAACAGATCTGTTGGTTTACTACAGGAAGGGTAACACAATCGCTTCAGGACCTTAGGGATTTTTCACTAGCCTCAGCAGTTATTCCATCTTTCTCGGTCCCCACTTTCGCAAGCAAATCCTGACCCGCAGACTCTGCTCTCAACTTGTCAATGATCTATTCTAGTGCACTTAGAATTTGTCAAAGCCCGAAGTCGAAGTTTTCTTTCACTCCCTTAACACACGTACCGACTCGTTGACCACGCCCGGTCAACCTATTAAACCGACCAGACCACAACATAAAACAAGTGTCTCATACACTTTTCAACATACTCCGGAGTCTCTTGACCTCGCAGGGCCCGTCTCAACAACAACAACCACGTGGACCTTTTTCTGCACAAAGCGCCACATGCACATGAAGTTCGACGACTTCCCTACTCTCACACTCGGAGTCGCACCTCCGCTATTCTCTAAAATCCTCGCAACCTTTTCAAACAATCTGCGGCAATAAGCTGTGCAAGCGCAAAACCCTGACTTCACTCATACCGTCACTAGTACCGCCAACGCCGATTTCACACCTCCATTCTCTCCATTCGCAAGCTCCGAGATCCCGGGAAAGTCGCGGGGGACTTAGGGCATCATCATTCTCTCAATCTGTTTTACCCAAGAAAAATCTAATTCAACACCATATACCTCTCGAGTGGGGTCTCAAAGAGCGCAACCGTTACCTCTCGAGCGGGGTCCCAAAGGGCGAAACCGTTACCTCTCGAGTGGGGTCCAAAAGGGTGAAACCGTTACCTCTCGAGTGGGGTCCCAAAGGGCGAAACCATTACCTCTCGAGTGGGGTCCCAAAGGGCGAAACCGTCCTCTGCTACCATCTACTGATAGAGCGTTCCGTCCTAATAAATTACCTGTATTTGGACGCTCTTGGGTCGATGAATCTTTTGACCAAGTGGGGCTCTCTTCACCCGAGATTAGTCAATTTAATCAAATCAATAATCAATAACGAACATAAGCAATGCCCTGATCAACATAACACTTCACAATTAATCCAGAAAACATTTCGGCGAACCATGACCTTTCGGCCATGAATAACCACACCAGTTCATTCAAAGTTAATGAATTTATTTCCCTATATTAACAAAGCTAGCACGATATAAATGTGTCTCAACACCAAATGATATATGTAAATAAACATTAATAGCTGTCCATAACGGCGAAAAGATGCAATCTATGCAGCATTTGAATAACAATGCATTCGATAATAGCAACGCAAACCACTAAAACTATAATCTGTAATGGGCTAATTGCATACATTAGTCAGCATAACAAGGTCTCAAATTGCATCGTGCAACAAATGAATCCTCATCTAACCTCAAATTAGCATCTGCATGTGGGACTTCATGCAAAAAAACAATTTAGCAACATTGATTTGGAAAACTCCTAACTAGGGCTCTTATCAAAAATCAGCAGTTGGTTACCTAAAAAGAAACACAATGCAATTGTACATTTTCCTTTCATATTTACCAAATTCAATCAGCATTCAAGGAAGTCTTCGTCTCACAGGTACCGGTTTCGATCAGCATGGGACGGGGGCAAAGGGGGCCGGGTGGACGGGGCAATTGCCTCACAGCGGCAAGATAAAAGGACAAAACTACTACTTTATGCAAAGGGGCAGATCAAAGTTAAAGTCTCTAGAGCGAGAATTACTTAAAGTCTCTTTCTCTCGATTAGAGAAAGCATCAAAGTCTCATTCAAAATGGCGTCGAACATCAATTGGCATCGTAGAAGATGGCAAAATGACGAGGTCGGCAAGATGGGCCATAATGGCTGCAATGGGCAATAATGTCCTCAATGGGTGCAGTGGGTAATGGCCGCTTTCTTCTTGTGCACCGGGTTTAAATAATCAACAGTTCAAATCCAGTAGGGTCTTCCATTGGAGGGTTCATAGGTTGGCTTCAAATTGTCCAATCAAAAACAACAATTTACAAGCTTCTACCTAGGCCTACATTATCCTTGGAGTCGGGAACGTAAGTTGCAACATATTTTACCAATTAACTCACTTTCAGAGCTTCCATTGTCTGCACCTGCAGATTGACCTTGGAGCAAAGAAGAAGATGCCAGGCTGGCACGAAACCTTAAAGATAAGCATGTGAACCGATCTCACTGGAAAAGTACAGCTTCAAGCAGGAATACACGTTTTATTAGCACATTAGAAAAACACGAGCATCTAAACCGTGAGACAAGGCAACTAGGCCGAAGCCTCCACTAAAGTTATGCTAAGTTAAAACATTTCAAACAAGCAAATCATGGCACACGTTTACGGTTATGTCAGGTTAGTACAATTCTAATACATCACGTTATATAAAGCACGCTTATAAATGTTGGCGAACTACTCTGAGGGCACATTTGTCCCCGTACAATCTTTATTAGTTCGGTTAAAGTCACACTTGATTATTGCGGCACTACGTTTATGCGCTAATAAATGTAAAACCTTCGTTTCTGCGTCATCAAGGTGTGGCGAAGGTTACCATGGAAAAGAGATGTCAACTTAAGAAGTTTAATCTAAAATTGAGACTACATGCAGGCCAAACGTCACCAGCACCGGGCAAGGAGGGGATATCTCCATGTGTAGTCTCAAATGAGATCTTGTTTATGGGCATAGGAACCTGGGGAGGATGGGTGAGTTATTCACACCAATAAAATTTAGAGGAGGGGAGATGCTAAGACAGGGCTCTGAGTGACAAGGCAGATTTCCAGATCATTTTATTGGCTGCATGATATCTAATCAAATTTAAACTCAATAGAACACTCAAAAGACTCATGCAGCTTTGAAGTTTCCAAAGATAGACTGATTGTGGACATTTATGAGACTATCAATGAAGGGATAGCAACCTGGTAGTTCACTATGTGAGAAGCAAGAGACCATGCAACATTCAGTTTGATGAATCATAAGAAATGCAGTTAATATTGTTTTCAAATAATAAACCATACACCAGAGGTTTTCAAACTGTGAGCTGCACGCCCAGAAGTCTGTGGTTATGTTTCCAGTGGGCTCAAATGCCTCAGTTAATATTTGTAAATATTGTTTATATGGTGAGTTTCAAGGATACCTTCACTGACAAACAGCGGTAGAAGTCCATTTAAGATAAGTATGTAAACTGTCATCCTAAGTACAATGGTGTGGAGACAAAGATGTTGCTCATATAAAAAGGTTTTTCTGTAACTATTTTGTTGTTTATCACATTCAGGTAACTGCATACAAAATAATAATGCACACCTGTGAAATGAAACATAAGTGCAAGTTGAAGTAATCAGTGGTAAATGCATTGTTTAGTGTTATGAAACCTCTATTAGTTATGTGGTCACTGCAGACATCTCTGTGTTTGACCAGAGTCACAGACTGAATCCTGGTTTGAGCACTGGGGGAAAATGACAGGTATAGTTCTACGAGGTCCCAGCCCGTGGCAAAAAGCACTGTGACTTTGCAAATCAATTTTTTTAAGTTGCATTACACACAGTGTAAGTAAAGTAGAATGCTCCAAAATGATTTAGATTTCACAATAAAATACGTGATTTCAAAATATATATGCAAAATGATCTAGAACCTGATTTTGAGTTCTGTGTAGTTTGGAGTAGTATCCCCCAGGGTGGCAGAGGATGTTACATCCACTTTCTTAATGATACTCTGTCTGCCAGCTTTAGAGATAGCAGAGAAGTGATTCTCTCATTGCTATAGTAGGCCCTCAGGAGTGCCACCTTCAACCCAGAAGCATCTTGTGAGTGCCAATGGACCAGCACAGTGTGATCTTCCAGCTCTGCCTTCTCAGAGTTTGAGGATCTCAACTAATATCAGGCCCAATCAACATTTCATTGCCAGAAGGCATACTTTCAAAGTATCACTTTTCAACAAAGTTCTTTTTCACTGTTTCTCTTCAAACCTATTCAATTCGCCTTGTTTATCCACGATTATAGAAATGTGCCGGCAGTTGCAGTATGTATTGTTCAGTTTTAGGACTATGAACACCATGTGCTTTTCCTCTTCCACTGAAATTTGAATATGTTTTTCACCCTTGGTCTTGTGCCAGGCTAGAGTGGTGTTGGGAATAACTCCATACAGAGCATTCTACTTTTCTGAGTAGCTTTGATTGAAATTAATTGAAGTTAGTATCCATGTTCAGTTCATGTAGTTTCCCTTATATGGCAACAATAAACCAATTTGCAACAAAAATAAAGTCCAGTTAAGAAGTGCTTTCTGGGAAAGCAAAATAATTCAAATCAGCTAAGTAAATATGTTTGCCATTCTTCATTGCTTCAGGACTTCAGTTTCAAATGACATCGGGGTAAATGGACTGATTTGGCAACATAGTTTCACGAGTTAGACTCCACATGTAGGCAATGCAAGAGCATCAACGAAGGAGAGGCAACTATACCCAATTATTTATTTGGATTTATGTCCTCACTAAAAGGTGAAATTTAGTAGAATTTTAAAGCAGGGTGCCTTTCAAACCCAGAGTCCCTATGCCTCCACTCTGATGAGCTCTTAGGTCTTTTAGGGCCAGTTAGCAGTGGCATCTTAAAGATTTTAGGGGCCCTGGGCCAAACATAATTTTGAGGCCTAACCTCAGAACAAATTTGAATTTATTATCCCTTTTCAGGTCACGCCCTCAGCAACTATGGTCGGATCACTGACAACCCTATTCATTAACCACCCTATATCTGGGTCCTAGCCAGGAACAAACAGTCTTTTTCTGGCTAGCTGGCACCACAGAAGCAGAAAAATCAGTGGCCTGAACAAGCCTGCTGCTTGTGGGCAGTGGCCTGCTACCTTCCCTTTTGAGCCTGTGTATATGGAGGGTATTTTTTATTTACTCTACTCCTGTCCCCTCTCTGTGTAAAATAGGGATTCTGAGTCAGGTGGGATTAGACTTTCATTACAGTGGCCCAGCAATGGCTTCACATGAACAGTGAAATCTTGGAGGGAGCCTAAAATGCTGCTCTGCAATGCACATTGACACATGGCCTACGATGGCGCCCTAGCTTGGTGCAATTAGTCTCCCACAGAACTGCACTAGAAAAGTAATGAGACTAGTGATCTGACCAAGCCTTGTATCTACAATGTGTGGTAAAGTAAGTAAACAAACTGGTTACTTTAAAATTCTAGACAGTTTGGGACTGCTCAAAAGCTCAATGTTTGTGCCTCTACAAAGGTGGGGGCTGAGGGCCAAAGCCCACTTTGCCCATGCCTTAAAACCTCTCTGCCAGGTAGTGCTCTGTTAACTACTACAGCCACAAACAACAAGATATTGTACATTACATATTGTTCCTGGAGGACATTGTTCACATTGTGAATTCTTTCCTCCTATTGCAGTAATGATTAATATACTTTGTGAACATCAGCCGCACCACTGTCTTGTTATGTCTTAGGAACCAGATGGTGACTATCAAAAGGCTGTTCCAAGTAGAGGTTAGGAATGGACACTGCATCACGGAATTTCACTGGCCGTTCTTCATGTGTCCCTGAATGATGCTACGAACTAGAGGATCATGTCTCTCACAATGAGAGACTGATCACAATGCATTGTGGGTGGGCAGATTTCAGAGTATTATTGTTATGAACTGTAAATAGCTCTGTATTTATCTTGGGTTTCCATGTCTTCATTTTAGATTTGCCATATGAGGATGACAATGTTATGTTAGAGCTTCAGCGAAAGGATTCTTTCCCATCATAACACCACAAGCAAAGGTATTTCATTCTAAGCTCTCTTTGAAAACCCCAATAAATGTGGTGACCAGGGACATCTTTCTTTAACCTCATCTCATGCACAGTATTCTGTGGTTTCTTTGCTTCCCTAATAGGCTTATGTTTGTAAGGACTGACATCTCAGCTCAAGTCATCTTGCTTTTCTCCCCTGATTACTCACTTCTCTCATGGATTTATGCTTCTCTACGTGTTTATAGGATTTTTCTACCTAAGACCCACACTGACCTACAATGTCTACTAGAGAATTCATTTTACTGCAATTAAAATCCGTAGCATTCTAACGTTTAATAAAAATGCAGCTCCAACTCTAGTGTGTACCAATGCAAGTCAGGATTGTGCCCCCATGCCGTTGGAACAGAGATTCGGGTTGTCCTAGGGGTCGTGACACGCATCTTTTTTAAATTCTTTTGCACCTCTGTGAACTATTACACCTACTTCAGTAATGATTTTTGACCTCTGGGCACAGATACAAATCCCAGTGGCTTCACTCAGACTTTTATACTTCTGTGGTCTATAAAATGAGTACCATTGAGTTGGGTAACAATAATCATCTGCTATCTAGCACCAAGAGTTAATATGCGCTTTACAAATACGTATGTTGTATTACAATGCAAGTTGATGAAAGCAATATTAAATAAATAAGTTGACTCGTTCTGTTTCATGATGAGAATCACGTGTCCGGGGTCCCTGTTACACTAAATATGTTATGTTATGCTCGTAGCGTTTGTATAGCACACATCTGCCTCAGCGGCGGGTTCTAGCCCTTTCCGAAGTCACAGACCCAATGATCTTCATTTTGGTGTTTGTGAAGGAGGCCGGGATCTAACGCTTAGATCTAATCTGAGGAAGCTAATTGTGCAACTGAAGCCGTTTGAAGAAAGGTTTCTTCTCTGAAGACCTGCTATTGATGTTCTTAAATGTGTGCGAGATTAGCACCTGAGTGATGTGTATTTTCTTTGAAATTTCACACGTGCATTTATAGCACGCAATTATTACTTTCATAAATGCTGGAGGCAGTAAACCTCCCCCTTTAGATGTGCCATGTTTGCACTTTATTTACATCTCACCGAATATTACACTTGATAAGCATGATCTTCTTGTTTTATTGCTTAAAGATGTAAGAAAGAATCGATCGGGCCAGTCATGCTTACAATGTTCTACTTTTGTGGTTAGCCTTGATGAAAATACTAAATAAAACATGTTTTTAATATTCATTTTAGGTGGACTGCATTTACATTTATATTGTAATAAAAAAGATTTGGAACAAAAATAAATTCCATTTGATAATGACTTTCTTGGAAAGAAAAATAATTTAATCCATCTGAAATGAGAATTTATGCCATAATTCTTCCAGCATGGCTGCACCATGTCAATTTCGAAGACACCTGGGGCATATTTACTCATGTTTCATGTAAACGCCACATTAATGCAGTGCCAGTGCTAAAGCCAAAAAGATGCAAATTAACTTGCTATTTTCACATACCTGTTTTTGCACTGGGATGAACCTATCAAGGAGAATCCCTTTCCAAACCTAGAGTCCTTCTGCCTCCATATTCATGACAGCTCCTAGGAGTTTGAAAGGCCACTCAGTACTCTGTTAATATCCCTTCCCTTCAGCCAGAGAAAACAATGCACATTGACTTGTTGTACCCAAACTATCTTCTTTTGTGTTGTGTATTATTTCCTTCCATTGCCTTAAAGGAAGTTAGTCTCACTAAACACAAGAAGCATTACTTCCTTGCTGTGTGTTAAAAACCAAATGGATCCCAGTGTGACACTCTCAGCAAGCTGGTCAAAGTACATGTTTGAAATAAACACGGCATCAGGGCATTTCATATGCCACCTCAATTTCTGTGGGGGTAAGGGGAGTGGAGAAAGAACAATGTGAAGACTCAATGACCAAGCAAGCTAATCATGTCTCACACAATGAGAACCTAAATGTCACACTTGGTGGAACATAAATACTTGTGCTCACTCTCAAGTGAGCATCCTGTGCACCACCCATTCATCCACGTTACAGCACTATCACAGCACTGTGCATTTTGGTTGGGTAGAAGTCACAGCTCTAAGGTTCACTGCATCCTCTTGGACTAGCCAAGGAAGTGGCTGCATGAACTTGTTCTCCTTCCATTGACCCAGGTGGTTCACTCAGTTGAGTAGGCCAGGATGTGATTACTAGATTCTGCTGTCCCTGTTTAGTAATCAGCTCCTTGATCTTCTTCAGAATCTCATTTAGCTGCTTGAATTGAAACTGGTTGGAGTTCCTGTTACGTGTGTGTGAATTTATGCTCTTAATCTTAACAAACTGCGCCATGTTGTGACCAGCCATGTCTGATCCCTAAGGTAGTTAACAAGTGACGGTACTAACGACAGGGATGGATGAGAGATTGACCTGATGAGCGGAGGCTCAAAGGAAGGTCTTGAGCCATTTTAAAATTACGGTCCTCTGGTGCCTAGCTCAAATTCAAGTAAACACAGAAGCCATTGTTGGAGATAGTGCTAAAGGCTGCACAGAGGTTGTGGAGACCAGGGCTTCATCATGGGCTTGTTTCGTAGTAGAAAACATTGCCTCTCTGATGATCAAGAGTGGGTTTGTTTCTGTTTGGGTGTTAGAAGCTCAATTACACATTATGTAACATCCATGCTTGGGCTCCCTGAAGTGGCTGAGCAGAGGTCGGAGTCTGTGAGTCACTTCTTCCTCACTGGCTAGCGTAGGATGGGGTATAAGCGTCTCCTTCCACAGGTCTAGGCTTCTCGACAAGTTGAATAACCCAGCTTGGAAGTCCCAGATCCCACTGCTCTTATTGAATGACAAAATATTTGGCCTGCTGGAGAATCCTATCTTAAGCTTTGCAGTCTGGTGCTTATTATCAATACCTAGCTGACAACTGGAATTATTTCCTAGGAACAGTAAAATCTCAATATCTGCCAAGAGCAACTCTGCAAAATCGCAATACTAAAGTAAGTGCCTCCTGTTCTATAATTATATCAGTGAGAAGAAAGTACAGTGTCTTCACTTGTGATGACGCAGAAAAAGAAGGACTAACAAATATTCATATATCATATAATCAAAATCGTATAAAGTAGTGTGATTTTAGCAAAGAAAAATAATATACGTGGGAAATTGTGCCCACGGGGTAGTTCGACATTATTATAAACAAGCTTAATTAATCATGAAGAATTGAAAATTGTAGTAATCCGTCATAATTGCAAATGTGTTTTATGATTTTCTTGGTTAAAACTGTTTTATGCTTAGCTTAAATTTAGTAGAGGCTTTGGCCTAGTCCCCTGGTCTCAAATTTAACTGCGTGGTTTTCACTTTGATTAACAAAAATACATTATTCTGTATTTTTCCAGTAGAAATGACTAATACACTTATCTCAAGGTTTCGTGCTAGGCTGGTTGCATCGCTTTTGATGCAAGGTCAGCTCCTGCAGATGCAGACAATAAAGACACTGTGATAAAATTAATTGGCAAACTTTGTTGCAACTTGTGCTCCAAGGCTCCAAGGACAATGTATGCATAAATGAGTACTAGGAGAAAGACACTATTCATTGGTCAAATTGAAGCCACCCTATGAACCCTCCAATGGAAGACTCTGGAGAATTTGGAATGTTTCTTACTTAAACCCACTGGACAAAGAGAAGTCAGCCATTTTCCTTGATGCCATGTTTGAAGCCAAATGCCAGACGTCATCTTAGACGACATCTTGATGCCCTTTTCTCTATTCCAGAGAAGAGACTTTAAGAATTCTCACCCTAGAGACTTTAACTTTAATTTGCCCCGTCTTGCCCATGCAGTAACTTTGCCCCATTCTCCTTGCTGCCGCAAGGAAACTTGCCCTTAACTCTGCCCCTTTGAAATCTGCCCCATGCTGATCGAACCGGTACCTGAAGGACGAAGACTATCTTGAATGCTGATTGTATTTGGTAATTATGAAAGGATAACTGTATTATGCATTGTGTTTTCCTTCTTAGGTACCAACTGCTATTTTGATAGGGCCCAAGCTAGAAGTTTTCCAAATTTGTGTTTACTAAATTCGTTTTGCATGAAGTCCCTCATGCCAATGCTAATTAGAGGTTAGTCGAGGTATTCACTTGACGCACCATGTTGAATTGAAATCTTGTTATGCTGACCAATGTATACAATTAGTCAAATTCAATTACTCATATTAGTGATTTGCATTGCTATAACCGAGTGTATAATAATCCAGATTTTGCGTAGATTGCGTTTCTTCCGCCGTTATGGACAGCTAGTAATGTTCGTATACATATATCATTTGATTTTGAGGCTCATATATATTGTTTTAGCTTTGGTAATATAGGGAAATAAATTCATTAACTTCAAATAAACTGGTGTGGTTATTCATGACTGAAAGGTCATGGTGTGTCAAAATACCGATTGTTATTGATTTTAATGTGTTATTTTGATCTAGTAATAGAGTAATGGGTATTGATTAAAATGGTTATTGATTATTGATTTGAGAGATCCGACTATTCGAGGATGGGGAGAACCCAACTCGGCTAAAAGGTTCACCGACCTCCGACGTGTCCAGGTATAAGTAATTTATAAGGACTAGACGCGTTATCAGTAGATGGTAGCAGAGATTGATGGTTTCGCCCTTTGGGACCCCATCCGAACAATAGACGGAGTCAAGTTAGAATTTTCTTTGATAAAACAAGTTGGAGAGACGATGATGCCCTAAATCCCCAATGACTTTCCCGGAATCTCGGAGCTTGCGAATGGAGGAAATGGAGGTGTGAAAATGTTTCCGGCGTTTCTAGTGACGGTATGAGAGAAGTTAGAGTTTTGCGCTTGCACAGCTTATTGACGCAGATTAATTGAGAAGTTTGTGAGGATTGTAGGGGGGTTGTGGACTCCAATTAAAAGATTTTAGAGGAGTGTTACTCCAAAGTGTGAGAGTAGGGAAGTCGTCGAACTTCACATGTGTGTAGCGCTTTGTGCAGGAAAATTTTCCACGTGGTTGTTGATGTTGAGACGCGCCCTGCGAGGTCAAGAGACTCCGGAGTATGTTGAAAAGTGTATGAGACACTTGATTGATGTTGTAATCTGTTCGGTTTAATAGGTTGATCGGGCGTGGCCAACGAATCAGTATGAATATTGAGGAATGAAAGAAAATTTTCGACTTTGAGATTTGACGAATTCTAAGGTGCACTAGACTAGTTCATTGATCAGTTGAGAGTAAAGTTTGCGGGTCAAATTTTGCTTGCGAGAGCGGGAAACTGAGAAAGATGGAATAACTGCAGATGCTAGTGAAAAATCCCTAAGGTTTCTGAAGCGATTGTATTACCCTTACTGTAGTAAACCGACAGATTTGTTTTCTTCTTTTTGGTTAGTGCTCGCGATATATTGCGGAAATTAGTTTTGAGTGAAGCTGAATGAAGGAGGACAAGCCGCAGGACTTTGTCAGCCGCAGTGTGTGAGTGTGACGTCACTAGGAGCCGCGCTGGGATAGGTTGGTTGGTGAGAAGGATCGCGCACGGATTGGACGCAGTCCGTGAAGCGCAATTGGTGGAGAAAGACAAGCGAAGAGTATTTCGGGAATTAAAGTCACTTATTGATTACATATCTTAGAAAAATAAAAGACGGAAAGATGAAATTTTTCAAAGCATTCAAAAGTGCCTTGAGGGGAGATGTATATATTAAAGCAAATGTGGGAGAAGAAACACCGCCTGAGGGTACACCAGCTTACATCGTGATTGAAGAAAAGGGTGTCGCACCATGTCTTTGGCTAAAGCAATTGTGCAAATTAACAGAAAAACATGGAAGTGCAGCGTTCCCTATCCATGGGTCGTTTAATCTAAGAGTTTTGGAGAATCTAAGATTCGCGCTATACGACATGAAAGTACCTCCAAGACCAGCACAGTTTGAGGCATTAGCAATTTGGGAGCTAATAGCTAGAAACCAACAACAAAAGACATTTGAGACAAGAATAAGAAAAGTAGAAAAGACACTAGCGGATGCTAGATGGGATAGCACACAAAAGGTTTGGAGATCAGACGTATTGCAGGGAATTAAATTGTTTCCAGCAATTACTGATGAAGCAGAGACGGAAGGAAGGAAAGCTACCTATAAAACAAACAGGAGTCAGTACAGAGATAGAGAAAACAACAGAAATTCGAAAAGATCAGACGAGTCAGACGATGAGGAGTTCATTATACAATCGCTAAACGATCGCCCGCCACCATATGTGGAAAGTGAAAATGGCTCAAGCACTAGTACTGCCCCTCCAGAACCAATACAAGGTAATGTGACACCGAATTTGAGAATATCACAGAGGCAGAGCAGTTCCGATATGCCCTTTGCACCACAAATACCTCAAATTCAGAGAATATATCCTGACGTGCCTAAATTGAAACCTGTCGATAATTATCAGCCGCAGGTTCAAAGGCGCTGCTGTGATGAGCATAATCTGGGAATGACTTCTGATTTAATGGCGCAGGGAGGACAGAATTATCAAAGACCGACATTGATTCAAGCCGAATCAACACAAATTTTGATGCCTCAAAAGCAGGTACAAGAAGTGCCGAGGTACACTCGAGTGACAGAGAGCCAGTTAGGTATGCCAGCAATGATGAACCATAATGTGGGGATTAACATGCCACAGAATTCGGGGAACAGACAGAATCCAGATGCAATATCTCTGCCTATCACTGTAGGTCCACCAGTGCCATTGTATATACAGGCAAACCCAAACGTATGCGATCAAGGGGTAATGACACAAAATGAGACAGGGTGGAGATGCATAGAAAACACTCCAGAAACGACTCCGGTAGGAACACTGCCAAATGGATCTGGGTCTTTGTCGGAATTTAGTCCAATTCCAATTTGTGCTCCGTCAACTGTGGTAAGGTCAAACCCACCACTAATAGTACCGCTAACTTCAAAAACTGAAGTGTTAAAGCAACCATCAGTAGCAGTTGATGTAAGTGCTACATTGATGGGACTGAACGCACAACAGCTAAAACAATGGTTCAACAGTCTGAACTCCCCACAGAGTACACCCAGCGGGAAGGGAGAAGAATACCTGAATAAAATAATATTGGACATGGAAGCAGACGAACTAGTAGAGGGAACGATGGGTCTGAACAGGTTAGAATCATACACAGAAGAAGAGCTGAGATACATGTGCCCTAGGATTACAAGAGAAGTAAGCAGCATACATAAAAAGTTACAAGAAATTGCGGACAGAAACGAGATCGACATAGGTAAGACTAAACACTTGAGCAGAAGTTACAGGCTAGACTTTTAGACAAAAGATTTTGAACACATGAGATCTGCAGGGATGAAAACACACCTTAAGGAGATACTGCAGAGCGCGCAGGTCTAGAGATGTTTAGACAAGTGGGAAAGTAAATGGGTTAAGAAAAAGGACAAAAAGAAAGAAAGTACCCCAGATCGGAATGAAAAAGCACAACAGAATGACGACCTGATAACCATGTTGCCAATGAGAGAAACAGCAGGGGGAAAACTTGTACATGTACCGTGGCACAGGTGCGATATTCAATCTTTAGATGATTTCCCTAAATTAAGAGAGAAACCGATTGAATGGTATCAACAAACAGATAGATTTGTGAAACTCGCAAAATGTCTTTGGGAAGAACTGAACACCTTATTCGAAATTGTGGTTCTGGCAGATTTGTGGGAAGATTGTAAGAGGGCTGTACCTTGGCCGACAAGTGAACCAGAAAGAGATAGAGACACAGGCGCACCATCACCTACGGTAATGAGTTTATACCATAAGGTGATTGAGCACTTGAAAACAAAGGTTGCGTCGAAAAATGTGGATTGGCAGAGGATTGACAGAACGGCAGAAGAAGTTAAAGAGTCAATACATGCGTATTATGAGAGATTGTTGAAAGCGTTAAAAAATTTCAGTGGCACGGAGACGATTGAGGCAAAGGACATGCTCCATTTTGTGTTCAGATTTGTGGAAGGGTTAAGACCCGAGATCAGCCAGATGATTAAAATGCATTTGATTTGTTGTCAGTCAAAATCGATCGACGAAGTGTTGAACTATGCAAAATACTGCAGTGATGAGATTGAGACAAAGCAGAAAAGGTTGAAAGAAAAGGTGATGGTGGTTCAGCTTAGAGCAGCTCAGACAGGTTTGCAAGGTTTACTAGGTTTTCAACAACAGTTGCCACAGCAGCAACAGCAGGGAAATGCTATGTTTCAGCCACAAATGAGAGGCAGATGCCGAGGAGGTTTTGTGAATAATGGTTCTGATTTAAATACTGTTATGATTCCAAATGGTATACAGGCAATGAAGAAGGTGATGCCATGTCACACGTGCCGAATCGTCGGGCATTGGAAACGGGAGTGCCCAATGATGGTGCAGGAAGGTGTAGGTCAGCAAAACAATGATGTCAATGCATTTCAGAATATGAGAGGACCGAATTTGAGAGGTCCAAATCCAAATTTTCAAAATAATATAAATCAGATGCAGGGTTTACAACCCATACAACCACAGCAGGTGCAAATGCCCCGTGCACAAATGGCACAGTTGCAGCCAATGCAACAGCTGTTTCCTATGGTACCTAATCAGCAAATGCAAATACCCTTAGCACCAATGAATCAGCAACAAGTAATGCTTCCTCAACAGGTCGCGGGTCAAGGGATGAACCAAAATGACACAGTACACCAATTCCCGTTACACAGTGAGAATGGAATAAACGATGCGTGGGAGAGTGAAAGTTCAGATGAGGAGGGAAATTGTATGCTTGCAGCATACTTGGAAGTTGATCAAAAGAGTCCGTATGTGGAAGGAAGAGTTATGGGTCACCGTGTTTCGTTCCTGGCTGACACCGTAGCTACACGCTCTACAGTTAGAAGCATTGAAGTACCAAATTTGCCACTTTCAGGGAGAACAGTTCAAGTAGTGGGAGTAGCAAATAGGTACCTGACAAACCCAATCACAGATCCAGTGCAAGTCAGAATTGGTAACTATCAAGGGTCACATAAATTTGTGGTGTGTGACTCAAGCCCGATATCACTATTAGGGAGAGATTTATTGTGTAAATTGGGATTCTCGATTATGTGTTCAAATGATGGAATTAAAATTCAGACAAACAGTGATGAGGAAGAAGAGGACAGTTTAGGAGGAGACGAAGTGGAAACTGTCGATGAAGAGTATCCCAGGATTACTCTTTATGCTATGCTCACTGAAGCAGATATTCCTGCTGAATTACAGGAAACAGTCGGAAAGGAAGTGTGGGATATGACTGGGAAGGAAGTAGGGTTGGTTAAAGGAGCAGAACCAGTGAAAGTGACTGTAAAACCCAATGTAAATTTTCCCCAGACCCCGCAGTACCATATGTCACAAGACACTCTTATGAAAATCGCCCAACTCATTGACGAGTTTGTAAAACAGGGAGTACTGAAAGAAGTGCTAAGTAGTCCATGTAATTCACCAATCATGGGACTAATAAATCTGAGTGGAAAGGTCCGGATTGTTCAGGATTTGAGGAAAATAAATGACATAATAGTCAAATGTTGTCCCGTAGTACCAAATCCAGCTGTGATAATGTTTCAAATTCCCTGTGATGCTGAGTGGTTCTCAGTCATCGACTTGTCACAAGCATTCTTTTCTGTGCCTCTACATGAGGACAGCCAATTTCTCTTTTGTTTCAAATTTTTGGACAGAGTCTACAGTTGGTGTCGAATTCCTCAAGGGTTTTCGGAGTCACCATAAATTTTCAATCAAATTCTAAAGAAAGATTTTGAATCATTGGAATTACCATTTGAAACAACCTTGGTACAGTATATTGACGATTGGCTGATCGCGTCCAAGACAGAAAATGACTGTACAGCTGACACCATTGCCCTATTGAACCATTTGGGAAGGAACGGACACAAAGGGGGTCATTCAGACCTTGGCGGACGGCGGAGGCCGTCCGCCAAGGTACCGCCGACAAATGACCGCACCGCGGTCAAAAGACCGCGGCGGCCATTCAAACATTTCCGCTGGCCCGGTGGGCGCTCTCCAAAAGAGCACCCGCCGGCCCAGCGGAAATGCCCCTGCAATGAGGACGCCGGCTCAGAATTGAGCCGGCGTAGTTGCAGGGGTGCGACGGGTGCAGTTGCACCCGTCGCGTATTTCAGTGTCTGCAAAGCAGACACTGAAATACTTTGTGGGGCCCTCTTACGGGGGCCCCTGCAGTGCCCATGCCATTGGCATGGGCACTGCAGGGGCCCCCAGGGGCCCCGCGGCACCCCCTACCGCCATCCTGTTCATGGCGGGTTTCCCGCCATGAACAGGATGGCGGTAGGGGGTGTCTGAATCCCCATGCTCCGCCGCCATGGAGGATTCAATGGGGCAGCGGTAAACCGGCGGGAGACCGCCGGTTTACCCTTTCTGACCGCGGCTGAACCGCCGCGGTCAGAATGCCCTTGGGAGCACCGCCAGCCTGTTGGCGGTGCTCCCGTGGTCGGTGACCCTGGCGGTCACCGGCCGCCAGGGTCAGAATGACCCCCAAAGTGTCCCCTTCAAAATTACAGTTCTGCCAGAAGAAAGTGAAATATTTGGGTCACCAAATAGAGAAAGGGTTGAGAAGAATTATGAAGGAGAGAGTAACAAGCATACTTCAAATGAGTCCACCAAAGACGAGAAGAGAGGTGAGAAAGTTTTTGGGAATGGTGAGTTACTGTCACCAATGGATTCCCAATTTCTCAACTCTAGACAAACCTTTGCTGAAACTGACCCAGAAAGATGCGCTGGATGAAATAATGCTGCAAAGAGGTGAGATGAATGCTTTCATTGAATTAAAGGAATGCATGTGCAGGGCTCCAGCTTTAGGTATGCCTGATTACACAAAGCCTTTTACATTGTTTTGTCATGAACGTGATGCATGTTCCTTGTCTGTCTTGACTCAAGCCCATGGTGGTGTAAACAGACTAGTAGCATATTTTTCAGCTACTTTGGATCCGGTCTCAGCAGCACTGCCAGGGTGCTTGCGTGCCGTAGCAGCACTTGGTATCAGCCTAAATCAGAGCGAAGGAATAGTGATGGGACATCCTTTAACAGTCATGGTCCCTCACTCAGTCGAGATACTTTTGACACGTTCCCGAACACAGCACATGACCGGAGCTAGGCTTACAAGGTACGAGACAATAATTTTGGGTTCACCTAATGTGCAGCTGAAAAGGTGCACTACGTTGAATCCAGCAACCTTGTTTCCCAGTGAAAATGTCAAAATTGAGAACGCTGAAGACATCGAACACGACTGTCTTCAGGTGACTGAATTTTGTACAAAACCAAGACCTGATTTCAAAGACACCCGATTGGAAGAAACCGACCAAATTATTTTTGTTGATGGTTCATGTTTAAGAGATGTACTAGGAATATTGAAAGCAGGATATGCTGTATGTACAATAACAGGTGTTCTGGAAGCATCCTGGCTTCAAGGAGTTTACTCTGCACAAGTAGCGGCACTGGTAGCACTTACTAGAGCTTGCCAACTTTCCGCATTAATGAAAGTCACCATTTACACTGACAGTCAGTACGGATTTGGAATAGTACATGACTTTGGACAGTTGTGGTCACAAAGAGGCTTCATGACCTCTTCAGGATCACCAGTGAAAAATGGTGAAAGAATAAGAGAATTGTTACATGCCATCCAGTTACCAGGAGAAATAGCAGTGGTAAAATGCAGTGCACACTCAAAATCACAAGACTATGGGGGTCATTCTGACCCCGGCGGTCCTTGACCGCCGGGGCCAGGGTCGGCGGGAGCACCGCCAACAGGCTGGCGGTGCCCCGCAGGGCATTCTGACCGCGGCGGTTTGGCCACGGTCAGAAGAGGAAAACCGGCGGTCTACCGCCGGTTTTCCGCTGCCCAGATGAATCCTCCGCCGCCATGGGGATTCAGACACCCCATACCGCCATCCTGTTCCTGGCGGTTCGCCCGCCAGGAACAGGATGGCGGTATGGGGTGTCGTGGGGCCCCTGCAGGCATGGGCACTGCAGGGGCCCCCGTAAGAGGGCCCCACAAAGAATTTCAGTGTCTGCTTTGCAGACACTGAAATTCACGACGGGTGCAACTGCACCCGTCGCACCTTCCCACTCCGCCGGCTCCATTCGGAGCCGGCTCCCTCGTGGGAAGGGTGTTTCCCACTGGGCTGGCGGGCGGCCTTTTGGCGGTCGCCCGCCAGCCCAGTGGGAAAGCCAGAATAACCGCAGTGGTCTTCTGACCACGGTGCGGTATTCTGGAGGGGGGAACTCTGGCGGGCGGCCTCCGCCGCCCGCCAGGGTTAGAATCACCCCCTATGTTTCTTTGGGAAATGGGTATGCAGATCAAGTCGCAAGGTTTTGCGCATTGAACTGTATATTGCTCAGAGACGAATGGAACTTGATAAATGAGCTAGAACTTGAACCAAATGAAGCTTTTGCTCTAAAGGTTGTAGATACAATCGAAGAATTGAAATCCCTACAGAATGATGTCAGTGAAGATGAGAAACTCGCATGGAGCAAATTACAATGCGTAAAGAAACCAGATGATTTGTGGGTTTCAAGGGAAGGGAGATTGGTTCTACCAAACAGTCTTTTGACGCAGTTGGCCAGACTGTATCATGGACAAGCCCATCTTGGAAGGGATGCCATGGTTAGACTATTCAAAATCGATTGGTTTAATCCCAAATTCCGTCAAGTTGCAGAAGCAGTTTGCCATCGTTGCGTCATTTGCCAACAAATGAACGCAGGGAAGGGAACGGTAGTAAATTTGAGCCACATTGGAAGAGCAGGTGGTCCATTCAGTAGGATGCAAATGGATTTTATTGAGATGCCTGTGCATGGAGGCTTGAAGTATGTGTTGGTGATTGTGTGTATTTTCAGTCACTGGATTGAAGCATACCCTACACGCAGAAATGACAGTCTCACAGTTGCAAAACTACTCTTGAGAGAACTAATACCACGTTTCGGATTCCCGATCTCCTTGGAATCAGATAGGGGAAGTCACTTCAATAACGAAGTAATAAAATTACTGTGTGCGGCGCTGAACAAAAATTGCATTGTAGCTACCGCCCTGAAGCATCAGGACTAGTGGAGCAAATGAATGGCACATTGAAATCGAGGATGGCGAAAATATGTGCATCAACAAACTTGAAATGGCCTGACGCATTGCCCTTGGTGTTAATGTCAATGAGAAACACCCCTGATAGAAAGACTGGACTGTCCCCGCATGAGATCCTCATGGGCAGAGCCATGAGGCTTCCCGCAGTTCCTGCAAATGCTCTTTTGAATATTACAGATGATATGGTGTTGGACTACTGCAAAGGTCTAGCTGATGTGGTACACTCTTTTTCTCACCAGGTGGAGGCAACCACCTTGCCACCGATCCAAGGTCCAGGACACGCCCTGAAAGCAGGTGACTGGGTCGTGATAAAGAAGCACGTGAGGAAGTCGTGTCTGGAACCCCGTTGGAAAGGACCTTTCCAAGTGATTCTGACAACTACCACCGCTGTGAAGTGTGCGGGAGTTCCCAACTGGATTCACGCCAGTCACACGAAAAGGGTGACGTGCCCCACAGAAGAGGAAGTTGAAGCACTGAAATCGCCAGTGACTGACAAGAGAGCACCAGGCACCGAGACAGGTCAAAGAGAACCAGGAGGCGAACAAGCAGAAATAGAGGAAGGGGAGATATTTTCTGAGGAAGAAACAACTGATTCATTTGAGGAGGACCAAGGAGAAGCCTCAGGAAGTGACAAAGATCCTGAAGGTGATAAAGAGCCTGAGACAAGTGAAGGAGCAGGAGAGCCTGATCAGAGGAGGGCTTTCCCAGAAGCAGACGATACAGGAAAAGAAAAAGAAAACCTGATTGACCTCCTAGGGGGAGAAGACAAGACAGGACAGGGTGAAACTGTTCAAACTCTTCCAGAACCGGTTGCAGGTCCATCAGGTGAAAACAGTGCGAAACTGAGACAAAGCATATCGCCAGTGAAATTAAGAACTAGGGAAATATTAAACGAAAGTGAAGGGCCAAAGTTGAAAGGGAAAAGAAAAGAAGTGTCTGTCGCAATAACAACACCAAGTGAAGAGAAAGACCCGGCCAAGGAAGAAAGTGCCAGCGAGAGAGAATCAAAAGGAGATGCAAAATTGAAAAGGAAAAGAATACCGAGCAGAAGATATTCTGGTCCGGAGTGGGCATACATAGCCACTAACGATTGGTCAGACTAATTCCTATCTCTCAGTCTTGAGAACGAAGAAGCAGAACGTCACTTTGGCACTTGAGAAGTGAAATTCCATGAACATTACCGAATAAGACATTGATAACCTGATTGACTTTTGAACCGGATGAGACATTGCTAACCTGATTGACTTTGAAGCCGATTTTGAGACAAAGCTCCTAAACCGATAAGAGACTAAGCTGCTAAAAAGAACGGTGTGAACATTGAACTCGTTCAGCTTTATATATATCTGCAAATCTGATTTGATAAAGTGTCTTCAACTTTCTGATTCTATATAGATCATGACAGGCTACACTACACAGGGACATAAAATGAAGTGTTGTAAATACTTGTGTATAGGTCTAATAACTGCATGTGTACTAATCATTATAGCAATAGTTTTTGGAATGCATGGAAAGAATAAGAGAGACACGAATAATGCTTCTACTTCTAAACCTATTACTGAACTAACTCCTTTGAAGAAACTCGAACAAGACGAAAGACATTTGCATGATAAGAAGGAACTTTCGTCCAATGTTTTCTATCGCTTGTTGAATGAGTATGTTGAGACAATGGATGCGAAAGATTGTTATGTGTGCACACAAATACCTACCTCAGTAATGGAAGGAGTGACATATCATAGCATGCCTCTTACGTATGGAATTACATGTAGTTTAATAATGACCAGATTTTATGGTCAGGAGTATATTCACTATTTTTATTCCAATCAAGATGTTGTATTCGCATATATCCCTATAATAGAGTACCTGAGTAAAGTAGCAAGATTATTATATAAAATTAATGAGGGGTTTCTTTGAGCCATTGTCACCTTTTCACACAGCTTACGCTCACAGAGAAAACCTTACATGCTTGCTTTCACCGATGAAGGAAAGCTTTTTAGATCACACTGACGATAGGAGGAAAGCGGGGAAGGAGAAATTAGAAAGGGAATTACACAAGAGGACATCTGTAGATAATTATGCTTTTGCCGCGATAAAGACACAAGGGAGAATAGCTTTAGATGCATTACACGTAGGGAGGTTCTGTGTACATAGACATAAATCATATTATGACACAGTCTTTGTGGGAACGAGTGAATGTAAACATACGTTTTTGTTTCAACCCAAATGGACGTTCATGCTGAATGGACAAGACCCAGTTATTCAAGGGGTATATTATATTTGTGGACTTAAGGCCTATTATCGTCTTCCTAAAGGATGGTATGGGAGATGTTATTTGGGAATAGTGTTCCCAAAGGTTTAACAATTGGACGATTTAAAGAAATTCCCAAAGCTGTCTGAATCACATCATGTTCAGAAAAGGGAGACAGCGTCTGGTGTGGTAGGAGATATATTTGGAGCAATGATTCCTTTAGTGGGAGTCATATTGAATTCAATTAAAATACGAAAGTTGTCTACTATTGTGGATAACATGCTGACAAAATTCTCAGGAGCTATAATCCTGATGGCTGCTGAACTTGCTGCAGAAAGAGCTATGACTCTTCAAAATCGGCTTGCCTTAGACATTCTTTTAGCAAAGGATGGCGGCGTTTGCAAAATGCTTGGTACACGTCACTGTTGTACTTATATTCCGGACAACAATGGGCAAATTAGAAAATTGCTTACAAATTTAACTAACGAAAGTGCAGATTTGAAAGAATTGAAAGAACCAGGAGTATGGGAAAAGGTTGGAAAAGGATTTGCTTCTGTGGGAAATTGGCTCAGCAACATTTGGAAAGGATTATTACTGAAAATAGTAAAAGGAATATTAATAGTATTAATTTGTTTATTAGGTATTTGGGGAATATGGAAAGCTAGTAAAATATTGAAAACAAGAAACAAAAGAAGAAGAGAAGAGAAAATAGAAAATAAAATGGTAGAAATATACAGAGAAAAATCAAAGGGAACAAAAAGAAAGAGGGAATTGACATAAGTGCCAAATTACTAAAACAGAATTTTAATGGAATAAAATTTGTGGGAAGGTTTGATGTGATGACATAATTAGTCATCAGAGGAGGGATTGATGACGCAGAAAAAGAAGGTCTAACAAATATTCATATATCATATAATCAAAATCGTATAAAGTAGTGTGAGTGTAGCAAAGAAAAATAATATACGTGGGAAATTGTGCCCACGGGGTAGTTCGCCATTATTATAAACAAGCTTAATTAATCATGAAGAATTGAAAATTGTAGTAATCCGTCATAATTTCAAATGTGTTTTATGATTTTCTTGATTAAAACTGTTTTATGCTTAGCTTAAATTTAGTAGAGGCTTTGGCCTAGTCGCCTGGTCTCAAATTTAACTGCGTGGTTTTCACTTTGATGAACAAAAAGTCATTATTCTGTATTTTTTCTGTAGAAATGACTAATACACTTATCTCAAGGTTTTGTGCTAGGCTGGTTGCATCCCTTTTGATGCAAGGTCAGCTCCTGCAGGTGCAGACAATAAAGACACTGTGATAAAATTAATTGGCAAACTTTGTTGCAACTTGTGTTCCAAGGCTCCAAGGACAATGTATGCATATATGAGTACTAGGAGAAAGACACTATTCATTGGTCAAATTGAAGCCACCCTATGAACCATCCAATGGAAGACTCTGAAGAATTTGGAATGTTTCTTACTTAAACCCACTGGACAAAGAGAAGTCAGCCATTTTCCTTGATGCCATGTTTGAAGCCAAATGCCAGACGTCATCTTAAACGACATCATGATGCCCTTTTCTCTATTCCAGAGAAGAGACTTTAAGAATTCTCACCCTAGAGACTTTAACTTTAATTTGCCCTGTCTTGCCCATGCAGTAACTTTGCCCCATTCTCCTTGCTGCCGCAAGGAAACTTTCCCCTAACTCTGCCCCTTTGAAATCTGCCCCATGCTGATCGAACCGGTACCTGAAGGACGAAGACTTTCTTGAATGCTGATTGTATTTGGTAATTATGAAAGAATAACTGTATTATGCATTGTGTTTTCCTTCTTAGGTACCAACTGCTATTTTGATAGGGCCCAAGCTAGAAGTTTTCCAAATTTGTGTTGACTAAATTCGTTTTGCATGAAGTCCCTCATGCCAATGCTAATTAGAGGTTAGTCGAGGTATTCACTTGACGCACCATGTTGAATTGAAATCTTGTTATGCTGACCGATGTATGCAATTAGTCAAATTCAATTACTCATATTAGTGATTTGCATTGCTATAACCGAGTGTATTATAATCCAGATTTTGCGTAGATTGCGTTTCTTCCGCCGTTATGGACAGCTAGTAATGTTCGTATACATATATCATTTGATTTTGAGACTCATATATATTGTTTTAGCTTTGTTAATATAGGGAAATAAATTCATTAACTTCAAATAAACTGGTGTGGTTATTCATGACTGAAAGGTCATGGTGTGTCAAAATACTGATTGTTATTGATTTTAATGTGTTATTTTGATCTAGTAATTTTGTAATGGGTATTGATTAAAATGGTTATTGATTATTGATTTGAGAGATCCGACTATTCTAGGATGAGGAGAGCCCAACTCGGCTAAAAGGTCCACCGACCTCCGACGTGTCCAGGTATAAGTAATTTATAAGGACTGGACGCGTTATCACTTGCCATGTTGACACTCTTGTTTTCTTCACACCTGGCTCTCACATGTATTTACGTGAACATTTGAAACATCACAGCAGTCTTGGTGTGCAATAATGCTCCTTAAGGGCTCTTCTCTTTGTGCATCCAAATACTCAGAAATAATTCTGATGGGGTGTTGCATATCATGATGGAGAATAGAGACACCAACTTTCCTTGTAATGAACGTATCAGACTGATGATACTGCAAACAGCAGAGTTTTGGGGCATTTGAAATGAATGTGTCATTCACAGAGACATGGTACACGTATATATTACAGTAAGTATAAGTATTGATTTTTGTAACATGCTTCAGCAATATTAACAACCGACCACAGGATGAGGTGAGAAAGTGACCGAATATACTTAAGGCCGAGGTAAGGCTCCTATTACAATCTACTCGACTGCAGATTGCTGAATTTTGATTGAAACCATTTCTACCCTATCTACTTGGTTGATGGGGAGCGGAAACTTTGTCTATCCAAGTGCCATGTGGCATTTCCAAATTCCTACAAACCATGCTGCAATAATACCGTAGGGGGTGCAAGATTTCCAGGATTTGTTTATGGAAATATGCCTAATAGTCCCTTTGTGCATGAATGACTCACTTTTAGAAACATTCCTGTTGTGGCTGCTTAAGAATGTTGGGTACAGTCTGGAATCTCTGTCATTGAGATTCTAACTGAGGGGTCTCGAGGACGGTCTGCGGAGTGGAGAGATACTGGACGGTTGAGGAAATGGGAGCTGACGCTGCTGTTGGGTTGGTGGTTTTTGAATAAAGCTCTTTACACTAAACTACCGTGTCAGAGCTTAACACTGGCGACGAGGTGACCACCAACCCAGAACCCACGGATTTCTACTCTTCTGTCGCGACGCCATTTCCCCAGGGACTTGCTGCGCTTTTCCTACCTGATCGAACGAAAGTGCCTGTTTTCCTGGTTGAACGGATGGTCTTCTCCGTGTTGTTGGCAGAGTGGGCGTCTCCGGCGACCTCCATCAAATTTTCCCTGTGTCAGCGGCAGCGTGGACGTTTTTCGCGGTCTCCACTAGGTGGGGGTGAGAACACGTTCCAGGAACGATTTCTGTCTGCTCTGGACAGTGGATTTGTTTGTGTTTTTGTCCTTTCTTGCCGGCTACAGTTTTTTTCAGTTCAGCGCGAGCCTCCAACGGACCCAGCGCGCTCGAGTGGGCACGCACATTTGTTGCTACAGGAGCCTAGCAACGCGGCCCTGGCAACGAGAAGTATACGGAAGGCCTAATAACGCGAGCTTGCATTGCGTGCGCAGCCATAGCAACGCTGCCTAGCAACGCGCTTGCGTCTCAATCGTCCAAGCCAGATTTATATATATTTTTTTTTTTTCTTTTTCTCCTCTTCGTTGTGCAGTGCTACATTGTGGAACAGTTTAAAGGGATTTTCTTCTACAGTGGACTTAAGACGCGTTACAAGTTATGGCTACTCCTACAATGTCTCAGCCTCCTCCTTTTCTAACGGATAAAGGCGACCCGATTCTTCTGTGGAAGCGTTGGAAGAATCTTTTTGATTCCTATTTAATAGCGATAGGTGGGGAAAAGTTCTCTCCTGCAAGGAAACAAGCAGTCTTGTTGCACAATTTAGGAATTGAGGGCAGGAATATCTATGATAGTCTAGAGACCTTGTCCTTTGGAGGGGCAGAAGGTGAACCCAGAGACTGTTATGAGATGTCTGTGGCCATTTTAGCAGCACACTTTGAATCCAAACTCAATGTTGTTCTTGAGAGACACAAGTTTTTTGCACGCTCACAAGGGAAGTCTGAAAGTGTGGGTAATTACATTGCTGTTTTGCGCACGCTAGCACGCACTTGTGATTTTGGTGACATCACGGATTCCTTAATCCGTGACCAACTCGTCCGATGTACTAACAACAAGAGAGTTCAGGAGAAGCTACTGACGAAAAACCCAGGCTTAAGAGAGGCCATTGCAATTGTTGAAGGGATGGAGAGCACCAATAGTTGGATTAAGGAGATGAGTGGAGACAATGATTTGTGCATGGTTCAAGCACCGCATTTTCGCGAGGAGGTCTTGAGGGTTAGCTGTGACAGTGACAGTAAAACCCCAGGATTTACCCAAGAGAGGAAGAGAGAGCCTAGACTTCAGCGTTGTATCCGTTGTGGTAATACAGGACATGCTGCGAACAGTCCTAATTGTTTCGCACGGAATTCTCAGTGTAGGAAGTGTGGGAAAAAAGGGCACTATGCTAGAGTCTGCAATAGTGACAAGAACAATATAGATGCTGTCACTGAGAATGTTAACAAGATGATCCTATGCATTGATTCGGATTCCGGCAACATTGTGAATGAGTCTGGAATGGTAGATGTAGGACCTGTAACCATGCCTGAGTGTGCTATTGAGCTTGATGGAAAAATAGTAACAGTATTAGCTGATTCGGGTTCTCCTTATACTATGGTGGGTGACAAGAATTACCGGGCAATTTTTGGGGAGGATTTCCATTCGTTAACAGCACCTGATATCAACCCTGTCAGTTATGGGGGGTCTAAAATAGAAGTGATAGGCTATAAGATCATGCGTATTCAATTCCAAAGTAAGGCCACTGTAGGGAAAGTTTATGTAGCAAAACGTGGGAACAATCTACTAGGTTGGCGTCACCAACGTGATATGGGGATTAAATTGGACCCCAATGCCAAGAGTCAGGTTATGGTAGTGAATGATAGCAACTTGGATCTTGATATTCTGAAGGATTTCCCTACTGTGTTCAGAGAAGAATTAGGTTGTCTGTCCAATTTTGAACACAGAATTATTCTTAAGAAGAATGCCACTCCTTCTGTGCATAAAGTGAGAGGAGTTCCAAAATTAATGTTAGAACCTCTCAAAGTGGAGCTTAACAAGCTTTTGGATGCTGGTGTGATTGAGGAGATAGAGTCCTCTGAATGGTTGGCTCCCATTGTTCTAGCGCCGAAGGACAATGGGAGACGAATTCGCATGTGTGTGGACCTCAGAGACCTTAATAAGCATATTTGGGTTGATCGCCAACCCCTGCCCAATATTTCTGAGGAATTGTCAGGGCTTGGTGGTTCAAAAGTATTTAGTGTACTAGATTTGTCGTCAGCATATCACCAGGTTGTTTTACACCCAGACTCTAGACACCTCACGTCATTTGTAACTCCGCTAGGAGCTTATCAATTTCGTAGAATGCCTTTCGGGCTAGCCTCCGCTGCTGCCTGTTTTCAACGTATTATGAGGAAAGTTCTGGAGGGGGTTTTGGGTGTCCTAATCTTTCAAGACGACATTTTGGTTCATGGCAAAACGTTAGAGGAACATGATGAAATCCTTAGAGAAGTATTGTGTAGACTGGTTGGTTCTGGCCTCACGGTTAAGAAGGAAAAATGCAAGTTTAGAGTTTCTTCTGTGACCTACCTTGGTCATACTATTTCCAGTGAAGGGATTAAACCCAAGCTTGAGTTGGTTGATTCTATTGTCAGCGCCCCTGAACCCAAAGACAAGGAGGGTGTGAGATCCTTTTTAGGGCTGGCAGAGTATTATTCTAAATTTGTTGCCAACTTTGCGAGCGTGACACAACCTTTGAGATCCCTGTTGAAAAAGGGAAACACATTTGCATGGTCTAGAGACTGTGCAGCTGCTTTCACTTTTGTGAAAGACTGTATTGGGAAAATGCCCACATTAGGCCATTTCGACACACACGCTAAAACCTTCTTGTACACTGATGCTAGTGTAACTGGATTGGGGGCAGTGTTGATCCAAAGAGAAAATCAAGAGGAGAAGGTCATTGCCTTTGCTTCCCGTTCCCTGAAGGGGTCAGAGCAACAGTATTCCGTTATTGAGAGGGAGGCTCTTGCGTGCTCATGGGCAGTCAAGCATTTCAGATTCTATCTGTGGGGTTTACCCTTTGTTGTGAGAACTGATCACAGACCCCTCGTACAAATTTTTTCTTCAAAGAAAAGTGAGGGATTGACACCTAGAATAAAGAGGTGGGTTGAAGGGTTAATGGAGTATAATTTTTCTGTTGAGTATGTGCCCGGGCCGAAGAATACGGTAGCTGATTTCTTGTCTAGGAGTTCGATTGATAGTCATGACGAAAGCGAGGATGAGGGTGTCATTAGTTGGGTGAATGAGTTGGCTATAAGTGAAGATGAGTGGAAGACTGCTGTGGATCAAGATTCCATTAGACATGATCTTGCTGGTTACATTGTAAGAGGGTGGCCGGATTACAAGGACATTCCTGAACCTTTGAAGAGTTACTGGAACATTAGGGATGAACTGTCTTTAAGTGGTCGTGAGGTATTAAGGGGTACTAAATGCATACCTCCCACTGGTTTAAGAAATAAGATCATCAATTTGGCTCATGAGGGTCATTTGGGCAGGAATCTCACCAAATCAAGGTTGAGATTGATATATTGGTGGCCAGGGTTGGATCGTGAGGTCGAAGCGACCGTTAAAGATTGTGTGACATGTGCACGAAGTGACAAGAGTAAAGTGGTATCGAAACCCCCACTTTCCCCAGTTGCTGTGCCAGAAAGGCCCTGGGTGAAGCTAGGTCTAGATTTCATGGGCCCTTTCCATCTTCTCCCTGCTAGTGAACGGTATGTCATTCTCATGGTGGACTATACTTCAAGATGGGTAGTGACCAAGTGTGTTAACTCCCTAGATACCAGGACGGTGATTGAGTTTTTAATGGAGGAGTTCTCACGAGAGGGTGTACCCAGCCATTTGGTTACAGATAACGGGGTACAGTTGACATCCGTGGAGATGAAGTCCTTCTTGGACTCTTTAGCTATTGTGCATTTGAGAACTGCCTTGTACTTACCCCAGGCCAATGGTCTTGCAGAACGTATGAATAGGATGGTGAAGTACTGTGTCCAGGAAGCAGTTGAGACGCGAGTTTCTCTTGGGAGTCTCCTGAGAGACCAATGGTGGGCATATCGTAATACTCCCAATAGCGTTACGGGAATCGCCCCTTTTGAGTACATGAGGGGAAGGTTGGGTTGTAACAAGATGTTCCCAGCATGGTTCAGAGATAAGTTGGGATCATGTATTTCAGAGAAACTTGACCAGGAGAAACTTTGTAAAGCGTCCATGCGTAGGAGCGTTCATCAACAAAAGTACAAATTGCGGTATGATTTCAAATCTTGTGTGTCCGATGTTGCATGGAAGGTTGATGACTTGGTATGGTTGAAAGACTCTAATTACAAAACTAAAGGGAGGTCAAGTTTCAAAGGCCCTTTCCGTATTAAGGAGGTGAGGGAAAATGTGGTTGTGCTGGATAATGGTGAAGTGTGGAGTATGTCCAGAATTGCAAAATGGAACTGTCCCAGGATTGATTCCGATAATCTGTCTGACCGAGGAGCGAACCACACCGCAAGGACAGAGTCCAAGGTAACACCATGCAAGACAACTCCTGTCAGACTCCGTTCTAAACCAGTGTGGTGGAAGGACTATGTTTCTTGAATTCTGATGTTTTTCCTGCATACTTCTGTGCAATTTAAATATTCTGTATTATCCTGTTATTCCGGCCATTACATTGTCATATTGTTGCTTATTTGTTTTATCCACACACATATGTTATATTTTCTTTTTTTTCCTTTTTAGTTGTTGTTCCTTTTATGTATTCCATCTCTAGTGTAATAAGGGGGATGTGTTGTGGCTGCTTAAGAATGTTGGGTACAGTCTGGAATCTCTGTCATTGAGATTCTAACTGAGGGGTCTCGAGGACGGTCTGCGGAGTGGAGAGATACTGGACGGTTGAGGAAATGGGAGCTGACGCTGCTGTTGGGTTGGTGGTTTTTGAATAAAGCTCTTTACACTAAACTACCGTGTCAGAGCTTAACAATTCCCTTTGGACCTATACTTTTGATTCAACCTATCATGCTTACATAATGATCCCTGGTTCATGTCTTAGACAAAAAACCTTTCCATTAAATTACAAAGACCGAAGAAGCTAATGTCTTAGCAAAGAAAACAAGCATTTGCGATGCAATAGCTCTCGCGTTTGCTCGATTTAGAACTATTTGCATTGTAAATTCCTAACTGGACTTTTCATGCCACATAAATTGAAAATGAAAAGTAAAACAGTTTACATAAGTGGGCCGATTCAAAGCAGAACGGCTGCCATGTGCGCAGAGGAAAAACACAAAAGGAAAAAGAAGTTCGCTCGTAGTCATACATATCGGCAATCGTGTAGTTATCTATGTAACAGGGTCGAGGGCCAAGGCGGTAACAAAACTGCCCTAAGGAGGGACAAACATAAAGCATTTACCAATGATAACAAAGGATTTTTGAAAGGCAAGCCCGTGAACGAGTGATAGTGATGGGCGTGCAGTGAGTGTGGTTAAAAGCCCACCGATGGAGTGTAACACGTTGAGCACTTGCACGCTCAACCTAAAAAACACGTACTCTTACATGGGCGCTATGGGCCAAACACTAAATAGCAGACACCTAAACTTGTTATTCGAAGTACTCGAACCAAATTGGTGTATGTCAAAACTACATACCGTTGAATCATTTTTTGGGGTTTGGAAAACTGTACATATATATCCATACATATTTTTAATGGAAAACACTATGGGGCATGAAATGAAATCTACAAGTGCTTAGACCACAAACACCATAATGCAATGTACAGATAAATAGTTGCACCTGTTTGCTTTGTGCTCTGTAAAGTACTTAATAGAGTTTGCATCTCCCTCGTGCATGGATATCAGCAACATGATTCAGTGCTGATTGGAAGTGACAAAAATCCAAACGGCCTGTGTGAATTATACTAGTGCCTGATCACTCATTTACTGATAGTCTTAGTATCTGCCTGTCCTCGGGAAAGTATGTTTTTGAACACTATTGAAAAATTCTGATGGATTGTTTGACAATATGTAGGAATGGCTGACGGCGTTTCTTACCTCACGAGTTCGGAGCAGGCAGCTGGTCTTTGGGGGCTTGTCCCACAGGAATACTGACTTCTTTCATCACATAGCTCTCTTCACCTAAGAATTGACACCACATGATGGATGTGTAATTGATGATCTATGATTTGTCATGTTTAACCCTATGCCCTTGCACATTATTAGGCCTATTTTTCCTTGCCATTAATAATCTTTGTTCTCGTTGTGCTCGAACTCTGTGTAGTACTCAGTTGTCTGCTCTATATCATCACTGTATCTTCTACAGGCTGTTCACGCGGCTAGGACAGCGGGCATTGGTTGGTTTTACAATGCTTTAAAGACTTGCATCACATGCTTTTTATACAATACTGCATATCATCTGAGCTGTGCTTTCATGTATTTGGATTCACAGATTGTATGACCTGGGTCTAATTCAGTGGATGGAAGTGGCAATAAAGATGTAAAATAATACAAGAAATTTGATGAAGACATACCAGAATATCCCTATTTGCCCTTCTGGATAGAGAGTACCAAACTGTGCGGAACCGGATTGATTACAACACTAGAAAAGCTTTGAACGAACGCTAATGCAAAACGTTGAAAAATGTGAGGACAAAACTGTCGCAGTCTGAAAGCAGAATCCCACCACTGACAAACCATGATGGCACATTTGCAATAAACCATATTGCAATGGATAGTGATCGGCTCTCCTTCATCGACCCTCCTCAGGCATGCAGAGACCAATAGATAAGAATTAGCAGCCTATACAGGAGATGCTGCATAATCCGAGTGCGCTAACCAAGATAATCACTTGTCTCAGTTCTGGTCCATCAAGGAGTTTGAAGACTTTCGACTCGATAGCAGTCTACTGACAGGGCGCAACTTACAATTCTCACTAGTAGAGAGACACACGCTCACGCTATTTATGCGTGTGATTGGCTTCAGTCCCACCCTTCCGTCAGTCACATGCACTGACCCGAAAGAAACCACTAGAGATATCTATAGCCCAATTCTCCTTTGTGTTGTACCTGTCATTGGGTGGGCCATATCCTGAACAGAATGTCAAGTTCTTGACAAGACAGTTCTGATAGTGCTTGCAAAAGATAAAAGCAATTCAGAAAATGACATGCAAAGTGGTGCAGAACTTACAGAGCTCAAATGATGATACAAAACACGTATCTCTGTGACTGGTGGCCGGGCTGAGATGGACAATATTCATGTCAGCATCATATCAGAACACACCAGAAGCTGAGTATTGCCGCCAGAAGTGACATGAAACAAACAGTATAAGCACTAACCTGAAAGAACAGTTGCCCATAGAACACGCATCCATATCATGTTATTTGGCAGAAATCATTGCCAGAATTGAATCCGCGGTAGGACTCGTACTGTGAGGTACTATAACAATGTGGAGATGAGCCAACACGTTTAGACTAAGCAAGGGTTCTTTTGGGACAGGCTGAATAAACTGCAGACCCAAAGTCACTACTGGTTCAGAATTGCCAACTAATCTCTTTGTTTCCTTATGAATTAAGTGTTGGTAGTAAATAAATTCCAGTTGAATAGTTATCTCATTTAAGCAACCATAATTGTTTGAAACCGTAGTTTACCACTTTAGCTGAGGACACGGGTGGGCTCAACCTAGAACGAGATGTGTGCCTTGCATCGAAATGCATTAAGTATTACACGGATGACAATCTTACCTGAAGGCATGTAGGGAGGCTGTTTTCTTTATCCAGCCTGTGCTCCACATGAGCCTTGTGAAAGTGACGTAATTTGGTACCCGGCTCTGCCGATTTACCAGATCTACCTCCCACAAGAGAGTCTTGATTTTGTAAGAGATGTTTATGAAATGATATTTTTGTGCATAATGCTTTTTCACACTCGAGTTTACATATTTATGCTGATATAGGATTATTGGTTTTCTATAATGTGTAGAAGTGTTTTCCTGATGTATGATACTTGGAGTTCCTCTCTGTCACTCATCCTGCCCCCCCACCAACTTTCTCTGCTTGCAAACTGTGCAGCACCAGGCAAGCTGAGATGTAATGGCTTACTTCCACTGTTATTGTTATTCTACTCTCAATTAACTTTTCACAGTTAGACGATCTTCTGCTAGATCACTGTGCCCCTTTCATCCACACAACACATTACTGTTGATGTATATAGTTATGCTCTCCAAATGACCTTAGCATAGAGTATGCTGGATAGGTATTCATTTAGGGAGTAGTGATAGGTGTTAATGCAATATTATGTTTAATTTTCATGTGTTCTGACTTGCTGAAGAAATTAATTATTTGGTCACACCACCGTGAGTCTGTAGTCTCTGTAATTTCATATGCAAAAATCATGTATAATAACCCCTTGTTTTTTGGAGTTGAGCCAGAGCTTTCCTGAATGCTACTAGTATATTTCCGGATTTTGCTGTCCATTTGGGGCTCAGAATGTTTTCTGCTTTTTGCATACTCTGTATATTACTGTATTTGAGAGCCTTTTCTGGCATTGACTCTGTACTGCTTTATTTTACATTATGTAATCAACCCCATTAACTTTTCATTGATTTAGAATTCAATTATTAATTGGGCCTCCATATTAATTAATTAATTGCATTTCTGATTTTTGATGCTTTGGGAGGTGCCTTTACACAAGTGAAATATGTGAAGGTAAATTTTGCGGTGTCTCAAATTCGGGGTACTCTTTTTCTCCTACAATTAAACAGGTATGTGTAGCAGGAACGACTGGAGAGCGGTCTGAGCAACTGTGGCAGTAATCAGGGAAGCTGCAGTGCTTAATTTATGCTTGTTGTTTCTGGTGCTGAGCACCAGCGCTTATTTTTGAGGGCCGGTGCTTATTCTTCTGCCTCAAGCATTTGCTGCGACCAAAAGGCACATATGTTAAAGAGGGAGGAAGAGAATAACGAAAAAGAGTCACAAAGGGAGAAATTAGAAAGCTGCAAGAATGAGCTGAAGGGCCAGGGAGTGGCTTTAAATGGATTAAAGAGGCCCGAGGTGGCTTCAGGATTACGCCGCCTCAATACTCCGTGTTCACACATTTAATTGCAGCAGCCGCGTGTTTAAGAGGAGGACTTGAGCACCAAAACCTTTTTATTTACAAATTAAGCACTGGGAAGCTGCACACACAGATCTCACAGGATAGTTGGACATGGCAGTCACACTAGAGTTTTGCTAAGGCATGGGCATTTATTTGAAAAGTTCAGCCGTGCTATTAAAATGTAAATTACACAAGCTGAACTATATTAGTTTGGAAGGAACAATGGAAATAGTTTATGGCAAGTCTTTTCTGTGGAAACTTTTCAAGTAATAGCACCTTGCAGGATAAAGAGGAAGACAGAAAGAGAAAGGCAGAACGTTAGCGAGAGATTAAGAAAGGAAGAGAGAAGGGCAGAGAGAGACACAGAACAGACAGAAAGAAAGAAACAAACCAGCTTCAGTGATAGGATCTTTCAGAATTCCTTGCAAAATGATATTTTGCAGTTTGAATGTTTCTGCTTTAGACATCAGCAGCCTATCCTTAAAGATGGAGCAGCCTCACACCGCACCTTTTTGCAAACACGAATAGTATCTATCAGCCTCAACAGGGGTCAGCCTGACAGACACTCTTCAGGTCAGGCAACCAAGCGCTGTGCATGCACTAAATGAGCAGGAGCCTTTGTTCCTGAGCTGAACTTTGCCACTCTGAAGATTTCACAGCCCTGTGGATGTGACCTTCCCAGCCTGGCAAAGTGCTTGGAGGTCCTCCTCATGAGGAAGAGGCATGTCACAGATAGACTGGGTGCTTCAGTTTTAAGCCCTGAAGTGCCCAGGGCCAAGTGTCCATCAGTGAGGCTTGCCACAGAATGGAATCTGATCAGCAGTCTCACTGACCCCATCTCACTCTGTGACAAGTAAGGGACTGACTTTCCCTAACAAGATCAGCCAATGAGAGAAGGTACCAGTCTCAATCCTCAAGGAACCACTGAGGGTTCTCACATGCCACTTGATGTCACTGCCAGCGGCCCGGAATGTTTGGTTTTAATGTTCAGTACCTGTGTGTATGTATATCAATCTATGTGTGTTTGTGCATGTGTGCTGTGAGTGGATGTGTTGTGAATGGTGGGTTTAGGGATGCATGATTGTTAATGCATGGGTGTGGGTGAGTGAGCATGTAGATGGGTGAGTGTGAGTCTGTGTGTGTGTGTGTGTCCTGCCACCCGCCTTGAACTGTCAGCCACCACTGCCACTAGCAGCAAGTGTATTTTAGGCAATTTATAACAATCTGGCACCCAATTGTGGTACAAAAATTGGTGGCTCCCTAGAGCAAGTGGTCTTAATTAAGCACAGATCTTAGCAATCAGGAGGGAGAATGGAAGTGAAGAGAGAGAGAGTGAATGCTAATGATAGAAAACACAGGGAAAAGAGTGTGTGCAAAAGGCAGAAAGTGGGGTGAACATGCCTGCAACGACCATCAACTGATGACCATCAGTGGCAGATCAAATTAAAGAGCAAAAGCTCTTTAGGAGGAGGATAATTTTCTTCCTTGCTCTGCATACATTTGGCATATTTATTAAATGTGGCCCTGTACCTAGTGCAGCACCACTTTTCTTGTGCCCCATAGCACCCCCTAACACCACCAGTAGTGTTGTATTTATAATACGATGCACCATGGCACTAGTTAGGGTGACTAGCGTCATAATTTATTACGCTAGTCTGGCACTTTGTAGGACTAGCGTCAAATTGACGCTAATCCTGCAAAGCACTCAGAAGCCCTTTGTAATCAATGGGAGCTTCTTTTTAATGCCTGCACTTAGCAGGCATTAGAAAATGCCGATAAAAATGCTACATTCCTTTGCACCATTTGTACGCCACCTCACCCCACCCCAGCGTCGGAATGCCCCCTTGTATACATTATGCCTGGGGCAGGCATAATGTGGCGCAACGGGTTACAGAGTGGTGCAATGCAAGCATTGCACCACATTGTAAATGTGGTGCATGGGAAATGCCACCTTATCGCCACATTTGTGTCGAAATAAATGCCACAAATGTGGCCCATTGTCTCTTAGTCCACAAAGGAATGATTATTTACAAAAATGATATTTTAAACCTAATTCATAAAGTGCATTTTGTCATACAAAAAAGTAGCACTACTCATATACTACAAAATGCAGTTTATGAACCATGCAGTTAGAGACCTTCGCCACCAGCTCCCAGCATACATAAGTATTTATGGAGATGCTCGGCAGAGTGGTGGGAATAATTACTAGTATGTGGTAAGGGTTCAGGGAAATTTAAGAGGGTGGGAGGGGCATCAAATAAAATTGCACAGCCCCAAAGGTATCAAAACAGGCACAAAAATACTCCCGCCCAGTCCTACGGTAAGTCAGTCACCACTCATGGTCACCCACTGGTACTGTAAAATATTCCCATAAGAATGGAGGTAAGGAATTAAAATAACACCCCATAGGGCCTGAAATTAATTATACTAATTTAAAAATTAAAAACTATATTTAGCCAGATCCAGGATCATGGAAGCACTAGATAAATTCAGTTTTGAAACCTGAAAAGAAAGCTACAAGCACTTAAACCACAAACAACACAAATACAAGAATAAAATCTGTCCCACACTGATTACATATAGAAGAAGCTTCTCCGATCCATTACCCAGTTAATTTCCTGAGAAGACTTTTTATCCACCCAAGAGTCAAAATGGATCAGAATACGAAAGGGGAGACTACAGTCCTAAATCAACCGAGGACGATATTATTCACACTACTGTAACTTCAATTACAAGGTGGACTCAACACCGTTATTTACAAAATGTGGCTGAGATGTATAACTGATTATCAAAACTTTAGTTTTCACAATCCACAGTTGTATATTAAAATGTTGGGGTGGCACACGTTTGAATGCTCCCAGTTTTCTTATTCCACCTTAGATCTCATTATGAGTGGTCCGTAAAAACTGGTGCTACCTCCCAAACTTGGAATGACCTTTAACTGAGGCACCAGCAATTCCTGTGCTGAGTAAATTACGCAGACTAAGGAATAGCATGTGGGAATCGGTGTTCCAGCACCAATTCTCACATTTCTTTCCCTGAGTGTCATATAGAGATTTTGACAGCTCTCAGCAGGTTGTGGCCTCCCCCACAACCTCGGGGACCACCATCTACCCTGGGTGACAAATTAACATATGTGCGGGTGGCGCACGGCTCCCCCACAGCCCCGGGGACCATCACCTCCCCAAAAATAGAAGCAAATGGAAAGGGGGTCTGCTTCTGACCCTTAGCCCCAGGGACCACCACCTACCTGAAGCTATTTACTTTGGTGGGGGCTGCGAGGCCCCCCTCGAGGAGCCACTGATGGCCCTGGGGACCACCACCCCCCCAGGGCTGGCTCCTGCTATGTCCCAGGGTGGCCGACCCTGGAACATAGCTATTTGCTGTGGCCTGGCTGCAGCTTTCACAGCTGCAGCCAGTCACAGCAAAAATATCTCTGCTTTCTGAAAGTGAAGTTTTAATCTGTCTTTCCTGCATGCAGAGATGCCTGCAGGGAAGACAGATGAAAACATTATTCCATCAACCAGGGAGCTGTTGTTAAAAGCAGCTGCCTACTTGCTGGAGCAGTTGGACCACTGGGGTCCCCCGCGGTCCCAGATATCCCGTAAGGGGCAGAAAAAAATCAGAACAAAAAAAAATGCTGTGGCCTAATGGTGACGGTTACAGACCCTAACACTGAGAGTTGAGGGTTTGACTCCTGGTGTATCCTTAATCATTTCCCTCCTTTAATTTGTTTTCAACTGCAAATGTTTAAGGCTCTTACTTAAAGGTGATCTTACTATTTTTAATTGACAAATAAATTTTTCTTTTCAATTTGTGCAGAGATATCTCATTCTAAGTCAACACCTAAAAAATCTCTCTATCCCTCCCTCACTCTCTTTCTCTCTCTCTCTCTCTTTTAATCTCTTTCTCCCACTCACAAATCCACTCAGACCATTACTCACCAACTCACAGACCTACTCAGACACTCACACCCTCGTGCACTCACTGAGACCATCATGCACCCACACACAGACCCACTGTAACTCTCACACACCCACTCACTGACCCACTAACACTCACTCACAGACCTGCACAGACACTGACGCACCTACTAAAACACTGATGCATGTACCCGCACACCCAGACAGAGATTCTCACGGCCACTCTCTTAGGGGGGTTCGCCACAGGGACTGGCTGCAGGCCAGGCCTTGTGGGCAACCCCACTGGGCACAGGCGGCGGCCGTGCATGATGCAAGTTTGAGTGCTTAAGGGGGTTGGCCTCAGCCAGGATATGTTATTTTTGAATATCCACAGAAACTTTTCACCATCTGCAGCATCCTACTGGTGAGGCAAGTAGTCAAGTGAAATTTAACGCATTGCTTCGTAAATACACGAAGAGTCGAAATCCTGTTTTAAACTCAGTAAAAAGAGACCTCATTCAAAGCGAGTAAGTTGCATCCTTCTGTGTATGTTCTTAAAGTATGCCAGAGAGTTGTAACATCTACAACCATAAATGATGGCTTATTTTGACACAAGGACAATTTGTAGGTCTCAACTAGACAGCTTATGTGCTGTCTTGAAGAGATATGTTCTTTACAATTTGTTGGCTTCAGCCCACCCATAGACATACCATTTGCTCGCTCCATCGTCGCTCTCATATCCTTTGTCGCAGTTTGTGCATGGCATGCATCATGTCTCTTCTTGTGTTTAGCCCTCCCCCAGAGCATGGACCAAGTACTTGTGTCCACCACTACTCCCGTTTTAGCAACTAATTTTTTCTTGGTGTTTGAGCACTCCACGAGTGCTTGTGTTTTTACTCGCTCCATCCTCCATCTCCTGTTGCCTCTTCCCTCTCCCATCTGCCCCATTTCAACCCCAACCAGATCCCCCTCCCAACCGAATTCACAGAAAATCGATCTTAAAGCAACAATCACGACCCTGCCCCAAGCAGCAGCTCCCCCGCTATGGTGAAGGGTTGTCGCCCCTCCACCCATGAGCAGCAGCCGCTGCAGTCCTTTAACAACTAAATTATAATAAACTGTTTTTTTATCATTTTGTTGCAAGAAGGGCGGGACTATGGGGGATGATGAGGGTGAGTGCACTGTGCACTCCCCTCAGTGCGCATGTGTGTTTGTCCGGCCATCCAACTGTGCACTCTCCAATCCGGTACTGTTTTGCTGGGCTGGGGAGAGCAGGCACAGGCTTTATGCAGCGTTAGGATTATCCACAGGGCAGGCTGGGAGCATGAGTCTCCATGCAGGGACCAGGAAAGAGGAGCGGTGCGGAGCAGATACGTTTTTTTTTGTTGGTAAAATTAAGGCCCATATGTATGCTTTTTTGGCGCCGCATTTGCGCTGTTTTTTGACGCAAAACCAGCACAAACATACAAAATACAATTGTATTTTGCAAGTTTGTGCCGTTTTTGCGTCAAAAAATTACGCAAATGTGGCGCTAAGAAAGTATAAATAGGGGCCTAAATGTTTTTTGCCCTGCCCCTTAACTGCGCAGCGAGCCATGACTGCTTCCTCCCCTTGTTTGTTGCCCACAACCATCATAACCAACCATTTTCCTAATATTAAAACATGAGGATATAAAGAATATCTGTGGTGCTTTTTATGTGAGTTAACTCACCTGTAAAAATAGTAATGTTTTTAACTGCTCCTCACACATGAACAAAGACGGAGCCATGATGGATAGTGACCTAATCCAGCAATTGTATGTAAATTACTGTCTGCAGTGGTGGAGTCTCTGTGCAGGCTGTGCTGACTTCAAACTGCACCTTTCAGCCGGTGCCATTAATGTGCAGAGTTTAAGAAATGAGCAGTTTATTAGGACCGCTGTTTCTTTCGCAATGCGCAGTTAAGGGAGGGACGCGATTTGAGAAGTAAACAAGAAAAAATGCCAACTGACAATAGGCACACAAGTTAAGCATTTTAAAATTGCTCATTCGGTATCGACTTAAAAAAAAGAAAAGGAAAATGTAATATTATTGAAAGACATTGGGAATGTTACTAACCTGTTGTGCAAAATATTTCATACTTGAGTTTTACAGTTTCTTCATGATTCGATGTGAAACTAAACATTTCTTATATTTATTATTAGCGAAACAGTGTTACATTTTGTTTTTACTTTTTACAATTTTTGCTTTTTTGCAGAAGATCATACCAGTTAGTGTTTAACCAAGGTTTAATGTACGTATATGTGTATTTTATACTAAATTATTTTACTACGTTAATGTGTTTAATTTAATTTTGATCAAACAACCATTTTTTTTTTAAATCGAGCAATTGTTTTGGAAAGCGATGTAATGTTTGCCAAGTGAGTCACTTGGTGTTCGTGCTTATTCTTTGAGCCCTTTAATATCTCCATTGTTTTGACGCGGTGTTGGTGACTTGTCCATATCCCTATGTTATATTGGCGGTCCATACTCGGCAACTACTATGTACTCGAGTGATGCAACGTAATAATCAGTTATTGTGGATGTCTGTGTCATATACGCGGTATTGCTTACTTTTAGCAGAATAAAGGCACTATGTCACATGGAAAGGAGAACAGGAGTGGTGGGGTGCAGGATTCAGTTTTTGGAAAGTGTCCAATAAATCAGTTCTGTTTATTGCAGCGAATCCAGCTTGCAAACAATGGTAGCAGGATGTAATGCTGAGGCCCTATAATTGACTTTGGAACCTCCGAGGGACATTTCCATGGATGTTCTGAGCCTGCAGACCAAAATGAAGATGCTAACTTTCACACGATGTTTATTAGTGAATATTGCCTTGCTTTGTAGCAGTTGGTATACTGAGCTTGTGTGACTTCCTTTACTACACTGGAGTCAGTTGTGTGGCAGACAAGAAAGAGTGACTACCGTGCCATATGATTCCACACAACACCACACGATTCCGCACCATGCAACATAACTACACTCAACATACCACTCAACACGACATTGTCCAACTCCGTATAATGATACTCCACTCCATACTACATAATTATAATCTACAAATATCAACTACATGCCACATAGCAATACTCCACATAAAAACACTCCACACCATGCCACATAATTGCACTCAGTGCAATTTCACTCAATGCCACACAATTTCACACCACAGAATCAAGCTCCACACAATTCCATTCCACACCAAACCATATAATTCCACTCCACATACATCCAACCCACAACACAGAATTCCAACATCATGTCACACAATTCAACACCCCACGAGCACTTAAACCAGAAACAACACAAATACAAGAAAAAAATCAGTCCCACACTGATTACATATAGAAGGTTATCCGATCCATTACCCAGTTCATGTCCTGAGAAGACTTTTTATCCACCCAAGATTCAAAATGGATCAGACTACTGAAGGGGAGACTGCAGTCCTAAATCAACCGAGGATGATATTATTCACACTACTGTAACTTCAATTACAAGGTTGACTCAACACTGTTATTTACAAACTGTGGATGAGATGTATAAATGATTAACAAAACTTTAGTTTTCCCAATCCACAGTTATATATTAAAATTTTGGGGTGGCACACGTTTGAAAAAATGCTCCCGGTTTTCTTATTTCTTATTCCACCTTAGCTCTCATTATGAGTGGTCTGTAAACACTGGTGCTACCTCCCACCCTTGGAATGACCTTTAACTGAGGCACCAGCAATACCGGTGCTGGGTAAATGATGCAGACTAAGGAATATCATGTAGGAATCAGCGTTTTAGCACCAATTCTCACATTTCTTTCCCTGAGTGACATATAGAGATTTTGACGGCTCTCAGCAGGTTTGTGGCCTCCCCCACAACATCAGGGACCGCCATCTCCCCTGGGTGACAAATTAACATATGTGCGGGTGGCGCATGGCTCCCCCGCAGCCCTGGGACCATCACCTCCCCGGAAATAGTAGCAAATGGAAAGGGGGTCTGTTTCGGACCCTTAACCCCAGGGACCACCACCTACCTGGCACTATTTACATTGGTGGGGGCCGCGCGGCCCCCCTCGAGGAGCCACTGATGGCCCTGGGGCCTGCCACCCCCCCAGGGTTGGCTCCTGCTATGTCCCTGGGTGGCCGCCCCTGGAACATAGCTGTTTGCTGTGCCCTGGCTACAGCTTTGACAGCTGCAGCCAAGTCACAGCAAAAATAACTCTGCTTTCTGAAAGGGAAGTTTTCATCTGTCTTTCCTGCATGCAGGGATGCCTGCAGGGAAGACAGATGAAAACATTATTCCATCAACCAGGGAGCTCTTGTTAAAAGCAGCTGCCTGCTAGCTGGAGCAGTGGGACCCCTGGGGAGGCCTTGAGGCCCCCGCGGTCCAAGATAAGCCGTAAGGGGAGAAAAAAATCAAAATCTTAAAAAAATGCTTTGGCCTAATGGTGACGGTTACAGACCTTAACACTAAGAGTTGAGGGTTCGACTCCCGGTGTATCCTTAGTCATTTCCCTCCTTTAATTTGTTTTCAACTGCAAATGTTTAAGGCTCTTACTCAAAGGTGATCTTACTATTTTTAATTGACAAATACATTTTTCTTTTCAATTTGTGCAGAAATATCTTCTTCTAAGTCAACGCCTAAAAAATCTCTCTATCCCTCTCACACTCTCTTTCTCTATCTTTTTATCTCTTTCTCCCACTCACAAATCCACTCAGATCCTTACTCACCAACTCACAGACCCACTCAGACACTCACACACCCACTCACAGACCCACTCAGACCCTCGTGCACCCACTCACAGCCCCACTCAGACCATCAAACACCCACACAAAGACCCATTCTAACTCTCACACACCCACTCACTGACCCACTAACACTCACTCACATACCTGCACAGACACTGACGCACCTACTAAGACACTGATGCATGTACCCTCACACCCAGACAGAGATTCTCATGGCCACTCTCTTAGGTGGGATTCGCCACAGGGACTGGCTGCAGGCCAGGCCTTGTGGGCAACCCCGCTGTGCACAGGCGACGGCCGTGCACGCTGCAAGTTTGAGTGCTTAAGGGGGTTGGCCTCAGCCAGGTCCTGTGTCTCACCGCCGATTTGCATGGTGGCGGTTGGATTAACGTATAGTAATAAACATTACTTTACTTTTTTTTAAAATAGAAATTCACTGAAAAAACAAAGGTTAGAGGGACGGTATAGTTAGGTTCTGAATTTGCTCATACAAAACCGTAGAGATTCACCTGTTGGAGTTATCTAAAGTAACTATAACTTCTGCCCTAAGGTAACTATCACTCACACCGTCGCAATGCACTGCTAATTACCCCATAAATTACAGAACTCATGACATTGTTGATAACATCATTGATAAAGTCATTGTAACATCTGCAGTAAAATTATTGATCAGATACCTGTGCCTGGCGGGCGTGCAAGTTATAGTTACCTTAGGGCACAAGTTACAGTTACTTTAGATAACACTAACTACTCTAACATTAACAGGTGAATCTCTGGTTTTGTGTGAGTAAATTCAGAACCTAACTATAACATCTCTATAACCTTTGTTTTTTTCAGAATATATATATGTGTATATATATATATACCTATATATATGTGTGTCATTTTTTAATATTAAATGCACAGAAACTTTTCACCATCTGCAGCATAATCCTATTGGTGGGGCAAGTAGCCAAGTGAAATTTAACACATTGCTTCGTAAATACACGAAGAATCGAAATCCTGTTTTAAACTCAGCAAAAAGAGACCTCATTCAAAGTGAGTAAGTCGCATCCTTCTGTGTATGTTCTTAAAGTATGCCAGAGAGTTGGAAAATCTACAACCATAAATGATGGCTTATTTTGACACAAGGACAATTTTTAGGTCTTAACTAGACAGCTTATGTGCTGTCTTGAAGAGACATGTTGTTTACAATCAGTTGGCTTCAGCCCACCCATAGACATACGATTTGCTTGCTCCATCGTCGCTCTCATATCCTTTGTCCCAGTTTGTGCATGGCATGCATCATGTCTCTTCTTGTGTTTAGCCCTCCCTCAGAGCATGGACCAAGTACTTGTGTCCACCACTACTCCCGTTTTAGCAACTAATTTTTTCTTGGTGTTTGAGCACTCCACGAGTGCTTGTGTTTTTACTCGCTCCATCCTCCATCTCCTGTTGCCTCTTCCCCCTCCCATCTGCCCCATTTCAACCCCACCCAGATCACCCTCCCAACCAAATTCACAGGAAATCGATCTTAAAGCAACAATCATGACCCTGCACTTGCCCCAAGCGGCAGCTCCGCTGCTGTGGTGAAGGGTTGTCACCCTCCCCACGAGCAGCAGCCGCTGCAATCCTTTAACAACTAAATGATAATAAACTGTTTTTTTATCATTTCGTTGTTAAAAGGGTGGGGCCATGGGGGATGACGATGGTGAGTGCACTGTGCATTCCCCTCAGTGCGCATGTGTGTTTGTCCATCCGTCTCGGGCCGGCCAAACACACATGCGCACTGTGCTCTCTCCAATCCGGCACTGTTTTGCTGGGCTGGAGAGAGCAGGCACAGGCTTTCATGCAGCGTTAGGATTATCCACAGGGCAGGCTGGGAGCATGTGCCTGCATGCAGGGACCAGGAAACAGTAGCGGTGTGGAGCAGATAAGTGTTTTTTTGGGGTAAAATTAAATGTTTTTGCCCCGCCCCTTAACTGCGCAACGAGCCATGACTGCTTCTTCCCCTTGTTTGTTACCCACAACCATCATAACCAACCATTTTCTTAATAATAAAACATGAGAATATAAAGAATATCTGTGGTGCTTTTTATGTGAGTTAACTAACCCGTAAAAAAAACTTATGTTTTTAACTGCTCCTCACACATGAACAACGAGGGAGCCATGAGGGATAGTGACCTAATCCAGCAATTGCATGTAAATTACTGTCTGCAGTGGTGGAGTCGCTGTGCAGGCTGTGCTGACTTCAAACTGCACCTTTCAGCCGGTGCCATTAATGTGTAGTTAAAAAAATGAGCAGTTTATTAGGACCGCTGTTTCTTTCGCAATGCGCAAGAGGGATGCGAAGTTGAGAAGTAAACAAGAAGAAATGCCAACTAACAATAGACACACAAGTTAAACCTTCTAACATTTCTCATTCGGTATCGACTTGAAAGACATTGGGAATGTTACTAACCTGTTGTCCAAAATATTTAATACTTGAGTTTTACAGTTTCTTCATGCTTCGATGTTAATCTAAACATTTCTTATATTTATTATTAGCGAAACGGTGTTACATTTTGTTTTTACTTTTCACATTTTTTACTTTTTTTGCAGAAGATAATACCAATTAGTGTTTTAACCAATGTTTAATGTACGTATATGTGTATTTTTATACTGAATTATTTTACTACGTTACTGTGTTTAATTTAATTTTGATCAAACAACCATGTTTTTTTTAAATCGAGCAATTGTTTTGGAAAGCGATGTAATGTTTGCCAAGTGAGTCACTTGGTGTTCGTGCTTATTATTTGAGCGCTATGATATCTCCATTGTTTTGACGCGGTGTTGGTGACTTGTCCATATCCCTATGTTATATTGGCGGTCCATACTCGGCAACTACTATGTACTCGAGTGATGCAACGTAATAATCAGTTATTTTGGATGTCTGTGTCATATACGCGGTATTGCTTACTTTTAGCAGAATAAAGGCACTATGTCACATGGAAAGGAGAACAGGAGTGGTGGGGTGCAGGATTCAGTTTTTGGAAAGTGTCCAATAAATCAGTTCTGTTTATTGCAGCGAATCCAGCTTGCAAACAATGATAGCAGGATGTAATGCTGAGGCCCTATAATTTACTTTGGAACCTCCGAGGGACATTTCCATGGATGTTCTGAGCCTGCAGACCAAAATGAAGATGCTAACTTTCACACGATGTATATTACTGTAATGAATATTGCCTTGCTTTGTAGCAGTTGGTATACTGAGCTTGTGTGACTTCCTTTACTACATTGGAGTCAGTTGTGTGGCAGACAAGAAAGAGTGACTACCGTGCCATATGATTCCACACAACACCACACGATTCCGCACCATGCAACATAACTACACTCAACATACCACTCAACACGACATTGTCCAACTCCGTATAATGATACTCCACTCCAAACTACATAATTATAATCTACAAATATCAACTACATGCCACATAGCAATACTCCACATAAAAACACTCCACACCATGCCACATAATTGCACTCAGTGCAATTTCACTCAATGCCACACAATTTCACACCGCAGAATCAAGCTCCACACCATTCCATTCCACACCAAACCATATAATTCCACTCCACACCACATACATCCAACCCACAACACAGAATTCCCACATCATGTCACACAATTCAACACCCCACATAATTGCACTCCACTGCATGCCACTCCACAATACACAATAATACTCCACATAATTTCCCTCAATGACACACAATCCAAAGAATTCCATTGCACGTCATGCCACATAATTCCAATACACATGACTGCACTCAACGCCATACAATTCAACCCGCACAATTCAACAAACAATTCCACTACAATCCACATAATTTCACACCACATAATTGCAATCCACACAATATAATTCAACATCATGCTGCTTACATCAACTGCACTACATGCCACTCCACACCACACAATGCCACTCCATGTAAATCCACACCGTGCAACATAATTACACTCCACATAAATCCACTCTGCACCATGCCACATAATTCAACTCCACACCACGTACATCTACTCCACTCCATAAGACATGGCTAAAAGACATTGAAAATGACAACAGCTATCAGATCGCCAAGACCTATTGGCTTTGCCAACACTTGTTGGTCTTTGTAGTGTATAGAAGTGTTTTGAGAATGGAGATGTTGGCTAAGCCACAGATATTACAGGTCACAGTTACAGACCATGTCATTAATATCAGCCTCTCAGAGCCATGTTCAAAAACTCAATCAGTGTCCGCTTGCCCACCAGGGCACTTGAGTTTCCCCAGAATGCCCCAATGAAGCTAAAAGTTTTTAAAACAACTTATTACTCAGTCCTTGTCACATACATGTCTGCACAGATAATCCTGGTAGTAGAAGCCTAGTTAATGGAGTACACCTTTACAAAGTGTTTTTTACATTTTGAATAGGAACGTCTCTCTTACTAATGTCCTTAACCAATGTCATACAATGCATCGGGGATTGCTTTATGTTGGAATGTTTTTGGTAAGGGGTGAGATTAAACAGTCTAGAAAGAACAACTTAATCTTTTCAGTTTTACAGAGGAAAGAATTAATACCACTTCTTATTTTGTTATTCGAGAAGCTCAACTTCCTTTTGTCTCCAAATTTTCCACCTTTAGATCATTCACGATGTACCAAAAAACTGCAGCCTTCCAGTGGCCAATGTTTGAGTGTAGCTTTTATAATTAATAATTAACAGGAACTGCTTGCAATTAATGTGTAATGAAGCTGCATAGAAAATGCATGAATATGTTTTCTGATATACGTGCTTGAAATGTACCCACGGGGAGTGGCCACCAATATACGCGATGATTAATGAAATTGACTAATAATGAATTATTGATGTACTAATATATGATTTTGTATTAGCCTTAATAGTTATACGTTGAGAATTTGCAAATTTAATTGTTAGGCCTTAGTTAGCAAGAGTCTGGGCCTAGCTGTCTGGTTTCATATTAAATGTGATTTTCTAACATGCAATGTACTGTCTTCCTGAAGGACATAAGCTGTACTTTTCCAGAAGCTAGAGATGTGTGTAACCGTAGTAAATTCTTTCTCATGAGACCCGACTTGCTCAAGGAGACATTCTTGTTGACTGCAACAGTGTAATTCGCAACAGGTCGCCTAAACTGGTAAAGACAATGGAGCTACTGACTAATGTTGTGCGTGTAAATTTTCTTACCTGCCATCTCACCCGATGAAGACGTAAATCGCAGGAGTCAATGAACTGCATGAGAACTGTCCTAGGTAGATAATTCTAGTAAGGTGACTACTAAATCATTGGATGGAGAAAATGGTGCGCTTGATTTTGACCAATGGAAAATTAGAGACTTGTCTGGCAAATTCGATTTAACAGAGTGTCACAAGAGGGAAAAGAGACATTTTCCGGACTTCTGCCCCTGCCCTTACTTGTCTTTTGAGAGACTTTTGTTCTATCCTAAACCATCCTCGCCTTGTCCCTTTTACTTGATGCTTACTTCTCCTTCCTATGAGGGAAGAATTTTACCCCGAATGCTGAGACTTTGCTATTCTATCCTGGCTGATGGCGGATCGACTGCTGTCCTGAGGACGAAGACTGATTCTGTATGCTGACCCATTACGGAGGGTAACTATATGATAATGAAACTGTAATTGTCTGTTTGCCTTTCCTTTCTAGGTACCAACTGCTTTTTTTGACAGAGTCCCTAGTCAGATGTTTTTGAAATTTGTGTTACTAAATTGTTTTGCATGAAGCCCAACATGCTGATGCTAATTAGAGGTTAGTTAAGGAATCCCTAACATTGGGTGCAAATAGACAAATGACAGGACCTTTGCTTTGTATAATCTTGTACTGATGATACTCTGCTAAAATAGATACATGTTGATGCCATGTTTTGTTCTAATGTTTATAGTCTTTGCTTTGCTTAAATCTTATTCGAGTTGCCACATTATAACATTGCTGATGTGTTTTCTGGTATTGAGATTAATAAACGTGCTAGTAGATTGTAACCAATAGGGAATAAATATTGGGAAAGTTATTGACTTAGTGATTTATATGCTGATTAGTTGTCTCGTCCAAAGGTGTCTCCAATCAGGGTCAAAAGATTCATTGGCCTAAAACGAGTCCCAGAGTAAATTACCTAGGTCGGGACGCGTTATCACCAACACCCAACAATTTACATTTAGATGCATGCCAAATTAGGTCCAGAGTCAAAGAGAATGCTGAACAAAGTGATTGAAATTTGCAGTCATTTTTTTAAATTGGTCCCAGTTTAAACATGCAAAAATATTAAACAGGGGTCAAGGACACTTCCCATCAGCATGCAAATCCAGATATTTTTAGGAACAAACACGAGTAGTGGGCACAGAGGCAGTGCAGACTGATTGTTAACCCGATTTGCCTAATGTGCTTTGGATATACTGTCAGCAGCTACTCCCAGAGCGCTCTCTTGTGCTTGCAAATACCACCAACAGTATTTCTGTAGGCCTGCAGGGCACATATTGGGAGTGGACGGTGAGGGATCGGTGCCATTTGCTGAAAGGCAATTCTTCTGAGTGAAATGTTGCCATAGAGTCAAAACTAATGAGGGCGATAATGACAGGGTTCAAGAGAGATTACTATGGGAGGTGAATAGAGCAATAGATACCTTCAACTGCAACCCCTCTAGCACAGTAAACATGTTTTGCTAAGGTATAGGTTCTATAAGAGGAATAGACATAACTGCTTGTAAATTCACAGGAAAAACTCAGACAGGCTGAGAAAAGATGCTCAAGGGTGGGAGGAGGAACGACCAAGAGGAAGAAGAAGACCTGAAACAGATGACTAGAAAAGGAGGGCCTGAACAGAATCAGAATTATAATTACCAGATGGACCAGTACCAGACAATCAGGAGGAGAACCATGAAGAGGAGAATGAACAGGACCACAACGATGTCAGAGACTGGTAGGGCTAAATATAGGGGGCTGGACAGGGAAGAGGATAGCAAGAAAGACCCAGAAGAAGAGCACCAAAAGGAGGAGAAAGGCTAGGAACACCAGGAGACCAAGGGAAGAGCACAAGGAAGTTAGGTGAATCAGGACTCGGACGAACTGGACCAGCAGGATAAATTGGAACAACAGTAAGGTTAAGGCCACAAGGAGTAGGAAGAAGATCAGTAGGACCAAGAAGAAGGCCCAATAGGAATGGATCACAGAGGCTGAAGGGGAGAACCTGGGGCCAAGAAGGAGGTGAATCAGGTGGTGCAGGAGGGCCAGGAAAATAAGTAGGAAGAAAAGGTCATACAGGAGAAGGATCCAGGCCAACTTGATTGCTAGGAAAGCCAGGACTACCAGGTGCACCTAGACCAAGATGACCAGGAGGATGAAAATGGTGACCAGGATGAGGAGGTGGAGTAGGAAGTCTAGGAAGAGGATCAGGAAGAGGGGAGAAGAGCCACAAAGACTGACAGGAGATTAACTACATGTTAGAACAGAGGAGATTAAGTACATGTTGGAAATGGTGGATCAGAACCACTAGGATGATTAAGGCCACAAGGTGAACCAAGTTCTAGATCATCAGTAGGACTAGAGGACAAGGGCAAACACAACCAGTAGGACAAGTAAGAGTAAGAGGACCAGGATAACTGAGAGGCAGGGAGCCTGGAGTAGGAAAAGGACCAGGAGGTCTAGGACTGTCAGGAGAATCAGAACAATCAGGGGTCCTGGTGATCCAGGTCAAAAAGGACCAAAACCCGGAGGAAGAAAAGTAGCAGGATCAAGACTAGCTGGACAAGGATATCTATGGTAGCAAAGGCAACACGTTGGGCAAGCTTCATGTCACTTTCTGTTAAATAAAGTATATGGAAGAGAACATTCATTGATATTTTTCACTCTTAGAAATCCAGTTAGAGGGATTTGATTTGTTAAACCACTGCAAAAAAGATACAATTTGAAGGGGGATATGCATGGCGGGCCTACTGGCGGCTAGTTTCATCACACACTCCTTTACTATGGGGCCCGACAACAGCAGTAGAGCTGGGCATAGAGGGAAAGACATCATATCGTGCATAAGAAGTGACTCAAACTGGCTATGGTGCGGCCTATCACCCCTCTGCCTTCTCTCAGCAGGTTGCTATGCTGACAGAGGGAGGACAGTGTGGTTTGTAGATTATTCTTATGTATCAAGTACACAGAAGTGAGGGAAGCAGGAGCAGAAGGACCTGACAACTTGGTGGCCATACATGAAAATAAAGTGAATAGGCACACCAGGCATGAAATGGTGGCATGTAGTCTCCACTGTGGAGAAACTGATCACAAATCAAACTGAACCGAACATCGTAGTAATTCACCTCGGGGGAGATATCTGACAACTTTAGACAGGAGACAGTAGCTAGAAACAATGAAAAAAAGATCTCAATTCAGTACTAACGCTCTGTGGCTCCAAAGGGGTAATGTCACCGGAGCTCATCCCATGAGTTGAATGAAGGAGGGGCTGTATTTGCAGCCCAAATATTTGACCAGGGGGCCAGGCGCATGGTACACTCTGGCCATTAATCGCAAGTTGAAACCAGGAATCTGCAAGGTGCACCAAATGGGGTTAAGACAGCTCCTATCAGTAATAGGAAGGTAGGAATAACAATATGAATTATGTTTGGTATCTGTGAAATCACAATGTGAAGTTTTGTTTGACAGTGATTTCCCCACCTGCAAGATATAATATATTTTGTAGGCATAATCAATTGCATCCAGAAACAACCATAATACATCTCTCGTCTACAGTAACAGTTCTTGAAGGGGGTAAGGTGGAGGTTTATGGTCATATGGCTCAAGTGCACAACTTAATGCCTAGGCCCATCTGGCAGAGCAGACGTTAAGGGGTGGAAGCTATAACCTGGCTGAGGGCCCAGGACAGGTAGGGAGAAGGGGTGTGTAGGTGGCAAAAAAGATCCCCATTGTTCCTGGAAGCTAGTAGGGTAGGTGGAGGTTGTGTAGTTTCAGACTATTGAGGAGGAAATATCAAAGTCACACAATCTCGTGACCAGAATATCAAGGACCTAAATAATGGCAGGTAAGAATGTATATATTTTCTATACCTAACTCAACATATACACACCGTAGCGTTGCCTATATCTTCAAGGTACATAGATGTGAAGTTAACAATAGTAAATCTATACCTCACTCTGGAGAAAGTGATGTAGAGTAGTGTAGAATGGCTTAAACTAGAACTGGTGTAGAGTGGACTGGAGTGACATGGAGTTGCATAAAGTGGTATAGAGTAGAATGGCATAGTGTGGAGTGTCATAGACTGGAGTGGCATAAAGGGGAGTAGTGCACAGTGAAGTGGAATACAGTGGATTAGAGTGGTACACAATGCTGTAGGGTACAGTTCCCTAAAGTGGCATGCAGTGGCATAGAGTAGAATGGCATAGGGTGGAGTGTCATAGAGTGGAGTGACATAGAGGGGAGTGGTGCACAGTGAAGTGGAGCAAGTGGATTATAGTGACATGCAATGCTGTAGAGTACAGTTTCCCAAAGTGGTGTGGAGTGGCATTGAGCAGAATGACATAGAGTGGTGTGAAATAGAGTAGAGTCAAGTAGGGTGGTGTAGAGTGGAGTGGCATTGTACAGTGTGGAGTTGAATGGAATGGCCTAGAGTACAGTGGCATAAAGTGGAGTGGCATGGCAATAAGTGGAACGGAGTGGCGTAGAGTGGCATGGAGTGGAGTAGAGTGGTGTGGTGTAGAGTGACATGGAGTGGCATTGAGTGGAGTAGCATAGAGCAGAGAGGCTATAGTGGAGTTGTATACAGTGGAGTGGCATAGAGTAAAGTGCATAGATTGGCACATAATGGTGCAGTGTAGAGTGGCATAGAGTAGACTGGAGTGACGTGCATGACATGATGCGGCATAAAGTATAAGGCATACAGTGGAGGGGAGTGGAGTGACATAGGACCAGAGTGAAGTAGCGTAGACTGGCGTAGGTTAGAGTGGTGTAGAGTGGATTGGAGTGGCAGAGAGTGGGGTAGAGTGGCATAGACTAGAGAGGCGTAGAGTGGCCTGGAGTAGAGTGACATGTAGTAGAGTGTGGTAGAGTGGAGTGGCGCAGAGTAGGGTGGAGTAGCAAAGAGAAGATTAGAGTGGAGTAGAGCAGAGTGGTGTTGAGAACAGTCAAAAGGCATGGAGTGGAGTAGAGTGGCATAGAGTGGAATGGCATCACATAGAGTGGCATAGAGCGGCATGGAATGGTGTAGAGTGGAATTTTGAGAGGATGGTTCTGACCATCTGATCCGCCCTGATTTTTCAGTTTTTTTTTTAACCTTTTACTGTGAGGGAGCCTCATAGTTTGGGACTCATCCACAATAAACTTATAGTAAAATGGACTGCACGTGTTTACTGCTGGTGCCGCCTTGTTAAGCAAAGGCTGCTGTGAGGCAGCAAAAGTAGAAGGCCCAGGGCTGGTTACACGAGATCACATGTACACACATGTGTGCACCTGTGTGAGGGCAGCACAGGTAGGATTCATGGCGTGCGCAGCCAAAGAACTGCCCTTAGGTAGCCTGGTGCAGAAGGGCCCATGCTGAGTGAGTGGTAACCTGAAGTAGGCCTTATGAGACACATGTAGGGGATAGTCAATGTGCTATACTGCTTTCACTGTAGTGACACATCATTATATGCCAATGGAAATGGGTGGCCTAGAGCGCAACTCCAGTTCGCTATGGTCCACAGACTCCAGAGTTGCACTAATTTACACTGTAACCTGTATGAAAAGAATAATGCAGTAAGTTGTACAGCTTATGGCTCATCCAGAAATATCATCTTTCTCTGACTCAGCTCAGGATTAGGGTCAATTATAGTTCTGTCCAGCTGCAGGAGCAGGGCCTTGCATCAATCAGCCATCTGTCATTCCGTGCCAGGAACCGGGCCTGAGAGGCCCCGGCAGGAATGTCAGAGAGGATGGGTTGAGTCTCTCAGAGCACATGTGGCAGCTAATTCCTGGACAACGCTATGTTGAACAACCCCAGAAGTCTGCAAAGGAAGGTCGGGACAGGGGTGGAGAAGTGATGTGGCATATGTGGATAGGCCAGAGGTGCAGCTCTGCTGAACATTTCCGTCCCCACTTAAAAGGTCTTGCACAGGAGAGGACTCTCTCTGTCTTGGCTGTGCCTTCCTGCAAGACACTGGAACTGAAGATGGGCATCATGGACAACTGGGAAAGAAAAACCCCCTGACTGCCCATTGGAGCAAGGACTTTGCCTCTTAATAACTTCAGACCCAGAGAGGTGCATGCCAGGGCCAGGTAAGCTGGCCCCTTACACCCCCTGAGGATCACTTGGGGGAAAACTGGGATCTGGCTCAAGAAGAAGCACCCAAAATAAAAGGATAGCACAAGGAGTCAGTGAGACTGACTTCCTAACCAAGCCGGGAGCATTGAGGCAAGAAGGCCTGACGAAAGTGCTCTTGGTGGCAAGGACTAACCACCCAGAGCGATTTGACACAATGATCATCCAAAACCGCCCACGGGGGCCCAAGTTATGGCTGCCAGAAGGTCCGCTGCCTTCGACCTTTCTGGAGCAAGCGGCGAAGTGCATGGGGCTCTTGACTGTGCCCCCAGGGTGGGTCAGGGCCCAGGGGCTGCCTCCAAGAAAAAGAGGAGTGCAGAAAGGTGGTGTTGCACTCCTCCCATTGTAATGGGGGGGCCCCGGACCACCATCCCGGGGCCCCTCAGAGATCAGCCGGCTCATGAAAAAAGGGGGGAGTGCTATCATGCAACCCCCAACGCAATAGTGAAGGTGCCCCGGGGAGCACCGTCGAAGATGGAAGTGTGGCACCCAGACCCCATCCTGGAGCCCCACAAAGAAGATGAGCTGGGGACACTGTCACACCCCCGCGAAGATGGCTGCTTGCTTTGGGTGGGGCCAGCAGCCAAAGTAAATCTCTGTAGCACTCCCCCTGAAGGCCCTGGCAAAGGAGGGGGCCCAGGACCAATCCCTGGGTCCCCAGAGCCGCTAGAAGGATGAGGAGTGCCACTGCACTCCACTGTGTGGCCTGCCTCCTCCCGCTCCTAGTGTCTATATCTGGCAGGGCCACTGCACACGTCTGCCCACAGGACCAGGCAGACTGAACTGAGGCTGCCGGCTCCCACAGCAGCCTGTGAGCACTGCTCACCCGGGGAGCCGTCGAGAATAGCCGGGGGGGCTCCCTGACCTTAAACGAGGCAGCATGACATGGGGTGTCCAAGTGGGACCAGTCACCCCAAGAGAAAGCAGGTCACGGCACGAAGTTGCATGAGAAGGAAAATGAAAAGAAAGGCTAAGTGGCTCTCACTGGCACAGTGGGAGAGCCACTGATAAAATATGCGTGCCCCAGAGGGCACACCACATAATTGCTTAAGAAGCACAACGTTTTTTGCCCCTTCTCAGCTTGAAGATGGGGTCACCACCAACGGAAAACCAGTGGGTATGGGGAGCTGCAGGAGCAGCTCAGCTTCCCCCCAACAGAACGTTTTGTGTCTTGACTTGAAAATGATAACCCCCCAAGGATTTCAACATGTTTTTAACAAAGTCCCAGCTGGAACCTTTGTTGCAGGGTGGTGTAACTGCACCCGCTAGGGATGAAGATGGCTGAATGTGATAACAACAGGATTGTTATAATGGTAAACACCCTCTAGGGGTGAAATACTATAATTTCAGGTGTTTTTACGCTAATGGAGTCATTTAGGGACTATGGATAAAATGGTAGCACGTTATGCTAAATGTGTTAAAAATGTTATAATACTCTCTAGGGGTAAAATATGGTATTACATTCTGATTAACAACCAAGTGATGCCCTCTGGGGACTGTGCCAACTGTGCATCATTTTTATGTTGAGTAATTCAATAGGGATTATGATGAACCTTGGCGCACACCCTTTAGGGGTGTGGGTAGACTGCGTAGATCATGCTGAGAGTAATCCTAGCAACGCCAGCCTGCTGAGACATGTTCCTTGTTGATGTTTATTTGAGTAATGAGTCTGACAGCCACCAGTGATCAAAGTAGGTGTACTTTATTGCCAGTATCACATGCTCTCACTCCCAAGTTACAGTCAAATATTGCATAAGACTACAAGGGAATATTCTTCATGTAGGTTTTTGGTATAAGTCTCTCCTTGGGAGAGGCAGGAATGATTACGTAATGTCATAATACAAGTAATTCCATCAAGTTCTGTATATTTGTAAATTTTTGTGTAGTATTGAGAAGTGTGTGTGTGTAATAAATGTACGCTTGCTTTACCTAAAGAAAAAGCACAGACTGGACAGTCATTCATTGAGTGTTATTCTTGTGTGCTCTATAATGGTGATTACTAGCCCACACCACCCCAGTAAGCCTTGCACTTCTCTGCAATGCTACCGTATGAGCACTCATGGCTCGCTGCGCTCACGAGGGATGGGGCTGGTTGAGGGGGTGGGTGAAAATGTAATAAAAAAATGTAAAAAAAAAAAAAAACGTACCTGATCCGCTGCTCCGCTCTTTCTCCCGCCACATCAGGCACAGGCTCCCAGCCTGCCTTGTGGCCAATCCTGATGCTGCTGAGAATAGCGTCAGGAGTGTCTGGGAGTGCCCAGCCAGGGCACTCCCAGGCAGACTGGGAGCCTGTGCCTGCTCTCTCCAGCCCCGCAACACAGTGCTGGGCTGGAGAGAGCCTACGGCACATGTGTGTTTGGCTGGCCTGAGATGGCTGGCCAATGCCTCGCCCCTTTAACAAATGAAATGATAATAAACATAGTTTATTATCATTTCATTTGTTAAAGGATTTGCAGCGGCTGCTGCTGGCGGGGGTGATGCTCCTCCGCCCTAATGGAGGAGCGACCACTGCCTATGAGAGTCAAGCGCTACAATGGGGTGTTTGGTTCCCAGTGGTGGTCGAGTGCGGATCCAGTACTTGTGCAGGCCACTCTCAACTATTGACGCACTCTCCAGCAGGAATGGAGTAGCATAGATGGGCGTATAAGGGCACAGAATGGAGTGGCATAGATCGGCATAGAGTAGAGTGGTGTAGAGTAGAATGGATTGTCATAGAGTGGCATGGAGTGGTGTTGAGTGGAATGGTGTAGAGTGGCATAGAGTAGAGTGTCTTAGAGTGCAGTGGTGTACAGTGGGTTGGCATAGAGGAAAGTGATGCAAACTAGAGTGATGTGGAATAGAGTGAATTGAATACAAAGGTGTAGATTAGAGTGGGGTAGTGTAGAGAGGAGAGGTGTAGAATAGACTGGAGTGACAGAGTGGAGCAGTGCTGGGTAGAGTGACATATAGTGGTGTAAAACAGAGTGGAGTGGTGTAGAGAAGAGTGACGTAAAGTGGAGTGGCGTGAAGTGGCGTGGAGTGGAATGGCATAGGGTGGCATGAGCGGCATAGAGTGAAGTGGCATAGAGTGGTTGTAGGGTAGAGTGGTTTCCACTAAAGTGGCATACAGTGTAAAGTTATGTGAAGGGGATTTATAGAGCACATAGCTGCCCGGGAAAAGGGCTTCCGAGCTCTAAAGCACTGTCCCACAAGTACAGCACACATCATACCAAAAAAGAACCTATATTGAAAATAGCCAAGTCTTTTGCTGCTTTCTGAAACTCAAATGGTTCTGAGTTTTCGTTAATTGTAGGGGAAAACTTTTCAATAAGACCGGTGCCAAAGCTCAAAAAGAGCATCCTCCGGATCTCGTTCTTTTAATCCATGGAATCATGGCCTGATTTGAGTCGGCTGAATGAAGGATGCTCGTGAGCAGATGAGTGTCGACAAGAAATTGGCTTCTTGCACATTCATGATCTTATGAGCAATGCACAAGGCTCTGAACTGTGTGCATTTCTCAATAGGCAACCAATGGAGTTTGCGGAAGAGCCCAGCAACAGAACAGAAATTGGGGAGGGAAAAGAGTAGTCTGGCAAATGCATTCTGGACAATCTGAAGTCTATTTGCGATGGATCTTCTGGCACGCAGATCAAGAATACTGCAGTAGTCCAGACATGACATAGAATCAATCACCGAAAGTCTGAGTGGAAGAAGCTAATGACTGTTTTAAGGCATCTCATGAAACCCAAGCCCAGCTAGTGTTCTGAATTGGGACTCAAAGGACAGCATATCATTTTGTTATAGAAAATTTAGACTTTGGAGTGGGCCCTAATCCCTATGGCTACCAATGGTTTCCTCAAGTCTGAGTATAGTTCCCCAGAAGGAGGGTCTCAGTTTTGTTGGCATTTAACTTTAAGCAGTTGTCTTGAATTCAGGTTGCAAAAGCAATCATACATTTTGGGAAATTTACTATACCCTACGTCATGTCTGCTGACAGAGAGACAGTAAGATACATGTCATCAGCATATTGAAATCAATGAGAACCTGAAGGACTTAGCTACCCAAATCACCTAACCTGAATTTTGAAAAGGGTAGGACTTAAGGCAGAGCCTTGGGGGATACCATGTTCCTACATTCTTTGTGAGAATGTAGAAGGGCAGGGACTGTCACTTGGAAACCCAGATGCTTAAAATGGAGGTGAACCGCATCAAGGCCTTGCCACGTGCCCCAATTTCATGGAGCCACCTTGTAAGCACCTTATGTGATACCGTATCCAAGATGGCACTTAGGTCTAAAAGGATGAACTGCATTCTTCTGCAGCACTATGTAGACCCCCCTCATCGCCAAGATAGTGGATTCCATACTGGGGGAAGGTCTAAAGTCATTCTGAGAAATGTCTGAGATTTGATTCTCCTCTAGGAATGTAGTCAGGTGACATGTATCTCCACTACTTTGGATAGAAAAGGTAGTAAGGAGATAGGCAATAATTGTTTGGTTGTGGAGTGGCATAGAGTGGAGTGGAGTAGGGTGTCATAGATAGGAGTAGCATAAAGTTGTGTGATGTGGGGTGGCATACAGTGCAGTGGCCTACAGTAGAGTGGGATGGCATAGAGTGGAGTGGCATAGAGTAGAGTAGAGTGACATAGAGTAGGGTGAAGTGAAATAGAGTGGAGTGGCATAGAGTTGAGTGGAGTGGCATAGAGTAGAGGGGAGTGGCATATAGTAAAGGGGGTGTGAAGTTGTGTAAACCGGAGTATAGTGGCTTATAGTAGAGTGGCATAGAGTAGGGTGGAGTGATGCATAGTGAAGAGGCGTAGAGTAGAGAATAGTGAAGTGGTGTAGAGTGGCATATAGTGGCGTGGAGTGGTATAGAGTGGAATGGCATAGAATGCCATAGAGTACAGTCACTTAGAGTACAGTGGTGTAGACTGGAGTGTTGTAGAGTCTAGTTGAGTGTTGTAGAGTAGAGTGGCATAGGGTAGAGTAGCATGGACCGGAGTGGCATAGAGTGGAGTGGCATAGAGTAGAGTGACATAGAGTGGAGTGGTGTGAAGTGGTGTACAGTCGAGTGCAGTGGAATGAAATTGATTAGAGTGGTGTGGCAAGGCATAGAGTGGAGTGGCGTAGAGAAGCATAGAGCACAGTGTCTATGAGTATAGTGGCTTTCAGTGGAGTGGCATACAGTACAGTGAAGTGGTCTAGAGTGGCATGGAGTGGCATAGTGTGAAGTCACATGGAGCAGAGTGGTTATAGTGGAATGGAATAGAGAGGCACAGAGTGGAGTGCATAGAGTGACAGAGTGATGCAGAATAGAGTGGCAGAGAGTAGATTGGAGTGGCATGGACTGGCTTAGAGTGGAGTCACGTAGAGTGGATTGGAGTGGCATTGAGGGACATGGAGTGGCATACGGTGGTGTAGAGTATAGTGGTGTAAAGTGGCATAGAGTGGACTGGTATGGAGTAGAGTAGCATAGAGTTGTATAGAGTGGAGAGGTGTAGAATTGATTGGAGAGGAATGAGTAGAGTAGAGCTTTGCCTGTAACCTCTCAGAATCTGGGCCCCTGTGTCAGCAGCAGGAAGCAAGGAATGTGAATTATGCTTGATATTTGTGCAATCACCATGCAAAGTTGTGCCAGAAAATAATTTCCTGGCCTACCAATGGCACATTGGGCCCCATTATGACCCTGGCAGACACTAGACCGCCAGGGTCGTGGTCGGATGGCGGTCTGACCGTTACATTACGACTGTGGTGAAAGTGCCACAGTCGGACCCCCGGCACCACCAGGTTGCTGCCAATCTACAGCCTGACGGTCTTGGTGGTTGTAATGTGCCAGGGTAGCACTTTTTGCAGCACTGCCCTAGGGATTACAAGTCCCCTTTCCGCCAGCCTTTGCATGGTAGGTGGAAAGGGAGTGCGGGGCCCCATGGTGCCCCTGCGCTGCCCATGTGCTTGACATGGGCAGTGCAGGGGCCCCCATGGACAGCCCTGGAGCGCTTTCCACTGCCCGAATTATGGGCAGTGGAAAGTGCAACGGGTGCTGCTGCACCCACCGCACCGCCCTATTGGCGCCGGCTCGCTTGTGAGCTGGCATCAATGTTAAGGCTCTGTTCACCGCAGGGCCGGCGGGCAGAAACGCTGTTTCCGCCAGCCGGCCCTGTGGTGAACTCTTTATAGGGCGGGGATGTTCAGACCGCAATGGCAGTCTACCGGCGGTTTGAGGGCCATTATGTTCTGTTTGTGTAATAAACTGTGACCAGAATACTCTGCAATGTGTCTCGTGTCTGCTACAACAGTTCTTGAAGTGGCTAAGGTGGAAGTGTATGGCACTACAGGCAGAGTGTGCCGGTTATGGACCATATGTGGCTAAAGTGGAAGTGTATGGCAGTATGGCCATAGGGTGCAGGTAATTGACCATCCCCTCTCCCAGCCACAAACAGCCTTTCACACAGCAAGGCTGACAATATATATAAACAGGTGTCACCGAGATTCCCTCCCTGTTCTCTGCACTAGTGGTCTGGATGAATAAGAATATTTTACGGGGATATTCTGGATATGTTGTCCCATAAGGAAACAGAGCGCTACACATAGCAACAACATACATATAGTGTGAAGGACATCCATGTACGTTTACAATGAGAACTTAAGCCATTATAATTGAGAACTGCACACAAAACCATAATGACATAAAGCAGAAGGGAAAGAGCGAGGGATGACATTTCTGAAAGCAGGTAGCGACAAATTGTTCCTTCACAATAAGAGAGTTATAATCATTTCGTGCTTGCAAGGGGGCGATGGAGGGAACATGAGCTTGATGCCGTCAGACCGGGTTAGCGCTTGCTACCCCAGATTGCCTGTTTTCTGCTGTGGTGGACTGCTTGGTAACCCATAATGTAATCATTTGAGATTCTGAGCTTTTCAAATTAGGAATGAATGTGTCTTCTGCTGCTCTTAATGAGGTTGTTTTATTCATTATGCGTGAATATGATGCAGAATGAGTTTCCAAAGAAAAAAATAATTGTTAAAAAAGATGTTGTGCCCTCTGGTTTGATTGTCAAAAATGTTGTAAAGTCGTGGAAGTAAAGTGGTGGAGGGTGCGGGGTGCTCACAAAAGTTTAACTTCTGATATCCCTAAGAATTTAATGAAATGATTGGCACCACTTACTACGTCAACTCTGAATTCACAATGTGGAAGTAAAAAACAAAATAGGTTAAAGAATCATTTGTTCCTTGAGGACCTGCTGCTAAACTACACTGGCAGCCATCAGGAAACAGCTTCAGAGTAACAGCTCATGCAGTTCATGGGCCCTGAGGGAAGATGGCAGAGCCAATTAGGCATGCATTCCTTGAGACATAAAAGTAGTGCAGGCGGAACAGGTAACCAGTGTTGAGGGGGCTTTGATCTCTTCACCTTCCCTCCTCTACTTTACCTTTCTTGTGACCCAGGAGCTGAAAGATTTAGTGAACAGCAAGGCAACCAGACTGCTGAGTGGGACAAGAAAACAAACAAGGCCACAGGAGTATATGTATGTGGCGCACCCCTGACTCTTTGTGTAGTCTGTAGTCTGGTGTGTGTGATTATTCCTTTTGGTGTGCTTGTTTTGCTTCTGTGTATGTTTGGATGAATATGGCTGGATTCATTCAATCTAGGGTGAGTGTGCGCTACAGATTTGTGCTTGCAATAAAAAACATAACTTAATATTCACAAGATGGGCCAATGTGTTGTGTGTAGGCAGGCTACACAGAGCAAATAAGACACAGAAGGCAGCTTTACGCATATGCAGCCATTACCACTCACTCTTGAATTTGCATGCAGCTGATGGCTCATCTGCCAGCGAAAATAATGGTCTGGATGAATGCAGGGGATAGCAAGCACCACACAACCCTTGCCACGCTATAAAAATGTTTATATTTTTATATGGATAGCTAGACAGATGCAGGCAGATAGATAGATAGATAGATAGATAGATAGATAGATAGATAGATAGATAGATAGATAGATAGATAGATAGATAGATAGACAGACATATGCAGTGATAGGGAAGTTATGCTTAGGATTGGTTGTAGCACTGAAAAAGACACTGCAGTCAATCAGTTATGGCTATCTCTGCAATCAATGACTTACAAAACAGCCAAGCAAACCATAACTTGCACATCAAATGCAATGTTCATGACTTCATCCTTGATGGAACTGTATGCAATTATAAAAATCAAAAATGGTGTCTCAGTTTAGAACCTACATCGCATTACTTTTCACACTATCAATGAAACACCATGAGTATAATAATATTTATTAGTTGATCTGTGTGCTGTTATTTAATGACTTATTTGTATAAGTATTGTGAGGTTAGAAAGAATTACATTTGAAGTTCAGGTTATGGTACGCATGTGTGTGGTGCGAATTATGGATTGTGAGGCCATTTTTGGTTTTAATATATATATATACATACAGTCATATGCATACATTGTGCTATACTAGCATAAAATGAGGATGGTGCTTTTGGTGGTGATTTTGATTTTCCAAGACTACATATGTTCTCCGGTTGATTCTCCAGTATGTATAGTAACATATACACCAGAGTATCAACTGGAGAGCCTACGTAGTCTTTGAATTTAATTTTAATGGGCACAAATTCTCCAGCACAATAACACTGCTAGACTAGTACTCTTTGAAAATAATGAGTCCTCCTATTTTTCTACTTCAGGAACATAAGAGTACAGGGGTGCTTCTGTGAATGTCATCTGAGACAGCATCTCCGATGACGATCCTGGAAGGAAAGTTACTTGAGCCATTGGCTGGTGTGAATGTGCAATCAATTCCAGGGTGGAATGCAGACATGCAAGAGTTTGATAAAAACCCAGAAATGGACATTTATGGGCTTTACCAAACTTATAAGGTAAATCGTGTCTTGGATTGATCACTTCCCACTACTTGGGAGGGTTCTACTACTGCAAGTTGCTCCACACTCGAGTCAGAGAAATCTGCAGTAGTAAATTAATTTATGCCCACCAGAAATCTTTTGTGAACTTCTAGCAGGTATAGAGTAGACAATGTTGGCCCTTAATTTAGATTTCCTACCAAAAATATAGTTGTGAGAATAGTCATGAATCTTATGGGCATATACTGAATGCCACTATATGTTTGATTGACAAGTATTCTCCAGTACAATAAATGAAGTAGACAAGAATCCCTGTGACAAAAGGCACTAAAGAAAAGTCCTCTGATTTGTAGTGGAAGTGCTAAATCTTCTCCAGTGGATTCAGCACTTTCCGTACAAATCTGAAGATTTTCCCTTTAACGTCCATCTCTGAATCAGCCATATGCCTGGTAGGAAGTTGGAAAATTTTACCTGGTGTCTCCGAACTATAACAGTGGGTGCTTAGGGTGAAGCTTCAGGAAGAGAAGGAGTATAATAGGAATTCCTGCAAAGACCCAGTTCAGGGCCTCTAGCAGAGAAGAAATACAGAGCAGGGGTTAGGGACTGGTCATAGGTGCTGGAAAAGTAGTGGTGCGGGCGGTGCTGTGGCAGCCCCACTATAATCCTGCTGAGGTTCCAAAAGTAAATGAGCAATAAAAAAATTACCCTGAAATAGAGGTCCAGTTCCATGCTTTGCCTTCTGACAAATTGTTACTTATTCTTTAAATATACAGATTGGTGTTTAAGGTTTCTTTTAACTACAAAGTGAGAGAATTTTCTAATGTGAACTATGTGACAATTTTGCTGAGTGTAAGCAGAAAGGCTGTAAGATGTTATACAGCATAAAGTGATCTGTATAAATATTTCAAAATATATGAACAGTTAGAAAACACAAATGTAGCACTTTCTTTTGTAATTCTGAACTGTTGGAAACAAACAAAAACAGTTTACCTGGTAATATGCAAATGATAACTTTTCATTGAAAGCAGATTTCCCCACATTATCATTTGTGGGCTTTATGGTGTTTTCAGTAAAACGTCATGTCTGTGCAAATTTTGTGATCTATTCAATGAAAAATGCACTGTCAGTAAATGACAGTGCACTACCACACCATGCTTTAGTAATGCATTTGCAACAGTGTTCTGCAAAATGCAGGGGGAATTTGTGATTTCAACAATTCCTCCTCTATGAGAATGGTTTTATTGCTCACACCCCCTTCTCTGTTTAGTGCTACACATCACACCCTTATTCCTCTTCTGCTGAATGGCTGTGGCTCATTTGCTACACTTTTAGTGACCTAGCACTGATGGCAGCACCCCCACTCTGAAAATTGTTCCAGCACCACTGGTTCCGGATGTCCATGAATAGACTCTGGGAAACCTACTTACTTATTCACTTATCAATAGAAACTGGGTTTCAGATCCCCAAGCACAGAAACAAGGTACCCCAGACATGATTAATGAATGAGTGGTTGAGGGGGAAGCTGCTATATGGACAATTATTACGAAATGGCTAATGGAAAGCTTAAAGGAGGGAGAAGAGCTTGTGATGGCCAGCATTCCAAAATACTGAGTGTGATTCTTGCAGTCAGATCCTGTGCCAAATGCCAACCGCAGGGGAGGTCTTAGTGGAACTACTTGAGGTGACGGTACGTGGACTTCTAGGCATAGGTCCCGGCTGTGCGTTGGGTAGTACTATGGGGCATATTTCTACTCTGTTTGCGCCGGAATTGTGTGTTTTTTTTTGCCTCAGCCTGACTTGCCCCATTTTTTGGCGCCCAAGCTCCATATCCCCCTACGCCGGCGCTGCCTGGTGTACGTCGTTTTTTTTCACGCACACCAGGCAGCGCCGGCGGCTAACGCCGGCTTACGTCATTGATTAAATACTGCGCCCGCATGGCGCTTCAGAATAGCGTTAGCCGGCGCTAATTTTTTTTACGCAAAACTGCGTTAGCGCAGTTTTGCGTCAAAAAGTAGAAATATGGCCCCATATTTTTGGAGCAAGTTTTAAGTCTGCAGGGGGATCCTCTGGTGGCGGTTCCATCATCTAGCTATCCTTGTGTCCAAAAAACTCCACTGATGGATTTTCACCACATTTAGCTGGGCCTTAATGTGTATGTGTACATGCGGGTGTCTGTAAATGACTTTTTTTTAAATATCCTAGTGTAATGAGAGACTGAGAAAACATGTCGTTCTTGCTAACATGCATTTTCCTAACTCAACAGTTGTTCTGCTCTGGTCACCAAGACCTTTATAGTGAACAATGTCCTTCCAGTGCCTTGATGAAAAGAAAACACGCGTTCTATTAGGAGCAGCTGAACACCTTGGGAAAGGCGACACACTCTTGCGCCCAGCAATTAATGCTGCTTCCTCCATTACTCATTACTGCTTCTCCTTAATCACCGCAGCCAGTCAAGGGAACAGCTTCCATAATGTGTGAGGCATAAACGGAAGGGCTCCAGGGACCATGGAAGGGGGCATCAGAGGTCAGAGTTAGCACAGATAGTAGTCAGTGTCCGAATCACAAAGGGGATACCAATAACATTCGCTCCTTTAGAGTTACTTCTATGTTTGCAGCGCATTCATGACTTTCTTAGAATTTACAAAGAACTGCATAAGTAATCTTAATACTCTATGGCAGATACTTGTTTTCAAAAGTACTTACATGAATAGCCATTTACAAGTACGAAAATGTAGTAAGAATGCACTTCTGCGTGTATCAATATGATGAATAAGAGGTTTAACCTTTTATTGGTTTCAACTTAGGGAAGAGGTTTTTCCTCATCTAAAATTCCTTCCCTGCTCTTACACCAAATTTGGGGTGTTGTGTCCTGCCTTGAGGAGAATAAAGGTCCAACCGTTTCGATAGTTTCAATCTATTTGGCAAAAGTTTTCTAATCATCAGAAAGCTGTGAACTTGTAGTGTTCTCTGTCTTTTGCCCGTGCCTCCACCCTGGAAAGCCCATAATCGAATTCTGCGAGGACCTTAATCTGAACTCCACTCAGGTTTAGAATGAGGCCATACTGACTTCATTGCAACTGTGCGTAATTCTACTGAAGTGGTTAAAGACCAATCTTTCCTAATTTTTTTGTAATTGTAATCGTATTTATATAGCGCTTACTACCCCTGACGAGGCGTCGAAGCGCTTTTCGATGAGTAGCACGCTACTCCGGTACCCAACAAGAATTAGTGATGGATTAGTATAATTTAATAAGGAGTAGAGTTTTAGTATTATTATGAGTTAATTTGAGTTGCGGATATGAGAGTTTGTTAGTTAGATTGACTGGAGTAATGGAGGGGTGGAGGAGGAATGAAATCCAGAAGTGTTAATTGGGAGTTTATTCTTCATTTACTCAATCCAAAGGCTTGAGATGAATAAAAGGGGAGCGGAGGGGAAAGAGGATGTGGAAGGGTTAGGGAGAGCATAGTAGCAGGGTGAGATGAATGCAGGAAAATTTAGTAGGGTTGTGTGGGAGGTCACAGAGGTAGAGTGAGGTTTGGTGAGTTAGATGTGGAGGTGGAGGGAAGAGCTTAGGCAGAGATATTTAGGAGATGAAAGTGGTCGAAGGGATTTGGGATGAGTCCGAGTGAGAATGGAGGATAGTTTGATAGAGACATGACATAAGAGTGATGAGTAGATAAGTGTGATAAAAAGAGAGCAGAAATTCATAGATATCTAGTATAACAACCCAAAAAAAAAAAAAAACAGGAGCCATGCAATGATCCACAAACATGCCAGGCACAGAAACAACATATACACATACATACACATATATATATATATTTATACACACACACACATGAATACACACACATATGCACATACAATACATAATTAGAATCATGGGTAAAAAATACTTAGTCAGACAGGTTTAAAAGAGTGTGTGTGTATTTTATTGTTATTGGTTTAGTTTCTGTAAAAAGAGCATCGTGGCCTTCCCAACCGGAGTATTTTCTACGAGTATGTCAGTAAGCGTTACCTACAGGTGCTGGTGTCTCCAGCAGAGGAAGATAGAACCCGTGCGTCTCAGTCAGATACAGATTACGCTCCAGTACATCATCAGTTCACCTCCAGGATGGATTCTAGATCTTTTTCTGCTATGGGATCTCTGAGCGCACAGCCTTGCTTTATCTTTGCCAAGCCCAAGAGTTAGGGTGGCTTGTCCTTTCCAGAAGCTGAGCTTCAACTGCGGCACCTGCTACGATTATATTTGTAAGTGCTTCCTTTGAGGTTTAGTTTCTGTAAAATGAGCATTGTGGTCTACGAGTATGTCAGTAAGCGTAACCTAGCATGTTTTATACGCCCCGTTTATATTGTACACTAAGGGTACGTGATGGGCCATGGGGTAAAAAAACGTCTCCAGCAACCTTGTGTGCCTTTGGCAATGTGATTGTTACTAGTGCGTCTTTGTGGAGATGTCCTTGTGCTTCTGAGCATCAACAACGCACCACCGGAATCGGCGGTAAACGCATTGGGGTCGTTTTGGAAAGCTGTCCATCATCCTGGTAAAAGGCAGGAATTCCTTTACCTACTTCGAGGATGGACGGGGCGTGGCTCAGCGGGCAGAGCTTACAGGTGCTTTATAAAGGGAGAACCTTCTACTCTGTGTCTCCAGCAGAGGAAGATATAACCCGCGCGTCACAGTCAGATACAGATTACGCTCCAGTACATTATCAGTTCACCTCCAGGAAGGATTCTAGATCTTTTTCTGCTATGGGATCTCTGAGCGCACAGGCTTGCTTTATCTTTGCCAAGCCCAAGAGTTAGGGTGGCTTGTCCTTTCCAGAAGCTGAGCTTCAACTGCGGAACCTGCTACGTTTATATTTCTAAGTGCTTCCTTTGAGGTTTAGTTTCTGTAAAATGAGCATCGTGCTCTACCCAACCGGAGTATTTTCTACGAGTATGTCAGTAGGCGTTACCTAGCATGTTTTATACGCCCCGTTTATATTGTACACTAAGGGTACGTGATGGGCCACGGGGTAAAACGTCTCCAGCAACCTTGTGTGCCTTTGGCAATATGATTGTTACTAGTGCGTCTTTGTGGAGATGTCCTCGTGCTTCTGCGCATCAACAACGCACCACCTGAATCGGCGGTAAACGCAGTGGGGTCGTTTTGGAAAGCTGTCCATCATCGTGGTAAAAGGCGGGAATTCCTTTACCTACTTCCAGGGTGGACGGGGCGTGGCTCAGCGGGCGGAGCTTACAGGTGCTTTATAAAGGGAGAACCTTCTACTCTGTGTCTCCAGCAGAGGAAGAAGGAACCCGCGCGTCACAGTCAGATACAGATTACGCTCCAGTACATCATCAGTTCACCTCCAGGATGGATTCTAGATCTTTTTCTGCTATGGGATCTCTGAGCGCACAGCCTTGCTTTATCTTTGCCAAGCCCAAGAGTTAGGGAGGCTTGTCCTTTCCAGAGCTGAGCTTCAACTGCGGCACCTGCTACGATTATATTTGTAAGTGCTTCCTTTGAGGTTTAGTTTCTGTAAAATGAGCATCGTGGCCTACCCAACCGGAGTATTTTCTATGAGTATGTCAGTAAGCATAACCTAGCATGTTTTATACGCCCTGTTTATATTGTACACTAAGGGTACGTGATGGGCCACGGGGTAAACGTCTCCAGCAACCTTGTGTTCCTTTGGCAATATGAGTTTTACTAGTGCGTCTTTGTGGAGATGTCCTCGTGCTTCTGAGCATCAACAACGCACCACCGGAATCGGCGGTAAACGCATTGGGGTCGTTTTGGAAAGCTGTCCATTATCCTGGTAAAAGGCGGGAATTCCTTTACCTACTTCGAGGGTGGACGGGGCGTTGCTCAGCAGGCGGAGCTTATAGGTGCTTTATAAAGGGAGAACCTTCTACTCTGTGTCTCCAGCAGAGGAAGATAGAACCCGAGCGTCACAGTCAGATACAGATTACGCTCCAGTACATCATCAGTTCACCTCCAGGAAGGATTCTAGATCTTTTTCTGCTATGGGATCTCTGAGCGCACAGCCTTGCTTTATCTTTGCCAAGCCCAAGAGTTAGGGTGGCTTGTCCTTTCCAGAAGCTGAGCTTCAACTGTGGCACCTGCTACGTTTATATTTCTAAGTGCTTTCTGTTGAGGTTTAGTTTCTGTAAAATGAGCATTGTGGTCTACCCAACCGGAGTATTTTCTACGAGTATGTCAGTAAGCGTTACCTATCATGTTTTATACGCCCTGTTTATATTGTACACTAGGGGTACGTGATGGGCCACGGGGTAAAACGTTTCCAGCAACCTTGTGTGCCTTTGGCAATGTTATTGTTACTAGTGCGTCTTTGTGGAGATGTCCTCGTGCTTCTGCGTATCAACAACGCACCACCTGAATCGGCGGTAAACGCAGTGGGGTCGTTTTGGAAAGCTGTCCATCATCCTGGTAAAAGGCGGGAATTCCTTTACCTACTTCGAGGGTGGACGGGGCGTGGCTCAGCGGGCGGAGCTTACAGGTGCTTTATGAAGGGAGAACCTTCTACTCTGTGTCTCCAGGAGAGGAAGATAGAACCCGCGCGTCACAGTCAGATACAGATTACGCTCCAGTACATCATCAGTTCACCTCCAGGATGGATTCTAGATCTTTTTCTGCTATGGGATCTCTGAGCGCACAGCCTTGCTTTATCTTTGCCAAGCCCAAGAGTTAGGGAGGCTTGTCCTTTCCAGAGCTGAGCTTCAACTGCGGCACCTGCTACGATTATATTTGTAAGTGCTTCCTTTGAGGTTTAGTTTCTGTAAAATGAGCATCGTGGCCTACCCAACCGGAGTATTTTCTACGAGTATGTCAGTAAGCATAACCTAGCATGTTTTATACGCCCTGTTTATATTGTACACTAAGGGTACGTGATGGGCCACGGGGTAAACGTCTCCAGCAACCTTGTGTTCCTTTGGCAATATGAGTTTTACTAGTGCGTCTTTGTGGAGATGTCCTCGTGCTTCTGAGCATCAACAACGCACCACCGGAATCGGCGGTAAACGCATTGGGGTCGTTTTGGAAAGCTGTCCATTATCCTGGTAAAAGGCGGGAATTCCTTTACCTACTTCGAGGGTGGACGGGGCGTTGCTCAGCAGGCGGAGCTTATAGGTGCTTTATAAAGGGAGAACCTTCTACTCTGTGTCTCCAGCAGAGGAAGATAGAACCCGAGCGTCACAGTCAGATACAGATTACGCTCCAGTACATCATCAGTTCACCTCCAGGAAGGATTCTAGATCTTTTTCTGCTATGGGATCTCTGAGCGCACAGCCTTGCTTTATCTTTGCCAAGCCCAAGAGTTAGGGTGGCTTGTCCTTTCCAGAAGCTGAGCTTCAACTGTGGCACCTGCTACGTTTATATTTCTAAGTGCTTTCTGTTGAGGTTTAGTTTCTGTAAAATGAGCATTGTGGTCTACCCAACCGGAGTATTTTCTACGAGTATGTCAGTAAGCGTTACCTATCATGTTTTATACGCCCTGTTTATATTGTACACTAGGGGTACGTGATGGGCCACGGGGTAAAACGTTTCCAGCAACCTTGTGTGCCTTTGGCAATGTTATTGTTACTAGTGCGTCTTTGTGGAGATGTCCTCGTGCTTCTGCGTATCAACAACGCACCACCTGAATCGGCGGTAAACGCAGTGGGGTCGTTTTGGAAAGCTGTCCATCATCCTGGTAAAAGGCGGGAATTCCTTTACCTACTTCGAGGGTGGACGGGGCGTGGCTCAGCGGGCGGAGCTTACAGGTGCTTTATGAAGGGAGAACCTTCTACTCTGTGTCTCCAGGAGAGGAAGATAGAACCCGCGCGTCACAGTCAGATACAGATTACGCTCCAGTACATCATCAGTTCACCTCCAGGAAGGATTCTAGATCTTTTCTGATATGGGATCTCTGAGTGCACAGCCGTGCTTTATCTTTGCCAAGCCCAAGAGTTAGGGTGGCTTGTCCTTTCCAGAAGCTGAGCTTTAACTGCGGCACCTGCTACGTTTATATTGTACACTAGGGGTACGTGATGGGCCACGGGGTAAACGTCTCCAGCAACCTTGTGTGCCTTTGGCAATGTTATTGTTACTAGTGCGTCTTTGTGGAGATGTCCTCGTGCTTCTGCGCATCAACAACGCACCACGTGAATCGGCGGTAAACGCAGTGGGGTCGTTTTGGAAAGCTGTCCATCATCCTGGTAAAAGGCGGGAATTCCTTTACCTACTTCGAGGGTGGACGGGGCGTGGCTCAGCGGGCGGAGCTTACAGGTGCTTTATAAAGGGAGAACCTTCTACTCTGTGTCTCCAGCAGAGGAAGATAGAACCCGCGCGTCACAGTCAGATACAGATTACGCTCCAGTACATCATCAGTTCACCTCCAGGATGGATTCTAGATCTTTTTCTGCTATGGGATCTCTGAGCGCACAGCCTTGCTTTATCTTTGCCAAGCCCAAGAGTTAGGGAGGCTTGTCCTTTCCAGAAGCTGAGCTTCAACTGCGGCACCTGCTACGATTATATTTGTAAGTGCTTCCTTTGAGGTTTAGTTTCTGTAAAATGAGCATCGTGGCCTACCCAACCGGAGTATTTTCTACGAGTATGTCAGTAAGCGTAACCTAGCATGTTTTATACGCCCCGTTTATATTGTACACTAAGGGTACGTGATGGGCCACGGGGTAAACGTCTCCAGCAACCTTGTGTTCCTTTGGCAATATGATTGTTACTAGTGCGTCTTTGTGGAGATGTCCTCGTGCTTCTGAGCATCAACAACGCACCACCGGAATCGGCGGTAAACGCATTGGGGTCGTTTTGGAAAGCTGTCCATCATCCTGGTAAAAGGCGGGAATTCCTTTACCTACTTCGAGGGTGGACGGGGCGTTGCTCAGCGGGCGGAGCTTATAGGTGCTTTATAAAGGGAGAACCTTCTACTTTGTGTCTCCAGCAGAGGAAGATAGAACCCGAGCGTCACAGTCAGATACAGATTACGCTCCAGTACATCATCAGTTCACCTCCAGGAAGGATTCTAGATCTTTTTCTGCTATGGGATCTCTGAGCGCATAGCCTTGCTTTAGTTTCCAAAGAAACTATAAATAAATAGAAATATACATATAATCTGAAAAAAATAATTATCCACATAGGCATATTCAGTTCATAGTTGTTTGAAAAAGGTGGTTATGAAGGAAAGAGCCAACTCTTGAGTAGTTTCCTGAAAACAAGAAAGTTATCTGTGGCTCTTATAGTTGGGGGTAATGAATTCCATAGTTTGGCTGCTTGGACGGAGAAGGATGTACCACCTACAGTCTTTTTCTTGTATGGTGGTGTTCTTAGGCGGGGTGCCAGTCTTGAGCGGAGGGTTCTTTGTTGGATGTATTTGGTAATTTTCTTTCTGATGAAAAGCGGTCCTCTTCCATGTATAGCTTTGTGGGTGATACAAAGCAGCTTGAAAGTGCATCTTCTGGCAACGGGTAACCAGTGTAGTGCTCTCAAGGCAGGGGAGATGTGGGCTTGCGGCTTTATAGGTAATAGTATCCTGGCTGCGGAATTCTGGATACGTTGTAGTTTTTTCATAACAGATAGAGATGATCCATGGTAGAGGCTATTGGCATAATCCAGTTTGGATAATACAAGTGAGATAGTAGCTTGCACCTTGTGTGGAAATCCGAGGTGAGGGAAAATGCGTCGTAAAGTCTTTAAGGTGATGAAGCTTGTGCGTGCTAATTTGTCTACTTGGGCATTCATAGTTAGTTTGGAATCCATGGTGATTCCTAGGTTTTTCACTTCCTTGGATAATTGAGGAGGTGGTCCGAGATCGTCAGGCCAGACGCACAGAGGGTCATAATGTTTCCAGTCTCCACATATGAGTATTTCAGTTTTGGAGGTATTTAGTTTGAGATAGCTCCAGGTCATCCACTGATCAACGGCTCTGAGGCAACTGAAGATTTGAGAGTTTTCAATGTTTTTGGGGTCTTCTAATTGAAGTAGTATTTGTGTGTCATCTGCATAGTTGTAGCATGTGAGATGGAAATCATTGATCAGTTCTGGTAAAGATATCATGTAGATGTTAAAAAGCAAAGGTGAGATGATTGACCCTTGGGGGACCCCTGTTTTTGTGAGGTAGGGTTCGGATGAGAAGGGGGGTGAGTGGATGATATTTGCTCTTTTTGGAGATAGGAAGTAATCCAGTCGAGCGCAATCCCTTGTATGCCGGCTTCGTGGAGTCTTTGAGTTAGGGTGTCATGGTCAACCGTATCAAAGGCAGCTGAGAGGTCCAAGAGAAGTAGTGCAGCAACTCCATTTCGGTCAACTGTGTTTTTAAGATCGTCCCAGATTGCCATGAGTGCCGATTCAGTGCTTCTTCCTGGGCGGAATCCAGTTTGGAAGTCTGAAAGTATAGAATTGTCTTCAATGAATTGTGACATCTGGGCGAATGCTGCTCTTTCTATCAATTTGCCCAGGAAAGGTCCATTTGTGATAGGTCTGTAGTTGTTGGGGTCTTGCGGGTCTAGATTTGTTTTCTTTAATAATAGTCGTATGTATGCCTTTTTCAGGTCTGTAGGAAAAGTTCCTGAAGTTAACGAGTTGTTGATGATTCTTCTTACAGGTGTGGCAGCGGAAGTAGATAGTAGGATGTTCTTGAAGATCTGTGGTGGGCAAGGGTCAGAAGGGCAACCAGAAGGTCTGCTTGCTTTGACCAAATCCATAAATTCATCCTGGGATATTTGTTTGAAGGACTGTAGAGGTTGGGATGGTTTATTCTTAAAGGGTATTTTAGTAAAGGGGTTGGTGCTGATGGTTTTCTTCTGTTTTAAATAGGAGTCCAATGTGTCTGCCTTGGTTGTGTAGTGAGTTGCCAATTTGTTTGTGAAATCTTGAGTGGTGGGATGGCTTCCTTCCATGCATGTGGGTTTTCGAAATTCATTGAGAATTTTGTAAAATTCCTTGGTTGTAGATTGAGCATTTAGAATTCTGTCTGAGTAGTATCTTTTTTTAGCTTTTTTGATTGATGATTTGTATATCCTGTTAAGTTTGTGTAGCTGCAGTTTGTCTTGACTGTTGTTTGTTTTGAGCCAGGTCCGCTGCAACTTTCTGATTTGTTTCTTTATCTTTTTAAGTTCTGTGTTTCTCCAAGGTGTTGGTTTTCTTTTGTCATGTTTAGTTTTTCTGAGTGGTATTAGGACATCAAAAGCTTCCTGTAGCCACTCATAAAGTTTAGGTACAGAATTGATTGTATCTAGATCTGTGTTTTCTGTTAGTTGTGTTTCTAAGTGATCCAAATTGAGTTTTCTCCATGGTCGATAGGTGTATGTATGTAAGTGGTTGTGGGGTGTGTTGATTTGTGGAGTTGTCTGTCGGAAAGTTATGAGATGGTGGTCTGACCAGGTGGTTGGTGTGATGCTATGAATAGTAACAAGTTCAGGCTTAGCAAAAATGACATCTAGGATGTGACCAGCGATGTGTGTGGGATTATGTACAATCTGATGTAGATTCAATGAGAGTAGGCCAGTGGTGATAGCTTTTGGATGGGGCATATTGGGTTTGTCAAACCAAATGTTTAGATCCCCAAGAATGCATAGATTGGAGTATAGTGTAATAAGGTTTGAGACTATGTCAAGAAAGGCATCTGGGAAAGTGGAGTTGTTAGGTGGAGGTCTGTAAAGGAGGAGAAAGTTACAGGTGGAAGTTGGAGTAGGGTGGCATCTGGTAAGGAGGGCTTCACAACCTTGTATGGAGATGTTGTCTGTTTTTCTGAGGTTTATTGCCTGTTTGAATATAATAGCTAGTCCACCTCCTCTCTTGCCTATACGGTTTTGTGTGATGGTTTGATAGCCTGGAGGAAGGGCTTCGTGCAATACTGGTGCCATGTCATCTCCCAACCAGTTTTCTGTAATGAATAGTAAGTCAGGTTGTGTGTCTGTGAGAAGGTCGTAGATGTGGTGCTTGTTTTTTTAGAGTGATCGAGCATTTATGAGCTGGCAGTTTAGATAGGGTGTGTTAGTGGTAGTGTTGTTTTGTTTAGTAGAAGGGTAAGTAGTATAATGTGAGCTTGAAGCAGGAGTGTTGCTAGTTGTGTTAACTGTTTGAGGCTCACAATAGTCTTGCTTTTCAACATAGTGTTCCTCTTCCAGCAGGTTAAGGAGGCATTTTGTTGGGTCTGTGTGTGTGGGTGGTGAACTTGGTGGCTGAGAGAGCCATGAGGAGTGTAGTGTTTTTTGTAGGGTAGTTTTATTATGAAACAAACAAGGGGATGCGAGGTTGCTATGAGTGGCATGTTTTTTATTTTGTTTGCGTTTGTTTAGTGTGGATGGAGTATGGGTTAGGGGTGGTGGAGGAGCATGTGGATCATGATGTAAGGCTCTAAATTGTGCAATGGAGGAGAGGCGACTGAATGAAGGTTGCTGGGATGGGGTGCTTGTGGTAGGTGTTTGAGAAGAGTGGGGGGGGTAGGGGTGGAGATAGGGTGGAATTTGTATCCTTTGTGTAGTCTTGGGGGTGAGAGTGGGTATGATGATGAGTGTAATGTAAGTTTGTGTTGCTTTGATGTGCTGATGTTTGTGGTTGGTATTGTTTTTGTGGAATAATGAGAGGGGCTATTGGTGTAGTTGTTTTTGGTGAGGGACTTGTATGTGAGTTAGTGCTGTTAAGTGGAATTTGAGTGTTAGATGGGGTGTTGATGTCTTTTGGAGATGAATGTATGAGGTGTATATGAGGTGATGGATGTGTGTCAGGGAGATAAGTATTAGTTGAGATGACCGGAAGAGGTAATATGTGTGGTGGAGTGAAATGTGGGGATTGTATGGTTGTGTGTAATTGGTGAGCAGAGGGGAAGAGTGTGTGTAGATGATGTTTATGAAGGCAGGGTTTTGGCATTGTTATGAGTTCAGGCGGTCTGTGTGAAGCGAACAGCGGATAGTGTTTTTGGTTAGTATGTGTAGAGAGTGTGTATCTGGGAGACTGAAACTGAGAGAATTGTATGTTGTAGTTTTGTATTGTGTGGGCGGTGGCAGGTAGTGTTAGTGGGAGGGGACAGAGGAGTGTTTGCTGTGAGTATGAAGGTGTTTGACTGTAGTAGTTATGGGGTGTATGTGTATATGTGTTGTATGTAGGGTATTGTGTTGGGTGGTGGGGCAATGCAATATGTCTGTGGTCAGTTTGTGATGCATGAGTTGGATATCTTTGCAGATAATGTGTTTGCATGTTGAGGGATGTGTTGGGGTAGAAACCATTCCTGGTGGAATGAGAATTGGGCAGCATTTTTGGTCCTAGTCCCTAGTCCCTACCTGTCCCGAACAGGCCCAAACAGGCAACTGCCCTTTTCCTCTCCGCCCGGGCTCAGACGCCCTGAATCCTAGCCTTTTATAGCCCTACTGGCCAATAAGAAGCTGGTCCTAACCCTAGCCAATCCGATTTTAAACCCTGATTTAGCCTATTAATGGGAGACCCAGCCCTAATCATCAGTCACAGCCCTATTTCCTGACCCCCAATCACAGCCCCAGCCCTAGAACCAACAGCCAATCAGAATCCCAGCCCTATCCACCAATCATAGCCCTAGAACCAACAGCCAATCAGAATCCCAGCCCTATCCACCAATCATAGCCCTAGAACCAACAGCCAATCAGAATCCCAGCCCTATCCACCAATCATAGCCCTAGAACCAACAGCCAATCAGAATCCTAGCCCTATCCACCAATCATAAATGCATCCCTGGAGCTAGCAACCAATGAAACACCATCTCCCAAAAAACAATCACAACAGCATATGCAACAACCACGAGGAACCTATATAAGGAGCAAGTTAACTAAAAGTCCAGTCCCTGTGGCCTGGGGGGAGGCTACTGCTGCTCTATTCAGTATCTCCTTGGATACAGACAGGCTGAATCCACACTTCCAAGCTAGCAGAGTCTACTTTTCAGGTAAGGGGGAGATTGTTTAAGAGACAAGCACTGCAATAGTTCTGGGCGCACACTCTAAAATCGGGCTTTTTTAAGGCAAAAAATACAGGGGGGCAGACAGCTTTTAAGAACAATTTAAATCACACAAACAGATTAAAAACAGTCTCCTAAAAACCACACTCTGAAAGATCTATGAAGTCTTTTTACTAAGAATAGGGGTGAAAAAAGGGGGGCAGAGGGGGGAAAAAAGGTGGGGGGGGGAGCCACAAACTAGCAAGGGAATTCACACAGTCACAGCAAAAAACGATTTTGAAACAAACACCACTTTAAAAGAGGCTAGGCTGCCTGAAAACACAGAGAGTCCACAGTAAAACAAACACTTTTTGAACAATTAATACTATTTGACTAGAAAAAATCTTTGGGCTCCTTACCTAGGTCTCTTTGCAATCCTTGAACACTGGGCTGTATCGGGACACAGGAGAGATGCACAGAGGAACACAAAATGGAGGTGCCTGTCTTTGGCCTTCCCTCCACAAACTTAAGGAGCCAGAGCAGGTGGGGGGGGGGCGGGTCTCAGGTGCAGCAGAGACTCAGGGAGCCAATCAGCTAAGTCCAGTCCCTGGGGCCTGGGGGGAGGCTACTGCTGCTCTATTCAGTATCTCCTTGGATACAGACAGGCTGAATCCACACTTCCAAGCTAGCAGAGTCTACTTTTCAGGTAAGGGGGAGATTGTTTAAGAGACAAACACTGCAATAGTTCTGGGCGCACACTCTAAAATCGGGCTTTTTTAAGGCAAAAAATACAGGGGGGCAGACAGCTTTTAAGCACAATTTAAATCACACAAACAGATTAAAAACAGTCTCCTAAAAAACACACTCTGAAAGATCTATGTAGTCTTTTTACTAAGAATAGGGGTGAAAAAAGGGGGGCAGAGGGGGGGGAAAGAAGAGGGGGGGGGGGAGCCACAAACTAGCAAGGGAATTCACACAGTCACAGCAAAAACGATTTTGAAACAAACACCACTTTAAAAGAGGCTAGGCTGCCTGAAAACACAGAGAGTCCACAGTAAAACAAACACTTTTTGAACAATTAATACTATTTGACTAGAAAAAATCTTTGGGCTCCTTACCTAGGTCTCTTTGCAATCCTTGAACACTGGGCTGTATCAGGACACAGGAGAGATGCACATAGGAACACAAAATGGAGGTGCCTGTCTTTGGCCTTCCCTCCACAAACTTAAGGAGCCAGAGCAGGTGGGGGGGGGCGGGTCTCAGGTGCAGCAGAGACTCAGGGAGCCAATCAGCTAAGTCCAGTCCCTGGGGCCTGGGGGGAGGCTACTGCTGCTCTATTCAGTATCTCCTTGGATACAGACAGGCTAAATCCACACTTCCAAGCTAGCAGAGTCTACTTTTCAGGTAAGGGGGAGATTGTTTAAGAGACAAACACTGCAATAGTTCTGGGCGCACACTCTAAAATCGGGCTTTTTTAAGACAAAAAATACAGGGGGGCAGACAGCTTTTAAGCACAATTTAAATCACATAAACAGATTAAAAACAGTCTCCTAAAAACCACACTCTGAAAGATCTATGTAGTCTTTTTACTAAGAATAGGGGTGAAAAAAGGGGGGCAGGGGGGGGGCGGGAAAAGGGGGGGGGAAGCCACAAACTAGCAAGGGAATTCACACAGTCACAGCAAAAAGTATTTTGAAACAAACACCACTTTAAAAGAGGCTAGGCTGCCTGAAAACACAGAGAGTCCACAGTAAAACAAACACTTTTTGAACAATTAATACTATTTGACTAGAAAAAATCTTTGGGCTCCTTACCTAGGTCTCTTTGCAATCCTTGAACACTGGGCTGTATCAGGACACAGGAGAGATGCACAGAGGAACACAAAATGGAGGTGCCTGTCTTTGGCCTTCCCTCCACAAACTTAAGGAGCCAGAGCAGGTGGGGGGGCAGGTCTCAGGTGCAGCAGAGACTCAGGGAGCCAATCAGCTAAGTCCAGTCCCTGGGGCCTTGGGGGAGGCTACTGCTGCTCTATTCAGTATCTCCTTGGATACAGACAGGCTGAATCCACACTTCCAAGCTAGCAGAGTCTACTTTTCAGGTAAGGGGGAGATTGTTTAAGAGACAAACACTGCAATAGTTCTGGGCGCACACTCTAAAATTGGGCTTTTTTAAGGCAAAAAATACAGGGGGGCAGACAGCTTTTAAGCACAATTTAAATAACACAAACAGATTAAAAACAGTCTCCTAAAAACCACACTCTGAAAGATCTATGTAGTCTTTTTACTAAGAATAGGGGTGAAAAAAGGGGGGCAGAGGGGGGGGGGGGGGGGGGAAAGGGGGGGGGAGCCACAAACTAGCAAGGGAATTCACACAGTCACAGCAAAAACGATTTTGAAACAAACACCACTTTAAAAGAGGCTAGGCTGCCTGAAAACACAGAGAGTCCACAGTAAAACAAACACTTTTTGAACAATTAATACTATTTGACTAGAAAAAATCTTTGGGCTCCTTACATAGGTCTCTTTGCAATCCTTGAACACTGGGCTGTATCAGGACACAGGAGAGATGCACAGAGGAACACAAAATGGAGGTGCCTGTCTTTGGCCTTCCCTCCACAAACTTAAGGAGCCAGAGCAGGTGGGGGGGGCGGGTCTCAGGTGCAGCAGAGACTCAGGGAGCCAATCAGCTAAGTCCAGTCCCTGGGGCCTGGGGGGAGGCTACTGCTGCTCTATTCAGTATCTCCTTGGATACAGACAGGCTGAATCCACACTTCCAAGCTAGCAGAGTCTACTTTTCAGGTAAGGGGGAGATTGTTTAAGAGACAAACACTGCAATAGTTCTGGGCGCACACTCTAAAATCGGGCTTTTTTAAGGCAAAAAATACAGGGGGGCAGACAGCTTTTAAGCACAATTTAAAATCACACAAACAGATTAAAAACAGTCTCCTAAAAACCACACTCTGAAAGATCTATGTAGTCTTTTTACTAAGAATAGGGGTGAAAAAAGGGGGGCAGAGGGGGGGGAAAAAGGGGGGGGGGAGCCACAAACTAGCAAGGGAATTCACACAGTCACAGCAAAAACGATTTTGAAACAAACACCACGTTAAAAGAGGCTAGGCTGCCTGAAAACACAGAGAGTCCACAGTAAAACAAACACTTTTTGAACAATTAATACTATTTGACTAGAAAAAATCTTTGGGCTCCTTACCTAGGTCTCTTTGCAATCCTTGAACACTGGGCTGTATCAGGACACAGGAGAGATGCACAGAGGAACACAAAATGGAGGTGCCTGTCTTTGGCCTTCCCTCCACAAACTTAAGGAGCCAGAGCAGGTGGGGGGGGGCGGGTCTCAGGTGCAGCAGAGACTCAGGGAGCCAATCAGCTAAGTCCAGTCCCTTGGGCCTGGGGGGAGGCTACTGCTGCTCTATTCAGTATCTCCTTGGATACAGACAGGCTGAATCCACACTTCCAAGCTAGCAGAGTCTACTTTTCAGGTAAGGGGGAGATTGTTTAAGAGACAAACACTGCAATAGTTCTGGGCGCACACTCTAAAATCGGGCTTTTTTAAGGCAAAAAATACAGGGGGGCAGACAGCTTTTAAGCACAATTTAAATCACACAAACAGATTAAAAACAGTCTCCTAAAAACCACACTCTGAAAGATCTATGTAGTCTTTTTACTAAGAATAGGGGTGAAAAAAGGGGGGCAGAGGGGGGGAAAAAAAGGGGGGGGGGGAGCCACAAACTAGCAAGGGAATTCACACAGTCACAGCAAAAACGATTTTGAAACAAACACCACTTTAAAAGAGGCTAGGCTGCCTGAAAACACAGAGAGTCCACAGTAAAACAAACACTTTTTGAACAATTAATACTATTTGACTAGAAAAAATCTTTGGGCTCCTTACCTAGGTCTCTTTGAAATCCTTGAACACTGGGCTGTATCAGGACACAGGAGAGATGCACAGAGGAACACAAAATGGAGATGCCTGTCTTTGGCCTTCCCTCCACAAACTTAAGGAGCCAGAGCAGGTGGGGGGCAGGTCTCAGGTGCAGCAGAGACTCAGGGAGCCAATCAGCTAAGTCCAGTCCCTGGGGCCTGGGGGGAGGCTACTGCTGCTCTATTCAGTATCTCCTTGGATACAGACAGGCTGAATCCACACTTCCAAGCTAGCAAAGTCTACTTTTCAGGTAAGGGGGAGATTGTTTAAGAGACAAACACTGCAATAATTCTGGGCGCACACTCTAAAATCGGGCTTTTTTAAGGCAATAAATACAGGGGGGCAGACAGCTTTTAAGCACAATTTAAATAACACAAACAGATTAAAAACAGTCTCCTAAAAACCACACTCTGAAAGATCTATGTAGTCTTTTTACTAAGAATAGGGGTGAAAAAAGGGGGGCAGAGGGGGGGAAAAAAAGGGGGGGGGGAGCCACAAACTAGCAAGGGAATTCACACAGTCACAGCAAAAACGATTTTGAAACAAACACCACTTTAAAAGAGGCTAGGCTGCCTGAAAACACAGAGAGTCCACAGTAAAACAAACACTTTTTGAACAATTAATACTATTTGACTAGAAAAAATCTTTGGGCTCCTTACCTAGGTCTCTTTGCAATCCTTGAACACTGGGCTGTATCAGGACACAGGAGAGATGCACAGAGGAACACAAAATGGAGGTGCCTGTCTTTGGCCTTCCCTCCACAAACTTAAGGAGCCAGAGCAGGTGGGGGGGGCGGGTCTCAGGTGCAGCAGAGACTCAGGGAGCCAATCAGCTAAGTCCAGTCCCTGGGGCCTGGGGGGAGGCTACTGCTGCTCTATTCAGTATCTCCTTGGATACAGACAGGCTGAATCCACACTTCCAAGCTAGCAGAGTCTACTTTTCAGGTAAGGGGGAGATTGTTTAAGAGACAAACACTGCAATAGTTCTGGGCGCACACTCTAAAATCGGGCTTTTTTAAGGCAAAAAATACAGGGGGGCAGACAGCTTTTAAGCACAATTTAAATCACACAAACAGATTAAAAACAGTCTCCTAAAACCACACTCTGAAAGATCTATGTAGTCTTTTTTACTAAGAATAGGGGTGAAAAAGGGGGGCAGAGGGGGGGAAAAAAGGGAGGGGGGGAGCCACAAACTAGCAAGGGAATTCACACAGTCACAGCAAAAACGATTTTGAAACAAACACCACTTTAAAAGAGGCTAGGCTGCCTGAAACCACAGAGAGTCCACAGTAAAACAAACACTTTTTGAACAATTAATACTATTTGACTAGAAAATATCTTTGGGCTCCTTACCTAGGTCTCTTTGCAATCCTTGAACACTGGGCTGTATCAGGACACAGGAGAGATGCACAGAGGAACACAAAATGGAGGTGCCTGTCTTTGGCCTTCCCTCCACAAACTTAAGGAGCCAGAGCAGGTGGGGGGGGCGGGTCTCAGGTGCAGCAGAGACTCAGGGAGCCAATCAGCTAAGTCCAGTCCCTGGGGCCTGGGGGGAGGCTACTGCTGCTCTATTCAGTATCTCCTTGGATACAGACAGGCTGAATCCACACTTCCAAGCTAGCAGAGTCTACTTTTCAGGTAAGGGGGAGATTGTTTAAGAGACAAACACTGCAATAGTTCTGGGCGCACACTCTAAAATCTGGCTTTTTTAAGGCAAAAAATACAGGGGGGCAGACAGCTTTTAAGCAGAATTTAAATCACACAAACAAATTAAAAACAGTCTCCTAAAACCACACTCTGAAAGATCTATGTAGTCTTTTTACTAAGAATAGGGGTGAAAAAAGGGGGGCAGAGGGGGGAAAAAAGGGGGGGGGGGGAGCCACAAACTAGCAAGGGAATTCACACAGTCACAGCAAAAACGATTTTGAAACAAACACCACTTTAAAAGAGGCTAGGCTGCCTGAAAACACAGAGAGTCCACAGTAAAACAAACACTTTTTGAACAATTAATACTATTTGACTAGAAAAAATCTTTGGGCTCCTTACCTAGGTCTCTTTGCAATCCTTGAACACTGGGCTGTATCAGGACACAGGAGAGATGCACAGAGGAACACAAAATGGAGGTGCCTGTCTTTGGCCTTCCCTCCACCTGTGAATCAGGAGAAGCATTTTGCTGTTTGTGAATTGGCATGGCTATTTCCGAATTGAAAGCGCCCGTTTAAGCTCACTTACTGCCTCTTTGCACCTCCGAATTGATCTAAACATGGGCCAATATTTCAACTTTCCCAAATGCAATTAGTTGTATGAATTTTCTTCATTGCAAAAACTGTGAACTGATTCCTTTGAAGACAATCCCATGCTTTACCAGGTAAGACACGGAGCTACAGCGAACTGAATTGATTTTCGGAGGATCACACACTTTGAACAAGTCATGAAATCAAGGCTCAAACTTAAGGGCCAGGCATGGTGGCGATCATTATGAAGGTGGTGACAAAGGGGTATTTCCCAAAGATCACAGATGACGCAGCTGACAACCTCTTTCGGTAAACTGTTACTCTTGGCACTGAAGCCCGAGTTGACTTCACCATCTCAACCAACCCTCATAAACATCAGTCAACGCTGGTCTTCCATGGCTTCAGTGTGGGAAGGCCTGCCACCTCCGACACTGATTTTTTCCTTGCTAGTAACTGCCTTGGAAAGCATGGTGGTTGCAAGCAGAAACAAGCACTCTCAAAGTCAACAGGTCTCGCTGTGGAGACCTATTGGCTCTGCCAATGCTTTTTTATGCTTTAAAGCACTGGCACATCAATGCTTTACAGCATTAGCGAAAGGAAACAGACAAAACGTAAAACCCAAAGATGTGGCTGTGTCATTTAGTAGACGTGTGCATCAAGTAGGTGTTTTTTTTCATTTGCTGATCCGTTAATGTAAATAAACATGAATATGGAAATGAAGTACAGCAATTAGTGCTTTTATTTACAAAGTGCGAAAAAAAGTAAAATAAAATAAAAAATAGGACCACAGTGTGGAGGGGCAATAGAAGAGTAGGTTGGGGAAGCAGGTTGGGGGGAACGGTAAGGGAAAAGAAGCACTATAATGGAGGGAGCAACAAGGAGGTTGGTGGAGAGTCAAACCAGGGAGGAAACACAAGGGCAAAGGGAGAAGCACAATGGCGAAAGACACATGGCGATTGGAGAAGTGAAGCCCACAGGCGAGAGAGCACAACATGGAGTGTGGGGGTGAGACGCATACAAAGGAGATAACTAGAAAACTCATAGAGTGCTTAAGCAAAATGAACAAAAAATGGAAGGAAAGAAGTAAAGAGGCTATGCTTTATGGGAGGTACAAAAACAAGATGGACAAGTCAAGCCATCGAATTAGAACCAAGCATAAGCAAATGAGAATGACAACAAAGCAAGCCAGTTGTAAGCAATGGGCAGGCTTTAAGGCCCTCATTACAACCCTGGCGGTCAGTGAAAAAGTGGCGGTAATACCACAAACAGGCCGGCGGTAATTACCTCCAAATTATGACCACGGCGGAAACAGCTCAGACGGGCAACCACTTTGACACACCGACCGCCAGGGCGGAAACAACAGGCACCATGGTGGTAACTGCCTACACCTATGGCAGAAGACAATGTTCCACCCACTGTATTAAGACATGCCAATCTGCCACCTTTTCCGGGGCGGTACCAACGACATCAAAAGCCTGGTGGAAACACTACACAGAAGGGAAATGACTCACCTGTGGAGACTCAGGGAAGAACCACGCCGCCATGGAGCCCAAGTTGCATGTCTTCCCAATGCTCTTCTACATGCTGCTCCACTACGAACACAAACGACTGCGAAGACGACCACGGTGAGTACAGCCACCCAGCACACAGGGGAGGGGGGGAGGAAAAAGAGAATGGTACACACACACAACACGCAACACCCCCACCCCCAACACCATACACACAAGCAGATGCAGTAACATAACATATTGACCCCGTGCCCCTCAGGAATAATGCAAGGACAACACCAATAGATTAAAGTGAGTGTAATAAGATAAATATAGTAGGAATACATGCATCCAAATCAAAACGTACAGGGCCACATCACAAAGTCCAAGGCCCCACCTCACTCCTGCAACAACACGGATAGAACACTGCAGGGGCATCAGGTCGAAAATAGCCAGGCACCTCAGGGGGACGGGGAACGGGGGCACCTCTGCTGGAAGATGGTACAACGCCACTGGTTCTGGAGGGGGCAACATGCCCATTACTCTATCCTGGGGAGAGCAAGGCCACAGTCTCTCAAGTGGGTGACTTGCCCACATGCTCTGGACGGGACAACATGCCCTGTGCTTGGTCCTGGGAGTGCAAGGCCACAGTCTCTCGAGTGGGTGACTTGCCCACTGGCTCTGGAGGGGGCAACATTCCCTGTGCTTGGTCCTGGTGAGTGCAAGGCCACCGTCTCTCGATTGGGTGACTTGCCCACTGGCTGTGGAGGTGCCAACATGCCCATTGCTCTGTCCTGGGGAGTGCAAGGCCACAGTCTCTCAAGTGGATGTCTTCTCCACTTCTTCAGGAGGGGGCACAATGCTTGCAGTGAGCTTCATCATGGTGAGGATGGGGTGAGTGGATGTCTTCTCCATTAGTTCTGGAGGGGGCATCATGCCTAGGGAGCTTCATCCTGGGAAGGATGGGGTAAGTGGATTTCTTCTTCACTGGTTCTGGAGGGGGCATCGTGCCCTGTGTTGAAGATCTTGGGGAGTGCAAGGTCACAGTCTCTCAGCTGGGTGTCATACCCACAGGATTAGCAGAGGCCCGGCTACACAATAGCCCATGGACGCAGGACTACACACTGTCAGCCGGCGGTGATGGCTGTTCAGTGGTGGCAGCGGTGGTGCTGCTGTAGCTGCTGGTAGTGGTGGGGGGAGGCTCCAGCCAATTCCCTGTAGCCTCGGATGGCAGCCCACTGGGGCTGCTGCTGGTGGTGGTGCTGGTGGTGTTGCTGGTGGTGGTGATGATGGTGGTGGTGGGGGGAGGCTCCAGCCCATCCCCTGCAGCCTCGGACAGCTGCCCACTGTGGCTGCTGCTGGTGGTGGTGTGGGGGAGGCTCCAGCCCATCCCCTGCAGCCTCGGATGGCTGCCCACTGGGGCTGCTGCTGCTAGTGGTGGTGCTGGTAGCGGTGCTGCTGGTGGTGGTGGGGGGAGGCTCCAGCCCATCCCCTGCAGCCTTGGACGGCTGCCCACTGGGGCTGCTGCTGATGGTGGTGCTGGTGTCAGTGCTGCCGGTGGTGGTGGGGGGAGGCTCCAGCCCATCCCCTGCAGCCTCGGATGGTGCACCACCATGGTTGGTGGTGGGGACTCCGACTGAGTCCCAGCACCAGGCCCCTTGCCCTTCCTGCCTGCAGCTGGGGATGGCTCCGTGCCCCTTTTGGCAGCAGCTGGGGCTGGCTCCTTGCCCTTCCTTCCTGCAACTGGGGCTGGCTCCTTGCCCTTCCTTCCTGCAGCTGGGGCTGGCTCCTTGCCCTTCCTTCCTGCAGCTGGGGCTGGCTCCTTGCCTTTCCTTGAAGCACTTGGGGCTGGCACCCTTTCCGTCGGGCTGGCTGGTGGCCGGGATCCTTTCCCACCTGGAGTTGCTAGGGACACTACTGTGCCCGTGGGCTGGATGGCTGAGGTGCTTGCCTGGGTTTTGACCACCCTGGCCTGACGTGAGGGTCGGGGGGAGGGGTAGGGAAGAGGACAATGATGGAGAGGAAAAGCTTCTTAGGGACATTGGGGCGGGAAGAGGGAGATGGTTTGGGAGTGGAGGAAGAGGAAGTAGTTGTAGGAGGTGTCAGTCTGCTGTGTTTGGGTGCAGGTGCATGGGCTGGATGCTGTTGTGAGGTGGATGGCTGTTGGGTGTCTGACCGCTTGCGTATGTGTACTTTGGGAGGAGGGGGCACAGACACAGTGGGAGAGGACACAGGGGATGTTTGCATGGATGTGGGGGTGGTAACTGCCAGTGAGGGGTGTGTACTGATAGGTGTACTGGTGATGGTGGTAATGGATGAGGATGTAGTGCATGCACATGTGAGTGGAGATGTTACTGGGAGGGAGGTGGACCAGGAGGAGGAGGGGGCCACAGTGGAGGCAGTGGATGTTGGTATGTCTGCATCTGGATGGTGTTTGTGTGAGTGCTTTTGTTTGCCATGTCCGCTCTTGTGTGTTGTCCTGGGTGCCTGCTCATCTGCCTGTGTGCTTGGGATAGGTTGTGGTTGAGGGGAATGGGATTGGGTGGAGGAAGTTGGAGGGGGGAAGGTGGAAAAAGGGACAATGACTCTCGATTGATCTCTGTTGGGCCGCCAAGCCAGTGTAAATGCCCTCCAGAAATGCATTGGTCTGTTGCATTTGGGCTGCCAGCCCCTGGATGGCATTCACAATGGTTGACTGCCCAACAGAGACGGATCGCAGGAGGTCAATAGCCTCCTCACTCAGGGCAGCAGGGCAAACTGGGGCAGGGCCTGAGGTGCCTGGGGCGAAGGAGATGCCAACCCTCCTGGGGGAGCGGGCACTGGCTACTTGCTGAGGGGCTGCTGGGAAGGCAGTGCTGGTATGGGGGTGTCGGCTGTACCTGTAGATGGGGTGGGCACAGACTTGTCTGCCACCACCAGGGAGCTTCCATCGGAGGAGGTATCACTGTGCGAACTGTCCCCTCCAGTCTCCGCCGTGGTGCTCCCCTTCCTTCCGTTCCACAGGTGCCCTCACCGTCGGTAGATTCGACCTCTTGGGTCCTGTGGGATGCAGCTCCCTCCGTCGCTGGTGCCTCTGCTCCTCCGCCAGATGATGCTAATGCACATAAGGACAGGGTGACAAAACAAAAAGGGGGGGGGAAGAGACAAAGAATACACTTGGTCAATGGCGGCACCAACACCACCGTTGGCGTACACAACACACTCACACACCGGGAACAGCCCTACGCACTAGGCAATGTACTACCAGTCACAATGTTAGTCACCAGCCCATAGACAGGGACACCTAACGCCAATTGCAGCATACCTGAGACCCACAGAGCCCTGCCCAGTAGTGGATTCCTCCTAGCTTGGTTGGAGGACCTTCACAACAGAACCCTGCCCAACATGGGACCTACTCTGCAATGTCAGGGCTGGCCTAAGAGCACCCACAAGGCCCACACCCCCACCCACATACCGCCCACCAGGCATTAGTTGTAATGAAGGGCACTGTACTCACCCCCTTGTTGCTGCTGTGATGTCCCAAGCGTCCATCTAGCTCCAGATGGGCCACCGCCATTATGCGGGCCATCAGGGGGGTCAGGGTTCGACGGACACCCCTTCCTCGTTGGGAAGCCATCCCCAGCTGAGCCTCTGCCGTCTTCCGTACCCAGCGTCTCAGGTCCTCCCACAGTTTCTGACAGTGGGTGCTCCGCCTGCCATAGACCCCCAGGGTCCGCACGTCCTTGGCGATGGCACGCCATATACCCTTCTTTTGATGGGCGCTGACCTGCAGGGAAATACACACAGGGAAAGGTATTAGTCCGACCGTCCTGCCTGTTACACTTATCGCCCACCATGCCCCATCCCATCCCCATTAGCACAGACATGGCCCGGCATACATGCTGCACGCAGCCCAGGGCCCATCCACCAACCCCCCCCACACGAGGCCTTCACATACAGCACTCCATGCATTCATGCCCCATGCATTGTACTCACAGTGTACTCACCTGTTGGTCTGGAGGCCCATACAGCAGTCAGTACTGGGGTAGGACCCCATCCACCAGTTGCTCCAACTCTGCCGAGGTGAAGGCAGGGGCCCATTCCCCAGTCACACGAGCCATGGTCAGTTCCAGACACAGGTCACGGCAGCACATGCAGTGTAGGTCCTCTCCTGTTGAAGGTCGGGTAGTAAGTGAGTGAACAGATAGAAAATGGTGGTCATGTCCGCGGCGGTGCATACCGTCATCACCGTCGTACATCACCATTGGTCACTGTACCCCATAGGGCCCAATGATAACCAATGAGGAGTTGCACGGCGGTTCTCGACCGCCTCCCGCAACGGCGCACAACATCAGCGGAATTACCTCACTTCCACCTGTCCTTCCATACTGGACAGGTGTATGCCATTTCAAGGGGGGTGCAGGCCATGGATCCTAACTGCGTCACAGTACATAAATTCACATTTTGGACCCTATCACACCAAAATAATGCAACAATCACAATATGCATTGAACTGTAGTGGTTACAATGTACAGGGCTGCTCACCCTTTTGCCACATAGATTGCAACTGCTGCGGATGAATAGGAGATGGAGACATCCCCCCGTGTATGGGTGGGTTGCCCTCTGTGGTTGTTATTGCCCTGGCAGCTTGGCCTTGTGTGGGTTGTTATTTGGTGGGCTAGCTGATTCTCTGTGCATGCTGTAGTGATAGGTGTCCATGCATTGGTAGTGCATGCAGGGCTTGGCATTGGGATGAGTGATATGTGATGGTGGGGTGTGTGGGAGGTGGTGGGGTGATGGGAGTGAGGGTATGTGATGGCATGCAGGTAGGGGGGTGATAGTAGTAAAGAGTTGACTTACCAGAGTCCAGTCCTCCTGCTCCTCAGGGTGCATGATTGCCACGACTTGCTCCTCCCATGTAGTTAGTTGTGGGGGAGGAGGTGGGGACCGACCGCCAGTCCTCTGTACAGCGAGATGGTGTCTTGCTGAAATGGAACACACCTTCCCCCGTAGGTCGTTCCACCTCTTCCTGATATCATCCCTTGTTCTGGGGTGCTGTCCCACCGCATTGACCCTGTCCAAGATCCTCTGCCATAGCTCCATCTTCCTAGCAATGGATATCTGCTGCACCTGTGATCCAAATAGCTGTGGCTCTACCCGGATGATTTCCTCCACCATGACCCTTAGCTCCTCCTCAGAGAATGTGGGGTCTCGTTGTGATGCCATGAGTGTAATGTGAGTGGTGTGGGTGAGGGTGTGTAGGGTGATGTGTTGGGGTGTGTGCTGTAAGGTGCGTGGTTGGTGTATAGGTGATGGTGGTATGTGGCTCTGGTTGTGTGAGTGCTCTTGGTGTCTCTGGTGGCAATTGTTTGTAGTCATAAAGGGTTGTGGGTAATGTGGGTAGGTGTTTTATAGTGGTGTGGGTGTGTGGGTGTGCTGTGTGTATTGGTGGCAGGTGTGTGTAGTTTGAATTGTCCTATGTGGTGCTGTTTTGTTTGTGTGTGTGTATTTTAAGCGCGGCGATATGTACTGCCAGTGGTTTACCGCCATTGAATGTCTGCCGTGGTGATTCGTGGGTCATAATGTGATGGGCATAGTTCCGTTGGCGTAACGGTGTGGGTTTTGCTACCCCCAGTTTATCACTGACCTTTGGGCTGGCGGATTTGCGTGTGTGGGTGAATAGTGACGGACTGGTGTGTGTGTGTGTGTGTGTCATAATATGGTTGGTGGATATCCGCGGCGGCGGCAGTATGTTGGCGGCAGTCAGCATGGCAGTAAGTGGAATTTACCGCCAATGTCATAATGAGGGCCTAAGTCTATAGCAGGTTCTTAGAAAGCTGACAATAGGTCTCTTGCAACCACTCGACCTAAAAAACAAAAATAGCCCCATCGCACAGGAGAAATCTCTCATGCTCGAGGATATTCAAGGATATTCAGTTTTATTCAGAAACAAACCAGCTTCCCTATCCACATATCCGTGTGCCAGAAAAATTGAAAAAACATCCTTGCACTGCACTTTTGGCGTAAACACTTCACTGCCATGGAGGGGATGTTTTGAAATGCTGTGCTGGCGAAAGCAGCAACTCGATGGCCACAGTGGCTTGGCTGCCTGCCCACCTGCCGAGTTCTAAATTAGTTCTTTAGTGTTGGGAGGTAACTGAAAATCTTAAATTGTCCAATTTCTGGGGTAGAACTCACATTGCTTTTTTGTGTAATTTGACATTTCTACAATTCCTCTTCTATGAGCATGTTTTATTGCTCACATCCCCTTCTCCGTTTATTTAGTGTAGCTGGCGCTCTAAGACTTCTTTTGATAAGTCAGTAGACCTCTGGTTTCAGCCATAGCATATTTCAAGAGAGACTTTGGCAAAGTAATATATTCTATTTGTACCATGATGTATACAGACACCTGTCTCTGTCAGCATGGTATTCAATTAGGCAGTAATGGGAAGTGAAACTTGTCGTCAGCAATGGCAAGCAAAACACTTTGGCGGTCATTCCTACCTTGGCGGGCGGCGGTCGCTGCCCGCCTGGCGGAAACCGCCAGAAGACCGTACCGCGGTCAAAAGACCGCAGCGGTCATTCTGTCTTTCCCGCTGGGCTGGCGGGTGACCGCCAAAAGGCCGCCCGCCCGCCCAGCGGGAAAGCACCAGCAACGAGGAAGCCGGCTCCGAATGGAGCCGGCGGAGTTGCTGGTGTGCGACGGGTGCAGTTGCACCCGTCGCGATTTTCAGTGTCTGCTAAGCAGACACTGAAAATCAATGTGGGGCCCTGTTAGGGGGCCCCACGACACCCGTTCCCGCCAGCCAGGTTCTGGCGGTGAAAACCGCCAGAACCAGGCTAGCGGGAAGGGGGTCGGAATCCCCATGGCGGTGCTGCTTGCAGCACCGCCGTGGAGGCTTCACAGGGGCAGCGGGAAGCCGGCGGGAAACCGCCGGCTTCCCTTTTCTGACCACGGCTTTACCGCCGCGGTCAGAATAGCCCCAGAAGCACCGCCAGCCTGTTGGCGGTGCTTCCTCCGTCCCCTACCCTGGTGGTCTCGGACCGCCAGGGTAGGAATGACCCCCTTTATCACTTACAGTTTGTTAAATTATTGCAACTTCCATACACAAGTTGCAAGCATCTTATTATAGAAAAAGCATGTCTTATATTGCAGTGGCATTTAGAATCCATAACAATACCCAGCCAGCCCAATTATTTCCTATAAAACTAATCACTTCATACTGACAAAGTTTAATCACTTCGGTTTTACTTTCCTTAATATTGTACCAAACTCAATCAGTAGAGTAACCCTCAGAACATGCACATTTTAATATAATGTCCCTTAAGAATGTGACTCCTACATAAAGTAGCTGTCTTTCCATTGTTACATAATGCATGTCATTTAGGAGTGTGAGAATTAGCAAAGGCCCTTTACTCACATTTTTTTAAAAATATGGACAGTCTGAGAGCAAAACTGTAATCCAAAATGTAGACACCCCAAAATGTTGAACATCCCACAAGTTTACCTCATCCAGTTCTCCCACAGATTGAATTTCTTGTCAAGGCAACCCCTAAATACAAATTAGCAGAGCAAAACATTTCTATTAAGCAATGAGACCCACTCTGTTCTTGAGTTCTTGATCAATAAAAGTTAAAAAGTTTAATTACTAAATTCAAAATAGGCAATACAGAGTCAAAACCATGAAAGCTCTGAGATACAAAGTTAATAGAGTATATACAAATCAGAAGGTTTTCCAGATCCCAAATCAACAGCAAAATCAAAAGGAAGTCGGGCAGCATCCGTAGTAGTATAGGAAAATCTTCTGACTCACCACCAAAATCAAGGGGTTCTTATGCACATTTCTTGCATAACAGATTAGGCAGGCTGAGATCATCGTGGTGCAAGGAAAATAATCATTTATTTAGCAAATCAGAAGACAAGTAAAACATACACATCATTACTTTAACACATAAGCACCATCCTATTTGTGAAAAACGTCTTCAACATCCTCTATGCTAATTTAATACTGAGATGTTCTAACTCCTTTAAGCTTTCTTTATTCGGTTGAACAACCATAAAAGCACATAAAGCAATACAACACAACACAAGTAAACACACATAATGGTCAACCACTTATAAAAGTCAGTTTAAGATAAGAGTATTACAATTGCATTAAAAAACCTAAACAGTTAGTAGATAGCATATGTTGAAAAGTGTAAGAATCGCATTAAGAGCCCAAGAGCAAACAGGAGGTGTATTATAAAATAGGGACAGAACATGTCCTGTGCTCCTATGATGGGACGACATGTGCAGCAGCCAGAGGAGGATGGTGGTAAGTCAGGAAAGGGCCCCGCTGTTGCCAATAACTATAGGCTGCTATGTCAATTCTTTTGCTTTAAATGACAGCTCCAATGGACATTTTTTGGCAACAGCGCAGATGAGAGACACCCTTGTTTCTGTGTGTAGCAGCCAAAGCATTGGGAGATGTTGTCTGCATCCCAACGGGCTGCAGATCAGAATTATCAAACTTTTCCTGTACCGGGTATAGCTGGGAGAGAAAAAGATAAGGTGTGGCAAGGATCCCTCTGCCCGCAGGCATACCCGGCACACAGCATTTTTGTTGGCATTGGATTTCCATTTGGAACAAAAGGATAAAAGTGCTAAGGTGTCATACCAGAACTTAAGATCCAGTTGTCTGGCACAAGGAGTGAGCAGGTAATCAAGGAAAGTCTCAAATTCAGTGTGGGGTTTAATCTCGAGAAAGGCTCTAGAGAAGGAGCCATGATTCTCTTTCCTCATAACTTATTCCCACTTCCAGCCCCAAAACTGTTCTTTGAGTGCTTCCCTAGTGAGTTTTGGGGAATCATTTAGCCCAAACTCACCAAGACTGAGGTCAGTCAGCGTGTCTTTCACTTAGCGTAGTGATACTCAAAGTACGGCCCGGGGGACACTTGCGGCCCTCTTGACCTTTAAATGAGGCCCACTGATCAACAGCAACACCTCGCAGCTGTTCACTCATCTCAGCACTTACATAAAAACATAAACAGGCAAGTATTTTTTTAACGGTTGATTGAAGTTAAAGAAAGGAAGTAACTAGGTCGTCCTGCACCACTTAACTATAAAAACACCTTCATTTTCAAAGCCATCTTGCAGTAAAAGTGTGAAAATATAGTAAGGTCTCTTCAAAATTCAGAGGGTGTATTTCATTAACATGCAGAATCATTTCACTTTAGTACATCATATTATATCAGTGCATTGAGAAGTGATAGTTTTGTAACATTAATTTAGAAACATTCATTCTTCTCCACACACTGACAACATTGCCAATAGTGAACTAAGAGGCACGTCAGTTGTTATTTGCACTCCTATGGTGGCCTGGATTCCTATTACACATGAACAACACCCACCTTACCACCTCCTCCCCTCCAAGACTGCCACTTTGCAGGCATCAGTGTGGCCCTCGTTGCATCACAGACTAAACTTTGCGGCCCCTGAAACAATGCTTGAGAGTACCAATGACTTAGCGTGTCCAATTGATTTTATGGAATTTGTCCAGTGTGACTATTTCTTTAAAAGCATGATAGTAATCACGAAGGGCAGTGTATAGCTTAATCTGTGCCAATAAAGCAGGGGCCCTAGCTGGGCCTTATGGGCCAGTGGTGCAAGGCCCGTGTCCCGTAGTAATGGTAATAAGGATGTACTTTTGATGAGACTAACTAGGGCTCTCAAGAAGTTGTTGTCTGCCACACTCAGCTCAGCCATGCATGTGACACCCCCTCCCGCCATCCTGTTCCTGGCGGGTCTCCCGCCAGGAACAGGATGGCGGTAGGGGGTGCTGCGGGGCCCCTGGAGGCCCCTGCAGTGCCCATGCCCATGGCATGGGCACTGCAGGGGCCCCCGTAAGAGGGCCCCACAAAGTATTTCAGTGTCTGCATAGCAGACACTGAAATACGCGACGGGTGCCACTGCACCCGTCGCACCTTCCCACTACGCCGGCTCCATTCGGAGCCGGCGTCCTCGTGGGAAGGTAGATTTGCCCTGGGCTGGCGGGCGGCCTTTTGGCGGCCGCCCGCCAGCCCAGGGCAAATCCCAAAATACCCTCAGCGGTCTTTAGACTGCGGAGCGGTATTTTGGTGGGGGAACATCGGCGGGCGGCCTCCGCCGCCCGCCGATGTTAGAATCACCCCCATAAAGTCTTAGGATCACAGCGGCCTAGTGCGTTTGTATCAGGGCTCTTTTTTACCTATTCAGACCAGGACGTATTCTTGGTTAGGGTGATTCCCAAGTAATTAAACTCAGTGACTCTATATAGGGGTTGGCCCTCGAGCATAATGGAGCCTCTGAAGGACCTGTGGGGGCTAATGGTCATGAATTTCGTTTTTGAATGATTGATGTCACAAACCTTTCAACAAGCATTTGAAGCCTGCCCGAATTTTGGAGATCAGCAGAGTATCATCTGCAAATAGGAGTAGGGTGATCTTCCTACCCGCTACCCTGGGGGTCGTTCTTGCCATCCTCCAAGTGGGCAACCACGTCATTTAAGTATAGGGAGAACAAGGTTTGGACGAGAAGACACCCCTGGCAGACACCCTCGTAAACTCTTCTCTGTTCTGACTTGTGCATAGGAGTTTTGGTGTAGGCATATGAAGATGCCCAGGAGGTTGGGGGAGACCTGTAGTGTCCTTCAAAGCCTTCCATAATTTGGTGTGGGGGACCAGGTCGAATGCGGTTTAAGGTCCGCAAATACTAGATATGAACGGGGTTTTTCGATTATGACTGTTTTCCAGTAGATAATCATCAACCTAAGTACCTGGTTGATTGTACTTATCTGGTTTCAAAACGCCGCTTGCAAATAAAACAGAGCTTCATGCATGGTCCTCTACTCAGTGGTTAAGCTGGAACAAAATCTGTCTACAAAAGGCCTTTTGTGTTACGTCAATAAGGCTGATCGGCCTGTAGTTCAGGGGAGAGTCCCTTGGGCCCTTCTTGTAGACTGGGAGAATTTCAGTCAATTTCCAGCTATGCAGAGCTTACATCCACTCCAATATAGCTCATTTGCGTATAAGGTCCAGTTCTGAATACTGGATAAGAGAAGACCTGTTGGGTCCCCATCCGACCCGCTGCCTTTTCAGACGCTATGACCTTGATTGCCCTCACAGTATCATTTATCCCAATAGTTAGAGTAATAGAGGGAGCTTGAGACACAAGGTTTGGGGGCCTTTATTATCCTCACCCATCATTGGGGGGAGGTCATAAAGATCTGAAAAGTTTATGCCAAGAGTCCGGGTAAATGGAGTCTGCAAGGTGGGTTGCAATGCTCTACTCCTTGTTTGCTACTAGGTGCCAACATTGTCTGGTGTCTTTGTTATCTGCAGCCTCATATATGTCTTCCCAGAGTTGCGTATCCCATTCGTAGTGTGCTTTTAGTTGAATTGATTATACTGCTTCTAACAAGGCATTAAGGACGATGACAAGCCCTCAACCAAGGGCCTCTCGCAGCTCGGATTTAGCCCTACTACAGTCTTTATTAAACCAGGTACGACCTGGTTTAAAGGTCTTGCTTTTATGTGCATGTTGGCGTGTGAAGCATTCTTCCAGGGTGCTACATAAGGTTTCATGTATGGAATTGCCGACTGCCTATCTTACAAGAAAAGTGAGCTATCTAGCTCACAGATAGCATGGAGTGAGGCCCTGTTCATGTTGTCCCTAAGATCAGACTGGCCTTCTACTTTGGCCCATTTTATCCTACTCCCATTGTTGGAAGGTAATAAATCTGTGGCAAGAGAGAGGAGATGCATGTTGGCTGCCTGCAGATATCACTCAAAGAGCAATGTAGGGCATTGTGGATGCTACTGAATCTGGATAGCACATTCATGTCCACAACAGTGCTCTGGAGAAAGATGGCAATCAGTATGTAATCTATCCTGCTTGGGGAGCCAGTGCGATCAAAAGTGTGCATTGCAGTTTGGTTGGATAGGGTACGACCATTACATGCCCCCAGCCCAAACGTTAGTGTGAAAGATAATAGCGGGAATGCTGCATCTGTCCAGCACTTCACAGGGGCAGAATTTGTGGGCAGGATGCCCCAAACCTCATCATCTGTGTTAAAGAAGAAAGAAAGTAAGCCCAACATACCCAGTGCCAGCCAGGAAGCCCCAGGTAAGGGCCCCCCCAGTGGCACACCCCACACATACACTTACCTGAAAATTACCTGGGATGGGCTCCCTCCTCCTGTAGTGTCCCTGTGGTATGGGTGGTGGTGATGCTGGGGGTTGGGGTGGGCATCCTTGTGCCCATTCCATGGTGTTTCCCCATGGACTTGGTCCTACCAGCACATTAAAGTCTGATCTGACCAGTTGTTAAATTATGATGCTAACGGGCTCAGCACCAATATTTAGGCCTGCCTCCTAGTTGTGGATTGTTTCTGCGTTGGGTGTTAAATATGGTGCTTGGGGCTAGTGACATTTTTAGGAAGGGAACGCCTACCTTGCATCTCATTGATGCAAGGTAGGTTGACCCGTCCTAGAAATGGCACTAACTCCAATATTAGGATACTAGACAGGTCTCGCATAAAAATATAAATATGGCGTTAAGTTAGCACCGCTTTACCGTCAAGATAAATGACGCTATTTCAGCGCTAACTCTCCTCTAATATGGGCCCTAATGAGTTGAGTGTAACAAAAAGATTCCTATGTGTGGCAAGGTGATGAATAGCCTGTGTTTCACTGTCCCCCTAATCCCACAATTATAGATGTTGTCGATGTAAAAAGTGTGGGACTCCTCCCCTGTAACCATGGTGCCTTGAATGTCATGATAATTGTTATCAAGTGGACGAAGTTTCATATTAAGGGAAGAATGAACCCAGATATAGAGGCCACCCCATGGGCATCCCTTTCCAGTGTAGCGTGTGACGATGAAAAAACACATAACCTGACCTAAAAAGAGGATCAATGCTCCAGGTTTCCTGCAAAAGGCATACATTGAACTGATCTAAAAGGACACCCAATCAAGGTCGTTGAGCTTTGATCTGACACCTGCCACATTCCAGGATTTCAAATTGATTATAGTAGGATTCTTAATATGGGTATCAGGATGGGGGTTCATAAGTGTTAGGGTCTCAGTAATTTCACTATGAGCCAGTCTCTTTAGGTCATAAACCGGTTGCCATGTCTCACTGGGAGCTCCAGTGCCCCGATGGAACCTAGGTGGGGTGTGCTTCCCAGTCAGTCCAGGTGGGTTTAATTTAAACTAGATAGTGGTGCCCAGGCGATACGTGCGTAACTCTAGCCTGATTATCCTGTCGACCAAGATGTTAGATTTCAATGTTAGCTTGATAAAGTCAAAGGTCCTAATTGGTCTGTGGGGTCGTGAGATTGACTGGCATGCGTGATGCCTGAACGTATGATGGAGTGGAAATTACATACTGTCCTTATGTGGTGAATGCACTTATTTCTCAGGGAATCCTCGTATGAATAGGCCACGGCTCTTGAAAGTGCTTTACACTTCTGCTTATTTCGCTCATCAATAATATGAAACCCTTAAATAATGGGACTTTCAGCGAATGAGTAGACTAGTGATCATAGTGGATGGCAGCAGAGGATATCTTAACAGCATTTCTAGTCGTAGGAAACAGGGTAAAGTTAATCGGAAGCAACATAACCACAACAGCTTAACTGTGCTCTGTCGAGCCTGTTGGGAGAAGTTGTGTGCAGGGGTGAGGGAACAGGAGTGAGTTACAGTGATGGCATCTATCGTGTCTGAAATGGCATCTTATATGAAAAATGTGGCTTAACTAGCACACATTATTAAACACATTTCTACTCATCCTACAAAATGTATTTCAACTACAATTTTAACAACTAAGCCTATATATTTATTAATGTACTATCTTAATTGTTAGTGCACACAATAGAAACTCTGGAAAACAATCTAACAGTGTCGACCCCTTTGCAGCAGTAGGAAACCATTCCAACTGCAGAACAGGGTATAAAGGGAAGATGGTGGCCTAGTGTTGTTGGCACCTGTCCCGTGTACCCTACTATCAACTCCTTTCTTCTGTGGCAATATTCAGGACCTCGCTATTGTCCCCATCTGCGAGGAATTGCCTGGCCCTTTTGTACAGCCCAGCCTCTGGTGCACTCCAACACCCTGCTTGACTTTTTGGTTTCCCCCATGCCCTGTAACGTCCACTGGGGCACTGGTTGCCAATTCTTGTCTGAAAAAGACAGGAAGACTGTAGTCTTTGATGATTTCCAACAATGTAGGAATCCAGGACCTCCACCCTTTGAAAATCCCGGAGCAGTAAATGACCAGACGGAGGCGTGATGGTAGTTTTGCTACATCTCGTTTGAGTCTGGGAAATCAGGAAACAACTGCGTTCTTAAAGAAAACGAAAATACTTGATTTCATCTGACACAGGTGTAAGGAAACATTGGCCCACCTCTATTGTCATTCGCCGCTTGAAACTTGCACTTGTTGAGAATATTTGCTAATGGGTCATCAAAATACTCGCTAACTCCCACAAACCCTTAAAATGATAATTTACAGTTAATGGATAAACTATGCATTTATTGAAAAACAAGTTAATTATATTAAGACTCTCGCAAACATATGGTAAACAAAAGAAAAGCTTTAAGCATTGTGCCACTCTGTAAATATGGTGCCACGTTTTTGGCTATCTAACGCCACATTTGCATTAAAAAAAATCGCTAATGTGTTGTTAGGAGGGTGCTAGTGATAGAGCGGAACGTGGTAACAATTTACCTGCGTTCGGAAGCTCTTTAGGTCGATGAATCTTTTGACTTAGTGGGAACTCTCTGTACTCTTAATCGATCAATCACCTTAAATCGATAATCAATAACGAACATAAGCAACACCTTGAACAACATAACACTTAACAATTAATCCAGAATACATTTCGGCGAACCCTGACCTTTCAGCCAGGAATAACCACACCAGTTTATTGCAAAGTTAGTGAATTTATTTCCCTATATTAACAAAGCTAGCACGATATAGATGTGTCTCAACACCAAATGATAAACATAAATGAACATTAATAGCTGTCCATATCGTCGGAACAAGTGTAATCTATGTAGCATTTGAATCACAAGGCATTCAATAATGGCAATGCAAAGCACCAACACGATAATCTGCAATGGGCTAATTGCGTACATTTAGTCAGCATAACAAGACCTCAAATTGCATCGTGCGGCATATGGAATCCTCATCTAACCTCAAATTAGCATCAGCATGTGGGACTTCATGCAAAAAAACAATTTAACAACATCAATTTAGAAAACTCCTAGCTAGGGTCCTTATCAAAATCAGCAGTTGGTTACCTAAAAGAAACACAATGCAATTTTACAATTTCCTTTCATAATTACCAATTCCGATCAGCAATCAATGAATTCTTCGTCTCACAGGTATCGTTTCTCGATCAGCATGGGACCGGACCAAGGGGCAGGGGTGGACGGGGCAATTGCCTCACGGCGGCAAGGTAAAACTACTACTTCATGCAAAGGGGCAAATCAAAGTTAAAGTCTCTAGGGCAAGAATCATCAAGGTCTCTTTCTCTCGATTAGAGAAAGACTCAAAGTCTCTCAAAATGGCGTCGCAGCAAAATGGGTCATAGTAGCTACGAAGTCAAAATGGCGGGATGTCCGAAGATAGAGAGAGCTTTCCTCTCGTGCACCTGGGTTTTATAGACAACAGTTCAAGTCCAGTAGGGTCTCCATTGGTGGGTTCATAGGTTAGCTTCAAATTGGCCAATCAAAAACGACAGTTCTCAAGCTTTTACTTAAGCATACATTATCCTTGGAGATGGGTACGTAATTTGCAACCTTGTCTCTCGATTAGCTTACTCTCAGAGCCTCCATTGTCCGCACCTGCAAGTCGACCTTGAATTAAAGAGAAAATATGCCAGGCTGGCACTAACTTTAAGATAAGCACGTGAACAGTTTCTGTGGAAAAATACAGCTTCAAGCAGAAATACACGTTTAATAGCACAGTGGAAAAATACGAACATCTAAACCGTGAGACCAGGCAACTAGGCCAAAGCCTCCGCTAAAGTAATGCTAAGCTAAAACATTTCAAACAAGCAAACCGTAGCACACGTTTATGATTATGTCGGATTAGCGCAATTCTAATACACCACGTTATATAAAGCACGCGTATAAATGATGGCAAACTACTCTGAGGGCACATTTTGTCCCCGTACAATCTTTATTAGTTCGGTTAATATCACACATGATTGTTTCACACTACGTTTATGCGTTAATAAATCAAAACCTTCATTTTCTGCTTCATCAATCCCTCCTCTGATGACTACTTGTCATCACACAAATTTAGCCCACAAATTTTATTCCATTAAAATTCTGTCAGCTCCCTTTTCCTTTTAGTTCCCCTAGTTTGCGCTTTGTATTCTTCTGCCATTCTTTTCATTATTTTCTCCTCCTTTCTTCTTTTAATTTTCTCCATAATCATTATTATTCCCCTTTTTATTCCCCAAATTCCAAATACACAAATTATCACTATTAATATCCCTTCTATTATTTTCAATAATATTCCATTCCAAATTCCCCCAATCCAATGTCCCACTGAAGCAAGTCCCTTTCCAACCTTCTCCCACACTCCTGGTTCTTTCAGTTCTTTCAAATCTGCACTTTCTTTTGTCAGATTAGCAAGCATAGTTTTAATCTTCACACTATTATCCGGTATATAGGTGCAGCAGTGACGTGCACCAATCATTTTGCAAACGCCTCCATCCTTTGCTAAAAGAATGTCTAAAGCAAGCCTATTTTGAAGAGTCATAGCTCTTTCCGCTGCAAGTTCAGCATCCATCAGGATTATAGCACCTGAAAATTTTGTCAACATGTTATCCACTATAGTAGACAACTTTCTTATTTTGATGGAATTCAGCACAACTCCCAATGAAGGAATCATGGCTCCAAATATATCACCTACCACAGCAGCTGCGGTCTCTCTTTTCTGGATACGATGGGATCCAGATGTCTTTTGAATCATCGATACGTCATCCAGCTGATAAACCTTTGGAAACACTATACCCAAATAACATCTTCCCCACCATCCCTTTGGAAGACGATAATAGGCATTATGCCCACAAATGTAATACACCCCTGGAATGACAGGGTCAAGTCCGTCCATCATGAATGTCCATTTGGCCTTAAAGATAAACGTATGTTTGCATTCACTCGCTCCTACAAAAATATTGTCATAGTAAGATTCACCTCGATATATACAAAATTTCCCTACATGCCAAGCATCTAAAGCAATTTTCCCTTGTGTCTTTATAGCAGCAAAGTCATAGTTATCTACTGAAGTCCTCTTATGTAGTTCTTTTTCTAATTTCGCCTTCATTTGAGCCCTTCTATCATCTGTGCGATCTAAAAAGCTTATTTCTACAGCAGAGACGGAGCAAGTAAGGTTCTCCCTATGAGCATGAGCCGTTTCAAAAGGTTGCATTGGCTCGAAAAAGTCCCTCATAATTTTGTAATCCCAATATTTTGCAGTCTCGCTTAGCTGCGCTATTATAGGAACATAAGCAAAGGTAACATCATAATTCGAGTAAAAATACTGTATGTTAGATTGACCATAAAACCTAGACATTACTACACTACATGTAATCCCATATGTAAGAGGCATGTGGTGATAAGTCACCCCTTCCTTTACTGATGTTGGTATCTGGGTACACACATAACAATCTTTCGCATCCATAGTCTCAACATACTCTGTTAATAAGCGATAGAAAACGTTATACGAAAGCTCTTTCTTATCATGCAAGAGCCTCTCATCCATTGCTAGTCTTTTCAATGGTGTTAGTTCAGTGACAGTAACAGGAACAATAGTAGAAGCAATAATAGTCTCATTCTCACCCTTTCCATGCATTCCAAACACAATTGCCATTATTATTATTACACATGTTAGTACCAAACCTATACACACGTATTTACAATATTTCTTTCTATTATTCTGCATAGCGTACCTAGGCATGATCTGTATAGAATCAGAGAGCTAGAAGCACTTATAAATGAAACTACTTAGCAATTCAGTTACAAAGCTGAACGAGCACAATGTTCTCACCGTCTTCTTCAAAAGGCCAGTCACTTATCGGTTAGCAGCATTTGTCTCAATTCGGTTTAGCAATGTCTCAGCTGGTTGTTTGTCTCACGTTAGATTGCAGCAAGCAATACCATTTACTACCGTTTCAATCAACAGAGTCTATGAAACTTTTCTTTTCTATTGGTATCTCTTCTTCTTCTTCGTTCTCGATGCTTAGAGATACAAACTCATCAGTCCAATCATCATTGACTGCATATGCCCATTCAGGACCAGAATACCTCCTGTTCGGTATCCTTTTCCTTTTCAATTTTGCTTCTCTTTTCGACTCTGCTTCGCTGGTACTTTCCTCTTTTGTCAAATCTCTTTCTTCACTTGACGATTGATCCACAACAGTCACTTCTTTTCTTTTCTCTTTCACTTTCGGCCTTCCTCCTTCGTTTAAACTTTCTTTACCCTTCTCTTTTATTGGTGAGATACTTAGTCTTCTTTTTGCACCGTGTCCGTTTGATGGACCTGCGATCTTTTCTGTAGAGGTTTGAACTCTCTCGTTCTGCTCTTCTTTGTCCCCACCTTCAGGGGAATCGGTCACGTTCTCTTTTTCCTTTTCTGTATCGTCTGTTTCTGGGAAAGCCCCCTTCTGCTCAGGCTCTCCTGCTTTCTCACTCTCTTCGAGCCCTTCGTCACCGTTACTTTCTTCAGGCTCTGTATCACTTTCAGCTGCTTCAGGTTCCTTGTCACCTTCAGCTGCTTCAGGCTTTTTGCTACCCTCAGCTGCTTCAGGCTCTTTGTCACCTGCAGCTTCGTCGTCGCTGTCTGAACTTTCTCCTTGGTCTTCCCCAAGTGAGTCGGACTCTTCGTTCTCCAATAATATCTCTTTTTCTCTTGCTGTTGCTTGTTCGTTTTCAGTTCGCTTTTGTTCTGTCTCAGCACTCGGCACCGTTTTATCAGGCACTGGTAGTTTCAGCGCTTCAACTTCCTCATCTGTGGGACACAACACCTTCTTTGTATGACTGGCGTGAATCCAGTTGGGAACCCCCGCGCACTTCACAGCGGTAGTTGTTGTCAGGATCACTTGGAAAGGGCCTTTCCAACGGGGTTCCAGACACGACTTCCTCACGTGCTTCTTTATCACGACCCAGTCACCTGCTTTCAGTGCGTGTCCTGGACCTTGGATCGGTGGCTAGGTGGTCGCTTCCACCTGGTGAGAGAAAGAGCGAACCACGTCAGCCAGACCTTTGCAGTAGTCTAACACCATATCATCTGTAATATTCAAAAGCATGTTTGCGGGAACTGCAGGAAGTCTCATAGCCCTGCCCATGAGAATTTCGTGCGGAGACAATCCAGTTTTTCTATCCGGAGTGTTTCTCATTGACATTAGCACTAAGGGCAATGCGTCAGGCCATTTCAAATTTGTTGATGCACATATTTTTGCCATTCTCGACTTCAGCGTACCATTCATCTGCTCCACCAGTCCTGATGCCTCAGGGCGATAGCTACAGTGCAGCTTTTGCTCAATGTTCAGTGCTTCGCAAAGTAACTTCATCACCTCGTTATTGAAGTGACTTCCCCTATCTGATTCTAAAGAGATCGGGAATCCGAAACGTGGTATCAACTCCCTCAATAATAGCTTGGCAACTGTAAGGCTGTCATTTCTACGTGTAGGGTATGCCTCAATCCAGTGACTAAAAATGCACACAATCACCAACACATATCTTAAACCTCCATGCACAGGCATCTCAATGAAGTCCATCTGCATACGACTAAAAGGACCGCTTGCCCTACCAATGTGGCTCGCGTTCACAACTGTTCCCTTCCCTGGGTTCATCTGCTGGCAAGTGACACATCGATGGCAAACTGCTTCTGCAGCTTGACGAAATCTGGGGTTAAACCAATCAGTTTTGAACAATCTTATCATGGCATCTCTCCCTAGGTGAGCTTGCCCATGATAGAACCGCGCAAGCTGTGATAAGAGACCATTTGGTAAAACAAATTTTCCCTCATGTGAAACCCATAGCTCGTCTTGTCTCTTTATACATTGTGATTTAATCCAGGAATCTCTTTCATCCTCCCTGACATTATTCTGTAGTGCTTTTAGTTCTTCTATTGTATCTACGACCTTCAAAGCAAATGCTTCAGCTGGTTCGAGTTCTGGTTCACTTATTGTATTCCAATCATCCCTTAGCAATATACAGTTCAAAGCGCAAAATCTTGCGACTTGATCTGCATATGCATTTCCCAGAGACACATAGTCCTGTCCTTTCGTGTGAGCACTGCACTTTACCACTGCAACTTCAGCTGGCACTTGAATGGCATGTAACAACTCCCTTATTCTCTCCCCATTTTTCACTGGGGATCCTGAAGAAGTCAGGAAACCTCTCTGTGACCATAGTTGTCCAAAGTCATGCACAATCCCAAACCCGTATTGGCTATCAGTGTAAATGGTGACTTTCATCAATGCAGACAATTGACATGCTCTAGTAAGGGCTACAAGTTCTGCTACTTGTGCAGAATAGACTCCTTGGAGCCATCCTGCTTCCAAGACCCCTGTTACAGTACATACAGCATATCCTGCTTTCAAAATTCCCATCCCATCTCTTAAACATGAACCATCAACAAAAAGAATTTGGTCGTTTTCATCAAGTTTTGTATCCTTGATGTCCGGTCGGGGTTTTGTGCAAAATTCAGTCACCTGAAGGCAGTCATGTTCGACGTCTTCAGCGTTTTCAATTTCAGCATTTTCTCCAGGGAGCAAGGTTGCTGGATTCAACGTAGTGCACCTTTTCAGCTGCACATTCGGTGAGCCCAGAATAATCGTTTCATACCTTGTGAGTCTTGCTCCAGTCATGTGCTGCGTTCGGGAGCGGGTCAAAAGTATCTCAACTGAGTGAGGGACCATGACTGTTACTGGGTGTCCCATCACTATTCCTTCACTCTGAGTGAGGCTGATACCAACTGCTGCTACGGCGCGCAAACACCCTGGGAGTGCTGCTGCAACCGGATCCAGAGTAGCTGAAAAATACGCTACTGGTCTGTTTACGCCACCATGGGCTTGAGTCAAGACAGACAAAGAACATGCATCACGTTCATGACAGAACAATGTGAAAGGCTTCGTGTAATCAGGCATACCTAAAGCTGGAGCCCTACACGTGCATTCTTTTAATTCAACAAAAGCATCCATCTCATCCCCTTTCAGTTCGATCTGATCCAAGGCATCCTTCTGGGTCAATTTCAGCAAAGGCTTCGCTAGAGTCGAGAAGTTGGGAATCCACTGGCGACAATATCCCACCATTCCCAAAAACTTCCTCACCTCCTTCCTTGTCTTTGGTGGACTCATTTGAAGTACACTTGTAATTCTTTCCTTCATTATTCTCCGTGACCCTTTTTCTATTTGGTGACCCAAGTATTTCACTTTCTTCTGACAGAACTGCAGTTTGGAAGGAGACACCTTGTGTCCATTCCCTCCCAAATGGTTCAACAGAGCAATGGTATCGGCTGTGCAGCCACTTTCTGTCTTTGATGCAACCAGTAAGTCGTCAATATACTGTACTAAGGTTGACTCGAATGGTAGCTCTAACTCTTCCAAGTCTTTCTTTAGAACCTGATTGAATATCGAGGGTGACTCAGAGAACCCTTGAGGAATTCGACACCAACTGTATACTCTGTCTAGGAATTTGAAACAAAAGAGGAATTGGCTGTCCTCATGAAGAGGCACAGAAAAGAATGCTTGTGACAAATCGATGACTGAGAACCACTCAGCTTCGCAAGGGATCTGAAACATTATCACAGCCGGATTCGGTACGACAGGGCAGCACTTGATTATGATGTCATTTATTTTTCTCAAATCCTGTACAAGTCGGACTTTCCCACTTGGCTTTATTAGTCCCATTATCGGTGAATTACATGGGCTGCTTAATACTTCTTTCAGTACTCCCTGCTTCACGAATTCGTCAATAGGTTGGGCAACTTTCATGAGGGTATCTTGTGGCATGTGGTATTGTGGGGTCTGGGGAAAGATCGCATTGGGCTTTACCATCACTTTTACTGGTTCCACTCCTTTCATCAATCCCACCTCTTTCCCTGTCATGTCCCACACTTCCTTTCCGACTGTCTCCCGTAATTCTGCTGGGATATCTTCTTCAGTTATCATTGGTAAAAGACAAATCAGAGGATACTCTTCGTCAACTGTTTCTATCTCATCACCCTCTACACTGTCCTCTTCCTCCCCATCACTGCTCGTCTGTATTGTTATTCCCTCGTTCGAGCACATTATCGAACAACCCAACTTGCACAATAGGTCTCTTCCTAACAGTGCAATCGGGCTTGAGTCACATACTACAAACTGATGTACCCCTTGATAGTTACCAATGTTGACTGGTATCGGATCTGTTATTGGGTTCGTCAGATGCCTGTTTGCTACTCCCACCACTTGAACTGTCCTCCCCGAGAGTGGCAAATTTGGTACTTCACTGCTCTTAACAGTTGAACGTGTGGCTCCCGTGTCAACCAAGAATGAGACACGATGACCCATTACTCTTCCTTCTACGTACGGACCCCTTTGATCAACTTCTAGAGATGCCGCAAGCACACAATCTCCTTCCTCTTCTGAGCTTTCACTCTCCCATACATTGTTTATTCCACTCTCACTTTGTAATGGGAACTGTTGTACTGTGCCGTGTGTGCTCATTACCTGACCCGTTACCTGTGGAGGAACCATCATTTGCTGCTGACTCATTGGTGCCAAAGGTATTTGCATTTGCTGATTAGGTACCAAAGGTAACTGCTGTTGCATCGGCTGCATCTGCGTCATCTGCACACGGGGCATCTGCATCTGCTGCGGCTGCATAGGTTGTAATCCCTGCAATTGATTTATGGTCTGAAAATTTGGGTTTGGACCTCTTATTTTCGGTCCCCTCATTGTCTGAAATGCATTGACATCATTGTTTTGCTGACCAACACCTACACCTGCACCTGCACCTTCCTGCACCACCATCGGGCACTCGCGTTTCCAATGACCTACGTTTCCGCACGCGTGACACGGCATCACTTTCTTCATTGCCTGCACACCTGTCACAACAGTGTTCAAATCCGGACCATTATTCACAAAACCTCCTCTGCCTCTGCCTCTGCCCTGTGGCTGAAACGCCATGTTTCCTTGCAACTGCGGCTGCTGTTGCTGAAACGCCATGTTTCCCTGCAACTGCGGCTGTGGTTGCGGTACCTGTTGTTGAAACCCTTGCATCCCTGGCAACCCTTGCAGTCCTTGCAGACCTTGCAAACCCGTCTGAGCCGCCTTAAGCTGCATCATCATCACCTTCTCTTTCAGCCTTTTCTGTTTCACCTCAATTTCGTCGCTACAGTATTTCGCATAAGTCAAGACTTCATCAATCGGTTTCGACTGGCAGCAGATCAAATGCGATTTTATCATCTGACTTATCTCTGGTCTCAGCCCTTCCACAAATCTGAACACAAAATGAAGCATATCTTTCGCCTCAATTGCTTCCGTGCCACTGTAATTCTTGAACGCCTTCAACAACCTCTAATAGTAACTATGAATCGATTCTTTAGCCTCTTGGGCAGTTCGATCAATTTTCTGCCAATCCACATTTTTCGCGGCAACCTTCGTCTTCAAATGCTCAATCACCTTATAGTACAGACACATCACCATAGGTGATGGTGCACCCGTCTCTCTGTCTCTCTCTGGTTCACTTGTCGGCCAACCTACAGCTCTTTTGCAATCCTCCCACAAATCTGCCGGAACCACAATCTTGAATAAAGTGTTCAGGTCTTCCCAGAGACATTTGGCAAGCTTCACAAACCTATCAGTCTGTTGATACCATTCGATCGGCTTCTCCCTCAGTTTGGGAAAATCATTCGTAAAAGACTGAATATCGCTCCTGTGCCATGGTACATGTACTAATTTTCCCCCTGCTGTCTCCCTCATTGGTAACATAGTTACTGTATCACTACTCTGCGGTCTTTTCTCATTATGCTCTGTAACACTGTCCCTCCTCTTATCCTTCCTCTTTACCCATCTGCTTTCCCACTTGTCTAAGCACCTCCACACTTGGGCACTCTGCAACAATTCTCTAAGGTGTGCCTTCATGCCTGCTGATCTCATGTGTTCAAAATCTGTGGTCCCAAAATCCAACCTATAGCTCCTACTCAAGTGTTTCGTCTTGCCTATGTCAATCCCGTTACTGTCTGCTACTTCCTGCAAACTTTTATGTACCTTGTTTACCTCTTTCGTGATCTTTGGACATAGATACCTCAATTCCTCTTCCGTGTAGGATTCTAACCTGTTCACACCCATATTCCCTTCCACCAATTCTTGTGCTTCCATGTTCAGCCTCATCCTGCTCAAGTAATCGTCTCCTTTCCCACTGTCTGAACTTTGTGTGGAATTTAAACTGTTGAACCATTGTGTCAGCTGTTGCGCATTTACCCCCATCAGTGTAGCATTCACATCGACTGCCATCGATGGTTGCGGCAACTTTTCAGTATTCGATGTTAAAGGTATTATCAGTGGGGGGCTCGACCTCACCAGTGTTGACTGAGCGCATACGGGACTAAACTCCATCAAGGACCCGGACCCAGTTGGCTGAGTCGCTATCGGGGTTATCCCTGGAGTGTTTTCTATGCACCTTCTTTCTGTCCCATTCTGCAGCATTTGTCCCTGACTGCTCATACCTAAGTTAGGCTGACTATACAAAGGTACCACTGGACCTACAGTAATGGGCAGTGATATTGCATCTGGATTCTGTCCATTTCCCATATTCTGAGGCATGTTCATCCCCATATTATGGGTCATCATTGCCGGCATGCCCATCTGACTCCCCGTCATTTGAGCATGAACATTTCCTCCCTGCATCTGCTTTTGAGGCATCACAAACTGAGTTGATTCAGCTTGTGCCATTGTTGGGTTGTAACCATTCTGTACGCCCCTTACGGTCGGATCTAGAATCATTCCTGCACCGTTATCACTGTTGTAGTACCCTGGCATCTGCGGCTGATAATGTTCTGCTGGTTTCAACACGGGCACATCTGGATACATTCTCCTGACCTGCGGTATCTGCGGGGTGAGCAGTAAACTCGGATCCTTAGATCCCGATGGTGCTCCTGGATTCTCCGTTTCTCTGTTCTGTATCGATGCCGGAGGGGCAGAACTGGTACTTGGACCTTGTCCATTCTCTGCATAAGGCGGTGGACGGTCGTTTAGCAATTGCATTATCAACTCCTCATCCTCTAACTCCTCTTCTCTTCTCAGCTTTTCCTCGTTCTCTCTATCCTTGGAACATTTCCTGTCTGTCTTACAGGTAGCTTTCTTACCTGTCTCCTCTTCATCCTTAGTAATTGCGGGGAACAATTTTATTCCCTGCAATACATCTGACCTCCACACCTTCTGCGCATTATCCCACCTAGCATCCGCTAGTGTCTTTTCTACCTTCCTCATCCTTGTTTCAAACTTGTTCTTCTGTTGCTGTCTAGCCATGAGTTCCCATATTGCTAGAGCCTCAAACTGTGCTGGCCTTGGAGGTACCTTCATGTCATACATCGTGAATCTCAAATTCTCTAGGACCCTTATATTGAATGTCCCATGTATCGGGAATGCTACGCTCCCATGTTTCTCTGTCCACTTGTGCCATTGCTTTAGCCAAAGACACGGAGCTACCCCTTTTTCCTCCATTACAATGTAAGCTGGTGTACCCTCAGGCGGCGTTTCCTCTCCTACGCTCGCTTTAATGTAAGACTCCCCCTTCATCGCGCTCCTGAATGCTTTAAAGAATTTCATTTTCTCGTCTTTTATTTAACCAAGTTTATAACCAATATTTGACTTCAATTCCACAAAACTTTAATCAATAGGTAACTTTAATTCCACAAAATTTGTAATCAATGGGTGACTTTAATTCCCGGAATACTCTTCACCTGCCTTTCCCCTTCCAATCGAGTCCCACGGACTGCGTCCAATCCGTGCGCGACCCTTCTCTCCAACCAACCTATCCCAGCGCGGCTCTTAGTGACGTCACACTCACACACACTGCGGCTGACAAAGCCTCGCGGCTAGTCCTCCTTCACTCAGTTCCTCCCGTAACAACTTCTTGCATGTATCGCGAGCTACCAAAAACTAAAACAGATCTGTCGGTTTACTACAGGAAGGGTAACATAATCGCTTCAGGACCTTAGGGACTTTTCACTAACCTCGGCCACTATTCGATCTCTTTCACCAGCCTCGGCCGCTATTCGGTCTTTCTCAGTCCCCACATTCGCAAGCAAATCTGACCCGCAGACCTACTCTCAACTTGTCAATGATCTGTTCTAGTGCACTTAGAATCTCGTCAAAGCCCGAAGTCGAAGTTCCTATCACTCCCTAACACACGTACCCACTCGTTGACCACGCCCGATCAACCTACTAAACCGCCCAGACCACAACATGGATCAACATACTCCGGAGTCTCTTGACCTCGCAGGGCCCGCCTCAACAACAACAACCACGTGGACCTTTTTATGCACAAAGCGCCAGACACATATGAAGTTCGACGACTTCCCTACTCTCACACTCGGAGCCGCACCTCCGCTATCTCTATGAAGTTCGACGACTTCTCTACTTCTACACTCGGAGTCGCACCTCCGCTATCCTTAAAAGAAAACCCTCGCAACCTTTTCACACACTCTGCGGCAATAAGCTGTGCAAGCGCAAAACCCTAACTTCACTCATACCATCACTAGTACCGCCAACGCTGTTTCCACATCTCCTTTCTCTCCATTCGAAAGCTTCGAGATCCCGGGAAAGTCGCGGTGGACCTAGCCCATCATCATCTTGTCAATTATTTTCATCCAAGAAAATCTAATTCAACTTCTCGAATGAGGCCTCAAAATGCGTAACCGTTAATTCAACACCATGTACTCTACTGATACAGGGTCCCAAAAGACGTAACCGTCCTCTGCTACCATCTACTGATAGAGCGGAACGTGGTAACAATTTACCTGCGTTCGGACGCTCTTTAGGTCGATGAATCTTTTGACTTAGTGGGAACTCTCTGTACTCTTAATCGATCAATCACCTTAAATCGATAATCAATAACGAACATAAGCAACACCTTGAACAACATAACACTTAACAATTAATCCAGAATACATTTCGGCGAACCCTGACCTTTCAGCCAGGAATAACCACACCAGTTTATTGCAAAGTTAGTGAATTTATTTCCCTATATTAACAAAGCTAGCACGATATAGATGTGTCTCAACACCAAATGATAAACATAAATGAACATTAATAGCTGTCCATATCGTCGGAACAAGTGTAATCTATGTAGCATTTGAATCACAAGGCATTCAATAATGGCAATGCAAAGCACCAATACGATAATCTGCAATGGGCTAATTGCGTACATTTAGTCAGCATAACAAGACCTCAAATTGCATCGTGCGGCATATGGAATCCTCATCTAACCTCAAATTAGCATCAGCATGTGGGACTTCATGCAAAAAAACTATTTAACAACATCAATTTAGAAAACTCCTAGCTAGGGTCCTTATCAAAATCAGCAGTTGGTTACCTAAAAGAAACACAATGCAATTTTACAATTTCCTTTCATAATTACCAATTCCGATCAGCAATCAATGAATTCTTCGTCTCACAGGTATCGTTTCTCGATCAGCATGGGACCGGACCAAGGGGCAGGGGTGGACGGGGCAATTGCCTCACGGCGGCAAGGTAAAACTACTACTTCATGCAAAGGGGCAAATCAAAGTTAAAGTCTCTAGGGCAAGAATCATCAAGGTCTCTTTCTCTCGATTAGAGAAAGACTCAAAGTCTCTCAAAATGGCGTCGCAGCAAAATGGGTCATAGTAGCTACGAAGTCAAAATGGCGGGATGTCCGAAGATAGAGAGAGCTTTCCTCTCGTGCACCTGGGTTTTATAGACAACAGTTCAAGTCCAGTAGGGTCTCCATTGGTGGGTTCATAGGTTAGCTTCAAATTGGCCAATCAAAAACGACAGTTCTCAAGCTTTTACTTAAGCATACATTATCCTTGGAGATGGGTACGTAATTTGCAACATTGTCTCTCGATTAGCTTACTCTCAGAGCCTCCATTGTCCACACCTGCAAGTCGACCTTGAATTAAAGAGAAAATATGCCAGGCTGGCACTAACTTTAAGATAAGCACGTGAACAGTTTCTGTGGAAAAATACAGCTTCAAGCAGAAATACACGTTTAATAGCACAGTGGAAAAATACGAACATCTAAACCGTGAGACCAGGCAACTAGGCCAAAGCCTCCGCTAAAGTAATGCTAAGCTAAAACATTTCAAACAAGCAAACCGTAGCACACGTTTATGATTATGTCGGATTAGCGCAATTCTAATACACCACGTTATATAAAGCACGCGTATAAATGATGGCAAACTACTCTGAGGGCACATTTTGTCCCCGTACAATCTTTATTAGTTCGGTTAATATCACACATGATTGTTTCACACTACGTTTATGCGTTAATAAATCAAAACCTTCATTTTCTGCTTCATCACTAGGGGCTCTTAAATCAGACCCATATTGTCTGACCTCGATCAATCATCTTGACACTCTCAGAGTAGTCTTGTCCACACTATGATAACTAAACGTTTGTACCAAAGGTTTATAATCTGCCCTAACCAAATGGAACACTGCTAAATCAAAGGCTTCCCACTGCACGTTGTGAAAATGAGTATTTGTTTATTGACTTTACAGTACTAAACATGACTGCTGTATTCCAGTCATCACTCTTAACAGCTGCTATCTCCACTGTCTCTCTTGCCTCTGACTTCACAGCGTACAGCAAGGATCCATTATAGAATCCCCCCTAAACAACAATAGGATGGCTGAACAGGACATAACATATACCATATAACTTGTGCCAAGCCACATCTATACACTTAGGGTCAAATTTAAGAAAAGTGGTGCGCCCACTAGCCCCTCCCTAACGCCACCATGTGTGCGTCGTATTTAAAATAAGGCACACCATGGCGGTAGTTAGAGGACTAGCATCAGAATTTTTGACACTAGTCCGGAGCTTTGCAGGATTAGCATAAAAAATGTTGACGCTAATCCTGCAAAGCTCTTTGAGGCCCATTGTAATCAATGGTGTGTCTCCTTTTAACCCCTGCTCTCTGCAGGCATTAAAAATGCTGAAAAAAATGACGCAAAAAAATCTGTTAGACTTCTTTGAGCCTTCCCCCCCCATAATGGGGGAACGCCCCTTTACATACATTATGCCTGGCACAGGCATAATGTTGCGCAAAGGGTTACAAAGTGGTGTGGGGATTTTGGCCTTGTTGGACCACATTAGCATAAAAAAAAGAAATTATGCCAATGTGGCGCAAGGAGGAGTTTGGGGCTCTTAAATATGCCTCTTAGTGCTCGCATCAGCCTTTAGGATGGCCTGCCTATTCATGCCAAAATGATCTAGAGATGGACCTTTGCAAATTTCTGACCTGAAAAAGTCAACCGCTTCTTGTTATGACATTGTCCACCCATATCAGACTTTCTTCTTCGGGCTACCCACAAAGGATCATTCTTCTCAGCAAAATTACTTACAGATTTAGGGTCATATTCTTCTAAGTGGAGGAACAGTCACAATCGATCCTTCTCTTCAGGCTTTGGGTGGTCTGATCAGCTTCGACTTGGTCTAACTTCATCCTAATACCATCTTTCGAAATGATGTGCCCTAGATAGATGACAAAACCAACCCTAATGTAGCACATAACCTTCTTTGCTGTCAATCCATTTTTTTGAACATTTTCAGCTCTGCACCTACCATTATCTTCTGTACACATAGATCATTTTGGAAAAACATAACCTTCCCTAAACCTCCAAATGCCACCATGGATATGTCAAGGCTGTTTTGTCATACTAAAGGTACGAGGATGTATTTGCATTGGCACCGCCCTGCGAGTAAGACAATAGCACTTAGCGTCAATTAACTCCAGGATGAGATTACGCTTCCTAATTACACTACTCTAAAAGCGCTCACTCCCACACCTTAAGAAGTAAGTCTCAATATCTGTGAACTCTGTCATACAGTTATCTGCTTGTAGTGCGGTATCCGCTTCCTCCAGTCCTTTGCCTCTATAGAGATGCCTCACCTTGTTCAGCTGTTGGCACACATTGGGGGCATTGATTGCAGCACTGGTGTGGCTTTATCCTTCTACTGCTAAGAAGACAACTGCGGCTTCACCAGCTCTCTTGTGGCTGTCTTCCTCTCTCAGGAGTTCGCTGAGGGTTTGTGAGGCAGGATTTCCAGCTATTAGCGGTTGCAGAGGTCATGCCTGTGACTAGTTTCAAAAACAAAACATGTAAAGAAACACAACAACAAAACAATAAACAAATTTCTTGATGAAGCAAATGCACAATCTGATATTGTGTATGTGGGCATCCGGCAGGTTATGACTATAATGGGCCCGTTGTACCTAAACTGTCCATTTATTGTCCTGCCTTAGGTGACATATGCACTAACTGCTATTCCCACACACATATGAGCGACAGAAACTGTTGCTACACTGTGTGATCCTTTGTACACCTGAGAGAACAGCATGAAGTGTATTCCGGGCTAAAATGAATGCTGACAAATCTTTATCCTAACTTCGTCCTTTAATACACCACACCTCAGTCAACATGTTCGACGCTCTAGAAAAGACAAAATGGCCACAATTTGTAGTAAGACTCCAAAAAAGTGTTTTTGGAAAATACTTTTTTAAGTACTTGTTTTAAATGATAACAAAAGTTTGCGCGAGGCCCCAGTTCACCACTGACACAACACAACTGACATGACCACACACCTCATACAGGTCTGGTATTTAATCCTTTTTATGTATCCCACCTATGAAGCCTGTCGGATAAACAGACAGAAATTAGATGACATACTAATTAACGACTCTACAAGGGGAAATACTGTCTTCGTTAAGTAACCCCATGATGCATTTTTAGTTTGCTGGCCTCGATTTACAAGTGCATAATTATTGCAATCATCCATTCCATTCATTCACATTTTAGACTGGGCGACTCAAAATGATATTAAAATCCTTCACTTATTAAATCCTCATCTTTTTGTTGTTTTTCCATCTGGTTCTGAACAGTGCTTAATATGTAAATAAAAACGTGCTGGTGCCCAAAGCTCCTCTCTTAAACATGCGGCTGCTGCAATTAAATGTGCAAACACGAAATACTGATGCAGCGTAATTCTGAAGCCATCTCGGGTCTCTTTAATCCATTTATAGCCATTCCCTGCCCCTTCAGCTCACTTTTGCAGTTTTCTGCTTTCTCCCATTGTGACACTTTTTCGTTTTTCTCTTCCTCCGCCCTTCCCATATGTGTCTTTGTTTCGCAGCAATTGCCTGGGGCAGAAGAATAAGTGCCTCCCCTCAAAAATAAGAGCCGGTGCTCTGCACCGGAAACAACAAGCACAAATTAAGCACTGGTTCTGAATTGAGATACCTCGCCAGGAGGATATTTCTTAATGATGTGATAACGCAGTGTTGTGATGGTATCCCGTTGTGTCGGGAGCGGTATCAGCTGCAAAACATCCTCACTGGGTGGGGGGGGCGTTGGCCTTTACTGCAGTTAGTCTTGGCACAGCTGGTGGACTAGTGTGCATGTATAGTTTCCATAGGCAACAAAGCAAAGGTGTAAATCAACTGAATGTTACTTTATTACAGAATAGTTCACATTAACCAGGGTTCTTTTTTGCTCCTATTTTACCATAGTCTCTTAGGAAAATAGCCTAAAGATGTTGTGTGCTACTTTCCTAATCAGAGATAATCTTACAAACTGGTAAAGTGAGGGATGTTCCAAATGAAATGTCGCTCCGGATGGCCGGTATGGATCAAACTGCCAGTGACCTCAAAGGCAAGCTGCACATGTGATCAATCACCCTAGGTCTACCCGCTTTAAGGACGCTGAAGCTTAACGAGGGAAATTCCAAAATTTCCCTATAATTCAGTCGATCTCAGTCAGTCTTAATACAAAGTATGCTAGTTGGAATATACTCAGAGTTAACTATTTGGATCACCGAAATGTGCTTTTTTCATACTCATATACTGAAACCAGGAACCAAAGATTCGAATGGTCAATAGGAAAAATCAGCGAGCCTTTGGAATTCTAGAAGGACACTACTTCTTTACAAATACATCCTCTTGAGCTGCCCTCTCCCGAGATAACCTCTGAACTGTAGCTGGAGAAGTTGTTTATAGATGGTTACATTACAATGATGCTTACATCTCCTGAATAGGACTCTACAAAACTATTCCACCAATGTATGCCTCTGGTGAGAGTCTCCTGAAAAACAAATTTGCTTGATCATTCTCCCCAAAGGTAATTTTGCAGAATTCTCTTTTAGCTAAAAAAAAGTTTTAAAAACTGCTAAGGGTGTTGAACTAATGCTAAAAAATAAAACCACAAATGTCAGTTTAACAATTTTTGTCACCTCCCTAAACATACCTAAACATTGTGAGTGCAGCAGGTCCAGAAAAGGGTTATTTTTATAGCTGGCAAATGCTATACACCACTATGAGGAGAGTTACCCTGATCATTCACCAGGCTACAATTATTCATTTGTAAAGTGCCCCATCTACCAAACCTCCTTTCCAAACCTGATTAAATCATTCAACCGCATCTATTACAATACATAGACAACACACAAATAATTTTCAGAAAAGGGTGGTCTGATAGACCTCTGCAGTTTAAAACTTGATGGCTGTCTTCTGGCAATAAATACATGGATGATGAATAACCATTAAAGCGAATAACTGCAAAGAAAAAGATTATGACCTGTAGACAATGACAAAAATACCAGCCCACTGCCATATGACCTAACGAACAGGAGGCCCCTCCAACAATATCAAAAGAAGTCAGAAACCTAGGGGTAACCATGGATTCAGATCTATATTTGATACTACATGTTAACATCATAGAACAGAGTACCTTCTACACAATGAAAACACTATGTTGCATCCTTCCATAGCTTGGATACCAACATGAACTGCAAGCCATCCTCACACTTGTAATTAGGGGTGGGCGTAATTGGTGGATTTTAGCAACTCACCATTACTCTTGCAACATGGCGTTCTGGCCAAATTCCATTAATTGCCTAATGGCAAAAGATTTCACTTGAGCGCTCAGAAATGCAAGCTTGATTCGTCATCCTCTGGTGCCATTTTTTAATGGAGGCAGTTGTGAGTGCTTGCGAGTGGTCACAGTCAGAGGGCTGCTTTTCCAATAGATTTTCTGGCACTCGAGTTTATTTTTTTATTCGAGAGGAACCAAAATCAACTAGAATGGCTTAGCACTCTTGCACACCACATGGCACTGTTGCCGATGATTTTTCAGAGCTGCTTGCCCTCCTGGTGACAAATCGCACCACGAGCAGAGCAACATGCATATTTCTGCCCATTGGCAGGACTCCACAGAATCTCACAGAGTTTTTATGTAAATCAGCAGAGTTCCATGGAGTGAAACTCCATGAGTTACGCCCACCCTTACCTGTAATCTCTAAACTTGACTATGCCAACGGCCTATACCTTGGTGAACCTGCATTCATAATGCACAAAATGCAACTTATCCAAACTACTGCTGCAAGATTTCTTCTCTGCCTTCACCCAAGAGAACACATTGCTCCAGTCTTGCAATCTCTCCACTGGCTACCAATAGCAAGAAGGGTAATATTCAAGGATCTTTGCATTGTTTACAGAGCCCCCAAAGAAAAGTACTGCTATACTTGTAAGATAAATTCAAGCAACATAAACAAATCAGGACGTTGCCCTCCAGGCTTCCACCATTATCATACCACCTTACCATAATAAATCTGTAGGAGTCACCGCTTTCTCAGTACAAGTTGCTAAGCTCTGGAACACACTGCCAGGCAGCCTTTGAAGTGTCCAGGATCCTATAAATACCAGAAAACAGTTGAAAACATGGCTATTTCCAAGACAACTACACCACCACACATCCCGACAAAGGGAACTGGAAAGAGAGTTGCAACCTCAATCTCAGATTTTAGTTTACAATCCACAGAATGGAAACCACCCAACCTGCAAACTACGTTTGAGAGGCAGGTATGTTAAGGAGCACCGACCTATGCTTCTCCAGGTATTGTATAGTTATGTGAGTTCATATATAACATTTCTGGTACTAATACCAAAAGACTCAGTGGACGGCAGCCAACTGCAATTTACATATATGCTGCAAGGGTTGTCCATCTCCAGTACTGTGCAACAAATAAACCAAACATCACTAAGTGAACAAGCATAGAATAATTGAAGAGATCTTACACACATTGCACATCAATCATAAGACCTTAGTCTAATCAATGACTGCAGGTCCCACATATCTAAACACTTATTTACATCTCACGTTGGCTTTCAAATGTGAGACAATACTAACAATGCACATCCTAGCAGATCTCTCCACTTTTTTCTCCCTCCAACATTGTCAGCTATGGCCCAGAACTTACATATTGTTGCTTGTGTTACCTTGCATTGGAACGGGGAACGGACATTCTCATTCATTCACCCATGGATTTTGTTGCACTCCGAGATTTACTCAACTTTTAAACCTGGGAAGGAGTCAAAATACTACGTGTTCCCCAGTGAGGCATAACGAGGAGAGAGATCTTTATTTCTATTTTTACTTCCTCATTGCATGTGTGTTGTTTTGTGAAGCATACATAGAAAAAGGAATATGCCTCTAAGGATATGTAACTGAATCTGTCTCCAAATATTTTGATTGAACAACCTATTGCAGTAACCAGCTAAGCAGACTATAATCATAAGAAATACCATAATAGGGCCCATAGAGCTGTTCAAACCATGAACTGCACATCTATGTCCCTCACCCATCATCATCTACCACACTGCTACACACTGCATCTTGTAACACAGTAACTAGATTTCGGTGGTCATCACACATGACATGGAAACGCTTCCCACATTGGATCCCAAAACAAAGACAACCCCACACACAATCCTATATGGCATAGCTTGCTGTCCATGTCAGTAAGCACTTCAGTGTCACACATAGAGGTAGTAAGTGATATACAAACATTCAATACAATACAATACAATATTTATCACTTATGAATCACCAACATTTGTTTTGGTCCTATTAAAATGTTTGTTTCCATCACACTTCAGAATTATAAAACAAAGTGTGCTCCATTTGCTCTTTCATATTGGCTGGTATTTAATGAAATATTTGTACGGTTCATTTACATGTACAATTTTTTTTGTGATTTTGAAACAAATTGACATCCTATAGTATCCCCTTTTCATACTCCCTATATGCACAGCTACTGAAATTATGCAATTCTGCTACCGCAGACTTATGCAATTCTGTAGCTGCAGCATTTTCCTTCTAATTATGAAAATTCCACATAATTCGTCATATCCTGCAAAGTGTGCAGATTTTAACAAAAGAAATCTTTCTAGCTCAAACAGATCAAAAGTTATTAAAAAATGCAGCAACATGTGCTGCTATGCAGTGGAAGGTCCTTCACAAAATTTGACTGGTCATTTTTTAGATACTTACAGCTATATTTCGATGAGGAACTGGTTCTGGAGAGTACTAGTTTGTTAAAAGGACAAAATAATAAAGTGATACTATTAAAAAGTGTGCCACATTGAGCTGCATTTTGTATTTTCTTGCAACTTAATTTTGTCAAAATTGCTGCATAATTTAGGCCTTCCCTGACACTCATTTACAGTGGCTCTGTCTGTACCACAACGAGATTGTCACAAAGTTCACTTTGCAAAATGCTTTCACTTTTCACAGGAAGAAAAGTGAACACATTTCCATCTTAAAAGAATACGTAGCAATTTGTCAGAAGATATAGGGCCTGATTTAGAACTTGACAGACTTACAATGGTGATGGATATCCTGTCTGCAAAATCTAAATCTCATTATATCTGATTGGATTTAGATTTCGGCGGACGGGACATGTGTCACTGCTGTGACTGAGTAATGCGTCTGCAGAGTTTGGAATCAGGCCCATAGTTAGTCTGACATTTAACCTGTCTTGAACAGGCAGTAAATGTACCAAGGTACAAACAAAATGTAACAGTATTTTTATTGCTCATTCACCTTCTGAACTCCTGCACCTCTATGCTGCGCCAGATGCCTCAGTCATTTGGAGGGGGCAAAGATTATTATGGGCTGCTCTGGCCATCAATTGCCCCCATGTGGCTATGGCCTGAAAGTAGCGATTTGAGATAAATGTAAGAGACTCTACCAATTGCATCGCAAAGGAACTCTTACAGTACACACTGGGTGGAGAGATAATTAGGATAATGGTCTTAAACATGTGAACAATGGACTAGTAAAACGTTGCATTTTCTTTTTTTGTCGTTGTTCATAGTCAGGCAGCTGTTTGCCTACCTCCATACACTTACAAAGTTGGCACATAAGTTCTCTGCGAGATACCCATGGCTGGATGAGACTACATTCTCAACACTTTAAGTGCCTACTGAAAGGTACGGAAAGAAACTCACCCTGCCTTCAGCCTCATCTCCAGAGATCGCAATCGTGCCCTGTTAGGAACACAGAGCTGCGAACTCTCTCTTCCCTTGGGGCAGTGCATTCAAGTGAAATATGGAGCAGCTGTTTCAAAGCTGCTCTGTGTTTCACAGTGCAAGTGTCAAACCACGAGGGTCCATATTGTTTATGGTGCCCGGGGGCACTTCGAGAGTGTGCACCCGCTTTGCACGTCCCCGGGGCACAATGTCATTACAATAGGGGCCATAAACGCCTATGCATCCTCTTCTGTAATAGAGATAGCTCTGTCACACATGTTGCGCAAGGGCTATCATAAAAGGCATGTCCCCATGAAAATGAGGCATCAGTTTGCCTCCACCCTCTGCCATATTGTGGCTGTGGGCACAGAGGCAAACATGTCTTTAGGAGGTACACTGACAGTGCACAACAAAAAAGGTGGTGTACTTTCAGTGTGCCTTGTAAAGTCAACCTCTGGATGGGAGAAAGGGGGTTTCATAAACCCCCAAACATCCCCTTGAAGGCAGGTGCAGTCAGAACTGCACATTGTATTCAGAGTCAACTGTTTGTGACAGCATCGCCTCCCTAAACAGGGTGATCCAAGGGCATCATTTCATCTTCCTTTCCACAAATTTCCTCATCAGCCAACTATAATGTTTAGAACGTGCAACCCCAGATGTATGTGCTACACTGCTCTGTTAAAAGTAATGTGCACCTATTTAATAAATATACAGTGAGATTGTTGAAGGGCTAGGTATGCTTGGGGGCTGGGTTAAAAAAATCATAAGAACCAGTGTTCTTGTCGACTTTGTGCTGACTGATTGATGGTTTTGGATGTCAGATAGTTCCGTGGTTTAAGTGCCCACTGCTGAGATCAGTTGCAGATCACACATCAGAATCTCGACAGGGTGGACTTGTCCTTTCACTCTCTCGAGGATGATAGCACACAAATACTGAATTTAGTAGTAATGAAAGTTGTTTTGAACAGCACAGTCCAATTTATGTTTGCAAGCCATAGCTTTAACAAGCATTGGCAAAGCCAGGAGGTCTTGTTTATGCAAGAGCTATTGGCTTTGCAAATGTGTATTAGCCATGTCGTACACAAGTGTGGCTATTGTTTAGGATGACTAAAGGTTTGTGTTATAGATGAGATTGACATAGAATGGCCTAATAGTGTTGAGTAGCGTAGAGTGGTGTAGACTGGCGTGTCATAGAGTGTTGTGTTGTAGAATAGCATGTTGTAGAGTGGCATGCCGTACAGTGGAGTGTCACAGAGTGGATTGTTGCAGCAGTGTAGAATGCAGTGGTATAGATTAGAGTGGTGCAGAGTAGACTAAAGTGGCCTCGAGTGCAGTGGTATGGAGTTCAGTGGCTTGAGTGCAATGGTGCAGAATGGAGTTGTGCTGAGTGGAGTGGTGCAGAGTGGAATAAATTGACATACAGTGCAGTGGTGTAGACTACAGTGATGTAGAGTATAGCGGCACAGAGTGTAATGGTGTAGAGTGCAGTGGCATAGAGTGCATTGGCGTAGAGTGGTGCAGAATAGAGTGGCATAGTGTACAGTGCCATAGAGTACAGTTGAGCACAGTAGAGTGGTATACAGTAGAGTGGTCTAGAGCACAGTGGCATAGAGTAGAGTGATGCAGAGTAGAATGGCATAGGGTGTAGTGGCGTAGAGTGCGCTGGCATAGAGTGCAGTAGAGTGGCATAAAGCAGAGTGGAAAGTAGAGTGCAGTGGCATAGAACGCAGTAGCATAGAGTAGAGTGCTACAGAGTTCAGCGCAGAGACTGCAGAGTTGCAGAGTGGAGAGGCATAGAGTGCAGTGGTGTACAGTAGAGTGGCATAGAGTTCATTGCCATAGAGGCATTGGAGCAATGTAGAGTGGTGAAGAGTAGAGTAGATATAGTGCCAGGGTTCGACCCCAATGCCTTTACACTTTCAATGGTAAATTCAGCTTCCTGTCCTTATCTCCACAGTGCTATGCTTACTGTACAAGATCACAAAGTATGCCATAGCGGGGCACTAGGATTAGGGCTAAGCCCATCTTAATTAAAATAGTTGACTCAGTCGATTGACATCATCCCCGCATTCCTTCCCTGCCAGCAGGAGATTACACAAAGAGGTATAGATGGGATAACAGGTTTCGGACGCAAGCCTCCTGTATTTTAAATAGTCATTTACACCCCACAAACTTTATTTCTTTGGTGTTGGCTGCACAAAATCACAGAGTGTCTTGTAGGATCGCTTGTGAGTTAAAAATACAAATAAACTCTGGTCTTCATCCTTCCAAGGGAAAGCTGTTGTTTTGTGAGCCTGTGGGACCCGAAAGGGCACAACTACTAGGACAACTTGTGATTGTATTGTTCCATACAAAATCTTCCAGTTCACAAAATGCTTCTTTGTATTACACGGAATCAGGCTTCATGACATGGACACATAGTAAAGACGCTATAAAGGCCACGGATGTCATTTAGGGGATATCAGGGGTCACAGCTGCGACCCCTGAGTTTCCCCTTGTGACCCCTGGCATTGCCTTTGGAACTCCTGGCCTCAGAGTTGGCAAAATCAGTGCAAGAAACACAGTGGCTGCTCGTCCTTATGGATATAGTTTGGACCTTCACTCTTTTTGTTTCCTCTCGTTTTTTATTACACCATTAGTGAGTAGTGTTTATTTTATTAAACTGTTAGTGAATAATGTTTCATTATTGACTGTTAGTGTAATAAAAAAATGGAATACAATTACCGATAATATGACCATCCCTGGCAGCTGCGGTAAGAAATAAAAAGGCTTTTAAATGTATGTTGATTGTGTGTTTCTACCCCTGGCATTTTGGTGAAATGATGTTCATGAAAAGAATCCAGCAGCAAAGAATGACAGCCCCCTTCCCTGGCCTTGTACTTCAGTTTCTGAACAAAAAATAAACATTTAAAGCTAGCTGCGTGCACAACAGTAGACTGCAAGAGACGCCGAGAGGAGGTCGCTGCTTCACAGGCTGACACTTCACCTTTGAGAAGGTCGTTTGGTACTTCTAATTGTCTGCAGTGATCAAACTGCCCGTTGTTTATTAATTACCATTTTAACAGCCACATCAGAGTTGTTTCCGATACTGACTGGCTGGTAACAGGATATGGGTGTGGGTGTGCTTGCTGCTTCACACTGTCGTGCAGAGTACGGCCTGGAACTATAAACAGGTGTGTTCTGGATTCATAGCACCTTTATTAGAAGTGCTGTAATAGAACATTCCGGATGCAAACATTAATACCCCTCTAAACTAGTATTGACTTTATTGATGGCAGCAGCATGAAAGGTTGTGTTTCCTATACCATATTTTGAAGCTGTGCCCTCCAGGTCTCATGAAGGATGCCGCTCACAAGTGGTCGCTTTTGTGGATCATCGCGGAACGACTGTTGCTCTGCCCTTCAACAAAAGTGGTTAACAAACCGGTGAGGACGAATTGAATTCAACTAGTACGGAAGGTTTGTTGTACTTGGTGGCCCAGAGAATGTTTGTGTCTTGATCCACAGCACACCACACCACTTGTAGTTTCCAGGTTTATTGATAGGAAATAAGTACAGCAGTAACAGAAGGTAGTTCCTCACAGCTCCTCAGCCTGCCGTCTTGTGTGCTCCCCCGAACACTCCAAGCATCATAGAAAAATGCCTTACTGGAATGACACAAGCTGTTAGTCTCTGCATCCTTGGCTGGTCTCCCCTAACTTTTTGCCTCTGCTTCCCAGGTTGTTTCTGGGTGCTGGACTCTGCTTTTGCTCTTTTGTTTGCTCTGGACTCTTTATCACTGCTGACCAGTGCTAAAGTATAAGTGTTCCCTATGTAAATTATATGTGTAATTGGCTTTCCATGATTGGCATATTTGATTTACTAGTACGTCCCTAGTAAAGTGCACTAGAGGTGCCTAGGGCCTGTAAATCAAATGCTGCTAGTGGGCCTGCATCACTGGTTGTGCCACCCACATAAGTAGCCCTGTAAACATGACTGAGACCTGCCACTGCAGTTTCTGTGTGTGCAGTTTTAAACTGCCAATTCGACCTGGCAAGTGTACCCACTTACGAGCCATAAACCTTCCCTTTTTATACATGTAAGGCACCCCTAAGGTAGGCCCTAGGTAGACCTATGGGCAGGGTGCAGTGTATGTTAAAGGTGGGACATGTACTGATGTGTGTTACATGTCCTAACAGTGAAATACTGCTAAATTCAGTCTTCACTGTTTTAAGGCCTATCTCTCTCATAGGTTAACATGGGGGGTGCCTTTAAATGTTATTTAAGCACAGATTCCCTTTGAGAGCATATTGAAATATGGAGTTTGGGTCTCTGAACTCGTAATTTAAAAATACATCTTTTAGTGAAGTTGTTTTTTAGATTATTAGTTTGAAAATGCCACTTTTAGAAAGTAGGCATGTTCTTGCTTTAATGCAAAAAGAACAGTTGATGGACGGAATGTAGACCAAATCAAACATTCACCCCCAGTCATAGATCTAGGTTTAATCCATCAGTTTTTTTGCTCACCATGCCATTCCAGTTTGGACCCAGCCATATGCAAATCAGTCTTGACCCTGCTCCCCATGGGAACAGTCCAGCCCGAACTGCCAGGCCAGGTCCTCCCTGAACCAGAAACAAGCATCCTGCGACCGGTTTCGGGGTATCACCCCTCTTCAGCCAGGCTAGCTTGAATCTGGTGGCATAGTGAGCATGGGACCCACGTCTGGGCATACCCTTACCACTTGGGGCGACAAATGCTTAAAGAACAGTTGATGGATGGAATGTAGACCAAATCAAACATTCACCCCCAGTCACAGATCTGGGTTTAATCCATCAGTTTTTTTGCTCACCATGCCATTCCAGTTTGGACCCAGCCATATGGAAATCAGTCTTGACTCTGCTCCCCATGGGAACAGTCCAGCACGAACTGCCAGGCCAGGTCCTCCCTGGGACCGGTTTCGGGGTATCTTACTTTAACCATTCTGTGACTCTGCTAGTTTGTGTATTGCCTGTCTGGGTCAGACTGACGGTTGGGCTGTTTGCAAATCTCCTCTAGACAGTGACACAAAGGGAGCTGGGGTGTAGCCTGCATATCCCGATGGGTCGTCTGGGCTGGAGGGAAGGGAGGTGTGATCACCTACACCTAAATGGGCTGTGCCCGCCCTCACACAATGCAGACTCCAACCCCCTGGTGTGAGTCTGGAGCCTGGCCTGGGCAACGCGGGGATCTTGCAAGCAAGAAAGACTTCCCTTTTAAGTTTGCCAATTTCAAAGGCAGAAAGAGGTATAAGTATTGGACTCAAAACCCCTGAAAATCAGGTTACTTCTGGATCCAAGAGGAACCTCTGCCAAGGAGAAGAGCTGGAGGAGGAGTGCTGCCCCTTTGCCTGTGACTGTGCTTTGCTGGGTTGGACTGCAGTAGCTGCTTCTGCCTGAGAGAGGACACAGACTGACTTTTGTATGACTTCCCACTGGTGAAGAATCTCCAATGGCTTGAACTGATCTTGCCTCCTGTTGTTGAAGTCTCAGGGACATCAAAGACTTCTCTCTGCCAGCACTTGGAGACTCTGCTGAGACTCTTGCCCTGCCAAGCGGTGTCCTAACCTTTCTCTGGGCCCTTGAAAGGTGAAGCTGGTAGAAAAGGACAGAAATCTATGCACAAACTGCCATGCAGGGAAACTTTTAGCGCACCATCTGCAACATGGCTGATGAACGACGTGCTGCCAGCCTCGTTGCTAAAACCGATGGTCCACTTGCATCGCGGCTGTGAGATCGACGCATCCTGGCTGGAGAAACTACGCTATTGGTTGCTGATAATGATGCAAGCCCCACGCAGCGTGGTTTCCTGACACCGTGCAACAGGATTTCGGACGCAAGATCGCTGGGTGTTAAAAATCGACGCAAAGCCTGTCCGGACCAAAGATGCCTATCTGGGAATTGATGCATCACTCTCTTGCAGGAGAGAGAAAACAATGCACGCTGGCCCGACCGGAGAATTAACAATTCACGGTCTTGCTTGCAAGTGAGAAATCGATGCATCGCTGGTCTTTACCAACGCACGTTCCCCTGTCCAGCTTTATTTTTTATGCTAATCAGGTACTTTGTGTAACAACAGCATTCTCACTGTTCTCTAAGGATTAAGACTCATTCTTTCTAAAATTCATATCTTGACTTGTGTATGTTGGATTTTTGTTGTTCTTGTCTCGTTTGATTTAGATAAATATTGCCTATTTTCTAAACTGGTGTGGTGTCCATTTTGTAGTGTTTTCACTGTAATAGTGAGTGTTGGTACAAATACTTTACACATTGCTTCTGAAGTTAAGCCTGCCTGATCGTGCCAAGCTGCCAAAGGGGTGACCAGGGGGTTACTGAAGGTGAGTCTCCTTTACCGTGACTAGAGTGAGAGTCCTTGCTTGGACAGGGGGTAACCTGAGTGCCAGCTAAAGACCCCATTTCTAACACATCCCATAACGTTCACAGGTTTAGAACAAATCCCTTCAAATTTTCCATGCCTGGCTACGAAGTATTGCCTCACCCTCAGATTCCACATCATTCTCCATTGAGAAGCCATGGTGTAGGGATTGGTGCTTAACTTTCTGATTCATTTGCGACTTCCCCATTCCAGGCGTCGCGCACAAATGTGCAGGTAAAGCAGTGCATATATGTTGTGCAGTGGCCAGCTTACTCTTGGTCCTCAGGCTGGTAAATTACAGCCACCACTAACATATGCATGGCCAGGACTGAACAGAGCAGGTAATGAAACAGTGTCGGACTGGGACAGAAGATAGATGAAAATGAATTAGGTAGCTGAAGAGAAGCTCATGCCAATGGGGAAGCTTGAACTTGTAAAGACACCCTATATATGAGTTTTGCAAAGTATTGCATGGATACATGGATTTGAGCTTGATGCATGCAATGTTTGTTTTAATATCACGGAGTCAACAGTAAATAACAGCCCAGAAGACCATAAAACAGGGCTGATTGGTCCGTAGGCCAGTCCAATCCTGTTGTGAAAGCAACACTTTCTTTGCTTTTACTATCTTTATAACTTCCAGTGCGCCGCAAACAGAAGGCTTGTGATTGGCAAAAATGTGCCCAGCAGGACAAACAAAACTGCAAAGTTTTATTTTTTTGAACTAACTTTATTTTATTTTATTTTATTAGGTTGTTTTTTCTCCGTTTTTTTTTGGTTTTGCACGTGGGCGCTGTTTTCAAAAGATAGCAATTAACTTTTTTGAAATATACGCAACCCATTGCATTGCAAATGATTGTTACTTTTTCTGTCAGCACTTCATGGGGCGGCATGTGATTTATTGCTCTGTTTGGTGTGCGTTTCCACTATCAAATCCCCCCATGTCCTCTGTGCTTCTCTCCAAACTTCCAGCTTATCCGTTGTTCCTACACCCTTCCACGTCCAGCTTTCTTCTTCTTCTTTATTATTGTAGTTCATTTTTCATCTCCTTCCCCCACAGCTCCTCTATTGCTCCCCTGGCAAATGAAACATTTAAAAATGGCCTCTGTGTCGAACAAAACCTGCACATTTGTTTGACGCTTTCATGCTTCTGTATCATCATAAATCTTTTTTATGCTACTGGTCCACATTGTCAAACAAGCATCCAAGCGTTTATTGGCCTTTTTGTCAATGCAGAGAAACATCGGCAAAAAACATTGGCAAAGCCAAAGGGTTGGGTAAAGCCATCGAGATATGAGAGCTGTTGGCTTTGTCAGTGCTTGCTTAAGATACTCCATCCCTGATTGATGTATGTCGGTTTTGTCAGAGAACATGCTACAGTGCTCACGAAGATGTTCACTTTTCAAAAGAACTGCTTCACACAGAACAGTGATATCCTTTTGTGCAGACCCACTTCAGCCCATATTTATGTTATTCATATATGTGCGCTATAAATATTATTAACAAATGTCAAATCAATTTGGAATCATTATGTCACTTGAGCTAGTGTGCCCTATTTGTTTTTGAAAATGTTTTTAATGTTTTCCGGACTTTGTGTGGTTTTGTATTTTGCCAGCTCAATCATATGCAAGCAGGCACGGTAAAAACTTATATCTAAAGTGCCACAGTATGTTACAAGCTAGGACTCACCACAGCGTTCCACCTGGAGCATTGCACCTTACAAAGAATTGATTGGTGACGGCCAGATACCTCTAGGAGGAGCCAAGACTACTTTCTGTGTGGCAACCCAAGTGAATGTGGGCAGGCATGTTCCATTACCAAGCCCAAGACTACCTCATTATACATCCTAAGTGGACGTGGGTAAAAGAATGTTAGAGTTGCAGAAGGGCATCCAGGATTTCAGGTGACATCAACCATGCAATGTATATTGAGTTGCGTTGAGGGCATTTACATGGCGCACTCCGTGTTGTGTTTGGATTGGCAGTGCCCCACTGTGAGTCCAGATGTTGCTTGGAATTATCTCGCATCCTGGCATCCTTTTTGAGGATGTGCCTCTAAGCAGCATTTCCAGCTTCTAAGAACTCCTTAATGCATGAATGTGTTTTTCACGAAAGGAGGAGCTATAGACAGAATGTCCCTCTGCTCCTTCACCGGAGTGGCAGTCCCTCGTGTTCTTGAATGCTTTCTATAAAAAGATATTGAACAATATTAAACTTCAATAGAGTGTAATGCAGTGGTCTCAGTGTAAACATGTGAACCAGACAGGGATGTGGGTTTTAGAGAAACCAGCAAATAAACATACACTAGAAGATGGGGAATAAGACATGAATTTGAAATGCTGGCACTGCCTTCTTCGGCTCCCCAGAGTGACACAATCTGTTTTTACTCCGATGACAAAGTGCGTGTAATGGCTGAAGAGGAGTGAAAGAATGAGACGAGCGCCCCAGTAATCCTTTCACGTTTTACCAATTGTTCATTCAGTGTTTTTCATCAATTGTGTTTTTCTTAGCCCTCACCTCCCCGCTGTTCATCCTGTCCCTGCTCTTTACATCGCTTCTGCTTTTTACCAATCAATTGACTTGAATAGTCCATCAAGGGTAGCCTAACCACTCTCTTTCGCTCTCCTCATTTAGAATGCATTTCGAAGTGCTTTCTTGGCCTGATAGTCAGACTGATATCGCCAAAGAAAACATAATTTGGGTGCTTTATATAGAAGTGCAGCAATTTCAATTTTGTGTTTTACTGTTTCCAAGTCGTTTCATAAAAGGACTTGCCTTTTATGTGCTGTTTATCCTTCGATTATTTGTCTCCAAATGTCTCACTTCTATTTCTGTAAGTGATAGGCCGAGGATCAGGTAGTGGCTTTATCCCTTCATTTTACCCCAGAAGTCTCCGTTCTCGTGGCAGCACATTGAAAATTAGGTTTCCAAAATGTATTTCTATGGAGGCAACATAAAATAAGGAGTTATTATATTTTTTATTTTTCCATTGTCAAAGGATGGGCAAGTATTTTATGTACTCTGCGCATCAGACATCTTCTGTGTTGGGAATCTCAAGGTACATTCATTTCTAACTGGTAGAAGTGATGGTTTTAGGACCTAAAGCCAATATAGCAAGCAAATGAGGATTCACAGTTGGGAAACTCCTGTGAGCCATGAATGATGGCCAGTAGGTGCATTTTCCTTCGAAGTGTGAGAATCACTCGCAATAAGTGAAACTTTTAGGGCCTCTTGTGCTTAACAGAATCTAGCTTGTGATCACTAACAGTAAAGAATGTGGAACTTCAGCCGTTTGGTCATGTGAGTCTTTATTCACAAATTATTTTGTAGTAATGGGAATGTCTAGATCCTGAATCACAGAGGAAGGATTTGGGGGATTTTCAGGCCCTATATTTCACTTATGTTCATTGAAAAATCACAAATGTGGCATATTTTAGCCTGACATGCATAAGTGGTCAGAGTTGTGTGCATGAGTATTCCCCATGGAGGTGTAGATATGTGTCCATTTAGAATGTAGTGAATACCAACAAAACCTGTCTTTTCACACCCAATCTTTGCCAATAACTTTAGTAGACATAATTACTGTAGTAGGTGTGCAAATTGTATTTGACAGCTGCATGCACACTCCCACATTCTCTCATGTACAGAATAGCCACCTACCACCCAACCACCTGGCTGCATTCTCCGGAAAAGATCATCAAAAGATAGTCTGGATTCCGCTGTATGAGCAAATGAATAATGATGTCCTCCTACATGACTACCAGAGAGAGTTCAGACCGTAGTGCAGTGCTGCAGCAACTTCATCCTTTTCATTTCACAAAATCAATATCTGGCCCTTGGGCCATATGTATAATTCATGTTTGCGGTTGCAAACTTCCCGACAGGGCCGTTTATGAATGCAAAAATGTACTTTGGCATGTATGAATTCCAATTTGTGATTCGGTAACATGTTACCAAATCACATTTTGAAATTGTGAATACATACCGATCCGGTATTGGGAAGGGGTGTGTTAAGGGTGTCCCTTCCTAATACCGAATTGTAGTTGTATGTAGGAATGTTTTGTGATCCAAAACATTCACATGTTACCACCTACTTCAAGTAGGTGGTAACCCACTGACAAATGGGAAGGGGTCCTAAAGAAGGGATCCCTTCCCCTCTGTGAATGCATGCAAAAATGTGATTTTAGCTTTTTCTAATGGGTCGCAAATTGCAACCTACCTCATGAATATTCAATCAATCAATAATTTATAAAGTGCGCTATGTACCCGTCAGGGTTTCGGGGCGCTAGGGGGGGGGGGTGCTGCTATCGTTCGAAGAGCCATGTCCTGAGGAGTCTCCTGAAGGTGAGGAGGTCCTGGGTCTGGCGTAGTGAGGTCGGGAGTGCGTTCCAGGTCTTGGCGGCGAGGTAGGAGAAGGATCTGCCGCCGGAGGTCTTGCGCTGGATTCGGGGGGACGATGGCGAGGGCAAGGTTGGCAGAGCGTAGTTGACGTGAGGGAACGTAGAAGTTGAGTCTGGTGTTCAGGTAGGTGGGTCCGGTGTCGTGTAGAGCCTTGTGTGCGTGGGTGAGGAGTTTAAAGGTGATCCTCTTGTCCACGGGGAGCCAGTGGAGGTCCCTCAGGTGAGGGGAGATGTGACATCGGCGGGGTATGTCGAGGATCAGGCGGGCGGATGCGTTCTGGATGCATTGGAGTCGTTTGATGTCTTTTGTTGGGATGCCTGTGTAGAGTGCGTTGCCGTAGTCGAGTCTGCTACTGACGAGGGCTTGGGTTACCGTCTTTCTGGTTCCTGTTGGAATCCACTTGAAGATCCTGCGGAGCATACGGAGGGTGTTAAAACAGGAGGATGAAACTGCGTTGACCTGTTTGGACATGGTGAGGGCGGAGTGGAGGATGAAGCCAAGATTTCGTGCATGGTTGGCTGGGGTGGGTGGAGGGCCTAGGGCGGTGGGCCACCACAAGTGGTTCCAGGCCGATGGGCTGCGCCCGAGGATGAGGACTTCCGTCTTGTCGGAGTTAAGTTTTAGGCGGCTGTTGCTCATCCATTCGGCGATGGATTTCAGTCCCTCGTGAAGGTTGGCTTTGGCGGTGAGAGGATCATTGGTCAGGGAGAGGATGAGCTGGGTGTCGTCGGCGTAGGAGATGATGCTGAGGTTGTGCTGGCGGGCCAGTTGTGCGAGGGGGGCCATGTAGACGTTGAATAGCATTGGGCTTAGTGAGGAGCCTTGGGGGACGCCGCAGACGAGGTTGGTGGCTTTGGAGTGGAAAGGTGAGAGTCGGACCCTCTGGGTTCTGCCGGAGAGAAAGGAGGAGATCCAGTTGAGGGCTTTGTCTTGGATGCCGGCTTCATGTAGACGGGTTAGTAGGGTGCGGTGGCAGACTGTATCGAAGGCAGCTGATAGGTCTAAGAGGATCAGGGCTGAGGTTTCACCGTTGTCCATTTGTAGTCTGATGTCATCTGTGGCGGCGAGGAGTGCAGTCTCTGTGCTGTGGTTTCGTCTGAACCTGGATTGGGAGGGGTCTAGGATGGAGTTGTCTTCTAGGTAGTGGGCGAGCTGTGTGTTGACGATCTTCTCGATGACTTTCGCTGGAAAAGGGAGGAGGGAGATTGGTCGGAAGTTTTTGAGGTCAGCCTTAGGTTTCTTGAGGAGAGGTTGGATTTCTGCGTGCTTCCAGCTGTCCGGGACGGTAGCGGTGTTGAAGGAAAGGTTGATGATCTTGCGGAGTATGGGGGCGATGGCGACGTCGGCTTTGTTGAAAACGTGATGTGGGCAGGGGTCAGAGGGAGATCCTGCGTGGATGGAGTTCATGGTTTTTAGGGTTTCGGCGTTGTCTACTTCTACTAGGAATATTAATGAGGTAGGTCGATTTGCGAGCCATTAGGAAATGCTAAATGAAACTCCTGTAGTTTCATACATTCAAATACCATTTACCTAATTGCAATTGGCAGAAAATCTCATTTAGGTAATAACAATTCAAAATAATGATACATCTGGCCCCTGTGCTATAATAGTTCGCATTGTACCAGACCAAAAGACATAGCAAGGTTATTTTCAGCCTTTATGTTACTAGCAAATTACTTAATATCTGTAGTCCTCAGTCCCTGTGCATTATCTGCTGAAACTGGGAATAATTATAAACTGTCTAAACATCTCATTGCAAGGAACACAAGAGCGACTCTTCTCAGACACCACTGATTTGAAAAACGTCCATGCCAAGCAGTAACTTTTTGCTCTGCTAAAGCTGATGTTGTGTCTGTGCGAGAAAGCCTTGAGGCCCACCGGTGCCATCGGGATTGCTGAAATAATGCTATTGATTATTATTAGTATTTCAAATTTTGTTTTTTTGTTCTCCCATTTAGCGATGCTCAGGCCAACAGAGAAACAGAGCAATTACCTTACATAGATGGCACAGGAAAGATTGATATTCCAGAGTAGGGCTTAGTTTGGGACTGACTCACCCTTTTGGTTTCATAAGGGCGCCTACATGTTGAGATGATCCTTTATTTCCAGAGAAGACATTGCACTGCTGCCTCAGTCTTTTCCTGGTGCTGTTATTTCTCTGAACCTCTTCAACAGATTAGATCCTAGTAATAGACCCACACTCTGTTTATCGGCGTTGAGGTAGAGAAATAAAGTCTGTTGGAAAGATCCCCATCAAGACGTTTTAGATTGAGGGTGCCCTGTGTCATCCAGGATGTATTGACTAAAACACTACTAGATAACGTAGTACAAACCCAAAGGGCTCTTTCAGCATTTGGTGGCTGGACCATATAACGGGCAGAGGAATAGATTCCACCATCCTACTAATAGAAGAAGGCGGTCTGATTTTAATATTGGCACCCCAGTGACATTATTATTTCTCCACCAAGGCAGCTGAGTTGCCTGAAGGGGAAAATTATGGGTCGACAATGCCACCGTGCCTGACCAGCACTGTTGTCACAACACGGGAGAAATGAAATGTGCCATCAAAAAAGTGGGCAGGTGCATTTACATCAGAGATATTTTCAGAGTGGTCATGAGCCAGCGAGCCTAAGCTGAATACTGTTATAAAGTCGAACGCAGATTGATTCGCAAGTCAGACTTTATTATCATCTCCAATACTTCAATTCTCTTCCATCACATCGTTCCGTCCTGGCACCTCAACCGCCCGCTCCTCATCTCTCCACCCAACATTCCGAACCCTCTAACATTGGACTAAAAAGGGGGGGGAAAACAACGGAAACTACCATTCCTATTGCATTGTAAATTCCAACATATTACCTTATTCAGATGATGTTACCTAACTTAATTTATGATAATTGTACTAATTAAATAATAAAATGTTTTTATGTTACGTCTACAATATAAGTAATTATACCAACTATATTACAACACATCTTCCCCTTTTAACATTTAAATGATTTTACATCTTATTATCGCTTATCAGGAATGTAAGCCTTATTAAAACTTCATAAAAAAAAAACATACATTTTTTTGTATACAGGATCATTCAGTGGTAATGTCATAGTCCTTGTGCCATATTGGAGGGTTGACTCATCGATGACTCAACTCCCTTTGTAATTTGCCTTGTTTTTCCGGACTGGATCCTTCCTCCACATTTTCCTTTTCTTTTCCATTTATAGTCGACATTTTAACAAGCCTGTCCATGCTCCAACATTGACCATTTTCCAATACTACCACATTCTTCTTTACCTTGTTGATACGGAAAGGACCCATGAACTTGGTGCCTTTCATGCCTGCCTGTACTCCACTCCTTGGTTTCTTTACATATACTTGATCACCGATATTCCAATCCTGTTCTCTTGCACCCTGTATAGTATCATACCTACTTTTGTACTTGTCCTGATGTTTAGAGATTCTTACATTACTAAGATGGTTGGAATATACACATTTGTCCCCTCCTCCTAACCAAACAGGAAAAAGTTTTGTACACGGTTTTCTGCCTCTCAATGCCACAAATGGTGATACATTAGTGATGGAATTAGGGGTGGTGTGGTACGCCCATAACATATCTCTGACTGCACATTCCACATTCAAGTGATTTACACTGGCCAGCTGAATACAGTCTTTAATCATACGATTTGTTCTTTCTGCTAGACCATTAGCTCTAGGACAATAAAGAGCTGTAGTAAGGTGTTTCACTCCTATAGAGTTAAGGAAGTTCTTCATCACTGAGGAGGTCAACTGAACCCCATTATCCGTGATGAGAGTTTCTGGAATACCCTCCGCAGCAAACGCATCCTTGAGAAAATTGATAACTGCCTCAGTAGTTATCTGATTGACCAATTTAGTAGAGATCCAATGCGATTGATAATCAATCAGAACTAATCCAAATCTCTTAGTCACACCAGGGATATTGATAGGACCAATTATATCAAAAGCTACCTTCACCCAAGGTTTATCTGGTACCTTAACAGGAGATATAGGGACCTTGTGAACAATTTTACTTTTGTCGCTGAGTGCGCATATTGAACAAGTTTTGACTTCCTGCTCAACCATAGTATCCATATTGGGGAACCAAAACCTTTCTCTTAACCTAGCTTTGGTAAGGCTTCTGCCTAAGTGACCCTCATGTGATAACGTAATAATCTTGTGCCTCAGACTTTGCGGTGGTATGATCTTGTCATTTCTGAACACAAGCTTATTATTCTCGTTGATTTCATACCTCACCTCCCAATAATTGCTGATGATATCTTCTATGTCTTTCTTCGATGATGGCCAGCCCTCCTTTGCTTTGGCCCTAAGCAAGGATAATGATTCATCTTGTTCAGAGGCGGATACCCATTCCTCCTTACTGATTGAAGGAATGTTGATCAACATAATAGGGTGTTCGTCAATTTCAAAATCCTCTTTAATATCTAAAGGGACTCTGGATAAGAAATCAGCAGCTGTATTTTTGTTGCCAGGAAGGTATTCAACTTTAAAATTAAAAATTTCTAAACCCAAAATCCACCTAGCGATTCTAGGTGTGCTGTTGGGAAATCCCTTTGACGAGAAAACATAAACCAAGGGTTTGTGATCCGTTCTCAAGTCAAATTGAATGCCCCATAAGAAAAATTTAAAATGCTTGATGGCCCAGTAACATGCTAGCGCCTCCCTCTCAATAACAGAATAGTTGGATTCCGCCTTACTCAAAGCTCTAGAAGCAAATGCTATAATTCTTTCGTTCCCTTCCACTATCTGAGACAATGTTGCGCCTAAACCCAACTTGCTGGCATCAGTGGTGAGAATTGTTTTTCTTTTATGATCAAAATTGCATAGACTTGGAGCATTAGCTATAGCTAATTTAATCTCATTGAAAGCATTCTCATGATGTTCAGCCCAATTATATAGCACGTGACTTTTAAGTAATTCTCTGAGGCCAAACGATAAAGAAGAAAAATTTCTAACGTACTTTGCCATGAATTCTGCTAGACCAAGGAAAGATCTCAACTCATCCTTATTTTTGGGAGCCTCTGCTTTTCTTATCGCATCCACCAGTGAGGTTTTGGGCTTAAACCCATCTTTAGAAATGATGTGCCCTAAATATTCCACTGAATTTACACCAATACGACACTTGTCTTTCTTTAAGGTGAGCCCTGCTGTTCTCAATTTATTCAATACAATCATAAGATATTTATTATGTTCATCCTCATTGGCTCCATAGATCAGGATATCATCCTGAAAACAGAGAGTATTCTTTGTGTCACCTAAGATATGGTGCATGATTTTTTGGAATACAGCTGAGGCTGAAGCTAGCCCAAAAGGCATCCTATTAAACATAAATGAGCCCAATGGAGTAGTAAAAGCGGTAAGCAGTTTGGACTCAGGATGCAATTGTACTTGGTGGTACGCACTTGAAAGATCGAGTACCGAGAAGTAACCAGCTTCACCCATTGTACTTAATAACTCGTTAATTCTAGGAAGAGGATGCCTTTCAACCCAGATGTTTCTGTTTAGGTCTCTAAGGTCAACACAGATTCTAATATCATTGCTACTGTTTTTCCTAGCTACGACTATGGGGGCCAACCACTCTGAACATTCAATAGGTTGTATAATTCCTAACGACTCCAATCTTTCAAGCTCTTTTTTGACTGCACCTTCCAATAGGTGGGGAATGGGTCTGGTTTTGTGTATTATAGGTTTGGAATTAGGCTTCAATTTAATTTTATGTTGGAAATTTTCAAGCAAACCAAGCTTTTCACAAAAAACTTCCGGGAATTCATGGAAAATTCGATCATCATCACTAGAAGTGTCTACACACAAAACTTGTTCAGGATCATTAGGGTCTAATTTTATCCCAAGCTCTTTCTGATGTTGCCATCCCAGCAAACTAGACCCATCCTCCACTACGTATATTTTTCCGACTGTGGAACGACCCTTGAACGAAATGACAGCTTTGAACATGCCCCTAAGGTGAATAGGATCCTTATTATATCCCTTAGGGTTAACATCAGGTTTTTCTAATACAATTTCACTGTCACTCTTCACCTGTCCGAAATCAGAAGCATTTATAATAGTGAACGGCGAACATGAATCTGCAAATACCCTTATGTTTCTGTCATTAATTGAAATCATGCATTCAGGGTATTGCGATAGCTTGGAATCACTAGTTTTGACCTGGAGCACAATTTTCTTAACTACTTGGGAGTTATCCTCCCATTTCCTATCGTCAGAATCCCCTTTGGATAAGTTCTTGCATACCCTAGCAAAATGGCCTCTTTTGTTACATTTCCTACAAACTGCTGATTTTGCTTGGCAGGAAGGCGAATTAGCTAAATGATTACTACTTCCGCAACGGAAACACAATAGCCCCCCTCTGACACTCGATTGTTTGTGTGCTATTTTATCACTAGATTTTACTTTTAGAACATTCTCGTTAATATCTGAGATCTCATTCACATGCTCATTTGAAGAAGTAGAAGAAGATCTGATTTCTTGCAAACATATTGCAGTGTGCTCAATAGATTTCGCTATCTCAATAGCTTCTTGTAAATCAGGTTGCCTTTGGAGCAATTTTTCCTGTATCTTAATGTTGTTCGTACAACGGACCAGCTGATCTCGTATTAGGGAGTTACTTAGTTCTCCAAAATTACACAATGAACTTAGCCCTCTTAGTGCAGCAATGTAACTAACCACACTCTCTTGTTTCCCTTGGCATCGAGAGAAAAACTTGTGACGTTCAAGAACTACATTAATCCTATCCCCGAACTGTTTTTCAAGCTTTACAAACGTGGTGACATATTCATCTTATGCTTGATCTTCAGGAACATGTGGATCCGGTAGGGATTCATAAATTTTCCTGCCATGGGTACCTAAATTATGTAGCAGGATATGCTGCTTCCTGACTGGATTGAATTTGTCCCCACCAATAGCAATTAGGTATGATTCAAACATTTTTATCCACTCTTTCCATGGTACATTCTGTTCCCCCATCTCATTTAAGAAAGGTACAGGTTGAGACATGCCAGCAGCAGCCATTGTCACAGAAATACTGATAATGCTATAATTAAACTGATTTTATCCTTTACTATTATGCTATATTATTAAACACTTAACAATTGTTAACAACGTTGCATTGGATCAGTGTACATGAATAAGTTGTGCCTGTCAGCGTGATTGCGTACTTGTTAATGCGTTCAACAGGCCTGTGTTCTTCCCACGTCCTTTATTTTCCTTAAAAACCCAGTTTTCAATTTTATTCAAAACTGAGCCTGTAGTGTTTCTGTCAAACGATTTATTGAGATGTGCCTGTCAGCGTGCTTGACAGGCTTGTCAGCGCCAAGAGTTACTGTTCAGTACACTGGAATGTAAAAGCGCGCGTTGTTGAGATATTGGAACGTTTCAGCGCGCGCTGTTGAAGGATTGGAACGTTTCAGTCAGGTTCCTGACGCACTTCTCAGCACCACACGTAATCTTTGTTGTTTCCCTGCTACAACATCGGAGAGTTTTAATTTGAAAAGAGTGCCTCTCATCGACGCTCGCCTGCCCTCAAGTCGATGTTTTCACCGCACAGAAATGTGCTGGTTTGACCGTTGACTCCGACCTTGTTTATACAAGCTGTTCGCTAGAAGCTTTCACCGTCATATGCGTGTCCGCTGTCAATAATGATGTGGAGCTTTTAACATGGACGCAATTTCAAATGCTTCCAAGAATCTCTGTAATGCCTTATCACTTCATCGTCAATACTCGCGTTCGCAGATAAAATGGTGTGAAGCTTTTAAAACTACTTCTGTTCGTTCCCTTCACTTTCCCATTATTAAAATGCTTTCCAGATCTTGAAACGCCTTATCATTTCATCGCAGACTGTCAGTTTCGTTTTTGACCGGCTACAAACTTGAAATATTAACTTACTGAATCACGAAGTCCTTAGAAGGCAATTGAAGAACATTAGGAGGGGTGGAGATGGTGATGATTGATGTCCCCTCACACACCACTTCTCGTCGCCAGTGTTATAAAGTCGAACGCAGATTGATTCGCAAGTCAGACTTTATTATCATCTCCAATACTTCAATTCTCTTCCATCACATCGTTCCGTCCTGGCACCTCAACCGCCCGCTCCTCATCTCTCCACCCAACATTCCGAACCCTCTAACATTGGACTAAAAAGGGGGGGGAAAACAACGGAAACTACCATTCCTATTGCATTGTAAATTCCAACATATTACCTTATTCAGATGATGTTACCTAACTTAATTTATGATAATTGTACTAATTAAATATAATAAAATGTTTTTATGTTACGTCTACAATATAAGTAATTATACCAACTATATTACAACGATTCAATGACTACACCACCCCAGAGGGTGTTCCTAATGGCGTAACCAATGGTGCCTTTGTCGCGTGGGCTCTCATTATTCTAAATGAGACTACTGGATTTCTAGGTAGCAGAATCTATAACGGTGTGGGGGACTGAGTCTGACCCACATGTAAAGAACTCTGTCACCCTAAATCCGGTTTTTGCTCCCGCTAACTAGCAGTGCCTCATTTCTCCCATGTGGAAGGAATGATTTGGCAGCCGAGCGCATGACATCTTTGGAACTTCTCAGGGAAGTCGTGGTTACTCAGATCCAAACCAACTCTCTTATATCCAATATGATCTCATATACAAATGACAAAGACAGTATAAGTTTTATATAATATTTTAATAAAACGACTGTATTTTAGATATTAAGGCGTGAGCCGCAATAACCAGAACGATACAACACAGTAGGATTGTAATAGTTACCAAGAGAGTAAAACATAAAAACAAAGCTATCATATTGTCAAACAGTTTCTACTCTCCCTCTGCTTGTTCTATCTAGAGCACAGCATGTTAAGCTTCTAGCTTGCCTATTAGAATCACTGTGGAGACATCAGCCCTCATACCTGAGCAAAGACCTGTGATCTTGGGTCAGCATCTGCAACGAGGCAGTCAGCGTCAAGTTGTGGTTCCCTGGTCGGAATCTCCCTCTTGCGTGTATTGGGACAAGGAAGTGATTTTATAACTAACATGTCATCGTGATCACAAAATGTCCCTATGCAGGAATGCCAAGTCTAAACTCTTACCACGTCTATCGGCAATGTACCAGACTGTATCCTTGACTGAAGCACAGAGTAAATATGTTATGGAGAACTCTAGTGCTGAAGTAGGCAAAACAGTGTGATATGAATAAAAAACAACACCGTAGAACTGGCTATTTGAAAAATAACAGTACGAAGCCTAATAAAAAGCATGTAGAGCAAAGTGCACAGAGGCTCTAAGCTGTCAGCAAATGAATAAAATATATTCAGGGCAAAGTGCACAAAGGCCTAAAGCCTGAAGCTAAAGCGCAATGAATACGTAAAACTAACCACACTACACCCTCCCCTTGTCGGTAGCAAGTGGTTCCAATAATAAAAAAGGACGCCCTAAATATAAACAATACCTAAAAACAATTATTTCGACAAGGTGAGAAGACAACAAAGTCATAAATTTAGGTAACATGTGATCATAAAGCCAAATTCAATATAGTGTCAATTTCGTAAAAATCCAATCGTCAGATAGAAGCAATAGAATGCAGGAGTTCCTCCACTTCGATATATGTCAATATCGGAAGATCCACGCCACAAAGTACCATGGAGCAGGTGTGATCCAAAGCCCCAAAACCATTCAAGGCGGCACCCCGTGCAGGGCCTATGAAAGAGACAATACCATCTTCCTCCAGGAAGGGAATCTCATAAACTGCCTCACGAAGCAAGCGCATCCGTAGTGCACAAGTCTGGGAATGAGCCCTAATCGGGAACATCAACAGATCAGTATCGACCATTGGAAGGCGCTGCAATGAGAGACAGAGAGCCATGCATGTTCAAACGAGCACCAAAGGCATCGAAACACGGGTTGCACACAATCCAAAACCGGTCTGAATGACAGAGACCAGTCGCACTCCAAATGTCCCAGGAGTGTTGCTCCAAAATGCTGCATCATGCGTTCACGACACAGCTGCGCTGACGGGAGCAGCAATACAGGATCTCGTTGTGACGGGACAGCCATTGCGAAAAAATAGCAACAACAGCAAGACTCCAGCCAATAAAGCCAAAGTAATCGGGAAACCCCCAAAAATGCTTCCGAAAATAGAATGTATAGCCGAAGGTATCAAACCGAATATGGAAGAGAAGGTATGAGCAAAACCAACACCAACGACTTTAAAAAAATGTGCAATACCAGCAGTGCTGGATGCATTAAATATACGTCCCACAAGTTCACCGAAGTGATTCGGAAAGTTAGTATTCAAAAGGGACTGTATCTCCGCCGATGACCTTGCCACCTGAAGTGCGTAGGTCTCGCTAGCAGATGTAAGGGCCACATGCTTTTGAAACAATAAAGCTTTTAGCCGACTCAACTTGTCGAAATCAACCTTGGAAGTAGCAATATGAGGCCAGATGTCTGCTACCTCCCTAAATTGAGTGGGGGGAAACAACACATTCCCGCAGCACGTAACGGCCTTGTTGACAACGACGATGTAAACTATTCCGGCACGCATGCCACAGCAGCGTTCGCTGTTAAGAATAATGTAACTGCCGTTAGAAAGCACCTGGAAAGTGTTTTTAATAACCGGGACTGGAACTCCCTTCAGATAACAAGCTAAGTTAGCAATCGAAGCGTTACACTCCCCGTGCAAGGACAGCTGTTTACAAACCATTGAATGGCTGACAGAAGCTTCGCATTCGCTGCCGCTAAGAAAAACCTCCTTCAAACCATTAACACATCTGTACTGAAAGGGAAGGTCCCACACCTCATGTATGTAACTGTCTCCCAATAGTTCATATCTACCCACCGGAATGTGCTTCAAACACGAAGTAAATTGCAAAGTAGAGATAGGCAAATTAATAACCTCATGGATCAACCATTCAGCTGACGGAATCTCAGCTACCGTGAAAGGCAGTTTCTCTAATTTCTCAATATTTAACATAACATATGTCGCTTCCTTTTTAGCCATCAGTTGTTGTTGACGAGTCAAATTAAAAGAGATAAAGATCTCTCTGGCACGAACGTGCTGCCATGGAACGCGACCCGCCTTCAAGGTCTGAAGAGTCCAACCCAGCTGCATGATGGACCGCGTCTGACTCTGCCCATGATATAAAGAAGACATGTCCGATTTAATAATGTCAATGGCAGAGGAAACAATGCTGTCAATCGTGTAAACACGGTCAGAAAGGGTATGCATGCCATTATCAACAACAGACAAAGTCTGCATCAGATTTTCTTGATCAATCTGCCTCAACCGGGCTGCAGCCTCTTGTTGTGAAAGTTAGCATAGAATCTACTGTCTTCACATCCCAATCATCAGAAACAATGCCAGGTATAACAATATAATTCATTGATAATTTGAGGACATACGGTATTTGAATCAATTCAGTGGGACCATATATATCAAACATTACTTTATCCCACACAATTCCATCCGGAACTGGTATAGCAGAAATGTTCACTGTGGACAAGTCTCTTCGAACCATAAAAAAGAGGAAAAATGCGGTTTTAACACAGTCTCCACGTGCTCAATGTCAGATCGATCAGGAAGAAAATGACCATGTATTATCAGAAAAAAAGTAACCACAAATCCCAACCATAATAAAATAGTCATCGCGGCCAAAAACAGCCAAAAATAGTTCCAAGGAAAAACAAAATATGTTTGTTTAAGCCATCCCAGCAGCCGTCGTTGACCGTGGACAGAAGACATCGAGGACGAGGAGCCGGACCCATCATTATCAGCGTCGTTGAAGCAGCCAGAAGCAGTTCTAGCAAAAGGTGCAACCGTGAACGAAGAAGCAGATGGAGGCTCTCGCCGTGGCACGCTATAAACCACATGTTCAGAAACGTCAGTAGAACGTACAGCAATTTGATCACAAGATTCCATATTAATCGCCGTCGGTGGAACAATCGCAAGATCATCATCCACCCTCCCCAAGCTCGGAGAGGAAATAGTGTCGGTGAAAATCACCTGCAGCGGGACTTCCTCCCCAGTAGTGAGAGGGATTCCGGAACTACTGGGTGTCCCTCTTGGTCTGCTGTGCAGAATCGGCCACATGTTGTAACTTGACATTATCAATGGAAACAAAGCGATTTCCTTTGGCCCCTCGCAGCGGCGGTAAAATCACAGTTCTCATGCCGCTCACCCCCAACACAGGGACAGGTTCTCGATAAGAAGGACCAAATTCTTTTTTAACTGCGACCTTTTCACGCACTAGATCCCCAATCCTGGGTATCCAACCAGTAGGTGTTACTGGCTCATCCTTAATTCCTGAGGAGGCAGCACTGGCAGAAGGGTTATATTCACGGAATTGTTGTAAATCCTGCAAAACAGTGACACGATCATTTATGTCAAAGGGCGTATCTGCCGCCTCCACACCAGGACCATCTAGATCAGGAACATACATTCATGTTCCAAACAGGCACTCATATGAAGTACGACCCCCCAGTGACCTTCTAGGCAAGTTATTAAGTGCTCTCTGTACTCCATATAGGTGGGCTAGCCAACCACGACCCGTACCTATAACTCTGGCCGTTAAGGACTGCTTTAAATCACGATTTAAACGCTCCACGACAGAATTTCCCTCGGGATGAAATGGAGACGAGAATTGGAGTTGGACCCCCAACGAAGCCATGGTGTCCCTGAATGCCTTAGAGGCAAAAGCAGGGCCCTGGTCCGAATGAAAAGCCGCAACTGCAAATATATCGACAAAGATGCGCAAATCTTTAATAACAGTTCGAGCGTCAGCCGAGCGTTGTGGCCATACCCATACAAATCTGGAGCACGAATCTACAGCAACCAATATATATTTGTATGCACTATCTGGTGTCAGAGGACCACAATGATCCAAGTACACACACTGTAATGGTTTGTTTGAAATCAGAAGGGGCGTCTGCTGCGGGCGTCTAGCCGACGATGCTTTAATTTGTTGACAAACGTCACAACAAAGGACATATTGCTTCGTCTCTTTATAGAGACCAGGCCACCAGTAACGAGCCTGTAAAAGTGAAATTGTGGCAGCCACCCCAGCATGTGCAGAAGCCACCCCCTCATGTGCTGCAGAAATCAATCGAGGTCTCTCAATTTTATTGGGAATTTCACGTACACCAATGCCTGGAATTGTAACAGTAGCATTTAGCGCACCATTCAAGCAGTAACTATATTTTGAAGGAAATCCTTTAGGAAAGGGCGTGCCATCAGCCGTAGCCTTTATGGCAGCAGAAATTTCTGTGTCTGGTTTGGAACTCGAACGAGTCACTGCGGCCACAGTGGCGAAAGCCACTGCCGATTTCGCGGCTTCATCAGCCAAAGTATTCCCAGCAACGTGTATTCCAACGCGCTGGTGTCCAAGTGTATGCACAACATGGACTTTAGGAAGCGTTTCCTTCAGATCCGCAACCTTACCCCACAACATTTTATGCTTAATGGTGTTGCCTTTAGAATCTCTAAACCCATTCATCTTCCAATAGTGTAGATATTCGTTGAAAGACTGCACACAGTAGTAGGAGTCACAGACCAGCAAGGTTAAAAGTGCCGGATCCGCGTGCTCCAACGCTAACAATAGAGCTTTGAGCTCAGCCAGCTGTGCCGTGCAATCTCCCAAGGTTTTAGTTTAAGTATGTCGGGGGCAGAACACTTCCCCCTCCATAGTGCCGCTCACCACCGCACATGCAGCAGAATACTGTTGTTTAGTCCCAACCGCTGGTTGCGCAGAGCCATCAGTATACATGACCACTTCATATTGGTCAATAGGCAACGTACCAGCAGGAACAGGGTATTCTATTTCGTATTGAAGAAATTCTTGAGTCTGCAGTTTAGGGTCAAATACATAATCTACATCAGTGGCTGTTAAAGACGTAGCCCATTGTATCCATCGCGGGTGTAAAGCTTTCGAATTAGGAACACTCGCTTTTGTAACAGCCTCCAAGGCCGGAACCGGGGAAACGACAACTATGCGTTGACCCTGGGCCAGCGGTCTTTCTTTAATAACAGCCATCTGTACTGCAGTGAGAATTTTCTCAGTTTGTGCAAAACGTTGCTCTGCAGCAGAATACAAGTGAGACTTGTATGCAATCGGGACTGTCTCCCCTTCATTAAAGGTGACATAAGTAAACCCAACAGCCCCAGGTATCACCCTGATCACTAAATGTGTCTTATTGTCCCGTGTGTGTAAGTGTTTAACTGCTAAGAGATCACTCTGTAATTCTCGCAGTATGTGTGTATGTTCAATCGTCCAAAATTTACTCGAAAAATTCGGGCGAATCAACTCGTATAAAGGTTTTATACGTGTTGCATAATCAGGAATGTAAGTTCTGCCAAAATTCAGAAACCCCAACAATGACTGGAGCTTCCGAACCGTATTAGGAGGCTACAATAAAGCACATTTCTCCCAAAAATGTGGCGCTAGGCTCTTGCCCTCACTCGACAACTCATATCCCAGGAAAATGACGCTGAGGAAGGCAATCTTTGATTTCTTAAAATTAAACTTATAGCCAATATCAGCAAACCCCACAACAATGCTCGATACACGCCTTAGATGTTGCAGAATCTCATCATCTGTCAGATATATGTCATCAACATATGATAATGCTTCAGGGTCGAACTCATGCAGCATTTCAGTTACATGAGCCGAAAACAGTCCTGGGCTATTCTTATACCCCTGAGGCAAACGACAAAAGATTTTCAGAGAGCCAAACGCACTGAAACAGGTATAGTCCCGACTCTCGGGCGCTATATTCTGGCAGAAAAATCCATTCAAGATATCCAATGTTGTTTTGTATTTTTTACGCACTATATTATTCATAAGCGCTGCGCTATGTGAATTCTGTATTGCATATGTGCGTGTATGACTATTCAAATGTCGGTAATCCACCACTATCCTATATGAATGGTCCGGTTTAGCAACCGGAAACAAGGGATTATTCATCGGCGAGACACAGGGCTCAATTACACCCTGATACTCCAATTGTGTAAGAATTTTTCTAACCGATGCCCTAGCTTCAAATTTGATAGGATATTGCGGTTGTGGCTGAGGTTCGCCCTTTATCGGAATTACATGATAAGGTGATTGTCTGTCCCACCCCACGTTATTTCTATACAAGGCGGGAGCCTGTGCTAGAGCCCATGATGTACTATAGGACTCCGCTAGTTCTTTCGGAACAAGTGGTGAGAAGGAAGGTGTAATAACCTCCTCCCCAACCGGACAGTTGCGAACAAAGTCAGGTGGCCAATCTTGTTCGGCCAGCAGAACATCATATGATTTCACCACATGGTCCCAAAAAATGGCGTTTATAATACGGTCAATGTCCCCTTCCAATCGCAGAGTCACTTCATATACTCTATCAGGATCAGAGACTCGCATATCCGCCGTTTCGACTTGTATGAAGTCATCAGTTGCTTTCACCTCCAGATGCTCTAGAAGACTCCGGCGAACTATTGTGACCTGTGCCGCGCTGTCTAACAGAGCTAACGCCCATGTCTTGTTCGTCAAGAGAACTCTCTTCTTGAGCGGCATGTCTAACCGAGACTGCTGCCACTTTCTTCTTTTTAAATTGCTGTTTTTGTTGCAGCGGTTTCTCTTCTTGTTTAATAGAAACCTCCGCTGAGCGTTGTGAATCCTGTCTCGGTTTCACGTACTCCGTCCTCCGCTCTGACCGCCCACCTCTCTCACTTCTCTTTTCCGAGGAGTCCTGAAAGGAACGAGATTGGCGTGTATCAGTATATTGATATCTATCAGACGTCTTCAAAGTATCCCTATTCCTGAGATTATACTTATTCTGTGGTGTCTCCGGTTGCGGAGACTGTCCACCATCTTTCTTAGGTGTTTGCTGTTTCTTTTCCCAGCGCTTTTTCGAACCTTCAGGTTGTTGCTGTTTAGCATTATCTTTATTATTTTTACCCTGTAACTGGGGTTTTTGTGGTCTAGCCCCTAGGCTATCACGACCAATACTAGAATATGTTTCCGCTATTATTCTCGGAAGCTCCCGCTCCTGATTAAGCAGCGGTACATCCCGAAGACGCATACGCACTGCTAGTGCTACTGCCTCCCCTTTGAGATTACTCAAAATAATAGAAGAAACTGTGGCAAAATTGCCCAGCAACTGCATGCCCAAATCCAAGGCAGGGGCAGCCCCATATTCATCCTGAATCTGTTTAAGTACGTCTGGTAAATTAGCTAATGTCGGTGTACCGTGTGCCGTAGTGTAGAGCGCGGCAAACACCGTGCCCCAGGTATTACAAAGGTCCACCGGAGGAACCATCCCGTACGGCAAACACATCGTCAAAATTCTATGTTTATCCTGAGGTCCCGTATGGGGAAATACTGCTTCCAGCGTATTAATTTTTTGCGCCAGCCAAAACGGAGTCTCCTCTCGCTTAGCCGGTACTTTACCCATAACTGAGTGTACAGTGGCCGGATTAATACCCGGAACCACAGCCTGTGGGTGCGCTGGAGCAGCACGCGCTGCATTCGTATTTAATGTCTGCATTACAAACTGAACTAATCGTCTATATGTAGCCGTTAATTCTTTTATATAAACGACGAACTTCAACCACTGCCAATTGAGCAACCGCAGGATGTGGTGTATATGTAGCCAATAAAGGCCAGGTAGGACCATCATTACTCAGTGGACCTAACCTTACTTGTGCTATTGAGTGTGGGAGGGCGCCATCAAGCCAATTATGGTGTTCTTGATAAGATAGAGGTATTTCTAAATAAGCGTAAGCCCTGTATTGTCCAGGGACATTCGCAACTGTGTATTCGTGAAAAGTATTTGTTCCCCCATCCACTGCTGGAAAAGCGACCCAAGAATAAAAAAGTTCCGTTCTATAGGCTGCATGGGCGTCCACCACAAAAGTGACTGGACCCCCCTGGACTGTCAGTCCATGTGTCAATAGATGTCCCGTGAGCGGATGTCGCATATTAATTGCTATGTTCACTACATTAGGATTCGCCATTTTATAAAAAAACGGCTTCAGGTCAGAGAAGGCACACCAATATCGGGGTTTTTTCCTTTCAAAGTTCAAGCTTGAACAAACAACCACTAAGCAATAGGAAGCACCTATGCCGTGGCGGCGGAAACCCTCAGCCCCACGGACGTCTCCGTATACGGAACCGAGGAGTCAAAATATATATGAGACCAAGAGAGTCAGTCGGACCTAATCATTAGAGCCAGACCAAACGTTGGCGGCGCCATGTCGCGTGGGCTCTCATTATTCTAAATGAGACTACTGGATTTATAGGTAGCAGGATCTATAACGGTGTGGGGGACTGAGTCTGACCCACTTGTAAAGAACTCTGTCACCCTAAATCCGGTTTTTGCTCCGGCTAACTAGCAGTGCCTCATTTCTCCCATGTGGAAGGAATGATTTGGCAGCCGAGCGCATGACATCTTTGGAACTTCTCTGGGAAGTCGTGGTTACTCAGATCCAAACCAACTCTCTTATATCCAATATGATCTCATATACAAATGACAAAGACAGTATAAGTTTTATATAATATTTTAATAAAACAACTGTATTTTAGATATTAAGGCGTGAGCCGCAATAACCAGAACGATACAACACAGTAGGATTGTAATAGTTACCAGGAGAGTAAAACATAAAAACAAAGCTATCATATTGTCAAACAGTTTCTACTCTCCCTCTGCTTGTTCTATCTAGAGCACAGCATGTTAAGCTTCTAGCTTGCCTATTAGAATCACTGTGGAGACATCAGCCCTCATACCTGAGCAAAGACCTGTGATCTTGGGTCAGCATCTGCAACGAGGCAGTCAGCGTCAAGTTGTGGTTCCCTGGTCGGAATCTCCCTCTTGCGTGTATTGGGACAAGGAAGTGATTTTATAACTAACATGTCATCGTGATCACAAAATGTCCCTACGCAGGAATGCCAAGTCTAAACTCTTACCACTTCTATCGGCAACGTACCAGACTGTATCCTTGACTGAAGCAAAGAGTAAATATGTTATAGAGAACTCTAGTGCTGAAGTAGGCAAAACAGTGTGATATGAATAAAAAAACAACACCGTAGAACTGGCTATTTGAAAAATAACAGTACGAAGCCTAATAAAAAGCATGTAGAGCAAAGTGCACAGAGGCTCTAAGCTGTCAGCAAATGAATAAAATATATTCAGGGCAAAGTGCACAAAGGCCTAAAGCCTGAAGCTAAAGCGCAATGAATACGTAAAACTAACCACACTACACCTTCACTATTAGGAAGGCCACCTTCCTGCACTCTTTAACTATGGCAGGTAGAGGGGAGAAGATGCGACTTCAGACACTTTTTGATGGCAGGCTCATTACCACCCTCCTCTAAATCATGCCCAAGCTACGTAGTACTTAGTGTCAGTCAAGGTTAGTTTCTCAAACTATCATAGGTTTAATATGTGATGCCAGGTTAGGAGGACACTACTCGTACCATCCTAGAGCTTTTCTGTTGCAAACAGTATGATATAGTTCGAGGAGTATATCGATTATAAATCCCAGACTATGCTAGAGTGTGAATTCAAATGAAGGTTTGCTAAACACAAAGTCATGTAGCAAACGTTTTAAAGCACAATAGGAGAGCAGTTTGAAAGTCAATCAATGCAAAAATATGTATTTATAAAAACATTTAATAAATCGCATTTCAGGCACAGAGATTAGACTAAAAACATTGGTGACATTCCCTGCAAAAGCGAAATACTTATCTGTTCTGTGAAAAGAAAACTGAAATAGTGGACTATTTCTAAAATAACAGAGCTGCACGCAGAAAAATAAACACATGGTTTGCGGTTTGCGATGGTCCCTGGAGCAGGCCCAGGGCCGATTAACAATACAAGAAGGAATTACTTGCAGCACGATTAGACTTGAAAAAAGCTGGACCGTTTCTGCATATCAGAGGTTTAGAGAGACGTCCAACCTACTGGAGAACAAATGGCAGACCTTGATTTATTTTAAAATAGAGTTGAGACCGAGTGTTTTTCTTAGGCACCTATGTTGGTGCCCTCGAATGTGGAGATATGGAATACCAATACTGCCTAGTCTTGATTTCACTACATTCGTATTTCACCCATTGCCCAACACTTCCTTTCACGTTATCTCAGTTCTGCAGTTTTTTTTTTTTTAATCCTCCTTTTCTTCCTTATTTCACTCTCTTGCTATAGGTCAAAATCTGATGTCGAAAAATATGTTCTTGTCCGCCGCACTGATTGTGAGGCCCATATTTAGACTTTTTTAGTGCTGCATTTGTGTCGGTTTTTGATGCAAAATTAGCGCAAATTTACAAAATACGATTGTATTTTGTAAGTTTGTGCTGCTTTTGCGTCACAAAATCACGCAAATTCAGCGCTAACTAAGTGTAAATATGGGCCTAAGTGCCTACCACGTGCAACCAATGAAGCAGTGGCTAGTGGCGGTTGTCCGTCTGGGTGCCATAATCTGGTCAAGAGTGATAAATGAAATTGTCAGATCTGTGATTCGAATCGAAGACCTAGCCACCCCTGCACTAGGATATTTTTTCAAAAAGAAAACATGGGGGGGCTAGAGAGGGGTTATTATGCAACAGATGCCTTTTATTCATCCCAAAATGCATCTGCTTGCGGTTCTCGGTCCAAACAGATTTGCATGGCTGTTATCTGATCAGCACCTGTATTTAATGTTAATGTTTTCTGTGGGGCAGCCAGGCCCAAAGATTTTGTAGTGCTATGCAAACTGGTTGAAAAGTTACTGTCCAACAAACAAATGTATACAATCAGAGGCCATAAACAATATGGACTGTCAAATAAAAACGGAACACAGAGTACATTAATCTTAAAAACAACTGCAGATAGTAAAATGTAGTTTTTCATTATACTTTATTTGAGGTCTTTCACTGTAGCTTAGGAGATGTGTTTTTTGTTTTTTTTGTGTTTGGTCCTGATGAAGCACCACTTGATCCGTATGTACTTTCTAGACGCGAAACATGTTGACCTGTTGTAGTGGTTGAAGGCAGTTCCTTCATCCATTTCTTTGTTTCCTGGTAGAGTGGCTGAGCATTATTTCTTTTCCACTACAGAGTACTTTTTAAACTTGACCAAGACCCTTCCTTGATCAATAAGTTGTAGGTTTTCTGGAGGGTTTTGAGCCAATTTTACCCCTTTTTCTCTGGCTCTCTCCTTGCCTTTAGGTTAAAATGTATCCCTACACACTTTAAACCACAGCACGTATTACCAGTGAAAATCTCCAGCAAAGAACCCCTTTTTGGGGGGCCCGTCAGACATTGCAGATCCAGTCTGATAAGGAGCAAGCCCTATGATAAAGCATAACATCCAGTGAATGTGTAAGGGCATTTGCTTCTAGCTATAGAAGTGCCCAGTGGTTTTCTGACCTTTTCTGGATTCTTGTGTGTATTCCACTCTCTAGCCAGAAGCGATGACCCTAACTAGTATGACAACTACCACTGTAGTCTAGGGAATGATACCTTTCTTTTCCTGGGTAGGACTTCCTGATGAGTTGCTAACAGGCCTCGGCACCCCACCTCATGTCCCATTTGATGGCACAGATATTGGATATGTTGAAGATCCAACAGATCCGGACATCAGTATACCACCCGCAGACGGATAGTCTGGTTGAGAGATACAATCAGACAATTAAGGCCATGTAAAAAATTAATTACAAGCAGGGACTGGGACTGGAAGCTACCATTACTTCTGTTTGCTATCCATTCCAATGAGTTCAATCTACAGGAATCTCTCCATTTGATTTGTTATTCTGGAGGAAGCCCAGCACTTTCCTTGACATGGCTGTAGAGCAATGGGTTGAGGAAGAGTAGGATGAGGGAAAATCCCTCTATGAGTTTGCAGTCAACCTAAAGATCACCCTATCAACATTGTGGGAACAAGTACATGATAATCTAGAGGCTGCCCAAACCCAGCAAAAATGAATATATAATAAAGGAACAGTATTAAGGAAATTCAAGGAATGTGATGGTGTCCTCATTCTATTTACCTCTACAAAAAATCAATTGTTAGATAAGTGCCAAAGAACCTTGAAAATTCTGAAGAGAATGACCCCTGTAACCTATAGGGTAGCCATACACCATAGACCCAGAAATGGAGGCATTTTCCATGTAAACTTACCAAAGAAATGGGAGAACCCCATCCCAGGGATGGAGGTAGAGCCTATATCATCTAGGATATCGATATTGCTCACCCGCTGGAAGTTCCCAGTCAACCCCAAAAGACGATGGTTGGGAAAGAATCAATTTTGGTGATGCTTTAACTGAACTACAAAAGACACAGCTCTATAAGCTGTTGGACAGATATCCTAGACTTATCCCTAGCACTTGAAGCTTGTGAGAAAACAGCATTCTAAATGCCCTTAGGGCTGCACCAGTCCAAGATGTTGTTGTTCGGGGTCCACAGAGCCCATGCTACATTCCATAGACATGGATTTTTTTGTTGAAGGACCACCAATAATATGCAGATGCATATTTAGATGCCATGGTCATCTTTAGTTCTACCTGGGAGGAGCACTTAAGGCACCATGCCTTGATTCTAGACACCCTACTCTGGGCTAGCCTTACCATTAATCACAATAAATCCACCTTAGGCACTACCAATATACAATACTTGGGTGTCTCCTTCAATATTGGACCATCCAACTCCAAATAGACAAAGTAGAAGCCATAGAAAACATTCCCAAACTGACCACGAGAAAAGAGAATCTGAAGGTCAGTAGGACACTATCGGCAATTCATACTACATTTGTCAGAGATTGTTAGCCCCCTCATGGATTAACCTGCAACTAAACACCTGTCCAGAATACATAGATGGACAGACCTCAATGAGCATAGTTTTTACCGTCTGAAAAGGATCCTGTGCAACGCACCTGTTCTTAGCTGTCCCAACTTTCATAAGACCTTTGTTCTACAAACTGATGCCTCTGGACATAGATTAGAAGTGGTTCTATCCCAACCGGTTGATCTGGGAATCCTACGTCCTAGTTTATACCTAAGTTGCAAGCTGTTTCCAAGAGAAACCCTTTATTCTACTATTGAAAAAAAATGTCTGCCCATTAAGTGGGCCATGGAGGCTCTACAACTTTATCGACCAGGATATTAATTAATTTTCCTGCCCAAACATGTCGCCTAATTTGGCCAGCCCGCCAAAAAGATACTAACCCTAGCATAATGAGGTGGTTCCTGGCCTTACAGCCATTTTCCTTTCAGGCCTTTTATATACCTGGGAAGATGCAAGTAAATGTCGACTATCTCTCCGGCCATAATGGCCAGTCCTAGAGGGAGGGCAGTAAAATAGTCCCCTGGTGTCACACGGATACTCCAAGATAGTCACTGAGCTGTCTTGTGATGACTCAGAAACTGACGGTCTAGTAGCCACAGCAACCAGGCTAGTGAAATGAGGCATGGCGGAGCACAAGCAAGGGGAGAGAGAGAAGGACCAGAGACAGCTGAGCCATTGGAGAAACATCAAGCCCAAAATACTGGCCCCCGAAGAGCAGTGCAGCAGAAACCTCAATGGAGCCCGAGTGAGACACGCCTGCTGGAGGAAGGAGACGAGATGCTGCAGAAGAGAACTACCGGAATAGGTGTTATGGGCAGCCACAAGGAGAATGGGAGGAGCTTTGAAGGTAGCAGGGAACACCAGGGAGCAACAAACCTATCCAAACCCGACGACAAGGAGAGGGAAATAGAGGCCATAGATACTGCTGTCACAACACCAGGGAAGAGTCGTGGCCACAGGCAAGTGCAGAGTTTTTACTATATGCACTAGTGGAGGTGGTGGTATCAGGGAGATCACTCATTAGGAGATATGGTGTGAAGGGTGGAAAGGAAGCACAGTTTGTTCAATGCACTCACCCACGGGGAAGAGGTGGTGGTGGCACAATGAGTGTTAATGGGAAATAAGACCAGATTAATAATTAGAGAATATATGGTTTGTTCTGAGGACTTCGACCTCCTTGGTAAAGAAGAGAGAAAACCCAGGAGATCTCCAAGAAGGGACTAAGTGTTGGATCCAGAGAACCTGGAATAGGACAGAATACTGATAGGGAGAATAAGAGACTGAATACTCTGGGGGAACAGATGTGAAGTACCCTAACCATACAATAAATCACATTGAAAACCTAATAAGTGGTGTGTGGCCCCCATGGGAGTGCTAACACATAGAAGCAGGCAAAATAGGATGGGCTAATGACTCAGGCCATCAGGTTGTGGATGAGAAGAATTAAGTATTTCCTAATATCAACACCTTACTTTTAGCAATATTTAACTTTATTGTGTTTGAATCTAGGCACCATCAACGGCCAAAGATAGTTAGTATGCTCCCAGTGAGCACCTAAAAACATCTGGGTGTTGTTGGCTTATCAACTAAAAATAAGAAGCAAACAATCAAGTAAGAGAGCCTCCAAATGCAATATAAGCATTAACAAGAGCATTGCTTATCAATGAATGCGGTGGAACTCCAAAGTAAAGAGGATAAATTGACAAGTGAAAAAAAGGAGACCAACTACCTGCTTTCGCCTTTGAGGGAAAGACTGGATAAATGCCAGTGCCCTAAAATCCATTTTGTTAAATTAAGAATGGAGTGATTGACAGTGTTGAAAATAGCTGCCAACTCCTGCAGGATGGGATTTGCAGCACCGCCATCCATGATGATGTAAGCAGTTTTCAACACTATAAATCACTCCAGTGTCCAAAGGAAGGGATGCGGTGTCAGGGTACCCCCTCAGATTAAGCCTCCCTGTACTTGATCTAAGTGAAAAATGCACAAAAAAAACAACTCCTATAACCCACTGAAAAACCCATATAATACTAGGATACTGCATGGCGGACTACAGAATGCAGTTAAATGAACTTCAAACATAACCAGCAGACTGGTCAAAATAATCAGAGAAGAAACCAAACAACAGTAATCCATCACAAACAATTTACCCTTCAAAGAACTTCACTGAATCCTATGTAGCAAATAATAAGGCTCTGCTCTTATTAACTGTCTATAGCGTATTTTAAGAAGAGTACTGAAAAAATTGATGCTCTGTGATTATTTTACAATGGCCGATGTCATCAACTTGGCAAGGAAGAGTGGCAAAAGGCTGAACTGGGAGCTTGAACATTGAAGCAGCAGTTTGGTTGTTAGTGCAACACATGGACAATTTTCATATTCTGATCATTTAATTCCAAGGCCGCTCTCCATTGGCAATGAGATACCTATGGGATCAATGCCAAAACTGATTTTTTAAAACATTCAACACAGTAAAACGAAGGTCAGGATCAGAGCTGGTTCTGCATTACCTAAATTATTTTTTGTTTGTGGGTAAATCAGTTATTAAAAGAGGATGAGGTGGGCCGTTTACTTGTTTTATTGGGGTGTCATTGGTATTGGAAAATGTGGACCTATTTGCCATTACATTCATGTTTCTGAGGTTAGAACGATCTAGTGCATGAGAGAAGGGCTAGGTGTGATGCATACTGAGAAAAGCTCAACACAGAATATTGCCTGAAAAGACAGGGGCGAAGCAGTTGGTACCTGGGATCAGTGATTTCAGAATGTATGTGTTGTCAGACCCCATTCATGGGAGCCTCCGAGCAAGCAGGTTCTACTGGGCCTTGGTGAGCTAACTGCTTCAGATACAATTCAGGCACATCAACTTGATGAAGTAAGAGGGTAGGGGGTGGCCTTTGATTTGAGTATGGAGATTATTTGGCAAGACAGAGCGTTTAGCCTAAAATAATACAGAGATTCACCTGCATGGGCCTTCCGATTTTCAACAATAGATGAAAAGATGCATACATAATCATACATAATCACCCTAATGCATATATTATATTAGGGGATTAACGATACAAAGAGGAACACCACAAGGCTTCCTCACTCATTTGGTCCTTGCTTGTTTAAAGTGGCTGTTAGACCTGGCAGCTCTTGGCTTGGTTTCCCTGTACTTTTTGCTTCTGACCCCCTGTTTTTGGACCGTGTGATGTAATTCTTTTTTTCTTGTTTTGATACTCTGGGCACTTTACCACTGCTAACCAGTGCTAAAGTTCAAGTGTAATTGGTTTTCCGTGATTGGCACATTTGATTTACTGGTAAGCCCCTATTTAAGTGCACTTTGGGTGCTTAGGGCCTGTAAATCAAATGCTACTAGTGGGCCTTCAGCATTGATTGTGCCAACACATGAGTAGCCCTGTAAATATGTCTCACATCTGCCACTGCCGTGTCTATGTGTGCAGTCTTGCACTGCCAATTTAACCTGGCAAGTGTACCCACTTGCCAGGGCCAAACCTTCCCTTTTACTACATGTAAGTCACCCTTAAGGTTGGCCCTAGGTAGTGCCAAGGGCAGGATGTAGTGTATTTGAAAGGTAGGACATATACTGGTGTGTTTTACAAGTACTGCCAGTAAAATACTGCCAAATTCAGTTTTCACTATTGCAAGGCCTATCTCTCCCACAGGCTAACATGGGGACTGCCTTTAGATATCTTTTAAGTGCAGTTTCCTATTGGGAGCAGATAGAGGTGTGAAGTTTGGGGTCTCTGAACTCACAATTTAAAAATACATCTTTTGATAGAGTTGGTTTTTAGATTGTCTGTTTGAAAATGCCACTTTTACAAAGTGGGCATTTTCTTGCTTAAACCATTCTGTGCCTCCGCCTGCCTGTGGAATCCACTTCTGGGTCAGACTAACAGTTGAGCTGTTTGTGAATTCCCTCTAGACAGTGACACAAAATGAACTGAGGGGTGTCATGCATATCCTGAGGAGTCTCCTGGTCTAGAGTGGGGAGGAGGGGCTGACACACCTGAAAGGGCAGTGCCTACCCTCACACAATGTAGACTCCAACCCCCTGGAGTGTGTCTGAGGCCAGGGCAGGATCTAGTGAACAACAGAGCCGTTCCTTTGAAGTTTGCCCACTTCAAAGGCAAAAATGAGTATAAGTATTGGACCCAAAACCCCAGACTTTTAGATTACTTCTGGATCCAGAGGAACCTCTGCCAAGGAGAAGAGCTTGATGTTTGAGGAGGACCTGACACTCTGCCTGTTACTTTGCTGTGATGGCCTGCTGCTTCTGCCTTAAGAGGGAAATAACTGGATTTTGCTTTCTGAAATCCTGGTTGTGAAGTTTCTCCATGGGCTTGGACTGAGCTTGCCTCCTGTTAAGAAGTCTTGGGACATCAAAGGCTTCACCTGCCAGCACCTGAGTACTCCTGCTGAGGACCCTGATTTGCCAAGTGGTGACAATCCAGTTCCTGGGCCCTAGGAAGTGAGTTCTAGTAAGAAAACAAGGTAATCCAGACACACTGACTCCGGACGACTCAAGAACTGATGCCGCTGCACGACTCCGTGCCACTGCCTGCAACCCGAAGACTTAGTCCCCACTGGAGTGCAACAACCCTGGCTGACATGGCAGGCCCGACTCCGCTGAAGCCCTGCTGACATCCTGTGACTTTGTGTGTCCTGAGTACCGTGTCACACACGTCCGTGACACCCGACTCCACCACAGCATCTGTTGCCCGTGGTATGACCACGACCCCGTGAGGTCGCCCAACGCATCTTGGCCTGCCGGATTTATCGGTCCCACTGGATCATCAGGAACCGGTGCCTCGCACCGACGCCGCATCACCTCCCCTGCTCTGCAGTAAAGAAGCAACACCGCACCAGATCCAACAACGCCTCTTATCCTCGACTCTGTGCACCGGCTTGTTTTCCTCGTTACCAAAGTTATTGTACCTGGGGGTCCGTGCGACCCAGTGACCAGCATCGCCCTCCTTGCGAGTGCTGTTGGGTTGTTGGGAATGACTCCATCAATGACGTGGCAATAGCCCAAGTTGAAGCTATTTGGTTTCTAAGCGCTATATTGAAGTTTAATCTTTGAAAATTCCTACCTTTGCTTGTGTATGTTGGAAATGTGCCGTTTCTGCCTTGTTTTACTCAGATAAATATTGGCTATTTATGAGTGCTTTGTGGTGTTTTCACTGTTTTACTGTGTGTGTTTGTAAAAATACTTTACACATTGCTTCTAAGATAAGCCTGATCGCTTGTGCCAAGCTACCAAGGAGGTGAACAGGGTTTATCTGAGCTGTGTATCATCCTTACCCTGACTAGAGTGAGGGTCCCTACTTGGACAAGGTGTAAACGGTGTAAACTGACTGCCAACTAGAGACCCATTTCGAAAAGTGGCTATAAGCAAACCAAAAAGTGATTACTTATTCAATTTTTTCTTTGACCATGTTTTGTTCCCTAACCATATAGATAGGTCCAAGTGAAGATGAGATGCCCTTTAGACATGTAAGCAATGTGGAGCATTAAACACAACAGGGAATGATTTGCGCCTGAGCTAGTCTGGTAAGTATACATCTGGGCCACTGGACCATTTGGCCCCTTAGAGTTGACTGTACCAGTTAGTAATTAGTTACTATTTCTTGTCAGTGTGTGTGTGTGGGCCCCCGTCAGACCTGTCCTGGTTTGGACCACCCTAAGTTTAGGGCAAGCGTATGTGACACAAGTGTAAATGTACATTTTTTCACACTGAAGCATGCTCATGCATGGAGTGTGTTGCAGTTATGTTTTGAAGTACTCATGACACATATTTTTGCACTGTTACACTTAGCTTGATTCCACAGATTGGAGTGGGTTCTGCTGAGTTTTTATCCCAAGAAAGCAGATGTTTCTACTGCAGTATCTGTGCTATGGGGTGAGTCTGATACTATTATGACACTGTGACATTTACGATATGTTCCCTGTGTTTCAACTATTTCCTTTCAGGTTTATCTCTTAAGGAAGAGACTGAGACATGTGAGACCCTCAGGCCTCATATAACTGCATGAAATGCATGTGTAGTTAGGCTGGGATTATAGTGGCCCTGACGAAGGCCGGATGCTCAAATGGGCTTTTAAAACAGCTGAAACATGTTGGCTTATTCATAAGTGTGGATGAAGCATTATATCTCATTGCACACCCGGAACAGCAGTATTTTAATCATAGCTAACATACCCACAATAAAAGTAAAATTCACTGGGTTTACCTCAAAATATTTTTAACCTCAGATTGGATCCCTGCAATTATCCAAAATTCATTTATCCAAAAACCCCCAGCAATCATCGAGTCTGACATGGTGATATCCACCTACCTTGGTGTGGAATATTACCAAAGATGAGCATGCCACCATAAGTGTGAGTGAGGTGATATCTCCAAAACCTTTTTATGATTTAGGTAGAACTCTACCCTAATGTTGAGTGACCCGGCAACCTGGGATTTTAGAGTCAGTTCTTTTAAATGTCCTTTTCAGGCTATCTTCAGACTCAGGGCCTGATTTAGAACTCAGCGGACGGGTTACTCTGTCACAATGGTGATGGATATCCCGTCCGCCTAAATTTAATTCCCAAAGGACATAATGGGATTTGGATTTGGGATTACGGGATATCTGTCTCCATTTGATGGATTAACCCATCCACAAGTTCTAAATCAGGCTCTCATGCTTTGTGTAGAGGGATGCTCCTAACAGCATGATCATCTCCAGGCTGGCACACTCATAACAGAAGCACAAGGATCTGTCTGCATTCTGCACCTGTCTATCAACAGCAACACTGACAGTAGTCAGGACAGAGACAAAAGGCTGGCCTCAACAAAAGGACCTTTCATACTTTAAGCAACAAAAACTGCAGTCAAACCCTTTTTCCCCACCATCTACCAAATGGCAGTTCTTTGCACGACTATTCAGCATTCCTCTGCAGCAAAAGGACCTAATCAAATTTCTAAGGCCAGTGCTTCCTTTTCTTATCCCTCATCAGTGTCTAAGTCCCTATCCTCCAATCTCAGGAATGGCAGCAATACACTTCCACTGTCTGAGAAAGCAAGCTCCCTTCTATCGTGTCTACACAAACAGGCCATGGGCTGCCAAAATGGCCTGCTTCATTCTGGTTCACTTACACACCTACCATGTATGTGTTCCACAGATCACACAAGTATCAGGATGTTATTGATGGGATACCTGCAGCAGCTGAACTAATAACAGCCAGTAGGTCCCCCCCCCTCCTTTGACACACATAAAAAGAACAGGTCAAACTACTGATTCACAAAAACATGTTATGCTACCACCACTATACATGCTAACTCCTGACTTGGACAGTAGTCCTCTATTGCAAAGCAGAGCATGCTTTTGAACCCCACTAGGTCCAAGCAGGTCCAGGACCTCACTGCACAAACTAGATTAGCATGAGGCTGGGCCAAAAATCCAAAAATCAGAATACCAAATACTCCCACTTGGGCACTTGGGCAGGGGACACAACTGAACACCATGAAGGGAACATTCTTGTCTCAACAGGTACAATCCATTAATTACTGGGAACCAGGACCAGTGAAAGCCTGCTTCTGGAACTTTGCAGAGATGAAGCAGGGGCACTGAGGAGAGTACAAATCGCTGGCTATTTGGGATTATGCTGCATTACTAAATCATAATTGTTTTTCACAAACATTATTTAGATTGGATGCATGAATTGTGCACCTAGGAACAGAACCTGGACAAGATCATTGCAAATTTAAAGGCATTTGTTGGAAACCTCCTCACTTCCTTGTAGGCCAGACCAAGTGTTCACATGCTAGAGCATTAACAATCCTGTTTAAGCATGCTTTGTGAACGAACCCACGCACCTGTCAATGGACCCTAGTGACCTGCTCTGTTTTTTAAACTAAGAGCAATCATTATGTTGAACTTTTATGTTTATACTTATCATGTGACAGGAAAAAACACCAGCACAGAATCCAGAGTGTAATTGGCTAAAACGTAAGGTCTAGGAAAACATGGCCCAGAGAACAGAGACAAACAACATGAAAATGAGTCTTGGCTAGGCTTTCATCATTCTGTCCCTCACCGATAACACCCAATATGGCTCATATGCACGTGCATGCAGAAGAGACATAGGGGGTCATTCTGACCCTGGCGGCCGGTGACCGCCAGGGTCACCGACCACGGGAGCACCGCCAACAGGCTGGCGGTGCTCCCAAGGGCATTCTGACCGCGGCGGTTCAGCCGCGGTCAGAAAGTGTAAACCGGCGGTCTCCCGCCGGTTTACCGCTGCCCCGTTGAATCCGCCATGGGGATTCAGACACCCCCTACCGCCATCCTGTTCATGGCGGGAAACCCGCCATGAACAGGATGGCGGTAGGGGGTGCCGCGGGGCCCCTGGGGGCCCCTGCAGTGCCCATGCCAATGGCATGGGCACTGCAGGGGCCCCCGTAAGAGGGCCCCACAAAGTATTTCACACTGAAATACGCGACGGGTGCAACTGCACCCGTCGCACCCCTGCAACTACGCCGGCTCAATTCTGAGCCGGCGTCCACGTTGCAGGGGCATTTCCGCTGGGCCGGCGGGCGCTCTTTTGGAGAGCGCCCGCCGGCCCAGCGAAAATGTTTGAATGGCCGCCGCGGTCTTTTGACCGCGGTGCGGTCATTTGTCGGCGGTACCTTGGCGGACGGCCTCCGCCAAGGTCTGAATGACCCCCATAATCTAGCATTTTGTGTTGTAAATTCCTGTTTGGGCTTGGCAAGACTTGTCGGTCTTTTCTATGTCTAGGGTATATCTTCTAAGCTCACAAAGACTATTTGAGTCTTTTGTGGACTGTAGACTGCAAGTGATGGAACCTTTCTCTTTTTAGCAGAGCATCATATGGAGGTTTAGAAGGGTCACACAGGGGAGAAAAGCTCAGGGCAAGCCGAAGATGAATGGCTACGGGAGGAGGGATCAGGTCAGTATGTATGAAGCCTTTAAGCTGTGGTCCTTAGCACATCTGTTGGATCGGAATACATAACTCGAGTGCCCAGAGGCGCTGTAAAAACTAACATTTAATAATTGATATTGACCCAGTGTGAAATTCTGGAATTCTGACATAAAATGTAGAAGCATTACTATGGCAGGCAAGTGTTATGGAAATGTTTATTAATTTTGGTCTGCTCTGCTCCCTTTCACTACTTTGGTGCAGTTTAAAGTATACATGTTTTAACAACCACTGTGTGTTATAATGCATGTTTTCTGAGTCAATACAATTGAGTTATATTTACCTGACTCTGCTACACCAATTGGCTTGGCCCAGTTACATTGCATCCCTATACTCACAACTTTTTATGTTGGTCCCCCACAACTTCTCATCACTGGCTCCTCTGCTGCACTAGAGGTGATAGGCAAGCTCCGATAATGAGTGAATACACTGCGCTGGTTCAGAGTGATGAAAACATGTCAGTCCATCACTTTGTGCAGTCAGATGGTACAGGGTCAAATTTAACAAGCATGTGCTGTAGTACAACACCACAAGCAACTACTGCCACATGTAGTACCTCTAACGCACAAGTCCCATGCAGCCTCAGGAACAAAGGCTAACCCCCTCACCACATTTACAGTCTAGCTTATATTTTAACTGCACCTTACTGACCTCCCGGGACTAGTTATAACAGTTGCGCTGAACTATATTTGTTGAGTGGAAAACATTTAAGATTGATTCTACTGGATTCAACCAAAATATCAACTTGAAAGCAACAGAGGGCCTTTGATGCCAATAACCAGTTCTAAAATGCAAAAGCAATCAACTAGAAATGTTTGCTTTCCCTGTAGGTAGATGTGTAAAAATTCACATGCCACACCATTTCAAGCTGTTTGGTTGAACATTCTTGAAAGGATATTGGTTTTGTAAAGAAAGGGGCACATGTACTGATTCGTTGTTGTAGGAAAAATCCTTTAAAATTTTAATGGGTGAGAAACCCCACATGAGAAGATAAATCTACATTCATTTCAAGCCTTCGACCAACGGATCTTAGTGAAAAAGAAGGGAGTATCGAATTCGTTACATTTGGGTGAAATAATAGTGTATCGTTTGCTGGTTCCGAACCATGCATATATTTCAAAATCATTGGAATGGGTGAAAAAGAAAAAAATCTGTACTAAAGGTACTCTGGTGTAGTGGATCTAAAAACACAGAAATAGGTAAAACTTTTACTCCAGGCTAGGTGATCAGAAATGAATTATAATCAGAGCAATCTTGAAAAAAAATAAAGAAAAAGTGTCATATTCCGGACTTGGACAAGCTCAGGAAATGTTAATATAAAAACCGGCGGATTTATCTTTCAGTTGAAAGGCGGACGGTCTCAACACCAACCCATCGAAGTCTCATCCCACTTAGAATTACTCTAAACGGGCCTAACTAGCGGTCCAGCTCAGTTTTTACGCGCCAGCACTATTGGCTTAATGCAGTACAGCGGTGTGCGGTTGATCAAAGATCACTCGGGAGAACCGAGTGGGACTTAAACACTTTTGTGCAGCAGTCACTTTGTGGGATTTAAGGGCAGGTCGTACGCCCTTCTCCGCTATATATTTCGGAGCTGTTTGGCTCTTGGCAGCTACGCCGCCATTCCTGATGCCTTTTACCCCGTAGCCATTGGATCCGGCCTGCTTGTCAATCGCAGCCTTTATGTTGGAAGTGGCACTTTGTTGAGGGGGACAATGGGTACTTAGGCTGAAAGAGCCCTATAAAACTCAATAAGGCAGAAGCCGATCATTCTTGCATGTGTAAACGCGGGCCAGCCTCCCAGTTAATGGCTGGAGGAGAGCTGGCTCATCGCATTTTTTTGGAAGTGCCTTTTGAAATAGGTGGCTGGCTCTGCCATTGTTCCTCTGGGCGCTAAATCAGACGTGACAAGTTATCCCTTCACTGCGTTGAATTGTGGGTAAACAAAGGAGTCTATTTTGTGGCCATTGCTCCTCAAGGCTTTTTAAAGTCTTTGTAGCAACACAGCTGCTCTGGGGCCTCCCTTTTTGGGGCGATTGCCGCCAATTGTACAACACTTCTTCTCACCAGGACTGAAATATCTCTGATGCACTTTCATAAAAGTCCTGGAAAAGAACTGTCTTACAGCTTTAGAAACGCGTGGTAACAATAAATATTTACCCCAATAACTATGGGGGTTATTACAACTTTGGAGGAGGTGTTAATCCGTCCCAAAAGTGACGGTAAAGTGACGGATATACCACCAGCCGTATTACGAGTTCCATAGGATATAATGGACTCGTAATACGGCTGGTGGTATATCCGTCACTTTACTGTCACTTCTGGGACAGATTAACACCACCTCCAAAGTTGTAATAACCCCCTATGTCTCAAAGGCATGAGGAAACTTGCTTTCTGTAATTTTTTGCATTGCCATGGAGACGTGAACATTTTATGGCTGTAACCTGGTTTTCAGCTGCAATTATTACTGATAATGTGCTAGGCTTCAGGGTATGAGCCTTAGTGGGAAACAATACGGAGACAGTTTATCTCAAGTCTCTTTCACTTGGTTTTAAATTAATTCTCACTCATTGAGTATGACTCTCACTCTGTGGAGCACAATCTCTTTCAAAGGATGCGAGTCTCATTCATTCAAGCAAAACATTACTCCTTGGATGCGAGTCTCATCCTTTAAGGAACAGTCTCGCTCACAGTGTTCAAGCCTCATTCCTTGGAGCAAAATCCAGCACTGAGAACGAGAGTTTCACTCCTTGGGGCCCATCCTCATTCACTGTGGGTGATTCTGATTTCTTGGAGCAAAGTCTCCCTCAATGTGAGCTACTCTCCGATTTTCACACCAGCCACTACCTCACGTGAAATGTTGGCCTGACTCATGGACAGATGTAACATTTGAGTATGAGGCAATACAAATCGTAAAGAAGTTTTGACTTCCCTGATTATCAGTTCAGACTCCATCAAACCTTCTTGTCACATGTAAGTCATCACTTTGCCCACTTTCACTTCACCACCATTACTTCAATCACCATGACTTTGAACTGCCTCTGTGTCAATTATGTTTACTTTATCCTGGCTAATATACGATTCAACTCCAATCCTAGAAGGTGTGTTCAGAAAAGTTTGGTCAAAGTAAAGAACAGTTGAAATTTAATGAGGATGCCTAGTCTTGTTTGAGGTCTGAGTACTCCCGTCAGAACTTGGAGTTGTGTTTCTACTGAATGATTAACAAGTATGAGCTGGAGGAAAGGTTAGTACATCTTATAAATGTGTTGACATGAGTCCTGAAGGGAATCTCTTTTGAACGTGCATGAAGTGTATGTCTCTTTTGGTAATGCCCTTACACGTTTTGGGGTGGATTCCCTCTCTGAAGCTGTACTCACAAGACAAGAGACTTCTTGCCTCTGAAATTCTAGCTACACTCTTTAGGGCAGCAGATCTTAACGTTTCTGGCTTCTGTGGACCCCTACTTACTTTTTACTGGAATCCGGGGACCGCAGCTAAATTATTATTGGAACTCAGGTACCTCCATTGAGTCGGTACTGGAAGCCAGGGACCCAGACCTATGCAATATCTATGATTAGAACCTCAAAACAAAATACAAAAATACAGAAACAATGTGTTATAAGCTTACTAGATTTGCCATTGTGTATCTACCTGGAACTTAGAGAACTATGGTGTTCTAAGCTCCCGTTGCAGAGCTAGCATTCCAGGGATGTCAGTTGGCAGCTGACTGGATGAGGGATAGCCATGCTCTCGTTGTAGGGATCAAATCTTATTGAACTACATTACTACTGACCTTGGTTGTTGGATTCATCTCTGCGATATAACACTGGCAATGGAGGGTAGCCGGTCAGCACCTGCAACCGATTGAGGTGGCTTTGAGCCCATCTTTAAGGGAATGAACAACATCCTATATTTCCAGGATGATATTCTACTTTTTCATGATACCATCCACCAACATAACATGGTACTCAGGGAAGTTCTTCATAGGTTAAGTGAAGCGGCCTGTCCCTTTGTCGTGATAAATGCTAATTTCTGGTAGGCCAAGTAGAGTATTTAGAATATAGTATCACAGTGGATGGTGTGAAGCCTAAATAAAAATTATTAGATGCAATAAGACTAGCTGCAGCACCTAAAGATAAGGATAATTTGAGATCTTTTTTGGGTCTTATTGAATACTATTCAAAGTTTGTTCAAAGATTTTCAGATAAGACGGAATGTTTGAGGATGCTATTGAAGAGAAGAACCAATTTTGTGTGGGAGAAGGAACAGCACATAAAGAAAGAGATTTGTGATGCTGGTATCTTGACACCATTTGATACAAAATTGAAATCAATTCATACGGTAGATGCTAGTGCTCTAGGGATGGGGCAGTTTTATTACTAATGCAGGGAAAGCAAGAAAGAACAGTGGTGTTTGCCTCTAGGACACTGACTATATCAGAAAGAAATTTCTCAGTCATTGAGAGAGAAGCGCTTGCAGCAGCGTGGGGAGCAGAATATTTTAGGGCATGTTTGTGGGGAGCTAAGTTTATTTTAAGAACAGATCATAAGCCATTAGTAAAAATTCTTGTTCTGGGAGGGGCTGGTAAAGGATCTGCAAGATTAGCAAGACTCGCAGCTCGTTTACAAGAATATTGCTACACCTAAGAACATATTCATGGTTGGAAGAACACTCAAGCTGATTGTTTATCTAGTATGTCCTTGGATTGGTGGGAGGTGGATGTTTCTGCTGTCAGAGCTCTAGAGGCAGAGGGGGCAGTTGCTTCAGTAGAGGATGTGATGGGTGTTGAGGGACCATATGCCATTAGTAAACTGGAGTGGATTAGTAAAATGGAAGCAGATTCTACCATAAAAGAAGTTAAGCATTTAATATTGTTAGGGAATAGGAGGAAGAGCACTGTGCCTATACCTGTAAGACCTTATGTCAAGATAGTAGATTCATTTTCGATTTGTAATGACATTGTCAAAATGAGAGGAGCTAAATTTGTTCCTCCCTCTGGTTTGAGATCTAAATTGATAAAGGCAGCAAATGAAGGTCACTTGGGACAAACCAAAACTGAGAAACGGTTGAGGGCAGATTGGTAGTGGCCCGGAATGGAGGATTAAGTAGATGAGTGGGTGGAGAAATGTGGAATATATAAGGAAAGTTAGAAGCGGTTAAGAGTGGGTAATCAAGCAGACATAGGACACATTTTGGATCATGGGAAGGCTTGGCACACTTTGGGGGTCATTCCTACCCTGGCGGTCTATGACCGCCAGGGTAGGTGACGGAGGAAGCACTGCCAGCAGGCTGGCGGTGCTTCCGGGGGCATTCTGACCGCGGCGGTAAAGCCGCGGCCAGAAAAGGGAAGCCGGCGGTTTCCCGCCGGCTTCCCGCTGCCCCAGGGAATCCTCCACGGTGGCGCGGCAAGCAGCGCCGCCATGGGGATTCCGACCCCCTTCCCGCCAGCCTGGTTCTGGCGGTTTTCACCGCCAGAACCTGGCTGGCGGGAACGGGTGTCGTGGGGCCCCACATAGATTTTCAGTGTCTGCGTGGCAGACACTGAAAATCGCGACGGGTGCAACTGCACCCGTCGCACCCCTTTGACTCCGCCGGCTCCATTCGGAGCCGGCATCCTCGTGGAAGGGGGTTTCCCGCTGGGCGGGCGGGCGGCCTTCTGGCGGTACCCCGCCAGCCCAGCGGGAAACTCAGAATGACCGCCGCGGTCTTTTGACCGCGGTACGGTCTTCTGGCGGTTCCCGCTTGGCGGGCGGCGACCGCCGCCCGCCAATCTAGGAATGAGGGCCTTTGTCTTTGGATTTCATTGGTTAATAGTTAGATTTATGAGAGAAATTACCACTAGAGTGACAATTGCTGGGTTGAAAACTATATTTAGTGAGGTGGGAGTTCCATTGATCATTATGATGGGGAATGACACACAATTAACTTCACATGAAATTGAAACATTCTTGGATTCTTTGGGAATAAAACACAGTTGTACTTCATTATATAACCCACAAGGGAATGAAATGGTTGAAAGGGTTAACAAAATGGTCACAGGCACAAATCAAATGCCAGTGGTTGGAGGGCAAGATGTTGAGAAAATAGTAATAGCAATGTTATGGGTGTCTAGAACGAGTGATCATGGAGTCACAGGAAAAAAACATTTGAGATGATGCGTGGAAGGCTACCAGGGACAACATTTGTTCCAGCTTGGATTAAAGAAGTAGTGGTGCAGTCACAAGAGAAGTCTCAGAGGTGGAATCGAGTGAAAGAAGCAGAGATTCCAGAACGTATTAAAGTGGGTGATTGGGTGAAGGTTCAGTGTGGTCAGAAGGAGAGGTCTAATGAAATTTAAAGGTCCGTACAAAGTTCAGGGGATTCATCGATTCTTTGTGGTATTAGATAATGGAGAAAGATGGAATAATAGGCATGTGGCCTATATCAAAGAGGGGGTGAGGATGTTGTAAATAAGGGGAGCAATACTTACATGTTAATGTCTGATGATGAATTGTGCCGTCCCATGCAGGTGAATTGTGCTGTCCCAATGAGAACATTGGTATAGGTCAATGGGATAGAGGGGATGTGAGTGTCGGAACCAATTCTCATCCTCTTTTCGTTCAAATCAATTGGGAGATTTTTGAAGAAGCAGAAGAAATCGTCTTCCTCCCTCATACTTAGAAAACTATGGTGGTCATTCTGACTCCCGCCGGCCGCGGTAACTGCAGGGCCGTCAAATGACCGCGGCGGCCATTCTGGCTTTCCCGCTGGGCTGGCGGGCGACCGCCAGAAGGCCGCCCGCCAGCCCAGCGGGAAACCCCCTTCCATGAGGATGCCGGCTCCGAATGGAGCCGGCGGAGTGGAAGGGGTGCGACGGGTGCAGTCGCGATTTTCAGTGTTTGCTTAGCAGACACTGAAAATCTTGGTGGGGCCCTGTTAGGGGGCCCCTGCAGTGCCCATGCCAATGGCCCCAGGGGCCCCACGACACCTGTTACCGCCAGCCAGGTTCTGGCGGTCAAAACCGCCAGAACCAGGCTGGCGGTAAGGGGGTCGGAATCCCCATGGCGGCGCTGCTTGCAGCGCCGCCATGGAGGATTCCCCTGGGCAGCGGGAAACCGGCGGGACACCGCCGGTTTCCCGTATCTGACCGCGGCTGTACCGCTGCGGTCAGAATGCCCATGGGAGCACCGCCAGCCTGTTGGCGGTGCTCCCGCGGTCGTTGGCCCTGGCCGTCCATGACCGCCAGGGTCAGAATGACCCCCTATGTTTCTTAAGATATTATGAATTGCAATTTTGTTCTTCTGTTTAACAATGTTTATTTTAAGGGTATTAATACTCCTGTGAAATTTATCTGTGTTAATCTTTAGTTCTATTGATGTAAATATTTGTTTTTATTTATTGTTTATAAGGGAAGAAGATATGGTATAAGCTTACTAGCTTTGCCCTGGTGTATCTACCTGGACCTTATAGCACTATGGTGTTCTAAGCTCCAGCTGCAGAGCCAGCATTCCATGGATGTCATTTGGCAGCTGACTAGCTGAGGAATAGTCACGCTCTGGTTGTAGGGATCACATATTAATAGACTACATTACTACTCACATTGGTTGTTGGATTCATCTCTGCAATATAACACAATGATTCATCAAACCGACACACAAATGATTAAATATTTTATTTAATTCACAAACAAATAAATACATCAAAATGTTATTTTAATTAGATGGTTGTAGCTTCTGTAAATTCAATTGAGGCCACGCATCATCCCTTTTATATTCTGTTTAACTATCACTACACCCACAAATCAATTAGAGGATACCAATAAATTTTTTGTCATTCAATATCCAATTCCTTAAGATTTACAGAGCGTTTTAACATTTTCAATTTTCAATTTTACTTTGTTATGTATAGTTTATTAATGTTCTAATATTATTTAATTTTCAAAGCAGATGCATACCTCCTGAGTGGACATCGCGGACCCCAGGGTCCCCAGACCAGAGGTTAAGAACCACAACTCTAGTGTGTATGCCTTTTCAGAAGCTGTATGAACAAGGCGTAAAGTGGGTGACTGCATAAATTGTTCTTACAGAGCTGTGGTGCGGGTCTCTTCTGAAACTCTTTTGGCAAGGGCAGCTTCTGCAGCTGTACTTAAAAAGGTTGGAGTAGGTGCCTTTTATTCCCATCACTGGTGAAAATTCCAATTGGCCAGTTACAGGTCGTTTATAGTAGACTGGTTTGTTTAAATTAGTTTTTAGACATTTGTATATGCCCAAAAAAGAAATGAAGGGGTGGATAAACAAAAAAAACACATTCTTCTAAAAGCAGAGTTTGACACCAAAAGCCATCTCCACAATGCACCTGCAAGGAATAATTCTGTAGCTGATACAAACATTATTCAAATCCAAAAGAAACCTCTCATGAAGGGTCAACTAGAAATTCCACTAGAGAATTTTACTGGTTGAAAGAGTGGATGAACATCCGCAATGCTTCATTGTGGTCTAGAAAAGTCTGTAACAAAAATATCTCCTCCCCTGCAGCAAGGCGTGCTTTTTACAGGTTAAGTATGTAGTGGCTGCTCTTTCAAAGTCATAGCTCTTCTGCAGCTTCCCAGGCATTGCAACGCCCAGAACCTCAGAACCACCTTCACAACTGGGCACGAGCTGCTATATACGGTGGTGCTCTCACATAATGGAATGGGGGTCTGAAGTTGTAAAGTCAGGCGTCTCACATGTTTGCATAAAATGTTTCCAATTTACAGGGTTTCTGAAGTGCGAAGCTTGTTAATTTTTAAGGAAAAAACAACTATTTTAAATACTCTTCACTCCAGGAGCGTAGCCTTCTCTGCTGCTTCCTTTGGCAGAGATGAACTGTTGCTGCTTGAGAGCAAACCTGTTGCAAAGCTGTTGCCTGTTCCAAGTCTCAAACTCCAGCAGTCTCTTGAGCCATGCACAGTCACCTGCCTGCCTTAGAAGCCCTATGTCTCCACCCACCTTTCCATGACCTTCCTGGTCGCCAAGCTCCTGTATTAAGCACCATCCATCCCCTCACTACATAGCGGGTGAGCATGGGGAGAGTTGAAGGCAACCACATTTCCCATCCATGGAAACTCCTACAACAGAAATGTTTCTCTGATACATGGAAGTATTTCAGTTCTTTCACTGTCCTTCATTAATTTATCAAAATGCATGCCTCCATGGGACAGCCTTTCAGAAGCTCAATCTATTGAAGGAAGAGTTTGTTCTCACCATCAATGAAAGCAAACAATAACAAGTTCAGGATAGCCTCTCTGCCAACAACCTTAACATCTTCACTCCCAGAGTAACAGTTCCAAATCCGAGGAATTCAACACTGATAATGACCTCACCGTCAAATTCCTGACCCAAACAGGACATATGCCACTAATTCACCTTTCTCCTGCCGCTCGCTATTAGGAAGGGACGCCCTTGGCACACCCATTAATTAATAGCGACTCGCAATTCCTCTTTTGTGAGTTAGTAGCAAGTTACTGACTCTCAAAATAGGGATGGTATATGACCAAAAGCCTTTTACCGGTCTCAAACGGCCCAGTGGGCCGTTTTGCAACCGGCAAAACTGCTTCATACATTTGGCCCTAATTTCCTTACCAGATGCCAGTTAGCCATTGTAAATATCCTTTTCCTGTCAACCCTACTGTATTGAATGCATGTTGCTGCTCTTTAGTTGGATGCCTTAATGCATTTCATAACATGAGCCACTCATGGAGGACTGGATACCCCTCATGACACTGGCTGACTCTTAGCATGTGCTTCCTCAGGCAGACAGATTCTTCTGGTGAACATGCTGGGCTTCTCCCCCTGGATAGTTTCTCCTCTTGCATGGACATCCACATTCCTTCTTTCTCAGAGCAAGCATGCTTCTAGACACTAATCAGCTTCTCCAGCAAGAAGTGAAGTCTTCAGGTGATGTCCGCTCATCTTTGGTTCTGTCTGTGATGAGGACACCTGCCACAGTCACACAGCAGCTCTTTGTGTACTCTATCAAGCATGTCATTCCACAGTCATGAAGAGTGTGGGAATGGAACACAGAAGGGTGTGTGGGGTTTCACTTTTATACTCATTTTTAGAGTTGAGTCTGCTATTGCTTGGAGCCCGCACTCAAGCATCATTTCCATTTCTGTCTGTGGAGCAGGGACGAAGCACTGATTGAATCAACTAAATCAGTGTCCGTCCGCTGCCCGTCCACTGCTTCAAATGTGATTGAGGTACCTTCCTTTAAACTTTTAAGACCCTGCAAACATAAGGCATGTGGCTAGCAAAAATGTGCACAGCAGGACAAACAAGATTGCAAAGTTTTATTTTCCATAGTAATCTCGTTTTTTTGACTCATGTTTTATTTTGTTGTTGCTCATGGGCGGTGTTCTCAAAGGATGAGGATTATTTTTTTCTAAATATTGTGAATCAACATTGTTTCTTTAAAAAGTGTAATTTCTGAAATTAAACCTTAACACATAGTCGTGCAGTGCACCCCAATCCAGTCCTCCCCACTCCAATTCAAACCAATCCACCCCACAGAATTCCACCCCACTCAATGCAATTGACCCCAGTGCAATCCACCCCACTCCAATCCACCCCAATCACCCAAATCCATTCCAATCCACCACACTCTAAAACTCCCAACCCAGGCCACTCCAATCTGAACCATCCGTCCCACTCCAATCTGCCGAACTCCAATCCAAACAATCTGCCCCACTCCAATCAGCCCCACTCCAATGTCTCCCAATCCAATCCAAAACAATCTGCTCCACTACAGTCTGCCCCACTCCAATCCAAAGCAAACTGCCCCATTCCAATTCCAAACAATCTGCCCGATGCTAATCCAACACAATCTGCCCCACTCTAATCTAAATCAATCTGCCCCACTCCAATTCAAACAATCTGCCCCACTCCAATCTACCCCACTCCAATCAAAAACAATCTGCCTCACTCTAATCCAAAAACATTGGCAGACTCTAATCCAGAACAATCTGCCCCACTCCAAACCAGGGCAATCTGCCCCACTCCAATCTGTTCAGCCACAAGTCAAAACAAGCTGTCCCACTCCAGTCCAAAACAATCTGTCCCACTCCATTTCAAAAGAGTCAGCCTCACTCCAGTCCAAAACAAGCAGCCCCACTTCAATCTGCCCGACACCAATCCAAAACAATCTGCCTGACCCCAATCAGTCCCACTTCAATCCAAAACACTCTGCCCCACTTCAATCTGCCTTCCTACAATCTGTTCCATTCCAATCTGTCCCACTCCACTCCAAAACAAGCCACCCCTCTCCAATCCACCCTACTCCAAACTGCCAAACTCCAGTCTCCCACACTCCAATCCAAAACAATCTCCCACACTCAAATCTCCCCAATCCAATCCAAAACATTCTGCCTCTCCAATTCGCTCCACTCCAATCTGACCCACGCAAATCAAAAGCAATCAGCCCCACTCCAATCTGCCCCACTACATTCCACCCCACTACAATCCAAAACAATCTGCCCCACCTCAATACGACCCATTACAATCCACCCCAATCCAGTCTGCCTCAATCCAATTCAATCCACCTCACCCCAATCCAATCAACCCCATACCAATCTAACCCACCCCCTCCAATCTACCACAGTCCATCCCCCTCCACTCCAAAACAATATGCCAACTCCAAACTGCACTACTCCAAACCCAAACAATCTGCCCCACTTCATCCAAAACAATCTGCTCCAATCCAGTCCACAAAATCTGACCCTCTCCAATTCAAAATGATCTGCCCCACTCCAATCCAAAACAATCTGTCCCACTGCAATCCAATACACTCTACCCCACTTCAATCTGCCCCAATGCAATCGAAAATTATCTGCCACACTCCAATTCCAAATAGTTTGCCCCACTTCAACCTGCCCCACTCCAATCCACCCCGGTCTGACCCACTCCAATCTGCCCCACTCTCCACCCCACTCCAATCCACATCACACTAATCCAATACAACCCAATTCAATCTACCCCACTCCAATCCAAATCATACCAATCCAATCCACCCCACTCCACTCAAAGCCACCTCACTCCAATTCAATCCACCCCACTTCCATCCATCCAACTCCACTCCAATTCATCCCACTCCAGTCCAATCCACCACACATCAGTCAAACTCACTCCAATCCATTCCAACCGAATACACCCACTCAAATTGTTTCCGCCCCACTCCAATCCAATCCACATCACTCCAATCCACCCCACTCCAATCTACTGCAACCCAATCCACTTCATTCCAATCCATTATACTCCAATCCATCCCACTCCAGTTCAATTCACCATAATCCACCCCACTCCAGTCCAATCCTGTACACCTTAATTCACTCACTCCAGACCACCTTATTCCTCCCAACTCCAGTCCCATTCACCCCACTCCTGTCAAACCCACTCCCAAAAAACACCCCCCTCCAAAAGGTCCACTCCACTCCAATCCACCCCACACCAACCCATCCACTCCAAAACAATCCAATTCACCCCATTCCAATCCACCCAACACCCCTCCAGTCCAATCAGCCACAATCCACCTCACTCAAATACAGCCCACTCCACTCCAATCCACCCTCCTCCAGTCTACCCCTCTTCAATCCACCCACCCCACTCCAATTCAATCCATCTAGCCTACCTCACTCCAATCCACTCTAATCCACCCCACTGTAATACACCTCACTCTAGTCCAATCCACCCTACTCCAATCCAATAAATGCACTCCACCCCACTTCAGTAAAATCCAATCCACCCCACTCCAATCACATCTAACCCAGTCCTGTCACTCTTATTCAGTCCACCCACCCCAATCCAATCTCATCTATCTCATTCTAATCCACTCCACTCCAGTCCACCTTAATCCCATCCACCTCACCCCATTTCAATCTACCTCTTTCTAATCCACCCCATCCAGTTCACCCACTCCAATCCACCCAAACCACCCCACAGTAGCCCAATCCAATCCACCCACTCTACTCCAATCCAATCCACCCACTACCTCAATCCACCTATTCCACGCCACTCCACTCTGCAACACTGCACTCTACAACATTCTCTGCCACTGAACCACTGAATTTATTCAACTCTATGACACTCTACTCCCACTACTCCACTCTACCACACACTACTCCAACAAATCCACTTTACAACACTACTCCCCCACTTCACTCTATGACACTCCACACCACTGTTTCAGGTCCTGAGCTCGCCCCCCACGACCGCAGCACCAACCTGCTGCCTCCTGCCTCTGTCCCCTGACCACGCTGCTGTTTGCGTGTTCGAGGCCCTCCTCCACCCGCAGGCATCCTCCTGTGCCTCATCCCTGGGGTCTAGTGGGCTCTGACTAGCTTCACTTGACCCGTGTGCCGCTTTCCGCCGTCCCGTAAGTGTTTTTTGTTTTTTTCGCTTTTTTCAGCGCCTCGCCGCCGGCGCTTCTGCCCCCTTTGTGCCCCCCTGATTGCTGTCTCCCCGATCGTATATTGTGCCATTTTGTTTTTCTGATTGTGTGCTTTTCTTATTGTAACTGCTTGTATTTTGCTCGTTTTCAGTGTTTTGCCCCTTGTGCGCTCCCCGTTCCCTGCCGCTGCCTCCCTGCGGCCCCGCCCCCCTCGCGCCCCCATTTGCCGCTCCCTTCCGCCTCCCGCCTCCCAGCTGCTCCTCCCTCCCCCCTCCCTTCTTAATGGCTGGCGCTGCGCGTCGCGAGTGAGCGACCTCTGACCTGTTTCAGGTCCTGAGCTCGCCCCCCACGACCGCAGCACCAACCTGCTGCCTCCTGCCTCTGTCCCCTGACCACGCTGCTGTTTGCGTGTTCGAGGCCCTCCTCCACCCGCAGGCATCCTCCTGCGCCTCATCCCTGGGGTCTAGTGGGCTCTGACTAGCTTCACTTGACCCGTGTGCCGCTTTCCGCCGTCCCGTAAGTGTTTTTCGTTTTTTTCGATTTTTTCAGTGCCTCGCCGCCGGCGCTTCTGCCCCCTTTGTGCCCCCCTGATTGCTGTCTCCCCGATCGTATATTGTGCCATTTTGTTTTTCTGATTGTGTGCTTTTCTTATTGTAACTGCTTGTATTTTGCTTGTTTTCAGTGTTTTGCCCCTTGTGCGCTCCCCGTTCCCTGCCGCTGCCTCCCTGCGGCCCGCCCCCCTCGCGCCCCCATTTGCCGCTCCCTCCCGCCTCCCGCCTCCGAGCTGCTCCTCCCTCCCCCCTCCCTTCTTAATGGCTGGTGCTGCGCGTCGCGAGTGAGCGACCTCTGACCTGTTTCAGGTCCTGAGCTCGCCCCCCACGACCGCAGCACCAACCTGCTGCCTCCTGCCTCTGTCCCCTGACCACGCTGCTGTTTGCGTGTTCGAGGCCCTCCTCCACCCGCAGGCATCCTCCTGCGCCTCATCCCTGGGGTCTAGTGGGCTCTGACTAGCTTCACTTGACCCGTGTGCCGCTTTCCGCCGTCCCGTAAGTGTTTTTCGTTTTTTTCGCTTTTTTCAGCGCCTCGCCGCCGGCGCTTCTGCCCCCTTTGTGCCCCCCTGATTGCTGTCTCCCCGATCGTATATTGTGCCATTTTGTTTTTCTGATTGTGTGCTTTTCTTATTGTAACTGCTTGTATTTTGCTCGTTTTCAGTGTTTTGCCCCTTGTGCGCTCCCCGTTCCCTGCCGCTGCCTCCCTGCGGCCCCGCCCCCCTCGCGCCCCCATTTGCCGCTCCCTCCCACCTCCCGCCTCTCAGCTGCTCCTCCCTCCCCCCTCCCTTCTTAATGGCTGGCGCTGCGCGTCAGCGCCAGAGGCAAGCCCGTCTGCGCCCGTCCGCGCCTGGACCGCGCACAGCGCCACACCCCCTGGCCCTCGCGCCCCCCGCATCCGCTACTCGATCAACGAACTCTGCGCCTTCAACCCCGGCCCCTCCACTGAATGCTACCGGGCATCCCCGAAGCACACTAAAGGACCTTTTTCCTGCCGTACCTGCAACTTCTCCTGCATCAGAACGACCAATCCAACTACGAAAACATCCAACCCCAACCACCTGAACTGCATCCTCATCAACACCCGCTCCGCACGGAAACACGCCATCGAGCTCCGGGATTTGCTCGACACCACTGCTTCTGACGTGGCTTTCCTGACCGAAACCTGGTGGAACGACTCCTCGTCTCCGGACATCGCAATCGCCATACCGGACGGCTACAAAATCACCAGAAGAGATCGAACCAACGGAATCGGCGGCGGAATAGCCATCGCTCACAAAGCTACCCTCAATATCCACACCCACTCGGACGACACCCTCAGGACAGCCGAACACCTCCACTTCCAGATCCACACGGACCCCAACACGACCCTCAGAGGAACCCTCATTTACCGCCCTCCAGGACCAAGAGCCCCCTTCAACGACACCATTGCTGACCTTGCAAGCACCCACGCCCTCGCTTCCCCGGATTACATCCTCCTGGGAGATCTGAACTACCATCTGGAAAATGCCAACGACGTCAACACCGCGTCACTGACCTCCAACCTCCTCAACCTCGGTCTCCGCCAGCTAGTCAACACACCTACCCACATCGCCGGTCACACCCTTGACCCCCTCTTCACCTCTAGCAACCACATTTCCTTCAGCCACACCTCCGAACTCCACTGGACTGACCATCACTGTTTCCATTTCACCTATAAGAAAACCACAGAGCAACACCGCATCCAGCTACCTCCCCACCGCCGCTGGGGCAAAGTCACCCAAGAACAACTGACCAGCACCCTCATCAACAACCTTCCACCCGACGCAATCGACCCGAGCACAGCCGCCATCAACCTCCATCAATGGATCCTCGACTGCGCCAACACCCTTGCCCCTCTCAAGAAACCCACCACCATCCAAGGAAAGAAAAAACCAGCCTGGTTCACAGACGATCTCACCACCTCCAAAAGCAACTGCCAGAAACTCAAAAAGAAATGGATCCAAGAACGCACACCCGACAACCTCGCCGCCCTCAAAAACGCCAACCGCGAACACCACCAACGGATCCGCACCGCCAAGCGCGCCCACTTCACCGAACGCATCAACAACAACGCCCACGACTGCAAAGAACTCTTCGGCATCGTGAAGGAACTCTCCAATCCGAAAGCCAACTCCAACGACATCCCGCCCTCCCAGAAACTCTGCGACGACCTCTCCACCTTCTTCCACCAGAAAATCACCACCATCCACGACAGCTTCATCACCGGTCCACCGCCAGACCCCACCCCCGACGTCTCCTCCCGCGACTGCTGCCTCACCGCCTGGACCCTCGTGGACGAGGCAGAAACCATAGCAACCATTAACACCATCCACTCAGGCTCCCCCACGGACCCCTGCCCCATCATGTTTTCAACTCAGCCAACGCCACCATCGCCCCCGAACTCCGCAAGATCATCAACCTCTCCTTCACTTCTGCCACCTTCCCGGACAGCTGGAAACACGCAGAAATCCAACCCCTCCTCAAAAAACCCAAGGCTGACCCCAACGACCTCAAAAACTTCCATCCGATCTCTCTCCTCCCTTTTCCAGCGAAAGTCATCGAGAAGATCGTCAACACTCAGCTCACCCACTTCCTCGAAGACAATTCCATCCTGGACCCCTCACAATCCGGATTCAGACGAAACCACAGCACTGAGACCGCCCTCCTCGCCGCCACAGATGACATCAGACATCAAATGGACAACGGCGAAACCTCAGCCCTCATCCTCCTCGACCTATCAGCCGCTTTTGACACCGTCTGCCACCGCACCCTACTGACCCGCCTCCAGGAAGCCGGCATCCAAGATAAAGCCCTCCACTGGATCTCATCCTTCCTCTCCGACAGAACGCAGAGAGTCCGTCTCTCCCCTTTCCGCTCCAAAGCCACCAACCTCATCTGCGGCGTCCCCCAAGGATCCTCCCTCAGCCCCACGTTGTTCAACGTCTACATGGCCCCCCTCGCTCAACTGGCCCGCCAACATCATCTCAGCATCATCTCCTACGCCGACGATACCCAGCTCGTCCTCTCCCTGACCAAAGACCCGCTCACCGCCAAAACAAACCTCCACGAGGGACTAAAATCCATCGCCGATTGGATGAACAACAGTCGCCTGAAACTCAACTCCGACAAGACTGAAGTCCTCATCCTCGGACGCACTCCCTCAGCCTGGAACGACTCATGGTGGCCCTCCGTCCTCGGACCCCCACCCACCCCTGCCAGCCACGCAAGAAACCTCGGCTTCATCCTGGACTCCGCCCTCACCATGTCCAAACAGGTCAGCGCCGTCTCCTCCTCCTGTTTCAACACCCTTCGAATGCTCCGCAGAATCTTCAAGTGGATTCCAACAGAAACCAGAAAGACGGTGACCCAGGCCCTCGTCAGCAGCAGACTTGACTACGGCAACGCACTCTACACAGGCATCCCAACCAAAGACATCAAACGCCTCCAACGTATCCAAAATGCCTCCGCCCGACTGATCCTCAACATACCCCGCCGAAGTCACATCTCCCCTCACCTAAAGGAACTCCACTGGCTCCCGGTAGACAAGAGGATCACCTTCAAACTCCTGACCCACGCTCACAAGGCACTTCACAACACCGGACCCTCCTACCTCAACACCAGACTCAACTTCTACACTCCAACACGTCAACTCCGATCCGCCAACCTCGCCCTCGCCATCGTACCCCGAATCCAGCGCAAGACATCCGGCGGCAGATCCTTCTCCTTCCTCGCCGCCAAGACCTGGAACTCTCTCCCCACATCTCTTCGCCAGACCCAGGACCTCCTCGCATTCAGAAGGCTCCTCAAGACCTGGCTCTTCGACCGCTAAACCAGCAGCGCTCTCCCCCCCCCCCCCCAGCGCCTTGAAACCCTGCCGGGTACATAGCGCGCTTTATAAATACTATGATTGATTGACTTAATTTCAGCCATGTTGAACAGCAGCCACACAGGAATACAACACATTGCCAAGCTAATAGCTTTTATATAGGTGCGTATATATCCACTGTTTAAGGTTTAAAGTCAGGTTTGGAGTAACACTTCTTTTGTGTAAGATGATGGCTCTCATAACAGGTAGAAATAGTGATGGTTCTAAGCAGGAGTGTTAAAAACAAAGCCACAATTAAGTGTTAGATCTCTGGGACTGTTTGTCCTTAGCTTTCAAGAAGCAGTCATCAGGGACAGACAGAAGAGCTGGCCCAGCCTAGAAGCCAAGCAGCAGAGGTGGACCAAATTATGTGGCAGTGTTGATCAAATTGTGCAGCAACATAAGGCAAATTATGCTTTGTTACGTGACATATTTTGTGATAATATTACCTTATATTATTTGGCCATATGCTAATTAGCCCCCCCCTACTTTTCGCGGAGTTTTGCCCTGCAGCTGCTGGTGGGGTAGGTAACCCCAGGAAAAACTAACTCGGAAGCCCTTCCGGTCACTGTGGTTGCACGTGTGGCCGAGGGAAAGAGAGAAGGGGAGGTAGAATGGAGCATAGCGCCCCCTCCCCCTCCAGCGTCAAGAGTAAGGAAGCAGAGAGGCTTTGTGAGCGGTGGGAACAGGGAGACAAAAGCCAGTTGTTCTTCAACAATTCAACAAGAGGGGGCAACCCGAAGTGATGGCAGTTCCCCAACAACCCACCCCCGCCCCCACCCCCAACACCATTCGAAAACAAGTTGATTTATGACTTGTGATAATACCGATTGGAACCCCCTCCATCCACAGTGTTGTGCGGCCTGACCTGTAAAAAATGAGTCCATTAACCCTACTCAATCTGCCATTATCCCCTCTCCGCCGGCGCCCCCTCTGCAAAAAGAAACCCGCCCGGCCTGGCAGCTCAATTTAAACCGGCTCCATTGTTTTACGTAATCAGGGCTCCGGTGAAAAGCCAAGCGGGCTTCGGAATTATCGCTGGCGTTCATAAAAAGGCCAGCCTTTCATCTTTTAATGAGAAAGTGGCAAATAGTTTTTCGTTGGAGGGAGAGGAGGCAATGTCAGGGCTAATTGAGACCCACGGCCCCAAGCAGCGAGACGGGCCCGGGATCACGGACAGCAATTTGTCCCAGCAGTGGGTAACTTCAGTTTGGACAAAACTTCATGCGGTAATTAATAAGTGACTTGTTTCTGATTAGGCGCATTATTAGAGGAGCTAATTATAAACTTGGTGACGTCACTGATGTGTGCGACTGGAGGACCGCCGCCCCCTAATCTGATTGTGAAAAGGGAAATTTACTTTAACCTTTGAAGCTCGGAAAGAATTAACTGTCATATGTTGTAATGTGTACAGATGTATTCGACATAGCTTGTCACTCGGGGCCATAGAGTCCGGTGGAGCAGCACAATGACCCTTTATATGTCATGGTCTTCCCGCTTTTTGAACAAAACTGATGGCAACTTCTTTGAAAACTGAAATATCTGAGTCATTAGAAGCCTTCCTGCTTGCAGTACTTCATTTACTCTTCAATTCCAGACAAATTGTTGTTTAAAAAAAAAGCGGGAGGTATAACTTTAGGAAACAGAAAGACATTGGGCTCTGCAGCTCCTCCCAGAAGATCTGGTACATCGGTTTATTCCTCTCAGAAGTCTTTGTTCGCCCTCGGGTCGATCCGGTCATCTGTACAGAGGAATTTAAACGTAATTTACTTTTAGTTCATTATTGTAGTTTTTATATGCGCAGCCCGAATATGGGCCTCAAAGGAGTTTACAATATAACACTACGAAGTCACACTTTCAGACTTTTTACAGATGGCTGGAAATAAGAGGTATTAATACCCTCCCACCCTCGGCGCAAGCGTTATGTACACCAGTCTTGGATACGAATGGGATTTGCACCCAAATAACACCCATGTAAATTTATGAGGACTAATGTTCACAAACAGTCATTGCCCTGGTTCCATTAAGCGTCCTCACAGGGTTTCATAGAGGAAAACAGGTGGTACATGTGATGAAGCTGAAATGAAGGTTTTACATTTATTAGCGCTTAAACGTAGTGTAGCAATAATCATGTGTGACTTTAACCGAACTAATAAAGATTGTACGGGGACAAAATGTGCCCTTAGAGTAGTTTGCCAACATTTATAAGCGTGCTTTATATAACGTGATGTATTAGAATTGCACTAATCCGACATAATCGTAAACGTGTGCTATGATTTGCATGTTTGAAATTTTTAGCTTAGCATAACTTTAGTGCAGGCTTTGGCCTAGTTGCCTGGTCTCACGATTTAGATGCTCGTATTTTTCCAATGTGCTAATAAACGTGTATTTTTGCTTGAAGCTGTACTTTTCCACTGAGATCGTTCACATGCTTATCTTAAGGTTTCGTGCCAGCTTGGCATTTTTCTCTTTGCTCCAAGGTCGATCTGCAGGTGCGGACAATGGAAGCTCTGAAAGTGAGTTAATTGGTATAAAATGTTGCAACTTGCGTACCCGTCTCCAAGGATAATGTATGCTTAAGTAAAAGCTTGAGAACTGTCGTTTTTGATTGGACAATTTGAAGCTAACCTATGAACCCTCCAATGGAAGACCCTACTGGATTTGAACTGTTGTCTATTTAAACCAGGTGCACGAGAGGAAAGTAGCCATTGCAGCCATTATTGGACATCCCGCCATTTGCAGGACATTGCAGCTGTTATGGCCCACCTTGCTGCGACGCCATTTTGAAAGAGACTTTGATGCTTTCTCTAATCGAGAGAAAGAGACTTTAATGATTCTTGCCCTAGAGACTTTAACTTTGATCCCTTTGCATGAAGTAGTAGTTTATCTTGCCGCCGTGAGGCAATTGCCCCGTCCACCCCTGCCCCTTTGCCCCGTCCCATGCTGATCGAAACGGTACCCATGCTGATCGAGAAACGGTACCTGTGAGACGAAGACTTCCTTGAATGCTGATTGTAATTGGTAAATATGAAAGGAAATTGTACAATTGCATTGTGTTTCTTTTAGGTAACCAACTGCTGATTTTTGATAAGAGCCCTAGTTAGGAGTTTTCTAAATTAATGTTGCTAAATTGTTTTTGCATGAAGTCCCACATGCCGATGCTAATTTGAGGTTAGATGAGGATTCCTTTTGTTGCACGATGCAATTTGAGACCTTGTTATGCTGACTAAATGTATGCAATTAGCTCATTACAGATTATAGTTTTAGTGATTTGCATTGCTATTATCGAATGCCTTGTTATTCAAATGCTGCATAGATTGCACTTGTTCCGCCGTTATGGACAGCTATTAATGTTCATTTACGTTTATCATTTGGTGTTGAGACACATCTATATTGTGCTAGCTTTGTTAATATAGGGAAATAAATTCACTAACTTTGCATAAACTGGTGTGGTTATTCCTGACTGAAAGGTCAGGGTTCGCCGAAATGTATTCTGGATTAATTGTTAAGTGTTATGTTGATCAGGGTATTGCTTATGTTCGTTATTGATTATTGATTTGATTAAATTGACCGATATAGAGTGAGGAGAGTCCCACTTAGCCAAAAGATTCATCGGCCTAAAAATACAGGTAAATTATTAGTACGGAACGCTCTATCAGTAGATGGCAGCAGAGGACGGTTTCGCCTTTTGGGACCCCGTACTCTTAAAGTACATGGTGTTGAATTAACGGTTACGCCCCTTTGAGACCCCACTCGAGAAGTTTAATTAGATTTTTCTTGGATAAAACTGATTGAGAAAATGATGATGGGCTAGGTCCACCGCGACTTTCCCGGGATCTCGGAGCTTGCGAATGAAGAGAATGGAGGTGTGGAATCAGCGTTAGCGGTACTAGTGATGGTATGAGTGAAGTTAGGGTTTTGCGCTTGCACAGCTTACTGCCACAGATGTGTGAAAAGGTTGCGAGGAATTTTTTTTTTCTTTTTAGAGGATAGCGGAGGTGCGACTCCGAGTGTAGAAGTAGAGAAGTCGTCGAACTTCATAGAAATAGCGGAGGTGCGACTCCGAGTGTGAGAGTAGGGAAGTCGTCGAACTTCATGTGCGTGTGGCGCTTTGTGCATAAAAAGGTCCACGTGGTTGTTGTTGTTGAGACGGGCCCTGCGAGGTCAAGAGACTCCGGAGTATGTTGTTTTATGTTGTGGTCTGGGCGGTTTAGTAGGTTGATCGGGCGTGGTCAACGAGTCGGTACGTGTGTTAAGGGAGTGAAAGGAACTTCGACTTCGGGCTTTGACAAAATTCCAAGTGCACTAGAATAGATCACTGACAAGTTGAGAGCAGTCTGCGGGTCAGATTTGCTTGCGAACGAGGGGACCGAGAAAGATGGAATAACTGCCGAGGCTAGTGAAAAATCCCTAAGGTCCTGAAGCGACTGTGATACCCTTCCTGTAGTAAACCGACAGATTTGTTTTATATTTTTGGTAGCTCGCGATACATGCAAGAAGTTGTTACGAGAGGAGCTGAGTGAAGGAGGACAAACCGCGAGGCTTTGTCAGCCGCAGTGTGTGACGTCACTAGGAGCCGCGCTGGGATAGGTTGGTTGTAGAGAAGGGTCGCGCACGGATTGGACGCAGTCCGTGGGGCTCGATTGGAAGGGGAAAGGCAAGCGAAGAGTATTCCGGGAATTAAAGTCACCTATTGATTACAAACTTTGTGAAATAAAAAGACGAGAAAATGAAATTTTTTAAAGCATTAAGGAGTGCGATGAAGGGGGAGTCTTACATTAAAGCGAGCGTAGGAGAAGAGACGCCACCCGAAGGTACACCAGCTTACATTGTAATGGAGGAAAAAGGGGTAGCTCCGTGCCTTTGGCTAAAGCAGTGGCACAAACTGACAGAGAAACATGGGAGCGTAGCGTTCCCGATCCATGGGACATTCAATATAAGGATCCTAGAGAATTTGAGATTCGCGATGTACGACATGAAGGTACCTCCAAGGCCAGCACAGTTTGAGGCTCTAGCGATTTGGGAACTGATGGCTAGAAAGCAACAGCAAAATAAGTTCGAGACAAGGATAAGGAAGGTAGAAAAGACACTAGCGGACGCTAGGTGGGATAATGCACAGAAGGTGTGGAGGTCAGATGTATTGCAGGGGATAAAATTGTTTCCCGCAATTACTAAGGAAGAAGAGGAGACAGGTAAGAAAGCTACCTGTAAGACAAACAGGAGGTGTTCCAAGGATAGAGAGGACGAGGAAAAGTTGAGAAGAGAAGAGGAGTTAGAGGATGAGGAGTTAATCATGCAGTTGCTGAACGACCGTCCACCACCTTATGCAGAGAGTGGACAAGGTCCAAGTACCAGTTCTGCCCCTCCGGCATCGGTACAGAACGGTGAAACTCAGAGTTCAGGAGCATCATCGGGATCTAAGGACCCGAGTCTACTGTTCACCCCGCAGATACCGCAGGTTAGGAGAATATATCCAGATGTGCCCATGTTGAAACCAGCAGAAAATTATCAGCCGCAGGTCCCAAGGTACTACAGCAGTGACAACAGTACGGGAATGATTCTAGATCCGACTGTAATGGGAGGACAGAATGGTCACAACCCAACACTGGCACAAGCTGAAGCAACTCAGTTTTTGATGCCTCAAAAGCAGATGCAGGGGGGAAACGCACATGCTCAGATGACGGGGAGTCAGATGGGCATGCCGGCAATGATGACCCATAGTTTGGGAATGAACATGTCTCAGAACATGGGAAATGGACAGAACCCAGATGCGATATCACTACCCATTACTGTAGGTCCACCGGTACCTTTGTTCAGTCAGCCTAACTTGGGTATGAGCAGTCAAGGATCAATGCTGCAGAATGGGACAGAAAGGAGGTGCATAGAAAACACTCCAGGGATAACTCCGATAGCGGCTCAGCCAACTGGATCTGGGTCCTTGATGGAGTTTAGTCCCATATGTGCTCAGTCAACACTGGTGAGGTCGAGTCCCCCACTGGTGATACCGCTGTCATCGAATACTGAAAAGTTGCCGCAACCATCAATGGCAGTCGATGTGAATGCTACACTGATGGGGTTGAATGCGCAACAGCTGACACATTGGTTCAACAGTCTGAATTCCACACAAAGCTCAGACAGTGGGAAGGGAGAAGATTATATGAATAGGATGAGGTTGAATATGGAAGCACAAGAATTGGTGGAAGGGACTATGGGTGTGAATAGGTTAGAGCCCTACTCGGAAGAAGAGCTGAGGTATCTATGTCCCAGGATTACGAGAGAAGTGAACAAGGTACATAAAAGCTTGCAAGAAATAGCCGACAAAAACGGGGTGGATATAGACAAGATGAAACACTTGAGCAGGAGCTACAGATTGGATTTTGGGACCACAGACTTTGAACATATGAGGTCAGCAGGCATGAAGGCGCACCTTAGAGAATTGCTGCAGAGTGCACAAGTGTGGAGGTGTTTAGACAAGTGGGAAAGCAGGTGGGTAAAGAAAAAGGAAAAGAGGAGGGACAGTGCTACAGAGCTCAACGAGAAAAGACCACAGAGTAGCGAGGCAGTAACCATGTTACCAATGAGGGAGACAGCAGGGGGAAAATTAATACATGTACCATGGCACAGAAGCGACATTCAGTCTTTTACGGATGATTTTCCCAAACTAAGAGAGAAACCGATTGAATGGTATCAACAGACTGATAGGTTTGTGAAGCTTGCAAAATGTCTTTGGGAAGACCTGAACACCCTCTTTGAGATTGTGGTTCCGGCAGATTTGTGGGAGGATTGCAAAAGAGCTGTAGGTTGGCCGACAAGTGAACCAGAGAGAGACAGGGATACGGGTGCACCATCACCTATGGTGATGAGCTTGTACTATAAGGTAATTGAGCATTTGAAGACGAAGGTTGCCGCGAAAAATGTGGATTGGCAGAAGATCGATCGAACGGCCCAAGAGGCTAAAGAGTCGATTCATAGTTACTATGAGAGATTGTTGAAGGCGTTCAAGAACTACAGTGGCACGGAAACAATAGAGGCGAAGGACATGCTTCATTTTGTGTTTAGATTTGTGGAAGGGCTGAGACCAGAGATAAGTCAGATGATAAAGTCGCATTTGATTTGCTGGCAATCGAAACCGATTGATGAGGTGTTGAATTATGCGAAATACTGTAGCGACGAAATTGAAGTGAAACAGAAAAGGTTGAAGGAGAAAGTGATGATGATGCAGCTTAAAGCAGCTCAGACAGGTCTGCAAGGTTTGCAGGGGTTGCAAGGGTTCCAACAGCAGGTACCGCAACCGCAGCCGCAGTTGCAGGGAAATATGATATTTCAGCCACAGGCGAGAGGCAGAGGCAGAGGAGGTTTTGTGAATAATGGTCCGGATTTGAACACTGTTGTGACTTCGAATGGTGTGCAGGCATTGAAAAAGGTGATGCCGTGTCACGTGTGCGGAATCGTCGGTCATTGGAAGCGCGAGTGCCCGATGGTGGTGCAGGAAGGTGCAGGTGCAGGTGTTGGTCAGCAAAACAATGATGTCAATGCATTTCAGACAATGAGGGGACCGAAAATGAGAGGTCCAAACCCAAATTTTCAGACCATAAATCAGTTGCAGGGATTACAACCTATGCAGCCGCAGCAGATGCAGATGCCCCGTATGCAGATGACGCAAATGCAGCCAATGCAACAGCAGTTACCCATGGTACCTAATCAGCAAATGCAAATACCTTTGGCACCAATGAGTCAGCAGCAAGTGATGGTTCCTCCACAGGTCTCGGGTCAGGTAATGAGTACAAATGGCACAGGACTACAGTTCCCATTACACAGTGAGAGTGGAATAAACAATGTATGGGAGAGTGAAAGTTCAGGAGAGGAAGGAGATTGTGTGCTTGCAGCATCCTTGGAAGTTGATCAAAAGGGTCCGTACGTGGAGGGAAGAGTAATGGGTCATCGTGTCTCATTCTTGGTTGACACAGGAGCCACACGTTCAACTGTTAAGAGCAGTGAAGTACCAAATTTGCCACTCTCAGGGAGAACAGTTCAAGTGGTGGGAGTAGCAAACAGGCACCTGACGAACCCAATCACAGATCCGGTACCAGTCAGCATTGGTAACTATCAAGGGTTACACAAATTTGTGGTATGTGACTCAAGCCCGATAGCACTGTTAGGGAGAGACCTATTGTGCAAATTGGGTTGTTCGATTATGTGTTCGAACGAGGGAATTAAAATTCAGACGAGCAGTGATGGGGAAGAAGAGGACAGTGTAGAAGGGGATGAGATGGAAACCGTCGATGAGGAGTATCCTCGGATTTCTCTCTTCCCGATGATAACTGAAGACGATATTCCAGCTGAATTACGGGAAACAGTCGGAAAGGAAGTGTGGGATATGACAGGGAAAGAGGTGGGATTGATGAAAGGAGTGGAACCAGTGAAAGTGACTGTAAAGCCCAATGCAATCTTTCCCCAGACCCCACAATACCACATGGCACAAGACACCCTCATGAAAGTTGCCCAACTCATTGACGAATTTGTAAAACAGGGAGTACTGAAAGAAGTGTTAAGCAGTCCATGTAATTCACCAATCATGGGACTAATAAAGCTGAGTGGAAAGGTCCGAATTGTACAGGATTTGAGGAAAATAAATTACATCATAGTCAAGTGTTTCCCTGTCGTACCAAATCCAGCTGTGATAATGTTTCAAGTCCCTTGCGATGCCGAGTGGTTCTCAGTCATCGACTTGTCACAAGCATTCTTTTCTGTGCCTCTTCATGAGGACAGCCAGTTCCTCTTTTGTTTCAAATTCTTAGACAGAGTGTACAGTTGGTGTCGAATTCCTCAAGGGTTTTCTGAGTCACCGTCAATATTCAATCAGGTTCTAAAGAAAGACTTGGAAGCATTAGAATTGCCATTCGAATCAACCCTAGTACAGTACATCGATGACTTACTGATTGCATCAAAGACAGAAAGTGGCTGCACAGCCGATACCATTGCTCTGTTGAACCATTTGGGAAGGAATGGACACAAGGTGTCTCCTTCCAAATTGCAGTTCTGTCAGAAGAAAGTGAAATACTTGGGTCACCAGATAGAGAAAGGGTCACGGAGAATAATGAAGGAAAGAATAACGAGTGTACTTCAAATGAGTCCACCAAAGACAAGGAGGGAGGTGAGGAAGTTCTTGGGAATGGTAAGCTACTGTCGTCAGTGGATTCCCAACTTCTCAACTCTAGCAAAGCCTTTACTGAAACTGACCCAGAAGGATGCCTTGGATCAAATTGAGCTGAAAGGAGATGAGATGGATGCTTTTATTGAATTAAAGGAATGCATGTGTAGGGCTCCAGCTTTAGGTATGCCTGATTACACAAAGCCTTTCACATTGTTTTGTCATGAACGTGATGCATGTTCTCTGTCTGTCTTGACTCAAGCCCATGGTGGCATAAACAGACCAGTAGCGTATTTTTCAGCTACTTTGGATCCGGTCGCAGCAGCACTTCCAGGGTGTTTGCGCGCCGTAGCAGCAGTTGGTATCAGCCTCACTCAGAGTGAAGGAATAGTGATGGGACACCCAGTAACAGTCATGGTCCCTCACTCAGTTGAGATACTTTTGACCCGCTCCCGAACGCAACACATGACTGGAGCAAGACTCACAAGGTATGAAACGGTAATTCTGGGCTCACCGAACGTGCAGCTGAAAAGGTGCACTACGCTGAATCCAGCAACCTTGCTTCCTGGTGAAAATGCTGAAATTGAGAACGCTGAAGACGTCGAGCATGACTGCCTTCAGGTGACTGAATTTTGCACAAAACCTCGACCTGACATTAAGGATACTAAGCTTGATGAAAATGACCAAATTGTTTTCGTTGATGGTTCATGTCTAAGAGATGGGATGGGAATTTTGAAAGCAGGATATGCTGTATGTACCGTAACAGGTGTCTTAGAAGCATCCTGGCTCCAAGGAGTCTATTCTGCACAAGTAGCAGAACTTGTAGCCCTTACAAGAGCATGTCAAATGTCTGCATTGATGAAAGTCACCATTTACACTGATAGTCAGTACGGGTTTGGAATTGTGCACGACTTTGGACAACTATGGTCACAGAGAGGTTTCCTGACTTCTTCAGGATCCCCAGTGAAAAACGGGGAGAGAATAAGGGAATTGTTACACGCCATTCAAATGCCAGCCGAAGTTGCAGTGGTAAAGTGTAGTGCTCATACAAAAGGACAGGACTATGTTTCTCTGGGAAATGCATATGCGGATCAAGTCGCAAGATTTTGTGCCTTGAACTGTATATTACTCAGGGATGAATGGAATTCGATAAGTGAACCAGAACTCGAACCAGCTGAAGCATTTGCCTTGAAGGTCGTAGATACAATAGATGAACTAAAAGCATTACAGAATAACGTCAGGGAGGATGAAAGAGATTCCTGGACTAAATCACAATGTATAAAGAGGCCAGATGAGTTATGGGTTTCAAATGAGGGAAAATTTGTTTTGCCAAATAGTCTCTTATCGCAGCTTGCGCGGTTCTATCATGGGCAGGCTCACCTAGGGAGAGATGCCATGATAAGATTGTTCAAAACTGATTGGTTTAACCCCAGATTTCGTCAAGCTGCAGAAGCAGTTTGCCATCGATGTGTCACTTGCCAGCAGATGAACCCAGGGAAGGGAACGGTTGTGAACGCGAGCCACATTAGCAGAGCCAGTGGCCCGTTTAGTAGGATGCAGATGGACTTCATTGAGATGCCTGTGCATGGAGGTTTGAAGTATGTGTTGGTGATTGTGTGCATTTTTAGTCACTGGATTGAAGCATACCCCACACGTAGGAATGACAGCCTTACAGTTGCAAAACTATTGTTGAGGGAGTTAATACCACGTTTCGGATTCCCGATCTCTTTAGAATCAGATAGAGGGAGTCACTTCAATAACGAGGTGATAAAGTTACTCTGCGAAGCGCTGAACATTGAGCAAAAACTGCATTGTAGCTATCGCCCTGAAGCCTCAGGACTGGTGGAGCAGATGAATGGTACACTGAAATCAAGAATGGCGAAAATATGTGCATCGACAAATTTGAAATGGCCTGACGCATTGCCTTTGGTGTTAATGTCAATGAGAAACACCCCTGACAGAAAGACTGGATTGTCTCCGCACGAAATTCTCATGGGCAGGGCTATGAGACTTCCTGCAGTTCCCGCAAATGCGCTTTTGAATATTACAGATGATATGGTGTTAGACTACTGCAAAGGTCTGGCTGACGTGGTTCGCTCTTTCTCTCACCAGGTGGAAGCAACCACCTTGCCACCGATCCAAGGTCCAGGACACACACTGAAAGCAGGGGACTTGGTCGTGGTAAAGAAGCACGTGAGGAAGTCATGTCTGGAACCCCGTTGGAAAGGCCCTTTCCAAGTGATCCTGACGACAACTACCGCTGTGAAGTGTGCGGGAGTTCCCAACTGGATTCACGCCAGTCACACAAAGAAAGTATTGTGTCCCACAGATGAGGAAGTTGAAGCGCTGAAACTGCCAGTGCCTGATAAATCAGTGCTGAGCGCTGAGACAGAGCAAAATAGAACTGAAAGCGAACAGGCAGAAACAGGAGAGAGAGAAATATTCTCTGAGGACGAAGCAACAGACTCACTTGGGGAAGACCAAGGAGAGACCTCAGACAGCGACGAAGCAGCTGAAGGCAACAAAGAACCTGAAGCAGCTGAGGGTAGCAAAGAGCCTGAAGCAGCTGGAGGTGACAAAGAGCCTGAAGCAGCTGAAAGTGATAAAGAGCCTGACGAAAGTAAAGGTGACGAAGGGCTCGAAAGAGGTGAAAAAGCAGGAGAGCCTGACCAGAGGAGGGCCTTCCCAGAAGCAGACGATACAGGAAAAGAAAAAGAAAAAGTGATTGGTTCCCCAGAAGGAGGGGACAAGGCAGAACAGAACGAAACAGTTCAAGCTTCTACAGAAAAGATCGCAGGTCCATCAAATGGAGACGGTGCAAAGAGGAGACTAAGTATATCACCCGTAAAACAGAGAACTAGAGAAAGTTTGAATGACGGAGAAAGGCCAAAAGTGAAAGAGAAAAGAAACGAAGTATCTGTCGTGGTACCAACCTCAAGTGAAGGAAAAGATTTGGCCAAAGAGGAAAGTACCAGTGAGGCAGAATCAAAAAGAGAAGCAAAATTGAAAAGGAAAAGGATACCAAACAGGAGATACTCCGGTCCAGAATGGGCATATGCAGTCAATGACGATTGGACTGACGAATTTGTATCTCTAAGCCTCGAGAACGAAGAAGAAGAGATACCAATAGAAAAGAAAAGTTTTATGGACTCTGTTGATTGAAAGGGTGATAAATGACATTGCTTGCTACAATCTAACGTGATACAAACAACCAGTTAAGACATTGCTAAACCGGATGAGACACTTGCTGAACTGATAAAAGACTGAGTTATTGCCGAATTGAGACAAATGCTGCTAACCGATAAGTGACTGGCCTCTTGAAGAAGACTGTGTGAACATTGCGCTCGTTCAGCTTTGTAACTGAATTGCTAAATAGTTTCTTTATAGGTGCTTCTAGCTCTCTGATTCTATACAGATCATGGCTACGCAAAACAGTAGAAAGAAATATTGTAAATATGTGTGTGTAGGCTTGGTAATTGCATGTGTACTAATAATAATGGCAATAGTGCTTGGAATGCATGGAAAGGGTGAGAATGAGAAAATTGATGCTTCTACTTTTGCTCCTGTTACTGTCACTGAACTAACCGCATTGAAAAGACTAGAATTAGATGAGAGACACTTGCATGATAAGAAAGAACTTTCATATAATGTTTTCTATCGCTTGCTAACAGAATATGTTGAGACTATGGATGCGAAAGATTGTTATGTGTGTACACAGATACCGACATCAGTAAAGGAAGGGGTGACTTATCACCACATGCCTCTTACATACGGGATTACATGTAGTATAGTAATGTCTAGGTTTTATGGTCAAACTAACATACAGTATTTTTACTCAAATTATGATGTTACCTTTGCATATGTTCCTATAATAGCGCAGCTAAGTCAGATTGCTAAAGATTGGGATGCTAAAATAATGCGGGAATTTTTCGAGCCAATGTAACCTTTTGAAACGGCTCACGCTCATAGGGAAAATCTTACCTGCTCACTCTCTGCAGTAGAAATAAGCTTTTTAGATCGCACAGATGATAGAAGGGCACAAATGAATGCGAAATTAGAAACAGAGCTAAGTAAGAGGACTTCAGTAGATAATTATGATTTTGCCGCAATAAAGACACAAGGGAGAATAGCTTTAGATGCTTGGCATGTAGGGAAATTTTGTATATATCGAGGTGAATCTTATTATAACATTTTCGTAGGAGTGAGTGAGTGTAAACATACGTTTATCTTTAAGGCCAAATGGACATTCATGATGGACGGACTTGACCCTGTCATTCCAGGTGTATATTACATTTGTGGGTATAATGCCTATTATCGTCTTCCGAAAGGATGGTGGGGGAGATGTTATTTGGGTATAGTGTTCCCAAAGGTTTATCAACTGGATGACCTATCGATGATTCAAAAGACATCTGGATCCCATCGTATCCAGAAGAGAGAGACCGCAGCTGCTGTGGTAGGAGATATATTTGGAGCCATGATTCCTTCATTGGGAGTTGTGCTGAATTCCATCAAAATAAGAAAGTTGTCTACTATAGTGGATAACATGTTGACAAAGTTTTCAGGTGCTATAATCCTGATAGATGCTGAACTTGCAGCGGAAAGAGCTATGACTCTTCAAAATAGGCTTGCTTTAGACATTCTTTTAGCAAAGGATGGCGGTGTTTGCAAAATGCTTGGTGCGCACCACTGTTGGACGTATATTCCCGACAACAGTGTGAAAATTAAAACTATGCTTGCTAATCTAACAAAGGAGAGTGCAGATTTGAAGGAATTGAAAGAACCAGGAGTGTGGGAGAAGGTTGGAAAAGGACTTGCTTCAGTGGGAAATTGGATTGGGGGAATTTGGAATGGAATATTGCTAAAAATAATACAGGGAATATTAATAGTACTGATTTGCATATTTGGAATTTGGGGAATAAAAAGGGGAATAATAATGATTATGGAAAGAATTAAAAGAAGAAAGGAAGAGAAAATGATGAAAAGGATGGCAGAAGAATATAAAGCGAAAACAAGGGGAATTAAAAGGAAAAGAGAACTGACAGAATTTTAATGGAATAAAATTTGTGGGAATAGTTTGTGTGATGACAAGTAGTCATCAGAGGAGGGATTGATGAAGCTGAAATGAAGGTTTTACATTTATTAGCGCTTAAACGTAGTGTAGCAATAATCATGTGTGACTTTAACCGAACTAATAAAGATTGTACGGGGACAAAATGTGCCCTTAGAGTAGTTTGCCAACATTTATAAGCGTGCTTTATATAACGTGATGTATTAGAATTGCACTAATCCGACATAATCGTAAACGTGTGCTATGATTTGCTTGTTTGAAATGTTTAGCTTAGCATAACTTTAGTGCAGGCTTTGGCCTAGTTGCCTGGTCTCACGATTTAGATGCTCGTATTTTTCCAATGTGCTAATAAACGTGTATTTTTGCTTGAAGCTGTACTTTTCCACTGAGATCGTTCACATGCTTATCTTAAGGTTTCGTGCCAGCTTGGCATTTTTCTCTTTGCTCCAAGGTCGATCTGCAGGTGCGGACAATGGAAGCTCTGAAAGTGAGTTAATTGGTATAAAATGTTGCAACTTGCGTACCCGTCTCCAAGGATAATGTATGCTTAAGTAAAAGCTTGAGAACTGTCGTTTTTGATTGGACAATTTGAAGCTAACCTATGAACCCTCCAATGGAAGACCCTACTGGATTTGAACTGTTGTCTATTTAAACCAGGTGCACGAGAGGAAAGTAGCCATTGCAGCCATTATTGGACATCCCGCCATTTTGCAGGACATTGCAGCTGTTATGGCCCACCTTGCTGCGACGCCATTTTGAAAGAGACTTTGATGCTTTCTCTAATCGAGAGAAAGAGACTTTAATGATTCTTGCCCTAGAGACTTTAACTTTGATCCCTTTGCATGAAGTAGTAGTTTATCTTGCCGCCGTGAGGCAATTGCCCCGTCCACCCCTGCCCCTTTGCCCCGTCCCATGCTGATCGAAATGGTACCCATGCTGATCGAGAAACGGTACCTGTGAGACGAAGACTTCCTTGAATGCTGATTGTAATTGGTAAATATGAAAGGAAATTGTACAATTGCATTGTGTTTCTTTTAGGTAACCAACTGCTGATTTTTGATAAGAGCCCTAGTTAGGAGTTTTCTAAATTAATGTTGCTAAATTGTTTTTGCATGAAGTCCCACATGCCGATGCTAATTTGAGGTTAGATGAGGATTCCTTTTGTTGCACGATGCAATTTGAGACCTTGTTATGCTGACTAAATGTATGCAATTAGCTCATTACAGATTATAGTTTTAGTGATTTGCATTGCTATTATCGAATGCCTTGTTATTCAAATGCTGCATAGATTGCACTTGTTCCGCCGTTATGGACAGCTATTAATGTTCATTTACGTTTATCATTTGGTGTTGAGACACATCTATATTGTGCTAGCTTTGTAAATATAGGGAAATAAATTCACTAACTTTGCATAAACTGGTTTGGTTATTCCTGACTGAAAGGTCAGGGTTCGCCGAAATGTATTCTGGATTAATTGTTAAGTGTTATGTTGATCAGGGTATTGCTTATGTTCGTTATTGATTATTGATTTGATTAAATTGACCGATATAGAGTGAGGAGAGTCCCACTTAGCCAAAAGATTCATCGGCCTAAAGAGCGTCCAAATACAGGTAAATTATTAGTACGGAACGCTCTATCACATGTTAGTGTAGACTGGGAAGCAGCATAGTTTGCACACAACTCCTTTGTGCAAAGTTTCCAGTGATTTACCTGTAGACTTCATTACTGCGAGTCTTACACTTCCCTGTCACGGGCCTTACCTCATGATCAGTTTTACACAGATGATCTCCGGACGAAGCAAATTAAACTCTTTGTGATATTACTCCTGAATTGTCTGCAACACTAATCTGTCCTGGATTGAATTTTTCCAAACATTAAAAAAATAGAGGTTCTCCTACTGGAAAAAGTCTTTAGATGGCTTAGTCAGGAGTTGGGCACAGCTTGATCTTGATTTGAACCACTCTGCTTCTACAACAAGGGTTTCTCAGAAGTCCCTGACCGCAGAAGCTACACTGAGGAAGCTGTAGGAGAAATCAGAAAGAAAACAAACCTTTGTTCCATGATCACAAAGCTAGGGGTGAAGTCTGCACTCCAAAAGCTCTGCCAGTCCTTGGAGGCCCATGATTAAAAACTGGATTGCACAGCTTAAATAAACCATTTAGTATACTGGAAAATTAGCAGAAATGTAAGTTCTCTTGATGGTTAGAACAACACTCCTATCCATAGAATCTGAAGGGACGGCATCTTCAGAATTTATAGATCCCTGCATAGAAAGGCCTGTCATAAGAAAATCAACCCCAACAATGGTTGTAAACGTATCTGCCAACCTCTGTAATGGATATTTCCTGGTTACAAATCAAGGAAATAGTGTTTATCTATGTCATTCGACTCAGCCTCCATGACTGTCTTATGCAGAGTCATGGGTTCAGGTTCAATTTTCTGAAAATTAAAGAAGAAATCCTCATTCTCTTCCAGCCCTGGAGCCTCAGGAAAAGTCATATTTGCTCTTATACGCTGTCTTGAATGGCTCCCCCCCTTCTCTTACTCCTCTAGATCTGGATCATCAGGGTCCGGAGATTACTGGTGTGTCTTCTTAGTGGAAACAGATTACTTCCTTGTTTTAAAACCGGCTGCAATAGCTACCTGTATCATTTGTTACAGTTTTGCTAGTGTGGGGATACATTTTGAAGCTTCCCTAAACTGAGCCTCAGCCTGGAATTACACCTCCAGATTGTGGTGCTCCCCAGAATGCCTAGCTAGCTCTGTGACAATAACTATTGTAATGGTTATGGATGCATTTCAGAACACATCCATTTCCTGGCATAGGGTTACTTATCAAACCACAGCAAATCTGCATGCTGCAACAACGAGAAATATAAGATGGCTTACACTTGCTTGTTGCTACTTTCCTGACCTTTCAGTTGTCTGCAGCTGCTCAGCCAATCACGGCATGGCTCTTTCATAAGGAGACTTGGTGCTTTTCACCCTTATGCGCATCCCATTTGTTCAGTTATTAGCAAGCAGGAGTTTAGAAAATAAAAAGACGAATCCTTTATCCACAGATCATAGTAGTAAGGGATACTAGGCATAACACAATTTACTACCACAACCACACATTTCTAAAAGCCTTTGCTGTACTAGAATCCTGGCATGGCAGCCATTAATGGGACTTGGTTACAGCGGTAGCAGCCATATATATAAAGTGGTGTGGAGACAATAATATAATAATAAAAAAGGGCACTTACCTCATTTACTTGCCACAACGTCCTACTCGCTCCGGTGTCTTCTGTCTTCGAAGCTCTGGATCCAGGAAACTTCTGTAATCAATCCTGGCGCTTTTCTTATGAGGTTAAACAGTATAAGAGAAGCGTCAGGATTGGAGGGAGTGGGCTCTCCCTACGCTCTTAAGAACGCTGGAGGCCTGTGCTTTCTCTAACCCAGCTGTCAAAAAGACAGCTGGGTTAGACAAGCTTAACTCCTTCGCTGCCAGGCCTTTTCCCTCTCAGGTGCCATGCTTTTTTTTGTGTATTTGGGGCAGTTCGCGCTTAGGCCTTCATAACGTTTTGTCCACATAAGCTACCCATGCCAAATTTGCGTCCTTGTTTTCCAACATCTAAGGATTCTAGAGTGTGTGGGTCCCCCTGAAGGAGACTAAGAAATTAGCCAAAAGACAGCGTAAAATTTTCGTTTTTGTTTTAAAAAAATGCGAAAAAAAGGGCTGCAGAAGAAGGCTTGTGATTTTTTTCCCTGAAAATGGCATCAACAAAGGGTTTGCGGTGCTAAAATCACCATCTTCCCAGCTTTCAGGAACAGGCATTTTTCAACACAATTTTGTCATTTTACTGGGACATACCCTATTTTTTGTGCATTCAGCGTCCTTCCAGTTAGTGAAAGAAATGGGTGTGAAACCAATGCTGGATCCCAGAGAGCTAAACATTTCTGAAATATATCCTACAAGGTTTTCCTACAGAAAATAACAGCTGAATTAAAAAAATATTGAAATTGAGGTTTCATAAAACAGCCATTTTTCTCCACGTTTTACTCTGTAACTTTTTCCTGCGATGTCAGATTTTTGAAAGCAATATACTGTTACGTCCGCTGGACTCTTCTGGTTGAGGGGATATATAGGGCTTGTAGGTTCATCAAGAACCCTAGGTACCCACAGCCAATAAATGAGCTGCATCTTGCAATGGTTTTTCATTTGATACCAAGTATACAGCAATTAATTTGCTGAAATATACAGAATGAAAAATAGAAAACCTTTGTATTTCTAAAATGGGCACAAGATAAGGTGTTGAGAAGCAGTGGTTATTTACACATCTCTGAATTCCGGGGTGCCCATACTAGCATGTGAATTACAGGGCATTTCTCAAATAGACATCTTTTTTACACACTGTCTTACATTTGGAAGGAAACAATGTAGAGAAAGACAAGGGGCAATAACAATTGTGTTGCTATTCTGTGTTCCCCCGAGTCTCCCGATAAAAATGGTACCTCACTTGCGTGGGTTGGCCTAATGCTTCCGACAGGAAACGCAACATGGACACATCACATTTTTACATTGAAATCTGATATGTTTTTTGCAAAGTGCCTAGCTGTAGCTCAGCCGGCACCTAGGGAAACCTAGCAAACCTGTGCATTTTTGAAAACTAGACACCTAGGGGAATCCAGTATGGGGTGACTTGTGGGGCTCTCACCAGGTTCTGTTACACAGAATCCTTTGCAAATCTCAAAATCTGGGCAAAAAAACACTTTTTCCTCACATTTTGGTGACAGAAAGTTCTGGAATCTGAGAGGAGCCACACATTTCCTTCCACCCAGCGTTCCCCCAAGTCGCCCGATAAAAATGGTACTTCACTTGTGTGGATAGGCCTAGTGCTCGCGAAAGGATATGCCTCAAAACACAACATGGACACCTCACATTTTCCCAAAGAAAACAGCTGTTTTTTGCAACGTGCCAAGCTGTGGATTTTGGCCTCTAGCTCAGCCGGCACCTAGGGAAACCTACCAAACCTGTGCATTTTTTAAAACTAGACATCAAGGAGAATCCAGGATGGGGTGTCTTGTGAGGCTCTCACCAGGCTCGGTTACCCAGAATCCTTTGCAAACCTCAAAATCCTGCAAAAAAACACATTTTCCTCACATTTTGGTGACAGAAAGTTCTGGAATCTGAGAGGACCCACAAACTTCCTGCCACCCAGCATTCCCCCAAGTCTCCAGATAAAAATGTTACCTCACTTGTGTGGGTAGGCCTGGAGCCCGTGATAGGAAATGCACCAAAACAATATCTGGACACATCAAAATAAAACAAAGCAACCTGTTTTTGTGGGGGGAGGTAAGGAGGGGCATCTGCGTTTTTGGTCCTGGGCTCAGCAGCCATACCGGGAAACCTACCAAACCTAGACATTTCTGAAAACTAGACATCTGATGGAGTCCATGGTGGTGTGACTTGCGTGGATCCCCCAGTGTTTGTTTTCACCCAGAATCCTCAGTAAATCTCAAATTTAGCTTAAAAATCAAATTTTTCCCAAATTTCTGTGTGGGATCACCTCACAGGGGCAAATTTCCTACCACCCAACGCTCCCCTCAGTCTCGCTGTAAAAATGATACCTAGCCTCACCATTCCAAGTGGGATGGTTTGAGAGTTAGCCAAGCTCTCATGGCCCAAATGTAAAACCAAAACCCAAAATAATCAAATGTCCTCTTGCTTGCCATGGAATAAGATGTTTTAGTGTGCGGGGGAGAGCTGAAAGATTGTCACCTCCTTCAATTGGGGTGGAGACATAACCATGCCAACACTGGTTGGTAGCCATCACCACACTATTTTTTGTTTTTTAAAAATTCCCTGGCATCTAATAGACTTTCTGCACCCCCGCGTGTGGATCGGGGGTAACTGCCCCATATGCCCACTGATGGGCAGAAAAACCCTGGCCCCATTCATTTGGGGTGGGGGTATATCCATACCCCCTACCCTCTTATTTTGAAAAAAATCTTCCATGGTCTCTGGAGGGCTTTCTGCCCTTGCCCTTGGGGGCAAATGGGCCTTCCAAAAATAGGCCAAGGGGGGCAGATATGGCCAACAGTAATGTGCCACCATGGGGAGCGACCCTTGCCCAAGGGGCTGCCCCCGCAAACAAAACACACACATACACACATACCAATCCCTGGTGCCTAAGTGGTTTCTACCCCCCACGGGGCAGATCAGCCTAATAGAAATAGCCCGATCTTCCCCCAAGGGGACCAGAAATGGCCTAAACCCCCCCCTCCCCAAGGGGAGCGACCCTGCCTTGAAATTGGCTCAAAACTAAATCCCTGGTGCCTAGTGGTAGAAATGGCCTAAAATAAATTTGCCCCCCCAGGGGAACAACCCTTGCCTATGGGGTCGCTCCCCTTGTGTGAAATTGACGCAAAACAATAAAAATCCCTGGTGTCTAGTGGTTTCTGCCCCACTCAGGGGGAGATTGGCTTAATAAAAATAGTCCGACTTGCCCCCAAGGGGGGCAGAAATGGCCTAAAGATAATTTTGCCCCCCAGGGAGCGACCCTTGCCTAAGGGGTCGCTCCCCACATATAAAAAAAAAACAATAAAAAAAAATCCCTGGTGCGTAGAGGTTTCTGCTCCCCCGGGTTCAGATTGGCCTAATAAAAATAGGCCGAACTGCCCCCAAGGGGGGCAGAAACGGCCTAGAATTAATTTTTGCCCCCAGGGGAGCGACCCTTGCCTAAGGGGTCGCTCCCCACATAAAAAAAAAGAAAAAAATATCCCTGCTGTCTAGGGGTTTCTGCACCCTCCCCGGGGCCAGATCGGCCTAATTATATTAGGCTGATCTGACCCCGGGGGGGGGCAGAAACAGCCGTAAAAAAATTTGCCCCCCTTTAGAGCAGCCCTTGCCAAGGGGCTGCTCCCCTTATGCATAAACCAAAAACAAAAAAAACTCCCTGGTATCTAGTGGGCATTTCTGCTGCCCGATCACGTGATCGGGCAGCAGAAATGCAGAGAGACATCAAAGGAAAGTCACTTCCTTTCCTTTGATGCCTCTTTCGGCCCCTCCACATGATCGGAGGAGGGGTAGGCCTCGGATGAGGTCAGCGCGCAATCGCACGGTGATGTCATCAGACGCCACAGGGGGTCGGCGGGGGCGGAGGTGGAAGGGGAAGTGACTCACCTTCAATCCCTGCCCTAGGGGTGCCGAGACTCGGCTCATGGGGGAAGCGCGGTTACGTCCTTAGCGCCTGAGCGCCGAAGCCAAGGACGTAACCGTTACATCCTTGGCTGCCAACAGGTTAAAATGCACATGGCAGGCTTGCCATCCCAACACGGCAAGCCAAATGGACATGCGCATTATAAACATAGTGCACCGCTTCCTGCTGCCACTCAGCAGCAACTGCCCCGCCCGGTACTGACACTCGGTTCAAGACGGGTTGCTAGAAAATAAAATGATAATAAAAAAACGTTATTACCATTTTGTTTTTCAGGAGCTCTGGAGCATTTTCCCAGTGGGGCATCACTCCTCTGCCGTCACAGAGGAGCCGCCCCTGCTCGGTTAAGCAGGACCTCTTACATACGGCATAAGAATATTGAGGTTGCTTAGCAGACCCTTTATTTAATTTATGTATATAAAAAATTTGAAAATATCTATTTATCTGTAGCCTGGTAACCATACTGTAGTGACCTCTAAACTACTAATCGTGCTCTGTTTTAGTCCATTTGTTTTATTATTTCTTTTAAGATGGCTGTCATTGCTTATAGTTATAAAAATGTTTTGATATGAATTATCAGTGCCACTCTGTGAAGACATCACTATCAACGTCATAATCAAGTGATATACGTAAGTATTCACATCATATCCCTTTCTCACTTACGTGTGACAGGAACATAATATACACTTGTTAGGGATTGTTTACATAATTGCCGCCATAAGTCTGCCTCCTTATCAATTGTTTGGGAACATACCAGCGTCAGGGGTCCTACATGATCTGTATAAATACATCTCACACAGACTAGGTTATCAGAGAGATTCCTTGGCCTGACAAATATCCTTTGCTAAACGTCCCATTGAGGCCCAGACCCTGACCCCACGCAACTGAAGGACATGGGGCAGGAACTACATGAACTTATTTGCTCCGAAGTGATTAGGAAGTGGACCAACGGCCACGCCTGACTGAAAGGTGGTGGTACTATCGGGAGTGCCTATGCCGGCCAGATGACAGGCACACTGTGAGGGCACGGCCGGGCAGAGGCAGAGGCCCTCAGGAGGGGACCCGGGAGGCTGGAGACAAGGTGATTCTGGAGATCTGAGTGACACGTGTGGCAGGGGCTCGAGGCCGTGCGTGGCCCCAGGTCCTAGTCAGGGCCAGGGGGGGGCTGCGGCCTGTGCTGGACGACTCCCACCGGGAAGGGGCTGGATCCACCTGCCCTCCCCGTTGCCTACAGACCGCTTAGCGAAGGGCCTCAGGTGGGGACCACCAGAGGAGGAGCAGACCGTTCCCCCGGTAATCGCTGCTGAGCGGAGAGCGGAACCTCAACGAACCGTGCACTGACCTACAGGTACATTGCAGGGCCGTGGAGTGGCTGCTCACCTGGATGGCGGCCTAACGGGGCAGAAAGAGATGAGGAACGAACAGAGGTGAGGGGCTGAGAGAGTCCGGGCCGGGACAGCGGCTGGTAGATGAGCGGAGTCCTCACTGGCAGTGTCCGTGCAGGCCCACAGGGAGCAGAGGATCAGACAGGAGCAGGCCACTGGTAGCCGCACAATTCTAGACTTTGCAGAGCAGCGTCGGGGGGTCGTGGGATGCAGGGCCAGGGCTGATAGATGGGGTGGCTAACATTGGTGGCAAGAGGCCATTCCTGATTCTTTCACCCCACTCACTAGGACCTCTGGGGGCCTGGTGAACCCTAGTGACACCCCCCACTGGTGCACCTCAGACGACCGGCGCAGGAGCAGACGCTGTCTCCCAAGATAGTGATTGGAGAGGTCGAGCGGCGCACCAGAGCCTCGATTAAGGTTATTTTATTACACCACATAGAACCTAGCTTCACAGTGCCGTAGCAGGAGGCTACAGGGAAAGGGAGTTGCCCTAAAGCCACTGGAGAATAGACTGGGGCTCCTCTGGGAACTCCCTCACCGTGCTGCGGATGACTACCAGAGGCAGACACAGGGCCAAGTCGCAAGGTCGGCAACAAACGAGCGGAATGGGTCAATCAGACATGAGAGACCCTGTCCCCAGCTCCCTACAAGCCACACTAGATAAGATCTTTGGGAGTACTGAGGCCACCAAAGCAACACTACAACGAGAAATAGGCCAGGATTCTTTTGAACTAGGGCTATTGAGAGCTGATCATCTCAAATTGGCTGATAGGGTTCGGAATACTGAAACCACGCTTGCAGACTTAAACCTGTTACACCAGGAGTTGAAAGCCCAAATGGTACAACTGACCGACTGTATTCATTTGTTGGAGCGTAGAGCAAAGGGCGTAGAAGGGCGGAATCGAAGAAATAACAAACACATTATTGGTCTTCCGGAGGGCGCCGAGGGGACCAATATGGTGTCCTTCCTGGATTAGTGGATGAGGACGGAGCTGGCCCCGGGGCAGCTCACCCTCTTCTTCGCGTTGGAGAGGGCGCACGAGTAACAACAAAGCTGCTGGTCCCGGGCCGACCCCCCCACATGGTGGTGGCTAATATACTACACTACAGAGACAGATACATACTGCTGCAAAGTACCAGAGAGGCTGGCCCTTTAAAGGTGGAAAACAGAATGGTGACCCTATTCCCAGATTTTACAGCTGAAGTACAGACCAGACGGGCCTCCTACATAGAGGTGAAACGAGCGCGCTGGGAGGAGGGTATCCAGTATTCACTCCTGTTCCCAGCTAGACTGAGGGTAATATGGGATGGCCACACACACTTCCACCAAACACCGGAGAAGGCATGGGCCTTGCTGAAGATGTACAAAGTGGGCACCAACACCATTACCCAAACGAGAAAGCTGCCCTGGCGGAAACGCCGGAGGGTTCATAGGCCTCGAGACCGCCCGACAGAGAAATGAACCTACTCCGGCACTGACAATGACAGGAAGGTGGCGCTGAAAGCAGCAGCATTGTCAGAGACCACCAGAACACCAGGGGAATCCAGCAGAGAAGACTCCGACCGGCGAGCACCCTCCACTGACTCAGACTCACATCATACAGATGAGATCTCAATAGTTACCCTCAAGACCATGGATGAAATGGGCTGATACATCTCTACCTCCCTTGGGTCATACAAATGGTCCCTGACACAGAATTTTCCCAACACAAAGGGCCGCAGCGGCCATGTCCACCCCAAGACTCTCGCCCACCAACCAGCTGATGGCGAGATTACTACATGATCTGTTCCACTTGTTCAGTTTAATCTTCATAGTTTGGGCGACTGGCAGTTGCGGGATTGCCCTGGTTAGCGGGAGTTGGGGATTGTTGTGTAACCAAAATGCGCAAGCAAGGTCAAATACTGCTGGCCTAACAAGGCTCCGGGCAGACTGAGAACAAGGGAAGGGGAAGGTGGGAAGATGCCTCTGAGGAAGACATGCACTTTACATTGAACATGATTTACAGTTATGGCTGACTACAAGCTGGTAACATGGAATATCTGTGGTATGGGGACTATCACTAGACGTCATACGATCCTGGCGTATCTGAAGGGAAGAGGGGTCCACATAGCACTACTCCAAGAAACACATATCACTAAACAAGAGGCACACAGGCTGCGACACAGGTTCAGGGGGCAGGTGTACGCCACCTCCTATTCTGTGTTTGCACTGGGCACTATGATATGGGTGCTGGTTGGGGTCCCCTTCGAAGTCCTAACCACTGACATAGATCAGAACGGCCATTACGTATTAGTGGAGGGCAAGTTGCAGGCGAGACATATCATCCTGGACTGTATTTATGCACCCAACCAGGAACAGGTCCCATTCCTGCACACCCTTCCATGTCGGTTGGCTAGATTCCCAGGTGGAGAGATACTGATAGGAGGGGACTTTAACTGCACCCTCGACACAGAGTTGGACGGCCCTCACCCCCCCTTACCCGGGGCAGTGGCACATAGGACATCGAAGGAACTGACCGATTTGGTAAACCACTGGGGCATGGAAGATGTTTGGCGAATTCAGCACCCCCAAGACAGGGACTACTCCTATTACTTGAGCCTTCATCACCAACATACTAGAATAGACCGGGTGGTGTGTGCCAAGTCTCTCAGCCCCGAGGTCGTACATACCAAATACCCGGGCGCACTTTGTTGGACCACAGCCCGCTGCTGCTCACCTGGCGCTGCACAAGAGATAGGCCCCCAATCCCTACGTGGAGGCTGCAGCCCACGGCAAAGGAGGACATGGCTTACATAGACTCCCTCAGGAAAACTATTAATGGAATACATTAACATCAATAAGGGGTCCACTACATCCCAAAGAATAAGAATGGGAGACCTTAAAAGTAGTGACAAGAGGGCACTGTATAGGTCAGACGGTAGGAATCCGGCAAACTCTTCAACATGACATAGCCCAATTAGAGAAGGAGTTACATGATACAGAGAGTGAACAGGGCACCTGTCACGGGGCGAATCAATGGCTCCTTAGCACACATGAGGAATATAATGAGTTTGGAGAGTCTGCGTTGCCACAATTATCAGAAGTATGTGGCTTCGGTGCATTAGGAGGAAGGTACATCTGGCAGAATGTTAGCCTGGTTGGTGTGCCTGGGAAACAAGTGCACTCCAATCACAAGTCTTCGTATGGTGATGGGACTTGTGTATATTCCCCGATGGACATAAATGCTATGTTTACAACTTATTACATGTCCCTATATAGTCAGCCTGAAGATGAGCTTCCACAGACGTTGGGTCACCGATTGCAGTCGCTGCCATTGCGAACACTTGACCAAGCAGATAGAGATCCCCTGGGTGAACCAAAAACGTTAGAGGATGTTAAAGTCGCCATAAAACAACTGGCAGCAGGCAAAACGCCAGGCACAGACGGACCCCCAATGGAGTTCTATAAGGTATACGTAGACATCTTGGCACCCAAGCTGGTTGAGGTGTATACGGAAGGACACGACAAGGGAATACTTATGGAGACAACGAGGGAGGTTCTGGTGGCCCCCTTGCCTAAAACTAAGTCCAAAGAAGCCTCAGTGACCGATTTACGGCCTCTATCCATGCTAAACTGTGACTTCAAGATACTGAGCAAAGCCATGGTTAACCGACTGCTCCCTCACATCTCCCAACTGATACATGAGGACCAAAATGGTTTTATACCTGCACGTAACACATCTCTGAATCTTAGACGTCTGGGTGGAGCTACCATATAGTTCCCCAGTGGCAAGAGTGAGGACAGGCAAGACAATTTCAAAAGCCTACAGAATATTCTGTGGCACCAGGCAGAGTTGCTCTCTCTCTCCCCTGCTCTTTGCATTTGCTATTGAACCCCTTGTGGCTCAATTTCGCGCACAGGGTCATGACAGGGGAGTACTGTGGGGAACTACTAACCCTATAATCTTGTTGTATGCAGATGACCTCCTAGTTTACCTGTGGGATGGAGCAACTGGGATCCCATGGGCCTTAAATATACTTGAGGAATTTTGGGGTCCCTCAGGTCTTAAAGTCAACAGGAGGAAAACATGCATATTCCTACTACTTGCGGACGTGGAACGACCTATCACCTGTCCCCGAAATGTCCCTTGGTCTCCCCGTATGTTTAAATACCTGTAAATACAAATATTCCATGACTCACGAGATCTCTGAGATGAAAACCTAGGTAAAGCCCTCAGGTCCCTACGTTCTTGTGTGACATTCTGGCGCTCCCTTCGACTCTCCCTTATGGCACGGGTGTCCCTGTCCAAAATGGTTATACTGCTGCGCTTGCTATATTTCTTCATTAACTCACCAGTGAATGTTCCAGCATGTTGGTTTAAAGAACAGGCACTCTCCTTTGGGAACTCCATTGGGACTGTGGTCAACAGCAGGCATCCCTTTCTACTCTCCGCTGACCCAACGATGGTAGAGGCCTGGGGGTGCCAGACTTTGAACAGGGTGTCCCTGTCCAAAATGGTTATACTGCTGCGCTTGCTATATTTCTTCATTAACTCACCAGTGAATGTTCCAGCATGTTGGTTTAAAGAACAGGCACTCTCCTTTGGGAACTCCATTGGGACTGTGGTCAACAGCAGGCATCCCTTTCTACTCTCCACTGACCCAACGATGGTAGAGGCCTGGGGGTGCCAGACTTTGAACTATATTATTTAGCTGGTCATCTGCAGTGGATCATGACATGGCTAGCAGGTAGGAACCAACTGGACCTGACCACGCCCCAGGGAAGGGTCAGCATTTACCTGTTGCTGACTAAGATGTTGAACCTCAGGGTTCCCGTCCCGACTCTGAGTACGTTGCTAAAGGTAGCCCTGACTTATTGGTGACGGAACCTGAAGTGCACTGGCGTGAAGGTCCTGTATGCCCCCGAGTTGCGCTTGATGTGCATACTTTAGGGAACCTCAGCACCCCCCTTAATGGTAGGTCAAATGCCGACCTGGACGGACGCAGGGGAGACGGCGCTGGGGGACTGTTTCAGGACTGGTATCCCACTGCCATTCAAGTATCTCACTGCAGAGACAGGAGTACCACTGGGGTAATTTTTCACCTATCAAACTTTGATGTCTGCTGTGAGGGAACTGTGGAGTACAGTGAACGCAGAGCCAGAGGTGCATAAAGTACTCGAGCACTTACTGACGTGGGGGAGGGTACTCACTTAGTTGCCCAACTCAATGAGGCTCTTAACAAGTTGACTCTGAGGTCTCTGCAATCACTGAGAACCAAATGGGAGGCGACACTGAGAAGGGAGGTGACAGATGCAGAGTTGCATTAGTACACTCAGTATAATTATGTCCATAAGACGTACTTAACTCCCCACAGACTTAGGACAGTTTACGGTGGGAGCCAAGGGGATGTCCCAAATGCAATTCAGCTGACCCAGACTTTGACCACATGACAGGGGAGTGCCCTGGGGTGCAGCAGTTTTGGTGCCGGACTCTAGGAATATTGGGGGAGGTCCTGAGCCGGCCCCTAGCGCCAGACCCTTCTCTCTGTCTACTAGGGTTATACCCAGACCCACCTCCAGAAAAGTTGGTAATAGGTTTTTGGATCTAGCATTGGTATTGGCTAGGTGCAGGATAGCAATTGCCTGGAAGTCCCCCACAGGCCTAACACTGGTGGACTGGAAACAGGATGTCGTGAAATGGGCACAGGCGGAGATGTGCGCATTAAAAAGGGAGGCGGCACGAGGAGTACGTGGGTGGCCCACTGCACTCCAATGGTTCGAGGTGCTAGAGATGTGAGAGATGCAGGAGCGGGAGGGTGGCCGGGAAGCGGAGGACAGTACGCGTACAACCTGATCAAACCCTAACCCGATCCCTGAGTGGATGACAACCCGAGAAGGGGACACAACCCATTCCGACACTGAAGAATCAATCTACACAAACACTGACTGGGGCTGATGGGTGGGAATTGCTGGGGATACATCATTGCCCAGGAACCCAATCAGACCCGCCAATTGTGGCCGCAACCCATACCTAACTAGTAAGACTCATACATTTTACCATAAATTGCAGTCTTTTCAATAAACATATTTAAAACTCCCCTACATCTCTTTCATTGCTGTGTGTGACTGAGACTTGTTGCTAATGTGAGAAAGGGGCAACTTCTGTTTCACCACGACTCCCTTGAGATGTCACAATCTAGAGTCAATCTGTAAGGCTGCCAGAAATCACCTTTTACTGTTTAGGTTTTTGGTGAGGTACTGCTTGTGAGCCGGGGGGGGGGCTGGGCCGACAGCTGTGACTTGTTGTAGGAATGGCTCAGTTGCCTACAAACAAAAGTGCTGTCATCCCTAAACCAGCAGTCTCGCTTAAGAGAGAGAGTCCAACTAAGACAATATCTGGAGCAGAAAAGACAAAAATAGGCTGTGAAGTCTTCCTGTTTATGTCAGGTGACAGAAGGGGTTATTGAGCCCTATTAAAGAAATGGGAAACATTTAATTATGGCTGAGTGCCTATTAATGTGGAATAAGCCTTCGCTCATTGGGTATAAACTGTGACGAAGAAGGAGGAAAAGGAGAGAATCAGGCACAATGCACAAACTAGTGAATTGCAGCTCCACTGTCTATCTTGAAAGTATGAACTGAACTGTAGAAGAACAGACGTACACTGGACCTTTTGTATGTGACCTTTTTGCAGCTCTGAAGGACTGGACCTGGTCCCACCTATACCCAAGAACTGAAAAGTGAATTCCAACGGTCCATTGGCTGTCTTCATAGGTAGCTAGAGGAATAACAAAAGCTGCAAGTGCCCTTTTTCCTGTATTGCCCAAGTGACAAGTAGCAATTGGACCCTGGACTGGACACTACTGGGGCTTATGCTGGAGTGAGTTCCGGTTCCTAAGTGTTGGTCCTAAAGTCCTGAGAGCCTTAGAAGTGACCAGGAGGACCCACTCCAGAAACTCTGACAAGTTAGACTTAAAAGATCTCTGCAGTATCACCTGGAGCTTGCAACAAAGGTGTCCATTTTGAGAGGGACTTGAGTGTTGGATACAGCTTGAGGCTTGCCCAGCTAGAGGATTTTGAGCTCTATAGAAAAGATTAAGGTCCTGATTTGTATATTAGCAGAGAGAGTACTCCGTCTCATCAGCAATGGCATTCCCTCCTGTCCACCATACCGGTGCTCCCGCCAAATGCATTTGCAGGCAGACCTTACATTTGGTAACAGTGGAGACTACCCTTATTCCCCAGGGCCTTCGGAGAAATGGCAACATGTCTGTCTGCACAATTTCAATTGGAGGATATGAAGTCATTTTTTACTGTTCCTTACCACCAGTAAAGAACAGTGAAAACATTATAATGCTCCCCCCAGAATGGGAGAAGACCCTCATGGCAATGGGAGCATTACTGTTTTTCAATTCAACAAGAAAAACCCATGTTAGGGGTATAAAATGTCCCTTTTTGCAGGGTTATCTCCAAAGTTTTGCCTTCTTCCTCCTATTTTTTCTGATTTGCTGGTTTATTGTCTCTGTGCACTTCACCACTGCAGACCAGTGCTAAAGTGCAAGTGCTCCCTGTGTAAATTGCATTGGTGGTTGGTTTATCCATGATTGGTATATTTGCTTTACTAGTAAGTCCATAGTAAAGTGCACAAGAAGTGCCTACTGCCTGTAAATCAAATGCTACTGGTTGGCCTGTAGCACTGATTGTGCTACCCATATGAGTAGTCCTGTAAACATGTCTCAGATCTGCCACTGCAGTGACTGTGTGTGCACTTTTTGCACTTCCAAGTTGACCTGCCAAATGCACCAACTTGCCAGGCCCAAAACGATTACTTTTACTACATGTAAGTCACCATTAAGGTAGGCCCTAGGTATCTGCATGGGCAGAGTGCAGTTAATTTTAAAGATCAGCCATGTACAGTTGTGTTTTACATGTCCTGATAATGAAATACTACCAAATTTGTTTATCACTATTGCAAGGCCTAGCTTTTTCTTAGGTTAACATGGGCACTGCCTTTAAATATCTTTTAAGTGCAGTTTTCCATTGGGAGCAGATAGAGATCTGAAGTTTGGGGTCTCTGAACTCACAATTTAAAAATACATCTTTTGGTAGAGTTTGTTTTTAGATTGTCTGTTTGAAAATGCCACTTTTAGAAAGTGAGCCTTTTCTTGCTCAACCATTCTGTGCCTCTGCCTGCCTGTGGAATCCACATCTAGGTCAGACTGACAGTTGAGATGTTTGTGAATTCCCTCTAGACAGTGACACAAAGGGAACTAAGGTATGTCCTGCATATCCTGATGAGTCTCCTGGGCTAGAGTGGGGAGGGAGGAGCTGACACCTGTACCTGAAAGGGCTGTGCCTGTCCTCACACAATGCAGTCTCTAACCCCCTGGAGTGTGTCTGGGCCAGGCCTGGGCAGGGCAGGATCTTGTAAACAACAAAGACTCTGCATTGCCTTGCTCAAACCGCAGCCTTGGTATCCCCGATGCTGCTGCTCTATGCTGATGTTTCTGTCTGCACTGTGGCCTGAGGACACCGCTCGTGAGGTACAAGAAGCACCGTCCCACCCTGCACCACAGCCCTGGTCTACTGATGCCTTCGACTCCAGTATCGTTAACAGACTCCCCTGCCTGCACCGCAACCTGTGGGCGCCACCTGGAGCCCGCCTCATGTCGCATTGCTGCCTTGGGCATACCAACGACATTGCTTCAGCAACGACGATGGTGCTACCTGCACAGCGACCTGGAGACACCGCACGTCACAGCATCCTGCTTCACACTGTAGCCTTGGTCTCACCAAGCCGCTGCCTGCACCATGACCTATGGCGACCGCACGTCACATCATTCCACTTTGCACCACAGATCCAACGCCATCAATGCCAGCATTCCTGACTTCGTCATCAGCCTGGAGTTCGATCTGAAACGCATGTGACTTCAAGAGCCCGACAACCCCTCCACCGACCTCCGGAACCAATGCCCACCAATGCCTGCCAATGTCAGCGACTCTGCACTCCGGACCACATCACGAGGATCACAACACCCTGCATTTCCAAGGTACTGTTTGCGGGTCTTCCGGACACCGTAGCTGGCCGCAACTCCACGGTCGGGGTGAACTGTTGGATTTGTTGTTCACGACACCGTGATAGCCCCAGACGGAGCTATTGACTTCAGGAAACTGTATTTTTAAGTGGATTCTTGCAAATTCATATCTTTATTACTGTATGCTGGATTGTTTTTCATTTTGGTCTTGTTTTACACAGATAAATATTGGCTATTTTTCTAAAACTGCTGTGGTGTCCTTTTGTAGTGTTTTCACTGTATTACTGTACGTTATGTGCAAATGCTTTACACATTGCTTCTGAGATAAGCCTGACTGCTCATGCCAAGCTACCAAGGAGGTGAGCAGGGTCATCTAAGCTGGGTATCTCCCTTACCCTTACTAGAGTGAAGGTCCCTATTTGGACAGAGTGTAAACTGACTGCCAACAAGAGACCCCATTTCTAACATTGGGATTTTCTTTTTGAAAAGAAAGCAAGAATACTGTTTGCTTCATGGCTGCGTCATACAATGCATCTCGTAGCAAATGGTAAAATGCATTTGCTTTGATAGTGGGTCCTGCCAATGCCTTTATTAATAACTGCCTGTTTGGAGCTTATTTATAAATTAGGTGGGCTGCCACTCCACCATGGGGACGGAAAAGTTTACTCCATCCCCATGGCGGACGCACAGTCCGTCCACCCTAATTTTAATCAGGACCTTAGTCTGAATGTAGAGATCTTGACCAGGCGAAAGTGTCAAAAGTATCCGCCTGACATAGAACTTTTGTGTCTTTGACTGAAGACCTGTTTGGTGTGTCTGACCAGCACTGTTACAAGCGGGTCTGAGACCACACCTACGTCCGGGTTACCGAAAAACAGTGACTACTGATTGGCATTCAACTTTTTCTTTTCGCCTTACATATTTAAAAGTTCATGAGAAATTTGTTGTGCTATTTTTTATTGTGTTATGTTTTGACTTTTTAACTGTTTTGCTACTGCTAAATACTTTACACACTTCAGGGGGTTGAGCCGAGGTTTAAATGACTGAAAGTATGTTTTACCCTAAAACGTTTGTGGTTTTATTCCTTGTGGTTGACTCACATCCACCCCAATTAATAACCCACTTTCTTACAGCTATATAGCGGACCACAGAGCTCAAGAAGACCCTTACATTTATGTCTGATGCCTGAGAACATTAATAAATAAGAATTCCCAATGCCCAGGTAAACCTGCATACAACACCACCCCCTCCATCCACACAACAAAACAGTACAAAATGATCCTGAAGCACAAACGTCACTAGCAAATAAAATCAAAAAGTCAACTCAGTGCACTCTTGAGTCTGGATTGCCCCAATCACACAGCACCTCCAGCATCACTACCACAACCTGTATCACTTTCATAAACCTCAAAGCTTTCCAACTCATAAGAAACAACATCTGAACTGTCACCGCCATGTACAAGAGAACTTGACTACTGACCTTGTTCAGGGAAGATCCTGAAATTATACTATTTTGTCATTTCACACAATTATGTGCCATTCCTGTTAAAAAAGTATTGTGGATATGCCATTTGCAGTAAAAATTCATAGCGAACATATCCTGTGCTGTAAAAATTTCAAGCAAATGTTTGAGAAAACAGAATACAGTACATTCGGCTGTTGTTCACAGTGCTTTAGCTTTTTGCACCTTTTTTAGCGAGAAGTGCACTCATGCATCAATAACTGATGCAAAACCACATTTCATGCTAAAATATAGCGTAAAATAATGGATTTAATTTTTGTGTATATATGTGTAATTTTGGGAAATGATGCAAAAATGTTACACGAATTTGGCACATTCCTAGTCAAAACAATGTTCTTTCTACTCCATCAACGACCATCCAGTACCTGCGCCTAATTTTTAGACACTCTAACCACCCTTGTGAGAGTGTAAAACTTAGATAACCCTTTCTGCATCTTAACAGGATGACTTACCTTTACTGTATCACCCATCTTCAAAATTAATTGCTTGTTGGATTCTTTTTAATAATATATGCTTTGCTCTATCCTTGTTTCAACACTATTTTCTGTCTGGCCTATTCCATGTCCAACTCCTCGCTGGCAAATTTATCATACAACCAATTTGGCTTCCTGTCTGAATGTGGTTTCTGCCCCTAAGCAACTTGAAAGGAGAAATAGCAGTTGTAGAATAAGGAGTCAAATGTTAACTCCAAATTTGTTCACATACTGTCTCGTAAAGGTTTAACTTGGATTGCTCTGTGAGCTGTGCTGATTCCCTAAACTTTCTATTTGCCCTTTCAAACCAGCCATTAGACTAGGGGCTGTAAAAGAAACGCTTGATGTGTGTGGGCCATAAAAGAAAGATTTGATGTGTGGCCTCCAATATCATGCTCAACACAGAGGAAACAAATTGCACATTGTTTTCAGACACCAGTAACGTGGGAAAATCCTCACTGCTGAAAACTGATCTAAATAAATCCACCACTGCCCTGGAATAAATCAGCCCTCTTGACAAAATTGTAAACTATCCACTGGGAATGGTAAATGGTGAGAACTATTAAAAACCTCACACCGTCCAAAATAACTAAAATAGGGCCCATGAAATCAATTGCTATTTTTTTGCATGATGAGCTCGGAAAGTTTGAGCAGATGTGCTATTTTTGAAGGAGCACATCTGACCAACTGACTAGCTTCACTTATTGGAATGTCCAAGCACAGTTAAACACATGGAGTGGAACACAGCCCTTGAAAATACCCCCACACTTGTGTCCCGTGCCTGAGAACATTAATAAATAAGAAATCCCCATGGCCAGTGACAATTTCATATAATACCACTCAAGGTGGAAAAGAAAATCATACACTTGCACTGTTCAGCGAAATTGTGTTCAAATAAGCATTCAATATTATTTTTTCTTACTTCAATTGGGAACTTATTCACCCAACTGCACAGTACCACAAGGATCTTTGGAATGGCTCATCCTCAGATTTAGCAACAACAGTGGGAAATTAATGATACTGAGGTGGTACAGAAGAGTGATTAGCCACTTTTAGATTTGAATGTGTGTTGGAATCTATCATTTCTCCTCTAGTTAAGCAGCAATTTCCTGAAGCTTAGCAATGGTCATGACAAAACTATAAATACATAGTCCTAGCAGCCTAGTTGACATATGGATTGTGCCTCTTTAGCTAACGGATTCCAAAAATCACAGCATATTTGTGAGAGCCTTTTATATTAAAAGAAAGCACTTCTGTATGGCTGCCAAAAACACTTATAGTAGTAGAGAAGCCCTTTCAGATACGTTTTTGGCTTGCTTAGGATTATTGTTTTTATGGGTCAATCATATTTAAAAATATTCCATACACTGCACAGTCCAACAGCTCTACAACATTAATTGCCTTTCCATCTTCAGTCTGCATGACAATAGACTGGACAGACATTTACAGTCAGAATTATCCATGGATGATCCAGCATAATGGAGCCAACACACAAAATCTCTCTTTTCCTTTTCAGATGTTTGATGTTTATTTTAAGCCTATTGATGACATTTAGGACAGGCTCAGTTTAGGTAACCACAATCAACACAATCTAAACATAATCCCGCCTTTCGTCAGCATCCTCTTTCATCCTCTAACAGAGGGAAGCCAGCTGTTCCTATTTGCATAGGTTTCACTTGGGAAAAAAAATCCATAAGCCTTTCTGGTCTCCAAAAAGGTTAGGTTAAGGTGAACCCACTTGAGGCTTCTTTGTTTCATTACGACTCAGTCTTTATTCAAATAACAGAGAGCTATAAATAGGGTATAAAAATGATGTAGGATGGGAGTGTGAATTACCTCATTCTCTTCCTTTAATTAATGATAAAACAATGTGATTTTGGTCATCTCATCTCTAACTATCACAGAAGGAATTTGAAGATGTAACTGAAGATGTGGCCCAAGCTAAGGCAGGTCCAGTGAGACAGCTGGTTAAGTACCTCACAGATGCTCAATGTTTAAGAAACTGTTCAGGTCGGAAAGTAAGGATGCATGGTCAGAGAATCAAAAATTCCCTACATTTTCCATCATCCCTAACAAATGAACGGATGTCCAAGAGAACTACTGGGGTTTTGGCAATCCTTAATGTTAAAGTCTTAGGATCATATTCTCAAGGCAAAGTAATTCTTGCATCAGATCCTGAGAAGGATGCATGGCACAAACAGATCTATGGAGTAGGTGATGAAATCTGTCAAGTAGTGGAGGCTGTGAAGGTCTCTCTAGTTTCCTTCTTGATTGCCCAAAGAAAGGGTGATTCCTCCAATAGCCCACTTTGTTACATTGCACTTAATTGTCATGTAAAAGGTTGTTAAGTGGATCTATAAGAGGGTCCTACTTTGGAGCAAAAAGCTGCAAAGTGCAGAAAAAGCCTTCTTGGCGCAATTAGCATGCCTTGATTGAATGTAAACAGTGATACAGCAGTTGACTAGGAAGACACAAAACAAGCCTGTAATCAGGATTGAGGAAAAACCTAGTACAAGGTCTCCCAGAAGAAAGAATCCAACAAGAATATTGCTACCGAAAAAGAAAACAAATATCAGTAAAATAAATACATAATAAATGACAAGGAATACAATGAAACATAAGGACCAAATGTTGCCTTCTCTGACCAAAGCCTCCTTATATATGAACTAGGAAGAAAATGGAATCACAGAAAAAAGTGTTGACATTATCTTAAATTGGAAATTGCATGCAACGAATGCTGGGAAAGCAACCATCTTGGGTAGAAATAGATTTAAGGCAAGTCATGCCAACAACTTAAGGGAGAATGGTGGTTTACAGAATTCACTGCTGCGGGAAGAATGACACCATGTTAGACACCATTAGCACTACATCATACTTTCTCACTTCCCGAGCCATTTCCTTAGCCTGATACTCCAAAGGACAAACAGATAAAGCCTCCAGCTAACAGAGGCACTGGAACTGCCAAAAATGGCTGGGCAGACTGAAAGAAATCTCCACTGCATGCTGCACATGAAGATAAAAAAAGTGCTGTCTTCTCTTCCTTTGACGCAAGTCCAAGTGAGTACACTTCCACCTCTGAAGATTCTGTTCCCCAGATGTAATTGATATCTATGTTGATAATTCAGCTGGGTTTCTTATACCATTTATGATTTTTGAATGACATTCACTTTTTTGTTAGGTGTAAATTCTTTGAGCAACTGCTCATCTGTTTTTCCCTTGCATAGTCTCTTTCTCACATCCTTTTGAGCTGTCTAGACCCCTTTCAGCAATACACCTGAATGAGCAAATATATGTTGTTTACACTCTTAACAGTCAGTTATGGTGATGTAATATCATAGGCATCACCAAAAGAACCTGGGCATTCACCCCTTATAGCCTGCAATTGTACTGTAATATTGACACCTTAGATTTACCACAGTTGTATGCCCAAGCAGATCTACAAGGTTATCTTGAAAAATTAAATTTAGAATCAGCAAACAAGTCACCCAAACAAGTGTCGCCATTTGCAGCCAACTGGGCAGAATTTCTGATATTTTATTACAGAGATTGAATGGTAAGTTATACATCCTCATATAGATGTTTCATACCAGTAAATCTGATTGTGTTTTTTATTGCCATCAATGTGCAAACTTCCCTAGTGTTTACTTCATTGTGGAGGTGCTCGGGGGATACCAATATTGTACTGATACTATGAGGTGTAAATTGTCTTTTTTCCCACAGTACATGTTTATTTTCACATACTTATTTATTCATAAGCAGGGGAACTAATTGCTGCAATTGTGCTGCAATTAGGGTCTGATGTACTAAATTAATATTTTGTAATTTCTAAATACTAACAAATACCGAGTTGCAAATTAGGAATTGTTAAATATGTTTTATATGCCTTCACTTTCGGCAAATAGGGATTCATGCTTATTTGTAATTTTCAATTATCAAATTGCGAATCAGTTGGAGTCACAAGCAGCAACTTTTGTTTACATACTTTAATGGGCCTACATATGTGGTAATAATATGATATTTATTTTCTTGTCTGATGGAATGTCAACAACAACAAATCAGCAAAACATTTCAGGAACATATATATTGACTTGAAATACTCAAACCTACTGACAACAAACATATAGAAGACCACAATATCATCAAAAAATGGGTACGTATATTGAATTTTAGCTATTAAATACTATATTAACTTTGAAACATATATTAATGTTTAAAATATTATTGCATTTAAAAAATATTCTTCTAGAAAATATGTAAAAAATATAGAACTTACAAGCAGAACATAAAAATATATACTTCAAAATAATTGAAAAAATGAACAAAATATTTAAAAAATATAGAAAAACAATTAATTATGATATAAAACACTAGATGTTATAAAAATACAAAATATACACAATAATAAACAAAAAAAATTACAAAAAGAAATACAAATAATTTACATCAAGCTAGCTTTTAAAATTAAAAGAAAAAAAACATATAGTATAACAACTCAAAAAAGCAAATAAAAATAATATAAGGTGGAAACATGAAAATCGTTGTTACCACTCCTACCTCAGCAATAGTAAAGAAAGTGTTGGACTTTGGAGGAGGTCAAATTTATTATTCCCACTTCAACCTGTGTTACAGTAGGGAAAGAGTTTGATTTTGAAGGGATCAGGTTTATTATTCACACTCCAACATAAGCAAAAGTAAGAAAAGTGCTGGACTTTGGAGGGTCAGATTTATTATTCCCTCTTCAAGATAAACAAAAGTATGGACAGTGTTGGACTTTGGAAGGGTAGGATTTGCTGTTCCCACTCAAATCTGAGCAACAGTAGTTAAAGTGTTGGTCTTTGCAGGAGTCAGTTTTTCCATTCCAACTCCAACATAATCAAACGTAGGGAAAGTGTTGAATATGGGAGGTATTAAAGTTACCAGTCTCACTCCAATTCAAGCAATGGTAGGGGAAATGCTGGAATTTGGAGGGATCAGATTTACTATTCTCACTCCATTGTTAGCAATAGTATGAAGAGTGCTGGACATTGGATGTGTCAGATTTACTGTTCCCACTCAAGCATTGTTGCAAGAAAGCATTTAAATATACACCAAAACACATTCTTAACATTTGCAAAAATACCTATATTCATTAAATATTAAAACATGAAAAATACACATTGTATATTCCAATTTAAAAAAGTGAATTTACAGAGATATTAAAACCATTTTAAATGCAACCACCTCCCTTACAATTGCCATAAAAACAAGCAGTGAAAAACAATTCATATGAAAAATCAATAATATTATACACATGAACATTTAATAATATTAAATGAATAATTAAATAAAACATTTAAAATAAAACAATTAGTAAAAAAATAATAAACATAAATTAGAAATTAAATAAATTGATCAACCAATTAACAGTTTGTTGAAAACCAACAAATAAAACAAACAATTACTCAATTAATTGGGTACACAGTTAATTATCGATTCCAAATTTAAATGATAAAAACAATAATTATTATATTCCTACCCAAATCTACTAGAAAATCAACAACCTGCTACTGTTATCAATTTCTAATTACATTTTGAAAATTACATATTAGATAGAAATTTACAAACTATATTAAGCAAATTGAAACAAATGTTATTATGAAGCTTATATTGTGTAATACTAAAATAACTAATGTCAAACTAATTAAAATATATTTTATAAAACTATATTGAACACAACATTATATGCAATTATATTTGAAAAAAGTATATTAAATATCTAAAAAGATGGTGTGCTAACCTACTATAGTCTCTCCCAAAATATCTTGACATCACATTTTATAACCCACAATATTTGATTATACAATATTTTCTTTGGAATATTAATTACTTGGCAAGTAGTGATCATTACTTTAGAAGTCAATATTCATAGTTGTTAGGTAATCTTTGTTCTAATTTTCATATCAACCTGTAAAACGCATTATGGGTAGTGTAGACCATATGTTTAAAATTAAGTTTTACAGTGTTCTTATGCCGTATGAGCTTAATGGCCTATGTAAAATATATCATAAGTACTAAATGTATTTTACATATACCTGTATGGTTACCATGAAGTTCAACTACTTAAACTGACATACTTTATAACAGACTTACAATCAATAGTATTAGAGCTGTCAGCGTTAGCCTGATCCTCCCCCAAACCTTTTGCCTTCACCCTTTCTATTTTTGCTGATCTTGTTTTTGTTGGACTTACGACTTTGTGCACTTTACCACTGCTACCAAGTGCTAACATGCTCATGCTGTCTCCCCAAACATGGTAGAATTGGCTTCTACTCAACTGGCATATTTAATTTAGATTTTAAGTCCCCAGTAAAGTGGTATGCTTTGTACCCTAGACCTGTAAATTAAATTCTACTAGTGTATTGTGTCTGCAGGACCAATTGTGCCACCCACTTAAGTAGCCTTGTTAAACATGTCTCAGGTCTGCTATTGCAGCCTGTGCGCCCAATTTTAAAGTACCATTTCAGTCTGACAAAATAAACCCTTTGCTTTGTCAAAGCCTTCCTTTTTAATACATATAATTCACCCCTAGGTGAGGCCTCAAACAGCTCATAGGGCAGGGTGCAGTGTGCTTAAGGAGTTGGACATGTACTTTTAAGATTTACATGTCCTGGTAGTGAAAAACTCCTGAATTCCTTTTTCACTACTGCATGGCCAACCTCTCTCATTGAATAACTACTGGATTAAAGTATGAAGTAGTCAATACTGTAATAGATTTAATAAGTTATAACCTTCAATTGGGAGTAGATAGACAGGTTGCAGTAGGTGCCTAAAGAATTGAGAATAATGCCCTCTCTAAAGGTAAAGTCAGATCATAAATCACAATTCTGAAAATGCTACATTTAGAAAGTTGACATTTTGTTGCCCCAACCATTTGGTGCCAGCAGCCTGTTCCTGGGTCTCATGACTAGCTGTAGCTGGCAGATGGACTTTGTTTATTGCTCCCAGAGAAGCTAGGTGTTGGCAGGATGGCCACTTTGAATTAACAAAGTGAAGGAGCTATCACATATCACACTTGCACATTACAATGGATCTTTCTGAGTGCTCTTACAACCCTCTCACACTGGTCTTTTGTGCCCCCAGACCAACTGGGCCAGAATAGAAAGAAAGGGGATGCCTGACACCTCAGGAGTTGAAGCTTCTAGAAATGTCTCCTAATTCAAAGTAGGCACAAGGTATAAATATTGGACCTTAGACCCCAACTCTTCAGTGAGCATCAGATCTGTGGACGACTAAGAAGAAGGACTGCTGTGCTGCTTTGCTGGAAGAAAGACTGCCTCTCTGCTGCCCTGCTGTGAAGCCCTGGTGCCCTACTGCCTGAGTGTGAAAGGACTGGACCTGCATCTTGTATCCAGGTTCACCAGGGTGACTCCAAGGACTGGTTGGCTGGCATTCTGACCAGAGCTTCATAGACAGTAGGCTCCAAGCACCGTAAACCCAGCACCTGGACTCTGCCTGTTGTTAGTCCCACCCCCCCACCCCAATTGGTGCTGCCCCAGTCCTGGACCCTTGGAGGTGGACCTGAAGGTGCTCTGCCAGCCCAACTGTGGTGCCACCAGAAACCATGCATCGTGAGGAATCGCCTCAACAAGCTCTGCATCGGGACAGCTACATGACGCATCCCCGTAACGCATCTTTGACACGGGCCTTTCGCATCACTTGCTCCTCATTGACTACATCCTTGATGATGATGCAAAACTTTGCATTGCAAGACCTGCAGCTTCTTTGGAACCACATAGTGAACGGTGCAACCTCGATGCAGACTTTCGCATTGCAAGCCCCTCATTTATGGCATCATTGACGACCATGCAGGACTCAACATCACAAGCCCAGTAGCTTCTTTGGAACAAGCCGGTATGCATGATTCCTCAATTTAGGCCTTCGCATCACAATCCCCTTGTCAATGGCATCATCAATGACAATGCAGGACTCCGCATCACAAGCCCCGCAACTTCTTCAGAAACAGCCAAAACATGACGCATCAACGACACAGGATTATGCATCGCAAAGTCCCTCATTAATGGCTCCGTTGATAATGCTGGACCTTGCATCACAGCCTCATAACCCAGAGGAACCACCCCTGTGCAATTAATCCTTGACGCAGGACTTCACATTGAACCAGGACTTAAGGTACTTCATTAAGCAGCCCTAACTGGGTCCCTGTAGCCAGCCCATGCTCCATTGTGGTCGATCTGAACTTGTGACTTTGTTCCAGTCTGGTGTGACCAGGTAATCACATTTGGCGCTTTGTGTTTTTATTCTCACTAAAATCTTTAAAATGGTATCTCTACGGTTCTACTGATTGGATTTTTGTCGTTTTGGCCTTAAATTATTTATTACATTGTGTTATTAAATTTGACACTAGTTTTCTTAATTGTGTGGGATGTTTCTTGTGTTGTGTTCTATTTCACTTTATTGCTGTTTAAATTACTGCATAAATACTTTACACATTGCCTCAAAGTTAATCCTGACTGCCTTTGTGCCAGTCTATCAGAGGGTTGCTGCTTGGGTAGGGGTTCAACCCCCTCACCAGTAACCCAATTTCTTATTAATATAACTACTTTAACAGTACTGGAAAATGTGCTAACTACAACAGCTCAACCTACTCATTCAACTGCAACAGAAACAGAGGATGTTGGTGATTGTGGTTCCTCATGTCACACAGAAACAGAAACTGTTAGCAGTTAATCCACTCAACAAGCAAAACACTACTCCTGCATTAAGGAGACCCACCTCAAACTATCACTCCCTCTTCAGTTTCTGTGCATCATCCAACACCTTCCCTTCCATTCTTCAGAAGAGAAAGAACAGGTTTTAAGCCTAAAGTAAGGTCCAGAATTACAGAAGTCGAAGAAGCCTCCCCCTATCCCAACACATTTCTATGCTTTAGAAAATTCAAAGAACAATTCACTGGGCTACCTCTAAATGGAGTACATTGGTAGCAACATTAGATCTGACTTTCATGCATTGACAGTGGCTATAAAGGATATGCCCACACAAATGGTTCAAGACTCTACAGCACACAGATATCAACAGAAACAGATGACTGTTTGCTTCCAAACATTTAGGAATTCTGTTGAACGGTTGGCTACCGCCACTTAAACTATGTGTTGGTAAACTGCTAGTGTGCAGGTAGAGTTAGTCCACCATTGTGGTGATGTAGCAAAGAGAGTAGCCCAAATAATAAACACTTTAGAGAAAATGTAAACTGCTAATGGAGGAATCTTGACAGCAGGGTCAGTAGGAGAACCTGGGAAGGGTTCAAGTGGGAGCATTATGTCAGTCAGTGAGTCTGCAATGTCAAAGTACACTAGAAGGGAGAGAGAAGGACAAGGAAGGGCCACACTGCGTTCCACTAAAAGGCCAAACATTGAATGACAAAGGTGCAAATAGAAATACAGATAATTTGGCTTATTCCTTGACGTTTAAAAAAAATATTTTATTCTTTTGAACCAAAAAGCTATTTCCAAATCCGGAATACGTTAACAATCATACTGTTCTTCATCTTCAAATGAAGCTGTGGATAAACAGAGAATATAATCTATACATTTTGAGCTCATGCTTTGAGATTAGGTATGTGATTTGTATATTAATAATAGTAGTTTGTCACCTAATTCCTGCATGTTTCTGCATTTCCTGCAGACATTTCAGGGGTGGTATTCGAGGACGTTGCTTAACTTCATGTAATTCATCACTTTCAAGGTCCACTTGAATCCTCTTTCAAACAGCTAAATTATGCAATTTAACAAAGGTGGCTATGAATTTACAACATACTGCTGGATCATATTCTTCGGCACCCACAATTTTGGTAAGACATTGCAATCCATCTTTCAAAAAGCCAAATATCTTCCCTTTAATGTTTCTCATTTGTTTGCCAGCAACATTGTATCTATGAGCCTGATTTTGAGTTTGGTGGACAGGATGACCCATTGGCAAACTTCCGATAGGGAGGATGCTGCCCATACTGGCTACCTCCCCGCCGGGCGGATTATGACTTTCCCTTTCTGCCCGTCAGCCTAGCGGGAAAGTGTATGCAGCATTGTTGCTGGCTCCCACAGAGCGATAGAAGTGCTGCCACCCGCAGGGTGCCCCAGCACCCTCGCAATACTCACTGTCTGCATGGTTGACAGTTAGCATTGCGAGGGTGCTGGGCAGGGGGTCCCCTTCACTGCTCTTGCCAAGTGCACCTGTTCTCCATCATCCTTTTTGAAAAGGCTGGCAGAGAACCAGGTTGTAATCAGCAGGGTACGCTGACTTCCTCACCGCCCTGGCTGATTCCAACTTCCATCACCATCAGCCTGTCGGGATCGAAGATCCTGGTGAAGATGGAGGTTGGTTGGCGGGGCTGCCTGCCAAACTCGTAACTTGGCAACCGCACCACCACAACCACAGCGGTCCCAAAGCCAACACGTGTGTGCCAGTCCGAAGACCGCCACACTCGTAATCAGGCCCTATGTGTTTTTTGGATTAAAGTATGAAGTAGTCATGTTGTATATGCACTGTCCTGTGAACTGTAAAATACTTGTTTTAGATACATTAAAACACATATAATTTAACACAAGGGTTACTTTGAAATAGCATTTACCAAACCTCTGTTTCCAACCTCTACTCCTGCTAGTCGCTCATATATTTCAGAGTGTTTGAAGATATAAGAGTCATGAGTGCTCCGTGGGTATCAATCAACTAGGTCTGTGATCCAACATTTGGCATTGGACACTTCTTTAATATTTGAGTGGTGGCACTTTCGGGGTCGTTACGAGTGTGGCGGTCTATAGACTGCTACATTACAACATTGGCAGTTGGACCCCCAGGAAACTGCCAGCCCGACCAGGATATTGGATCCCGGCAGTCTGGAGGTGGCAGAGATCTTAATCTGCTTGCAGCTCTGCCCTGGGGATTACAACCTTTTTCTCTGCCAGCCTTTTCATGGTGGGTTTACCACCATGTAAAGGCTGGCAGAGAACAGGTGCAAGGGGCCACCGTGGTGCCCCTGCACTGCCCATGCACCTGGCATGGGCAGTGCACCCTGCAGACTACAGCACTGCTGCAGGCTCCATTTTGATGCGGTGACAATGCGGTAGCCTGTTGGACGCTAGGATGGTGGACGGAAACTGAGGTTTCCACCCGCCGGCCTAGCAGAAAACTCTTAATAGGGCTAGCGGGGAGGTAGTCTGTGTGGCAGCAACCTCCCCAATGGAAGTTCGGCGGACGGTGAAAACCGTCCGCAAAACTCATAATGACCCCGTTAATATTTTGATACTCAGACTCTATTTCATAGGGTGGACATATTAAAACATGGGAACCAGCTACATATCCAATCACTTGTGGAAAAATAGTTATTCCATAGAATTGGACTTTTGTTGCTTCCAACCTTTGAGGGGTACTTGGAAATGCAGTATGAGAATTCATTTTCCCCAAAACTACATCTAGAAAGTTCCTAAAACTCCTAGCTAAGACACTCTGGGATATCCCTCCTCCATTTGCAAATGTGCATTGGTAGCTTCCAGAGGCTAAAAGTTATAATCTAAACAAAATGGGAATGTGGTTGGGAGTGGTTCCACTGTGCTGTGAATGCCTGCATAATTCACTGTTCAAATCTTTAATTAAAATAAGAACTATATCTTCGCTAAATTTATAGCTACCATACATCTCTTTGTCTGTTTGCTCAAATATAGTCACCCCCTGCCCAAATATCCTCTCTGTTTCCTCCTTTTCTGTTGGGCTCCAACAATTCACACCCTCCTCACTGCAGCAGATAGTGCAGCCATTGTGAAAGTCTTCAGTTCATTTTGCCCTCTCTTTATACTTTTCATTTGGTTATCACCTGCTTCCAATTCATGGTACTTTGAATGTGCAATTTGCTGTGTTTTGACGAATTCCCTATTTGAGAACACATACTACTTCTATATAGCAATTCACCAGTTGGTATTCCATTAAGTGGTTCTGCATTTTCTTTCGCAAAATTAAGACATCGCAAATTATTCAGAACTTTGTGCAACTTTATGAAATACACCATTAGTTATTTTGTGTACTTCAGCAACACCCTATTTAGCGGACTCAATTCAGTTTGCAACTAGTTTCTTACTTGTTATTTTTTCCCACTTTTGGACTGGTCTGCATAGCATATGCATACCAATCCTGGGAGATTTTGCTACCCACACCAACTCGTATATCAGTGCTTTCCATTTTTGGAAGAACTTCGCCAAAGGCAGAAAGAAGTCTAAGTACACCTCATCCCTTAAGATGCCTTCAACTTTGTGATCCAATCACTGGTGCCCTATCGGACTGACTGTAAGAATACAGTACCGGTAGGCATCCTCAAACACTGGCCCCGTTTGAATGTTGCTTCCCTTGAGGCAGCAACATTAATATCATAACCCTGGAACTTTGACAACATCACCTTTGATCCTGATCTCCCTCAAGTGGCTGCCTCTTGAAGTAAGCTAGGAGCATGTTTAACCTGCTCCACATAAGGCACTGAACCCGAATAACTAGCCAAGAAACTAACAATATCAGTAGATACCCATTTACTTTAGTGCTTTGACAACGCTGTCCATGAAATCACAAACCTCAAGTAAAACAAGCACTAGCAAAGTCAATAGCTCTGGTGTTTCCTCTCAGCCTTTGGCTTTGTCAGTGTTTGTTTCGTTTTGCCGTGTCCTGGGTTTTGCAAACGTTATTGCTGGAAAAGCTAAATAAAATGACTAAAAGCAAAAATAACTTTTTGGCTTCCAAAAGCACACACCTTCATGGTAGTCTCTGGCACCGAAGGGAAACACTTTGCGCTTAAAGGTGCTCACTGTTCAAACAACACAATGACGTCATTCTCAGTGAAGTAAGCCAACTGCGAAGTGGACTGACCCATTTACCCATTCTGAATGCTGTGTTGGGTGTCAGAAAAAAACGTGATTAATCCAATTACAGATCAATGTATGAAGAGGGTTGACTGAAAGCCCTCTTAGTAGGAACGTTGTACATATTATTGTAATAAAATCAAAAGATATTAGCTAATGCCAGGTGAAACAAAACACTTCAAGCTTTCCTATGAAATGCACTCCCTATGAAGCATTCATAAAGGAGTTGAAAGACCTATTTGAACATCAATCAATCAATCAATCAAAAAATTGGTTTTCAAGGTCTCAAGGCGCTGGGGGGAGAAGAAATCAAGGGGCGGGGCATGGAAAGTCACTGTTCGAACAACCATGTCTTGAGGTTCTTTCTGAAGAGCAGGAGGTCTTTGGTTTTGCGAAGGTTGGTGGGGAGGGGGTTCTGGGGGCGAGGTAGGAGAAGGACCTGCCTCCTGTGGTGGTGCGTTGGATGTGGGGGACTGTGGCTAGGGCGAGGTCAGCTGATCGGAGGTTGCGTGTGGGAGTGTGCCAGTTCACTCTTTCGTTGAGGTAGGTTGGGCCGGTGTTGTGTAGGGATTTGTGTGCGTGGATGAGGATCTTCAATGTGATTCTCTGGTCTATGGGGAGCCAGTGAAGGGATTTGAGGTGTGGTGAGATTCGTTTGTGGCAGGGGGGCCAAGGACAAGGCTTGCGGCTGTGTTCTTGATTCTCTGGAGTTTGCGTTTGAGTTTGAGTGTGGTGCCCGCGCAGAGGGCGTTTCCGTAGTCTAGTCTGCTGCTGGTGACTGTCTTCCTGGTCTCTGGGGGAATCCATTTGAAGGATTTTTTTAGAGTGTGGAGTGTGTGGAAGCAGGAGGAGGTTAGAGCATTGATTTGCTGTGTCATGGAGAGGGAGGGGTCCAGGATGATGCTGAGGTTGCGTGCGTGGTTTGCGGGGGTGGGTGCGGGGCCTAGGGCGGTGGGCCACCAGGAGTCGTCCCATGTGGTTTTGTTGGGGCCGAAGATGATGATCTCGGTTTTGTTGGAGTTGAGCTTGAGGTGGTTAGTGGTCATCCAGCTGGCGGTGTCGAGGAGAGCAGCGTGTAGGTTGGTTTTGGTGGTGGTGAGGTTGCAGGTGAGGATGAGTTGGGTGTCATCTGCGTAGGAGAGGATAGTGATTCCGTGTGCTCGGAGGATGTTGGCTAGGGGGATCATGTAGATGTTGAAGAGTGTGGGGCTGAGGGAGGACCCTTGGGGGACTCCGCAGATGATCTTGGTAGTGTTGGAGTGGAAAGGTGGAAGGCGGACTCTCTGGGTCCGGTCGGTGAGGAAGGACGTGAGCCAGTCTAAGGCTTTGTGGCGAATTCCTATGTTGTGAAGGCGTGTGCAGAGTGTGTGGTGGCAGACGGTGTCAAAGGCTGCGGAGAGGTCTAGGAGGATGAGTGCGACGGTCTCGCCTTTGTCGACTTTGGTCCTGATGTCGTCAGTGCATGCAGTGAGGGTGGTTACCGTGCTGTGGTTCCTGCGGAACCCGGATTGTGAGGGGTCAAGAGTATTGTTTGCTTCGAGGAAGTGGGATAGGCGGGCGTTGACTAGTTTCTCTGCAACCTTGGCGGGGAAAGGGAGGAGGGAGATGGGGCGGTAGTTGGAGAGGATCTCCGGGTCGGCTTGTTTTTTTTAGGAGAGCAGTGATTTCCGCGTGCTTCCAGGGGTCAGGGTAGGCGGCGGAGTCGAAAGAGGAGTTGATTATGTTGCGGAGTATGGGGCCGATGGTTGGGCTGGCTTTGTTGTAGATGCAATGTGGGCAGGGGTCGGAGGGGCATCCGGAGTGGATGGAGTACATGTTTTTTTCGGTTTCTTCATGTGTGGTGGGGGCCCAGGTGGAGAGTGTGGTGGGGGAGTCAAGAGTGGGGGTTGGGTTGGGTTGGGTGAGTGAGGGGTGTGTGTGGTATGAAGCTGTTGTGGATGTCCAGGATGTTGTGGAGGAAGTGGTTGGAAAGGGCGTCACATAGGGGCTGTGTGTGTGAGGGGTCTATGTTGCTGACTTTGGGTTTGGCAAGTTCATTAAGGATGGTGAAGAGATCTTTGCTGTTTTGAGAGTTGTTGTCAAGGCGTGTCTTGTACTGATCTCTTTTGGCGGTGCGTATGAGTTGGTGATGGGTGCGAATTGTGGTTTTGAGGTTGGAGAAGTTGGTTGTAGAGGGTTCTAGTCGCCATATTTTCTCAGCTTGGCGGCATTTGCACTTGGAGTCTTGGAGTTTAGGGGTGAACCATGGGGCGCTCTTGATGTTGTGGGTGGCGATGTGTTTTCTGAGGGGGGCTAGTGTGTCTGCGCAGGTGGTGATCCATTTGGAGAGGTTGTGTGCTCCTGTGTTGGGTCGTAGGCGTGAGGGGGGGTTGTGGTCCAGTTGGGAGTTTAGTCATTCTGTGGGGATCTTGTCCCACATGCGGTAGGGTGTGGTGTGTTGATGGTGGTGTGTGGGGGGTTTGGTGAAGGAGAAGTGGACACAGTGATGGTCAGTCCAGAAGAATTTGGTGGTGTGGGTGTAGGCTATGTGTTGGCTTGAGGTGAAAATCGCGTCAAGCATGTGTCCTGCTGAGTGGGTGGGTGCGGTGACCAGTTGTTTGAGTCCGAGGTTGGTGAGGTTGTCTATGAGGGAGGTAGAGTTGTGGTCTTGTAGGTTTTCCAAGTGAAAGTTGAAATCACCAAGGAGGATGTAGTCTGTGGAGGGGAGGGCATGCGAGCGGATGGTGTCGGCGATGGTGTCGCAGAAGCGGGGCGTGGCCCTGGTGGTCTGTAGATTAATGTACCTCTGAGGGTGGAGTTGTTGTTGATGTGGATCAGGAAGTGCATGTGTTCTGTGTTGTCGATAGTGTCTTGGGAGCTGGTGGTGACTTTGATGGTGTCCCTGTGTAGGATGGCGATGCCACCACCTGGCCTGTTGAGGTGGTCTTTGTGTTGGAGTTTGTATTCCTTGGGGATGGCGATGGCTATGTCGGGTTTCGAGGAGGGGTTGGTCCAGGTTTCCGTGAGGAAGGCGATGTCAGATGAGTGTGATGTGATGAGGTCCCAGAGTTCTATGGCATGTTTGTGAAGGGAGCGGGTGTTGAGGAGCAGGCAGTTGAGGTGGTTGTGGTGGGTGTTGTTGGTGTGGTGCATGAGGGTGTTGTTGCGGGGTGTGTTCTGGTTGTGGGCTGGTGTGCGGCAGGGTTGGTTGGTGGGGGTGGGGGTGGAGCGGGTGAGTATTGCGTTGGGGTGTTGTGTTTGTTGAAGGTGGGGTCGCTATGGTTGGTGTGTGGTGGGAGGGATGAGGAGCAGGAGAAATGACAGGTGTGGCAGGTGAAGGGGCCATGAGTGTGTGTGCGGCTAGAAGGGGTGCACGTGGGGCGATGGCCTGGGTTGAGTGAGTGGAAGGTGAGGGGGAAGTAGGTGTGTCTGAGAGGGCCCGGGGGACTGGCGCTAAGTGCGGTCTTGGTGCGGACGGGCGCAGACGGGCTTGCCTTTGGTGCGCCAGCGGCGCGCCCGCTGCGCGCATCCGCTGCGCGTGTCCACCGCGGCTGCCATAAAAGGAGGGGAGGGTGGGAGTGGCAGCTGGGAGGAGGGAGGGCTTGTTGAATGGGAAGGCTAGGGGGGTGGGGCCGCAGGGGAAGGCAGCGGCGGGAGGATGGAAAAGAAAAACACGGTGAGGAGGAGGGGGAGGCGGGAGGGACCGCAGGAGACGCAGCGGCGGTTAAATAGAAAAGAAAAGGACGGTGAGGAGGTGGCGGGGGTGGCGGAGCGGGGAGCGACCTGCCTGCAGAAGCAGGGTCAAGGGTTGCTCCCTGTTACCGTGCCGTGGCTGCCATAAAAGGAGGGGAGGGTGGGAGTGGCAGCTGGGAGGAGGGAGGGCTTGTCGAATGGGAAGGCTGGGAGGGTGGGGCCGCAGGGGAAGGCAGCAGCGGGAAAATGGAAAAGAAAAAGACGGTGAGGAGGAGGGGGGATGCGGGAGGGGCCGCAGGGGACGCAGCGGCGGGAAAATGGAAAAGAAAAAGACGGTGAGGTGGAGGGGGGAGGGGCCGCAGGGGATGCAGCGCGGGTAAATAGAAAAGAAAAATACGGTGAGGAGGAGGGGGAGGCAGGAGGGGACGCAGGGGACGCAGCGGCGAGTAAATTGAAAAGAAAAAGACAGTGAGGAGGAGGGGGGAGGGGCCACAGGGGACGCAGCAGCGGGTAAATAGAAAAGAAAAGGACGGTGAGGAGGTGGCGCGGATGGCAGAGCGGGGAGCGACCTGCCTGCAGAAGCAGGGTCAAGGGTTGCTCCCTGTTACCGCGCCGTGGCTGCCATAAAAGGAGGGGAGGGTGGGAGTGGCAGCTGGGAGGAGGGAGGGCTTGTCGAATGGGAAGGCTGGGGGGTGGGGCCGCAGGGGAAGGCAGCGGCGGGAAAATGGAAAAGAAAAAGACGGTGAGGAGGAGGGGGGAGGCAGGAGGGGCCGCAGGGGACGCAGCGCCGGGAAAATGGAAAAGAAAAAGACGGTGAGGAGGAGGGGGAGGCGGGAGGGGCCGCAGGGGCCGCAGCGACGGGTAAATTGAAAAGAAAAAGACGGTGAGGAGGAGGGGGGAGGCGGGAGGGGACGCAGGGGAAGAAGCGGCAGGTAAATATAAAAGAAAAAGACGATGAGGAGGAGGGGGTAGGCGGAAGGGGCCGCAGGGGACGCAGCGGCGGGTAAATAGAAAAGAAAAGGACGGTGAGGAGGTGGCGCGGGTGGCGGAGCGGGGAGCGACCTGCCTGCAGACATCATTACTAATCTGAAAGTTCCGCCAATTTCATGACTCAGCAGCTTGACACAGGATGTTGATTGACTCAGATAGTCTCCATTAACTCTACAGCTCTGTTGGACTCCAGTGACTGTACATGTGTTACAGTCCACTGAGGTTACCAACTCTGCTGGTAGGTTTACTGAATGTATGTATTGTCTACATGCATCCCTTTCAATATCACTTAATTGAAAAAAATGTAATGCCATTTTAGTTTTAGTACAGGCCACAAGAAGTGTGGCTCATGGAGAAGTATGGCTCAATGGTTAGAGCGGCAGACCCTGAAGCAGAGATCTGGCTCAAGACCAGGGTTCAAGTCCCGCTTCGGCAGGTCTTGGGCTCAATTCCCCTTGACCAGATAATTCTCGCCTCAGTGCCTAATCTAATTCATGGGTCCCACTCTGCAACTCTGGGCAATAGCTTGCTTAATCTCCACAACGGCCCCAACAGCGCTTGGATGCCTGGCTTCACCCTGGGGGTGCTCAGGAGTGGGTGCCTCACAGGGAAAAGCCAGGAGGGGTTCCATAGCGGTATGAGTACAGCGCCTTGAGACCCTAACGGGTGAGTAGTGCGCTATACAAGTGCTAATTTACATTTTACATTTACAAAAATAAACAAATAAATCAACACCTTAGCAAGTAATATTCTGCTACTAGGAATATGGTGAGGTTTAGCCACCTATCTATGTTGACGGCTATTGTAGGATTGGCTTATTTTTTATACTCCATGATGTCTTTCTATTCATAGTAAATACTTATTCTAAACTGTTTATTGGTACGAGGTGCTCACATAAAAGGGAATTCAGCCACCATTTTCAAGGTCTGGATCATCACTAATTGGAACTATTTGTCTTCTCCTAATTTCAGCTCAGGTCAGACTATTAAAAGATGTCCACAAATCACAGGTGAGGTGAATCCCTCATAAAGGATGTGTAGAATGCTCAGATAAACAAAGAAAGTAACTTGCACACAAACAATCCAAAAAACATGGCAGTGGACCCCACACTATAAGTTATGTACAACACAGGATATGAGTAACTATTTAGAGAACATCTACTGTTACTCTTCACCATTCTGCTAACTTCAACAATTCTGTAAATATTTGGCACCTTGGCATTCCTTTTATTTTTCTTTGTCCCAACCATGATCCCTTTTAACCAATACAACGTTCCTTTCCACTTACATCTCAACTGTCAATCATGGCATTGACTCTTTCATATACACTCCATTCTTGACACTCTCACCATGGTTAACCATCGCTGCCATATTTAAGTTCCAAATCTTCAAATGGGTAGACTTTATGGCATTTGTAAACAATTTGACTACCCTAATTTCTTCGAATATTTTAAACTATCCTCACCTTCATTCCGGATTCTTTATCCTCACCGTGTCACCCACACCTGTCTTGGTGACCTTTGGCACTTTTCTGGCATTTTTCACTACTCCTCTACTGACCTCCACTACCCAAGACTTCTACTCCACTCCAGCTCTTTCATTGTCCCAGGCTGGACACACCAGGCAATTGTCCTTTCCTTTCTCCCCTTAAATAATTTAAAGGTGACATTGTCATTGTAGAGTGAGAAGCTGTCCAATACATTTCATTTTGGTGCACATCTCCTTTCTCCAATTGTTCTCATGGGCTCTTGCTCCCTGCATAGTATCTCTGAGATAACATTTTTAGTGTTTTGAGTGTGCCATTATCTACAGGTACACTTTTTGTTTTTAATCCCTCTATCCCTCTTCCTCCAGAAACACTTCTATCAATCGGAAAACCAGTTCCAATATCAATAAGAACGTATTTTGGAAATCACACTCTTCCAAATAATTACATTGTATGTTTTATTGTATTTACAGTGCCGACATCAGGCCAAATAGAGTAAATGTTCATTAGAAAAAAAACATATTTCTTGGATCTATCACATACAGTGGTCCCAATAAAACTAAAGCTATGTATTTTTATAGCATGTTAGGAATCATCATCATGACCATGGGCTGAACTCTTTTCTTGTGAACTTTATCACTGCAGACCCTCCAAGCAAATTCATACCACCTTTTCAGCTTGCCAGTCCAAGCCTGACCACCAATAATCCACCCTCAGCCTCTTTTTTCTTTTCCAGTTTTGAAAATGTCCAATTGTCCTTCATAAACCCTAGTAATAAGGTATGCTAATTTCTCAAGTGGAACCAGTCTGGTTCTCTGAATACTAGCCCCTCTTTTTCTGACAGTTAGGGGGTCATTCTGACCCTGGCGGTAATTACCGCCATGGCGGAGGTCGGCGGTAGCACCGCCAACAGGCTGGCGGTGCACCGCTGGGCATTCTGGCCGCGGCGGTTCAGCCGCGGCCAGAAACGGAAAGTCGGCGGTGTCCCGCCGACTTTCCGCTGCCCTTGAGAATCCTCCATGGCGGCGGAGCACGCTCCGCCGCCATGGGGATTCTGACACCCCCTACCGCCATCCAGTTCCTGGCGGTTCTCCCGCCGGGAACAGGATGGCGGTAGGGGGTGCCGCGGGGCCCCCGTAAGAGGGCCCAAAAAAGAATTTCAGTGTCTGCCTAGCAGACACTGAAATTTGCGACGGGTGCAAATGCACCCGTCGCACCTTCCCACTCCGCCGGCTCAATTCTGAGCCGGCGTCCTCGTGGGAAGGGTGTTTCCCGCTGGGCTGGCGGGCGGACTTTCGGCGGTCGCCCGCCAGCCCAGTGGGAAAGCCAGAATGACCGCCGCGGTCTTTTGACCGTGGAGCGGTCTTTCGGCGGGAACCGCGTGGCGGGCGGCGACCGCCGTCCGCCTCGGTCAGAATGAGCCCCTTAATCTCTACCTTCTCAAAATTTCACACCCACCTTACTGCAGTGCTCCATCATTTCCCACCCTCTTTGATTGTCTTCATCAACTCCTGCAGCACCATTTTCCACTCTGATTCCCTCCTCCATCCCTCTTCAATTATTTCTCCTGATCTGTCACACACTGCAAAGTCTAATCCTGTTTCTTAGTGCCAATTACTTCATCTTTATCATCCTTCTTGCCGTGCTTGCCAACTAAACTTGACAGGCTGTCCAAAACGCAGTTCTTCATTTCAGGTTTGAATTCCATCTTGTACTCAAACTCCTATAGTGCCACTATTCATTCCCCTTCTCACTTGTTGTTACCCAGTATTTAAAAGGTTGTAGGATATTACAACAAATGTGATTACAATATATGCCTTTACCACACATCCATTACAATGCAAGTCTTTACCATGCATGCCTTTACAACGAAATAACATGTATATATCTGTATATCAGGTAAGCAGCCAACACCCCATGGCCTTTGGCACATGTGTGGTGGGTGCTGGCCGTGGGGGCTGGCCTGTAGGCACCGAACCCCTCACCAGAAACTGCCTTCGAGCGTGAGTGGCGAGAGTTGGCTTTGGTTACAGGGTACAGCTCTGGATCAGGGGTTCCATTGTCGATTTACATGGGGGTCGCACTGAGCCCCGGGGCAGATCCACAGATCAGCAAAATGGTTAAAAAAATGTAGGCAATTATTTGCCCACAGGGTGTCCCTCAGAGACCCCTTCATCTGTCCTATGATGTCAGGATACCTTTATCCTGATCCCGTGTCTCAGTTTTCACAGTTATTTTTCCCGAGCCCATAAACAAAATGACAGTCACAACTTTTCTTTCAGATTGCGACCAGTCGATCAGGGCCTTTCTTTGGTGTATGGATTCGCGAATCTGCTGCAATGGATCCACGGTGGATCCGCGTCTCTAGATATTTACATTTTTTTTTCCTTTAATAGCTCTAAACCTACTGAACGGATTACACCAAATCACAAAGAGCACACTTTCTGGGCCAAAAGAGAACTTTCTATCAAATTTGGGGTAATTCCGTCCAGGTCCAGCAGTTCGGGCTGTAGTCGTGTTCAAAATAACGATGGGAATTTGCATAGGGAAATCCCTATTTTTCTCGGCCCTCGCTTGATGGATCACCCTGAAATTTTAAGACAACAGCTGCAGAGACTATCATATTTGTTTTGAACATTTTCGTGAAGATTCATTAAACTGCACCAAAGTTATCAGCAAAATAAAAACTACTTTTCCTATGGAAAGAAGGTCCTAAATATAAGCACCTACTAGCGAGCACCAGTAGTATGTCTATATATATATATATATGTATATATATATATATATATATGTGTGAAAAAGATTTCTGCCTCTTCATTAAAAAGCAGGAAAAGAGAGTCGCACCCAACATGCCCACTTCCACTTCTCAAGCACAAGGCTTTACAAGGCTTTATTTCAAAAAAATATTTATTCCAGAAAGCAATCTGATACAAAAAGACAAAATATATACTCCTAAAATGGCAACGCGTTTCAACACAGAAGTTTCTTCATCATGGCCAAATTGAGAAAACCTGCCCACTTTCCCACCTAGACTTATATACCCCTTGTTAATAGACATAGAAAAAATACTGCATTATACAGGATAATTCCAAATATACCATAAGGGGCACCAAAGTAAATAATAAAGTGAATTTAAAATAAAATGCTCACAAAAATTAATACATTATTAAAGTGTCCAGTATATTACTGGAATTATGCTAATAACGTTAATCCCTCTACTGTTGAATCATATCATAAATCCTAGATAAGGACATACAATAACAAAATTAATTGCACTTAATGATATGGAATATAAAAGAAAAGTGAGAGCAAATCACCCATAATATATCGATTAAATATAAGAATTTTGTTTTCTTTTTTTACCAAACCACATTGCATTTTCATTGTCACATAATTGAAAATTCAAAAACAGAATAACAATTTAGGGGTGATGCTGAAACAATTTAAGGGTAATCCTCATAATGTTAATGTCTGAGTGTCAGAGAATAGGAACCAATCATATCTAAACTATAACTAATATTTTTTTTTACTGATATCTGAATGTCACAGGTTATAATCAATACAGGAGCGCCTAACTGGAGAGAAGAGAAAAGGACAGAGTGCACATTACCATTAATTCATACTCACATTTGTCCAACATGCACAAAAAGTTCCTCATCCTCATTGAGGCCCCCCAGTGTCTTAGTCCCAAGAAGAACGATAAATTCTGATTCCCTTATCCTAAGGAGCCTCTCCCTGTACCCTCCACGTGAGTTCCTCTCAATTCGAGCTTTTCTCTCGGGCAAATCCAGGAGACTGCCCAAAACTGGTACGATTAAATTGCTTTTACAAAAGGGTTTATTGTTCCATAACAGTAAAGTGTGAGATGCCACAAATATCCATACACATATATATATATATATATATAAATATATATATATATATATATACACAGGCCTCAAAACATCTACTTGCCCACTTGCTATGGCGAGTCATATTTTATCATGTCAAGCTATATTTAGTACCTAGTCACCCACTCTAGGGAGTTGACAAAGGCCAGGTGTTCTGTTCACTGTTCAGTCTGAAATTAAAGGAGCAATAAAGACTCTTTACATTTTGTTTTTATCTTGATACATTTGCTCTGTGTTCAGAGACAGAGGTCAAACATCAGTTAGTCTTCTTACAATTACCTTTCCTTCTCTGGCTGCAGAGTTCCAGGATTTTGTTAAGTTAACTATCTGACCTGCTGTAGGAAGTGTGAAATGAAAGGCTGTAGGGTTTAAATAGCAAATAAATCAACTGTATAAACATTTCAAAATATATTTCAGTAGTTGGGATAGCCTATTTTTTCTAATTTTGAGTGATGAAAAAACACTTTACTTAGTGATGTGCAAATAATAAATATGTTTTCTGAAATGCAATTACCACAGATTATTGTTAATATATTATATAGTTTTATCAGTAAAGATGCAAGTTAGTGGGAAGGTTTTGGCCACTTCTTGGAAATTTACTGTCTGTAAATGAAAGTGTGCTACCACATTATGGGGGTCATTACAACCCTGGCGGTCCAAGACTGCCAGAGCTGTCCGGGAGGAAGCACCGCCAACAGGCTGGCGGTGCTTCACAGGGAATTACAACCGCGGTGAAAGCGCTGCGGTTGCACCGCCGGGACCGGCGGTTTCCCGCCACAGTGGTCCCGGCGGTTTTAATCCAACAGGGCAGCGCTACATGCAGCGCTGCCAGGGGATTACGAGTCCCCTTACCACCAGGAAAAGGCTGGCGGTACGGGCAGTGCAGGGGCCCCCTGCCGCGGCCCGTGCAGCTTTTCACTGTCTGCACAGCAGACATTGAAAAGCGCGACAGGTGCAACTGCACACGTCGCACAGCCGCAACACCGCCTGCTCCATTTGGAGCCGGCTCCTGTGTTGCAGCTGTGATCCCTGCTGGGCCGGTGGTCCAACCTTGGCGTGCGGCTGAAGGTTGTAATGAGGGCCTATGTCTTTATGTATTTATTAAAACTGTTAAAACATAAACTGAGAAACACTCCTGCAATGATGGCAATACTATTGGTAAACTAAAAGGCAAGTCAGGGATTATGTATACGCTAAAGTGTGGGCTAGATTCTTAGGGCCTCATTTATGAGGCAGTCACACAGTTCAGCCCAGCAAGTCACCTTGCTGCGCTGCACTGCATGACAGGGAAAGGGGCACCGTATTCAAGGAAACAGTGCATTCCTGTCCTTTCCCATGCTCCGGCGCACAATTGGCTGCCTAGTACCAACACAGGCACCCTTGCACCATGGGACACTTTCCTGCACAAAAACAATCCTGGGAGTCAAATTCCACTTTTTATGTGTACAGCAGAATGCAGCATACGCAGAAAGAGGAAGGAGCAATGAGAGATAGAGGTATTTCTCCTTGTTATGCCTCCTCTGGGAAGGCATAAGATTTTGGTGATTTTTGTAAATCTGGGGACACATCAAAATCCCATGCAACGCCCATGGAACGCCTTCCCAAGGCAGAGTAATGCAACACAATGCAGCAATTTGCCCAGCATTGCTTCACTCCAGATTTTTCAAATCACTCAGAACCATGCAAAGTAGCTTTGCGTGGCTTGAAAAAATCTGTCTTAAGGTTTGCATCACTCTTGCACCACGTTGAGTGTTGCAAGAGCAATGCAAACAATCGCATAAATAGGCCACACATTATACATTGGAGCAAATGTTTTTTCTATTTAATCAAAGAAAATAGGTTTTTTTGTACAGCAGAAATGTTGAACTCACATATTTGAAGATTTACTCATATAAGAATGAAGATAGAGGTGACTCTGTAAAATAACATATTTGCAGACGATCACACAATTTAAGACCCGTTTACAGGTTAAGTACATTACAGTTAGGTCGAGTAGGTTTTTCAAGTTACTCGACCTGCAGGTCTAGTAGGCTGTGTGGCCCCTGGGGACCACCACCCCTCAAGGCTGGCTCCTGCTATCTCCCAAGCTGCCCACTCTCAGGAAATACCCATTTGCTTTAGCTTGGCTGAAAAAATTAATGGTTACAGGGATGTTATAGTTAGGAAATAGAATTAAAATAACCATAGAAATGCAATAAAAAAAAAAGAAATTCACCTGTTATAGATTTACTTCAAGTAACTATAACTCAGGTCCAAAGGTAACTATAACTCGTGCCCTCACCATGCACTGCTAATTACCCTACAAATTACAGTGATCATGACATCTTTAATAACACCATTGATAGTATCAATGTAATTTTTGCAGTAAAATTTGTGATGAAAAAACTGTGCATGGTGGGAGGGCGAGTTATGAGTTACCTTAGGGCGTGAGTTATAATTACTTGAAATAACTATAACAGGTGAATTTCTATGTTTTTGTATGTTTAAAATGTGAGCCTAACTATAATGTCTGTCAGCTTTGGTTTTTTAATTGAAAAATATATTCATATATGTGTGAATATATATATATATATATATATATATATATATATATATATATATATATATATATATATATATATATATATATATATATGTATATTTAGCTGATTATGTTCTTAGTCTATAATTGTAAAGGTGTGCATGATAAATGCATATGCATGGAAAAGCGCATGCGTGGTAAAGGCATTGCGTGGTAAAGACCACGCTGTAAAGGATGTTTCTCATTTAAAGGTGTCCCTATAAATAACGAATTAGGTGAAAAGTCCTGTCAGACGCCCTGGTTTATTCCCAAAAAACACCTCAGATGCCAACATTGTCTCTTCTCCACTGAGCTTCCCTTCTCTTATTTGTTTATGCCTGTGGCATTCCAACACAATGCATCATCACATTCTTTTCTGAGAGCTCCAATGACCTCAACTGCAGGAAAACACAAAGACAGTTTCCTAAGTTGGACAATTATATCAACTTTAGAATCCTACAGATACAATACTATATCATACCCAAGCAGTGAGATGAGAGACTCAATTTCCTATATTACCACTGCCTTGGCCACCATCTCCATCCTGAGCAATAAAGCCAGTGCCAATGTAGTTAAAGTAAAAAATATAAAGATATTAAACACTCTTGAGTTGTGCCTCCCTGTAGATTTATGTGCACTAAAAGAGTGTTCTTTGTTACTCAAGACAGGGCATAGCAAGTCAATCAAATTTAACAGCTGTCACTGAAATGGAGTGTAGTTGGGTATCACCAGGACACAGAGTCAGACTTTTTCTCTGCATTCAGGGAGGCACTGTAGGAGCAAATTCCATCCTACACTCACACTGGACATCCTATGTAGACTGAGCTCATCAACAACTCTGGCCGTATTATGCCTGAGTTGTTTGAGAAGGTGAAATCGGGCTCCCCATTAGACCCGGCTCCTCCTCATAACCTTTCACAAGGACACCAAGAAATCTCAACTATTAAACACCTTAATCTGTGCAAGCGTAGTCCTACGGTAATGGGAACATGCAGTGGTCAAACCTTTGCTAATTAAACACAAATCTTGACCCCGCTTGTCTCCTCCCTGTGACTCTGAGGTGGTCCCTTTGAAGTGGGGTCCTTCAGGGTTCTGCACTCTTTTCAATATTTATGTCCAACCACTGGCTTCAGTTTTCAAGGAACTGGGTTTGTCCATTGATGGTACACAGATTATCATCTTGCTTAACCCAAATGAATGCTCCCAGTCCTAGCTGGGCCCCTGCTTGTAAAAAGTGGCTCACTGGATGGCATGCTGTTCATTGAAGTGAAACGGGGACAAAACCGAACTGATGGTTTTAGGAAACAGTCCAACCCCAGAACCTGTACTAGGATGGCCAAACCTGTTTAGGGACCCCACCCATTTCGACCTCACCTATGAAAAGCCTGGGAATGTGGTTGGATAGCTCTCTGGAAATGGATATCCAAATTAATAAACTTACTGGTTCCTGCTTCTCCATGTTGAAGACCCTGAGGAAATTATTGAATCTGCTACCTTTTTTATGTAGAACAGGGATAGTCCAGGCATTGTTGTCCTCTTGTCTGGATTATGGTAATTCTCATTAATTTAGCTTCTCTAAAGCAGTCCAAAAAAAGCTGCAAGTGTTGCAGAATGCTGCGGCCAGGACCAAGATACCTAGAGGGTCCTCAGTCAAGAAAGCCTTGACTTCCTTAAACTGGTTTCCCTTGGAACATAGAATTAAATTTAAAGTACTATTTATGACTCATAGGGTACTAAGGGCCAGATGTAGCAAACCATTTGCGACTCGCAAACGGCGAAAATCGCCGTTTGCGAGTCACAAACGTGGGTTTGCTATGCAGAAATGCATATTGCGAGTCGTTACCGACTCGCAATATGCATTTCCGACTCGCAAATAGGAAGGGGTGTTCCCTTCCTATTTGCGAGTCGCAGTGGGATGCAATACCATTTGCGACCGCGTACGCGGTCGCAAATGGCATCGCAGTTACCATCCACTTCAAGTGGATGGTAACCCACTCGCAAATTGGAAGGGGTCCCCATGGGACCCCTTCCAGTTTGTGACTGGACCCAAAAATATTTTTTCAGGGCAGGGAGTGGTCCAAGGGACCACTCCCTGCCCTGAAAAAATACCGAAACTAAAGGTTTCGTTTTTTTTTTAAGTGCAGCTCGTTTTCCTGTAAGGAAAACGGGCTACACTTAAAAAAAAAAAAACTGCTTTATTTAAAAGCAGGTCACGAACATGGAGGTCTGCTGACGTCAGCAGGCCTCCATGTTAGCGAGTGCCTATACTCGCTATGGGGCCGCAATTTGCGACCCACCTCATGAATATTCATGAGGTGGGTCATTGCGACCTCATAGCGAGTTGCAGTCGGTGTCTGAGACACCGTACTGCATACGAATTTGCGAGTTGCAAATTGCGAGTCGCATGGACTCGCACTTTGCAACTCGCAAATTCATCAGTTGCTACATCTGGCCCTAAATGTGAAAGGCTGTCATATGATTAGAGCCCTTCTGACAGCCTACACTCCAAGCAGGCCCTTAAGATCCTCCAACACGGGTCTTCTATTAGTTCCTTACATTCAGAAGGCCAAATGGTGTGGAAGATCCTTTTCTTATCTTTCTCCCAAACTGTGGAATACATTGCAAATCATTCTGAGAACTGAGCCAGATGAAGCCAAATGTAGGAAATGTCACAAAACCTGGCTCTACCCTAACTTGCTATGAACTAATTGTAGATTGGTAGGTGTATGTTCTGATTCACAGCCAGCGAAGCCTAATGGTACCTATGTGCTCGATAGGATAAGATACGATAAGATAAGATATCGGAGGACTATAGATTCTCTGCACATCAAAAGATAGGACTGTCCTATGTTTTTATGTACAAAGACTCTGCAGTCGTAAAGACACTCCTAATCATGGATGGATCCCCACTGGAACCAGAAGGACGGTCACCTAAGCCCTCATAAGCAGCAGACTGGACTATGGCAACGCCCACTACACAGGAACCACGGCCAAGCTCCCGAAAAGATTGCAACACATACAGAACCCCTCTGCATGCCTCATCCTAGACATCCCCCGCCACATCACAGCCCAACTGAGAGACCTGCACTGGCTCCCCGTCAACAAGAGAATTACATTCAAACTCCTCACCCACGCTCACAAGGCACTGCACAACATCGAACCAGAATACCTCAACAGACGATTCTCCTTCTACACCCTGACCCGACAGCTTTGCTCCGCTGACCTTGCCCTCGCCACTGTCCCACGCATCCACAGAACGACCGATGGTGGCTGGTCATTCCCTGACCTCGCCTCCAAGATGTGGAACACTCTTCCCATCCACCTGCAACAGACACAGGACCAACTTACCTTCAGGAGACACCTCAAGACTTGGCTGTGTGAGCACTAGCAGCACCCCCCACCCTCAGCGCCTTGAGACCCTCACGGGTGAGTAGTGCACTTTACAAATGCTTTGATTGATTGATTGAATCAAATACTTTTGTGAATAGCAAACAGTCATAAAATTACACAAAAAAATAATTTTACCTTTGTAAATCAGGCCCCATACTGTCAATGACTATTAGAATTGTGGCCTTTGTGTTGAATAGTGATAGCACTTGGAAAGAAGTACAATTTTGCAAAACTTTATTTGGCTTGGTAAGGACATCCATCCTTCATAGGATGCTTTCACACATTAACATATAAGCACGCACTGCAAGAGCAAGGTGCTTGTATGCAATTTAACTATTTATTTTAATGCTGCAATATCAATACATTAATTCATAATTTCACCTAAGCGTTTAATCAAGTGTAAAAGACCCAGGACAGTGTTCATAGCTGAAAGATGTTTTTTAAAACTTATTAGGCGTTTTCTGTTGAATGTTTAAAATACAATATTATAATAATATTCTTTGTAAGCATATTTACAGCGAGAGCAGATAAATGCATGGCTCATTTACACTGGTTGAAGGTCCCTGTCTCTCCCGTAGGATTACTACTTAATTCTCATGTTAAATGAGTGATACAACGCATTATGTGTAGATTCGGATGGAGGTCCAGCAAATTGTAAAAAGATGCTAATGGCCGTGATAAACAATTCTCGCGGTGTCCTGCAGTGTGTGTTTTGTTAAAGGTTAACGTGGAAAAATAAATACAAAATCAATTACAGATTGGAAAATTAAAAAAGTGACAAACCATTGACAGCCTAAATTGGCTTTGCTCTGGTAGAAGAACCACTTGAGGCAGATGGTGAGGACAGCTATGCATCACCTCTGCCTGGATTAACTATGACTCACAGTAAAAGGGCAGTGGGAAAGGCATTAATAAGCACTGTACGATGCTGTATGGCATCCGAGTCGGGAGGACACAGGGATGCTGCCATCACAGTGGGCCGGCCCTCGACTTACATCCAGATTTTTATCCAACAGCCTTCAAAAGAGAGCATCTATATTCATCCAGAAAACTTTAGGAACTGATCATGAATAAACAATACCTGATTCAGTCTAGCTGACCTTCAATCCCTCTTTCACAACTTCAGATAGTTATTTGCATTAAACTCCATACACATGCAGCAACAGGTAAACACCCACAAAACATTCAATCATTAACACATATGCATAGGCAGCCAACTAGTTTTTATAAAGGTTGCTTCGTTCTCTCTGATTTAGCAGTCATTGTGTCTAATTTCAGATTTGTCATCCGGACCCTAGCCATCATAGTTATACCTTCTCTAGCACTATGATCCTGGTACAGCATCGGAGTGTTGAGCATGTGAAAGGCGTGATGATGTTGACACATTGGAACAAGATTGACTTGGATGAATCAAGAGAGCAGTTTTTACGAGGAGTACATATGTTCAGGTAATTCTTTTATTGATTGAGCAGGATGAAGAGCAAATAATATTCCTTCTGTGCTAGCTTTCCTACATTTTGGAGTTTTAATCAGGTTTTCAAGTTGGATCATGAGGTACCACCTTGGCTGCACGGTCTAATCCTGATTTCCTTGTACGCTGGAGAAGTTCGATGACGAGATTTGTGAATCAACCTCAAAATCTTAAACATCAATCTCACTTTAACATGCATCTGTGTAATATTGGTGCAAGTTAGTGGTAACTGCTTGTGCTGTTGTTGCTGGATGATTTGGGCTTGCATATTTGTTCGTTGTTTGTTTCTGGTTCGCTTTTTTCGATAATAGCTCAATGTTCTTTTATGCTGCAAAGAAAGTCTGAATATGCTGTAGGTGTTTGACATGACAGATCTTAGAGGCAAACATAGGCCCTTATTATGATGTTGTCTGGTGGCGGAGGCCGCCCGCCAATGTCTTCCTGCCAACAGGCCACATGGGCGGCCTGAACCCCGCCAGCCCTATTTTGACTTCCCCACTGGGCCGGTGGGCAGAAACAGTGTTTCCGCCCGCCGGCCCAGTGGGGGACAGGGCCTTAACATTGCAACCAGTTCCTAATGGAGCCAGCTGCAATGTGGCAGTGCAGCAGGTGCCGGGGCACCCGTTGTGCATTCCACTGCCTGTAATTCGGGCAGTGGAATGCGCAATGGGGCTGTGCATGGGGGTCCCTGCACTTCCCCTGCGAAGTGCATAGGCAGTGCAGGGGTCCCCAGGTGCCCCTCAAGTCCACCATTCCACCAGATTTCCATGGCGGTGTTTACCGCCATGGACAGGCTGGCGGATGGGAACTCATAATCCCCAGGGCAGCACTGCTTGCAGCGCTGCCCTGGCAGATTACAACCACCGGGACTGCCAGGCTGCAGGCTGGCGGCAGCCTTGTGGTATCAGCGGTTGGACCGTGGCTGCTCCACCACGGTCATATTGTGGCGGTCGAACTGCCACGACCGCGGTGGTCTGACAGGCACCATGACCCTGGCGGTCTGGTGACGGCCAGGGTCATAATGACCCCCATAATGTTTATCAGTTTCTGCATAAGTGAGTCAAGCACACTCCTGTCCACCACCTTCTTCTCTGCTGGAGAGATTAGCTTTAATTGCCATGCAGGTCGGTTTATAAGGAGCTTATGAGAGAAGGGTATGAGAAGACACCCTTCATTAGTCCAGTTTAACCAAACCCAGGTTTGACTCTTCCACATTTATATGTCAATTAGCACTGCTTAAATCTGTTTTAGCTCTTGTCTACAAGTGTATAAACATTACACAGTGATGGAAGATGATGTGGGGAAATGTGGAGTAATAGCTTTATAAGTAAACAACAAGGGAGCAAAACATAACCAATGACTGACCAGAACTTCTACCTACAAAAGGGTCAAATGAAGAAACTCCATGTGCTCTAGTGATTCTGTTGCTCAGAGTGCATGCAAACCAATAGCTTCTTGTGGCACACCCATTACCGCCTGCAGACAACACGAGCTTGGAAGCAGAATTCTCATTGAAGGCATCAAAGACAGTATTTTAGAAGTGAATGAGAGCTGTCAGATTGCACCCATTGAGCTGAAAACCGACTGCCTATATATAACTGACCTGCAGCACTGCAAGACTTATTGAAGTTTTGAAGCTGACATTTGTCAGTTATTTCCTGACTCTTTAGGGGCAGTGGAACTGTTAGATCTAATATGAAAGTTTGTGCACACTAATCAAGTGAAGAGGTTTTGGGCTGTGACTCACGATTGCTACTGTAGTGCATACCCTCTTGTAAAGAAAATGTTAATAACTGACGCTTGTGATAATTGGCAGACGTTCCTTTGAACTTTATTTTTTAAGTAAAGAGGGGCATGAATCCCCAAAGCAATTTATGTCATTCAGAAAATTATCCATTTCCCAATGGCCTCAGCAAGGAGTGAGGGGGTGAACTTGTGGAGGCTGGAGGGAGGGAGAGGTGGCAGGAGACAGTAAGGGTGGGATGGCGGTGGCAGGGAGTGGATAGCAGTCAGGGTTGAGGTAAGTCACTCATCCACGGGCAACAGGGTACATGGATGGCACATCATAACGCGGCCATCACTGCACAATAGGAATCATAAGTTCCAAAGGACAACATCAGAACAACGCACTTGTGGAAATATTGTGAGAAGGTATTGAGCAGTGTGCACAGCGACAAAACCCCGCAAGAAGAAAAGAAGCGCTGCAAACTGGAGAGATGTGTAGTGATGTGTAGTGGACGTGGAAGAAAGCAGAGAAAACAATCCTCTCACATTCAACAACTATGGCGTCAGTCGGAGGGTCTGGAGTCATAATAGGGCCGGACACACTAACCACAACAAGCCTTTTGGATCATTTGCATATGATCTATGGTAAAAAAATACCACTTTAATATAAGGTGTGTGTGGAACTTTGGCGACATTTCATCTGCATGAAATTTGTCACACCGTAGATGCTTACATTTTGATTGAGTGGCTATGACTGAAACAGAACCTTTGTTGTGACCACCATTACATGATTCAAGTGATCCGAGAATCTCTGCAGATTCCATGTCAAAGTAAACAAGATGTGGATAGTATAAGGGAGAAGGGGAAGCATCCCAGGAGCACGGCCAGGAAACAGGGCAGGTCCCACATGGAAGCTTGGAGCAGGGGTAGACTGAAGTCTAGGCTCTGTGCTGAACAGTCAGTGAGGTGGGTATTGCCAACCTAGCAACTGAGCAAAGCGTCTGTGCAAACAGCAGGCTCTGCACATGGCAGAAAGTCTTACACTGTTAATTATGACCAGATGAGGCAGGGGCAGGAATAAGCTGATGATTCAGACTGTGCCTTACTCCTCCAATGCATGGATAAAAGCCATGCCTACCCATTTTAGGTCCATATGAGGGTTGCACAGTGCTAGCCAAAATGACAGGCACTGCACAGAAGCCCACACTGCTTACAGTCAATTGCCATGTTCAGTGGATTTTGCTCACCCTGCGGTAAGATGCATAGCAGAGATGAAGGCTAGGCCTTTCAGTCTACTCCCACTACATTCGGCCAAAGGCTAGAAACTGTATGCAGTGGCCATAATCAGTAGCTTTTGTCAACACAGTGTGCAGTGTGCACATGGGACCTTGGCTTAGGGCCTGACCAGAGACTGCGCACTTTACCCAAGCCAGATGAGGGGTTGGTTGCAGAGGGTTATGTCCACATAGGGACTGTTCCCAATTGCAGCTGCACATGTTCTAACTTGTGCATAGCTTTCCCAAGAAGGAAATGCATTTCATTACAAAACCACAAAAACACTGAAAACATTGTTACAGGTTATTCCTTGTGATTTGTTGTTAAATACTCAGAAGACAATAAACACTGTTAAAAAATATTCATGCAGATTTCCTTAACAATCTTTAATTGAAGGACAATCATGACGATGATTTAAAATCCCAAATTCTAAAATTTGACAGAGCTGAACAAGTGCAACAGTAACCGGCAGTCGAAATAGAAATAAAGGAAATACAACTTAAAGAATGAAACGGAAGAAATCAACAAAAATCCAAAAATGGTATGTGAGCTAAGCAGAAAGAACGCTGAGAAAAAGGAGCCAGGGATTGCAAGGAAAGCTAGAGACTAGTAAATAGTAAAGAGTGAAAATATTAAGAAAGCTATCAGAAGTATAGCTAGACTCTGTATGTTGCAGTTTAAATATAAGTGTGACACCACATGAGAATAATAATATGCCGATTCTTGAGCCCTATGTGCAATCTGCAGGTTGCCGATTCCAAACATTAGGAGAAAGTACAGGGCATTACTATATTAAATGAGTTTCGTGTAGACATCAATTCACAAGGATTAATCTCAGTCAGATTACTGTGCATGCATCAAATTACTGCACAGATTTATGTTTATCTTCCAGGTATTAAAACTGTAATCCTAGTAAGAAAGTTGTGAGGGTTGATGCGCCTACTGCAGAAAATTGGTCACTGGATTTCAGGTGTACTGAGACAAATTGGTGACTTAATATACCTACTGCCAGGATCTTCAGATGTCAAACGTTTCAAATCCCTTGATATAGCTCCAAGCACAGAATTGCCTGAGTTGAGGACATTTGTATTAGGGGAGTTCTCAATATTAAAAGGAATAAACGTAAAAGTTTAAGAAATTGAAGTATTTACTCTTAAAATTGACATGTTGAACATAACGAAGAAAATAACCCCAAACTATGACCACAAGAAGGCCAGCTTGAGGGGCGTGGCTTGGTGCTCATGGAGTGAGCAGCCACGAGAAGGAGCTCTGGCCCGGGACCTCCGTATCAGACCCATCCTGATGGCACTGCCTGAAATACCAAAGGCACATCCTGTCGGAGAGGGCCTGGAAGACGGGGGTTTAAAAGCCGGGAGGTTTTGAGCCCCAGGCGAGGCGAAAATGGGCTCTGAGGGCAGCAAATGAACTGACAGCGCGCCGCCTGACCTCAAGATGCGAGCCGCGCTGGTCTAGTCAACCCCTGTCCCCCTCCGAGCGCACTCGAACCGCACTGGTGGTCGGCGGAAAATGAGGCTGTGGTGAAGACGACCAGAGCAGGGGCGACCACCTGGGTGCGGGGGAGTGTCTCGAGGGAACGGGGACAGCGGAGCTTGAAAGCTGCCTGTCCCTAAAATGGCGGCCGCACTGGTCCTCAGCAAATGGAAGAGGGGCCTGGCATGATCGGCGAGGCAGGGGCTGCTCTAGATTTTGTTATCAATGGGCACATTGGGGCTCGGTTGAAGGCACAGCTGCCCTAATACGACCATGGAGGGTCCTGGAACTCGCTTTACCTGCAGAGGAGCAAGGAGGGTGCAGCTGCGGCCTGAAGGACTGTTGGGCCCTCAGGGGAGGCACTCTCTCCCCATAATCGCAGTGAGGCTGGGCCTATGGACTGAGGAACTCTCGAAATTGGCCTGCGGCCCTGCAGGGGTCTAGGGCCTGTGCTTGACCGAGCGCTCCATGCTACATAACCCGAGGGAGGCGTAAGGAGGTGAGCAGTGCAGCTTCATCAGGCGATTTTGGCTGGGGGTGAACGGTGACGCAGGCTTCTCAAAATAGAGGGCCCCCTCTCCCATTAAGGATGGGCAAAACTGGGAAGAAGAAGGTGGCGGTGGGAGAGGCGGGTGCGCAGTGGATCTGCGCTCCGCCCTCCCCTACCGAGACATTGCGGAACGGCACAAATGAAGACCCATCTGGGAGCCCCTCGCTGGCTGATATCAGGCAGGCCATTACCTTCACTAGGGAGAGCTTGGAGACAAAAATCGACTTCCTGGCGGTTGATCTGGGCCTACTCAGGGAGGACCAACGCCGCCTTGCGGAAAGAGTAACAGCGACGTACCAGATGCTGGGCGCCCTCTGTCCAGGGCTGACTGCAGCGGAGGCCCGAATCACTAAACTAGAGAAGCAAACAGAAGTTCTCACCGCTCGAGCTGAAGATGCGGAAAATAGGTCCGGACAAATAACATCCGCATAATTGGTCTCCCTGAGCGGGTCGGTCAGCGCAACCTCCCTGAGTTTTTGGAGCGTTGGCTTTCTGAAGCTGTTGCACCTGAGGGCCTTTCGCACTTTTTCGCCCTTGAGAGGGCACACAGGGTCCCTGCGAGGGTGCCTCTCCTGGGGGCTGCACCGCGGCCGGTAATAGCTCGCCTACTAGGACCGGGACCACATACTGACACAGGCCAGAAAGGCAGGAGACATATGGTTGGAAAACTCTTTGATCCGTGTCTTCCCAGACTTCTCCAGAGAGGTGCAGAAACAAAGGGCAACGTGCTCGGAAGTCAAAAAGCGCCTTCAGCAAATGGACATCCCCTATGCAATGATGTTCCCTGCTACGCTGAGAGTGGCGGATGGCAGGGGAGCACGATTTTTCCACAGGCCACAAGAAACGAGAGACTGGCTGGAACAGCGGGGGGACTCAAAGGAGAAGGGGACCGCCCGAAAACCCAGACCCCGCAGCAGACACCGAGATGTGAAAGGGCATAGACGGAGCGCAGTGGCGCCCATGCAGGAGGAGGCACAAGCGGAGAGAAGCTGAGCAGCGGCGGCAGCGGCCTCCTTCAGCCTGGGAGGTGGTAGCCCGCGCTCAATTGATACAACAAAAGGGCCTGAAGGATTGGACTCTGAGACAGAGTCAACAGGATCGGCTGCAACAAGCCTAGAACTACCTACAGTTACACCCGGAACCTCGGACTGCAGTATCTGATGGCTGACCCGATGCTTGATGTCTGATACCCGAGCTGTATCTCGTCCTCCGGGCCTGAGGCCCACACGACTCACAAGGCATGTAGCAGAACATTTAAACAAGCCCCGGGCCATGGGCTTGATACCTCGGATGGCTCGAGAGATTCTACCTGCCTACCCACCTAGAAATTACTTATGTTTGACACAGTTTGGATGGGGGACTGTTTCGCAACCTGTCCTGGGGAAGGGGAGTTGAGGGTGTTTTGGTTGTTTATAGGGGGAATTGTTTTCAGCTTTACCTGTAATGAATTCATGCCTACAAGAAGCGCTGGCCTGGGTTGCCTGGCTGTGTGGTGGTTGCGCGGGGGGAGGTGGTCTGAGGGCCTCTGCTATGGGTGACCAGCAGGGATACAAGGTAGTCTCCTGGAATATAAGAGGGATGCATATTATGACCAAGCGTTACAAGGTGTACTCCTATTTACGCAGGCGAGGGGTGCATATAGCAATGCTACAAGAGACCCATTTGATGACTGCTGAGGGTACAGCACTGCACAGGAGGTGGCGGGGGCAACTATTTTACACCACTTATTCAGCTTATGCAAGGGGCACTTTGATATGGATCAGGGCAGGGGGTTCCGTTCCAGGTCACTAACACATTAACAGATCCCGACGGGCGCTATCTACTGGTCACCGACCGTCTTGGAGGACGAGACATAACCTTGATCAATATATATGCTCCCAACATAGATCAGGGTGCGTTTCTCAACAAACTAACCACCATGTTAGCACCCCACATGCTTCACTCAGTGCTGATAGGGGGTACTTTAATTGCGCAGCTAACCCAGGCATGGATAGATCACACCCACCGCTGCGGTAATCCCCTATTAACACGCTTGCTAGAAAGTTCGCAGATTGGCAGGCAGAGTGGCATCTGGTTGACATGTGGAAAACCCTTAACCCTGTATCCAGGGAATATTCTCCTTATTCCGCTGTCCATGATCTCCATACATGGCTCAATACGTTCCTAAGTACTCCAGAGTGGAATATCTGGGGAAAACCATTTCCGATCATAATCCGTTACTGCTGCACTTGTCCTGGGCAAGAGCTGGCACATGCATTCCCACCTGGAGACTTACGCCAGACTTGCTGACAGACCCCGCTTTCAGGGAACAGATCAGGGAACATATTACCCACTTCTTTGACGACAGCGAGCGAGCCCACAGCTCCTTCACCACAGACACTATGGGAGGCATTCAAAGTAGTGGTGCGTGGTCGCTGTATGGCGGCTTCCATTGGGATCAGAGAGTCCTTATTACGGGATATAATGATCGCAGAGAGGGAACTTAGGTCACTGGAGAAACTTGCGCTGGATCATCCGGAGAGGGGAGGGGAGGGGAGGCCGCGAGACCAGGGGAAAGGTGGCAGAGCATATCGAGACGCTGAGATGCTTCGACTATAAGCAGTACATTGCAAGGGCCCACACTGAAAGGGGCAAAACGGGGGTGCTGCTGGCATGGTTGGCAAATCCCGCCAAAAGTGGGATCCCTATAATGGAGATTACCATTTCACTGGGTGCAAAACTGTATCATCAAGCCGACGTAAACTCGTATTTCCACGATTATTACTCCGCCCTCTACACCAGCTTGTCCTCTGGGACAGGAGCGGAGCTGCAAGATTTCCTATCGGCACTGTCACCCTGAGCACTGACTGAGGTGGAGTGCGAAGCCCTGGGTGGGGATATTGAGGTATCGGAGATTGAGGTAGCTATAGCGGGCCTGGATCGCGGAAAGACCCCGGGCACGGATGGACTTCCCATCGAGTTCTATGCAACTTATGCACGGACACTCACCCCTAAACTGGCGTCATTGTATAACGAGGCACGGTCAACTGCCGGCTTCCGGCCTCGACGGGTGAAGCCTTAAGCATTCCATTGCTCAAGCCCGGTAAACCCCCTGACAAAGGAGGGGCATACAGGCCCCTATCCATGCTGACCCAGGCTCTGCGGTCCTTACTATAGACATAGAGAAGGCAATTGACAGCCTGGAGTGGGATTACCTATGTAGAGTTCTTGCTCACATGGGTCTTGGGGAAGGTTTTATTAGATGGACACAATTGCTTTACGTAGACCCCAAGGCACGGGTGAAGACGGGCACATGCATCTCGGCACAATATGCAGTTGGCAGAGGCACCAGACAGGGATGTCCACTGTCCCCACTACTGTTCGCTCTGGCGATGGAGCCATTGGCCGCTCAGACCAGGACAGCTGCCTGGTACCAGGGCCTGGTCAGGTGTGGCCGGCGTCATGTGATCGTGCTGTATGCAGACAACCTCCTCTTTTTCTTACGAAATACTGGAAAGGGAGGGGTGCAGGCACTACTGGCACGCTTCGGACAGTTATCGGGATTGCGGGTCAATTGGCAAAAAACATTTTTGTTCCCAATGGTAGCGTGCGCCACACCGCCAACAGAGCTGGGCGGAGTGACATGGGAGCCGCGCTTTATCACGTACTTGGGGGTGAGAATCTTCCACTCCCAGCCAGATATCCTAGACGGTAACATCGGAAGGGCGGTGGGGGCCCTGAGATCGTGCTTTGGTTTTTGGGGATCGCTCTCATTGTCGGTGGCCGGAGGGGTCACCCTCCTCAAGATGGTGGCGCTGCCTAGACTGCTGTATTATTTTGCAGCATTACCCCTTTGGGTGCCGCGCGCCTTGTTTAGAGAACTGGATATGGCGGTCACCGCGTTTGTCTGGGGTGGGGCAGACGCAGGGTGGCATTGGCGACACTGAAGAGACCCTGTGCGGGGCGGTTTGGCGGTGCCCGATTTTGAAGCATACTTTCTTGCTGCGCAGCTGCAATGGTTAGCGAGATGGGTGGGAGATGGCGGAGTTGGAGAGAATGTAGCGGGCCTGATGGTCCCCCCAACTTCTGAACTGACTGGAATCTTTTTTCACGCTACAGGGAGAGGGCGGACGAAGTCTATCGAGCCTGCCGTTATCTGCAGATGCTGGAGGCGATGCCTTCGTAGAGAAGTGTGGCACAATGGTTAGAGCGGAAGACCTTGATGCAAAGATCTGGCCTGGGACCAGGGTTCAATTCCCACCTCGGCGGGTCTTGGTCTCAATTCCTTTGGACCAGATAATTCTTGCCCCGGTGCCTAATCTAATTGATGGGTCCCACTCTGTAACTCTGGGCAATAGCTTGCTTAGTCTCCACAACGGCCCTCACAGCGCTTGGATGCCTGGCTTCACCCTGGGGCTGTCCAGGAGTGGGCGTCTCACAGGGAAAAGCCAGGAGGGGTTCCACAGTGGTATGCGTGCAGGGCCTTGAGACCCTAACGGGTGAGTAGTGTGCTATACAAGTGCGAAGTGTGAAGTTTCGTAGGGCAGAACAGAGTATGCTGTACTCTCCTGATATACCATTACCCTGACTTCGCTGGCTTCCTGGGATGGGAGAGAGGAGGGGCCTACTCACCTGGGTTGAGGCAGGGGTCACACGGCTACGGGAGTTGTACAGAGGGGGCAACCTACTACCCTTTGAGGATTTCAGACAGAAACATGACCTTCCGCAGGGCCATTTCCCTTTACACTGCGCGCTCACCCGAACCGTTGGGCGACATTGGAGGACGGGAGCTGCTGAACCTCCTCACCATGGTCTCAGTAATTATTTGCTGATGACAGGGTGCACACATAAGGCGGTCACTAGGCTGTACAGGGTGATTGAGGAGGAGGAAGGGATTCCCCTACTGGGACTGAAGCAGAAATGGGAGCATGATCTGGGGACACAGATACCGGATATAGACTGGGCACGCATTCTGGAAAGAACGCCTAAGGTGTTCAGAAATGCTAGGTTCCAGCTTATACAGTTTTACATACTACACAGAGCCTACCTCACCCCACTTAGATTACGAGATCACTTTAGAATTGAGAGGCGAAATGCCCCTGCTGTGAAGAAGGGGAGGCGGATTTCCTCCACATGATTTGGTCCTGTCCCCGCTGGAGTCCTACTGGGACACAGTGATTGCAGAGGTGGTTAACATCACAGAGATCGAAATTACCCGCACACCCGTTAGATGCATACTTCATTGGTTCCCACATACACCTAAGAATAAGGCCACTAGCAGATTCCAAGACCTTGCGTTTATATTAGCCAAAAGGGAGCTGACGAGGAACTGGAAATTCCCGGGGGGCCCGCGGCTCCGGGACTGGCGAAGGGAGCTTAGGAAATGGGCCAAAAGTGAGGGAACAGTGCTATACACAGAACTAAGAAGGGGCCTGGGGTCCTCTGAGATGAAGGAGGCTTGGGATCAGATTGTCATGACGTTACAGATGGAGCACTCAGACCTGGGGCGAGACGCCCTCACACAGGCAACTACACATGCAGATTGGTGCCCTCTCAGAGGTCAAGCCATATTGCACACACTAGGAAAGGAGGGGGTCTCCGGGTGGGCTACTTGGGACACACTGCGCGACTAGCACAGTCCGGGTGGGTCAGGCATGGTCAGTCAGGATACATAATCATCACAGGGCACAAGCTGATGGGGGAGGTAGGGGACTAGTTACATTTTGTTTGAGCACTGCACACTCTCAAGGGACACGCATAAACTGAATTACCAGGTACATTTCAACCTAACTGTTATCTGTACGCCAACCATCTGGGTGAACAGGCTAGGCTAGCTTGACCCTCACACAAGCTATGGAGATACCAATGGGAATTAAATTCTCTAAAGCTGATAGAAAATGTTATATTTGTATAAAGATACTATCACCGGTTATCCCATTGACTATGCAAAGGAGCGAATGACACTTAACAAACATTTATGTACCATAAGAATTTTGATACGTCTGGCTCGTTGATGTCTGTATGAATCATCACCCTTTACAGCAATAAAATTTGTTTACACAAGAAGGCCAGCTTCTACTCTCTGCCCTTTTTTAACTTAGGTGCCTCTGTTAATCTTGCCTCTGGAGTTATTTTGCTTTAATCTGTCAGTGGACAGCAGAGTCTTATAGCTGACCCTGTGATGCTCCATACATACTGCTTATCTTGTAAGTGTGAGACAGACTCCACTATAACATGCTGTACACAAATACCCAAAAGACCTCCCACAGCAGGTGAAAACGTGATTGCACCAAGTCAATAAGAAAGTGAGTGTTTTTTCGATCGTGGCCTTCGTATAATGCTTTAAATAATGTGGACTAGTAGACACTGGCCCCACAAATGAAAAGTATTGGTGTTTTCCATACAGGCCCGATAATGGTGCTTTACAGATTGGGGATAGGTGGACACTGGGCTGGTAATGTTTCTTTCCAGGATGGCATTGTGGATACTTTCCTGAGAAGAGTATATTGCAGTTACTGTCCTGGGCTTGGTGCGTTACACGTTGGGGCATTTACGATGCTAACCTGGGAAAGGTGCTTTATATACTAAACACTGACGAAAGGTGCATTAGTAATAATGGCTACTCACCTATGGCTAGTGCTGTACAAAGAGGTGCATTGTGGTATCTGATTTCGTTACAGAGCAATACATGCTCGGCAATACTGAACTAGTTATGGTGCATTTCATACCTGGCATTTTGAATATTTCATCTTTGAGGGTTTTGCATTGTCAGCCCTAGCATAGAATGTATGGGAAGCTGTAGTCTGATGTTCAAGAAGATGATAAGAAGAACAGCTCTTCCCTAGTCTGTATCACTAGCCTTGGTTTATTGTTACATTCAATACATTGTATGAGAGACATTACTCTTCAGCTAAATCGATCAAACTTATTTGTAGTCTTTGGAGCAGCCAGAGTGAACTTTCTATGCTATTAAAAATAATATCACTTCTGTTTATAAATGGATGGAATCACTCTTATAAAAAGGAAAAAGGTGGAACACGACCATAAAATATTAAAAAAAGATGACAAATGATGTAATTTAATTAATTTTTTATGCCATCTGTAACGTGAAAGAGCGTGTGAAGTGCATTCGGGTCAATTATGGCTGCGTTGCTCCTCATAACTGGAGACTTTCGATGTGTTTTAGGTTATGCATAGTGACCATAATATAACCGCAGCTTGTGCTTTGAGTGAATATAGACAGATGTAACTTTCATCTCGTTTGAGATCCATTCTGTTTATTCTCAGCCGGCCCCTGGTTCCTCTATTCGAAGTCTATGTACCGTCTAGCCATAGTAAAGTCCATTCAAAAAAGTCTGTTTTACAACAAGGAGCCTAACTTCTGGAAACTCAGCATTATTTCTGACAGCTCTCTTAGTGATCGCCTATTCTCCTATCCTCTTTCCCCTGTGGCAATGTCATCAGCCATTTCCATTTACAGACAAATTACCTTGCAGGGGAGACTGCTGATGCAGATGGAGATGGAGTGTACCTGAGGTCTGTCAAGATATAAAAAGTAAAGAACATTAGGTTGAAGGACGTTTGTGGTGAAAATGAGATGTAGATTTTTATGAAGGGTCAAAGGGTAAGAAAAACAATTGTGACCTATGAGCGGAAAGGGGAAAGGGTCGAGTGAGAGTCTCAGAGGATGCTTAGCAGCGAAAGTGGGTAATTGCAGTTTTAGAAACAATAGCCCAAAACAATATCTGACTTTACAACGCATGGGATTTCCAGACATGTCAGGAAAGGACAAAAGCCACAGGATTATTGCTGCACGAACTACACTGTTTCAAAAATTATAAATCATGATTTCATAGCCATGAATTATTTTCTGCAGTATGGGCCAGATGTATCCATATACTGATAAAAAAAAGTGATCGCAATTTGCAAATTGTATTGAATTTTAGAGTCCGTCACAGTCCGCCCTACCTCGTTATTATTGGGGAGCTCTATTGACTGATGACCCAAAATGGCCCAAAAGCACTGAGTCAGTTGTCTGTATCTCCAATGATCGGCGTCTGGCAATCCAAAGTCCTCTTGAGGCACCTGGTAGGATTTGAGGAGGCCATCTTGGTATAGCTTGTGTATGCATCATAACACTTTATTATGCCAAGATGCCCTAAAAAAACATGTTTACTGCCTCTAATCACAGGGAAAGTGGCCTACAGGTGTCAGCAGACCACCATGAATGTTATTGCTTTTTAATGAATATATATTTTAAAGCAGCCCCATTTACATCACAGAAATGAGGCTGCTTTAAAAAATATTTTAATAATGTTTCTGTGATTATTGGCAGTAGGTCTCTAGACTACTGCCTAGTCCACCTGAAACAATTTCCAGACTTCACAAAGCCAAGATTTCACTGGCAGAAAGTGGAACTTTAATAGCTGGAGAAAATACGCATGTTCACTACTGAGATGAGGGCGAAGAACAGATGGCAAACTGCAGTCTGGTTTCTTTAAAGACTATTGGAGATGGGCTAGTTTAGATAGCTGCAATGAAGACATGGAAATTGGATTGATATACTATTCTAAATAAGTCTTCCAGGGAGGTGCCAGAATGTGTGGAGATTGTTCTACCAGCCTATTTGAGATTGCAGTGTTCATTCTGCTAAGTGAGCTGCAGTAGGCAGAATGACTAAAAAGTGATTGAGATACAGAACTCAAATTAAATAGTGCTAAGTCTTTGTTGTTCCAAAATATGAGAGAAATTCAGTGGTCCCTAGAATGGTTGTGCCTTCTCGCAGATGACATCGCTGAAATAGATATTACATTATATTACGTCGTTATATATTAAAGTTCTTTCTAAATATGAACAATGCTTCCTAAAGTTGCTCATGTTTTGAGAATAGGGCAGTCACAAGTATGTATTCTGTTTCAAAGATTTCTAGAATGACGAATATAGTTTGCTTATGTCTAGGAAGTACTCTCAAATGAGTATGCCAAGGACTGAGTGACTGGATGTCTTTGTGCAGCTAATACCACACCTCTGTTTAACTGAGGCTTGAGACAGCACACCTATGACACACTTAATTAAGCAAGAATGGCACCCAGATAGGAACAGGAACTAAGGAACCACTACATCTTTTGTCTGAAAAATAACCTCTTATGTATTAGTGGATAGGCCTACAGGCTGAAACCCTCCCCGAGTGCAGGTAGTCCATATCGCCATTGTCTATAAAATAGCAAACCCCTTCGCAGCTTCCCCAGGCAGGCAACTTCTCTTCTGAATTCCATTTCAGCAATCACTACCCAATCCCCAACCTAGTGCTACTTACTCTTCCATTTCCAGATCCTCATCACTCACCGTCTGTCCCTCTATTCCTCCAATGTCCCCAGATCTGTTTGTATGACATTGCAACAAATGCCTTTACCATGCAGGTCTTTGCCACACATATGCCTTCATAACAAAATACTAAGTATATATCAGGAAAGTGAAATACCCATGATATTTGTATATATATTTACTTAAAAAATAAAGGTTACAGGGCCGTTATATTTAGGTTCTATAACTCACGCCCTGACATGCACAGTCTTTTGTTCAACAATTTGACTTCTAATGTTTCATTGCTATTTTTATTGAGATATTAAAGTTCTCATGAGTGCTGTAATATCTGGGGTAATTGGCAGTGCATGGTGAGGGTGCGATTTATAGTTACCATAGGCTCCAAGTTATAGTTACTTGGAATAACTCTAATTATAACTGCTGAATTTCTCTGGTTTTGTGCGAGTAAATTCAGAACCTAACTATAAAAACCCTGTAACCTTTGGTTTTAAAGTGAATTCATAAGGTTTTTTTAATTATAGTTCTTAACTATAATTCCCGGCAACCTTTGTTTTTTTCAGTGAATTTCTATGGTTTTTTAAAAAACATAAAGTGATTTTCATTACTATACGTTAATCCAACCACCGCCAGCCACCACTGCCACGCACGGCCTTTGGACCTGCTACATTTATATTTGTAAGTGCTTCCTGTTGAGGTTTAATTTCTGTGAAATTAGCATCATGGCCAGAGCGGATGTGCACCTGCTTCTTTATCCAACAAGAGTCCAAAGTTTTGCACAAAATGTCTATCCAACTGGAGCACTTTCTACTGGTTAATTAGTAAGTGCTACTTCATTGGGTAAATGTCCAGTGTGTGGGAGGAGGCTGTGTGGCCCTCCTCCGCTGGCGAATTTTGGCCCCTGGGACTACATCTCCTGGGACCTACTAGAATTCCATGGGGGAGCTGCGCGGCCCCCCTCCCCGGGCTAGAGTCGGCTCCAGGGACCCCATGCCCTGGGGCCTGGCCTTGAATAAATGGAGGAGGAGGCCTCATGGCTTCCCTCTCTGGCCAATTTCAGCTTTGTGGGACCCCATCCGCCGGGACCCAACCTTATGATTTTTATTTATTTTTTGGAGAGGGGGCCCCTGGCCCCTGGCTGATTTTGACCTCGGAGACCCCATCCCCTGGGGTCCGGCCTTAATCTATTGTTATTTTTTGGGGAGGGGTCCACATGGCCCCTCTCCATCAGCCTATCTCGGCCCTGAGAACCCCATCCCCTGGCCATCTGTCCTAGGTGCCCTGCAGGGCACCGAGTGTGCAATGGACCGCAGGGGGAGCCTCTAGGCACACACTGTCCCAGCCGGCTCCCGCCTCCGGTGGGAGCCCTCATTGATTTTGCAGACAGGGAACTGCTAACCATGCAGCTACCTGCCCGCAAATGCAACTGTTTCCTCTGTTTGCATGCCCGCATCTCTGTGAGCAGGAAAACAGGGGAAACCTCCGCTTCCAGTAAGCGAGAGCTGTGAGGCCGTCTCCAGGGCTGCAGGGGGAACACGCGGCCCTCCTCATATAACTGAATCAAAGCCCTAGGAAGGTGGCCCTCCCTGGGGCATTAATAAGCCCACGAGGGGGGCCAGTGAGCCCCCTTCCTTTAGTTTTTAAATGCCCCCAGGACCTGGCTTATCCAGGAGCTTTTGTAGAACAAGTGCGGGAGCCTGCACTTTTTTTTTTTTCAGAGTTATAGTTACCTTAGAGCATGAGTTATTCTTATGCCATGATGGCGATAATTCCTAGTCATATGAAATTCACAGTAAATATAAAGAAACAAATATTTACAGCTGCAATCACAAATTAACCCTGCTATAATGGCTGAGTGCCCATACCAGAAGAAGGGTAATTGTCACAGAATTACAAACCCTGTTTGTCAAGTAATGTGCTAGCACCTTGTGAACTTATGTATACTGCATGCCAATGCAGGCACAAGTGATGACTTGCTAATTTGATGGAATAAATAATAGTAACAGACTAAGTGGCGAAATAACACACTAAGGGGGTCATTTGGACCCCAGCAGGAGGCGATAATGTGGCGGTAGTACCGCCAACAGGCTGGCGGTACTTACCGTCACATTATGACCGTGGCGGTCCTGCGACGGCCATAGCCCCGATACCACCAGGCTGCTGCCAGCCTGCAGCCTGGCGGTCCCGGCGGTGCCTGTCCATGGCGGTAAACACCGCCATAGAAAGGCTGGCGGTATGGGTGATTCGGGGGCCCCCATCGCGCATTCCACTGCCTGAATTACTGGCAGTGGAGTGTGCGACGGGTGCTGCTGCACCCAACGCACCTCAACATTGCCGCCGGCTCCATTACAAGCCGGCTTCAATGTTGTGGTGATTTGTCCTCTGGGCCAGTGGGTGGAAACGCTGTTTCCGTCCGCTGGCCCAGCAGAAATGTCATAATGTGGTGCCAAACATACCGCCAGAACTGGCGGTATGTTGGCACCGGCGGCTTTGGCTGTCTTTTCAAAAGACTGCCGAAGTCGTAATGAGGGCCAAAGTAGGCATCAATTAACTAAAGTACAATATCTACATGATTAAGGTATATGGCAACCATCTCCTCAAGCATAAATCAATACACATCAATTTTCTTACCAGAATGTCCTGCCACATTAAAAAACCCAACCATTATTGTTCATGGATGCACATGTAACTCCTCAGCTGCATTGAGTCGATAAGGAGTCCTACTGCGTAGTCTCATTATATACTTAGATTCTAAACAGCATAATTTAGTGTCTGATCCCTGCCTCTCTCCTCCTTGAGGATGTGTGCAATGCTGTAGAAAGTCATAGTTCTCCAATCCTTAACATGAGCTGAATGGTAATGTTTTGCAATTGCATGATTGGTTTCCTGATGTTGTACTGCTCTAATATGTTCCAGTATTTTCTTCATTAGGGAACAGGTGGTGCTCCCCACATAGTTCAAGCTACACTCACACTCAATGATATACACCACAAATTGTGTGTATACTAATATAATTATAACTTGCGCCCAACCATCTACACATTTATTATCAATAATTTGTACAGCAAATGTTGCAGTGATATTATCAATGATGTCATACAACATGTCATGAGTGATGTCATATGTAGGGTTATTAGCAGTGCATGGCGAGGGCGTGAGTTATAGTTACCTTAGTGCACAAGTTATAGTTACTTGAGATAACTCTAACTGCTGAACCTCTATGATTTTGTGCATGTATAATTTGTACCTAACTATAATGTCCATGTAACCTTTGGTGTTTTCATTGAATTTCTTTGGTTTTTTAATGTAAAGTAATATTCAATTATGATACGTTAATCCAGCCTTTGGCGTGCACAGTGGGGGCTTGGACACAGGACCTGGTCGGTGGCCAGGCCTCTTAACCAAGCCCCCACATACAGTCAACCTCACGCAGTGCACAGTCAGCCAACCCTCCAAAGGCAGTCATCCCATGGAGGGTGAACGCAGGCCCCCTCCATGGGCTGATTTTGGTCCCAGGGACCCCATCCCCTGTGGCCTGCCACCTTTTTTTTAGGAGAGGTGTGTACGTGGTCTCCCTTACCAGGCTGAATTTGGCCCTGGGGACCCCATCCCCTAGGGCCCATCACTTAAATTATGGGGGGGATCATGTAACCCTCCCAGACTGCTTTCAGCCCAAGAAACCCTATCTCCAGTGCCCTGGCCTTATTATAAAGGGGACACACAGCCACCCTCCCCAGGCCGATATTGGCCCTGGGGACCACATTCCCCGAGGCCCACCCAGTAAATGGTTGTTGCCCTGGAGCCCACCCAGAGCACCCACCTAATATTTAAAAGGGGAGGGTGGCATACTTGAGCCAATGTTGGCCCTGGGATCCCGTCTCCAAGGGCATGGATTATTCATTTTTTTAATAAGATCTTTTTATTGAAAACGTGGCAAGTGCATGGAAAAATAGAACATACATACCGGCAGTGAAAGGTCAAATGACAATGGAGTACTCACAATCGTACTTAACATGCAGACAGTGCTCAACCCTTCCAACCATCCCATCCGGTCACACAGTTGGAGAGAATTGGTCAGAGTTCTGTGCTGTGGTAGAGTCCGAAGTGAGAGAGGTACAAAGATTTCCCCTGTGGGTGTTTCACCATCCCCAATTTTTCACCCAGATTTCCCCTGTGGGTGTTTCACCATCCCCAATTTTTCACCCATTTTTGTTGGCAGCCTCGGCTTTCATTAGTCACCTTATCTGCCATCATGCGCTAATCTATCTAGGGGCATATTTAAGAGCCCCTAGCTCCACCTTAGGGTCACATAGCATAATTTTTTTTTTACGCTATGGCGGCGCTAAAGTGACTTTTGTGCAGCACCATATTTACAAAATGGCGCCACTTTGTAACCCCTTGCGCCACACTATGACTGCGGCAGGCATAATGTGTGCAAGAGGGGCATTCCGGTGATAGGAGGACCACAGAAATGGAGCAGTGAAATGCAAAATATTTCTCTGCACCATTTTTGGCTTCATTTTTAATGCCTGCTCAGATCAGGCATTACAATGATGCTCCCATGGTAACCTATGGGCCTCCTTGCACTTTGCCCCACTAACGTCCACATTTTTGACTCTAGTGTAGCAAAGCGCCACAATATCATCAAACATTTTGACGCTATTGTGCTAACGACTGCCATGGTGCGCCGTATTATAAATATGGAGGAGGGGCATGGGAAAAATGGTGCACCATAGCTGATGCGCCACTTTTTCCTAAATATGGGCCCTGGTTTTTCCTGTCTTTCAGTTGTGGTGCTTGAAACGCCCCCCCACTGCTGTGCTATGTTACGTTTGGCAACAGCCAGCCATGAGGTCTTCCAGATCTTTTCCCTTCTGCCAAGGTCCTTTTCATCCCATATATTCAACAAACACCATTTCCCTGAGGCCCCCATCTCGCCCCACACACCTCATTCATAAAGGTGACCATTGAATCCCAGTACCTCTGTACCACCGGGCAGACCCCACATTATATGCATGAAGGATCCTTCTTGGCCACAACACCTAAGGCAGATTGCATCTGCTGCTCTGCCCATTTTTACCTTGACTATACAAGTTAAATAGTACATGTGTAGTATTTTCAGTTGAACCAGGAGGAGCTCAGATTCAATTGGCACTTCCTGTAGGGAAACCAGGTCCTCGAGCCACTCATCATCTTCAGTTTCTCCCAAGTCATGCTCCCAGTGCACTCTCAAAGTTTGCAGTGTGTCTGGTGAGTTGTTGACTAATTTCTTATGAGTGAGGGATGTCACATTCCTGTGTATATGTTCCTCCAATAACTTATTCTCTAGGGGTGAGCATTCTGGGAGGTCAGTCCCTTTCAGAAGTGCTGTCTGAACTGCATGTCTCACTTAGAGGTAACATTCAGCGGGCAATAGGCCATATTCCCATTGTACATCAGCAAAAGAAAGGTCCTGCCCCTGTGACTAAAAACTGGGATGGGAAGATAACACAGGCTACCTGCCGCATGGTTACAGAGAAACTGGGTGTGCTAGGGGACCACCCAGTATTTGTGACTAAAAATCACCCACCCTGGAGAGCTCAACGAGGTCCCATTTGGCAAATACTGGGTGGTCCCCTAGCACACCCAGTTTCTCTGTAACCAGGGGGCAGGTAGCCTGTGTTATCTTCCCATCCCAGTGCATGATATGCTGTGTGCCAGAAGCATACCGCTAAGGGTGGTGTGCCTAGGGTTAGCATAGAGGGCTCTGAGGTCTCCTCCCGACTGCATGAGATGTCTGTCCATGCAATAGGCTGGGTCGACTGGAGAAGAGTGGACCCAAGAGCTGATGGTCATGAGTTGCGCCATCCAGTAATATTTTTGGATGTGGACTTACTCTGAGGGAGAGGAGTCATACAGCCCCCTCCTGGGACCAATATTGCCCCTGAGGACTCCTTCCCCCAAGTCCTGTATTTAAAGGGGAGGGGGAGCATGCAACCTCCCTCCCCAGACAATATTGGCCCCAGGGACCCCATCACCTGAGACCTCTCCACCCAGGGTACTCACTGCTATTTTGTTGGAGGCTGTGGGGGAACCCCAATGCTACAGAGGCCCCAGCAGGCTCCCTGCCTCCAGCAGTAGCCGGCATTGTCTCCCGCCCACAGGGAGCAGTTAAAAATGCTTCTCCCTGTGGGCAGTAGCAATTTTGTAATCTTTCTCCCTGTCTGCTTCACAGTGGGCAGGAAAACAGATGAAAAGTCCGCTCCCAGCAAGCAGGAGAATTTTTCCTTCTCTCTCCAGCTAGGAACAGACTTACGGTTTGCTCTCGCTTGGCAGGAGCTTTACATTGCTCCTGCCAAGCAAGAAAAAACAGAGGTTTACCTGCCCGCACTAGTGCTGGCAAGGAAACTGCTATGTTCTGGGGTTGACTCCCTGGGACATAGCAGGAGCCCAGCCCTGGGAGATGAGGTACCCAGGGCCACAAATGGCTCTGGGAGGCAACCCCACCCTCTATTAGTTAATTGCCGAGACCCATGGGATAGCTTCCCAGGGGCCACAATCGTCTAAGGAGGGGGGCCACGGCCACCCACTCTCCCCCATTATACTTACGAATCCACCCTGCTACAATAATATTTTTAAAAAACAAGCGCGTTCTTCTGTGCTTGTTTTAAGAAAGCCCCCAGGTGGGCCAGGTCCTAGGGGAATGTTAAAAATAAAGGAGAGGGAGCATGCCCCCCCCTTAGGGCTTATTTATGCTCCAGGGGCAGCCACCTCCCTGGGGCTTAATTTAAATAGTTTGCTGGGGGTCACGTGGCCCCCGTACCCCGGGGACCACCACAGCCCTGGGGCACAACACCCCAGACCCAGGGATCGGGGACCACCTCCTCACCAAGGTTCTTTAAATTATATGCAGAGGGGCACTTGTCCCCAGGGCAATTGTATTAAAATAAGGGGGTGTTGCGGCCCCCCACAGCCCTGGGGACCAGCGCCTCCCTGAGGCTGAATTGTAACAATGAAATGGAACCACCACCACTCTGGGGCTGTTTAACGATGGAGGGGGGCCTGCTAATTAACTCAGATATTACAGCACTCATGACAACTTTTATAACATCAATAAAAATATCAATGAAACATTAGAGGTCAAATTATTGAAGAAAAAACTGTGCATGGCAGGGCGCAAGTTATAGTTACATTGAGCCACGAGTTATAGTTACTTGAAATAACTATAACTACTGAATTTCTCTGGTTTTGTGCGAGTAAATTCAGAACCTAACTATAACATCCCTGTAACCTTTGTTTGTTTAAGTGAATATATATATCACTGTAACATTTGTGGTAAAATTATTTATAAAAAAATTATGCCCAGTGGGGACGGGAGTTATAGTTACCTTAGGGTGCGAGTTATAGTTACTTCAAATAACTCTAACAGGTGAAAAACTATATATATATATATATATATATATATACCCTACTAGCGCTCACCAGTAGGTAGGTATAATTATGACCTAGTTTCCATCGAAAAAGGGTTTTTATATTTTGCCAATAACTTTGGTGCCGTTTGATGAGTCTTCACAAAATATCAGCTCTGGCGTGACAAAATCCCTCAGAGCAGGCCTGTTGCTCACTATGGTCCACCTCTCAACAGCCTCAATTCTGATTGCCATGATAGCACAGAAGGTTGAGGTGATCAAGTGACGGAAGGCAGGGAAGGGAACAGAGGGGAAGGAGGCCTATAAAGGAAAGAACATTATCAGATTCTCTGGAACATCTTCTATCACACATGTATCTATACCAGTGGTTCCCAACCTGTGGTCCGGGGACCCCTGGGGTTACACGAAGCCTCCTCAGGCGCTCCGTGACAGTTTGGAAAATTAAATAATAGGAACAGATTAGGTGCCCCGGTTTCAGTAATGACTCAGTAGGGGCTCCCCGGATTTCAATAATGATTTAGTGGGGGTGATAGAGCGGAACGTGGTAACAAATTTACCCACGTTTGGACGCTCTTTAGGCCGATGAATCTTTTGACTTTGTGGGAACTCTCTGTACTCTTAATCGATCGATCTCATCAAAATCAATAATCAATAACGAACATAAGCAACACCTTGAACAACATAACACTTAACAATTAATCCAGAATACATTTCGGCGAACCCTGACCTTTCAGTCAGGAATAACCACACCAGTTTAATGCAAAGTTAGTGAATTTATTTCCCTATATTAACAAAGCTAGCACAATGTAAATGTGTCTCAACACCAAATGATAAACATAAATGAACATTAATAGCTGTCCATATCGTCGAAACAAGTGTAATCTATGAAGCATTTGAATCACAAGGCATTCGATAATGGCAATGCAAAGCACTAATACGATAATCTGTAATGAACTAATTGCGTACATTTAGTCAGCATAACAAGATCTCAAATTGCATCGTGCAACATATGGAATCCTCGTCTAACCTCAAATTAGCATCGGCATGTTGGACTTCATGCAAAAACAATTTAGCAACATTAATTTAGAAAACTCCTAGCTAGGGCTCTTACCAAAATCAGCAGTTGGTTACCTAAAAGAAACACAATGCAATTTTACAATTTCCTTTCATATTTACCAATTACGATCAGCATACAAGGAAGTCTTCGTCTCACAGGTACCGTTCTTCGGTCATCATGGGTACCGTTTCTCGATCAGCATGGGACGGGACAAATGGGGCAGGGGTGAACGGGGCAATTGCCTCACGGCGGCAAGGTAAAATTATTTCTTCATGCAAAGGGATCAATCAAAGTTACAGTCTCTAGGGCAAGAATCATTTAAAGTCTCTTTCTCTCGATTAGAGAAAACATCAAAGTCTCTCAAAATGGCGTCGCAGCAAAGTGGGCCATAATAGCTACGAAGGCTGCAAAATGGCGGGTATCGAGCTGGTAATGGCTACTTTCTCCTCGTGCACCTGGGTTTTATAGCCAACAGTTCAAGTACTGTAGGGTCTCCATTGGTGGGTTCATAGGTTAGCTTCAAATTGACCAATCAAACACAACAGTTCTCAAGCTTTTACTTAAGCATACATTATCCTTGGAGATGGGTACGCAAGTTGCAACATTGTCTCCTAATTAGCTTACTCTCAGAGCCTCCATTGTCCGCACCTGCAAGTCGACCTTGAATTAAAGAGAAAATATGCCAGGCTGGCACCAACTTTAAGATAAGCATGTGAACAGTTTCTGTGGAAAAGTACAGCTTCAAGCTAAAATACACGTTTAATAGCACAGTGGAAAAATACGAGCATCTAAACCGTGAGACCAGGCAACTAGGCCAAAGCCTCTGCTAAAGTAATGCTAAGCTAAAACATTTTAAACAAGCAAATCGTAGCACACGTTTATGATTATGTCGGATTAGTGCAATTCCAATTCACCACGTTATATAAAGCACGCGTATAAATGATGGCAAACTACTCTGAGGGCACATTTTGTCCCCGTACAATCTTTATTAATTCGGTTAATGTCACACATAATTATTTCAGCACTACGTTTAAGCGTTAATAAATCAAAACCTTCATTTTCTGCTTCATCAATCCCTCCTCTGATGACTACTAGTCATCACACCAAACCACGCCCACAAATTTTATTCCATTAAAATTCTGTCAGTTCCCTTTTCCTTTTAATTCCCCTAGTTTGCGCTTTGTATTCTTCTGCCATTCTTTTCATAATTTTCTCTTCTTTTCTTCTTTTAATTCTTTCCATAATCATTATTATTCCCCTTTTTATTCCCCAAATTCCAAATACACAAATTATTACTATTAATATTCCTTCTATTATTTTCAATAATATTCCATTCCAAATTCCCCCAATCCAATGTCCCACTAAAGCTATTCCCTTTCCAACCTTTTCCCACACTCCTGGTTCTTTCAGTTCTTTCAAATCAGCACTTTCTTTTGTTAGATTAGCAAGCATAGTTTTAATCTTCACACTATTATCCGGTATATAGGTGCAACAGTGACGTGCACCAATCATTTTGCAAACACCTCCATCCTTTGCTAAAAGAATGTCTAAAGCAAGCCTATTTTGGAGAGTCATAGCTCTTTCCGCTGCTAGCTCAGCATCTATCAGGATTATAGCACCTGAAAACTTTGTCAGCATGTTATCCACTATAGTAGACAACTTTCGTATCTTGATGGAATTCAGCACAACTCCTAATGAAGGAATCATGGCTCCAAATATATCACCTACCACAGCAGCTGCGGTCTCTCTTTTCTGAATACTATGAGATCCAGATGTCTTTTGAATCATCAATACGTCATCCAGTTGATAAACCTTTGGGAACACTATACCCAAATAACATCTCCCCCACCATCCCTTGGGAAGACGATAATAAGCATTATGCCCACAAATGTAATACACCCCTGGAATGACAGGGTCAAGTCCGTCCATCATGAATGTCCATTTGGCCTTAAAAATAAACGTATGTCTGCACTCACTCGCTCCTACAAATATATTGTCGTAATAAGATTCTCCTCGATATATACAAAATTTCCCTACATGCCAAGCGTCTAAAGCTATTTTCCCTTGTGTCTTTATAGCAGCAAAATCATAATTTTCTACTGAAGTCCTCTTACTTAGCTCCTTTTCTAATTTCGCTTTCATTTGAGCCCTTCTATCATCTGTGCGATCTAAAAAGCTTATTTCTACAGCAGAGACTGAGCAGGTAAGGTTTTCCCTATGAGCATGAGCCGTTTCAAAAGGTTGCATTGGCTCGAAAAAGTCCCTCATAATTTTGTAATCCCAATATCTTGCAGTTTCGCTTAGCTGCGCTATTATAGGAACATAAGCAAAGGTAACATCATAATTCGAGTAAAAATACTGTATGTTAGTTTGACCATAAAACCTAGACATTACTATACTACACGTAATCCCATATGTAAGAGGCATGTGGTGATATGTCACCCCTTCTTTTACTGATGTCGGTATCTGTGTACACACATAACAATCCTTTGCATCCATAGTCTCAACATACTCTGTTAGCAAGCGATAGAAAACGTTATACGAAAGCTCTTTCTTATCATGCCAGAGCCTCTCATCCATTGCTAGTCTTTTCAATGGGGTTAGTTCAGTGACAGTAACAGAAGCAATAGTAGAAGCAGTAATAGTCTCATTCTCCCCCTTTCCATGCATTCCAAACACAATTGCCATTATCATTATTACACATGTAATTACCAAGCCTATACACACATATTTACAAAATTTCTTTCTATTGTTTTGCGTCATGATCTGTATAGAATCAGAGAGCTAGAAGCACTTATAAATGAAACTATTTAGCAATTCAGTTGCAAAGCTGAACGAGCACAATGTTCACACCGTCTTCTTCAAAAGGCCAGTCACTTATCGGTTAGCAGCATTTGTCTCAATCCGGCAATAACTCAGTCTTTATCAGTTTAGCAAATGTCTCATCCGGTTTAACAATGTCTCAGCTGGTTGTTTCTTTCACGTTATATTGTAGCAAGCAACATCATTTACTCTTTCAATCGACAGAGTCTATGAAACTTTTCTTTTCTATTGGTATCTCTTCTTCTTCTTCGTTCTCGATGCTTAGAGATACAAACTCGTCAGTCCAATCATCATTTACTGCATATGCCCATTCAGGACCAGAATATCTCCTGTTTGGTATCCTTTTCCTCTTCAATTTTGTTTCTCTTTTCGATTCTGCTTCGCTGGTACTTTCCTCTTTCGTCAAGTCTTTTTCCTCACTTGACGATTGTTCCACGACAGTCACTTCTTTTCTTTTCTCTTTCACTTTTGGCCTTCCTCCTTCGTTCAAACTTTCTTTACCTTTCTCTTTTATCGGTGAGATACTCAGTCTTCTTTTTGCACCATGTCCATTTGATGGACCTGCTGTCTTTTCGGTGGAAGCTTGAACCTTTTCGTTCTGTTCTGCCTTATCCCCTTCTTCCGGGGAATCGATCACGTTCTCCTTTTCTTTTTCTGTGTTGTCTGCTTCTGGGAAAGCCCTCCTCTGATCAGGCTCTCCTGCCTTTTCACCTTTCTCGAGCCCTTCGTCACCGTTATTTTCTTCAGGCTCTTTATCACTTTCAGCTGCTTCAGGCTCCTTGTCACCTTCAGCTGCTTCAGGCTTTTTGCTACCCTCAGCTGCTTCAGGCTCTTTGTCACCTGCAGCTTCTACGTCGCTATCTGAATTTTCTCCTTGGTCTTCCCCAAGTGAGTTGGTGTCTTCGTTGTCGGAGAATATCTCTTTTTCTCCTGCTTCTGTCTGTTCGCTTTCAGTTCGCTTTTGTTCTGTCTCAGCACTCGGCACTGCTTTATCGGGCACTGGTACTTTCAGCGCTTCAACTTCCTCATCTGTGGGACACAACACCTTCCTTGTGTGACTGGCGTGAATCCAGTTGGGAACCCCCGCACACTTCACAGCGGTAGTTGTCGTCAGGATCACTTGGAAAGGGCCTTTCCAACGGGGTTCCAGACACGATTTTCTCACGTGCTTCTTTACCACGACCCAGTCACCTGCTTTCAGTGCGTGTCCTGGACCTTGGATCGGTGGCAAGGAGGTCGCTTCCACCTGGTGAGAGAAAGAGCGAACCACGTCAGCCAGTCCTTTGCAGTAGTCTAACACCATATCATCTGTAATATTCAAAAGCATGTTTGCGGGAACTGCAGGAAGTCTCATAGCCCTACCCATGAGAATTTCATGCGGAGACAATCCAGTTTTTCTATCAGGAGTGTTTCTCATTGACATTAGCACTAAGGGCAATGCGTCAGGCCATTTCAAATTTGTCGATGCACATATTTTTGCCATTCTCGACTTCAGCGTACCATTCATCTGCTCCACCAGTCCTGATGCTTCAGGGCGATAGCTACAGTGCAGCTTTTGCTCAATGTTCAGCGCTTCGCAAAGTAACTTCATCACCTCGTTATTGAAGTGACTTCCCCTATCTGATTCTAAGGAGATCGGGAATCCGAAACGTGGTATCAACTCCCTCAACAATAGTTTGGCAACTGTAAGACTGTCATTTCTACGTGTGGGGTATGCCTCAATCCAGTGACTAAAAATGCACACAATCACCAACACATATTTCAGGCCCCCATGCACAGGCATCTCAATGAAGTCCATCTGCATTCGACTAAAAGGACCGCTTGCCCTACCAATGTGACTCGCACTCACAACTGTTCCCTTCCCTGGGTTCATCTGCTGGCAAGTGACACATCGATGGCAAACTGCTTCTGCAGCTTGGCGAAATCTGGGGTTAAACCAATCAGTTTTGAACAATCTTATCATGGCATCTCTCCCTAGGTGAGCTTGCCCATGATAGAACCGCGCAAGCTGTGATAAGAGACTATTTGGCAAAACAAATTTTCCCTCATGTGAAACCCATAACTCATCTTGTCTCTTTATACATTGCGATTTAATCCAGGAATCTCTTTCATCCTCCCTGACATTATTCTGTAGTGCTTTTAGTTCCTCTATTTTATCTACAACCTTCAAGGCAAATGCTTCAGCTGGTTCGAGTTCTGGCTCATTTATCGTATTCCAATCATCCCTTAGTAATATACAGTTCAAGGCACAAAATCTTGCGACTTGATCCGCATATGCATTTCCGAGAGACACATAGTCCTGTCCTTTCGTGTGAGCACTGCACTTTACCACTGCAACTTCGGCTGGCACTTGAATGGCGTGTAACAATTCCCTTATTCTCTCCCCGTTCTTCACTGGGGATCCTGAAGAAGTCAGGAACCCTCTCTGTGACCATAGTTGTCCAAAGTCATGCACAATCCCAAACCCGTATTGACTATCAGTGTAAATGGTGACTTTCATCAATGCAGACAATTGACATGCTCTTGTGAGGGCTACGAGTTCTGCTACTTGTGCAGAATAGACTCCTTGAAGCCATCCCGCTTCCAAGACACCTGTTACAGTACATACAGCATATCCTGCTTTCAAAATCCCCATCCCATCCCTTAGACATGAACCATCAACAAAAAGAATTTGGTCATTTACATCAAGCTTAGTATCCTTGATGTCCGGTCGGGGTTTTGTGCAAAATTCAGTCACCTGAAGGCAGTCATGCTCGACGTCTTCAGCGTTCTCAATTTCGGCATTTTCTCCAGGAAGCAAGGTAGCTGGATTCAACGTAGTGCACCTTTTCAGCTGCACATTCGGTGAGCCCAGAATTATCGTTTCATACCTCGTGAGTCTTGCTCCAGTCATGTGTTGCGTTCGGGAGCGGGTCAAAAGTATCTCAACTGAGTGAGGGACCATGACTGTTACTGGGTGTCCCATCACTATTCCTTCACTCTGAGTGAGGCTGATACCAACTGCTGCTACGGCGCGCAAACACCCTGGGAGTGCTGCTGCAACCGGATCCAAAGTAGCTGAAAAATACGCTACTGGTCTGTTTACGCCACCATGGGCTTGGGTCAAGACAGACAAAGAACATGCATCACGTTCATGGCAAAACAATGTAAAAGGCTTCGTGTAGTCAGGCATACCTAAAGCTGGAGCCCTGCACATGCATTCCTTCAGTTCAACAAAAGCATCCATCTCATCTCCTTTCAGTTCAATTTCATCCAAGGCATCCTTCTGGGTCAATTTTAGTAGGGGCTTTGCTAGAGACGAGAAGTTGGGAATCCACTGGCGACAATATCCCACCATTCCCAAAAATTTCCTCACTTCCTTCCTTGTCTTTGGTGGACTCATTTGGAGTATGCTTGTGACTCTTTCCTTCATTATTCTCCGTGACCCTTTCTCTATTTGGTGACCCAAATATTTCACTTTCTTCTGACAGAACTGTAATTTAGAAGGAGACACCTTATGACCATTCCTTCCCAAATGGTTCAACAGAGCAATGGTATCGGCTGTGCAGCCATTTTCTGTCTTTGATGCAACCAGTAAGTCATCAATGTACTGTACTAGGGTTGACTCGAATGGCAGTTCTAATGCTTCCAGATCTTTCTTTAGAATCTGATTGAATATTGACGGTGACTCAGAAAACCCTTGAGGAATTCGACACCAACTATACACTCTGTCTAGGAATTTGAAACAAAAGAGGAATTGGCTGTCCTCATGAAGAGGCACAGAAAAGAATGCTTGTGACAAATCGATGACTGAGAACCATTCAGCATCGCAAGGGACTTGAAACATTATCACAGCTGGATTCGGTACGACAGGGCAGCACTTTATTATGATGTCATTTATTTTCCTCAAATCCTGCACGAGTCGGACTTTCCCACTTGGCTTTATTAGTCCCATTATTGGTGAATTACATGGACTGCTTAGCACTTCTTTCAGTACCCCCTGCTTTACAAATTCGTCAATGAGTTGGGCAACTTTCATGAGGGTGTCTTGTGGCATGTGGTATTGTGGGGTCTGGGGAAAGATTGCATTGGGCTTTACAGTCACTTTCACTGGTTCCACTCCTTTCATCAATCCCACCTCTTTCCCTGTCATATCCCACACTTCCTTTCCGACTGTCTCCCGCAATTCTGCTGGGCTGTCTTCTTCAGTTATCATCGGGAAGAGACAAATCAGAGGATACTCTTCGTCGACTGTTTCCATCTCATCCCCCTCTACACTGTCCTCTTCTTCCCATCATTGCTCGTTTCTATTGTTATTCCTTCGTTTGAACACATTATCGAACAACCCAATTTACACAATAGGTCTCTTCCTAACAGTGCTATCGGGCTTGAGTCACACACGACAAACTGATGTACCCCTTGATAGTTTCCGATGCTGACTGGAACCGGATCTGTTATCGGGTTCGTCAGATGTCTGTTTGCTACTCCCACCACTTGAACTGTCCTCCCCGAGAGTGGCAAATTTGGAACTTCACTGCTCTTAACTGTTGAACGTGTGGCTCCCGTGTCAACCAAGAATGAAACACGATGACCCATTACTCTTCCCTCTACGTACGGACCCCTTTGATCAACTTCCAAGGATGCCGCAAGCACACAATCTCCTTCTTCTCCTGAACTCTCACTCTCCCATACGTTGTTTATTCCACTCTCACTGTGTAATGGGAACTGTTGTACTGTGCCATTTGTACTCATTACCTGACCTGTTACCTGCGGAGGAACCATCACTTGCTGCTGACTCATTGGTGCCAAAGGTATTTGCATTTGCTGATTAGGTACCATAGGTAACTGCTGTTGCATCGGCTGCATTTGCGTCATCTGCATACGGGGCATCTGCATCTGCTGCGGCTGCATAGGTTGTAATCCCTGCAATTGATTTACAGTCTGAAAATTTGCGTTTGGACCTCTCATTTTCGGTCCTCTCATTGTCTGAAATGCATTGACATCATTGTTTTGCTGACCAACACCTGCACCTGCACCCGCACCTACACCTGCACCTTCCTGCACCACCATCGGGCACTCGCGTTTCCAATGACCGACTATTCCGCACACGTGACACGGCATCACCTTCTTCATTGCCTGCACACCCGTCACAACAGTGTTCAGATCCGGACCATAATTCACAAAACCTCCTCTGCCTCTGCCTCTGGCCTGTGGCTGAAACGCCATGTTTCCCTGCACTTGCAACTGCTGTTGCGGTACCTGCTGTTGGAACCCTTGCATCCCTTGCAAACCTTGCAGACCTTGCAAACCTTGGAGACCTGTTTGAGCTGCCTTAAGCTGCATCATCATCACCTTCTCTTTCAGCTTTTTCTGTTTCACTTCAATTTCGTCGCTACAGTATTTTGCATAAGTCAAGACCTCATCGATCGGTTTCGACTGCCAACAAATCAAATGCGACTTTATCATTTGGCTTATCTCTGGCCTCAGCCCTTCCACAAATCTGAAAACAAAATGGAGCATGTCCTTGGCCTCTATTGTTTCCGTGCCACTGTAATTCTTGAACGCCTTCAACAACCTCTCATAGTAACTATGAATTGATTCTTTAGTCTCTTGGGCAGTTCGGTCAATCTTCTGCCAATCCACATTCTTCGCGGGTACCTTCGTTTTCAAATGCTCAATCACCTTATAGTACAAGCTCATCACCATAGGTGATGGTGCGCCCGTTTCCCTGTGTCTCTCCGGTTCACTTGTCGGCCAACCTACAGCTCTTTTGCAATCCTCCCACAAATCTGCCGGAACCACAATCTCAAACAGAGTATTCAGGTCTTCCCAGAGACATTTTGCAAGCTTCACAAACCTATCAGTCTGCTGGTACCATTCAATTGGCTTCTCTCTGAGTTTAGGAAAATCGTCCGTAAAAGACTGAATGTCGCTTCTGTGCCATGGTACATGTACTAATTTTCCTCCTGCTGTCTCCCTCATTGGTAACATTGTTACTGTATCACCACTCTGCGGTCTTTTCTCATTGTGCTCTGTAGCACTGTCCCTCCTCTTATCCTTCCTCTTTACCCACCTGCTTTCCCATTTGTCTAAGCACCTCCACACTTGTGCACTCTGCAGCAATTCTCTAAGGTGTGTCTTCATGCCTGCTGACCTCATGTGTTCAAAATCTGTGGTCCCAAAATCTAACCTGTAGCTCCTGCTCAAGTGTTTTGTCTTGTCTATGTCAACCCCGTTTCTGTCAGCTGCTTCTTGCAGACTCTTATGTATCTTGTTCACTTCCTTCGTAATCCTGGGACATAGATACCTCAGCTCTTCTTCCGTGTAGGACTCTAACCTGTTCACACCCATAGTCCCTTCCACCAATTCTTGTGCTTCCATGTTCAACCTAACCCTATTCATGTAGTCTTCTCCTTTCCCGCTAGCTGGACTTTGTGTGGAATTCAGACTGTTGAACCACTGTGTCAGCTGTTGCGCATTCAACCCCATCAGCGTAGAATTCACATCGACTGCCATTGATGGCTGCGGCAACTTTTCAGTGTTCGATGTGAGGGGTATTATCAGTGGGGGGCTCGACCTCACCAGTGTTGACTGAGCACATACGGGACTAAACTCCATCAAGGATCCAGACCCAGTTGGCTGAGCCGGTATCGGAGTTATCCCTGGAGTGTTTTCTATGCACCTTCTGTCTGTCCCATTCTGCAGCATTGATCCCTGACTGTTCAGACCCGTATTAGGCTGACTATACAGAGGTACCACTGGACCTACAGTAATGGGCAACGATATCGCATCTGGGTTCTGTCCATTCCCCATGTTCTGAGTCATGTTCATTCCCACACCATGGGACATCATTGCCGGCATGCCCATCTGGCTTCCCGCCATTTGAACATGTGCGTTTCCTCCCTGCATCTGCTTTTGAGGCATCATAAACTGAGTTGAGTCAGCTTGTGCCATTGTTGGGTTGTAACCATTCTGTACTCCCCTTACTGTTGGATCTAGAATCATTCCTGCACTGTTGTCACTGTTGTAGTACCCTGGCATCTGCGGCTGATAATTTTCTGCTGGTTTCAACACGGGCACATCTGGATATATTCTCCTAACTTGCGGTATCTGCGGGGTGAGCAGCAGGCTCGGGTCCTTAGATCCCGATGATGCTCCTGAACTCTGGGTTTCATTGATCTGTATCGGTGCTGGAGGGGCAGAACTGGTACTTGGACCTTGTCCATTCTCTGCATAAGGCGGTGGACGGTCGTTCAGCAATTGCATTATCAACTCCTCATCCTCTAACTCCTCTTCTCTTCTGAACTTTTCCTCGTCCTCTCTATCCTTAGAACACTTTCTGTCTGTCTTACAGGTAGCTTTCTTACCTGTCTCTTCTCCTTCCTTAGTAATTGCGGGGAACAATTTTATCCCCTGCAATACATCTGATCTCCACACCTTCTGTGCATTATCCCATCTAGCATCCGCTAGTGTCTTTTCTACCTTCCTCATTCTGGTCTCGAATTTCTTTTGCTGTTGCTGTCTGGCCATTAGTTCCCAAATTGCTAGAGTCTCAAACTGTGCCGGCCTTGGAGGCACCTTCATGTCGTACATCGTGAATCTCAAATTCTCTAAAATCTTTATATTGAATGTCCCATATATCGGGAACGCTACGCTCCCATGTTTCTCTGTCAACTTGTGCCATTGTTTTAGCCAAAGACACGGAGCTACCCCCTTTTCTTCCATTACAATGTAAGCTGGTGTACCCTCCGGCGGCGTCTCCTCTCCTACGTTCGCTTTAATGTAAGACTCCCCCTTCATTGCGCTCCTAAATGCTTTAAAGAATTTCATTTTATCGTCTTTGATTTTACAAAGTATATAACCAATATTTAACTTCAATTCCACAAAACTTTAATCAATAGGTAACTTTAATTGCACAAATTTGTAATCAATAGGTGACTTTAATTCCCGGAATACTCTTCACCTGCCTTTCCCCTTCCAATCGAGTCCCACGGACTGCGTCCAATCCGTGCGCGACCCGTCTCACCCACCAACCTATCCCAGCGCGGCTCTTAGTGACGTCACACTCACACACTGCGGCTGACAAAGCCTCGCGGCTAGTCCTCCTTCACTCCCCTCTTTTCGTAACAACTTTTTGCATATATTGCGAGCTACCAAAAAATAAAACAGATCTGTCGGTTTACTACAGGAAGGGTAACACAGTCGCTTCAGGACCTTAGGGACTTTTCACCAACCGTGACCACTATTCGATCTCTTTCACCAGCCTCGGCCGCTATTCGGTCTTTCTCAGTCCCCACATTCGCAAGCAAATCTGACCCGCAGACCTACTCTCAACTTGTCAATGATCTGTTCTAGTGCACTTAGAATCTTGTCAAAGCCCGAAGTCGAAGTTCCTTTCACTCCTTAACACACGTACCGACTCGTTGACCACGCCCGATCAACCTACTAAACCGCCCAGACCACAACATGGATCAACATACTCCGGAGTCTCTTGACCTCGCAGGGCCCGTCTCAACAACAACAACCACGTGGACCTTTTTATGCACAAAGTGCCACACGCACATGAAGTTCGACGACTTCCCTACTCTCACACTCGGAGCCGCACCTCCGCTAACTCTATGAAGTTCGACGACTTCTCTACTTCTACACTCGGAGTCGCACCTCCGCTATCCTTAAAAGAAAACCCTCACAACCTTTTCACACACCCTGCGGCAATAAGCTGTGCAAGCGCAAAACCCTAACTCCACTCATACCATCACTAGTACCGCCAGCGCTGATTCCACATCTCCGTTCTCTTCATTCGCAAGCTCCGAGATCCCGGGAAAGTCGCGGTGGACCTAGCCCATCATCATCTTGTCAATCGTTTTATCCAAGAAAAATCTAATTCAACCTTTCGAGTGGGGTCTCAAAATGCGTAACCCTTAATTCGACACCATGTACTTTAGGAGTACAGGGTCCCAAAAGACGAAACCGTCCTCTGCTACCATCGACTGATAGAGCGGAACGTGGTAACAAATTTACCCACGTTTGGACGCTCTTTAGGCCGATGAATCTTTTGACTTTGTGGGAACTCTCTGTACTCTTAATCGATCGATCTCATCAAAATCAATAATCAATAACGAACATAAGCAACACCTTGAACAACATAACACTTAACAATTAATCCAGAATACATTTCGGCGAACCCTGACCTTTCAGTCAGGAATAACCACACCAGTTTAATGCAAAGTTAGTGAATTTATTTCCCTATATTAACAAAGCTAGCACAATGTAAATGTGTCTCAACACCAAATGATAAACATAAATGAACATTAATAGCTGTCCATATCGTCGAAACAAGTGTAATCTATGAAGCATTTGAATCACAAGGCATTCGATAATGGCAATGCAAAGCACTAATACGATAATCTGTAATGAACTAATTGCGTACATTTAGTCAGCATAACAAGATCTCAAATTGCATCGTGCAACATATGGAATCCTCGTCTAACCTCAAATTAGCATCGGCATGTTGGACTTCATGCAAAAACAATTTAGCAACATTAATTTAGAAAACTCCTAGCTAGGGCTCTTACCAAAATCAGCAGTTGGTTACCTAAAAGAAACACAATGCAATTTTACAATTTCCTTTCATATTTACCAATTACGATCAGCATACAAGGAAGTCTTCGTCTCACAGGTACCGTTCTTCGGTCATCATGGGTACCGTTTCTCGATCAGCATGGGACGGGACAAATGGGACAGGGGTGAACGGGGCAATTGCCTCACGGCGGCAAGGTAAAATTATTTCTTCATGCAAAGGGATCAATCAAAGTTACAGTCTCTAGGGCAAGAATCATTTAAAGTCTCTTTCTCTCGATTAGAGAAAACATCAAAGTCTCTCAAAATGGCGTCGCAGCAAAGTGGGCCATAATAGCTACGAAGGCTGCAAAATGGCGGGTATCGAGCTGGTAATGGCTACTTTCTCCTCGTGCACCTGGGTTTTATAGCCAACAGTTCAAGTACTGTAGGGTCTCCATTGGTGGGTTCATAGGTTAGCTTCAAATTGACCAATCAAACACGACAGTTCTCAAGCTTTTACTTAAGCATACATTATCCTTGGAGATGGGTACGCAAGTTGCAACATTGTCTCCTAATTAGCTTACTCTCAGAGCCTCCATTGTCCGCACCTGCAAGTCGACCTTGAATTAAAGAGAAAATATGCCAGGCTGGCACCAACTTTAAGATAAGCATGTGAACAGTTTCTGTGGAAAAGTACAGCTTCAAGCTAAAATACACGTTTAATAGCACAGTGGAAAAATACGAGCATCTAAACCGTGAGACCAGGCAACTAGGCCAAAGCCTCTGCTAAAGTAATGCTAAGCTAAAACATTTTAAACAAGCAAATCGTAGCACACGTTTATGATTATGTCGGATTAGTGCAATTCCAATTCACCACGTTATATAAAGCACGCGTATAAATGATGGCAAACTACTCTGAGGGCACATTTTGTCCCCGTACAATCTTTATTAATTCGGTTAATGTCACACATAATTATTTCAGCACTACGTTTAAGCGTTAATAAATCAAAACCTTCATTTTCTGCTTCATCAGGGGTCCATGGGATCCAGTAATGATAAAGTCGGGGTCCACAGATGTCTAAAGGTTGGGAACCACTGATCTATACCATTCCATCACCTGTTCACCTGTAACAGAAAAATCTTTGAATTTTGACTCAGTGAAGTAGTATTGGTAACATGGTCATGTTCTGTTTAGTTCCTACACAGCCTTTAATGATATATTGCAAGAGTAGGAGTCACAAACGTCTCGTAACTATGAAAGGTATTCATAAGATACCCACCTGAAATGGAAATAAGCCTTGCCTCATAGGGGAAAGAATGAACATTCCGACACTCTAGGAAACCCCTGTTAAAAATGGCAAATGACAAACTCTGATAAATATCTTCATAGAAAAAAGCCCTCACTCCTTAGCATAGTACATCACATTCCATGTCACACCTTCCACCTTTTCAACATCGGTATTAATCGCCATAACACGCTGAAGTGCAACATATCCAGCATCTATTTTTCCAGTATGCCATCCAAAGTACATGCAAAATGCACTGCTCTCTGGATAGTCAATGCACAAAGTCTCGAATTGAAAAAGTAGGATAAGATCCATTGTATCCCTCCAAAATGTATGGAACCTCCAGTCAGAACCTTCTGACTGCCTGCAAGATCACGTACAAGGAATCCGATCTGTACAACCTCCCCAAGAGCCCTCTCCTTGGGCCCGTCACAGAAAATATCGGCGACTTCTTCACTCTACTGAAATTCCGGGGGCTTCCGTGCCGTAAGCATAAATGTACCACAACGACAAGAAGTACTGGTTATTGCTGAATATCTCAGGATGCCGACATTAAAAGCCAGATGTGTTAGCAAAAATATACCAAAGGGAAGTTTGGTGCAGAGCACTCTTACCACACCAGACAGGAACATTCCTGAAACTTCTCTTTTCCTCGGAATGGCAGTAAAGTAGGAATAATCTGCCCCACAAATGAGGGCGAAGTATCTTTTATAGCCATTCCAGTTCCAGTGGGTTTGAGCTATTAGACCACAGGGGTGCCAGTCAGATGCTTGCTAATCATCATGGGAGCTATAGTTCTGTTTCTCCCGTTTTCTCACTTTAAGGTTACAGCTGATAACCCTAACTATGTTGGATGCACCTTCTCCTCCCTTGTGGTACCCGCTGCCCTGATAGTGACTGGAACAGGTTGATGACCCTCCTTATTCTTGAATTTGTATCTTGGATATCATTAGTGGGCGGGGTAAGTGGACACCTAATAGTGTACCCAGTGTTCTGATATAGGTATTGCGTTCTGTTTGTAACACAGATTTTCAAAATTAAAACAGTCAGTTCAGCTGCTGTGCTGAAAGTTTTAGGGTAATTTGTCAAGAGGGGGCAGAGAAAAAGGGGGGGTCCCAAAACGCTTTTTCCCCATGCAATTTCCATAGTGATTTTTAGACACAACTACAGCCCAAACCTCTGGACGGAATTGCACCAAATTTGGCAGGAAAATACTTATTGGTCCAGAAAGCGCCTTTTTTGTTATTTGGTGTAAATATGTTCAGTGGTTTTGAAGTAAATAAAGGAAAAACAAATTTATAAATCTACGGACGCGGAGGCTCCGCAGATCCCAGAGATCTCATGCTGACATCTGATTAGTTGCCAACACTTCAACTAGGAAATGTTGGCAGCCATACCTTAACTCCTTAGCTCCCTTGGTGCTGGGGTCCCCCAGGAACTCCGGAAGGGCAAAAAAGCATTTTTTTTAATTGTTCACCAAAAATCGGCGAGAATTCACAAATCATGTGAAAATTTTGAAAAAACTAGTGCGGTTTCCCTCAACTGTTTTTTTTTTAAGCCCCCTGGTGGGCCAAGTCCCGAGGGCATGCATATGTATATTTCAAATAGAGGGCGTGCACGCAGGCCCCCTTTGTGCACTTCACAGTGCCCCGGTGACCATCACCTCCCTCGGGATTGTTACTTAAATAGGAGGGTGGCCACTCTGATTAACCCCTCATTGCCCCTTGAGGGCCGCAGGGACCACCACATCCCTGGGGCCATAAATATACAAAAAAGAGGGGATTGGGCCACACACCCACCCCCCAAGGCCAAATTCGGCTCTGGGGACCATCACCTCCATGGGGCATGGCCACTATATCAAGGGCGGGTGTCCGCGCAGCCCACTTCCAGGGCTGTTTACAGTGCAAGGACCACAACCTCCCCAGGGCCATCCCTGTGCAAACGAAAGGAGTGAGGCCATGTGGCCCCCCCCTCCTGGAGTCACTAATGGCCCTGGGGACCACCACCACCCAAGGCTGGCTCGCTATCTCCCAAGGTGCACACCCTTGGGAGTGATGACGCAGAAACGAAGGTTTTACATTTATTAGCGCATAAACGTAGGGCCGCAATAATCAAGTGTGACTTTAACCGAACTAATAAAGATTGTACGGGGACAAATGTGCCCTCAGAGTAGTTCGCCAACATTTATAAGCGTGCTTTATATAACGTGATGTATTAGAATTGTACTAATCTGACATAACCGTAAACGTGTGCCGTGATTTGCTTGTTTGAAATGTTTTAACTTAGCATAACTTTAGTGGAGGCTTTGGCCTAGTTGCCTTGTCCCACGGTTTAGATGCTCGTGTTTTTCTAATGTGCTAATAAAACGTGTATTCTTGCTTGAAGCTGTACTTTTCCAGTGAGATCGGTTCACATGCTTATCTTTAAGGTTTCGTGCCAGCCTGGCATCTTCTTCTTTGCTCCAAGGTCAATCTGAAGGTGCAGACAATGGAAGCTCTGAAAGTGAGTTAATTGGTAAAATATGTTGCAACTTACGTTCCCGACTCCAAGGATAATGTATGCCTAGGTAGAAGCTTGTGAATTGTTGTTTTTGATTGGACAATTTGAAGCCAACCTATGAACCCTCCAATGGAAGACCCTACTGGATTTGAACAGTTGTTTATAAAAACCTGGTGCACAAGAAGAAAGCAGCCATTAGCCATTAGCTATTACCCATTGCACCCATCGAGGACATTGCAGACATTATGGTCCATCTTGCCGACCTCGTCATTTTGCCATCTTCTACGATGCCAATTGATGTTCGACGCCATTTTGAATGAGACTTTGATGCTTTCTCTAATCGAGAGAAAGAGACTTTAAGTAATTCTCGCCCTAGAGACTTTAACTTCGATTTGCCCCTTTGCATAAAGTAGTAGTTTTGTCCTTTTATCTTGCCGCTGTGAGGCAATTGCCCCGTCCACCCTGCCCCTTTGCCCCCGTCCCATGCTGATCGAAACCGGTACCTGTGAGACGAAGACTTCCTTGAATGCTGATTGAATTTGGTAAATATGAAAGGAAAATGTACAATTGCATTGTGTTTCTTTTTAGGTAACCAACTGCTGAATTTTGATAAGAGCCCTAGTTAGGAGTTTTCCAAATTAATGTTGCTAAATTGTTTTTGCATGAAGTCCCACATGCAGATGTTAATTTGAGGTTAGATGAGGATTCATTTGTTGCACGATGCAATTTGAGACCTTGTTATGCTGACTAATGTATGCAATTAGCCCATTACAGATTATAGTTTTAGTGGTTTGCGTTGCTATCATCGAATGCATTGTTATTCAAATGCTGCATGGATTGCATCTTTTCCGCCGTTATGGACAGCTATTAATGTTCATTTACATATATCATTTGGTGTTGAGACACATTTATATCGTGCTAGCTTTGTTAATATAGGGAAATAAATTCATTAACTTTGAATAAACTGGTGTGGTTATTCATGGCCGGAAGGTCATGGTTCGCCGAAATGTTTTCTGGATTAATTGTGAAGTGTTATGTTGATCAGGGCATTGCTTATGTTCGTTATTGATTATTGATTTGATTAAATTGACTAATCTCGGGTGAAGAGAGCCCCACTTGGTCAAAAGATTCATCGACCCAAGAGCGTCCAAATACAGGCAATTTATTAGGACGTAACGCTCTATCAGTAGATGGTAGCAGAGGACGGTTTCGCCCTTTGGGACCCCACTCGAGAGGTATATGGTGTTGAATTAGATTTTTCTTGGGTAAAACAAATTGAGAGAATGATGATGCCCTCTGTCCCCCGCGACTTTCCCGGGATCTCGGAGCTTGCGAATGGAGAGAATGGAGGTGTGAAATCGGCGTTGGCGGTACTAGTGACGGTATGAGTGAAGTCAGGGTTTTGCGCTTGCACAGCTTATTGCCGCAGATTGTTTGAAAAGGTTGCGAGGATTTTAGAGAATAGCGGAGGTGCGACTCCGAGTGTGAGAGTAGGGAAGTCGTCGAACTTCATGTGCATGTGGCGCTTTGTGCAGAAAAAGGTCCACATGGTTGTTGTTGTTGAGACGGGCCCTGCGAGGTCAAGAGACTCCGGAGTATGTTGAAAAGTGTATGAGACACTTGTTTTATGTTGTGGTCTGGTCGGTTTAATAGGTTGACCGGGCGTGGTCAACGAGTCGGTACGTGTGTTAAGGGAGTGAAAGAAAACTTCGACTTCGGGCTTTGACAAATTCTAAGTGCACTAGAATAGATCACTGACAAGTTGAGAGCAGAGTCTGCGGGTCAGATTTGCTTGCGAAAGTGGGGACCGAGAAAGATGGAATAACTGCCGAGGCTAGTGAAAAATCCCTAAGGTCCTGAAGCGATTGTGTTACCCTTCCTGTAGTAAACCGACAGATCTGTTTTATTATTATTTGGTTGCTCGCGATACATGCCAGAAGTTGTTACGAGAGGAGCTGAGTGAAGGAGGACTAGCCACGAGGCTTTGTCAGCCGCAGAGTGTGTGAGTGTGACGTCACTAGGAGCCGCGCTGGGATAGGTTGGTTGCAGAGAAGGGTCTCGCACGGATTGGACGCAGTCCGTGGGGCTCGATTGGAAGGGGAAAGGCAAGCGAAGAGTATTCCGGGAATTAAAGTCACTTATTGATTACAAATTTTGTGAAATAAAAGACGAGAAAATGAAATTTTTGAAAGCATTAAAGAGTGCGATGAAGGGGGAGTCTTACATTAAAGCGAGCGTAGGAGAGGAGACGCCACCCGAAGGTACACCAGCTTACATTGTAATGGAGGAAAGGGGGGTAGCTCCGTGCCTTTGGCTAAAGCAATGGCACAAGCTGACAGAGAGACATGGGAGCGTAGCGTTCCCGATCCATGGGACATTTAATATAAGGATCCTAGAGAATTTGAGATTCACGATGTACGACATGAAGGTACCTCCAAGGCCAGCACAGTTTGAGGCTCTAGCGATTTGGGAACTAATGGCTAGACAGAAACAGCAAAAGAAGTTCGAGACCAGGATAAGAAAGGTAGAAAAGACACTAGCGGACGCTAGGTGGGATAATGCACAGAAGGTGTGGAGGTCAGATATATTGCAGGGGATAAAATTGTTTCCCGCAATTGCTAAGGAAGAAGAAGCGACAGGCAAGAAAGCTACCTGTAAGACAAACAGGAGGTGTTCCAAAGATAGAGAGGACGAGGAAAAGTTAAGGAGAGAAGAAGAGTCAGAGGATGAGGAGTTCATCATGCAATTGCTGAACGACCGTCCACCACCTTATGTAGAGAGTGAACAAGGTCCAAGTACCAGTTCTGCCCCTCCGGCACCGGTACAGAATAATGAAACTCCGAGTTCAGAAACGCCATCGGGATCTAAGGACCTGAGTTTACTGTTCACCCCGCAGATACCGCAGGTTAGGAGAATATATCCAGATGTGCCTATATTGAAAACAGCAGAAAATTATCAGCCGCAGGTCCCAAGGTACTACAGCAGTGACAACAGTACGGGAATGATTCTAGATCCAACCGTAATGGGAGTACAGAATGGTCGCAACCCAACATTGGCACAAGCTGAATCAACCCAGTTTTTGATGCCTCAAAAGCAGATGCAAGGGGGAACCGCACATGCTCAGATGACGGGGAGTCAGACGGGCATGCCGGCAATGATGACCCATAGTGTGGGAATGAACATGCCTCAGAACCTGGGGAATGGACAGAACCCAGATGCAATATCCCTACCCATTACTGTAGGTCCACCGGTACCTTTGTACATTCAGCCTAACTCAGGTATGAGCGGTCAAGGATCAGTGGTGCAGAATGGGACGGAAAGGAGGTGCATAGAAAACACTCCAGAGACAACTCCGATAGCGGCTCAGCCAACTGGATCTGGGTCCTTGATGGAGTTTAGTCCCATATGTGCTCAGTCAACAATGGTGAGGTCGAGTCCCCCACTGATGATACCGCTATCATCGAACACTGAAAAGTTGCCGCAACCATCAATGGCAGTCGATGTGAGTGCTACACTGATGGGGTTGAATGCGCAACAGCTAACACAGTGGTTCAACAGTCTGAATTCCACACAAAGCTCAGCCAGTGGGAAGGGAGAAGACTACCTGAATAGGGTAAGGTTGAACATGGAAGCAGAAGAATTGGTGGAAGGGACTATGGGTTTGAATAGGTTAGAGTCCTACTCGGAAGAAGAGCTGAGGTATCTATGTCCCAGGATTACGAAAGAAGTGAACAAGGTACATAGAAGGTTGCAAGAAATAGCTGACAAAAACGGGGTTGAGATAGACAAGACAAAACACTTGAGCAGGAGCTATAGATTGGATTTCGGGACCACAGACTTTGAACACATGAGGTCAGCAGGCATGAAGACGCACCTTAGAGAATTGCTGCAGAGTGCACAAGTGTGGAGGTGCTTAGACAAATGGGAAAGCAGATGGGCAAAGAAAAAGGAAAAGAGGAAAGACAGTGTCCCAGAGCACAACGAGAAAAGATCACAGAGTAGTGATGCAATAACCATGTTACCAATGAGGGAGACAGCAGGGGGAAAATTAATACATGTACCGTGGCACAGAAGCGACATTCAGTCTTTTACGGATGATTTTCCCAAACTGAGAGAGAAACCGATTGAATGGTATCAACAGACTGATAGGTTTGTGAAGCTTGCAAAATGTCTTTGGGAAGACCTGAACACCCTCTTTGAGATTGTGGTTCCGGCAGATTTGTGGGAAGACTGCAAAAGGGCTGTAGGTTGGCCGACAAGTGAACCAGAGAGAGACAGGGATACGGGTGCACCATCACCTATGGTAATGAGCTTGTACTATAAGGTGATTGAGCATTTGAAGACGAAGGTTGCCGCGAAAAATGTGGATTGGCAGAAGATTGATCGAACTGCCCAAGAGGCTAAAGAGTCGATTCATGGTTACTATGAGAGGTTGTTGAAGGCGTTCAAGAATTACAGTGGCACAGAAACAATAGAGGCGAAGGACATGCTACATTTTGTGTTTAGATTCGTGGAAGGGCTGAGACCAGAGATAAGTCAGATGATAAAGACGCATTTGATTTGTTGGCAGTCGAAACCTATTGATGAGGTGTTGAATTATGCGAAATACTGTAGCGACGAAATTGAAGTGAAACAGAAAAGGTTGAAAGAGAAAGTGATGGTGATGCAACTTAAAGCAGCTCAGACAGGGTTGCAAGGGTTCCCACAGCAGATACCGCAGCCGCAGGGAAACATGGTGTTTCAGCCACAGGCGAGAGGCAGAGGCAGAGGAGGCTTTGGGAGTAATGGTCCAGATTTGAACACTGTTGCGATTTCGAATGGTGTGCAGGCAATGAAAAGGGTGATGCCGTGTCAAGTGTGCGGAATCGTCGGGCATTGGAAACGCGAGTGCCCGATGGTGGTGCAGGAAGGTGCAGGTGTTGGTCAGCAAAACAATGATGTCAATGCATTCCAGACAATGAGGGGACCGAAAATGAGAGGTCCAAACCCAAATTTTCAGACCATAAATCAGCTGCAGGGATTACAGCCCATGCAGCAGATGCAGATGCCCCGTATGCAGATGACGCAAATGCAGCCAATGCAACAGCAGTTTCCTATGGTACCTAATCAGCAAATGCAAATACCCTTGGCACCAGTGAGTCAGCAGCAAGTGATGGTTCCTCCACAGGTCTCGGGTCAGGTGATGAGTACAAATGGCACAGTACAACAGTTCCCACTACACAGTGAGAATGGAATAAACAATGTATGGGAGAGTGAAAGTTCAGATGAGGAGGGAAATTGTGTGCTTGCAGCATCCTTGGAAGTTGATCAAAAGGGTCCATATGTGGAGGGAAGAGTTATGGGCCATCGTGTTTCATTCTTGGTTGACACAGGAGCCACACGTTCAACTGTTAGGAGCCTTGAAGTACCAAATTTGCCACTCTCAGGGAGAACAGTTCAAGTAGTGGGAGTAGCAAACAGGCACCTGACGAACCCAATCACAGATCCAGTACAAGTCAGAATTGGTAACTATCAAGGGTTACAAAATTTTGTGGTATGTGACTCAAGCCCGATAGCACTGTTAGGGAGAGACCTATTGTGCAAATTGGGATGTTCGATTATGTGTTCGAACGATGGAATTAGAATTCAGACGAGCAGTGATGGGGAAGAAGAGGACAGTGTAGAAGGGAATGAGATGGAAACTGTCGATGAAGAATATCCTCTGATTAACCTTTTTCCGATGATAACTGAAGCAGATATTCCAGCTGAATTACGGGAAACAGTCGGAAAGGAAGTGTGGGATATGACAGGAAAAGAGGTGGGATTGATGAAAGGAGTGGAACCAGTGAAAGTGACCGTAAAACCCAATGTAACCTTTCCCCAGACCCCACAATACCACATGGCACAAGACACCCTCATGAAAGTCGCCCAACTCATTGACGAGTTTGTAAAACAGGCAGTATTGAAAGAAGTATTAAGCAGTCCATGTAATTCACCAATCATGGGACTAATAAAGCCGAGTGGAAAGGTCCGAATTGTGCAGGACTTGAGGAAAATAAATGACATCATAATTAAATGCTGCCCTGTAGTACCGAATCCAGCTGTGATAATGTTTCAAGTCCCTTGCGATGCCGAGTGGTTCTCAGTCATCGACTTGTCACAAGCATTCTTTTCGGTGCCTCTTCATGAGGACAGCCAATTTCTCTTTTGTTTCAAATTCTTAGACAGAGTTTACAGTTGGTGTCGAATTCCTCAAGGGTTTTCTGAGTCACTGTCAATTTTCAATCAGATTCTAAAGAAAGACTTGGAAGCGTTAGAATTGCCATTCGAGTCAACCCTAGTACAGTACATTGATGACTTACTGATTGCATCTAAGACAGAAAGTGGCTGCACAGCCGACACCATTGCTCTACTGAACCATTTGGGAAGGAATGGACACAAGGTGTCTCCTTCAAAGTTGCAGTTCTGTCAGAAGAAAGTGAAATACTTGGGTCATCAAATAGAGAAAGGGTCACGGAGAATAATGAAGGAAAGAATAACAAGTGTACTTCAAATGAGTCCACCAAAGACGAGGAGGGAGGTGAGGAAGTTTTTGGGGATGGTGAGCTACTGTCGCCAGTGGATTCCCAACTTCTCAACTCTAGCAAAGCCTTTACTGAAACTGACCCAGAAGGATGCCTTGGATGAAATTGAGCTGAAAGGAGATGAGATGGATGCTTTTATTGAATTTAAAGAATGCATGTGCAGGGCTCCAGCTTTAGGTATGCCTGATTACACAAAGCCTTTCACATTGTTTTGTCATGAACGTGATGCATGTTCTTTGTCTGTCTTGACCCAAGCCCATGGTGGTATAAACAGACCAGTAGCGTATTTTTCAACTACTTTTATATCCGGTCGCAGCAGCACTGCCAGGATGTTTGCGCGCCGTAGCAGCAGTTGGTATCAGCCTCACTCAGAGTGAAGGAATAGTGATGGGACACCCATTAACAGTCATGGTCCCTCACTCAGTTGAGATACTTTTGACCCGCTCCCGAACGCAACACATGACTGGAGCAAGACTCACAAGGTATGAAACAATAATTCTGGGCTCACCGAATGTGCAGCTGAAAAGGTGCACTACGTTGAATCCAGCAACCTTGCTTCCCAGTGAAAATGCTGAAATTGAGAACGCTGAAGACGTCGAGCACGACTGCCTTCAGGTGACTGAATTTTGCACAAAACCCCGACCTGACATTAAGGATACTAAGCTTGATGAAAATGACCAAATTGTTTTTGTTGATGGGTCATGTTTAAGAGATGCATTGGGAATATTGAAAGCAGGATATGCTGTATGTACTGTAACAGGTGTCTTGGAAGCGTCTTGGCTTCAAGGAGTCTATTCCACACAAGTAGCAGAGCTTGTAGCCCTTACAAGAGCATGCCAACTGTCTACATTGATGAAGGTTACCATTTACACTGACAGTCAGTACGGGTTTGGAATTGTGCACGACTTTGGGCAACTATGGTCACAGAGAGGTTTCCTGACCTCTTCAGGGTCCCCAGTGAAAAACGGGGAGAGAATAAGGGAATTGTTACACGCCATTCAGATGCCAGCCGAAATTGCAGTGGTAAAGTGTAGTGCTCATACAAAAGGACAGGACTATGTTTCCCTGGGAAATGCATATGCGGATCAGGTCGCAAGATTTTGTGCCTTGAACTGTATATTGCTCAGGGATGAATGGAATTTGATAAATGAGCCAGAGCTCGAACCAGCTGAAGCATTTGCCTTGAAGGTTGTGGATACAATGGATGAACTAAAAGCATTACAGAATAGCGTCAGGGAGGATGAAAGAGCTTCCTGGATTAAGTCACAATGTACAAGGAGACCAGATGAGTTATGGGTTTCAAATGAAGGAAAATTTGTTTTACCAAATAGTCTCTTATCGCAGCTAGCGCGGTTCTATCATGGGCAGGCTCACCTAGGGAGAGATGCCATGATAAGATTGTTCAAAACTGATTGGTTTAACCCCAGATTCCGTCAAGTTGCAGAAGCAGTTTGCCATCGTTGTGTCATTTGTCAACAGATGAACCCAGGAAAGGGAACGTTGTGAACGTGAGCCACATTGGCAGGGCGGGTGGCCCGTTCAGCAGAATGCAGATGGACTTTATTGAGATGCCTGTGCATGGAGGTCTGAAGTATGTGTTGGTGATTGTGTGCATTTTTAGTCACTGGATTGAAGCATACCCCACACGTAGAAATGACAGCCTTACAGTTGCAAAACTATTGTTGAGGGAGTTGATACCACGTTTCGGATTCCCGATCTCTTTAGAATCAGATAGAGGAAGTCACTTCAATAACGAGGTGATAAAGTTACTTTGCGCAGCGCTGAACATTGAGCAAAAACTGCATTGTAGCTATCGCCCTGAAGCCTCAGGACTGGTGGAACAAATGAATGGTACACTGAAATCAAGAATGGCGAAAATATGTGCATCGACAAATTTGAAATGGCCTGACGCATTGCCTTTGGTGTTAATGTCAATGAGAAACACCCCTGACAGAAAGACTGGATTGTCTCCGCACGAAATTCTCATGGGCAGGGCCATGAGACTTCCTGCAGTTCCCGCGAACGCGCTTTTGAATATTACAGATGATATGGTGTTAGACTACTGCAAAGGTCTGGCTGACGTGGTTCGCTCTTTCTCTCACCAGGTGGAAGCAACCACCTTGTCACCGATCCAAGGTCCAGGACACACACTGAAAGCAGGTGACTGGGTCGTGATAAAGAAGCACGTGAGGAAGTCGTGTCTGGAACCCCGTTGGAAAGGCCCTTTCCAAGTGATCCTGACGACCACTACCGCTGTGAAGTGTGCGGGAGTTCCCAACTGGATCCACGCCAGTCATACAAAGAAAGTGTTGTGTCCCACAGATGAGGAAGTTGAAGCGCTAAAACTGCCAGTACCTGATAACAAAGTGCCGAGCGCTGAGACAGAGCAAAACAGAACTAGAAGCGAACAGGCAGAAATAGAGGAGAGAGAAATATTCTCTGAGGACGAAACAACCGATTCACTTGGGGAAGACCAAGGAGAAACCTCAGACAGCGACGAAGCAGCTGAAAGTGACAAAGAGCCTGAAGAAAGTAACGGTGACAAAGGGCTCGAAAGAGGTGAAGAAGCAGGAGAGCCTCATCAGAGGAGGGCTTTCCCAGAAGCAGACGGTACAGAAAAAGAAAAGGAAAACCTGATTGACTCCCCAGAAGGAGGGGAAAAGGCGGAACAGAACGAAACTGTTCAAACTTCTTCAGAAGAGATCGCAGGTCCATCAAGTGGACACAGTGCAAAGAGAAGACCAAGTATATCACCAATAAAAGTAAGGACTAGAGAAACGTTGAACGACGGTGAAGGGCCAAGAGTGAAAGAGAAAAGAAAGGAAGTGTCTGTCGTGATACCAACATCAAGTGAAGAAAAAGACTTGGCCAAAGAGGAAAGTACCAGTGAGGCAGAATCAAAGAGAGATGCAAAATTGAAAAGGAAACGGATACCAAACAGGAGATATTCCGGTCCAGAATGGGCATATGTAGTCAATGACGATTGGACCGACGAATTTGTATCTCTTAGCCTCGAGAACGAAGAAGAAGAGATACCAATAGAAAAGAAAAGTTTTATGGACACTATTGACTGAAAAAAAAAAAAAAAGAAAAACTGATAAATGACATTGCTTGCTATGATCTAACGTGATACAACCAGCTAAGACATTGCTAAACCGGATGAGACATTTGCTAACTTGATAAGACTTTGATAACCTGATTGACTCTTAAACCCGATTTGAGACAACGTTGCTAACTGATAAGAGACTGAGTTATTGCCGAATTGAGACAAATGCTGCTAACCGATAAGTGACTGGGCTCCTGAAGAAAACTATGTGAACATTGCGCTCGTTCAGCTTTGTAACTAATTGCTAAATCGTTTCTTTTTAGTGCTTCTAGCTCTCTGATTCTATACAGATCATGACTAAGTACGCTACACAAAACAGTAGAGTGAAATATTGTAAATATGCGTGTATAGGCTTGATAACTGCATGTGTACTAATAATAATGGCAATAGTGCTTGCAACGCGTGGTAAGGGTGAGAATGAGAAAATTGATGCTTCTACTTCTGCTCCTGTTACTGTCACTGAACTAACCGCAGTGAAAAGACTAGAATTAGATGAGAGACACTTGCATGATAAGAAGGAACTTTCGTATAATGTTTTCTATCGCCTGCTAACAGAATATGTTGAGACTATGGATGCGAAAGATTGTTATGTGTGTACACAGATACCGACATCGGTAACGGAAGGGGTGACTTATCACCACATGCCTCTTACATATGGGATTACATGTAGTTTAGTAACTTCTAGATTTTATGGTCAAACTAATATACAGTATTTTTACTCAAATTATGATGTTACCTTTGCATATGTTCCTATAATAACGCAACTAAGCCAGATTGCTAAAGATTGGGATGCTAAAATAATGAGGGAATTTTTCGAGCCAATGCAACCTTTTGAAACAGCTCACGCTCATAGGGAAAACCTTACCTGCTCGCTCTCTGCAGTAGAAATAAGCTTCTTAGATCGCACAGATGATAGAAGGGCACAAATGAATGCGAAATTAGAAACAGAGCTAAATAAGAGGACTTCAGTAGATAATTATGCTTTTGCCGCAATAAAAACACAAGGAAAAATAGCTTTAGATGCTTGGCATGTAGGGAAATTTTGTATATATCGTGGTGAATCTTATTATGATAACATTTTCGTAGGAGCGAGTGAATGTAAACATACGTTTATCTTTAAGGCCAAATGGACATTCATGCTGAACGGACTTGACCCTGTCATACCTGGTGTATATTACATTTGTGGGCATAATGCCTATTATCGTCTTCCAAAGGGATGGTGGGGGAGATGTTATTTGGGTATAGTGTTCCCAAAGGTTTATCAACTGGATGACCTATCGGTGATTCCAAAGACGCCTGGATCTCATCGTATCCAGAAAAGAGAGACCGCAGCTGCTGTGGTAGGAGATATATTTGGAGCCATGATTCCTTCATTGGGAGTTGTGATGAATTCCATCAAAATAAGAAAGTTGTCTACTATAGTGGATAACATGTTGACAAAGTTTTCAGGTGCTATAATCCTGATGGATGCTGAACTTGCAGCAGAAAGAGCTATGACTCTTCAAAACAGGCTTGCCCTAGACATTCTTTTAGCAAAGGATGGCGGCGTTTGCAAAATGCTTGGTGCGCGTCACTGTTGCACGTATATACCAGACAACAGTGTGAAAATTAAAACAATGCTTGCAAATCTAACAAAAGAGAGTGCAGACTTGAAGGAATTGAAAGAACCAGGAGTTTGGGAGAAGGTTGGAAAGGGAGTTGCTTCAGTGGGAAATTGGCTTGGTGGCATTTGTAATGGAATATTACTAAAAATAATACAGGGAATACTAATAGTACTAATTTGCATCTTTGGGATTTGGGGAATAAAGAGGGGAATACTAATGATCATGGCAAGGATTAAAAGAAGGAAGGAGGAGAAAAAAATGAAAAGAATGACAGAAGAATACAAGGCAAGAACAAGGGGAACTAAAAGGCAAAGAGAACTGACAGAATTTTGATGGAATAAAATTTGTGGGAATGGTTTTGTGTGATGACAAGTAGTCATCAGAGGAGGGATTGATGACGCAGAAACGAAAGTTTTACATTTATTAGCGCATAAACGTAGTGCTGCAATAATCAAGTGTGACTTTAACCGAACTAATAAAGATTGTACGGGGACAAATGTGCCCTCAGAGTAGTTCGCCAACATTTATAAGCGTGCTTTATATAACGTGATGTATTAGAATTGTACTAATCTGACATAACCGTAAACGTGTGCCGTGATTTGCTTGTTTGAAATGTTTTAACTTAGCATAACTTTAGTGGAGGCTTCGGCCTAGTTGCCTTGTCCCACGGTTTAGATGCTCGTGTTTTTCTAATGTGCTAATAAAACGTGTATTCTTGCTTGAAGCTGTACTTTTCCAGTGAGATCGGTTCACATGCTTATCTTTAAGGTTTCGTGCCAGCCTGGCATCTTCTTCTTTGCTCCAAGGTCAATCTGCAGGTGCAGACAATGGAAGCTCTGAAAGTGAGTTAATTGGTAAAATATGTTGCAACTTACGTTCCCGACTCCAAGGATAATGTATGCCTAGGTAGAAGCTTGTGAATTGTTGTTTTTGATTGGACAATTTGAAGCCAACCTATGAACCCTCCAATGGAAGACCCTACTGGATTTGAACTGTTGTTTATAAAAACCTGGTGCACAAGAAGAAAGCAGCCATTAGCCATTAGCTATTACCCATTGCACCCATCGAGGACATTGCAGACATTATGGTCCATCTTGCCGACCTCGTCATTTTGCCATCTTCTACGATGCCAATTGATGTTCGACGCCATTTTGAATGAGACTTTGATGCTTTCTCTAATCGAGAGAAAGAGACTTTAAGTAATTCTCGCCCTAGAGACTTTAACTTCGATTTGCCCCTTTGCATAAAGTAGTAGTTTTGTCCTTTTATCTTGCCGCTGTGAGGAAATTGCCCCGTCCACCCTGCCCCTTTGCCCCCGTCCCATGCTGATCGAAACCGGTACCTGTGAGACGAAGACTTCCTTGAATGCTGATTGAATTTGGTAAATATGAAAGGAAAATGTACAATTGCATTGTGTTTCTTTTTAGGTAACCAACTGCTGAATTTTGATAAGAGCCCTAGTTAGGAGTTTTCCAAATTAATGTTGCTAAATTGTTTTTGCATGAAGTCCCACATGCAGATGTTAATTTGAGGTTAGATGAGGATTCATTTGTTGCACGATGCAATTTGAGACCTTGTTATGCTGACTAATGTATGCAATTAGCCCATTACAGATTATAGTTTTAGTGGTTTGCGTTGCTATCATCGAATGCATTGTTATTCAAATGCTGCATAGATTGCATCTTTTCCGCCGTTATGGACAGCTATTAATGTTCATTTACATATATCATTTGGTGTTGAGACACATTTATATCGTGCTAGCTTTGTTAATATAGGGAAATAAATTCATTAACTTTGAATAAACTGGTGTGGTTATTCATGGCCGGAAGGTCATGGTTCGCCGAAATGTTTTCTGGATTAATTGTGAAGTGTTATGTTGATCAGGGCATTGCTTATGTTCGTTATTGATTATTGATTTGATTAAATTGACTAATCTCGGGTGAAGAGAGCCCCACTTGGTCAAAAGATTCATCGACCCAAGAGCGTCCAAATACAGGCAATTTATTAGGACGGAACGCTCTATCAGGAGATAGCAGTTTGCTTTCACTTGGCAGGAGCTTTGACAGCTCCCAAACAAGTGAGAGCAAACTGTAAGACCGCTTACAGCAGGAGGGAGCAGGAAAATTGCCCTCGCTCTCTGGGAGTGGGCGTTTCGCCTGTTTACCTGCCCATTGTCTAGTGGGCAGGTAAATATATGAAAGGATTGCTCCCACATGCAGGGAGATGCATCTTTTGCAGTTTCCTGAGTGTGAGGGCAATGCCGGCTCCCTCATGAGGCAGGGAGCTGACAGGGACCACAGGGGCATTCAGACTCCTCTTGAAGTGACTGATGCAAAGGAGTGTGAGCAGCTCACAACCCAACAAAGAAGCACTTACATTCTTTAATTAAAAGGAAGTACTCTTGTTTAATGAAGATTCAACTCATTGTAGTCTTGTGGTCTTCTCCACAAGAAGATTCATGTTATTGCAAATTTTTATTTGAAGATGACCCACACCATGCTCCCCTAATTACGCCACATATTACATCATTCATGACATCTTCTATGGCATCATTCGTATTGATATCTCAGCACTTATACCATGCCATTGTGGACGTATCCTTTGCCCCATTGATGCCTAGAAGTCATTTGTGTGCCCCTCTGATTTTCATTATTCATGCTATACCCTTTCCTCATCCTTAACACACACCCTTTGCACTTCACACACCCTGGGATTTTGAATAAGTCCACGGTCACTAGTAATATGTGGCATTGCCACTAGCTTTCGTATTGTCCAGTGCTTGGCCACCCCTGAACCATCACAAGTTGAGGTTACTCGATGTCTGTGTGTACCTTCTTATACATGCATGTACAGAATTAGACAACACTGTTGCCTTTAAAGGACTGCATACGTTCTGCCCCAGTCTCCACCTAGATTTCTGAGCCTACAGTGATTACACTCTTGGTGTCCACATACATAGCTCTCTGCTGCACTGTTAGGTAAGTTTGAGTTATACAGATGTCTCTAAACAAGCTAGAATCACAAACACATGTCACGAAACAGTAATGAATGCGATGGCACAAGTGGCTACAAATAAACTACCAATGGCGCACTTTAGAAAGAAGACCTATCATAGTGTGAAGACAGCTCGGGCTTTCCCTTAGCCAGCTATCACGTAGCTCTGTACAGCAATAACCATTATTAATCAACACACTCACGCATACACTGAAACACATTGGACCACACACTGCGCATACCTCAAATACAGCAGAGATATGCATGTACAGCACTAACCATTAGGAACCAACACACACAAACATTGACTGAAGCACATTAGACCAAACACTGTGGACACCTCGAAGAATCAACACACACAAATGTGGATTGGAATACATTAGACTAAACACTGCACATAATTCGAACATAGCACTGATATGCATGGCCACTGGAATTAAGTGATTCTGCAGCATTTCCTGCATGATTATGGATTTGCTACATTCTTTATTATCTGCTGCAAAATCATGAAATGTGAACATATGGCCGGGATTCTTCTCCTGGAAAAGCAGCAACACACCTCCTGTACACCTCACTGTCCTTTGTGATCCCTGTAATCGTATTGGCAGTCCGCTCATGGAGGGACTGTACACTGAAAGTATTCCAGTTTAGAAATAAGGAGTATTCAAGGATCCCAGCCCCTCAGGACACATCCCACAGAGGGCGTAGTTGATGTCTTTGTGGTCGATGTTTATTCAGGGACTTAGTTAGGAATATAGTTAGAGAAAGGGGGTCACCCTGTTACTAATGGCTATATTGTATGCACCCCAGTCAATTAAGGTGCTACAGTAACGCCAGTCTCCACACTTTCTCCTACCATTCAGAACTTGCCAACGTTTGAGGAGCTGCTTAAAATGGTTGAATCACAAAAGAAAGTGATAGTGGGCCTCCTGGAAGAACTGAAGACACAGAGAGATTTAGGGAAGCATTCCCTCAGCTCTAGTTTCAGGCCTAGTTTGCCTACAGATGTAGCTGATAGAGGAATAGTCAGTTGCATGATCCAAGCAATCTTCGCTCAGTATTAATCATCAATACATGAATACGTGGCTTTAGGAGATTGAATCACCTTAATATGAACTCTGAAGTATTTATCTGTAAACCCCTCGACTCATAGGCTAGGGTATGTGGAGCACTCTCCACAACATTAGATACAACAAAAAACCCAAACGTTCTGGCAGGAGGCTTGCATTCCAAATAAAGAGCAACGTTTGACTTTAAAAAATGTTGAAGAAAAAGTCCCCTATCCCGATATTGCTACACTCCAACTCAAAGCCAAAGAAGGCTATGGTGGCACTCTGGGAATACAAAAAGAACATGCCAAACACTTGAGACTCAAAGTTAATGGCCGTGATCCATAAGGATCATTTCAGAATCCTCTATCAGACACATAGCCCATTCCAACAATGAATCGCAATGGCATTTTGCTGTAACATCTCATTTAATTTTACTCCTTATCTTTATCAAGTTGCAGTCTCTTTTTTTCAAGCCCCAGTTATAAAATCATTCACACATTCTTTATCTTTCCTGCTGTCTTCCTCTACTCCTTTTTTCTTGCTGCAGTTTTACTCAGTAAGTAACTTCTCATAAGCTCAGCTCCTGAATTTGGTTATCTACACAACTTCTCCTCCTGACCATGAGGGTGTTTTGATTTTTCTCATATTCAGACCCCAATTTTGTAGTTCTGCCTGAACGCAGCCATTGTTTTACTTTCCTATACTTTCCACTTTTTGACTGTTAGTTTACTTTCATATGTTTTTTTCTTGTCTGTTAAGTGCCCATTGTTTTTGCTTCACACCTTTTTCGCTTCTTTTGTGTTTAATTTTTAGGTTGAAACTTGCTTATGCTCTGTATTCTTGTGTTCTTATTTTCAGTCTGTTACAAGACAGGCTAATGTGGCTGAAAGTGTTAACAAACTTGAATCGAATATATGACCATTTCAAAATACTAGTAACACATTATCATGTAAATCGCTCTCTTATCTGCAGAGGGGACCTGAGAACCGTGCACAGTCATCAGTCATCCGACCTCCGAAAGCCCTACAAATCATATCAGTGGCACAATCTATGCTGCACAAATGACGATAACACCATAGGATAAGATAGCTGTCTACCCTTCCGTGGCATTGCATGTGTGTGTACCTGACAACATGTGACTGCCTGTGTCTTCTGGCTTTGTTGGTGTATGTGATTTTCTTTATCAGTTTGCCAGACCGAGCCTGCTAGAACATGTCTACCTAAGTGTAATCATGTCTGCCTTCCCCTGTGTTTGTGTAGTTGACAGTTTTTCTGGCCTCTGTGGTATATGCATGTACATTAAAATTTATGATAATGCATGTGCATGCACTTGTTTACTAATATGGGTCTGCAGGCGAGTGTTACCATGTTTACAGTGTTTGTGTGTGGTATCTACCAGTGTGCGCCTGTATGTGTGTATGTTTTTGTGTTTATGTATGCCTGCTAATTTTGGTGAATGTCTGTCAAAATGTGTATTTGTCAGTGTGTCTGCAGCTGTGCATGTACTATGTCTGTGTGTATTTGCATGTCTGTTCCAATGTGTGCCATCCATGCAGTGTGTGTTTAGGAGACAGAGCGATTACCTATGTTCAGTACGCGCATGTATGTGTGTGTGTGTTTGTGTGAGAGTCTATATATGTGTGCCTGGTTTTTGTGTGTCTGCCAAAGTTTCTGGCTGAGTGTGTTTTTGTCAGTTTGCATGTTTATGTAGGAGTATGTGCCTCAGCCTGTGTATCTTTTATATGTGTCTGCAAATTCATGTTTGTCTTCCATTGAGGATATATGTTTGCTGTTTGTATATTTGCTGTGTCTGCAATGTGCAAAGCCTATGAGGAAGCGATTGGAAACTGCAAATGTGACTGGTGGTATCCCTGCTAATTCATGCCTGGTATGGTAATTAACGATACTCATGCATGATGGCCATCACTGCTTACTCTCTTCAGTGGTCCCTAGTGCTTATCTTATGTGAAATGCTCGTTTTTGTGTAAGCTTCCTGCCAGGACCGTTATTTTGACTCTTACCTGAATCTCAATTACAGTTTACAGTGCCCGAGATAATCCGTACTGTATGTGTGTTTTTTTTAAACATCTTTATTTTATAATTTAAGAACAACAAACCAGTCAGGCATCATATAGTATTTATACAGATGTTTCCAGAGGGTACTTGTAGCAAGGGGAAAGCATGCAATATCTGAGACATCAAAAGCACAGCAAATTTAGTGGAGTATTGAGTGGGGAAGGACCCCAGGGCCACCACTTTACCGGTGTCCATGACACAGAGTATTCAGCCACAAGGGAGACAGTGCACCACAAAGTAAATATTGTGGACACATTGTTTGCATCAACACCTCCTAGCAAACACTCCGAGCCACTTATTCCAGGGTTCCAGCTTCTTCCGTTTCAGGTTCTAGATTGTAGTAGCGCAGCCATGGCCCCAATATCTTGGTAAACGTGGGGGGCGGTGACCCCGGCTCTTCTAGGCTTCTAGGTGACTCTCTGCGTCCATGTACTTGTCCATACCTGGCCCCTATTCGCGTAATGTTGGGGCCTCTGGTGCTCCCCAGTATCAGGCCACATCTCTCTTTGCCACAGCAAGACCCAGATTACAGAAATGCATCATCCTGTGCATACTGGCGTGGTCATTGTGTATCTGGTGGAGCACCTTAAACTGTACGAGTCGGAGCTGTGACCTAATGGCGAATTCCTGTGGATGCATCATGGCCTCCACCCAGTCTTTGTCATCCATCTCCCCTATGTCAGTCAACCATCTTTCTCACAGTCTACCTAGCATATCTGGCATATTATTGTTGACTGTTTGATAGGTGAGCAACATCACCTTCCTCCCAGGCTCCTCCATAAGTAATCTACCCTCAAGCGGGGTATATTCAGGTATGTCACGAGTGTCCAACCCTGCAGCCTTCCAGGCACCTCGGAATTGCACCAATTTTAAGTACTGGTTCTGATGAAGGTACTATTCTCTCCTAAGAGAGGGAAAGCTCAAAAAGCCCTTATCTTCGAGTACATCTCCTACATTAGAGATGTCAATCATGTCCCAAGGTTCAAACCCCCGCAGCTTCCCCAATTCTCTCATCATGCCCCCCTCCCAAAGTGGTGTTTCCCTGGTTACAGTGGACTCCCAGCCCTTCCTCCACACCTCCAGAGTCACCTGCATTGCCAGCAGCAGCCCGCCGGTTCCAGCCCCACAATATAGATAGTGTAGAGAGGAGCATGGCGTCATCCGGGCCCTCTCCAACATATATGTTGAGTGATCTTTTGGTGCGGACCTCCAATCATTGATTGGTATCAGGTGTGCTGCCAAATAGTATGCCAGTACATCCGGGAGGGATATCCTCCATTATAGGAGTTTCATTACGGAGTTTGTAGTGCCACTATGGGGTGGATATAATCCGTATTATTACCTTGCCTGTTGTGGTTATTATACCTAATTCTTGTCCCACATGTTCATTATTATAATAGTACCTTGATGTTTTCCTTTCTCTAATTCTTGCCTGATACTGTCAATATTGCTAGTCCTGCTAATGTGCATGCATATGTAAGTGTGTCAGATAGAGAATGTATTTTACTTTTATCATGTTGGAAAAAACATTTGAGCAGTACTCCATGCTTGGGAGGGCTGGAACACATGTTTGGCTGTAGGATGTGCAGTGAATGGTGCAATTGAAGGATTTCAAAAATACCTTTCACTTAACAGTCAAAAGTCCCAGCACCAACCCTACAAATGGTATGCTTGCTTGTGGCCTACACCAGGGTTGAGAGGGCTCACATAATGCATATGTGGACATCCCATTTCTATCACCACTCTTTGTTCTTTGTTAATTCTTGCCTATCAACTGGTGTCCTTCTCGAGGTCTTAGAGTATGCCCAAGAGGAGCAGCACACAGATCACATATTTCTTTCTGGGAGCACTCCCAAAGCTGTCGGTTTTATCACAAGCACACGTTAAACAGATCTACAGCATCTCCTAAAATAGATAAATACGGTAAAGAAAAACTCAGCTATAAATAACTATGTTAACATAGGTAGAATACAAGAAAAGTGAATTGACAATGCTTGAAAAAGATTACGTGGTTGCCACATATAGCACATGTTTGAGTGTAAAAGAAATTGAGAAGAACTAACATACTAACAAAATGTATACATTGTAGGAGCAAAAAGCACTGATACTTATTTTAGGCAGATATACTAGTGTACTAGAGTGAGGTGACCGGTAATTAGACCACAGATCAATGAAGGCACAAATCAGAAATAATGTCAATGCGATTAGGGGGACAGGCGGATGTAAATCTTTGAGTGAAGCCCTAATTGCAAATAAATATTTTAATTCTACATGAAGATGTATGAGAAAAAAGAGATAATAAACATAAAATCAGGAATTCTTTTAGGAAAGCAGGCTGCTTCTGTGTTCCTACACTCTGGATTACAAGGACCTTAGTTTGTGAATGCTTAATTTGAAACCCACAAGGGCCCTGTCAGTGGACTGGTGACCTGCACCCAACGTGCAATATGGATTACGGTTTGTCTGTGCCACAGTAGTTCTACAGTAACATCTTTCCTTTTTTCTAGATTTCAATCCGTGTCATTGAATAAGTGAACAGCAAAAAATTATAGAGGTGCATCAGAGATTCTGGCGAAGGTCTCTCCTGTCTTGCAAGAGGTGGTTAACTTATCCCCTTTGTCCCACTGGTCGAAAGGACAGATCTATGCTACAAATGATGTCAAGTTAGTGGACATTGTCAGTCATTTAGATTGTATAGGTCTTTTTGTTTGAGGAGCTATGTAAAGTATTAATGGCCTATGAAGCATTTCAGGTCCAAATGGCTAAGCTGACAAGGCTAGCATTTGTATTCTTCTAATGTACAGAAAAGAAGGCCTATAGTTGCAATTTTGAACTTTTCAGTTAGGACACATAGAGGTAAGTATACTCCCAGAAGTTGTATTGGCTGTTCTTGCTGTTTTTTGAGCTTTTGAACCAGACTGGATGTTGTTATGGCTGAGACCATTCAACTCTGTTGCGAGGCCAGCATTGGTACTTTTGATATGTGGTGTTTTTCATAAAGGGCAGAAAAGTCAAGTAATTCCGAAAAATGTAGATTGGCTGTTTTTGCTGCTTTTTAGTGCACTTAGTCCAGATTCAAAGGTGTTAGGTCTGTTTGAGTCCAGAGCTTGTTTGGTGAAGCTCCTACTCAGTCGGCCATCTTGCCTCTTTATGTGAATAAAATATCATCTGCATAAATGAATTACTTGAACAGTCCAACACTTTTATGTACTACCTTTTATATCTGCTGACTTCCTTATCGTAGTAGTAAAGAAGAAGTAGAAGTAGTTTTGGTAGTAAAGAACACAGGACCAGAAAATTGTCTAAGCATGAGCTTGTCCTGGGCACTGAGGACACAGAAAACATAAGGGCTTATTTACAATCTCCTTGCACCACTGGTGCGCCACTTTTTCCCATATAAAAAGTGATACACAAGCAGTGCAAGGAGCTTGTAAACAAGCCCCATAGTTCCTGTTTCTGTCTCTCGATGGGTCAGTCGACAGAGATCTACAAAACCATAATCCTCTATGATGCCCCATATTTGTGCTATGTTCTTGTTATAGTTTATGTCTGATGAGTGTCTTTTTTCCAGTTCTTAGTCAAAGACCATGTTCAAGTCACCACCTACAATAGTATGAGCTGTACCAAATTCAACAAACAGCTTAGGCAATTGAGAGGGACAGGTGTGTTTGCATAGTTTGGACCAATTATCAATATTATGTCTGCAGTTTTGAATTTCAGAAAAACATACCTGCCCTCCGGGTCAGCTCATATTTTAAGAATCCTGTATGGTACGTTTTTCGTGAGAAATAATGCAACCTGCATTTTGTTTTGTTGCTGGCTGAGGATTTCACGGGAGGATTTAGAGAAAATCTTATTCGGCTACTACAAATTACATGTCTTAAAGGATCTTGTTGGAGCTTCTGCAGTCAGAGCAAGCGCCTTGCTGGAAGTGGCACCTGGCATGTTGTTGGGCGTCTTCCTGACTGGGAATGTGTTAATGATTCTTTGACCCTGGTCACCCACATGGGTGTTCTGCGATGATGGAAGGCGATAGATGGGGTTGGCATCTGCATAATCAGACATCAGGAAAACGATATAAGGCTTAATTTCCTTCAATGTGTGTTCAAACATGACCATGGTTCTGAGGGAAGAGGCGTGGTCAGGCATATGAACTTCCCCTCCCAAGGTAATGGCTTGACTACATTATTTGGAGTTCGCAATCCAAGATGGAGTACAAGTCTTTCTTGTGTTGTCAGTTCCTGTTTAAATCAGATATGTGAGAGAGATAATCACAACAGAACTATGCTTTGCAGTGCTTCTTCATTGCTCACTTGTTCTGTATTTTTGTCTCACTTGACTTCTCCTGGATTCGTTGGAAAGACTCATCTCTCTTCCTGACATCAGGGAAAGCTTGATACCTGTCTTAAATCATGCAACATACTTCTTCATCGTCGAGCAAGCATCGTGAGATTGCCGTTACGTTTTTTACCTCCCGAACTGGGGCCCTTAAAAGGAAACACCGAACAGCTTTCATGTATGTAAAACTGTGTGGTGACACAGTGGCTACTGGGAGGAGTTGCCCTACCTTCAGCTACTGAGGATAGCAAGTCGAGTCCTCGACAGGCAGTTGTGTCTGAACTGAGATGTCGTTGTAGGTGATAGAGTGGTAGTCTAAGAGAGTGAGACACCAGGAAGGGGAATGAGTGCTCCCTATGGGGTTAGTAAAACCCGTATTGCAGGATTTATAATCTTGGAGTGGGGATGTTAGGAGTTGAGGTACTAAATCTCTGAGAAAGTCTATCAAGTTGTTTCAGTCTTCATTTTCTGGTCAATTTCACAAGGACAGGAAGTACAGTTTGAACTTGGGGTTGACATTCATGAATGAATTTCCTTTCAAGAACGGGGAATGAATTTCAAAAGAGGATAGTGTTTTGATATAACACAGGGGTGTGGAAATCAGTGAGGACCTATATGGTATAGGGATCTCTCATGGAAAACTGCATTTGGCTGGCCAGACTTTAGCTGTGCTGGCCAGCTGTGCTTGGGATCTAATCACTAAAAGGTATGTGTGGATGATGCTTCAGCCCAAGCAGTGGCATCATCCTGTGGATATATTATGCATATGGAGAAATGGAAAGACAAGAGCAGTCCTTAATTTGAGCTGATGGTTGCCGGCGGGTCCACTGGTGCTCATTTTTGGGGACTAGCGCTAATTTTTCCTCATCGTACATTTTCCAAGATCAAGAGTGGGAAAATACACAAACAGGAAAGAAAGAGGAAGAGAAAGTGGGACAAACCGTCACAAGGAGAAAACGGCAGAATCTGAAAAGGTGAGATAAAGATGCAGGGAGTAGTGCCTGGGGATGGATTATAAATGCATGGGGTGGATTCAAGACTAAGCAGCCTTCATACTCTGCCCACTAATGCTGGCTGTGACCATCTGAGCAGAGCTTCAGGCACCGTCACTCTTTTTTTTACAAGTTAAGAACTGGACAGGAGGTGCCGTTCAGGGTAGAGTGTTTCAGCCTGTCTTTATGATATGGTTACAAGATATGTGTATTGCATGTTGAGGAGCTTACGTAATACAATTGGGAATCTATGTTGTATTTGAGGTAATAGTCGGCCATCGTACAGACAGTGAAATTGCACCTTGTTATGTAATAGTGTGTCTTAAATAGGGGTGTAAAGCAGCAGGATGACCCCCCTCCCCGCCCACCTGCAGAATGTGTTTGCAACCTCCCAGTCTTCGGCATGATTCTGCAACATCTTACTGATGTACATTGGATTTGAGCTGAATGGGGGCCCAGTGACGTTTTGGGGGTCCCTCAAGATGTTGAGAGACCCCCTTGCACTGCAGTGGCTGCAGAGGCCTGTGCTACACCCCTGGTCTTAAGGTGTATGTGCAGATGGAGTTTATTAATGATCATGTTCCCAGCCCGTAATACATTCAGTTATATCACTTCCCCATAGTCATTGTTAGGTCTTTAGAAGTTGCAACTTTTTCTCAGGTCTATACAATAGGAAAGAACCTAATATAGGATGTGATGAAAGAAAAGTAGATTTTGAAAAGTTAGATCAATTAGCTTTAGTTTAAGTATTTTTTAGGCCGAACATGACTCGTCTCTGTCTCCTGTGAAAACTTCCACCATCGGGTGTGGTCCTCATCATTTGCCAGAGCGTCTATGTCCCAGTCTGTTTGCAAGATACAATCCTCCTTCTTCAGAGACTGGTTGGAGCAGTGTATATACTGTCTTTGACCTGCTACTGTTCTGTTTGCCATACTGACACCTCAGTTTGCACAGAATCGATGAGTCTAAAATGTCCTAATGCTTGTCGGTTGACATTATCCTCATAATGATCACACCTGCTGGTCCCAGTAATCCATACACAGGGCCGCTGGAATTATGCAGCAGGAGAGGGTCAAATTATGCTGCAGGGTTTATTAAATTATGCTGCAAGAAAAGGCAAATTATGCTGCATAAAGGTGGCACATTTTATAACAGTATTGCTTTATTCTTTCATCATTTTTAAACTCAGTAATACTGTCTGGGTATTGGTTGCACCTCATTAATACCATTTTAATACCCACAAATAGCAATAAGCAAAAACAAAAGGTGACCATTCATTCTTGCAAAGGCCCTTCACTGTGCTGCAACATGTGTTGCTGCATTTTTAGTACCTTTTGAGCCATTTGATCTGGAAACAATATTTTTTGTTTTGTTAAAATCTGCAGATTAGGCCTTTAGATTGTGTGGCAGATAGTGGATTATGTGGGAAATAAATCAAATCTCTAATTATGCGAATACCACCGCAGCTGCAAAATCACATAATTCCAGTGGCCCTGTCCATACTTTACTTTGCAATGCTCCTGTCTAGGTTGTAGTGGCAGGAATTTGTTTATCTTTGTTCTTGTCTCATACAACTAGTTAGTTATCCAATAGTGTGAGGTCTGCCCTTCAAATGCAATGGGTCCTCCTTTCTTTTATCTGTGTGCAGTATCATTTGAATATGTAGGTGACATACAAAACAAGTGCCTATACGGTGTGGCTATCCAGATGTATTTTGCTGACCAGGTTGAATTCAGTGGGCTTTTCTAAATTCGTGCTGGTCGGCAAATTGAATGTTTAGGAGTTGAAGTAGGAACCGTCTGGCATAGTCTGTCAAGTTGTCGCTGTCTGTCTTTTCCACTTCTCTATAAAATCAAACATTGCTTTTTGTGGCCCTGTAAAGAAATGGCTCCCTGTTGCAGTTACCCCCCACTTTTTGCCTGATACTGATGCTGACTTGACTGAGAAGTGTGCTGGGACCCTGCTAACCAGGCCCCAGCACCAGTGTTCTTTCACCTAAAATGTACCATTGTTTCCACAATTGGCACAACCCAGGCACCTAGGTAAGTCCCTTGTAACTGGTACCCCTGGTACCAAGGGCCCTGATGCCAGGGAAGGTCTCTAAGGGCTGCAGCATGTCTTATGCCAACCTAGGGACCCCTCACTCAGCACAGACACACTGCTTGCCAGCTTGTGTGTGCTGATGGGGAGAAAATGACTAAGTCGACATGGCACTCCCCTCAGGGTGCCATGCCAACCTCCCACTGCCTGTGGCATAGGTAAGTCACCCCTCTAGTAGGCCTTACAGCCCTAAGGCAGGGTGCACTATACCACAGGTGAGGGCATATGTGCATGAGCACTATGCCCCTACAGTGTCTAAGCAAAACCTTAGACATTGTAAGTGCAGGGTAGCCATAAGAGTATATGGGCTGGGAGTCTGTCAAAAACGAACTCCACAGCTCCATAATGGCTACACTGAATACTGGGAAGTTTAGTATCAAACTTCTCAGAATAATAAACCCACACTGATGCCAGTGTTGGATTTATTAAAAAATGCACACAGAGGGCATCTTAGAGATACCCCCTGTATTTTACCCAATTGTTCAGTGCAGGACTGACTGGTCTGTGCCAGCCTGCTGCTGAGAGACGAGTGTCTGACCTCATGCGGTGAGAGCCTTTGTGCTCTCTGAGGACAGAAACAAAGCCTGCTCTGGGTGGAGGTGCTTCACACCTCCCCCCTGCAGGAACTGTAACACCTAGCAGTGAGCTTCAAAGGCTCAAGCTTCGTGTTACAATGCCCCAGGGCACTCCAGCTAGTGGAGATGCCCGCCTCCTGGACCCAGCCCCCACTTTTGGCGGCAAGTCCAGGAGAGATAATGAGAAAAACAAGGAGGAGTCACTGGCCAGTCAGGACAGCCCCTAAGGTGTCCTGAGCTGAGGTGCCTCTGACTTTTAGAAATCCTCCATCTTGAAGAAGGAGGATTCCCCCAATAGGGATAGGAATGTGACCCCCTCCCCTTGGGAGGAGGCACAAAGAGGGTGTACCCACCCTCAGGGCTAGTAGCCATTGGCTACTAACCCCCCAGACCTAAACACGCCCTTAAATTTAGTATTTAAGGGCTCTCCCTGAACCTAGAAACTAGATTCCTGCAACTACAAGAAGAAGGACTGCCTAGCTGAAAACCCCTGCAGAGGAAGACCAGAAGACAACAACTGCCTTGGCTCCAGAAACTCACCGGCCTGTCTCCTGCCTTCCAAAGAACTCTGCTCCAGCGACGCCTTCCAAAGGGACCAGCGACCTCTGAATCCTCTGAGGACTGCCCTGCTTCGACGACGACAAGAAACTCCCGAGGACAGCGGACCTGCTCCAAAAAGACTGCAACTTTATCCAAAGGAGCAGATTTAAAGACCCCTGCAACTCCCCGCAAGAAGCGTGAGACTTGCAACACTGCACCCGGCGACCCCGACTCGGCTGGTGGAGAACCAACACCTCAGGGAGGACCCCCGGACTACTCTACGACTGTGAGTACCAAAACCTGTCCCCCCTGAGCCCCCACAGCGCCGCCTGCAGAGGGAATCCCGAGGCTTCCCCTGACCGCGACTCTCTGAAACCTAAGTCCAGACGCCTGGAAAAGACCCTGCACCCGCAGCCCCCAGGACCTGAAGGACCGGACTTTCACTGCAGAAGTGACCCCCAGGAGTCCCTCTCCCTTGCCCAAGTGGAGGTTTCCCCGAGGAAGCCCCCCCTTGCCTGCCTGCAGCGCTGAAGAGATCCCTTGATCTCTCATTGACTTCCATTGCGAACCCGACACTTGTTCTAACACTGCACCCGGCCGCCCCGCGCCGCTGAGGGTGAAATTTCTGTGTGGGCTTGTGTCCCCCCCGGTGCCCTACAAAACCCCCCTGGTCTGCCCTCCGAAGACGCGGGTACTTACCTGCAAGCAGACCGGAACCGGGGCACCCCCTTCTCTCCATTGAAGCCTAAGCGTTTTGGGCACCACTTTGAACTCTGCACCTGACCGGCCCTGAGCTGCTGGTGTGGTAACTTTGGGGTTGCTCTGAACCCCCAACGGTGGGCTACCTTGGACCAAGAACTGAACCCTGTAAGTGTCTTACTTACCTGGTAAAACTAACAAAAACTTACCTCCCCCAGGAACTGTGAAAATTGCACTGTGTCCACTTTTAAAATAGCTATTTGTGAATAACTTGAAAAGTATACATGCAATTGAAATGATTCAAAGTTCCTAATGTACTTACCTGCAATACCTTTCAAACAAGATATTACATGTTAAATTTGAACCTGTGGTTCTTAAAATAAACTAAGAAAAGATATTTTTCTATAACAAAACCTATTGGCTGGATTTGTCTCTGAGTGTGTGTACCTCATTTATTGTCTATGTGTATGTACAACAAATGCTTAACACTACTCCTTGGATAAGCCTACTGCTCGACCACACTACCACAAAATAGAGCATTAGTATTATCTCTTTTTACCACTATTTTACCTCTAAGGGGAACCCTTGGACTCTGTGCATGCTATTCCTTACTTTAAAATAGCACATACAGAGCCAACTTCCTACATTGGTGGATCAGCGGTGGGGTACAAGACTTTGCATTTGCTGGACTACTCAGCCAATACCTGATCACACGACAAATTCCAAAATTGTCATTAGAAATTGATTTTTGCAATTTGAAAAGTTTTCTAAATTCTTTAAAGTCCTGCTAGGGCCTTGTGTTAGTCCCTGTTAGCATTTCTTTCAGAGTTTAAAAGTTTGTAAAAGTTTGAATTAGATTCTAGAACCAGTTTTAGTTTCTTAAAAAGTATTCCAACTTTTAGAAGCATAATGTCTAGCACAGATGTGAATGTGGTGGAACTCGACACCACACCTTACCTCCATCTCCAGATGAGAGAGCTAAGGTCACTCTGTAACATAAGAAAAATAACAATGGGCTCCAGACCTACCAAAGCACAGCTCCAGGAGCTGTTGGCAGAGTATGATAGAGCCAACCCCTCTGTGGATAACACAGAGGAAGATGATAGTGAACTGGAGGAAGAATCCCCTCCACCAGTCCTATCTAGGGAGAACAGGGCTTCTCAAGCCCTGACTCCAAAAATAATAGTCAGAGATGCTGGCTCCCTCACAGGAGGGTCCAACCTCTCTGAAATCACTGAGGATAACTCCAGTGAAGAGGACATCCAGTTAGCCAGGATGGCCAAAAGATTGGCTTTGGATAAACAGATCCTAGCCATAGAAAGGGAAAGACAAGAGATGGGCCTAGGACCCATCAATGGTGGCAGCAACATAAATAGGGTCAGAGATTCTCCTGACATGTTGAAAATCCCCAAAGGGATTGTAACTAAATATGAAGATGGTGATGACATCACCAAATGGTTCACAGCTTTTGAGAGGGCTTGTGAAACCAGAAAAGTGAACAAATCTCACTGGGGTGCTCTCCTTTGGGAAATGTTCACAGGAAAGTGTAGGGATAGACTCCTCACACTCTCTAAAAAAGATGCAGAATCTTATGACCTCATGAAGGGTACCCTGATTGAGGGCTTTGGATTCTCCACTGAGTATAGAATTAGATTCAGGGGGGCTCAAAAATCCTCGAGCCAGACCTGGGTTGATTATGTTGACTACTCAGTGAAAACACTGGATGGTTGGGTAACTGGAAATGAAGTGTATGACTATGTTGGGCTTTATAATTTGTTTATGAAAGAACACATTTTAAGTAACTGCTTCAATGAAAAGTTGCATCAGTATCTGGTAGACCTAGGTCCAATTTCTCCCCAAGAATTGGGAAAGAAGGCAGACCACTGGGTCAAGACTAGGGTAACCAAAACTTCCACTGGGGGTGACCAAAAGAAAGGGGTTACAAAGCCTCCCCAGGAGAAAGTGGGTGACACTAGAAACAAAGAAAAAGAGTCCCCTGTAGGCCCCCAAAAACCAGACCAGGTGGGTGGGCCCAGAGACACAACCCAAAACAAAGGTGGGTACCAGGGTAAGAGCTGGGATGCCACTAAGGCATGGTGCCATAACTGTAAACAGACAGGGCACCACACCAAGGACACTTCTTGTCCCAAAAACAAACCCCCTAGCAAAATCCCAGGGGTGACCAGTGTAGCCATTGGGGATGACTCCTCAGATGAGGAGGTCTTCATAGCCTTCAACTGGAAAAAGGGCCCAACAGGTGAGTTGGAGATTCCAGAGGGAAGTAGACACTTCCACCACCTACTGGTGAATGGAATCCCAGCCACTGCCCTGAGAGACACTTGTGCCAGTCACACTATTGTGCATGACAGGCTGGTGTTCTCAAACCAGTACATCCCATGTGAGATGGCCAGAGTAAGAGTTAGCCCAGACAGGGTCACTGATAGGCCTGTGGCTTTTGTGCCCATAGAAGTGGGTGGGACTTTTAGCTGGAGAAGGGTGGTAGTCAGTACAGACCTCCCCCTTGATTGTCTCCTTGGAAATGACTACCCAGAGGTTAGTCAGAGCCCAAGAGAGGAACTGGTCCAGTGCCAGTCCTCTCCCAAGGATTCTGGAGTGCCTGCCTCTGCAGTAAATGCAAGTAGGCCCCAGAAGAAAAAGAAAAGGAAACAGAGTAGGAAAGGTGGACAACCTTTAGCCAAGGTTCCAGCAAGCCAAGGAGATTCTGCTCCAGTAGGGGAGAACTCCAAAAGTGGCTCTGATAAAGTCCAACCTGACCCACAAGAAGTCCTGGCTAGTCAGGCAACTGTTAAGCCTGAGTGGGTGGCTCCTCAGCTAACAGAAGAAAGAGTGGAAGAAGGGTGTTTACTACAAGATGTGGTAACCCCCCACTCTAATACAGCAGACAGGCACCCTGAACCCAAAGAAGCCTGTAACTTAGCCCCTTCCCTTGTAGGTGAAGAGCTAAAGGTGTGGTTCTGGGCACTGATAGCTGTCAGTGGCCTCTGCTGGGTGTTAGCCTTTATGGCTGCACTATCCTTGGCATGGTGGTCTGACCCCATGCCAAATAGCAAGTTAGGCCCCCTGACCCTGTTGGTCATGGTGGGGTTACTCCAGCTCTGGGTAACCTCTTTGGGTAAGCTAGGGGTGACCCTGGCTAAGATAAGATTAGCAGAGGTGGATACCTCTAACCCAAAAATAGAGAGAATGGGTGAAGACATAAAAAGCACAGACAAGAGGCAGTTCAGACTAGGTCCTATCACTGTGGAAGTGGGTCAGTTCCCCAGAGGGAATGACCTGAACAGGAGGATGTAAGGCAGAGTAGGTCCTGCAACAAACCAGCCTATTTCCTCTACTCTTCCTCGCCTGACAGACTAGGAAGACTCTCCCAGCTTTGGCTGAGTCTCCTGGCCTGTGGGCTGGGGGGGGCTTGTGTAAAGAAATGGCTCCCTGTTGCAGTTACCCCCCACTTTTTGCCTGATACTGATGCTGACTTGACTGAGAAGTGTGCTGGGACCCTGCTAACCAGGCCCCAGCACCAGTGTTCTTTCACCTAAAATGTACCATTGTTTCCACAATTGGCACAACCCTGGCACCTAGGTAAGTCCCTTGTAACTGCCCCTGGTACCAAGGGCCGTGATGCCAGGGAAGGTCTCTAAGGGCTGCAGCATGTCTTATGCCACCCTAGGGACCCCTCACTCAGCACAGACACACTGCTTGCCAGCTTGTGTGTGCTGATGGGGAGAAAATGACTAAGTCGACATGGCACTCCCCTCAGGGTGCCATGCCAACCTCCCACTGCCTGTGGCATAGGTAAGTCACCCCTCTTACAGCCCTAAGGCAGGGTGCACTATACCACAGGTGAGGGCATATGTGCATGAGCACTATGCCCCTACAGTGTCTAAGCAAAACCTTAGACATTGTAAGTGCAGGGTAGCCATAAGAGTATATGGGCTGGGAGTCTGTCAAAAACGAACTCCACAGCTCCATAATGGCTACACTGAATACTGGGAAGTTTACTATCAAACTTCTCAGAATAATAAACCCACACTGATGCCAGTGTTGGATTTATTAAAAAATGCACACAGAGGGCATCTTAGAGATACCCCCTGTATTTTACCCAATTGTTCAGTGCAGGACTGACTGGTCTGTGCCAGCCTGCTGCTGAGAGACGAGTGTCTGACCTCATGCGGTGAGAGCCTTTGTGCTCTCTGAGGACAGAAACAAAGCCTGCTCTGGGTGGAGGTGCTTCACACCTCCCCCCTGCAGGAACTGTAACACCTAGCAGTGAGCTTCAAAGGCTCAAGCTTCGTGTTACAATGCCCCAGGGCACTCCAGCTAGTGGAGATGCCCGCCTCCTGGACCCAGCCCCCACTTTTGGCGGCAAGTCCAGGAGAGATAATGAGAAAAACAAGGAGGAGTCACTGGCCAGTCAGGACAGCCCCTAAGGTGTCCTGAGCTGAGGTGCCTCTGACTTTTAGAAATCCTCCATCTTGAAGAAGGAGGATTCCCCCAATAGGGATAGGAATGTGACCCCCTCCCCTTGGGAGGAGGCACAAAGAGGGTGTACCCACCCTCAGGGCTAGTAGCCATTGGCTACTAACCCCCCAGACCTAAACACGCCCTTACATTTAGTATTTAAGGGCTCTCCCTGAACCTAGAAACTAGATTCCTGCAACTACAAGAAGAAGGACTGCCTAGCTGAAAACCCCTGCAGAGGAAGACCAGAAGACAACAACTGCCTTGGCTCCAGAAACTCACCGGCCTGTCTCCTGCCTTCCAAAGAACTCTGCTCCAGCGACGCCTTCCAAAGGGACCAGCGACCTCTGAATCCTCTGAGGACTGCCCTGCTTCGACGACGACAAGAAACTCCCGAGGACAGCGGACCTGCTCCAAAAAGACTGCAACTTATTCCTTACTTTGAAATAGCACATACAGAGCCAACTTCCTACAGGCCCTAAAACACAGGTCTCTGATTGCTTTGAGTATGACTGAACACGTATTCGATTGAGTGGGCTGAGTTTTGTTTTTTTGTCTTATTTCTTTCGAGATAACGCTTCAGGTAAGAGTGGTTCTTTGCTGGGCTTTGAGGAAGACATGAGGTACACTACAGAATGATTGGTGCAAGTGCAGGATGTTATGTATGCAAACTACATCACCATTATTTGTTCAAGAGTGGCTCGGACTGAAATATAAAGCAGATGGAGATGTTACTAGGATATTTGAGCGAAGTTCTCTCATCGACAGATAAGGCCAATGTTGTAGACATACTTACATCATTAAATGTGGAGAGTGCTATCAACACCTTTTAATTTAGCTGAATCTATTTATCTAAAATATAGTTTAGACCTTCGACCTTGAGGGTAACCAATATTCCTTGTCATAAACAGAGAAAACGCCACTTTATATGTACTGAAAATAGGATTATATTACATTGTCTACCAGGAAGTCACACTAGGCTGCCTGAGTAAGAATTTTGTAGTTTTATAGTTTGCAAAGAGGCACAGTGTTGACACTAACAAAGCTAGATAATAATTTTGAGGGGACTTGTGTAGGCAAGGCTTTTTTTAGGCAACTCAAGATGAATATGGCGATTAAACTGCCTTTAATGTCCCCAGTGCGCTTTACTGGACTTTACATCACACTAAAATTTAATGGTACAATCTACAGCCAGCATGGCAGCCTAGGGTCTTGCTAGTGTAGTCTGTGTTTCTTTCAGTTTTATAACGGGAAGGGATTCATCAGAATGGCAGGTAGTCAATGTTCCAGATGTTCGCATTCACTGCCACACTGCTGACCAGCAGCTCTTTAGCCAAGTTGCATCCTCTCAGCGCGGTACCTTGACATTTAATCTACTCTGGGTTGTCTGTCCTGTTGCACAGCCCCTGTGGCTACAGTGGCCTGCCACCCCTTGTCCCATCTCATTAGTTCAATGGAGATGCAGATCAGCAGCTGTGCGCAAGGGGTCACTTCCACCACACACTCTGCAATATATTGTTGATTAGTACGTTAGTGTTTTTACAGGGCGGCAGCGGGTTCTGAGCAGTGCTTAATTTGTGCTTGTTGATTCCGGTGCTGAGCACCGGCACTTGTTTTTGAGGGTCGGTGCTTAGTCTTTTGTCTCAGGCATTTACTGCAAGCAAAAGACACAAATGGGAAGGACGGAGGAAGACAAAAATGAAAAAGCGTCACAATGGGAGAAAGCAGAAAGCTGCAAGAGTGAGCTGAAGGGGCAGGGAGAGGTTTTAGATAGATGGAAGAGGCCCGAGAAGGCTTCAGGATTACGCTGCCTCAGTATTCCGTGCTTGTACATTTAAATACAGCAGCCGCGTGCTTCAGAGGAGGGCTTTGGGCACCAGCACGTTGTTATTTACAAATTAAGCACTGGTTCTGAGGTAAGAGGTATCCATGTGCAGCACTTAACATTGTACTCTGGACTTACCAATGACATTCTGGCTCTCCTTCTTCCTTCAACTCTCTGACTCTAGTTACCTTTCCGTCTCTGTAAGGGAGGCCCAAATGTGAACCAACCAGCAAAGATTCTCCAAAGAGCAGCCATCTTTGCTGTGACGAGGTCCAACCCTCAAGAAGTCGCTTTTCAATAAATTATGAGAACATTTCATTGGCTTATATAAGGAGTAGTGCCATACTGAAATAATCTAGCCCAGTGTTTCTTAACCTTTTGACTTCTGTGGACTCCCACTTAATCATTACTGTTAGGCAGAAACCCCCAACCTAACCACGTTTGCTGATTTGAAGCCCAAAATGATACACAAAAAATACTAAAAGAAACATTTATCAAATAAGTACACAAATTATGAAATGTTTTATTTAATTCACCAACACATTACAAAATCACAATTTTAATGGGTATCTTGGAGCTATTCTAAATTCGATTGAGGCCACACATTATTCATACTACATTCTTCTTGATGCACTTGCACTGCTCCTACAAATTGACCTGAGGATACTAACTTTATGTTTTATCTCCTATTTCAAATTTCACATTTACAGAACGTTTTAAATGTTTCAATTTTATGTTTTGCTTCTTTATTTATATATATATAAACTTTTATAATCTGTCAATATTTTTTTAATTTTCAAAACAGTCACGGATCCCTGGGTAGGTTTCATGGACCACCCAGAACACTTGCTAAGTACCACTGAGCTAACCTATGACAGTTTAACGTTAATCCTATGACTGTATCATCTATTTGGAACTTTGATATAACAGAATATTTATTTTTAATTCTTCACTGGCTTATAATTTCATATGCAACTTGGCATTCATGCTTACAGATACATCTGTGTTTACATATATGGTCACTAATATTTGTGTTTGCTTCCTTAAATTTAGAGAAAGAAGTGACCCCTTTAAAAAGACTTCAGATTTTTGCATTAACATTGCGCAAATAATGTTGAGACGCTTATATTTTCTTTGTGTTTTCATTATCTCATGGCGTTACACAGACTTCACATTGCTAAATATGACAAGGAAGATTTACAGGTATGTGTGAAATGACATTTTGTGTAGTGATATACAAGCCCACGTGTTACCATATATAGGTTTTTGTTGTACCTTTGCAAATCATGTTTGCAACCACTGATGCATGTTGTTATGACTTGATATTTGGGCCACATGTATATTGGTTTTTCTTTTGCTAGTTCCTAATAGCGAGTCCCTTAGGCTGGCCATCTTGCGGTGGCCAGTCACACATGCGCACTTTAAACATCTCTAACCCAGCTGTCCTAAGACATCTGTGTAAGAGAAGGCACAGGCCTCCAGCGCTGAGAGAGCCCGCTCCCACCAATCCCAACACTGCGTCAGGATTGGCTTGTGTAGTTTCCCGGTTCCCGTGACATCGCGTGTCGGAGCTGTGAGAGATGAGGTAATGCGAGGAGAGAAGATCTTCTACAGGTAGGTGCCTTTTTTCTTTTTTTTACTTTTATTGTATGCCCTCACCCCCCATTGTAAATTCCAGCTGGCCGCCTCCGGGTAGATCATTATTGATAGCAGGGCTCTTTTCCAGGAGTTGATCAGCTCTGAGGGGTGAAGTTGTCATGCGAGAGCACACACATAATGCCCAATTCCCACCTCCGTTATGGTCCTATGAATAACCTGGCCTTCCTCAGCTCTTGGATTAACACTCACCCTTCCCAAGTTTCAAACAGAGCAGTACCTGTTTCCTGCAGTGGTCTCAACCTCTCTCGGTAACCTGTTAACCTAAATAGTGAAGAAAAAAAAACATTTAAAAACTGCTGTCCAACCTATCTATCTCCCACAAAAACAATACCTGGAGTCCTGCCACCCTCTTCCACGACTGTCTGCACCGTCCCTCGCCCTACGATCCTGAGGGACATACTTTCTACTCTTGTCCGGAGAGTGAAGAAATGTCTGCTGCGAACTGCTCTTATCAAGAAGAGGAATCCTGCGTCAGCGGGGGCATACATCGAGCGATGCCGGGCAAGGCAGGTCGCATTTGGTGGTGCTGGTATGTCGCCTGCATTCTCCCACTCGTGCCATGTTTCCAAGGCGGGGTAAACAGCTCCTCCGCCGGTCCTACTTACAAGTATGTTTCATTCTGAGATGATCTCTTGTGGTTTCTTTACACTTTACTAATCGCTAAACTTTCCTTCAGCAATGAATCACTTCCAGACACATCATTTTTTGTTTTGAAATATAATAGCATTTAATAGTCACATGACCTACAGGACATGATGTTCCCTCACATGATCATGTGCCATCCAACTGTTTGGGTCGGACAAACAGTCCTTCAAATTTTAATGGTCAAGATATATTGGCGTTTCTCTTAGGTTGGCACAACCACACTGAACAAATAAAAAAAACGCTGAGGTCTCAACCGGTTTTATTTTTCGTTCATTTTTTACTTTGATAGAGCGTTCCGTATTTACAATTTACCTGTGTTTTGGACGCTCTTTTAGGTCGATGAATCTTTTGACCAAGTGGGACTCTCCTTACTCGAGAGAAGATCAATCTTGTCGGCCCAATAATCAATAGTCAGTAATCAATAACGAACATAAGCAATATCACGAACAACATAACATCTCACAATTAATCCAGACATTATTTCGGCGAAACCGTGACCTTTCGGCCACGAATAACCACACCAATTTTATGCAAAGTTAGTCAATTTATTTCCCTATATTAACAAAGCTAGCACAATGTAAATGTGTCTCAACACCAAATGATAAATGTAAATGAACATTAATATCTGTCCATGTCTACGGAAGAGATGTAATCTATGCAGCATTTGAACAACAATACCTTCGATGATGGCAACGCAAACTACTAAAACAATAATCTGTAATGAACTAATTGCATACATTGATCAGCATAACAAGGTCTCAAATTGCATCCTGCGACAATGAATCCTCACCTAACCTCAAATTAGCATCAGCATGTGGGACTTCATGCAAAACAATTTAGCAACATTAATTTGGAAAACTCCTAACTAGGGCACTAATCAAAATCAGCAGTTGGTTACCTAAAAAGAAAACACAATGCAATTGTACATTTATCTCTTTTCATATTTACCAAATTCAATCAGCATTCAAGGAAGTCTTCGTCTCGCAGGTACCAAGTTCGATCGGCATTGGGACGGGGCAAAGGGTAGGGTGGACGGGGCAATTGCCTCACGGCGGCAAGGGTAAGGACAACTACTTCATGCAAAGGACGAATCAAAATTAAAGTCTCTAGGGCAAGAATCTCTTTCTCTCGATTAGAGAAAGCATCAGGGTCTCCGTCAAAATGGCGTTGATGGCGATAATGGCTGCAAAGGCCCTCTTTCTCCTCGTGCACCTGATTTTTATAGACAACAGTTCAAATCCAGTAGGGTCTTCCATTGGAGGGTTCATAGGTTAGCTTCAAATTGACCAATCAAAACAACAGTTTACAAGCTTTTACTTAAGCATACATTATCCTTGGACCAATCAAAAACAACAGTCTACAAGCTTTTACTTAAGCATACATTATCCTTGGAGTCGGGTACGCAAGTTGCAACATTTTATGTCAATTAACTCACTCTCAGAGCTTCCATTGTCCGCACCTGCAGATTGACCTTGGAGAGGAAAAGAAGATGCCTTGCTGGCATGAAACCTTAAGATAAGCATGTGAACCGAGCCCACTGGAAAAGTACAGCTTCAAGCAAGAATACGCGTTTATTCAGAACAGTGGAAAAATACGAGCATCGAAACCGTGAGACAAAGCAGCTAGGCCGAAGCCTCTACTAAAGTTAGGCTAAACTAGTGCATTTTAAACGAGCAAATCATGGCACACGTTTACGATTATGTCGGATTACTACATTTCTAATACATCACGTTATATAAAGCACGCCTATAAATGTTGGCAAACTACTCTGAGGGCACATTTTTGTCCCCGTACAATCTTCATTAGTTCGGTTAGAGTCACACACGATTATTGCAATACTACGTTTATGCGCTAATAAATGTAAAACCTTCATTCCCGCGTCACCAACTTCCTTTATTCTAAAGAATGGAGATCACAGCAAATACTCTCTAAACTTCCAAATGCACTTTCAATACCTTTATAATGTCCTAAATGCTATTTCTTTACTGTATGTCAATACCAAATGGCTTGGGCTTAGTCTACAAATGCCACGCATGACCACCTTGAACCTGCGTAAGAAACTGACTTACTCATAGCATTCGCTTTAAGCATTCACGTGCATTACTATATAATTTACAGAATTGTATAAAAGGACATACTTTTGGCCTGTCATAGCCCTTATCACCTACAACAAGGCATAATAAGACACGGTAATACCAGTCAGTATACCGTATTATCCATATGAATTATTTGTCTCCCTTATCACACTGTAAAGCTAAAGCGTATATAACATCTCTTTTGAGTATTTAATTTTTCAGATATTTTTTCCAAAATTTAGCCTGTTGACTTCTAACTGCACAACCCGTACAAACCATCAACTAACCAATTTCCCACAAATGGACGTTTCATTAATGAAGGACGAAGTTGTTTCCATTTTTATTCAGCAAGTTCTGCCCTGAATCACTAGATTGTGTTAGCCGTAGCGATTTTCAAGCCGCAGCCTATTTGACTTTAATTTGGTCCCAATTGTTACAAAACTTAGGGACATATTTAAGAGCCCCTAGCGCCACCTTAGCCCCGCCATAGTGTAATTTGTTTTAGACTACGGAGGCGCTTAAGTGGCTTTTTCCTTGCTCCATGTTTACAAAGTGGCAGAATGCATGCATTGCGGCACCTTGTAAACTCCTGCGCACATTACACCTCGCCAGCCATAATGCATACAAGAGGGGAGTTACGGCACCAACAGGCCCAAAAAAATGGTGCAGTGAAATTTAACAGATTTCACTGCACCATTTTTGGAATCAGAGCAGGCGTTAAAATGAGGCTCCCATAGAAACCTATGGATCACCTTGCACTTTGCTCTCTAGCGTCAATTTCTTTTATGACAGTTCAGCAAAGCGCCACAATAGGGTAAAGAATGTTGGCGCTATTGTGCTAACGACTGTCACGGTGCATGGTATTATAAATACAGTGCAACCATGGTGTCGTTAGGTGCTGGTAGGGGGGTGCAGAAAAAGTGGCACATCAGCTGTGATGCGCCACTTTTTCTTAAATATGGTCCTTAGTACTTTTGTTAACACAACTACAAACTTATCTGAAGGCACCTTGTCCATACTTAACACTGATTCTTCCTTTTGACACATACTACATAAATTAAACCTTAAATCCACTGGCCCTGGTTAGCATCATGTTCAACACAACATAGCATGAATATCCATTTAGCTTCTAATTGTCTAAACTTGAGCTCTCTGTTAGCACAGTGGTGTGGGATGTCTGTCTCTATGCCATGTATTTTGATTTAAGGGAAGTGGTATGTCTTTTGTAGTTCATTAAATGCCGGACTAATAGCAAGTTTTGTGCACACTCGTCAGATGCTGCCAAAGTTATTTATGAGGCAAAAAACACTACTCCTATGGAAATTGTGATCTAACTGATGAATGTCTGAACCTTGCATTTTTGGTTTGTAATGTATTGAAACTTATGGCAACAATTACAAAAGTACTGGCATACTTTGCAACTACCACATGCAAAGAAACCACTGATTTTTGACTGTATCCATCCCTATTTTAAGCTTCTTGGCCAACAGGTAGGGCAAAAATGTTTCTTAATGTAATCCTTTTCTTGTGAACTATACTTTATCTGTCTTCTGTTTAATCTGTCAGTTCCTAGTCTGCTCAGAGAATACCCCAGTGGTTGAGTAATATGTGGTAAATGCCCTTACTGTTATTACTATAGGGTGTGATAAATGGTCGAATGTAGACACTTGTGGTTGCTTAGGGTGGCATTTCTTTTAGTAAGGATGATTCCTGTCATGGCCTATGCCTAGTGATAACCCATAGCAGATATTCCTGCTATATGTATTCTAATCCTATATGAAATTCAGACTCCATACTGCCATTGCATCTCAATCTAATAGTTTCCCTGAAGGGGATCACATTTATCGGTGGTTTGGGGTGAGGAATACTTCGTGTGTGGAAGACAGCATTGTATGATGATGGTTCATGAAATAGTATGCTGTTTAGTCTGTTGCCCTTAATGTATAACTCTGTGTCTCAAAAGTCTATTCTCTGGTGTCTGTAATTCATGGCTGTGAGGATTGTAGTGTATTGTGCAACCTCGCTGTGTAGGATAGTCACAAAACATCTTGGGTTCATTCAGGCTTGTTTGTAAAACCTCTAGCTCAACCCTGAGTAGCTGTGGCTTTGAGCGGCAAGGCTTAATCAAAGGAACTGGACTAAAGCATTTAGACAAACCAAACAACAGTATAGGAAAGTCACATAAAACAAGAGAAATCTGACACTATTTTATAAAAATAGATTTTATTTTTATGAATTTTTAGACATCAAGATGAGCTGTTGTGGGTTAATTTTACTCTCTGCTTGGGCACACCTATATTAGCGTAGCTTAGGCCTGCAGCCTGTGCCCTTTTACCTACATATGTGCTCTGATTTTGTTTATTCATATTTTATTTTTGTATTCATTTTTAGTTATCCTTCTCAGTGGGAATGTTTTATTTTCTAATCAGCTGTAACACTGTGATTTTGCGAAAGCATTGTTATTATTATTCTGTGCACGACATTTCACCATGTACCCCTGTCCATGGTTGACAGGAACAAGATAATGCAGCTAGCAATTGTCACCACAAGAGTATGTAAACAGTCCGACACGTAGGCGCATGCCCAATTCAGGCTTTTGTCACGGAACGAAAAGTATGTTTCTTCTAAAAACACTGTACAGGCCAAGGGACAACAGAGAGGTAATTACGTCCATCCTGCATGCCATTTCATTGCTGACCTCAACACTGTTGCTACAGCCCACCCAAGAGACAGCGGGCAGACCCCTATCTTTCAGGTAATGTGAGTGGGTGTTCCTCTCATTGACTAAGTACGGACAGATTGGGCTATCACTGCTATGCTCTCACTTAGGAGTTAGGGGTTAGGTAGAATTCATCTTTGCATATCATTCCAATATGTTGAGACTTTTTTTCTCACTGGTCACCACCATATCATTCCAGTACGTTGGGACTGTTTATTTTCTTCTCGCTGGTCACCCCCATTCTAATTCTGTTATGTCTTATTTCCCTAATAACTGTAGCCCATGTATTTTATCATAGATTGCAGTCTTTTCAATAAGTGTATTGAAAACCATCCTGCTAACGAGATAAAGGGTGAGACTTGATGACTTCGCATGAGAAGTCACAGAGTGTCATGTTCCAGGCTGCCCCAAATCACCTTTTCTTTCAGGTTTGGGTAAGGTACTGCTAGCTAGCCGAAAGGGTTGGGCCAACCACTGCTAAGACAGTGTGGAATTGACTCAATCACCCACAAATGGTGGTGCTGCCACCCCTAATCGAGCAGTCTTGTTCTAACAATGGGAAACCTATCACAGAGCAAAATCCACCAGAGTGTTCTGGAGATATTAATTGTTGAGTAAATGATGTGCGATCGACTGAGCTCTTCATGGGGTTAGCCCTCAGTCCACGGTTGAGGTGTGGTCACTTTGGCCACAGGGATCATTGTCCCTTGAAGTCCTCTTTGGTCCAGCAGACGTCCACATACGACAGGGCTAGTGTTCTCCAGTCACAAGGTCCAGCAGATTATTTTGGTGAAAGCTAATGCCTGCCTTCGGTAACCAATCTATAGCTGAAATTAGATGCACTTTTCCAAAAGAAAGAACTCCATTCCATTGATTAGGGTAAAGGGTCTTTTCTGTCATCACATGCAGTAGACTTAAAGGAACAGAAGCCCTCACTCACCACTGGGAGACATGCTTCATCATCGGGCCATGTTCCTCATCAGGCCGGCACTGAAGTGCCTGAGGGGCCCAACTTTGCCAGAGATTTTTTAAGAAAGAATGCAGATAGTGAGTGGATGTGAGAAGGGCTGGGAAATCTGCTAAAATTGGCTAAAGGTTCCCAGGAAAACTATCTTTAATACAACCAGGCACCCCTACAGAAAACAATGATCTGGTTCCTTACCAGCAACTAAGTGTATGTCTACTACTCTAATTAGTGATTTAGATTTTATGGAACTCTGTGGCTATTTCCTACACTACAGAACAGCTAGTCATGGTCAACATGTTTCTCGGCAAATACAGTCACACGGATCATATAGCAATTTCACAGGTCCTGTTTGTTGTGCCTAACCCTCACTGAGAGAGTAAAAAAACTCTGCTCCTATTGCCTATGTAAGAAATAACTGAAATCTTAAGTTGGAATCATAAACTTTCTGAATGTGGAGACCTAATCAAACAACATAAAAAAAGATAAGTTAAAAACAACACTCAATGGGCACATAGTAGTGACCACATTTTCCACCCTGCAAAAACATGTGTTTCCGGTGTATGTGAAAATGACAAGCCACACTCATGCATGACGTGGGTTAAAGTGACCATGTGCTCATGCTGAAGCAGATTTCCCTGAGAATCTTAATATGTCATGCGCTCGGCTGCCCAATCATCCCTATCTGCTGGTAGAGATGAGGCACTGCTAGTTAGCCAGAGCAAATCCCGGATTTAGGGCAACAGGTGTCACCCACAGTGGGTCAGACTCAGTCTCCCACACCGTGGACGATCTTGCTGCCCAAAATCCAGTAGTCTCATTAGAATAATGAGAGCCTACGGGTCAGATTCAGTGTGTTGCGCGCACTACCGTGGTAACTCTTTCTAATGCCTCGGTCGGGCCGGCGGTCCGAGTTTTGGCACACCGGCACCACTGTATATCAATTGTCAATTATCATCACAGTTTTGCCAACAGAACTGCTACTCCATGAACTCTTATTGGTCTCCAAAAGGTCTAAGTCTTTCTCCCAAATATACCAACTGCTCTATCAACATGATACAGGGAGTTCCAAGTTGTTACCAAGAATACTATAATGTATTCCAGAAACCTTGCAAACCGGTTTTACCTCCTCATTGTGTCTATGACTGCGTCATTCCTTTAATTCCGGGAGAAATGGTTCCTTTTGGTCGGATGTATTTGTTGACTGAACCAGAAAAGAAGGTACTAAAAGAATACATAGATGAGAATCATCAGAATGGCTTAATCGCTCCCTCTTCATCTCCTGCAGGGGGTCCTCTTTTCTTTGTTCTAAAAAAAAAAAATGAAAGATCTGCGTCCCTGTGTTGACTTTTGCGGACTTAATAAGATGACTATTAAGGATCGTTATCCCTTACCCCTTATTAGGGATATTCTGGACGTCGTCCAAGGTGCCAAGAGGTTTACAAAATTGGATTTGAGGAGTACCTATCACCTCTTATGTGTCAAGGAAGGAGATGAATGGAAAACAGCCTTTCGTACCCCGTTCAGTCATTATGAATACCGTGTCATGCCTTTTGGTTTAACCAATGCACCCTCCATATTTCAACGATTCATGGATTCCGTGTTTTCTGACTTATTAAATCATAGTGTGGTGATTTATCTGGACGACATCCTAGTATATTCCTGTATACCCAAACAGCATACATAACATGTACTTTAGGTTTTGGAAAGACTCAGACAGAATCAGTTATACTGTAAACCAGTAAAATGTGAATTCAACAAGACCGAAGTACAATATCTTGGGTTCTGCATCATTAAAACAGGCATCGCTATGGATCCAGACAAAGTACAAGCCATTTTGGATTGGCCCTCTCTCTCGTCTGTCAAAGAAACCCAATGCTTCCTAGGGCTCTCCAACTTTTATCGACAATTTATACCAGACTTTGCCCATGAACAAAGTTTTATCACCCAGACCATCAAGGGAGAAAATCTAAAGAAGGGACTTGTCTGGACTGACAGTGCTGAAAGGGCTTTTCAAAACCTGAAATAAGCCTTTACCCAAGCTCCTATATTATGACACCAGGATACTACTAAGACATTTATAGTGGTTACTGACGCCTCTGAGAGAGCAATTGGTGCAGTCTTGCTTTAGAACCAAGAAGACGACGGTTTGGAACATCCTATTTTTTACTTATCTCATATCCTTACAGAAGCCGAACGTAACATTTCAGCTTTAGAAGGGAATTACATGCTTTCAAGGCGGCCTGTAAAGAATGGAGACATTTCCTGATGGGTACCAAAGAACCGTTTAAAGCAAGAAATGATCATTGTAATTTACAATGTCTCTGAAATTTCCAGTGTCAAAACAGTCGTCAAGCATGGTGGGCCTTCTTTTTTAGCCAATATGACTTCATTGTAACCTACATTCTCGGATCACAGAACTTAGTAGCTAACGCACTATCCCGTCGATATCCAGAAAGTGCTAACACTTCATCTCCAAATATTATCGAATATAGTCGAATAATCGGAGTTACTCAGTCTTTTCTTGACTGTGTTAAATCGGAATACCAGTATCTTCCACTAGTGGAATGGAAGAAATTGAGCCCTCAACTACAATAGGATCAGGATTACTTCTATTACCAAGACACCCTCTTTTTGCCAACTAAGAAAGTACAAACCGAGGCATTACAGATGTGCCATGATTCTCCCGTCGCTTGACATCGTGGAATTAAAAAGACACAGGAATTGCTTCTACTTTCCTTCTGGTGGCCAACTCTTAAGAACGATGCTGAATCCTATGTAACTTCATGTCCTGTATGTGCCCAAACCAAGACACCTCGAACCAAGCCAGCATGATTATTGATGGCCCTGCCTATTCCCTCTGCTTCATGCCACACCCTGTCTACAGATTTGATCTGTTCATTACTATCTTCTTCAGGAAACCATGTCATTATGGTAACTGTTGATTCTTTTACCAAAATGGCGCATTTCACAGCCTTAAAGAAATTACTGACAGCTCAGGAAATGAGATGTTTTGCCTACATGGCCTTCCACAAGTGATTATTTCAGACCGTGGACCCTAGTATGTGTCACGTTTTTTGAAAGCTTTTTGTAATTTACTGCACATTGATGTCTACCTTTCATCCGGATTCCATCCACAAACCAACGGTCAAACTGAACGCTTGAATCAGGAACTCCAACAATATTTACGTTGTTGTAATGTCACTCAAAGTAACTGGTCAGATTTCCTTTCCTTAGCTGAGTTTTCCTATGAGTTTTCCTATAATAATACGGTGCATAGTGCAACACGATCCACACCTTTTTACTGCACCTGTGGTTTCCATCCTAAAACTTTTTCCAATATTCCTCGTATGCTGGCTTCTGTTCCTGCGTTTACATCATTTGCACGACGGCTCTGCCATATTTGAGATCTGATATATACTGCTGTTTTGGCTTCTAAAAGAACTATGAAAAGAAAAGCTGATCACCACCGTCACGTCGGGTGGCACAAGTTTATCAACCAGGAGACAAAGTGTATCTTTTGTCTCGATTTCTACCCTTTCATTTTTCACAAGACAAATTCAAACCCTGTTTTTATGGTCCATTTCGAGTACTGCAGTTATTGAATCCTGTTGCTGTTTGGTTACGTTTACCACAGACGTGGAAGGTTCATCCTGTTTTTCATGTCTCACAGCTTAAACCTTTTGTTCCTGATCCATACCATAGGCGTTTCCAATATCCTCCTCCCCTTTCGGTGGAAGGCCATCCTGAATATGAGGTTCAAGAGATCTGTGATTCACGAATCTTTCGGAACAAATTCCAATTCTTGATCCACTGGAAAGGTTATCCTCTCAGTGATGGTTCATGGGAAGATGCTTCCTCTGTTCACTCGTTTGGTTTGCACTTTTTTCCCCTCTTTTTACTGATAAACCTGGGGCCTTGGGAAGGGTTACCTGTCGCCACGCACTACCACGGCGACCCTTTCTAATGCCGCGGTCGGGCCGGCGGTCTGAGTTTCGACACGCCGGCAGTGCCGCAGCTCGTTGTTTTGCCTTCCTGTTTTTGTTGTGCAACCCAGGAGGCACATTTCGTGCTCTGGGTCACGCCACAGCCCTTGCCACCCTCCCTGAAGTTTCACAGTTACTCACCTTCTTGAGTTATGTCCTTTTTTCTTTCCTCCTTTTTCTTCTTTTTTTCTCCATCTTCATTTCTTCTTTTTTTTTCTCGGTGTCCATGTTGTTTTCCTTTGGTTTTATTCTACCCAGCATGCCTTTTTCCTTTTCCTTTTCTACTTGGTCCTTTTTTCTATTCTTTTATATATGGTCTTTCCCAATCCAAGACGGTGTTGCACTTTCTTCCTGTTGTGTCACTTCCTGTCTTCTGGTATATAAGCACTTCAGCTCTTCTCTTCCTTGCTTTGCAAACACTTCAGCTTGGTGGTGATCCTCGCTCCTGTTTTTCCTGTGTTTTTTCCGCGTTCCTGTTTTTTCCTGCAACAATTACTCAATTTCTCCTTTTTCATTGTTTCTTTTTTCCTCTCTTCCAGGAGTTCCTTGATAGAGGTTTTTTCCCAACTTTTGTTTTTTTTCCTCTGGGACTCCTTCTAGAGGGTACGGTCTGCCTTGGCGTCTTATCCAGTCAGCAGCACCATGGCTACTAGAAAGAGTCACCCCTATTTTGGCCAGTCCAGAACCAGTAGAAGACCGGGTGTTCCTTCAAGTTCTTCAGCCAACGGTGGTAAGAGATGTCCAGATCGTGACATTGAGAGCTGGGAAGTGCTGGCATTTATCCCCCATGTAGGTGGGGACTAGGAAATCAATTGACACAAAAAAGGACCAAAAAGAAAGGTGAACTAAAAGGTGGTGGCCACCTTAGAGTGTGTTCCCATCGGGGAGGAAAACTGAAAGAGGAAAGTGGCAGCCATCTTAGAATATATCTTCTCTTATATATATCATTAAGGGAAGTCGAATTAACAGCTTAAAACTGCTCTTCCAGTATGCAGTGGCAGGCTGGGAGCCATGTTGCACATTGTCATACTCTAAATTACAGGTGCTCAGTACTCTTGGTTCCATAGTTTAGGGGCTTATAAGTAAGTTAACTTATGCCACTTGAGGGTAGCCAATTCAACATATTCCTCGTAAGATTTATGCCATTGACTGAGGATGTTTTAGGGTCTCCTTTTATTGCTAGAGTGGAGGCAAGAGTCTCTGAGTGACATCAGGGTGAGTTCAAGGACTAGCTGGAGGTATCTGGTAGAATGCTGAAGACCACAGAAAGTAATATGACATTTTTGAAGTACTAGCTGTAGGTGACTAAAGGCCATTTGTGGGTCTCTAAACCTCTTTGAGTTTAGACTGAGGGTATCTGAAGTGTGTCCGATGGCCAGCTAAATGATTTTGAGACATGCCAAGGGGTTTACTGGCCTGTTCAGGGGCCCATGGGCCATATGAGATTGTTTAAGGCCCAGCTAAGGAAAGGTAGAAATTAGGGAGGTGATTGAATTTAGGTTGAGGATCTTTAAGACCATCTTGGTGCTCTCTAAGGACATTCTGGACACTTCTGGGGGTTTCTGAATGTAGGACAATGATTATTATCAATGGGAAGCTTAGGATATTTGCAGATGTGTTGTGAGACTGTGTTGATCGACTGGGGGTGTGTTTAATGAAAGATGGTAGTATCAAAAATGCAGGCAGGTGATCTAAGGGAATACTCAGGCTGTTGATATGCAGCCCAACAGTTTGAGTGGTGTCTAAAGACTAGTTGTGGGTGTCTGAATGCAACTAATGGGCTCTGTTACTACCTAATGATCATTTAGTTAAAGTAGGCAGGGGAGGATGGGGCTGTCCATTGATCAGCTTGTAGATGGTGGTGCGTAGATGTGCATGATTGAGGGGTGGCTGAAGTTTCTAATGATCAAATTGGGGGTTTTGGAATACAGAAGATCTTTAAGACGAGTCCAGAGTGTCTAGGAGTGAACCTGGAGTGTTTGAGAGTGTGCTAGGTGTGTTTAATGGCAGAATGTTTCCAGGTCATTGCAAAGACATGTATTTGGACAAAAATTGAGTTTTAAAAACTCTGCTCCTCTGGCGGACATTGCGGAATTGGGTGCTCTGCAGAGAACGCAGAGTTACCAATAGACTCCGCACTCCATAATGTTTTTCTCCCGTTGGCACATGCTTAATGTCATTTCGCACGCGATGGAAATGAGGCGAGAGACTTCAGGTCACTCGCAGGCACAAACATGATTTTTTACCTGCCCATAAGATTTAGCTCCGCAGCAGCGACTTCCGGCATGTCTTTTGTGCTGTAGGCGAGTGAGTGCGATCGACCGCTGCTACAGCCTCGCGAAACTGAAGCAGCTAAAATCTACAACTTCAGATTAGAAATCTTCTCTAATGGACTGTTCGCATTGATTTTTTGTGCAAGGAGTACCTTATAATTTCTTTTTCACCAACACGAAGTGACCCAGGGACTCCAACTTCCTGTTCCTGTCCAGCAGGCTCCTCCAAGTGCTTTGTCCATCTCCTGGTCACTTTTCTCTTGGCTGTCGAGCTGTAAGGATCACTTTCTTTGTCTCCTGGATGTATCATTTGATTTAAGGACTTTGTTGTACTTGAGATTTCACAAGTAGGTGTGAAAAAAACTTGTATAAGGGCGTTGTACAACTTGTTTGTTTGATAGAGGGCATGCACCAGAATATATCTATACTTTTCTTCAATTTTTAGAATTTATTGTGGTGGGTGGCCTGCATTAGTTTTACTTGTAATTGTTGTTTTATAAAGGACATTTTTTTACAGTTCACTCCATTTTCTCCATGTTTTGTTTTGTAAATTTGCATATTCATTTAATTCACTATGTTAATGTTAACTTAAGTGGCCTAGTCTGCTAATGAAATAGGCTTTCCAGCTGTATGCCGAGTACTAGTCATGGTGCATGATGAAACAACTGTAGGTGGTGTATGTTGAACTGAAACACCATGGATGGCATTGGATCAAATATAACAAAATTGTTGTTAGGTGGTACCTGATGCCTTTGTTTGATGTGTGTTGTTTTTAGCCCCTTTAATTTTCATTTTTGTAATTACTGGCTTGATGCTGTTTTGTTCGCCTGTACCAATACCTTCTTTGTCTGGCCAGTGCGCGAGAGTGTTTGTCATATGCCTCATTTGTCTTTGTTCCCCATGCCATGTGGCCAGTGGTCCTTTTTGCATAGTCAATTATATTCCTATACCTCCATGTGTTTCTTTGTTTTCTATTCATTCTGCTTGTTTTTTGACCATGTGGCTGGTGACCATTTTGTGTAGGCAGCCAGTAGTCATGCATGTGTTCTTTGTTGTGGTGGCCATGCCACCTTGCTGGTAGTTATTTGACCATGTGGCTGGCAGCAATTTTGTGTAAGCAGCCAGTGTGCTTTTAGACCTGCATGTGTTCTTCTTTTTCTTGTGGTGCCCATGCCTCCTTGCTGGTTGTTGTTTGACCATGTGGCTGGCAGCCATTTTGTGTAGGCAGCCAGTGTGCTTTTAGGCCTGCATGTGTTCTTCTTGACCATGCATCCTTGCTGGTTGTTATTTAACCATTTGGCTGGCGGACATTTGTTGTGGTGGCCATGCCTCCTTGCTGGTTGTTGTTTGACCATGTGGCTGGTGGCCATTTTGTGTGGTATGCTTCAGGTCTAGTAGGACAATGCATATTACTAAATGTATTGCATGAGCAGTGTTTTATATTTTATTATATACTCCTTTTTCACCTGCACCACTCCTTCCCTCCCAGATCCCTGTGGTTTTTAGGGGTAGTCCCCTTCCCCTAGTACATCAGCAATGGCATTTTATTTTTTTAAATTGTTTTCTTTTTTTATAAATAATGTGTTTCACAAATGTTATTTGCTTTAATTTCATAATAACAGTATAGCAATAAAATATTTAATTTTGTATTTTTTTTTTCTTGGTTTTAGATTTAAAAAAAAAAAATTATAATTTTTTAAAAAATATTTAAATATGTTTTTCCATGTTCCCTATTAGCCCCATGTTTGCAGTAGGTGTACAGTTGCACTACATACCAATATTTAAGGATTATTCAATTCATCATCAGCACCTCCCTGAGTGCAACATGCCAACCTGATGCAGCTAAAGGTAACAGTTAAATTCTGTATGTTGTAGTTGTTTCTCTTTCTTATCCTTCCTGACTGCACATGATAATGAAAATGAATGAAAATGAATGTTGCTGTGGTTTTACAAATGGATACTCTGTATTATTTCATAATTATTTATAAGTTAGGTAACTTTTAAATTATATTGTTTCTACCACTAATGCAACTGCAACAATGTCACATTTCACTGATTCTTCTTGCATGTTTGCTTTTAGGTGCACAAAGAGAAATAGATGTCACCCACAGTACTGCCAGACAGAAGGCCTATGCACGACGTGACAAGTGACCACACTCACGACCACACAGATATCTCTTCAGCTTGTGAAGCTAAGTGCTACTGCCAACTGATAGCTTCAAGATGGCCCCAGAAAAAGCTGCTACCAAGAAAGCAGCTAGTGATAAGAAGGAGCTTCCCACCACTGGTATGTTGCCCCAGACCTTTTTGGCTAAAAATAAATGCCTGCCGCACCAGCCTCTGGGGAACAAGCTGGGAGCAGCATTCCCGAATCAGCAGCCCCATTCCAAACTAGGCCCAAGCCCATGTCTGGCACAAAGGCAGCCTCTCTATTCACAGGAATGCCGACGAGCAGTGATGTTGAATTGGACTTTGTTTCTCAAAGTACTACCCAATCATTGCCGGAAACTCAGAAACTCAGCTCTGTGGACAACAACTGCAGCAGCCAGCAATAGCAGTTCTTCTCAAAGCAGGAGCACATCAGGATGTTGAGCTTCATGCTGAGGAAGCATTCGAAGCTCTTCTTTCACAAGACTTACTGTCTCCTAGATCTCCACCATCTTCTTCTTCAAGCCCCCCTTCTGATGATCAAGACTCCATTTGGATGCAACCTCAGTCTGAGACACACCGGGAGAGGCAAGGAGTCAAAAGGACGGATCCTGAATGCCTTAGAGTTATGGATGAAGAAGAGGGGGATGACAAGTCTGACGATGAGCCAGTCATCATGGAGGTTAGCCCAGCCCCAGTGAAGTCAAACATTACCCCATCTTCTCATCCTGCTCCGAGAGATGTGGCTGATACCACCACCACCACTAGCTTCTATATTTACAAGGTCCCAGCTGTGACCTACATCCACAGCCACCTCAGTAGAAGAAAACACTGCAGAGAGGCAAAAGTCATCAAAACAACTTCTACTTCCCGCCACTTCTTCAGACATTGGCCACAGTGTTAGAAAGTTGCCCTCCCCAGTTTGGGACTTCTTTACGGTTAGCGAAAAGGAGCAAAATATTGCCATATGCTCCATTTGCCAACAAGTGTTAGTCGGGGTAAGTTTGGTACAAACTATGGAACTGGAGGCTAAACAACCCATTTGAGAAAACACTACGCAATCCACTTGGAGGCGCAGCCTAGTGGCCAAAAGCCTGCAAGTGGTGTTGAAAGGGAGTAATCTGATCATGGTGGAAGGTGAAGGTGAAGAAGAGGGTGACATTTTTGTTACACCAATCTGCCCTGTCCCCAGCAGTCAAGTAGTATTGTCGCCCATATCAGCAACATCGCAATGGCACAGGAAGATTCATACTCAAGTCGAAACAGCATGGCAAGAACATACAGTGACTGCACCCCTGAGATGCACATTGAGCCTATCACCACCTTCTGCTTTGAAGTCGCCTGCATCTGTGGCACCAGTAAAGAAAAAAATCCAGGATACTTTTACTGCCATGTTTAGGCAGGAGGGGCAGTAAGAACGCAACCACCCAACGGCACGTTTGTACAACGGGAAGCTAGCTAAAATGTTAGCGCTGGACCTCTTCCCTTTTTCTTTTGTGGAAGGAGTGGGTTTTCTAGGGCCAGATGTAGCAATTTCCGAATCGCAAATTTGGATGCAGAACGGTGTCTCAGACACCGTCTGCGAATTGCAATGGGGTCGCAAAGACCCACCTCATTAATATTAATGAGGTGGGTCGCATTTTGCGACCCCCATTGCGATTTCCTGCACTCACAGGGATGGTAGCCTGCTGGAGACAGCAGACCTCCATGTCTGTGACTGCTTTTTAAATAAAGCAGTTTTTTTTTTGTATTGCAGCCCGTTTTCCCTAAAGGAAAATGAGTTGCAATACAAAAAAATAACGAAACCATTTGGTTTCGTTTTTTCAGAGCAGGCAGTGGTCCATTGGACCACTGCCTGCTCTGAAAAAAATTTTTTGGCAACATTCACTTCGCTTTTGCGAATGGGTTACCACCAGTGTGACACTGGTGGTAACTGCGAATTGCTTTGCGACTGCGTTCGCGGTCACAAAGCAATTTAGCATCGCGGTGTGAGTCGCATATAGGAAGGGGACACCCCTTCCTATTTGCGAATCGCATTCACATTTTGCGAGTCGGTACCAACTCGCAAAATGTGAATGAGCATTGCGATGCGCATTTTGCATGGCGCAAACTGCAATTTTCGCAGTTTGCGGCATGCAAAACGCTACCTACATCTGGCCTCTAGAATTTATGGTGGGCATCTACCTGAAATGGAAGGTTCCCAGCCGGACCTATTTCGCCAGAGTTACTGTTCCAGCACTAAATCAAGATGTTCTAAAATTGGTTGGTCAAGCTTTGCAGCACGGTGCTGTCCACACAATCCAACTGACGACAGACAAATGGACCAGTTGCCAACCCATTGATTACATGTGCATCACTGCACATCGGATGTTTTCTATGGGGGTTAGAGAAATGATATCTGCAGGCGTTGACACAGCTGAAACTTTTAATGGTGCTCGGAAGCATGCAACAGTAGCTTTGTTCGCCATGGAAAAATTCCATACAGCTGCAAACATCTTGGATGACTTTAACAACAAGGTCTTTGAATGGCTGCACCCTAGAGGGCTTAACATTGGATTTGTTGCCATAAACCATGGCAGTGATATAGTTAAGGCCATGTCAGATGGTGGCTATTTCAGGGTCCTGTCTTTGGTGCACTGCATATTGCACAGGACTTTCTCAAAAAAGAAATCTGAGTCAGCAACTTACTGTCCACATGCAGAAGAGTCTGCACTCATTTTAGCCATTCTTTGAAAATCTGCAAGATGTTGAGGATTATCCAGCGTGATAATAGAATGCCAGTTAAAGCACTCATACAGGAGGTGCCAACACATTAGAATTCTACTTATTACATGTTGCAATGTCTGTTTGAGCAGTACTGACCGATCAATGAATAAGTCATGCAAAGAGGGGATGGAACTGTGAAAGGCATGATCATTGAGATGTACCAATAGGGCCTGATCAAATGCCTGACTTTTGAAATTTTCACATGGGAAGTCAGCAAGGAGGACTGCACCATTGTTGTATAGCCATTTTAGCCATAGTTTTATACACATTATTTTGGCTAACTAGGCCTGCAGCTGTGCACCTTAGCCCAGTTATATTTTATTTAGCAAGCCACATTTGTGGTGATTGTTTTATTTTCCTCTATCTAGTTGTTCTTCGCTTAGGACAGCATTACATTCTTAACAAGACATTTATTTCACTCTGTGCTTTCCTCAAGGCTGCAGTAAGATAGGATTGTCGGCAAATGTGGTACGCTTTGTCTCCAATATTCACAGAAACATACACACTCTTATGTGGGGCTCTTTCTAGGAACAGTAGCTGTTTTATTATAAAAAACAATTCCTTGTTCCATACATGTTAGAGGGAGATTCCAGCCAGATGACCACGACCGCACGCTGATCACTGATTGCTTCGCTGCAGTTGTTGGCTCAGACTGCCGAATCCCTGGCCCCATGGGAACGGTGTCTACATAGACCACAGGCCCCTTTGCTCAGGTCTGATGGATATGTCCTCCCAGGGGGAAGCCTGAAGGGCAAATTAAAGCTTAGCACACTGTGCTCTAACATAGCATAGGTAGGAGGAGATAGATAGACTTCTTTCTATATAACCCTTAGTGACAGTATGGTAGGACTGTTTCTGTGTTTTACTTTTTCTCTTCTTGTTACAATTTTACTTCTATTATGTCTTATCGTCCTAGTTATTGCAAGACATGCTTTATTATTTAAGACACAGTTACTTCAATAAAACCTTATTGAGCTATTATCTGCCTCTGTTGTGTTTGCACATGTGAGACCAATGGTACTGAGAGAAAAGGATGAGATCTGACCAACCACGATTCCCCTGAGGAGTCATGTATGTCAGGCATCTGGTTGCCATAATCGTCCCTGCTCTAGGGCGGAGACGAGGTGCTGCTAGTAAGCCAGAAAACCCAGATTAGGTGGACAAGTGTCACATGGTGTGGGAGTAGACTCAGTTCCTCACAATATAGGTGATCCTGCCACCCAAATCCTGTAGTCTCACTAGGATAATGAGAACCTACGCGACACCATGGGCCAAGCTATCCCATTGGTGCATATGCTGCAGAAACAGCTAAAAGAGGTGTCTGAAATGTACGCAGATGTGGATGAAAAACAGATGTGCAGGAGTTGGCGGAGAGCTTAATCCTTCACTTATCTGTTAATACAAGACAGCAAAGAAACATTGGCCCTCATTACAACCTTGGTAGGCGGCAACCGCCACCCGCCAAGGTTGAACCGACGGGCGGGCGCCAATGCGGCCACACTCCCACGGGGTCTATTTTGAGATCCCCGCTGGGCTGGCGGGCGGAAACCTGGTTTCCGCCCGCCGGCCCAGCGGGGATCTCAGCCGCAACACGGATGCCGGCTCCAAATGGCTATTTTTCACTCCCAATGTATGTGGAACACTCCCTTAATTTTTGCTAAAATCACGTTATTTTACCTTTCTCCCTCAAACATTCCTCAATTTGAGTGCAAGTTAATCGGAGAATGAAATCCTCCTCCCATTTTATACTTTAAGTTTCTCTCTTAGGTGTTCCAAAACAACAACATATTTGTGAAAGCTTTCTTGTGTGGTCTGTTTCTGACCTGATTTTATTTGGATAATTTGAATTCAGCTTTGTTGCACGTGAAATAACTATTTATGGGATACAATCCTATTTGCTCTGTGGCCTCTTTTCATGCATGACATCTTCAGCTATCCTTGATTTTTCTTTTTCTTTTTTTTAGAAACTATGATTTCAAATTAAATAAAAAGTCACAGAAAGCACATGCAGTAATTACTGCAATGGAATATTGAAACAGTCCTGGCAAAAAATATAACACCATCTCCGATTTGCATGAAGTGTGTGACACGGCGTACACCATGGTAGGATTTTCCCCAAGGTAAAGTTTGAGAAGTACAGACAAGCGCTGCCTATTAATAGGACAAATATTTGCCAGTTTTACTGGCTGTTCTGAAAGGGATCCAATAAAATATTCAAATAGATAAAAGTTTGCCACGGTACCTAGTAGCACTACGGTCCTCATTACGACTTTGGCGGTCAGCCGCATAAAGACCGCCATGTTGGCGGTCATGTAGACTGCCGTATTACGAGTCACAAACCAAGGACTGCCAAAGCCTAGCCAAAAAAACAACACTGCCAGTACATTGGAGAGCAGGAAATAGGCTGTCCGACTACCAGCACCCACAGCCCGTCAACCAACCACCGAACCTATTATACGTTCAAAATTGCAGTGGCAGTCATGCCGTTGCGGTCCTCCAATGGGGGTCCGAACCACAGCAGTTTGCGGCCACCACAGTAATACACCACACCGTGTTGGATGATTTTAAAAACAACACAGCTGACACACATTCATACTCTGACACACCTACAAGCCATACTATAAAACACACCCCTTCACATGCCACACACCACAATCCTTTGCAAGTCCTACCCAAAATACACCATCCAGAGCGCCCCAAAAAATAAATTCAATTTTATGTGGCACCCCTCCATCTCTCACTGAACAAATATCCCACACCCTCAACACACCCACATCACACCCATTTGCACCCCTCCACTCCATTTACTTCCCGTCACCTTCTCAATTCCTAGCACCTATCTGTATCATTGATTATTGCATTTCACCACCAGGTCACCCCAAACAAAACCCCTGTTTCACCGTAGATGAGTTAAGAGTCACGGTGGATGAAATCATTAGAGTAGAGCCACATCTATTGAGAGCCCAAGTTCAGCACACTACTATCCCAAGGAAAATATAAATGTGTCAAAAGGTAGTCGACAGAATGAATTCTGTAGGCTGTACCCCGCTCACAAGGGACAACATCAGTAAGAGGTGGAACGACCTCAGGGGGAAGGTCCAATACATGGCATCCAGGCACCAGCTGCATGTCTAGAAGACTGGTAGTGGGCCTCCACCTCCTCCATTAGAGCTCACATCCTTGGTGGAGAAGGTCTTGGCCATCCTGCATCCTGAGGGCTTGACAGGAATACCTGGAGGAGTGACGTCGGGTAGGTCACAACAATCAAAATGGCACCAAAATGTATTTGCATGCATGCTTACTGATCACCTTTTGGCACCCCCACTGTTGCCCCCCCTCAATAGTCCAGTATACATCTGTCCACACACCGTCGTTTGGCCTCCAACATGTGAACTAGACTCACCTGGGTGAACTAAATCTCTGTATAGTGGGTGTAGTACAGGGATTGACAGCACAACAAATCCCAGCAGGCACTGTTCCAACATTAGTAAAACCAGAACAGTGTAGCCTACTCAAATTTACCATTTAGTACAAACTCCACATTGGAATGTACTCACCTGAGAGGATGGTATGTGTATAGTCTGTGTGTACTACAGGTACTGACAGCAATTCTAAGGCCAGGAGGCACTGCTGCTCTCACTCTACTCAGCCACAACACTGTCCTCTGCCACTATGACCCTTCTCCTTCTACTCAACCATTAAAGTGTACCCACCTGATAGGATGGCATCTGAATAGTCTGCATGTAGGGCAGGCACTGACAGGAATGCTAAGGCCAGGAGGCACTGCTGCTCTCACTCTGCTCAGCCACAGCCCTGTCCTCTGCCACTTCAACCCTTCTCCCTCTAGTCAACCATTAAACTATACTCATCTGAGAGGATTGTATCTGTATAATCTGTGTGCAGGACAGGCACTGACAGTAATGGTAAGGCCAGGGGACACTGTATACTCAGTGCCAAACATCAGCCCACTGTGTATCTGTTCAAGAATCCCTGTACATGAACTTGTAATGGAACTGTAATCCTGAGAGGATGGCCCATGTATATTGTGTGTGCATCTTGACATAACATCACTGTATATCCAAGGAGGGTCTGTCCCTGCAAGTCCAAGAACCAAGCCAGTGTCCATATTACAATGTGCATCTGTTTGTGAACTAACAGATGTAGTTTACCCACCTGAGAGTGACCAAGATACAGATCCTGGTACACTCTGTGATGTGGCCAAACACCTACATCCATCTTGAGCAGCTATGCCAAGTTTTCAAAATGTAGACAGGAAGGACAGCTCAAACTGTGTGCAAAAACATTAAAGACAGATCAGAGGCACCAAAATGCACAATCTGAATGGTATTGACAGGAGACATAGTCCCAGAGCACTGACCACATGATGACAATTATCACATATACACCAAGGTTCTGGATCTGTCTTTGTGACAGTAAACTAGGTCTTCAGCTAAACTAAACCAAATCCTTCCCAGCCACTGTTTCCACTGCACTGCTTGCAAGATATAAATCTATGACCATCCCTCCAAGTGCTAATAAATTCAGACATCCTGAAAATAGTTGTCTGAAATGTAATTGCTATAATACCCAAATGTCAGCTCGACACAGTTGATAGCATGTGTGCCTGTCACATAAGGTAAATCAGCAAATCCAATGTGTACATGGCCTTAGTCAAATGTCACTGTTAACTATTGGAGATAGATGTAACAATACAACCTGTAACATTCTGTCTCTCACATCAACAGGTCTACCTGGAACACAGAGACCACTCAAGAGACTGCCACTCCCCCCATGGATGAAGCTCTTAATGAGGACAACACACCTGGATGTGTGGACATTGAGGACGGTTCTGGTCCATCACAACACCTGCCAGCCTCACCATGACCACAGTGACTCCTCCCAGCCCGTTTGCGTCAACATCTCTGACAACCAATTGCCCCCAAACCTGTGTTCCAAGGCCAGTAACAACAATCTTGTGCGCCCCCAGTCCAGGATCCTGAGTCACAGCAAGACACCTCTGACAATGATGATCTTTAACCAGTAGTGGGGGCAAGCTGTGCCATGGATGCAGGCATGTGAGGGTAGGGCATGGAGGGATGGTGCATGGGAGGGATGGTGTGTGCCAGCAGCCTGTGGCTACTGGGGATGGTTCTGGCCAGTACACCATTACCGAAGTCTTGGGAGCATACCAACAATCCCAAAGCGAGATGGGCCATGCATTTGCCAAACTCAAGGAGATCAAGAAGATACAGAGGGATTTCCATCGGGAAATTTGTGAACAGTGGGAGCCCCCGAATAGCAACATGGCCTCCCTAACAGGGGTGCTGAGAGACATCAGCACCATCCTGAGTAGGGATTGTCAACACCTGACCCCTTCCATTGAACTGTCTATTCCAGCTCCTTCTACATCGGTGGCAGCCACTGGAAGGGAGGCCCTGCCAGGGAAAGATCTGCCTCAGACACTGCTGCCTCTGTAGCTGAAGAAGCCCAGGCAAACGAGGACGTCCACCCATGCATCCAGGATGTGTGGATAGCAAGACACAAACCACTGCCCTCCCTGATGAAACTCCTTTGTGTGCCACTGATTCACTCTGTTGACTGTTCTCCAACCACTTTCCATTTTCCATGCTAGTAGGACACTGGACTTTGGAATTAAAATCTTGTGGCATCTACCATAATGAATACATCCACCATGACTGATTCCTTCACTGTCAATTTCTTTTTTTAGAGTTTTACCTTTATTTTTTATGTGCACATGTAAATAAACACACCTAACACTAAAACAATGCCTACAAGCAATTTGTCATCATTGTGAGAATAAATCCATTTGGTACCAATGATGAATACATAAGATGCTAATGTAGGGAGGGATATGACAGAGGTAGTGGTATGCAGAGGATTACTACCAATACAATGAGTAGTCACAAAAAATGTTTTATTGCACTGAAATACTGAAAATGAATGGAATGCCATAGCCAAGAATGGCAGAACTATGTTGAATCAGGCTAGATATCTCAAGGTACCATCCCCAAGACCATAGAAGAAAGGGCTATGTCAGACATTGTCTTGTAGAATAGGCTAACAGATTACTCTATGTTATCACCAGCTTGAGCCTTGTCACATACCAAAACCACATCTACCAACTTGACATACGCCACGACATAGACAGAGGGCAGTACAACAGTCCCTAATCATAAGTCCATCCTATTACAATGAACACGCATCTGGTGGTATGATGCAAACCTATGTCAGTGTTGTAGCACAGGCACTGTGGCCTGCAATGAGGAAACATTTTGACAGCTACATACAGGTCATACAGGATCATTGTCAACATAATGTGAAGGAAGAATGCATGGATTGCACTGAATGACAAAATGTATTAAGGCCATATGATCACATACAAGACAATGGGATCAACACACCACATCAAACAAGTGTATTGTGCACTTCAGAATTCCACCCACTCACTGGCCTGCCTGCTTTTAGCAAAGGACTTATACATGCCAAATCTGTGACCAACATTACCTGGATCGATCCATGTCCACTTCATATGTCAGGACAGCTACCTACCAATGTCACAACTTTGAAATGCCCACATGAGGATGGCGTGCTGAAGAGACCTGAATGAAATGCAGTGCAAGGAGTTTAGGCTGGAAAAATACATACATATGACCATAACCTCGTATTAGACTTCAGTAGATCCATTCACACTTCCATGAGACTGACACAAACAAAGAAGAAAATGATGGTCTTAGCTTATTTTCAGTCTGAATTTGCAATCATACCATGGCTGTACAATGCATGGCATGAGATCCCCTGTCCTTTGCTAAAAACATGTCGTAGTCAAAAACATCCTGCCAGCTACAGTTTGCCATACAATCCCCGGAATCACATATTACCACACACCTACACTCAAGTAAAGTATTGATGCCCACAAGTTTTCACCTTCCTCCTCATCACTGTCATTCTCACTTGGTATTTTAGGATTCTCACTGCTAGATCACCCTCATATGGTATATAAGTGATGTTCCTCCTCAAGGCAATGTTGTGGAGCATACAGCAGGCCATTTTGATCATACATACTTTTTGGGTGAGTAGAAGAGGGCTCCACCAGTCTTGTCTATGCTCCTAAATCTGGCTTTAAGGAGCCCAGAAGCCCTCTCTATGACACAATGTGTTCTTCCATGGGCATCGCTGAAGCGGACTTCCCTAGCGTAGTTGGGTTTCTCACCTGAGTCAACAACCATGGACAGTTTGGTATGCAGATTCCCTTGTAATGGAATGGTACATATGTGCAACAATTAGTCCCTCTTATTGTTTCTTCTGGAACACACATTTGATACAGACACAGATGACATATGTGACTTACCAACCAGTCAGGCCTTCTCTGGGGAAAGTCATGACATCAGCTGTTGAACTGCGCTGTTCCCCGTGTTGAAGGCATCATGGACTGAACCCGGATAATAGGCACAGATGCGAAATGTAGAGGTCTGCCAAACAAGTTGGACATTAATGGAATGGAAGTTATTCCTGTTCCAATAGAGTTGTTCATTGGCATGTGATGGAACCAAGGCAACATGTGTACCATCAATGAATCCCACCTCATGTGGGATGTGTGCAAAACCATAGAAGTCAGCCTTCACGTGTGCGAAATCCTCACGTTGAGGAAACGGATATAGCTATCCAGGTGTTATTGACATACTGTGTCAAGGCATGCCATGATTTGATGACATGATGCTCAGTATGTTACCAATGTCAATTTCACAGAAGTAACATGTTTCCCCATTTCCTTACCACAAATGTCTATACATCATCTATCTGAACAGCAACACATTTTCCCATGAAACATGCCACTCGGAAATTGATGTAAGCGCCTGAATTTTAAATGACTCGTGAGTAGGGGTGTCTGTTGCCAAAATGAACTTCCCACATGTGCCTGGCAATGTATAAAAATGCTGTCAAAGAAGAAGGACATACATGACAATACAAGACCTGCACTTATCAGTTTTTAGACCATTATTCGGAGTTGTGACGCATTTCTTATTAGCCAAGTATCACATAACATGCTTTTAAAATGGCGGTGTCTGGCCTACTCCTTCTGTACACTAGGAACCGCCCACGTGTGCAGGCGGAAGTCGTCATGGTGGTATGTGGTTGCAACTGCAACAGACACAGCAGTAGGTTAATGTTGTTGCCAGTGGCTGTCTTAGGCCAATAAATGTGTCTGCCGGTGGTGACGGCCACGTAGGTGGTGGACATGACTGTCATTTTCTGAATAATCCCTTACTTAACTTCTGACACTGTTGCCAGCAAGACCTCCATGACCTGAGCTTCTGTGTACCACCTCTGAGAGCAATCATGCCATGCCCAAGAGGTGATAGGGCCCCTGCCTTCTTCCCAGAGGAGCTGGAGAAGCTGGTGGGGGAGGTCCTACCCCTGTATGAACAGCTCTATGGTGCACCAGAGGAGCAGGCAGGTGCCTCATGTCCACTTTTTTCCCTGTACTTCAACATATATTCCCTCCTCACAGGCTAGATGGTGCCCACGTCTGCCAAATTTCCTAGTAAAGGCAGTGGGACTGCAGTTGCAGTGGCTCAGGAGCCACAGAGTTATGTTGTGTCCCATAATTTTTTTAATCTCTGTCAACATGCCAGGGCATATCCAACAAGATGTCAGTTGACCAACCTAGTTAGTGGAGGGCCTGAGCAGGGTGGTGGTTATGTCTGCAGATTGGAAAATGTTTGTAGTCTTACCCATATACTCAGTGACTGGTATGTGTCCCACTTGGGCATTGTGGGCTGAACAGATTGTTCATTGCAATGAGTACTGACATGTATGTTACTCTGCCATTTTGCATGTGATCTGGTGACATAATTTCCTGTACTGTGATTGTGTATCCATGCAGGTCAATGCCCATTAAAAGTAAAGGATTTGGAGAGCTATCCCCAAGAAGGTGCGGATCCTGGAGGTCCACAGCCGGCAGACCGCCCACTGCAGATGAGGTGGGAGGACCTAAGACACTGGGCCCGGAAGATTGCAGAGGCCCAGCTGGGGCTGTCCTCCCAACGTGGGCATGCCCATCGGACCATGGCCTACCTGATGGCCTGCATTCTGGTGGTGGCTTACCCGGAGCTGGATGGGCGTTTGAGGGCAGCATAGCAGCCACAAGGGGGTGAGTAAACAGAGAACTCCTGCTTGTCCCATTGCCAGGTAATTGTGTGGGGGTACTGACTGCTTCTCTTGACAATTAGGGATGAGCCATGTATCACACAGTATTTGGGAGTTTGTTTGTATTGACATATCATCATGTCTATCTAACTGGTGTACCTTGCTTTCTGAACCTGGGACCTAGTACAAACCTTGGGTAATTCACAAACCACTTACTCTGCAGGGTCCAAAAACGGCCATGTCTATTCCTCATTCATGTACTATTTTTTGTTGTAGCCAATAATCACTTACCCTGAATGTCACAGACAAAAGGTAGTTGTATTATGGATCACTATCCTCTGCCATGTGTCTGGGCATACGTGTGTGTAGACATCTGACGCCCAAAAGCAAGTTATCCTCAGTATATGATGGGTACTGGTGCCTCCCTGCAGTCTGTGCTGTGTTGATGCCCATCATATATGTGGCATGGCTTATCTAGATAATATTTTGCATATGTAGCAAACCACTTTCTCTTTGTAAATGGAGAATGCCTATTGACATGAATCATGTCCCATGACTGTTGGCAACATTCGATGTGCCAACATGTCAGGATGTGTCCTTTTCCCTTTAAGAGATGTTCATTATCTGATATTTCAGGCATTTCCTAGCCATGTTGATGGTATGATGTCTGTATCCCTCACATACATGTGCTAGGTAAAGTGTTAGTGTCTGACAGATACCTTCATGTGTCACAGTATGTCATTTGGCATGTAGAGCTGCTGTAGCAATGAGGGATATGACATGTGGCCTAAGATTGTGGGACCAATCTGTATTTGTCTATGCCCTTGATGTGGCATCATGTTGAAGAGTTAAATGCCAATGTGTATTGATTGAGGATTGTTCCCTCAGTGTTGTCATGCATCATGGAGCATTTTGCATTGATGTTGACATCACATGTGTTTGAGTTCATGCATTCATCCACAGATAGCTACTATGTTTTGTATGTCCAAGATGTGGGTAATGATGTTGCTTCTCATTGGACAACAGGTTGGAGTCCTTCTGTTTGTAACTGTGAGTTATGTGTCCCTACAAAATTCAAGGGACAAATGTGTATTACTGACACACTCAGATGTTGTAATTACCATGGGTGTCAGACATTAGTGGTGATTATCCTGGGGCTTACTGATTCTTTGTTGTGTATCCTTGAGACATTACTCCTTGACATATTGGACCTGACATCAATGGTGTTCCTTTCATTGACACATGTAAGGCCTCTCTATGTGACACTGACAGTACCTCCTTAACTCTATTGTGGTACGTGTCACTTGTAGATATGTACGTTGACATGTGTCCATTCTGACATGGGTATTTCCATTTCAATTACTCTAGAATATTACAGTTTTGTATCAGAGTCAGATGGGTGTCACAGGCTTCATCCCAAATTGCTGGTACGTCATGAAAGTGAAAAATGCATGTGTGCACAGACTTGTGTGTCTAAAATAGGTGTGCACTTCACAATAGGATACTTTTGTTGGCTACAAGTTAACTGGAGTCTACTGCATGTGGCACAAAAGCATGTGCCACTTAGGTGTAAGTTTCTGCTGAGGCCTACTTGACCTGAAGGTATTCTTTGTCACTCACAGTTGTGGTTGAAGTGTTATCAGGTACATGTTGTGACCCTATTTCTCTTTATTTTTGGAGCATCAATGCTGTGAAGTGAAAGAGACGGGGCACAGCCGAGTGTGGAAGCATCAGGCCATGGGACCTCGGGTTAAAATACCACTGACACAGAGGGACCCAGTGGCCTGGAGGGCGAGGGGAGCTCCACAGGGGAGGGTGGGCGACACCTTTGCCTCAGGCACCTGCGCCGCAGCCCATGTTAGCTCTGCTGCCCTCAGTGAGGAGGCTATTGACCTTCTGAGACGTATCTCTATGGATTAGTCCACCATTGTGAATGCCATCCAAGGACTGGTAGGTCAACTCCAACAGACCAATGTATTCCTCTAAGGCATTCATGGTGCAATGGCTGCTCTACAGAGATCTTTTCAGACTCTGGCCTCCACACTGATGGCAGCCAGTCACCCTCCACCTCCCTCTTTCCAGTCCAAATCACCCCTTTCCCTACCTACCCAAGCACACAAGCATATCCTCAGGCATGCACCTCAAACAGACAAAGGTAGCACACACAAACACAAGCACCACAAGACACACCATGGGCACACACACAAACAACATCCACCCGCAGACACAGCAACAGTCACTCCTTTCCCTGACACCCCTACACCTCCCAGCATCACACACACAACAACAAGCCTACCTACAGACACCACCACAACAGGCACAGGCACCACACCCATCCTACCCACAGACACCACCCCAGCAGCCCACAGACATCCACCCCAAACACCACACCCGCAGACACCACAGCTACTGACACACCTACATCCAGCATATCCACCATACCTGCAGTCACCACCTTAATAGACACCCACTCATGGCATCCCCAATACCTCCACTCCCCCAAGCCCTCACTCACCCACCCAACAGACACCCACCACACACAAGCATACCTCCCATAAGCACGCACCCAAGACATCCACAACTACACATCAGACAACTACTCCCTCTACCTCCAAATCCCGACCCCTTCTGATGATCATGTCCAAAAAACATTTCCTTTGTGCCCTTGGACTTACCCCTGTCCTCCTCCCCTCTACCACTTCCAAAAGGTCCTCATCCATCCCCAAGGCCATCCCTTCCACCTCTAAGGCATCCCTACAAAGACCCATAACCCTCCCCCAAGAAGAAGCCCCCCTCCTAAAAAGGAGCCGCACTCCCAAGCCCAAACCCACCCCTTCCCCCCAAGTCCAACCCCCCCTGAATAATCCCTGAGGTGCCTGCCTGTACCTTTGATGCTCCTTACTGTGGAGGTTACATGTAAGTCAAGAGTCAAGTAGGAGCACAACACTGTGTTATGATTTTGACTTTAATTGGACTTGCCAATGGCCTTTGGACATTGTTTTTGCAAACAATATTGCTGGCATTAAAGCCAAAGAGTGTATTTTGCTGGTTATATGGTTCTTCACATTGCTGTATGTCAGTGAGTTTGTGTGGTTTGAGATGTGTACCTGCTGCCCGTGGCACCCCCACTATGATGTGTTTGACGGCGCTACAAGCTAATTTTAAGGTTAATTACACAGGTAGGTGTGGGTACTTACAGTTTCTGTCGTCCACTGTGGCATTGATTTTGTTGTCTTTTGGATCCATGGTGGCTCCAGATGTGTGCAGCTGTCTGCAGGTGAGTGTCTTCCTTTATACTGTCCGTTTCGGCCAGCTTCTCCCTGTTGGTTGGACTACCAGTTTCACATTGGCAGTATGCAACCTTGTTAAGTGTCTGGCAGATAAACAGGCTCTGCTGGCCTGTTTCTGCTTACGGGGGACTTTTTCAGTCTGTGCTGACTGGTTGTGCTGGCGGACCACTGGATGTCTTCTGTTTCTATGACCGCCATACTTGTAATACGGCAGTCCACTCCGCCAGACCGTTGGCAGTCAAACCGCCAACATGGTGTCATGGGACCGCCAAACTCGTAATCAAGCCCTAAGCCTCCACACCATCCGAATATGCATGCACCTGTGGAAAATGTTTGTGCCTGAAAAGAACATGTTGCTACTATAAACACTTTTTTTCCTCATCCATCCATTTATCAGCCTTTGGAATGGCCAGAGTATGCCATGAGATCCCCTTATTTTATATACTATTGCTCTGCAAGTATTTTCCTACTCTTTAAAAAGCAGGTCATTACCAAAAATGTAAAGCTCAGATGGATTGAAAGAGGATACAGCTCTTAAAGGGGGATCTTGGACATATAAGTGGCACTCCGAAACACCTTGTCCACTATTCAGATATGAGTTAAAGACTTTACAGTCTAAACATATGCACTTTAAATCCCGTTCTATCATGACACATTAATGTTTACACAAACAAATTCATGTCAGTCTTTCAAAAGAAGTGAAAATTACCATAATTATTCACTATCTATTAAAATAACATCAGAAGACCTCACACATAATGCAAAAAATAACACATATTTTAACGTTAGTGGAAACAGGAATGTTCTTCTTAAAAAAGGTTCAAGAGGTCCTGTAAAAAATTGGTTTAATGGGACTTGCACTGATTTTTTCTAGGTTTCTAGCATTGGTAACTTAACACATATTCACTGAGAAAAATAAAAGGTTACAGGGACATTATAGTTAGGTTCAGATTTTACACACACAAGACCTTAGAGATTAAACGGTTCTAGTTCTAGTTATCTCAAGTCACTATAACTCATGCCCTAAGGTAACCATAATTTGCACTCACACCATGTACAGTTTTCTCATCAATAATTTCATTGAAAATGTTGCAGCGATATTATCAATGATGTAATAGAAGATGTCATAAGTGAAGTAATATGTGCAATAATTAGCAGTGCATGGCGAGGGCGTGAGTTATAGTTACTTCTGTCACAAACGCACCTGGTTCTACCGTGGAGCCGATGCTGGACCTCCATTTCCCCCAGAGGTCAGCTAATAATCAAGGAACCACAACACTTTAATCATATACTGCTCTCAAGGGTAAGGGTGTTGGGATAAAACAAGAAAAAATAGACTTGCGTCACTGGGTTTGCTCCCCTGTCTTGCATAACTACACACGAGGGACTGTACTCTCTGGACTTTTTAGGTTAAATGCTGGTGCGGTGCACTAGACACAACAAGAAGAGCTGCTTACTAACAGTTATCAGCATATAAACCCTCATTACAACATTGGCAGTAAATCCTGCTTACCGCCGCAGTGACGGCCGCCAACATACTGCTGCGGTGGTGAATATCCGTTCGCTATATTATGACACACAACACACTCCAATCCGACAGAATACTGCCAAATACACAAATCCGCCAGCCAAAAGGTCAGTGCTAAAGTGGCAGTATCAACACCCATACTGTTACACCAACAAAACAACGCCCACCACATTATGACCCACGAATCACAACGGCGGACATTCAACGACGGTAAACCATTGGCGGTAAATACCGCTGCGCTCAGAATGGACACCCACATACAAAACAACACTACATTGGTCAATGCTAAAAACACACACCTGACATTCATACACACACCACACCCACCCACCCACAGCACTATAAAACACACACCCACATTACCCACAACCCTTTGCGAACAACAATTACTGCCAGGAGATTGACACAAACAGCACAGAGACAACTAGACACACACACCACATACAACCATACATCCCTCATGCACCCCACATCACACACCCAACCACATTACTCAACACACTCTCACCAACACTCACCACACAACACCCATGCCTCCACAAAGGCACCCCCATTTCACTGATGAGGAGTTAAGGGTCGTGGTAGAGCCACAGCTGTTTGGAGCACAGGTACAGCAGATATCCGTTGCCAGGAAGATGGAGCTATGGCAGAGAATCGTGGACAGGGTCAACTCCATAGGACAGCATCCAAGCACAAGGGACAACATCAGGAAGAGGTGCAACGACCTACGGGGCAGGTACGTTCCGTGGCAGCAAGGCACCAGCTCTCCATACAGAGGACTGGTGGTGGACCTCCACCTCCTCCCCTATGGCTCACAGCATGGGAGGAGCAAGTGTTGGCATTACTACATCCTGAGGGACTCACTGGAGTAGCCGGAGGACTGGACACTGGTAAGTCAACATTTAATACTTATCAACCCCCATACCTGCATGCCATCACTCCCCCTCACTCACATCACTCCACCCCACACACTGCACCAATGCAGATGACAAAACCCAATGCCAAATCCTGCATGCCATACCACTGCATGGACACCCCTCCCAGCCCTGCATGGACACCCATCACCAAAGCATGCACAGCATAGGGAAACTAATAATCACACAATACATCACCATACACAAGCAAAAGGTGGCAGGGCAACACCAACGATAGAGGGGAAGCCAGGGATGTACAATATGTCACAGACATGAAGCAAAATACATAACTAACATCCCCACAGGTGCCCCAGCCAATGTCAGCGGAGAGGAGGTGCCACGATAAACCAGTCCTTCAACAGAAGATGCCCCCGGTGATGACAGTAACTCTGGACTTCTGGATCTGGACCAACAAACCTGGCCCATCAGGGACCACTGGACAGTCGGTCACCCAAGCCCACTCCCAGTCAACCACAGAGCTTCCCCCATCAGTATCCAACACCACAGCACTCACCCAGCGTACCCACACTTCTATCCCCACGACACATCAATCAGCAGTGTGCCCGCCTGTAGAGGAACCCCAGGCCACATCTCATACCCAAGACAATCAGGGACCTGGGGTCAGTGGGCACACCGTTCAGGACACAGAGGCACAGGCCAACAGGGACACTGGGAGGACCACTGTGTGCCAGGGGGAGGACAGGCCCAGGGAACCGACTCTCCAGGAGGCACTCTACAAGATCCTGGGAGCCTACCAACATTCCCAGTACACGATGGGCCAGATCCTTGACAACGTGCAGGAGAACAGGTGGCTGCAGGAAGGACAGTATCAGGGGACCGGGGAGGACTTGCAGGCCATTAACACCACCTTAATCTCCATAGCAGGGGTGCTGGCAGACATGGCCAACATCATGAGGGAGGCAACAGCACAGCAGTGGGCCCCTATCACTAACCAGTCCATTGACCAGCCCTCCACCTCTGCTGCAGCTAGTGGGCAGGAGGCCCTGCCACAGGACCCACAGACCACCAGCACCCCTTCCCCTTCAGAAGGTGAACCACCCCACAAACGTTCCCTGCAACCCCAACAGAAGCCAGAGACACCTGCCAAGACCACCACCAGGAAATGAGACTCTCCTTATTGTCCCTTACTTGTGTCCCACACAGTCATCTTGTCTACTTTGAACTGCCTTTGCTCCCCTTCCTATGGCCTCTTGGACACTGGACCTGTGCTACAAACAGACTGGAACAATACCCTGGACTTTCCTCTACCATCACCCCATTCCATTGCACTTTTCCCTCAATTTCATAGCACTGCAATAAACATCCTTGAACGCAACTTGACTACTAGTATTTCATGTGTTGAAAATGTGCATTTATGGAAACAGTCACATCTAGCGTAAATGATCTGAACACTGTGAGAGCATAGAAATAATGACTTGTAGCTGTCTTTAGTCAGCACATCAGTACACAGTTGTTACATCACCAACATCTGTAAAATGACAAACCATAGGTGACAATAAGTTGAGAAGCAAAGGAAGTTAATGCCATAATGCTACAGCCACACAGAATACATCAATAGTCAGAGGAATGGTCAGTTGCACTGTCTCACCTGTGTGTCATTGGAAGTATTGACGGATAACTGATGTTCTGTTGTCCTCATCCTCAGCCTCTTCATCCTCACTGTCCTCAGGGTCTACTGCTGCCACAGTCTCTTCCTCCTGCAGAAAGGGTACATGCAGTCTGAGGGCCAGGTTGTGCAACATGCAGTATCCCACTGCTATCTGGCAGACCTTCCTGGGTGAGTATCACAGGGATCCACCTGTCAGATGGAGGCACCTGAACCTGGCCTTTTGGAGGCCGAAGGTCCTATCGATGATCCTTCTAGTTCACCCATGTGCGCCCATTATAACGTTCCTCAGACCCTGTCCTGGCATTCCTCACAGGGTCAGCAGCCATGATGGGTTTGGGTAGCCAGAGTCACCTGCAAATATTGAGGGACAACATTTAGCATCACACAATGCTATAGGGATGACACCAGAAGCCATACACTAACATACAGTGGGTGGGGACCATGGCTCACCTATTAGCCACACCCTGTGCCTCTGTAGTTGGGTCATCACATTATGGATGCTGCTATTCCTCAGAACAAAGGCGTCATGCACTGACCCAGGATACTTAGCATTGACGTGGAGATGTACTGGTCCGCCAGGCACACCATTTGCACATTCAGTGAGTGGAAACTCTTCCGATTCCTGATCACCTGTTCATTCTGGCGGGGGGACAAGCGTAATATGTGTTCCGTCAATAGCCCCAATAATATTGGGTATATGTCCCATTGTATAGAATCGGCCTTTACTGTGGCCAAATCTTTCATCTGGGGGAAAGCTATGTAGCTGCACATGTGTTTCACCAGGGCAGACAAAACTCTTGCCAGCACAATTGAGAACATTGGCTGTGACATTCCTGCTGCCAAGCCCACTGTCACTTGGAAAGAACCAGTTACCAAGAAATGGAGCACTGATAGCACTTGCACAAGAGGGGGTATCCCAGTGGGATGACGGATAGCATATATCAGGTCTGGCTCCAATTAGGCACACAGCTCAGTGATTGTTGCCCTGTCCAGTCTATAGGTGAGTATAATGTGCCTGTCCTCCAGTGTAGCCAAGTCCACAAGGGGTCTGTACACGGGGTATGTCTCCTCCTCCTATTTATCCGCAGCAGTAGGTATCTAAGGGACACAAGATTGAGTAGACTGTCACAATTTGAACAATGAAACCACAACTTCAGTGTACATAGTGCATTTATTTGATGAGACAGTGGGAATGGTGGTATGTGCTAATCTAGGCTGTGACACAGTTAAGGTGATGTGACCATTGTCCGCCACCATGAAATGGTGACTGCCTGTCCTGTATGTAGGGACAGGTGGACGTGAGGTAACTCCGCTGGCTTTGGGTGTCGTGGTGGAAGGTGGTCTTGTACCGCTGTGAAATTCCGCATTTGACAATATGGGGCTCTATGGAGTATAGTGGCCAATGGGGCTCTGCGCTGGCGGTGACGGTGTACACCGCCGTGGATGTGACTGCCATTTTCTATCTGATTCCTCACTTGTTTCCTGACCTTCAACAGGAGAACACCTAGACTGCGTGTGCTGCTGTGACCTGTGTCTGGAACTTACCATGGCCCGTGTGGCTGGGGAAAGGGCCCCTGCCTTCACTTTGAAGGAGTTGGAGCGATTGGTGGATGGGGTTCTACCCCAGTACGGACTGCTTTATGGCCCTCCAGACCAACAGGTGAGTACACCTTGGGCACGATGCATGTGTGAAGGATGAATGGAGATGTGTGTGCAAGCATTGTGTCATCAGAGGGAATGCCTTGTGGTGGTGTACATGGTGTACGCCGGCCGATGTGTGTGCCAGTGGCTACGGGATTGGTGGGCCATATGTGTGACAGGCTGGATTGTATGGTTAATGGTGTTCTCCTGTCTGTATTACCCCTGCAGGTCAGCGCCCATCACGACGTGTGGACCCTGGGGGTCTATGGCAGGCAGAGCACCCACTGTCAGAAATGGTGGGAGGACCTGAGATGCTGTGCATGGGAGACCTCGGAGGCCCAGCTGAGGATGGCCTTTCAATGAGGAAGGGGTGCCCGCCGGAACTTGACCCCCCTGATGGTCTGCATACTGTTGGTGGCCTACCCAGAGCTGGATGGGCGATTTAGGAATCACAGCAGCCACAAGGGGGTGAGTACAGTGGGCATTATTAAAATAATTGGCAGGTGGCATGGGATCCGGGTGGTGGATGTGAGTTAGTGGGTGCCCCTAAGGCCAGGCCGGACATTGTAACGTGATTCAACTCTAAGGTAATATGTGTATGGCTAATGCAGGTAACCTAGCTTGTTAGCATTCCATGTCAGTCAGGGTTTTGTGGGTCACAGGAGGGGGGAAAATGGCAGTGTGTGGCCTTCATCTTGCCGTGGCATCTAGCCAAATCACTGGCAGTGCAATGCATAGTGCTCAAGCCTGATCCCTGTATGTGACAGTACTGTGTAGGCCAACTGTGGTGTTGCTGCAGTAATTGACCCAGTGTTTCCTTTTTCTCTCTCCCCCCTTTTTCCTTCGGTCATCCTGTCCCTGTGTGCATTAGCATCACCTGGCAGAGGAGCAGGGGCACCGGTGACAGAGGGAGCTGCATCCCACAGGACCCAGGAGTCAGAGTCCACCGACGCCGAGGGAACCTGTGGGACGGAGGGCGAGGGAAGCTCAATGGCGGAGACAGGAGGTGACAACACTGTCTCAGATACCTGCTCCGATGGAAGCTCCCTGGTGGTGGCAGACACTTCAGTGACCACCCTGATGCAGGTAAGCCACGTCCCCCGGTACCAGCACCGCCCTCCCAGTAGCCGCTCAGCGAGTTGTCCGTGCCCACTCACCCAGAAGGGTAGGCTTCTCCTTTGCCCCAGGCACCTCAGACCCTGCCCCAGTGAGCCCTGCTGTCCTGAGTGAGGAGGCTATTGACCTCCTGAGATCCATCTGTGTAGGGCAGTCAACCATTGTGAATGCCGTCCAGGGTCTGGCATCCCAGATGCAGCAATGCAATGTATTCCTGGAGGGCACCCACGGTGGATTGGCGGCCCAACAGAGATCGATTCAGGCTCTGGCCTCCTCTCTAATGGCAGCCATTGCCCTGTTCCTACCATGCCCCTCCACTACTACTTCCCAGTCCCAGTCTCCTCAATCCCAACCCATCCCATGCACACATACAGACGAGCATGCACACAAGACAACACCGAAGAGTGGCACAGTCAAACACAGGCACCACACTTCATCCCACAAGCACTCACACAAAAACCAGACAGTTTCAGACACAACCACATCCACTGCATTCACTTTCTCCCCCTCCTCCTCCTCCACCTGACTCACAATCTCGTCCTCACTCGCACCTGCATGCACTGCATCAACATCTACCACCAGCATCACCACACCAAGAAGCACACACCTCACTAGCAGACACCTCCACAACATCCATGCACGCATCCCCTGTGTCCTCTCTCACCCTGTCTGTCGCCCCCCCGAAAGGACACAAACGCAAGCACTCTCACACCCAACAGTCATCCACCTCACATCAGCACACTGCCCATGCACCTGCACCCAAATCCATCAGACATACACCTCCTACAATCACTTCCTCAACCGCCACTCTCATCCCTCCTTCCTCCTCCAGCCCACCGTCCCTAGGAAGCTTTTCCTTGCCCAACTTGACCTCTTCCCTCCTGCCCGTAAGAGCAGGGTCCCAACGACCCAGCCCAGCACCTCAGCAAAACAGTCCACGCGGACAGTGGTGGCACAACCTAGTCTGGTGGCAAGTCAGTGAAGGATCCCACTCCACCAGCCAGGAAGGTTAAGGATCCCACACCTTCTGCCATGAAGGGGAAGGAGCCTGCACATCCTGGCATGAAGGGGAAGAAGCCCTCGACTCCTGCCCAGAAGGCTAAAGAACACGCACAACCTGCAATGAAGGGGGTGAAGCCCCCTACCCCTGCCAGGAAGGGTAAGGATCCCACGCCTCCTGTCATGAAGAGGAAGAAGCCCTAGACTCCTGCAGAGGCTGTTAGGGTGACACCTCCACCACCGCCAGTGGTCCCGGGGCCCCCACTGCCAGCAGAGGAAGTGCATCCCTCACCACCAGCAGCGGCTGCCCAGGAGGCACCTCCACCTGCCACCAGAGTTCAGCCCTCACCACTAGCAGAGGCTGCCCAGGAGGCACCTCCATCTGCCACTACAGTTCAGCCCTCACCACCAGCAGAGGCTGCCCAGGAGGCACCTCTACCTGCTGACACTGTGCAGCCCTCACCTGACACAGTGCAGCCATCACCACCAGCAGAAGCCATGTAGGCCACCCTCCAGGGACTGCTGTACAAGGGCCCCCCTCCAGGAGCAGTGAGCATGTTCCGCACCTGAGAGATTGTGGCCTTGCACCCCCCAGCACAGAGAAATGGGCATGGAGCCCCCTCCAGAACCAGTGGGAAAGACACCCACTCCAGAGACTGTGGCCTTGCACTCCCCAGCACAGAGTAATGGGCATGGAGCCCCCTCCAGAACCAGTGGGAAAAACACCCACTCCAGAGACTGTGGCCTTGCACTCCTCAGCACAGAGTAACGGGCATGGAGCCTCCAGAACTAGTGGGCTTGTTCCCGACTTTGGCTGAGGTGCCCCCCAAACCCCTGAGGTGCCTGCCCACTTGCAAACTGATGCCCCTGCAGAGTTCTATCCGGATGAAGTCAGGATTCGAGTTGGGCCTTGGACTGTGCCCTGTGGCCATGTGGGCCCTTAGTACATTGGACTGGGCAGTGGCCCTTTGTGTACATTTGTACATATCTGTTTCACGTACAATTGGTTTATTTAGTAGCTGTTTATATCAATACATTCTCATTACTGCATTCTTGTTGTCCTTGCATTATTCTGCTGTGTATCGTATGCCATTGTTTTTCATCTGCAGCTGGTTGTTTGTATGGTGTGTGTGTGTCGGGTGTGTGTCTTGCGTGTGTGTGTCACTCTCGTTTTCCTTCCTCCCTCCCTTGTGTGCTAGGCGGCTGTACTCACCGTCATCGTCTTCGTCGGTGTTGGTGTTCCAGGTGGAGCATGAAGTAGATGAGCATCAAGAAGACTTGCAGTTCCGGTTCCATGGCGGCGTTGTTCTGCCCTGTGTCTCCGATGGTGAGTCTTTGCTCTTCTGTGATGCATTTCTGCCAGGCTTTTGATGGCGTTGGTACCTCCCCGGAAAACGTGGTGGATTGAAGGGTTAAAATATGGTGGGCGGTACTTTGTCTTCTGCCTGGCTGTTGACGGCTACCCCCGTGGTGTGTGTTGTTTCCACCCTGGCCGTTGGTCTGGTACATTGGCTGTCTATGGGAGTTATCACCACCATGGTCATAATCTGGCGGTAATTACTGCCAGCCTGTTGGCGCTGTTACCGACACTTTATCACTCACCGACAGGGTCATACTGAGGGCCATAGTGTTTAAACAGTTATTTACAATAATATCACTTACAGGCTTAATCACAAATAATGCTTGACGGCAGGTGCAAATCAAAAGTAAGCTGGAATTTCTGGGACTCCCAAGAATGTCTTAAACAATGTTCAGTTGAAACTCAAATGTATAGATCATTTGCTCAAAAGTCTTGATACAAAACTGGTAAAAAAATAATGACGTGTAAACCTTTAATTTTGATGCAATTAAAGTTCGGAGTGCCCACAAGTTAAGAGTCCAGAGTGCTAGGACTTTTAGAAGCATAGAAACAAATAATGTCTGATTTCGAAAAACTGGTGTTCAATTTCAAAGAACTCAAGTTTTGCTCCATCTCAAACGTATCTGTGGATTAGTACTCACTAACCAGAGAATCAAGTACTTAGCCTTAACTTTTATTCTTCCACTGGAATCCAGAGAAATACTCGAGGTTCTGGTGTAAGAAGCCCAAGAGAAGGTGGAATCAAAGCTCTGGACGCAAAGGCACTGGAAATAGTGAGAGTCATGATCACAGGATCAAAAGGAATGCTTTGAAGATTAGAGTGCTGGGGGGTTTCGGACTCAGAAGGCTTCCCAGGGAAGATGCTTGTGCAGGACTGGAACGAGGCTAATCCCTGACTCAGGTTCAGACAGGGTATTTATACCCAATGGGAGACACTGTTTCAGAAGGGCACATGGCTCACATGGAAGGTCGGAAAGGTCCAAAGGAAACCTGGGAGAGAGAGCACATGTTAAAAACACTTTGCTGATGGCAGGTGCAAGTGACAGTTGGAATTAATAAACCATAGCAGGCGGAACCAATGAGCATTAACTGATGGAGTCAATAGGTAATGGCTGTTGGCGCCAGTAACCAAGACAGGTGGAACAAATAAGCATAAATGGTTGCAGTCAGTAGGTAATGGCGGACGGAGCTAATTAACAAGGAAACGTGTTTCTCTTACAAGAATGCAAATAGAGGGAACAACGGTACATGAGGATCAAGGGGGTGAAGAGCTCTGGGAGGGAAGCCATGGATTTGAGGAGGCTGGGAAGTGGCACATGGGAAAAAAGCATGAGCCCTGTGTGCAAAACCTACAGTACAGAGGGCACAAGAAGGAACCATGACAACTTGAGATAACTATAATTATAACTGCTGAATTTCTATGGTTTTGTGTGTGTAAAATAGGATCCAAAGTATAACGTCCCTGTAAACTTTGTTTTTTTCCAGTGAATTTCTATGTATTTGAATGCTAATTCCTAGCTATAGCATCCCTGGAATCTTTGTCTTTCAGTGAATTTTACCACCTTTTTTAATATAAATTTTACTACAATATGTAAGCGGGTGAGTGAGTGGGTGATTGGGTGAGTGAATGGCTGTATGAGTGGCTGTGTGGGTCTGTGAGTGGGTCGGTAAGTGGTTTTGTGGGTGAGTGAGTGGGTTTGTAAGTGGGTGTGTGAGTGGCTGTGAGGGTTTTTGAGTGGGTGTGAGTAGTTTTATAGGTCTGTGGGTGTGTGTGAGTGGCTGTATAGGTGTGCGAGTGGGTTGGTGGGTGAGTGAGTGTGTGAATGTTTCTTTAGGTGTGTGAGTGAGTGTGTTAACTTGTGGATGGGTGTGTGAGTGGGTCTGTGCTTGAGAGTGTGGGTCTGTGAGTGGCTGTATGAGGGGTTTGAGGGTCTTTGAGTGGCTGTGTGGGTGGCTGTATGGGTGTGTGAGTGGGTTTGTGAGTGTGTGATTGTGTGAGTGGGTGTAGTGGGTGTATGGGTGTGTGAGTGGTTGTTTGGGTGTGTAAGTGGATGTGTTGGTCTGTGAGTGGGTATGTGAGTGGGTGTGTGTGTCTGTGAGTGGGTGTGTGAGTGATTTTTTGGGTCTGTGAGTGGGTGTGTGAGTGGATGTATGGGTGTGTAAATGGGTAAGTGATTGTGTAGTGGGTATGTGAGTGGGTCTGTGTTTGTGTAGGTCTGTGAATGGGTGTGTGAGTGGTTATCTGGGTCTGTAAGTGGGTGGGCTTGTGGCTGTGTGTGTGAATTGGATATCCAAGTGGTTTTCTCTGTGTCTGTATGGGTGTGTAACTGGTTGTATGGGTGTGTGAGTGGATGTGGTAGAGATTCTCTGGGTCTGTATGTGAGTGTGTGAGTGGCTTTACGAGTGTGTAGATATGTGTGTGAGTGATTTTCTGGGTCTCTCACTGGGTATATAACTGTATAAGTGGCTGTATGGTGTCTGAGTGGGTGTGTAAGGGATCTTCTGGGCCTCTGAGTGGGTGTGTGAGTGGTTGTATGGGTGTGTGAGTGGATATGTGAGTGGTTGTGTGGATGTGTAAGTGGGTGTGTGAGTGGGTGTGTGTATCTGTGAATGGTTGTGTGAGTGGTTCTCAGGGACTGAGTAAATGTATCAGTGACTATATAATGGTATTTGAGTGGTTGTGTGAGTGTGTGGGTCTGTGATTTGGTTTTTGAGTGGTTTTCTGGGTCTCTGAATGGATTTAGCAGGGACGGTATGAGTGTGTGAATGGGTGTGTGAGTTGCTCTATTGGTGTCTGAGTGGGTGACTGAATGGCTGCATGCGTGTGAGTGGATGCGTCAGTGGTTTTCTGAGTCTCTGTGGGTCTCTGAGTGGATGTATCAGTTACTGTATGGGAGTGTAAATGGCTGTATGAATGTGTGAGAGGTGGTGTGGGTGATTGAGTGGGTCTGAGAGTGGGTGTATTTTTTTATTTGGGGTCTGGCTCAACTGATCTGCTGCAGATTCACACAGGGACTGAGTGCCGCGATGGCTCTGTGGATCATCGCAAGCCACAAAACATTTTTTGGGGGAAATGTCTTGCCCTCCATCAGTACCCTGGTGTCATGCAGTTCCTATTATGATAACAAGACTACTTGTTTAGGGCTACAGCGCCACTGAGTGTGGTAGACTGTATCAACCCCACACCATTTGGAAGTTGTCAGCCTAACTCCTGGCTAGCCCGCAGTGCCTCACCCAACCCTGGAAGGGAAGAGGAAGGAAAGTCGTGGAAACAGATCATACCCCTTCCATTCAGTTAATAATACAGTGTGCGGCACACCATTTACAAACACAGTGAAACAAATATAACCCAAAAAGGTAATCTTGAAGAAACAAAGCATCCAATTTTAATACAAGTTTGGAATGTCCAATCCAATCCAAAGATCAATTGAATAAATATCTTCAAATACTCGGTAACCCATCCGTGGTAATACAATTCAAGCCAACACGTGTTTCGTCATGGGAAATTCTTTTTACATCCCGAACGACTTCTTCAGGGCTCATAAATAAGCAAATCCTGAATAATCCAATGATTATTGTCCGTACTTATCATACGTTACATGATATTCGCCACTTTGATCCGAACTATCAAAATCTTAAATCCAGGGTCCAATGATATTAATGAATATTCAGTATTATTGTGATTTCATCCGTATACAAGTCCTATCGATCCATTACAAAGACGGCGTTCACAAAATCCGAAATGCCAGAACGCGAGTACGCGTCTCCGCCACCACTGAAGCTACTGCATTCTATTGGGCTTTGATAATAAGGCAGATGAAACATAATACAGTGAGCATCAGTACAACTAAACTAAAGAAGGTAAACAACCCCACCATTTTGTTTGATTCTAGGAAGCCTAGAGATTGTTGCCGTAACCCTATCTCTAGATCTGAGAGCATAGTGGTTGTAACTCTTTTTCCTGGCCCAATCTAAGGGAGTAACCCCCACCCCATACCTGTATTGGATAGCAGGGATTTGCCTGTTGTCTGGATGGCAATATTCTCGGGAAGCCCAAGCCTCAGCGCCAGCATCAGCAAAGCTGTCTGTAATGTGATACACATCCCAGGACGGTCATGACTGGAATTCTCTCTGCCCTCCTTAGGCCTATGTCTTGTTTATATAATAGCACATACAGAGTTCAAAGACTAGCCCTTATGTCCTGATGTGTCTGGTGGATAGGAACGGGCAATATGAGTTAGCGTATCCTGTACCGTACATGACAACCTTGGACAAGGCACAGAGTGCACATTGTACAGTCAATCAATCAGCATTTGTTTAGCACATTTGTATAGCACAGTGCTGATAAAACGGCTGATAAAATGTGCAGCCTGAACTCTGTCTTCTTAGAAAGAGGCAGCTGATTAAAATATGAAAGCAACTGGCTAAAAGCAGACTGTGATAAAAAATATGAAAACAAGTAACATGTATGTGAGGGTAAAAGACACACGCCAGGGACCTAATGCTAAAATAAGGGTGCCCAATCTAGGTGCTACAGGGACCCCTTTATTTTCTGTATCCTATTTAGACTTTATTCCCCCCTCCTCCCAGGAACTGTATCCTGATTCACAAAATTCTGGACGCAACTTTTCTGTCAGGTCGTGGCCAGTCAATCATGGTATTGCTGTTGCTGTTGCTGTGTGGATCCACAGATCTAGATATACATAAATCTTTTTTTTTTTTTTTTAACAACGGCAAAACTACTGAACAAATTTACACCAAATTACAAAAAAACACTAATTCTTGACCAAGACATAGCTTGTAATAATTCCGTCCAGCAGTTTGTGCTGTAGTCCTTTCTCCTTTGTCCTTTTTCCCCAGCCCCTTCTTGACAAATCACCCTGAGACTTTCCAGACAGCACCTGAAGTGATTGGCAGACTAGTTTTGAAAAATTTGTAGCAAAACAAAAAAAGCTTTTCCTATGGTAACTCGGTCCTAACTATAACTATATATATATATATATATATATATATATATATATATATATATATATATATATACATATACATATATATATATACATATACATATATATATATATACATATACATATATATATACATATATATATATATATATATATATATATATATATATATATATATATATTCTCATAAATGTTTATGGCAAATACCTACTGCCACTGTTGGTAAAGGAAATGTACATACACATATTGTGGCCATTTTTTAAAGTCCCACAGGGATTGTCTGTGCAGCCTACATAAGGACGCAGTGCAGGTGCTGTGTACGCTACAGGCATGCAGCTTGCTTCAAGCATCTGTCTCTGTAACTAAGCAAAATGACACTAATGTGTCCGTTTTAACTGCCCTGCTCTTCTCTGACATCTGTTCTGCGGCCCCCCTTGCTGGCTCTGTTAATGTGGGCGGGTACCAGGGTAGTTGTTATTACCATATGTGTCAACATGCACATTGTGCGAAAATAGCTCCAGGGAATTCTAATGAGCAGCTACATAAAGTTGCTCTGGACCATGGAGCCCGCAGCACTACTCTTGGGGTCTGAAACCAGCCCCCAAGCTCCAAAACCAGTCTCCAGGGATTCCGCCGTCCCGGGGGTGTCCCACCTTCCACGACTGACCAGTCAACTCATTTGAATGTGTATGCATTTAATCATTACAAAAGCAGAATGTAGGACATTAAGGGGTGGTGCTCGCGGGATAAAATTAATAAATTAAAGAGAATAATATTTGAATATTATGTGAATTGCTGGTGGTTTAGGATGCCTTGTTCACATCCAGTACATCATCAAGTCTTTGCAATATGGTTTTTTTTACTGCGTAGGGAGTTCTACAGCATCAAACATTGTTTTGGCTGGAACTCTGAACATCCTTACTCCATTCCAGACGTACTGAAGTTTGTGGAGGATACAGTTTGTGAGCTTTGCCAAACGTCACCAAAAGATTAAACTTGTCTAAGAATAACTTTTGTTGGAAGAATCCTGCCCAAGCCATTTTTTGTGAGGGCATTGACCCATACAGAGGGATTCTGCGAGGGTTTTTGCAGCAAAATATAGTTTCATAGTACTTGCTTTTAAAGGTTCAAGAATGTTGCACTGCTGTGAAAACAAATGTACACATTTTGCAAATGAACAGTGAAGTAAATATTTACATATTTTTCTTCCAAACCCATAAATGAGGGCGTTTGTTTTTTAGGAAGTCTAGACATGTTGGTAACATTAGGGTGTATGCAAATAGTGCCTGGAACAGTGGTTCGAATCCTTATGAAAAGCTGAAGATGGGGCCAGTCTTGGGTAAGTGGAGAGCTTGTTCCAGAGTGGGTTTAGAGGAATAATTATTCGGTCCTTGGTCTTTACTTTTGCATTCTCTCACTCTCTCGTCTTTCCTGGTACTCCATGCTGCTTGGAATTGGCCCAACATGGAAAATTTCCACGTAATTTAATCATGTCTCTTTTTGTTTATGAGCTTTTAATTAATAGGGAAAATTACGGATAAAGAAGTCAGCGAAGTTCTTGTTGGTCTGTGGTTTTACAGTCGTATGTACGTTAGTCTATGTTCAGACTGGTGGCTACATAAAATACTGTTTTCATGTATGCCACAATGGAGGCCAGTAAGCAGTACATTGTTGCTGTTAATGTGTGATAGAACAAGGTATTGGCTACTTGAGTCAATGCTTATGAATGATAGGAAAAGCTTTGTCTCTACAAAGAGGGTCAACTGGAACAGCTTCGTTTGAGATGTTTTGTTCATCTGGTTCCTGAATTCCAAATCTGTAGTGTGAGACTGGGACGATAAATATTAGCTATGTTGGTTTGATAGGTAGATAGATAGATAGATATATAGATAGATAGATAGATAGATAGATAGATAGATAGATAGATAGATAGATAGATAGATAGATAGATAGATAGATTGAATTTTTTGTAAGCTCTGATATTTGCCTTTAAGCAAAACTAGTGCAGACTCCTTGACACTGGAAATATATGAGGTAATGACTCAGTGACAGAGTTCTGCAACACTTGGAGTTTTTGAATGTGCTTGGTTGCATTTTGGATTAAGAGGCAATTACAGGAGTCATTGGGAACAATATGCTCTTCAGAAAGTAAGTGCTGGGTTGTAACTTCAACAAATAGTTACAAAAGATCACGATTGACTTTCATCACCCTAAATAGAATGGAGTCAAATATGACTCCCTCAGTCTTCTGTCTCTAATGGATGGCACTGAAGCTTATGCACGATTCCCAGAGATGAATTTAAGAGTGAGTAACTTGTACAGCGCAGCACCCTCACAATTAGTCACTTCAGCAGAATACGTCTCCTCTGTCATGTCTGGCTGCATTGGAAAGGGAGACTGTGCAACAGTGCATTTCATAAACATTAGCAACATAGACATGAACCTTTGGGTTTCATATTATGCAGTAAAGGAGCATTCAATGACCCTTCCAGGCATCTGGGTGAACGCGGTGTGATTGTGAGAGGAAAACCTGTGCGCCACACTGTCCTGTCTTGTCTTACATTAATGTCTGCTTTTCAGGTGAGATGCTAAGTGCATGGATCATTGTGAAGCCAGCTTATGCCAGACACCCTAAAGCTCGGTACTCCATAAACAGGGTTGGACTGGTCTGTAGGGCAATCATGCAGTGCCCGATGGGCTGGTCAGACAGATCAGTGAGTGAGTCATTTTTTTAGCAGTTTGTGGGCTTGTTTTACGGACAAGTGGACCTGTTTTTGCTGTTGATTTCTCTCATTTTACCACAACCATTGCCTGCAGCAATCACAAATGCATGCAGCCTCCCATACCTTGCAATATACCTATACAGCATGACTTTACTAGTTCAAACCTGGCCTGTTTTGCAAATGTGGGCCACTTGTTAGCTATCTGCTCTGCTAATGGGGACGAGGCCTATTTTATGTCCCAGCCTGACCCTATTCATAAGCAACGCTATAATTAAAGGATATAGAATCACTTGCAGAATTTATAAATAGATGTATGCGCTGACGCCATGTCCAAGTTATTAGCCCCCTAATAAGCCCTCAAGCTCCTGCAACATGTCATAATTCAGAACATTGGTCTGAAAGAAAGTGATCACCTTTCACAGTCCTACAAACTCTCCACTGGTTTTTCATCCTTGAAGGATTACATTAAAACCCGTTTCACTTACCTGTTAATTATTTTTTAAGAACAGGTACTTTGATATTTTATGATTTGAATTGTTCCACGGCATTCAAGGTCAGCACCTCCTAATAATGTTTAGCGCCTCCGAAGAGCTTTGGTAAAAGAGGAACGTCATTGTGGAGCTGAGGTCGCTCTGTGACACCAATATGACGGGTGTGGGGGTAGGGGGTCAGTTTGCACTGCTGCATTTAAGAGTAACACACATGCACACTTGGTAACCCTGTAGCCACGACGGTGCTCATTTATTCCTAGGGCCGCCCCAGGCCCTCAGGGTGCATTTGAAATAAAGTATTATAGAGGCTGGGTGGCTTTCTACATCCCTTTCACCTTTAATTAGATGAAAATCCAACATCATTCACACCTTACACACATAATATCTGAGCAGCTGGCTAAGTGCAGGATTTGGGCGAAGACCATACCTCTGGCTCCGCTCTCCACAATCTCTTGCACCAGCCAGTGGGGTGACCACAGTGTATGGCCCAGGGGTGGTACATGAGTCCAGGTGATCGCGGGTGGGAACAGTCTGGCCAGCTAATGGCGCAGCCTGGTGTTTGCAAAAGTGGCCTCGAGAACCCTATTCACTAGAACTAGCTGCATCAGTCTCCTCAGACATTTCTTCCTGCTCCATCATCTTTCTACTCCTCAAGCATGGGCGACACCTGCTTGAAACAGGACACATTCCTGGCTACCATGGTGCAGCCTCGCTGGACAGTAACCATGGTCCCATGGATATATGCGACCTTCTAGATTTCCTTCTCAAAATGTGTACAGAACTTCCACCCATGGTGGTGATCCTGTATGACAACCTGGTCACCCACAGACAGTGGCCTGCCGGGCCCAGCTGGCGCAGTTGTTGTTGCCCCTCCATTTCTCCTGAGCTGCTTGCATATCAAGGGTCTCTGGTTCCCAGGTGGGCCCTGCTGGGATGCTGCCTCTGTTAGACCGCCATAGCAGCAGATTAAATTTGTTGTGTCATCGGGCCTCTACTAATAATCCCACAGGAATTGGTGAAGGTCACAATCTACATCCTTACCTTGCTCCATTCCTATGCAGAGTGCCGGATTCAATGCGCGCATAAAGTGCTTCACTTCCCCATTCTCCCAGGGCCTCTGTGGGGTCACCATGTGATGCTTAATATTGAGCAATAATAGGCACTCCTGGAAGACCTGCCCTTGGAATGGGGGCCTGTTGTCGGTCTTCACCTCGTCTGCTAGCCCCAGCATTGCAAATACTTTCTCCAGAACTAACTCAACCTTGGAGAAGGCAGTGGACTGTACCAGCTCTACCACTGGATACCTTGTATTACTGTCCACTGTCACTGCTGTAAATCGTCCATCAGGGAAGCTACTGGAGTCCAAGCTGACTCAGGCCCAAGGTGGTAAGCACAGTTCCTCAGTGATTACAGGGGCAGGCTGTGGTTCTCCACTGGTGACCACGCAGGAGTGGCAACCCCGCACCTTTCTGTCCACCATGGTGCCCATTCCTGGGAACCAGACTTTGGCCCTCATTAAAACCCTGGCGATAAATCCCGCTTACCGCAGTGCAGAAGACCGCCAACATACCGCCGCGGAATTCCACTACAGGTATTACGATCAACAGCCCGGAATCCGCCACAATACAGACACCCACACAAGTCCGCCACACCAAAGGTCAGTGATAAACTGGCAAAAACAAAACCACCACGCCAACAAGAATACGCCTACACTATCACGACCCACGAATCAATGCAGCGGTCTTTCAACCGTGGTAAACCATTGGCGGTACACACCGCAGCGCTCAAAATACACACACATATACAAAACACAACCACATTGGACAATTTGAAATACACACACCTGATACACATACACACACCACACCCACACACCCAATCCAATATAAAACACACACACCCACATTACCCACAAACCCTTACAACCAGAAATTTGAAAGCAGGCCAGAGAGAGACACCACCTAAAACAGCACCAGCATCCACAGACACACAACACCATCACTTACACAACATCCGCGCACCTCAAACAACACACACCAACACATCCCCTCACACATCACAACAGACACCACCTCACACATCACCCACACCACATCATGGCACCTCAACGACACCCCAGGTTCTCTGAGGAGGAGCTCAGGGTCATGGTGGAGGAAATCGTCCAGGTAGAGCCACAGCTATTCGGATCACAGGTGCAGCAGACATCCATTGCAAGGAAGATGGAGCTATGGCGCAGAATCATCGACAGGGTCAACGCAGTGGGAAAGCACCCAAGAACTAGGGATGACATCAGGAAGAGGTGGAACGACCTACGGGGGAAGGTGCATTCCGTGGTCTCCAGACACCAGATTGCCTTACAGAGGACTGGCGGTGGACCTCCACCTCCTCCCCCACAACTAACAGCATGGGAGGAGCAAGTCTTGGCAATACTGCATCCTGAGGGCCTCGCAGGAGTAGCAGGAGGACTGGACTCTGGTAAGGCAAATCTTTACTACCTTATCCCCCCACCCCACCTGCATGCCATCACATACTCCCACCCTTACCCTCACACCCATCACCCCAACAACCCACAGATACCCCAACAACACAATCCACACATCCCAAAAACAAGCCCTGCATGTAACACTAATGCATGGACACCCATCACCCAAGCATGTCCAGTACAGAGACTCACTCATGCCCCAAAATCACCAATCACACAAGGACCAAGCCAATAATGCAAGCACTGGAGTAGAGGGTCACTCACCCATTGCACCCAATGGCACACCCAGATACAATAATTATGCATTTACACCCCAACAGGACCCCTACTCAACGTCACCGGACAGGAGGTGCCAGACATATCCAGTCCCCCAACAGAAGAGGCCCACAGTGATGACAGCAGCTCTGCACACCTGGATCAAGATGACCAGCCCGGCCCATCAGGGACCTCTGGACATTCGGTTCCCCTGCCACTGGCACAAGCCACCACAGAGCCTCCCTCCTCAGGAAACACCACCACAGCACCCACCCAGCGGGCCCATCCCTCTGTCCCCAGGACACATCAATCAGCAGTGTGTCCACCACTACAGCAAACCCAGGCAACCCCACTAACACATGACGATCAGGGACCTTGGGGCAGTGGCAGTGGGCACACGGTTCAGGGGACAGAGGCACAGGATAACAGGGAAGCTGGGAGGACTGCTGTGCGACAGGGGGAGGACAGGCCCAGGGAACCCACTCTCCACCAGGCACTCTCCAACATCATGGGAGCTTACCATAATTCCCAGGAGACAATGGCAACGGTACTGGCCAAGTTTCAGGAGACCCAGCGGCTGCAGGAGGAACACTACCTTGGGATCAGGGAGGACTTGAAGTCCATTAACACCACCCTGGTCACCATTGCAGGGGTGCTGGTAGACCTTCTCAACACCAGGAGGGACACAGTGGCACAACAAGGGGCCCCTGACACTAGTCTGGACGTTGAACAGCCCTCCACCTCCGCCGGCGCTCGTGGACAGGAGGCACCGCCACAGGATCAACAGGACACCAGCACCCCACCCCCTGCAGATGGAGAACCACCACGCAAATGGTCCCTGAGATCCAGGAACAAGACAGAGAACATTGCCAAGACCCCTGCCAGGAAATGAGACCCCTCTGAATGTCACCCTTCTGTCCCACTATGTCACCCTGTCCATCCTTAAACTGCCATTGCTCCACATCCTATGCCCCTTTGGACAATGCTCCTGAGAAACAAATAGACTGGACTCTGCCATGGACATTCCTCCACCATCACCCCAGCCCATTTTACAACCCCCTCCACTTATTAGCACAGGAATAAACACACTTCAATCACAAAACAATCTGGAGTCATTCTGTGCTTTCACAAATGTGTAATTGCAATAACTATGGAATATAGCAATGTCAATGTACTTGTTCACATACCAATGTAACACAGCTGTAGGCCAGCAGTAAACATAGCAGAGGGCACAAAGTGGGACCCAGATCTGTGAAATGGAAAATCAAAGTGACAAGTCAGGGTCCATACACTAAATGAAAATGACAGACTTATGCTAGCTCAAACAATAGTATGAGATGTGGGAAGCAGTTCCATCTTCTTACCTGTGTCTCACTGGAAGTATTGCATGATGATGTTGTTTCGGTTGTCGATATCCTCTTCTTCTGCCTTCTCTTCTTCACTGTCCACAGGCTCCACAGCTGCCACAAGACCACCATCTGGCCCATCCTCCTGCAGAAAAGGTACCTGCCGTCGCAAAGCCAGGTTGTGCAGCATACAGAAGGCCACGATTTTCTGGCACACCTTCTTTGGTGAGTAGTATAGGGAGCCACCTGTCAGTTGGAGGCACCAGAATCTCACCTTCAGGAGGACGAAGGTGAGTTCGATCACCCTCCTAGTTTACCCATGTGCCTCATTGTAGCGTTCCTCTGCCCTTGTCCTGGGATTTCTCACTGGGGTCAGTAGCCATGACAGGTTGGGGTAACCAGAGTCACCTGCAAATGTCGAGGGACAACTGTTAGACACACACTAACCCTTAGGGACAGCCCCATACCCAGACACCTATGTCAACTGTATTGGGACCTTGGCCTGACCTATTAGCCACACACGGTGCCTCTGGAGTTGCCCCATCACATAAGGGATGCTGCTATTCCTCAAAATGTAGGCGTCATGCACAGAGCCAGGATACTTGGTATTCACATGGGAGATGTACTGGTCTGCCAAACACACCATCTGCACATTCATCGAATGGTAGCTCTTCCGGTTTCTATACACCTGTTCATTCCTGCGGGGGGGTACAAATGCCACATGTGAACCATTAATGGCACCAATGATGTTGGGGATATGTCCCAGGGCATAGAAGTCACCTTTTACTGTGGGCAAATCCTCCACCTGAGGGAACACGATGTAGCTACGCATGTGTTTCTGCAGGGCAGACAACACTCTGGACAACACGTTAGAGAACATTGGCTGGGAGATCCCTGATGCCATGGCCACTGTTGTTTGAAAAGACCCACTGGCCAGGAAATGGAGTACAGACAGGACCTGCACTAGAGGGGGTATTCCTGTGGGATGGCGGATAGATGAAATCAGGTCTGGCTCCAACTGGGCACACAGTTCCTGGATTGTTGCACAATCAAGTCTGTATGTGACTAGGATGTGTCTCTTCCATTGTCGACAGGTCCACCAGGGGTCAGTACACCGGAGGATGCCGCCATCTCATCACCTGCCCCAGCGGACATGCCCTATGGAGGAGAACAGCGAGCATAGAGTCAACCAACACTGAGGTATCACAATGTGTTATTTGCGGAAACGTTATTAATCCGCAATGTGGCGGTATCTGTCTATATTCCGGCCTAGATAGGTGTGAGGCAGTTAACATCCATCCCATGTGGCCTCCTGAAATGGGGGCTGCCTGACCTGTAAGGTGGGACAACGGGATATGAGGTAACTGCGCTGGCCTTGTACACCGTCGCGGTGGGCGGTCGAAGACCGCAGCGCAATTCTGCATTGGTTAACATTGGGCCCTATGAGTCCCAGGACCCAATGACGATGTACGCCGGGGGTGACGGTACGCACCACCGCGGACGTGACTGCCATTTTCTGTCTGTTCACTCACTTGATACCTGACCTTCGACAGGAGAGGACCTACACTGCGTCTGGAAGCGACGATGGCTCATGTGTCTGGGGAAAGGGCCCCTGTCTTCACGTCGGAGGAGTTGGAGAAACTAGTGGATGGGGTCCTCCTCCAGTACACGCAAGTCTACGGTCCTCCAGACAAACAGGTGAGTGCACTGTGAGCATGCTGCATGGGCAATGCCTGTTTTGAGTGGTGTGGATGGAAGGTACATGGGGGAGGCTGAGGCCTGCATGTGCGGATGGGGAGTGTACGTGCATCAGGGCATGGGTGGGAACTGGGGGCAATGAGTATGACGGTCCAGACGGGTAAGTAATTTCCTTTCCCCCGTACCATTCTTCTAGGTCAGCGCCCACCAGAAGAAGGGTATTTGGCGTGCCATTGCCAAGGATGTCTGGACCCTGGGGGTCTACCACAGACTGAGCACCCACTGCCGTAAAAGATGGGAGGACCTGCACTGCTGGAGCAAGAAGACGGCGGAGGCCCAGCTGGGGATGGCCTCCCAACGTGGGAGGGGTGCCCATCGCACCATGACCCCCCTGACGTTCCGTATCCTGGCGGTGGCCTACCCGGAGTTGGATGGGCATTTGAGGGCATCACAGCAGCCACAAAGGGATGAGTACACTCTCATTCAGCAGACTCAGCGCTCATTACGAGGTGTCTGGGTGGGGGAGGTGGGCAGTGGGTTCCCCTAGGCCAGGGCGAACTTGGTAGGCAAGGTCCCTTGTGAGGCAGGCCATGTGGCACACCAAACCCACCAGTGGTAATAGCCATCTACACCTAGTCAGGCTCCTGTGACTTCCAGGCCTCCTCTCCCATGGTCAGCTGAAATTTCTAGGAACTGTCAGTGCATGGCGTAGTGCAGAGGGCTGCTCCCTGTGTGTTGTGTCCGCCAATGGTAGTGGTGTTGCATGCACTGAACATGTCTTTCTTCTGTCTCCCCCCCCCTTTTTGTGGTCTCCCTGTTCTTGTGTGCAATAGCATCATCAGGCGGAGGAGCATTGGCAACAGAGCAGGAGGGAGCACTTGGCCCTGGAGGGTGAAGCAACGGAGTCTAAAGCCTCCAGTGGGACGGAGGGCGAGGGGAGCTCCACAGCGGGTACAGGAGCAGACAGCAGTGACAGCGACTCCTCCTCTGATGGGAGCTCCCTTGCAGTGGCGGGCACCTTTGTGCCCACCGCATCAACAGCCGCCATCCCCCCTACCAGCACTGCCCTCCCAGCAGCCCCTCAGCGTGTGTCCCATGCCTGCTCACCCAGGAGGGTGGGCATCTCCTTCGCCCCACTCACCTGAGGCCCTGCCCCAGTCAGCCCTGCTGCCCTCAGTGAGGAGGCTATTGACCTCCTGAGATCCCTCACTGTTGGGCAATCTACCCTTGTGAATGCCATCCAGGGTGTAGAGAGGCATTTGCAACAAACAAATGCATACCTGGAGGGCATTCATTCTGGGCAGGCAGCCCAACAGAGAGCATTTCAGGCTCTGGCCTCAGCACTGATGGCAGCCATTGTCCCTGTGTTCAGCCTCCCCCTCTAACTTCCTCCACCCAGACCCAATCCCCTGTACGTCAGCCTATCCCAAGTACACCATCAGACCAGCATGCACACTCATCAACACACAAGAGTGGACATGGCAAACATTAGCACCACACCTCCCACAGGCACTCACACAAGCACCAGACCCATGCAGACACACCAACATCCACTGCCTCCACTATGTCCCCCTCCTCCACGTCCTCCTCCTCCCTCCCTGTCTCGTCTCCACTCACACCTGCATGCACTACATCCTCAGCCACTACCTCCATCACCAGCACGCCCATCACCACACACCGCTCACGTGCACTCACCACCCCCACTACCATTCACACATCCCCTGTGTCCTCTCCCAGTGTGTCAGTGAGCCCTCCTCCCAAAGTACACAAACGCAGGCACACACCCACCCAACAGCCATCCACCTCACAACAGCCTCCGGCCCATGCACCTTCCCCACAAATTCAGCAGACGTACATCTCCCACATCCACTACCTCTACCTCCACTCCCAAACCCCCTCCACCTTCCTGTCCCAGTGTGTCTAAAAAACCCTTCCTGGCTAACATTGACCTATTTCCTACATTCCCCCCCCCCGTCCTTCCCCTAGGGCCAGGCTTTCCAGGTCCCAGCCCAGCACCTCAGCCACCACATCCCCAGACACTGGTGCCACCAACTGCGGGGTCATCGAATGCGCCACCCATCAGGGCTGACAGTGTGCCACGTAGCGAGGGCAAGGACATTCCACCACCTTCCAAGGTGAAAAAGGTGCCCACATCCCAGAGGGAGAAGCCGAAACTACCAGCCACCAAGGGCTCAGCAAAAACCAAAGGGGATAGTGGCAAGACAACTGCGGCACCATCAAAGCTGGGGAAGGCCCAAAAGCAGAAGAGCAGGTCAGGAGAAGGCATGGTGGCACCGACTGAGGGACCAGTGTCAAACTGTCTGTCTATGACCACGCCAACCTGTACGGCGGCGAACACTGCCAGCTGCCCTGCCACCACAACCGCCACCTGCACCGCCACCTGCATCGCCCCCGGCACGTCTACAGCCTCAACAACAGTCCCCAGCCTCTTCCCCAGTGGCCAGCCGTCCAAGGCTGTAGGAGATGTCCTGCTGTGTCCCTCAGCAGGTGCTGACCCATGCACCGCCGCCAGCACCACCACCACAGACACCGCCGCAAGCACCGCCGCCACAGACACCGCCGCAAGCACCGCCACCTGCACCGCCCCTGGCACGTCTACAGCCTCAGCGACAGTCCCCAGCCTCTTCCCCAGTGGGCAGCTATCCGAGGCTGCAGGAGATGTCCTGCTGTGTCCCTCAGCAGGTGCTGACCCATGCACCGCCGCCAGCACCGCCGCCACAGACACAGCTGCAAGCACCGCCGCCACAGACACCGCCGCAAGCACCGCCACCTGCACCGCCCCCGGCACGTCTACAGCCTCAGTGACAGTCCCCAGACTCTTCCCCAGTGGGCAGCTATCCGAGGCTGCAGGAGATGTCCTGCTGTGTCCCTCAGCAGGTGCTCACCTGCCAGCACCGCCGCCACAGACACCGCCGCAATCACCACCACCACAGACACCGCCGCAAACACCGCCACCGGCCCGCGGCGTCCTCAGACACAGGCACCACCGCTGACATGGCTACCATCCCCAGTGGTCAGTCGTCTGAGGCTGGAGGAGAGTGCCTGGACCCTGGGCAGATTCCATGAGGCATGACATCCATCACTGTTTGCACCTGCAGGTGGAAGGTGCAGCCGCAGCAGTGTGGGGTATGTCGCTGCCTCCATGGCGTATCATGCTACCTGAACCTCGACAATCTCGTGGCATGCACACCCAGGTGAGGAAATTGTACCGGCCACACTGCACGTTGAGCACTCTGGGCACCATGCCCCCTCCAGAATCAGTGGAGTATCACATCCACTACCTCAGTCCTTGGCAGGATGAAGCACTCTGGACACCAGGCCCCCTCCAGAACCAGTGGAGTATCACATCCACTACCTCAGTCCTTGGCAGGATGAAGCCCTCTGGGCACCAGGCCCCCTCCAGAACCAGTGGAGTATCACATCCACTACCTCAGTCCTTGGCAGGATGAAGCACTCTGGGCACCAGGCCCCCTCCAGAACCAGTGGAGACTGTTATCCACTTGAGAGACTGTGGCTTTGCACTCGCCAGGATAAAGCAGTGGGCAAACCACCCACTGGAGAGACTTGAGAGACTGTGGCTTTGCACTCGCCAGGATAAAGCAGTGGGCAAACCACCCACTGGAGAGACTTGAGAGACTGTGGCTTTGCACTCCCCAGGATAAAGCAGTGGGCAAACCACCCACTGGAGAGACTTGAGAGACTGTGGCTTTGCACTCCCCAGGATACAGCAATGGGCATAGAGCCCCATTGTGTAGCAGTAGTGTTGTGCGTTCATCAGGCTGAGGTGCCCCTCTCCCTCTCCCCCTGAGGTGCCTGTGTATTTTCGATATGATGCCCCAGCAGTGTTCTCTCCGTTTCGAGTCAGGTATCATGTGTGGGCTTCGCCCATGCCTTTTGGGCCCAGTGGTCCAAAGACAATGATTAGTACACTATCCGAACTTGTGTAGTTGGTGTACATATTTGTATATACTGAAATTGGAGTTTTGACTAATGGATTTTTCATGATTACAATTGTTACAATTATTTCCTTTTGTCCTTGCGTTCTTCCAGGGGGTGGGGGGTGTATATGTAATGTTGCTGCATGTATTTGTGTGTATGTTTTTGTGGGTGAGGGTCAGGGTGGGGGTGTTGTGTGTTGCATGTGTGTGTGTCACTCTCTTTCCTCCCCCCCCTGTGTTGTAGGTGCAGTACTCACCATGGTCGTCGCCGCCGCTGCCGTTCGTACTCCTGGTAGAAGAGGACGTAAAGCAACATGGGTAACACCTAAGGTTCGGGCTTTGTGGCGTCCTGGTTCCTCGTTGGGTGTCAAGAGGTGAGTGTTTTCCCTTCTGTGTACTGTTTCCACTGTGCTTTTGATAGCGTTGGTTCTGCCCCGGAAAAGGTGGCGGATAGGCCTCTTGTAATACAGTGGGCGGTACTTTGTCTTCCGCCTGTCTGTTGGCGGTGTCCGCGGCGCTGTTTGTTTCTACCGCCATGGCGGTCGGAGGGTTAAAGTGGCTGTCTATGTTGGCGGTGTCCGCCACGGTCGTAATCCCATTTTTGTTTCCGCCGGCCTGTTTGCGGTATAACCGCCACTTTAACACCGACCGCCAGGGTTGTAATGAGGGCCTTTGTCTCTTCGTCATGCCTTGGTCTTCACCACTCCTTGGTGACTCTGATAAGCTAAGCCAATGACCTTGGCCCACAGGCATTGGGGCAACACAATGGACCTCCCCCACAACAGTAGCCCTTCACTACTGTTGCTCAGTTCATCTCTAACCCACCAGAGCTGGGTCATTGTCATTTGTTCAATGGGAGTCTGCGACCTAGCACTGCCTATGAAGTTCTGCCACTGCTTCCAGAAGAGAGCCTCTTTGGCTTTGGACAAACTCATCTCCGACATAGTGGCTTCCTTAACTTCTTTGACCAACAGGGCTCAGAACATGTCTCATGCACGGTCATCATTACAAATCCTTCAGCCCCTTCGTTCTCTTCACTCCTGCCATTGCCAGGCTTCTTCTAATGGTGACGAGACAGGTAGTCAGCCAGGTTGCTCACTCCAGGGTGGTGCACTTTTTCAAAGGAGTAGGACTGCAGCTGCACTGCCCACTGCTCAATGCTGGGAGGGGCATGTCGAGATGATTTCTCGAAGAGTGGGACAAGTGGCTTGTGGTCCGTGATTACTTCAAATTGCTGTCCCCACAAGTACAGATAGAAATGGTGACGTGCCCACTGGATCAGCAGCGTGCCGTACTTGATCTGAGAATAGTGAGCCTGCAATGCCCAACAGCACTCTGCTGGCACATGCAATTAGGACCCATGACCCTTTACTCTTCTCCTGCAAGAGGACAGCCCCAGCCCCATGGGGCTGGTGTCCACAAGTTCCGGTTTGCATCGTGTGTCAATGTACACCATGGTGGTGTCTGCCATCAGTGTATCCTTCACCTGGCGAAATGCTGTGACCATGTGTTCTGTCCACTCCCAGGTGCCACATGACTTTGTCAGGGCTCTCTGGGGTTTGGACAACATGACCAGGTTCAGAATGAACTGGCCACAGTAGGTGGTCATCCCAAGGAAGCTCCTCACCTCTGCCAGATGTGTACCTTTCTGCAAGTGTGAAATGGACACAATGTAATTCCCAACTTCCCTATGAATCAAACTGACTCTTGAGTTGTCAAGCCTGATCCGTCAGGACAAAGGGATGAACCTTGACCAGGACCAACACCAGAGTTCCACCTTGCGATGTCAATCATCTTTTTGGTTTTCGGAAAGCATAAGAAATATCCTCAGTAGTTATAACTCATACATTGATTCCTTCACAATGTATGTGACCTACGTCTATTACCTAATGTCCCTTCACGCTTTCAGGTGCTGGCTCCTGTAGACTGAAATTCGCTATGTAATAACTCTAGAGGACAGAACTCAAGACGATTAATCCAATAGGTAATAATCAAACATAATTTTATATATATATATATATATACATATATATATATATATATATATGTAACAACCTTAATTTGAGTATTTATTAACTCGTAACAAAAATTCCCACTGTAAAGTAAATATATGTCTTTCTTTCCTCTTATAAGGAACAACAAAAAATGGCTGACTTCACCAGTCCTTTCAATGAGACTCCATCAGATAAGAATTTATTTCTTTGACTTTTGTACAATTCTTAAATGTTACCAGAATGCATAGATTGCCGCTTGAAAAATGTCCTTTGTTTCTTTTGCAGGTTGTCAGCAGATATGGGGATCAGCAGCAGAAGAACCGATGACCCAATGGGAAGGAGAGACCCACTGCATAAGTACGCTGAGCGCTCGGGAGAAGATCACAGAAGAGACAGAGGACAATGCCTCAACGGACGTCAACCCTCAGGTGAGTACAGAAGGGAAAGAGAAACTGATGAAAGCAGTCATCATGGTGCAGCGTGTAGCCTTAAAAGCTGTGTGCTCAACCCTTAAAGGGGCCACTCTCCGAAATGAGTGTGGCGGGTCTGACAACCTCTGTATCATTCCAGGAAATTGATGCCTTCTATATTGCTTCCACCATCTGGGGTCCACCTTCAGCACCTCTCTCGAGAACACACTGCCAAAGAATTTGAATGTCTTTTCATACAGCACTTCTTCTTGTGGAGTGTCATGCCACAGTCAGCCAACATCACCAGCGTTCCTCTGAGATGTACGTGATGGTCCTCCAGTGTCTCAGAAAAGATCAGGATGTTGTCAGTTATGTTTAAAACACCTACAAAGCTAGAAGGGGTCTCATGGGTGGTGTTTGTGAAAGATCTCTGCTACAGAGGACATGACAAAATGTATCTGCTGGTATCTTCAGATGCCCATGTGTGTTGAGAATGTCATTACATAATGACTGGCTAGAAGCTCCAGCTGGTGGTAGCCGGCATTGAGGTCAAGTTTTGAAAACCATTGTGCACCGTAGAGGTTCACTGCAATGTCGTCCTGTTAGAAATGGGGTCTCTAATTGGCAGTGGTTTGCATCCTGTCTAAGTAGGGACCCTCACTGTAGTCACACAGCTAAGATATCCCCTGCTTACCCCCTTGATAGCTTGTCACAAGCAGTCAGGCTTATCCTAGAGGCAATGTGTGAAGTATTTGTACACACATGCAAAAACACTATTAAAACACCACAAAAGTACTCCACACCAGTTTAGCAAAATAGCCAATATCTATCTGAGTAAAACAAGAACAAAACAACAAAAATCCAACATACACAAGTAAAGATACACATTTTTAATGATGAGATCTTAGTAAAACGCTTAGAAACACAATAGCTCCAACTAAGGCTATCACAGCATCTTGATGGAGTCATTCCCAAAAGTCTGACGCCACTTGCGAGGGAGTGCGGGCCGGTCATGGAGTCACACAGACCCCACATACATTACCTTTGAAAATGATGAGGAAACAAAGATGTTGCATGGAGACAGGGAGGTGAGGCTTTGCTTGTGCCGGTGTGGCATCAGTTCCTTATTGCTACCAGGGAGGTGAGGCATTGGTTCCTTACTGCTAGGCAGGGGAGGTAAGGCATTGGTTCCTTATGGTTGCAGGGGAGGTGATGCGGTGTTGGTGCCGAGGCATCGTTCCTTATGACCCAGAGGGGTCGATGATTCCAGCAGGTCAAGGTGCGAGGCATTGACTTCTTGGTGTCACCATCACACCACGGGACCACAGCTCCTGCAGCGGAGTCAAAGTCAGGTGTCACGTGCGTCAGTGACACAGCACTAGGGACTCATGCTGTGGTAGGACTTTGGAGGCGCTATAGTGGCACTGGGCCTGCCACGTCTGTCATGGTCATGGTAGTCAGTGGGGACCATGGCTCCAGTGTAGGCAGCGGTGCAAAGTCGGACAGTCTGAAGTCACTCTGGAGTTGATGTACTTGGTTTCTTCTTGGTTGTACTAGAGCTCACTCTCAAGGGCCCAGGATCTGAATTTTCCACCACTTGGCAAGTCAGGACTCTCAGAAAGAGAGCCCAGGTGCTGGCAGATGAAGCATTTGATGTCCTGGAGACTTCTTAACAGGAGGCAAGCTCAGTCCAAGCTCTTGGAGATCCCTTGGTGGCAGGATGTAGAAAGCAAAGTCCAGTACTTTCCCTCACAGGACAGAACCAGCAAGCAGCAGGCCAGCACAGCAAAGCAACAGCTGTAGTTCTTCCTACAGCATCCAGCTCTTCTTCCTGGCAGAATGTCCTAAGTCCAGAAAGATTATAACTTTGTGGGTCCGAGGTGCAGTACTTATACCAATTTACAACTTTGTAGTGCACAAGACCCTGCCTTTCCTGCCCTGGCCCAAACACACTCCAGAAGGTTGGAGACTGCTTTGTGTAAGGAGGGGCACAGCCCTATTCAGGTGCAAGTGTCAGCTCCTCCTAACAATCTTTCTAAAAGTGGCATTTTCAAACTTACAATTTAAAAATCAACTCCACCAAAAGTTTTATTTTTACATTTTGAGTTCAGAGACTCCAAACTCCACATCTCTATCTGCTTCCAATGGGAAATTACACTTGAAAGATATTTCAAGCCGACCTCCATGTTGCCCTAAGGGAGAGATAGGCCTTGCAATAGTGAAAAACAAATTTAGCAGTAGTTCAGTATCAGGACATGTAAATCACACAAGTACATGTCCTACCTTTTACATACACTGCAACCCTGACCATGGGGCTGCCTTGGGCCTATATTTGTGTGGCTTACATGTAGTAAAATGAAGATTTGGGTCTGGCAAGTGGGTGCACTTGCCAGGTCGAAATGGCAGTTTAAAACTGCCCACAAAGACACTGGAGTGGAAGGTCTGAGACATGTTTACAGGGCTACTCATGTGGGTGGCACAAGCAGTGCTGCAGGCCCACTAGTAACCTTTGATTTACAGGCCCTGGACACACAAGGTGCACTAGAATAGGGATATACTAGTAACTCAAATAGGGCAATCATGGATAAACCAATCACCAATACAAATTAGATAGAGAGACTTTGCACTTTAGCACTGGTCAGCGTGGTAAAGTGCCCGGAGTCATAAAGCCAGCAAAAATGGAATTCTGCACAGGATCAAAAACAGGAGGTCAGAAGCCAAAGGAAAGGGGAAACCATGCCAACAGCTGACCGGTCTAGTAGGGTTGATATGCCATTCACACCAAGTGGCCTTATTTGGGAGGCACATGTCCATAGAGATTTGAATCACGCCAGGTTGCTTGGGTTTGGATGCAATTACGAGGTGTGAGACCCAGGGTGTAGGCCCGGTTGCTCACACCTTGCTGTTTCAGTTTTTGCAGTTCCTCCTCCACCAACAGTCTCAGGTGGAAGGGTACTCTCCAGTGTTGTAGCAGTTTGGGCCTCGTGGTGTCCTCGAAGTGTAGCCTCTCCTTGGTGTTCTTGAGCCGCCCTAACCTTTTAAACAACTGGAGGAACTCTTGCATGATTGCCACAGCATGCAACTCATGGATTTGCCTAGCGAGGAACACAAGTCCCAGGTCTTTAGCCATGTGGCAGCCCAGGAGGGCACTGGTGTCACCTTCTGAGACATGGAAACGGACCCTTGTCGATTTACCTGCACCTACCACCACCACTTCCAGTACGCCTACCAGTGGTAGTGGCTCCATGACTCCATTGGTGTATATCCTCACTCTGGTGCAAGCCACCTTGAAGATATCCTCCATGCTGGGTGGTGTCCATGACATTGACCAAGGCTCCTGTGTCAATTAGAGCCCTCACAAACATGACTCCGATCTAAACAGTGTACATGAACAGTGGGCGCTTCTTGTTGCCTTATAGTCTGCAATGGAGTTGGTGAACATCCTCCTGTCATCGTCTTCATCGAGCACAGGATAGGCTCTCGGACTGCTCTGTGATGACTGGCCCTCGGGCTCCTCCTCATTGAATGATAGCTGCTGCATAGTCACCCTCGGCTTGCCCTTCTTCGCAGCTCTGTGTCCTCTCCCTTTGGAAACGTGGTTCAGCCACCCAATGCGCGAGCACAAATGCCATCGAGCTGGGCAGGCATCTGGCATTCAGTGCTTATGGCCTCAGTTGCCGCATCTGCCCTGCAGTTGTCATGGAGTGTTGGGGCTGCACGGATGAGCAGGCATCCACCTGCTCCTCTTTCACCTTCACAGCATGAGGCATGCTAGGCATGTGTTAGCGCGTCGGACCTTAGTAAGTAAACTTACAAGGAGACGTGAATAGGTCGATGAACCTTTTGACTCGCTTTGAGGTTTTCCCACCATAAATCCCGTACATGCAAATCAATAACAATCAATAATATTAGTAGTCAATAAGAGTCAGTAATTGTCATACACCATGACCTTGCAGTCATGAATAACCACACCTTTATGCAAAAGTTAAAATTATTTATTGCCCTATATTACCAATGCTAACGTCACATAAGTCATTCTCAATATCAAGTGAAAAACAAACAAAACAAGGCTGGCCGATAAAAGAAGTGAAAGAGTTGCAATCTAATCAAAGCTTGAGCCACTCCACATTCTAAGGTTACAGTACAAATTAATAACAAGAATAACTGCGCAAACGTAATAACATACATTTAGATTCAGCAAAGAAAAGACATCAAATGTTATTCCATAGAATGAACGTCTTTAGTGAGGACTCTAACTAACATCAGATTAGAGTAGCATGTTTGGGCTTCATGCAAAAACATTTTAGTCAACACAAATTTGGAAAACATCTAACTATGGCTCTACTAAAATAGTTGTTGGTTCCTAGAAACAAAAAGCAAATAGACATGGCAAACAGTATCATAGTCAATATACCTATCCTCAGTTTGGATCAGCAAGCTGTGACAGTCTTCGTCCTCAGGACATCAGTTCGGACAGCTAGACATCAGGATTCATGATCAAAGTTCAGAAAAGGCAAAGTCTCTTTAAGCAATAAAGATAAGCATGACTCTTCTCAAGACAGAAATATTGGCAAAATGGGGGCTAAACTCTCAAGAAGAATGTGGAGAATGGCTTTTCTTCTCCTGGTGCAGTCTGCCTAAGTTAGATTTCCTAAAACTACTTCCCAATACCCTATTGGTCAAGGTATTGCATGTTTACATTTAATCCAATGAAACTAAAACATCAAATCTACAATTCTTCTAGTACATGGATCACATGTCGATGATTGGCTCCTGTTCTTCTGTTCTTGTCATTGCACTCATCAGGTAACAATAGTGTTCCAGCTTATACTCCAGTAAGTGAATTCTTTGTTTTCTCCCGAGAAAGTCAGTCTTACACACATTACATTAAACATTGTTTTATTAGCTAGTACATAATCTCCTACAGTGCTTTAAATGGGCCAGTACTGTTCGGTACTGAGTACCGGCACTTTTTTATTTTGAGAGGGAGAGTACCTGCACTTTCCAGGAAAAACTTAGTACTTTTAATTAGAGAGTACCGGCACTTCTCAGAAAGAAGAAAGTACTCTGGTACAGAGTACCTGCACTTCTATTTTTCCATTTCAAGCACTGATCTCCTAGCATGCAGTTCTCATGAGAAAACTTTTAACTGCGAGCATTTGGTCAGTGCAGTGGAAAATCACAATTTAATTCTCTAAGCATCCATTTTATAAGTTAGTTAAGAAATGCAGCTTGACATGAGGACGTGCAACTAGGCCAAGTTAAAGCCTTACGATTAATAAAGCTAATACATAATGCATAACCCTTAATATGACATATTACTACATTAATCATACATAAGTTTATCATTTCATATTAAATAAGCCATTAATAAGTACACTTTGCGAACACTGGTGGCCACACTTGTGGACGCACCTTCAAATGTGTGCATTATTTTTCCCTAAGTTATTACATTTTCTATGCAATATCAACATTTAGGATACATGAATAATCATTAATAATTTCATTAAGACTTCTGCGTTAACACGTCATCAGCTCAGCTGTTTGCCAGGTCATGCGACCTTGCCAGAACCAAGATGGCATCCAGGGTGATTTTCCAGCTGGCGCAGGATGAACCGTCGAAGGACTGCCAACGTGCAGCCCTGTATCAGCAGTGCCCTGATCTCCATGGGTTGGTTAATGTTGATGTACATGTTGGCCAGTTTCCTGAGGTGTGCGTAGAAGACACAGGATTGTCTGGCCTGTCGAATCTTAAACCACTTGTAGTCTGGGTTTGGCTGTGCCATTCCAGAGCCGCAAAGATGTCATACAAGTCTGATTCATCACCTGTGTTGGGCAGGTTTTAGAACATTTTATACAACTTTACCCCTCCAAAATGGAGCAAACATGACCTCTTCACCACCCATCTGTCTTGCGTGTATCGCAGAAGTAGTGCTGCAGTCTCCTGTTTCGTGAGCTCCATTGTTGCTCAGCCCTCGCTGGGTACACTAGTTTGCTGCACAGTGGCAACGCTGTAACAGATGAGTGAACATAGGGGTGGGCGGCGGCATGGGTGGAGCCTATTGCTGTTCGGACATGCCATGAACCACACCTTGTGGCTAGTGGGTTTTCAACTGCCTTGTGGACTGTGGTAAATGCACCAACAAATAGTCACTGTGCAGAGATTAACCCCAGTGTCTTGCATGACTTTCCCCTCCAAAAGAGTGACACTCCGCTGAGGACCTAATCTTGCACGGCTGGTCATTGACTGCCCAATGTGTGATATGTGCGGTCAGCCATTCTCCAGCTCCCTGGGCCGACAGGGGAAATCAGACTGTGGTTGCTCCCTTTGTGCCTCAGAAAATCCGCTCACCACTTCAGGGTGTCCCCGCGAAGGCCCAGTTCTGAGAAGTAGCTCCAGGCCACACTGTAGCCTAGAATCCCTCCAGGTGGCATGATGCTCACCACTCACCAGCAGGTAGTGCTGTGTGCACTTCTCCAGTGAAAGGCATCCAGCCGCACAGTTCACTCACATAGTAGAGCTAATTTGGGAAGGTCCGGACGCCCTAGGGCAGTGGTCTTCAAACTTTTTATTTCCATACCCGCCCAGTGAAATAAAATCATCATCAGGGCCTTCTTCTGAATTTTTCACAATTATACTATTAAATTGGCAATGTTTAAATATGTCGGCCCTTATTTAAAGATTGCAGTTACGTTACGCTACTGTTTTAAAAATGCATGATGCCAGACACACTATTTTGGTCAGGCAAGCCTTACTAATGTGTAAAAGTATCCACAGTGTGAACATCAGAAGTTGTGGGTTGAGTTTTGAAGAGTATTTTGAGTCCCTTCTGTCAGCACGTGGCACTAGGACCACACGCACACTACGTGTATGTGTGGTCACTGGACACCGCTTCCTCTCACTGGGGACCAAGGCTGGGCTGTGCGCAAAATTCGGTACTACTGGCACAGCAGCAGGGGAGGCTAGACGTGCACGCCATTGGCAGATGTGTGGGGACGAAAGGTAAAGAAAAGAAAAAAGGATTTGCACCCTCACTGGTCTCCTGTGCTGCTCTATGGTGTGGGCAATGGCGACACAACATCTTCCCTTTTGACGCATACTCCCAGCTTGGATATAAATGACAAAACATTTTAGTGATGACCCACTGCAAAGCGGTTTACTGCTTCTGTTATTAGCCTAATGCTTCTTTTGCCAGAGCCTGGCACCACTCCTGGGATCACTTGAGGCCCCCCTAAGGCAGGCCCACACTGCCAGTTTGAAGACCCCCTTCCCTAGGGCCACAGCAGACACCATGGGAGGGCCACATCAGTAAACCACACAGGAGGGGCAGAACGGGCCAAGGGGGGCCCAATCGCAGTGCGGTCATCTTCAGGCCGCATTGCGCGCCGCGATATGAGCAGACCAGCAGACTCTGCCTTCACCGCAGTCAGGGCCGTGTCAACAGCATGGTCCCGGCCTGCCTTGTTGCCAATGTGAAGCTGAGGAAGCTCTGTGACACCAGTAGGCGGGTGTGTTGGGCCTTGCGCTGGTGCATTGAAGAGTAACACACACTTGGTAACAGGTAGCTGTAGGTGCTTATTTATCCTTTCTGGCCACGCCTGGCCCTCAAGGTGCATTTGCAACAAAGTAGAGTTCCACTATTCAGTCGTTATGTCATATCATTGAAAATAAAACTGCATTTTACTACTAAAAAGAAGACTGATAAGAAAATGAAAAACACTAGAATCTACCGCAATGCAACAGGGCCTTACTCAAAGTGCGTACAATTGTGTTGTTGGCTTTGTTAGAAGGGTGTCGCTGTCCAGTGCAAAACTGCATCTTGTTCAGCACAGACAGATGCCAATTCATCATAAAGCCACCAGCAGCAGAAGTGCCATCATATACCCTTTAACCTTCACAGCATCTCAGGGTTGACCCCTTGTCCCACACGTAGTCCCTCATCAGCCTCTTATTTTCTCCCGATGGGCTCCAGGAACGGCAACAGTCTCTGAACAGGGAGCTCAGATCCCTTGTTATTTTGTGTCCCTGTCACTGTCTTCATGAGGAACTATGAAATGCAGGAGTTGCAACGTGTTTCCTCTGACTCAGATGTTATGGAACAAGCTTTATCCTCCGGTACAGTCCTTAATTCGTAAATTAATGAGTGCAGGTGCCTTAATCTCAGCTAAGAAGTTCACGGCCGCTACAATTAAATGTCAGCCCGCGCGGAGTACCAAGGTTGTGTATTCTTAAATCCACCTCATGCCTCTTTAATTCACTACCTGACGCCCCCATCCCTTTATCTCACTCTTGCAGGTTCCTGTTTTCTCCTCTTGTGACGGGTTTTCGTGTTACTCGTCCTTAGTCTTTCCTCTTTGAGCGCTTTCCCTACCTTGCTCTGGTAAATATCTAAAGCGGAAAAATAAGTGCCGGTCCCCCACTCCCCCGCAACCACCGGCTCAAATTAAGCACTGATTGAAGGTAGGTCTGCGGTCACGGCAGTGTTTAACATCTATTTGTTCCTGACTTGGATTTTTGGATTTTGAATAGAGCCGCTGTTCCCAAACCTGTGTGAACTGGCAATTATTAATATGTGTGATCTAAACCTGCAATACATCCAGGTATGGGCGATTGACAGTGCCGATTGTCAGTGATGGTCCAAAGCAAAGATTCTCGTGCTGCTGACTGCGCCCGAGCTACGCAGGCCTTTGAAAAGCACTGACCTGTTTAAAAAAAATAGTCGTTTTACCACGGGCCACTCGCTGCACCTTTGCTCAGCATTGCTTTTTCCCCCCTCTAAGTAGTACATTATACTCTGCCAAGATGAAAATAAAACTCGCTGCCAGAAGCGGTGGCACTCCCCATCAATCCTGTTTTGAGTGACCTAAAAAAAGTTCTAACTGAAGGTGTGAGATTGAAAAGTGAAGGCGATTTGCTTTTCCCCTTCATGCCTGTTTCATGTTAGAAAATGCAATGCACTTTTTCTGTCCGCTGACATTAGCTTGATATCAAGCAGGCCCCAGGACTCAAAGCAGAGCCGACATTCTATCAGCTTTAAGCCCCATTTGGCCTGATTAAAGGACCACAGCCAGAGCGAACAGAATCTTAGCAGGGTTACTTGTGTGTGTAATATTTCAAGCTGCCACAAATGCCAGTGAATTAATTTAATTCACCCCCCACTTTCCCGAAAGGAGGGGGCTTGGTTGGGAGTGCGTGCTCGGTTGCCTAACAGTGAAAACTTGGCAGCAGGAGTGTACCGGTAACAACAATCTTCCTGCGTGGAAAGCTGATGCCCATGGAGCGCTGCAGCAGCCTACTTGAATTAAATATTAAGGCGAAATGTTTCTCATGTTGCGCTTGCTGCCACTGTATTGTGGCTTTATAGCGCTGTGAATCAAACCTGGCTCAACTGTTCCAAATTTGACAGCTGTGATCGGAAGACCACAAATTTCCCGAACACAGAGAAGATGCTCAGTCGCTGGATATCTGCGGTGTCAAACTCCTTCCCCAGACGATCCGAAAAACATTCACTCCATTTTACTATTATCCTGCCTAGGGAAAATCCTCCTGGAAATATTGTTTTCTGCGCAACTTCAAGCATTTGTTTAAGTCAATGACATTTTGGATCCCTTTTAAGGCAGGTTTTAGAACAGACCACGGCACTGATCTCATTATTAAAGTTACTCCAGTTTTAGATGAACTCCATAGGGTGGCTAACCACAGCATTGTAGAGTCTTGGTCCTTCTGGGTCTGATGGTTGCCTTTGCCACTGTGAAGCATGTTTACGAGCCCCTTTGCAACGTGGTGCAAGCATGGCGCACCTGGAAAATGAGATATATGAAGACATGCAAAGGCCACCTTGTGTGTCCCTGAGTGGCTTTAGAAATCTCGAGTAATGCAATGTAGAGCAAATCGCTGTGTTGCATCACTGTGTACCAGGGAGACGTTTCCATGAGTGTTGTGTGGGCGTTCCTACAAAACATCCATGGATTTTGACACATTCCCAGATTTACCAGAAGTGGTAGGCCTGGGAATGCACTAAAAACCTACGCCTCTCCAGGTGAGAAGTAACAAGGATTAATATCTTTATTTCTCCCTGTTTTTTGTCTTTCTAGAAAAAGGAAAAAAGCCTCAGGGGATTGTTTTTGTTCAGGAAAGAGCCCCTTCCTCCACAAAAGCAATCCTACATGCATCTCAGGCAACCTTGCACCATGATGCAAGGGTGCCTGTATTGGCGCTAGGCAGCCCATTGTGCGCCAGTGCTGGGGAAAGGACAGAAATGTGCTGTACTGGGATTAATACAGCGCATTTCTGCCCTTTCTTTGTGACAGCGCAGCAAAGTCACTTACTGCGCTGGATCACCTGGCCCTGTGTATCCTTCTCTTCTCTTTGCTAGACCTAAGGACATGGTCAATGAAAGCCTAGCCCTCAAATGGTCAGAGTCTTGACTTATCGGGTTCAGTCCACTTTTCTTTCACTTATTACATTGGAGGCAAAAGACGTCAACTGTGGTGGTATTTTAACCCTGAGGTTGGTATTGTCACCACTTTTCTTTCAGCATTTCTACGCTAGTCTTGGTTCATCTTTTACACTCAGAAGTTAATTTTATGTGGATGCTGATAACATACAGTTGTTGCTCGCACTGTGGCCCATTAGGCCTTGCCACCTCAGGTGGTGCCAGTACATAGTACACTCAGAGCTTTCAAACACCCTGCAGTCGTGGATGGCTTACAGCTTTTTGATGCTCAATACAATGAAGCAAAAATTCCTGACTACTGGAAATGGAAATAAGACATTGGACCCTGAAGCAATCGAGAAGTATATGATTCTTTATTCTCCGTATCCAAGCTCTCTACCGTGGTAAATAGATCTCCTCAGAGACAGAATTCTAAACAGTAAGAATGTTTCAACATGGGAGGTGGAGTGGAATTAAGAGGATGATTGCACAGAAGAATGGAATAGTTGGGCACATGGGAATAGATAAATATATAAAATAGGGTTTAGTTACATCTTACTTCAATAGGAAACAAAGAAGCAGTGCCGGGAGAGAATCATATCATATATACAAAAATCAATTTGCCACCTAGGGGCATTCCTAGATCTTTTGGTAGCTTGGTCTCTTTCTCCATCCAGTTGATCCTTAAAAATCTCTTCTTTTGAAAATCAGAATTCCCAGTTATTGGGGGGCATGACACCAGTATATCCATGCTCCACATTTGCCAATCATAGCAATGTTTTATTTGACTTCAGCAATACTCATTCGTTTAGAAAATGTACTGCCATCTTCCTCCTGTTGAATAGGTATTTCAGTTAACACACAGGTGGTCATTATGAGGTTGGAGGACAGTTTTGACCGTCCGCCGAACTTCTGACGGGGAGGTTGCCGCCACACAGGCTACCTCCCCACTAGCCCCATTAAGAGTTTCCCACTAGGTGAGCAGCCGGAAACCTTAGTTTCCTCCCGCTGGCCTAGCGGGAAGCAGGCTACAGCATTGTCTCCGGCTCGTAATCGTGCCGGCGGCAATGCAGTCGCCTGCAGGGTGCAAACCAGTGAAAACTGCAAGGGTGCTTGCCAGGGGGCCCCTGCACTGCCCATGCCAAGTGCAGGGGCAGTGCAGGGCCCCCCTGGGGCACCCTACACCCATTCTCCACCAGCATTTTCATGGCAGAGGTACAGCCATGAAACTGCTGGCGGAGAAGGGTTGTAATCCCCAGGGCAGCACTGCTTGCAGAGCTGCCCTGGCGGATTAGGCCCACCACTGCCTCCAGACCCTGGCAGAGCTGGCAGTTCCCTGGTGGCCCGACTGCCAGGCTTGTAATGTAGCGCTCAGACTGCCGCATTGGCAGCAGTCCAACCACCATCTGCAAGTCTGGCGGTCTTGTGACCATCAGACTCGTAATGACCCCCATAGTCTTCCACAAACAAACACTGACATTTCAAAACATGTTTAGAATCCTACAATTTTTATATCTCTTTTCATGTTTTAGAATTTTGCTCTTATACCCTTTCTTGTCAAAGCTCGTAGGAAGACCTCCCTCCAACCAACTGGGTCATAATTTTGTGCAACGTTTCTTGCATTTGAGAGACTCAAATGGGGAAATATCTATGACCAGGTTTGGAGTAGTATGATACGCCTAGAAAATGTCTTGAATGTCATTCTCTACAGTGTGTTTATCAATACAAGCAATCTGGATACATTCCTTTATCATTCTGTTAGATCTTTCTACCAGCCCATTTCCCATAAGGCAATATAACAGAGTTTTCTTATGTACAATAGATAGTTTTGTTAGGAACTCTATCCTTACATTTGAGGTGAACTGTACCCCATTATCTGTGATCAAAATGGAAGGAATTCCTTTGGTGTAAATTGCAATTAACCAATCTATTGTGGTATGGTTAACCATCTTGGCAACAATCCAGTGCGAATGGTAGTCTATAAATGCAAACAGCAGTTTGGAAAACCTAGCTTGTTAATGGGGCCAATAACATCCAATGCAAATTTGTTCCAAGGTTTCTTGAAGATGGTCACAGGAGATAAGAGATGAACATGATTTAATTTGGTCTAGCCAGCCACTAAGAGCACAACTGGAACATTCTTTTACTTTTTGTTCTACTAAAGAACCAATATTTACACCTGAGCCTTGACTTGGTAAGGCGTATGCCTAAATGGCCCTCATAGGTCCATGATCTTATTTTATCAATTCAACTACAAGTATCATTTTGCAGTTCCTATGAACTATATCATCCACTGATTTCAACATATTCCTGTCCACCAAGTAACCTTGTAGATCATCACCGAGTGCACTACACTTTGAGAGCCATACTTGGCCAGGCTAGACCTTAAGCAGTCTCATTACCCCGTTTTTATTTGTACAATTCTTCTACTCATCCCTATAAATTGGACAGTTTAGAATCTCTACCACAGTATATTCAACTCTGCCATAGTTATCCTCTATATCTAATGGGGCTCTTGAAAGAAAATCAGATGCCCGAATGTGTGTGTCTGGGAAACATTCAATTGTGAAACAAAAGCCTTGTGACCTCAGGATCCACTTAGCAGTGCAAGGTATGCTATGTACTGCCACTCTGGTTGTGAAAATGTAGATGAGGACTTAAGGTCTGTTCAAACAGTGAATTGTATCCTCCACAGGAAAAAATAAAATGTGTAAATGCCCAAATATAGGCTAAAGCCTCCTTTCACCCACAAAATAATTCCATTCAGACTTAGAAAGTGTCTGAGAAACAAAAAACACAGTGTTTCCCTTCCTCCCTGCCTTTTGGAATAAGGTGGTCCCTAGACCTCATTTGTAGTAAGGGCTGTTTTTCTTTTGGAATCAAAATTAGTTAGAGAAAGGGCTGAGACAATCGCATTCTTTTCACAATCAAATGATTCACGACAATTGTCATCCCAAGCATACTATTGCCATTTTTTAAAAGTTCTTGGAGATGGTACATAGGTCCTGAAAATATTTTGACATAATTTGGCATATATACCTCCAACCCAAGAAATGATTTAATTCCTTCTTTGTTAGTAGAATGAAGAGCTTTTTTAACGGTATCCAATTGACTAATTTCTGGTGTTAATCCACTGTTTGAAATAGTTTGTCCAAGAACAATGAAACTAACACCTATCTAGCATTTGTCTTCTTTAAGAGTGAGACCTGTGTCTCTTAACGTGGTTAAGACTAATTGTAAAATGTTATTGTTTTCCTGAATAGAAGACCCATACACCAGGATATGGCCTTGAAACATAAGGTGTTAGGAATGTGTGCTAAAATTGTCTGCATGATGTTTTGAAGGAGGAAAGTCCACATGGCTTCCTGCAAAACACATATGCCTCTGATGGCGTGATGAATGCAGTTAACGACATGGACTCCAGATGGATTTTCACCTGGTGGTATGCAATAGTTAAGTATATGACACTAAAGCAGTTGGCATGCAAAATGTGCTCAACTCTTCATTTATGCAGGTCAAAGGGTGTCTCTCTAGCCATATGCTGTTGTTGCCATCATGAAGGTCTATGCATAGGTAAATGCCATTCATGTGGTCTTTCTTGACCAAAACAGCCAAGGCCAGGCATTATTAACAATCTATTTGTTGTATTACACTTAATTCTGACACTGATAGAACACACAGTTTGGAATTAGGTGCTTCATACATAAGGGAAATTGAGTAGACGACTTCGCAACCTCCAAGGTCAATCGAGGTCTTTGTATTCCCTCCATGGGTCCCACATATTTTCACATTTCCATTGGCAGCCCCTGCCTTTATACATCATGAGTTCAGCCTGCATGCACCAATCCATTTCCGCTCTCCACTCTGATTGTGTGGTCACTTCTCCTCTCCCCCCAGTTTCAGGCTGTGTCTCTTGGAGACATTACAAGGGCCACATTACACAACAATGGTATCTGTCTGGATAGGGTTTAATTCCACCCTATCACCAGGGTGCCCAGTTTCCAAGTCAAATCCACCAGCACCTCTGCAACCACTCAGATACACCATCCCACCTGTGTCCAGTGGAATGAGTGGACAGTCTCAGAGAGTATGCACCAGAGTTCCCCAGTTGCCGCAGTCCGATAGACAACTGTCATTGTCAGTCTTTCTCATTAGGAACAGTCGAGTTCTGGTGAGGTAGGTACGATAGAAGATTTTCAGCTGTACCAGTCTAGAGCATGATTTAATGGCTACTTCTGATGGGTGAATACACAACTTCCTCCAGTCCTCCTCCGTAACAACACCCAGGTCCTCCCATTGACCATTGAGCATGTCACAGGAGGATTGGCAGTTAGGCACTATAGTACAGTATGTCAAGGAGATAGCATGACTCCACAGAGGGGTCAACAAAAGCAGAAACTCTAGCCACGTCTCATCAGCCACCTAGTGCAGCATATCCCAGCATAATGGACCTGCATATGCCCAAAGTGTTGAGTTGCCACCAAATCATATTGATTCTGTAAGTCAGGAAAGTGGTGTAGTTCTGTGGCCCCTACATGTCTCCCAATTTCGATATTCCAGTCATGTCCCTCTGTAGCCTACATTCCAATCGTCATAAGCCCTCCAACAGCAGTGAGTCCCATAATGGAGTATCTAGTGTTAGTTGTCCCTGCCAACCCATTTTTGTGGCTTTTTTATATTTTTATCACAAAGTCCATTGTGGAAGGGTGACAGAGAGGCCTGTGCTCATTATAAAGCCTCCTCAAGTATCCTTGGAGGCTATCAGTCTCCTGTTGGGTTTGAGAGATGGTTCCTGCTGGGGGTGAATGCCTAGTCATTGACAACCAGCCGTTGTGCAGCACATTAGTACCAATGTAGGTACGGGTGGGCGATTCCCCCATCGTATTGATCTTTGGTCAAGAGCTTGTAGTGCAATGCATTTGGTCCCGCCATCCCACAACCTGGGTCTGGTTGCCACGTATAAGTATTTAAAAAGTGATCCAGGATATCAAACAATGTATTCAGTAGTAGGCTGAGGAACTTGGAGGGCACTATCATCTTATATGGAGTGGCTTTGCTATCAAGTGTCCATTGCCTTTCCTCCTCACATCATACTAACCAGGCTAGTAGGTACACAGCTTTATTACCAACTTCTTACAATTAGTATTATTTGGACCAATACTGAACCTTTGCCTCGTCTTCCACAAGGTAGCAATACTTTTCCTTGAGTAGTGTGATGTGGTGTAGGAGTGATGGGCATAGTCCCCCTCCCAGGCCATCATTTTCTCTTCAAGATCGGCTACATCCCTTTCTCTTTCCCAGTATTTCCCTGTGATATGGGATATCAGACATTCTCTTACCATGGCCTTGTAGGGCTCCCAAGTCACTATTTCTTACAACACTGACCCCACATTTTCCTTGAAACAGGACTGTGTGATGGAGGCTAAGATTTCCTTGTGTTCCAATCCGTCATTTCCCAGGCTCTAGTCTCCAGGACTCTTGCCCACACCCCTGGGCCATGCTCCTAGTTGAGTGTAGATCGGGGAGTGATCTGAAATCCCCCTTGGTAGGAAGCTTGTGTCACAATATGTTCGCCCTGTGTCCAGGGGACCAGAAGATAATCAAATCCCTGCCGATGCATAGGAAGATTATTGGTCTGCAGAGTGGGTTTCACACCAGATATCCAGTATTCATATAGCCTCACCAAATGCCTGCAAACCTGTGTCCCTTAATGGGTATCTCTGGACATGTGTGAGCCTATTTAGTCCCCTGTCCAGGATAAGGTTAAGGCCCCCACCAATGATTGTGATCACCTGTGGGGCCTGCACAAGCATGTCCGTTTGGAGGTCTGGCAGGAAATACCGGGAAGCAAGCGTCATCTGCTTCCCATTAAATTCCCTCATGATTGCCTCCTAGCATCCCTCTGGGTCAATCCAGGATTTTTTAACTCGTAGCGGAGAGAATTCCTGACCAATGAACTCACCCTTCTTTAGCCCATGGAAAAGCCCGAATGCACCGGGATTGTTTAACAGCCAAAAAGAGATCCCTTCACCCTACAACCACAGGCCTTGGTGTTTGTCGCACCTTCCTACCCAACACAAACCTGTTTAAGCCTTCATAATGTTCAGACTTGGTCCCTATACAAGGAGCTTACTGTGGTTGTTGTTATTCCCAAGTAACGCATTGTGGTATTGCTGCCCCACTCATCGCCAGCTGGTGTATCAATCGTAGACTGTACCTTCATTTGCTCAGGAGCCATCCAAGTATTTTCCGGAAGTCAATCTCCCCACTCAGGATTAGAGAGGATTGTGGGCTTACCCACAACTGCTGCCAAACTGGGTGCTACACATTCATACAGTCCCACGCATCCTATGGAGAGGTGTCGAACCATGCCATACCCCTATTTGGAATGTGCAGTTTTGTTGGCAATTTCATTGAGTATTGCAGGTTTCTCTTTCTCAGTTCCTGCTTTACCTTCTCAAAAGACTGCTGCCTCACTTGGACTTACTGTGTGAAATCTGGGAAAACCATGATCATGTGAGTTTTAAAGAGGGGGCTTTGGGTTTTGATGGCATCCAAATAACTTTTGGGATTTATTCCACCAAAAATTGTGGGGAAAATTGGTTTGTGTTGATCCTAGTAGATAGGAATTTTGAGATGAATTTCCCAAAATCTGTTCCGTCCATCTTTTCTGGTATCCCCACAAGTGGACATTATTGCAGCGGGATGGGCCCTCTGCATCTTCGGCCCTTAGTGGATGTGTGATGTGAGCTGTTTAAGTTGGCGAGCCTCTGTGGTCAGCATTTTAAAAGATCCCGAGAGGTGTTTTAGGGTAGTCTCTGCTGTGGTTACACATTCCAAAATCTTCCCCTTATCTGCTTGAACCAGTGGGACATCCACTGCCACTGTGCCACTTTTCCTCTTCAGGACTGTCCTGGAGGCCTGAAAATGTTCCTTGAGTGTGGGGCCTGATCTTCCACAGTTGCACCCTCTATGTCTGCCAGACAGTCCACTCTGCTCATCTCTCCAGCTCTCCTGAAGGTATATTTCTCCAGGCAGCTGGCATGGCTCTGGAGACTTTGCCCCTCACCATGGCTCTGGAGACTTTGCCCCTCACCATTGCTCCGGCCCCGTCTTCTGTCCCTGGGGAGTGCTGGTCTGACTGCCAGGTCACTGTGGCTAGTATGTGTGGCCTGGATTATGGTTCCCTTGGATAGGGGCTGGCTGGTGGTGCAAGAGAGGTCCAGGGGGATTACGTCCATACCCAGGTCTGTCCATCTAACCAACAACCTCTACACTGCTTCTGTAGCTTTTGTGTGTGTTTGGCAGGACTCTGGAACAACGGATGGGCACCGTGGCAACTGATCTGCAGGAAGAGGTCACACACTGGGCGCTGTGTTACTTTGGTATCTGGCCACCAGTCAAGTTCTCTTTTAAGGGGTTCCTTCATTAAAGGTGGGAATGCACAAGCTTTGTGGACCACAAGAAAGTCTTTAACTTTGTCTTGTGTTGCTAGTCATTTACTGCACCAAGATTTTCTAGAAACTCATCACACACTTGCTCACCAGTGATTGACCTGTTCACTATTAGAACCTGTTGTGGATTGTTGGGAACCAAAGTTTTTTAGTGTTGTCACCCAGGAAGATTTGAACGTTTTTAACCACATAGAATTTCCCAAATATGGATTAGTCCTTAAAGGAGGTGCACATTTTAATCATTACTACCAGAAGAATGGCATCCCTGTTGTACCAAGTCAGTGAAATATCCGGATTTACAAGTTGAATCAGTATGTAAGAGAGTGGTTTATAGTCATTATGTTGATGAGGGTAAAAGGTGAGCACAACTCAGCAAACATTTCTATTGGTTACCCATTAAGGCAAACACGACACTTGAGTTAATTAGTTAAAGAGATATGAACACTCTCCACCTGGAAAACGATTTTCCTCACTTTTAGATACTCTCTTCTGTACAATTAGCCTGTTTGTTAATGCACACTCTTGCAAGATAATGTTTTTGTTGTATTTCTTGCAAAATACGTTCCTAGCTTGACAATTTCAATTGATGGCAAAGTGATTGCTGCTGCCACACTAGAAACACCTTAATTTACTTGATACAGGTATCTCTATTTTTTCATTTTACAAAACTCTCTTTCAGAGTTCCCTATTATCTGTGCAAAGCTTTCTGATGAGGAGGTCATCTACTCAATACCGATGCAGTGTGTTCAATTGAATTGACAATTTCTATTGCCTCCTTCAAACTGGGGTTTTTAGCCGCGGGTTTCTCTTATAATCGTTCATTGTGGTTGCAGCAAATTAATTGGCAACAAACTAGGGCAGTGGTTCCCAACCTTTTGACTTCTGTGGACCCCCACTTTATCATTAGTGGAACCAGGGGACCCCCACTGCATCATTTTTGGAATCGGGGGACCCCCGACTGAGTCATTACTGAAAGCTGGGGACCCAAAATGTTAATATTATTTAATTTTCTAAGCAGTCGCGGACCCCCTGAGGAAGCTTCGCGGACCCCCAGGGGTCCCCGGACCACAGGTTGGGAACCACTGAACTAGGGAATCATTCGGTATCCCAGAATCACACAGTTTACACCGATCTCGAAGTACAGCAATGTTGTTTGTGACACTCTTTTATATACTCTCTACTCAACTGAAGAAATTGTATCTTTCTAAAGCAACATTAATTTTGCCTCCAAATTGGGAATCTAATTTTAAGGAAATTAGCTTGTATACATCAAAGTCGCCTTTATCTACACTATCAGAGAAATCTACTGGTTCAGGTAAAGTTGTGCATACTTTTCTATCATGGATGCCTAAAGTATGTAACAAAATGTGTCGTTTTCTGAATGCCCTAAACTTTTCTCCTGCAATAGCTGCCAAATAAGATTCAAACAATGGTCCCATTCTTTCCAAGGTAGTACAAGTTCTCATGCCTCATTTAAAAATGAATGTGGCTGACACGGTGCCATGGTGTGGCTAAGCTTGAGAAATAGGGGTGGGATTAAGGTATATAATACACGTCAAGAAAGTGTATCCTTTGTTTAAAAAATCTTTTTATTAGCATTTTGCTCACATTGTGCCATCCTTTTGGAGAGAATGTATACTGACTATGAAGTGTGGATATGTGAAAGGTGAGAGTATTACAGATAACTACAAGAGATAATGGTTTTTCAACAAAGAAAATAAAAAAGGCCTTATTTGTAAAATCAGAGTCTAAGTAAATAGAACATAGGAGCCTCTTTAAGTGCAGATGTGAGGCATCAAGTCGACTATAAAATACTGAGACATGTCAGAAATTATTTAAAAAAAGCCAGGTCAAAAAATATAAATGAGGAGTGTATGTCACTGTAAACATCAGGAGGTATGACTTAAAAGATGTGTCACCGATGAATGGGTTAGGTAATTGTCAGATACTGCATTAGTGCAAACATACAGCATCGAGTTGACCCATATACTGAGATACGCTAGAAAAGTAGTAAGTGCTAGATCAATTTCTGTACATATGAGGTGTGCATGTCACCGCTCTGTGATCCAGGGTAAGCACCAGGATGTATATAATGAGAGGTGTCCGTGTCACCGATGGGTGAAAAGGGAAGTTATGGCACAACACATCTCCCATGAAACTTGTAGATGAAAATATTGAAATATTGGTGTACTGTAAGAGCCAGCATATTGAGGTTTTTATTTTTTATTTTTTTATTTTTTTAGAAACTAAGCATTTATATTAATTCCGACCTATCCTTAGTGTGCCAGATATCAAAAGTGATCGGTGCATGTTTCTGTAAAATCATACTGTTGAAAAACAATTGTCCTAAATTGACTCACACTATCACATATTAATAAACCTGGAACTGGTAGGGTATGCTGTAGAAATCCATTTAACAGAATGATATAGATGAGGTATGTGTGTACCACTGAGATGATATAGACTACACACAATTAGACTAAGGAGAAGGAATAGCTCAGTCATTATGCCTATTTCGTGTACTGGATGTCAAGAGTATGTAATGCTGCAACTCAAAAAGGCTCCTCTGACAAGCAATAGTAGGATGAAACCAGCGAAACTGCCACCATGATAAGGGCAATCTGCACAGGAGGACACTGCAAGCTGAGTGGGTGGAGGGCTTGAGGAATGTTTCTCTAAGAGATGAGCCTGTATTGGGAATAACCATCTTTTGCATGGTATTCCCCCAGATTTTTCAGTTCACTGCCCTATTGTTTCTGAATCCGTTTGCATTGGCTTTTAGGACACCTGCCAACCAGTGGTAAAGTGCTTGTGCACTCTATTCCAAACATGGTAAAATTGGTACACAACTATTTGGCCCATTTAATTTACTTAGGTCCCTAGAAAATGGTACTACTTGTGTACAGATCCTGAAAACCAAATGCTACAAGGGGACTGCAGCACACATTGTGCCATCCACTAAAGTAACACTTTAAAACATGTCTCAGTCCTGGTAATGCCGCCTGTTTAAAACTCCCATATTGACCTGGCAAAATAATTTTTTTCTAAGTTCTTAGCCTTCCTTTTTAATATTTATAAGCCACCCTTGAGGTAGACCTTAACCGCTCATATGGCAGGGTGAAGGGTAATTAAAAGTAAGACATGTGTACTTAGGTTTTACATGCCCTGGTTGTGAAACCCCTGCATAGTTGTTTTTCACTGTTAAAAGGCTAGCCTTCCATAGACTAACACTGGGTTACTTTATTACTTTTTATAGGTGATAATTTCAGTATGAGAACAGCTAGAGAACTATTTTTCCACCTATTTTAATTATAATTTAAAATCCTCCTTTATTGTAAGTCAGATTTTAAATTTCTATTTTGAAAATGCCACTTTTAAAAAGTGCCAATTTTTCCGCCTAAACCAAATGTGGCATTCTGCCACTGTCCAGAGTCACAGGTAATGACTCTTTTGTGGTGTTGTGTATTCCTTCTAGACAGGGGACAAAAAGCCTTGCTCGTGGAGAAGGATGTTCCTCACCTGATCTGGGTGCCCTGAGGGGTTTAACCCAGCCCCTTCCTCACTTTGAAAGGTGTCTGCCCTGTGATTGTCAAATGCAGCTCATACTTTGCTGTCCTTTGTTTCACTAGCCAGGCTGGTGTCAGACCCTGGGGAAAAGGAAGAACTAACCAGAGCCAATTTAGGGTTAGACAATGGGGGGGTCCCCTAACCACAGGCTGACACTGGGAATACAAGAGGCAACTCTAGAATCTCCCATTAGAACACTACTGGACATGAGAGGTTTGAGAAGGAGGACTGCCTTGCTGCCTGAAGAAGGAAGACTGCACCTACTTGCATTGAACCTGGGAATCCTGTTTAAGCCAGGGGGACACAACAAGCTTCCAGAAGTCTCTCATGCTTTCCAACTGACCAGTCCCAATTGGACCTGGCCTGGCCACCTCTCTGTCCTATAAGGGGGGATGGGAGTCCCATCCTCAAGGTCATAAACTCTTGGCTGGAGTCAGAGTACTCCTCCCTGTTCAATTGAAAGTTTACTGGATCCAACACATCATGGCATAGACTGATCAGGACCTTGACTCACAGCACCTCGCAGCTTCTGATTGGCGGCTTCACTGACTTCAATGCAGTACGGTGCAGACCAACACAAGACCTCACACTGCAACACGTTGCAGCTCCTCATCACTGTCTCATCAGATGTGATGCAAGACAATGCAAGGGTCTAGCATCGCAGCACTTCGCAGCTTCTGATCAGGGGTTTGAATGATCTGATGCAGCGCGACACAGCAGCATTGTGCAGCCCTACCCCAAGGACAAAAGGTAAAACTCCCAGCGGGCCATCCCTGATTCTATATCCAGCCTGCACTCCACCGTGGTTGGCCTGAACTTTTCACTTTGTCCTGGTCCGGCCCCACCGTTGCCCACAGTTAACTTAACAAAACTCTTCAGTCTGGTTGTACTAATTGAAGTTTTGTCATTTTGGTGTTATTTTTATTTATATACTGTTGAAAAACAATTGTCCTACACTGACTCACAGTATCATATTCCCATAGCCAATGCCGTAGTACAGTCTACTTGACTATAGCAACTCTATTTATCTGGAGCTCTTTGAAAAGCTTCTTAAAAGTTCACAGTTGGTGCTGAATACTACTGCGAGACTTGTCACCTGCACCAGATACCACAATTGTGTTAAGCCTATTCTAAGATCTCTCTATGGCCTTCCTATCTAGCTAAAAATTCTATTTAAATCCTATGTAGTACATTGTGCACTCTATAGCACCTCCCATTCCATCATGACTCTAAATGTTAATGGTCTACTCATTATTGCGCTCTATGATCTTCAGGTCAGAAGCTTCTAAAATTTTCCAAATCCCACTCTGTGATTTCGCTGACAGGACTTGTCTGTTGCAGCTCCAAAATTTTAAAGCATCCTACTTTCAGAGATTCCTATGCTACCTCAATATCACCCTAATGAGGAAACAATCCGTAAACAGTGCTGGCTGTTCCAGGGGTTGCCCCTTGGAGCTCAGGCCCCCCTCCACTTTTCAGGATCTAATGTTACGCCACTGTTCTACAAATATCAGTAATATAAATTGTATGTTATGGTGGGTGTTTTTTTGTGAGGCACAGTGTTTTCCATTTCATTAGTCTCTCCACCCTAATGCAAGTTTCCGAGCACATAATCTCTCTGGGATGTGTTCTTAACCAGTGGAAACTGTTCCGCAAAACGAGTGTCGTTTTTTTTTTTTATCAAGTGGTGTAGGAAGCGTGCAAGGGGCTGCACGAGAAGCAAGAGAAGATGATCCCCAAGAAGCCAGATTTTTTGATCTTGACTACACATTGCATGCAATATGCCACAAGACTTATTATTAACTATTCAATGGGCTTACAACCTGCCCACAGCATACTATTAGTTGTTTTTGTTGTCATCCTCATGTACATTCTTTCAATTGCTTAGCTCTGGTAGGCTTCTATTTCTTTCTTGTCTTAACTCCACCCTGGAGCATAAATCAAGTGCATTTGTTTTTTCTCATATTTGTTCATCCTCGTGTTTCTACAATGCACTATGTTTTAAAAAAAAATGTATTTTGGTATTATTCCTGGACATGGAATGTGCATTCCTACTTTTAACAAATGCATACAGCTTATTTATTTTGTGTTACCCTATCTGCCATCTCTATCAATACTTTGGTAATATTAAGACACCACTTGGCACATTAAATTATGTTGCTTTCACTGTATCTGTTGTATCTATGGACGTTTTAGTTACTTATACCCACAATTGTATTACTTTACACCACTACACTTCACTCTATGCCACTCAACTCTGTGCTACTCTACACCACTACATTCTATGCAACTCCATGCTACTCCACTCCATGCCACTCCACTCTATGACAGTCCACTCTCTGCCACTCCACTCTCTGCCACTCCACTCTCAGCCCCTCTACTCTACTCCACTACCCTCATCTCTTCTCCACTCCCTTCTTCTCTAGTCCACTCTCCTGCACTCTATTCCACTCTACTCTACACCACTCTACACCACTCTACGCCACTCTACTCCACTCTTCTCCATTCTATTCTATTTCACTCTACTCTGCTCTACTCAACTGTACTGTACGACACTCCACTCTACAACACTACACTCGGTGACACTTCACTCAACAACCGTCTAAGCAATGCCACTCCACTCTATGCCACACCAGTTCACTCCACTGTACTCTATGACACTCTATAACACTCTACTCCACTCTATGCTTCTCCACTCCAGTCTATGCAACTCTATGACACTCTACTTTACTCTACGCCTCTCCATTTTATGGCACTCTACTCCACTCTACAACGCTTACTCCATTCTACTCTACTCCAGTCTGCTTCACTGCACTCTACTTGACAACACTCCACTCCATGACACTCCACTCCAGTCTATAGCACTCTAAGCCATTCTACGCCACTCTCCTCTATATCACTAACTTTCAGCTATGGTAAACAGCAGCCACACTGGTGCTAAAACACATTGGCAAAGCCATCAGCTCTTTTGTAGGCAAGACTTATTGGCTTTGTCAATGATTCTTTGTATAGCCCTCCACCCAATTGTTTCATGGCATCTATGTTGGAATCTCTTTCTATTTATTGCACGATACAACTTTTTGTGCCCATAGTTTTTTCCTGCCTCATTCTCTGCTGATTACTTTTTTATTCAAACTTTTGTCTATTACTTTTTTGTCTACATTTTTACAGCAAACTGAGATTCCATAAACTAGTTCCAGAGGCAGAAACATTGGAAATGGCAATGCCAATATAACTATTACATCGAGGAGCAAGAGGGCCCTGCAACTGGTAACTGTACCACTGACACTATCCATTAAAATAAAGTAACATAGAGGCAGGCAAGAAACCTGTCAGTGTCATGAAGTATAGGTACTGTAGACATTGCTCCATAGGCTTCTGTTTCAAATGAGTGGCATTTAAAAACTCTGGGGGTTATTCTAACTTTGGAGGAGTCTTAATCCGTCCCAAAAGTGACGGTAAAGTGACGGATATACCACCAGTTGTATTACGAGTTCCATAGGATATAATGGACTCGTAATACGGCTGGTGGTAAATCCGTCACTTTTCCATCACTTTTGGGACGGATTAACACCTCCTCCAAAGTTAGAATAACCCCCACTGTGTTATGTTCTTTCTGGCGCATTCTTTTTCCTTTTCCAATTATACATTACAGATGATCCTTCACTTTCTCCAAAGCGCATTAAATCAGAATTTCTGTATCATATTCAGCACCTTGTCAGTAATTCATCAGTCATGATTTGTTTTGCATTTTTGGACTTCAGTTTTGCATTTACAAAGAAAAATCAAAACAACAAGAGCCAGAATGCAAGGAATAAAACCTGTGCCTGACTTGAAAGTACTTTGTAGTTTGCCTCTAAATAGCTTTACAAAGCACTTCAGACTCTTGCTATGAAAGTATGTCACGTAGTTCATATAAATGCTAAATTTCACATCTACAGATGTTAGCCATCGCAGTACTGTGCTAGTTTTTATAATATAGTCCTTTTTTGGAGTCCATTGCATAAACGCACAGTGGATGTCTCATTTGACAGTTCTCTGCAAAAGAGCACCTGGCCGAGGTATGCCAAAGCCAAATGTAAATTCTCCTCCTCCAGCCACCTCGTGGATTCAGGCAACACTCGTGATGTCCCAAGCTCAACTGTGTGGTCCCAATACTTTCATATTCTCGTACTCTGTGCTCTCTCTCCTAGAATGCTTCATTATCCCCAAACAGTACTCTCACAAACCCATTTCTAATTGCATAAAATGTTTGGAATTGATGGATGTGCGGCACACTTCCCTTATTTTGAACTAGATTGGAATCTTCCCTCTGGACATGGGTCCTACATCAAAAACCCTAAAACTGGTTGGTTGGGCACTGTACAGTGTGATGAGAATGGAAGGAGCACTGGCACTAACCAACGGAGGAAGATGACATTTGAGTGGGAGTGAGGAGCAGTAAAGATTGAGATTCGGGTGTGGGATAGGTATTCGGGGGCATAGCAGTCTGCCACATGGGCACAGAATGCTGATGTTGGCTTCAATGGGGGATGCATCAGTTTGGATAGTTACAATTAGTTGTTTACTGATTTCTGAGAAAAATTGTCATAGAAATTCCAGATAGAACTCGGAGACCACCAGAAAGCCCTCACCCCAACACCTGCTACATGCAGACCGACAAACTCATTCAACTAGTGTGGAAGGTTTAGGCCACGGCGGCTCGATTCCTAAGGGGCCGCGCTCCCCCAATCTTGGGGGGCCCTTTTCTATAGAACTCGGAGACCATCAGAAAGCCCTCACCCCAACACCTGCTACACGCAGACCGACAAACTCATTTGTTGGAAGAAGTTTATTTATAACTTTTTACCAATCACTTCATAAAACACTGTTAGTAATAAATCACTTCAAACAAATCTTCAAAACATATTTACAATTATTCATAATAACCATTTCAATAAGATTTATTCAATAACCATAAATCAATGTGACAGGATCCCTTCCTGTCCGGACCACACAGGTGAACCGTACCTCACCTGTATCCCTAAGGGGGGTGGCTCCCCCCACTTCACCGTTCTTTGTCCTCACGCTCAGGTTTCCGCCCCCTCTCCAAACACCAATCTGCCAAGGGGTGTAACAGGCGGCCAGGAGCGGGAGCCCCATGGACACCCCAGTGATCTGGGCTCCCTACGCCCTAAGCTGGTGTGTACATCAGCAGGTTGGTTCAGGACTTCAGGATCCTACCTCTGGTGTTTTCCTGGGGCCCCAGCCTTTTGGACCCCTCTGTTGATTATGGTTACTTTAGTACTTCTTCTCCCACCACGAGGGTGACCAGGGGCCCAAAAGCCCTTCGCCCTCCCCACCCGCTAACAAGCAGAGAGAAGAACCACATATCTGAAAGGAATTAGTCCGTCCCCCCAGCAGACAAATGCACCATGTCTCTGTGTAACATATCAGGACCCTCTAAAAGTTTATGCGGAATGTTCCATAAGCGTCCGGGACCCGAGCATAGTCTTGCCATTTCAGCGTTGAGCCTCCGAACCGACTCATTGATTGCTCTTGATTTAATGTTTGGACCCCGCTTATGGCGAGGCACCATATGCGACCATGCGACGGCCGCGTTCGGGAATTCTTTAGATAACTTGGTGATTTCAGCAAAAATAGTTTCCCTGAGTACCTTGCGTCCCATGCGCACCAAGTCATTGCCTCCAATATGTATAATAATGAGATCAAGGAACTGTAGTCCCTCGTATCGCCTTGCTAATTTGACGAGTTGTTGCAGCTGTCTGATTCCTATTCCACCAACTCCACACCAGGGAAAGGCCGCATCTTGGATTGCTGTCGGCTTAGGCTTACGGAGCTGTTGCAACCTGTAGGCCGCCCACCGAACGAAAGAATGTCCTAAGACCCAAACCACGTGGGTGCCATTGAACTGCAACGAAAGAAAATTGTATGAGAAACCAACATGTATTTTGCAACAAAGGGGTGAGGAAGCACCCATCATTGCAATTCAGGTCTAATGTATTGTTTATAACAATTGGATGACCATCTCCTGATGGATTTTACATCCGCTACAGACATCCCTGCGCCGGCCGCTAAAGTAGCTGCCCCAATCCTGAATGACTGGGAAGAATACTCCTGAGGGTCAACACCCTAAGAGTCACCTTTAATACTGCTAAAAACTGGTAGCGTGATAGGTATTCACCATTTGTGTGTAGAAAAAGGGCAGATGACCCCGAGGATGGACGGGCCAACAGGTAAGATCCCAGGCGACCCACCGGGCATATTGGAGACCCAGGAGCAGTTCTAAATGCAATGTGTGAACCCTTACCTGGTTCATCCGTTTTGGACATTCACAGTTGAATTGTCACCAACCCTGGACTGATACATACATCTGCCCACTGAAGGCCGCCTGAGTGGTCACCCTTAGAAGACCCGACTAATTTGCTAACGCAGAAAGCGCCATAGAAAGCTGCACACTTCGGGAATTCTGTCCAAGAGCCTCCCTAGTAAGAGAGCAGTGATGGGGCGCCTAGTGTCCGTCTTTGGGCCTTCTATTCGAGCCCAACCAGCCACCGCCCGCTTAATGACAAGGGTGTTTAAATGGGACTCCTGATTCTGTAGTCTCGCAAAGAAATGAATAGCAGACAGGTGAGCCTTAGCGCAAGGACGAGGTATGCCTCTTTCTTTCAAATGACGTAAAAAAACACAAATGGCCTGTGAAGAAAACAATTCTGAAATTTGTTGTGAATTCAGGAAATGTCTTTATTGCTGGAGTGACTTCTCATAAGACCCCTTAGTGCGGGCTGCTAGGGATGCTGCTACTAAGGATGGGAGGGCGGGGCACCAATCTTCCACAGATATGCTGGGAACTCCGTCATCTTCTCCACCGCCTGGGGATGGAACCTCTGAAAATCCTGCATTAATGAGCAAGATAGAGCATCAGCAGCTTTGTTATAAACCTCAGGTACATGTTTCGCACGGAAGGTAATGTTGAGTTTCAAGCAGATTAGAACCAAGTGTTTCAAGAGGCGGAGGACCATTCTGTATGTTGCCTTTTGTCTATTAATCGCATCTACCACCGACATGCTGTCTGACCAAAAAAACACTGACTTATCCTTAAATGTCATGTCCCAAATGGTGACGGCGATGATAATGGAGAACAGTTCTAAAAATGCTACATTCTTTGTAATCCCCATGTCAAACCAGTCAACTGGCCAGTTGGCTCTGCACCAGCAAGTGCCCAGAATGGCACCAAAACCTATACTGACAGCTGCATCAGTGAATAGACCCAGGGTAGGACTAGGAACTGGAAGGTGAGGCCAAATTACAGCCCGTTAAAGTCCTGTAAAAAGGCATCCCATATCTTTAAATCCCCCCTAACTTCAAGCGACAGCCTAGTGTGATGGTGTTTCTGAGTCAAATCAGCCATAGACCAAGCGATGGACCTGGAAAAGGGGCGAGCCATGGGGATAATCTTTAATGCAAAATTCAGTTGACCTACCAGAACTTGAAGCTGTTGTAGGGTGACTTTCTTTTGTGACAATACAGATCTAATGGACTCCTTAAATATCCGTAATTTCTCTGAGGGTAAGCGGCACTCACCAGCTACGGAATGTATCTCAATCCCTAGAAATGTGATGCAAGTAGTGGGACCTTCTGTTTTGTCAGGGGCCAATGGGACCCCAAATTCTTTAAACTTAGGATGCAAAGCCTGGAGAGCCCAAAAACACCTCGCCGATCCCAGAGGGCCCAGTACCAAGTAATCATCCAAATAATGTATCACTTCTTTGTGTCCAGTGTGCCTGGTAAAGATCCATTGCAACAAGGTGCTAAATTGTTCAAAGTAACTGCAGGACACACTACACCCCATAGGCATGCATTTATCATGGAAGTATGACCCACTAAATTGAAACCCTAATAAATAGTAGTCATCAGGGTGAACTGGAAGAAGCCTGAAAGCTGATTCAGTGTCAGTCTTTGCTAGAAATGCCCCCGACCTAAAGCCCGTAACTTCACTAGAGCCTGGTCAACAGTTGCATAGTGGACTGAGCATAGTTGAGGGTCGATAGCCTCATTTACAGATGATCCCCGCGGTGCTGAAAGATTATGTATTAATCTGAACTGGCCTGGCTCTTTCTTGTGGACTACCCCCAAATGAGAGCAAACCAAATTCATTGTTAGGGGGTAAGAAAAGGGGCCCGCCAACCTACCCAATTGCCTTTCTTTCTCTATCTTCCTTTCCACCACCCCGGGTTCCTCCAGGCAGATAATACATTTTCACAATATGGAATAGGAGGTACTTGTGGGGCAGGGATCCTAAAACCAAAAGAGAAGCCATTAACTAGTAATTCTGCTGATTCTTTATCCGGATAGGCCTGTAACCATGGGGGTAATGCATTAATCTGTATAGGTGATGGCAAAGTAGATTTAATCAGAGGGCTTACTCCCATCCTTAACCTTCTCTCTGGATTTTTTAATGCACTTGAACTCTGGGTGAGAGGGGTGCCCGCAGAAGGAGCAGGTATGCCTGAATTTTCAAGATCCTGAGGGGCGAGGGCATATTTTTCTATTAAAAGCCCAGCACAAACCTTTTTTATCACTGTAATATTGTGATCGAAAGGGCTGCTTCCCACGCTATTTACACATTCTAACCATACGTTCACTTCAGTTTGGTCCCAACCAATTCCTGGGTCTTCAACCTTTGCCCACCTGAAGTCCCTACCATATTCCAACCAGGAGTTGCCCCCGTACATATGATGTGCTCTCAATATCTTATTTACATAGCAAATCATTGATATACCCAACTCAGGTTTCTTTTCAAGCATGACAGACATAAAGACATTGAACCCAAACAACCAATTAGTTATACTTTCTTCTACTTTGCGTTTTTTTATCACTAGATGACGATGCTTTCACCTGCTTGCCTTTCACTTCCACCTCCCTTCTTTTGGCTCTAATAAGTGAAAAAATGTCCACAAATTCTCCTTTCCAAATCTTTTCTTTTACCTCTGAACCAACATGAGCAGCGAGCTTACCTGGTCTTGATAATAGTGTGTCTTGTCCAGCCCCCTCCGCCGTAGTACCACCCCTAGACTGGTTATTGCTTATTTCAGTAACCTTATTTCTCTATGCTGGTGGCAAGAGGCTGGACACCCGGTGCCGTGGTGACACCCGAGCCCACCGACTCTGAATGCGCTGATGTAGGCATTGCGCGCCGCCACAATCGCCTCCACCTGGCGTTTAAGCTCTGCTACAGAGTTCTGTAGTGCGTCATTTGTGGCCCATGGAGTTGTAGGTGGAGCGGTGGTCGCTGTGGTATTAATATTAGCCAATAACCGAGACACCGCCAGCAGTTCTTGCGTGGTCGGATCCTACATGGTTACCTGTGGAGCAGAACTGGCCTGCCCTTGCAATACCGGAGGAAGTACCATTGGAACTGAAGCCTGAACTGGTGGGGGGTGCCTGGACTACTGGTACCGCAGCTGGCGCAGACTACACTTTGTTCCACCAGAGGAATCTCAGAAGTAGCGACCCCCGATACTATTAAAGTATCTGGCGTAGGGGACTGCGCAGGGAGGGGGGTTGCTGATGGGGAAGCATATGGCTGCTGCGCGGTTCGAACCTGCCTCTTATTTCTGCGCTTCAATGGGGGGAATGCTGCGTGGAGGGTTACATGTGACCGCCTTGGGCAGTCAGTGTCAGCAAAATTGTTTTCTACGTCCGATGCGGAGTTTCCGCTGTCAGAATCCCCACTGTCCAGCTTCGCCAGGACCAACTTCAATAGTTGAGACAGTTCAGGGTCCCTGCCCTTCCTCTTACCCACCTTATTGCGATTACAGGCCATGACTCTCACTTGCAATTAATGTGACACAACAACGCTCAACATACACTATGTACTTTGCAAATGTGCAAACTCAATTACAACACTGCATTAACAGATTCTTTATATCAAGTACCTATACCTCTTGAAACTGTAGCATATACTGTATCAGTTTGTAAATGAGACCAATTTAAATCACATATTATGCACTTTATAAATGTGCAAATTCAATTACAATACTGTATTACCAGAATCTGTATATCAATTACTTATACAACTTGAAATACACTGTAACATATACTGTAACAGTTTGTAAATGAGACCAATTTAAATCACATACTTTATCGCAACTGCAACTCTTCCCCACAATGACCCCACTTACCCTAGAAGATGGACGTTCCTGGCCCAGACCAGGCCAACGTTGTGTGATACCAAACGAGGCGTCACCTAGCTAGGTCAGGAAGGCCTAACCAAAGCACCAATAGCGCACCAGGGGAGCAAGGGACTAGGTATTTGGGGGCGGGAGACCCTTGGAGAAAAGACTGTTAATTGCCAGAGGGGCAGACCAGCAGCGACCAACACTGTATTTGCTCTAATCTATGACGGCTACACCAAGCAAGAAACACTGGAAAAGCAATTGTCCCAATCTACGAGCGCAACGCGCTCTGCATTCAACCCACAAAGCCGGCTGCACAGCTCCTGCAATTCAACTCTTCAATCGCGACGCGCTCTAACTACAGTAGCTTCACAACACGAAGCGCGTGTGTGTACCAAAACGTTACGCGCTTGGAAACCCAGTGCACAGGGCAGAAATGCCATAGCACGTTAATCGCTTGTAAAATCCGTGCTAAAGCAGAGAAATGAAACTGCGCATTAAGCCAATATAACCGCGTGCGAGCGATCTGAAGCCCGATAACCCAGGGCCTACAGCGTGGGAGACCCCAAGGGAGCACAAAACCTGAATGCAAGTGCTCTAAGACTGGCGCGACCTCTGAGCTGAAACGGAGGGAAACGCCAGAAGAATCCAAACAGTGGGCTTCAGTCCTCACGAAGGTGATGTCTCAACGCTGGATCCAAGGACTTCCACGCCATCGCGCCAGAAACAAGGGCAAGCCTTTTTGGTGGGGCGCTTAAGTAGCCCCCCCAACTGGAGCACGGCGGCTGGATCCAGGACAAATGTTGCACTCACGTAACCTCACCTAACGTCTGCACTCCCACCTCGCGAGGCGCGAGGGCGGAAGTCCCTGGCCAGCCCGACACACAACTAGTGCAGAGGGTTTAGGCCACGGCGGCCCCGATTCCTAAAGGGCCATGCTCTCCCCATCTTGGGGGGGCGCTTTTCCAATAACAATTGAGATAAATATCCATAGTTAAAATATTACGCACCAGAAGTCGAAGTAAATCTCAAATAATAGTGTGCTGTCAGTCATTGTGAATACTATCACCTTAGAAAGTAAGAGAAGAAACACAGTATCACAACAAAGTATACAATTTAATTAGTACTAAAAGTAAAATAGTATGATTGAAAAACGATTTTTTTTCTAAAAAATATTCTAATAAGTACACAGCATTAAAATTATTATAAGTGCTTCATTCAATTGGACCAAATATCAATACCATAATTAATACTTTAACTATCAGTGGCCACACCTACTCAGTAAAGTAGGAAAGGTGATGTTCATTTGTACAACTGGAGCAATCTTTATTAACAGGAAAGGAAAAAAGAGCTCCTAAGAAAGGTAGAATGCAGTAAGATGGTAGGGTCACAAATGATCAGGGAATAAAGTGTTGTAGAGTTTGGTGGCATAGAGGGAGTGAAGTAGAGTGTCATAGAGTAGAGAGGCGTAAAGTGGAGTAGACTGTTGTGGAGTGACATAGAATGCTGTAGTGTAGTCTAGTGGAATAGCATAGAGTGGAGTAGAATGTTGTGGAGTAGTGTAGAGTGGAGTGGCATAGAGTGTCATAGTGTGGAGTGCCATGGAGTGGTGTGGAGTGGAGTAGAGTGGCATAGAGGGAGTTCTGTAGAGTATTGTAGAGTAGAGTGGGGTAACATATAGTGGAGTAGACTGTTGTAGAGTGAAGGGGCGTATGGTGGTGTAAAGTGTTGTAGAGTGGCATAAAGTGAAGGAAAGTGTCAAAGTGGCATAGAGTGGAGTGGTGCAGAGTGGAGGAGAGTGTAGTGGTGTAGAGTAGATTGTGTCAGAGTAGGGTGAAGTGGCATGGAGCTTTGCATGGTAGAGTAGAGTGGTGCAGGATAGAGTGGCATGGAGTTAAGTGGCATAGAATTGCATGGAAAGGCATAGAGTGGATTGGTGTAGACTCCAGTAGAGAGCCATAGAGGGCCGTGGTGCAGAGGAGAATGCAGTGGTACAGTGTGATGGAGTGCAGTGGTGTAGAGTGGCATAGAGTGCATTAGAGTGGAGTGCCGTATAGAGCATTATCATAGAGTGCAGTGGCATAGAGAACAGTAGTGAAGAGCATAGTGGTGCAGAGTAAAATAGAGTGGCATAGAATGCAGTGACTAGAGTGCAATAGAGAAGAGTAGAGTGCAGTGGTATTGAGTTCAGTGGTGCTGAGTACAGTGGTGTTGACTGCAGTGGCTCAGGCTTCAGTGCCACAGATTGGAGTGATGCGGCACATGGTAGGGTGGTGCTGCATAGAGTACAGTAATGCACAGTGGAGTAGCACAGAGTAAAGTGGCGCAGAGTAGAATGGAGTGGCACAGAACAGAGTTCAGTGGAGTAGAATAGAGTGACGTAGAGTGCAATGTTGTAAGATGCAGTGGTGCAGAGTAGTTTAGAGTACCATAGAGTAGTTTGGCCTAGAGTGCAGTGCTGTAGAGTAAAGCAGCATAGAGTTGAGTGTTGTACCATTGATTATAGTGTCACAGAGTGGAGTGGTGCACAATTGATTACAGTGGCCTACAGTGGAGTGGTATAGAGTGAAGTAGACTGCAGTGGTGCAGAGTGGAGTAGAGTGACATGGAGCGCAGTGGCTTCGAGTAAATTGTTTCAGAGTAGACTGAAGTGGCATTGAGTGGAGTCATGCAAGGTAGAGTGCATTGGCGTAGAGTGGCATAGAGTGCAGTGGCGTAAAGTGCAATGGCATACAGTGAAGTGGTGAGGAGTAGATTAGAGTGCAGTGGCATGGAGTTGAGTGGCATAGAGTGGAGTGGTGTAGAGTAAAGTTACCTAGACTAGAGTGGCATATAGTGCAGTGGTGCAGAGTAGAGTGAAGTAGCCTAGACTGGAGTGGAATAGAGTGCAGTGATGCAGAGTAGAGTAGAGTGGTGTAGACTGCATTGGCATAGAGGAGAGTGGTGTAAAGCATAGAGGCAAAGAGTGCAGTGGCATGGAGTGGGGCAGATTAGAGTGCAATGGGATGGAGTGGCGAAAAATAGAGTGGAGTGGCGTAAAGTGGAGTATGCCTGGTGTGGCTGTGCACTGCCAATACAAACAACACATTTTCAATTGAAATGACCATAAATGTAGGCCTAGGTGGAATTTGCGGAGTTTAATTCTGTGGAATTCTGTGGAGTTACAAAAAACTATGCAAGATTCCGCAGAGTTCCAGAAACCGGCAGTAATAGGCATGTTGCGATGCTCGTGCTGTGTGTTAGTGCAGGGAGCTCATTCTGAGCTGAAAAATGAAGCACGAATTACACCACATGGTGTGCCAGAGGGCACAGCTTCTAAAGTTGATTTTGCTGCAGCTCGAGTAGATATTATACTCGAGTGGCATTTTTCTGACTGCGAAAAGACTCGACCTCCCATGACCGCAAACGTTAGAGAAAGCTCACTTGTTGTCTGCCTAGCAATGGCAAATCGTGCTAGGGAATGCCAAATCTCACTTGTTAACGTAACATTGGCAAGCTGCGCACAAGAAAAAACTCTGCCACATGGTGGTTAATTGAATTTGATCGGAACTCCATGTTATAAGCATAACGCAGAATGGCCAAACCTCCACCAACTTCACCAGCAGAGGGGAACTACCCTCATTACATTTGCAGAGACATACAGTTTTACTGATAAAACTACACAGCGCACAAATGATAATGTGTGGAAATGCCTTCACATAGTGTACTGAAATATTTTTTGCACCACATTTCAGAATTACTAAAAAATGTGCTTCATTTGTGCTTTCCTAATTCAGAAATATTCTGACATATCTGCACAGTTCATTTACAGACATTTAAGTTGTATACTAGAAAAATATATTGTGCAGCCTTACTCCAGCACACTCTGAGTACCGATCATAATTGTCACACAAATCCTCTCACTTTCAAGTCAGAGAAAGAAAACTACACACAAAGCTCCCTCAAAAGATGGTCTGATCTTTGATCTATGTCTCTGAATATACAGCAAATGTGATAAGATAAGCACAACATTTAAAGGTCTGATCACAGAAGGGAGCACTGGAGCAAAAATACAAGGGATCTTTGTAAACTGGCTATGCTCCACAGCAGGGATAAACTCAAGTTGGACAGCCTAAAAAAAATAAAGCCAGCAAATAGAAAGCAAAAAATATGAGTTACAGACCACAAAGCCAATGGTAAGAAATCGACGAAATGCATTCCCAGGTAAGCTTTCCAAATGTCTCCAACATGTCTTTAGCAAACCAGACAGCTGCACTGTATGATAGGTTGTGACCTAATAAGGGTGATTGATGAGACCCCACATAACACAGTTCAATTTCTCTTTTGGATACCACCTCAAAACAAAATCTTGGACTATATTAAAATGTCTTGAAAGTTGGGCTGTGGACGATAGTCTTTTGGAAAATGAGCAAGGTGGTTTTCACTCAAACTATTTAAAGATTGATTACTGTGTTGTCAACTGACAAATTATGTTCTTGTTTTGTTGTTCTTTGTGCTGCATTGGACCTGGTGGCTCAAGATTTACCATGGCACAAGCTACAAGTTTAGGATCATGGAAGGGCTGCTGTACATGATTGCGCAGCCCAATGCCAAAACTTGGGTCCAGGTCTAACTCAATAGTAGCAGCATCTTGTCCCCAAACATCTCCATTGGAAATGGTCTGAGGCAGGCATCTGTATTGGCACTCTTGCTCTATAGTTGTTTTTGGCTGATTGACAGAAATTTAATCTGAACTAAACTTTTTGTCCCCTGAAATTGGTACTGATCATATTCCTTGACTTACATATGCTGATGATTTGAACTATTCGTCTATACCCCTATAGAACTTCAAAGGAAAATAAATGCCCTTGAGGTATATTTTACACTAAATCTGCTTACCACTAATGTTTCATAAACTGAGACTGTGATTACAAGTACAACACCAAAGAAATTTCAGTGGCTTTTGCACAATTCTTCATTAGAGCAGTTACAAAGTTACAAATGTCTGTGCTTGCCTTTGGCAGAAAAGTTGTGTTGGACTCATAACTTTGTGGTCCTGAAATCTTCTCTCTTATTGAGACTCAGTTTGTAGAAAGATGATCACCCCACAATGCTTGCTTCAGTGCAAAGCAAAAAAAAGCTCCTTTAAAAAGGAGCCTGAAGTAATGAGGAAGGATATGGTGATGTGCACTTTCACTTCCCAGCCTCTTCTGTCTCTTCCTCAAACATTACAACAATGAGAGCACTCTAGGTGGTTATGCCACTAGACATTAAGGGGGTCATTCTGACCCTGGCGGTCTAAGACCACCAGGGCCACGAATGACGGAAGCACCGCCAACAGGCTGGCAGTGCTTCCTAGCCCATTCTGACCGCGGCGGTAAAGCCACGGTCAGAAAACCGGGGCCGGCGGTTTCCTGCCGATTTTGCCCCGTCTGGGCTAATCCGCCATGGGGATTCTGACCCCCTTCCTGCCAGCCTGTTTCTGGCGGTTGTCACCACCAGGAGGAGGCTGGCGGGAATGGGTGTTTTGGGGCCCCTGGGGGCCCCTGCACTGCCCATGCCATTGGCATGGGCAGTGCAGGGGCCCCCTAACAGGGCCCCGGCCGGCTTTTCACTGTCTGCCTAGCAGACAGTGAAAAGCGCGACGGGTGCAACTGCACCTGTCGCACGGCCGCAACACCGCCGGCTCCATTTGGAGCCGGCTTCTGTGTTGCAGCCCTCCTTCCCGCTGGGCCGGCGGGCGCTAACATAGTTAGCGCCGGCCGGCCCAGCGGGAAGGTCAGAATGCCGGCAGCGGTCTTCTGACTGCGGAGCGGCCAAATGGCAGTTCCCGCCTGGCGGGCGGCGGTCGGAATGACCACCTAAATCCTTTAAAAAAAAGATTTGCTGCTTCTCACAGCTGCAGGGATGGGGGTCAGGATCGGTCTCATGGGTAGGAACAGTTCTCTCAGTCCACTTCTGGTGACCCTGTCATTTGTGTTTCAGATGCCTCCTTTGAGATGGAGTAGTACAGAAATAAATTTCTGGGCTTCTATCAGCCACCTAGATCCATGACATTGGGGTTCCATGTTCCAATGGGAGCATCACTTTAAAGCCTGCATTGAGCAGCTGTTAAAAATGACACCAAAAATGGTGCAGAGTAGATTTCACTTTGCCATTTTTGCTGGCCTCCTAACGCCGGGACATCCCCCTTGCATATATTATGACTGACACAGGCATAATGTGGCCCAAGGGGTCGCAAAGTGGCACAATGCATCCATTGTGCCACTTTGTTACTATGGCGCAGTGAAAATTACCTTCTTAAACCACATTAACATTAAACAAATGACGCCAATGTAGCGCAAGGAGGCCCTAGGGCCTTGTAAAGCTGGCCCTAAGTCTTAGGGAAAAGCGCCTGCACCGAAGTGGGGGGGCGCGGCCCGTTAGGAGTCGGGACCTCCAAGGCCCTGGGGCACTCCCCCTTTTTCCCTTTCAACTACATCCTCGCCGGGAGTGCATTGGGGTCGGCCGGGTTTCCGCCCTCGCGCCTCGCAAGGCGTTGGGGCGGAAGTCAGTCCAGCAGGGGGCATGTCGTGGGGCCAACGTTCGCTGTGGGCCGGTTCCGGCCGCCACAGACTGGTGGGGGGCTATTTAAGGGCCCCCCTAAGAAGGCTAGTCCTTCTTTACCTGTGTGCGGCGGCCGGACCTGCGCTGCAGCCCGCAATTGTGCCTGTGATTGTTCCTGTTCGTCAGCTGGAGTCTTCTGTCGAGGAGGCTAGAGGTTGTTCCACGCAGGCGGTGCCGTTTTTCGGACGGGGTTGGAAGTTTCTTCAATCGTGCCTGTGATTGTTCCTGTTCGTCAAACCACCGGGAGTCTTCGGTTGAGGAGGCTAGAGGTGGTTCCACGCAGGCGGCGCAGTTTTTCGGACCGGGTCGGAAGTTTCTTCAATTGTGGTGAGTTTCAGCAGGCGCGCTGTAGTGTGTTGGTGTAGTGTCTGCCTTCCACGCAAGCGCTTTTGCGGGGCAGGTCACCTGGGGTTACGGGGTTGCATTGTTTTTGTTAATGGTTTGGGGGAAATAAACCCAGGCCCCCAGCCTCTTGTTTTTCTATGGCCTGGTCTTGGGCACGAATCTGTTTCTTGCTGCATCGATTAGGGAGAAGGTGGTGGGTTCGGGGCCCACCGGAGTCGTCTCCGGGCAGTTGGGGCGTAATTTCTAGTCACATTAAAAAAGTCTTTGGTGGAGCCTCGATAACCCTTTCGGTACTTAATATTTGGGATTGCCGTACCTGGGACAGCAACGCGTAAACTATATTGCTCTACGCGCGTCGAGGGTTTTTTGCAGGAGCGCTCTCGCGTACTAAGCTGCAAGGATCAGAGGTGTAGCATTGTGGCGATAGCGTGGTGGGGCAAGCGTACGCAGCGCGTGGAGGTTTCCTTTAGCGGTATTAAAGGAACGTAGAAAGTTTTGGCGTCTTTTGGATTTAAGTTCCCCTTTTTAATTTGGGCATTGTGTGGGTCTCTCCCGCATTGATTCTGGGGCATGGTTTTTATGAAAAACTGAACATCTGAATAACTGCAAAATTCTAAGGCGGGTTATACCGAGGGGATTTATTAGTTGCATCCTCTGGTCCCTGAGTTATGTGGAGGACACACATGCCTGAGGCGTTTGTCAAAATTGAGAGCATTTTGTGAAAGGTTATCTTATTGATTCCTTGTGTTTGACTGTATTGTATTTGGACTCGTTTCAGGTTCACCCACCCCAAAAAAAAAAAAAAGGGTGGGGTTATATTAATAGTTGGACAGTCTTTTACTTTTTTGCCTCAGGGTTAGTAGCCATACTTGCAGTTCAGCATGCCACCTAAGAAGGCTAGCACCCAAAAAGGGAATGAGCGCGACCCAGAGTTATCCCAGCTGCTGAGACTAGTCTTGGAAAAATTGGGGAGTGAGGAGACCAGTGAGGTCATTGAGGGTCCTAAGAGAGATGGGGGCAGAGATAGGGTTTCCCGCCCAAAGCGGTCCCCCGTGGCCCCCAGCGCGGCTTTCCTCCCGGTTAAGCGCAGAAGGAATGGCAAAGCGCAGGTGCCGGCCACCATCATTCTGTCACCCCCGCAGCAGTTAGTTTACCAGCACAGATTATTTTGCCTGATACCCCGGCCCTGCCCGCAGTGCCACCCCCCGCGCCTCACGTTGCTACCTCAGGCACCACGGATCCTTCGGGCATAGGTATAGAAGGGGTCCTAGACGATATACGTAAATCCTTGGCAGCATTAGCTCCGCCAGCTCAGCCCGGGCCATCACTCACCCCTCTCCCGGGTGTAGTTGTTCCCGCACCGGCAGGTCCCCCGCCAGTGTGCTTGCCTGAGCCCCATGCACAGGATCAGGATCCATCCAGATCGGCACTATTGGAAGTGTCTAAGTTATTGGCCGGTATTAGTGCTCCTGCTCCTGCTCCTACCACGCCACCACCAACAACACCCTGGGGGGCGAATGACACCTGGCAGAATACAGTGGCAGACTTAAAGCGCCAAGTAGACGCACTAGTGGCAGCGCACTCTTCAATCCCTGTGCAGGCCTCAAATGGTAGCCCGGGTGTCGCCCCGGCACCGAGCACTGGTCTCACCTCCCCCCCTTTGGCTCAAACCGTCTTACCCAGCTCAAGCAAGCTTCCAGGTCCGGACATACTTACTAAGGAAGGGACGACAGATTCGTTACTATCCAGACCAGGTAAGCTGGCAGCTCACGTTAGCACGGAAGTGAAGGAAAAAATTTGGAAGGGTGACTTTGTGGACATCTTTTCATTAATAAGGGCAAAAAGAAGGGAGATTGAAGTGAAGGAGAAAGAATCTAAGTCATCCTCCTACGGAGAAAGGAAGCCCAAAGTAGAGGAGAACATCACAAATTGGCTATTTGGTTTTAACGTTTTTATGTCAATCCTTTTGGAGAAAAAACCAGAGTTGGGCACCTCTTTGATTTATTATGCTAATAAAATATTGAAAGCCCAAAACACTTATGGGGGGGTGGCCTGGTTGGAATACGATAGAGATTTTCATTGGGCAAAGGTAGAGGATCCTTCCATTGGGTGGGATCAAACAGAGGTAAATGTGTGGCTCGAATGCGTTAACAACAAGGTCCCAGGGAGGCAGCCCTTTTGGACTCAGTTGTCCGGTGAGAAGAAGGGGTCGTGCTGGGCATTCAACAGAAAGACGTGTTCATGTCCCGCAGGAACATGCAAATTCAGACATAATTGTTCCTTTTGCGGACACCCCTCCCACCCTGAATCAAAGTGTATCAAAAAATCAAAAGAGCGGGGTCGGGACCCCAGTAAACCATCAAATTGATCCCCAGCTGCCCTCCCCGATTAGGTTAGAAGCGGTACGCCCTTGGTTGCAGGCTTACCCCTCTTTGGATTCAGCATCAGTTCTTCTTAACGGATTCTCCTTTGGCTTCAGGATACCCACCCCTAACGTTTCTCCTGTAAACCACTGTAAGAACCTCATATCTGCTTCACAGAACACTGCAGTAGTAGCCAGGAAGCTGGAGAAAGAAAGGGCCCTGGGCCGGCTTGCCGGCCCGTTTAGGTGCCCCCCCATCGGGTTTTGTGTGTTCCCCGTTGGGAGTGGTGCCTAAAAAAGAACCAGGACAGTTCAGACTGATTCACAATTTATCGGCCCCTCGGGGGTCATCAGTCAACAACGCCATTGACCCTCAGCTCTGCTCGGTCCGTTACGTGTCAGTGGATAATGCAGTGGAAAAAGTTAGGGCGTTGGGCCGGGGGTCTCTGTTAGCGAAAACCGACATTGAGTCTGCCTTCCGTCTGCTTCCAGTTCACCCTGATGACTACCACCTGTTGGGTTTTCAATTCCGGGGGGAATATTATTTTGATCAATGCATGCCCATGGGATGTAATATATCTTGCAGTTATTTCGAACAATTCAGCTCCTTTCTTCAGTGAGTGTTCTCGCAGCGTACTGGGCACCGCGAGGTCATCCATTACCTGGATGGCTTCCTGATTCTGGCCCCCCTAATTCTGACAGGTGCTGGTGGGCCCTCCGAGCATTAATCACTCTGTTTGAGGAATTCTGTGTCCTTTTGGCACCCAAAAAAACCGTCGGCCCTTCTACTTGCATCACTTTTCTGGGGATTGAAATTGACTCCATGGCAGGGGAGTGTCGCTTGCCTTTGGACAAGTTGTTGGCCTTTAAGGAGTCCATTCGGGCTATTCTGGCTCAAGAAAAGGTGACCCTGCACCAGCTACAAGTACTTGTGGGTCAGCTGAATTTTGCTCTGAGGATCATCCCCATGGGCCGCCCCTTTTCCAGGTCAATAGCTCGCTCAATGGCGGGACTGAAAGAAAGACACCACCACACTCGGCTGTCTAGAGAAGTTAGGGACGACCTAAGGTTGTGGGATCTGTTTCTAAGGACATTCAATGGGTCTGTCATATGGCCACAAAAAGCGATATCCAATCCCACACTAGGCCTATATACTGACTCAGCGGGTAGCATAGGTTTATGGGCAATCCTGGGCCCACTGTGGTGTAGGGCAGATTGGCCTAGATATTGGGTCAGTTGGGGGTGGACCAAGAATATAGCTTTCCTAGAACTATTCCCAATTGTGGTCGCTGTTAACATCTGGGCGAAGGAATTAGGGAATAGGGTGGTAATTTTCTGGTCCGATAACATGGCGGTGGTGGAAGTTATCAACCGACAAGGGGCTTCATGCCCTTTGGTCTTGCGCCTGTTAAAACACCTAGTTCTAGCTTGTCTTCAGCACAACATTACGTTCAAGGCAAAACACGTGCCCGGGGTTCATAATAACGCAGCTGACGCATTGTCTCGATCATTAATGCAGGATTTTATGCGGTATCACCCTCAGGCGATGGAGAAGATGACGGAGTTCCCAGAATCTCTGTGGAAGATTGGTGCCCCTCCCTCCCAGACTTAGTAGCGACGTCTCTGGCTCCTCGCACAAAAGCAGCTTATGAGAACAGTTTTTTCCTTTACAGGCGATTTTTGCGGTCGCGGCAGATTGCAGACACATTCTCTGAGTCTGCAGTGGGGGTGTTCATACTACACTTACGAAGCATAGGGCGTCCTGTGTCATGCGCGAAGGCCCACTTGCCGGCGATACGTTTCTTCGCAAAAATACGTAATTTGGAGAGGCCTCTGAATACATTTATTATTGGGCAGGCCCTGTTGGGGTGGGCCAAGGGATCCCCAGGTAGCTCTGATGCCAGGCGTCCCGCCACTACCCCTTTGTTGGAAAGGATTTTGAGGGCACTCCCGACGTCTGCCCTTCTCCGTCCGAGGCGGTATTATTCGCCACGGCATTCACTTTGGCTTTTTACGGGGCTTTTCGCATCAGCGAGTTGGTGGGCTCTTCCAAGGGTGATTACTTGGGGGGTTTGCAGCGGAGAGACGTGATGGTATGCACCGGGTCGCTATCCCTAACATTGCGCAAATCAAAGACCGACCAGCTTAAAAAAGGAACGTGCATCACACTCTGTGCAGCACCTGGCTCCCCCTTATGCCCTGTGTCACTTACAAACAGTTATCTCGCAGTCCGCCCTGCGACGGGCTCTCCGGCCTTGTTCGTTCACCCCAGTGGAGATTGCCTATCGCGCTACCAGTTCTCCGAGGTCTTTAAGTTGACCCTAAAAGCAATTGGGGTGGATCACGAAGGGTACTCATCCCATTCATTCAGAATAGGGGCGGCCACGGCAGCAGCGGCAGCAGGCCTTCCAGCGTCCGTGTTAAAAAACATAGGTCGATGGTTGTCAGAGTGTTACAAGCGTTACATCAGGCTAGATTTGGTGTAATGGTGGCTGGGTTGCTTGGTGGTGATGTCTTGCGCGCATGTTTCTTTTCTTTCAGTCAAATGCCTCAGCGAGTAGTCTGGGTTTTGGGGCATTCATTTGTTCGTCGGGCGGCGTACCGGTTGCAACAGCTCCGTGGGTCGAAGCCGGCAGACATGCACAGCGTGGCATTTCGGTGGTGCGGCATTGGCGGAGGAGGCATCACCCAGCTGCAACATTTGGTCGAAATGGCGAGTGGATGTGGGGGACTGCAGTCTCCAGATTTAATCATCATTCACTTGGGGGGCAACGATTTAGTGTGTTTAGGCCGAATGGCCCTTAGGGAGACAGTATTCCTTGAAATCACAAGAGTGGCAAAGCAATTCCCAGGGGCAGCATTCGCCTGGTCACACATGGTACCACGTCGGAAGTGGGGGGAAGGGATAAGATCTCGAACCATCAATGTGTCAGTTCGCCGGCTTAATGCCAAGATGGCAAAACTCTGCCCGGGCCCGGGGTGCCTATGGAATATCCCCCACAAACTGTTGAAGGGCGCTCACATGTTTCACAAGGACCAGGTTCATTTATCTGATGAGGGAACCAACCAATTTATCCGTGACATGTAGGGGTTTGCCCGCAGCCTCTTTTTGGGGGGGAGGGCGAAGGACCTTTTGGGCCCTGGTCGCCCTTGTGGCAGAAATTGAGATATAAATGTGACTAGAAACAATAGGAGGGGGTCCCCAAGGTGGGGCCCCCCGCAGGACATCTGGGATAGGATCCTGAAGTTCTGAGCCAACCAGCGGATGTACACACCAGATCAGGGGGTAAGAGACCTCAGATCGCTGGGGGAGAACATGGGGCTCCAGCTCTTGGCTCCCCCCATTACACCCTAGGGCTGATTGGTGTTTGGAGGGGGGGCGGAACCCGAAACTGGAGGACAAGGTACCGTGTAGTCAGGGTAACCGTCCCTCCTGCGGATACAGGTGAGACATGGGTCACCTGTGTGGTCCAAATGGTGGTTCAGGACAGGAAGGAATCCTGTCAGATTGAGTTATGGTCACAAGAATTTCTCGTTAACATGTAAATAAAAAATGTTTTCTTTAATGATTAACCTTGCTATACTTGCTATTGATATTTTGGCTTGTTGAAGTTATGAGATGTTTTGAAATATGTCTTTTAAAATAAAATAAACCTCTTCCAACGATAAAAGCTTGTCGCCTCGTGTATTCCTGGCAGGGGAGTGTGGGCCGTTTTGGAGGCCTCCGGATCCTAGGGAAAAGCGCCCGCACCGAAGTGGGGGGGCGCGGCCCATTAGGAGTCGGGCCTCCAAGGCCCTGGGGCACTCCCCCTTTTTCCCTTTCAACTACATCCTCGCCGGGAGTGCAATGGGGTCGGCGGGGTTTCCGCCCTCGCGCCTCGCGAGGCGTAGGGGCGGAAGTCAGTCCAGCAGGTGGCATGTCGTGGAGCCGACGTTCGCTGTGGGCTGGTTCTGGCCGCCGCAGACTGGTGGGGGGCTATTTAAGAGCCCCCCCAAGAAGGCTAGTCCTTCTTTACATGTGTGCGGCGGCCGGACCTGCGCTGCATCCCGCGATTGTCCCTCCCCCTCTCCTTTATGTTAGCAGTTTGGAAGGAAGATTGTAATTGAGATATAAATGTGACTAGAAACAATAGGAGGGGGTGGGGACCCCAGGAGGCATCTGGGATAGGATCCTGAAGTTCTGAGCGAACCAGCGGATGTACACACCAGATGAGGGGCTAAGAGACCTCAGATCGCTGGGGGAGAACATGGGGCTCCAGCTCTTGGCTCCCCCCATTACACCCCAGGGCTGATTGGTGTTTGGAGGGTGGGCGGAACCTGAAACTGGAGGACAAGGTACCGTGTAGTCAGGGTAACCGTCCCTCCTGCGGATACAGGTGAGACATGGGTCACCTGTGTGGTCCAAATGGTGGTTCAGGACAGGAAGGGATCCTGTCAGATTGAGTTATGGTCACAAGAATTTCTTGTTAACATGTAAATAAAAATGTTTTCTTTAATGATTAACCTTGCAATACTTGCTATTGATATTTTGGCTTGTTGAAGTTATGAGATGTTTTGAAATATGTCTTTTAAAATAAAATAAACCTCTTCCAACAATAAAAGCTTGTCGCCTCGTGTATTCCTGGCAGGGGGAGTGTGGGCCGTTTTGGAGGCCTCCGGATCCTATAAGAGCTGTAGTCGTGGATTTCTGATACCCAAGCAGTAGGGCAGACACACTTGATTACACCATCTCGCCCAAGTAGGACGATTCTGTGCACCAGTGAGAGTTTACTAGAGCATAGCTTAGTATTCCATTGCAGCGGAAGTAGTTTGTCAAGTATTTCGTGAAGCAGTAAAACCTCAAAGTAATTTTTCAAATCTAGGAAACACTCTTTATGCAAGCAAAACAACCCATCTTTTTGAGCAATGGTGTCTTTTCTGTTCCTGTTATTTTAAGCAGCACAACCCGAGTAACTTTAAAACAGAAGGCAGAAAAAAACAATTTTATTGCGGACAGATGTTAGATTTTAATGCGTAAAATGGACATTTGTGTACAAAAGTGATGCTGTCGGAATTTGAACTTGATGGACTTCCACCATAAATACTGTGCTCTAACTAGTTAAATATAAAGTTCACAGCAATTCAGAGTTTCTGAAAGTTGGTTGGGCTTCTGCTGAGCACCTCTTCAAAGCTGAGCTTCCTCATAGTCTTTGTGACGCCAAAAGGTAGGAACGAGTCGTCCTCTACTGCAGTGCTTTAAAAGGAAATATAGAAGTGCAGGTACTCCCTATCTAAAGTATCTGTTTGCTCCTGAGAAGTCCAGGTACTCTCTTATTCAATGTATTGCACAAGTGCCGAGAAGTGCAATTACTCTCCCTTTCAAACAAAAGAAGTGCAGGTATTCCGTACCGGACAGTACCTGCCCATTTAAAGTACTGCTCTTCTACCAACAATGAGTAGTAAGGGGGATGGCACAGGTCGCTACTGGAATTCGTGGGGTGCTCTGGGGAGACTGGAAGAACGTCCCCTTGATAAGCTTTATGAGCAGTAAGGGGCAGAGTCAGCTCCCTTTTCAGTTAGTTGTGACATGTCCCTCGCTCTGCAAAAATGCATTTTGGGGCTGAGCTGTAACTTGTCCCTCGCTGAGTGAAAAACCATGCGTGGTGCTTAGTAGCACGACAATCCCTGCAACGAAATTCATACCACGGCAGCCTTGGGATGCTCCTCGCTATGTCACCAGCATTTTGATATGAATTATTGGCAAGCAAGCAACTCGCCGTCCTTTACGGGGAGTCGTGGAATGCCCCTCACTTTTTCCTTTGAAACACAAATCGGATACAGTGAGGGTCATGAAACACTTTACTCACCTTTATGTTGTTTGTCTCTCAGTGCACTCCAAAGCAGAGCCACGTCCGCCCTACGCCTTTTATTCGTAAAGTTGTTACATGCACTTCAGTATGATTCGTTTGACTGTGGTAGGTCTCTATTCTTTATTGGAATTTATTTTGTTAAGAAGAATTAGAAGCCCTGTTAAGAGCAATAAATTAGACTGAAGCATATACGACAACAGTCGAACGTATGCATGCTTAGTAGGTTTACAATCCCACAATGCACTGCTGGCGTGCCCCAGGCGCCATCAGAGCCCATCTGCCCTACTGAGGGGTTGCAAGAAATCTCTCATCCATCAGCCGTGCCGCCGCTAACCTAGCCTCCCTGGCTCGCCAGAGGTGGGAGACGGCGAGCACCTGCATCCTTCATCGCACGCTCCATTAGCCCGGTGCACGTGCACTAACGTGTTCTATGTCTTACGAGAGCGCTCATTGACACGCGCTAATTATCTCCTCATTAACGGCGGCGTTAGCATTTCGCTAGATGTGTGCAAGTTAATTTGTTAATTGCACTTTAATTACCAAGTATTATGGGCCCCGAAGCATTCTGCAGAACATAATAATTAGCACGCTCTGCAAATTATCGCTAGTGATCTGAGGGCATTGCCTAATGAGAGACCTGGGCTTGCAGCAGAAAGGACTCACTAAAGAGTGAAGCTTTTCAGAGGATTCCTGTTCGCCCCCGGGCGAAAGGCCTGGAGGATGTGCCTCCCCTGACATCACATGACTGGAAGTCCGGCTGTGGGAGAGAAGGGAAGATGCGTCTTGGTTTGTGAGCTAACTGCGCTGAAGCATTTAGGTCGAGTTTGTTTCTTAACAGCACTACGTGTCCTTACCGGTGGAGCATGAAGAAAAGTGAAAAGAGAGGACACCGTGGAAATACAAATTAGGAAGCATTATCGATTTAATTTTTTTCACCTGTAGTCATTTTGGCACATCTCGCCCTGAAGCCACTTCAGAAAAAAAAATTAACAAATCTGGCTGAGAGATGGTATTGGATCCAACCACTGACCTAGGCTCAAAGATGAACCCCCCCCCCGCCGAAGGTGCTGAGGGGCCCCAGACACTGCCTTATCTCATAGATATTCATTTGGCTGGGGGTGAATGTGGGCCCTCTACTGTGTAGGCACCCCCACATCCCCCAGCTGCCCCCCATCCCTGTGCTATGCCCTTGAATTTAATTAATCGAACAGGAATTATATTGAGCAGCTATTCAACAGATAGGGTATCCAGGTGCTTTCAGGTCTCAGCGGCTCAATGTAACAACCAGGTCTTGAGGGCATGTGGAATTCCAGATGTGAGGTGATGGTCCGAAGTTGCATGGGGAGGCTATTCCAGGTCTTTGCTGTGATGTGGGAGAAGGATCTCCCACCACATGTGCTTCTATGGATGCAAGGAGTATAGGGAAGCTGAGTAAACTCTACTCAACAGCTGGTCAAATTTCAGGCGGTGGTTAACGTAGGTGGGTCCTTGGTTGTGTAAACCTTGTGTGTATGGGTCCGCAACTTGAATTGGCATCTGTTCTGTACAGGGAGCTAGTGGAGTTGCCTGAGGTGCGGTGTGATGTGGGTTTATAGGAAAGGGTCAAGGATGAGTATGGCTGCGGTGTTCTGTAGTGTCTGAGTCTTTGTAGGAGGTGTGTAGTGATTCCAACATAGAGGAAATTGCTGTAGTCCAGTCAGCTGGTGATAAAGGCCTGTGTCACGCTTCATCTCATGTGCAGGCTTAGCCACTTGAAGATTTTACGTAGCATGGGCAGAGTAAAGAAGCAGGTAGATGATACAGTGGCAGGCAGGTCGCTTCCTCCTCACCTCCGCTACACCCAGCTGCCCTCCTGATTAGGTAATCTCTATTTTTCTATTTTCCCCCGTTTATTTTGTCTGCATCGCTGCTGCGTCCCCGCGGCCCCGCCCCCCTCCCTCCATCTCGAGTCTCCGATCCATTTTTTCACTTTCCCTATTGTTTCCCACCCAGAGCCCTGCTGCCCCGCCCCCCCTGCCCTTCCATTGGTCGAGCCCACCCCTCCTCCCAGCTGCCACTCCCTCCCACCTCCCCTCTTATGCTGGCCACATCGCGGACGCGCCGCTGGCATGCCGCTGGCGCGCCAAAGGCAAGCCCGTCTGCACCCGTCCACGACAACACCGCGCCCAGTGCCAGACCCCCTGGTCAACACGCCCCGTACCACCAATCACCACTACACTGCCTACGACCTCCACGCCCTCAATCCAGGACGCTCCTCCATCTGCTTCCAGTCCACCCCGACGCGCACCAAAGGACCCTTCTCCTACAAAGCCTGCAATTTCACCTGCAACCTAACCTCCAAGCTCCAACTCAAAGCCTCAGACAGCTGCCTAAGATGCATCCTACTTAACACCCGCTCCGTCCACAAGCATGCAATCGAACTCTGGGACCTACTGACCACATCCTCGCCCAATGTCACATTCCTCACAGAAACTTGGAAGAATTCGGCCTCGGAACCTGACATAGCCATAGCCATACCAGAAAACTACAAGATCACCAGAAGAGACCACAGCAACAAACCAGGAGGAGGAATCTCCATAGTCCACAAAAACACCATGAGTCTCCACCAGCTCCCACGACACCATCAAATCCGCAGAGCGCCTCCAGATCAAAATCCACATCAACGCCAACACCACCCTTAGAAGAATACTGGTCTATAGACCCCCAGGCCCCAGACCGCAGTTCTGTGACGACGTCGCCGACACCATCAGCTCCCAAGCCCTCACCTTAGCGGACTACATCTTCTTCAGCGACCTGAATTTCCACCTAGAAAGCAACAGCGATATCAACACCACCAACCTAATCGACAACCTCGCCAACCTCGGCCTCAAGCAACTCGTCACGTCACCCACCCACACCGCAGGACACACACTGGACCCCATTTTCTCAGCCAGCAACCACATCTCCTTCAGCCACACCACCGAACTCCTATGGACCGACCATCGCTGCATCCATTTCTCCTTTCAGAAGCCGGTCACTCACCACCTCACCATGAAACCCCCACGCCGCTACTGGAACAGAATCTCAACAGAACAGCTGATCTCCACCCTCACCCAGGCACCCCCTCCCAGGATCCGGGACCCCAGCACAGCCGCCACATACCTGCACAAATGGCTAGAAGACTGCACCAACACCCTCACACCACTCAAACAACCCTTAGACTCCCACCACAGACCCAAGGCCAGCTGGTTCACCCCCGACCTGCAGGCCTCCAAACGGGAATGTTGAAGAATGTAGAAGACCTGGCGCCTTGCACCCACCGAATCCAACCACACCGCCCTCAAGACTGCCATCCGCAAACATCACCAGCTGATCCGCACTACCAAAAGAACCGACTACAAAAGCCGAATAGACACCAACGCCCACAAAAACAAAGAGCTCTTCAGCATCATCAAAGAACTCTCCAACCCCAGGACCTGCTCCCACGAATTCTCGTCATCACAGGAACTCTGCAACTCCCTCGCCACTCACTTCCGTTGAAAGATCGAAGACATCCACAACAGCTTCTAACCCCAGCCAACCACAAAAAAACAAGAACCCGACGCATCAAACAACACCAACCGTCTATGCTCCTGGACCCATGTCAACAATGAAGACACCATCAACACCATGGCCTCCATCCACTCCGGCTCCCCCTCGGACCCCTGCCCACACCAGATCTTCAACAAAGCCAGCAACTTCATTGCACCCCACCTCTGCGCAATCATCAACAGCTCCTTCAAGACAGCCACCTTCCCGGAGAGATGGAAACACACCGACGTCAACGCCCTGCTGAAGAAACCCAAAGCAGATCCAAAGAACCCCATTAACTACCGACCTATCTCCCTCCTACCCTTCCCAGCGAAGGTCATCGAAAAAATCGTGAACAGCCAACTGTCCAGCTACCTGGAAGACAGCAAAGCGCTCAATACCTCCCAATCCGGATTTCGCAAGAACCACAGCACGGAGACTGCACTCATTGCTGCCACAGATGACATCAGGACCATGGTCGACAAAGCCGAAACCGCAGCGCTCATCCTCCTGGACCTTTCCGACGTTTTCGACACCATCTGTCACCACACCCTTCGAACACCGGGATCCGCGGCAAGGCCCTCGACTGGATCTCCTCTTTCCTCTCCGACAGAACCAAGAGAGTTCGCCTTCTGCCCTACCTGTTCGAATCCTCCAAAATCGTCTGTGGCGTCCCTCAAGGATCCTCCCTCAGCCCAACATTTTTCAACGTTTACATGGCTCCCCTCGCCAACATCGCTTGATTCCACAACATCAACATAATATCCTACGCAGACGACACCCAGCTGATCATCTCCCTCACGAAAGACCCCACAACAGCAAGAAACAACCTCCACAAGGGACTTCACGCTATCGCCGACTGGATGGAATCAAGCCGCCTCAAACTAAACACAGACAAAACAGAGGTCCTCATCCTCGGCAGCAACCTCTCCGCCTGGAACGACTCCTGGTGGCCTACCTCCCTCGGAGACGCCCCCACCCCCACCATCCAAGTACGGAACCTAGGAATCATTCTTGACTCAGCATGACTCAACAGGTCAACGCAGTCTCCTCTTCCTGCTATAACACCCTCTGCATGCTCCGCAAGATATTCAAGTGGATTCCCGTCCAAACCAGAAAAACAGTCACCCACGCCCTAGTCAGCAGCCGACTGGACTTCGGCAACACGCTCTGTGCAGGAACCACGGGCAAACTACAAAAGAAAATGCAACATATCCAAAACTCCTCCGCCCGACTCATCCTTGACGTCCCACGCCGAAACCACATCTCAGAGAGCTACACTGGCTACCCATATCGAAGAGGATCACCTTCAAACTGCTCACCCACACACGCAAAGCCCTCCACAACACAGGTCCGGCCTACCTCAGCGACAGACTCACCTTCCACACCCCCACCCGCCATCTCCGCTCCGCTAGCCTCGCCCTCACCTCCGTCCCTCGCATTCACCGCACCACCGCCGGAGGAAGATCCTTCTCTTACCTTGCCGCCAAGACCTGGAACTCCGTACCGCTCCAACTACGCCAGACCCAAGACCTTCTGGCCATCAGAAAATGCCTCACGACATGGCTATTCAACCTATAGCTCTCCCTTCTCTCCCCCCTCGGGAGGTAGGCCCCCCCAGCGTCTTGAGACCCTAACAGGTGAGTAGGGCGCTTTATAAATTGTTTGATTGATTGATTGATTGATATGTAATTTCATGGTGAACTTGTTGTCAATGATGATTCTGAGTTTTCTGGTATGTTCAGAGGGAGTGGGTGAGGGTTCTAGGTCTGACAGCCACCAGGAGTCGTTCCATCTGTTGCTGCTGTTACTGAAGATGAGAACTTCAGTCTTGTCTGTGTTAAGCTGAAGGCAGTTGTCCTTCATTCAGTCGGCGACGCTTGTCATCCATCCGAGAAAGTTGGTTTTGGTGGTGGTGGGGTCATCGGTGAGTGAAATAATGATTTGGGTGTTATCTGCTTAGGAGATAATGTAAATACCATGGTATCTGACAATATTGGCTAGCAGTGTCATATATGCATTGAAAAGCATGGGATAGAGGGATGATCCTTGGGGAACACAGCAGATGATTTCTTTGAGTTCAGAGAGGAAAGGAGGTGGGTTGACTCTAAGGGTTCTTCCAGTGATGAAGGAGGTGATCCATCTGAGCAAGTCTCCTTGGATGCCGATGTGGTGGAGTCATCTGATCAGGGTGTGGTGGGATACAGTGTTGAAGGCTGCAGAGAGGTTGAGGAGGATTAGAGCTGCTGTTTCCCCTCGGTCGAGGGGGGTTCAGATGTCATCAGTCGATGCGCTCAGAGTTCTCTAAGTGCTATGATTGCTGCCTAAGCAAGACTTGGAGGCGCCAAGCAGCTAGTTCTGCTAGGTATGTCACGAGTTGCTTAGTGATGATCTTCTCCAGTACCGTCACTGGGAATGAGAGCACAGAGATTGGCAAGTAGTTTTTGAGAATGCTGGGGTCTGCAGACAGTTTTTTGAATAGTAGTCTGACATGTTTTCAGTCACTGGGAAACGTTGTGGTGGAGATAAAAGTATTGAGCAGTGTGATGAGTTTCTGGCCAATCCTTTTGTTTCCAAGATTGAAGATGTGGTGCAGGCAAGAGTCTGTGGGAGCTCCCGAGTGGATAGATTTCAAGATGATGAAGGTATCCTGGTTGGAAAGGAGGTACCAGTTTGTCAGTCTGTTGTTTGTGTTGGTTGTGCTGGTGGCGTATATGTCGATGAAGTCCATAGATGTAGGTTGGGGATTGAGGTTTCTGTCTATGGTTGCAATCTTGTCATTAAATAAGAAGGCAAATTTGTCACACAGATTCTGTGAGGGTCTGATGTTGTCTTCACTAGCAGCCGGGTTGGAGAATTTTCTTAACAATGTTAAAAAAGTTCCTGGTGTTGTTGCTGCTGGTTTCGATGTGTGTGGCTATGGCTGCCCTCTTTGTTGCTCTCAGCCGGTGGCGGTAGAGGTTGAGGGAGGTCTTGAAGGTTGCCCTGTCGGAGGTGTCTTTGCTGGTGCGCCATTTCCTCTCCAGCTCTTTGCTGTCTTGTTTCGCTGTTCTGAGTGGGGTATACCAGCTGGCCATTTTGGATGGTTTTCTCTGGATGCTGCTCTTGATGGGGACGATGCTGTCAGCACCATTGGTGATCCAGGCGCTGAAGTTCTTTACTCCATGCTTGTAGTCTGTAGTGGTGGCGGAGTTGGAGGTGTTGAGGGCGTCCGTCCAGCTTGACTCTTATTTGCTTGACCTCTGACTCATTTTCAGGTGCAGATGGGCATTAACAGGTTTTAAAACACTCCATTTCTCCAGGCATGTGCCTGTGGAGACAGGGGATGTCCCATAAAACAACAAAAGCTGCTTGAATTGTATCTCTGAACTGGGCTGGGCTGAAGCCAAGGATCCATCTATTTCACTTCCTTCCCTCAGAACTGTGTTTAGGCTCTGCTGTCCAGGCTGTTCCACAGCTACTCCTCTGCAATATGTTTATGGTATTCCAACATGTACACAATTGCCTAAGTTGTTTGATAATATTCAATGTATTTTTTTTTTAGCAGAGGACATTTCAGTGACACTACAAAGAGTGCATTTTTAAATTATTTGTGTATTTCAATTTGTTGCCCAGTACTCCCCTTTACTTCTGATTTTCACATTCTGATTGCAATTGTTATGCTTTATTGGCTTATCTGGTTCTTTGACTAATATTTGCTATCCTACTCTCTCAATTTAAGTGGAACACTCCAGTAATTTGTGCTTAAAATCATTTTATTTTAGCTTTCTCTCTCATGAATAATCAGTCTGATAAAAGTATATTGGTAACCAGCCTGCCACATAATAGACTTCTCAGCGTGTTTGTGAATCAACTAAATCAGCAATTAGCAATGAAGAGTATATCACTTGTTCTATTTTTGGTTTTGGATATCCTGCTATTGGTTTCTAATTGCCTTCCTCCAGTTGAGTTACAAATACATATGCAATACTGTTCAATGTTTATCTTAATTACCTCATTCAGTGCTTTTGGAAAAACTCTGTAGTGTACGTGGTCTGGGTGAGATGGGAACCTAACTAAGGGCAGTTGAGGGCCGCAGGCACAATTTGGGTATCTGATTTAATGTAGAAAAAGTATTGAAGGTTGAAAAAATGTGAATTTCAATTCTATCATTGAGATTGTTTATTATCTTCAACAATGCCAATGAAACATCAGGGGCCCCTTTCATTTGGCTCATCAGAGGTTGGATATATCTTATATATGTATATTAACTACTATGCCACCAACCTTACCATTCATCTGACTGGTGACCTACACCACATGCGGAGTTACCTGGAGGCCAGAGTCTTTCACTCAGAACATCTGCAGTCCTCCAGCAGGAAAGTATCCTGCCAACCTTCTGCCTGGCTTTCTGGATGTGACTTACCATGTGCACTATAGAAAATAACAGATGTAACAACACATCAACGTGATCAACAGATGTCCACCATAGTAAAGTGGAAGTGCTCTCCAATGTAAGAGTTCTACTTTTCCAGAAACCCTTGCCACATTGTCAAGTAGACAGCTTAAAATGTAATATAAAAAACAATTTGTTTTATAAGGAATTTCCCTTGCTACACATGTGATTCCTATTCAGGTCAAGCGATTATTTTACTTTGATGCACACTATTTCTATTTTAAGGTGTATAAATACAATTTCCTTTCTCTTACCTTTGCTAGAAATGTAATTACACTGCATTGTATATTGCTTGGCACGTTGAGTTGCCCAGAGCCAGATATGTTGTCTTATGTCATTAGGTAAACTAACTAGATTCACGTCGTCTGGAACTGACAACCCTAGCTTATGTCCCGCTTTCAAGACACACATGGAGCAAATATTGACTCTTAGCTGAACTGCAAATAGTAAATCACTCAGGCTACTAAAAGCTTCCAATTCTATAGCATAGAAAGGAAGAACCTGTACAAATTCTGTAAGGTACCATTGCTAGCACCACAATGGGGCCCAAATTGGACTAAAGAGGTATGTTCTATTTATAATTGTCAAAAATCTGTCCTATCTACAAAATGTTAAGAATGCAAGAAGTGAAATGAGTAGAGGTAGCCCATAATGTCCCAGATTCTCGGAAATTTCCACTACCAAGAAATCGACTCAAGAGCCACATTAAGCAGCAATAACAAATAAACAAGCATCGAGTTAGAGCTATTAGTGTTGTTAATTCCGAACTGGACTTTTCTTGCCACATAAACTGAAAATAAAAAGTAAAACAGTCGACATAAGGGAGCCGATTCAAACCGCCGCCATGAGCGTGAGCACCAAGGAGAGACACAAAAGGAAAAAGAAGTTCGCTCGCAGTCAAAGTTATTGGCAAAAGTGCAATTATCCATGTAACAGGGTGGATGGCCAAGGCACTAACCAAACTGCCCCAAGGAAGGAAAAACGTAAAGCATTTACCAACAAAAACAAAAGATTTTTGAAAGGCAAGCCCATGAACGAGTGATAGTGATGGGCATGCAGTGGGCGTGGTTAAAAGCCCAGATACATACCAACACGTTGGAAAAGCAGCATTTGCATGCTGCTTTGCTCGACCTAAAAACCTATGATTGCACAGAGGTTTCACACCAAGGCATTCCTGTTAAAAAACTATAGCTTTTCACCTTATGTTGGATTAACAAAGCTGGTCTGTTGTTACGGTGTAATGAGCATGTTTTGGTTAATCTAGTGAAAGGTATTGAACACTGAGTGTGTCTTTTACCTTGTAAAGGTCTTAGCAGAAGATAACCGAAAATGTTAAACTGAGTCCCATTCATGTTAAGAGTGAATGAAAACCACCTTTGAACTAGATAACAGCTAACAGCCAAAATATTCTTAATCAATCAATCAGCCCTGAAGCAGACAACCCCCAAAAGTAGCACTGTGCTTGGTCTCCCTGTGACTAATGAGCTTAGGTACCCTGGGTGCTAAAGGCTAGACAATACAAATACATGAGCACAGGTGGATGGGAACTGGAAAGGCATACATAAAGATTTAACAAGCATTTGTAATGCAATAGGTCTCTCATATTTCAAACAAGTTAATTGTCATCTTTTGACAAGAGTTCTTATGAGCAAAAACAAAGGAGTGAGAACTAAGAAAAGACAAAATAAAATAAGGTTTGCTTTAAAAAATAAAACTTTGCGATTTTGTTTGTCCTGCTGGGCACATTTTTTCCAGTCACAAGCCTTCTGTTTTCAGGGCATTGGAAGTTAGAAGAAAATAGTACCTTGATTACGTCGGGAGTAGCAGATGGGCACTAATTAATTTGAAATCAATTAGTGCTTGATCCCTGCTCCACACAGAGGAACGGAAAGGATGCTGGACATGCCTTGACAAATTACGAGGCTGTAAAGAAGAGTGCCACGCAAACCAACAAATGGTGAGTGACAGGTGGGCTCCAGGCCCTTTACTGAACACAACAGTGCCTCACATGCCCTCGCAGGATTGACCCTAAAAAGGAAACTTACCGAAGGAAAGTTTGGGACAATACTTTTTTTTAATTTACTGGAAATCTTGAATGAAAAAGATATTTGGAAGAAAACAATACTATACAATAGATTTCAGAGGCTTGAATTGATTACAATAGTAGGCACTTTCGGAGCAGTGTCCATATCTCTGGCTGAACTGTTCCTCAACAGTGCCTCAGGGATATCCTGAGGTTGCAGTGCTGAGAAGTCTTCAGAAGAGGCTACAGAGCTTGAGTCTGCATGAAGGTTCAAAGCTGCTCTTACCATGCCTGTACTCTTCGCAGGAGCTGTTTCTTTCACGGATCGTGAAGATAACACCAAGGTGGCACACTGCAAGCGCATAAAAGAGAACGGATGTGCTTGCAAAATTAAAATATCATAACATTTATAGCCTGAAAGAGAAGCAGTCATAACACAACACTGCCAGAGCAGTTATCTTTTATGTTCAGAATCTTATTTTGCTGATGACTACCATACACCGCTGCAAAGCAGACACCTTTGAAGGCTCATTTCCAAAGCACTTAATTTCCAATTACCTTGTGATGCCCTATACAAAGAGTGCAGGGACGTGTAATGGCAGCAGTGACTCAGCATACAGCCTTAAGGGAAATCTAGTATGCAGCTCATCAGAGTACAAATGCAGCAGAAAGGAATCATTCCACATACTCAGTGGAGACACCCACGCAGCATCCCTTTATTTGGTTCCACCCGCAAATCAAGACACACACCATCTAAAGATAATATTTAAATTGTACTTAAAGCAAATAAAATTACTTTTAAGTTGACTAATTAAGTGTTATTGCCCAATGACATAGGCAATAGCAACTGTAGAATTCTGGACCCCATTGCTTAACAATGTTTTGAGGGGGGCAGCAAAGTGCGACCTGATCGTCTTGTGGAGAGAATCCATAATCATTCCTAAATTTAAAAAAGATGAGCAGAGTTCTCCCAAATGCTACCGACCAATCTCACTGGTCACCTCAACAGCAAAGTTCCTAGGTCATGTTATATTGGGAAGATTAGAATCCTGGGGCCATGCCAATTCTTTTTTTAGTTCCATGCAATGTGGTTTTTGCCCAGGCTTGGGCAATGTAGAGCAAGCCCTAAACCTTACACTAATAAAAGGCAAATATGTCAATGCCAGGAGAGGTGTTTTGCACACGGCCTTCATGGACCTCTTCTGTGCTTTTGACCTCATAGACTGGGGAATGCTATAGGATCTGATTGGCCAGGCTTGTGTCAAACCCCCTTTTATTAAATGTAATCAGGAGTCAACATCGTGACACTTTAACAAGGGTGCGTTGATCCATCGGCTGCACTGAGCCAATAGGGTGACCAGGGGAGTCAGGCAGGGCTGTATTTTAGCTCATTCTCTTTTTCTTGTTTATATAAACTCAGTGGAAATAGCTCTAAAGACCTGTAGTGAAGATGCTCCTAGGATAGACACTTAGGCAGCTCCTGTGCTACTTTACGCAGTCAATGCAGTTCTTTTACCATGCACGGCTAAGGGTTACAAAACCTGTTAAACGTTTTTAATGATTTCATATCTGACTTGAAACTAAAAATAAATCAAAAGAAATCTTGTATTGTGTCATGTGGCCCAAGGAATACCAAATTGAAAAAATTTTTTATGGAAGGGAGACCTGTAGCAAAAGCCACCACCTTCAATTATTTAGGTATTTAACTAGACGTAACTGGGCGTTGGGATAGGCTCCTGGCTAGGAGGCCACAAAACATGGAGGCAGTGGGTAGTGACATTTTTAGGTTTGCTAAAAGGCTGGGAAAAAAGCCGATTTGGGAGCTGGTCTAATTGTATAATAGCAAATGTCTTGCAGTGGGTATATACTGAGCAGGAGTTTGGGGTCCTGTAGCTGTGGTGAACTCCAGGCAGGTGAACTCCAGGCAGCTGAAAACAGCTTTTTGTGTAAACTCATGGTTGTTTCCATAACCACAGCACGGTTTATTATGCATACAGAAGTGGGCCTGAAATTTGTAGAGGATCAGATTAATCTTGTACCTCTTTTATAATGGCTGAAACTATGGAGTACACCGAATCCCACTTTTTCCAGGCAGGTGCTTGCCGACAGTCTTACCCTGGAAAATATGTCAGCTATTCCATTGCTGTCTTATGTTAAAAATTCATTTTTATGTCCAGGGTGTGAAAACATCTTTAATAGCCCTGAAACCATTGGCCCTAAGTCCCAAATGCTGCTCAAACAAGTTTGTGAGTCCCATAGAGAGGAGAAGAGATTTGTGAGCATTTTGGACACGTCCTCAGTAATTATGTACAAGCAAATTCCCCTAACAGTAGGCCTGGAACCATACTTAACCTGAATACACAAGCCCCAACATAAATTCTATCTTACACTGTTCAGACTTAATACGGTGCACTTTCTAACGAATTTTCCCATTGCAGATTACTGGAAGTTCTCTCTCCCATGTTGTCCCTGTGATGCCAAGACTCCTCAATTCACTATGAACTTTATACTTTTTTGCACTTTATATGAATCCTTCCGGCTGCATTACCTGTTTCCAAATTTATTACCCAAACCGTTTACCTCTCACAAAGATGGGCAGTCTCTTTCCTCCTTTGAAATTTGCACAGCTGTTTTAAAATGTATTACTGCTGCTATTAACCAGAGAAAATGGCGTGCATTTTAAGTGTTTTTGAATGCTATGTAGTCTGTTCTTTTTATGTATTCTTTTTATGTACTGAACTTTTTAAAATGTGCTATTATGGTCAAAATACTTGGCCGAATAAAGATTATTTTAACTTGACTTGACTTGATAAGAGAGACAGAACCCTCAGAGGGACAGCTTTTCATTTTCATATTTTCCTGGGAAGCACTGGAGCTGTATGGTATGGCTCTCATGTTTTACGTATTGTTGATTTGCCTAGACTTAGTGGAAGGTCCATCGTTGGCTACTGGGATTTTCCACTAATCCCCAAAGCCTTGTTGTCAGTGTTTTGTCCATACATTTGCACTTCTCTGGCTGTACTACTTCTGCAAGTAGTTTGGATAAGCTGGGACCTTTTTTGCAATGAAACCCATTTCCATTTTCTCCTTGGGTGGTTAGTTCTTTGGCCTTTCTCTTCATTGGTCACCAAGGTTTTCTTAGACCTCTAACAGATCTTGAATATTGTTTTTCTTCGTCCGTTCATCGGCTACAAAGTTTTCAGCTACACCCTGAAGATATGGCGAAGAAGATAAAGGTCTGTCTGATCCAAAATTGTTTGATTAACAAACAAACAGCTCGGTTAAACTGGTGTGTGCACTTGTAAATCTCTCAAACAAGCACACATGATCCTCCCAGCTGTCAGATAGAAATGTTCCATGTAGAGAACGATTGTTTATATGGGGCACAAAGAGAAACATGATGGACTAGAGGAATCAGAAGCAGTACACTGTTTTCCTATACAATCATTTCCTGCTGAAAAATAATGCTCCTGTATACTGTGTCAGATTCTAAAATCCTGGGTATTTCCACGGGCCGTTATTCAGAGCAAACAGTAAAATCCATTGTTTAAACTCAGGGTATTTGTAAAAACTGTGTTGTAAAATTATTGATCGCTGGGACCTCTCTCCTTTAAAAACAAAAAAAAACACAGTCCTTGGGGGTGGGGTCTTCAGGGCCTTTTTATAGAAGGAAAAACAAAATATAAGCTCCACCCATTTGGCCTTGTCCTTTCCATGTTAGTATGCAACAGTATTCCTGCTGTTTTCCAGGCTGAAAGACAGTGTGTTTTCTCTACCATTGCACACTGAAAAACAATCTGAAATCCCAGATGAAGATTAATACTTCTGCAGTGACTGTCCAAGACAAGTGGGTTCTTTCTTGTTGTCTCCAGGTCTGTGGGCAGAATCCAAAGTTCCTTCTTTTATTTTGCAGCTGAGTATGTAAACACGCCAAATCACCTCCAAGCTCTGCCCATTTGGTACCGCCCCTTCCACATTAGTAGTAAGCAATGGTGATTGCTCTGAGTGGGCAACAGGCCCTGTGGCCAAACCCCGGCTGGGCTTGGCCAAAGGCTGTGCGCATTGTGGGGTTGGCTGCTTGAGGGGGGTTGCTGCAGAGCCTCATGCGTTTTTATTTCCATTATGTACAGCTACAATATCAGACACAGAGAGAAGTGATACAACAACAATTTACCATTTTTTTGAGAATCTAGGTGTAGAAGCTGGCATTAGAATGCAGTTCTCAGGTTCCAGACTCTGCAGTACAGCCACTAGAATATATGTTCTCTTTTCAAGCATTTTGTGTGATTTCAGCACTCAGGACATGATTGCAGGAAATGATATTACACTACATCATTGCTCTGATTGCATCAACTTTCAGAGACCTAAACTGTAAGGTGCCCATAAATCTCTTCAGAAGCCCCCTCGCATTTTGGAACCTGGCTGCGCAAATTTCAATTGAGGATTGCCTCTTTTTTTGCTCACCAATGCTTTTCTCTTTCAGCCATAATGTTGTGGTGTAATAGGAGAAAAGGAACATGTGATTTCAAAATTGACTGGAAATAATTAATTTTGCCTGCATACTACATAGAATGTTTTTCTAATTTGTTTTCACTCACCTTAACATTGAATTGTTTTGTGCTCTCTTCCAACTTTGAATCGTCAGGCCTAGTGGTTCTACAGGCAAGGCAAAAAGAACTAAGGAGAAGGGGCACTCCAATCTAGTTCCCCTGCCAACATCACATGGATCCGATATAACACTGGCTGTCTTGACATGAGCAATGGAACCTGTGTATAACAATCAAGCCCAGACCGTGAATCTCCTGTCAACTCAATGACCTCCATTATGGCATACAAGAAGTCTCAGTGAAAGTAACCAGAGGCTTTTTCATTGCTGATGGAGAGAACCAAGATGCCTGGGTAATCATTAGAGGGGCTATAAATTACTTGTAAAAGTTGTCTGATAAATGTGGCATAGTGCTACATTTTGGGATAAACCCAGTGTGGTCTGGGTGGACAAGTTTACTAACCCAGCCTAAGAATCTAATTGCTAAGATTTTCCTAACATTTTATAATCCATGTTAAGCATGGATAATGATCTGTAGGAAGACACCAGTGCTGTATATCTTTTTTAGGAAGGGGTACTATAAGTGCTTCCTGAGGTGTACGTGGCAGGAGAGGCAACTGGTGTTCATAGGCAAAAGGGGTGTTGCCCTACCACCCTCAAGGGAGAGTCAAGAACAGGGAAATGAACACAGACCAGCTGAATGCTTGGAGACAGTGTGCTGAATCTCCTGGGTGAACGCTTTTGAACTTTGCAGATGTCCTACTGCGCAAGCGCCAGCTGGGTGAGGTTTTCTTTGACCTGCAGACACAAGCTACAGCACGGACATCACAGGAGAAGGAGTGCTGAATTAGAATGCAATTGATCCATTTGCTTTTGAGGCGCATAGACAGTTGCCCTGGGAGGAGTCTGCAAAACTCCATCCACTTCAATGGCTAGGGGTGGGGCGTGCTGATGAGACAAGGAGGGAGTGGGTTGCAACAATTTTTGGTCATCACAGAGGGGCAGACTGTAGGAGGGGTGCAAGAGGTTGTTCTCCTGGCAGTAACACGTTTAGTACTTGTGGTGATGTGGGGGCCATCTTACATTGGGAAGAATATATTTAAAAACAAAAGAAGGGAAAGAAGATCAAATTATTTTTACACATTGGTTTTTGAAATACATTTTGGTTTTTGAAATACATTTTTGGAAGTATTTTTGTTTAGACATTTTCAACTTATTGGACAATGCAGAATATTCAACCACCTGCTCCTTTCTTGCAAGATCCCGGTGATCCTCCTCTGGAATGGAAACTGTGGTTGCGATCTTTTAAAGCCTTTCTAGGAGCTATCGACGGTCATAGATTCAGACCTGAAAGGAAAAAAAGTCTAATGTATTATTATTTAGGAGTTGAAGGACAAAATGTTTTTGATCATCTACCTGCGTACCAAATGGGCGAAGAAGAAGAGTTAGATGAATTTGACATGGCAATTGCACAGTTGGACAAACATTTTGTTAAAACCAAGAATATTGTAGTGCATAGATATACATTTTTTACCAGATCGCAAAATTCAAACGAAAGTATTGATACTTTTATTACTGCATTAAAAGTATTAGCTGCAAAATGTGAATTTGAGAATTTTACATCTCAGTTGATTAGGGATCAATTGGTAGCAAGATGCTTCTCTAAGAAAATTCAGGAAAAATTACTTACGTGTAAAGATCCTTCTCTAGATAAAGCTATTGATATTGCGAAAAGTATTGAGTGTTCTCTGGAAGATGCAAAACAGTTGGAATCTTCCTTAGCAAATACAACAATATCAGGTGCAGTAACAAATATTCAGAGTGTTGACAATAAGAAGTTTTATTGTTTGGAGAAAAAACAAGATGGTTTTACGACACCTAGAACTTTTTCTACAGTTAAGTCTGGCCAGAAAACCTTCTGTTATAGATGTGGAGCTTCATCTCATGTGTCTTCTTTCAAAAATTGTTCTGCAGTTGGCCAACAGTGTAGGAATTGCAACAAAACTGGTCATTTTTCACGAGTTTGCAGAGGTCCTCGGAAGAACAATGTCCGCTGTGTTCTTAATGATGATATTCAAATGGAACAACAAGACAAGAATGAGTTTGTATTGATGGTCAAAGAGTCTGTGCATACAAGTAACAAGTTGATTGTGGATCATGACATTGTTGTATCAATAGAAGGGGTGGCTATAAAGTTGTTAGTAGACACGGGAGCCCGCATTACTATTGTGTCAAAAGATAAATATGATGAATTTTGGGGGGCGAAACCATTATGTAGTCCTGATGTTTCCACAGTTGCTTTTGAAGGGAGTAGAATTGACCTACTTGGTTATTTTTGTGTGTCACTGACCATTTATAATGAAACTATTCATTGGAAAGTCTATGTGGCTAAAAAGGGAATCAATGTCTTAGGGTTGATTGACCAGGCTGAATTTAATCTAGTTATCAAACCAGGACAAGAAATACCTGTGTATATTGAAAAGAACAGATCAAGTCCTGTGAACATTATTGCAGAGGGGACAAGCATATGGCAACAGAAATTCAAAAGATTATTTCAAAACAAATTAGGAAAAATAACTAATTTTACACATACTATCAAACTTAAACAAAATGCAGTTCATGTCAAACATAGATTAAGGAATGTACCTTTCAGTATAAGGACAGAATTGTCAAACCTGTTACAAGACTTGTGTGAACAAGGTGTAATAGAGAAAGTCGAGAGCACTTTGTGGTTGTCTCCAATTGTTCTAACTAAGAAGAGTTCAGGGGACTTAAGAATGTGTGTGGACTTGAGAAGCTTGAATAAGGAAATTTGGGTAGACAATTTTCCTTCACCAAGGATTGAAGATTTGGTCACAAAAGTTGGGGTGTCTAGCTGGTTTACAAAATTGGACTTAAAGTCAGCTTACCACCAAGTAGAGCTTGATGCTTGTTCCAGACATTTGACGGCCTTTGTCACACCTGATGGCACATTTCAGTTCTGTAGGCTGCCTTTTGGTTTAGCTTCAGCAGCGGCAGTTTTTCAGAGACTTATGTCTAGCATGTTCAGTGATAATCCAAATGTAGTTGTCTTTCAGGAAGATATTTTGTTTTTTTCGGACACTGAATTAGCACATGATAAAGTTTTAGAAAATGTTTTAAGCACATTAGAAGATAGAGGGGTAACCTTAAGGGAAGAGAAGTGTGTGTTCAAGTCAAGGGAGGTTGAGTACCTGGGTCATATTTTATCTGAGCAAGGTATTAAACCAAAGCCGGGTTTAGTAAAAAGTATTTTAGAGGCGCCTCCTCCTAAAACTAAAGAACAACTGTTGTCATTTTTAGGATTATGTGAATTTTATGCGAAATTTCTGAAAACTTTTGCCAATACTACTGAGTGTTTTAGAGCTCTGCTTAGGAAAAATTCGATTTTTGCTTGGTCAGATGAGTGCAACAAAGCATTTGAAAAAGTTAAACAAGACATCATTAAAGCACCAGTGTTGCGACCTTTTACAGAAGGTTTGCAAACTGTGGTTACGGTAGATGCTTGTGAATATGGTTTAGGTGCTGTTTTAACACAAATTTCGAGTGATGGTTTTGAAAGGACTATAGGGTTTGCATCGAGAACCCTACGCTTAGTGGAGCGCAAATACTCAGTGATAGAGAAAGAACTGTTGGCATGTGTGTGGAGTGTTGAGAAATTTAAACCATACTTGTGGGGCAGGCAATTTATCTTAAAAACAGATCATAGGCCTTTGGTAGAGAAAGATTAAACGTTCTACAGCTAGAATTGCTAGGTTATCTGCCAAACTATTAGAATTAAATTTTTCTGTTGAGTATATACATGGTGGGAAAAACAGTAGGGCCGATTTTCTGTCTCGATTACCTATCAAAGAGGATGGTGAAGAAGAGTGGGAAACAGAGATTGAAGAATGTTTTGTAGCTTACATTTCTAAAGGTTGTAAATCTTTAGCTGAGGAAAGTTGGATTAAGTCAGTGAAGAAGGATGACTTATTAAGTGAAGTAATGTGTTTGGTGAAGTCTGGATGGCCCAAAGAGAAAAATCTTTCACTGGATCTTCAACCATTTTGGAAGGTGTCAGATGAATTATCTATTGAGGGTGACAAATTGGTGAGGAGTGATAAACTTATTCCTCCTGAAAGTATGAGAAGGGATTTAATTGTTAGCGCTCATTCTGGTCATTTAGGTGAGACCATCACGAAGAGGAGGTTGAGATCAGATTTTTGGTGGCCCAGAATGGATAAAGAGATAGAGGAGTATGTAAGGAGTTGTACTAAGTGCTCCATGAGTGACAAGGTTTTGATCACTGGGAGGGACACAGATTCTTTTGTGCCATCTCCAGCTAGAGGTTGGCAAAAGCTAGGTCTAGATTTCTTGGGTCCGTACCATGTATTACCACCTGATATGAGGTACTTTATAGTCATTATTGACCATCTTTCAAGATGGGTTGAGGTAGAATTTGTCAGGGCTCCTACCACCCAAAGTGTTATCAATTGCTTAAGGAACATTTTTATTCGTGAAGGTTTTCCTGAACAAATCTTGACTGATAATGGTGTTCAGTTTGTTTCATCAGAAATGGTACAATTTTTAAATAAATGTGGTATTAAACACATTAGAACACCTTTATATCATCCTCAAAGCAATGGAATGGTGGAGAGATTTAACCGAGTTTTAGTGGATTGTGTTCAAGCTGCATGTAGAAGCAATATGTCAGTTAATCAGAGTGTTAAAGATCTGATTTGGTCTTATCGCACGACACCACATGTAGCCACTGGGAAAAGTCCTTTTGAACTCATGAGGGGCAGAGTTGCTACTACTGAATTATGCCCGTTCTGGATGGTCAAATTATTTCATGAAGGGTCTGATGTAAAAAAAATCTGGCAAATAGCAGAGATCAATTCGAATACTAGAGGACAAAGGAAGTTGTGTGGGTCACAAGACAAAAGTGATGGACTGCATGTTGGAGATTGGGTGCAGGTAAAGAATCCTTTGTTGGTTAGGAAAGGTATGTCAAAATTCAGGGATTCTTTGCAAATTCAAGAATTGCGTAGAAATGCAGTGAAATTGTCAGATGGTACTTGGTGGAGTACTACTAGAATAGGTTTGGACCCCACCATGAAAATACAGGGCACGAAAAAACAATTAATGATCAATGTTCCGGATGAAACTAGAGAGGATTTTGGGAGGAAAAGTGTGAGAGTTGGATATCAACCTGCAAAATTTCGAGATTATGTCATGACATAAAAAATAAATGTGTATGATCTATAGAGCTTATCTGTATATGACATGTTTATTATGAATTTCTTTGTAAGGCGGCTAATCCTAGTTGTTGTTTTTTATGTTGGTTTTATTCATAGAATTATTTTAGTTTCATGCTTAATGTTTAACCTATGTATTTAGTTTGGGTATAGCTTTCAAAGGGGGGAAGAAGTGTGGTGATGTGGTTAGAACCCGGACGTGTCAGCTGGAATCCGGTGACATCGTATAGTTTGATGTCACAGGATTCCAGGAGACGGACGGTGAGAAGCGACGGTTGGTTGCGGTGCCTGTGCCCCTTTTCTACGGTTATTGATCTATGCTTTTTATTGAAATAAAGATCCTCGTCATAAAACGTATTCACGACGACTCATTTCAGTACTCCATTTAGTTTCACTTTGGAAAAAAACGTTATAGAGCTAAGCATGACCGAGTGCTCCTTATCTCAGTGATAGAGGCCCGAGAGAGGGAAGTAACCAGCTATGGACAACAACTGAACTAGTGGACTAAGAGGTGAGTGTGTAGTAAAGCTTATCCCTGCATCAGGGGCATAGTCACCCCCCCGTATTTAGCAGCTACAGTGGAGTGGGGTTCTTAATGAGCCTCTTCCGTCAGCAGCTCGGCAGACAAAGGCTCATAATTAACTTGGGTGGATGAGTGAGTGAAAGGAAGGATGGGTGGATGGATGGATGGATAGATGAAACGGTGGATGGACACATGCATGAATGAATGAGTGAAAAAATGGATGTAGAAATAGAAGAGACAGGCTGGGAGGGTGTATGAGTAAAAGGGAAGGCGGATGGATGGATAGGTGGACGGATGAATGGATGTATGAATGGATGGATGGATGGAGTGAAAGGATGGGTTGATGGATGATGAGAGAAAAGATGGGTGGATGGTAGAATGAGTGAAAGGATGGATGGATGAGTGGTTGGATGGATGGATTGAAAGTATGGATGTCTGAGCGAAAGGATAGATGAGTGAAAGGATGTATGTTAAGATGGATGAGTAAAACTATGGATGGATGAGTGAAAGGCCGGGTAGAGGGCTGGCTGGATGAAAGGGTGGATGAGTGAAAGGGTGAATTGATGGATAGATGAATAGATGGAGGGATGAATGAGAGTGAAAGAATGGATGGCTAGGTGAAAGGGTAAATGGAGGAATGCATGAATGAATGGATGGGTGAAGGGCGGATGGATGGGTGTAAGGCTGGATGGCTGAGTGAAAGCATGGATAGATGGATGAACTAAAAAGAGGATTATGGATGGATGGAGTGAAAGGATGGATAGATGGAGCAAAAGGGTGGATGGGTGAGTGAAAGGATGGATGAATGAATGGATGGATGAAGGGGGACGGATAAGTGAAAGGATGGATGATTGGGTTGATGGATTGGTTTGATGGATAGGTGTCCCTGGACCAGTAGCGGCTCTCCTTTATGGGCTCTACAGCTACACTACACCCTCCTTGTTTTGTGATGCATTTTATTCTATCAAGAGAGAATAATTATTCACTCTGGATATAATAAAAATAAAATGCAGACCCACTTCGGATTCGGCAACAAAGTGAGGCAGCCTGTGCCAGCCATCAGAGATACTGTTCAGAACTGGTGAAGCACCAGCACCGTGAGCATGTCTGTGTGTGAACTAAAGTGAGCAGGAGTCAGTGAAGAAATGAGTCAGAGTGAGTAAGAATAAGTGACAGTAAGGACCAGTATGTGTGAGAATGATTGTGAGGGAGTGAGGGAGAATGACAGTGAGTGTAACTGAGTGTTACTGTGTGTGACACTGAGTCACATTCAGACTGAGTAATTCAAAATGAGTGGGACTGAGTGAGACAGAGAGGGCCAGAGTAGAATGAGTGAGACTGCTTGGATTAGTGAGACCAGGGGCCAGATGTAGCAAAGTGTTTGCGCCTCGCAAACGGCGAAAATCGCCGTTTGCGAGGCACAAAAGCCACTTTGCTATTCAGAAATGCATATTGCGAGTCGGGACCGACTCGCAATATGCATTTCCGACTCGCAAATAGGAAGGGGTGTTCCCTTCCTATTTGCGAGTCTGAGTGGGATGCAATACCATTTGCGACCGCGTACGCGGTCGCAAATCGTATCGCAGTTACCATCCACTTCAAGTGGATGGTAACCCACTCGCAAATTGGAAGGGGTCCCCATGGGACCCCTTCCAGTTTGTGAATGGACCCCAAACATTTTTTTCAGGGCAGGTAGTGGTCCAAGGGACCACTGCCTGCCCTGAAAAAAAACTGAAACTAAAGGTTTCGTTTTTTTTTTTAAGTGCAGCTCGGTTTCCTTTAAGGAAAACGGGCTACACTTAAAAAAAAAAACTGCTTTATTTAAAGCAGTCACGAACACGGAGGTCTGCTGACTACAGCAGGCCTCCATGTTTGCGAGTGCCTTGACTCGCTATGGGGCCGCAATTTGCGACCCACCTCATGAATATTCATGAGGTGGGTCATTGCGACCCCATAGCGAGTCGCAGTCGGTGTCTGAGACACCGTACTGCATAACATTTTGCGAGTTGCAAATAGCGAGTCGCTATGACTCGCTATTTGCAAGTCGCAAAATGTTTAGTTGCTACATCTGGCCCCAAGTGAGACTGAGTAAGTCAGAATGAGACAGTAAACTTGGGCAAGAAAGTACGAGAGAACCCTTCAAGAAGAACTTCTTTGGAATTCCTGCCAAGAATTAGCCCCACCACTTTTAAAGGTCACCAGCCACCACTGGGTGGCAGTCATTCTGAATTTCTAGATCAATTAAAGACTCAGCATATAGCCTCTCATAGTAGGCCTTAAAAGCCATATTTAACTCTGGCTTAGAGTACAATATATGGTCATCATCTCTACAAATGCTGCAGATAGCAGGTATCCTTTTATCTTGGGTAAGTAACATGCGCCACTTTGTAGATTTGGTACTGCCTTTTTTGGCCATCAAATGCCACGTTAATGTAAAAAATGATGATAATGTGTTGTCAGGATGGCACTAGAGGCTCTTAAATCAGCGCCTTCATATTTTAAATAAATCTGAATTGTACACTACCCTAACCTCAGACACGCAATCCTCTGTGAGTGTTTTTTCATGGACAAATTGCATCCTCCACGCGAAATGGTGCACTCAACAACTCCTCAGCCTTTGTCTGTGCTTGTTTCCTCCGTAAAGGCTCAGTCACCCTATTCTGCAAACAAAAGATTAAAGCAAGATCCTCCTTCACCGGAGAAACCTGCATCTCCAATATCAGTGAAAAATGTGCTGGAGAAAATCCACACCTTATTCTCTTTTGTCGAAGAAACTAATAGACGTATCCAACATCTTGATGACAAATGGCCTCTCATGGAAATGCGTGTATCCTTGGTGGAACAGCAGGTTGTTGAAATACTTGATGAGACTAATAAAGCTGCAGTTTTGGAAAAAGAACTTCTCCAGTTGTAAAAACAGGCTGAATTTTGGGAAAACAGAAACCAACCCAATAATATTTGTATATCTGGACTGCCGGAAGGCACAGAAGAAACAAATCCTGTCCCCTTTTTTGCAAGTTTTTTTCCAAAATTGTTGGATCTGCCTCCCTCCACTGCTCTCAATGTACAAAGAGCTCACAGATTGGGCCCTCGTTTTTCTGCGCCTAAACCAAACACCAAACCGATAAGAGCTATTCACCTATTTTTGAAATATCGATCCTCCTAAAAGTAATTAATGCAGCCAATTCTAAAAAACAACTTTTATGGTCGGGCATGACAATTCTCCTTTCACAAGATGTATCCAGAGCCAATAGACTGAAAGAATTTCTTAATCTGCTACCAGCTTTACGCTACTTGGGTGCCAGATGTGGACTTTTTCATTCATGCGAATTCAAGGTCACATATCAAAATACTACTTCGATATATGAATATCCAGCTGATCTCAAGAAATGTATTAACTCTCACGCTGTAGATAATATGGAAACTGCTGGCCCTTCTTCACGTTAAAAGTTCTTTGGATTTGTTTTATCTGTTGCCAACTTGCATTTGTTATATAAACTGCGTATTTTCCTGTTATTATATCTGTATTAACATGTTCTCTTTCTTTTACAGATACATACCACTTGTATACCTTGTTCATTTCTCTCCTACTTGTTTATCTTCCTGCTGTGGTGCGTGAGTCCCTCACCGGCTTGGCCATCTTTACTTGTGTTGTCACCACCACATCTCCCTAAACTTTATTATTCAGTTATGTTTTTTCAGTCACCATTTTGTGACATGTCCTGTCTCTTTTTTATATTTTTTGTTCTTTCCCTTTGTTTTCCTTACTTCTCTCCTTTCTTCTCTTTTCCCCCTTATATCATTGTATACTACTATTCACTTTTTTCTTCTCCTATACACTATTTCTAATTCTACTCTCAATTTTGTTTCACGTTGCATAGTCCTCAGGATTTATCTGCTATACTTATGTTGTAACATTCAGAGTAATTTCATGAAATATTAATGGTTGTGTGAACCCAATTAAGCAACAGAGAATATTATTCAATTTAGACAAATCTAACCCTGATTTAGTTTTACTCTAAGAAACTCTCCTTACTAAACCTAAAGCTTTAAAATCTAAATGAGGTTGGGTGGATACAGCCTTTGTATCTCCCACTAGTAACAAGAAATGTGGTTTATTGCCCTATGTAATAAATCTCTTAGTATATCTGTCTTCTGTCAGGAAAACAATGACTTGGGAAGAAGGACTATTCTTAATCTTTTATAGTTAAAAAATACATTAAATGTTTTGAACAATTATGCTCCAACACAACCAGATTATACATTTTGGTCTACAATTGCAAAAAATGTATTCAGTACCATGATTCATATTTTATTTTAGGAGGTGATTGTAACCAAGTTATGGGCCCTTATATGGATAGACATTCCCCCAATCGGACAACTTGTTATTAAAAGATGTACAATTCTCTTCCTCCTTTTCTTAACTGCCTCTGAAGGTTTCTTATTCAATGACTCTTCATCTTTTTCTGTTCTTCTATTCTAGGACACTTTTAAGGCAGCAGCTTGTGGTTTGTTTATAGACTATGTAGCAGAAAAAGATGAAAAGTCACATAAAAGAATATAAGTCATTATTATCTTCAATAAAAACATACTTTTCCTCCAAATCTAACACTAATCTTCCAGCTCTTCTCAAGGCTTTGTTACGTTTCAATTTTATTTCCACCAATAATGCTTCTTCGATTTTACTTAGAAGTAATGCTTGTTATTGTATTGGGAAGAACAATAGACTCATTACTCGACTCGCAAGGGGTATTGATGACAAATTATCACAGTATATTAAATTAATTTGCTGATTTCTATAAAATTCTATAAACACCGAGCATTTATCTGTTCAATCTCATTTAGAAGGTTATATACCACAAACCCCTCAACCTATAACTTCTCATTTAAACTTAAATTCTTTAGGAACAACTGTTAGTCTTGCAGAAGTTGGCCAAGCATTAACCTTAATCAAAAAGGGAAAACACCAGGACCAGATGGCTTTACTGTAGAGTTTTATTTGCACTTCTCTAACATTATCCTCCCTCATATGTTACACTTTTTAAATTGCTTTATAAACTCTAAATCTACTTCTGGTACATTTCAGGAAGCCACAATTTGCCTTATTTACAAGGATGGCAAAGACCCCCTACTTTCTAAAAATGACAGACCTATTTTGCTAGTAAACACAGATTACAAGACTTTTGCAATAACAATAATCAAGGAGCAAAATAACAATAATAACAACAAGAAGAGTACAGGTATTTCATCCTCAGAAATAACGTCCCCAATCTGTGATCATTTGAGCAGAACCTCAACAAGATTCCTCATTGTCAGAATAATACAAGGACCGAGTGGTAGAAGCGAGCGTTGATAGGAAGTAGTGTAGGGTCCCCAATTCTTGTCAGGTGTAGAATTTACCAGGCAATGGTAGGCGATAGAGCGTCATAATCAGCGGTATAAAGCTAAGCCTAGCCCTAATACCCCGGTGGCAGCATAATCAAGGATTTGTGTGTTTGTTCTGCTGATGAAGAAAGTAGGGTGGGGCACTCACAATAGTTCCAGGGCTCCGTGTATAAAAATATCGTTGCCAGGTGTAGCAATATAATAAAAAGGGGATATGTGAGTCATGTAGCAAGTATAGGCTCGCACACATTGGGGGTTAGTAACATATTGGAAAAACAGAGAGGGAGAACATGCTTGTAATATGGGAGAAAAGAAATATAGAGAGGATGAGAAAAATGTGTAGGCAAGAAAGACGGGGTATAGAGAAAGGAGATAGAGAGAGAGTAGGGAAAAGGAGGAGGAGGGGAAAGGGAGATAGAATATGGAATAGTATCCAAGAAAGAAGGCTAGAGAAAGAGAGGAGGGGAGGTGGGCAGGAAGGGAGAGCAAGTAGTCGAGTACGGCCGGCAGAGAGGGTTGGGGTAGAGGGAGATGGGGGGGAGGGCAAAGAGAATGAACATAAGGGAAGGAAAAGGGGGGAAGAGATTAGGCATTTGCTAGTCGAAGAAAGAATTGATTCTATAATAACTAAATTCTTATGAAATAATAAAAAGGCAAGAGTTTCTCTGTCTCTTTTACAAAAGCAAAACTAGAAGGAGGAATTAACTTCCCAGATATTAATTACTACCATAAAGCTTTCGACCTATGCCAGGCATACTTTTGGATCTCAAATTCATCTTCACCCTTCTCCCCCTTGTGGCTAGATGTAGAGAAAGCTCTCCTTTATCCCTTTACTCCAAAAGAGGTACTCTCTTTTTCCTCTAAAACAGCTCTCTTTCTTTCCCCACTCTTTCAACATATTGTTTCCCTGGTCAAAACGACATTCACTCCCAGGGTAGTCACACCTACTATATTCTTTAAATTGCCCATATAAAATAATAAACTTATTAAGATCACTAACAGACCTTTTTTTTGGAATTCCTGGAAAAACAAGGGTATTATGTGGACTGTGCAACTATTTAATAATGATGCATGCTCCTTTCTCCTTCCCCCATTTTAGGCATATTTTCCATTATCCTCAGTCTTTCCAAGCTTGTTTGTCTTCACTAATCAATGCTGTTTTGATGCCTATTTTTCTTTACAACATACTCCTATTACGTTTTACAACATACTCCCATTACTAGTCCTAATTTATTTGTCTTAACTGAAGGCCAGATGTACGTACCTTTTTTCTCGTCGCAAACGGCCCAATTCACAGAATCGGGCCATTTGCGACAAGAAAAAATCATTTTGGAATGTGCAGTCCCATTTTTGCGATTCGGTAATCTATTTACCGAATCGCAAAAAGGGTGTGCGAGTCGCAGCTAGGAAGGGGCGTTCCCTTCCTAAATGCGACTCACAGTGCGGTGTAGGATTGTTTTGTGACCGTGAATGTGGTCACAAAACAGTCACAGTTAGCACCAATTTTTAACTGATGCTAACCCATTCGCAAATGGGAAGGTGTCCCCACGAGACCCCTTCCCCTTTGTGAATGGTAGCAAAACTATTGTTCAGAGCAGACAGCGGTCCCACGGGTCATTGCCTGCTCTGAAAAAATGAAAAGAAAACTTTAAATTTTTTGTTTTTAAATGCATCCCATTTTTCCTTTAAGGAAAACCGGCTGCATTTAAAAAAAAACACTACTTTATTTAAAAGCAGTCACAGACAAGGTGGTCTGCTGTCCCCAGCAGGCCACCATCCCTGTGAGTGCGGCCATTCCCAATGGGGACGCAAATTGCAACCTACCTCATGAATATGAAAGAGGTAGGTCATTTGCGACCCCATTGGGAATTACAAACAGTGTGAAGTACACTGTTGTACATGCGGTTTTGCAAGTCGCAAAACTTGGGGTCGTACATCTGGCCCTAAGTCCTTACAGTTTCCCCTAGAGCTTCTTCTATGCATAACATTATCTCACCTCCAGATAACTCCTAAAACTATTCAAATTGAACTGCTGTGGAAACATGGCCTTGGTGTGAATTATCAGACTACTTTTTGAAACAAGATTTGATCGCGCATATATAAAATTTCTAGGACAGCTAGCATTACTCAATCTATGTTTTTCCTCTACCGTAGACTTTATTTTACCCTTACACTATGCACCAAATTACACTCAAAATTTCATACAACTGTTGGTCTTGTGACTTTACCAATATGGACATTATTCACATGCTATTTATGTGCCATAACACACTCTCTTTGTGCCATAAAGCTTGGTCACAGATTAGGAAAGACTTGAACATACAACATCCTTTTAATATCCTCTACATTATTCTGGGTACTTTATCTAATCAATGTTTTCCTTCTTTCCCTGATTGCAAATTATTGGACATTATACTGGTGATAGCCTTTCAACAAATTACTTTTAACTGGAAAGTTCATCTTAATTAACGCATAAGACTTGGTGGAACAATATTTGTTTGCATCATAAATTAGATAATAATAAATGATCCACCTCTCAAAATGCTCAATTGTTATGGTTACAGTTAAACTCATTCCTTGAACATACTACCGAAGATTTATAATCTACTAAATATATCTTGTTGGAAAAGTCCCATTCCCAATAAATGCAATATTTCTTTTTTTCTACTTTTTACAGGTTATTCTTTCTTATTATTATTATCCTGTATTTCGTATCATATATGAGGGCATTGCTTTTCTATATATAAGTGATAATTTATATATTTACCTATTTGCTATCTCCTTTCCCCCAATGGCCCCCTTCTTTTCTTTCTAAAAATCATAAAGACGTTTGTTATTTGATATAATGTTATTTACATGTGCATTAGATTTACACTTTAATATACCCTTTTATTGTCTTGTCATATGATATATAAATAAAGTCTTTTAAACACAAAAATTCATATTTTGTTTCCTAATGCTCGAGTGTATAGTTCATTTATGAAAAAGGATTTGAGTTTCCACTGAAGTTTCTCCGTCTTGCCTAATGAGATTAAGCATTACCAGAAATACATCTTAAACAAACATTGCTCAGTGGGTTGTGCGTTGGTTGCAGCCCACTTGGTATTCTGATTCAGGTTGGCACCTTGACTGAGTCCTTAGTGCTCGGGGGGTTTTAAAACAAAAAAACTTATTCTAGAAAAGCTCTGGAAATATATCATTACACACAATGGCACAATGTCACCAGACCAGGTCATAACATATGATTACATACCTCGACTTGAAAAAACATACCAGACAATAGCATTTCACATGATAACATTACACTGCATCCCAAACCATACCATATCATACCAGGGCATTCAAACTCAGCATGAGACACACAGTACTGTACCATAACAATCAAGTCAATGCCCTTGTCACATGAAAAAACAAGCAAGCTCCCAGGAATGAAGATGCTCCTTTCTGCCCAAGAGAGTAGAAAACTATTTATATAATCTCGCAGAGCAATCCTGAGGAAGTAAGTTTATGATTCATGACACTTTGTGAGAGAAAGACACTAGGAATTCTTAGCAATCCTAGTGCATATAGGAGATTGATATGCCTAAAATAAACACTGCACGTTATATACATATATAAGCAAAAAGCACAGTCATAGAATTGGCAAAAAACAGGGCATATTGTTACACAATACTGAATATAAATGTAATAAAAACAAGCAGTATTTATGATACAATAAATGATCATGGGCTTTACAGGTGGTGGCAGTTGCATAATATAGTGGGCACCTATACAAACAATGTGTAACAAAGTCACCCTCTCCCCTTCGGAACACAATACCAGGGAAAACCTAACATCCAGCACAACACTGTCCTTACTGTATTGGTCATTGTCTGCCCACACCCCTTCCCAAAATTACCATCTTTGGCAAAACCACAATTGCAGACACACTTCTGCAAACAAAAGTCCCAAGAAACCAAGTAAAATCTGAGTAACATAGCACCAACCCCAAACCCATTTTAAGAAAGATGCAATACATGACAACCAGTGCCAACGCCTATCCATTTGAAGAGCTGCAAAGTCATGCTGTGGCCAACACCACCACACCTCTGCTGATCCAAATGTTCTTTGTTTTTATTTGCAGTTTTACAAAGCTCAAACTTGACCCAAAGGTACGGGAGCTTGTTACATGAGCACCAGTCACATTACACAAGAACACATTCATTTTTTGTAGGCACAGGGAAGATTAAGTGATTTGGCCAGAATCACAGGATGTTGTGCCAACGCTGAGACTCAAACCTGTTTCCCAGCTCCACAATCGGCAGCTCTGACCATTAAGTCCTCTCTCAACGAATGTTGCCCCCCTCTATTACCACTGAAATCAGTGGTCAACACAGATAAAACAGGAGGAATAAGATAAAGCAACACACTCACCTCTGACTAAGTCAGGTAGTGGAATCTATGTATCAAAATCCTGGGAGCAGAATCTCCATTAAGCATGAGTGAGTTGGTAATGCTAATAAGCAAGAAGGCACTGGGATTACTAATTAGCATACATTTGTGGTATTTCAGATGGGCATAAATGTATTAGGATCACCATGGAGCATGAATATTTTTGGATCTCATAACATGAATATGCTAGAATCTCTAATGATTAGAATTGTCTTTGGTTCACCAGTGAGACTGAATATATAGGGATTTTTGGTGGTAGTCTGCAATAACAAATAGGAAATATGATCACACTTTAATATCATAGCCAAAATATTGAGGACAATAATATTGAAAGATAATTATATGTAGGGAAGTATGGATTTACTATTCTTAACTCCACATCTACGTCGCTTGAAAATATATACATATCAAGTTACAAATATGTGGACTCAGGTACTGAATATCTATCCAAACATATCTGACAATGTATTTGTTCTTGATATTTTGCCTGTGATATTGAGGATTAATGATATTCCCTACTCAATATTCAGGACCCGGGCTGGATCCCTAATGAGTTTGAAGTTGCTGGAATTATTAATGAGTATTAAAGGAATAGGATCTCCAAAGAACATTAATCCACTGGTCTCTCATAGATCTGAATGTTTTTGGATCTCGGATAAGAATGACAGTGCTGCAAGTTTGCCATATCATGTCATGAAAGGGTCAGTGATAAGAGATGAGCCGACATCCAGCTGGAGTTGGTGCCATCACCGTTCTGTCAAAAAAGCTGCAATTTAGATATTCTGCCTACTGCAGATACACTGCCATTGGGTTTGGCCTACTTTCACCCATGAATAACAGTACTTTCATATAGCACTTAATACTTGCATTTAGTCTGTTTCTAACTTCTCGCTATTCTGTAAAGTAAGGGGTCATAGCCACTGAGAAATAACTAGATTCGCCCAGGGCCAAAAAACTTGAACAATTGGGAGTTAGAATTTAGGTCTCCTGGTTCCAGTCCACAGCTGACAGATTCGCCACCAGACCTACCTCCTCATGGGACAGAATCTCATCCCGAAGGCCCCTTAGCACTGCAGACGCCAGCCTGGCCTATAAACATGTCACTGTCACCAGCCTAGCAGTTATTATATTCCCCCGTCACCCTCTCTGATGGCAGTGTAAAGCAAAGCGCCCGCCCCTGTCCTGTTTCAAACAATATCAGATTAAATCGAAAGAGACAGAAGCCGCTGCCTTGCTCTTTAAGCGGTGCCAAGGAAAATGAATAATTGAGCACATTTCTGGCAAGGAATTTACAGTGAGGCATTCAAGTTAGGAGCTGCTAAGACCTCTTTAAAATTACATCTCTCTGCGACCTTTACATAAAATTAATTTCGAAATTTTCCGCTTACTGTTTCTGGAAGCATATATTGTCAAGGTAGCAAAGCTCCCATGCCTGGCTGGGTGGGCGTCTTCGGTTCACTCGATATTCACTTGTATTCGATGATTGTTCTGCCCAGCACTGTTTTATTGTGGTCACAGACCTGGGTTTGCCACGGTTTGGGGAATGTGACGCCACTTCAGTGAAATCTTTCTAAAAAGTAGAATATGGCTTTCACCTGTTGCAGAGGCATCATTTCACCAAAATTGCTGGAGTGGAAGCATTATTGCATTCCCTTTTCTACTAAGGATAGGATGGATGTGGTTGCGAAGCCAGTAGAACACGTCGTAGCAAGAGCACATTTGTATTACTGTTTTTTTTTTTATGTGCAATATGACAAAATCAATGACTAGCATACAGAGGCCTAGTTTGGTCTGTAAGGTTGGAGGGGTCTGAGCTTTAGAATTCCCAACAATCACACTGGCCCTTAATGTTGAAATATGTTACACAAGAGAGGCTTTTGGGCAGCAGAAAGAGAGGGGAATGCAAATTTCGTATGGGTACTAATTGAGAGAAAGCAAATTATTCTGTGAAATAACCAACATTTTTAAAGTATTCCCAAACAGACTGAGGGAGAGAGTGTGTGTGTGTTTTTGTTTGTGTGTGAAAGTTCCTGGTGAAATCCGACTGTTTCTAATTAAAACTTAAAAAAATCATATCCCTGGTTTTTGTCATTTTGGCTATCATTTTTTAGTAAATGTTTTTCTATTTTGCTTATTAATTTTGGGATTTTTTATTGATTTGCATTTTGACTTTATTACTGTTTGAGTACTGAGTAAATATTTTACACATTGCCTCTAAGTTAAACCTGTATGCTCTGCTCCATAGCTAGTAGGGACTGAGCCTAAGTTGATCAAGTGACTTTAGTGGTTGACCTTTGCAAGGATTGTGATTATTATTTGAGCTGGGTCCTAAACGTCCTCAACTAATAACCCAATTTCTTATTGTGAGCCAGTAATCTTACAATGGCTCTTAGGTGGTCATTCCAACCTCGGCGGTAAAAGGCGCTTACCGCCAGACAGAAGACCGCCATAACACCGCCGCGGTCGCGGTAAACCGCCACGGTCATTCTGACCCACACTAGGCAAACTGCCAAAATACAGACATCCACAAAAGTCCGCCACACCAAAGGTCAGCGATAAACTGGCGATGACCAAACCTCCATCGTCACGCCAACAGAAATACGCCCATGCCATTACGACACACAAATCCACGCGGCGGTCTTTCAACCGCGGTATTCTATTGGCGGTACACACCGCCGCGGTCGAAATACACATACACCTACAAAACACTACCACATTGGACAATTCGAAATACACAAACTTGATACACATACCCAATACAATATAATACACACACCCACATCACCCACAAACCCCTACGGCCAAAAATTTTGAACGAAGACCAGAGAGAGACACCACAGTCAACTACCAAGCATCCACAGGCACACAATACCAATACCCACAGAACTTCCATGCACCTCACACAACACACCACTAAATAGCACCCCACCTATCACTACACACTCCACCCCACACATCATCCACACCACCCCATGGCACCTCAAAGACACCCCAGGTTCTCAGATGCTGAACTCAGGGTCATGGTGGAGGAAATCCTACGAGTAGAGCCCCAGCTGTTCGGGACACAGGTGCAGCACACCACCATTGCCAGGAAGATGGAGCTATGGAGCAGAATAGTGGACAGGGTCAACGCTGTGGGACAGCACCCAAGAAATCGGGATGACATCAGGAAGAGGTGGAACGACCTACGGGGGAAGGTGCGTTCCATGGTATCAAGGCACAACATCGCGGTACAGCGGACTGGCGGTGGACCCCCACCTCCTCCCCCCGAATTTACAACATGGGAGGAGCAAGTCTTGAACATCCTGCATCCTGAGGGCCTCGCTGGAGTATCTGGAGGAATGGACTCTGGTAAGTCTCATCTTCACTACTTCATCCCCCCTACCCCACCTGCATGCCAACTCATACCCCCACCCTCACCCCCTTCACAACTACCCCTTGCATATGTCTCACCATCACAACCCACCCATCCCAAAACTTAGCCCTGCATGCGGCCCCAAAGCATGGACACCCATCACCAAAGCATGCCCAATGCACATACCAATCACCCCCCCCCCCAAAACACCGTCACAACAGCCCCCACAAAGGAATGCCAGCACTGGGGTACACGGGCACCCACCCATTGCACGCCATTGGCACACACAGAAGCAATAAACATACTTTTATACCCCTGCAGGACACGAACGCCAGGTCACCGCGCAGGGGGTCCACAAATGTCCCCTCCACCCCCAGAAGAGGCCCACAGTGATGACAGCAGCTCTGTCTCCCTGGATCTAGATGACCAGCCCGGTCCATCGGGGACCTCAGGACAGTCGGTTCCCCTCAGACAGGCACAGGCCACAGCAGACCTTCCCCCCTCTGGGAACACCAGCACAGCACCCACCCAGCGGGCCCATACCTCTGTCCCCAGGACACATCAATCAGCAGTGTGTCCACCACTACAGGGAACCCAGGCTAACCCACCACCCCAACAACAACAGGGACCTGGGGGCAGTGGTAGTGGGCACACGGTCCAGGGGACGGAGGCCCAAGGAAACAGGGGAACTGGGAGGGCAGCTGTGCGACAGGGGGGGGACAGGCCAAGGGAACCCACTCTCCACGAGGCCCTCTCCTCCATCATGGGAGCATACCACCACTCCCAGGAGACGATGGCGACGGTCCTGGCCAGGTTTCTGGAAATCCAGCTTCTGCAGGAACAACAGTATATGGGGTTCAGGGAGGAACTGAGAAACATCAGTACCGCCATGGGTACCATTGTAGTGGCCCTGAATGAGTTAATCTCCACATTGCGGACCACTGTGGCACCTCAAAGGGCCCCTGACACTAGCATGGTCCAAGAACTGGCTACCACCTCCGCCGGCGCTAGTGGACAGGAGGCCCCGACAGAAGACCAACAGGCCACCAGAACCCCACCCCCTGCAGAAGGAGAACCACCCCGCAAGCGGGCCCTGAGATCCAGGAAGAAGACAGAGTAACATGTCAAGACCCCCGCCAGCAAAGGATACCACCCTGATTGTCATCCCACTGTCCCACATTGTCACCCTGTCCAACCTTAAACTGCCCCTGCTCCACTTCCCACAGGCATTTGGACAATGCACCTGTGAACCTGATAGTCTGGACTCTGCCATGGACAATCCTCCACCATCACCCCTCACCGATTTGCAACCACCCATCCAAATTAGAGAACTTGAATAAACACACTTATTGCACATAAACAATCTGGAGTCTGTCTGTGATTTTAACAAATGTATTAGACATGACAGTGCCAAAATTGTTATTCACATTGTGATGCCAACAAACCGCTGTCACACAGCTGTAGTCCATGGGGAAACAAAGCAGATGTCACGCAGTGGGGCCCACAGCTCTGCAAACGGAAGGGAAAGTCACAACACAGTTACCATACACTGGGGGAAAAAGTCAGACAGTAGAGCGGTAGGAGTCTTTAAGTAAATGTAATATGCCGGTGTCTACTCTTACCTGTGTGTCACTGAAAGTATTGCTCTATTACTGTGTTCCGGTTGTCTATGTCGTCCTCTTCGGCTTCCTCTTCTTCACTCTCCACAGGCTCCACAGCTGCTACAACACCACCATCTGGACCATCCTCCTGCAGAAAAGGCACCTGGCGGCGCAAAGCCAGGTTGTGAAGCATACAGCAGGCCACGATGATCTGGCACACCTTCTTTGGTGAGTACATTAGGGATCCACCTGTCATATGGAGGCACCTGAACCTGGCCTTCAGGAGGCCGAAGGTGCGTTCGATCACCCTCCTAGTCCGCCCATGGGCCTCATTGTAGCGTTCCTCTGCCCTGGTCCTGGGATTCCTCACTGGGGTCAATAGCCAGGAAAGGTTGGGGTAACCAGAGTCCCCTAATAACCACACCCGGTGCCTCTGGAGTTGACCCATCACATACGGGATGCTGCTATTGTGCAGGATGTAGGCGTCATGCACAGAGCCAGGGAACTTGGCATTAACATGGGAGATGTACTGGTCTGCCAAACAGACCATCTGTACATCATCGAATGATAACTTTTCCTGTTCCTGTTCCTGTACACCTGTTCACTTTCTCTGGGGGGGACCAAAGCCACATGGGTCCCATCAATGGCACCTATGATGTTGGGGATATGTCCAAGGGCATAGAAGTCACCCTTCACTGTTGGCAAATCCCCCACCTCAGGGAAAACGATGTAGCTCCGCATGTGTTTGAGCAGGGTAGACAACACTCTGGACAACACCTTGGAAAACATAGGTTGAGACATCCCTGATGATATGGCCACTGTTGTTTGAAATGACCCACTTGCTAAGAAATGGAGTACTGACAGCACCTGCACTAGAGGGGGGATCCCTGTGGGTTGGCGGATGGGTGACCTCAGGTCTGCCTCCAGCTGGGCACACAGTTCATGTATAGTGGCTCGGTCAAGCCTGTATGTCAGAATGACATGTCATTCCTCCATTGTCGACAGGTCCACCAGCGGTCTGTACACGGCAAGATTCCTCCATCTCCTCGCATTGCCAAGCGGACAGTGCCTAGGAAGGACAACAGCGAGCACAGAGTCAATCAACCCACAGGTACGTTCCCACAGCTTGCACACAACACGATTCACTATGCATTGAATGGTGTGTATGAGTGTTGAGGAAAGGCCTAGGTATGTGTGACGCAGTAGAAATTAAGCCATGTGGGCCCTTGAAATGGCGGCTGCCTGACCTGTGAAGTATGACAATGGGATGTGAGGTCAATGCGCTGGCGTGGCACACCGTGGCGGTAGGCGGTCGAAGACCGCGGCGCAAAGCTGCATTGGTTTACATTGAAACCTATGGGTTTCAGGAGCCAATGACGATGTGTGCCGGCGGCCGCGGTACGCACCGCCGCGGGCGTGACCGCCATTTTCTATCAGCTTAATCACTCGATACCTGATCTTCCACAGGAGAGGACCTACACTGCAAGTGCTGCTGTGACCTCGGTCTGGAAGAGACAATGGCTGCTGCGACTGGGGAAAGGGCCCCTGCCTTCACTTCTGAAGAATTGGAGAAACTCGTGGATGGGGTCCTCCCTCAGTATACGCTACTCTACGGTCCTCCAGACCAACAGGTAAGTACACTGGGAGCATGCTTTGTGGGCAATGCCTGGGTTGAGTCGGGTGGATGAAAGATGGTGGGGAGGGGAGCGATTGAGTCATGCATCAGACGACAGATGAGAGCATGTGCCACATGGCAAGGGTGGGGATGGGGGGCCACTCACATCGAGCATGCAGAAGGTGATGACAATTTTTCTCTCCCTGTACATGTCACATAGGTCAGCGCCCACCAGAAAATCGCGATTTGGCGTGCCATCGCCAAGGACGTCCGGACCCTGGGGGTCCACAACAGACGGGGCACCCACTGCCGGAAGAGGTGGGAGGACATCCTCCACAGGAGCAGGAAGACGGCGGAGGCTCTGCTGTGGATGGCATCCCAACGTAGGAGGGGTGCCAGTCGTCAATTGACCCCCCTGATGTCCCGGATCCTGGCGGTGGCCTACCCCGTTTTGGATGGGCGCGTGAGGACATCACAGCAGACACAAGGGGGTGAGTACAGTCTCATTCTGGTGACTTTGCGCGCAGTGGAGGTGTCTGGGTGGGGGAGGAGGGCTGTGGGTCTCCCTTGGCCAGGGCGAATTCTGTAGGCTAGGCCCCTCCGTAAGGCATGGCCCTGTGCCCCCGCCCCCCACCTCTGTAGGGTGCCAAGTTCAGGTATCCATGGCCCTGTGTCATCTATGTGTGCAGTTGTCGTCGATAGGCTTGTAGGCCATGTCCCACGGATTGCGTAGTGGACCCCAAGTGCGCGGCGTAGTGCAGGGGGCTTCTGTGTCTGTCTTGTCCGCCAACGTTAGCGGTAATCCATGCACTCAACATGTCTTTATTTCCACCCCCCTTTTTTGTGGTCTTCCTGTTCATGTGTGCATCAGCATCATTAGGCGGAGGAAAAGTGGCATCGGAGCACGAGGGAGCTGCATCTCACATGGCCATGGCGGGCCATGCAACTGAGTCGGATTTCACTAGTGAGACGGAGGGCGAGGGGAGCTCCACAGCGGGGACTCGTGCTGATGTCAGTGGCAGCGACTCGTCCTCTGAAGGGAGCTCCCTTGTGGTGGCGGCAACATCCGTGCCCCCGCAACAACAGGTACAGCCGCCACCCAGCGCACCAGCAACGCCCTCCCAGCAGCCCCTCAGCCTTCGCCCCGTGCCCGCTCACCCAGGAAGGTGGGCATCTCCTTCGCCCCAGGCACCTCAGGCCCTGCCCCAGTCACCCCTGCTGGCCTCAGTGAGGAGGTCATTGACCTCCTGAGGACCATCATTGTTGGGCAGTCTACCCTTTTGAATGCCATCCAGGGTGTAGAAAGGGAGGTGCACCGGAGTAATGCATACCTGGAGGGCATTCATTCGGGTCAGGCTGCCCATCAGCGATCGTTCAGCGCTCTGGCCTCAGCACTGACGGCAGCAATTGTCCCTGTCTCTAGCCTCCCCCCTCCAACTTCCTCCACTCAGACCCAATCCCCAGTACCTCTGCCTATCCCAGACACACCATCAGACCAGTCTGCACACACCTCAACACCCAAGGGAAGCTCATCCAGACATAAGCACCACACATCACACAAGCATTCACACAAGCAACATCCACATGCAGACATACCAACAGCCACTGCCTCCACTGTGTCCCCCTCCTCCTCGTCTCCCTCCTCCCTCCCTGTGACGTCTCCACTCACACTTGCAAGCACAACATCTTCAGCCACTACGTCCATCACCAGCACATCCACCAGAACACTCCGCACACGTGCAGTCACCACCCCCACTACCATTTACACGTCCCCTGTGTCCTCTCCCAGTGTTTCTGTCACCCCCTCTTCCAAACCACACAAACGCAAGCAGCCACCCACCCAACAGCCATCCACCTCACGACAGCCTCCAGCCCAAGCACCTGTACCCAAAGACACCAGACTTCACACTCCTACAACCACATCCTCTTCCTCCACTCCCATACCCACTACACCTACCCGTCACTCTCTTTCCAAACTGCTTTTCCTTGCCAACCTTAACCTCTTTCCAACAACTCCCCCACCCCGTCCATCTCATAAGACTGCAATCAGCACCTCAGCCACCACCAAACCAGGACCTATCAGGACTGTTGTCCAAGGACTGTGGAGTCTCCCACCCTCAAGGGCAACAACTCCGGCGAGGAGCCAAGGCACGCCAGCCCACCCCCGGAAAAGCACCCAAAAGTTAGCAGTGCCCGGCGCGAGAGGCCACGGACACCAGGGACCAAAATCCCTACCCTGGCTCCATCTGGAAGTGGGGTGCCACCTGGCACACCGCCAAAGGTGTCAAAGGGCCACAGACGACCAGGGAAGGGTGGGAAGGGCAGCACGCCCGACAAGTCCGGCAGCAGGCCACCTGCCCAGGAGTGCCCCACTAGCCCCCTCCCAGGTGTGCAGGAGGACACCCAGAGGCCCGGTACGGCAGCCCAGGAGGGCCCCGCAAGCCAACGGACAGATGGGCAGGAAGGCCCTGCCAGCCAAATGCCAGGTGGCGGGTGACACCCATGCCTGGGCCGGAACCGCTGAACTGGGCCCTTTCAAACAAGCACCGCTGAACTGGGCCCTTTCAATCAAGCACCGCTAAACTGGGCCCTTTCAATCAAGCACCGCTGAACTGGGCCCTTTCAATCAAGCACCGCTGAACTGGGCACCGTAGTCTCAAGCACCGCTGAACAGGGCACCGCCGTCTCAAGCACCGCTGAACTGGGCACCGCCGTCTCAAGCACCGCTGAACTGGGCACCGCCGTCTCAAGCACCGCTCCGCTGGGCCCTTCATCTCAAGCACCGCTCCGCTGGGCCCTTCATCTCAAGCACCGCTCCGCTGGGCCCTTCATCTCAAGCACCGCTCCGCTGGGCACCGCCGTCTCAAGCACCACTCCGCTGGGCCCTTCATCTCAAGCACCGCTCCGCTGGGCCCTTCATCTCAAGCACCGCTCCGCTGGGCCCTTCATCTCAAGCACCGCTCCGCTGGGCCCTTCATCTCAAGCACCGCTCCGCTGGGCACCGCCGTCTCAAGAACCGCTGAACTGGGCCCTTCATCTCAAGCACTGCTCCGCTGGGCCCTTCATCTCAAGCACTGCTCCGCTGGGCCCTTCATCTCAAGCACTGCTCCGCTGGGCCCTTCATCTCAAGCACCGCTCCGCTGGGCCCTTCATCTCAAGCACCGCTCCGCTGGGCCCTTCATCTCAAGCACCACTCCGCTGGGCACCGCCGTCTCAAGCACCGCTCCGCTGGGCCCTTCATCTCAAGCACCGCTCCGCTGGGCCCTTCATCTCAAGCACCGCTCCGCTGGGCACCGCCGTCTCAAGAACCGCTGAACTGGGCCCTTCATCTCGAACACCGCTCCGCTGGGCCCTTCATCTCAAGCACCGCTCCGCTGGGCCCTTCATCTCAAGCACCGCTCCGCTGGGCACCGCCGTCTCAAGAAACGCTGAACTGGGCCCTTCATCTCAAGCACTGCTCCGCTGGGCCCTCCATCTCAAGCACCGCTCCGCTGGGCCCTTCATCTCAAGCACCGCTCCGCTGGGCCCTTCATCTCAAGCACCGCTCCGCTGGGCACCGCCATCTCAAGCACCGCTCCGCTGGGCCCTTCATCTCAAGCACCGCTCTGCTGGGCACCGCCGTCTCAAGAACCGCTGAACTGGGCCCTTCATCTCAAGCACCGCTGAACTGGGCCCTTCATCTCAAGCACCGCTGGCCCATTGGCGGAAGGGGCAGGCCCGCATCTGTGTCGGGCAGGGCTGCACGAAGCACTCTGGGCACTAGTCCCCCTCCAGTACCAGTGGAGACTGTTATCCACTTGAGAGACTGTGGCTTTGCACTCCCCAGGATTGAACAGTGGGCAACCCACCCACTGTAGAGACTTGAGAGACTGTGGCTTTGCACTCCCCAGGATGGGACAGTGGCCATGGAGGCCCCTCGTGGATCTGGCGTCGTGTACTCATGTGGCTGAGGTGCCCCCCCTTCCCTTCCCCCTAAGGTGCCTGTAGTTTTTCTATCTGATGCCCCTGCAGTGTTCTCTCCATTGGTGTCAGGTATCTTGTGTGGGCCTTGCCCACGTGATTTGGGCCCAGTGGTCCACGGACAATGACAGCTAGAATTATCGGACTTTTAATATTTATGTATATATTAGTTTTAAATGTGTGATATTTTTATAAGGCAATAATACAATATATTTGACTGTTTATGATCTATTCCTTTTGTCTTTGCATTCTTTCGGGGGGTTTTGGGAGTTGTAACAGTGATGTATTGCTATGCATTGATGTGTGTGTTGTAGTGGGTGGGGGTGGGGGTGTCGCGTATGTGTGTCCCCGTAATATTTTCTCCTCCCCCTCCCCTGTGTCGTAGGTGCAGTACTCACCGTTGTCTTCTGCGCCGGCGTTCGTGCTCCTGGTAGAGGAGCAGGAATACAATAGCTGGTAGGATATGTAATTCGGGTTCCATGCTGTCCAGATTCCTCGTGGGGTGTATGGAGGTGAGCGTTTTCGGTTTGAAATGTCTGTTTCTGCCGTGTTTTTATCGGCGGGGCTACCGCCCCGGAAAAGGTGGCGGATTGGTGGGTTGTGATAGGGTGGGCGGTACATTGTCTTCCGCCTGTCTGTTGGCGGTGACCGCCGCGCTGTTTGTTTGTCCCGCCATGGCGGTTGGAGTGTTAAAGTGGCGGTCTCTGTTGGCGGTTTCCGCCAGGGTCAGAATTCCATTTTTTTAACCGGCAGCCTGTTGGCGGGTTAGCCGCCGCTTTAACATCGACCGCCAGGGTTGGAATGATCCCCTTAGTTTGTTGCAAAATTGTTGGTTTACGGATGTGTACTTTGATTCACTTACAAGGGAATGAGAATAAAAATTTCACCTAGCGCTACCTATGATATCACGAAAAGTACCAACACACATACTTTGAACACAATAACAAGTAATGTGTGTTCCTCGTAGTTGTTGTAGAGTTCTGCTTTTAGAGTTGTGCTTTAGCCTCTCTGCGGCGCAACAGATGCTTTGGGAGTGGAAACACACTGCGCATGGATATGTGGAAAATGCTGCTTTATTTGGTAGCAAATTAGGCTCATAATGCACACATTCTTCTACTCTGCTGTATACTGTAACAATCCCTAAACAGCCCCATAACACGTAATAGATCCATTCCTACCAAGCGTAACAATTTTCCAATCCTGTGAATCCCCAAAACTGTTATTTTTAACATATGAGTTTTTAGCCAACATTTCACGAACTGTAGGCTTGTTTGTCCTCTAGCCTCTTCATCATTACCTACATCCACTTCACCTAATTATTTGTCCTGCCTGCCCCAGGACCAATCTTACTTTTTTATAGACATTTACTTCTCACCCGCCTCTGGTTTTCTCTTCTTTCCTTTACCAGCCCCCAAAGTATTGTTTCTTTGAGCCATCACTCAGTCAAAAGTACACCCTCCCACAAGGTGTTCATTTAGTCTCCCCCTTCCCCACACCCTCCCACAAGGTGTTCATTTAGTCTCCCCTACCCCAGTGACCATTCAGCATACAGTTCCCCAACGCCTCCTTTTTTCCAAGTAAATCCTGTTGCCTAGTAGGTACAGGTGAACCCCGTCATCATGGAATAAATCCTGTTGCCTAGTAGGGACAGATTAACTCTGTTTTGATGAAATAAATCCTGTTGCCCGTAGGGACAGGTGAACCTAGTCATGGTAGAATAACAGTGAACATCTGAACACAATATCCAAATGAATTACCACTCATATATCCCGCCTCTTAAAATGAAAATCTCCCTATTCACCTCGTTCCCTGCCTTGCTAATTGTTGCAGCCATTCTAGCTCACATCCAGACTCTCCTGGGCAGCAGCTTTGTCCAGAAAACGTTCATACGAGCCCGTCTGTCCCTCACTTCTGCCAAGTCCCTTTTTATCATCTCTATTAATTCCAGTCCTGTAGACTTGCAACAAGTTATTTTCACCCAAGATTATTGGCACCATATCCGACATGTGCCATTTCTCCCCCATTTCCCATAACATCGGCATCAATTGTCCCCATCATTTCCCTCCCGTGCCAACCCACCTCACTCACACTTCCTCAAATTGTAATCCCAGCTCTTGGCCATAGCACTGTCTGCTCACATGGTCTCTTGCCCATTCCATGATGGAGTGCAAACAGACTCAAATGTGCCTCTTCCTAAAGCACCAGACCATGCTGCCTATGGGTAGCCTCTAGCGTTCATTGTCCAATACTTAGTCTCACATAACCTCACACTTTGTAGCTTTCCAAATTTCCTAAACTCTACAATGTCTCTTCGGTAAATCCTAATCTGAGCCCTTCCATTGCTTCACTGCCTTGAATAAATATGTCCATTATTTGTGCTCCTCCAAATCTGCCTGCCTCAGACACAACCTCAACACACATCACTTACTTGTCCAGTACAATTCTTCCATTCAGATGCACAACCTAGCTGATTCCGATGCCCTGAATTGTTCAGGACTCCTCACAGGCTGTGCCAGACATATCTTCTTCACTCACACAACCATTTCCACTTTCCCTTTTCCTCTTTGATCCATTTTGCTCTTACGCACCCTCACACAGTCTGCATCACCCACCCTCTCATCTTCCCATAGTTAACCACAAAAGTGCCTTGCCCCTGTCACCTCAGACACTCTAAAGGCACTGAAAGCCATGACTGAAAACATTGACTTAAATAACCTTATTTTCCTTCTGATTGTATACCCAGATCTAGCTTGGGTAGTTACCCTCCTCAAAATGTTTGCAATTATTAGTTTCCATTCCCTGCATCCTTTTCCCTAGTCCAGCTTTCCCAGCTTGCCTTGTATGACTTGGACCTCAGGGCAATTCTGGTAATTTTCCATTGAATGGTCACTGGGTTTAACCCTGTTTCCACATTGCTCTTGAGAAAGTTCATCATGTCCCCGTTCTCCTTTTCTCTATGCCTCTCCTTCCACACCTCTATTTCACTCCTAACTCCAAAAATTGTGTCCATGCTGCTCTGTATGTTGTCCTTGTTGAATCAATAAACAACTTCTCTGCCAAATACATTTCAGTCCCATACCTATCCTCCATATTGAGTCTCTTTTCAGTCTGCCGCCGATATGGGGGGCAGCTAAAAAACCCAATTCAGAAGGGCTGTTCACTGTGGTTGCTGCACTGTTTACTATCAGATGCTCCTTTGGTGGATGGGCACAAAGTCACAGTACATGGCAGCTAAATCTGTCACAACATTTTGGTGACGTTTACATAAGTCAAAGGCTTTCCTTTCTATTGCACTGTTTGGGTCACAAAAGACCAGCTTACTTCTCCAGTTCTAAATACGTTAAGTGAAGTAATTGGGCATTTCTGGAGAAGGCTAAAAGTCAACAGTAATGTGAAGTTTCACAGCATTGGCTGGCGATATCATGAAGAAACAAGCATTGGCAAAGCCAATAGGTTGCCACTTTGGGCATGCTGTGCTGTACAGTGTCCCAGATTTTGTCTAGCATGGCTAATTAAAAAAAGACCTTTCACGTAATTATGTTGGCGTGCTCACTAAGCATGAGTGTGCTTTCAAAATAACATGCCCGTTTTTTAAGCAGGTGTGTGGAAACAACATGGGCAGAGGGATGCAGAAGCAGCACGACGCAAACTGGGGCATGGGGTGGAAGCAACATGAGTCTGTGGGTGGGAGAAGCAACACAGAGGACATGGGGGAATCATATGTGTGAGAGGGAGAGCAATGCAGAGGGCAGAGACAAAAGGAAAGTGACTAGAGAGAGCATTTGGAGCTGTAGGCGGTTAGAAGCAAACTGCTGCGAAAGCAACACAGGTAGCAGAGCAAAGGAGGGCAAGCTCATCATGAAGGGAGAGTGGAAGAAGCACACAGATGAGAGAGAGCAGGGTGGAGAGAGGAACGAAAGAATACTAAAGAGAGATCTGGAAAACGCATGCAGTCTTGGAGAGTGCTTCAACAAAAACGTGCTGCCTGAATAGTGAGCAGTCTAAGGACAGAGTAATGCATCCATGATCTAGGGAAGAGACAAACACAAGAAGAGAAAGCAAAGCCCACACACAGTAACAAATAAGAAGCAAGCAAATGTGAGACAACGAAGCCAGATAATGCTAAGCAATGAGCAGACTCTAGGCCCACTGTAAGCAAGCAGTATGTCTCACATCAGACAGCGTATGTGCTGGGCTGGTGTTTTGAAACTGGTCCATTGCTGTTGACCTCATTTGAGTGCCCATAGATTATTGAAAGCTTCATGGCCCATGTATTAAAATGACCCATTTGCTGTTAAAATATTTTGGTACCATGCAGGTTTTAGATTAGGTATGCAAAGGGAAATTCATAGGCCTATTCAGTGCAAAACACCTGTGTTGAATATTGTTTTCACCAGTGGATCAATAGAGGCATGACTATTGGACAGGTTCCTGAGGCTCTTGAGTTGGGGGAGGCTAAAGCTACCGACAGGGGTCTAATTGGGGTTAAACCTTTAATACTTTGCTCGACTGAGGTCGTAATGAGCAGAAGGTTTCTTAGGACATCCTCACAGTCCACCTGGTGATCTGGGCCTATTTCCCTTCCCTGCATAGTGGGACAAAGGGTTGTAAGGAAGCTATGACACTGGGTTGAGATTTCCAAGGAAAAGTGACAGTATTTGTTATTGTTTCAGGAAGGTACACTTGCTAAATTCATGCTTACAGGGCAGTCCAATTGCACTTCAGTAAATCATTGTTAGAGTACTTCCTGATTCATAGATTTTACTCCTCCATTTCTTTTGCCTCTCACTCAATCACCTTCCATGGTGTCTGGGGTAGAAGAACAACTAATCCTGTATTACTCCTCATAAGTGTGCTTTAAGGCTTTCATTTAGTTTTCGAGCAGTCAGGCAGGAATTTGTGACATTACCATGAATGCTATTACTGCGCATGCCTTTGACAGGCGTCCATTACCGCGCAATGCCTTTACTACACATTGCATTTACAACAAAATAGTAAGTATATATCTGGTAAGTGAAACCCATATATATATATGTATATTACCTACTGGCGGTCACCAGTACGTAGTTATAGTTAGGACCTAGTTTTCATAGGGAAAGTGATTTTTGAGTTGTTAAAATCTTTGGTGCCGTTTGACAAATCTTCACAATATTTTCCAAAAAAGTGCCCTTCTTTGTTTAATTCTGCATGGAAAGTTTTAAGGTGATTCATCAAGCAGAGACTGAGAAAAAGGGGGGGTTCTAAAACGTGTTTTCCCCAATACAATTTTCCATAGGGATTTTGAACATGACTACAGCCCGAACCGCTGAACAGAATTACACCAAATTTGTCAGAAAGCTACATTTTGGCCCCAAAAGTGTGTTTTTTGTATTTTGGTGTAACTCACTTCTGTAGTTTCTGAGTTATTAAAGGGAAAAAATATGGATATCTAGGGACACGGATCCTTTGTGGATCTACTTGTGGGGAATCCGTAGATCCCAGTGTAAAGCAAGGCTCTGATTGGCTGGCTGCAACCTTACAGGAACGTTGTGGACACCATTCTCTTTCTTGCTTGGGATGGTGGAGGCAAAAAAGGTGAAAAACACAGACGTGGTCAGGATACAGAGATTCTGACTGGCTCCCATAGGACACATGGAGGGGTCCCAGAGGGACCTCTCATAGGCAAAAAATTGCCCTTTTTATTTGTGGCCAAATCGTGGATCCACGGTTCCACTGCAGAGCTCAGCACAACACCTCAGTGTAAATCCGTGATGGATCTGTGGATCCAAAGCAGACTTAAAAAACATAAATACACCCATTTACACATGAAACCCATGCCATGAATGGCCAAAGGCCATGCACAGCATGAGGTTGGCTGTAGGCAAGGCCCTGCGGCCAACCCCCGTCGTACAAGGCCTAAAGCCATGCACGCAATGGTTGAATTAACAGGTGGTAATTATATATTACTGTATGTTGAAAAAACATAAAAATACACTGAGAAAACCAAAGGTTACAGGGACATTATATTGATATCAACATTTTACCCATACAAAACTATAGCACTTATATTTATACTTATAGTTATACTTATTTGAAGAAACTACAACTCATGTTGTTAAGTAACTTTAGGCCACAAGTTATAGTTTCTTAACATAATTATTATAACTATAAGTATCACTATAACTGCTGAACGTCAATGGTTTTATATGGGTAAAACATAATTCTAAATATAATGTCTCTGGAACCTTTAGTTTTCTCAGTGAATATATATATATATATATATATATAGATATATATATATAAATATATATATATATATATATATACCTCCAGTAGGATATATATATATATGTCCTGCTGGCGGTTGTCAATAGGTATAGCTAGGACCATTTTTTCCATAGACAGAGCATTTCTCATTTTGCCAATAACTTTGGCACCGTTTGACCATTCTCTACACAATTCTCAAAACATACTTCTGTCAGTTCAGCTACTGGGTTGAAAGTTTCATGATGATCTGTCAAGTGGGGGCTGAGAAACACGGGGGGTCCCAAAACACTTTTTTCCCATTCTTTGTCAATGGGACACAGCTACAGCCCAAACCGCTGAACAGAATTACACTAAATTTGGCAGAAAGGTAGCTCTTAGACCAGAAAGCACACTTGTCGTTATTTGATGTAAATCCACTTAGTAGTTTCAGAGTAATTAAAGGTTAAAAAATATAGATATCTAATCACATGGATAATCTGCGGATCCCATGGTCCCCGTACTAATATCCGATTGGCTGCCCACACTTGTTGGCAGTCATCTTGGGACACAAAAAAAGATCAAAATAAAAAAGGAACAGGAGCCAGGATAGGGTCACTCTGTGAGCTAAAAAGCATTTTTTTCAAAAATATTCTTGGAAAAAATTTGTGGATGGATCCGCAGATTTTTTAATTTTTTTTAAAAGGCAGTATCCTGCACTTTCCTTTTATTTTGCCCCGTGTGGGCCAGGTTCTGGGGTCATTGAGGGATTTGAAAAGGGGGGGGGGGTGCACAGGGCCCCGGGGACCACCACCTCCTTGGGGTAAAACAATAATTTGATATGGGAAAGGCCCATATGGCCTACCACAGAACCCCAGGGACCCCCATCTCCACTGGGCTAAAGATTAATTGACATGGGAGGCCCCCACAGCCACGGGGACCACCAGCCCCCCAGGGCAAAAGATTACATTAACACAGGGGCCCCGCAGCCCTCTTCACCCCCACTCCACCCCAGGGACTGTCACATCCCTAGGGCAATTAATTTCAAATTAAGGGTGGGAATATAGCACCCCCAAAGCCCTGGGGACCACCACCTCGCCAGGGCTGAAAAATGATAAGGAAGTGGATCCGTTGTGGACCACCGGTCCCAGGGATCACCACCTCCCTGGGAAAATAAATTAAGGTTGGAGGGGAGTCACGAGTTCCCCCATCATGGAGCCAATAATTGCCATGGGGACAGTCACACCCAGGGCCAGCTCCTGCTATGTTCTGGGTTACCCACTCTGAGACATAGCTGTTTGCTCTGACTTGGCGGGAGCTTCGACAGCTCCCTCCAAATCAGAGCAAACATTCTGGCCCCAGCAAGCAATAGATTTCAAACAGCTCTTGGTTGCTGGAAGCTGAGTTGTTCTCTTTTTCCCTACTCACAGACATGCAGGCGGGGAAACAGGAAACTATTGCTCGCACAGGCAAGAAGCTGCATCTTTAGCAGCTGCCTGTCTGTGACAACAATGCTGGATCCCACAGGAGGCGGGGATCTGGCAGGGACCACTGGAGCCTTCAGGCTCCCCCCCCAGTACCCAATGATGGTGACTTGGTGCACTGGGGGGGGCACCCAGGACAGATGGCCGGGCCGAGATAGGCCAGGGGAGGGGGGAGTCACGCAGCTCCCTCCTCCATTTATTGAAGGCTGGGTCCTAGAGGATGGGGTCCCTGGGGGCTGAGATTGTCCCGGGAATGAGGACTACATGATCACCCCCCCATGGGATGGTAGTGGGCCCCTAGGGGTGGGGTCCCCGGGCTGAAATCGGCCAGAGGAGGGGGGCCACACAGGTCCCTTCACCCACACTGGACATTTATCCAACGAGGTAGCACTTACTAACTAACCAGTAGAAACTGCTCCAGTTGGATAAACATTTTGTGCAAACTGTGGACTCTTGTTGAATAAATAAGTAGGTGAGCTTCCCTTCTGGCCATGATGCTCATTTCACATAAATTAAACCTCTACAGGAAGCACTTACAAATATAAACGTAGCAGGTGTCCCAGTTGAAGCTCCACTTCTGGAAAGGACAAATAATCCTAACTCTTGGGCATGGCAAAGGCAAAGCAAGTGTGCTTACGCAGCCATTGTATATTGAAAAACGATCTGAAAACCTTTGTGGAGGTGAATGATTCTTTTATCTATTGGAGCGCAAGTAGACACTCTCACACCCACTCTCACACCCACATAGACGTGTTCATACCCAGTCTCACACCCAAACAGATTCTCTCACAGCCACTCTCACACCCAGAGACACCCTCTCACACCTATTCTCACACCCAGAGAGACAGGAACTACGACCAACTCCCGATGCGCATGGCCATATGCTGTGCACAGCATGGGGTTAGGTGGTTAGGGGGCATGTAGTTGCATTACCGTATAGTAATGATAATTACTTTACATTAAAAAACATAGAAATTCACTGAAAAAAACAAAGGTTACAGGGACGTTATAGTTAGAAATAGAATTAAAAAAACTTTAGAAATTCACTTAATAAACCAAATGTTACAGGGAGGTTATAGTTAGGTTCTGAAATTACTTGCACAAAACCAGAGGAATTCAACAGTTATAGTTGTTGCAAGTAACTATAACTTGCGCCCTATGGTAACTATAAGTCGCTCCCCTGACATTAATGTTGTCACTGAGAAATTCACCTAACTATAAAGTTACTTTAATCTTTGGTTTTTTTCAGTAAATTTCGAGTTTTTTTTTTTTAAAGTAAATCAATAATTTTTTAGAGTATATGTTTTGGTAGAATGACTTTATAATATATGTTGTGTTCAGTCAATTTTTTTTTAATTTTTTTTTATTGTAACACAACAGGGTACAGTTCACAGTTTGCAAATTTTTTCTAACGTGTGTGAATATTAAACAAATACATATTCAATAGAAAGTGTTTATTTGCTCAATTATTGTAACTCTGATATTGACACATGTCATCTGTTTTTGAGGTTTTATTACTCTTGCAATAGCGTGACACTCACAAGATCGTAAAGTTATACATTTCATTACCATCTATTGTATATTGTTCTTTATCATGGTTTCAGTTATTATGTAATGGTAATCTATAATGTAGTAGTTGTTAGACCTTTCAGCTTTAGAGTATTCTTCCCCCAAACCTTTTTGCCTGCTTCCCTCCATTTTGTTTGGGTTTTTGCTCTGTTGGCCTTAGGACTCTGTGCATTTTACCACTGATAACTAGTGGTAAAGTGCATGTGATCACTCCCCTAAACATGGTTTGATTGACATATACGAGTGGCCTATTTAATTTACAAGTAAGTCCCTTGTAGTGTAGTATACCATATACCGAGAGCCTGCAAACTAAATACCACCAGTGAGCCTGCAGCACTTATTGTGTCACCCACTTAAGTAGCACCTTAAAACTTGCCCCAGGCCTGCCATTGCAGCCTGAAGGCATGTCAAGGCATGCCAAGGCATTTAAAACCCCTTGCCAAGCCTTAAACTCTCCTTTTATTACATATAAGTCACCCCTAAGGTAGGCCCTAAGTAGCCCACAGGGCAGGGTGCTGTCATTAAAAGGTAGGACATGTACTGTTTCATTTTACATGTCCTAGTAGTGAAAAATCCTCAAATGTATTTTCCCACTACTGAGAGGCCTACCCCTCCCACAGGGTAACATTGGGGATTCCTTATTAAAATTAATAGGTTGTAAATCCTAAACCAGAGGTGGTGGATATGTCATGTTTGGTACCTATGAACTTGTAATGATAAATCCCCTTTAATGGACTGCTCTCTTCTGTCAGACCTTTCTATCAGATGATGGGTATGCATAGTAGGACATGTGGAGAGAGACTGGCTTCTCCACTGAGACCGCTCTCTCAGATGACAGGTGTGCGTGGCAGTGAGTGGAAAGGGACTGTCCTTTCCTCTCAGACGTCTCGCTGAAATGATGGGTGTTCATATAAGGGTGTATACATGGACTGGCCTCTCCTGTCAGACCTCTCTCTTCGATGATGGGTGTGCATAGTAGGGTATGTGGAGAGAGACTGGACTCTCCACTGGGACCTGTGTCTTAAATGACGGGTGTGAGCTGTAGGGTGGGAGAAGAAAGACTGGCTTCTTTGCTGAGATCTCTTTCTTATATGACAGGTGTGCATAGTATGTTGTGTATAGTGACTGTCCTCCCTGCTAACACCCCTGGGTTGGACTCTTCCCAACCCTACTATGCTCATCCATTATCAGAGGATAATGGATGAGCATAGTAGGGTTGGGAAGAGAATGTACCATAATCACAATTCTTACCAAGCCGATGGACCTAAATAATAGACTTTGATTAACACCATCTCAATTAAGTCTACTTCCCACAGTAGCAAGTGTGCATATTACAGTGTATTCAAAGATCACCTACTGCTTTCTACTTTTCACAGTTCTGAGAGAGTCTTACGAGATGGTAACTTTTTTTAAAATAAGAATTAACCATCTGCTCATCACAGTACTTATCTCTTGCACACTTCCTCTAAAAAACAAGAACCAGAATACCCATTCCTACTAAGAGAATGAATTGTGAACTCATCTACTCCTTTTTCACTATTCACAATCTCGCAAAAGTCCTGCAAGATCATAAAAATTACTTAAAAACAATACACACTTATTATCTTCACAGTAGCTACCCCTTAGAGACCTCCTCTCTAAATCTAGGGAACAGCATGCCTCTCAACTGACCCCTTATTTAGCTTTTTTACTTCATTTTCACAACACATCCAGTTTTTCACAATAAACAGTAATGGTGGCCATTTCATTTCTAACATTCTGCCAGCCAGCCAATCAGAGACTTTGCTCTCACAGGACTCGTGGAGCCTCTTGCTCCCACAAGAGTGTGAAGACTCACAGGAAAACAGGCCACTCCACCAATCACAGTGCCCCATTTTTGATTTTGTGCTCTTGCAAGCCTATCTGCCAAAATATACAATTATGTTTTAAACTACTGAACGGATTACACTGTATCATAAAAAGTATAAGCTGCGGACCAAGATGTTAAAATGCAGATAGAAATGCAAATGCACTCATGTAGGTCTGCTATGCTGTGCAAAAAGGCACTAAAAATGCAATGGACTCCTATTTGTATTTGACAACTTCAGAGGTAGTTTCTCATCTAAGTGCAATTGTAATTTAGAATCAGCTGTGGCTCATGGGAATAACACCTGCACTATCCAGTGTAGTCTCATCAGTCCAAGTTGTCAGGTTAACTTCATTGAGTTTTGTGAGAGTAAGTTATTTTCTTAAATAAGTTACTGGCTGAGGAATTCATGTTTTTCCTATGCCTGGACCCAACATGTTGAATCAATCCAAGCCTATTTTCTGCACTACCACCAGGAATGTCAGAAGCTTTGTGGGCCTAAATTAACATTTCATGCAGGGTCGCAGTGAAAATAAGCACCTATTTCTAAGTTAAAGAAAGAATCCTCCAAACTTGGAAACAAAAAACACAGTAGCTCCTGCATCTGGTGCCATCTTTTTGTTTTGCCATGTTGGTTGCCTTGACATTAAAAGACAGTGCAGGCTGGCTTCAAAATCTTTAAATACATTTTGCAGCTCCAGTGTGGGGCCCTGAAACAACTTGGGCTGGGGGCATAATACCCCATCTGCGCCCCCACTTCAGACATTTCTAACTACTATGACTCATTAGGCCCACCTTGGGCTCTCTATACTGGAAAACCTAGTGATTTTAAACAAAGCACAGCCAAAAAGGTTGGTGGGACATTAGGCCTGGTGCTGACTGTGGATCTCTCACCCTTCCTTGCTCTAAGGTGACCAGAAAGTTAAAGCCAAAAACCGGGAAATTTTTAAAAAATAGAAGAAGGACTACAAGTTTACTTCAACGGAGCGCACCGAATGACAGTGCTCGTCAGCACAGAATTACAGAAGAGCGACTAAGAACATAAATAAAATGCAATTTTTAAAGCCAGTGTATTGCCTGTTAATGAAATTGCGTTCTTACAACACTTGCTAAGTATCTCTGTTTTGGAAAATAAAAAAACATCAAATCCCGCTGTTTTCAGGAGACCCTCTTTAAAAACCGTGACATGAGGTAAATTTCCTGAAATCTGCCCGGACAGGTGGTGAAAAACTGGCACTGTTCTGGCAAACCTGGGATGCCTGGTCATCCTACCCTGCTCTCCCAACACTTTGGCCTAAAGCAGGGGACAGGAGGGAGGCACACAGGGAGTGGGGAACTCCCTCAAGACACTTCCACCCTTTACATCACGTGAGACAAGGCCCGCCGGCCAGCAGAAGAAGAAAGCGCAGGACATGAAGTGCACATCATTGTGGATCCTGGTGGGATGTGTCTGGCCTGGCAGGGAAGAGGAAATTAAGATACTCCGGCCCAAATTTATGAATGGTAGCATTGCTTTAGCACCATTTATTTTGGGGCTAAAACGGTGCTAACCTAAATCCATATTTATATTTTGACGCTAGACGAGCCTAGCGTCAAAATATTGGAGTTAGCGCCATGTTTAGGATGCGCGAAACTACCTTGCGTCAGTGAGATGCAAGGTAGGCGTTTCCGTCCTAAACATGACGCTAACCCCCTAGCGCCACATTTACCTCCAGGCGCAGGACGGAACGCAAGGAGGTGGCGGGCCTTAATAATGGTGCTAAGCCAGCTTAGCGCCATTATTTAACGCCTGGGTCAGACCAGGCGTTAGGGCACAGGTAGGCCCATTTCCATGGCTAAACACCATGGAATGGGCACAGAGATGCCCACCCCAAACCCCAGCGACACCACCACCCACACCACAGGGATACTACAGGAGGAGGAAGCCCATCCCAGGTAAGTTGCAGGTAAGTGTTTGTGTATGTGTGTGTTGTGCTATTGGGGGCTCCTTACATGGGGCCCCCTGCCTGGCACTGGGTATTTTGGGCTTCCCCTGTGGTGACCATTGGGATGGTGCGCATGAGTCCTGTCTGTACCTAGACAGGAGTCATTATTTGGCTGCTTGTGCGTCAGAAAATGGCGCTAGGCTGATTAAAGGCAGAATTTTTGCCGCTAACCAGCCTAATGTCATTTCTCACCCACTAGCGCCATTCCCCCTAACGCCACCCCACCGGCTAGCATCTTCTTTTTTTAAACGCTAGTCATTCCTTAGCACCATTGTGCGTCATTACTTAAATATGGCGCAAAGCTGGTGCTATGGAATGGTGTTAGCTTGCGCTAAATAAAATGACGCACAACTGCGTTAGCGCAGTTGTACGCCATTTTTCATAAATATGGGCCTCTGTACTAGCACAGTTACTTACGTTTGTCCTAGCTAAGTTAGTGCAGGTGGACAAGAGTTGGTGATCCTTACATATCAGACCGAAGTGAATGTTTGGCTGGATTTGGTGCAATATAGTTCATTCAACCAGCATTCCTTTCATCAACACCAATCTGGTGGGAGGGGGATAAAAAAGGGTCTTGCTGGGCTTTCAACAAAAAGTGTGTACACGACTTGCAGGTTCCGGTAAGTTTAAGCTCATATATTCCTTTTTGTGAACTCCATTTCCACCTTGACTCTAAGGGCCTGATTATAACCTTGGCGGACGGCGGAGGCCGTCCGCCAAGGTTCCGCCGCCAAATGACCGCACCGCGGTCACAAGACCGCGGCGGCCATTCTAACATTTCCTCTGGGCCGGCGGGCGCTCTCCAAAAGAGCGCCCGCCGGCCCAGAGGAAATGCCCCTGCCACGAGGACGCCGGCTCAGAATTGAGCCGGCGTAGTTGCAGGGGTGCGACGGGTGCAGTTTGCACCCGTCGCGTATTTCAGTGTCTGCATGGCAGACACTGAAATACTTTGCGGGGCCCTCTTACGGGGGCCCCTGCCGTGCCCATGCCATTGGCATGGGCACGGCAGGGGCCCCCAGGGGCCCCGCGGCACCCCCTACCGCCATCCTGTTCATGGCGGGTTTCCCGCCATGAACAGGATGGCGGTAGGGGCTGTCAGAATCCTCATGGCGGCGGAGCGCGCTCCGCCGCCATGAAGGATTCCCCCGAGCAGCGGTAAGTCGGCGGGAGCCCGCCGACTTGCCGCTTCTGACCGCGGCTGAACCGCCGCGGTCAGAATGCTCGTGGGAGCACCGCCAGCCTGTTGGCGGTGCTCCCGTGGTCGGTGGCCCTGGCGGCCACCGGCCGCCAGGGTCAGAATGACCCCCTAAGTGTGTTAAAAAGGCAAGAGAGAGAGAGGGAAAGCTTACTAACTAAATTACCACTTTCAACACTGGTGAGGTTAGGCAGGTTGTTATATTTGGCTCAACATGTATCCCAACAGAAAAGCAGCTCAAGCTCTTTACTTTGTGTAGGAAGCTAGCTATCTATGTAGTGTACCAATGAAGGAGTACACCATGCAGATACTCTAGTGAGCCCGCTTTGGTTTACAGGGTTTAAATTAATAATCCCAAATTCTCTCTTTGTGGTAGTGTGGGCGAGCAGTTCAGGCTTATCAGAGGGTATTGTTAAGCATTTGTTGAACACACAGAATCAATAAATGAGACACACACTAAAGAAGAAACTCAAAACCAATTTAGAAAAATATATCTTTTTTTAAATATTAATTTAGACACCAATATTGACAAGATCAGGGAAGTACTTTTCGAGTTAGTGATATCTTAAAACTTACAAAATACAGCTGTCAGATGTGGGCATGAGCCTTAAAAGCGGTGATGTTATCCTACAGGGAAAACATACACTGCACATGGTCACATGCAAATGACTTACAGGTGTGATCTTCTGGACCTAAGGTAAGTAGTGACCAAGGTCCTTAGAACCACCAGCAGTTTCAGGTTAGCTGTCCTGGTGTGTCCGGGTGCAGAGATGCTGGTCACAAGGATAGCCTTGAATGCTACCCCTGAAGTCAATAGGGAAGAGTACCTGTAGAAAAGAGGCTGCAAGTGAGGACCGGGGAATCAGTCCAGCAGACCCCAGTGTGGGGCTCAGCTCATAGGGGGCTCAATACCACAGAGACACCGTAATTTCTCTTGAGCCTGGGCTGGGAAGCTCAGGTACAGAGGTTTTTTGTCTGGCAGGTCACTGGTGTTCGAGGCTCTCACTTCTTGGGGTCAACCTGGAGATGGGAGAAAACAAGACAGCAGGGCCACTCTCGGTGCTGGCCTTGATGATTCTGATGTCCCTCTTCGGTAGGTCCATCTTGGCAGTGTTGGTGTCCAGACTAGACACTAAACAAGCCTTGGTGCTTGCAACTGGCTCAGGGTATTCTGGCTATTGGTCCAGAGCTCCCAGCAGGCTCAACATCTCGAGGACAGGCTAGGTTGATGGGGCTGCACTCCTGGATTCTCAGGATCCTCATCCTGGTGAGCTGCTCACTCAGTGGACCCGATGGTCAGGAAACCAGAGAACTGGACCGTCTCAGTTGGTGCCTGCTAGTGCAGGGAAGTGGCTCCTCCACTCCAAAGAGATGCTGACTGGGGGCAAAGTGCTGGCAGTCCTCCAAGAGTCTGGGCTGATGCACAGCTGCAGGACGAGTAGGGTCTTTGCAATTGTTGGGACAGAAGCAGATAAGCAGGGTTTTGCGCCAAGTGCACAGCTAGTTCACAGTTCTTGTGTCTTTGTCTCTTCTTTGTCCTTCGTTTTGTAGTCAGGTGAATCTAAATTTATGGTGTCATGGGGCCACCTAAATACTCAATTACAGGTGTTTAGGAGAGTGTGTGGTAGTAGAAAATGGACTACTTTCCTTGGGGTGACTATACTGCCTATATGCCCACTTCCTGTGGGGGGAGTGGGCATAAGCCTGTCCCAGAATTCCTAATTCCACCAAAAACAAGATGCTGGAACCCTTCCTTCGTTGCACACATCTGGCAGCCCACCTTAGAGGTGTGATTAGCGTGGGTGTGCAATACGCTTACTGCATAGCTACTTTCCCACCTGTCCTGGTGCCAGATGGGCTTCAGGGCAGGGGGTGGCATTCCCCAAGTCTGGGGGAATCAAGGGTTACATATCAAGCAGCGACAGAAACTTAGAAGCTTCCAGCTCAGATATGCTAATTTACTAGCCATCCTGCTGGAGGAGGTGATTAAACCTCTGTTAGAAATGGGGTCTTTGGTTGGCAGTCAGGTTACCCCCTGTCCAAGCAAGGACCCTAACTCTAGTCAGGGTAAAGGAGAATCACCCTCAGTTAACCCCCGCTCACCTCCTTGGTAGCTTGGCACAAGTACGAAGGCTCAACTTCAGAGTCTAGGTGTAAAGTATTTGTACCAACACACACAGTAACTCAGTGAAAACACTTCAAAATGACACAACACAGGTTTAGAAAACTAGTAAATATTTATCTAAACAAAACAAGACCAAAATGACAATAATCCAACATACACAAGTCAAGTTATGAATTTTAAAAGAAAAAGGGTCTTAAATACTTGAGAAAACAGTACTGACACTGTTAGCATTTAAAAGTACCTGGGTAGCGTCAAAATAACACGCACGGGCGACTGTACGTTGAAAAAATTCAGCGATGCGTCGATTTCTCACTTGCAAGCGTGACCGTGGGTCGTTTCTCCTCCTCTAGTTCTTCTCTCTGCAGGAGAGCGATGCGTCGTTTTTCCGCGCACAGCGATGTGTCGAAAATCTGCCCGCACGGTATCCGAAAAACCGCGCTGTGTTGGTTGCGATGTTATCATCCTCCATCAGCGGAGTTGCATGTAATTTCTCCAGCTGTGTGCATCAATCTTCCAGTCGCGCTGCAGGCAGAGCATCGATTTCAGCCACGAAACCAGTTTCACCTTTCCAGGCCCCAGAAACCGGACAGGGCACCACTTGGCCGGGTAGGAGTCTCAGCAGAGAGTCCAGGTGCTGGCAGGGGAAGTCTTTGATGGCCCTGAGATTTCGACAACAGAAGGCAAGCTCAGGACAAGCCCTTGGAGATTTCTTCTCAAGCAGGAATGCACAACAAAGTCCAGTCTTTGTCCCCTTGCACAGGCAGAAGCAGCAACTGTAGGATAGCTCCACAAAGCACAGTCACAGGCAGGGCAGCACCTCTCCTCAGCTCTTCAGCTCTTCTCCAGGCAGAGGTTCCTCTGGATGTCCAGAAGTGATCTAATTTTCAGGGGTTTGGGTGTCCTTCTTATACCCAATTCTGCCTTTGAAGTAGGCCTGCGACAAAGGAAAGTCTCTCTTGTTAGTGAGACCCTGCTTTGCCCAGGCCAGGTCCCAGACACACACCAGGGATTTGGAGACTGCATTGTGTGAGGTCAGGCACAGCCCTTACAGGTGTAAGTGACCACTCCTCCCCTCCCTCCTAGCACGGATGGCTCATCAGGATATGCAGGCTACACCCCAGCTCCATTTGTGTGAATCTCTAGAGAGAGGTGCAAACAGCTCAACTGTCAACCTAACCCAGACAGGGAATTCACAAACTGGCAGAGTCACAGAATGGTTTAAGCAAGAAAATGCCTACTTTCTAAAAGTGGCATTTCCAAACACACAATCTCAAAACCAACTTTACTAAAAGATGTATTTTTAAATTGTGAGTTCAGAGACCCCAAACCCCATATGTCCATCTACACCCAAAGGGAATCTACACTTTAATCATATAAAGGGAGCCCCCATGTAAACCTATGAGGGAGATGGGCCTTGTAACAGTGAAAAACGAATTTGGCAGTAATTCACTGTCAGGACATATAAAACACATTAGTATATGTCCTACCTTAAACATACACTGCACCCTGCCCATGTGCCTACCTAGGGCCTACCTTAGGGGTGTCTTACATGTAGCAAAAGGGAAGGTTTAGGCCTGGCAAACCTGACAAAGTGGGAACACTTGCCAAGTTGAATTGGCAGTTTAAAACTTCACACACAGACACTGCAGTGGCAGGTCTGATCCATGTTTGCAGGACTACTAATGTGGGTGGCACAACAAGTGCTTCAGGCCCACCAGTAGCATTTGATTTACAGGCCCTGGGCACCACTAGTGCACTGTACTAGGGACTTACTAGTAAATCAAATATGCTAATCATGGAAATCCAATTACACATACATTTTACATAATAGCACTTGCACTTTACCACTGGATAGCAGTGGTAAAGTGCCCAGAGTAACCAAAACAGCAAAAACAGAGTCCAGCACACATCAACAACCTGGGAAACAGAGGCAAAAGGTTAGGGGAGACCACGCAAAGGATGCCAAGTCTAACAACCTCCCTCGGGAACAGGCATTGTTTCGGGCCTCTGAGAATGGGGGCTCTCAACTCCATGGTGTCAGAAATGTTTTATTTGGTAGCAGGCTGGTTGATACCAGTCAGCCAGCACACTAAAGGACTAGTAAGTTTCAGGTGGCACCTCTAAGGTACCCTATGCCTACACATCATAAAAAATCCAGTACTGGCATCAGTATGGATTTATTAAGATGAGGTGTTTGATACCAAACACCATAGCTTTCAGTGAAGCCATTATGTAGCTGGGTAACTCATAATGACCAGTGCCCAGTACAAACCTTAAGATGGATTTCCTGTTTACTTGCAATACCTAGCAACAGAACTATACATCACAATGGCATATCTGCTCAGGCAGATATGCCCTCACATGTATTATAATGCACCCTGCCTTAGGGCTCTTAAGGCCTCCTGTAGGGGTGACTTACAAATGCACACCTACAAGGCCCTCCATGACGCCAGACCTGTCTATATCAACAAATGTATCACATTCCACCGACCCACCAAAGAGCTCCACTCAGCCGACCTCGCCCTGGCCTACGTCAACCCGCATCAGTCGGGAACGCCTCGGCAGCCGCTTCTTCTCCCACCTTGCAGCCAAGTCCTGTAACCACCTCCCCCTCCAACTGTGCACCTCCCCTTCTGTGAAGGCTTCAGAAGACAGCTCACGACATGGCTTTTTAACCTCCACCACCAGCCGGCCATGGCTCGCAGACTCCCCCCAGTGCCTGGAGACTCCCCGGGGTGACAAGTTCGCACTCTACAAATCTTCGTAATTGATTGATTGATTTACACATATAAGACATGCAGTGAATTTGGACTTTGCACATAGGGTGTGTGCAATGTCAGATTTTCACAATGGTTTTCACCATTTCACGCATTCTGTGACGGCAGTCTGCGTGCAGTTTGTACGGGAGCCCATTAGGGTGGAGTAATACACACTGCGGTGCTTAGGGAACTTCTTTAGTGCCCATGCCCTTGGTGCCAGGGGTACTGTGTACTAAGGGACTTACAAAGGTGCTAAAATGTGTGCCAATTATGTTGCAATTGAGTATTTCGTTATTAGGGGAAAGAAAACTGGCACTGGAACCTGGTTAGTAGGCTTCAGTGCACTGCCAGGATCGAAAACTAGGCATTCAATAGTTCAAATGGGGACAAAAAGTGCAAGGACATCTGCAAAGAGAGGACCAGTTTCCTACACTTTTGTTTTTCCTCAGGATTTCAAGATCCTTGCCTTAATGGTCCCTCCTCATCCCCACTGTAAGAACTAGTTATCGGTGCAGCATCACACATGTGGTAGGTATAAAAATTGCAAAGAGAGAATTTAGGGAGGATTGAGGGCTCGTCTGTGTAACCTCCATTTCAAGGTTTTGTATGTTCATCCCTGGGAATAGTCCCTTAAAAAAGAGCCTGACCAGTTCTGGCTTGTTCACAACTTGCCAGCTCCAAAAGGACCTTCAATTAATCATGCCTCAACCCAGATATTTGGTCTGTCGGGTGTACCTCAATTGCCCAGCCCTTAAGAAAACTGGTACATCAGCACTCTGATTATAATTTCCTGGGTTATCAGTTTAATGACATGTTTTACTATGACAAGTGTATGCCAATTGGTTGTTTTTTTAATGTGCTTATTTCGAGCAGTTCAGTTCTTGCCTGCAGTGGATATTCTCAATACCAACGCAATACATTACCTCGATGATTTGTTTTTCCTAGGGTCTGCTGTTTCTATGAATGTGGCCAGGCACTGAACAGGTTTGTCACCTTTTTAAAAGAGCTTGGGGTTCCTTTAGCAAGAGAGAAAACCGAGGGTGACAGCATTCATAAAATTAATTGAGCTTGCTCTCAGGCACAGAAAGGTGATAGAGCGTTCCGTACTAATAATTTACCTGTATTTTGGACGCTCTTTAGGCCGATGAATCTTTTGGCTAAGTGGGACTCTCTTCACCCGAGATCAGTCAATTTAATCAAATCAATAATCAATAACGAACGTAAGCAATGCCCTGATCAACATAACACTTAACAATTAATCCAGAATACATTTCGGCGAACCATGACCTTTCGGTCATGAATAACCACACCAGTTTATTCAAAGTTAATGAATTTATTTCCCTATATTAACAAAGCTAGCACAATATAGATGTGTCTCAACACCAAATGATAAACGTAAATGAACATTAATAGCTGTCCATAACGACGAAACAGGTGCAATCTATGCAGCATTTGAATAACAAGGCATTCGATGATAGCAATGCAAATCACTAAAACTATAATCTGTAATGAGCTAATTGCATACATTTAGTCAGCATAACAAGGTCTCAAATTGCATTGTGCAACAAAAGGAATCCTCATCTAACCTCAAATTAGCATCGGCATGTGGGACTTCATGCAAAACAATTTAGCAACATTAATTTTGGAAAACTCCTAGCTAGGGCTCTTATAAAAAATCAGCAGTTGGTTACCTAAAAGAAACACAATGCAATTGTACAATTTCCTTTCATATTTACCAATTACAATCAGCATTCAAGGAAGTCTTCGTCTCACAGGTACCGTTTCTCGATCAGCATGGGACGGGGCAAAGGGGCAGGGGTGGACGGGGCAGTTGCCTCACGGCGGCAAGATAAACTACTGCTTCATGCAAAGGGACAAATCAAAGTTAAAGTCTCTAGGGTAAGAATCATTTAAAGTCTCTTTCTCTCGATTAGAGAAAGCATCAAAGTCTCTCAAAATGGCGTTGCAGCAAGGTGGGCCATATTAGCTGCAAAATGGCGGGTAACGGCAGTAATGGCTGTAATGGCTGTAATGGCTGTAATGGCTACTTTCTTCTCGTGCACCTGGTTTAAATAGACAACAGTTCAAATCCAGTAGGGTCTTCCATTGGAGGGTTCATAGGTTGGCTTCAAATTGTCCAATCAAAAACAACAGTTCTCAAGCTTTTACTTAAGCATACATTATCCTTGGAGACGGGTACGCAAGTTGCAACATTTTATACCAATTAACTCACTTTCAGAGCTTCTATTGTCCGCACCTGCAGATTGACCTTGGAGCAAAGAGAAAAATGCCAGGCTGGCACGAAACCTTAAGATAAGCATGTGAACGATCTCAGTGGAAAAGTACAGCTTCAAGCAGAAATACACGTTTAATAGCACATTGGAAAAATACGAGCATCTAAACCGTGAGACCAGGCAACTAGGCCGAAGCCTCCATTAAAGTAATGCTAAGCTAAAACATTTCAAACAAGCAAATCATAGCACACGTTTATGATTATGTCGGATTAGTGCAATTCTAATACATCACGTTATATAAAGCACACTTATAAATGTCGGCAACTACTCTCAGGGCACATTTTGTCCCCGTACAATCTTTATTAGTTCGGTTAAAGTCACTCTTGATTATTGCAGCACTACGTTTAAGCGTCAATAAATGAAAAACCTTTATTTCTGCGTCATCAATCCCTCCTCTGATGACTACTTGTCATCACACAAACTATTCCCACAAATTTTATTCCATTAAAATTCTGTCAGTTCTCTTTTCCTTTTAGTTCCCCTAGTTTTCGCTTTATATTCTTCTGCCATTCATTTCATCATTTTCTCTTCCTTCCTTCTTTTAATTCTTGCCATAATCATTATTATTCTCCTTTTTATTCCCCAAATTCCAAATATACAAATCAGTACTATTAATATTCCCTGTATTATTTTTAGTAATATTCCATTCCAAATTCCCCCAATCCAATTTCCCACTGAAGCAAGTCCTTTTCCAACCTTCTCCCACACTCCTGGTTCTTTCAATTCCTTCAAGTCTGCACTCTCCTTTGTTAGATTAGCAAGCATAGTTTTAATTTTCACACTGTTGTCAGGAATATACGTGCAACAGTGGCGCGCACCAAGCATTTTGCAAACGCCGCCATCCTTTGCTAAAAGAATGTCTAAGGCAAGCCTGTTTTGAAGAGTCATAGCTCTTTCCGCTGCAAGTTCAGCATCTATCAGGATTATAGCACCTGAAAACTTTGTCAACATGTTATCCACTATAGTAGACAACTTTCTTATTTTGATGGAATTCAACACAACTCCCAACGAAGGAATCATGGCTCCAAATATATCTCCTACCACAGCAGCTGCGGTCTCTCTTTTCTGGATACGATGGGATCCAGATGTCTTTTGAATCATCGATAGGTCATCCAGTTGATAAACTTTTGGGAACACTATACCCAAATAACATCTTCCCCACCATCCCTTCGGAAGACGATAATAGGCATTATACCCACAAATGTAATATACACCTGGTATGACAGGGTCAAGTCCGTTCATCATGAATGTCCATTTGGCCTTAAAGATAAACGTATGTTTACACTCACTCGCTCCTACGAAAATGTTATCATAATAAGATTCACCTCGATATATACAAAATTTCCCTACATGCCAAGCATCTAAAGCTATTCTCCCTTGTGTCTTTATTGCGGCAAAATCATAATGATCTACTGAAGTCCTCTTACTTAGCTCCTTTTCTAATTTTGCATTCATTTGTGCCCTTTATCATCTGTGCGATCTAAAAAGCTTATTTCTACTGCAGAGAGCGAGCAGGTAAGGTTTTCCCTATGAGCGTGAGCCGTTTCAAAAGGTTGCATTGGCTCGAAAAATTCCCTCATTATTTTAGCATCCCAATCTTTAGCAATCTGGCTTAGCTGCGCTATTATAGGAACATATGCAAAGGTAACATCATAATTTGAGTAAAAATACTGTATGTTGGTCTGACCATAAAATCTAGAAGTTACTATACTACATGTAATCCCGTATGTAAGAGGCATGTGGTGATAAGTCACCCCTTCCTTTACTGATGTCGGTATCTGTGTACACACATAACAATCTTTTGCATCCATAGTCTCAACATATTCTGTTAGCAAGCGATAGAAAACATTATACGAAAGTTCTTTCTTATCATGCAAGTGTCTCTCATCTAATTCTAGTCTTTTCAATGCGGTTAGTTCAGTGACAGTAACAGGAGCAAAAGTAGAAGCATCAATTTTCTCATTCTCACCCTTTCCATGCATTGCAAGCACTATTGCCATTATTATTAGTACACATGCAATTATCAAGCCTATACACGCATATTTACAATATTTCACTCTACTGTTTTGTATAGCCATGATCTGTATAGAATCAGAGAGCTAGAAGCACCTATAAAGAAACTATTTAGCAATTCAGTTACAAAGCTGAACGAGCGCAATGTTCACGCAGTTTTCTTCAAGAGGCCAGTCACTTATCGGTTAGCAGCATTTGTCTCAATTCGGCAATAACTCAGTCTTTTATCAGTTCAGCAAGTGTCTTATCCGGTTTAGCAATGTCTCAGCTGGTTGTATCACGTTAGATTGTAGCAAGCAATATCATTTATTACCCTTTCAATCAACAGTGTCCATAAAACTTTTCTTTTCTATTGGTATCTCTTCTTCTTCGTTCTCGAGGCTAAGAGATACAAATTCGTCAGTCCAATCGTCATTGACTACATATGCCCATTCTGGACCGGAATATCTCCTGTTTGGTATCCTTTTCCTTTTCAATTTTGCTTCTCTTTTCGATTCTGCCTCACTGGTACTTTCCTCTTTGGCCAAGTCTTTTCCTTCAGTTGAGGATGGTACCACGACAGTCACTTCCTTTCTTTTCTCTTTCACTTTTGGCCTTTCTCCGTCGTTCAATTTTTCTTTAGTCCTTTGTTTTATTGGTGATATACTTAGTCTCCTCTTTGCACCGTGTCCATTTGATGGACCTGCGATCTTTTCTTTGGGAGCTTGAACTGTTTCGTTCTGTTCTGCCTTGTCCCCTCCTTCTGGGGAATCAATCACGTTCTCCTTTTCTTTTTCTCTATCATCTGCTTCTGGGAAAGCCCTCCTCTGATCAGACTCTCCTTCTTTTTCACCTCTTTCGAGCCCTTCGTCACCGTTACTTTCTTCAGACTCTTTATCACTTTCAGCTGCTTCAGGCTCTTTGTCACCTTCAGCTGCTTCAGGCCCTTTGCTACCCTCAGCTGCTTCAGGCTCTTTGTCACCTTCAGCTGCTTCGTCGCTGTCTGAGGTTTCTCCTTGGTCTTCCCCAAGTGAGTCGGTCGTTTCGTCCTCAGAGAATATTTCTCTCTCTTCTGTTCCTGCCTGTTCGCTTTCAGTTCGGTTTTGCTCTGTCTCAGCACTCAGCACTGTTTTATCAGGCACTGGCAGTTTCAGCGCTTCAACTTCCTCATCTGTGGGACACAACACTTTCTTTGTATGACTGGCGTGAATCCAGTTGGGAACCCCCGCACACTTCACAGCGGTAGTTGTCGTCAGGATCACTTGGAAAGGGCCTTTCCAACGGGGTTCCAGACACGACTTCCTCACGTGCTTCTTTATCACGACCCAGTCACCTGCTTTCAGTGTGTGTCCTGGACCTTGGATCGGTGGCAAGGTGGTCGCTTCCACCTGGTGGGAGAAAGAGCGAACCACGTCAGCCAGACCTTTGCAGTAGTCTAACACCATATCATCTGTAATATTCAAAAGCGCGTTTGCGGGAACTGCAGGAAGTCTCATAGCCCTGCCCATGAGAATTTCGTGCGGAGACAATCCAGTCTTTCTATCAGGGGTGTTTCTCATTGACATTAACACCAAGGGCAATGCGTCAGGCCATTTCAAATTTGTCGATGCACATATTTTCGCCATTCTTGACTTCAATGTACCATTCATTTGTTCCACCAGTCCTGAGGCTTCAGGGCGATAGCTACAATGCAGTTTTTGCTCAATGTTCAGCGCTGCGCAAAGTAACTTTATCACCTCGTTATTGAAGTGACTTCCCCTATCTGATTCTAAAGGGATCGGGAATCCGAAACGTGGTATTAACTCCCTCAACAATAGTTTTGCAACTGTAAGGCTGTCATTACTACGTGTGGGGTATGCTTCAATCCAGTGACTAAAAATGCACACAATCACCAACACATACTTCAGACCTCCATGCACAGGCATCTCAATGAAGTCCATCTGCATTCTACTAAACGGGCTGCTCGCCCTACCAATGTGGCTCGCGTTCACAACCGTTCCCTTCCCTGGGTTCATCTGCTGACAAATGACACATCGATGGCAAACTGTTTCTGCAGCTTGACGAAATCTGGGGTTAAACCAATCAGTTTTGAACAATCTTATCATGGCATCTCTCCCTAGGTGAGCCTGCCCATGATAGAACCGCGCTAGCTGCGATAAGAGACTATTTGGCAAAACAAATTTTCCCTCATTTGAAACCCATAACTCATCTGGTCTCTTTATACATTGTGACTTAATCCAGGAATCTCTTTCATCCTCCCTGACGTTATTCTGTAACGCTTTTAGTTCATCCATTGTATCTACGACCTTCAAGGCAAATGCTTCAGCTGGTTGAGTTCTGGTTCACTTATCGAATTCCATTCATCTCTGAGTAATATACAGTTCAAGGCACAAAATCTTGCGACTTGATCCGCATATGCATTTCCCAGAGAAACATAGTCCTGTCCTTTTGTATGAGCGCTACACTTTACCACTGCAACTTCGGCTGGCATTTGAATGGCGTGTAACAATTCCCTTATTCTCTCCCCGTTTTTCACTGGGGACCCTGAAGAAGTCAGGAAACCTCTCTGTGACCATAGTTGTCCAAAGTCGTGCACAATTCCAAACCCGTACTGGCTATCAGTGTAAATGGTGACTTTCATCAATGCAGACAGTTGACATGCTCTTGTAAGGGCTACAAGTTCTGCTACTTGTGCAGAATAGACTCCTTGAAGCCAGGACGCTTCCAAGACACCTGTTACAGTACATACAGCATATCCTGCTTTCAAAATTCCCATCCCATCTCTTAGACATGAACCATCAACGAAAACAATTTGGTCATTTTCATCAAGCTTAGTATCCTTAATGTCAGGTCGAGGTTTTGTGCAAAATTCAGTCACCTGAAGGCAGTCATGCTCGACGTCTTCAGCGTTCTCAATTTCAGCATTTTCACCGGGAAGCAAGGTTGCTGGATTCGACGTAGTGCACCTTTTCAGCTGCACATTCGGTGAGCCCAGAATTATCGTTTCATACCTTGTGAGTCTTGCTCCAGTCATGTGTTGCGTTCGGGAGCGGGTCAAAAGTATCTCAACTGAGTGAGGGACCATGACTGTTAATGGATGTCCCATCACTATTCCTTCACTCTGAGTGAGGCTGATACCAACTGCTGCTACGGCGCGCAAACATCCTGGGAGTGCTGCTGCGACCGGATCCAAAGTAGCTGAAAAATACGCTACTGGTCTGTTTATGCCACCATGGGCTTGAGTCAAGACAGACAAAGAACATGCATCACGTTCATGACAAAACAATGTGAAAGGCTTTGTGTAATCAGGCATACCTAAAGCTGGAGCCCTGCACATGCATTCTTTCAATTCGATAAAAGCATCCATCTCATCTCCTTTCAGCTCAATTTGATCCAAGGCATCCTTCTGGGTCAGCTTCAGTAAAGGCTTTACTAGAGTTGAGAAGTTGGGAATCCACTGACGACAGTAGCTTACCATTCCCAAAAACTTCCTCACCTCCCTCCTTGTCTTTGGTGGACTCATTTGAAGTACACTCGTTATTCTTTCCTTCATTATTCTCCGTGACCCTTTCTCTATCTGGTGACCCAAGTATTTCACTTTCTTCTGACAGAACTGCAATTTGGAAGGAGACACCTTGTGTCCATTCCTTCCCAAATGGTTCAACAGAGCAATGGTATCGGCTGTGCAGCCACTTTCTGTCTTTGATGCAATCAGAAAGTCATCGATGTACTGTACTAGGGTTGACTCGAATGGCAATTCTAATGCTTCCAAGTCTTTCTTTAGAATCTGATTGAATATTGACGGTGACTCAGAGAACCCTTGAGGAATTCGACACCAACTGTACACTCTGTCTAAGAATTTGAAACAAAAGACAAATTGGCTGTCCTCATGAAGAGGCACCGAGAAGAATGCTTGTGACAAGTCGATGACTGAGAACCACTCGGCATCGCAAGGGACTTGAAACATTATCACAGCTGGATTTGGTACGACAGGGCAACATTTAACTATGATGTCATTTATTTTCCTCAAGTCCTGCACAATTCGGACCTTTCCACTCGGCTTTATTAGTCCCATTATTGGTGAATTACATGGACTGCTTAACACTTCTTTCAGTACTCCCTGCTTTACAAATTCGTCAATGAGTTGGGCAACTTTCATGAGGGTGTCTTGTGCCATGTGGTATTGTGGGGTCTGGGGAAAGGTTACATTGGGTTTTACAGTCACTTTCACTGGTTCCACTCCTTTCATCAATCCCACCTCTTTCCCTGTCATATCCCACACTTCCTTTCCGACTGTTTCCCGTAATTCAGCTGGAATATCTTCTTCAGTTATCATCGGGAAAAGGCAAATCAGAGGATACTCTTCATCGACAGTTTCCATCTCATCCCCCTCTACACTGTCCTCTTCTTCCCCATCACTGCTCGTCTGAATTTTTATTCCATCGTTCGAACACATAATCGAACAACCCAATTTGCACAATAGGTCTCTCCCTAACAGTGCTATCGGGCTTGAGTCACATACCACAAACTTATGTAACCCTTGATAGTTACCAATGCTGACTGGTACCGGATCTGTAATTGGGTTTGTCAGGTGCCTGTTTGCTACTCCCACCACTTGAACTGTTCTCCCTGAGAGCGGTAAATTTGGTACTTCAATGCTCTTAACAGTTGAACGTGTTGCTCCTGTGTCAACCAAGAATGAGACACGATGACCCATTACTCTTCCCTCCACGTACGGACCCTTTTGATCAACTTCCAAGGATGCTGCAAGCACACAATCTCCTTCCTCTCCTGAACTTTCACTCTCCCATACATTGTTTATTCCACTCTCACTGTGTAATGGGAACTGTTGTACGGTGCCATTTGTATTCATTACCTGACCCGAGACCTGTGGAGGAACCATCACTTGCTGCTGACTCATTGGTGCCAAAGGTATTTGCATTTGCTGATTAGGTACCATGGGAAACTGCTGTTGCATTGGCTGCATTTGCGTCATCTGCATACGGGGCATCTGCATCTGCTGCGGCTGCATGGGCTGTAATCCCTGTAGCTGATTTATGGTCTGAAAATTTGGGTTTGGACCTCTCATTTTCGGTCCCCTCATTGTCTGAAATGCATTGACATCATTGTTTTGCTGACCAACACCTGCACCTTCCTGCACCACCATTGGGCACTCGCGTTGCCAATGACCGACAATTCCGCACACGTGACACGGCATCACCTTTTTCAATGCCTGCACACCATTCGGAGTCACAACAGTGTTCAAATCCGGACCATTATTCACAAAACCTCCTCTGCCTCTGCCTCTCGCCTGTGGCTGAAACATCATATTTCCCTGCAACTGCGGCTGCGGTTGCGGTTGCGGTACCTGTTGTTGGAACCCTTGCAACCCTTGCAAACCTTGCAGACCTGTCTGAGCTGCTTTAAGCTGCATCATCATCACTTTCTCTTTCAACTTTTTCTGTTTCACTTCAATTTCGTCACTACAGTATTTCGCATAATTCAACACCTCATCAATAGGTTTCGACTGCCAACAAATCAAATGCGACTTTATCATCTGACTTATCTCTGGTCTCAGCCCTTCCACAAATCTAAACACAAAATGAAGCATGTCCTTCGCCTCTATTGTTTCCGTGCCACTGTAGTTCTTGAACGCCTTCAACAACCTCTCATAGTAACTATGAATCGACTCTTTAGCCTCTTGGGCAGTTCGATCGATCTTCTGCCAATCCACATTTTTCGCGGCAACCTTCGTCTTCAAATGCTCAATCACCTTATAGTACAGGCTCATCACCATAGGTGATGGTGCACCCGTATCCCTTTCTCTCTCTGGTTCACTTGTCGGCCAACCTACAGCTCTTTTGCAATCCTCCCACAAATCTGCCGGAACCACAATCTCAAAGAGAGTGTTCAGGTCTTCCCAGAGACATTTTGCAAGCTTCACAAACCTGTCAGTCTGTTGATACCATTCAATCGGTTTCTCTCTCAGTTTAGGAAAATCATCCGTAAAAGACTGAATGTCGCTTCTGTGCCATGGTACATGTATTAATTTTCCCCCTGCTGTCTCCCTCATTGGTAACATGGTTACTGCATCACTACTCTGTGGTCTTTTCTCGTTGAGCTCTGGGACACTGTCTTTCCTCTTTTCCTTTCTCTTTACCCATCTGCTTTCCCATTTGTCTAAGCACCTCCACACTTGTGCACTCTGCAACAATTCTCTAAGGTGCGCCTTCATGCCTGCTGACCTCATGTGTTCAAAATCTGTGGTCCCGAAATCCAACCTGTAGCTCCTGCTCAAGTGTTTCGTCTTGTCTATGTCAACCCCGTTTTTGTCAGCTATTTCTTGCAAGCTTCTATGTACCTTGTTCACTTCTCTCGTAATCCTGGGACATAGATACCTCAGCTCTTCTTCCGAGTAGGACTCTAACCTATTCACACCCATAGTCCCTTCCACCAATTCTTGTGCTTCCATGTTCAACCTGACCCTATTCAGATAATCTTCTCCCTTCCCACTGGCTGAGCTTTGTGTGGAATTCAGACTGTTGAACCACTGTGTCAGCTGTTGCGCATTCAACCCCATCAGTGTAGCATTCACATCGACTGCCATTGATGGTTGCGGCAACTTTTCAGTGTTCGATGATAGCGGTATCATCAGTGGGGGACTCGACCTCACCAGTGTTGACTGAGCACATATGGGACTAAACTCCATCAAGGACCCAGATCCAGTTGGCTGAGCCGCTATTGGAGTTATCCCTGGAGTGTTTTCTATGCACCTCCTTTCTGTCCCATTCTGCAGCATTGATCCCTGGCCGCTCATACCCAAGTTAGGCTGACTGTACAAAGGTACCGGTGGACCTACAGTAATGGGTAGTGATATCGCATCTGGGTTCTGTCCATTTCCCCTGTTCTGAGACATGTTCATTCCCACACTATGGGTCATCATTGCCGGCATGCCCATCTGACTCCCCGTCATCTGAGCATGTGCGTTTCCCCCCTGCATCTGCTTTTGAGACATCAAAAACTGGGTTGATTCAGCTTGTGCCAGTGTTGGGTTGTGACCATTCTGTCCTCCCATTGCGGTTGGATCTAGAATCATTCCCGTACTGTTGTCACTGCTGTAGTACCTTGGGACCTGCGGCTGATAATTTTCTGCTGGTTTCAGTATGGGCACATCTGGATATATTCTCCTAACCTGCGGTATCTGCGGGGTGAACAGTAAACTCGGGTCCTTAGATCCCGATGATGCTCCTGAACTCTGACTTTCACTGTTCTGTACCGGTGCCGGAGGGGCAGAACTGGTACTTGGACCTTGTCCACTCTCTGCATAAGGTGGTGGACGGTCGTTCAGCAATTGCATGATTAACTCCTCATCCTCTAACTCCTCTTCTCTTCTCAACTTTTCCTCGTCCTCTCTATCCTTGGAACACCTCCTGTTTGTCTTACAGGTAGCTTTCTTACCTGTCTCCTCTTCTTCCTTAGTAATTGCGGGAAACAATTTTATCCCCTGCAATACATCTGACCTCCACACCTTCTGTGCATTATCCCACCTAGCGTCCGCTAGTGTCTTTTCTACCTTCCTTATCCTAGTCTCGAACTTATTGTGCTGCTGCTGTCTAGCCATTAGTTCCCAAATCGCTAGAGCCTCAAACTGTGCTGGCCTTGGAGGTAACTTCATGTCGTACATCGCGAATCTCAAATTCTCTAGGATCCTTATATTGAATGTCCCATGGACCGGGAACGCTACGCTCCCATGTTTCTCTGTCAGCTTGTGCCATTGCTTTAGCCAAAGGCACGGAGCTACCCCCTTTTCCTCCATTACAATGTAAGCTGGTGTACCTTCGGGTGGCGTCTCCTCTCCTACGCTCGCTTTAATGTAAGACTCTCCCTTCATCGCACTCTTTAATGCTTTAAAAAATTTCATTTTCTCGTCTTTTATTTCACAAAGTTTGTAATCAATAGGTGACTTTAATTCCCGGAATACTCTTCGCTTGCCTTTCCCCTTCCAATCGAGTCTCACGGACTGCGTCCAATCCGTGCGCGACCCTTCTCTGCAACCAACCTATCCCAGCGCGGCTCCTAGTGACGTCACACTCACACACACTGCGGCTGACAAAGCCTCGCGGCTCGTCCTCCTTCACTCAGCTCCTCTCGTAACAACTTCTAGCATGTATCGCGAGCAACCAAAAAATAATAAAACAGATCTGTCTGTTTACTACAGGAAGGGTAACACAATTGCTTCAGGACCTTAGGGATTTTTCACTAGCCTCGGCAGTTATTCCATCTTTCTCGGTCCCCACTTTCGCAAGCAAATCTGACCCGCAGGCTGCTCTCAACTTGTCAGTGATCTATTCTAGTGCACTTTAGAATTTTGTCAAAGCCCGAAGTCGAAGTTTCTTTCACTCCCTTAACACACGTTCCGACTCGTTGACCACGCCCGATCAACCTATTAAACCGACCAGACCACAACATAAAACAAGTGTCTCATACACTTTTCAACATACTCCGGAGTCTCTTGACCTCGCAGGGCCCGTCTCAACAACAACAACCACGTGGACCTTTTTATGCACGAAGCGCCACATGCACATGAAGTTCGACGACTTCCCTACTCTCACACTCGGAGTCGCACCTCCGCTATTTCTATGAAGTTCGACGACTTCCCTACTTCTACACTCAGAGTCGCACCTCCGCTATTCTCTAAAATCCTCGCAATCTTTTCACACAATCTGCGGCAATGCAAGCGCAAAATCCTAACTTCACTCATACCATCACTAGTGATAAAGCGGTCCGTACTAATAATTTTACCTGTTTCGGACGCTCTTTAGGCCGATGAATCTTTTGACTTAGTGGGAACTCTCTGTACTCTTAATCGATCAATTTCATCAAAATCAATAATCAATAACGAACATAAGCAATACCTTGTTCGACATAACACTTGACAATTAATCCAGAATACATTTCGGCGAACCCTGACCTTTCAGTCAGGAATAACCACACCAGTTTATTCAAAGTTAGTGAATTTTATTTCCCTATATTAACAAAGCTAGCACGATATAAATGTGTCTCAACACCAAATGATAAACATATATGAACATTAATAGCTGTCCATAACGGCGGAATAAGTGTAATCTATGTAGCATTTGAATCACAAGGCATTCGATAATAGCAATGCAAATCACTAATACGATTATCTGTAATGAGCTAATGGCATACATTTAGTCAGCATAACAAGATCTCAAATTGCATCGTGCGACATATGGAATCCTCGTCTAACCTCCAATTAGCATCTGCATGTGGGACTTCATGCAAAAACAATTTAGCCACATTGATTTAGAAAAATTCTAACTAGGGATCTTATCAAAATCAGCAGTTGGTTACCTAAAAGAAACACAATGCAATTTTACAATTTCCTTTCATATTTACCAATTACGATCAGCATACAAGGAAGTCTTCGTCTCACAGGTACCGTTCTTCGGTCATCATGGGTACCGTTTCTCGATCAGCATAGGACGGGGCAAAGGGGCAGGGGTGGACGGGACAATTGCCTCACGGCGGCAAGGTAAACTACTACTTCATGCAAAGGGACAAATCAAAGTTAAAGTCTCTAGGGCAAGAATCATTAAAGTCTCTTTCTCCCGATTAGAGAAAGCATCAAAGTCTCTCAAAATGGCGTCGCAGCAAAGTGGGCCATAATAGCTACGAAGTCTACAAAATGACGGAATGTCCAATAATGGCCGTAATGATCTCGCAATGGCAATCAGAGCGTGTAATGGCTACCTCCTTCTCGTGCACCTGGTTTTTATAGACAACAGTTCAAGTCCAGTAGGGTCTTCCATTGGAGGGTTCATAGGTTAGCTTCAAATTGTCCAATCAAAAACAACAGTTCTCAAGCTTTTACTTAAGCATACATTATCCTTGGAGATGGGTACGCAAGTTGCAACATTGTCTACCAATTAGCTCACTTTCAGAGCCTCCATTGTCCGCACCTGCAAATCGACCTTGAAGTAAAGAGAAAATATGCCAGGCTGGCACGAAACCTTAAGATAAGCATGTGAACAGTTTCTGTGGAAAAGTACAGCTTCAAGCAAAAATACACGTTTATTAGCACAGTGGAAAAATACGAGCATCTAAACCGTGAGACCAGGCAACTAGGCCAAAGCCTCCGCTAAAGTAATGCTAAGCTAAAACATTTCAAACAAGCAAATCGTAGCACACGTTTATGATTATGTCGGATTAGTGCAATTCTAATACACCACGCTATATAAAGCACGCGCATAAATGATGGCAAACTACTCTGAGGGCACATTTTGTCCCCGTACAATCTTTATTAGTTCGGTTAAAGTCACACATGATTATTTCAGCACTACGTTTAAGCGTTAATAAATCAAAACCTTCATTTTCTGCTTCATCAATCCCTCCTCTGATGACTACTTGTCATCACACAAATCATGCCCACAAATTTTATTCCATTAAAATTCTGTCAGTTCCCTTTTCCTTTTAGTTCCCCTAGTTTGCGCTTTGTATTCTTCTGCCATTCTTTATATAATTTTCTCTTCTTTTCTTCTTTTAATTCTTTCCATAATCATTATTATTCCCCTTTTTATTCCCCAAATTCCAAACACACAAATTATTACTATTAATATTCCTTCTATTATTTTCAATAGTATTCCATTCCAAATTCCCCCAATCCAATGTCCCACTGAAGCAAGTCCTTTTCCAACCTTCTCCCACACTCCTGGTTCTTTCAATTCCTTCAAATCTGCACTTTCTTTTGTTAGATTAGCAAGCATAGTTTTAATTTTCACACTATTGTCGGGTATATAGGTACAACAGTGTCGTGCACCAAGCATTTTACAAACGCCTCCATCCTTTGCTAAAAGAATGTCTAAAGCAAGCCTATTTTGAAGAGTCATAGCTCTTTCCGCTGCAAGTTCAGCATCTATCAGTATTATAGCACCTGAAAACTTTGTCAACATGTTATCCACTATAGTAGAAAACTTTCTTATCTTGATGGAATTCAACACAACTCCCAATGAAGGAATCATGGCTCCAAATATATCTCCTACCACAGCAGCTGCGGTCTCTCTTTTCTGGATACGATGGGATCCAGATGTCTTTTGAATCATCGATACGTCATCCAGTTGATAAACCTTTGGGAACACTATACCCAAATAACATCTCCCCCACCATCCCTTTGGAAGACGATAATAGGCATTATACCCACAAATGTAATATACACCTGGAATGACAGGGTCAAGTCCGTTCATCATGAATGTCCATTTGGCCTTAAAAATAAACGTATGTTTACACTCACTCGCTCCTACAAAAATATTGTCGTAATAAGATTCACCTCGATATATACAAAATTTCCCTACATGCCAAGCATCTAAAGCTATTTTCCCTTGTGTCTTTATAGCAGCAAAATCATAATTACCTACTGAAGTCCTCTTATGTAGCTCTTTTTCTAATTTCGCCTTCATTTGTGCCCTTCTATCATCTGTGCGATCTAAAAAGCTTATTTCTACAGCAGAGACTGAGCAAGTAAGGTTCTCCCTATGAGCGTGAGCCGTTTCAAAAGGTTGCATTGGCTCGAAAAATTCCCTCATTATTTTAGCATCCCAATCTTTAGCAGTCTGGCTAAGCTGCGCTATTATAGGAACATAAGCAAAGGTAACATCATAATTCGAGTAAAAATACTGTATGTTAGTTTGACCATAAAACCTAGACATTACTATACTACATGTAATCCCATATGTAAGAGGCATGTGGTGATAAGTTACCCCTTCCTTTACTGATGTCGGTATCTGTGTACACACATAACAATCTTTCGCATCCATAGTCTCAACATACTCTGTTAGCAAGCGATAGAAAACGTTATACGAAAGCTCTTTCTTATCGTGCAAGAGCCTCTCATCCAATGCTAGTCTTTTCAATGGGGTTAGTTCAGTGACAGTAACAGGAGCAAAAGTAGAAGCCTCAATATTCTCACTCTCACCCTTTCCATGCATTCCAAGCACAATTGCCATTATTATTAGTACACATGTAATTACCAAGCCTATACACACATATTTACAATATTTCTTTCTATTATTTTGCGTAGCGTACCTAGTCATGATCTGTATAGAATCAGAGAGCTAGAAGCACCTATAAATGAAACTATTTAGCGATTCAGTTACAAAGCTGAACAAGCGCAAGGTTCACACCGTCTTCTTCAAAAGGCCAGTCACTTATCGGTTAGCAGCATTTGTCTCAATTCGGCAATAACTCAGTCTTTATCTGTTTAGCAAGTCTCATTCGGTTTAGCAATGTCTCAGCTGGTTGTTTCTTTCACGTTAGATTGTAGCAAGCAATATCATTTACTATTCTTTCAATCGACAGAGTCTATGAAACTTTTCTTTTCTATTGGTATCTCTTCTTCTTCTTCGTTCTCGATGCTTAGAGATACAAACTCGTCAGTCCAATCGTCATTGACTGCATATGCCCATTCAGGACCGGAATATCTCCTGTTTGGTACCTTTTCCTTTTCAATTTTGCTTCTCTTTTCGACTCTGCCTCGCTGGCACTTTCCTCTTTTGTCAAGTCTTTTTCCTCACTTGACGATTGTTCCACGACAGTCACTTCCTTTCTTTTCTCTTTCACTTTTGGCCTTCCTCCTTCGTTCAAACTTTCTTTACCCCTTTCTTTTATTGGCGAGATACTTAGTCTTCTCTTTGCACCGTGTCCATTTGATGGACCTGCAATCTTTTCTGTGGAAGCTTGAACCTTTTCGTTCTGTTCTGCCTCGTTCCCTCCTTCTGGGGAATCAATCATGTTCTCTTTTTCTTTTTCTGTATCGTCTGCTTCTGGGAAAGCCCTCCTTTGATCAGGCTCTCCTGCCTTTTCACCTTTTTCGAGCCCTTCGTCACCGTTATTTTCTTCAGGCTCTTTATCACTTTCAGCTGCTTCAGGCTCCTTGTCACCTTCAGCTGCTTCAGGCTTTTTGCTACCCTCAGCTGCTTCAGGTTGTTTGTCACCTTCAGCTTCTGCGTCGCTGTCTGAACTTTCTCCTTGGTCTCCCCCAAGCGAGTTGGTCTCTTCGTCTTCAGAGAATATCTCTTTTTCTCCAGTTTCTGCCTGTTCGCTTTCAGTTCGGTTCTGTTCTGTCTCAGCACTCAGCACTGCTTTATCAGGCACTGGTAGTTTCAGCGCTTCGACTTCCTCATCCGTGGGACACAACACCTTCTTTGTGTGACTGGCGTGAATCCAGTTGGGAACCCCCGCACACTTCACAGCGGTAGTTGTCGTCAGGATCACTTGAAAAGGGCCTTTCCAACGGGGTTCCAGACACGACTTCCTCACGTGCTTCTTTACCACGACCCAGTCACCTGCTTTCAGTGCGTGTCCTGGACCTTGTATCGGTGGCAAGGTGGTCGCTTCCACCTGGTGAGAGAAAGAGCGAACCACGTCAGCCAGACCCTTGCAGTAGTCTAACACCATATCATCTGTAATATTCAAAAGCGCGTTTGCGGGAACTGCAGGAAGTCTCATAGCCCTGCCCATGAGAATTTCATGCGGAGACAATCCAGTCTTTCTATCAGGAGTGTTTCTCATTGACATTAGCACTAAGGGCAATGCGTCAGGCCATTTCAAATTTGTCGATGCACATATTTTTGCCATTCTTGATTTCAGTGTACCATTCATCTGCTCCACCAGTCCTGAGGCTTCAGGGCGATAGCTACAGTGCAGCTTTTGCTCAATGTTCAGCGCTTCGCAAAGTAACTTTATCACCTCGTTATTGAAGTGACTTCCCCTATCTGATTCTAAAGAGATCGGGAATCCGAAACGTGGTATCAACTCTCTCAACAATAGCTTTGCAACTGTAAGGCTGTCATTTCTACGTGTGGGGTATGCCTCAATCCAGTGACTAAAAATGCACACGATCACCAACACATATTTCAGACCTCCATGCACAGGCATCTCAATGAAGTCCATCTGCATACGACTAAAAGGCCCGCTTGCCCTACCAATGTGACTCGCGTTCACAACCGTTCCCTTTCCTGGGTTCATCTGCTGGCAAGTGACACATCGATGGCAAACTGCTTCTGCAGCTTGACGAAATCTGGGGTTAAACCAATCAGTTTTGAACAATCTTATCATGGCATCTCTCCCTAGGTGAGCCTGCCCATGATAGAACCGCGCAAGCTGTGATAAGAGACTGTTTGGCAAAACAAATTTTCCCTCATGTGAAACCCATAACTCGTCTTGTCTCTTTATACATTGTGATTTAATCCAGGAATCTCTTTCATCCTCCCTGACATTATTTTGTAATGCTTTTAGTTCATCTATTGTATCTACGACCTTCAAAGCAAATTCTTCAGCTGGTTCGAGTTCTGGCTCATTTATCGTATTCCAATCATCCCTTAGTAATATACAGTTCAAGGCACAAAATCTTGCGACTTGATCCGCATATGCATTTCCCAGAGAAACATAGTCCTGTCCTTTCGTATGAGCACTACACTTTACCACTGCAACTTCGGCTGGCACTTGAATGGCGTGTAACAATTCCCTTATCCTCTCCCCGTTCTTCACTGGGGATCCTGAAGAAGTCAGGAAACCTCTCTGTGACCATAGTTGTCCAAAGTCATGCACAATCCCAAACCCGTATTGACTATCCGTGTAAATGGTGACTTTCATCAATGCAGACAGTTGACATGCTCTTGTAAGGGCTACAAGTTCTGCTACTTGTGCAGAATAGACTCCTTGAAGCCATCCCGCTTCCAAGACCCCTGTTACAGTACATACAGCATATCCTGCTTTCAAAATCCCCATCCCATCTCTTAGACATGAACCATCAACAAAAAGAATTTGGTCATTTTCATCAAGTTTAGTATCCTTAATGTCCGGTCGAGGTTTTGTGCAAAATTCAGTCACCTGAAGGCAGTCATGCTCGACGTCTTCAGCGTTCTCAATTTCAGCATTTTCTCCAGGAAGCAAGGTCGCTGGATTCAACGTAGTGCACCTTTTCAGCTGCACATTCGGTGAGCCCACAATTATCGTTTCATACCTTGTGAGTCTTGCTCCAGTCATGTGCTGCGTTCGGGAGCGGGTCAAAAGTATCTCAACTGAGTGAGGGACCATGACTGTTACTGGATGTCCCATCACTATTCCTTCACTCTGAGTGAGGCTGATACCAACTGCTGCTACGGCGCGCAAACACCATGGGAGTGCTGCTGCGACCGGATCCAAAGTAGCTGAAAAATATGCTACTGGTCTGTTTACGCCACCATGGGCTTGGGTCAAGACAGACAGAGAACATGCATCACGTTCATGACAAAACAATGTGAAAGGCTTCGTGTAATCAGGCATACCTAAAGCTGGAGCCCTGCACATGCATTCTTTCAATTCAACAAAAGCATCCATCTCATCTCCTTTCAGCTCAATTTCATCCAAGGCATCCTTCTGGGTCAGTTTCAGTAAAGGCTTTGCTAGAGTCGAGAAGTTGGGAATCCACTGGCGACAATAGCCCACCATTCCCAAAAATTTCCTCACCTCCTTCCTTGTCTTTGGTGGACTCATTTGAAGTACACTTGTTATTCTTTCCTTCATTATTCTCCGTGACCCTTTCTCTATTTGGTGACCCAAGTATTTTACTTTCTTCTGAAAGAACTGTAATTTGGAAGGAGACACCTTATGTCCATTCCTTCCCAAATGATTCAACAGAGCAATGGTATCGGCTGTGCAGCCACTTTCTGTCTTTGGTGCAACCAGTAGGTCATCAATGTACTGTACTAGAGTTGACTCGAATGGCATCTCTAATGCTTCCAAATCTTTCTTTAGAATCTGATTGAAGATCGACGGTGACTCAGAAAACCCTTGAGGAATTCGACACCAACTGTATACTCGGTCTAGGAATTTGAAGCAAAAGAGGAATTGGCTGTCCTCATGAAGAGGCACAGAAAAGAATGCTTGTGACAAATCGATGACTGAGAACTACTCAGCATCGCAAGGGACCTGGAACAATATCACAGCTGGATTCGGTACTACTGGGCAGCACTTGACTATGATGTCATTTATTCTCCTCAAGTCCTGCACGAGTCGGACCTTTCCACTCGGCTTTATTAGTCCCATTATTGGTGAATTACATGGACTGCTTAACACTTCTTTCAGTACCCCCTGTTTTACAAATTCGTCAATGAGTTGGGCAACTTTCATGAGGGTGTCTTGTGGCATGTGGTATTGCGGGGTCTGGGGAAAAATTGCATTGGGCTTTACAGTCACTTTCACTGGTTCCGCTCCTTTCATCAATCCCACCTCTTTCCCTGTCATATCCCACACTTCCCTTCCGACTGTTTCCCGTAATTCAGCTGGGATGTCTTCTTCAGTTATCATCGGGAAAAGGCAAATCAGAGGATACTCTTCATCGACAGTTTCCATCTCATCCCCCTCTACACTGTCCCCTTCTTCCCCATCACTGCTCGTCTGTATTGTTATTCCTTCGTTCGAACACATTATCGAGCAACCTAATTTGCACAATAGGTCTCTCCCCAATAGTGCTATCGGGCTTGATCACATACCACAAACTGATGTACCCCTTGATAGTTACCGATGCTAACTGGTACCGGATCTGTTATTGGGTTCGTCAGATGTCTGTTTGCTACTCCCACCACTTGAACTGTCCTCCCTGAGAGTGGCAAATTTGGTACTTCACTGCTCTTAACAGTTGAACGTGTGGCTCCTGTATCAACCAAGAATGAGACACGATGACCCATTACTTTTCCCTCTACGTACGGACCCCTTTGATCAACTTCCAAGGATGCCGCAAGCACACAATCTCCTTCTTCTCCTGAACTTTCACTCTCCCATACGTTGTTTATTCCACTCTCACTGTGTAATGGGAACTGTTGTACGGTGCCATTTGTACTCATTACCTGACCCGATACCTGTGGAGGAACCATCACTTGCTGCTGACTCATTGGTGCCAAGGGTATTTGCATTTGCTGATTAGGTACCATAGGTAACTGCTGTTGCATTGGCTGCATTTGCGTCATCTGCATACGAGGCATCTGCATCTGCTGCGGCTGCATAGGTTGTAATCCCTGCAATTGATTTACGGTCTGAAAATTTGGGCTTGGACCTCTCATTTTCGGTCCCCTCATTGTCTGAAATGCATTGACATCATTGTTTTGCTGACCAACACCTGCACCTGCACCTGCACCTTCCTGCACCACCATCAGGCACTCGCGTTTCCAATGGCCTACAATTCCGCACACGTGACACGGCATCACCTTCTTCATTGCCTGCACACCCGTCACAACAGTGTTCAAATCCGGACCATTATTCACAAAACCTCCTCTGCCTCTGCCTCCAGCCTGTGGCTGAAACGCCATGTTTCCCTGCAACTGCGGCTGCGGTACCTGCTGTTGGAACCCTTGCATCCCTTGCAAACCCTGCAAACCTTGCAAACCTGTTTGAGCTGCCTTAAGCTGCATCATCATCACCTTCTCTTTCAACTTTTTCTGTTTCACCTCGATTTCGTCGCTACAGTATTTCGCATAATTCAACACTTCATCAATCGGTTTCGATTGCCAACAAATCAAATGCGACTTTATCATCTGACTTATCTCTGGCCTCAGCCCTTCCACAAATCTGAAGACGAAATGGAGCATGTCCTTCGCCTCTATTGTTTCCGTGCCACTGTAATTCTTGAACGCCTTCAACAACCTCTCATAGTAACTATGAATCGATTCTTTAGCCTCTTGGGCAGTTCGATCAATCTTCTGCCAATCCACGTTTTTCGCGGGTACCTTCGTTTTCAAATGCTCAATCACCTTATAGTACAAGCTCATCACCATAGGTGATGGTGCGCCCGTCTCCCTGTCTCTCTCTGGTTCACTTGTCGGCCAACCTACAGCTCTTTTGCAATCCTCCCACAAATCTGCCGGAACCACAATCTCAAACAGAGTGTTCAGGTCTTCCCAGAGACACTTTGCAAGCTTCACAAACCTGTCAGTCTGTTGATACCATTCAATCGGTTTCTCTCTCAGTTTGGGAAAATCGTCCGTAAAAGACTGAATGTCGCTTCTGTGCCATGGTACATGTACTAATTTTCCCCCTGCTGTCTCCCTCATTGGTAACATTGTTACTGTATTACTACTCTGCGGTCTTTTCTCATTGTGCTCTGTAGCACTGTCCCTCCTTTTTTCCTTCCTCTTTACCCACCTGCTTTCCCATTTGTCTAAGCACCTCCACACTTGTGCACTCTGCAGCAATTCTCTAAGGTGTGTCTTCATGCCTGCTGACCTCATGTGTTCAAAATCTGTGGTCCCAAAATCTAACCTGTAGCTCCTGCTCAAGTGTTTCATCTTGTCTATGTCAACCCCGTTTCTGTCAGCTGCTTCTTGCAGACTCTTATGTACCTTGTTCACTTCCTTCGTAATCCTGGGACATAGATACCTCAGCTCTTCTTCCGTGTAGGACTCTAACCTGTTCACACCCATGGTCCCTTCCACCAATTCTTGTGCTTCCATGTTCAACCTGACCCTATTCATATAGTCTTCTCCTTTCCCACTGGCTGAATTTTGTGTGGAGTTTAGACTGTTGAACCATTGTGTCAACTGTTGCGCATTCACCCCCATCAGCGTGGCGTTCACATCGACTGCCATCGATGGTTGAGGCAACTTTTCAGTGTTCGATGTTAAGGGTATTATCAGTGGGGGGCTTGACCTCACCAGTGTTGACTGAGCACATATGGGACTAAACTCCATCAAGGACCCAGACCCAGTTGGCTGAGCCGCTATCGGAGTTATCCCTGGGGTGTTTTCTATGCACCTCCTTTCTGTCCCACTCTGCAGCATTGGTCCCTGACCACTCATACCTAAGTTAGGCTGACTATACAAAGGTACCGGTGGACCTACAGTAATGGGTAGTGATATCGCATCCGGATTTTGTCCATTTCCCATGTTCTGTGGCATGTTCATTCCCACACCATGGGTCATCATTGCCGGCATGCCCATCTGGCTCCCCGTCATCTGAACATGTGCGTTTCCACCCTGCATCTGCTTTTGAGGCATCAAAAACTGAGTTGATTCAGCTTGTGCCATTGTTGGGTTGTAACCATTCTGTACGCCCCTTACGGTTGGATCTAGAATCATTCCTGCACTGTTATCACTGTTGTAGTACCCTGGCATCTGCGGCTGATAATTTTCTGCTGGTTTCAACACGGGCACATCTGGATATATTCTCCTAACCTGCGGTATCTGCGGGGTGAACAGTAGACTCGGGTCCTTTGGTCCCGATGATGCTCCTGAACTCTGGGTTTCACTGTTCTGTACCGATGCCGGAGGGGCAGAACTGGTACTTGGACCTTGTCCATTCTCTGCATAAGGCGGTGGACGGTCGTTCATCAATTGCATTATTAGCTCCTCATCCTCTAACTCCTCTTCTCTTCTCAACTTTTCCCCGTCCTCTCTATCCTTGGAACACTTCCTGTCCGTCTTACAGGTGGCTTTCTTACCTGTCTCCTCTCCTTCCTTAGTAATTGCGGGGAACAATTTTATCCCCTGCAATACATCTGACCTCCACACCTTCTGTGCATTATCCCACCTAGCGTCCGCTAGTGTCTTTTCTACCTTCCTCATTCTGGTCTCGAACTTCTTTTGCTGTTGCTGTCTAGCCATTAGTTCCCAAATTGCTAGAGCCTCAAACTGTGCTGGCCTTGGAGGCACCTTCATGTCGTACATCGTGAATCTCAAATTCTCTAGAATCCTTATATTGAATGTCCCATGTATCGGGAACGCTACGCTCCCATGTTTCTCTGTTAGTTTGTGCCATTGCTTTAGCCAAAGGCACGGAGCTACCCCCTTCTCCTCCATTACAATGTAAGCTGGTGTACCTTCGGGCGGCGTCTCCTCTCCTACGCTCGCTTTAATGTAAGACTCCCCCTTCATCGCACTCCTAAATGCTTTAAAGAATTTCATTTTCTCGTCTTTTTATTTCCCCAAATTTGTAATCAATAGGTGACTTTAATTCCCGGAATACTCTTCACCTGCCTTTCCCCTTCCAATCGAGCCCCACGGACTGCGTCCAATCCGTGCGCGACCCTTCTCTGCAACCAACCTATCCCAGCGCGGCTCTTAGTGACGTCACACTCACACACCCTGCGGCTGACAAAGCCTCGCGGCTAGTCTTCCTTCACTCACCTCCTCTCGTAACAACTTCTTGCATGTATCGCGAGCTACCAAAAATAAAACAGATCTGTCGGTTTACTACAGGAAGGGTAACACAATCGCTTCAGGACCTTAGGGACCTTTCACTAGCCTCGGCCGCTATTCCGTCTTTCTCAGTCCCCACGTTCGCAAGCAAATCTGACCCGCAGACCTACTCTCAACTTGTCAATGATCTATTCTAGTGCACTTAGAATCTTGTCAAAGCCCGAAGTCGAAGTTTCTTTCACTCCCTAACACACGTACCGACTCGTTGACCACGCCCGATCAACCTACTAAACCGCCCAGACCACAACATGGATCAACATACTCCGGAGTCTCTTGACCTCGCAGGGCCCGTCTCAACAACAACAACCACGTGGACCTTTTTATGCACAAAGCGCCACACGCACATGAAGTTCGACGACTTCCCTACTCTCACACTCGGAGCCGCACCTCCGCTATCTCTATGAAGTTCGACGACTTCACTACTTCTACACTCGGAGTCGCACCTCCGCTGTCCTCTAAAAAGAAAAAAATCCTCGCAACCTTTTCACACACCCTGCGGCAATAAGCTGTGCAAGCGCAAAACCCTAACTTCACTCATACCATCACTAGTACCGCCAACGCTGATTCCACACCTCCATTCTCTCCATTCGCAAGCTCCTAGATCCCGGGAAAGTCGCGGTGGACCTAGCCCATCATCATTCTGTCAATCTGTTTTACCCAAGAAAAATCTAATTCAATTTCTCGAATGGGGTCTCAAAATGCGTAACCGTTAATTCAACACCATGTACTTTAAGAGTACAGGGTCCCAAAAGACGAAACCGTCCTCTGCTACCATCTAGTGATAAAGCGGTCCGTACTAATAATTTTACCTGTTTCGGACGCTCTTTAGGCCGATGAATCTTTTGACTTAGTGGGAACTCTCTGTACTCTTAATCGATCAATTTCATCAAAATCAATAATCAATAACGAACATAAGCAACACCTTGAACAACATAACACTTGACAATTAATCCAGAATACATTTCGGCGAACCCTGACCTTTCAGTCAGGAATAACCACACCAGTTTATTCAAAGTTAGTGAATTTTATTTCCCTATATTAACAAAGCTAGCACGATATAAATGTGTCTCAACACCAAATGATAAACATATATGAACATTAATAGCTGTCCATAACGGCGGAATAAGTGTAATCTATGTAGCATTTGAATCACAAGGCATTCGATAATAGCAATGCAAATCACTAATACGATTATCTGTAATGAGCTAATGGCATACATTTAGTCAGCATAACAAGATCTCAAATTGCATCGTGCGACATATGGAATCCTCGTCTAACCTCCAATTAGCATCTGCATGTGGGACTTCATGCAAAAACAATTTAGCCACATTGATTTAGAAAAATTCTAACTAGGGATCTTATCAAAATCAGCAGTTGGTTACCTAAAAGAAACACAATGCAATTTTACAATTTCCTTTCATATTTACCAATTACGATCAGCATACAAGGAAGTCTTCGTCTCACAGGTACCGTTCTTCGGTCATCATGGGTACCGTTTCTCGATCAGCATAGGACGGGGCAAAGGGGCAGGGGTGGACGGGACAATTGCCTCACGGCGGCAAGGTAAACTACTACTTCATGCAAAGGGACAAATCAAAGTTAAAGTCTCTAGGGCAAGAATCATTAAAGTCTCTTTCTCCCGATTAGAGAAAGCATCAAAGTCTCTCAAAATGGCGTCGCAGCAAAGTGGGCCATAATAGCTACGAAGTCTACAAAATGGCGGAATGTCCAATAATGGCCGTAATGATCTCGCAATGGCAATCAGAGCGTGTAATGGCTACCTCCTTCTCGTGCACCTGGTTTTTATAGACAACAGTTCAAGTCCAGTAGGGTCTTCCATTGGAGGGTTCATAGGTTAGCTTCAAATTGTCCAATCAAAAACAACAGTTCTCAAGCTTTTACTTAAGCATACATTATCGTTGGAGATGGGTACGCAAGTTGCAACATTGTCTACCAATTAGCTCACTTTCAGAGCCTCCATTGTCCGCACCTGCAAATCGACCTTGAAGTAAAGAGAAAATATGCCAGGCTGGCACGAAACCTTAAGATAAGCATGTGAACAGTTTCTGTGGAAAAGTACAGCTTCAAGCAAAAATACACGTTTATTAGCACAGTGGAAAAATACGAGCATCTAAACCGTGAGACCAGGCAACTAGGCCAAAGCCTCCGCTAAAGTAATGCTAAGCTAAAACATTTCAAACAAGCAAATCGTAGCACACGTTTATGATTATGTCGGATTAGTGCAATTCTAATACACCACGCTATATAAAGCACGCGCATAAATGATGGCAAACTACTCTGAGGGCACATTTTGTCCCCGTACAATCTTTATTAGTTCGGTTAAAGTCACACATGATTATTTCAGCACTACGTTTAAGCGTTAATAAATCAAAACCTTCATTTTCTGCTTCATCACTAGTACCGCCAACGCTGATCTCACACCTCCATTCTCTTCATTCGCAAGCTCCGAGATCCCGGGAAAGTCGCGGTGGACTTAGTCCATCATCATTTTCTCAATCTGTTTTACCCAAGAAAATCTAATTCAACTTCTCGAGTGGGATCTCAAAAGTCGAAACCGTTAATTCAACACCATGTATGTTTCGAGTGGGGTCCCAAAAGTCTAAACCGTCCTCTGCTACCATCTACTGATAGAGCGTTCCGTACTAATAATTTACCTGTATTTTGGACGCTCTTTAGGCCGATGAATCTTTTGGCTAAGTGGGACTCTCTTCACCCGAGATCAGTCAATTTAATCAAATCAATAATCAATAACGAACGTAAGCAATGCCCTGATCAACATAACACTTAACAATTAATCCAGAATACATTTCGGCGAACCATGACCTTTCGGTCATGAATAACCACACCAGTTTATTCAAAGTTAATGAATTTATTTCCCTATATTAACAAAGCTAGCACAATATAGATGTGTCTCAACACCAAATGATAAATGTAAATGAACATTAATAGCTGTCCATAACGACGAAACAGGTGCAATCTATGCAGCATTTGAATAACAAGGTATTCGATGATAGCAATGCAAATCACTAAAACTATAATCTGTAATGAGCTAATTTCATACATTTAGTCAGCATAACAAGGTCTCAAATTGCATCGTGCAACAAAAGGAATCCTCATCTAACCTCAAATTAGCATCGGCATGTGGGACTTCATGCAAAACAATTTAGCAACATTAATTTTGGAAAACTCCTAGCTAGGGCTCTTATCAAAAATCAGCAGTTGGTTACCTAAAAGAAACACAATGCAATTGTACAATTTCCTTTCATATTTACCAATTACAATCAGCATTCAAGGAAGTCTTCGTCTCACAGGTACCGTTTCTCGATCAGCATGGGACGGGGCAAAGGGGCAGGGGTGGATGGGGCAGTTGCCTCACGGCGGCAAGATAAACTACTACTTCATGCAAAGGGACAAATCAAAGTTAAAGTCTCTAGGGTAAGAATCATTTAAAGTCTCTTTCTCTCGATTAGAGAAAGCATCAAAGTCTCTCAAAATGGCGTCGCAGCAAGGTGGGCCATATTAGTTGCAAAATGGCGGGTAACGGCAGTAATGGCTGTAATGGCTGTAATGGCTGTAATGGCTGTAATGGCTACTTTCTTCTCGTGCACCTGGTTTAAATAGACAACAGTTCAAATCCAGTAGGGTCTTCCATTGGAGGGTTCATAGGTTGGCTTCAAATTGTCCAATCAAAAACAACAGTTCTCAAGCTTTTACTTAAGCATACATTATCCTTGGAGACGGGTACGCAAGTTGCAACATTTTATACCAATTAACTCACTTTCAGAGCTTCCATTGCCCGCACCTGCAGATTGACCTTGGAGCAAAGAGAAAAATGCCAGGCTGGCACGAAACCTTAAGATAAGCATGTGAACGATCTCAGTGGAAAAGTACAGCTTCAAGCAGAAATACACGTTTAATAGCACATTGGAAAAATACGAGCATCTAAACCGTGAGACCAGGCAACTAGGCCGAAGGCTCCATTAAAGTAATGCTAAGCTAAAACATTTCAAACAAGCAAATCATAGCACACGTTTATGATTATGTCGGATTAGTGCAATTCTAATACATCACGTTATATAAAGCACACTTATAAATGTCGGCAACTACTCTGAGGGCACATTTTGTCCCCGTACAATCTTTATTAGTTCGGTTAAAGTCACTCTTGATTATTGCAGCACTACGTTTAAGCGTCAATAAATGAAAAACCTTTATTTCTGCGTCATCAAAGGTCACTTCAATTTCAAGAACTAGCTGGACAGTTACATTTCACCTTGCAGATTATCCCAGTGACTCACACATTTCCACTGTCGGTGTCCAGGTCCATGGCTGGTATGACAAACAAGGGTCGTCACGCAAAGTCATCGGTGGAAGTAAGGGGTAAGGGAACATTTAAAAATGTGCATAGTTTCTTAGTGTGGTTTAATGGCCCAGTGATTTTGCATTTCACCCTCAGTGTCTAGTCAAGTGCTTGGCCTGTTCAGTGATGCATTAGGTAGCATTAGTTTTCGGGCTAAATTGGAGAGGAAGTGGTGTAGGGAAGACCAGCCTTTGTCTTGACATGAACCTGGCCTCACCAAGAACACTGCCTTTTTGGAGCTATTACCAATAATTGTGGCAGTTTCATTTGGGCAGACAATTTACAAAATAGGACAGCATATGTTTGTCTGACAATGTTAATGGCTGAGGCAATCAACCAACAGAGGGCTTCTTGTCACTATATTTTAAGGCTGCTGAAACATCTAGGCCCGTATTTAAGAAAAAGTGGCGCATCAGCTATGATGTGCCACTTTTCTTGTGCCCCCCCAATGACACCATAGTTGCGCCATATTTATAAAATGGCGCACCATGGCAGTCGTTAGAACAATAGCATCAAACTTTTTGACACTGTTTTGTTGCTTTGCTACACCAGCATCAACGTTTTTTAAGCTAGTATAGCAAAGTGCAAGGAGGCCCATAGGTTTCTATTGGTGTGTCATTTTAACGCCTGCTCTGAGCAAGCGTTAAAAATTACGCCAAAAATATGCAATTAAATCTGTTAAATTTCGCTGTGCCATATTTTTGGGCCTCCTAGCACCAGAATGTCCCCCTTGCGTACTTTATGCCTGGCACAGGCATAATGTGGCACAAGAGGTTACAAAGTAGCGCAATTCATGCACTGCACCAAAGCCACTTTAGCACTGTCTTAGCGTAAAACAAATTATGCTATGGCAGTGCTAAGGTGGCACTAAGGGCTCTAAAATATGCCCCCTAGTCCTTCTTTTCTTCAAACTCGACGTGCTCTTTAAGACCAAACATGTACCATGGGTGTTCAATAATGCTGCTGATGCCCTATCTCACTCCAGGTTATAGGATTTCCAGATGTAACACTCCAATGCCGCTGAAGAGATGACCAAATGCCCGGAAGATCTATGTAAGATAATGGTCTGTCTTGTCAGACTTAGTGGCAGCCACAGTTGCAAAGTGAACAGGTTCTGCATGAGTTTCCCTTGCATAAATATATTACTTTTTGCAGTGGCTACACGTTAACATGTTTATTCTTAGGTGAATTACATATGCAAGGGAAGATTGTGTTGTGTTGTGTGCCAGGGCTCACATCACAGCAATTGGTTTCTTTGCACAGTTGTCTGGGACCCATGATTTGCATGGACGTCATTTAAAGGCCGCCAAGGGTCGCACTTGCGACCCTGGCTTGCCCTTTGCTTCTCCTGGCACTGCCTGTGCGACCCCTAGCCTCAGAGGAGGCATTCCCAGTGCCATGAGCACAGTGGCAGGTCCTCCTTCAGTTGGGGCTCTTTGTTTTCTGTCAAATTCGTATCACACTATTAGTGAATATTGATATATTATTCATTATTAATGTAATAATAATTACAATTAGCTGGAATATGCCCTTCCATGGCAGCAGAGACAAGTATAAAATGCTTTCAAATGTATGTTGTGTGCGTGCTTGCATGTGTGAGTGTTTATGTGAGAAAGAGTGTATGTACATGTGAATTTGTGTGTATGTGTAGGTGTGTATGTGTGAATGAAATTGGAGGTCAAAGGGTGTGTGATGTCACGTCCGCTATCCCTGGCATTTTGGTGAAATGACATCCATGGTGATATGGTGAACAGTTTTGTGGATAAAAAGGACCTGGCTGGTTGGACAAGACTGTCTCTAAGGAAAAAGACAATAGGAGTCCACTTGACTTGATTAAGCTGTCGGATATGTTATGTTCCCTAGACAGGGTATGCAGCACACCATATGAGGTTGCTTTGTTTTCAGCTGCCATCCTGGTATCATTTAATGGCGCTTTCAGGGTCAGCGAGTTGGTGGAGCAATCTACATAGGACCAATTATGGGGAGTTACAGCTCTAAAGCATTCATGATCAGAAACTGGTTATTCATCTAGCATAGTCAAAACCCGACCAGCTAGGAAAAGGAACTAATATAAATTTACTATCTGTCTCATCACTTGTGACACACTCCTTCTCCCACATGCAGTCTTACTTGGCCTTCTGTCCTAACATCTGGGTTATCGCATTGTTCATCCACATACATGGCAAATGTTTGTCACATTACCAATTCCCGGTGGTGATGATCGTGGAGATTAAAGTGGCTGGCATCTGCCCGAGACAACCACTCATCACATTCGTTCAAGACAGAAGTGGTCACCCTGGCTGTAGGGACGTAAGTCACTCAAGAAGAGGTCAAGAATATAGGGCATTGATCTTTCTCCTGCATTAAGGGCTATGTCTGCCCACAGGTGTTGTAAAGCATTTTTTCCTTGTATCCCATCTTTTCTTCTTGCCATTCTCTACTAGTAGCGATGTTGGGCAAGGTTGTGTGGGTCAATGGACATTCCTTTGTTTGGTGACTGGCTTACAGTTTCCAGCTGCTCCGTAAGCTTAGGCCTGCAGTGTGGAAGTATGTGGTCTTCAGATGGTGTGGTGTTGGAGGATTGACGGTGTCTCAACTTTGCAAGTTGGAGGAAATTGCAAAAGGTTACGAGTGACTCCAGTCGCCAGATCTAATCATTGTGGGCATAGGCAGCAATGACCTGGTTAAAATGGCTCTGAAAGAACTGAGGCAATGTGTTTTGAAGAAATTCTCCTTGCTGAGGTGGACATTTCCTGGGGCACTCATAGCGCAGTCACATATGAGGTGGCTTAGTCCTGAAATGGCCAAATTATGTGCAGGGTAGGGTTGTTTAAGCCACATTCCTCATAAGCTACTTTGGGGAAAAAGGATGTTTCATTGGGACGGAGTTCACTTATTGGACATAGGCACTACCAATTCCACTGAATGGTGTAGAGCATGGTGCTGGAGCTCTTACTCACATGACATCAGGTAGCCCCATTTTGTTACTTGGTGGTAGGGAGGAGCGGGATATTGGCGAGTGTTCAGTTTGACAGGAACTGCCTCTCAGGGATGCACTTTGCTTCACCTGTATGGAGTAGAAAGAATAAATTGAGGCCTGAGTGCTGTGTACCTTATCCTGCAGCCAGAAAGTGTAATTAGATGTAAATATTTTGGTGGAGCTGCCTGGGATTGTAAACAAAGCACACCCCAAAAAAGGTGGTGCAACATGAGGCTCAGTGCTCTGTGTACATCCCTACCCCTCTGCTGCTTTCACAACTTTATGGAGTAGAGGAGGGACAGGAGTGGGGAACAAGGGAAGTGGGAAGCTTTGCCACCTCACTTGAGACTGGGCCGGCGGGTGGAAGCAGGGAGTGCAGGATGTGAAGTGCGTGTCATTGCGGGTCCTGGTGTCATGAATATTGAGGGGCCATTTAAGGCAGTGGTAACTTTGGAGCACCCACTTTGCCCCCAGACCCCAGAATAACAAAAACAGACCCTCAGGCACTGAAACCTACCCATCCATTATCTTTTAGTGTTGGAAGGTTATTCTGTTTAGTTTACAGGATTGTGAGTCTGAACCAGGTGGGATAGCCTGCCTCCCTATCTATGACCCACCAGGTAAACTCAGTCACCTCTCCTGCTGGCACACACTCCGCAAACTTCGGAAGATCTTCAGATGTATCCCAGCAGACTGTCGCAAGACAGTCACCCACGCCTTAGTCACATCCAAGCTGGAGTATGGCAGAGCCCTCTACGCCGGCACCTCGACTAGAAACATCAAAAAACTACAACTCATCAAGAACTCCCACGCCGAGAACACATCTCCCAACATCTGAGGACCCTCCACTGGCTCCCGGTTGAGAAACTCACCCACACATACAAGGCCATACACAATGCAGGACCAGCCTACCTGAACCACTGCGTCTCCTTCGACACCCCGCCAGATCCCTCCACTCCACCCAGATGGCCCTGGCCACCATCACTCACGTCCGCAAAACCACCGCCGGAGGATGATCCTTCACCTACATCGCAGCAAAGCTGGAACAACCTCCCCCTGCACCTCAGAAAAAGCCAGTTGCTCCCCATCATCAGGAACAACCTCAAGACGTGGCTCTTCAGATGAGGCTCCTCCCCCACTCCCTAACCCTCCCCTCCCCCCCAGCGCCTGATTGATTGATTCATAGCAGGCCACACCAACAACTAAATTGATGGTTAAATCATCTCTTCAGCATTACCATTATGACGGCACTGAGGTTGACGTTCAGGTTGCATTCTGAAAGGACATTTCGGACTGGATTAGGTTGGGGTAGACTCACAATTTCACTTGCTGGTGTAGAGTGTGGGGCTATAGCTCCAGGTCACATGATATGCCCCCCCACCCTTTCTGTTACCTGGAGGTGGGGAAGACTTTGTTCTCTGCAGGTGTTCGGATGCAGACGATTCCACCAATGTAACCTGAGTAGAATGGGAAAATTGGAACCTGATTACTGTGTGAGTTATCCTGCAGCCAAAAAGTGTCAATAGTGTCAAAAGATGTACATATTTTCATAAATGTAGTGGATGTAACTGTTAGCTTGTACTGTATCATTATTGTGAAGTGTTAGAATTTCTGAGTATGATAATGCAATGAAAACTGGTTAGCCTTTCTCCAGTACCTGTATAATGCCTAATGTTAAGGTTGTGTTTTTCTCAGCTGTTATGTTTTGGAAAAATAAAACATGACCAGTATGTACCCAAATTGAAGCGGTTTCTGCCAAGTCATTGTTTTGGTTGAGTTGGTGGGGGTGGAGTCCACAACTGGGAGCCTCCTGTGCCTAATTTTATCAGAACCTTGCCCAAAATTCAAGAAGTGTGCAACCTGCTGTAATCTGATCTCTACTACAGAGGCCAAAGGTCTAGTTCAGAAGTCTGACAAGATATAAACCTCCAAATAGCTATGATAATATACTTTTTAGGTCTGCCTAAGCAGCGCTTGCACTGTCTCTTTGAGTCATGCTGTTACCTCCTCTGTGGGCTTAAAGTCGGCCCATCGCCTTTAATAGGCTGCTGTGCGTGTTCGTCACAAAGGCTTGTTTCTCTGTGTTCAGTGTGGGTCATATGTCCCGCCTTTTTGTGTTTTGACCTCTCCCATGGAGCATGCACTTTTCTTCTAGGCTTGCCCTTTTATGCATGCATTGATTTCTGCCAGTTCATCCGACGGGAGTTTGTTTGGTACTGCTCATTACTTGTATGGCATATTGCATTTTGTTTCTATTTTGCCATTGTTTTATTTGCTAAAGGATCGACATGTATTGAAATGCGGAACAACATGTATTTAAATTGGTTCTTTTTTGGAAGGCACGAGGAGAACCGATGCCGGGACTCACTTTTTTATTTGGTTTCTGCACATTCCCCTGATGGGAGTTTGTTTGGTACTGCTAATTACTTGTAGGGCATTCTGCATTTTTATTTTGTGTTTTGCCACTGTTTTAATTGCTAAGGCCTGACATGTATTTAAATTGAGTTTTTGGGTGGGCATGGGGAGTACTGAGGCCAAGACGTGGGTCCTGAACATTGACAACAGCTCTAGAAAGCACAGGTAAGGGGCTTCAGGGTAATTTGGACACGGAGAGCGTGGTTTAGTGACAGAAGAGGACTGACTGGTAAAACTGGATTCTTTAAAGAGGAGATGTTTGAGATGAATAGGAGATCAAGAGCGTAAAAATGGTGTTGGGGTGCGTTTCGAGAAGCTGCATATTTCTGTTTTTTCCATCCTCCTGACTTCACCACCTTTGATGTTCCAACCACTGAATCAAACACAGACATACAAGACACAGCACTATGGTTAGTCATAAGGTTACTCTTCGCATAGAAAATGCACAAGGTTCACTCTCCAATACTTTCAGACCCTCGCACCCAGTGACCATCAAGTCTTCCCATTGTGATTACTGCTGCTGTTGCGTGCTTAGATAGATCTGATGTTTTTTAATCAGGAATTTTTGACAGTGTGGAAAAACATAGATGAGACGTTAAAAAAAGATATTTTTGGGGCAGCACATTTCCTGGACAGAAAAAAATTGCTGAACATCTGTATTTTTTTTAATCTCTCCATCAAATTTAGATCGTAAGGCAATTATGGGCTGAGTATATTCATTAACAAGAGCGTGTTTATCTGAGAAATTACGTAGTGAGAGGATAACGATGCACAAAAGGAAACAGCATGGTCTCCTTGTGCCACTTGGACGAACTTTTCGTAATGCATGTGACTTATAATAACTTTGAATCTACAAGATGATTTCCATGCCCCAAACTGGATAAGGTGTCATGTTTCAGATCCGTCATAATCAGAATTTTGAGTTTAACTGTTCAAACAAGCATTCCAGGTTACAGCTTCCTCTTTCACGTGATGCAAACAAAAGGTATGCATACATTTTTGTAAGTGACTAATCCCGTGATGTAGACAGTGATATAAAATACTGTAATGTATGCTGCATTGGTAAAGCTTCAAGCACACCATGATGGTATATATATTCTGAAAATGGGCTTCCAAAACCCCCACAAAATGTACAGGTTCTGTTAAAGCACGGACAGCAGCATGAAGAATTGCTCATTCCTCCACACCAGGATGCCGACCTCTCTATCACCATAGGATTTCTGATCTTCAAGTCTGCTGGCTCGAGAGGTAAATAGCTAAAGGCAAACAGGAAGAGGCTGCAATTTTGCAGGCTATGTCTGATTTTATCTGAAATACAAGCCAGTAGATCTAATAGGATTCGAAGAGTGGAGTGACTAATACAGAACAAATTTTTCAGTCTTGGATCTGTCAGGATCCATCATGTTTAGGACAGTGAATGGAAATAGAATGGAATCTGGAAAGTAATGTAAAACTGGGGTTAAATGGTAGAAACGGATAAAAGACTCGGCAAAGCATGTTGTTGGAATCCGTGATCAATGTATTGATGAGTTGCGTCTCACTATTGCCAGTGAGTTGTTTCACAGCACTACAGGGCATAATAGTGTATTTATACAACAAGAAACAGAATATACATTATATATAGCACACACTGTGACCTGAATCACCCCCAAGGACCATGACCTTCATGGCGGTGATTGGACTTAGGACGCTAGAGGCCGAGCCACTCCTCGGAGTTCAAGATACTTCACATTGATCATGTGCCCTAGGATCCTGACACAGTCTTCCTAGATGCCACAGACCTTTACACTGCCTGCATATGCCACTCATGCTCCTCTCAGTGTCCATGTTTCCCATGATCCTCACACTTTTCCCCATACTTCCCAATTTGTGGAGGAAAGTATGGCTATGCCCCCATCCCTAACACTACACCTGCTCCAAGATCCTTACACTTTCCTTACCATTTTTTCCAAATTGTTGACACTGTCTAACGGTTTCCAGAAAATTGTGCTATGTGTCACTGAGTCCCCTTCCCTTTATCCTATCCTTTCTTCTTACATATAGCCCATACTCTTCACACTGTCCATGAATCCAAACCTCCTCAAACCGTCCACGTGCTCCAGCCTATTGGCACTATATTACCCAACTTCTTCCCAGTCAGTCATATACTCTGTATTCTCCATACTGTCCGTGTATCCACGCTCCTACATTGTTTAAATACCCTCGGCCGCTCCAGTGTACTTTCACTGTCTGTGAGTGTGACTCATGTGTCTCACACCATCCTTGGTCTTCAAGTTCCTTACACTCTTTTCCTATACTCCCCTGCTTCCGGCCTCTGTATATGTAGACCAGATTTCTGCCACTGTTAGTCCACGCAACTCCACCTGTTCACAGAGTCAGTTCCACTGTAAGAACCTTCTCACACTATCTTTACTTATTTCCTCAGTTGATGACACTCTGAATGTGACCAGGACGTGCATCATGTCTGTCAGCATTCTCATGCCTTTGTCACACTGTTTGATCTTGTGCAATAACATTGTTAAACAAACTCTTCATACACCCCAATCTCTTCACACTGTCCAGGTGTCCCAGGCACCTCAAACTACTTGGCGGTGTGCTGGAAGCTCCCTACATTCTCTGTCCATAAGCCCCGAACTGCCCTGAACTGCTGACAGTGTCCATGTGGACCCAAGTCCTCACACTTGTCTGTCTGTGTGCAAAGGTTCCTCACTCTCTCTAGTGAAGTGTCTCTCACCAATGGTTAAGCTAAGTTAGACCTTGTCAAAGTTAGAGGAAGGGAGGTCCTCAACTCATCTGAGAAAGTAAACTTCAGTCACTTCGACCCCAATGTCCACGTCATTAGCAAGGTCAAGCTTGAAGCAGATTACTTAGTGCTGAACTTCCAATCAAAACACCCCAAAGTTTGTCCAATAGGGAGGTTCCTAGTATTTCGTCATTGCAATTGCTATTGCTTTTCATTCAGCGATCAATCCCTTATTGTTATCATCCAACCAAACTGTGCTCCTAGGTTATAGTAAATGTGGAATCATCTATGCATTATGAAGTTAAGTAATTATTTTGCAAACTCTGCTTTTAAAATCTCTTGCAGTTTAAATGTGTTGTTTCGCTAATGTTGGTCACTTTCATTTATATAAAGTAAATTGTGCATCAAAATCGTCTGGAACTTGGTATAATCCAGTATTCCTGTCTCCTTTCTGTCGATTTGTCCCCTTTTGATTCTGCAATATTTGCTCGACAGTTCCCCAGTTACCACCACAGAATAATTAATTTGTCCTTACTTGCTACTTTTCTTCCGCTTGGGTTATGGTCACCTCTTTAGTTGACCAACTTACATTTGTAAAAGAATGCCTGTCGGTGCCCAAAACTATGCTTGGGAACCCGTGGCTGGTGCTATTAAATGTTAGGGCACCAAAAATCAAGCCTGCATAATCTTCAATCCACCTCACGCATCTTTAATCCAGTACCCAACACCCTTTCCCCTTTATCTCACTCTTGCCGTTTCCTTTCTCCCTGTGTAACGTTTCTTCCAGCTTTCTCTTCCTCCTTCCTCCTCCTTCCTGTGTTTTTCCCTCTCTTGCTCTCAGAAAAATTCCCAATCAGGAAAAATAAGTGCTGGTCCCCAAAAATGAGAGCCGGTGCCCCTCTCCGGCAACCACCAGCTCAAATTAAGCATTGCTTACAGCACCTCGTGTCTCTAGAGCAACTGATTCACATTCCTGGAGGGATGAGTTACGTTTTTGATTATTTTTGTTCCTACCGCAGCATTCCTGCTTTCCCCTCCTTTACAAATAAAATCACGTGGCCTTTGTCATTGATGCTCTTAACTTGTCATGATCTGTACTATTTAGGTTCTGGCCTGGTTTCGCAGTAGCGTCCCAATGGCAAAATGTAGTGCCATGGAGAGATGCTTTACATTTTGTCTCTAGATTCAAAGAGTACATCACTTACGTACTTTTGCGTGCAGATGCAGTACAAGGATATTCTTCATTTCAAAATGATTTTGCTTTACTTTGCTTGGCTGCTTTATTACTCTTAAATATGTAGCCATCATGAAAAAGTGTCTTTTCTTCAACACTGCATCAGCATTTATTCTCACTAATAAAAGAAATGTTGAACACTATAGAGAGCAAAGTGCCAGACGGTCAAAGGATTTTACTCTTGTTATAAACAGCAGTAATATTATAGTTTGGAAAACAAAAATCTTTAACATTTTGCTACAGAAATTGATTATTGTTAAACTTCTAAAACTGTTTCAAGATGTTGAGCCATACTTTAAGATGATATAACTCCGTTGTGAGCGGATTTTGTTCCCATGGTTTGGCAAGCAGGGTGAGATATTTTTGTACCCAGGGGCTCACAACCAATCGGGTGGGAGGAACTCATACTTTTAGTATTGGCAGACTGCGGTGATCTTCGATAGGAAAGTTTTATAGATTGTTCTTTGGCTGTAGAGCAACAATAGTGGTGAAGCTGTTGCATGTTAAACCTTCTGTAAGTGGCCAGGTTTCATGTCTTGAGAGCAGAGATGCTTCCTGGCTGCCTCGCCCCTCTGCTTGTTTGTCTCAGGTAGCAGGCAGCCAGGAGCAGGATTGGTGAAACCTTCACGAACAGAGCCCTCACTACATGAAGCAGGCGGGCTACAAGGAGCTTTCTTCCAGATCAGAATGCAACAAAATCTGCACCCCAAAACAAGTGTATTTGTAAAGCCCACGTACACCCAGAAGGGTATCTATGGACCAGGATGGGCTATACGCCGAGCACTAAGAGGCCCAGCACAGTTTGCTGACTTGTTATAAGATCTCCTTCTGTCCTCACTCCGCCCCCCATGACCACATTGGGCAAGAAACAGAGGGGGGTCAGCACTCTCAACCTACAATGGACCTACTGCACAAAGCTGCCATCCTATCTTGCAAGGGAACAACATAACAATCCTGTCCCCTCTATGTCACCCTGCAGGTGACGTGCCTACAACTCTGATACTTTAATGAACTGCTGGCTGATGTCAAAGAGGAGTTTACAAAGCCACCACATCTACCAATCTATAATAACCAGAACTGGTGGTGACTCATAGACGGACGAGGACCCTCAGCAGTATGCCACACATGACAGGGCACTGCTTAAAAACATGGATTCTATTTCCCATTGGTAAATTGTGCTGTGCATTCAAATGTAAGCAAAGACTGGCTGTGTGAAGTCAGTGGATGGTGGGCAATTGCAAGGAGAAAACAGTGTATTTGTTATCATCTGAAAAATTTAACTGTCTTCCCAATCCTTTATGTATTTGTTCCATTTGTGTTACTATTTTGTAAGAGACGGCAAAATGTTTTAATCTCTTGTTTTTGTAATGCCTTCCCTGTTGTGCTTAGTTTAAGAGGGCATAGAACATTGGGCTTGCACTAAAAGGCTGGGTTGGCAGCTAGAAAGAGTGGGCTGAGCAGAAATTATTCTGCTCCTCTTTTGGTGTTGCACTAAATGACCTTTAAGCTACCATCTACAATAAACCTACAACATGTTTAACCTCTTGACTGTAAGGGCTTTCCCCTGGTGTTCAGCCCTTTCTTGGATGTTAGGGTTAGCTCATATTTAACCCTTCCTAACATTTCCCCCAACAAGTATCCATGCCAAATTCCCTTTTTTCCAAAATCCTGGGGATTCCTAAGGGACCCATGGTTTTGTAGCTTCCTCTACAAGGAGGGAAGAAAATCTCCAAAATCAAGGTTTTTATGGGAAAATAGAAAAAAGTGTTGTGCAAGAAAGCTTGTTTTTCTTTCTAAAAATGGCATCAACGAAAGGTTTGCTTTACTAGGCTCTCCATCTTCCCAGCTTAGATGAACAAGTAGAGTTGCAATAAAAACACAGTATTTGCGTTTTTAGGGTTTGCCTTAGACAAAGCAATGGCTGCCACTTGCAAGACATCTTATTAGCTTACAAGGAGCTCACAGTGAGCCAATTGCTTACCATTGGTTGGCTTTATCAGGACTCTCATTTCCTTGCTTCCCTTTGGTCAGCGGGTGCCGGCTGTTACAATGGGAATGGAATGTAAACAGCAGGGCTCGCCCTGTGTACTCCACGCGAGCAAGAAAATGTTCGGAATGGAATGTGGGGGGAGGATTCGTGAGCGGCAGTTTACCGGTACGAACGAAGATATGTAGCTGGGTATTTATGTGCTGCGGTCGGGCTGCGTTTGAGAATAAAGGTTGCTTAACCACACGCCGTTTCTGTAGTATGTATGCTAACCTAGTCTAGAGGTTACAATTTTTGGGACAACACCGGAATAAATCAAATTAGAAATAATTATAAGATATTCCTTCTGTTTAGTTAGCAATGTAGTGTACAATACATACAATGGCATTTAATCATTTGAATTTACCACCACCACAACCCTTTGTACTTGGTAGTGGCGATACATCTACAAAATGGCAAGAATGGCAAGAATATTTTTTAACCTATATTTCTGCATGTGATGAAGATAATGACTTCTCAGGGGAGAAAAAGAAGAAGATTTTATTACATTGTTTAGGACCACAGGGTGTTAAAACGTACAATAGAATTGAAAAAAACATAGAGAACATGGAGATGTTTTCATACATGCTTTAGAAGATTTGGATAGATACTATGCTCCCAATGTTTGTGTTGGCATTGATTGCTAAAAAGAAATTCATAGAAAACAGGAGAAAGATGAAATAATTGAAGATTACGTTTCTGCTTTGAAGAATTTGGCATTGTCATGTAGATTTGGTACTTTACATGATGAGCTCATTAGAAATCAAATAGTTATGCATGCTGCGAACCAGAGTTTACAGGATTGCTTGTGGACTAAAGGGGAATCACCTTTACAAGAGGTAATAGAGGTAGTCAAAAAAGCAGAATTGACTGGGAGATGTGTAAAAGCTGTTTTGCGGAGAAACAAAAAAGAGGAGGATTCCAGAGCTGAGTCTAGTGTTCTTGTCAACAAGGTTACTGAAACAAAGAAGAATTCGGGTGTGACAGACAGTAAATCAGAAAATTACATTTCCAGTAAATTCAAGAAGAAGGAGAAAGAGGATCATAAGACTAAGACTAAAGTTACGTATTTCAGGTGTGGTTTGTTAGGTCATTACGCAAATAATAAGATCTGTCCGGCCCGGAATCAGAAATGTTCTGGATGTGGTATTATGGGCCATTTCGTTAAAGTCTGCAGGAGGAAAAAAGAGTCTGCGATTAAAATTTCAGAAAGTGCCACGGATTCCGCATCAACCTCGGACAGTGATGACAGGAACATGTGGGTTCTTAATATAAAAGATGTTGAATCCTCTGTCTCTGATGGGTCACGGAAAAAAACAAAATGTGAGATATCTGTAGGAGGGGTTACTATCACTGTTACTGCAGACTCTGGGTCACCCTATACAATTGTAAACAAAATGATTTGGTTAAAAAAATGTAGGAATGTTGTTGGTGGAGATCTGGATGCACCGGACAGTTCCCTAAAAGTTTTACGGGTGAACCAATACATTTAATAGGTCACAAGTAATTGTCATTTGTATTTAAGGATCGTATGGCAGAGTGCAAAATGTATGTATCTAAGTCTGGGCCTTCAGTTCTAGGTTGGTGGGACCAAGGTGTGTTAGGCATGATCCTTGATCCAAACAGTGCAGAACCGGTGTCTGTAGTTCAGGATGGAGAAGTAAATGAGTCATCCATAAAAGATCTATTCCCTCAAGTGTTTTCAGGTACCATTGGTAATTTGAAAAAGTTTCAACATAGGATTTTATTGAAGGAGAATGCTGTTCCTGTCGTACATAAAGCAAGAAACATGCCTTTAAGCATTCAAAGTGAAGAATCTAGCGAATTGAGTAAGTTATTAGAGGCTGGCATTATAGAGCAAGTTGAAGCGTCTGATTGGATTTCTCCATTGGTAGTGGCAAGACGCTCTAATGGGAAATTGAGATTATGCGTGGACCTTAGGGACCTTAATAAGAACATTTTGGTAGACCAATTCCCTTTACCAAGAATCAATGAAATTGGAGCTCTAACTAAAGGTAAAGAAAGGTTTACCACAATTGACCTTACTTCGGCATATCACCAAATTTCGTTACATCCAGATAGCCGTAGATTGACCGTCTTTATTACACCTTTCGGCTGTTATCAATTTGTCAGGGTTCCTTTTGGATTGGCATCGGCGGCTGCTGTGTTTCACAGGCTAATGTTGAAATTATTTAGCAAATTACAAGATGTGTTCTTTTTCCAAGACAACATCTTAATTATGGGTGATACAAGAACAAATCATGATGCCAAGGTTAAAAATGTTCTTCAGGTGTTGAGGGACAATGGACTCATGGCTGAATACAGCAAGTGTAAAATTGGTAAACGGAGTGTCACTTATTTAGGACACGAGTTTAGTGGTAAGGGTATTGAACCTAAAGCTAGCTTAGTGGGGTTGATAAAAGATTCACCAGCACCTACAAATAAAGATGAGGTCAGAGCATTTTTAGGGCTGGCAGAGTATTATGCTAAATATGTGCATAATTTTTCCCATAAGACTTTTCCCATTAGACAGTTATTAAAAATGAAATGTGTGTTTGAGTGGTCTGAGGAGTGTGAGGCAGCGTTCAATATGATTAAAGATGACATCATTAGAACACCCGCACTACAAGGTTTCGATTCGAACTTGCAATGCATTGTTACTACGGATGCCAGTAGCAGAGGTTTGGGTGCTGTTCTTACTCAAGCGGATGAGTGTGGTAAAGAATGTGTTATTGCATTTGCCTCCCGCTAAATCACTGATACTGAAGCAAAATATTCTGTTATTGAGTGGGAAGCTCTTGCATGTGTATGGGATTTGGAGCATTTCCGGTCGTTCACATGGGGTACAAATGTTATCTTGTGAAGCGACCATAAACCACTCACTAAGGTGTTGACTACGAAAGGTTTATTTAAAGCTTCTCCACGTATTGCCCGTTTATCCATAAGGCTCTTAGATTATAAATATGAGATACGTTATGTGCCAGGAGTCAAAAATAAAATCGCTGATTTTCTAAGTAGGATGCCTTTGCCTGGAAGTGAGGAAAAAGTAAATGAATTGGAGGATTGTTGTGTAGTTGACATTATAGAAGATGTTCAGGGGATCACTGAAGAGGAGTGGAACAAAGCTTTGGATGAATATGCAGTGTTGAGTAAAATTAAAAAGTTGGTATGTGATGGGTGGCCACTTAAACAAAAGCTGGAAGATAGTGTAAAGGTGTTTTGGGAGGTAAAGGAGGAATTGTCAGTAGAGTATGGTAGATTAATGCGTAAGGGTAGACTTATTCCCCCGGTGGTGCTTAGGGATAAAATATTGGATTTCTGCCATGATGGCCATTTGGGCATATCAAAGACCAAAAGCAAGATTAAACAATTGTATTGGTGGCCTGGTATAGATATGGCCGTGGAAAGGAAAGTGAGAGAATGTATTTTGTGCAATGATTCAGAGAAGACCTTGTCTACATTTAACCCGCCTTTAGTTCCTATTAAATGTCCAGGCATGCCTTGGGAAAAGATAGGTCTAGATATCACTGGACCTATACATGCAGAAGGGGAGTCCAAGTATATTGTGGTGATATTTGATCATTTCTCTAAATGGCCAGAAATTGAAATTATGTGTAAAGTAGATTCTGTGTTAGTTGTTGAATTTTTGGATAAGGTTTTCTTGAGAGAGGGTTTTCCTAAGGTCATAGTTACTGATAATGGACCTCAATTCACGTCTGATAAATTGAAGGCATTTTTGGTGAGATGTGGTGTAAAACATATAACTACTTCCAGTTATCATCCTGCTGGTAATGGGGCTGTTGAGCGCTTTAACAGGGTGGTGAAGAATGGTATACAGTTAGCAGATAGTGCGAAATTGTGTTGGGAAAAGGAGGTGTGGAGGATGATTTGGTCATATAGGACAACACCTTGTCGTGCTACGGGTCATAGTCCCTTTGAAATAATGAGGGGAAGGATCCCATTAAGAAAAGATAATATAGGATGAACGATGGGTGGAAGAAAGAGCAACTGGGCAATTGAAGATGGTAAAGGGAATATTAAAATTGCACAAACTCGGTCAAAGAAATATATTGACAGCAAGCACAAATGCAAGGTTGTAAATGTACAGGTGGGTGATTGGGTTAAGGTGAAAGTCCCTGGTTTCAAAAAGTATGGGAAGGGAAAATTCTATCCTCCCCTAAAAGTTGTTAAAGTGTTGTGTAATGTCGTACTACTGGAGGATGGAAAAGTGTGGCATTTAAGCAGAGTCTCATCATACATGGGTAGAGAAAATAATGATGTGACTAAGACCAAATGGTTAATGGATGAGGCAGTGAGGAATAATATGCATTCGCAGAGTGAGGTCAATGTTTCAACACAACATACTAATGTCGCACAGGCAGATGGAGATAACGGAGTCCAGGTACAAGAGTGTGGGACAACCGAAGAGCAAGATAAGTTCAGTAGATATGGTAGGAGAATCACAAGACCAGGAAAGCTTAGTGATTATGTGTGCAAATGGGTATATTGATTTCATCAACCATTATAGAAAATCTGTTAGATTTATTAATAATATTATATAGTGTTCTGTTTAAAGCTGAAGTGATATAATGCAGAGTTTTCTTTGGTGAATCACAAGACCAGGAAAGCTTAGTGATTTTGTGTGCAAATGGATATATTGATCTCATCAACTGTTATAGAAAATCTGTTAGATTTATTAATAATATTATATAGTGTTTTGTTTAAAGCTATAGTGCTATGATGCAAAGTTGTCTTTTGGTGAATATGTGTATATAGAGCTCGCATAAATGTAAAGGGGGAGATGTGTTATAATGGGAATGGAATGTAAACAGCTGGGCTCGCCCTGTGTAATCCACGCAAGCAAGGAAGTGTTCGGAATGGAATGTTGGGGGAGGATTCGAGGGCGGCAGTTTGCCAGTATGGACGAAGATATATAGCTGGGTATTTATGTGCTGCGGTCGGGGCTGCGTTTGAGAATAAAGCTTGCTTAATCACATGCCGTTTCTCTGGTATGTATCACAACACCGGCTTCACTTTCTCATTGTGTGTTTGTCCTTCCCTTGGAACTTGGCCCGAGTACTGCTTTCTTGTTTCACTGTATCCTTCCACTGGTCATGCTTTCTATACTTGCCCAGTAATTGTTGCTTGCCCGTTAATTTCTGCTTTCCCTGCTCCCCACAATGTTGCTGATGCCCCATTCCTTCTGCTCCCTCCAACATTGTGTTTCTTCTTAAATCCTTCCCACCCCCTCCTGTGCTTTGTTGCTGTCCTTTCCCACCCCCTCTTGTGTTGAGTTGGTTCTTGAGTGATCTTAGCCCCTACCAGCCCTCCTCCAGCTGTACCTCATGTTGCTTGCCCCCTCCCGCTCTCCTCTCGATGTATGTGTGGGCCTACCCTATCGGCCATAACAAAAAAAGTGCTCTTGCACGGCCAGGACTGGGCACGTCATAGCACTTTTTTCTAACTTTATATTTTTTTGTTTTTATTTTATTTAAGCTGCAGGGCTCTGTCACGCTGTTTCATGTTTAATTTGAGTGACCATTAACACCATATCTTACTCATTGGTAGTCCGACAGTATAACGCTTTTCTTTTGGGGTGAAGTCTGTTACTAATCTCAGCACCTACTCCTTTTCATATTGAATCCTTTGTTCTGCTCTCATCAAAAGTGTGTGCTTGAAATGCTGCATGGGTTTTCTTCTGCATTTCGTTTGCATATCTTTAAGATTACTGAGTAGTTGGCTGGCTTCTACATTGCACATATCTAGTTCTCTTTTTCCTGTCTTCTTCTTCTGCCCTCTTATTCCTTCATCTCTCTCTCTCTTTCTGCCTTTCTCTAACACTCATGTTTATTTTCCCCTATCTCTTTCTTGCCCTCGGACGTTTTACTGTTTCTATACATTTCTCTCATTTTCTTAATATCTATGTCTCCCCCCGCTTAATGTTCCCTCTTTCATATGTTCCATATTTCTTTCCTTGTCCTTCTACTTTTTATTTCTAACATTACCTAACCTTTTAATTCTCAAGCGTTCTCTTTTTCACATTTTCACATCAGTTCACATTTTGTTTCTCAGTTAGTTTTCACTTTCTCCCCTTCACTGCTTTGCTTTTTCACCTTGGTTTCCACATATCTTCCTCAAATTTCACCTGTCATATATAGTAATCTCTCTGCCTTTCACACTTCCTCTGTAGCACTTTCTCTTCTTCCTCTTTCTCTCCTCTATCTCTTTCCACTCTTCCTCCCTCCATTTCCCCTCTCCTGTTTTTTTCTTTCCCTCTTTGCTGCTCTTTTTTTCTCCATCTCTGGACCTCTGCCTTTTCTCTTTCTATGTCTAACATTCATCTAGGCACTCATTCTCTATTTCAGTTAAGCTCTTCTGTGGTCACTCTCATCTTAACATGCACAATCTGCCCCCCTCTCTCAGTTTCACTCATTCTCTCTCTAGCTTCCTCTATCTCTCTCTCAAGCTTATACACACACAATGTTGTGCTCTTTCTCTCTCTCTTGTTCCTCTTCCTTTGTCACCTTTTGTCTTTCCTTTGGGTATCATTCTTTCTGTTCCATTGCTCTCCTCTCATACTAACTCAGTCTGTCTTTTTCACACACCCTTTCTGCTCCTCTGTCTGGGGTTCATTCAGCACTTTGTGCACAAACTATCTGTCCCTCTCTGTCTTTCTATCTATTCTGTGCAGCTCTCACCCCTATCTACCATGACACATAATTCCACTCCACTCCACACCACACAGTTGCACCCCACACAATTCCACAACTTGCAATTCCAATCCAACCACATGATTCCACTCCACACCACATACATCCGCTCCAATCCAAAACAAACTACATGGGTAAAAGAGATTGTCATTTACACCAACAGCTCTAACTCCCGCAAATGTGAGACCTATTGGAATTTCCAATGCTTGTTTTACATATGGCTAATTACCAGCATGGCATTTTCTTCCAGACGAACGACCACCTCCATAGCATAGCATGGTGATGATGATTCACTCGCCAAAGAATAATCCTCCAGATAGAACTATATAACAGACAACTGCATGCATGAGTAAATGCATGCACTGACAAAGCACTACTTAACAGTGGTTGCTTCACTGTCTGCCAGAGCACATTATAGCGTAAGGCGATTAGTAAATCCCAGATGTTAAATACGTTATTATAATTTCACGTGCTCTATGGAGACGAGAGGCAGAATAAACCTCTCTTCTAGGGTACCCACCTCAACAGAAAATCCTCCAGACCCGGGGACCATATTATCATAGTTAAGTGACCCTGGCTGGATGTTTCTCAGTTGATGATTTCTGAAAACCTTCTCACGGTGTCCCAGAAATAAATCGCTGTGTAATTAATTGAATTGCCCCTGAAAGTCTTATCATGTATTGCAAACATCTCTACCTATTTCACAGAATTGTACAGAATAACAGCACACTGCACACAATACAGGATACCAGCACAATGCATAATGGTGTTCTCAGCATGGAGATTGAACACAAGCCAGATAAAAAAAGTCTCTGAGTTAGGAACATTAAACCTTTTTATATTTGCATAAGTGGCATATCATTGCCACTTGAGCACAACTGTTGCAGCGGCATACAGGCGTGACATCTTGGCAATACATACACTAAATTCATTATATTTTGCTGGTACATTCAGATAAATATTGCTTTGCTGTGACTGACCAATTTATTCCTCTGAAAAATAGCTGTCTTGAAATGGGGACTTTCCATTCCAACAGGCATTCGCCTACAATTGGATTGTTAGCATAGGTGTACGAGGGTCAGATTTCCACGGGATCCATATTGCATAAATATGCATACATTTATTCTCACTGGAACTCATTTACATTTGCAGTGATTCTCAGAGCTTGACATGAATCAGTCTGTTGACACGCCGAGCTTACAGGGAAAGTGGAGCTCTGTTGCAAACAAAACGCCGTATGCTTGCTTTCTAATCTGCTGGTTTCCAATATATGTTCTAACATTAAAAATTACTAGTATTTGCCTACAATATTTGTGTTTCATATTTTCAGTGACATTACTACTAATAAACAAGTAAACGTGTGAAGGACTTTGAGCCAAATGCTAGGGTTAGGAAAATGATTAGAAGGGATTTTATTTATTTAAAGAGAAAAAAACTCTGTTTTCAGATACCTCCAGCGCGGACACACGCTTTTTCTCTGGTCACCAGTCACCAGTGAAGTTGAATCCCTGTTCCCTGATTAATAGAGGATGCAGGTGAGTCAGGTGAGTGCTTCAGGCTCAGATTGCTCCCTCACCCAAAATGTTGATGGCAACCAGCTATATTATGCCACATGGCCATAGAGTTTCTCAATGTCAGAGGTGCCTCTGTTTTAATTATTGAATTAAAAGAAGCTGTAGATGGTCTCTTGATTTATGTTCAGTTCGGTTGTCAATCACCACTGCAGGCCGCTGCTGCTGTTAATTGTCACCAATCTATCAGGAACGTACAAGTTGTTCTGTACCTGGGAATCCTAGCTCACTTTTTGGTGATGGGTTATTTTGTGTTTAAAAGTATTTTTGGTTTGTGACAGCTTGGCACATTCTTTGTAGGCTGGGGTCAGTCAGTAATTTTTTTAGTTCGGTTTTTACAACGAAAGCCATAAAAGAATATATGTGGCATGTAAAATAAAAAGTTAAAACAATTAGAAGCCCATTAAAGATCTTAATATGATAGCATCTCGTAAAACAACCAAGCAATAGAAAACCAAATTCTATAAGATGACAGCAATTGTAAATACAGCAAATGCAGACCTCTTAACAAAGGTAAAATATATCTAAACTGCATAAAACCAGCAGAACAAAATAAAGTGCAATGTGCCCTGGTCAGAAAATGAGGCACAACCACATAATCAGGCAAAACCAGACTTTTTACCTGGTGCCAACGCTTTGGCACAACAAGTAAACAGTGTATAAGATGTAATTCGGACATCTTTAAAAGGTAAACCTGTTGTGCTTGGCACTGAAGCCAAATATGGTTCCTTGAACAAGGTAGATTCCAAATAAGTGTGAGATCGCACAGAGGGTTTATTTAATTAATGGATTTCATGTGTGTCCCTTCTATGTGAGAGGAAGTTAATTTTAGCCCATCTCAGGTCTGCCTTCCTAATACAGTCCAGTTTATCAAATAGTTCAGGAGGACCAGGCACTCTAATAACACATTCAACCGAGGCTATGTACCCCCATCGAGGTTCATGAAATCCCTCAAAATGGCTCAATGAGGCTCAGTTTTTATTGTTAACCCAGAAAGAGGGCCATCTGAGTAGGGATCGAAGGACAATGGCATCAGTAATTTAGCCCAAACCTAATTCCTCATAAGCTATACGTGCAGGGTTGCTCTGCGAAAAAGACAGCAAACATCTTGCAAAATTATTCTCAGATTGTAATGCAGAGGTACCTACAGTGCCCCACATGAGACTGCTGAAACACATTTAGCTTGATAGTTCCATGGTTTTCAACGGTTTGGTCCCCAGTCAAAGACAGAAATAGCAGAAACAGATATTGTTAAGAGTTGTTTTTTGTAATTCAGGAGTGTGAACCATGACTATTTATCGTCAAATTGCACATCCAAATAAGGGAAAGCAGAGACCCTACTAATTTGATGTCCTGGAGGAAAATGTTTTCTTGATTTTTTTGATTAGGGCCTGCTACCATTATATGTGATTTCCTAAAGTTGGTACAGCTGCCCAGGAAGTTCATGAATGTGACAAAGATACATGTAGGTGCTTCATACCAAGAGATGTTCTTGCTATTAAGACAGAATCATCTGCATAAATAAGTGCAGAATGGGTCTAGAACCGACACAAGGCAAATACTTGGCATCACAGTAAAGGTCAGTTGCCAGCTGATTAATTTACAGAGTAAATAGGAAAGGGACCAATTTACGCCTCCGCCTGACTCCCCTCTTCATCCCAAAACACTTGATGCATTGGCCATCTGGAACGTATCTCATTGAGGTGGACATGTCCATATGCAACTCTCTTTAAAATAACTAGTATCCAAGTCTATCCCCAGGGAAACATATAATAATCAGAGTTTATCCCTATTAACAACATCAAAGGCAGATATAAGGTCCATAAAGGCTAAGGGTAAACTACCCCGCTTAGCCACAGCATATTTATTTACAAGCAGGTGTGATTTTAAACCTTGGTCAGGAGTGCTCCAACCAGACCTAAACCCATATTGCAAATCAGACATAACCTGGGTATCTTTTGCCCAGGTAGTGACCCTATTTAAAACCACACGCCCCACCACCCTTGCTACAGAATCAATAAGCGAGATAGGCCTGTAGCAGCAAAAGTCATTTTTGTCCCCTGTTTTCAAAAACTGGAATGATGATTGAGCTGGAACAGGAAAGGGGTATTTCTTCTCTAGCAGCTACATTTAAAATCTGGGAAAGTAAAGGGGCCTAACCTATTGATTGCCTGATTACACTCAGTACCTGTCAAACTAGGGCAAAATACCCGATAATATAGCATATTGTATCCATTGTAATATTATATGTTTAATTAATTGAGTGGGCCCGCTCTAAAAAAAAAAAAAAACATACTGTTGAGTTTGTGAGGATCCTCTGCCAACACTGGATATCATTTTCTATAAACGCCCATGTTATTTCTAATATGGCAGCTTATCCTGCCCATATTACTTCTAACAGGGCTTACCTGATTCAAAAGTGGTAAACTACAGTGCCCAACAGGGATACTGTTCTATTAAATACTAACTGCTCCATGACCGGGAGAAAAAGAGGCTTCGAAGGTGCCCCCAAGATGTAATCCCATTCAGAAGCTGAAATTGGCCTGTAGGTCATCAAGTATTCTAATTCAAAGGCTGGGTTTCCAGCGGAGCTGGGTGACCTGAACAACAGATAGGATGGAGTATTCATAAAGAGCATCTTTCGCTTTACCCCAAGACCTTTACATTTCCACGCAGCACGTTTTTTTTACTTTAAGTTATCCCTGGCCCAAGCACAAACAACTATTAGCATTAGATTTTGTTTAGTTAATTTGATTGCCTTCTTAGAGGTTTAATAAAATAGAATGTGCAGCAACGGCTGCCGCAAATCACAAGGGGAGGGGCGGGGGCCAGACATGGAGGGGAGAAAATAACAAATATAAAATAAAATAAATTAAACTTACCTTCACGGACGCCACAGTCCTCTTTCATCGATGTGGTGTCCCAGCATTCATTGGGACACCAGCACAGGCTCCCCAGCAATCCTGGCGCTGTTTTCATGCTAAACGTAGCATGAAAGTAGCACAGGATTGGTCTGAGCGTCTCGGACTGCTGCTCAAACGCAGCCATGGGATCTGTGCAGTTTCTCCAGAGCGGCTGTTAAACACAGCCGGGCTGGAGAAACCTAAGGGCGCATGTGTGTTTGGCCTGCCTGAGATGGCCAGCCTAACAAACAGGCGCACTTAGGTGCACACTCTCTCCTCCTCCCGTGACTCCGACCCGCCCCTCTCTCCACTGCTGGCTGAGCCAGCAGATGAAAAATAAAATGATAGTCAACTATTGTTTTATTTTTCTGCTGCTGGCTCAGACAGGTGGGCGACGCTCCTTCGCCATAGCGAAGGAGCCCGCCCCTGAGAATGTGGGAGAACAATGTACTCAGTGACTTAATTTCACATTTGTGTTTTATCAAAACGCATTTCATGTAGATTGGAAATCGCTGGAATTTTCTTTTTTTACATTTTTTCAAATTTTTCGATTTGAGACTTAATGTACTGACAACAAATGCAACTTGAATACTTTTTTGATTTGCTATCAGTATGAAGGTATTTGAATTGAATTGACGTTCAGGTGCCTGAAGGAGAGGCCAGCATTTCGAACTACAAGGACTTTCACATTTGGAATTTACATTTTGTTCAGATTGCCCCGATATTAGGATGGAAATGATTTTAATGGAAAATGCTGATTTTATACACCCACTGGGAAGGTGCGGCAGAGATGCCTTTGCATATAGAAAAGGCGTTAGATGGGCACTTTCACAATGGCCATGCTAGCGAGTGGCAATCGTTCTGCGAAAGCATGTGCAGGACCAGACCCCTTGACATCCAAAACCCATTACAAGCCCCTCAAGCAGGGCCCATTTTCTAATTTCTCCTTCCATATTCCTGCAAGTGCCACTGCGCCTGATGAAGGGCCATATGCTGCTGCGCCTTAATTGCTCTCCAGTGATTAATACTGGCCATTTGTTCAAAGCAAACAGCCTCCCTGTCTGACAGCAATGGATAAATTAGCGGCCGCGAAGTATGGTAAAGCGACCCATTCCGCGAGCTGCCCACCGCCGTGCCGCCTCGTGCGCGCGTGCACATCACTTGCGCCTGTAACAAGCTCTTAATGATGACTCAAGCAATATGGCGAAGCCGTTTTGCCCCGCTTTCTTATTAATCGTTGCGAAGTTGTTCGTATTCCTCTTGATGAAACAGGCCAGCTCCCTCGGACATGAAACATCTTTAATGGGCCCGGAAGTCTATTACCGCGAGCAGATGAAAAAAGCAAAGGCCAGAGCGGTACAGGCACAGGATTTCTAACAGTGCGATTTGTTTGGTGTATGACAACGTGCAACTATTTCTCAAGGTAAATCTAAGTGACTTTTTCGCAGTTGTGTGTCTCTTCTCATCAATAAAATCCCTGCGACTTCTTTCCAGTTTCAATTTTAGGTTCTGCGGACAGGTATTGCACCTAAGCATGCTCCTCAAATGTTCTTTGTGCCCTGCATGTCTGTGCTCTGCATGCAAGACCATAAAAACTGTGAACTTGGTGAGCTCGTGAGAGCTTGTTTGATTAATAGGGGGCAATTTTGGTGTGGAAAAGGCCGCTTTATTGATCACAGGTGTGCATTACAGGATAAAAACCCAGGCCTTTTCTTTAAAAAACAAAACCTCACTATACAGAAACCGCCTAAAATAACTGTTACCCAACCCCTAAAATATCCGCCCCCTTTACTTATTTATCCCACAGCTCCTTTACTCCTCCTCTGCTGTTGATATTTTGACCTTTAGCTCTCCTACCACGTAACCTATATCTATTACTATATATTCCTACAGCATAACGTTTAATTCCTTGTTTCCTACATACTTACGTTTTTGCTGACACCCCCCAATTCTCCTGTTCACCTATGGCCACAACAATAACTTTGCTCCAGAATTACATCAACTTGACGGCCATACACCTGCTTCAAGCGACAACATATAAAACATCCAGCCCCTGCACACCTGAAACAATTTAAAGCTAGCCGAACCTGAATAAATCATGTGACCAAAATGCCCAGATAAAGAGGGGGAATGGATGCAGAACAATTGCCGCTCTGGCCACCAGGACACCTAGGTGGTCATTCCAACCTCGCCGGTAAAAGGCGCTTACCGCTGTGCAGAAGACCGCCATAACACCGCCGCGGTAAACCGCCACAGTCATTCTGACCCACAACAGGCAAACCGCCAAAATACAGACATCCACAAAAGTCCGTCACACCAAAGGGCAGCGAGAAACTGGCGATGACCAAACCTCCACTGCACGCCAACAGAAATACGCCCACACTATCACGACACATGAATCCACGCAGCAGTCTTTCAACCGCGGTATTCCATTGGCGGTACACACCGCCGGCCTCAAAATACACACACATATACAAAACACAGCCACATTGGACAATTCGAAATACACACACCTGATACACATACACACACCACTCCCACACACCCAACACAATATAAAACACACACCCACATCACCCACAAACCCCTACTCCTAGAGATTCGTGAACACGCACAGAGATAAGAGACCCGAGCACACAGACGCGCAATTCACTGTCACCCAGCATATCTACCACGCACGTCAAAATACACACCAATACACATCACCACACTTAGCACCACACAATCCACCCCACACATCACCCAAACCACCCCATGGCACCGCAAAGACACCCCAGGTTTTCTGACGCTGAACTCAGGGTCATGGTGGAGGAAATTGTACGGGTAGAGCCACAGCTCTTCGGGACACAGGTGCAGCACACCACCATTGCCAGGAAGATGGAGATATGGAGCAGAATAGTGGACAGGGTCAACGCTGTGGGACAGCACCCAAGAAATCGGGACGACATCAGGAAGCAGTGGAACGACCTACGGGGGAAGGTGCGTTCCATGGTATCCAGGCACAACATCGCGGTGCAGCGGACTGGCGGCGGACCCCCACCTCCTCCCCCAGAATTTACAACATGGGAGGAGCAGGTCTTGGCGATCCTGCATCCTGAGGGCCTCGCAGGAGTAGGCGGAGGAATGGACTCTGGTAAGTCATATCTTAATTACTACATCCCCCCCAACCCCACCAGCATGCCAACTCATACCCCCACCCCCACCCCCATCACACCTACTCCTTGCAAATGTCTCACCCTCACAACCCACCCATCCCAACACCAAGCCCTGCATGCGACCACTAAGCATGGACACCCATCACCTAAGCCTGCCCACTGCACATACCCATCCCCCCCAAACCACCCTCACAAAAGCCCCCACATAGGAATGCAAGCACAGGGGTACACGGGCACCCACCCATTGCACGCTATGGCACACACAGAAGCAATAATCATACTATTATACCCCTGCAGGACCCGAACGCCACGTCACCGCGCAGGAGGGTCTACAAATGTCCACTCCACCCCCAGAAGAGGCCCACAGTGATGACAGCACCTCTGTCTCCCTGGATCTAGATGACCAGCCCGGTCCATCGGGGACCTCTGGACAGTCGGTTCCCCTCAGACAGCCACAGGCCACAGCAGACCTTCCCCCCTCTGGGAACACCAGCACAGCACCCACCCAGCGGGCCCATAGCTCTGTCCCCAGGACACGTCAATCAGCGGTGTGTCCACCACTACAGGGCACCCAGGTTAACCCACCACCCCAACAACAACAGGGACCTGGGGGCAGTGGTAGTGGGCACACGGTCCAGGGGACAGAGGCCCAGGGAAACAGAGGAACTGGGAGGGCTGCTGTGCGACAGGGGGGGGGGACAGGCCCAGGGAACCCACCATCCACAAGGCCCTCTCCTCCATCATGGGAGCATACCACCACTCCCAGGAGACGATGGTGACGGTCCTGGCCAGGTTTCAGGAGATCCAGCTTCTGCAGGAGCAACAGTATATGGGGTTCAGGGAAGAACTAAGAAACATCAGTACCACCATGGGCACCATCGTAGTGGCTCTGAATGAGGTAGTCACCACATTGCGGGACACTGTTGCACCACAAAGGGCCCCTGACACTAGCATGGCCCAAGAACTGCCTACCACCTCCGCCGGCGCTAGTGGACAGGAGGCCCCGACACAAGACCAACAGGCCACCAGAACCCCACCCCCTGCAGAAGGTGAACCACCCCGCAAGCGGGCCCTGAGATCCAGGAAGAAGACAGAGTAAGATGCCAAGACCCCCGCCAGCAAAGGATACCTCCCTGATTGTCATCCAACTGTCCCACATTGACACCCTGTCCATTCTTACACTGTCCCTGCTCCACTTTCCACAGGCATCTGGACAATGCACCTGTGATACTGATAGTCTGGACTCTGCCATGGACAATCCTCCACCATCACACCTCAACGATTTGCAACCACCCACCAATTTAGAGCACTGTAATAAACACACTTATTGCATAAAAGAATCTGGAGTCTGGCTGTGATTATGTACAAATGTATTAGACATTACCGTGCCAAATGGCATATTCACATTGTGATGCCAACATACCAATGTCACACAGCTGTAGTCCATGGGGAAATAAAGTAGATGTCACGCAGTGGGGCCCATATCTCTGAAATTGGAAGGGAAAGTCACAACTCAGTTACCATACACTGGGGGAAAAGGACAGACAGTAGAGAGGTAGTAGGGGTTAAGTATATGTAATATGCCGGTGTGGATTCTTACCTGTGTGTCATTGAAAATACTGCTGTATTAATGTGTTCCTGTTCTCTATATCGTCCTCTTCGCCTTCCTCCTCTTCACTCTCCACAGGCTCCACAGCTGCTACAACACCATCATCTGGACCATCCTCCTGCAGAAAAGGCACCTGGCGTCGCAAAGCCAGGTTGTGAAGCATACAGCAGGCCACGATGATCTGGCACACCTTCTTTGGTGAGTACATTAGGGATCCACCAGTCATATGGAGGCACCTAAACCTGGCCTTCAGGAGGCCGAAGGTCCGCTCGATCACCCTCCTAGTTCTCCCATGGGCCTCATTGTAGCGTTCCTCTGCCCTTGTCCTGGGATTCCTCACTGGGGTCAGTAGCCATGACAGGTTGGGGTAACCAGAGTCTCCTAATAGCCACACACAGTGCCTCTGGAGTTGACCCATCACGTAAGGGATGCTGCTATTCCGCATGATGTACGCGTCATGCACTGACCCAGGGAACTTGGCATTAACATGGGAGATGTACTGGTCAGCCAAACACACCATCTGTACATTCATGGAATGATAACTCTTCCTGTTCCTGTACACCTGTTCACTCCTGCTGGGGGGGACCAAAGCAACATGTGTCCCATCAATGGCACCAATGATGTTGGGGATATGTCCAAGGGCATAGAAATCAGCCTTCACTGTAGCCAAATTCCCCACCTCAGGGAAGACGATGTAGCTCCGCATGTGTTTCAGCAGGGCAGACAACACTCTGGACAACACCTTGGAAAACATGGGCTGGGACATCCCTGATGATATGGTCACTGTTGTTTGAAATGACCCACTTGCAAGGAAATGGAGTACTGACAGCACCTGCACTGGAGGGGGATCCCAGTGGGTTGGCAGATTGTGACATCAGGTCTGGCTCCAACTGGGTACACAGTTCCTGTATAGTGGCTCGGTCAAGCCTGTATGTCAGTATGACATGTCTTTCCTCCATTGTCGACAGGTCCACCAGCGGTCTGTACACGGGAAGATTTCTCCATCTCCTCGCATGTCCCAGTGGACGGTGCCTATGAAGGACAACAGCGAGCACAGAGTCAATCAACCCACAGGTATGTAACCACAGCTTGCACATAACACGATTCCCAATGCATTGAATGGCTTGTATGAGTGTCGATGCAAGGCCTAGGTATGTGTGACGCAGTAGAAAATAAGGGATGTGGTCCCTTGAAATGGTGGCTGCCTGACCTGTGAAGTGCGACAATGGGATGTGAGGTCAATGCGCTGGCGTGGGACACCGTGGCGGTAGGCGGTCGAAGACCGCGGCGCAAAGCTGCATTGGTTAACATTGAACCCTATGGGTCTCAGGAGCCAATGACGATGTGCGCCGGGGGTCGCGGTACGCACCGCCGCGGGCGTGACCGCCTTTTTCTATCAGCTTAATCACTCGATACCTGATCTTCCACAGGAGAGGACCTACACTGCAAGTGCTGCTGTGACCACGGTCTGGAAGAGACAATGGCTCATGCGACTGGGGAAAAGGCTCCTGCCTTCACTGCTCAGGAGTTGGAGAAATTTGTGGATGGGGTCCTCCCCCAGTATGCGCTACTTTACGGTCCTCCAGACCAACAGGTAAGTACACTGGGACCATGCTTTGTGGGCAATGCCTGTGTTGAGTCGGGTGGATGAAAGATGGTTGGGAGAGGAGCGATTGAGGCATGCATCAAAAGACAGATGAGAGCATGTGCCACATGGCAAGGGTGGGGATGGGGGGGGCCACTCACATCGAGCATGCAGAAGGTGATGATTATTCTTCTCTCCCTGTACATGTCACATAGGTCAGCGCCCACCAGAAAATTGGTATTTGGCGTGCCATCGCCAAGGACGTCCGGACCCTGGGGGTCCACCAGAGATGGGGCACCCACTGCAGGAAGAGATGGGAGGACATCTGACGCTGGAGCAGGAAGACGGTGGAGGCTCAGCTGGGGATGGCCTCCCAACGTGGGAGGGGTGCAAGTCGTACTTTGACCCCCCTGATGTCCCGGATCCTGGCGGTGGCCTACCCCGAGTTGGATGGGCGCGTGAGGACATCACAGCAGACACAAGGGGGTGAGTACAGTCAAATCCTGGTTACTTTGCGCGCAGTGGAGGTGTCTGGGTGGGGGAGGAGGGCTGTGGCTATCCCTAGGCCAGGGCGATATCTGTAGGCTAGGCCCCTCCGTAAGGCATGGCCCTGTGCCCCCGCTCCCCACCTCTGTAGGGTGCCAAGTATAGCTATTCATTGCCCTGTGTCATGTATGTGAGCAGAGGTCCCCCATAGGCTTGTAAGCCATGTCCCACGGATTGCGTAGTCGACCCCAAGTGCGCAGCGTAGTGCAGGGGGCTTCTGTGTCTGTCCTGTCCGCCAACGGTGTCGCCAATGCATGCACTCAACATTTCTTTTCCCCCCCCCCCTTTTTTGTTGTCTTCCTGTTCATTTGTGCATTAGCATCATCAGGCGGAGGAGAAGTGGCATCGGAGCACGAGGGAGCTGCATCTCACATGGCCATGGCGGGCCATGCAACTGACTCGGATTTCACCAGTGAGACGGAGGGCGAGGGGAGCTCCACAGCGGGGACTCGTGCGGATGTCAGTGACAGCGACTCGTCCTCTGAAGGGAGCTCCCTTGTGGTGGCGGCAACATCCGTGCCCCCGCTACAACAGGTACAGCTGCCACCCAGCGTACCAGCACCGCCCTCCCAGCAGCCCCTCAGCGTTTGCCCCGTGCCCGCTCACCCAGGAAGGTGGGCATCTCCTTCGCCCCAGGCACCTCAGGCTCTGCCCCTGTCACCCCTGCTGCCCTCAGTGAGGAGGTCATTGACCTCCTGCGGACGCTCATTGTTGGGCAGTCTACCCTTTTGAATGCCATCCAGGGTGTAGAAAGGGAGGTGCACCAGAGTAATGCATACCTGGAGGGCATTCATTCGGGTCAGGCTGCCCATCAGCGATCGTTCAACACTCTGGCCTCAGCACTGATGGCAGCAATTGTCCCTGTCTCTAGCCTCCCCCCTCCAACTTCCTCCACCCAGACCCAATCCCCTGTACTTCTGCCTATCCCAGACACACCATCAGACCAGCCTGAACACACCTCAACACCCAAGGGAAGCTCATCCAGACATAAGCACCACACATCACACAAGCATTCACACAAGCAACATCCACACGCAGACATACCAACACCCACTGCCTCCACTGTGTCCCCCTCCTCCTCGTCTCCCTCATCCCTCCCTGTCACGTCTCCACTCACACCTGCATGCACAACATCTTCAGCCACTACGTCCATCACCAGCACACCCACCAGAACCCCCCGCACACGTGCAGTCACCACCCCCACTACTATTCACATGTCCCCTGTGTCCTCTCCCAGTGTGTCTGTCACCCCCTCTTCCAAGCTACACACACGCAGGCAGCCACCCACCCAACAGCCATCCACCTCACGACAGCCTCCAGCCCAAGCACCTGCACCCAAAGACACCAGACTTCAAACTCCTACAACCACAACCTCCTCCTCCACTCCCATACCTACTACACCTACCCGTCCCTCTCTTTCTAAACTTATTTTCCTTTCCAAACTTGACCTCTTCCCAACAACTCCCCCACCCCGTCCATCTAAAAAGACTCCAGTCAGCACCTCAGCCACCACAACAGCGGACCCTCTGAAGACAGTCTGCCATGGACTGTGGAGTACCCCACCCTCAAGAGCAGGCAGCCCAGTAGGGAGCCAAGGCATGGGCAGCCCACAGCCGCAAAAACATGCCAAAATTGTCAGTGCCCGGCGCGAGAGGCCTAAAACACCTGGAACAAAAATCCCTACCATGGCTCCGGCAGGGAGTGTGGTGCCACCTGGCACACCGCCAAAGGTGGGGAAGGGCCACAGGCGACCAGGGAAGGCTGGGAAGGGCAGCACGCCCGACAAGACCACCAGCAGCCCAGCTGAGCAGGAGGGCCCCGCATGCCACATCCCAAGTGGGCAGGAGGACAGCAACAGGCCCGGGACTGCAGCCCAGGAGGGCCCCACCAGGCCGATCCCAGGTGGGCAGGAAGGCTCAGCCAGCCACAGGTCAGGTGGCGAATGACCTCCACGCCATGGGCTGATCCGCTGAACTGGGCACTCATACGAAGCACCGCTGCGCTGGGCACCGCCGTCTCAAGCACTGCTCCGCTGGGCACCACCGTCTCAAGCACCGCTCCGCTGGGCCCTTCATCTCAAGCACTGCTGAACTGGGCCCTTCATCTCAAGCACCGCTCCGCTGGGCACCGCCGTCTCAAGCACTGCACCGCTGGCCACCGCCGTCTCAAGAACCGCTCCGCTGGGCACCGCCGTCTCAAGAACCGCTGAACTGGGCCCTTGATCTCAAGCACCGCTCCGCTGTGCACCGCCGTCTCAAGCACCGCTCCGCTGGGCCCTTCATCTCAAGCACCGCTGAACTGGGCCCTTCATCTCAAGCACCGCTGAACTGGGCCTTTCATCTCAAGCACCGCTGAACTGGGCCCTTCATCTCAAGCACCGCTCCGCTGGGCACCGCCGTCTCAAGAACCGCTCTGCTGGGCACCGCCGTCTCAAGAACCGCTGAACTGGGCCCTTGATCTCAAGCACCGCTCCGCTGGGCACCGCCGTCTCAAGCACCGCTCCGCTGGGCCCTTCATCTCAAGCACCGCTGAACTGGGCCCTTCATCTCAAGCACCGCTGAACTGGGCCCTTCATCTCAAGCATTGCTCCGCTGGGCACCGCCGTCTCAAGCACCGCTCCGCTGGGCCCTTCATCTCAAGCACCGCTGAACTGGGCCCTTCATCTCAAGCACCGCTCCGCTGGGCACCGCCATCTCAAGAACCGCTCCGCTGGGCACCGCCGTCTCAAGCACCGCTCCGCTGGGCCCTTCATCTCAAGCACCGCTGAACTGGGCCCTTCATCTCAAGCACCGCTGAACTTGGCCCTTCATCTCAAGCACCGCTCCGCTGGGCACCGCCGTCTCAAGAACCGCTCCGCTAGGCACCGCCGTCTCAAGAACCGCTCTGCTGGGCCCTTCATCTCAAGCACCGCTGAACTGGGCCCTTCATCTCAAGCACCGCTCCGCTGGGCACCGCCATCTCAGGAACCGCTCCGCTGGGCACCGCCGTCTCAAGAACCGCTGAACTGGGCCCTTGATCTCAAGCACCGCTCCGCTGGGCACCGCCGTCTCAAGAACTGCTCCGCTGGGCACCGCCGTCTCAAGAACCGCTCCGCTGGGCCCTTCATCTCAAGCACCGCTGAACTGGGCCCTTCATCTCAAGCACCGCTGAACTGGGCCCTTCATCTCAAGCACCGCTGGCCCATTGGCGGAAGGGGCAGGCCCGCATCTGTGTCGGGCAGGGCTGCACGAAGCACTCTGGGCACTAGTCCCCCTCCAGTACCAGTGGAGACTGATATTGACTTGAGAGACTGTGGCTTTGCACTCCCCAGGATGGCACAGTGGGCAAGCCACCCACTGTAGAGACTTGAGAGACTGTTGCTTTGCACTCCCCAGGATGGCACAGTGGCCATGGAGGCCCCTCGTGGATCTGGCGTTGTGGGCTCATCTGGCTGAGGTGCCCCCCTTCCCCCTGAGGTGCCTGTAGTTTTGCTATCTGATGCCCCTGCAGTGTTCTCTCCATTGGAGTCAGGTATCCTGCGTGGGCTTTGCCCATGTGTTTTGGCCCAGTGGCCCACGAACAATGGCTGATACACATATCGGACTGGACAATTTATGTATATAAAGTAATAGATGTGTGATATATTTTATACTCAGTCTTACAATATAATTCTAAATTTATAATCATTTACTTTTGTCTTTGCATTCTTCCGGGGGCTTTGGGGGGGTAACTGTGATGTGTTGCTATGCATTGATGTGTGTGTTTTAGTGGGTGAGGGTGAGGGTGGGTGTGTCGCATATGTGTGTCCCCGTAATTTTTTTCCTCCCCCCACCCCTGTGTCGTAGGTGCAGTACTCACCGTTGTCTTCTGCGTCGGCGTTCGTGCTCCTGGTAGAGGAGCAGGAAGACAATAGCTGGGAGGATGTGGAGTTCGGGTTCCATGCTGTCCAGATTCCTCGTGGGGTGTATGGAGGTGAGCGTTTTCCGTTTGAAATGTCTGTTTCCGCCGTGTTTTTATCGGCGGGGCTACCGCCCCGGAAAAGGTGGTGGATTGGTGGGTTGTGATAGGGTGGGCGGTACATTGTCTCCCGCCTGTCTGTTGGCGGTGACCGCCGCACTGTTTGTTTGTCCCGCCGTGGCGGGCGGTGTGTTAAAGTGGCGGTCTCTGTTGGCGGTTTCCACCAGGGTCGGAATTGCATTTTTTTACCGCCAGCCTGTTGGCGGTTTTGCCGCCGCTTTAACACCGACGCCAGGGTTGGAATGACCCCCCTACTCTCTAAAAGAGGACATAAGCATGCATGGTTGTCCATTTAGAAATTAATTTTCTGAAATAGCATTTCAAAATGCTGAACACTGTGGAGCAGCACAATTTTGGTTGCGCCCCTAAATGTTAGAAAAGTAATCTAACAGTTTAATTGATCCAATATATACTGTGTGCCTTATCCTTATTAATGTAGGATAAAGCATCAAGCTACATTATTGAAGGTGCATTCACTGTAAAACTAGTGTTTTCATTTATACCTGTGTGTTCTAATGTTTAGCATTAACGTGAAATTGTAGTTCTCATTAATATCTAAAATATTGCACTTATGAAAGGAGCCATGCTCATATGTTCATGTTTTATTGCTCATGCTTTGCGTTTATCTAATATTATGCGTGTAATTATAATCAAATGTTTAAAAGTGCATATTCGTTGTGGCTTCTTAAGTTAGCACAAGCAGGCCTACCTTTTTACGTGTCAAATGTATCATCTCTGTTTTACATGATTTTCCTTTGCAGGTGCACATTCTTCATTGCCTAGCTAGTGAAAGGCATATTGTGTATTTAAGCTAGAGAGGTTGAACGAGATTTCGTGTGCCTTCTATTCATTGTCTATCTGAGAAGAAGGACATCAAGGTCAATCTGTTTGTTAGTGTAATATGAGAAGGGAAAAACACTCCACATTGTGAGTGCTCTCTGTGAGAAGGAGAAATCATTGGTGTTTCAATTATGTTTTCAGAAGATACTGATGCTCCTAGAACTTTCCACATTAATTTAGTGTTTACTCTGTAATGGCAGAATTATTTTAGGCTCCGAGAGATACAGACCTGTTAGACCCATTGTCCTTACAGTGGATAGCTTCATGCTAACAATGATTTCATTGCTCTCTGAACACTTCTTCCGAAGTCTGGAAAATGCTGACAACTGTCTTTGTTCTGCCCCGAGACATTTAAACCTGGTCCTATTCAGTCTAGAACTTAACTAGCTAGATGTGTTTCTTCTTGTTTCTACTGAAAAGAAGATATTTGAATTCCTTCATAGAATGACAATTCTTATTTCTTAGTTTTTGCATTGCTGTCACTGTAATTCTTATATGCCTTATATTGAAGAGACTGAACTAGTTTCAGTGTTTCAGCTTGCGGATTCTGATTTTTAATCTTTACAACCTGGTTTTGATATGCTCATTTATTGGAATGATTACTATTTTGTAATAAACCAACTAAATACCAATTCTGCTCCTGGTCCTCCTTGTAGAGTCAAATGGGCTTCACACAATTGTAATTGTGAATTTGTTGCTAACTCCTTTGTCCCCTAGAAAGATCCAAGGAAGACTGACCACCGTATCCATGTGTGCTCCATCAACCACATGTACGGCGCTGTGACGTTACATAGTCCACACGAAAAATCTCTATAGAATCTTTTGAAAGGGACCATCATACGCGTTTCATCTAGTACAATGGACACAATATTGATTGTCCAATACTTGGATCCTTCTCCTCAACAGTACCACTGATAGAGATTGGCAATTATTCTGGAGCAACTACTTCGCCATGCCTACCACCTTCTGGTAAACTCACATAATTGCCATTCTCTGATTCACCATTTTCTTGCACCTTTTCCTCATCTAACCACCATCTACCAACCTAACTCTCATTTTTTTCTATTTGCATCCTCACCACCAGCTGTACTCTTGGCCAACCTGCTCAAGTAACATTTCTTCCTATCAGTCTTGCTGATTTGGTCAAAATCTCAGTAACCAGTAGAGGTAAGAAAGCCTCACTCTCATCCTTCTCAAATTTCATACTTTTATTCACATTATCCCACTCACCTTTACTCAAAACAACCTCTCTTACCCAAAGGCTTACTGTTACAATACTGTTTGTACACATCCTGTGCTTTTCTTTAACAACTTTAAGTGACCTTTCGAACACACTACTTTTGAACATTCCAACACAAATGATCTTTAATGAGAAGTGTTCTTACTCTTATGGTGGAGAAATGACTGTTCCTTGTTAAATCTGCTGTAATGCTGTAAGTCCACACCACTTTGTACCTCATTGTCCCAGTACCTCCTATTGTTCTTATTAAGTTGCCATATACCCTTGATATATCTGTTACATCTCTCAGTGGTACCATTTTCTCTAGTGTGGAACATTGAACTGGTATTATGCTGTTCCAAAATTATATCTATGTGTTCTGCCTTAAACTGAACCTAATTATCAAACAAAAATGACTCTTTTTGGCATCCTCTAGCATTGGAAAATGGTATTCAAAATATTAAATTCAATAATTCGCCTGCTGTCTCTACAATTTCCAACTGTGGCCATCATGCATGACTAAAATGTACTTCATTGTACCATTTCCTTAATCATCTGGGCCAATAATATACACGACTATAGTTTCCTCAGTTAAGGAAATAAACAGCACATATGTGCTGCTCCTATTACCAATAGTACAATGCAAATCTGATATGAAAGGAATTGAGATAAGAGGTCTGCAGTCCCCACATGTGTACCCCCGTCCTCCTGTCTAACCCCGGATAAGGGCAATAAGTTACTATTGTGTACGATGTTTCCATGAGTCTGTTGCTAAGTGATATTCCAGAAAATACTGCATTTCTTCAACGCCAGTGGTCCGCCATTGACGAGTATTTAATTAGGAAAGGAGTGAACGCTTGGACCATACAGTAAGCAGAGGAAATCCAATACCTGAGTTGATCCTCCATATGTTTTTAAAAGGGGATCACGGAGGACATTCATCATTCTTGGCTTCCATGTTGGCTACCAGTGTTTCCCATATATCATATCCTGTAAGTGCCTGTCCCCTCCAAAGCTTGCAAATTCAACGCTCCCTGCACCATTTCAGGGGGCGCCACTGCCTCGCACTGCGATAGCTACTTAGTGGATTTTGTTTTCCCCATCACACTAGTCGCACAGGTCAAGTGCTAGCAGTTGGATGCCTCTATTAAGTTCTGTCATCCGCCGTATCTTTAGGCAGGATAGGAGTGGCTTGTCAAGCAGGCAAGGCCCCACAGGAGGATGGAGGGGGGAGGAGGGTGGGGAAGGAAGCCCCTCTCTCCACAGCAGCCCAATTTTAAGCTCCTGTTCCACAGCGGGCCCACAGCCACCAATAGTACACCTTGTCTCACACATTGGGGCCCAAGCCTTCAGCCCAAAAGGAGAGCACAATGGGCGGCCCTGTAAAACAGCTGAGTCCTGTGTCCACTCAGGGTCTCCGGTGTGGACTGGGCACTAAACGGGGTCACGACTACCAGTCCGCCAGGTTGCCGCTTACAGGCCTCAAATTAGTACGTTGTCCTGGCACCCCCTAGCGGCAGCTTTCCGGACAACCAGGGGGGGCCTCAGTGCAGGAGGCCAGAGCACATCGTGTGCATCGGCTCAGTTCCGCAGCAAGGCCCAGTGCCGCGGCTGGTCTCTTCACACTCATCCGCTCCCGCGACAGGCCCTTTGTGAGTTTCTGTGTGCCGGCCACGCTCTGCATTGCATGTCCGTGTGGACTGGCAGCAATGCAGCACTCAACTCCTGTTTCCACCCACTCCAGGCTGCAAATCTTCTCCCACTCCTGCAACGCTACACTCCATCTAGCGACCGCCCGCTCGTCCACAGGCCGTTTAGCGTAGGCCCTCCGGATCAGCAGACCATGCCTCCTCCCATCCATCCGATCCTCAAGCTTCCAGCACCAGGCTTCGGCCAAGGGCAGCGCCAGAACGTTCTCTGAGAGCTCCGTCACCTGTAACAGCAAGTGGCTGGGGCAGCGTCAGTTCTGGCAGGATTTTTCTGCGGGCCCGAAACGAAGCTGTGTTTTACATATCTTGGCCATGCCCCCCTTCACGATCACTCTTAAGGTTGCTTCCATCATTGTGTGGGTAAATGTCTAACAACCAAGAGGTAAGAATTTCCACGAATTCCTCATACAATTTAGTAGGGAGACTCCCCAAGCCAAGTACCTTACTATTCAGAAGAACTTTAATTGCATACTTGAAGGCCTCCACCCTTAGTAGTGAGCTGAGCAGTCCTCCTATTTCCCACTGTATCTATGCCAGTGCTATAACGTCTAGATACCCAGCTATTTCAGTCATCCTACATTTCAGTCTAGAGGTGTAAAGGAGATCATAATACTGATTAAAGTGTTCATTATTTCCATGGAGGCAGTAGATATGCCTGAAATGTGGACATTATCTGCTGAAGTTCTAAGAAACAATTTTAATATCTTGTCAGGTCTGTAGGGTGAAGTTCTTTCCGTGCATCTATTAAATCAATGAGTTGCCTAATGTTAGCTATGGCAGTGATAGGTATTGTGGTCTGCTTTTTAAAAGTCGATGCTCCGTTCGATACGTCTGGAGAGGGCTAGATTGAAGTCGGCCACCCGCAATATTGTCCAGTCCCTTATACGTGCTGCATTTCAAGATTACACAAGATTACTGAAATGTATTGTGGGTGTGGTTCTAGCTGAGCTTTGACAAAAAAGTGGTACCAGTTCTGGACCTGAAAACCATGTATCAGTAGGGTAAGGTGAATTGCAGTAACAGAATGACTAACATTTCCAAATGCGTTGTTCAACGCTCTGGTGTGGGTTTGGCCATAAAGAATTGTATACAAATTAAAATACCTTTTCATTTCAAGAAAGGGATATCTACATCTCAGGACTTAAAAGGCATCAGATAAACATAATAACAGTTCATGGTGGCGCTTGCATGGACTTGTAAAGTCTTAAGTTTTGTGTGACATGTCTCTTTTTTTTAGCTTTTGGTGTTTTTCAAAGTGATTTGGGTGGTCCTGCTGGGTCTTCTTCCACAGCAGGATCAAGTCGCTAAAGTATTGTCCATCTTTATCTATGTTGCTCTCCAGTGTAGAGTTGAATCAAGATGGTAGTCAATGAGATGTAGGAAGTTTGCTTTTATTGTTGTGCTTTCTGCTGTCCATTCTCCTCCCCTTCCTATTCTCCCTATTTTGTCCTCGACACAACTGACTTCAGTGTATATTCTAAGTGTGCAGGTATTGGTTTACTGTTGTAGTTGAATCCCGTGTCTCCGCAGGCGAACACCATGGCTTTTCAGCTGGGGGTTACTTTGTAATAAATCTTCTTGATGGCACCAGCATGTGTCCTTGGTCACTGCTTCAGTGATGCATTTGAAGGCTACAGCTAGTTTGGATTGTCCCTTTTCTAGATCATTGTCCTTTTCTACAAACTGCATCTACAGCATTTTTTTTCAAGCTCTTAAAACTAGCACAATGCATTATTTCCCGTTCTGGGTGCGACCTCTACCCTACAGTATGTAATTCTGAGAATATCCCATATTATGATGATATCTGAAATCACCTCCTGAAATGTTGTCTCTAGTCCTGACAATCTCCTTTTTTGTATGGTTTTACGTTCTGTTGGACCCCTTTGGCATATGCTCAAGCTCACACACAGTGACAGTTAAAAGCTGTGACTTGAATGACTCTCCTTTCTGTCCGATTCACAGCACTGCATCTGTGTTGAGGTTTAATCCCAGTGGTCATGCAGGAAGATTATGGGCCTGATTATGATATTGGCAGATGGGATGCTTTGTCACACATGTGACTGGTATCCCGTCTGCCGTATTACAAGTTCCAATATATCCTGTGGAACTTGTAAAAAGGCAGGCGAGATATCCGTCATGTTTGTGATGGAGTATCCCATCTGCCAAGGTCGCAATCAGACCTATATATTGGTTTATTTTAAGTGGGCTCGGGCGTAGAACTCCACATCGCCGGCAGAGTTTGTGGAATACGGGCACTTCGCATTACGCATAGTAATGCAGTGTTCTCGAATTCCACAATCCAGCATGGAACGGAGGTCGTTCACATGTGCGAGGTTGGGTTTTGATGTTGTCTCGCGAGTGCCATAATAATCTAGGGCCGCTAGCGAGTGCGCGCAAGACTTTGCATTTGTTCATGTTGCTTCTGGCCGTGACTGCAGGCAAAACAATCCCGCTTATGAGCTAGAATGCACCTGGTGTAGATTTTCTACACAAGATACATCTAAATCTAGTCAAAAAATGATTTTTGAGTGGATTTTCTTTTCCAATGGACCCTTCAAGTTGTTTTTTAGACTGAGAAGCCTTTATTCTTTTTTTCCATCAGGAAAAAAGTGCCCCAGAGACTCCAACTTCCTGAAGTCAAATCAAATCAGACACTTTCTATTCCCACTTTACTCACTGACCTCCCCCACCACCACAAATGATTTACAACAAATTAATTTGCTGGCCAGTAAGGAAAGGAAACTTGACTTACTCTACTGCAGGGTAAGACAGAGGGATTAGGCAGGTATATGGAGCTTTTGTTATAAAATAGAGGGGTGTCACTGATCCTAAACTTTGACTTAGTCAGTCACTGTATAGAAGAAAGTCTAAAGGGAAAATTCTGAATGGGCGTAAAATAAATCTGTTATGGGAAACCATGAAACATATTATGGAAACACTTCATGTGGCCATAAAAGTGTGACACATGACGGGAATGGATTTTTCATTTTGTTTTTGACAGGCTGGGACAGATGAACTTAAGAAAGAATAAAGGAGTGAAGTACTAAGAGGTGACTGAATGGGCAAAGGTGAACACACCTTGTGTGCTCGGTTTGCAATGCATTAAAAACTTTGTAAATGCTGCATTAACTGAAGCAGACGCCCATTCCATAGCCAACACTGGAGTCACAAATTGAACCATACTGCACTTCTCCGGTCATGGGTGGCAAAATGCCAGGGTTGATAAATGATGATGAGAGGGATACATATCTGCCTCGCTTAACAAATACAATGAATCAAGAGATTAGAACACAAATTAAAATACCCCCATGTTGAACCATACCTTTGATACCCATAAAAAAAAAGTATGCGAAGTAGGCTAGCAGCATGCCCCTCTCCAGAAGAGCTCCCTTGTTTATTAATCCAAGCAATTATTCAATCACCCTTTCATTCTTCCTACTATATTCACCCATAACCACCTCGATTTAAGCTTCACTTTCTCTATTCCAGTCTTTCACCAAAATTCCAAATCCATTATCCATCCATTCATTATCTACCCTTTCTTTCTATCATCCTTTCACCCATCCATCCATTTAACCAGTACTCACCCCCACACATCCTTTCACCCACCCATGCATCCTTTCCTTTCACTCATTTCACCCATTATTATTTTAACCTTCCTTTGTTTTCCGTTTCCATCAAACCATCATTTGTAGCGTACATTATGTGAGCTCTTGCTGAGTTGAAGATAGAAGAGGCCGTAACCCAACCACCAGGGATCTCACGATCACAATGTCATCCTTGTAGCTAGTGAGTATAATAGCAATTGTCAATAAGCAGGCAATGTGACTTAATACTGCCAGTCCCTGCTGCTGCTTCTCCCCCTGCTCCTTCTGCTCCTGTAGTGGCACTTGATGAGCCAGCGACACTCAGTGTGGCTCGAAAAAAATATAAATTTTTTAGATGCGCACTACACCTCCCCTTAACTTTTTTTAATCGAAAAAATACAGCCGCAATACATCACTGCAGGTCAGTTACGCTGCAGTATCTTCTAGAAAAATATCACTCTGGGCATTTTGTTGGTTCACAATGTTAGAAAAGCCAGGTAGTCAAACCAACCAAAAACTTTTCGTAATGGAGGGGCAAAGCTACAGCCTATGATGATGATGACTCAGAAGCATTGAAGCGCAACGAAGCGGTGGAATAATAATGGTCAATGAAAGACACAAAAAACAATAATGCAGGGATCACAGGAATCAAACAAAAATTGGATAAGGGAGTTAGCAGGAAAAATAGGAGACAATAAAAAAAAAGAAACAAGGCAAAATTAAACGTAGTATAATAGTGGGCAGAGATAAAAGTCAGGGAAATAATACCAATAAATTATAGGACTTACTGGGCAAAGCTGTTGGCAGTGGCGCTGGTGGTCAGCGTCTCTTCTTTCCCAGCTTTTCCTGGACCTGTGTCAGTGCTGCCCCTTTTCTCGCCCTTAGGTGCTGATGTAAGAAATAAAAAAATAGATTAGTGGTACAGTTAATCACCGCAATATTATCATAACAGGCAAACGCAGTAAAATTGTACTTATCTAAATCAGATCGCCTATGGTACTAGTATCAACAATTGTTGAGTTGGCTATACTAATCCTAAAATCCCTATCCCAAATGTCCTTAACAAAAACTACATTTGGAACTAATGCATTCCAATGAATAATCTTTGATTCTATTCTCATTTCCCAACCCCCTTGATGGACCAACCCAGTCTCCTTTTTTTGCAATTCATAGATGCATACTACTAGTACTACACAGTGTGAAATTGCTTAGGACTGTACGAGCTACATAGATAAAAGTCACAGAGAATGCTAACTCACTGGTATCACTAATTCACTATGGTGACAGTAGGACAGAGGAGTCTGCATTGTAATGGCTTGTTAAATAATCCGCCAAAGCGAGCACTAATGATTACCATTAAGTAGCGCCAAGCACCTGCCTAGCTCAAACTGGATCACATAATAATATTCTTAACGTAAACTAAACGTAACTTACCTCTGAGTGTGAGCAGCATGCTATTCGGAAAAAAAGGTTAGCACTGTAGAACACAAATACAACAAATGACATAATTAATACTCACTGATCCCTGGAATCTCAATGCCTAGCAGGTCCTGGTCACGGTCAAGAATATCCGTCCAGCAGTACATCAGCTGCTGGGTGGTGTGCTAGACCTGGCTGGTGTGCTGCACACACCTGTGCACCCTCCTCCAACGCAGCTGACACTCTTGTAGGGGGCATCTGCTGCCAGGCCAGCCGACTGCTGCAGTATCGAGGTGAGGTGGCACTGCATATACAAAAACAGTGCTGCCTCCTCCACCTCACAAAAGATGGGCCGGGGCTGCACCACTTGGCGGTGCCACCACCCTCAAGGTAGGTGGCTGCTGCTGCTGGCTGCTCAAGGGGCCTGGCATCACCCCTCCCTTACTCACTGGAGCCGCCCTGCTCTGCAGTGTAGCTGTGTTGGGTGGGGTAAAGAAAATGAAAAGAAACAGGAGAAGGAAGGGAGGAAGGAAGGAAGGAATAAGGAAGTAAAGGGAAAAATAAACAAAAATCCAAAAAGTCATGAAAACACAAAACATTTTTTTTAAAACATAAAATACACCGGCACAAGAACTCACACTAATACAACAAGCATTTGCAATGCACTAGGGTCTCGCATTGGTCAGAGTTACAACTGTTCACAGTTGTAAACTCCCAACTGGATTTTCCCTGCATTAAAAGTGCAATTAACGAAGCGCTCAACTTCTGCCCAGCGAGATCGCCCTCCGAAAACAGAGAAAAAGTAGTCCACAACCCCAGCGAGCCTCGTACTTGGTCGCTGCGCTCGAGGAGGGCTAACCACGGAAAAGGCATGACGTATGGGTGCCTTCCACTAATCAAAAGAAGCGGATTCTAAATGGGCAAGCCTACTTGCCAATGAAAGACACTGACATGACGTCGACGGGGCTCCGTGCCCTTTTCTAATAACTAAAGCGTCACGCTAGCGATACCCTAATCAAAAAAAATAAGGAGTGGATTAATTAGGAGGGCAGAGGATTGAAAAGATATAGAAGCATTAAAAAAACAGGCCCAGCACCATGAACAGACTGAAAAACAAGATGGCCGCGCCCAGGTGAACCACGTGGTGCTGTTTGCATGCCATTTTGAATGCGAGAAAGTACTTCGCATTGCATTTAACGTAAAATGCAATGCAAACGGGCATGATGGGAAAATCAGCCCACTCGCCGAACTCCGCGTAGCGCAACAGAGTGTTTTTTACTACCCCTAATTTTAATCAGCAGCTTGAAGCAATGCTACCAACACAGGACAAGCAGCCTGCAGACATTGATGGACAAAGGTGTCTCAGTTATCAATTAGCTATGTCACAGGTATCCTTAGTATGGTACCCTAGTGGGCTAATATGTCTGTTGATACATCCGATTTTGTACCTAAGTGTTAAAAAATGAACCTGAGATAGTACATCTTTATATATTTACTATGGGTCAGTTTCAGCCCATCCAGAAAAAGGATTATACCTGAAAGAAGACTTTACTTCCAGAATCAGGGCAGCTATAGCCCTGCAAATAAGAGCTAAACGGTACAAAACAAGGCCAACAGATCAATATAATCTTCAAACCGAAGACAAGTAGCACATTTCCAAATGAGAAACATTGCTTCCAAAATGAGGACGTGTCTTGCCTGAGTGAAGGTCCAATTCTTCCAAGGAGAGCACAGGCCCTACCAAAACCAGAGTAGGTGACTTGGATCCACTGACGGATGCAAATCCTCCTTCCTTGATATCCTGCACACGCTGGGTAGTTTCTTCTGCATCTGAGAAGGGTCCTACTGTATGGGACAACCAGTACAAAATCTGTATTTTTTTTATCAGTTGTGAAATGAGGGGGTCCACAACCGACTGAAAGGTAGAAGAGAAGACTGTGACACCTTCCTCCTGTGTCCCCTTCTCTATTGTCCACAGCCCTCCTCCTTTACGGATGCTCCAGTAATGGGAATATCTCCTTTACCTCTCTTTTCCATTCCTTCCAATGTTTCCGACTCTGACCTCTGTCTCCTCTGACGGCGTTCCTGTTCTCCTTGTCTCCCAGACTGAGAATGAGACAAGTAAAGTTTTTAATTAAAGACTGATGTTACTTGAACCATTTGTAACACATAATAATTCTGTCTTTTCCAGACCCAAATAAATTATGTCAGGACTGAGGTTGATATAAAATCATTGGTTTATTTTGCCACTTAAGGCAAACTGCCCCTTCAGCTGGAGCATGAAGCTTCCTTCCATGAAGGCACACTCACAGTCGCACCTGCAAGGAGACCCGGTTTGTATAATTAGAATCATTGCCTCTATGTTACACCAATAACCATGAAAAACAAACATTTACAACAATGCAGTATTTGCAGATGAGACATGAATACTCTACTGAACCAAAACAAGACTGAAAAAGTCTCTAAAGGCTGGTCAGAGCCAATGGTTGAAAGTGGTGGACTCAAAGCCACCTCTATGCATGTTGTTATCCACAGGTCTGTTTCACAGCTCTACTGGCAAAACCCAGATGTAACAAGCATTTGAAATGCCAGTAGGTCTGGCATTTGCTGCAAGCCTTGTGGCTTTGTCAATGCTTGTTTTGTTTTGTCATGATTTTTGTAAAAGTATTTTTTGGGGGACTGCCAGGCTCTGGCCACGGTGTAAAAAAAGCATTGGCTAAGAGTAAAACTATGTTTGTTCTCGAAAAGCATACATTGCATTGGTAGTCCGTGGCAAAAAAAGAAACTATTTTGTTTGTGTGGATGTGTTCTTGGGAAAAAGCAGAACACCATCACTTGCAGTGAAGTTTGTTAATCACTGCAGGAGGCTCACCGATTGCCCCAAGCTGTATGCTGTAAGGGGTGGAAGAAAAATATGAATGACACAACAGCAGACCTATGGATGAAGAGAGGTGACTGAAAGCCCCTATTAGTGATTGTTTTAGATGCATAATTTTAGTGAAATAAAAAGCAATTTTGGCTAACGCCAGACTTAAAATGACGATGTAGTGTCCATCAGGAGTGCACTAAAACATTTGTCATGCTTCTAAATGTAATGCAATGGCATAGATCCAAGATAGGGCTATTTTATGGCAAACCCACAGGTACTAATTGAGCCCTCTTTAAAAGCGAGGAGCAATACTGGTATGAGCATAGGAGGGACCGTACTTGACCCGAGCCCCTGGCTCAGAGCTGGGATTCTAACCCTCGCACAGCTAATTTCTGGTGGCAAACTCAAGTCCTGTGAGATGCTACAGGACGAATTTGGCCAGTGCATACTCAACTATGGCGCTAGACACAATTACGTCATTGTCTACAGAGCAAACTGGGTCCCTAAGCATGGACCATCCCCTGTTCCCTGGTGCTCTCGTACCTTAACACTTGGGGTCAGTGTAAAGGTGTGATGTCCAAGTTTTACAGTTTTTTGATTCACCACCTCTTCTCCCAGCTAGCCTCAGGATGACTTAGCAGACTTGCCTGCGGGTGGAATATGATGAGAAGGATTGGGTAAAACTCTTGAAAGCTCTGCAAAGGGGAGTCCAGGAAGCACTGATGAAGTTCAGTCTGTTGAAGATTCTTCAGGGTTTCCCTGGACCCAGGCACGGCTTCAGATTGCAGGACCGCTCCCTCACTCTGCCAGCTGCTGATGCGATCAAATGCCCTGTGATATAGTTCATATATTACTGGATTGTCCTGCCATTCATCCTTTCCAGACAGCAGTGGGGGCTACGCTCCAGGAATCCATGGATTTGCCCTTGCCACTTCCGGACCCAGTAATTCTGTTCCATGACTTGTCGGACCTTTCCGAGCTGACCCGACATGCCCATTGTCTGCTCGTCACTGCCCTTACAGCTGCCAAGATCTGTATTCTACAATATTGGTGTTCTCCACAACTGCCATCGCATGGGGAATGGCTCGTGGAAATATGCAAGACTGTGTCAGACAAAAAGGTCATTTACAATTCATTAGATAAAGCAAATATGTTTCTTCTCACATGGTCTCCCTTTTTCCGGGATGCCTCCCCTGCCCCCAATTCACCATGACTCTTGATTCCATCTCACCCCCTAATTCACCATGACCCCTTCTATATCCTCATTGTCACTGCACCCCACCCCCCACCATTACTATACTTGGGCTTCACCTGAATGATCCATCTCCCTGCCATCTCTCCCCTGTTTTGTAGTTTTGTCTCCCCTCCCTTCTTTTTCCTCTTACCCTTTTTCCTTTATTTTCTTCTCTTCACCTATAACTTATTTTCTCACTCCTATCAAACTTTTTTCTTCTTTTCTTATATTTTAGTAACATTTAGTATTGATGCATGTATTGCTAACAGCATTTGTATCTTACTATGGATTTATGCGAGACTTGCATGTCATTGAATTTGCTGATATTTCTTTTTTGGTCCTTCATTTATGCCAATAAAATAATTGATACACAACAAAATAGAAAGTGCTTCACTGCCTCCTGCCTTGTAAACTCATCACTGACCACTGCCTTGCAAACAATTCTCCTTGCTGACAGTCCCCTAGTATGATTTTGTCTTAAAAACCCTTCTCTGGCTTCCTTTTTTTCTAAAGTTTGAGCCTAGAATTCAAAATTCTACAGCAATTTGGATCTCAATGTTCCCCCTTAACGTTCTGAAAACAGCTGATACCCTTTCTCTACAGACACCTGACCTATACTGAAGCTCCTTCTTCTTGGGTCTAGTTTGACAGTGCAACAGTCTGCATGAACAACAGTTACTAATTCTTTAAAATATTCAGAGTGGGCCAGTGAAAATCTGTGATTTGAATGACACTCCTTTCTATCAGATTTTCAGAACTATGTTTGTGTTGAGCCTTAATTCCAGTGTTCATGTTAATATTTCTCTCTTAACTTATGCTACTGGCTGTTTGATGTATCATTCTTCCTCAAATTGAGTATTTGCATTGCAGTGCATGAGAGACTATTTTACATCTCAGAAATGCACTAAAAATGATCTCAGAAATGCATTGTACCCGAAATTAATCATGGTTCGTGGCAGGCAGTTTTTTAAATTGCAGTCAGGACTCATAATGCAAGCCAGCCAGATCTATTGGGTTTGGCAGTGCTTGTCTGTCTTAAAGCCACTTAGATCGTGTGTTACACCAGCGTTTACATGTGAGCTAGAGATCAAATGATTGCATATGCACAAATTCAAACAATTCACATTTTGCGGTTATTCGGGGTTATACGAATCCTAAAATAGTTTCATTTTTGGAGTGATGTAATGTGGCTTCTAACTCTATCTTTGCCACATGAGTTTTGTATGTATTTGGGAAGTCCAAATTAAAAGTCAAACTGGTTTGATAATGCAAATGCATCGGGTGGATGCAAATAAAACTACCACCAATCTAAAATTTGAGTGATTTGAGAAACAGAATACTCAGCACAGGCATGTATATCATTAAGTAGACTGAAGGCTGACTGATCTTCTGTAAGAAAATACCTTTTATCCCTTTATTGAGCCAATCATCATGTTCTCCTTGTACTTGTTCTCTTCCTCACTCTTGTTGAACTTTTCACAGCAGTGTGTGCTATTTATTGGCTATAACTGCTGTGCTTAGCTTGCCAATTTCGTGAGATCTCTGGGACACATGTGTGTCACATAGACTAAGGGCAACACAATATTAGGGGCCAAATAACACTTGACCACCGTTCAGTTGAACCTGTTCTGTGTCCGACCTCTTTGCGCCTAACCTCTTATGCGGTGCAATAACCTTGCAAGTGAGCAGAATCCAAGCGGATTTCTGTGGATCACACCATTTATAATTTTCATGCTTAGGCAGGAAGCTGCCTACGCCAGTAATAAAAGTTAGAGGTTTCCTGGGAGGGCCGGCAGAAGACCTCTGCCCCACTGGTGTGAGTATGTGCTCTTTTATTTCTTGAATTGATGAGAGCGTGCATAGGGTCCTCGTTAGGGACTTGTTTGCATTTTTTGTCAGCGTCCATGAGCAGTTATTATTTTTTTCCATGTGTGTTTCCTGTCTGCGAAGGCCTCACGGGGCGGCAGATGTGCCTGAAGCAAGACGCACTCATTCAGGCCTTTTTTGCTTTTACAGCCTTATGACCGAGAAAAGTTTTTTTTTTTTAAGAATGCGTTTCTCCATCAGTGATAAAGGAGGGAAGTTGGAGGAAACTTGTGCCTAAATTTGTTGATGATAATAACTAGTTTTTATGTAGTGTTTCATATTAAACATCTACCATTTCGAAGCACTGTAATTAACAGATATGAGAATTACACATTAAATTACATAATGATACTCCATTTAAGGACCTCAGAAGGATTAAAGGGTGTGCCTGTCTGTTTTCGAACTTATAACTTTCAGAACTTTATAGATGTTACAGCAAGCGTTAGCTAATAGTAACATACACCCACCACTGGGACTATAGTAGAAAAATAAGCATAATATTAGAGGCTACGGAAGCTTGGATGGGGGGGGGGGTGTTAAAGAATGAGCGGAAATTTGCTGACATATGTTCCCGGGTGCTGCAAAATGTATATTATGTTCACAAAATTTCTTGCTATATCAGTGTGCAAATGTCTTGAAGGAATGGTACAATCCCAGCCAAGGGATACTTCCTCAATGAAACATTTCTGCTGGTCCCTGACTTTCATGCGCAGTATGACCTGTGAACAAATTCACACAAGCTATTAGCAAACCAAACTTCATATCATTTTTCATAACATTCATGAAATCTTTGGGGAAAAATACACAAATTCACCCACTTCTACGTGGGTCATGTGGTCATCAGTTGTGAAATTTAGGGGCATATTTACAAGCCCCTTGCGCTGCCTTAGCCTCATTTTTTCATGCTAAGGCAGCGTTAAGGAGGCCTTTCTACTGCGCCGTATTTACAAAGTGGCGCAATGCTTGCATTGGACCACTTTGTAAACCCTTGCGCCACATTATGCCTGTGCCAGGCAGAATGTATGCAAGACGGGCGTTACGAAGTAGGGAGGCCCCAAAAAATTGTGCAGTGAAATTTACAACATTTCACTGCGCATTTTTACTGGCATTTTTAACACCTGCTCAGAGGAGGTGTTAAAATGATGTACACATTTTAATCAATGGGCCTCCCAGTGATTTTCTGCACTAGCGTCAAAAAAATTTACGCTAGTGCAGCAAAGCGCCACAATAGCATAAAAAATGTTGACGCTATTGTCCTAACGACCGCCATGGTGCACTGTATTGTAAATACGGCGCAACCATGGTGTCGTTAGATAGGGCAGGGATGACGCAAGAAAAGTGCTGCATCAGGACCGAAGCGCCACTTTCTTGTAAATATTCCCCCTAGTATTTCTATAACAATGTCTGCTGATCAAAGGTGGTGGATGTGGAAGTGGCACCTGCGTTGATTTTCAAGAGATCAGCTTTGCATTTTGGTAGTAATTTAGCTTTTGTTCACCCTTTCGGTGAAATGTATGTGTCATGGCAAGGCACAAAAAAGTGCCTCATTCCTTTTTAGACAACCATGGAAAGAACTCAGGTGCTGTGCTCGGTTGATGTTTTAGCTCAGTGGAGGTCCTGATGGGATTCCTGGTAGTCCACTCACAACTAGTTTCTACTGAACACAGTTGCTTGCTTATGAAGTTTTGTTTGTCTTTTAACATGCAAATGACGCACCCTGTATCTTGCAATTGGCTAGAGATGTATAATGGTCTTATTTAGTTTCAGTTGTCATTTTTATCTACACCAATAAAAATGTTGTTGTTTTTCATATTTAGCTTAGTGCCTACATACCAATTCCCATCAGAAGACACCATGTGAAAGAGACATGGGGAGCATGGTTAGTTCATATTTAAAGCATATGTAACTGCCCATTAGTACAAGCAAAGGTTTAAAAAAAAATTTCATATAGGTATAAAATTCCATCATGTGCATAGTTTCTAAGAGAAAAAGGAGCCAGCGACCCTCTCTTCGTAGGTCACAGTCGGAAAGTCTTCTCAGGGGAACACAGCAAAGGTATCTCAGAAGGCCAGGTGAAGATCATCGCAAAGTGGAGATCCATCAAAAATTGACCACATCAGCTGGCGACATTGTGCGGGTCGCGGTCTCGAGCACAAGGTGAGGGCCAAGTGTGGACATCGCGAGGCTCTTCAGAGCCCACGGTTTTATACGAGCTCTTGAAATCTGTTTCCTCGACCATTAAAGCAGCACTTTGTGGGCAGTTAATTATTCAAAAACGTCTTTTTCTAAGATGATGAGAGCAATGTGCGAGCCATGATTAAATTACATGGATTAAAAGTATAACAAATGGACAACTTGGCAGTTTGACCCCGAGCATTACCGAGCTTTCGCCTATTATAATATTTACTTTCCTCCCCGTCTGCCAGGAAATAGAAATCGAAGCATTTGCCATCTGAAATAATACTCCAGAAAGGCGCAAAAAAGTATAAAGAGGAAAGAACTAAACATATTTTTTTCTAGGCTGCAGCAACCCAGAGTAACATTCTGATACAAAAATATCATACAAACAACCAAAATATTGTGAACGTAAATGTACACAGGTAGTTATAGATTTAGAGATCTTCACTTAGAATCTACATACCTCAAAGTATATATATATATATACATATATATATATATACACACACAGAAAAAACAAATGTTACATGGACGTTTCAGTTTAGTTCTAAATGTAGTTACCTGAGCTAACTATAATTGGCGCACCTGTAATGCACTGCTTATGACCTTACATATTACATCACTCATGACATGGTCAGTGACATCACTGATGGCATCTTATATGACAAATCTTTATTATAAAGCCCTTTACGGGCTATGTGGGACCCCCCTCAAGTGCTCCCCCGTGGTCCTTACTTTTAATTTCTTTTTTTAATACAATGCCCTTATGGGCTACCTGGCAGTGCCATTGCTTCAGCAAGCATGGAGCTGCCTTGACAGCAGGTCCTTGCTTGCTGAAGCATTTCATCTCTGTCCCCTGCGCGCATGCAGAGGACAGAGATGAAACTTCAGATTTTGACAACGAGTCCTGCTTTAAAGGTCCTGCTGTGAAAACCCGAAATGTTTGCTGTTGCTTGGCTGCAGCGCTGCAGCCAAGCCACAGCAAACAGCTATGTCCATAGCAGGAGCCAGCCCTGGGGGAGGGGGGGATGGTCCCCAGGGCAGCATGGGTGGGTGCACGCCCCCCCTGGTTCAAATAACATGTTGTCCTGGGGTGGTGGTCCCTGGGGCAGCGGGGCCACGGGACTCCCCTACTCCAACTACAGTGTTGCCCTGGGGGGTGGGGGTCTCCAGGTAGCGGGGGGCAGGCAGTGCCCCACCATCTTTCATTAAAGCCCTGGGGAGGTGGTGGTGGTCTGCATCCGAAAAAATGAGGCCTGGGGAGGTAAAGGTCCCCGGGGCATCGGGAGGGAGCCAGAAGACCCCCCACCCATGCTTTAAAAAAAAAAGCACCCGGGGCTCGGCCCACCCGGGCATTAAACTAACAAAGCGTGGGAGGACATGCTTCATTTTTTTTATTTCACGAGCGGATTCGCAGATCCACAGCATCTCCAATCGCGAATCCTTTGTGTCCCTAGATATACAAATTTGTTTGCCCCTTAATTTCTCAAAAACTACTGAACGGATTTACAGCAAAACAAAAAAAGCACTCTTTCTGGACAAGAACCGACCTTCCTTCCAAATTTTGTATAATTCCATCCAGTAGTTTTCGCGCTATCGCTGTTCCAAATCCCTATGGAAAAATAACTGGTGAAAATGTGCTTTGGGACCCTCCTTTTACCTCGGCCCCACCCCCTGAGGGATCACCCCGAAACTTTTCAGGCAGCAGCTGACGGTACTGGCAATTTGTTTTTGAAAGTTTTGTGAAGATTCATGGAGTGGTGCCAAAGATATAGGCAAGTAAAAAAAAAGGCTTTTTGTATAGAAACATAGTCCTACCTACAACTACCTAGTGGTGACTGCTACTAGGTATTAAATATACAACTCGTGCCCTAAGGTAACTATAACTCGCGCCCCAGCCATGCACAGTTTTTTTGTCAAATATTTTACTGCAAATATTACATTGATATTATCAATTATGTTATCAAAGTTTTCATGAGTGCTGTAATTTGTTGGGTAATTAGCAGTGCATAGTGAGGGCGCAAGTTACTTTAGGGCACAAGTTATAGTTACTTGAGATAACAGGTGAATTTCTATGGTTTTGTACATTTAAAATGTGAGCCTAACCATAACGTCCCTGTAACCTTTGTTTTTAAAGTGAATTTCTATGGTTTTGTTAATTCTATTTCCTAACTATAACGTCCCAGTAACCTTTTTAACGTATAGTAATTTTCATTATTATACGTTAGTCCAACCTCTGCCACGCACAGCCTTTGGCCTTGCACGACAGTGGTTGGGCACCTCGGGACATAGCAGGAGCTAGCCTTGGGGGGTGGCGGTCACCAGGGCCATCTGTGGCTTCACATGGTAGGCCAGGCGACCCCCCTCCAATGTTCAATTTGTCCTAGGAAGGTGGTGGTCCCCGGGGGCCGAGGGTCTCCAATGGACTCCCTTCATTATTTTATTGCATCCCAGGGTGGTGCCCCCCACACAAACTTCTTATTTAGCCCGAGTTTTGGCAGTCCCCGGGGCTCTAGGAGAGGCCATAGGGTCTCACCCATTTTACAACATTATTTTGTCCCGGGGAGGTGGGGGTCCCCAGGGCTGCTGGGGGCTGCACCCTCTGCAGAAACATCTTATTTAGCCCGGAGGAGGTGGCAGTATATATATATATATATATATATATATATATATATATATATATATATATATATGTATATATATATATATATATATATATATATATATATATATATATATATATATATATATATATATATATATATAACTGTTAAGATACATATATTTGGATTTACCTTTATTTATTCTGGGTACAATATTTTTGTTGCCCTTGCGGGGGTGAGTACAGCCAAAGGCCTAATAAATCTGTAAGACATGAGGTCAACAGGGGCCTCTCACCGCATTATATGGAGGGGGACGAATCCTTTTGCATTACAGCTTTGCATATCTTTAATACGACCCATTCATAAAAGTTCTCCTCATAGAAATGTGTTCCACCGTGGAATTGCCATTATGAGGTACTGGAGCAGAAACATTATGGACAAGGCTGCCCCTTGTTGTGAGGGGTCTGTCCCCTGGGATACCCACTCGGCCCCTTCACTCTCCTAAGGGTAAATAGTGCAAATAATCAATTTCAAAGGACTATCAAGGGATGTCTCAGTAAGACAGTGTTGAAAGTGTAAAAGGTATGATGTGCAAGGTTGCAAATTTCTCCCAACTTTTTGGATGTTATTATTTATTCTTTTCCAGCTTTATGAATGACAAAGATAGTGAGGTCTAAAAAGTTGGGATAAAAAGGAGCCCAGTGCAGCAGCAGCAACATAACTGCCAGGTAGGACACTGAAAGTACCGCATGGGAGCTCTTTAGGTTTGTCAGAGAACCTACATCATGGGCACGTGCAAACATTTTCTCAGGGGCATAATGTTTGGTGAGTGGTGGGATCGAGGGCCGCACTGATGCCAGTAGGGTGGTCGCAGGGGATGTGGGGCATTGTGGTGGGGTAAGGTGGGTGTGGGGGAAGTGAAGCTTGTACATCTTGTGGCTGAATTGAATTGCACAATATGTAATCAGACCTGAAACCAATCCCACCATTCCTACTTGACCAACTGGTGTGATCCTGGGCAATTGTTTAATTTCACTTTCCCTCCTTTTTCTTCATTATCATATAGGAGGACCATGAATTCAGGCGTCTCAGATATGCCCCGTACAAAAACATCTTCTGTGTCTGCTTTTATAAACTATAATCTTGTCTATATATAATAGCAACCAAGGCCAACCAGAGAGGGCACAAGACCAGTGCTTAATTTGAGCCAGTGGTTTGTGGTGCTCAGCACCAGCACTTAATTGTCAACACTGATGCTTCTGACAGTCTGCCACAATGTAGCACTGTCTGGCAAATTTAGTAATGACCACAACAACAGATAATCATTAATTTAATATACATTAAAAATGACTGTTACCTGCCATCCAAGTATGGTGTGAAGTAGCATTCACCTGGGCAGGGGGCTGAATGTAAAGTATATGATGGCCACATGCAGCACCCATGCCGTACTCTGAGTATCCTTGGCCTACACAATGGCATTAAAGGAGAAAGTTCTGAGAAACTCCAGTGAGGAGTGACACAAACTGTGAGTACACATTTACGTGCACTGCTGTTCAAGAAAGTTCAGTCTTTCCTTATGAAGCCAAAGCACACAGCAAGAGGCTTAGAGGGGTCAAGCATTGGCAAAGCCATTAGGTCTTGCTTATGCAAGAGCTATTGACATTGGCAATGTGTTTTTAGCCATATGGAGCACCAGTGTGGCTGCTCAAAGTTAGTGACGTGGAGTGGGGTGAGATAGATTGGGGTAGAGGGAAGTGGGGATAGAGTAGGGTAGAATGGAGTGGGTGTCGATTAGGGTAAATTGAAGAGGGGTGGTGTGGGATATATTGGGGAGGAGATGATTGAAGAGGGGGAGTTGGGTAGATTGTTATGGTAGATTGGACTGGGGTAGATTGAACTGGAGTAGACTGAGGTGGATTGTGGTGGAGTGGGATAGATTGTGTGGAATGGGTTAGACTGGGGTACATTGGAGTAGAGTGGGATAGAATGGAGTGGAGCTAAGTGCTGTGGAGTGGAGGGGAATAGAGTGGAGGTGCATAGAGTGGAGTGGCATGTTGTTTTGTGGAATGAGTGGCCTAGGGTGGAGTGGAGTGACATAGAATGGAGAGGTGAGGCATAGAGTGGTGTAGAGTGGAGTATGCATGGGGGTGTTGCGCACTGCCATTACAAACAGCACATTTTCAATTGAAATGACAATTACATTTGCCCCAAAATACAGTTTTACTGGTCACAAACAATAACGTGTGCAAATGTCATCACTTAGTGTATTGATGTGTTTTGGTCCTATTCAAATATTTGTTTCCACCACACTTTAGGGTTACAAAGACATGTGCTTCATTTGTTTTAAATCTGATATATTCTGAAATGCCAGCACAGTAAAAAAAATTGCAGTGTGCTAGAAAAAGAAAATCCTACACCCTCTCCTCTCACTTGGGTGCTCAGCACAATTGTCACATAAATTCTATTGCTTTGAAGTTAGAGAACGAGAATTAAACACCAAGCAGCCTAGGTATGGGCACCTGGTGGAACAAACTGAAGCTGGACAGCCTAAAAGAAATAAAGCCAGCAAACAGAAAGCCAGAAAATGTGAGTTATAAACCACAAAGTCAGTAGTCAGCAATATACGGAATACATTCCCAAGGAAGCTTTCAGAATGCCCACAAGAAGTCGTAAGCAAACCAGCCAGCTGCGCTGTCGGGAGGTTTCGACCTAAAAAGGAAAGGCCAACATGCTCCCCCAGCAGACCCCAATAGTATAGGGAAACATTGCACATCTTAGTGGGTGGTCACGACAGGCGCTTAGGATGAGATGAGCACCACCCCACTGCAACTGCAGCGAAGCTGTGCTGAACGCACAGATGGAGGAACATCCGGCACTGAGTGCACTGGCGGCCCTCAACATTTCGGAAAGATGCAGCACTGAGCCTGAGATTGCACAAGCCTGATGCATCCACATTCAAAACCTTTTCGAATAGGTTGACACCTGTGTACCTGTTTAGAGATTAGTTACTTATATTGTGGCAAGGCTGTTCCAAATAACAATGATAACCAGCCCCTACTGTGCTACTGAAATTTCTCAATGTGTGGAAAAACAAAGAATCAATTAAAACAGGTCTTAGAGTGACAGCAGCAGTATTTTCAGGGTGCCTATGAGGAATATCACCTAAGTGAGAATGGTGTCAGAACTCACATATCCACTCACTCACCCACCTATACATCCCTCTCAGTAAGTTAAGCACATGTTTCAAACATCTGTCTGTAAACTCCATGTCACTCATACCTTAATTGTTCATGTTCTGTGAGCAATAAAACCTTGTACTAATCTGCCCTGTTGGACCGGTTCTGAGGAAATGCAGAATTATACTTATTGCCTTCTGTGAGAGAGGGAAGCTTGCTGTGCTGTTGCAAGGTTGTCCCTATTGTGCGAGGAACTAAAACTTGCCCTATTGGTGCTGATGATTTCCTTGCTGCACCTGTCCCTTGAAGAAGTGATACTTCCACTGTTTCTTCCAAAAGTGTGGCTGTTGTATGAAGAGGGTTGTCCCATTGTATACACGAACTAAAGGATAATTTGAATGTCCTTGTGTTACATTCCCAGGCCATTTAGAAGCTTTTAGTGGACTCAGCGCAAATCCACTTGGGGGAACTGACCCAGAGACCCTGGTTTCAATGTGGACCAAACTGTGTGACTCAAGCCAATTTTGTTCCTTCTGCTTCATTTTCAGTGATCATCACGTTTGTGAGCAACTGGAAATAATTTAGTTCAGGATGTGCGCTGTACAAGAACCTCTCTTGTATATGGTTAATAGACCATAATATTGCTCCATTTAAGACAACACTAAACGTTTTGTATAGGAGGAATAAGACAACTGACTTGCGTCTTGGGTTACAAATAACATTTTCATCAGGGCAGAAAGGGGGAAAGAGTGTGACATTCATCCAGGATCTGAAACACGCAATGTTTAATCTGGAAACCTGGTTAAATCCCAGCTTCCAAGCTTGATCAAACAGTGTGACCGTAGGCAATTACTTTTCTCCACTCCTTTTCCATGATCAACACATTTGAGAGCACCTTGAAATAGTTCGGGATGCACACTATACAAAACCTCTCTTGTATGCTTTAATAGGTCATAATGTTGATCCAGCTATAAAAATAAAAGGCTTATAAAGGAAGAGACAAGTCAACTGACTTTCCTCTTGTGTCATTAATAAAAGTGACACAGCAAAAGTGTGTTGTTCATTAATTTTATTAAAGACCACTCACACCAGTGGTACAATCCAACATGGTAAAGTCAAGCAATCAAAAATACACTTTTTAAAGTAAAGGTTCGTACCTTAGTAATGAATACAGTGGCAGTCACCGACATTTGCATAAGAGCAGGAGGTCAAGGCTGAGCCAAGAGCTCTTCCCTTAAGCCTCAAGAGCATTGCTTTTCCTGAAAGAAGGTGACACAGATAGGGTGCAGAGAAGTAAGGGACCAGGCAGTCATAGCTTGACTACCAGTGCCCTATTGGGGCATGCAGTGAAGCAGGAGATGCTTTGGTGTTAGGCATATAGTGGGCGTTCCCAAGGTCTATACACTTGGTGAAAATAACCTATGAAGCAGGGATCGTTTCACAATAATTGATGTGGGATACCTGTATTCCTAGGGAAGATGCCTGACCCCAGAGGTGCAATATTCAAGTTCCAAAACATGTTGATAGAAAACAGAAGTAGGGTCTTTTGCTCTCCTGTTTTTAATTATTTGGTAGGCAGACCCCAATAAAAACACTTTTAGATCACCCACATAAAATGGTTATAGAGGTCATGCAGTTAAGCAAAGGGAGTACATATATGTCAACATAAGTGGCATAACCTTACCCAAACTAGAGAACCCCTAACGAGGATAATTATACAACCAGTGGACTCTAGTACTCTTTAATACTTCCCAGTGCAAGATATGGAACCCTCCGATAAAGCATACCACATGAGATAGTTTGGCATTCATCATCCTATACATGAATGTTTGGTAATTCTGTACCAGGTTTGGCTATTTCTTGCAGGGGTTTTGTACTTCCTGTATGTTTGTCTGTTTATGAAAATTATACTACAGTACTTTAAGACCTCTTACTCACTCTATAGTGCATCAGCTACCTATGTTGTACCTGTCTTGTGTGAGAGAGAATTGTGTGATGTCCTTTCTGCTGCTGTCACCTGTCCTGACCTTATTATTTGTGTTAGGGAAGGTGGTGCTGGGGCTGTCCATGTTGTACCTTTCTTGTTTGTGAAACTCATTATAAAAAGTTCTACTCCACTTAATAAAATGAATGTGGAGTAGAAGTTCTACTCCACATAAAAAATGATCCACATTGCCAGTGCCTTTTTAATGCATGATGTGAGTGAAAGTGTGAACCATCACAAAATATGTGGGCAGGATTTACTTTTGGTATTACATGCTAAACAGGTGTTTTTTTTTTAATGGAGTAGATGACTTTTTAAAATGTTAAAAGATAGCAAAGAAGTGGCTCCATGTCCTGTATGACACCTTGAGCCAAATTTAGCATTTTAGCCAATAGCACTTTGCATGCTTGGGTGATCTCGTAATGAAATTGTTAAACACAAAACTACAAGCAATGCAACATGCTGTTGGCTGAAGAACAATATCATAGTATATATGTCATAGTGCCAAAGCACAGAGTGGTAAAATGCAAAATAATATTTAGTTCCTGGCCTTTTACCTGTTTTTTAGGTTGCAGCCTACCAGACATGCAGCTGTCTGGTTTGCTAAAGACATCTTGGGGACTTTCAGAAAGTTGACCTAGGAGAGCATTCTGTGTGTTGATTACCATTTGTGTTGTGGTTTGTAACTCACATTTTCTGTTTTTTTCTATTTGCTGGCTTTTATTTGCTTTAGGCTCTCCAGGTTCAGTTTATCCCTCCCGGATCCTAAACTGTGTTTGCTGTATTCTTCCACAAGCTACCTTTCTGTAAACAGGCCCTTTAAATCTTGTTCTTATCTTGTCACATTTCCTGTGTATTCAGTGACTGAGGTCAAATGTCAGGCGCTGTCTCTCAAGGATGCTTGTTTACTTTTCTTTCTCTGACTTCAAAGTGACAGGATTTATGTGACAATCTTGCTGGATACTGGGGTAGGAAAGAGGTTTTTCTCGCATATGAAAACATTTACATGAACTGTGTAAGTATTTCAGAATATATCAGAATTAGGAACACAAATGAAGCACATTTTTGTTATTTCTGTGCTGGAAACAAATACCTTAATATGATCAAAATAAATCATTACACTAGGTGTAATTTTTGTTTGTGCACAGAATGGTTTAATTAGTAAAACTGTTTTAAGTCTGTGCAAATGTAATAGTTATTTCAATTGAAAATGTTTTTTTTTCTGTAATGGCCGTGCACTACCATACCATGCATACTTCACTCTATGCCACTCCACTCTACACTGTACCACTCCACACCACTGCACTCTACTTTGCACCTTTCCACCTTTCCACCTTTCATGACTTCACACTACTACACTCTGCAGCACTCCACTCTACACCACTGCACTCTATGCCATTTCATGCTATGGCTCTCTATTCTACCCTGTACCACTCTACTCTATGCCAATGCACTCTTTGCCACTCTACTCTACATAACTGATCTCTTTGCCATTGCACACTACATCACTTCAGTCTAATCAACACCAATCTACTCTGCATAACTCCACTCTGCGCTACGGTACTCCACGTCACTCTGCAACACTGCACTCTACACCACTGCACTCTATGCCAATACAATCTGCGCAAATGCATTTTACTCAACACTCAACTCTATGTCCCTGCACTCTACACCAGTCCGCTGTTTGCCACTTTAATCTACTTTGCACCACTGCACTCTATACCACTGCACTCTACATCACTTTACTCTACACCATTACACTCCATGCCACTCTATGCAACTGCACTCTACCCTGAACCATAGCAGTCTATGCCACTTCATTCTACTCTGAAAAAAAACTATTCCACACCACTGCCCTGTATGCCACTCTACTCCACTCTGTGCCACTCCACTCTATGCCACTGCACTCTACGCCAATGCACACAACACAACTACACTGAGTTACTCCACTCTATGCCACTGCAATCTACTCTGCATCACTGTACTCTATGCCACTGCTCTCTTCACCACTCTACTTCGCTCAACACCACTGCACTCTGACACTCTACTCTGCAACACTGCACTCTCCACCACTGAACTCTACGACCGTCTACTCTGCACTATTTCACTCTACACTACTCCACTCTACACCACTACACAGTATGCCACAGCACTTAATGGCACTATACTCTACTCTGCACCACTCTGTGCCACTCTACTCAGCGCCACTCTATGCCACTGTACTCTATGCCACTCATCTTTACTCTGCACCACTGCCCTCTGCATCACTCAATTCTCTCACTCCACTCTGCACCATTCTAAGCCACTGCATTCTAAGCCACTCTACTGTACACCACCCTACTCTGCACCATTCTACTATGTGCCTCTCTACTATGGACCATTCCACTCTGCACCACTATGCTCTACTATGCACCACTCTAATCTACGTCACTGCATTCTACCGACTCTTCATCGTATGCGTCTGAATTTAATGCCCTCCACTCCATGCCACTATACTCTGCAACTCTCTACGCCAATGAACTCTATACCAGTCCACTCCACACTATGCCACTCCAATACTCTACACTCTTTGCCACTGCACTCTGCAACACTCTACCCCACTCTTCTCTATTCCCTTCTGTGACACTCCAAACAACTTTCCTCTATGCTACAAACTTTTAGTCATGCGGAAGATCAGCCACGCTGGTGGAAAGCAAGGCTAGAACAAATTGGCAAAGCCAATATCTCTTGCATAGGCAAGACCTATTGGCTTCGCCAATGCTTGTTCTTGTAGTCAGTCGCGGATTAAACAGTGGGTGAGAGGGCAGTAATGGCCATTAAGATGCAAACATTAGCATCTCCTGCTAATGGGCTAACATTAACACTCCTTGGGAAACCAGCTTTCTAAAAAGACCTATTTACCACAGTAATGCAAGCATCAGCATCTTAGATGTGCTTAGAGACACAGAGAAAAGAAAAATAAAACCTTTTCACCCTCTCTTCCCCAAGTCATACTCAGGGATTCGTGTGATTTAGGTGGCAGGCTCACAACACGCTGTGATGCACCCTGCCTCAAACAAGTGTGGCACAGGTTGCAGGTGCTGTCCCACGAGGGCTTATCTTTCACTACTTTGTCCATTGCAAACATCTACTGTTCAACAGTAACCCAAGCTTTTCAAGGACTGGGAAAACTGAAAACCTGTCAAGTCCCTGATGCTGTGCAGCATGGCTAAAGTTTTATAAATAAAAAAAGCCTGTGACGTGACCGACTGGGATTTTTTTTTTCTCTTTGGTTGCTGGTCCAGTTTTACGCAATGACACTGTTACCGTTAGAATTCCACACTCAGCTGAATAGTTCCATATAGGATAATATGTTTTTGTTACATAGATTTCTATATGTAACAAACGATTGTAGACCGAAAGCCCTGTAATTTATTTTTGTGAGTTTATTCTTACTTGAAGTTGACAAGTGGTTGTTGCTCATTGACAACCACTGGTCCCTGTGTTCTGACTCTGACACCAGGTCCTTATATGAGGTTACATTCTAGAATATTATCAGAACGGATCTTTAATTTTTGCTGCTCAGCACAGTGGATGTGGTTTGCCCATTTTGTTGCCTTTACTCGTCACGAGGCAAGAATTACATTGCTACCTTTGCTGCTGCTGTTACTTCACATTGCTCCTGTATTGTTTTGCGTGATATGGTTGTTTTTGTTTTCCTCTCCTCCTTTGGTGCATCTGAATCTTTTTCACCATTTGTAGGTCTGCCGTTTGATAAGTGAATCCGATTTTACTAAATGTACAGTATATGCTTAGTTATACGGACGCTCAAAGCAGTCCTCTTCATCTGTTGATGCCTTATTGTGTAATTCAAGTTTTCTTCCACCCACTATGGCATACAGCATGGGGCTATGGGTCGGCCCACTTCAGCCATTGGCTAACATCAAAGGACTTCCCTTAGGCTCCACAGACTGTGACAAATTGTGCTTTTTGCAACCATTTGTTTTGCTTTTAACCAATGCACTTTTTAGATCGATGATGGCTAGGCAGCTTCCCTTAGGATAGTTTTGTAAAAGCAATTAGAAAACAAAGCCGGACTTGCCAGAGCCAAAACGCTGGTGACCAACGTGCTACCAATTGGTTTTGCCAATTCTCTTGTTAAACTGAAGTTGGGGATATTTTGCCAATAGCAAAATAAAGCTCCAAGCGTGAGCGAGTTGGCACAATTATTGATGCTACGCTTAGGATGGGAAAAAACGTGTAAAACCAGGCAGAATTACAATTCGCATCCACTTTAGGTTCCAGTGAGGAGCCTCCCCTACAATACGATGGAAATGTCAGCTCCATTAAAAAAATTACTCATAATAGCATTTTCTGCTATTTTTTTAAAAAAAGCCTGAACAGTTTGAGGAATGGTTGCACAGGTTCTAAAATAGGAAATAAGCGAATAATTTAACGTGAATGTAGAGGAGATGGAACATGGTTTAAAGAGAAAAAGCGTTGTGTCGTCCCATCTCTTGGTAAAGGTGATTGCCATACTGCCCTGTCCCTACACCACCACCTACTAATTTGTTATTGTATACTATTATTATTAAAGGTTCGTTTTTATAGCTCGGTTGTAACTCTGAAGTATTTTTGCACTCAGAATATATAATATAGATTGTTTCATGCCATGTTTATGATATTTTTACGTGTTGTAAATAGCATACATTCCTGAGAGTCATTTTTATGGTGCGAATTTAACCATCCTTGGAAGGATGGAAGCTTGAGTTGCCCTTGACCGAGACTTGTGACCTGAAGTTCAAAATGAATGAGTTTTAACTCGCTAAGCCATCTTGGTAGCATGCATAGAGACTCTCTGCTTACTGCTGAGCCAGTGTTAATGAAAAGGGTAGGCAACTGAAGAACAAGAGAAAATACAGCACAACAAAGAGTGTAAAAGAGGATGGGGCCAAAGAAAATACAATTGTGATGAAAAGAAGGAAACGAATTAGGGATAGACAAGGCATGAAGGAGATGAAAGATGACTGAACCAGTAGGGACGGGTGAGGAAGATGCTGAGTACCAGTGAATTGTGCCTAATGGCTGAAAAGAGGAAGCAAACACAAAGAAAGGCTGGACAGAGATGGTTTGGGTAGAGATTTTGAGATGGAGCAGGAAGGGAAGGCAAAGGGAATTAAAGAATTGCACTACACTTGTTGTCTGACTTCCTCACCACTGCTTATGTTTTACACAGATCAGCTAAAGGACATTGAGGCATAGTTACAAGCTCCTTGTGCCACACTAGTGTAATTTTTTTACCCTAATGTGGCATTACGGAGGCTATTTCCCCACACCATATTTACAAATTGGCACAATGCATGCATTGCGTCACTTTGAAAACACTTGTGCCACAATATGCCTGTGACAGACATAATATATGCAAGGAGGGGTGTTCCGGCGCAGCAAGGCCCAAAAAAAAGGCGCAGTGAAATTTACAACATTTCACTGTGTCATTTTTTCTGACATTTTAAATGCCTGCTAAGAGCAGGCACAAAAATTATGCACCCATTATATTCACTGGGCCTTCCTGTGCTAAGCTGTACTAGCGCCAAAATGGTTGACGCTAGTGTAGCAAAGCGCTACAATAGCGTCAGAATTTTTTATGTTACTGTTCTACCGACCCATGGTGTCGTTAGTTGTGGGTAGGGCGCAAGAAAAGTGGCATATCATCCATGATGCTCCACTTTCTTGTAAATATGCCCCATTGTGTCACAGTTTTCTGTCTCTTTCGTGGCCCGCTCAGTGGTACATACAACATTTGTAATGTCACTTCCGGTGAAGTAGCATGTTTGAAAGGTTGCACCCTATGGTCAACCGCCCCCTCTGGCAAATCTGGAAGCTGATTCCTCGGACGAGTGGGAGGAGCTGAGTGAGGTGTCATGTCCTGACCTGGGTTAGCTGTGTGACAGTGAACACGAAGCTGCCAGTATGTAATCTGTATAGTGGTATGCGAGAGGATATAAGTTGTGCGTAATGAGGCATTTATGTTACGCAGTACAGTGAAAGTTTGGCCCTGAGGGAGTAAATTGAGGTGAGGGTGTATTTATCAATGAGGCCCACGCAAGCGCCGAAGGCTTCACTAGTAATAAGCATTGGGGTCGGCAGACACAAATAATCTCTATGATTTGGAGAATAAAACATATTCCTCAGAAGCCGTTTAGTTCATAGCATTTGGTGGTAAACAAACCATAGCTTTATCCTCTTCTGCCACCTCCTAAAACCACAGAGGCTTAGCGCCAGTGTTGTCATCGCCGCGGTCTGCAAACAAGGCCGCTGCTTTTCCTGTTTGTGCAGAATGCAGCCCTCGGCAGGCGGCGGTGATGTCCTGCAGCTGGATCATGCAGACAACTTTGTCGAAAATGAAAACACACATTTTGCAATCTTTCCACATAGGGCCTCATCTGTCGAGGCCTGTAGGGCAGTGAAATGACAAATCCCCTGCTTTCGGCAGGAGTCTAGAAAAGTGTCTAGTGACTTGTGAATGGACCATTACGGATATTTCTGGAAATTACCAGGCGCTGTCACTGTGATATCGAACACCTCGCATTGATTTCTATAAGGGTTTCTGGTAGGTATTTTTTCTGAGGCATAAATGCCATAATGATCGTTCAAAGCAATTGCATTTAACTTTGCTTATTGTGTTCCAGTCGTTTAACCGGTGCCTTCGAATTAAAGGCACTGCTTGCAGCCTAATAACAGAGCTTGCCTGCAGGCCTTCATTCTCTCCCAAAGAGGGCAGGTCCACCACTAGACTTTCTGAGGGTGTTCAAAAATCGTTTCACCCTCTAGTTATCGCCACTGATGCAGGTCATATCCCACCCTCAGACCTCTCCAACAAGGCATACAGGCCAAGGGCGGCCAACACAAATCTCAAGGTGGGGGGGGGGGGGAGGTCAGGAGCAGGGGAGTAGGGGCTGGGACGGAGAGGGGAAAACAAATAAAAAGTAAATAAAAAAATAAAATACCTGTTCCTGCCACTGCCGCCACTCATCTCGCACTCCTTTTCCGATGGTGTTGGTGCCCCAGCAGTCCATGGGACACCAGCACAGGCTCCCCCACGCAATCCTGGCACTGCTCTCATGCTAAATCTAGCATGAGAGCAGCATCAGGATTGGTCTGAGCGACTTGGTCTTCCACTCACACACTGCATTGGAGTCTGTGCAGTTTCTCCAACCCGGCTGTGTAACACAGCCAGGTTGGAGAAACCTAAGTGTGTATGTCAGTTTGGCCAGCCGAAGACGGCCGGCCAAACTGACCTGCGCACTTAGTGCACTCAATCCATTCCTCCTCCCCCTCCCATGGCCCAGCCCCACCACTCCCTTCGCACGCTGGCTGAGCCAGAATCTGAAAAATGAAATGATAGTACGCTAATGTTTTATTTTTCAACTGCTGGCTCTTAGCCAGGGGGGCGACGCTCGTTCGCCTTTGTGAAGGAGCCACCCCTGATTTACAGGCCCGGCTGTAACAAATGCAAATAGAGTGGAATGATGCCACACTAAAGGAAACTGAGGGCTATGCAAATACCAGGGAACAAAAGAGTGACATCATGGGAAGGGGGGGTGCATTAGGGACAGACTTGGGCCCACTCTGGCTAACCCCAACACTTCTGATGACAACATATAAGAAGGTTAATGGCTGGTGCTAAAAAGTAGACACGGTTTACTGTGAAAATTTAATTTTAGCCTCAGGAACAGAGGTGCTTTGAGGCTTACTGGCATACTGGGTTCCAGTGAGGGGTGGGGTGGTCTGTGTGAAAAACAGTCCTGCAGAATGTGCACTCACACCTATGGCTGAGTCTGCTGGGTGAGATGCCCTAGTCCAATTCAACAAACAAAGACAGAACTAATTGTTTAGGTTTTTGTGTAGCATAACACATTTCAGTGTTCACAAACCCACACAGGCACAGAGGTAGTGGGATTTATCCGGAGAGATGGAAGACTAGACGAAGAGGTTGTTTTGACAGGATAGGAAAAATGTTATGGCGTCTCTCTTTTTGTGGGTAATGCATAAGGGGCAATTGTGGCTGGTACACTTTCAAGGTGCCAAAAATTAAAAAAGACATTAACACATACCTGTTTCAGGCTGGTGTTCTACCTGTTTCTAAGCAGGTATGTGCAGTTAGTATATATTAGTTCATAACATATTTGCACCTCGGCAACCAGCCTTCCCAGGTCAATAAAATTCCTTGGTTTAGGCAGCAACAAAAATGGAGCTCATGACATCATTGCATCAACTGCATCACCCTAGGAAGTGCTGGAACCCGAGATTAGTGCATGTGATTGTTGAGCATCTTTAGCGGCGGCTTCTTTAGCAATCAAGTGAAGATGTATTAAAATGTAGTGGCTTATTTACAAGCCCTTTGTACCATTGTTGCATTATTTTATTTTTTTGCCCCAGTGGTAGCGCAAAGCAGTCCCCTATAGTGTGCCACAAATACAAACTGGTGCAATGGGAATATTGTGCCAGTTTGTAAAGCCTTGTGCCACATTATACTTGCGCCAGGTATAATGTATGCAAGGTAGGCGTTCCCCTGTTAAAAGCCACACAGAACTAGCGCACTGAAATTTACAATTTACAATATAAATGTTGAGCGCTGCAGGGGACTGCTGAGCGCCACCCCTGCATCAAAAACAATGTCTCAGCGGTGGCGCTACGTGCTTGTAAATAAGCCCTTAAGGGGCATATATATACTCTGCACTGAATTTGCGTCATTTTTTTAACGCAAATTCAGAGCAAACCTAACTCCACATTTATATTTTGACCTTAGACACATCTAACGTCAAAATATAGGAATTTGCACCATTTTTTAGATGCGTGCACCTACCTTGCGTCAATAAGATGCAAGGTAGGCATTCCCAACTTAAAAAGGGTGCTATTCCCATAGCCCCATATTTATCCCCCTGCGCTAAAATGACGCACAGGTGGGAGGAGGGGCTAAATATTGATACAAAGCTTGCTTTGCACCATTTTTTAATGCCTGTGTCAGACCAGGTGTTAGGGGACCTGTGGACCCATTACCACGGTTAAACACCATGGAATGGGTCCACAGGTGCCCTCCCGAATCCCCAGGAACACTTCCACCCTAACTAGAGGGACACCGGAGGACAGGGGACCCCATCCCAGGTAAGTGTTTTTTTTTTTTGCCATTGGGGGCCCTAACTTGGTGCCCCCCTGCGTGGCACAGGGTGCAATGGCCATCCCCAGAGGACACTTTCCCCTGTGCTGGCCATTGGGGTGGTGGGCATGACTCGTGTCTTTCCTAAGACAGGAGTCATGTTTTTGGTGGTTGTGCGCCGGAAAATGACGGTAGTCTGGTTAGAGGCATTTTATTTGCCTCTAACCAGGCTAACGTCTTTATTTGATGCACAACCCCCTCCTTCACTACCGCCACCCCCACCCGGCTAGCATCTTTTTTGAAGAAGCTAGCCCAAGTTTAGTGCCGGCTTGTGCCACTCCTTTAACATGGTGCCTGGCTGCGCTGTGGAATGGCGCAAGCGGCGCTATACTTTTTGCCGCAAAACTGCGTTTGCGCAGTTTTGAGGCAAAAAGTATAAATCTGGGCCTAAGTGTTTCTTATAATAATATACCAGAACTGGTGCCTAGCTTTTTTGCTATTCTATTTTGGAATGAAACCGCTTAAGGATTCGATGGTGGGGGAGGGGAGTTGTATGATATGTAGATAATCCTATATAATAATTTGTAATCACTTTAAGTTTAAAATGTTTACAGTTCCTGTCGCACACGCTCTTGGAGTCAAATGAAAACGATTTTATACGAGTTTGTTCTGTTTTGTTTACTATATTAACCTAGACTTAAACGTGGTGCGGTGGTATCATAATTGAGCCGACCTATCAGTTTCTACCTGATGATGAATAAACGTTTCTATGCGCACCTTTCCCCTTAAGTGCTTGAGCAGTCTGTGTGTTATTTTCAGCCCCGTGCTGTACTTTTCCAGTTCATGTATGTGTTTTTTTTTCAGCCGTGGGCTGCAGTTTTCCAATTCACTCGCTGTACTCGGCTTCCAATTTTTTGAAGCATAACTAACTTTATTATTGAAACACGTGTCCCACCTTGTGGTAGAAAGGGAGAACGCAGACTAAGGTATAATTCAGAGTGTGAGGAAAGACCGATCAGAAAAATGCATATCTCGTACACAGACTTGGACGGCAAATGTGAGCCAGCACGCCCAAACGTGATACCTTAGCGCAGTGGTCTTAAAAAGTTATAATGCCGCCCCCCCACCAGTGGAAAAAAGTCATCGGCCCCCATACGAATTTTTCACAATTATTTTATTAAACTGGCCAGGTTTAAACATGTCTACACCTATTTAACGATTGCATTTAAATTATGTTACTGTTTTAAAAATACATGATGCCAAACATACTATTCTGGTCAGGGACTCATAACTAACAAGTAAAAGTATCCACAGTGTGATTATTAGCAGTCGGGGTCTGAGTTTTGAAGAGTATTTGGACACGTACTCCCAAATTGGATATAAAAAATGAAATTTGTTAGTGATGGCCCATTACAGAGTTGCTGCTCATTTTTTTCACCTTCGGACAAAGCCCTGTTGTTAACATAATGCTTCTTTTGGCCAGAGCCAGGCGCCCCCTACTGGGATCACTTGATGCCCCACTAGAGGGACCAACCCCCCCAGTTTGAAGACCCCTACTTTGGAGGGAACACATGTACTTGAGAACGCATCTATCCCATTTTCTAAATTCTCTGGTTTTAATTAATCTATTTAAGAGTTCTGAGAAGTAAGGAGAAACACATCAACGCTCTTCAATCAATTAACAGTGTAACCCATTTGATCACACATTAGGTCTGGAGGCGGAAGTCTAGTTCAAAAGTTTTATTACAGATTCAAAGCCAGACTTAAGTAAAAGAGTCTGGAAAACATATGATATAAGCACAGAATCTCCAAAGGTGAATAAAAGCGTCTAACAAGCATAAAGCATACCGATATTTCAGTCAAAGCAATACAAAAGGTGATCAATAGCACTTGATGTGAAGACTCCAGATTGCGATCTTCCTGCTTAACCATTTGAAGCTAATTGAATCTGAATATGCTAACTAATCTAAGGAAAAACCTGAAGATTTCTCTTTAAAGGTAAGGAATAGAATTATAATCAAAAGTGCCAGCATAACAGAGACCTCAAAAGAAGTTCTGCAGAAGAGAGAGATGTGCGCAGCATAAAGCCATTTCAGTCAAATTAAAGTAGAGAGACGTCTACCCCTCTAAGGGCCTCATTTACAAGCCCCTTGCGCTGCCAATGTGTCATGTTTTTTATGCGGTGGCGGCGCCAGCAGTGCACTACACTGCTCCATATTTACAAACTGACGCATTGGGCCTAATGAATCAATTTGTAAAGCCTTGCGTCACAATATACCTGCACCAGGTATAATGTATGCATGGTAGGAACGATGAAGTGAAAATTGCAACTTTTCACTGCCTCACTCTGTGACTTCACTGTGTCAAAATTGTACCTGCCTGCTCAGACCAGGCATAAAATTGACGCAGAGGTTTTTCCAATGGGATTCTCTCCTCGCATTGCTGCAGTTGCTTCAGTTTAAGGATGCAACTCCAGCAATGCGTCACATTAGTGGCAACAGATGCGTCAGAATTTCTGATGCATCTGTGAAAACATGCGCCATGGAGCTCTGTATTGTAAATACAGCGCATCCATGCCATCTTTAGGGGATGTGCACGACCACCGCACGCTACCAGGCCCACCACGCCTCAGACAGGAATTCACGAACCCCAGATCAGACACCTGAGACATCCCCACCTCTCAAGACCTCTGCGACAACCTCACCACCTTTTTCCACTGGAAAATCCAGGACACATACAAAGGATTCAAGAAACAAAACCCGCCCCCACCACGGACCCTACGCCGCAGACCCTGAACCACTAGACCCCTATCTCCACAGAAGACACTCGGAAACTCATGGACTCCTTCCATTCAGGGGCACCCTTGGACTCGTGCCCACATCACATCTACAACCTGGCCAGCGCCACCATCGCACCAAAGCTCTGCCAGACTATCAACAGTTCCATCGAAACCACCACTTTCCCCTCTGACTGGAAATACGCAGTGATCAACCTGCTCCTAAAGAAACCCTCTTCCGACTCACGGGAGATGAAAAACTACAGACTCATCCCTCTGCTCCCCTTTCCAGCCAAGGTAACATGCAACTGACGAAGTTCATCAAGTCAACCACATCCTAGACCCCTCACAGTCCACTTTCAGGAGCAACGTCAGCACAGAGACAGCCATCCTGGCGGCCACCAACGACATCCACGCCATACTGGACCATAGAGACAGGGCCGCCCTCATCCTCCTCGACTTCTCTGCCATGTTCGACACAGTTTCCCACTCCACCCTTTGCACCAGACTGCACAACACCGGCATCCGCGGCAAAGCACTGGAATGGATTTGATCCTTCCTGACTGGAAGAACCCCTTTTGGGGCCCCAAGAATCCTGCTTCGGAGTACCCCAGGGATCCTCACTAAGCCCAACCCCCTTCAACATCTACATGGCCCTGCTCGTTGAAATCGTCAGACAGCATGTACTAAACATTGTCTCCCATGCTGATGATACCCAAATGATCCTCTCCCTGACATCCCCTGGATGAAAGCCAGCTACCTCAGGCTGAACTCGGACAATACATAGATCCTCAAACTTGGCTCCACTTGGGATGACTCCAGGTGGCCAGCGCCCTAGGAAACACCACTACCAACCACAAATGCAACCTAGGTATCATCCAGGACTCCACACTTTCCATGATCTGTCAAGTCAACGCCGTCTCGTCAGCCTGCTTCCACACCCTCCAAAAAATGGATGGTAAATATTTAAAATAAGTATTGTTATAAGAGGTCGGAGTAGCACTAAAGTTTGTGGGGAGGGAGTAAACAAACTGAAAAGAATGCAGGTGAAAAGTACACTCAGTGGGTGAGATAAATTATATTGAATACTGGTGAGGAGTACACTAAATGGGTGAAGCTTGATAAGGTGCATTGTTATGCTCTTTTTGATCACTGTGTTTTTTAAACGTTGTGCTGCTTGTGTCACAACGTCCTGGTGGATGATATTTAGATAGCTCACTAACTGAATGCTTGAATTCTCACACCTACAAGTGATCACTCCAGCTCATCATTTTGTAGCTTATCTGTACCTTTGCAGACAGGGTCCAACCAGATGAAAGCCAGTCGTGGCTCCACCCCCATTAGGGATGGTCCAGCCCAAACTGCTATGCCAAGGACCCTCTGAAAAGGAACGCAACCCAAACCAGTTTCGAACTTGTTGGGCCTCATCAGTGGGATGCAGCTGCAGGTCTATGGTATAGCAAGCACACATCTATGCGTTCCCTCCTACTTAGGAAGACCTACTTAGAAAGCCAAAAAATGATGGGTAGAATGTTTAAATTAATCTCAGCCATTGGTATTCACTGTGGGCGCTTTCACTGTATTATTTTTTTTACTTGCCTGTGCCATTAGAGGGGAACCAACCACATGCAGATAATTCTCAAACCCACCCTAAAAATTAACAGAACTACTATGCTACATCCCTTTTGAACTGGAAAAACCTCAAAGAGAAGTCAACTATGTTGAGGCTTATAAGTGAGGAGCAGTGTGGGTGCCCTGGTTTAGGACCCCCATCTAATAGAGCACTCCTACTTAGGAAGAATAACTTAACTCGAAAAGTGATGGGTGCTATATAAGTGGAGGGTAGCACCTTCATACAAGTGTCTGGAGCCACTCAGGTAGGATTTAATTTCTACGGGGCATATTTACAAGCCCCATAGTTCCACCAGAGCTATGCTTTGATGGCACTGTGCATTACGCACATTTACAAAGTGGTGCTAAGCCACTTTTTGTGGTTTAACGCTGCCTTGTAAATATGCCCCAGATGCAGATTTCTGTTGCTGTGGGTGTTCCACCACAACACCCATTGCTTTTGACACTGCCACAGATTTACAAGAATCTGTAAATCTGTGGCAGCTCCCAAAAAATAATGCCACCGAGGGGTGCCATTAGCATGGTGCAATGAGGAGGAATGTTTTTATTTCTCCTCATTTTTGCTTTTTCCATGTGTGCTGCATTCCGCAGCACACATAGACAGAGCAAAACCGCCATGAATGATTGTTATGTGCAGGAAGGTGTCCCTTCCTTAACATAACCAATCATTCAGAAATGACGTTTGGTACTTCTATGTGTGCTGCATCATACAGCACACAGAGTATTGCCAAATCACCATTGTAGATTGTTTTTGTGAAGGAAGGGACACCTTCATCTGGCCAAACGGTCATGCACACTTATGGTGCACTCACCACTCCTCACCACTCCTTCTCCAGCCATCCTCCTCCAGCCCAGCCCCACCCACCCTAACCTGTCTCCCTAAGGAAAATTAAAATGATAATAAAGTTGTGTTATTATAATTTCCTTTTTCCTATTTCTTCAACGCACAAAGCAGTGGGGCAACCCTCCTCTTCCTTAGCAGAGTAGCCGCAGCTGGCTACTAGTGGATCTGTGATTGCTTAGGCTGCATTGGGGTTTTGAGGCTGCAGTTTTTTGAGGCAAGTCTCCCACGAGCTGCAAAGTGTTTGGGAGCATCTTGAGAGTTTTGTTGGCACTTTTTTACTGAGGGTGACTGCTCGTGGTGCTTTGGGGGCTGTGTTTGGCCCTGTGCTTTCTGTGGCACTTCCCAGGTGATTTAAATTTGGTAGTGGGGGTGTATTTCCTACTGTTTTTTGCAATATCATTTTCTTTGTGTAGCTTTGTCGTATCAGACTTGTATTGAGCAAGGGTGCTATTGTGATTGATTGGGTGACACACTTAGGATCATAGCAAGGATGCCAGGGGGTGCTAAGAAGGGCACCAAACTCACACATACTAAACAGAGAAGGCGGTATTGAAGTGTAGTATGGATGAAGTGGATGAGATTCTGGCTCTGTAGTGACAGCAGGCCCCTCAGGGTGGAGCAGCCTACAAAGCCGGTAGTGTCAGCTGAGAAACCTAGGGAGACCAGGGGTTCCCCTCAGTGAATAAACGAGGTAGAGGTCATGGACCAAGAAGGGAAGGGGGTCAAAGTGCAAGTGTAACCCCTCAGGTTCTGCCAGTGAGCAACATAGGCAGGGGGAAGGTCTGGGTAACTTTCCTGCAGGGATGGTGCAGGCGGCAAATAGCAGCATTGTTCAGAATAGCAATAGTTGCATGGCGATTGGGGTCATGCCTGCAGGTGGCATGGGACAGCCCGTTTCGGTTGCAAACTCAGCCAGTGTTTTGCATTGACTTTCAAAGATAGGGATGCTATCCGCACCTTTAATGGGGGGGTGCGTTGTCCAGCGTGGTGGAAGGCGATAATGTTGAAAAAGCCGGGGGCTGGTGGCGCATATGGGTAGTGTAGGGGGACAAGGTGTGCAAGCTCACACTGGAATGGTAGGCGCACCCTTAGAAGCGGCCAGTGGGGTGATATTGGCCAGTCAGGTGGCACAGGGGTCAATAGCAGATGATACTTCACATGCAGGAAGCATGATGCCAGCAGTACCGGCAGCAGTGGGGCCCCATGCCCTCCCAAGGAGTCAATGCCAACAGGTACATTAGCGCCATTGCAGAGCATTGGTTTGGTTGATGTGTGCTCTGAGTATGATCAGTTGGGCAGACAAGTGCCGATAGAAGTGAAGGAGAAGATTTGGAAGAGCAGGTATGTGGTTATGTGTGAGTTAATTGCAGATAGGCCCAAGAAGGAAGAGATCAAACAGTGCAAGGAGTGAGCCCATTCTAGGGATTGCGACCATTGGCCTTACAAAAAGAAGGTTTTTGTAATTGGTTCAAGGAATTTACGATTTTTCAGGCAATCATTGTAGAGCGGTTCCTGACCATGGGGGTGCAACTAGTGTGCTGTCAGAATAGGAAAGTATGTGCCCTTGATGAGTTTGGGGGCACAGCGTAGAGGGATTATGACAAGAAATTTAGGAGAATTAAAGCCACAAGGCCCATGCTGGCTTGGGACCAGATCGATGTGAACACCTGGCTGCGCTTTTTGAAGCCACTGAGGTTGGAGGCCATGCCTATGCAGCCCTTTTGTGTGGGGTCAGAGGCAAGTGGATGTCCAGAGAGCAGGACAAAGAAGGGGTCATGTTGGGATTTCAATAAAAGAACCTGCTCCAAAGTCCCAGGGAAGTGCAAGTTCAAACCCTGCTGTTCCTTCTGCAGCCTACCTTCAGACCCCAAGTCAATGTGTTTTAGAAAACGCAAAGGTGGTGGGACAATTGAATTTCCCTCTATGCATCATTTCCATGAGCCACCTATTTTCCCGATCAGTTGCGCAAGCCATGTCTGGTCTGAAGTTGAAGCACGTAAAGTCCACCAGGATATGACAATCTGGAGGCATTTTTGAAGGATTTCAATTGTACAATAGTGTGACCCAGTCCTGCCAGAACCAATGAAGAGGTATGATTGTTTGCAGATTCCACGGGCATTGAGGGCTTTGGTGCCATTCTGGGTACATCTTGGTGTACCCACAGTGGCCAAGAGAGTGGTTGAAGTCTGGGTTGGTGGCAAACTCTTTCCAATTTTGGTGGCCTTCACAATATGGCCAGGGCAGTTCCACAATCAGTAGTTAGTATTCTAGTCAGATAACATGACTGTGATGGAATGTATTAATCAGCAACCGTCCAAGTGCAAAATGATCTTGAGGCTATTGAAGAAAATTATACTTTTGTGTTAAAAGCTGAATGTCATTTTTAAATCTAAACATGTGCCTGGTCTATTAAACAATGCAGCAGATGCTTTGTCTTGTTTTCAAATGCAGGCCTTCAGGTATCACCACCCAGAAGCAGCGTAGTTCCCTACACTGTTACTGGAGCAACTATGGCGGCTTGGTGCCCCAGTTTACCAGAGTTTGTGGCTGCCTGTTTAGTGCACATGTTGAGGCGTGCCTACAAGTGGGCATATTGCATGTATTGCACGTATTGCAAGCTTTAAGAAAGCACAGGGGTCAGACAATGTTTTTTGCTCAATTCAGTAATAGCGTTTCTGGTGTCTTGGGAGAGGAAGGACGACCTGTCTCCTATGCTAAGTGACTTATTGTAGCAACTTCCTTCTTTGCAAAGATGCTAGTGTGCACAGATGGGACAAAAGCTTTCCTGGTTCAGAGGGCGATGAGAGGTTGGCAGAGGTTAGAGAGGCAGGTCCAATTCTAGCCACCCCATAGACACAGTAAAGGTAGCAACTATCATGGCCAGCCTGGAGAGAATCCACATATGACAGGATGAGGTCCAACTTTTCAGGGCCGCTTTTTACCTGGAATTTTATGGGACGTTAAGGGTGGGGAGCTGGTGACCAAGAATAAAAAAGATAGAAGTGCTGGTCTTCAGCAGGCTGATATTCAGTGGCCAAATGGTTCCTTTGATGTTACTATTACCTGTTCCAAATAGGTAGGGGTGACCACATATTGCCTCTTGGGGCCCTTTGGAATGAGTGCTGTTTGGTAGGCCACAAGGAACTGTTGGCCTCCTTTTGGTTCATGAGGGGGGGGGGCACCACTCAAAAGATTTCAATTTGCCAGGATGCTTAACAGAACCCTGGGGTCAGAAGGGTTAGACCAGGCAGAGTACAGTTCACATTCATTTTGGATTGGTGCAGCCACCATCGGCATGGGGCTGGCATGACAAGCAGTGCAAAGGATAGGCAGGTGGAAGTCTGACTGCTACAAGTGCTATATGAGACTAAACTTGTTTTAGATGTCCTGGAACTAATTTCCAACCTTTTCTGTATTCTCCTGTTAACACAGGTGTGGGACATAAGGAGTTGATGCGGCTGCTGGATATTTAATTGCCTCCTGTCAACCCAGAAGCAAGAGGTATTACATAGGTGCTGGTGTTGGGCTACTCCATCGTGAGTCAGGCAAAGGTTTTCTATTCCCAGGGTGACTACATGGCACGCGCAAGGAAAGCAGGATATCAGCTGACTTTCTGTGGTCAAGGAGAGCTGCGCTTGGCCCACTTGAAGACTGCATTAGACAAAATGTTGCCCTGGGGACCTCTGCTCCCAGGGATTACAATTGTGCATTTGGGAAGCAATGATTTGACAGAGCTTGGAAGGAAAGATTTATTTGAACTGATTATCTCCAAAATTGACTGGCTAGCAAAAAAGTTCAGAGACCGTGATTGCATGGTCCAGCATTGTACCCAGGTTGAATTGGAGAGGTGATAAGTTGGTCATAGCTCTCAACAACTCTGTTGAGCGGTTGAACAGGAAGGTTGGTAGGTTATTTAGGATGGCTTGATTGTCATCCATACCTCACAAGTGCATCAAAGGTGAACATTTTTTCTGGCAGTATGGGGTCCACTTGTCCAAAGAAGGTAATGCACTGTTTCTTGAGAATTTTCTGGCCTGGGTGGTTCAATGCCCATGGTATGGAGGAGGGGCCAGATAGTAGGTGAACTGTGCTGGCCTTTGGCTAGTGAGGTCATGATTGGTGGGGACATTTTGGATCCATGTGTGGCATCCTTTTATACCAAAATAACAGTGGAGTCATGTGCCCTCCAATGGGTGCTAGCAACACGTCAAAAGGAGGTTGCAGTGGCGCAGGGGGTTGGGGGCAGTCGCTGACAGATGGTCCTTACCTGGCAACCACTCACACAGAGGCAGTTGGCGAAAGCTAGCACAGGCCCTGGGGGATGAGGTATGTGGGTGTAAGGGGTGCCCAAGGTAGGTATCCCAAAGGGACCCGGCCCCTCTGCACAAGAGCTCTCGGTACGGGAGGTGGAAGGTGGGGTCCTCCCAAAAGGAGGGACCAATCCATATCCTTTTTGGAGGGGTGTTTAAGAGGAAGCATCATGGGACCAGTCATGATCTCTCACGGAATGGTTATGTTTTTGTTGGTTGCACAGGAACAAACCAGTTATTGTTAGGTAACTCCCATATGCTTGAGTCTCTGTTAAGGCTAGGTCTCAATTTTGTAAACAACATGTAAATAATGTGGTTACTGAATATACATTTTGAGAAATTGTGTTTTGTGTATATGTGTAATAAATACAGCCAGGGGTCTTATGACCCCCTAAACCAAAGAGCTGGTCTCGGCCTTGTCATTGTCATAGGTATGTTGGGGTGGATGGGGTTTGAGGATTTCTGGGACATCGGCGACTCCCGGGCCATATCTTAGTGAAAATGATGTAACGCACACCAGTTAAACGGTGTGCCTGTACACTGTTAGGATAACAATGCACCAACAGATAGATGTGAACGGCCGGAAAATGAAAGAGAGTGGCATGACTGAATCACATCATAATTAAAAAGTGTGTTACTGTGATGATGAGCACACCTGGCTGGAAATTAAAAAAAAGTGCATTTGTTTGGTGATGCGCACGCCAATTTGAGAATAAGTATTGAATTTTAAGGCAGCAAGGAGAACAACAGCGCATACACTTAGTGAGTCACACAACAACTAAGAACAAATACTTGTCATTGGTAGCAGCTTATTGTGCAACATGACACCATGTGAGTGGAGGGTATAGGTGAGTGTGGTGGAGAAGGTGTAAAAAAAAAGTTAGCAAAAATAGTTCAGACTCAGATTAATTGTCCCTCTTGAGCCAATAGTTGCTCTGCATGAAGTAAAGCACATTCCTTATGTGCGTAAGAGATTAAGGGGGAAATTTACTGAAATTCTGTGTCAGGTTTGTAGAGCATAAGTTACTCCAACCTGTGCTCCCATGCATTTACCCTTAGATTGTGACACAAAGCCCTATCTAGACAGGAGATTATGCCAAGAAATTAAGCCTCATGGAGGTAGGTGTAAATATTTCATTTTCTCACAGTGTTTCAAACTTTGCATGTGTGTTGTAATGCATAGTACACACACAAAGTACCAAAAGTTTTAATCCATCTCAAAGCATAGCATTTCATACTGGAAAAATATCCTACTAGTACAAAGCATAAGCTAAACATCACACACACCCGTGCAAAATGGGGACTGGATATGTGCATTAACACAAGGCATTCTATAGTGGCCCAGCGCCAGGAAAGAGAGAAAATGTGCTATATTTGAGCAGATATCGTGTTATTCTGCTCCTTGTCTGAAATGGCCCTTTCTGCAGGGTTTCCCCTGACTTTGTGCCTCTGACCTCCTGTTTTTGATCTTGTGCTGAATTTCGTTTTTGCTGGCTTTAGGACTCTGGGCACTTTACCACTGCTCACCAGTGCTAAAGTGCAAGTGATCTCTGTCTAAATTGTATTGGTAATTGGTTTATCCATGATTGGCATATTTGATTTCTGGTAAGTCCCTAGTACAGTGCACAGTGTGTGCCCAGGGCCTGTAAATCAAATGCTACTAGTGGGCCTGCAGTATTGATTGTGCCACCGCATGAGTAGCCCTGTAAATTTGTCTCAGACCTGACACTGCAGTGTCTGTGTGAGCGGTTTTAATTGACAGTTCAACCCATTTGCCAGGCCCAAACCTTACCTTTTACTTCATGTAAGTCACCCCTAAGGCAGCCCCAAGGTAATCCCAATGGTCAGGGTGCAGTGTATTTGAAAGGTAGGACATGTACTGGTGTGTTTTACATGTCCTGATAGTGAAATACTACTAAATTCAGTTTTCACTATTGCAAGGCCTATCCCTTCCATATATTAACATGGGGATTGCCTTGAAATACCCTTACAGTGTAATTTCCCATTGGGAGCAGATAGAGATATAGAGTTTGAGGTCTCTGAACTCATAATTTAAAAATCTATCTTTTGGTGAAGTTGTTTTTTAAATTGCAAGTTTGAAAATGCCTCTTTTAGAAAGTGTGCATTTTCTTGTTTAACCATTATTTGCCTCTGTCTCGCTTTGGAATGCAGATCTGGGTCAGTATGACAATTGGGCTGTTTGTAAATTCACTCTAGAAAGTCACTCAAAGGGAGCTAATGTGTGCCCTGCAAATCCTGATGGGTTTTCCTGGGCTAGCGTGGTGGGAGGAGCAGACACTTGCACCTGAATAGGGCTGTGACTGTTCTTACACACAGCAGTTTCAACCCCCTGGAGTGTGTCTGGGGCCAGGACAGGAAAGGCTGGGTTTTGTGCACGACTTTCCTTTGAAGTTTGCCTACTTCAGAGGCAGAAATGTGTATAGGTACTGGGCCTCTGAGACCACTACTTCAGAACACTTGTGGACTGAGGATATTTTGCCAAGAAGAACAGCTGGATGCTGTAGGAGGAACAGGCACGTTGTCTTTTGCTTTGTTGTGCTGGTCTGCTGCTTGCTGATTCTGTCTTGGGAGCTTCTAGTCAGTGACATGTTTAAACCTCATTACTCATGCATAACGTTCAACTTTTCACACTGTGCTGGACTCTGTTCCCCTGATGATGGTCCCCAAAACATTTTTCTCCAGCCTCTGAATATCTATCATCCAGAATTTTCTGTAGTCGCAGGCAGCGTAGGGAGGCTGATATTACATTGAGCTCTGAATTATTTTTCTGATTTGGATCCCTCAAATAAAGGAAAATATGACTTATGTTGCCTATTTTTGTCAGAGTGCAGATTTTCCCAGTACATGGAGAAGAAATGGACCACTACATGATATAAGCAGGCTGTTGGACCTGGCCCTTTTACAGGGTCATTCCCCAGACTTTTTGCCTTTTGCCTCCTTATTTTTCTGACCTTTGTTGGCTGACGTTATGACTCTGAGCACTTTTTCACTGCTAACCAGTGCTAAAGTGCATGTGCTCTCCTTTGTAAAATTGGTATGATTGGCTTATACCTAATTGGCATATTTAATTTACCTATAAGTCCCTTGTAAAGTGGTATCCCTATACCCCGGGCCTGTAAATTAAATGCTACTAGTGGGCCGGCAGTGCTGCTTGTGCCACCCACTGAAGTAGCCTTTCAAACCTAGCTCAGGCCTGCTAGCGCAGGGCCTGTGTGCGCAGTTTTCTGCCACAGGGACTTGGCATCTAAATTTACTTGCCAGGCCCAGAACTCCCCTTTTACTACATGTAAGTCACCCCTAAGGTACGCCCTAGCTAGCCCTATGCATGTAGAAGGTAGGACATGTGCCAGGTTGCGTGGCCTGTCCTGGTAGTGACAAACAGCCTAACTTGGTGTCTCACTGCCGTGAGTGCTGCCTTCTCAAAGGATTACATTAGAAATGCCCTGCCTTATGTGTAAGGGTTATTGTCTGATTTATGAGGGGTAGTGTAGGCTTGTTTGGTATGGTTGTGATAGTGATAACAAATGCTGCTTACTGGTGTAGGTGTTTTTTTTATTACTAATGTAAGGAAATGCCTCCTTGGCATGGTTACCCCCTGATTATTTGCCAAGTTATGATTTGAAAGTGTGCTAAGGCCTGCTAACCAGGCCCCAGCACCAGTGTTCTTTCCCTAAACTGTACCTTTGTCTCCACAATTGGCACACCCTGGCATCCAAGTAAGTCCCTTGTAACTGGTACCCCTGGTACCAAGGGCCCTGATACCAGGGAAGGACTCTAAAGGCTGTAGCATGTGTTATGCCACCCTGGGGACCTCTCACTGAGCACAGACACACTGCTTGCCAGCTTGTGTGTGCTGGTGGGGAGAAAATGACTAAGTCGACATGGCACTCCCCTCAGAGTGCCATGCCAACCTCACTCTGCCTATGGCATTGGTATCAAACTTCTCAGCACAATAAATCAACACTGATGCCAGTGTACATTTTATTGTGAAATACACCCAGAGGGCATCTTAGAGATGCCCCCTGAAAACATACCCAACTTCCAGTGTGGGCTGACTAGTTTTTCCAGCCTGCCACACACCAGACATGTTGCTGGACACATGGGGAGAGTGCCTTTGTCACTCTGTGGCTAGTAACAAAGCCTGTACTGGGTGGAGGTGCTTCTCACTTGCATTTTAAGGAGCGCCCCCAGGGCACCCGCGGACTCTTCTTTCTGGGTGGGCTCACCGCTGCAGCCCAGACCACACAGTGGGTGCGTCCCTTCTTTCCGGGAGGATCCCCCTTACAGAGGAACCCCCCCTTGGCCAATTGTGTCGCTGCCCCTCCCTTGTTGGGTCCAGAGGGCTCCACCGACACTCCCGGAGGAGCAGAGTGCAGAGGAAACCCCTCCGGCCAGGTAGACGAGGTGAGGAGCAGTATCGGCCGGGCGGGAGCATGGGGCTTTCAGATCTCAGAGCCCAGATGCTCACAGGGAATCCTTTGACCCCCTGATTTGAGGGCTGGATGTCTGCAGTCACACTGCAAGGATGCAGGCAGCTACCTTTATTCCGCCAGAGATCGCGGGCCCAGGAGGGGCCCGTTATAAGAATCGGAGAGGGTGCGTGCTACCCCTCTCCCCCCACAGCATCACAAGGCCCACATGTTTCACGCAGTGAAGCGCAGGGGGCCACTTATGGATAAACATGTAGCTCTGGAAGTGCCCTTCTTCATAAAACCAGGTACTTTTGGGGACATATTCGCTCTATGAGCTTAGCATGGATTATATGTTACCTACCTACTTTTATGACGCTACATATGTGTGCTGATGTTCCTTTTATGGGCATGATATGCTGATATGTACTTTATGATTTGACCTACGTTCCCTGATGTTCCTATTATGGGTAATTATGATGTGTTTGTGACAACTACATACATTTATTTACTGTGATTCCTGACTACTGCTTATGTTGCAGAATCCTGAGTACTTACGTGTCCTAATGTGATGAATGCTTATTCTTGCAGAGTACTAGTAACTTGAGTAACATTCTGACAACTGCTAATGTAGCAGGGTATTACTAACATGTAATGCTTGGTCTAATTATGTTTAGTGCAATACAGTTTATTTTTACATAGCTCAGTGTTGTGTTTACTTTGTGGTTTATATCTTGCGTCACGTGTATTGTGTGTGTTGTGCAAACGCTTTACACATTGCCTCCGGGCTAGGCCTGACTGCTCGTGCCAAGCTACCAAGGGGGTGAGCAGGGGTTATCTTGGACGTGTAACTCCCTTGCCCTGACTAGAGTGGGTGGGTTTTGCCTGGCTTAGGTGCATACCTTAGCCAACCAGAAGCCATTTAATTAGCAAACACCCTCTTTTACATACCCATATTCAATCTTGAATTTTATTTACTGAAGTACATAGATGTCTGAAGTGCCTAGTTTTACTCACTGTACAATGGCTCAGCAGATTGTAAAATTCAATTGAGAAAATTGCTGCTAGTGGTGATGGAGGGTGCAGGCAGGGTTCGGTCTCTGCCTTTGCCTGCAGCCCCTGTCACACTCTTTCCTTTGCTCCATCTGTTGCAAATTTGCACCAGGTAAAACCGGGTCTGGTATTTCCGGACCCAGTACTTTTGGTACTGCAAACACTGGACTACGTGTAAGTGTACAGTAGCAATAAGATAGTTCACAATGATCTTAAGAAAATTTCAAACTGGAGAACATGATTATCAGGGGAGAACTGGAACTCTGGAAAAAGGCAAAGACACAGTCGAGCAAGGGATTTCAAATGCATTGCAATGCAAGAAGAAGCAGATTTGAAGCTTTCTATAAAGAAGCAGGAAACAGGAAATTGTCAACAAGAAGTTCTTCAATCTTAAGGGATGGAAGAATCCATTTTGTAGGCTTTTAGGGCTCTTTGCACTTTACCACAGCTAGTCATTTCTACAGTGCCTGTGCTCTCTCTTTTAAACATGGTAACATTGGCTTACACTCAATGGCACATTTAATTTACTTATAAGTCCCCCAGTGAAGTGATATTGCATGTAGCCAGGGCCTGTAAATTAAATGCAGCTAGTGGGCCTGCAGCACTTACTGTGCCATATACTTTAGTAACCCTTTAAAAACATTTCAGGCCCGCCATTACAGTTTGTGTGCAGTTTTAAACTGCCAATCTGACCTTGCTAAATAAACCATTAGCCAGGCATAAACCTCCCTTTTTAATTTTTTAATACATACAAGTCACCCCAATGTTAGGCTATGTTAGGCCCCAAATGGCCTATTTTGCAGGGTGCATTGTGTTCAAAGGATAGGACATGTTGTTTTAAGATTTACATGTCCTGGTTGGTGACAAAAAACCCTAATTTGGTTTTCACTACTGTAAGGCTTACTTCTCCCATAGGATAACATTGGGTTATTCTATTATAATTAATAAATGCTACCTTTTGATGTGGAACAGGTGGAAATGTAATTCTTGGACTCGAATTGTAATTGAAAATCCTCTTTGATGGTGAAGTTGGATTTTAGATTACAATTTTAAACACAGCAATGTTAGAAAGTTGGCATCTTCCTGTCCTAAACTTTTTAAGGCCTTCTTGGAGTTTCCAGCTTCATGGACCTGTTAATTGTTCCCCAATCAGGAATGCATATTAGGCCCAGACAGTGAACAATAGGACCTGAGTGTAGGAGGGAGATCCTTCCAAGATGGGAGGGCGGAGCTGTTCCCTGACCCACTTACATGTGAAAGAACTGCCTCCCGAACATGCACAAAGGAACTTGACACCAGCCTTTTGTCACACTAGACCTCTTGGAGCCTGGATAGGGGAAGAAAGGAACTTTGCAGAACTGGATATGGGGTAGATTAGAGGTTTCACCCAATTCACAGGGCAGCACCAGGTATAAATATTGGACCTCCTGAGCCACTCATCAGTACACTCCTGGACCTGTGGAGATTTCAAAAGATTGTTCCCCAGTGGACTGTCCGGTTGCTTGAAGCCTGCCTTGCTCTTCAGAGGATTGCCCTCCTACTTGAGACTTTCCCTAATATTTGAGAAGGAGATTGCACCTGCTCCCTTTATCCCATTCTAAACAGAGTGACTCCAAAAGTCAGTTGGCTGACCTTCTATTCATACCAATCTCTAGAGGCCCTGCAAATGCCCAGCCCTGCTAGTCTCTGCTGGAATGAGGTCCTGATTATCAGGTGGTCCCTCCAGCTGCCCTAAACCCTTGGCTGGCATCAGTTGAGCTCTTCCTGTGAAATCCTGAAGTTTTAAACTCAGCCCGCCGGACTTTGAGAAGGTAACTTTTTCAACTGGACTAACATAGTTCCTGTATCCAGCCTGCACTTCATCAGGGTGAGCCTGAACTTGTGACATTTTCCCAATCTAGCGTGACCAGATACCCACTGTTAGAATTTCTACTTCTTGGCGCTATTTTTACTTAAACTTTTAAAGTTGCATATTTCTGGTTCCCCTGATTGGATTTGTGTCATTTTGGCCTCATTTTATTTATTAAATTTGACTCTCTTTTTCTATATTGGTGTAGGATATCTTGTGTTGTGTTTTCACTTTTATTACTGTTGAGTGCTGCATAAATACTTAACACAGTGGCTCTAGGTCAAGGATCACGGCTTTTGTACCAAGCTACCAGAGGGTTAAGCACAGGTCAATTCAGTGATGTGACTTTTGTGGTTCACACGGACAAGGATTGTAGTTCCTGCCTGAGAAATGTTTTCATACCCCGCAATCAAAAACCTAACTTCAATGGGATGAGCAACCTGCAAACTTTCCAGATAGAGTACTCCGCTACTGTTGCAACTGAGTACTCTGTCCGTCAAACGCTACATCAGGCCCGAAGTAATACACAGTAGTGGGTGGGAGAGAATTTAATAGAAGAGCTGAGCCAGAGATGAAAGAGGGTCCAGCTTGGCACTAAGAGCCAAAGAACGAGCTAAGCCACCAAATTTATTGTCATGCTGCGACAAGCTGGGGTGGCAGACGGGGAACTGAATAGTGCAAGGGGGTGGAGGCAGCTAGACACTGGCCCATTTGAGGATATAGGCGTGCAGTGACCTTGATAGGTCTATATTACAGTCACGTCACACTACTTTCTCTGCCCCAGCCCTATCTGCTTTTCTCAACATTCTTGTGCAGTCTCACGCCTCGAGTCTTTTCTCCTCCTGCACTTTCTCTTTTCCTTTTTCTCATTATTCCCATGACACATTTCTTATCCTGTCACACCCATAGGTCACCCATGATGTAGTTACCTTCTACCCTCTGACACATGCCTATTTCTAACCACTGTCCATACTGATCTAACCTTTGTCTATTTCTCTCCACTGCTGTGTTTTTTTCATATCATATCTATTTCCTACCTTCTCTTATCTCACCATCTGCTGGATAAGTCTGTCTGTCACTCACTCACAGCTCGGTTTGCCTCGTTTTTGGCTGGAGGGTCAAGGGGGCCTTCGGCCGAAAAAGTCATCTGAATTGTGCCAGGCTCGAACTTTCAGTGGCTTGCCTACCTGGTCAACTGGAACTTAGCTTTGACCAGTTACAATTGCTTTCTACACTATCAGCCTGCAGCAGATGTTATTTTGCGATATAGGACTACAGATTCCCAGTGTTTCAAAAAAGGGCAATTTTGTTTATCAAATGAAATTTACAGCTCAAACACCACTAGACACCAGTAACAATACACCGTTAAAGTTTGCCAGGCCTATGCACAATTAACTCATCCAGGTCAGTTTTTCCTTTTCACTTGTAACTCTATAAATGTCCTACAGATTCCAGTATAAATGCAAAACTGCATGTACCAACACACAATGTGAATCAGCGTCCGTGTCTTCTCTGGGCGCAAAATAAAAGTGTCTTCACAGCACAAGACCAGACACCGAAGCTCTTTCGCCAAAAGGGTACATACTTCAAAGATCGTGGCTTCGGCACCTCCTTCCCATTGGAGGAGTAATCCCTTTCAACGGGAATTGCAAAATAAAGAAATAACATTTTCGATCATCTATCAAGGGACAGACCCAGCTTCCAAAAATCAAATCCAAGATTGACAATGCCGAGATAAAGCTATGGAGGTTATTATAGCCCGCGGGTCTTTGCCGGGGCATGTCAGGCAGATGGCGCAGGGGGCAAGGCAGGACGCCATAATAACGAGTGTTTGCAATTCATGAGTGTTAATTAAGTCCAGCCCTGCGATTTAAAAATGGTTCTGCTTGTCAGAGGCCTGGCACGGCGTGAAAGACGAGTATGACGCATTCGACGAACCCCTTCTGGTCAGGGCGGTGCTCTTTGTTTAACCGAAATTAAAAGTATTAGCTCATCGAAGATTGGCCAATTAGAAGCTTTCAGACTGGCCCTCGCGCCTGCTCGCCTGGTTTCATATCCGCAATCTAATAACGGGCCCACCATTCAGAGACCTTGACCTCCAATAAAAATGCCTTTGGACTAAAAGAAAAGAGAGAGGTGATTTTTGCAGCGAGGGTCAAAAATATACCAGAACTAATTTCATTGTCAGTAAGGCCCCAGACCTGAATGAAATGAGTAAATTTAGGTTGTTAATCTGTATGAAAAATAGGCTGGTGGTAGCATCGATCGCTATGTGCATAATGTGTCTGTTAATGAAAGAAATCCTACACTTCGCATCGAAGAGCAGTTTTTCACTGCCACTTTCAATGTTATGCATGAAAACCAGTTGTCTCTTCGTCTGAAGTGTTTTAAAATGGTGCAGTTTACCCACACGTATTGCATTAAAAAAATGCACAGGGCACCGGTCTCACTCAGTTGTGTATTGGGTTTCATCATCGCTGTTGTGAAGACACCTTACCACTGATATGAAGTGTGTAGAAACCACCATTACCCACTCATTTACAACATCACTAAAGTCTTGACCAGCTGCACCATTAAACACCCATGCTACTTCAAGAACCACACACATCGAGTCCCGTGTACATAATAATAAGTTCCTCGAGTAAGTATGTGGTATTTGTATAGTGAAAATCTAGCCAATAGGCAGCTTCGAACTTACCAATACTACATATACTGCCAAAGGCAAATACAATAACTGAGTGAACGGGGCTTGGGGTAGTAAGGCTCTTAGAGCAACAGTGAACATGTCACTTTGATGTGATGATGTGTTCTTTAAAGAAGTGTGTTTTCAGCTATTATCTAAATTAAAGCAGGGCTGGGAAGGTCCTGATGGATTCAGGATGCCCTTCCAGATCCTGGATGCATAAATGGAAAGGACCAGCAGCCTTGTGTTTTTTCTATTTGCCTTTCTTCAGCAGCACTTTGATAGTGCCCTGGCTATGGATGTGATGAGAGCTACTAGAGATGCCGAGCTTGTCGGCTAGATGGGTGTTGGTGCTAGTTGGGAAAACAACTGGTTTTGAAAATGGTGGAAGCTGACAAGGGGTGCAAGTGAAATTTCAGCAGTGTGGAATGAGGGATGCGGTCATATTTCTTCAGTCCCTTGATGAGGTCCTACTGATCAAAGAAGATTGCTGGAGTTCTGTTTTTTACTAAGGTAATTGTAACGGTACCTAATTGTCACTTAATATTATTTTTTGTCTGCCTTAATCTAAGCGCCTCTGGAGCTTACCGAAACTAGCCTGACATAAAAAATTAACCAGCAATGGTCCCTCTTCCTCTGTAACATTAATATGAGCATTCATTGTGCGAGTCTCTTGTTCCTATTTACCAGAAATTTGGAAAAACTGGGGGTTTCTATCAACCTAGGTATAAAACAATATGCCTCATTTTCCCAGTAAATCATGCAATGGCCTAACCTAAATGCTAAACAGGAATGGGGACAATAGAGGACTCTGTGGCGTCCTGCCATCGAATACTGTCTGAGCGGCCAGGTATTCAGCCTGCTTACCCATGAAATCCGTTTTTAAACCAGTTGAGATCCAAGGAATATCCTGATTCAAAGATTTGAGATCCAGGAATATCCTGTAGCCTCAGAAATAGAACTCCATGGTTCACCACAGCGAAGGCAGATGATATGCCTAGCATCGCCAGCAAACATCCAGCACTTTTATCCCTGTACACCAGAAGCATCTATTAGCCTTCATTACCCTTCCTAGTATAAGCCCTAATGAGGCAGAATATTATGAGTTACTATGTGTCTGCCCAGCTGTATTGTGACTGTTGGCTAGTGGCTGATTGTTTTTTGTAGCTCACAGATAATTTCTTCATTAGAGGTGTGGTCCGGGTTTTATTACATTGAACAACATGTTGAATTTGAAGTAGTTGTTTGCTATTTCTGCTACCAACTTTTGAAAAAGCTTGTGTATGTATTTATATTGTATTTATATAGCGAGCTAAAAGGCAGCCAAGCACTGTACATGGTCAAACCCATGGTGCATACCTTAATTGCAGGGCTGGGGTCAACACCCGCCGCATGTAGCAATTCTGATCATTCATGTACAGTGTCACTAAGCACCCTCTTGCATCATTGGTAACCATCTCTGTGCATGAAGAAGTAATAGAAAGATTATAAACAATATGCCTGAAATGTGTGAAACAATGATAAAATTGTTATAATGAACCAGAAACTGGAGGCGCCTGTTGCAGACACTGAGGGAAGATCGTGTCACAATATTCTCTGCTTTCTCTGATTCCCTGAACACACAGAGGGACTGTAGGTGGGCTTCTTTATGGGAAAAACTGATCATCAAGACCTTAATGCCTGAAAGACTTTTCCATTGAGTGAGCTCACAGGTCTCTAGCACTACCACAAAGAGGAGGTAGCCCACCTTGTGCTACCATTGTAGGGCTCCTAAATTGCAGGGACATTGCTCAGATTTTACACTGGGCAATAAGTAGCCCGACAACACACTGCAATAGTCTGGTGGTACGTAGTTACCTTGAATACACGTAAGCATCTAAGGAAATTGTTTGATGCAGTGTACTTGGCAAAGGAAGAAATGCTTGGCCAGAGCAGGGGAAGAAATCAGTGGAGTGACAAACCAAGATGACTAAACTGTGGATGGCAATGGTGAAACTGATTTCACACAGTGGTGGGTCTTGGTGAACTATGATGGCACCTTGTGCTTGGATTATTGATACTAATGTGACAGAAAGCATACAACTAGATAAATACACTTTATAGTGACAGCTGCACATATATTCAGGTTCAAGAAAATGCCATGTTGATTTATTAATTAATTATGCTGTATATTAGGAGGGCTGTCCATTTTCCCTGTCGTGAAGGCACTGTACTTCTGGTCCAATAGAACATACCTTGACGGTTGATGTATTGCTTTGCTGAGAATTATCCCTTTCAGTGGGATATGCTTTCCAACAACAACTTGCTGATATGTTATGATTTTTATTTGTTATTGTTCTGTTCTTGGACAACTGCTGTGGAAGGGGAGTTACTAGGTAACCAAGGCAACCACCTAAATGTTGTTGTTTGTCTATGGGGGGATAGTGTATTAGTTGTCATACATTTATTTGCCTAATGCTGTATCTCCATGGGTGTGATTATTTTGATTATTTGGATAATGCTATTGACTGCAGATGTACTTTAAGCAAATGGGAATTATTTACAGTAACTACAGGCATGCTCCTGTACCCCCGCTTAGAGAATCAGAACTGAAGTGCTTCAAGATGAAGCTTCCAGACCTGTGCTCCACATATCACTGCCTGAATACTTTGACAGTAACTGGAATTCAGCATCCACAAGAGGTACAGAGTGCGATACAATAAAGGTGGTAATGAGGGGAGCCTGTGTGAGTAATGTGAGCAGCTTGTGTAGCCAAATGACAGGGACATTTCTAGAGGTGAAGAAAATGAGCAGTGAACTAGAGCATCTAGTGCCCTCAGCCTTGTATCATGCCACAATGCTAAACATGCTGAAACGCAAGACTGAAGCATTCTATAGCAGACTAGATTAATTCCTGTATGCTGACTACCGTCAGAGGCTTCACAGCCTGATTAGACTGCTGTTGGCACTGCTGTTGAAAACAAATCTCAGACGGAGGCAATTTTGTCAGAGTTTGATACAGTCCACTCAAGAATCAATGAATGTTGTATTCCCGTCCTACCTTAATCGGCTGTATTCACTGCATAGGCAATTGAGTAGGGAAATGATCGGTAGTTTCCAGAGGAAGTCTGAGCTGCCAGGTCTGCCTCCGGACTTGAGTGAAGAGTCGGAGACTCTACTTGACGGGACAGAACTGGAGTTAGCATTTAGGGAAATGAAAACTGGGAAAATCCCTTGGGCAGACAGGCAGCTGGTGGAGTTTTGTTAAACTTCACCTAGAGCACTATCAGAAACTATTGAATGTGTGTATTGTGATACTAGTTATTGGGTGTTTACCCCGAGTGATGAGAGAGGCTGCACTAGTGATAGTCCCTATACCAGGAAAAAAGCCCTTACGCCATCCCTTGCGCGTAATCCTCATGGATGTAAAAGTTCTTAGAGAAGTTGTTACAAGCAGGCTATTGAAGTAATTCAGTCACATTACTACCAGCAATCTTCTATCGTTTGTATGAACATATGATGTATTTAAGATCTTGTGGTCAAAACATCTTCTCAATATAATTTGCTTAATAGCAGGGATGTTAAGTATGCTGTATGTAATATTTTAAGATGTACAAAAAGAAACCTGCCATTGCTCACCACCATTTTGTTGTGCACTAACATTTTGTTCTATTTAGAGTGTGTGTTAAATGGGCAATGCCCCTCCTATTTTACACAACCTTTTAATGGCTTAGTCCGAGGAACCCTGGGTGCACCACCCTTCCTGAGCTGACTGCATTTCCTAAATATCCAGCAGCCTGTTTTGCCAGGCCACCAGTGGAGTCATGCTAGCATCTTTTTATTTTAAGGATGTTTGTGCGTTTATATTGAGATACTTTGGTTATTATGCACCTAGTTTTGACCCTTATCGTAAGGGTTAAGACGAATTTACCTACTTTAGTCATGTGGGTTTTTATCTGTTCAAGGGGTTCTTTAGACCTAGATTTGGAATCTGGAGAATTTAGGGTTCCTTTTTGTAAATTTTTTGGTCTTTCTATCCTGCTTTCCCCATGTCTCCATAGTCTATGTGAATTTGGGGAGCAGGCGTATTTGGGGTGGCAGCTGTGGCAGTGAGAGAGTGATCCTTTGAAGGGGCAGGAGACTCATGGAGGTCTGAATAGAATATTTGGTCATGATGGTTTCTTGAGGCTGTGGAGCCGTTTGCTTCTGACTCTTTGCCTTGTCCATGGTGTACTTAATCAATAGGTTTGAGTAACCCATGAAAATAAATTATCGGCTATCTTGCACATGGCTAAAATGTCTTCAGTTTAGGAGCACAGGAACATAATATGTTCTGTCTGACTTTGGAAGCGCTCCTCGTATCTCCAGGGGAAATACGTGGTCTTATTTCATGCCCCTACCACCAGGATACTTGAAAAATAAACTATGTTCTCTAAAACAGACTTTCTACTTCAACAACTATTTTCTAAACTCTATCATCAAAACAAACTTCAAACTATTGAGTTAAACATGGGGATACATCATAAAGACTTCTCTAAAAGAAGGAAAACTATGTTACTGGAATAATTAAAAAGAAGATGTTAGATTTTACAGCATTGCTGTTGTCTTACCTTACCTGTGCTCTCTCTTTTAAAGATGGTAAAATTAGCTTACACCCAACTGGCACATTTAATTTACATGTAAGTCCATAATAAAGTGTCATTACATGTAACCAGGTCCTGGAAATTAAATGCTACTAGTTAACCTGCAGGTACAACACTTGTTATACCACCCACTTAAATAGCCCTTTAAAACCATGTCTCAGGCCTGCATTGCAGCCTGAGTGCAGTTTTAATCTACCAATTTGAACTGGCAAAATAAAACTTTTGCTAGGTCCAAACCTCCCGTTTTAATACATTCAAGTCACCCTTATGGTAGAGCCTAAGCTGCCCATATACTGGTAGTGAAAAACTTCCAAATAACAGTGGGTTACCTTATTACATTTAATAAGGGCTAACAGATAGAAACATCATGCTTGACTTAAATGAATCGTAATTTAAAATCCTTGTTAATGGTAAAGTTGGATTTTAGATTACAATTTAAAAATGCCACTTTTACAAAGTTGTTTTTTCTTCCCTAAAACTTTCTGAGGCCTTCTAGGAGTTTCCAACTGTCTGGGCCTGCTAATTGCTTTCCCAAGAATGCGTATTGGGCCTAGAAAGTGAACAACAGGACTTGGGTGTAGCACTGGAAGAGGGCCATCCTGCCAGAATGCAAAGGGCTGCTTCCAGTAAACTCACAAAGGAATTTGACACCAGACTTTTGTCACCCTAGACTTCTTAGAGCCTGAGCAGGGGAAGTAAAGGGAAGGAAGGAACTTTTCACAACCAGATGTGGAGGTGGACTAGATATTTCCCCCATTTTCCGGATATACATCTGAAAATCCTTACTTTTCTCATACACTCACACCTCGCTTAGATCTAGCACCTTAAGTCCAAGCAGGATCGTCAAAATGTTCTATGTGATAAACTTCTGAGAAAAAACAATCCCCATCTGACACATTATATACCATCCTTTTGGCAGTCTAAGATAGCACATTTCCGCAAACAAAATATACTCCACGGATAACAGCGTCCTCTCCATCCAAATACTCCATCCAACTTATAGTTCCCTCAAAATTCAAAAGTGTATTCACATTCATTATTTCCCACAAACACATTATCAGACTCAGATCTTTTCATCCAAATGCACAATCTTCCTTTGTGTTCTCAGTCTAGAGCTAAGCCAGCTAAATTTTCAGCTTACTGATGTTCTATTTCTTCCTTTGTCCATTTATTTTGACTCCTGAAATGCTTATCTAACTGTGAGCTGGCTTCCAAACCTCTTTTTCTGTCCTGAACTAAATTCAGGAATTTCTTCTCAACCTCTGATAATACACAAGTTAAATTGTGTCAATGTGCATAATCTGTGTCTAAAATGGAAACAGGTTTGAAAAACCTTGCAATATTATTTCCAAGGTAGCTGAACGTGTGTTCAAATGATCAACTGTAGGGATCTCTGAAAGAACTAAATCACAGTTTGAAAAATAGTACTCGTAATGTCCTGTCCCATAAAACAAACTCAACAAAAGACTACATGAAATCCCATAAATCACAGGAATATAATGCTAAATAATTCCTTCTCAAACAGAAGCAGGCAATTGAGTGCATACTTAGCAATTCCTCACCTCCATAGTCTCTACATATTCACATAACAAGCGGAAATATACATTTTCAGAATAATCTCCCATAGATGCATCTAAGTGTAATGCGTTCTCATCTAACTTACCCTTTTTTTTAGGATTAATAATTTGGAGATGATGACTAGAAGATATCTCTTCTTCTATAGGACTGGCAGGGCAAAACACTCCTACAAGCAAAATTATTAGTATTACAAAGGTAACGAACAATAAAGCACCTACTATATATTTACATCTATTTCTCTTGTTTGGCCACATTACATCTTTAAAATCAGATCTATTACTAAGCAGAGGCAGCAAAATATTTTTTCATTGATTTCACCGATGCAAGCAGCAAAAGGAAGTTCAAAAGTTAATTTATCTACAATATAAAATCTTCGTGAGACTTCCCTAGCCCTACTCCATGTTCTTCTAACTGACAGCCCTCTTTCTTCTACTGGAGCCTGTGACACATTTCCAAATTCTCGCTCCCAATAAATGTAATATGTCTCTAATGTGCAAGTAGACTAAACTCATAGATGACAATGAAAGTTCAAGGTGTAATTCTGTCACAATGTTCAGTTTATAGAGATTCAACCGAATCTTTATGGTGACTCCAATACTCCCAAATTTCTTGATCTACGTCATTTGCAAAGTAGGTCCACTCAGGTGAAGAATACCTACGACTAGGCCCTCTTGTTCTTTTTGACTTTCTCAATGCCAAACCTTCATCTTCACTTCCACTCAGATCAGAGTTCTCAGTTTCCTCAGCAATTGCCGGTGGTTCAAGCTCTTTACGCAGACTCACTTGTCCTCATTCATATCTTCTGGCCCAATAGTCTCCAGCTTCTGCTCGATTTATTCCACCACTCTTTCCTTCTCTGGGATCTGATTCTGAATCTGACTCATTCACCACAGAACAAGACTGTATTGTTTCAGCTTCAGAGTCATTCGTGAGTTGTTCAAGACCCTCTTCAAACTTGATTGAGTGCTACTTCCATCTCTGCTCGGTCCCAGACAGCTTGGCTGACCTGTTCCGGTTGTCTTTCTCACACCACTGGTTCCTCTGGGATAGGCACTGTCGTATCAAGGGGACACTCAACTCAGGGAGTATGAGAAGCGTGGATCCAATTGGGAAAAACTCCACACTTTACAGCAGTTGTGGTCACTAGGATCACCTGGTAGGGTCCATGCCACCGAAGTTCCAGACACATTTTTCTAATGTGTTTCTTCACCAAGACCCAGTCGCCAGGACTAACGTCATGGCACTGTTCCTGTACTGGAGAAGCTGTGGTCGAACTGACCTGATGAGACACAGAATACACCACATCAGCTAGACCTTTGCAATAGACTAGGACCATATCATCTGTTGTATTCAAAAGTGCATTCACAGGAATCGCTGGCAGTCTCGTTGCCCTCCCCATCAGGATTTAGTCGGGGGACAGTCCAGTCTTTCAATCAGGTATACGCCGAAGTCTCATCAACACAAGGGACAAAGCATCAGGCCATTTCAAGGATGTCGAAGCAAACACCTTTGCCAATCTCGATTTTAGCATGCCATTCATTTGGTCAACAAGACCCAAAGCCTCAGGTTTATAACTGCAGTGCAATCTCTTATTCCATTTGCAATGCTGCACACAACTATTTCAGAACCTCATTGTTGAAATGAGTTCCTCAATCGGATTTCAAAGAAGTTGGAAAGCCAAAGCTAGGTATGAGTTCACTCTACAGCAGTTTGGCTACAGTAAGACTATCATGTCACCTAGTTGGATACGCCTCAACCCAATGTGAAAAGATATGCATAGTAACCAAAACCTCAATCCGTAATCCGTTGCACACAGGCATCTCAATGAAATCCATCTGTATCCTGGTTAAAAGATCCTCCTGACCTTCCCATGTGACTCAATGTAACTGCAGTGCTCTTTCCAATATTGTTCTGTTGGCACACAACACATTGGTGACACAACACTTCAGCCATCAATCTGAATTTAGGAATGAACCAAGTGTTTCTGAACAAGCGCACCGTAGCATCCCTACCAATATGAGCAGAACAGTGAAAATGTCGAGCCATAGGAGATGACAAGCTATTTGGCAACACTAGTCTTCCATCCATTGAAACCCAAATGTCATCATCTCTTTTGACACAACCTTCCCTGATCCAACTCTGCTGTTCATCTTCAGACACTTCCTCTTGAAGCCTTTTCACCTCATCACAAGTATCGACTGTTGTCAAAAAAAGGTTTGTCTCATCCACTTACTCGTTTGTGAACTCACAATTAAAGGTACAGACATTATGGGGACAGTACCTCACAACCTTGTTGGCATACCTATTTCCCAAAGTCACATGATTATCTCCAGAACGATGTGCAGGGTACTTGACCACTGCAGCTTGTTCAGGCCATTGTGGTGTATTGAGGAGGTTTTTCACTTGTTCGCCATTCTGGATGGGAGATCCAGAGAATGTCATAAAACCTCGCTGAGACCACAGTTTTCCAAAGTCATAAACAACGCCAAAGCCATATTGAATATCGGTAAAGATTGTTGCTTTCAATTGATCAGAGACACAGCATGCTCTAGTAAGAGCAATCAATTCGGCTACTTGGGGAAAAATTATTCCTTGAAGACAAGAAGCTTTGACAACTCCACTAATCCCTGATCCACTGTTGGCAGCAGGTTAGCAGGCTTCACAATCTCACAACATTTGAATGTCACATTCTCTGTAGCCAATATAATCTGTTTGTACTTAGTAAGTCAACTACTTGTCGAGTGCTGCGTTGTAGTTCTGATCAATAAAAGCTTTACTGAGTGAGAGACACACACAGTTAATGGGTTCCCCATAACAATATTTTCGCACCTCTCTATGCTAGTGCTAACCGCAGCTACTGATTTTCAACATCCAGGCAATGCAGAAGAAACAGGATCTAATGTGGCAGAAAAATATGCCAGAGGCCTCCTAGCATTTCCATGCATTTGAGTCAGCACTGAGAGAGCATGGCCCTCCTCACTACAGAAAAGTGCAAAAAATTGTTATAATTGGGCATCCCTGGAGCCTAGGCATGACAGAGACATTCTCTCAGCTCTATAAATGTGAGAAGACAATTATTGTATCATGGTACCGGATCAGACACATCCTTGTGTCTCAGCCTCTGTAAAGGCTTAGCCACCAGGGAAATATTTGATATCCACTATCTACTGTAGCCCACCATTCCCAAAAACATCCTGGCTTCTCTTTGTGTAGTTGGCGGAACCATTTTCAGTATTGCTGGAATCTTCTCTTGTGACACCTTTCTCACTTTTTCTCAATGTGGTATCTAAGGTATTGGACTTGTTTCTGACAATATTGCAACTTTTCTAGGGATACTTTATGTCCATTCTCAGCCAGGTGGTTCAGTAATGCAGTGGTATCCTGTTTACAAGCTTCTTTCAACACCACCAAGAGATAATTGATATACCAGTCACGGCTCACGGGTGTTACAGGGGACGGGGTGGCGGAAGGGGTAATGGGAGCAGGGGGGAGAAATATTAATAAAAACTTTAAGATGAACGTGCTTGAATGGCGTGCTCCGCCGCCGCTCCTACATATCCTCAGCATGCTGCAGGCACAGGCTCCCAGCTTGCCCTGCTGCCAATCCTGATGCTGCTCAGAGCAGCATCAGGATTGGCTGGGAGTGCCCATCCAGGGCGTTCCCAGGCAGACTGGGAGCCTGTGCAAGCTCTCTCCAGCCCGACAACAGAGAGAGCCTACTGTGCATGTGTGTTTGGCCGTCACACATGCACTCTGAGAGGGAGTGCACTCCCCCTCACTGCTCGTCAGCCACTTGGCACCACTCTTTACAAGGAAACTATAATAAACGCTGTTTATTATCATTCCCTTGTAAAGGTTTTGCAGCTGCCACTGCTGGCAGGGGTTGCCGCTTCTCCACCCCAAGGAGGATCTGTCCCTGCGATATACTGAATTAGGACTGAATTGCATGGCATGACCAAAGATTCCAAATTTTTCTTTAAAATCTGATTGAAAATCTACAGTGACTTAGGATACCCTTGTGGAACACAGCACCATGCCAAAGCCCTGTTTCCGAGCTGGAATGCGAAGAGGAATTGATTATCCTCATACAACGGTAGTGAAAAGAAGGTTTGACACAAATCAATGACAGTAAATCACTCAAAGGTCCTTGACAATTATGTATTTTCCATTTGGTTTCCGAAGACCCATGATGGGAGAGTTACAAGGACTTCCCATGATCTCCTCCAGAATTCTTTACTGTAGCATGGATTCGATAACGTGAGTTATCCCAGCAATCATTTCCGGGGTCAACCTATATTTTGGGGGTTTCGGAAATTCAGCATTTAGCTTAACAGTAATCTAGACAGGTTCTACACATTTATCAGTCCAATATCCTTTCCTTAAAAATCCCAGACTTCAAGTTCAACAGCTTCTCTTAATCTGGAGACAAATCGTCAACTGTTAACAAAGTCAATAAGGTGCAATGTGTTTCACTTTTTATCAGCTTGAAGACAGCATCCTCATCTTGGTTATGAACATATATTCCTGCTTGGGTACAACAGATGACACAATTTAATTTTGACAGTAAATCTCCTCCCAATAGATTCACTGGACTGCAATCACATACTATAAACTTTTGCTTGTTTTCAAAAGATCCCATTTTTACTGTGACTGGGGCAGTTTCTTGAGCTGTCATTTGTTTATTCCCCACATTAACAACTTCGACAGTTTTTCCTGAGAGGGGTAGGTTTGAGACTTCTACTGTTCTGAGAGTAGAATGGGTAGTACCAGTGTCAACCAAAAATAACACAGGGCGGCCATATACTTCACTATCTACGAATGGTCCTCTCTGATCTACCTCTAAGGCTGTGCCATCAGCATGGGCACCTTCTCTTAGGGCTGGAAACATGCCGAAATATGTCCTCTCTTGAAGAAACCTTCGGCTGACCCATCAGGACTAAAGAATTTCCGGCCCATCTCGCTGCTACCCTAACCCAGCAAAGTACTAGAGAAAGCTATCAAAGCACAACTACGGAATTTCATCGAGGCCAACAATTCCTTGGACAGCTCCCAGACTGGCTTCTGCAGCAGTCACAGCACGGAGACAGCACTCCTGGCAACCACTGACAACATCCGATTACTCCTAGACTGTGGCCACACCACAGCACTCATACTCCTCGACCTCCCAGCAGCTTTCAACTCGATCTCCCACAGCCCTTTGTGCACCAGACTCCACAACATAGGAATCCTTGAAAGAGCCCTGGAATGGATCCACTCCTTCCTCTCCAGGAGGATGCAGAGGGTCAGACTCCTGCCCTACACCTCCAGACCCACAGGAGTCAACTGTGGAGTCCCCCAAGGGTCCTCACTGAGTTCCACACTGTTCAACGTATACATGGCCCCTCTTGCTGCCATCGTCAGAAGCCACGGTATGAACATTGTGTCATATGCCGATTACACACAACTCATCAGTTCCCTCACTGAAGACCCTGACACGACCAAAAGGAACTTTCACACAGGAATGGAAGGCATCGCCACCTCGATGGAGTAATCTCCCTCAAGCTCAACTTCGCCAAGTCAGAGCTCATCATCTTCGGAAACGCCTCCTCAGCTTGGGATGCCTCATGGTGGCCCACATCCCCCTGAGTGCCTCCCCTTCGACGACCGAGCATGCCCGCAACTTAGGAATCATCCTTGACTCCTCCCTATCCCTGACCCACCAGGTAAACTTTGTCACCTTCTCCTGCTGGCACACACTCTGCAAACTTCGGAAGATCTTCAGATGGATCCCAGCATAATGTTGCAGGACAGTCACCCACGCCTTAGTCACGAGCAAGCTTGACTACAGCAATGCCCTCTATGCCGGCACCTCAACTAGGAACATCAAAAAAATTAAACTCATCCAAAATTCCGCCGCCAGACTCATTCTGGACCTCACTCGCAGGAACACATCTCCCAACACCTGAGGACCGTCCACTGACTACCAGTCGAGAAGCGAATCACCTTCATACTTCTCAGCTTCACATACAAGGCCATACACAACGCAGGACAAGCCTACCTGAACCACTGCATCTCCTTCCACATCCCTACCAGATCTGTCCGCTCTGTCCAGATAGCCCTTGCCACCACCCCTCACATCCTCAAAACCACAGCTGGTGGATGATCTTTTACCTACACTGCAGCGAAGAGCTGGAACAACCTCCCCCTGCACCTCAGACAAAGCCCGTCGCTCACCATATTCAGAAAGAACCTCAAGACATGGCTCTTCGGATGAGGTCCCTCCACAACCCCCCAGCGCTTAGTGACCCTCTCGGGTGAGTAGCCGCGCTTTACAAATACTGATTGGTTGATTGATTGCCAAGTACACAGTCTTCCTCCCCTCTTAGGCACCGTCAGGCTGGCTGATCTGAGCCATTTCTTTCACCTGTGTCAAACAAATGAAACTGTTGAAAATGATTATTATCCTGTACCCCACTCACATTCATTCTCATGCCCTGATTTACATTCTGGCGTCATCCAACAACACTCTGCTGTGACATCGGGGATGGGGAACTTGCATCACTGGAGCTTTGGGCACATTAACATTTTGGCTCCTGGGTCTTTTGACACTTTGCATCTGGTTAGAATTATTATTATGAGAAAGCACAAATCCTGCATTTTGGACCTGATTAGCCAGATTTAAACGACAGTCCCAGTTCCAATGTCACAGCTTATTGCAGAGGTGACAAGGCGTTGATCTTTTTAAACTATTTACATCCATTCCTGTACTAGGGTCTATTGGGACTCCTCAATGTCTACTTTGCATTGTATTTTGTGGCTGTTTATATACACCTTGCATTATACCAGCATTGTTTACAGCTATGGGTATCTGGCTAGTCCTTTGAGCTGCTTTCAATTGGGCAAGCATTAACTTTTCCTTCAACTTTTTCTGCTTCATCTCTTTTTCATCATGGGAATATTAATCATAACGCAAAATCTAGTCAATGGACCTATTCTGCCAACAGATGTAATGATGCTGAATCATTAGATTTATCTCTGGTCTTAATCCTGTCACAAACCTTTACACACAATGTCTCATATCTTTTGCCTCTAAAGTCTCCATACCACTATACTGTTTGAATGCTTGTGACAACATTTCATAGTAAGTATGGATCGACTCCTTTGGTTCTTGACCCAATCAACTTCTTAAGGAGGTACCTTCCCTTTCAGGAGTGTCATGACCTCCTGATATTTCTTCATCACCAACAGCGGAGGACCCTTTGTTATTACGTTCCTAGTCGTTTCTGTCTCAGGCCATCGAATAGCTCTTTTGCACTCAGTCCACAAGTCACTCTAGACGACAATGTCAAATAATGTATTCAAATCGATCCACAACACCTGTGAATTTTCACAAACCTTTCCACTTGTCAATAACATTCCATTTGTGTCTCTCACAACTTTGGGAAATCATTAGTAAATGATGCAAGATCACTTCGACTCCACAGCACATGAACATAATCACTACCAGGCACTTCTCTCAAGGGAAAGGTTGTAATATCTCCCTCTGCTCAAATTGGTGGCAGTTCACCTGAAGGTTTCTTCACCTCTTTCTTTTTCGCCCATTTGGTCTCCCACTTATCCAATTCATTCCATTTCATAATGTTCTGAATCAATTCCCTAATCTGGGTTTTCAGTCCCGTAGTTCTCATATCTGCATTGTCCTTTTCATTGAAACACACTTGATAGCTCCTTTGAAAAGCCTTGGTTTTATTGAAGTCCACTTCATATTTTGAACCAATTTATCATGAACTTGGCTCGCTTGCTTAGTAATATCTACACATGAATGAAAGCTCATCTTCTTGATAAGTCTCTAACTGTTCCAAGCCAGTATTTCCAACAATCATTGCATTTAATGCTATTGTCAACTTTGCCACATTTAAAGTCCTCTCTCTGGTGTGGATGGAAATGTTCCCTGACTCACTTCTGAACTATTATTCTCCTTAAATGGGGTGTTTCCATTAAAGAATTGTACCCAGTCATCTATCTCCTTCGCACTAATGGATCGTGTCACTACAGGAATTTTAGGTCTGAAATCACTTACCTGAGCACCATTTCCCAAATTCAAAGGTGGTTGCCATGCAAAAGTATTATGTGCAGGTATCTGCTGATATGTACCTATCAAAATGCATCCTGACATATTCAAAGTCATATCCGCATTCGTTCCACATGGAGTGCTAGTGTGTGTTGGAACTAAAGGAACAAACTCCCTAATGCCTAAAGAATTTGGAACTCCGCTCTGCCTTTCAGCATTATTGGGTACAGTCAAATTGTTTGTATTTCTCCTGGAGCCTTCTGCCTTCTGTTTTACCGGGCCTATAGTAACTGGGACTATAAGGGCATAAAGAGCACTCACTATAGGATCAACGCTCTTTCAAACCTTCACTTCCTAACTCATAGGGTACGCTAGTGGAAGTAACTCACACAGAACTAGGGGTCATTTCAGTTGGATCAGTAACAATGTTAGTCGGACCACTACCACCAACATTCTGATTTCCACTTACATCCCTAACTTCATCATGTGGAGGTTCAGAAAATAACACATCCAAAAGACAATCTCCAGAGCCTTCATCACTGTCCATCCTCATATCATCAGGTTCTTTTTGTTTCCCCTCTTTCAGTTACCCATTGTTTTCCTTTCCCCTTCTCCCTCAACCGCACCTGTTGTCAAAGCTGGATACAATCTAACTCCTGCTATCAAGTCAGTTCTCTACCTTCTCTGCTCGGCATCCCATCTAGCATCTGCATGAGTAAGCATAGATTTCTTCACTCTCGTATAAGCAGCACGTTCCCAAGCATTAAGGGCTTCACATTGTGCGAATGTACGAGGTGGATTCATTTCATATAACACTCTCCTCAAATTCTCAATAATCCTCAAATTAAATGTGCACGGTACCACACCAACCAACCTATACCAGTGCAATACACTGTGACGTAGCTCTTGCTCCTCAAAGCAGTTCCATCTCCTTTACAATCTTCACGCACACTTGCTTTGAAACATAATCCGCATACAAAATACATTACAATAACTTTTGTCTGCTTTGCAAAAGAATGCACAGTTTCAATCATACAAGAAAGTTTACAATCACTTCTGATGAGACCTCAACCTGCTGAGTAACATCTAAATCAGCACAGTTTCTCTCTGCACATTAAGATCCACTATACAATTTGTCTCACACTCACGCAAAGTAAGTCCCTACTTTATCTGTGTCTTTGACAACATCACACTATGGACACAACCACTCAGCAGACAATATAAAATGGTGTTGTCTACACCTTTTAAACTATCCCGCGATCTTAATCCACATTGGACCCGATAACCATTTCAGCATCTCTATAAATCAAACCACTCACACAGCATTCAAACATCTCCACAAAATGCCATCCAATTTCATAATTGCGGTAGGCTAAACACAAACCGCTGCACTCTGCAACCCTATTAATACTCACTACTCTGCTGCCAGTAAAACTCTCTTCTGATCCTCCACAACTTTGCTGATTCTCTAGCTCTGAATACGGACACTAGGGTTTGGGTTCTGGTGTCTAACTATTCTAGAGCCTAATTCCAGTTCTCCTCTATTCGGAAAGAGAACCATCCTTGTTTGCTTCCATATTATCCAGCATGGGGCCCTATCTCCTTATCTGGGGTCCGATGAATCTTTCTTCTCTGTTCTGAAGAGTAGAGTGATAATTTCACCAGGCTATTCAAATCAATTACAGTGCAACTCAGTAGTCACACTTTAAACCTCAGAGTCCAAATTAAAGTTTCAAAGGGCTTCATTACAGACTCAAAGCCAAAGGTACATAGGTGAGTCTCAAAACCATAGTATAGATATATGAAATCACCAATGCACAATATTAAATCAAGAAACATAAAATACCAAGGCCCTGATTTAAAAAAAAGTGGAGCTCCACCCAGTGCAGCGCCACTTTTCTTGCACCCCTTAGCGCCCCCCTAACGCCACCATGTGTGCGCCGTATATAAGATATGACGTACCATGGTGGTAGTTAGGGGAACTAGAATAGAAAATGTTGATGCTAGTTCGGAGCCTTGCAGAATTAGCATAAAATATGTTGATGCTAATCCTGAAAATTCCATTGAAACCCATTGAAAACAATGGCATGCCTCCTTTTAACGCCTGATCTGAGCAGGCGTGAAAAGTGCAGACAAAAATGATACAAAGAAATCTTGTAGATTTCTTTGCGCCATTTTTTCAGCCCCCCTAATGGGGGAACGCCCCCTTTGCATACATTATGCCTGGCGCAGGCATAATGTAGCGCAAAGGGTTACAAAGTGGCGCACAGCGATTTTGGCCTCATTGGGCCACATTAGCGTAAAATAAATTATGCTAATGTCACGCAAGGAGGCGCTAGGGGATCTTAAATCAGCCCCAAGACTTCAATAGCAACAATGCAGAAAATGACGAAAAGTATGTGATGTCTGGATTTTAAAATTAAGTTCTCTTGCCTATCCATTAAATCTAGCTCCTAAACTAATCTAATACACAAGGGATTTCCAAGAAAGGTTAGCAAACAGAACTTCGGTAGAAGATTCTGTTCAAGAGAGGTGTGGTGGCATTAAGCCACATAGAAAGTATGAGGTCAGCTCTAAGCAAGGGGCAAAAATAATTTGAATCTCTCATCTATTAAACCACAATCTTGGTTTTTCCAGGTGTGATTACATCATAACCAAAACTCTAATTTGAAAAACAAAACTGCAAATCAATTATAATTAACATTTCATCTTCCGAAGCCTTTGGCATTCAACCTTGATATACCCTCGCATTCAGGAATCTCAAAAGCTATAGCTGCTAATGCCAGGATACTCCTCTGTCTGGTAGCGCTTCTCTCAGACTCTCTTACTTCTCATGCACAACAAGCTCCTTGTTAGTTTCAGCATCTGCTGGTTTGGAAAAACAAGCTTTCACGTTGTACATTAGAACATACAAAAAGAATGCGGTCTTCACGCCAAACAAACAAAAAATTTACATAGATATACTTTTAGTGCAATATGCTTTAAATGTCCAACTTGTTGAATATATCATGATTTTAAAGAATAACGTTTAACAATTTGCTTTACACATAACAAAAAAGAAAAATAAACACCCCTCCTCTCATTTTAAGAAGAAGCAGGTTATGCTCCTTCATAACAGTACTCAATAAAGCATTATACAGTCAGTACATTTACTTTTATATGTAAAAGTACTTTAATTCTTACTAAGTTAAATACTACACACACAATTACAGCTATATACTGCACACAATATACAATTTGCAAAACGGTATGCCAAATAGTGAAATTGGTGTTCTAAACCGTCCTTAAACAAGGCCTCACAGGTTATCAGGTTGGAGATCATCTACCTGTAAGAAAATGGGCCCGAACCTCCCTACTCACCTTGCATTAATCCTGAGTCTGTACCGCCGACTCCTGATACCTCAAGAACTCCTGCAGTCAAAAGAAAGGATTAAAACAGGAAGAACACAGAGACAAACAACACTAACAATGGACTACCATATTTTGGAACAGCAGGGCAGAGCTTCCAACGATCAGGACCAATCCCGCGAGAGTGAAGGAGGAAAAAAGAATGCCACAGCTACACAGGAATGGAGCAAGGAGATCAGGAAAGGAGAGGATTAAGGAAGCGAGACACAAGTTGGAGGGAACCTGTCTTCAGCAGACATGTAGGAGGATACCACCAGCCTGGACAAAGCACCCAAGGCCTGGAGTGAGGAGTGGTACACACCCCCGGCGGACACTGGAGAACTGCTGCAGCTGAGCAGCACTGGAGAACTGCTAACCTGAGAAGGTGAGTCTTAAGGGAAGGGAGAGTGTATATTTTGGGGGTTAGGGAGTTCAGGGTACGGGTGGTGTCACAGGAGGTTTTTCTTCTTCTTTTCTTTTGTTGTTTAGATAGGTAGTTAACAAGGGCTTGACTTAACGCTAACAGGCTGTCTCTTGTGTTTCAAGGAGCCTGGTGTCTCTGACCCTGTTAAAAGGGTAATCCCTGACACCTGGTGAGGTTAACCGAATGCATACCAGAAACCCTCTGACCCACTAACAGAGAAAGTGAGAAGGCCGTAGCAGAGAGTAACATAGAAGGAACCTTGCCCAGAGGGCTTTTCCGAAGCTCATTATTTGCATGTTGATTTCCTCTTCTTTTCTCATGATTGGAACAACCCTCTTCTATAAAAGGACCCTACTCTACTCATATATATATATCAATAAAATGCACAAAGGGTGTAGTGACGGATAAAACAGACAGAGACATTTCTCCTGTTCTCATAAATACAGCTTTTTCTCTTTCTTTGAGAATCCGGGGTGGTGCCAGCTGGACGGAAGACCCTGAAAACCAAAAAGGAAAACTATTACCAGTGGATCCATCATCAACAACCTTACAATTGTTGTTTCTTCATATCAATAACACTAATAAGTACCACCATTCTGAGTCCAAGCCTGCCTCCGCGTTTACGTATCTGCCCAGCCTTCCCACACTACCTTAAAGATTTATCACTGTGGATCTAACACCATAAATGTAGTTTGCTTACATTACCTGCATGACACCTCGAGACAACAGTACGCCTTTGTGCCCTAACATAGAAATCACAAGGCCTAACTTGGCCTATTGCAATATAATGCACTGAACTCTTCATGCTCAAAACAGTTAGCACCGTTAGGGCTTCTTCACTGTAATCAAATCAGTGAGAAAGGTGTGCTGTTGTTGACTATCCATTCACATTTGTTAAACTAGAACAACAGGGTTTAACACCAGTGAAATATTAACCTAATGTCTCTGCATAAATAGACAAAGAAAAAACTCTGGTAGAGTTAATGGATCTAAGTATTAACAAAAATTCTGTCGCCTGAGAGACAAACAATAAATTTGGCCAGCCCAGAGAAAATGAAAGGTACCTCACCAAAAACCTAAGCAAACTGAGCTGGACTCACTTTTTCACTATGCGGGCCACTGTGACTCCTTTCTGGTGTATCTAGTTACCTAGGAGCTCACAGAACCCTGTAACCCGTGCCAGGCGAGCCACCCCAGGGCTTTTACCAAGGTTAGACCCTGCCAGATAGTTCTAACAGTATCCTCCTTAGCCTGGGCACCTGTGTTCTCATCCTTTTGGTAATCTCTGGCCATCAGCGCCATTTTCCAGGTCCTTTCTGAGCCCCAGACTAGGCTGATCCCAATTCTTGGTCCTACCTGCACAGCTGAACTCTCCTTTTCTAGATGGTGTCCTCCTGCATGGTACACTTCTAGCATACTTTTCCAGAGCAAGTTTAGCCTCTGCCATTAAGCCAGAGGCAGCTTCTCTAGAAGGACCCACATCTCTTGCATAGCTCATCAGTCACATAGAACGTGAGCTGATATCTCCACATGGCAGACTTACCCTCTGGAAAATGCAATACCCTTTCTTCAACAGGCAGTTTCTGCTTTCTCAAGTGGTATAGAGTTTTCAGTCCATCTGCCTTGCCTAGGTTATTCCCTCGGGCAAGCCAACCAGCAGTCAGAGATGCTGGCTCTTTCACTCATGTAAGTTCCATCTACTCTCCTGGGTGGATCCTGTCACTGGCCCAAGAGAGTACAGGAACACAGGACTGAATTTTTACCCATATTTATCCTCATCTTGCAGCAATATGGATTCCAGAGTTCCATCTCTTCAGTTGGTTTCAGGCAGTTCCTTTTATTGTGTTTATTCGTTCCATACTGGTCAGGCTAATGTGCTTAAGGAAGAGGGAACTGAACTGGGGCCTGCCTGTCAGAGTATCCTAACACAAAGCACTGAAGAGGAGATACCTGCACTTCGGAGGGAAATTTGTCTCCTTCCTTTATTTTACAGGATGCTGGTCTAATTTAAAAAGCCTCAGGAATGTTCGCCATTCTACATCCATGTCTAGTAGCCTTTGTCCATCCTCCAACCTGTGTACCATTCCGAAAAAAAGGATCCAAAAGATGGATTCCTGTCCCCATGTAGTAAAGAACTACAGATATACTCCATGCTAACATAACCCAAAGATGCAGCTTGTACAATGCACAAGCATTTTGCATATATATGCACTGAAAAGTGCAGAAGGTCTATTACCCTAAGTGCAAACAGACCAGGGCTTTCAGTGGGGCAGGTGCCTCAGTTTCTCAGACCTGGCAGTAATAAAAAAACAATGATGAAGTGGGTCCCAGTTGGGCTCTTTACATTGGTTTTTAACATTTTAGGCAAAAACATTGATCAATTTTTGCACAATGACAGTAAAAAACAGTAAGGTAATCCATGTCAGAATGTAACTTGCATTTATGTTTCATGTTTTAGGGCCAGATGTATTAAAAAGTTTTGCACTCGCAAACGGTGCGAATCGGTAAATTCGGCCGTTTGCGAGTGCAAAACCATGGTCTGCGATGCATGAAATGCATTCGCAGACCACAAATAAGAAATCGCTAAAATATCGATTTCTTGCGTTGCGACCTGGAAATTGTGAGTCGCAATTTGCGATCCGCAATTTCCAGTTCGCAAGGCTATTCTGGAAAAAATCACAAATTGCGATTTTTTCAAAAATTGCATTTTGCACTTGTAAAATACCATGCTTTGCAACCAGGTGGTAACCTGGTGCAAAATAAAAAAAATGCAGTTAAACTGCATTTTTAAATTAAACATGTAAAGCACACATGCCTTAGCCCCCCAGCACCCTGGCCTTTTGCATTTCCAAAATTGCGATTTCAAAATATTCGCAACTATGGGCCAACAAGCCCATAGCTGCGAATGGGGCCGGTATCGCAATTTTTAAGAAATCGCTAATACCGATTCGCAAATGTGATACATGGCCCTTTGCGAGTCGGTAATAGCGATTTCTTAAAAATCGCTATTACCGAATCGCAATGGGCCGTTATGGTACATCTGGCCCTTAATCTTGTATTCCCTAAAAGTGTTTCCTTTTTCAGGATATATTTTTCTATTGTACTTTTTTCACGCAGCATATTGTACTTTTGTGTAAAGCATACTGTGATTTGAGTAGTACCTATTTGTCTTTGTGAGCTCAGGATGTGAGTGGATGTTCATGATGGGCAATAATTGAGAGCTCTGAAGTTGAGCCTGAAGGCAGTGCAAATTTCCCTTAGTACCTGTCATTGTGTCATTTAGGTGTTCTGAATACATGTTCATTCAACCCTTGGCGTATCTGCATGGCAAACAGTGCAATGAGCATGTGTGCCAATTGTAATTGTAATTCAGTGTGAAAGTGCAGAGCTGTAAAAATAAAAAATAATGAAAATGCAGTGCTTATAGGTCAGTGGGTACGTTAGGTGTGTGAGGGGATGGAAAAGTGAAGCAGAGGCGAAGAAGTACATGAAGGAGAGAGTGAAAAGAAGTCTGAAGAATAAGATGAGGTGTGAGATGCACAGATGGAGGGTTACAGAAAGGGTGCAAGTGAGTGAGAGATTGCACACAGATGCGGGATGCAGGGAAGACCGGGACTGACTGAGGCTCTCCGAAAACCAATAACCTTTTGAAAGGCATTAGTAATGGTTAATTCAAACGCTAATATTTTCAGGATTGAAACACTTTCAGTTCTAATTATTCATAACAAAATATTTATAGTTCCTCATTTGTCTGATAGCGCTACCAAGCATTGGAAAAGCTGATAGGCTAGTCTTTTTTTAAGTGTATGTCCCTTTATTGAGGGATAATGTCTGGATGAGATAGCTGAAAGCTCAAAGAGCAACAGGGTGACTGGTGTTCATGGGCAAAAAGGGTATTGCCCTGCCACCTTCGAGGAGAGTCAAGAACAGGGAAACAAACAGAGGAGCTGAAAATAAATCATTGCTCCAAGACACTGTGCTTTATCTCCTGGGTGAACTCTGGTGAACTTTGCAGATGTCTTACTCTGCAAGTGCCAGCTGGGCGAGCTTTTCTTCGACCTGTAGGCACAAGCTACAGCAGTGACATCATTGGAATGAAAATGCTGAATTGGAAAGCCATGGATCCAGTTGCTTTTGGGGCACATAAACAGCGCCCTGGGAGGAGTTACAAAACTCCATTCACTTCAATGGCTGTTTGTGGGGCAGGGCGATGAGGACAAGGAGGGAGAGGGCGACAACAATTTGTTGATCATCACAGAGGGGCAGACTGTAGGAGGGGTGCAGGTGGCTACTCTTGCAACAGTAGCACGTGTTTAGTTCTGCATTTGCTTTCACTTTGAAAAACAATGTTATAGAGCTCAAGACAGAGTGCTCCTTATGTCGACTCCATAGAGGCCCAAGATAAGGAAGGAACCAGCTGTGGACCACAATTGCACTAGAGAACTAAGAGGTAAGTCTACAGTTAAGCTTCTGCTTAAGGGGCATTTCCACTCCCACCTCCCTTAGCAGCTACAAGGGGGTGGGGGTCTTTTGATGGGCCTCTTCTTCTGTCTGCAGCTCTGCAGACAAAGGCTTATAATTAACTTCAGATGGTGAGTGCGTAAAAGGAAAGATGGGATGGATGGGTGAAATGGCTGATGGGTAGATGCATGGATGAATGAGCGGAAGGATGGATATAAGAATGGAAGAGTGAAAGGGAGAGAGGGTGTATGACTGAAAGGGAGAGGGTCTATGAGTGAAAGGAAGAGAGTATGGATGGATGGATTGTTGGGTTGATGGATGATGAGAGAAAGAATGCATGTATGGTAGAATGAGTGAAAGGATGGATGGATGAGTGAAAGGGTAAATGGATGGTTGGAGTGAAGGTGTGGATGGATGAGCGAAAGGATGCATGAGTGAAAGGATGTATGTAAAGATGGATGAGTAAAACAATGGATGGATGAGTGAAAGACAGGGTAGATTGGTGTGTGGATGAAAGGATGGATGGATGAGTGAAAGGGTAAATGGAGGATGTATAAATGAGTGGATGGATAGATGTGTAGAAGGGTGAATGGATGGGTGTAAGGATGGATGGCTGAGTGAAAGGGTGGATAGATGGATGAGCCAAAGGTAGGGTGATGGATGGAGTAAAAGGATGGATAGTTGGAGTGAAAGGGTGGTTGGATGAATGAAAGGATAGATGATTGAATGGACGGATGGATGAAAGGGGAGATGGTTAAGTGAAAGGATGGATGATTGAGTGGGTGGGTGGCTTCGTTTGATGGAGAGGTGTCCCAGGGCCAGTGGTGGCTCTCCTTTAAGGGATCCACGGCTACACTACACCCTCCTTGTTTTGTGTGTTCCATTTGTACTGTATCAACAGCAAATAATTATTCACTCTTGGTATATCAAAAATAAAATGCCGACCCGCTTTAGGTCCAACAACAAACTGAGGTAGCTAATGACATTGTTCGATTGCTGACACAGGTACATGAAGGTGCCTGCACCAGTGATCAGAGAGATTGTTCAGAGTTGGTGAAATCCCAGCACTGTGAGCATGTCTGTGTGACTATGGCCCTCATTCTGACCCTGGCGGTCGGTGATAAAGCGGCGGCCAAGCCGCCAACAGGCCGGCGGTCTAAAATATGCAATTCTGACCCTGGCGGGAACCGCCAACACAGCCCGCCAACTTAACACTCCGACCGCCACAGCGGTACAAACAAACAGCGCGGCGGTTCCCGCCAACAGCCCGGCGGCAGACAATGTACCGCCCACCCTATTACGACCCACCAATCTGCCACCTTTTCCGGGGCGGGAGCACCGCCGATAAGAACACGGCGGAAACAGACTACGAACGGGAAAACGCTCACCTCTACGCACTCCACGCGAGATTCCGGCAGTATGGAGCCAGAGTTGCAGGTCATCCCCGCACTCCTATTCCTGCTCATATACCAGGAGCACGCCCGGCGGCGCGGAAGACATCGGTGAGTACTGCACCTACGACACAGGGGAGGGAAAAGATTACCGGCACACACCCACCCACCCACACCCACTACAACACACACATCAATGCATTCCCACAGATCACTGTCACAACCCACAAACCACCCCCCTCCGAAATAATGCAAAGACCAAAAGAAGAGATCATAAACGGGCAGATATATTGAAATATGGACACCAGTAATCCCAATAAATAAATAAACTATGTACAAAATATATACAGCTACTAAATGTAGTCCAACCACTGTCCGTGGATCACAGGGGTCCTGTGCAAAGGGGCAAGGCCCAGTCCCACGACAAGAACTCCACGGAGAGAACACTGCAGGGGCATCAGAATGAAAATAGGACAGGCACCTCAGGGGGAAGGGAAGGGGGGGCACCTCAGCCACTTGAGTACACGACGCCAGATCCACGAGGGGACTCCATGACCACTGGGCCATCCTGGGGAGAGCAAAGCCACAGTCCAAACAGTCCATACAGTGGGTGGCCTGCCCACTGGGCCATCCTGGGGAGAGCAAAGCCACAGTCCAAACAGTCCATACAGTGGGTGGCCTGCCCACTGGGCCATCCTGGGGAGAGCAAAGCCACAGTCCAAACAGTCCATACAGTGGGTGGCCTGCCCACTGGGCCATCCTGGGGAGAGCAAAGCCACAGTCCATACAGTCCATACAGTGGGTGGCCTGCCCACTGGGCCATCCTGGGGAGAGCAAAGCCACAGTCCATACAGTCCATACAGTGGGTGGCCTGCCCACTGGGCCATCCTGGGGAGAGCAAAGCCACAGTCCATACAGTCCATAACAGACCCCACTGCCACTGGAGGAGGCAAGTTGGCCAGAGGACATCCTGCAGCCCTGCCCGAGATAGATCCTGCCCTGCCACGTCTGCCAAAGGGCCAGCGGTTCTTGCCCTGAATGGCCCAGTTCAGCGGTTCTTGAGACGGCGGGGCCCAGTTCAGCGCTCCTTGCCTTGAAGGGCCCAGTTCAGCGCTCCTTGCCTTGTAGGGCCCAGTTCAGCGGTCCTTGCCCTGAAGGGCCCAGTTCAGCGGTTCTTGAGACGGCGGGGCCCAGTTCAGCGCTCCTTGCCTTGAAGGGCCCAGTCAGCGGTTCTTGAGACGGCGGGGCCCAGCGGAGCGGTGCGTGAGACGGCGGGGCCCAGCGGAGCGGTGCTTGAGACGGCGGGGCCCAGTTCAGCGCTCCTTGCCTTGAAGGGCCCAGTTCAGCGGTTCTTGAGACGGCGGGGCCCAGTTCAGCGCTCCTTGCCTTGAAGGGCCCAGTTCAGCGGTTCTTGAGACGGCGGGGCCCAGCGGTGCGGTGCTTGAGACGGCGGGGCCCAGTTCAGCGCTCCTTGCCTTGAAGGGCCCAGTTCAGCGGTTCTTGCCCTGAAGGGCCCAGTTCAGCGGTTCTTGAGACGGCGGGGCCCAGTTCAGCGGTTCTTGCCCTGAAGGGCCCAGTTCAGCGGTTCTTGAGACGGCGGGGCCCAGTTCAGCGCTCCTTGCCTTGAAGGGCCCAGTTCAGCGGTTCTTGAGACGGCGGGGCCCAGTTCAGCGGTTCTTGCCCTGAAGGGCCCAGTTCAGCGGTTCTTGAGACGGCGGGGCCCAGTTCAGCGGTTCTTGAGACGGCGGCCGGTCTATGGCCAACTGCTAATTGCCTGGTGGTGCCCTCCTGGGCAGCGGGGATGGTGCTCCTTCACTGCCCACCTGGGCTGTGGGTGGTGGGGCCCTCCTGGCCAGCTGGGCTGGGTCCTCCCTGGGCAGCGGCTATGGGGGTGGTGGGCTCTCCCGGGGCAGCTGTGCCGGTTCCTCCCGGGGCAGCGGCTATGGGGGTTGTGGGCTCCTCCTGGGCAGCAGGCCTGCTGCCTGACCTCTCCGACTTGCTTCCCTTGCCCTCCTTAGTCGTGGGCCTGTGGCCCTTTCCTCCCTTTGGAGCTGTGGCTGGTGACTGTCTCTGGGTGGTGTCCGGGGGGGATGTAGAAGGCGGGCTCCTGCGGCGACCCTTCCGCCTTCTGCTCCTCTTCCCAGGGGGTGGGCTGGCTGTCCCCTTGCTGCTGGGCGAAGATCCAGACATGCGGGCTGGCGGGCTCCAATACCCCTGCACCCTTGTCAAGGGGGCTGCAGGGCTGGTGGTGGCTGAGGTGCTCTTCTTACCCCGACGAGAAGGAGGGGGGGGCTCAGGGTCAGGAAAGAAGTTAGTAGTGGCGAGGAAGAGCTTCTTGGGACAATGGAGAGTGGTAGGTACAGTGGGAATGGGAGTGGAGGGAGAGGATGTGGTTGTAGGTGAGTCACGTTTGCTGTCTTTGGGTGCAGGTGCAGGAGGGATAGGCTGTCGTGAGGTGGATGGCTGTTGGGTGGGTGGGTGGCTGCGTTTGTGTGGTGTGGAAGAGGGGGTGACAGACACAGTGGGAGAGGACACAGGGGACGTGTAAATGGCAGTGGGGCTGGTGACTGCACGTGTGCGGACTGGAGTGGAGGGTGTGCTGGTGATGGAAACACTGGCTGATGGTGAGGTGAATGGAGGTGTGAGTGTAGACGTCACAGGGAGGGAGGAGGGAGACGAGGAGGTGGGGGTCACAGAGGTGGTAGTGACTGTTGGCATGTCTGCATCGGAATGTTGCGTGTGTGAATGTCTGCGTGATCTGTGGTGCTTATGTTTGGATGAGCTTCTCTTGGGTGTTGAGGTGTGTGCAGGCTGGTCTGATGGTGTGGGTGGGACAGGCAGAGGAACAGGAGACTGGGAGGAGGGAGTTAGTAGAGGCAGGCAGGAGACAGGGACAATGGCTGCCGTCAGTGCTGAGGCCAGAGCCTGGAACGATCGCTGATGGGCAGCCTGACCCGAATGAATGCCCTCCAGGTACGCATTGCTGCGATGAACCTCCCTCTCCACTCCCTGGATGGCATTCAAAAGGGTAGTCTGCCCAACAATGAGCGTTCGGAGGAGGTCAATGACCTCCTCACTGAGGGCAGCGGGGGTAACAGGGGCAGGGCCTGAGGTGCCTGGGGCGAAGGAGATGCCCGGCTTCCTGGCAGAGCGGGCACGGGGCGAACGCTGAGGGGCTGCTGGGAGGGCGGAGATGGTGCGCTGGGTGGCGGCTGTACCTGTAATGGCGGGGGGCACGGATGATGCCACCCCCGCAAGGGAGCCCCCTTCCGAGGACGTGTCCGTGTCGCTGCAGGGTCCAGTCGTCCCCGTCGTGGAGCTCCCCTCGCCCTCCGTCTCACTGGTCCAGTCTGACTCTGTGGCATGGCCCTCCTGGGCCATGTGAGATGCAGCTCCCTCCTGCCCCGATGCCACTTCTCCTCCGCCTGATGATGCTGATGCACACAAGCACAGAAAGACAAACAAAAAGGGGGGGGGAGAGAGAAATAAAGGGATATTGAGTACATGGATCTCCGGTACAGTTAGCGGACATGACAGACACAGATGCCCCCTGCACTAAGTTGCGCACTTGGGGTACGCTACGCATTCCGTGGAACATGCCCTACACGCCTAGAGTTGACAACTGCACCCATGGATGACACGGCCCAGGGATGGCTGTACTGACAAACTACTGAGGGTGGTGGCTGGGGACACAGGGGCTTACGGGGGTGCCCAGCCTACAGATATCGCCCTGGCCTAGGGGGACCCCCAGCCCTCCTCCCCCACCCAGACACCTCCACTGCGCGACAACAGAGTAGATAATGCTTGTACTCACCCCCTTGTGTCTGCTGTGCTGCCCTCACGCGCCCATCCAATTCAGGGTAGGCCACCGCCAGGATCCGGAACATCAGGGGGCTCAGTTGACGGCAGGCACCCCGCCTACGTTGGGAGGCCATCCCCAGCAGAGACTCAGCGGTCTTCTTGGTCCCGCGGCGGATGTCCTCCCACCTCTTGCGGCAGTGGGTGCCCCGTCGATGGTGGACCCCCAGGGCCCGGACTTCCTTGGCGATGGCACGCCAAATCCCGATCTTCTCATGGGCGCGGACCTATGTGACACGTACAGGGAGGGAGAAATACCACGTTCAAGTTTCTCAGCATTTTCCTTTCCAGTGGCCCAACGCCCCCCATCCCCGCCAGGCCCCCCGCCATGCCCCCCGCCATGCCCAACATGCCCCCCATCCCCGCCAGGCCCCCCGCCAGGCCCAACATGCCCCCCATCCCCGCCAGGCCCCCCGCCATGCCCCCCGCCAGGCCCAACATGCCCCCCATCCCCGCCAGGCCCCCCGCCAGGCCCAACATGCCCCCCATCCCCGCCAGGCCCCCCGCCATGCCCCCCGCCAGGCCCAACAGGCCCCCCGCCAGGCCCAACATGCCCCCCATCCCCGCCAGGCCCCCCGCCATGCCCCCCGCCAGGCCCAACATGCCCCCCATCCCCGCCAGGCCCCCCGCCAGGCCCAACATGCCCCCCATCCCTGCCAGGCCCCCCGCCATGCCCCCCGCCAGGCCCAACATGCCCCCCATCCCCGCCAGGCCCCCCGCCAGGCCCCCAAGCCAGCCAGTGGCCCCAAATCCATATTGAATTAAACTCACTTGTTGGTCTGGAGGACCGTAGAGTAGCGCATACTGGGGGAGGACCCCATCCACAAGTTTCTCCAACTCCTCTCCAGTGAAGGCAGGGGCCCTTTCCCCAGGCGCAGCAGCCATTGTCCCTTCCAGACCGAGGTCACAGCAACACTTGCAGTATAGGTCCTCTCCTGTGAAAGTTCAAGTCGCAAGTGGATAAGTAGATAGAAAATGGCGGTCACGTCCGCAGCGGTGCGTACCGCGGCGGTGCGTCCCGCCACCGCCGGCGCCCTTCGCCATTGGCTCCTGAAACCCATAGGCTTCAATGTTAACCAATGCGGCTTCGCGCCGCGGTCTTCGCCCGCCGCCCGCCGCGGTGTGCCACGCCAGCGCATTGACCTCACATCCCATTGTCACACTTCACAGGTCAGGCAGCCGCCATTTCCAGGGCCCACATGGCTCAATTTCAACTGCGTCACACAGGCCTAGGCCTTGCATAGCCACTCAGACACGCCATTCACTGCATAGAGAATCGTATACTGTGCTAGCTGTGAGTACGTACCTGTGGGTTGCTTGACTGTGTGCTCCATGTTGTCCTTCCTAGGCACCGTCCGCTGGGTTGGGCGAGGAGACGGATGAATCCTCCCGTGTACCGACCGCTGGTGGACCTGTCGACAATGGAAGAACGCCACATTATCCTGACCTACCGTCTTAACCGTGCCACTATCCATGAACTGTGTGCCCAGCTGGAGCCCGACCTGATGTCCCCCATCCGCCAACCCACAGGGATTCCCCCTCTGGTGCAGGTCATGTCAGTACTCCATTTCTTGGCAAGTGGGTCATTTCAGACAACCGTGGGAATTGCTTCTGGGATGTCTCAGCCCATGTTTTCGAAGGTGTTATCCAGAGTGTTGTCTGCCCTGATGAAATCCGTGAGGAACTACATCATTTTCCCTGAGGTGGGCGAATTGGCTACAGTGAAGGGTGATTTCTACGCCCTTGGACATATTCCCAACGTAATTGGTGCCATTGATGGGACCCATGTGGCTTTGGTTCCCCCAAGAGACAGGGAGCAGGTGTACAGGAACAGAAAAAATTACCATTCAATGAACATCCAGGTGGTGTGTTTGGCTGACCAGTACATCTCGCATGTAAATGCCAAATTCCCAGGGTCAGTGCATGACGCCTACATCCTCAGGAATAGCAGCATCCCTTACGTGATGGAACAGCTACAGAGACACCGTGTATGGCTAGTGGGGGACTCTGGGTACCCCAACCTGTCGTGGCTACTGACCCCAGTAAGGAATCCCCGGACCAGGGCAGAGGAACGGTACAATGAGGCCCATGGGCGTACTAGGAGGGTGATCGAACGCACCTTTGGCCTCCTAAAGGCCAGGTTTCGGTGCCTGCATATGACAGGTGGATCCCTAATGTACTCACCTAAGAAGGTGTGTCACATCATCGTGGCCTGCTGCATGCTTCACAACCTGGCTTTGCGCCGCCAGGTGCCTTTCCTGCAGGAGGATGGTCGAGACGGTGGTGTTGTGGCACCGGTGGAACCTGAGGAGAGTGACGAGGAGGAAGACGACGGGGCTGAAACAGACAACAGGGACAGAATCATTGAACAGTACTTCCAATAGGACACAGGTAACATTTCAAAGATAATTTAGTAAATGTTAACTACTCTCCAGCATCTCTGCTGCCTGTCTATTTGCCCCAGTGTATGATGACTGAGTTTTGGCTTTTCCCTCCCTATTTCAGATCTGGGGTCCCCACTACGAGTCCTGTGCTTCGTTTCCCCATGGACTACAGCTTTGTGGCAGCTGTTTGTTGACTTCACCATGTACAAGGACATATTTGCACTGTCATGTCAATTACAATCTATTGAAATCACAGCCAGACTCCAGATATTTTGGTGCAAAATAGGTGTTTATTTAAGTGCTCAAAATGGGATGGGTGGTTTCAAGTGGGTGGGGGCTATGGTGAAGGAATGTCCATGGCAGAGTCCAGAGTAACAGTCACACAGGTGCATTGTCCAGAGGCCTGTGGAGAGATGGAGCATGGGCAGTTCAAGGATGGACAGGGTGACTATGTGGGACAGTGGGATGACATCAGGTGGTATCCATTGCTGGCGGGGGTCTTGACATCCTACTCTGTCTTCTTGCGAGATCTCAGGGCCCTCTTGCGGGGTGGTTCTTCTCCTGCAGGAGGTGGGGGTCTGGTGGGCTGCTGCTGTGCGGGGGCCTCCTGTCCACTAGCGCCGGCGGAGGTGGTTGGCTGTTCTTGGTCCAGGCTAGTGGCAGGTGCCCTTGGGTGTTGTTCAGTGTCCGCCCTGTTGTTGACGAGGTCCTGCAGCAGCCCTACCATGGTAACCAGGGTGGTGTTGATGGCTCTGATGTCCTCCCTGTACCCCCGATAGTGTTCCTCCTGCAGCACCTGGATCTCCTGGACCCGGGCCAGTACCGTCGCCATCGTCTCCTGGGAGCGGTTCTATGCTCCCATGATGGTGGTGAGGACCTCGTGGAGAGTGGGTTCCCTGGGCCTCTCCTCCCCCCCCTGTCGCACAGCTGCCCTCCGAGTTCCCTTGTTTCCCTGGGCCTCTGCCCCCTGGCCGGTGTGCCCACTACCACTGCCCCCAGGTCCCTGTTGTTGTTGGGGTGGTGGGTTATCCTGGGTGCCCTGTAGTGGTAGACACACCGCAGATTGACGCGCCCTGGAGACAGAGGCATGGGCCCGCTGGGTGGGAGCTGTGCTGGTGTTCCCAGAGGGGTTTGGGTCTGTAGTGGCCTGGGCCTGTGTGAGGGGAACCGACTGTCCAGAGGTCCCCGATGGTCCGGGCTGGTCATCGGTGTCCAGGTCGACAGAGCTGCTGTCATCGCTGACGGCCTCTTGGGTGGGGGGTGTGGAGAATTCTGGCCCCTCCGCCGCGGTGTGTTGACGGTCGGGTCCTGCAGGGGTATAGAGGTATGGTTATAGTTTCAATGTGTGGCATATGGGTGTATCTGTGGGTTCTCGTGTCCCCAAGTGCTGGCATTCGTGTGTGGGGGCTTTGGTGAGGGTGGCTTGTGGGGGGGATGTGTATATGCATTGGGCATGCTTTGGTGATGGGTGTCCATGCTTAGTGGACGCATGCAGGCCTAGGTTTTGGGATGTGTGGGTTGTGATGGTGAGACATTGGCGGGGAATAGGTGTGCTGGGGTGGGGGTGAGGATGGTGGTGGGGGTGAGGATGGTGGTGGGGGTGACGATGGGGGTGGGGGTGAGGGTGGGGTTCGAGGATGGGGGTGAGGTTTGGGGTCTGATTTGGCATGCAGGTGGGGGGGAAGCAGTATTGAAGCTTCAACTTACCAGTATCCATTCCTCCGCCGACTCCTGCGAGGCCGTCAGGATGCAGGATGTTCAAGACTTCCTCCTCCCATGATGTGAATTGTGGGGGTTGAGGTGGGGGTCCTCCGCCAGTCTTCTGCACGGCGATGTTGTGCCTGGATACCATGGAACGCACCTTCCCCCGTAGGTCGTTCCATCGCTTCCTGATGTCTTCCCGATTTCTGGGGTGCTGTCCCACTGCGTTCACCCTGTCGACAATCCTCTGCCATAGCTCCGTCCTCCGGGCAATGCTGGTGTATTGTATCTGTGTGCCGAACAGCTGGGGCTCTACCCGAACGATTTCCTCCACCATGACCCTGAGTTCTTCGTCTGTGAAGCGGGGTTGTCTTTGGGGTGCCATGGGGTGGTGTGTATGATGTGTGGGGTGGAGTATGTGTATTTAAGTGAGTTGAGTGTGGTGGTGTGTGTTGTTTTGTGTGTGGATAGTGTGTGGGTGATGGTGTTGAGTGGCTGTGGCTGTTATTTTTTGGATGCTGGTGTCTCGCTCTTGCCTTCTTGACGAATTTTTTAGCGTAGGGGTTTGTGGGTGATGTGGGTGTGTGTTTTATATTGTATTGTGTGTGGGAGTGGTGTGTGTATGTGTATCAGGTGTGTGGGATTCAAATCGTCCAATGTGGCTGAGTTTTGTTCGTTTGTGTGTATTCTGACCGCGGCGGTGTGTCCCGCCAATGGAATACCGCGTTTGAATGACCGCCGCGTGGATTCGTGGGTCGTAATGGGATGGGCGTATTTCTGTTGGCGTGACGGTGGAGGTTTGGTCACCTCCACCTTTCCGCCGACCGCTGGTCTGGCGGTCTGTTGTGGCGGTCGGATTTTCGGAGGTTTGCCTTCTGCGGGTCAGAATGACCGTGGCGGGTTTCCGCGACCGCGGCGGGATTATGGAGGATTTCTGACCGGCGGTAGGCGCCTTTTACCGCCGAGGTCAGAATGACCCCCTATGTGTGTGAGGTAAAGTGAGGAAGAGTCAGTGAAGGAATGAATCAGAGTGAGTGAGAATGAGGGGCAGTAAGGAAGAGTATGTGTGAGAATGAATGTGAGCGAGTGAGGGAGAATGACAGTGAGTGTAACTGAGTGTTACTGTGTGTGAGATTGAGTCACAGTAAGACTGAGTAATTCAGAATGAGTGAGAATGAGTGGGACTGAGTGAGACAAAGTGGGCCAGAGTAGAATGAGTCAGACTGCGTGAAATAGTGAGACCAAGTGAGATTGAGTGAGTCACAATGAGACAGTAAACTCAGTGCAACAAAGTGTGAGAGAACCCTTCAAGAAAAAGCTCATTGGAAATCGAGCCAATAATTATGCCCCACCACTTTTAAACGTCATCAGCCACCACTGCTCCAAAATACTGATCGAGTGACATGATATGGAAATCATCAGATTTTAGTTTGCATGTTTTAAGCCGCACCCTTATTTACAAAGGTCACACCACTCAAAAAGGATTCCCAGATACGCTTCTAAGGCCACTTCCTGTTTCTAGGCCCTTGACTTTTTTCATGCCCTCTAAAAGCCCACCACAGTCACTGGCTAGAATAGTGGCACTACGGGTTGCAGCTGATAGTCTAATTTAAACAGTTTTTACAGTGTGTAAGACTCAGGTCCAAAAACCAGATGTTAAAAAGTGAAACACATATCACAGGTTTGAACATATTTTCCTTACAATCATTTTCTGCTGTACATGCTGCACCTGGCCTACCGCGTGTGGTTACAGCATCCTGCCCCCATATGGACACCTGATCAGATCCATATGAATGCACATAGGATATTAGTTGAACTAAAAGAAACACAAGAAATGGGCCCAGAACCTGGCTCGCGGCAGATGTAATAATGGACATCACAATGAAGTCATACCATTCCTCGGCTGCATTGGAGCACTCAGGAAGGTCACTTTCCCAGCAATGGACTACTTATGTCTTTCCTGGCAAAGTGCGCCACCAATAGAAGCTGGTCTTGTCAGTGTTTGATCCACTGATGAGATCAAAGGCAATGACCCAGATTTAAAAGAAAGTGATGGAGCGCAACACTGCGCCTTCATTTTAAAAATGCAGGGATACGCTGTATTTAACAGAATACAGGCCTCCCCTGTTTTGTCCCCTGCGCTGACGCTAAATTGATGCCAAGCACCAACGCAGCCACCCTTGTGCCATGGTGCAAGAATGTCTGCGCTGCAGGAGAGATCGCTTTTGTGCAGGAAGGGTCACCTTCCTGCACAAAACAATCTTCAATGGTGATTTGTTCTTTCCATGTGTGCTGCAGAATCCAGCATACATGGAAAGAGCAAAAAGGAAAGCATTTCTCCTCATTGCGCCATGCTAACACCACCCTTGGTGTGGTGTTAGATTTTAGTGCTGCCTCAGGTTTACGAAAACTCGTAAATCTGGGGCAGCGTCAAAATGCAATGGATGTTGCTGTGGCACACCCATAGCAACACCCATTGCACGCCCCTTCCATGCAAAGTGCTGCGTGTGAAGGGGCCTATTTACAAGGTGGTGTTAAGCCACAAAAAGTGGCTTAACGCCACCTGGTAAATACGGCACAGGGCATAGCGCCACCGGAGCGTCACTAAAAGTGACACTCCGATGGTGATAGGGCCTTTTAAATCTGGCCCAATGTATCCTACAAATTAGATAAACTGGTATGTATTGTTTTCTGCTGCTTTTACACAACACAATTGTAGTGTTCTTTTACAGAAAAACACTTTCTGTGTACCACTTACTCTTCTGGTATTCTTTGTCTTTCTGGAAGGGTTATTGCATTAGTGGGGGCATTGTCACTGCCTCCCCAAAGTGCCAGTGTCTCCGGCTTTACATTACAAAACATTTTAAGAACGACCCATTGGCACTGAAGTTCATGGAAGGAGTAAGGTACATACATATAGGGGTGGCAATATGTTAGATTCTGTTTCTAGATTGCTCTCAAGGGTTGGGAAATCTGCAGGAATAGGGTATCATCTTGATATCAGACTATCTCACTACCAAAGTCTGACAGGAAGCGTTACTAGTGTCATCTTGGCTTATTACACTCTGTTTCTTCCTTTACCCATGTAATAAAGCAAAAGGAGTTGCAGTCACTGACCTATAAGCGGCACCCCGGACTAGAATAATGGCCACCTGGTGAACATGGTGGAAGGATTAGTCCTTCCCGCCTTAATGTGCAGACATATGCTGATTGTGCCCTGGTAATATGTTACTGACATTCCCAGTTGTGTTCTGAACAAAAGTTCCTCCAGCAGGCATTCAGGTATATTTTGTGAAGTGAAAGGCATACTAAGAAATGTAATTTATGTTTAGGCTATTCTGTTTTTCAGTTTCCATTTACTTGTAAATTCTGTGATTTTATTTGGTGTTTTCCAGTGTTTAAAAATTGTAAAAATCAGTGTTTATCATGGTTTACTCTTTTCTTTGTTTGTTAAAAAATCATGGGAATGGGGAATTCTGGTGCATATGAAGAGTTTGGCTTTTATTTCCTTCATTCCCTCATTCATTCCTATTATGAATGCTCTCGACCTTCTTTCCTGCTCTTAATTCTGTTCCCTGTACCTTTTCCTTGTATTTGCTTCACCAAGTATTATTTCCCTTTCCTCCCTGCTTGTCTTGTTTTCCATCACCCAGCCTTCTCTTTCCCGCAATGCATTCCCAAACTATGTCCATGATGCACATAGATGGGGATATCTTTGCACACCTTTAGGATTTGGTTGCAGCAGGTCAAATGTAAGGTAAACATTCAGCTTACCTTCCTGCTACCCTATTCTTCAAATGAAAAAGATCGACTGAAGCAAGATATTCGACTGAAGCAAGATATTCTACTTGAGATATCAGATATATATTGTGTGGTGCTCGGTGCTCTGTTATTCTAACCATTGTCACAAAGCCCTATTCTTTGTCTTGAGATACCAAGAAAGGTTGGGTTAAAAATGTGGTAATACTGTCTGATCTGGACATGATTCTGCTCTAAATGGTCATGGCTGAGATGTTAAGGAATTCATATGCAGACTATTATTTAGTGACAGCAAACTCTGATGTTGTGCAGGATGCCTTGGGTTGTTTGCTTGTGTAGTTCACATCATATCATGAATGAAGTTTATTTTACATTGTTGAGCCATGTCTATGGGATTTGGGGTTTATGTGAAAGCCAGCACAAGGACCCCTTAGAATTGATTTTTTTACCAAGGACATTGTTTATTTGAAAGCAGTGCAGGAATTGTATTCCTTCAAGGCATGTATGAGAGTTTTCCAAGACACTTTACCTGTGTGTTTTATGCAGCAGCCACCGGTCTAATACATTTTCTGTCTTGGGAAAAAGAACAAGAACAGCTCTATATGATTCCATTATATTCATCACTGTAATATGTACTGGGTGATATTGTCAAGGGCTAGGTCTTCCCTCAGAACTATAGGTTCTGATCTTCATTTTGACATGTTGGCAATAGGGATAAAAATAGAAATTGATGATTCTAGTTTTGTATAATGTATGTGTTCCAATTCAATTAAGAGGCTCAGAATGGGTCCATAAACCTATTTTTGCTTAAATTGTGTTTTTTTCAGCACATACTTGGGACCGCAGAATAATGGCTCTCTCTTTGTGTGTTTCTGTGGCATTATCTGCAGTTCATACAGTACCTCATAGATGTTCTGAGATGATGTATGATCTGTAGGCAGCTCAGTTTCAGCAAAGCAGGTGCATGGATCTCTTTTGATCCTCTTCTTGGTTGCTGAAGGTGTTTATGAAATGGCCCTTTTCTTCCCGTATGAGGGGATGCAACTTCTTCAGGGGGACTTTTCAACCCATGCCATGTAAATCTAAGAACAGGGGTATTAGATAAAGCGTTTTATGTGAGGACATTCGTTCTAGAGGCTTTGTACGCACAGAGATCTATGTTGCCACAATCTTGATACCAAAGCTTTCAGAAAGGAAAGTTCTGCCCTATTCACAGTGAAGGAGAATGACATCCTGGTGATGCCTCTTCCCCTGGACAAGACACCCTGCTTGAAGTTCATTTGTCAGTCTGCTGGCCACTAAACAGCAGTGGGCAGTGAACTGTAAGCTGAATCCAAATGAGACGAGCCATACTCCCTCAGTAGGCATAGTAGTAGGTCCAGGGAGTCCTGGGACCTTGCAGGTTGTAAAATGGCTTATTAGTTGCTTACCATGGTCCAAAGAGGTCATAGTAGGAGCATTCATGACAGAAAAGTACTTAGAGGTAGAGACAGCACCTCTACTGCTTTGATACCAGAGGGCAACAAAGCAGTAAAAGTTGAGCAGCATCCAGGGCCTCATTTACAAAGATCTGATACATCGCCATCGGTGCGTCAGATTTCATGCGCTTCCAGCACATCCCCTAACGCCATAGATGTGTTTTATTTACAGTGCAAAGCTCCATGGCGCACGTTTTCACAGATGTGTCAGAATTTCTGATGCATCTGTTGGTGCTAAACTCACGCATTGCTGGAGTAGCGTCATTAAACTGATGCAACTCCAGCAATGTGAGGAGTCTCCCATAGGAAAAAGCCTGTGTCCATTTTACGGCTGCTCTGAGCAGGCAGTAAAAGTTTGACAGAGTGAAGTCGTAGAATGACGCAGTGAAATGTTGTAAATTTCACTGCATCATTTCTGCGTTGCTTTTCCGTTTGAACGCCTACCCTGCATACATTATATCTGGTGCAGGTATAAAGTGAGGCAGAGCTTTACAAACTGATGCATTGGACCCATTGCGTCAGTTTGTAAATATGGAGCAGTGTAGTGCTAGCGACACTGCCGCGTCAAAAGAAATGACACAGAGGTGGCGCAAAGGGCTTGTAAATGAGGCCTTCGGTGTTTTCCAGTTTCTATTGAAAACAAATATTCCCTTTGGTGGTGTTTTATCAGTTAAAATCATTTTTCCCTGGAAACTATAAACCCTATTTATGTTTTATTAAACATTCCTGTTTTACTGTCAAGTGGTTGCTTCCCCCTCACCCCAAGAAAGGAAAATACCACAGAGACAGAATTGGTGAACTGTGCAGGATTTAAGGTTTCTCTGTGAGGTATTCAAATAAACTTCCTTCACTTTTTAGGAACCTTTTAATTGATTGAATGTGAGTGCTGCCATGCTGCAAACTTACTTATTGCTATATCAAACCATTTAGCAAATGTGCCCTTAAACTTTCATTTGTGTAGCCCTCTTTATCAAAGAGCTGAATGCATTTGCTTCCAAAAAACATTTCCTCAGCCCCCATACCCCATTAGTGCAACCTAGTTGATTACAAATAATTCAAGACAAGTTACACAAACAACACCAAGGGCCACAACTTTCAAATAAACTAATTGCTCTCTTTCAGAAGGTATGTAATCCCTACTTTACACATAAGGACTGGTTTTCTGCCTACCAATCCATATTGAGTCAGTCTACATTCATGTTTAATAACTTCTGTACGTGGGAGATTGTTGCTTCGACAGTAATCATATTTAACTTGGAAGGAGAAAAGCCCCTGGGAGCAAAGTGACTTACCTCGGGTTGTACAATACACTGCAGAGGACATACTGATCTATAAGATAAGCCATTTAAACTGATTAAATGTTTGGGAGAGGGCAGAGAATGTATATATATATATATATATATGTCCAGTCTATAGCCATCAACTGACTGCCTATTAAAAATGTGACATTCATCCAACCATGTTTTTCATCCAGCCACACTAATTAGGCTGGGAACTGTAGGTCTATGTGGGTAAACATGAAGGTGTGTGTCAGCTTAGTGTAAGTGGGCATAAGAAACATACTAATTTAAACCCCCATGATGTGAGACCAATTGGCAGCAAAGCCACTATTACAGAGCAGCGATTGCCAATCTAAGCTGTCTACCTGCTGCCAGACAGCTCCTCATCCTACCCATCCAGACGTACATCTCAGTAGCCCTCAGATCCTTACTAGATACATTGGGTACATTGGACCTGCTTGTGCTCTGTAGGTGTCTTATTGCAATCAATGATAACATTCTGTGGTTATCACATAAAGGAATACGTTTCACATGGGAAGGAAAGCAAGGACAAATTGCATTTGTTCATTTGGAGTCCAGTATCTCCTAGAAATAAAATGCACACGTCATGAAGCAAGATGGCACCCACATGTTGGCCATTTTAAATCCAGGCCCACATATGGTCAATCCAAACTTGAATAATACACAGTTAATAACAGTTAATAACATTCGCGTGGTTACATGTTAATGCATGAAAAAAAAAATATATATATATATATATATATATACCTTTCACCTGCTGCGCCTGCTCCCCTACTGTCAAGAGGTCACGAGCCTACCTGAGACTACAGTCCCCAGAGGCCTGACTTGAACTGGTGATGTGCTTAAGATGGCCTAGGTCATCACCTCGCTTTATTCTATATCCTCATTACAGGTAGTCGGGGAAAAGGATAAAACAAATTAGAAGCCGAATATTAGCATTAGGCAATTCATTATCCGACCTTGCTGTAAGGTCTCCTGTAGCTGGTGTCTATCCAGCAGCACCGACTTTGGTGCTGAGATTGGAGCAGATGGGAACGGATCAGCCCCCAGGTGCTTCATGGTCCATTACAGGCGATGAAGAACTATGGGACCGGGGTTAAAGGTTATGAACGGGGCGGGGATGTGCTTCGTCTAATTCACAGCAGCCAATATGGCTTAATTTACTTTGAAGTTCCAGCTTCCAGTGGCCCATGTCCACTTGCATGCCCCGTTCCTGTCTCCCTTTCGTCTTTCCAGGAAGACAAGGATGCTTTAGGGTAATTTTGAAAGTGTCTCATAAATGCTTCTCCAAGCCAGGCCCAACGCCCAAACAGAGAGGACAAACGATTAGAGGGCTCATTAATTTTAAGGTGAATGAAGCGGCCCGTAGCGCCCTCCAAAAGCAAAGCAAATTTATCTGCATTAAAAACACAAACTGATAGCTATTGTTTGGTTCCTCTGAAAGCAATAACACGCCACTGAGGGTGACAAATAAACAGAAAGATGGGACACGTTTGGCCTGGGGCGTCCTGCAATCTGGACATATTTATCAAGCCGTGGGCAGCTTTTTATGCTTTAGAAAGGCAGCTATCAAATAGTTGTCAAGGCGGCAATCAGAAGTCGTTCATACTCTGAGTTAGGAAAAAGCAGAGAGGAGAAAACAGAACACGGGTGTATTATACGACAAAAAATTAAACTATCGGAAAAAAGAGGCAGGGAAAGAGATTGACAAAAGGGCGAGGGAGAACGAAGAAAAACCAAAGGAGAGGAAGGGTAATGGATGACACCTATGAACATGAAGTGGATTCAGAGATGAAAAGGGGCGGGGGAGGGGCTCTAGATTAGTGGGGGGAAACAAACACAAAGAAAATGTTGGAGAGCAAAGAGAGCGAGCAAATGAGACTGAAGAAGGGAATTGTGAGAGATCTAAAAAAGGAAAAATTAAATCTGATGGTGAGGATGAAAACAAAGATGCGGGAGATGGAATGGAAAGAGCAAAAAAGGCAGAGACAAAGTAAAAGACGGAAAGAAATGAATGCTGAAAAACATACTAATAGAGAGAAAAGGAGAATATGAGGAAGTAAAACAATCTGGAAAGAAGAAAGAATTTTAAGATAGAAAGCATAAAAAGGGAAAGAGGAACTTTAGTTGGAGTTACCAAATACAAATAGGAAACAAATTATGGAGTTAAAATGAGAAAAGCAGTTGTGCGAGAAAACAAGGGGGGGAACTGAAGGGTAGAGACTGCAAAAGAAGACAAGGTGAGATTTTTAACAAATAGTTGCACCAGGAAGAGCAAGAGGAAAGAAAATAGGTGGAAAGGGATAATAAATGGGAAATGGGCACGTGAAATGCAGAGAAAGAGGAGATCGTGCTTGTTTGATAATACAAGGAAGAGAGAAGAAAAGAAACAAACAAGCAAAACAACAAAAGCATAGTGATGAAATTAGATGTGTAAGAAAAAGAGATTGACGTACGTCATGCTGTCTTAGAGAGGCTCCCTCTCACTGTGTTCATTATTATAAACTTTCGTTTGTTGAGTTAACAACCACCAGGGAAAGGCAGCAAGGGCCATTTTTCATGCCTGTAGCTTAAAGGCATTATGATTCTAGGAATGGCCTTCCCTTGCATCCCGTGTGCTGACCAATTGGAAACTGGACCATCGGCCGTCAATGGACCATGCTTGTTAGACCACTTTTGAGGGGCCACCGATCAGACAGAGGCTACTTAGCCCCAACCATGGGCCTGTGGGTAATTTCTCACTTGTGTCGGAGGTCCCATAATTCTATGGTTCTACAAACTGGACCCATTCCAACCCATTCTGCACTTTTACATCAGAGTATTGTGGGCAAGCAGTCATAAGCTTCTCAGCCTGAGCTTAGCACTCCACAATCAATCAACAGAGACAATAACTCCAATATCCATCCTAGTTTTTTTCTTTTCAAAATAAAATTATTTTGAATCATGCAGTTGCGCTAAAACCACACAATGCAGCTTGTTAAATACGTTAAATAGGTTAGTGTCCATGGATATGATTCGACATTGTTGCCCTGCACTCTTCCCAGTACTTCTCTACTAATCCCTTCCGAGGTGGCCCCCTATCTGCAGGATCCTCCCTTTCGGGAAAATCAGTATCTAGCAAGAATCAAGCATAAGTGCAGCTCTTTCTTGCTCACAGTCTGATTAGTAATGTGTCCAATCTTACCCCTTGCAGCATGGGTAGCACATTCAAATCCTCGATTATCCAGTACCAGATGAGGTGCCCTCCAGCCCATTTAGTGGTATGGGTGCAGTGAACAAGTCCACTGGGCCATAGGGTTCCTGAGGGCTTGGCTTAGCAGAGAAAAAAGGTTAAAAAAAATCAAAGCTGTTCTGGACAGGAACCCCCAAATAGGCATGGCTAAGACCCCCCCATTAACATGTCTCTGCAAGAACTGGATAGAGAGACTGACCGAGTGTCTGGGGGGAGAGGGGTGCAGTGGTTAATACATGACACATGGGTCTGCCAGCTAGTTCATGTGCAGTCAGCTCTCTGTGGGTGTCTTATAGCCACCACAGACTCAATGGACCTTTTTCCTTCTGGAGAGTGTCTCTCTCTCTCTCTGCAGCAAAGACTCATTCCCTCTTTCCGTAGGTAGCCAGGTTTCTAGGTGCTTACAGGCATATCCACAGCTCTTCCCAGGGGGTTGATTACGAGTTTGGCAAACAGAAAACTCAGTCTCTGTCTGGCAAGCTCACGGCACGGTGGCTGCTTCATACGCGGCGACCTCCTTGCTGGAGCTATTATGTGCTTTCTGATAGGTCGGGTAGGCAGAAACCTAAATCTCTGCCCACTGACCTAGGGGTAAACAGGCTACAGCAGTGTCTCCGGCTTGTAATCAAGCCAGCGGCAATGCTGTTGCCTGCAGGGTACACCAGCACCCTTGCAATGTTCACTGACTGCAAACATTGCGAGGGTGCTGGCCAGGGGGGGCCCTGCACTGCCGAGTGCATGGGCAGTGCAGGAGCCCTCCTGTGGCCCCCTACACCTGTTCTCTGCCAGCTTTTTCATGGCGGTGCTACCGCCATAAAACCGCTGGCAGAGAATGAAGTTGTAATCCCCAAGATCCTGGCGGAGCTGGTGGTTCCCTGGCAGTCCGACAGTAAAGGTTGTAATGTGGCAGTCGGACCACCGCAATGGCGGCTGTCCAGACCACCCATATAGACTGCCACACTCGTAATGAGCCCCTATGTCTGTTTTTATAGGTGTCCTTTGAGTACCTCTTGCAGATTGTCAGGCAGACACTAGTCCTGGTTATGCAGCAGTCCTTCGAGTACTAGGAGTAGCAGTCCTTTGAGTACTGGAAGTAGCACTCCTTTCCCTGACCTTAAAATTCCAACAAGTGGAATTGGGTGAAGTGGTTTGGCACCCACGTTTATACACAATGTCTAGAGAGAGCATGTGGATCTTCTGCCTCAAACTGTGCAACCAGTTTCTGTTGCTCTGCTTTCATGTGTTTTCATCCTGCTGCTCTCTAGATATAGTCTTTGTGTAGAGTAATGCTTGTCACAGTCAGCAGAATTGGGATTATTCAGCAGCTTCTTGCTAAAAAAAAGCCACATATACTTTTTAAAAGTAGTCCTATCACTATCCTCCTCACTTCAATGTCTGGATCTCCTCACTTCAGCTGCATTATTACACTTCCAGTGTCTAGAGGTTCAGTTCTTACCCTCTGTCTTGTGCTCTGCCAGTTCAGGGGAATCCATAGTGGATTCCACTGGCACCCATTGCTTAGACTCACTTATACACAGTGTTGTTGATCACAGTTGTGTTATAAGTACTACCCATGTGCATGTACTAGGCATACACGTGGGATGCCGAGCAGGGAATATTCATAAAGTGACTATTTTGTGTAGTTGGTTTAATCACCATTTAGCAGTTTGTGTACAAATTCACTTCCTCATTGTGCTCTGTCTTTGAAGTAAGTGCTGCAATTTTCTCGTTTGAAGCTTTTCACTTAATGGTATAAATATATGTGTCTGCTTTTTTTATACTGTGCAACCAGAAGTTTTCATTCCCTCATTTTTCTGTATCAGGACCTTATGTTACATAAGAAAGGCTGGGGCCAGATGTGATTAATTATCGTTTTATTAATGTGAAGAGAGATGCTGGTTGTGGTATTTAATGTACTAGTAATGCATCTGTTATGGTGTGCACTCTGTACAGGCTAATGTATTTACTGTATTCATAAATTGTCTCATTCTCACAGTATATATTAATATATACATATCCTCAGTTATTCGCCTTCATTCCAGCCACTTTGTATTAGCGGTAAGTCCAGGCAGGGTGGCGAACTCTCACATATCCTCAAAAGCGTTGTCAGAAAAACTCACAAGGCATTCACCTTGGAGTATAAAAAACAACGTGCCGTGACTCTAGTCCAGATCCGTGTTTATTGAACATTCAACAGAGAAATCCTGATGTGTTTTGGAGCCTCCACTCCTTGCTCACAGGTCAAGCATAAATCATGTTTTGTGAGTATTTAAATATGTACTCGTTTCTAAGTTAAACACATAAACAAACAACAGACTACTACTGACCCGAGAATGTCAACTCAAAATGTGTCGGCCATATTGGAGTGGTTCGAATACTTTCTAATACGTGCTCTTAGAAATCTGAAGATCGTCCCAAATTTCCATAACCTACCTCATTGTTACTCAATTGGCAATGCTTAAACTGTTACACTGAACAAATAATCAATATTTATACATCTTATTGCTTTTTAAAAATTTTACATTTTAAATTTTAAATTATTTTCATAGTATTTGAGTACTCGTCTTCTGTTGTTTTTATGTACAAAGAACATCCTCATTCTTAAGTCAAGATGCCACTCCATGATATAATAGCTCTTTGCTTCTCACAGGTATATATCCATTATCACAAAGTTATACCTGATAACAAAACACAAAACAGAAAGAGTCAAAAAACAACATTATGGACTACAAACATATTACATAATTATACGGACTCATCATACAAGGTCACAGATAAACTCCTTTGTATTGTTTAATCTAGATGATAGTAGGAAAACGTTAACCTACATGGACTGGGGGGGCGTGGCCAAGATGGCGACCGGAGCAGTTGTGTAAAACACAGCTCCGTCGCCCAGCCCGCACAATTATCCTGCCATCGCGGCCCTTGCCCCCCCCTGGGGCAGGGGGGAGTGTCCGTTCGAGAGACCCCGTAGAGCGGCTTCAACAATCGGGACCGGGAGCGCCGCGATCCTGAAGAAGCAGAATAAAAAATGCCGTTGAGGACCGCGCTTACCTAGCAGACCTCGGCTTCTGCCTGGCCCAGCTGAACGGGGCGGCGCTCCAGACGCGCCGGAGCTGTTACCCGGACCCCGTCATCAGCAATGAGGTGAGGGCTTGACGCCGCGACCCCGCCGCGAGGGTCGGAGCCGTCCGCTAGCCTGCGTGGGGCTGCCTGGCGTGCGCGGGGCCGGCTGAGCCCTCTCATGCATAGCCCTGCCTCAATGCACGGTGCGCCAGAGCGCGCCTGATTAGTCCGATTTCCTTTTACCTGCTGGCAACCACTGAGCTCCGGCGCTCCGCCTGAGGCACTGCCCTACAACCGAGATCTGCAAAGCACAATATAGAAGCTGTTGATGGCCCGGGAGGCAGCCCGAGTAAAAGATATTACCGAACACTTGCAAAAACGGAAGCCGCCATTTTGAGAGCCTCAGACCTAGCTGGGAGTGTGTTCTTATAGCCCAGGAATACCGCTTCTACCCAACGTCATTACCCTAAACTCCACTGCACCTCCATAGAGCATTAGGGAAGCCAATCTGGATGAAACCAATGTAGCTGGTGCAACGGTGCTACGCCAGTGACAGTGTAAATCGCACACGTATTACTGGGCCGCAAGCAGGGCAGATAAAAACATTAGTAGTGTCTCCTGGCGATACTTCCCGAGCTGGTGCTTTATAATACGCACAAACACAGCCCCTGCATGACCTGAAAGCGCCAAATATACGCCTCCTCAGCACCACTATATCCGGCTGACACTGCTAACTGCAACTTCTTTAAACAGCTGGCTAACACTTCTAGCTGCTCCTCCCCCAGCTAATCGCCAGTCGCAAGATCCGCTTGACCGGCTTGTCACATCATCAGATTTGGTAGCTTTCATCGGAGGGTCCTTCAGTGTAATACTAACTTACAGACATTGCCGCATCTCTAAAATGGTGAAACCAAAGACCACCCGTGCACCTCTTGCCAAAATGGATCACACTACAACACCTCCTCTGGAAAATCATCCCAATGCACAATCAACACTACAGAAGTTGGAACTAACCTTGCAATCACATACTTCACAATTTGAGAAAATCCTACAAGCTATTCTAGACACTAAGACCACCTTGGAAGCCAAAATAGGCTCGGTAACAGAAGAACTCAATATTCTTCGCACTGACCAACACGCTCTAGCTGATAGAGTATCTGAACTTGAAAAAGACACGGCGTCCTTACCCAGCTCTATGAAAGACATGAAACTACAGCTAACGCAGTTGTCAACAGAAGTTGATCTCTTAAAACGTAGAACAGAAGATGCAGAAGGGAGGTCTCGCCGTAACAATGTACGCCTAGTGGGATTCCCTGAACGCGCAGAGGGCTCAAGCGCGGAACTGTTTATTGAACAATGGCTCATAGATACAATCCTTAAAAACAAAATCGCTAAGCTCTTCTCGGTTGAACGTGCACACAGAATCCCAGGCAGACCCCCAACACCTGGTTCGCAACCACGCCCTCTGATAATAAGACTCCTTAACTACCGTGCCAGAGATCTTATCCTTCAATTATTCCGCAAATCAGGCCCAGTGTGCTACAAAAATGCTACGATAACAGCTTATCCAGACTTCACAGCAGAAGTGCAAAAAAAACGCAACTCCTTTTACCGAGTTAAAATATGCCTTCGCAAACATGATATCAAATATGCACTGATGTTCCCAGCCAGACTTCGGATACAGGATGACTCCCGCTCTCTCTTCTTCACCACCCTGGAAGATGCTTGGACCTGGCTACACGCCAAGGGCTTGGCGGACCCGTTAGACGCAAGCACTCAAAACGACAATAGATCCCTCTCCACGCCATACCGTAAACAACGCAAAAGACAGGGAGCCAGACCCTCACCTGAGCAGGCAAAATCCGAGCGCTCTCGGCTCCTTCGTACGACATCCAATTTTGTCAATGCTCCCACCGCCGCTCTACCTCTGCAAACGGAAACTGAACAGGAACAAGATCTTAACTCTGACTCAACTGAGTCCACATGTGGTCCGCTTCTTACACCACGCACAGCGGACGACATCTGATGTATGCACGACCTGGCGCACTCACTGCCTAAAAGCCTCATCACAACTTCTTCGTGGCTTCTATACGCAGTCCTGCAGTCAACAGGTGCCCCCGCCCGTCGTGCTTCGCCTTTTTAAACCATGTGTAACCCGGGCAGGGTAAGACTGGACCTTTGCATCAACGTTATCTGGCACCCCCCAGCTCCATATGGACAATTACCTCACACTGGAACTTTCCGGTATTGTTTTTTTATATGTTAATAGCTTATTTGTTTTGTGTCACTTTAGTGTGCATCTTCCCATTAGGAGTAGGGATCTATGGTAGGCGTGCCAAGCATAAAAGCAGTAGCAGATACACAAGCGACGCCAATTGCAGCAACAATAACACAGCTCGCAGCTTATCTCTTGATAGCTGGCCAATCGCAGCGACTGAGTCCCATTATAAAGTTAATATAGGGTCACCAGATAATTATAATTCCAATTATGTAATGCACATAAACAACAACTATGGCCACTCACAAGCACCCAGGTACCCTAAAATATAAAACACTCACATGGAACGTTAAGGGTATGGCAAATCCTCGGAAGCGCCAAAGGGTTCACGCCTTTCTCACAAGACATCAAATAAACATAGCTCTGCTACAAGAGACACATTTCACCAAATCTATCGTAGACACCACACGTTCAAAATGGAAGGGGCAACTATACGGCACCACTTTTTCGTCCTTTGCTCGCGGAGTGGCCATCTGGATAGCACCCAATGTCCCGTTTGTACCTTCCCGCACGCAATGTGACCCGAGCGGTAGATATGTAATATTGGAAGGTGCTTTAGACGGGACCTCATTAGCCCTGGTCGTATTATACTCCCCAAACACGAACCAGCGTGACTTCTTGTCCACGTTAACTACTGGTAATCTCAGCGACCCTACATTGGAATGCATATGGGGAGGCGACTTTAATAGCGTTCCGGACACTCAAATGGATCGTTCATTCCCCCCACTTATAGCAGCCCCCGCCAATCGCGCGTCAGAATCTTTGGCGCAATGGGCATCGAACAATGGCCTAAGTGATATATGGAGGGTGCATCACCCCACTCACCGCGAGTACTCTTATTTCTCCCCAGTTCATAAACTGCATACCAGGATAGATATATTCTTTGTATCCGCCACTGTTAATCACAAAATATGCTTATCTGAATATTTAGCACGCACGATCTCAGACCACAACCCATTGTGTTTGACATTGGCATGGGGACATATACACACTCGTATACCAACATGGCGGCTGCAACCAGAAGCCCTCCTAGATCCTCCTTTTCAAAAAGATATCTCCAAAAGTATAACCGATTATTTTCTATCAAATAAAAATACAACATCATCCCGTGCTATAGAATGGGATGCTCATAAAGTGGTGATAAGGGGTCACTGCCTTTCGGCCACGGTTGGGGTCAGAAAGGTACTCATTAAGGAATTACAAGACTTAGAAACAAAGATTCGTAACGCAGAAAATGCAAATGATAATAGTGAATCTGCACTAACAACACTGCACTTGCTTAGGACCTCTCATAAGGAGTTAGATAATAGATTGAGCAAACACGATTACAGACACTATGGCCCTGATTGCCCGCCAAGCGGGAACCGCCAGAAGACCGTACCGCGGTCGAAAGACCGCGGCAGTCATTCTGGGTTTCCCACTGGGCTGGCGGGCGACCGCCAAAAGGCCGCCCGCCAGCCCAGTGGGAAACGGCCTTCCCACGAGGACGCCGGCTCCGAATGGAGCCGGCGGAGTGGGAAGGTGCGACGGGTGCAGTGGCACCCGTCGCGTATTTCAGTGTCTGCATAGCAGACACTGAAATACATAGTGGGGCCCTCTTACGGGGGCCCCTGCAGTGCCCATGCCATGCCAATTTTGCTTCATTCCTGGCAGAAGTACTTTCCTGAATATTAGGAGACTCTTACACATAATACATAGTAATACAAACTCGGAAGCAGTGGCCCTATCTCTAGACATAGAAAAGGCATTCGACACACTCAGCTGGAACTATCTTCTACACACACTCAAAGCATTCGGCTTTGGTGGCGGCTTCACTAACTGGATTAAAACGCTTTATTCTAGGCGCACTGCTCGGGTTAAAAATGGACGCATTATCTCTGAAGCATTTCCTATAGGCAGAGGCACCAGACAAGGCTGCCCACTATCTCCATTGCTGTTCGCTATTGCTATGGAGCCACTAGCGATTAAACTTAGGAGTTACGCACACATATGGGGTATCCCGGAAGCTAACACCCACCACATTATATCTATGTATGCGGATGACGCCTTAATACATCTGCGCGACCACTCGGCTTATCTGGCTGAGGTCTTGCAGTTATTGGACTCCTTCGCTGTCGCCTCTGGTTTACACGTCAATTGGTCCAAATCAAGTGTATTCCCGATTTCTCCGTCCCCGGTAGCACACCATATGTTATTGCCGCAATACAAACTACCCTGGTCACACATAACTTTTAAATACCTGGGGGTGCAGATTTATCACTCCATCACGGATCTAAAAGAAGGAAACATAGACAGGGTCCTTGGGTCCGTTCGTGATACCCTTCTGGAGTTCACTTCCCCTGTCTCCAATGGGCCGAGTGGCAATAGCCAAAATGCTCATCCTTCCAAGGTTTCTATATTATTTTACAGCACTTCCGTTGTGCTTACCACGTTCCTTTTTTCATAAGCTGCAATCAGTACTAACGGATTTACTCTGGGGTAAAGACAGACGCAGAGTAGCGCTGTCAATTACACAACATCCGTTGGAGATGGGCAGATTAGGAATGCCTAACTTCGAAAGATATTATGCAGCAGCCCAATTATCATGGCTGTCTAAATGGTTATGCGACACTCCGTCAGCTGAAAGTAGGATGTTACAGTCACATATAGCACCACAGAAGTTGTTACTCTCGATACTAACCAGCACCCCCCACACATCTCCTAGACTAATATTACTAGAGGTAGCCCGATTTTGCTGGTGTAGATATTGTAATTGTAATTGTAATTGTAATCGTATTTATATAGCGCTTACTACCCCTGACGAGGCGTCGAAGCGCTTTTCGATGAGTAGCACGCTACTCCGGTACCCAACAAGAATTAGTGATGGATTAGTATAATTTAATAAGGAGTACAGTTTTAGTATTATTATGAGTTAATTTGAGTTGCGGATATGAGAGTTTGTTAGTTAGATTGACTGGAGTAATGGAGGGGTGGAGGAGGAAAGAAATCCAGAAGTGTTAATTGGGAGTTTATCCTTCATTTGCTCAATCCAAAGGCTTGAGATGAATAAAAGGGGGGCGGAGGGGAAAGAGGATGTGGAAGGGTTAGGGAGAGCATAGTATTTAGTAGGGTTGTGTGGGAGGTCACAGAGGTAGAGTGAGGTTTGGTGAGTTAGATGTGGGGGTGGAGGGATGAGCTTAGGCAGAGATATTTAGGAGATGGAAGTGGTCGAAGGGATTTGGGATGAGTCCGAGTGAGAATGGAGGATAGTTTGATAGAGACATGACATAAGAGCGATGAGTAGATAAGTGTGATAAAAAGAGAGCAGAAATTCATAGAAACATGCCAGGCACAGAAACAACATATATACATATATATATATATTTATACACACACACACACATGACTATACACACACATCTGCACATACAATACATAATTAGAAACATGGGTAAAAAATACTTAGTCGTCCATCCATCATCCTGGTAAAAAGGCGGGAAACTCCCCCACCTACCTCGAGGGTGGACGGGGCGTGGCCCAGCGGGCGGAGCCCACAGGTGCTCCACAAAGGGAGAAACCCTCCACTCTGTGTCTCCAGCAGAGGAAGACAGAAACCGCGCGTCCCAGTCAGACACAGACCACGCTCCAGCACATCATCAGCTCACCTCCAGGAAGGATTCCAGATCCCCTCCGCCATGGGATCTCTGAGCGCACAGCCCCGCCCCGCCCCATCCCTGCTAAGCCCAAGAGCCAGGGTGGGCCGTCCTTTCCAGAAGGTGAGCTTCAAACACGGCATCTGCCGCGTCCACATTGTACACTAGGGTACGTGATGGGCCACGGGGGCAAAACGTCTTCAGCAACCTTGTGTGCCCCCGGCAATGTCATTGCCACTAGTGCGTCCCCGCGGAGATGTCCTCGCGCCCCTGCGCATCAACGACGCACCACGCGAGTCGGCGGCAAACGCAGTGGGGTCGCCTTGGAAAGCTGTCCATCATTCTGGCAAGAGGTGGGAATTCCCCTACCTACTTCGAGGGTTGACGGGGCGTGGCTCAGCTGGCGGAGCTTACATGTGCTTCATAAAGGGAGAAACTTCTACTCTGTGTCTCCAGGAGAGGAAGATAGAAACCGCGCGTCACAGTCAGATACAGATTACGCTCCAGTACATCATCAGTTCACCTCCAGGAAGGATTCTGGATCTTCCTCTGCTATGGGATCTCTGAGCGCACAGCCTTGCTTTATCTTTGCCAAGCCCGAGAGTTAGGGTGGCTTGTCCTTTCCAGAAGCTGAGCTTCGACTGCGGCACCTGCTACGTTTATATTGGTAAGTGCTTCCTTTGAGGTTTAGTTTCTGTAAAATGAGCATCGTGGTCTACACAACCGGAGTATTTTCTACGAGTATGTCAGTAAGCGTTACCTAGCATGTTTTATATACCCTGTTTATATTGTACATTAGGGGTACGTGATGGGCCACGGGGTAAACGTCTCCAGCAACCTTGTGTGCCTTTGGCAATGTTATTGTTACTAGTGCGTCTTTGTGGAGATGTCCTCGTGCTTCTGCGCATCAACAACACACCACCGGAATCGGCGGTAAAAACGCAGTGGGCTCGTTTTGGAAAGCTGTCCGTCATCCTGGCAAGAGGCGGGAATTCCTTACCTACTTCGAGGGTGGACGGGGCGTGGCTCAGCAGGCGGAGCTTACAGGTGCTTCATAAAGGGAGAACCTTCTACTCTGTGTCTCCAGGAGAGGAAGATAGAAACCGCGCGTCACAGTCAGATACAGACCACGGTCCAGCACACCATCAGTTCACCTCCAGGAAGGAATCCAGATCTTCCTCTGCTATGGGATCTCTGAGCGCACAGCCGTGCTTCATCCTTGCCAAGCCCAAGAGCCAGGGTGGCTTGTCCTTTCCAGAGGCTGAGCTTCGACTGCGGCACCTGCTACGTTTATATTGGTAAGTGCTTCCTGTTGAGGTTTAGTTTCTGTAAAATGAGCATCGTGGCCTACACAACCGGAGTATTTTCTACGAGTATGTCAGTAAGCGTTACCTAGCATGTTTTATACACCCTGTTTATATTGTACACTAGGGGTACGTGATGGGCCACGGGGTGAAACGTCTCCAGCAACCTTGTGTGCCTTTGGCAATGTTATTGTTACTAGTGCGTCTTTGTGGAGATGTCCTCGTGCTTCGGCGCATCAACAACGCACCACCGGAAACGGCGGTAAAGGCAGGGGGTCGTTTTGGAAAGCTGTCCATCATCCTGGTAAAAGACGGGAATTCCTTTACCTACTTCGAGGGTGGACGGGGCGTGGCTCAGCGGGCGGAGCTTACAGGTGCTTCATAAAGGGAGAACCTTCTACTCTGTGCCTCCAGGAGAGGAAGATAGAACCCGCGCGTCACAGTCGGATACAGATTACGCTCTAGTACATCATCAGTTCACCTCCAGGAAGGATTCTGGATCTTTTTGCTATGGGATCTCTGAGCGCACAGCCTTGCTTTATCTTTGCCAAGCCCGAGAGTTAGGGTGGCTTGTCCTTTCCAGAAGCTGAGCTTCAACTGGGGCACCTGCTACGTTTATATTGGTAAGTGTTTCCTGTTGAGGTTTAGTTTCTGTAAAAATGAGCATCGTGACCGAAACCAACCGGAGTATTTTCTACGAGTATGTCAGTAAGCGTTACCTAGCATGTTTTATACGCCCCGTTTATATTGTACACTAGGGGTACCTGACGGGCCACGGGGTAAACGTCTCCAGCAACCTTGTGTGCCTTTGGCAATGTTATTGTTACTAGTGTGTCTCTGTGGAGATGTCCTCGTGCTTCTGTGCATCAACAACGCACCACCGTAATCGGCGGTAAACGCAGTGGGGTCGTTTTGGAAAGCTGTCCGTCATCCTGGTAAAAAGCGGGAATTCCTTTACCTACATTCGAGGGTGGACGGGGCGTGGCTCAGCGGGCGGAGCTTACAGGTGCTTCATAAAGGGAGACCTTCTACTCTGTGTCTCCAGGAGAGGAAGATAGAACCCGCGCGTCACAGTCAGATACAGATTACGCTCTAGTACATCATCAGTTCACCTCCAGGAAGGATTCTGGATCTTTTTTTGCTATGGGATCTCTGAGCGCACAGCCTTGCTTTATCTTTGCCAAGTCCGAGAGTTAGGGTGGCTTGTCCTTTCCAGAAGCTGAGCTTCAACTGGGCACCTGCTACGTTTATATTGGTAAGTGTTTCTTGTTGAGGTTTAGTTTCTGTAAACATGAGCATCGTGACCGAACCAACCGGAGTATTTTCTACGAGTATGTCAGTAAGCGTTACCTAGCATGTTTTATACGCCCCGTTTATATTGTACACTAGGGGTACCTGATGGGCCACGGGGTAAACGTCTCCAGCAACCTTGTGTGCCTTTGGCAATGTGATTGTTACTAGTGTGTCTCTGTGGAGATGTCCTCGTGCTTCTGTGCATCAACAACGCACCACCGGAAATCGGCGGTAAACGCAGTGGGGTCGTTTTGGAAAGATGTCCGTCATCCTGGTAAAAAGCGGGAATTCCTTTACCTACATTCGAGGGTGGACGGGGCGTGGCTCAGCGGGCGGAGCTTACAGGTGCTTCATAAAGGGAGACCTTCTACTCTGTGTCTCCAGGAGAGGAAGATAGAACCCGCGCGTCACAGTCAGATACAGATTACGCTCTAGTACATCATCAGTTCACCTCCAGGAAGGATTCTGGATCTTTTTTTTTGCTATGGGATCTCTGAGTGCACAGCCTTGCTTTATCTTTGCCAAGCCCGAGAGTTAGGGTGGCTTGTCCTTTCCAGAAGCTGAGCTTCAACTGGGTCACCTGCTACGTTTATATTGGTAAGTGTTTCCTGTTGAGGTTTAGTTTCTGTAAACATGAGCATCGTGACGAACCAACCGGAGTATTTTCTACGAGTATGTCAGTAAGCGTTACCTAGCATGTTTTATACGCCCCGTTTATATTGTACACTAGGGGTACCTGATGGGCCACGGGGTAAACGTCTCCAGCAACCTTGTGTGCCTTTGGCAATGTTATTGTTACTAGTGTGTCTCTGTGGAGATGTCCTCGTGCTTCTGTGCATCAACAACGCACCACCGGAATCGGCGGTAAACGCAGTGGGGTCGTTTTGGAAAGCTGTCCGTCATCCTGGTAAAAAGCGGGAATTCCTTTACCTACATTCGAGGGTGGACGGGGCGTGGCTCAGCGGGCGGAGCTTACAGGTGCTTCATAAAGGGAGAACCTTCTATTCTGTGCCTCCAGGAGAGGAAGATAGAACCCGCGTGTCACAGTCAGATACAGATTACGCTCTAGTACATCATCAGTTCACCTCCAGGAAGGATTCTGGATCTTTTTTTGCTATGGGATCTCTGAGCGCACAGCCTTGCTTTATCTTTGCCAAGCCCGAGAGTTAGGGTGGCTTGTCCTTTCCAGAAGCTGAGCTTCAACTGGGGCACCTGCTACGTTTATATTGGTAAGTGTTTCCTGTTGAGGTTTAGTTTCTGTTAAAAATGAGCATCGTGACCGAACCAACCGGAGTATTTTCTACGAGTATGTCAGTAAGCGTTACCTAGCATGTTTTACAGGGAGTGCAGAATTATTAGGCAAATGAGTATTTTGACCACATCATCCTCTTTATGCATGTTGTCTTACTCCAAGCTGTATAGGCTCGAAAGCCTACTACCAATTAAGCATATTAGGTGATGTGCATCTCTGTAATGAGAAGGGGTGTGGTCTAATGACATCAACACCCTATATCAGGTGTGCATAATTATTAGGCAACTTCCTTTCCTTTGGCAAAATGGGTCAAAAGAAGGACTTGACAGGCTCAGAAAAGTCAAAAATAGTGAGATATCTTGCAGAGGGATGCAGCACTCTTAAAATTGCAAAGCTTCTGAAGCGTGATCATCGAACAATCAAGCGTTTCATTCAAAATAGTCAACAGGGTCGCAAGAAGTGTGTGGAAAAACCAAGGCGCAAAATAACTGCCCATGAACTGAGAAAAGTCAAGCGTGCAGCTGCCACGATGCCACTTGCCACCAGTTTGGCCATATTTCAGAGCTGCAACATCACTGGAGTGCCCAAAAGCACAAGGTGTGCAATACTCAGAGACATGGCCAAGGTAAGAAAGGCTGAAAGACGACCACCACTGAACAAGACACACAAGCTGAAACGTCAAGACTGGGCCAATAAATATCTCAAGACTGATTTTTCTAAGGTTTTATGGACTGATGAAATGAGAGTGAGTCTTGATGGGCCAGATGGATGGGCCCGTGGCTGGATTGGTAAAGGGCAGAGAGCTCCAGTCCGACTCAGACGCCAGCAAGGTGGAGGTGGAGTACTGGTTTGGGCTGGTATCATCAAAGATGAGCTTGTGGGGCCTTTTCGGGTTGAGGATGGAGTCAAGCTCAACTCCCAGTCCTAATGCCAGTTCCTGGAAGACACCTTCTTCAAGCAGTGGTACAGGAAGAAGTCTGCATCCTTCAAGAAAAACATGATTTTCATGCAGGACAATGCTCCATCACACGCGTCCAAGTACTCCACAGCGTGGCTGGCAAGAAAGGGTATAAAAGAAGGAAATCTAATGACATGGCCTCCTTGTTCACCTGATCTGAACCCCATTGAGAACCTGTGGTCCATCATCAAATGTGAGATTTACAAGGAGGGAAAACAGTACACCTCTCTGAACAGTGTCTGGGAGGCTGTGGTTGCTGCTGCACGCAATGTTGATGGTGAACAGATCAAAACACTGACAGAATCCATGGATGGCAGGCTTTTGAGTGTCCTTGCAAAGAAAGGTGGCTATATTGGTCACTGATTTGTTTTTGTTTTGTTTTTGAATGTCAGAAATGTATATTTGTGAATGTTGAGATGTTATATTGGTTTCACTGGTAATAATAAATAATTGAAATGGGTATATATTTTTTTTTTGTTAAGTTGCCTAATAATTATGCACAGTAATAGTCACCTGCACACACAGATATCCCCCTAACATAGCTAAAACTAAAAACAAACTAAAAACTACTTCCAAAAATATTCAGCTTTGATATTAATGAGTTTTTTGGGTTCATTGAGAACATGGTTGTTGTTCAATAATAAAATTAATCCTCAAAAATACAACTTGCCTAATAATTCTGCACTCCCTGTATACGCCCCGTTTATATTGTTCACTAGGGGTACCTGACGGGCCACGGGGTAAACGTCTCCAGCAATCTTGTGTGCCTTTGGCAATGTTATTGTTACTAGTGTGTCTCTGTGGAGATGTCCTCGTGCTTCTGTGCATCAACAACGCACCACCGGAATCGGCGGTAAACGCAGTGGGGTCGTTTTGGAAAGCTGTCCGTCATCCTGGTAAAAGGCGGGAATTCCTTTACCTACTTCGAGGGTGGACGGGGCGTGGCTCAGCGGGCGGAGCTTACAGGTGCTTCATAAAGGGAGAACCTTCTACTCTGTGTCTCCAGGAGAGGGAGATAGAACCTGCGCGTCACAGTCAGATACAGATTACGCTCTAGTACATCATCAGTTCACCTCCAGGAAGGATTCTAGATCTTTTTCTGCTATGGGATCTCTGGGCGCACAGCCTTGCTTTAGTTTCCAAAGAAACTATAAATCAATAGAAATATACATATAATCTGAAAAAATAATTATCCCCATAGGCATATGCAGTTCATAGTTGTTTGAAAAAGGTGGTTATGAAGGAAAGAGCCAACTCTTGAGTAGTTTCCTGAAAACAAGAAAGTTATCTGTGGCTCTTATAGTTGGGGGTAATGAATTCCATAGTTTGGCTGCTTGGACGGAGAAGGATGTACCACCTACAGTCTTTTTCTTGTATGGTGGTGTTCTAAGGCGGGGTGCCAGTCTTGAGCGGAGGGTTCTTTGTTGGATGTATTTGGTAATTTTCTTTCTGATGAAAAGCGGTCCTGTTCCATGTATAGCTTTGTGGGTGATACAAAGCAGCTTGAAAGTGCATCTTCTGGCAACGGGTAGCCAGTGTAGTGCTCTCAAGGCAGGGGAGATGTGGGCTTGCGGCTTTATATGTAGTAGTAGCCTGGCTGCGGAATTCTGGATACGTTGTAGTTTTTTCATAACAGATAGAGATGATCCATGGTAGAGGCTATTGGCATAATCCAGTTTGGATAATACAAGTGAGATAGTAGCTTGCACCTTGTGTGGAAATCCGAGGTGAGGGAAAATGCGTCGTAAAGTCTTTAAGGTGATGAAGCTTGTGCGTGCTAATTTGTCTACTTGGGCATTCAAAGTTAGTTTGGAATCCATGGTGATTCCTAGGTTTTTCACTTCCTTGGATAATTGAGGAGGTGGTCCGAGATCGTCAGGCCAGCCGCACAGAGGGTCATAATGTTTCCAGTCACCACATGTGAGTATTTCAGTTTTGGAGGTATTTCGTTTGAGATGGCTCCAGGTCATCCACTGATCAACGGCTCTGAGGCAACTGAAGATTTGAGAGTTTTCAATGTTTTTGGGGTCTTCTAATTGAAGTAGTATTTGTGTGTCATCTGCATAGTTGTAGCATGTGAGATGGAAATCATTGATCAGTTCTGGTAAAGATATCATGTAGATGTTAAAAAGCAAAGGTGAGATGATTGACCCTTGGGGGACTCCTGTTTTTGTGAGGTAGGGTTCGGATGAGAAGGGGGGTGAGTGGATGATATTTGTTCTTTTTTGGAGATAGGAAGTAATCCAGTCGAGCGCAATCCCTTGTATGCCGGCTTCGTGGAGTCTTTGAGTTAGGGTGTCATGGTCAACTGTATCAAAGGCAGCTGAGAGGTCCAAGAGAAGTAGTGCAGCAACTCCATTTCGGTCAACTGTGTTTTTAAGATCGTCCCAGATTGCCATGAGTGCAGATTCAGTGCTTCTTCCTGGGCGGAATCCAGTTTGGAAGTCTGAAAGTATAGAGTTGTCTTCAATGAATTGTGACATCTGGGCGAATGCTGCTCTTTCTATCAATTTGCCCAGGAAAGGTCCATTTGTGATAGGTCTGTAGTTGTTTGGGTCTTGCGGGTCTAGATTTGTTTTCTTTAATAATGGTTGTATGTATGCCTTTTTCAGGTCTGTAGGAAAAGTTCCTGAAGTTAAAGAGTTGTTGATGATTCTTCTTACAGGTGTGGCAGCGGAAGTAGATAGCAGGATGTTCTTGAAGATCTGTGGTGGGCAAGGGTCAGAAGGGCAACCAGAAGGTCTGCTTGCTTTGACCAAATCCATAAATTCATTCTGGGATATTTGTTTGAAGGACTGTAGAGGTTGGGATGGTTTATTCTTAAAGGGTATTTTAGTAAAGGGGTTGGTGCTGATGGTTTTCTTCTGTTTTAAATAGGAGTCCAGTGTGTCTGCCTTGGTTGTGTAGTGAGTTGCCAATTTGTTTGTGAAATCTTGAGTGGTGGGATGACTTCCTTCCATGCATGTGGGTTTTCGAAATTCATTGAGAATTTTGTAAAATTCCTTGGTTGTAGATTGAGCATTTAGAATTCTGTCTGAGTAGTATCTTTTTTTAGCTTTTTTGATTGATGATTTGTATATCCTGTTAAGTTTGTGTAGCTGCAGTTTGTCTTGACTGTTGTTTGTTTTGAGCCAGGTCCGCTGCAACTTTCTGATTTGTTTTTTAATCTTTTTAAGTTCTGTGTTTCTCCAAGGTGTTGGTTTTCTTTTGTCATGTTTAGTTTTTCTGAGTGGTATTAGGACATCAAAAGCTTCCTGTAGCCACTCATAAAGTTTAGGTACAGAATTGATTGTATCTAGATCTGTCTTTGCTGTTAGTTGTGTTTCTAAGTGATCCAAATTGAGTTTTCTCCATGGTCGATAGGTGTATGTATGTAGGTGGTTGTGGGGTGTGTTGATTTGTGGAGTTGTCTGTCGGAAAGTTATCAGATGGTGGTCTGACCAGGTGGTTGGTGTGATGCTATGAATAGTAACAAGTTCAGGCTTAGCAAAAATGACATCTAGGATGTGACCAGCGATGTGTGTGGGATTGTGTACAATCTGATGTAGATTCAATGCGAGTAGGCCAGTGGTGATAGCTTTTGGATGGGGCATATTGGGTTTGTCAAACCAAATGTTTAGATCCCCAAGAATGCATAGATTGGAGTATAGTGTAATAAGGTTTGAGACTATGTCAAGAAAGGCATCTGGGAAAGTGGAGTTGTTAGGTGGAGGTCTGTAAAGGAGGAGAAAGTTACAGGTGGAAGTTGGAGTAGGGTTGCATCTGGTAAGGAGGGCTTCACAACCTTGTATGGAGATGTTGTCTGTTTTACTGAGGTTTATTGCCTGTTTGAATATAATAGCTAGTCCACCTCCTCTCTTGCCTATACGGTTTTGTGTGATGGTTTGATAGCCTGGAGGAAGGGCTTCGTGCAATACTGGTGCCATGTCATCTCCCAACCAGGTTTCCGTAATGAATAGTAAGTCAGGTTGTGTGTCTGTGAGCAGGTCGTAGATGTGGTGCTTGTTTTTTGAGAGTGATCGAGCATTTATGAGCTGGCAGTTTAGATAGGGTGTGTTAGTTGTAGTGTTGTTTTGTTTAGTAGAAGGGTAAGTAGTATAATGTGAGCTTGAAGCAGGAGTGTTGCTAGTTGTGTTGACTGTTTGAGGCTCACAATAGTCTTGCTTTTCAACATAGTGTTCCTCTTCCAGCAGGTTAAGGAGGCATTTTGTTGGGTCTGTGTGTGTGGGTGGTGAACTTGGTGGCTGAGAGAGCCATGAGGAGTGTAGTGTTTTTTGTAGGGTAGTTTTATTATGAAACAAACAAGGGGATGCGAGGTTGCTATGGGTGGCATGTTTTTTATTATGTTTGCGTTTGTTTAGTGTGGAAGGAGTATGGGTTAGGGGTGGGGGGGGAGCATGTGGATCATGATGTAAGGCTCTAAATTGTGCAATGGAGGAGAGGCGACTGAATGAAGGTTGCTGGGATGGGGTGCTTGTGGTAGGTGTTTGTGAAGAGTGGGGGGGTAGGGGTGGAGATAGGGTGGAATTTGTATCCTGTGTGTAGTCTTGGGGGTGAGAGTGGGTATGATGAAGAGTGTAATGTAAGTTTGTGTTGCTTTGATGTGCTGATGTTTGTGGTTGGTATTGTTTTTGTGGAATAATGAGAGGGGTTATTGGTGTAGTTGTTTTTGGAGAGGGACTTGTATGCGAGTTAGTGCTGTTAAGTGGAATTTGAGTGTTAGATGGGGTGTTGATGTGTTTTGGAGATGAATGTATGAGGTGTATATGAGGTGATGGATGTGTGTCAGGGAGATAAGTATTAGTTGAGATTACTGGAAGAGGTAATATGTGTGGTGGAGTGAAATGTGGGAATTGTATGGTTGTGTGTAATTGGTGAGCAGAGGGGAAGAGTGTGTGTAGATGATGTGTTTGAAGGCAGGGTTTGGGCATTGTTATGAGTTCAGGCGGTCTGTGTGAAGCGAACAGCGGATAGTGTTTTTGGTTAGTATGTGTAGAGAGTGTGTATCTGGGAGACTGAAACTGAGAAAGTTGTATGTTGTAGTTTTGTATTGTGTGGGCGGTGGCAGGTAGTGTTAGTGGGAGGGGATAGAGTAGTGTTTGCTGTGAGTATGAAGGTGTTTGACTGTAATAGTTATGGGGTGTATGTGTATATGTGTTGTATGTAGGGTATTGTGTTGAGTGGTGGGGCAATGCATTATGTCTGTCTTCAGTTTGTGATGCATGAATTGGATATCTTTGCGGATAATGTGTTTGCATGTTGAGGGATGTGTTGGGGCAGAAACCATTCCTGGTGGAATGGGAATTGGGCAGCATTTCTGGCCCTAGTCCCTAGTCCCTACCTGTCCCGAACAGGCCCAAACAGACAGCTGCCCTTGTCCTCTCCGCCCTTTACCTCGACGCCCGGGCTGAGACGCCCTGAATCCTAGCCTTTTATAGCCCTACTGGCCAATAAGAAGCTGGTCCTAACCCTAGCCAATCCTATTTTTAAACCCTAATTTAGCCAATTAGTGGGAGACCCAGCCCTAATCGCCAGCCCCAGCCCTAGAAACCAACGGCCAATCAGAATCCCAGCCCTATCCACCAATCACAGCCCTAGAACCAACAGCCAATCAGAATCCCAGCCCTATCCACCAATCACAGCCCTAGAACCAACAGCCAATCAGAATCCCAGCCCTATCCACCAATCACAGCCCTAGAACCAACAGCCAATCAGAATCCCAGCCCTATCCACCAATCACAGCCCTAGAACCAACAGCCAATCAGAATCCCAGCCCTATCCACCAATCACAGCCCTAGAACCAACAGCCAATCAGAATCCCAGCCCTATGCACCAAATCACAGCCCTAGAACCAAACAGCCAATCAGAATCCCAGCCCTATCCACCAATCACAGCCCTAGAACCAACAGCCAATCAGAATCCCAGCCCTATCCACCAAATCACAGCCCTAGAGCCAAACAGCCAATCAGAATCCCAGCCCTATCCACCAATCATAAATGCATCCCTGGAGCTAGCAACCAATGAAACACCATCTCCCAAAAGAACCTATCATAACAGCATGTGCAACAACCACGAGGAACCTATATAAGGAGCAAGTTAACCAAAGTCCAGTCCCTGGGGCCTGGGGGAGGCTCCTGGTGCTCTATTCAGTATCTCCTTGGATACAGACAGGCTGAATCCACACTTTCAAGCTAGCAGAGTCTACTTTTCAGGTAAGGGGGAGATTGTTTAAGAGACAAACACTGCAATAGTTCTGGGCGCACACTCTAAAAATCGGGCTTTTTAAGGCAAAAAAGACAGGGTGGCAGACAGCTTTTAAGCACAATTTAAATCACACAAACAGATTAAAAAACAGTCTCCTAAAACCACACTCTGAAAGGTCTATGTAGTCTTTTTACTAAGAATAGGGGTGAAAAAAAGGGGGCGGGGGGGGGGAGCCACTAAACTAGCAAGGGAAATTCACACAGTCACAGCAAAAAAACGATTTTGAAACAAACACCACTTTAAAAGAGGCCAAGCTGCCTGAAAAACACAGAGAGTCCACAGTAAAACAAACACTGTTTGAACAATTAATACTATTTGACTAGAAAATATCTTTGGGCTCCTTACCTAGGTCTCTTTGCAATCCTTGAACACTGGGCTGTGTCAGGACACAGGAGAGAATGCACAGAGGAACACAAAATGGAGGTGCCTGTCTTTGGCCTTCCCTCCACAAACTTAAGGAGCCAGAGCAGGTGGGGGGGGGGCGGGTCTCAGGTGCAGCAGAGACTCAGGGAGCCAATCAGCTCAGTCCAGTCCCTGGGGCCTGGGGGAGGCTCCTGGTGCTCTAATCAGTATCTCCTTGGATACAGACAGGCTGAATCCACACTTTCAAGCTAGCAGAGTCTACTTTTCAGGTAAGGGGGAGATTGTTTAAGAGACAAACACTGCAATAGTTCTGGGCGCACACTCTAAAAATCGGGCTTTTTAAGGCAAAAAAGACAGGGGGGCAGACAGCTTTTAAGCACAATTTAAATCACACAAACAGATTAAAAAACAGTCTCCTAAAACCACACTCTGAAAGGTCTATGTAGTCTTTTTACTAAGAATAGGGGTGAAAAAAAGGGGGCAGGGAGGGGGGAGCCACTAAACTAGCAAGGGAAATTCACACAGTCACAGCAAAAAAACGATTTTGAAACAAACACCACTTTAAAAGAGGCCAAGCTGCCTGAAAAACACAGAGAGTCCACAGTAAAACAAACACTGTTTGAACAATTAATACTATTTGACTAGAAAATATCTTTGGGCTCCTTACCTAGGTCTCTTTGCAATCCTTGAACACTGGGCTGTGTCAGGACACAGGAGAGAATGCACAGAGGAACACAAAATGGAGGTGCCTGTCTTTGGCCTTCCCTCCACAAACTTAAGGAGCCAGAGCAGGTGGGGGGGGGGGGGCGGGTCTCAGGTGCAGCAGAGACTCAGGGAGCCAATCAGCTCAGTCCAGTCCCTGGGGCCTGGGGGAGGCTCCTGGTGCTCTATTCAGTATCTCCTTGGATACAGACAGGCTGTATCCACACTTTCAAGCTAGCAGAGTCTACTTTTCAGGTAGGGGGGAGATTGTTTAAGAGACAAACACTGCAATAGTTCTGGGCGCACACTCTAAAAATCGGGCTTTTTAAGGCAAAAAAGACAGGGGGGCAGACAGCTTTTAAGCCCAATTTAAATCACACAAACAGATTAAAAAACAGTCTCCTAAAACCACACTCTGAAAGGTCTATGTAGTCTTTTTTACTAAGAATAGGGGTGAAAAAAAGGGGGCAGGGGGGGGGGGAGCCACTAAACTAGCAAGGGAAATTCACACAGTCACAGCAAAAAAACGATTTTGAAACAAACACCACTTTAAAAGAGGCCAAGCTGCCTGAAAAACACAGAGAGTCCACAGTAAAACAAACACTGTTTGAACAATTAATACTATTTGACTAGAAAATATCTTTGGGCTCCTTACCTAGGTCTCTTTGCAATCCTTGAACACTGGGCTGTGTCAGGACACAGGAGAGAATGCACAGAGGAACACAAAATGGAGGTGCCTGTCTTTGGCCTTCCCTCCACAAACTTAAGGAGCCAGAGCAGGTGGGGGGGGGGCGGGTCTCAGGTGCAGCAGAGACTCAGGGAGCCAATCAGCTCAGTCCAGTCCCTGGGGTCTGGGGGAGGCTCCTGGTGCTCTATTCAGTATCTCCTTGGATACAGACAGGCTGAATCCACACTTTCAAGCTAGCAGAGTCTACTTTTCAGGTAAGGGGGAGATTGTTTAAGAGACAAACACTGCAATAGTTCTGGGCGCACACTCTAAAAATCGGGCTTTTTAAGGCAAAAAAGACAGGGGGGCAGACAGCTTTTAGCACAATTTAAATCACACAAACAGATTAAAAAACAGTCTCCTAAAACCACACTCTGAAAGGTCTATGTAGTCTTTTTACTAAGAATAGGGGTGAAAAAAAGGGGGCGGGGGGGGGGGGGAGCCACTAAACTAGCAAGGGAAATTCACACAGTCACAGCAAAAAAACGATTTTGAAACAAACACCACTTTAAAAGAGGCCAAGCTGCCTGAAAAACACAGAGAGTCCACGGTAAAACAAACACTGTTTGAACAATTAATACTATTTGACTAGAAAATATCTTTGGGCTCCTTACCTAGGTCTCTTTGCAATCCTTGAACACTGGGCTGTGTCAGGACACAGGAGAGAATGCACAGAGGAACACAAAATGGATATGTCCAAACAAAGTCTACATCTTCCCTCTACTCGCCTCTGTTTCCACTACTCCAATTACCGGGCATTCAAGCCCTGTCAATGCACCATGATACACGTGAAATGAACATGCTCCTACTGGGCGATGTATATTCTAGCTCCGTGTTGCGCACCTTTACCGAACTGGCGGCAGCAGGCATTATACAGAAAGGGGCCTTCCTAACATTTAATGCCATAAAGCTGCTGCTCAGTGATATTTGGGGCGCAGGAGACTCGGAACCTCCCGAGTCCTCGCTGCTCACCACTATATTAACCATTGGCAGCTCAAAGAGCATTATTACCATATTATATAAAGCATTGCTCGGAGCAATATGCACAACACTGCCACACGCAAAGGCTCGATGGGATGCTGTCCTTCCTACCCCACTACCACAGAAGACTTGGATTACTGCCCTTGCAACAATCAAATCAATATCTCGCAATCCTCATCTGCGGTACACTCAATTTAATTACCTCCACCAATCATATCTATCGCCAGCCCGCATTAAAAAAATCTACCCCAATACAACACCAAGCTGCCCTAGATGCGCTACACCAGCAGCTGACTTCTACCATATGGTTTGGAGTTGCCATCCAATAAACTCGGCCTGGCAACGAGTGACGGAGGTCACAGCAGAGATCTCCTCTCACACCCTAGTGCCCACTCCTGACTCCTGCCTACTTGGTATAAGACGTCGCACTAAAGCAGACAAACATACGCAAAGATTCATTGACCTGGCATTCGTAGTGTATAAACGCTTGATAGCAATACATTGGAAAGCTCCACACGCTCCCTCTCACGCGACATGGCTACGTGACTTACATAGCCGATCTCAAGCTGAAGCCCAGACACTTCACCTGCTACAACATAGAGGCCTTATCCTAGATGGCCCGGAGGTCTGGGATACATTTGTGGTGGCAATGGAGGCCAGAGACGACATGTATCCCCCATGAACGGGTCTCAACTCACGAACATTACAGCTTGTGCTGATACTGCTAATACCTTAGCCGCAAGGCACTCACTCTGCCTGTCTTTACATACACTCACTGCTAATATCCCTCTTCCTCCTCAAAAGACATTTCTCAACTGCGCCCAACTACTCCCCACACGTTCATACAAGCATGAAACATACAACCACAACAGGTAAAATGCTCCTGCCCCTGAAACTGTCAACTCCACAGACACCCTCTACAGCCTGGAAGTGTTTTCTATATTAATCACGGATATCGTCAATGGTTGGCCAATCTTATTAAGCTGTAATTGTTTATCACAATAGCTTGCATGCTAAATGTTGCCGTACTCTCCTTCTATTATGCCCTTAACTCCTACGCATTATTAGGTTTAGCTGTAAAAGTTTCCCCTCCCAGCTACCCTTGTTTTCCCCTTCAATTTCCCTTTTTCCTCCTTTCTTCTTACACCTTTTGGTGTGGCAATGCTGTGTAAAATTATACAAGTATGCAAATATATCACAAAAGAATGTACAGCTGGTAATGTTGTGTGGAATTTGTGTTTAATAAACAGATTTAAAAAAATAAAAAATAAAAAAAAAACCTACATGGACTGAGAGTTCCTCATCCTGATTTAATCCTTCTGGAAAAATTGTTGTGTATTTGATTATGAATTTATACTCCAACTGTCTTAATTCCAGTTCTCTATTACCATCCCTCACTCATACAGGCATGTTATCAAGTATACAGAATTTAAGTAAATCCCTGTTTTTTTAATGAAAAGTTGCAAAATGTCTTGCAACAGGATACGATTTGTCTTCATTAACGATAGGTCTCATATGTTCAAGCACTTGTTTCTTTGCTTTATGAATTGTACTACCAATATAGTACTTCTTGCATGGGCAACTTAGAGCATAGACACAATATTCTGTATTGCAATTAAAGTACTTCTTGATAATGAAGGGATGTGTATTTTGCGATAACTGGATCTCTTGACAGTTGTTACTGCCCTTTGCATTTATCACAAATAAAAATGCCCTGAATAGGAAAATCTCTACACTGTTGTGTGGGCTCAATCAGACTCTTACATAATTTATCTTTCAAGGAGAACCATCTTCTAAAAGTGACCTGAGGTTTCAATCCGATCAAATCTACTAGATGTTCATCCGTCCTCAATATATTCCAATATTTATTCAGAATCCGTTTCACCTCCCATGCTTGAGTATTAAAAGTGGTAATAAACCTAATGGTTTGATCATCCTTTACCTTATTAAGATTTTGTGAAACCAATAATTTCTCACGATCTAATGATAACACTTTCTCACAAGTATGTTCCATAAGACTAGAAGGATATCCTCTCTCTAGACATCTATTCCTCATTGTTTCTATTTCCAAGAGAAAATCAGTATTTTCACTACAGTTGCTTCTAGCTCTCAATAGTTCTCCATAGGGGATACTGCGAATTAAGTTTTTAGGGTGACAACTATTCGCATGAAGAAGGCTATTACCTACTGTTTTTTTACGAAACAAAGTGCTTGTCAATCTCGCTCCTTTGACCTGTAATTTCACGTCCAATAATTCAATTTCCGAGCGATGTATGTGTGCTGTAAACTTCAGATTCAAGTGATTCACATTTAACTGTTTTACAAAATCCAAAGCTTGATTCTCACTGCCTTTCCAAATACAGAAAATTTCATCAACGTAACGCACCCATAACACCACATGTTCATCAAACACTTGCATATTATAGACCAGTTGCTCCTCCCACCAGCCCAGAAAAAGTCCTGCATACCTGGGGGCAAAGCAAGTGTCCATCACTGTCCCTTGTATTTGTCTATAGATTTGATTATAGAAGATGAAAAATTATTGGTTAAACATGTTTTCATCAAATGAATTAACATATCTGTGTGTTGTAGAAAAGATAATGATCTAGCTCTAAAGAAATGTTTGCATGCTGTGATGCCTAAATCATGTGGAATGCAGGTATACAAGCTCTCAACATCCAAAGTTAAAAATAGAAATTGCTCATCCCATGGAACCTCATGGATTCTTCTAAAAAAATCACTAGTATCCTTGATAAATGATGGTAAAGCTTTGACAAAAGGTTGGAGAAAATAATCAACATATTTAGACATATTCTCCAACATACTGCCTCTTGAAGAAACAATCGGTCTGTCTGGTGGGTTAATGGAATCTTTGTGCAATTTGGGCAACAAATATAATACCGGAAGCTTGGGGTGATTACATCTCAAAAACAAGTACTCCTCTTTTACAATGATTTCTTTAACAAACCAATCATGTAATGTCTCCAAATACTCTCTATTAGTCATAAGATATTTTTGTCTAGAAGTTTTTTCAGATTGCTTTATATCACCCAATTGTCTCAAACCTTCCTCAAGGTATTTAGCTAGTGGCCAAATCACTACATTACCACCTTTATCCAATCGTTTTATAACTATGTTGGCATTGTTTTTGAGCTCCATCAGAGCTTCTACTTGTTTTGTTTTCAGATTGCGATACCCAATTATTTTGTTTCTCTCTAATTTCTGAAATTCCTTAATGATACATTTTTCAAATACATCAATTGGTGCAAATATTACTTGGGGGCAAAATGTTGACCTAGGTCTAAATACATTAACTGCCCCACAGTCCAAATTAGTTTGTAATCCTTCCCTTTCCAGGCTGGTTATGGGATCATTCACCCAACTGCTGCCTTCAGTTAAGTGCCCAATAGTTTGAAACACTTCAATATCCACAATCTGAAGAGTAGATGGATCTGTCCTACCTGATCCTGTTTCCTGAACAGATTGTGCCTTAGTAGCAAACCAATATTTTAATTTTAAATTTTGTAATAAAATCAATTCTGCTTGATGTGTAATCCAAAAGTGCTGTAGGACAAAAAGAAAGGCCCAAAGATAGAACCTCTTCCTGTGTTTTAGATAGAGTAACGTTTAACAGGTTTACCACTGTTCCGTTCATGGGTTAAGGGCAGTTTGTCCCCTGGTGCGTATCCCCCATTAACTTTCGATGTCTCTTTGTCGTAGTCCACCTGTTTTTGCTTCTCCTCTTCCTCCTTTACCACAAACTCTGGAACCTTGCACGCCTCTGCCTCGTTAGGCCTTTATTCTCCCTTGTGCCAACAGGTTGAACTCTTTTAAAATTTGAGATTTTACTCCTTCTGCTTCAGATTGGTTTGACACGTCACTCTCACTATTCTCACTTTCTGTTGTGTCCCCTTGAGTTCTCTCATTGTTAACACCTGGTGGTACAGATGTTGCCTGCATACTGATTGAGCTTAATGCTGGTTGTTCCTGGCCCTTATTCTCCATATTACTTCTCAGATATTCATATTTTCGTGCAAAAGTCAGAATTTGCCCTCTCTCATAATCACATTCTTCTCTATAGAACTTTCGTTGCTGCTTAGCCATAATTTCACCTTCCAATTTGTCCAACTTAATTTGAATTCTATCAATTTCACCTTTAAATTCATCTGCACTGCTCTTCTCTTTCAATACCGCAGTGTATTTCTCTATTTCCGCTGCTGCTCCTTGAGACTGATTATTTTTCTGATTTTCACATACTCTATATAACTTATCTGAGAGCCTTCAAGACAATTGACTCTGTACCACTGATTTTAGAAATTCGTAATTTTTAACTTTTATTGATTTAGAACTCAATTATTGAGTGGGCCCATCACATATTTGTACTCTTTTAATCTGCTAATTGATGTCTGAGGAGGTGCCTTGACGAGCAATTCAATTTGAATGAAGTAGAATTTTGGGTGTTCAATTTTTGGGGTGTCTAAATTTTGGGGTAAGGTTTTGCTCCCACATTTACTTGTTTATTTGATTGTTTCTTTTTGACCACATTGACTCACGTTTGGTTGTTGTATGTCCAGCAACAACACAAGGAACAGTTGACTAGTTCATTTCAAACACGCCCTGAAAGTATTATACACCATTAGACACCAATAAACAGTTCCAAGATGCAACTGGATGTTCTCCATTGCTGTTCAGTAGATGTTGAACAATCGATATGTGTGCAATAGAAGCACTACACACCATTTGCAACTACCTGGTGGCATGTATATTATATGATGTATTCATTAGAGTTGGGCAAGCCTCTGTAAGCTCGAGCCAGGCTCAAGCCTGAAGAATGGGTCTGGCTCACCTTTGGGATCCATTGGAACTTAAGGAGCCGAGCTTTCATGTATCTTCCGCCTGCCACCTTCACACTACCCTCATGCAAAAAGAGGTGGAAAGAAACATTCCCATTCAGTGTAAAGAGGAGAAACAAATAGAAACCTATTTATTTGCTGATTTGTACAAAGTGAATCCAGAAAATCTGGATTAATTAGACCAGTGGTTCCTACCCTTTTGGCTTCCTGGACCCCCACTTTATCAGTACTGGAAACTGGGGGCCCCACTGAATCATTATTGGAATATAGAGACCCCCTCAGTGAGTCATTAATGAAAGCTGGAGACCTAATCTATTAATATTATTACTTTTTGTAAGCAGTCACGGATCCCCTAAAGAGGCTACGCGGACCTCCACGAGTCCGTGGACCAAAGGTTGGGAGCTGCTGAATTAAACCTTTCACTTTTAACCAAATTCTTTGATCTTATAGAAATATTTTATTTTACCAATCCTCCTTTTTCTTCACTATCACATATGAAAGCACCTTCAAATGAGTGAATTCAGAATACCAGTTGTACAAAAAACTATTATGTTTCATTTAAAAGACTGTAATATTGCTTCATTCATAAGTATATGTGCGCCACATACAGGGTTCACATGATAATTGTTTTGCCTCTTAGTTCACTAATCGCACTGTCGCCAGGGTAGAGGCAGGGGCAAGAATGCTTCTAAGTTCATGTTTAAAATCTATCACTTTTAATAAGTACAGCAGTGCTATAATGTCATATTATTAATGTCAAAGCTTCCACAAGCTAAAGGAATGCATTTGTTTGAATTCTGAAGAGACTTAATCATAGTTTACATGATGTTTATTGTATGATTTACATGCAATATTTCCAGAGCTCGGCCTATGCACGCGCTCTAAAAGCCAAGCTAGACCCTTGGCTAGGCCCCGGCCTACCTGTTAATTTGCTAGGTCATTCACCGCTAAAATTAATCAATTAGCGGCAAGTCTGTGTGATTTTTTTATTTTTTATGCAGGTGGTTGTTTTGCCATCTTGTAATGGAATCTCTTCATTCCCTAACAAAAAAGCTGAAGCACTTATTCAGGCTGTAGTCCTTCCTTGATGTTCAGAAATATCATGACTGTGCAAGTAGAAGAGAAGCACAGCCACAGATACATCTCCTCTATTTAGTTGGTTTTCCTCCTACAGTGGGCAACATGTCCATGCTACGTCATGGTTATTGTTTACCACCCACTTTTCTTCAGCTCCAAATACCTCCACAGGTAGAACTTTGACAATCATCCTTGATGGACATGCTGACAGCTAGCAATATATTCTAAATTAACTCCACGTAAATGTACTCAGTAGTCAAGATGTGGCTGCAACAATGATGCACACATTGGTAACACAGACTCCACTTTCTGGTGATTATAGCATCTCTCATGCATGCCTTCTCCTAATTTTGTCTTTCCACTGCCTTGTCATGTTGTGTACACAATATGATACTGTGGAACTTTTTGTGCATTTGCAATATTGTGCATTATTAACAATATTTTTAACAGTAACTCGCACTCAAATTCACACATATATACTCATATAACGATTTTGATATGATCTTTTAAAGTGTGTTTTCCTGGCTTATGCTAACTTGGCTTTGGCTAGGCCTTGATGTCATATTTTTCAAAATGGAAGTCTTGTTATGCCACATTCACTGTTTAACATTTCTACCTCATGTAGTCAAGAAAGTCATGTATGGTTATTTCCAAGTGTCACAGATCTTGAAGAAGACACTCTGGCCAGGATCTCCAATGTAACATTTCATCAAGTTACAGTAGTTCTGTGTTGTTTTGTAACTAGTCTGTTCTAACACAACCAGATGACATTAACTCAGAGGGGGCTGAATCAATATTTATGTAGTAGATTAGTGCTTAGGTGATAAGGCTATGACATTTATAAATCCAGTGATATAATTTGTTGCTATGTATTTCTTTGCTCACGCCATGGTAAATCTGCAGTTTTCCTATAAAACCCCCCACATTTGGGGATGAGCCAGATGACTTTCCCGTGCTACTAAGAATGCTGTCCACTTTTTGCTGATTTTGCTGCACATTTGGGACTTATTTTTTATTTTGCTTATTACTCTCCATTGCGCTCTTTCTGACAGCCTACATGGCTATAATTTTATGAATCTGCGTTTTACAATTTCTGTTTTGTACCTTTTAAACTTATGTAATAAATCTTTATACATCTTCTAATCCTACTCTAGAACTCACTCAATGAGTCAGTTGTTTCTGTATTTTTGATGTACCGAATTTGTACCTTGTCTCTGGGACACACTGTCTCATTAAATTGAGGTTTAACACCATCCCTGGTATACAAAGCCCTGGGTTGTGATTTGAAGGTGTTTTTAGAGGTCTAAGATTTTATGGGTGTGCCCACACATTTTTGGTTGCAGAGGATGGCTACAGGAATAAAGGGTGGTTATTTGTTGAGTTCTTGAGACCGCAGCACTGTTTCTGAGCAAAAGGATTGTGGATGTTAGTAGAGCTAAATGATTCCTAAGATTGAGAGTGTTTAGCGTGCTAGTGATGCATTGTGGGATGTGTAAGTGAGAGTAGGGTTTATGTTGAATGATAGACTGTTATGCTGCATTTGAGATTTTTGAGTATGTGCTATTGATTATTGGTTCAGCTGGTGGTAGGATTACTGTAATTGTGATTATTTGTCATAGGTTTGATTTGAATTGAAGAGGTTTATGATTTTATTATTTTTGATCAGGCCAGTATATTCGTCATAATACAAGATCTTGAGGTATTGTTGCTATTGTTGTGTAACTTGTCTGCATAGTAGTGTGATTTGCGAGGCACCACATTCACAAGAAGATATCTTCTTGACAACCAGTTTCTGTTCAGGTTTTGCGTTTTTAATTTAAGTTGGTTATCTGCTTCTCTGCGCATGTGATTGCTTACGCTAATCAGAGGTGGACTGCCACTAGACGGGACCCTACTTTAATGTGAATTGTGTTTGGCAAGTGCTGTGAAGGAACTAGTCCAGTTCATATTGACTGCAAGATTCTTATGCTGAATATGCTGAATTCCTTCTGTTCAGATTAAGCAGGCTTGATTTTCTTTTTATTTCTGTGCATTTGGTGACAGGAGAGAATTGTGTATTGTTTTCCTATTCACAAAGGAATCACACCGCAATTGGTTAGCTGACACAAAGAGTGACCCTGAGGTTGGTGAGATGTCACTACCAAGTTGTGCCGTCATTGGTTAATTGATGCTGTAATCACACTGTGATTGGATGACCTTTGGCAAAGCTGCACTAGGATTGGCTGTTGTTCGTTTACATGTTTTATAAGGATTTTAGATTATTTTGTTCGAGAATAATGGTTGCAGTGTTGAAAAAGCCTGAAGGTCTAATTGTACCTGCTTTGACAGAACAGAAAATTCCTTAAGGCGGCTTGCCTACATACGAAATGTTGACAAGTTTTAGGCTCTATATGTGTACATGGATTCAAGACTAACATGAGTTCACCGCTGGTAACAACGATCTGCAAGTTCCTTAGTGGGTGCCCTTAATATTAGAAAGCTAGGTTTACTGCTGTGACATAGATAAGGCAGGAAATGATGCACAAAGCGAGGATAATTAAAGTTCATTCAAACACAATGAAGGGGTGGTACTCTGTGTGCTAGTCAGCTCTCCAGCTGACAATCAGGAAACACCACTAAGGTTTAGAGCATAAAATGGAATATGGAACCATGCAGGGTTCCATTACAAACATAGAAAAAATAATACTACACATATTTCTTTCCACATTTAAGAAGATTACAAACCACTTGAGACATCTACTAAATAACTCCAGTATGGCAAATAAACAGAACACATTTTACAACAACCTTATGTTTCACTGTACCCAGAACATACTTGGTGAAGGAGAATGGAGCACACGTTTGGAGGAACCTTCTTCATGAGTACTCCATTATCATCCCTTCACCCTACTTTCAGCACTCCCAGCATCACCCTGATCTGCCACTCATTCACTGCATAATCACTCTTTTTTCCTCAACTATGATTCTCATAATTACCACTGCCTGCACTCATCTGCAGATATGTCATCATTATGCCACTCATATACCCCTGCTTTTCCACAAGCAATGGCTTTCTGGTATAGTGCTACCCATCATCTGTTCCATCACTGACCATCATCCAACTCTACCCAACTTCCTCTCACTGTTGTCATTATACAGTGCCTTGAACTTGGAAAAATCAGGGTTAGGACACCGAACATGGCAGCCGCACAGTAACTTTGCTCCATGCGGTCACTAATTATCCGACTCTAGTCATGTGCGGAATCAGTGGGAATTTGCTGCTGGTGGTGCAGGTAGAGACCCTCCCAGGGCTGCTGCACCGAGGGAGAGGGCCATTTCCTTGATCGGAAGCCACGGGCGCACAACTGAGAGGAGTGAGTTGGGAGGTGCTGGGAAGTTTGGTTGCTGCCTTGAGGATGCTGCAGCCGACATACTAAAGACCTTGTAGACGGGGTCAATCCTACAAGTGGACCTTCCCCCTGAGAGTGGCCTGTCCCCCTAATGCCAGGGGCTTGCCCTGCAGTCGAGGGAGGCCGGGGAGGAACCTCAACCCAAAGTGTACACGTTTTCCCTTGATCGAGTGCTGCTGCCACCGGGGGCCTATGTCGTGCAGATTGCAGTTGTTGCTGGTAGCAATACTGCGGTGACCGCCAAGGCCTACCAAGACGGATAGAGCTATGTGGTGCCGTTTGGAGGGGCCCCCCTCTCCCAGACCCTAACTAATGATTGCACCCCGACTCCTTCCGACTGGCCCCAGGGACTGTTGCGGACAACACAGTCCTGGACGAACAACGTGGGGGTGAACGTCCCGATGCAGACATGGTGGTTCCACAATGGATAGCCATTAGGTCCTGGAGTTGGAGAATGCTGGTAAGTGCGGGCCCCCCACTCGATGAACATATTGATACAAAATACTGGTCACTTGAGGTTAGGTTCCCACCAGGAGTTTAGGACTGTGGAGCTTGAAACCCTCTGGAGGCGGGAACCAGACCTTCGCATGCGCTGCTGCAGGGGGGAATACCCTCACTCCCCCATCATTATCCCCCCTGCTGCCTCCCACCTCCCCCTTTCCTTCTTTGTCATTGAGACAGTGAGATTGCCGCCGCTGTGGGCAATGCTTTTGAGATGCTCAGCATCTGTGATTGAGCCTTAGCTGCATTACTGTTCAACTACGTTTTGAGGAGAGCTCTGGTGGGCTGGCTGCTCATCTCACTCCACAGTCCAGACTGCATCGAAGGATCAGCAGGTCAGTGGACACTTGTATAACCCAGAGCCTTAACAGTGCTGTTTCTTCTTGTTCTTGCCATCATGGTTAAAGACAAGGCCCCTCCAGGTGCCAAGCAGAATAATCTAGACAAAAACGCACAGCCTGGAGAGTCAGCCTCTGCAGTGGGGACATGTGGACAGGAGGGCACAATTCCAGACAACACCATCCTCCTAGCAGCAGTTACTCAATCCAGGATATGCTTGATGACAAGATCGTAGCAGTTAGCATGGACATCAATCTGCTACATCAGGACCTCCGCAAGGCGGTTGGCCGGATCGTGGTGGCAGAGAGGAGGGTTTCTGGAGTAGAAGATTAAGTGACCAACCTGCTGCAGTCGATGACCACTCTCTCTGCTGTGATGAGAGCGCTGGCGGCAACAGTGGAAGTCACTGAGGGCAGGGCCCACTGAAACAACCTACGGTTTGTTTCCAGATGGCTTTGAGGGTCCCTTGATGGAATGTTTTCTGGATCAATGGCTTTGCTCCCTCATGTCTCTGGAGGCCTTGTCATCCTATTTTGTTATTAAGTAGGCCCACAGGGCACAGGTGCACCACCCTCCACTTGGGGCCTGGCCCGCCCGGTCTTCATATGGCTCCTCAATTATAATGACAGAGACGCTATTCAACATGACAGGCTTCAGGACAAGATCTCCTACCAACAACGGCACTGCTTCATGGCTGCAAAATAACGACTCTGTGAACTTAACATTCAATATATGTTGCTTTACCCAGCAAATCTAAAGGTCATCTACTGCTCACAGATTCTTATTTTTTTAGACCCCGGAGAAGGTCTTTCAATGGACAGATGAACGGGTATACTTGAAACCACATACTTCTCCGCACATGGACTCCAACTCCCCACGGACTGACCCCCGGAGCAAACCTACTGAAACCCCATTGAAGAAATGTAATAAGCCGTGCTCCTCATGGAAGAGCTCTGAACACGACGGGGAGACCCTGGTTAGGGAGACGCACCTTCAGAGGCTCGGGGGGAGCCCTCTTCACCTACTGCATAAACAGGACATCCATCTGACCAATGAGAGGAGCCTGTGGTGACCTCCTGATGCTGCTTTGATGATTAGGTACCACAGAACTGTGAGAATGACACCTTAGCTTCCCCAGTTTTATGACTATGTTAGGTTTGGGCTTGCCTGGTGGGGTCCCCGGTTGGGGCCCAGTCATGGCTAGCCACACAATAGATACTTCCTGATTCTTGGAGTATAGTGGTGGTGGTTGGATGGGGCTTAATATCAATTGTTGTTTTTTGTTGTTGCAAATATTATTTGTTATTCTGCTCACCTGCCACAAGCCCCTCCTTCTATTGCTGTGGCCTGTTGAACCTCCTTTCCTACCATGCCATGAGTGTCCCTAACACGTGGTGCACTGGCCCAAATACAGGTGGTATCCTGAAATGTCAACGGTTTACTAGATAAGGTCAAATGAAGTGCAGTCTTGAAATATGCTAAAAGGGTAGTCGCGGGTGTCCTCTTATTGCAGGAGACTCAACTTATGGGTAATAAAGTCCCTTGTCTTTCCCGCCTTGGGTTCACAGAGGTGTTTTGCTGTGGCTTCACAAGGGGATCTAGGTGTACCTGTATCCTAATTAGAAACCATGTCCCATTTCAGCACCTGAGACATGGGTTGGTCACCAGGGTAGGTATGTATGTGGCAGTGACTGGCATGCTATATGGGGAACCCTTCACATTCCTAAATATATATGCCCATCCCCCTTACCCAATCCTTTATAGAATTGGTCACTAGGATTTATGGAGAATTTCCTGGACTTACGGTGACTGGAGGCGATTGGAATGTGTTATAGACAACAAGGCCAATAGGTGACATCCACACGGCCCATCCCATAGTCAACATAAAACTCCTTTGCCTTCTTCTGTGGCAGCTGTGGGCTAGGTGGATGTTTTGAAAGCCCACCAGCCACACGGAGGGGGGATTATACCTTTTTCTCTACAGAACACAATTCCTTCTCTTGTTTAGACTACTTTCTAGTCCCACATATGTATCTGAACAGAACTGTGGTTTATTTCTGTTCAGGCACAAGGGCTTTTGGATAATTCCCCAGTGAGCATTCCCCTCCGTGTTGGTCATCAGGGTCCAGTCTTCCAATCACACCCTGGCATATGCAAGACACTGACTATAAAATCCATAGAGGAATATTTTACAGCTAACACTGGCTCAGTCGCATCAGAAGTGGTGCTGTGGTAGGCCCTGAAACCCACACTGCAGGAGGTAGACATTAGTTTCACCACAGGGCTGCGGTGACACCGGAGCGGGACTTGGTACACCTGGAAACCCAGATGAAAAATCTGGAGATACAGCGTTGCTTGGCAGATGGGCAAAAGGGATGTAGACAGGAGGGCCTTTTGCAACAACAATATCAGTAGACCCTCCTAGAGGAGGGTGGCTGCGTGGCAGGCTTTCCAAAGCGGCATCTATCAATGGGGTGATAAATCTAGCAAAATGCTACATAGGCTATGCCAGGGCCTCGACTCTCCACATCCCTCCTTCTTGTGCATAACTCCGCAGGTATGCTACTCACCGACCTCAGGACAGTGGCATGCAGCTTTGCTTCATACTTCCAAAATGTTTACGCTCAGTGGAGGCACTGTCTGGGAAGCCGGTATAGGATTTTGTGGCAGATATCCCTCTTAAAACCTTATCCTCCTAAGACCATGACACTTAAGATTGTGTTCTTACAGGAGAAGAACTGGTGTCAGCCCTAGAGGGTTACATCTGGGGAAGCCCCCCGAGCCAAACAGATTCCCTTATGAGTTTTATAAGGCATTCATGCCAAAGCTTCAGTAGCATATGTTGGGGGTGATCCAGGCTGCAGAGGATGCTGCTGCTATGCCTCCCGACTGGCATCATGCAGAGATTGTGGTGTTCCCTAAACCTGATCGGCCAATTGATGAGCATTCTTCTTACCACCCCATCTCCCTCTTAAATCTGGAGGTGAAGATCTTTGTGAAAGCTTTGGCAAACGGGCTGCTGCTCATCATTCTGGACTTGGTCCACCCAGAACAGGCTGGATTAATGCCTGATTGATCTACCCGACATAACATTAAACGTCTATACAAAGTTCTAGCTGTGGCTGACAAGCTGGAGGGGCCTGCTGCAGACCTTTTGGCCAACATTGACAAAGCTTTTGACTCCGTCAGTTGGGTCTATCTATTTGCACTCCTCTGTCGTCTCAATTGTGGCCCCAGATTCATCTCATACATCAGGCTATTATATACCGCTCTGACAGCAACAGTATGTGGGCTAGGATGAACTCAGGCCCCATTTTGATTAGATGGGGGATGCAGCAGGGATATCTGTTCTCTCCTCTAGTGTTTGCCCTAGTCAACGAACCCATAATGATGTGAGTAAGGATGGATGTTCAGGTCCATGGGTTTGAGTGGGAAGACAGTCCTTTGGATCAAATAGCACTATACACAGATGACGTCCTTCTTTTCCTGACTTCCCCAGCTGCCTCAAGGCTACTCATCTTACAGATCATGCGTGTTTTTGGTGAATCATCAGGTCTCTCTTTAAACATCTCTAAATCGTCTGTTCTCCCGCTGGGCCTATACCTACAGGACCTCTGCTGGGCGTCAGGACTACAATTGCTATCTGAGGTTATTCATCTCCTCTCATGCTGCATTGGCATGGGCACATAACTTAGACCCAGTTATATTGCGCCTTAAAGAAGACATACGCATATGGTCATTTCTCTCTCTCTCTCTCTCTGTTAGGAAGGTCTGCCATTTTCAAAATGGTATTGCTGCCTCGATTATTGTACAGTTACAGAATTTTCTATACGAGATCCATCAACAGTTGTTTCGCTCTGTAAATTCTATTCTGATTGGCTTCCTCTGGGTGGGCGGAGTTCCCAGTTTCACCCTGGGGAAGTGCATGCAATACACATACTGTGGGGGCACAGCTGCTGCAGATATTGAATCCTATTATTTGGGGCCACACCTTCTAGTCATCAATGACTGGTGGTATGGTGCACAAGAGGTCTGAGCGATGGGCAATGAGAGACACCTCAATCCTCTTTTACTTATATGGTGAGGGTCGGGTGAAGATCTTCAATCAGCAACTCGTTTTGTTTTTATCCAGTGGTGCCACTCCCTCCAACAGATGGGGTGGTAGAGAAGGTGAACACAATGAACACCTCTCTGGCATGGTCGCTGACTATCACAGGTGGGTACACTTGAGGTTTTTTGAAAACGGGACCTGATAAGCATCTCCACACTCGGCGACATCATGAGTGGGACAGTCCTCAAATCATTTCAGACCTTACAGGCCGACTACCAGCTTCAGCGTAGTCAGTTCCACCAATATTTGCAACTGTGCCACACACTTACCTCATACATTGCAGATATAATGGACCTTCCTGAATTTAATCAGTTGGAGGGTAAACTCCTCCTGGGCAATCTGGGTGACCTCAAGATTGCTTGAATTTACCGTAAGCTTGTCTCTAACTGCCCAGACATCTTTGAGGCCCCTCAACAGGCATGGGCGGCTGATGTGGGAATCTTAGAGTAGGAGGATTGGACGGAGGTTCTGGGCACACTCAACAGTGCGGTTATCACGGCCCGGCTGGTCCAGCTTAAATACCTGCACACGGTGTACTAGACCTGTGGAACATAGGTATTATTGGCTCCCCCACTGGTCTTAGGTGTTTGGTGAGGGAAGTCACATTTGTACACACAGGTTAGAGCTGTCCCACATTAGAACATTTTTGGAAAAGTGTAACATCATGTATGGGTGAGGTTCTGGGTTGGTCAATCACAATGAATCCGAAACATATTCATCTTCATGTCTCAGACATGCAAGGGGGAAATCGATGCAAACTGTCCTTGTTGTTTCTTGTCTTGACTCTGACAAAGTGGGATGTAGTGAGGGAGTGGAAGGCAGTGGCCCCCATCTCTTGCAGTGTGGGAGAGTTGCCCGGAATATTGTATGGTCCTACAGTCTGGGGGTGGATAAACCCAGGGGGTGCCCATAGAAACACAGAAAGGTATGGCAGGCATAGTCTGATGATATGGCTTGGTGTTGGCACCCATCGATCCTCTAGGACATAATTTGGACAATGGCACATACCAGGCTGAAGGATAAGGTGGACCATGGAAGTTATGACATGGGGAGGTGGCCTCAAGACTTTTCTTCTGTGATATGTTCTGTACTGTAACTATGAAAATGGGGGTGGGGCTCCACTGTGCTATGTAGGTGTATGCAGGTGTTTGTGTTACTCATAAGTACATTTGTTGTTATATGAGATGTTGGCTGGCAGGCTATATATCTGTGGAAAAATCAATAAAACCTGCTTAAAAAAAAATAACTTTGAAAAATCAGACACAGCTTTGCCTGGTTTGACCTTAAACCAGTTACTTGCATTCACCCATCTCATTTACCTGTTTCCCAATCTCAACCTCTCCTGAAGATTCCAAAATAGTTTTCATCCATATAGGAAGCATTGTCATGCCTGGCTCACTCCTTTTCATTATCAGAAACAGTGTTTGGCCAGTAGAACAAATCTCTGTTTCCTAAATGCCCTAACCATCGATGCAACTGCTAGTTCCACATTTATGGACTTTTTCATTGTTCCCTTTACTACCCTCTTGGCTTGCTCTACTATACTATTTGACTGAGGGTTATATAGATAATCTCTCACATGGTTCACCCCATAAGAATTCAAACAAATTGTTGTCCCGATAGTAGTGAGCTTTATTTGTCTGTCAATGCATTCTGGTAAGCCTTTACACCCAGAAACAGTCCTTAATGTTTTAATTACATCTAATGGTATGATCATTGTTAAGGCAGTCTATAGTTAGCTCCAAGATAATATAAATGTTAACCATCTCTTGCATGACAACTAGCCTGGATCCAGATCATGCTATAGTACTGAGGCTGCCTCCTTACAGATCATAGATGGTGTCCTCCTGAATAGAGATGAAGAGGACACCTGCCTCTTAATATTGCTGGGCCTCACAGCTGTCTTTGACACAGTCAACCATCCCACCCTCATACGCAACCTGGAGACTTGCCTGGGAATCACCAGCAATGCAAACACAACAAAGGAGGGCAATTTAGAGTCCAGAAGTTGTTAGCTCCCAACTTTATCAATATAGCACTCAAATAAACACCTGGCTCTAAAATGTTCGTAATGGGCCTCTGAGCCTTTATTAGCCACATTTCCCGCTACAAACAGAGAGTGAGATTTATATGCGTTCATTTTAATTGTACATGCTGCATTGACATCTAGTTAGACATGCTGCCCATTCTGCTGCCTGCCAGACACTCTTTTCTTCTCTTCATCCTTTCCCAATGTCCCTGTACCTCAGAGCCTTATCTTCTTACTTTTCACTCTCTCCTGTATCTTTGTTTACGATAGAGTACCCTGAGCCCCATGCCAGGTCCCCCGAGTTGAGGCACTACACCCGACAATTGTGGGGAAGCCTTCTTTGGGTTTGCTTTGCATGCACACCTATTCCCGATACATTATGCATATTCTGCAGCAGGTGATTATATTTTATCTTGGTGAGATATCTATTATCAATAAGGTTATTTATATTCTTCTCATTGTTTGCGTGACTGGTGGCACTACTCAACAGCTGCCTTCACTTTGGAATGGTACCGTAGCTGTTTATATTCCTTTACAGGTTGTCCAACAGTGGATCCTGCCTTTGAACTCGCCAGTAGACCACTGTATGGTTTTGTATGATTTCATTTAAGTTTGATCCCTTTTTTTGAAGCAGAAGCATTTCCCTTTTGGTCCTCATGAATGTCAAACACACCTGTTTTGAGGGCAATATGGCACAAACATGTTGACCTTCTTTGGTGACACATTGAAACAGGCTTAGTCCCTTGTTTTAATCCAGACTCTAGGGTATTGATTATATCTCAGTAGCACATCATAGGGTATTGATTATATCTCTGAAGCTCATCATACGGTATTGATTATATCCTTGTAGCTCATCATAGAGTATTGATTATATCTCTGAAAACTTCCACTGAGCTCCATCTGAGCAGAGGAGCAGAGAAGTTGTAGCACGCTCCGTGTCTAGCGATCACGGTTAGAAGAAGGTCCCAATGGTGGGCGAGGGAAATTATCCTCTCTTTAGTTAGGCTAATCTCACTTCTTGTAGTTGTTTTGGTTTTAGAATCAGGTGATTATTTGTGTGCTATATTCACCAGCAGTGACATTCAATGGTTCTTCTCCTACCTGTCCAACTGACACCAGTTTGCTCACTTGGGCATCTCCATGTCCAAAAAACTGCCTATCACCTGCAGAGTTCTCCATGGTTTCATACTCTTCCTGACACATTCAAAATCTACATAATGCCTCTGGTGCTCTACTCCTTGCAAGATTTACCAATATCCCAATGATAGACAACTCTTCTTGAATGTTCCTTCTGCTTCAGGTATTGTGTTGTTTTATGCTAATGGTGTGCTAATGTTATGTTATGTTATATTGGTTTGTATAGCATACTAATCACATGAGAGAGCATCCAGGCGCCTGGGCATGTGTGTAGTTTTGTGGTCCACAAGGTGCTTATACGAAGAGCCAACTCTTCAGCTTCTTGCAGAACTCAATAAGTGAGGAGAAGGCACATAGGATGTGGAAGCAGGAGGTGCACACTGCATTGACTTGAGTCATCATGTTGAGCTTCTCATTGAGGATGATCCCTAGATTTCTTGCATGATCTGTGGATGTGGCTGTTTGTCCTAGCTCTAAAGGCCACCAGGTGGAGTCCCATGGTGCTATCTTGTTGTCGAAGACCAGTACTTCCATCTTGTCAGAGTTGAGCTGTTGGCAATTGATTCACATTCAGTCTGCCACCATGGTCATACAGTTGGTGAAGTTCGTTCTGAGGGTGGTTATTTAGGCCCATATTTATACTTTTTTTAGTGCCGCATTTGGGTCATTTTTTTACACAAAAGCAGTGCAAACCTGCAAAATACAATTGTATTTTGTAAGTTTGCACCGTTTTTGCGTCAAAAAGCAGCGCAAATGCAGCGCTAAAAAAGTACAAATATGGGCCTTAGTCCGTCAGGGAGAGCATGATTTTGGTGTCATCAGCGTAGGATTATGTTGGCAAGTGGTGTCATGTATATGTTGTAAAAGGTGGGGCTAAGGGACGATTAATGTTGGACTCTGCATATCAATTTCTCAGTCTTTGATGTGAAGGGTGCCAGTCTGACCCTTTGGGTTCTTCCTGTGAGGAAAGAACAGATCCATTTGAGAGTGGATCCTTATATGCCAATCTCCAGTCTTCGAAGAGGTAGCTATGGGAGACAGTGTTGAACGCCGCAAACTTGGATGTCCAGTCCCTTCCTGAAGCTCAACCAAACCAAGACAAACTTTCTGTTATTTGCCAAGAGAAACTAGGAATAGGCATTACTAACCTGGCTCAATTACATCAACCTTGACTGCGAGTCACCAGGTTACTTGGATTCACCATAGACACCAAGCTCACCCTCAAGGAACACACCACGAGCAAACCAAAGACGGTCTGGTACGAACTCCCTTATCTATAGAAGGTGAAACAGTTTCTTCCAGAAAGTGACTCCAAAACTGCTGTTCAAGTCCTCATATTCTTGCATCTGGAAGGTGAAAACTCCACAGTACCTCCCCTTAAAGGCATACAAAATAGTGCAGCATGTTCCATCCAAGGCCTTAAGAAATATGATCATATCACCCCTTTCCTGATGGAATTCAGCTGACTCCCCTTGCTGGCCTGTACCATCATCAACATCACCCTGCTTATCTTACAGACACACTGCCCATCTCTGGTGGCTCTCAGCACACCCATAGCCAAGCTAGAGTCAGACTGCAGATTAAAGAGTGTAAAAAAAGAAGAAAAAACAAGGAAGCAGGCCTTTTCCATCTGTGTGTCCAGGATCTGGAATAACATTGCCGTATCCATGAGAATCCCCCAAACGCTGCTCCACTTTAGAAAGCGATGAAGACTTGCCTCTTTAAAGAACACATCACAATGCATTACTTGTCCATAACCAAGCTGCCTCTCCTACAACTCGATGTAATGCATGTCTTTGACTCCAAAGTACTCAACTGCCTTCTGACTCAGTGTGCGCTGTAGAAATACATTATACGTTCATACATACTACTTACGGTAACCTGTTTCATAAAAAAGTCCAACCCTTTCAAATGTATGTCCATAAATACAGCAGTGTATCTCAACCTCTGCAGCAAAGTAGGAAAAATGCCCAATTGAACCTAGGCACACTTTGTTCCAAGTGGTACCAGGGCCCATGTACCCCACCTACCTTCAACATTTTCGCCTAGTCTTTACACATACAACAGTTCTCAAATCTCTCTCAACCTAGTCATCTATGTGAGGTCACTAATCTTGATAGTAAAGTATTTTTTACAAATGTTTGCTTAAATGGCCGTCATGTACCACACCAATGTGTGTGCACTGTACTCCCAGATGGGAAATACCTATTGCCATGCATTACCACCCTGTCCTTACACAAAGTCACTTAAGTTTTCTTCTTGATATTAAAAGGTGTTAAAATACCAGTATTTGCTGTGTTTTCCATAATGACATCAAAAGCCTTATTTTGTGGGACTCCCAACTCAAATGACCTCCCCTTCCTCAGTAGACAATGCAACTCCTCACCTTTATCCAACAGCCTACCACCCCACAAACACATGCCACACACTATTCTATTAAACTCATGAAGGCTCTCAACTGATCTTTGTTTTCATGTACAACCACACCCCTAGTGACACTCACCAAGTCACTCCTTTGTCTCACCACAGCAGCAGAAATTGTGTATCCAAAATATTCTACTTCTCCAGCCCCAAAATTACATTTGCTACTGATCAACTTCATACCTGTGTTTGACAGTCTTTCTGACACTTGCTTCAAGACTGAATTATGATCTTCAGTGCGGTTACTAAAAATTAACAGATCATCCTGGAAGAACAGAAAACCGTCCATCCCCCACATAACCTCTGTCATTGCACTAGCTGCCAAGGCAACACCAAAGGGGAACTGAGTGAACTGGTAGAATCCCTCAGATGTGAAGAAAGTTGTTGGGGCTTTAGAATGTGGGGGAAGCGTGACCTGGTAGTAAGCACTTTTCAAGTCCAGTTTGGAGAAGTACCTCCTCCCTTCCAACAACAAGATCATCAAATTAATATTGACCAAAGGGAAGCTGTCCTTCACAGTATTTCTATTCAGACTTCGTAGAGTAAAACAGAACTAGATATCTGACTTCTTGAGGGGAAACCTATTCTGCCACTCTCACACAGGTTTTATCATCCCTCCTTCTTCATCTCCTTTGGCATTCCTTTGCCTTCCTCCCAATGGCTGTGAGAATTCTCGTTGCTCTGTGTCTCACTGGTAAAGTTCCCTTCTTCTAACAGTAAACTCAGTATTCACTGGATACCCCCAACCCTTTCCTTAATCATGGTCTTTTACACAAAACTCCCTTTCCTCACTGTCCAAACTTTTTTAGTGAAGCTACTTTGTTCCAGACTATCTCCCCATACATATGTTTGAAATGGCCTTTCCTTTCACTTCATCTGCACTCTTTAACAATGGCAAAAAATTACATGAATTCTGAGGATGTTAAATACTACCACACCTGTGACAACATTTGTGTGACAACATTTGGGACTGTTCTTTCCACACCCTATACTTAATTTACATGTTCTATTGCTTTTTACCTTTTTTTGTTTCTCCTTCCTGGTATTGCATTGATCATGTACATTTAATTGGTATGCTCCTCCACTGCTGTGACTTTGGCATTCTTCTTGATCTCTAAATGATGCAACTCCCTCGTGTAATATTCAGACTCCTCACAACGTTAGCTATTGCAATAGTATCCTTCACTGATGGGTTACTTGCAACCCGTAGTCCTTCCTGTATTGTTTTGCTTGCACATTGAACAATTCACTGATAATCAATTAATTTGCCTAAAGCAAACTGCCTGAGTCTACAAACCCATCCACAGATTAATTCGATCTTTGAGAGTAAAACATCTGGCTTGTCATAGCAACGTTTACTGTTTTAGCAAATCTTGTCTTGATCTCATCTTCCCATCTTTGTAGACATCTGGTGCTTGATTCACAAAAGTAAACTTACACTGTCATCCAAGTTTACAATTGTTTGCTATTCACAAAGGGATTTATGAGTAGTATCTTTACGAGTGTAGAGTCTCCACACATAGGACTTTTTATGTGCGGAGGCTCCGCGCTTGTAAAGATACTACTCCTAAATCCCTTTGTGAATAGGAAACAATTGTGTACTTACACGAGAGTGTAAGTTTACCTTTGTGAATCAGGCCCCTAGTACAGTGGCAGCCGGCAGCTTTAGGAGGGAGGGGGGCGGGCGGGATACACACACACACACACACACAAACACACAGTCATTCTTTAACACACAGACACGCGCACACATCCATTACCAACACTCATACCATTCAAACATGCACTCACGCACCAAACATTCATTTTAAAAGATCGCACACACTCATTATTTCACACGCACACGCATGCACGCACATCCATTAACAACATTCATAACACTCAAACATGCACACGCGCACCAAACATTCAATTTAAAACATCACACACACACACATACACACACACACTTACCTTCAGCCTCCAGTGAGGGAAGGCAGCAGTCCCAGCCTCGTCACAGAGTGGGATGTGGTCAGTGAGACTGCTGACCCCACCCTACTCTGTGACGAAGTGTCACTGATTGACACTCGCCCTGGGCATTTCAGGGCTTAAACCTGAAGCGCCCAGGGAGAGTGTCAATTGGTGACGCTTTCCTCGTCACCCAGGGGAGGGCCTCGAGGCACCGTTTTCTGAGCAGAGGAGGTCACGCCCATAAGAGCTGTGACCTTCTCAGCCCAGCAAAGTTCAGCTCAGGAAGCCAGGAGCTTGCGCAAATCGCACATGTCTGCTCCTGGCTGCCTGAGCTGAACATGGAGAGTGTCTGTCAGGCTGACCTTTGTTCAGCCTGACAGACACTCTTCATGAGGGGCAAAAGGTGGGGGGGTGTGGCCCCTCCGGCCTAAAGGACAGGCCACCACTGCCCTAGTATCACAAAACATTGGGCATCCTCCACCTGTTGTAGGCATGTTGGCCTTCTTTCCTCTAGGCAGTAATGAACAACACTGTCTTCATGCTGGCCGAGAAACACAAGCGATGCCTCAATTTAGTTTTTGAAGATTTTAATCCATTCTTAATCCATTCTTCTCATACAATTGACAGGTAATCGGAATTTTGCGAAAAATGGAGCTGCAATTATAACTTTTGATTTTTCTATTGCAGCCCTGGATGTAATATGTGAAGTAGATGAGGGTGGCCCATGTACAATTAGTCGTTTGTATATGTTGTTAAAAGGATTGCTGTAAGGATTTTGCTAAACAATGTAAAAGTACAGGAATCGTTTGATACCTTTCCAGATAGTGATGGTGCAATGGCTGCTTTGCTCCACACAGAGGAGATGAAGGTGAAGTGTGGCTCAGCGCCGTTCTGAATGCTGTCAATATGTGGCGCGCACAGGGAAGCTGGTTTCCCCTCCCTGGTCAGACCGTACTGAGTTCTCCAGGTGTTTGTGAGTAGTGGTACAATTATAAACGGCCTTTGCTATGGATGAAGATCAATGGTGACATCTACAATTGACAGAGTTGAGGTCTGGGGTCAAAAGGGAGCGCCCACACCAGGGTAATCAGAGAGTGGGACTTTGGCATTTGTAAGCATTGCATGCAGACGAATATACTTCGCACTGGACCAGTTAATTGAGACCCAAAGGAATTCTCTTGAGGTGCACAAAACTAGCAATAATTAAGCGACTAACCTTAGTTTGTTTGATACACTGAACTTTCTACTTTACCATTGTGAGACTCAGGTCCTCATTACGACCCTGGCGGTTTGTAACCGCCAGGGCCGCGGCACGCGGGAGCACCGCCGACAGGCCGGCGGTGCCCCGCGGGGCATTCTGACCGCGGCGGCTTAGCCGTGGTCAGAGAAGGGAAACCGGCGGTCTCCCGCCGGTTTCCCGCCGGTTTCCCGCTGCCCCCAAGGAATCCTCCAAGCCGGCGCAGCTTGCTGCGCCGGCTTGGGGATTCCGACTCCCCCTCCCGCCATCCAGTTCCTGGCGGTTCTCCCGCCGGGAACCGGATGGCGGGAGGGGGAGTCGCGGGGCCCCTGGGGGCCCCTGCAGTGCCCATGCCAACGGCATGGGCACTGCAGGGGCCCCCGTAAGAGGGCCCCAAAATGTATTTCACTGTCTGCCTTGCAGACAGTGAAATACGCGACGGGTGCAGTAGCACCCGTCGCACCTTCCCACTCCGCCGGCTCGATTACGAGCCGGCATCCTCGTGGGAAGGGAGTTTTTACCCTGGGCTGGCGGGCGGTCTTTTGGAGACCGCCCGCCAGCCCAGGGAAAAACTCATAATACCCTCCGCGGTCTTCTGACCGCGGAGCGGTATTATGGAGGGCGGAATCCTGGCGGGCGGCCTCCGCCGCCCGCCAGGGTCGTAATGAGGGCCTCAGTCCTTTCATCACCTGGGTTGTAAGTTGCCTGACTGGTGACAAGACACTTGTCGCCAAATTGATGTGATGTGGATAGGGCTGGAAATGGTTCACAAATCAAGTATAATTAAAGTTTATTCAAGCACAGCCCATAAGTGGGACTCTGGCTACCAGTCAGCTCTCCAACTGTTAAACAGGAACTACTGCTGAGGGTTAGAACATAACTGGGGATGTGGAACCTCATAGGATTCCACTACAAACATGGAAAAGAGAATACTACAGCTACCGTGAGCCCTGGGAAGAGAAAAGCAGCTCCCGACCTCCTACACCCCAAGATGTTCTGATAATCCTAAGGATTACCTTAATTTATATATGCAAGCATCCCTCACAAAAGGGCCATCCCAGGCAGCCCTTTGCAGACACCACACAGATGCATGCCCGTCCCAAAACTGTCTGGTGAATGTTGTTTAACAGCACACCCATGTGGCCAACGAGAGACTCTCACCCTGCATCAGAGCAAATAGAGGAAAGAATTGCAAAGGCTGACCATTATATTACTCCATCCAGTGCTTTAGATGCGCAGGTACTGCCTGGTACAGAGTACCTGCACTTCTTTCATGTGAAAAGGAGAGTACCTGCACTTCTGCAATGCATTTAATAGAAGAGTACCTGCACTCCTCAGGAGCAAGCAGGTACTCTAAAGAGTGAGTACCTGCAGTTCTATATTTCCATTTAAAACACTGACTCTGTCTATAATTCTGAGTTCACAAGGCACTAAAACGGCTGACTGCATTTGAAGATATGCTTGTTCAGCGCTAATGTTGGTAGATGTAATGCAGCGAGCACAGGGACAAAAGAGAAATAATGAGATTATAAAACAACACACCTGAAATATGCCCATTAATTATCATCTTCCTACAACAGACAGCACCTCTGGCCACCTTCTGTTACAGTTCCAGACGCTCTTTAATCAAGGTTTAGCAAAGTGCAGCAAAGAAAAGGGAGGCCCATTGATTAAAATGAGTGCACCATTTTAATGCCTGCTCTGAGCAGGCATTAAAAATAAAGGAAAAAATGGCGCAGTGAAATGTAAATTTCGCGGTGCCATTTTTTCGGTCATCTCTACGTTGGAACCCAACCCTTGCATACATCTTGCCTAACGCAGGCATAATGTGGCACCATGGGTTGCAAAGTGGCACTATGCAAGCATTGCCTCACTTTGTTAATATGGGGGCATATTTATACTCTGTTTGCGCTGAATTACGCTAATTCAGCGCAAACTTAACTCCATATTTATATTTTGGTGCTAGACATGCCTAGTGCCAAAATATTGGAGTTAAAGTCATTTTTTGCCTGCAGAAAACTACCTTGTGTCAATGAGATGCAAGGTAGGCGTTCCTGGGCAAAAAATGGTGATATGGCCTTAGTGCCTTATTTATCCCCCTGTGCTAAAATCAAGCACAGGAGAGGGCAGGCGTTAGGGGACCAGTGGGCCTTTTTCCATGGTCAGAGACCATGGAAAGAGCCCACAGGTGCCCTTCCCTAGCCCCAGGGACACACCCACCCACACCAGAGGGACAGCGGATGAAGGGGGACCCCATCCAAGGTAAATATAGGTAAGTATTGTTTTTTTAATTTTCTGTAGTGCCATAGGGGGGCCTAACTTGGACCCCCTGCATGGCCATTGGGGTGGTGGGCATGACTCCTGTCTTTACTAAGACAGGAGTCATCTCCATGGGGTTTTAACAGCAGAAAATGACTCTAGTCTGGTTAGAGGAATTTTTATGCCTGTGCCCATATTAGCATCATCCTTTGATGCTAAACACCCTGTTCCCCCATGCGTCCCACACCTGGCTAGCATCCTTTTTTATGACGCTAGCCGGGCCTTACCGCCAGCTACCGTCATACCATAAATATGACTCCCAGACGGTATACTTTTTGACGCTAAACTGCGCTAGCGCAGTTTAGCGTAAAAAAAAATACGTCAGGGCCATGGTGCAGGGGAAAAGCCACCTTAGCGCCACCTTAGCTTTAAAAAACATTATGCCATGGCAGTTCAAGGTGGCGCTAGGGGCTTGTAAATATGCCCCTAAAAGGTTTAAAATAACCTGTTCTTTTAAGGAACATAGACTACTTAAAAATATATAATTGTGTTTGGATATGCAAACACATGGAGGGATAGTTTGCAGCCCATTACAGGCCACCATCTCTGTAGACCATTGAAGTGGGTCACAAATTGTGTAACTAATGTTAATTAATCAGGCCATTTTGTGACCCCGTTGGAATGGTGATTTTGTGAATCAGACTAATAGTACATAGGTCATTTTGCAAAATCAGGCACTGGTTTCAAAAAGTTAGTGTGCACTTTGTGACCACTTTTCTGTGACCAGTATCTTAGCATAACTGACCCTTAATCAAGTGTAAACATCTTGTATAGCTCCTTCAAGCTTCTCTCTATCAGTCCCCTCCTTTTTTACTTGAAAAGATTTATCTATTTCACTCTTCTACTCCCAATGATCTTGTACGGGTCTCTTACTGAAAGTGCTCAGTTTCAGGAGACATTGACTTAGGAGCATTGTGCAATTTTGGTTTTGCCCCCAGCTTCTGAAATGCTCTGTCCCTGTGCATCTACTCACTTCACAACCAGCTGCCATTCACATATTTGGCAGTTAGGTTAGAGCCTCGTCATATTTTTTGGTGCTGCCAAGTAGACATTGGGTGAATGCTGCTTGTTACAAGTTTCAATGCAATAACGTACTAGAATGCCATTACAAGAGGCCTGCCTTCTGGACATATTTCTTAGGCCTTCGTTATGAATTGGCCAGACTTAGGTGCAGAGGTACCCTGGTGGCTTAATTAAAATTACCAGCCGGTATCGCTGCACGATTATAAAAATCTTCCCATCGAATCAGGATTACCTGCTTGGACCCGGAATTACCTAGCGCTTTACCAGGCAGCTTTTTCACAATTTCTGGATAAAAATGCTGACATTTCAGGAGGAAAAGGTCGGTGGGCGTGCCAGTGTGGGGTAAAAAGATGGAGTGGGGGAAGGCAGGGGTCCAGGGTACACCCATGCCTGTCCGGGGAGAAGAATGACTGTTTTCTCCAGACAGCAGAAGGGAGTGTGTGGGAGAAGGACAAAGCTGCAGTGTGCAGCCCCTGCAGCATTATCGGGTCTGGAGTTTTTAGACCCGGTAATTCCAGGTACAGACGGACTTGTAATTGTGAGTGGGATATTTAAAGTATTGGTGAATACAGTTCCCTAACTCAAAAGGAGAACCATTTTCTCACATATCTTATCTGACCACCTGAGGCCGCATATTGTCCCTTCAGAGTAACTAGAGACACCCTCTCGCACTTTCTGTCCACACATCTGAACTAAATCCAGCACTAGGAGTTCTCTTACAGGACATAGCAGTGAGGTGGTTCCTTGGACTGATTAAATCTCCCTTCATACGGAATGGCAAGGGTCCTCACTCTCTTTTGCTCAAAGATGTCATGGAACCCCTTCTCTCAGTTACTTTTTGTTTACTCTGGAAAGACTACTTTTTCTTTTGACTCGTAATCCGACATCACCCTACTGTGGGACCAGATCCACTCGTTTTATGATCTGCATCATGGAACCTTCTGGTTCCACGGATAAACAAGTTCACTTAGATGTCTGGTATCAGGGAATATGATATCTAAAAAAATGCTAATGTAAACCTGCAAAATAATGAATACAACTTTGCTTCCTTGCATTTACCAGCTTTTCAGACCTGAGTCCTTACTCATACCATTAAGTCACCATAAAGCCATTTATGCCCACACCTCCCATGTCTGATTGGACTGTTAGGTGCTAAACCTGAATTTCGTCATGTATATTTCACGGGTTAATCCAAACGTCATAATCAGTCATTCTTTGATGAAAGTCTCTGACGCTCGGAATGGTGTCAGTTCCTTCCACAGTTACCCTTCCCATTACCACCACTGCCTGTACTGCTGCACATGGTGCAATTGAGATCAAATACATGAAGCCTGTATGAAACTGGATTAATATTTAGGGTGGGTGACTACCCACCTCAAAGAACAATCACAACCCTCATCTGAATGAACCCAAAAAAGTGACTAAATTAACCTAAGCTTCACCCCATAATAGTTATTGCACAGAGCTGACAGGTTTAACTTAGGGCAATGTGTAAGTTATTTATGCAGCACAAAACAGCAATAAAGCAGAAATGCAACAAAAACAAAATCCCAAACAGACTTAGAAAAATAGAGTATGATTTAATAAATAGAATTACACCAAAATAACAAAAATCCAATAACTCCAATAAGGGGAACCAGAGATATGAATGTTGACATTTTCACGGAGGAATAGCATCAAGAAGCAGAAAGTGCCAATGATAGTCAAGGGCTGTGGTAGTCTGGGACCTAGGCACAATTTCGCAGTTTGCGCCATGCAAACGGCCTCACGCGATGCTCATTCCCAAATTGCGAGTCGGTACCGTTTTGCAATTTGGTAATGCGACTCGCAAATAGGAAGGGGTGTTCCCTTACTATTTGCGACTCGCATCGCAATTCAGAGTTGCTTTGTGACAGCGAATGCGGTTGCAAAACAACTCGCAGTTATCACCAGTGTCACACTGGTGGTAACTCATTCGCAAAAGGGAAGGGGACCTCTTCCCCTTTGTGATTGTCGACAAAAATATTTTTTCAGAGCAGGCAGTGGTCCTATGGACCACTGCCTACTTTGAAAAAAACAAAAACAAATGGTTTCGGTATTTTTTTCATTTTGCAACTCGTTTTCCTTTAAGGAAAACGGGCTGCAAAATAAATCAAAAAAATTGCTTTATTTAAAAAGCAGTCACAGACATGGAGGTCTGCTGACTACAGCAGGCCACCATCCCTGTGAGTGCAGGGACTCGCTATGGGGTCGCAAAATGCGACCCACCTCATGAATATTGATGAGGTGGGTCTTTGCGACCCCATAGCGAGTCGCAGAATGTGTCTGAGACACCATTCTGCATCCGATTTTGTGACTTGCAAATTGCGAGTCGCTCAGACTCGCAATTTGCAAGTCGCAAAATCGGATTTTGCTACATCTGGCCCTAAAGTCCCTAATCAGGTACACAACAATCCATTAGCAAATAAAGCTGCCGTACTAGAACAGTAAAGATTTCCTTCTGCTGAGAGCACCTCCTAAAAAAGAGCATATACTAATGCAATTGGTGGGGAATCCAACTGTTGTAGAAACACCAGGGACACTCCTGCAGATTCAATCCCCTTTCTTCAAATAATCAGGATTAGAAAGTGTATTGAGAGGTCATTGAAGAATTTACAGAAGAAAATAAAACGCAAGAGCTTTCTAACCTGGGCAAAAAAGTACCGTAGTAGGATCGAATTGGCCAAAAGAAAACCCCAAATTCCACCCAGCCTGAATCTAGTGAGCAGACACCTGTCCCAGGAGTTATCCACCCACTCAAGATAAGGCTTCTGCATTTTCTCTGACAGACCGCTTTTCAAGCTTGTGACGCTCTTTCAGTGATCTTGACCTGTCCACTAAGGCCGTTTTAGCCCACAATCAATCAGACGTCTGTATAGAGGCTGGACTGGGGAAAAGGGACGGACTGCCCAACATAGTAAATTTGGTTGAAATATACCCCAGCCACTGGATTTTCATACCTTTATCACACCCCAGTCAATCAGAGGTGATTTCCTTGTTTAACGAAGCATGAGATTTGGCCCAGATGGAGTACCAGAGGAGCAGAGAGGGAAGCTTAATGGCATCCTCTGCATACTCAATCCCAAGTTCCTGATGAACAATGAAAGTGGAGCACGCAAACAGGACTCCCAAAAGTCTCCTCAAAACCCTGTTATGTTCCACCTGGAGAGCACTAGAATTAACATACCCCCAAATCCCAGCACCATAGGTAAGGACAGGGAGACATTTCCTCTTCTACACTTCCAAAAGAGGGGCCACAGGTTTCTTGCCGATGTTTTTGGCCAAGTTAAAGACACAGTCTGCAGCACTGGCAAATCTATTCCTCATTCTAGTTATGCATGGCCCCCAGCTTGACCGGGCGTCCATTACCACCCTCAGATGTGAAAACTCAGTAACCTGGGCAATGGATGATCTCTCAGTGCAATACCCCACAACCTGTTGTTCTTCTGATTACAAACCATGATACAAGTTTACGCTTGTTTGGTAGCTAGGCCTAAGGAACCCATAAAGGATATGAATTCCTGAAATAAAATGTGAAGACTATTGGTAGTTCTGGATAATAAAACTGCATCATCTTCATATAATAAAACCAGGATTTTGTTCCTACTTGTCATAGGGACATCCGAAACAACACCAGAAGGGGCTGCACCTAAACCATTTATATACAAAAGAAACAAAATGGGGGCCAAAAAGGAGCCCTGGTGCCCAAAACCCAGCTTGAGGCTGTCAGTCCTCTCACCAAGTAGGCCACATCTCATGGAGGCCGACAGATCAAAATGAAGGGCTCTCAGAAATAGTATTAAATCAGTGTCCACCCCCAAATCTGAAAGGATCACCCACAATTTAGACCTGACAATACTATCAAAAGCTCAGTAAAGATCCATAAAGGCCAGGCAGACTGAGCCCTGCCTAGCAATCGTATATTTGCTAACCTGAAGATATGCGTTTAGGCATTGCTCCATCATGTCAAGCCCCTCCCAGAACCCCTACTGCACTTCCGACAACATGTCAGTCACCTTCAGCCAAGAAAGGAGGTTTTCCAGGATAACTGGTCTGGCTAATTTAACTGTAGAATCTAACAACAATAATGGACGATAACACACCGTAGTGACAGATCACCATTTTTAGAAATAGGAACCATACCTGCAGCACGCCAAGATGGTGGAAGGGCTACTTTGCAAATCACATAAAAGCAATTACACGTAAGGGGGGCCCAGAAATCTTAGGCCAATTATACAAGTGCATTGGGACTCCTTTAGGGCCAGGGCCTTTGTTTGATGGACTCCTCAGGATTGCCTCCAGAACCTCTTCATAGGTGAAAATAATAGCTAAGAGAAAAACCACCTTCTCCTCAGCATAACACTGATCATCCCTCAAGCTGTAAACTGCCTTAAAGTGGTCAACCCAGGCCTCCTTATGGATGGACAAGATTAATGTGTTACACTTGGCCTGTATGGGCCTGGCCTCATTTACCTCGCGCCAGAAAGAGCCCTGATATCCTTCAACCCATAAGCTATAATCAGGTTATCCCAAGACTTTTGCAATTCCTTGGTCCTATTCCAGAGGGCTAACTTCTATTGAATTCTACATCTTTTGATTTTATTTATGTCCCAAGGGGACTCCTTAAGGGCCTCATGAAGTATTTTCAAAGCAAGCCTACAGGGCCAGTCAAATTACCCAGTTTCCACCCAGCCTAATTTGCAAGGCTTCATAAGCAGCTTATTAATTTCCACGATCAGCTGAACAAAAGAGCTAGCTCGCTCACTATAAGCATTAGTTAAGGTAAGGCAATTAGATACCAGTGAAGAATGTAAAGAACACAGACTGGAGAAAAGAGTGTTCAAATTTGTGTTTCTCCAAACTCTTCCCCCCTTCGGTATACGAAAATATAAACAAAGGGGGTTATGATCACAGTAGATGAACTATCAGGGCCCTGGTTGAAAAAACATAATCAATAACAGAGGAGCAATTGCCTCTCTTAAAAGTGGCATTGGCAGGGTAATTTAGATCACAGACCTCAATGGCATTCACCATACCTAGAGACTTGATTAACAACAACAGGACGTGACCCCTCCTATGTCGGTGCAGGTAACGAGGCTCAAGCCCAATGTCAACTCCCAAGCTAGGGTCCTCTTGCCCCTGCATCAACCCCAATCTGGCATTAAAGTCGCCTCCTAGGATGACTTCATACTTCTTACGCAAATAGACAGGTTTAATCTCCAAGCCCTCAATAAAATCATGGACTAAATTAACATTTGTTGAACAGTCATATTAAAAAACAAAAAATTACAAAAGTGAATAAAAACAATGTTGAAATTGTCAGGCCACCTAATAAGGAGTGCTTGGAATAAAGAGCAACTAGAAGGGATCACATTAACTTTGCAGACCAGAGTAGTTTTAATCCAAGATGAAACCCCACCCTAGCTCGCGCGGATGAGGCGTGGACTGCGGGGACATGGTAAGGGTAATACCCATCTGGGTACAAAACATCGGTCACCCATGTTTCCTGAAAAAATATTATATCATAACCACAGACAAACTTGATCCGTCCTCACAGACCATTTGGTTAGCAAGCCATGCAGTGTTCCAAAAAAAGAACTTTAACAACTTGAGCACATGACACAGACAGGCAATTTGTAGTTTACCATAAACTAGGCCGGAGAGATTCAGGAGAATTAAACTCAGGGAGTCCCTCATTTACAGATTGTAAACCAAATGAGGGTCATGGTCAAGTAAAGGCTCAGTATACCCAAATTCCTTGAAGACTGCCAAAGCCGTGGGTGCCAGAAGACCGTCAGTGCCGGCGGTCTTCCACCCACCAAATTACAAGTACTGCTGGTTTCTGCAACACTTTGGGCGGAAATCCAGCAGTAGTCGTGCTGGCGGGCAGAGGCACTGGGGTGGTTCTACCAACAGACCCTCCCGGCCATCAGGACTCCGCCCGCCGTATTAAGTGCAATAATATGGCGTGGCAGTGTCCTGATGGCGGGATACTGCCGGCGGTGGAAGTGCCCCTTCCTGTTCCCTGCCGGACGACCTCCTCCCCGGACCAGGTAAGTTGATCGTCTGACAGGGGAGGGATCTGGGAGGGTGTTGTGCATAGTGTGTTTGTGTGTGAGTGTGTGTTGTCTGGGTGTGTGCATGAACTTGTGAATGCGTGGTTGTATGCATGTCTGAATGTAAAAGTGAGTGCGTTTATGCATGTAAGTGTGTATGCATGTGTGTATGCGAGTATGAGTGTTGTGGTGGATGCATGTTTGTCTGCGAGTGTGTATGCATGTTTGTATGGGTGTGAGTATGCTGTTTTGTATGGGTGTGAGTATGCATGTTTGGATGGGTGTGAGTATGTGTGGTTGAATGCACATATGAGTGCTGAGGTGAATGCGAGTATGGATGCGTGTGAATGAATGCATGTATGTAAGTGTAGGTTAATGAATGTATGCGTGGTGTGTGTGGGTGTCTGTGTGCGTGTGCATGTATGCGGGGAGGATGGGGGAGGGAGGAGTTGCTGTACCCAGGAGGTTGGGAGGAGAGGATCGCTCTTCTTGGTGGGGGTGATTGTGCTTGCGGGGGGGTCGTCTACCGGTGACAGGGAATTTCTTCCCTGTACATTTCCCGGTAGCATTTCCACCAGGGTTTTCGTGGTGGTGCTACCGCTGTGGAAACCCTGGTGGAAAGGTGGGTCATAATACCGCCGGTGGTCTTCTGTGGACCGCTGGGTCGGAGATGCTCATCTCCAGCCCAGCTGCTCCAACCGCCCTGGCGGTATGAGACAGAGATGTGGCGGGTTGGCCTCTGCCATAATGTGGCAGTCTTCACCGCAAGCCTGTTGGTGGTGAAACCGCCACCTTTACCCTGGTGGCCAGAAGATCGCCAGGGTCATAATGAGGCCCTCTATGTTAAAAATGTAAGCTATGTATTTAGGAAAAAAAAGGGAAGATCCTAATAAGACACATTTTTCTGACTTTAATTTTACACACATACTAGAAATGTCACTAGAAATCCATGATTCTTAATGGATAACATATGAATACACCCAGTGCCTACAGTTTGTGCTTTAAAATATTGTCACCACATTTCAGTGGAGTTGATCACATTATTTTTCATTTTTTTCTCACCTCCCTTCTGAATATCGCTACCCTAGAACAGAAGTTTTACGGTGTCTGTTTATACCGATGTACTTAGAATAGATTTTTCTGTGCACGATGTTCTGGATTGATAGAATCATCAAATTTATCCAAATAGTGTGTTTCAAATGCTGTAAAAATGAAGGACCGGATCAAGCTTAAATCTCCACCATGAGTGGTTCTATATATAATTTTTTTAGGAACTTTATCAAACTTTCAACAAAAGAATAAAAAAAGAAAAAACATTAACGAAACATAAGCAATATGTGCTGTCACCAACAGTGGACAGTACAAGCATAAACATAAACTACAGTAAAAACTGTTGCACAACAATGAATATGTGAGGTATCTCCGGGCAAGACACTTCCCATCAGAGAGGGGACAGGGAACATGGACAAATACTTTCTTCATAACTGACATTGTACACCCAACACATCCACATCTCCCCCATCTCCCTCTAACTTCAATCCAGTTCTACCCCATCTCAGCCTGCCAGATCCGCAATAGCTACCAAATATCAGGGAGGGTGCATTCACCTGACCCACAGAACTATCCTTCACAAAGGTCAGAGAGGGCGTACATATTTTTTTAATGCTCTTCATAGCGTAGGTCTCCCACACCTTAGCCCACCAAAGTTGCATAGTAGGGATTTTCGGGCCCTTCCAACAAAAGGTAATCACCATGTATGCCACCACCAACCATGAGTAATCAATTTGCTGGAAAGGAGGTTGAGTGGGTAAGGACCCTCTTCATCTGGGGTTCCTAAGAGTGCCTGAAGAGGATGAGGGGGTGAGCGTGATCTGCAGGATGTCAGAAATTTGGCAGAACGCACACTTACAGTCAGCCACAATGACCAGTGACCAGTGCAGTAACAATTTGTAAGCGCTCTCCTTGTATTGAACACACATGTAGGACTTAGCTGCCCTCTGCCAAATTGCACTCCAATCTCCCTCGTCAATCTCAATATTCAGACCCGTCGCCCACTGTACAATCTAACCTGTCTTGGTCACATCTAAAGGACTTTCTGTAAAAATGCAAAATCGCTTTCCTTGTGTCCCCGCCACTCAGAATCTCTTCCAACAAGTATGTCTCCCATGTACCTCACTGGAGGGTGACTATCTGGCGAGCCCAATGAAGCATCTGTGTATTTCTATATAATTGGTAAGGTGTAACGAAATGTCGGTCGTGCACTGGTCTCTAGTCTTAGGTATTCCATCAATATATAAATCCTGAAGAATAAAGTCATCCCCTCTATCCCACTTATGAAACCTCCCATCAAACAATCCAGGGAGGATCTCTGGGTTCACAAGAACCGGGGTATGTGGACACTGGTGCAGCTTGAACTGATGAGTACAAGCCGCTTGTCCCCAGTGGTGGAGGGTGAACAAGGTTGAGGACAAACGTGTGCCAACAAAGGAAAAGCTATGGAGCAGCAACCACTGCAGGTGTTTAAGGGGTAGTTGGCACACCCACTGCTTCAGTCGGACCCAGGGTTTAACAGGAGCAGAGATCCAGTCCAATGCTGGGACAAGTTAGGCAGCCATAATATATTGGGCAATATGTGGAACCCCAAACCCGCCTTCTCATGAAGAACGATATAAAACTGCCTTAGCCTCGCTGGGAGATTTGTTGCTCCTTTGGATCATCGAAACAACCGTCTTTGGTATCTGAAATGGGAGAACCCTAACTACCTAACAAAGACATGGGAGGAAATACATTTTAAGGCAGATGACGATACCCATCCAGGACATCTCAAGCCGGCCCAAACTATAAAAGTAATTGAACAGGACGTCCAAAAGCGGTGGAATGTTAAAAAGAGAAACATCTGAAGGAAACCTCGGAATGGACAATCCCAAGTAATGAAAGTCAGTGGAGCTCCAAGTAGAACCCCTGAACTCAACCGGCTGTTGCAAAGACGATGATGTGGGACCAACCCTCATGCCGACTGATTTTTTTTGTGGTTAATTTGGAATCCAGAAACCATTCTAAACTCACTCAGCATGGTTTTGAGTCCTTCCAGAGAAGCAGTAGGATTGGTCAGAAAACAAAGCATATTGTCTGAAAATATTGTTATCTTCAATTGCGTGCCACTCACAGAGAGTCCCTTTAAGTTAGGTTTCGCCTGAATCTTCTGAATTAGAGGTTCAAGACTAAGGGCAAATAATGCCAGAGGTAGTGGACATCCCTGATAGGTGCCCCTTGACAGTGTAATTGGGTCGGATAAAATGTCTTGTGTCTTAATCATCGTAGAAGGTGACACAAAATTGGCCAAGAGATAAGACTTCTATCAAGTGGCCAAGTGCGCCATGGACAGGACTTTAGTCAAAAAGGGCTAGTTCACTTTACGCTTTCTCTGTGTTTTGTTGCACATAGCTTATTTGAAAGCATTATTCGCAAGTCAGATGGTATCTACCATTTGTCAGTCTTGTATGAAACCACTTTGAAGTGGGAATTGGAGAACAGGCCAGATCCTGGCCAATTGATTCACCAAAATCTTAGGACTTAATGGTAGACCTCACTTCCCCCTCTGTAATGAGGGTGTCCAACTCTTCTCTAACCTCATCGGTAATATCCGGAAAGTGGAGAGGTGCCAAATAATCATTGTGTTGAACTGGATCCAAAGGTTCCCTCTGGTATAGTTCCCTGTAAAAAGAAACACAGGCATCACAGACGTCTGCATCGGAGAACAATTAGGAGCCATCCTCAGTTGTGATACCTTTAAAGTAGATCTGCACCCAGGCTCGCCTAATCCTGTATTCCAACAGCTTATCAGCCTTGTTCCCTTTCTCATAGCACACTTGTTTAGTCTCCAATAGCTTATAGGCTACGGCAGCACACTTGTTTAGTCTCCAATAGCTTATAGGCTACGGCTTTGTTCAGCAGGGCTTCCAATTCCCTCCTCGGCTTTTGTAGTTTCCTATAAACAAGACTTGAGGTTGTTTGTTTATGTTGCATTTCCAACTTGAGGATAGCATCCTATAGTTCTGTTTGATGGAGTTTACGAAAATGGTCAGTCAAGTTCTCAGTAAAGGAGCATTCAAGCACTTCTTTGATTCTAGAATGGAAAACCCCATCATGGAAAGTAAGTTCATTCGTTTTCTATGGTTGATATGAGCGCGGTCGTGGAGAAGCAGTTGAAAGCAATATCATGACCGGAACATGAGCTGGTAGAACTCGAGAACTCTCTCTCTGTGAATAAATGAAACCACATCATCTGCACTGGGTAACACATCACGATTAAACCATGTGGTAGGCCAGACAAGACAATGTCAGTACAAAGGTCTCCTCAATGGTGTATCTACTCTCCGTATGAGTCAAGGCTCAATATTTTCAGGGGGGTTAGAACGAGTACTTTGTAAATGAGTAAGTGTGTCACACATGCCAGTATACCTGTATGATGACAAAAGTGTCAGGAGCAATAAGGGGAAGAAGTCTTTTGAAAGGCCATCTGTGCCATGCAATGTCAGTGTAGGCTGCAGACATGGGTAAGTGTCAATACTGGATAAAAATGTGACATCAACAGTACAAAACACGCATATGTCTCAGCCATACTGACATTCCACGTACAGACATAAACGTAGATTTACAGCCGCATTGACAGATGCAACCAATGTGATTGCGCACCTGTTCTGTGGTGTAAGCTGCCCAAATCAAAAGCATATGAATACATCTATATGAAATTCACAAAGTCTAACATGATGCTGGCAAACATGGCATGCATCAGTCATCAACATAGAATTAAACTCAACCTGGACAAGGCACCACAGTGTACTCAGTATACCAATCTTAACATTCATGTTACATAGTAATGATGATGTAATCATGGCTTGCGGGTACACAATCCCTTATAGGTTACAGTAAAACATATACATGTGAAGACCAATGTATTGTGTTCAGGTCTGTGGCAGACAGATATTTGTTACAACATCAGGACGTCCTACATTCCCCACATCGCAATACCTATGTGTCACTCCCAGGGCAACATGTCAAATTGTCTGATGAAAAGCAACAGCTGAAGGCTGACAATAAATTGTACAACTATCCATGGAACATGTTTGGAATACACCACATCTACCCATCAAACTAAATAAGTGAACAATTCAAAGGCTCTGTCATTGTTAGGTAGTCCAGCAGAAACAACAGTGGTTCCACAGGGACATATGTATGTGGGAGTGTGAAACAGGTTGGAGCTGGCACAGGCTACCTATGGATGACCCGAAGAGCAAAAATAAAATAAACATACTGTCACTTTACACATGCAATGAGTACACATAACCTACAGTGGCAATGAACCTCTCAAAAGACCTATCACAGTAAGCTACTGGCCAAATATCATGGTCTGCATGTGGAAGTGTCTAAAGCAGTGGGCTCCAAACTTTTTAATGCCACGCCCCCAGTTGAAAAATAAAAATCATTGCCCCCCCTCAGAATTTTTCACAATTGTTTTATAAAGATGACAATGTTTAAATATGTCTAGACCTATTTAAACATTGCAGTTAAGTACTGTTACCTTTAAACAATGTAATAACATGCTTCTACTTAAAACAAAGGTGTGTTATCTGCATAATGCTTCTGTTGGCCAGTGTCTGACCTCCCCCGGGATCACTTGAGGCCCCACTAGGGGGGACCGCTCCCGAGGTCTAAAGTATCAGGGCGTGTACATCTTTTGCTATGACACAGAGAACTGAAAGAGACACGTGGAATCATGTGGCAAATGTATATGTAAAAAATATTGTCAATTACTGGTAGCAATGTTTATGAGTCATTCAGTACACATAATAGATGTACAGGAATGTGGGTGTAACAATCACCATAATCATTGACTGAGATTAGTTTTTTCTAATTTCATCTGACCATGGATATGGGCTGTAGCCATGGGTCATGACACCAATTGGACATCCACCGCAGAGGCTGAAGACAGTACAACCAGGCACTGGGCAAGACAAGGGGCATTATCGAGACAATGTTAGGTGTGCTGAAGCCCTGCTTCTAATGCTTGGACATGTCAGAGGGGAGATTGCTATATTTCCCCTCTATGGTGTGCAAAATAATACATACATGCTGCATCCTACACAGCATATATGTACGGACAAAAGTACTGTGGGACGTGGCCCATGAGGAGCAGGAAGCAATGGAGGAGGATGAGGTTGAGGACGAGGACAGAAGAGAGAAAGAACACACAACGGCTGGTGGGCGGCGAAACACCAACATTGTACAGATTTTATTTTCCTAAATGTTCTTTTACTGGACAGACTAAACCTCAGATATGGACTGATTTCTGTAAAATGTAAATAAATGTACATACACAATTTTTGTGTTTGCAATTTTATGACACAGCCGCTGTAAACATCAAAACACTCAGGTGGTCATTTTGACTTTGGTGGTAAAAACTGCCTACCGCCGCGGTGACGGCTGCCAAAACACCACCACCGTGGCCACCATGGGGGCGGACGGTGGTAAGGTGACGCTGCCCCTTCCCTGCTGGAAGACCTCCTTGCGCAAGGTAAGTCGGGCTTCCGACGGGGGAGGGGGATGGGAAGGTGGGGGTTGTTGTGTGTGTGTGTCTGAGTGTGCGCATGAATTTGTGAGTGAGTGTGTGAATGCGTCTGTGTTTGTTGGGTTGTTTGCGTGATTGTATGCGTGTGAGTGAATGCATGTAAGAGTGTTGAAGTGAGTGCATGTCTGCATGTCAGTGTGATTGTGTGTAAGAATGTGTGCAAACATGTCTGGAAGTGTGCGTGTATGAATGCGTAAATGCCAGTGTGAGTGATTGGGTGTATGCGTGGTGCATGTCTACTGGTGTGTGTGTGTGTATGGGGAGGTGAGTGAGAGGATCGGAGGGGGTGGGGGTGTGTGTTTAGATCGGGGTGGGGGATGTATTTGAATTTAGGGGTGGGGGTTAGTGTGTGTATGGGGGTGGGGAAGGCTTTGGATGGAGGAGGTTTGGGGGGCATCTGGTGTGCGTTGGGGGTTGGGGAGCCACCTACCGGTGACAGGGAAGGAATTCCCTGTCACCGGTAGGGCCTACCGCCATGGTTTCCGTGGCATTGCTAACGCCATGAAAACCATGATGGTAGGCAGGCTCATAATGCCAACAGTGGTACTGTACTGGCCGCTGGGCTGGAGATTGACATCTCCGGCCCGGCGGCTGATACCACCATGGCGGTATGAATGGAGAAGTGGCGGTTTGGCTGCAGCCAACCTGCCATTCTCATAATGTGGCGGTATGTACCACCAGCCTGTTGGCGGTAGTACCACCACATTAACACTCACCGCCGGGGTCATAATGACCCCCTCAATCTCCTCAACTTGAACTAGGCCTCAACAGGTAACAATCATGTTGTCAGAGCCCTTGAGCTACCTGGCGCCATAGCATTCGATGGGATCCAGTGCACTGCAGTAAAGGGACAGGCATGCCACATATCCACATCCAGATTTGTCATTCCTGTCCTCATGCACTTGAGCAGTGCAGTGCTGCATAGCTAGCAAACAAATTGCACATGGTCAGATTGAGAGTTTTAAAAATGAATTTACCTTTGCATGGCAACATTTTTGTACCCCTGACCTGAGTGTACAACCGCATTGTTTGAAGGCATGCCACATATTCACATCCTTGTCATTCCTGTCCTTATGCACTTGAGCAGTGCAGTGCTGCATAGCTAGCAATCTTGCTGTAATCTGCAGCAGCAAAGTGTGCATCAAATGCGAGTGTTGGAACACATACCACCATGTCCATACCTGAAACAATCAACTCAATGTAGTGTGTCTCACCTATGTGGTAGCATGCACAATGGCCATAGCACTTTGCCAGAACATTATGAAATTGTAGCTATGTAATGCTAACATCAGAACATCTGAAGAATACTGTGATGTCAAGAGTTTCTCTTTGCTCAAATGTCAGAGAGAGATGTCTGTGCATACACAGTAACAAATTGCACCTAGGTCAGATTGAGAGTTTTTAAAATGAATTTACCTTTGAATGGCAACATTTGTGTACTCCTGACCTAAGTGTACAACTGCATCATTGAGAGGATTACAAATCTGGGACAATCCCAAAGGGAAAATGTAAGTAGAGTGTGTGCCATTACATATGACTGTGTTTAGGATTGCAGTACCCTTGGACCAGTAGACACATACAACGTTCTGCACTCATAGTACATGTACTGCTACTAACGTTGACAGGAGTAAGACACAGATCATATGTGTATGTCTACATCAGGTTATTTGAATAGCACCAGTTAATATGTCTATTTGATCATGTCAGACAGCATGATGCTTAAACGGTGGATGGCCTATTCCAAAGATCTGTTGGTGTGTGACACACTCTCCCTTGACCAACATCATGTTTGCCGAAACATGTGTGCATGAGAATACCATGTGCAGAACATGTGTGCCTGTGGAAAACATATGCATAATAAAGTGTGCAGTGTGTAACAGTATGCACATGCTGAGATTGTGTGGGCTGCTACAGTGTGTTCAGCTTCAAAGCCTCTACCACAGGCTGAATGGAGTGTAGTTCCAAACACTGTAGGTGTCTGACTCTATGAGCTGCAGCTCATACTGTTTGTTTCTCTCTAACATATGTGAAACACAATATAGTCTACATATTGCCCTGTACGTTTATGAGAATTGAATATTAGGTGTGGCCACACAGTGCTGCACAGATAGTCTCCCCCTGACAAGGCTATGTTAGCTGGCAAATTGCTAAAGGTGGTACTGTAACTTACAATACACTATAAAGTCTTGCATATTGCCCTCTGTCAGGCCTGCCTTGGCTGCATAGAGCAAATGCAGGTACACTTGCACCATGAGGCAAGGAGTCAACTGTTACATGCAGGAACGTGGGTGACTGTGATGATGCATATTTCAGTCAACCAATATATGCTGTGTGCCATCATGCTCCATCAGTGTGTGCTGCTGTACATAGGACTCAGAAAAATGTAAAGTAACAAGAAGTTGTCAAGGTATAACTCCATGTAATGTCACTCCTGGCAAAGAATTGCATACTGATGCAATTGCAAGTTTGCCTGGTGTTGTCTCTTGGCAATACCATAGATTTCCATGAGATGTGAATGGCTACCCACATGTAAAGGAACCTCTCTCAGGTGCACAGTAAAGTTATATATCAAATTGCTATACGTTGTGTTACTCTGGATCAATCACACTTGTTAGAGCTACTCATGCAAGACTTGTCATGCTCAAACAATAGGCAAATAAATATGCTACACACATATACCAAGGAGCATTGTGCATGCACAACACATAATCTACCAGACACCTAGGGTAGACCTCAGATGAGGACTACATTATATGGCAGGAATCCAGACAGATGGTCTGAATATAGATATTGTGGATAATAGGGTATACAATAATGTTGACCATAGGCATAGCAATGCTCTATTTATGAAATAAATCTGCATACTCTGCAGCTAACTACGTTCATCCAAGCATATTACAAATTTCCTAAATGCTCAAAATATTTCAAACATCTACATTTTAAAATATTTATGTATCATCAAATACATCTTTTATCCTTTCAAATTTTAACACTAACCACGTTAACATTCACACATTAGCACACTATGGCCACTAATAAATCATAAGATCTGAAATTCAACCTCTCTGGTAAAAAAAGAGGACCAAGGAACATGAGCCCAAGGTGTTTTCTCCTGTATTCCATACTTACCTACAGTGTATCTCAGACAATACAACTTGCGTGGGTCAGAACTCATGCATAGCATCATTTATGCCTCACATTGTCCCCGATGCAGGGTTCGTAAGTTGCGCATCAGTTCCAATGCACTGAAAATGTATTGTGGTTAATGGGATGTGCATTAATCACGCAATGGCATGATAAATGCATCAGTAACAACAACGCATTTGTACAAAATGGGCAGGATATATACAGAAAGTGACATATTAGGTGTGGCAGCCTACAAAGCTAGAAAGTGTGAAGTTACTTTCACTCTATGTTTCTCTCTGCTAGTCTGTGCTTGGTGTTAGAGGTGTCTGGAGAGTGTGTCAGTGATTAAAGTGCATTCTGGTCTTGTTAGGTGTTTATTTTTCTCAGTCTCTCATATATTTTGAACGTTGTCATTATCTTTTGTAATAATAGTCTTGGTATTGTTAGGAGTTCGTTTTTTGGGGTTTTATTGCTGGGTTAGTTAGGTTTGGTTGCAGTGTTATTTTTGAGGGGTGGTGTTGTTGGGAGGTTGTTCACTATGGCAGGTAGGGGGAGGCATTTTAGTGAGACAGAGTTGGGGCTTTTGGCTTGGTTCATACTCCATTACCTCTCAAGGATGCTAGCAGCTGGTAGCAGAGTGAGTCAGGGCTTGCCTGCAAAGGAAAAGATAGACAGGTGAGAATGAGTGTGCAGGCATCATCATCAGATCTTCTGTATGGTCCATACTACAGTCCAAATAAAGCATAGATGTTCAGATATGATCGTCATGGAAGCTGATGGGATTGACTACCTTGGAATGCAGATCAGTAAACCAGTTGGTATGCATGTCTGTTTTATATGACTTCTATGATGTACCATTATCAATAATGCCCAACCTAACCATAGAATGCTCCTCATTTGTGTGTAGTGTAATATGGCAACATCCTCAATGTGTACAATGAGGAATATTTATAATGAGATGATGTAAAATAATGGACTTAGTGAGGATCAGAGTGCCTATATCTTAAAACGTCAAACAATCACCGATTATGTTGTAACATTCAAATAACCTGCCTTAAGTGCCAAATCTGTAGTTAGTAGGTTGTAGTTATAGCAGAAAACCCCTACATTACAGCTATTTCCTCATTAAAGCGACAAAAATGTCCTGGGGATGGCAAGATGTTTGCCAAACACACAGGCCTAGATTCACGGGGATTTGGCAAAGGGCAGCGCAGCAAGTCATCTTGCTGGCCTGCCCTACACCAAAGTGAAAGGGCAGGAATGCACCGTATTTATGCAATATGGTGCATTCCTGTCCTTTCACTCTGCGCTGGCACTGTTTCGGCAGCCTAGCACCAACACAGGCACTCTTGCACCATGGTGCAAGGGATCCTTAGTAGTTGGCTGGATTGTTTTTGCACAGGAAGGGGCACCTTCCTGCACAGAAACAATCCAGAGAGGCGTTTTCCTCTTTCTATGTGTGCTACAAAATGCAGCACATATGGAAAGAGGAAACAACGAGGGGAAATAAAAATATTTCTCCTTGTTATGAGTCACCTCTGGAAGCAAAAGATTTTACTGCATCTCCAGGTTTACAGGCTCTCGTAAATCTGGGGATGTCTCAAAATCCATGGGTGTTGTGTGGGAAAACCGACTCCAGCACCCCTGGAATGCCTCCCTGGTGCAGAGTAAGGCAACACAGCTATTTGTGCTGCCGTGCCTTACTCAGTATCTATGAGACCATTCAAAGCCATGCAAAGTGGCTTTGTGTGGCCTCGTAGATATGGATGAGAGTTTTGCACTGCCACAGCATTGCAAAAAGTAAGGCAATGGCAGAGTAAGCCTCTGATAAAAATATTCCCCATAATGTTGAAGGCTGAGCTGCATATTCCTTTTGTTAATGCTTGTATGTGTACCCCTCAATGTGTGCTGCATTGTGCTGCACATGTATACAGATTGCAGTCTCATGAATATGTACATGTGCAGATCTGTGTATTCTTCCGTCCAAACTAACAACATTTAACATACTGAGAAGCCATGCAGCCTTTGTAAACTTTGGAACGTACAATAGTTCACTACTAGTCAGCACACAATACAACAGTACCAGTACACACCTATATGTCTTCTTTGTCAATATCTAAGGTGTAGGTCTGTCCCTTTCCATCACAACAACACTTAGATAATCCTAGGATCAAATAAGTCATCCCTGTTTCATTGTACACAGGAGTCAGAATTTATGCTGGTCAGCATTTCTACAAAGATCACATTCTTGAGTCATGGCTCAGACATGAAATGATGTGTACATCAAAACTTCTGCATCCACCCAGGTCCAGGCTTCAAGTAGCCTAGATGAGTTAGATAACCTGTGAATATATAGACATGTGTAGGAGCTGCTGTGTTCTTCTGATATCCTGGGATAACATAGTTATTCGATTGTAAAAGTAAACATTTGTGAAAGCAATTGTTACAATGCAATGTCCTTATACATGTCTCGTAGGTGGACATCTTCCTTTCAGGGGTGAGGTCGTACCCCAATGCCACCATGTATGTACCATTTTGATGAATGTGCATGATCTTTGTGATATATAATATTATGATATGTGCTGGGATGTAACACTCAGCTACCAACACTTATCTTGCAGTCTGTGAATCAGAACCTAACCTGCCCACAGGTGCTTTAGTGATGATACCTGAGTAAAACCTCAGATACTGTAATGAGTATGTAAGCAGGCCCACAGGACCTAAACATCTCTACAGTATTCAGATAGTGGCACATTTCTAGTCATGTTGCTTGGTGCACATTGCTCTTCATGTGGCACAAAGTCTGCATGTGTTACACAGAAACACATGAAATAGTGCTCTGATCCTGGCAAGCCAATAGAGAGAATTACCCTCCAGACAACAGATAGACCCTTGCCAGCCTTTTCAGGTATGGGGTCGTGGCCCTCTTATACCAGGATAGGCAGAACTGTTACCACCACTATGCTATGCTCTCAGATCTTAGATATGGGGCTTATGTAGGAATCATTTAGGTTTTTAGGATCATACAAAGATGGTGGGGTTGTTATCTTCTTTACCCTAATTGTAATGATGGTCAATGTTTTATGTTTCATCTGCTGTATTATTGCAGCACATGCTTTCTGTAATCGGATGCAATTGCATCAGTAAATGCATTGACATTTATCTTACAACTTTTATTCTGCTGTGGCATGTGTGAGTTTTGGTAACTGAGCGAAAGGGTATGATCTGTTAACCACGACTTCCCTGAGAAATCAGAGCATCATGTTCAGGTTGCCACAATTCACCTTTACTTCCTAACTTTGGGTGAGGCACTGTGGGCTAGCAAGGAATCAGGCCAATAGCATCCAGATGGTGTGGGACTGACTCAGTCAGTGGTGCTGCTGCCATAAAACATGCAGTCTTGTTACTATAACAGGAACCCGTATAACATGGCGCTACCAAAGTCTGGTCCGGTACAAATTTAACGGATCTCCTGAGTACCTCTCTGTAGCATGCCTAAAGTACCCTAAGTACCTTATACGGAGACATCTGTAGTATTAGGGAAAAACCCTCCTCAGCTAAATAGGTAGTACCTATCTTAGCGTGTAGATTGTTCAAGCTGGAACCTTAAAAAAATCCCTATTTAGTGTTTCTACCTCTGAATTTACTCTTCAAGTATGGCACAACCACAACCAGTGGTAATTGCAGTAAAAATGAGACAACCTCTCACACAACATTTATTAGCTCATGGGCTTCCTATTTGGGGGGAGATATTACGTTCATGGTAGAGGCACACAATGTGTACAGAACACACGTCTTCTCTATTCATGGGTAACCTTTCCTGCTGTAGATGCAATTCAAAACACTTTCATAGATATAGAGTAGCCAACCCACCTGCACAATACAAAAATTATGCAGACTTAGAAATTCCACAATCATACCAAGAACACCATGATTGGTTTCAAGGCACCCTTCCACATGTTATTAAAAATGGCAGGTTATGTCCCTTAAGTAATGATGGACCTTTATGTCCAGAACTGGCTATATATACACCACATACGAACATACAAAATTTACAGGCAGCAGACCTGCGTCTAATATATAATAATTTAGTTAGCATATGTACACAGCTACTACAATTCATGTTGCAGACTTTAAATACTACCCCAGCGAGGGCTCCTCCAGCTGTACCACCATTGACTGTACCCGGGATAAACCCAGCAACGGTTCATTCAATAATGGGTAAAATTCCCACTAAACGTGCTGAAATTCTGTTTTGGATAGCACAAAAGAAATCAGCTGGAAGCAGTGTTTCCCCAAGATAAACATAGAATTCTCACAATGTGCTTGCCGTTTGGGGTGGTTCCCTCCATAGACGACTGTGCCACTTGGGGCATAGTGTTTGCTGCTATTTATACTACCACACATGGTACTCCAACACTTGTGAATCTTCTGGAAGTGTTACAAAATACAACATAAACACAATGCAGCCTCAGCCCTAGATTTGGAAATTAAACTGATGGGTAATTTTGCCACAGTCTCCTCAATCATAATAAGTAATATTAAAGGGTAAGCAGCAGCATTGGCAGTACGCTAGGGGCTCCGGGAGGTTCCGCCAATAGATCAGAAACGCAAGCTGCCAAAACATATCGCCAAGATTTATACTAGTGGAAGTCGGTATAGCCTGGGAGCGAGACCTAGTAAGCCACAGCTTTAAGGTAATTCTGGTAAGGATAATACCAAGCAAGTACAAGAGGGTTCTAAAAAGCGCTGAGATAAACAGATAAATAATAAAGATAAAGTAAAATAAACAGGAGAAGCTCCACATTTGAAGACCTCTGAGTAAAGATACAATCTTAGCTATTGTGGCAAATTTTAACCTCCTGACAGATATCAGTGTACTGATACACGCCTTTCTTGTTTCTTCCGGGACTCATCCCATAAGCAGAGTGAGAGAGGAGGGTGGTCAGAGCACCAAAATAAGTACCTGAAACCAAAAAAGGACTCACAGTGCTCCTCTGACATCACAATAAAAAAGGAAGGAAAACTTCCATGCAGAAAACCCAATTTAAATAGAATAAGGGTGTGGCACTTTTAGCTAAATATGCCACACATACTGAGAACATTACTGAATAACAAGACATGGGCAGTAACTCTGCTAGACAGCGTGGTAAAGGTCATGATAGTTCAGCAGAATCTTCAAGAGCTTCTGGTGGTGACAGCAACTAACGACTACCTTGAAGTCGAAAGAGTAGATAGGTGCGTCCCTCTGCCCGACACGGCTTACAAATTAAGAATTCAAATTGAAGGGGACATTAAACTCACCAGTAAAAGTACTCTTCTGAGGAAGATTAACACTAAATTATGATATTCTTCTGGCAGAAAAATATTGCCCACCAACATTTGTCCAAACGCTCCCACAAGGGAAGATGTCATTTTGCCTTCTTTTTCAGTCTTTGTTCCAGATCCAGTCAAAGAAGCACATGCCGCAGATTGGGCTCTGGTGCAGACTCCAGCGCTGTACTGCAACCATGTGCTTTGAGATAAAGATTCTCCCTATCATGATTTACCAATATGGTCCAATCTGCAAATACAACCTCAATACCTAACAAACATGAGACCAAAGCCCCAGTGAAGGAAATTCTCTCACAACATGAGTACCAGGGAGTAATTGAACCCTGTGTATCTCCTCTGAATACCCTTTGTTTTACATTGCTAAGCCAGACCATTCATGTGGAATAGGTTTAGATTACAGACATCTAGACAATCACACATGCAAATTCACCATTCAAACTTCACACAGTACAGCACTTATGAACAACACAGTGCGCTAAAAATACAAAACAACCTTAGATATTTCCAGTGTTTTTTTTTGCCAAAATCTAGCGCCTGGAAGACAGGATCTAAGCCCCTTCCTAGTGCTAGGCTCATAGCACAGATTTTGTCAACTTCCCCAAGGGTATAAGAATAGCCCAGGACTGTTCTCAGCCTGTGTGACATCAATATCGCATGATGTTGATCCTAAGGCATTGTCCTAAGTAGATGACATCTATCTGACGGTTGATCACCTCAACACACACACCGAGCTAAGGTAGATTGCTTTGTTTTGGTTTGCCGGACACAGCTATAAATTCAATTCAATTTCAAGAAAACTAAAATTGCCTTTCTCCGTGTATTATTCCTCAGATATAAGCTTTCAAATGAGGAGAAAAGTCTGGCACCACAGTTCAAGTCTGGCACCACAGTTTCTAGAGAAATTAGTGTAATCACAACCACCAAACAACATTAGGAAACTGCAATCTTTGCTTGGTTTCTTTAGGTTTGGCAGAACATACATTCCAGAATATGCACAATACATCAAACCACTTTATGACTTAATTTGTCCTGATTTCTCAAGCAAACACTAGACACCACAACTTACACAAATTCTCAGATCACTACAGACTGACATGCTTGAAGCAAAACATTTACATGGTTTTGGTAATCCAGCTCATTCCGGGTGCCATCAGATTCACATATGTCACACTGAATGAAGGTGACACAGTACCCATAGCCTACATATCACACCTATACTCTAATGTGGAAATGCGTTTTGCACCAACAGAAAAAACACTGACTGCAGTTCAGATAGCAGTCATCGAGGATAGACCACTAGCCGAGGGAAAATGAATCATTGTTGTGACCCCAATACTGGCACTTGAGGCTGTTACCAAAGCTAGCATCCCTGACACAAAAGCACTACATCTTTATTGGATACAGTGAACTACCTCCTTGATTGGCACTGATGTTGACTATGTTTTTGACCCAAAACTACAGACCCAAGAATTTCTCAAATATGAACTTGAATACCCCATGCTCACCAATGTCATGCCTCTTCACCAGTACAGAATCATCATTTACACGAATGGTTGAGCTCAACCAGCTGTAGGTACCAAACAACAGTACTCCGCAGCTTGCGCAGACATTTGTTGAGCGATGAGGGATGGTGAATTCCACCCTCATCAGACCTACATACAGACATTTGGGGATTGCACAGCTTGAAGAGCTTAAAGCTTTGATTTGGCACTGGAACATACAGATTTAGAAGTACCAGCACTTATTGTGTGTGATTTCTATTATTGAGTCCAGTCCTTTAATGATCAGTCACAATACTGTTGCCTTAATGGGTTCAGAGATTCAAAAGTAAGCACAATAAAATACAGATTCTTGTGGGGGAAAGTGGCAGGTCCCAGAGACAAGCTGCTATGGGCTCCTGTTATACACACATTTGAGCCACTAACGTGTTACAATACATGTTGTGGGAAATTCATTGGCTGATGAAATGGCCAAATCTACAGTTGCTATGACTTCTGTTGTTACGATAACTCGTTCTCACAAGAGGGTGGATGATGACACCTTGGCTGCTGTAAATGCCTTGGCTGATGGCTAGACTTTACCAAGACCATACCCTACCAAATATTCCTACCATTTAAGTGGCCAAAATATTGGTTTTGTGACAATACCAGGGGTGGGTGATCAGATTTTCCCCATCCTAGACTGTAGAGCAGAACTGATTAAAGCAGCTCACAAGGGTGTTGCTTCTGCCCATGCTGATGTGGCGGCTACCAACTCTTTACTACAAAAACGCTATTGGTGGCCTGGTCTATATAAACAGGCTGAGCAATATGTCCTTAGTTGTGACATTTGCCAAGAAATTAAAGGTTCCACCATCAAACGCCCACCGCAGACACCCCTCTTAATTTCCAACAAGCTTACGCAATGTGTGTACCTTGACCTTTGCGGTCTCTTAAATTCAGGTGGTGCATACAAATACATTCTACTAGCTGTAGACTCTTGCTCCAGATTCCTACGGGTATAGCCACAATGATCGGCTGATGCTCGAACTGTTATTAAAGATTTGCAAGTGTTCATCTGGGCGTGTACAGTCACTTCATCAGGACCATGCCTTTATCTCCAGGGCATTCAGGGACACCACAGCAACTAAGGTGTTGGGCTACATTATTCTACTCCATACCATCCCTAGGGAAATTCGGTTATAGATTTAGGCCCATATTTATACTTTTTCAGCGCCGCATTTGCATAATTTTTTGATGCAAAAGCGGCGCAAACTTACAAAATACAATCGTATTTTGTAAGTTTGAGCCACTTTTGTGTCAAAAGGCGGTGCCAATGTGGCGCAAAAAAATTATAAATATGGCCCTTAGTAGCTCCTGATCCCCCAACATTTGGCACGCACGGAATGCTGCCTCCTCAGCTGTGGCTATGGCAGAGACAACGGATCATATGTGTCCCTTCCACCTTTTGAATGAGGCTCTGGTGGTTTTATTGTCTGCCGTAATGGGGTCTATTGTTGATTCTATCTCCAGTGATGAGTTTGGTGACCTCATATAAGATTCTGATGGATTTTAATTGGCACTTTTATACAAAATTGGCTTGATTTTATATTTCAGTCTTATGCTTTGGTCTGGTCTGCTTGTCAACATGGACATTTTGGGCCGATTTAAATGTTGGCGGTAACAGTCCTGCTGTTGACTTTTCAATGGGAAACCTGCCTGCCACTGTTCCGGTTCACCTGCCATATTTAGATGTCAGCAGCAGCATAGGCGACAGACCGCTGATGGTCCACCCTCACCGCCAAGAATCTTCACCCAAGTTGATTGCACCATAGGCTAAAGCAGCTGGCAGCGGGACGTCTGCCCCTTTTACCACCGAGCCAATCATGATGTGCAGTCCTGCCAACGCAACTGTGGCGGCTAAACTTCCACACCTGAGTTGGCAGATTGACAGCTATTGAAACAGGAAACTCACCTTCTGAAAGCTTTCCACACATTTTGTCACCATGAATCTGCTGCTACCAGTTCTCCTGCTGCTCCTGGGCCAGTTCTAAGATGTAAATCAACCCCATCATTGCTGGAACAAAAGGTGAGCCACGGACATTCCTGTTACCTTCAGAGTTGTAGCTGCATAGTAACAATGAACTTGTGCATGGCTCAATAATTTGTGTACACACCACCATACTGTGGTGTAATGCTGAAGTGTGTAATGTAGAAGCCTACAAATGTATCAGAACAGACCTCAAGATATAGGTAGCACCCACCAATTGTGTATGCACTGCAATGGACACCTACACAAAAAGTCTCAACAATGACAAATTGAAATGTGTCCGAAAAGGTGTGTGTAAGAACGTACCCAAAAGATCAACTGTAAAAGTAGCCCCAGTTTGAACCAAACTATCCCATGTAGCAATGTAGCAATTACACCACAACATGCTACAGGTGGGTGCATACAGAATGTAACACAATATTCACTGATGACCTGCAAACAATTCAGAGCTGTATGAACTTCTCATGTCCCCCCCTTGGTGTGTGCAATATATCACAAACATGAGATCACATTCAACTGTAAAGTGCCAGGTCATCTGTGTAATGCATATGTACATATTATTGACACAACACCTCAAAATAAACATGCATGCATTCTCCACTCACAAAAACAGAAACGTATATCATTTTTGTGCACCTTAACAACATGAATGTCTGCACCAAAAGTAATATGTCTATCACTATTGTACAACACTAATGTATGTATTAAAAAAAAAAAAAAAATCCAACCTGTGTTTGACACTGTCATAAATGAAAGTAAGTGCATGGCTCGCGCATATGCAGAAATAACATCACCATCAAACAATTATTAACAATTGACTAATAAGGCCAGGACAGGCCCATCACTTGCCTCCTGAATTCACTGCCAGAATAAACCTCTCCTGAAAGGGGCATCTATCGGGCAGAGAGCAGGCAACTCAATGATCTTAGTGAGGGAGTGGGTCTTTGGGTTTGGGAGGGGTGGGTTTGACTTTGGAAGGGGTGGGGTTGGTTTGCAAGGGTTGGGTTTGGTAGGGGTGGTTTGGGATTTGGTATGGGTGGTTTGGGATGTGAAAGGGGTCAAGGCCAGAGCAAAAAGGAGGTCTTCTTTGGGAAAATGGGGAGGGTGGTTGAGAGAGAGTGCAGTTTCAGGGGTAGAGGGAGTGGCTGTGGCTGTTGAAGGGGTGGGTGCTTGAGGGTCTGGTGTATATGCTGTATCTTTTGATTTGTGTTTTTTACTTATTATCTGTTGGGTGGGTGAGTGTGGGTGTATGTGTTGAGTGTGTGTGTGGATGTGTCTGTTGTGGTGTTTTTTGCTGTGGTGTCTGTGGGTGTGCTTGTGCATGCATGTGTGGTGGTGGGTGAGATGACTCGCGATGTGCTTGTGGTGTGTGTGGGTGTTACTGTAGTGGTGGTTGTTGTGTCTGTGGGTGTGCTGGCGAAAAGGGAGTGCCTGTGTAGTGGTGGGTGTACTGACTGGGGGTGTGAGTGTAGTGGTGGTGCTGGTGGTGTGTGTTGTGTCTGCATGTGTGTCTCTATATTTATGTTTTTTGATGTGTCTCTGTCGGGGTGTGCTGCTTGTGCGTGTTGTTGTGGGTGCGTGTATATGTCTGTGTGTGCTTTGGACAGGGCTGGGTTGAGGGATTTGGGTTTGGAAAGGTGAGGAAGTCTGGGCATGAGGTTGGGGCGGTGGGAGGCTGCGGCCAATGAGGAGGCCAGACCCTGGAATTACTGCTGTAGGCCAGACAGGGCGCCATGAATGCCATCCAGATAAGCCAGCATCTGGGTTTTCTGGCCAGCCAGCCCCAGGATGGCATTCAATAGTGCCATCTGGCCTAAAGGTATTGTCTCTAAAAGATCAACAGCCTCCTCAGTGAATGCAGCCTGAGATACCGGGGCAGGGGCAGAGGTGCCTGCAGCAAAGGTGATGCTTCCCTTTTTTAGAGGGGTGGCTACGGTCAAGTGGGGAGGAAGCAAGAGGGAGGGTGGGAAATTAAATGGGGCAGACAAAAAAGCAGGTGTCACAGTCTCTCCTGGGTCTACCCTCACTAGGGACTGGCTTTAATTGGAGATGTTGAATCACTCGTGGCCTCCTGGCCAGTCCCCTCACCCTCCATGCCACTGGATCTCTCAGTGTCTGTGGTTTCCACACCCGATACTCAGTGCCCAGATTAATCCCCAACAATGTGGCCGCTGTCACCTTCACCTTGCCCATTTGATGCTAAAACAAAGGATACAACAGTTACAGTGTATCTGTGAGGATACAATTGGACATCAATGTGCATCACACAACATTTGCAACAAGTTCAGTTATCCCTCCTCTCGCCTCCCATATCATGTATGCCTTTGTCACTTATACACTTGTAGTCCACTCCATAACAAAGGGTTCAAATATCATGAGTAAACCCATAAGCCTGGCTATATCTCTGAACCACTGCAGTACAGAGATATAATTGTTTACCTTCTCCCAACGGGTATGTTTTTTGGATGGAATATTTTTTCCCAAAATGGGACACCATAAGTTCTATGTGATATTACCTTCCACATGCAAATGTCCCTTTCAGCATCACATTGCTCTCCCTCATTATTTTCTCCTCTGGGCAGGACTAAGAACACAAAAATGAAGTCTCTGGGACACACAACTCTCTTACCAATGCGGACACATTCATGTCTGTTGCTTACAATACAGTTTGGCATATAAATTCATGTTAGCAATCATAGCCTGGCTTACATGCATATTTGTGAAAGACTAAGGACTCAGGTCCCCCAACTACTGTCCACATAAAGTATCATAAGTTTTCTGGAGAACCTGCTTTCAAACATGTGTCAGATAAGGGATGATGCCACTGTACAAAGAATATAAAACATTTCAGTGCAGATGCACATGCTCACATTGTCATACCACCAACTTACCAATGTCAAGTCTGATATATCAGCTTTTTCATAATTTTGCAGTTTGCCACAGTCACTAGTATTGGAGCCTACATTCACTACACACATTTGTGACATGCCATCACACCTGACCCAATCATGACATAGGGTATGTTTTGTGAAACTGTCCCTCATGTCATTGTGAAAATGCTGGCAATCCCTTTATTTGCATGCAGCCATGTGTCTGCCCACAACAGTACTTGCCTTGTGAGGAGGAATCTAGTGGCATTCTACAGAACAAAGCAATACACCACACACAGCATTAGACAGTGTCGGGTCAACTTACATCTCCAGAAATTATCATGGCCTTTGGATGTGTGTCTTCCTCAAAGTTGATGGCACACAACAGAGCTGGAAAGTAAAGAGGTCAAACCACAATATTCACAGACAATCACTTACGTCCTTGTTACTACTGTTGGGCTCTCAACTACCCGTCAAGCTCCGGGCAAGCCACCACAAGGATACGGGACATTAAGAGGGATCAGGGTGTGGTGCACCCGCCTGGGTCACTGGCAGAACTGCCTGACTTGGCTTTCAGCTGATGTTCTGCTCGCCTGACGCAGGTCCTCCCATCTCTTACTACAGTGCAGACTGCGCCACTTGTGGGCCCCAAAGGTCTGCACCTTCTTAACGATAGCCTTCCAGATATCCTGCTTCTGATGGGTGTTGACCTGTATAGATGACATAAACAAACAGGAAGAGACAAGTCAGTGTCACTGTTGGGCAATACTGCTGTGATATCACTGTTCATAAATTCATGCATGCATTTATAAAACAGTTACTAGAATTTTTCCCATAAAACTGTCATAGATAGAGTGGGAATACTGATTTGCAGTGATCTCATGTGTACCGTCAATACTTGCTAGCTTTTTATGTTACCTGATCAGACCTACAACATCACCTTGGCCAGAAGTATGCAACCAATCCTGTTGTGAGAGCCACCCCTGATTACTCACAATCATTGTGAGCTACTGAAGGCCAAACAACCTGTACAATCCTTGCACATAAACATACTCACAGCTACATTGGCTTCCTGCCTAAACAGCCATGGTTTGCAACATATACAGTGACTGGGGGCAAGAAATGAGGGCTGCTATCTGTCAATGAGAGCAGGGATTTGTGGGTTGTTTGAATGAGTGTGATTTCTAGTGGAACAGACTGGGATGGATGATGGTGAGCCAGTGTCATCTGAACTTGCTGCACCTAAAATAAGTCTACCTATATGTGACTCAATGGCAGGTTTTAATCATAGAGAGCAAACTGAAACATAACATGTGATGGAATCCCACATGACATTACAGCATCAGACAAATCTGGACCCTCCTCATTTTTCACTCAACATCATTGTCATTTCAACATTGGCGGTATGTTGTCAGACATACTACTGGTACACTGTGTATTGGCCACTGGTAGTTAGTGGTCTGCAGTTTGTTTCGATAAAATAGGAATCGTATGTTACATGAACATACATTACATATTTTACTGTCAGGTGATTTAACATTGTCATGCACAGACATTTCAGTCAACAATCTGTCCCAGCTACATAATTCTGTCAACTCCAAACACCACACCCCTCACATTACCAAAAAGGGACCACGCGCCCTGTGAATCAGAAACAAAGAGGTTATTCAGTCAGTCATTCACCAATCAGACATGTACGTGTTCCTCTGGGGTCCCTTAGAGTTGGCTGTACAGGTACAGAACCTCCATGGAAAGGAACTCAAGCTCCTCATTGGAGAAGGCAGGGGCCCTGTTACCTGCTTTTCCCGGCATACTGACTCCCAGAGGTCGGTAACAGCAGAAAAAAATTAGGATGTTTTGATGGCTGTAGTGTTAGGAGGCAAGTGAGTGTTTTCTCAGAACACAGCATACAAGTACACAGTGGATGTGATTCGTGACAGAGTCAGACATAGCCATTGACTTTCGTGCATAGCCTTCACACAGGTTATCCTATGGCTCGGCCCATCATCAGGGCTGCCACCTACTATGTGGTCAACGACCGCTGACAGCCGTGGGGGAGCCAATGTCCTGATGGCAAGGTCATGCAGCCACTATTTTAGGCTGTGAAGCTGCGCATTTTACAAATGTTTTTGCGTCACCCACATTCAAATTAGAGGCTCGTGCATTTCTAAATGTCAGATACAAACAACACTTTTCTTGGCAAGCGATGACACAATAAAATATGAACCATGACTGTCTTTGACAATGGTAGTGCAGCGGGGAAAGTACTACCTCCATTAATAGTATTTAAAAAAAGAAAATTAAAAGTAAATTGGTGCAAATAATACAGTTCAAATGTATTATTTGCATGTGATGACCCTAAATATGTATTTTGTAAGATCTTAGTGGACCAAATATTTGATGTCAATGTGTGTATTACCCAATGGAATTTCTACTGTTACCCAGAATTCTGATGTGTATTAACATTAAAAGTATGGAGTGACCATTTCACCTGCTCCTTTCTATTCCATACATACAAATGTCAGAACCCAGCCATGGGTAGGAGGCGACAGCCTTAGTTGTTCCCGGCCTTTCCAGACCTTGCCACAGTGGAGGAATGGGACCTCATCAAGCAAAATTGTCTACATGGACACACTATCTACGATTTGTGCCAGCAGTTGGAGCCTGATCTCCTGCCTCACAGTAGGAATCCAACAACCATAACACCAATAGTAAAAAACCTAACAGTACTGCATTTTGTAGTCATTGTCACTTTTCAATACATTGTGGCAGTATCTGGGGGCATGTCCCAGCCAACATTCAGTGGTGTGCTACATGACGTCCTTGCTTTCCTGATGAGAAACATCAACGGCTATATCCAATTCCCACGTTCACATGATTTAGCCACCATGAAGGGAGAATTTTATGCCTTGGGTGGAATACCACATGTGGTTGGAGCAATAGATGGCACGCATTATGCCTCGGTGCCACCACACAATAGAGAACAGGTCTACCACGATCAGAAGAACTTCCATTCCATCAATGTGCAAGTTGTCTGCTCACCAGACTTATACATCTCAAGTGTGTGTGCCCTCTTCCCTGGGTCAACACGTGATTCACTCATACTACGGACCAGCAATGTGCCCATGCATATGTCACAACTTGGACCAGAGAGGGCCTGGCTTGTTGGTAGGTACAACCTGACTTGTTTATGTTTTGCCTGAATCCTAGTTTAGGAAGGGACAATGGTTTGATATGTTACTGATCTGTTGATATGTTGCTTCCGTGTAGAAGACGCAAGGTATCCTCACCGACCGTGGTTATTGGCACTGTTAAGGAATCCAGCTACTCCAGGGGGAGTCTGCTTCAATGAGATTCATGGAAAAACATGGATGCCAGTGGAGCAGCCTTTCGGGCTCCTGAAGGCTAGGTTTAGGTGCCTAGACAAGACCGGTGGAACCTTCTTCTATTCACACAATAAGGTGTCCCAAGTCACAGTTGCCTGCTGCATTCTCCATCACATCTCCCCGAGGAGAGACATCCCTAATTGCAGAGGAAGGAGACTGTGATGAACCCCCGGGTGAGGATGTTGAAATGCCCTATGAAGATGACAGTGGTGGAGACAAAGGAGTTGACTTATGTCAAGATGTGAATTCCCACTTCTTCATCTGAGTGTAAGTATCCCTTTACAAATATTAAGCTTCAATGTCAGTACAACTTGTGGCCTGGGTACATATCTGCCGGCTATGGTAATTTGTTAGGAATGGGAAGTGCAGGAAAGTTCAAGGCAAAGATGTTAATGTATATGAGTTTCCCTACATTGGGTTATGTGGTTATTGACATAGATAAACAGTGCTTGTGCTAAGTATGTGTGTCCTCGTGAGTTGTCAAGTGATTTCAATGTAATATGTGGTAAAATTAATTTTGTCTTGTTATTTTGTTTCAGGTCCTTCACTATGTCATCTTCATTTGGACATTTCAGTGCTGTGACACTTGCTGTGATATGAAGCTGCTTTGAAGTACAAAGTGTACATGTGTTGATCCTGGGACATACATCCACTTTGGATGGACACATCTTTTTCAAGGACAACTTGCACTCTGATAACATGGAAGTTCTGAAAACTGTATCTGACCTGTTTCCTGTGTGATGGTGCAATCAAGGCAATATGCACTACTTGAGTTGCTCAAACCACATGTGTATGCCAAGCTCTAGCATACTGTTCTCCCTTCACATTGGCTAAATTTTCAATTTATAGACTGCAGAGGTAGCTGGTGATGTGTTTCATCATAAGTGATAGGAATTTTTGTTAGCAATCCACTGAATTGTGAATGTGTCATTGTGCCAGATGTTGCTACAGTGTCCTGTACTGATCATGTGACCTCAAATGTTGTCACTGCCATGATGTGGACTATTGGTTTTATAGTTCTTGGATTCCTTTTGGGAGGGCAGGTGTATGGCTCCAACTGAGGTCATGCATCAGTGATAGTTTGCCTATTTAATTAGTTCCCATAACATGCTCCTTTTCCTCCATGGCAGCAAGATAGTAGAGCATCTGACCATAAATGTCACAGATATTGGGTTTAGGAGTGTGTTTGTAACCCAGACTCAATTTCTACAAGGACCCGTTTGTAACATTAGTATGTTCCACATACATTCTTTTTCGAGTTTGTTTACTTTCAACAAATTTGTTGACAATTTATCCTCTGTGTAAGTGCAACATTTATTTCTAAATGTAGGATCAATCGTTTCCCCAACATGATGGTGGAAGATGGACATGACAAAGAAAATGCAGCAAAAAATCAAACAAGTGTCTTTTACTCTGTGTCCATTATATTTATCCAGATGAAAAAACAAGTATGAGGTGAAAAAAATAAGATGAAATAAACTAAGAAGTGGTGGATGGAAACATGGTAGTAGAGCCAAATAGTATTTGAAGTCCAATTTCCAAGATACCACTGCCCTTTGAAAAGGTAAATGTGTCCATGAAACAGCCCACAGAGTGAATGGTAGGCACACAAGGAGGAAATTAGGTTTGCTGTCTCTTGGAGGTGGAGGTATTGGCCTTTCCATCCTCTGCTGCTGGTCCAGATGGCCTTCCTCTGCTAGAAGGAGGAGGGGGGGGCAGAGGTATAGGGACAGGTGTGGTAGGGGCAGGCTCATCCTGGTGATGTGCCTCCCTGTCAGTGGCTGGCAGTGGTGTACTTAGCCCAAATGTGGAGGGACCACAGACAGGGACAGATGGAATGTGAAAAGCCCTGTGCATGATGTGATAAATGTCACACATCACCCCAGTCAAGGAGCACAAATTGGAATTGATGTTTTACATCTTCACATTGTTCTCCTTTTGCACCTGCTTAATGACCCGGACCTCGTTTCGGACCTGGCCCATCACATCCTAGGATTGTTGGACTGATGCCAAGAATTGGTCAAGGGTGGTCTGGCTAACCATACCCCAGTGGCCTCTCTTGGCTGGCCCACGGACTCCCTCCCATGACCTCTACCTCCACTCACCTGTACCCTGGAAGTGTGCCCCAAACAGCTGTGTTCTGACAGAACTGGAGGCTGAGTTGTTGGTGGCTCAACAGTAGCCAGAACTGGGGGGCATAGGATTGGTGTGGTAGTTGTCAGTGCACAGGAAGTGGAGGGGTCGTCATACTGGGGTCTTGTTGCAGCTGTGGTGGGAGGTGTAGCTGTGGCCTGGGTGTGACTCACTGGAGCCCTGTGGCCAGACAGGCAATATTGACCAGCTTGCGCCTCATCATTCAGACTTGCAGCATTGGAGTCCTCACTGAATGCTTGCTCCTGGGCTGGAGTGGAGGTATGTTGGCTGGTGGATGATGATGCACTTGGCCGGGTGGTTAGACCTGTGAAGGATACAGAGGATATGTGATTAAAATATTGTTTGTGCATTTCATGTGTCTTTGTCTACAAAAGGGCCAACCTAAAACCTACAAAGATTGCAATTGACTTATTGGGTCTTTGTGTTACTTTCATTGTTTTGCCCATGCAGCCTGATTTATACATATAATAGCTCCAGTGAAGACCTTGTAGATAGGCGCTGAAATGCCAAAGTGTTATTTCAGATGTGTAGGTGACATGTGACAGACATTGAACCCAACACAGTGGTGAGTAGATTGGAGGACTGGATGATTCCAAGACCTAGCAGGCTGCAAAACATTGGATACAAGGTGGTTCATAATGCACATGATACTGTAATTGGTCATCATATGAACAGTGAATTGTAACTCATGCATGGCTGCTGATTCTGTTCAGCATGCCACAACACATTTTTGAATATCTTGGATTCAACAGACAAAGAATGATGTAAGCATTTTCATCAATTCAAAGTAGCTATGAGCAGGTGACAATATGGTTTTGGTACACAAGAAGTGATATCCATGGCATGACATGGTGCCTGACAAATGCACTAGTTTTGTAAATGTGTATGCATATGGCAGTAAAGAACATTCCACCATTGTTTTTCAGATCCAATAACAGAGCATCATAGTAGTTGTAGTCATCTGTGCGTTGCCATCATGGACAATACGTGTTTGAGAAATAAGTTACACATTTCACTTTCAAAGACTATCTTAGAGATGAAATCCCGTTTGCAACTGGTATACAGATATGGATATAATGTGATTAGGAGAAAATACAACTTAGGAACACCATACTCTCCTGTGGAAATGGGTGTAATTTTGGACCTGTTTTTGTAAGCACAACAACATACATTGAAAGACAGTAATGGGCAGAGCCCATGCAACGGATGATCCATGGGGAACTACACAAAATCCGACTATTCATATTGCATTATGTTAGAAGGAGAGCTACACCCATGCTGCTGGTAATTTGTATGACACAACATATTTTGTCCATTCAAAATTAATTATAAAAATGTATTATATTAAGGTTATTGCATCATTCTAAAAGTCTACCTTAAGGGCAGGACTCCATTGGTGATTAGGGAGACACTCATAGGTCTGACTTACCAGTCTGCACTCTACCAGGGATTCCAGTCAAGCCTTCAGGAAGGAGGATTTGCAGGACCTTCTCCTCCCAGTGAAAGAGTTGTATTGGAGGGAGAGGAGATCCACCATCAGCCCTCTAGGCCTCCAGGTGACGCTTGGAGGTCAGTGAACGAACCTTCCCCCACAAGTTGTTCCACATCTTCCTAATCTCTTCCTGTGTGTGCAGGTTGTTGGCTACTGCATTCACCCTCTCAACTATTCTGGTCCACATTTGCCTTTTCTGGGAAATTGTAGTATTTTGGACTTGTGCTCCAAACAATTGTGGCTCTACTCTAAAAATGTCATCCACCATGACAGACAATTCTCCTTCTGTGAAACGGGGATTTCTTCTCTCTGCCATTGTGCAATATAGCTAAATAAAACTAGTGCTCAAAAAAATGAAGGGTGCTGAAAAAAATAGATTTAACACAAAAGACACAGAGGGAGAGGTAAACTGAATCAAAAAACCTGTTTCCTATGTTGTGGATTTGGCTGTCTGTCTGGTCTTCTGCAGTGGAATGGCAACAGTTCATGGTCTGAAATGGAGTGTGTTTTATAATGTGTTTTGCAGGTGTTCACAATTGTCCAATTTGCAACAGATGTGGGCTACTGGCATCCAACCAATGGCCACAGCCATGTTACTAATCTGAATTGACCCCTCGTCAATCTCCCTGCCGTCATGGGCCCACCACTGACACACCTCCAGCACAATTGTATGATCTAGATTGGCTTGACAAGATGCTGTCGTCAGCACGGGAATGGAGTGCTAATCATTGGCATTGGAGTCTGCTGCGTTGGTTGCGGGATGCAGTGGCACGACTGAATACACTCCGTTGTGGTAGTCTTTGGCTTAGTCACAATGCATCTAAATACAGCGGGTGGGAGACAGCTAACGCAACAGTCTTTTTAGGCCCACCACCGACATGGCTTGGCAGTAAGACCGCCAACATCTAAATCAGACCTTCATCTCTTCAAATGCATATATTTTAAATTACTCCTGTTTTTAGGTTAGCTGTTTTATAAATTTTAATAATTTTAGGTCCTGGACCTAGAGGGTGTTGTTGGGTCTTGTTAGAGCTTGGGTTGGACACCCTTATTTCAGCCTTAGGTCCCTAGCCCGTACCTTTAACACATCGAGACACTTTTATTCATTTCATATTTTTTAGTACAGCCAACTTTCAGCTTGTTTTTATATTTCAATCAATTGCCTTTCTGATAAGACATAAAGGTTCAGGCTGCATATTTTATTAGCTCCTTGCATGCATTTAACTTTGTAATCTGTTTAAGGCTGTTGTGTTTGGTACATGATATTCTACAGAGGGTTGCCGCCTCGGAGTTTGGGAGCCAGTCCTCATTTTATGACAAATTATCATGTGAGGCTTGCTCTTAAAACTATCTAAAATTTGTTATATAAACACCACATAGGCCTAAGGAGGGTAGAGAGTAATCCAGTCATGGCACTCCTGCAACATACACCATTCCATTGTCAGCTTTGCTGATCCTGGGGCTAACTCTTCAGCCAAAGGAGACGATTGCCATCCAGAAAACAGACAGATCCTTGTCAGCTTTTTCAGGTATGGGATTGGGGTCCATCTCTTAGACCAGGATAGGCAGAAGGGTTACCACCACTATGCTGTCAGATCTTAGATACAGGAGTATGTAGGAATCATTTAGGCCCATATTTATACTTTTTCAGTGCCGCATTTGCGCCGTTTTTTAACGCAAAAGCGGCGCAAACGTACAAAATCCAATTGTATTTTGTAAATTTGCGCCGCTTTTGCATCAAAAAGCGGCGCAAATGCGGCGCTAAAAAAGTATAAACATGGGCCTTAGTTTTTTAGGATCATGCAAAGATGATGGGGTTGTTTATCTTCTCTACCATAATTGTAATGATGATCACTGTTTTATTTTTCTCCTGCCTTATTATTGCAGCCCATGCTTTTTATAATCTGATGCAATTGCTTCAATAAATGTAATGAAATTGATCTTGCATCTTTTATTCTGCCTTGGCATGTGTGAGTTTTGGTAACTGAGCAAAAGTGGTATAATCGGTTCACAACGACTTCCCTGAGGAATCAGAGTGTCATGTTCAGGATGCCACAAATCACCTTTACTTTCCAGGTTTGGGTGAAGCACCGCAGGCTAGCCAAGAACCAGGCGGACAGCTTCCAGAAGGTGTGGGACTGACTCAGTCACCCACACACGGTGGTGCTGATGCCCAAAAAATGCAGTCTTGTTACTATAGGAGGAATTGCATGACACCATGAGACAAGGAGCCAACTGTTACATGCAGGAATGTGTGTGACTGTGATGATGCCTCTTTCAGTAAACTAATATATACTGTGAGCCATGATGCTCTATCGATGTGTGCTGCTCTACGTCGGACACAACAAAATCTAAAATAACGAAAAATATGTCAAGCTATAACTCCATATAATGTCACTCCTGGCAAGGTACTACCTACTGATTCAATTGCAGGTTTGCCTGGTGTTGTCTCTTGGCAATAGCAAAGATTTCCATGTGATGTGAATGGCTACCCACATGTAAAGGAACCTCTCTCAAGGTGCACAGTAAGGCTAGACAGTGAATTGTTATATGTTGTGTCACTCTTGATCAATCACACTTTTCCAGGCTACTCAGGCAGGACTTGTCATGCTCAAACTGTAAGTAAACTAGGTAAACAGATATGCTATACACAACTAGCAAGGAGCATTGTGCATGTGCCCCACATAATATACCAGACACATAGGGCAGACTGCAGATGAGGAATACATCTGTGACACATCATATGGCAGGAATCCAGTCAGATGGTCTGAATATAGATATTTAGGATAATAGGTCATACAATAATTTTGGTCATAGGGATAGCAATGCTATATTTTTGTCATAAGTCTGCATACTCCACAGCTAACTACGTTCATCCAATCCATATTACATATTGCCTACTTTCTCTTACTCTTTTAGACTGTGCTTGATGTTGGAGATGTTTGGAGAGTGTATCAGTGATTAAAGTACATTCTGGTCTTGTTAGTATGTATTAGGTGTATGTTTTGTCTCTGTCTGTCATTTATGTTGTGCATTGCCACTCTCTTTTTGTAATAATTGTGTTTGTATTGTTGGGAGTTTGTATTATGGGGTTTTATTGTTGGGATAGTTAGGTTTAGTTGGGGTGTAATGTTTGCGGGTTGGTGTTGTTGGGAGGATGTTCACTATGTCAGTTAGGGGGAGGAATTTTAGGGAGGCAGAGTTGGGGTGGGGTTTGATTTGGCTCATACTCCATTACCTCCCAAGGATGCCAGCAGCTGGTGGTAGGGTGAGCCAGGGCTACCTTGCAAAGGAAAAGAAAGACAGGTAGGAGCAAGTGCATTGGCACCATCATTAGATCTTCTGTGTGGACTGTACTACAGCCCAAATGAAGCATAGATGGGCAGATGTGATCTGCAGGGAAGCCAATGTGATAGACTATCCTGGACTGGAGATCAGTGAACCAGGAGGTATGCATTTCCAACATAAAAATGGAATGCTCCTCATTTGTGTGTAATGCATTATGTCAACGTGCATGATGTATATAATGAGGGAAATATATAATGGGATGATGTAAAGTAATGGGACTTAGTGGGGCTCAGAGCGCCTATATCATTAAAACGTCAAACAAGCACTGGTTCTGTTGTAACATTCATATAACCTGCCTTTAGTGCCAAATCTGTAGTTAGTGGGATGTAGTTATAGCAGAAAACCTCTACCATATGGCCATTTCCTTACTTACCTGACAAAAATGTCCTGGGGATGGCAAGATTGCCAAACACACAAGCCTAAGTTCACGGGGATTTAGCGAAGGGCAGTGCAGCAAGTCATCTTGCTGGCCTGCCCTACAGCAAAGTGAAAGGGCAGGAATGCACCGTATTTATGCAATACAGTACATTCCTGTCCTTTATCTCTGCACGGGTGCTTTTTTGCCAGCCTAGCACTAAAGAAGGCAAACTTGGCCCATGGTGCAACGGTCCCTGTGTTGTTAGCCCAATTGTTTTTGTGCATGAAGTGGCACTTTCCTGCACATAAATAATCCCTAGAGGTGATTTCCTCTTTCTACATGTACTGCAGAATGCAGCACTTGTGAAAAGAGGAAACAATGAGGAGAAATAAAAATAGTTTTCCTTGTTACACCTCACCTTAGAAGGCATAAGGTTTTGGCACATCCTCAGGTGTACACGTTCTTGTATATCTAAGGATGTGTCAAAATCCCTGGGTGTTGCGTGGGAAAACCCACCACACAGCCCATAGAATGCCTTCCTGGCGCAGAATAAGGCAGCAGAGCGACTTGTGCTGCCTTGTCTTACTGATGATCTATGAGACTATTCACAGTCATGCAAAGTGGCTTTGTGTAGCATCATAGATATGAATGACAGTTGTGCACTGCCACAGCGTCACGAAAAGTGAGGCAATAAAGCGGCAAGCCTCTAATAAATATGCCCATAATGTTGAAGGCTAAGCTGCACTTTCCTTTTGTTAATACCTGTATGTATACTCCTCAATGTGTGCTGCATTGTGCTGCACATGTATACAGATTGCTATGTTTCGTGAATATGTACATTTTCAGATCTGTGTGTTATTCAGTCCAAACCAACAACATTTAACATATTTAGAAGCCATGCAGCCTTTCTAAACGTTGGAATGTACAATAGCTCACTACTACTCAGCACTCAACACACCAATACCAGTACACAATTATATGTCTACTGTGCCGGTATCTAGGGTGTATGTCTTCCCCTTTCCATCATAACAACACTTAGGTAAACCTAGACTCAAACAAGTCATCCCTGTTTCATAGTACACTGGAGTCCTAATTTATGCTTGCCAGCATTTCTGCAAATATCACATACTTGAGTCAAGGTTCTGGCATGTAATGATGTGTACATCCAAACTTCTGCATCCAGGTAGGTCCGGGCTGCAAGCGGACAGGATGTGTTAGATAACCTGTGAATAAATAGATGTGTGTAGGAGCTGCTGTGTACTTCTGATACACTGGGATAGCATAGTTATTTGACTGTAAAAGTAAACATTTTAAAGCAATTTTTACAGTGCTATGTCTTTAGACATGTCTCCTAGGTGAACATCTACCTTTCACCAGGGGTTTCCAGTACCCCAATGCACCAGTAAGTGTTATAAGTTCATGCATGTGCCATCTTGATGTCTGTGCATGATGTTTGTGAGATTTAATATTGTGATATGTGCTGGAAGGCAACTCTCAGCTACCACCAATTACCTGACAGTCTGTGAGTCAGAACTTAATCTGCCCACAGATCATTTAGTGATGATACCTGAGGAAAATTTCAGATACTGTAAGTGCATGTAAGCAGGCCTGCAGGAACTGAACATCTTAACAATAGTTGGATAGTGGCACGTCTCTAGTAATGTTGCTTTGGGCACATTTGCTCTTCATGTGGCACAGAGACTGCATGTGTTGCACAGAAACACATGAAATAGTCCAGCAAATGGCAGCTTTGAAGGTATTCTGGAGTCAATGTATGTGGTAGCACAGTGATTCCGGTTTGGCTAAGCATGTACCATTTGTAGATGTCAAAATGTATGTCAAAATGTATGCACGGCACAGGGGCAGATAATGTGCTAACTTTCTAAACAGGCACTGTTCCCAAACATGCAAAGGATAGGTATAATGGGATCTGATTCACACACTGTGTGATTATAAAACATATGTAGCATCAACAGGCAGCATAATGGCTTCAGACATGCTGCATGCTTTTACGCTCTCCACATAAGACATTTCAGATATGTATGGATTATCATACCTACTGTGTTACACATAACATGTTTTTAGTAAACAGAACTCTTCTTGTACTAGTGTGTAAAATATAATACAAAAACTGGATGCACATATGACATTTGTATCAAGGTTTCCATCACAATCTGAGCAAAAAGTTATTGGTGGTTGCAGCATATGTTTGGCTGAAGAAGCAACAAATTCTTAAGTAATGTCTTTACCCCATCACAGACAACACATGCCTACATGTGAGTCTGTTCATCTGTTTGTTCATTATTGCATGGACATATAGTTCTTCAATGTGTTAGTCTATCCCAAAGGTATGTGTGCTCTAAATCAACTTCAGTGGTACCAGACCCTCCCTAAGAGTTAAGATTCAAGGGTCCATGGATCATATAAAGTCTCTTTTGTGTGCCAGAGGATTGCTACAACAAGCATCCACACACCATTGAGTGCAGACTTGGGATATTGTATGTACCTAAGCTTGTTTAAGTATGACACCTAATGATTTTCCAAACAAGTCTGAAGCTGGAGATACTTGTTATTTTTCTGGTTAATTGCTTGATCCTCAATATCAGTAATGTTACACAATCATGGTCTATATGAGCTGCATGGCAACCCCCTATCCATGTATTAACTATCAGACACAGAGTAAGGGTAGGCAGCAATGTGTGCCTGCTTATGATAATCCTAATGGGGTCTGCACAACCAAGCAGCAGTGCCTTGATTATCTCTCCTTATCCACTTTCAATTCTGTAGCTGATCAGCATATTTGCATAATGAAAATTTCCATTCCATATGTGGTGATACAGGTCCATGTGTCCACGTTTAAACACGTACTTCTACATGACTGCAATTTTTTGTCCTGTATGATATGGTATTTATGTCATTATGACTAATGTTACATTTTTTGTCCTGCATGATATGGTATTTGTGTCATTGTGACTAATGTTACATTTTGTGCACCCACACAGATGATATCTGACTCAGGTTAGCTGCTGGCTCATGTACAGTAGTGGATGTCTATCTAGTGACAAGAAATTGTCCACTTATCCACAGCTATTGCTGGTATTGGTTTGCTCAGGGACATATGATTGTGTCACAATGTCAGACTATTTCTAATACACATCATGTACATGTACAGAGTTGTGCTAACTATTGTTAAATGTTTTCACCCTAGCCAACATGAAAGCTGACAAATTAAGAAAGTTTGAGATGAGAAATGAGCGTTTTCACCATGTCAGCAATGTATCAAAGGCATTTAGAAAGATGCATAAGTTATATGAACGCTCTAAGGCTGCAGAGTCCTGGGCTGTTGCAACACAAGCACCTACATCAATTCCCAAATTTGCCAGTGACCAGTCAAGACAAGGGCCAATCCAACCACCTACACCTCAGCCACCAATTCCATGCACTTCCCCTCCTGCCACACAGCAGAGACAAACGCGGGCTAAGATGACTCCCAAGAGGGACTCAGTATTTCATTACACCATCATATGGGAACTCAAAAGACTGAACCATAAAGTATGTGGGTTTAGCTGGCCAGCCTTCAAATGAGAATGGGAAAACTTGAGGATGGAATGGGGAAGACTGCCCAACTTATTTGAACTTTTTAATATAGCATGTTTGATTTAGGTTATTGTATTAGTTTAGCTATTACGATTTTAGTTGGTTAGATGATACTGTAGGTTTAGTTAAGTTAGCTTTTAGAATTGTAAGTTATTTTATATGTTTTATATTTAGATATTTCGATGTTTATACGTTTTAGTGGGTGGGGGATAATGTTTAGGCTTTGTGTAGAAAAAGAAAGAAGAAAAAAAGAATAATACCACAAAATATATATTTGTTTACATTTTAATGTGTAGGCAGTTTATGTTTAGGTGTGGTTTCTGTTCGTATGGTGTGAAGATGTGAGTTGGGGGAGAGGGTTGATGTTTTACATGTGATTTGTGCTTGGTGGTTAAGTTAGTGTAAGATAAGTTAGATTTAGTTAGTGTTTAGAATAGTTAGCTTAGGATACATACTGTAGATGTAGTTAGATTAGGATAAGTGTTGTTTTATTTAGGTAGTAATTTAGCTTAAAGAGAGTAGTTTAGGTAGGTTTAGTCTTTCAACATAACATTATTTATGGTAAATAACTTTCTACATTCACAACTTTGGCCCTCATTACGAACATGGTGGTTCAGACCGCCATGCCGGCGGTGGCAGAAAATACTGCCACCGGCATGGCGGTCTGAACCGCCATATTCTGAACAAGGGAGCACACAGACGGCCCTCCGCCACTGGCAGGCTACCGCAGACGGGCAGCCCAACGATGGCAGATTACTTTATCCGAAAGGGCAGCATTGTGAGCAGCGCTGCCCTCCGTATAAACAACCCTTGTTCCTCCAGCCTTTCCCTGGCAGGTTCCCCCGCCAGGGAGAGCCAGGAGGAAGGGGTGCTCCGGGCCCCCCTGGAGCCCCTGCACTGCCCATGCACTTGGTCCCCGTGCAGTGCCCTGTCGCCCAGGTCACTGCCCGATTTATGGGCAGTGATCTGCACGACAGGTGCTGCTGCACCCGCCGCACAGCGGCATTGACGATGGCTCCATGTGGAGCGGTCGGCAATGTCCTGGCACTACATTCTGCTGTGCCGGTGGGCGGAAACAATGTTCAAGATCTCAAGGGGGCAGGCGGTCTGTGATAAGACCACCAGCATGAACACAGCGGTGTTTCCCGCCGTGTTCATAATGACCCCCTTTGTCATTATTGCATCATTGTGAGTTTCTCACATTAACTATGGTGAGTTGAGTACCAGATGCTGCTATAGCTGTGCTGTCTTAATATGTGTATGTGATTTAGTAGTAGGACTATGGTGTACAGGTTGGTATATCACATATAAATCACCTAATGACAAATTGAAAATCTGAAATAATTGTAAGTGGTCATATTCATGTGATTTGACACGCAGGCCAAAACAGAAACTTACCCACTGTAGCACTGTGTGTGAAAGAGATGCAGCATGCATTTTTATGATGTTTTGTGAGAACATATTACAGGATATGGGCTTTTGTGGGACACACACTGGTGCATGCCACTGACACGCACACCCTTGCACAAATTAGCACAAAGGTGCTGGCTGTTTGTTGATTACAAATCATGTCTCTGACCCCCCTCAAAAAAAACACCACCCACCTGGAGAACATCCACAATCTGTGGAGTTGTGTACTTGCTAAGTGTGGCACTACATGCAAGTAACTGTGCACTAACATGCAGTATTTTTAACAAGAGTCTTCCATTTCCCCTTGACCTAGAGATGTTTTGCTTTAATCTTTGGTCTGTGATGTGACTCAAAATCAGTCATATTTGTGATACGGTGCACATGTGCCCTGATGATCAGCTTTCTTTTTTGTGATTGCTATAAAGTTTAACAATTCACTTATTGACTTCTATGGCATGCCTTCACGGCTGCAAAACAAGTGTGCATACAGCCCGGCGTGGGTATCGCTCAGGCTACATTGAATTACACGTTACAACTCACCTCCTTGCAATGCAATGTCTCCGTAGTGCCAGTTCAATTTGCTCAGCCACATCTACATTTCACTACACTAACAGAGGCCCATCCAGGCATGAGGTGCAAGGTGCTTTACATCATATATGGACTTTAATTTTTATTCTTCCAACAAACACTCATGATCTTCTGGTGTGCATCACTTGCATTCACCACCAACGCCAGTATAAATATGCACATGACAGAAGATAGGGTGCTCTATACCATGGAAGCCAACACATGTGCTCTAACCCACATGACATCTGCGTGCAATGTAGTTACATGCTAGTGACTGTACACATGGTTCTTTGTGTGATCCATTGTGGCGATACATCACATATACCACACCTGGCCCCCCTCTCAGGTGGGGAGTTCATCCTATGGCAACCTCATTCCATTCCATTGCTTTAAAGTCCAGATTTGGCAGCCTGGGCCCAAGACAGACACACTAACCTCGTGATGCAAGGGGCCCTGCTTTGTCACAATCAAATTAGACAGAGTTGAAGTGCCCAAGCATGATGTGCTGTTCCATACCAGCTATTTATGCTTTGTATAGTGGGAGTTGTAATCCTATTCACTCAAGTTATACATTCCACTGCAAAACTAGATAACAAGTGTGTACCTGGACAGGTGCTGCACATCATACATGGATCTGACAAACTTGACAGTGCTGGACTGGGCTGTAGAACATATAAATGAACAGTATGACTTATATTTAAGGGATGTATGACTAATAATGTGAGTAACTCCTGCCCTTCCCTTGCTCACAGTACAGTGCAGCACGGGAGCGTAGCTTGCTGCACTGCACAGCATGACTTTTATATGCATATTGTCCCTTGTTGCCACTTACCCTGTTGGTCTTGCTGGTCCTCAACTGCGGCACTGTTGTGTTTTTCAACTCATGCCACCAACTCTACTGGGACGACTGATGCCACCTGCTCCTCCAACGGGTCCAGTTCAATCTGGTCCTCAGCTCCTCCTCTGCTCCACATGGCTGCCTTCAGGTTCTTGGCCAAGTTCTCCTTGGTCCTACGCTTATAATCATATCAGGACTTCTTGCACTCTGGTACTGTCCTTTAGTTTGCTCTACACTGTTTATTTTCTTCACTATGGGCTGCCAAATGTCTTCTTTCTTCCTTAATAGCAATTTGGATGTGACAAAGAGTTGATGTTCATTCTTTGTCACTCCTGTTATTAGAATTTAATTCTCCTCCTCACTGAAATAAATTTTTCTTTTACTCTTTCCCTGGCATTATGTCTGGATACCCTAGCTGGAGTTGGAGTTGTTGGGGTTGTGGCTCTGACTGCTGCTGCCCCCTCCTGCCTGCTCCTTCTCTCCCATTTGAGGTGTAGGTAATCTTTTATTTTCCAATGTGCCACCTTTTAAGGGATTTTTGATGCATGACACACTCTAATGTGACGCAAAGGTGATTTGTGGCTTGTAAGCATTGGTTTGCGACCTATAAAGCAGCTTCGCATCACTTTTGCTGCACATGCGTCACTTTTCTCTGATGTGTACATTTTTTTGACGCACCTTGGAACTTTACGACATTGGTGTGCCATATTGTAAATATGGTGCATCCATGGTGTTTGCTAGTGTTGTGCCCCAGGCCAAATTTTTCTGGTGCACCGCTGCCTTGCTGCAGCAATGTGTCAGTTTTCATAAATATACCACTAAGTTCAGTCCTCTTTTCACCAGGACACCATTAGCTTTGGTTGCAAAATCATGTTTACCTTTCTTAGCCTAGTTCTATAGTTGCAGGGCATTCTGCAGTCTCAGGAGCATATTTATGAGCCTCGTGAGCCGCCTGAGCGTCACTTTTTTTGACTCTCCAGCAGCGCAGACTACAAAATTATGTCTTAGATGCTATGCAAAGCCACTTGGCAAAGCTTCAAATGGCCTCATAGATAGGGAGTAAGGCAAGGCAGTGCAGTTCCTTTGTTTCCTTACTAAGCACCAGGTATGAATTCCATGTTCATTGCGGTGGGTTTACCCACGTAACACTCACTGATTTTGACACATCCTCAGGTTTCTAAGAGCCTGTAAACCAGGGGATGCACCAAAGCCTTATGGCTCCCCAGGGTGGGAGAACGAGGAGAATATTTTTATTTCTCCTTGTTTTTTCCACTCTTCGTATGTGCTGCAGAATGCAGCACACATAGAAATAAGAAAATGCCTCTATGAATTGTTTCTGTGCAGGAAGGTGCCCCTTCCTGCACAAAAACATTCCTGCCGCCAACACAGGCACCCTTGCACCATGGTACAAGGTGCCTGCGTTGGCGCTCGGCTGCCGAAATGATGCCAGCGCAGGGGGAAGGGCAGGAATGCACTATATTGCATAAATACGGTCATTCCTGCCCTTTCACTCTGGCATAGGCCAATGCAGCATGATGACTTCCTGCGCTGCCCTATGTCACATCTCCACAAACGTGGTCCTCAGTTCTCTTAATGTCCTTCCACTCTCATGCCACATGCCTTCCTCACCCTGTATACCCAGGTCCTGACTCACTTTCCCTTATTTCAGTCCCTAGCACTTTGTCCAAGTCCAGCCTTCCCCTGGATCGCTTTCATAGATCCATTTTCCCTGCTATCCTCCTGCTGCTTGGTGTGATTTCCCATATATCTTCTCCTGTACATGACGAAAATGTTATTCACTGCACCATATATTTATTTCCAAGTGCATCAGTACGTAAAATGCCTCTGGACTTCAGAAGCACTTTATAGCACCTTGTGCAGAGAAAAGCCACTTTAGATTTCCTTTTCCATAGGGATGTCGCATAATCCTACAATAGCCAACTGGTGCAACATGGGATTATGTGGAGCTTCTCCATGTTAATTTCTCCTTCACTATTCTGTTGACACCAAGCAGTGTTAGCACTTCTCCTTTGCTCTTCTGTCCACTCATTATGCCTATCCATCTACTTACAACTTCACCTACTTTTGCTGTGTTTGCTGTGATTTCTTTCACTTGCAGGTCTTACCCTGTTGAGCCTTGTACTCCAGTCTTGCTGCTATCTTAGTACAGGCCACCGGTATTGATAAGTGTTACTTATCCTGCCTTGCCTCTTGCCTTCATATCTGGTACGTGTGTCTATAGCCTGGTATATGGTATTTTGGGCCCTATTTACAAGAAACTGGTGCAGCGCGGATCTGCGCTAAAATCAGCAGTGCCACTCCAGTTTTGATCCTCAGGCTTGCACCATATTTACAAGAATACAGTGCAGCCGTGCGCCAGCGTTAAATTAATCTGCATGCTCCAACACAGGCATCCTTGTATCATGGTGCAAGGGTGCCTGCATTGCAGGGAATGATTGTTTATGTGCAGGAGGGACGACCTTCCTGCACATAAACAGTCTACAATGGCGATTTGGCACTTCTATGTGTGCTGTAGAATTCAGCACACATCGAAGTACCAAAGCGAAATTTTTGAATGATTGTTTATGTGCAGAAAGGGACACTTTCTTGCACACAAACAATCATCCATGGCATTTTGCTTCTTCTATGGGTGCTGCAGAATGCAGCACACATGGAAAAAGCAAAATACGAGGAGGAATAAAAGAATAACTCCTTGTTTTGCCATGCTAATGCCACCCCTGGGGTGGCATTAGTTTTTGCAGATGCTACAGATTTACAATTTCTCATAAATCTGGGGCAGGGTCAAAAGCAATGAGTTTTGCAATAGATCGCTCACTGCAACACCCATTGCACCCCCTTCTGGTGCAGAAAACTGAATCGGAGAGGCCCAAATTTACAAGGAGTCGCAAAGCCACAAAAAGTGGTGTTACACCTCCTTGTAAATATGGAGAAGTGGTTAGCGTCACCAAGTGGCGCTAGGGCTTTGTAAATCTGGCCCATTGTTTCTTCTCCTCAACTTCTTTATACAATCAGCGTATTAGTTAATTACATTTGTTTCGATTTTTTTTGTTTTTTAAAAGAGCTCAAGCCTGAATATGGCATTTAAGCTCTTAAATAATTGCCTGTACAGCATCTATTTTAGGACATCCTCATTCCTCACTCCTCATCCCTACTTCTCTTTCCATCATACATCATCCCTACTTCTCATCCATCATCCCTGCTTCTCTTCCATCATCCCTACTTCTCATCCATTATCTGTGCTTCTCATCCATCATACATCATCCCTACTTCTCATCCATCATCCCTACTTCTCATCCATCATACATCATCCTTATTTCTCATCCCTTATCCATGCTTCTCATTCCTACTATTCAGCCATCATCCCTACTTCTCATCCATCATCTCTACATCTCATCCATCATCCTTACTGCTCATCCGTCATTCCTACTTCTCACCTTTACTGCTCATCCATCATACCTACTTCTCATTGATCATCCCTACGTCTCATCGATCATCCTTCATCCCTACTTCTCATCCATCATCCTTACTTCCCTTCCATCATCCATACTTTTCATCCCTCATCCCTTCTTCTCATTCATACTTCTTTTCCATCATCCCTACTTTTCTTCCATCATTCCTACTTCTCATCCCTCATCCCTGCTTCTCATCACTACTTCTCATCGATCTTCCATCATTCCTACTTCTAATGCCTCAGCCATCATCCCTACTCCTCATTCCTCCTCCCTCAGTTATACCAACACGTTTTCAGTTTTGTGAAACATATCTTCACTCTGATTGGTTGGCTGCATTCTATTTCACGGAAAAACAGCTTTCTCATTGCATGTGCTGGGTGAAGACGAAGGAGAGGAAATGCAACTGTGTGTTTGTTTCCAGTGAATTCAAGGCTGTACAACATTTCATTGTATTTACCTAAGTGTCTTTCTGTTTACACAGGATTCTGCAGAAAGCTCTGCTGGTTTAGGAACTACATGGCACCCACAGCTTGGGCCATAAATCTGCTCCTGGAGAAAGAGTTTTACAGTTCATCCGAAAACCTTTCCATATCATGCCTGCTATTTTATCTGTCCTTGATTACTACATCAGTTGTGAGAAGCATTGCGCCACACAAAGGCTGTTTCTGGTGGTGAGCAAACTGAGGAGGACACTTGAAAGAAGAACCGCCCCAACTGGTTCTACAGTTTGAGATAATGGATACAAAGCACCTGTCTGGGAAAGGTGTCCCAAAGAGGGAACAAAACCACCCCATCCAGACCCAAGTTCTTCATGACTAGCAGAGGGAGTGCTCTGCAAAGTAGTTGAAGGGCTGCTCTGATAGTCGGTCTCCCTGAGGTGAGCAGACATCACTTGAAATCTGCACTTTCTGCTGGAGGAACTGAGGATCTTCCTGGTGTTTCTAGAAGCCTTCCTGCCTGTTAAGAGAAGGAAGGAAACTGTCAGGCCCTGCAGGAGGTGAGACTTCCAGGATGTGAGACACCCAGCTTGTTGTCATTAACTGAGGGACAGCTAGAGACAGCTGACAACTTGAAGCAATCTAGGAGTGACATGTACTGTGTAAGGCCTCCCTGGCCTCGTGCCACTGGTTCTTTATGGGCACCACTTCAGGAAGATGTGGCTGTATCTGCTTTTGTGTTGTTCAGGGCCATGCTTACTGTGATCATCAACTGTAGCAGAATCGGGGCTGCAACTGCCCCGGACCAATCAGTGCTGCAAATACTTTTGGACTGGACAGGGCAGCAGCTGCCCTGATCATTCCTTCATCATGATGAGGAGTTCAATTGCCATCACTCTGGTGGGCCTCACAACATCTCCGCTATTTGAGGACGCCAAAATGGCTAATACTTTACCTATACCACAAACACTTCAACACAGGAGTAAAGCTGAACAGGCGTACAAACAGGCATGGCCTACACCAGCCTACCCTGTAGCCTTGGACTATCTTCATTCACGGCAGCCCCAGCCCATAGAAGTGTGGTGGTGCTGCATGAATTGCTTAACAGCATCGAGGATCTGACTGTCAACTATTCGCTGCTCTACAGCATGGTAAAACTGAGCACTAATGTTAACTGAGAGCATTTGATTATGGGGGAAATTAATTACTGACATAAACCTCATTCATGCTTTTACCCAACTACTAGTTTGGGGGGACCACAGCAAGAATTTACCTCTGTGGGGTTAACTAGAGTATTCAGTGGTGTAGTGCCAGGAAGATGATTGCTCCCAGGGTCAAGACCCTGTATGTAAAGTTGAATTGTGAATCACAAATAAAAGTACTTTCTTTGTTTTAAAAGATAAGCACTGGGGTGGACCTTGACATCATGATGTCTGTTAGTTGATTGGTGACTTCTGAGCTTGCCTCCCCTCACTACCTCCCTGACAAGCCTGTGGCTAAACGCCCTCACTACCCTGAGAGCTAAGTGGGGAAAGTCTTATGTTTGACCCAGTTTACAGAATCACAGTAGGATGGGCTTCAAGATACCAGTGGCAAATGACCTCTACCACCATAGCTGGGGCCCATTAGCCCCAATCTACCTTTTGGCCCCTTAACAGAGTCTAAATAAGGCCCTTCCTTTGACCTCGCAATTACTTCATTCAGTATGAGAAGATAATAACCTTAATCTAGTCTTACCTAATTTGGGTCCAAAAGCACATCAAAGTATTGGTTTGTTCTAGTGATGTCAAGTTGAAGTAGTCATCAAGTCGAGTGAATGGTGAGACGAAATAATGTTCAGGTTGGAGTAATGGTAATTGTGGTTTTTGAAATAAAGGCAACAACAATCTGTCTCCCAGAGTTTTTATTTTATGTGTTTGTAGACATGCATTGCAATTGTGAAGATGAATTCAGTACTGCCATCTTGATATGTTATGCTATGTAATCTTATGCAGAAATATAGAGCATACTGTCACTCAGGAGAGTATTGAGGCACTGAACAGGAGTGAGGCTAGCCACACCTAGGGCCTGATCTTCTGCTTCTCCTGGAATTCAAGAAGTGAGGAGTCTCTTGCATGTAGCGACAGTTAGTTTGACGTATTAGGAGCAATTTAGGCAAAAGCTCAACCACCGGATCTCATTTTCTGTAAGCGTGGGATTTGTGTAGAAATCTGGATAAATGGAGGTTCCTGGAAAGTTTGTAAAAGCAGATGTGATTGTTGAGGTATGCTGGGCCAGTGTTATGCAATGCCGTGAAAGTGTGGGTGAGGAGTTTGAGTTGTACTTGCTTTGCTTGTGAATGGGGAGCCAGTTGAGTTCCTTTGGGTGTGATGTGATGTGAGTGTGGTGTGGGAGGTTGAGAGTGATTCTGGCTGCTGAGTTCTGAATGATCTGCAGCCTTCTAGTGGGGTGTTTTTCTTGATCTGGGCATAGAGGATGTTTCCGTAGTCCATCTTGCTTGTTTCCAGGGCATGTGTGATGCTTTTCCAGGTGTTGATTGGGAGCCTTTGGAAAATCTTCCTCAGCATCTTCTGGGTATGGAAGCATGAACCTGTGAGGGCATTGACTTACTTGAGCAGTCATGTTAAGTTTGCTGTCATTGATGATCCTGAGGTTATTGGCATGGGTGTTGGGGGTGGCTGTTGGTCCTAGCTCTGTTGGCCACCACGTGGAGTCCCACGGTGATATGCTCTTGCCAAAGATCATGATTTTGGTCTGATTTGGTCTAGTAGCTTTAGAGAGTTGGTCTTCATCCAGTGGTCGATTTCAGTCATGCAGGCATTGAACTTGATCCCAGTACTGGTCATCTTGTTTCTGAGAGAGGGAACAAGTTGCGTGTCGTCGTCATAGAAGATGACATTGATGTTGTGAGAGAAAATGATACTGGCTGGAGGGGTCATAGATGTGTTGAAAAGGATCAGGCTAAGAGAGGATCCTTGTGAAACTTTTCAAATGTGATTGCGGGTATTCAAGGTATACGGTGCCAGTTTAGTTGGCTTGGTCTTTCCAGGCAGCAAGGAGTAGGATCATTGGAGTGCATATTCTTGAATTCCTATGTCATGTAGGCATTGGATGACTGTGGGGAGGGAGACTGTGTCAAGTGCTGCAGAGAGATCCAGGCAGATGAGACCCAACATGTCTCCACATTTTAATGGAAAACTACCTTGCCTTCAGAGTTACCACCATTCTTGGCACTGCTAACCTTAGGAAACATGCGGGCCCAGAAAAATTACTGAGGAACTTGGTAAAGGTAATGCGAAATCCCCTGATTTTTCCTCATTCCCCCAATATTTCACATAACATCTCCACCTGCTTTTAGCACACAGACTCTGAGGATGAAATACATTGGCTGCCCAGTGCACTTGTAATCCAAAGGGTGCTTGTAACTCCCATGAAAAGCCCCACTGAAATTAAGCAGCTGCCTTTGATAGAACACAGAGTTGGTTTAATGACTAGGAGTGGTCAAAGATGCTCTCTGTGGCAGAGAGATCGAGAAGTAGCAGCTATGCCACATTTTCCTGCTGAAAAGACTCTAAAATACTCTTAAATGTCTTATTGTCACTGTTAACAGAGCTGTTTAAGGTATGGGTAAAGTGCGCAATTGCCAGTGTGCCCCACCTTGAGAGTGCCCATGGGAAAGAAATATTTTTCTCTATCATACTCCTGCCTATATTTCTATCTCAACCTGTAACCTATAATTCACTATTGTTTGGCATCACAGGGCTTAAATTAGTAAACAATGTGTCATAGATTTCAACATTGTTCCGAGAAGGGGTCCTCAATTATTTCTTACCCGGGCCTTCCAAAATCTGTAAGATGACACTGACTGTTAAGCCTAAACAACGACTGACAATCAATACAAATGTTGCAACTAATTAGAGGTAAACATTCTAGAGTTTCTCTGAAGACGAACATTATTATATATTGGGCTGTATTTATTTCTCTTTTTTTAGGATGGCATCACCCATTAGGCTTTTTGGGTAGGTGAGTAGTGCAACAGTCAGGTTTATATGGGCCAGAAAGGAGGTGCCCACAAAGGCATCAAAAGCAAGGCCAAGGGTAGCAACAAGCATTTAAAAGGGTCATCCAGTGTAGAGAACAAAATCAGTTATCTTTGCCCAGTCCTGTCTCTCCAACAATCACCAACAGCATTCCAGAGTGTTCCTTTAGTTGATGATTTCAACTTGGATTTTGAGGTGTATTCTGACATCTTTCACTAGATTGCCTTTTTAACTGTAATGGTCACATCATTGCCAACTAGATGTAATGAAAAGCTGCAATGTTTCTCCTTTGCACTGTAAAATGTCTTGATTGAGCATTGTGGGATACTGTAAAAATTATTACAGTTATTCCTGTTAATGGTAACAATCTCTTTTTATATATTTTCTAAATAAACTTAGAAATCTTAAGAAAATCTAGTTAGAATATTTATCAATACAGCTTAACAACAATTTTGAAGGAGTAGAAATCAGAAAAATAAATTCATATTGGTTAATCAAAAACGTTAAAAAATCCATGTTTGTGGTAGTTACAAAAACACACCCTATTTGAAAACCATTTGAAAAATCCCAAAAAAGGGATAAGAAAGACAAATTGGAGAAAAAGAAAGCCAAATACTACACTAAACAGCGCTAATTCTCAACTGCCATTCATTAAACCCTGCCAAAATCTCCATATTTTCCTAAATCCCTTCTTTTTTTCTTTTTAACCAACAATGATAGTTTTTCATAGTATGTTTGCCACCTGACTAGTGTGCTTCCTCTCCAGCGAGGAACAAACTCTCAAGCCTTAACCATTTAATAATGATGGTTCTGAAATTTAGTGTTGAAGATCTTAATTATGATCTTTGTCAGTATTTAAAATTAAGGGCCTAATTTAAGGAAAGTAGTGCATCGCCACTTTCCTTGCGCCCCTTAGGTCCTCCCTATTGCCACCATGTGTATGTGTTATCTAAGATATGGCGCACCATGGCAGTAGCTAGGGAACTAACATCATAATTTTTTATGCTAGCTCGGAGCTTTGCAGGACTAGCGTCAAAGATTTTGACACTAATAAAAATCCTGCAAAGCCCATTGAGGCCCATTGTAAACAATTGTGTGCCTCCTTTTAATGCCTGCTCTGAGCAGGCGTTAAAAGTGCTGAAAAAATAACGCAAAGAAATCTTTTAGATTTCCTTGCGCTATTTTTTCGCCCCCCCTTAACTGAGGAACGCCCCCTTTCCATACATTCTGCCTGGTGCAGGAATAATGTCGCAGAAAGGCTTACAAAGTGGCAAAATGCATACATTGCGCCACTTTGTAAATTTGGTGCAATGATTTTGGCCTCATTGGGCCACATTAGCGTTACAAAATAAATATGCTAATGTAGTTCAAGGAGGCGCTAGGGGCTCTTAAATCTGCTCCTAGGTTTTCAAATATGAATTGATACCTTACTCTAGCAAACAGAACACGATGTCTATGCTGGACCTTTGTAGAAAAAGTGTTGAATTGTAGAAAACAAATCAAAACTTGACAGGCTGTCATTTGAGGGAACAAGAAATACATTCTAATTCTTGATTCACAATTTATTTTCTTGGTAAATCTAAATAGACACCAGGAAAAACAGGACCATAGCACTGCCTGTCCAAGCAGGCACGTAAACTGTTCTCAGACATCTGCAAACATATTATTATAAATATTATATTTGACGTTACGGGTATATTTACACCTCAATCGTTATGTAAAATGATCAAATAGTACCCCCCACTGGGCATTTGGATCTTTGATTATGGGCTTGAAGGTATGGGGGAAGGTAACATTGGAAATACATTTCAGTTCTGTGAAACCGATGCCACTTCGTAATCACAACCAAGAATCAGGTTATCAATCTTAAAGGTTTATTTTAAGAAATTAGCAAGCATAGGTAAGCAATTAGCAAAGATTTAGGAATTATATTAATACAGCCAACACGCTAAAATGTCCAATAGTCTAAGTTTCAGTATAATTAAATATAATATGGAAGCAGCCACTATATAAAGGAAACAAACAAATCTCCAAATCAGATGTTCCACAAATAAAATTTCCCTAACCATCCTCAGCTTTGCAAGTAAGCAGAGGACTTCTAAAGAGGAAGGATAGGAGGTGTCAGAATGGTTTCAATCTTCAGTAGATGTTTGAAGAAAATGAAAGTGTGTTCAGCACGAAGCTTTCCACTCAGGGTGACCTAGAGAGTTCAGAGATCTGCTCTCTCTCAATATCAGGATAATGGCCCTCATTCTGACCCTGGCGGTAGAGAACCGCCAGGGCCAACGGGGGCGGGAGCACCGCCGACAGGCCGGCGGGGCTCCCTTGGTCATTCTGACCGCGGCGCTTTGGCCGCGGTCAGAAAGGGAAAACCGGCGGTCTCCCGCCGGTTTTCCACTGCCCCTAAGAATCCTCCAAGGCGGCGCAGCTCGCTGCGCCGCCGAGGGGATTCTGACAATCCTTACCGCCATCCTGTTCCTGGAGACCGCCCGCCAGCCCAGGGAAAAACTCATAATACCCTCCGCGGTCTTTTGACCGCGGAGCGGTATTATGGAGGGCTGAATTCTGGCGGGCGGCCTCCGCCGCCCGCCAGAATCAGAATGAGGGCCAAAGTCTGCACTGCCTAGCTATGAAACACCAATTAAAAAAAACGTAAGGTTCCAGAACAACCATATCCCATTCCCACCATCAGGAGCCAATCCCATGAGGAGAGTCAACATATACCCTATTTTCCAGTTTTCACACATTTAGGTACATATCTGCCATCCTTGAATGTTGTATTCTCCTGGTACTCCAAGTACGTTAGGCTCCTTTCATGGGCATCCGCCTCGTCTGCCAACTCCCTTTTCTCTGGCCTCACTGTCCATCTAATACCGAACAATATGGCCCAGATTTAAAAGGGCTTAGTCCCATTCCAATGCCACATTTGAGTCTTTTTTTTTTATGCTAATGTTGTGTTTGAAGGCCATAAACGCTGCACCATATTTAAAAAGTGGCGCAAATCATGCTTTGAACCACTTTGTGAACCCTTGCACCACATTATGCCTGCGCCAGGCATAATGTATGCAAGCGGGGGGGTGTTCCCCCAATTCGGAAGGCCGAAAAAATAGCACAAGGAAATCTAAGAGATTTCCTTGCGCCATTTTTTGTTTACACTTTTAACGCCTGCTCATGGCAGGCGTTAAAAGGGGACATACCATTATTTATAATTGGGCCCCTATGCAGTGTACATCAATAGCGTAAAAAAATGATGCTATTGCCCCCTACCTTGCGCCATGGTGCGCCGTATTTTAAATATGGAGCACACATGGTGGTGGTAGGGGGCCACTAGGGGGCGCAAGAAAAATGGCGCTCCACTTTCCTTAAATCTGCCCCTAAGTCTTTTGTTCTAGCTAACGAGCAACACCATAACACATCTGAAAAGGAAAGAAAAACCACATACTGGCAACGTTTAAACCAATCATGATCAGCTAAGGCCTAAAGTCAAGCTAGGTTAGCCCAATAATCAAAAAGGATGCATATTTCAATATTATTAACCGCTGGCAATGTAAGGAATGTAAATGTGCAGTAAATATGGTTACATTTGTTTCTTGATCAACTTGAAACAACTATACATGAACTCTTAACGATTAAAATGAGTACAGCCTACAATTGTATTTGAATACTTCACACAAGTTCATGAAGTTAAACACACGATAGGTATATTGGTTACATATAAATGTATACACATTTATATAAATGACGTATACAAGTGGTAGTCTAAAATTACGCTGCTTCATAACTATCATTAATGTGAATTAGTAATACATTCCTGGTTATTTTCTTACTACAGATGCATTCTGATGTCAGAACACACCTGTACACACACCTGTAATAAGTAAACGGTGATTCTACAGGCTGACATTACTTTATTGCAAGCACGAAGTGATGTCACAGCACCACCTACAGTTTGTGCAGTCTTGTCTTTTGCAGTCTCTCCACGACTTCATCCTTGGAGAAAGGAGCCTGGTTAGAAGCAATAGATTCTCCCAGGGGCACTTTAGCTCTTGAGTGCCTGTGGAGCTGCGACGCCACTGGTTCTGACGACTCCCCTGCTCCCCTCTCCAACATCCCGCCTCTAATCAGCTAGCAGCAGCACCACGTACAGCCACAGAGTGAGTAGACCCGCGCTTCCATGCTCCCCAGGCACTGGCTCCAAGCCGCACTTTCGCTTATCGGAAGTCGGACGGCAGAGATGTTAGGTTATGGTGCAGCACCTCTCATTGGTCTTCGGGGTATATTTACAAGCTCCTAGCGCCGCCATAGCGTCATTTATGCTAAGATGGCTTGTCCCCCACGTTGTATTTACAAAGTGGCGCAATGATTGCATAGAGCCATTTTGCAATCTTGCGCCACATTATGCCTGCGTCAGGCATAATATACGCAAGGGGGGGGGGGATGGAGGGGCGTTCTGATGCAGAGCGACCTGAAAAAATGGCACAGTGAAATTTATAACACTTCACTGTGCCATCCATTTTTCCGTCATTTTATTCAATGGGATTCCCTGTGCTTTGCTACCCTAGCGTCCACATTTTGGGTGCTAGTGCAGCAAGTGCCACAATAGCTTCAACAATTTGAACGCTATTGCCCTAATGACCGCCATGGTGCATCATATTGTAAATACGACACAACCATGGTGTTCTTAGGTGGGGCATGGGCGATGCAAGAAAAGTGGCGTATTGGGACCGATGCGCCACTTTCTTGTAAATATGCCTCTCCATCTTCTTCTTCTAGTCTAGCTGTTGACCTACCCCAACCCAAATGAGTCCAACTAAGTACCAGACAAAGGCCTAGATTTACAAGAAATGGCTCAAAACAGACAACATTTCCTTGCGCCATGTAAGCGCCAATTTTTTTCGCATATATATATATATTTACAATATGGCACAGTATGGCGGCAAACTTAGTGCCGCTAAAATGGTGCTAACGTAAGCTATGTGTCGCAAAAATAAATGGTGCTAACCTGATTTGAAGTATGTTTATCGTAATAGCATCACTTTTTAGCTAAAAGCTACCAGAAAAAGCCTGTGAAGCGCTAAAAAGAAGGCTGAAAATAGAAAAATAGGAAATTCTGTACAGGAGAGACCACAGAAAGACCCCAGTGAGCCAGGTACTAGCCAGGATGACCATGCAGAGTCACAGGATAAGGGGAAAAGGAAGAGGAAGCCCAGGCTCAGTCAGGAGGAGAATAAAATACTGATCACAGAGGTGACAGAGCACCAACACCAGCTCTTTGTCGCCTCTAAATTGCCAATGGGTAGGAAGGGTGCCATTTGGCAGTCCATAGTAGATGAAGTCAACAGTGTGGTAGAGGTCACAAAAACTGTGGTGGATTGTAAAAAGTGCTGGCATGATTGCAAGTGCAGAACTAAAGAGACACTGGCCAGCAACAGAAAGTCAGCACTGCAAACCGAAGGTGGAAGCCCCGCACCCCAGGAGCAGCTGGAGGAGATGATATCAGTGGTCATCCTCGATGAGGTGGTGGAAGGAGTCCAGGGACAGAAGAAGCTACAACAAGCAAAGAGTAAGTTGCAGTGGGGGACAATGTTGTAACCCACAAATGACATAAGGGAGAGGCACTTTGGAGGCACTGTATGCATGCTAGTGGGTTGCATGGGACAGTGCTTAATTTGTAAATAAAAAGGTGTTGGTGCCCAAAGCCCTCCTCTTAAACCCACGGCTGCTGCAATTAAATGTGTGAACACTGAGGCGGCGTAATCCTGAACCCATCTCCGGCATCTTCAATCCGTATAAAGCCATTCTCTGCCCCTTCAGCTCACTCTTGCAGCTTTCTACTTTCTTCCTTTGTGACGCTTCTTAGTTTTTCCCTTCATCCGTCTTTCCCATATGTGTCTTTTGCCCGCAGCAAATGCTTGAGGCAGAAGAATAAGCCCCAGCCCTCAATAATAAGTGCCGGTGCTCAGCTCTGGAAACAACAAGCACAAATTAAGCACTGGCATGGGGGAACACTAATGGCTACACATCAAATGCATGTAATGTACACTGATCCCCCATGCACAGACCAATTCACTACCTTCACACCACTACCTTCGCTGTGTCAACTGTACCATCTAGCAATTTCTGACTCACAATGAGCAGTACGGACCAGGCATGTTGTGCAGAAGGGGGAGGCACAAAGGGCTAGGAAAGGTCTGCCTGTACCACTGGGAAAGGGTACTAATGTAACTTGCACACAACAGAAGAGGCTCCACTGTCCTTACCACTTCGGCTGCTGCACATTTGGCTGCCATGTGCCTATGCAGACACATCAGCACCATACTGCAGTGGTGGCCTGTGTTGAGAGGATGATCGCTATTGGGCATGGAGGGATTCCTCTTTGTATGGACACATACACACAAGGTCTGTGCATCTTACTATGGATGGTGCAGGATAAGGCACACAAAACAAGATCACATGGAGGATGCACGTTGACAGGTAACCCCCTTGAATCACTTTTACAACACATGTGAGGTAGCATAGCAACCTGACACAGTCACCACAAATAACACCCAGGGCATCCAAATGCCATGCTATGTACACCAAGAAATGCATCACATGCAGATTCAAATGGAAAGCTGCGTAACTGAGAGATGACATGATTTGGACATCTGGACTTGCACAATCTGTCAGCGGAGGGTTATCCAAATTCATGTCCTGGTTGTGCTGTGTGCAGCCAGGGGCCAGTAAATGAGGGATTTGATGTGTGGCTCAGTGCCATTAAAATTAGGGTAAAACAAATAAACACTTAGGACTAAATAGAATAGATAGTTCAGGACAACAGTGACATATCTCTATCTCATTGCAGACTGAAGAAATCCATCCTGGCTAGATGCCTGTCCTGGACTTCCAAGACGATCTTGATGACCAGCAAGCAACCATCAATCAGTCACTATCCAGCAGATCTTGGGTTCCATCTGGCGACCATCACGGGCTGCAGGGAGGACACACAGCCTTGGGGGGGTCTCCAGATGACTCACCCAACAGAGTACACACACCCTCTGCCATCTCATGCAGAGCCCTGGACTCCCATGACTCAGACATTGTTTTCCAAAGGTAAGTGGTAGGAGTCCAGCAGGAGCTGGCACAAAATGTGCGGGTGGGGATGTAGACCATGACGGGGAGCTTAGCTGAAGTAAAGAGGTGCCTTAGTCTCAATAGGGACAACTCTGCTGCCATCAGAGGCACCCACTCCCCGAGTGTAACAGTCCCTGGCCGAAATCGCTGGCATCCTTAGGCAGAGGCACAAACAAATTCCTTCCAAAGTGGCACCAGCGAGGTTGCCAACAGGCTGGGGGAAATGGTCACTGTCATGCAGTCCATGCAGCTGGAGCTTGTATCCATCAAGGCGTACTTGGCTGACTATCACCATGAAGTTGCTGCTGTGTTGAGAAACCAGCATTTCTTTCGTGCTGCAGTGATGCCTCACATCTTCCTACAGATGAGAGCTATTAGGACCTACGATTCAACTTCTTCTACCTCTGATGTGTGTGTGCCTGCCTCAACTCCAACTCCAGCACAATCCCTGGCACAGGGGGCCCCGCACACATCAGATGTTGAAGATGTGGAAGAAGCAAATCTCACCCATAAAACATCCCGGTAGCTACAGTCTGTGGGCCATGGACCGTTTTCCTTTAGCTCTGTGTTTAAGATTGTACTAGTGTCACTAGAACAATCTACATCCTCACTTCTCTTAGCCACTGTTGACCAATCAGACCTATGGACTGTCAATGTGCCCCATCCTACATAATGGCAATGTGACCCCACCTCCTGACTGAAGCACTCCTCTCCACAATAGCACATGTAAATAATTGCACTTTACACATGATCTGTGTCAATCTGTGTCTGAGGTTAAAACTATTTGAACAGAATGCATCATGTGACGCTAAAACAATGGGGGGCCTATGTATATATAAATGGAGCTGTGCATTTCTACAAGTGATTTACATATACTGAGGTGTGTCAGTCATAAAGTGCAGGTTGCGGACATATGAAAAAGATTAAAATAAAAGTGTGTGCCTACAGTAGTTCTTGTGTACAGCTACCTATCTACAGCCCAGCCCTAATGCAGGCATCCTAGCACCATGCTGCAAATGCATCCTGCAACACACATAGAAGAAGCAAAATGCCATGGATTATTGTTTATGTCCTGAAAGGAACACCTTCATGCACATAAACAATCACACCCCTCAATGCAGACACCCTTGCACTATGGTGCAAGGATGCCTGCGTTGGCACAATCTGCTTAATTTAGCACTGGCATAGGGGGAAACGCAGGGGTGCGCCATTTTCTTGCAAATAGGGCGTATCCCTGCATTTCAAAACTGGCGCAGCACCGGGCTGCTAAACAACTGGAGTAACCCACAAAGTACTTATACTCACCAACTGTTGAGCTAACCTCAATTACGAGGAAGTACAGCATGGCACGCTCACGTGCAATCAGGTCTCTCCACCTGAAAGATCCAGTACCTATGGGCCAGAACTTTGCCCCAGTGCAAGTTTCTGGATCACCCTGCCACCATGGGGCCACCATGTGGGGGAGGCAGTATGAACCCCCACCTCATCAGCTCCAAAATGATGGGCCCTACCCTACCCCCACATTCTACCCTCCCTCAGCACCTTATACTCCCAAAACTATAAAAACACTACCCAAACCCCAACTGACACAACTACTTAACGACCCCTAATACAAACACTCTACAATACAATGACCACACAGTAGTCAAAACATTTATTACACACTAAATAGACACAAAGAACAATACAGGGACACAACACAGCACAACACACCACTCCAAATGCACTCCAAATCTCTCCACAAAATAATAACAACCTCCCTCCAAGACAGACAAAAAGACTGTGAGTAAAACATGAAAGTAAAAGTAAGTTTGCAAGGCCAGTTTTGCATCATGCCAGATCTATGACATCACTTACTGCACATGCGTCACACTTTTGGGAATGCGTCGTTTTATTACACAATGCTCAAATGCGTCATTTTCCCATGGTGTCACATAGGGTGTTACATATGTGTCGCATGGTATGCATGGTATGCGTCACACTTTTGGGAATGCGTCGTTATTTTACACAATGCTCAAATGTGTCATTTTCCCATGGTGTCACATAGGGTGTTACATATGCGTCACATGGTATGCATGGTGTGCGTCGTATGGCACGCGCAAAGTGTGTAAAAAACAAGCATATGACCAATGCTTCATTTTTTTGGTATAAATGTGTGTCATTTTGTTTTGCAGATATATGGTGTCGTGTAGTGCACATGTTCACATTTTCCATGCCTTGTGGATTGATGTCCTGCTTATGTATATTCGTATGGTACATACTGCTCTCTACACGTGTACAATGTATGTGACAACTGTTTACAGGGGTGTTGATACATGCCTTACAAGGATATGTACATGCTAAGGCTACATGTTTATATATTATTGTACATGTGAACTCCAGGTATTTATTTCATGTGCTGACATTGTGTTGTCACCAAATTCCAATGCCCATGTCACACCCATGATGGCATGTACTTGAAATGGAATGTGATTGTTACATTAACATGTAAACTTGTGCACGTCACATATCATTTATAACATACTAAAGTGCAGAGTTCATTCCATCATGCAAGGTTGTGAGTGGGTTCATTTAGTGCTGCAGACATGTTTTGTGATGTGATCGACAGAAAATTGTAATAGTGTATTTTTTAATGACATGACATGCATGTGAATGACAATTGTTCTTCATGTATCTTCTGGAAACTGCTGTACTGTGTTATGGGTTGTCACTTGTACAATCAGTGTACTGAATAATGGGTCAATGCAGTCCTTCTGTGCACTATCTTTGCTCCTAATGGTATGTAACATGTCGTCCAATGTTGAAACATCTCTTCTGTACCTAGGTGTGCAGATGTGGTTTCACCATACAGTACACCAGGTCTGTTGCTCCATATTTGCATTTGTGCATGTTCAAATTTGGGATACACAAAATGCTGGGAGCAACAAGGGAGTACAATTAGGTAGTAATTTGTGTAACTGTTCCTTACACATACACTTTGACAGTGGCATTGCTCTTCAAGTGTCATTTCACTGACTTAGTTTTGACACACACTCTGAATGGTAGGGCTGCTGTCAGACATGGAGTGCAGAGTACACATCAGTGCACAATGATGTGCAGTGACACAAAACCATTGCCTACAGTCCCCTGCCCTATTTTCTACTAGGGACTTACAGGTCGATTGGTATCAGCCATACCCATTATCTACTGGGACTCAGTGGTCAACTGGTGTTAGCAATGCCCTATTATCTACTAGGGACCTACAGGTCGATTGGTGTCGGCCATACCCATTATCTACTGGGACTTAGTGGTCCATTAGTGTTAATCATGCCCTATTATCTACTAGGGACTTACAGGTTGATTGGTGTCAGCCATACCCATTATCTACTGGGACTCAGTGGACAATTGGTGTTAGCCATGCCCTATTATCTACTAGGGACTCACAGGTCAATTGGTGTCAGCCATACCCATTATCTACTGGGCCATGGTGGTCCATTGGTGTTAGCCATGCCCTATTATCTACTAGGGACTTACATGACACTGTGATATGTGGTTTTCAAGATTTGAAGACTCAATTTGACATTTTGTGGTGATTCCCATAGTTGCAGCTACCTTGTGTAATGTCGGTGTCTGTTGTCACTTGGCTGCCACTGTTTTCAGATTTTTAATTAGCTCCTCATCTTCCTCATACTCACTATCCAGCCCTTCATCTGTGTTACAGTATTTGGTTAAAACAAAACTTGCTCATACACTTTTTTTCATCTCCAGGACTATCAGTATTTGCTGTGCCATTTTCATTGTACGTAGGATTGGTGGCTGACTCCCACACATTTACAGACTTCAGCCACAACACTTGTGCAGTCTGTGAGTGACCGCCACAAGGTGTCTGGGACAGTTGAGTAGGGGAGGGTTTCAGATTTCCTTCATAATGTGCGGGTTTCACATGCGTACTCCAACAAATCTGCATCCAACATCCTTTGTCAGATGCACAAAGAGTGTGGATTGCATGTATGATTAGTTCTGACAGATATGAATGCAACATGCCTCTGGTAATATGTCTGTGCCCTGTGTGCCACATGCATATGCTTTAGGATTTGGAACATGAAATCTCATACTTTTACATAAATGTAAGATGACAACTGACCTGAGTGTAAAAATGCTAGGCATTGAGGTGTTGTATCCTCTGTATTTCAGTCGCTATTTGAAATAAATGTGGTTGCCACTGAGGGGTATGTTGGTATTTTCATCTGTGATAGTGCCAGACAGTCATTGATTTGTCACATAACTCACAGTGACACACTGATGCTGGCACTGCCTACTACTGTCCTAGCTTTGCCTAACCTATGGATGGTATTCATCACCTGGATGTTAATTTGTTCTGCTGTCATGTTTTATTCGTACAGACATGAGTGTAGCTATGTGATAACTAGGTTCAAATGGCAGTGCATACATTTCACTTGCACATTCTTTCCTCAGGGCATTTTATGTGTATGTTGAGACTTCTAGGGTGTGTGAGTCCTTTTCTACCAACTGTTGTGGGCTACTCATGATTTCAGATTTTGGATGATTTACTGTTGCATACTAATGTCTAAAATTACTCCATGACATTTGTGAGGAAAAGTGATTTATTTACAGCAATGGTGCATAGTGGCTATATGCTGGCAGCATTCATGAAACAAAAATTGCACTAAAACTGCCCTTTTGCAAGCCCCAGCAGCAGTATTAAGTAGTCTTCTTTCATTGTCCTCATCCTCCTCCCTGGGAACCTCCACCTGTTCCTCTAAGGGGACATTGGTCCTCACACATACATTGTGCAATATGGCACACACAACTATAATTTTGCACACAAGAGGTGGTGAGTACAACAGTTTGCCTCCAGATAAATCAAGACATCTGAAGAGGCCCTTTAGAATGCCAAATGTCCTCTTCACCATGTCCCTGATCTTTTTGTGTGTCTCATTATACGCCTTCTGACCCAATGTAAGGCCCTTCCATACTCAGGGATGCAAGTGGTAATCAATCAATCAGTGTATTTGTAGAGTGCGGCTATTCAGCCGTTAAGGTCTCAAGGCGCTGGGGGACATGGGGGACAATAAGTGAAGGTCAGAGGGGATCAGGTGAATTGCCACGTTTTGAGGTCCTTTCTGAATTGTGATAGAGTGGGAGATCTTCTAAGGTGGATAGGAAGGGAATTCCAGGTCTTGGCAGCATGGTGGGAGAAGGACTTTCCTCCGGCTGTGGCCTTCCGGACGCATGGGATGGCGGCGAGGGTGAGGTCGGCAGAGTGGAGTTGCCTGGTGGGCATGTAGAAGTGGAGTCTTTGGTTGAGGAATTCTGGTCCGGCGCTGTGAAGGGCTTTGTATGCATGCATGAGAAGTTTGAATGTGATTCTTTTGTCTATTGGGAGCCAGTGCAGGTCTCTTAGTAGGGTTGAGTTGTGGCTGTGTTTGGGGGCGTTCTTTATGAGACAGGCGGAGGCGTTCTGGATGCATTGTAGTCTTTTCTGTACCTTGGTGGTGGTTCAGGCGTAGAGTGCATTGCCGCAGTCCAGGAGGCTGCTGACGAGGGCCTGGGTGACTGTTCTTTTCGATTTGGTTGGGATCCATTTGAAGATCTTCCAGAGCATGCGCATGGTGTTGAAAACAGGCAGAGGAGACTGCGCTGACTTGACAGTTCATCAAGAGTGCTGAGTCCAGGATGAAACTGAGTTTGCGGGCGGGGTTGGTCGGGGCCGGAGCACTTCCGAGGGCAGTGGGCCACCAGGAGATGTCCCAGGCTGCCATGTTGACACGATTGCTTAACGAGCCAAATGAGTTGCTGAACTCCACCTTGTGAATGCAGAGCAGGCACTGCTATAGTGAAGCATCATTGACAATTACCCTCAAGTGGTACTAGGGGCTTGTAGAGTGGTCCTTATATATTGGAGATGTGTATTGGGAGTTTGTTGTGATGCACGTTGCATGTGTGTTGCTGATTGGTGTCCCTATTCATGTGTGGGGATTGTTGTGTGTGTATAGTTTGCACCATGTATGCTTTGTGTTGTAGGTGTTAAGTGATTGCTGTTTGCTTACCTCCTAGTAGGCCATTTCCATATTGTCCACCCAGGAAGTGTTGGTTGATGGTGGAATGCCGGAAGATGTAGACATCATGCACACTTCCAGGATACTTGGCCAGCACATTGGTGACTAATCACTTGTGGTCCACAATGGCCTGCATGTTGATTGCATGTGTCTTCTTCCTGTTCCTGTAGAGGTATTCGCTTTCGGCAAGAGGGGCTAGTAGCACATGCGTGCAGTCCATGGCACCCAGCACATGTGGGAAGCCTGCAACTAGATAAAATCCCTGTTTGGTCTCCTGCTGCAGTTGCTGGGTGTTGGGGAACAGGATATGTCGAGGAGTGAGGCGGATGGATGCATCCAACACACTTGGCAGTTGGGCTGAGAGGGAGGGCTGGGATAATCCACCCATTTCTGCCACGGTTGACTGGAAAGTGCCAGAGGCCAGCATGTGCAGCACAGCCAGGAGCTTGGTCATTGGTGGTATGTTGGTTGATCTATGTATCCTGGGTGTAATTGCTGGTGCAATGTCATGAAGCAGCTGCACGATGGACTCTGACTTCAGCCGGTAGTATCTGATGACAGTTTCCTCCCTTTGTCCAAGGATGGTTATCCATTGCCCATAGATTCACGCTCTCCTCCTGCACTGCCTTTGTGGTTGGTGTAGTGGTGATGGAGGCAGTGCTTGGTGTCATTGCTGTCTTCTTCTCTTCTTGTGTAGATGGAGCACTAACAGGTCCATATTTCTCTGGTTGTTGTCAGACTGCTTAATGTGTGTTTTCCTTGTATAGCTGTGCCTTTGCACCATTTTAACACCTGGTGTTGTAATTTTGGCGCTAATGGGTATTTGCTCATTTTTTCCAATCTGCACATGATTTTTTTGGCAGGCTTATAAATATAGCATTAGGTAGCTAGTTCCATTTTTTAGTACGGAACAACTACCTTGCATGTGATTTTCGTTAAATGGCACAGGTTTAGGCGGCGCTACTAAAAAATGGGTCAGGAAAGTGGCACTAGAGAGTTCTAGCAACACTTTAGAAATAAGGCGCACATTTTTTGCTGCTGTTGAGCCAAAAATGGTGGCACTACGGCAGCGTAAAAACCTTGTAAATCTGGGCCATAAACTTTGCTAAAGAAACTAGAAAGGGCGTTCTCGCTGCGCGGTGGTTGCTGCTACTTGAAAACATTGCAGGAAAATTATTCACCTTGGCTTGGGGCATCAATTCCTTTTTTTTCCTTAGATTGTGGGTTTTATTTTCTAGGTCTCATTTTGTAAACACAAAAACAAAAGTACAGGTCGCAAAATACAAAAAAACGAAAGTGCATGTACCTTCCATGTCTAAACTGAGAGAACATTTGCGTTCTGTACAAGGTTAGACACATCCACTTATTATATGAGATGAAATGCTCTTAGCCCAACATTTATAGTGCTACTGCAAGTCTCAATGGAGTTCCCCCGATTGAATAACTCAGCCATCTTTTTTTATACGTTTGATATCGGCTTTTCATGTAACATCTTCCTTTATCCAGCAGATGTCAGAATTGTTCAACATAATGCTAGTTTCATACTAGCTAATTAAATTTCGTGTACAGCTAAGTGTCAAGTTGCATCTCATTCAGCTGTGTCTTCTTTGGCTTTTGTGGAAAGTCGTAGATGTGTGTTTACTACACAGACGAACCACGGCAACCTGAGAGTAAAAGTTCACTCTGACAGTTGTTGGATTGTACAAGTTCTCCGTCCAGAAACATTGACCTAACCTGCTCTACATATTTTATACGGGGGCGTTCAGTTTCTCGTATGAGTTATATAATGTTGTGGCATTATTAGATAGCTCAGTGAGCTGTGTAGTCGCTTATGATATCGCGTGTAGAATCCGTAGCCTTCTCTGGCAGCAAAAGCTATTTCACAAGAAGAGATTCTAGTTAATGCCCATCATAACAAAACACCTTATAGCGACATCTCAGGTCTTCATATGGCCAACAAGTCACCAAAGCCAGCTGGTGGGACTGTTGTGCGGCCCAGAGAGTACAGTGCATTCCTCATGCATATTAATCCCCCATAAAAAACACCAGAACAAGTTCACTTGCACCATCCGCTTGGCAAAATGATGCCACACCAACAAGTTTCCCTCCTCAGGGGATCATCCATCACAAAACCACCCCAGGGGCAGAGTTGGCACACAGCACAGAAACGAGGACTTTACTCCGGTAGTGGGAAGCCTTAATCTACTGGCTAGACAAAGGACAACTGTTCATCCTGGTGAAATCAAATCATTGGTAATATATCAGCGGCTCACTCACTCTGACACAAACACACTCTTCCGACTCTGACTCAGTGCTTAATTTGAGCAGGTGGTTTCTGGTGCTTGGCAGCTGCACTTAATTGTCAACACCGGCCCTTATGACAGTGAGCCACATGGTGGCACCATATGTTTAATTTAGAGATAAGCACATCAACAGTTGTATATTAATTCAATATACATTAAAGATGACTAATACCTGCCACCCAAGCCACTCTTATAGCTTTGGGGGCCTAGAATAATCTGAATTGTCTCATTGTAAGAGTGCTATGGGTAGTCGTTGTGTTGATACTGTCATTGGCAGCTCTGGCACTAGCCAGGGATGGTGCAAGCTGTAAGAACGTACTAACATAGGCATTGGCACTTATTTTTTATTTTTTTTAAACAAATTGAACATTGCTCTGACTAGTAGTCGCTATTTCTTTAAAACAATTGGAAATCCTGAGGTCTCCGAGCAAGCAAGCTAGTGAACCCAACTAAAAAGGACAAAGGACTGTCGGGCATGGTTTGGGGTGAGGTCTAGAATTAGCTTGGAGTTTGTAAAATCAGTAACATGCTTTGTAGCATTAATAAATCCATAGAATCATCAGCTCACCCCTAATTAAAAACATGCTACAAAGAACAGTTAAATAATAAACTACTGCTAGACAACTGTATAAACCATGAAGATGATACACTGCTGCTTTTTTTAAATGCTTCACCCACGTTATAATGTAGCATGTATGTATGAAAGGTATGGCATTGTGCTACTGCAGTGCTATATGTTGATTGCTTGCCTTGGGTGACTGAATTTTGCATTTTTGAAAACTGAGGGCCAGATGCTTGAGAGCCTTTTCCTGGTTGCAAATGGCCCATTGAGTCCGGGAAAAGGCAATGTAACAATCCTATTCTGCGAGTCGGTAACCTGTTACCGACTCGCAGAATAGGTTTGCAAGTCGCCGTTAGGAAGGGGGACGCAAGGGCGTCCCTTCCTCATAGCGAGTCACAGGGGTTTGTAAGATTGTTTTGCAACTGTGAATGTGGTCGCAAAACAATTGCAGTTACCACCAATTTCAAGTTGGTGGTAACACATTCGCAAAAGGGAAGGGGTCCCTACGGGACCCGGCCCCCTTCATGAATGGAAGCAAAAATATTTTTTCAGAGCAGCTAGTGGTCCGACGGACCACAGCCTACTCTGAAAAAATGAAAAAAAAAACTTGTCATTTTTTTGTTTGAAATGCACCCTGTTTTTTTAAAAGAAAATGGGCTGCATTTAAAAAAGACTGCTTTATTTAAAAAACAGTCACAGACAAGGTGGTCTGTGCTCCCCAGCAGGCCACCATCCCTGTGAGTGCGGACATTCCCAATGAGGTCACAAATTGTGACCTACCTCATGAATATTGATGAGGAAGGTTTTTGCAACCCCATTGGGAATCGCTAACTGTGTCTGAGACACATTTGTACATGTAATTTTGCAAGTCCCTAATTGTGACTCGCAAAAAATCGCAATTAGAGACTCGCAAAATAATATGGTCATACATCCGGCCCTGAGTTCTTTAAAATGGCCCCTAGGTTGAAAAATTCCCAAAGCCACTTCACAGGTCAAACAACCGTGGAAAACATTTATGGGATCAAGATGTGTAGTGAGACAAGGTTTCCATAGTAATAGATTTATGCATCATAAAATGATATAGCCAGGATGCCATTTCATACATTACTTTTATAGGCGCTTCTACCAGGCTGGTGCATGTTTAAAAAAAATGTGCCTCCTCCCCTTTATGAAGGAAAAACTCCTTCCAGTTCTGTGGGTGGAAGCAAGGAGCTTGCCAGTGCCAGTGCCTTATCCCTCCTGGTCACCATCAAACTCCCAGTGGTCCGATGCTCACTTCCTGGCCGCCCCTTTCAGCTGTGTTGGACTTCATGATGAATTGCGCTATGTGAGGGCTAAGTTCAGCTAATACTGCCCTCATAATGTTCCCTAATCGTGCACATCAGCTTGATCCGCATTTTATTGGTGGTTGGAAGGAGGTGATAAAGATGGTGGGAGGAACTGCCCAGTTCCTCCCATTCCCTCCAACCACACTTACACCACCACAAGCAGAAGGAATAAACCAGGAGGTGGGGATTAAAAGGGTGCGGGCTGGGTTTGATGCTAGTCTTTCCCCTTCCACTCCTATCTTGTTCAATTACCCACAGTCCTTCTATTCAAGAGAAGCATTATAAGAGGATCTGTGTGTCTGCACACCAACAAAGAAGCAGACACTCTGGATATTTCTAGAATAAGAAAAAAAACAAATAGTGTCTGACTTTTTACTTGGACACAGACACACAGGGGCATATTTACAAGAAAGTGGTGCATCGGTCCCGATGCTTCACTTTTCTTGCGTCCCCCTGCACCACTCCTAATGACATCATAGTTGCGCCTTATTTACAATACAGTGCACCATGGCGGTTGTTACCACAACAGCCTCAAACTTTTTGGCGCTGTTGTGGTGCTTTGCTGCACAACCACAAAAAATGTTGATGCTAGTACAGCAATGCACAGGGAGGCCCATAGGCCAATACAGGAGCGTCACTCAGAAAAAATGGCGGAGTGAAATCTTGTAAAATTCACTGCGTCATTTTTTGGGCCTCCCTGCAGGGAAACACCCCCCTTGCATACATTATGCCTGGCTTAGGCATAATATACCACAAGGCATTACAAAGTGGTGCAATGCCTGCATTGCACAGGGGAATGTCCTCCTTAACGCTGCCTTAGCATTAAATAAAATAACGCTAGGGCAGTGCAAAGCAGCGGTATGAGCTGGTAAATATGCCCTACAGCAGTGGTTCCCAACCTTTTGACTTCTGTGGACCCCCACTTTATCATTCCTGGAGCCCGGGGACCCCCACTGAATTTTTATTGGATTCCGGGGACCCCCCTCACTGAGTCATTATTGAAAGCTGGGGACCTAATCTGTTAATATTATTTTATGTTCTGAGCAGTCGCGGACCCCCTGAGGAGGCTTCGCGGAGCCCCAGGGGTCCCGGACCACAGTTTGGGAATCACTGCCATACAGTTTTGTGCCCAGCACAGAGTTAGGCACTGTTCGCTGTAGGCAAAGAAACAATCGAAACACAGTCTGGCTCTTTACTAGGGCCCAAACTTGTCTGTCTGTGCCACAGAAATGAGCAGATGCTTACTGGATTTGTTCTTAGGCTACGAAAAAAAAGCAAACTGCATCCAGATGCTTGCTGGGGCACAGAACTCAGGTTATTTTCCCCTGCAAATAACTATATAGTGTTTGTATTTTTCTTAGACTAGAATTAAAAACTGCATACTTGGTGGGGCACATATCACATTCTCAAAATGCATACAGCTACTTGCACAGACTTCCCCTGCACACACACTGTCATGCACATAAACATGCACATGTACACCATACTAACAACATTTCAAACTTTTTTAATTGCTAACCATAGTGGCTGTACTTTTCTGTGGAACCAGAGCTGCAGCCCTGCTCAAGGTTGGCTTTATCACTGCTGACTCCCGGTGCAACAATCTTTTTTGGCACCCCCAACTCCTCCTGACCTCCACATTGGATCGCCTCATTAGCACCTAGCAAAAGTGCCCCTTAACTCTCCAGAGCCCACTTACATTTCATTTGTTTTAAAGTGCTGGTAAAGGCTGACTTTACTTATCCATTCTGCTATCCACATAAAATACAGATCTGTTCTTTGCAGCAGGCATAAGCTAGTTGTGAGCAAGGTGAATAAAAACTGCCACTAGACAAAACTCTGATCTCTGTCTCTAGCAGGAGCATTAATCATAAGAGTTATCTTGAATTTTTGGCTGCCTGAAAGCTGGATGCAGAAGGGACTTTTAAATCATAAGGTATTGCTAAATACTGCACCCCAAACTCCTATGAGGTCAATGCCCCCCCTCCAGGTCGCGCCCAGTGCATCCGCACCGATCGAACCGCCCTAAACTCAGGTCTGGCCCTGCTACTTGTCAGTACACATTAGACATTTCCCATCCCACTGTTTTTAAGCAGCAGAGAACTCAGGGATGCAGAGGCCATAATGATACTGCTGAACGAAGAGTGGAGAAGGATGGATGTCTTTGATCTGACTCGGGCGAAGTTTTAACTGACTCCCAGCTCCTTCACCATGGATGCAAGCTATTGTTGTGGGAGGAAGAAGAGACCTGATCACGTACAGAAGTCTTGCTTGCAACTCCTGATATCCTACCATTGCTTTCTGGGATGGTTTATGCAGAACCGCTGTGACAGGGGCCTGGCCGTGCCTAGGTTACGCAAGCGTCCTGCCCTGGGCTCTGTCACAGCATCGTACTATACAGCTAGGGAAGCAGTTGCCATGCAGATATAGGACCTGATGTCTGATGAGCGGACCTGATTTACAGTAAATACTGGTGAATGTTGCACCCCAAACACCAACAGATGATAATCCCCTTGTAATCTCACATTCATTCTAATTATTGGGTTACTCGGATTTTGTGTAATTTTAGAGGGTGTTTTACGCTCACTCTGACCACACAGAAGATGTCTTATGGGTCTGCTGCAGCTGCATTTGGTTCACCCCTTAATTCTTAGTCAAGTCATGCCTGACAGTGACAGCCAGGCCAGCAGCCTGAGGAAACAGTGACATCAAGTCACTTCAAGACATCAAGTCACTGTTGCTCCAGACTGGATCTGAGATGGCAGAGCGGCCTGTATGTAATGCACAAGTAGGACCTAGGAACCACATCATGGCATCTAATTGGGTGATTTTGAAACCGGTCCTATTGGACCCTAAATTCATGTCGTTTGCAAGTAAAAACACTAATCGAATTAGGATTATGGAGAACCCTGAGGTAATATGTATTTTATTTTTCCTTCATTTTGCATTTCCTAAGAGTATTACATTTTTCTATATACGGTGCTTTTGTAGTGTTTTCACACAATATGTGACACTTGTGTGAACTTCAGTTCGCCTCTAGGTGTCTGAGTGATTTCCGCTTGTGGGTGAGTGCCCATGACGGGTACAAGTGAGAGCTGGGTAGATGGGGCTGAAGGCAGCGTGAATGTATCACAGTGCATCTCAGTGGGACACGATGTGTTCAGACTTCATGCACATGCACTACTTGGCTTCACTGTAGTCTGCACGGAGCAGTGGTCATATATGTGCCACTTGTAATTGACATTCTTTGACAAACTGTGCGAAGGAGGTACATAGCTGTTGAAATATTGACAGTGCTGAAAAAAATTAAATGCAGCACTTAAAGTTGAGTTGGTGGTGCGTGGGATGTTGGTTTAGTGCAGAAGATGAATAGAAGTACTTGCAGGAACAAGAGGGCAGGAAGATGATGTAAAAAGCAAAATGTTGGTGTGCGAAGTATGCAGATATAGGATTTCAGAAAGTGTGGGGGAGAGAAAGGCAGTAGATGAATAACAGAGTGAAAGATGGCAGAAGACAGTGACGTGAAGGGAACCAGACATTTTTGAGACACTCTGAAGACCACCTTCCCAGCCACAGAAACATTTTCATTTATAAATATTCACAAAAAATCGTTGTTGGTAAAGTCAATCGATTTGGCTTGTTTGAGATGTATGTCTGTTGTTATGTTGTATGTGTGATTGCAATAACAAACACAGAGAGGCACTCAAATAGTCAGGTGTTAGGCTTTGCAAGGCACATCTTTTAGTTTTAATGTTCTAAGCCAAACCCTTAATTACACAGGCTACACCTCTTAGGAAGAATTCCTAGTTACACTTCTCTGCCATGGTTCCTTTTAGAGTCCTCCCAATGTTTTCATCCTACTTAAACCACTGGCTGTCTGCAATGATGAGCACAGTTAACCGTCCAGGGCACAGCATTGGAGCTTCATACCTCTCTCAGAGAGGCCAACAGTGGTGCACATAGTTACAGTGCTTCGGAAATTAAGGTCCGTTTTTAAACTGTGTTCTCCGCTGCAGCACCGGTTTTCCTCTATCTGAATTCCCTCATGTATATGGGAAGTATCATACAGGATCTGCATTCCAGTGATTTTATCTGGTGCTGTTGGGTCCCAAACAAATCCCATTATGGTAACACTCACCATGTTCAAGGTGGATCTCGAAAAGCCCTCAGCACTACCCTTCCCCCCCTTCCCTCAGGTTCTGGCTGGACTGTCACCCATCTGTCTCTGCAGTGTGACAGTGGGTTTAGGGGCCAGTGTTTCTGATGGTTTAATATATAATCTGAGTAAAGCAGTGCAAATAGCTACACTTTACCAACAGTTCATAAGCATCCCAAAGATTAGCTATATATATAGCTCTTCATTTTACTTCATTCTGAAGCGCTGTAAATAATGATCTGATAAATTGATGCACATGGTTAACACAATTGCTCAAGTCACAGTTGCATATGTGACCTTAGAACTTGAACGTACATATCAACAATGTGTTATGCATCCTTCTGAGTGGTTTACTGCTATTGTTTCTGTTATGATATTCACTTATAGTCAGCAGTGTCTAAGCCACATTATTATATCACAAGGGTAGCATCTCCACATGCAGCAGCATGAAGATCATTAATATACAAACATCCACAAATATATCTACCTGGGCACTTGCGCACACTCAGACACTTGGGGCCTGATTTATACTATTTTTTTATGCAAAAGCAGCACAAACTTACAAAATTCAATTATATTTTGTAAGTTTGCACCGCTTTTGCGTCACAAAATGACGCAAATGCGGCGCTAAAAAAGTATAAATCAGGCCCATGGTCCTTTAATATATACACGCATGGTCCTTTAATGTAGACACGCTCCACAGGCATATACATATACCACATACCAAATTAAAGTGGCCTTTAATTTACCCATATACACAAACCCATCAATTCACAGAAATTTTCCTTTCACATGCGTTCACCATCCACAGATACCCTCAAATTCCTTTATTTATTCATTTATCTACACAAATTCCACATTTATCAACCATAAATTCACAACCCATCCAGCCTCCTACTCACCCATATATCCAGCAACTTACTCCACTGTCCACTTCTCCATCGATTAGCTTATGTATCATTACATCCACTCACCACTCCACACATAACATGATATAGTATGACATAACATTTGTATTTGTAAAGCACACATTCACCTCTTAGAGCATCTTGGCCCTGAAATAAGGCCACCCATACTTAACACTTTACTTGCTCAACCATCCAGGTAGTTACCAATCTACACATGTATACTAAAACATATGCATCAAATTGACAAGGATGTTACCACTGCTGCAGACTGTGCTGTATCTTTTATGTAATTGAGAAGGCCTCTCTGATACTTCCTGAGCTGTATCTGTTCTGTGATAGTAGGAAGCCTGTACTACCACTGTAGTGTGATATGTTTTCTGTCAGGAAGGGAAGCGTCCACTGTTTTTCATGTTGAACCTATTCCATTAATGAGAGAATTGTGCACATTTGCCATTGGTGTACCTGCTGCATGAGGAATGGAAGCTTACACGCTTAATTCCCAGCTGTGCCTACTGTGCTAGGAATGCTGTGGCATACTTCTATAATAAAGATTGTAAGATTGTCAGCTGATGCACATGGTGTGTCTGTTCTATGAGAGAGGGAAACTTGTAAAGCTGGTATTCATCTGTGCCCATCTTGTGAGTGGCACTTGCCCACACAACTGCCCTTGATATTACTGCAGATCAGGTGCCAAATACCAAGGCGGCTTAGCTTTGATTCCACCTGATGCCTCTTTAAGCCACACAAGACATTACCTGTCTCTGTCTCTCACTCTTAGACATTTTCTTATGCGTCCCTACTTTCTCCATTTGGCACTGTTTGTCTATCTTTCTCTTCTTCGTTTTTTCCCCATATTCTGTTTTTCTCTCACTAGCTCTGGATCAGTCTATTGAGTAAAAATAAGTACCGGTCTTCAAAAATGAGTGTCGGTGGCCCCCACCAACAACCACAGGCTCAAGTTAAGCACTGATTGTGAGGTTTCCCTAATCTTCAGGAAGTGTTGCCATATTTCACAGAGAAAAATGCAAGACATTTCTTTGAATGCTGAGGTTAAGGGGGAGCCAGAAGGTAGCACGTTGTTTAAAACACTGCATTCTTTTTTTTAACTTAGCAATCCTGTGTGTATTTCATTGAAGATATTTAGGAATAGTCTAAACAGCTCTAAAATACTTTGGCATGTTTTCATCTTGTAGTTGCTGTTTTAGGTTGATCTTTCAACGGGGAAAATATTTGATTGTGATTATGTTCTCAATTTATTTATCTGACTTGTGGTCACAGTTTCAGTCCTCCTGAGATAGCTTGGATGGTTAACATAATATCACCACAGCTTTGTTTACAATGCTATATCTCACATTTGTAGTCTGCGCACTGTATCATAGTGGGTAATGCTTGTGTTTCAGATATCCTTGTGCAACGTTTGCTCCCACTTGCTCCCTTCCTTTTGTGTCTACCTAATGGCTCTTCATCATTTGAAAAGGCATGGAGGTTGTGGTGTTGACATGGACCTGGTGTCACCCATCCTCTTCCTGTCTCATCATGGTTCTATCAACCCTTCCCATCATTATCTGCTTTAAAGTCATCTCATCATGATTTCCTGTCAGTCATATGCCAACGGGTCAGAAGACAGCTCCTGTTGACATCCATCAGCTACAAGCGATCTCTATGGTTCGGTGTTTTCTGAATTAGTAGTACATCCAGCTGAAGCTACACTTACGCACCAACCTGCAGAAACAGTACACATTAGACAGTTCCTGTCACCAACATATGCACACTACATATGAAAGCCATACAGATATCCAATTGTTTGCTCCCTTGTGTTATAACTTTCAAGTAATACTAACAAAGGATATCATATCATCAATCTATGCATCCAGTGTGAAAAAATGTAAATTAAGCCTATCTCATCCACAAGCACTTACAATGGCATCAAAGCTGTCTGATTAGGTAAGATAGCCTTCTGACCGCCTGTTTTTATGGTATGCTGGACTTGGTTTTTGCTGGTTTATTTTCTCTGTGCACTTTACCACTGCAGATTAGTGCTAAGGTGCACGTGCTCTGTGTATAAATTGTATTGGTGATTGTTTTATTCCTGATTGGCATCTTCGATTTACTAGTAAGTCCCTAGTAAAGTGCACTAAAGATGCCCACAGCCTGTAAATCAATTGCAACTAGTGGGCCTGCAGCACTGATTGTGCCACACACGAGTAGCCCTGTAAACATGTCTCAGACCTGCCACTGCAGTGTCTGTGTGTGTAGTTTTGCACTGCCAATTCGACCTGGCAAGTGTACCCACTTGCCAGGCCCAAAACTTTGTTTGTACTACATGTAAGTCACCCCTAAGGTAGGCCCTAGATAGCCCCATGGGCAGTGTTTTTAAAAGGTAAGACATGTACTGGTGTGTTTTACATGATAGCCCCAGATGGAGCTATCGACTTCAAGGAACTGTGGCCCTCATTCTGACCTTGGCGGTCGGCGGAGAGGCGGCGGTCGGACCGCGAACAGACCGGCGGTGTTAAAAATGACATTCTGACCGCGGCGGTCACCGCCGCGACCGACCGCCACTTCCCCACTCCGACAGCCACGGCGGTCATGACCGACGGGCTGGAGTCTGCGCACTCCGGTCCGGCGGTCGACCCAAGACCGCCAACGGTATCATGACCCTGCTTACCGCCGCGGTTTCTGGCGTTCGGGAACCGCCATGCGAACCATGGCGGTAGGCACTATCGGGGCCAGGGAATTCCTTCCCTGGCACTGATAGGGGTCTCCTCCACCCCCCACTGCCCCCCCGAGTCCTCCCCCCACACCCTCCACCCCCCTGCCACCCCCCAGAGGTGGTACGAACCCCCTCCCCCACCCCCACCCCGACATGCACATACACGCACCCCGACATGCACACACCCCCAACATGCACATATACACACCCCCTACACACACATACACAACGGGGACACATACCCGCACACATACATGCCGACATGCGCACCCGCCGAACTACACACATCGCCCATAGGCACAGCAGCACTCCCCGCCCGCATGCACACACTCACACCCCCCCTCTACACACTCACACGCACACCCCCATGCACGCACACATCACACAACACCCCCCCACCCCCTCCCCTCACGGACGATCAACTTACCTTGTGCGTTGGTCCTCCGGGAGGCGACGGGAGCCATAGGGACGTGACCGCCAACAGAAGACCGCCAACAGAAGACCGCCACACAGAAATGTGGGTCGTAATTCTGTGGGCGGTGTTCTGCTGGCGTGGCGGTGGAGGTTGACCAGTCTCCACTTTCCCGCCGACCGCCAGTGTGGCTGCTGGCGGTATTCCGGCGGAACGCTCCCAGCGGTCGGAATACGCGCAGCGGCATACCGCCGCGGTCGGCGGTCTTTACCGCGGCGGTAACTCGGCGGTCTTGCGAAAAGACCGCCAAGGTCAGAATGAGGGCCTGTATTTTTAAGTAATTCTTGCAAAATTCATATCTTTATTACTGTATGCTGGATTGTTTCTTGTTTTACACAGATAAATATTGGTTATTTTTCTAAAACTGGTGTGGTGTCCTTTTGTCATTTTTTCACTGTATTACTGTGGGTTATGTACAAATGATTTACACATTGCTTGTGAGATAAGCCTGACAGCTCATGCTAAGCAACCAAGGGGTTGAGCAGGGGTTACCTGAGCTGGGTATCTCCCTTAACCTGACTAGAGTGAGGGTCCCTACTGCAACAGGGTGTACACTGACTGCCAACTAGAGACCTCATTCTAACAGAAACAACTTGCAGTATCCATCTGTACACAAATTCATGTACATGTTCTTCATATCTTTGAACTTGGGATACCAATTCTATATTTTGTGGAGATAGAAATAAAGAAAGAAAGCTGGATCACAGGTCCTAGCTGTATAGTCTCCACAGTGAGCTCAAACATCAGATGCTAACCGGAACCCTGTGGTACCTGCAAAGTGCCCTGCAGACTTGTATGATGACCTGGAATGTTGAACCTTAAGGACTGTTGACTGGGAAATCTGTTTTCTCCACCTGTGGTGCATTATTCACCTGTATACATTAATATACAGTTCTAAAAGGCAATGGTATTAGACCTCGCATTCTTGGCGTGGTATACCCCCCAACTTTTTGCCTTCAGCCCTCCTGTTTGCTGACTTCATTTTTGATGGGTTTAGGACTGCACACTAAACCACTACAAACTAGTGCTAACATGCTTGTGCTCACTCTGTAGAACATGGTAGAATTGGTTTATACCCAATTAAAATATTTAGTTTACTTGTAAGTCCCTAGTAGAGAGGCATTACTTGTGCCCAGGGCCTGTAAGGAAATGCTACTACTGGGTCTGCAGTACTGATTATGCCACCCACTTGATTAGCACTTTAAAAATGTCTATGGCCTTCCATTGCAGGGTGTGTGTGCAGTTTTTAGACTGTGATTTCAACCTGGTAAACTAAACCTTTTGCCGGGTCCAAACCTTCCTTTTCAATGCATATAAGTCACCCTTAGGGTAGACCCTGTACAGTCCAGAGGCCGGGGTGCAATGTATTTAAAGTGTAGGACATGTACCTTTAAGTGTTATATGTCCTGGTAGTGAAAATCTCTTAAATTATTTTTTTACTGCAGCAAGGCATACTTCTCCCTATAGGATAATATTTGAGTTATCTTATTACATTAAATAGGCTCTAATTTCCAAATGGGAGCAGGTAACCAGTTTATGTTTGTGTCTTTTGATTTGTAATGAAAAGTCCTGACATGGTGAAGTCACATTTTAAATTAGCATTTTGAAAATGCCACTTTTAGAAAGTTGCTATTTTTCTACCCTGGCAGTTTAGTGCCTGCCTGCCTGTCTCCAGGTCACATGACTGGCCATCACTGGCAGGATGAGAGGGAGGAGCTCGGCCCAGCCCTACATACACTTGAATAGGATGTGCCCTTCCTCTACACAAAGGACTGCATACCACCTGCAGTAAGTCTGGAGCCATGGCCAAGACGCCAGGACACCTGTGCACTTCAAAGGCATGACTCTAGAAGCGTCTCCCCACTTCAAAGGCACAACTGGATATAAATGTTGGACCTCAGACATCAACTCTTCAGTAGACTGTTGGACCTTGCAATACACTGCCAGGAAGGACTGCTGTGCTGCTGAAAGGACTGCCACTCTGCTGAACTGCTGCACTGAAGAACTGCTGCCCTGCTGTTGTTGCCCTCTTGCTGGGTGGGAAGGACCATCCCCTGCATTACATAAACATAGAACAGAGTGACCCCAATTTCTAGCTCCCTGGCCTCCCAATCTGAAGCCTCAGGGACACAACAGGCTTCCAACAACCTTGCACCTGGACCATGCCATTTGTGAGTTTATGCTGTGGACAGGAATAGTTGGACTGTATCCAGGAATGGTCTCCCAATGTTCCATGCTTTAATTCAGTCTACTGAAAACACCTCCTTAGTTAGCTCCATAACTTAACTTCAGGAGAGGCTCAGTTTTTACTTCCTGACCAGAGACTGTTGGATTATTCTTAATTAGAACATTGGATGTTGTGCTTTCCTTTAAAGACATGAGAATGCTGCAACTAAATAATGGCTGGTACACTCCTTCTCCAACTCCCCTGCAGCTGAGGCCCATCTATGTTTAAGTAAGTGCATTTAATGTCAGCGATATCCTCGAGAGTTGCCTTTTCTGCTCTGCAGCAGATCCACTTTACAGCTGACAATATTTCCTTCCCAGCCATATCAAAAAAGTTGAAGCACAAATCCTCCTTTCAAGCTTTCTGATTGTTTTGCCAGTATATGATTGAATTTTTCAAGTGATTACAAGTGATTGTAGAGAAGTGTCTCTAAACAATTTCCAAAAATCAGACACTTATGGGAAGTCTTCTGAATAAAATTTGATTAAAATAATAGTCTCCTGAAAGCAGTGCTTAATTGTTGATGGTGAGAGCCAAAGGCACTTATTTTTCCGCTTCTGAGAGCAAGAGAGGGAAAAGCATACAATTAAAAAAAACGAGGAAGCGAAAGACAGAAAACTGTCACAAAGGAAGAAAGCAGGCACCGGCAAAAGAAACATAAAGGGGCAGGGTAGTGTATTAAAGAGGCCTGAGGTGTTTTAAGACTAACAATCATGGTATTCAGCCTGCCAACATTTAATTGCACTGGCTGCAGGCTTCTGAGCAGAGCTCTGGGCACCACCACTTATTCTATTACAAATTAAGCAGTGCTGAAAAATGTGTGTTTCGGCCCTTCTTTTGAGCTTGTTACTAGTGTATCTTTTACAAGAGAACTTGCCTCAAGAACAGACTGTAGTTACCCATTCTTTCAATGAAGTCTCTCCAGATCTATATTGCCGAACTGCCAGTGGTGCAAGCTCCTGTTTGATACTCCGACCCATACCAAGTACAGAGATCAGGGGACACATTTAAAAGAGGCATCAATTATAGAGGAAAAACATAGCACAGATATCCCGCAGCCAGGCACACACACACACCTAATAAATACATTTCTTTAAAAAAAAAAAAATGGGGATCAAGGTGAATTGAAACCGCACCTTCTTCCTTTATTATATATATGCAATTTATGGCACTTTTCGGTGCACGGGTCGTGAGGGCCAACCCCCTAGACCTCAAAGCCATGGGCTCATAACATTGAAAAGGAGACCCAGCACATAGAAGTGTCCATTGATATCCACAAAATTATCACATTTCTTCAAAAATCACATAATTCAATAGAGTTCTTATGAAAACTTTTTGTTCTTTATTTATCCACAATGACAATATCTAATCCATCATAGCCAACGCGTTTCGTCCAAACGGACTTCTTCAGGGCTCATAATTGCAGAATGTAACGCGCTCCATGGCAATTGACAATGTCAGGAGATCGGATGGCGTTCTGCATACAGATGCCGTATTACGAGTTACACAGCCAAGCCTGCCAAAAGACAGACAAAATCTCGACACTGCCAGGACTTCCATGGCAGAAAACGAGTGGTGGTGTGGAACGCGACGGTCGGTGGTCACCACAGTAATACACAACACCACATTGGATAGTTTGAATTCCACACGGCTGACACACATCCACACACACAACACACCTACAAACTGCACTATAAAACACACCCCTCCGCACCCCACAATCCTTTGCAACCCGGACACCACATACAGCAGGATAGAGGTCGTAAATATAAATTGAGAACCATAGAATAGGCACCACTCCACACTTCAAAAAACACTCATCCCACACATGCACAACATACACAACACACAAATTAGTACCCTACACATCAGATACCAACTGTCACCCAATCACAACACAGCACCCACACCTCATCAACCGCTTTCGTTACCTTTTTGTGTCGTCCACCACCACCATGTTCCCTCAAAAACATCTCCATTTCACTGGCGATGAGTTGGGGCTCATGGTGGAGGAAGTCATCAGAGTAGAGCCACACCTACTTGGAGCCCAAGTCCCACAAACTTCTATCACCAGGAAAATGGAGGTGTGGCAAATGATAGTCGACCAAGTGAATTCTGTAGGCAGCTATCCATGCACAAAGGAGGAGATCAGGAAAAGGTGGAACGACCTCAGGGGGAAGGTCTTTTCCATGGCATCTAGGCACCAGCTAGCAGTCATCAATACTGTCAGAGTCACCAGATCCTTGGGGTCTGTGCACGTTCCCAGCACGTCCATCACAAGACAGCTCCAATACTCTGATTAGAATGTCACAGAGTCTAAGAGAGTCCAAGTGGGGAAAAGGGGATTAGGAAGGGAACAGCTGGGAAGGAGACCTGTAGAAAGCAAAAGGTTAAAACACACAATATCAAGATTATATCATATTAATCATTACTAGGTTATGACTCTAAGCATTGTCATACTGGAAACATGGATAACTTAAGCATGGACTGAAATAACTAGGCCTCAAGATGATTGGATACCTGTGAGGGAATCAAGAAAGATTAATACAACTTTCCAAAGAACCACTCAATGAAATGTTACACATGAATTAGAAACATCAGAACCTTCTAGAATTACGCTTTCAAATTCAAGTATAGTCTTTTGCACGAGGATCAGGAAATAATTTGAATGATTTCTATAACACCATATGAATTGTACTTGAGGGAATTACTATGCACATACAATATAACATCTAGAATTCTAAGACTAGTTTTTCTTAAAATGCAGGAACATGAATTGCGCACATTGCAGATTTTCACAAAAGGTTTGTAAATGCCAATGAAATGACTATGCACAATGAATAACATAAGTTAGACTCGAGAAATGAATCGCGCGTCTTGCCGATTCGAAGGCCACCAAGTAAATGCCATGAAGTGGTAGCTCACAATGAACATTGTGATTTAAACACAAGAAAAGAATTGCGCGTATTGCCGATTCGAGTACCACCAAATGAATGCTATGAAATGGTAGCGCACGATGCGTAGCATGGGTTCATCTCAAGAACTTAATCGCGCGTTCTGCTGATTCGAATGTCACCACGTAAATGCCATGAAATGGTAGCGCACACAGTGCATATCATGAATTAGACACAAGAAATGAATTGCGCGTCTTGCCGATTCGAAGGCCACCATGTGAATGCCAAGGAATGGTAGCGCACACTGAATATCATGAACTAAGCACAAGAAAGGAATTGCATGTCTTGCCGATTCGAAGGCCACCATATGAATGTCAAGAAATGGTAGCGTACAATGAATAACATGAATTAAGCACAGGAAATGAATTGCGCGTCTTGCCGATAAGAATACCACCATAAGAATGCCAAGAAATGGTAGCATACAATGAATAACACAAATTAAGCACAGGAAATGAATTGCGCGTCTTACCGATTCGAATGCTACCTAGAAAATGCCATAAAATGGTAGCGCACAATGAATAACATGAATTGAGCACAGGAAATGAATCGCTCGTCTTGCTGATTCGAATGCTACCTAGTAAATGCCATAAAATGGTAAAGCACAATGAATAACATGAATTGTGCACAAGTAAAGAATCGCATGTTTTGCAGATTCAAGTGTCAGCATGAAAATGCCATAAAACTTTGAGCGCACCATTCACACACATAGGAGCAAAATCGTTTTATCTTGCAAATTAGGCCCAAGAACTCGAAAGCCTTCGAGAACAGGATTGGGGGCCCAGCCCGACCTCCGTCTTACCGCCCTGATCAAGAATCACCGACAAAGTGAAAGGGCAAGGCCTGGAAGATCAAAGTAGGCCTCCGGAACAGGAGCTCAGGAAGTTGCTGCTGCTCTGCACCAGGACCTCTGAATAGTGAGCATGTGGAGCTGGGCTGGCTCCCTTTTATAGAGTCTTGGCCCAGCCCACAAACCACACCCAGGCATGCTGCAGGGAAAGCTTCTAGAAGGCCCTGGAAAGGGACCACACCCTGACAAACTCTGAAAGCCTGCAGCAGTACATTGCAAATTAACAGTATTTATAAGCACCTTAAAAATAAGTCTTCAGGATTTAACTCTGCAATGCAAAAGGTTAAACAACAGCATATCAGTACAATGCATAAATTACGTTATCTTGAAAGTGCTGGGTTTTTGCATTCTAGTCGCCTGTACAGCGTGCACTAGCCTGGTGTTGACTGTACTCCCCTCTCCCAGACGCGCTCTGGGGCCTGGTTTGTCTGGATTGAGACGATGAAAGTGCCTCACAAGTACTGGAGCATGAATATCAGATGCGGAAACCCATGAGTTACTTTCAGGGCCATAACCTTTCCATGAGATTAAGTATCATAGGTTACGCCCTCTCAGTTTGGAATCCAACACCTTCTTGACTTCATATTCTACTTCCCCCTGTACTAGAACTGGAGCTGGATGAGGGCGGACCTTCTGGACTGCTTTTTTCAAGAGGAAAGTGTGGAACACTGGAAGAATCCGTAATGATCTTGGCAATTGCAGTTTATAGGTCACAGGATTGATTTGCTGAAGGACAGTGTAAGGATCTATGAATTTAGGGTTGAACATGTGCTTCTTCTTGAAGTCTATATGTTTTGTGGAAAGCCACACTTTATCACCTGGTTGATACTGCTGTCCCTCACAATGTTTCTTGTCATAATGCTTTTTGTATTTTTGTTTGGCCTTTTCTAAATGCTGTTGAATCAATTTCTGGGTTTGATGAAGATGTTGAATGGTTTCTGACACAGCTGGTGTAAGAGAACTTTCTTGAGGGATCGTGATGGGCAAGGTGTCAGGATGATAGCCAAACAAGCCAAAAAAGGGTGTAACGCCAGTAGAAGTGTGGAATGAGTTATTGTAGGCTAACTCAGCTAACCAGAACATTGATGTCCAAGAATGAAGTGCTTTTTCAGCGTAAGCATGCAGGTATTGCTTCCAAGTCTGATTTAGTCTCTCAGTTTGACCATCTGTTTGAGGATGGTGGCTAGTAGATAGTGTGGATGTCACTTGAAGTGTTTTGCACCATGTCTTCCAGAAATTGGAGGCAAATTGCGACCCTCGATCGGAGAGGATCATTTTCGGAAGTCCATGATAATGAACCATTCTATTCAGTAAAATAGTTGCCAGTTCACTGGAGGTGGGCAATTTCTTACAGGCAATGATATGTCCATATTTCGTGAGACTATCTACTACCACCAGGATTACTGAATGTTGTTGAACCACTGGTAGACCTGTAATAAAGTCTAAGAAATGTGCTCCCAAGGACGACTTGGAGTTGGGAGTGGATGCAACAACCCTTTTGGTTTTAAATGGCTTGTTTTAATGCGAGCACAGACTTTGCAGTTGTTTACCATCGCTTTTACATCTTTTGACAGGGTAGGCCACCAAAAATAGCGTTGGATTAATTCAAGAGTCTTAGGAGTACCTGGATGACCTGCCGTAGGTATAACATGCAACCAATGAAACACTATCTTGCGAAGTTTGGTAGTGGGCACGAACAAACGAGCGTCATGAAAAGGTAAACCTTGCTTGGGCCCATGTCTGCCATTTCTTAACAGTGAAAGAATTACAGATGTCTTCAAAGAAATCTTCAGTTTTATGATACATAGGACTTTGTCTGGAGCAATGATAGCTCTGGAGGTTGAACTGCAGGCAACGTGGTAGACTCTTGGCGGGACAAGGCGTCAGCTTTGCGATTGTCTTTACCAGGTCGGAAAGTTACCACAAAATCAAATTCGGCAAAAAACAACATCCAGCGTAATTGCAGAGGAGTCAAAAGTCTGGCGGAACTCATGAACTGGAGATTGCGATGATCAGTATATACTGTAACAGTGTATTTGGTACCCAACAAATGATGTCTCCATTCTTTAAAAGCGTCACAAATCACTAGAAGCTCTTTTTCAGCAATGACATAGTTCTGTTCGGCTTCGTTCAGTTTCCAAGACATATAAGCTACAGGATGAAGTTGGCCAGTGTCTTTGCTTCTTTGCGACAAGACTGCACCTATTGCCACATCTGAAGCATCAGCTTCCACTATGAAGGGACGATCCTTATCTGGATGAGTCAGGACTGGGGCAGTGGCAAATGCTTCCTTCAAAGTTGAGAAGGCTTGGTCAGCTTCTGGGGACCATCCACATTTTTCTTTCTTTCTCAGTAGCTTAGTGATTGGGGCCGCTGTCTGGGAGAAGTGATTTATGAACCTCCGGTCAAAATTTGCAAACCCCAGGAAACATTGGACATCACAAACAGTCTTTGGAGTGGGCCAATGAGATACGGCTTTTACTTCTTTTCTACCATCACCATACCTTGAGGGGTAAGGATAACCCCTAAAAACTCAACTGTGGTAACATGAAACTCACACTTGGTTAGTTTGCAATATAAATGGTGCTTTCGAAGGGCTGCCAGAATTTTCTTCACATGTTGTACATGTTCATTTTCATTGTCAGAGTAGATCAAAATGTCATCGATGTAGACCATGGCAAAGATGTTGAGATACTCTCTAAGAATGTCATTCAAGAAAAATTGAAATGCTGCTGGAGCATTACACAGACCAAAAGGCATGACGGTATATTCAAAGTGACCCTATCTTGTCTTGAACGCTATTTTCCATTCATCACCCTCTCTCATTCGGACCAAATGATAAGCACCTCGTAGATCAAGCTTCGTGTAGATTTTTGCTTTCTTTACTTGTTGCAGCAAGACCGGAATTAGAGGCAAGGGATATTTATTCTTGATGCTGACTTTGTTCAAACCCCTATAGTCAATACAACCTCGAAGATCTCCATTCGCCTTTGGAACAAAAAACAAAGGAGAGGCTGCAGGAGACTTAGAAGGGCGGACAAAACCATTCTCCAAGAATTGATCTAGATACTTTCGTAAATGTTGATTTTCATGTTCTGACAGGGCATATACACGACAGTTGGGGAGTATCGCACCTGGGATTAGATCAATTTGACAGTCATAAGGTCTATGAGGAGGCAAGTTTTCTGCTTCTTTCTCATCGAATACATCTTCATAGGACGAATATTGTTTGGCCAATATAACTCCTTTCTCCGCGGCAGTGGCTATGTAAGAGTTGCAAACTTTTGATACTTGAGACTTTTGGAGGCATTGTTCTTTACATAGCGCTGATGAGAACACAACCTTTCATTCTGCCCAATTAATCTCAGGATTGTGATGAGTTAACCAGGGTAAGCCAAGGATAATTCCATACTGGGGAGCATGGATCACGTCAAGGATGAGTTTCTCTTCATGTTTCTTTCTTTGGTTCTTATCCTCACAGATCACCGACAAGGGGATAGTCTGAAGAGTTACAGGACCTCCAGTCAAGAGTTTTCCATCTACTGCCTGGATGATTTCTGGGGTCTTTTTCTCAATACATGGGATCCCCCATGCACGAACCAATTAGGCGTCAACAAAGTTCCCGGTAGCCCCAGAATCTACTAGAGCCTTCCTGAAATAGGTCTTTTTCTTTACCTGAACTTTTATACCCAGCTTGAGATGTCTAGATTGTGAAGGGTCCACGGTGAAACCCAAGAGCAACCCTTCTTTACATCTTGGGTGTTTTAGTTTTCCGACTCGACTTGTGCATTGGCTGCAACCTTTTGGACAGGACCTCGTTTGTTCTTTGATTTGATTGGACATTCTTTGGCAAAATGACCCTTGCGCCCACAATAGAGACATTCTCCATTCTTAATACGTAGGTCCTTTTCGTCTTTGGTCATTGGTTTCCTGATTGTTCCAATTTCCATAGGTTCTGGCGTTCTTTCTTTCTGAGTTCTTGAGACTCTATTATCGTGAACACGCCAGGAATATTTTTCAGTCTTTTTGTGTGCTCCCCTTCGTTCTGCTAAACGATGATCCAGTCTCAAAACAAGGTTTATCAAATCTTGACAGTCTGTAGGCTGCAGGTCTATTTGAGCTAGAATATCTTTTAGCTCCTCTTTGAGTCCCTTGTAGAACAAGGCTGCTTGCTTTTCTTCAGGCCAGGATGTCTCGGCTACCAGCCGATTAAAGTTGGCTAAATATGACAATAAAGGGGTTATTCTAACTTTGGAGGAGGTGTTAATCCGTCCCAAAAGTGACGGAAAAGTGACGGATTTACCACCAGCCGTATTACGAGTCCATTATATCCTATGGAACTCATAATACGGCTGGTGGTATATCCGTCACTTTACCGTCACTTTTGGGACGGATTAACACTCCTCCAAAGTTAGAATAACCCCCTAAGTCCTGATTACCTTGTCGTAAGTCCAATAATTCACGATCTGCTGACTATGTTACAGTTCTACGATCAAAAACTCGTTCAAACTCACGAACAACATTTCTCCAGTTGTAAAGCAGGGGACTGTCTTTACGCACAAGAGGAATAGCCCAGGTAGCTGCATCTCCAGTCAGATATGATAACAAGAAAGCTACTTTGGACTGGGGATCAGGGAAAGTATGTGGTCGGCAGGTGAAGTGTATTTCCACTTGAACCAGGAAAGATTGCGCTTTCAAGGGATCGCCTGAAAAACGTTCTGGAGGAGATAAAGGAATGGCTAAAGGAACATTGAGGGAAATGTTTGTAGGATTACCTCCAGAAGTCTGAGAAGAAGGACCTGGCCAAGACACACCTGTTGGATTTTGTTCCTTCTTCTCTACTTTATCCTGTAACTGACTCACTCTCTCAGCTAGGCTAGCTGCCAAATCTTTTGATGACACCACCTCTGCTTGGAGCTTGGTGATAGCCTTGACTAGCTCGTCCAGTGTGGCCAGGCTGAGAACATACACAAACCAGGAGGATTAATAATTTGTGGGCTCACTATTCTGTCAGAGTCACCAGATCCTCGGGTCTGTGCACGTTCCCACCACGTCCACCACAAGACAGCTCCAATACTCTGATTAGAATGTCACAGAGTCTAAGAGAGTCCAAGTGAGGAAAAGGGGATTAGGAAGGGAACAGCTGGGAAGGAGACCTGTAGGAAGCAAAAGGTTAAAACACACAATATCAAGATTATATCATATTAATCATTACTAGGTTATGACTCTAAGCATTGTCATACTGGAAACATGGATAACTTAAGCATGGACTGAAATACCTAGGCCTCAAGATGATTGGATACCTGTGAGGGAATCAAGAAAGATTAATTATTAATACAACTTTCCAAAGAACCACTCAATGAAATGTTACACATGAATTAGAAACATCAGAACCTTCTAGAATTACACTTTCAAATTCAAGTATAGTCTTTTGCACGAGGATCAGGAAATAATTTGAATGATTTCTATAACACCATATGAATTGTACTTGAGGGAATTATTATGCACATACAATAAAACATCTAGAATTCTATCACTTTAGTTTTTCTTAAAAAGCAGGAACATGAATTGCGCACTTTGCAGATTTTCACAAAAGGTTTGTAAATGCCAATGAAGTGACTATGCACAATGAATAACATAAGTTAGACTCGAGAAATGAATTGCGCATCTTGCCGATTCGAAGGCCACCAAGTAAATGCCATGAAGTGGTAGGCACAATGAACATCGTGATTTAAACTCAAGAAATTAATCGCGCGTTCTGCCGATTCGAATGTCACAACGTAAATGCCATGAAATGGTAACACACAATGCATATCTTGAATTAGACACAAGAAATGAATCCGCATCTTGCCAATTCGAAGGCCACCATGTGAATGCCAAGGAATGGTACCGCACACTGAATATCATGAACTCAGCACAAGAAAGGAATCACGCGTCTTGCCGATTCGAAGGCCAGCGTATGAATGTCAAGAAATTGTTGCGTACAATGAATAACATGAATTAAGCACAGGAAATGAATTGCGCATCTTGCCGATTCGAAGGCCACCAAGTAAATGCCATGAAGTGGTAGGCACAATGAACATCGTGATTTAAACTCAAGAAATTAATCGCGCGTTCTGCCGATTCGAATGTCACAACGTAAATGCCATGAAATGGTAACACACAATGCATATCATGAATTAGACACAAGAAATGAATCCGCATCTTGCCAATTCGAAGGCCACCATGTGAATGCCAAGGAATGGTACCGCACACTGAATATCATGAACTCAGCACAAGAAAGGAATCACGCGTCTTGCCGATTCGAAGGCCAACGTATGAATGTCAAGAAATTGTTTCGTACAATGAATAACATGAATTAAGCACAGGAAATGAATTGCGCATCTTGCCGATTTGAATGCTATCTAGTAAATGCCATAAAATGGTAGCACACAAAGAATAACATAAATTGAGCACAGGAAATGAATCGTGCATCTTGCCGATTCGAATGGTACCTATTAAATGCCATAAAATGGTAGCGCACAATGAATAACATGAATTGTGCACGAGTAAAGAATCGCACGTTTTGGCGATTCAAGTGTCAGCATGAAAATGCCATAAAACTTCGAGCGCACATTCACATACATAGGAGCAAAATCATTTTATATTGCAAATTAGGCCCAAGAACTTGAAAGCCTTTGAGAACGGGATCGGGGGCCCAGCCCGACCTCCGTCTTACCATCCTGATCAAGAATCACCGACAAAGTGAAAGGGCAAGGCCTGGAAGATCAAAGTAGGCGTCCGGAACGGGAGCTCAGGAAGTTGCTGCTGCTCTGCACCAGGACCTCTGAATAGTGAGCACGTGGAGCTGGGCTGGCTCCCTTTTATAGAGTCTTGGCCTAGCCCACAAACCACACCCAGGCATGCTGCAGGGAAAGCTTGTAGAAGGCCCTGGAAAGGGACCACACGCTGACACACTCTGAAAGCCTGCAGCAGTACATTGCAAATGAACAGTATTTATAAGCATCTTAAAAATAAGTCTTCAGGATTTAACTCTGCAATGCAAAAGGTTAAACAACAGCATATCAGCACAATGCATAAATTACGTTATCTTGAAAGTGCTGGGTTTTTGCATTCTAGTCGCCGGTAGAGCGTGCACTAGCCTGGTGTTGACTGTACTCCCCTATCCCAGACGCGCTCTAGGCTAGTTTGTATGGATTGAGATGATGAAAGTGCCTCACAAGTACTGGAACATGAATATCAGATGCGGAATTCCCACGAGTTACTTTCAGGGCCATGACCTTTCCATGAGATTAAGTACCATAGGTTACGCCCTCTCAGTTTGGAATCCAACACCTTCTTGACTTCGTATTCTACTTCTCCCTGTACTAGAACTGGAGCTGGATGAGGGCGGACCTTCTGGACTGCTTTTTTCAAGAGGGAAGTGTGCAACACTGGATGAATCCGTAATGATCTTGGCAATTGCAGTTTATAGGTCACAGGATTGATTTGCTGAAGGACAGTGTAAGGACCTATGAATTTAGGGTTGAACATGTGCTTCTTCTTGAAGTCTATATGTTTTGTGGAAAGCCACACTTTATCACCTGGTTGATACTGCGGTCCCTCACAATGTTTCTTGTTATAATGCTTTTTGTATTTTTGTTTGGCCTTTTCTAAATGCTGTTGAATCAATTTCTGGGTTTGATGAAGATGTTGAATGGTTTCTGACACAGCTGGTGTAAGAGAACTTTCTTGAGGGATCATGATGGGCAAGGTGTCAGGGTGATAGCCAAACAAGCCAAAAAAGGGTGTAACGCCAGTAGAAGTGTGGAATGAGTTATTGTAGGCTAACTCAGCTAACCAGAACATTGATGTCCAAGAATGAAGTGCTTTTTCAGCGTAAGCATGCAGGTATTGCTTCAAAGTCTGATTTAGTCTCTCAGTTTGACCATCTGTTTGAGGATGGTGGCTAGTAGATAGTGTGGATGTCACTTGAAGTGTTTTGCACCATGTCTTCCAGAAATTGGAGGCAAATTGCGACCCTCGATCAGAGAGGATCATTTTCGGAAGTCCATGATAACGAATCACTCTATTCAGTAAAATAGTTGCCAGTTCACTGGAGGTGGGCAATTTCTTACAGGCAATGAAAAGTCCATATTTCGTGAGACTATCTACTACCACCAGGATTACTGAATGTTGTTGAACCACTGGTAGACCTGTAATAAAGTCTAAGAAATGTGCTCCCAATGATGACTTGGAGTTGGGAGTGGATGCAACAACCCTTTTGGTTTTGAATGGCTTGTTTTAATGAGAGCACAGACTTCGCAGTTGTTTACCATCGCTTTTACATCTTTTGTCAGGGTAGGCCACCAAAAATAGCGTTGGATTAATTCAAGAGTTTTAGGAGTACCTGGATGACCTGCCGTAGGTATAACATGCAACCAATGAAACACTTGCGAAGTTTGGTAGTGGTCGCGAACAAACGAGTGTCATGAAAAGGTAAACCTTGCTTGACTGACCTTTTGGGATTTGCTTGGGCCCATGTCTGCCATTTCTCAACAGTGAAAGAATTACGGATGTCTTCAAAGAAATCTTCAGTTTTTATGATACATAGGACTTTGTCTGGAGCAATGATAGCTCTGGAGGTTGAACTGCAGGCAACGTGGTAGACTCTTGGTGGGACAAGGCGTCAGCTTTGCGATTGTCTTTACCAGGTCGGAAAGTTACCACAAAATCGAATTAGGCAAAAAACAACATCAAGTGTAATTGCAGAGGAGTCAAAAGTCTGGAACTCATGAACTGGAGATTACGATGATCAGTATATACTGTGTCAGTGTATTTGGCGCCCAACAAATGATGTCTCCATTCTTTAAAGGCGTCACGAATCACTAGAAGCTCTTTTTCAGCAATGACATAGTTCTGTTCGGCTTCGTTCAGTTTCCGAGACATATAAGCTACAGGATGAAGTTGGCTAGTGTCTTTGCTTCGTTGCGACAAGATTGCACCTAGTGCCACTTCGGAAGCATCAGCTTCCACTATGAAGGGACGATCCTTATCTGGATGAGTCAGGACTGGGGCAGTGGAAAATGCTTCCTTCAAAGTTGAGAAGGCTTGGTCAGCTTCTGGGGACCATACACATTTTTCTTTCTTTCTCAGTAGCTTAGTGATTGGGGCCACTGTCTGGGAGAAGTGATTTATGAACCTCCGGTCAAAATTTGCAAACCCCAGGAAACATTGGACAACACGAACAGTCTTTGGAGTGGGCCAATCAGATACGGCTTTTACTTCTTTTCTACCATCACCATACCTTGAGGGGTAAGGATAACCCCTAAAAACTCAACTGTGGTAACATGAAACTCACACTTGGTTAGTTTGCAATATAAATGGTGCTTTCGAAGGGCTGCCAGAATTTTCTTGACATGTTGTACATGTTCATTTTCATTGTCAGAGTAGATCAAAATGTCATCAATGTAGACTATGGCAAAGATGTTGAGATACTCTCTAAGAACATCATTCAAGAAAAATTGAAATGCTGCTGGAGCATTACACAGACCAAAATGCATGACGGTATATTCAAAGTGACCATATCTTGTCTTGAACGCTGTTTTCCATTCGCCGCCCTCTCTCATTCGGACCAAATGATAAGCACCTCGTAGATCAAGCTTCATGTAGATTTTTGCTTTCTTTACTTGTTCCAGCAAGACCGGAATTAGAGGCAAGGGATATTTATTCTTGATGGTGACTTTGTTCAAACCCCTATAGTCAATACAACCTCGAAGATCTCCATTCGCCTTTGCAACAAAAAACAAAGGAGAGGCTGCAGGAGACTTAGAAGGGCGGACAAAACCATTCTCCAAGAATTGATCTAGATACTTTCGTAAATGTTGATTTTCATGTTCTGACAGGGCATATACACGACAGTTGGGGAGTATCGCACCTGGGATTAGATCAATTTGACAGTCATAAGATCTATGAGGAGGCAAGTTTTCTGCTTCTTCCTCATCGAATATATCTTCATAGGACGAATATTGTTTGGGCAATTTAACTTCTTTCTCCGCGGCAGTGGCTATGTAAGAGTTGCAAACTTTTGATACTTGAGACTTTTGGAGGCATTGTTCTTTACATAGCGCTGATGAGAACACGACCTTTCGTTCTGCCCAATCAATCTCAGGATTGTGATGAGTTAACCAGGGTAAGCCAAGGATAATTCCATACTGGGGAGCATGGATCACGTCAAGGATGAGTTTCTCTTTATGTTTCTTTCTTTGGTTCTTATCCTCACAGATCACCGACAAGGGGATAGTCTGAAGAGTTACCGGACCTCCAGTCAAGAGTTTTCCATGTACTGCCTGGATGATTTCTGGGGTCTTATTCTCAATGCATGGGAACCTCCATGCACGAACCAATTAGGCGTCAACAAAGTTCCCGGTAGCCCCAGAATCTACTAGAGCCTTCTTGAAATAGGTATTTTTCTTTACCTGAACTTTTATACCCAGCTTGAGATGTCTAGATTGTGAAGGGTCCACAGTGACACCCAAGAGCAACCCTTCTTTCCATCTTGGGTGTTTTCGTTTTCCGACTCGACTTGTGCATTGGCTGCAACCTTTTGGACAGGACCTCGTTTGTTCTTTGGTTTGATTGGACATTCTTTGGCAAAATGACCCTTGCACCCACAATAGAGACATTCTCCATTCTTTCTACGTAGGTCCTTTTCATCTTTGGTCATTGGTTTCCTGATTGTTCCAATTTCCATAGGTTCTGGCGTTCTTTCTTTCTGAGTTCTTGAGTCTCTATTATCGTGAACACGGCAGGGATATTTTTCAGTCTTTTTGCGTGTTTCCCTTCGTTCTGCTAAACGATGATCCAGTCTCAAAACGAGGTTTATCAAATCTTGACAGTCTGTAGGCTGCGGGTCTATTTGAGCTAGAATATCTTTTAGCTCCTCTTTGAGTCCCTTGTAGAACAAGGCCGCTTGCTTTTCTTCAGGCCAGGATGTCTCGGCTACCAGCCGATTAAAGTTGGCTAAATATGACACTAAGGCGGTCATTCCAACCGCGCCGCCCGCCATGCGGTTACCGCCGAATGACCGCACCGCGGTCAAAAGACCGCAGCGGCCATTCTGGCTTTCCCGCTGGGCCGGCGGGCGACCGCCAAAAGGCCGCCCGCCGGCCCAGCGGGAAAGCCCCAGCAACGATGAAGCCGGCTCCGAATGGAGCCGGCGGAGTTGCTGGTGTGCGACGGGTGCAGTGGCACCCGTCACGATTTTCAGTGTCTGCTTTGCAGACACTGAAAATCATTATGGGGCCCTGTGAGGGGGCCCCTGCACTGCCCATGCCAGTGGCATGGGCAGTGCAGGGACCCCCAGGGGCCCCACGACACCCGTTCCCGCCATCCTGTTCCTGGCGGTATTTATCGCCAGGACCAGGATGGCGGGAAGGGGGTCAGAATCCCCATAGCGGTGCTGCAAGCAGCGCCGCCATGGCGGATTCCTTGGGCCAGAGGTAAACCGGCGGGAAACCGCCGGTTGCCCTTTTCTGACCGCGGCTTTACCGCCACGGTCAGAATGGCCCTGGAAGCACCGCCAGCCTGTTGGCGGTGCTTCTGCGGTCCCCGGCCCTGGCGGTCATGGACCGCCAGGGTCGGAATGATCCCCTAAGTCCTGATTACCTTGTCGGAAGTCTAATAATTCACGATCTGCCGACTATGTTACAGTTCTACGATCAAAAACTCGTTCAAACTCACGAACAAAATTTCTCCAGTTGTAAAGCAGGGGACTGTCTTTACGCACAAGAGGAATAGCCCAGGTAGCTGCATCTCCAGTCAGATATGATAACAAGAAAGCTACTTTGGACTGGGCATCAGGGAAAGTATGTGGTCGTCAGGTGAAGTGTATTTCCACTTGAACCAGGAAAGATTGCGCTTTCAAGGGATCGCCTGAAAAACGTTCTGGAGGAGCTAAAGGATTGGCTGAAGGAACATTGAGGGAAATGTTTGTAGGATTACCTCCAGAAGTCTGAGAAGAAGGACCTGGCCAAGACACACCTGTGGGATTTTGTTCCTTCTTCTCTACCTCACCCTGTAACTGACTCACTCTCTCAGCTAGGCTAGCTGCCAAATCTTTTGATGACACCACCTCTGCTTGGAGCTGCGTGATAGCCTTGACTAGCCCGTCCAGTGTGGCCATGCTGAGAACATACACAAACCAGGAGGATTAATAATTAGTGGGCTCACTATTGTGTCAGAGTCACCAGATCCTCAGGGTCTGTGCACGTTCCCAACACGTCCACCACAAGACAGCTCCAATACTCTGATTAGAATGTCACAGAGTCTAAGAGAGTCCAAGTGGGGAAAAGGGGATTAGGAAGGGAACAGCTGGGAAGGAGACCTGTAGGAAGCAAAAGGTTAAAACACACAATATCAAGATTATATCATATTAATCATTACTAGGTTATGACTCTAAGCATTGTCATACTGGAAACATGGATAACTTAAGCATGGACTGAAATAACTAGGCCTCAAGATGATTGGATACCTGTGAGGGAATCAAGAAAGATTAATACAACTTTCCAATGAACCACTCAATGAAATGTTACACATGAATTAGAAACATCAGAACCTTCTAGAATTATGCTTTCAAATTCAAGTATAGTCTTTTGCATGAGGATCAGGAAATAATTTGAATGATTTCTATAACACCATATGAATTGTACTTGAGGGAATTATTATGCACATACAATAAAACATCTAGAATTCTATCACTTTAGTTTTTCTTAAGAAGCAGGAACATGAATTGCGCACATTGCAGATTTTCACAAAAGGTTTGTAAATGCCAATGAAGTGACTATGCACAATGAATAACATATGTTAGACTCGAGAAATTAATTGTGCGTCTTGCCGATTCGAAGGCCACCAAGTAAATGCCATGAAGTGGTAGCGCACAATGAACATCGTGATTTAAACAAAAGAAATGAATTGCGCGTTCTGCCGATTCGAAAGTCACAACGTAAATGCCATGAAATGGTAACACACAATGCATATCATGAATTAGACACAAGAAATGAATCGCGTGTCTTGCCGATTCGAATGCCACCATGTGAATGCCAAGGAATGGTAGCGCACACTGAATATCATGAACTAAGCACAAGAAAGGAATTGCGCGTCTTGCTGATTCGAAGGCCAGCATGTGAATGTCAAGAAATTGTTGCGTACAATGAATATCATGAACTAAGCACAAGAAAGGAATTGCGCGTCTTGCTGATTCAAAGGCCAGCATGTGAATGTCAAGAAATTGTTGCGTACAATGAATAACATGAATTAAGCACAGGAAATGAATTGCGCATCTTGCCGATTTGAATACCACCATAAGAATGCCAAGAAATGGTAGCGTACAATGAATAACACGAATTAAGCACAGGAAATGAATCGCGCGTCTTGCCGATTTGAATGCTATCTAGTAAATGCCATAAAATGGTAGCGCACAATGAATAACATAAATTGAGCACAGGAAATGAATTGCGTGTCTTGCCAATTTGAATGCTACCTAGTAAATGCCATAAAATGGTAGCGCACTATGAATAACATGAATTGTGCACGAGCAAAGAATCGCACGTTTTGGCGATTCAAGTGTCAGCATGAAAATGCCATAAAACTTAAAGCGCACATTTGCATACATAGGAGCAAAATAATTTTATCTTGGAAATTAGGCCCACGAACTCGAAAGCCTTCGAGAACGGGATCAGGGGCCCAGCCCGACCTCCGTCTTACCGCCCTGATCAAGAATCACCGACAAAGTGAAAGGGCAAGGCCTGGAAGATCAAAGTAGGCCTCCGGAACAGGAGCTCAGGAAGTTGCTGCTGCTCTGCACCGGGACCTCGAATAGTGAGCATGTGGAGCTGGGCTGGCTCCCTTTTATAGAGTCTTGGCCCAGCCCACAAACCACACCCAGGCATGCTGCAGGGAAAGCTTCTAGAAGGCCCTGGAAAGGGACCACACCCTGACACACTCTGAAAGCCTGCAGCAATACATTGCAAATGAACAGTATTTATAAGCACCTTAAAAATAAGTTTTCGGGATTGAACTCTGCAATGCAAAAGGTTAAACAACAGCATATCAGCACAATGCATAAATTAAGTTATCTTGGAAGTGCTGGGTTTTTGCATTCTAGTCCCCTGTAGAGCGCGCACTGCCCTGGTGTTGACAAATACTCGCGGTGGGGCCCCAACCTCCTCCCCCAAAGTTCTCATTATTGGAGGAGGTGGTCTTGGACATCCTGCATCCTGAGGGCTTGACAGGAATACCCAGTGGAGTGGAGTCGGGTAAGTCACAACAACAAAAATGGCACTCAGAAGCTTTGTCTTGCATGCTTACTGATCACCTTTTTGATATCGTACCAGCCAGCCCACTCACCACCCCCGGCGTGAGTAGTACAGGGACTGCAGCACTACAACTCCCAGCAGGCACTGTACAACCTTTGAGAAAACCAGAACAGTGAACCATAATGACGATTGCTTGCCTGTCAACTAAACCCACCTATATGCTCCACAAGTGTACAGTCTATGGCAGTGATAGAATGCTATGGGTATCAGCTAAACTTGCCCTCCTACCTCCCATCACCTATTGAAGTATACTCACCTGGGGGAACACACACATATATGCAGTGTGCTGTACTTGGTGTAACCTCACACATATGGGCAGGTGGGTTTTTACTCCTAAATTGATGGACAGGTCACTATCCACTTTATATTGTGCAGCTGTCTGGTGACTCAATACTCAACTACTGCTAACTGAGAGGTACCATTACAAATAGAGAGCTACACAGCAAAAAAGTTAGGATTTTATGAACAGACATCCAACTGCCAAGATACTCTAACATCCTGTAGCAAGGTGTATGAAATTGATATTTCCTGTATCCCATATAGCCGTTGCCCAGAATTGAAAGCAGGTGTCACTGTCATAGCAGGGGATCAGGCAAAGCCTTTCTGTACATAGCTCAATACATATCTACCTGTCAAAATTTGTAAACACATGTTGCATTACAATCTGTAACTGTCTGTTCCACTTCTTCAGCAGGTCTACTTGCCACTGGGAACATGGAGAGGATACCTGAGACAGACACTTCCCCCCTGGATGAAGCCCTCAGTGAGGAGAGCACTCCTGGATGTGTGGCCAATAGGGATGACTCTGGCCCATCTAGGATACCTGGTCAGTCTACAAATGTCAACCTCACCCTGCCTACATTGATCCCTCCCGGCCCTGTTGCATGTACATCCTAAGCAACCAATTGCCCCCAAACCTGTGTCCCAAGGACAGTTACAAACATCATGTGCTCCCCCAGTACAGGTACTGGAGTCACAACTAGAAAACCCTGACAATGAAGGACCTGGCACCAGTGACAGTGGGAAAACTGTGCCATGGGAGTAGGCATGTTGGGGGAGGATGGCGTGGGCCAGCGGACCGAGGCTGCTAGGGATACAACTGGCTAGGGCACCATCTCCCATGTCCTGGGAGCTTACCAACAGTCCCAAGGTGTGGTGGGCCAGGTATTTGCCATGATGGGGTACACCAAGCAGCTCCAGAGGGTCAACCACCAGGAAGCCATACAACAGTGGGAGGCCCTCAATACCAACATAGCCTCCCTAATAGGGGTGCTGAGAGACATTAACACCACACTGAGCAGGGTATTTCCACAACACCAGACCCCTTCCATTGATCATGTAACATCAGCCCCTTCTACCTCTGTGGCAGCCAGTGAAATGGAGGCTTTGCCAGGGAAAGGACATGCCTCAGAAACCCCTGCCTCTGCAGTTCAAGAACCCTACCCCCGCAAACGTGGATGTCCACCCAAGCAACCAGGAGGAGCATATGCGAAGACTACAACCACTGCCAGGAAGTGATCCTCAGCTGATTGGTTCCCCTTGTGTCCTACTGATACCCTGTTAGCTCATTTACAACCACTGTCCATTTTTCAAGGATAGTAGGACACTGGACTTGAGACTCCATATGCTGTAGCAGTCACCCTGATGATTACATCCAACATGACTGAGCCCTTCACTGTTTGCATGCTATTGCGTTGATACCATTCATAACCTTTTCCTGGGCACTTGTAAATAAACACAACTAAACCACAAGATATGTTTGAGGGTCATATTTCATCTATTTTGAAAAGTTAATTGTGAAATGTCTTGCTTACACATGATATATACAAATTTAGCAAATGTGGGAAGGGACAGGTCACATGTACTGTTGCTTCCAGGTCTAATGCATACACAATCATACAAGTGGACAATCATCAATACCCATTGATAGCACAGTGCTGCATATAGGCTGACCACATGCCAATGATCATACAGTGAAGTACACCTTCACAACTTAGTGCTTCAGCATAGGTGCTGCTAACTAACATCCCACAGACCACTGAAGTAAGGGACATGTCAGACTTTGTATGTTCGAATAGGCAAACAGATTGATGCAATGTGTCATCACCTAAACACTTATCACATACCCATATCAGTCCTATCAAATGAACATACCTCATAATACAGACAGAGGTCAGTACAACTGCCCTCAGGGAGCCTTCCACTTACCATGTTCAGGTATGTGTAGGCATGCTATGCACCTATGTCAGTCTTCACGCACATGCACAGTGGCCTGCAATGAGGAAACACAGTGACAGCTACATACAACTAAGTTAATATCATTATCAAACCAATGAGAAGGTTGAGGGAATGGATTGCACAGGAAGACATGTGTTCAAGACACAAGGCCACACACACAACACCATTGGACACACATACCATGGCAAACAGGTCAGTTGAGTGGGACAGAACACTGCCATCCCACTGTTCTGACAGCCTGGGCATGGCACTCAGACAACACCAATACAATGACATACAGCGCCTGGATTAATCCATGTCCACTTCACATGTCAGACCTGCTAAACCCATCTGCCAGTGACACAATTCAGAAACGTCCATGTGAGGATGACATTGTGAAGCAATCTGGAAAGTAAAAATGTAGAACAACAAGTTTAGGCAGGTAATGGTAAACATGACCTAGTAATAGATGTCCCAAATACAATATTAACTCTGATTGTGCATTGTGACAAACACTAAAAAAGGAACTCACCATGTTTGTAACAACTCCATGTACTATTTTGCATGAACACCTGAGACATAGGGGCATATTTAAGAGCCCCTAGCACCATTCTAACAACACATTAGTGTCACTTGGTGATGCTAATGTGGCAGTAGAAGGCCAAAAACGCTGTGCCATCTTTACAAAGTGGCACAATGCATGAATTTCGCCACTTTGTAACCCTTTGCGGTACATTATGCCTGCACCAGGCATAACGTATGCAAAGGGGGCTTTCTCCCCTTAGAGGGGCCGAAAAAATGGCACAAGGAAATCTAACAGATTTCCTTCCATCATTTGTTTCGGCACTTTTAACACCTGCTCACAGCAGGCGTTAAAAGTGGGTATGCCATTGAATACAATGGATCCCTATATACACTGCAGGACTAGCGCCAACATTTTGGTGCTACTTCTGCAGAGTACATCAATAGCGTGAAAAAATAATGCTATTGCCCCATACCCTGTGCCGTGGTGCACTGTATTTTAAACACAGTGCATACATGGTGGCAGTGGGGGGCACTAAAGGGTGCAAGAAAAGTGGCACTGCACTGTGTGCAGCGCCACTTTTCTTAAATATGCCCCATTTACTCCTAAGCAACTAATAACCTGTCTGATGGTCATACAAAGACCCTTCTCAAACATCCCTAACCCCCCCAATACCCCAAAGAGTCAGTCATTTTACAGACCAACACATACCTACAGTCAGTTAAAAAATTCAGATTGATGAGATCTGCCCGGATGTCACCACCTTCATCCTATTCACTGTTATCCTCACTTGCATTTCTGCATTCTCATCCGGTGGAACTGCTGGCTCCCACTCATCCAGAATGTATGGGATCTGACATACCAGGACAAGGTTGTGGAGCATGCAGCAGGCCACAATGATTTGACACACTTTGGTGGGTGAGTATTGGAGGGCTCCACCAGACTTATAAATGCAACAGAATCTTGCCTTCAGGAGCCCAAAAGTCTGCTCCAAGGCATGCTGTCTCCTTCCATGGGCCTCACTGAAGCAGACTGTTTGGGTGGCCAGAATCCCCTGTAAGGAATCTTTACAGGTGTGCAAAATTTAATCTTGGACATGCTTACAGTTGGCAGCAGGCATGGGATACTGACACACATGACATATATCACTTACCAACCAGCCAGGCCCTCTCTGTGCACTGTAGTGTAATCAGCTGTGGGATAGTGCTGTTCCGCATGATGAAGGCATCATGGACTGAACCAGGGTATCGTACACATACTTGGGAAATGTAGAGGCCTGGCAAACAAGACTACTTGGACATTTATTATTTGGCAGCTCTTCCTGCTCCGATACACCTGTTCATTGCCACGTAGGGGAACCAAGGCTACATGGGTACTATCTATGGCTCCCACTACATGTGGGATGTGTGCCAATCCATAAAAATCTCCCTTCATATGGGCAAAATCCTTACGTTTTGGAAATCTGATGTGGCTGTCAAGGTGTTTCAACAATGCAGACATTACATCCTTCAAAGCCAGACTGAGCATAGGCGGGACATCCCTGCAGTTAGGGCCACTGTATTTTGGAAGGATCCTGTGGCCAAGAAGTGCAGCACTGACATGATTTTTACAATGGGTGGTATGCTATTTGAATGATGAATGGCAGGCATCAGATCTGGCGCCAACTGATGACAAAGATCCATGATTGTCTGCCTATCCAGACGGTAGATCTGAATGACATGTGCGATCCTCCTTGGTCTGTAGGTCTCCTAGTGGACAGTACACTGGAGGTTGTCTGCCCATTATCATTCCAGGGTAACTATGTGAGAGGAAATAAGAAGGCATGTCTATCAGTCATTGTGTCCCTTGTAAGTCTCAAAATACATATGCCTCACATAATGATCAGACATGCCACTTGATACAGTAGAATCACGGTATACAGCACATACATATGGAAATAATGGCTTATTAGTAAAATCTCATCCCCCTTCCTCAATTTTAACATGGAAATGTATGCGCATGCCTCAGCGAGTATCTGTGATATTAACATCTGGCTGTGCTTTTCATTAAAAAGCCACAAAATCTATATATACAATTGTCAAGAGGGTGTTGACTGTGCCACTAAATATACCTTACTTTTATTTTGTGAACATGACAACATGTCTCTTCATTCTGACACTTCATACATGGTCGGTCAATGCCAGCACTAACGACTATGCAGTAGATATGTTTCTCACCTTATGACGCATCATTAAATAAACTTTTTTTGAGCTTCTAAGGGCCTTAAAATGGCAACTGCCTGACCTACTGGACTGGGCAATAGGAAACAACCTGCGACCGCCAGCGGCATTCATTGTGGCGGTAGGCGAATACTACCGTGGTGGACATTGCCATTGGAACAAATTGCTGCCTTTGGCGGTCTAGAGAAAATGGCGATGGCCGGTGATGGTCTCTTACGTGGGGAACTTGACTCCCATCTCGTACTTCATTTCTCACTTGACTCCTGACACTGCTGCCAGCAAGATCTCCATGACCTGAGCTTCTGTGTACTGCCTCTGGGAGCAATCATGCCATGTCCTACAGGTGATAAGGCCCCTGCCTTCTCACCCGGAGGAGCTGGAGAAGCTGGTGGAGGAGGTCCTACCCCCGTATGAACAGCTCCGTGGTGCACCAGAGAAGCAGGCAAGTGCACCATGTGCACATGTGTCCCATTAGCTCAACTATTATTTGATATGCTAAGCAAATGCTGATGGGCAATGCTCCTGATTGCGTCCTTAAAGTCTTCTGGGTGCTAAAGTTCGCTAGAACGAGTGACGTCCTGGGCATGTACTTATGTTTGGTGAGAGAGTTAGAGTCATGAGCCATTGTGGAGAGTGTGTAATGTATGTTCCTTGACCCACCTTGTGACTGTTGCACGTGGTTACTGAAGGTTGTATACCATATTATGCCAAAAATATCCCATCTTCATATGTGATTGATGTCTGGTCATACGTGATAACATCGCTGCGGGTGTTGTAAAAGCATGTTGTCTGCCTGTTTTGAGCTCACGTATTTCCTAACTGTATTTGCTCTTTTATCAGTGGAGAGGATATACAAGACAGTCTTCTAGGGGTCATTCCAACCCTGGCGGTCGGTGATAAAGCGGCGGCCAACCCGCCAACAGGCAGGCGGTAAAAAAAAAGGAATTCTGACCCTGGCGGGAACCACCAACACAGGCCGCCACTTTAATACTCCGACTGCCACGGCGGGACAGACAAACAGTGCAGCGGTCACCGCCAACAGGCAGGCGGCAGACAATGTACTGCCCACCCTATCACAACTCACCAATCCGCCACCTTTTCCGGGGCGGGAGCCCTGCCGATAAAAACACGGCGGAAACAGACTACGAACGGGAAAACGCTCACCTCTACACACTCCACGAGGAAGGAGGACAGCATGGAACCCGAATTAAACATCCTACCAGCTATTGTCTACCTGCTCATCTACCAGGAGTACGAACGCCGGCGCAGACGACAACGGTGAGTACTGCACCTCCGACACAGGGGAGGGGGGAGGAGGAAAGCTTACGGGCACACACATACGCCATACACCCACCCCCCCACCCCAAATACCTACACCCCAATGCAGAGCAACAAGTCGGAGTGACACCCCCCAAACCCACCGGAATAATGCAAAGACACAATTAAAATGATCATAAAATATATGTATAATATAGCTCCATTGAAGTTATGGGAAATATGCAATATGAAAGATACAAAATAAGGAATGAACATAGATAAAAATATATACATAGGCAATAAGTCCTGCCCATTCTGTCAAAGTTCCATAGTCCGTGGGCCAATGTGCACAAACACATGGGCAAAGCCCACACAGGAGACCAGATACCATTGGAGAGAACACTGCTGGGGCATCAGATGATAAAACTACAGGCACCTCAGGGGGAAGGGAAGGGGGGGGCACCTCAGCCACATGAGTCCACAACGCCAGATCCACGAGGGGCCTCCATGCCCACTGTCCCATCCTGGGGAGTGCAAAGCCACAGTCTCACAAGTCTCTACAGTGGGTGGCTTGCCCACTGTGCCATCCTGGGGAGTGCAAAGCCACAGTCTCTCAAGTCTCTACAGTGTGTGGCTTGCCCACTGTTCCATCCTGGGAAGTGGCAAGCCACAGTCCATCAGATGGATTACCGACTCCACTGTTAATGGAGGAGGCATGGTGCCCAGAGTGCTTCGTGAAGCCCTGCTCGACACAGAACCGGCACTGTCAATGGGCCAGCGGTGCTTGAGACGGCGTTGCCCAGCGGAGCGGTGCTTGACAGGAAGGGCCCAGCGGAGCGGTGCTTGAGACGGCGGTGGCCAGCGGAGCGGTGCTTGAGATGAAGGGCCCAGCGGAGCGGTGCTTGACAGGAAGGGCCCAGTGGAGCGGTGCTCGAGATGAAGGGCCCAGCGGAGCGGTGCTTGAGATGAAGGGCCCAGCGGAGCGGTGCTTGAGACGGCGGTGGCCAGCGGAGCGGTGCTTGAGATGAAGGGCCCAGCGGAGCGGTGCTCGAGATGAAGGGCCCAGCGGAGCGGTGCTTGAGATGAAGGGCCCAGCGGAGCGGTGCTTGACAGGAAGGGCCCAGCAGAGCGGTGCTCGAGATGAAGGGCCCAGCGGAGCGGTGCTTGAGATGAAGGGCCCAGCGGAGCGGTGCTTGACAGGAAGGGCCCAGCGGAGCAGTTCTTGTCACGGCGGGCCCCTGTTCAGCGGTGCATCTCACGGCGGGGCCCTGTTCAGCGGTTCTTGTCACGGCGGGCCCTGTTCAGTGGTTCTTGTCACGGCGGGGCCCTGTTCAGCGGTGCTTCTCACGGCGGGCCCCTGTTCAGCGGTGCTTCTCACGGCGGGGCCCTGTTCAGCGGTTCTTGTCACGGCGGGCCCTGTTCAGCGGTGCTTCTCACGGCGGGGCCCTGTTCAGCGGTTCTTGTCACGGCGGGCCCTGTTCAGCAGTGCTTCTCACGGCGGGGCCCTGTTCAGCGGTTCCTGTCACGGCGGGGCCCTGTTCAGCGGTGCTTCTCACGGCGGGCCCCTGTTCAGCGGTGCTTCTCAAGGCGGGGCCCTGTTCAATGGTGCTTCTCACGGCGGGGCCCTGTTCAGCGGTGCTTCTCACGGCGGGGCCCTGTTCAGCGGTTCTTGTCACGGCAGGGCCCTGTTCAGCGGTGCTTCTCACGGCGGGCCATGTTCAGCGGTTCTTGTCACGGCGGGGCCCTGTTCAGCGGTGCTTCTCACGGCAGGCCCCTGTTCAGCGGTGCTTCTCACGGCGGGCCCCTGTTCAGCGGTGCTTGTCACGGCGGGGCCCTGTTCAGTGGTGCTTCTCACGGCGGGGCCCTGTTCAGCGGTGCTTCTCACGGCGGGGCCCTGTTCAGCGGTTCTTGTCACGGCGGGGCCCTGTTCAGCGGTGCTTCTCACGGCGGGGCCATGTTCAGCGGTTCTTGTCACGGCGGGGCCCTGTTCAGCGGTGCTTCTCACGGCAGGCCCCTGTTCAGCGGTGCTTCTCACGGCGGCGGGGCCCTGTTCAGCGGTTCTTGTCACGGCGGGGCCCTGTTCAGCGGTGCTTCTCACGGCGGGGCCCTGTTCAGCGGTGCTTCTCACGGCGGGCCCCTGTTCAGCGGTGCTTCTCACGGCGGGCCCCTGTTCAGCGGTGCTTCTCACGGCGGGGCCCTGTTCAGCGGTTCTTGTCACGGCGGGGCCCTGTTCAGCGGTGCTTGTCCTGTGTTTCTAGAGAGCCAGACCTGGCCAAGACTTCCTGCTCAGTCGCCATCTGACCTTGCGGTCGCAGGCCCTCCTGTGATGGAGTCCTGGGCCCGTGGGTGTCGTCCGTCACAACCGGAATGGGGCTGGTGGGGCCCTCCTGGGCAGCTCGCCTGCTGCCTGACTTCTCCACCCTGCTGCCCTTGCCCTCCTTCGCTGAAGCTCTGTGGCCCTTGCCTCCCTTTGATGATGTGGCAGGTGACGGGGCAAGGCTACTGTCCTTGGTGGCAGCCGTCTCAGGCTTGTCGCGCCGGCCCTTAGTTTTTTTTGTCCTCTTCCCAGGGGGTGGGCTGGCTGTCCCCTTGCTGCTGGCCGATGTTCCTGCCCTTGGAGCTGGTGGACTCCAATAGCCCTGCACTATGGTCATAGTAGATGCAGGGCTGGTGGTGGCTGAGGTGCTTTTTTGACTCTTACCAGATGGAGGGGGTGGGTCAGTGATTAGAACGAGGTCAAGGTTGGAAAGGAAAAGCACTTTGGAAGGACAGGGACGGGTAGGTGTAGTGGGTATGGGAGTGGAGGAAGAGGATGTGGTTGTAGGAGAGTCAAGTGTGCTGTCTTTGGGTGCAGGTGCTTGTGACGGAGGCTGTCGTGAGGTGGATGGCTGTTGGGTGGGTGGCTGCCTGCGTTTGTGTGGTTTGGAAGAGGGGGTGACAGACACACTGGGAGAGGACACAGGGGACGTGTAAATGGCAGTGGGGGTGGTGATGGCACGTGTGCGGACTGTAATGGAGGGTGTGCTGGTGATGGAAGTACTGGCTGATGGTGGTGTGCCTGCAGGTGTGAGTGGAGACGTCACAGGGAGGGAGGAGGGAGATGAGGAGGTGGGGGACACAGAGGTGGTAGTGACTGTTGGCATGTCTGCATCTGGATGTTGCTTGGGTGAATGCTTGTGGGATCTGTGGTGCTTATGTCTGGATGAGCTGCCCTTGGGTGTAGAGGTGTGTGCAGGCTGGTCTGATGGTGTGGATGGGATAGGCAGAGGAACAGGAGACTGGGACTGGGTGGAGGGAGTCAGAAGAGGGAGGCTGGACACAGGGACAATGGCTGCCGTCAGTGCTGAGGCCAGAGCGTTGAACGATCGATGATGGGCAGCCTGACCCGAATGAATGCCCTCCAGGTATGCATTGCTCCGATGCACCTCCCTTTCTACACCCTGGATGGCATTCAAAAGGGTAGACTGCCCAACAATGATGGTCCTGAGGAGGTCAATGACCTCCTCACTGAGGGCAGCAGGGGTAACTGGGGCAGGGCCTGAGGTGCCTGGGGCAAAGGAGATGCCCGCCTTCCTGGGCGAGCAGGCACGGAGCGAAGGCTGAGGGGCTGCTGGGAGGGCGGGGCTGGTGCGCTGGGTGGCGGCTGTACCTGTTGTGGCGGTGGGCACGGATGTTGCCCCCACCGCAAGGGAGCTCCCTTCCGAGGACGTGTAGGTGTCGCTGACGTCTCCACGGGTCCCCGTTGTGGAGCTCCACTCGCCCTCCGTCTCACTGGTGTACTCGGAGTCTGTTGCATGGCCCTCCGGGGCCATGTGAGATGCAGCTCCCTCGTGCGCCGATGCCACTTCTCCTCCGCCTGATGATGCTAATGCACACATGAACAGGAAGACAAAGAAAATGGGGGGGGGGGAGAAATGAAGACAGGTTGAGTGCATGCATTGGCAACACCGTTGTCGGAGAGGACAGACACAGAAGCCCCCTGCACTAGGCCGCGCAATCGGGGTACACTACTCAGTTATTGTGACTAGGCCTACAGGTCTATGGACGACAAATGCACACATGGGTGAGGCCGGACCATGGATAGCTGTACTTGGCACCCTACAGAGGTGGGGGGGCGGGTGCACAGGGCCATGCCTAACGGAGGGGCCTAGCCTACAGAATGCACCCTGGCCTAGAGATAGCCACAGCCCTCCTCCCCACCCAGACACCTTCACTGCGCGCAAAGATAGCAGAATGTGCTGATACTCACCCCCTTGTGTCTGATGTGATGTCCTCACGCGCCCATCCAAATCGGGGTAGGCCACCGCCAGGATCTGGGACATCAGGGGGGTCAATTGGCGGCTGGCACCACTCCTACGTTGGGAGGCCATCCCCAGCAGAGACTCAGCAGTCTTTCTGGTCCCGCAGCGGATGTCCTCCCACCTCTTTCGGCAGTGGGTGCCCCGTCTGTTGTGGACCCCCAGGGCCTGGACGTCCTTGGCGATGGCACGCCAAATGTCGATCTTCTGATGGGCGCTGACCTATGTGACATGTACAGGGTGGTAAAGGAAATCTCATCACTTTTCTGCCTGGTCAATGTGAGTGGCCCCCCCCCTCCCCAACCTTGCCATGTGGCACATGCTCTCATCTTTCGTGCGTTGCACTCCTCATTCGCTCCCCTCTCCACCATCTTACATACACCCCACTCAACACAGGCATAGCCCATTCAACGTGCACCCTGTGTACTAACCTGTTGGTCTGGAGGACCGTAGAGTAGCGCATACTGGGGGAGGACCCCATCAACAAGTTTCTCCAATTCTTCAGAAGTGAAGGCAGAGGCCTTTTCCCCAGTCGCAGCAGCCATTGTATCTCCCAGACCGAGGTCACAGCAGCACTTGCAGTATCGGTCCTCTCCTGTGGATGATCAGGTCTCGAGTGATTAATCAGATAGAAAATGGCAGTCACGACCGCGGCGGTGCGTACCGCCGCGGTGCGTACCGCGACCGCTGGCGCACATCCTCATTGGCTACTGAAACACATAGGGTGCAATGTTAACCAATGCGGCTTAGCACTGCGGTCTTCGACCGCCTACCGCCACGGTGTGCCACGCCAGCGCATTGACCTCACATCCCACTGTCACACTTCACAGGTCAGGCAGCCGCCATTTCAAGGGCCCACATGGCATAATTTCTACTGCGTCACACAGGCCTAGGCCTTGCATTGCCACTCATACAAGCCTTTCAATGCATAGCGATTCGTGTACTGTGCAAGCTGTGTGAACGAACCTGTGGGTTGCTTGACTCTGTGCTCCATGTTGTCCTTCCTAGGCACCGTCCGCTGGGACTTGCGAGGAGAAGGATGAATCCTCCCGTGTACAGACCGCTGGTGGACCTGTCGACAATGGAAGAACGACATATCATACTTACATACAGGCTTGACAGAGCAACTATACATGAACTATGTGCCCAGCTGGAGCCAGACCTGATGTCCCCCATCCGCCAACCCACAGGGATTCCCCCTCTGGTGCAGGTTCTGTCAGTACTCCATTTTTTGGCAAGTGGGTCTTTTCAGACAACAGTGGCCATATCATCTGGGATGTCTCAGCCTATGTTTTCTAAGGTTTTGTCCAGAGTGTTGTCTGCCCTGATGAAATACATGCGGAGCTACATTATTTTCCCTGAGGTGGGCGATTTGGCTACAGTGAAGGGTGATTTCTATGCCCTTGGACATATCCCCAACATCATTGGTGCCATTGATGGGACCCATGTGGCTTTGGTTCCCCCCAAAGAAAGTGAGCAGGTGTACAGAAACAGAAAAAGTTATCATTCGATGAATGTCCAGGTGGTCTGTTTCGCTGACCAGTACATCTCCCATGTAAATGCCAAGTTCCCTGGGTCAGTGCATGACGCGTATGTCATGCGAAATAGCAGCATCCCTTATGTGATGGAACAGCTACAGAGACACCGTGTGTGGCTAATTGGTGACTCTGGTTATCCCAACCTGTCGTGGCTACTGACCCCAGTGAGGAACCCCCGACCAGGGCAGAGGAACGGTACAATGAGGCCCATGGGCGAACTAGGAGGATCATAGAAAGGACCTTCGGGGTCCTGAAGGCCAGGTTTAGGTGCCTGCATATGACAGGGGGATCCCTAATGTACTCACCAAAGAAGGTGTGCCATATCATCGTGGCCTGCTGTATGCTTCACAATCTTGCTTTGTGACGCCAGGTGCCTTTTCTGCAGGAGGATGGTCCAGATGGTGGTGTTGTAGCAGCTGTGGAGCCTGTGGAGAGTGAAGAGGAGGAAGACGACGGGGACGACACGGACAACAGGGATTCAGTCATACAACAATATTTTCAGTAGCACACAGGTAAGAATCACCCACGCCATTTTACATTTACTTAAGGCCTCATGCATCTCCACTGTCTGTGTTTCCCCCCAGTTCCTGTTAACTGATTTGTGACTTACCCTTCCCTTTTCAGAGCTGTATGACCCACTGCGTGACTTCTGCTTTGTTTGCCCATGGACTAAAGCTTATTGAATTGGTATGTTGTCATCACAAAGTAACTGGACATTATTGCACCGTTATGTGTAATACATTTGTTAAGAATACAAGCAGACTCCTGTTATTTTAAGTGCAATAAGTGATTTATTTTAAGTGCTACATATAGGTACATGATTGTAAAAAGGTGATGGGTGGGGGTGGAGTAATGTCCATGGCAGAGTCCAGTTCTCAGTCGCACAGGTGCATTGTCCATATGCCTGTGGAAGGATAGAGCAGGGGCAGTTAAAGGTTGGACAGGGTGACGATGTGGGACAGTGGGATGACATCAGGGGGTATCTTATGCTGGCGGGGGTCTTGCAATCCTACTCTGTCTTCTTGTGAGATCTCAGGTTCCGCTTGCGGGGTGGTTCGTCTTCTGCAGGAGGTGGGGTTCTGGTGGCCTGTTGTTGTGTGGGGGCCTCCTGTCCACTAGCGCCGGCGGAGGTGGTAGGCTGTTCCTGGCCTGGGCTAGTGACAGGGGCCCTTTGGGGTGCCACATGGTCCCGCAATGTGGTGACTATCTGGTTAAGGGCCACGACGATGGTCCCCATTGCGGAACCGATGTTCCTCAGTTCCTCTCTGAACCCCATGTACCGTTCCTCCTGCAGTGCCTGGATCTCCTGGAACCTGGCCAGTACCGTCGCCATCGTCTCCTGGGAGTGGTGGTGAGCTCCCATGATGGAGGAGAGGGCCTCTTGGAGAGTCGGTTCCCTGGGCCTGTCCCCCCCCTGTCGCACAGCAGCCCTCCCAGTTCCCCTGTGTTCCTGGGCCTCTGTCCCCTGGACGGTGTGCCCACTACCACTGCCCCCAGGTCCCTGTTGTTGTTGGGGTGGTGGGTCAACCTGGGTGCCCTGTAGTGGTGGACACACCGCTGATTGACGTGTCCTGCAGACAGAGGCATGGGCCCACTGGGTGGGAGCTGTGCTGGTGTTCCCAGAGGGGGTTGGGTCTGGTGTAGCCTGTGGCTGTCTGTGGGGAACCGACTGTCCAGAGGTCCCCGATGGGCCGGGCTGGTCATCTGGGTCCAGGGAGACAGAGCTGCTGTCATCGCTGGGGGCCTCTTCTGGGGGTGGGATGGACATCTGTGTACCCTCCGTGGCGGTGTGGTGGCGTTCGGGTCCTGCAGGGGTATAAAGGTATGGTTATTGCTTCTGTGTGTGGCATTTCGTGTGATGGGTGGGTGTCCGTGTACCCAAGTGCAGGCATTCCCTTGTGGGGGCTTTTGTGAGGGTGGCTTGTGGGGGTGATGTGTGTGTGCAGTGGGCATGCTTTGGTGATGGGTGTCCATGCTTTGTGGTCGCATGCAGGGCTTGGTGTTGGGATGGGTGGGTTGTGATGGTGAGCCATTTGCAAGGAGTTGGTGTGATGGGGGTGGGGGTGAGGGTGGGGGTATGATTTGGCATGCAGGTGGGGTGGGGGTGGGAAGCAGTAGTGAAGATTTGACTTACCAGAGTCCATTCCTCCGCCTACTCCTGCGAGGCCCTCAGGATTCAGGATGTGCAAGACTTCCTCCTCTCATGCTGTAAATTCTGGGGGAGTAGGTGGGGGTCCGCCGCCAGTCTTCTGCACCGCTATGTTGTGCCTTGATACCATGGAACGCACCTTCCCCCGTAGGTCGTTCCAGCGCTTCCTTATGTCATCCCGATTGCGTGGATGCTGTCCCACCGCGTTGACCCTGTCCACTATCCTTTGCCATAGCTCCATCTTCCTGGCAATTGTGGTGTGCTGCACCTGTGCCCCGAAGAGCTGGGGCTCTACACTGACTATTTCCTCCACCATGACCCTGAGTTCTGTGTCAGTGAACATGGGGTGTCTTTGGGGTGCCATGGGGTGGTGTGGATGAGGTGTGTGGTGGCGTTTGTGGTGATGAGTGTGGTGCGTGTGGTGGTGTGTGGTGTTTGGTGCGTGGATTCTGTGTGGGTGATGGTGTTGTGTGCCTCTGTGTTGTGGGATTGTCTATTCTGTGCTCTCTCTCTAGCCTTCGTCAATAATTTTGGGTCGTAGGGGTTTGTGCGTGATGTGGGTGTGTGTTTTATATTGTGTTGGGTGTGTGGGAGTGGTGTTAGTATGTGTATCAGGTGTGTGTGTTTCAAAATGACCAATGTGGCTGAGTTTTCTATGTGTGTGTATTTCGACCGCGGCGGTGTGTACCGCCAATGGAATACCACGTTTGAAAGACCGCCGCGTGGATTCGTGTGTCGTGATAGTGTGGGCATATTTCTGTTGGCGTGACGGTGGAGGTTTGGTCATCGCCATTTTTTCGCTGACCTTTGGTGTGGCGGACTTTTGTGGATGTCGGGTTTTTGGCGGTTTGCAAGTTGCGGGTCAGAATGACCGTGGCGGTTTGCCGCGGCGGTGTTATGGCGGTCTTCTGACCGGCGGTAAGCGCCTTTTAACGCCGAGGTCAGAATGACCCCCTCTGTGTTTGGCTTGCTGTACTAAGTTGTAGATAACTCTGTCTGTGTGTGTGTGCTGCATGTGGACATGACATTCTTTATTGCCTATGTCATCCGTGCAGGTCAACTGCCATCAGAAGAGGGGGGTCCACAGCCAGTGGAGCGCCCACTGTCGGAAGAGGTGGGAGGACCTGAGATGCTGGGCCTGGAAGACCACAGAGGCCTAGCTGAGGATGTCCTCTCAGCGAGGACGGGTTGCCCATTGGACTCTGACCCCCCCCCTAATGGCCCACATTTTGGCGATGGCCTACCCTGAGTTGGATCGGCATTTGAAGACAGCACTGCAGCCAAAAGGGGGAAAGTATAGAGATAACACACGTTTGCCCCTTCAGCAGGTGTTTGAGTGATGTATTAGAATGTTAGCTCTATCAACATGGTAAGGGCAAAGTGTCACAGATCTCCTGTGAACAAACTGATGTACAGTAGCCAGGTGTGCACATAAAATGTATTTTGAGACATGTTACTCTACTATGTTGTCCCCTCAGTACTATGGCACATAATGATGGACTTATGACTGTGTCATATGTGTACCAATATTCAGCTTTGTCTACCCTGGTGATTGTTACTTCCCACCAACAGGTCAATCCTCACAATGTCATAATGGTAAGGTGCCTAGGTCCTTGCTCTCTGTCCTCTGCAATGTCTCAAGATTCATGTCTATATGCAACATAGAGCCAAACACATTGAAGTAATCTCTAGTTTTCTAAGGGTTGCTGAGAAGTGAAAGCATCATGTGAGGCTGTGATATCCATCGGACATGTCTCATGACATACAAGGTTGACATCTTCACACCTGTTGCAAGGTAATCCCCCTTGGTAAGTGAGGGATGTGTATAGACATTTGTAATGTCTCATCAGAGTAGACAATATGCATGTTGGATACCATTGAGGTGTTGCAACATTTCTGAAGGCACACAAAAGTTGGTATCAGAGGCAGGAATGTAACTACCATGCTAATGTTCTGATAGTAGAAAGTGGCCATACAGCTTTGTCCATAGGCATACTGTTGAAGGTATGATACATGGACAATGATAGCCTATTCACAGTTATGGCTCACACAGTTATTTGTCAACATCATGTGTCAATGGCAAGGTTCAGTCATGATTCAATATTGGCATTTGTTATGTGTATCTGCTGTTGCTATGAAGGATATGCCAAATGAGGCCAGGCTGTTTTGCCATGATACCTATTTGGTGCAATTGTGGTAGTTCATACACACCTGTGAGTAGGTTACTGTGTCCAGGCTGTTGGCTTGTATCATGGTTGGCAGAGCAGTTATGCTAGCATCCCATATGCTTTGGCTCTAGGAATCCTCCACAGACAGATGTTAGGCTTGCCATGTTTGATGTGTGGCTAGTGATGTCACTCAGCCAGTGGCCTAGTGATGGACTAATTGCTTAGTTACCTACGTCTGGTTCTCACCTTCCTGCACAGTACAGTACTCTATTTGTTACATACACTTTATTGTCAACGTGTGATTGTGTGTGGGTCATTGGTCTCATCTTACTTGGTCCTTACATGACTGATAATGTTTGTTTTCTGGAGACCAAAGTCCTAGATGCCTTGGTCAACATTGTATTTTCACTCCTTGGTACATCACAATTGGTGCATGTGTGTGTGACATGTGCTCTTACTCCCTTACCTACATTTGACATGTGTGACAAGTTGAGGGCTTGCATGTTGGTATGTGTCCATAGTGTTTGGTAGTAACAATGTGACATGAAGAAGGTATGGCTTGTTTGCACACGCCTTGCTTGCCTTTACTTTACAACATGTGTCATTGTCTAGTACATAACATCATGGTAAAGTATGTATGTGTTCAATATGTGTAATGGATTTATGGAAAGCTATTTCACGTCTGAACTATTGCTTGATTGGTCCTTGACTATGCTGTCCTTATAGAGAGTCTGTATAAAGTAGCATAGTCACCTTGTAATGGTATGGTCAGTGTGGTTGGTCAACTTAAATCATGGTATTATAGGTGTCTTTTAGGCAGCTTTGTTAGCGTGTCTACAGTGTAGATTATGAGGAGCATACATTATATTTTGTTGTGACTTGATGTTGGCACTATACTGGCAGTTTCTGAGGGTGTTAGTGAGCAGGATGTTGTGAGACTTATGTGTAATGTATAATGGAAGTGTTACCTTGTGAATGTGATGAGACGGGGCACAGCCGAGTGGTGAAGCTTCTGGCCATGGGATCTCCAGTCACACCACAACTGAAAGTGAGGGACACAATAGCCCAGAGGGCTCGGGGAGTGCCACGGGGAGACTGGATCCACTGCATCTTCTTCGGAATCCTCCTCCAGTGGCCACTCCCTAGTGGTGGCGGACCCAACTGTGACCACCCCAGTACCATTTCTGTCTGCCATCTTTCTATCACCGTCCTCCCTGTAGCTCCACACCCAGTTAGCCGTGCCCGCTCATTCAAGAGGGTTGGCGTCTCTTTGCTGCAGGCACCTCTGCCTCAGCCCCTGTTAGCCTTGCTGCCCTCAGTGAGGAGGCTATTGACCCCCTGTGGTTTATCTCTGTGGCTCAAACTGCTATTGTGAATGCCCTCCAGGGACTGGCAAGCCAGATCCAACAGAGCTATGCATTCCTGGAGGGCATGCATGGTGCAATCTCTTGCCTACAGAGATTATTTCAGACTCTGGCCTCCACACTGACGGCAGCCAGTCTCCCCTTGTCTACCGCCCCCCTCCACCTCCCTCTTTCCAGTCCAAGTCCCGCATTCCCTGACCAAGCCATAGCACACAAACTGACAGGCATCCATCCACCTCAATATCCAAGAGTAGACAAACATAAGTGCCACAAGACACACCACCGGCACACACACAGAAAACATCCACCTGCAGACACAGCAACAGTCACAGCCTGCCCTGACATCCCCAGCATCACAGACACAACACCTGACACACCTGCAGACACAACACCAACATTTGGTGATCCAGCCACCACACCTATCCTACCTACAGACAGCACCCCAGCAGAACCTCAGACATCCACCCCAGTCACCACACCCAAAGACACCACAACCACTGACACGCATGCATGCAGCTCATCCACCAAACCTGCAGTCACCACCCCAACAGACAGCCACCCATCCACCACGACATCCCCAAGCACCTCTACCGCCCTCAGCCCAAGGCACATAAACGCCCTCACTCACCCACCCAACAGACACCCACCACAGAGAAGCACACCTCCCACAAACACGCACCAAAGAAATCCACACATAAACGTCAAACAAACACTCCCTCACCCTCAACACCCAAACCCCCTTCTGATGACCATCCCAGTGAATTAAAAAAAAAATTCCTTTCCAAGTTTGACCTTTTCCCTACTCTCCCCCGTGACACCCCTAAAAGAACTGTTACCCTCTGCAAGGCCATCCCTTCCACCTCCCAGGCCTCCACCACCCCTCACCCCCAGCCAGCACCCATGCCCCTCCCCCTGCCAAAAAGAAGTCCACCCTTCCCAAAAAAGGTCAAACCCCTTCTCAAACCAAAGCCTAAACTCCCCCTCCCAAGCCCAAGCCCAAACCCCCACCACCACCCAAGAATCCTTGAAGTGGCTGCATAACTCCTTGATGCCACTACCTGTGGAGGTTACATGGCAGTCAGGAGTCAGGTATGGGCACCATTATGTGCCTTTGGTACTGATCATCTGGACTATGGACTGGCTTGTGGCCTTGGATATTCCTATTTATTGCAAGTTTGAACACATTAAAGCCAACCAATTGTTGGTCTTTTGGTTAAATATTTGTCCTGCATTTCCTTTTCTAGGTTTGAGCTATTCCTGGCTGTCATTGGTAGTGTGTCTGTATGTGCTGCTTGTGCTTCATTTATTGTTAAAGCAGTATCTGAGGTTGTGTGCAGTGCTTTTGTTCCCCAGGGATAGGGTGTGTGTTGTGTGATGGCTTATGTATATGTAGAAAAAAAAATTGTTGTCATTCTATTGTGTGTTTGTGTTGATATGTGTTTGTTGTTGTGCTGTGTGGCTTTGTGTGATTTGACTGTTTGAATCTGTGTGAATTGTGCATGGAATGAGGGGTTCGCTGTGCTATGTGTGTGTCGATTGCTAGGTTGTATGATGGTGTAATTTTGCGTGTTCCTTCACAGATGGTTGTTCATTGTGTTGTATGTGTGTGAGTCCCTGGCCAGTGTTGGTTGTGACTGTTTGACATGTGTTCATATTTGTGCAGTTGTAGTGTTGTTGTGACATGTTGGTATGTTTTATGGGAATGTGTGAGGCTGGGCCTGTGCTGTGTTGCTGTGCGTAACTGTATGTTATTGACATGTGGTGTGTGTGTTGGCTGCAGTGTGCGTGCTGTGTATGTGTGGGTGTCTTTGATGCAGTATGTGAGTGTGTGTGTCACTGTGCTGTTATGTGTGTGTGCAGCCCTCACACCCCACTCCCTATGGTATGTTAAGTAACTGTACAGAATTTGCAAATTTATAAATGTAACAAGTGAGTGTGCGTACTTATGGTTGTTGTCGTCCTCATCGGCGATGATTCCGTTGTCTTTCAGCGAGCAGGAGCAGCGGGATGATGTCTAGCTGTGGTTCCATGGTTGCTTCAGACGTGTATGGCTTCCTGGAGGTGAGTGTTTTCTTATGTACTGTTTGTTTCCACCTGGTGTTCCATGGTGGTTTGACCGCAGTGGTTAATATGGCGGTATACATTCTCCTAATGAGTCAGCAGAAAAACGGTCTGCGCCAAACTGTTTGTGCCTCCATTCGACCGCGGCTGCCTGTCCTGCCTGGCGGGGCCAGTGGTGCTTTGGCAGTCTTATGTATGCACCGCCGCCAATGCCATTATTTGGAGGTCTTCTCTGCCAGCCTGTTGGCGGTCGGACCGCCAATATGGCGGTCACGGGACTGCCAAAGTCGTATTAAGGCCTTATGTTTTTATTTTTTATTTTAATGCATAGTCTCTTTTTGTACGCACATTCCAGTGCCACTAGTAGTCGACACTACATTCTGTTTGCTAAACTGCAGTACTTTGTAATGGAATCAAGATAAGGATACAAAAAATTTTAACCTCCGAGTTCTTCACATTTCTTCACAGTTACAGAGCATTTTAACATTTTCCATTTTTAATTTAGCTGTTCTAGAAATATATACTTTTGTTTATATGCTAATGTTATTTTATTTTCTAAACAGTCACAGGCCCCCTGAGTAGGGGGGTCACGGACTACTTGGCTCGGCAAACCTCCGGTTAAGAACCACTGGCTTACTGTGAGCTCCTCCAGTTTTATTTCAATTGTAGTTTCAGTGGTGTAAGGAGACGATGTAAGGAAATATCTATTACCAATTGATCCTCACAGAGCAGTTTTTCGAAGCATGTTAAGGGTGCTTTGTGGCATGATTTGGGAAGTCTTTGTCTCCCTTTGTCATAGTAAGTCTATTTACTTTGAACATGCTTTGTGAAATGCTTTGATTTACTTCCAGTCCATGAACGCCATGCAGTTCTCTGCTTAATGTATTTGCTACATCATTATCTTCCCGTGACACGTTTGCCACTGGATCTAGTTCTCTCTGGCTTGCCCAGTGCCATAAGTTCGGGGAGGTACTAGACAAATTCAGCACAAGATGTTCATTGCTGGTGAACATTGCAGGCTGAAGTCACAAACTTTATTTTGTAGTACTTAAAGTATTACTACTGTGCTACATGCTTACTACAAAAAGCAATTCACAAATCAATGAGTGGAAATCTCCATCTCCACTTCTCCACACTACCTGCCACATCCATGACACGAGCGACAGTTTCTGAATCTTCTGCCCACACTGACATAATGATAATTATTCTTAACATGAGAATGTTGGCTGGTGACCTTTAAAAGTGGTGGGGTCTAATCCTTGCCTTGAATTCCAAAGAGCTTTTTCTTGAAAGGGGTCTCCCACACTTTCTTGCACTGTTTCCTGTCTCACATTGACTCACTCAGTCTCACTTGATCTCACTAATTCATGCACTCTCACTCATTCTACTCTGGCCCACTTTGTCTCACTCAGTCCCACTCATTCTCACTCATTCTGAATGTCTCTGTCTTACTGTGACTCAGTCTCACACACAGTAACACTCAGTTACACTCACTGTCATTCTCCCTCACTCGCTCACATTTATTCTCACACATACTTGTCCTTACTGCCAGTCATTCTCACTCACTCTGACACATTCCTTCACTGACTCTCTCTCACTTTACCTCACACACATAGTCACACAGACATGCTCATAGTGCTGGGATTTCACCAGCTCTGAACAATCTCTCTGATGGCTGTCGCAGGTACCTTCATGCACCTGTGTCAGCAATCAAACAATGTCACTAGCTGCCTCAGTTTGTTGCTGGACCCAAAGCGCCTCTGCATTTTATTTTTATTATACCAAGAGCAAATTATTGTTCACTCTTGATACAGTAAAAATGGACCTCAAAATAAGGAGGGTGTAGTGTAGCTGTGGAGCCTATAAAGAAGACTCACCACTGGTCCAGGGACACCTATCCATCAAATCAATCCATCCACTCAGCCATCCATCCTTACAACCATCCATTCATCTTCATCCCATCCATCCATCATCCCTCCATTTACCCTTTCACTCAGTCACCCATCTTTTCCCTCACCCATCCATCTACTCATCCATCCATCAATTCACCCGTTCACTCATCCATCCATCCTTTCATCCAGACACCCATCTACTCTGTCTTTCACTCATCCATCCATTGTTTTGCTCAACCATCTTCACAGCCATCATTTCACTCATTCATCCATTCTTTCACTTCATACATCCACCCACTCATCCATCCATTTACCCTTCCACTCACCTATCCATCCTTTCACTCATCCTACCATACATCAATTCTTTCTCTCATCATCCATCAACCAATCCTTTCACTCTATCCATCCATCCATTCATTCATCCATCCTCCCTTTCACTCATACATCCGCTCTCCCTTTCACTCTTCCATTCTTACATCCATCCATCTTTCCACTCATTCATCCATGCATCTTACCATTCACCATTTCATCCACGCATCCCAACCTTCCTTTCACTCACTCACAAGGTGATCAAAAGCCTTTATCTGCAGAGCTGCAGACAGAAGAAGAGGCCCATCAAGAACCCCTTCCATAGCTGCTAAGGGGGAAGAATTGACAATGCCCCTTAAGCTTAACTGCACACTTACCTCCTAGCCCGCTAGTGCAATTGTTTTCCACAGCTGGTTCCTTCCTTCTCTTGGGCCTCTATGGAGTCGAAATAAGGAGCACTCTGTCCTCAGTTTCATAACGTTTTTTTTTTAAGTGAAAGTAAATGTAGAAATAATCATGTGTTAATGCCAGGAGAGTAGCAACCTGCACCCCTCCTACAGCTTGCCCCTCTGTGATGATCAACAAATTGTTGTCACCTAGTCCTTCCTTGTCCTCATCGCCCTGCCCCACCCCTAGCCATTGAAGTGAATGGAGTTTTGTAACTCCTCCCAGGGCCACTGTTAATGCGCCCCAAAAGCAACCATATCCACGGCTTTCTAATTCAGCACTGCCTCTCCGATGATGCCACTGCTGTAGCTTGTGCCTGGGCTGGCTCTTGCGAGGAAGACTATCTACAAAGTTCACTAGTGTTCACCCAGGAGATTCAGCACAGTGTCTCCAAGTAGCAATTTATTTTCAGCTGCTCTGCATTTGTTTCCCTGTTCTTGCCTCCCCCTAGAGGGTGGCAGGGGACGCTCCTTTTGCCCATGAACACCAGTGGCCCATGGTATCTATTGAGACTGACCGATAAATGACAATACCCAGAGAGGAGCTGTATGTCAATAAAATGAAAGGCTTAGGATGGGGTAATGAAGACTGAGTGCATTACTCAGCAGTGAGTACAACGGGGAAGGGTTAGAGGTGAGAGAGGGCTCGTTGGGATAATGTTTTTGTTGTCTTTGTCAATTTAACTGATGTGACTCCTTTTGCCTGGCCACCCCAGTGGGGACGAGGCCTCCCACTGCACAATGTTTACTGTATTATTATTTTTATGTATACTTTATATTAAAGTTTTTTATTTTGTTTCATAATAAGTTCAATAATTTTCCCTGTACATTCCCATAGGGAAATCTCCACTACAGTGGGGAAGATCTCCACCAACATGTGAAAAGGTACTAATCATAATTTACATTCTAAATTTACATTTAGATGTCTCCATCCCGTGGGGTCACGGTGTATAGATATGCAAGTCGACATTTGGAACTTGTGAATAGCAAAAAATTGTGAACATCCATAGACTCAAGAGTAAAATTACATGTGAGAAAATCTACACATGTAAATTTACCTTTGTAACTAGGACCTTACATGCTGAATTCCCATCAAACCAGAGTTATTTGTTTTCTGGTTCAATAAGTAAAGTACTTCTTCAGTCTCTCTTCTCCTCTAGGACATACTTTTCATAAAGGCATTTATTTTCCCTGTCTCCCAGCTATAGAGACGACCAACATCTCTGTCAATGCCAGGTTTCTATGCTGATTTTACGACGAAACAACGACTTCAAAAACAACTACTGCCTTAACAACGAGGTCGGAACACCGACCTCGTTGCTACTACTAATGATTTTACCACAAATGCCTTAACAACGATATTTTGTTGTAAAGGCATTCCTGATAAAAGCATTAGTAATAGGCACCATTCACCCTACATCCCTCACCCCACCCCCCCAACCCCACCCCAAAACCTAAAACCCGCTGACCCCCCACCCCCTCCCCAAAACCAAAAACGCCTCACCCCACCAACCCCACCCCAAAACCTAAAACCCCCTAACCCCCCACCCCCTCCCCAAAACCAAAAACGCCCCACCCCCCCAACCCCACCCCAAAACCTAAAACCCCCTGACCCCCCACCCCCTCCCCAAAACCAAAAACGCCCCACGCCCCCAACCCCACCCCAAAACCTAAAACCCCCTAACCCCCCACCCCCTCCCCAAAACCAAAAACGCCCCACCCCCCCAACCCCACCCCAAAACCTAAAACCCCCTGACCCCCCACCCCTCCCCAAAACCAAAAACGCCTCACCCCCCCAACCCCACCCCAAAACCTAAAAACCCCTAACCCCCCACCCCCCCCAAAACCAAAAACGCCCCACCCCCCAACCCCACCTCAAAACCTAAAACCCCCTGACCCCCCACCCCCATCCCAAAACCAAAAACGCCCCACCCCCCCAACCCCACCCCAAAACCTATAACCCCCTAACCCCCCACCCACTCCCCAAAACCAAAAACGTCCCACCCCAAAACCTAAAACCCCTCACCCCCCACCCCCTCCCCAAAACCTAAACCCACCACTTACCTTCGCCAACTCCCTTCTTTGTACCTTAACCACGCATGTTCGTTGTCCGGAGTCGTGGTTAAAAAAAGCGTTGTTGCGCTTTCGTTAACCACGACTTTCGGAGAAAAAAAAGTCGTAAAAAAGGATGTTTCCCTTCTATGCTTCCTGAGCCTACTGCCCATACCATCGCTTACCCACCCTGTGTCCATAGATTTTTCTTACTTCCCTTGATCTTCTGGCATTTGAATACCTGCTCTACTCCTGCTCTGTAAGAACCTGCACAGTATTTTCAACAGAGATTTGTCTACAGTGAATGTGTTTCGGTGAATGAATTACAGGCAGTCGTGCGCAATCTGTCACAGTGAAAGGGAAGTGGTTTCCCCTGCTTGTTGCATGAAACATTGTTGTGTGGCCTACTTTAATGTGAGTGACTTTGCTGTGTGATTGTGTCTTGAAGGCACTCAGGGTCTCATTTACAAGCCCCTAGCAGCACACTGCCGGTACCAAAGCGTCATTTCTTTTAATGCTCCTGTGATGCAGTGTGCCGGCCCTTTGGTAAATATGGCCCGTTTCACTCATAACTCTACGTGAAAGGTGTGTTTCACGGGTGTTGCTTTGGGTGTTCCCACGCAACACCTATGGAATCTGACACATTCCCAGAATTACAAGGCTGTGAATGCATCATATTACTACGCCACCTCAGGGGTGGCATTAAAGTGGCGCAACGGGGAGAAATAACATTATTTCTCCCCATTTTGTCCTCTTTCTGCACACATAGAAAGAGGAAAATGCCATTAATGATTGTTTATATTCAGGAAGGTGTTCCTTCCTGCAAGCAATCATCCCTGCAACGCAGACACCTTTGCACCATGGTGCAAGGGTGCATGCAATGGTGCTAGGCATCAGTTTGTGCGCCAGCGCCAAGGAAAGCACATGGATGAGTTGTATTTCTGAAATATACGATGCATCCCTGCACTTTCAAAATGTCTTTTCTTTGTGAATGAGTCCTTCCATGGGATCCTACACGTTCAGTTCCAATATGTAGTGAAGTCTCCTTTGGAATCCATTGCCCCGTCACTGTTACGTTTTCCCAAGGGGTCATCAGGGTATCTGGGATCCAACCATGTTTATGGTATTTAGGGGTCATTGTGTACTATATCATTAAGTTCTCCACCGTTGGTATTACAGCGAAATCGTCTTGTTAACCAGTAGTCATGGATTCGCATGTCAATGCTAGAACAAGAAAGTGTTATTGTGTGCAACGTCCAACAAAAAGAGCATGTATTTCCTGTCTTTGGTGTTTCGGGTTCATTCAGTAAGATGTGGAGGTATGCATCCTTTAACTTTTGTTTGCTTGCTACATCAGCGAAGGATAATTATGGAACTTAAGATGCACGTGTCATCCTTCGTTGATATGAAGAAGCATACACTGTATTTCAAGTCTTTGCTAGAAGAATTTCCTCTGGTACTCTTCTTTAAAAGCGGCAGTGGCACCCTACAGAAGAAGAAGAATGTATTTGTAATTCGCTTGAGACTGTTTGGGTTTTGACACCTTCGTTTGATTGCACATTTAGGGGGTCATTCTGACCCTGGCGGCCGGTGGCCGCCAGGGCCACCGACCACGGGAGCACCGCCAACAGGCTGGCGGTGCTCCCACGAGCATTCTGACCGCGGCGGTTCAGCCGCGGTCAGAAGCGGAAAGTCGGCGGTCTCCCGCCGACTTTCCGCTGCTCGGGGGAATCCTCCATGGCGGCGGAGCGCGCTCCGCCGCCATGAGGATTCAGACACCCCCTACCGCCATCCTGTTCATGGCGGGAAACCCGCCATGAACAGGATGGCGGTAGGGGGTGCCGCAGGGGCCCCCGTAAGAGGGCCCCGCAAAGTATTTCAGTGTCTGCTTTGCAGACACTGAAATACGCGACGGGTGCAACTGCACCCGTCGCACCCCTGCAACTACGCCGGCTCAATTCTGAGCCGGCGTCCTCGTTGCAGGGGCATTTCCTCTGGGCCGGCGGGCGCTCTTTTGGAGAGCGCCCGCCGGCCCAGAGGAAATGTGTGAATGGCCGCCGCGGTCTTTTGACCGCGGTGCGGTCATTTGGCGGCGGACGGCCTCCGCCGTCCGCCATAGTCAGAATCACCCCCTTTATGCCTTTCCTGCATTGGAAGATGTAGCCCATATTTGTATAAGATTATCAATCGGTTAGCTTGATGGAATTACCTAGGTACTACCTACTCCAGCTATACTTTCGTTTATTAGAGAAGGTAATCATGATCACACTTTAAGGCACATGCATTCCCTGACGTAGTGACTCAAAAACTACCACTTCCTTAAAAGGATGATCTGTGAGGTTGCGTACGTTGTTGGCAGGACTGTACTAAACATCTACACTACAACCTCTTAGCTTGTAATTTGCCACTACAAATCTCATGGGTTGAGGGATGGGTGGATATCATACATGATGAGATCTATCTGTTAAAAAATAGTTTGGTGCAGCACTTCCATCATCTCAGCTATATCTGGCTCCTATTTGATTCACTCTATGAGAGAAGAGTGCCATTGAATGGCATATTAATAAATCTGCTTGAACATCAGGTCTAACTACATTCACCATGAGTCACTCTTGCTGCCTTAAGGTTAAAGCTAAACGTTAACTAGTTGCTGCATTAGCCTCCTCAAGAAATGCCATTATGCATGTGTTCGCTACATCTGCCTTTTGTGTTCATGCTCTGTTTTAATTCTACTCTATTTTATTTCCTTTTAGCACTGTTTACAGATGCTTGCATTTTAGAAAAAGGTTTTCATTTTCCTAATTAGTGTCATTCTGAGGAAGCATAATTATCAGTGATGTACGTGGGTAATGTTATCAAGCTCCTCTTGTTTTAAGTTGACAAGAACAAAATGCGTAAATGTCAGGTATTTGTTATGTAATTGCTGACACAAGTTTGCGTACACAATCTGATGTTTAGGTACATACTCGAGTCAGGATTCCTGCACAAACACTACGATGTGCCTTATAAAAACACCTCACAAGACCAAGGTCGTTAGAGGGGTTCCACCAGGATACACCACCTAGACTCTATGTCGCTTTGCAGTGAATCTCAGCCTTGTGTGTCTACGATTCCTGATCTGGAGACTAAGGGGCAGGTCTCATCCCAAGGTAACAGGGTTGGGGACATTTCTCATGGACACCGTACTGGTAGATTAGGCTTACCATGCCCAGCTCTCGCTTTGTGGTAGGGTTTAGGCTTTATTACTAGGAATCACATATTTCATGTTTATTGCAATATGTTAGGGTTTTTCATATGCACCACTTTTATCCTCACTATTCTATTTCTCTTATTTCTCATTGTCATGAATAGTGCAGCACATGCATTTTATCGTAGATTGCAGTCTTTTCAATAAATATATTGAGAACTGTCCTGCATCTCCTTCATTGCCTGTGCGTGTGTAACATACTCATTTCAAGCAAGAGAAAAGGGGTAAGAGGTCTCCTGAGTTCATGTGCTAGGCTGCCAGAAATCACCTTTACTGCTTAGGGTTTGAGTAAGGTACTGATAGAGAGCTGGGAGGTTTGGGCCAACAGCTTCTAATCGGCATAGGAGTGACTCAGTCACGTATGAACAAAAGGGTTGCCACCCCTAATCCAGCAGCCTTGCTGAGAGGCGAGGGTCATTCACGACTAGGTAAGTACTGTGACATCTGGATCACTGTCAGATCATGGAAAACAGACATATTCTGTGGGCATAATATTGTGTCAAAAATATTGATGACCAAAATATAGAGAAGGTAAGTGCAAATAGGTATAGATTTACTAGTCTTGACTCCAGATCTACATACCTTGAAGATATATATATTGCCAAGGTACAATGTAGAGTTATATATAGTAAAGATTTGCTTATCCATAGAAACTTACGTTTTTGATATTTGTGATCTTGATATTTTGGACATGATACTTTGGTCCATGATATTTCTGTTTCTGATATTATCTCTAAATACCGTAAAATCCCCTCATTATCATTTAAGTGTTGGTGATCTAACCAGGTCATGGATTCCCGAAACTCCCTCTTTTTCTTCACCTTTCACTTGCTTTAAAAGACACTAGGCATGTTGTTCTTGCTGACTGACCTCTTCATTGTTGCTGTAACAATTAGAATGTATGGTTTATTATGTCCTCTGCTATGGCGGAGGAGCTGAAAGGCAGCAGAAAGCAGAAGAAGCATGAAATAAAATGATAATAAAAGTATGGTATTATCATTTTATTTTTCCGCGTAGCCACTGCCAGTCCACTGAGTCTAGGAAGGGTCAGGGCCAGCATCCTCTGTGCCAGCAGGGGAGGAGAAGTCATCAGTGCACTGTAAGTGCGCATGTCGTTGTGGCTGACCGTCTTAGGCCGGCCAAACCAACATGCACACTTAGAACTCTCCACCGAGCTGTGTTTCACACCCAGGTGGATAACCAATGCAGGGTCACACTCCCTAACTAAGCTGCATTTCAGCCACCTCAGGACAATCCCGGTGCTTCTCTCATGCTTGGTAACAGCATGAGAGGAGCGTCTGGGTTGCGTGGCGAGGGGAGAATGAAGAGAAGAAACGAGGCGGCTGGAGCAGAGGAACAAAGCGGCGTCAGCACGTAAGTCTTTTTTTGTTATTATTCCCCTTTTCTCCCAGGCTCTGCACGCTGCCCCTTCAATCCTTCTTGGCAGCAGCTGCCAATGTAATTAATACAATGTATGCCAGTTACTGTGCTTACGAAATACTGGGCATCTTCCTGCTCCTGCGGCACGTGTTAACCGTACCTATAGGGGTTCATCTGTGGAGGTAGAATCTTCTGCAGGTCCTTCCTGGGTGTGATTTTCAGAAAAGGTGTGTGTTCCTAGTTCATCCTCAAATGACAATTTTGCCTTTTTTGGCAATTTTTACAGTACAGTCTGTTTGGTGCTGAAACCTTTATAATACAATGTACTGAAGAAGGGTAAAAGATTAATCGTTTTCTACTCCATGTGTGACTTTTGTATTATTTGACTTTAAAAAAGAAAACAGGATAAAAGTCTAAAAGAAGCCTGATTTAGGAAAAGTCTAAAATAAGAAATGCAAAAATAATAACAAGCATAACAAGCATTAAAATATCTAGAAACTCAACAATATATCCAAGATAAATTAAAAGAACGTAGGTATAAAAAAGAAAACTTGCTGCTTTCTAAACATCAAAGGTTATCGTACAAGCAGACTTTTGGGTCATGCCTGAGACCCAGGGAGCATCCAGTGCTGGAGACACTGAGAGCTGACAGTGTTGGAGGGTAATAGCATGATTGGTGGCACCTATCTACTGCTCCCTGAGTGACCGGGCCTACGCTGTGGCCAGTAGATGAGTGAAATCATTGCCACCCACATGGGAATTCCCACAGACGGGGAGAGAACAAGTAAGACCTTGCTGCCTCTGGGGGCATCTTATGAACAGCAGACACTGGAGGACAGCACTTACCTGGTGGAGAGTCACCTCACACCTCGGACTTTGGAGTATCACAACAGCCCCAGATCCTTAGCACTAAGAGCAGCTTCTGAATCTTTCCAGTGGTGCCCTCATGGACAGAGGTGACTGGCTGTACAGGGTCTATCATGGGGTGCACCAAAGGAAGCAAGGACACTATGGTGGATGAGAGCCCAGAGGCATCTTGCGTGGTGCAGGAGACGGAACCCCACCTGAACGTGGGCTCCGCAGACAAGCTGGAACTAATCCTGAATCCAGTGAATGCCTCATGGAAAGTGTTGAAAGGTTAAATAGATAGGATGTCTAATGAATACCGTAAGTTAGCAGATGAAGTAAACTCTAGAGAAGGTGGACCCCATGGAAGAAGGTCTGCAGACCAAGATGACAGACCTACTGCATCATGTGGAGTTACTGGACCATCAGGTGGAAGATGAAGAAGGCTGCAGCCAACTCAACAACATGTGGATAGAGAGTTTGCCAGAGAAGATGGGGGGAATGGACATGGTGGCTTTTCTTGAGAGATGGCTAGTGAAGGAGGTTGCCCTCAAGGGCTACAACGTTCTTTTCCCTAGAAATGGCACACGGTATCCCTGTAAGACCCCTTCCTCCCAGAACACCCCTATACCCATGGAAGCTCACTTGTTAAATTACAGAGACAATGACTTGATATTGCAGAAACCCTGAGAGGTGTGCAACTTTTCAATCGGACAGGCCTCAGTGGCTATCTTTGGGCTATATTATGCTAGTCCAGCAGCAGTGCGCTTTGATCCTTGCTGTTAAGAAAGAGATAAGGGAAGCTGGAATTAAGTTCATGCTTTTGTTTCCTGCCCACCTCAAAGTCTAATGAACCGTCGATGGCATGGGACTAGTTGGAATCCTACCAAGCTGGACTAAATGGAGGTTAGGACAGGAGCACACAACATCTGAGACGACAACGGGGACACCATGAGGCCACTAGGAGTAAGCGCCTGAACTGGACACACATCAACAAGGAGAGATCTGTGGCACTCAACGTGGCGTTTTCCCTCGGGATGTCACTGAGGAGGTGTACAAATGTAGGCACCATTACAGCCTCCTTCGACCACTTAGAATCAAACACTGCACTGGAGGAACTCACTGAGGCCCCCACATAGGACAGCAGATGAACTCTAATGTGGAGGCAGCCTTCCTGGTGTGGGCTGCTCCCGACACTTGTTCTAAAGCATGCCTTGTGGAGCATCCGCAGCACGGAGGAGACTTCCTGGCAGACTGTCCTCTGCTGCCGCTTGGTGAATGACTGCTGGGTGGAATTAGCCCACGCCCCACAGAAGTTGGCCGGATTCTGGCGCAATTGTCCATACATGTCATTTATATAGGGAAGTCAGCGGTGGTGCAGCACCTATACCAGTCACAACAACATCCTCCCCACACTGGAAACCTCCATTCAGTAGACTGGCATTGGGGGTTTGATACTCACACCTATGTTTGCTTTTTTATTTTGTCCAGAGGGCCGTTGTTACTCTGACGTGGGGGGGAGTTGAGGAATGTTTTACTTTTTTAGCTCAGTGGGTGCAAATGACTTTGTTATTGACTCGTAAATAGGAGGCGGGTGAGACAGGCAGGATTACAACACTTGACAATGATTGGGAAGTCGATGCAATATTTATTTCTCAAATGGAATGTTTGGAGGATGAGCTGCATCAACAAACGATATAAAGTCCTTTTTTCTTGAAACCTACAAATATTGAAGTGGCCTTCGTCCAGGAAATACACTTGACGGCGCCTGAGATACTTCAGCTGCAGAGATAGTTGAGGGGCCTGTTTTTAGCATTAGAATATTCTGCTTCTTCCAGAGAAGCATTGGTCTGGATCAGGCCAAGAACCCCCCTAGAGGTTGAACAGACATATATTGACAGAAAGGGATGCTATGTGATCTTGGTGGGGAGGCCTAATGGGCTCTAGCTATTGGTGGGTAGCATATGCGCCTTGAAAGTGGGCCAAGTGCAATGTTTCACAGAGCTTTCTAGGGTTCTCTCATGTCATCTGGATTCATCAATGTTGCTGAGGGGTGATTACAACCAGGTGGTAGACACAATACTTGACAGGTTTACTTCCACCCTTGTAGATTCACTAGTGGTGAGACTTGCCCAAAATATCCATGCACGGAAAGCCACTAGGCCCTCAGGGATGTGTGAAGGGATCACAACCCATGGGCGGAGAGAATACTCCTTTTACTCCCACTTGCAAGACCTTCATGTATGATTAGACAATGTACTATGAACAGCAGAACTGGCGGTCCAGATTGAGTGAGATGAATACTTGCATGCTGTCGGACCACAATCCTCTGCAGGTCGAACTGGACTGGGGGAGGTGCTTCTTGCCTATACTCACCTCGTGGCTCACCATAACTATTTTAAAGACCCTCTGGCCGATGCAATTAATTGGCCAAGCAGGCAGTTTAATGGGGGCACTGCCTTGGTCAGTCAGTGAGGATGGACTGCTCGCTGCAAGCAGAGTTTACCCTGCAGGAGAGGAATATTTGATTCCTCCAAAATGAGACACCGAACTGCCCTGAGACCCTCCAGAACCTGAGAGAGGAGTGCCAGAGGCCCTCAGAAGTGCCGAGCAGGCTCAGCGTCCTAAAACAGAAATTATTACAGCACATGCAGGGTGGGGACAGATCGGCCAGCTGTTGGTTTTACTCACACAGACAGGAGTCAGGAAGAGGCCTCTTTACAAGGTGGACTGCCTGACAGGAGGACCGGTACAATCACAAACAGGTATACGTGCTGTGTTTATAACACATTATAAGGAACTTTCCAAAACAGATGCTCCATTGACAAGGGAGATGCTGGACGACTCCTTAAACCGGGTGCCTCATCCGTAGCTGTCACCTGAGGAGCACCCCCATCGCTTAGCCGGAAATTAGAGCCACCATGAAAGACCTGTCTAGTGGTAATATGTCTGGGACAGATGGCCTCCTGGCTGAATTCTATCAGCTGTATGCTGCTCACTTGGACTTGCTGTTGGCTAAAATTTACTGTGGGGTGCAGGATTGAGGGCGCCTTCCACGGACAACAAGGGATGCTCTAAGAGTATCTATCCCAAAACCTGCGATGGATGGCCTGGAAGTAATGGTGTATCACCTCTTTTTGATGCCCAACCTGAACCATAAAATCCTTAGTAAGGTCCTAGTAACCAGCCTCCAGCTTCACCTGGTGGCCCTGTTGTATGAGGAGCAAAAACACGTTGTACAACATTAGACGACTTGACTGAGTATTAGCTGAGGCTGATGTCGAACAATTCCCAGAGGTGCTGGTGTTCTCAGTGAACATAAGGAAAGAATTTTACTCATTGCAGCGGACCCATCTTCAGGTGGTCATAACCCGATGGCTCTGGAAGAGAGATGGGCATGATGGGTTTAGCTATTACATACAGATGCGAGTGCATGGGTTCACCCTGGTGTACCTCGGACTGCCTCTTTTGGGGGTCCACCGTGGTACACGGCAGGGCAGCCCCCTCTCTCCCATGCTCTTCGTGCTTACGGTCGAGACATTTGCATGCTTGATGCAGAAGGTGGGGCCAGGGGATCCCCATATATGACACGGAACATGTAGTTTTGCTTTATGTAGGCAATATGCTCCTCTTCTTGAGAGACGCGGGTACGGGTTTCTGTGGGGTGTGACCCTGTTGGAGGAGTTTGACCTCATCTCTGGTCTTCAACCAAATTGTAGGAAATCGTGCTTTCCCTGTGTCACCTAGGTTGATGGATCCTCCAGAAGCGGTGTTAAATATTGGACTGCAGTGGGCACTGAGAACTCTTAAATATTTGGCGGTCTTGATCTATCACACGGATATTGATATCCAAGAGGGCAACTTTGTGAGGGCACTTCGGGCTCTCAGAGGTACTGTAGCATTCTCAAGGACACTGAAGCTTCTGATCATGGCTCGGGTGGCCTTAACACAAATGGTCATGCTGCCAATCACACCCCTTTATTACTTTGCAAATCTTCCCATTTGGGTGGCACAGGTGTGGTTCGAAGCCACTGACTGCTTGCTCTGAGAGCTGATATGGGATAGACAGTGTAATCTGGTGTCCCATGTACACTCCAGAGGTAGACCACTAGTGGGAAACTAGGGGCCCTGGACCTTTAACTTTATTACTTTGCGGCAGCTGCAATGGATTACAGGGCTTATTCTGGCCAAGTTGGGAGATTTTAGATCAGCCCGCAATCAAAGGGCATTGCCGGAAATGCTACTGGGGGTCAAATTGATCCAACCACTGGGCCTCGGCTTCTGCATATAGCACTTGGGTGCTGGAGGGGGCTTCCCGACAGATCGGATCGGCTCTACTCTACATGTCAGCGATACTGGTGGTAGGGGTCCCAAAGGTCAAGGGAGGATACTTTACAGCCCGAAGATTGGAGGGGTGGACAGCAGCCAGTGTGGAGACTGTCAGGTGTAAAGAGTGCGCGGAGAGCCATGCGGGCTCTCCCTGTTTGCATAGCGTGCTCTGCGTGTCCGGGAGGGGCACGAAACACAAGGTTATAAAATAAAGAAGGAACTGGGGGTGACGCAGTTCCATGCGTGTTGGCAACCAAGCACTGTCTCTGTGTCTCCCATGAACGGCTGCCTGTTCGCAAACTACATTGGCGACGAGGATGGGATGTCGAGGCATCACGCAGTAAACACAATAAACAAAATGTCAACATAAAGCTGGCAGGCCCCTGCTGGGAGGAACAACATACCGGGGAAATCGTGGTGCAGTGTCGGCTGCTGCGCGAGCGAAGACGAAGGCGACCGGTGGAGCCGGACCGCCTCGCGGCATGTGAAGAGGAAGTGCGGGTCGGCTTCCCGATTGAGAAAGCCAGAAACGGTGAGCCGCGCCCCGCCCCCAGACGGCAAACACCGCGCGGAGCTCCAGCGCTCCACCTCAGGTTGTCTCCTCACTGCCGGAGAGCAGCTGAAACTGACGCGTGCTCTCCCAGCCGAGCGCTCCGCTTCCAAGCGTCTCTGTGCTGCGAGAGAGCCGGGGGATTTCCCAATCACGATGCCGGGAAGGCGTGTCTCCACCTTAGAGCAAGGAGACCAACTTTAAAGTAATAGCAGGCGGGAAAACAAAAAAAAAAAGAGAAATAGTAGCAGAGAGCATTTGTTCAATAAAAGAAAAGGAACTTGAAGATCCAAAAAAAAAAAGAGAAAAAAAAAAAGGAAACGAAAGGAGGGTGGAGCCTAAAAGAAAATAGGCATTAAAAAAAAAGACAACATTAACTCTTGTATATCACTGGAGTGAGAGGGTGCAAATATGAGTGCCCCACCACAAGATAATGCCAATCCTCCACAGCCACCAGGGAACCCCCAACTCCCAGCACAGCTAAACAATAGTATTCACTCCTCACTCACTTCGTTACCACCGTTTAGCTAACTGATTGACCCGGCTACTGCTGCACCCAGGTGGCGCTTATGGATAAATCGCTTAGAAAATTATTTCTGCGCCACCCGGAAAACAGATGTGGCAGTGCGGAGGTCTGTAATGCTGCTGATGGGTGGAGATGAACTACAGGAGCTCTTTGATTCTCTCCCTGATACAGGGGACAAGGCTGACTTTGACGCAGCAGTAACTGCTTTGAACAGGCATTTTGATCCTCAACTTAACTCGGATTACGAACATTTCAAACTGAGACAGGCACAACAGACCGAAGTCGAGTCGATGGACATGTTTTACGCTAGGTTGAGAAAACTAGTGAGCTCGTGCACAGGACTCAACCAGCAAGAGGAGATCTGAGCGCAGATCATCCAAGGCTGCCGGTCCAATGCCTTGAGAAAGCTTATTCTTCGACAACAGGGTATGTAACTTGATGACATTCTAATTCTTGCAAGGTCACATGAACTGTCTGCGGTACGAGCAGATGCGATGGCGGCCGTGAGAGGTCAGTCGTTAGCTGCAGCGTCATCGTCTTGTGTAGTCCAGGTAAAAGAGGAACAAGTGGATGCTATCCAGACACGTCAGGCAGCACAGCGCAAGATAAACCCTGCCAAACCCAGTGATAGGGCCTGCGGAAGCTGTGGCTATGAACACCGACCGAACATGGGATGCCCGGCAAAAGGACAGTCCTGCAACCGCTGTGGCAAGCCGAATCATTTTGCTAAAGTGTGCAGGTCCAGGAGGAACAAGCCAGGAGAGCAGAAGGGATGGGATACAAGTGTCAGAGCTGTATCCAAAAGTACGGAGGAGGTAAGGGACCAGGCGACGGCGAGTGGCCTGGTCTTTGAGGAAGACGAAGAAGAGGACATTTTTGTGATATCCTTCACGGGAGGGAAGCCACGGAAAATGAGACCGCCGCCCATGAGTGACGTTCACGTCAATGGCATGCTTGTCTCCGTACTCATTGACACAGGAGCATCTGTCAATGTCATGGATGAAACTCTCTTCCAAAAACTAGTACCTGCCCCGCCACTTACCCCGACAGCTACTAAGATATATAACTATGGAGGGCGAGACCCCCTTCCCCTCAAGGGAATAGTGGAGGTGGCTGTAAGCAGTGGGGACAGATCAACGGAAGCAAAGTTCTATGTGGTGGCCGGGGATCGCGGCACTTTGCTAGGGTGTCACACGGCAGAAGAGTTAGAACTGGTGTTCTTTGCATGACAAGTATACGATACTCAAGTGGAACGCCTTCTCAATGAGTTCCCGCAGCTCTTTGAGGGGTTGGGACGGCTAAAAGGAAAACGCATCAAATTGCACATAGACCACAGTGTGGTTCCAGTGGCACTAAGACATCGCCGGGTGCCATTTCATCTGCGACCTGTCGTTGAGAAAGAGCTGCAGCTGTTGGAAGACCAAGGAGTCATCGAGAAGGTGGATGGGCCTACGCCATGGGTGTCACCGTTGGTGATTGCGCCGAAACCCAAGCAGCCAGGAGCAATTCACCTCTGTGTTGATATGCGCCTGCCAAATAAGGCTATTCGAAGGGAGAGGCACATAACGCCCACCATGGATGACATCATTGCAGATCTGAACGGGCGCAGTGGTTCTCAAAGTTGGATCTCAATGCGGGGTATCATCAGCTGGAGCTAGACCCCGAAAGCAGGAACATCACTACCTTCTCGACACATGTGGGGCTGAGAAGATACAAGAGACTAAGCTTTGGAGTGTCCTCCGCTGCTGAAGTGTTTCAGGATGCGATTAGAGAAACGTTGTCGGGATTACCGGGAGTAATCAACTTAAGTGATGATATCTTGATACACTCCAAGACGAGAGAGGAGCATCATCGTCATCTAAGAGCAACGTTGAAACGGCTGACTGAAGCAGGGCTAACACTTCACAAGAAGAAGTGTGCCTTTTATCAAACCTCCGTAGAATTCTTCGGCTATGTATTTTCAAAAGATGGTCTGCAAGTAGACCCACGGAAGGCTGAAGCCATCCGTCAGGCTCCTGTTCCACAAAGTCCCACGGAAGTTCGCAGTTTTCTAGGGATGGCCACGTATTGTGGAAGGTTCATACCACATCTGGCCACCATGTCTGAACCTCTCCGACGACTCACGAAAGGGCAACACCGTTGGGACTGGACTCCAGAGGCACAGCAGGCCTTTATGGATATTAAGGATGCGTTGCTAGATAAGGCGACTATGGCTTACTTCAACCCCAGCAGAAGGACAGAAGTGGTGGTAGATGCGAGCCCCATTGGGCTTGGAGCCGTTCTCTTGCAAGAACAGAGGTATCAGGAGTGGATCCCAGTTGCATATGCCAGTCGGGCGTTGTCTGCAGTTGAAGCCAGGTATGCGCAGATTGAGCGTGAGGCTCTAGCCATTCGATGGGCATGCCGCCATTTTCATTTGTACTTGTACGGGCACGAGTTTCAAGTAGTGACTGACCACAAACCTTTGGTTTCATTGTTTGCGGGTAGCCCACGTCTTGCACCTCCGAGGATTGAACGATGGACAGTTCTCCTTCAACCTTATAGGTTCACAGTTGTTTATCGGCCGGGTGCGAACAATCCGGCAGACTATCTGTCTCGCCACCCTTCTCCGCAGGTGTTCGATGTGCAGCAAGAACAAGATGAGGAAAGTACTGAGGTTTTTGTCAGCATGGTCGTGCAGTCGGCGTGTCCTAATTCTCTTCTCGTAACTGACATTGTAAGTGCTACACAGGAAGACGTGATGTTGAGTCATGTCAAAGAAGCTTTGAGCCATAAAAAATGGAAATATTTTCTAGAGAAGACACATGCGTCTTGCCCTGACCAGAAGGTGGCTATGCAAAGTATATGGAAGGTGCGTGATGAGCTGTCTACTGATAATGATGGATTGCTTCTGAGGGGAAGAAGAATCGTGCTTCCACAATGTCTCTGGTCTAGAGTGATTGAGTTGGCTCATCAAGGACATCAAGGGGCTGCTAAAACCAAAGCGAGATTACGTGCCAAAGTGTGGTTCCCAGGTATGGATAGCCAGGTTGATGAAATGGTAGGGAGGTGTCACTCCTGTATCATCACATCGATGGAACCTCCGAGTTGCCCAGTGGTGACCGAACCGGCCACTCTGAAACCTTGGGCTAAAGTAAGCATGGACTTTGGGAGCTTTCCGGATGGGAGGTTGACTGCTGTTTTAATTGATTCCTATACTAAGTTCCCGGTGGTTGAGGTGGTGTCATCAACGGCGTTTGAAAGTGTGTGGCCAGTTCTGCAAAAGACGTTTGCCTTGTTTGGTCTGCCTGACGAAATTCGAACTGACAATGGTCCCCCATTCCAGGGGCAAGAATTTTGGTCGTATCTTGATGGTTTGGCAATTCGTCATCGGAAAATAATGCCTTACTGGCCTCAGGCAAATGGGGACGTGGAAAGGTTCATGCGGACTTTGAACAGGGCTCTTAGGATTGGAGTGGAGCAGAAGGAAGACAGTGAACAGTGTTTGTACCAATTCCTGAGTGCTTATCGTCAAACGCCCCATAGCACCACTGGTTGTGCTCCCTCCTCTTTGATGTTGAAAGTATCTCCACGTGACTGTATTCCATCAGGTCCTAAATGGAAACCTCCTGTATTGGATGTTAAGGCCACTCAAAAACGACGAAGAGCTACTAATCAGAGGGCGAGTGTCCAACGACGAGCAAAGTATCGAGGGTTTCAAGAAGGAGATCAAGTGGTAGTGAAATGTCGGAGAGGAGGAGGAAAATTTAGAACACCGTTTGAGCCCGAGGTATGGGAGGTTATTGGCGTAAAGGGATCAATGATAACTGCGGCCAGAGGAAGACAAAGAGTGACACGAAACGTGTCACATTTTCAGAGAGCTGGCCGGAGGGAGTCGGCTGGTGAAGAAGGAGAATTAGATGACATCACAGGTGGTCCATCAATGATGGCCAAAGAGACGGAGAGTGTCACTGGGCCAACGCTGACTGAACAAACCCGGCCTGGTTGTGCTCCCGAGCATTGAGGTTTGCGCACAAGAAGCACGAGATATGACTTACGCCCCAATCCTGTACCGAGCAGTCAGTTGAAAGACTTTGTCTGTCAAATAGATTGCTTATAACTTGGGTTTCGTTGCCGTCTGGCAGGACACTGTTGGAGACGGATGTTGACAGCGCGGAAAGATTTACAGCTGTTTAAAGTGGACAGTGTTTGCGATAATGGGGCTCGGGGTGTTAAGGAGTTTCAGTGTTTCTTCGTTATTAGTTGTTTATATTGTTTCTCTCAAGGATTATTTCTGAAGAGCTCGGCATGGTCATGTGTTAATCTTTTGCTTAAGTTTTTTTTGTGAATCCTGTTTCCATGTGGAGTAAAACATGGGGGGGATGTAAAGAGTGTGCGGAGAGCCATGCGGGCTCTCCCTGTTTGCATAGCGTGCTCTGCGTGTCCGGGAGGGGCACGAAACACGAGGTTATAAAATAAAGAAGGAACTGCGGGTGACGCAGTTCCATGCGTGTTGGCAACCAAGCACTGTCTCTGTGTCTCCCATGAACGGCTGCCTGTTCGCAAACTACATCAGGCACAGTTACTCCAACATCTGCTTTAGAACTCTTGAAGCAGCTGGAGACAGATAGCCGACCTCCGGGGCACTCAATTTCTGGCACATGGCACACCTATTTCAGCAGTTCGGTGGTGTATGGTGCACTGGACCTGGAACCCCTATCCATGAACTGCTGCAGACTTTGCTAACCTTTGTCATTGGACTTCACCTTGTCTCCTGGCTGTACTAGAATACAACCACCATGGGGGTGGATGACTTACCAGCCCTAAAGGATAAATGTGACAACGTTATTGGTAATCCCTTTGCAGGGAAGGAATGAGACCAAACTTTAAAGTGCTCATATAAATTCACCTGCAACACAAGGTTCAAATTTACTCAATTCAACTATCTGCACTGTACATATCTAACACCACATCGACTAAACATCATGTCCCAGGGCACTGACATGAGCTTCCCTCAGTGTTCTCTACCAGATGCAGGCTTTTCACATAATGCATGGGGTTGTCCAGTTATAGAGCACTTTTGGATGTAGGTGGCAACAGACCACCCTCAGTCGTCGATTACGCTGTGCGGCAAAGATTTGCCGGCTTAGTCTATACAAACAGCCGCCAGAGAAAAAAGTGGGCAATAGGTTCCTAGACCTGCCTCTGGGAATAGCTCATAGAAACATGGAAATCACCACATGACCCACTTCACATTAGATTAGGGATAGAGGTAAGAAGAAGGGCTGCAGCATAAGAGGCTGTTCTGCGGAATGAAGAATCAAGGGGTCTGTGCAGAAAACCAACTGTGGAGCTATGGCAGGAGGTAGTAGTTGGCTTTCTGTCCTGCGGCACTCAGGATGAGACAAACAGGGACAGGGCAGGGGTGTGAATATGTGTGTCAATGATGCTGGACTCCTTACCACCTGGGGACCCTCTGGAATACCCCGCACTTTCTGTGGCCCACAGTTCCAATCCACTGAAACATGATATTGTTGCATTTGATAAACATATTTGTAGCCAGGGTCACTTTCACTGAGTAATTTTTATTAAACTGTTATGCACTTGTTAAAGACATATGTTAGCATGCCCATTTCTTTCTCTATATAGGGCAGGCATCGGGACAAATAAAGAACGCTTAGTACCACTGAGACGAGCTGCCTGCTCATACAGCAGAAGGATATGCAGGACTAATAATATACGACGGGCAGATGACTTGGACAGACAAGTGACACAGTGGCTCAGAGATTTGGTCCCTTAAACAAACGGTTACGGATTTGTAGGACTGTTTAGGAGGAACAGTATTCATTACAGTCAAGGAGGAGGCTGAAGGCGACAATGTATTAGCGTTCCCCTGATGCCATAAGCTGTTAAACATGACCGATGACTAAGAGTAGCCGACCTGGAGTGCACGGAGAGGGCAGAGTGTGAAAGGCAAGGAAAGCCTCTTGCATGAGTGTATGTGGCAGCCTTTTGCATGAGTGTATGTAGCTGCAGGGGAATCTGTAGGAAAGGGAAGCGGAGAGAAACGACAGGAGCGTGAAAAACAGGAATGTGGGCTGACCTGCTTCTAATACAGGACAATTGCAAGAATCCGGCCCGATGAAGCCGGCGAGCTCCGAAGGAAGAGAGTAGCGTTACAGCAAGACTTGTTCTTGGAGTGGCCTCAGCAGAGTCAGCACAAGCAGCATAGTCAGACAGTTGTGTTTACTTAGCATGGCACTTCTTAGAAAATTTTGGCATGGCATGGAATGTGAAAGTGAGCTCTAGAATGTAATGAGCTCGGTGTGTTTGGATTGCTTAAGAGAACCGCGGAGACAGTTGGAGATGTAGGATGAGCTGCTGCCAGGTGTTGGGCTACAAAAATAAAACCTAAAAAGTACATTGGTATGGTGTATTTTGTGAACTCAACAGCAGTTGGATACTGTGCTGGCATTGTCTCACTGTGACGGGAGAGCCACTTTGAGGATTTCTGTGTTTTAAAAAAAAGCATTTATCAATTACAAGTGTTTTTATGAGAGCTATGGAGCGCGAAGGGAAGAGCCAAAAGAAATGACTCTGATTGGGTAGCAGTGTGAAGGATGTGAGCAGTGTTTCAATACCACCTCTGGTATTTGCGCTGTTTTCCACTGTTCATGCTGTGAGCGCCATGGCCGCCATGGAGCACGAAGGGGATAGACAAAAGAAAAAAATAGTTCGCCCGCGCAGTAGTATATCGGTAATCATGCAATTATCCATGTAACAGGGTCAGTCTACAAAGTGGTAACAAAACCGCCCCAAGGCGGGACAAATGTAAAGCATTTACCATTGACATCAAGGGATTTTTGAACGGCAAGACCAGAAACTAGTGAAAGTGATGGGCGTGAGATGGGATTCGTTAAAAGCCCAAAGAATTGACATTGAAAAGCACTTGCGCACGCAACCTAAAAATGAACTCCATCATTACGAGCTTTCTTCAAAGAAACCTCGTATTAGGACTGAGAGGTAGAGTTTGGAAGGTGTCCGGAAGAGGCACTATTCAGGAGAGTGTGAAGAGTGGTGGGAAGAGAAGGAAGGATAAGTCAGGCCCCTATCAAAAAACAGAAATGCTAGGGAAGGTTAGATATCAGAAATAGATACAAGGCATTCATGGAGGCTACAACAGATGTCCAGATAGCTGAAGGAGAGGAAAATTGAAGTAGTGCACAACAAGGTGATAACCCTTGTGTGGTATGAGAAAGTGGTCCTCCAAAGAATATTACTGTGCAAGATGTAGCAGGTGTAAGTCAGACTGCAAGTCAGAATGAAGGAGGGTATCCAAGAAGTTCTCTTTTGTCTATTAGCAGAGATGAAAAAGGTTTTGAGAATTCTGAAACAAATCAGAGAGCTATCCAAAACTCACGTGTGACTTTCGGAAAAAAAAACTACACTCTGGCAGAGTGGACGGAGGCCCTAGAAAAGCCGGTACAGGACTTAAGGCTCACTTCACAGGGAGCATGTGCTGAGGTAAAACAGTTGAGGCAGAGAAATAGGGAGATCTTGGAGAAAATGGACAGATGGAGAGACTGGAAAACATAGGAAAGCATGAGAAGATGGAATAATCTTTAAATATTAAATGTTTCAGAAGGGGCAGAAGAGGGTGATATAAAAATGCCTCATAATATAACTCTTTAATGAATTATTGATGTCCGCAGATTTGGAGATAGACGGGAGTGAATTTATTTAAGGAAATACAGAGTGGCTTGGGGACCCTTTTTAAGACCAATATAGCCTGTAAAGAACCTAGACGGATTCTGGTGAATTGTCTGTCATATGGAATAATGGAAAAGATTGTTGGGTAGCTTTGAAAATTGCAACATTGAGAGCAAAGGGGCAGACCTTAGTCATCAGGTCAGATATTTCAAGAGAGAACCCCACCTTCCCAACTCAAAGGATCATAGCATGTCTCACCAAACACACAGGGATCTTTAATATTAAAGGTGGCAAGAAACTTGTGGGTTTGTTCACACTGACAGTCTCCCTGATCCCGGAGTCATGCTTATACCTCACAAAGGTTGCATGACTGAATTCTTCGACCCAGCTGCACTAGACGACAAGAGGGCTATTTGGAGGCCGAAGGTCTCATACTCTTAGATGCAGAACCTTCAGAAGCTGTAGTGGAAGGAGAGCTCACAGGCAACCAATGCCAGACCCAGGGATGGCAAGGAATGCACTCTTGCAGCAAGCACCGGGCAACTGCCTACAGGAAATCAGATATGGGGGGTCTCAAAAGAGTGGTAGAAGCCATAACCCACAAGCGGAGATACGCCCAATGCAGCAGACAGAGCAGTCATGCGGTGCATAATAGGAGATTGCCATCTGCTTGACGTGTGATGCATATCATACCCACCGGATAAAGACTATTTGTTTTACTCACAGTTACAGGTACACAATACACCCTACCGACTTGGCTGTTTTCTCTTCCAAGGTCCTCTGTTGCACCTCCCACCCCAGGCAGATATCCTACCCGGAGGTATCTCTGATCACTGCCTGATTTGACTGTCCGTCTCCCTTCGGCACTGCTGCTCAGCAGGTAACAAATGGCACATGACCATCTCCTAATAAAAATCCCATGAAGATAAACGTCTTCTAAAGTCCCATGTCTGTGCCTACTGTTTAGATAATGACCATTCTGGTTCATTTGTACCACCCTAGTCTTCCAAGCCTTCCTCTGATCCCTTGATCCTGACTCCATTTACGTCTCCAGTGTCTTCACATCTTGAGCTACAATTCAATCTCCTCTTGTAGCTTCTTGTTCCTCAGCCTTCAGCCTTCCCTCAGATTCCAGTTGAAGAAGGCTAGGTGCTTTTTCTCATGTTAGTGCTCACTAACCAATAGTTCAGTTTTGAGTATTGTCTATGACTGAGTTCATTTGAGGACATTCAATTTACCTTGTGGATGCTCCGATCTTTATTTGACTCTAATCTGAAGGTCTTCAGTTTGTATTCTCAACAAGATCTTTGTATTTAGAACTTTTCAAGACTTTGAGCACATAACTGTGGTTCTCAAACTTCTTGAATTGAACCTTGTTATACTGGACATTCTGTGGATTGCCAGAAAACTCAGTTTTTACCTTTTGAAGTTGTATCTGCTCTCAAGTCTTATTTACGATGAAGCCTGTAAGTGTTATTGTTGTAAATATCTGTTTAAACACCATGTGCTAAGAACAGTTAGTAAACTACTCTTCTTGTTGTTTCTAGTGCACCACAACCTCATCCACACACAAAGGTCCAGGGAGTAGAGATCCTGCTGTACAGTATTGCAAGGGAGGAGAGCAGATCCTGTGACGCAATTCCATCTTCTTCTTGTTTTATCCCAACATCCCCTTCCTCTTGGAGGCAATTAGTGAATTAAGGTTGTTGTTACTTGATTTCATTCTCTGCCTCGGGAGGGATTACCGGTCCAGCGCTGTTTCCACGGTTTGAACCATGTGAGTGCGTGACAAACAGTGTACAGAAATAACTGCAATGAGCAAGACAGTCAAGGGTTAAAAGTCTCAATGAAGGGCTGTGCATAGGGTTGAAAGGTGTGCACATCAACACGGGCAGAACCATGTGTATGTACAAAAACATATATGCATGTGCTGTCAAATAATGTTACACAAAAGGTCACTTTAAAGGGGAAGGATGATCAGGCAAAGGTAGAAAAGCAGAGAAAGCTGACAAATAACCTTTACGGTGCTTACAACAAGACTTTTTGGGGCCAAAGAATAGTGTTCAGAGACCCTTGCTTCTCACAAGAAAGTGATTTGAGTTTTTAACTATCACTGTAGTGCACTGTGGGCCTAGGGCACTCCTGTCTGTTTTAATTGGTAGTGACCTTTTCCTTAGTTTAGGATTAATTGATTATCTATTTCCACTATTTTTTGTGTTTCGTCTCAAATATGGCTGGTTATGGGATACAAAAGTGCACTACTTGCTTTTAAAAATGCATCTTTTTGATAGAGTTATATGAAATTACAGACAAAAGCCAAATTTTCATAACTAAAACTCTGTTCTCTATCTGAAGTGTTGCAATATCCCATCCTTTTACAGATATAGTACTAATCAGCAACATCATCATAAATGCCATGGTGGAGAAGTACAGGATTCTTGTGAAATGGAGTTCCTAAAGTTCCTGTGCTGGACAGCGGAAACAGTAGGGCAAGCCAACTCAAAGAATGTCAAAAGCATCAAAAAGAAAATTCTGAAAAACATGATGTGATGGGTGTGATCATTTTTGAGTGGTGTTTGTCTTTGATATTCAAAGTCAAATTTGATGTGGTGCTTCATTTAAATAACACCAACACTATGTACCCTTACTCGAAATTACTAAAGATGAAATTCAGCATGAATTGAAAAGACAGCAGCTTGGTCATGTTCTTTGACTCTGAGATTAAGTTCTTGATAAATGTGTGCCAGGGAGAACCCCGGTGTTGAGTAGAAGTTATCAGAGAACATTTCATTTTTATAGCCAATTACAGTGTTCTTCCATTGTTGACCTCAGGTAATTATTTCAGTAAAATCAAGTTGGTTTACAAAGAAACCAGTTACTTACCTGTAATTATCGTTTTGCAACTTTAAGATTTTCTAGATTTACAAGCTGTGCATATTTGTGTCATCTAGTCTTGGGTCCATAATCCCGTCTCCTAGAGGAAATGTTAGCATGCAAAACTTTTTTTTTACTCCTAGTGGATGTCAACACATGCGTTGCTTGAGTGTGACATTGACTCCTAGCCCAAAATGGCCAACAACGTGACTGCTATTTTAGATTATGTTTTCCCACTGTTGGGTACAGAGGTGTCTCAGCTTCGAATAAATTGCTGAAGAATCTTCGAGGGAATATCGAAAACTGCGAGGGACATTGATTCCATTCTTCATTGGGGAGGCATGAGGGTTGCATGTGAATACAGAAGATCTTCAAGCGGCAAAACCATAATTACAGGTTAGGAGCTGATTTGTTTTGCAGCAAGAAGTCTTTGATACATTCACACGTTGTGCATATATAAGGTGCAGTATCCCCTCAGGGGAGAGTTTGAAGATGGGGTGAACAAGAACAAATGTCTCGGCACTGACTGCTGCCTTCATTCGAAAGCAGGCATTTATGTCTATACAATAGTGATAATGTATTGTAAAGACCATGTAGCAGCTTTACAGATGTCTTGTACTGCTTCTAATTCTAGTTCCCTGTTAGCCTGTGCACAAAAATATTGCAACATTTGCACTACCCATCGCGCTATAGTACTTATCATTAAAGCTGTACTCAGTGCTTGTGTTGTGTGTACCACAAACAAATTGTGCCCTTTCTGTTGAACTGTTGGGTTTGTGGAAAAAAACATATTGTGTGAATTTTCGTTAATGTGAAAAGGAAACAGCACCTTAGGTAGAAATCTTGGACGCGTCCACATTATCACCTTGTCTTTGTGGACATTTAGATAGGGGTTTTGTACAGTGAGTGTTTGCAAATCACTTGCTCTCCTCAGTGATGTGATAGCTATTCGGAATGTTGTACTTAGTGCGAGGTACTTGAGTGTGGCTTTGTGTATGGACTTAAAGGTCAGCTTCATTAGTCATGATAGAACACAATCTAAGTTCTATTATGGCTGTGGAACTGCCCTGCAACGTAAATGAGAAAACCTGTACAGAGTGACTCCCCCTAATGTCTGCTGCATTTGCTGATAGGTGAACTTTTAAGGAAGCATAGGACAACTTGCATTCCACAATGCGAAGTAGACATCTGTCAACGATTCCTCAGAAAGATTGACAATAAGGTTAATTTTCTCACACCATAGTGGGTGTCCACTCAATTTCAGCAGGTAGGATGTCCAGGTGGAAAGTCTACATGCTTCTTTGATAGTGTCTAGTATTTGTTCTAGTATAACCAAACTCGGCTACACGTGGAGACAGGCTGTAGCAATCTCCTGCATTCCAGTGAAAGCCATTTACTCCCTGCATCATGAGTGTGACCGTGTATTGGGATTCTTGAGTGAAGACTTCTGCATTATTTAGGAGTGCCACGGCTAGCCTAGCACTAGAATCAGCCATGTTGGATGCTCTGAACTTTTCTTATACTTTGGGAATCAGAGGCATGGGGGAAAATCTTAAGCAAACATCTCGTACCAATATATCAATAGTGCATTCTCTATAAAACTAGGATGGCAATGCTTGAATGCAAAGGACTGACCTTTTGCATTTGCTGCTGTTGCAAATAGGTCTACCTGTAGTGTTCTCCACTGATGTAAAATGTTTACCAATACCTTGCTTGTATTCTTATTGGTGTCAAATTCAGGTTTGTCTGCTGAGCTCGTTTGTATGTTTTCTACTTCAGGGAACTGATTTCCTATCTGTTGTCTCTTGCTGTTACTCACTTGCATGTGGACTGTGCTAGATTTGAGAGTGTGATTAGGAAACTATTCTCCCCGCTTGTTTAGATAAAACATGCCTTTAGTTGTTTAGCCATTCCTGTAATCTTGAGCTACGAATTAAATGGATAAAAGAAACCATCATGTCCAACAGTTTAATTTCTGTACTCACCATCAGAGGTGGAGATGTCTGGTAAAGATGAGCTTGCAATAAATGCTTGCCCCCTCCTAAACGTAAGCTACCCCTTCTCTTTCGAGGTTTCTAGGCCCAGTCCCCAGGAAGGTCTTTCTCGTTTCTGGGACAGGAGACATTTTTTCCAATTTTTTTGTCAATCCTAGTTGATGGAGAAGGGTCACTACTGACCAAATGGATAGACTAGCCTGAACTTTTTTATGACTTTGGAAAGACCCAGAAGAACGAGTTACTTACCTTCGGTAACGACTTTTCTGGTGGACACATTAGCTACCTGTGGATTCCTCACCTAATGAATACCCCCTTTGCGCCAGCATTCGACGGAAATCTTCTTCCTAGCTTCTGCACGTCGACGAGGACGTCACATTCGCCCACGCGACGCCGTCTGACGTCATACAGGCAATAAGAAGTCCTCGCCGACGTCAGTACCAACATTTTTTACGTGCCTGAGAACAATAATCCAATGAGATGAAAGACAAAAGCAATATTTCATGACATTGTAAACAACACATCATTGCGAGAAGATGGACTACTAATTTAATATATATATATATTTTTTTAAATAAATAAATATATACACTAAAGATAAATATATATATATATATATATATATATATATATATATATATATATATATATATATATATATATATAAATATATACACATGCACATATATACATAATCTATACCAGTCCTCAAAACCAAGAAGAGCACACTCAAGAATTACTTGGTGAGACCAAACAGGCAACGGGGAGGCGGGTGGGACCGTGAGGAATCCACAGGTAGCTAATGTATCCACCAGAAAAGTCGTTACCGAAGGTAAGTAACTCGTTCTTCTGATGGATACAACTACCTGTGGATTCCTCACCTAATGAATAGAGTCCCAAAGCAGTACCGCGCCCAGTGGTGGGTGCCTGAATGGTCAAACCAAGAAATCCTGCAGCACTGACCGTGCAAAATGGCCGTCCCTTCTGACCTCAGAGTCCAAGCAGTAATGTTTCGCAAAAGTGTGAAGGGACGACCAAGTTGCGGCCTTGCGGATGTCGACCACAGGAACACCTCTGGCCAAGGCCGAAGTGGACGACTTAGCTCTGGTGGAATGAGCTCTAATACCATCAGGAGGATCCTTCTTTGCTAAAGAATAACACATTTTAATGCAAAGAACAACCCATCTGGAGAGTGTTCTCTTGTGGACTCCCTTTCCTCTCCTCTTGCCCACGTATCCGATGAAAAGCTGATCCTCCAGCCTGAAATCCTTCGTCCTGTCTATGTAAAAGCTTAACGCCCTTTTTGGGTCCAAGCGGTGTAGTCTCTCTTCTTCCTTTGAAGGATGAGGCGGAGGATAGAACGTGGACAGAGTAATTGTCTGGGCCAAATGAAAGGGTGAAACAACCTTCGGAAGGAAAGCAGCCTTGGTCCTCAACACCACCTTATCCCCATAAAAAGTTGTATAAGGGGGTTTTACCGATAAAGCCTGCAACTCACTCACTCTCTTTGCGGATGTTATAGCCATCAGGAAGACTGTTTTAAGAACTAACAACCTTAAGGGGCAAGAATGCATAGGTTCAAAAGGGGACCCCACAACGAAAGTTAGGACCAAGGACAAATCCCATTGGGGCATAACGAAAGGATTTGGAGGAAATTTATTCATAAGGCCCTTTAAGAATCTAAGTACTATAGGAGATTTAAATAACAAAGGCTGGTCTGGAAGACAAATGAAGGCTGACAAAGCAGACAAGTAACCTTTAACAGTAGCAACTGCACAACCCCTCTGTGCTAAAGACAAAGCAAAAGATAAAACATCTGACAAACGAGCACGTAAGGGATCAATCTGCCTCTCTCCACACCATACCACAAACTTAGACCACCTATTAGCGTAGATAGATTTAGTGGAGTGTCGCCTGGCCGCTAAGATAACATCCACTACATCAGGCGGGAGAGAGAAAGAACTCAGGTTGCCCCGTTCAATCTCCAGGCATGAAGGTGCAGACTCTGGAGGTGGGGGTGTAAAACCTGCCCCTGCGACTGCGAAAGGAGGTCTGCCCTGAGAGGGAGACGGAGCGGAGGGCACAGTGAGAGTTGGAGAAGGTCCGTGTACCATACCCTCCTTGGCCAATCCGGAGCTATTAAGATGACTTGGGCCCGGTCTTGGCGAATTTTCCTCAACACTCAAGGAATCAAGGGTATGGGGGGAAACGCGTAAAGCAACTGGTCGCACCAGGTTCTCTGAAACGCGTCCCCCAACGCTCCTTGCACCGGATACTGGAGGCTGCAGAATAACGGGCAGTGCGAGTTCTCCCGGGTGGCAAACAGATCTATCTGGGGAAACCCCCACATCTGGAAGATTAGACAGACTTGATCTGGATGGAGACGCCACTCGTGGTCGGCCGAGAAATGGCGACTGAGACTGTCTGCACGTACATTCAAGACTCCGGCCAGATGATTTGCTACCAAGCAAATCTGATGGTCCTTTGCCCAGGACCATAGCCGAAGAGCTTCTCTGCAGAGAAGCTACGACCCCACTCCTCCCTGTTTGTTTATATACCACATCGCGGTAGTATTGTCTGTGAGGACCTGAACCGACTGACCGCGAAGGGATGGGAGGAAGGCCTTGAGAGCCAGATGTACAGCCCGTAACTCTAACAGATTGATATGAAACATCTGTTCCTCTGGAGACTAAAGACCTTTGATCTCCAGATCCCCCAGATGAGCTCCCCACCCTAGAGTGGAAGCATCCGTTATGACCGTGGTCACTGGTGGAGGCAGCGTGAACGGCCTTCCCCGGGAAAGATTGTCGTCCGCAATCCACCACTTCAAATCCCTGGCAGCATCTCTGGAGATCTTGACAGAACCTTCGAGATCTCCTTTGTGTTGAGGCCACTGCCTTCGGAGGCACCACTGAAGAGCCCTCATGTGCCAGCGAGCATGCGTGACCAACAGTATGCAGGAGGCAAACAGACCGAGCAGACGAAGGACCTTGAGGACTGGAATGACCGCTCCACCTTGAAACATTGGAACCAACGCCTGAATGTCTTGAATCCGCTGAGGCGGAGGAAAGGCTCGATCCAATGTTGTATCCAGTACTGCCCCTATGAACAGGAGGCGTTGAGAGGGCTCTAGGTGAGATTTGGGCACGTTCACCGAAAAGCCCAGGTCGAACAACAACTGAGTTGTCGACTGCAGATGATGCAGCACAAGCTCCGGGGACTTGGCTTTGATCAACCAGTCGTCCAAGTAAGGGAATACTGCTATCCCCTTCCTTCTGAGCTCTGCCGCAACCACCGACATCACCTTCGTGAAAACTCGAGGTGCTGAAGTAAGACCAAACGGGAGGACCGCAAACTGATAGTGCTGTGACCCTACCACAAACCGGAGATACTTCCTGTGCGACTTTAGTATCGGGATATGAAAATAAGCATCCTGCAAGTCGACAGACACCATCCAATCTCCCTTGTTCAACGCCAAAAGCACCTGAGCCAGGGTCAGCATCTTGAACTTTTCCTGTTTGAGGAACCAATTCAAAATCCTCAGGTCCAGGATTGGTCTCAACCGACCATCCTTTTTGGGAATCAGGAAGTACCTAGAATAACAACCTTGACCCTTTTCCTGCTCTGGAACCAACTCCACCGCGCCCTTTAAAAGGAGGACTTGAACCTCCTGTTCTAACAACCGGAGGTGCTCTGCTGAACAATAAGATGGGCGGGGCGGGATGGGGGGCGGAAACTCCCGAAAGGGGAGGGTGTAGCCTTTTCCCACAATGCTGGTGATCCAGGAGTCTGATGTGATGACCTCCCACTTGTGTAGAAAATACAGTAACCTTCCCCCTACAGGAGAGGAGTGAGTGGGAATTGGTGGAAGCCTAAGGCTGCTTCCCCTGCTGCACCCCTCCAGAGGACGAGGAAGAGGCAGAATGCTGCTGAGAGGCTCCCCTGGTACGGACCCTACCCCTCCCTCTAAATGATCTATAGGTGAGAAAGGAGGTAGGCTGTTGGAATTTCCCCCGAAAGGAAGAGGAGGATGAGCCACGACCAAATCCGCGAAACCTCCTAAAAAATCTGGAGGAGGCAGAAGAAGTGGCTTGCAGTCCTAACGACTTGGCCGTGGCCCTGCTCTCCTTAAACCTCTCCAAAGCCGAATCCGCCTTGGCACCAAAGAGCTTGTCCCCATCAAAAGGGAGGTCCAACAGGGTCGACTGCACATCCGAAGAGAACCCTGAGTTGCGAAGCCAAGCCTGTCTTCTCGCAACCACAGCCGTGCCCATCGCTCTGGCCACCGAGTCAGTTGTATCCAACCCAGATTGGATAACCTGGGTTGCAGCAGCTTGAGCTTCTGACACGAGATTCAAGAGTCCTTGAGGAACCTCTGTATGCGAAGATGTTATCTCGTCCATCAGAGCATAAATGTACCTCCCCAAAATACACGTAGCGTTGGTGGACTTTAACGCCATGCTACATGACGAGAACACTTTCTTTGACTGCATATCCATCTTTTTGGAGTCCCTGTCTGCCGGCACTGATGGAAAAGATCCAGGCGCAGATCTTGTAGAACAGGAAGCCTGGACCACCAAGCTTTCAGGCGTAGGGTGTCTGGAAAGAAAGCCAGGGTCAGTTGGTGCAGCCCGATACCTCCTGGCCACAGACCTATTGACAGCCGAGGAAGATACCGGCTTCTTCCAGACCTCCAATACAGGTTCTAGCAGCGCCTCGTTAAATGGCAAAAGAGGTTCTGCTGATGTAGAGGCCGGATGTAAAACCTCAGTCAACAGATTTTGTTTCGCCTCAGCTACCAACAAAGGCAGTTCCAGGAAGTTAGCTGCCTTCCTTATCACAGCATGAAAAGTGTCCGCCTCCTCAGTATACTCCCCTCGAGATGACAAGTCCCACTCAGGGGAAGTATCAAGGCCACTAGCTGTGTCCAGTCCATGAAGACCCTCGCCAGAGTCCTCAATTTCTCCTTCCTCCAGGACCCTCTGATACTCTTGTTCCTCCAAGAGACGGAGAGCACGTCTCCTCGAATGTAGCCTCTCCTCAATTCTCGGCATCGACATGGCGTCTGCAGATGTCGAGGAACGACGCCGATCACCGGATCCGTCCGACGCCGGGTCAGGCGCCACAGGTAGCTTCAACGCCGAGCCAGGAGTCGGATGAAGAGAAGTCTGCCTCGGAGTTGCAGAAGGCCCTGCCGGTGTCACTGGCCGAAACACCGAAGCCGATGAAGCTCAAACCTCCGGAGCTGAAACCTCTGGAGCCACCGGGGCCGACACCGGCGCCGAGCCCACATTCCCCAAGGGGAGAAAGGGCATGAAGGGTGCTGGTCGCAGCGGCGCCGGAGCACCCAAACTGAAAGCCAACGGACCCGAAGGCCCAGTCGGAGCACCACCTGGAGCCATCTGCTGGAAGATGGAAAACATCGCATTTAAAAATGCGGTATTATCGGCTCCAGGGGCTGGGAAAGCCGGATACTGGGGTGCCTGGATTGAAGCCGACTCCGACGCCGGCCTCGACGTCTGCGACATCGGTGAGAACACTTGAGGCTGTGGTACCTCAAATACTGAAGGCGGCTGCCCAGGCGAAGTCGGCGAAGCTGGAGAAGGCAACGGCGTCGAAGGATGAGGAGTGACTGTGAGACTGACCTCCCAAGTCTTGCGACGTCGAGTCGATGGCGACCTCGACCTGGACCTCTCCTTACTCGACCGGCACCGTGATTCCCGACGGCGCCGGGAGTCTCGATGACGTCGATGAGACTTCGGCAAGGAGGATTTTCTATGGTGCCTCTTCTCCTTTCTCTTCGACTTCGCCATAAAAAGTTTGGCCTCTCGCTCCTTCAGGGCTTTCGGATTCATGTGTTGACATGAATCACACCTGGCCACATCATGGTCGGAACTTAAACACCACAAACAGTCCGAATGTGGGTCAGTAACCGACATTTTGCCCCCACATTCTCGACAGGGCTTAAAACCAGACTTCCTCTGAGACATAGTAACCCCAGAGAAAAAACACTCAGCAAAAAAACACACTGTAACCGTCGAACAGCAACAGTAGCTCCCTCGAAGATAACCGTTTCGAATGGCACGGAAAAAAGGGAACTGACGTCGGCACGTCGGCGAGGACTTCTTATTGCCTGTATGACGTCGGACGGCATCGCGTGGGCGAATGTGACGTCCTCGTCGACGTGCAGAAGCTAGGAAGAAGATTTCTGTCGAATGCTGGCGCAAAGGGGGTATTCATTAGGTGAGGAATCCACAGGTAGTTGTATCCATCAGAATTGACAGACTTACAACAGCCATCTATAACGAAGTTCCGGCATTTGATTAAACTTCGGGCCCAATAGTGTTACTGCACTCCCTCATTATACTACCTGTATCTGTCACATCATGACCAAACGGACCCTATACATTTTTTCATCCTGTTACCAGTTTATTATTTAGTTCATGGTGTTAACTGTGGGGCTTACGCTATATCTACGTCCAGATCTGGCAGGGTGTTAGATGATGTAGTAGCACCGTTCTTCCTACTTACTGTTTTTTAGGTTGAGTGTAAGTGTATGGCCTCTTGTATATGCTTTAGTATATATTTATATACTCGTTTGTGGGCTCTCTTCTTTTTCATTAGTTTGTTTCAGTGTCCTTAAAAATCCTTGCTTGCTAGTGGTCAATCCTTCCTCTTTGTCCCATCTTTTCCTCAGTTGCACACTCCCCTGGAGCATGGCCCCAGTACTTGTACCCTTCCACTTGTGCCACTATAGCATCTCCACAGGGACTACTTTTTTTTAGGCTAAGAACATTTGACCAGAGTACTGGATGTTTTCAGTGGCTCTAGTGAGATTCTCTAAACAGGGCTGTAAATCATGTTCTTCTCTAGTTGCATGTGCTGTGATTTCAAAGACCGAGGTCAAATGTTAGAGGCTATTGTCTGGGGCACCTGTTTCTGCCCTCAGCCGCCATCATGCAAATACAAGCGTATGTTTACATTACGCACTGCTGATGCGTACAGAAAATCTCTAGAATTACAACATTTAATGTATATTGCCCCAATTTAAGATGGTGGTTGCACGTCATGCGTTTAGACGTCATTAATGTCATAATTAAGCCGTCTCTTTTCCTTCCCTGTTGCTTCTCCTTTTCGTCTGCAATCTTGAGGGCAGGAGCTGTCTGAAAAGGTAACCTTTCTTACAGCATATCCGCCTTCGCAGGTGTAGTGTTTTTTTATTTATTCCTGTAAGGGTTTAGTTAAACTACATTGGTTGAGTGACATTTTGCTCTACTACAAGGCAGTTCTTCCCCTTCTTACAGAAACACAAACTAGCCCCAGTTTGCAGCACTTCAGGTGAGCATCTGCATTTGAGTCACACTTCGGAAGAGTTTGGGTGGGGTGGATGTCGGGACTAGGTGCGTCGAGTTTTAAACTATCTGATGCTGAACTCCTTCGTCCTGTAAGTGCATGAGAATGAGGCTGCACATTTGGCTCCTCGCTGCACTTGATGCTCAAGGGCCTATATTTAGAAGCACATGCAATGCAAGGCATATGCCACAAATCGAGCCGCGTGCAGCTGAGCAAATGGGTGGCTTCCAGCGGACCTAAACTTCCCACCTCTGCTTCTCAAAGTGTGTGGGGCCCAGGTCAAACATTTTTAACACCGGTACTCGAAGCTCAGAGCTGACCGTGCAATAGCAGGTGCCTTTTAAAAGAGTTTGTGCAATGCTGATGGCCTACACCATGTAACTGCTTCTTTTATATTTAATGAAATGATATATGTTTAATAAAGCACTGCAGACAAGGTGGTATTATGGGAAACAAAAAATAAACATAAAAGCAGCATTGACGCCACATAACGAATTCTATTAATTTTCATGCACTCCACCAACACTGCTTTTGTGCAGATGGCCCAGGAGTTAGTCCAAACCAATCAGAGCAGCTTCTGGGTCTTCCGTAGATGGAATGTTCCTAAAGGTGGCTGCTCTGTACTGAGAAACCGACACAAAGGGGATGGGATAAGGATCAGCAGGGCTCTGCCTGGTATAATAATGTACTACCCTTTGAGATCTTGTTTTATAAAAATGTATGGCACCAGGTGAACTGAACCCATCCACCTGTCCTGGCACGAGCTCCGCCCCTATAAAGTTGTTGAGGTGCCATGAAATATGCAAATAAATACATCCAGGGCATCCCATTGCTGTGTATTGTATGTGAAGTGGCCACAATGTGGTTTGTGCTGGGCGTCTTTGTTGCAAATAACTGCTTCCGAACATTAGATATGGGCAGCAGCACATATCTGTGGATGCACTTTAAATGTTTGTGGGGCCGCGAACATCTGCAGTTTTACAGCTGCTCCTTTCTGAAAGGCTAAACACAGCTGCCATTCTATGAGTTAACATGGGTGACTACGCGTGGGAGCAATGGAAAGCTATACCTCACTGTAAACAGCCACAGACAGTGGTGTATCTCAGAGGGGCCATATATAGAGGCACCCAGAAGAGTTATAGATTGTTGAATCTCTAAGAGTCCACAGACGGCTGCACCTCTTTGAGGGACTAGAAATAGCTGCACCTCTTTGAGGGAGTGCAGACAGCTGTATCTCTTTGAGGGACTGCTGACAGCTGCACCTCTTTGAGGGACCGCAGGCAGCTGCCCCTCTTTGAGGTACCACAGATAGCTGCACCTCTTTGAAGGATCATAGACAGCTGCACCTCTTTGAGGGACCGCAAACAGCTGCACTCCTTTGAGGGACCTCAGACAGCTGCATCTCTTTGGGACACCACAGACAGCTGCATCTCTTTGAGGGACAACAGCCAGTTGTGCCTCTTTGAGGGACCAGAGGCAGCTGCGCCTAAACTATCCGAGCCAAATTCTTAATGTGTTTACATTTAATATTCAAGGATAGTGATGTGTATTTTAACACAGCAGCAGCTCACTAATAGTACTGCAAATAACTTCCGTGACACCCTACCATTTCTCATGTGAGGTCCAGTTTTGGTGTTAAACAACCTTTTTTTATGGATGCTGCAAGAAATAAACACAACATTTCTCTGAAAATGTCAGTAACATTCCCTCACACTCAACCACATAAAAAAAAACTACAAGAAAGCGGTACTAAAAACAAAACGTTACTAAAAACAATCTAAGAAATGTTCAAGCTCATCAGGGCCAGACTCTGCAGTAAATGGAAGTGCTTTGGTTATATGCAGGGGCACTGGAATTATGTGACAGAGAGGAGCAAATTATGCATCAGGGTTGAACAAATTATGTAGCAAGAAAAGTCCAATTATGCATTTATAGCGCCAATAGCTCTAATTTATGCAAATGTGAGACCTATTGCATTGCAAATACTTGTTTCAGATACTAAGAAACTATAAAGAGAATGTGTAACAAATGTTGAACCTCTGTTAAGCTACTGATTGTATTAATTGACTCTTCCAGCCAGAGGTGTCACTTCCTGCTGTGTTGTCATCTGGAACTTTTGCATTTTTCAGAACTTTTTAAGAAGCCATGGGGCCAGTACTGGTCTCAAGGCAATGTCTTGTTTTGGTACTAAGAAGCAGACCGGTTTAATCGCTGTCTTTGTCTCTTTCTGGTGTACTTTTTTCATATTGCCTTCTTTTGCAGTAGTTCTAGTACCTCCAACTGGAGTACTTGTTCTTGGTCTTTTCTTTTTCTGTGATAGTTACCTATTGAATGTTTATAACACATTTTTCTGCAGTGATCCCTTCCCTTCCCAGGGGCATATTTACAAGCCCCTAGCGCTACCTTGCGCCGCCCTTGCATAATTTTTCTTTACGCAAAGGCATTAAGGAGGCCTTTCTCTTGCACCGCATTTACAAAGTGGTGCAATGCTAGCATTGCGCCTCTTTGTAAACACTTGCGCCACATTATGCCTGCGCTAGGCATAATGTATGCAAGGGGGGGTTCAAATTAGGGAGTCCTGAAAAAATAGCACTGTGAAATTTTCAACATTTCACTGTACCAGTTTTTCTGCCATTTTTAATGCCTGCTCAGAGCAGGCGTTAAAATGACACTCATTTTAATCAATGGGCCTTCATGTGATTTGCTGCACTAGCGTAAAATTTTTTGACAATATTGTCCTAACGACAAAGGTGCGCCGTATTGGAAATTGTAACTAGGAGCAACGTAAGAAAAGTGGTTTCTTGTGAATATGCCCCCCAGTTCTCTGGGAAGTGTTCTATCTTCCCCACTGGACCTATTGTGTGCCCGGACGTGAGTCACCTAGAGGATGCTCTTTTTGGGGGCACAACTCTGTCTGCCATTTAGGTGTGTATAAAAGGGGTACCTGTACCTTGTCTTCGTAGCTGTCGAGGTACAGAGTGCTCTTCCCTGACACCTTCTGTCCATGACATCACCTCTCTTAATGGGAGTTCTAAAGAAGTGTAGGACTCCTGAGTCTTCGCAGTTTTCATAGACTACAGAAGGAAAATGTGACTTAACCAGTATACATCTGTTCGTGGCATGTCTTACTGTAGATTCACATGCTTTGCATAAGTCCACCATTTAGTGTTGGGCTCCGAGTGTTACAGGTTGTTTTTCTTTGAAGAATCTTTTCGAGTCACGAGATCGAGTGACTCCCCCACTCGGTGATAGTGCGCATGGGCATGGAGTCCTTTGTGAGATTGTTTTCCCACAGTCAGATGATGTAAAAAGTGTATATATATATAGATAGATAGTAAATGAAAAAGAGATGCCCATGCAATGTATGTACATATTTACAATATTTTGTACTACAACAACTACAGGCTTCCGGGGAGGAGGGAGGGCGCATGTGAATTGACAGCAATACATGCCACGGACAGATGCTTACTGGGTAAGTAACATTTTCCGTTCAATGGCATGTGTAGCTGTAGATACACTTGCTTTGCATAGACTGTAAAGCAGTCCCCTCCAAATAAGTGGTGGCTAGCATGTAGGAGTTGGAGTAGCTTAAAAAAGTGTCCTAAGTACTGCTTGACCAACATTTGCCTGATGACGAGCTAAAACATTTACACGATAGTGTTTAGTAAATGTGTGTGGTGTAGACCAAGAAGCAGCTTTGCAAATATCTGCCATTGGAATGTTTCCTGAAAAGGCTGTAGAATCACCCTTTTTCCTGGTGGAGTGTGCTTTAGGAGTTGTTGGTAATTGTCTTTTAGCTTTGGAATAACAAATTTGAATACACTTGACTATCCATCTAGCTAATCAATTCTTTGAAATTGGATTACCTTTGTGAGGCATTGAAAAACTACAAAAAGTTGTTTTGATTTTCTAAAACGTTTTGTCCTGTAAATGTAATACATAAGAGCTCTTTTAACATCTAGTGTATGGAGAGCTCTTACAGAAACTGAGTCTGGTTGTGGGAAAAAGACAGGCAACTCGACTGGTTGATTAATGTGAAAAGGTGAAACAACTTTAGGTAGGAATTTAGGGTTTGTCCTAAGAACTATGTTATCTTTATGTACCTAGACAAATGGTTCCTCTAAAGTGGACACTTGTATTTCACTTACTCTCCTTAGTGAAGTTATAGCTGCCAAAAAAGAAACTTTTCATGAAAGAAATTGCAAAGAGCAGGAATGCCTGGGTTCAAATGGTGGACCCATAAGTCTAGTAAGCATAATGTTAGGGTGCCACACTGGAGCTGGAGGAATCTTCGGTGGAATAACTCTTTTAAGTCCTGCCAAAAATGCCTTAATAACAGGAATTCTAAACAAAGGAATATGTTGTCTGTTTTGGAGATAAGTAGCAATGGCTGCCAAGTGAAGTCTAGTAGAAGAGTATTTTGAGTTTTCTACTGTGGTGAAGATATCTATTTCTGGTGTTCTCCAGAGGCAAAAGTATTGGTGAAGTACTTGTGGATGAATTTCCCATTGGTGGACTTGTTGTGCGTCCTGCTTAATAGGTCCGCTAACTGATTGTCCATTCCTGGGAGATATTATGCCAGTAATTGAATGTGATTGTGAATCACCCACTTTCAAACTGCCTGAGCTAGAAGGGACAAGTGAGATGAGTGTGCTCCCCCCTGTTTCTGCAGATAATACATTGTTGTCACATTGTCTGTACAGACTAACACCACCTTGTGAGAGATTTGTGTCAGGGATGCTTTGAGTGCTAGGAAGACTGCTAGCAACTCCAAATAGTGAATGTGATAAGTCTGTTGAATGGGATCCCATTTCCCTTTTATGGAAAGGTTGTTGAGGTGGGCTCCCCGACCCATCTTGATGCATCTGTTGTGAGAGTGATCTGAGGCACAGGGTCCTAAAAGGGCCACCCTTTTGAAAGGTTGGTGGGATTCTACCATTGCAGACCACAGTGAGTCTGGCGGTCCAACAACACCAGATCCTGAAGATGACCCTGCGACTGAGACCACTGACGAGATAGGCACTGCTGGAATGGACGCATGTGTAGTCTTGTATGGCAATGCAGGAGGCCATCACCCCCAATAGTTTTACTGTGTAAGTATGATTCTTCTGTAATTGAAGTAGGAGACTTTGAAAAGCCTGAATCCTTATTGGATTTGGATATGCCAATGCTGATTAAGTATTTGAGAATTGCTCCCAGATAAGGCTGTATTTGTGAAGGTTAGAGATGTAATTTGAGTTTATTGTAAATCCCAGTTGTGTAGAAGATGTACTTTGTCTTGAGTATGCTGCTGGCATTTTTGGATGGCATTGGCTTTTATGAGCCAATCGTCCAATATCCTTGGGGCTGTTGTTATCCCGAATGGTAGTACTTTCAATTGATAATGTTTTCCCTCATTGTGATGTGCCTGATGTATGGGAATGTGAAAATAAGCGTCTTTGAGATGTACTGTTGCCATGTAATCTCCTTGTTGTGATAGAGGAATAACATCTTGCAGAGTGGCCATATGGAAATGCCTTGAAAGTATGTATAGGATGGGAGGCCTGAGATCGAGATTTGGTCTTAAAGACCCATCTTTCTTTGGTATGAGGCAATATGAACGAGTTACTTACCTTCGGTAACGACTTTTCTGGTGGATACATTAGCTACCTGTGGATTCCTCACCTCATGAATACTCCCATGGCGCCAGCATTCGACGGAAATCTTCTTACTAGTCTCTGCACGTCGACGAGGACGTCACTGTCTCGCACGCGACGCCGTCTGACGTCATACAGGCAATAAGAGGTCCTCGACGACGTGCGGACGTCAGTACCAATCATTTTTTACGTGCATGAGAACAACCAGGCAATGCAATGAAAGAACAAAGCAACATCCATTATATTGTAAAAATACACCACATTGTATGAATAACTGTAAATCTTTTTATGTACATATATATATATATATATATAAAACTCTCTCTTTTAAAATATATACACACACCAAGTATATACATAAAGATATATACACATATACCTATATATATATAAATATATTATATATATACATCTATTGCACCCTCAAAGATCAAGAGGAGCGCACTCAAGGATTACTTGGCAAGACCATAAAGGCAACGGGGAGGCGGGTGGGACCGTGAGGAATCCACAGGTAGCTAATGTATCCACCAGAAAAGTCGTTACCGAAGGTAAGTAACTCGTTCTTCTGATGGATACAACTACCTGTGGATTCCTCACCTCATGAATAGAGTCCCAAAGCAGTACCACGCCCGGCGGTGGGTGCCTAAATGGTCAAACCAAGAAATCCTGCAGCACTGACCGTGCAAAATGGCCGTCCCTTCTAACCTCAGAATCTAAACAGTAATGTTTTGCAAAAGTGTGAAGGGACGACCAAGTTGCGGCCTTGCAGATGTCGACCACAGGAACACCTCTGGCTAAGGCCGAAGTGGCCGACTTAGCTCTGGTGGAATGAGCTCTAATGCCCTCAGGAGGATCCTTCTTTGCCAAAGAGTAACATATTTTAATGCAAAGAACAACCCACCTGGATAGTGTTCTCTTGTGGACTGCCTTTCCTCTCCTCTTGCCCACGTATCCAATAAACAGCTGATCCTCCAGCCTGAAATCCTTTGTTCTATCGATAAAGAAGCTCAACGCTCTCTTTGGGTCCAAACGGTGCAGTCTTTCTTCCTCTTTGGAAGGATGAGGCGGAGGATAGAATGTGGACAAAGTAATTGCCTGAGCCAAATGGAAGGGTGAAACAACCTTCGGGAGGAAAGCAGCCTTGGTCCTCAACACCACCTTATCCCCATAAAAAGTTGTATAAGGGGGTTTTACTGATAAGGCCTGCAACTCACTCACTCTCCTTGCTGATGTTATAGCTATCAGGAAGACTGTTTTTAAAACCAAATACCTCAAAGGGCAAGAATGCATAGGTTCAAAAGGGGACCCCATAAGGAAAGTCAGGACTAAGGGCAAATCCCATTGCGGCATAACGAATGGCTTTGGAGGATATTGATTTAGAAGACCTTTCAAGAATCTGATAACAATAGGGGATTTAAATAAAGATGGTTGGTCTGGAAGACATATGAAGGCTGACAAGGCCGATAAATAACCTTTAATGGTAGCCACTGCACAACCTTTCTGCGCCAGAGATAGAGCAAAAGACAAAACGTCCGATAGATGAGCTTGTAAAGGATCAATCTGCCTCTCTCCACACCACGCAACAAATTTAGACCACCTATTAGCGTAGATAGATTTAGTGGAGTGTCGCCTGGCCGCTAATATAACATCCACTACCTCAGGCGGGAGAGAGAAGGAACTCAGGTTGCCCCGTTCAATCTCCAGGCATGTAGGTGCAGACTCTGGAGGTTGGGGTGTAGAACCTGCCCCTGCGACTGCGAGAGGAGGTCTGCCCTGAAAGGGAGACGGAGCGGCGGGCACGTTGAGAGTTGGAGAAGGTCGGAGTACCACACCCTCCTTGGCCAATCCGGAGCTATTAAGATTACTAGAGCCCGGTCTTGGCGAATCTTCCTCAATACTCGAGGAATCAAGGGTATGGGAGGAAACGCGTAAAGCAACTGGCCGCACCAGGTCATTTGAAACGCGTCCCCCAACGCTTCCTGCATCGGATACTGAAGGCTGCAGAACAACGGACAATGCGCGTTCTCTCGAGTGGCGAACAGATCTACCCGAGGAAACCCCCACTTCTGGAAGATTAAACAGACTTGATCTGGATGGAGACGCCACTCGTGGTCTGCCGAGAAGTGGCGACTGAGACTGTCCGCACGCACGTTCAAGACTCCGGCCAGATGGTTTGCTATCAAGCAAATCCGATGGTCCTTTGCCCAGGACCATAGTCGAAGAGCTTCTCTGCAGAGAAGGTACGACCCCACTCCTCCCTGCTTGTTTATGTACCACATCGTGGTAGTATTGTCCGTTAGGACCTGTACCGACTGACCACGAAGGGAAGGGAGGAAGGCCTTGAGAGCCAGACGTACAGCCCGTAACTCTAACAGATTGATGTGAAAAATCTGTTCCTCTGGAGACCAAAGACCTTTGATCTCCAGATCCCCCAGATGAGCTCCCCACCCTAGAGTGGAAGCATCCGTTATGACTGTGGCCACTGGTGGCGACTGCTGGAACGGTTTTCCTTGTGAAAGATTGTTGCTTGCAATCCACCACTTCAAATCCACAGCAGCATCTCTGGAGATCTTGACAGTACCCTCTAGATCCCCTCTGTGTTGAGACCACTGCCTTCGGAGGCACCACTGAAGAGCCCTCATGTGCCAGCGAGCATGCGTGACCAACAGAATGCAGGAGGCAAAAAGACCGAGCAGACGAAGGACCTTGAGGACTGGAACTACCGCTCCATTTCGAAACATTGGAACCAAATCCTGAATATCTTGAATCCGCTGAGGCGGAGGAAAGGCCCGACCCAATGTCGTATCCAGTACTGCCCCTATGAACAGGAGGCGCTGAGAGGGCTCCAGGTGAGATTTGGGCTCGTTCACCGAAAAGCCCAGGTCGAACAACAACTGGGTTGTTGACTGCAGATGACGCAACACAAGCTCCGGGGACTTGGCTTTGATCAACCAATCGTCCAAGTAAGGGAATACTGCTATCCCCTTCCTTCTGAGCTCTGCCGCAACCACCGACATCACCTTCGTGAAGACTCGAGGTGCTGAAGTAAGACCAAACGGAAGGACCGCAAACTGGTAGTGTTGCGATCCCACCACAAACCGGAGATACTTCCTGTGTGACTTGAGTATCGGGATATGAAAGTAAGCATCCTGCAAGTCGACAGACACCATCCAGTCTTCCATGTTCAACGCCAAAAGCACCTGTGCTAGGGTCAGCATCTTGAACTTTTCCTGCTTGAGGAACCAATTCAAGATCCTCAGGTCCAGAATTGGTCTCAAACGACCATCCTTCTTGGGAATCAGGAAATACCTTGAGTAAACTCCTTGACCCCTTTCCTGCTCCGGGACCAACTCCACCGCGCCCTTTAAAAGGAGGACTTCTACCTCCTGTTCTAGCAACAGGAGGTGTTCTTGTGAACAATACGAAGGGCGGGGCGGGATGAGGGGCGGAAACTCCCGAAAGGGAAGGGTGTAGCCTTTTCCCACAACACTGAGAACCCAAGTGTCCGACGTAACAGTCTCCCATTTGGTGAGAAAATGCTGTAATCTTCCCCCTACAGGAGAGGAGTGAGTGGGAAATGGTGGAAGCCTAAGGCTGCTTCCCCTGCTGCACCCCGCCAGAGGATGAGGAAGAGGCAGAGTGCTGCTGAGAGGCTCCCCTGGTGCGGACCCTACCCCTCCCCCTAAAAGATCTATAGGGATGGGAAGAGGCAGGTTGCTGATATCTTCCCCGAAAGGAAGAGGAGGAAGAGCCACGCCCAAATCCACGAAACCTCCTGAAGAATCTGGAAGAGGCCGTGGAAGAAGGAGCTTGGAGTCCCAACGACTTAGCCGTGGCCCTGCTCTCCTTAAAACGTTCCAAGGCCGAATCCGCCTTAGCCCCAAACAGTTTGTCCCCATCAAACGGGAGATCCAACAATGTGGACTGTACATCCGCCGAAAAGCCCGAGTTACGGAGCCAGGCCTGTCTCCTTTCCACCACAGTTGTGCCCATTGCTCTGGCTACCGAGTCGGTGGTATCCAGTCCCGTCTGGATAATTTGGGTCGCAGCAGCCTGGGCATCAGAGACAAGATCCAAAAGACCCTGGGGAAGCTCTGTAAACGAAGAGGAGATGTCATCCATCAGAGCATGAATATACCTCCCCAGGATACAGGTCGCATTAGTGGCTTTTAACGCCAGACTGCAGGACGAAAAAATCTTCTTCGACTGCGCCTCTAGCTTTTTTGAGTCTCTGTCCCCAGGCACCGTCGGGAAAGAACCAGGCGCTGACTTGGACGAACAGGAGGCCTGCACAACCAAGCTCTCCGGCGTAGGGTGCCTAGATAGGAAACCAGGATCAGTTGGAGCCGTCCGATACCTCCTGGCCACGGCTCTGTGAACTGCTGGGGAAGATGCCGGCTTCTTCCACACCTCTAAGACCGGATCCAGCAGAGCGTCATTAAAAGGTAATAGAGGCTCCGCCGCGGCTGAGGCCGGATGCAAAACCTCTGTCAAAAGGTTTTGTTTCGCCTCCACCACCGGCAAAGGCAGGTCCAAAAAACTAGCTGCCTTCCGTACCACTGTATGAAAGGAAGCAGCTTCCTCGGTATATTCCCCCGGGGACGAAAGGTCCCACTCAGGGGAAGTGTCCAGCCCACTGGCCGACTCCAGTCCACGCAGCCCATCACCCGAGTCCTCTAGCTCTCCTTCCTCTAGGGCTCGTTGGTACTCCTGCTCCTCTAGTACCCGGAGAGCACGCCTCCTTGAATGCAGTCGTTGCTCAATCCGCGGAGTCGACAACACCTCCGCCGAAGTCGGAGATCGGCGCCGATCTTCCGAAGCCACCGACGCCGCATCCGGCGCCACAGGTAACTTCGGCGCCGACTGAAGAGCAGATGAAACGGATGGACCCACCGGAGTCACAGGCCGAAATCTCGACGTCGACGGGATGGAAATCCCTGGGGCCAATCCCTCCGAAGCCATCGGAGCGGCCACCGGCGCCGACACTGGCGCCGAGCCCACGTTCCCAAACGGGAGAAAGGGCATAAAGGGTGCCGGCCGAAGAGGCGCAGGATCACCCAAAGAAAAGGCCAAAGGCCCAGCCGGAGCACCCCCTGGAGCCATCTGTTGGAAGATGGCATACATCGCATTTAAGAATGCGGAACTATCGGCTCCAGGGGTGGGAAAAGCCGGATACTGGGGTGCCTGACTCGGAGGCGACCCCGACGCCGGCCTCGGCGTCTGCGCCGGAGAAAACACCTGAGGCTCCAATACCTCAATCACCGACGCCTGTCCAGGCGAAGTTGGAGACGTCGGAGAGAGCAACGGCGTCGAAGGATGCGGCGTCACCGTGGGGCTGACCTCCCATGTCCTCCGGCGCCGATCCGGAGACCTGGAACGAGCCTCCCTTGAATGACGCCGAGATTCTCTATGGCGCCGGGAGTCTCGATGACGCCGATGTCTTGGAGAAGACTTTTTCTTGTGATGCTTCTCCTTTGACTTGGCCATAAACAGCTTCGCCTCGCGTTCTTTAATGGCCTTCGGATTCATGTGCTGACACGAATCACAAGTCGAGACGTCGTGGTCGGAGCTCAAACACCAAAGGCAATCGGAATGAGGATCCGTCACCGACATCTTGCCTCCACACTCACGACAAGGCTTAAATCCAGACTTTCTCTGCGACATTATTTCCACAGAGAAAGAGTACGCAGCAAGATATACACTGTAACCGCAAGAGTAACAGTTGCTCCCTCGAAGATAACCGTTTCGAATGCACGGAAAAAAGGGAACTGACGTCCGCACGTCGTCGAGGACCTCTTATTGCCTGTATGACGTCAGACGGCGTCGCGTGCGAGACAGTGACGTCCTCGTCGACGTGCAGAGACTAGTAAGAAGATTTCCGTCGAATGCTGGCGCCATGGGAGTATTCATGAGGTGAGGAATCCACAGGTAGTTGTATCCATCAGAAAGTGAATATACTCCTACCCCTTGTTGTGATAGGGGGACTGGTTCTTTAGCTTCTTTGAGAAGAAGGAACTGTACGTCTTCTTTTAAGAGAACAAGATGGTCATGTGAGAGTTTGTGAAAATGAGGAGGTATATTTGGTTGAGTGGAGATGAGTTCTAGACAATAACCATGTTGGATAATTGATAGAACCCACTGGATTGTGGTGATGTAAAAGTCACAGTTTTGTATTATAGGGAGATCCTCTAGAGGCAAATGCTTTGCCTCTCCCTCTATTATTTGTGCCTCTATAACATCCTCTAGAGGAACCTCTGTTATAGAAATGTGTTCCTTGCTTTTGTTGTGAGGTAGAAATTTCGGTGGTTGATGTTTTAAAACCACCCCTAAATTGTGGGCTACGACAATTACCCCTGCTGGGTGTAGTTAATAAGTCGCCCATAGCTTTAGCTGTGTCAAGAGTCCTTTTTAAATTTTTCTATACTGGTATCTACCTCTGGGCCAAATAAATGCTCCTTGTTAAAAGGTATGTTCAAGACTGCTTGTTGTATCTCTGGTTTAAACCCTGAACACCTTAACAATGCATGCCTTCTTATAAGAACGCTAGTGTTCACACCACATGCTGCTGTGTCAGCAGCATCAATGGCACATCTGATGGAATTATTGGAGATGGTTCTGCAGCTATCTCTTGTCCTCTTATTTGATACTACAGTGGAAGATGTTGCAATAACTCCTCCATCTCATCCCAGTGGGCCTTGTCATACCTTGCCAGGAGTGCTTGAGAATTTGCAGTTCTCTAATGATTTGCAGCTTGAGCAGCTACTCTTTTGCCTGTGCTTCCAGTTTTTTGCTCTCCTTATCTAAAGGAGGAGCATCCCCCATGGACTGACTGTTAGCTCTCTTTCGTGCTGCACTTACCACTATAGAGTTTGGTGGTAGTTGCGTTTTTATGAAAGTTGGATCTGAGGGTGCAGCTTTAAATATCTTGTCTACCCTTGGTGTGATTATTCTTGCCCTAACAGGTTCTTTAATTATGTCATTAGCATGTCTGAGCATGCCTGGTAGCATGGGTAGAAATTGAGATTCTGTGTGTGTTGTTTAGTGTGTCGAAGAGAAAATCCTCTTCGACTGGATCTGTATGCATCTGCAGCTCTTGCAATAACTTGGTTGTATGCAGTCCTGTCCTCATGAGGAGAAGGCCTTGCTAGATAAAGGTCAGGGTCATTAGGGAGAATATGATCGGGATAGTTTAGATCCCAAGGATCCACATCTTGTGGAATATCACTTATATCATCTCTATGAGGTGATGATGATGATGCTTGTGGAGAAAATTTTGGGTGAATAAAGGATATAGGTGATTGTGGTGGAGTAGAGGGAATTACAGGAGAATGAGGTGGTGAAGGCTGAGGTTGTTTTGGAGCCTTGTCTTTTCATTTGGAGACCTTTTTAGGGGGAGGCACAGTGTCCAATGTTTCTTGGAATGTAAGTCTCCTTTTAATTGGAATAGGAGGAAAAGTCATGATTCTTCCTGTTCATTTTGTATGTGAATTGTACACTGTCTAGGGTCCATCCCTTTGAGGATAGACTCTACAGAAGATGTCTCCTCAGAGGAAACTGCAGAATGTTTGCCCACTATAGTTTTCAGCTCCGAACTCTTCGAGATCGAATGTTTTTTTTCAAACTGAAAATGTCGGCTCCAAAGTAGATGGCAATAGTTTCTTTGGCTCTGAAATGGTTGTTTCCAATTTTCGACTCGATCCTGAAACAGGGATGCAGATGCTTGTTTGGTTGATGCCGAAGGTATTTTGGTCTTAGTGAATTTCAGTGCTGAACCGGAGAGTGGGGCATCCGAATGTATTTTTTGGATCCTACCATGGGCCCAATGACAGTGGAGGACTGACGACCAATTTAGAAGTCTTTTTAAAAGTCTTTACTTGTTGCGATGTTGCTGCTGTATTCACTTACTGCGCCACTGGGATAGATTATCGATGTCCGAATCTTTGTCCAACTTGGAGTCTCGAATCGAAAGGGCTCCCTGGTGTCTAGCTTCTTCCTGTGCTTGCATGCTCTTCTCTGAAGATGTCTGGTATGTCATTTGTTGTTTTCTACGCCATTTCTAAGCGACACGCTCTTCGGTCCCGGAGGGTCTTTTTGGATCGAAAAGACCTACAGGCGTCGCAGGTCTCTTCTTTGTGTTTCGGAGACAGACACAAATTACACACTGTGTTGATCCGTGTACGGAAACTTGGAGTGACACAGAGGGCAGAACTGAAACAGAGTACGTTGCTTTACCATATCATTCTCCATCTACAGCTGTTGAAGTATGCTCAAGAAGGGGGTTGACGCCCCTGAGGGCATTAAATCGACCCCAACGATAACAATCGGATCAACTAGTAAAAGTATGGAATAGGCGATCGAAAACTATACCGACGTTGACAGAAAGATTAAATTTAAAGTTCGAAAGATACCGTACCGAGATTCACAGGACCGACAGGAAACACGTCCGAACCCGATGGCGGATAGAAAACAATCTAAAAAAGGATTCAATGCCCATGCACACTATCACTCGATCTCGTGACTCGAAAAGACTCTTTGAAGAAAAACAACTTGTAACACTCCAAGCCACTAAATGGCAGACTTATGCAAAGCATGTGCATCTACAGCAACACATGCCATCGAACATTTATCTACCTCTGGGTCAAGGAGGTGAATGCCCAGAGGAGGCACGTCTTCAATATCAACCTGCATCTCAAGTTTATGCATTGAGATAGGCAAGCAAACATGCCTTCTTGATACAGTGCCTGTGGCTAACTAGCTGCATCAACAACATCAAAAAACTATTTTAGCTACGAGTTTGCAATGTTTTGACGTTCCTCAATGATGTCTTTTGCCCTTTTCTGATACTCCTCAAAGAGGTGAGCCATAAGGTCATCTGCCCTCTCAGCTTTGGTGAGTGGATCCATTCAGGACAGCATTCAAAATAGGATTACACTCTTTTTATCTTTCTCCCCACCTGCTCTTTTCATCTTCCTACCCACCTTCACCAGGCTCTTACTATCTTTCTCTGGAGTGGGAGGGCATAGGTGCAAGTGACAAGACCCTCTTTCTTGTTGATGGCATGACTGGGGATTTAAGTGCCCCATAAGAGTGTAAATGTTTGGGGATCTGAGGGGGTGTCTTATGATTTCTCTTTATTCATGGGTAACAGCTCTAAAGGAGGTACGTTTTCTAAAACTTCTATTCCATGTTGCATGATACTGTGTAGTATGGGTAGGCATATATTTATTCTGTATAAATGGGTCTTAGAGTTTATATAAGAAAGATGATGTTGCATTTTGTTATTTCCATCTGGCCCCAAAAGCTTCTGCTGTTCTTTTTGCCTCCCAGTGATACATGGAGGTATTTGGTGGTGATGGCTTTGAGGGATATTGCTTGTGGGGAGACTGCTCTATATCCGCCCAGAGTGAATGTTGTGAGTTGGTAGCCTTAACCTGATTAGTGACTACCTCAAACGCCTGTGGTCCTACAACTTTTGCTTCTTGCCTATGCCTTTTAATTCCTAGTGGTTTAAGAATCTTGTGTTGTCGCCTAGATTCTTAAATGGTCATTTTCTTCATTATTAGCTATTCAATTTCTGCCTCAAGTGCCTTTTCCTCTTCTCACTATCAAGGATGTTGGAGACTTTCTTGTCTCCCTTGGACTTCTACTTCAAGGGTGTTGATCACACTTTCCCCTTGAGCTCAAAGACCTCAGAAGCTGAGCCATGCCTTTCAGCAGATCCTTACCAGTGGCTCTTTCTTTAGATTTCTCGAATTTCTTCGACTGTAAACTTCTTCAATGTTGAGGTCTTAGGCCTATAGTGTTCTGATTTCACACTTGAAGGTTTTGGCTGTCGTTTTAATCAGCAATTTTGGTGACTTGTCTTTCGCTACTCATGAGGTTTCTTGCTTTGGGGCACTGTAAGGCTTTCTTTTGCACAGAACATACCACCTCTGGAAGAATTTCCCTGAGTTCTTGGTCCTCAGCCCCCTCGACCTTAGCATCATCATCTTCAGAAAAAAAAACATTTCTTTCACCAATGGAGTGATTGAGCTTGGAAAGCCCTAAATATCTCCCACTGCCCAGTCAGCACTTACGATCTTCCATATGTAATAGGGCCTTAGGTTTAAAAAGAGAACAGGCATAACAATCCTCGGGACTATGGTCAAATCATACGTGATAGATGTTTGTTGTTAAGCGTGAACGTCCTATGACAATTGTTGCAGAACTTAAAAATTGTGCTCATGCTACAAAGTGACACAGAGGAATCTCAAGGACCTCATTGTGCTCAACAGTCATGCTCCAATGATGTCAAGTTTCCCCGATAATTTCCTAAATAACCTTGATGCAGCATCAAGCATTGAGAATTGATATCCACATTTTCGAGGTCCCCTCACCAGTCCTTTGGGAGGTCTCGTGAGACACCTCAATACCTAAGATCAGAAAAAAACAGAATCTAAATTGGTGGTAACACATTAGGACATTGTGTGCCTACAGCTGATGTCACACTCAAGGTGCTCCTATGTTGATGCACACCAGGACTAAGAAGAAGTTTTGCATCATAACACTTACAAACCAACCACTTGATTGTGGGATTATGGACCCAACTACTAGATGGTGGCATTATGCATGGCATAAGAATCTAGGAGAAACTTCACACTGCAAAACAAATGGTAATTTGAAGTTCTAGTTCTTCATTTTAGTGATTTTAACTGGAGGCATAAAATCCCTAAATTCTGAGTGAGAAAATATACAGCTTAGCTTTTGCCAGCTATAACAAGTACTGTAGAATCAAGCCCCATAGAATCAACTCTTCTTGGCAAGAGTTTGGTTTAAAACGTTGTTGTTGACACGATAAACTAAACCTTTTCAAATTTGAAGTAACAGGAGGCTATCATTGAGCATCTTTTTGCTTCCACTAAGATATCCATGCAATTTCATGGCAAGTTCAAATTATCATATTGTCCGATTTCAGGAGTCATGTTGGGAAATTTAAGTTAGCATATTTGATTTCAGGGGTCATCTTGGCAAATTCAATAACGTCTGGTTCAGATAATATAATTGAAACCTATTGTGTAGTGACAATGGCATCTGCAGAAGGTCGGTGAACCACTAGTCTATGGGTCATTCAGGGCAATTATTATTAATGTTGTGTTAAATGTTCCACAGCTTCACATTTACTGCAGGAAATAGAATAACTGGAGGAAAAGCATATAATATGGTCTCTGACCAGTTCATCAAGAGGGCTTCGTTTAACAACCTTGTTCCCATAACCTGGATGTGATGTTTTGGTATATTTTGTTTTGAACATTTACACAAAATTCACATCTTGTGTTGAAATATGAAGACACTCCACAAAGTTGGTGGGGTCTGATGCAGCTTTTCTGCCATGTTAAGGAAACCTCAAAAAAGTAAAGGCACTGTGATTAGAAAATCAGGCTACAAAAAGCTTTCCAAATGTAAAAAAACTTTGGCAACAGACGAAAAAGATGTATTCCTGTGGAAAAGTGGGTAACACAACACCGTCAATGTTCCAAGTTACACTCACACAAGCTGGAAAAAAAGGACTCCGAGAGTCAACTGCCAGTACAAAGCATTCTGGAACTCAAAAACTCACGACGTCTTAAATGCACATGGTGCTATTTCAGCTCTTTTAATGTATGTCTATCCCTTCCTCCTTTTCGTCCTCATTGCGCGCACAGTTAGGCAGAAATGTAGTTAATCGGGTTCTGAAATTTACTTTGAATGGGAACTTAATTTTGATTAGTGTACATTTTGTATGAAAACTTGCCCTTTGTATTCTTTGGAGGGTGTTCAGTCGCAATGGGCAAGCTAGTGTTTACACCCTCTTAGTAAATAATATGTGGGTTGTGTTCTGTCGTCTCCACGGACTGAACAGGATTATTCTAATGTTTATGACTATCAATAGAGATACTACGAAGCAGAAATTCTTATTTGAAACTGTGGCCTTGGCCTTCAGTAGATGTGCAACAAATTAGTAAATAAGCAAATGATCTAGAAAAAGAGCGAGGTCCATGACTCCTTTTCTACTTAATTTCTAGGGCAAAGCAACTGCGCTTTTAGTGGTCATGTGTTGCTCGTGACATTATTGCTTAAAAGAAGAAGACTGAATCCAGAGAGTTATTGTGACTTTTATTTCATAGCTTCTTACTGCACGCAGTCGATACAAAATCAGAAAAGCAAAACGTACGCCTCATGTCATTGGGAGGCGCCAACTGACTGCTACTGTTCTTCTGCTGCCAACACAAGTCATTGTCAGATACACATCTCCGGATGTGAAGCCTACAGAGTAGGGGCCGTTCTCCCCTACCATAGAGAGGGTTTGTTCTGACAGATTTCTGACCACGAGAAACCCAAACAAAATAAAATAACTTTGGTTACACATTTCTTCTTAAAAAAAGAGTAAAATAAGGTATTAGCAAAATGTCACTTTTAGGTACGAAAGTAGCAAGCCCTTTCAAATGACACAAAATTATTTATTCTCCCATAGTTTTCTGTTGCTCACAAACTGTTAATGCAATTTTCCAGTGAGAGTGTTAAACGGTTATTAATATAAGGAATGGTAGATAGGTAGCACCATTTCACATATGTGGTATTTATTTTTTTAATTTGTCATTTGTTTCAGGTTTTTTAACATTTTTATTTTTCTCTGATTTATTTTGTGTCTACTCTTCAAGAAATGACACTCCAAACCCACCTGCCCTACCTTCTGGTTTGTTAGCTCCCTTGCCCCATCCCTCTCCTTCAGCCCCCACCCAGACTCAAACCCATCCCACTCCCCAATTTTGGTTTTTAGCTCATTTATTTTTCACAGAAGCAACAATGAACATTGTAAAAGGTGGTAGGTGTTCAATGCAAATTTAAACATGCCTTTAGGTTAACAATGTGAATATTTAAGTTCGAAAACGGTTTGGCTATTATTTATTATCAGGGCAAAATGGAAATATATAAATGTATGTATAAATATATACATGTATATACATACAAATAATCAAAATATATATACATGTATATAAATAAACATTGGTAGAGAGTAATACAATTACATATATTAATGCATGCTTCCCAAGAACATATTCATTTTCCTGGATGACACAGACAGACATGATGGCAGGTACGCAAAGAAGCACACACCTGTACAAAAGTACAAAAAACACTAGCCACTGTGAAGATTCATACTGACACTGTTGAGTACTTCTCCATGAAAAAAGATGTGGAGCAGAAAAGAAATTAACACGACTTCATGTGCATGTCTGTGTGATCTCAAGGAAAACCGAATTTTTTTCAGTGTGATTCAAGCTGACTAAAGTTTGACTGTCCTATGGCATATAAAAATATACATTTTTGACACACTCTGAAAATAAATCATGGTTCATGGATTTGTGCATGTGGGGTCCGCCTACGTTGACTACACACATATGAATCCATGTTTGTGTGTGTATATGTATATGTTCATTTGTTTCATTTTATGCATATATATATATATGCAGCTATATACACATATGATATGTTAAACTGTTGTAAGTAAAACGTTATTTAGGCACTTATTTAGCTGTCAAAAGCTTGAGGTCAAAAAAGCAAACAATACTATGTACATACATGTAAAAAGTGTTATAAATATGTTTTAAACCATAGATACTATATACATCTTCAATTAACACGGTAACTCTTTTTTGTTTGTTTTTCTGTTGGGAGGAGATCCACTTCTCTTCCACCTCACTCATATTCTTGAATTCCTTCGATGGATGTCTCATAACGAGCTGTCTGATGACTCTCTTCTGCAAAGCTTTATTCACGCTTCCGCAAGATGACATAGATGATACCACTGATTACTGCCAATGGGAATGCCACCCATGCCAGAACATAGGCATAGCCAAATGAGATGTTTGAGTTCTCCGGGGCCCATTCCGTGTGTCGTACAGTGAATATTGCTGCTCCAGTCATCACACACAAACCTAGAAAGGATAGGAGAAACAGGTTTTATATGTCATCCTCCCAAAAAACACAGTTGTGTAAAAATCTTCAATAACTGAACGACTGAAAGAAATTAAGTATTTGCAAGAATCTGTTTTTGGGAAATTAAAAGTTCTGAGCTAGATCGATGCATGATTTTTAGTATCACCATTGACAGTATCAATAAATTCCATTTAAATTCACTGTATGTAAATGTATCTTCAATAGATTTCATGTAAATCTTTCAAGAACCAGGCCATCCTAGACCTATGTTGGGCACTGTTGGATTATGGCACAGGGTATGAACGAAACAGATAATGCTATAGCAAGGTGACTGTAGTATGTTGGCTTAGATGTTCACTCTTCCTATCACAGGAAAAATGATTTAGGAGTTGGTATGCTGCACCTTTTATAATAAGGACTATTGATTCAGCTAAGATATGTTTCAAATCATTTGGTCTTCTATTAGAAGTTCCCAATATTTAATTGAGGTATGCATTAATTGTTATGTGAGCATCTTTGAGGGATTCCTTTGGTAAGCGAGGATGCTACGGAAGTTTATGGTATAAAGCATCTTGTGTAGTAGTGGAACTAAAGCCTGCAGATAGGTCTGTTAGAGTGAGAAACCAGCAACATGCTCAGCCTACGGGTCAAGGCCTGAACTTGAAACTGGATTTGTCTTATTTGACTCAGAAGACAATGTTTATGTAGGAAGGATGACTGGTGCAGAGAAATGGTGCTGAAAGAATGGAGCTGGAAAGGCAGCATGTAGCCTGAGTAAACTGGTGTAGAACAGTGAGTGCCATTCTGGATGTAGGGTCCAAATATAGATAGGATGGTGTTAGATGTTGAGCACACTTGTGTTCAGATTTGCAGGAAGCAGACTGATTTGAAGTTGAAGGAACAAATGTATAGGCGATTTACATGTGGGAGAATTTGAGATACCCCTGCAAGGGAAGGGGAGTTCTTGGTTCTCTATGAGGGAAACGCCTTTGGGGACCATCACTGGCAGGGTATGTCACCAACAAAGAAGAGAGAAAGAGAGAGACTACTTTTCCTAGGAGTTAACCATCATCCAGAGAAGGAAGTTCCTGACTGGTGTGTTGATGCGTGGCTAACATTTCCTGAGAGCTAAAAAGAGGGATAGATATATAATTTTCAACAAATGGACTGACCGCTTTTCAGACTAGAAAAGTCAGGTAGAATAAATCTGAAAGACGGTGGACTTATTCAATGCAAAAACGGTTAAGGATCGGCATAGTCAGCATGCTAGACTGATTCACACCCCAAAATCAAATATTAGTTGGAGGACTGAAGTGCAACGAAGCTGTACTGAAGCTTCTGAGACATGCATATGCCAGTGTCACCTAGCTCTCTTCTGTAAGGAGAAACGGAGACCCTCGGGTGGTTTTGGAGCTGGGCTGGGTCAACACCCCACTCCGTAGTAAAAAGGAGAGTAAAGGGTATGTTGACTGAAGAAGGTGGAAAAAATTAAGCCGATGAGATACCAGACCTTTAGAGCTAGATGCGCAAATGGGCATTTGAAATGTGGAAAAACAGAAGTAATTATTAGTATGTTGGATATGAATGGTATATATTGATTTATGGTAGTGTGTATTGCTAACTATATTTATGCATGTATATGATATTTCTATAGCATGAACCCAGCCAAGAAGGAGAAGTACAGTCCATGATTAAAGACAAGCATAAACTCAAAGATTAAGAGGAAAGGAAGCTGGGTTCTGGATTGTCAAAGCATTTTGATTTAGTGCTGTTTAAAGAGGTGTCTCTTCAACTCATTCCTAAATTGTAGAAGCTTTTGGGCTGTCATGGTAAGGGGATGCTGTACCAGATCCTGGATGCATAGATGGAAAAGGCCTGCTGTCTTTTTTTTTCTTTTTTACATTTCTTTAGTTAGCCACGAGTGTGCCCGCATCCACCAGAGATGGTGAGCATCAAGGCAAGATAAGTGGAGCTGCCGGTCGTGATAATTTTGTAAATGATGCATCCGGTTTTTAAGATGGTATAGGCTGGCATGGTGGGCCAATGGAGTTCCATCAGGATCGGGGTTGATGTGATCATATTTCATCAGGTCCTGGATGAGGAGGGCTGGAGCATTGAGGATGCCCATAAAGGGTGCTGGTGTGGAGTCGGGCTAGAAGGATAGGCTGGAGTCAATTTAAAAGACTTAGGATTAGATAGAGTGAGGAAACTTAGGAATCAAATGTTCATGGTAATGCCTGGGTTTGAGTAAGCTTGTTTCATGCCGTTGTTGATGATAACTAATTCAATTGAGTTACTTTACAGGGAAAAGGAAGACATCAGTATTTTGATGGTGGCGAGTCAAAGATCTGAGCTTGTGTATGGTACTGGACTGTGACTCTTCTATGTAGAGTCGCATCCTATAAATATTGATGACCAAAATTTCCTATCGCCAGTATTTTACTATGGCTCTCGATTTAGTGCTCAGAAACAATAAGAAATCAGGGAGTTTTCCGGATCAATGACAAGACTCTTGGTCCTCATATTAACAAAGAAGTCAAGAACATTGTTTTGAAATGTTGCTAACTTCAATTTCCGTCATCCATCACACTTTCTACAGCAGCTGGGGTCCATACAGCAGTTGGGGTCCATACCCCAACTTGATCATGGGAATAGCATTGTAGCAGGCTGTCATAAACACCAACTAATAAGGCTTCAGTGTTTCCAGAATGCTGCAGTCAGAGTTATGTTTGGGTTTCAGAAATGTGACAAAGTTTTGCAGCTAACACAGAATCTAGAATAATTTCCAGAGAGAGCAAGAGTAGAATTCAAGATCTTGACTCTAATTCAAAAATGTTTGCTTGGCACTGCAGCTTTATATTTGCGCTACATGTTTTTCTGAGAATGCCTTATTCGGCCACTCTGTCTGGGTGACCTTTTCCTGTTGACCATCCCCAGAACTACTCGCAGGTACTGCTAGGTCGAACATTCACTGTCTTATGATTTAAACATGTGGTTATTAACATTTAGCTTCTGTGGACCCCTGACTTAATCATTATTGGAACCAGGGGACAGGCACTGAATCATTTTGGAAACCGGGGACCCCCTCAGTTTCATTACTGAAAACCAGGGACCCCCGCTTAAGTATTTTCGAAGATTTGAACCACAAAACAATACAAAAGAATGCAGAAACAAGCATTTGTAAGACACATATACAAATTATGAAACACTTTCTTTAATTTACAAACAAATATAAGAAAATCAAAATGTATATTTTAATGGGAAGGTTAAAGCTTTTCTAAATTCAATTGATGCCACTCATCACCCAGACCATATTCTGTTTAATGCACTTGCACTGGTCACACAAATTAATCTGAGGATATTAACTTAATTTTCAGCCTCCGATTTCAATTCCTTCAAATTTAAAGAACGTTTTAAAACGTTCACTTTTATATTTTGCTTCCTTATTTTTCGAAGCAGTTGGTGACTCCCTGAGTAGGCTTTGTGGACCCACCAGGGGTCCCAGGACCACAGGTTAAGAGCCACTGATCTAAACCATCCCCCATTTCAGCTGTGAGAATTGCATTATTGATTGTATTTTGGAAAAAATTGAAAAAAATATTTTTTCTGCAAATTCCATGTTTTTTTGCTGTACAGTGCTGTGAGGTTTTTGCAGCCTTGGTACGGTTTAGCCCATCAAATGTGTGTAATAAATACATTAAAATCCTGAATTCTCTGAGAGAATTCAATTTTGTAGTAACTAGACTGACAAGGTGACAGTATATGTTAGATCGTTTTTTATTACATAGAAAACATTACAACAGCGAAGACAGTAAGCCAGATAATGCAATCACTAAGAAAGCTAAATAGGCCCTTCAGAGAGTCGTTGAATCCTAAAGGACATTTCCTAGTCAGGCCAAATACATCCACCACATTGACATTTTACAAACTATTTCCCAACTATTTCACTTAACAGAAGTGGCTTTTGTTTTCCCAGAGAGTTAACTGAACGGAATATGCATTAATGTTAAGCATTTAAACCAGGCCTCCTACTTGCATACCACGGGCAGGCAGAAGAAAGGGTTGGCATGCTTGAGTGGGACAGAGGGGGCAGCTTTGTCTTAGACTGCAGAACTAACCTTAGCCCATGTCAAAAATACAGTTTTAAAAGATTCATACAAAATCAAGTTATACTTCTAGTACAGATAATGCATACATTGGAATCACAAAAAGATTGGCCTGGTATTTAGCATTTGTAAGACCTCCCTTTTGCTGCGGAGCATACTGGACGGGCCATCAATAAACGATTTTATGCCTTGAAGGCTAGCACCTTAAAGTGAATGGCTACAACTAGAAAGTGACTAACACAATATATCCTGAGAGATCTGATAATCAAGCATACTTGCTAAGTATGATTTCATCCCCCCAGTCATGGCTAATCGGGCTCCTTCTTCGTTTACAGCACCATCCGTACAGTCTAAGCCACCACAGGGTCGCAAGTTTTAGGCCCCTGCAAGGTAGGCTCAACTTTTCATTTTCACACCATATTAATTCTGATTGACACAGCAGTGTCTGAAAAGAAGTTAGCACACAGAGGGCCAGATTTACAAGAAAGTGGCACATCAGCTCTGATGTGCCACTTTTCTTGAGCCCTCCTAACGCCACCATGTGTGTGCCATATTTACAATACGGCACAACATGGCGCACATTAGGACAATAGTGTCAAAATGTATGACGTTACTGTGGTACTTTGCAGGATTAACACCATAAATTGTGGCACTAACCCTGCAAGGTAAAGGGAGGCCTATTGAAAGTAATGCATTGCGCCACTTTGTAAATATGGCGAAGGAAAATGGTCTCCTGAATGCCACATTAGCATAAACAAATGATGCTGGTGTGGCGCTAGGGCCCAGAGTGCTTTGGACTAGAGTGATAAATAATTTTAAGATTGTTTCACTGAGACTTATCACCACTTCCACTGATTATGTAACCAGTTGCGTTAACTGTAATAGAGTAACTAACTCATAGTGACAAGAGTGGAGCACAACATTCTTTCCTCTGCATATTGGTAAAATAAACTGATCCTTGCTTAGTTGTTACACCTTATAGTTTGTATGACCCGTTGGAGGCAATGTTCTGACTAGAGTGAGTCTAGTATTATCTGTGAATGGAACTACAGAGCACGGAAATACAGGCACACCAACAATGACCCACATGTCAGATGAAAAAACAGATACTTTATCACAGCGCAGAGGGAGATGGAAAAGAAACACAGGGATCCCCATAAAAGAAACTCAGGATGACCTTTTGATGCTAAACAGAGGGCCCAGTTTACTAAATTTTGTGCTCTTCCACTGTAGATTACTTTAACTCAGCTAAAACTGAGTTATGGATCTCGCTCAAAGGCGTTAAATGACTGAAATTCGCCAGTTGTGGTTTACAACGCACACAATAACTCATGTCGCCAGATATGTTTGGCTCTTGGTGGTCAGTATTTTTTTCCTGTGCCATTTTAAAATGGGCGCTTTATGTTTTCTGCCTGTTACATGATGTGAGCTATGGCATGCGTTGTGTGCCCTGCATGCCATGATTGGCAAATTTCAGGGCCATTTAGAGGTAGAGCCCTCAGTGTTTAACAGTTTTTTTCACTAAATTGGCCAAACCCCACTGCACACAGCCTCAGTCATAAGGTCATCAGCAGAACTTTGCCCAACTCACCACAGGCGGGCTACCCCCACTGCACACGTTCTTTGGCTCTGCACTTGTCCTTTGGCTCAATTAAATTTATTGTACTATATTTTTTAATTTTCTGTTTTTCACTTTTTATATTATAATTTTTCATAATTTTTTGTTTTTGTTTAAAAAATTCCAAAATTCATAAGAGTAGAAACAATTCACATTTGAGAAAAAAATCAATTGTGATTAAAAGAAGTTATGAATTTCTGAATCATGTTTTTAAACTGTAGCTCTGAACCCTTTGAAGGCTGCAAAGCAACATTTTAAAATGCTTATATTTCAGAAACTACTGAACAGATGTACACCGACAAAAGCATGTTTTCTGCGCACATTCCAGGTTTGGTGTAAATTGGCTCAGTGGTTTTGGCTGTGACACAAGCAAAATCTCTCATGGGAGCAAAAATGGGGAAAATCATATTTTTTCAACAATGTATTCTTTTTTCCTCCCTGCACAGGTCTGCACTAATATTGGCAAGCAAGTCTTTAGCTCACACGCCAAGTGATTGCTAAATATGGTGCAGGTGTTAATGGGTATAGAATAATACAAAAAAATAAATTATATTATATATATATATATATATATATATATATATATATATATATATATATATATATATATTTATATATATATACACACACACTAGTACAATAATAGTTAAAAATGATTATCTCTCTTTGTATGTATGCATGTATATATTTATATATGCATTCATACATAAAATGAGAGATATATATACATACATACATAAAGAGAGAGAGAGATAATCATTTTTAGGTCAAGCATGCATGTTGTAATCTATCTGTGGGCTTTTAACCACGCCCACTGCAGGCCCATCACTATCACTCATTCATGGGCTTGCCTTTTAAAAATCCTTTGTTATCATTGGTAAATGCTTTACATTTGTCCCTCCCTGGGGCATTTTTGTTACCGCCTTGACCATCAACCCTGTTCTGTTATATGGATAATTGAACATTTGCCGATACGTTTGACTTCTAGCGAACTTCTTTTTCCTTTTGTGTCTCTCAATCGCACTCATGCTTATGGTGTCCGTGGAGCTTTGAATCAGGTTTCTTATGTCAACTGTTTTACTTTTCATTATCAATTTATGTGGTAAGAAAAGTCTAGTTAGGAATTTACAACGCTAATAGCTCTAACTCGAGCAAACGCAAGACCCATTGCATGGCAAATGCTTATTACTTATTATTGTTGTTGCTATTAGTATTAGGATATATCATGTTTAGAGCTAAGTAGGAAAGCAATAAACAGAAGTATGGTTATTGTCATTTTGAAAGCTGATTCATGCGTCACAATTTATACCATCCCTTCTGCTACTTAGTGCATGAAAGTTACTGTGTACTCACACTTAGAGTGCTCATATTGGTGGCACTTTTGTGTTTTTATGGTTCTTAAAATAAAAGGAAGTGAGTTTCTACAACTAATCGTTAGAAAATCCAATATCAAAAACAACTAGCAGATGGTGCCAAACAAATCTAAATTTTATGAGCCTCAGCAGATATGCATCGTGTTTGCCAAACTCCTGTTGCAATCATTCTATTCATAGTTCTGAATTACAGATACCAAGTTTGGCGTGGCTTTTAAAGCTGTAAACCATTTTCACATGTGATACATTTTTGTTTTCGAAGTTAGAAACAAGAATTAGCAGTTTTAATGATCATTTTAAATGCATCAATTATATTTTGTGTAAAAGGTCTTATTTGTTCACAGAGGGCATCCAGATCAATATTCTATTTTTGATAAGCCTATTGTTTTGGCTATCTAAAGATTGACCTGGTGGCATTTGGCACTATTGTGCTTAAATTACGTGTGCGGCCAAGAGTTTTCATTATTATATTGAATTAAAGGCGTATATAGCTTCAAGTGTCAAATTTGTTACATTTCTCTAACTCTTTCCTGGCTCTACTCTAACTTCAATGGCAAACAACTGGTATTAAGCAACCTCATGGAATTAGAAAGCAGAGATCAGGGAATGCAATTCATTACTCGCTCATAATTTAGGGCCTGATTTAGATACTGGTGGAGGGGTTACTCCGTCACCACGGTGACGAATATCCCGTCTGCCGAAATCTAAATCCCATTATGTCCAATGCGACTTAGATTTAAATGTACGGGATATCCATCACAGTTGTGACGGAGTAACCCATCCGCAAATATCTAAATCAGGCCCTTAGTTGTTACAAAATGTAGTTTCTCTATAGAAACATGAACAGACATGAAATTAATCTGCACAATATGTTTTGAAATAAGGAACAATGACTCAAGCTTAATTCTTGTGCTTTTAGTTCTTGCTTTCCCACCATCACAAGAAGTTGAATAATACCAGAGCAAGCAGTAAGCTGGCAGGACCCTAAAAAGCTTCTCTAAAAAGCTTAGAGTCATTGAGAAATGTTGGAGCACCCTTTGCTCAAGCACCTCCCTATGCGAGCTACACTCTAGCTGAGCATCGCAAACCATTGAATTCTGTCAATGTAAGCCGGGCACATGCAGAGGTGAAGACAGTGATGTGTGTTTAGGATGTAGTGCAAGGCCTAATAGTACAAGCATCAACTTGTAGCCATTCTTTCCTTAGACCATCTACCTGCTCTTACTCCTTCCTAACTGGTTGGGAATGTGATGGGTTAGGAGGAGATGTATATGCTAGCACAGGTTTAAAGCAAATAAGTTGGTATAACTTCCAGTTCAAAAGGTGCAGTTTTTCAAATGATGCATCAGGGAGTAATGCTTGTAAAAGGCAAGCAGAGTGACCAGCTAATACGTTTAAATACTTGTTACCTCAAACAGAATGGTAGGCAGCTCATCCTATTTACACAACCTCTAACCTAAGTGTGGAATGCCTCCCATCTTGACACCAGTAGCTAGAAATGTCCTTCTACCTGACACCACTAGCCTCAAACACAGCAGTGGATTGCATGCCTTCCTCACTTCAGCAACCACAAAGAGCAGTGCAGAATCCTTCTATGCACCAGTGGCCTTCAAAACAGCAGTGCAGCAGTCAATCGTGTTGGAAATGTAAACGTAAACGAAACCCTGATTTTCTCTGCTGTATTCAGTCATACTGTAATACCACTGAACTCACAAAATACACTTTAATTTGGAGAAACACAATTTTCAACGAACATTTTTCAAGGTAGGTATATCAATCAATATTATGTAATTATAGATTTACTGTTTGGACAGATATTCATAAGCAACAGAACTGTGCAAATTGCTGTTAAATACAGAGGAATTGAGTCTACGGTACGTAAGATAAATTATGCCTTGCCTGGGCTATGGGGAATGAAATGGTTATGCAAATGTGGTCCTGGTGCTGCATCGTAGGAATCTTCATTCAAGTCAAAAACGTTGAATAATTGTCCACTGCATGTGCAGACTGCAGAACACCTTTTTGCACAGCATTCTTCCACGGAGATCGTATTACAGAATGTTTTTGTCCATGAGTTCATATTTAGTTCTGTGACATGGAAGCCTAATAGAGGTTTCTTTTTCCCTGAACATTCAAAATAACACTCTGGATTAAATTAATACAACATCATTGCTGCATTCAAAAGCAGAGAAACCAGTGTTAAGTAGTGAACTTCCCTGACTGCATTTTCCTGGCAGTCTGTGTTTATTCTTGGCACAGAGGGGTCCTTTCATTTAAAATAAGTCCTTATCGTTTCCTGCTGTACCTTGCCATCTGCTTGGGTATCAGACTCCAGACAATAGTGTCTAGTAAATGTATGCACTGACTTCCATGCTGTAGATCATACTGCAGAAGCTGTTTTCTCTCTTGTAGAGAGAGTTTTTGGTTTTCCAGGCAGTGGCGTATTAAACCGTTGGTAACATAAAGAAATGCGTGCCACTAGCCACCTTGCGATGGACCAGTTGGAAATAGCAGCCCCATCTATAATGTGGCCATAATTTACAAACAAACCGGTCTGGGATTGCTTTTGGTCCCCTTCGGTCGGTGTCTTTATTAGGCAGTTTGGGATGGACTGTTCCCATGAGAAGCAGGATCAGTACTGATTTGTATAAGGCAGCCCTTTGACTAGAGTGGCATAGTGGGTGAGAAACAATGGGCTGGAATGCTACTATGAACGACTGCCAGTTAGACGCTTTGCAAGCATTCTTCCCCTCACCTTTTGTATGATTGATATTATCCACTAAGTAACCAAAGGTATGCCCAGACTTGGGCCCCTTGCTCACTGTGCACAAGATCCAATCTCTACCTCACTGACGAAGCCTTAGAAAGCTGACACTGGTTTGGGGTTGCTTGTGCTCCATTCTGGAGGGGCTTTGCCTGATACCTTGGGATGGACTGTTGTCCAGGAGTAGGAGAGTCAGAACTGATTTGTATAAGGCTGGCCGTTTTCGAGAGTAGCACATTGGGTGAAAAACAATAGGCTGGAAGGCCAACCCGAACCATTACCCATGGTTACACTTTTTGAGAGCATTCCATCCCTCTCCTTTTGTGTGACTGGCATAATTTACACACAACTGTTTTGCATTGTAGTATGCTTGGATGTCTCTAGATAAAACTGTAGCACTCTTTTAATGTCAAACAAGTGGACAACCCTCTCTGATGGTGTAGTCAGATTAGGACGGAAAGTTTGTAAGTTAACAGTCTGACAGATGTGGAAACCAGAAACCACTTTGGGTAAGAATGAAGGGTGAATACCTAAAAACAACTTTGTAGGAATGGAAGAGAGCAAACGTTTCTACTGCGGATAATGCTTGTAACTCAAAGAGTCTTTTAGATGAGGTGACAGCAATTCAAGAGATTGGTTTTCAGGAGAAATGTAGGTCTATGAAGAGGCCCAAAAGGAGACCTCATCAGCCTCAATAGTACTAAGCTGAGCTCCCGTGGAGGAGATAGCCTTTTCAGTGGTGGGAAAACCTCCTTGAGTCCTTGCAGAAAATGTTAAATTAATGGACTTTTAAAGTAAGAGATTTCTTGAGACAATTATCTTTAAGCTGGTGGTCCTTTGGGGAAGAGATAGTTTGATTTGGTTAGATGCAGAAAGTAAGGTAGTATCACTTCTTCTTGGCATAAAATGGCACCAGGTGCAGAATCTATTCCATTATACTACATAGCATGGTCACTTTGAGGGATGTTTTACCTTTGCAAGTATCTCCATGCATTTCTGAAGAAGATTCACATTTCTGTTCTGCCTAAGTTCAGGAGCCATGCAATCAAATTCAAGGACTGTAGGCTCGGTATTGGATTTGGCCTTGAAGTCTGGATGGAAGATCTGGTCTGCAAGGTTTTGATTCTGTGTTGAGTGATTGGCAGATCTAGAATGTCCTCATACCACCCCTGTCTCAGCCAATCTGCTGCTATCAGGATCATTTTTAATTTTTGATTTGTGTAGTTTCACGATAAACAATGGTATGAGATGGACTGGAGGAAAGGCAAAGACAAATGGTGTTGACCATCTGATCAAAAGACCACTGAGTTGATTAAATTGATTAAATCTGATGTTAGAAATCCCCATTCTCTGAAAATGTTTCACATGACTTTGACATTCAAGAACCATTCATGTTTTTTAGTGATGTTGACTGAGAAAATCAGCTTCCTGGTTCTGAGCTCCTGGGATGTCTATCACTGCCAATGTGATCCTCTGGACAAGGCTCAGAGCCCCGCTGTTTGTGCATGAAGAGACAACTGTTTTGATTGTGTTCCCCCTTACCTGACCATATAAAGCAAGGTAGTTGTGTTGTCTGTTTGAGCCCTGATGTTTTTGAATCCACAAAGGGCAGAAAAGCTTGAAGGACTACCATCTTCAATTCTAATAGGCTGATATAGTATGTGTTCTCCTTGGCTGACCAAAGACCCTGGATTGCCAACTGATTCAGATGGGCTCTCCATCCTTACAATGAAGCATCCATTCCTATGGTCTGTTTTGAAATTTACATTTCGGAAGAATACCCCTTTCCGGAGATTCTGCTTGTTACCCTTACTATGTAGAGATTCTGCAAGCTGGGTTGTCAAGATTAGTCTTTCTTCTGTGGGAACTGATCCCTCATAGACTGTTGAAGGTGTCTCATAAACATGTTTCTCCTCAATTCTAAGCATTCGTTCAGGATTGATGTAACTCTATCTCCCGTAGAATGCACTTTTTTACTTTTTCTACCTATTCTTCCTTTAAGTAAGGCACTGGACCGGTGTTGGGATTGACTTGTCCAACCTGATAATCAAGCCTGGTCTCTCTAGCAGCCTGGCTGTAGTTTCGAAGTCTTAAGCTACCTTTTGTTATTAGTCTGCCTTTAGAAGCCAGTTGTCTAAGTAGAGGTCCTTCTTGGATGGGCTGAGCCAAATGCCATGCACTTTGAGAATTTCCTGGCAGCAACTTTTAGTCGAAATGGAAGGATGGAGTATTGATAGTGAATGTCTCTGACAAGAAACCTCAGGTATTTCTTGTGTTTAACTGCAACTACAATGTGAAAATATACATCTTGCATATCTATGGAACAACGCCAATTGTTCCATTTGATGTGTGGAAAAAATTGATGAAGGGCTGGCATCCTGAGCTTCTCTCTGAGAATGTATTTGCTGACAAATCGCAGATCTAATATCAGACAATATTGATTTTTTTTAACCATTTTTCAATACTAAGAAGTACTGATTTGTTTTCCTGTTCTGATGGTACTATTACACTGCCACTGATTTTACACTGGTTTTGTTAGAACAGATGCTGCCATTGCTTTGAAGCAAGTCAAGTAGCCTTGTCTTATGATGCTCAATACACATCCGAAAGGGGGAGGGGGTCAGATATCGTTGCAACATCAAAGCCAATTACCAGATTAATACCTTTACCTGAGTGTGAAATCTTCAGCAGAGCCGATTTCCATTTTTGGTATCTCCTCTGTTATTGACATCTTTGCCCTTGCTTTTGTTGGTGTTGCATCTATTAAGAACATCTCAGGGATCTCAGGGAATGAACCATCTGATGGAGAAAGGTGCTCATTAGGCCTATATTGCCTCAAGAACTTATTTTATTCCTCAAAAAAATGCGTTAGGTTTTATGCATTGTTCTTCTCTTTTGTATGTTGCCTAAAGACAGCTGTTCCCGAAACGCCAAGCTTGCTCTTGTAAGTGAGGCTTCAGGGATGATAGTCTCTGTCACAAAGATCTTCTCAGGTAAATACCATTACAATATTCTGTAGCGACAAGTCCAGCGGGGTCCACTGCAGTACTAATGACTTGGTTCAAGACCGGAGAATCTTCCTTCAGCATTTCTAAGAAATTATGTTGGCAAACAAAGGATTTTATGCCATTCCACCAAATACAATAACAAGAGTTCATGGTCTTGTTGAGGTAGCAAAGATTTTTTCTGTAGACGTGGTGTTGCTGCCTTCAAGCTGAACAGAGTAATGCATTTTTCGTAAGCTATCTATAGCAGACCAAGACCCAGAGGTAATAAAGGTTTCACAGCTGCTCTTAGTTGAAGAGTCATTATTATTGTCCACAATGGTTATTGTTGAGTCTTCAATTAAATATTAGGTTTTGTAGGCCCTCTTGCCTGTACCTTATGGAGAGGGCGGATTTTATCCACTGATAACAGTTAGAGATTGTGCTATATAAGGGGCTGTGAATGATGAATGTGCTAAGATCAAGTCTGAACAAGGAGAGCGTGACTGATTGTATGATCTGGGTCCTGTGCTAATAGAGGAGCTTTGTGTTGAAGCAATCCTGTTCCTTTGGAAATCTTGTGGAGATGGTGGTTTCCATTTTCCTATTGCCCTCGAAGTCTTCCTTAATGTAGAAAGATCTAGGGGGCTCAAATGAGTCAGCACTCCATTGTCAGCACCCAATCTTATAAAGGCATTATTAACCTAATGGACCTATAAGGCAAAGGTGAACTGTCTGTGGGGATGATGCTGTCTTTGAACTGCCAAACAGAGTGGAGGTTGTTGTTTAAGAAGAAACATGGTCTTGTTACTGTGGAGAGGCCATTCCAGAATGAGAAGATGTGGAAGGGATAGAGTGGACAGCTGAAGTGATTCTGACCACACTTATGAAACATGTGATGATAAACTAGCCATTTTTTGTTTCTTTAACGTCAACTGCAATCTGTACTTCTTCGACGCCGATCTCTATTTCGTTGCCAGCAGTAAAAATCTCTTCAACGTCAATCTCAAATGCTCTAACAATGATGGCTGGTCTTGTTTTCTGTATTGCCAGTGTGTAGCAGCTGAGCAATCTTTCAATGATGAGCAAGTGGGCAATCAATGCTCTTGAAGATGGTGCCATGGTTTGAATGTTGGTCTCTTGTGGCATCGGTAATGATGGTGGTGTTTTTCACTACTACTTGATTAAGAAAGTTCTCTCTGATGACCATTCTCAGGAGGTAATAAGGACACTGAAGCAGTTGGTAGACAGACCTTTCTAGCTTTCTTTTTTTTTTCTCCTCTTCAGTCCTCATGTGTTCAAGCACACCACATAGTCTGATACCCTCTCTATTGTTAAGGCACTTGTTTACATCTTCCTTCAGATGTCTTATTCAGTTACAGAGAGTGAGCCAGGACGTCAAACTAAATATACTTTGTTGGCATCATTGATTGTTTTCTTTCTCCCATTTAAGGGACACTTAGTGAAGAGCAATGGACCTTTGATGGGAAAATGAAGTCAGATGGAAAAATATGTTTAGTGAATCAGTTAAAGAAAAGGAAAAGAATAAAAAAACATTGAGGTACAAAACCTCAGAGGTGTTTTGAGATCATTCTCTCTCAAACTGGAAAAAAATGGCCCTGAGAGGCAACTGACAGTACAATGAATTCTGGCAAGTAGAATTTTCCAGGTACTTAAAGCATTTTTAGGTACTTAAAGGTACAAACTTTTTTCTCCCTACCTTCAACGCAAGCCTATAATGCTTCATTTTTACCCTCCTGTTTACTGCCTATAGGGATTTTTGTTTTCACTTGAATCCTGCAATGCACTTAAATGATTTTTATCTGGAGCATTAACTTGAGCACTGAGGACAAAATGAAGCTAGAATGTTAGGCTTTCATTTCCCAAGGCTAGATATGAACTTATGCACAGAGGTATTCTATGATACTGATTCCATGTAGGAAAACTATACAAAAATTGTGTTCCAAGGTTGATGTATATAGTTGGGAATTATTTAAGCACTTATGAACATCAATGAAGATCCTACAAGGCAGAAACAGTGAATTTCTAATGAATTCTGGAAGTAAAGAATTATGTATCTAAATTTCGAAGTAAAAACTACTGTTTTAACCACTTAATTTAATTAATGAAAGATTAATACATTTTCAACAAAGGCAGCTGCATGCAGAAAATATTGACTGGTATGGGTTGCTATATTCTATTTTTCCCCAATGCCCTGCATCCGTCACAGTGAAATTGCAAATCTGAAGAAAGTAGATATTAACAATACTTTTGTTGCACTTAGACAGTGCCAGGGCTGAAGAGTGCTAGCAAGGCTGCACAAGAAACATTTGCGATTAATGATAAAAGTCAAATTACAATCCTACAAGAATGATTGTAGGATAAGCTCTGACAGTAAGATGTGAAAACACACAAAGGGCATGTGTGAACGAGGCTACGTAATGAAGGCCCAGAAAGTATTCTGCAAGTAACTCTAACTTGAGCAATATTATGAATTTATATGTGGGTTCTTAAAAAGGGAACATAGATTAACTTCCATATTATTACTGAATTTGTCTCATTAAGGTGTCTGTAGCCCATGATATTTTCAGCATGCTTTGCAGGCCCTCCCAATGTGAACACCAGCCTAAACATGTTATCTAAAAGTCCTGGGCCACTCATCATTCGAGACTGATGAAAATCCCCATTTAAAATGTAATGTTTATTAGCTGATGTGACACTAGCCGGTATTCTCTGGTGACATCTAGACTCATAGGTGGCTGTTTACTAACTACCTAGCAATCTTCTATTCTTTCTGAACTGTTTAACATCTGGTCTGGCAACTATTACAATATTAATTACCACTTGGAATGGTTATCGGCTAACCCAATGAGAACAGGTCTATTGATAACTCTCCAATTATCTTAAATTTCTCATCAGAGCATTGTGGATGTTCTTGAATGTTGCTGCGACCCTGGATGAGAATTTTAAAAAATGTGAGCCATGCACCTTCTGTGCAACAGTTACTTCAAACCCTCATACAGTAAAACTCATGGCTGTCCCACGTCTATGACTTAACACATTTGAGGAACCTATTTATTTACCACAGTAATTTGTTTAATTTACTCCAATTACAATACTAAATCTCCCATGTCTTATTTCTCTTTTCATTTATTTCTTTTTTAATGAAACCTGTAATACTTTAAAATCCTAAAGACTTGATAATTTGATATATTCTGATTTTGAATATTCTTGAAATACATCTACAAATCTCATTTTTTTAGGCAACAGTATGTGTGTCTTTGTTTTAGCAGCAGAGCTGAACTCCAGTTGAGATATCTGGCTAGGTTTCAGTGCCTCTAAGAATGTAAGCCATTTCCCTGGCAACTCAATCGCACAAACATAATACACAGAAGAGTAAAAAACATACTACCAAACTTTTGACAAACTTCCGATTCAGAACCATCAAATTACGTAGCTCAGCTTACCGGCAAGGATCTGGAAGATTCCAGTGAGGTAAAACCTCCCGCCCTTGGTAAGTGTAAACAGCTGGCAGAAAAACAGGAATAAAGAGATCACGCCAAAGATGATGGAGAGAATCATCAATGCCTGGACTGACTGCAGCCATTCTGTGAAGAAATACAAAAAACAGAACCGGATTTAAAAAAACATACCAATGGATACTTCCACAACTCCCAATACTGGGCAAACTTTTTTCTACATAGGGATGTTTAGGATACAGTTTTCATATTAACACGTTTTCAGTTGCTGAAAATATTTCCAAAAATGTAAAAAATCCTAAGAACATTACCGAGGGGACACATGGTATTGTGGCTAAGATGCTGAGCCTCAGACTTAGGTTGTAATATCTCTAAGTGCTTAGAACTGAAAATCTACAGTATACTGTATGTTTCTATTACAGGTAGTAGCCACTCCTCATCGCTTGCATGTTTTTTAAAGCTGGTCTTAGCTTGACAGATGCAGTGTTCTACATCTAGCACCACGTTTGAGATGCTGCTTGTGAAATACAAATGTTCACTGTGAAGTGCTCCGTTGCTTCCTTGAACTAAGGGGCATATTTACGAGCCCCTAGCGCCACCTTGCACTGCCCTAACGTAATTTTTTTTTTACGCTAAGGCAACGTTAAGGAGGCATTTCTCCTGCGCTGTATTCACAAAGTGGCGCAATGTAAGCAATGTAAGCATTGCGCCACTTTGTAAACCCTTGTGCCACATTATGCCTGCGCCAGGCATAATGTATGCAAGGGGGCGTTCCGATGCAGGGAAGCCCAAATAAATGGCTCAGTGATATTCACAACATTTCACTGCGCCATTTTTCCGGTCATTTTTAAAATGACGCACACATTTGAATCAATGGGCTTCCCAGTGCTTTGCTGCACTAGCGTCAACATTTTGCCACACCGCAATAGGCCAAATTTTTTTGACATTATTGTCCTAACGACCGCCATGGTGCGCCGTATTGTAAATACGACACAACCATTGTGTCGTTAGGTGGGCAGGGTCGACACTCCCACCAATACTACAGAATGCATTCTGAAAAGCAGTGTAAGTGCTACTCCGTAAGTATTTTATTGTTTGTTTGCCATCAATTTGAGTCGTGAAAATAGTAGCTAACAATGGACCCAGGGAATTTTCTAATTGGCTTCTGGAGTCAATTGAAAATTAGGGAAATTTAATTTAGGCTCCCAGAAGAATCAGGGCAATGAATGTTTCATTTCTAAATGAAGCAAGTGACTTTTGAAGTTGCTTGAGGATAGGGCTCAAGGATAAGACTTAAAAGAGAAATGAAGAAGTGGAAAGAAACATGAGAGATGGTATAAAGCACATGACAACGGTGATAACATATTTCAGTTGCTTTATGTGTTTCCTTAAGGTTAATTATGGTAAGTTCTGAGAAGAGTTACAATTTCTCATCGAAATGGAATTTCCACCCATTTTTAAAGACAAATTGTGTATACTCCATAATTACTATCCAACATTTCTCGACACCCCATTGCCTTTTGAAATAAACAACTTATGGAGTCGTAAACACATGAGTAACTGCTCAATAGGATTTTCTAATAAATCCCTATGAGTCTGTCAAATCAAACGGTTTGGACAGATATTTGGGAACCATTACATCCGGATTAGAATTGTGCAGTTATGTCATCACAATTGATTTTTTACAAAACACAATGTTATGATTTCAAAGTACGTAGCATTGGAAATGTCAGGTAATGCTTGTATTACTATTTGCCAATGTGTCTTTTGGGAATCAAATTAATCCTTTGGAAGAAAGGTTGGAATTGTATTTCACCTTAAAGAACCTGTGATAGCTAATGGAAATCTGTAATCGGTGTCTTAAGTCTGGACTACTTACACAAACATCTGCAACATCAAATTATTTAATGCATTGGCCCAATGAAAGCTAATACCACCTCCACCTAGTCTTTATGATATAAATCGTGAACAGTAACTTAAAGCAGCAAGTACACTCGCTTTTACTTGGTTTCTTGCATATTGAAATAATACCTGCTAATGCAGTAAAGCATGCAATGATAAAGATACAATTTAGAGATTGTATTTTTTACAAAATGTGTGCTGTACGTAGATCCACTTCTAGGAATTTGAAAAATGTCCATAATAAAAGCTTTAAATACTCTTGCAATAATTCACAAACAATTATAGGTCTTGGTATGGGTATGTTTGATCACAGATGTATTCTATTTTTATTGACTCATAAAGGTGGCAGTATACACTAAACTGAAACGATGACTGTCCAATCATATATGAGGATTTAGATGATGGAAAGTGTTACAAAGTCAAATTGTACCCACTGAGGTCACCGCTTGGTGCTGACCTAGTAACCTATGACACACCATAGCCCTATGTCAAGGCATTGCGGGGCTGTCACAATCGTGTGGGAGGCCCTCAGCCTTGGCTTGTGTTAGCTGTGATGTCCTACACTATGGGGGTTATTCTAACTTTGGAGGAGTGTTAATCCGTCCCAAAAGTGACGGTAAAGTGACGGATATACCACCAGCCGTATTACGAGTTCTACAGGATATAATGGACTCGTAATACGGCTGGTGGTAAATCCGTCACTTTTCCGTCACTTTTGGGACGGATTAACACCTCCTCCAAAGTTAGAATAACCCCCTATGTTTTTAAAAGTGTGTGTGCTTCACGCATTTGCGTAGCAGCTCGAAGCTTGAAAAAAACAGAAGTCATAAGAGCAAACATTTTGAAGAAATTGATAAAAGGCTATTTCATATATTGGATGGGACCCCATGTCTAAAAGACTATTGATTTGATTCCTCCAAGGTGTTTAATGTATAGCATACCCTGATTCATATTTTTTATATATAGCACGAACTCGACCCTAGAGTATTGGAGCATTTACATGAACACCAGTTACATTACAAGTTCATATTCATTTTTTAGCCACCTGTAGATTGAGTGATTTGCCCAGAGTCACAGGATAATCAGGGGCATAACACAGGCCTGTTCAGCCCATGCAGCGGAAGGGGCCCCAAAAGCCTTCACAGGGCCCCATTCCACTCAAGGTGGTGAGACAGGGGAGACTCAGGTTCCTCTCTTCACATTTGCAGTATTGCCCTTATCATTTTACTTTACACCACTGACATGAAAGGTGCATAATGTCTCCTTAAGAGAGCCGCCATGAGGAGCAAAAAACAAAGGTAAATAGATACTGTCTGGCCATCTTATATCGCTTAGTTGAAGATAAAGATTAGTGTAGTGCCAAATTACCAAATTCCTCCTGATATCAGGAAGGAGAAAAGGGCCAAGCATTGACGCCCAGAAGTAAAGAAGTAAATCAACTAGATGTTCCAACTGCTAGAAGCAACAATGTCAATGCTTGTTTTGTTTCATCATTAACTAAAACTTTATAATTGAAGAAACTTCTGGCCCTCACCAATGTAAAAAAAGAAGAAAACATTCATTAAAAGCGAAAAATATTGTTCTCCTCATAAAAACTATGCATTGTCATAGTAGTCCCTGGCACCGAAGAGAACTTCTTTGTGAATGTGCTCCTTGTGAAAGAGCAGAATGCCTTCACTCACAATGAAGTAGCCAATGACTGAAGCTGACTGATCAGTGCTCCATGCTTAAAGCTGTTGTGAGCAGAAGAAAAGTAAGAGTGACACTACAGATAATGGTTAAAGAGGGGAAGCATCCCGAACAACGAGTCGTGAACAACGAAGTCGTGCAAAACTAAAGCAGAACAATGTTTTCGTTTTCCACGACTTCCTTGTTCAGGGCATTAACCACGCATGTGCTGAACCACGTACATGTGTGGTTAAGGCACAGAAGAAGGGTGTCAACGCGATCAAGGATGAGATAAGTTGGGCTGGGACTGGGGCTGTTTTTGTGGGGGTAGGGTGGGGGGCTCGGGTGATTAAGGTTTAGGGGTGGGGGTGGCGGGGTCAGGGTTTAGGTTTTAGGGGTGGGGTGGGGGTTTGGGGTGCTTTAGGTTTTAGGGGAGGGGGTGGGGAATCGGGGTATTTTTAGTTTTTGGGGGTGGAGTGGGGGGCTCGGGTGATTAAGGTTTAGGGGCGGAGGCTGGGGGGTCAGGGTTCAGGTTTTAGGGGTGGGGTGGGGTGTTGGGGTGCTATAGGTTTTAGTGGAGGGGGTTGGGGTTGCGGTAATTTTGGGGGTGGGGGTTGAGGTGGTTGTGGGGGTGAGGGGGTCGCAGTAATTTTTTAGAGGTGGGGGCAAGGGGGGATGCATGCTGGAACCATGCATGCCGTTCACTAATGCCTTTACCAGGAATGTCTTTACAACAAAAAATTGTTGTTAAGGCATTCGTGGTAAAGGCATTAGTGGTAACAACGAGGTCGTTGTTCCGACCTTGTTGTTCAGGCATGGGTGGCTCAGGCACTCATTGTTCCGAGATATAAGCGTTAAAGAGGACAGGATGAAAGCCCTTATTAGTGTAGAATATATACAATTTATGTAAAATCAACATGGACTGGCTAACATAGAGCCTAAAAATCAGGGACTACAATAGTAGAAAGGTGGCAAAGAAACACAAAGAGTAATAAGGTCAATACATCCATCACTGATCATACGATACAAACAAGAACTGTTATCACAGGAACAAAATATGGGAACCTGAGATAGATTTCTTTGATGAGACCATCATCTTGGAAATGGCTTTTCCATGCCCCTTACCTAAAGTTCATGGTGTTGGTTTGTCACAAAAAGAATAAGTCCCGAGTTTGAAATTCTTTGCTCAGCTCTGAGCTCCACAGTCCTATGGCTGCCCTTCTTGCTCAATGCTCCATGCTGCTTGTGGAACACCCTGTGGGAGCCCGCAAGCATGAAAATGCCAGTGCATTTCTAGGAAGGAGGATGCTTCACCACGCACTGAGTGCAGCTTCCAGCAATATGCTGTCTGACTCAATGAGCACCACAGCATCTTCTCCGGAATGCCTGCAATCGCTGGTAAGCTCTCAACACAGATGTAATGCCCTAGCAAAATCTCTGGCCTTCTGCGTACAAACGATGTAATGTAATGAAGTTGCCAGTAAGAGTATTCCAAAGTTAGGCCACCTGAAGAGAATAGGTAAGTTCAACCACAAGATTCCTTTTAAAACTGGGAACTCATAACTTCTGTTGGCTGGCTGAGCACTCTGTCTTGCACTGAATATAGGGACAAAACTGATTCTCAGTAGAAACTGGAACAAGCCTTATAATATAACAAGCATTTGCAATGCAATTGGTCTCGCAATTGCGAGAGTTAGAGCTACTGGCATTGTAAATGCCTAATTGGATTTTGTTTGCCACATAAATTGTTCAAGCCTGCCTCATAATTTGGTCCTTTCCTGCCACATACTTCCCCTGCATATAACGAAAGCTCTTCCGTTTACCTTCTTCCTCTATCTGCAACAAAATGTTGCCATTTAGCATCCTAATTTAAATCTGCCATGCTAATTGCAATAGAAGACCACTTTTACCACCCCACCATCAGAGTTGCTGGCTGGCTAACACAATCCCACCAAAAAAGACACAAGCCAGCCATGGAGGAGTAACGAGGGAAATAAACTAGAAGGGTCACCAAAACATAGGAAAAGTGTTCAAACAGTCATATTCAGTGACATGCTACATTTTCTTGCAAGCTTGTTATCTTTTTTTGCAACCCCAAAAGTTTTCTGGTAGTCATGCAATGCCACACCACATGCACATTAAAACAAATTGTCCTTTGCACAGAGTTATATTTGATAGGACAAAGTTCTCCAGACTGACAGCAGGAACATTTGGAGCTTGTCAGCCATAAGCATGTTACATCTACAGTGTTTCTGCAAGCTATATATAAAGCCGCACTCTTGCAACCACTTATAGCAACTGTTACAACTACAATATAAATAATAACTGGTCGTGATATATTCTGATCAGTGCTCTGTGTTGTGTGCCTTAATATGATTTCTAAGTAAAGGCACGACTTGTTAAATTCTACCATTCCTACCAAGAAAGACAACAAAGTATGTTTTGGGGTGTGAGGAGTAGATGCATAGAATAAAGTTTGGGAATGGATACGTAAAGCAGTGTTTCTGATGTTATGGGAGGGAAGGGGCACAGGTTATGTTTTAAATTAGGAAGGCGGAAGACAATATGTTTTGTATTGGTGAGAGGATACAAGGCACCTGAAATGTTTTGGTCAGGTTGCAGATCAGAAAGCATGTTTTGGGTGAGGGTCACAACACTGGTTTATTTACCACTAGGAAGTACAGAATTCTAGCCGTTTTTGGGTCTGACAAGATGGATAGTCACAGTGCTGATAAGATATACTGCCTACAATGGTGGGCTACCCCAGGCTCCTTGACATGCCATTTCCCCACCTTAGCTCAACCATGCCCTGGATACCACTGTCAAAGGCCTCTCCCCTGTGTGGGTGCCCTTTTCACTGTGCTTAAGGCTATTGGTAGTTATAACTGAGTACTAGCTTATCTCTCTCTTGCCACCCACAAAAAGTCCCATTCGATTACCATCACTCTTCCCTCTGTTTGTGCCTGGCCTTGAAATGCTCCCAGTCGGCACAGTAGAAAATCCTTCAGCTGGGCTGGTTTCTTGGTTCACATCCTCCCAGCCAGCCATGAAAAGTTTAGTTTGTCAACTTAAAAAGGCACGGTGCTCCATTCTTTATCAACGAGCCATAGGAAGGCTGCTGCACACATACAGTGAACATTATACCAACCGAAACATTACCTGCTTTGGAGTGTTATTGTGCTTTCCATATAAATCCTTGCACACGTATGTGCATACTAGTTGATTGACAGACCATCATAAATTCACCAAAAACACTTCTAACTACTTGGTCAGGCAGTGAGTCTGGGAGACGACGGGAAGATATATTTTCTGCTCTTGGGCCAGGAGACTTACAAGCGTGCATGAAATTTCAGGGCATACATTTGATTTTTCAGCTGGGACACTCACAGATGGACGAGGCTCTGCATCCATGAAGAATGACATTTTCAGGACTGGTTGCATAACAAAGGCACATTTTTCTCTCTACTCACTTTAAACTGAATCGCAACAAACACATAATCGCACACAAAAAGAATGAAATGCAATTGTAGTCCTTTTCCGCACTCATCTGGGCAAAACCCAGTAGCTTTTGCTCCTATAATGTAAAGGAAAGCTCGGTTGCGCTACATTTTTTGTTTACGCCCAGATTCTGGGAGGGCAGCTGTGTGTCGCTGTATGATTAATTTGAATATGTGTGTGTTGTAGCAGAGACCCACAAAGCTCTTGGTGAGCGTGACTTGACAAAATGTGGGCGGTGGTGAGTGTACCCACTAACAAAGACAAAACACGCCTCTGTCTGGCAAACATGCACAAGATCAAACGTTCTGGAGAAAACCGCCCTGGGTTATCTCTACAGTACGTGCGGGGGCACCTCTTCTGTTTACTGCCAATTGGCATGTTACACTATGGATAATCAACACACATTTTTATAACTTGCAGAGTTTGTAAACCGAAGAAAAGCTGAGGTGCAAGATGGACTTCCTTAAGCCCTTGTAATAAGTCAGAACGTCTGTGCGCTGTAAATAGGAATTTACATTTTTTCAGGATCGTCAATGCATCAACTTGCATTGAATACAGTACATATAAACATGGCAGTGGAGGGAGAAGCTGCGTACACACACACGCACATACCACTCCCCACGAAAAAAGGTTATGTAAACAGCGACCACATAACGCCGCCTCCAAAGACAAATGTTGCATTGTGAAGCACTTCAATACTTCTGATCTAGTTTGCACTACATGAAACTTCAAAGCGCCATGGCCGCCATGGAGCGTGAAGGGGAGAGACAAAAGAAAACAATAGTGCACACACACTAACGTATATAGCCGATGGTGCAATAATCCATTTGAGAGAGTCAGTCTCCAAGGCGTAAAAAAAACGCCCCAAGGCGGAAGAAATGTTAAACATTTGCCAATGATATCAAGGGACTTTTGAAAGGCAAATCCAGGGATGAATGAAAGTGATGGGCGTGAGGTGAGCATGGTTAAAGCCCAGAATAGATTACAACACGTCAGAAAAGCAGCGCTTGCTGGCTGCTATGCTCAACCTAAAAAGGTGGAGGTAAACAAATTGAGGGGAAGCATGTTTAGATCTCACATGATAATGGATTTACTATGGAACATTTTGATTTCCAATATTATTAACTGTAAACATTTTGTGCATAGATGAGTTCCTCACAATATGTAGGGTTCAAACTGGGTTTGACAATGATTCACCAAAGGGGACATCACTCACTGATATTGGGGAATCAGTACAGTTAAAATTAGTTTCTAAAACAGTTCTGGAATATTAGAGTGGTGTTTGTAGCTGTGTCTTAAACTGGGACTGTAATGGAACAATATTCCTTCCACCTTTCCTTGGTTCTTCTTACTGCAATTGTATTGATTATATAAGCAATACTGTCTTTCCTGTCGTCCTTCACAATGAATAGTGACTCTCGATTTCTGATCTCGATCTCGATCTCGAGAACTGTAGTTGTAGTATATATAATGAGGATTTAACTTCTTCTTGAACAATGGTTGATGTAGTTTCTAATGCACTGTTTTAGTTTTAGTATGCAATTTACTTAAATGTGGTGATAAATTATTTTTGGAAATGCATGTACTCTTGGAATGTTTGTTAGATTGGTTCTCTTTCAAAATTGGAGGTAAAACAGTTATTTTTGACAATATTGTGTATAAATATTAGCAGAGAAGAATTAATGGTCTGTTTCCTGCCTTATTTTAGTATCGATCATTTTTGGTCTTGTTACATGTGCCGTTATTTTAAGGTAACATAACAAGGTTGGATATTTTGTCCCACCTTAAGTCCCTCAACATCCTTCAATCTGCAGCTAATGGACTTCTCACAGATGTCTCGAAAGAGTATTGTACAGAAATGAAGAATCAAACGCCAAAACTAGGAAATCATTTATTTGTCACAGCTGTGCTTTCCCACCTAATGGTCTTTTGGTTAAGTTCTTGTTTTACTGTTAATCAAAACCTGTTGTTTATTTAAGGCATTGGACATGATGTGTACGGATTCTAAACAGATGCATTAACCATTGAGGCCTTTAGGGGAAAAACAATAGAAAACTAAATATGGGTTGGAAACTAAATAATGAAAGTTTTGTCACTGACTGACATCGATAGAGAGCAATAAATGTGTTATCCAAAGAACAGGGCACAGTGCCCAGCCATTAAGACAAAAGCCTAAGAGGTCACTGCCATAAATAAAGGAGGATTCTCTGACAGTGACTTTGAATGAAGGGCAGGATATGAGATACTATTAAGATGAGTCACAGAAGCACAAAGAAAGCAACAAGAAACAAAAAAGTTAACGTTTGATACAATGCTAGACTGCAAAAGGTTCAGACTTTAGTCACACCCAGAAATATATCTGAGAAGTGCACAACTTTGTTGAATGTGGAACGTGACAGCCAGTTGTCTTTACATTTGCTTACATAATTGAGAGGTAACTCTCATTTTACTTTTTTTTTTTTAAAGTGCCTTAACACAGAGCACTGACTATTTCCTACAGAAAACTGACATTTCCTGTACGGCCCTTGCCACTATGAGGCTGGTAGGTATGGTATGTAACTGGGCACACAGATCTCAGCGAGTGATGGAGCAGATATATTTGCTAACTTTGCATTCTATGAATGTTTTGCCAAATATTTACATTTTACTAGGTTTAGTGCCCTATACTATGCCCTGTGGCTCGTGGCTAGTTGCGACTTTGGATAGTATGCTCCAAAACTCAAACATATCTAGGCGTATCAATCATGGCAATTACCTCAGAACTTAAGGTTTATAAATCAAGAAACTTCAGATGTGTTCTTTTAGTGGTCTAATAACTGCCTTAAATTACCATGCCTGTCACTGTGCAATTCCCATCAAAAGCCTCTCCAATTCCAAGTACAATACTTAACAGGGAGAAGGTCCATGACCTTCTATGTAAGAGACATTCTCTTGTAGCACCTCTAAAAAAGACATGAGATAAAAGACAAGACCAGAAAGTCTTGGCATAATTGAGTACATATCATGTTCATGTACTAAATCATAAAGGCAAAGTGTACTTCGTGTATATGCATGCACCATATTTAAGTTTCAATCTGGGTAACGGTGCTTGAGTTTTAAGTAAGTTCCAGCACAACCAAAAATATTCTCTAGAGTCTGCATCAAAATTATCACTTATCACCCACCCTGGCCTCCCTCTATTGGCTTCTGATATGGGCATGTATTTTGTTCTCGGCTAGATTTAGAGTTTGGCTGTCACACATCAAACCGACGGTATGTCCACTTTAATCATGGTTGGGAGGACCGCAAACTATCTGTCAATTAAGCCCGATTGGATCCGTTGATGAAAAGCTTCCTCCAATGGTCTGATGGAGAAGAGGCCATTGCAAAAAAGGCATTACACAACCTACTCTATTTAGGGTAGATGATGTGATGTCCTTTTTTTCCTATCCATCACAGCCTGGGGTGAACCAGCGAAAAATGTAAATATTGGTCCCCTCCTGCAGGAAAATTAGTCCCTTATTGTGGGAGTCATTAGTTACTCGTTTTTTTAAATTTTGCTTGTTTGCTTGCTTGTTTGTAAAACCCAATATTTATTTTTGCATCTGCAGTGCTTTGTGATCTGTCAGAGCCATGGCACGGTTTAAATGAAAAATGTTAAATGTAAGAAACTGTTCTAGCTGATAGAGCCTGTGGATGAGAGATAACCCCGACTCATGCAGCTTTTGGCAGCATTACTTAGAGAGAACAGTAGTGTATACAAACTTTTAAGAAGCTTTCTTGTTTTACTAAGGTAACCTTATGCTATTTTACTGTGTATTTGTATAACAAAGTGTTCACTAACTACCTGGCCTCTTGCCACTCGTTGCAAACTACAGGCTGCGGTTGTGACTCATCCAGTGGAGATTCTCCAAAGAAGGTTGTTGTTTCTGAATGACACAGGTCTGAGCGGGCAATATGGATGTTATGTAGGTGCGGTCAATGCTCAAGGAGATGCTCAGTGGGGGACCCTGGAACCTTCCAACCTAATCTGTGTGAATACTGATTGTGTAGTGGGTTGTCTCTGAATGGGGTTTTGGGTCTTGAGGAACTCTGCCCTGCCTGTGATGGCTATGTCAGTGTTGTTGGGCAAGGGCAATGGTTCTTGTGCTCTTTCATGGTACTTACGTGTTTGTGTGTAAAAGTCTTTGTAGGGCACTGAATGTGACCTATCTTTCTCAGCTGGTGCATGCTGTTTCTGTTCACTTAACTAAAAGCCAGCCCTTCTCTGTCTTTCTTGTGGAAACAAGGTATGTACCATTGTTGTAAGAGGTAGCACAAAGAAGCAAATATTTGTGTGTGGTACTGTCTTTTCCGGTCTATATGGGACTTATCTGACATCATGATCTGTCACGACTTAATGCTAAAAAATATCTAGGATACCAGCCTGCAGATGGGTCATATCAAAGAGAAATATTCTACAGAGCCGCTAGTGTCAACTAGAGCAAGCATTTTAATACAGTGTTGTACAGTACACCTGTATTTGGAAAGAGTGCAGTGGAGCCCGTGGTTTCTTTCTGCTGCTCGCCTTTTTTACTTACCTGAGATTGACAGCTGTGACATCCAATGCTGTTTCCTATCACTTAGCAGTGCTGGAAACATCTAGCACTTTCCATAAGCGATTTTTTTTTATTGATACCTGTTTTTAAATGCTAATTAGTTTGCACTTTCCTTTGCCCTCATTAGAAAAGGTTATTTGCTGAGAGTGTCCTTTGGAGCAGTCTGTAACACTTATGGCAATACTCGATAGCTATTCCTTTAGCTATTCTTTATGCTGTGAGTTGTTGTTAAAAGGTGTGACTGAAAGTGACGTGCTTTGAATCATTGTGAGCACCAGTATAGTGCCCAGGCACATCTATGCAGTGTTAGATGTGACACGTGATAAGCACCAGAGTTGTTGTGTTGGTTCCAGAAGAACGTGGTTCTTGGTGGTTTATTTGAAGACTGGCAATAGGGTAGTCGTCCACATAGGCATGGTGGGCACTCCAAAGGAGGGTTACTAGGAGTGAAAAAGACCTGCATCTGGGGATGACATTTAGGGCCTTGTGATTTGGAGATGTTGTTATCTGATGGTGTTGTTAGGGAGGTAAGCGAACTTGGTGGCGCTAAGCCAGGTAAGATGGGTGATAAGGGCATTTAGAGTTTGTACTAAATGCCGGCCTGTGTAATGCGTGGAATTAGTTGTACTGATTGATTTATTTTTAAATCCTGTTTTAGTTGTACTTTATTCAGCAGCTTCACCAAGGCACTTTAGAATTACCGAATTCACTTGTGAAGCAAATTAATATTTAAAATTTACAAGCAAAAACAGATTATGATCATGAAAATTGGCATGTGAAGCCTGATGAAAGTACATGAGTTTTTAAATTAGAACGTGGAAGCAGCACTTTTAGGTGCATTTAAATTTAAATTCAAAGAAATTCAATGGAAGAATGATTAAGCACAGGTGGTAGAAGGAACAAAGTTAAACTTGTGGTTGTCAACATTATGTTTGAGGATTATTGTATATGGGACAACTTAGATATATAAAATGAGGGGTGAGACTTTTGAACACATTTAAGTATGATGACAGGATCATAGACAAAGAAAATAAAACTATTCCAACAGGATAATACATTTGTGAAGTGAGCAGATGGTGAAGTTCAGAAAGAAAAAGTATAGATGAGATGATAATTTATAGTAGTTAACAGGATCAAATAAAATACTAAATTGCACTAAGCGATTAGGCCGAAGAATATGTGATAGAAGGGCAGGCTTCGCTTAAGAGTTGATAACAACTGTAAAACAGACAGAGGTACACAACCTAAATCTGCATTTTGATTGGCTACTAACTAGTTGATATTTAGCTAAGAGATTTGCAACTTCTACCCAGACGAGACTCGCTGGAGTAATGAACGAATAAATCAGTACGCCTTCTTCCACTGACTGCCTTTAAAGATCACAGAGATTGAATAAAGAAATAAACTCTTTGCCTATCTCATAGAATGCACCTGCACTGGGACGGATGCTTACTAAAGATAACTTTAGAATCAATCACTTTCCTGTGCAGAAAGCAGGATATATGTAAAATAGTTCTCCTTTATGCTGCCTCCACATTCCCGTTTATGTGTTTGTAGTATATATTTAAAGATTTTCGACACTGTCAATGTTGTGCAGCCTATGACAGTTTTCACTGTTTAGTAAATTACCTTTGAATTTGGAGGTTGGGGGGGGTCCACTACAGTAAATGCATGGGATCTCAAGGGCACAAATCTAATGCAACTAATCCTACAGGAAAAGGAGGGGGGGCATTATACTAATGTATTACATGTTTACCTCTGCTACGCACTGCAAAATGTAATGCCTTGTCAGGGGTAGTAGGCATTAGGTAAATTCAACATTAAGCAGCAGAGAGGATGAATAGATAGTCTGAGGAAACAGATTTGGAAAGAAGATGCTGCTCTTGGCTAATCTGGCGTTTATCCATTTAAAAGTATATCATTCTGTCAATGCTAAAAACCCACACGTCCCTTCACATTTTTTAAAACACCTGGTTTCATATCTGCATTAACTTCTTAATGCTCATTTGCATTAGCCCAAGCAACAGCAAAGGCGTTACACTGAATTGCCCTTATAGCCCATATCTCAGCAGCGTGGCATTGAGGTGTACCTTACTTTTGTCATGAAATTAGAGCTCTAGTTGTTAATTAGAACCCTTGGGTGAAGCTGCAGTAGCCCTCTGAAGAATCAACTAACACACTGGTACTGCTGATGGAAGTATATGTTGTAGTTAGCATGTCAGACTTTGTCCTCATGTGCCTGAAGAATACATTTATGAATTTATACAAAACATGTAATTTTAGTTTCCGCCTCACTAATAATCATAATTTCCATGACAAACTCACAGGTGAAAACAGTTTGCTCTCAAAGATGGTTAATCAAATCCCAGTAGAGTATCATCATTTTCCATGGAGTGAAAGTACCTTAGAACTCATCCCAATTCCTGGAATTAGTATGGCTCTACCAATGAATGAATGATAGTGTGATGTAAAATAGTTATCATCCTTTATATAAGCTTCTTGTTTTGAACATCAAGACCTGGTATTTAGTCAAATATGTTTCAAAAGGACAAACATGGTGGAGCCTTATCATTAAAACAAGCCCAACAGGTATGCTTCATGTAACCTTCCGCGTAAACAGTACCATGAAAAACACACCTTCTGCAAACATTTTCTGTTACTTACACTCTCCATTTTAGGACTCTGATTTACATTAGCAATATTATCCAAGAGGGCGGCACTCACAGACAGTTATTACATGCACATCGGGCCCTCTGACTCTACCCTGCTCAATAACTATCTGGCATTGCCATCCCCTTGGCTGATGTTTCTTATGTGTATGCAGAACAAGCCTGAGGTAAGAAAGAAACGGACACGGAGAAAACAACTTCAATATTATGTGCGATGGGTGAAACAGGATGAGAAGGACACAAAAGAATGAAAACAGTTACAGGGGAGGAAAAGCAGCAGATGGCTGGAATGAGATCATTTCAGCAACAAAAGATTCTAAATGTAAGAATTTCCCACAAAGACAGGCATTCACCCTAGTTTTGAAATCAATGTTCCCTCTAATTATTTTCCTCTGTGGGCGGCGAAATTTTTTTGTGTGCACCCTTTTCTTAGCTGTGGGCAGCACCAAGTATCAGGTGACCCACAATAAGAGTCATTATTTGTTTTTTGGAGCAGGATATCCATTGAAGATTTAAAAAAAGCTATGTGCAACATCCAATACATTCTCTGTAAATGTAGTAAAAATTAAGAAGCACCTGAATGGATTCGCCCTCATGATCAGTGTCATTCAGCATGTATCTCCTATTTTGCCTATTTTTCAGTGTTCAACTCTGGCATCTCCTCAATCTCAGTAAATGTTCCACACATTGGGCAGTGATCCTTAATTCCAGCTTGAAAATGTAGCAGATAATGTAGACCGCATTACTTTGTGCCTAGCTCACATGTTTGATAATGGGAGGAGCATAATCCAACTCAATTTCCTTCCTCTGGCCACGAGGCCTCAATTGACTTCTTTAAGGTAACCAGTGACCTTCAAAGGTACCCTAGGGACTCGGACTTCTTGCTCCCCTCTGCACCACAAATCAATGCAGTGGATAAGTTTATCAAAATGTAGTTCTCACCCCTCCAGAAAATCCTCCCACTACTCAATCTTGTACTAAGTGGAGCTCAAGAAAGCCCCAGCCTTGGCATTCCTTCATTACTATCAGGACAGCTGGAATTTCAAGATTCAGTTGCTTTTGTTACATAATATGGTTACAACACTCTAGCAACCTGATATCATTAACAGACTGTAAAGAAGGGATAGAATGTTATGTTTAGAATAACATCTGGGATTATCAGTTGTTGGCGTGTGTTTTGTAAAGAAGCTAAAAATAGTAGGCATGTCAGTTGTATACTTTTGACTTTTATATGCCTGTGCGCTCGGAACAATTTACTGAGCGGCATTAGGTGGTAAGCTGGGCAGGAGCACACAAGCTCAGGCTAGAGGGAACATGGGTTAAGAGTAAAGAGTCTGAAGTGGAACATATAGAGGTGGACTATCAGGGGCGGGTCCTTCATTAGAGTGGAGGCGCGTCACCCCACTGACAAAAATGCCCCCAGACACTGCCCAGAGATGAAAAATAAAATGGTATTAAAGTTATTTTACTACGATTTTATTTTTCATCACCAGTCCTGAACCGAGAGTCAGGATTGGGGGGGGGGGCAGCTCAGTGCCAGCAGCAGGACTTGTTGAAAGTGCACTTGTCTGTGGCCAGCGGTCTTGAAACAGCCAGCCAGACTTGCACACTTTAAACCTCTCAACCCAGCTATCTTACACATCTGGGTTGAGAGCAAGCACAGGCCTCCAGTGCCCTGGGAGCTCCAAGAGAGGCCACTCCCTCCAGTCCTTGAGCTTCTCTAATATTGATTAACAGCATGGGAGCAGCACCAGCATTGGGTAAGGAAGTTGGATGGGACCTGCGTTGGATCCTGGAGAGAAGAAGAAAACTGGAGCGAGGAGGATGTGTCGGTCAGCAATTTGCAAGCAATGTAAGTTTTTTTAAATTTTATTTAGATTATGTACCACCTCCTTACATGCAGCGCGCACGTGCATGCACCCACCCCTCACCCATTTTCTCACCCCACTACTCTCTGTAGTTGCCTTCTGCCCCTTTGGACTATAATGCAGACATGCATCAGAAGGCAAACAAAATGTGTACTTTAAACACTAGTCTTCAGAAAAATTCTGTGCATAGCTCATCAGGTGTGCATTACAGATGCGTATTATGTGGCTTACGTGTAAAGTGCTTTCTGCTGCCACCATGCTGCCATGAAGCACTGGGGAGACACAAAAGGGACAAGCAGAAGGTAAAACAAGAGAAAAGATGGAATAAGGGGGAGCTTTGTGAATTAAATGGGGTTCCCAGAACGTTAACATGAACTCAGAATTAAACCAGTTTTTCTGAACTAGGCAAATTTGTTTTGGTTTCCACTACAAATGTATTTACTGTGATGATGTTGTGACACGAGGTACAAGAGCAGGAATGCATTAAGGGTTCCCACTTTCCACACTCCCTTCTCCGTCATCAGTTTGCTTCCTAAAAAAAATACTTTCTGTTTGGGATAGATAGATGGTTGCCCACTAATGCGTACTTCTGTATTTATGCATCATTATTTAAATGCCCCACTGGCACCGGGAGACGCTCTAGGGAACCCTGGCAGCAAGTAGTTCGATGATCACAACTTTTTATAATGGAAGAAACTCCTCCCCGAGGAAAACTCCCCAAAACATTATTTGGTCAGAAGTTTCCTTCTAAGGATTTGAGTCTGGTGTACTGGTATTGTGAGCACTAATAGCACACGGAATGAGGCAACCCTGCACCACGGCTAGGTGGCCTCCAATGTATAGACAAATGTGTCACAATCAGCCTTGGAAAATGTGTTTCTCACAGGTAATGTCTGCCGGCGGATATCCTCTTGCATAACTGAAGAAACTCTGCTAAGCGTAATACACTTCTCGGAACTTGAACAAGCATCTCCATTGAAAAAACACTCCTTATTCAATAATTTAGTTGGCACAGCAAAGCCAAAGAACACTTGCCCCTATTGTGACTGGTTTCTTATTTCACCCTGAGGAGAAATAGGTGCTGTTACCTCTTTAAAGGTCCAGCTCTGAGAGTTCACAGCTCCTCTTTTGGATATGAACGAAAAAGGTTACGTGTCTCTGGTTTGTCATCGAAACTTGTATTAACACAAAATATTGCAAATAAAAATATGGAAAAAAACACGAAACAAATGAAATACTGTATAGACAAACCGGATTCAAAAACGGCCCGGGACAGTATGGCCTTCCGAGCACAAGAGCAAGACCAGAACTGGAGTTTGAGGACACCATTACCAGGATGAAGGAATCCGGTACAAGGAGTTACTGTCGTGCAGGAACACTGCACTACTGGTCTTTTAGTCCTGCGCCCGATTCGTATGGGAAAACCTGGTGAAATCAGTGCAGGGAAAATAGCATGGAATTCACAGGAAGACTGATTCTCGCAATTATCCGTTTTCACAGAAAAAAAAATCTGAATAGTCCAGTAATATCACACCCAGGAGTTTGGTGATTTCCGTGTGTGGTATTAACACATCAGAACTCCGGTTACTTATATAATGGGACCTTGGTTACTAAAGTGCCACAGCAGGCAGGGCCATGGAAAGATTAGATTGCCATGATCTATGTATCCATGAAGAAGGTAAAAAAAAAAAAATATGTTGTTTTTACCAAATGCTGTATCTTTAGTATTCAAAAGACCTTAACATTACTTATAAAAAATGTTAACATTGCGTAACGCATCACTGTATCATTCAACTATAAATTTACCAAGGTACCTACATTAATGTTTCATTATCCAATTAGAAAGGCATAGAAGTGGACAGCCAGCATGATTTGATCCAGAAATGAGACATTGATATTAGTTAAGAAATCCTACAAACTTCCTCACAGCTCTCTGCAGAGGTTTAAAGTTACATCTCTGACACAAAGATTACAGCAACGGGAATGAAATGTTTTTTTTAGCTCTGCCATAAGTCGAAACATTTTGATTTCACTTAATATATTTGATTTTACTTATATATATATTCACTAAAAAAACAAAAGTTACAGGGCTGTTATAGTTAGGTTCAGATTTTACACACACAAAACCATAGAAATTCATGAGATCTGGATATACTTATCTTACAAAACTATAATTCATGCCCTAAGGTAACTATAACTCGCACCCCCGCCATGCACAGTTTTGTCATCAATAACTATATTAGAAATGTTACAGTGATATTATCAATGATGTCATAGAAGGGGTAATTAGCAGTGCATGGTGAGGGCGCAAGTCATAGTTACCTCAGGGCACGAGTTAGTTTCTCGAGATAAGTATAACTATAACTGTTGAATTTCTATGGTTTTGGGTGTGCAAAAACAGAACCTAACTATAACATCCCTGTAACCTTAGTTTTTTAGTCAATTTCTAAGGTATTTTCAATTTCATTTCCTAATTATAACGTCCCTGTTTGTAGGATTTTTTAACGTTAAGTAATATTTAATTACCATATGTTAATCTAACCACTGCTGCGCATGGCTGCAGGGAAAGGGTTGGCCGCAGGGTCTGACCTGTGGCCAGGCCCTGGAGCCAACTACTCAATGGCAGCCAACCCGGGAAGGGGGCACGTAGCCCCCGCCCAATACCCCAGGGCTCAGCACATTTTGTGAGTTGGGAGAGGCATGTCCCCCTCGCTCAGCTGTTTTTGGCCCTGGGGTCCCCATCCTCCGGGGCCCAGTGCATTATCTTTAGGGCAGGTGGTATGTGGTTACCCTCCCCCAGACATTTATGACCCCAGAGACCCCATTTGCCATGGCTCAGCCATATTGTAAATGGGGAGGGGCATGCAGCCCCCACCCAGGGGCGATTTTGGCTCCAGTGACCCCATCTCCTGGGGCCCAGCCATATTATAACAAGCATTTGCAATGCAACGGGTCTCGCATTTCTCCGAGTTAGCACTATTAGCAGTTGTAAACTCCCAACCGGACTTTTCTTGCCACATTAAATGGAAAAAAAGAGCACGATCGCACTGCTACAGTTCACTCGTAGTGAAACCTATCGGCAAAAGTGCAATTATCTACGTAACCTGCAAAAGTGCAATTAACTATGTAACAGGGTCGATGTCATGGAAAGCGCTCGACTTCTGCCAAGCGAGATCGCGCTGCGAAAAAAGATAAAATGTAGTCCACAAACTGGACGGAAAACAGTGAGCCTCGCATGTTGTCAGTAATTAGTCGCTGCCCTCGAGGAGGGCTAACCACCGGAAAAGGCATGACTTATGCATGCCTTACACTAATGAAAGCAAGCAGATTTTAACAGGCAAGCCCACGAACCAATGAAAGACACTGATGTGACATGGACGGGGCTCCAAGCCCTTTTTTAACTACTAAAGTGTCTCGCAAGCGAAACGCATGTGCAAGCGCATGCGATGCAGGCTCGACCCTAAAAAGGGGAGGGCAGCACGCAGCCCTCTGTCCAAGCCAATTTGGCCCCGGAGACACCATCCTCCAGGGCCCTCCACCTTTTTTAAATGGCATACCACAAGGCTCGGCTAATTACTCAAGCGGAAGGGGGCCACATGGCACTCTCTGGGGCCCAGCCAATAAAGGGTGAGTGTCCTGGAGCCCTCATATTCTTGTTGGGGGCTGCAGGAGGAGACTGAAGACCCCACGGCCCCAGCTGGCTCCTTGCCTTCAGCATGAGTCAGCATTGCCTCCGCCAGCAGGAAGCTGCTAAAAATGCTACTCCCTACGAGGAGCAATCTTTGCATTTGTTTCCGTGCCCGCTTCAGTAAGGCAGGGAAAAAGATGAATAGTTCCCTCCCAGCTGGGTGCGGACTTAGTGATAACTCTCGCTTGCTGGGAGCTTTGAAATTGTTCCCACCAAGCAAGAGCAGACACAGGTTTCAATGCTAGAGTAGGCACAGAAACTACTATGTCCTGGGTGTAGGCACTCCAGGACATATCAGTATCCTGCCCTGGGGAGTGAGGTTCCCAGGGCCATTAATGGATCTATGTAATGCATGGCCTGGCCCTGGGGGATGGATAGATAGATAAATAGATATATAAATAGATAGATAGATAGATAGATAGATAGATAGATAGATAGATAGATAGATAGATAGATTACCTACTGGCACTCGCCAGTATGTAGATATAGTTAGGACATAGGGGGTAATTTTGACCTCGGCGGTCTTTTGTCAAGACCGCCGAGGGATCGCCGTGCTGAAGACCACCAGTGGTGGCGGTTTTCCACTCGGCGTATTATGACTGTTGGCAGCTCTCCGTCCTTTTTCGGACGGAGAGCCGCCAACAGCCATACTGGCGGTCGGCGGGGAAGTGGAGGTTGCTCCGCCTCCACCGCCACGTCAACAGAACACCGCCCCCCCGAATCACGTTGACGTGATTCGGAGTGGCAGTGTTCTGTTGACGGTGTGGTGTCGGCGGAGCAGCCCCCATGGATCCCGTCCCCTCCCGGAGGATCGATGGACCAGGTAAGTCGATCGTCCGTTAGGTGAGAGGGGTGGGGGGGTGTTGTGTGCGTGCATGGGGGTGTTCGTGTGTGTATGTAGAGGGGGTGTGTGAGTGCGTGTATGCTTGCGGGGGTGTTTTGTGTTTGAGAATGAGTGCGTGTATGTCTGTAGGTATGTCTGTATGGATGTGTGCGTGTATGTTTGAATGTGGGTATGTGTGTCTGACTGTGTGTGTGGATGTTGGCATGTATGTCGGTGTGTGTGCGTGTATGTGTGTTGGTGGTGCCTGCGTGTCGTGTGTGAATGAGTGATGTGATGTTGGGGGTCGGGGTGGGGAGGGGGGTCCTGCCACCTTTTGGGGGTGGCAGGGTTGGTGGGGGGTGTATGGGAGGGAGTCGGGTGGGGGAGACCCCTATCAGTGCCAGGGAAGGAATTCCCTGGCACTGATAGTGCTTACCGCCATGGATTTCATGGCGGTTCCAAACCGCATGAAATCCATGGCGGTCAGCCGGGTCCAAATACCGGCGGCGGTATAGTGATGACCGCCGGGCTGGAGACCCAGGTCTCCAGCCCGGCGGTCGTCTCCGCCCTGGCGGGCGGAACGGAGAAGCGGCGGATGACCATGGCGGTAACCGCCATGGTCATAATTTCAAAAAATAGACCGCCAGCCTGTTGGCAGTCTTAGCACCGCTTCACCGCCGTCCGCCAGGGTCGTAATGACCCCCATAGTTTCCAAAGAAAAAGAGTTTTTTGGTTTGCTAATAACTTTGGCGCCATTTGACGAATCTTTACGAAATTTTCAAAACTAGTTTGCCACTTACTTGAGCTGTTGTCTAGAATGTTTTGGAGTGATTTGTCAAGCGGGCTGAGAAAAAGGGGTGATTTCCCATAGGGATTTTAGACACCACTACAGCCCGAACTGCTGAACGGAATTGTACCAAATTTGGCAGAAAGCTAGATCTTGTTCCAGAAAGATATCTTTTTGTGGTTTGGTGTAAATCTGTTCAGTAGTTTTGGAGTTATTGAATAAAAAAGATTTATGTATATCTAGAGACGAAAATTGAAGGATCCATGCAGCAACAACAATGCCATCGTAGACTGGCCGCAACCTGAGAGATAAGTTGCGGCTGCCATTTTGTGTATCAGGACTTGGTTTTGCAGAGGTGAGGATTAAACCCCTCTGATGGAGACTGATAGGGGGTCTGTGAGAGACCTCTCCTTGGGCAAGAAATTGCTGAAAAACATATTTTTTGGGGCACACAAGGATCTGCGAAGCCACCACTCCACTCAGCGTGCCCCCGTGTGAATCCGTGACAGATCCGTGGATCCTAAGCCAAATGAAAGAAACAAGTATATCCACTCAAAGACCCACTCACACTCACTCACATACCTATTCATACCCACTCACAGACCCACAAAACCAATACCACACCCAGTCACAGACCCACACAGCCACTCACAGCCACTCACAGACCCAAAACAGCCACTCACACACCCACTCACAAAGCCACAAAGCCCATACCACACTCAGTCACAGACCCACACATCCTCTCACACACCCACTCACAGACCCACAAAACCACTCACTCACATATTCACACATCCACTCAATATACTCACACACCAACACAACCACACACACCCAGTCACACGCCCATACAGCCACTCACACACCCGCAGCATGGGGTTGGCTGCATGTGAGGGAGGTTCGCTGCCGGGCCTGGCCACAGGCACCGCTAATTATCCCATATATTACATCAGTTGTGACATCTTCTATGACATCATTGATAATATCACTGCAACATTTGCAATAAAATTATTGATTTGATTGCATGGCAGTAGCGCGAGTTATAGTTACCTTAGGGCATGAGTTATGTTTTTTTGAGATTACTATAACTGCTGAATTTCTATGGTTTAGTGTGTGAAAAATCTGAACGTAACTATAATGTCCCTGTAACCTTCGTTTTTTTAGTGTGTGTGTGTGTGTATATATATATATGGCTTTTGTCATTTTACAGCTCGGCAAGGATGACACTATGTCAATCCTATGCTTAAAGATTTTGCTGTACAAATGGCAAAAGACTTTGTCATTATCTAGCTCGGCGAGGATAGCACTGTGCTAATCCTATGCTTAAAGACTTTGCTAGATAAGCAGACATTTGAGGTGAGCAAATCTAGAGTGTCGCTGGTGTTGCAGGGTGCTCCTTACTAGAGCAGCTCTCCACCTAAAATTGGGAACTTCCCAGAGTTCTCCTTTGTTTTTTGCATAATTTATGCATCGCTCTATCCCTGAAAGGGTTTTGGTTTGACTTATACTGGGTGCTCCCTTGTGTCTGGACAAAGCTATACTCCTCTGAAGAGCTCTAATGAGAGCGAAACACGTGTCAGGGGTTGCTTTACTCATTCCAGGTTGGCTTGGATGGTATTTGACCAGTCCAAAGCTGTAATACTGTGCCTGGAGTGGTAAATGGCTTTTGTCATTTTACAGCTCGGCAAGGATGACACTATGTCAATCCTATGCTTAAAGATTTTGCTGTACAAATGGCAAAAGACTTTGTCATTATCTAGCTCGGCGAGGATAGCACTGTGCTAATCCTATGCTTAAAGACTTTGCTAGATAAGCAGACATTTGAGGTGAGCAAATCTAGAGTGTCGCTGGTGTTGCAGGGTGCTCCTTACTAGAGCAGCTCTCCACCTAAAATAGGGAACTTCCCAGAGTTCTCCTTTGTTTTTTGCATAATTTATGCATCGCTCTATCCCTGAAAGGGTTTTGGTTTGACTTATACTGGGTGCTCCCTTGTGTCTGGACAAAGCTATACTCCTCTGAAGAGCTCTAATGAGAGCGAAACACGTGTCAGGGGTTGCTTTACTCATTCCAGGTTGGCTTGGATGGTATTTGACCAGTCCAAAGCTGTAATACTGTGCCTGGAGTGGTAAATGGCTTTTGTCATTTTACAGCTCGGCAAGGATGACACTATGTCAATCCTATGCTTAAAGATTTTGCTGTACAAATGGCAAAAGACTTTGTCATTATCTAGCTCGGCGAGGATAGCACTGTGCTAATCCTATGCTTAAAGACTTTGCTAGATAAGCAGACATTTGAGGTGAGCAAATCTAGAGTGTCGCTGGTGTTGCAGGGTGCTCCTTACTAGAGCAGCTCTCCACCTAAAATTGGGAACTTCCCAGAGTTCTCCTTTGTTTTTTGCATAATTTATGCATCGCTCTATCCCTGAAAGGGTTTTGGTTTGACTTATACTGGGTGCTCCCTTGTGTCTGGACAAAGCTATACTCCTCTGAAGAGCTCTAATGAGAGCGAAACACGTGTCAGGGGTTGCTTTACTCATTCCAGGTTGGCTTGGATGGTATTTGACCAGTCCAAAGCTGTAATACTGTGCCTGGAGTGGTAAATGGCTTTTGTCATTTTACAGCTCGGCAAGGATGACACTATGTCAATCCTATGCTTAAAGATTTTGCTGTACAAATGGCAAAAGACTTTGTCATTATCTAGCTCGGCGAGGATAGCACTGTGCTAATCCTATGCTTAAAGACTTTGCTAGATAAGCAGACATTTGAGGTGAGCAAATCTAGAGTGTCGCTGGTGTTGCAGGGTGCTCCTTACTAGAGCAGCTCTCCACCTAAAATTGGGAACTTCCCAGAGTTCTCCTTTGTTTTTTGCATAATTTATGCATCGCTCTATCCCTGAAAGGGTTTTGGTTTGACTTATACTGGGTGCTCCCTTGTGTCTGGACAAAGCTATACTCCTCTGAAGAGCTCTAATGAGAGCGAAACACGTGTCAGGGGTTGCTTTACTCATTCCAGGTTGGCTTGGATGGTATTTGACCAGTCCAAAGCTGTAATACTGTGCCTGGAGTGGTAAATGGCTTTTGTCATTTTACAGCTCGGCAAGGATGACACTATGTCAATCCTATGCTTAAAGATTTTGCTGTACAAATGGCAAAAGACTTTGTCATTATCTAGCTCGGCGAGGATAGCACTGTGCTAATCCTATGCTTAAAGACTTTGCTAGATAAGCAGACATTTGAGGTGAGCAAATCTAGAGTGTCGCTGGTGTTGCAGGGTGCTCCTTACTAGAGCAGCTCTCCACCTAAAATTGGGAACTTCCCAGAGTTCTCCTTTGTTTTTTGCATAATTTATGCATCGCTCTATCCCTGAAAGGGTTTTGGTTTGACTTATACTGGGTGCTCCCTTGTGTCTGGACAAAGCTATACTCCTCTGAAGAGCTCTAATGAGAGCGAAACACGTGTCAGGGGTTGCTTTACTCATTCCAGGTTGGCTTGGATGGTATTTGACCAGTCCAAAGCTGTAATACTGTGCCTGGAGTGGTAAATGGCTTTTGTCATTTTACAGCTCGGCAAGGATGACACTATGTCAATCCTATGCTTAAAGATTTTGCTGTACAAATGGCAAAAGACTTTGTCATTATCTAGCTCGGCGAGGATAGCACTGTGCTAATCCTATGCTTAAAGACTTTGCTAGATAAGCAGACATTTGAGGTGAGCAAATCTAGAGTGTCGCTGGTGTTGCAGGGTGCTCCTTACTAGAGCAGCTCTCCACCTAAAATTGGGAACTTCCCAGAGTTCTCCTTTGTTTTTTGCATATATATATATATATATATTCATATATATATACAAGAAGATGAAGGATCACAAGAAAACAACAGCCAGCCAGGGCAAAAATCTGGATCCCAAAGGATGCAATGAGTCCCAAGAAAATGTAATATCCAAGAAAGAAGTGACTCAAACAGATGATCTCACCAAAGAACAAAAATATATTTCTACTACAATGTTTCAGCTTCTGCTATATATATATATATATATATATATATAAAATTATTTTTTTTACTATAAAAACAAAGGCTACATGGAAGCTATAGTTACCATCAGATACCTATAACATCCCTGTAACCTTTGATCTTACATTTAAACAGCCCTGGGGAGGTGGTGGTCGCCAGGGGTCCGCAACTGACCCCCTATCTTATTTTATTTCAGCCCCAGGGAGGTGGCATTCCATGGGGCTATGGAGGGGGGGAGATGTGAAACAATTGCCTGGGGAGGTGGCGGCCCAGGGCTGCGAGGGGGGTCTACAGCACTACCCCCTACTACATTTAAGAGATTTTGCCCTGGGGATGTCGTGGTCCCTGGGGTTGTGGGGGCCAAGCGCCCCCTCTACTCTCTGATTTAAGCCCCAGGGTGGTGGTGGTCCCCGGGGCATAAATGAGTGCAAGATGGGGGCTCCCGTGCAGCCCCCTCCTTTATTTTTGAAATGCCCTGGGACTTGGCCCACCTGGGGGCTTTACTAAAACAAACACGGGAGACAATGCTTGTTTTTTTTATTTATCGTGAATTTGCAGCAAAACTTTGGTTGCCTTGGTGGGCACCCTCTGGGACCCCAGCACCAGAGCTAGGGGGTCAGGGTGTCCCTACTCTGGCCGCTTTTCATTTTTTGCTATCTTTTTTTATGGGAGCCGAGTCCCAAGATGGCTGCCAATATTTCCTTGTTGAAGTGTTGGCAGCCAAGGAGATCTCAGCACAAGGTCGGGAAGATTTGCGAAGCCGTCGCACCTCTAGAAATGTATACTTCTTTTTCTTCTAATATCTCAAAAACTACTAAACAGATTTACACCAAATAACAAAATGCGTAATCTGCGTACTGAAAGCTACCTTTCTTAAAAATCTGGTGTAATTCCATCCAGTGGTTTGGGCTGTAGTCGTGTTCAAATCTCCTATGGGAAATGCAATTTTTTTCCCTCCCCCTTTATCGCGGCCCCCACTTGATGGATCACCGTGAAACTTCCCATGCACAACAAGACTCTTTGGCACAGTTTTTCTGGAAAAGTTTGTGAAGATTCAACAAACAATGCCAAAGACATACGCAAGTCAAATACTGTTTTTTCAATAGAAACATGGTCCTAATATATATGTATGTATATACACTTGCCTATAGGCCTTTTAGCTAACCCCCTTGATCCATTATTCTATTGTTGTGTCATTCATATTTTCTTCCACCCACTACAACAAACAGTATGGGTAAATGGTTTAGCCAACTTTATTCACTGGGTAACTTCACTGACAGCTTCGCCAATATGCTTTCACAGGTAGCAATCCACACGCAAAGTGTTTCCCTTCAGTGCCAGAGATAACTGTTTGAGAGGAACCCATTTTTTTGCTCTTATCCAAAATATTTATATTGCATGAGCCCACGAGCTCCCCAGAAAAAGATTTTAAAAAACTAAGGCTGACAAAGCCAAAAACCCATCAGCCAATGCCAGACTTTAATTGTTAAGCCATTTAACTCTTTCAGCACAGTGCATCGTAGTCTGAGTTGGTTCATCAATGAGCCACAACTACATCTGCAGGCTATAGCAGGAAGGAATGGTTTCTTACCTGTAACTCCAGTTCTCTCGTAGGGGTATTTCCATGATAGTCATAAGCACTGAATAGTTCCGCGCGCCTGCGGGGACCCCGGAGCACTGTTGTGTAGTATATTCTTAAGTGCAATCATCAGCTCCTTGACAAAAAAGGTCTGTGAAAAACACTTAAGAATAACAATGTGCAGCCTATGTGAACAGCTACACAGGCCAAATTGTTAGAAGAAAAAACAGTTGTAGTGTAAATTTCACGTTTAAACCTCTATTTATTCTATAAATACATAAATAAATACATTCTCATATTTTATTTACACCTCTCATGAGAATAAAACAATGTAGGGCAGTGTAGCCCATAGGCTGCCATTATACAGAATGAAAATAGAGCTGTGCCTTTAAGAAAGTAAAGTCTTCCTGTTTCCCATCATGCACAGCAAAAGGCAGTTGCCTCAGTTCTTTTTTGGAGGCTATTAACCTGACATGAAGAAAAAACAAAACATTTGTTGGAGTACCAACCTCCATAATATTCATGTTCTATGTCAACTCCACCGGGGAGGAGGGAGGGTTGCTTATGACTATCATGGAAATACCCCTACGAGAGAACTGGAGTTACAGGTAAGAAACCATTCCTTCTCTCGTAGGGGATTTCCATGTATAGTCATAAGCACTGAATAGAGTAGCAAGCCCATCCCCATAACCGCGGTGGAGTAGATATAAGAATACTGAGAAAAACATGAATCATGCAAACAAATTCTTGAGCAAAGCCTGCCCAACCTGAGCATCTGCCCTAGCGTCTGTATCAAGGCAGTAATGCTTAGTAAAGGTATGGACCGACCTCCAAGTGGCAGCCTTGCATATTTCTGCCAAAGGGACATTTCTCATCAAGGCTACAGTAGCTGCTTTCCCTCTGGTAGAGTGGGCTTTTGGCCTACCACCAAGGGATTTGTTTGCTAACTGATAACATAACATTATACATGAAACAATCCACCTGGATAAAGATTGTTTAGATGTGCCCAAACCTGTTCTGATTGGGCCATAGTTAATAAAAAGCTGTTGTGATTTTCGTAAGCTTTTTGTCCTGTCCAAGTAAAATTTCAAGACTCTCTTTACATCCAGAGAGTGCAGAGTTCTCTCAGCAGGAGTAGCTGGATTCTGAAAGAAAGTCGGTAATGAAATTGTTTGGTTCACATGGAAGTCGGAGACTACCTTAGGTAAAAATTTTGGATGAGTTCTCATTACCACTTTTGCAGAATGAAAAACCGTGTAGGGTTCCTGAGCGCAAAGGGCCTGGATTTCGCTGACCCTACGCGCTGAAGTGATTGCCACCAGAAAAGCAGCTTTCCATGTGAGATGTTGCAGCGATGCCTTATGTATTGGCTCGAATGGCGGCAGCATCAGACGTGATAAGACAACGTTCAGTTCCCATGGAGGAGAAGGCTTTCTAATGGGGGGAAAAACCTTCTTTAAACCTTCTAGGAAATCCTTAATAATCGGAATCCGAAAAAAGGAAGTTTGTGAAGGACTCTTTCTGTATGCTGTGACAGCCGCCAAGTGAACTTTTATTGACGACAGTTGTAAGCCCGATTTTGCCAAACTTAACAAGTATGGCAGGATAGATTGTTCTCCACAGGAAACCGGGTCAATGTTGTTGTGTAAACACCAAATGCAGAATCTCTTCCACTTGCTTGCATAGGCTGATCGTGTGGAAGGGCGCTTTGCTTCCTTCAGAATTTCCATACAGTCCTGAGGTAGGTTCAAGTGTCCATATTGCACTAGCTCAGGAGCCATGCTGCCAAACTCAACGATGAGGGGTTGGGATGAGATATCTGCCCTCTGAACTTCGTGAGAAGGTCCGGACGATATGGTAGCCTGATGTGTGGTTTGAGTGACCGGTGAAGAAGGTCTGGGAACCACCACTGGCGTGGCCACTCCGGAGCAATTAGGATCATTTTGGTCTGAACATTGGACAGCTTCTGGAGGACCGCCGGAATCAGGGGAAGCGGTGGAAAGGCGTAAAGAAATGCTCCTGACCAGCTTATCCACAGGGCATTCCCCAGTGTCCCTGGATGGTAATATCTGGAGGCGAAGTTTTGGCATTTTTTGTTTTCTGGGGTTGCGAATAGGTCTGTAGAGGGGGTACCCCAGAGTGCGAAAATGGAATGAACGACGTCGTCGTGTAGTACCCATTCGTGGTTCTCGTCCATTACCCGACTGAGGGCATCCGCTTGAACATTCTGGATGCCGGGCAGGTGAGTTGCCACTAGTGACAGGTTCCTGGCTAGAAGCCAATGCCAGATTGTCTGAGCCTCTCTGGATAAAATTCTGGACCTGGTGCCTCCTTGTTTGTTCACGTAGTACATAGTGGCCACGTTGTCTGTCTGGAGAAGGAGAGTTTCCGTTCTCAGAGAGGGAAGGAAGGCTTTGAGCGCAAGGTGGACTGCGCGAAGTTCCAGCCGGTTGATGTGATAGAGACTCTCTCTCTGTGACCACTCGCCTTGGACTCGAAGATGTTCCATGTGCGCCCCCCATCCGATCAGTGACGCATCTGTTACGATGGTTTGAGATGGGGGCCGTTGTTGGAACGGAATCCCCACCAAGAGATTGCTGGGTAAACACCACCACTTGAGGGATTGTAGGGTGTGAGGAGAAAGAAGGACTTTGTTCTCCCAATCGTCCCTCAGTTGACACCACTGATCCTCCAGGTTTTCCTGCAATGGTCTCATATGGAGGCGAGCATTGGGAACCAGATGGATACAAGACGCCATCGAGCCCAGTAGAGAAGCTATTATTCTTGCAGTGGCTTGAGGTCTTTCCTGCAGTTGTTTGCACTTCTGGAGAATCGATAACCGTCGTTCCTCCGAAGGAAACACCTTTCCTAGCCTGGTATCTACAATGGCCCCTAAGTAATGCAACCTCTGAACAGGTGTTGCTGTAGATTTCAGGAGATTGACTTGAAGACCAAGTTTTTGCAGCAGTTGTAGAGTCCATTCGAAATGTTGCTGTGTCTCGAGACAACTGGAGGCCTTTATGAGCCAATCGTCTAGATAGGGGTAGACGAATATTCGCTGTTTCCTCAAGTGGGCGGCTACTACCGCCATGCATTTGGAAAAAGTTCTTGGCGCTGATTTTAGGCCGAAAGGTAGAACTGCAAATTGGTAATGGCGTTTTCCGACGGTGAACCTTAGGAATTTTCGATGTTTCTTGGTTACTGGGATATGAAAGTAAGCGTCGCAAAGATCTATCGCACATAGCCAGTCGCCCTGACGTAGATGTGGATAAATTTGGTGTAAGGCTAACATCCTGAATTTTTCTTTGCGAATCCATTTGTTTGCTGTCCTCAGATCTAAGATGGGACGAAACTCTTGTTTGTCTTTTTTCGGTACAAGGAAATATCTCGAATAAATCCCCTTCCCTTGTTGGCTGATGGGAACGGGTTCTATGGCTCTTTTTTGCAATAGGATATTGACCTCTAACTGTAGAGCTTCGAGATGGCGGTTGGCTGTTTTGGGTGGAACAGATGGTGGAGAACTGGTGAATCTGAGAGCGTAACCATGTCTCACAATATTCAATACCCAGGCGTCTGTTGTGATGCGTAGCCACTCGTCCAGATGATTTGAGATACTTCCCCCTACCGGAGTGGATAACGGAGGAGGGGGAAGCAAAGATTCAGGGCTTAGACGTGGGAGCCTGTCGAGTTGCCTGAGTTTGAGGTGTTGAACGACCCCTTGTCGACCTTCGCTGAGTAGAGAAACCCCTTTGATACTGCTGTTGTTGCTGCTGCTGGGGGCGCGAAGACATCCAGTGTGGCGACTGATACCGGTGGGTGAAAAGTCGTCGTTGATATGGCCGGAAAACCTTTCTTTGTTCTTTCGGTCTTTCCATCCCTACCGCTTTCAAGGTATCTAGTTCAGCTTTCATTCTAGCCATCTCGTCATCGGCATGAGAACCGAACAAGGTGGAGCCCGAGAAAGGCAGGTTTTGTATTCTCTGCTGCGCTTCAGGTTTGAGTGATGTAAGTCTCAACCATGCATGCCTTCTGAGCGCTATCCCGTGTGCATAATTGTGTGCGGATAGCACCGAAGAGTCAGCTGCAGCACTTATAATTTGGTTAGACACCATGGCTCCCTCACCCACGACCTCCAGGAAATCTTCCCTTTTATCCTTAGGAAGATGTTCCGCAAACTGCATTAAAGAGTCCCAGAGGGCACGATCGTACCGCCCTAATAACGCAGTAGCGCTGGCTGCCTTCATCGTGACGGCTGCAGTAGAGCATACTTTTCGTCCTGCAGCATCTATCTTTCTGCTCTCTTTATCTGGAGGTGAAGAAGAAGATGGTGAGGTTGAATGCAGTTTCTTTGCCGCTACTATGACCACCGAATCAGGAACTGGGTCCGACCTCAAGAATAGAGGATCTTGTTCTGGTGGACGATATTTTTTAATAAGTCTGGAAGGAGCAGACTTTGTTGCGGCCGGTGCAAGGAAAATATCCATTGCTGGTTCAAGGAGACCTGGAACCAGTGGAAGCAAAGGTCTGGAAGATGTCCTGTGATGCAAGGTCTCGAAGATCACTGACGTCGATGGGGCAGGTACCGCCAGCGGGATGTTCAGCTTGGTTGCCCCTCGTACTAAGACCTCCTGGAACGTATTCACATCATCTATGGGGGACACTCTCGGGGACGGTGAGTCCGATAGGGTTGGAGAGTAGTCCCGTGTAGACGAAGAAGAACGCCTGTGATGTGAATGCTGAGATCTCTGTGGGTCATGACGGTGCCGAGAGGAAGAAGAGCGTCTAGAGGAATGTCCCGAACGTCTTACAGACCGCGTTGGAGTCCTCAAAACAGACTCTGAAGGCGGAGCCGGAAGAGGCGCCGTAGGTGTTACCGGCGTCTGTGGCAATGGTGATTGTCGAGGAGAGAGTTGTGGAGACGCTGGAAGGAGGATGAGTGAAGCCGAGGATTCTGAGGTTGTATAAACCCTCCTAGGTCTTTTTGATTGTCTCGACGTCGACACACTCCTCGACGTCGAAGTACGGTGACGGCGAGTGCCCTTCGCCGTCGATTCTTCTCGCCGTTGAGAATCTCTCGACGACGACCCTCGACGTCGCCGTGATGACGGTGAACGTCTACGACGTCGAGCACCCCTCGACGTTGATCGATCTCGCCGTTTCGACGGCGAACCGGATTCAGATCTCCTCGACGTGGAACGTCCTCGCCGTGTCGACGGTGACCCAGATCTCGACGGCGAAAGTCCACGCCGTCTCGACGGCGAAATCGTCGTCGACGGCGAGCGATGTCTCTTTCTCGCCGGCGAACCACTCCTCGACGGCGAGCATATTGGCGCCGTTCCTTGCCTCGACGTCGACGCCCTCGACGTCGTCGGAGACCTGTGCCGTTTTTGAGCCGGTCTGGTCGGAGTTATAGAGGAACCAGTGTGAGCCCTGGTAGAAGACTGACCTTCTCCTCGCTCTGTGGTAGAATGACCACTTTTCCTCCTGTCCTCTTTCGCCTGGAGTCGGATCTTCTCCCTGTCACGAAGGGTCCTTCTGGAGAAGGTTTTGCAGATGTCACACGACTCCGGTTTGTGGCTGGATGGAAGGCAAATTATGCAGACCCGATGTGGATCTGTTTTGGCCTTTTTTCTGCCACAAGAAGGACATTTGTCAAACAGTGAAGGCATTTCTGAAGTAGAAAAACCTCAAAATTCTGTCAGAATCTAACAGAAAAAAGCAGAAAATTATCACTCAATGTTAAAAACGTCGAGTGAAAATGAAATTCAAAAGATTTTAAATGAATTTCTGTCACAAAAGGATTTTGTGAGGTAGAGCTCAATGCTTCAGGGTCCTGTCAGAAAGGAGCCGGAAAAAAGAACTGAGGCAACTGCCTTTTGCTGTGCATGATGGGAAACAGGAAGACGTTACTTTCTTAAAGGCACAGCTCTATTTTCATTCTGTATAATGGCAGCCTATGGGCTACACTGCCCTACATTGTTTTATTCTCATGAGAGGTGTAAATAAAATATGAGAATGTATTTATTTATGTATTTATAGAATAAATAGAGGTTTAAACGTGAAATTTACACTACAACTGTTTTTTCTTCTAACAATTTGGCCTGTGTAGCTGTTCACATAGGCTGCACATTGTTATTCTTAAGTGTTTTTCACAGACCTTTTTTGTCAAGGAGCTGATGATTGCACTTAAGAATATACTACACAACAGTGCTCCGGGGTCCCCGCAGGCGCGCGGAACTATTCAGTGCTTATGACTATACATGGAAATCCCCTACGAGAGAAGTATGTGTGTCCTGACCATTCATCAAAGCAGGAAGTGAATATTGCAAAATTCAGCAACAGTTATCCTTTTTGGGAGCATTTCTATATGGTTTGCCAATGAGCATATGGTCTTCTAAGCAAGAATCAAACCAAAGAAGTCATATTCACAACATCCCCCTTGATAGTCACCAGGGGGCATATTTATACTCTGTTTGTACCGAATTAGTGTCATTTTTTTTAACTCTAATTCAGTGCAAAACTAACTCCATATTTATACTTTGGTGCTAGACCCCTCTAGCGCCAAATTTATGGTGTTAAAGTCATTTTTTGAAAGTGGAGACCTACCTTGCCTTAATGAGATGCAAGGTAGGTGTTCCCGTGCAAAAAATGACTCTATGGCCTTTACGCCATATTTAGGGGCATATTTATACTCTGCAGCATATTTATACTCTGTTTGCACTGAATTAGCATCAATTTTTGGACTCTAATTCGGTGCAAATCTAACTCCATATTTATACTTTGGTGCTAGACCCATCTAGCACCAAGGCCCTGATTTATACTTTTTTTGCGCTGCATGAACGTAATTTTTTGATGCAAAAGTGGCACAAACGTACAATATATTGGCCCTTATTTATACTTTTTGCTGCAAAACTGCACTAACTCAGTTTTGCACCAAAAAGTTTAGCACCTGCTTTCACCATTTCTGTGCACCAGCCGGGCACCATATTTATGGAATGGTGCAAGCCGGTGCAAAGGGTAGGCTAGAGTAAAAAAAATGACTTTAGTCGGGTGGGGCTGGCAGTATAGAAGAGGATCTACCACCAAAAAATGACTTTAGGCAGTTTAGAGTAAAAAAATGACTCTAACCAGATTAGCGTCATTTTATGGTGCTAAACCTACCAAGCCACATGACTCCTGCCTTAGAAAAGGCAGGAGTCATGCCCACCACCCCAATGGCCGGCACAGAGGACAGGGGTCCCCTGGGCATGGCCAGTGCACCCTGTGCCATGTATGGGGGCGCCAGAAACATACATGATTAAAGCCAACAGCATTGTCACTTTGCCAAAACAGCAGATCAGCTGAAGGCATGTGAATGGCCAAGGGATCTGGCTGTATCGTTAAGCAAAGGATCCATTACTTTTTCCAAATGTACCACCTCTGACTTCATCCATTTCCACAAGGAACCACAGTGGTAATGGCGAATAGATTAACTTTAATGATCTTAAATGCACTGTGCTGATATCAAAAACATAAGGACCAATCAACACAACATTCATAAGGAAAGCATGCAAAACACACCTTATGTGTGCTTACATTTGGTGCATGTTGACAAAACCTGCACTTATACAGCGCTCATGTGAAATTGAGTCTTGGATGTGCATGGAAATACCTCCTGGTAGGTCTCTGACCTGAATCGTCAGAAGTCGACTGCTACTTATCTGGAGATATATCGGAATCCGTCTGCTGCTTAAGACAGAGTTGCTCAGATGAAAACCGTGAGTACCAATAAAGTATTGAGGTTCCCATGAAGCAGCACTGGGAGAATTCACAATATGATCAGTGGCAGCCATATGAATACATCTGATATTATTCCGATTACTCTGGGTCACTGTGAGGATCAGCTGGATCAATAACACTCCCTAGGATTAATGCAGCAATTCTTTTCACAGCTTCCATCCGTTGTGACCCCGCCCTGGTTAGAACAAGATGTTTCTAAAACAAAAAAGACAACCTGGGTATTTCCTTGGCAGTGATACAGTGCACACACAGTTGTCCCCTGACAATAGCCGGACGGAAAGGAGTAAATGTTTACAATTAATGCTCCAAGTGCACTTAAGGCCTATTTGAGGCAGTCAAGGGCCGAGCAGCTCTCGACTGGATGGAAATAACGAAGAGCAAGACAAGAACAGCCTCAAAATCAGGATTAAGAGGAGGGCAAGAGTGACTGGAGCCTTCAAGGCTCTCTCAAGAGGTTGGATCAGGGGACTTTCTGAAGAAATGTCTTTGGGTTCTTGTCCTAGGAAACAGTTACTATGTAACCTGAAGCTTTGTGGTGATCTTTAGTGGTTTGTTTTTTAAGATCAAACAAGGAAGTATGCATATGAAATGCTGTGAGCTACCTTTAAAGAATCTATGCAGACGCACTCTGCTGCCTTATACTAGAAGTATTTAAACTCAGAATACCAGGACTTATTTTCGGATGGAGTCCATATCCAATGAATATATATCAACTAAAGGGACCGCCAGAAAATATGAGTCTACCACACGACTTTCCACTAGACATATTATGGCTTCCCTATAGCACAATATTTATTTCTGACTGCTTCAAAATCACAGAGCTAGCTCCCATCTTAATTTATTAAGAGGGGGAACTCCGTTTGTAATGCAGGCAGTGCTGATGCTCAAATAGGGACAAGTGATTTAGGGATCAGGAAGACTCTATGTAAAACTCCCATCATCCCGCACTGAAACAGGAAGCCCAGCCTCATACCAGGAAATCTTGGATACTAAACAAGGACGCAAATAAGCCCTGTGTTTCCGTAAATATCCCCTTGCAGGTGGCTCACAAAAATTACAAAAACGTGAAGGCTACATGACCACATGGGCAATGGCTTGTGCTCATGCAACGAATAATGTCCTAAACTTTAGTATAGACAGTTTTTTTTCAAGCGTATTACACAACACTGGGAGGACTGCTCCAGTCGCCACAGTGTGGGTTAAGCGCGCATGCGCACACACACCCAGCAGTGCAAGCTTCTTTCACAGATAAAACAATGCACACTTCCTCGCAAGCAAAGAACTTGTCGAGCAGCAGTGCAAGTTTTTCCGCATAAACAGAGCTGATCCAACACACGCTTAAGGAGGGCACACTTCTTCACACACATAAAAAACTACAGATCCAACAGCAGTGCAAGTTTTTAAAAGTTACAACACAGGCTGCAGCAGTGCACACTTATACATACAGTAAAGTGTCCAGCACCAGTGCAAGCCTTTCCTGCATTAATGCAACAGTTACTGATCCGGTTGCTGCAGTGGACATTTCTTCACACACATAGTAAGTGCAGCAGTTGTCATAGCTTGCCTCAGTTTATTTTAGGGTGTGACTGAGATTGTGTGTTGGTATGGTAATGTAAAAATATGTTTCGGTGGTGTGTTTGTGTCTTCTAGTGAGTGTGATATTGAAACGGCATATGTTTGTTTTGTGGTTTGATAGTGGTTGTAAGCAAGTATATATTTTTACATGTTTGTAATATACAGATATATGCCAGCCATGAGGTCAGTCAAATGCTCCTGGAAATTTCAAGAACAAAGTAGCAATGGAACAAGGGAACGATTTTCAGTCATAGGCCCTTGAATATGAAACTCATTACCAGGGGATACGTAACAAAAGTCAGCCTTTCTAGGGTTCAGCGAGGCACTAAAAGCCTTTTATTCCGAACTATGAATCTGAGCTCTTGTGAATTCCATAGTGTGTAATGTCCTGTTGGACACATTTTAGTGTTTCCACCAGCCACTCTGATCAGGGCTGGCTTCCACACTCACCCCACACCCATCCATCATTGGCATCAGCAGTCAGGTGACCCTGCTAATAAAAGAGGCCGGGCGCAGGTGCCTGGAGGCGAGTTGATATAACCACAACTGTGTCTGTGTTATCATTCTAAATAGCATGAGGGCCCAAGGCCCTTAACATCACAATGGCGACGAATGGGTCTGACCCCACGTTTGTGTTGCCTACCACTTTGCTGTTCTCATGGGGGGGGAGAGTAGCCTCAATGTAAGGCACCCCTGCACCCACTGGCCCCAGCAAAGTGTCTGCTAGCCTGCTGGGTGTGAGATGAACCCTTGAGTAGCAGTGGACATAACGCATGGAAGAGAAAAGGGGGGGTAAAGTATTGCAGTCAGTGCCGCGTTTAGAACCCCCCCCTAGCTGACCGCTCTGTGACAGAGGAACCCCTCCCGCACCGGCAACACCCACATCGGGCGAGGAGACTGCACCTGAGGTGGCCCCTACCTGCCACGCTGCTTGTCTGCTGCCCCATCTCAAGCTGCGTGATCCTTGAAAGAAGAGGGAGGAAAAGTGCCCTCCCGCGAGGCGGACCATGCCATCACCAAGGCGACAGAAGAAGCAGCCAGCGACCTCGTCGAATGTGAGTGGACTCCCACCCCTAGAAACACTCTGACAATGGCCTGCGAGGGCTGGCATGGCACGCAGCGATAGAAAGGCTGTTGCAGCCGCTGCAGACAATCAGACTACCCTGCATACCTGAGAGTTGTGTGAGGACCTGGCCAGGACTGTCTCTAAGGAGAGATGAGCTGCTCCAGTGTAGCATTTCTCCCCACTGGCATTTTCATCCCCGAGCAACCAGAGGCCATAGAGAAGACGATGTGGACAGTAAGAAGTGCTACCGCAGCACCATCTATTGGCCATTTGTGTCTAATGCACCTACTTCAAAAATAAACTGAGCTTAGAAGGCCTGCAGCGCCAAGAAGGCTGCCCTGCCCACAGTTGAAGTGGCAACAGCACCCAGAGGCATCAACTGCCATGGAAAAGACTGTTTACAGTGCAGGAGCCCCTTAAGAAGCCTAAAGCAGCCCCAACGAAAGCTGCCAAGTCTCCAGAGAAAGCAAACACCAAGATGCCAAGGACAGCGCTAACAAGTAGGACCACTGTGTGCTGTGTGTGCACCCCCTAGTGGCTGCCCACTGCAAAGGCAGTTGAGAAAATGGTGCCGCCAGCCCCATTTGGGGCAGGAGGGGAATGCAGCCCCTAGCGATAAATGGTCACCACCATAAGCCTGGAGAACAGTCCCGCCAAGCGCCAGTAGAGGACACCTAGGAAGAAGCACTACCGTAGGCCCAGAGAATGGGCATGACCAGAGCCAGCAAAAATGGCGCCCAGGAAGAAGGACAGAGACACAATGTCAGAGGTGAGCAGAGGTCAGCACCGGTGAACCTGACACTATGGGTAGGAGCCCAAGAGAAAGACAGAGCCCTCTGAGTGCGAGATGCAAAGCCAGTGAGAAGAGGCCACGGCAGCCGCCAAAGCGCAGCACCACATGGCCACTGTTGGCCCATTAATAAGCAGGTCAGGGGGAGTGACTGACCCTGACATGCAAACCGGAAGGGAGGCAGGAGCAAGTGCTGCAATGGCGCAGTCTCGAGGGGTAAGCACTGCGCCCTCGAGTGAAGACAGGAAGAAGGGAACGGTGACCTACCAGTCAGGGAGCAGACCATCATGAAGATCCCAAAAGGGACCGGACCTGAGAAGCGTCTGTGATGAAAAGGAATCAAGTCCTACTGACAGGACTAAGCCTTTGAGAGGCCGCAACAGAAGAAAATGCACCATCTGAGGTGCAGCACATGATTAGCGAGTGAAGACAGGAAGAAGGGAACGGTGACCTACCTGTCAGGGAGCGGACCATCATGAAGATCCCAAAAGGGACCGGACCTGAGAAGGGTCTGCGATGAAAAGGAATCAAGTCCTACTGACAGGAATAAGCCTTTGAGAGGCCGCAACAGAGGAAAGTGCACCATCTGAGGTGCAGCACATGATTAGTGAGCGATCCATGTAATGCAACATGCGACCCGCGGCGCAACACCACATCAAGAAGGGAAAGAGAGAGGGGAGAGGAACGTGGCACGATGCCACAACATGAAGGATCTAAGAAGAAAGGGTTTGGCAGACCTGTCACACAGAAGATCCAGAACACCACAAGTGCGCAAGAGAAAAAGGGAGAACAGTGATAGGGCTGAGAACTCGTGCCAGCATACGAGAGGGCATCCATCAACACAAGACAGTCACCCGGATGCACAGACATCACTGGGGACAGCTCCGCGGGTAGACCAACTGTAAGCTGCCAGCATGCGCAAACCACATCCAGGCCCCACGCTTCTGAGTGCGACCATCTTGCCACCTGTCACCGGCTGCTTGACATCGATAGCATCCCTGTTGCGAACTGCACACGCCAAGCAAGAACCACACGTGGCCACTGAGTCCCTCAAATTATCCCTTCTCCAGGAAAGACACCGCCACCTGTTGATCTAAGCAAGTAGACGGTAAGATCGTCAACATTACCAGATGCATCAACCAAACCACCGAAGGAGCACTGCACCATCAGAGTAGAGACGATGGCAGTGAAAAGACCAAAGGTTTACAAGACATCCCTGGCACTGTGAGAGGCTGACCACCCATAAACCTACTGTAAGCCCCTGTGAACCTGAGGCCTGCCAAAGAGAGCATACTCAACCATTTGGACCATCCACCCTTGAGGTTGCACGAGGCTTGGACGTGGCCCTGTTGGGAATTCTGCAGCAAACCTCTCAGTGCGGCCTATGAATGGCCCACACAGCCCACAAGGTCTCTTGAAAATCCAGGGGCAAGGGCCTCAAGGGAATTCTGGTGAGAGGAGTATCCCACCAAGAGAAATGTGTCTGAGACAGTTCCACAACAGGCACCGGGAAGCACTGAGTTCACAGTTGGTGACTTGTCACCAAAAGGCTATTGCACAAAGGCCAATGCACCTGAGTCCTGATGGCCAAAGCACACAGACCCTGTGACAACCACCCTTGCGGCTCCCATAGTGACTTGGATGTGGTCCTGTTGGCTGTTACCCAGGGACGCCTTAGCTCAGCCTGCGATAGGCCTGGCACAGTCCTCACGGTCCTGTGGCAGGCTGGCAAAAGGCCTCAAGGAGACTCCTGTGCAATGGAGTTCTGGTACGAGAGGGAAGCTTGAAGCTGCTCTACCAGCAGACGTTAGGATGCACCAAGGCTTTCAAGGATGACGCCTTTTCATCCAAGTCATCCTCAGTCTTGGAGGTTCGCTATTCCTGGAGCCTGAATGCCTTCCAAGAGATCCTTGAAGTGGACTCCCCATTGCTCCTGATCCATTCGCATCAAACTTTGTAAATAGACTCCAAAACCGTAAGCCCAGGTGGGACAGGAACAACAGTGTTTGAGTGCATTGTAACCTCATGGACAGGTCATTGAGGTATTTGGACTTCATCAACACTGCCATTCCGTGTCCAGAGCAGTCTGGTTAAACTACAGAGGCGTGCCATGATGCCGAGTGCCCCAGCTATACCTGTCCATGCAGCATGTCCAGCAGACCACCTGAAGAGACTCAGTGGTGTTTATACTAGTGTTTATGTTTCTCTCCCACAGCTTGAACTCCATTTCAGTAAAGTTTGGGAGGGATGTAGTGTCCTGCTGGACACATTCTAGATTTTCTACCACCCACTTTGCTGAGGGCTGGTTTCCACACTCACCCCACACCCATCCATCTATCACAGGCGTCACCAGTCAGGTGAGCCTACTAATAAAACAGGCCAGGCGCACGTGCCCGGAAACCAGTTGGTATAACCACAACTATGTGTCTGTGTCATCATTCTAAGTAGCATGAGGACCCAGGGCCCCCAACATTACATCGTGACGTCCACTGTAATTAATTTTACTGGCTGATGCTTTTGTAGTTTTCCTTGAGCCAAGAGATATTTGCATTTATAGCGGTCGCATCCAAGATCGACAATGTATGTGTTGGTGTGGTGGTATGCCTGTGACTGCCAGTGTTGTTGGTATGGTGTGAAGGCGACTCTGGTTTTGATATGGTTCTTATCACTGCAGTATACCCTTCTCTTTGGGCGCACGTCGTCTTTCCCTTCAGAACAGAGCTGGGATGCAGTCCCACACCCTGTCCTCTCGTGTCCCTTCAATACACCAATCAAGTAGAAGACGAGACTGTAAGAAATGATAATAATAGCACACAAACGCCAAAATGAGCTGAACGGTACCGGACACCACGGTGTTAGAGGAGTTCAAAGGGGAAGTTTGACTTCACAGCAGAAATCTTCGTGGGGCACACAGCTGTGTACAGAAAACAGCCTTTTGCTCTGGCCCATGAGAGTGGCATTCAATAGAAGAATGTGTGCAAGGTGTGGAGCCTCCGTGTGCCTAGCCTGGCAAGAGCCAGAAATCCCTTCAGAAAGCACCCATTCATTACCTGCATGCCAGCCAGGCTGGGCACATGATCCCGCGGTGCAAGTGCCACTCCTCTGCCAAGTCTGAGGTCTGCTACAAACAAGCCAAAATAGCATCACTGGGGAGTGCGGACATCTTTGTTGCCTGCATTGGCTTGTGCCTGCGTAAAACAAACTTGAAGGGAATTATGAGCTATCCTCGGCTGGAAATGCAGATGATCTGATGAAGGTGGGGCGAAGGTGAGAGACTGAAATAGACCGCATCACTTCTCCCTCCATACGTGCACCACGTACCTACATGATAAATTTACAGCACGATTGTCCCTATTTTCTGTCAATGTTCATGCGATGGCATGCATAATCCATACTACAATCCCTCACGTGCTCTCTGTTAACAATCCCGTCCTTCCAGTGTGCTATGTGACGTTACTGTTCCTTTGTACAACATTTCTGTTTAAAAGATTATGTTCACTCAATTCGCAAATGTATGGAAGATTTCCTCTTCATAGGGTTACGTTTCGATCTCAAAGTTGCTTCCCCGTGAAATCTGAACAACAGAGGAGTGTTCACCAGTTAGTTATAGGCCCAAATAAACAGTAGCTGGAATTCTATCTAGATCTTATATGCCTAGGGTGTTTTTATTTTTTCTTGCCAGTGTAGCTGGTGGGATAAAAAAAAACGACAGTGACAATATACACCGAAAACTATTACCTGCCAAAAATACACTGACCTAAAGTCACTATGCAGTGTTTACAAATAATTATGTTTTCCAGAAAAAACGCGATAACAATTCAACATGCAAATCAGCAAATAGTGATTTGCGAGGCCTAGAGCCTAAATGGTGAAGGAAGGTGATCAGAGCCAAATGGTAAACGCGTCAGAAAAAAAATATGGCGATTGGAGAGGCGAGGGCAGGTGCCAAATGTGCACTGGAAAAACGTGGTCAAAGTGGAAAAAAATAGAAGAAAAGATAAAGGTAGGTCTGTGCGTGGGGAGGAGTGGGGGACCCTCTTTGCTACAAATGGTCTTTGTCCAGCGCTGTATAAGGACTAAAGGCACTTAAACCACGAAACAGTCACCCGCCTCCCCCAACATCAGATTGGAAGGATCTCATTGTTGAAAATTGAAAATTGTTATGATTTATATCTTCGTATTCACTCAAACCTTAAATATATCTAGCATAACTCCGCTCCCAAATGCACGCAGCAGTCAGCCATCAAGCGCACACTGCTAGAGATCTGACAGCTTCGCAGAGGGAGAGGGAGAGGGCGTGAGTGAGTGTGTGTGCGCGCCCGTGTATTATGTTGGGGCCAATATTTTAAATAATAATATATTAATAAGGTACTATAAGATAGGTCTCTACAGACCATCCTGAAAGGAAAAGTACAACACACGCAACGGCTAAACAAGGGTCCTCTTCCACTCACTTCACTGAAGTACCCAGTCTGTGGGGCATAGGTAGTCAGTCACATGCCATGGTCGCTGTGGCCTCTGCCTACCACACACTGATGATCTGCATTCTCGTGTGTAGTGAAACACAGACCTTAGCAGGAGAACTGCCCTTCTCTTACCTGAACTGATATTTTCTATGTCCTGTCCTGCACGGATGTGTAGAGTGAGGACAGAGAAGGGAGGGGGGGGGGGGGAGTTAATGTTGAGGAGGTCCGTAGGTCATATGGAGAGATCCTTTCTCTCACCTCGCAGGAACAGGAAGCAGTAAACAAGCATTGGCAAAGTGAATAGGTCTCGCCTATATAAGAGCTATTGGCTTTGGCAATGTGTTTCGCCAAGTTGTACACCAGTGTGGCTGCTGTTCAGCACGGCTAAAAGTTAGTGTCTGGAATGTCAGAGTGGAGTGGGGAAGTAGAGTGTCGTAGAGTGGATTTGTTGGAGTGTCATAGAGTGGAATAGGGAGAGTAAAGTGTCGTAGAGTGGCGTAGAGTTCAGTGGTTCAGCGACAAAGAGTGGAGTGGGGTGGAATAGGGCGGAGTGGGTTGGATTGGATTAAGGTAGTGGGGTGGATTGGATTGAGATACGGTGGGGTGGATTGAGTGGAGTGGGATGGGATGGGCTGCAGTGAGGTTGAATTGAATTGGATTGGGATGGATTGAAATGCGTTGAGATGGGTTGGATTAGGGTGGATTTGAGTGGGGTGGATTGGATTGGAGGGTGGTTTGGATTGGAGTGATAGGGCTGGTAAAGGGTGGATTAGACTAGGGTGGATTGGATTGGAGCAGGGTGGATAAGATTGGACTGGAGAGGGGTGGATTAGAGTGGGTGGATTGGATCAACTGGATTGGACTGGAGCGAGGTGGACTGGAGCAGGGTGGACTGTCCTGAAGTGAGTTTGATTACACTGGATTGGAGTAGGGTGGATTGGGGTATATTGGAGTGGGGTGGACTAGATGAACTGGACTGGAGTGGGTGAGGTGGACTGAAATGGGATGGGGTGGGGTGGATTGGACTGAGATAGAGTGGGGTGGACTGGAGTAGAGGGTGGTTGATTGGAGTGAGTTCGGTGGATTGGAGTGGGGTGGATTGGAATAGAGTGGGGTGGATTGGAATGGGGTGGGGTGGATTGGGTTGTTATGGACTGCAGTGGGGTGGATTGGCTTGGATTGGATCTAATATAATATAAAGGAACAACGATTCCTAGAGTATACAATGCAAAAAAAAGGTGGCAGGACATGAAGAATGTCCACACTAAGGCATTGATTACTATAGTGCCAGACTAAAATCGTTATAATTGTATATTTGTGAAAAGAGGAGCATGGGCACTTGCAGCTACTGAGCTCACCACTGGATTGATGCCACATGTGAAATGCCTGAGAGCTGAAATTCTTCATGACCTCCCTTGTGGTTGATTCCCCACAGTAATGAACTTATGTTTGACTCAATAAATGTATATATAATTGTCCATTTGGATATCAGACAAAGACATCATTGTATTTCTATGCTTAACCTTTCTTTGCATTGTATTCTCAAGGGACCGTTGTTCCATTGTAATATGTTGTAGACTCGTAGCCCTTGAGCACCCATTGGTTTCCCTTGTTTTTTTTTAATAAATATGGATCTAAGATAAAGCATAAACCTGCGTGTTAACTGATTAAACAGCAACACTGGATAAAACAAAAAACACAAGTCACACAAACTAGAAACAAGCATTGGCAAAGCCAATAGGTTATGGCTGTAAAAGGCTGAAACTATTGACTGCGCCTGGTGACTGCATGTGAAGGCACATACCAAGATGCATGTTCACTCGTGCCTTGCAATCTTTTAATGGGTTTTCAAGAAAACTCAATCAAAAATGGCTGCCAATGCACTCGCTTGTGATGTGACGGATATGCATGTATGCATTTTGACATGTATCTGCATATCCGTCGTGAAGAACAAACATTTTTAATTTATCATTCTAACATGGTGGTTACCAATGATAAAATATTAAATTACAATTTCTAAAAAAAATGGCAGTCACTACTCTGTAGTTATAGTTAGAACAAGGTTTTGTCAGGAAATCGATTTTTTGGTTTGCTAATAGATTTGCCACTGTTTGATGAATCTTTACAAAAGGAAGGGAATGACCTGGTAGCACTTTGCACCTATCACGCCCACATGAATCAAGTATTGCAGTTCTGCAGGGCCTACTATTAGAATTGACTAGATAAGATGTTCACCTAGTGAGAATAACCAGTGGGAACACCCTGGTTATTCCCATAGGTTGACTTAATTTACTAATAGTATGATACCTAAAATAATTATTAAGTTGTGGTGTAAAATCACCTAAATGACCTAAAGACATGATAAGAAGTATTAATAACTTCTCTGTGTGTTAACACTGAGATCTTCTGTTCATGGATTGATCGTCCCTGGGGACTTGGTGTCTCCATAGATGGCCTATGAAAAGCCAAAGTGATGTGAGAGGTTATGAATATCACTAGGATTACAAGTAAGACCTGGTGAGGTCCACCGAATGACACAGGAAGTGCTTTTCGAAGGTCTGAATGCATGTAAGTGCACTGTGCACTTTTACCAAAATGACACCCATTTTGTCTGTAGCACATCCATAAAGTTTTCTGAAATGGCTATGCTTGCATTACATTTTAAAAGGTTTAACACCCGTGCTAGTGCATTTACCATTACTAGGATCAGACTGGCAGATGTATGTTGCCAATTCGCAGTTATTCTATGGCAACAATAAATACTTTTTTCATGACGTCTTTAAGGCTTGTTTGAAGCCATTTTATTTCTAATTCAGTCTAATAAAATGTATTTTCGTGTATATGTTAGAATTGGGTGGCAGCAGAAGATTATTGTCCGAATATCGTCAGCTGAAAAATATTTTGTCATAAATAAATAATCAATTGGCCGACAACTATGGCGAATACAATCTGAATGAGCTCCGCCACGCGCCTCATTATTATCCTCACTTATCCTGCTACTCATCTCGCCATGAACCCTGAAATATCAGTGCAGTGGTGGAAATGCAGGAGCTGGTCTGGACTGAGACGTGAGTTTCCACCTCGGCCTGCTGAGGACTATTGGAGACGCTCTAGGGCCTGGTGTGGGTGCAGAGTGAGGGTTGCATGCAAGCTGACTCGGTGTCCTAGAGGGATCAAGGTGGTAGGCAACAGGTTTCTCCTACATCGACCTGTGGCAATTGGCTCTGGTGGTGAGTGCACTCTGCCCCCCACCACCCCTGCCCCAAGGCCCTTTTGTCGGACCTCCTGCGGCCGGCCACTGGGAATGTTGGCAGCAAAGCTGGTGGCTCGCTTGTGCAGAGTACAGGCACCATCTTGGCGGTACCTGTTACCACGGCAGGGGGAAGATACTTGGAACAATCACAACGGCATCCTGATACTAACAAAGGAGCCTTACGTGGAGAAATCCCTCCAACTACTTTCTTGAGGTTCTGGTGGGGCCCTTAGGGGTAGAAGAGGGCAGGTCCGCAACACGACCAAGGTGCATAGTGGGCCTGAAGACAACTACAGATCCTGGCCCTGGGAACCCCTCAGCTCGCCACCTGCTGGATCCTCAGCCCCACAACTGCAGGTGCAGAGGTTTCGCTTGGGTGGTGGAGCTCTGCCGGGATCGACCTACAAGGGGAGCCCACAGGCTATGCTCAACATTGCACTGCTCACTGTGTGCCCCCAGCTCAACGACCGGGGTTTTTCATGCATGTGAAACTATGAAAGATCTAATACTGGAGAATATTATTTTTAGCCATGACATATCTAGGTAAAGATAGTCAGTATGAATACCTACACAAAAAATCCATAAAATTACAAGATTATGCTAAAAGATCCCAAAAATACATTTGTCCCAGTTTAAATTATTTTCCATGTTAAGTAGAAGTTAATCAATGGAGAAAATTGAAAATGGATATGCTAGTTTTTCCGGTTCGGCCTACCACTGGAATTAATTAGGATCTTATAACTCAAAGAGGTGAGCACTACTTTCCTATAATTGGGAGTTCTTTATGCAGCATGATGGTCCACTAGTGGAGTAAGAAATTGAAAGCACAAGCCTTAAGAGTGATGAACACTATGAGGTAAGGCACAAACCATAAAGAGGCACCTAAAAGAGAAACTACCTGCACTTACTAAAGAAAATACAAAAAACTAGGATGTGCAAGTCTGCATAATTTTTTTCTCACAAAATTCCTCCGAATTCAATTAAAAATGTGCAAAATTACACTTTTGTAGTAAAATGTGGTTTGCTGTTATGTGAACACTTTCCATCACATGACCCGCCGTTGACTGTTTGGACCTTCATTTAAAACAGGATCAGAAAGCAGTGCCTGAAGCACTGGTCAAGCCTCATTGGATTATTGAAAATTGTCCTGCGGGAGAGGACTTCAATGCCCAGCATTCCTCAGGGCCTAAGGAGGCAGCCCTGCTACGTTGCCCAGCGGCAGCTCATTGGCGCTATATACTGTGTGTCCTTCTCCCACAGCACGGGTTTTAGTTGTCCTGCAGGGGAGGACTTTCACGCACAGCACTCCTCAGGGCCCCAGGAGGTGGTCCTACATTCTTGCCCAACTGCAGCTCGTTGGCACTATATACCCATGCCTTTCTCCCACAGCGACTGGAGGAGGCTGGGCTGGGCCCACTCTCTGACAATGTGATTCTAGGGTGAGTGTTTTCATTTTGTGCTCGAGATTACTTTAACTTTGTGGCCGTTATTCTGCAGTCATTAGCCCTTGTGGTTCTGATCTAAACTACAATGGGCAAATGGAAAGCACAAGGGGGTTTACCGAAGACACTCGCTCTACCGAAGACCACCAGCATCGATAACATGCTACAGAGGGCCATGACGATTATTTCAACCAAAATTGTGCAAACAGAAAGGAGACTGTCACTTGATGGCCAAGATGGGGCTAGATTGCCTAGTCCTACCACAGTTGATTTCACGGCGGACAGCACAGCCCTATATAATGAGCTGGGTAGCTTTGATAACGTAAACCCACTGTCCAACCCAGCGGGGGCTAGAAATATAGCCATTCCTTGGCCACTTCGTGCTATTAAGCAGGACAGACAACATTCTGTGCCTCCGTCCCCTCTTGGCCCTGCTAGCCCACAGACTGAACTCAGCGCAGGGGACTCACGAATGTTTAGCCCTCAGGGACCAATATATAAGCCGCCTTGGGTGGCTGACCTTCTGGAGACTTACCTGGGGACTTACCTGGGGAAAGTTAAAGACCATCTACATAAAGAGCTCTCCCCATTGATAGTACAGTTGGAAGTCATTGAAAAGGCCCTTGACTCAACACTTACTCAACCAAAACAACCTGCCTGCCCAGTACCCGACACAGAAGTTGGAGCTCGCGGGTTGACAACAGATTGTCAAAGTAATTTGAATAAGGCATCACTGGTTCGCAATAGAATCTATTAGGCAATGCATCTAGCTTCACTGCAACAAGCCACACCTCATACAATAATAGCAAGGGGATTGCAGCTAGGGGTATCTCGCATGTGACTAAGGCTCCTGAAACACATTTGGCTCCAACCCCTCAACTCCCTGGAGCAGTGGGAACGGGTTCATCTAAGTCTAATGCCCCTGCACTCACAAAGAGGCAACTAGTGATTGACCTTCCACCTGCCTCTTGTCTGTATGTTCTTGTTTTAGTTGGTGTTCTGGAGTTGCTTAAAAATCAGAGGGAGAGTCAGGTTGAGCTGACTAACAAATGCTTGAACCGGCTGGCCCATCAAAGGCAATTTCCTTATCATATGGTAAGGGAGATTTTGCTTACACGAAGAGTGAGTTGGCTGGGGTGAAGGACAAAGGTCCATTGTGGTGATTATATTATCATTATAGATCCCCCCCAGGTTGTACAGAGGTTACTTTTTGGCCCTTTCCTGCAACCTATGAGAGAATCTAGGATTGGCCTATTTCTTCTGGGGCATTTCTACAAATCGTTTTGCCCTTGGGAAACAGATACCTTTGTTCAGAAATCCCCTGCCCGCACCAGTGCATTAAGGGATCCTATTGATTATGCAATGGGTTATGCTGGTTTTAAGATGCCAGTCTCAAATCGTTTTTATGCCCTGGAGGGGGTTGAGTGACTAGACCCAAAAGGAAATGGCCCACCTAGAACGCGTTTCTTACTAGGGAAAAATATGGGAGATATTGAAAGTGACCGGGTGTATAAAAATGAAAAAGAGGAAGGTAAGAGGCCCACCTTGGTGAAGCAAAGCAGATGCAAGATTGAAAATGTCACAATTCCAATTAGGTCTACATCCTGTGACAAAAGCTAAGCCCCAGAAGTTCTAGATAGTGGGGAGATTGTCCCCATAGACCGCCAGGATTCCCAGCGGATGGATAGATACTGTCACTATAAACTTCTTGGGAGGGGGCACAGATTTTTGCCCACAGCCGAATCTCTTGGCTCAGTTAGCTCCCAAGAAAGATTGCAGCACCAGCGACCATTTGGTACTGCCTAACGCTGTGGGTTCTTGTTTAAAACCTCCAAGTAGTTTGTCAGAAATGTTGTCTTGGAATGTTGCAGGGTTAAAGCTTAATATACCCTGAAAGGGCTGAATTTATTCAACACTATATTATCCGCCTTTTCTAGGAAACGTAGGCCCTCAGACCTTTGTATCGGGCTTGTTATGTTAATTTTAATAAAGAGGCTATTTCCAATGACAGAGGTACACCATCTAATGGGTTGACAACCTGGGTCAACACTGGATTAGCCAGTAAGGTTAAAGAAGTTTTGATACCCTACCCCGATATCTTACGTGTTTCTATAACTACCATGGCTAGAACTGTGTATCTATATAATAATGTATATGTAAGGCCAGGGGGTTTATCACATGTCACCCACTACTGAACTGTTAATTTGTCATATGATACCTGCTCCCGGGGATGTACTGAAGGTTGTGACTGACTGTCAGTTTGAACCCTTGGATAATGATGGTGTGATATATGCCCATGAAGAAGATAGTGTATAGGGCATTCTTAGGCTGTCAATAGTTCCAATTAAGAAATGGTCTCCCCTGGCTTTACAAAGCAGCGCACTCCCTATGAAATTAGGTCTTTGAGCAGTAAATGGCAGAACAAGGTCTGATTGTAAGGGGAAACATACATATAATCGCCTGCCTTGCACCTGCCTTATTGATTATATCCAAGTGGATCTCAGGGTTTGGCTATCTTTAAACTGTTTTTCTGTTATGTCTCACGTAGATAGCAACCGCAATGCCCTAATTCTGGAGGCTGACCTCTTTGCCCTGGGCTTGAAGACTCATCCTGGAGTCCCACTGCATCCTAGGGTAAGTGTGTCCAGTAACTAGCACAGAATAAAGTGGGCTAGTATGAAGGACTTGGAGGAACAGATGGGTAAAAGTCACTCTCTAGTGGCTGGTTGTCTAGGGGATCTTTTCAATTTTGGGTGTGATTATGGCCACAAGGTGGCTTTGTATTTTATCGGCTTAATCCACAATAAATTGTTTGATGATCTTAAGGATTACTTTTTTGGAATTTAAAAAAAAACACAGTATACATCTGTCTGAGTCTTGGTATAACAGAGCGTGCAAGATTGTTAGATCCACCCTTTTCTCTGCAATTAAAGGCCAGGATAAAGGGGAAATTAAAGTCCAGAGGGATCTGTATAAAAAAACTATTAGAAAGGCTAAAAAGACTGGGAATTTAAACAATGGGATGATATGTTGACTTCAGTAAATAATAGGGACCAACGTGGCTTTTGGAATCTGGTCTCACTGGGTGGTAGGGGAGGTGTTTGCCCTTCAACGTGCCTGATGAAGGGTGATACCCTGAAACCGGTCCTAGGCTGCTTGAATCCTGTCCAGGGAAGACCTGGCTTGGCAGTTCGGGCTGGACTATTCCCATAGGGAGCAGGGACAAGACTGATTTGCATATGGCTGGGTCTGAACTGGGATGACATAGCAAGCAGAATAACAATGGTTTAAACCCAGATCTGTGACTGAGGGTGAGTGTCTGAAAAGTTTCAACACTCCATCCATCATTTTATTTTGTGATATTGCCTTGTGTGCCCTAAGTGGCTAGCATATGCCCAGACGTGGGTCCCTTGCTTGCTGAGCCACTGGATTCAAGCTAGCCTGGCTGATGAAGGGTGGTACCCTGAAACCGGTCCTAGGATGCTTAAATCTTGTCCAGGGAGGACCTGGCTTGGCAGTTCAGGCTGGACTGCTCCCATAGGGAGCAGGGTCGAGACTGATTTGCATATGGCTGAGTCTGAACTGTGGTGACGTAGCAAGCAAAATTATAATGGATTAAACCCAGATCTATGACTGGGGGTGAGTGTTTGAAAAGTTTCAACACTCCGTCCATTAGTTAATTTTGTGATTTTGCCCTTCAATGTGAAACATTTCTGCAGCAGACTGGGCAGCCCATTTCTCCTCCCTATATTCTCTGAAAGAGGATGTCACTACACCCCAGCTAATGCTGATGGCTGATAATTTCATGCTAGAAGAGGGTAGCCACTCCAATTGCATGAAACCTAATCCAATCCCCTTAGAGGAGGTAAATTCAGATATCGCTAAGACAGCAGTTAATGAAGCCCCAGGTTTGGATAAAATTCCCAGGGACCTCTTCAGGAGTGATTTGGATGTATGGAGACCATACTTTTTGCTAATCTTCAATAATATCCTGGAAGCAGCACTGATACCCCCCATATGGGCAGGGGCCCAACTTATCCCTGTGCACAAAAAGCGATCTTTAGCTGACCTCTGTAATTACAGACCTATCAGTCTGATTGATTGCTCTCAAAAATTATTTTGCAACATACTCCTTGACTGGCTTCATGCCTAGACGGATGAGTACTAAATATTAATACCACATGTTAAGCTGGATTTAGGGAGAGCATTAGTACAATGAACCAAGTTTTTAGTTTCTAACAAATTTTCTGGAAAGCAGTGGTCCTGGGTAGTGGAAGCCTTTATATCATATTCATCAATTTACGTTCTGCGTTTGATATGGTTCCCCGTTTGAAACTGTGGCAGGTCATGGCTGATATGCAATTTCCTGCTGATCTTCTGGCTAATCTTATCAGAATACATTCTGGTAACTTGGCGCAAGTTTGATGTGGACTTTCTGGGGAATCGACTGACTCATTTCCTGCGGATCGTGGGGTCAGGTAAGGGTGTGTCCTTGTCTCTACTCTTTTTACATTGTATGCTAATGATTTTATCTCTTATTTGGACGATTTTGATGGAGAAGTACCTAGGATGACAAACATCAAGCTTCAGCCTTGATGTTTGCGGATTACACACTCTTCATATACAAATCCCCTTTGGGCTTAATGAAAATCCTATGTCACTAGAGAAAACAAAATTCATGATCCTAAATTCTGGTCACTTTACACGACCTAACCCTAAGCTCATTGGTGTTCCCCTAGAGCAGGTCAAGGTTTTGATTACCTAGGGATGACCCTCACGAGGATTTGAATTGGAGCTTTCATACAGAGAAACGGAGACTCAAAGTGGGGTGTTATTAAGAGCTCAGCAAAGTTTGTCTTCTCGCCCAATTTCACCTGCAATCCAAATCGATAAAGTGCAAGCTTTGGGGGCTGTCATGTATGAGTCTGAACTCCGGGGACACAAAAATGTGCCCAAAATACAAGTTGCAGAAAACAGTATACAATGCCAGCTAATACATCTTCCCAGCATTACACTGCTAATTCCACCTAGAATTGATCTAGGTTTAAAGCCTATCACTGAGGGGGTGGGGCTCATGTTCACACTTTACTGGAGATGTATCTGGGCCACCCCCAAGTTATCTTCCTACCGAGCCGATCTACGACAAGTGTTAGCTTTGCTGGAATCAAGAAGTATCCCCTGGTTTAGTTATGGGAAAGAAACTCTAACCAAGACAGGGTGCAGAGAACTGTGGGAGGAGCCAGAGGTTGCTTGAACAATCAGTAAAACCCTGGTTAAAACAAAGATATCTCCAGTTTAAATTTGAACAAATGCTGACAGGTTCTTCTCATGGTACTCTGACTGATTGTATTTTTTAAACTAAGGTAGCTTATAATTTTGAACAATTCCTGATGAAATACAGCCCCCATTGGCTCTGAAACTGTATCTGCAGTTTAGACATGGAACATTGCCAATTGCCTCTTTCACCGATAATGGGTCCCGTAATATGGGCACGAATGGGTGTACCTGTCCTTCCTGTGGATCAGAATGAAAAACGGTAGAACATGTTGTTTTTTTGTGCAGCTTATCTTTTGAGGAGGAAAAAGTGGATTATTCCAGTCTATCGGCTTAGGAATTTGAGAACATAAAAAAGCCCTCCATATTCCAAGGTTTGATGCTAGCCAAAGTCTAGTTTTTGCTGTATGCCGTTTTTAGTAACTATGTGGAGGATAAGGGAAACAGCATGTTCACCGCCAGCCATTTGAGATCTCCAGCCTTTTTAACGTCTTGGTAAAAGTATTTATTTTTAGTTTGTATGGGGGGGTTATACTGTGTCTGTATGTGGGATGAGTTGTACTATGAATATTTTATATGTATATTCTCTTTTATCCTTTTTGGAGATAGGTAATAAAGATCTAGATTTAAGTGTCAGATTGCCACGGGGTATCTAAAATGCTTGTAATTGATTGTGAAGCCCATTGTTTCTTGGAGGGTTTCTATATTGGTTTTATCGTTTTTAATTACTGATCCTGTTTTATTGAATATACATGACTCGATTGTATTAATTATGCATTCAAATTTTTATAAATGTCTGTGTCTATGTTATTGTTTTTTATAAATAGAATGAATATTGTAATGGTTTTATTTTATACTTTTATAGTCTTTTAACTGAAATAAATTATTTGTAATTTGAGTTGAGTTATGTTGTGTCTCTTTTTGTTACCCAAATGTGTTAAAAAGAATGCCACAGAAGATATTGGCAGGAGACTGGTTTGAGCAGAAAATGTTTCTTGGCAAAATATTTTTTGCTCGAACCAGTATCCGGCTTGTAACTCACAAAACTGAATATTGTAAAATTCTGCAAAATCTTGTGAATTTTACTGACGTAACTAAAAATTAAAAATGTGCCCAGCCTAAAACAACCTGAGTGATGACACAGTCACTGCTTTTATCAATCTATTCTCAGCCAGAATCAAACTCATGGAGACGCAACACACACGTCCTAGAATCCGTGCAATGTAGCATGAACTCAGTAGTAATCCAAATCACAGAGGACAAGGGGACTAGAACTAAGAAATCCCAATATTTGCTCAGAAAAGTCAAGTTAAAATAGATGTCCTTTAGCCAGCTGAAAAGTACAGCTTACAGCAGAGTGTGGCCAGCTACCGAGGACTTTGAAAACCCAAAGTATTACTCCGCCACCACATTAAATACTTATTATTTTTAACGGTTTATTACCAAACTTATGAACGTGTTTATTTAAAGAATATTGAACACTTAATGAACCTGGCTGCCTTTGTGCAATTAATTTCTTATTTTTGTATTTCTATTTTCCTGTATTTCCATCCTATGCTTACAGCTTTAAAGGTACCAGCCACTCTTTTGAAACAAGCAAATAAATACCAATACACTAAAGCCCACCATAGTTCCACATACTGATCCTATCAACACCTTCAATAACACTCCCATTGCTAAGCCCCTCAACATTTCACTCTTCCAAAGCCTGGAGTGTATTTTCTTCAATCATACACCCCTAAGGACCAACTACTTTTAAAATATCAAATGATGACCTTTGACCTGCGACATCATACTGTAACTGGGCATCGCGTGCGCAGTCGCTCTTTAAGAAGAACATTAGTTTCAGAAAATGATACTTGTTTCACGTGCTTATGTGTAATATCACAATGAGGATAAATTAACCGGTCGTGATAACAGGTGGGGCAGGTGTTGATTGTAACACTTTGTGCCCCCTCCTACTTCCAAGCTCTGTAACGGGGTTTCACCTCAAAGGCTAGAAAGCACATTAGCACCACACCTTTTCAAGATAAGCTCGTGTGTACGCAACCATACGTGTGGGAGGAGAGGAAAATGCCCAGGTGAATGGTGCTATCATAAAAGGCCATTTACCTCTCTGAATACCACAAGCTCTTGCACCTCTCCAAATACCACACGCCCTCAAGGCATGCTGGCACATGAGGAAACACAATACCGACCGCCGGGGTGTATTTCAGTTTACTTGCTGAGATACGGCACAGAGTGTGTGAAAACAGCAACCCGGCTCAACATCGAATTGAGCCTTGCAAACTGGCGCCGCTCATGTAATAATCAAAAACTATTTTCTCTCCCACAGGCAGCCTTTCATCAGTCGAAAACAGAATCAACCAAAAACAGTTTATGCAATTTATAGTGAAATGTTTTTTCAGTTTATTACATTTTATGTTATATTGCATCTGATGATCAGTTGGGGTGAACTTCTGGGGGTCCTTGTGTAGCGCCACTGCCCAAAACAACCGAGATGTGATCTCCAAATTATACATTAAACTATTAGAACTAACACTACTGGCAATTGTTATAAAAGCCCAGGTAATGTGTCCACCTGTGTGCCTACCACCAATGGTAGGGATTGTGCCAGTCCATGCAGATCTGCTTCTTTCTGTCTTTGCCAGGGCCTGTGAGCAGTCAGTTGTGGCCCATGTGTTATCTCTTTGCAGCTTCTCATTCATGGTATAAATAATGTACAAGGATGCGAGTATGGCTTACATGAGCATGGTGGTGTCGGGCGAGAAGGTGCACCAGTTTCTAGTCTGCCTCCGATATCCTTGGGGGTTTTCTCTCTCCAGCTCAGTCTTTACGCCCACACTGCAATTATTTCCTTGTAGGTGTTGCACCTTTTTAGCAATACATTACTTATGTTACTACTGCTGCTTCTGTTGAAAGCAACTTCCCCGCTTTTACTGCCCATTAAGTTAAGATAATTCTTGTTGAATATGAAACATTTTATGTCATGAACCCGTGGTTCCAAAATCACACCTCTGCTGGCATATGCTTTATTCCCTTTTGTGTGGACGAAAGTCCCCACGTTGTTGAATCAAAACCATAATTTTAACTATTTTCGTTAATTTCTGTGTAATGCTTTGTTTCAACACAGTGGTCTTGGATCTTTGAAAGTGCTGTCAGGCTAGCTCTATGTTCTTGTTGCTGCCAAGAGTAGTGCTAGACTCAGCTAGTCAAGCGTGGCACTCAGCTTTTTTACAAAACGCTTGTAGTTGTGGGTGGTGTGCCACCTGACTACGGACTGTTATTTCCATCATCTCACCAAAAGTGAACACGTATGGAGCTCAGGAAACAGTACTTGTTATTACTCTAGGCTTCAGAAGAAAACTCTAGGGACTAGTTGAGACTGTGATTTCAAAGAACAGAACTCTGTTACCTTACCTTCCTAAAATGGACCAAGCCTCAAACTAAAGCAGAAAACCTTAGCTTGCAGTGACTAACACCTCTTTTACCAGCAAGGCACCAAATCTAAGGTATGCTTGTGACCTTGTTTATAACATCTTCTTTTTCTGGTAAGCCCCAGACCTTAAAGGACAGGTCCCATATCTAACTGCTGCTGGTGTAGAGGTTGCTCCCACTTCCAAGGACATTTGGTGTTTCGTCTGTTGATTAGTCCTATCCATCCTGCTTTGGGTTCTATCAGAAACAAGTTTCAACAGCCCTCTAATCCTAAATTACATCTGCTCAAGGATGTGGTGTTCCATTACTCATACATCTGTGATCTCTTCAGATTTGAATGCAAGATGTCAATTCAACTGGGTACTCATAGACTATCTGAGACCTGTCTGTATCACACAAATTATTCTGTTCCCTCACATCTGAACCCATAGGTTCTAGGGCAACAGAGAGACATTGAACTTACTATCCAAGTGAGGCACATGTTCAGCACACATCAACCATTTCATCCAACTTGATTTTGAAAAGCCTAGGGGTTTAGTTTGATGATGATTTCCAGAACTTGAGGTAAATTCATTGAGTTGCCTTGGTAAATTCCTGCTTTGTTTTCTAGGAATCCGGGCCAGAGGTAGGACACAGGAAATGATTGTAACATTCACTGACTAGAGCATGGAAAAAGAAAATGCAGTATTCCTCAAAAGCATAGCCAGGTTGAAAACGTGAGAGTGTGCTACAAAAAGTGTTGAAGTCGCTTATTGAATGGCAGTGCACAAATGGGCCAACACCTTTCCACCCCAAGCAGCAACTGCTCAGTTAAAGAACATTCAGTGTAACGATGCATTGGAAAGCATATGCGTCCTATTCGACTGAGGACTAAGACACACAGCCAAGTTTAATTCATAAGCATACTCAACACAGGTTATTCACTATCTGAGGAGACCCAGTCCTGGATTTGCATATACTGCCCACAGCATCACACTGAGCCACAACATCAAATAAATGTTTTGTGGGTTTCAATGTCTAGGTGCAATAAACCTCTAACGACTCATATCTAGTACCCTAAAGGTGCCATAAACTCTGGGATTGTTTTAATTGGGCGACAATGTTTAAATATATATATATGTGTGTCCTTTCATGAGGGACAACAAGCACCGGCCACTGACCCTTACAGTGAGAGATTACTCTGCTATACTGCACCTGTTCCTAAACCCATTGTCTCCTCCCGGAGTAAGCTTCGGCTGCATGAGTACCACATTCGGACAGTCAAGTAAGCAAGAGAACATGATGTAACCCACAGCAAACAACCTTATCCTGGCCCCAGGGCAAAGGGACAAGGCGAGGTGCGGCTCAGCCGTGCTGTCTTTGCAAAGATGTGTAAAACGTAATGAGTGCGCATTTTGTGAGTTGCCTCTCATGACGCACAAGCTTAATAGCTGTTTTAGAGTTCATGCAGTTCGGGATAGTTGTGCAATGCACGGTTGTGGATGAGCTCATGTGCTCCCGGTGAGCTTGCAAATGTGACCTGATCTCGTGGTCAGAATCAGCTAAGAGACCCTTAAAAAACAACACCGACAAGGCACATGCATTATTGATCTGCTCTGCAGAACAAGTATATACCATTTTCACACAACAATGGAGGAAGCCTATTTAAGTCAACAATCGGAACCCAGTCTTTTTAGTTTACTTTAGTAAATAACTGGGCTCCACGTGCGTATTAGCTTGAAAATACCAGTCAAAACAAAACTTGACAACGACAAAACCCAAAGAACCCAAAACAGGCCAAAATAAATCGTAGCAATAAAAGAATACCATGTGATATAGACCAAATCTAAATGGAGATGAAGTTTATAGTTGTAGGATCATAGCTTTTGATTCGAGCAGTAACAATGGAAGTACTGTGCTATACAGAAAACCAGTAATACCTTCAGTATGTGATAGCTACGACAATCAAGATAATGGTTGTAAGGTGACAGAATGATGTTCCAAAATGGCGTCTTCTTGGTACGAGTACACATCTTCTAGAAAGGGAAGCTTAATGTTCCAATAAAGTGACAAGAAAAGGGCACCAATGGGTGCCCACATGGAGTGAGCCATGAGTGAAATCCCAAGTATTCCAAAAGATAATTAACTGCTCTTGAAATAGTACCCAGCACCAATTAGGTTAAATAAGCAGATCTCCTACATCAGTGCAAATATTAGAACTATGTATGTACTAGATTTTAAGCCCAACAGGATCTTATGCACACACCCTTGTGAAACGTGCGCTGCTGCTGCACAAGATGTCCCTATTCAGTGTATGAGGAAGCATGCACAGCTGTTACCTGTGGTCTACCTGTTCTCTGTGAAAGGGAGTTTTGCACTTCTGCTGCCACCACTTTGAGTGAAACTGATTTTTGTTATGCCTCACCTACAGACTCGAATGACCTCTTGAGGATACCAAAAAACTTTCAGTGGGCTGAGAGCCGACCTGTTGCTTGCCAATAGTGGGCTTTCTTGTCACTCCTATTTGCCTATTTCCTATTAGATCTTCCTCTTCTTGTGTGTGTCCCTCTCCTGGAGCATAGCCTCCTTGCCACCTTGTTGGCTAGATGCCTAGTAACCTTAACACTGCTCACATTCACTGAACTACTTCTTTCGTTTTCACTCAGCATTCCATATGGCTGATTGTGTTTAATGGCTCACTCCTTCATGTTACTCCCTCGCCCAAAATCCCCTCCCCTACACGTGCTTTTGAGTATTGCTATCAGCTCCTCCCAGCTTGTATGCAGAAGCACATCATGAGGTATACTTTTTCCAGGATACGATTAAAGAACACTTTGAATAATTGTAATGTTTGTTTTTATTTCATCTCCTGCATTCCACATATTGTGTGAAATCACAGGCATTGGCAAACAAGGACGTTCATGGTTCTGCTGGAAGGGCTGCACTCACTTGCGTTTGAGTCAAAACGTGTACTTAACATTACTGAAAGTTAGATGTCTCTTCTCAAGGCCCATAAATATGCTCACTGGTATAAAACAGAGGAGCAATGACGGGATCATGCTTCATTTCTGAATCCTGTGAATAGTAAATTAGGCCTTGCCAGGCATTTCCCTTAAATTCTGACACCTCCTTATTCTTTTTAAATTATGTTCAGTTTTCTAAGTAAAAAGTATATGAAAAATAAAGTAGTCCGTGTATACTGGTTTAAAATACTGTACTCAATGTACAGTTTTAAACAGATTTTTACTTTTCCTCCAGTATTTTGATATGTTTAAAATTTTCAAATAATGATGTATAAGCAAGCGCTGGAAAAGCTAATATCTTGGGTTTCTTTCGCATTATAAAGGCAAGCCCAATTGGCTTTGCCAGTGGTCGTGTTAAAGGAGCTTCTCCTGCTCTGTCTGTGATTGTGTGTTAGTAAACTTTGAAAAATCCTGTTCACTATACAAAAGCTAAAATGATTGTCATTTGCAAGTGCTTGTCAGGAACTGCTTTGATAGTTGCAGCAAAGCTCTTTCAATCTGCATTTTAAACTTTAACCAGGGCCTATAAAAATCGAACGCAGCTAAAATGAGGTTACTAAGATAAGGACTTTAAGCTGTGTGGAAACTTTAATCCTACGAGGAGGATCCCTTTAAACCTGGATTTCAAAGGTCACATAATACCACCCTGATTGCATTCCCCAGAGAACTGTACAATAATGGGAGGGAAAGCTGAAAACATCTTCAAGGCCGTTCAGCACAGGTGAAGGACACTAGAAAGCCTTCAAGTGCTGGAGCATAAAAATACCCATATTTAAAGGGCAGACTCAAAGGGGGGATGTTGATGAAGATGCTGATCCACATAGGCCTGTCAGACTTCACTGAGCCAGGCGGGCTAAGTCTGCTACTGTCATCAATTTTGTAGGTTCCAAAAGAGTGTATTATCTTACGACTGAAGGGACATTCCTCTACTCTAGAAAGAAGCTGCTGTGTTTGCTGAGTTGGCAGACAAAAAAGAAATGAAGTTGTATTGTGTTTAAGCACAATGCACGCCATGCAGAGGGCTTCTTAGTGCGGATCAACGACTGCAATGTCATTCAGCCGCAATATACAAGATCTTTTGTCATGAAGTTTGCTCAGCAAGGTTGAAAACGGTACAAGGCCCAAACTTTGACAAGAAACTTCTTTTAAGTGAGTGATAGTCCTAAATCAATTCTCACTTGAGTCACATGAATCAGTGCATTTGAGAGAGTTACATAATGAACTTTCTTACAGATCAGGCATGATGGGGGCTTGGATTCCATGCTAATTCATTCTGTTGCTGCTGGGAAGCCTATTAATAAAAATCAAGCTTTTTTGCCAGTGGACATATGGGCATATTTATACTTGTTTTGCGCTGTATTTGCATCATTTTTTTAAATGTAAATTCGGTGCAAAACTAACTCCATATTTATACTTTGGCACTAGACCCATCTAATGCCAAAGTTATGGAGTTAAAGTCATTTATCGACAGCAGAGGATGGGGGACCCCATCCCAGGTAAGTACAGGTAAGTAATTTTTTTTAAAGTGCCTTTGGGAGCCCTGAAATGCCCCCCTACATGGCCCTGTGAGCATTGGCCATGCCCAGGGGACCCTGGTCCCCTGTGCTGGCCATTGTGGTGGTGGGCATGAATCCTGTCTTTTCTAAGACAGGAGTCATGTGGTATGGATGGTTTTGCGTCAGAAAATGACACTAGGCTGGTTAGGGTCATTTATTTTACTCCAACCTGCCCAACATCATATTTTGGTGCAAAACCCTCTTCTTCCATACCACCAGCCCCACCTGGCTAAGATCTTTTTTTTTTACGCTAGCCTACTCTTTGCACCGGCTTGCACCATTCCATAAATATGGTGCCCGGCTGGTGCTCAGAAATGGTGCAAGCCGGTGCTAAACGTTTTGGTGCACAACTTTTGGTGCAAAACTGTGTTAGTGCAGTTTTGCCCCAAAAAGTATAAATCAGGGCCATAGTGTATTTATGAAAAGCCGACAACAGCCCACTTTTTACTGCTCTATTCAAATCACAAACTAATTTCAAAATGTTCCCGGAACAGCCAATAATGACAAAGAGTTGAGCAGGTAACCGAGAATACACTGGTTGCTGCACTGCACAAACCAGCTTATTAGTTGGGTGAATAGTGAGTGCACTGCGACCCTATTTCCAATCACAAACCTACATTAGGTCCCAACACCTTCAACTCTGGACAACTGATAAGCAAAATCTATATTTTAAAGAAATCTACTGACCAACAGCACCTTCTATTCAGAAAGCTTTAGTTAATAAAAGAATAGGTAGAAACAAAACAAAAGTTTATTTCTACAATACGGTGATATGTTTTTTGTAACTTTAGATCCTGGAAGCAATCAACGCAATGTATAAATTTAGTACCTTAATGTGAATGCATGTTATGAACTACCAGGACCAGAATGCCTATCATGGTATAAAAAGCATGACATCAGATATCGCATTTGAAAACAGACTCAGCCACTGTGATCAAGACCGGCAAAGGTTGAAACGCGTTGGTGTAATGCTGAGGTCAATTAAATTGATTTGGAAATCGAAGCCCCTGGGAGTGCAGTGTCTCTTTGGTTTGCAATTAATTTGTCAATACTGGTCATACCTCTTTCACTGCACCAGCAGCAAGAGCGCAATACATATATATATATATATACACATACACTGTCCGCTCACTAGCCAGGGATGAGAATTCTTGTGCCGCAGGAATGTCTTGCGTAATGTTGTCTTATTTTGCCAACCACAAATAAGCAAATGCTGTGCGCTGCCATATTAGTCAGAAAGAACTTACTTGTGACTCAGGAATCAAGAATGTATGACAAAAACACATCTTGCTAGACATGGATTATCCTAACCTGAGCACTGACCTGATGGTAAACTAAGGATCATCCCAACCTAGTAAGCTAGTTCTTGCTTTACCAGACGACCTCAACTTGCCAGTTAGGGACTTTTCCAAACCACGTGTTGCCATTTCAGCTGGTACTTCAAGTGTGTTGAAACAACAGCTTGATACTTAGCTAATGGGAAAAACATTCCCCTTCAGAAAACAGAGTGCACTAATAACTCCATAAAATATCTTATATGAGCCTCTTGGCCAAACAGCCCTGGATTATGAAGCACGACCCCTGTCCTCGGCAACAGAATGTAATCTCATATCACTCCTGTGAGAATTCTTTGTGCTTTTAGGGACGAATATTGTACATATATGGGAACCAGGATGTGAGCAGCTCTGCAAGGAATACTGTTAAATTCTGCACATTCACTGAAGGCTGATGAAGCTGTGGGCGGTGTCCTTGAACAGTCTTCCATATCTGCATAACTGTGCATTTCCTGTGGGAAACTAGCAAACCGCATAGGAATTCTGCACATTTTCTATATTCCATGTGTGCCTCTTTGAAAAGATGAACAATGTATGCATCTTTTTAACATAAAAATAAAACAATTCTCCCGCCTTCTTGTAAGAAAAATTTAGTTTAATTGTTTTGCTTTGAATGCACCAGGTCTGGGCTTTTTGCTTAATGCTGCTTTCTAAGCTGAAGTCAACGCCACATGGACCAGCTGACAGGGTGTCCTTGAGAGACGTTCACCTATGTGGAGTTTGATGTGGCCCAACTGTTGATGACATAATTCTGAGTATTTGTGGATTTTACTCAAACTAAAAGGCTGGTGGTCTCCTGCAGCACAACTTACCAGACAGCTCTTCTGCCCCCTAATACAGATGCTCATTGTATGCAAAACACAGTATGAAGATGGCTGACCCACGCACAGAAAGCTCAACACAACCAAGGGCCTGCCTACATTAACCACCGCCTGAATATCCACCAACCGTCAAGAAGACTACTCACTGCCTCCCTATCGCTTGCCCACACTCCAAGCATCCATGAAGCAGAAGAGGACGTGCCTTCTACACAGCAGCAAAAGCCTGGAACAGCCTCCCCATGCATTTCCAGACCATCACCTCTCATCTGGAATTCCTTAGAGCCCTAATGAACTGACTATTCGAATGAGTCTCTGAAATCTGACCCTCGAGGGTGTCGCGCTTTACAAATCCTGTTTGATTGATTGAGAGCTGATGGAACATCCATTAGCTCTGTAGCCAAATTTAGCATCTAAGCACTTCAGCCACTGACTCTGAATAAAATGACGGTGGCACTTCATGCAATTTAAACGTTCGTAGAATGGCCAGTGACACTGGCCAAAAGGGTGAGCAGTCCTGCATGAATGGCAGGATTTTGGCGCACCCCACAAATATGTGAAAGTGGAACCACTAGGATTGACTTCCACAGCAGGCAGCAAGTAGAATACTGGCAGATGGAATTGTTCTTTGATTGTAACCCTAGTTCTTCACCATGGGCATTCTATCTGAATTCATAAAAGCCACAGGCCCCAGATTCCAGGGCTACCCTATGCTTCAGAACGATTCACTCCCCGTTGGGCATGATGAGTGGTGCAGGTTTCAAACGTTATTAAAGGAGCGGGGCAGTTTGCGCCATTTTACAATGGTTTACATAGAACGACACTTCCTGCTTTTACTTTTGCTGATTTTTTTTCAGTCGCAGCGGTGTTTTCAGCCACTTCCACTGTTAGTTTGCAATCTAGCTTATTGGCTTGAATGATATAAAAAGGACAGTAAATGTTACATATATGGGCAGAGTTTCTATGTATTTTATTTAATTTGGAAAACGTGACATTTAAAAAAAAATGTATTCCCTCATTTTACGCACGCGCAGCGATATTTTACCTTTCGCAAACATCGGTGAGAATTCCATGGTGGGGGGGGGGGGGGCTCCTTTGTTCACCGCGCCATTACGGCTGCCAGTAGCCACCACAGCTCTAGGGTAAGGTTACCTGACCTCTCAGATTTCCACTGGCACTCCCAGGTTTTCATTGCCTCCCCGGGAACCCCAATACCTTTACCACAATAGAAAAACAAAATGTACAATATTCCTCGTGTTTACATCTCCACTGATGCAGCGTGGTAGACCTCTGCCAGCACAGCTGCTGCCTTTTCCAACTCTCTGGGAGGAGTCCTCGCAGCCGAGCTCGACATGTGGCACAGCCAACATGCCGTAGCTCATGAAGGGATTGCCACGCCTTTACAAATATATTATTGTTCACTTGCGCGCAAAGCAAGTGTCACGTTGCAGGAAAAATGACAGGGCATGCATGCCTTGTCGCATCAAAGTTGCAGCATCTGCGGTGGCCTTAAATCGCAACCCTAACCTTGAGTTTACGGAACACAAAAATGTGCTCTTTTTTTTTACTTAGTGACTACCAAAATAATGGCAGTATACTTTTGAGGTGGATCTGTGAGTTTTAGATTTTAGAGAATACAAGGTCGTTGGGGCTGCGTGTTATAACTGTCCTACATTGGTGAGTGTTTTTACTGTAGCGCTGTGCTAATGCCGCCATGCTGTAGTCCTACTTCCATGTCAGTTGTCTGTCCCAGTATTTTGTTTTTGAAACCTGGTCAACTTAATATGGGGCTAAATCCTCTTTCTCCCGAGACGATGAAAGATATTTTTTCCTTTAAACAGCACAGTCCAGTACATTATCGTTCTCACGCTATGTTCCTTTTCTCCCTCCAAACGGTATGACTAAAACCGTTACTCAATGAGGAAAAGGCTTAAACGACCAGGTAGGTAAATATTATTTGCCACTTTCCGTTCATTTTCTTTCCCAATACCGACATTTTTGCCACGAACAATTGCCACATATTTCCATATCCATCTCCAATACCGCTCGCAGCCTTTCAATATGTTGAATGTGGCTAGTACATTTGTTGATGCTTTAAAGCGCCACTGCAGAGAGGTTTGAGAAAGTTTGAGAAGGAAGGCTCACCTCTGGGTGGTAGATAAAAATATATCCAAGCATTCCAAGGAGCTTGAGACTGACACTGGGGACTAGGATCCTAGAGCGAGAGCAAAGACGGAGCTTAAGTCTTTCCACGTTGAAATGGCATTTTTTTCATGTCTATTATTAACATTTCCTGCACAGGACTTCTCTGTACTCCTGTTTACCTAAAATGTCTTTCCAGAACACAGACTAAGCTGGGACTAAAGTAAAAGCGCCACCCTGAGACAGCGCCTAGCAATGCAGTACAAGCAGTGGCCCTTAGATGTCACTAGCGAACCACTCTTTTACCTGTTGCCGCTTAAGAAACACGACCCTCTGGCAGAGAAGAAAGGGGGCTTGGCCACTATTTTTAACAAGGTTACCTATTGTGGCTACTAAAAACTGCAGTGATGTGACTCGCCAGCCGTGCATCAGAAATAGCCCCCAGAGAATTCCGAAGGGTAATCAGACTTCAGCAGCTGTGTTTACGCCAGGTTTGTAGAAAGGCACAAACGTTGGCCGTTCGCCCTTCAATTTTTTTTTATCTACGAGGCAATGCTTTAAAAATGCAAGCGTCCTGGCTCAGGAATCTGTCTCATTTGAGACCGTTGTAGGGCTGAAATTACACGTGTGTGATTGTGAATAAGTGCATGCACACATTATAACGTGTGCTGGTGTGCGACACCGGTGCGTTGCCTGTTATACGAATATTGATTACAAACCTTTTCTGTCAAACGCTTCTGTGAACATCCTGCTGTTAAGAAACATAAGCTGCTACATGCTTGTAAAAAAAAACCCCTGTAAACATCCTGCTAAGAAAGGTAAGCGTGCTACATGCTTGTAAAAAAAAACCTGTAAACATCCTGCTGTTAAGAAAGTAAGCGTGCTACATGCTTGTAAAGCAAATCTGTAAACATCCTGCTCTTAAGAAATGTAAGCGTCTACATGCTTGTAAAGCAACACTGTAAACATCCTGCTAAGAAATGTAAGCGTGATACATGCTTATAAACCAACCCCGTAAACACCTTGCTGTTAACAAATGAAACCGTGCTACATGCTTGTATAGCAATTCTGTAAACATCCTGCTGTTAACAAATATAAATGTGCTACATGGTTGTCACGCAACTCTAACAACCTGCTGTTAACAAATGGAAGCGTGCTCTATGCATGTTTGTAAACCAACCCTGTAAACACCTTGCTGTTAACAAATGTAAGTGTGCTGCATGCTTGTAAAGCAACTCTGTAAACATCCTGCTGTTAACAAATATAATAGTGCTGCATGCTTGTAAACCAAGGGTACTCACAAACATTTTCCCAGGGGCCGCTCAGTTTGGTCTGTGATGTGACCGGGGGCCGCATTAATGCCAGCAGGGTGGCAGTCAGAGGGGTGGGGAGGGGTAGTGGTAAAGTGGTTGTAGGGGAAATTAAGCGTATACATCCAGTGTCGTGTCTGAATTGCGCAATGTAAAACCAGAAACTTGGGTATAAATCCCAGCTTCTCCACTTAACCAAATTGTGTGATCCTAGGCAAATGTTTTATTTCACTTTACCTCCCTTTTCTTCATCGTCACATATAAGAACCTTGAAATATGTCTTCAGGGTGTATGCTGTATAAAACCTTCTGGGTCTGATTTAAGAAACTATAATATTGTTCATGTATAATAGAAACCCAGCCATCCCAAAGAGTTCACATAACAACTGACTAGCCTCTTAGTTCACATTGTTGTCAGGGTGTTTGGGGGCAGATAGGGGGTGAAAGTTTGTAAATTTATGTTTGAAAAATATCACTTTAAAAAATACTTCTCAATGCAGGCGTACTTTGAGTATCACTGTTGTAAACTAACCCTGCAAACACCCTTCTGTTAACAAATGTAAGCATGCTACATGATTTTAAAGCAGCCATGTAACCATTCGGCTTTTATCAAATGTACAAACTACAGCTCGCCCAAAACACTGTGGCGCACCTGGTCTGTAAGCTCCCTCCGGGCTGCCTCACGCCCACCATCTTAAATCCTCTTCATTGGCTACCACTCAGAAATCGTTTCCTGTTCAAGTTTCTCTGTCTTATTTACAAATCTTTGTCAGGGAAGGGCCCAACCTACTTGTGACTGAAGCTTACTCAGTACTGCCCAAGAAAGTTCCCGCCATATCCGCACTTCGAGATGTGTCAGTTATTCTCCTACCTTGCCCCTCACCACTGGAACAAACTCCCCCACTCTTCCAACTTCCGTAGATTAAAAAATATTCTGAAAATTTGGCTCTTTTGATCGGTCGTCCTGTCTTGGTTATGTGGAGTGCCAAGATACCCCTCAGGGGAGAGTCCTTTGCGCTATGCTAAGTGCTTATAACATAAGCATGCTACATTCTTGAAAAGCGGCTCTCTGAATACCCATTGTTAACAAATGTGTGAGCTACTTGCCTGTGTCCTTCCACCTCATGTTAGTAACAAATGTACTATAATTGATATGTACTATGCACCAAATAAATGTATTTATAACACTCCTACCAGAGTAGCTGTTTACCCGTATATCGTTTGCTACAGTTCTGTAAAACACTCTATTAACAAACATAAGTAATAGGTCATAAACATATCAGGTGTTACACTACTTATTGTGATACCTGATATGTTTATGGCCTATTACTTCTGTAAGTATGTAAAGCGTTCTCATAATCCTCAAGCTGTTAAAAAACACAATATGTGTCCCATGTTTTAAATGCTCTTTTGTACATTATTTACCAAGTTTGCAGAGTTCAACAAAAAAGTCCTACCGTTTATTAACATCTCCGTGACATCTCTGCAAAGTGTTCCAACTGTTAACAAACATGCTGTGCTCTAGAGCCTAGATGCCTCAGAATCTCTGAAATAAAGATCCCACTGCCAACAATCGACAGTGTCCTATCTGTCTGTAAAGGCAACCGCCAAGCACTCATTGATGACATATCGAATATCTGCTGCATGTTTGTAAACTGCTCATTTGAAAACACCCGTTTTCAGAGTTGCCTCCACTAACACCCCTCCCCCTTGACAAATGCATTTTTGCTCTACGTTTGTGAAGAACCTCTGAACACAATATTGCCAACAAAAAGAGTGTATGCTATTTCCAAAAGCTCTCTTGTAAACTTCCGGGCAGCGAGCCTGTGAAGTGCTTCGAGGCCTCGTCAAGCACAACCTACACTCTCTGTATAGCATGGTAGCGCTATTAAGGCCATAATCCGAAAATAAATATATCCCTTGCTGTATGGATGCATGATTGAATCAAATAAAAAAAAGCTCTGTAGAGGGACACATACATTTATGTTCATTTCCGCCAAGATATCTCAGTGTGTTAAGCACCAACTGACGTGGTTGGCAGATCACGAGCTGGAACACTGGCAAGGCCAACTCAGCCTTTCATCCTTCAGGGTTTAGAAAACTGGGTATCACTACATATGAAAACAGTAACATATTTTTCTCGGTCTATTTAGACATGACAGAACTTAAGTATTAAGCATTATACACTGTAAACATTAAGCTATAGGTGTTATGTGAACACTCACCGTTAGTGGAGGAGTTCAAACAGTGCCAGGTGGTTTCAGGACTGCTGCAGTTCTGCCAAAGATCTCCCGAGAAATTGCTGCTGACGAGCCATTTCTGTAAAACAAAAACAAAAAAAAACAGTAAGAAATAAGAAAGGTAGCACGCCGGTCAGAAGGGCTGGTGCCGGCCAGCCGAGGAGAGGTAGCCTGAGGCTGTGGAAACGCAGCACTTATCAAAGTGATAACAGACACCCGGGGCCAGGGGCTGCGCGCTTGTGCTTGTTCTGTTCACTGGCTGTGAGAACCCGTAACTAACAATCAGACAAATGTCGAGCCTGCCTGGCGGCTGGAAATGCAGCATCAAGCATTATGTTGCAGACCCAAGGACCGCCGCTATAAAGGAGCACACGTATAGCGCTGTGTAATCCAGGGCGCATAGGGAGGCTCTCCTGTGAATGCACTACGGATGGCCAAACATGCATTACCAATTTCTTTTTGAAGTGGTAGCTAACCTCGCCCCTCTACTTCATTAAAAACAGAAACGAAAATATTCTGCATTTCTAACTTTACTCTAGTGAAATTCCAGTTGAAATTCCAGTTGCCCAATTATAAGTAGTTTCTACAGGGTTCAGGTCAGGGTGTGGGGTTTCGACACTGGCCCTTAAAGAGAAACATGCAAAGCGAAGTTTAACAGGTTACATGAATATACCAACTGCAACTATTAAACACCAAGTACCATACACATAACAAGTGTCTTGGTTTCCTGGGCGACTTATAAGATGTTCAGAGGCCCCTGTGCTGAACAGACCCAAAAAAGTTTTACACCCTTTAAATCCAGTGGTAACTGGCGCTGTACCTGTTTTTCATATAAAGCGCCGCATGTCGTGGACTCTTAGCACTATGTTTTTCAGTTTTACAGTTTTATGGAAAAACTTGGTGAGACTAATGCTTTATGGCTATTGAGTGTAGTTTGATACAGCCTGCGTTCAGTTACACAGTCTGCTGTGGGGCACACAAAACAATCACATCAGTAAAGCAACCCCATACGCTGAAATGAGAATCAGCAACATGACGGGGAGAGCATCAGAGGGTGTGCAGTTTGGTAATTTCATATCCACTCGCCCCTTTTCCGCCCTGCCAGGGACAGAGCCTCGCCCAAACTGCTTTATTTTTCACAGACACTCGGTGAATGTGCGGATCAGATCCACACCGCACCGTGTAAAGACACTCTGGAGTTGCAACAGGGCGGTACGCTGGCGCTATATTAATTATTTACGTGATGTCTACCACGCACCACTCCACAAGCTGTCTAGGGCGAAAATAAACAAAGAATGCCGCATGAATATAACAGTAAACACGCAGAAACCATTCGATTTAGGGCAGAGAAAAGGCTGATCTATGTATTTGGTATTTAAGTAGGCATTTTGAACTGCAGGCTACTGGGAAGCCCGAGTTCATCCCGGCAGTTCGGCTGACTGCAATATGAATGTGGAATCCTAAAAACAGTTAATCTCCCCGAGAATCGTGGAAGTTTAGGATCCGGCTTCGCCTCAGTGCACTGTGAAAGGACATTTACATGCACGTGCAAACAGAACTTTCCCTTCCTGCTGATAGCCCAGTATGTCTCTCTGTACCCCACCCTGTCTCCAAGAGCGCAGGCTCCGAGCAGGAAAGTTCTGTACTTACGCTGACTATGGTGGAGACGAACAGCAGCACCAGGACCGTCACGTGCAGGACAATGATTCCAAACAGCAACAGCAGCATCTTCAACGAGTATCTGGAGTAATCTAGGGCGAAACAGACACAGAAATTGGTGTACAAAAACAGACGCACTTTTCCCCAGCAGTCCTGAGAGCAGAGTAACTGGAGGAACAGGGCGTGCTCGGCCGGGCTGGGTGCTATTAAGAATGGGGTGTGTCTAGGGCTCGGTCTGTCATAAGTCACATGGACACCAGGGGGCGCTGTGTAGGCAGAGATGGGGCATGTACATCAGCAGGCCGCATTACATCAGACTGGAATAAGGGCACTCTGAAGACCACGTGATCAAAAGAAGATCCTCGTTTGCTCCTTACTCGCAGGATATTTGTGGGTGTGCTACGGGAGAACAAATTAAGGAGTTTATTAGAGAACCAGCTGCAAAGACTAAAAGCAGATGTGATTGCAGTCATTAGGAGGGCTGGGTAGAACTGCTATTCACAAACGCTATTATTTCCCAAAATGTGTGATCTTGGGCAAATCACTAGATTCCGCTGCTCATGAATTCCACTTCTTTTATATTAGGGCGCGCTAACAGCTTTATGAAAAGCTTGAAAAGCCCTACACACACGGAGCACAAACCATCTTCACGGTTCACGTGCAAGTAGACAGTAAGTTTTCCATTCAGAAAATCTGGAGACTATTTCTGTTATTTCACATTGCTTGTTTTTTTTGTAGTACAACCTATACTAGTTGCTTAAGGGACACTGTACTACAATTAAACAAGGTTTTCTATAGTTATGAATTATGAATCCTTCACACACGGAGTACAGTAATACAAACAGTGTTTTGGGTGCGGACTGTTGCGGAGCTGCAGGGGGAGGGGGGTAATGGAAACGGTCGCCCACAACCTCAGTGTGGATATTTCTTCCACATTCCTGAGGAGAGAGCGGGGACGCCACACCGCCCTACTCCCGCCTACTTTCTTGCTTGGAACACGAGAGGGCGGTAATGAGTTTATGTGTGTACAGATCTGTACAGCGCCGCGAAGTCAGCTGTAAAGCAGCGGGGCGCTGTACACTGTGGGGTATGGAGCAGTGTTTGGTAGGAAAAGGGGGTGGCAACTGCTGGGTAGTAAGGGTTGTACGGGGCCCGATTTTGCAATACAACAAGGGGCGTAGCATAAGCCCCTGTGGCATGCGGGGATGGGGGGGGGGGAGGCAGCCCTTTAAGGACTCCCAGTCAGTCCAAGGGAAATGAATATCTGTGATATATGGGACTCAGGTGCCCCTCATCACATTCTGCATGGAGGGTGCACGCATAATTCTGCACAAAGTCAATGTGCACACAGCTGGCCATACTCTAAATGTAGCGTTTAAGGAACATTCCTGCCCTAGATCTCTCCCCACCTCATTCACAGATCAGTAGTCTCCTATACATCTGGCCCCACATCAGCAGCGAACCACCTGCCCCCTACACCACGGCTCCCACATCAGTGTTTACCCCCCAGCCAGCTCTCACTAGCCAGCTGCCTTTTACACCTCTGTCCCCACCGTAACCACATCTCACCAGCTGCCTTTTACACCTCTGTCCTCACCTTCACATCATCTCACCAGCTGCCTTTTACACCTCTGTCCCCACCGTAACCACATCTCACCAGCTGCCTTTTACACCTCTGTCCCCACCGTAACCACATCTCACCAGCTGCCTTTTACACCCCCCACTGTAAACACATCTCACCAGCTGCCTTTTACACCTCTGTTCCCACCGTAACCACATCTCACCAGCTGCCTTTTACACCTCTGTCCCCACCGTAACCACATCTCACCAGCTGCCTTTTACACGTCTGTCCCCACCGTAACCACATCTCACCAGCTGCCTTTTACACCTCTGTTCCCACCGTAACCACATCTCACCAGCTGCCTTTTACACCTCTGTTCCCACCGTAACCACATCTCACCAGCTGCCTGTTACACCTCTGTCCCCACCGTAAACACATCTCACCAGCTGTCTTTTACACCTCTGTCCCCACCGTAACCACATCTCACGAGCTGCCTTTTACACCTCTGTCCCCACCGTAACAACATCTCACCAGCTGCCTTTTACACCTCTGTCCCAACCGTAACCACATCTCACCAGCTTCATTTTACAATAACCTCCTCATTAGTAACCACTGGGCCTCACCCACCTCTGCACTATCCATCATTCCCTGTCAGATTGCTCCATCCCTGCCACAGACTGTGTCCAACCACCCCACAATTCTGTATACATCCAGTTCACTAACAGCCTGCCCCTTACACACCTGACGCAATCCTAGCCACTGCTCAGCTGCTCCACCTCCTTCTACCCACTGCCCCTTCTAATGCTCTACCCGCGCCTCTACCCCAGTCATCACTACCCATCTGACAGCCCACACTCAAGGCACAACCCGCTTGTCCCACACATCCTCCCACACCACAGTCAATAAACATCTGTCCACTGACCGCATCTTAGTCACTGTTTGCCTGCCATTTGCCCACCTGCTCGTACACCCCGGCCCTACCCAACCAGCTGCCACCATCATGCCACAATCTTGCCTGCCACCCTGTCCACACAATCCAGCAGCCCTACCTCAGGCACTACCAATCTCTTGCCACCACATCTGCGTACCCCGCCGTCACTGGCTAGCCGACAACCTCATATCTGTACCCACCTAGGTCTCTACATAATTACCACTATGCCACCTTCCTCCCACTGAGAAATTCCTTTCTGCTCTCAGATCCCTGCACCCTCTCCCCCAGACACTACCCACCTGGCGCCCAAAGCCCTAGCCAGCGTTACCCTTCTCCACACACGACTGCCACATCCCTGCCCCCAACATCAGTCGCTACACCCCTCCTTCCCATACCCCTGCCACACACAGGCTACCATGTATCTACTCTCACACCAGTGGAACATACCAAGTGAAGTAATGAGACCTCTCAGCCCCACACAACATGCACCACTCCTCTCCCTGACCCTGACGCACCGCCCAGCTCCACTAGTTGCCCACACCTCATCTAATCCCCTCCTTTGGCCCAAATCACCCGAGGCCCTTCAATTTCCGGACATCAGGATCACGCCCGCCCGCCCGTGCGCTACAGTTCAGCCTGCTTAAGTATTACAACTGAGAGCACATTTACCCGAATCCTGCTCCGAGGTTGTCTCGTCGCCGTGTACAGCACTGCGCCCTCGCGCCCCTGCCTCCTGTCAGATCATGACCATGCCTTGGCCCTGCACACACTAACAACCAATGAACACATTACATTGCGCAGCGGTTACCTCACACGCAAGCAATTTATTTACAAAATTGAAGTCACCAGCTCTCAGGCTGGAACCCACCTTTGTAAATAAATGACTTGCATTTCGACTGTAAGTGCACGCGATGAATGACCATACAGACGCGAGCTAGTGCAACTAGGACGTCTTATACAACAGAGGTGCCAAGATACCGCCTGTCATTTCACCTGTGAAATGTGTGGTGTCCCTGTCAGTACTAAACCGCCAACGCCATCACAATACCAACCTAAAAGCACATGAGAAGAAAATAAGTGAGTACTGCTCTTCTCTCCGCACGCGTCTCCTCAATGCTGTCATCGGAACAGAGGGGCACCCGAGACACGCCCCCTGCCTTCCCAGTCCAAGCCACACATTACACAAGCAGCTAATGCATCGCATCGCAGATTGTCGAGGCACCTCCGAACTCTCCCTGGGGGAGGTTCACCTGCATTATTCATTCAGTTTCACTTCTATACTGGGCAGACCACATCAGTTGATGACAGAGCTCTGTAAAACGTGATTTATCTAAACGTAACTGCAATTAAGGAAGTCTAATTTAACTACAGCTGCACAGCGTCATGGGCTTCAATGAGACAATCCCACGTCTAATGAGAGACTGTGATCCAAGGCGTGAGACTCCTAAGCACTGAGGGTGCGCTCCGTAGAGCGAGTCTCACTCATTGATTAAGACTTTGCTATACAAGGCATGGGACTCACAGCCAGTGAGCGAGACCGTGCTCTGAGATGCGACACTCACATCGAGCGAATTAAACCGCGCCTCAAAGTTAGTCATACGTGATAAGAAAAACTGTGGTTCAGGGTCTGACACTGACAGCCAGTAAGTAAGACTGGGCTTCAGGGCGTGACCCTCACCAAAAGATACTCTGCTCCAATGTATGAGATTCACACTCGAGAGTGAGACCATGCTCCAAACGGAATTTCACCAACCGAGGGAGACTGTGCTTCAAGGTGTGTGACTAACAAAGTACAGCTGGGTTTCAAGGTGTGGCTTCAATTCACAGTGGAAGGCTCTCCTCCAAGGTGTATGATTCTAACAGAGGAGGCTCGGCTTCAAGGTGCGTAGCTCTAACTCACAGAGGAAGCTGTGCTGTACGGTGTGCGACCAGCCACACCCGGAGGCTGTGCTTCAAGGTGTGTGCCTCCGACTCAAAGAGGCAGCCTGTGCTTCAAGGAGAGCGACGCTACTTCACAGAGAGATGGTGTGTGGGACGCCGTGTTTCAAGGCGTGTGACTCTAGGGAGCGTCTGCTTCAAACTATCTGATAATTCACAGAGAAAGACTGCTTCACGGATTGTGACGCTACTTCTAAGTGTGTGACTCATGGCATGACTAGTTCACAGAAGGAGGCTGCGTTTCAAGGTCATACTGTACCCATTAGCATCGCATTTCTTCTGATTCTTCTTATTCTACTACAAGGGTCAACATTACGTCTGCGCAGCAGGTGGCTGCGCTACGCCCCTGCCCGAATGAAAGTTAAAGTGCAGGAATAGTGGAAGGAAACGACGCTAAGCGTCTGCTCTGAAGTAACTGGGCGCGCCATCACGCGGACTTGCACGGCAGACGTGCATTTCAGCGAGCCAAGGGTGGGATGGGAATCTGTCCCAGGAGGGAAACTCGGAAAGGGCCAGGCAAGAGGAAACACTACAAACCTCTCAACTCGCCTTTATTTGGAGGGATGTATTTCCGCTGGGGCACATCGCCCTCAAAACACACAAAAGTCTAATTTGTGCATTGCTCAGCCTCCAGAATTCATAAATCTCCTTTGTTTTAAATAGGCCCACCCTTGAAAACCATCCAATCTCACCCTCCTTAGAGACCCAAAAGATGGGAATTGCAGGATTTCGGAGGTTGGCACTGAGCCATGGGTCGCCGTTTTGGAGCTACGTGCTGATATTAGCGGACTGAGATAGCTTAGACGTTAGGGTGCTAGGCAAAAACACAGTGGCCGACTGGTCAGTAGGAAATAAAGATTTTTTTCTGCCATTTATAAGCTGTTGTATCAGACTAACCCTTTGCTTGGCCTCAGGTTTGATTAGTCTCATGTCAAGGGTAGACCACGTGTTTGCCGACATTTTAGCAAAACTTTCCTAGAAAATTATAGCTTCAAGTAAAACAACGTGCAGATTTCTGTATCTAAGCACAGAGGAAAGGCCACACAGTGGTCCTGCGTTGACCTCTTGTTAGATGTTGTGTATGAACGGGCCATTTCCAGCATTTCTCTTCTGGTGTTTTATTTGCACTGGGGTGGGTTACACTCTCTTCTAGCGAGCCTCTCAGCCTTGGTTAGCCGTGGCTAGCGCATTGTCCCCATTGGTTCCAGGATGTCTCTGGGTGTGGTGGGCAATAATACGCCAATGCCAGGCTTGAATACTCGTTATAGTCCAACATAATCCCATGCTGGATGGTGGTCAGAATGACAGGTGGGATTTTGTGGCTCAGGGAGTTTATAGGCCACGGTTTCTTAGAGTATTATGAGTTGGCAGCTATATGTAGCAGATGACCGGACTAATACATTGTGGTGCAACTTCTGCAAGGAAATCACAAAACCCCTTGAACCTTTATAAGATTTTGGGACCAGAGAGGAGGAGTAACACTGGAAACACTGAGGTTTCTTTCCCCCAAATACATTTTGCATTTATATTTTCTAAGAGCTTGCGTGTGCCTATAGTTTGATGTATTGCAGACATATAAATTCACACACCGTTCTAGTGGTGATAGGATCCCATAAAGACATGGTATAAGGTATTCTGCAATCTGCCAGCAACCCATACAGAACAATGCAATCCAGATCCAAAGGATCCTGAAGGGACAAGAGATCAGATATCCTTTAATTGCACAGAAGTATGACACCAAATATCCTGCGATTTTACAAAATAAAAATGTATTTAATTAGATATTATGCAGACCCACATGATTCTGCATGAAACTAGAATAGCTATTTTATGATACCATATGATTTCACAGAGGTGCTGGATTAGGTATCCTGTGATCCCACATGATCCTACAGGAAATGGGATCAAATTTCCTGCAATATTTTAGATGATTCTTCAATGGCATGTAATCCTGTATCCTACAACCCAGAATCTCACAAAGATATTGGAACATATGTATTGTAATTGATGAACGGCATGAGAGTGTGATAATATAGTTTCAAAAGATATCAGGTGATGGGATTGCATCTCCTATTTTTGACATGACCCAACAAGAGCTTGGATTAAGTTATCCTGCAATCCATTATGATCACACAGGGCCTTAGGCCAGATACCCAATGATCTCACAGGATCCTACATGGACATGAGATAAGGCGATTGCACAACCTGAATCAGATATAGTACAGCTCTGAGTATCATGCAGAGTCAGGTTATGAGATATTCAGAGATACCATGTAATCCAAGTAGTTGTAGCCAAAACTGGAAAGGGTTTAGAATGGAATGGCCCTCTGATTGGATAACTCAACTTTGCCATTGTAAGGAAGGCAAAAAGATTTGGCACCCTTCTTTCTAATAACTGGAAATATTTGTCACATGGGGAATTTCATTTGGAATCTAGGTTTTGAATGATATTATCTTTCTGTTTCTGTCTGCTTCTCTTGCCCACATATGACTCCTTCTTGGAGTTATCTATGCTATCAACTATGAAATATCATATCTAATAGCTCATAGGCCACACTGTAAGACTGGATGGCTGCTTCCATCATACACACAGAGTCTTGTGAAAAAGAGGGCATGTATTTGTAGCTTTGTGATCATAGACTTCTCATTCTCTTTCACACCACATGTATATCAATTCTCCCACAAGATCCTTTATCTAGAAGATCTGGAACAAAAGAGGTGCCACAGGGGAGAAGAAGGTCGGCCTCTTACAATGAAGCATACAGTGATACACTTTCGCCTGATGTCTTGGTACAGCTGCTGTATGGGTGCTTCCCATTGGCCTAGCAGAAGGAACAAGGATCTGTTAGTTGGTGAAATTGATACCTGGTCATGGGAGATAGGTGAGTGATGTGAGCCTTTCCTTATTGGCTGCACCTCTCATTTAAGCCAAGCAGGTCTCCCGGCCCTATTGACAGTCAACAGATATAATTTGCTACCTTACTTAAAAGTCCCCATTTTATTGCCTAGGAAGGAAAAGGGAAGAGTTCACCTGCTTGGCTTCATATCTAGGACAATAGTGTCAACCTCAGCTCCCTGCAGGGGATGCTTTAATCGACCAAAACAACCACCAGTCTGGCTAAGGACCAACAAAATTCTGACAGAAGTGCATCCCTGCTGGAAGTGCACCTCTCATCCCTTTCACAGACCATTCTCTCCAATTATGAGGCGGCCTCGCTGCTCAGTAAAAGAAATTGCCCAATGAGATGTGCTTGGGCTGCCCTAATTAATGTAGCCTTATGCAAAGGTGTTCAAACTGTCCTAATCTTTGGAAACCTGCTCAGAGACACCTGTCACGATTCAGTTACAGCAGTCCTGTCAGCAGGGGTATGTGCAGTCTTATTTATTGCAGGCCAGCTCATAGGTGCTTATCCTGTCACAATAAAAAATTGTATGCTGGTATGTTTCTCCACTGCTCCAAATAATGCAGTCCTGCCCAGATGTGTCTGCACTGTCCTAATTACTACAATTCAATTACTACAAACCTGCAAAACGGTATGTGTACTAATTATCTCTTTTCTGCCCAGAAGTATGAGCACTGACCTAATCTATGCAGTCCTGCTCAGAGATGCAGTTACTGCAGTATTCCAACTGCTGCAGTTCTGTGTAGTAGTATTTGTGATGTCCCATTGAAAGAAATTCAGCCCAATTTAAAGATACCAGCCCTGTCCTTTTTATGCTCTGACCTGACAACGCAGATGTCACCAGACAATTATGTGAGAATCACCAGGAGAGAGGCTTTGGTTCTGCCCACATGTTGGGAGTCAGGAGTACATGTTTTGATAGTGCAGAAGTTGTGTGCTTCCACAAAAAAGTGCTTGTCCTCCACACAGCTGTGATCGTTTTTGTTTATTTATTCAGCTTCCTGAGCTTTAAGTTTCTTGGGTACACACATGCCACTGTATTGCTATCAGCATGTCTTAGATAACTAGATAATTTAAGGTGTGTCTTTTTTTGGTAGCAGTACAGATGGGAGTGGGGTGGTTACTAATGTACATAGATTTTAGGTTTGGCTTGACACTGCATTTATAAGCCAGATTTATTGGCATTGCCAATGCTCGTCTAATTACTGCTGTCAGAACTTGGAAAGAGATACAGAAATGTTTCTAAAGTACTTTTCTAAGTACTAAGTCTGACAAGATGAATCTAAACTGTCAATTTCTTATTACCAAGGCCCTACCCAGTGATATATATGCCGCCCGTCTCATAGTTCTGCATTCCTGCCACAATGTACTGCCCTATTCAATATACAACAGTCCTATCCAATTATTTCAACACGGAGCCCTTGGAATTACTCAGTTCTTCCAGAGGTTTTGACCCAATTCTGTCTTGAATATGTTTCCTAACTGTCCTATTCAAAGTATTGCAGCTCAGGCCAAATGTGCCTCTACAGTCCCATTGAAACGAAAGTAGTTCTGGTTAAGGCTATCTCGGGGTCTTGCTTGAAGTGCCATATTCATGCCCATAGGTTTCCCTACTTCCTTTTCTAAAAATATTACAGTTCTGCCTAAAGGTGGCACTACTGTTGCATTCAAAGTCGTGTAGTTTTGCCTGCGAGTACCTTGCAGTTCACAGTGAGGTTCGGTGCAAACTTAATTCCCACATTCCTCCACAAATATGTAGGGATTTTACCCTGTAGAGTACTAAGGTTCTGCTCAGAGTTGTCCGCATCATCATATTTTAAGTACTGCAGGCCTGCCCAGAGGTGTCTTCACGGTCATAAGCACTGCAGTCCTGCTTAGGGATGTCACCACTGTCATAGTCCTAGTACCGCCCTCTTTCTTAGAGGTGGCTGGATAGTCATAAGCCAAATACTACAACCCCGCTCAGAGTAGTCTGCACTGTCATATGCACTGCAGAGCTGCTCAGAGCCATTACCGCAGTCCAGCTCACAGGTGCCACCAGTGTCATATTCCAAGTACCACAGTTCTGCCCAGAGGTGTCACCAGCGTCATATTCCAAGTACTGCAGTCCTACTCCGAGGTGTCACCAGTGTCATATCCCAAGTGCCCCAGTCCTGCTCACAGGTGTTTGCATCATCATATTCCAAATACCACAGTCCCGCTTCGAGGTGTCACCACTGTCATGTTCCAAGTACTGCAGTCCTGTCCAGAGATGTTTGCACCACCTTATTTCAGGTACCACAGTCCTGCTCTGAGGAATCTACACTGCCATATGCATTGCAGTCCTACTCAGAGGTGTCACCAGTGTCACATTCCAAGTACTGCAGCCTTGCTAACAGGTGTCAGCCCTCTCATACTCTCATATTCCAAGTACCACGGTCCCACTTTGAGAATTCTGCACTGTCATATGCACTGCAGTCCTGCTCACATATGCCACAAGTATCAGATTCCAAGTACCGCAGGTCTACTAAGAGGTGTCAACACTGTCATATTCCAAGTACCACAGTCCTGCTCTGAGGAATCTGGACTGTCATATGCACTGCAGTCCTGCTCACATGTGCCACAAGTGTCGTATTCCAAGTACCGCAGCCCTGCTGACAGCTGCCTATATCGTTATATTCCTATTACCCCGGTCCCGCTCACTGGTGTCTGAATTGTCATATTTCAAGTACTGCAGTCCCACTCAGAGGTGTCACAAGCGTCATATCCCAATTACCCCAGTCCCGCTCACAGGCGTCGACATTGTCATATTCCAAGTACCACAGTCCCACTCGGGGATGTCACCACTGTCATGTTCCAAGTACTGCAGCCCTGCTCGCAGGTATCTGCGCTGCCATATTCCACTTACTGCAGTCCTGTTCAGAGGTGTGTGCACTGCCTTATATACAGCCTTACTCAAAGGCACCACTGCTGTCCTATTCCAAGTACCACAGTCCCACTCGGAGATGTCACCACTGTAATATTTCAAGTACTGCAGCCTTGCTCACAGGTGTCTGCGCCGTCATATTCCACTTACTGCAGTCCTGTTCAGAGGTGTGTGCACTGCCTTATATACAGCCCCACTCAAAGGCGCCACCGCTGTCATATTCCAAGTACTGCAGCCCTACTCGGAGATGTCACCACTGTAATATTTCAAGTACTGCAGCCTTGCTTACAGGTGTCTGCGCTGTCATATTACACTTACTGCAGTCCTGTTCAGAGGTGTCTGCACCGCCTTATACACAGTCCCACTCAAAGGCGCCACCGCTGTCATATTCCAAGTACTGCAGCCCTACTCGGAGATGTCACAAGTGTCATATTCCAAGTACTGCAGCCTTGCTTACAGGTGTCTGCGATGTCATATTACACTTAGTGCAGTCCTGTTCAGAGGTGTCTGCACCGCCTTATACACAGTCCCACTCAAAGGCGCCCCCGCTGTCATATTCCAAGTACTGCAGCCCTACTCGGAGATGTCACCAGTGTCATATTCCAAGTACTGCAGCCTTGCTTACAGGTGTCTGCACCGTCATATTCCAAGTACCTCAGTCCTGCTTAGATGTGTCTATACCGTCATATTCCAAGTATCACAGTCCCGCTCACAGGCGTCGACATTGTCATATTCCAAGTACCACAGTCCCACTCGGGGATGTCACCACTGTCATGTTCCAAGTACTGCAGCCCTGCTCGCAGGTAGCTGCGCTGCCATATTCCAGTTACTGCAGTCCTGTTCAGAGGTGTGTGCACTGCCTTATATACAGCCCCACTCAAAGGCGCCACTGCTGTCCTATTCCAAGTACCACAGTCCCACTCGGAGATGTCACCACTGTAATATTTCAAGTACTGCAGCCTTGCTTACAGGTGTCTGCGCTGTCATATTACACTTACTGCAGTCCTGTTCAGAGGTGTCTGCACAGCCTTATACACAGTTCCACTCAAAGGCGCCACCGCTGTCATATTCCAAGTACTGCAGCCCTACTCGGAGATGTCACCAGTGTCATATTCCAAGTACCGCAGACCTGCTTAGATGTGTCTACACCGTCATATTCCAAGTATCACAGTCGCGCTGTGAGGAATCTGGACTGTCATATGCACTGCAGTCCTGCTCACATGTGCCACAAGTGTCATATTCCAAGTACCGCAGTTCTACTCACGAGATGTCACCAGTGTCATATTTCAAGTACTGCACCCATGCTCACAAGTGTCTGCGCTGTCATATTCCAAGTACTGCACACCTGCTCAGAGGAATCTGGACTGTCATTTGCACTGCAGTCCTGCTCACATGTGCCACAAGTGTCATATTCCAAGTACCGCAGTTCTACTCAGAGATGCCACCAGTGTCATATTCCAAGTACTGCAGCTATGCTCACAGGTGTCTGTGCTGTCATATTCCAAGTACCACAGTCCCGCTATAAGGTATCTGGACTGTCATATGCACTGCAGTCCTCCTCACATGTGCCACAAGTGGCACATTCCAAGTGCTGTAGTTCTACTCAGACGTGTCAACACTGTCATATTCCAGGTAAAGCAGGCCTGCTCACAGGTGTCTGTATTGCAGCCTTACTCTGAGGTGTGTGGACTGTCCTCTTTAGAGCACTGTGTCAAATCCAGAGGTGCATGGCTGTTCTAGTGAAAGTAGTCAGCCTGAATTGCTCGAGGACGTCTATGTTGTCCAGGTTAAAATACTGCAGCTGTAAACAAAGAAAGGTTGGTGTACCATTCTAGTAAGAGTAATATTCTCAGTTGTTTATCTACTCCCATTTGAAACAGTGTCGTACTGCTGATAGGAGTGTGTGCTGTCATAATCTTGAAAAATACTGCATTGCCTCTGAAATGTATGGTACTTCATATTCAAGTGAGCATTCGAGTAGATGCCCGCACTGTACTCTTCACAGTGCTACTGTCCTGCTGGGAGAACGCCCTGTTCTGGACAAAGTCCTGCTTGGAGGAGTCTGCACCGGGCTGGTCCAAGTCCTGCATTCCTGAGCAGAAATGTATTTTTAAAGCACCCGACTCCTACACAGAGGTATCTGTGCTGTCCGATTCAAAGTGCTGCCGTCGCGCCCAGAAGTGTTTGCTCTGTCCTATTTAAAGTGCATAGCCTTTACCCAGAGAAGCCTACAGTTGTTCTGTTCGAGGTGATGCTGTCCCAAGGCATATGTGGTGCCATTGTACAGCTAAAGCAGTCCTGCTTAAAGGTGCTTCCACCCTCCTCTCTAAAGTGCTGAAAACCTGTTCATGGGGTCTGTAATCTGTGGTGTCCTACCACATGCATAGCGCTGCATCGCCCCAGAGGGACAGTAAGCGCTGTACACATACTACAATACAGTACAACTGTAGTGCAGCCGAGAGTTGTTTGCTGGTCCTGTTTAAAGTGCGGTAGGGTACTCCTGTTGGCACGTGCATTCTCAACTCCTCGAAATCCCGCCGTCCTTCTGGGGTGCACGTACTGTCCAAATTAAGTACGGCAGTCCTGTTTGGAGGTGTGTGCACCACCCTACTCAACCTACTGCAGTCCTCCTAAAATATATTTAAAGCCCTATTAAAATGTAATACATTCTTGCAGTGGTCCGGATAACGAGTAACAGTACTACTGCACTGAACGCAGTGTTCTTCTGGGGAATGTTGGTTCTGCCCCACTACACGTTTTGCATCCCTGCTCATAATTATGTTTAGCGCCCAATTAAAAGTACACAGAGCTGCTGAGAAGAGCAGCAGGCCACGCGCTGCTTCAGTACTGCAGCCATTCTAATAGGTGTCTGTCCTACCCCAAAGAACAGCACTCCTTTTGATAAGTACCCCTCTGTCCCATTAAAAGAACGTTAGTGCTGTTCACAAGTACTGGTCCTACCCAACTGAAAAGACGAGCGCCCCGATGCGCAGTGATAATGTTGTTCAATGAAAGCTGACAAATGACTGCCCATTCCCAGTGCGAAGTCCTTATGACAAGACGTGGCCGGAATGTAAAATGAACAGCACTGCGCTTCTGCGGGAAAGTGCCAGCTCTGGCCCATAAAAGTGTCACATTCAGATTAAGAAGTGCCAGTACTGTCCAGAAGTTCTGCGCCCCGCCGGGTGGGAAGTGCTGTGACTGCTCATATCCCACAGAAATCGCTCCAGCTCGATGGACACCGCTTCTACTGACCCACTGAAAGCGCTGCTGCACCTTTGTGTGGACGGTACTGTCTCTGTCCCACTGAAAGTGCTGCAGTACTGCTGGGTGGGAAGCACTGCTATGGTCTCTTTTAAAGCGCTGCACTACTGCTGGGTGGGAAGCACTGCTATGGCCCCATTTAAAGCGCTGCAGTACCCCTTGGTGGACAACACTGCTATGGCCCCATTGAAAGTGCCGCACTACTGCTGGGTGGGAAGCACTGCTATGGCCCCATTGAAAGTGCCTCACAACTGCCGAGTGGGAAGCACTGCTATGGCCCAATTGAAAGTGCAGCAGCACCACTAGGTATAAAGCACTGCTACTGTCCCATTAAAAGTTCTGCAGCAGTGCTCGGTGAGAAGCACTGATGTTTCCCCAGTGAAAGTGTGCAGTACACTGTGGAAAACACTGGTGTGGCCGAAATTGCTGCTGTTCTTCCGAGAAGTGCCGATACCGTGCCTTTATTTTGAAAGCTTGCTACGAAGCGCCGGCACAGCTGCAGTGCACAGAGTCCCACCGAGAAGAGTAGGGACAATCATTGGCATACGAGCGAGTCGCTAACACCTCACATTTTAAGGGTAGGCGCTACACAAGGTGGCCTTATGTGATTTATTAATCGCATATGTTATGGTGTTCAATGCACTCTAATGTGAAACATAATATTTGCCGGTGTGACAGTCAGCAAATATGTCTATATTCTTCTTTAGGCACTGATAACTTTTACGGGACGAATCATTCGGAAGCACGCGAGAGCCTTACTCAGCAGATGTGAGCCGCTAAAGTTTGCCCTGTCGTGAAAATGAGAGCGAAGTAGAGAGGCCCAACTTACTGTGCACGGCGAGACTCCTGCAACGGGGCACTCGATCCTTCCTTTCCCAAACAAATGCGCAACACTTCGCACAGAGAACCCGAGGTGGTCAGAAGATTAAAATGGGCGGATAGATCCAAGCAGCAGGGCGCGCGCCGTCCAAGTGCCAATCCAAAAGTGAGCTCCCTGGGGCTGTGTGCAAGCTGATGAGTTATAAGGTTCGCCTTTACCAGTCGGGGACGACGCCCCGGTGACGCCGACTGCTGGGAGTGTCCTCTGTATAAAACTGGAGGAGCGGGGACACACTGTGCTGCTATAAATAACCTCAGGAAAAAAGCAGTCAGGCTGCACCACACTGAATTTTTTTTTTTTTTTTTCACTCACTCTCGTCTTTGACTCACTCGCTGCGTGAAATCACGCTCTGGAATGTGACTTCCTTAGCCCTGATCGCTGCCAGGCTGTGCGCATGGCAACCAGGAGGTGACACACAAAAACAGCGCGGTGGTGTTTCCCTCTCTGCCCACGTGGTTCGGCCCATGCTGCTTCCCAACTGTACGCATCATCTGACAACATCTGCGCGCTGCCGCCCCAGCAGTCTTCCCCCATATCTCGCCGCACTCGACAGCTTCCGCCACAAACTATTTATGGGACGCCTTTTACACGCGCACCACGAGATTATCTGAATGACACGCGCAGGTTAACGAACCTACCACAATCTCCTAGAAGGAACCCGCACTGCAACTGCGAAAGGAGCCGGTGATTGATAAATGAAGGTGTATACATGAAATACACTTGGACAGAAGCACTTGATCCGGCTGCAGTGCCTTAGATGCTGAGACTTTTGCCCACACCGTGTGCAGAGCCAAATTTTTAAAGTCAGACAATTTGAGCCTGTATATTTTTTTCCATCAAAGGTATCCAGGACAGATTTTCATCATTTTTCTCACATCACGGGTATTCCAAAGATACCCCTGGTTTGTGGATTCGTCTGGTGGGAACCAACAAAATAATCAAAATTTGGGGGTGGGAGTGCTTATGGCATGAAAGAAAGGTTTGCCCTTCTAACACCACCCTCTTCTAGATTGACCACCTGGCATTGAGGCAAATTCTGGAGGCATTACATCCTTGTTCAGTAGTAAATGAATGTCCTCAGCACTATGTCAAGGCCACCACCCCGACCCAAATGTACCCAGTCTTTCTTGATGAGAAACTAACAGCAGTATTTTGATTATGTTTCTGAACGTTTTTAAACCCCTGGCAAACAGTTTGGGAAACATTGAGGTAATTAACCTTATGCTACTTTAAACAAATTGAACAAAAACATCTGGCTCACCCCAACTGTCCATGGACTTTCAACCTAAAAAATAATAATGAGGCAGGGCAGATGGTGTGGGTGACAGTCTCACACCTAATGTCAGAGTGTGAGATACTCACAACTTGTCTGTAGTCTCACATCACTACAGTGTATGTCTGGTACTCTACAATTATCTCAGAACTGGGAGCTAGGACTACCAATCGAAGATAATAAAAGAGGAGAATGAAATCGAGATCAAACGGGAAATCCACGGCATCTGATTCAAAGGGTTGTTGCTAAGGACTGGATAACTAAGGAAGAGAAGAACAAGGTGGGACAATTCCTAAAATCAAACAAGATGGGTTTACCAAGACTATTGGAAGGTATTGGGTGCCTGGGAAGTTGTCTCTGCAGACAGGAGAGAAACAGAAGATGCACTGTCAAGTGGTTGAACAAGCAGCACCCACTCACCTTGGCAAGCTCTTCTGGTGCAATGGTCTGCTGCTCATGCTTGTGAAGGGTGAGCAAGGGCCTGACCCCTTGCAAGGCTGTGCAAGGCAATTGCCCGCTTTGTACATGTTTTAAAATGGTTTTGAAACTGAGCAAAGCCAAAGTAGTGATCCAAGTTATCCCTAAGTGTCAAGTACACATAGAATCTTCAAAATATTTGTGATGTAAATTGCACAATCAAAATGTAATTAAAAAAAAAAATTAATTAGTGTTTACTTAACATATGGAACAGTTTTCCCCTTTATATACAATTAGACCTCAAATAGAACTGGGAACCGGTTACCTTTCGATACCTAGATACCATATTAGTATCTACCATTCTCACACTGATTTGCAGGATGGAATCTCGGCAGAGCATCACGGCCCCTCCGAGCCAGTTTGCTTTTTGGTCTTCTCTTCTGCTTTCTGTAGTGGGCCACGTGGCACTAGTGAAGGTAGTGCACTACCCTGATGATAATATAATTGTGCAAACCTTCTCTTGCTCCTCCTTCATTCATTCTTCATGCCACACTTCTGATTTGGTCGATGGGGTGCTGTCGAGTAGCTCTTTCAACTCTAAAGCTACCTGTGACTGCGGGTGGATTAGGCCTTCTGGACTTAGAATGCTATTTTGCAGCTGCACAAGTCCAATGGGTGGCTCGCTGGCTTTCTGCCTACCCCCTGAATGAGATGGGATTTATCCGTAAAGACTTTTAAGGAGGGCTTACTGCACTGCTCATTGTTTCCAACTGACCGTTCTACGGATCACCATCTGGGGTTATCATGCACAGCTTTCTCTTGCCTTGCTAGATTCTGTAAACTCACTGACACAAAGACACCCTGTGCTCCTGCACTACATTTGCTAAGCCTTCCTACTCACACAGGACGGCTGTGCTCAGAGCAACTCCATCATTGGCATGCTGCAGGTGTCTTAAAATTGGGAGATTTGTTTTTGGACACTGAGCTACTAAATTTCAAAACCCTTGTGGCAGACTATTATCTTCACCCCGGTCAACTCCTTACTTACAACCACCTTAAACAATAATTAAATGCCCTAATTCATGTCTGCCACCTATCACTAACCCTACATGAGGTGTGCCAGAATCTCTACACCATAGGGACTGGTGGCAAACTGATAAAATGGATGTAGAGATTTTTCCTGTAGCATGGAGACCACTCCAGGTCTTCTCGTCATACTACCTCGGTGATTGATGTGGCCAAACCTCTGCAAGACACGGACTGGACTAAAATACTGAACTTTACCCACAAAGTATCCCACGGCTGTCACTTTAAGTACATTCATAGATCTTCCTTGGGAATGCATTTCACCCGCTGCTTGCCATTGGCTTTGTGGTTTGTAACTCACATTTCATTGCTTTCAATTTGCTGACTTTATTTGTTTTAGGCTATGCAGATTGAGTTTGTCCCTTCACTTGCCCAAACCTTATTTACAGGATCCTTCAAGTGTTCCCTTTCTGTAAACAGGCCTGTAAATCTTGTTCTTATCTCATCACATTTGCTGTGCATGCAAAGAACAAGGTCAAATGTCTGGCTCTGTCTTTGGTGGGAACTTAGGGCCAGATGTATGTATTTTCTGAATTGCGACCCGCAAATTGCGAGTCAGAGAGACTCGCAATTTGCAAGTCACAATTCAGAATGCAGGATGGTGTCCCTGACACTATCTGCGACTCGCAAGGGGGTCGCAAAGGCCCATCTCATTAATGTTAAAGAGATGGGTCGCAATTTGCAACCTCTTTGAGACTCGCAGCACTCACAGGGATGGTGGCCTGCTGGAGACAGCAGACCACCATGTCTGTGACTGCTTTTAAATAAAGCAGTTTTTTTTTTTAGTAATGCAGCCCGTTTTTCTTAAAGGAAAACAAGATGCATTACAAAACTAAAAAATGAAACGTTTTCGTTTCATTTTTTCAGAGCAGGCAGTGGTCCATAGGACCACTGCCTGCTCTGAAAAAACGTTTTCCATGCCATTCACAAAGGGGAAGGGGTTCCATGGGGACCCCTTCCCTTTTGCGAATGGGTTACAAGCAGTGTGACACTGGTGGTAACTGCGATTGCTTTGCGACCGCGTTTGCGGTCACAAAGCAATGCAGCATTGCGCTGCGAGTCGCAATTAGGAGGGGGAACACTCCTTCCTAATTTCGACTCGCAGTCCCGTTTTGCGAGTCGGTAACCAGGTCACCGACTTGCAAAACTGGGGTTGGGCATTGCAATGTGCTTTTTGCACGTCGCAAACAGCTAAATTCGCTGTTTGCGACGTGCAAAATGTTTGCTACATCTGGCCCTTAGTGATTACTTTTCTCTCTCTGACTTCAGAGAGGATTTATGCAACAATGTTGCTATATACTGGGGTTAGGAAAGAGTTTTTTCTATCACATGACAACATTTGAGTAAACTTCAGAAAAAATCAGAATTAGGATTACAAATGAAGCTATTTTTTGTTAATTCTGAACTGTGCTGGAAACAAATACCTTTATATGATTAAAACAAATCATAGCATGAGGTGATGCAATTTCCACACATCGTCTGTGCACTGTATAGTTTTATTTGAAAAAACTGTATGTCTGCGCAAATGTAATGGCCATTTCAATCAAAAACATGTCTGTAATGGCAGTGTGTTACCACACCATGCATACTCCACCACACTCTGCTCTATACCACTCCACACCACTCCATACCACTGTACCCATCTCTGCATCACTCCACTTTACACCACTCCATGCCACTGCACTGTAGGACACTGCACTCTTCTCCACTCCACTCTATGGCACTGCACTCTGTTACTTCACACTACACCTCTCTACTCTACTCTGTACCACTCTACTCTATGCCAATGCACTTTACGCCTCTCTATACCACTGTGCTCTGTGCCTCTGCAGGCTATACCACTCCAGTCTAGGCAACACCTATCTAGTTTGCACAATTCCACTCTATACTTCTCTGCAAAACTGCCCTGTACACCACTGCACTCTAAGTTAATACACTCTATGCGAGTGCACTTTACTCTGTAACACTCAACTGTATGCCCCTGCACTGTACATCAATACACTGTACATCACTCTAATCTACTCTGCACCACTGCACTGTTTGCCACGGCACTCTACACCACTTTACTCTATGCCATCACACTCTATGCCACTCCACGCAACCCCACTCTACCCTGCATCTCTCCATTATACGCCACTTCACTCTACTGAGAAACAATCCACTTTCACCACTGCACCCTGCGCGACTGCATTCTATGCCATTCCACCCGACCCTGCGTCTCTTCACTCTATGCCACTGCACTCTACTCTGAAACAATCTATTCTATGTCACTGCACTCTACACCACTCTGCCCCACTGCACTCTACGCCAATGCATTCTAAACAGCTGCACAATACACCACTGCACTCTGACAATCTACTCTGCAACACTGCACTGGCCACCAGTATACTCTAAACCACTCTACTCTGTACTTCTGCATTCTGCACCAATACACTCTATTCCACTACACTCTATACCACTCTACTCTACATATCTCCACTCTACGCCACTGCACTTTACAGCAGCATACTCTGCTCTGCACTACTCTGCACTATTCCACTCTGCACCACTCTATGCCACTGCACTCTGTGCCACTTGAGTCTGCACTCTATACCACTGCACCACTCTACACTACTGCACTCTCTGCCACTTTACTGTATACCTCTCTACTCCACTGCACTCTATACCACTCTACTTTGCCCCATGGCACTCTATGCCACTGCACTCTACGCCAATGCACTCTAAACAACTGCACTGTACTCCACTGCCCTCTACTCTGCTCCACTGTACTCTATGCCACTGCTCTCTGTACCACTCTACTCCACTACACACCACTGCACTGACACTCTACTCAGCAACATTGCACTCTCCACCACTGTACTCTTCACCAGTCTACTGTATACTACTGCATTCTACACCACTGCACTCTATGCCACTGCACCACTCTACACTTCTGCACTCTATGCCACTCTATTGTATGCCACTCTGCTCCACTGCACTCTATGCCACTCTAGTCTGCCCCACACCACTGCACTCTAAACCACTGCACTCTACGCCAATGCACTTCAAATAACTGCATTGCACCCCACTGCACTCTAATCTGCACCACTGTGCTCTTCGACATTGCTCCTATGCCAATCTACTCCACTCTACACCACTATGCCACTAACCTTTAGCCATGCTGAACAGCAGCTACTCTAGTGTATAACAAGGATAAAACACTTTGGCAAAGACAATAATTATTGAGTAGACTAGACCTATTGGCTTTGCCAATGTTTGTTAGTACCACGAGGTACTGAGGTCCCTGAAAGAACTGGGAATGTGTAAGCCCCTAATTTTAAACATGATTACATCATAATATAGGCTCCTACAAAATGCACAAATACATTTCGCTTAAATAAAAAAAAGTCCTTCTAAAATACATTTTGAATAATATATAGTTTATACTTAGTACAATTTTTTTTATAACAGTCCATTAAAACCACACACTCCACAGCTCACCTTGGACTACCATTACAGTGCCTTTCTAAAAGAAAATATCTTCAGGTGTCATCAGAAAGCTTCAAGTGACTCCTTTGATTAAAGTCAATGCAGGTTTCCAAGCCCCTTTGCATTTGCAGATTTACCAGTTGCGCAAATTTGCATTTCTTTAGGGAAGTTTGGAAAAATAGTTTCTCACCCTTCGTGCAACCACTGTTCATTTGACATCAGGACAACCATATTGAATATGGCATCCATTTTGTGAGTGTTTTAAACACTGCGTCGCAGAGGAAATAGGCAGAAAAAGATGCAGCTTGAAAGCAGCTACATCGTGTAATATGCCTAAGGCCGAATACCAGACCGGCCACATACCTGCGGTTAAGCCAATTTTGAGAAAAACTAATTTCCACGGAATAACCTGCAATTGGAACAAGGTCATACCTGCCATTTACTACACACTATTATACGCTTCAGCTGTTTGCACATTTTTTTGTTTGTAAGCAATCTCCCACTCCTCTCCCCTGAGGCATACAAAATGTTTTTATACCTAACTAGTGGAAAATGATTGAACCTCTGCCATTTGTTTGCATGTAGTGGAAAAATGTATAAAAGCTCTATGCTGCGCGAAGTAAGACAGACTACTCCCTAACCCGCTTGGTGAAGGAGCTCTCCCTTAACTCGAGTTATTGAATTAATCCTGATTATTCTCTACATCTCGGACCCCGTCTCTTTCCTTTTTTATTATTTATTTAACTTACAAGGCAAATTCAGAGGTATTTTAAATTATTTACCACATTTTGGCGCCCGAACAGGGACTTTCCCTTCTCTACACGTGCCGGTTTTGCCGGTTGCGGGTTTTTCCCCTACTCTCTTGCGACGGACTTTAGGTGCACCCGGTGGGGATTTCCCGCCGAACTCCCTCGGAGACCCGGGGGCGGACCAGCGCCTGGCATACACATGAGGCGGTGAGAGACGCGGAAAGTCCATACCCGAGTGCGACAACGAGGAGAAGAGGAGTCCGAGACGTCCGAGACCCCTCAAAACGCGCAGCGTCTGGATTCGATCGAAGAATAAAGAGTTTGCTTCTCGGTGAGTACTGCTGAAAAGTATCAAGACGTTTTCTGTTTAAACAGAAACGGTACAGATATATATTAAGAATGTCATTATTTACTAAATTCAAGTATCGGGAAAAAGAGAAAAAATTGTTAGAGAGGGCGATTGCACTCCCACCCAAGGACACTCCAGCCAGGTTCATGTATAACAAACATGGTATGCCCGGCATTGTATTCTTGGACCTATGGGTAGAATATACTAGTCAATTAGCGGAACGATTCAAATGGCCAAGTACGGGGACTTTTGATATAGAAAATGTCCTCAAAGTAGAGGAACAGTTGTTCAGGAGAAAAGCAAGACAGGGCCAGTTAGAGGCCATAGAATGGTGGAGGAAAGAAGCCCATCGGAGGCAAGAGAAAGCTCAAGGAAAAGTTGAGAAAGCGCAGAGAATGTCAGGAAAAAATAGACAGGAGGAACTACAAGAGAAAGGAAAGGAGGTAGTTCTCAAGCAGATGATAAGGGAAAGTCAAGGAAATGTTACAGGTTTATACCCCGTACTGCCAAGTTGTGAAAATTCCTGCCCCGATAAATCAAAAAAGAATCCTCTCCTTCCCAGTGCACCTATGCCCCCTGATGATTCGGCGCTTATAGACTTATTAGATGTGCCACCCCCATATTCTACCAATACACGACCACTCTTACCTGTACATAATCTACCACCATCGGTTTCTCCTGAAACTGTCGAGGATCTCTCCGAAGCCGCGAGATTTCTCTCTATAGCAGAAAAGGATAAGAAAGACGAAGCGGTAGGGGGAGAACCAGAAGGACAGTGCCCACACGATCCCTTATCCACGATATACCCCGCCTTAGGGGACGAGGGAAAAAGACTAGTTGCCATTTGGAAAAAAATAGAAAAGATCCCCGCTGTACAAAATAATATCAATGGTATGCTAGAATTCATGTTAAGAGGGGGCGACTCTACTCCCTATCAAGATATTCTGAAAGGAAGAAACAGAAAACAACAAATATATATACATACCTTCATGTTTAATCTATTTGCTCGATACTTCCAATTTAAGAGATTAAGAAATCCGGCGAAATTAGAAGATTTAATGGAAGAGGTGGCGGAGGAAGAGGAAAGGGGGGATAAGGGAGAAGGAGTGGATTGCAAATTAAACAAATTATTAGATCTCATGAGGGAACATAGACATAAATTTAAAGAAGGAACAGTAACTCCCGAGAGGAAAATCAGTAAACAGCACCCTGTACGATGCGTACCACCCCTAGGGGATAGGTTTGCTCCCCTACTCGCGTTCCCAGAACCTCCCAGTAGCGAAGAATTATATGAGGAAACTGAGGAAGCTCTAGACTGATTCTTTGAACAAGAACCGCCATTTACAGCCGAGGAACAAGAACTGGTCCGTACTGCTACCCTATGGACTTCAAAACCGAAGATTTATAATTCGGACATTATAGCCCAGTTATACTCTAGTTTACCCCTCACCCAGTGTAGGTTAGCAAGTCTGTACATGACACAACACTTGATGACACTGAATAGAGTTTTCAGACCCCATCAATCAGCCCTTGAAAACTTGTTATCCAAATGTACCTCCTTGGCCTTCTTGCAAGATCCTGCACACTTCCTTAACATATTTTTAGATGCACGACAGGAATATCATGATGAAGTGGCTAGGACACTCCTTCGGGCCCGCCATACTGATTACGGGGAGAAAGAAATGTATCGACAATACCCTCTCAGAGAGGTCCATCCTAGAGTAAACACCGCAAATGAATTGCAGAAAGTTTTTGTGTGTACACCTCTTACTAAATTAGAAATAATGAAAATGAAAGAAATGGTACCACCGCATTCTAAGGATCCTGTTGGGTTTTTTAAGGAACTCACAGACGTCCTTACTATGGGAATATATACCTTAACAGATCTAACAATTATACTAAAAAATTTGCTGCCCCCAGGTGTTTATGAGAAATTTAGGTGGACAAGACTGGTTAGTGGATAACGCTAATTTGAATTGGGCAGCCTTAGAGACAAATGACAACGCCAGGATAGCTGGAGCCGACATACCAGATGATGTGAAATTAGCACCGACCCTCATTCTTAAAGTGTTGCCCCAACTTCTTACCACAAGGAAAGAGGATTGGGATGCTATCTCCGCCTGTAAACAAAAGCCAGGTGAAGATATAGGGGATTATTATACGAGATTAGAGAAATGTTTTACTGCCAATAGTGGTCTTAAATTAGAAAGTGATTCATATGCACATCTGTTTGTATCCAAATTGGTGGAAAACAGCCTCCCGAAGTTAAGGGAAAGAGTTCAGAAGGTAGAGAGCTCCTGGCAAGCACAAAGTCCCTCCCAAGTCCTACGAATATTACAATACCATCAAAACAGGATAAGGGGGGAAGAAGAAAGCGAAAAGGTTAGGGTAAAGGAGACTAAGTTAAGAGCACTAGTGGCACAAACAGTGATGCCCAAATCAGGGCCACAACCTCAGGTACAAAGAAAGGTTAATAATTCTAAAGGTGTTTGTAACTATTGTAAAAAACCAGGACATTATGTTAAAGATTTACAAGGGAACGTTACGTGCCCAATTCTAAAACATAATGTGGCCACTGGGAAAACTGCACCCAGAATACATGTTCCTCGAGATCAGTACAGACCTCAAGAAGGAACGCCCCAAGAACAGAATCAGGGAATACCAAACACAACGCAAATGTACATATCTGATGAAAATACTGGATATGCTGATTTTCCCAGTTTTTTATGAGGCTGCCCAGGGGGGGTTGAGGATAAATTGCCCCTTATTCCTATACCTGTGGACCAAACTGGTCCATATGTAGACGTTCACCTCCTGGGACAAGACAAGAAATTCCTATTGGATACAGGGGTAAGTAAGACAACGATAGATCATAACGAGCTCCCGCAAGCTCCACTCTCTGGGAATAAAAATATTTCGATGGGTTTCTCTGGTCAACCCATTACAAGTAATACATCAGAGCCACTACCCTTACAAATTGGCCCCTTTACCACTACAACAGATCTTCTCTTGACTGATGCTTGCCCCGAGAATCTATTAGGAATAAAACAATTGAAAGAATTAGGAGCCATAATAGTGTGCTCCCCCCAGGATGTGCGTCTGTTCCTTCGAGACTTCAAGGGCCATTATACAGTCAGAGATTTAGATGCTCGATTGGCCCACCTCCCAGCCGAGTTGTGGGCCACCAGTCCCACATCGGTCGGGCGGATGGTCATTACGCCCCACAAGATCATTTTAAAGGAGGGAGCCATACTACCAATATAAAATGCCTCCACAAGCTGAGAAAGACCTTATTTCCATTATAGAGGACCTCATCACTAGTGGAGAGGTGATCGAAGTACCATCAAATACCGTGAATTCACCCGTATTACCTGTGGCAAAGAAAGTACAACAAGGAGAAAATACCAACTATAGACTTGTGGTAGACTTATGGGAATTAAATAAATGTGTTGTGGCACAACATCCTGTTGTACCAGACATATCTACCCTTTTAACAACAATTGATTGTGAAGCCACACATTTTACCGTTATCGATCTCAAAAACGCGTTTTTCAGTGTACCAATACATGAAGACAGTCAATATTTGTTTGGGTTCTCATTATCCGGAAGGAGTTTCCGGTTTACCCGAGCTCCTCAAGGATTTACTGACAGCCCGAGCATCTATAGCCAAGCACTAAAAAGACAGCTAGACACCATACAAATGCCTGATCAAACAGCTCTTCTGCAGTATGTCGATGATATACTCATTACGGCCAGATCTGAACAGTCATGTGTCGAAGCTTCATTATTGGTATTAATATTCTTGGCTGAAAATGGCCACAAAGTGTCGCCAAAGAAATTGCAATTCTGTCAACAGCAAGTGACCTACTTAGAGCACTTACTGTCAAAGGAGGGAAGGCAGCTAACAAAAGAGAGAATACAATTGATACAAAATATACCACAGCCAAAAACACAGAGACAAGTACGCGAATTCATAGGACTAACGTCCTACTGCAGACAATGGATACCACAATTTGCACTAATATCAAAACCACTTGTAAAATTGACGACAATAGAAGCCAGTACGTCTCCCCAGCTTCCCTGGACAGAGGAACACACGCTCGCTTTCAAAACATTGAAAGAGGCGATGTGTCAGGCCCCGGTGTTGGCCACCCCTGATTATCATAAAGATTTTACACTATTCGTCACTGAAAAGAATGGGACCGCTCTATCGGTCCTGACACAAGAGCAAGCTGGAAAACAAAGACCATGTGGATATTTTTCATCCACCTTAGATCCTGTAGCACAAGCTCTTCCCGCATGCCTGAAGGCTGTAGCAGCAACAGCTCAAGCTATTAGACAAAGCGATGCTATAGTATTGGGACACCCTTTGATAGTACGAGTTCCCCATGCAGTAGAACTATTACTTAACAGAACACAGACACAACATCTAACAATAGCAAGACTGTCAGGGTATGAACTGACACTTTTTCAACCTCACATACAGATCTTAAGATGCAATACCCTGAACCCTGCCACACTCTTACCCATTCACGAGAATATAGATGAGGTACATGATTGTATGGAAGTGATTGAACAAGTGACTAAACCACGAACAGATTTAAAAGACACTCCATTACCAGATGCAGAAGAAAATATTGACGTGGATGGTTCTTGTAAAAGAACAGAAAAGGGGGAGATAAGGGCCGCCTATGCTGTTACCACAAATACTCAAATTTTAGAAAGCAAACAGATACCCATTCTCTCAGCACAAGCGGCCGAGTTGATAGCATTGAGCAGGGCCTGTCGATTGGGTAAAGGAAAATAAATAAATATTTATACTGATTCACAGTACGCTTTTGAAGTAGTACACAATTTTGGAACATTATGGAGAGAAAGAGGATTCATGACATCGCATGGATCAAAAATACAACATGCAGACTTGGTAACACAATTGTTAGATGATATACATCTACCAGAACAAATAGCTATAATAAAATGCAAAGCACACACAAAGGGGACAGATCATGTTATATTAGGAAATGCATTAGCAGATCAAACAGCTCAAGACATGACACAGAAAGACGTAGAGAGTACGCTGCATCACGGTCCCGAATTTATGCATATGCAGGTCACACGAGATATAACTATGGACATCCAAGACATACAGAGTCACGCCACAAATGAGGAAAAAGAAAAATGGAAAGAGGAAGGAGGGATACTAAGTGATCAAGGATGGATGACATCACATAAAGCAGTCTGGTATCTTCCCGACGCCATGGTGCAGATTATTATAGATACAATACATGGACCAGCCCACCTTGGGGGAAAAGCTATGCTAGACGCAATACAACATATATGGGACAATAAACATCTTAGGGCAGCAGCCAAACAAAGAGTCCAAACATGTATGATATGTTGTCAGTATAATATTGGAAAAGGCACAACAGTAGGGGCAGGAGGATTTCATCCTCCTGAGCACCCTTTTGAAGTTATACAGATGGACTATATACAAATGGAAAGGTGCAGAGGACAGAAGTATGTACTCGTAGTAGTATGTGCATTAACACGATGGACCGAAGCTTATCCTGTACCTGACTATACTGCCAGCACTACAGCTAAACAATTGATTAAGGAGTATTTCCCTAGGTTCGGTCTGCCCCGAGTTATATATTCTGATAATGGTCAACCATTCTCGTCTGAATTAATGAAAAAGATATCGCTCCTGTTGGGATACCAGTGGAAATTTCACTGTGTGCGTCATCCACAGGCAGCAGGCCTGGTTGAGCGACATAACCAGACTTTAAAAAACAAGATGGCAAAGATATGTGCTGAAAAGGGAGTTGATTGGATTACTGCCTTACCAGTAGCTTTGTTTTACATGCGTATGATTCCTCATTCCAGAACGGGGCTCGCGCCCTACGAGATAGTTTTTGGTAGGCCTCCTAACATATGGGGAATACCACGTGCGAAAGCTATAACAGATATTGAAATACCTGTACTGACTGATTACCTGGCTTCCTTGATGTCTGCACTTCAATCTTGTCGTTCACAGGTTACAGCCGCATTTCCTGATAATACTGAGCCCAAAGAGCACCAGATCAAACCAGGCGATTGGGTTTATATTCGCAATTTTGATCGAACAACACCTCTTGAGCCTCGATGGAAGGAACCGAAGCTCGTTCTACTGGTTACCAGGACAGCTGTAAAAGTCGTAAGGGATGGCTCCATGCCAGTCACTGTAAGAAACTTTTTCCCAAAGAAAAAAGCGGACAGACATCGCCACTTAAGACACAACAGAACGCAGAACAATTGACATTACCCACAGAAGAAAGTCTCCAGCAGACTTATAGATCTAAACTCAGGTCATCTACTCGAGCCCAGGTCAATTAAGTCCAAACAAGCTCTACTTGTTGGTGAAACGGCAGGGGCTCTGAGAAGTGTACCTGACAAAAATGACGACGGAGACAGTGAAGCAGAAGATGTTGAGAGACAAATACAGAAAGAAAATGTGTGCGAAAAGAAATTTTTGTATAATGATGTTAATGTTGTTTCTGGCAGCAGCAATGTGTTTAGGTTGGGTTTTACATTTAATTTTTCCATCTAGTCAACTCCCTATATTCCCACCCAACAGTACACAAGAACATACCTATTATGATCTTACGTCTCATGAACGGGCCCACAGATTAGCTATGTAAAATAACTCCTTTGTACGGATGTTGCACTATACTCACCAGGTTGCCAATACTACCGATTGCTGGATATGCGGACAGATCCCCCCTCATCAGAATGACGGAGGGATGCCATTGGTACCTTTTCCATTTTCATATAATGGTACCTGTGAGGCTTGGTTTGCCTTAATAACAGCGTACAATACCTCCAATTCTGCATGCCCTGAAGGAGATGCTCGGATATGTAAGAATGGGTGGCCATGGGGAGATCTGAATACCGTCCTTAATCAAGTCTGTTATCCCGACATCCCGACGATAATGGAATACCACAGGCTAAGGGGACTATATTCGAAAGTGAAGAGTATAAACAGGAGTATTGGTCTTCCAAATTAGTAAATACCAAGCCTAAAAAGAAAGGCGGACCAACCTCCATATCTGTTTCCAAAATGAAAGGACAGCTGTGTGTCCAGAAGACTGGTATAATCCAGGTAGGACACAGTGAATGTAATATTACTGTGAGTTTCGAGGATAAAGGCCAATCAACGTTTCCAGCGTCTAGACATACATATTTTGTCGGTGGAGAGATAGCCTATATACGTCTTCCCCTCGGATGGGGAGGAAGATGCTATATATCTTTCCTATTGCCTCCCGTTTTCCTTGCCCCGCCGATGTATCATAAGGATCGCCTACTCCCTAATGAGAGGCATAAGAGATCTATAGATACTTCGGGGATAGACCAAACAGAGACTACCCTGGAACAGTATACAGACTTCAATAGAGGTTTCTTCTTCTTTATTGGACCGATTCAGAATAGTAAGCTTATCCGTAGGCTTACTCGAACAGTAGAAGCAGTTGTAAATTAGACTATAGCCGCTCTGGGAAATTTGACACAGGAACAATCCGCTATCAGAATGGTAGCGCTTCAAAATCGTCTTGTTCTTGATGTCATACTAGCAGAGAGGGGCGGAGCATGTAAAATTATCGGGTCGAGCTGCTGTGTTTTCATACCTGATAATGCCCCCTCTGTCTATGAGGCTATTTCTAGATTGCACAAAATTGCGTCCAGCTTACACCAGGATCCTGGCAACTGGACCTGGTCAGGATGGTTTTGGGGACTAGTCTCCACATGGGGCTGGAAATTGATTTCTGCTATTGGCATAGCATTGTTTACATTAATGGGATGCTGCCTGTGCATCCAGTGCGGCCCGCCACTCTGTGGATTGTGTGCTACCATGTGCATTCCCAAACCACACATCCAGAAAAAAGAAAATGTTAAGATTATGCTCCAAGATCATATTGATGATCTTATGGCCATCGAGATAGAGGACAATGGTTGCACTCTGGTGCAAGGAGGGAATGTGGAAAAATAGTTTCTCACCCTTCGTGCAACCACTGTTCATTTGACATCAGGACAACCATATTGAATATGGCATCCATTTTGTGAGTGTTTTAAACACTCCGTCGCAGAGGAAATAGGCAGAAAAAGATGCAGCTTGAAAGCAGCTACATCGTGTAATATGCCTAAGGCCGAATACCAGACCGGCCACATACCTGCGGTTAAGCCAATTTTTAGAAAAACTAATTTCCACGGAATAACCTGCAATTGGAACAAGGTCATACCTGCCATTTATTACACACTATTATACGCTTCAGCTGTTTGCACATTTTTTTGTTTGTAAGCAATTTCCCACTCCTCTCCCCTGAGGCATACAAAATGTTTTTATACCTAACTAGTGGAAAATGATTGAACCTCTGCCATTTGTTTGCATGTAGTAGAAAAATGTATAAAAGCTCTATGCTGCGCGAAGTAAGACAGACTACTCCCTAACCCGCTTGGTGAAGGAGCTCTCCCTTAACTCGAGTTATTGAATAAATCCTGATTATTCTCTACATCTCGGACCCCGTCTCTTTCCTTTTTTATTATTTATTTAACTTACAAGGCAAATTCAGAGGTATTTTAAATTATTTACCACAGAAGGAGACACCCTGGAAGTAAGGCCTGTTTCTTATCTGCCTTCCCCTCCCTCCCTCAGAGCTCAGGAAACTCTTTGCCTTTCAGTCCAGCTGGGAAAACTGATCTGTCCTAATTACCTTTTGTCCTTTAGGAGAAAGGCTAAAATTACGGACAACTGCCGTCCGTTAAGCCTTTCATCACAGACAACGGACGGCAGGACGAAATTACAGGCAGTCCGTCAAAATTACGGACGGGTGGTCAACCTACCCTCTTCCCAGCTTTCAGGATCAAGTAAAGTTGTGAAAAAACATTTTTCCCTCTGCTTTGGCATTTTTCCACAGTGATAGTCAATTTTTCCTATTTACTGCTTTACAGTTTATGGTGAAAACAGATTGGAAACTCATGAACCTGGAACGCTATATATTTTTTAAAAACTACACAAAATTAGAAATTCAGCAAGTGGTAATTTATGTAGCTCTCTCATGATTTTACTTAAACTCATTTTTGTAATAAAAAATAATGCAAAAAAGTAGAAAAAATAGCAATTGCTTGCAATGTTTTAATCTACAATTTTTTGCCTTGATGGGTGGGTTGCAAAAGTAATATACCATTACGTCAATCACCATACTGATCAAAGAGATACATAGTGCATGTTGTTCGAAAACAAACAAAGCCGAGAGCCAACAACTGAGCTGCAGTTTATAACCATATTCCACTGAATATTACCCATGAAGCAATTCACATGTACATCCCTGCTTTTCAGGAGGAAGAGGGAATAGGGAAATAGATACTTCAAAAGAAGCAGAACTCCAGCATAAAACTTCAAAGACTAAAACCCTAAATCATATTTGGTATCTGTAAATGGACTATAAGAAGGGGAGTTTGAGACCCCAAAAATTGTCATCAGTCAAGCAGCTAGATGGGTGGTGTGAAGTTGAGAAACTCTCCAAGACTTCTGCCTGTGACCAGGGCTGGAGGGGATGGGGGAAGCCTGCTAGTATCCCTTCTGAGTGGATATCACAACGGGGAATCTAAGTACAACTGCACTGGAGCACCAGCACCTGCCTGCTTGCCAAGACTAGTGTACTCTGTGAGGAAGAGGACAGCATTTGAGGGAGCAAGGTACAATGGGGATCTCTGTCATGTAGACTCCCTTTGCGAGGTGTGATGAAACGAGTTGTTGCCGAAGTGCAGGACTGAGTCCGCAACCACCATAACCCAGGGGAGGGCTGCAATCAAGTTAGCTTTGGAAAAAGACTGCCATGTGATAAGGTCTGAAACCTTGCGCTGTAATGTTGCAGCGACCCCGGATGCCTGGAGTGGCCGCCGTGCAGTAAGGGGAAAAGCCTAAGCAGTAACGTAACGGCGACCACGTATGTCTCAAGGGGCTGCCAGGGTAAAGACTGCCATGCAGTAAGCGCCAAAACATTTGTATTGCAGCTCTATGTCAACCCCCTATGCAGTGCTTAATTTGTAAATAAAAACGTGCCGTGCCCAAAGCCCTCCTCTTAAACACACGGCTGCTGAAATTAAATGTGCAGGCACAGAACACTGAGGCAGTGTAATCCTGAGGCCATCTTGGGCCTCTTCAATCCACTTACAACCACCCCCTACCCTTTCAGCTCACTCTTGCAGCTTTCTATTTTCCCCTTTTGTGATGCTCTTTCATTTTTCTCTTCCTTCCCCTTTCCCATATGTGTCTTTTGCTCGCAGTAAATGCTTGAGGCAGAAAAACAAGTGCCGTCCCTCAAAAACAAGTGACGGTGCTCTGCACCAGAAACAACAAGCACAAATTAAGCACTGCCCCTATGCCACAAGGGGATGCTGTGAATAATTGTGCTGTGTTGACCGGGCTGGAGCCCATAGACTGCAAGGAGTGACTCACCTGATCGGGACCTGAGCCGCTGCAAGTTCCTGCAGGACGGGCATGCAGGTGTGGCTCCTCCGCAATGGCGGAGGAGCATCGCCCTCGCCAGCACCATCAGCTGTAAAAATCTACAATAAAACAGTAATAAACTATGTTTATTATCATTTTATTTTACTAGGGGCAGGGCCACGGGCTATGAAGAGCATGGAGTGGGAGTGCACAGCACTCCCCTCATTGTGCATGTATGTTTGGCTGGCCGTCTCGGGCCGGCCAAACACACATGCGCACTGTGCTCTCCCCAACCCAGCACTGTGTGGCCGGGTTAGAGACAGCAGACAGGGACTCCCATGGAGGCCTCGGAGCACCCTGGCTTGGCGCTCTGGCCATTCTGAACGCTGCTGTCATGCTGTTGGATTGGCTGCAGGGCAGGCTGGGAGCCTGTGCCTACAGCTGCAGTAGAGGCATAGGAGCGGCGCGGTGGTGGCAGTGGGGAATCAGGTAAGTTTTCTTTTTTTAAATAAATTTTCTCCCTCCCCTCGCCACGTGCTGCCCCAACCCTTTAATGCACCACAAGCTGCTTCTGGGGGCACACTCTAGGACTCTTCTCGCTTCACTTCTAGTGGAGCGAGCAAAACATGTTTCAGGCCTATTGGCCCCAGGGAACTTTGCTGCTAAGAGCACTGTGGAGTTGGGGAACTTTTGACTTGAATATACGAGTCAGAGTGGTCTCTTGAGATACGGACTGCTAGTAGGGCATTCCCTGGACGTTGCCAACATTAAATGGGGAATAACAACTTTTGCTAATGTGAGAGGGAGTGGGACAGAGAATTGCCATTGAAACACTAGAGCCCTGACTTCACGCAAAGTTATGTTATTTTTTATGAATGCTAGATTTTTCCCTTGTGTCGTTAGCAGTAGAAATTAAATACTTCTCTTTTTTCATTAAAGTGACTATTTAGCTGGCCACTGATTTATTGCTACTGTGTCATGCATTTTGATTTGTGAGCCTGTGTTCATTAATCCGTATCCAGACCATTTCCCCTTTGGAGCCTTGTACTGCTCAACGACATTTAGCCAGTCAAGTGCAGAAGCGGTCATTGGCCCAGTTGCTCAGAATCCATAGAAGGCCAGGCCTCAAGGCATTCGGAGTAAAAGGCCCCTACAGTTGGGCCCAGTAGCCCCTGCGTGCCACGTGACGATCTAAAAGGGGTTCCGATATGAAGAAAATCTATTCATTTTTTAAATGTGCCCAAAGTGGTGATTACATTTGGAGGCCAAATGTTGGGAGAATCTCAACTGGTAGTAACAAATTGTCTACTATTTTGTATTCTACACTTCTGATAAAAACGGTATCCTACTTGTGTGGTTTGGCCTGTCGCTCGTGACAGAAAAGCTACCAAAATTCAATTTGGAGATGTCTAAGTATTTGACATAAAAAACAACCCATTTTGGCAAAGTGGGTTGGCGTGGAATCTCCGCCTAAGATCAGCCCTCACCCAGGGAAACTTAACAGACCCAGACACTTTTGAAAACTAAACACCTAGCTTAGTTGCAGGAGAGTATTTAGACTTTTCCTTCCCAGAATGCTGTTCAAACCTTAAACTTTGGATGCAATTGTGTATTCTCCTCTTATTTGTATGAAGAAAAGACTGGGAATCCACAAAATTCTTACCACCCAGTATTCCCACACTGCTCCTGATAAAAACAGTGGTTCACCACGCCTAGGCCATGCCCGCAAAAGAAAAGACCCCAAAACGGTTTGTGCAGACATAACATTTTCATAATTAAAAATGCCCTATTTAGGCAATCGGGCTAGCTGAGGAATTTGGGCCCAATTCAGTCACCACAAAGGAAACCTACCAATCCCCGACATTTCTGAAAATTAGACTACCAAGGGAAGTCAGGGCGATGTGATTCACAGGGATCCTACTAATTTCCTATTCCGCAGCATTTTCACACTTCTACCAGTAAAACTGGTACCCCACTTGTGTGACTGTGCCTAGCTCCTACAACAAGAGGAGACCAAACAAGGAACCATACAAAGACCACATCAACTTCAAAGGATAACATTTTTCATCCACACATAAGGACAGAAAGATACTGCTGCCTTTTAGGGGATGGGGACAGGCCTGATTCTTGGGTAGCCATGCACGCCCCAATTATTTATTTTCTAAAAATATCCCTGGTGTCTAGCAGGCTTTCTGAGCCTCCAATTTCTCTGGGAGCCAGAGAGACTGTTGGGTCCGTTCTAGAGTGGCATTACAGATAGTGTCTAGGTGGGCTGTCACCACTACTACATTTCTTTTCTTCTACCATTTTCCTTAAAGCCCTGTGGACTTCTGCCCCATGAGGGGACAGATTGGGGTAAGCCCCTTCAATCTGCATCCCCGTGAGGGCAGCCCGGCTGCTGGGCTTTTTCTATGGCTGGGGGCATGGCCTGATGCCTGGGCAGGCCACCCCACCCCACCTTTCTGTGTTTTTAAATAACTTTTCCCTGGTGACTTGTGGGCTTTCAGCCCACTGGTGAGAGGTAGAAAGACTGTTTACTGGGGAGTTTGGGGGTGTTCTATGCCAAGGATGGTCCTCATCCCACAACAAAGATTTCCCACGTGTCTAGTGGGTGAATACCTGGTTCAGGATCACCATCTTCGATAGATCCCGAAACAATGAGGCCCATATTTATACTTTTTGACGCTAAACTGCGCTAACGCAGTTTAGCGTCAAAAAGTTTTGCGCCGTCTAACGCCATTCTGAAGCGCCATGCGGGCGCCGTATTTATGGAATGGCGTTAGACGGCGCAATCAGACCGGCGCTGCCTGGTTTGCGTGGGAAGAAACCACGTAGACCAGACAGCGCCGGCGTAGGGGGAAAATGGCGCATGGGCGTCTTAAAATGGGGCAAGTCAGGTTACGTCGAAAAAATCGTCTTAACCCGACTTGCGCCATTTTTTAACGACGCCCATCCCCCATCAACATGACTCCTATCATTGTAAAGATAGGAGTCATGCCCCCTTGCCCAATGGCCATGCCCAGGGGACTTCTGTCCCCTGGGCATGGTCATTGGGCATAGTGGCATGTAGGGGGGCACAAATAAGGCCCCCCTATGCCACCAAAATAAAATATAAAAAATAAAAAATAAAACTTACCTGAACTTACCTGAATGTCCCTGGGGTGGGTCCCTCCATCCTTGGGTGTCCTCCTGGGGTGGGCAAGGGTGGCAGGGGGGGTCCCTGGGGGCATGGGAGGGCACCTGTGGTCTCATTTTGAGCCCACAGGCCCCTTAACGCCTGCCCTGAGCAGGCGTTAAAAAGTGGCGCAAATGCGCCGTTTTTTGCCACGCCAACTCCCGGGCGTCTCTTTTGCCCGGGAGTATAAATACCACGTAAAGGCCTGGGAGTCATTTTTTAGACGGGAACGCCTCCCTTGCATATCATTAACGCAAGGAAGGGGTTCACGCAAAAAAATGACGCACATTCCGGGAACTTTGGCGCTATTCGCCTCTAACGCCATAGTATAAATATGGCGTTAGTTGGCGTTAGTTTTGCGTCGAAATTGCGTCAAAAAAAACGACGCAATTTCGGCGCAAACGGAGTATAAATATGGCCCTGAATCACTAGGGAGCAGCACCTCTGGAAAGGGGACATTGTCAACTATTCAGAGCTACCTCTTTCATCTTGATCGGTGCTCGGGTCGCAGAGTTATTCCCTGACTACGGATCAAAGTGAAAATAGTTGGAACCTAAGGGCATCGTCTGACTTCACTTTCAATAATCTCAGCAAACTGAGGTTCACATTGGTTGAAGAAATCATTTCAGTAAGCTCTTCCTTCACTTTCTGAAATCATTTCTGAAAGAGAAAATCATTTTAAAGCAAGCACTAGAATTATTTTTGTAGGGAATGCAGAAGAGAAGACAGTCATGTCCCCCGCATTCCAGAGGTTATGCAGAGGACTTAGAGGCGTCAGTCTTTGCATTCCAAATGTTACATAGAATCAAGATAGAGGCATAAGATTAAACGGATTTCAGAGCTGTTTAACATTTCCCCCATAAAACCACCTACCACAACCTGCCATGACTCAATCGACCATCAATTCATTCAACATTGGTCTGTCTGCTCACCCCTCTATCAAAATAACATCCTATATACAATTGTTATAACCGTCGACAGTGGGCTACAATGCTACAGTAAGATAAAAAAACATAAATCAAATCACCGCTATATCGCAACATCAGAGGACAGCCATCTTGTCCTCGTGTGCGAAACAGCCGTGCATATGTGCAAAAGTCGTATTGTGTAAAGAGACTTCAGCATGTTAAAGATCTAAAAAACAGAGAGGTTATGAGTGATATCAGGCGTGGCATTCCGCAATTAGGGACTATAATTAGGCAAACACATGTCACCACGGTCACCAAAATGAAATCTGGTTGGAAAAAGTCCCGTTTTTTCCTGGCGTATGACCCATGAGTTTTCTGATTATTTACAGGACTATGAGACAGTATCTTTGTACGGTTATTTAACTAAATGGTTCTGTCTTGTCCAACGAATCACACAAGGTTCCTGTAACACATGGAAATGGGCCAGGATTCCAAGAAAGTGCCTTTAGTGGTACAAGTCTTCGATGGCACATGAAGGCCAGCAAATCAGAATTGGATTTTCCTTTTCCACAGTGAAACCCATGCCATATGAAGTCCCTTAAGGATCTCTACAATATCTACTGCTAATCAATTTCAACAAGGCACCCTTGTCCCTGGTTATCACCACCACTAGCAACTGCAAACGACGTTCAACTTCACATCTGGGTGGGCATTGCAATAACAATGTAACAACATGACCTCCTGTCGGTAATACATCGATGGGTGGATGAAGGCAGCTGTTTGGGTAAAAGACTGAAGTCCTCAAAACCGGAGACACACATTGCAACGTTCTCCCTTTCTCCTGGTCAAAAGAGCCAGGAACCTACCCAAGTATTATAAACCCCTAGAGCAGTGGTCTCCAAACTTTATAATGCTGCGCCCCCCCCAGTTGAAAAATAAAAATCATTGAGCCCCACCTCAGAATATTTTACAATTGTTTTATACAGATGGCAATGTTTAAATATGTCTAGACCTATTTAAACATTGCAGTTAAGTTCTGTTACCTTTTTGAAAATGCAATACCATGCTTCTGCTTAAAACAAAGGCATCTTATCTGTATAAAGCTTCTTTTGGCCAGGGTCTGGTGCCCCCCCCAAGATCACTTGAGGCCCCCCCAGGGGGGCAGCCCCCCAGTTTGAAGACCTCTGCCCTAGAGCATGATTTGGCACTGATTTATCATTTGGCCAGCAAATCTCTGCCATAGTGAAAACACCAGTTTCTATGTCATACATGGAGAAGATTCTCCAGCTACTCTTACATCGAACTGACTAGAGCCTTGGTTTGTATAGACTGCATTTCTGAAATGTTGTCTGAGTTGCGAACCCAAGGAGAGAGATCCTGAAACTCCAAATGCTACACAATCTAGCAGGCATACTTTGTTTCACTCTAAAAATGTGTCAGACCTTCCAGGCCCTTGTGGGTCTGCATTGGCTGCCTGTGGCTCAGATAATACATTAAAATATATTTCACTGTGGTAAATTGGGTGGTTGGTTGAATGGGTGTGAGCCTAAGCTACAGCCACAATCCCTGGCAGGGTAAACCACAAAAATGCACTAAATTAACCTGTATTTAACCATGGGTAGCCTGGCACAAAATTCTGTCAGGTTTAGCTTAGAGGCAATGTGTAAAATATTTATGCAGCACACAAAGAGTAATAAAGTGAAAGCTCAACACAACAAAAATCCCACACCAATATAGAAAAATTAGAGTACATTTGAATAAATTATTTGACAGCAAAACAACAAACGTCCAATCAGTGGAACCAGAGTTCTGGATTTTTAAAGTTTCAAGTAAAAATATAGTCATGCAAGACCATGTCAAGCTGAAAAATATGGCCAACTGTGATGGAGTGTGGGTCTGATACAAGAAGTGGGTTGGCCTGGTCGGTGTTAACCTTTGGACTTAGAAGAATTTTCAAGAAAAATGTTCTGAGAAGGTAAGGTTTGTGGGGCAAGACTGCATGCGGTGTTTGAGTGAGGAGCGTCATCATCGGGGAGATGCTGGACAAAGTTGAGGTTAAGATCTCTACGTTCAGGCTTAGTCACTTTTGTGGAAGCTGAAACACTCAGTCGGACGAGGTAGGAGGCTGCAGCTGACTAAAGTTCCAAGAAGCCAGATACCCCTTTGGCAAAGAACCACTGAACAGGATTTGCTTTTGCAGAGAAGAGCATAACAGGAGCAGCCCTAAAGTCAGAGCTTGTAATGCGCCTTGGTCAGCTAGACAAGCAAGTTGGTCCCCTTCATCCTTCGGTTCTTAGAGCAGCTTTTAGACAAATAACCTTTGTCCCAGGTTTTGGATTATGGCTATCTGGGCACCTTTAGCAACACCACCAATGGTCCAGGAGTGGAGGAACACCACTTGGGGGGTGTTAGGACTCACTCAGGCTGCACCCAGGGTGCGGGTTCATGGTGGTAGCCCAATATTGTTGTAGACATTTCTAGAAGTTTCTTTTGAAGTGCTTTGCTTGGAATTTTCTGACTGCCCTGGTTCCAAGGTGGCTGCAAGAACAATGCAGTGCCAAGTCCAACTGGTAGTTTAAAACTGTATTCAGGCTGCATTGGCAGACCTCTGGCATGTTCTAAAGGGCTACTTAAGTGAGAGGCACAATATAAGCTGCATATTCACCAGAAGCATTTAATTTGTAAGCCCTGGATGTATGTTATACCACTCTACAAGGGACGTATAAGTAAATTAAATAGTCAATCAGGTATAAACCAATGTTACCATGTTTAGGGGAGTGAGCACAAACACTTTAGCACTGGTTAACAGTGGTAAAGTGCAGAGAATTCTAAGGCTCCTAAAAAAGAATTTCAGCAGAAAAATTGAGGTAAATAGGTAAAAAGATTTGAGAACACACTGGGCATCTCCTACTGCTCAACTGGGGTTCCTGCAGGGCCAGGCAGACTCCATCTGTTTGTCAGCAGACAGAAAGGCTTCTAGCACATAGGCCTACATTAAGCTCCTCCAGTTCAAATAATGTCACCTCACCTATGGGACTATGGCTGTCAGTCAGGTAATAGCCCTGTTTACACAGCAGCTCTTTGAGTACTTTGCAGAGCACTGTCCTCATTGTTCATGAAAGACTTAAAACTGAAACCAAGTGAGGTCCCACCATCATACATATTTTATAGACGGGGAAGCCTATCCACTGTCTCAAACTTTAGAACTGTTTTAGGGTAGTTCACTTTTCAAATGCCCATCTCAGGTTCCTCTCCAGACAGAGCCAGGGCACAGGTCAAGGGTATACGTGGGTTGACAGCATCTACCCACTCTTTTCACAGGGTGGATGCCGCCTACCCTGCTTGGAGGTTGGGCCCCACAAAAATGTACTAAACCTGTCCGTGTCATTTTCAGACACCGGTACACTTCATCAGCACCTGCATGTTGCCTGCTTTTGTTCTGTGCTACAACATGCAGTTGGGTAGATCGCTTATCAGATTCCAGCGGGCTCATTACAAAGGTCTATGGTAAGCGGCCATCAGGCCTCCTTCTATTGGTCTATCCTGGCTGGGAGCTATGGGGAGCCTCACATCTAAATGTAATGGAGGGTAAACAAAGGTATACAGTTCATCATTTTCACAAGTACTTAAGTGTGGCATACTTTTGTCTTTCTTCAGTTTCTGTAAATGAGAGATATGCATGAACTGTAAGAATGTTAGATCTGTTGGTCTGCCCTAGTAGTTACACAAATAACAGTTTAAATAACACTATTTTGTTTTGTTTCTTTTATAGCGCTATAACACTACTCATCCTAATGCAGGATGTCAGAGCTCTTTACATCACACCAACTCATTATACATTGACAGGAAATCATTTGTGTATACATCTGTGTACAGGATGTGTTACATAGGAAAGTGGGGTTTACAAGGTGTAGGCGTCATATGTCCTTCATAGCCCACTGTGCTATATTAGACCTTCAAAAAAGAAAATAAGTTACTTATCTGTAACTGTAGTTGTCCAGTATTGGCATCTTTCAAAGATTCACAAGCTTGAATCATTCCCCACCATTATTATAATAGAAAGCAGTAGTCAATGACATTCAGAACAGTTAATGTTAAAAAACATTTACTTTAATAACTTATCCACATCATTTAATAAGAACCAAAGTCCAGCCAATCAGGCAACAGCACCCTCTTGTATATTCACCACAGAGGCTTCCTTTCCTCAGATTGTCTTCCACACATCGTGTGATGTGAGTCTCCCTGAACTCTGCTCAGTTTACTACAGATTTTAAGAAGATTTCACTTGAGTACAAGCCTAGCAACTACTTATTCTTATTCTGACCCAACAACCATGCCAAAGCCAGCCAACAAAGGTCTGTTCTGGCCATGTGGGGCTAGTGGAAAAAAGAGACAGTACTCAGAAGATCCACACAAGGAATAAATCTACAGTCCATACCCTGAGCACAAGGTGTACGACTGTAAGAAATGCTACACTTTTCCCCAAAAGGCACTGATGGATAGAGAAGATTACTGATATGGCTCCAAAAATTTAAATCCAAAGAAAACCCTCTCATCTGAAGAAGACAGTGATCATCCCATAAAAGGGCTTGGTTTAGTGAGAGAGTGCCTGCAGGGTCATCGAAAAAAGGCAATGAAGAAGACCAGCCATGGGTCATCAGGGCACTTAATAAGAAGTGAGGAGCATCCTAACATTTCAAGAAAGGATAAAATCTCCTCAGAAAAGGTTAAATCTGAATCTACTACCCCTGCATGAAAGACGGCACACTTGAAGAGACCCTCCAAGTCTCTGCCATCGATGATTAAACAATTTCAAATGGTTTCCACATCAAAATTTCAGTTCTCTTTGACAATGACACCATTGATGACCACCTCGTTGGCAACATCGTCAATGGTACCACTTCTATGCCAACATCGACATTTACATCCGCAGCATCACCTATGATTCCCTCGTCATCACTGATAGCCTCAATTTCAATAATAACCCTGAAAGCCTTCGCGACCAAAAAGGCAACAAAGACACCATCAACAACACCGTCGACGAGAGTCCCATTGACAACAGCTACGCCGACGACAGCACCGTCGATGACAACAGATCCAAAGAAGGCCTGGTCAATGACCAAAAAGGTGCTTCTAGCATACACTATTCGGTTTCTTTTTCTAGGTTCAACACATTAGAACACTTTAGGTAGTTTATTATCTGTTTATTTCCTGGTAAATCCTTGCAGATGTGGAAGACACTTGTGGCTTTTCATTTCAATGTGGCCCTTCCAGTGGACATGTGACTCGCCATATAGGGTTTTTATAATTTTATGTATTATAACATTTACTTGACAAGTGAAAATTAACAAATAATTAAAATGAAATCATTATGTTGGGTGAATTGTGCTTCATTGTATTTTGCATTATATAAGATGCTAATCTTTTAAGGTGTTGGGCTCACTCTACTTTGACTTTTAGGAGGCGACTCCACATAGATCTGACCTCTTACTTATAACTTTGATTTATTTTTCAGAACTGGACTGTAATTCGTTCTGCTTCTTCATCCCTGCATTTCATTCCAAGCATCATAATATTACTTGAATTAAATGAATAATTGACTGATTCTAACTTTATTTTGTAGTGCCCTTTAACCTCTTAAACCTTCATGGTTTAATTTTAAACTCATCAGCCTTCATTGTAAAGGCTAATGTGTTTTACATTAATTTCTGAAATGTTATTGAATATTGAATCTAATTGTTGGACATGCCAAGTTGAAGAGCAGCAGAATTCTTAGGGAATTAAGACCGCTCTCAGACGGTCAGAAGCATTTTAAAATTGTTCATTAGAAAAAAGTGCTAACAATATCTGGTAGAAGAGGATAGTTGAATACTGGACCTGGGGAGTCTGAAATTGGATGATGGTGCTACAGCTAATTAGTTTCAGAAACTAAGTTGCCCTGTTTCATTCTGTGCTCCAAAGTTCGAATGGTCCGGCTTGGATTAATGGCAGTGTTCCAGTGTTCCTGAAGCTGATCCGTGAATTAAAGAGGAGGCCAGTATAAGTAGGATAACACTTTTTGGCTGAGTGTGCCATTTAGTACATGAAGTTCCATGTGGAGTGCTGCATTGTGACTAAAGGTTTGAATTTTAAATGTCACACAAAATGTATGCAGGTTGTGAGTGCTTTGGTTATGCAGCTGTTATTTCTGCAATAGTAGGTGTTTTGGTTATTGTGATGTTGATGACTTTTGTCTCATTTTGAGTTGAGCCTAATATTTGGATCCAAGAGGGCTATGTGGGTGCAATAAAACTTTAAGGGGCATATTTATACTCTGTGTGCGCCGGAATTGCGTCGTTTTTTTTACGCAATTCCGACGCAAAACTAACTCCATATTTATATTTTGGCGTTAGACGCGTCTAGCGCCAAAGTCCATGGAGTTTGCGTCATTTTTTAGCGTGGACACCTACTTTGCGTTAATGATATGCAAGGTAGGCGTTCCCATCTAAAAAATTGACTCCGAGGCATGTGTGCCGTATTTACACTCCCGGGCAAAATTCACGCCCGGGAGTGGGCGGGTCAAAAAAAATGACGTACGGCTGCTTTAGCGCCGTTTTTTAGCACCTGGAAAAGGCAGGCGTTAAGGGACCTGTGGGCTCGGAAGGAGCCCAGAGGTGCCCTCCCATGCCCCCAGGGACAACCCCTGTCACCCTTGACCACCCCAGGAGGACACCCAAGAATGGAGGGACCCATCCCAGGGACATTAAGGTAAGTTCAGGTAAGTTTAAAAAAAAAAAAACAATTGTGGCATAGGGGGGCCTGATTAGTGCCCCCCTACATGCCACTATGCCCAATGGCCATGCCCAGGGGACAGAAGTCCCCTGGGCATGGCCATTGGGCAAGGGGGCATGACTCCTGTCTTTGCAAAGACAGGAGTCATGTCAATGGGGGTTGGGAGTAAAAAAATGGCGCAAATCGGGTTGCGGCGCAAATTTTGCCTCAGCCTGACTTGCCCCATTTTTTGGCGCCCAAGCTCCATTTTCCCCTACGCCGGCGCTGCCTGGTGTACGTCATTTTCTTTAACGCACACCAGACAGCGCCGCGGCTAACGCCGGCTAACGTCATTGAATAAATACAGCGCCCGCATGGTGCTTCAGAATGGCGTTAGCCGGCGCTAATTTTTTTGCCGCAAAACTACGTTAGCGCAGTTTTGCATCAAAAAGTATAAATATGGCCCTAAGTGTTCATTTATGTTGATTGATTGTGCTTATCATGAATAATGTGTTATTGTTTACAATTGTAAGTTTGATGTTTTTGTCTTATTTTTGTATTCCAATTTTGTGGTGTCTAAATTGTGTCTAAGAGGGCTTCGAGTTGATCATGAGTTTTTTTAATGTACATTCGATTCTACTGGTTTCACTTATTATGATTAAAGTATTCATTGTTCACAGTGTAAGGGTTGGATTTGATCAAAAATCCAAGATCTTGAGATATAAACGTGTTGTTGAATGTGTCTGCTAAAGTTGAGGCAGTTGTAAGGTGCCACATTGTTGGAAAGTAGATTATTGGTAAGGGCAGGTAAGTACCTTCATCTAGCAATAGGCCACTAACTCCCACTTAGGTCCAGTTAGGTCTCAATAAATTAAACCCAGCTCAACTCTTGGTAGCTTGGCAACGAGCGACAAGGCTTAACTTAGGAGACAAATGTGTAAAGCATTTAAAAATCATAAAACAGTGAATAAGTAAAACACAAAACACACTAACACTCCAACACCAATTTATACAAATAGATTGTACCTTTATCTTTAAAATGAGACAAAAGTGATTAAAATCGGATAAGGAAAATCAGAGATATGAATGTTTAATGAATTAATGTTTTCTACCGTATCAAACCTACTAGCGCTCAAAGGGTTAAAAAATGTCACACTGAAAAGGGACAAAGTCCAGAGTTCAGGCCACCCATGAGGTAACACTATCACATTTACTTTTAGAAGTGTTTCTTGATTCAGGAAAGTGGTCCACAGCACCAGCTAAGGGTTCCGAGGCTCTGGCTTGCCTCTTGGGGCCTGGGACTACAACTCCCACAGTGAACCTCTTCAACTTATGGAGTTGCTCCAAACATCTGGACCTTCTTCCAGAGGTCCTGTTTGGGTCCTTGAAGTGTCCACAACTTGATCCAAGGTTTCAGAAGCTCTGAGTTGCTCCTTGGGAGTTGGGACTACAATTCCCAGAATACACCTGGTTAGAATACTAAAATGGCCACTGGACGCTGGTCAGCTGGGCTCTGCTTGCAGAACTTGATGCAGAGGGATCTGGACAGCTCCTTTGTACCTGTAGCAAAGAGATAGTCCCTTCTTGAAGCACTAGAACACAAGCAAAGTCCTTTTAGTGGTGAAGGCCAAGTGTGCAGCTGGTGCAGTCCTTCAGAGTGCAGTGTCCAGGTGCAGGTCAGGGGTCCAGTAGGGCAGTCCTTTTTCTTCTTTGTCTTGCTCCTTGTGGGGATCTGAGGTGTGAGTGCATCTCTGCCATATTTATCCTTGCTCCTAGGGTGGAAAGCAAGGGGGTCCTGGTTGCCAAGTCACAGGCAGGCTCCTTCCCCCTTTGATGACCACTTCCTGGGAAGTGTGGCAAAAATCAATCCCAGGGAGCAACATTCTTCAAAAATCCATAATGGCTGAAAGTGATTTTTGGAGGTTAGATCTGTCTGAGCCCTCCCACTGGCATGGCCAACAAGTCTACATACACCCCTCTCCTGCCCTCTCCAAATCTAATCAAAAGGGCATCTAATTGTTGGGTTGCAGGAAGTGAGGGAAGTCCTGAGCTGGTCCAAATGTCCTTCCCTGCCTTTGAAGACTAGTATGGCTGTTCTCCCTCCATCCTGTTTCACCACCTGCTGAGGTAGATCTCACCCCACCCCCCCCACCGGCACATCCTTTGTGTTCAGCCCAGGTCAATTCACACCTCATCAATGCAGCCTGGCCAGGCGACCAGAGGCTGGCCAATCAGAGAAGGGCACTACAGAGCTGAAGTTGGCTACTTTCAGTTAGAGTTTTAAAACTCTTTACCTGAACTAGTTACATTAAATACAACAATTGCAAGTTGTGGGATTTATTATAGCAATTAATTTGATACCAAACTCAAAGTATATGGCACTTAAGGGAACATTGTTAATTAAAACAAAGTTTCCCCATTTTAGCCTATGGAGTTCATTCACTACAGTGAGGGAAAAATTAATGTGGCTATTTTACCTCACCAGGGCTTATATAACCTTTTATATAAGGCCCCTGCTAATAGTTATAAGGCACCCAGCCCTAGGGGCACACCTTAGGAGTGACTTGTATTTAAAAATAAGGTAGTTTAAGACTTTGGAAGTACTTTTAATTCCAAAGTTGAATTTGCATTTAAAGTTAATTTCAAAGCAGCCAGCAAGGCAGGCCTGCCTTTAAAATGACTCTGGGCACCTCAGCAGTGCACCTATAGGTGTACTACCTATGCTGGGGTCCCTAAACCTACATGCCCTACCATATACTAGGGACTTACAGGTAAGTTGACATTGCCAATTATAATTAGCCTAATTTCCATACTTATTTTACACAGAGTACAGACCCTGGGACTGGTTAGCAGTACCCAGGGCACCATCAGTGTCAGGAAAACACCGGCAAAAAGTAAAAAATGGGGGCAAAATGTTAGGGGGCCTCTGCAATCAGCCCTGTTTTCTGCTGCTTCCCCACTCGCCAGTGCCCATCCACGACACATTAGGGACTTAGTAGGGTCTAGTTGTGAATGCATGCTAATCCAGATTAGTGATTGTTTATTATTTGTCCCTAGGACTAAACATGGTGATCAAGAGTTCGCTACAGCTGCCAGAGAACCTGCTTTCCTGGTTTGTGTGATTTCCTCTAGATGAGATTTGATTTCCCTCTTCCTTTTAGGAAAAAGAGACAAGAATTGTTAATTGTTTAATTGTTTTAAAGGAGTCAAACTTCGTTCCCACATTGCTGCAAAGATCCACTACAATTCACTGGTTGATGATGGGGGTAACATATAAACATGCGCTGTGATTGGTTAACCTTTCAACTTGACGTACTGCAATTGGTTGATTGTTTTATGAGTTGTGCTGTGGGTGGCTAAGTCATTTGTTCTGTCCTAGGATTGGTCAGTTACTGCTGTGTGCTATGTGGGATTGGTGGGTTGCTGGTGTTTCTACATGTGATTTAATAGAGCAAGGTCATTACAGAAAATGGGATATTGTGCTTAAGAAGCCTGTCCCCCAATTTATAAAGTATATAATTTATAAAGGCCTATGACATGACCCCCAATAAAGGTCCACACACTTGTTTGTGAGTTAAAGATGGGAACAAGATCACTTCTGATGACAAAAACTATAATAGTATCTTTACTGTGGGAATGCTTGAGAACGCCGGCGTGCTGATGTCAGTTTCACGCTTTTTTAAGTGCCTTCAAGGCAAACAGGTGGATACCAACCTCACAAGAACAATATATACTAATCCAAATACAAATATAAACCACAATATCTGTTTATGTAGCAACACCAAAAACATATATACATTTATAATAAAAGAACTCTTGGTATGACCAGACAGGCAACAGAGAGGCCGGTGGGACTGTGAGGAATCCACAGATTGCTACTGTATCCATTAGAATAGAATCCCAAAGCAGTCCCGCACTCGGAGGTGGGTGCCTGACTGGTCAGACCAAGAAATCTAGCAAAACAGAACGTGCAAAATGGCCGTCCCTCCTATCTTCCGAGTCCAAGCAATAATGCTTTGCAAAAGAGTGGAGGGAAGCTCAAGTTGCGGCCTTACAAATTTCAGCAACTGGGACACCTCTAGCCATGGCTGAAGTGGCAGACTTAGCCCTGGTGGAATGGGCCCTAATCCCTTCAGAAGGGACCTTCTTTGCTAGGGAATAACAAACCTTTATGCAAAGAATGACCCACCTGGAAAGAGTTCTCTTGTGGACGGTTCTGCCCTTCATCTTGCCCACTTATCCAACGAAAAGTTGATCATCAACTCTAAAGTCTCTTGTCCTCTCAATGTAGAAACTCAGAGCCCTTTCCTCCTCCTTCGATGGATGGGGAGGAGAGTAAAAGGATGAGAGTGTTATAGACTGACCCATATAAAAGGGAGTGACCACTTAAGGAAGGAAAGCCGCCCTGGTTCTCAGCACCACCTTGTCAGCATGAAAGGTTGTAAAAGGAGGTTTCACACTAAGAGCCTGAAGCTCACTCATACATCTAGCTGACATGATAGCCGTCAGGAAAACTGTTTTCAATACTAAAAGCCTCAATGGACAAGAATGCATAGGCTCAAACTGTGGACCCATCAAAAAAGTCATAACCAAATTCAAATCCCATTGAGGCATGACAAACGGAGTGGGAGGAAACTTTTTAGTCAAGCCTTTAAGGAACCTAATAACTATAGGGGACTTAAACAAGGAAGGCTGGTCAGGAAGGCAATGAAAGGCAGACAGCGCTGACAAATAACCCTTCTCAGTCATACCTGCACAACCTTTCTGAGCCAAGGAAAGGGCAAAAAGCAAATATCAGACAAATGGGCCTCTAAGGGATCAATTTGCCTCTCTCCACACCAAGTAACATATTTTGCTCATCTGTTGGAATAGACAGTCTTGGTGGAGTGTGGCCTGGTTGATAAGATAACATCCACCACTTATGAGGGAGAGACAAGGAACTCAGATTGTCCCGTTCAATCTCCAGGCATGTAGGGGCATGCTCTGGAGGTGGGGTTTTAGAACCTGCCCCTGCGACTGCGAGAGGAGGTCTACCCCGTAAGGGAGACGGAGCGGCAGTCACAGTGAGAGTTGGAGAAGGTCTGTGTAACACACCCTACTTGGGCAATCTGGGGCTATTAAAAGGACTTGACCACAATCTTGTTGAATCTTCCTCAGAACTCGAGGAATCAAAGGTATGGGGGAAACTCGTAAAGTAACTGGTCGCACCAAGACATCTGAAACGCGTCCCCCAACGCCCCCTGCACCGGATACTGGAGGCTGCAGAATGACGGGCAGTGTACGTTCTCCTGAGTGGCAAACAGGTCTATCTGTGGAAACCCCCACGTCCGGAAGATGTGAAGAACCAGGTCTGGATGGAGACACCACTCGTGATCGGATGAGAAATGCTGACTGAGACCATCCGCACATATGTTGAGAACTCCCATCAGATGGTTTGCTACTATGCAAACCTGATGGTCCTCTGCCCAGGACCAGAGCTGCAGAGCCTCTATGCAGAGAAGGTACGACCCTACTCCTCCCTGCTTGTTGATGTACCACATCACAGTAGTGTTGTCTGTCAAGACTTGAACTGACTGACCTCGAAGGAATGGGAGGAAGGCCTTGAGAGCCAGACGTATTGCCCGTAATTCTAACAGATTGATGTGAAACACCTGTTCTACTGGAGACCAATGACCTTTGATCTCCAGGTCCCCCTGATGAGCTACCCACCCTAGAGTGGAAGCATCCGTTATGACCGTGGCCACTGAAGATGGAAGACACAATAGCCTTCCTTAGGAAAGTTTGCTGTCCACAGCCCACTACCGTACATCCACTGCACCGCCTCTGGAGATCATTATCGATTCCTCAAGATGCCCTTTGTGTTAAAACCACTGCCTGCGGAGGCACCACTGGAGAGCCCTCTTGTGCCAACGTGCATGAGTGACCAACAGAATGAAGGAAGCAAACAGACCAAGCAGACGTAGGACCTTGAGGACTGGAACAGGCGCTCCATTCTGAAACTTTGGAATCAACGCCTGAATGTCCTGAATCCTCCGAGAAGGAGGGTAGGCCCGATTCAATGTTGTGTCCAGTTCTGCCCCTATGAACAGGAGGCGCCTAGAGGGCTTTAGGTGAGATTTGGGCATATTTATGTAAAGCCCAGGTTGAACAACAACTGGGTTGTCACTTGCAAGGGATGCAGCACGAGCTCTGGGGACCCGGCTGTGATCAGCCAATCGTCCAGGTAAGGGAATACAGATACTCCCTTACTTCTGAGGTCCGCTGCAACCACTGCCATCACCTACGTGAAGACTTGAGGTGCCGAAGTAAGACCAAAAGGAAGGACCGCAAACTGGTAGTGTTGCGACCTACTACAAACCGGAGATACTTCCTGTGCGACTTCAGAATGGGGATATGAAATTAGGATCCTGCAAGTCAACAGACACCATCCAGTCTTCCTTGTTCAATGCAAGAAGCACCTGTGCTAGGGTCATCATTTTGAACTTCTCCTGTTTGAGGAACCAATTCAAAATCCTCAGATCCAGGATAGGTCACAATCGACCATCTTCCTGGGGAATCAGGAAATACCTTGAATAACATCCTTGACCCTTCTCCTGCTCTGGAACCACTTCCACTGCACCTTTTAGCAAATGGACCTGCACCTCCTGTTGAAGCAACAGGGGATGATCTTCCGTGCAAAATGAATGACGGGGAGGGATGGTAGGAGGAAACTCCCAAAAAGGAAGGCATAACCTTTCCCCACAATATCCAGCACCCAAGAGTCCGATGTGATTAACTCCCATCCGTAGAGAAAACAAGATAACCTTCCCCCTACGGGAGAAACATGATGTAAAATGAAGAGAAAACTAGGGCTGCTTTCCTTGAAGGGCTCCCCCACAGGAAGAGGATGAATTGGAAGGCTGCTGAGTGGCTGCTCGCATCCTAACCCTGCCCCGACCTCAATAAGATTTGTAGAGAGGGTTGGCAGGCTGCTGAATGCTGGATTGTGGCCTTCCATGGAAAGAGGACCACCGGCCAAAACCCCTGAACCTTCTAAAAGATCTGAGTGGTAGAGAGGATGAAGCTTGGAGTCCCAAAGACCTTGCAGTAGCCCTACTGTATTTAAATTGTTCTGATTTGGACCCAAACAACTTCTCTCCATCAAAAGGAAGGTCCATAAGAGTGGTCTGAACATCCGTGGAGAAACTAGAAGCCCTGAGCCAGGCATGCCTCCTGGTTGCCACTGAAGCGCCCATTGCCCTGGCAACCGAATTTGCTGTGTCCAAGCCAGATTGAATAACTTGCTTGGCTGCCGCTTGACTGTCCAAAAGGAGTTAATCATACTGTCCCTGCACATCCTGAGGCAATCTTGGCACAAAATCTCTTGCCGAGTCCATCAGGGCATAGATATACCTTCCCAACACACACACGTAGCATTGAAAGACTTCAAGGCCATACTGCACGAGGAGAAGACCTTTTTAGCTGTTTGCTTCATATGCTTATACTCCCTATCTGAAGGAGTCACAGGCAACAAACCAGGAGCAGACCTCACGGAGCAGGAGGCTTGCACCACCAAACTCTCAGGCATTGGATACTGTGAAAGAAACTGCGGATCCCCTGGAGCAATTCTGTACCTCCTAGCCACAGTCCTGGAAACCACTGGAGTCATGACAGGCTTCCTCCAAATGTCCAGAATGGGCTCAGTAAGGGCATCATTAAAAGGGAGGAGAGGCTCAGAAGTCGTAGCCGATGAATGTAACACCTCCGTTAAAATGTTTATCTTTGTTTCTGATGCCGACAAAGGAAGGTCCAAAAACACTGTGGTAAGAAGCTGCCTCCGCTGTGAGCTCTCCAGGGGATGAGAAATCCCACTCAAGGGATGTATCCAAGCCACTTGCAGAATCAAGGCCTTGAAATTAAACCCCTATACTATGGAATTTCTCCTTCCTCCAACAGCTGGTGTTGATACTCCTGCTCCTCCAAGAGCCTCAAAGCCCTTCTCGACCTCAATCTAGATTCCAAACGCAGCATTGACAGAGAATTAGCCGACGTCGGTTTAAAAACAGATGGACGCTCCGGCAGAGGAGAGGATGGAGAGAAAGTCTGTGTCGAACGGAGTCCATCCGGCACCGGCATTGACTCCATCGGCACCATGGGCATCATCCTCGGGGGTGGCTAAGTCATTGGCACCAAACCAGCACCTTCACCCGGATAGAAGGGTACAAACGGAGCCTGTTTATACGGCTCCGGTGAACTCAGTGTGAACGTTAATGGACCTGTGGGACCAGCAGGTGCACCAGCTGGGGCCATAGCCCTGTTAAAAATGCTAAACATAGCCTTGAGGAACGCTGATTGACCCACACCCGGAGTCGGGAAGGCAGGAAACCTCTGCTCCTCCTGAGGCGGCTGAACCGACTCCGATGCCTGCACACTGGACTCCTGACCCTGAGTTGACACAGGTGAAAACTGAGCCATAGGGTTAACCGGAGACTCTGAGATCTCTACCAACGCCGGCTCCGGAGAATCCTGTGGACTCTGAGGAGTCACCATAGGATTGATCTCCCACGCCACATGGCGCCGTCTCGGAGGGAACCGAGACCAATCCCTGGAAGAACGGCATCAAGATTTATGCCGACGTTGCTTCTTATGCGACCTTGAGGACTTATGCGAAGAAGTATCCCTTGCCTTTGATGTTCGATGACCCCTTTTCTCCTTCTTAGCTTTCGCCAAGAAGAGCTTAGCCTATCTCTCCTTCAAGGCATTCGGGTTCATCCACTGGCAGGACATGCATCCCTTCACGTTATGATCCGAGCTCAGGCACCACAAACAATTCTCATGAGGATCTGTCACCCACACTCATAACAAGGCTTAAATCCTGATTTTTTCAGTGGAGACATTGTAACGCTCAACAACAACTCCTCGAAACAGTAACTGCTCGAGAGGTAGGAAAATAATGTTACCGTCAAAGGCGTGGAAAAAAGGGAACTGACGTCAGCACGCCGGCGAGGATTTCTTATTGCCACGATGACGTCAGATGGAGTCATCTGTGGAGCCATGCAATTGTGATGTCCTCATCGACGTGGGGAGCTAGGAAGAAAATGTCCTTCGAATGCTGGTGCATTGGGAGAATTCATAAGGTGAGGAATCCACAGGTAGTTGTAGCCATCAGAAATATAATAATAATAATAAACCTATTACATCCCCACAGGTTCCCCAGCCAATCTCAGCAGCAAGGTGGTGCCACGGCTACCCAGTCCCCCACCAGAAGATGCCTCCAATCATGACAGCAACTCTGGAGCTCTGGATCTGGATGAACTCCCTGGCCCATCAGGGACCACTGGTCAGTCGGCTACCCCATCCCACACCCATTCTTCTACAGAGCCTACCCCCTCAGAATCCAACACCACAGCAGCCACCCAGCGTCTCCAAACCTCTGTCCCCAGGACACGTCAATCAATAGTGTGCCCGCCTGTACAGGGACCCCAGTCCACACCTCACAGGCAAGACAATGAGGGTCCTGGGGTCAGTGGGAGTGGGCACACCGTTCAGGGCACAGAGGCACAGGGGGCCAGGGACGGTCGGAGGACAGCTGTGCACCAGGGGGAAGACAGGCCCAGGGAACCGACTGCCAGGAGGTACTCACTAATGTCCTGGGGGCTTACCAATAATCCCTGGACAAGATGGGTCAGGTGTTAAACATCATTCAGGAGAACAGCGGCTGCAGGGGGAACACCACCAGGAGATGAAGCAAGAATTTCAGGCTCTGAATACCACCATGGTCTCCATTGCAGGGGTGCTTAGTGACATGGCCAACATCATGAGGAACTACACAGCACACCAGGGGGCCCCTTCCACTAGCCAATGTACTGACCAGCCCTCCACATCTGCTGCAGCTAGTCAACAGGAGGCCCTGCCACAGGACCCACAGGCCACCGCACCCCTCCCCCTGCAGAAGTTGAATCACCACGCAAATGGTCCCTGCGACCCAGACAGGAACCAGAGACAGTTGCTAAGACCAAGACCACCACCAGGAAATGAGCCCCTCCTGAAGGTCTCCCTTGTGTTATGCTGTGTCACTTTGTCATTGCTCCCCTTCCAATGGGCCCTCGGACACTGGACCTGTGCAGCAAACAGACTGGCCCACTACACTGGACTTTTCCCAACCATCACCCCACTCTATCGCACTTTGCATTGTATACCAATTTTTAATAAACACCCTGGACACAACTTGAGTAATAGTGCCTTATCTGAAGGTAATGTACAATGTATTCAAGTGTAATTACCTGCATGATCCTGTGCAAATTGCAAATGTCCAGTAATACGTTGAGCCATCCTACAAATGTGTCTGATCAGTCTGTACACATCACAGCATTACACTGTTGTAACCACACCAACATCTGCAATAAGGGAAGGCATAGGTGACAGTCAGGTGGGATGCAAAGGTAATGACTGGCATTATGCGACAGCCACACAGCACAACACTGAAATGGAGAAATGTTTAGTTCAACAGTCTTACCTGAGTGTCATTGGAAGTACTGATGTATCATATGTGTTCTGTTGTCCACATCCTCCTCCTCACTGTCCTCAGTGTCCACTGCTGCCACAGATGCATATTCACCCCCTCCTCCTGCAGATAGGGCACATAGCGTCTGAGAGCCAAGGTGTGCAATATGCAGCACACAACAACAATCCTGCAGCGTCCTCTGGGGAATAGCATAGGGATCCACCTGTCAGATGGAGGCACCTGAACCTGGCCTTCAGGAGACCGAAGGTCATCTCAACAATCCTCCTCGTACGCCCATGAGCATCATTGTACCTATTCTCAGCCCCTGTTCTCAGATTTCTAACAGGGGTCAGGAGCCAGTACAGGTTTGGGTAGCCGGAATCACCTACAAGAAGTGAAGGACACACATTATCCCTGCACAGTGGCATGGGGTACTACTCCTGAAGGCATACACTGACATAAATTGGGTGGGGACTCAGCCTCACCTATAAGCCACACTCTGTGCCTCTGTAGTTGTGTCATCAGCTGTGGGACACTGCTATTCCTCAGGACAAAGGCATCATGCACCAACCCAGGATACATGGCAGTAATGTGGGAGACGTACTGGTCAGCAAGGCACACCATCTGGACATTGAGTGAGTGGAAACTCTTCCAAATCCTGTACACTTGTTCATTGGCCCTGGGGGGACTAAGGCAATATGGGTCCCATAAATGGCCCCAATAACATGTAGTATATGTCCCATTGCATAGAATCCAGCCTTCACAGTGGGTAATTCATCTACCTGGAGGAATGCGATGTAGCTGCACATGTGTTTGAGCAAGGCTGCCAAAACCCTTGTAAGCACAATAGAGCACATTGGCTATGACATTCCTGCAGCCAAGCCTACTGTGACCTGGACAGAGCCAGTTGCTAGGAAATGGAGCACTGAGAGTACCTGCATAAGAGGGAGTATAACTATTGTGCAACGGATAGCAGGTAGCACGTCAGGCTCCAATGGTGCACGTAGCTCTGTGATTGTGGCCCTGTCCCGACGATAGGTGAGTATGATATGGTTGGTACCTTAGGGACCTAAAAGTATAAAGGGAGTGACAACAGGAACAATGAACACACTACAGCAGTGTACACAGAGCACGCTTGTATGTTGGACACTGGAATTGTCAAGGTGTGTACATTCGACTACAATGACCCACTTTTAAATCTGTACATGGGTACTAGCATTAGAAAATTGCAACCGCCTGTCCTGTATGCAGGGACAGGTGGAAGTGACCTCACTCCAATGGCATTTGCATCATGGCGGGAGGCGGTGTGCACCGCTGTGCAATTCCTCACTGGCTAACATGCCCCTCTATGGAGCATGGGAACCAATGATGATCAACGCCGGCGATGGCGGTGCTCACCGCTGCGGACGTGACTGCCATTTTATTTCTACCACTTCACTTGATTCCTGACTTTCCACAGGACGACATCTCCACTGCGTGTGCTGCTGTGACCTGTGTCTGGAACCTGCCATGGCCCATGCAACAGGGGAAAGGGCCCCAGCCTTCATGTCGGAGGAGTTGGAGTGGCTCGTGGATGGGGTCCTAACCCTGTATGGACAGTTGTATGGGCCTTCAGACCAACAGGTGCATACATCATGGGTACGTTGCATGCAACATGGCTGCATGTAGATGTGAGTGTGTGCTGGCAGTGTGTCATTTGATGGGGTATGGCTTGTGGCAGTGTAATACAAAGGTAAGGGTCATGTGTGTGCCTGATGAGGGGCAAATTCAGTTTGTAGGGCATATATGTGACAGCCTGGATTGTCTGTTTCATGTTGTCCCTCTGTTTGTGTTTCCTTTGCAGGTCAGCGCCCATCAGAAGAAGGGGTTGTAGCATGCCATCGCCAAGGACGTGCAGACCGTGGGGGTCTATAACATCTGGAGCACCCACTGCAGGAAACGGTTGGAGGACCTGAGACACTGGGCCCGGAATACCGTGGAGGCCCAGCTGGGGACGGCCTCCCAACGAGGGAGGGGTGACCGTCAGAACCTGACCCCCCTGATGGCCCGCATACTGGCGGTGGCCTACCAGAGCTGGATGGGCACTTGAGGGCATCACAGCAGCCACAATGGCGTGAGTACAGTGTGTTTGACAACCATCTCTCTTGCCTGGCATGGGATTTGGGTGCAGGGTACTAGTCAGTGGATGCCCCAATATTCCAGTTTAGACATTGCTGCGTGGTGAAGTTTAGGTTAATTGGGTGAAATGCATGTTTTTGATAGCTAGGTAGCTGGCTTTCCATGGCAGACATGACTTAGTTGGTCCCAGTCGGTGTGCAGATGGCAGTGTTTGGCTCCTACCTGCTGTGGTAATTAGCCAATGGTATGCCAGTGTGGTCCATACTGCCCATTCTCAGTCTCAGTGTGTGACATTGATGTGTATGCCATATGTGCTGTTGGTGCTGTGATTGACCCTGTGCTCCCTTTCTCCTCCCTCCTTTTGCCATCCTGTCCATGTGTGCATTAGCATCATCTGGTAAAGGAGCAGTTGCATCGGCGAGTGAGGGAGCTGCAGCCCATGGGACCAAGGAGTCAGAGTCCACTGACGCCGAGGGAACCAGTGGGACGGAGGGTGAGGGGAGCACCACGGCGGAGACTGTAGCTGATACCACTGACTCTGATTCCTCCTCTCATGGGAACTCCCTGGTGGATCCCTCTGGGACCACCCCAGCTACAAGTTCTGCTGCCACCTTCGTACCAGCACTGCCCTCCCAGTAGCCCCCCCACTGAGTTGCCCATGCCTGCTCACTCAGGAGGGTGGGCATTTCCTTCACCCCAGGAACCTCAGGCCTTGCACAAGTCAGCTTGCTGCCCTCAGTGAGGAGGCTATTGACCTCGTGAGATCCACCTCTGTAGGGCAGTCAACCATAGTGAATACTATCCAGGGGCTGGCATCCCAGATACAGCAATGAAATGCCTTCCTGGAGGGCGTTCATGGTGGCTTGGTGGCCCTACAGAGATCTTTTCAGGCTCTGGCCTCTTCACTGACAGTAGCCAGTGTCCCTGTTTCTTCCGCCCCCCTTTCCAACTACCACTTCCCAGTCCCAGTCTCCTCACCCCAAACTCATCCCATGCACACATTCTGACAAGCATGTACACAAAACATCACACATGACTCACACAGACAAACACAGGCAGCACACTTCAGTCCACAAGCACTCACACAGGCAATGCACACAAACACACGCAACATCATCCACTGCCTCCACTGTCTCCCCTCCTCCTCGTCCTCCCTCAGTAACATCCGCACTCACAGCTGCATGCACTGCATCAACAGTTCCTGAACCTACCAACTACACAGACTTGCCCACATTCACCAGAACAGCAGACTCGCAGACATGCACCCCTCACACCACATGTGTAGTCACCACCACCACCATCATCACATCATGCCGCACACCGACCACCTCACTTGCAGACACCACTGCAACATCCATCAACATGTCCTGTTTGACCTCCCCCACCCTGTCTGCCTCCCCTCCAAAGACACATAAACGCTTAAACTCAGACCCCCAACAGCCATCCACCTCACACACGCACACTGTCCATGCACCTGCACCCAAGTCCAGCACACCTCCTCTTCCTACAACCACTCCCTCTACCTCCACTCCCATCCCTCCTCTCACATCCTGCCCCATTGGTCCTAAGCTTTTCCTTTCCCGCCTTGATTTCTTCCCTTCCCCCATCCTGCCTGTGAGAAGAAGGTCCCACCCACCTAGCCCAGTACCTTCAGCACCCAGTTTGACCCTGTTCCACCCCTAAAATCTCCAGCTCCCATGAGTGCGACGCTGGCCCCCGCCCCAAGGACACCCCTCCGCCCCCAAAACAGAGGGCTAAAGTGCCGCCCCCTCCAAAACAAACAACCAAAACCATGGAGCCACCACCAAAACAACAGGCCTAGGAGACCCCTCCAAAACCAAAGGCCTAGGAGACCCCTTCCAAAAGAAAGGCCAAGGAGACCCCTAAGAAAACAAAGGCCAAGGAGAACCCTCCCAAAACTAAGGCCAAGGAGGCCCCTCCCAAAACTAAGGCCAAGGATGCCCCTCCAGAACCAGAGGGCAAGGAGCCCCCGCCAGAACCATAGGGCAAGGAGCCCCCTCCCAGTGAGTAGTCACCCACCGCCTCCCCCCAGAGGTGCCTGCCTGCCATCTCCTGCCCAGTGGCGTGCCAATGTTGTCTGGAGTCATGTTGGGCTCTTGGACGTTGCCCTGTGGCCATTTGTGTACTTTGGACCGGCCAATGGGCCTGCTTGTAAATATGTTCTTTGACATTATTTATATTTACGCTCGTTATCCAACATGATTACAGTGGTTAGACCAGAGGTATGTGTCCTAGCTTTCTTTGCTCCTGGGTTCTGTTGCTGTCAATTTACTCTGCAGATTGTTCTGGGTGTGTGGTGACTGTGTATGGTGTGTGTTGTGCTTGTGTATGTGTGTGTCACTCTCCTCTCCCTCCCTCCCTCCTTTGTGTGCTAGGCGACTGTACTCACCGTTGTCATCTTCGTTGGTGTTGGTGCTCCATGACGGCCATGGTGTGGTACAGCATCGGTAAGACTTGCAGTTCAGGTTCCATGGCGGCCGCGCATTCCTCTGTGTCCCTGGAGGTGAGTGTCTCCTTTTATATGATGTGTTTCCTCCAGGCTTTTGGTGGCGTTGCTACCGCCGTGGAAATCCTGGCGGTATGCTATGTCATAATATGGTGGGCGGATCCTTGTCTTCCTCCTGCCTGTAGGTGACTACTGCTGTGTTGAGTGGTCGTACTGTGCTGGCGGTTGGTGTGGCACATTGGCTGTCCATGGGCGTGATCACACCCATGGTCTTTATTTGGCGGTCATTACCACCGGCCTGGAGACGGTACTACCTCCATCACTGACGTGGCGGTCACCTGGCCGCCAAGGTCATAATGATGGCCTAATTCTTATTTGGTTTAATATATTATATGCATGATTTAAATGTCAAGGAATAAAAACTTGCCAAAGAGCATAACATCAAACATTCTCAATTCTGTCCAGTTCTTCACTTTACCTTCTTGTATCTTTAAAAATAACACACACCAACAGCAAATGTCAGCCATCTCATTTAGTTCATACAGGTGGACTTCTTCAGGGCTGTAATACATTAAATATGAACAACATATAACAAAACAATAACCATTGTGACTTTTGTTGTGTTATTTGGTTAAATAATTTGGCATTTGGGATATAAATATGATATCAAGGTGCCTGGTGCATGCTTCACTTAAAATAAATTATTGTTTTAGGATGCGTGGTCATAATTGTGAATAGAATAATTGTATTCTGATAGGTGGTGATACTGGCCACACTATCTGCCAGATGGGACATATGTGGTGTTGACGAGTTTGATGAATGTTTTATAAAAATAATTGATTGTTTTAGGATGCGTGGTTCCCGTCATGGTTAGAAATATTACATTCTCTTCGTAGTGTGTTGTGATATTGCAAGCAAAAGTGGGACACAACATCTTATTGACACTTTAAGTGTGGTTTTTCCTTTATACAAATCAAGAAACTGAATTTTTCAATAAATGAGATTATTAATTGGAAAAACATTCATTGCAAACAATCTAGTATAGCTGTTACATGACATTCTTCGAGAGGGTGTAACTACACCCTGTCACCTACTATGTCTAATTGAGCTATGATGGGGCATTGATAAGGTTTTTTTGCTCTTAGTTTTTGAGTTTGTCCTACCTTAAATTCGTTTTTATTATTAGGTGCCATTATGGGACATAATTGAGCCCAAGTGTCTATATATATTGGACTGAGCCACTGAGACAACATAGGTTCTTGGACCGACAGATATTAAGGAGCATGGGAAAATAACTCTGACTATCTGGTATGTAATGTGATTGCGATGATATTGAGAGGGCATTTCTTTAAATTTTATTTTTTTTGGTGTTTTTTCATAACAACATATTGTTTGATACCAACGGGAGAATATTATTTGCGAGTAACGGATATTGCTACTTTGGTGAATGTGATGGGGTTGTGGAATATGGTGTTTGGAAAATCAACACTGAATCCAATTGTGGTAGGTACAGAGGTATGGGCATTTTGAAGTGCAATTATTACTTTTAAAGTTTCTCCTATATTGGTACATTGATATAAATTTGTTTATAACATTATGAGGGAAAATGGCGTTTGGAAATTGGTTTCCCTGCATTCAATTGTTCTATTACCATATTTGACATATAAATTTGACTAGCAATCAAACATGTATATATATATTTTTTGTCATTGAATATTCAGTTGTGCAGACGTGTTAATAATTGAATATGTTTTTACATTTGATTAGTAAATACATATTCCAAGCCTGGATGTTTTATATATAGATCACCGTCTGCTATTATTAAGTAGAAAGCACTTCTAGACTAACGTGTATTAGTTACAATCATAAGGAACTTGTTTATAAATAGCTGCATTGTGTATATGTATGTTTAAAAAAAAAATCTTTTTAAAGGTATGTGCTTGTTTTTTTATTGCTCTGGTGTCTATGATTGTTTGTTATAAAATGGGAGTGGTATTTTATGTGTTTAGTCTAGTATTTGTAAACTTGAATGTTTTGTTTTGTTTTCTAATTATTGTGTACTTTAAAATTGTTAAAATGTATATTTTTTTCAAGCATATGGTAAACGTTTTGCGTGTAAAAATGTCATTTTCGTTTTGGTTATAGTTTTGTTATATGTTGTTATATTTAAAGTAGGCCTGGTGTTCTGCTATGCGGAACTCTGTGAAGTGCCATAAAAACTCTGCTGCGCTATGCAGAGTTCTGCAAGCAGAAGAGTTTGGGTAAGTTGCGCTGTTTGCGCTGATTGTCAGTGCCAGAAGTTTCTCTTCTTCCAGAGCTGAAGGCATCACCTGAAGGGCACTAACTTCTTTCTGCCGCTCGAGTAGATGTTCTACTTGAGCAGCAGCTTCCTCAACGTGAGTGGCAGCTTTCTCATCGCGAGCGGCCATGGCCCACTGCTTGCGTTCAGAAATCTTGTGTGCGCTTGGCAACTTAGCGATTTGTCTTGCTTGCCAATTTAACGTTGACGAGTGCGAGAAAGTTTTTCGGAACTCTGCGCTCTGTTCAGACCGCAGAGTGGGGAAAACTCTGCGAACTCTGCCGGCAGAGTGGAATTTTTCACCCACCCCTAATTTAATGTATTACAGCCCTGAAGAAGTCCACTTGTATGGACGAAATACGTTGGCTGTCATTTGCTGTTGGCATTTGGTGTTGTTAAAATTACAAGAAAGTAAAGCGAAGAACTGGATAGAATTAAGAATATTTGATGGGACTTTTTTAAATAAAAGTTTTTCGATGCGGTGCACTTCTAATATGTATGATGTTATGCTCTTTGGCAAGGTTGCACCTTGGTAGCTGGTGCTTTTTAGTGAGTGCACAACTGTAGAAAATTACTGGTTTATGTTGGACCTGGCCCTTTTTGCAGGGTCATCCCCAAACTTTTTGCCTTTCTCCTCCTGATTTCTGACCATCTTTTTGTTGGCTCTAAAACTCTAGGCAGTTTATCACTGCTGACAAGTGCTAAAGTGCCTGTGCTCTCCCCTCTAAACCTGGTATGATTGGCACATTTATTTAATTTACCTGTAAGTCCCTTGTATAGTGGTATCCATTGTACCTAGGGCCTGTAAATAAAAATACTACTAGTGGGCTTGCAGCGCAGTTTGTGTCACCCACAGAAGTAGCCTTTAAAACCTGTCTCAGACCTGCTACCATAGGCCCTGTGTGTGCAGTTTAATGCCACAGTGGTTTGGCATCTAAATTTACTTGCCAGGCCTAGAACTCTCCTTTTACTACATATAGGTCACCCCTAAGGTAGGCCCTAGGTAGCCTTATGGGCAGGTTGCTGTGTAGGTAACAGGTAGGACATGTGCCTTCATTGTGTGGCATGTCCTGGTAGTGACAAACAGCCTATTTGGTTTCTCACAGCTGTGAGTGCTGCCTCTCTCATAGGAATGCCCTTGCATACGTCTAAGTGGTATTTTCTGATCCATGAGGAGCAGCACGGGCACGTTTGGTATGTTTGAAATAGTAGTGAGAAATGCTGTGTATTGGTGTAAGTGGATTTTCTATTACAATTCTAGAAATGACACATTTAGAAGGTGGACATTTCTCTGTGCTTATGGCTCTTGTGCTTTGCAGCATGACTGCAATACATGTCTGGGGTAGAGTGACAGCTTGGTTTTGTGCTTACTCTCCAGACAGCCATAACACTGGGATGGTGGAGGTGTGATAAGATCACATCTGTATACTGAATTGTCTTCCTGGGGCAGGAGAGGCAGGCGCACTTACATTGTATAGGCTGTGTCCCTCCCTCACACAAAGGGCTCATTTACCCCCTGCTTATGTCTGGAGCCAGGGCTGGGGTTGAAGCATGGTGTTGTGCACTTCTGAAGTTCCTGTAAACACAGGGGTTGTTACCTATGCTTTTAGACACTGCATGGACCTGAAACCAGATGCTGCTGGAAGGGAGCTGTTATGGTGCAAGAAACCACCATGGGACTGGTTTATTGTGCTGACCTGTGGCCAGCTGAGCCACAAGAAGGACTGCAACTTCACCTGCAAGGACCCTAACGTGCTGGCCTGCTGCTTGCCCCTGCCTGGCATTCTTCAGTTGTTTCCGGGGACGGGGCGGTGTGAACCCTTTCCCCCTGTTTTCCTTATGGACAGCGTGAGGGAAGCACTCTATTCTGCCCTTCAATGCATGAAGAGCACTTTGCCCTCATTAATACACAAGCACGTGGTGAGCGCTGGGCGTGACTCTTTGCTTTGTTTACCCCAGCGTAAGGTGACCACTGTACTGATCAAACTACTTATGCATAAGAGAGACTGTTTTGGTCACCTGAAGTAGTGATTACCAAGAGGGCAGAATATTTGTGTGTGCTGCTTCCCCCTTGCATGTGGAGGGAGGCCCCTGGACTAGGAGCCCCTAAAGCCTGTTGGCGAGCCACGCACTGTCAGATACCCACCCCCTGGGGCACCAGCTTATTTCTGCGGTTGGAGCCGGAAGGATGTGATGCTCCGATCAGCTGTTGTGCCTTCACCACCATGGCCCAGGAGATTGGACCACCGGTCCGTGGTGGAAAGGAAAGAGAGAACTGCGACTGGTAGAGGTCCTACTGTAAGGAATCCCTGAGTATGGGAGCTGCACCACACGGACGCGGGACGCGGGAAGCTATCCCATGCCTGCCCTACCCAGAGAGGTCTCCCTGCTGATGAGGGCATTGTATGGGCGGTGTTTTGTCATCCGCTATCTTTTCTTTAGAATTAAAACTTGCATCTATACCTGAGGTAGGAGGCTTTACCTCTGAAATGTATTGGAGAAAATGTAATCAATAATAAAGTTTTATCAATAATGATGTTTAAAGTTGGAAAGATAAAAGTGAACAAAATGAGCATATGATGTAAGGAATCAACATTTCTGGTATAAAGAGAAATGAATCATAAGAGAAATTAATTAAGACAAATAAGTGTGGTAAAGTTTTATGAATCCCTTAAGGTACTTGAAGACCAAAAGAGGGTTTTGAGTGATACTATTATCTCTCCATGAATCAGTTTCTTTTAGAAGTACTTACATTGCCTTTGTTACCTTAGGCAGAATGTCTATGGCATTATTTGGGTCATCTAGGGCAGCACATTCCAGGACTGGAACCATTCTCCAGCACTTTATATGAGTATACCCTGGATACAGTAAGACCAAACGCATTTGATCTCTCCTGACCCACACAGGGTGCACGTCTTTTGCCAACCTGCTAATAGAGCTTTACCCGTAAGTGTCAGGCTACTGGGCTGGGCCACGGGAAACAGTCGTCTTCTATGGAGTATTTCGAGTTAAGACAGGTAAAGTGGAAACTGAATGTTTATTGAAAGATTGTACTAAGGAATATGCCCATCCAGCTGAAAATGCTCTACCCTGATTCTCTGTTAGTAATCCTGCTGGGACTTTGCTAAAAGTGTAAGATTGCATGTTCGTTAAGAGGCCATGGCGCTCTGGGGTCATTATTCTTATTATACCTGAGTCTCTCACCTGGTCACTCTCACACTCAGAGCTGAAATGCTTGGCAATTTTCCCCAACTGCATATGTTCTAAACAATATGCAAATTGCAAGTCAGCTAAAATACTACTGCCCAGGTGACTGAGCTCTCTTCTTTACCCCATATCAATCAGGTCCTAAAGTTTTTTCAAAGACTGCGAGTAAAAACCGGAGTAACGCTGAAGTTGCTGATCATGGCTCATACATAGCTGTGCAGGCAGAACACTAAATTCATGAAATCTGAGGTAACTCTCTGTCTCCTGTAAACCTCTAACTTTGTGTAACCATAGTTTGACAACCATTGACCAGGTGAAAATGGTCAGGCCGTTAGAACTCCATTGGCAAATGAGATGTGCAGCAGGCACCTATATTTATTTTGATGATGTCAATCAATTGGGCACCATTAGAGCAAGTCGTTAAATAATCTCATAGAAGGAGCAAGGTAACTTGGAACCAACCCGTAAGTGAATATGGGAGATTTGGCATCTATCTGCAAGGCACTAAGCCAGACCAAAGGCAGGGATGACACGTTAGTGGTTCTCTGTATAATCTTGTCAGGAATATAAGTGTGAGTCAAATCAATATGGAAATGTGATTCAATAGAACAAGTACCTTTGTAACACCCTTCCTAAGGCGAAGAGCACCATGAAGACTGCCAAGATTTTGTAAAAAATAGGGGTTGCTCTTGTACCAATAAGGAGCTGTAACCAGCAAAATAGTCCTCGTTTTCTGAGTTGGCGACAAGAGATTTTCAAGAGGGGGGATCAAGAGTCAAACACTTTTGCATCAAATTAGGATGGCAACATCAACACAAGATCCTTGGATTATAACTTTACAGGAGTTCTAGGGACTGTGTAGGTGTATGCCTGAAGTGAGGGAGACAATTTTCTCTCACTCACAGATAGAATATCAGAGTGAACAAAAGTCCAGAGATTCATCACGAAATAATGACGTCATGTCTAATAAAGGGTTTTCGAGGAGAGCAAGGGTTATACTCAAAGGCAATTATCTGTTGCCATATCAAAGGGTAAGAACTTCTCCATGCCCCACACCTAATGGTGATCCCAAAATAGTCTATTTCTTTCTTACAATAGGTTCGACTTCTTAGGTGTTATTACCATAGTCCATGAGCAGTTACTGCCCCATTACCTCAGATTATTGTTGAAAAGTGTGTAGGGTCGTGAGCATCTTTGACAATACTAATGGCCTCTTCATTTCTTCAATCCCTCTCCAAGATCGAAGAAATGCTTCATGACATTAGGCGGAGTAACAAAGGAGTAGTGCAGAATTAAGTCTTGTTTTGAGGAAGGTATTTGAAAAGTCCAGAAATAGTCAGAGGGGGATAGAAGACCTATGTAGATAGCTACTGTATATACGTTCTGTATTCTCATCTGAAAGGAAGCCAGAGGCAGAGGGATCCTGGTCCACTCAGTACTGTTGTTCTTGAAGATGTCAATCATTCTAGGGCTGAGCATATTTCGCTTCTATCCACATTTTTTGCAAATGTCCTGTTTGCCACATGTTGTAGAGTTTGTTAAGTTTCCCGTTTTTCATTGTTTCCAAAAGCAACATTTTTTCCACGCGGCCATTTAATAGGGTTAAACGTACTTGCAAAACGATAGCTGAGTCCGATGGAAACAGCTTTCTTCTGAAACTGGATATGTGCAAACATTTTCTCATGACTTTACTAAAGCAGAGACAAATTTTCAGTGAAACTGGATGTGAGAACATTTGTCTCTCAATTATACTTGTGTGAATACATGTTCACTCATTCCAGATGAACAGTATCTTTATTGTGACTTATGAAAACAGTCCTCCCCTGAAATTGAATATGCTTTAAAGTTTTCCTGCAACTAACTGAAACTATATTGAAATGCATATTTTTGCCGTTTTTTCTCTGTACAACAATCAATACATTCAGCGCTCAAACCTTTAATTATCACAGCGTATACACTGACATTTTAAATATTTGTACCCAGAAATTGTTTCAATAGTTTTTATGAGATAGAAATACATACGTTTTGAATTTCAAAAAAATGTAATCACACAACCCCATAAACAACCGCAGTATATCGCCAGCATTCTTCCAGAATCACATTGTGTAACTGATAGTTTTAATGTAAATACACTTTAGTGGGAAAGCTAACCATTTGTTCTTCATGAAATAATAAAGGGAACAGAGCAGGTAATTAGGATTGGGAAGGCAATGAAGGGGGAGACGTAAAGGGGCAACATCAAAGATTTAAAATCACCACAGTATGGTAAGGTACTGGCAGAGCACTTTTCTTTAATAACGCAAATTATGTGCAATGGACACATTGGGTCCAACTTCATAACATATGGCTTCCTGAGGCACCGTAGACAGACTCTTTATTCTCTAGAGAAAGGAATTTGCTACTTTAGATATTGCTAAAAGAAATGATTTATCTCCATATACCACATCATACATCTCAGATTTGCTGGATTCCGTGTTGGTGAAACAGCCACTACCTGGAAGTTATTACTGCTATATTCTAATGCTACTAATTATCATACAATATCATGGATTGCTAGAAGTGGGGAGGTGAGTGGAGTGCGCCTGCCAGGCCAGAAGTTGTACACTGTAATTTTGTTCTGAAATAAAACAGTCAAATTACACCATCCTGCCAGCCACCTTCCTAAAATTAGTGATGAGGACAGGATTAGCCAAACTGAAGATGTCTACACGTACACCGATCGATATTTGTCTTATTAAGTCAGGGATGGGGTGAAATTAAAAGAAAGTGTGATGTGCTAGAGACAATTATATATCCTTCACATCTAAAAAAGTGTCCGACATGTTTCAGCCTACTTGCGCCTAACAAGGTCATCAGCCTTCTTCAGGACCTCAGTCTATCAGATACCATTGGTACCAATTAGAACACTCCCCATTGGCACCTAGCGGTAAGTAAATACATTGACTTAGTTGGTTTTGGAGGAGAATTACTATTCCCTTGATGGGGAATTCTTAGGGCCCCTTAGGACATGGAGAGGAGACAGGATGATAACCGGCAAAGCATTTACAGAGCTTTTCCCCATTCTGTCTTCTCAGCATCCTGCCCGCTCTCTATGCTCATATAGCTGACCACTTTTTAGATGTGAAGGATCTATAGTTTGTCCCTAGAACATTACACTTTCTTTTAATCGTACCCCTATCTCTGTCTTAATAAAACAAATACCAATCAGAAATAGTAGGTAATTTTATTTCAGTGCACATTTTCACAGATCCCACCATGTCTCTATATCAAGAGACTTCCTCCTGATGGAGGTAAGACCCATTAATAAAGCTATCAGCTATCATTGGGAAATGGTATACTACTCATAGAAACTAGCTGTTGAGGGTCACATCACAATTTTATAAGAGATTATGATCTAGAGAACGGTGTGGTTTCACTCTCTTTGATATTTTTAGTGAGTGTGTGTGTACACACACATTTACAATACTATGGCCCTCATTACGACCCTGGCGGTTGGTGTGAAAGTGGTAGTAATACCGCCAACAGGCTGGCGGTAACTACCGCCAAATTATGACGATGGCGGAAAGATCTCCAACAGACAACCAATGTACCACACCAACCGCCAGGGCGGAATCAACAGCCACCACGGTAGTAGCCGGCTACAGCCAGGCAGAAGTCAATGTTCCGCCCATCATATTATGACCCAGGAAACCACACCTTTTCCGGGGCGGTACCAACGACATCAAAAGCCTGGCGGAAACTGAGCTCAGAAGGGAAAGGACTCACCATTGGAGACACCGGGAACAACCACGCCGCCATGGAACCTGAACTGCATGTCTTCCCCATGATCTTTTACGTTCTGCTCCACCACGAACACCAACGCCGGCAAAGACGACGACGGTGAGTACAGCCACCTAGCACACAAGGGAGGTGGGGAGGAAAAAGAGAGTGACACACACACAAAACACACACACCCCCAACACCATACACACAACCAGCTGCATTACAAAAACAATTTTACCCCATATCTCGGATGAATAATGCAAGGACAAAACGATTTCGCAAAAGTGAATATAATGAGATCAACACAGCATCAAAAATATAAGTAAGGCACGATAATAGATATATACATATGTACAGAAAAAGGGACACAACCCAGTCCACTATTTGCGTAGTCCACATGGCCACAGGCCAAAGTCCAAGGCCACACATGTCACCTGTTTCAACATGGAGAGAACACTGCAGGGCCATCAGATGGTAAATAGGCAGGCACCTCAGGGGGGTGGGGGAAGTGGAGTCACCTCAGCCGGAAGATGTTATAAGACCACTGGTTCTGGAGGGGGCAACATGCCTTGTGCTTGGTCCTGTGGAGGGCAAGGTCACAGTCTCTCAGATGGGTGTCCCACCCACTGGTTCTGGAGGGGGCGACAGGCCCTGTGCTCTTGTCCCTGAGGAGTGCAAGGTCACAGTCTCTCGAGTGGGTGTCTCGCCCACTGGTTCTGGAGGGGTCATCGTGCCCTGTGCTTGATCCTGGGGAGAGTTGGGCATGTGGGTGTCTTGCCCACTGGATCTGGAGGGGGCATTGTGCCCTGTGCTTGATCCTGGGGAGTGTTGGGCATGTGGGTGTCTTACCCACTGGTTCTTGAAGGGGCAACCTGCCCTGTGCTTGGTCCTGTGAAGTGATTAGCCACAGTCTGTCGAGTGGGTGTCTTGCCCACTGGTTCTGGAGGGGGCACTGTGCCCTGTGCTTGATCCTGGGGAGTGTTGGGCAAGTGGGTGTCTTGCCCACTGGTTCTGGAGGGGGCAACATGCCCTGTGCTCTTGGTCCTGGGGAGTGATGGGCCACAGTCTCTTGATTGGGTGTCTTGCCCAGTGGTTCTGGAGGGGGCATTGTGCCCTGTGCGTGATCCTGGGGAGTGTTGGGCATGTGAGTGTCTTACCCACTGGCTCTGGAGGGAGCAACATGCCCTGTGCTCTTGGTCCTAGGGAGTGCAAGGACACAGTCTCTCAGGTGGGTGTCATACCCACTGGCTTTGCAGGGGGCAGGCCGCACAGCAGCCCATGGAGGCAGGATTATATACCGCCCGCCGGCGGTGACGGCTGCACAGTGGTGTTGGTGCTGCTGGTGGAGGACGGCTCCTGCCCATCCCCTGCAACATCGGAAGGTTGAACAGTGGTGGTGGTGCTGCTGGTGAGGGGAGGCTCCTGCCCATCCCCTGCAACATTGGACGGCTACATAACCATGGATGGTGGTGTGGGCTCCATCACACTTCCTGCCCCAGGCCCCTTGGTCTTCCTGCCTGCTGGTGCAGGCTCCTTGGTCTTCCTGGCAGCTGAGGCAGGCTTCTTTCCCTTCTTGCCTGCTGGTGCAGGCTCCTTTGTCTTCCTGGCAGATGGGGCAGGCTCCTTTCCCTTCTTGCATGCTGGGGCAGGCTCCTTGGTCTTCCTGGCAGATGGGGCAGGCTCCTTTCCCTTCTTGCCTGCTGGGGCAGGCTCTTTGGTCTTTCTGGCAGCTGGGGCAGGCTCCTTTCCCTTGAGGCTGCCTGGTGCAGGCTCCTTCACATTCAGGACATGTGGCCTGGATCCTTTTCCACCACGAGTGGGTGTGGTGATGACTGGGCCCGTGGACTGTGTGACTGAGGTGCTTGGCTGGGTTCTTCCTACCCTGCCCATATGTGCAGGGGGAGGGAAGAGGTCGATGGTGGATAGGAACAGTTTTTTAGGGACATTGGAGTGGGAAGAGGGAGAAGGAATGGGAGTGGAGGAAGAGGGAGTGGTTGTTGGAGGTGTCTGTCTGCTGCTTTTGGGTGTAGGTGCATGGGCTGTATGCTGTTGCGAAGTGGATGGCTGCTGGGTGTCTGAGTGCTTGCGTTTGTGTACTTTAGGAGGGGGGACAGACACAGCGGGAGAGGACACAGGGGACGTGTGCATGGCTGTTGTGGAGGTGTCTGCCAGTGAGGTGTGTGTTCTGCTTGGTGTGGTGACGCTGGTAGTGGATGATGATGTAGTGCATGCAGGTGTGAGTGTGGATGCAACTGGGTGAGAGGTGGAGGAGGGGGAGACAGTGGAAAGAGTGGATGTTGGTGTGTCTGCAACTGGATGGGGTGTTTGTGTGAGTGCCTGTGGGAAGAAGTGTGGTGCTTGTGTTTGCCTGTGACACTCTTGGCTGTTGTCTTGAGTGCATGTCCATCTGCCTGTGTGCTTGGGATGGGTTGGGGTTGAGGAGAATGGGACTGGGAAGTGGAAGTTGGAGGAGAGAGGGTGGAAACAGGGACAACAGCTGCCACCAGAGAGGAGACCAGAGCCTGGCTCAATCTCTGTTGGGCCGGCAATCCAGTGTGAATGCCCAGAAATGTATTCGAATGTTGCATCTGGGCTACCAGCCCCTGGATGGCATTCACAATGGATGACTGCCCTACAGAGATGGATCTCAGGAGGTCAATATCCTCCTCACTCAGGGCAGCAGGGCTAACTGGGGCAGGGCCTGAAGTGCCCGTGGCAAAGGAGATGCCCACCCTCCTGGCTGAGCGGGCACGTGAAACTCGATGAGGGGCTGCTAGGAGGGGTGGCAGATGGACAGCTGGGGTGGTCACAGAAGTGTCTGCCACTGCCAGGGAGCTTTCGTCGGAGGACGTATCTATGTCAGAACTGTGCCCCCCAGTCTCCGTCGTGGTGCTCCCCTCGCCCTCCATCCCACTGGTGCCCTCAGCGTTGGTGGACTCTGCCTCCTGAGTCCTGTGGGATGCAGCTCCCACCGTCGCCAGTGCCTCTGCTCCTCCGCCAGATTATGCTAATGCACACAAGGACAGGATGGCAAAATAAAAAAAGGGGGGAGAGACAAAGGATGCACTTGGTCAATGGCTGCATCAACACCACCTTTGGCGTACACAGCACCCTCACACACAGGGAACAGGCCATAGCACTACCAGAGAAATAGTTAGCAGGCAAGGAATGGGGAGGGGCACACACCGCCAAATGCAGCACACCTGGGACCCACCCACACCTGACCAGTTGTGGATGCCTCCGAGCAAGGTAGCAAGATTTTCCCTCTGAACCCTAGCCACCAGGGGACCTATGCTGCAATGTCAGGCCTGGTCTTGGGGCACCCACTGACACACATGCCCCGCCCGTATACCACCCTACAATGCACAAGTTGTAATGATGGGCACTGTACTCACCCCCTTGTGGCTGCTGTGATGCCCTCAAGCGCCCATGCAGCTCAGGATAGGCCACCGCCAGTATGCAGGCCATCGGGGTTTAGGGTTCGACGGGCATCCCTTCCTCATTGGGAGGCCATCCCCAGCTGGGCCTCCACCGTCTTCCGTGCCCCGCGTCTCAGGTCCTCCCACTGTTTGCGACAGTGGGTTCTCCGCCTGCCATAGACCCCCAGGGTACGCACCTCCCTGGCGATGGCACGCCATATACCCTTCTTTTGATGGGCGCTGACCTGGAGAGGCAATACTCACAGGAAAATTGAGTTACACAAACAGTCCTGCCTGTTACACATATGGCCCACCATAACCGTTTCCATCACCATTGGCACACACACGGCCCAGTACACAATCTATATGCCGCCCAGAGGACATCCACCCACCCCCCTTACACGAAGCCTTCACACACACCACTCCATGCATTCATGCCACATGCATCATGCCCACAGTGTACTCACTGTTGGTCTGGGGGCCTATACAGCAGTCCGTACTGGGGTAGGACCCCATCCAGCAGTCTCTCCAACTCCTCCGAAGTGAAGGCTGGGGCCCTTTCCTCGGTCACATGGGCCATGGTAAGTTCCAGACACAGGTCACAAGAGCACATGCAGTGTAGGTCCTCTCCTCTGGAAGATCAGGTAGAAAGTGAGGAATCAGATAGAAAATGGCGGTCACGTTCGTGGCAGTGCATACCGTTACCACCGGCCTAGATCACCATTGGCCACTGTAACCCATTGAGCCCAATTATAACGAATGAGGAGTTGCACGGCAGTTCCCGACCGCCTCCCGCAACGAAGCCAAAAAATATCAGTGGAATTACCTCACTTCCACCTGTCCCTCCACACAGACAGGCGGACACCATTTCGGGGGGGGCAGGCTGTGTCACTGGTGAAATTAGGACATACTCGACAAATCAAACCAACCCATTACAAGTTAACAGCATGCACAGTTCTGTTGTAGCTCCATAGTTCAGTTTGTGACCGGCTCCTCACTCTTTTGCCCCATAGATTCCTACCACTGCAGATGAATAGGAGATGGAGACATACCCCCGTGTACAGACCCCTGGTGGACTTGTCAAAATAGGAGGACAGGCACATTATCCTCACCTATAGACTTGACAGAGCCACAATCACAGACCTGTGTGCCCGATTGGAGCCTGACCTGATATCTGCTATCCGTCACCCCACTGGGATCCCCCCTCTTGTGCAAGTTCTATCAGTGCTCCATTTCCTGGCAACTTGTTCTTTCCAAGTGACAGTGGGCTTGGCAGAAGGAATGTCACAGTAAATGTTCTCAATAGTGCTGACAAGAGTGTTGTCTGCTCTGATTAAACACATGTGCAGCTACATTGTTTTCCCCCAGGTTGAGGATTTGGCCACCGTGAAGGCCGAGTTCTATGCAATGGGACATTTCCCCAACATAATTGGGGTGATTGATGGAACACATATTGCATTTGCCCCTCCCGCCAGCATGAATAGGTTTTCAGAAATTGGAAGAGTTTTCATTCTATGAATGTACAGATGGTGTGCTTGGCGGACCAGTACATCTCCCACATCAGTGCTAAGTATCCTGGGTTGGTGCATGATGCCTTTGTCCTGAGGAATAGCAGCATCCCAAATGTGATGGCCCAACTACAGAGGCACAGGGTGTGGCTAATATGTGAGCCCTGGTTCCCACCCAGTAGGTGGTGTATGGGTATGATGTGGGCCATATGGGATAGTGCGTGGCTAAATGTTGCCCCTCAATATTTCAGGTGACTCTGGTTACCCCAACCTCTCATGGCTGCTGCCCCCTGTGAGGAATGCCAGGACAAGGGTAGAAGAACGTTATAATGAGGTCCATGGGTGAACCAGAAGGATAATTGAAAGGACCTTTGGCCTCCTGAAGGCCTGGTTCCGGTGCCTCCATCTGACAGGTGGATCCCTGTGCTACTCACCCAAAAAGGTCTGTCAGAAAGTGGTGGCATTCTGCAGGTTGCATAACCTGGCCCTCAAATGCCATGTCCCATTCCTCCAGGAGGAGGAGGCTGGAGATGGCCGTGTGCCAGCTGTGGACGCAGTGGACAGTGAGGATGAGGAGGCAGAGGATGAGGATGAGCACAACAAAACATCAGTGATCAGACAATACTTCCAATGACACACAGGTAGGACAATGTTACTTCACATTTCAATTACATTTGTTTGAATTTCTGTAGCACTGGCATGCTGATATTTCCCACCTCTATGCCCACTTACTATTCCCTCTGGCAATTCATTTTGCAGATGTTGGTGACCTCACATATACTCCTGGTGTGATCACTGTAGCCAGCTACAGGTCATTAATCTATGCTCATTTTCTGTACAGTTGAATTGCAATGTTTATACTTGTTTCAATGAATACGTAATTGATATACATGAGATACTCCAAACTTCTTTTTTTTCCAAGGGTGTTTATTGAAGTGTTAAAATATAGATGGGCAAGTGCAAAGGGATGGGGTGATGATGGAGGAAAGTCCAAGGTTTTGTTCCAGTCTGTTTGAGGCACATGTCCATTGTCCAAGGGGACATAGGAAGGGGAGCAATGGCAGTTCAAGGTGGACAGGGTGACTGAGTGGGACACAAGGGTGACGATCAGGAGAGTCTCATTTCCTGGTGGGGATCTTGGCAAGTGTCTCTGGCTTCTGTCTGGATCACATGGAACGTTTGTGGGGTGGTTCTCCTTCTGAAGGGGGATGGTGATGGTGACTTGTGAGTCCTGTGGTGGGGCCTCCTATCCACTAGTGGTAGCGGAGGTGGAAGGCTCTTCGGATGTCTGGCTAGTGGCAGGAGGCCACTGTTGTGTGAGTGCCTCCCTCATAATATTGGCCATGTCTGCCAGCACCCCTGCTATGGAGATCAGGTTGTTGTTGATGGCCTGCAAGTCCTCCCTGATACCCTGCTACTGTCCCTCCTGCAGCTGCCTGTTCTCCTGCACATTGTCCAGGATCTGGCCCATCGTGCCCTGGGAATGTTGATAGGCTCCCAGGATCTCAGTAAGTGCCTCCTGGGGAGTTGGTTCCCTGGGCCTATCCTCCCCCTCCTGGTGCACAGCACTCCTCCCAGTTTCCCTGTTGGCCTGTGCCTCTGTCTCCTGAACCGTCTGCCCACTGCCACTGACCCCAGGTCCCTGATTGTCTTGGGTATGAGGTGTGGCCTGGGGTCCCTGTAGAGGTGGACACACTGCTGATTGACTTGTCCTGGGGACAGAGGTGTGGGTATGTTGGGTGGGTGCTGTGGTGGTGTTTCCTGATGGGGGAAGCTTTGTGGTGGTGTGTGAGTGGGACTGGGTAACCAGCTGTCCAGAGGTCTCTGATGGGCCAGGTAGGTCATCCAGAGACTGAAGACTAGAGTTGCTGTCATCACTGTGGGCCTCTTCTGTTGAGGGACTGGATATTGCTGGCACCTCCTCCCTGGTGACATTGGCTGGGGTACTTATGGGGATGTAAATGATGTGTTATGGTTTCTGTGCCTGACATATTGTGCATCCGCGGCTTGCCCTCTTTGGTTGTATTTGCCCTGGCAGTTTTCACTTGTGTACGTTGGTGTATGGTGGGATGATAAGTTCTCTATGGTGTGCATGCTTTAGAGATGAGTGTCCATGCAGGGCTGTGAGGGGTGTCCATGCATTGGTAGAGCATGCAGGATTTGGCATTGGGATGAGTGAGATGTGATGGTGGGGTGTGTGGGAAGTGGTGGAGTGATGGGAATGATGGTGGGGGTATGTGATGGCATGCAAGTAGGTGGGTGATAGTAGTAGAGAGTTGACTTACCAGAGTCCAGTCCTCCTCCTACTCCGGTCAGGCCCTCAGGATGCAGGATTGCCAAGACTTGCTCCTCCCATGCTGTTAGTTGTGGGGGACGAGGTGGGGTCCACTGCCAGTCCTCTCTACAGCGAGCTGGTGTCTTGCTGCAATGGAACATACCTTTCCCCTCAGGTCGTTCCACCTCTTCCTGATGTCACCCCTAGTTCTTGGGTGCTGTCCCACAGCATTGACCTTGTCCACGATTCTCCGCCATAGCTCTATCTTCCTAGCTATCGATATCTGCTGCACCTGTGCTCCAAATAGATGTGGCTCTACCCTGATGATTTCCACCACCATGACCCTTAGCTCTCCTCAGTGAAACAGGGGTGTCTTTGTGGTGCCATGAGTGTTGTGTGAGGTGTGTAGGTGAGGGTGTGTTGGGTAGTGTGTTGGGGTGTGTGATGTGGGGTGCGTGAGTGGTGTATAGGTGTGTATAGTGTGTGACTCTGATTGTGTCTGTGGTCTTGATGTCTCTCTGCTGGTAATGGTTTGGAATGGTAAAGTGTTGTGGGTAATGTGGGTGTGTGTTTTATAGTGGTGTGGGTGTGGTGTGTGTATGGGTGTGAGGTGTGTGTTGTTTGAATTGTCCAATGTGGTGTTGTTTTGTCTGTGGGTATCCATTTTAAGCACAGCGGTATGTACCGCCAATGGTTTACCGCCATTAAATGTCCACCGTGGTGTTTCGTGGGTCATAATTTGGTGGGCGTTATTCTGTTGGCATAACAGCCTGGGTTTGGATACCGCCAGTTCATCACTGACCTTTGGTGTGGTGGATTTGTGTCTGTGGCTGAATATTGCCGGATTGGTGTGTGTGTGTGTGTCATAATATGGTAAACGGATATCCACGGCGGCGGTGGTAAGTTGGCAGCAGTCAGCGTGGCTTTAAGTGGGATTTACTACCAATGTCATAATGAGGGCCTATGTGTATGTAACCATAACTGTGGCAGGATCATAACCCAGAGCCCCCTGACCTCCTCACCACTTTGTCTCCTCTCTGCTGGGAGCACACATCCTACCACTCCTTCAATGTCTGAGAGAAACAGATAATTACTTAAATGGTTTCAGGCTTTAGAAGCACTCATGGAAAGGAGACCATGGTTTTATTTCTGCTTTGCAGCGTGACTTGGCACTTGTTAAAAAAAAAAAAACTGGAGATTTATTGAAAATTAAGGAATGAGTCCGGACGCTGGGCCCGTCTTCTGAAAACCGGGACTGTCCAGGGAAATTCGGGACCTCTGGTCACCCTATGATATGGCCTGTAAGGCATCTACCGTTTCTTTTTGCATTTCTTGAATTGTAAGGTGCAATTCCTTCATAAATAGAGCTTTGAGTTAACCCTCTTCATCTTTGTCTTGTTTCTGCCACCACAGCACGGGCAAAGGTTCAGCCCAGTTCAGCCACTGGCTTTCTTGCACTATGAATGTTGGTTTTTAATCTGCCCGTTAAGAAATACTACCACTGACGGGCCAGCACTTTGCCAGTGCTTTCATTCCATTCTTCATCCTTTTTGCTTTCTTAATTATTAGTGCTTAAACTCTGTTTTCAGTCTATAGTATTTCAAAGCCAATAGTACCTTATCTTTGCCACATTAGTAATCATATTTTACTGTGATGTACGTTAAAACTTAAAAGTGTTTCTAAGCTAGTTCTGGGTACACCTGCCTGCTAGGAAGCCCACTTCCTGTGCCATTCAAACGGTATGCAATGGTTATTGTTTTAATTTAAAGGTTTTATTGAAAGCATTTAGGTTGCAAAATTCCAGTCTTATTTTTGTGAAATATGCTTGCAATAAGGAATAAATTATACCGTAACCATCACACCAGCTTGCCAAAGTCATTGTTACCTCCGAGCTAGCGGCAGTTGTGGCATTTTGGTTGGTGTTCTCTGGCGTGCTTTCTTTGTTACCTCTACGCCGCCATTCAGTCCTGCTAAATATCCGAAATCGCCTCCCACTACAAGGGCTGTTTTTCTCCTCTCTATGTTCACATAACAAGGTTTTTCTTGTGTATTAACCTTCGAAATTGACTTCATTCTGCTACTTTAATTCTAGCAATTACTAGCGTTGGTGTCAAATTCCACTGGTGTCAATTTCCCGAGGCTGTCTGTGACCTCTACAATTGCACGGGGACAGCTTCAGATGGGGTGTTTGACATCAAAGGTACGAGGTTTTGAGGCGAACAAGGAAATTGAAGAAGGTCTTAAAAAAAAAGTCTCAAGCAGACACTTCAAATTAGAGTCATTTAAACTCTTAAATTCCGTCTGGCTACAAAGGGGGAAGGGAAAATACAAAGTTTTAAGATGTGATGGATTCAGAGAAAAGCTGCAATTTAACGTCACCAGCCGGAGTAACCCTAAGCGCAAGAGCTAAGAAAATGTGCAGAACATATGTTTTCAGAGAAGGCAGTCTGCAGCCTGGAGCGATCTGTCTGAGCCCCTAGGCCCCCACCCTGGTACTGGCCTACGTGAGAGACGAGGGATCCTGGGAGACGAATACCACAAAGAGCAGAGTGCGCGCTAACCCTATAGAAAGAAATACACAACATACTGAATATGTAAGAAAAGTGGCATGTTATAATGGACTGCCACTAATGCTTTCTATGCTAGACAAATCTGTACAGGATGTTAACCTTTTCGGGTCGAGAGCTAAATCTATGAGCCACAAGTGTCCAACCGATACAATTCCGATATCAATATTAAAATCAATTGAAGGTATGTATGGACTGTTCAGAATAACACTTTCGGATAGAAAAATGCGAAATAAAACGGCTTTATTAATTTTCTCCCAAGAGCAAATTACAAACAGCTGAAGGTGCTCAGAATGAACCGGAACGACGTTGAACGTCATAGTAATTCCAAGGTACTTAAATATTCCTGAGTTAGGTGTCTGCACTGAATGAGAACATTACAGTGTTCAGAATGTGCAATTGTTACCCCATTCCTGCCAGAACATGTTCTAACCATCTGAAAGTGACAGCGACAGGAAACAACAGCATGGCAAATTCAATACATGAATAAAAATGTACCTGGAGTAGATATGTACACATGCTTCTGCAACACACTTCCACTAACTGCTATAGCAAAAAAACTACCAGCTATCTTCACCCTCGTGATCTCCAAGCCAACCTCTCCTATGCCAACAGCAAATAAACCAAACACAGCTTTATCAAACGTATAATACAATTAGTCCACATCGCTGTTGCAAGAATCCTCATCCACCTTCATCCCAGAGAATACATGACACCAATCCTACAAACACTGGCTACCTGTGACTAAATAAACCATGTCCATCCACAGAGCCTCCCAAAGAAAGGGCCCACAATGTCTACAAATTAAAACCTCAACAATACAAACAGAATTGTACACTTCACTCCATGATAGCACTGCAGACCATCATACCGCCTTGCCATAAGAAATCCATGGGAGCCTCTATTTTTTTTATGTAGAAGCCACCAAGCTCTGCTAGTCACTGCCAGATAAGAGACAAAGGATCCAGAACCATTTAAATTTCAGATATAGATGTAAATAGGAATGGTTTCTTACCTGGAATCCTAGTCCTTCATGGAAATTTCCACTGAAATCATAAGCAGTGATTAGTTCTAAGAGGACTGGGGATCCAGCAGCACTTCTTCCAAATATACATTTCTGAGTTATATTTTTGCCATACTTCAGGAAGGCCAGAATTGTTTATAACATAACAATTATTTAGCAGCTTACAAAGCAAGCTATATTTCAAATTCAATCCATTTGCTTTTAAAAAATGAAAATACACTTGAACAGCAGATATGGCACTAGTTAAAATAAGGGATATGTTTGAAAAAATCTCTTTTACAAACATTTTTAAAGTGAATGAAGAGAGAGGATTCAGGGCAATTTATCAGTATAGGCTGCAGCTTTGCTACGCTGCACAGTATGCCCATGCCCTTAAGGGTCCAAGCCCTACCTTGCAGCATTATGCTCCGTATATGGCAGTAACCTCAGTTCTTAGTTACACTGCAAGCAAAGGATACAAATACATAGGAAAAATAAATAATCTGTATCCCTTCTACAGGGGATGAAGGGCGGAGGGAAGGAGGAGAGGGTTGCTTAAGATTTTCAATGGAGATCTCTTGAATGAGCACTAGCATTACAGGTAAGAAACCGTTTCTTCTCTTTCAGGAGAGCTCCATTGATAATCATAAGAACTGAATAAAATACCAAGTCTACCCCTAAGAAAGTGGTGGAAAGGAAAAAAGACAAATCAATGAAAACTATGCAAAACAATTCCCATAGGAGACTGGTCCAACTTGAACATATGCGTTAGAATCAGAATCAAGTCAACAGTGCCTAGTAAAGTTACGGTCAGACGTCCAGGTGGCTGTTCTACAGACCTCAGAAATCGGGATATTTCTGAGAAAAGTAGCTGTAGCCGCTTTAATTCCCAGGGAACTGGCCTTTCGGTTGCCAGGTACAGCCTTATTTGTCTGTTGGCACCAAAATAGGATTAAAGAAAAAAATCATTTGGATAGAGGTTTTCTGGATGTGTCTAGAAACCTGCATGCAATGGACCATAGTTAACAAATAACTGTTTGGATTTTCTTATGTCCTTAATTTTTCTAGATAAAATTCTTATGCCAGGTCAAGTGTATGAAGGAGAAGAGGGGTTCCAAAAGAACATTTGTAATGTAATTGTTTTGCTTACATGAAAACTACTTTAGAGAAGAATTTAGAATGAGTCCTCATGACTACCCTAGTACTATGAAATATCATATATGGTTCATAGAATAGTAAGGCCTGGGTCTCACTGACCCTGTGCACAGGTATTATTGCAACAAGAAAAGAGGCTTTCCCTGACAAATGCTGTGAGGGAGCCTTATGAATTGGTTGGAACGGGGCAACTGTGAGCCATGAAAGGTAAATATTTAACATCCACAGGGGTAAAGGCCTCCTTATCAGAGGGGGAAATCTTTTTTATTGCCCTCCAGGAAGTCCTTAACAACTGGAATTTAAAAAAATTAGATTTGGGAAGGAAGTTTTCTATAGTGGGCAATAGGTGGGCTTTTATGGAAGAGAACTGTATGCCTGATCTGGCTAAATCATGCAGATATAGTAGTAAGGCTTCTTCTTGACATGGTTTAGCATTTCTCACGATCTCCATCTCCATGGGTAAACTGCCTATATTGAATGGGTTCAGGAGCCAGGCTGCCAGGTCCAAGGATGATGACTTGAGTTGTAGAATCTGGCCCCAAACGTTTGCAGAGGGTGCTGTCTACATTGAAGCCTTCTGTGTGGTTCTGATAAGTGAAGGAGGTTTCTGAACCAGAACTGAAGGGGGTCACTCTGATATAATTAGAATCATTGTGGTTCTCAAGTTCATCAGCTTGATGATTACTGCTGGTTATCAGATGGAATATACCAGACCAGTCAATCTATAAGGCTTTCCCCTTTGTCCCTAGTTGGTAAAATGTCAAGGTGAAGTCTGAGCATTTTGTTGTTGTCTGCAAATAGATCTAATTGGGTTAAATCCCAATCGCAGAATGTGTTTTGAAGAATGGAATAGGTTAGGACTTACTCATGATTTTTATGTGTCAGTCTGCCAAGGGAATCTGCATGAGCTTGCTGGACCGCTCAAAGGTGGACTGCACTTATTTACAAGTTGCTGCCACTAAACCATTTAGATTGAGCTTCTTGGGGATAAGGCTCTGGATTTCGTTCCTTCCTGCTTGTTCAGATAATGCATGGTTATTTTATTGTCTGTCTGAACAAGTAGGGTGTTTGTCCTGAAAGATGGGAGAAAGGCTTTCAGGTGCAGATGCACTGCCCTCAGTTCCAGCAGATTGATGTGCACTATACCTCCTTTGAGGACCATGTTCCTTGGATATGTTGATGATTCATATGAGTGCCCCAGTTTGTTAGGGTGGCATCGGTCACTAATGTCTGGGTTTGAACAGCTTGATGGAAGTTCATTCCATTCAAAAGTTTCTCTGGACACCACGCCACTTGTGTGACTGAGCTACATGTGGCGAAACTGGCACCACTGGTGTTTTAAGCGGTGTTTTAGTGGTATCAAATAGAAATGGGCATTTGAAACTGGAAAGATGCAGGATGCCATTGTTCGTATGTACAATATAATTTGTCTTGTTGTTGGATGCTTTGTTTTCAGAAGACTGTGACATTGCAAACTGATAGAAAACAGTCTGGCCTCTTAAGGATATGCGTTTTCCTCTAACGTGCCTAAACTGCTTATAGAAAATGCAGCGCCTGTAGTGGAGTTGATGTTGATTTCCCATGATTTATGCGTAAACCATGTCAGAAATACCTTATGATAATCCTTGAAGGGACAATATGGATATAAATATAGAGTGAAATACCTCGTCACCACCCTCTGACCGTCTCCTCACAGAGATTGGTGGTACCACTAATGGGGAAAAGGAGCATTGGACTGAGAATCAAGACAAAACACTATGGTTTGGAGGACTCCTCCTAGGCTGGAGTGGTATCACCAAAGTGAATTCATCTTTGACTGGTGACCTTCAAAACACAATAAAAATGGCATTCAAACTCTTGCTTTCTTTCACCTCTGAAACGACAAAAGAACCAACTGCAAACCAAGTATACAGAAGATCCAATAGCAGCAAGCAACGCTCCCAAGTGACTCAACCAATGAGATCAGACTACAAGCGTGAGTGCTAGCGCACTTCCATCCTAAAAAGCGGGCGAACAGGTGAATACCGACCACGAAAGCACAAAATGAGCCAACCCCCCCCCCCAAAAAAAAAATACACACACACACACAGTTTATAATAAACAAAGTCTTGGTATGACCAGACAGGCAACAGGGAGGGGGGCGGGACTGTGAGGAATCCACAGGTAGCTGCTGTATCCACCAGAAAAAGCATTACCGAAGGTAAGTAACTTGTCCTTCTGATGGATACAACTACCTGTGGATTCCTCACCTAATGAATAGAATCCCAAAGCAGTCCCGCACTCGGAGGTGGGTGCCCAACTGGTCAAATCAAGAAGTCCTGCAAAACAGATCAGGCACAATGGCCATCCCCGCCTAACTTCTGAGTCCAAGCAACAATGCTTTGCGAAAGTGTGGAGGGAAGTCCAAGTTACTGCCTTACAGATATCAACAACTGGCACACCTCTAGCTAAAGCCGAAGTGTCAGAATTAGCCCTGGTGGAATAGGCCCTAATACCTTCAAGAGGAACCTTCTTTGCTAGCGAATAACAAATCTTTATGCAAAGAATGACAGCTTTGCCCTTCATCTTGCACGCATATCCAATGAAGAGTTGAGCATCAATTCTGAAGTCTCCTGTCCTCTCAATGTAGAAAATCAGAGCCCTTCTTGGATCCAATCGGTGCAGCCTTTCTTCCTCTTTTGATGGATGGGAAGGAGGGTAAAAGGACGAAAGAGTTATAGATTGTCCCAGATGTAAGGGAGTGACTACTTTAGGAAGGAAAGCAGCTCTGATTCTCAGCACCACCTTGTCAGCATGAAAGGTTGTAAAAGGATGTTTCACACTAAGAGCCTGAAGCTCACTCACACATCTAGCTGACTTGATAGCTGTTAGGAAAACTGTCTTTAAAACTAAAAGCCTCAACGGGCAAGACTGCATAAGCTCAATCGGTGAACCCATTAAAAAAGTCAGAACTAAATTCAAATCCCTCTGAGGCATTACAAACGGAGTGGGAGGAAACTTGTTAATTAAGCCTTCAAGGAACCTAAGAACTATAGGGAACTTAAATAAGGAAGGCTGATCAGGAAGGCAAAGAAAAGCCGACAGCGCTGACAAATAGCCTTTCACTGTTGCAATTGCACAACCCTTCTGTGCCAGGGAAAGGGCAAAAAGCAAAATATCAGACAAATGGGCCTTTAAGGGATCAGTTTGTCTCTCTCCACACCAAGTAACACATATTGCCCATATGCCAGCAAAGACCATCTTGGTGGAGTGTTGCCTGGCCGATAAGATAACATCCACCACTTCTGAAGGGAGAGAAAAGGAACTCAGATTGCCCTGTTCAATCTCCAGCATGTAGGTGCAGGCTCTGGAGGTGGGGTTGTGGAGCCTGCGACTGCGAGAGGAGGTCTACCCTGTAAGGGAGTCAGAGCGGAGCGCACAGTGAGAGTTGAAGGAGGTCTGTATAGCACACCCTTCTTGGCTAATCCAGGCTATTAATATGACTTGGGCCCGGTCTTGGCGTATCTTCCTAAGAACTTGAGGAATCAAAGGCATGGGGGGAAACGCATAAAGCAGTTGGTCGCACCAAGAGAGCTGAAACACATACCCCAATTCCCACTGTACTGGATACTGGAGGCTGCAGAACGACGGGCACTGTGCGTTCTCACGAGTGGCAAAAAGGTCTATCTGAGGAACTCCCCACATCCGGAAGACGTGAAGAACCACGTCCGGATGGAGACGCCACCCGTGAATGGCCGAGAAGGGCTGACTGAGACTCTCCGCACATACGTTGAGAAATACGGCCAGATGGTTTGCTACTTTGCAAATCGGATGGTCCTGTGCCTAGGACCAGAGCCGCAGAGCCTCTCTGCAGACAAGGTACAACCCTACTCCTTCCTGCTTGTTGATGTACCACATCGCAGTAGTGTTGTCCGTCAAGACTTGAACTGATTGACCGCGAATGGACGGAAGGAATGCCTTGAGAGCCAGAAGGGCTCCCCACCCTAGAGTGGAAGCATCCGCTATGACTGTGGTCACCGGAGGTGGTAGACAAAACGGCCTTCCTCAGGAAAGGTTGCCGTCCACAGCCCACCATTACAGGTCCACTGCAGGGTCTCTGGAGTACATTATCGACTCCTCGAGATCCCCTCTGTCTTCAAACCACTGCCTGCAGAGGCACCACTGGAGAGCCCTCATGTGCCAACGTGCCTGAGTGACCAATAGAATGCAGGAAGCAAACAGACTGAGCAGATGTAGGACTTTGAGGACTGGAACAGCCTCTCCCTTTTGAAACATTGGAATCATCGCCTGAATGTCCTGAATCCTCTGTGGAGGCGGGTAGGCCTGATTCAGTGTTGTGTCCAGTACTGCCCCTATGAACAGGAGGTGTTGAGAGGGCTCAAGGTGAGACTTGGGCATGTTTACCATAAAGCCCAGGTTAAACAACAGCTGGGCTGTCACCTGCAAGTGATAAAGCACGAGCTGTGGGGACCCGGCTTTAATCAGCCAATCATCCAGGTAAGGAATTACAGATATCCCCTTCCTCCTGAGGTCCGCTGCAACCACTGCCATCACCTTCATGAAAACTCAAGGTGCGGAAGTAAGTCCAAAAGAAAGGACTGCAAACTGGTATTGTTGCAACCCTATCACAAACAAGATACTTCCTGTGCGACTTCAGCATAGGGATATGAAAATAAGCATCCTGTAAGTTAATAGACACCATCCAGTCTTCCTTGTTCAACGCAAGAAGCATCTATGCTAGGGTCAGCATTTTGAACTTCTCCTGTTTGAGGAACCAATTCGAAATCCTCAGATCCAGGATAGGTCTCACATAACCATCCTTCTTGGGAATCAGGAAATATCTTGAATTACATCCCTGACCCTTTTCCTGCTCTGCAACCAACTCCACTGCACCTTTTAACAAAAGGGCATGCACCTCCTGCTGAAGCAACAGGAGATGCTCTTCTGTGTAAAATAAATGACGTTGAGAGAAGGGAGGGGGACACTCCGAAAAGGAAAAGCATCACCTTTTCCCACTATACTCAGAACCCAAGAGTCTGATGTAAATCAACTCCGACTCGTGGAGAAAATGTAACAGCCTTTCCCCTGTGGGTAAAACATGCTGGAAACTAAAGAGAAAACTAGGGCTGCTTTCCTTGATGGGCTCCCCTAGAGGAAGAGGAGGAAGCAGAAAGCTGCTTTGTGGCACCTCGCATTCTAACCCTCCCATGGCTCCTAAAAGACCTGTATAGAGGGTTGGCAGGCTGCTGAACATTGGCTTGTAGCCTTCCACGAAGCGAGGACCCACGGCCAAATCCCCTGAATATCCGAAAAGACCTAAAGGGAGCAGACGATGAAGCTTGAAGACCCAAAGATTTTGCAGTTGCCCTGCTCTCTTTAAATCATTCCAAAGCTGAGTCCACGTTAGTCCCAAACTACTTCTTGCCATAAAAAGGAAGGTCAATCAGTGTAGCCTGAACATCGGAGGAGAAACCAGAACCTCTGAGGCACACATTCCTCCTGGTTGTTACAGAAGTGCCCATAGCCCTGGCAACCGAGTCCGCAGTGTCCAAACCAGATTGAATGACCTGCTTTGCTGCCGCTTGACTGTCCAGCAGCAGTTCATTAAAATCCCCCTGCACATCCTGAGGCAAATTTGGCACAACTGCTTTTGCCGTGTCCATTAGGGCATAAATATACCTCCCAAGCACACATGAAGCATTCAGAGACTTTAAGGCCATAATGCCTAAGGAGAAGCACTTCTCAGATAGAATCATAGGGAAAGAGCCAGGAGCCGACTGCGCAGAACAAGAGGCTTGCACCACCAAGCTCTCAGACGTTGGATGCTGTGATAGGAACTGAGGATCTCCTGGATCTTGGTGATGAGACAGGCTTCCTCTAAAGTTCTAAAATGGGCTCAGCAAGGGCATCGTTCAAAGGAAGGAGAGGTTCAGAAGACGCAGTCGATGGATGCAACTCCTCAGTGAAAATGTTTGTTTTGGTCTCCGATGCCGGTAGTGGTAGGTCCAAAAATTCAGCAGCCTTTCTTATCACACTGTGGTAAGAAGCTGCCTCCGCTCTGAGTTCACCTCCCGGGGATGAGAAATCCCACTCAGGGGATGTATCCAAACCAGTAGCCGAGTCTAGGCCCTGAAATTCACCTACAGGCTCCAGAATCTCCCCTTCCTCCAATAGTTGTTGTTGATACTCTTGCACCTCCAAGAGTCTCAAGGCCCTCCTTCTTGACCTCAGTCTGGACTCCAGACGTAGTGTTGACAGAGAGTTAACCGACGTCGACGACGCCGGTCTCAAAGAAGAAGGTCGTTTGGCAGAGGAGAGGGTGGGGAATCCACACTGTGTGCCGATCAGAGTCCATCCGGCGCCGATATTGACTCCGTCGGCACAGCTGGCATCATTCACGGCGAGATGGCAACATCATTGGTGCCGAACCAGTACTCTCACATGGAAGAAAGGGTACAAACCGGTCCTGCTTGTACAGCACCGGTGACCCCAGCGTGAATGCCAACTGACCCGTGGGACCAGCAGGTGCACCATAGGGGGCCATAGCTCTGTTAAATATGCTAAACATAGCACTGAGGAATGCTGATGGATCCGCTCCCGGAGTCGGCAAGGCAGGAAACCCTTGCTCCTCCTGAGGAGGCTGGACTGGCTTCGATGCTCGCACACCCGACTCTCGACCAGGAGTAGATGCAGGAGACAAATTAGCTACTGGGCTTTCCGGGGACTCGGAGATCTCAATCAAAGTCGGCACCGGAGAAGCCTGTGGACTCTGAGGCTGAGGAGACACTGAAGGACTGATCTCCCACGCCGTGTGGCGCCATCTCGGAGGAGACCGAGACCGATCTGTGGCCAAACGACATCAAGATTCATGCCGGCGTCGCTTCTTATGCGACCTTGAGGACTTACGTGATGAAGTGTCCCTCACCTTTGATCTTCGGCGACCTCTCTGCCCTTTCTTAGCTTCTGTCAAGAAAATCTTAGCCTCTCTCTCCTTCAAGGACTTCGGGTTCATCCGCTGGTAGGACAAGCACCACTCCACTTCGTGATCTGAGCTCAGGCACCACAGGCAATTTTAATGCAGATCTGTCACCGACATGTGTCGCCCCGCACTAGCTACAAGGCTTAAATCCCATATTTTTCAGTGGAGACATTGTATTGCTCTACAACAATTCCCTCGATAACAGTAACTGCCAGGAGGTAGGAAAAAAACAGTTAACGTCGAAGGCACAGAAAGAAGGGAACTGATCTCAGCTCGCCGGCGAGGACTTCTTATGGCTCCAATGACGTCAGACGGAGTCGCATGCAGAGCCGTGCAATTGTGACGTCCTTGTCGACGTGAGGAGCTAGGAAGAAATTTCCGTTGAAGGCTGGTGCATTGGGAGAATTCATAAGGTAAGGAATCCACAGGTAGTTGTATTCATCAGAGGTACAGTTACAGATAAATAGGCCAGGACCTTCTGATTCCTGAGGTAGGCTGCGAGATCAGCTATCATTTGAGAGTGTCCTTAGTGCCAACTTCTGGCTGAATGGAAGAACCTTGGACTGAAACTGATCGGTCCCGACCACAAACCTCAGGAATTTGTAATGTTTCTTGGCAATTGGCACATGAAAATATGCATCTTGAAAACCTATGGAGCTCAATGAGGGTAGATTTGATGTTAACATCCTGAATTTTTCACTGTCTGGGTCCATTTGTTTGCCAGTTTCAAGTCCAGAATGATGCGCAATTCATTCTTGTGTCCTTTGTTTTTCATCAGAAGGTTACCAGAATAAATTACCAAACCATTTTTGAAAGAGGAAACCTCCTCTACTGCTTGCCTTTTACAAGATGATGATGTTTTCTTAGATGCTGTGAGGACGACTTCTTTGGAGGAATCGCCAGGAAAGGATACATTAATCTGAGACACTAGCCATTCTGAGCAATATTGAAAAGCCATTTGTCACCTGTGAGGATTTTCCGCCCTTCCTGGAAATGGGAAATTTTTCCCACCACTGAATTGGGCAGCAAAGGAGGGGGAAGGATGAATTCACTGTTGCCTCCTGTGAGAGATTTACCTGCTACCACTGGTGCTTAAGGACCTTCATTCCCTCTCCTCTGTGGTGCTCATGAGGCCTGTGTTGTTGATACTGCTGACACTTAGGCCTCTGACTGACTTGATCCCTCTGTGGGAAACAACAGTGATAAGTATCTTTACATTTTTTACTGCAAGCAGCTCCATCATAGACCTCATTTGAGCCATTTCCACATCAGTAAGACTTCTGAGTAGGGTATTCCCACAGAATAATGAATTTAAAATTCCATTTTGCGTCTTTGGTTGGAGCCCATTAAGTCTCACCATGAGCAATATCTCTAAACCATGACAATCTCCATGGGCCTCTAGTAAAGATAGGTCTGGCACCACACTGATGATTTGATTTTACATCATTATGCCTTAGTTCAAGATTTCTGTGAAGTCTTCTAATTGTTTTCTTGGAAGAACAACAGAAAACTATTGCAGTGAGTCCCACAATGATCTGTAATGCCTGCCAAGCAAGGCAGCGGCATTTGCAGTATTCATCATGGTAGTGGAAGGGCTGCATTTTTTTCTCCCCACCAAATCCAGGCCACATTTATCAACATTTCACAAAGCACAACGTAGCATGCCACCTTGCTGTGCTCCGTGAAAGGGCAGGGACGTGCTATATTTGCCATTATACCTTTCCTGTCCTTTCCTAGCGTTGGCACACTTTTGGCTGCCTAGCATCAATGCAGATTCCTTGTGTCATTTGTGAAGGAAGGGACACCTTTCTTCACGAAAACAATCCTAAGAGGCATTTCCATCTTTCTATGTGTGTTGCAGAATGCAGCACACAAAGAAAGAGTAAAAAATGAGGAAAAATTAAGATATTTCTCCTCCCACCTCACCTGGGGAGTTATAACATTTTGATGCATTCCCAGGTCTACCACCAATGTTAAATCTGGGAATCCACCAAAATTTACGAGTCATCGCCTTGGAAAACACACTCTCCACCCATGGAACATCTCCCTGCTGCAGAGTAATGCAAGAGAGTGATTTGCGCTGCCTGGCATTATTTCTAGATTCTTAAAGTCATGCAGGGACAAAACAGACAATGTCTACCCTGCCCTACGTTTGACCTTTAAAAACAATATGGAGGAAAGTTCTTCCTGTCTCAGTTTGATATAATCTGTTTTCAGATATATCCAATATTCAGAGTCACTGTGATTATGCAATTAAGCAGCAGGGCGTTTTCTACATAATTATGGATTAGTGGCATCTGCCACATAATCCATCATCTGCTGTATTATCTGCAGATAGTAACAAAACAATTTATTTTTCTAGCTCGAATGGATCAAAAGCTACTAAAAGCACGTATAAATGTGCTGCTGCACTGTAGTTGGCCCTTCACACAGGTTGACAAGTTACTTTTCAGTAGCTTACTGATATGTTTGGATGTTAAACTGGTACTTATAGGGTGAATCTACTGCCCACACAGTGTTAACATGAGTAAAAGTAACACAATAATGAAGTAGTAGGATCACAAAATGTGCCGCATTATGCCACATAATTTGCCTTTTCTTTCTACATCATTTAATCTATCCCTGCTGCAGAAATTGATCCATCTGTGGCTTGCAATTTTAGTGGTCCCGTTTTCATTTAACAGTCCATTACCTTATCCCTTATTGATCAATGAAACTGGCCAAATATGACAGAACCTGTGGAACCCTGTTGGCAACTGGAGAGCACATATACAGGCTATACCAGGTCTCTTAACTAACCACTCACAATTAATCAAACAGGCCTGGAAAGGCCAAAGAGATCTGCTGCATAGCACTGTGTCCTTTGACTTGATAACTGGCCCTCAGTGGTCATCACGAACAGCATTGAAACACTTTGCACGTGATCTCAAAGACAAGACAACACACTTCAAAATACATACCCCTGCACTGTAGAGTGCTACTCATGTGGAACTTCAGCACACCGCATTAAGGTAGAAGACACTATACCAATACCATAATACGATACAATTCTTTTAGTTCATCTATCCATAGTTAACCTGGATACAAGAAACTACAGACACATGCTATGCAATCACAATGTCACACTGTCCCATGTCATCTATCCATTTGCTCATTATAACACAATTAAACATGTTTTCCAGCTAACGTATTTTCATGTACATCGGTGCAAAAGGAAGAAATGCAATATAATAGTAAAGGCAGGAAAGAGAAAATAAGAAATGCCTCTTACAGTATAACGTCTGAGGAGCACACACATGAATTTGGACATAGTAATTGTAAGTATGGTTCATGTCGGAAATCCAGCTGCCTGCCTCCCTAAAAATATACCTCAATATATTACAAAAATGTTCTTCTTCGCCTAAAAGAATAACTCCATGCAGAGCTGTCAGGCATAATGGCCATACAACATTCCTTGTTTTATCAATGGGGTCAAAGGCCTTTAGATGCCACATAATATGATGTCATCAGGGATGTGAAAGGATGCATGAGGTCACTTTTGTTTACCTTGGTAAACTTAAGTGGCTGCCTCTACATTTGCTGGTGGGTTCATTTGTGCATTTAGAAGTTCTTTATGTGGGATTTCATTTTATTTAAACTCCTGATGAAGCAGCTATATGATCTCAATTTGTGACATAAGGGGCATAGGAGGACGAGATTGGACGAGATTGTCTCCTGTGCTATAGAGTGTTCATATTTATGTACACAAATCTCTTTTCATAGATCAGACTCGTAGTTCAATTTGCTTTCCTCCAGCTGGACTGCTTAGCATCTCTTTTGCAGTTTCTAATAACTTTAAATGATACTGTTAAAATGTACTGAGTGAATCCAGAGACCGAGTGCTGGTAAACGGATTGCTTAATGTGCAAAGAGAGCAACACCAGGATTGATCCTCAGTCGTTGGATCTTTAATCAATTGATGATATAGGACTGCAGAGAGGTAAGGAATACCTATTTGTAGATTATGTAAAGATCTGCCATTAGGTTGATAGAAGAGAAAGTGTAGAGACAATTATGTGTGCTTTAGTATAGCTGAATAAGTGATCTAGAACAGTGGTTTCCAACAGTGGACTTCTGTGGACCCCCACTTTATCATCACTGGAACCCGAGGACCCCCACTGAATTATTATTGGAATCCGGGGACCCCCGATTGAGTCATTACTGAAAGCTGAGGACCTAATCTGTTAATATTATTTAATTTTCTAAGCAGTCGCGGACCCCCTAGGGAGGCTTCACGGACCCCCAGAGGTCCCCGAACCACAGGTTGGGAACCACTGATCTAGAAGGTTGTTAAAAATGGGGTCTCTACTTGGCAATGGTTTGCACCCTGTCCAAGTAGGGGCCCTCACTCTAGTCAGGGTAAGGAAGCCACACAGCTAAGACAACCCCTGCACATCCCAGGCTTATATCAGAGGCAATGTGTAAAGTATTTGTACACACACAAAGTAACACAGTGAAAACACCACAAAAGTACTCCACACCAGTTTAGAAAAACAGCCAATATTTATCTGAGTTAAACAAGACCAAAACTGCAATAATCCAACATACACCATTAAAGATATCACTTTTTAAAAGTATAAATGAGTATTAATCTATAGTAATCAATGGTTGTATCTTTTTAACACACAGCACCTGAGATGCGTAAAACCAAAGACAATGCAGGCCGCAGAGGGGGTGAGGCACCAAAAAGCAAAGCGATGCATTGGTTCCTTACTGCGCATGGGAGGTGATGCATCGTTTTTTTCCTCGCAGGTGAGGTGATGCGTCTGGTTCTTACTTGCAGGGGAGGTAATGCTTTGATTCTTTCTTTGTAGGAAAGGCAATGTGTTGATTTCCAGGCGCGTAGCCTCGGTTCCTTACTACGGTGTGGAGTCAATGAGATACTGACACTCCGGGGAAGATGAATGGAAAATCCAGATGTGCTATGTTGATGGAACTGCTGGGAACAGGTGCTGTGTCGATTCTTCAACCACAGCACAGGCGCTGCATGGATTTTCTTCTTCAGGTCACCAGTTTACATTTCCAGGGACCCAGGGAATGGTGTTGGCACTCCTTGGCAAGTGAGGACTCCGGCAGAAGAGCCCAGGCACTTGCAGATGAAAGCAAGCTAAGTTCAAGCCTTGGAGAACCTTGGAAAGCAGGATGTAGAAAGCAATGTCCAGTCCTTTCACTCCCAGGGCAGAACCAACAAGCAGCAGGCCAGCACAACAAAGCAAAAGGCAGAGTGGCATCCAGCCCTTCTTCTTGGCAGAATATCCTCAGTCCGTAAGTGCTCTAACTTTGTGGGGTCATAGGTCCAGTACATATGCCCATTTCTGCCTTTGAAGTAGGTAAACTTCAAAGAAAAGTTTTTGTAGTGCACAAGACCCTGCCTTTCCTGCCCTGGCCCAAGACACACTCTAGGGGGTTGGAGGCTGCTTTGTGTAAGGACAGGCACAGCCCTGTTCAGGTGCAAGTGTTAGATCCTCCCACCACTCTAGCTCAGGAAGACTCATCAGATTATGCAGGGCACACTTCAGCTCCGTTTGTATGACTGTCTAGAGTGAATAGACAAAGAGCCAAACTGTCATCCTGACCCAGAGATGTATTCCACAGACAGGCAGAGACACAGAATGGTTAAGGAGGAAAATACCCACTTTCTAAAATTGGCATTTTCAAACTTACAATTTAAAAAACATCTTCACCAAAAGATGTATTTTTAAATTGTGAGTTCAGAGATCCCAAACTCCATATCTCTATCTGCTCCCAATGGGAAATTACACTTAAAAGAAATTCCAAGGCAATTCCCATGTCACCCTATGGAAGAGATAGTCCTTCAATAGTAAAAAAACAAATTTAGCAGTATTTCACTATCAGGACATGTAAAACACAACCACACATGTCCTTCCTTTTAAATACACTGAACCCTGCCCATGGGGCTGCCTTGAGCCTACCTTAGGGGTGACTTATGTGTTGTAAAATGGGAGGATTGGGTCTGGCAAGTGGATTCACTTGTCAGGTCGAAATGGCATTTTAACTCTGCACACACAGACACTGAAATGGCAGGCCTGAGACATGTTTGCAGGGATACTCTTGGGTGGCACAATCAGTGCTGCAGGCCCACTAGTAGCATTTGATTTACAGTTCCAGAGCACACCTGGTGCACTTTACTAGGGACGTACTGGTAAATCAAATATTCCAATCATGGATAAACCAAGCGCCAATTCCATTTATGCAGAGAGCACTTGAACTTTAGCACTGGTCAGCAGAATCCTAAAACCAGCAAAAAACGAAATGCAGCATAGGATAAAAAAAACAGGAGCTCAAAAGCAAAACGTTTGGGGATAACCCTGCAAAAAAGTCCCCCACCATCACCACCACTCAACCTGCTATGGCTTTGCTTAATTGCTCACTGTTGCCAGGCAGAGGCTTACATCCTCACTCACTCCTTCACTCTGATACACATCTAATCATAATTGTGGAAAAAGGAGAAGATTGTTCTGCAACTGTAATTGTTCAGCACTGCACATTGTTTAGAGTTCACTTATATAGATTTACTAATTCGTACTGGTGGTGAATATTCATAAAAGTCTAAATATTTTTGTTTTGCTAATACATATAGCTCAGAAACATAAAATGTGAAAGGACAAATCCTTGCAAATAGTAATCGCTTGATGTAGCATTCTAACCCATATTTTGCCCACAATGCCACCTCAAATTAGCAATTTGCAAAACCACTTCGGTCCTGCTCCAGTGGGTACAGGCCAACCGAACTACCAAGCCAGGTCTTCTCTGAACTAGAACATAAGCAAGAAGGGTTTCGGCATATTTGAGCCTGTTCACTACTTCCATCATATTGTGCTTGCTTTTAAGAGAAGACTGGGCAGTATTCTGTCTTTTGAGACGTATCTGGAACTTATTTATTTTTGGTTTGGCTCGTGCTGTAGTGCGTCGAGACCCTGAGCACAGGGTGGCGGGAAACTTTAAAGAGCACGGCAAAGAAATAACACTAAACAAGCAAAAATATGACACAAGAACAGACGTTTAGGTCCTTTAGAAAAGCCTCGACTTAAAATGCATACGTAGTCTGCTTAATCACGGAAAATATGGCCAACAGAATAGCATTTGCATATTTATTTGCAAACACAGGGGCGGTCATTCGTCCATGTTTCCTCTTTATTTTAGCAGCTTCACATTGTTCAAAGGTGCAGTGCATCAGTGAGTCAACGGTGCCGTTTCCTGGCAGCCCAAACATCTTCCAGGAACGTTTCATCCAGGAAAGGGGGCTCTTATCAGCCTAAACCGGAATGTGCTGGGAGGGGCAGCAGGGCAGGAATTTCCCTGGGAAATATCCGGCACCGTAATATTTGAGAACAGCTCTGTTGAAGAGAGTAAAGAGGCTGCTGGATTCTGGGATTTGTGTCCCGCAGATTCATTGCTGCACCACTTGTATTTTCACTCTCTCTGTCCACCTCATTTTTCCTGCAGATAGCAGCCTTTACATGTAATGTTTTTTAAAACAATATAAATTATAGGTTATCACTCCCTTGAACTCATCGGAGCAAGCAATCCCATAATTTCTGAACTCGATATGGAACTTTTTTGAACTTCCTATGACCATTGAATTGCCTTGTGATCACAACGTTCTATCGTTGGTGATCTATGCTACATCTTAGTATTTGTTCTTTGATGTCTGCACATCCTTACTCCTATTATGCAGGTCCATCTGCTGTAGGCGCCTTCGTACCTTCGCCTTCACCTTCAGCCAGGTGTGAGTCCAAGGTCTGCTTTGTAGGTGACATTAAATACAGCGTTAATGAATTCTAAATAGTGGTTGAACCAGTGGCTGTCCATGACTATATCGCACATTCGGATCTTGGCAAACTCTGCACTGTCATAGCACTGAGCAGCAATGTTTACACAGTGATTAGAATACTTTGACGGCCATCACAACGCTTCGACTGGCTTGTAGATATTTTACAAAGGAAATCCACTCCTACACTCACCACAGGATTGACTATTATATATGCAATTCAAGTCAGAGCTTGTGGGTTGTCACAACATTGTGACTACATTGTACATAATGAGAACCTTTTCAGCAGCCCCACAGCAATCAGGGCTTACTGGGCTGCAACTGCAGCAATCGGAGCCATTTTACCAATGGTGTTCTGGGGTTTTACATTACTAGTGAGCCCACAACTGAGTACCAAGTGCACACCTTTAACACTTGACCCTCAGGGTGGCATGATTGACCAGTTCAAGGCCTACTCAGGGAAGTGGAATGGGGTAGCCTCTCTGAACTGCTTAAAACAAATCACTTAAGTCAATAAATATTTCTCCAACAAGTGCCTTTTCTTAAAAAGAAAACACAACAGAGAAAGCCATTAGAATGGGCAGTTATAGGTAGAAAATATTCACTCTGTTGGGGACATAATTGTGTGATTACTTGGTCCCTGTAGGCACTAAACAGGTTGTGCAAGGTAAGTTATACTTAGGGGACTAGAGCACCGAGGAATGCTCTCTCTTTGCTATGGTGAACCCATTCTGGGGTAGATGCCGTGTCCTAGTAGTCTTTGTTGCACTTTTTCACAGGCAATGAACAGCACCTGCTTTTAAGTTACTGTAGCATGGGCTGCTGTCAACGGTGAAGGCTTGGATTACGTGACTTCTTTCTGCCTGCTTCAAGCTGAAGCGAGATGTTCCCTGACTTTGCCCTGACTATGCCAACATCACTGCCGTCCTTTAGCTCCAGTCGTTAGTACACAGGTATCCGTTCTCCAGATGAGAGAGACAGGGAGGCCCAGTTAGCATGAATAGCTATCACGCTCTGCTCCCGCTTCAAGAGTGCTTCCTTGGATGCCTGTAGGAGGCTGGCCTGGCTTGTAGTGGGTACCAGAGGTACTTACACCTTGTGCCAGGTCCAGTTATCCCTTATTAGTGTAGAAGAGGTGTTTCTAGCAGCTTAGACTGATAGAAGGTAGCTATGGCAAAGCAGCTTAGGCTGAACTAGGAGACATGTAAAGCTCCTACTATACCACTGGTGTCATATGCACAATATCATAAGAAAACAAAATACACAGAAGTACTAAAAATAAAGGTACTTTATTTTTAGGACAATATGCCAAAAGTATATCAGTGAGTACTCTCAGTATGAGGATAAGTTATATACACAAGATATATGTACACAAACCACACTTAGGTAAGTAATAGCAAGAAAAGTAATGCAAACAGTGTAGAATTACAATAGATTGCAATAGGAGCACATAGGTATAGGGGCAACACAAACCATATACTCCAAAAGTGGAATGCGAACCACGAGTGGACCCCAAATCTACATGAGCTTGTAGAGGGTTGCTGGGACTGTAAGAAAACAGTGAGGGTTAGAAAAATAGCCCACCCCAAGACCCTGAAAGGTAGGTGAAAAGTGCACCTACTACCCCCAGAGAGCACAGAAGTCGTGATAGGGGGATTCTGCAGGAAGAACAAACACCAGCAATGCAACAACAGTGGATTTCCAGACCTGAGTACCTGTAAGACAAGGGGACCAAGTCTAATAGTCACGACAGTGTCGAGAGTAGGCAGGAACCCAGGAAATGCCAGCTGAGGGTGCAAGGAAGCTGCCACCAGATGGAAGAAGCTTGGAGTTCTGCAAGAAAGAAGAGAGCTAGGGACTTTTCCTTTAGAAGACGGATGTCCCACATCGCGATGAAGCTTGCAGATGTGTTTCCATGCAAAAAGACTGCAAACAAGCCTTGCTAGCTGCAAGGGTCACTGTAGAGGTTTTTGGGTGCTGCTGTGGCCCAGGAGGGACCAGGATGTTGCCACTTGGAGGAGGAGACAGAGGGAGCATCCAGCAACTCAGGAGCTCCCACAGAAGCAGGCAGCACACGCAAAAGTACCTGAACAAGCACTTGGAAGGAGAGTGAACCGGAGTCCACACAAAGTCACAAAAGGGAGTCCCACGACGCCGGAGGACAACTCCGAAGGTTGTGCACTGCAGGATAGGGTGTCGGGGACCCAGATTTGGCTGTGCATGAAGGAAATCCTGGAAGAGTGCACAGGAGCCAGAGCAGCTGCAAATCATGCGGTACCCAGCGATGCAGTCTAGCGTGGGGAGAAAAGGACTTACCTCCACCAAACTTGGACTGAAGAGTCACTGGACTGTGGGAGTCACTTGGACAGAGTTACTGAGTTCCAGGGACCATGCTCGTCAGGCTGGGAGGGGACCCAGAGGACCAGTGATGCAGTCTTTTGGTGCCTGCGTTAGCAGGGGGAAGATTCCGTCAACCCATGGGAGATTTCTTCAGAGCTCCTGGTGCAGGGAGGAGGCAGGCTAGCCCAGAGCATGCACCACCTGGAAACAGTCGAGAAAGCCGGCAGGATGAGGCGATACAAGGTTGCTAGTAGTCGTCTTGCTACTTTGTTGTGGTTTTGCAGGCGTCCTGAGCAGTCAGCGGTCGATCCTTTGGCAGAAGGTTAAGAGGCAGATGCAGAGGAACTCTGGTGAGCTCTTGCATTCGTTATCTGAAGAATTCCCCAAAACAGAGACCCTAAATAGCCAAAAAGGATAAGTTACTTACCTGTAAATCCTAGTTCTCTTCCAGGGGTATCCTCATCAAAGTCATAAACATTGAATATTCCCGCCCTTGTGCGGGGACCCCGGAGCATATATAAAATATATACACATTATACATGTGTAACAAACAGTCATGCAGGCTATCATGTTAAAAACAGGCTAAAATGCTTTATTTCTATGAAGTTTTTTTTTTTTAATTTTTTTATTAAATACTACAATAGAGCCTAAATAAGTACCCAAGCTCCTAAAACTAGGCTTGGGGAAGTAAGCAGTAGCAAACTCTAGTGAAAAAATAGAGAAAACTGCATTGAAAAACAATGAAGCATTCTTAGCCAATAGGCTGCATGTAGGTTAACACAGGAGAACCATAAAAACGTTGGCACTGTGCCTTTAAGACCCTGAGCACCTCCAGTATCCCACCATGCCTCAGGGGTGAAGGAAAGGTGACAGTTGGTTCACAGTTAGGTCAGTTCTTTTTACGGTGACAATTTGTATAATTGAATCAAAATACTGTCTGTCCTGCACTTCCAGTAGACGTGCGTCCGGGGAGGAGGGTGGGTTGTTTATGACTTTGATGAGGATACCCCTGGAAGAGAACTAGGATTTACAGGTAAGTAACTTATCCTTCTCTTCCAGGGGATCCTCATCAATAGTCATAAACATTGAATAGATTAGCAAGCCCATCCCTAAACCCAGCGGACTGTCCGATAGAAGTGCAGGAATAGACATGTCTTACGCAAATAAATTCCTTAGAGAGGCCTGCCCCACTTGGGCATCCGCTCTTGCATCTGAGTCTAAACAATAATGTCTTGTAAAAGTATGGACAGACTTCCATGTAGCAGCCTTACAAATCTCAGATATAGGAACATTGTTAAGGAGAGCAGCAGTAGCCGCTTTTCCCCTTGTGGAATGCGCTCTAGGCCGCGCTAGCAATTGTCTATTAGCTAGCTGGTAAGTATTAACAATACAAGAAACTATCCATCTTGATATTGTTCGCTTAGATGCTGCTTCTCCTGTCCTTAAATGACCATAGTTCACAAACAAGCGGTTAGAGTGTCTAATCGATTTTGTCTTGTCCAGATAAAATTTCAGCACTCTTTTCAAGTCTAATGAGTGCAATGCTTTCTCAGCCGGAGTTTCCGGATTGGGAAAGAACGTCGGTAAAGTTATGGTCTGATTAATATGGAATTCTGACACCACCTTCGGAAGGAAAGATGGGTGAGTTCGTAGAACTACTCTATTGTCATGAAAAACCGTGTACGGTTCTTTTGCAGACAAGGCCTGGATCTCACTGACCCTCCTCGCTGAAGTAATGGCCACCAGAAAAGCCGTTTTCCACGTAAGGTGTTGTAAGGAGGCCTTATGGATAGGCTCAAAAGGAGGGCCCATAAGTTTTGCTAGGACTATGTTCAGTTCCCACGGAGGAGAAGGCCTCCGAATTGGCGGAAAAACTTTCTTCAAACCTTCTAAGAAATCCTTGACTACAGGTTTCGTAAAGAAGGATTCCTGAGAAGGTGACTTGCGATAGGCAGTAATAGCAGACAAATGTACCTTAATAGATGATACCTGCAGACCGGATTTCGCTAGGTGAAGCAAATAGGACAGTATGACGTCCTCCTGCGCCCGTATGGGATTATGGCCTTGCTGACAGCACCATATGTAGAATCTCTTCCACTTAAAAGCGTAGGAACGCCGTGTGGAAGGCCGTTTGGACTCTTTCAAGATGTTCATGCACTCCTGCGAGAGTCCTAGGTGCCCATACTGCAGGAATTCAGGAGCCATGCTGTTAAGCTCAGAGAGGGTAGGTTGGGATGCAGAATCCTGCCCTCCATTCTGCTCAGAAGATCCGGTCTGCACGGCAGCCTCCTGTGAGGTTTTTCCGACAGGTTGAGGAGATCCGTGTACCAGAATTGTCGAGGCCATTGTGGCGCTATAAGAATCATTCTGGTCCTGGATCCGTAAAGTTTGCTGATCACTGCCGGAATGAGGGGAATCGGCGGAAAAGCGGAAAGAAATGTCCCTGACCAGTCGATCAACAGGGCATTCCCTCGAGATCCCGGACGGTAGAACCTGGATGCGAAGTCTGGGCATTTCCTGTTTACATCGTCTGCGAAGAGGTCCAGTTGAGGCCGACCCCATTGCGCGAAGATGTATTCTGCGACTTCGTCGTGCAGGACCCAATCGTGAACGTCCTCCAGGTGTCTGCTTAGAAAGTCTGCTTCTACGTTCTGCTGACCTGGCAGGTGAACTGCTGTGATTGACATTCCTCTGGCCAGGAGCCAATGCCATATCGCTTGGGACTCTCGTGAAAGGGGTAGGGATCTCGTTCCCCCTTGTTTGTTCAAGTAATACATCGTGGTTGTATTGTCCGTCTGTATCAATAGAGTTTTCCCCTGAATTAGCGGTGTGAAAGACTTGAGAGCCAGATGGACCGCTCTGAGTTCTAGCAGATTGATGTGGTACTGCTTCTCCTTGTCTGACCACAGACCCTGCGCTTGAAAAGGACCCAGATGAGCCCCCCATCCCTGAAGAGACGCATCCGTTACCAGAGTGTCGGATGGAAGTACCTGGTGAAACGGAGCGCCCACTGACAGGTGAGGTCTGTGCATCCACCATCTCAATGACTGAAGTGCTACCTCCGGTAGCCGCATTGTGTCTTCCCAGCGACCTGTTCTTTGGCTCCAATTGGCCTCCAATACCTCTTGGAGGGGTCTCATGTGGAGTCTGGCATTTGGGACAATAAAGATGCACGATGCCATGGAGCCCAGTAGTGATGTCACCTGATGTGCCGTAGGTGCGCTGGCTCTCAACAGGTTCTGGCACTTCTTGTTTATTGAGGACAGTCGTTCCTCCGAAGGATACACTTTTTGTAGTTCTGTGTTTATGATAGCTCCTAGGTAGTGAAGACTCTGCGTTGGAGTCAAGGTTGACTTCTGGTAATTGACCTGAAGACCTAGAGCTTCGCAAACTCCTAGTACAATGTCCCGATGGCTTCTCACCTGCTCCGGAGAAGAAGACTTTAGTAGCCAGTCGTCTAGGTATGGATATATGTATATCCTTTGTCTTCGTAGATGCGCCGCCACCACTGCCATACATTTCGAGAAAACTCTTGGAGCAGATTTCAGGCCAAAGGGTAGAACCCTGAACTGGTAATGCTGTAACGCTACTCGAAAGCGCAGGAATTTCGATGCTTTGGAGCTATTGGGATGTGGAAATACGCATCCTGCAGGTCGATGGAGCACATCCAGTCTCCCTGATGCAGTTGAGGGAAAATTTGGTGAAGCGCTAGCATTCTGAACTTCTGCTTTCTTATGTATTTGTTCAGCAGTCTTAGATCCAGGATTGGCCTGAAAACGCCCTCTTGACCCTTCTTTGCTACTAGAAAGTAACGGGAGTAAACCCCCTTTCCTCTGTGGGCAGGTGGAACCCTTTCTATGGCATTCTTTCTTAGGAGGGCGAGAGCCTCCTTGCGTAGCAAGGTGAGATGAGCCGGATTGTGTTTGGTTGGTGGCAAGTGTGGTGGAGGCTGCTTGAAAAGGAGAGAATAGCCATGTTCGACAATATTGAGCACCCATTTGTCTCTTGTGATAGAGTGCCACTCGTGAAGATGAGCAATAATACTTCCCCCCACCGGAGTGGTGTAGAGTGTCGAGGGAAGCGAGACTTCATTGCTTAGTGGGTGCTTTTGGAGTGGACTGTTGAGGTCTGCTTGACCCTCGCTCCCTTGTGTTTCTTCGCTGAAACAGAGGGCGTCCCTGTCGTTGCTGAGACCTTTGCGACCAATGAGGGGTTTGAACCCTCTGTTGGAAAGGGCATCTATCGTACGGTCTGTACCTCCGCCTGAAATCTTTCCTTCTTTCGAGGCCTACCGCCGTTCATGGTATCCACCTCGGTCTTCATGCGGGCCATCTCTTCGTCTGCATGGGCACCGAATAGAGAATTCCCGGCAAATGGGAGATTCAGGATACGTTGTTGTGCCTCCTGTTTCAAGCCAGTGAGCCTCAGCCAGGAAGATCTCCTCGCACAGATACCATGTGCGTACCCATGAGCCGCCAAATCCGCCCCATCCGCTGCCGCGCTGATAACTTGGTTAGATACCAGGCATCCTTCCTGTAGAATCTCTTGGAAATCTTGCCTGTCTTCTCTGGGCAGTTTTTCTGTAAATCTACTGAGGGAATCCCACAGAGAACGATCGTACCTGCCCAGGAGCACAGACGCACTAGAGACCTTCATTGCTGAAGCCGCTGTCCCGCACATCTTTCTTCCCAGAGAGTCTAAATGCCTGCTCTCTTTATCCGGGGGTACCGTGGATGAAGATGCCACCGAGTGGGTCTTTCGGGCGGCAGCTATGATCACTGAGTCTGGTGGCGGATCCTTCCTAAGGAATAAAGGGTCTTGCTCTGGAGCCTTGTACTTTTTAAGAATCCGAGCCGGGGCAGACTTAAGCGAGGCTGGGGCCAGAAAAGTGTCCATGGTTGGCTGCAACAAACCAGGCACTAGAGGCAGCAACTTTTTCGACGCTGATCTCTGTTGTAGCGTCTCAAAGATGATTGATGAGGAGGTAGACGGTTCTGGAACCTCTATATTGAGTTTCTGCGCTCCTCTTAGCAACACCTCGTTGAAAGTGGTTATGTCATCCACTGGTGAGACTCTAGCAGGTGGTGAATCTGTAAGAGTAGGTGAGTAACGCCCGACAGAAGAACCTGATGAAGACCAAGAGGGTGATCTTCTTGAGCGCGACCTGGATCTCCGTTGAGAGCGAGATCTGCTGCGGGACGCTGTAGCCGAGCGCCTAGGCCTCGCGGTCGGCTGTCGAGGAGCTGAACGAGCCCGTTCTGCCCCGGCTGTCGGCGATGGCGTTCTTGGCGGGGAGGCAGTGGGTGAATACATTCGCGAATATTGTGAATCTGGGGAGGCCGCTGGTCTGTTGAGGCTCTCCAGCCATCTCGGAGATAGGTTGATGGGCGAGACATGCCCAGGAGATGCTCTTGACCGAGAAGAGTCGCTCGGTATGGAGACCACTGGAGACGGAGCCTTGTCTGGCGAGGGGCGATGTTCTGCTCCCTGTTGGACAGGTAAAACCTGCGTCGACGTCGATGGCTGTTTCGACGTCGAAGGACGCCCAGTCGGTCGGTCCTGCCTCGACGTTGATTGCCTCGACGTTGAGTGCCTTGACGTCGAACGGCGTTCCTTGGACCTCGACCTGCTCGCCGTCGTGTGCCTCGACGTGGAGCGATGGGAGGTTGACGGCGGATGTTTCTCGTGCCGTCGTGGAGATCTCGACGCCGTGTGTCCTGACGTCGGGGGGCGCACAGCCTTTGGCGGCGACCGGACATGCCGGCGATGGCTCGACGTCGATCGGCGGGCTGCCGTCGACGGAGACCTGCCCCTGCTCTGATGTTCCCTCGACGCCGTTCCCTTCGACGTCGGGTGTGTCGCCGTCGACGGCGATCTATGCCGGTGGGACGGTGGTAGCGACGACGTCGACGGTGAACAAACAGGTATTTTCTACCTGTCGACGTCGACCGGGCCATTCTCTCCTGAGAATGGCCTTCTGGATGCCTGGGGAGTGAGGAGGACGATGTTCTTTTCCTCTCCTGAAGCCCATGAAGTTGGATCTTCTCTCTGTCTTTCAGAGTCCTCCTAGACATGTTCTTACAGTACTTACAAGTGTCAGGGCAGTGACTCTGAGGCAGGCACACTATGCACAGAGAGTGGGGATCTGACTGGGCCTTCTTCTTCCCACAAGCAGGGCATTTGACAAAAAGAGAAGGCATTTTTCTGTCAGAAAAAACCTTCCTAGCTCAGACAAAGATATTACTTGTCGAGTGAAAAGTGAAAAAACGCTTTTTTAAAGAATTTTTCTGAGGAAAACTCAGAAAAACTGAGAGCTCAATGCTCCAGGATCCTCTCAGAAGAAGCCGGAAAAAAGAACTGACCTAACTGTGAACCAACTGTCACCTTTCCTTCACCCCTGAGGCATGGTGGGATACTGGAGGTGCTCAGGGTCTTAAAGGCACAGTGCCAACGTTTTTATGGTTCTCCTGTGTTAACCTACATGCAGCCTATTGGCTAAGAATGCTTCATTGTTTTTCAATGCAGTTTTCTCTATTTTTTCACTAGAGTTTGCTACTGCTTACTTCCCCAAGCCTAGTTTTAGGAGCTTGGGTACTTATTTAGGCTCTATTGTAGTATTTAATAAAAAAATTAAAAAAAAAAAACTTCATAGAAATAAAGCATTTTAGCCTGTTTTTAACATGATAGCCTGCATGACTGTTTGTTACACATGTATAATGTGTATATATTTTATATATGCTCCGGGGTCCCCGCACAAGGGCGGGAATATTCAATGTTTATGACTATTGATGAGGATCCCCTGGAAGAGAAAGGAGGTTTGGCTCCCAAGGAAGGAGGATTGGCTACCAAGAGAGGTAAGAGCCTATCAGAAGGAGTCTCTGACGTCACCTGCTGGCACTGGCCACTCAGAGCAGTCCAGTGTGTCCCCAGCAACTCTAAATCCAAGATGGCAGAGGTCTGGGACACACTGGAGGAGCTCTGGGCACCTCCCCTGGGAGGTGCAGGTCAGGGGAGTGGTCACTCCCTTTTCCTTTGTCCAGTTTTGCGCCAGAGCAGGGCTGGGGATCCCTGAACCGGTGTAGGCTGGCTTATGCAGAGATGGGCACCATCTGTGCCCATCAAAGCATTTCCAGGAGCTGGGGGAGGCTACTCCTCCCTAGCCCTCACACCTATTTAGAAAGGGAGAGGGTGTGACACCCTCTCGCAGAGGAAGTCCTTTGTTCTGCCTTCCTGGGCCAGGGCTGCCTGGACCCCAGGAGGGCAGAAACCTGTCTGAGGGGTTGGCAGCAGCAGAAGCTGCAGTGGAGACCTCGGAAAGGCAGTTTGGCATCACCCGGGTACTATGCTAGAATGGCATTGGGGTGACAATTCTATGATCTTAGACATGTTACATGGCCATGTTCGGAGTTACCATTGTGACGCTATAGTGACCTATGTATAGTGCACGCATGTAATGGTGTACCCGCACTCACAAAGTCAGGGGAATTTGCCCTGAACGATGTAGGGGCACCTTGGCTAGTGCCAGGGTGCCCACACACTAAGTAACTTTGCACCCAACCTTCACCAGGTGAAGGTTAGACATATAGGTGACTTATAAGTTACTTAAGTGCAGTGGTAAATGGCTGTGAAATCACGTGGACGTTATTTCACTCAGGCTGCACTGGCAGGCCTGTGTAAGAATTGTCAGAGCTCCCTATGGGTGACAAAAGAAATTCTGCAGCCCATAGGGATCTCCTGGAACCCCAATACCCTGGGTACCTCAGTACCAAATACTAGGGAATTATATGGGTGTACCAGTATGCCAATGTGAATTGGTAAATTTAGTCACTAGCCTGTTAGTGACAAATTTGGAAAGCAGAGAGAGCATAACCACTGAGGTTCTGGTTAGCAGAGCCTCAGTGAGACAGTTAGGCATCACACAGGGAACACATACAGGGCACATACTTATGAGCACTGTGGCCCTGCCTGGCAGGGTCCCAGTGACATATAGACTAAAACAACAGATATACAGTGAAATATGGGGGTAACATGCCAGGCAAGATGGTACTTTCCTACAATGCCCCAATCTCAAATCCACCTCACATACAAAGCAGAAAGCGAGCCCCAGAACACAGTGTTGATCTAGGCAGAGTCTGAAGGGTCTTGCTGATGAAATGCTTGCATAGTGCCAATCCTGACAGAGGCTCAACTCAAATTTTCGGGTTGTCATTGACGGAGGTCCCACATCATTTTTAGTGCCTAGTTTTTTAGGCGCTTTGGAGATGTCTCGATGTATCACCGATTGTAGCAGTGAAACTTGTCACTACAAATTTGGCAAGGTGCTTTGGGGATGCCTTGATGAAATCACTGAGTGTAGTTGCAATACTTCAGAGCACTTTGTTATCATAGGAACTCCAACATCCTGAGGAGGGAAACACTCTGCCTGTGCACTCTTCAGAAGGAGCAAGACACAAGACCTCTCCTCAGTATCTTGCAATGTGGTTCTTCTCTGGATCACAATGAGCCGATCTTTTTTGTTTTTCATCCAGCTACTCATAGACTCTTCTTGGCGGCCTTATTTTAATGGAGGGAAGTATACAAAAATGTGATGAGTGGAGTGCTTGAATTTATCTCAGCTACTAGTAACTACTTGCCTCTCACCAAGATATTAAGAAGATTTGCAAGATTGTGATGGTATTTCAATAACTGATTGCATTGAATGATGAAATCAATCTTTGGTAATCAACCCTTCCTTCTAGTCCCTAGCTAAACTTTCTTAGCACCAAAACTGCCTTTCTGTATTTCTTTAGATGGCCTCTAACCTGCCCAACTTAGCTGAACAAAAGCTTCTGCACTAGAAGATAGCCATTTAGTTATGATTTTCCAGAGAAGACATGGACCATCTGGCTCTGAGGAGCTGCTGGCCTTCACTACAGTTTAGTAGTACAACTCACACGAGCTCCCAGGAAGCTGAAGATGTCTGTCTGCCAAATATTACATGTTTATGCAAGGTTTAAATACACTGTTCTCATCATTTTGAAAATATCAGACATGTCTTCTCTAAATGTTATCACACATTATAAACTATATATATATATATATATATATATATATATATATATCTATATCTGGTGCACAATCTATGATAGAGCAATTTCTGTCCAATATCATAATGATAAATTCCTTTATAAATGAAAAATAAATGAAAAATGTGCACTCAGAGTGACTAGATTGAGTTGGTATTTCATGCCAGATTAAAGCCATGACATATGATGAAAGACCGAGAGGAAAAGAAAGACTCCAGACGCAGTTCTAGCCAAGTCACTTAAGTGGGAGTAGTGATTGCAATAATTTGTTTAGCTAGTTGTGGTAGTTAGCAGGATGGTAAGGATGGGGGTGGTCAGTAAGGTAACTGCAGCTAGATAGAGCCTCTACCAGGTAGGGTGTTCCTGAAGGTAAGTAACTTGTTCATCTAATAGAGGCTTTTAGCTGCAGATTCTTTACCTTAGATACCAAAACAATCTCTCCCTGGAGGTGGGTCTGCAGAATAGTCATATTTAAAGGTTCTGGAGAACCGAAAGGGCAAAATGCCCATCTCTCCGGACCTGACTGCCCAAGCAGCCGTGTTTGTCAAACATGCCTGCATGGCCACCTGACTGATGGCCAAAACTGGGACTCCTCTAGCTAACACAGTAGTTGAAGCTTTAGCTTTGGTTGAATGAGCTCTCAAGCCCTCAATGGGTTGTTTCTTGGCCACTGCATTACATATCTTAATACAGTGGATAATCCATCAAGAGATGGTTCATTTCTGAACTCCTTCCCTTTCTTTGCCATCATAAATCCAACAGAGAAATCATCATACATCAGGAATTCTTTTGTATGATCTATGTAAAACAACAATGCTTTTTTTGGGTCCAGGCGGTGAAGTCTCTTCTCTTCTGTTCCTTGGTAGGATGAGGGGGAGGGAAGAAGGTAGGAAGTGTGATGTTCTGCCTGAAGTGAACTGCTGCTATAGCAGGAGATCCTCATGCTCAGGAGTTTGGGATACCAGACTCTCCTTGCTCAATCCGGGCCAACCAAGATGATGTTTGTGATCTTCTTGAGAACTCTGGACAGGAGTGGTATTGGCAGGAAGGCATACAGGAGTCCTGAACTCCACTCATGCAGAAATACGTTTCTGAGCAAGAACCGCCATGGAAACTCCAGGGTGGAAGTGCAGAAGTTGGTAGGGGTGAATAGGTCTAGATAAGGGTCTCCCCAATCTCTGAAATGGCCTTGCACCACCTCCTGAAGGAGACACCATTTGTGACCTGCAAGGCATCAACGGCTGAGTTAATCTGCTCTGGTGTTTAGAGAAGCCACCAGATGTTGAACTACAGGAAAGTGTCCTGGTGTTCCAGCCATATACAGAGACGCAGAACCTCTTGACAAAGGGTCCACAACCCTACCCCACCCTCCTTGTTACAGTACCACAGGCGGTGATGCTGTCAGTGAACGCCTGAACTAACCTTCCCTTGATGGAAGGAAGAAAGACTTTCAAAGCCATTGGATTACTCTCAGTTTCAGCATGTGGACCTGAGACTTCACCAGAGACCAGAGTCCTCTGATCTCCACCTCTCCCAGATTGCGGCACCAAACCAGAAGGGACATTTCTGTTACCACTGTGAATTCTGGGTGGGGAAGGGAGAGGGGTCTGCAACTGCCTCAATCGCAGTCCGTTAGCCACCACTGCAGAACCTTTGCAGTACCCCTCAATATCTTGACCAGATCAGAGGGATTCTCCTGATACTGTGCCCACTGGGTCTTCCTATCCCACTGCAGGGCCCACATATGCCAATGGGCATGTTTTACTGAAAGGATGCTGGAGACAAGGAGGCTTGCAGCCTCAGAGTCAGTCTCATCAACATCCAGGATAGAGGCTGACACATTGGTATCATAGCTCAAATATCCTAGATTCCTCCTGGTTTCAGAGAATAAGCTCAAAACTGCACTGTATCCAGAACAACTCCAACGAAAGGGATTGCAGGAGGTTCACCATAGTCTGAAGGTGGGAGACGACTGTCTGGTGTGATCCCATTTTCAACAGACAGTTGTTGAGGTAGGGGAAGACTGGAACCCCTAATCTCTGCAGATGTGCTGTAACTACTGCCATCACCTTGGTGAACACCCGAGGAGCACTGCAAACTGATCATGCTCTTGGCCTAATGTCTGTGAGTAGGCAGGAAGTGAACATGGAAGTAAGAGGCCTGCAAGTCAGTGCTACAATCCAGTCTCCATGGCCAAGAGCTGATAAGACCTGAGCCAAGGTAGGCATCTACAATTTTTCCTTCTTCAGGAAGTACATGAGAGGGTGTAGGTCTATTATGGGACTCTATCCTTCTTTGACACCAGAACGTACTTTGCCACGCACAGTTAATTACTCCACATATCATTTATGACATCTTGTATTGCATCTTTGATATTATCACTGCAACATTTGCAATAAAATTATTGATAAGAAAAACGTGCATGGCAAGGGGGCAAGTTATAGTTACCTTAGTGTGCGAGCTCTAGTTACTTGAAATAACCCTAACTATAACTGCTGAATCTCACTTAAAAAAAAACAAAGGTTACAGAGACTTTATAGTTAGGCTCACATTTTAAATGTACCAAACCACAGAAATTCACCTGTTATAGAGTTATCTCAAGTAACTATAACTCTTGCCCTAAGGTAACTATAACTCGCGCCCCTGCCATGCACAGTTTTTTTGTCAAAACTTTTGCTGCAACTATTGCATTGATATTATCAATGATGCTATCACAGATGTTATGATTGTCGTAATTTGTGGGGTAATTAGCAGTGCATGGCGAGGGCGCGAGCACTCGTTTTCATTAGTGCCTCAGGGAGATGGCAGTCCCAGAGGTCCCCCCCCTGCACTGGTTTTGAATAGCGCCCCAGGGCAGTGATGGTCCTTGGGGCTTCGGGGGGGTGCACAGCCCCCCTGCACGGATAATTTCAATGCCCCTGGGGCCTGGCCCACCCAGGGGCCTCACCGAACAAGTGCGGGAGCCTTTGCTTGTTTCAGCGGATCTGCCAAAAGTGTTTTAAAATTGCTTTTTTGCTCTGGGGAGGGGTCCTACTGGGACCCCAGCACCAGAGCTAAGGGTCAGGGTGTCCCTACCCTGCCCCTTTTGTTTTTTTTTAAATCTTTTTTCACAGGGACTGAAGCCGAGTCCTAAGGTGGCTGCAAATGCTTTCTTGTTGAAGTGTTGGCATCCAATCAGATCTCAGCATGAGATCGTGAGGGTTCGTGAAGCCTTCACGTCCCTATGTATACAAATTTGGATTTACTTGAATTTCTTTAAATAACAAAAAAGGCGTTTTCTGGACCAAGAGCAACCTTTCTGCCAAATTTGGTGTAATTCCGTCCAGTGGTTCAAAATCCCTATGGAAAAAGGAATGGGGAACACATGTTTTGGGATCCCCCCTTTTTTCTCAGTCCCCGCTTAATGGATCACCCCAAAACTTTCCAGACAGCAGCTGAAGTGAGTGTTGTATGTTTTCTTGGGAAAATTTTGTGACGATTCATCAAACTGTGCCAAAGCTATTAGCAAAACAACACACACTTTTTCAATAGAATCTAGGTCCTAACTATAAATACCTAGTGGTGATCGCCACTAGGTAATATATATATATATATATATATATATATATATATATGTATATATATATATATATATATATATAAAGTAAGTATAAGTAACTATAACTCGATAACTCGCGCCCCTGCCATGCACAGTATTGTTATCAATTATGTCATTTCAAATGATGCAGTGATGTTATCAGTGATGTCATAGAACATGTCACGAGTGATGTAAATATGTGGGGTGTTGACCTTGAGCCTTTCTGCAGGGTCATCCCCAAATGTTTTGCCTTCAGGCCTCCACTTCTTTGCAGAATTTCTTTTTGTTGACCTTAGGACTCTGTACACGTTGCCACTGCTAAAGTGCTTGTGCTCTCTCCTTGAAACATGTAACATTGGCTTATACCCAATTGGCATATTTAATGTACTTATAAATCCTTACAAAAGTGGCACTACATGTGCCCAGGGCATGAAAATGAAATGTTACTCATGGGCCACTCACCTAAGTAGCACTTTACAAACTTTACACTTTGCAAATTCCTCAGACATGCCACTTCAGCCTGTGTATGTGCAGATTTAAAATGCCATTTTGACCTGAATCTTTTTCCGGGCCCATATACATCATCCTTACGTTAGACCCTGACCAACCTAGAAGGCAGGATCCAATGGATCAGATTTATAAGGCCCTAGTGCCACAGCAGCGTCACGTTTTGTGATGCTCTGGTGGCGCTGTACAGTGCACTACATTTACAAGGCGGTGCTAAGCCATTTTTTATTGCTACACCACCTTGTAAATATGGCCCCTCCGATGCAGTTTTCTGCATCAGAGGGGCGTGCAATGGGTGTTGCTGTGGGCGATCCACCGCAACACCCATTGCTTTGGATGCTGCCCCAGATATTCAAGACAGCGTAAATCTGTAGAAAGAGCAAAAGGCCATGAATGAGTGTTTATGTGCAGGAAAGTGTCCCTTCATGCACATAAACAGTCATTTAAAAATGATGATTTGTTACTTCTATGTGTGCCAAATCACCATTGTAGATTGTTCATGTGTAGGAAGGGACACCTTCCTGTACATAAACAATTAATCCCCTCAACGCAGACACCCTTGCACTATGGTGCCTGTGTTGGCTCTGGCAGCTAAATTGAGCGTCATGCAGGGGGAAACACAGAGGTGCTTTGTATTTTGGTAAATTTGGCACATCCCAGCATTTCTAAAGTGACGCATCGCTGCAAATTTTGGCCCTGCCCTTCACCACTTTTTAGTAAACCTGGCCCAATGTATTAAAAAAGTAGGACATACTTTTAGGTTTTACATGTCCTGGTAGTTGAAAACTCTTACATTTGTTTTTATCTACTGCAAGGTCTATGTCTCCCACAGGCTAACATTGGAATTAGCTTACTACATTTTGTAAGTGTAATTTTCAAAGGGTAAAAGATAACCAGTTCATGATTGGTGCCTCAATTTATGGTGATGTCATATTTTAAACTGCAGTTCTGAAAATGACAAGTTTGTATTTTCTAGCCTTAGCCATTTGGTGCCTGCAGCCTGTCTCTAGACATATGTCAGAGTGTAGTTGGAAGTTGAGCTTTGTGTATTCTTCATAGACAGCCACACACAATGGAAACTTAAGGAAGTGGGCACAGCGCCACTTCCACTTGACTTGGCTGTGTCCTTTCTCCACACAAAGGGCTGTATACCCTGTTGTTAATCTGGAGCCAGGGCAGGGAAGGTAAGGCATGTGTACACTTCAACGGCATGCCTCTAGAAGCTTCTCCCTACTTCAAAAGCACAACTGTCAATAAAAGAAGGACCTCGGACTCTTCAGTACACTTCTGGACATGAATATATATAGCCACAGTTCTGCTTTTAGGCACTATTTTACAATTTGTTCTTTAAAAAATCAAAACTCTGGTTCTACTATTTGTATTTTTTGTAATTATGGTCTTGTTTTATTTATTAAATTCCGAGCTATATTTCTAACCTAGTGTCTGAATGTTTTTGTGTGATGTTTTCACAGTTTGAAGTGTTGCACAAATGTTTTACACATTGCCTCTAAGTTAAGCCTGAGGGCTCTGTGCAAAGTTACTAGGGGTTAATCACAGGTTGATTTGGGGTTTGCTTGTCCCTTTCATTGACTAAGATTGTGGTTGATGTTCGACCAGGGCTCAAACTCCAGTCAACCAGTAACCCAATTCCTAACATGGGGTAATTAACAGTGCATGGTGAGGGAGGAAGTTTTAGTGACTTTAGGACACAAAATATAGCTTCTTGCGATAACTGTCAATGGTGAATTTTAGTGCTTGTTTGAATTGTCACGGTAATGTTCACCTAATTATAACATTACTTTAACCTTTGTTTTTTCAGTGAATATCTAGGTTTTTTAAAAGTAAAGGAATATTTTATTACCGTACGTACATACTATATGTATCACCATACAGCAAGCCATAGATGGCCAGCCCTTCATACAACCCCTCGCAAACAAGTAACCCCATGCCATGTATAACCAAAAGCATGCCCAACATGTGATCGGTCTCACAGGTCACGATGGCATGACTTTGGCAGGGTACTCACTTTGTCAAAGAGTCACAACATCAATTGGCTTTTTCCAGGGGTGAGAATATCAATATATTTAAAGCAGATCTATCATCTTTCTCCAAAAACCACCAATATTGTTAATGAAATGTGTATTTCAGTAATTAACACAATGCAATGTTTAATAAGACAGATTGTTCTCAAAATATTCAATAAAGTTTTAATTTGAAATATGTCTGTGAGTCTATCTTTTAACACAGTTTTTAGTATTGCATTTTGTGGGCTGAAAGATGTTAAAAAACTCATAGGCATATATATATATATATATATATAATATATATATATATATATATATATATAATATATATATATATATATATATAATATATATATATATATATACACATATATATATATGTGTGTATATATATATATATTTGTATATATATATATATGCATATATATATATACATTTTTCAGCCCAGAAATAATAACATCATAAACACTACCACAAGAGGTCCTTGCACTCCAGCTGAAAAGCATAGAGCACCAACTGAGTGTAACCGAATAATACGGTAAGCTCTCCTGGGGTCATGGATGTATGGGGGGAATTAGCTTGAAACTTTCTCTGAAGGAGTTGAGGTGGATGAACATTTTGATGCAAAGTTTTGTGAAGATTTGTCAAACGGCATTAAAGTTATTAGCAAACCAAAGAAAAGGCTCTTTCTATGTCACTGGCAACCACCAGTAGGTGATAGATAGATAGATAGATAGATAGATAGATAGATAGATAGATAGATAGATAGATAGATAGATAGATAGATAGATAGATAGACAGACAGATAGAGATAAGACACAAAATTAGATAAATATGTAGAGATGCGTTGATAGATATGCAAACAGACAGATCGATAGAGTTGGGAAGGTAGAATGACAGACAGATTTGCAAAGATAGATAAGTGGACTGATAGGTAGACCCACAGATAGCTAGAAATATAGACAAACAGATAAGAAGCAAGTAGACAGGTAGATAGATAGACAAGATAAACATGACACACAGGAGCGCAGGTATAAATGCTGTTCAATGTGTGCATATTACAGAGGATAATTTCATAAAGATCAGTTTCAAGTGTACACAATCTTATATGCTGTGAAACAGCAGCAATGAGAGTAACAAAGGCCATCCCAAACAAATTTACATCAGCATTATCAAAAAACAAATACTGAGAAAACTGGTATGTGTCCTGTGCTCAAATCAAAACCAGCTGGTAGAAAGCATCCGGCTATCACATCAGGATCTAAACCCAAAGGCAACACTAACCTAATAATCAAGTAAAAACAAAAACTCTGACATCGAAGTTAACTGCCTTGTGTGCATATGTGCACCTTGTAAAAGAGCAAAATGAAGTCACTGAAAGTGAAGATAGCCAGTGGCTGAAGTAGGCTAACACACTGCCCCATGCTGCGTACTCTAGTGGGTGGAAGCAGATTTTGAAGGACACAACAACACACCAATGGATGAAATGAGCTGCTTAAAAGTCCTAAGCAAGTATATTATACACATAATTTTAGCAAAATCAGAAGGTCTCCGTTAACGGCAGACATAAAAATGTAAACTTTCTCTACATGAAATTGGCGTCAGAACAACAGTAAAATCATTAGTGCTACTCTACCGAGATAGATGCAATGCCCCCGTGGCCTGTATGAAACCACACTAGCACCCATGAAAAGCATGCAAAAAGGTGCAGAACATCTCATCAAAAGTCTGCACATGCTTGACCAAATCACTCCTACAATGCCTTCACCTCCAAGCCTGCATCATCTATTCCATCTGATTTAACTAGAAAGGCATTATAAATGGCGCAAAGGGGCATAGTGGGCACCACAATGTGCAGTGCACACACCTGGGTGCCCTTGCATAGTGATGTAACTGCACTCAGGTTTATGCACTGCGTTGGAGTGCACTGCATACCCCACAGTGCCCTTATATACTTATGATAGGTCACCAAGGGGTATTCAGTGCAGACTGCGGTGTCCACTCTGCCCCTTCACACAATTCCACAGAATTTTAATGTAACTATGGGAAACTCTGTGGAATGAAACTCTGCCAATTCCGCACACCCTTACATTTTTTCTTTTTTTACATAATTGTTGGGAAGACACTATCAGTTTGTACTCTTTTTCTATGCTTTTTTGCGAACCAGTAAATATCTATAGTATATTCCCAGGCCTTTTGGCTGAGATGGTGCCAGGTTCAATGCACTTTTCTTAACAATATTGAAGTTTATTTTCTTAATATCATTACTTGATGTTTCAGTGATGGTTTTGAGGGTGAAGGTGGTGGACTGGCCATTAATTGTAAGGAGTACCCCTGACTCACCATATTTTACACCCACTTGTCCAATGTTATGAGATTTCACTCTTCCAAGTGTCAAGATACAGCTCCCCCCACTGGAGTGGTGAACAGAGGGGTGAAATAGATTGCCAATTTCTATTCCTGGTGAGTGTTTACCTGCAGAGTTAGATGGTTATGCAGGTTTTGTCTTTTGATGTTTTCTTGCTGTATGGATACCTTTGTCCTTGCTGCTGTTGTGGTGATTGATATGGCGTAAAAATAGGCAGGTCATTTCGAGCTCAACAGGTGAGAACGTCCTTTATTTGAGCAGCACAGTACAGCAGGTCTAATATCAGCCCAGTCCCAAGCCCTTCTGTTCAACATTCTAGATTCTCCTTCATAACTCCTACAATTCAAAGATAAACATATAACATAGGGCCAGCGACGGGCCCAACCTTTGCACTTAATATTTGGTATCCTTTGGCTACTCTTACTTGAAAAAGCATTTCTTTTCCTCTGTGCTTAATTTGTAAAAGAATGCCGGTTCCCAAAGCTCTGCTCAGGGCACCAGTTGCACTATAGCTCATAGCACACCTGTATTAACATATGTCAGCGCACTGAATACCAAGGCTGTATAATCACAGAATCCTCCTCATGCATCTTTAATCTACTACCAGACACTGCCTTCCCATTTATCTCACCCTTGCAGGTTCCTGCTTCTCTTTTTGTGATGATTTTTTAATCTTTCTCTTCCTCTTTCTTTACCCTTTGAGTGTTTTTCTCTCTCTTGATATCAGGAAATGTCAAATCAGAAAAGACAAGTGGCAGTCTACAAAAATGGCACCCACCAGCAACCACTGGTGCAAATTAAGTACTGCTTTTCATCCAGTCATTTAAGGTCTGTGCTTCAATTTTAATCTGAATCAATTCTTCCTCTGTTGTTGACCAAATAACTTGGTGGCAGCTAAAGGTAGGTTGATATATTTTTGTTGTGCTTTAGGTTTCAGGGTAGTTAACCGAATCCAGGATGGTCTGTGGAGTATTACCCTAAGGCAATAGCCTGTACCACCTATGTCCATCCCTTCAACACCTGCCTTTAAAATCTGGTTTACCCCCAGGGAGCCTGTGGTGACCATTTCTTTAAAATCTTGTTGCCTATGTTTCAGAAGGTCATCTATGATTTACCTGTGATAAAGGCCAAAGAGTGCTGCAGCAAAAGCATTGTAATGCTCTTGCTGCAGTACTGCACATTTTTCTCCCCGTTACATCTATCATTTGCTCTCTCTCTTTTGGGCAGGGCAGTGGTTTCTGGTGCCTATGCACAGCGCTTTTTAACTGAGATGACAATCACAGAATTTAACTTAGTCTCATATATCAGGAATTTGCGACCCTGTTATGAGGGGAGGGTTTGAATTCATTTTGCAGTCTTGGAGTGACAGCTTTCATAGTGTCCTCTGTTAGGAATTTATCTTCAGTGATTTCTGTAAGTTCCAGCATTAAAGGAAGCAACTGTGTTTAGGACACCTTTGGTTTAGGAGTCTCAAAAATAACCGGATGGATGTTTGAGGTGCTTACATGGGAATGTTTAGTTTATTTGCCCCTCACCAAAACATCATGTAACGTTGTAAAGTCATCCACCAGTGAGGGTCTCCCAGAAGAAATAGTGGGAGAAGTTGGTGTGTAGGGCAAGTATGATCTGTCACTAGACATGATGGTGATCTAGATCCTAATGGTGAACTTTTATGTTTCTCATGAGTACATGGGCTCCTACATGATGAGGATGGTATGTCCTGCGCTGGTGGTGATGCAGCAGTCACAGGATATATAGGTCTCCTATCTAGCAGTGATATAGATGTCTGTCTTGCATTTTTTGTTTTGGCATCAATAGTGGCAGTTCTGGAAATGATGTAGTATGTGGTTGTTCAGGAGGTAGATCAAGAGGGGTAAATCGAATATGTAGTGGGTCCTCTAATGATGTTACATAATGCGGACTACTAGTGGACATGGGGTGTCCTCTTCAGAGCGTCTCAGCCTTTTTTCGGAAGCAGGCATGAATGGAGATGATGAAATTCTGAGTGTCATTGAAGGAGAGTTCAATCTTGGTGAATGTAGGGACTGAATATAATAAATACATGTTGCAGGAGAGGCAGAAAAACTCATGAGATGCCTCAAAGTCAAGCATTTCTTTTTTGTCACTGAAGAAGACATTGATCTGTGCCTCTTTGAAGTCCATCTCGCCACTGATGGATTTGTCACTGAAGGCTTATTTGTATGTTTCAACAGCTTTGACGTTGATGGTGTCACTGACCTGCAATGCTTCACTGACGATTAACGTTGCTTTGATGGGGAATATGTTGCTGTTGATGTTCTCAATGCAGACATCTTCGACACTGAATAAGAGTGATGTTTATAATGATGGTGCTGACAGTGGCTCCTCCATTCTTCTCTCTTTCTGTCCATAGATCACCTGCCTGGAAAGTCTTTTTGTGGTGTAGGCATCCTGAAGGGGGATCTAGCTGGATGAATTCTTAGCCTTTTGCTACCTCCACTCTTCATTCGCCATCATGTTCTCAAGCTTCTCCTTGAGCCTGTTGCTTTCTCTGTCTTTTAATGTTCTTTTGGATATTTTTAGGCAGAACTCATGTTCCTTGATTGAAAGGGAGGGTGGTAAGCACACCACACAGACCTTGTGTGAGTCTTGGTCTGCATTTTGTTCTGCCACTGGGTAGGTATTTGATGAAAAGTGAAGGAATTTTGACAGAAAATTCTGCTAAATCCACACAGAAAAAAAGCTATTTTACTGTGCAGATGTTATGAAAAGACATCAAGTAAAACAGAAAAACGTATTTCTGAGGAGAAAACGGCAGAAAAACCGTGGTGTGAAAACTTTAAGGTGTTCTAAAATTCTTCCCACAGGAGGGAGATAAAAGAACTGCCTTTGATGTGCATCATGGTTAGTAGAAGTTCATGGTTTCTTAAAAGTACAGTAGTTTTTTTCTTCACAGCTTTACGATGAAAGCCTATCAGGTTGTACTTTTCCCTCAATTATGCACATTCTTTGCATAAGTTTACATTTCAAACACTGCAATGCCATTTCTAAATGGATTATTTTGAGCATTTTACAGTCTCTGCTGTGTATAGACCTCTGAAGGGTGTTTCGACTCATGAACCTATGAACATTGGCATCCTGTACACATTGTTATATGAACAAATATGGATTTATATTGTTCCCTGGTCCACAAGTGCGGTGAAGAATTATTCTAATGTTTATGACCATCAAAGAAGATCCCATGATCCAAAACAAACCATTTGGTTAATCAGGGAAATCAGGATTGACAAAAGGTTTCATGGTTTCACAGTGTGCAAATCTGTTACTAAATTATAATCTGTTTCTTCCTCCCATTTCTTATCAAAGGTTAACGATTTTTGCTTAATTCTCTGAGGAGCTATTTCAGAAGACTATTAAATATTTATTGTTATCAACGTTATTAAATGTCAAATTATGTTGAAACAAGAAGTCTTTCTTTCTACACAAAATGCTGAGTTAAGATATGTTAAGGTTAGGCAGAAAGTTGTTTTTTATTGCTGATATCACATACTTCCCCTGACTTAACAAAGAGACGATTTCTGGACAGGCTCAACGTCTTCCCTGAAGTCTTGCGTTAACAAAACAAAAGCCTGGGAGAACCCATGAAGTTACAGAATTCATGTGACACAAGTGAAGTGCAGAGTTCGATTGTAAGCACTTTGACATAGAAAACATTGTGGGCGCTTAGTGCATTTTTCACTACTCCGTGACAGTGTGGCAGCAGGCTAAATGTGCTTACAATCAAGATTTTGGAAAACTCAATAAAAGTGTGGTAGAGATTTGAGATGAACATGATTGTAACGAGTTTTCAAATTGTGTACTCTCACAATAAATGTTGATAATGTCAGTAGGTTGAAGTTAGCTGCCAGCCTTAGGTTTTGTAATTGTCTGTTATGTTTTGTTTTGTTTGAATCTGATTATTGAAGTTTTACATTTTACAGTACAACCATAATGCCTCAGACGATCAGGGCAAAGTATCTTGCAGTATATATTGACAGGGTCTACACAAGACCACTTGATAAACAGGTTGTGGCAGGAAGAAAAAGGTAGGTCGCTAGGGGGCAGATTCATACATTTGCTAACAATAAAACAATTATCGTTTAAACAAAACAATGTAATGGACCACCCAACTTGGCTATCTACCACCAATCTTCACAGTTGCCATCACTAAAGGTTAGCACATGACATACCAAGTATTGAGGACTTCGGAAAGTGTGAGTATGGGGGGCATCACGGTGGAGAAGGCAGTTAGTAGCAACCAACAATCTCAGGGTTCCTACCACATTGTTAGTGCTATCATTGGATTTGTGTGTTTGATTAGACTGCAAGTCAGATAGAATAGTATCCCAATAGGTGGAAATGGGATATTTTCTCAGCCCTAGTGTATCTTCTCTTTGCAGGGCTATGGTTTCAACTTGTGCCTAGCTAAGCATCAATTGTTGCCTGGCTATGAACTATGGGGGTTCAGAAGATTTCAATCTTTGGGTAAAAAGGCACTTGGCCACTATAAAGCCCAAGTCTAAAAACTAGAAGGTCACCCAGTGTTTCGTGTGTCTACGATACAACCTCAGGATACATATTTCCCAAATTGTGCAGATTTGGGCACTCAGTGCCTGCGGAGAAATTGGAGGTGATGTTAGTCCAGTAAGCATGCAGCTTAGAGCGAACCCACAGCATATGTAGTAGGCCAGCATCTTTGAGGGTATAGCGTGGGCAAGCTGCATCCACTATGTGATACAACCGGTTCACATTAGCAGGAGTAAGATAAGCCCTATATACTTTGTAGAGCAGAATGAGCCTAAACCAGGAGTTGCATGGCACATTCTTCGGGCCGTCACGTAAAGCTGCAAACCTTTACATTGGTCAACAAACCAACGTATGAGGTGGGTACCCCTACTGATTACATGCAAATATTGAATAGTGAGGTGAATTGGCAGTTCAATAGTCAGATCTTCCCAGTAGTTCCTAAGTGTAGCAAGCAAAGAAATGTGAAGTAAAAATTGATCCGGGGGTAGGCCATCTTCTTCCATCAATATCTCAAAGGATGCCACGGTACCATCCCTGTTCCCTGTACCATCCCTGTATAAATCTCTCAATGTATGAAGACTAGCAGCATGTCATGCGGTCAGTTCAGATTTCAACATGGGCCCACTACTTCTGGGCGTTCACAACAGGGCCACAGGTGCATAGGGAAGCCCGTGCTTAGTGATCAAAGGCCTGATTGCAAGGAAGAAGTAGATGCAGAATGGCTGGCAGGCTCCAACAAGGAGAAAGTGGGGCTGTGTCCAACAGTTGCAAGTCCACCAGCCACCTGGAAATCCACTGGACTTGAGTAGTGAGGTAATATTTTCGAAATGCGGAGGAGATGCCCTCCCCCATCAATGGGCAAACAGAGTTTCTCTAATGCCATCCTGCATCGCGACTTGTTCCAAATAAACTCACAAATCTCTTGATCAAATGTTCAGAAGAACAGAAATGGAATGTGAATAGGAAGGTTGGTAAAAAAATATAGAAGGCACAGCAAAACTACCATTTTTAACAATACCACCCTCTCCGTCACAGCCAACGGCAGTGTGCACCAGAAAGCCATCTGAGCACCAGAGATGTTACTGTGCGAGTGAGATTACAATCAAGTAATGACAAGGAGTGGTGCACACACACCCCCAAGTAACTAAATGTGTGGTGTTGCCAGACCAATGGCGCCCTCTTGAGAGCAAAGCCTATGTAAGGGACATCAGGGACAAAGGAGAACAGGCACAATTTTTCCCAATTCACCTGCAGCCCGGAAATGGCCGCAACACGGACCAAAGTCGAAGCATTTGTGTCATGTATGTTTTGTCTGTCCCTGATGTAAAGTACCATGTCATCTGCATATAAAAATTTCACATGCGTTATGTCACCTAGTGGAATGTTCTAATACATCCCCCGGGTGTAAATGGCCAATGCTAGTGGTTCAATCGCCACGGCATAACTGTCTCGACCCTCTGTGTACAGAAATGGTGTTTGATGGGGGGGCCCTGTATTGACCCTAATTAGGGGGGTCAGTGCATATTAACTGGACTAAGCGCAAGAAGTGATGTCTGATGCCATATCGGAACAGAGCAATACAAAGATAATCCCATTCTAAGGAGTCAAAGGCCTTTTCAAGGTCTAAGGCCAGACATCCAGCACAAGGCCAGGCATGGCGGGCATAAGTCATGACTCTGAAGAAATGGAAAATAGTGAGGTATTGCAAGCCTGGATTAACCCATTTTTATCCAGATGCACCAAACGCTGTACCATGGTGCCAGACAATCCACAAGTATTTTCACCAGGATCTTATAATCAGTATTGAGTAAAGCTAATGGTCTGTAGGAGCCTTCAAGCAGCAGATCTTTGTTTGGTTTGGGCAAGGAGATGACTGTTGCCTCTCTTTAGGAGGCAGAAACACTGTTGATGGACAGGGCCTCCTCGTACAACATCAACAAGCGTGGAACCATTTGAGGGGCATACACTTTGTGGAGCTCTGCAAGCAATCCGCTGGGTCCCGCCTTGATTGCCTCCTTAACTTCGAACAGCATAATGGCTGGGTCCATTGAGGTAATGGGTCCATCGAGGTCTGTTCGCTGTTCTATGGTAATATGGGGCAGTGTCAGGTTGGCAATCAAGGAGCCATAAGCCTCCGGGTTAGTGGCCGTGACTATTTGGTACACCTGTGTGTAGTGACGTGTTAGTTCATCGTGGATAGCATGCTGTGTGTAAAGTATGGTATGTGCATCAGAGCATAATGCCGTTATGGGGTGTTGGGACTGATCCTGTCAGATAAGCCATGCCATGAACAATCCAGCTCTATCGGCCATAGCATGTGTACAAGTCAAGTGTGCAGCATAATTAAGACAATGCAGCCTTTTTAAAAGAGCAACATCCTCACGTCGTGCATCCGTCAGCCCCTGAGTCTCAGGTCATCAGCTTCTGAGTTTCGAGGTCGAGAAGAACAAGTTGCTTACCTTTGGTAATGTCTTTTCTGGTGGATACACTAGCTGCCTGTGGATTCCTTCACCTAATTAATTCTCCCAATGCGCCAGCATTCATGTGAAGTTTTCTCTCCAGCTCTGCACGTCAATGAGGACGTCACAATTGCCCGACTCCCACACAACACCATCTGACGTCATCGAGGCAATAAGAGGTAATCGCCGGCATGCTGACGTCAGTTTTCACCATTTTTTACGTGCCTTCAAGGCGAACAGGTAACTACCGACAATACATACTTGACATGAATACATCAATCAAATATAAAACATAACATTTAATCAAATATAAACAGCAAAATATCAAATCTATCTATCTATCTATCTATCTATCTATCTATCTATCTATCTATCTATATATATAGATATACATAAAACCACATATTTGTACATATATATATATATATATACATATACCATAAAAAATATATACATATTCTTATATAAATATACACCCTAGGATATCTTGGTAAGACCAACCAGGCAACGGGAGGCAGGTGGGACCATGAGGAATCCAGAGGTAGCTAGTGTATCCACCAGAAAAGGCGTTACCGAAGGTAAGTAACTTGTTCTTCTGATGGATACAACTACCTGTGGATTCCTCACCTGATGAATAGAGTCCCAAAGCAGTAGCGCACTCGTGGCGGGTGCCTGAATAGTCACACCAAGAAATCCTGCAGCACGGACCATGCAAAATGGCCATCCCTCCTAACCTCTGAGTCCAATCAATAATGCTTTGCAAAAGTGTGGAGGGTAGCCCAAGTTGCGGCCTTACAAATATCAGCCACAGGAACACCTCTAGCCAAAGCCGAAGAGGCTGACTTAGCCCTGGTGGAATGAGCTCTTATTCCAATCGGAGGAACCTTCTTTGCCAAGGAATAACATACTTTTATGCAAAGAATGACCCACCTGGATAGTGTTGTTTTGTGGAAAGCCTTGCCTTTCCTCTTCCCCATGTAGCCGATGAAGAGCTGATCTTCCCCTCGGAACTCTCTCGCTCTCTCAATGTAGAAGCTTAAAGCTCTTTTCGGGTCAAGCCGATGGAGTATCTCCTCCTCTTTTGATGGATGGGGAGGACGGTAGAAGGATGAGAGCGTTATAGATTGCCCTAAATGGAAGGGTGTAACAACCTTTGGTAGGAAAGCCATCTGGTCCTCAGCACCACCTTGTCCGCATGAAAAGAAGTGAAAGGGGGCTTAACGCTAAGCGCTTGAAGTTGACTCACTCGCCTAGCTGATGTGATGGCTATGAGAAAAACAGTTTTTAACACCAAAAACCTTAATGGACATGAAGAACGAGTTACTTACCTTCGGTAACGACTTTTCTGGTGGATACATTAGCTACCTGTGGATTCCTCACCTAATGAATACTCCCATGGCGCCAGCATTCGACGGAAATCTTCTTCCTAGTCTCTGCACGTCGACGAGGACGTCACTCTAGCCCACGTGACGCCGTCTGACGTCATACAGGCAATAAGAGGTCCTCGACGACGTGGCGACGTCAGTACCAACATTTTTTACGTGCATGAGAACAATCACCCAATGCAATGAAAGAGCAAGGCAACATCCCATAACCTTGTAAAATACACAATATTGCAATGAATAGCTGTAAATTTAATATAACGAACAAATATATGCAAATCATGTATGTACACAAAGATATATACATATATATATATATACAGATAATATACACATGTATCCATATACAAAACGTCTATTGCAACCTTGAAGACCAAGAGGAGCGCACTCAAGGATTACTTGGTAAGACCAGAAAGGCAACGGGGAGGCGGGTGGGACCGTGAGGAATCCACAGGTAGCTAATGTATCCACCAGAAAAGTCGTTACCGAAGGTAAGTAACTCGTTCTTCTGATGGATACAACTACCTGTGGATTCCTCACCTAATGAATAGAGTCCCAAAGCAGTACCACGCCCGGTGGCGGGTGCCTAAATGGTCAAACCAAGAAATCCTGCAGCACTGACCATGCAAAATGGCCGTCCCTTCTGACCTCAGAGTCCAAACAGTAATGTTTCGCAAAAGTGTGAAGGGACGACCAAGTTGCGGCCTTGCAGATGTCAACCACAGGAACACCCCTGGCCAAGGCCGAAGTGGCCGACTTAGCTCTGGTGGAATGAGCTCTAATGCCCTCAGGAGGGTCCTTCTTTGCCAAAGAGTAACAGATTTTAATGCAAAGAACCACCCACCTGGAGAGTGTTCTCTTGTGGACTGCCTTTCCTCTCCTCTTGCCCACGTACCCGATGAACAGCTGATCCTCCAGCCTGAAATCCTTTGTTCTATCAATAAAGAAGCTCAACGCCCTCTTTGGGTCCAGACGGTGCAGTCTTTCTTCCTCTTTAGAAGGATGAGGCGGAGGATAGAACGTGGACAAAGTAATTGTCTGAGCCAAATGGAAGGGTGAAACAACCTTCGGGAGGAAAGCAGCCTTGGTCCTCAACACCACCTTATCCCCATAAAAAGTTGTATAAGGGGGCTTTACCGATAAGGCCTGCAACTCACTCACTCTCCTTGCAGATGTTATCGCTACCAGGAAAACTGTTTTTATAACCAAATACCTTAAGGGGCAAGAATGCATAGGCTCAAAAGGGGACCCCATAAGGAAAGTCAGGACCAAGGACAAATCCCATTGCGGCATAACGAATGGTTTTGGAGGATATTTATTTAGAAGACCTTTCAAGAATCTGATAACAATAGGGGATTTAAATAACGATGGTTGGTCTGGAAGACAAATGAAGGCTGACAAGGCCGACAAATAACCCTTAATGGTAGCCACTGCACAACCTTTCTGCGCTAGAGAGAGAGCAAAAGACAAAATGTCCGATAGATGAGCATGTAAGGGATCAATCTGCCTCTCTCCACACCACGCAACAAATTTAGACCACCTATTAGCGTAGATAGATTTAGTGGAGTGTCGCCTGGCCGCTAATATAACATCCACTACATCAGGCGGGAGAGAGAAGGAACTCAGGTTGCCCCGTTCAATCTACAGGCATGTAGGTGCAGACTCTGGAGGTTGGGGTGTAAAACCTGCCCCTGCGACTGCGAGAGGAGGTCTGCCCTGAAAGGGAGACGGAGCGGAGGGCACATTGAGAGTTGGAGAAGGTCGGAGTACCACACCCTCCTTGGCCAATCCGGAGCTATTAAGATGACTAGCGCCCGGTCTTGGCGAATCTTCCTCAATACTCGAGGAATCAAGGGTATGGGAGGAAACGCGTAAAGCAACTGGCCGCACCAGGTTATTTGAAACGCGTCCCCTAACGCTCCCTGCATCGGATACTGGAGGCTGCAGAATAACGGACAATGCGCGTTCTCCAGAGTGGCAAACAGATCTATCCGAGTAAACCCCCACATTTGGAAGATTAAACGGACTTGATCTGGATGGAGACGCCACTCGTGGTCGGCCGAGAATTGGCGACTGAGAATGTCCGCACGTACATTCAAGACCCCGGCCAGATGATTTGCTACCAAGCAAATCTGATGGTCCTTTGCCCAAGACCATAGTCGAAGAGCTTCTCTGCAGAGAAGGTACGACCCTACTCCTCCCTGTTTGTTTATGTACCACATCGTGGTAGTATTGTCCGTCAGGACCTGTACCGACTGACCACGAAGGGAAGGGAGGAAGGCCTTGAGAGCGAGACGTACAGCCTGTAACTCTAACAGATTGATATGAAACATCTGCTCCTCTGGAGACCAAAGGCCTTTGATCTCCAGATCCCCCAGATGAGCTCCCCACCCTAGAGTGGAAGCATCCGTTATGACCGTGGCCACTGGTGGCGACTGCGCGAACGGCTTTCCTTGTGAAAGATTGTTGCTCGCAATCCACCACTTCAAGTCCACAGCAGCATCTCTGGAGATCTTGACAGCACCTTCTAGATCTCCTTTGTGTTGAGACCACTGCCTTCGGAGGCACCACTGAAGAACCCTCATGTGCCAGCGAGCATGCGTGACCAACAGAATGCAGGAGGCAAACAGACCGAGCAGACGAAGGACCTTGAGGACTGGAACTACCGCTCCATTTCGAAACATTGGAACCAATTCCTGAATATCTTGAATCCGCTGAGGCGGAAGAAAGGCTCGACTCAATGTTGTATCCAGTACTGCCCCTATGAACAGGAGGCGCTGAGAGGGCTCCAGGTGAGATTTGGGCTCGTTCACCGAAAAACCCAGGTCGAACAACAACTGAGTCGTTGACTGCAGATGATGCGACACAAGCTCCGGCGACTTGGCTTTGATCAACCAGTCGTCCAAGTAAGGGAATACTGCTATCCCCTTCCTTCTGAGATCTGCCGCAACCACCGACATCACCTTCGTGAAGACTTGAGGTGCTGAAGTAAGACCAAACGGAAGGACCGCAAACTGATAGTGCTGCGATCCCACCATAAACCGGAGATACTTCCTGTGTGACTTGAGTATCGGGATATGAAAGTAAGCATCCTGCAAGTCGACAGACACCATCCAATCTTCCTTGTTCAACGCCCAAAGCACCTGAGCTAGGGTCAGCATCTTGAACTTTTCCTGTTTGAGGAACCAATTCAAGATCCTCAGGTCCAGGATTGGTCTCAACCGACCATCCTTCTTGGGAATCAGGAAATACCTTGAGTAACAACCTCGACCCCTTTCCTGCTCTGGGACCAACTCTACCGCGCCCTTTGAAAGGAGGACTTGTACCTCCTGTTCTAGCAACAGGAGGTGTTCTTCTGAACAATAAGATGGGCGGGGCGGGATGAGGGGCGGGAACTCCCGAAAGGGAAGGGTGTAGCCTTTTCCCACAATACTGAGAACCCAAGTGTCCGTTGTAATAGTCTTCCACTTGCGGAGAAAATGCTGTAATCTTCCCCCTACAGGAGAGGAGTGAGTGGGAAATGGTGGAAGCCTAAGGCTGCTTTCCCTGCTGCACCCCTCCAGAGGACGAGGAAGAGGCAGAGTGCTGCTGAGAGGCTCCTCTGGTGCGGGCCCTCCCTCTCCCTCTAAAAGATCTATAGGGATGGGAAGAGGCAGGTTGCTGGAATCTCCCCCGAAAGGAAGAGGAGGAAGAGCCACGCCCAAATCCCCGAAACCTCCTGAAAATCCTGGAAGAGGCAGAGGAAGAAGGAGCTTGGAGTCCTAGCGATTTGGCTGTGGCCCTGCTCTCCTTAAAACGTTCCAAGGCCGAATCTGCCTTGGTGCCAAACAGCTTGTCCCCATCAAAAGGGAGATCCAATAGGGTTGACTGCACATCTGCAGAAAACCCCGAATTACGGAGCCAGGCCTGTCTCCTTGCCACCACAGTCGTGCCCATTGCTCTGGCCACCGAGTCGGTCGTATCCAGCCCAGCCTGAATAATCTGGGTCGCAGCAGCCTGGGCATCTGAAACAACATCCAAAAGACCCTGGGGAAGCTCCGTAAATGATGAGGAAATGTCCTCCATAAGAGCATGAACATATCTCCCCAGGATACAAGTTGCGTTGGTGGCCTTCAACGCCAGACTGCAGGACGAAAAGATTTTCTTGTACTGCGCATCCAGTTTCTTCGAGTCTCTGTCCCCAGGCACCGTCGGGAAAGAACCAGGCGCTGATTTAGATGAACAGTAGGCCTGCACCACCAAGCTCTCCGGTGTAGGGTGCCTAGAAAGAAAGCCAGGGTCAGTTGGTGCAGCTCGATACCTCCTGGCTACGGCTCTATGAACCGCTGGGGAAGATACTGGTCTCTTCCACACCTCTAGCACTGGATCCAGCAAAGCGTCATTAAAGGGCAATAGAGGCTCTGCCGCAGCTGAGGCCGGATGAAGCACCTCTGTCAGAAGGTTCTGTTTTGTCTCTGCCACCGGCAAAGGCAGGTCCAGAAAACTAGCTGCCTTCCGTACCACTGCGTGAAAGGAAGCAGCCTCCTCCGTGTATTCCCCTGGAGACGAAAGATCCCACTCAGGGGAAGTGTCCAGCCCACTGGCTGTATCTAGACCATGCAGTCCATCAACCGAGTCCTCTAGTTCTCCTTCTTCCAGGACTCGTTGGTACTCCTGCTCCTCTAATAAACGGAGAGCACGTCTCCTCGAATGAAGCCTCTGCTCGATACGCGGAGTCGACAATGCCTCCTCCGAAGCCGAAGATCGGTGCCGATCTTCAGAAGCCACCGACGCCGCGTCCGGCGCCACAGGTAACTTCGGCACCGATGAAAGAGCACTCGGAGCGGATGGACCCACCGGAGTCACAGGACGAAATCCCGACGTCGACGGGATGGAAATCTCCGGGGCCAATCCCTCCGAAGCCACCGGAGCGGCCACCGGCGCCGACACCGGCGCCGAGCCCACGTTCCCAAAAGGGAGAAAGGGCATAAAGGGTGCCGGCCGTAGAGGCGCAGGATCACCCAATGAAAAGGCCAAAGGGCCAGCCGGAGCACCCCCTGGAGCCATCTGTTGGAAGATGGTATACATCGCATTTAGGAATGCGGTACTATCGGCTCCAGGGGTGGGAAAAGCCGGATACTGGGGTGCCTGTATCGAAGGCGACCCCGACGCCGGCCTCGACGTCTGCGACGCCGGGGACAACACCAGAGGCTGCACCACTTCAATCACCGACGCCTGTCCAAGTGAAGTCGGTGACGCCGGAGAGGGCAACGGCGTCGATGGATGCGGCGTGACCGTGGGACTGACCTCCCAAGTCCTCCGGCGCCGATCCGAACACCTGGAACGAGTCTCCTTGCTCGAATGGCGCCGTGATTCTCTACGGCGCCGGGAGTCTCGATGACGCCGATGCCTTGGCGAAGAAGACTTCTTATGATGTTTTTCTTTCTTCGACTTCGCCATAAACAACTTCGCCTCACGTTCCTTGAGGGCCTTTGGATTCATGTGCTGACATGAATCGCAAGTCGAGACGTCGTGGTCGGAGCTTAAACACCAAAGACAGTCGGAGTGAGGATCCGTAACTGACATCTTGCCCCCACACTCACGACAAGGCTTAAAACCCGACTTTCTCTGCGACATTATTACTGCAGCGAAGGACTACGCAGCAAAAAATACACTGTAACCACGAAAGTAACAGTTGCTCCCTCGAAGATAACCGTTTCGAATGCACGGAAAAAATGGAACTGACGTCGGCACGTCGTCGAGGACCTCTTATTGCCTGTATGACGTCAGACGGCGTCGCGTGGGCTAGAGTGACGTCCTCGTCGACGTGCAGAGACTAGGAAGAAGATTTCCGTTGAATGCTGGCGCCATGGGAGTATTCATTAGGTGAGGAATCCACAGGTAGTTGTATCCATCAGAATGTAAAGGTTCAAACGGCGAACCCATCAGGAATGTGAGAACTAAATTCAAATCCCATTGAGGCATGATAAAAGGAGAGGGAGGAAACCTATTAGTAAGACCCTTTAAGAACCTTATAACTATAGGGTATTTAAACAAAGAGGGTTGATCAGGAGGACACAGAAAGGCCAACAGTGCCGACAAATAGCCCTTAACAGTCGCAGCTGCGCAACCCCTCTGCGCCAAGGATAACACAAACAATAAAATGCCCGACAAATGGGCACGTAAGGGATCAATTTGGTTCTCTCCACACAAAGCCAAAATTTTGCCCCTCTGCCAGCATAGATTGATTTGGTGGAGTGTCGCCTGGCCGATAAAATAACGTCCACCACTTCTGAAGGGAGAGAAAAGGAACTCAGATTGCCCCGTTCAATCTCCAGACATGAAGGTGCAGGCTCTGGAGGTGGCAGTGTAGAACCTGCCCCTGCGACTGTGAGAGGAGGTCTGCCCAGTGAGGGAGACGGAGCAGAGGGCACAGTGAGAGTTGGAGAAGGTCTTAATACCACACCCTTCTTGGCCAATCCGGAGCTATTAAGATGACTTGGGCCGGTCTTGGCGAATCTTCCTCAGAACCCGAGGAATCAAAGGTATGGGGGGAAACGCGTAAAGCAACTGGCCATACCAGGACATCTGAAACGCGTCCTCCAATGCTCCTTGCACCGGATACTGGAGGCTACAGAATGACGGACAATGCACGTTCTCCTGAATGGCAAAGAGGTCTACCTGAGAAAATCCCCACATCCGGAAGATGTAAAAGATCAGGTCGGGATGGAGACGCCACTCGTGATCGGCTGAAAAGTGCCGACTGAGACTGTCCGCACATACGTTTAGAACTCCGGCCAGATGTTTTGCTACTAAGCAGACCCGATGGTCCCGTGCCCAGGACCAGAGCCGCAGAGCCTCTCTGCAGAGAAGGTATGACCCTACTCCTCCCTGCTTGTTGATGTACCACATTGCGGTAGTGTTGTCTGTCAGAACTTGGACCGACTGACCGGGAAGGGAGGGAAGGAAGGGCTTAAGAGGCAAACGTATCACCCGCAATTCCAACAGATTGATAGGAAACATCTGTTCCACTGGAGACCAACGACCTTTGATCTCCAGGTCCCCCAGATGAGCGTCCCACCCTAGAGTGGAAGCATCCGTTATCACTGTGGCCACTGGGGGAGGTAGTGAAAACGGTCTTCCTTGGGAAAGGTTGCCGTCCCCAGTCCACCATCGTAGATCGCTGCAGTGTCTCTGGAGATCTTTATCGACTCCTCAAGATCCTCTCTGTGTTGAAACCACTGCCTGCGGAGGCACCACTGAAGAGCCCTCATGTGCCAGCGTGCATGAGTGACCAACAGAATGCATGAAGCGAACAGACCAAGCAGACCAAGGACCTTGAGGACCGGGACGACCGCTCCACTTTGAAACATTGGAATCAACGCCTGAATGTCCTGAATCCGCTGAGGCGGAGGAAAGGCCCGATTCAATGTTGTGTCCAGTACTGCCCCTATGAATAGGAGGTGTTGAGAGGGCTCCAGGTGAGATTTGAGCATGTTTACCGAAAAGCCCAGGTCGAACAACAACTGGGTTGTCATCTGCAGGTGAAGCAGCACGAGCTCTGGAGATTTGGCTTTGATCAACCAATCGTCCAGGTAAGGGACTACTGCCATCCCCTGCCTCCTGAGATCTGCTGCAACCACTGCCATCACCTTCATGAAGACTCGAGGCGAGAAAGTAAGACCAAAAGGAAGGACCGCAAACTGATAGTGTTGCGACCCCACCACAAACCGGAGATACTTCCTGTGCGACTTGAGAATAGGGATAAGGAAGTAAGCATCCTGCAAGTTGACAGACACTATCCAATCTTCTTCGTTCAATGCCAAAAGCACCTGCGCTAGGGTCAGCATTTTGAACTTCTCCTGCTTGAGGAACCAGTACAAAACCCTCAGGTCCAGGATAGGCCTCAACCGACCATCCATCTTGGGGATTAGGAAATATCTTAAATAACAACCCTGACCCCTTTCCTGCTCTGGAACCAACTCCACTGCACCTTTCGACAAAAGGACTAGAACTTCCTGTTGCAACAACAGGAGGTGGTCTTCCGTGCAAAAGGAGGGACGGGAGGGATGGGAGGGGGAAACTCCAGAAAGGGAAGGGCAAAACCTTTCTCCACAATAATGATGACCCAGGAATCCGATGTGATAAACTCCCACATGCGGAGAAAATGAAAAAACCTTCCCCCCAGACGAGAAGCATTGGATGCAATGGATGGAGGACTAAGGCTGTCTTCCCTGTTGCACCCCCCTGAAGGAAGAACAAGAGGCAGGGTGCTGCTGGGTGGCTCCTCTGGTTTGAACTCTACCCCGCCCTTTATTGGACCTATAGGGAAGAGTAGAAGGTTGTTGGCCTGCTGGCGGGGGTCTCCCCCGAAAGGAAGAGCCTCGTCCAAACCCCTTAAATCTTCTAAACGATCTGAACGGGGTGGTGGTAGAAGCCTTCAAGCCTAGGGACTTGGCGGTAGCCCTGCTCTCCTTGAAGCGCTCTAAGGCAGAGTCAGCTTTAGAACCAAACTGCCTGTCCCCATCAAACGGCAAGTCTAAAAGGGTCATTTGCATATCCGATGAAAATCCAGATGATCCCAAGCAAGCATCTCTCCTGGTTGCAATGGATGTGCCCATTGCCCTGGCCGCCGAATATGATGTATCCAGCCCTGACTGAATGACCTGAGTTGCTGCCGCTTGCGCATCAGTCAGAAGTCCCCGCATGTCCTGGGGCATATCAGGCAGCACAGCCATGGACGCTTCCATCAGGGCATGGATATACATGCCCAAGACACAAGTGGCGTTAGCAGATTTCAGGGCCATAATGCACAAAGAAAAAGTCTTCTTGGCAGATGTCTCCATCCTTTTTGATTCCCTGTCCGACGGGGCCCCAGGGAAGGATCCAAGAGCTGAGCACGAGGAGCAGGAGGCCTGAACCACCAGACTCTCTGGAGTCGGATACCTAGAGAGGAAACCTGGGTCCCCAGGAGCCACTCTGTATCTCCTCCCACTGATCTGCTAACAGCAGTCGAAGACACTGGTTTTCTCCAAACCTCCAGGATCGGTTCTGTGAGAGCCTCGTTAAAAGGAAGGCGTGGCCCCACAGCAGCCGAAGCAGGATGTAACACTTCTGTGAGGATGTTCGTTTTCACCTCAGCTGCGGGTAGCGGGAGATCTAGGAAGTCCGCTGCCTTCCACACCTCTGAGTGGAACGAGGCAGCCTCTTCAGTAAACTCCCCAGGAGAAGTCAAATCCCACTTTGGGGAAGTATTGAGACCACTTGCAGAGTCCAAACCCTGAAAGTCCCCCAGGGGATCTGTGATCTCTCCTTCCTCCAGGAGCTGCCTTCGATCCACCTGCTCCTCCAATGACCTCAGAGCCTTCCTTCTCGAGCGCAACCTGGCCTCTATCCTCGGCGTCAATAAGGAATTGGCGGGCGTCGACGAGCTCGGCTGACTCGGATCTTCGGATTCGCCCGATACCGGATCAATCGGCGCCATGGAAAGACGAGCCCTCTTCACCGGCGTCGACTGGAGTCGTGGCGAAGTCAATGGCGCCACCGGATCAGCAGAATCTACCGGCATCGAAGGTCTCCTCGGCGACGCCAAAGGCACTGGCGCTGGACCAGCACCCTCTACTGGACAGAAGGGCATGAATGGCATCGGCTTGTATGGAGCCGGAACGCCCAAACCAAAAGCCAAGGGACCTGAGGGACCAGGTGGTGCACCGCCAGGGGCCATGGAGGTGAAGATGTTGTACATAGCATTCAAGAATGCTGCCGGATCCGCTCCTGGAGCCAGGAATGCAGGATACTCCTGCAGCGTTGGCGCTGGATACCCCTGCGGCATTGGCGCTAGATCAGGCACCTCTGACTGCGCAGGCGAGAAGCAAGGGCTTTGGCGAGGCTCAACCACTTTAAAGACAGATGGTGCCGGAGAAGCCTGAGGGCTTTGTGGCTGAGGCGTCACTGTGGGGCTGACCTCCCACGTCGTATGACGCCGAGTAGATGGAGATCTCGATTGGGATCGGTCTTTCTCCGAACGACGTCGGGAATCATGCCGACGCCGGGAGTCATGACGACGCCGCCTCTTATGGGATCTTGAAGATTTTGAAGACGAACTCCGATGCCGATATTTCTCCTCCTTTTTTGATGTGGCCAAAAACAGCTTGGCCTCACGCTCCTTGAGCGCCTTTGGGTTCATCTGTTGGCACGAACCACACTCCTCCATGTCATGCTCGGAGCTCAAGCACCACAGGCAGTCATTATGTCAGTTTGTCACCGACATACAGCCCCCGCACTCCCTACAAGGCTTGAACCCGGACTTCCGAGGTGGAGAAATTTTTCTACAAAGTATCACCTCTGAGAAACAGTAGCTCCCCAAGAGTCAGGAGAAAAAAACGTTACTTCGAAGGCATGGAAAAAAGGGAACTGACGTCAGCACGCCGGCAAGGACCTCTTATTGCCTCAATGACGTCATACGGCGGAAGAAAATTTCCGTAGAATGCTGCGCATTAGGAGAATTCATTAGGTGAGAAATCCACAGGTCGTTGTATCCATCAGAAGTTTATGCTCCAGTTGGGAAAGGTCCCTGTCAATCAGTCGTCTTATGTTACCCTGTGTGCCCAGACAGTGTCCCCGCAGTCTTACCTCAAAGGCGTTCCATTCTACCAGTCTTGCGGAAGCTGTGTTCAAAATTATTATCAAAATACTCAGTAATCATTGATCCAAAAGAGGCTCTGAATGGTGAATCTTCTAACAGTGTAGGTTTCAGGTGCCAGGTAGGAATGGGAGGTAGGATGGCTGGCCAATTGAATTGCAAAAGGAGGGGATTGCTATCAGAATCAGGGTGTCACATCTACTTCACCGGGGCTATAGAAGGTTGCAACGATGTTGCTCCAACTAATCTGTCAATACAGACATGTAACTTGTGTGGGAGAGAATAAAAGGAATATACCTTTGTGGCTGGGTTCCAGAGATGCCAGAAGTCGACCAGCTGCCATTGATGGAGCCAATCAATCAACATCTGAGCATCAGAAGTCACAGTTGTGCAAGTTAAGGGGGGGAAGGAACGATCAGGGGCAGTGTCCAGTACACTATGAAAATCTTCCCCAAGATGCCAAGGTGCATCACTCCATTGAGATAGCGTGTCTGAGAGAGCATGGAAAAAGGTGGTCTGATCAGTGTTGTGGCCATAAATGGAACCCAGAAGAATGGAACAGCCATAAAGCTGCCCTTTCACCAGGACATATCAGCCCACTGGGTCCAGTATTGTGTCTTCTGCTATGAACTGGGTTCCTGGCTTAACCTACAGTAATAACCCTCAGGCATAAGTAAAAGAGTTGGTGGCAAATACCTGCCTGCATCAGCTTCTTTGCAGCTGAAGGGCTTCAGAATGGATGAGATGTGTGTCCTGTAACAACGTTATGTGCATAGAGGGGTGTTTCAGGTAGAAACAAACTGAATAGTGGCATGACCGTGTATGCATGCCCCTCACATTCCACGTAAGTATGTTAAAATGGGTCATGTAGAGTGGGACGTGTCGCCCAAACACTGGGCACTGTGCAAGTGTCAGTGAGTGTGTAGCGACGCATACTGCACATGAGAATAAATTGAAGTTGGGGATTGGGCTACAATGAGTCAAGGGTAATAACTAAACTAATACAAACCAACAACAGAAAAATTTAAATACCGGTGAAGCAGAGGTGCATCATGCTTCTTTGCAAACAATGAGAAAACTACCACCTAGCAAAGGTTTACCAGTCAAGCAATTTATTGGGGGGGGGGAGGAACTAGGCAGCCAGCAAAGGGGTACCCCATACAATGAAGGAGGAATTCATAGGAACCCACACAATTATCAGAATATGGCCATGCTGTGTATCAAGGCATGTTGATGTGGAATGAGGCATTTCTGTCACCCCATACCATCCCTCCCCGTCCCCTACAAAAAAAAAAAGCCAAGTAGGTTGCATAGGATCTTTAGGGGAGGGCATGTCAGTGCATGCCCTCTAGTAAGAAATGAAATAGTAGGCATACAGACATGCATTCTAGGAATCAGAAAATGTCATCAGACATTTGTGGCATGACCTCAGGAAGAACTGCAGAGGGACAAGTAGTAGAAGAGCCATTGTCACTAATTGGCTTGTTGGAGTCCTCATCCGGTTCGGAGCCCCTGCAATGCCTGACATCTCTCCCGTATTACTTGTTCCAAGTCAGGTGCATTTTTCAGCTGAGAAGAGTGTTGTGTTCAAGGATGTCTGCTGCAGCTGGGTAAATCTGTCCCTCCACGAGTCGCGGCACCAGCCTGAGAAGGGTGGTCCAGCGTGGAGTGCCCCACCATGTCCAACCAGTCCCATACGTCCTCTGGGGAACTGAAGAAATCTGCTGTTCTCCCAGTTGCCACTGTTTAGTGTGCCGGAAAGAGGATGGCATACCGGATGTTGAGCTCTCTGAGCCGGCATTTCACTGCAAGAAAGGAGTTTCCTTGTTTTTGCACCACTACAGTGTAGTCTGGAAAAAACATTATCTTGGCGTTTTACACTGTGACCCCACATAGCTTCCACACCTTGCACAGGACAGCATCTCTGTCTCTGTAGTGTAGTAAGCGGAACAGACATGGGGATGGAGCTTGGTGGCAGTCAATGTATCGCAAACAGTGGGCCTTCACCATCAAGAAGAACTGTGAGAAGGTATCCTGGTGATACAGATGCCGCAACCATTGCTCCACATAGGCAACACTCTCTGGCAGGCCCCCACATGTACATTGTTTTGGTGCAATTGCCCTTCCGCATTTTCCATGAGGTGCTCTAGAACCTCTACTCGCTCTGCCATCAGGCGTATTGAAGGGTCAAGTTCATGAGTCTGTGGCTGAAGCTCCTCCATTATTAGCTCAGCAGTGTGTATCTTGTCGGTGATCCGCATGTAGTAGCGTCAAATCTGACGTCGCCGCATTGATTTTGCTCTCCAGTGAGGTTTGTGTTGTCTCTAGAGCGGTACCAATTTTCTCCACCGCCGCCAGCACAGAATCAAGTTTCTCACTTTTAGAAAACAAGGAAGTGGCAACGTCTGAAGATCAAGTACCACTTACTAGTGGGTCATGGTCTGCGGGGGTCTTTGAAGGTGCTCCCTCTATGATCGTTCGCGGCCACCCCTTTGCATCATATGCTGATCAGCCAGTTTAGGGAAATACCATGGCTCATATCTGGGACCCGCTTGCCAGGTCCAAGGAACTCTAGGGAGATGGCAGCACGAGCAGCCCCTGGACTCCTGGATCACTACAGCAATCACTGTGCATGTCGAGCAGGCAGGGGCAACGAGGGACCTGGTGACATGAGTGTGGTGAGGCTGGCACCAGGGGTCTCGAAAAGTTCACTGGGTGCCAAGAAGACCAGTGGGCTGAACAGCTATAAGTTAGATGGCCCGCTTACCTGCGCCAAACAAGTCCCCTAGGTACGGTCGCACGAGCAGCCCCATTGATGGTGATTATAAGGACCTTCTGAACCAGCTCCAGAGATAAAAGCAAAAAAACTTAGAAGTACGGGAAACAACAAATAAATTCACTGTGCTCTCCACCAAGTTGAGGCTAAGGGGGCCTCAGCAGTCTTCATATGTAGCCTGCATGCCAGAGCTCAGCAGAAGGAAGGGTGGCAGCAAGTAAACACTTATAGAGGAAAGTCTATGAGGCACACAGGAGGGGCAGCAGACATATAACAAAGCGGCATCCAGTGGTGCATCCATCAGTGCCTCTGTGTAAGAGTGACTGTCACATTGCCACCGCAGGGTCCCTCAGCCAAGCCGAGCAGCAACATCCAGCATGGGGCCCCCAGGCACTCACAGGTGTGTGAAGTCATATATGGCTTCTCTTCCTCACGTCTCTTAGTGTATCACAGAGCCTGCACACAATGGCGGCATCCACAGCTAAAGGGCCTGGTCTTGTGTAGCCCTGATAACATTAGGCCGCATAATAAAGGCAGGGGGGCCCAGCTAGGGCCTGCAGCTCCCCCTAACTCCCAGGGCAGCAAGCTCCATAGTCCATTCCCCTTCCTGGAGATGTAAGGTGCATCGCCAGGCCTTACTGGGTCACGACGAGCATCCTTGGATTTTTGGATTTTCTCACACAGTATGCTCCAGTCTCACCCCCGCCTATGCGCAACAGCAGTCTGCAGCTCTAGGTGCCGCCAAAATTCTATATCAGGACCGGAGGCTCCGATTATGCTTTCTCTTTCTTTACTGACTTAAACAGCAGCCAATCAAATACAAGTAACAGAAAAACTACACATCCCATGATGCCTAACATCTCATCACATGGTCCAATCACTAATCATGCCCTCTGTCCATAAGTCCTTTGACGTTTGACGTCACTTCCTCTTTCTTTGCTGCTTCGCAGCAGATAAGTATACTCTATTGTTCTCTCTAACATTTGATGTGTTTTATAAGCATTGTTTACATTTACCGTAGATTTATTAAGCGTTGCGATTCAGCGTGCTTCTTTTGTATGTTCTGAAGCGCTCTCGCGTTTTGTGTTATTTTGGCTTGCAGCCAATTTTCATACCTGTTTTTCTAGTGGAGCGGGAGCGGAGCTGCTTGCTCTACGCAGTCTCCTTTCTATTTTTGCTTCGTCCTGCACGCGCACGCGCACGCGCAAGCTTCTAAATGAGCCGGTCTTTTTTCCTCTTTGGAATCGATCGGCTTGTGAGATTACCGGCACATGTGTTCGGGTGTGTGCAATCATTGAAGTTTGTGCTCCCTGACGCCCAGCTAAAATATTAGACTGGGTTGTAAAATTTGGACAAGGCTTCTGCCGAGAGTGCCTTCAGGCAGCTCCCTCCACACTTTATTTAAGGGCATTTTATTACTTTGCCTGATTTGGGGTTTTTGCACTCCCCCTTGATTTCAAAACATTGCCAAAGATATTTGAGAATCTATTTAAAGATTATTGTACTTTAACATTCTGGTCATGGCTCAGTGGGATGACCAAGAGGCAGAATATTATACTGAGGAGTTGGGCAATCAGCTGGAAGTAGATCTAGTGGAAGCCCTTGATACTAGGGTCCAGCAATCTGTAAATGATGCCCTGGTGAGAGACTTGGGCCCCTTTTATGGGCAACTTTTTGATTAAGCTCGGTCACAGGGTTGGGTGCAAGGGCAACAACCCCAATCCGAAGGTAAAAAAGTACAAGATAAGACAAAAATTTGGAGTCTAGAGCCGAGGTTAGTGGTATTCATGCTGACGCATTTGAAAAACTGCGTAAGAAACGTAGTGGGGAACATAATTATAGCTCTATGAAGGAAGCCTCCTTCTCCCCCTCTTCCTCTGATAAAGACTCTTCTTCTGAAGTTTCAGAAGATTCGGATACTCCGATTCCTAGTAAAAGAGCTAAAAAGCGGCCCCTCCTTGCCAGGTTTTGGACTTTGACCCCACAGAAATCATACACCCCAGAGCTTCCAATTGGGTGCCTCCTCCTGAAGTGGCTCAATATGTTCAATCTAACTTAAGGAAAAGTTTTGATAAGGAAGTCCGGTCACAATTAAAAGCCGAATGCCCCAGACCAGACTTAGAAGGCAAGGTTTCTGATACCCCAGAAATAGACCCTACCATGGTCACTTTCATGAGAAAGTTTGCGAAGGACCCCAAAAAAGGTCTGGATCGATCCTGGCGTAATTGCCAAGACAAGCTTTTGGATCTTTCCGGAACGCTGACCAAGATCCTTGAGATGGCGTATGTAGCTAAGGAATCAGGATCTCCTGTGGACACAGATGTTCTTATCGGTTGGGCCCAAAGATCCCTTTACCTGCTAGGAAACTCTAATTGTGCTATTTCTGAAGAACGCAGGAAATCTATTCTAATGCAAATTGACCCAAAGTTGTCGGATCTGGCAACTTCGGAAGCGGGTCCTTCGGCTGAGGGACTTCTTTTTGGATCATCTTTTATTAAAGACTTGGCTAAGTTCTGCTCTACCTTTTCTTCGCTAGACAAAGCCCAAATGTCTCTCAAGAAGGTTTTAAGACGAGGCCTTTTTGTCAGGGCCGGTCGTTACGGGGGACGTATGCCCAGCCGAAGAACATACAATAGTCCCCAAAACTATTATCCAAGAGGCAGAGGTGGTTGGTACAGTGAACAAGACCCCACCTTCTATCCCACTCGCCCCAGGGGAGGACGTCCTCGCTTCCGCAGAGGTTATCGCAGGGGTCAACAAGGAGCCATACAGGACACAAGTTTCACAGGTGAGCATTATTAATTTCTCTCAGGTCAAACTTGGGGGCAGAGTAGTATTGTTTTGGGTAAATTGGGAAAGGGTCACCGGAGATCCATGGATTCTCCAAACGGTCAGGGGATTTCTCCTGGAGTTTATCAGTACTCCCAAACAACTCTCTCCTCCGTTACAGATGTGTTTTTCCCAGGCAATTAAAATTTTTATAGACAAAGAGGTTCAGGCCTTATTAGAAAAAGGAGACGCCCAGTTTGCTTCACCTCATCCTTATGGTTTCCTCAGCCCTATTTTCGTAGTAGACAAGAAGGGAGGAGGACACCGTTTAGTCTTGAACCTAAAGGATTTCAATCATTGGATTCTATACAGGCACTTCAAGATGGAAGGCATCCACATGTTAAGGGATATCCTGTTAGAAGGAGATTGGATGGTTCGACTAGATCTAAAGGATGCCTATCTGTCGATTCCAATTTTTCCTCCTCACAGGAGGTTTCTTCAATTCCAGTGGAAAGGTCAGTGTTTGGAGTTTCTTGCTCTCCCGTTCGGTCTGTCGTCAGCTCCTTGGTGCTTCATGAAGCTTCTGAGGCCTGTGATGGAATGGCTAAGGGCCAGGGGAGTCAGATTAATCATATATCTGGATGACATCCTTCTGATGGCCCAATCTCCTCAAGTCCTCCTATCTCACTTGAATTGGACCATCAGCCTTCTGCAAGATTTAGGTTTCCTTATCAATGTGCAGAAGTCATTGTTGAAACCCTCTCAGGTGATAAATTTCCTTGGGTTTCAGATAAATTCTACTCTATGTCAACTCCTTCTTCCCTCTCAAAAGATCCGCAACATCAAGAGGGAATTGAGATCGTTTCTGATCAGCCCGACCGTCTCTTTGAGGAATATAGCCAGAATAGTGGGCTTGTTAGCTTCGTCTATTCAGGCGATCTTCCCTGCCCCCCTACATTATCGTGCCTTACAGAGACTCAAGATCAGACATCTACAACAGGGTCTGAGTTATTAGGAAAAGATTCCTTTGACTGCCGAAGTAAGATCGGAGATTCAATGGTGGCTTCATCACATGGAAGCCTGGAATGGCAGGGCGATTTTCGGGTCTCACCCAGAAGTGGTGATAGAATCCGATGCCAGCAGATGGGGTTAGGGAGCACGCTGCAACTCCCTAGTAACGGGGGCCGATGGTCAGAATGGGAACAAACTTTACATATCAATTGCCTGGAACTTCTGGCGAGTTAATTTGCCATAAAGAGTCTCTCCCCTCAGAAGACAGACTGTTGCATACTCTTATGGATGGAAAATGTCTCAGCAGTGAGGTATGTCAACAAATTGGGGGGCACGAAATCCAGAATTTTGGCAGAGATTGCCAAGGATTTCTGCCATTATTGTCTAACACAGACCTAGTGGTCATAGCGGAATACCTTCCTGGGGACCAGAACATTATAGCAGACTGGAATTCCAGATACCTATCTGATTCCAGCGACTGGAAACTGGATCCTCTGATTTTCTCTCAAATAGACAAGGAATGGGGCAATTGCGAAGTGGATCTGTTTGCCTCCCGACTCAATTTCCAGATACCAAAATTTTACAGTTGGCGCCCAGACCCTTGTGCAATAAAGACAGATGCTTTTCTTCAGGATTGGTCCCAGTTTCGGGGTTATGCCTTTCCACCATTCCTGATGATTGCCAGGGTTTTGTCTCAGGTTCAGAGACAGAAGACAGAGATTGTTCTGGTGATGCCCTTTTGGAGGGCACAACCTTGGTTCCCCATAGCTCTACATTTAGCTTGTGCCTCGCCTCTTCTCATTCCGCCCCTCCGGAATCTTCTCTTGAGTCCGGAGGGCCTTCAACATCCACTGATCTCGTCAGGGAAGTTGACTCTGTTAGCCTGGTTGTTTTCAGGTCAAGATGGAGTACCCCAGATGTTTCGAATCAAGCTGAGGAATACATTAAACTGGCCTGGGCCGGTAGTACCCATAAAAGATATGCCTCAGCTTGGCACAGATGGTCTGGTTGGTGTGATGGAAGAGGTGCCAATCCAGTGGGGGCACATATTGAAATGATTGTTAACTTTTTAGCAGAATTAGCGAGTTCTGGTTTGGCTTATTGGACGATCAATAACTTTAGATCAGCCATTTCAGCGGGACACTCTCATCTAGAAGGTAAACCCGTTGAGAACATCCATTAATTTGTAAACTTTTGAGGGGTATACCTCTCTCTAAACCTCCTCAAGCTAAATATTCTGTATTATGGGATGTTAACATTATTCTAAAATTTTTAGACTCTTGGCCTGCCAACAGGTATTTATCTCGCAAGCAGCTGTCAGCTAAACTGACCATGCTTTTATGTCTTATCTCTTGTAAAAGAGTTTCAGATGTCAGAGCATTGGATTTAGCTGGTAGAGCTTATTCCCCAGATGGGGTCACTTTTTCGGTGACAAGAAGGACTAAAACAAATTACAGGTCAGTATCTTATCCAGTATATACTGAAAACTCTAAATGATGTGTAGTCCAATGTTTAAAGGATTATGTAGTTGTCACAGAAGAATTTAGACAGGATGTTAAAGGTCAACTGTTAATTTCTTTGCAAAAACCTTTTAAACCAGTTACCTCAGCTACGTTAGCCAGATGGATGAGATGGTTAATGAAGGAAGCAAGTATTGATACCTCTCTGTTTGGGGCTCATTCTGCTAGAGGGGCTATGGCCTCAAAATCTTTTGCCTTGGGTTCCCGATTAGAAGACATTATGAAGGCAGCAGATTGGTCTTCAGAAAATACTTTTCGTAAGTTTTATCACAAACCAGTCTTGGACGTTGCTACTGTAGTAATGGAACAGCTTTAAACTAGCATAATCGGAGCCTCCGGTCCTGACATAGAATAAATAAAATTCGAGCTTACGCATCAAGAATTTTCAATTCTATCAAGGGCACGGAGGCGAGGATTATCCCTCCCTTAAGTACAATAACATAATGAATATCAATTAATGTGGATATTTATGATCTATTGTTCTATTACCCTCCCATTTTATTGTCATTTATAGAAATATCATTTTATTGAGACATTTTCAATTCCTTTTGGATATTCCCTGCCTGTTTATTGCTTACAGATCCTGATCAGAAGAATTCCTGAAAATTCATGGCTTCATGGAAAAGTTTTGTGTGTAACGGTTTCCTGGGATGGTTTCCCTGGTGTTGAGCTCTTCAGGTTATTATTATCCAGTAGGAGGGGATGTTCCTGACTCCTGATATTCGAGATGGCGTAAGAAGTTTAGTTTTCATGTTGAACTTATCTGTTTTGACCAAAGAAAGAGGAAGTGACGTCAAGGGTCAAAGGACTTATAGACAGAGGGCATGATTAGTGATTGGACCTTGTGATGAGATGTTAGGCATCATGGGATGTGTAGTTTTTCCGTTACTTGTATTTGATTGGCTGCTGTTTAAGTCAGTAAAGAAAGAGAAAGCATAATCCTCACCTCCGTGTCCTTAATAGAATTGAAAATTCTTGATGCGTAAGCTAGAAAAAAAATTATCCCCACTGTCCGAGGCTGCCTTCCCGGCGTGTTTGTCAAACGGCTGCAAGGCAGCTTGCGGGCCCAGCACCAGTCAGCTGTGATGCTTTGCCTCAGCATCTCACAACTGCAGCGTCGTCCAAACAGGGCAGAAGAGCAGCGTAGGGGAACAGGTAGACAGGTTTGAGGTAGTGATGGCGGGTTCCCAGGAGGATAGGCGTCAGATAAGCGGGGTAAACAGCAGAGCTCATTTAGAGCGCGTCCACCGTGCTGGCTGTTCAAGCCACACCTGTCTGCTATGTTTTGTTTCTGTTGTGGTTTATCAAAAGTATCATGCTGGAAAAGCTGCCAGACCCTTGTCAATCTAAAATAATATAAATCGCTAGATAAAAGCCAAAATATTTTGGTGGTCTCAGTAAGCATACATTGCCATAGTAGTCCCTGGCACTGAAGGAAAGTACTTCACGTGTGGATGTGCTCCTTGTGAAAACGCAGAATGCCATCATACACATTTTAGCCAATGGATGAAATGGGCTGACCCGAGGCCCCATGCTATATGATGTAGCGGGAGAAATTAAAATGTGAGTGACATAAAAACAGACTAATGGATGAAGAGGAATATCTGAAAGTTCGCATAAGTACATATATTATGCATATGATTTTAGTAAAATCAAAATGTCTAAATGTCTTGGCTAACGTCAGACCTAAAAATATTAACATGACATCCCTCTATGGGCCCTTTCACCACATCTCTTCACTTATACTAGGCCTTGCATCCCCCCAAATTGATCCAGGAAAATATAAGTAAATGTCATTGCTTCCCTTTAGAGCCTGTGGCTTGTTAGCAAATTTAGGTGAATAGTGGGTTGTTAAAGGCACAATTTTCCCATTTTATAATTATCTCAAGGGCAGAACCCTTCTACCCAGGAACCTTTCTTTGAGAAATGCTCTGCTTGCTTGAGTAACACTTCGAGTTTGAGCACAGCATGCAGACAGTGGGTAGGCCTCTTTTGCAAGAGAGCAGATCCAGTGGGGGGTTGGGGGGAGGGGGTGTGGGCTGTGCCCTTGAAGAAAATGGGTGGAGGCACCCTCCTAAGAAAGATTTTAAGAACCTGGACATATTTTCTTTCAAGATTAAGAATTTTTAGGAACTGATTTTGACATCAAGTTCAGGTAGAGATGTGCATCTTATTCACTAACTCATACATTAACCCACTCATATATACACTGATACAGTGGTTCCCAACCTTTTGACTTCTGTGGACCCCCACTTTATCATTCCTGAACCCAGGAACCCCCACTGAATCATTATTGGAATCCAGGGACCCCCCACTTAGTCATTACTGAAAGCTGGGGACCTAATCTGTTAATATTATTTCAATTTCTAAGCAGTCGCGGACCCCCTGAAGAGGCTTCGCGGACCCCCCAGGGGTCCCCGGACCACAGGTTGGGAACCACTGCACTAATCTATCACGTCATCCTTCTACTTTTCTAACTTTTCCACTCAGAAATATATCATTGAGCCTTAGCAAGTTTCATATACATATTCATAGATATTGCCTATTTTAGGATCTTTTTGCCCTGATAAATTTCAACAGGTTAGACCTGCCGAATATCTGTCAGGGGAAAAGCTCGAGGGTGTGATAATCGCACAACTCCTAATTCTGATCCCTGGTATATATAAATAGGTGTAGGGACTGAACTGTAGCCCTTGACGTAATATGAGCACCTAAGGGTAATGTTTGAGATCTACCCAGTATTCGGCAAACAAGTGTTAAGAAGCCATATTTTGCAGTGAACTGGAATGTGTACAAGACCGTTCTGTGCAGGTGAGGGTGCTAAGATATGATGGAAAGTCATGGTACTTGGAACTACTTTTCACAGATCACGTTTGCCATTGGCACAACCAGCAGGGTCTGAGAGGACGAGCTAGAATGAGGAGAACAGATTTAAGATTAATACCAGTGAGAAAGATTCAGCGATTTCAGTTCAGTGTAAACCTAGTATTCGGCCAACGGCCATACACATAATCATACAATACAACATAGCATTAAACCAAAATGAAAAACATACTGTATAAAAAATACGATTAAGCACGTTCAGAACTAAGGGGTTGGCACACACCTATAGCTCTCCTAGTCCTGATGGAGGAGCGAGTGGACCTAATAATCGCATAACAAGCAGACCCAGTTGGCAAGCATTGTAAGAGTTCAAGGTTTTGTTTGGCCGATCTAGCGTAAAAGATAGGAATTGCTTCCTAGGAGCAATATAAAATCTACAAAAAACATAAAACACATACAAGGTTGCTGACTGGTACCATTCCAAGGGCAGCGAGGCAGGAGTAGTACAACCAGAAAATGAACAATATTTAGCCTGATTCGTGTTAAGTAAAATCGGTGCTCTGAATTAGGAATCCAGGCCAAATAAGGTTCAGTCCATTCCAGGGAAGTAATCTCCATGATAACACACAGTTTCCCTCTCCTAAGATTTCTTTATCCTCCTTGACTCACTACAACAAAGAAAAAAGGAACACATCAATGCATTTGTGTTTCCATTAATCAAGCTGAACGAATGAAAAAAGTGGGGTACACCAAGGCCTACAAAGGATTTTTTAATATGCGCTAACTAGATGATGTCATTGAAATGGTCAAGGTTGATACAGTCAGCTAAGACACAACGGGAAAAATTTGCTAGGGTAGATGTCCAAATTTTAACCCAAAGTAAAAGGGGTGCCAGTTTAATTGCATCCTCTATTTAGGGGAGGCCAAACTTAGAATGTGTTACTTCTAGGGACTATAATCTATAAATAATTTTATTTTCAACCAATTGTAAGTGGCCAGAATTCGCATAGCCCCAAAACACCCACTCCATAAACACCAGGTAGAGACACGACGCCTTATAGAGGAAAATTAAATAATTTATTGGCTTTTGTTTGAGTTTCCTGGCAAACAAAAAGATTGTGTCAACTGTGTTTTCCATTTTAAGCCTACACCGAGTCAGTAACTTGTCCCAATTAAAATTTACATCCAATAAAATCCCTAAATAATTAAAATTTGGAACTTTCATAATAAGAGTCTCATCAATAGTGAACCTGCCTGATCGAGTGCTGCGAGGCCCACAAGTTATGATAAAAAAATTTTTATGATTAATCTGTAAATTCAAATCAGCCATAAAATAATAACAATAATTCAATAAAAGTTTGCAGTTCACCACGTCATCAGCGTACATGGGTACTGACACTTTCCGGTCACAAATCCTGGGCAATCCCTTTCCTTTAGTCTACAGGTTGTGGTCCCGGGAGTTAATATAGACAAGAAATAAAAAGGGGGATTGGATGCATCCCTGTCTAACTCCCCCATGGACCTTAAGGGTAGGTGTACACTCCCCAGCAGGATATACCGCACCGCATCTCAGTGTAGATGTTTTAGAAGTTCAATCAGAGTTGTATTTACCCCCTCCTCAGTCATAAGAGCCCACAACCTGCTCCTGTCCACAAGGATGAAAGCACCAGAAAGATCCATAAAGGCTAAGTGCAGGGAACCTCCCTTAACCTTAACATACTTTCCCATGATCATGAGCAGGCTGAGGGACTGTTCTACCATTTCCACTCCTTTCTGAAAACCAAACTGTACTTCTGACAAAAAGCCTCTATCGTCCACCCAGTCCTCTAGTTTCTGGAAGATCAACCTACCAAGGATTTTGGCAGAGGAATCTAATAGTGAAATTGGACAGTAACATGTTGCATTTCCTTTGTCTTCTTTTTTAAATTTGGGGACAATGGTGGAACGCCTCCTGGAGCTTCGTAAGTCGGTCTGGAGTCCATATCAGAACATGTTTGTCTGTAATGGGTCCCACAATGGTACATTGTATCTAAAGATGTCAATCGGGACCCCATCTGGCCCAGGGGTCTTACTAGGAGAACTATTTAGGATGGTAAGAATTACATCAGACATGTCAATGGAAAGCAAAGTGGGATTACGTTCACTTTCTGGAGCCGTGGGAGGATTATCAGAACTTGAGATAGTTCTTGAGGGGCTCCTGTCAATGGACGTTTAAGGCATATCATTGAAAATAGTTAAGAAATGGAGCAGCTAATCATCTGAAGAAACATGGCCGACAATTTCTGAGTCCTTATCATCTGCAAAGTAGGGGTAATAGACCACATCCAAAAAAGCTTTGGAATCTCTATTTGTGGTGGCTAAGAGTAAATCCTCCCAGGCCCGCTCTCTAATTTACTCCTAAATTCAAGAGTCAATTTATAGTCCCTCCTAGCATGCCTAATGTAATCTGTGTTTCTGGGGACAGGTTTAATTATAGATTTTAGATTTTTTTTAATGCGGCTGATTAAACCAGCGGTGTGCAGAGGCTCAGAGATATTAGTCTTAAAAGACATCAAGCTATACAAAGAATTACAGAGATCATTTAAATAGCCCAGCACCCGATCAGGTTTAGCTATATCAGAGAGACAGCTCTTCACTAATTTGTTTCTACCATTTACCAGAGCAGCAAAAAGCGTGTCCAAACCCCATATTTTGCTGTGTTGTTAATGTAAAGGAGGAGAAGTTGGGATAGACAATTTGATAACAATATCAGGGCACGAGATACAAATAGTAACAGGGTTGTGATCGCTAAGGACATAGGTCAAAATCTGTGAGTCCCTCACTAGAGGAGCTAAGTAAGAGGAGAACAGGGTGAAGTCGATAGAAGGCCCATCTCCTCTCCCTGTAAAAGTAACCGGAAATCCTGCCCTGGCCTTAATAAAATCCAAATTGAAAAACAAATTGTATTTGACTATGATCTGGTTTAGGGATTCCCCATATGGGCTGTGTAAGAAATGGGAACGATCTTCATCTTGCCAAACTGTTACATGACGGACACTATCCCCTGGTAGCATACATTTGGTGATATTAAAATTGCCCAACCATATGATGGATATCCTGTCAAGGCGATTCTCTAAAAACCTGAAAATAAAGCTCTCCAATTCTTAAACCAAGTCAATAGGATAATTAATAAGGAAATAAAAATAAAAATGTATCAATAAATTATTTAAGAAATCTGAAAAATTCAATAACAGAATTTGATAGCAGGGGGTTGCCTGTAATTCAATACTTTTGAAATGTTTTTTTGTTTGAAAGAAATAAGCACCCCTAACACGCCTTTAGCATGGCCAGGCAAGGAGGATGTGGCAGAAAAAAAATATTGATAGCCATTTACATAGTATTGTTTTTTGCTCATGTTTCTTGGCAACACACTACATTATATTTGTTTATGCTCTCGAACCAGTCCACATTGTTCAATTTCTTGCCAATGCCCGCAACATTCCAAGAAAGAAAATGGATTTCCCCAGGACCAGTTATTATGCCCGGAAGGATGGTATTCAATGTGAGAGGGTTTTTTGGGAGGGAAGAATTAGACATAAAATCGTCAAGATCATTGGAAGCCAGCATTGAGGGCAATGGGGCCAGTCAATCATAATCAGTGAGGCCATAAAGTGGAGCAAAACGATTTTTATTCACAAAAGAGGATGGAAAATTGGAACATATCAGAGCCTGTTGCCTTAATCGTGTTCTTGCTTGCCTTGCCAGGAATGGTGGACAGTAGAAGCAACTGATTGGCACTGCAGAAATCGCATCATGACATTTTAAGTAGTTCAATCGATGAAGTAAAAGATTCATTTTGAAATTCACCACTAAACAGTCACCTCAAATTGGTTTAGGGGGAAGGCCAAACCAACCAACCCTCTGTATCACGATATCATTTATCAAATCACCGCCATGCCAACTTTGGAAGCAAACCAGTGAGCAGCTCTTCGCTTTAACAATTGCCAATCTTCCGCAGAGTTGTTTCCGGGAGAGGGACAACTGTTAAAACGATAACATAAGGCGTACAATCAGGTGGCAGATGTAAATCAGCAGAGGAATTTCGGTCTTTTGAATTATTGGGTTGCAGCCTACAAGGAGAATCTTGGATAGTTGTGGATTGCTCAACATGTGCCGCTGACTGGCTGACATGATTCAGTGTAACTGAACAGGGGTCACTAGGTGCTGATGAAGGGGCTAAGGTTCTAGAGGTGGACACCTGAGACAAGGCAGCGAGTACATTTCGTTGGGAGTATGATTGCCAGTTTCTTTGCAGGTCACACAATTTTTGTACTTTCTCAGTTAAAAGATTCAAATGGGATAGACGGATTGAAGGTCTTTCATCTTTTCAAATAAGGGTTTACAAAGGTTTCGAATAATAGAGCTAAGATCAATGTCAGACCCTCCAACTGAGGCTGGAGTAGCAGGTTGGGACTCAGATTTTGGGTTATTTTTACTGCACTTGGCCTCACCCTTCTTTGATCTGCTGTCATTACATTTTCTCTTGAGTGGGGGGCAATTTAGTAGCATTTGACGGCCATGGTGTGGAATAAGCAATGGATATCTTATTAGCTGGAGTGAAAACAACAGAAGAATTTAAAACAGGACCAATTGCGCCAGCTGTGACCTGCTGTGCAGAAGCTATAATAACCTCAAAAGGTACTGGATTGAAGAGCTCAAGGACAAATGTATGAGTTTTTGAACCTCGTCAATACGAGTTTCAAATAATTCTAGTTCTGCAGAAATGGCGCCAATGGCAGGCGAGAGATATGATGTAGCTAGAGGGGACTCAGATGCTACCTTTGATTTCGTATGTGAAGGGTTAACCAATTTATTTTTCCCCATAATGACAAGTTGCAAAGATGTGCCAAGGGGGACCAGGAATAATTCTAACCTAAAGAGAAGGAAGCGTAGTTGGGGACCAAGAGGGAGGGCTCAGCCTCGTCCCAAGCGGACAGACGCAACATGGGGCTGCTTTTGGCAGGCAATTTAAAAGAGCAACTGGACTGGTTGAAAAAGATCAAAAAAGGTGCTTGCTTAACATTCTTTTTTGCAAACTTATGAAGAGTACTACAAAGAAAACAGCCATTTGGTGGCTGCGAAGTAAATGAAAAAATATAACGTCGCATCCCTGTCATAAAATTTGCCTTCATAAAATTTTGATTTATCGTGATCTTAATTTGTAAGCAGATAATTTTTTGTGAATGCCATAAATGGTTGGTTAAGATACTAGTTAAGGACACTTGGCAACTCTCATTTAAAGGATCCTAACGAGACAATGGGATAAGCCTAACTTCAGTGAAAACGCGTGATGCCCAGCAAAGCAATAAGCAACATGTGGCAAGGTGTAAGCTCACTGCCAACTTCTTTTTAAGGACCTAATGCAGCATCACTGCGAAAAGCTGCAGGAGGTCACTGCCACGTGTAAGCAGCAAACACTTTCTCAGTCATGTTACACAGGACATTAAAAGGCAGAATACGGAGGTGACTTTTTCCATGACTCAACTCATAATAACTCCCTGTCTTGACCTTGGACCAGTTTGCTTCTGAGTGCACCAAGCACTCCACAATTGTGAGAACTGTGGATACATGCTGGAAATGGAATCCAAAGCATAAACCTGTGGGAAGGATGGCTGGAGAAGTTGACGTTTTGTGGGCTACTATGGAAACTGTGGAATATGACATATTATCAAGTCACCCTCATATTACACTTCCTTATGCTAAACCATACTGATCTGGCAAATGTACAGAATAGCAGAGTGTTAAAATGATAAATCTTCCTATCCTATCATTACTGGATCAAATGACTAGCAACAACTCATACTTTTAGATACATATAACCACACATTTATTTGTGCTTAGTTGTCATATTTATTGTATGCAGTTTGCATAGTCCACTCCTGCAAAACATTATTGATCCGACGGGTCACGACAATATTCAGTGAGGTATTGCCGTTCCATCAGTTTTCATACTGCATAATGTTTTACACTGAGTACCGTATTATGTCACTATTAAATAAGTAATAAATCCAGAGGACGGTCAAGGTGGAACAAATTGTATCTTGGACGGTGTCCCCTTTCACATCATCTGAGGCTGCAGGTGACACCGAATAAGCTGTGGTAGCAAGCAGCTGTTCATTTGGCACAGGCTGGTTTCTTTCGGTCACCAGGGGAAGGCCCAGCTGTGCTGCAAATATTTGGCAATGAGGCACTGCTGACAGGAAAATATAAATATTTGGTACCAATCTGTTTAATTTTTAATTTCTTTGTCAATGTTTCAGTGGTCCTTGATCCAGAGCACACAGTATCTTTTCACCCATGTATTCCTGTATGACCTTTTCTGCTGTCAGATTTATTGCAAGTGTGAGTTTGTCAAGAATACTCATTTTAAAAAGTGTTTCCAAATTGGAGGTTCACTTTAAACAATGCTAGTGACCCAGTCGGTGGGAGTGGGGCCTCTGATCCTAGGGAGGTCACCTTAAATAAAGTCGGTGAAGTGTGGTCTCTGATCCACCTGAAAAGGGGACTAGGTTTTGGGCTCAGTCGCTGTCATGACTCCGTGCTAACAGCTGCATTGACTGGTGGCTGGGGCTGGTTCTAACACCATCATCATTGTCCTTAAAACCTATGCTATTTCGCTTTGTGGGCCAACACTCCTTTCATGATCCACTTCTTTTACTAGTGACACTATCCTGTGGAAAGGGACTCTATGGAGACATCTAGCTCACTGTTCAGTCTTCAATTTGGCTGAAACCTAAAAAATACAAAGCTTCATAATTTAGCTGTAAAGTATTTTTTCAAATCTCTGCCACTGGCCATTGGAGAGCACCTTGTATGAGACAATACAGCAGTATGCTATTACCTCTATGTGTCATGCTCAGCTGTTTTATAGGTTTTAGAAGAACTGCTGAAATGGTCTCAAACTCTGTGACATATTGCCCTCCTCATGCCATCCTTTAATTTACTCATGCACAACTTAAGTAATGTGCACATTAGACCACGCAAGTAATCTGAACCGTTAAGCATTCAGAAGTACTTTATATCTGCCACCAGATGGTTTCATTTTCATTGTCAATGGCAACAAAACTAACACGTAAACACCTAGAGTGAAACTACTGAAAAGTTAGCCTTGAATTCTGCCTGGACGTTGCCATCATTTTGAACTCTCTCTCTTTGGAAATTTGTAATGGTTGCAAGATTGGAAAATAATTCGCATGGCTTTGTAAATGGGACTTGTTTCGAAGTTCAAGCAACCCATACATAGTCCTACAAAACAGGTGATGTGCAGTCTTTCCGCTGCTCAGCATGTCTTTTGTCAGGTAAATTGTGTCTCCATCAATGCATTTGAAACCACCGCTAGCATCAGCATGTTCAAGTTAGGCACAGGGAGAGTTAAAGTCCATCTTGGAATATTTGATTATGAGCCAACTGCCTCTGTTAAATTTAGGAACCCCTGATTCTAACGATAACGATGGGAGATCACGCTCCACAATATTGCCATCTTTAATAAACAGCTTTGAGATTGTTTTTGTGGTCATTTGTATCCTTACAGATTTTTTTATCCATAGCTCCATAGTGGACTTCTAGACTTTCCCATTAAGCCTGGGCCTGAATGAATAAGAGTGACATCCAGGTGTCGGTGTAAAGGTGCGGATTCATGCCTGGTGTGGTGTTTCTTTTACTGTCCAGAGGCACAGAGGATTCAGAAACTGTTCTAGAAACATGAGTCTGTGGATGATGGTTCTAAAGCTGTGCATGTTTGATTCCAACTTACTCTGTGGGCCGTGCTGCTACCAAAGATGTTTGCCCAGCTTCCGACAGTGCACAGTGGAGATTACAATATGCTGCCTCTTGTTCTGTCTACAGGCAGGAGTAAGTAAGAAAGAAAGAAGGCATTTTGCCACACTTGAGTATTTGCGGATGAAATCCAAATTTACAAATACGCATATTTCATACTAAAACTGCTGCCCAGACCTCTTAATATGGATATGACACCTGAGCCAGGATGGGAAATGTATGAACTTGGACTTTTTAAATCTATTTATGGAAAAACATGTCCAGTTAGGCAACATTTGATGCCTTTTTTTAACATCCAAAACAGTCAAATTAGAAAAATGCGCATTTGTCTGAAACGCACTGCATTTTGTGTCATTGCACAAACAAAAGAGGGAGATAGTGAGTTAGTACCTAACTAAACAGTACTGCGTTATAACCGTGCCACTTCAGGAACTCCATCAGCTTGCATTATCCCATCATGATCAACAGGCAGGCAGTTAATATATGAAGCCAAGAGAAGATTGTAACAATAATCCCTTAGTTCAAAACTGTGGCCTAAAAAAGCTGCCATGAGTTTGGGGTTTTTATGAGTTTCCAGAGAATACTCGTGAAGAAAATCTAGGATTACAAGTACATTTCCATTGTTCACCATGAGATTCTGTCTGATGTTAATAAAAGGTAGAATACAGTAGAAAGCTGTTAAGTCAACCCTGATATCCATTACAGTGACGTAATGAACAACTGCGCATGCTTACTAGAGGGTCTGTCTTAGATCCAGAAACAAAACAATAATGCTTGGCACAGCTATGGACTGACTTCCAAGTAGCTGCTCTACAAATATTAGGAAGGTAAAGGTTTCTCGTCACTGCAGCAGTGGCTGCTTTCCCACGCATTTAATGGGCCTAAGATGTGGCAGGCAAAAGTCTACTAGCTTTGCTGTAACAAGTAAGAGAAAATCCATCCAGCTATGATCTGCTTAGAAGAAGCTCTAACGTCCTGATTGCACAGTCATTTACAAAAAGCTGTTTGACTTTAAGGCCCGTATTTATACTTGTTTAGTGCGGCATTTGCGTCGTTTTTTGACGCAAAAACGGCGCAAACTTGCAAAATACCATTGTATTTTGTAGGTTTGCGCCGTTTTGCGTCAAAAAGCGTCGCAATTCGGCGCTAAATTTGCGACGCTAAAAAAAGTATAAATACGGCCATAAGTATGTTCTTAGATCTTTGTAGATAATAACATAAAGCTCTCTTAACGCCTTCGCCTCATTACGAGTTTGGCAGTCGAACTGCCGGACTGCCATGGCGGCGGTCTTTCGAATGGCACCAAGCCGACGGTGCCAAGAACACCAGATCACGAGTTCCCCACAGGGCTGGCATGACTGGCGGGGGGGCAGGGCCAGTATGATGTAAGCAAGACGGGCAGACTGTGCCCATGCACCATGTTATGCACAGGACACCCCAACATCCTCCATGGGGCCACACCCCATGGCACCCCCTGTTTTGGGACCCTTATCTGCCTGACCGCCAAGCTTTCCACGGTGGTGGTATCGCTATTCAAAGCTTGGCGGTCCTGCAGGTTGTAAAGGCCATGGTGATCCCAATGCCGGGATCTCCAACATTGGTTGACGTGGTCAGGACGGCCGCGGTCCCTGCCCCATGACTATGGGGGTGCTGGCAGTCCGCATGTGGTCTTCTGGCAGTCCGACCGGCAAACTCGTAATCCGTCAGTTGGGCCATCAAAATTGCAGCGGGTGGACCGCCACCGCTACCATGGCAGTCCATGGATCACCAAACTCATAATGTGGCCAAGAGTGTGCAAGTACTGCTCCGCAGAAGTCCAGGTACTGAGGAACCAGGCCAGTAAAGAAATAGTTTGGATGATATTGTAGCCTGGATTGACTTAAGGGAGAAAAGATGGGTGAGTCATAATGATACCTTATTTTGATTAAAAACGTGTATGGCTCTTCAGTGCAAAGAACATGATGCTTGCACATCCTTCTAGTGGATGTAATAGCCAATTAGAAAGTAAAGTTCCAAAGAAGGTATTGCACCTCAGCCTTGTGCACTGGTGCAAAATGGAGCACAGTAAGCTTTGAGTGGACCATATTTAATCTACAAGAAGGGGATGATTTGCTCTAGGGAGGAAATTACTTTCTAAAATCTTCTGAAAATCCGTATTCACTGGAATGGTGAAAAAAGATGCCTAAGCTTCTCAACCATGTCACTGAATGGGCATTTCACAAAGTGGTACATTTTGCATTGTCATCTGTTGCAATGTGATCAATCTCCATCTTTCCCCTGTCTAACAACAGTCTTCTAACACTTTATTGTTCAAGTCCCATTTGTGGTGCTCTAGCAAATGATCACTAACTCGTCTACTTTGGTGTTTTGTATAACTGGGAGATGACTTGACAGAGGATATATATATTTTTTTAACTGTTTTTATTGAGTTTAATAAACTATGAACATAAAGTGCAGCGCAGGTTATTGCAAGATATAATAGTCATAGTGCATTACAGTACCAATGAATGTTATTGAGCTAGATCCAAGCTAGGAGCCAGTCACGTCCGCTGTAGCAGAATTGCCCTCCAACCCTCACATCCCACACAAGATCCACATGAGACCAGACTTTATATAGCTTGTGGAAAACAGAAAGATGTCGAGACCATAGTTGGCCGTCACCTGTTCGAGAGGTTAAATGTGTATGTTCCCCTTCTCATCCTCCGTACTATCTACAGAGCTTGCATCCTTCACACCCGTGAACTGGTCCAGTATGGTTCCCCAAGCTGCCAAATCAGTGAGTGCTTTCCCATCCCTACGTGTTAGGCACGTATGTTGTTCCTCAGCCATACCCCATTCCATTAAGACCCATATCCAATCAGGGATCAATGGATTCCAGGTGCTTATCCACCCAATTGCCACCCTGCGCCTGGCCAACACCAGCGCCAGCTGTGCTAAATTATATGGAATACTCTGGCCCACGGTCTCTGCACCACTCCCAATAGACAAGTTAACGGTGTTGCCTCTAACCCCAGGCCTTCACCTCCTCCACTTTCGCTACTACTTCTTGCCAAAAATTGTTTACCATTCTGCAGGTCCAAGCCAGATGCAGGAAGGAAGCACCCAGTGTGCCACACCTGGTACTCCCCGCTCTTCGTCTCGGGTCAATGAAATAACTCAAATCTATTATTACATGACACCATACGCATCATAGATAAGGCCAAATCCCAATCAGCATTTGCTTTGGGTGCTCCCAGGTCCCCCTCCCACGCTCTGCGCCCCACACTTATCACACCTGGTTGATCCTCCCAAAGGGCTTTATAAAACCGAGTAATCAAGTAATCAAATCCCCTCACCCCAATTAATCTGGCCATTCAGCACCGCAGAGGCCCTAGGGGATACCGGGAAACCACTCCAGATCTCACGTGCCACACTTTCAATTTTAGCATATTGCAGGAATTGACCAGAGCCCAAACCAAACAAATCCCTAGCTTCAGTAAAGGAAAGGATCTCCCCATTGGGTTAAAGATCCCCGGCTACCACACATCCACCCAGTCTCCAGGCTTCCACGGACATCAACTTCTCCATATCCCAAACCTTTCCAAATCCCACATTCTCAGCTCTCTGTCAAAGGGGGCTTGTCAGAGCACATGTTTAACTACCTGTTCCCAGATCCCTGCAGTGGACCTGACCAAGTAGGGAGCAGCTGGATCAGACCGACCCCCCAACATCAATAGATGCACAAAAGCCTGCCTATCCAACATTCCTGCAAACAATCTCTTCTCCCAATTATCAGGAGATAATCCACTTGACAGCATATTGCAGGTGTGCTGCGTAATAATAATGTCTAAAATTGGGAATCGCCAGCCCTCCACCCTCGAGATCCTTCTGCAACACCAGCAGAACCACCCTACCACCCTACCAGCCCACACCAAGGAGATCAATAGGCTGTCCAGTCGATGAAAGAGCTAAGTGGTCAACGGGTTTAGCGAGTTCTGGACTAAGTGCAGACACTGCGGCAGGAAGACCACCTTTGCCACAGCAGCCCTACCCATTACAGAAAGAGGTAATCTATTCCAGAATGAGACCTAACGCTCCAGACCAACAACCACTCGCTCGACATTATGCTTGTTATGGGTGGCCATAGTATGAGTGACCCAAATGCCCAGATACTGGAAACTCTCAATTTCCAACCTGAGACCCGCCTTAGGTAAGTCAGCCTGGGGAACACTGCAGAGGGACCCCAAGGGAAACAGGAGCGATTTTTTCCAGTTTACCCTGAGACCAGAAACAACCCGGAACACATTCATTCTCTGTAGCAACATCAGAACCGAGACACGGGGTTCCGGGAGATAACCCAACGCATCATCCACATACAGAGAGACCAAATGGGTGGTCTGCCCCACCAAGATTCCCCACGGGCGCATCCCCTCTCGAAGCCATATCGCTAGTGGCTCCACCTCAAAAGCAAAGAGGAGAGGCGAGAGCGGGCATCCCTGCCTTGTACCCCTACCAATCTCCCAGGAGTCCGATAGCTCCCCCCACACCCAAACCTGTGCAAGGGGGGCAGTGTACAGCAGTCACACCCAAGCACAGAAACCAGGACCGAACCCCATGCCATGAAAAACCTCTAGCAGATAGCCACAATCAACCGTATCAAAGGCCTTCTCAAGATCCAAGGACACCAGCGCCAATTCAGTTTCCTCGCCCTTGGTCTCATGCAAAACATTTGCCAAATGATGCAGATTATAAGACATGCTGCGACCTGGGATAAACCCACATTGATCCTCGTGTACAAAACCCTGAATCACCCCATTTAGCCAAGATCTTACAAAGTATCTTGAAATCGTTATTTAACATGGTAAGCGGGCTATATGATGAATGGTCACTGGGGTCCTCACCCGGCTTAAGCATCATGCACACAATGCCCTGACACATAGATTCTGGCAACATACCATGCACACGGGCTTCCTCAAACACCTTCGGGAGCCTCTTCCGCAGCAACAAAGAGAACGTCTGATCCGACTCAACAGGAAAACCGTCACCACCCGGGGGCCTACACTTGGACTTCGCAGCCACTGCCTCGCTCACCTCCTCTACAGTAATCGCCATCTCCAAGGCCTCCCTACTTTCCAATTCCAATCACGGAAGCTGCATCTGCTTCAGAACCCACCCACATCTTCCTCTGGGGGTTCCTCACCAGCCCTTGATACCTTCTGTAAATATTCTGCCAAGACCCGCAGAATATCCATGCACTTTGTGAACGTTTCACCTCTAGCATTCCGAATGTGCAGAATAGGAGGAGACTCCACCTCCCGTTTCAGAATCCACACCAAAAGTTTGCCAGATTTATCCCCCTCCCGATGCAGGCACTGCCTGCATGCTTTGAGAGTGACCCAACTCATGGTATCCCAACAACTGTTAACCTCCTTATATAACCTGAGTTCCTCCCTTTCAGCTATTCTTGTGTCTGGTAACTGCTGCAGATTGCCTAACTTCGCCTCCAAAACTGTAAGTTCCTGCTCCATTCATCTGCGTACCCTGCATGGCGTACCGATGCAAACCTCTTGCACTACGGCCTTCATAGCCTCCCACTCCAGCCCTCTAGATGTTGTTGTGTTCCAATTCAAGTTCGTGTAACCATTGATGACCTCATCCACCCCATCCCGGCACCCCACATCAACGAGGAAGTCCGCAGGCAAACGCCAACTATGCGCTATACTGATGTCTGCTACCTCCCATTGTAATTGCATCAAAGCAGGTGCGTGATCGGACAGAAACTGACCCAGATGTGCAACCTCCAGAACTGTTAAGACCGGCCAGGAGAAACCTATCCAACCGATAATGTGTATTTTGTGTTATAGAGTGACAGGTGGATTCCTTGCCCTCCGGGTGCAACTCCCTCCAACTGTCCCATAACCCTAACTGGTTCATCACTTCCACGAGAAATTTCACCATCAGGCATCAGGGGCTTGGTCCCCAGCTTCGCAGAAGGCGATCCAGTTCCCCATTCAATACACAGTTGTAATCACCTGCCCAAACAATAGGCCTATCCACACTCTCCCCTAGGATCTCTGGCATTTTAGTGTAAAAGGAGTGATCGTCAATGTTAGGCGCATAAGTGTTAAGGATAATGATGGGTAATCCATCCAACATACCCTCGACCAGAACATATCTCCCCTCAACATCTACCTCACTATATGTGTGGGCGAAAGGAACCCCTGGAGCCACACATACGACCACACCCCTTGAGTAAGAGGAAAAGGAGCATGAGAACATCTGACCCCACCATTTTCTGGACAGCTTTTGTGCTTCCTCCTCAGTGATGTGCGTCTCCTGAAGACAGGCGATATGCACCTTATGTCTCTTTAATTAGGAGTGCACCCTATAACGCTTGGTGAAGCTCTTCAACCCCCTGACATTCCAAGTCAACATGTTAATCTTGCAACCCATATTGGCACTGAATTGCTATTCTTCCCACGTTAATGCCTCCCCTTGACTTCCATCCCACCATGGGAAGACAAAGAAAGTACATCATGCATATCTTACCATTATACCTGCACTTTGAAAACAACATCAAATGTTGACGAACTTTGCCAATCAAACACCTCAAACCCCCAACCCCCAACCTGGATATACAGTATAAATACCAAAACAAACCACCATACTGAAGATCCATTCTGTAAGTGCTGCCAGGACAACAGCTTCATCACCAACTACTTTGTTATAAAGACCTACCACAAACATGGAGTGACCACCCACCACCCCGGCTCCAATATACTATTGCCCGCAAACCAAATTGTCATTGCTCAATGTTATTAGCATTGCACCCCCAATGTCCAATACAGCCCAAGTTTAGATAGTGCCCCTTCAATTGCTCCTACTCAGACACAGGCCCCCAATAGAGGGCACGACAGTCAGCCCCAAATGTCAGCGACAAAGTCAGACCTGCGCGGGGACCATGTCCGATCCCGGTTCCAGCTCTCCACCAGACCCATCTGCCGACCCAGCAGACACCACCGCCATTGTCCCATCCTGTTGTATCTCAATCCTGAGGGCAGGGTCCACAGCCGACCCCTGAGCCACAGTGCCCTTCAACAGGCTTCCCTCATGAGTTCTCCAGTCTGGGCCATCTGCGCCAAAGGCCCGATGAGCCACTCCACCTGTCCTTACCAAACTGCCTGGAGTGGCCTTATCCCACATCTCCAGCCATCTCCAAACCTCCTCCGGTTGCTCGAAGAAATTAGACCTGCCTCCAGAAAGCACCTTCAAGCTCTCAGGATATAGAAGCATATATCTGAGATTCATGGCCCAGAACTTTGCTTTCACTTCAAGGAAACCCTTTCGGGAGTTCTGCACCTTGTTGGTGTAATTAGGATAGATGGAAATGTTGCCGTTCTCAAATACCGCCCTCTCAGAGTTGTGGGCCGCCCTCAGAACTGTCTTTGTAGTTTAGAAGACGGGCAATGATCGCCCTTGGAGGTGCACCAGGCCGTGGAGGCGCTATGAGGGCCCTATCAGCACGCTCCACCACAAATACTCTGAAGAGGCCCATCGGCTGCAAAACATCCTTAATTCAATTTTCCACAAAGGTTTCAGCTGCCGACCCCTCCGCACGCGCTGGGAATCCCAGCAATCTGATATTATTCCACCGAGACCAGCCCTCAGCATCTTCCAGTCTTGCCTCCAGTCTTCCAACAGTGGAGGTAGCTTGTACCATCTGCTTACGGAAGGCCCCGACCTCTGTCTGCAGCTCCACAATAGCCCTCCGCCACCTTGACTTTGTCAGAAACCTTCCTGAGATCCGCCCTGAAGAGGTTTACCTCAACTGCTGCTGTTTCTATCTTGCCTTCAAGACCCACCCTCTAACCCTGAATAGCAGCAAGAATCTTGGCTCGCAATGGCTCCTCAGCGGTCGTTGCCACACTCTGGCTATCTTCGGTCCTCCCCGGACAGGCATGGCGCCACGGTAGGGGCTCTGCCAATGTCACCCCATTCCTGAGCAGCCCCAGAAGCAGACTATGGGGGTCATTCTGACCCTGGCGGTCATGGACTGCCAGGGCCAACGACCGCGGAAGCACCGCCAACAGGCTGGCGGTGCTTCTGGGGATAGTCTGACCGAGGCGGGTGTCGTGGGGCCCCCTAACAGGGCCCCATAAAGATTTTCAGTGTCTGCTTGGCAGACACTGAAAATCGCGACGGGTGCCACTGCACCCGTCGCACCATCTCAACTCCGCCGGCCCAGCGGGAAAGCCAGAATGACCGCCGCAGTCTTTTGACCGCGGTGCGGTCATTCGGCGGTAACCGCATGGCGGGCGGCGACCGCCGCCCGCCGCGGTCAGAATGACCGCCTATATCTTCCTCTTAATGAGCCTGGCAAGGCAGGAAAAGCACCCACAGTTCACAGGATCAGAGGCTTGAGGACCACCTCTGCAGCCTCAGGACACCGCCACACCCCACTGCCCGTAAAGTAGCCCCAGACCAGGGAAAGCTAAGCTTCCACACAGACACCCCCACAGGCCCACCACTTTCAGTCTCAGGAGGCCCACAACCAGGCCTCAAGCAGCTGCCTGGAAATCTCTTCATCTCTGCGTGGCTCCGAGGTGCCCCCCCACCGAACTGGGTCCCAATCTGGTCGAACACAACCAGGCACTCCCTTCAATGTCTCCTCAGCATCTCCGCTGTTTGGCAAGGGCCACTCAACACCCTGCGGCACCAGAGCAAACACCAGCCCGACCAGGTTCCATCAACTCCACGGGACCTCAAGCCGCCATCCATCTTGATGGGCCCAAGCCAGGCTCTGGCAATCTCCAGGAGGCCTCCTCCTCCGCACAGGGCCCAGAGGGTGGCCCCCAACCAGCTGTGACTCCTAAATTGCAGTCGAAATCTTCCGATCCCTGCAGCGGGCCCTCAGGACCCCCTCCTCCAGTGCGGGGGCTACACAACATCCAGGACCCCCAAGCATGCCATGAGCTCGGCCGGGCCCACCAGACAACACGGGCCCGGACTCTTCTGTCTCCTCACCCAGAGACTCCTGCAGGTTACACCAAGCCCTCCTCCGGCTGCCGGCAATCCAGGGCCCCACAAGGAAGGAAGAGAACCCTCCTCCGGGAGCAAAAGCCAGTGACAGGCTGTCACCGTGAATCGGTGTCTCCGACTCGCGCGACCCATGTGCAGCCAAGGGAGCACCCCGTGCTCTGGGATAAAGCCGCAGACAATAGGGCTGTGTCAAAGCGACACACTCAAGGCTCTGTTCCGCAATGCTGGGGGGTGCCAAATATCAAGGGCACCCCAGGCTTAGGACAGGATTCAGCCGGGATGGTGGGAGCTCACTAGGAGCACGTCCCGCCGGCCATCTTACTTGGCCGCGCCCCCAACAGAGGATAAATCACCCTCACCATCATTTCCAGAGAGAGGAATCTGGATTTTGTCCTTCCTTGCCTGTTCAGATAGACTGTTGAAGTGATGTTTGTCTGCAATGGCACTGGACCTGGCTTGACTCATAGAAGAAGGTATTTCTATGAAAGATGCACCACTCTCAACTCCAACAGTATTATATGGTAAGATTTCTCCACTGGAGACAGCCACCTTCGTTGTAATAGCTTTCATGTGAGCACCGCAACCCACTAAGGATGCATATGCCACCACAGTCTTTGATGGAAATGACAGATGAAACAGAACACATCTCCGCAAGTTCTTCCTCATAACCACTGCTTGAAAGGTTGTAAGGCTCTAGAATACATTTGAACTTTGTTGTCCCAATTTCATGACGTCTGACATCACTGATCTCCGAGACATTCTTGCAGAGTCTCATGTGCAGTTTTGTTCTTTTTATCAGAGAGATGCAAGAAGACATAGAGCTCAAAAGGGATAGTTTTTTCTGGCTGATGGAGTTTGCCTTAGACAAACAGAAATCACTCTTGCACAATAAATACTTTTCCTCTTTTTGTGTCTGTGTCCCCATCTGTTGAGTTAATTAATGTGGTCCAAGTGTTGATTTTTTGATCTTAGTGTGATGACCCAAAATGTAAAGGAGGTCTATAATCAATTGGCTGTCAAGACTCTACTCGGAGCAACACTTAGCCAGATGCTGGTAAATGAAAGTTTGTTTTCTGGCTAGATAAGCCAGTAACACTTCAATGACTACTGACAATGCTCTAGGAACCAACATGCTTTCAAAAGGCAGTACCTAGTAGTTGTAAAGGTTTGTTTCTCAAGTGCTTTATTCTGCACTATTTTGGGCAATTCAGTACATGAAAAATGGCATTCTGCACTTCTGATCTATGGCACAAATTAAATCTCCTTGTTAAAAGACCTGCAAAATCTAATGATCTGCTAACATTCATAATGTCTCCCTCTTGACCCACTTTTTTGCCATCATGAGGTCTAAGAGAGTATGAAATTCCTATTTGTGACATTTCTTCCTGACCAGAAAGTAACAACAGCATACCCTCTTTTCCAATAAGCATTTTATTTATCAAATTACATGCTGCAGAATAGCAAGAGATTACTCCATTGATGGAATAAGCGGAAAAAAAGAAAACCTGATTGGCACAAAATCTAACATGCACATATTTTTGTAAGAGTTTGCCACACTGGGAGATGGTTGGAAGTACTCTGACTCACCAGGGGGCAAAAGGATGAGTGCCGACTCATAGTCATTGATTTGTGGGAGGCTTCTGTGTGGCAGCTAAAGGATGTTGTCCATTCCATCTGCTATTAGGCTGCAAAAAGTTGTCTCTTCCAGAATGGAATATTGCTTAAACAAAACTTATGGCAATCATTTCATCTACTCCACACCTCCTGACCATTTGCTTGACACCCAGAGAATGAATTATTTTTCAGTGGTAGAGCTAGCATCTTCTGGGAGATAGTGAATATATGTTATATATTACCTACTGGCGGTCACCAGTAGGTAGTTATAGTTAAGACCTACTTGCCTTATCTTTGGTGCCGTTTGACAAATCTTCATAAACTTTTCCAACAAAAGGGCTCAGTAGGTTCTAATTGTGCATTGGAAGTTTCGGGGTGATCCGTCAAGCGGGGGCTGAGAAAAGGGGAGGTCACCCATTATAATTCCCACAAAGATTTTTAACACGGCTACCACCCGAATGGCTGGACGGAATTACACCAAATTTGGCAGAAGTGTAGCTTTTGGTCCAGAAAAAAGCCTTTTTTGTGTTTGGTGCAAATCTGTTTCAGTAGTTTTTGAGATATTAAAAGGAATCTAAACATAGATATCTGGAGGCACGAAATCTCAGGATCCGAGGCTAAGTTAATAGAGAGCCCATTGTTTGAGATGACAATAAAAGCCCAGCGGAATTCGTATTAGGAAGTGCAACACACATACAGTATGTCATAGGAATCACACTCTACAACCTCAATGTCCAGCCATGTTATATCTTTTAAAATTGCCTGTGAAAACCCAGAAATGTGCTCCACAAGTCATAGGACTCAAATATAGTATTCCACAGTAATCCTCGACTGCTAAAATGTAGTCAAAGGTTCTGGGAGTGATAACACGTCAGAACCTTGATAAGTATACTTACAAGGAGACACTTCTTAGGCCAATGAACCTTTTGACCACGTTTGGGGACTTCTCAGAACCTGATATCTGTTTAGCATTGCAATCAATAGATCAACAACCTCATCAATATTCACAATAACTAACCAATCAAACTAATCAATAACATATAATAAGAATAAAACACACCATGACCTTTCAGCCATAAATAACCACACAAATCTAGTAAGATTTAGGATATTTATTCCCTATTAGTTTCACTCTAGTATCGTATTTATTAGTCGCAATATCAATAAGCACATCAATACTACTATAACTTGGCAACTCGAGTAAGACTTTATCAATGCATAGATCATGAACATTAGAACAAAACACGACATTAACATAAGTCAACTTTAGCTGAGTATCATTAGTACAATATTCAACAAAGCAAGGATTCAGTCATTTGTCTATTTGCATCTGATATTAGTGAATTCCTTAACTAACCTCAAATTAACATTAGCATGTTGGGCTTCATGCAAAACAATTTAGCAAACATGAATTTAGAAAACATCTAACTATGGTCTCTATCAAAAGAGCAGTTGGTACCTAGAAAGAAAAGGCAAACAGCCAATTACAATTTATCATCAGATAGTTACCCATCCGAATGAGCAGCAAGCAGCGTCAGTCTTCGTCCTCAGGACATCAGTCGATTCGCCATCAGCCAGGATAGACAGGTAAGTCTCAATAGGGCAAAGCAAGAAAAGGCTCTTCCCTCATAAGGAGGAGAAGTGAATATCAGACTAGGGGTAAGATGAGGATGGTTTAAGGTATAAGACAGCTAAAGACAAAGGGCCTGATTACAACTTTGGAGGCGGTGTTAATCCGTCCCAAATTTGACGGATATACCACCAGCCGTATTACGAGTTCCATAGGATATAATGGACTCGTAATACGCCTGGTGGTATATCCGTCACTTTACTGTCACTTTTGGGACGGATTAACACCTCCTCCAAAGTTGTAATCAGGCCCAAAGTCTCTCAGAATGGCAAAGAGTGATGAAAGATGGCTTCAAGAGTAGCAAAGTATTGGCTTCGTAATGGCTGATTTCTCTTCGGGTCATGCCGTTATATCAAAGTTGTCGAACAAATCTCTAATTTCCCATTAGGCAATATTTGGTGCATCGTTATCTCTGTCCAATAATCCGTCACACACCTTACTAGAATCTTCACCTAAAACAGTTCTCATGCAGTTGATTGGCCCCTGTGATTGACGTCTTCAACGGGTGGTATGTCAGGTAAGAAAAGTTACACTTGTCGCGCCGGTCAGTAGTTCCATTGTCTTCTGCAAGTCCAGGCGATCTTGCACCTGTTGCAAATTACACTGTTGCATTCGACAAGAATGTCTCCTTGAGCAAGACGGGTCCAATGAGAAAGAATTTACTATGGCTACACACATATCTCTAACTTCTGGAAAAGTACAGCTTCGTGTCCTTCAGGAAGGCAGCACATTGCACGTTAGAAAACACAATTAATATGAGACCAGACAGCTAGGCCCAGACCCTCGCTAAACTAAGGCCTAGTGAGTAATTTAGCAACACCTAATATATAACTGTTAATGCTGATACAAAATCATACATTAGTACATTGTTAATTCATTATTGGTCAGTTTCATTAATCATTGTATACATTAGAGGCCACTCCCCGTGGGTACATTTCAAAACGCGTACATTATTTTTCTTCTAGGTTAACATATCTTCTACACGGCTTCATTACACATTATATTGCAAGCTTTTCATGTTAATGTTATGGTATGTTATGTTATGTTATGTTATGTTATGTTATTTTTATTTGTACCGCGCACAGCTGCCCCAGCAAAGGGGCGTCCCGGCGCTTTGAGAAGGTAAACACAACACAGCACTAAAAGCGGGCAAAAGAAGACAAAGCACAACAGATAAGCTTAGACAAATAAAAAGGTCTTAATAGCCCGCCTAAACTGAAGGAGCTCATCAATGGCCCGGATTTGTGGAGGAAGAGAATTCCACCAACTCGCTGCCAGGACTCGAAAGGAGCGGCCCCCAATTCTGCTCAGCTTAAAGCGCGGAACCACTGCTAAGTTCTGGCCTAACGATCTAAGAGAGGGAACATAAGGAATCAACAATTTCTCCATGATTTGCGGGGAAGTACCCTTTAAGATTTTAAATGCAAAACAGAGAACCTTAAATCTAATCCTCTGCTGCACAGGGAGCCAGTGGAGAGAGCGTAGAGTATTGGACACCGAACAGTGCCTGGGGAGACCAGTCACCAGTCGGGCCGCAGCGTTTTGAACCCGCTGGAGCCGCCGAAATTCTGACTGGTTTATCCCCGCCAGTAGGGAGTTGGCATAGTCCAACCTAGACAGCACTGATGCTTGAACCACCAGCTGTCTTGTAGGTGCATCAAAGAATTTGAGGATAGGTCGAAGTCCTCTGATGATGCCATAGCAAGAATCCGCCACCTTCTTGGTATGACAGATGAAACTCAGAGAAGAATCAAACCATACCCCCAAGTTTTTTATCTCTGCCGCTGGGAGGGGAGTCACACCCAACTCCGAAGGCCACCATTTATCATCCCACAAAACCACCTGTTTACCAACCACCATAATCTCCGTCTTTTTGGTGTTTAACTGGAGACAGTTGGATTTCATCCAGTTAGCCACTTCCCGCAGACCATCACAAAACCTGGGAGCCTCCAGGTCTGAGTCCCCACTCAGTGTGACCGCCAGCTGCGTATCATCTGCGTAGGATACCATGGTTAGGCCCCACCGCTTGGCGACCGCACCCAACGGTCTCACATACAGATTGATTCCAATCCAATACCAAGAATGTTAATTCCAAAAGTCACACTCCAACAGAGTGAGACAGCGGTTTGATAGGAAGTTGTGTAGAAATGAATGGTTGGTTGGTATGAGCTGCTGGCTGGTAGTTATGTTGGCTGTTATGTGATGGTCACTACTATTCGTCTTGTTTGGAAAGTTGGTGATGGGCTGCCGAGATTGATAAGTAGGGTGAGTGCTAAAGGTAATGGGTTAGCCTTCTGCCAGGTCCACCACACAAACTCACCTCTGGTAGAGATTTCCCACAGCTCAAATTGTAGATTTTCACGTCGTTCATATTGGACACCTGCATGTTGCCACCACTCTCCAAACTGCACAGCCAGCTGTACAACTATTCTGCTGCCCTATACCCATGTTGTTTCCATACAGCAGCGCATGCGCAGAAATATCCTACTACGAGAAACAACAGTTCCACAAGTTTGTGAAACACTTACAACAGGAGCAGCCATCTTAAAAGAACATTAGATGTGACTGTAGAGGGGTTAAGTGACTAATTGAAGCGCCCTCAATGTTTCTCACTAAAGTGTATTAGCTTTTACTTTTATATGGCATCTGTAAAATAAATTATGTTTAACAAAAATCCTATTTCTTTAAATAATATATATTTTTTATCTTAAATTTAACTTAATTATTTTAAATGCTTAGTAAATGTTGTTTTTTAGATGGCTGTTAAAAATGCTGCTTGCTGCATTAATTATTAAGTCTGGCCCGACCACCTGATTAAGGACTAACTTTCTTATCCTTGATCTGTAAAAAGCTCTATAAGTGAGCAGGATACTAGTGAACCATGAACCAAAGAGAGGCTTGGCTAGTAGAAGCATTTATAATGCAATGGGTCTTGTGTTTGCTCAAGTTAGAGCTATTAGCACTGTAAATTCCTAACTGGACTTTTCTTGCCCCATAAATTGAAAATGAAAAGTAAAATAGTTGACATAAGCAAATCGATTACAAGCACCATGACTGCCATGAGGATGAGCATGAAGGAGAGACACAAAACGAAAACAAGGCTTAACAGTTAAAGAACATACCATGGTACATGAAGCAAGGAGAAAGGATTGTGGCTTGGATTAAAAAGAAAGCTGAAGCCAGACGGGAAGGGAAGGGCAGGACCATCACATGCTCGAGGAAGCGTGGTGCAGTGTGATGGCCCCCAAAAATTTTCTATTAGTGAATGCTCCCTTGGTGGGAAATTAGCGCGCAAAGGAGGGACATTTAGCACAATTCACCAATAAAAGTGAAGCATTTAAGACAAGCACAACAAAGAACGAATGGGAAGAGTGTGTGTGGCATAAGCCCCTATACTAAACACAGCATGTCTTGCAGGGACAGCGCATGTGCGCTGCCTAGGTGAGACCTAAAAATAGACCAGTCTAATTTGCCTAGAGGATTTTTTTTTCCCTTGTGGGAGCAATATTATTGCCTGGCTGCAGGATCAACAAAAGTGTTGCAGTTGCCATGTAATGGCACTGTGACTCGGTCCCTGCATCCTGAACTTAAAAAAGCAATAAGAGCAGGTAGGGAGAAGCCTGACCTCTTGACACTTGTGGTGCCAAAACTAAAAAAAGATGTTAGTGCTATGGATCCCACAGTACCCTTGAGGGACTCAGTGAGGTACATGTGGTATCATGGGACTCTTGTGGGACATAGAGTGGCCCTCCCATGTGGTCCCACTGGAGTACTGCACTGTACCATGGGACCGTGCAAGTCCTGGCTACTTTGAAATGCAGCTTGTGTGACAATACCCCTGGAGTGCAGCGACAAACATAATTAAATAAAATCAAAAATGTAGGATGGGTGCCTGTGGAGGGCATTCTGGACTCTGGGGATCTTCCAGCAATAAGGCATTGACCACCCATAGGGGTTGCATGCAGGGCCTGGCCTATAGTCGTGCAAGGCTAAAGAGAGTGGTTGGCCAAACACCGGGATTAGGTTCAGGGCATGTACATAAACACAATATAATGATGCACGCAGTGCCACAGCTTTGATTCACAGCCCCTCAACTGGAAGACCACTAGAAACACACTAAAGACAATATTTGAAGGATTTGAGGCAGAGCTCATTCTCTATGTACTTCTTCTTACTGTACTTTTTCGAAGAATTGATGACATCGGATATTTTAGAATCTAAAGGTGTCTGTGGCCAGACCTGATAAGAAGTTGTACAGAATTATTTAGTAATTGGCACAAGTCTGTCAAAGTGATTTATTAAAGCACCTCACCTTGTGAGAAGTGATGAACCGTTTATACATTCATGCTGTTTATCAGCTGGTCTATGCAAAGTACATACGAGATCAGTGTAAATGTTCTCGATCTAAATGGAGTTGAATGGAGTGATATTTGCATGGTCATCACTTCTCCTAAAAATCAGGCTTAGTATGGTCTTTTAGAATCAATATTGTGTTTGTATATGTAGGTGCCTTGTGCTCAGTGCCCATTCAGTCTTTCAGTTTCTCAACATAACATCGCTTTCAGCCTAGGTGCCAATCCGATACATTTTAATTACTTTATTTAAATAGTTCAACACAGATACTTGATAAACTACTTAACCAGTACATGATTGTCCTTCAGCTTATAACCATTAGAAATAGGGAGATCCGAGAGGACAACGGAAGATATGATAATCTAAGATTATGAAATGAAATCAGAAGGACTAGAGTAACAAGTAGATAACATGACTTTATTCATCAATAGTGAGTAGCCTGTGCTCGATAGGTTCTTAGCCCGGCAAAATCACGCTTGTTTGCGAGGCTGGGTGGTGAGGATCACTCTGCTAGCGTACATAGTACCAACAGTACTTTGATCTATGGAGAACTTCTCAACACAGGAGATGACTAACTTTAATGCACAAAGTGCTTATGCAATTGATAGAAGTTTCAACTGGATTTTATTTTCCAACAAATATTAGTGAGAAAACTAATGATTCTAAAAATCCAGTTACAGACATTATAAGAAACTGTAAGAGGACAGATTTTTAGGTGGGCGGTCAGAGTAGTGAAGCTGAGTGTGCATCAGAAGAGTGACAAATGCCTTGATCCAAATATTCTAGTATTCACAGAACAAACGCGTTCTATCTCCTCCCATAGTATATTGGAGGAAAATATGAATCATTGTTCAAATTAATTGTTTACATTTTTCTTTAGCGAAAACTTACCAAATACTACGCAAGTTTGTGAAATGTATGTTTCAAAAAAATAATTTCATACTATTGCTTTCTAACTAAATATGTACTTCCGGTAGAAAATATCGTAGAGTGGACTAGAATGTGTGAGAGTCAAGTATTTGCACTTTGAGGCCCTGTTACACATTTTAAAGGCAGGTTTTGAACTAAATAATTATCCAAGCAAAACGAGTTTGATAGACTTACTTATCTTTCTGGAGTATGCACTCTCCGCTCGAGGGGCTAGTAGCACTGGATTAGATACTTTAGCGGGGTTGAAGTTCAGCTCTAGGACGTTGCTCAAGTCTGAAAAAGAAATGCAGATCAGAAGTTAACAGGTAGCACGTTAGAGGTGTGGAATGGAGTGACTATTGGACTGAGGTAGTCCTCTCTATCTCATAGAGAATGAAACAATTTTAGCTCTCACAGTCCTTTGCCCTCTTTCTTCTACAGTCATCATACTTGTGACCCACCTCTGTAAATACATACTTAATATCATGAGTATCTCCCTATGTTTGGCCTTCCTTCCCACACATTTCGGTGTAGCAGTACTTTTGTCTGGCCCGTAGTCAGATAAGACTAAAGCCAAAGGATTTAGTGGTTTTCCAACCACGGGCCCAAGCATTGGTGTATGGAACTTGGGGCCAGATGTAGCAAATTCCGAATCGCAAATTCAGATGCAGAACGGTGTCTCAGACACCGTCTGCGAATCTCAATGGGGTCGCAAAGGCCCACCTCATTAATATTCATGAGGTGGGTTGCTTTTTGTGACCCGATTGCGATTCCCTGAACTCACAGGGATGGTGGCCTGCTGGAGACAGCAGACCTCCATGTCTGTGGCTGCTTTTTAAATAAAGCAGGTTTTTTTGGGGGGATTGAAGCCCGTTTACCTTAAAGGAAAATGAGTTGCATTACAAAAAACATAACAAAACCATTTGGTTTCGTTTTTTCAGAGTAAGCAGTGGTCCATTGGACCACTGCCTGCTCTGAAAAATCATTTATGGCAACATTCACCAAGGGGAAGGGGTCCCCTGGGGACCCCTTCCCTTTTGCGAATGGGTTACCACCAGTGTGACACTGGTGGTAACTGCGAATTGCTTTGCGACTGCGTTCGCGGTCACAAAGCAATTTAGCATCGCGGTGCGAGTCACAAATAGGAAGGAGACACCCCTTCCTATTTGCGAGTCGCATTCACATTTTGCGAGTCGGTACCGACTCGCAAAATGTGAATGAGCATTGTGATGCGCGTTTTGCATGGCACAAACTGCGATTTTCGCAGTTTGTGCCATGCAAAACGCTACCTACATCTGGCCCTTGATCTCATCTCACCCTTGTCCCATGGAGGACAGAAAGAAATTCCCTATAACTGTGAACCTGACAAGTCATGGAGCACAACCAGGAGAGTGTGTCAATCCCTCGTAAAACAGACAGATGATAGCCAATGATTCGCTTCAGCCTCACAGTCCCAGGGCATTTGACAGGGGCAAGAAAATAAGAGGAACTCTTGTCACATTCCCCGATCTACAACAGGTCACCGGAGTGTGTGTGCGTGTTTTTGTTCTACCTTATTTTCTAGAGTAAAAATGCACCTGCTACCAAATGCATTGAATCAATTTAATCTACTTCTTTATCATCTAATAAATATATTAACATTGGTAGGGTCACTATATCACATCCCTTATCAACTACTTTTTAAAATCAAACAGGATTGTAAAAGCTTACTGCAAAGGACCACAATTACAGCTCACAAAGGACATCAAGGAGTAGGTGCCACCAAGTAAGCACTGCAAGAACGGACGTGGTTCCTGTGGCTAGATCAAATTGCTGAGGACCTTTAACGAGAATGTCATCAATGTAAAGTAACGAATTCAGAGAACAAAATTATCCTGCCGCGAGTGTCACCAGTACTGAAGGGACCATGGCACTACTTTGCAATTGACTTCTATAGCCCAACAAAATCAGAAAAGTACACAATGGCAGTGATGGATGAATAATCAAGATTTCCTCTAGGGAAGCAATGGTTTTTAACTAATGTGGCTAGAGTGATCTACACTTTTAATTAAACATTGTCTATATGTGGCATTCCTTAAGTAGTGAGAACGCACAATGGGCCTCTATTCAACGGACAAGACTTTGCCAAATTTGCAAAACACCTTGACTTCAAGCATCAGAAAATCATACCACTGTGGCCTGAAGCAAATGGAACAGTAGAAGTGTCCACACTGAAGGTATAATATCATAAGTCAAATTATGCCAGACACCAAATTAGCAGGCCCTAAACACCATCTTGAGGGCATATAGAAATATCCCTTCCATCAACACGACACAGTACCCATCAACACTCATGTTAGGCCATGAATTGCACACTCAGCAGCAAAGCTGGATGGCCTGGCATCCAGAAGAGAATGCAAATCGGAGAGAGAGAACTATGGAACTGAGACCAATGGGAGAAAGACAAACGGGTGAGACATGCTGATACACAACAATGGACAATGAGCTCAGACATCAAAGAAGGCAAATGGGTCTGTGTGCAGCATAAACAGATAAAGAAGCCTGACGCCAAGTACCTGAGCCAACCCTTGCAGGTGGTCACCTGGGAAGGAACCCTGGTCACTACAGACAGAGAATGAATGCAGATAATTCGGAACACCTCTCATTTAAAAAAGTATCATCCAGCCTTCAAGAAGCAAGAAGCAATCCCCGTAATACGTGACACTCATAAGCTCAAAGATGAACATGCATCAAGCACATAGAGCAATCATTGACATGGAAGAGATAAACATGATGTTACTAGGCCTAGAAGAACAAAGGGATTCATAGAACAAATATGAAGGAGTGAACACCCTAAGAAGGACAGAAGAGATGTTTTTAGTGGAAAGTAGGGGGTGGAGAAGGATGGAAATGGCCTTTTCTGCGGGGTTATCCCCAAGTTTTTGGCCTTTCTCCTCCTATTTGTCTGACACTCTGTTGATTTTAGGACTCTGGGTACTTTACCACTGCTAATCAGTGCTAAAGTGCATGTGCTCTCTTCCCTACAACTGGTTATAATTGGCTTACACCTGTTTGACTTATTTAATTTACCTCTAAGTCCCTTGTAAGGTGGTATAATATATACCCAGGGCATGTAAATTAAATGCTACTAGCGGGCCTGCAGCGCGGTTTGCACTACCTACAGAAATAGCCTTTCAAACCTGTCTCAGGCCTGCTACTGCAGGGCCTGCATGCACAGTTTTCTGCCACACTGACTTGGCAAGTCAAACTGCTTGCCAAGGCCTGAACTTCCTTTTTGCTACACCCGAGTCACCCTTAAGGTATGCCCTAGAAAGCTCTATGAGCCTGGTGCTGTGTATGTGAAACGTAGGACATATGTCTTTATGTACGACATATCCTAGTAGTGACAAAGCGCCTATTTAGTATATCACTACTATGAGTGCTGATCCTCTCATAGGATTGCATTGGAAATGCCTTGACATATGTCTAAGTAGTAAATTCTGATCTACAAGGAGTAGCATGGGCATGTTTAGTATGTTTGGAATGGTAGTGAGAATTCATGCTTACTGGTGTAGATGGATTTTACTATTTTAGAACTGCCACTTCTAGAAAGTGGGCATTTCTCTGTGCTCATAACTCTAGTGCTGGGTGTGATAGAAGAAGCATCTGCATATTGATAGTCTTCCTGGACTGGGGAGAGGGAGGGTCGGTCACACCTTATATGTGAAAAGGCTGTGACATGCCCTCACGCAATGGACTGATTACCCTCTACAGATGTCTGGATATAGGGCTTGGTTGAAAGGGTTTTGTGCTTCACTTGAAATGACTCCTTTGAAGTTACCCCTTGAACAAAGGCATTTAGAGGACAGCACTTTTGGAACTGGGACAGAACCTCTGTCAGAAGGACTACTGGACTGCACAAAAAGACTCATCTCAACTGGTCTTCTGTTTGTTGCCCTGCTGCCTGGTATCTGCTGGATGGCACAAAGGATTCATCAGGATTGCTTTTCTACTGTTGCCCTGCTGCCAGTACTCCCTGTCTTGGACTTCCCTGGCACTGCTGGACTGCCAGGAGGAACTGCCACTGTTTGCCTGTTCTGCTGACCTGCCTGAACCTGTTTGCCCCACTCCAAGCGCTTCCTAAAATGTCCAGTGCAGTAGGTGGATTGTCCCTACCTCTTGTTTTGTCTAAATCAGCGTGGGAGGAGTGCTTTACATAATTGTTGCCCTAGGAGAGCAGATCGCTCTCTCTCTCTTGACCCCAATTAATTTGTGCCTCTGAAATCTTGCCTCAGCCAAGTGAGCCTTTCATTTTGGCCCTGATCGGCGGTGGAGGTCACTGTGGAGATTTTCCCACTATGTGTGCCCAGATGTGCTATGGTGCTGTGAAGAAGCTGAGGGGAGAGGAGGATAGTGGTGACCCCCCTACCCCGTATCCAAGGGCACGTGGACAAAGCCAGAACTAGTTAATGTCCTCTGGGCGCACACAGGCATCCCCTTTTGGCACTGGAGTGCTCGGTGATATTCACTGTACGCGGACACCAGCGCCCACTTCAGAGCCCAGGCAGGGCTAACAGGAGGTCTCACACCCCCAGTTAGGTCAAGCGGGGAGGTAAAGGGCACCTGGAGAGAGAACAACAGATGGCGCCAGAGCCTCTGAAGACCGGGAAGTCCACCCAAGGTGCTGCAACTGAGGTCAGGAACCCTGCGCGGTCCCCAGGGAGCATGAGGACCCACATGGCGACCCCTTAGCTGGAACGGAACCTAGTGAGGAGGGCCTCAGGCTCATTGGCATTGAAGGGCATCTCACTGTTCTGTTTATTCCCAGCACATCAGGGCTGATTCAAGAGGCTGCTGCGTGGTTCGAGCAGGTGTCGTATGTCATGCTGCAAGCAGGAAACCTATTGAGGTTTCTCTGCTGACGTGGGAAATTTGTGTGCCCCCATACCTCTTAATGGCACACTTTGAGGGGCCATTATTAAAGCCTCTGGCAGGACAGTGAGAAGTCATCAATGGAGATCTCGCTCTGGCCAAGTTTGGTCAGATTACCGTATTCACTGGAGCAGTCATGCAGGGGCTCCTGTAGCCTATGGGTGGGTGCTCTCTGTTCTACCTGATATGTAATATAGGTGCAGGTGCACAATTTTCAAGTGACAATACTAGTGGCGGCTATAGTGATGATTCATGGGTGGAGATGCTGGGGTAATTCATGTGTTTTCTCTACCCATCCAACCATCGCATTTCATGACCTGATATTATATATAAGCTGTTTTTACTCTTTGAGGGAAACAAGTGCATTTTTAAGATCTGCCTTGTATGCATGGGGAAGGCGGGTGTTTATGACATATACAATATGGAAATGTTTCTCCTGATGTTGCGTTTAGGATGATGATGGCCTGACAAGTACCTGTTTGGTAAAACACTGCTGATTTATATTGTTATGGTGGTCTAAGGTTTTATGTACAATACAGTTTATTTTTTATAACTGGTTGTGGGGTTTTCTTTGTGGTGTATTTATTGTGTCACTAGTGTTGTGGAAACACTTTACACATGACCTCTGGAGGTAAGCCTGACTACTCTGTGCAAAGCTACGGGGAGAGGGGGAGCACAGGTTATCTTTGGTGTGTAACTTACTCACCTTGAGTAAAGTGGTGGGTTTTGCCTGGCTGAGGTGCCCACCCTAGCCAACCATAAACCCCATTTCTAACACAGGAAAAAACTAATTACAAGGATTGGTTTTAAAATGGGGGGAGATGTCAAATGTTGAACATGACAAATGACAAGATTGGCAGTTGAACCCAAAGGACACCAAGGATGTCTCTGGACAGTGGAGGCCACTTCCAGTCAGTGGAAGGCAGGAAGGGCCTAGGCAGATCTACGACACAGAGGAACATTGACAAAAGGTCAATGTCAAAACAAAACAAAAATACAGTTTTGGATGTTATGGATCCAAATTAAAACCGAAAAACCACTAATATTGACCAATTATGGTTAGACCTGAAATCATTAGCACTCACAACAGCCATGCAAGCCATAACTTGCAGACCAAAATAGCTCATGACCTCGTCGTTGAAGTGACGGTTGTGATTACAAATGTCATAAATAATCTTACAGATGACATTACAAGGCACAATACTATTAACACTATGAATGAGACAGCTATGAATACAGTACTATTTATTAGAATGAACATGTAGTGTTATTAAATGGTGTTGTGCTTCTAGATATTACTTGTTATAATGGCCTAATCTGAGGTGGCATTGTGGGTAAAAAATGGACTGGGATATGGCCCGAGTAATTACCAGTAGGTGAGATTAATTCAAGGATAGCACCCCTCCTTTTTTGTTTACTTTAGAGTGACACCTTAAGTGCAACAAATGTGTGTTTGCTCACTTTGCCACTGGCACTAAGCTGCGCCTGACTGAAGAGTCCCAGTGAGGGTGAAGCAGGTCTTAGTTTGCTTGTGTTCTGGTTCAGAGAGGAGGTGGCTTGACAGTTCAGGCTGAACGGTTCCCATTGGAGCAGGATAAAAGTTATTGTGGAAATGGCTGGGTCTAACCTGAGGTGACATTGTGGGCAAAAAAGGATGGATTGGGACGCGGCCCGAATAATTACCAGTGCCTAGGATTAATTGAAACATCCCACATATGACTTTTGTTTACTTCAGTGTGATGCCCTTTGTGCAACAGGTGTGCCTAGGTGTGGACCCTACTCTCAGTTTGCCACTGGAATGAAGCTGCATGTGACTGAGAAGCACCAACTAGAGTGAAACCAGGTTTGGGCTGCTTGTGCTCCAGTTCAGAGAGGATGTGGCTTGGCTTTTAGGGATACACTGCTCCTACTGGAGCAGGATCAAAACTGATTTGCACAAGAGTGAGTGTAATCTGAGGTGGCATTGTGTGCAAAAATGATGTACAAGGATGCTGCCCCTAGTAATTACGAGTAGCTGTGATCAATTTAACCATCTTACCCATCACTTTTTTGTTTACTTCAGAAAGTCACCTAGCAGCACCTAGCAGCAGGTGTGCTGAAGGCACTGCATCAACAGAACCACTCAACATTTTGTTCTTGTTCTCAACCTAAGCGCTGCCTCCAAGTAAAATATGAATATGTCAAGACTTTCTGTCAAAAGAGGCAATGATTCAAGAAAAGTCTGTATTCAAATTGGAAAAAGTAGGGATTTGGTAATACCGGTAGATGCAGGTTAAGACTGCTCTCCTGTTCCTTAAATTAGCTAACTCATTTCTTCTCTGCATCATTGGCAGATACAGATACAGATGCTTGGCTGGCGAGTGCATTATCCCTGTTTTGGGATGCTGGAATGAGAGTAAGAAGGCTTAAGGGAGGAAGTTGAAAAGAGGAAGAGTCATGATGCCACGGGTATGGTTAGCAATCAGTACCTACTGTTCCACCTTAGCAGAAATGGAAATCACAGATGGTGTAGTTGTTTATTACAATATCCCTTTCGAGAAGACAGACATTCTATCACTAAGGAAAAGTCTTTTAAAGCTTGTAATGGGGACAACTGTGTACATAGTAGTGCGTGCACATCTTTCGATGTTTCCCTTAAGACATTCTACGTGCATTACTTACAGTGCGTCAATGTCTCAAATTTGTTTCCAGGACAAACTACGGCACAGTTACAAACACATACTCAATTTCCTTGAGTATCCAGACATACACTGGAAGAAGAAACACAATTGGACTTGTTAGTCTGAATGCTATGCGAATGGATCCATTTAGAGGAGATAGGTCACTTCACATGACCGTGTACAGGAAAGAAAGAAAGGTTGCTTTAGAAATCTGCCTATCGTAGATAAATCACTTTTGCCCTTTTGATGCCATTCAGTGACAGGTGAAAACGTTTTGAAGAATTCCTATTGTATCAAAGCTGTGATAACAGCTTCTCTGATTATGCTGGGAACCTTACCATATAAGAGTTTAGATTCTATGAAAATGGGAAGTCATACTTGTGTACCAATGCAAGAATTTATACCTTCCAGTGCACTTAAGCGCTCTTGTTAAGAACTGAGCCCCTAATTTATTTCAATGCTGCCCTTAACACCTTTACACTAATTCTCCTTACAAACATTTTAATATTAACATGCAAGAAACATGCAATATTTTGTGCACACTTTGTTTTGAAAACAATTCATCACAAACCTTTTATCCAGACTATGCATACATCCGCAATAATCAGGATGCATTCTGAGAGCATTATAAGTGGCCTAAAGGTATTACATTTTGCAAACATAAGTGTGCATATTTATAACAGCATTACTGTCAGTAATGCAAACTGAGCGTGCAGCTCACTGCGTTTATTCAGAACTTTTGCCATAATAGTTAAGATATTGCATTAATGAATCATATATACGCATCGAAGTTATTTAGCGATGGAGATACAAATCCTGCCTTATTGGCAAAAATTATTTTTCACAGACCTATTCTGTGAACTTGCAGCTAACGTGTTTATGCTGTGAGAGGTTGGCCTTGTTGCCCAGTGGCCAAAATAAACATGACAACTTGATGTTCTTTACCCAAAGAATATGGCGTCAGCCAACCATATTTCCACACCCTTGCATGAAGAACCAAACGGCCTGTCACTGAGGAAAGAGGAAATAAGAGAGCCCTCCTTCACGTCATCTACACAGGGCTTTCCATCCATCAGCGTATGGGAATATCTCTGCTATCCCTGGTAATGCTGAATTCACCTTTTCTTATTGTGTCACACTAGAGAGTAGAACACATTCATTGCCTAAATTGACGATGGAAGCTTGTAAATGACACCTTCTATTGAGGAGGCCTAAATTACATTACAGTAAGAAAAGCCTCAGCCTGGGTATTGTGACTTCTAAAATTCAATTGCCACTAGTTCCTAAGGAGCCAAAGTAATGACATAAGATCTAGAAAGAAAGAATGACAGAGGATAGGTTACAATAAAAAATGTCTTTATACAACTGCCTTATTGCACTGCTACTGGAGTAGCATTGTGCTGCTCGCTGGCTGAAGCATTTATCAGTGGTTGAAAAGGTGTGTGGATGGATAGTGCTTGATACAGGAACAATTTAATGCAGTGCAGAAGGGCTGGAGATGTGTTGTGAACTTGTCGAAGTGGCCAAGCTGTTGTAGCAGAGGTAGGTCCTGCTACACTGGTACACAGTTTCTGGTCTAATGAGAGGTAACAGAGGTATACTCTCCGTCTATAGAGTATGTTTCTGATGTAGCAAAGGCAATGCTGAACTGGGAAGGGACCGTGGGGTGTATTTGAGGAAAGAAGGCAATTTATGTTGGGATTAGTGACTGCAAGGTCACATGGTCAGAGAGAAAGCTTTGGTCATCAGGTACTAATCAAAGTATGCATAATAAAGGAATATCACAAAGCGTACCTTGTACAACTAACTCCTATTTCAATATGTGTCTGCCACATAAACCATGGTACCCTAATAGCGCAGTATTTATAGACTGACTTGTGTCTGCCTACACCAAACACTAAAGACAGACAGACCAGTGCAATGTGGGACTTGGTTTTTGCATTGGGGATTACTAGTAGTTTTGTAGTCACCTCCTCTTACAGTAAGCATACAAGACACATATTGTAGTCTCTAAAACGTTCAACGTGCCTGGCTGCATTAAGCATATGATGAGATGTCTAGAATCTGTCTAGATGGAGCTTTTATATTGCCTGAGATTGGCTGCACTAAGCACTTAATGAAAATGTTTGTGTGTTTATAGTAGGTGAGTCTAACTACACCATGAATAAAATACACAGTGGACCAGATTCACAAAGGTAAACTTAGACCAAAAGTCCAAGTTTAGACCGAATGTGTAGCTTTACTGGTAGTGAAGTTAGACTTTTGGTCTAAGTTTACCTTTGTGAATCGTGCCCAGTGCTATTTTGACAGCCAGCGTGGCTACACTAAGTGCATAGTACACAGAAAGCAGTGTTTACTGTATATGTGGCATGCTTGCCTAAGCAGCTAATGAAAGTATTTATGTGTTTATAGTATGTGATACTAACTACACCTCGGACAAAATACGCAATGTATTTAAGGCAGTATCGTTGGCTACACTAAACGCATAATACACATAAAGCAGTGTTTACTATATATGTGACTGGCTGTACCAAGCACAAAATAAAATAGTCTTGTTTTTACAGTCTGTCTAGATCAGAAATACTGTGCACATAATAGTCTGTAGTGTTGAGTGTCTGCATTGTTGCACTGTGTATGCTGTAACTTGGGCCTGTGAAAAACACACATTAAACAGAGACAGAACTGCTGGCCAGTCAGCGCTTGCTTTTACCTTGATCATCCGGGCTTGGGGCTGTGATGCTCAGGTGGTGTCTCTGCTGTGCTTGGACTCTGCTCTCTGGCACAGGTGCAGTAGCCTCTTGCTGTGGCTGGTGGAGTGAGGGGGCCCTGTAGGAGTCTCTGCCTTGGTGAGGCCTCTTGTGGAAACTACTGAGCCAAGCACTGCTAACACGGGTTCTACTTTGAGACCTAGGGATGCAAACTCTTTCATTAGGGTATCTGATCCAGAAACTCTTCTGAGGCATTTTCATGAATTCCTTGGGCATCCTTCTAGCACTCGATGACCTGGCTCTGCTGAAGGTATGCCGTGTGACGGATCTAGCCTGGGACTGCCCCGTGAAAGCCCTTGCTGGAGGCCTCTTTGTGAAGTGTACGTGATAGCCACCACTGCAAACACTATTAGTCAGCTTCCTACTAGGGTCACTGTCACCTCGTGTTCCTACAGAGTCACTTTTGTACTTCCACCTGCAATCACTATTGTTAAGCCTTACACTGGCACCTTTGCTGCCAGGTTCACAATTGTCTTTATTTGTATTTGTATTTATCCTGCTTCCACAAAATTGCCTATTTTCAGGTCTTCCTCGAGCGTGGCTATTGTTCGGCCTCCACATGCTATTGTTGGTGTCAGGCTTAGTTCCTGAGTCTTTGTTGCCTGATTTAGGAACGCCTTCATTCCTCTCATTCGGAACATTTCTGTGGCACTCAGTGTTGTCTAGCCTTCCCCCGGGGATATTGCAGTCTGTCTTCGTGCCAGAGTCAGCTCTTTTGATAAAGTCCCTCCACGCCCTTGAAGTACATTCACTGCTGTCCCAGGGAAAGTCAGAACCCCCAGGTCTCCTCCAGGAGTCGTCTTGACGCAGCCTAAGGAAATCACCACTGTCTGTCCTACAATCAGGACTTTTGATAAAGTCCATTCTCTCTGCCCTTGGTGTATATTCACTGCTGCCCCAGAGAAACTCATCACCCTCAGGTCTCCTCCAGGAGTCGTCTGGACGCAGCCTAAGGAAATCACCACTGTCTTTTGAGTGGATGGTATCGGCTATGGCAAGCGCCTCACAGAGATCACATTTGTGAGGACAAAAGAATGGGCGACCACTGTGAAGCCTCCATGACCCACTCTTGTCAGGCTTCCGACTAGTGTGCGTTTTTCCAGGCCACTCAACGGGGCAATTGCTGAAGGGCCTCCACCTAAAGTCATTAAAAGCCCAAATTCTACAATCATTCTTCTCAAACCGTGCTACAAAGTCGGCTCTCACTCCAGGATTATTGCTTGCAGTCCTCGGACTAGAGCCATTCTTGGTAGACGTTATATCAGGCGTCCCACTTGAGCCCATGTTAGCAGGCCACTTGATGGAAGATTTGTCCTGCTTCTCACTACATTCACTGTCCACCGTCTTCCTATCAGTGTCATTCTTGTAAGGCCTCCTAGTAAACTCATTGCCACCAAAGCTAATGCTAGGGTTTCCAGGCCCCACAGTAGAGTCGAATTTGTCAGACCAGGCACTAGATTTATTATTTTCATCCCTCAATCTACAATCTTTTTTGTCCTTCATCCAGTCAGTGTCAGGTATGTCAACTTTCTCTCCAAAGTCTTGGTTGTCAGGCATCTGGCTAGACATATTCTTGTTAGTGATTTCGTTAAAGACATTTTTACCAGACCCCTTACTGAAGTCATTATTGTTAGGATCTAAGATAGAGGCTTTCTTGTCACATTTCACACTAAAGTCACCAGGCATCCTGTTTGGGTCATGTTTGTCGGTGCTACCGCTAGAGTCATTCTTGTCATCTTTCTCTCTGGGGTAACTGTTACTCGGCCTACTGTGATGGTCATTTATGCCTTGTTCCTCACTAGAGTTGTTGCTGTCAGGTCCACTGCTAGAGTCATTCTTATCCTGCTTTTCGAAAAACCTCAGACTGTCAGTCATCATAATGTCCTCTTCGTTGTCAATCCACCAGCTACACTCAGTATCGTCATCCGCCACTGTGCTTTCAGAGAAACTCCCGCTACTGGAAGACTCTGGGATGCCATCACTGAAATCAGGCCACAAGCTCCACCTTCTCCGATCAGGTCTTTTGACGGAGACTCTGATAAGGCATTTCTTGGCGAGAGACTTCCTTGTGCGAGATCTCCTAGCAAGAGCCCTCTCAGTACCACTCTTTCTCTGGCAGGCAGTGCCTTTCCGTCGGATGAAACTGTCCTTTCGTTTACAAGTCATACTCTTTTAAGCACTTTAAATTTGGAATCCCCTTTTAAGACGAATCCTACAACCACTTTCTAAGCGCCGTGTCCGCCTGAGAGGGTGTCCACAGCTTCTCCAGCCCCCAACGCCCTTTACCTACAGGGATGCCGCAATCTCTCACCAGCACACAGCTCGAAGACCGCACAAAATGACAGTTGCTCCTTAGGACAGTCATTATTCTTGAATGCCCGAAGTCGGATTGGTCAGAACTTAATGTTTACGTTCTCTTCATCCAATCGGGATGTTTGGAATTTGAAGGCGGCAGCGTTGTTTGTACCTGACAATCTGTATCCTTGACTCGCAGACCACATTGTTTTGTGCGGCCGACCCGTGAGTTGCCATGCAAAGGCACACTGCAAACTCGATCGCCTCTAGGCCACAGATTGTTGATGCAGTGATTGTCACGGTTCTCGCATCTTTTAGATTCCCTCATGTTCCCAACCAGATGTGCATGATGACCATCGATGAAAGCATCCCTCACTGGAAGATTTGAACATTACACAAGAGTGACGATATTTGACACTACAATCGAAGCCAACATCTGTTATTGCCCGACAGAGCAAGGGTCTTACACTGCTCACCAGTTGACGTGTATCATTAGTGCATGTTTCTTTCGCCGAAGATGAGCAGTGGCTCATTACTCTGCAAGGAACAGAAGAGTCTCACCCGTTTGGACAGTGTGAGTTTCTCACACTTACTACTAGGACCCTCTTTTCATACTGTTCTTCAGTAGCAGCTTCTCACAGGACATAACAGTACAGCCTCATAGCTGACCAGTAAGCTCACACACTGCCCACCAGCGATAGCTTTTCACAATGGTGATCACATTGCTCAACATTGACTCAGATTCTCACACTGCCAACCAATGTCAATTCCTTCCCATGATGATGAAACCACCTTTATTGTGGATTGAAGATATATTTGAGGTACTTTGCACATTATTTCCAACATTGGAAGTCTCCAAATTAATTTGAGGATATAAGTCTTATGGCAACCCATATCTCCTAGTTCCAGCACATGTGACTCTTCCCATTTCTCACCAGCGCCATCTCTTCTAATTTTAGGGAAAGGCTGCAGAGAGTACCAGCATCAGCAGAGTGTCCAATTACATGGGGACTAGGTTCACTAAATTATTGATGATGCCCAGGCCACATGACCCAATTTAGAATACAAATTGGCAAGAATTGGAGGTAGCAATGGAGTGCAGGGGATTAACCCCCTGTAAAATGTATGCAACTTGATCAATTTTAAGATAGAGCAATGGTGTTAATTTAATTGCCAAATCCCTCCTCCGCCTGCTCTGTACATGCGCTTCCTTATCTGTGCTTCTTACTCCTTCATCCACTAAATGCCCCTTTTCTCCCTGTGCTTCCTGAATACTCACTGCAATCTCTACTCCCTGTCCCATCCGAACACACAGTGCCTTCACTGCACCCGGCCCTCTGCTTACACACCCAGACCTTTTGCTTCCTGCACCCTTTGCTCACACACCAATCCTCTGCTACTTCCTACCTCTGCTCTCTGCCCCTCTACACCACTGCCCTCTCTGCCCTTTCTGCTCACGCACTATAATCTCTGCCTCATCTGAACACTTCATGACTTCTCTACAGCCTGCCCTCTGCTCTCACACACATACATTTTGCTCCCTGCACCCTTTGTAGGGTGAGCCTCTGCTCCCTTCCCCGCTGATTATCTGCTCTTTGCCCCTCTGAACACTCACTGTCCTCTCGGATGAAACAATGGCCTTCTTGCTCACTGCCCCCTTCTGCTTACACACTGCAATCTCTGATTCATGTCTCATCTGAACACACACTGCCTTCTCTGCTCCCTGCCCTCGGCTCACACACATACCTTTTGCTCACTGCACCCTTTGCTCACCTTTACACACTGATCCTCTGCCCCTGTAAACATTCAATATACTCTCGGAACAATAACTGCCCTCTCCCCTCCCTGCTCCTTCTGCTTACACTGCCCACTATGCTTCTAGCCTCCTATGAACACTAAAGCCCTCATTATGGACACGGCGGTGTTAACCGCCGTGTTCATGCCGGCGGTCATTTAACTGACCGCCAGCCCCCCTGGGGCCACACTGGCCGTATAATGTACATTCTGCTGGGCCAGCGGGCAGAAACATTGTTTCTGCCCGGCGGCCCAGAGGAATGCATGGCCAGGACATTGCTGCCGGCTCCACATGGAGCCGCCGTCAATGCCTCTGTGCAGCGGGTGCAGCTGCACTCGTCACGCAGATCACTGCCCGTAATTTGGGCAGTGACCTGCGCGATGGGGCACTGCACAGGGGCCCCTGCACTGCCCATGCCAGGGAAAGGCTGGAGGCAGTAGGGATCATTATCCGAGGGGCAGCAGCGCTGCCCTGTCGGATAATGATTCCCTCCACCATCAGGCTGCCTGTCGGAGTCAGCCTGGTGGTGGAGGAGGGCCGCCTATGGCGGCCCTCCATGTGTTCTTTCTATGTGGTTAAGCCCGCCATGCCGGTGGTGGTCTTTTCACCTGCCGCCGGCATGGTGGGCTGAACCGCCAGGGATTATAATGACCCCCTAAATTCTCACTACTTCCTGCATCTCTGCTTTTACACTGCCTCCTTCTTCCTGTCCCACCTACTCACATACTACCTTTCTACTGCCTGCCTTCTCTGAACTCTCACTGCCCTCTTTGCCCCCTGACCTTCTGCTCTATCACTGCCTTACTGTGATCACTTGTCCTCTGAACACTCACTACCCTCTCTGTCCTATCTGCTGATACACTGCCCTCTCATGCTCCCTGCTAGTTCTGCTCACACACTGACCCTCTACTGCTTGCGTCCTCTGCTCACACACTGATCCTATAAATGCTCTCTCCCCACTCCGACCCCACCCCTCCGAATTCTCACTGCCCTCTCCGCCCCTGCACATTTGCTCTCTCATTGTTCCTTATATGTCCAGAAGACTCCCCTCTCCGCTCCCTACACATCCCAGTCAAACACCGCTCGTTCTGCTTACAAACAACTTTTACTGTTTCCTGCCTCTTTTGCTCCCACATTGTTCCCTCTTCTCCTTGCCCCATCTCTTCACACACTGCATGTTGCTATATGCTCACAGAGCACTCACTTCTGTCTCAGACCCCTGACCCTTCTGCTCACATACTGCCCTTCTGCTACTTGCCCCATCTGAACAACCAGGCCCTCGTTGCGAGTGTCCTCTTAATTCCGAGGGGCCCGTTGCGAGCACGCAGCAGGCCCATCAGAATCATTGTTTTGATTTCAGAAAACGTTATTGAAATTTTATCGACAAAGGAAAGTACAGAATCTCTTTGTCCCCCCTCTTCTGTTCGTTTTCTGCTCCTTTTTCCCTCTATTCTGCTGTTTTTTCTGCTTCTTTCTCCCTCTCTTCCACTCGTTATCATACATCTTTTTTCCTCTCTTCTGCTTGTTTTTCCTCCTTTTTCCCTCTCTTCTGCTAGTTTTTCTGCTCATTTTTCTCTCTCTTCAGCTGATTTTTATGCTCGTATACCCACTGTTTTGCTCCTTTTTCTGCTCTTTTTTCTCTCTATTCTGCTCCTTTTCCCTCACTTCTGCACATTTTTCGGCTCCTTCTCATCTCTTCCCACCATTTCCCTCCTCCCGCATTTTCCGTCTCCCATCCCTGCTTAATGGAGGCTGCAGCATGGGCGTGCCACCGGTACACCAAAGGCAAGCCCATCTGCGTCCATCCAGGCCCGGACTGCACCCAGCACCAGGACCCCTGGGCCTCCTGCCATCTGTCTCTACACCACCAAGGAGCTCTTGGCCCTGGACCCTGGTTACCAGATCAACTGCTGCCACACGTCTTCCCCACAATCACTTGCCGCCACTGCCACTTCTCATGCAATGCTGGTCCGCCAGCTCACACGGGACCCTGCGCCACTTCTCCCCACAAGACCACAAACAACCCATAACCACTCTAATCCATCCTACTCAACGTCCAATCCCTCTGCAAGGACACCATGAAAATCTGGGACACAATCACCAACCTCTCCCCTGACATTGCTTTCATCACCAAAACTTGCCTCAACCTCTCCTCAAATCCTGATATTGCCACTGCAAAGTGCGACGGCTACAAAATGATACACAGAGACCGCCGCAATAAACTTGATGGGGCATCGTCATCATCTTCAAAGAAACCATCAAATGCACCATCGCAGACGATGACCCCACGCTCTCATGGAACACCTTAACTTCCAACTACAGACAGACACCAAAACCATCATGAGAGGCACCCTCAAATACATGCCTACAAAGGTCTACACAATCAAGGACCTTGCTGCATCAACAATCGACTGAACATCTGTCTACGCTCAAGACACCTGCGCTCCTCCTCTCTTGCCCTCGTGCACACCCCCTGCATTCATCATAGCCGCAGCGAGGGCTGCTCCTTTCCCTACATCACCATCAAGACCTGGAACAATTTGCCTCCTCCACCTCTGAATAGCACCCTCCTTGGCAGAAAGAAATCCAAGACCTGGTCGTTCAACAGAGACTTGGCACCTTCAGTGGCCAGATATCTGTAGGGGTGACCATGGTGCGCTTTACTAATACTGATTGATTAAATGATGATTGATTGATTGTTTTAATTGAGACATGATTTCATTCGAGAATAGGGAAAGTATGTTTAAAGTCACATCTGGATTCCTTGCAGGACCAGCAGAGGTTCAAGTCTGAAAGGTTCAGTTTATGTAGCTCATCAGGTGACCAGAAAGTATGGTGTATATCATAAAATTCGGTTTGATAAAGTGTGGGAGCGATCTTATTAAATGGCCCGAGGAGCAAATCTTATTCTACTTTTTTTCTAAAGGGGGACATACCATTTGAATTCAAAGATAATTCTATTATAATTATAGGAAAGAAGGCACTTTGCTGGCTTTATTTTGTAGGAAATTGTAGACTGTGAAGGCCATGTGTACTTTAGCTTGCCAAATTGTTAGCGTAAGAGGGAGAGAAGGTGACTCCAGCCAACCAAATGGTTTTAATTTAAAAAAAATCTTGGAACTCAATATCAGGTAGAACAAAGTTGTGTTGAAGGGTAGAAAAGGGTAGAGGGTCCTGTCCCAGAAAGAGATCACAAACAAAGTCAATACTTTTCTCAGCCCAAGACGAGGCTGTTGAACGAGTGGTCTGTGCTTCTAGTATTTAACAGTGACAAAGTGACTTCAAATTTGATTTGTGAATGTGGAACGCAAGTTTTTTATCAATGGCTCTAAGAGCGAAAATTACAGCAAGCATTATTCGTGAGGATTGCTTAATAGGTAAGCGATCCATTGACAGAAGAGCTTCGATCAAGAAAGGGAAACAAAGGTTCTTTTAAATTCTGAGCCAGCATGGGTAATTGAGTGGTTTAAATTAGAATCATCTAGGCCCCTGGGGCGCAAAAGTCCCCATTTGGTAGTTGTACCAGTGCAGGACATTGCAGCCCCCATTTAACTTGGATAAATGCAATTTCTTGAGGGAGACTCTAGCTCTTTTGTGAGACTGTAGAAATCCAGAGGACATTTTCTCTATGTTAGAGAAGAAATTATGGGAAATTCGAACTGAAATCATGGTGGAGAGGAAATTCACTAGAGGACTCACCATCATTTCGATCGCTTCTAATCTTCCCCACCTTTAGATATTTTGTTCAGGAAGTCATTGTCTTGTGACTCTCCTGATTCAATGAGACTGCTGGACTGGGACAACAGCACCACCGCTTGCTGGTGACCGAGTCTCTCCCACACCAGTTTGGCAACTCTTGTCCCAACCATACCGGCTTGCTAGCAGTACCACATCCAGACACAAGGGTTGAAGGTGATTTGTGACAGTCCAGCGCATGACTCTCTAATGACTTCTCAGGGGAGTCACGGTGGACGAGTTATGCCCTTTTCCCGCATCAGCAATGAGTCTGTGACACACACACAGTAAAGAGGCAAAGAAGGAGATGCAGGATACTTTTCAATAGATTTATTGAAAAGACTGCAATCTACAATAAAATGCATGAGCTACAATAATGAGGATAATGAAACATAATAAAATTAGGATTGTGAAAATCACTGATGCTAATATAAACAATCCCATGATCTTGAAATTAACATAGATAAAAGATTCCTACCTAACATCTATTTTCTAGCCTATACCGAGAGCATGGCAGTGTTAGCCCAATCTGTCCATTCTGAGTCTATGAGAGACACACCCACCATGTTACCTTGGCATAGGGGTCTGCCCTCTGTCTCTTCATCTGGCTGTAGAGACGAGGTTGAGGTTGACTGCAAATTAGCGTACAGCTTTGATGGAAATTCCCAGCAGGAAGGACCCCTCTATCGACTCTTGGCCCACATGGTGTTATATAAGTAAACATGTTTTGTTCTGGGAAGTAGGTATGACGTGAATATGTGCCTAAGTGTTTGATTGTTTACGCAGTCTTGTGGAGGCAATACCAAATATTGGGGGTTATTCCAACTTTGGAGTAGGTGGTAATCTGTCCCAAATGTGACGGATTTACCACCAGCCGTATTACGAGTTCCATAGGATATAATTGAATCGTAATACGGCTGGTGGTATATCCGTCACTTTACCGTCACTTTTGGGACGGATTACCACTTCCTCCAAAGTTGGAATAACCCCCATTATCTTGTGCCATTCTGTTATTGGGGCAAGGAACACAATGAAAAAATGTCATACATAATGATAGTAACACGTTCGCTAAATGACAATTGATTAGGAAAATAAAACACTACGGCTGAAAGCAGGCTATTCTAAAATGAATAAAAATGAATAAAAAATGAATAAATGAAAACAGAGCATTTTATCTAGGTAAAAGGGTACTGGCCGCAGGCCTCAGCTAAGCTAAAATATATGTGCCCAAACAAGACTAAAATGGACCCACGACATTGCTAGTGTTTGTTTTGATATTGCCTGAAGAGTCTTTAATGGAGAAGTTGATAGAGCTATTCTTAAATAGGTGCTAAAGACTTCTCTGTTATGACAAAGTAGTTTTTTTCCCTTTCGTTTCATTGGTTCAAAGATGTGCCCTTTTAATTACAATGGAGTTAAAATCATATTTTAATATTTTGAGGGATTTCAGGACTAGAGGGGCGTTCTTAGAACACCTAAACAGACTTTCTTGGAGTTTGAACTCTTTAGAGAGGGACTCAGTCGCTTGTGAGATCACTTTGTTTTTCCATGACATATGTTTACTAATATCCCCACATACAGTGCATTTCAAGGCGTTCTACAGAGTGACTGGGGAGGAGATCGAACCCACATTCTCATGTAAGAACAGTTTGATTTCATTAGCTAAGTTTTGACGTTTAATTAGGTCTTCGATTATTTCAGTGTTCATTCGCCATGACTTATCTTTGGGGTGACTGTCAGAGAGAGGGTAATGGCAGCATGGTCTTAGGTGCATATCAGTTCAATTGTCATGGAGGAAATGTTCTGTAACAAAGAGGGATCTTACAGTAGGTAATCAATTCTTGAAAGGCCCTGGTGTGGAAGAGAGAAAAAGGTGAAGTCTCTGTCAGAGGGATTGTGATGTCTCTAGACATCTTCTAAGCAGAAGGAAGTACAGAATTTGTGCATGGCTTTATGTGATTTCAGGGGATGGAATTTGAATAACGAATCTCTATCAAGAAATAGGTCCATTTGCAAATTGAAATAACCCCCTCAAATGATGCTCGACAAAGGTGAAAACTGAGGAATATCTCTATTTGAGGCATAGACATTTACCACATAGAAGTCTGATTCAACACAAGTCTGATTAAACACTATGAAGTCTGGTGAATAACCGCCTTCCCTCATTATCCTGTTCAGCCCATATTATGGACAGGCTAGAATGCCTTAAAATAGGTGTTATTACCACATTTTTTTAGAAAGCCTCAGAGTTCACCAAATCATTGCTCCAGCCACCTCTAATCGAGAAAGGTTGTTTGTAACCTATTTTGGTTTCTTGGGCAAAAATGAATATTTACAGTGTTTAAATTGGTGATTAAGGCCCTTAGTGTTTAAAGAGATAACTTTTAAGGAGGCTATTTGTACGTGAGAAGTGAATGAGGTGGGTGGGCTGGTAATATAAAAGCAATGATCATTAGAGAAAGTAGGAGTGTTGAGTTGGAGGTGCTGACAATGTGAAAATTACTATATGGGATTTCCGGTTGGAGAGGCAAAAGTGATCTAGGTACGATGGTCCCAATTCTGTAAAGAGGCCTTGCTAGAGCTGAGTCACACAGCTCTAGTACCTTATTCCTAAGAAGAACATGAAAGAGGACTAGGAAAGAAAAATAGACAAAAAAGCGATAGAATACAAAAAGTTAGATAGTGAGTCTCAAAGTAGCCTAGAGATAAATGCAGAGCCATGTGGAGACACACGCACTGAGGGAGCCCGCATCAAGAAAAGAATAAGTCAGTACAGTAGGAGCCAGGCAACGTGCTGGGTAAAACCATACATAACAGAATGAGAGAATCACTTTACAACCTATAGGTATAAACGTAGAAAGCAAGAACTACTGGAAAGCAGTGGTCAGCAGGCACTCTTGACTGAGTTAGGGAAGGAACAAACAAGTTTCAATGAGGTATTGCATCATACCTTACAAGAGTGGAATCAAATGGGACAACTTGAGGGTATCTGTTAAACCAAATAGGAATAACATTGTGAGAGTAATACCTTGATGGAGGGTCTGGGCAAATACTGACAGAGATCATATTGGGTTAGTGCCACTGTCGGATATTGTTTGTGCCCAGGGTGTATGTTCATGGGGTTAAGTAAGAAAGCCCAGAGGGTAACACTATCCTGTGAATAAAAAGCTAGGTAAGTAGCTCCTGCTTAATGGAGTGATTTTGATGATTTGTAGAAAAGATAATAAGAGTGATAATATTGGTACAACATTAGTATAAATATGTTGTAATATATGTGCTTCAATATAAGTGGCTCAACATATGAGTTAACAGGTAACCTTCAGGAAATAACAAGTAACCTTCATGGAAACATTAAGGAGCAGAGTCTACTGCCAGAAGTGGGAGAGGAATTATATAAGTCAGGGAGGTAATACATCAATCATATCAACATAAGGGTAAGTTCCAGGAAAAATATTGCATAGATTTAAAAGCCAGTAGAATCAGGGCATGGCCTGACTGGGAATGGAATAGGCCACAAGTTTTCCGAGCTCTGGCTTTCCGTAGGCCCTAAAGCTTACTACTGTCCAGATACCAGGGCCTGGTGATGTAGAGACGGATCCAATCCCCTCACCCCAACTGTGACTATCATCATTTTGGAGGATCTGATACCCCTGCAGGAAACAAGAGGGGCATTTTTTACTTTACTTGGCCCACCTCTAGTGCCTCACATTAACTGCTGTCTGCATCACTGGCTGGGAGGGGTGTGCTACTACAAGTAACTGCCTGCCAACTGGGTTCTTCTCATCTTACGCCTGGCCTTGCACAGAAGCCCCCTTATGGAATGGTCCTCTTGTAGCAGGGGTGGCTCATCCATTAGGGCGGAGGAGCATCGCCCCCCCTCGCAGGCAGCTGCAGCAGCAAACCTTTTACCAAAAAACAATAATAAACTATGTATTGTTTTTTGGTAAAAGGGCGGGGCCACGGGAGTGACGAGCAATGAGGGGACTGGCCGTCTTGAGCCAGTCAAACACACATGAGCAGTAGGCTCTCTCCAGCCCAGCAACACAGTTGCCGGGCTGGAGAGAGCCTGCTAAGGCTCCCAGTCTGCCTTGGATTGCCCCACCCCTTCTGCTTGCTGCAAGCCGTGAGCTGCGAGCCACGACTGTCTTGTACCAGACAAGGGGAAAGCACAAGGAGTCCAACTTGTACCGGGAACACTTCACGATTTGAATCCTGGATTGGGGGGCCACCCTCATGCAACTTAGCCCTCGGGCTCAACAGAGCGACCTAGCCAGTGTTCTTTCCGGCTGCAGCTGTCTCTGTGCCTACATTCTCCGGACTGTGGAAGGCACAGGGGAATTGCTCCTCTGTGTTGGCCGTTCATGCTACATCCATCTCTTCCTGGCCTGATTCACCTCCCTCTGTGTGGCAGTGCAGCCCCCAGCATTCAGCCCTCCACATAGGCCCATTGAGGCCAATACTGCATACCATCACACAGTGAGGTGGACCTCATTGGTGCTTCCTTCCTTATTACACCTCCTTATTTGGGCATTGCAGCCTGGCCTTGCTTGGAGCCTCCATCTGCTAGCTCGTCCACTATGCCCAGGGGAAAAGCCACCAAAGACAGTTCTGTACTCTCCCTCTAGTCCAAATCCACAGCAGTTGACATGAGCAGCAGGGCAGAGCCCCCCCCAAGCCCTGCCGACCCTCCTCGCCACACCGATCACACAAGACTATGTGGAGAAATTCTTCAATGAAATTTGTCAGGAGATAAACTCTCTGAAAACGGACTTTAAGAGCTGTTTCCATGACCTTTGCAATGAAGTCACAGCCTTTGTTCAATAGAGTGAAATGCATAATGGACTCCCGCACCGGAGATCAAGAGATGTTGTGGAGGTAAGGCAACACCCTGGAAGAACAGCAAATTGAATTACAGGCAAAGCAGGAGGGCCTCGCGAAAATCAAGGCTGGCGTAAGAATGTACTCATTATAGGAATTCCCAGTGGAGCAGAAGACGAAGACATAATGATGCTCACCAGGGACCTGTTTGGGGCCATCTTTGGAGGCTTAGAAGACCAACCTCTCTCTCTCTACAGGGCACACCGCATTGCAGCCATAACTGGTCGCCTGGATGCCACCCCAGACATACGCATCAAAGTTCACTTCTTCCAGGAAAAAGATGCGATCCTTAAAGCAGCGAAGGGGAAAGCAGACATTGTTTTTTGCAGACACACTATGCAGATCTTCCAAGACCTCTCCTCCCCATTGACGCTAAAGAAAAGGAGTGACTTCAAATCCATTACTGAGAAGCTGCATGATCAAGGAATAAAATACCAATGGACCCATCTCTTCGACCGCTTTTTCAATGGAATGGCAAACAGAGGATGGTATGATTTTTTGCCAAGCCAAACACATGCTTGGACAGCAGGGAGACTCACCCAGCAAAGACCCTTCACCTTCTACACCTGAATGGTCTAGTAACAGGCGTCCTCCTTGGCAGACTGTCCGTAACGGAGCAGCAAAAGCCTCCCTCACTGCCAAATAAGATATTAGTGCACACCTCAAAAACATGAAACAGTAATCTTCACACTCAGCTGCCGGTGACGCCTGATCTACATCAATCCTACATCAATCTTCCCCTGTTGCAGCCACCTGCAGCCGTCAACCACACAGGCCCACTAACTGACTCGATTGCCAGCAGTGCCAATGGACCAGTGCCCATACTACTAAGTGTTAACCACTGCTTGATATATTTGTCTGCCTTTTCTTACAGGTTGCTGTCTTGCTCCACCTTACCTGTCACCGTCCCCCCCATTGGGCTTTCCTCCATTGAGCGCAAGTCCTCAATAGGGTCACGTGGGTCTCTCCACTCGTCCCATAATGGAGTGATTCACCAGGTTGGGCCCAGGTGACCCCTAGTTCCCCGCATTTAAACCCTATCAAAAAGGTCTCCATGCCATCCACATCACCCACTGCGGGGTATAGGGATGACGACCTGGGCCTCCTCCTCTTGTGGCTTTCCCCAGTGTAGAGGGGAGTCCTTACTATAGTATGCTGCATACCTTCTCACTGCCATGGGTTCCGTGCACAACCTTAAGCTCCTATCTATCAACGCCCGAGGGCTCAACTCCCCAAGCAAATGTCAACAGGTCTGGAGCTACCTAATAAAGCAGGACCCTGATGTAATTTTCTTACAAGACACCCACCCGCTCAGGGAGGACTGCTACAATATGGTCCACCCTCAGCACCCTTACCAACATTGGGCGTATACAAACACTAACACTCTGGGTGCTGTCATCCTCTTCAAAAGTGTTTTTTACTCTTAATTAACCAAAATCAATAGAAAATCGTGTGGGTGATTCCTGACACTAACAACTGAGGGGGGTAGGGACACCCTAATATTTTTCAACCTATAAATCCCTAACCAATCACAAGACGTGTCCCTTAGAAAATTACTCAGAGAGCAGCTGGGCCCTGCCAGGGGCAGAGACAGGAAATCCTTGGTTTCTCTGGCTCCCCCTCTCCAGGTTTTGGGGGTTCTTTGAAGTTGGCGACACCCACACAATCTGCAGACTTTGTTATGGAGAGTTTCCTGGAAGCGGAGGGCTCTCAAAATGACGGCCGCTGAGAGTCAAGGTTGCCGCTCTAGTGTTGAGGCTGGAGGAGCTCTTGTGGACAGCTGAGTGATGTGAAGTGCATGCACAACCTCTGAAGTGGCGCACTTCACTGAGGAAATTTTGAGAGACAAAGGCCTTTCTGGAGAAGTCATGCATTTGTTTTCTTGAGTCAATTGCTGCAGTCACGAAAGTATTCTGAGAGAGACAATGAATTCTTAACAGTTCTGGTTTCAAACCATAGAAACCTTTTCTTCCTAGAACATTTGTTTTAGTCATGAGAAAATAGTAACAAGCAGGAAGAACAGTATTTTCAAGAACATTTGTTTTCTGTCATATTAAAAATAGTGAAGAGCAGTTATTCCTAGAGTATTCGTTTAGTCCAGAGAAAACAGTAATGAGCTGGAAGAACAGTTATTTCAAGAACACTTGTTTTGTTTCATATGCAAAAGGTGAAGAGAAGTAATTCCTAGAACGTTCGTTTTAGTCATGAGAAAACTGTTCAGAACAGGAAGAACAGTTATTTCAAGAACCTTTGTTTTAGTCATGAGAAAACTGTGAAGAGTAGGAAGAGCAGTTATTTCAAGAACATTCATTTTCTGTCATATGAAAATTGTGAATAACAGGATTTCTCCTACAATACTAGATTCCAATCAAATCCAGTGTGCTGGAGAAGAGGAAAAGAATATGAAAACAGAAGTTGTATAATCTCATACCAAGAAACTCTACAAGTAAATTTTCATTTCATTGCAATTTTTACCATTGATTGCAAACTTAGAAGAGAAGCTAATGCCTCTCTACACTGGGGTAGGTCACACTAAAACTTACCTTTTATAAAGAAAAGATTAATCCTAGTTAAAAGGAAGAGAGAAGGTAGGACTTAGTGAGAGAGAGTATTAATCTTCTGCTTTATCGTACATCTAGAGTAACATAACCACTGAATCCTCAAAAACAACAGGCGATGTGATAGACGAGCGCAGAGTAGAGGACAAAGCAGTCTCTTCTTTCATCCCCTACCCCTTTGCCGTCTAACAGTTTTTTTAGTCTTCAGATAAGAATATAGTTGGGGACTCAGAACTTTAGAGAGGCATTGAGTTCAAGGAGTCATTCTGCTCCTGTGAAGATTTGCAATAGATACCACTCGTGACAGGATGATTTTAACTTAGTGTGGGACGCTGATCTTGACAAGAATATGCTTCACTTTCAGGGATTAGGAGCCATGTCTGTCCTGCTAAAGAAAGAGCTGGCGTTTGCTGAGCTAGTTGATGCTTGGAGCTATCCCCACCCAGGCACAAGAGACTAGTCCCATGTGCAGCTTTCAAATTCCCACAGCGATTATCTGTTCATAACCCTCCTGCTCCTCAGAGGCTTGATTTATGCTCAGATATCTGACATCTCCATTTCTGATCATTGACACATCGAACTTATGTAGGCACAGCACACAGGTGCGGCATGCGATCTTCCATGCTGGTGCCTATCTCTCTAACTCCCGTGCGACCCGGTACATAAGGCCTCCACTAAAGATGCCATCATTGAATAATTTACGCTTAATTCTCTCCCACACACTCCCCCGCACATACTTTGGGATGACTTTAAAGCAACCATATGAGGTGTGATGTCCTCCATTTCCATAGCCAGAGCTCGGGAAGCACACCTGTTTAAAACTAAACTCACCAAACGGATTTTGCTCCTTGGAATGCATGGACAAGCAGCACTCGACCCTACGCACTAAGCAGCAGCTGGAAATACTGTGGGGCCAACTTTGAGTGCACCAGGTTAACAAAGCAAAGCTGAGTGCTCCCTCCTGGCACTCAAACAGAAGTATCATACAGTGGGAGACAAGGTAGGCACCATCCTAGCACGTAGGTTACACCACCAACACATCAATCCCATAGCTCCAGGATCCTTTCAGAGGGCTACTGCTGGGCAACCAGGAAACCAGATAAACAGGAGATCTTTCGGGCCTACTATCAACATCTCTACACTTGTGGGGGCGGAAATCAAGTCGCTATCAATTCTTATCTTTGAGACTGCCTCTGGCAGCCGCTGGACACCCACTCCACTCATGCATTGGAGGAGCCCTTATAAATGGATGAACTTAGGTACTCCGAAAAGGAAAGTCTCCAGGTCCAGATGGCCTTACACCTGCTTTCTATACAGTCTTCTTTCCCCAACTGCAAGATCACCAACTCGGGCTCTGCAACTCATTCACCCAGACTACCAGCATTATGCCAACAAGGTCCTACACAGAGATCACTCTCATTCCCAAGCCTGGCAAAGATGCAACCCTTTGCTCATCCTATCAACCAATAGCGCTGTTAAATACTGATGCAAACATCTACACTAAAATGATGGCCTATCGCCTAGAAACCCATTCTGCCTGATTCAGAAGACCCTGATCAGGTTGGCTGTGTGAAGCACAGGCAGGGCTCCAACAACATTTGGCGACTTGCCCACCGAATAGAAAAGGTCCACAGGCATGATATCTCCATTCTCCTCATCTCCCTTGATGCTGAGAAGGCCTGTGATAGGGTGAGTTGGGCCTACGTACAAGGCCCTAACATAATCAGGAACATTATGGCCTCGTACATGGCACCCACCACGACCATTCGGGTGAATGGCCAATCGACTTACATTCCACTGTCTAGGGGCACTTGGCAGAGCTGCCCCAATCTATCCTACTATTTGCCATTGCAGTGGAGTCTTTGGCTATTCGCCTCAGGCAATCCCTGGCCATCACAGGCATCCCCTTTAGAGGCCAGGACTACAGGGTCCTATTATATGCTGATGACCTCCTGTTCACCCTGACTGAGCTGGACCTCCCCCCCCCCCCACTCTCCCTCTCAGTGGTTCACGACTTCCTAGCATTTGAGATAGTTTATAGATACCAGATCAACATTGCTAAATCACAGGCGCTCAACCTGACTATCCTACAGCAGCACCTCCAGCATCTACAGACACTTGCCGCATGCCCCTGGCCACCCCATTCCATGCAATATCTTGATATTACCATCACCAACTCCCTCACTACATGAACTTGAGACCCCACTAACTCAAAGCAATCCTGGAGGAGCCCCTGTGGTAGAAGCCGCTCCATATCTCCTGGCTCTGTCGCATCAACATGAACATTCTTCCCCAGCATCTCTGCCTCTTTCAGTCACTGCCTACGCCCATACCCACAGAGGACATTCAAAGACTGGAAGGAGATCTCATTCCTTTATTAGGGATGGAAAGCAGCCCTGCATATCTAATGCCCAGCTCATGCTCCGTAGGAGGCGGGGTGGCCTTGCCTGTCCTAACCTACAAAACTACTATTGGGCTGCCCATCTCTGCTTCAGTGAGTAATACATGAACGCGAAAAGCACTGGGTGCACAATTATCGGACGGTGGCCCATAGGCCACTGTGGGACTTGGTGTGGCTTGGTGTGGCTGCCAAACAACTTCACCACAAAGCTCCTGCATAGCTACCCCAACTCAGACAGTCCTAGAGATATGGAACAAACTAGCCACTGGGAGGGGACTAACTACAGTCCAATCTGTGAATACCCCAATAGCAAGCAACCCTGACTTCTCACCTGCACTGCCCTTATGTTCCTTTCCAGACTTGATTAGGTGTGAATGCAGAACTCTGCAGGACTTCATCCAGGGACTGACTATCAAATCTTTTGACCAGTGCAAAACTGAGTTCTGGCTCCCTGACACATCAAGACATCAATATTTTCAATTGCGTCATTAGGCACTGTGTTTCTTCTAACACTAAAGTGGACACTCACTACCACACACCTTCTGAAATGCTGGTCCATACCTTTGAGGGAGCAAAAGGCCTTGTCTCTAAAACATACGACGTGCTGCAACAATTGCGCCTCCCACCCAGCCACCGGTACCAGCTCAATGGCACCCAGGACATTTTGAGGAAATAGTGGGAAATACTGTGGTGTGAAATCCTCAACATTTACAGAACAATCCCCCAACACGAAATGGCCTATGAGATCATGAAACACTGGTACTATACCCGTGCCCATTTGCAGTGTATCTACCCTGATATGTGAGCCTCGTGCTGGAGGTGCAGGGGCAAGTGGGAAACTTTCACCACATATGGTGGGGATGCCCGCCTATCGCCATATTTTGGAAGGAGATTCTAAACCACATAAAAGGAAGGCTGGGCTACCCAGTCCTGGCAGACTACCACATAGTTATTCTCTGTATTCACCCCAGAAACCTGGAATCAATTACTACAAGTGAAGTTAGACTTTTGGTCTAAGTTAACACTTTTAGGCCCTCATTATGACATTGGCAGTAAATCCTGCTTACCGCTGGGGTGAGGGCTGCCAGCATACCACAGCAGTGGCGAATATCCGTTCTCCACATTATCGCACACACACACACACACACACACACACACACACCAATTCGACAGAATACTACCACATACACAAATCCACCAGCCAAAAGGTAAGTGTTAAACTGTTGGTACCAACATCCATACTGTTAAGCAAACAAAACAACGCCCACCACATCATGACCCACAAATCACCACGGCGGACATTTAACGGTGATAAACCATTGACGGTACTTACTGCTGCGCTCAGAATAGACACCCAAATACAAAACAGCACTACATTGGCCAATACCCAAAACACACACACCTACATCACCATACACAAACAAAGGTGGCAGGGCAACAGCAACGATAGTGGGGACACCAGGGATGTACAATATGTCACAGACATGAAGCATAATACATTACTTACATCCCCACAGGTGCCCCAGCCATTGTCAGTGGAGAGAAGGTACCAAGACTATCCAGACCCCCAACAGAAGATGCCCCCAGTGATGACAGTAACTCTGGACTTCAGGATCTAGATCAACTACCTGGCCCATCAGGGACCACTAGACAGCTGGTCACCCCACCAAATCACAGTCCACCACAGAGCCTCCCCCATCAGAATCCAACACCACAGCACCCACCCAGCATACCCACACCTCTGTCCCCAGGACACGTCGATCAGCAGTGTGCCCACCTGAACAGGGACCCCAGTCCACTCCTTGCCCCCAAGACAATTGTAGGAGGCTGGCCTGGCTTGTAGTGGGTACCAACGGTACTTACACCTTGTGCCAGGTCCAGTTATCCCTTATTAGTAAAGAAGAGGTGTTTCTAGCAGCTTAGACTGATAGAAGGTAGCTATGGCAAAGCAGCTTAGGCTGAACTAGGAGACATGCAAAGCTCCTACTATACCACTTATGTCATATGCACAATATCATAAGAAAACACAATACACAGAGTTACTATATGCCAAAAGTATCTCAGTGAGTACCATCAGTAAGAAGGTAAGTAATATACACAAGCTATATGTACAGAAACCAAAATTAGGTAAGTAAGAGCAAGACAAGTAATGCAAATAGTATAGAATTACAATAGGTTGCAATAGGCAAGCATAGGTATAGGGGCAACACAAGCCATATACTCCAAAAGTGGAATGCGAATCACAATTGGACCCCAGACCTATGGGAGCTTGTAGAGGGTCGCTGGGACTGTAAGAAAACAGTCAGGGTGTCCAAAATACCCCACCCCAAGAACCTGAAAAGTAGGATTAAAGTGCACCTACTACCCCAAAAGAGCACAATAGTCGTGATAGGGGGATTCTGCAGGAAGAGCGAACACCAGCAGTGCACTGACAATGGATTTCCGGACCTGAGGACCTGCAAGGCAAGGGGACCAAGTCTAATTGTTGCGACAGTGTCCGGGGGGGCAGGAACCCAGGAAACCCCAGATGAAGGTGCAAGGAAGCTGCCTCTGGATGGAAGAAGCTTGGAGTTTTGCAACAAAGAAGAGTACTAGGAACTTCTCCTTTGGAAGACAGATGTCCCACATTGCGATGAAGCTTGCAGATGTATTCCCATGCAGAAATACTGCAAACAAGCCTTGCTAGCTGCAAGGGTTGCGGAAGAGGTTTTTGGCTGCTACTGAGGACCAGGAAGGACCAGGATGTCGCCTTTTGGAGGAGGAGACAGAGGGAGTGCTCAGCAACTCACAGAGCCCTCATAGAAGCAGGCAGCACCCAGAGAAGTACCCCAACAGGCACTTAGAATAAGAGTGAACCAGAGTCCACGTGAAGTTACAAAAGGGAGTCCCACGATGTCGGAGGACAACTCAGAGGGTTGTGCACTGCAGGATGGAGTGTTGGGGACCCAGGCTAGGATGTACATGAAGAAAATCCTGGAAGAGTGCACAGGAGCCGGAGCAGCTGCAAATCACGTGGTACACAGCTTTGCAGTCTAGCGTGGGGAGGCAAGGACTTGCCTCCACCAAACTTGGACTGAAGAGTCACTGGACTGTGGGAGTCACTTGGACAGGGTTGCTGTGTTCCAGGGACCACGCTCGTCAGGATGAGAGGGGAACCAGAGGACCAGTGATGCAGTCTTTTGGTGCCTGCGTTAGCAGGGGGAAGATTCCGTCCACCCATGGGAGATTTCTTCAGAGCTTCTGGTGCAGGGTGAAGGCAGGCTACCCCAGAGCATGCACCACCTGGAAACAGTCGAGAAAGCCAGCAGGATTAGGTGCTACAATGTTGCTGGTAGTCATCTAGCTACTTTGTTTACGGTTTTGCAGGTGTCCTGGAGAAGTCAGCTGTTGATTCTTGGTAGATGGTGAAGAGGGAGATGCAAAGGAACTCTGGTGAGCTCTTGCATTCGTTATCTGAAGAATTCCCCAAATCAGAGACCCTAAATAGCCAGAAAAGGAGGTTTGGCTACCAAGATAGGAGGATTGGCTACCAAGAGAGGAAAGAGCCTATCAGAAGGAGCCTCTGACGTCACCTACTGGCACTGGCCACTCAGAGTAGTCCAGTGTGCCCCCAACACCTCTGTTTCCATGATGGCAGAGGTCTGGGACACACTGGAGGAGCTCTGGGCACCTCCCCTGGGAGGTACTGGTCAGGGGAGTGGTCACTCCCCTTTCCTCTGTCCAGTTTCGCGCCAGAGCAGGGCTGGGGGATCCCTGAACCGGTGTAGACTGGCTTATGCAGAGATGGGCACCATCTGTGCCCATCAAAGCATTTCCAGAGGCTGGGGGAGGCTACTCCTCCTCAGCCCTTCACACGTATTTCCAAAGGGAGAGGGTGTAACACCCTCTCTCAGAGGAAATCCTTTGTTCTGCCTTCCTTGGCCAGGGCTGCATGGACCCCAGGAGGGCAGAAACCTGTCTGAGGGGTTGGCAGCAGCTGCAGTGGAGACCCCGGAAAAAGGCAGTTTGGCAATACCCGGGTTCTGTGCTAGAGACCCGGGGGATCATGGAATTGTCCCCCCAATACCAGAATGGTATTGGGGGGACAGTTCCATGATCTTAGACATGTTACATGGCCATGTTCGGAGTTACAATTGTGACGCTATACATAGGTAGTGACCAATGTATAGTGCACGCGTGAAATGGTGTCCCAGCACTCACAAAGTCCGGGGAATTTGCCCTGAACGATGTGGGGGCACCTTGGCTAGTTCCAGGGTGCCCACACACTAGGTAACTTTGCACCCAACCTTCACCAGGTGAAGGTTAGACATATAGGTGACTTATAAGTTACTTGTGTGCAGTGGTAAATGGCTGTGAAATAATGTGGACGTTATTTCACGCAGGCTGCAGTGGCAGGCCTGTGTAAGAATTGTCAGAGCTCACTATGGGTGGCAAAAGAAATGCTGCAGCCCATAGGGATCTCCTGGAACCCAATACCCTGGGTACCTCAGTACCATTTACAGGGGAATAATATGGGTGTACCAGTATGCCAATGTGAATTGGTAAATTTAGTCACTAGCCTGCAGTGACAAATTTGGAAAGCAGAGAGAGCATAAACACTGAGGTTCTGGTTAGAAGAGTTAGTGATACAGTTAGGCACCACACAGGGAACACATACAGGCCACAAACTTATGAGGACTGGGGTCCTGGCTAGCAGGATCCCAGTGACACATAACAAACACACTGACAACATAGGGTTTTCACTATGAGCACTGGGCCCTGGCTAGCAGGATCCCAGTGAGACAGTGAAAACACCCTGACATATACTCACAAACAGGCCAAAAGTGTGGGTAACAAGGCTAGAAAGAGGCTACCTTCCTACAACAATCAGGGACCTGGGGTCAGTGGCAGTGGGCACACCGTTCAGGGGACAGAAGCACAAGGTAACAGGGACACTGGGAGGACCGCTGTGCACCAGGGGGAAGACAGGCCCAGGGATCCGACTCTCCAGGAGGCGCTCACTGAGATCCTGGGAGCCTACCAACATTCCCAGGACACGATGGGCCAGATCCTTGACAACGTGCAGGAGAACAGGCGGCTGCAGGAGGAACAGTATCAGGGGATCAGGGAGGACTGCACACCATCAACACCACCTTGATCTCCATAGCAGGGGTGCTAGCAGACATGTCCAACATCATGAGGGAAGTAGCAGTACAGCAGCGGGCCCCTACCACTAGCCAGTCCAATGACCAGCCCTCCACTTCCGCTGCAGCTAGTGGGCAGGAGGCCCGCAGCAGGACTCACAGGCCACCAGCACCCCTCCCCCTGCAGAAGGTGAACCACCCCGCAAACATTCCCTGTGACCCAGACAGAAGCCATAGACACTTGCCAAGACCACCACCAGGAAATGAGACTCTCCTGATTGTCCCCCTGGTGTCCCACCCTGTCACCTTGTCCACTTTGAACTGCCTTTGCTCCCCTTCCAATGGCCCATTGAACACTGGACCTGTGCTACAAACAGACTGGAACAATACACTGGACTTACCTCTACCATCACACAATTTCATTGCACTTTTCCCTCAATTTCATAGCACCACAATAAACACCCTTGAACACAACTTGACTACTAGTATTTTATGTGCATTTATGGAAACAGTCACATCTAGTGCAAATGATCTGAACACTGTGAGAGCATACAAATAATGACCTGTAGCTGTCTGTAGTCAACACAACAGGAAACTGTTGTCATATCACCAATATCTGGGAAATGACAAGCCATAGATGACAATAGTTGAGATGCAATGGAAGTTAATGTCATCATACTGCAGCCACACAGAAAACATCAATAGTCAGAGGAATGGTCAGTTGCACTGTCTCACCTGTGTGCCATTGGAAGCATTGACGTATAACTGATGTTCTGTTGTCCTTATCCTCATCCTCTGCTTCCTCATCCTCACTGTCCTCAGGGTCCACTGCTGTCACAATGGCATCTCAAGTCTCCTACTCCTGCAGAAAAGGTACATGCCATCTGAGTGCCAGGTTATGCAACATGCAGCATGCCACTACTATCTGGCAGACTTTCCTGGGTGAGTAGCACCTGTCAGATGGAGGCACCTGAACCTGGTCTTCAGGAGCCCAAAGGTCCACTTGATGATCCTTCTGGTTCGCCCATTCACCTCAATATAACATTCCTCAGCCCCTGTCATGGCATTCCTCACAGGGGTCAGCAGCCACGATAGGTTTGGGTAACCAGAGACACCTGCAAGTATTGAGGGACAACATTTAGCCTCACACAGTGCTATGCGGATGACACCTGAAGGCATACACTAACATACAGTGGGTGGGGACCCTGGCTCACCCATTAGGCACACCCTGTGCCTCTGTAGTTGGGTCATCACATTTGGGATGCTGCTATTCCTCAGGACAAAGGCGTCATGCACCGACCCAGGATACTTGGCAGTGACATGGGAGATGTACTGGTCCGGCCAGGCACACCATTTGCACATTCAGTAAATGGAAACTCTTATGATTCCTGAACACCTATTCATTCTGGCAGGGGGGACAAACGCTATATGTGTCCCATCAATCGCCCCAACAATATTGGGGATATGTTCCTTTGCATAGAATCCGGCCTTCACAGTGGCCAAATCTTCCACCTGTGGGAAAGCTATGTAGCTGCACATGTGTTTCTCCTGGGCAGGCAAAACTCTTGCCAGCACAATTGAAAACATTGGGTGTGACGTTCCTGCTGCCAAGCCCACTGTCACTTGGAAAGAACCAGTTGCCAGGAAATGGAGCAGTGATAGCACTTGCACAAGGGGGGGGGGGTCACAGTTGGATGACAGATAGCTGAAATCAGGTCAGGCTCCAATTGGGCACACAGCTCTGTGATTGTGGCCCTGTCTAGTCTATAGGTGAGCATAATGTGCCTGTCCTCCAGTGTAACCAAGTCCCCAAGGGGTCTGTACACGGGGGGTTGTCTCCTCCTCGTATTCATGCGCAGAGGTAGGTATCTAAGGGACACAAGAGTGAGTAGGCTGTCACAACTTAAACAATGAGACCGCCACCTCAGTGTACATAGTGCATTTATGTGTTGGGACAGTGGGAATGGCAAAGTATGTGCAATTCTAGGCAGTGACGCAGTTAAGGTTGATATGATTGTTGTCCACCGCCATGAAATGGCGACCGTCTGTCCTGTATGTAGGGACAGGTGGAAGTGAGGTAACTCTGCAGACGCTGGGCGTCATGGCGGAATGCGGTCTTGCACCGCTGTGCATTCCTCATTGGATAATATGGGGCTCTATGGAGTACAGTGGCCAATGGAGATCTGCGCCGGCAGAGACGGTGTACACTGCCACGGACGTGACTGCCATTTTCCATCAGATTCCTCACTTGTTTCCTGACTTTCAACAGGAGAACACCTACACTGCGTGTGCTTCTGTGACCTGTGTCTAGAACCTACCATGGCCCATGTGACCGGGGAAAGGGCCCCTGCCTTCACTGTGGAGGAGTTGGAGCGATTGGAGGATGGGGTCCTACCCCAGTACGAACTGCTGTATGGGCCTACAGACCAACAGGTGAGTACACCTTCGGCATGATGCATGTGGGAAGGATACATGGAGATGTGTGTGCAAGCATCGTGTCATCGAGGGGATGTCTTTTGGTGGTGTACATGGTGTGCGCCGGGAGACGTGTATGCCAATGGTGATGGAAACAGGATTGGTGGGCCATATGTGTGACAGGATGGATTGTGTACGTAATGGTGTCCTCCTGTCTGTATTACCTCTGCAGGTCAGCGACCATCAATAGAAGGGATTATGGCGTGCCATTGCCAAGGACGTGCGGACCCTGAGGGTCTATGGCAGGCAGAGCACCCACTGTCGGAAATGGTGGGAGGACCTGAGATGCTGGGCACAGAAAACTGCAGAGGCTCAGCTGAGGATGGCCTTCTGATGAGAAAGGGGTGCCCATCGGAACTTGACACCCTGATGGCACCCATACTGGTGGTGGCCTACCCAGAGCTGGATGGACACTTGAGGGCATCACAGCAGCCACAAAGGGGGTGAGTTGAGTGGGCGTTACAACTATAATTGGTAGGTGGCATGGGACCTGGGTGGTGGTTGTGAGTTAGTGGGTGCCCCTTAATGCCAGGTCAGAGATTGCAGAGTGATCCAGCTCAAGGGAAATGGGTGTATGGCAAATGCAGGTAACCTAGCTTGTTAGCATTCCATGTCAGTCAGGGCTTTGTGGGACCCAGGTGGGGTGCAGTTGGCGGTGTTTATCTTGCCGTGGCATCTGGCCAAATCAATGGCAGTGCAATGCATAGTGTTCAATTCTGGTCCCTGTGCGTGAAGGTGCTGTGTATGCCAACTGTGGTGCTAGTGCAGTAATTGACCCAGTGTTTCCTTTCTCTCTCTCCCTCCTTTTTTTCTTCTGTCATCCTGTCCATCTGGCAGAGGAGCAGGGGCACCGGCGACAGAGGGAGCTGCATCCCACAGGACCCAGGAGGCAGAGTCCACCGACGCCGAGGGAACCAGTTGGACGGAGGGGGAGGGGAGCACCACGTCGGAGACAGGAGGTGACAACACTGACTCAGATACCTCATCCAATGGAAGCTCCCTGGTGGTGGTGGACACCTCTGTGACCACCCCAGCTGCAGATATAGGCGCCACCCCTGTACTAGCACAGCCCTCCCAGTAGCCCCTCAGCAAGTTGCCCGTGCCCGCTCAGCCAGGAGGGTGGGCATCTCCTTCGCCACAGGCACCTCAGGCCCTGCCCCAGTGAGCCCTGCTGCCCTGAGTGAGGAGGCTATTGACCTCCTGAGATCCATCTCTGTAGGGCAGTCAACCATTGTGAATGCCATCCAGGGGCTGGCATCCCAGATGCAGCAATGCAATGCATTCCTGGAGGGCATCCACGGTGGATTGGAGGCCCAACAGAGATTATTTCAGGTTCTGGCCTCCTCTATGATGGCAGTCATTGTCCCTGTTCCTACCGTCCCCCCTCCAACTACCACTTCCCAGTCCCAGTCTCCTCAACCCCAACCCATCCCATGCACACAAACAGACGAGCATGCACACAAGACAACACACATGAGTGGCACAGTCAAACACAGGCACCACACTTTATTCAACAAGCACTCACGCAAACACCAGACAGTTGCAGACACAACCACATCCACTGCCTCCACTGTCTCCCCCTCCTCCTCCACCTCCCTCACAGTCACATTCACACTCACGCCTGCATGCACTGCATCAACAGAACCCACCAGCATCACCACACCGAGCAGCACACACACCTCACTAGCAGACACCTCCACTACATCCATCCACGTGTCCCCTGTGTCCTCTCCCACCCTGTCTACCTCCCCTCCTAAAGGACACAAACACAAGCACTCAGACACCCAACAGCCATCCACCTCACATCAGCACACTGCCCATGCACTTGCCCCCAAATCCAGCAGACAGACACCTCCAACAACCACTATCTCAACATCCACTCCCATCCCTCCTCCAACATCCCGCCCCATGTCCCTAAGAAGCTTTTCCTTGCCAAACTTGACCTCTTCCCTCCCCCCTCCATCCTGCCCGTAAGAGCAGGGTCCCAACGACCCATCCCAGCAGCTCAGCCAAACAGTCCACGTGTACAGTGAAGGCACCTCCTAGTCATGGAGGCAAGACAGTGAAGGCTCCAACTCCACCAGCCAGGAAGGTTAAGAATCCCACACCTCCTGCCATTAAGGGGAAGAGGCCCTCAACTCCTGCCATGAAGGGGAAGGAGCCTGCACCTCCTCCATGAAGGGGAAGAAGCTCTCAACTCCTGCCAGGAAGGGTAAGGAACCCGCACCTCCTGCTACAAAGGGGAAGAAGCCCTCAACCCCAGCCAGGAAGGTTAAGGATCCCACATCTCCTGCCATGAAGAGGAAGAAGCCCTTGAAGCCAGTGCAGCCCACTCCTCCTGCAGAGGCTGCCCAGGAGGCACCTTCACCTGCTGAGACAGTGCAGCCCTCACCACCAGCAGAGGGTATGCAGGCCACCCTCTAGGGACAGCTGTACAAGGGGCCCCCTCCAGAAGCAGTGGGCAAGTTCCCCACCTGAGAGACTGTGACCTTGCACTCCACAGCAGAGAGAAATGGGCATGGAGCCCCCTCCAGAACCAGTGGGCATGTTCCCATATTCGGCTGAGGTACGCCCCATCCCCCTGAGGTGCCTGCCCTCTTGCAAACTGATGCCCCTGCAGAGTTCTATCCGGATGATGTCAGGAGTTGAGTTGGGCCTTGGACTGTGCCCTGTGGCCAAGTGGGCCCTTAGTACTTTGGACCGGGCATTGGCCCTTTGTGTACATTTGTACATAACTGTTTTTCAAACAATTGGTTCATTTGGTGGCTGTTTCCCTTTCAATACATTCTCATTACTGCCTTCTTGTTGTCCTTACATTATTATGATGTGTGTTGTGTGCCATTGTTTTTCATCTGCAGCTGGTTGTGCGTATGGTGTGTTGGTGTCTGGTGGGTGTTGTGCATGTGTGTGCCACTCTCCTTTTCTTCCCTCCCTCCCTTGTGTGCCAGGCGGCTGTACTCACCGTCATCGTCTTCGTCGGCATTGGTGTTCCAGGTGGAGCATGGCGTAGATGAGCATGGGGAAGACTTGCAGTTTTGGTTCCATGGCAGCTTTGTCCTTCTCTGTGTCTCCGATGGTGAGTCTTTGGTCTTCTGTGTTCTGTTTCCGCCAGGGTTTTGATGACGTTGGTACCACCCCGAAAATCATGGCGGCTTCCTGTGTCATGATATGGTGGGCTGTATTTTGTCTTCCGCCTGGCTGTAGGTGGCTACTGCCGTGGTCAGTGGTGTTAACGTCCTGGCAGTTGGTGTGGTACATTGGCTGTCTATAGGAGTTCTCACCGCCATGGTCATAATTTGGTGGTAATTACCGCCAGCCTGTTGGCGGTATTACCAGCACTTTAACAGTCACAGCCAATGTCATAATGAGGGCCTTGGTCTAAACTTAGACCAAAACTGTAAACTTAGACCTGAAGTCTAACTTTACCATTAGTAAAGTTAGACTTCAGGTCTAAACTTACACTTTTGGTTTAAGTTTACCTTTGAGAATCCTGTCCCTAGACTATTTCCTCTGACCCTCTCCTGTTTATGCCCTAGACAGCACTGCCATTTTGGCATAGCACTTGGAGACTTTTTTGTCATGTTTGGTTATTTTCCTTCACCCTTTCTTTTCATGGTTCTCTGTTGTGTTGTTGACCTTTTAGTTCTTGCACTGAGACATGGCAGTGAGGGGTCTCCCAGGCCTTTTCTTGGGATCCCTCACTCATAAGCCAGACATAGAGTAGACCGCATGGGCCTCCAACCCTTACGTTCTTGGTGGGAGCGTTGTTGAGTATCTTCCTACTCATCATCCTGGCACACATCATGTCACACAAGGTCACGCTTTGATATTGCCAATGCTCACCTGCCCCCCTCGAATGGTCAATAGACCCTCCTGCCATGATTCTGCTATGTTACTGTCTGTATTACTAGTTACAAATTCACTTCTGACTCAACCTTTGATTCTTTCATTAGTGTGCTGTGTTGTTGTAATTCCTTGAAAACTCAATAAAGCTTATTTTGAGCAACAAAAAAAACAGTAGAATCAACAGCAAGTGTATTTGTAACGCAACTAAAAACATAAGTAGCTTCGTGGGTTCCTAAGGAATGTGGTGAAGTACACCTGTTGAAAAAAAAATAACATGAATAGCATTTAACAAGGAATGTGACAGGTTGAAGGATATAAACTCATGTGTTCTCTCTTTTCCAGTGAATGAATGAATTAACGAATACTTTATTGTGAGATTAAGTAGAATAATTGCACTTTTCCAGCCAATAAAATAATAATATAGCTTTTCACAGCACAGAGCCCTAAGTCAAATGTTCACTGTTTCTTATCAAAAGTACTTCTCAAAAAACAAAACAGTTCACCATAAACACCCTTTTGACAGATCATTCATGTCCTGGTGAATAGATCCTGTATGGGAGGTGGAATAACTGCTAGGTCTTCTGTGAAAATTAGTAATTGCTAAAACCTATGCAAAGAGCAGCGTAATGTGCTAAAACAGTTTTATAGATAATTTGTATAGATTATTCATTGTTAAAGCCTGTGCAAAAAATAGAATAAGGTGCTAAATCTTTTGCATGAGTTAATCATTGTTAAAACTCAAGACACGCAGAGTTAAGAAAAATCAGCCTTGTAGAAAACTCAGTTTCATAATCTCTGCTAACCCCTCAGTTCCACCATGTTCTACTGCTTATTTATTTATTTTTGTGTTGTAATTTTTTAATATTTTGAGAACGTCAGTATGAATACGTTGTGGTACACCGATAATAAACAAAAGATAAACACTGACAAACAAAGGATAACAGATCGCAAGTCCCATCTGTTGGTGTCCATAACCGACAAGGAAAGACATTTCTACTCAAAATACGTCTTATTCATGATAATCCTGATAACCACAATGCACTCTTCTTCTTCTTTGTGTTTATCCACACAATAATAAAATAGAGAAAAAGAAGAGATACAAGGAGAGAAAAGATAAAAAGAATGGGAGATGGCAAGGATGGCAATGTTGAGCTCTACCATCCGAACAGGGTAATAAGTGGAGGAGGGGAAAAGAGACAAAGAGTGAGCATAGGCTTTGGACCGGCATGCCCCTTAAGAAAATATCTATCGCCGTTTTGGATCCCGGTCGAGTATAAGTCCATGGTGTATAGTCAGTGAGAAGCAATCTGTAAGCCTCTAGACAAAGGCTCTACGTGTGTTTTGCTAGTGCTCTCTGCCACCTGGCAGAGCCAGTCATGTAGGCTATGTACAGGGGTGGGGGGAGCAGTGTCCTAACACTTGGGTGTCCCCTAATAGAGGGGGCCTACAAAAGTCTGCGTAGAGAGAGATAAATGGAGTTTCCCCAACCGATACAGAAGTGGTTGGAAGAAAAAAAAACAAGAAGAGAAGGGACAGGTGAAAAGGAATAGAGGGGGTGATGGTGGGGAGATCAGGAGGAGGAAGGGGGGCTAAAGGTGGAGAGTAAGAATGGGTAGAAAGAAAGAGAGAGATGGATAGGGGGGAGAAGTGAGGGAAGGGGAATTAGACAATCTCCAGGAAAAGGGGGAAGGGGAGAGAAAGAGAGAAGGGGAAAGAAGGGAAAAGGAGTGGGAAAGGGAGAGGGGACACACAGGAGGGGGGAAAAGAAAAAGAAAGAGAGAGAGAGGGATACCGGGATGAGAAAGAAAAAGGGAGAGGGGCTGGAGGGGGAGGTGGGGATGGGAGGCGTAAGTTGTTAGCTGAAGAACGGCAATGACTAAGACATGGCCGGAACATCTGACAGGAAGGGGGCCCATACCTGAGTAAATATGGCTGCCTGATCTTGAAGATTATAGATGATTCTTTTGTGCCGAGCTACATTCGTCATCGCCACTATCCATTCCTCAGGCGTGGGCGGGGTAACAGATCTCCAACACCGCAAGATACACACTTTCGCTGTTGCCAGAGCTGTGTGTAATAGTCTTTTTTGCGGTTGTGTTAGGACCGAAAGGGTAGCCGTGTCATGTAACATAATAAGGGAGGGAGGGGGGATGGTAGGGACATTGAATCCGACAGAGTGTCCTCCACGGCCTTCCACTGAGGGCAGACTGACGAACAACCACTGAGTACATGGATCAGATCGCAGTGTGCTTCTGGACAGCGCCAGCACGTCGCATGCAGAAGAAGGCCAGCTCTGTGCAATTTCGCCGGGGTCCAGTACCAGGTATGAAGCGTTTTGAAAAGGCAGAATTTTAGACGTGCTTCACACGTGCCTCTATCCAGCGCATCCACCATGTCTGCCTAGTCCTCCACGTCAAAGACTTGGTGGAGGCGAGCTTGCCACTGTAAACGCAAGTTATCGGGTACTGGGTGCGAGTGAAGATGACATGTAATGAATCCATACAGGCCAGCCATAACCCCCTTGCGTTTCCCCCATGTCTTCATATATGCTACGATGGGTGAGGGCTGTAGAACTCGTTGAATAACGTCCGTGTGTCGGCGCATGCAGTGTTGGAGCTGGAGGTATCTCCACTCCTGTTTGGGGTGGAGGTGGAATTCCTCTTGTAGCTTGGCAAAGGGTTTGAGCCTATCTCCTTCCAACACCTGGCCGAGACGGTCTATCCCAGCATCTCTCCATTCAGACCAGTTAAGGAGCTTTACGCCTATGCGCAAACTATCATTGTGCCATAAGGGGGCCTGGGCGTGGTAGGAATGGGTGAACCCCTAAGAGACGGTGAGCTCTTTGCCACGACACACGCATCGCCTTCAGTATCAGGTTCGAATCATAAGGGGGTATAGGGGTAATTCGATAGAACCCATCGAGGCCTCCAGCATGGGTGAGGATCTCTATCTCTACTGGGACCCATAGCGGTGGTTCCGTGGTACCGGGCAGGGTGGCTACTAATGGGAACAGGTGGAGCGCTAGGGCATAATGCTCCACAGATGGGAGCCCCATTCCACCATGAGATCTGCGTGCTATGAGTTTGGTTGGCGCCAGCCAAGGGTGCATAGTCCCCCACACAAAGGACCTGATTGCAGCATCGATCGAATGCAGTGTGAGGAGAGGGATCTGAAGGGGTAGGAGTCCTAGGATATAGGTGAACCGTGACTATTCGCACTGCCTGTAACCTGCCCCACATGGAAAAGCCTAGCTGGGACCATTTATGGAAGTCCAGTCGCATACGTGTTAAAAGGGGATCTAAATTGTCTGCCGCCATTCGCCATTTCTGGGAGGGGGATACCTGACACCAGTGGAGAGGCGCGGATGGCAGCTGCCAGCGGCTCTAGCGCCGGAAGGAACAGAAGGGGGATAGAGGGCATCCCTGTCGGGTTCCTCTGCGAATGAAGAAGGGATCCGAGAGTAAAACCCCACAATTAACCCGCGCCGTAGGGTGTTCATACACCAAGCGGATTTTGGATATAAACTGGTCACCCAGTCCGAATTTCTTCAGCGTCGCAAATAAGTATGGCCTTTCAATGCAATTGAACACCTTTTCCGCGTCTAGGGACAGTGCCAGCGCAGCCTCCGGTAGGTCCTGAACCTTCCAGAGGGTATGGCATAGGGAACGGAGATGGTTATGCGAGCTTCGACCCGGCACAAACTCTACCTGTGTCTGATGTATGGGAGATGGTATAACCTTACGCAATCGGTTTGCCAGGATACTGGCCTGAATCTTGATATCTCCATTCAAGAGCGAAATGGGTCGGTAGCTACTACAAAGCAAGGAATCTTGACCGGGGTTTGGTATAACGGCAATGATAGCGGTGTTGGAAATCGCCCCTAGGGAGTTAGTCTGACACGCCTCAGTGAGCGCTTCGTGCAGGACATCGAGTGTGTCCTCTCCTGCCCATTTATAAAATTCCGCCACAAATCCATATTCTCCGGGTGACTTATGGTAGGTTGTCTACTGCTTGCTGAAGCTCCTGACGGGTGATATCCCCCTCCAATAAGCCACTGCCCTCATCAGAGTGAGGGGAGGGTAAGGTTGTTAAGAAAAGTCGCCACCTGTGCAGGAGAGGACTGCGATTCTGGTGTGTAGAGGTGACGTAAAAGGTCGCAAATTCCTCTACTATCTGCTGTGGGTGCTTGAGGATCTCCCCTGTACTTTCCTTAATGACCGGTGTAATTAGTGTTGCCTCCCACTGGCGGACTTGAGCTGCCAGCAGGTGCCCGGCCTTCTCCCCTTGTTCGTAATGTCTCCCACGCAGGCGTTGCAGCGCGTATTCGGCCTGAGAGGTGAAGAGCTCATTCAGAACCATACGGGCTCTCTCCAGCTGTTTACGGACCGATAGGGAGGGGTGGTCCGTGTATTGACATGTCAAGCTCCTGATTTCAGTTTCCAAGACCGCTTGCTGCGCCTTCCTCTCCCTATTCGCCAGCGCAGCGTCATGCATCATTTGGCCTCGTAAGGTCACCTTTGCCGCTGCCCATGTGACCCTTTTGGACGTCACCGTGCCGAGGTTGTCGCGGATGTAAGTTGATGCATGTGCCTGCAATTGTGCTTTCCCTTGAGGGGTGCGGTAGTGGTGCACAGGCTTGTGCTCAGGAGATATCAGGCCCAGCCACACGGCCAAAAAGATCGGGGAGTGATCCGATAAACCCCCATCTAATATACGAGCATCCTGCACATGTTGCCACTATGCTATGGGAGATAAGGAAGAAATCCACTCGGGACTGAGTGCCATGGACTGGGGATAAAAAGTTACCGCCGGGTGTCAGTCTCCAAAAATCTACTAGACCATTATCCTGCATTACATCAGATTGTAAGGCCCTGTCTCCATTATTAGCGGTGTCCAAAGGTCCGGTCCAGTCCAGTATTGCGTCCCTAGCTAGGTTCCAGTCTCCCCCAATTATGTGTCGGGTAGCCCCTATCTCTGTCAAGAAGCGATTAATACGTAAGAAAAACTGCCTTTTTGAACTGGTTGGGGCGTTTACAGAACCCACACAGATCGAAGAGCCTCCTAGTTTCAGTTTGGCAAACATGTACCGCCCCTCCGGATCAACCCATGATTTAGTGACATTGGCAGGTAGGCTTTTCTGTAAGAGAATCGCGACACCACACTTTCGTGGCGTAGCATCTTTGATGGTCTGTGAGGGAGGACTACAGCTAGACAACACTGTTCCCACCCACTCTCGTCGCAACTTATCAGACTCAACGCTATTCAGATGGGTCTCTTGTAAGAGAGCCACATCTGTCTGCTTAGTATTGAGGTATGAGAGTATTTTCTTCCTTTTAATGAAATGAGTGAGGCCATGAACATTCCAGGAGATGACCCGCAATAGGGTGAAGGAGGAGGGGGGGAGAAAGCGCAGCGCGGGACCATATCCGCCCATGTGCACAGGTGTCCCGTATACCAGGGACCAGGAGCCTTCTATGCAATGGAGCCCCAATGGGGGCGGCAAAGCATTGTGCCAAGAGAGGGCCAGCACATCGGGCCTACTATGGTCAGTTGGATAATTCTCTGTAAGAAAAGAGGAGGGGGGCGCCGGAGAGAGGGGGACACGTCGTGAACCTCTAATACGGCGGGAACTATGCATGTACACTGAGGGGGGGAGGGGGTAGGGGAGAAAGGGAGGAGGAAAGGGAGGTGAGGGCGGAACGCAGCAGAGCACGGGCGGAGAGAAGAGACAGAGAGGAGGTATGGAGCCTGATCATTGGAACTATGTCGTAGAAGCTTTTGTCACAGGAACACCACTTAAACACTGTAGATATTTGACAATAGTAAACATTAAACAGTAATCTAGTTATCAACATAATATTAGCTCACAAATTAACAAATCAGGTGGGTCGTTAGGGCTAGAGAGGACTTAAGGCCAGTGCACAAACTATCATAACAAGAACAAGGCGTCCTTAGAAACGTAGTTAACTTTTTGGAGACCTCCGAGAGGCCCACAGAAGAGCATGGCTTTACAAGTGCTACACAATCAACAGTAAATAGCGTTTTGAATCAATACTCATCCATTCGTTAGAGTGGTAGACGGGCAGACAATCCTATGTTGAGGATGCCAGAGGGCTCTGGCCCCGTAGCGTTGTGCATCCCAGGGAGAGACAGCGAGTTCAAGAAGTGTCCGCTGGGGGCTTCAGAGGGGAACAAGACTTGTCCCTGTCTGCCACTTGTGTATGCAGTGCCACCACGTGCAGCACCTGCGCTCTGTCATCGTGGCTAGTCACAAGGCCCTTCAGGTCCCGACCTCTGGGGTGGGGAACTGTAGAATGACGGTCTGCTCCCAACCCTCCTGGTGCGGATCTCTGGGGTATAGTATTCTGGTCCAATATGGGTGCGTCTCAGTGCAAGAGTGAGGCAGAAGTGTCCATAGATTGTAGGCCATCCAAAAAGAAGCGCAGGTCCTCCGGGTCATAGAAGTCTTGGGACAATACGTTTTTCATAACCCAAATTCTCGCTGGGTCGAACAGGCCATATTTCACCTCCATCTGTCTGGGGCGAAGGGCTAGGAATGCCCTCCTGCACTCACTAGTGTCCTTGGAAAAGTCCCCCGTTATCCAGATTTCCTGACCGTCCATCTGACATGATCTGTAGGCACGTGCTCTTTCTATAATCTGTCGGGCTTGCGTATGGCGGAGGAAACAGGCTCTAATCGCCCGGGGACGAGCGGATCCATTGGGTCTCTTTAGACCAAGCCTGTGTGCCCTTTGAAACTCTAGGGGAGGGTCGAAGGTTATGCCCGTGAGTCTGGGCAGTGTCTCTCTCAAGAACAAGTGCATATCGTCACCCTCAATTGCTTCAGCAAATCCTGGGAATAGGACATTGGGCCTGATTACAACTTTGGAGGAGGTGTTAATCCGTCCCAAATGTGACGGATATACCACCAGCTGTATTACGAGTTCCATAGGATATAATGGACTCGTAATACGGCTGATGGTATATCCGTCACTTTACTGTCACATTTGGGACGGATTAACACCTCCTCCAAAGTTGTAATCAGGCCCAAAGTCTCTCCTACTCCTGTCCTTTAAATCCGTCACCTTGCTACGGAGGTATAGGAGCTCCTGGGAGGAGGCGGCATGGGCCTCAACTAGTGACACCCGTTGTTCCAGCCCCTGCACATGTGATTGGAAGCCGGCAATATCCAAACGGATAAATTTTGCTTCCGCCGTTAATGAAGCCATTGCATTGTCCATTCCCTCCAATCTCCGGCCCACCCCTGATATCTCCTGGACGATACGGTCCATGGTGGACTCCTGGGCCGTGCCCAACGTATTATGGTATTGTACAGGAAGCTGGGCCATTAGGGGAGAGTATGACGCCTTTGAGGTAAGTAAGGCTTCCGAAAAGAGCAGCTGACTTGCCAATTTGCCTGAGTTCTTGGTCGACGACCTACCGCCTGGCATTCCTGGTCCCACCAATGAGTCCAAATGCAGGTTCAGAAGAGATTAGGGCCTCGGGCCGTCCACTTGGGCAGGTAAGGTCGATCATAGCTTGCGTTCCAGAATGAGAGGAAGAAGGGATGGGAAGGGGGGGCTCTGCCCCCGCAACTGGGCTTCAGCTAATTGGCAAAATTCCAGACGTAGCTCTCAGCGCCGTTCGTGTCCTCGAGAACAAAGGAAGCCTCGGTCTGGCGAGGAACAGACGGCCAGCCACCGCGTCCGGGGCACACCAGCAGGAGAAAGCCCTGTCTCTGCGTCCGAGAGGGTGCGGGTGTCCCGTGTGTCGAAGGATATCTGTCACTCAGTTTGCCGTGAGTCCAGTCCCGACAGCTGATGCAGCCTATTCCACCCTCCGTATTTGAGGAAAGGGGAAAGACAGGCAGAACGTGAGCGGTGTCCAAGGACATAGCAGAAGGCCCCCCAAAGGGCCGACGCACCCCCTAACGATGAGTATGAGAAAGGAGGATGGGCAAGGAGGCAGCAGGTTAACATCCCCACACTGAGTAAATCGGTCGCCGCCAATGAAAATAGAGCTGCGTTTGGCCCGTGAGGGCAACTCTTACCACTCAGGACCTGGCGTCGTGCCCTGTGCCGATAGGGATCATGTTCTCTGGGTCCCCCGGGCATTGTGGCTATAACGTGACAGATAAATGGGGGGGTCTGCCCCCTACTGATTCCCAGATCCTAGTTGGGTGGGTCTCCTCGCGTGGATAGGGGGGAGAAGAGGATCGGCTCATCCTCTCAAGCTGACCACAGTCGCTCTGTCCCCAGGCAGGCCAGCGTGGTGTTGTTGTTCTCCTCCAGGCAAAAGAAGTAGCGGGTGAACAAAGGAGGGTCAAGGAATAGCCTCAGGTGGAGGCACAGCTCACCTCCCGTCACCTCGTGTCTCTCCACACAACCAGGCAAGAATGACGTGGGTCCCAGCGTCGGCCTCTCTGGAAGCTCCCCGGTGCGTTGCCAGCAGATACGTGGCAGGCTGTCCGGAAAGGCATCTCTCCAGGCTCAGCTGCTGTTTCCGGCACCTTGCCGGTGGGTTACAAAATGAGGGGAGGGTGGGGGAGGGAGGAATCGGAGGCCCCAGACGGACAGCCAATCCAACGTCAACTCCACCCCAACCCCTCACGAGGGCGGTGGCGGAGGTCGGGAACACTGTAAGCTGCGGCCCGGGTCCGCTATGTAGGCTGCATCTCTGGGCCGCCGGGATGCCGGTAGTCAAGGGGCGACAGTTCTGCGTCGCCCCCGACGGTCAGTCCCCCAGCAGCACGACCCTCTCCTCACCTCCCCAGCTCCGTGTCTCCGCCAAGCCCCCCCCCCACGGCTCCAGCTTCATCGTCCTGCAGAGCTCCTCTTTCAGGTGGCCATCGTCATCCGTGGCTAGACCACGCCCCCATGTTCTACTACTTAAAACATGTGCAAATGAGTGGAGTGAAATGCAAAGTCTACCACGTGCAAAAGAGGAAAATGAGTGACAATGTCTTTCATGTTAGATGGTCATGTGTTTTGTTTTAGTCATTATTGGGTCTCTGCGGGTAGCTTCTTCCAGTTATGCCAAACCTGTCCAGATCTAAGGATGTTGCTGGAAAAAAGGACTGTTGCTGCTTCTACATAGGTCTGTACCCCCTTAGACAGAAACACTGGTATTAGTAGTTTCTGTCAAGACTGTTGCAGAGTTGAGCCTCAGCACATACGATTTCTGTAATTACATAAGCTGCATCCTATGCTTTATAACAGATATTTCCAATTCATGTTTAGTACTTTTATCTGGAAAGGCACCAGTCTAGTCAAGGAATATTTTTCCAGCATTTCTTTCCTAGGGCTTGGCTCAGGTATGGCTGTATTTTATGCGCCTTGTAGGATGACATGAGTGTTGTGTGCCTTTGTTTTTCCCTAAGACCAGCGATAGTAGTTTTCCATCATAACTGGTGCCCTTGTTTATTTATTGCGCTTTTTAGCGCTATGTAACGTATGCCTTCGGCTTTCCAATTCTGGATGGCCAGATTTAGAATCTCCACTACTGTGTTTGAGTCACTACTCCAGAGGCTGAATATTGGCATTAGTAATTTGCTCATGGAGCCTGCTGGAACATTCATGACTCAGTAGTAATACTTTGCGTACTTGCCCAGGCTTTCATATTTTTGCTGTGTGAGGCCAAACTCCAATCGTATCAATCTGTTACATGTATATGGCAGAAGCCTGAAGGTGCACTTGTATCCCTGGCATTGGGTTTTCTCTAATTCGGACTCACATTGCCCAAGAATGCCTGTTGTGCATAGCCTGCTGTAGGCAGCAGTTTTGCCTTGATAACCCTTCTGATCGCTGTGGTTGTTGGGCCGAATAGCTTTGCGTTGAGTTTGCACTGGGCCTATATGGTTGCCGTGGCTTTTGTTTTCATCTTGTGCTGGTGTACTGTCACTTTCCCAGTGTCACTGAACCATGCCTAGAGATGGTTGTAATTTCTTGTGATTGCTATGGTCTGGGGGGCCAGTCTCCATCTTTGCGAAGTCTATCCTGGATGGCACTTCAGTCTTGTTTGGACTAACAACCAAATCATTGCATTCATTGTAGATGTGTAATGCATCTAGCCCCTTATTGAGGCCTGTTTTTGTATGGTCTAAAAGTAGCAAGTCATCTGCATAATGCATTAAATACACTTTCGTCAGGCCTATCTTCGGGGTAGCTAAGTTAGCTTTTTGCAGCACCCTGCCCAAATCCACCTTGTATAAACTAAAAAGTGTTGGGGAAAAGACGCATCCTTGTTTTAAACTATCAGTGTCGAGTTTTGAGGCTACTGTGTCCCCTACAATTTTTACTGGCACCCTAATCTCGCTGTAGAGGGAAATTATGGCATCCAGGAGGCTGTCCGCCGCTTCCTCCAAACATTGTTGCGCACTAAACTGTCAAATCCGTTGGAGTAGTCCAAGACGCAGGGGAAGACCGGAATGTTGTTTTTAATGTTGGCTTGCTGTACAATGTAGGACAAGATTACAATGTTATCAATAGTTTAGCCTCCCTTGGGAAATCCACTTTGATAAATAGGAAGTGTAGGAAGCTGGCTCTATATATAGTATGTCAAAATGAAATACAGTGTGTGCAGAGTCTTGGTGTTCCCCAGAGACTTAACAGAGGCTAAAGTAGATAATATTAATCCTCTCTTTTGTGGTAGTGTGGTCTAGCAGTTAGGCTTATCAGAGGGTAGTGCAAAGCATTTGTTGTACACACACAGTCAAGAAATGAGGCACACACTCAATGACTAACTCCAGGCCAATTGTTTTTATATAACAAAAATATATTTTGTTACTTTATTAAAAGAACCAGAAGAACTTTGTTGCAGGTAAGTACAGTTGTAAGTAGGTATCAAGCATATGTATCAATGTACTTAGTTTTGTTTTTGCAGATAAAGTAGCTTACGAGTAAGGAACACTTTTCTATAGGAGTCCATAGAGTCTTGGTGGGGGGACATATTAGTATAGTTGACAGGTAAGTCCACGACTTATGACTTCAGTCTTTAGAGTTTAGGATGTCCATAGGTCGGCCTCAAAAGGGCACCATCAGCAACACGGGGCCGGCTGGGTGCAGAAGTCAAAGTTGGCGTCCGGTGGAATCCAATGAGGACTCGGGGTGCTCGGTTCGATCTGCTTGCAGGTCAGTACCCGTGTCTTCGGAGATCAGACCTGGGGGGGTTTAGGTGAGCACTGGGGGAGCTACAGGTAAGGACCAATGAAACTCCCAGGGCGGCACAGGGGCAGCCAGGTGCAGGGTGTAAACACAAGGCTGGGTGCATAATACTTTTGAATAGGGGGAACTCAGGAGTCAGAAAAGATGCTGCAGGTTGGGTCCAGTGGCTTGGTTCTGGAAAATCACTGGCTGGAGAAAGAGGAGGGCCACCTGCTGAATGTCGCAGGACCATCGGTTGGATTCTCCAAGGCTTGTGGGCTGCTGGTGCAGGGGTACCTTTAGGCATTGGGAATCTTCGTTGAATCAGGTCATAGTCGGGGGGGTCCTCTGGGTTGAGGCTGCAGGCGTCATTGTGTTGGCCAAGAGTGGTCAACCAAGGGTGGACACAAGGTTGGAATCACCTGGGGACCTCCTCTGGACTGGTGGACGTCGGGGTGCCGAGTGGGCAGGACTTGCGGATCCGGGGTGGATCTGGAGCCCTCTTTGGAATTTCTTGTAGATAGGGCCGCTGTACTCAGGAGTTCTTGGTTCTCTGCTGGGCAGGCAGTCCTCTGGGGGTTTGGAAAGGTTGCTGGTCCTGCAGAATGCGTCACCTTTTTGTAGGAGGAGCCCCTAATTACTAGATTTAGAGGCATTACAGGGGTCAGAGGGCAGTAGCCAATGGTTACTGTCTCTGAGGGTGGCTACAACCTTCCTGTGCCCACTCCCTTAGGGGAGGGAGGCACATTTCTAACCTTATTGGTCCCTATCCTCTAAAACAAGATGGAAGATTCTGCAAGGAAGGGTTCACTTCAGCTATGGACACCTTAGGGGTAGTCCCAGCTGAAGTGGTCACTCCTCCTTGTTTTCCCTAATTGTCCCGCCAGACTTGCTGCCAAATTTGGGCCTTGGTCAGGGGGGCATGCATCCCCATTAGCTTGACTGCCCTGGGGCACTGTAACAGGAGGCCTGAGCATTTGAGGCTCACCGCCAAGTGTTACAGTTCCTGCAGGAGGGGAGGTGTGAAGCACCTCGACCCAGAGCAGCCTCTGTTTCTGACCCCAGAGAGCACAAAGGCTCTCACCCCACTGTCTGTTAGTGGCAGGCTGGCACAGACTGGTCAGTCCTGCACTAAAGGGTTGGGTAAAATATAGGGGCTATCTCTAAGATGCCGTCTGTGTGCATTTTACAATACATTCAACACTGGCATCAGTCTGGGTTTATTGTGCTGAGAAGTTTGATACCAAACTTCCCAGTCTTCAGTGAAGTCATCATGGAGCTGTGGACGGTCTAATGACAAACTCCCAGCCCATGTACTCAATATGGCTACACTGCACTTACAATGTCTAAGAATGGATTTAGGGCCAGATGTAGCAAAGGGTTTTTCCCATTCTGTGTCAATGAGAAAATGTCTTCGTACATATGGCCCTTAGACACTGTAGGGGCATATTGCTCATGCAGCTATGGCCTCACCCGTGGTATAATGAACCCTGCCTTATGGCTGTAAGGCCTGCTAGAGGGGAGTTTTACCTGAAAGGGGTGCCATGTCGACTTTATCTTTTTCTCCCCACCAGAGCACACAATCTGCAATGGCAGGGTGCATGTGTTTCGGGAGGGGTCTCTTATGGTGGCACAATACATGCTGCAGCCCTTGGTCACAGAGCACTTGGTACCACTGGTACCTTTTACAGGGGGCTTAGCTGTGTGCCAATTGTGGAAACAATGGTACAGTTTATGGAAAGAACACTGGTGCTGGGGCCTGGTTAGCAGGATCCCAGCTCACACTCAGTCGTTATCATCAGATATAAAAGTGGGGAGGTACTGCAAACAAGGGGCCAGTTTCCTACAGGAAATATCTCTTCTTCATTTTGTTAATTCAGATAATAATGTGTTCACATATGCCATCCCTTCAATATCTAAAATGGTGATTAATCTGTAATTTGTTCGGTCAGTGTTATAACCTTTCTTACATATTAGGTGAAGTAGTGACTCTTGCCATGAATCTGGAACACCACCCTGCAAACAAAAGATTAGCAAAGGTCATACACTTGTTTGAGAGAATGAAGCAGAATACAGACAAACATTAGTTCTAATAGAACACCATTTTTGTGACTTTATGCTGTGACAATAATGACATTGGAGACAGAAGAGGTTACAATAATGATACCAAGAGGGTACCAGGCCCAATCAGGTAAGGTAGGCTTTTACAGTGGAAAATTAACAAGTGCACACTCTATTCTGTTACAGGAGCACTGGAATGGAGAAAAATGAATGATGGCTTAAAGCGCAGAGAGTGTGTGAGATATGTCATGGGCTAATGTGAAGGAAATGTCTTCTTCCATACATTTTTCAGCTTTGTTTTCAAGGAATGTTTCCAACTCTGAAGGGTTAGAAAACACAGTTGTCTTCCGCTTAAAAGAGATGTTAAATTTGGAAGGTATAATAAAGAAGTCTTGGATTGGGTTTTTGAGATGTCTTTTCCCCAGTTCTAAAAAACCTTGACGTCATATTACAATGTCCCTAGCATACTCTTAGTTTAATAGAGATCTTGGCCCGGCTCCAAGAGACTGCTTTGATCTTACACATATAGGCTAAAATCTGTTCAGAGTATTGATGTTTCAGTGGTCTAAAATTAAGATTCTGGGAGTAGCAGCATTTTTGGGTTTAAAGGAGGGATCCCTGTGCGCCTGCACACTTTCAAAGTCTTTATTGAAGGAGGTTCCTAGAACAGATGGGATCCATTCCAGGATAAAGTCAATGGGAAATGGTGCCTCATTTTCAACATCTTCTCATAGTCCATACATTCTAAGGTTACCTTGTCTATTCTGTCCTCCAAATCATTCAAATCTCTCTTTAAACTGGCCATTAAGGTGGTGGATTTTCCAAGGCTTTTCGAGTGCAAGTTGTTACAGTCTTCCAAGGAACTGATCCTGCTTTCAGAGTTAGAAATTCTTATTGTGAGCTACTTTAACTCCTTTCTTGTGGTGGCTTCAACTTGAAGTAGTTCTGTATTGGTTTTCATAGATTGGGCAATATCAGGGACTGAGGTAAATTTCTTAAGTATGATGTCAAATGTCCACTTCGTCCTTGATCAGCGAGTCTGGAATAGGTGTGTTTTGTTTAGCCCTTTTGATATTTCCTTTCAATTCTTGTTCTTCATGCTCTTTCTGGTGCATAGATTCATTTGATCCCTGAGAACTGCCCTGCGTCTCTCATCACCCAGGGATAGGGCATTATAATTGGGTACAGAACTGCTAAGTGATGGACCGATCCAGATCAGTATGAGTTAAGCAATGAGCAGAGGTGTCAAGTGCGTGGATAAAGCCCTTGAGCGAAGTCTTCAGGTACGTATATAGTTTGATTTGATACAGCTACTAGTGAGGGTATAAGGCAGAAGGGAGGTCACCAATTGTTCAATTATCACTTCAACTGGCATTTCAATAGAGGAAGCATGATGGAAAACCATTGAAGGATGTGTAACCAGCGGGGTGTGTATACCACAGTATGGCTCCTGCATGGGGCTTCTGTCCCCTGCTATGCTATGTCATCTTTGTGCCAGGTGTATTGAGAAGAGTGGTGCAGGGGAAGCTAAAATGCCAAGGGTGACCGCTGAAGGGGGGGCGATGTGGCAGGCTGCAGTTCACACAAGCAAATGTATACAATGAGTATAAGCCAGTGAGATCATTAACAGAAAGCACGCTCAGGAAGTATGCAAAGAAGATTGAAAGCTTCACAGACTGATGTTTAGCCTAAGGAGATAACACAGTTGGAAATGGCAGAGTAGTTTGCATGCCTCATGGACAGGTGGAATAATCAGAATGACGAGCAAATTGGAGATCTGATGGAAATATAGCATCAATTATAAAGAGTGTGCCAAGAATTATTTTTGAGGTAAGAAAAACAATTTGCCAAACTGAGAATTGGGTGAAAGCCACCCATTTTTCCAATCCATTCAGAGCGAAATTGGGCTATTAAAATGCCAGAACTGCCTCTGAAGGAGAACCTATGAAGGTCATGCAGGGGTCGCCGGGGGTTGCAGGTGCAACTCTTGGCTTGCCCCTTGCGACTCCTGGTGCTGCCTTTGAAACCCCTGGCCTTGGATGTGGCAAAATCAGTGCCAGGAACATAAGGACAGTGGTTGAGCCTTCGCTTTCCTTGTTTTCTGTCAATTTTTGTTACACTAATAGTGAGCAACAATTTACTATCTACTTTTAGTGTAATTAAAAAAAATATTACAATTAACTGAAATATGACCCAAATTGGCAACTGAGGTAAGTAGAAAATTATTTACAATGCATGCTGTGTCTGTGCTTTCAGGTGAGAGTGAGTGTGTGTGCGTAAACATGCAAGTGTGAGTGACAGTAAAGTTTATATGACTTGTGATGTCACTTCTGTTACCCCTGGCGTTTTGGGGAATTTACGTTCATGAGAGACCTGACAAATCTGATAAATTTCACTTATCTTATGAGTGGTTTTCTCTAGCACCAACACATGCCCCAGGGAGAACCACATAAATGGCACAAACTGCCCATAAAGCAGGCAGTTCAGAGTCAGTTTATTTGCTGCCTCACACATTGTTTTCCATCTGTGGCCGGTTGAAGAGGGTAAGAAAACTTACACTGATTTGCATGGCCATCCTTTTTTCTCTTACAACAAGATGGATAAAATGCCCAGGCCGAGCCTCTTGTACCTATTTTTTGTGCTGTATTAAAAAAAAATTGCAATACTGTTACCACTGTCACAGCCATACATTTCTTGTCTGTCAGGGAAGGTTCACTATACTAAAGTAAAATCAAATTATATTGTCAATGCAGGTTTTCATGCATGATGTGAATGACATAACTCATTTCCATAAAATAGGAGAGCCAGGTTTATTATAGGTTTTACACGGATAGTGAGCAGTTATATTATTCAAAATAGACTAGACCACCTTGTAAGACAGAGATTCCAACTAATTCTATGTCACGTGTGCTCCTTCAGCAAGTCCTATTTTTTTTAGCTACCAAAACTTTTAATGTTGGGATCCTGAGCTCCTATTTCCAGTTTTAAAAGAAATACAAGTTCCAGAATGGAACCATTTGGAAAGCCCAGACTGGCTGAAGTATTCACTTATCATAATGGACCTGATAGAGAATAACCTAGCTGTGCCATTATGCCTCTTAAAACGTGGAAAGAAGGGGAGGCTATTTTGCTTTTTGTAGTGTGTAAAACGAGTTGTTAAATGAAGTGCACTGAAATATATTAGTAAAAGTGCACAATGAAGTTAATGTTTTTTGTATGCCACATATAATCTTCATTAACAAGAATGTCAATGTTATATTTTAGATATGTTATTCTTTATAACTATTTTATATTCAACAAGTTTGACAGTTAAAGCATATTGAACTGAAAGTATATTTGTGTTCCTTTTATTTTGGTTGGAGTGAAGGCCACATTCTTTTTTGTGTACTAATCTTCAACATGAAAGCTTGTTTTTTCAAATCTGCAGGTGCTGAAACTAACAAGAAGCTTGTTGTGCATGAGAGATAAGAGAGTCTGAGAGAAGTGATACAGGTTCGAGGAAGTATCCCAGTATTGACAGCTATAGATTTTGAGGTTCCTGAATGCGAGAGCAAATCAAGGTCCAGTGCAGAAGGCTTTAGTTGACTGAAATATCAATTATAATTGATTTGCAGTTTTGTTTTCCAAATGAGAGTTTTAGTTATGATGTCATCACACCTGGAAAAACAAGATTAAAGTGTGGTTTAATTAGAGGGAGAATCAGATTACCTTTGTCCCTTTCTCAGAGTACACCTTTTTGAGTTACAGACCTCATACTTTCTATGTAGCTTTATGCCACTGCATCCCTCTTGAACAGAATCTTCTACCGAAGTTCTGATTGCTAACCTTTCTCAGATATTATTTTTGTATTAGAATAGTTTACGGGCTAAATTCAATGGTCAGGCAAGATAGTTACATTTAAGAATCCAGAAATCACATACGTTTCCTGTTTTTCTGCATTGTTACTATTGAAGTCTTGGTCTTTTACATGTTGCTTTGACTTAATATTGTGCTGAGACTCACCTATGTAATGTTGGCGTTGAGTCTGTTATAAAGCCCCTTGAAACTTTAATTTTGTCTCTCAGGTTTAATGTGTGACTATTGAGTTGCTGTGGGTACCTTGGGTACATACACCTTATACCAGGTCCAGTTATCCCTTATTAGTGAAGTAATAGTGTTCTAGCAGTTTAGGCTGATAGAGGTAGCTATAGCAGAGCAGCTTAGGCTGAACTAGGAGACATGCAAAGCTCATGCAATACCACTTGTAGTTGCACAGTACTTATACACAGGTAAAGACAATACTCAGTGTTACCAAAAATAAAGGTATTTATTTGGGTGACACAGTAACAAAAATATCTTAGAGACAATAGTCCTTCTGGAGGTAAGTATTATACACAATATATACAGTAGACAAGTAAATAGTCATGGAACAATGCAAGCAATAGGAAATGCTATAGATTGCAATGGGAGAAAATAGGTCTAGGGTCAACACAAACCATATACTAAGAAAGTAGAATGCGAATAACGAATTCCCCCCTAGACAAGTGTAGTGTGTGCAGAATCACTGGGAGAGTAAGAATACAGTAAAGGTAAGTAAATTACCCCACCCCAGAGCCCAGAAAAGGAGGAGTAAAGTACTGCAAGTTTCCTTAGGTCACACTACACCTCGTGATTGGGATATTGCAGTAACAAACCAAGTCTGCAAACAACAAGTGCTGGATTCCTGGACCTGAAGACCTGCAAAAGAAGGGGACCAAGTCCAAAAGTCAAAAGAAGTTCCTGTTTAGTTGAAGACTGCAGAAATACATCCTAGGAAGATGCCAGCAGGTGCCTGCATGATGCAAAGGATGTCCCACGACGTGAAGATGGAAGCAGATGTGATTTCATGTTGGAAGTCACCAACAAGCCTTGGTTATGACAAAATTGCGTTTTGCGTCAAAATGGCACTGGCTGGACCCAGAAGGGTCCTGGGGTTCTCAACTCTGTGTGAGGAGGAAGAAGGGGCTCGCAGCACTTTAGAGTGCCCTCAGGGTGCCAGACAGCACCCAGAGGAGTCCCGGGACATGGGGAAAAAGGAGGTGCAAAATGCAGTTGGTGCAGCACAACAAAGGAAGGTCCCACGCCGCCGGAGAACAACTCAGCGAGTTGAGCATCACAGGACAGAGTGCTGGCGACCTGGGCCAGGCTTTGCACAAAACAATTTTGCAAATAGTGCACAGAGGCCTCAGGAGGTGAAGAAGACGCAGTATACAGGGGTACTGTCGCTCTCTGGGAAGGCAAGATCTTACCTCTTCCAAATTGCATCAGCAGGACCTTAGGATAGTCTATGTCGACGATGTCCACCCTCTGTTTCCTTAGGAGCAGGCTTGTCGCTGTGAGAGGAGTCCAAGGGTACCAGTCGTTGTCTTGGAAGGTGCCTACTGGAGCAGGGGAGTGACTCCGTCACCCCACAGGAGATTATTTTGGTCCTTCTGGTGCAGGATGAAGACAGGGAGTCCTCAGAGCGTGCACACCATGGAAACTGTTGCAGTGCTGGCTGGAGCTGAAGTTCCAGAGGAAAAGTATACCTTGGGGATACTTTGTTGCTGTTACAGCGGTTCCTGGAGCAGTCTGCGGTTGATTCGAGGTCAGAAGATGAAGTAGTGGTTGCAGAGGATTCCTGAAGGAAACTTGCTAGCAGAATCTGAAGAGAACCCACAAGAGAGACCCTAAATAGCCCTGAGAGGGGGATTGGCTACCTTATCAGTTAAGGACCTATCAGGAGGGGTCTCTGACGCCACCTGCTGGCACTGGCCACTCAGAGCCCTCCAGAGTGCCCCCACACCTTGCAAAGCAAGATGGCTGAAGTCTGGGACACACTAGAGGAGCTCTGGGCACCACCCCTAGGGTGGTGATGGACAGGTGAGTGGTCACTCCCCTTTCCTTTGTCCAGTTTCACGCCAGAGCAGGGGACAAGGGGTCCCTGAACTGGTGTAGACTGGCTTATGCAAGGTGGGCACCATCTGTGCCCTTCAAAGCATTTCCAAAGGCTGGGGTAGGCTACCCCCAGCCTGTAACACCTATTCCCAAAGGGAGAGGGTGTAACACCCTGCTCTCAGCAGAAATACTTTGTTCTGCCTTCCTGGGCCTGGGGTGCCCAGACCTCAGGAGGGAATAACCCTGTCTGTGTGTGGTGGCAGCACCTGTAGCTGCAGTGCAAGCCTCAGAGAACTCGTTTGGCAGTACTGGGGGACCATAGTGGAGCCCCCAGGATGCATGGAAATGGCTCCCCAATACCAGATTTGGAATGGGGGTACAATTCCATGATCTTAGACATGTTACATGGCCATATTCGGAGTTACCATTGTGAATCTACATATAGGTATTGACCTATATGTAGTACATACGTGTAATGGCGTCCCCACACTCACAAAGTACAGGGAAATGGCCCTGAACTATGGGGGGGCACCTTTGCTAGTGCAAGGGTGCCCTCACACTTAGTAACATTGAACCTAACCTTCAGTAAGTGAAGGTTAGACATATAGATGACTTATAAGTTACTTAAGTGCAGTGAAAATGGCTGTGAAATAATGTGTGCGTTATTTCACACAGGCTGCAATGGCAGGCCTTTGTAAGGGTTTGTCTGAGCTCCCTATGGGTGGCAAAAGAAATGCTGCAGTCCATATGGATCTCCTGGAACCCCATTGCCCTGGATACCTAGGTACCATATACTTAGGACTTATAAGGGGGGTCCAGTGTGCCAATTGAAATTGGTACATGAAGTTGCTAGCCTATAGTGACAAATTAAAAAGCAGAGAGAGCATAAGCACTGAAGTTCTGGTTAGCAGAACCTCAGTGGCATAGTCAAGAACTATACAGACACACACATTAGGCCATACACTATGAGCACTGGGGTCCTGACCAGCAGGATCCCAGTGAGACAGGCAAAAACATACTGACAAACAAGTAAAAATGGGGGTAACATGCCAAGGAAGATGGTACTTTCCTACACAACCCCCCCCCAAACAATGGACAAAAAGGCTAACCATCCCCATATGAGTCTTCATTGCCTAAGTGGAAATATCTGGAGAATCCATCTGCATTGCAGTGGGTACTCCCAAGTCTATGTTCCACTGTATAGTTCATCCCCTGTAGGGAAATGGACCACCTCAACAATTTAGGGTTTTCACCTTTCATTTGTTTAAGCCATAATAGAGGTTTGTGGTCTGTCTGAACAATGAAGTGAGTCCCAAACAAGTAGGGTCTCACCTTCTTCAGTGCCCAGACCACAGCAAAGACCTCCCTCTCTATGTCAGACCAATGCTTTTCTCTAGGGGTCAACCTCCTGCTAATGAAAGCAACAGGTTGATCCTGACCCTCTGAGTTCAGTTGTGATAGTACAGCCCCTATCCTAATTCAGAAGCATCTGTTTGAACAATTAATTTTTGGAGTAGTGTGGGCTCTTTAAGACAGGTGCAAATCACATTGCCTGCTTAAGCTCTTCAAAAGCTTTCTGACAGCTAGCTGTCCACAATACCTTTTTAGGCATTTTCCTACTGGTGAGGTCATTAAGAGGTTGCTGCAGTGGAGCCATAGTTCTTAATGAACCTCCGGTAATACCCAGAGACGCCTAAGAAGGCTCTGACCTGGGTCTGAGTAGTAGGGGGAGCCCAGTCCATAATGGTCCGAATCTCCCCCGTAGTGGTGCAATCTGATCGCCACCTACCAGGTGGCCCAGATAAACCACTTTCCCCTGCCCTATCTGGCACTTTGAAGCCTTGATAGTTAGGCTTGCCTTTTTCAGGGCCTCCAAAACTTTCCAGAGGTGGACCAGGTGATCCTCCCAGGTGGAGCTAAAGACAGCAATATCGTCCAAGTATGCTGCACTTAAAGCTTCTAAACTTTGGAGGACTGTATTCACCAGCCTCTGAAAAGTGGCAGGTGCATTTTCAAACCAAAGGGCATAACTGTGAATTGATAATGCCCTCCTATGGTAGAAAATGCAGTTTTTGCTTTAGCATCTTCTGACATCTTGATCTGATCTGCCAATACCATGCAGTCAAGTCAAAAGTGCTTAGATACTTGGCAGATGCCAGTGTATCTATTAGTACATCTGCCCTGGGTATAGGACGAGCATCTGTTTTGGTCACTGTATTGAGACCCCTTTAGTCCACACAAAACCACATTTCTCTCTTGCCTTCTTTGCTATGTGGTTTGAGGGCAAGCACCAATGGGCTGTCCCAGGGGCTATCAGAAGGCTCAATAACTCCAAGGTCCAACATTTTCTGAACTTCAGCTTTTATGCAATCTCTGACATGGGCAGGTTGCCTGTAAATTTTACTTTTGACAGGTAAACTGTCTCCAGTGTCAATTGTATGTTCACACCAAGTAGTTGTACCAGGTGTGAGTGAGAAAAGTTCAGAAAACTGATCAAGGAGGTTTTTACAGCCTTCCTTCTGCTCAGCAGTAAGGCAGTCTGCCAGAACCACTCCTTCCACTAAGCCATCAGCATCAGTGTTGGACAAGAGGTCAGGGAGAGGGTCACTCTCTTGTTCCTGTCCCTCATCTGTAGCCATGAGCAGGGTTAAGTCAGCCCTGTCATAGTAAGGCTTTAGGCGATTGACATGAAGCACCCTAAGGGGGCTTCTGGCAGTGCCCAGGCCCACCAGGTAGGTGACCTCACCTTTCTTTTCTATAATTAGATGGGGTCCACTCCATTTGTCCTGGAGTGCTCTTGGGGCCACAGGCTCCAATACCCACACCTTCTGTCCTGGGTTGTACTCTGTCAGGACAGCCTTCTGGTCAACCATTGCTTTTGGAGCTCTTGGCTGGCCTGAAGCTTTTTGCTTGCCTTTTTCATGTACTCAGCCATTCTACTTCTCAGACCAAGTACATAGTCCACAATGTCTTGTTTTGGAGCTTTTAAAGGTTGTTCCCAACCTTCCTTAACAAGAGCAAGGGGACCCCTAACAGGGTGACCAAATAGGAGTTCAAAGGGGCTGTAGCCCACTCCTTTTTGGGGTACCTCCCTGTAGATGAAAAGGAGGCATGGTAATAGGACATCCCATCTCCTTCTGAGTTTTTCAGAGAGTCCCATAATCATACCTTTGAGAGTTTTATTAAACCTCTCAACCAGTCAACCAGTGTGTGGGTGATGAGGGGTGGTGAACTTGTAGGTAACACCACACTCGTTCCACATTGTTTTTAGGTATGCAGACATGAAGTTACTACCTCTGTCTGACACCACTTCCTTAGGGAAACCCACCCTGGAAAAGATTCCTAGGAGGGCTTTTGCCACTGCAGGAGATGGAAGGGATCCTTAAGGGGATAGCTTCTGGATACCTTGTGGCATGGTCCACCACCACAAGGATACATCTATTGCCAGAACCTGTTGGAGGGTCAAGGGGGCCAACAATATCAACCCCTACCCTTTCAAAGGACACCCCAACCACTGGCAGTGGGATCAAGGGGGCTTTTGGGGTGCCATCAGTCTTACCACTGGCTTGGCAGGTGACACAGGAGCGACAAAAGTCCTTTGTGTCTTCTAACATGTAGGGCCAGTGAAAATGTGGAACAAGTTTGTCCCATGTTTTACTCTGGCCTAAATGCCCAGCTAAAGGGATGTCATAAGCCAGAATTAGGAAGAATTCCCTGTACTGAAGGGGGATGACAGTCGTCTGGAAGCACCAGGTTTAGGGTCCCTTTCTTCAGTATAAAGGAGATTATTCTCCCAATATACCCTGTGTGTGTCAGTGGCATCACCATTTTGCTGCTTGACACCTTGCTGTTTGAGGCTCTCCAATGTGGGACAGGTTTGCTGTGCCACACTCAGCTCTTCCCTGGAAGGCCCCCCTGCACCAAAAGCTTCAGCTGTATCAGCTTCTAGCTCCTCTGGTGTAGGTTCTGCATAGGGAGGGAATTCCTCTTACTCAAAAGGGGAATCATCTGTGGAGGAAGGGATAGTGGACAAGGGTTTGCCCTTCTTACCTCTAGTTTTTGGGAGCACTTGGTCCATTTTTCCAGTATCCAAGTTTCCCTGTCCTCTTTGCTTCTTGGTATGAGCCCTGGTAAGAGCCAAGATATGCCCAGGAATACCCAGCATTGCTGCATGGGCCTCCAACTCTACTTCAGCCCAAGCTGAAGCCTCCAAATCCTTGCCTAACAGACATTCTACAGGTAAATCAGTGGCTACCACAACTTTCTTTGGACCAGTAACCCCCACCCCCAAGTTGAGATTCACAACAGCCTTGGGGTGGCTTACAGTGTTGCTATGGGCGTCTGTCACTTGGTACTGGTGACCAAGTAGGTGTTGCTCAGGGGCAACCAGTTTTTCCATCACCATGGTGACACTGGCACCTGTGTCCCTGTAGGCCTCAATCTGAACACCATTAATAAGGGGTAGTTCCTTGTACTTATCCATATTAAGGGGACAAGCAACTAAAGTGGCTAGGTCAATGCCACCATCAGAGACCAAATTGCCTCAGTGATCTCCCTAACTAGACCAACCCCAATTACATTACCAATGGTGAGCCCAGCTACACCCTTTGAATTGGCTATTATCAGTGCTCTTCTAACCACCACTGCTATTACTAGGGCATTAGTGGTTGCAGTTGGGGTTGTGGTGGTGTGAGATTTGATGTTTTTCTTTGGACAATGACTGTCAGTTGCCCAACAACCTTTGGCCTTGCACATATAACACCAAGGTTTCTTATCTTTGTGAGAAGAGGATTTGGACCCACCACCCCCAGATGATTTTTGTGGGCCTGATGAAGTCTCTGATGATTTTTTATCTTTGTCCCCACCCTTGTCATGTGACATATCATCCTTCTTCTTGCCATCCTTGTCAGCCCCTGTATGAGCTTTTCTGCTCACACTTTTTGCAATGACCCATTTGTCTGTCTTCTTTCCCAATTATTGGAAAGAGGTCAGATCTGAGTCCACATGATACTGATGCAACAAGTCAGACACACAATTATTCATGATATGCTCTCTCAGAATCATGTTATATAGGCTTTCATAATCAGTCACCTTACTGCCATTTAACCAACCTTCTAGGGCCTTCACAGAACAGTCTACAAAGTCTGTCCAGTCCTGTGATGACTCCTTTCTGGTCTCTCTGAACTTAAGTCTGTACTGTTCAGTTGTTAAGCCTAGACCATCCAAGAGTGCACTTTTAAGAACTTGGTAATTATCTGCATCATCCTCTCTGTCAATAAGAAGTCTGTCTCTCCCCTTGCCAGAGAAGGATAACCAAAGGATAGCAGCCCACTGCACATGAGGGACCGCCTGAACTTTGCAGGCCCTCTCAAGTGCAGCAAACCACTTATAGATGTCATCACTATCCTTGTAAGGAGGAACAACTTTGTGCAGATTTCTAGAATCAAATGAAGGTTCCCTAACATTTGTATTTCTAAAACTGCTGCTGCCACCATAGGGAACTAACCCCAAACCCTACCTCTCTTTCTCCACAGCCAGGGATTCCCTGTCTAAGGCCAACGTTTGCTGCATTAGCCTCAGTCTGGCCTCCTCTAACCTCAGCTTTCTGAGTTCCCTTTCTAGTGATTGGTCCTCAGGGTTAGAATTATGTGAAGCCTCTGAAACAAAGGTAACAAGAGATTGTGCAGAGGCAGACCTATCTCTAACAGGGGCCACTCTAGTGACCTGGCCTCTAGGGGTGAAGGGGGCCCTACATGTGTGTGAACCCTTCCCACTACCAGTTATACTGGGGGGCGTATTGACAGATAGCTCTCTGGAAGTACCCTCCCCAGGATTGCCATTCTGCTCCTCTGAGCCTTCATGGTTGGAGTCATCCTCTACCTCTACCCCTGTGTGATCTGGACCAGTGCTGAGTCCCTGGTCATCTCTGAGGAGGCGATTTAAGAGGAACTCCTTATTGGGGTTCTTCCTAGTCCCTAAACATCTTTCAATACAAAGACCCCTCAAACTTTAAAAGTTTAGATTCTCATAGGTAGTCTTGACAACTCTAGGGGTAGCTTCTATAAAAGACATACTGAAAGATTTTTTTTTTTAGGAACGTGAGTAAAAGGTTAGTGGAATAACAGAGCTAACTTTTTAGAGAAAAGAAGAAAACTTTTCAAGACTTTGTAAAAACTTTTGGAAAGTTTAAAGAACTTTTTAGAAAGCTAGAAAATGGCTTCTAAGTAAATATTATATATGCTCTAAGTATTGAAGCAAGCTTTTCTTGTGAAAAGCACAGGTAACAAAGTGGTAAAGCAATTGCAAGTACTTATCCCACTGCTGCACCACCAATGTAGGAGGCTGGCCTGGTTTATAGTGGGTACCTTGGGTACTTACACCTTATACAAGGTCCAGTTATCCCTTATTAGTGATTTAATAGTGTTCTAGCAGCCTAGGCTGATAGAGGTAGCTATAGCAGAACAGCGTAGGCTAAACTAGGAGACATGCAAAGCTCATGCAATACCACACAGTACTTATACACAAGTAAAGACAATACTCAGTGTTACCAAAAATAAAGGTATTTATTTGGGTGACACAGTGACAAAAATATCTTAGAGACAATACTTCTTCTGGAGGTAAGTATTATACACAATATGTACAGTAGACACCAAAATTAGTCAAGTACATAGTCATGGAACAATGCAAGCAATAGGAAATGCTATAGATTGCAATGGGAGAAAATAGGTCTAGGGGCAACACAAACCATATACTAAGAAAGTAGAATGTGAATCACGAATTCCCCCCTAGACAAGCATAGCGTGTGCAGAATCACTGGGAGAGTAAGAATACAGTAAAGGTAAGTAAATTACCCCACCCCAGAGCCCGGAAAAGCAGGAGTAAAGTACTGCACGTTTCCTTAGGACACACTACACCTCGTGATTGGGATATTCCAGTAACCAACCAAGTCTGCAAACAAAAAGTGCTGGATTCCTGGACCTGAAGACCTGCATAAGAAGGGGAACAAGTCCAAAAGTCGAAAGAAGTTCCAGGAAGGACAGGAGCCCCTGCCAACCCAGGAGAGGGTGCAAAAGAAGAGTCCCCGGTTAGTCGAAGACTGCAGAAATACACCCTAGGAAGATGCCAGCAGGTTCCAGTGTAAAGCAAAGGGTGTCCCACAACATGAAGATCGATGCAGATGTGACTTCGTGTTGGAAGTCGCCAATAAGGCTTGGTTACAACAAAAATGCGTTTTGTGTCAAAATGGTGCTGGCTGGACCCAACTCTGTGTGAGGAGGAAGACGTACTCTCAGCACTTTAGAGAGCCCTCGTGATGCCAGACAGCACCCTCTGGAGTCCCAGGACACGGGGACATAGGAGTTGCAAAATACAGTTGGTGCAGCACAACAAAGGAAGGTCCCACGCTGCTGGAGTACAATTCAGCGAGTTGAGGGTCGCAGGATGGAGTGCTGGGGACCTAGGCCATGCTGTGCACAAAGGAATTTTGCAAATAGTGCACAGAGGCCTCAGGATGTGAAGAAGATGCAGAACACAGGGGTACCATCGCCCTCTGGGAAGGCAAGGTCTTACCTCTTGCAAATTGCTTTCAGCAGGACCTCAGGACAGCCTTTGTCAATGATGTCCACCCTCTGTGTCCTTAGGAGCATGCTTGTCGCTGTGAGAGGAGTCCAAGCGTACTGTTGTCATCTTGGAAGGTGCCTGCTGGAGCAGGGGAATGACTCCGTCACCGCACGGGAGATTTCTTCGGTCCTTCTGATGCAGGATGAAGACAGGGAGTCCTCAGAGTGTGCACACCGTGGAAACTGTTGCAGTTGCTGGCTGGAGCTGAAGTTGCAGAGGAAAAGTATCCCTTGTAATCCTCTGCAACCACTACTTCATCCTCTGACCTTGGATCAACCGCAGCCTGACCAGCAGGATCCCAGTGAGGCAGGCAAAACATACTGACATGTAGGTAAAAATGGGGGTAACATGCCAAGGAATATGGTACTTTCCTACAGTTGCACTGTAATTGATTTAAATAGTCTGCTAAAATTATCTCTCCACCCCTAGAACAGAGAAGAAAGATTCATCGGACCCCCAGAAAAAGAGTCAGGCACCTGTGCTGAATCAGACCACATATATAAACTTTAAAAAAATAAAGTTTCAGGATGTAATTGTAGGCCTTTATTCTTGAAGACAATCAAAGCACAGCTAATGAAATGGTGAAAGTGTGAAGATAGTATTTAAACACAGATGCTTGCTTTCCAGTGCTAATATGTAAGATTTCACACTCCTCTAAAGCAATAAGGTTTGCTAAAATAAAAACCTTTCAACCTATCACAATGAAAGCCTCCAATGGGGTGTGGGTCCTACAACAGAGCACTGGCTGCAAGCCCCACCCTTCCAATTGTTTCACTATATCAAGCATTAAAAGGATGACAATTTGGGATAAATTGCTCCTTTACTGTAAATAATTTGGCTTCTCCATCCTTATTCAGTTCTAATTAAGAGCACAGACTCCATTATGAAATAAGAACTCAGACTCATATTTATGAAGCCTCTGCATTGTCCTCATATTATGTAGGGTGATGCAAGGACAACACAAAGGCTTCAGTAATGTTTATAATGCCATACAAGGCCTGAATTGCATGGCCTTGCCTGGCTTTGTAAAGAAATGTAACACAATGCAGCTGCTTGTGTGGCATTGCTTTCCTTTTTAACTTGAGAGTTGTTCCATGGGTGAAGCATCGGTGTTCCCATGAATCCATCTATGGATTTAAATGCAGTCCCAGATATACAAATATTTAGTCCCTCTAAGGATTGTTTTTGTGCAGGAAGGTGTCCCTTCCTTGACAAATACTATCCTGAACTATCATGTGAGGGTGCTGGCGTTGGTGCTTGGCTGCACACAGTACTCCACCGCAAGGCGAGAGCAGAAATGCTCTATCTTTGTAAACATGGAGCATTTATGCTCATTGCCTTTCATACAATGCAGAGCAGCTTGAGGTCCTCAATTTGTTAAGAGTATATGTCTTGCATTAATAAAATGTATACTTTTGCAATACATTTTTGGGTACAAAAATTGGTATTCCAAATAATGAATTTGTTTTGCTGCAGATTAACTCATTGGTGCATTGTTAAAAAACTTCCATTTCAGCTAAAAAAACCTCTTGAAATGTTCCCTTTGAGAACAATCTCTTTTATCCTTAGATCACCAATGGTCTTCATGGGACGTTACCTTCAGTGAGTCAACCAGCTCAGCAATATCTTCAAACTGTGATGCAGAGATTAATTGTAGGGAGTTACTATGGGTGAGATGGCTGCTGTAGTAACAACAACTATTAATATGTTTCCTCACAAACATAAGAAGATAATGAAAATATTTCAGTTTCTTGGTCATGTAGAGCAAGGCAGGGCCAAGATGTTTTTCAGCCTCAGCCTAATATGAAGAGTGTAGTTGAGTGCAACATAATAGAATTCAGTGGTGTACATTGCAGCATCATAGAATGCAGTGCAGTAGATTAGAGTGGTGCATTGTAAAGTGTAGTGGTTGAGAGTGCAGTGGTGCAGAATGGAGTGGTGCAGAGTAGAGTGACACAGAGTGCACTGGTGTAGCATACAGTGGCATAAAATGCATTGGTGTAGAGTAGAGTGGAGTAGAGCACAATGACATAGAGTGGTGCAGAGTATAGTGGCATAGAGGGGAGTGGTGTAGAGTGGAATGGCATAGAATGGAATGCTGCAGAGTGCAGTGGCATAGAGTGCAGTGTTGCAGAGTAAAGTATCATAGGGTGGAGTGGTGTAGAATGGCATAGAGTGGAGTTGTATAGAGAGCAGTGGCATAGACTACAGTGGGGCAGAGTAGAGTGCAGTGGCATAGAGTACAGTGGTGCAGAGTGCAGTGGTTTAGAATAGAACGCATAGCATGCAGTGGCATGGAAAAGAGTGGCTTAGAGTGCAATGGCATACATTAGATTGTTTCAGAGTAGAGTAAAGTGGTATAGTGTGGAGTTGTACAGGGTACAGTGAAGTGGTGTGGAGTGGTGCATGGTAGAGTGCAGTGGTGTAGAGTAGAATGGTATATAGTAATGGTGTAAAGTGGTGTACAGTGTATCGGCAAACAGTGTAGTACCATAGAGTGGTATAGAGTGGAGTCATGCAGAGTAGAGTGGAGTGGCCTAAACTGGAATGGTGTAGAATGCAGTGGAAAAGAGTGCAGTGGTGTAGAGTGGTGCAGAGTGCATTGGTACAGAGTAGAGTAGTGCGGAGTAATAGAGGTGCATAGGGTGGAGTGCTGCAGAGTTGAGTAGAGTGCAGTGTCATGGTGTAGAATGGAGTGGTGTGGATTAGAGTGCAGTGGTATGTCATTGCGTGGTGCAGAGTAGAGTGGAGTGGCATAAAGTCGAGTGATGTAGAGTGACGTAGAGTGGAGAGGCATGGAGTGCAGTGGCATAGGGTGGAGTGACTTAAAGTGGAGTATGCATGGTGTGGTAGCACACTGCCATTACAGAGAAGACATTCAACTGAAATGACCATTACATATGCACAGACTTGAAATTTTTACTAATAAAACTATACAGTGCACAAGCAATAATGTGTGGAAATTGTATCACCTAGTGTAATGATTTGGTTTGATCATAGTAAAGTATTTGTTTCTAACACAATTTAGGATTACAAATGTGCTTCATTTGTGCTTTGATAATTCTAATATATTCTGAAATGTATTTATATCTTTAAATGTATTTATTATTTATTTTAAAAGTTGTTGTGTGCTAGAACAAACCCTTTTCTCTACCCCCAATATCCAGCAAGAATGTATCATACATTTTCTCTCTAAACACCAAAGTCCCTTAAAAGACAGAGCCTGACATTTGATCTCTGTCTTTGAATACATAACACACTTGAAAAGATAAGAGCAAGATTTACAGACCTGTTTACTGAAAGAAGCACTCGTGAAAGAATAAAAGGAAAGGTAGTACGAAAAGGCTATGTTCCTTCAGAGGAACAAACTGAACCTGGACAGCCTAAATAAGTAAAGCTAGTAAATAGACAGCCAAATATATGAATTAGAAACCACAAATCCAATAGTAAGCAACAGGCAGAATGCATTCCCAGCTGTGCTGTCTAGTAGGCTTTGACTTAATAACTGAAGTCTGTGTAGGCCAGTACTCCTCCCCAAGGCCGGATTGGGAAGGCAGCATTCAGACATTGGCCAATGGGTTGGTGCAGGGTCACGAGTGGGATGGTTTTTTTAGGGCTTCTGTAAATTGGCCTAAGAAACTTACTTTCTTCCGCAGTCCCTGCCAGACCACTTTAATATGGTGCCAGTACCATGGGCACTACCCTGCTGTGCTGTAAATTGAGGCGAGGGTCTAGGTGTTGCTTTAGCCTTTGGGGCATTCTCACCTTGGCCTTCTTCCTCGCATGTCCTGTCATGCCAGAAGCTGTGTCGTCCTCTGCCGGGCCATCACATTTAAGCCATGGTATGAGTAAAGAGGGTGGATGTCTGCAGGGGCACCACGTGATTTTCTACCCATGAGCAATTCTCACCTAAGCCTCCCTCGAGCAGCAGCGGTGTGCATTTCTTTACATCTCCCGTGCCCGGTCATTGCTCTGAGGCTATAGTGGGCTGTGGATGGGTTAAGAGAAGTGGCCATGCTAGGGGCCAAGTGTTGTCACCTCGGCCCAAGCGTCTTTTAGGCCTTCTTGGTGGGAGGAGAGCTTTGTATAAATTTCGAAGTAGTGCTATAGTCAGACCTGCAGATGTTGAAACTAGGTTTGAGTCCCAGCGTCACATGATTCTAGGCAAATCACTTAAGAGCTTTACCTTTGGACCGAGTTCACGCTATATAAAACGGAGAAAAAAAACTGGATTCCAATGAGACTAATCAGATAGTGAGCCATGAAACTGACGATAAGGGGGCCTGGCCCACATCTTGTCCTAATTGTGATCCCATTCCAAGTTCATTGTTTCTTGTGCAGCCCTACACATGGACTCAGTCTATGTTTCAATGACCATGGAGAAAGAACGCGGCTGCAAGAATAGGGAGTGAAAGATGGTTGCATTTTTCTGTTGGATCATTTAATTTGGGCATCAATAATATTTGCAACATTTTTTTCACCAGCACCGATTACAGCGGTGCAAATCTGCTTCATCAGTTTGTGCTCATTCTAAGCATGGTAAGTGCTAAGGCAAATATGTAAAAACATTTGAGAACAATGAACAAAATGTAACACAAATACCATTAATTTACCAAATCTCGTCTAGTACACAGGCTGGGTTTTTTGCGTTTACGTTTCTGCATGAATAACTTGTATTCTATTGTAGTTGCATTTGTATAGCACTTATTACCCCTGATACTGTGTTGAAGCTGTTTCTGGTGGCTAGCAGGTCACTTTGTTGCCAAATATTAATAGCCAAATTAGTGGTTTTTAGTTATTTTTGAATTTTCATTTTTGGTTTAGTCTTGTGCTCTAAGGAAACTGGTGACCCACCTTCATTGTCAAGTGATGATGTATTACGTTAATAGAAGTTCGGTGTAATCATTAGAGTGACTCAAAGTAAGTGGAAAAAGAGGGATGAATAAATGCGGTGGATGAGATTAGATATCGTGAGACAGTAAGGAGAGGATAAACATATTGAAACACTTTGCTTTATGGGAGTGGGATACGTAGATAGGTAAGAAAGTTTTTGTATTGTCTGAGTGGTTACTCAGAAGGAGATTATATGATTTGAAAGGAGTGGTTCGGTTAGTTTACTGACGTTTTGTACAGAGTAATACTGCAGGCACGTGGAAGGTTAGGGTAAACTCAGAAGAACAAGCGGCCTATTTTTTTGCTACCCAAAGAGCTGTATGCGCTGTTGAACTTAAATATGGAAAATAAGACTCTGCTTCCTCTTCTTCTTACAGAATCTACCTTTTCTCCTTGATCCCCAGACTCCAACTTGCAGCCTATTATCCCTCAAGGACTAACCATGCTCTTCTTGACATCTTTATTGAAAACAAGTTTAGTACTAGACCCGCAGTGGTACCTAATCACTTGCTGGCTTTTGCAAGAACAAACTAGAAGAAAATCCTCTTTGTCAACCTTCTAATGCGGCTGAGGCCAGGGTGAGTAAACGCTTTTTTAAGCTGAATAAGGCAAAGACAACACTAATTTTCATGAGTCTGAAACTTACACAATTTTCCATACCTAGATGACCACCACTGGCAACTCCTAGGAAATACTTGTCCATCTAGAAAGCAAAGCCATCATCACCTATGCTGGCAATAGCCACTAAGACACTTGAACAACAACTGTAGCAGTAGGAAATCCATTGGATCACTGATGATCTGCACCTTATGCAAGAAGAGTTTCAATTTGGAAAGATCAAGAATCAACAGAGTTACCGTTGACCACAACCAAAGATTGATATGCTCCAAAGACTGTAGGTGAGCTCACCCAAGAGCTTATTTCCAACCCTCCATAATGGTTATAGAAAAAGTGACGAAACACACTCCATAGTTCTTCAACAAATTAGCAATGTAATGTAAATCGTATGCCCCTCTTCCATCATCCTCTATAACATTAACACAGTAAACTGATATCTTTCATGACATTCACTGCACACGGTACCACTTCAATAAGCAGATCCCTACAGAATGGGCTGATGTAATAGTGGCTTCTCCGTAAATTCACCTTGGTTAATTTATCACAAATGTTAGGAAATAGTGTTTCCCAGGTGACTGAGATGTGAGCTGCTGGAATGTATAGGAAGTCTTGCACTGCTTACCTTATGAGGACGAAAAGGAGAGGGGCGGTGTGATAGGACCATACGTGACCCAAACAGACACAAAAGCTATACTAGTGCCAGCGAATAGTGCATCTAGGGCCTTTGACTGGTGTTTTTAGGGTGGGTATGTATAGTAAGGGAACAACATATATGTAATTGTAACAATAGACTATGTCCATTGTGTGTGAGAGAAGTGAGGTACGAGGTCCAGCCATAGGCCTGGACTAGTGAGGATGTCTCCTGTGTGGTCTGGACTGAGAGGCCCCTGCTGACAGAGTACAACATGAATGAGATATCTGAGGCACTTAGCCAAGTGCCTAGTAATAATGGCACCAGTGCATTTAGAGCTGCATATAATTTATTACGATAGCATGTGTATGTTTATATGAATATACTGTACACTGCATATTTGTTTAAACCTATTACACGATATACTAGAAAAGCACTGTAGATTAATTGAGCATATTTCCACGCTACTGTTCTCACCACACATCATTATCTAAAAGACTTAAACATGCCCTCTGTTCTCTATGCTAGAATCACTACAAATGTTTAACCTGGTTTGTACAGTGGCAGATAGTTCTACCGTACACAGGGAGCAACACCTCCAAGGGCATTTGACATCTTTCTCAGATGTAGGCTGAGTTGTTGCATGGGCTCTATCGGGTTAACATATGCAGCTTCTTTATCTCATCCCTGCTAATGGCAGTTTACTTGCAACTGGCAATTAGAGCAAGTTCATGTAGGATATATATATAAACCAGAAATTACAGGGGCGTTATTGTTAGGTTAAGAATTTCCAGACAACAAACCATAGAAATTCAGCAGATATAGTTAGAGTAACTATAACTCAAGCTCTAAGGTAACTAACTGTAACTTTCATCTACGCCATGTACAGCTTTTTCACCAATAATTTTATTGCAAATGTTGATGTGATTTTATTAATGATGTCATGGAAGATGTCATGACTTGCGTAATATGTGGGGTATTTAACAGTGCATGGTGAGTGCAAGAGTTATAGTTACCTTAGAGCATAAGTTAAAGTGCAGGAAACCACACTTGTTTTCTTTCTTTATTTATCCATGGATCCGAAGATCCTCTGTGGTTTTGCTGAAAAATAAAAAAAAATGAATTTGGCTCCTATTGGGGTTCCTGGAGGACCCACCACCAGAATAATCCTACCCTGCCCCTTTGTTGTTTTTTTGTATATTTTCTTGTGACTCAGCTGAGTCCAAGTCCCAAGATGGCTGCCACCACTTCCTGGTTGAAGTGGTGGGAGCCCATCAGATCTCACCATATTGTCTCTTTAATAACTCTAAAACTACTGAATGGGTTTGCACCTAGCTTTCTGCCAAATTTGGTGTAATTTGGTCAAGTGGTTCGGACTGTAGTTTTGTCTAAAATCCCTATGGGAAACTACATGAGGAAAATTAGTTTTGGAACTCCCCTTTTTCACAGTCCCTGCTTGAGGAATCATCCCAAAACGTTTCACACAGCAGCTGACGTGAGTTGGGAATTAATTTAAAGAATTTTGTGAATGCTCGTCAAATGGTGCCAAAGTTATTGGCAAAATAAAAATGCTTTTCTGATACTTTTCCTATGGAAACTAGGTCCTAACTATAACAGCCGCCAATAGGTGACATATATATACATAATACTCTGCAGCCAAGACAGTCCTCTCATGGCCCGCTCCACAGCTGGTGCCTGTGTCAGGGACGGACCATTTCCCTGCAATTAATTCTCTTCAAAATAGATATGTAACACTCCAAAAGACTTTGGCCCTCAATACAACTTTGGCGGTCTTCCAGGAAAACTGCAGAAGCCGTGGGCGTGAGGAGACCGCCAGCACCCAAATCATGGGTACTGCCGGATTTCCTCCACACTTTGGGCAGACCCCGACAGTAGTCGTGCTGGCGGGCAGAGACGCTCTGGTGGTTTCACCACTGGCACCATCCTGCCAGTAGGACACCGCCCGCCATATTATGGTCCATAATATGGCCTGTTGGTGTCCTGATGGTGGGCTGCATGAATGCGCGTATGGATGTCAGTGTGTATGCATGTATGAATGCGTCTATGGATGTTGTTGTGAATGCGTGCATGGATGCATGTGAGTGGATGCGTGCATGTAAGTGTAGGTGAATGGGTGTATGCGTTGTGCATGTGGGTGTCTGTGAATGTACGCGGGGAGGTGGGGTAGGGGCACTGTGGCTGGAGGGGGGTCTCGTGCTTGCTTGAGGGGGAGCTGTCTACCAGTGACAGAGATTCCCTGTCACCGGTACCCCTTCCACCATGGTTTTCGTGGCGGTGCAACTGCTGTGGAAGCCATGTTGGAAGGATGGCTCCCAATATCACCGGCAATCAACAGAGGATGATCATCTCCGGCCCAGAGATTCAGACTGCCATGGCGGTAGGATTGGATCATAATGTGGCAGTCTGCACCACCAACCTGTTGACGGTAGGACCGCCACATTTACTGCCAGGGTCAAAATGACCCCCTTTATATCCATATTTAATGGTATATATATATATATACACTCAAGTAAAAAAAAAAAAAGGTTATAGGGACATTATAGTTAGGCCCACATTTTAAACATACCAAACCACAGAAATTACCCTGTTACAGTTAAAGATATCTCAAGTAACTATAACTCGTGCCCTAAGGTAACTATAACTCATGCCAGCGCCATGCACAGTTTTATCATCAAAACGTTTACTACAATTATTACATTGATTTTCTCAATAATGTCCTGAGTGCCATAATTTGTGGGGCAATTAGCAGTGCATGGTGAGGGAGCGAGTTATAGTTACCTTAGGGCATGAGTAATAGTTACTTGATATATCTCTAACGATAACAAGTGAATTTCTATGGTTTGGTAAATTTAAAATGTGAGCCTAACTATAACTTCCCTGTAACATTTGTTTTTTTAAGTGAATTTTGTATGCTTTTTTCAATTCTATGTGCTAACTATAGCATCCCTGTAACCTTTGTTTTTTTCAGCGAATTTCTATTTTTTTTAACATAAAGTAATCTTAATTTCTTTACGTTAATCCAACCACCATGCGTTGCGCAGGTTGGCAACAGGGCCTGGCCTATGGCCAGGCCCTGAAGCCAACCCCTTACTACCACCCAACCCTGCACCAGGCATGGCCTTCGGCCGTAGATGGCGGGAGTTGGCTGCAGGGCCTGCAGCCATCCCTCTATAATCACCCAACGCCATGCATAGGCTTCAGCTGATCATGGCAGGGCTTGGCCGAGGGCCTGGCCTGCAGGCAGGTCCTGCGGCCGACCCCACATCACTCATCACTCATGAAGAGCTTCTTTGTTTTGTGGAAATGTGATCAGATTCCTATGCATCAAAAACATGTCTCAAAAATCAGTGGGAAACTTACTCGGGGGTCCTTTTAGTGCGGTGCCCATCTTCCTGGGAAAATGGGGGGAAGACACTACATATCGCTAATGTACATGAGGCAGGACCAAAAGAATGAGGCTTCTAGGCCATTTTACATAGTTGTAGTTTTAAAAAGGGATAGTGCAATCTCTGGTCTTATTAGCAGATGGCAAGAAAGAACCCATTCGTGACAGTCACTACATGAAATATTGCACTAAAAAAAACAAGGATGCAAACATCTCCATCAAGGATTACAGATAACTTTTTATGGTGGAAATGTTAAGAAAATACACTTGTTTTTGCCTTCACCATGAGCAAAAAATGATGGCAATTAGTACTTTACAGAAGTGGAGATTTAACTTGGGCACCTGCTTTTTTAATATCTGTAAATGCTTCCCATTGACATTTATTTTCTGTGAAATAAGCATCAGGCCAGAATGAAACCCTGCCCAGCGTATTTATCCAAGAAGAGGCCAGCGTTTTGTGCAGAATGTCCACCCAACTGAAGTACTTTCTACTGGCTAATTAGTAAGTGCTACCTCATAAGGTGCATCTTCTACACTTTGGATGTGTAAAGGACACCGAGGTAATGTCTACAGCATCCTGATTGTTCTACGAGCATCTTCATCAGATAACTCATGAGGCATTACTGTCTGAGTGAGTGTTCAACCTTTTTTTTCTTTTCTTTATTGCCGATATTCGCAAATGCGTGGAGACTTTACACCGGGGGTGGAGGGAGTTGCACTGAGTGTCATGACATATTTGCAAATATCGCACATGGCAAAAAAAAACATTTGCTGATATTTTAAACATATAATATGCCTGTTAAGCACCCCTATATGCCACCCCTGGAGCCAGGTTATCTCCACGCTGACCATTCTTAATTTTCAGCCCCATGGACTGTGTCCAATTACATAAAATGGTGGCTGCAACTTTCTGCCCAGGTTGCAGCCAGTCAATCATGGCATTCCTGTTGGCGCGCACATTTGTGACTCTTTACGAATTTGTCAATAATTATTTGCTCTTCTATGTATACAATTTGGGATTTCCTTTGATATCTCAAAAACTAGTCAATGGATTGACACCAAAAAGTGTGATCTCTGGACCAAAAGCTACCTTTCTGCCAGATTTCGTGTAATTCCATCCAGCGGTTCAGCCTGCAGGTGTGTGTAAAGACTGTTTGAGAATTAACATGAGAACACAATTTTTTTAATCCCTCCCCCCCCGTATTTTGGATCACCCTGAAACTTTCCATGCACAACAAGACCCAACTGGATACCTTTTTTGGAAAATGTCATGAAGATTCTGCAAATGATGCCAAAGATATAACCAAGTCAAAAAATGCTTTTCTATAGAATCTAGGTCCTAACTATAATTACCGTCTGTTGACCACCAGTAGGTAATGTGTGTGTGTGTGTGCGTGTGTGTGTGTATAAGACCAATCTGGGCCTTAGCTTTTTCATTGTGTAAACTTTTCTGCACTTTATATTCCATTTATTTGTAAATTATTATTAGCATCTTTCCACATATACTCTGCACTATGGTGGAGTTATATATGTCATTGTGTGCTAAGACGAAGTAGGCCAAGGAGGCAAAACTCTGAAAAGTTAATTGAATTCAATGCAATTCAAAAACTGTATTCAGTTTAAATTAAACCATAAATGTGCACATGACAATTCCATTATACATAAAATACATAATTATAGCAGCCTTATATCGGACATGCTAAAACACTGACAGTAATGAATGATTTGACACAATCCATAAAATACATTTTGTGGCTGTCGTAAATAAAGTACATAATAATGGCAATGTAATAACTAAAATAGTAGAATGTAATTTCAACCATTTTATAATAAAGTGCTACTGCGGTTTTATACAACTAAGCAAATCCAATTGGACCATTACATCAGTGTATAAACTTGCCATACTAGATTGGCCCACTCAATTAAGACAAAGAAATACTTTGGTGACATATACATATCATGTAGGCAAGATGCTTCAGATCAAACATGTTTACCTCTAAATTCTATACAACAAGCACCTCTGCCTAAGGTCTGCCATGTTAATATAAAATAAAGGGACAGACCTTGTTCTTACACAGCTTTCAAGTACGATCAATAAAAACCTTTAAAAAATCCTCAATCCCATCATCGATATTCTGGAACCATTATACTTATGGAGCATTGTAACTGGACTGCCTAAACACTACCCCATAGTGATAAAGTGGTAATTGTGGGATATAAATGATTATGTATTTAAGGCTATGAAATAATTTCCTATGATTCCGAAGTCAAGGTTTGGTGCATGTATGTGAGAAAACAGGGCTGACTGCAGAGGCCCCATAACTTTTTGCCCCCATTTTCCTCTTTTTGCTGGTGTTTTCCTGACTTTGATGGTGCCCTGGGTACTGCTAACCAGTCCCAGGGCCTGTGCTCTGTGTAAAATGGATATGCAAATTAGGCTAATTATAATTGGCTAAGTTAACCTACCTATAAGTCCCTAGTATATGGTAGGGCATGTAGGTTTAGGGACCACAGCATAGGTGGTGCACACCTAGGTGCACTGCTGAGGTGCCCAGTGTCATTTTAAAAGCAAGCCTGCCTTGCTGGCTGCTTTTAAATTAAAGTTCTATGCAAATTCGACTTTGGAATTAAAGGTACTTCCAAAGTCTTAAACTACCTTATTTTTACATATAAGTCACCCCTAAGGTGTGCCCTATGTGCCCCTAGGGCTGGGTGCCATGTAACTATAAGCAGGGACTTTATAAAAATTGATTTATAAGCCCTGGTGAGGTAAAAACAGCCAAATTCGTTTTTCCCTCATTGAAGTAAATGGCCTTCATAGGCTAGAATGGGCAGACTTTATTTTAAATTTTAAAGTCTCCTTTAATGTTACATACCAAGAATTTGGTATCAAATTAATTGTTGTAATAAATCCCACAACTTCCAGTTGTTGGATTTAATATAACTTGTTCAGGTAAAAAGTTTAGACTTTACCTAAAAAGTTGCCAATTTCAGCTCTGCATTGTTTTTGCTGCTGTGCTCTGATTGGCCAGCCTGCAGCAGCTTCTGCCAGGCTGCCTTGATGAGGTGTGAAGTGGCCTGGCTTCACACAAAGGAATGTGCTTGGGGGAGAGAATCTCCCCTCAGCAGATGGTGAGGCAGGAAGGGGGAGGGCTGCCAAACTGGTCTTCAAAGGCAGAGAAGGACATTTGCAGCACCCAGCAACACCCCCACATCCTGCAACCCCAGACAATTAGGTGCCCCCTTGATTAGATTAGGAGAGGGCAGGAGAGGGGTGTGTTTATGATTTTTAGCCACACCAGTGGGTGGGCTCAGCCAGATGTAACCTCCAAAAATCAGATTCATCCATGTTGGATTTTTAGAGACTGTTGCCTTCTGGGATGGATTTTTGCCACACTTCCCAGGAAGTGGTCATCACAGGGGGACGACCCTGTCCCTGATTGGAGAACCAGGGCCCCCCTGCTTTTCACCCAGGAGCAAGGATAAAACTGGCAGACCTGCACCCACACCTCAGATCCCCACCAAATTTCAAGAAGAAAGAACTTAAGGAGAAGAAGGACTGCCCTGCTGGACCCCTGGCCTGCACCTGGAACCTGCACTCAGAAGGACTGCACCAGCTGCACACTTGGGCTTCACCACAAGAAGGACTTTGCCTGGCTTCAACTGGTTCAAGGAGGGACTCCCTGTTTGCTACAGGTGAAAAATTGCTAACCAGAGTCCCCTGCACCAACTCCTGAAGAAAGCGACCAGCTGACCACTGTCCAGTGGCCAAAAAGGAGTTTGCGCCAGGTGCATTCTGGGAGTTGAAGTCCGCACCCCCCAAGGACCATCACAGAACTTCTGGACCCTTGGGGTGAGCTGTGGACCCCAAAAGAACCTTAAAAGAACATCTGGGTGAAGCCCCAGAAGTTTGGAGAAGATTTGACAAATTTTGTAAAAATGCTCCAGAGAGGGACCGACCCGCCGCGGAAATTCTAGCCGGCTTGCCTCAACCGCGACCCGGCCTGACTTCGTGGTTCGTCCCGGTAAAGAAAAACATCCGAAAAAGAGACTAAGTCCGAAGGTAAAAAGTTGACCGGGACCTCCCAGCCATCGTATCCGAGAAGGGCTCCACGGACGTCGGATCAAGATCCAGGTTTACCCCGGTCGAAGGATTTTCATCTCGAAAAAACGACTAAGTCCGAAGGTAAAAATCACCACCGAGGAAACCCACATCGCGTATCCGGACAAGGGCTCCAGGAGGTCGGATTCAACTGGCAGGTTCGTCCCGGTGAAGAAAAACTTCAAAATAAAGACTAAGTCAGAAGGTAACTTTTTAACCGAGGCCTCCCGCGACTTGTAGCCGAGCAGGGCTCCATCGCGGTCGGCCTGAAACTTTGACTTTGCCCCGGTCCTGGTGCAACCAGATGACCCGATTGGCGCTTTTTGTTTCTAAGCGCTAGAAAAATAATAATTCTTTAAAAATTCATATCTCCGGTTCCCCTGAACCGATTTTAATCGTTTTTGTGTCATTTTAAAGATAAAAATATTAACTATTTTTATAAATTGGTTTTGGATTTTTAAACTGTTTCCTGTGTTTTATTTGATTACTGTTTTGTGATATTTGAATGCTTTACACTTTGTCTCCTAAGTTAAGCCTTGATGCTCGTTGCCAAGCTACCAAGGGTTGAGCTGGGATTAATTTACTGAGACCTAACTGTACCTAGGTGGAGGTTAGTGGCTTGTTGCTAGGTGTAGGTACCTACCTGCCCTTACCAATAACCCATTTTCCAACATTTTTGGAAGCAGCGACGGGATCCTGTACTTGTGTTCAATATCACGTTACAGTTTTAGGTAAAACAAATTAAAAATCCTTTAAATTGTCCTAGTGCAAAAATTGTTTTTAATTTTTAATTTGGATTAATTTCAATTATTGAATTTTTGTAATTTTTCTAAATTCTTGTTTCCAATTTTTGCAAAAAGTTTTTGTTGACACAAAACTAGGGAACCATGGAGCTTGATCTGGCTAGCCTACCCACACTGACAGTAGTCCAGCTTAGGGGGTTGTGTATTGAAAGAGGGTTGCCTGCAACCACTGATCTCAGGAAGAAAATCCTGATCACATCCCTGACAGCATGGGCTGAGGCCCAAGAGGTAGAGTCAGACGAAGCTCCAGAGGAGGTAGAAAGAAGGGAGGATGCAAGCTCTAACCACTCAGGGGAGGGAAGGCATCTGAGCCTAAGTGAGGATGAGGAAGAACGGTCCTCAGTAAAAACAGTCACTAGGGGCAGACCCAAAGCTAGTGGTGGGAAGGGGGTCCTTTCAGGAGGAGAGAACCCATCCATCAGAGAAAGAGAGATGGAGGCCCAGCTAGCATACATAGCTTTGGAAGCAGACAAGCTGGCCCTAGAAAAGAAAAAGTGGGCATACAAAGAGAAAAGAGATGGAGGCAGCGATAAAGAAGCTGAGGTGTCTATGGGTGGGGGAGTTTGCCCCAGATTACCCAAAGGGGTGGTTCCTGCCTATGTAGAGGGGGATGACATAGATAAGTGGCTGGGGGCCTTTGAGAGGGCACTCCAAATGAGAAGGGTTAGGCCTCAATACTGGGGTTCCCTTTTGTGGGAGTTAGTCCCCAACTCAGGGAGGGATAGGCTTCTGACCTTAAGGGGGGAGGAGGCAGATTCATACCCTAGTATGAAGAGGTGCTTAGCCAAGAAGTTTGGTCTGACCCCAGAGCAATATAGAATGAAGTTCAGGGACACCCAGAACGTCAGTACCCAGTCTTGGGTTGACTTTGTGGACATTTCACTAAAGGCACTAGAGGGCTGGATTATTGGTAACAAAGTAGATACTTATGAGGGGTTATACAATCTGATCATGAGAGAGCACATCTTGATCAATTGTACCCAAGAAAGGTTACGCCAGCATCTAGTGGACTCTAAGCAGACCAACCCTAGAGAACTAGGGGAGGCAGCTGATGAGTGGTTGAGAACCAGGGTGGTTGTCAAGTCCCAGGGGGGAGACTCCAAGAAGGGGGGGACAGGTCCCCAAAAACCTAAGGAGGGAGGTGGTAAGCCCACCACAGAGACTCCCTCTGTACCCCAGAACCCTAAGAAGGAGGAGAGTAAATCCCACTCCCACTCTGACCAGCAGAGACAGTTAGACCCAGGGTTAAAAAAGCTCTTGGACAGTAGGGCTTGCTTTGACTGTCAGCAGACAGGTCACTTCAGAGGAGATGCAGCCTGTCCAAAGAAGGTGGTTAGCACTGGGCTGTCCAGTGTAGCCATAGGGGAGGATTCCTCAGATGATGAAGTCCTCCTAGCATTAAGCTGGGAGACAGGACCAGATGGTAAGCTGGTGATCCCTGAGGGTGGGAGTAGGCACTTCCACCACATTCAAGTGAATGGGATCCCTACCACTGGCCTGAGAGACACCTGTGCCAGTCACACTATAGTGAGTGACCGGTTAGTGACCCCAGACATGTATGTCCCAGGAAAGACAAAGAAAGTCAGGATAGCCACAGGGGAGGTCACCTCCAAACCTGTAGCCATAGTGCGCCTAGAGAGGGAGGGTATCCTTGACTGGATTAGGGTGGTAGTCAGTGCTAACCTTCCCCTAGATTGTATCCTGGGCAATGACCTCCCAGAGGTGAGTCTGGTCACAGATGGGGTGGTCGCCCAGGGCGCCCCCCCAACCCAAAGTCCTGGGGAGTCAGTCCCTACAGTTAGGAGACAGGGGTCCCCAAGAAAAGGAAAGAAGAAAAGGAAGGGTAGGCCACTCTTAAAGAGAGTTCCAGGGAGCCAAGGGCCTTCTGCCCCAGTAAGGGGGAGCCCAGAGTTGGCACTGGTGAGGCCTCACCTGACCCCAAGGAAGTCCTGAGTAGTCAGGCAGCTGTCCAGATGCAAGGTGTTGCCCCTGCACTGACAGAAGGGAGAGTGGAAGGAGGGTGTCTGCCACAGGAGGTGGTAGCCCCCCACTCTAGACAGCAAGAGGGGTGCCAGGACCCCAAAGATGCCCCTAAAGCAGCTCAGCCACCTGTCAGTGGAGAGCTTAGGGTGTGGTTCTGGGTACTGACAGCTGTCAGTAGCCTCTGCTGGGTGCTAGCCTTCCTGGCAGCAATGTACTTGGCCTGGGAGGCAGACCCCAGGGCCAATAGCAAAGTAGGCCCCCTGACCCTATTGGTCATGGTGGGGTTGCTCAAGTGTTGGGTGACCTCTTTGGGTAAGCTAGGTGTTGCCCTAGCAAAGTTTGGAGTAGGGGAGGTGGGCACCTCACTACCCAAGTTGGCAGAGAGAAAGGAGGAAGACCCCCCTAGAGGAAAGTTTCAGTTTGAGTTGGGTCCTTTTACTGTTGGGATGGCTTCACTACCCATAGGGAGTGACCCTGACAGGAGGATATAAGGCAGAGTTGGCCCTGCAAAGGGACAGCCAGTTTTCTTCACTGTCTTCCTCGCCTAACAAGCCAGGAAGACTCTCCCAGGGTTGGGCTGAGTCTCCTGGGCGTGTGGGCTTGGGGGGGGTTGTGTGAGAAAACAGGGCTGATTGCAGAGGCCCCATAACTTTTTGCCCCCATTTTCCTCTTTTTGCTGGTGTTTTCCTGACTTTGATGGTGCCCTGGGTACTGCTAAACAGTCCCAGGGCCTGTGCTCTGTGTAAAATGGATATGCAAATTAGGCTAATTATAATTGGCTAAGTTAACCTACCTATAAGTCCCTAGTATATGGTAGGGCATGTAGGTTTAGGGACCACAGCATAGGTGGTGCACACCTAGCTGCACTGCTGAGGTGCCCAGTGTCATTTTAAAAGCAAGCCTGCCTTGCTGGCTGCTTTTAAATTAAAGTTCTATGCAAATTCGACTTTGGAATTAAAGGTACTTCCAAAGTCTTAAACTACCTTATTTTTACATATAAGTCACCCCTAAGGTGTGCCCTATGTGCCCCTAGGGCTGGGTGCCATGTAACTATAAGCAGGGACTTTATAAAAATTGATTTATAAGCCCTGGTGAGGTAAAAACAGCCAAATTCGTTTTTCCCTCATTGAAGTAAATGGCCTTCATAGGCTAGAATGGGCAGACTTTATTTTAAATTTTAAAGTCTCCTTTAATGTTACATACCAAGAATTTGGTATCAAATTAATTGTTGTAATAAATCCCACAACTTCCAGTTGTTGGATTTAATATAACTTGTTCAGGTAAAAAGTTTAGACTTTACCTAAAAAGTTGCCAATTTCAGCTCTGCATTGTTTTTGCTGCTGTGCTCTGATTGGCCAGCCTGCAGCAGCTTCTGCCAGGCTGCCTTGATGAGGTGTGAAGTGGCCTGGCTTCACACAAAGGAATGTGCTTGGGGGAGAGAATCTCCCCTCAAACAATGGTGAGGCAGGAAGGGGGAGGGCTGCCAAACTGGTCTTCAAAGGCAGAGAAGGACATTTGCAGCACCCAGCAACACCCCCACATCCTGCAACCCCAGACAATTAGGTGCCCCCTTGATTAGATTAGGAGAGGGCAGGAGAGGGGTGTGTCTATGATTTTTAGCCACACCAGTGGGTGGGATCAGCCAGATGTAACCTCCAAAAATCAGATTCATCCATGTTGGATTTTTAGAGACTGTTGCCTTCTGGGATGGATTTTTGCCACACTTCCCAGGAAGTGGTCATCACAGGGGGACGACCCTGTCCCTGATTGGAGAACCAGGGCCCCCCTGCTTTTCACCCAGGAGCAAGGATAAAACTGGCAGACCTGCACCCACACCTCAGATCCCCACCAAATTTCAAGAAGAAAGAACTTAAGGAGAAGAAGGACTGCCCTGCTGGACCCCTGGCCTGCACCTGGAACCTGCACTCAGAAGGACTGCACCAGCTGCACACTTGGGCTTCACCACAAGAAGGACTTTGCCTGGCTTCAACTGGTTCAAGGAGAGACTCCCTGTTTGCTACAGGTGAAAAATTGCTAACCAGAGTCCCCTGCACCAACTCCTGAAGAAAGCGACCAGCTGACCACTGTCCAGTGGCCAAAAAGGAGTTTGCGCCAGGTGCATTCTGGGAGTTTGGAGAAGATTTGACAAATTTTGTAAAAATGCTCCAGAGAGGGACCGACCCGCCGCGGAAATTCTAGCCGGCTTGTCTCAACCGCGACCCGGCCTGACTTCGTGGTTCGTCCCGGTAAAGAAAAACATCCGAAAAAGAGACTAAGTCCGAAGGTAAAAAGTTGACCGGGACCTCCCAGCCATCGTATCCGAGAAGGGCTCCACGGACGTCGGATCAAGATCCAGGTTTACCCCGGTCGAAGGATTTTCATCTCGAAAAAACGACTAAGTCCGAAGGTAAAAATCACCACCGAGGAAACCCACATCGCGTATCCGGACAAGGGCTCCAGGAGGTCGGATTCAACTGGCAGGTTCGTCCCGGTGAAGAAAAACTTCAAAATAAAGACTAAGTCAGAAGGTAACTTTTTAACCAAGGCCTCCCGCGACTTGTAGCCGAGCAGGGCTCCATCGCGGTCGGCCTGAAACTTTGACTTTGCCCCGGTCCTGGTGCAACCAGATGACCCGATTGGCGCTTTTTGTTTCTAAGCGCTAGAAAAATAATAATTCTTTAAAAATTCATATCTCCGGTTCCCCTGAACCGATTTTAATCGTTTTTGTGTCATTTTAAAGATAAAAATATAAACTATTTTTATAAATTGGTTTTGGATTTTTAAACTGTTTCCTGTGTTTTATTTGATTACTGTTTTGTGATATTTGAATGCTTTACACTTTGTCTCCTAAGTTAAGCCTTGACGCTCGTTGCCAAGCTACCAAGGGTTGAGCTGGGATTAATTTACTGAGACCTAACTGTACCTAGGTGGAGGTTAGTGGCTTGTTGCTAGGTGTAGGTACCTACCTGCCCTTACCAATAACCCATTTTCCAACAATGTAATTTAAATGTTTCCTAACATTGATGGCTTTCCATATAAAAGTGACAACTCTAAAACACATAGATGCAAACAAGCTTCACTGTAGTTCATATGTTTTAGCTAAAGTTAATGGTTAAATAACATTTTCTGATTTTGGTATCAAAGCTACAGAATAAAATAAAGTGTGTTTTGCCTTGGGATGATCGTCGATACATGGGCATTTTATGTCACCTTTGGCTGTGGGTTTATGTTGGGGAAAGCCACTATTATATGACCTGTGTCTAGGCGTGATAGAGATCAACTTTTTACTAATACATTAGTGGCATATAGCGACTTACAAGTTTCATTTAAAGCCTAACAGGGAAATAAACATGAAATGTACAAATACGCACGTTTGAAATATGGCGGACATTGTGACCTTCATTTCTTTGACATTGCATTTGCCATGAAAAACATTGTTCATATATTTTCAACTTAACTACTGATATGAATTAATCCTAAAATTATTATTTGTAAGGGGAATAATAGAAGGGAAGTAGATTCTGAATAATAAATGAACATGAATAAATTGTACTTATTTTATGAGTTTATTAACGTGAGTTACATGTGTGCAGAGAAATAAATGCATGTTTAAACCTTTTTCTAATATCATAAATGAATAATGATTGCCATTCAATAATTTGTATGGCATACTTGATTCAAATTGTAAGGTGTGCAATAGGATTTATATGTAATGATTGCATTAAAATGTATTTAGGCTTTCTTAGCTAAACTAGGCATGAAGATTCATTTCTGCAGCAGTAATGGAAAAGTGTTAAATCATTCTGTTCCCTTTGACCTGAAATTTTTCCTAGGTGGCTGCTGTGTTGGTGAATGTCCCATTGTATTAAAGACAGAGAACATGCTGTAATTAATAACAAATGTAACAGTATTTGTTCCAGCTGTCGAACAAGACAGGAAGCCTTATTTAATTTTGCATGAGAACTGTTAGAATCATCCTGTGCACTGTGGGAAAGAATTGCAAAGTTATAATTGATAAATAAATGTTATATTTTGGCGGAACTGCATGAATTCATCTAGATTACTTTCATCTTCCCTGAGAAAGTACGGAATAGTTGCAAACCTGATTGGTGTCTAAAATTCTAATTGGGTATTGATCCTTTTTGCGCAAGATGAGTCCACCCTGAGGACTAATCAGAACTCTATGGACATTTCTAGTTAGGGAGAGGCTTTTGAAACTTGTAGTCAGTGTGAGAGAGTTTTCTTCCATCAGTGTTTGTGTTGTCACCTTCTGTTATCTCTCCAAGTTACCCTTTAGTTCTTTATGCCCCTTTTGCTTATGCAATTGCGACCTACCTCATGAATCTTTATGAGGCAGGTAATTTGCGACCCCATTGGGAATCGCAAACAGTGTCATTGACACTGTTGTACATCAGGATTTGCGACTCGCAATTTGTGAGGCGCAGAAACTGACATTTGTACATGTGGCCCTTAATCTCTTTAGACGTTTTGGTCAGCCTATAGTTTTCATGTATCTTTATAACTTAGTTTTGTGCACCATTTATGTTACTTTGGTTTTGTGGATGTAATGAAACTTTGACATTTTATTCAGTTTAGAGTCTTGTTTCTGCAGCCAATTTGGTCATGGTGTTTAAAATTGCTTACGATTTCCATGTTATTGATCTGTGGTGAATGAATCTGATTACCACAGTCAACCTTTAGTGGAAGTGGGACAAGTTGTGGCGTTTCACCAGAGCACTTGCAGTTTTGGTAGCAGAGTTATGGTTTTGCCTCATGAGGAGAGGAGTCAGATTTTGCCGACATTGTGAGTTGTTCTTGATGAAGTGGAGGGGTAGATGAAAGTCCAGGGGTGTGATCCAGGTGTACAGTATGTGTTTTGAGTAGGGTTTGCGCTTGCAATGCTTTTGGCTCAATGGCGGTGAAGTGTAATGTGTGAAGTGAACAGGGAGTTTGCATACTCCAAGTGAATGTAGTGCTTTGTGCTAAAAAATTACCCACATGGTTGTTGTTCTTTGCGGGCCCTGCCTGGCTTAAAACTGTGGGGTATCACACAAGTGTATAGAGACACTTGGTTAATTTATTGTCTGCAGTGAGATGTTGGTCGATTGAGCGCTGCCAACAATACTATTATATTCCTTGAATGGGTGAGTTGTTGGTTGGCATTAGGTGAATCCTGAGTGCACAGGGAGAATCCATATCAACCGGAGTAAGATTTGCAGGTCAAATCTTACTCGTGAATGTGTGAAAGCCACAGTCGGAAATGTAGCCGTACAGCTTTCAAAGCATTTGAGCCCTACCCATAGTGAGCAGACAGGCTTGGCTTTTGTGCTTGCAATATTTGCATTTAGGGTGTATACGTGAGAGGTATATGAGACGGCTTTGAAGTGAGTCAAAGCTACAGAGTAAAGTGAGTGACAAAATTTGGTCTGCTATGGGATTGGCAGGTTAGTGCGAAGAGCTGCACACAGATTGGTGGACTGTGCTGCTATAGGCGGAGGAAGGTCAGCTTGAGAAAAGGATTATGGGGTTGGCAAGTACTTCCTGGTTTTGTAAAATTTGTGTTTGTGAACTACATTTGTGTGAAAGATTACGTTTTTCAAAGCTTTAAGGAGTGCATTGAAAGGAGATGTTTTTATTCCAGTTAGAGAGGGTGATCCTACTCCACCTGAGGGTACATCAGTATTTGAGCTAATGCATGTCTTTGGGTAAAACAGTGTGCAAAATCACAGAGACGGAAGGTAACTTAGTTTTTCCCTGTTGTGGAACTTTCAATTTGAGGGTATAAGAGAATCTGAGGTGGGTGTTGCATGAATTAAAACCCCTTCCTAGACCTGCACAATTTGAAACACCTGCCATTCAGGAATTAGTTGCGAGTCAGAAAAAGGGTCAGAAATTTGAGAGGAGAATGAGGAAAGCAGAAAAGACGCTGGCAGAGCTAGATGGGATGAGGAAACATAAAATTGGGCGAGCACATACGTTACATGGAGTGAAATTATTCCCAGCAATAACAGAGGAAGGTGATGGAGGTGTCAGATTTAAAATCAAGAAGAAACCTGCAAAAGATCTGGAGCAGAAGTTAGATGAACATAAAAAGGTGACAGCCACTGAGAGTGATTCAGATGATGAATTAATAACTAGCTTTTGCAGAATCGTCCCCACCGTAAAATGCAGTTGAATCAGTAAATAAGAATGTAGACCCAAGTAGTGCCACAGCTCCAGTTGCACAAAGCGTGTTTCAAATGGCTCAACATGTACCTATTGCCACTGTAGCTCAGGTGCCAGTAGTTTATACAACAGTTCCAGTTGTTAATACAGCCCAGAATATCACAACTACTGTTAGGCCACAGCTAATTCAGAGTTCAGAAGTGATTCAAGTGGAGTCAATGTCTATGTATTGCCCATTAACGACACTGCAGAATGTTGCCCCAAATACGTCAAACCAGACTTTTGGTACAGTATTAACAGAACAAGGTAGAGGATCGATGTTTCCACCAAGTCAAACCAATTTTTCCGGACCAGATTCATTGACAGTTCCTGTGACAATAGGTACATTCTTCCCGTTGTATGCCCAGGGTAATAATGGGAGTGGTCCACAGACTCCAAATCTGGTATCAGCAGTATATTTTCCTTTTGGAACTAATGCAGAAGTGGTAAGACTGAGCAATACTGTGCCAGCCATGACCCCTATGATTTTTTTCGGTTCTAGACAAATATGTAATAAAGTAGTTTCTCTGATCGATATGACATGTTTCCCATGCTCTACAAGTTCATCTGTGCTGGCTTAGGGGCGGGTTACAAGAGCACCATGTAATATTCCACAGCCTACACCTCAAAGTAGCAATAATATTAGTTTACAAGGATTAATAGCTCAACAACTAACTGAACAGTGGACAGTCTAAGTGTCAACATCAGGACAGTACGTGCTCTACGGGTGACAAAAATACAAAAACCCAGTCTTTATGCAAGAGCATGATTCATGCATTGTGTTTATATGCAGTATGTTAACCTTTTGCATTGCAGAGTTTAACCTTGAAAAAACACTATAAATGATGTTTGCAATAACTGTTCATTTGCAAGGTATTGCTCCAGGCTTATTGAGTGTGTTATGGTGTGGTCCCTTTCTACGACCTTCTAGAAGCTTTCCCTGCAGCATGACTGGGTGTGGTTTGTGGGCTGGGCTTGACTCTATATAAGGAACCCAGCCCAGCTCCACGTGCTCAGTATTCAGAGGTCCCGGTGCAGAGCAGCGGCAACTTCCTGAGCTCCTGTTCTGGAGGCCTACTTTGATATTCCAGGCCTGCCCTCATTATATTGCTGATCCTTGAGGAGGGCGGTAAGGCGGAGGTCGGGTTGGGCCCCCGACCCCCGTTCTCAAAGACATTCGAGTTTTGGGCCTAGTTGTGAAACTCTGTGTGTGTGTGTGATTTCATGGCATTTGCATATTCTTGTTCGAATCGCAGAGTGCGCGATTCATTTCTGACATGTAACCCTTGTCATTCAGATCGGCAACAGTGTGCGCAATCATTTCATGGCATTTGCATATTCTTGCTCGAATCGGCAGAGTGCGCGATTCATTTCTGACATGGAACCCTTGCCATTCAGATCAGCAACAGTGTGTGCGATCATTTCATGGCATTTGCATATTCTTGTTCGAATCGGCAGAGTGCGCGATTCATTTCTGACATGTAACCCTTGGCATTCAGATCGGCAACAGTGTGCGCGATCATTTCGTGGCATTTGCATGTTCTTGGCAGAATTGGCAGAGGGTGCAATTAATTTCTAACATGTAACGCTTGGTATTCAGATCGGCAACAGTGTGCGCGATCATTTCATGACATTTGCATATTCTTTTTCGAATCTGCAGAGTGCGCGATTCAACCCTGACATAAAACTCTTGGCTTTTGGATCGGCAGTGTGCGCGATCATTTCCTGACATTTGCATCGTGTATCTCGAATCGGCAACAGTGTGCGCGATTCAGTCCTTGGCATAAAACTCTTGGCTTTTGGATCGTCAGTGTGCGCGATCATTTCATGACATTGAAAACCTTGGTGTGCCGTGTTTGTTGAGGTGCACACATTTATCCTGAGCTGTTGGATTTTTTTGAAACGCTTAATTCAAAGTGTGACATTCTTTGTGCATATTAAGTTCCTAGTACAGTTCCTGTTGTTTCCAGGGAATGTTCAGATAGCCTTTGTCCTCATGTAAAAATGCAATGTTTATTCTGAAACATTATTGAAGAAGGTTCTTGTATTCTAGACAGTATGTGATATTTCCTGAAGAGCTCATATGAAACATTGTATTAACCCATTCTTGATTGTTTCCAGGTACCTAGATTTCTTGAGGTCAAGTTATAGTCATTTCTTAGGTTATCCATGATTACAGTATAAGAACTCTTAGAACCATAGTCTATTGAAGGTCAATGTGATTATATCTTGACAATGTGTTGTTTAACCTCTTGCTTCCTACAGGTCTCCTTCCCAGCTGTTCCCTACCTAATCCCCTTTTCCCCCACTTGGACTCTCTCAGGCTCTGTGGTATATCTATTGGAGCTTTGGAGCTGTCTAGTGGTGGATATGTTGGGAACGTGTGCAGGCCCCGAGGATCTGGTCTCCCTGACACTAAGAGGGTCATTCCAACTTTGGCGGGAGGGGGAGGCCGCCCGCCAAAGTTCCCCCGTCAAAAGACTGCTCCGCGGTCAAAAGACCGCAGGGGTCATTTCGACTTTCCTGCTCGGCCGGCGGGCGACCGCCGGCCCAGCGGGAAAGCCCCTGCAACGAGGAAGCCGGCTCCGAATGGAGCCGGCGGAGTTGCAGGGGTGCGACGGGTGCAGTGGAACCTGTCGCGATTTTCACTGTCTGCAAAGCAGACAGTGAAAATCTGTATGGGGCCCTGTTAGGGGGCCCCTGCACTGCCCATGCCAGTGGCATGGGCAGTGCAGGGGCCCCCAGTGGCCCCACGACACCCGTTCCCACCAGCCTGGTTTTGGCGGTGAAAACCACCAGAAACAGGCTGGCGGGAAGAGGGTCGGAATCCCCATGGCAGCGCTGCTTGGTGGATTCCCTGGGCCAGGGGAAAACCGGCGGGAAACTGCCGGTTCCCCTTTTCTGACCGCGGCTTTACCGCCGCGGTCAGAATAGCCCTGGAAGCACCGCCAGCCTGTTGGCGGTGCTTCCGCTGCCCTCTGCCCTGGCGGTCAGAGACCGCCAGGGTTGGAATGAGGGCCTAAGTGAAGTATCAGTTTAAAAAACACACTACATATGACAGACTGAAATTGGAATTAAATGAAACGATTAAACACCTGAGTTGGACAGATTAGAGTCTTACAATGAAAACGAGTTGTGCCTTATGTGCAAGGATGTCACACACTGTGCAGGACCGATCTGTGGGGAAGCTGTCTTGGCAGAGAAATATGAAATTGAGGTGAATAAGTCCAACAATTAAAGAGATGTTACAGGTTAGAATTTGATTCTAGAGAATTGCAAACATGAGATCACCCTTTATGAATATTCACATTAAAGAATTGATTCAAAGCATCCAAACATGGGGAGCATTGGATAAATGGGAATGCAGATGGTCAAAGAAAAAAGATTGGAAGATAAAGTCAACTGCATCCTCAAATGATGTACAGCAGGCTGAGGGAGCAGTACAAATTATGCCAATGAGAGAAATTCTGGGAGGGATATTTGTTCATGTCCCATGGAGCAGAAGTGACATATTGTCATTTACTAATGATTACCCGAAGTTGAGGGAGAAGCTATTGCAATGGTGCCAACAAAAGGAGAGGTTTTAATCTTGCAAAGTGTTTGTGGGAAGAATTAAACACTTTTTTTTAAAATCTGGTTCCAGCAGATTTGTGGGTTTGAATGCAAGAGGAGTTTTGATTGGCCAACTCGTGAGCTTTCAAGGGTACAGTGACAGGTGCGCCGTCAGAAGAGGTGATGAAATGTTATTATAAGGTGATTGAATTTTCGAAGACTAGAGTTTCCCCTAAAGTTGTTGATTGGCAGAGAATTGTCAGACAGCTCAGGAGTCAAAGGAGTCAGCCTATACTTATTATGAGAGATTGTTACAAGCATTTAAACAGTAAAGTGGCACAGAGATTATTGAACTAAGAGATATGATTCATTTTGTTTTCAGATTTGTTGAAGGATTAAAGCCTGAAATTAGCAATATGATTCAGAAGCATTTGATTTGTTGGCAGGGAAAACCAATTGATGAAGTACTACAGTACGCAAAATACTGTAGTGATGAAATTGAATTGAAGCAGAAGAGATTAAAGGAAAAGGAGATGGTGATGCAAATTAAATCTGTCCAAGCAGCAGGTATGCAGGAATCTCAAGGAATGGTGAAGACAGGAGGAATTCAGCGAATACAACAGCAGGGCAATATGGTGTCTCTGTTTAACTCCTTCTGTGCCTTGGACGAGATGATCTCGTCCAAGGCTACAGTTCCCCTGTGCCTTGGACGAGATCATCTCGTCCTAGGCACAGGGGAACTTGGGGGTGCGCTAGCGCGCCCCCGTGCACCCCCCTTGCCCCCCCAGGCGGGGATGGAAGGGGAAGACCTTCCCCTTCCACCCCGCCCCCCCCCACGGCAATCCGATGACGTCATCTAGTGTTGCCGGCGCGCTGGAAGCCATTTGCTTCCAGCGCGTCTTCGGAGCAGGAGCTCAAAGGTGAGTCCTCTCCGTTTTTGGGGGGCGGGGGGGTTGAGAAAACAGACACGGTGGGAAAGGAAAGGGTCTTTCCTTTCCCCCTGTGTCTGTTTTCTCAAGATTCCGGCAGGGCCCGCGATCGTGGAGCAGGAATCTCCACTAGCCACCAGGGATTTTCTTTGTGGCTAAATTTGGGGGCGACCCCTTGGGCAATGGTCGCCCCCCCCGGGGGCAATTTTTATTTGGATTTAGCCCCCCCCCCCCGGGGGCAGATCGGCCGTTTTTTCTGCGGATCTGCCCCCGGGGGGGCGAAAACCACTAGACACCAGGGATAACCTTTTTTTATGTTTGTTTTTGGGGGCGACCCCTTGGGCAAGGGTCGCCCCCCCGGGGGCAATTTTTATTTGTATTTCGCCCCCCCCCTGGGGGCAGATCGGCCGTTTTTTCGGCGGATCTGCCCCCAGGGGGGGGCGAAAACCACTAGACACCAGGGATAACCTTTTTTATGTGTGTTTTTGGGGGCGACCCCTTGGGCAAGGGTCGCCCCCCCCGGGGGCAATTTTTATTTGTATTTCGCCCCCCCCCTGGGGGCAGACCCGCCGATTTTTCGGCGGATCTGCCCCCAGGGGGGGGCGAAAACCACTAGACACCAGGGATATTTTTTTTATGTTTGTTTTTGGGGGCGACCCCTTGGGCAAGGGTCGCCCCTCCCCGGGGGCAATTTTTATTTGTATTTCGCCCCCCCCTGGGGGCAGATCCGCCGTTTTTTCGGCGGATCTGCCCCCAGGGGGGGCGAAAACCACTAGACACCAGGGATAACCTTTTTTATGTGTGTTTTTGGGGGCGACCCCTTGGGCAAGGGTCGCCCCCCCCGGGGTCAATTTTTATTTGTATTTCGCCCCCCCCTGGGGGCAGATCCGCCGATTTTTCGGCGGATCTGCCCCCATGGGGGGGGGCGAAAACCACTAGACACCAGGGATATCTTTTTTTATGTTTGTTTTTGGGGGCGACCCCTTGGGCAAGGGTCGCCCCTCCCCGGGGGCAATTTTTATTTGTATTTCGCCCCCCCCCCTGGGGGCAGATCCGCCGTTTTTTCGGCGGATCTGCCCCCGGGGGGGGCGAAAACCACTAGACACCAGGGATATCTTTGTTTATGTGTGTTTTTGGGGGCGACCCCTTGGGCAAGGGTCGCCCTCCCCCCGGGGGCAATTTCTATTTGTATTTTGCCCCCCCAGGGGGATTTTTGGGCTGATCTGCCCCCCGGGGGGGGGGCGAAAACCACTAGACAGCAGGGATTTTGTTTTTATTGTTTATTTTGGGGGCAACTCCTGTGGCAAGGGTCGCTCCCCTGGGGAGCTTTTTTTTTTCTGTTTCGGCCCCCCCCCCCGATGGCAGACCAGCCATTTTTTGGACGATCTGGCCCGGGGGGGGGGTGGAAGCACACTAGGTGCCAGGGATTGTGTTTGGTGTGTGTTTGGGGGCACCCCTTGGGCAACGGTCGCCCCCCTAAGGTGGGGAAAATTTGTATTGCCCATCTCTGCCCGTAATTTTGTAGGGCCATCTGCCCCCAAGGAGGGCAGGGATTTTTTTTGTTTTGCGTTGTGCTGGGGGTTCCCCCTTGGGGAAGGGTCGCCACCTGAAAGGGGGCACAGAGGTGTTGCCCATTGGGGTCAGATTGGCCAAATCTTTTACGCCCATCTACCCCGAGGGGGGCAGGATCCACTTAGGTACCAGGGACAACTGCTAAGTTCTTGGTGGTGGGGTGTTTGTCAACTGGCAAAGTATTTGTATTTGTGATTATAACAATTTATTTCTTCTTTTTCTTCTAGTTCAACGCTTTTGCTTCCTTTGCTGTGGATCTTTGCGGTTTTGGCAGTAGTTGTCCTGCGGTTTGCATAGTTTCATGTTTTAGGTAAGTGAACGCAATTTACTCCAAAGGAGTATTGTTGACATGTTTGTAGGTGGTGTACTAAATGCAGTATTGTGTGTTTGACATTGTCCTTAGATTTGAGCACAGTGGTGTTTGTGTTGTCATATGTCTAAATTGCTTTTTTCTTTTTAGTGGGATATCATTGGTGATTGCAGAGTAGTTGCTTGGTGAGTAGCTATTTCAGGCAACTGTGTGGTATTGTTTTTTGTAGTACATAACTCTTTGTGATAAAGCTACACTTTGTTTATTACTTATTTTAGTGCTAGTTGTTGTTGGCAATCCATTTGTTGTTAGGATCATGGCTAGCCGCAAAGTGACCGCTCAGCAGGTTGTTCGCTTGCTCTTTGAGTCGTCTTCAGACCATGATTACGACACTGACTCTGCATCTGAGGCAGAGGAGGAAGCAGGAGATTCTGGAAGTGAGTTTTCTGTCCGAGAGTATTCTTCTGATGAGGAAGCTACTCTCAGTGCAGATGAAGGGCCTGTGTTAGAGGAGGACATTGATGTGCCAAGAGTGCAGCAGCCTGGGGCTGCAGGGTTTCCCATTGGAAGACCTGACACCTGGATTGCCCCAAACATGGAGCAGCCACAGTTACCTGCATTTACTGGTCTCCCAGGGTGTAGAGTTAATACGGAAAACTTTCTGCCTGTCCATTTCTTTCACTTGTTTATGGACGATGTATTTTTGGAAGAGATTGTGGAGCAGACAAATGTGTATGCAGAGCAATATTTGCGGGACAACGCTGCCAGACTTAAACCTCAGTCTAGAGCTACTCATTGGGTTCCCACATATCTGGAAGAGATGAAAAGGTTTTTAGGTTTGTCTTTTTTGATGGGGTTGATCAGGAAGCCGTCACTGGCTTCTTATTGGTCTACTAGTCCCTTGATGGCAACGGATATATTTTCTGCAACTATGACACGTAATCGGTATTTGCTTCTTCTTCGTATGCTGCATTTTGTAGACAATGCTTTAGCCTTGCCACGAGATCACCCTGATTGTGACCGCCTTTTTAAGATTAGGCCTGTCCTTGATCATTTTGTGGATCGGTTTTCAGAGGTCTATGTCCCAGGCAAAGAGATAAGTGTGGACGAGTCTTTGGTCCTTTTCAAGGGGCGTTAAGTTTTTAAGCAGTACATTCCTAGTAAGAGGGCACGGTATGGGATTAAATTGTATCTGCTGTCAGAAAGCAGTACAGGATATGTGTATAATTTCCGGGTCTACACTGGTAGGGATTCCAGTATTGACCCTCCTGGTTGTCCGGCCACTTTTGGAGTTAGCGAAAAAATTGTGTGGGAACTTGCTAGACGGCTGTTTAACAAAGGTCACCATTTGTACGTGGATAATTTCTACACTGGAGTGCAGTTGTTCAAGGAGTTGTTTAGGGTGGACACTGTTGCTTGTGGCACAATCCGTTCTAACCGGAAAGGCTATCCAAGGGAGCTTGTCTGTAAAAAACTTGAGAGGGGACAGTGCAGTGCCTTGCGGAATAATGAGCTGCTAGCTCTGAAATTTTCAGACAGGAGGGATGTGTACATGCTATCGACCATCCATGATGAGAGTACTTCCCCTGTGGCTGTTTGGGGTCAGGTTGCGGAAGTGCGCAAACCTGCGTGCATTTTGGACTACAATAGGCACATGGGTGGTGTTGATAGAGTAGATCAGAGGTTAGAACCTTACACTGCTCTTCGTAAGTCATATGTGTGGTATAAAAAGTTGGCCCTACATTTATTTCATTTGGCAACTTTTAATGCCTTTATTGTATACAAGGATTGTTCACCCGAGTCAAGGATGACATTTGTTAAATTTCAGGAGTCGGTGATAGAAAGCCTTATTGTGGTGGAACCGGCAAGAGTTCCTAGAGTAGAAGTGGTGGAGGATGTGGCTAGATTGAAAGATCGGCACTTTCCAGATCACATTCCTCCCACTCCCAAAAAAGACATGCCCACAAAGAAATGTAGAGTATGTGCCCGGAGATTAATCCGGAGGGAGAGGCGGATGTACTGCCCCGAATGCCCTTCAAAGCCTGGGCTGTGTGTTCCCGGCTGTTACAGAAGTTACCATACCCAAAAGAATTTCTGGGAAATACCTTGAGCGTAAGCTGTCTGTTTTATATTTTCATATGTTTCACGGTTGGCATCTGTTGTGTATTTAGTTAGAGCTTTTGTGTTTGTAGTTTTGTGCTTATTTTATAATTAGTAGTTTCTTTGTTTATAAATAAAAAAAAGTGATTGCGGTGTGCGTGGGGTGGCGCTTGGCTGGCGGTGTGCGTGGGGTGGCGCTTGGCTGGGGGTGTGCGTGGGGTGGCGCTTGGCTGGCGGTGTGCGTGGGGTGGCGCTTGGCTGGCGGTGTGCGTGGGGTGGCACTTGGCTGGCGGTGTGCGTGGGGTGGCGCTTGGCTGGCGGTGTGCGTGGGGTGGCGCTTGGCTGGCAGTGCCAGCCGAACGGCAGTCCACACTCCCATCAGCTGGTGTGATTCTTGTATCAGGCATGTGGGCGTATGTAAGTGATGGGCCCTTGAGTGGCGCGGTCTGTCGATGTGAGTGTTGTAATGTGCTGGGCCCGTGGCTGGCGGTGTGAATGGTCTTGTGCGTGTCATGTATGAAAGGTGTGTGAATGGCCTGTAAAGCGGTTGGTGCCTTGTCGCGGCTTTACAGCTCACGAGCTGTGAGTCATTGGTTCACTTTTTTGCCTTTCAGTTATTAGCAGTGCATTTCATTTTTGTGAAATCTATTGTTAATAAAATTTGATTCACTGAACCATCACTCACCCTCGTGCCAAATCCAACCAGTATGTGTTGTAAAAAAAGACAAAACCTGCTCCGCTGTAATCAGGCGTCGCAGCACACCTGTGACACGCTAGGTGCCTCGGGTGGGACCCCGATGATGAAGCATGCCACCAACTTGGTTGGTGGGTGAGGGGTCTTCTTCACATAACCTAAGTGTGTTTCTTTTCACAATTTTAGTGTTTGGCACATCACGGACGTATGTGCACACATCAAAGTGATATATTCCAAAAATGCCTGTGTTTGGGGGGAGAGGGCCCACCTATGTTTTTGGTCCAGGGTGCGGCTGTCATGTAGGGAAACCTACAAAACCCAGAAATATTTAAAAAATAGGCACCCCAAGGAGTCCAGGGAGGTGTGGCTTGCGTGGCTCCCCCAACTATCCCTTCTATCCCTTCAGGTTTTGGGCCTTATTCTGTTCCAGGCACCTGGCCCACCCACACAAGTGAGGTACCATTTTTATCGGGAGACTTGGGGGAACGCTGGGTGGAAGGAAATTTGTGGCTCCTCTCAGATTCCAGAACTTTCTGCCACAGAAATGTGAGGAACATGTGTTTTTTTTAGCCACATTTTGAGGTTTGAAAAGGATTCTGGGTAACAGAACCTGGTCCGAGCCCCGCAAGTCACCCCATCTTGGATTCCCCTAGGTCTCTAGTTTTCAGAAATGCACAGGTTTGGTAGGTTTCCCTAGGTGCCAGGTGAGCTACAGGCCAAAATCCACAGGTAGGCACTGTTTTCTTTCAAAAAATGGGATGTGTCCACGTTGCGTTTTGGGGCGTTTCCTGTCGCGGGCGCTAGGCCTACCCACGCAAGTGAGGTATCATTTTTATCTGGAGACTTGGGGGAACGCTGGGTGGAAGGAAATTTGTGGCTCCTCTCAGATTCCAGAACTTTCTGTCACCGAAATGTGAGAAAAACTTGTTATTTTAGCCAAATTTTGAGGTTTGCAAAGGATTCTGGGTAACAGAACCTGGTCCAAGCCCCGCAAGTCAGCCCTCCTTGGATTCCCCTAGGTCTCTAGTTTTCAGAAATGCACAGGTTTGGTAGGTTTCCCTAGGTGCCGGCTGAGCTAGAGGCCAAAATCTACAGGTAGGCACTTCGCAAAAAACACCTCTGTTTTTTCCCAAAATGTAGGATGTGTCCACGTTGCGCTTTGGGGTGTTTCCTGTCGCCGGCGCTAGGCCTACCCACGCAAGTGAGGTATCATTTTTATCGGGAGACTTGGGGGAATGCTGGGTGGAAGGAAATTTGTAGCTCCTCTCAGATTCCAGAACTTTCTGCCACAGAAATGTGAGGGACATGTGTTTTTTTAGCCAAATTTTGAGGTTTGCAAAGGATTCTGGGTAACAGAACCTGGTCCGAGCCCCCAAGTCAGCCCTCCTTGGTTTCCCCTAGGTCTCTAGTTTTCAGAAATGCACAGGTTTGGTAGGTTTCCCTAGGTGCCGGCTGAGCTAGAGGCCAAAACCTACAGGTAGGCACTTCGCAAAAAACACCTCTGTTTTTCCCCAAAATTTAGGATGTGTCCACGTTGCGCTTTGGGGTGTTTCCTGTCGCCGGCGCTAGGCCTACCCACGCAAGTGAGGTATCATTTTTATCGGGAGACTTGGGGGAACGCTGGGTGGAAGGAAATTTGTAGCTCCTCTCAGATTCCAGAACTTTGTGCCACAGAAATGTGAGGGACATGTGTTTTTTTAGCCAAATTTTGAGGTTTGCAAAGGATTCGGGGTAACAGAACCTAGTCCGAGCCCCGCAAGTCAGCCCTCCTTGGATTCCCCTAGGTCTCTAGTTTTCAGAAATGCACAGGTTTGGTAGGTTTCCCTAGGTGCCGGCTGAGCTAGAGGCCAAAATCTACAGGTAGGCACTTCGCAAAAAACACCTCTGTTTTTCCCCAAAATTTAGGATGTGTCCACGTTGCGCTTTGGGGTGTTTCCTGTCGCCGGCGCTAGGCCTACCCACGCAAGTGAGGTATCATTTTTATCGGGAGACTTGGGGGAACGCTGGGTGGAAGGAAATTTGTAGCTCCTCTCAGATTCCAGAACTTTCTGCCACAGAAATGTGAGGGACATGTGTTTTTTTAGCCAAATTTTGAGGTTTGCAAAGGATTCCGGGTAACAGAACCTGGTCCGAGCCCCGCAAGTCAGCCCTCCTTGGATTCCCCTAGGTCTCTAGTTTTCAGAAATGCACAGGTTTGGTAGGTTTCCCTAGGTGCCGGCTGAGCTAGAGGCCAAAATCTACAGGTAGGCACTTCGCAAAAAACACCTCTGTTTTTTCCCAAAATTTAGGATGTGTCCACGTTGCGCTTTGGGGTGTTTCCTGTCGCCGGCGCTAGGCCTACCCACGCAAGTGAGGTATCATTTTTATCGGGAGACTTGGGGGAACGCTGGGTGGAAGGAAATTTGTAGCTCCTCTCAGATTCCAGAACTTTCTGCCACAGAAATGTGAGGGACATGTGTTTTTTTAGCCAAATTTTGAGGTTTGCAAAGGATTCTGGGTAACAGAACCTGGTCCGAGCCCCGCAAGTCAGCCCTCCTTGGATTCCCCTACGTCTCTAGTTTTCAGAAATGCACAGGTTTGGTAGGTTTCCCTAGGTGCCGGCTGAGCTAGAGGCCAAAATCTACAGGTAGGCACTTCGCAAAAAACACCTCTGTTTTTTCCCAAAATTTAGGATGTGTCCACGTTGCGCTTTGGGGTGTTTCCTGTCGCCGGCGCTAGGCCTACCCACGCAAGTGAGGTATCATTTTTATCAGGAGACTTGGGGGAACGCTGGGTGGAAGGAAATTTGTAGCTCCTCTCAGATTCCAGAACTTTCTGCCACAGAAATGTGAGGGACATGTGTTTTTTTAGCCAAATTTTGAGGTTTGCAAAGGATTCTGGGTAACAGAACCTGGTCCGAGCCCCGCAAGTCAGCCCTCCTTGGATTCCCGTAGGTCTCTAGTTTTCAGAAATGCACAGGTTTGGTAGGTTTCCCTAGGTGCCGGCTGAGCTAGAGGTCAAAATCTACAGGTAGGCACTTCGCAAAAAACACCTCTGTTTTTTCCCAAAATTTAGGATGTGTCCACGTTGCCTTTGGGGTGTTTCCTGTCGCCGGCGCTAGGCCTACCCACGCAAGTGAGGTATCATTTTTATCGGGAGACTTGGGGGAACGCTGGGTGGAAGGAAATTTGTAGCTCCTCTCAGATTCCAGAACTTTCTGCCACAGAAATGTGAGGGACATGTGTTTTTTTAGCCAAATTTTGAGGTTTGCAAAGGATTCTGGGTAACAGAACCTGGTCCGAGCCCCGCAAGTCAGCCCTCCTTGGATTCCCGTAGGTCTCTAGTTTTCAGAAATGCACAGGTTTGGTAGGTTTCCCTAGGTGCCGGCTGAGCTAGAGGCCAAAATCTACAGGTAGGCACTTCGCAAAAAACACCTCTGTTTTTTCCCCAAATTTAGGATGTGTCCACGTTGCGCTTTGGGGTGTTTCCTGTCGCCGGCGCTAGGCCTACCCACGCAAGTGAGGTATCATTTTTATCGGGAGACTTGGGGGAACGCTGGGTGGAAGGAAATTTGTAGCTCCTCTCAGATTCCAGAACTTTCTGCCACAGAAATGTGAGGGACATGTGTTTTTTTAGCCAAATTTTGAGGTTTGCAAAGGATTCTGGGTAACAGAACCTGGTCCGAGCCCCGCAAGTCAGCCCTCCTTGGATTCCCCTACGTCTCTAGTTTTCAGAAATGCACAGGTTTGGTAGGTTTCCCTAGGTGCCGGCTGAGCTAGAGGCCAAAATCTACAGGTAGGCACTTCGCAAAAAATACCTCTGTTTTTTCCCAACATTTAGGATGTGTCCACGTTGCGCTTTGGGGTGTTTCCTGTCGCCGGCGCTAGGCCTACCCACGCAAGTGAGATATCATTTTTATCGGGAGACTTGGGGGAACGCTGGGTGGAAGGAAATTAGTAGCTCCTCTCAGATTCCAGAACTTTCTGCCACAGAAATGTGAGGGACATGTGTTTTTTTAGCCAAATTTTGAGGTTTGCAAAGGATTCGGGGTAACAGAACCTGGTCCGAGCCCCGCAAGTCAGCCCTCCTTGGATTCCCCTAGGTCTCTAGTTTTCAGAAATGCACAGGTTCGGTAGGTTTCCCTAGGTGCCGGCTGAGCTAGAGGCCAAAATCTACAGGTAGGCACTTCGCAAAAAACACCTCTGTTTTTTCCCAAAATTTAGGATGTGTCCACGTTGCGCTTTGGGGTGTTTCCTGTCGCCGGCGCTAGGCCTACCCACGCAAGTGAGGTATCATTTTTATCGGGAGACTTGGGGGAACGCTGGGTGGAAGGAAATTTGTAGCTCCTCTCAGATTCCAGAACTTTCTGCCACAGAAATGTGAGGGACATGTGTTTTTTTAGTCAAAATTTGAGGTTTGCAAAGGATTCTGGGTAACAGAACCTGGTCCGAGCCCCGCAAGTCAGCCCTCCTTGGATTCCCCTAGGTCTCTAGTTTTCAGAAATGCACAGGTTTGGTAGGTTTCCCTAGGTGCCGGCTGAGCTAGAGGCCAAAATCTACAGGTAGGCACTTCGCAAAAAACACCTCTGTTTTTTCCCAAAATTTAGGATGTGTCCACGTTGCGCTTTGGGGTGTTTCCTGTCGCCGGCGCTAGGCCTACCCACGCAAGTGAGGTATCATTTTTATCGGGAGGCTTGGGGGAACGCTGGGTGGAAGGAAATTTGTAGCTCCTCTCAGATTCCAGAACTTTCTGCCACAGAAATGTGAGGGACATGTGTTTTTTTAGCCAAATTTTGAGGTTTGCAAAGGATTCTGGGTAACAGAACCTGGTCCGAGCCCCGCAAGTCAGCCCTCCTTAGATTCCCCTACGTCTCTAGTTTTCAGAAATGCACAGGTTTGGTAGGTTTCCCTAGGTGCCGGCTGAGCTAGAGGCCAAAATCTACAGGTAGGCACTTCGCAAAAAACACCTCTGTTTTTTCCCAAAATTTAGGATGTGTCCACGTTGCGCTTTGGGGTGTTTCCTGTCGCCGGCGCTAGGCCTACCCACGCAAGTGAGGTATCATTTTTATCGGGAGACTTGGGGGAACGCTGGGTGGAAGGAAATTTGTAGCTCCTCTCAGATTCCAGAACTTTCTGCCACAGAAATGTGAGGGACATGTGTTTTTTTAGCCATATTTTGAGGTTTGCAAAGGATTCGGGGTAACAGAACCTGCTCCGAGCCCCGCAAGTCAGCCCTCCTTGGATTCCCGTAGGTCTCTAGTTTTCAGAAATGCACAGGTTTGGTAGGTTTCCCTAGGTGCCGGCTGAGCTAGAGGTCAAAATCTACAGGTAGGCACTTCGCAAAAAACACCTCTGTTTTTTCCCAAAATTTAGGATGTGTCCACGTTGCCTTTGGGGTGTTTCCTGTCGCCGGCGCTAGGCCTACCCACGCAAGTGAGGTATCATTTTTATCGGGAGACTTGGGGGAACGCTGGGTGGAAGGAAATTTGTAGCTCCTCTCAGATTCCAGAACTTTCTGCCACAGAAATGTGAGGGACATGTGTTTTTTTAGCCAAATTTTGAGGTTTGCAAAGGATTCTGGGTAACAGAACCTGGTCCGAGCCCCGCAAGTCAGCCCTCCTTGGATTCCCGTAGGTCTCTAGTTTTCAGAAATGCACAGGTTTGGTAGGTTTCCCTAGGTGCCGGCTGAGCTAGAGGCCAAAATCTACAGGTAGGCACTTCGCAAAAAACACCTCTGTTTTTTCCCCAAATTTAGGATGTGTCCACGTTGCGCTTTGGGGTGTTTCCTGTCGCCGGCGCTAGGCCTACCCACGCAAGTGAGGTATCATTTTTATCGGGAGACTTGGGGGAACGCTGGGTGGAAGGAAATTTGTAGCTCCTCTCAGATTCCAGAACTTTCTGCCACAGAAATGTGAGGGACATGTGTTTTTTTAGCCAAATTTTGAGGTTTGCAAAGGATTCTGGGTAACAGAACCTGGTCCGAGCCCCGCAAGTCAGCCCTCCTTGGATTCCCCTACGTCTCTAGTTTTCAGAAATGCACAGGTTTGGTAGGTTTCCCTAGGTGCCGGCTGAGCTAGAGGCCAAAATCTACAGGTAGGCACTTCGCAAAAAACACCTCTGTTTTTTCCCAAAATTTAGGATGTGTCCACGTTGCGCTTTGGGGTGTTTCCTGTCGCCGGCGCTAGGCCTACCCACGCAAGTGAGGCATCATTTTTATCGGGAGACTTGGGGGAACGCTGGGTGGAAGGAAATTTGTAGCTCCTCTCAGATTCCAGAACTTTCTGCCACAGAAATGTGAGGGACATGTGTTTTTTTAGCCAAATTTTGAGGTTTGCAAAGGATTCTGGGTAACAGAACCTGGTCCGAGCCCCGCAAGTCAGCCCTCCTTGGATTCCCGTAGGTCTCTAGTTTTCAGAAATGCACAGGTGTGGTAGGTTTCCCTAGGTGCCGGCTGAGCTAGAGGTCAAAATCTACAGGTAGGCACTTCGCAAAAAACACCTCTGTTTTTTCCCAAAATTTAGGATGTGTCCACGTTGCCTTTGGGGTGTTTCCTGTCGCCGGCGCTAGGCCTACCCACGCAAGTGAGGTATCATTTTTATCGGGAGACTTGGGGGAACGCTGGGTGGAAGGAAATTTGTAGCTCCTCTCAGATTCCAGAACTTTCTGCCACAGAAATGTGAGGGACATGTGTTATTTTAGCCAAATTTTGAGGTTTGCAAAGGATTCTGGGTAACAGAACCTGGTCCGAGCCCCGCAAGTCAGCCCTCCTTGGATTCCCCTAGGTCTCTTGTTTTCAGAAATGCACAGGTTTGGTAGGTTTCCCTAGGTGCCGGCTGAGCTAGAGGCCAAAATCTACAGGTAGGCACTTCGCAAAAAACACCTCTGTTTTTTCCCAAAATTTAGGATGTGTCCACGTTGCGCTTTGGGGTGTTTCCTGTCGCCGGCGCTAGGCCTACCCACGCAAGTGAGGTATCATTTTTATCGGAAGACTTGGGGGAACGCTGGGTGGAAGGAAATTTGTAGCTCCTCTCAGATTCCAGAACTTTCTGCCACAGAAATGAGAGGAAAACTTGTTATTTTAGCCAAATTTTGAGGTTTGCAAAGGATTCTGGGTAACAGAACCTGGTCCAAGCCCCGCAAGTCAGCCCTCCTTGGATTCCCCTAGGTCTCTAGTTTTCAGAAATGCACAGGTTCGGTAGGTTTCCCTAGGTGCCGGCTGAGCTAGAGGCCAAAATCTACAGGTAGGCACTTCGCAAAAAAACACCTCTGTTTTCTCCCAAAATTTTGGATGTGTCCACGTTGCGCTTTGGGGCGTTTCCTGTCGCGGGCGCTAGGCCTACCCACACAAGTGAGGTATCATTTTTATCGGGAGACTTGGGGGAACATAGATTAGCAAAACAAGTGCTATTGCCCCTTGTCTTTCTCTACATTTTTTCCTTCCAAATATAGGAGAGTGTGTAAAAAAGACATCTATTTGAGAAATTCCCTATAATTCACATGCTTGTATGGTCACCCCGGAATTCAGAGATGTGCAAATAACCACTGCTCCTCAGCACCTTATCTTGTGCCCTTTTTGGAAATGCAAAGGTTTTCTTGATAGCAATTTTTTACTCTTTATATTTCAGCAAATGAATTGCTGTATACCGATATAGAATGAAAACGCACTGCAGGGTGCAGCTGATTTATTGGCTCTGGGTTCCTCGGGTTCTTGATGAACCTACAAGCCCTATATATCCCCACAACCAGAGGAGTCCAGCAGACGTAACGGTATATTGCTTTCCATAATCTGACATTGCAGGGAAAAGTTACAGAGTAAAACGTAGAGAAAAATTGGTGTTTTTTTCACCTCAATTTCATTATTTTTCTTTTTCAGCTGTTATTTTCTGTAGGAAACCCTTGTAGGATCTACACAAATGACCCCTTGCTGAATTCAGAATTTTGTCTACTTTTCAGAAATGGTTAGGTTTCTGGGATCCAGCATTGGTTTCATGCCCATTCCTGTCACTGACTGAAAGGAGGCTGAAAGCACAAGAAATTGCAAAAATGGGGTATGCCCCAGTAAAATGCCAAAATTGTGTTGAAAAATTGGGTTTTCTGATTCAAGTCTGCCTGTTCCTGAAAGCTAGGAAGCTGCTGAGTTTAGCACTACAAACCCTTTGTTGATGCCATTTTCAGGGGGAAATCCACAAGCCTTCTTCTGCAGCCACTTTTTCCATTTTTTTTAAAAAAAACGAAATTTTCACTGTATTTTGGCCAATTTCTTGGCCTCCTTCAAGGGAACCCACAAAGTCTGGGTACCTCTAGAATCCCTAGGATGTTGGAAAAAAAGGACGCAAATTTGGCTTGGTTAGCTTATGTGGACAAAAAGTTATGAGGGCCTAAGCGCAAACTGCCCCAAATAGGCAAAAAAAGGCCTGGCACAGGAGGGGGAAAAGGCCTGGCAGCGAAGGGGTTAAAGGTAAAAGTGATGGGATACAAATAGATTCAAATATGAATGTGGCTGGGGTTTAAAACATGAAGAGAATACTTCCTTGTCATGCATGCGGAACGTCGGACTCTGGAAATGGGAGTGCCCATATAATAGTGTAAATATTTTGGCTCAAGGTGGTGGTGTTGCACAGAAGATTCACAACACTCAATTTAAAAAGTTCAAAGGCCCCAAAATAAAAATATGAATGTTCCTACAGGAATGGTACAAATGCAAGTTTCCCAATAACAAGTACAATTTCCCCAACAGCAAATTCAGGGCCCACAGCAAATGCAGATTCCACAAACTTCGATGGCACAGCAACAAGTAATGGTTCCTCGATAAAGTGCAAACCAAAAATCAAATGGAATGTAAATCAGTTAATCACACAATACCTGTTTATGGATTTCAGTGATGATGAAGTGAGTGGAGAATATTTGAGTGAGATTTCAGAGGAGGAAGAATGTGTGTTGGCTACCTCTCTGGGGGTAGATCAGCGTGGTCCTTATGTGAATGCAAATGTTCTGGGCCACAATATTTTATTTCTGGTTAACACTGGAGCAACCCGTTCCACTGTCAGATCTGCAGAAGTCCCTAATATGCCCCTTTCTGGGAGGACATTTCAGGTAGTAGGAGTAGCAAACCAGCATTTGGTAAATCCTATTACAGAGTACATTCCAGTCAAAATAGCAACATTTGAGGATTTGCATTAATTTGTAGTCTGTGATTGAAGTCCTGCAAGTCTGTTAGGAAAAGACTTGCTATGCATACTAAAATGCTCCATCACTTGCACTCATGAAGGGATAGATATTCAAATAGTGATGATGAAACTTCCAGTCAGATTGATGAGATGTAACCTGAAATGTCATTGTTTCCTGTTATGACAGTCAGAGACTTGTCTCATGAATAACAAGGCACAGTAACATTGAGAGTTTGGGATCTCTCTGGAAAAGATATTGAACTCAAACAAGGTGTTGAGACAGTCAAAGTAACTGTAAAGCCAAATGCAATCTTTCTCAGAACGTCACAGTATAACATGACCCCAGAAGTAATTGAGATAATTACTCCGATAATTACAGACTTTATTGAGCGGGGAGTTCTAAATGAAGTGCTTGGTAGCCCATGTAATTCTCCTACCATGGGGTTGTGAAAGCCAAGTGGAAAATAATGCAAAGTCCAGGCTTTGAGACAGGTGAATGAAATTGTGGTATTGTGTTGTCCCATGGTATCAAATCCAGCAGTGATTTTAATTCAAATTCCATGCGAAGTAGAGTGGTTTTCTGGTATTGATTTCTCCCAAGCCTTTTTCTCTGTGCCCTCACATGAAGATAGTCAACTTCTTTTCTCAGTTAAATTTGGCAACCATGTGTGTTCATGGTGCCGTACTCCACAGGGATTCTCAGAATCACCATCCATTTTGAATTAAATCCTGAAAAAAGAACTTAGAGTCCTTAAATATTAAATTTTACTGTGCTTGAATAGAATACATTGATGATTTGATGGTTGTATCCAATACACGTGAGGCTTGCAGACAAGATACCATAGCATTGTTGAATCATTTGGGCAAAAACTGACATTTGGTCTCCCGTACCAAATTACAGTTTTGCCAAAAGGACTTAAGGAATTTAGATCATCAAATAAAAAAGGTGCAAAGAAAGTGTCCCGAGAGAGAGTTGTGACTATTATGTAGATGAATTCCCCAGTTACACACTGAGATGCCAGAATGTTTGTGGGCATGGTGAGCTACTGTTGCCAATGGATCACACATTTTTCCGTAATTCCCAAACAACTGCAGAAATTAATGCACAAAGACTTACTGACCCAGTCCCGTTTGATGTAGAATGCATGAAAGCTTTCACTGAGTTGAAAAATAGATTTTATTCAGAGCTCCAGCTTTGGGAATGCCTGATTACACAAAAGGTTTTTAACTGTTTTGTGAAGAACGTGATGGTTGTGCTCTTTCTGTTTTAACACAATTGAATGGAAGAACGAACAGACCTGCCACTGGTGTAAATCTTAGTCAATGCAAAGGCATTGTGATGAGATATCCTCTGTCTATGTCCCACATTCAGCTGAGGTCCTTTTAACCAGAACCACAACCCAATATCTGACTAATGCCCATCTCACCCATTAGGAGTTATTAATTCTTGGTTCACCCAACGTGTCTATCAAAAGGTGCTCAGCTTTCAATCCTGCTACATAGTAACCTGTTAATGTTGATGATCCAAATGATGTTGACGAAATGGAACGAAAGCCTCGATGTCACTGAACTTTGCACCAAACCCAGACCTGTTATTCAGGATACTCCTTTAGAGGAGAATGATCAAGTTGTATTTGTCAATGGCTCCTGTTTAAGAACCTATGAGGGAATTCTGAGAGCTGGCTATGCAGTTTGCACCATCTCAGGAGTAGTCCAAGCTTCATGGCTTCAGGGAGCCATTTCTGCCCAAGTAGCCAAATTGGTTGCTCTTACAAGAGCATGCTGTGTATCTAAGCAACTTAAAGTGACAATATTCACAGATAGGCAATATGGATTTGGTGTTGCACACAACTTCAGGCACTTATGGCACTACAGAGATTTTATGACCTCTTCAGGATAACCTATTCAAAATGGTGAAAGAATACACAGTTTATGAAATGCATTACAATTACCTGAGACATTGCAGTTGCAAAGTGCACTGCACACTAGAGATCAGATGATTATCTCTAGTTGGGCAATGCCTATACTGACCAAAATGCCAGATAATGTGCACTTCATTGCATCACCTTCAGTGTTGGGTGGGGTGGGGGACGTGAAACCGGTGAGACAAATCATAGTTTTTTAAAGTCATTTGATACCCAGGGTGAGATTAAGAGGTTACAGGAAGAAGCGACAGAGGAAGAACGTAGAAGTTGGAGTAGAGCAGGTTGTGTACAAAGAAAGGAAGATGACATCTGGATTTCAAATGAAGGGAAAGTCGTGCTGCCAGACGTTTGTTGACCTCTATGGCTAGGTATTACCATGTTCAAGTACACCTTGGCAGAGATACAATAATTCGCAAATTTAAACAGACATGGTACAACCCCAGATTTAGGTTAATTGCAGATGCAGTATGCCACAGATGTGTTACATGTCAACAAATGAGTGTGGGAAAAAGCACTGTGGTTAATTTGAGACATATAGGCAGAATCGGAAGCTCCATTTAATAGAGTGCAACTTGATTTTATTGAAATGCCTGCCTGTAATGGATTGAAGTATGTGCTGGTAATTGTGTGTTTATTTTCACGTTGGATAGAGGCCTATCCAACATGCAGGAATAACAGTCTCAGTGTAGCCAAGCTGCTGCTCAGGGAACTGATACCTAGATTTGGTTCCCCTACTTCTTTGGGATCAGATAGAGGAACTCATTTTAAGAACAACATAATAAAGTTGTTGTGTAAAGCGCTGAACATTGAGCAAAAATTGCGCTGCAGATACAGACCAGAAGCTCTTGGGTCAGTTGAGCAAGTGAATGGAACACCGAAAGCTCGATTGGCAAAGGTTTCTACCTCTGCAACGTTTAAATGGCCTGATGCATTACTACTTGTCCTGATGAGCATACGCAGCACCCCTGACAGGAAGACAGAATTGTTGGCTGCATGAAATCCTTATGGGGCATGCAATGAGGTTACCAGCAGTGCCTGAAAATGCACTTGTGAGCATAACAGATGACTTAGTGCTGGATAATTGCAAAGGTCTGGTTGATGTGTTTTACTCTTTATCTCATCAGGCTGAAGCAACAATGGTTGAAACGGAGCAAGAACTGCATCACAGCCTAAACGCTGGTGAATGGGTGCTTATCAAGAAACATGTGAGGAAGACTTGACTAGAGTCAAGGTGGAAAGGACCCTATCAAGTCATCTTTGTGACAACAACAGCTGTGAAATGTGCTGGTCCTCCGAATTGGATTCATGCAAGCCATACATGCAAAGTTCCATGTCCTCTTGAAGACAAAGGGTCTGATCCCTTAAGAGGGAATGCAGAAGAAGAAGGGGTTCAGATTAACCAAGCTGCGAGGACTGAACAAGAGGCTGAAGCAGCACTTGTGCGAGATGATAAAAATGCAAACATTCCAAATGCAGATAAAGATGCAGGAGAGCAAAATCAAAGCCAACTGACTCCTGCCAACACAGCAAATGTTATGAGTCCAGTCGCTCCCAAAAAGAGAACTGTAAAAGGAGATCAATGGCCTGCATCCACACCTGACTTGGTTGCTTGTAAATTCCCAACCATAACAGAAGCAGTTGAAGTAAAGGCGAAATTTGTGCTGCAAGGAGAGCAAAAAGGAAAAAAGTGCCAAGCCTCAAACACTCTTCAACTGAATGTATCTAACCCATTGCAAATGAATGGGAGACCGAGTTTATGGCCTTTTGTTTTGACCATGAGAATTCAGTTAAACATTCTAGAACTTGAAATCGCATTTGCACTGACTTTTGAAATAATCTGGCCAATTGATCAACAGAAACACCATACACTGGAAGAGCCAATAAGTATTAATCAGACTGTGATCTATTAAAGACAAACCTGTTTGAACATTTTTTTGAGAAGCTTAGGTTGAAACATGATGACCTTTTTAGAAGATAAAGAATTTTTGAACATAAGTACAAGAAGACTTTTTTTAAAAGCCGCTTTGATCCTGATTTGGCTTACTTTTGCTCTTGAATTTTTCCTTCTCTTTCTTCCTCTCTGATCCTACAGAAGCCAGGAACAGGGTAAACATAGTAAATGTAAATATGTGTGCATTGGTTTAGTCACAGTCTGTTTGATTGTGTTCAATTTATTGATTGCAAGTTTGAATGTTTCAGTGAAAGGAATACGTGAAGCACAACAACCCAGTGCAGGTAATAACACTATCTAAGCTAGATAAGTTTCATAAGGAGGGAGGATGACTTAATTTAGATGACACAAAGGAAGGTTTGTCTTTCAATGTTTGTTATACTCTGCTGAATGAGTATGTGGATATGATGAAGGTGTGTGACTGCTATGTGTGCACACAGATTCCTTCATCAGTTCAAGCAGGGTTCACATACCACAGCTTACCACTGACTTATGGCCTTAGTTGCAGCATACTGTTAACACATCTGTATAATTAAGAATACATTCAGTATTTTTATTCAAACTTGGACCTTGTTTTCTCTTTTGTCCTTGTTAATCAGCATTTGAGCGGCACTGCAGAAGCTAAGAACATAGATATAGTAGGAGGATTCTTTGAACCTACACTAACGTTTGGAACAGCATACGCACACAGCAATAATTTATCATGTATTCTTACACAAATAGAAAATAAGTTTATTAATCAAGTTGATGGCAGAAGAAAAGCAATGATAAAAGATAGAAAAAGGCCATACGATACGATTACAAAAATAAATCAGCTCACAACATACCTGATGCACAAGGACACTCAGCTTTAGATAGGAAACATGTAGAGAAGCTTTGTATATACGGGCCACAATCTAAAACTGACAATGAGTTTGTGGGGACTAGTGAATGCAGACATGTGTTTTTGTTTAGAATGTATGAGATTTTATCTTAAATGGACATGACCTCTCTGTGCCTGGTGTATATTATATTTGTGGGTAGAACACTTATTACAGGTTACCTAAATGTTGGTGTGGCACATGCCATTTAGGGATGGTTTTTCCAAACATTTATCAAGTAGATGTTTTTGATAATCCAACAAGGAATGAGAGATTTAAAATGAGGATTAAAAGAGGAGCAAGTAGTTCATAAATAACTGGAGATATTTTTGGAGCTTCTATTCCATCAGTAGGTGTGAATCACCTTCAAGCTCCTGACCCACGCCTACAAGGCCCTACACGATGCCGGATCAGTCTACCTCAACCACAGACTCTCCTTCTACACTCCCACCAGACCACTCCGCTCCGCCGACCAGGCCCTCGCCAACATCCCCCGCATACGAAAAACCATAGATGGAGGAACATCCTTCTCCCACATCGTCACCAGGACCTGGAACACCCTCCCCATCCACCTCAGGCAATCCCCCACCCTGTCACAGTTCACGAAGGACCTCAAGACCTGGATCTTCGACTGATCCTCATCAGCCCCCACATACCACTCAGTGCCTTGAGACCCTCACGGGTGACTCGCCCCACTTTACAAATCCCTGATTGATAGATTGATTGATTGATTTGATTGATTGAGCTATCTGACCGGCAAATCCTTCCTGTCTGCTGTCCCATGAGGAGAGGTATACCAATCACAATGTTGTTTTCCTTGTTTTCTTTTCAGCTTGCATAATTACAGCAGTGTATTTTTATAGGGAGTTACCCTAGTTTGATGATTTTTCCAAATTATATTTGTCTCTTCTTTTGTTTTGTCTGCATGTTTTAGCCTATCCCCCACATGCAAGTCCAGATTGGTATTAGGATAAAGGATGAGCTAGCCCCGAAAACTGATGGTTGTTAATTGAATTTGATGATTTCCTGAGGTCACCATCATCTGCTTCGAAGTCTGATTTTGATGTGCACATTATAGTTTTGTTAATTTGTGTTATTGTTTTGTAATTTTTGATAGTATTGATGTTCACTAAACTCATTGGGTCGGAAGACTGCCAGTGCAGTTTTCCAGCTGCTGGTCCTTTTCTGAGTAGGAAACTACCCACAACATTGACGCGGCTCCTAATCGACTGTAATTCAAGCAGTGAAAAGCCTGACGGGTCTGCACAATGGGGTCTTGCATTGCCCATGCCAAGTGCATGGGCAGTGCAAGGGGCCCAATGGGGCCCCCGGCACCGTGTCCCCGCCAGCCTCTGCATGGCGGTAGAACTGCCATGCAAAACCTGGTGGACACGGGACTCATAATCCCCAGGGCACCGCCAGGCCATTTGCTGGCAAAAAAGTGGCATGCCAGCCGTCGGACTGTGGCACTTTTGCCACAGTCATAATGTGGCTGTCGGACCACCGCATTGGTGGTGGTCTGACCACCACTGCGAGTCTGCCGGTCCTAGGACTGCCAGACTCGTAATTAGGGGCTTAATCTCTTAAAACGTTTTGGTCAGCCTATGGTTTTCATGTATGTTTATAACTTAGTTTAGTGCACCACTTATGTTACTTTGGCTTTGTGGTTGTAATAATGCTTGGAAATTGTATTCAATTTTAAGTCTTGTTTCCGTGGCCAAATTGGTCACGGTGTTTAAAATTGCTTATGGTTTCCATGTTATTGATCTGTGTTGAATGATTCTGATTACCACACTCCTCACTGAGCCCAAAGATCTAATCGACCTCTCGTGGAGGTGGGACAAGCTGTGGCATTTCACCAAAGTGCATGGGTTTTCTGAACCTGAGGCGCGAAGAAGACCTCTGTTTGCGCTCCAGCAGACGTCAATGTGTGAGACAAAGCAATGTCTGTTATTAGATGCAATTAAAAGAAACCTCTGTTAAGTCTTTGCAGACTGATTGTTCAACCCAGTATGGGTTTTCTGTCTATCATGGTATATGGAAGGAGGGTAGTGAGACTGCCCTTTTCCCCATTGTTCACAGCAAGTAATTATTCTTTCACACCATGAGGAGCCAAGAGGAGACTACTGAGCAAGACCAAAGCCTTTGGCATGAATTACCATCTCTGATCAAACTGTAATGCATCACTATCATGACGTGATTTTCTGTGTTCAGAAGCAAAGCCAGGAGAAGAACTTATAAAGTACAATATCTCATTGAAGCACAGGTGCATTGACCAGACTATTTTATTATCCAGGGTATAGATTTTGAGAACCGTCTCCTCTCTGTCTGGCTCTAAGTTTAACCACAGAGAAATAAAGAGACCTGTGCTACCGGTGCCTAGGGAACGGTCACCCCAGCAACCTTAGGGCCTTATTACAACTTTGATGGGGTGGTTAATCCATCCCAAATGTGACGGATATCCCACCCACCGTATTATGAGTCCATTATATCCTATGGAACTCCTAATACTGTGGGAGGGATATCAGTCACGTTTGGGACGGATTAACCCCCTCCGCCAAAGTTGTAATCAGGCCCTTAATGTTTTACTAATTATAGCACACGCAGTATTCAACATTACTAATTTATCAAAACACTGCTAAATGTTACCCAGAAGGAACCTCATTCACCCCACAGACGCATTTCTAAACACCTCAAATATCACATCAAACAGCAACAATCTCCATTAAAACCATGTCCTCAACCCTAAACAGGATTGTGCAAAGGAGAGCAATATCAATTTATAATTTCAACCATCTTCTTACAATCAATTCTCAAGAAGACATTTCTTTATTTTACATTTGTTTTACATATATCATTTAATACTATCATTTAATGCTTATGTTATTATCTAAGTTAGTTTTTTAAATGAGGCTCAGTAACATTTGATCATTGAGGCTTTTGCTTCTCTCTCTAAGCAGGTTTTGGCAAACAATGCCTTCAGTAGAGCCACAATGTAAACTGAACCTTCAATCTGTCTCATACTTATTGTTTACTCTGAAAGGCTTAAGTTCCAAAACAGTTGGGAATATGGATGTGGAGCCACCTGCGCCTTTTACAATGTAAAATGTAAAGACACTAGAGCTCAACATATGGTTGTTCGCCTTCCCCAAAAAATATCTCGAAGACTAAGTCTAGGTTTAACCACAGTCACATTCATAAGGAATCATGCTTTCATGACACAGCCTACCCTCATGAAATTCGTTTTCATTTCAAGACAGGGAAGTCAGAGGATTCAACAAGAAATGAAAATAGCTTCTAGGTGGGCAGCGTAGCAAGAAAGGCATTTTGTAAGCACAGGGCTTGAGGTATGTAATCTCTCAGCCATTTACAAGAACTTCAAACTCCAACCACCTGCTGCCGACAGCATCAACCTACTCACAACCACGAACACAAACCCTGAACATCTGTTCACCCATTGGGACCCTCTCACAACTCAAGTCACAATCTCCATCATGAACTCTATACACTCAGAAGCACCCACGGATCCATGTCCCAATCACATCTTTAACCTCAGTAGCAAGACAATTGGCAACAAGCCAAAAAATGCCTCCATCACCACGGCCTCCTTCCCTGAAGACTGGAAACGTGCTGAAGTGATGCCCCTCCTGAAGAAACCATTTTCAGATCCAGCAGATCTGAAGAACTACCGGCCCATCTTCTTGCTCCCCTTTCCAGTGGAGGTTCTCGAAAAGGAAATCATCGAGCAAATCATCAAACACTTAGACCACTACAACCTCATGGACCCCTATCAATCCATGCTCTGAGCCAATCACAGCACCAAAACAGCCCTTATTGAAGTCACCGACAACATTAGGGCCCTCCAAGACTGCAATGAAACGGCAGCCCACATTCTCCTGGATCTGTCAGCTGCTTTCTACACCATCTCCTACCACATCTTGATCAACAGACTCCACCAAATTGGAAACCAGGGAGAAGCCCTCAAATTGATCTCCTCATACCTCACCGTAAGAACCCAGAGAATCTGTTTCCCACCATTCACCCCAGAACCCAAGGAGGTCATTTCTGGCATCCCAGAAGGATTGTCCCTCAGCCCCACCCTCTTCAATATGTACATGACCCCCCTGGCCAACACCATCAGATGACATGGACTCTCCTATGCCAACGACACCCAGCTCATCCTCTCGCTGTCAGAAGACCCCTCCACCATCAGAACCAATTTCTACAGATGTATGGTGAGTGTCGCTGACTAGATGAAGGACAACTGTCTCAACAGGAACAAGACGGAAATCCTCATCTTTGTGAACAACAGCGCCATGGAACGCCATTTGGTGGCCTGCTGAACTTGGCCCTTCCCCCACCCAGCCAGACCACGTCTGCAACCTCAGCAGGTCAGCAAGTTATCCATGCAGAAGCAGGTAAACATAGTTTTATCTGCCTACTTCCACACCCTACGCATGCTCTGTAAGATCTTCAGGTGGCTCCCAGTGGACACCAGAAGGATCGTCACTCAAGCCCTCGTCGCCTGCAGGTTGGACTGCGGTAACACTCTTTATTTACAAATCATTGCATGCCTCCTGAAGACACTACAGACAAAACAAAAGTCAGCGGCAAGACTCATCCTTGACCTCTCCAGAAGAGATGCCAGTTCAAGATGCTGACTTATGCATACAAAGTCCTGCACAACGAAGGACCAGCATACATCAACAAATGTATGACCTTCCGCCAACTGACCAGACACCTGTGATCTACCTTCCTTTTCCTCACAGACATCCCTTAGATATCCCAATCCAATAGCGGAAGACGTTCCTTCTCTCACCTCGCAGCCAAAGCCTAGAACAAACCTTCCCCTCCACCTCAGGAATGCTGCATCACTCTGGGAGTTCAGAAAATAAATCAAGACAAGGCTGTTCAAATGAGCAGATCAACGCAAAGCAGCTCCCAACGCCTGCACCTTGAGACCCTCAAGGTTGATTTGATGCGCTCTATGAATCCTAATTGATTGACTGATTGAGGCAGTTTCTATGATTTTGTTTACCTAATCTGATTCCATTATACCATGACCCATGTTATAACTGGGACCTTGAAAATGAATTGTCAATTGAAAGGAGATTTTAGATAAGCATAGCACATGTGCAATATGCATAAAACCGCCAGAAAATGAAGTTGCAGACTTCTAAGTGGAATGATGAGGAAGGAGGTAAATCCAATTTCAGCATTAATGCGTGTGTTTAAGCAGAAACTAGGGGGCATATTTACAAGAAGCTGGTGTATCAGCTCTGATGTACCAGTTTCCTTGTGCTGTCCTACGCCCTTTTAAGAACACCATGCAAGCGCTGTATTACAATACAGTGCACCATGGCACTTATTAGCACAACTGTGCAAAAAATGTTGGCACTAGTCCAGCAAAGCTCAGGGAGGCCCATAGAATATAGCACTAGCGTCAGTTTAATGCCTGCCCTGGGCAGGCGTTAAAGAATTATGCTAGAATGGCACAGTGATATCCTGTAGATTTCACTGCACTATTTTTTGGGCCTCCCTGCGGAGGAACACCTCCCTTGCATACATTATGCATACATAATACCTGGCGCAGGTATAATGTGGCGCAAGGGTTTACAAAGTGGGGCAATGGTACCATTGCACCATTTTGTAAATATGGCGTAGGGTGAGGGCCTGTTTAACTCCGCCGTATCGTAAAAACAAATGATGCTACAGCGGCTCTAACGGCCTTGTAAATATGCCCCTTGGTCTTTAAAGAAGTCCGAAAGCATCATCATTCACACCGACATTGTTTGCATTTACCTCCAGAATTATTGATTCGTGCCCTTATGATGCCTGACCCCAAACCATAACAACTGTCTCTAAAAATTATTATTTCTGTGGGGAAAAGCTTTTTGGAATTCCAGACATTCTTCCTGTTTTTAAACACGTCTTTGGCGAAAAGGCCTTTACTTTCCATGCCGGCCTGACATTATCCATATTTCAAACATGACCCTCATCTTACCAGTCAAATAATAAGTGTCTTACTATATCTTTCCCCAATATCACCCCTATAGTGCTTTTGTTTACAAAATTGGACCAGAATTCCCATGCCAATGGACAAAAATTACAACGCTGACAGATTGTGAACGGTCTGCAGAGTTACTGAGAGATGGTTTAGGGTAAAGTGTTCCCTCTCTTCACAGTGCTATTGGAACATGTAGGGAATACATTGCCGTCTTACTGCAACCTCACCTCTAGATGCTCCTAATAGTTGTACATAAAGTAACTGAAGTAGATATTGACAGTCATAGAATATTGTCGATAGAGGAAAGGACCCCATGGGCCTCGTTCTCAAATCTGCAACTTGACTTCTTAATAACCAAATGACTAGTTTGCTTACCTTCCTACCTGCATCTCCCTCTCTTTCCTGTGGTCACCTTAACTTTAAGCCGCCGATCTGGCATCACCTTCTAAATAAATGTCCCTGGTTGACACATCCGTTGTTCCTTAAGTGTCAGTCTTACTTTCTGCAGGTCCTGCTTCCTCCTCTCTGGACTCTGAGTAGCATCCTTGAGCTTAGTGAAGGACTCTTTCGTTCGCCATGTCATGTGGTAAGCCAATGGCTAAGAAAAGAAGATGCTTTGTCATTTTTCGGAATCAGTACTTGACAACAGCGAGACCCTTTACCTTGGAGCTTTCTCACGACCAACCCAGAACATGCATACATGGATTGGTGCACCAGTGAAAATGACTTCCTTTTGTTACACTAATGGGTGTGTCGGTCGCTCTAGCAAATCAGTTTCAGAAAGCTGGTTGCTCCCACACAAGCCGAGCTGGTACATCCTAAAAATGGGCAAATGTATCATTTAAGGTAAAAAAACAAAAAGTGCTGGAGGGAGCATACAGGACAAGCGCAGGGCAGCTGAAGTTACGCTTCGACAGATGAGTGTGTACGCAGGCAGACAAAGATGTTCCGAGGAAGTTGAAGCAATGCTTGGGAGTGTTTTTACATTCCTGGTAATTAATTGATGTAACTGGCCATCTGAAGCCGTGACTGGGCATGTTTGCGGTGTGCCTGAGCATCTGAGATTGCGCCAGGGCATTTTTGGCTGTGCGTGGCATTTGAGGCTTGGCTGGTTCCTAATGCTGTGCCTGAGCTTTTCAGACTGTCTCTAACATATGATGGATATGCCTAGACTTTACTGTGTATTTGAGATTAGGTCTGGGTATACGTTGATTGTGCCTTTGCATTTGAGGCTTTTCCATGGAATATACATTTGCTTTCCTGGGCTTTGAGGATACACAAACAGGCATTGTGATGCTGTACTCTGGCATTTGTAGCATGAACCTGTATATGCAGTTTCTGCGCCTCAGGGATATCTTGACTACATGCCAAAGGATGTATCTTTAACATATCATTGCAGTAACAGTGAGAGACATCCATCAACTTTTGTTGTTTTATACATTATTAATCTCACCATTTGTGCAGTTGTAGCCTTCAATGATGCCAATTCTTGTGAAGTAATCATAAGACGAAAGGATGTGTGTTACCTCCTTTCTATTTTTGGGAATAAATATCCATGGAGGAAGAGTCTCATGTTGTCCAGTGTCAGCTTATAGAAATATGCATTGCTAAATGTGTCAAAGAAGTATTTAAACTAAAAATCTACCCAAGCCTATTCATGTAATGCTAAAAAATGACTGTCCCTAATATTGTTAATTCATAAATGATTGACCAGTAGTATTCCATACAACAGTACAACACCTCCTCAAGAAGCGCCCAGTTGACCTGAATAAACTGTGCAACATTTGACCCATCTCCCTGCCCCTCTATTCAGCCAAACTGACTGAGAATGCCATCAACAAGCAACTCACAACCCACCTCGAACTTTACCATCTTCTAGACAAAACTCAATCAAGATTCAGAAAGAACAATAGGACCGTAACAGCACTCATCACGGCCACAGATGACATTCAAATCATCCTGGACTGAGGAAAATCAGCAGCCCTTCTCCTGCTCGGCCTTTCCCTGGCACTCAGCTGTTTCCCACAACTCCCTCATTATAAGGCTCCATGAGAGTGGCATACAAGGATCCGCTCTCAAACGGATCTGTTCCACCCTTATGGGAAGGGCCAAAAGGGTCATGCTGTCACTCTTCACATCAGAGACCAACAATCTGATATGCAGAGTTTCACAGGGATTGTCCATCACCCCCAGCCTTTTCAACATTGCCATGATACCACTCACCAACATCATCCAATCACAAGACATTACAGTTAACCCCTAGGCATATAATACCCAACTCTTCCTCTTCCAGATGGACAAGACAACCACCACCAGAACCAACTTCACCAACTGCATGTCCATGGTTGCAGACTGGATGTGACCCAAATGACTGAAGCTCATCTCCGACAAGACAGAAGCACTGGTATTTGGCAAGAAGACCTCCCCAAGGGACTCCACCTAGTAGCCATACAGAGGTAGGACCAACACCCACAGATCATGTAGAAATCTAGGCATCATCCACAAGCTCAACAAGACAGCTCAAGACAACACAACGTACACCTCCTGCTTCCACCCCTATGCATGCTCTGAAAGATCTTCAAATGGTTGCCTCAGATCACCAGACGGACTGTCACACAAGCTCTGGTCACCAGCAGCCTAGCCTACAGCAACACCTTCTATGCTGGAATCTACTAACAACTCCTACACAGACTCCAGACCATCCAGAACTCTGTTGCATGACTCATACTCGACCTCCCATGCCACACCCACATCACACCACAATTTAGGAAGCTTAACTGGCTCCCTATTCACAAGCTAATTCAAAATTCACACACACACACAAACAAAGCCCTATACAACACAGATCCAGAATACCTGAATAGCTGCAGAAACTTTCACCAACCCACCAAGCTCGTATGCTCTGCCTTATTCTCATTCCTACACACTCCCCACATCCGCAAAAGCAAAATTGGAGTTTTCTCTTTATTCTACATCACACCCAAGACATGGAACGACCTCACTCAAAACTTCAGAGCCCCCTCTTCACTTTTTGAGTTCTCTAAGAAGCTGAACACCTGGCTCTTTGTATGAGTACCTTGGGACCACACACATATACCTGTCAAAGTGCCTGGATACACTCCCCGGTGATTAGTGTCCTATACAAATCAACATAACATAATATAACATAACATAACATGTATTGCACTCTTCGAACTAGATATTATCAACAGCTAGAGAACTTCCAACCCACAGGGGTAGTTGTGGTTGTAATATTCTCAGTGAGAATGCTCCTGCCTCCACCCACCCAAGGCCTCTACACTGATTCCCTTTTAAAGACAAATCATACTGTAAGGCCCTAAGCTTTTTTCCTAAATGTGCTGTGCAGCCAACTCCAAACAGCGTCTCCAGGGTTTTCAAGGACCACCCACCCACCCAGTCATACAATTGAAGTTGGCCACCATGAGCATACATGCCAATTATGTAAATGATTTGTAGGCCTAATCATCTATGTATTAGGCACTCTTAAATGCCTCACAGTGTATTTAAGACTCATGAAAGAAGGCTGAAATTTTAGACAGGGCCTGAAGCAGCACCAACATGGAGGGTGCATTGCCATCATCCAAAGAGAAACAATCCGCTGCACCTTCACCGAAGACGACACCACACCGATCATGGAATAGCTCAACCTCCAACTCCACACCAACAGCAAAACAACCATCAAAGGCACCCTCATCTACAGACCTCCAAGACCACACATTGACCTCTGCAACACCATCACATACTTCATTTTTCCACTTACCATCGAGTCCAAGCACTACATCTTCCTAGGGACCTCAACTTCCACCTGAACGACCTTACAGACACAAACTCCGCTAACCTTCTGGAATAAATAGCCTCACCCATCGGGTTACAGACCCCACATGCAGAGCAGGAGGCACACTGTACCATATCTTCACATCCAGCAGCAGAGTCAAATGTAGCCATGCCACAGAACTCACCTCGACCGATCATTCCACCGTTCACTTCACCATTACAGGATCACCGCGCACTACCACCAACCCTCCGAACACCACTTTCTGCAAATAGAGCAAAGTGACACAGACCCAATGGATGGATGTCCTCAACACCACCCAGCTTGACTCTGCTACCAACCTGGAGCAAGCAGTCCAGAACTTCAGTGCCTGGATCACCATCACCATTGACCTAATTACTCCCATCAAACCAGCCAAAACCTGCATATCCACCAAGCAAGTCAGCTGGTACACACCTGAACCTTGTACCATGAAACTGAGCTGCAAACAACTGAAGAGAAGGTGACGCACCAGCAGAGACACCTGCAGACTGGGCTACCTTCAAGTCAGCCCTCAACGAATGCCACAAATGACTGGAAGATGTAAAAAAGGATGCCCTTGCAGACCGTATCAAGGCAAGCTCCAACCACATCAAGGAGCTCTTCACCACCATCAGAGAGTTCTCCTGCCCAACAGCCACCGAGAACACTATTCCTCCTTCCCAGGAACTCTGCAAAGCTCCAGCAAATTACTTCCACAACAAGATATCCACCATTTACAAGGACTTTGAGCCCCAACACACTGACCTCCTCAGCTCCCTCTCTCTCTACCTGAAACCTCCCCTGACCAGCATCTCACTGCATGGGAACAGCTCGCCACATCGAACACCACAGCCTTCATGAACTCAGTCCACTCAGCAATGCCCACAGATCCCTGCTCCCACCGCTTCTTCAAACTAGGAAGTGAGATCAGCCTCCAACTCAACACCATCCTCAGCACATCCATCACAGCAGCCACTTTTCCTGGTGCATGGAAATATGCAGAAGTCAGATGTCTCCTCAAGAAACCCTCCGCAACCCAAGTGAATTCCAGAACTACTGCCCAATTTCTTTGCTTTCGTTCCCCGCCAAAGTCCTGGAGAAGACCATCAACCGGCAGGTCATCAAGCACCTGGAGATAAACCACCTGCTGGAAGCCCCACAGTCTAGTTTCTGCACCAACCGCAGCATGAGACCTCCCTGATTGCCACCACAGATAACATCCACACCCTACTTGACTGGGGAGAATCGGCAGCCCTGATCCTCCTCAACCTTTCCTCAGCCTTTGACACCATATCCACCACACACTCATCAAAAGACTGCACCAAATCTGTATCAAGGGAGAGGCTCCCAGATTAATTTTTATCATTCCTCAGGGGAAGAATGTAGAAAATCCACCTACCTCCCCTCACCTCATAACCCAAGAGCACCAGCTGCGGGATCCCTCAAGGCTCATCCCTCTGCTCCCACCCTCTTCAACACCTACATGACACCCCTTTCCAACATCATCAGAACCCACAACCTTATTATCATATCCTGTGCTGACGATACCCAACTCGTCCTCTCGCTATAAGCAGACCCCACCATCACTAAGGCCAACTTTCACAACTGCATAAAGAATGTCGCAGACTGGATGAAGGCCAACTGTCTGAAGCTCAACACTGACAAGACAGAAGTGTTGATCTTTGGCAACCACGCCTCCCTTTGGAATGACACCTGGTGGCCTGCCAAGCTTGGACCCACTCCCACACCAAAAGATCACGCCTCACAACCTCTGCATCATCTTGGACAGCAAACTCACCATGAAATGCCAGATCAACACAGTTTCCTCTGCCTGCTTCAACACTCTCTGCATGCTCTGACGAATCTTTAAATGACTCCCCATCATCACACAACACTCAGTCACCACTCGGCTGGACTATGGCACTACACTGTATAAAGGAGCCACCACAGAACTCACAAGAAGACTCAAGACTGTACAGAACTCAGCTGCCAGATTGTTCCTCAACCTGCCCAAACGCACCCACATCACCCCACACTTGTGGAGCCTCCAGTGGCTCCACGTCCAAAAAAGATGCCAATTCAAGATACTGATACACACCTACAAAGCCCTCCATGACCAAGTACCAGCATACATGAGCCACCACCTAAACTTCCAGCAACTATCCAGAAAACTTTGCTCTGCCTTCCCTCACACAGACACCACACATCTGCCGTAGCCACCTCGGCAACAAGTCCTGGCATGCCCTCCACCTCTGAACATTACCCTTGCTCATAGACTTCAGGAAGAGAATCAAGACCTAGCTTTTCGAATAAGCTTTGCAACCCAGCGCCTGGATGCCCTCATGGGTGATAAGCAGCGCTCTAGAAGTACTGATTGAATAATTGATTGAAAACCTACTAATTTCCACTCAAGCCAAGTCTACTAGGTACTCTCACTTCATGGTTGTAGCGTCTTTCCCAGCCTGGGAGCATACAAATGAAAACACCATACTTAGAGCTCTGTAACAGACGTCTTTATTCCTCAACATACTATCACGCTCTGCATGAACTTTGCCAAAAATGTCATAACCACACCTTAACACCTTCAATCAAATTATGGAATTGCTGTCTACAGTCCACCCTGGACAGTGAGGGTTCAAGCGTGCATGATATTGAAGACACTACATTCCCCTCTTTGTTAGATAAAAAGTAAAAGCAACATTAGCATCATATTTCCTCAATGAGTCGCTGAGGAGCTCGCACTGGTCAGGTCGAGTGGTATGCGGCAGTTAAGATGCACTGTCACTATGCATCAATGACATAGGCTCAGATGTATGAACCTAGGCGTTCCTCAGTTGTGATCTCAAGAGCTTACGAACATTGAGATAAGTATTTAAAGTGTGATGGGTCCCATGTGATAGATTTTCCGGGATGATGCCTGTCACCATTCGTCCTTTGCATGTTATGACCCTCAAAGGGACAACAGCAAATTGAGGGGCATATTTATACTCCGTTTGCGCCGAATTAGCGTCGTTTTTTTCGACGCAAATTCGGCGCAAAACTAACGCCATATTTATACTTTGGCGTTAGACGCGTCTAGCGCCAAAGTATGAGGAAAGAGCGTCATTTTTTTGCGTGAACGCCTTCCTTGCGTTAATGAGATGCAAGGTAGGCGTTCCCGTCCAAAAAAATGACTGCGACACAAATGCGTCGTATTTATACTCCCGGGCAAAAATCACGCCCGGGAGTAGGCGGGGCAAAAAACCCCGCATTTGCGCCTCTTTTTAACGCCTGGGTCAGGGCAGGCGTTAAGGGACCTGTGGGCTCAGCCCACAGCTGCCCTCCCATGCCCCCAGGGACCCCCCCTGCCACCCTTGCCCACCCCAGGAGGACACCCAAGGATGGAGGGATCCATCCCAGGGACATTCAGGTAAGTTCAGGTAAGTATACATTTTTATTTTCTTTATATTTTTTTTTGGCATAGGGGGGCCTGATTTGTGCCCCCCTACATGCCTCAATGCCCAATGACCATGCCCAGAGGACATAAGTCCCCTGGGCATGGCCATTGGGCAAGGGGGCATGACTCCTGTCTTTACTAAGACAGGAGTCATGTAAATGGTGTCTGGGCGTCGTTAAAAATGGCGCAAATCGGGTGGAGGCGATTTTTTTGCGTCAACCTGACTTGCACCATTTTTAAGACGCCCTAACGCCATTTTCCCCAACGCTGGCGCTGCCTGGTGTACGTGTTTTTTTTCCACGCACACCAGGCAGCGCCGGTCTGCTAGCGCCGGCTAACGCCATTCAATAAATACGGCGCCCGCATGGCGCTTCAGAATGGCGTTAGCCGGCGCTAAACTTTTTGACGCTAAACTGCGTTAGCGCAGTTTAGCGTCAAAAAGTATAAATACGGGCCCGAGTATCTGTTTTCCTCTTCCATTTCTGTTTGACCAGTCTCAAAGACTGTTTCCTGCGTGAGCACTGATCAGAATATGCTTTAAAAGTATTTGTGACACAAACCTTATGGCATTCATCAATAGATCATATGGCCATTGTGGCAGTTTGGTTCCAAAGGCTCTCCCACATAACAAGGATGACAGGCTATCACCAGTTGTGGAGTGAGGAGTTGATTGATATGCTTGAAGGGCTGGACACAGGGCTTGGTTTAGATCAATTCCCTACATTGACGTTCGCTGAAGTACCCTCTTGAGGGCGGCCATGAGTCATTCAACAACATCATTGGCTTCGTGCCAGAGAGGTGTACTCTTTTTGATGCTTGATATTGAGTCAACCAAGAAATGGCATGAATTATTTGCTATTGAAAGGCGGGCGATTATCAGATTTTAGAATAGCTGGGATGCCCAATGCTGCAAACATTTCATCAAGCCACTCAATGACTTTATCATGGGTTGTCGATGGCAAGGTTTCCACCAAAGGAAAAGATGAGTATTGATCAAAGACTACCATGAGATCATGGCTATTTTCTAGGGCCCAAATAAAACAACTGCAACTCTCTCTCTAGCATGCAGAGGAAGGTCAGACATTATCAATGGATGCTGTGTCACCTTGGGGGATAAACAGTTACAAAGATGACATGCTTTTAGCTCTCTCTCAACTCGTTCATCTAGACAAGGGAACCACACTCGGTCTCTAAGGGCTCTTTGATGGCTACAGTGCCACAATGTCCTTCATTGGCTAGCTCAATGACTTGCTGTCTCAGGCTCTCAGGTATGCCAATTCCAAAGCCTCTGAATTTGATACCCTCTCAGGTGATGGACAGCTCACCCTGTAGATTTTTTAAATTTTGGAATTCGGCATCCTCAGCAAAAGGTTGACTACTTGTCTTCCATGATTGCATTGTAATGAGGTCTTCGAGAATGAGCATGTCTTTATCTTCTTGGGTAGAAGCAATAATCTGTTCAATGGATACAGCTGCCGGACCTCACAACGAAGCTGAGATACTCTTCAGCCGCTTTGGATGTCAAACTGTAGCGATGTACAAAACTCATGAAAAGTAATCTGTGGGATGTTTGTCTTTTCCCATCTTGTGTAGAATCACATAGTCATACTCTTGCGTTCGCAACCTCCACCTCCCGATGCAATGGGCATTTTAGCTTTTGGCTCCAAAGATAGTGAGCAATGACTGGTGGTCTATGATGATAGTGAAACACTTCCCATATAAAAATTCATGAAAATGTTTGCAGGCCCACACTACGGCCAGAGTCTCCTTCTTTGCCTGAGAGTAGGCGTGTTCTGTTTCAGACAGGCTTTTACTGCATTGGCCACAATGTGTCTCTGGGCCTTTGGATGGCCATTGTGATGAGAAAGGATTGCCCTCAGCCCCATGGAGCTCGCATCTACTGTAGTCTCAGTTTGTAATGTGGGGTCAAAATAGGCCATTTCAATTGCATTCTCAATTGCATGTTTTGTTTCTTTGAAAATGTGATCGCATTCGGGAGACCACTGGAAAGGGGCATTCCACTTTGATAAGTCTCTCAATGGGGCACTCTCTGTAGCAAAGTTGTTAGAAATTGGGTCTTTGGTTGGCAGTCAGGTAAACCCCTGTCCACGCAAGGACCCTTACTCTAGTAGAGTAAAAGAGAATCACCCTCAGCTAACCCCCGCTCACCCTCTTGGTAGCTTGGCATGAGCAGGCAGGCTTAACTTCAGAGTGTTAGGTGTAAAGTATTTGTACCAACACACACAGTAACTCAATGAAAACACTACAAAATGACACAACACCAGTTTAGATAAATAGAAAATATTTATCTAAACAAAACAAGACCAAAGAAACTAAAATCCACCATACGCAAGTCAAGTTATTAATTAAAATGCAAAAAGAGTCTTCACGTTCTTTTAAACACAACACTAACGCTGTTAGCGTGAAAATTTATCTGGGTCGCATCAATGTGCATCAAAAAAGGTAAACAGTGCGTCCATTTCTCACCCACAAGCGAGGTTGGGAGTCGTTTCTCCTTCTGTCAACATCAGGGCAATGCGCGCTCTATGGGCGACAAGAATGCAAAAACCCAACAGTTTCAAGCTAACATATATGCATTGTGATGATATGACGTTGTTTAACCTTTTGCTTTGAAGAGTTTAATCTTAAAGACTTATGTTCAGGATGCATATAAATACTGTTCACATGCTATGTACTGCTGCAGGTTTCCAGACTGTGTCAGGGTGTGGTCCCCTTCCAGGGCCTTCTAGAAGCTTTCCCTGCAGCATGCCTGGGTGTGGTTTGTGGGCTGGGCCAAGACTCTATATAAGGGAGCCAGCCCAGCTCCACGTGCTCACTATTCAGAGGTCCCGGTGCAGAGCAGCGCAACTTCCTGAGCTCCTGTTCCGGTGGCCTACTTTGATCTTCCAGGCCTCTGCCCTTCATTTACATTGGTGATCCCTAATCAGGGCGGTAAGACGGAGGTTGGGCTGGGCCCCCCACCCCGTTATCGAGGACGCTCGAGTTCTTGGGCCTAATTCTTGCATGATAAACCATTTTAACTCTTGCATGTGTGAATGTGCGCTTGGGCGTTTCATGGCATTTGCGTGCTGATACTCGAATTGGCAAGACGCGCGATTCATGTGATTTAACCCTTGATATTCATTGTGCGCTACCATTCTTTGACAGTTACATGGTGCCATTCGAATCGGCAAGACGCACGATCCATGTTCTTGTGATTTAAACCTTGATGTTTATTGTGCGCTACCATTTCTTGACAGTTTCATGGTGGCATTCGAATCGGCAAGACGGCGCGATTCATGTTCTTGTGATTTAACCCTTGATATTCATTGTGCGCTACCATTCCTTGACAGTTACATGGTGGCATTCGAAGCGGCAAGACGCGCAAGTCATGTTCTTGTGATTTAACCCTTGATATTCATTGTGCGCTACCATTCCTTGACAGTTACATGGTGGCATGCGAATCGGCAAGACGCGTGATTCATGTTCTTGTGATTTAACCCTTGATATTCATTGTGCACTACCAATCCTGGGCAGTTACATGGTGGTATTCGAATCGGCAAGACGCGCAATTCTTTTCTTGTGTTTAATTCATGTTATTCATTGTACGCTACCATTCCTTGGCAGTTACATGGTGGCTTTCGAATCGGCAAGACGCGCAATTCTTTCCTCGTGCTTAATTCATGTTATTCATTGTGCGCTACCATTCCTTGGCAGTTACATGGTGTCATTCGAATCAGCAAGAGGCACGATTCTTTCATCGTGCTTAATTCATGTTATTCATGTTATTGTGCGCTTCCATTCTAAGGGATGTACTTGGAAGTTTTCAAGTTGACAAGTCGCTTGATTTATTCCTCGAATCTACGTGGTGTTATTCATGGTGCACAATCCTTCTATGGTGTTTACTATCTATGTGAAAATCTGCAAAGTGTGCAAATTCATGTTTCGAAAATTTGAGAAAACAAAAAGTCCAGAGTTCTAGATGTAATTTGGTGTGTTCCTAATATGTTTTCTCAAAAATGATTCATATGATGGTTTAGAAATTATTCAGATTGTTTCCTGATTCTCATGCAAAGGAAAGTACTTGAATTTGAAAGTTTCATTTAACCATTTCTTGATTCCCTCACAGGTATCCAGTCATCTTGAAGCCTAGTCATTTTAAGTCTATGTTTAGGTTGTTCATGTTTTCAGAATGACGATGCTTAGAGTCATTACCTAGTACTGATTTCTTGTGATGTAATTTTGATACTGTTTGTTTTAACTTTTGCTTCCTACAGGTCTCCCTCCCAGCTGTTCCCTTCCTAATACCCTTTTCCCCACTTGGACTCTCTTAGACCCTGTGACAAATCTAATCAGAGTATTGGAGCTGTCTTGTGGTGGAAGTGTTGGGAACGTGCACAGACCCCGAGGGTCTGGTGACTCTGACACCTTCTCCGGTCCAATCGGCATGTGTCGTTTCTTTCCCCACAGGAGAGAGATGCGTTGATTTGGACAAAACACCTCTGGTCCGGGCAGGCTTCTATTGATTTTCTGCACCCAGCGATGTTGCGTCATTGCAGCCTCTGTCGGCGATGCCAAGCGTCATTTCTCCAGCCGCGTGTGTCAATTTCACAGCTGCGCTACAAGCGATGCGTCGATTTCAGCCGCGGAGCCGGTGGCCCGTCGTTTCTTTAGCCACTCGGAAATTTCCCCACAAGGCGTTCTGTGCATGGATTTCCAAACTTGTCAAGATCCCAGACATGGATAGGGCACCACTTGGCAGGGCAGCAGTCTCAGCAGAGGCTCCAGGTGCTGGCAGAGAGAAGTCTTTGCTGTCCCTGAGACTTCAACAACAGGAGGCAAGCTCAGTTTCAAGCCCTTGGAGAGTTCTTCACAAGCAGGAAGGCACACAAAGTCCAGTCTTTGTCCTCTTGCACAGACAGAAGCAGCAACTACAGGAAAGCTCCACAAAGCACAGTCACAGGCAGGGCAGCTAATTTTCCTCAGCTCTTCAGCAATTCTCCAGGCAGAGGTTCCTCTTGGTTTCCAGAAGTGATCTAAAGTCTGTGGTTTTTGGTGCCCTTCTTATACCCATTTTGCCCTTTGAAGTAGGCTTACTTCAAAATAAAAGTCTCTCTTGTTTGTGAAATCCTGCCTTGCCCAGGCCAGGCCCCAGACACACACCGGGCGGTTGGAGACTGCATTCTGTGAGGGCAGGCACAGCCTTTTCAGTTGTGAGTGACCACTCCTCTCCTCCCTCCTAGTACAGATGGCTCATCAGGATATGCAGGCTACACCACAGCTCCCTTTGTGTCACTGCCTAGAGAGAGGAGCAAACAGCCCAACTGTCAAACTGACCCAGACAGGGAATCCACAAACAGGCAGAGTCAAAGAATGGTTTAAGAGAGAAAATGCTCACTTTCTAAAAGTGGCATTTTCAAACACACAATCTCAAAATCAACTTCACTAAAAGATGTATTTTTAAATTGGGAGCTCAGAGACCCCAAACTCTGCATGTCTATCCGCTCCCAAAGGGAATCTACACTTTAATCATATTTAAAGGCAGCCCCATGTTAACCTATGAGAGGGATAGGTCTTGCAACAGTGAAAACCGAATTTAGCAGTATTTCACTGTTAGGACATATAAAACACAGTAGTATATGTCCTACCTTAAACATACACTGCACCCTGCCCATGGGGCTACCTAGGGCCTACCTTAGGGGTGTCTTACATGTAAGAAAAGGGAAGGGGTAGGCCTGGCAAGTGGGTAAACTTGTCAAGTTGAATTGGCAGTTTACAACTGCACACACAGACACTGCAGTGGCAGGTCCGAGCCATGTTTACAGAGCTATTAAGGTGGGTGGCACAACCAGTGCTGCAGGCCCACTAGTAGCATTTGATTTACAGGACCTGGTCACCTCTAGTGCACTCTACTAGGGACTTACCAGTAAATCAAATATGCCAATCATGGATGAAGCATTTACATACACATTTTGTATAGGATAACTTGCACTTTAGCACTGGTTAGCAGTGGTAAAGTGCCCAGAGTAAAAAAACTGCAAAAACAGAGTCCAGCACACTTCAACAACCTGGGAAACAGAGGCAAAAAGTTAAGGGAGGCCACACCAAGGATGAAAAGTCTAACAAAAGTCATGAATGCACCCTGACCAATAACTGGCCATGCCTAAGAAGGATGGTAGCATGGTTACAGCTTGGGGGGGCAGATAGATAACAGTGCTTGTATCTTATCCTAGTCAGGAGTCACTTCACCATCAGAGAATATGTGCCCAAAGACTTAAAGTTTGTTTTTTTGAAACTCACACTTTGCTGCATTCAGAGTGAGACCTGCATCAGCAACTAATTGGCACACTTGCATAATAGCCTTGTCATGCTCCTTTTGTGTTGCCCCAAATACCAGTATGTCATCACTGTAATTGGAAGCATGCATAACAGGTTGAATATTATGGCGCATAACATCCTGAAACATCTCTGCAGCTGAATATACTCCAAAACTCAGGGGGTCATTTTGACCCCAGCAGCTGGAGCTAATGTGGTGGTAGTACCACTCCGGTCGCCATGGTGGTAGCAGCCACCAGGCTGGAGATGAGAATCTCCAGCCCGGCGGCCGCCATTGTGCCGCTGGCGGTATTATGTTCCTGCCTACTGCCATGGTTTTCGTGGCGTTCGTGATGCCACGGAAAATCATGGTGGTAGGCCCCATCCCTATCACTGATAGGAGGCCCCCTTCCTCCCCAAACCATCCCAGACACCCCCACAGCACCTACATCCACGTCCCCCCAAAACACACACAAACGCAGACACACACTTATCCACTCATACATACACGCATGCATACATTCATTCACGAACACATCTGCACAAACATCAAAACATACACACAGACACGCATTCACATTTCCATACATACACGCACTCACACACATTCATACATGCACTCACACACATTCATACAAGCACTCACACACATTCATACACACACGCAAACAACACTACACACACACTCGCATTCATGCACACACTCACACATACATGCACACACCCCCACACACGAACACAACACTCCCCCACTCCCCTCCCCCGGCAGGGGGCAGGACGGGACGCTGCTACCGCCAGCAGCGCCCGCCAGCAGGACACCGCCAGGCCGTATTATTTGATATAATACGACTGGCGGCAGTCTACTGGCGTGGCGCTGCTGGTGGTAGCAGCGCCACCTTACCACCATCCGCCAGTATGGCCACAGCCGGACTTCTGCCCTTCTTGTAGCAGAAATCTGGCCTTGGTCATATTATGGTGGACGGATGGTAGCCACGTCGAAGATGTTTTGGCGGCCGTCGCCACGGCGGTAAGAGGTTTTTACCGTCATTGTCATAATGGGGACCTGTCTTTTGTATCGCAACAACCCACCATGAGCAGAGAAAGTAGTAATGTACCCACAGTTCTCTTTCCGCTTGAGTTGATGGTATCCTTTGTTCAGGTCATGATGTTTAGCTGTATGATCATGTCTGCTATATGGGGACCAGGATGTCTTTCTTCTTGATTGCTTTACTGGCCTGGGGCATATCAACACAAATGTACACTGCACCACCACCGTCCTTTTTTAGCTATGGTCGAAAACACGGTGTAGGACCGGTGGAGTGTTCAATGATGTCATGTTTCAACAGTATTCTTCCTCAATGGTTGCTTGTAGGTGAAAAATGACTCTGCGGGGCTGATGGGCAACAGGGCGAAAGTCCTCATTAATATGAAATTGCACTTTCATCTTTTGACTCCATAAGCCATGAAGCATTAACGGGAACTGACTCACAATTTAGCCTGAGCATGGCTGTTGTAGTTGAGAGATGTCAGTTCCATGTTAGCAGCAGTGGCAAAGCTAAGTAAGCATGCACTAGATGAAGTTCCTAGAAGGACATGAATTGGTGCCTGCACTGCGGTTGTTTTGTGTCACAAGGTTGCTGTAAATGACTCTTGACTCTGTAGCAGTTGAGAAGCACTTCATGTGCATACCTTTGTGCTTGACAAAATAAGGCATGGCACAGGAGACAGGCTGTTGAACTTATCTACTGGCTTGATGTTAATTGATGCACCACTGTCTGTAGTGAAGGCTATGGGGCAAACGTTCACTGTTAATCTAATTTTAGGACAGCGTCCAAATGAATTCTATTGCTTCGTTTGGTGATTGTTTTTTTACTTTTGATATTCTTTGCAAGCAGCTACTTCTACATATGCATGCCCTTCCTCATTTGATATCATCAACCCACATATGTCTTCTTTCCTAATGCTTAATAATGACATTGAAGAGCCTTTGTGTGATGAATTTAATGATGATCAACTGGGATTAGTTTCTACTTGTCGCAGCTGATGTTGCCTTTTGGCCATGTGAGGATGGCGAGAATGCTTCTGGAACCTTCTGGTGTCCATTTTCTCTTCTTGCTGTGACAAATTTGGTTTCTACTTTCACTTTCCAGACTGTTATGAAGTGTTTTCCTTTCCCGCAGCCTTTACATATCTAGCATCTGGGTGAACATTTACCTTCATGGAGAAATGAAAACCCACATCAGAAACATAACTTTTTCTTCTCAGAAATGTCGACTTGTGTGCATCTATTTTGCGCTTTTGCTTGCTTTTCATGATTAACGCTGATTCCTTACATTTTGTTCCCACTTCTATATCAGCAGCTTGTCAATTTGCTCATCCTTCTGCCCTTTGCAGCCATTAGCATTTTCTCTAATTTGAGTGGTTCTCTCAACATGCGTCTTCTGAAGTACCCTGCCATCAATGACTCTGAGGTACATTGCTTCTTCTTCATTAAAATTACAGAATGTACAGTGTTTGAGAAGTGCACCAAGGCCCATATTTATACTTTTTTAGCGCCGCATTTGCGTCATTTGTTGACGCAGAAATGGCGCAAACTTACAAAATACAATTGTGTTTTGTAAGTTTGCGTCGTTTTTGCATCAAAAAGCGGCACAAATGTGGCACTAAAAAAGTATAAATATGGGCCCAAGTCTCTCAACAAATTCAATCCATTGTTTTACCAGCTTGTTGTTGTGCGTGGTTGAAGATGTACCTCTCGTACTCGACATTCAGCATCAGCTTGAACTTGGCATTCAACTCTTCTTTTATCTTTTGGTATGATGTTGCTTTAGCTTGTGAGACTTTCTTCAACACTTCATTAAGTCCATCACCGCAAGGTTTGTCAAATATTTAATGATTTTCTTCGTCTAGCATATCTATGAAGTCATCAAACGTTTATTTCCATGCAGTCGACCCAGCACCAATGTTCTGTTTCTTTGCTGTATCAAACGAAGGTGGTGGCTTCAGGAATGTAGCAAGTGCTGTTCAGACAGCATTTTTGGTGCAAAGCAAGATGGGGAACCTCCCCAATGCAATGAACCTTTGCTTTGGTATGGTTGAATAGTCCATTTTTTGAGAGGTTGCATAGCACTTCACTTGCTTGTGTCAGTAAGTAAGTTTCTGTTTAATACCTGGTCGTCACTGCCTTTAGCATTTGCTTTGTATTGATGGTGCCTCTGCATTATGGCACACCACATTATCTCTTCCTCCAGCTTTACCAGAGGGTTTTGGAAGGCTTTTCGAATGTGCTTCTCTGCAGGGCCTTTAACTTCTTCAGTGGCTGTGTATGGGCTGGAGTGCGGCTTTGACTCCACACACGCCAATCGCAGAGTTCTTTGCATTGATTAGGGGCACACGTTGCACTCACAAGCAGTTTGCTGCACCTTTGCAAGCTCTCAGGGAGAGCAGCTTTGTTTCTATGGGGCACATACCCCCTACTTGTAGCATCAAATGAACACACCATACATGGAGCTCTGTAACAGATGTCTTTATTCTTCAACATACAATTCTCTTCTGCCCACATTGCGTCATAACTTTAATAAACACACCTTAACACTTCCCATCAAATTACGTAATTCCGGTGTAGAGTCCACCCAGTGCAACAAGAGTCCTAGTGGGCATGATATTGAAGACATTATAATGGTCATCCCACATCTCTGATTTTCTGTGGACACTTTAATTGGTACCAGTCATGCTCATTGTACTTGTCTGATGCGTAGGTCTTGCTTTCTCTCATGCCTATGCAGCAATAGTTATATCACTCACAACAAGACAATTTTGGAATAATAATAAATATATTAATAAAATATCCACAGCTTTATTTGAGACGATATAAGAGCTTACAGTACTAAGCTTCCACATTCCTTAAAAAATAATCACCTGGATATACATTAATGAAAACAGGCAAAGCTGAGTAAATCAACTTACAGTGAACTGCTCATGAACTGAGACATTTAATTATTCAGGGTGTTTGACTCTCCAGAATGTTCTTGTATGCTCAGGCATGCAGCATATTGTGGTAGAACCATCGGCCAAATGCAACATATCCTAAAAGATTGTGGTTTGCTATGACTAGAAGACGTTTGGGTTATATAGTGGTTTGATTGTGCCAATGATATTTGGATTGCTTGAAGAAAGTTAGATGTAATTAGAAATAGGTGGAGAAGAGTAGGGGTGTGCAAAATTTTAATTTACCCTCTAAATGTTTGCTTGAGCATGTCACGTTTCATGCCCATGCACCACGTTGTGCATGGGCAACAGTGTGCCCTCGAACCCCACATTTTATGGGGGACCACATGGACCCCCACCTCACCTTCCATGGGGCCGTGCCCCTTTGAGCCCCCTGTTGTGGGCCCCTTACCTGTCTGACTGCCAAGCTTTCCATGGCGATGGAATCGTAATGGCCATGGCAGTCCCAATGGCGGTTCTAGCAGTCTTCTGGCGGTCCAACCTCGAAACTCATAATCTGGCGGTCCACCTACCAAAGTTGTGGCGGTCTGACGTCCGCTACTAAGGTGGTCCATGGACTGCTAAACTTGTAATGAGGCCCTAAGTCTTTTGAAGAGTGGAAAAATGTCTCCCAAGTAGCTGGAAAGCAAGGATTCTATTAAACACAATTGTTTCACTGGGCATTACAAAATGAGTGGAAACACGCCACCATTAGAAACCTAACTCCTTTTGATAAATGTATACCTAGGCCACAGGCTCCAGGGAAATTATTTCTAACTATGCATTCTTTTAATGGAGGCAACACCACACCATACAGACTTAAATGAATAATATAGCAAGTGCGATGATCTCAGCTGTTTAGTGGCAGACTGTATGGAAAGAGTTACATCACAGTGCATGCATTGCTATGGGAAAGAAGCACATGCTAAACTGCTACTGAATTGCTGCCCAGCTATGCTACATCTTTCTCCCCTAACACTAGTCCATTGTTCTGGAGGGGCTGCAACTTTAGGGAGATGTGAAACATATTTGGTGGCATTGCCCATGATAGATTTGTGATTTGTCAGTTTTTGGAGGTGATTTCTGGACACTCTCTGGTATCACCTTTATTCCAATGGCCAGAGCAGCATTTCAACGGTCACTGCTTACCTCGTCAGCAATCTTCATAACCTCACCGCTTCGTAGGTGATTCTGTAGCCATGCCGTATCTTCAACTTGCTGGGCAACATACTGACCTGACGCGATAGCTTCAGCGCTGAATGGTCTACTTCATCTCTTAGTACCAGTGAGAAGCATTTTCCTTGCTTAGACACAACGCCCAACAGAAGCTACATTTCATTTGCGAGAGTTTTTCTAAAATAGCATTACGTAATATCATGTTAAGTGGCCATATTGGATTACCAATTCATGTTTTCAGCAGACAGCACTTTGTAGTGCTATTTACAAGTGTGGAGTCCAGTGTTCAGCACACAGCAAATATACAGACCGGTAATGCTGAGGTAACTGTGAATGGTTGTATTTGTGAAGGCTTCATAGGTGTTTATTCTAAGAAGTACAGACACATTCATTGGTGTTTGTGAGAAAGCGTGGCAGCAAAAGATTATTTATATGCACATTTTGTTTTATTCATCTAATTGAATTACTGTGGAAGCGAGGTAAGGGGATGTACAACCTCCATCTCCTCTACAAAAGAAAGGGAAACAAGAAAGAAAATGGTGTGACTGGCTCCACATTTTTGAGAACTATCTCAAGGCAATTGATGGTAATGGCTATGAACCAGTCAGAAAAATTGTGCTTCTATTCAATCATTATAGAGTTTCTGGTCAGTGTGTCTTCGACAACTTACCTTCCATTTCAGCACCAGAGAGCTGATATACCTTGGAATCTGTACCTGGAAGGAAAGGTGAGAATGAAGAAACAATATTCAGATGGTTCAAGTGTTTTGTTAGAAAGGTTACATTTTGCTATTTAGAAGCAAATTTGTGACAAGACTGTGGAGGACTATATTGCCACTTTATGTGTGCTAGCAACTAAATGTGATTTTGGGAACAATGTGGATACCTACATGTTAGAAATGGGGTCTCTAGTTGGCAGTTGGTTTGCACCCTGTCCAAGTAGGGACCCTCACTCTAGTCAGGATAAGGGAGATACCCACTCAGATAACCCCTGCTCACCCCCTTGGTAGCTTGGCACGAGTAGTCAGGCTTATCTCAGAAGCAATGTTTAAAGTATTTGCACATAACACATAGTAATAAGTGAAAACACCACAAAAGGACACCAAACCAGTTTTAGAAAAATAGCCAATATTTATCTATGTAAAACAAGACCAAATACGATAAAAATCCAACATACAGTAAGAAAAATATGAATTCTGCAAGATTTATTCAAAACTACAGTTCCTTGAAGTCGATACATCCACCTGGGGCTATAACAGCGTCGTGATCAACAAAACCAACAGTTCAGGCCGGCCTCGACGTTGCGGGCCAGCTACGATGTTGGGAAGACCCACAACCGTACCTTGGATTAGCAGGGCATTGTGATCCTTGCGCTGAGCTCCGGAGAGCGGTGTCGCTGGCATTGGTTCCGGAGTCGGTGCAGGACTCGTCAGGCCCTTGAAGTCACGCACCTCGGGGATCGAACTCAGGTGCGCTGGCGTGGATGGTGTCGGGGCAGCGGTGCGAAGTGGGACGATGCGACGTGCGGTGCCCACAGGTCACGGTGCAGGCAGCGGCTCGGTGACGGCATCCAGCGGCGTCGGGGAGACCAGGGCTGCGTTGTGAAGCAGGGAGTTGCAATGTGCGGTGTCCACAGGTCACGGTTCAGGGAGCGGCGTTGTTGTTGAGGAAGTCCTGTCGTCGGTAGCCCCAAGCCAGCGGTGCGGGACAGGACAGTGCTTTATGACCCTCACGAGCGGTGTCCACAGGCCACGGTGCAGGCAAGGATGCCTGGTGACGACACTGGAGCCGATGGTGCTGGCGTCGGTGGACAGGGACTGCGGCGCGGGGTGGCACGGTGCAGTCAGCGGCGCCGGTGACAGCAGGAGCGATGTTGTCGGGGATGCCCAGGCTGCAGTGTGAGCAGGTGATGCCGGAGTCCGGGGCCCACAGGTCGCAGTGCGAGCAGCAGCTCGGTGAAGTCATCCGATGACAGCGTCGGTGAGACCAGGGTTATGGTGCGAAGCGGGACAGAGTGACTCCGTGCGACGTCGACAAGTCACGGTGCAGGACAGCCGTGTCGTTGGCAGCATTGCAGTGGTTTCTCCTCTTGAACAGCACAAAACACACAGTTCCCAGTGCTGCAGGTCGAGGAAACTAAAGTCTTTGGTGTCCTTGAGACTTCCAACAGGAGGCAAGCTCTACTCCAAGCCCTTGGAGAATTTTCTCAAGCAGGACACACAGCAAAGTTCACCCTTTGCGCTCTTTTCAGGCAGAAGCAGCAACTGCAGGCCAGTCCAGCAAAGCAGCACAGCAAAGGGACAGTACTCCTCCTTCAGCTCTTCAGCTCTTCTCCTGGGCAGAGGTTTCTCTTGATTCCAGAAAGATTCTAAAAGTCTGGGGTTTTGGGTCTTCTTCTTCTTATACCCAGTTCTGCATTTGAAGTTGGCAAACTTCAAAACAAAGTCTCAAGTGTTTGCAAGATCCTTCCTTGTTCAGGCCAGGCCCCAGATGCACACCTGGGGGTCGGAGACTGCATTGTGTGAGGGCAGGCACAGTCCTTTCAGGTGTGAATGACCACTCCTCCCTCCTCTCTAGCTCAGATGGGTCATCGGGATATGCAGGCTACATCCCGCCCCCTTTTGTGTCACTGTCTAGAGGAGAGTGTGAACAGCCCACTGTCAAACTGAACCAGACAGACAATCCACAAACAGGAAGAGTCACAGAATAGTATAAGCAAGAAAATGCCTACTTTCTATAAGTGGTATTTTCAAACAGACAATTTAAAAAACAACTTCACTAAAAGATGTATTTTTAAATTGTGAGTTCAGAGACCCTAAACTCCACATTTTTATCTACTCTCAAAGGGAATCTGCGCTTTAAGGATATTTAAAGGCAGTCCCCATGTTAACCTATAAGAGAGATAGGCCTTGCACAGTGAAAACCGAATTTGGCAGTATTTCACTGTTAGGACATATAAAACACACTAGTATATGTCCTACCTTAAACATACACTGCACCCTGCCCATGGGGCTACCTAGGGCCTACATTAGGGGTGTCTTACGTGTAGTAGAAGGGAAGGTTGAGGCCTGGCAAGTGGGTACACTTACCAAGTTGAATTGGCAGTTTAAAACTGCACACACAGACACTGCAATGGCAGGTTTACAGGGCTACTAATGTGGGAGGCACAACCAGTGCTGCAGGCCCACTAGTAGCATTTGATTTACAGGCCCTAGGCACCTCTAGTGCACTTTACCAGTAAATCAAATATGCCAATCATTGATAAACCAATCAACAGTACGATTTCTGTAGGGAGCACTTGTACTTTAGCACTGATTAGCAGTGGTGAAGTGTGCAGAGACAATATACCAGAAAAAACAGACCTACAAAAATAGGAGGAAGAAGGCAAAAAGTTTGGGGATAACCCTCCAAAAAGGGCAATTTCCAACACTACATATGTGGCCAATATGTGTCCTATTGTTCCTCTAAAGAAATTCAAGAACATCTGTTAATGTGTCACATTCCTACCCTAACAGAGACTGTAGATGTGGCTAAGATTATAGAGAGGCCAATTATCACCTCTGGGGTGTTAGTGAACCATGTAGGACAACCATCAGTTAGTTGTGTAGTTGAGGAAGATGTGGTGTGTGCTGTGAACAATGGATCATTCAAAGTGAAGAGAGGGTTCCAAGGGAAAGGTCAACAAGTATGCTATTGGTGTGGTTCTAGGCACCACATTGGGAACAATACCTATTATCCAGCTATTGGTAAGAATTGTAATTGGTTTTGCAAAGTGGGGCACTTTCAAGGGTGTGTAAGAGTGTTTCAAATTCTAGCCGTGGTACCAGTGCTTTGAATTATAATAGTGGTACCAGCAAAGTGAGAATTAGCAATATGTACGCCAATGATTTGATTGATGAGACACAGGATTGTGTTATTGACTGTGGATACATCTGATGCACTTTGAGGTGGTTCCATGAGGCACCTTTGTGTGAGGCAATCATGGCTAGTAAGCATCTTACTGTAAGAAAAGATTCAGGAGCACCAGTCACAATTTTAGATGACCATGCTTACTATAAATTGTGGCCTAAGTCATTTGTGCTGACTCAACCTGACATTAGTCTTAAAGCATTTGGGGATCAGGACATTTATCTCTTGGGGTTTTTCTGGTCCATTTTAGAATGCCTGGGAAGATCCATTGTTGCCAAAGTTTATGACACTATCAATGGAAGGGACATTGTGGGCTGAAGGTTCTAGCCAAGCTGGGAATTATTTTGTTTTCTGGACGTGATATGCCTGTTGTTGTAGGAGACTTGCCTGAAATGAGTGTGCTTTGAATCTGTTTTTTCTGTTGACATGATTGATGAAGTTACAGATCCCACGACCATGTCATTTCCCAATGTTTTCAAATATAAGGTGGGTACTATACAGGGATTTGAGCATTGTATTAAGTTAAAGAAAGATGCAGTACCTGTTGTACAAGTTAGACCAATGTAACTGAGTGTCAGACATGATTTGAAAGAAGTTTTGGGAAAATTTGAGTTTGAAGGTATTATTACACTAACTGATTCCTGTGGGGGGTTTCTCCTGTTACAAAAACTATACTGAAGACCTGAGGTTGTGTGTGAATTTGAGATCCCATATTAGAGATGTCTTGGTGGATTGTCATCCCCTTCCTTGCATACACAAAATGATTGCTAATGTGGGGCAATCAAAGATTTTCTCGACAATGGATCTTCAGTCTGCATACCACCAAATTTCTTTGTGTGAAGATTCTCAATCTCTTACCACGTTTGATACTCCGTATGAGGCTTTCAAATATTTATACTTGCCATATGGACTTGCACCTGCGGCAAGCGGTTTTCAGAAGATGATGGATGCTCTCTTTAGAGATATGCCCCATGTCCAAGCTTTTCAAGATGACATTTTGGTTTTCACAGAGACCCAAGAGGGACATATGCATGGATTGGAAAAGGTATTGCATGTTTTATGATCTAGGGGTTTGACAGTGAAACCAAATAAGTGTAATCTTTTGGTGCAGGAGGTGGAATATTTAGGCCACACTTTTTTGGAGAAAGGGACAAAACCAAAGTTTTATAACTTAGAGGCTATGAATGAGGCTCTTACTCCTAATGACAAAGTTGACCTACATTTATTCTTCGGGCTTTGTGAGTACTATGCTAGATTTATACCAGGGTATGCTTTAACTGTACTATCTTCAATAACACTTCTCAAAAAAATTAACAAGTTTGAGGGGAATAATCATGTTAATGTTGCATTTGAAAACATAAAAAGATTGGTGCTCACTGCTCCAGCTTTGCAATCATTTGTTCCTACTGGCACATCTTACATTGCTGTCGATGCCAATCTCAAAGGGGTTGGAGCAGTTTTTAGACAGTCGGTTGATGGATTTGAAAATGCAGTTGCATTTGCATCCAGAACACTTTCATATACCGAGAGCAATTACAGTGCGATCAAAAGGGAAGCCTTGGCATGTATATAGGTTGTGCAGAGATGTAAGACCTACATTTGGGGGACTACTTGTGAGGTGTACACGGACCACAAACCCCTGGTTTAGCTTTTAAGTGGTAATGGCTTGAGTAAACTTTTCTGCTCTATTAGTTCATTTGTTGTCCAAGCTACAGGAATGTAATTTGGTGATTAAATATATGCAAGGGGGCAACCAAGTTCAGGCAGACTGTCTGTCTTGGGTACCATTGCCACACAATGGATTTGTGTTAGTAGATCAGGATAATTAGTGAGTAGGAGTGTAAGAAGATGTACAGTGGACATATTACAGAAAATGATTGAAACACAGCTTTGGCTAAGGATGATACCTTAATGAAGGTTCTACAATTCATAAAAACAAGTTGGCCTTCTGCGAAAAATCTTACTGGTGAGCTCAGATGCTTTAGACAAGTAGCCAGGGAACTGTCATTTGAGAACAATATTTATTTAAGAGGTGATGTGTTTGTTCCACCGACTGAACTTAGAGACAGAATTATCAAAATTGCCTTTGAAGGACACAAGGGTGTGCCAGCAACATGCAAGAAATTAAGGCAAACGTATTGGTGGCCTCGTTTAGATAAACAAGTTTCAACCCAAGTTGATAAATCCACTGAATGTATTGTTTCTAACATTGGAGGATGTCCTCCAAACCTTTGTTTACTGTGCCTCTTCTGGAGAAAGCTTAGGAAAAACTAGCTGTGGATTTTTCAGGGCCATTCAACCTTTTGCTTAGGAACAAGAGATATCTGGTAGTAATTATAGATTACTTTTCAAAATCTATCTATTATTCATTTTTAGAAGATGCCAACTCAGAGATATTAATTTCTCCAAGCACTATTGTCACTGACAATGGAACACACTTATGACTGAGTTTTTGAGAACATAAAACATTAAACACTCACAAGTGCCCTTATATACTTCTTCGCCCAGTGGTTTGGTCAAGAGGGCTAAGTGTATTTTGAAAGAATATATTCAAACTGCGATAGCAGCTCACAAATAAGTTTCTCAGTTTCTTCAGGATAAAATATGGGCACACCTTACAACTCTATATTCCACAAAGGGGGTGACTCCATTCAAGCTTCTCAGGGGGATAGATCACAGGACTAAACGTACCCCAGAGTGGATGTCAGAATTTTGGGTGAGTAAGGGTAATGTGTCGAAAGAGAATGATATAACTCTTATGAAACAAAGCGTATTACAAAACCAACAAGTGCAGAAGAGTTATTGTTCTAACAGAAAGTCGACTAGGGACGTTCAAGTCAAAGTGCGTGACAGGGATTTGATCAGAAAACCATTCAGAGTCAGCAAAGGAGAATGTAAGATCTCTTTACCCGTAAAAGCAATTAAAAATACCAAAGCTTCTGTGTTATTGGAAGGGAAAGGATAGTGAAACAGGGACAGAGTGGCTCTTGTATCGGATTCAGGAGCAGAGGTTTTCTTGCACATGTACTATAACAAAGATACCAAAGATTCCATGTCAACTACTGATGTTGGTATCAGGGATATTAAAAATTCTATGATGTCTGATAACATTGCTAATGATAATTGTATGTCATGTAATAGTCGAGGTTCCAGATTGCTTGCATCAGAGATCAGTGAAAATCTTTCTTCATACAAATATCATGCAAACTGAAAATGAAAATAGCGGGACTTGCTCTAACACTGCCAGATGCTGACTGGAACTTGTTTGCACAAGTAGCTTACATATAGTCAAATTTCCTCCCAAATTGCATGCCTATGTTATGTTTTAGTTTTCTTAGAGTTGGTTTGAACTTGCCTGCTTCATTAGTTTGTGTATGATTCATTTATATCTCAAACTGTGTGATTGTTTTGTTTTTTACTTTCTTTGTTTTGTTTGTGAAAGGAAAGGCGGTGATGTAATGTCTCATCCTGCATAGTAATGCATTCTTCTTTAACATGTATTACATTCATATTTGGAACCGTGGGTGCATCAGGTATTCCGTGGATTCTAGAATCTCTGGTGTGACGTCAGATGCCTGCTGTTTCTGAAGCCTGCGGGTGTTTGGTGTGGTTGTGGGTCCTTCAGTTAAAGAAGTTATCCTATCTACATTGACATTTCCTGCTCATCTTTGGTCTCGACAGACCTCATTGAATTATCAATACCCTTGCGCTACAAATAGTTACATAAGTGAGTTTGTAATAAGCACATGAATGTAAAACTTGCTGCTTGCCTTCTGAAGATTCTTTAACTCCTTGCATACTGAGGACGTAACAGTTCCATCCTCAGCTGCGGCACTTGTATGCTAGCGACAGAACCATTCCATCCTCATCACATGACCACCAATCCCACTGCTGCACACAGCAGAGGGATTTCCTTTTTTATGTTTGAGCCTCGGGAGCAGGGCAAGAGCTTCCCCTGCTGCCTGAGGAATTTTTTTTTGTCACTATAATGATTATTGGCATGCATGGCGCACTGACGTCATTTCAGTGAAAATGAAAGAGAAATGAGACAATTGGCGTATTTCACTTTCAGTGCTTCGGAATTCGGGGGCTATCTCAGCCCCCCCACCCACTAAATCACATGGGAGAGGTATCGTTGGAAAGGGAAGAATCTCCCCTTTCCAATGATATATTTCCCCTGTGGATCCCTGCTTGGGGTTTACGGAAGGAGGGTGATCCCCAAGCAGGGATCCACCCCACTAGACACTAGAGATTTATTTTAGTGAAAGGGAGCGCTCCCTCAGACAGGGGTCTCTCCCCATAACAAGGGCATTATTTTGGCTTTTTCTGCCCCCCAAAGGCAGATTGGCATTATATTTGGGTCAATCTGCCCCCTGGGAGGAAGAAAATCACTAGACACCAGGGATTTTTATAATTATATCTCACGGAGCGGCCACTTGGGCAAGAGTCGCCCCCCAATATGGGGAAATGTTTTTGGCCATTTTCTGCTGCCCAGGGGTCAGATTGTCCACATTTTTAGGCCGATCTAGGGTGGGGGCTGCCCAGCATGGGCTTGGCCATGCACCCACCTACCCAATAAAGGGAAGTAGTCTTTCTGCTTCTCTGTGGTATGGAGGGAATTATTCCCTTCTGGCCCCCGGTGGGCAGGGGGGCACAAAACCCACTAGACCCCAGGGATTACTTTAAAAAATATATATATTGGTAGGGGCTGCCCAGCATAGGCATGGCGATGCACTCACCCACCCTCAGGGTCTTTCTGCCCGCTGGAGGGGGCCAGATGGGGGTAGTTGCCCGGGGGCAGAAAGTCCACAAGACACCCAGGATTACTTTTTTCATTGTTTATTTGTTTCAGTGGCGGCTGACCGGCATGGCCATGCCCCCAAAAAAGGGAAATGGTCTCTCTGCCCCCGGGGGGCACATGGAGGCAATTACCCCATCTGCCCTTAGGGCCAGAAAGCCCACTAAATTACATTTCTTTTGTAGGGATGGGGGCTGCCTAGCATGGGCATGCCCCAACCCTCTCAAAATGACAAAACAGTCCTTCTGCTCCCCTGCAGACTAAACCATCTTATCCCAATGGCAAGCAAAAGGATATTTGATTTTTTGGGTGTTGTTTTTACAGATTAGGTTAGGAGAGTTTGGCTATTCCCAGTATCATCCCACTTACAATGGTGAGCAGCTGCATGTTTCGTGCTTGGGTAGGCTGCCACCTGGAAATACCTACCAGACGTAGATAGTTCTGGGGAAGTCCAAGGTGGTGTGCTTCACATCCATCCCACACCATTTTCTTGCCCACAATACCCTGCAAACCTCAATTGTTGACTAGAAGCACACATTGTTGCTCTGATTTATGTGATGAAATCTTCCAGAACCCACAGGAATCCACAAAATTTCTACCACCCAGCGTTGACCTACTTCTGTCGATAAACATGCTGTGCCACATGTGTGGTTGGGCCTAGTGCCAGTGACAGTCAAAGTCTGATGTTTGCAAGGGATTCTGGGTAAAATAGCCTGGTGAGAGCCACGAAAGTCACACCTCCTGGATTTCTGTAGATGCCTATTTTAAAAAAATGTACAGGTTTGCAAGGTTTCCCTAGTTTCTGGCTGAGGTAGGGACAAAAAATCCACAGCTACCAGCTTTGCTAAAAACAGGTCAGCTTTGCGTGGGACAATTTGATGTATCTCTGTTGCGCTTTGGGCCATTTCCTGTTGCAGGCAAGGCCCACCATCTGCCCATGCTGGTGTGGCGGCTACAATATCATTGTTGCAGGCACGTTATTGGTGGCCAGGTCTCTACAAATAGGCCAAACAGTAAGTCCTTTGTTGTGATATCTGCCAACAAATTAAGGGTTCCACCGTCAAATGCCCACTGCATACACCCCTCCTAATTTCCAATAAACTATTGCAATGTGTGTGTTTGGACCAATATGGCCCCCTAACACCGGATAGTGCATACAAATATATTTTAGTCGCTGTTTACTCCTGCTCCAGATTTCTATGGGTGTGGTCACAACGCTCGGCTGATGCTTGGACTGTTATTAAAGATTTGCAAGTCTTTATCAGTACATATGTAGTGGCGGCTTTCCACTCGGACCAGGGCCCTGCTTTCACCTCAAAGGCATTCAGGGACACCATGGCGTCATTAGGGGTCCAACTCCATTAATCATCTCCATTTCATCCCGATGGAAACAATGTAGTGAAGCGACGACACCATGATTGAAAGCAGTCCTGTACAGCCAGAGTCTTAGGCACGCGTCGTAGTTGACTTAATCACCTGTATAGAGTCCAGAGATCCCTTAACAATCTGCCCAAAAGGTGCCAGGGGCGGTCGTACTTCATGTGAGTTGCTGTTCAGAACTCAAATGTATGTTCCAGATCTTGATGGTCCTGGTGTGGAGGCGGCAGAAACACCCTTTGACATAAATGAACGTGTCACTGTCTTGCAGGAATTACAACAGTTCCGTTTCAACAATGCTCCAGCCAATGCTGCCTCCACAGGAATTAAGGATCTGCCAATAACACCCACTGGCTGGATTCCTAAAGTTGGGGATCTTGTGCCTGACAAGGTTGCTGTGAAAAATGAGTTTGGTCCTTCTTATCGTGCACCGGTCCCAGACTTGGGAATACACAGTACCATAACTGTTATTCTACTACCTTTGGCTGGTGCTAAAGAAAACCGTTTTGTATCTATCGACAATGTCAAGGAACAGCCAGTAGTTCCCGAATCCCACTCACTACTGGTCAAGAAGTCCCTCTACAAGATGTGAGCAGCAACACTGACACCCCACTGAGCATGGGGAGGGTGGAAAATGATCTTGCATTAGTTCCGCTAACATCTGTTTCAACAAACAAAACTGAAATAACTGATCGATTTGACACAACGCCAACACAGACAGATGGCGTCATTTATTCTGAACCACCGCAGGACACCCCCATCGGCTCTCCACCTACAAATACGGCTCCAGCTTTTGCACGAACTGCTTTAGGATACCTTGACGACATCAACAACGCCTTCTCAGACTCATTCACCTCGTCTACATCTGAACTGTCAAAAACACGTAAGCTGATAAACTGGCTCAAAACAAATTACTTTATTTTCCCACTATTGACTCGATGAATGGGTCCAGAATGGCACTTGTAATGCTTCACTGTCAAGTCCTGGTGGGTGGTTATTGTGGCCAATAGACACCAATGGGTGTCATAAAAGGTTTATAAACTCCACTGGGGTTTTAGAACTAATAGGCCGGACCCTCGCTATGTGTCACCCGAACATGCAGGTATAGTAACAACATGTATGTGTAGGAAATTATGCCAGCAATGGTTGAAGAGTTCCTCACTAGATGCTGTTAGAGAACACCTTAGTCTCCTGTCTATTAACACTGACTTACAGGACTTCCTGTTAGGCCCCAGAAAACAACACAGAAAGTGATTCTTATATGAAGTATATATTGACATTTGGAAGCTTTCCCAACAAGAAGCTGAAGCCCCGTTAAGGCAAATAGACCAAGAAAACTTACAAAAGACATTAGCTGTTGTTGATAATGGGATTAATACCCAGTCTGACCAGATATACACATTAAACAAAATTGTTTCCTCTGCATTAGACATAATACAAAGTGATATGACTTATTTACACCATGGACAGAGTCAACTAAGGTCCATTATGCAGTTGGGTTGGAAACTTCAAACATTGAAGGCAGGTCGCGTTCCCTGGCAACACGTTAGTGCAAGGGACATATTTTCCACATTTAATTTAATGCAACAACAACAACTAATGGCTAAGAAAGAAGCAAATTGTGTCATGTTAAACATCGAAAAGTTAGAAAAATTGCCTTTTACTGTGGCTGAAATACTATCTGCTGAGTAGTTAATACATGGGGTCATTAATCTGCCTATTTCAACACTACAATTCACTTCCTTTTTAAAACACATTCCAGTAGGCAGATATAAAAGGTTGGGAGATAGTTACATCCATGAGGTGTGGGAGCTGCCCTTTTTGTACAAATGTCTCAGTGGCATGAAAGAGGTCTTTCTTAGCTGTAGTGAATGCAAGACTTCTGCCAGCCATTCAATGGTTTGTAAACAGCTGTCCTTGCATGGGGCGTGTAACGCTTCGGCAGCGAACTTGGCTTGTTATCTGAAGGGAGTTCCAGTCCCTTTAAGTAGACCTCCCTTCCAGGTACTTTCAAATGGCAGCTATGTTCTCCTCAAGGCCATCAGCAGAGATACAGTACCAACTTTCTGAGACACTTTGGTGAGCTCGTTGGATGAATATTTAATACATCCAGTAATACTGGAATCACAAATTTCCTTAAGGCTGTTGGTTCTGATTACGTTCACACCTACTTCTCTATATTCGGTTTAATACCATCAGCCATCCACTCAATATTCTAGAGTATTTTTGGGGGATTTCCAATAACTTTGGCTATAATAGGTGGCATTTTGCTATTGCTACTTTTTCTGCGCAATGGCTGTCCCGCCTCAAAAAGGAGAAATGAAAGCACTCCCACCAGCGCAGCTGTGTCATGAACGCATGCTGCAGTACTTCGGAGCAACACTCTTGGAGCAATTGGAGTGTGACTGGTCTCTCTCATTCAGACCGGTTTTGCATTGTGTGCATCCCGTGTTTCGATGCCTCTGGTGCTTGTTCGAACATGCACTGAACATGCACTGAACGTTTGTTTTTCTCCGCAGTGCTTGCTTTCATTGGACGCTGATCTGTTGATGTTCTTGCTGAGGGCTTATTACCAGACATATGTGTTGAGAGTGCATTTGCTACGGGAAGCCGTTTATGAGTTGCCCTTCATGGAGGATGCGGCTCTGACCTTGTTATTGAGCACACCAAGGACTGCTGCTGCCTTGGCTGAAGCTCATGCTATGGAGCACAAATGTTCCTTGGTTCTTCTTGGTGACGAGTTTTCTACTTTACCAGCTGCCGAAGTGGAAGATTTCCTGCCTTCAATTGTCCTGGATTCTAATTGGTAACTTCCAAAATGACTCTGACTCTTGAAATTCGGCCTTTTTACGCCACAAGTTAATATTTTTAAATTGTCCTTTTATATATGCTCAAGTGTCTTTTTTAACTTGTCATTATTGACATCTTTACATATATCTGAGGTTAGATATTAATAGCTTTTATATATAATTAGGCTTTGAACCACCTTTAAACCTGCAAGGGGGAGGTGTTGTGTAGCCATTTTAGTTATAGCTCCATGCACGTTATTTTAGCGCTCTAGGCCTGCAGCTGTGCACTTTGCCCTAGATATATTTTATTCAGCTACGCTTATCACTTTAACAATGGCCACATTTGCGGTCTTGTTTTATTTCTCTCTATCTATCTGTTCTTTGACTAGGCCAGCACTGTGTTCTTAAAACAAGACATTTCTTTCACTCTGTGCTTCTCTCAAGGCTGCAGTAAGATAGGTTGCCGGTAAACGTGGTAACATTTTGTCTCTGGTATTCATAGAAACATACACATCCTTACATAGGGATATTTTCTCAGAACATCTCCTGTTTTATTATAAGAACACTTCCCTGTCCCATATACGTTAGAGGGAGATTCCAGCCAGATGACCACGACTGTATGCTGATTGTTGAACACTTCTCTACAGCTGCTTATGCAGACGTTAGGCCTTTACTCAGGTATGGGGGATGATGTCTTCCCAGGGGAACCTGAAGGGCAGAACTAGAGCTTAACATGCTGTGCTCTAATATAGCCTAAGTAGGAATTAGCCTAGTGACTCTAGTAACAATATAATAGCATTATTTCTATGCTTTACTCTCCTTGTCACAAGTTTAACCCTGTCAAGCTTTATCGTCCTGGTTATTGCAGTACATGCTTTATTGTCTAAGATGCAGTTGCTTCATTATAACCTTATTCAAACATATACTGCCTCTGCTTATCCTTGTATATGTGAGACTAATGTAACTGAAACAAACGGATGAGATCTGAGTGACCACGATCTCCCTGAGGAATCAATTGTGTCATGCGCTCGGCTGCCCAATCATCCCTGCTCTTGGGTAGAGATGAGGCACTGCTCGTTAGCCGGAGCAAAACCCGGATTAGGCCGACAGGTGTCAACTGTAGTGGGTCAGACTCAGTTCCCCCACACTGCAGGCAATTCTGCTGCTCAAATCCTGTAGTCTCATTAGAATAATGAGAGCCTACACGACAAGGCACCATTGCTGGGTGCAGCTCAGTTATTGGCTCTGGGTACCTCAAATTCTTGGAAAACCCACAAATCCTATATATCCCTACAACCAGAAAGGTCTTGAAGATGTAATGGTATATAGCTTTTCTAAATCGATTATCGTGATGAGAAGTTACAAATAAAAACATGGTCACAAATGAATGTTTTTCCTACAAATTTTCATTATCTGTCTATTTCAACACTTGGTTTCTTTGAGAAAACCTTGAAGGATCTACACAAATGACCCCTTGCTTGTTGCACCTAGCCCTCGTTGCAGGGTCATACCCAATGTTTTTGCCTCCTTCCTCCTAATTTTTCTGACCAGTTTTTGTTGGTGTTAGGACTCTGGGCACTTTACCACTGCTAATCAGTGCTAAAGTGTATATGCTCTCTGTGTAAATTGTATTGCTCATTTGGTTTATTCCTGATTGGCATATTTGATTTACTAGTAAGTCCCTAGTAAAGTGCACTAGAGGTGCCTAGGGTCTGTAAATCAAATGGGCCTGCAGCACTGGTTGTGCCACCCACATTAGTAGCCCTGTAAACATGTTCAGACCTGCCACTGCAGTGCCTGTGTGTGCAGTTTAAAAATGCCAATTCGACCACTTGCCAGGCCCAAACCTTCCCTTTCGGTACATGTAAGGCACCCCTAAGGTAGGCCCTGGGTAGCCCCATGGGCAGGGTGCAGTGTATTTAAAAGGTAGGACATGTACTGGTGTGTTTTACATGTCCTAACAGTAAAATACTCCCAAATTCACTTTTCACTGTTGCAAAGCCTATCTCCCTCATAGGTTAACATTGGGCCTGCCTTTAAATAGCTTTGCCTGTTTGTCGATTCCCCATCTGGGTCAGTTGACAGTTGGGCTGTTTACACCTCTCCTCTAGACAGTGACACAAAAGGGAGCTGCGGTGTAGCTTGCATATCCTGATGAGCCATCTGAGCTAGAGTGGAGGGAGGAGTGGTCGCTTGCACCAGAAAGGACTATGCTTGCCCTCACACAATGCAGTTTCCAACTCCCTGTTGTGTGTCTGGGGCCTGGCCTGGACAAGGAAGGATCTTGCAAACATTTGAGACTTTGCTTTAAATTTTGCCAACTTCAAAGGCGGAAAGGGGTTTAAGAGGAAGACCAAAACCCCAGACATTTAGAATCTTTCTGGAATCAAGAGGAACCTCTGCCGAGGAGAAGAGCTGAAGAGCTGAAGGAGGAGTACTGCCCCTTTGCTCTGTTGCTTTGCTGGACCGGCCTGCAGTTGCTGCTTCTGCCTGAAAAGAGTGCAATGGGTGAACTTTGCTGGGTGTCCTGCTTCAGAAGGTTCTCCAAGGACTTGGAGTAGAGCTCAGGGATATCAAAGACTTCAGTTTTCTCTTTCTACTTACTGGGAAATGTGTGTTTTGTGCTGTTCAAGGAGAAAGACCACCACAACACTGTCAATTACACCGCTGGTCTGCACTGTGACCTGCAGATGCCACACGGAGTTGCACTGCCCTGCTTCACACCGCAACCCTGGTCTCACTGACGCCGCGTTCGGATAACTTCACCAAGCCGCTGCTCGTACCGCAACCTGTGGCCCTGCACTCCCACATCGCCTGCCCACACCGCAGCCTGGGCATCCTCGACGACGATGCTCCTGTTGACACCGGCGCAGCTGCCTGCCCTGTGACCTGTGGATACCGCTTGTGAGGTACACGAAGCACCGTCCCGTCCCACACCGCAGGCCCGGTCCACTGACGCCAGCACCATTGACTGCAGTGTCACCAGCAGGCATCCCTGCCTGCACTGTGGCCTGTGGACACTGCTCGTGAAGGTCACGAAGCACTGTCCTGTCAGGTACGGCCGGCTTGGGCCTACCGACCACAGCGCTCCAGCAACGACAATGCCGCTGCCTGCCCGTGACCTGGTGGCCCCACTTCACACCACAGCCCTGGTCTCACAGACGCCGCTGGATGCCATCACAGAGCCGCTGCCTGCACCGTGACCTGAGGGCACCACACATCACATCGTCCAGCTTCGCACCACAGCCCCAACTCCATCCACACCAGTACTCCCGACTTCATCAGCCCGGAGTTCTATCTGCAGCGCATGTGACTTCTAGGGCCCGACGACCCCTGCACGGACTCCGTAACCAACTCCGTGATGCCACTCTCCGGAGCTCACCGTGAGGATCACGACGCCCTGCAATTTCGAAGGTACTGTTTGCGGGTCGATCTGACAGCGTAGCTGGCCGGCGACGCCGTCACTCACTCCTGGGATTGCAAACCTGTGTACTCATGAGACAGACACTGAAGGTGGTTTTGTTGATCATGACGCCATGACCAACTTCAAGGAACTGTAATCTTGAGTAAATCTTGCGAAATTCATATGTTTAACACTGTGGGGGTCATTCTGACTCCCGCCGGCCGCGGTAACCGCAGGGCCGGCGGGAGCCGGCGAATGACCGCACCGCGGTCAAATGACCGCGGCGGCCATTCTGGCTTTCCCGCTGGGCTGGCAGGCGACCGCCAGAAGGCCGCCCGCCAGCCCAGCGGGAAAGCGCCTTCAACGAGGAAGCCGGCTCCGAATGGAGCCGGCGGAGTTGAAGGCGTGCGACGGGTGCAGTGGCACCCGTCGCGATTTTTAGTGTCTGCTATGCAGACACTGAAAATCTTAGTGGGGCCCTGTTAGGGGGCCCCTGCAGTGCCCATGCCATTGGCATGGGCACTGCAGGGGCCCCCAGGGGCCCCACGACACCCGTTACCGCCAGCCAGGTTCTGGCGGTCAAAACTGACAGAACCAGGCTTGCGGTAAGGGGGTCGGAATACCCATGGCGGCCATGGAGGATTCCCCAGGGCAGCGGGAAACCGGCGGGACACCGCCGGTTTTCCGTTTCTGACCGCGGCTGTACCGCCGCGGTCAGAATGCCCATGGATTCACCACCAGCCTGTTGGCGGTGCATCCTCCGACCCCGGCCCGCCAGGGTCGGAATCAGGCCCTGTATGTTGGATTTTTATTGTTTTGGTCTTATTTTACACCTATAAATGTTGGCTATTTTTCTAAAACTGATATGGTGTCATTTTGTAGTGTTTTCACTTAGAACTGTGTGTTATGTGCAAATGCTTTACACATTGCTTCTGAGATGAGCCTGACAGCTCGTGCCAAGCTACCAAGGGGGTGAGCAGGGTTTATCTGAGCCGGTATCTCCCTTATCCTGGCTAGAGTGGGGGGCGTGTCCAAGATGGTGACCAGAGCAGACGCTTTTTAAGAGCTCTGCTCGCGGCCTGGAGAAAAACTCCTAAAAATTCCTCCTCCCCGGCCTGCCCTGACGCCCGTCGCCTTGATAGGACTTACAGCACGGCTGGGGTATGATGATCAGCTGTTCGGTGGACCTTCCCGTTTTCTCTGTTTTTGACCGTATTTGTATGGCATTTTGATTCCATGCACTTCAAATAAGGTAAGAACAGGAGTACTCTCGCTACCTGTATATAGACTTACCAATACGCGGAATTTTCTAAGATTGGCTCTCATTGAATTTTGTAACATTGCCTACTTTCAAGAAGGTGGTTTCTCTATCAAAACTCCGTGATTGTCAACTGTTTTGCTTAAATACGCCTAAATATCACTTGTTTGTATTTCTGAACTTACGAATTACCTGTGCCATAGTTGATCGACCGCTATACAGCCTTCCAATATTTTCGATCAAATTTCAGAACGCCTCAACCAATAGATTATACGCAGTATCTTCCCTCATTCGATTAAGTCTCTAAGATTGTCTCTCACCGAATTTCGTAATATTGCCTACTTTTGAGAATGTGGTTTCTCTATTTTACCCTGTGAATGTCAACCGTTTTTGCTTAACATGCCCAAATATAACTTGTATGCATCCCTTAATTAATTAATAATTTGTACCATTGTTGATACGATTGCCATAAGCTTTACAATATCTTCTATCATAGTTTTGAAATGTTTAGAATGCCTCAACCGATAGATTATTGTCTCTTTACAGAAAATGACTATTTCAGTTTTCATTCCATATATGTCTGCCTTACTTATTGTGGTATGTTTGCTAGTATTTCAGTATTCTCTTATCATTATTTCTCACTTTCAAGCACTGACTCATTTAGGGACATTTTCTGATTTCCTTTGGTATTGGGTACACTGGATGCAATAGTGGACTTTTTCAAAAATCTTTTTCCTAATCCTTACCATATTTCTAACATCACAACTTCTTGGGAGCATGAATGACATGTCACTGCTTGCTTTCCGAATTCTTATGGACTTCCAAAGTTTTGAGTCCTATCCTAATCACTTACTAATTCCTTGTTATGGAATAGGTCTAAATAAAAATAAAAATAAAAATAAAAATCTTTCTCTTCTCATCTTGGATTATCACATCCCAACTTACTTTTGCATGGGACTTCTTCTCTGCTCACAATTTTTGATGGTGTGTTTGATGGTACCTTACCCTTTCATATGATCAACTCTACTTGAAAATTGATTTTTCTGTTTATTTCCAGCCTTGAGAAAGCCCCAGCTTATATATAGCCACAGGGGGCCAAACACGTGTTGGCTGATCCTCCCTTCTTCCTTTGTCAACCTTTTTTGGACCTGGATTCTGCATGTTGCTTTATAAACAAGTGACTCCTTGAATAGTTGGAACTACAACGCCTGTACAACAATGAAATAAATCTTTACTTTTACAATTTCAAGAACCTCCTGAGTGGGACTTCACCTTTTATTTATACTGTATATTCTATCTAGAGGACGTGGATCCTTGTCCTCTGGTCAAGTCCCCCATCTCATGAAGTAGGCAATTAATACAGGAGAATAGTGACTTTGGACCCCCTCCAATCCTTGGAGTTTTGTTCTCACGTTCGGTGGACCTTCGGCTGCACGTCGAGGGGTGAGCCAGCGCTGGGGCCGAGCAGAGTGCCGGATGGTGGCTACACTGGGCCGGCGATAGCGGTGTCCTCGTCTACGGCACAACAGCGATCTGGAGCCGGGCCTCGTGATCGCCTCCAGAGACGTGGAGATTTGATGGGTGGTGACACGCAGAGGGAATCGATCGACGGGAAGGTAATGGGCCACGGATCCGACAGATGAGGCCGCACAGCAAGTTCATAAAAGCGCAAAGCTCCCCACACGCAGCTGGGATCACCCCGCGAAGCCTGGCATCGGCGTCCGAGTATTTGGAACTCGATTTGGTTCAGCACACATATACTTACCTGGCTCACCACAGTTCCGATTACATTATCTAGAGAAGCGCCGTTGCGCTCCAGTGCCACTTTCTCTTGGCCCAGTGATTGGTGAATTAAGGACTGCTGCATACGGGCTGGCGGAGGACACAGGAGTCGGGTGGCTTTATTGGCGTTGCACGCCGAAGAGTAGGAGCACCCAGGTGAGCCCGGGACACCAGAAAGATTGCCGGACTGAGAAAGGGGGACATTGCGTGAGACCGCGGAGATGTCACGCCGCGGCATGCAAGCCGCAGGGGAAGCCGCGGCTTGCAGGCGGGCCGTGGGGTAAGCCACAAGTCCAGCCAGGGGTCGTGGCACTCGCCGCGCCCCCTTCTTTCGTTTCTGCTGCAAGGGCAGACGCGGCAGGAGATGAGACCCCGAGTTGGGTCTCGAACCTGCTGCGCATAGCGCATTAGTGCGCTTAACATTCTGGCATATTAGGAAACCCTCTTTTCCACCACTTACCGGCCATACAAGCAAAAGCTGGATGTTTGCACATGATCCTCTTTTATACATGTCCTTCTCTTTCCCAACATGCTGCTCACTTCCTCTCTTCCCAGCATGCATTGTTTCTCTTTGTTTGGAAGCATGTTCTTTATTCATTATTATACTCTCTTCCCCAATCCAAGATGGTGGTGTTTCTACTTCCTGTTTCCTACTTCCTGTCTAGGGGTATATAAGGGGAATTCAGCTTCTTGCTCATTGCGTTGCAACACTCTTTTGGTGGTAGTCACGCTCCGGCTGGTTTCCTCTTGCGGATCCAGTTATTCCTGACTTGTCTCCGTCTCCAGTTTTCTTGTACTCTCGGATCTTCAGTTCTAACGTCCTTGTGTCCTCCTTCTGTTTCAGGGAGTTCCTGTTGGAGGTTTTTTACCCTTTTGGGGTTTTTCCTCTGGGACTCCTTCTGGAGGGCACGGACTGTAGTGGCTTGCTATTGTCAAACAGCACCGTGGCTACCGGAAGGGGTAGCCCCTACCTCGGCCAGAGCAGAACCTGCCGGAATCGGGGTCGTTCCCCAACCCTCATCAACTTCGATGGTAAGCCCAGTGAAAATCGTGACAGGTTGCAACGCCCAAAAATCCAGTTGCAGTCCGGAACCATGGATAATCCAGTGGCAAATACAGAACCCACCAGCCAGACCCTGCTCATGACTATACAACAACAGGCTCAAGAACTCTAACAGCTACGAACTGAAAACACCGTCTATCGACAAGCCTTTGCATCCAGGACCACTGATGTCCCCGCAGTATCTGCCACTACACCTCGTTTCTCCGGGGATCCTAACAAATTGAGAGAATTCCTGGATGCCTTGACGGTTTATTTTGCCTTTCGCCCCTCACAATTTGTGCAAGACAAGACCAAGGTGGGGTATTTGATTAGCGCTTTATCGGGGCCAGCCTTGGCTTGGGCCACTCCTTTAGAGACAAGAAATGACCCCTGCCTGTCTAATTATTCCAACTTTGTCACTACCTTTAAACAGATGTTTGAGCACCCTGGACTCGAGTCTTCAGCAGAAGAAGCTCTCTGCGATATCCAACAAGGAAATCAAGATGTATTACAATACATCACCTGTTTCAGACAATTAGCAGCAGAAACATCCTGGGTGGAACGTACCTTGGTGACACTGTTCCGCAGGGGTCTCAGAGAGGACATTAAGGACGAACTGGTGCACTCTGCTAGAATAGAGAACCTTAAAGGATTGATGGATCAGACCCTGATGATAGAATATCGGTTGAATGAGCGAAGAATGGAGAAAAAGAAGAGTCGTTTGCCATCACACTCAGTGATGTCTCGCACCTTCCCTCATCGTACCGAAGAAGTCCGTCCTGAACCTAAGGGGGCTACCGAGGAAGAGCCGATGCAAATTGATACGGCTCGAGGAACTTTATCAGCTAGTGAAAGAGAACACAGATGAAGGAAGGGACTTTGTCTGTATTGTGGTGCAGCTGGTCACCTAATTCGCACCTGCCCCATTCGTCCAGCCAAGCCTTTGGGAAACGTCAACTCCCGTCCTCAGTGAGAAGGGTGAGGACGGGATATCGTGAAATACCTTCCATTTGTTCTTCCAGGGAGGAAGGAACTGCTCTTTTTCTTTTACCAGTTATCCTTCACTTAACTGATGGCCCTGGATTTATTGGACTGCGGAGCCAGTGGCATCTATTTAGATGAAGCATGGGCCAAAGAATGACAGATAGCACAAATACCTAAGGAAGTACCAGAAAAAGTCCACACGGTGGATGGATCAATCTTGGCCTCAGGACCCGTACAGTATACCACCCCTACTTTCTGTCTACAGTTTGGGAAACACCAAGAAAATCTTTTGTTTGATTTAATTTCATCACCACACCACGTCATGATCCTGGGAATTCCATGGCTCACACGGCACAACCCTTACATCAACCGGGAAACAAGAACTATTTCTTTATCCTCTCACTCCTGCCAACACCACTGCTACCTAGCAGGGGATTATTGGTCCCCAAAAGGTCTCTTAGCAGCACCCCCTAAGGTGGGATGCTCTATTAACATCCTACAGGGAGTACCGAGGCATTATCATGAATATGCCGATGTATTCCAGAACCCAGAAAAACCTGAACTGCCACCCCATAGAGAATACGATTGCGCCATTCCTTTAGAACCAGATACAGTGGTTCCTTTTGGGCGAATGTACTCTCTAACAGAACCTGAGAAGCAGATTCTTAAGGAATACCTTGATGAGAACCTACAGAGCGGATTGATTGCTCCCTCCTCTTCACCTGCAGGGGCTCCCCTCTTCTTTGTGCCTAAGAAGATGAAAGATTTGCATCCCTGTATTGATTTCAGAGGATTAAACAAGATCACTATTAAGGATCGGTACCCGTTACCCCTTATTAAGGACATCCTAGAAGCAGTCAGAGGGGCAAAGAGATTCACCAAGCTGGATCTCAGAGGAGCATACCATCTTTTAAGGATCAAAGAAGGTGATGAGTGGAAGACCGCTTTTAGAACACCCTTTGGTCACTACGAATATCGAGTAATGCCATTCGGACTCACCAATGCCCCTTCCATTTTTCAAAGGTTCATGGATTACATTTTTTCCGATCTTCTGCAACAAACAGTGGTGGTTTATCTCGACGACATTTTAATATTTTCTGTCCACCCAGAGGAACACTCTAAGCATGTTCGCCAAGTTCTAGAGAGACTCCGACAACACCATTTATTCTGCAAACCCGAAAAGTGCGAGTTTGATCAGACAGAGGTAAAATACTTGGGATATTGCATTAACCAAACTGGGGTCGCCATGGATTCAGACAAGGTGCAAGCTATATTTGATTGGCCATCTCCCTCTTCCATCAAGGAGACTCAGTGTTTTTTGGGATCAGCCAATTTCTATCGACAATTTATAGCAGTCTTTGCCCAGAGAACCAGCTACATTACTCAAACCCTTAAAAAAGACCATCTAAAGAAGGGCTTTTGTTGAACACAAGACGCAGAGTTAGCCTTTCAAGACTTAAAGAAAGCCTTTATTCAAGATCCCATTCTACGACACCCAGACACCACCAAACAATTCATTGTTGTCGCAGACGCATCCGAAAGAGCCATTGGGGCTGCCTTACTGCAAAAACAAGATGATGATGATTTAGAGCACCCTGTATTCTACCTGTCACACATTTTATCCGATTCAGAACCGAACTATTCCGTGCTAGAACGTGAATTACTCGCCTTAAAGACCGCGTGCACAGAATGGAGACACTTTCTGATGGGCTCGAAAGAACCCTTTGAAGCCCGGACAGACCACAGAAATCTACAATGCTTGAGAAACTTTCAGTGTCAGAATAGCCGGCAGGCTCGATGGGCTTTCTTTTTCAGCCAATATGACTTTTATATCACATACATCCCTGGTTCTCAGAACATCCTGGCGGATGCCTTGTCCCGACGTTACCCTGAGTGTAGCGATTCTCCTGTACAGAACCTATTTAACAATAACAAGATCATTGGTTTAGTACAGACTTTTTTAGACCAAGTCAAGTCCGAATATGCCCGTCTAGAAGATACAGTGCTGAATAAGTTACGTCCGCAACTTCATATAGATCAAGGGTATTATTATCATGATAAGGCCCTGTTCTTACCCACTAAGCTAGTACAGACTGAAGCCTTACGTATGTGCCATGATTCCCCCATCGCAGGTCATCGAGGAATGAAAGCTACCCAAGAACTTCTGCTTCGCTCCTTCTGGTGGCCAACTCTCAAGACAAATACTGAAGATTATGTATTGTCCTGTCCTATATGTGCTCAAGCCAAGACACCTCGTACTAAACCAGTAGGATTAATTCGCCCACTACCAGTTCCCCCAGGTCCATGGCACACTATCTCCACGGATTTCATGTGCTCTTTACCCTCTTCAATGGGAAATCAAGTAATTATGGTAACCGTGGACTCCTTCACTAAAATGGCTCACTTCACGGCCTTAATAAAGTTACCAACGGCAAAAGAATTAAGCCAAGTCTTTACACAAGAAATCTTTCGACTTCATGGATTTCCTCAGTCCATTATATCGGATAGGGGTCCTCAATATGTCTCCCGATTCTGGAAACAATTCTGTAAGACCTTGGGAATCAAAGTGGCCTTATCATCAGGGTTCCATCCTCAAACTAACGGACAAACGGAATGACTCAATCAAGGCCTCGAACAATATTTACGTAGCTTCTGCAATGCTATGCAGAGTAATTAGTCTACCTATTTACCACTTGCAGAATTCTCCTATAACAACTCCATACACAGTGCCTCGAAAGTCTCCCCTTTCTATGGCTCTTACGGTTTCCATCCTAAGGCCTTCCTGACTCCCCTGAAAGATACCTCCAATCTTCCTGCCATCTCCTCTTATGTTTGACAGCCACGGGGTGTCCAACATGTTATCCATTCAAACCTTGTGGCCACTAAGTCACGCATGAAAATGATGGCTGATAAGAGACGTGGTGAGGCTCCTCACTATCAGGTCCATGATAAAGTTTGGCTTTCCTCTAGATTTCTGCCTCTCTGTCTTACTCAGAACAAATTTAAACCCCGTTATTATGGTCCCTTCCTGATTCTCAAAAAGATTAACCCAGTGTCTGTGTGTCTGCGCCTGCCCCAGACTTGGAAGATACACCCTGTATTCCATGTCTCTCAACTCAAACCTTACCTTCCTGACCCTTTTCACAGATAATTCTCCTGTCCTCCCCCTCTGTTGATTGGTAATGTGCCTGAGTACGAGGTCCAGGAGATCTGTGACTCTCGGTTTTTCCATGGCCGCCTCCAATACCTTATTCATTGGAAGGGCTACCCTATGAGTGACTGTTCCTGGGAGGATGCCCATTCGGTTCATGCCCCTCTTTTGGTCCGTCGCTTTTTTTGGCTTTTCCCTCACAAACCTGGGGCCTCGGGGGGGCGACTTACTGTCACGCCGCGGCGGCCGCGGCCGCAAGCACGGGCCACCACGGCACGGCATTCGGTAAACACCAAGGCCTGCATGCAAGCCGCGGGGGAAGCCGCAGCTTGCAGGCGGTCCGTGGGGGAAGCCGCGAGTCCGGCCAGGGGTCGCGGCACTCGCCGCGCCCCCTTCTTTCGTTTCTGCCGCAAGGGCAGACGCGGCAGGAGATGAGACCCCGAGTTGGGTCTCAAACCTGCTGCGCATAGCGCATTAGTGCGCTTAACATTCTGCCATATTAGGAAACCCTCTTTTCCACCACTTACCGGCCATAAAAGCAAAAGTCGGATGTTTGCACATGATCCTCTTTTATACTTGTCCTTCTCTTTCCCAGCATGCTGCTCACTTCCTCTCTTCCCAGCATGCATAGTTTCTCTTTGTTTGGACGCATGTTCTTTATTCATTGTTATACTCTCTTCCCCAATCCAAGATGGTGGTGTTTCTACTTCCTGTTTCCTACTTCCTGTCTAGGGGTATATAAGGGGAATTCAGCTTCTTGCTCATGGCGTTGCAACACTCTTTTGGTGGTAGTCACACACCGGCTGGTTTCCTCTTGCGGATCCAGTTATTCCTGACCTGTCTCCGTCTCCAGTTTTCTTGTACTCTCGGATCTTCAGTTCTAACGTCCTTGTGTCCTCCTTCTGTTTCAGGGAGTTCCTGTTGGAGGTTTTTTACCCTTTTGGGTTCGCCTTCCTCACGGAAACTTGGATGAACGCCTCCTCAGCGCCCGACATCGCCATCGCCATCCCGGACGGATACAAGATCACCCGGAGGGACCGCGCCAACCAGACAGGAGGAGGCATCGCCATCGTCCACAAGAACACCATCCGCATCACGACCAGCTCCGACAACACCCTCACAGCCGCCGAACATCTTCATTTATAAAAAGATCCACACCGACCCCAAGACCACACACAGAGGCACCCTCATCTACAGACCCCCGGGACCCCGCACACAATTCAGCGAAGACATCGCGGACTTCATCAGCCCACACGCCCTCCCCTCCGCTGACTACATCCTCCTAGGGGACCTCAACTTCCACCTGGAGAGCAACAGCGATATCAACACCACCACCCTGCTAGACAACCTCGCCAACCTCGGACTCAAGCAACTGGTGAACACCCCCACCCACTACGCCGGACACACGCTTGACCCAGTCTTCTCCTCCAGCAAGCACGTCTCCTTCAGCCACTCCACAGGACTCCACTGGACAGACCACAGCTGCGTCCACTTCAGCTTCAGAAAAACCACAATTCACCACCACCAGCAACAGGTTCCCCGCAGGAGCTGGAACAAGGTAACCATCGACCAGCTTTCCACAGCACTGCGCCAGAACCCTCCCGCCAACTCAACGAACCCCAACCAAGCAGCCAACAACCTCACACAGTGGATCACCAACTGCGCCAATGACCTCGCACCCCTGAAAAACCATCCCAACAGGCCCAAAAGCAATACAGCCCCCTGGTTCAACGACGACCTCAAGAATTCCAAAAAGAACTGCCGCACCCTCGAGAAAGCCTGGCGAAAAAACCCGACAGCAGACAACATGAACGCCCTCAAACACGCCTTCCGCAAACACCACCAGCTGATCCACACCACCAAGAGGACAGCATTCAAGGAACGACTAGACAACAACGCACACAACAGCAAGGAACTCTTCAGCATCGTCAAAGAGCTCTCCAACCCCAGCGCCGGAAACAACCACATCACTCCCTCACAAGAACTCTGCGACTCACTCGCCTCGTTCTTTCACCGCAAGATAGCCGACATACACAACAGCTTTGGCGCACAGACCACGCACCCAACCACCGAACAGACGCCCCCCACCACCACCCTCCGCGCCTGGACCCCAGTCATCACCGAAGACACCACCCACACGATGAACACCATCCACTCCGGATCACCATCCGATCCATGCCCTCACCACGTCTTCAACAAGGCTGACTCCGTCATCGCACCCCAACTCCGGGACATCATTAACTGCTCCTTCAACACCGCCACCTTCCCGGAGAGCTGGAAGCATGCCGAACTCAGCGCCCTCCTGAAGAAACCATCAGCAGACCCCACCGACCTCAAGAACTACCGCCCCATCTCGCTCCTCCCGTTTCCTGCCAAAGTCATCGAGAAGACCGTCAACAGACAGCTCGCTGCCTTCCTCGAGACGAACGGATCCCTCGACCACTCGCAATCTGGCTTCCGAGCCAACCACAGCACTGAGACCGCCCTCATCGCAGCCACTGACGACATCCGAGCCCTGCTTGACAACGGGGAAACAGCGGCCCTATCCTCCTAGACCTCTCTGCAGCGTTCGACACGGTCTGCCACCACACCCTAGTACAGCGCCTCAACAACATCGGAATCCAAGAGAAGGCCCTAGATTGGATCATTTCATTCCTCGCCGGAAGAACCCAGAGAGTCCGCCTCTCCCCTTTCAGATCCAAGGCCACCGGAGTCATCTGCGGCGTACCACAAGGATCATCACTCAGCTCCACCCTCGTCAACGTCTACATGAGCCCCCTCACAGCCATCGCACGCCAACACAACCTCAACATCATCTCCTACGCCGATGACACCCAGCTGATCCTCTCCCTCACCAACGACCCAGCCACTGCCAGAACCAACCTCCACGAAGGGATGAAAGACGTAGCCGAGTGGATGATGAACAGCCACCTGAAACTGAACTCAGACAAGACGGAAGTCCTCATCTTTGGACCATCTCCCTCTGCTTGGGACGACTCCTGGTGGCCCCCCGCCCTGGGCAGCGCGCCCAAACCAACAGACCACGCACGCAACCTGGGCTTCATCCTGGACTCCTCATTTCGATGACCAGACAAGTCAACGCCGTCTCATCATCATGCTTCAACATCCTACGCATGCTCCGAAAGATCTTCCTATGGATCCCCACCGAAACCAGGAAAATGGTCACCCAGGCACTGGTCACCAGCCGTTTGGACTACGGTAACACCCTCTACACCGGAACCACAGTCAAACTACAGAAAAGACTCCAACGCATCCAGAACGCCTCCGCACGACTCATCCTGGACATCCCCGTCACAGCCACATCTCCGGACACCTGAAAGACCTGCACTGGCTCCCCGTCAGGAAGAGAATCACGTTCCGACTCCTCACCCACGCACACAAAGCCCTCCACGACCTGGATCCCAGGTACCTCAACAACCGCCTGACCTTCTACACTCCCACCCGCCAGCTATGTTCTTCCAGCCACGCCCTCGCCGCTGTTCCGCGCATTCGAAGAGCCACCATGGGAGGAAGATCCTTCTCCTACCTGGCAGGCAAGACATGGAACTCCCTCCCCATCCACCTCCGTCTTACCCAAGATCACCTCTCCTTCAGGAAGCATCTCAAGACCTGGCTATTCGAGCAGTAGCGGTCCCCCCTTCCCCTAGCGCCTTGAGACCCTCCGGGTGAGTAGCGCGCTTTACAAATAGATTGATTGATTGATTGATTGATTGGGGTTTTTCCTCTGGGACTCCTTCTGGAGGGCACGGACTGTAGTGGCTTGCTATTGTCAAACAGCACCGTGGCTACCGGAAGGGGTCGCCCCTACCTCGGCCAGAGCAGAACCTGCCGGAATCGGGGTCGTTCCCCAACCCTCATCAACTTCGACGGTAAGCCCAGTGAAAACCGTGACAGGAGAAGGTGAATCCACTGTGATCGGTAAACAGACTCGCGGCCACGCCAGAAGTAAGAGCTAGCACCTCTAATCTGTGGGTCTGACTACAGTGCCTTTTCAATGAAGCGGGCAGTCTTCCTACATAACTGCGCAGTTCTCTCTACCGGCATGACTCCTGCGGCTGCGGTTGAAGCTACTTCACGGGGGCTAGCACTACTGCCCATATAGATGATAACCACTGCGGGAACCGCCACTCTCTGGGGACTGTGCTGGGAGCAGGCGTTCAACAAAATTTAAGACATGCTGGCCCTGAAGTAGCACTGCTTGGCATGGCAGGCCCACAGAGTTATAACCTTGAGGCCTCTAAATAGCGCACGAGGTGAGACAATTAGGTTGGTACAGCCAGGATCAAACTTTAAACTGTAACGAATATTGAATGCGCCATGACCAACACCGCTAGAAAACGAGTTGCCAAATTTTCACCGTAATCTTACCTATGACATTGGCACAATAGGTTCAAAAGACATTCTCAGTACTATTTCTGTGGTTGCCTTGCTCCGCAGCTGGATAGGTCATTCGCTTGACGGCTCAAGGGGACTCGAGCCGGTTGATCCCACTTGCCACAGCACACGTCCTGCTCAACTATGGTCAAGCCAAAACCGCCCAGGTCGCAGTCGGCGGTTGAAACGGAGGAGCCGACCCCGGTCAGACCAGCAGAAACACAAGCTGCTGCGCTACAACAAATGAATCTGACACTTCAAGCGCACTCAGCACAATTCAACAAATTACTACAAGCAGTGTTAGACATGAAAACCAGCCTGGAAGGAAAAATAGACTCAGTAGTAGCTGAAGTGAATTTGCCCTAAGCGGACCAACGCAAATTAGCGGACAGGGTCACTGATAATGAACAGTCGCTCAAGGAAACGCTACCAGACATAAAGGATCTACGAGATCAGGTGCAAGGCATGGAGACAGAGGTCATCCACTTGCAGAGATGGGCAGAGGATGCAGAAGGACGCTTGAGGAGAAACAATATAAGATTCATGGGGTTCCTGGAATGAACAGAATCACCACACGCCGAAACATTCCTGGAGAAATGGCTCCTAGATAAGGTGATAACGACCAGTGTATCACCTATGTTCGAGGTGGAGCGCGCTCACCAAATCCCAAGCTGATCTACACGCCCCAGAGCCCCCCCATGACCTCTGATTACACATCTGCTAAATTTCCGTGACAGAGACCAAGTTTCAGGACACAAGGCCCAATACAGATGGATAACAACATAATAATGGCCTACCCAGACTACACAGTTGAAGTACAGCGTAGACGTGTGTCCTTCACAAGAGTGAAACAATTAATGCGAGAAAATAATCTCTCCTACTCCCTGTGGTTTCCTGCACGACTCCGGGTGATAGATGGGCAGAAAATTCACATCTTTCTATCCCCGGAAGATGTTTGGACGTGGCTTCATGCCAAGGGGATAGCCCAACTCAAAAATTATGACTTTAAACAGGGAATGTGGCTTACCCCTCAGCCTCACCGAAGAAGAAAGAAATCAAAGCCTGACACATGCCCCTCCAAAGAACAAGCGGCTGAAAGCCAAAAGCAAGCTCTAAAAGAAGCCAATTTGTTTGCTTCACCGCAATGCTGGACCCACTTGGTCGCTGGGGACGCAACATTGGATCACTCGATGGATCAGTCCAGCGGCTCCACTTCTCTTGCTCCAGAGCTCACACCACGCATGGCGGATGACATTTAAGCCCCAAAGAAGAATGTATATTGATGTACTGCCGAGCACGGTTTAATCAGACGATCTATTGGAACTTATGACCAGATTAACGTTCCCTCGCTAGCCGGCCCCCATGGAGATCTCTCCCTGTAGGGGGACATTGACATCAGGGGATATGAGGACGGCGGAGGAGGCGGGGCAGAGCGGGGAGTGTTGAAAATCCAGCACGGGCTGCCACAATTGGACTTCCCGTCACTGACCCTCATGCCCCCAACACGCCCTATTGGGTCACCTAATGGACCATACCATGTTGTTTACCACGTGCGCCACCTTTTGTGCCACAGTGCCCCAACTTGGCTACCAACTCAGGAGCCCTTCCTTTGTTCATCTTCCTTTTTTCTCTATATTGTTTCTCATACACACTAGGCGGTGTGGGCCCGGGACCGGGGATGGTGGGAAGGAGGCGATTGGAGAGTCAGGTTTACACAGTACTGCATTCTTATATCAGTCGGACCACCAGATAACACTGGCACCTCCGCGTAACCTTACACCCACATGGGACTGACCACATATACCATGATAACTTGGAATGTTAATGGCATGGCCAATTTTAATAAGCACTGCAGAGTCTATGCGCACCTTAAGAGACACAAAACACATATTGCTATACTACAGGAAACCCATCTAACACAAAATGAACTGCACAGTCTTAAAAACAGATGGTGTGTCCTGGTTTGTGGCACCAAGACATCTGCATATGCCAAAGGAGTATTAGTATGGATTGCCCCGGAAGTACCCTACACAGTAGAGCACCATAAAATTGACATAGATGGACAGTATGTACAGCTGGAGGGATTCATAGATGGTAGGCCGCTCATCATAACAGGTTTATACGCTCCCAACTCAAAGCAGGGAGAATTCCTTCTATCGCTCACTCCCCGGTTGTTCCAAGACCCCACATCCAATTACATATGAGGCGGCGATTAGAACTGCATACCAGACATAGATAAGGATAGGTCTCATCCCCCATTGGAAGGCGCTCCCAGCAGGAAAACTTCCCAGTTGTTTCAGACCTGGATTTCAGAGTGCAGACTTGCAGATGTGCAACTATATCCCTAAAACAGGGAATATTCCTTTTTCTTCCCGGTCCACCACCTTCACACCCGCATAGATTTGCTGCTTTGTTCCACGGAGCTTATTAGTAGCTTTACAGAAGCTTCCTACCTAGCTAAAACTATATCGGACCACTGCCCACTACTGGGTGTCATTTGCTGGGGAAGAGCGCGGATGTGCATTCCTACCTGGCGACTGCAACCGACTTTGCTGTTAGACCCACCATGAGCTGATAGAACACATTTCCGATTATTTCAAACTCAATAACTGGACGGCGTCATCGCGGGCTATGGAGTGGGGCGCCCACCAGGTGCTGATTAGAGGCCAATGTATGTCGGCAGCGGGGGGAGCACGTTGAGTGCTGGTGAGCAAGCTGGTGAGGGCGGAGGCTGCGCTCCATGATGCGGACCGTGGCTTGGTGACAGGCGCCGTGATCCCGGAGGTGCTGCAGGCGCTCCGTTTGCGTACGAGCGAGGTTGACACTCACTTGCGGAGATTCGACTACCGCCATTATGTAGCCAGAACACATTCTGAAGGGAATCGCTCGGGCAGATTATTGGCCTGGCTGGTGCGAGGGGAGCAACAGCGCGGTCCAATAGGAGCAATAAAACTAGATTCGGGTGAAGTGGTCACTCCCAAGCAGAAATAAATGATGCATTTAGACAATATTACAGCACCTCATACGTGGCACAGCCCCCGCCATTGCCAGAGCAACTACGAGAATTTTTTCAGGCATTCCCCTTGACTCGTCTCTCTGCAGCGCAGCAGAGTGAATTGGATAAACTAATAGATGCAGAAGAAGTTCAGATAGCTTTGCAACAATTAGCGGGCAACAAAGCGCCAGGTAGCGACGGTCTCCAAGTAGAGTATTACCGTACATGCTCTGGCCAATTAATCAATCCATACATAGAAATGTTACATTAAGCGTTTGAGAAGGACAGACTTTCAGGGTCACATCGAGAGGCGGTAATAGTTGTTCTCCCGAAACCGGGTCGAGACCCGCTAGATGTGCGTTCATATCGACCCCTCTCTCTTCTGAACCTGGATTTCAAGCTCATAGGTAAGATCCTGGCGAATCGCCTACTGCCGCTGATGCCCCTGTTGGTACACAATGACTAATCGGGCTTTATCCCGGGACGTAACACCTTCACAAATATTTGATGTCTCTTACAGCTCATAAATGATGCACCTGAGCTTGACCATGACCGAGTAGCGGTCTCTCTAGATGTCGAGAAGGCGCTTGATACGTTGGGTTGGCCCTTCTTGATGGAGACACTACATCAACTGGGGTTTGGATCCGTATTCACAAAGTGGATTAACATCCTGTATGCTGATCTGGTTGCTAGAGTTAAAACAGGTGAGATAATTTCCGATGGGTTCCCCACTGGGAGGGGTACGAGGCAGGGATGCCCACTATCTCTGATCCTGTTCGCTCTGGCGATCGAACCATTGGCTGCACAACTCAGGAATAGAGCTCAGGACTGGGGCATAGTGTATGGGGATAGTCACCAGATTGTTTCATAATATGCGGATGATGCGCTGATATATCTGCGTAATTGCACAGCCGCGCTTCCAGGTCTGCTTCAACTACTAAGTCAATTTGGAGACCTATCGGGTTTGTGAGTTAATTGGTCCAAGTTCTGTCTGTTTCCTCTAGTGCCGACTCTAGAGGAGCTTCGCTCCGTTGCCCGGATATATGCACTTCCGTGGTCTTATACCACCTTTAAATACCTGGGCATTCAAATATATCATGGTATTGCTGAACTGAGGGAAGGCAACTTGGGATGCGCACTCTGATCAATCAAAGGATCCTTGCCTTTCTGGAGATCGCTTCCACTCTCGCCCATGGGCAGGGTAGCAATCGCCAAAATGATTATACTCCCGCGCTTGCTGTATAACTTCAGTGCTCTTCCACTACTAGTCCCTCGTGATTTTTTCAAACTATTGAATGGCCTCACGGCGGACTTGATTTGGGGGTAAGGCCGCCGGCACGTGGCACTAACTTCCACGCAGCTACCGCTTAAATTGGGCAGACTAGGCACACCGCATTATGAACTCTATTACACTGCTGCCCAGAGACAGTGGGCTTGGCGTTGGATACAAACTCCCCCAAATTCAGAGGAGAAATTAGTACACGCCAACCTAGGAGGCACAGGGGTATTACAATGGTTGATGGATCACAACAATCTGACTGGTCAGCGTCATGTCCTGATGCATGTAGCCCACTGGTGCTGGCGCCGGTACATAACCGGGGGCAATCAGAACCCTCCATACTCACCCCGAATTACACTGCTCTCCATTCCAGGAATCTCTAAATTAACCAGACAACATAGGTTATCTCAATGGCCCGCGAAGGGAATTCAAAAGACTGGGGACATATTTACAGAAGGCAGCATGATGACATATGCTGAACTCATGTCGGCATATGAGGTGGACCAGGGATGGTTCCTGACATATTGCGCACTACAACAGCTTATGTGCTGGACTTGGCAATGTGGAGATAAGGAACCCCCGACATCTCCTATACTGCACGAACTACTAGCTTGCCCAGGAGGTCATTGCAGCATATCCCACATATACAAAGCCTTACTTGGCAACCCGGAGGTAGCCCAGCCCCAAGCGAAGGTCAGATGGGACAGAGTACTGCCCGTTCCGTTAACTCAACAAGAATGGAGCACTGTGCTCAGTCTAACACGCACAATATTTCGCAACCCCAGATTCCGCTTCACGCAATTTAATTATTTACACCAGACCTATCTGTCTCCGGGTAGGCTACAGTGCATGTTTCCTCAGTCTGTCCAGGAGTGCCCCAGATGTGGTGACGCCAACGCCACTTTTTTTCCATATGATATGGGAATGTCCACCACTACTCAGGGCCTGGCAGGACATTACTGCGTTGGCAGCTGAACTGCTTGGTCGCCCGCTCTCTCCCACGCCTGCATCATGTTTATTGGGCATCCACCCAAAATTGAAAGGGAAGAAACAAGTACAAAGATGCATTGAATCGGCTTTCATACTATTCAAACACTTAATAGCCACGCAATGGAAAGCTCCGAATGTGCCGGATGCCTGTCAATGGATGAAGGATATGCTGAAGTGGGCAAGAGCGGAAACGCAAGTGCTGCATTCGGTCCGGGATAGGGGGATGCAAATTAAAGATCTAGACACTTGGGACACATTAGTTACATCACTCGAAACCAAAGATGATACTTGTCCACCATGACTTTGGGGGCAGCACTAATTCACACATATTTTATCTGTTATAGTCTTGGGACTAGCCCATAAGATGACTTGAAGCTCTTGACATTGTAACAACAGCGGACTGGATAGGGAGCCCTGAAACACATATCTAGACCCCAGATCAAACGTCAATTGTGACACACCACATGGACCCTATAGTACAAGCAACGCACAAGGGATACCACTCAATGGGTGAGGTGGTCTGGCTCTGAAGTGGAATCAGCCGCGCTGTGTCTCTGGGAGAAGTATGTGGGTGAATTTAACAACGACTGACAGATGTAAATATTCAGCACCGGTGTTCTATTTAATTGTTCCCCCCCACAACAAACTAGAGGGCTGTAATACACCAAATTAACACACACTATTATCAGGGGGATGTCCTCCTCCCTTCTGCGGCGCGGCTCCTTACTTTACCTCCCTGCACTTCTCCCCACCCCCTATCCCACCACAATCCATAAAGTTCACCCCATAGGCTGTAATGCCGCCAATGATCAGCTGGCTCACGTCCCAGCACCCAGCCTTGGTAAGCCTCTCAGATTTTCCCACACCGTCATCAATTACCTCTATGTTTTGGGTTGATACCTTTTCTTTTCCTTCTTATTTTCTTCTTGTTCTGAATCATTGAATAATACACTGTCACGTGATTTTGGTAGCTCCACGAGGCTTGATTGTATATGATACTGTGTTTATTACATTCAATAAAGAGATTTTTTTTAAAAGAAATCCTGGCTAGAGTGAGGGTCCATACTTGGACAGGGTGCTAACCGACTGCCAACTAGAGACCCCATTTCTAACATTGCTGAATTCTGAATTTTGTCTAGTTTTCAGCAATGTATAGCTCTCCAGGATCCACGATAGGTTTCACAACTGTTTCGAGCACAAACTGGAAGGAGGTTGAAAACACAAACATAAGGAAAAATGGGCTATCTCGAAGCAAAATGCCAAAACTGTTTTAGAAAATTTGGTTTTCTGAATCAAGTCTGCCTGTCCCTAAAAGCTGGGAAGATGGTGATGTTAGCATTGCAATCCTTTCTTTGATTCCATTTGCAGAAAAAAACAGACACTTTCTTCTGCAGCACTTTTTTCACACCCACCGCCCCCGCCCTCCCGCCAAAACAAAATGCAGCTATATTTTGGCAAATTCCTTGTTTCCCTCCGATGAATCCACAAACCCTGGGTACCTTTAGAACCTCTACGATTTTCGAAAAAAAGGATGCAATTTTGGAGTGAATATCTTATGTTTACAAAAAGATATTGAGGTCAAAATGCAAATTACCCCAAAAAGTCAAAAAAGGCTGAGCACAGGGGTGTGTGTGGGGAAGGCCTAGCAGCGAAGGGGTTAAGCTCAAGTGTAACATATTTGGAAGCAAGGCGGAAGACAGGAAACCTCAACACACATTTCTATTTTCCAAGGAGATGATCTGGAACTGTGCAGGTGGGGCACGCAACTCTGCTGAACCCTTGTTGTCTACTTTGTATCAGAAAAATGAGTTTAAAGTAAAACATGGCAGGTCTAGCAGCAGCAATTTATTGAACTGCCTATGTTGCGTGTTTGTTTATTGTCTATCCTGTAACATCAGGAATCTGTAACATAATGATACAAAGTGTTTTTTATTCATCCCGCAGTTCTGGTTTAACACATCCTGATACCTTAGGGTTCGGTATATAATAGCTCAAATGGATAACTACATAAAGGAAATGTGAAGGTTGTACTGGGTTAAGAGAGAGTGCAGACACATTGCAAAAGTGTTCAGTGGTAGTTTTCAGACAATTTCCCAAGTTTTCAAATCTTTCAATTTTAAAAGTGAGTGTTCCATGAGAAGTCTGGGGAATGGATTCTAGAGTCCTGTGGTTGCCAATGAAAAGGTTCTGTCACTCCACAAACTGTTCCAGTAAGGGGTACAAGAAGAAGAGCCTGAGATTATAGAATATTTCACCAGTCACTTTTCAAAACTGATACTGTATTGAAATGTTCTAGGACCATAACTCTTTAATGTACATAAATTAGCCTCATTTATAATAATGTTTACTTGTAGCCGATACCCGCTAAATAACACCTATACTTCCTTATGGATTGGATACAATCTACAGGTTTATATACAACGCCCCACCTCATAAATCAAATGTAAACTTAGTATTTAGAGTGAATAAGAAAGCCAGTCAGAGGCCTCTCCAACGAGCACCTTCAGAAGCGTGGTAAACTGCACACAAATCTCTTTCGTTTTCTGATTGCTGTTTTGCAGTGCCAGACAGTTGTCAATTTCACCGGATACACCTCTCCTTCCCTCGGCCAACAAAAAACAAGCATTGGCAATGCCAATGTGCCTAGCTTGAAAGGAATGGGGTATGGTAATGTGAAGCATTATCAGTAAATAGCATGGGAAGAAAATAACTACAAAAATATTGGTGGTGGTTTAAAGGATAGGCGACAGTTGCATACTGTCAAGCCAGACCAAAAACCACAATGGGGTAAGCGAGTGATCTATCCATCTGCACTGTTGCCAGAGAAAAAACTCCATAAATTACACAGTTATCAAAGACACTTTAATAGCAGCGGAGTCTTGTGTGTGCCCATGAAAGTCCAAGAACAGGCAGCTGGATAAACAAAGTGATCACAGCTGCTGGAGGGCAACCAGTTTTTGTGGAAGCACACAACTTCTGCCTAATCAAAACCTGTACTCCTGGCATCCAGCATGTAGGTGAGCCAACCCCCCTGTTTAGTGATGTTGAACCAAGACCATCAAAACTAGTGACTCTCCACTACGTCCAATCACAGTAGACAGTTTGCAGTGCCTCGAGGCCCACCAGACAAAGGAGACCTTTTTGTGTCTCCATCAGATGGGTAATCATGTCTGTATTTTTGCTTGCAGCACAAGAATATCTTCTGTTGGGAATTCAGACACATATTGCTACTCCTGCTGTCCATCCCCAAATTCCCTGGCAGCGAGGGAGCCTGCCTCTGCTATAGCCTTAGCCTTCTTCTCAACATCTCTTTGTGGCCCAATGTGTTCATTTTAAGATTATCGGCCTTGTAAGCAGACACCTTTATGACAACAGCACCAGATGTATCGGCTGCAAACTTTCCCGCCATGTCACGGGGCGTTTACTTCGCTCAGTGTCTTTACCTCTTCACCTTGTCCCATGGGTTAAATGTACACAGCTGGGTAACGGGGCCTTTTCAGTCCTGCTCATGCAAATCTGGACTTAGTAGCCAATATCTCTTTGCTACATGGTGAGTCACACCACTTACCACAAGGACCTTAAGCATCAGCTTTTGTGTTACTTGTTTGTTTCTTTAGCGTTTCTTGTCGCTTCACTCAAATGTGTAGGGTTTGCAGTTCTAGCATCATGATGCTCATGGGCAAATAAGAAAAAACAAGCCCCCCACTCAGGGGCACTTTTATAATGACCTAGCGCCACCTTGCGCCACATTAACGTCATCATTTTTTACGTTATTGTGGTCCAACAAGGCCGAAACTACCCTGTAAATTGCGCCACCCTGTACTCTTTGTGCTACATTATGCCTGCACCAGGCATAATGTATGCAAAGGTGGCGTTCCCCAGTTAGGAGAGCTGGAAAAATGGCATAAGGAAATTTATGAGATTTCCTTGCGCCATTTCTTTACAAGAGGAGGCATTAAAAGGGGGCTTCTGTTCTTTAAAATGGAGCCCTATGTACCCTGCAGGAGTAGCGCCAATATTTTTGTGCTACTCCTGTAGAGTACATCAAAAGCATCATGTGAAATGACGCTATTGCCCCCTACCCTGTGTCATAAATATGGCGCACATTGGTGGCGGTAGGGGGATGCTAAGGGGCACAGGGAAAGTGATGCTACACTCGGTTCAGCGCCACTTTCCATAAATCTGCACTCTGCTGTATTGCTCGTCTCATTCAAAAGAGGAGTGCTTGTATAAAGTATGGAAAACCCAAACAGACGTGTATACACATTTGGACGTTTTCTGAATGCTAAACCTTACAAATGAGCTCCCTTCTTTCTTTTATCAGAGAGGAAGTTCCTTCTTTTTATGCTTAGGACTGGTGACTACTTGCAAAATGTATTTGCAAAATCTTTGATTCCTACTCAAGAGGTGGGACTTTTAAACTCCCTCCACTATAATAGAAAAATACATCCATAAAATCAATAAAGTCATTAAAATACGGATTTCAAATTACATAATTAAATTACATAGGTGGTCATTACAACCCTGGTGGTCAATGTTAAAGAGGCGGTAAGACCGCCAACAGGCCTGCGGTAAAAAATTGGAATTACGACTGTGGCGGAAACCGCCAACAAAGACAGCCACTTTAACACTCCGACCCCCATGGCGGTACAAACAAACAGCTTGGCAGTCACCACCAACAGACAGGTGGAGGACAATGTACCGCCCACAGTATCACAACCTACCAATCCGCCACCTTTTCCAGGGCGAATTCACCGTGAACAAAAACACAGCGGAAACTGGACTTCGAAGGGAAAACGCTCACCTCTACACACCCCATGAGGAATCCGGACGCCATGGAACCCGAGCTCCAGATCCTGCCAGCCCTTATCTTCTTGCTCCTCTACCAGGAGCACGAACGCCGGCGGTGAAGACCACGGTGAGTACTGCACCTACGACACAGGGGAGGGAAAAAACAGGGACACACACACGCAACACGCAAAACCCCCACCCTCACCCACTACAACACACACACTAATACAGCATGATACATTACAGTTACACCCCCCAAACCCCCAGAAGAATGCAAAGACAAAAGGAAATGAGTGTAACCATTGTAATATATTAAAATCCAGGACGCAAAAATATATATACACTATAAACAAATATATACACCAAGAATAGTAGTCCAGGTAGTGCTTCATTGAAGTCCGTGGAACACTGGGCCCACGCGGCATGGGGCCCACACTCAATCCCCGAACATGACGGAGAGAACACTGCAGGGGAATCAGATAGCAATAAAACAGGCACCTCAGGGGGAAGGGAAAGGGGGGGGCACCTCAGCTGGTTGAGTGCAAGACGCCAAATCCACGAGGGGGCCACATGCCCACTGTTCAATCCTGGGGAGTGCAAAGCCACAGTCTCTCAAGTCTCTACAGTGGGTGGGTTGCCCACTATTCCATCCTGGGGAGTGCAAAGCCACAGTCTCTCAAGTCTCTCCAGTGGGTGGTTTGCCCACTGCTTCATCCCGGGGAGTGCAAAGCCACGGTCTCTCAGGTGGATGCCTTTCTCCACTGGTTCTGTAGGGGGGCCTTGTGCCCAGAGTGCTTCATCCTGCCAAGGACAGAGGTAGTGGATGTATCTCTCCACTGGTTCTGGAGGGGGCCTTGTGCCCAGAGTGCTTCATCCTGCCAAGGACAGAGGTAGTGGATGTATCTCTCCACTGGTTCTGGAGGAGGCCTTGTGCCCAGAGAGCTTCATCATGCCAAGGACAGAGGTAGTGGATGTATCTCTCCACTGGTTCTGGAGGGGGCCTTGTGCCCAGAGTGCTTCATCCTGCCAAGGACTGAGGTAGTGGATGTACTCTCTATTGGTTTTGGAGGGGGCCTTGTGCCCAGAGTGCTTCATCCTGCTTGTGACGGACGCAGTAGCATCAGTGCACTTTCCGCTCATGGGGCCAGCGGTGCTTATTGCGGCTGTGTCCTTGGCAGCGGTGCTTGTTGCGGTGGTGTCCTTGGCAGCGGTGCTTGTGGCGGCAGTGTCCTGTTCAGCGATGCTTGTGGCGGCGGTGTCCTTGGCAGCGGTGCTTGTGGCGGCAGTGTCCTGTTCATCGGTGCTTGTGGCGGCGGGGTCTTTGGCAGTGACTCAGCTGCTGGCGGTCCTGTCGGCCCAGCGGCGCTGGTGCTGGCGGTCCTTTATGTCCCAGCGGGGCTGGTGCTGGCGGTCCCTTATGGCCCAGCGGGGCTGGTGCTGGCGGTCCTGTCTGGCCCAGCGGGGCTGGTGCTGGCGGTGGTCTTCTGGGCAGTGGGGATGATGGCGGTGGCCTCCTGGGCAGCGGGGATGATGGCGGTGGCCTCCTGGGCAGCAGGGCTGGTGCTGGCGGTGGCCTCCTGGCAGCGGGGATGATGGCGGTGGCTTCCTGGGCAGCGGGGATGATGACGGTGGCCTCCTAAGCAGCGGGATGATGGCGGTCGTCTCCGCCGTGCTGCTCTTCCCAGACTTGCTGAGTTTCTTGTGCCTTGGAAGGTGTCGCAGCTGAATCCACACTCCCACCTGTACCCCTGGGAGCAGCTTTGGTGGCTTGAGTCTTCCCCCTCTCCCGCCGGGCACTGGCCAACTTTTGATGCTTGACAGGTGGGGGACTGTCCTTGCTGTGGCTTCGTGCCACACTGGCTGCCCTGGTGGCTGGTGCACTCCAGATTCTGGTGACTACTGGCACCACTGGTCCCGGAGATGTTGTGGCTGGGGTACTAGGATGGGACCTGGAGAGTCGGGCCCTAGGAGACTGACGGGGTGGGGGAGGTGAGGGAAAGAGGTCAAGGGTGGACAGGAAAAGTTTTTGGGGAACACTGGGATGGGTAGCTGGAGAGTGTTTGGGGGTGGAGGAAGAGGTTGTGGTTGTAGGAGGTGTTCGTTTGGTGACTTTGGGTGAAGGTGCATGCACTGTAGGCTGTTGTGAGGTGGATGACTGTTGGGTGGGTGTGTGGCGGCGTTTGTGTATCTTGGGAGGTGTTGTCACAGACACACTGGGAGAGGACACAGGGGTCGTGTGAATGGTAGTGGGGGTGGTGACTGCACGTGAGTGGGGTGTGGTGGTGTGTGTGCTGGTGATGGAAGTAGTGGCTGTAGATGTAGTGCATGCAGGTGTGAGTGGAGACGAGACTGGGAGGGAGGAGGGAGACGAGGAGGAGGGGGACACAGTGTAGGCAGTGGATGTTGGTGTGTCTGCATGTATGTGATGCTTGCGTGAGTGCCTGTGGGATGTGTGGTGTTTATGTTTGCCAGAGCTTCCCTTGTGTGTTGACGTGTGTGCATGCTGGTCTGAAGGTGTGCTTGGGATAGGCTGAGGTAGAGGGGATTGGGTCTGGGTGGAGGAAGTTGGAGGGGGGAGGCTAGAGACAGGGACAATAGCTGCCATCAGTGCTGAGGCCAGAGTCTGGAAAGCTCGCTGAAGGGCTGCCTGACCAGAATGAATGCCCTCCAGGAATGTATTTGTTTGTTGCAACTGCCATTCTACACCCTGGATGGCATTCAAAATGGTAGACTGCCCAACAGTGAGGGACATGAGGAGGTCAATGGCCTCCTCACTGAGGGCAGCAGGGGTGATTGGGGCAGGGCCTGAGGTGCCTGGGGCGAAGGTGATGCCCACCCTCCTGGGTGAGCGGGCACGGGGCAAAGGCTGAGGGGCTGCTGGGAGGGCGGTGCTGGTAGGGGGGTGGCGGCTGTACTTGTAGATGCAGGGGTCACAGATGTGGCCACCACCACAAGGGAGCTCCCATCAGAGGAAGTGCCACTGCTCCTCCGCCTGGTGATGCTAATGCACACAAGAACAGGGAGACCACAAAAAGGGGTGGAACAACAGAAGAAAGACATGTTGAGTGCATGCATTACCGCTACCGTTGGCGAACACGACAGAAACAGAAGCCCCCTGCACTACGCCGCGCACTTGGGGTCCACTGTTCAATACCTGGGACATGGCCTACAAGGCTATGGCCGACATCTGCACACATGGATGTCACAGGAGCCTGACTAGGTGTACTTGGCACTGTACACCGGTGGGGTGGGGTGCCACAGGGTCGGCCAGAACAAGGGACCTAACTAGCACACTCGCCCTGGCCTAGGGAAACCCACAGCCCACCTCCCCCACCCAGACAACTCCACTGCGCGCAAAATCAGCAGAATGAGAGTGTACTCACCCCCTTGTGGCTGCTGTGATGCCCTCAAGCGCCCATCCAACTCCGGGTACGCCACCGCCAGGTTTCTGAACATCAGGGGGGGTCATGGTGCAACAGGCACCCCTCCCACATTGTGAGGCCAACCCTAGCTGGGCCTCCGTTTTCTTCTTGCTCCAGCGGCGAATGTCCCCCCATCTTTTCCGGCAGCTGGTGCTCCGTCTGTGGTAGACCCCCAGGGTCCGTACTTCCTTGGCAATGGCACGCAAAATATCCTTCTTCTGGTTGGCGCTGACCTACAGGAATAGTACAGGGGAAAAGGAGAAGATATAACCATCCGCACCGTCACAATCATTGTCCCCCTACCCTACCCTTGCCATGTGGCACATGCACTCACCGTCATTTCATGCACGCCTCAATCTCCCCGCCCCAATCTTTCATCCACCCCACTCCACACAGGCATAGCCCATACAGCATGCTCCCAGTGTACTTACCTGTTTGTCTGGAGGACCGCAGAGTAGCGTGTACTGGGGTAGGACCCTATCCACAAGTTTCTCCAACTCCTCCGATGCGCAGGCAGGGCCCGTTTCCCCAGACGCACGAGCCATTGTCTCTTCCAGACAGAGGTCACAGAAGCATTGCAGTGTAGGTACTCTCCTGTCGAAGATCAGGTATTGAGTGATTGAAGAGATAGAAAATGCCGGTCATGTCTGCGGCGGTGCGTACATCGTCATTGGCTCCTGGGACCCATAGGGTCCAATGTTAACCAATGCAGAATTGCGCCGCGGTCTTCGACTGCCTACCGCGACGGTGTACAACGCCAGCGCAGTTACCTCACATCCCACTGTCCCACTTTACAGGTCAGGCAGCTGCCATTTCAGGGGCCCACATGGCTTAATTTTTCACTGCGTCACACATACCTAGGCCTTGCCTCAGCACTCATACAGGCCAAATTTCGGATTATGATTTGTGTTCTGTGTAAGCTGTGGGTGCGTACCTCTGAGTTGGTTGACTCTGTGCTCGCTGTTGTCCTTCATAGGCACCGTCCGCTGGGACATGTGAGGAGATGGCGGCATCCTCCGGTGTACAGACCGCTGGTGGACCTGTCGACAATGGAGGAAAGACATGTGATCATCACCTACAGGCTTGATCGTGCCACAATCCTGGAACTGTGTGCCCAGCTGGAGCCAGACCTGATGTCAGCTATATGCCATCTCACAGGAATCCCCCCTCTAGTGCAGCTGCTGTCAGTACTCCATTTCCTGGCAAGTGGGTCATTTCAAACAACAGTGGCCATAGCATCAGGGATGTCCCAGCCTTTGTTTTCCAACGTGTTGTCCAGAGTGTTGTCTGCCCTGCTGAAACACATGCGGAGCTACATCGTTTTCCCTCAGGTGGAGGATTTGCCTACAGTGAAAGGTGACTTCTATGCCATGGGACATATCCCCAACATCATAGGTGCCATTGATGGGACACATGTGGCTTTGGTACTCCCCCCGCAGGAGTGAACAGGTGTCCAGAAACCGGAAGAGTTATCATTCCATGAATGTGCAGATGGTGTATTTGGCAGACCAGTACATCTACCATGTGAATGCCAAATTCCCTGGCTCAGTGCATGACACTTACATCCTGCGGAACAGCAGCATCCCTTATGTGATGGGGTAACTCCAGAGGCACTGTGTGTGGCTTTTAGGTGAGCACCTGGAAGCAAGTCAGTGGGAATGGTTGTCTGGGTCTGGGGATATCCCTACAGGTTAGAGTGTGTCTAACAGTTGCCCTCGCCATTTGCAGGTGACTCTGGTTACCCCAACCTGTCATGGCTACTGACCCCAGTGAGGAATCCCAGGACAAGGGCAGGGGAATGCTACAATGAGGCCTCTGGGCGAACTCGGCGGATTATAGAGCGGACCTTTGGCCTACTGAAGGCCAGGTTCAGGTGCCTCCATATGACAGATGGATCCCTATTCTACTCACCAAAGTAGGTGTGCCAGATCATTGTGACCTGCTGTATGCTTCACAACTTAGCTTTGCGACGACAGGTGCCTTTTCTGCAGGAGGATGGTCCAGATGGCGGTATTGTGGCAGCTGTGGAGACTGTGGACAGTGAAGACAAGGAAGCAGAAGAACAGGACATCGACAACAGGAACTCGGTTATCCTGCAATATTTCCAGTAAGACACAGGAAAGAATACAAACCTGCCTACTACATGTACTTTAACACCACTACCTCTCTACTGTCTGTCGTTTTCACCCAGTGTATGGTCACTGAGTTTTCACTTTCCCTTACAATTTCACAGATGTGGGTCCCACTGTGTGACATCTGCTTTGTTTCCTCATGGACTAGAGCTGTGTGACATAGGTATGGTGACATTACATTTGAAAGGGCATTTTGACACTAATTGCTAATACACTATTTCGAAATCACAGACAGACTCCAGATTGTTTTGTGCTTTAAGGGTGTTTATTTTAGTGCTCAATATTGGAGAATGCTGTAAAATGGTGAGGGGTGATGGTGGAGAAATGTCCATGGCAGAGTCCAGTCTATTAGTCTCACATGTGCATTGCCCAAATGGGCATAGGAAGTGGAGCTGGGGCAGTTTGAGGATGGACAGGGTGACAAAGTGGGACAGAAGGATGACATTCAGGGTGGTCTCATTTCTTGACGGGGGTCTTGGCATTGTTCTATGTCTTTGTCCTGGATCTCAGGGACCGTTTGCGGGGTGGTTCTCTTTCTGCAGGAGGTGGGGTGCTGGTGTGCTGGTCCTGTGGCGGTGCCTCCTGTCCACTAGCGCCCGCGGGGAGGTGGTGGGCAGTTCATCGTCCAGGCTAGTGTCAGTGGCCCCTTGTTGTGCCAAAGTGTCCCTCCTGGTGTTGAGGACTTCCTTCAGGACCCCTGAAGCCTAAATACTGTTCCTCCTGCAGCCGCTGGGTCTCCTGAAACTTGGCCAGTACTGTTGCCATCGTCTCCTGGGAATGGTGGTAGGCTCCCATGATGTTGGAGAGAGCCTCGTGGAGAGTGGGTTCCCTTGGCCTGTCCTCCCCCTGTCGCACTGCAGCCCTCCCAGTTCTCCTGTGTTCCTGGGTCTCCGTTCCCTGGACCGTGTGCCCACTGCCACTACCTCCAGGTTCCTGTTGTTGTTGGGGTGGTGGGTTAGCCTGGGTTCCCTGTAGTGGTGGACACACTGCTGATTGACGTGTCCTGGGGACAGAGGTATGGGCCCGCTGGGTGGGTGCTGTGCTGGTGTTTCCAGAGGGGGAAAGCTCTGTGGTGGCCTGCGACTGTCCAGAGGTCCCCGATAAGCCGGGCTGGTCATCTAGATCCAGTTGGACAGAGCTGCTGTCATCACTGTGGGCCTCTTCTGTTGGTGGTGTGGACATGTGCGGACCCTCCTGTCTGATGACGTTGGGTAGGGGTCCTGCAGGGGTATAAAAGGATGTTTATTACATCTGTGTGTGCCATGGTGTGCAATGGGTGGGTGACCGTGTACCCCAGTGCTTGCATTCCTGTGTGGGTCTTTGTGTGATGGTGGTTTAGGGGGGTGTATGGGTATGTGCAGTGGCCATGCTTTGGTGATGGGCATCCATGCTTTGTTGTTGCATGCAGGGCTTGGTGTTAGGATGTGTGATTTGTGATGTTGGGACATTTGTGAGGAGTTGGAGTGATGGGGGTGAGGGTGAGGGTAGGGGTATGTGAGAGCATGCAAGTAGGGTGGGAGATGTAATAGTTAAGATTTGACTTACTGGAGTCCATTCCTCCATCGACTCCTGCGAGGCCCTCAGGATGCAGAATCGCCAAGACTTGCTCCTCCCATGTTGTTAGTTGTGGGGGAGGAGGTGGGGGTCCGCCGCCAGTCCGCTGAACCGCAAGGTGGTGTCTTGAGACCACGGAACACACCTTCCCCCGTAGGTCATTCCACCTCTTCCTGATGTCATCCCTATTTCTTGGGTGCTGTCCCACTGCGTTGACCCTGTCCACTATTCTTCGCCATAGCTCCATCTTCCTAGCTATGGAGGTGTGCTGCACCTGTGATCCGAATGGCTGTGGCTCTACCCGGACGATTTGCTCCACCATAACCCTGAGCTCCTCCTCAGAGAACCTGGGGTGTCTTTGCCGTACCATGGGGTCGTGTGGGTGATGTGTGGGGTGGTGTGTGCAGTGATAAGTGGGGTGGTATTTAGTGGTGTGTTGTGTGAGGTGCGTGGAAGTTATGTGGGTGATGGTATTGTGTGCCTGTGGATGCTTGGTAGTTGTTTGTAGTGTCTCTCTCTGGCCTTCTCTCTTGTGGGTGATGTGGGTGTGTGTTTTATATTGTAATGGGTGTGTGGGAGTGGTGTGTGCATGTGTATCAGGTGTGTGTATTTTGAATTGGCCAATGTGGTGGTGTTCTGTAAATGTGTGTGTATTTGTAGCGCAGCAGTGTGTACCGCCAATGGAATACCGCGGTTAAAAGACCGCCGCACGGATTTGTGTGGCGTGATAGTGTGGGTGTATTTCTGTTGCCGTGACGGTGGAGGTTTTGTTTTCGCCAGTTTATCACTTTGGTGTGGCAGGCTTGTGTGGGTGTCTGAATTTTGGCGGATTCCGAGCAGTGGGTCATAATGACTGTGGCGGAATTCCACTGCCGCGGCGGTGTGTTGGCGGTCTTCTACACAGCGGTAAGCGGCTTTTACCGCCAATGTTGTAATGATCCCCATAGTGTCCTTTTTTCACACATCAATAAAAATAACACATCTCAGCTAAAACCTTTTTGCTAAAGCTCTCTAAACAATATTATATAAAACAAATACCAGTTTTAATTAAAGCCGTCGGACTCAGAGTAAATAGGTACAGTCTACTGAAATATGCTCAATTGTACATTTCCTTCAAATTGAACAATCACAAAACCCTCTGTTATGCAAATGATTATTACCATAACATCGAAAAGAAGATATCATGATTTTAACCCACAAAGTCATGCTTCTTCCTGATCTTCTGATCTTTGGCGCACAACAGAGGGAACAGATACATGAGTGGGAAACTGATTAAGATTCTAAACGCTGTAAGCATTGTAGCTCGTCTTTGTGTGATCCAAATTTCAAAGGTTGTGAAATTGGGCAAAAGAAACTAGCTTCAGAGTGCTATAGAATGTTCACAAAAGCATAAGGTGTGTCGTAGAATGTTCGGAAATTGAGATATTGTCAGTGAATAATGGCATTTGAGATGTCAGTGATCTCATAAATGATGTCATAGAACATGTCATGAGTGATTTCATATGTGGGGTCATAAGTAGAGCATTGTGCAAGTTATAGTTAGTGCTGCTAACTATAACTAGTGAATTTCTGTGTTTATGTAAAGCTAAAAAGTAAATGTTAACTGAGAAATTCACTTAACTATAATGTTACTTTAATCATCGTTTTTAAGTGAATATATAGATATATGTTTTATATATATATATATATATATATATATATATATATATATTTAAAAAAAATATATATATATATAGTATGTAGCTATAGTTAGGACCAAGTTTCCATATGAAAAATATTTTTTTGTTGTTAATAACTTTGACGCTGTTTGAGGAATCTTCATGAAATTTTCAAAACAAGTGTGCCAGTCACTTCACCTGCTGTCTGGAAAGTTTCAGGGTGATTCGTCAAGCAGGGCCAAGAAAATTGAGGGGTCCCAAAATGCATTTTCCCCATGTAATTTCCCTTAGGGATTTTAGAAACAACCAGAGCCGGAGCCACTGAAAGGAATACCATCAGTTTTGGCAGAAAGCTAGATCTTGGTCCAGAGACAGCTATTTTTTAATTTGGTGAAAATCTGTTCAGTAGTTTTGGGGCTATTAAAGAAAAAGAGATTTATGTATAGGCAACAACCTGGGAGGAAAGATGCGCCCACCATTTTGTTCACCTGGACTCAGTTATCAGCAGGGAAACTAAAATGTAAAAGTGATAGGAGGGGTAAGTATGGAGGTGTCCTCAAACCATGAGACTGATCGAGGGGTCTGTAAAGGACCCCTCGTGGGGAAGAAACTGTCTAAAATGTTTTTTAGCACACAAAGTTCCTCAGATCCACCTGGATCCTCTTGTATTCAGGTGGATCTGCGGATCCAGACCCCAATCAGAAAAAAACACATACACCCACTCACAGACCCGCACACCTGCTCATACACTCACTCACATACCCACTTACACACCCATTCAACCACTCACACACCTACTCACACACTTGTACAGCCACTTACACACTCTCTCACAGGCCCTCGAAACCACTCACACACCTACTCACAGTCCCACACAGGGCTCACACACCCACTTAAACACCCACACAAACACTGACACACACATATGGCCACTCAAACACCCATTTACAGACCACCAAACTGCTTGCACACCCACACAGCCCTCACACACCTACTCACACACCCACATAACCACCCTCCACCCACTCATAGTCCTACACAAGCAGTCACACATGCACTCACATTGCAGGAGCAATTTTTTATACTGTTTATATAAACATTATAAGCAAGTGCAGGAGACCATGCTTGCTTTTCCTTAAAAAATAAATTGTACCTAAATGTGCGAATAGTTGCAATTTTCACCTTAATTTTTATTTAAAAAAAAGCTTTTTAGCCCTGACGGGGGCTTCCTGGAGGACCCCTGCACCAAGGCTAGAGGGATAGGGTAAAGGTTACGTTTACACTTGAGACTCGGGTGAAGCCAAGTCCCAAAATGGCTGCCAACACTTCCTAGTTAAAGTATTGGCCGCCAATCAGATCTCTGTGTGAGATCGTTGGTGATCTCAAAGTTGGCCCAACCCTATATATACATATTTGGATTTCCTTTAATTTCCTTTAATTTCTCCTAAGCTACTGAATGGATTTACACTAAATAAGAAAAAATAAATTCATCTGCGAACCAAGAGCTATGTTTCTGTCAAATGTGGTGTAATTCCGTCCCGCAGTTCAGGCTAAGTTTCGAAAGAGTCTACATGAAGTGACACGGGAAATGCACCTTTTTTTACACCCCCTTTTTCCTCACCACCCGCTTGATGGATCACCTAGAAACTTTTCATGCACAACGTGATGCTTGAGGGAACTTTTTTGGGAACATTTTGTGAAGATTCGTCAAACAGTGCCAAAAACATAGGCAAGTCCAAAAACACTTTTTCAATGTAAACTAGGCTCTGACTATGGCTACCTGCTGGGGACTGCCACCTCCCTGGGGCTACCATAACATATGAGAAGGAGTTTTGTCACAGACCCCATGGCCCCAGGTACCACCATCTCCTCGAGGCTAAATTCAAAGATGGTAGGGGGCCATGTGGCCCCACCTTGTGGAGCCATAGATCACCCTGGGGACCACCAACCCCGAGGACTGGCTCCTGCTACCTCCCGAGGTGCTTTTGCTTAGTGGGAACTGAAAGCTCCCACCATACACAACTCCTGCTTGCAGAAAGTGGAGTTTTCATCTGTTTCCCTGCTTGAAATTATGCATGCAGGGGAACAGATGAAAACGTTGCTCTCGTAAGCAAGGAGCTGCTATTTAAAGAAGCTCCTTGCTTGCGAGAGGAATGCCGGCTCCCGCAAGATGCAGGGAGCTGGCTAGGACCACGGGGGCCTTCAGGCTGGCCCTGCGGTCCTCTCCTGCCACCAAGCATCTTGCTTGTGTGCCGCTTTGAAGTCATTCTATGTAGAGAGCATTGCAATAACAATAACAACTCCATAGAATGACTTAAAAGCAGCACACATGCAAGATGTTTGGATCTAATTTTATAGTTAGGTTTTGATGCACAGCAGACCAGACTCATGTAAGTTGAAGGTTCAAATCCTAGTATTTCAAAGCAGTATTTCTGTTTATTTGTTAGTGTTTTGACTGTTAAATATTCCTAGTGATGAAACAGTTCATCTTTTTCCCATCAAAATCGTTGGGTTGAATGCCATAACTATTTTGAAAAAGCATGAAAAAGAGTTACCTGTGGCCTAGAGGTTAATGTCTCAGGCCCTCTCCCTAAAGGTTGAGACTTCCAGTGTAGGTGTGTTAGTAGTCACATTCTTGCTTTCATTACATTTTATATTCAAATACTTAAGGTATATACCAAAATGTGATTGTACTCTTTTTACTTAACAAATACATTTTTATTTTCAATTTGCCCTAAAATATCTCATTCTAAGTATATCAGTCATCAAAATCTAAAAAAAATCTCTCTCTCTCAAATTTTCTCTGCCAAAGTCTTAATTTAAATGTCTCTCTCTCTCTCAATCTTTCATTTTCTCTCTCTCTTTCGTAGCATAATGGGATGGAAGAGAGAGCAAGAGTGATCGGTATTGCAATGGTCTCTATATACAATTACTTCAAAGTGTCACACTAGCAAGATGTTTGGATTGAATGTTATAGCTATGTTTTGATAGGGAGTACAGCAGAGTCACTTGTGGTCTACTGGTAAAGCTCCTGGGCTATGGTTTGTACATTTAAAATATGAGCCTAACTATAACATCCCTTTAACCTTTGTTTTTTTAAGTGCATTTCTATGACTTTTTAAATTCTATTTCCTAACTATAACGTCCCTCCTGTAACCTTCATTTTTATCAGTGAATATATCTATATAAATCTATATATATCTACATAGATAGACAGATAGATAGATAGGTAGATAGATAGATAGATAGATAGATAGATAGATAGATAGATAGATAGATAGATAGATAGATAGATAGATAGATACTGCTTGCCATGTTGTTCTCTTGATCACTTTTTTCTGTGTTTTTGCACCATTGCAAACAAATGTTTTAAGCATTGCAGGTGATGCTTATTATAGCATTTGTTTTGTATGTTGCTAACTATATTTAGCAAATTTCAGTGGTTTTGGTTGTTTGAGCCAAATCTATAATTCAGCTTTTTCCTTCGTTTTATTTGGTACATTTCATGTGCATTTTAAGACACAATTTCTGCCGGTGCACTGCAGGTGTTGTCCGCATTAGCTGACCTGCAGCCTGGCCCTGCACCTAACCCATGGATGGTGGTCAACTCCCATTGCATGTGACTGTGTTCAGCAGGTGATGGTTACAGTTCCTGCCTATGGTCAGGTCCTGTGTCCATTTGGTTATGGGTGACCAACTCCTGCTACAAATGCCTTTGGCTGATTTCAGTGGGGGTAACAGAGTGTAGTGGCCTGTGGCCAGGCACTGTGCCCAATCAACTGTGGACACACAACCCCCATTGCGCATGGCACCAGCGAGGGATGGCCGAAGGGCCTGGCCTGCCTCTGGACTCTGTGACAAACCCAATGTGCATAGCCAACCCCAGAATGCATAGCCTTTGGCCGTTTACAGTGAATGATGGCAGCAGGGCCTGGCCTGCTGACAGTCCCTGAGCAAATCCCGCCACACGCAGCCAATGACTGCAAGCCACGGCTGTTGTCTATCCGCAGTGGAAGTAGCCCACATGGTCTGGACCTCAGCCACACGTGGTGCTCGTCCACCACTGTTTGGGAGCACAGTCAGCTAACCCATGCTATGCATTTGGTTCAGCACAGGGCATTTACCCTTTTTTATGGGACTTTTTTCAAAATTTTTAATTTGGGTAAGTGTTTAATAGAAAATTGCACTGTTATTGAATTTTTTTATTTTCAGCTTAAAATGGTGTATTTTTAACTTCTTAACAGTGGTAGCCGTGAGATCAAGATTTTAATTAAAAATGCAATTTTATCACAGTGGGCACATTTTGTTATTGTTTTGGCCATTTTCCGTACATCTCTGTTCCCCTCTCCCCACCCACCCCCATTGCTTCTCTGGTGTCTGATGTCTCTCCTGGTACCTCACAAGGCTGTCGTTTTCTTTCCACTGTGCAAAAAAGTGTTGTTGTTTTTTTTGTTTTTTTTAATAATGAATTTTAGGATAGCCCACAAAAAAATTATTCAGTTCATTGGCCAATGACCTTTAAGAAAACTTCAAATGTGCCTGACGGGATTCATGATTTTCCGAATAACAGTTTTAAACAGCAAAAGTGTTAATGCTGTAGAACCCACACACTGTAATTTCTAAAATGCTTATATTTCAAAAACTAATTAATATATCTACAGCAAAGAAAGCACATTTTCTGTATACAGTTCTACTTTCCTGCCAAGATTTGCATAAAACCACCCATTGATTTAGGCTGTAGGTGCAAGCAAAAGTTTCCTATTGAAGCTAGAACGGGAAAGCACATCATTTTTCAGTCCTTCCCCCAACGCCATATCACTTACGGGGTCCGCAGTGCTGAAGACCGCCAGTGGTGGCAGTTTTCTGCTCGGCGTATTATGACTGTTGGCAGCTCTCCGTCCTTTTTCGGACGGAGAGCCGCCAACAGCCATACTGGCGGTCGGCGGGAAAGTGGAGGTTGCTCCACCTCCACCGCCACGCCAACAGAACACCGCCCACGGAATCACGTCCTGTGATTCGGCGTGGCGGTGTTCTGTTGACGGTGTGGTGTCGGCGGAGCAGCCCCCATGGATCCCGTCCCCTCCCAGTGGATCGACGGACCAGGTAAGTCGATCGTCCGTTAGGGGAGGGGGATGTTGTGTGTTGTGTGCGTGCGTGTATGTAGAGGGGGTGTGTGAGTGCGTGTATACTTGCGGGGGTTTTGTGTGTTTGGGAATGAGTGTGTGTATGTCTGTGGGTATGTCTGTATGGATGTGTGTGTGTATGTTTGAATGTGGGTGTGCGTGTCTGACTGTGTGTGTGGATGTTGGCATGTATGTCGGTGTGTGTGCGTGTATGTGTGTTGGTAGTGCCTGCGTGCGTGTCGTGTGTGAGTGAGTGATGTCTGATGTTGGGATCGGGGTGGGGAGGGGGGAGGAGGGTCCTGCCACCTTTGGTGGGTGGCAGGAGTGGTGGGGGGTGTAGGGGAGGGAGTCGGGTGGGGGTAGTGGGCGGGGGTAGAGACCCCTGTCAGTGCCAGGGAAGGAATTCCCTGGCACTGATAGTGCTTACCGCCATGGATATCATGGCGGTTCCAAACCGCATGAAATCCATAGCGGTCAGCCGGGTCCAAATACCGCAGGCGGTATAGTGACGGCCGCCAGGCTGGAGACCCAGGTCTCCAGCCCAGCGGGCGGAACGGAGAACCGGCGGATGACCATGGCGGTAACCGCCATGGTCATAATTAAAAAAAAAAGACCGCCAGCCTGTTGGCGGTCTTACCGCCGCTGCTCCGCCTTCCGCCAGGGTCATAATGACCCCCATAGTTTTTTCTCCCTGCACGTATCTGCACGAAAACTGATATGCCAGACATTAGCTGACTACAATAATTGAGTTCCAAATTTGGTGCCCTCCATGGTGTTAAACATTATAGGTAAATCAGAAAATGCCTTTTCGATGGTAAGTGCAGCTAACCAATAACTGCACAGTGGCAACTGTCCATGCTTTATGTAGCCAGAGTCAAAGAGCAATGTTGCACTGTACAAAATGGATAAGGGTTTTATAATAGGTAGGTTAAACAAAGGGTTGTGAGAGGGCAACGATACAGTGACCTAGGGCCTGTGTGGTGAGCTGTTGACACGAGAAGTTGCTTATAACAATACGTTTTTAGATCCTTAAGCAATGGGAGAAATAATGCTGTCTAGCAGACATAAAATTCATTTTAGGTAAACCCTAAAAGTCACTGTCCTCAGCAACAAAGAATAATCATTGAAATAAAGCCCCCCTCCCTGTTATGAGATCTTCTTCTTTAGAGAACATGTATCACCTAGTCTGCACAGTGGGACAGTCTGCGGCACATTCTCATCATGGGAAAAATGAAAGAAGTATTGTGACACTGAGTTCCAATGGTGACAAACTGGTTCAATATTTCCTGAAGATGCGACTTAAACCCAGAGAGTTTATTAATAACTGATCCCATTCATTAAGGTTAATGATATTGTTAAACCCTAGAGGCCATACATACGTGTTTGTTGCCGGAGAGGCAGAGCTATTTAGGGCCTATTGTCTCGAGCTCTAATTCTGGAAGCTGCTTTCCTCAATGGAAGGCGTTTGTCTTTCCCTGTCTCCAACCCAGATAAAGATAGCTTTCCTACAAACTTCCACGCAATGCAAAAGGTTAGCCAGTGTTAAAAATAGGACAGCAAGGTTTTGTCATTGTTTTGTTTTGATGTGACTGTCTGCACTCTTTGAACGTTCGTAGTCACAAGGGCGTCAAAGTGCGGCGCTTAAGGATCAGGTGGGGTAGTGAAATATTTCCTTGTAGTAAATTATAAAGCCACTTTCGTAACAACATCAGCATTACTGATGAATGCTGAAGAGGACGTCGAAATAGATAACTGCTCTCTGCCACAGTTAAGCGTCGCGAGTTGAAGACGAGGTGCATAATTTATTGATGTACAATTATCTGAACGATAATGTGCTTCAGAGTTGTCATTACTTGTTTGTTCACTCGTTAAAGGTCATGACATCATTAGCCGTGTCTTCCTCGTGCGGACAGACACACCCATGCCTCAACCTCACTAGTTTTACTGGGCTTACATCGAGCACATCCTGTTTCGTTGCCTTCCTTAAGTGTAACCCTGAAAGCAGGATTATTTTTGACATCCTATAATTTTTTCTGTCGTGTGTGGAGCATGTAGGGTCGCGCTGGCAGGGCCTTGCTGAGGACAAAGGAGGCGGACACAGTGTTTGCTAGGTAAATACTTTATTACAACAAAGAACACGCCCTTGGTCCAGGGGTAACTTTTATACCCATGGCGAACCTACGCACAGGGCTGAACCATCTATCTATCCCACGTCCCCTGTGACCCCCTCCACTTCCCCCTTCCCTGGGCCCTGGCATAGTACCTTCTCAAGGGGGACAACACTACATTCCTCCTTTGCCGTAGATTTGAACAACAATAAAAGGATTCAGCTTCGGAAACAACCTTAAAGTTTCAACAATCATGCAGAGAGAACAATTCCTGAATATCAGGTTAACGACCTGAAAATAGCTACAGAATCAATGTCGCTAGCGGATCACCTTCAGTCAACCAGGAAGGTAGCATAACGTTCTGTTGAGCTGGGGTTGGCTTGCAGGTAATACCTTGTGTAGGAAAGTACCCTCTTTCTGGCATGGTTACCCCCACTCTTTGCCTGTTGTTAGTGTGTTTGACTATATTCACTGGGATCCTGCTAACCAGGACCCCAGTGACTGTGCTCTCTCCCTTTAAATTTGGTTGCTTGGACCACTTGCTTGGCATACTGGTGCACCCTTGTAAGTCCCTTGTAAGTCCCTAGTATATAGTACCCAGGTACTAAGGGTCCCCCATGGGCTGCAGCATGTATTATGACACCATGGGGGGCCAATGCAAAGTGTATCTGCAGGCGTGGCTTTGCAGCCTGTGTGAAAGGGTGCATGCACCCTATTCAATACAGTTCACTGCACCAGGTCACTGTAAGTCACCCCTATGGTAGGCCCTCCTATCCCAGAGGGAGGAGTGCAAGTACCTGCATGAGCAGAGGCGCCCCCACAAAATCCAGCTCCATTTTCATGGACTTTGTGAGTGGGAGGACTCCACTTTACACTTGTACTGGACATAGGGCACTAACTGTGTCAAGTTACTTAATGGTAACTCAGAGCCCAGGCACGTTTGGTATCAAACATTTTGGAATCATACCCCAATACTGTTGCCAGTAATAGAAGTATGATTCCACGCACTCTGGGGGCTTCTTAGAGGACCCCAGCATTGCTCCTGACAGCTTTCTGGGGATTTCTGGGCAGCCTAAGCTGCTGCCACCCCTCCGAAAGGTTTCTGCCCTTCTGCTGCTTGATCAGCTCAAGTCCAGGAAAGCAGAACAGAGGATTTCCTTTGTGAGAGAGGGGTAACACTCTCTCCCTTTGGAAATAGGTGTTGCATGGATTGGGAGGGGTGGAGTCCCCAAGCCACTGGTATGCTTTGAAGGGCACATTTGGTGCCCTCCTTGCAAAAACTAGTCTACACTGGATCAGGGACATCCAGTCCCTGCTCTGGCGCATAACTGGACAATGGAAAGGGGAGTGATCACTACCCTGTCCATCACCGCCCCAGGGGTGGTGCCCAGAGCTCCTCCAGAGGGTCCCTTGATTCTGCCATCTGGAATCCAAGGTAGGCAGAGGCGTCTGGGAGCATCTGAGTGGACAGGTCAGACAGGTGACATCAGAGACCCCTGCAGATAGGTGGTCATCTTGTTGTATAGCTATTTTACCCATGTTTTATACATGTTGTTTTAAGCTAACTAGGCTTGCATTTTAACCCTGTTACATTGTATTCAGCATTGCTTTATTTTTCTAGCAATAGCAACATTTGCGATGCTATTTTCTTTTCTTTATCTCATTGTATTTTCACCTAGGAAAGCATTACGTTCTTAGTAGGACATTTATTTCACTTTGTGCTTTTTCCAAGGCTACAGTCAGATACGGTTGCTGACAAATGTGGTATGCTGTGTCTCCAACATTCACAGAAAACACACACTCATATGTGGGGACTGTTTCTTAGAATGTCAGCTGTTTTATTATGAAAACACCTCTTTGTCCCAGACACGTTAGAGGGAGATTCCAGTCAGATGACCATGACTGTATGCTGATTGCTGATTGCTTCGCTGCAGCTAGTTGCTTAGACTGCCGGACCCCTGGTCCACATGGGGACGGTGTCTCTCTAGACTACAGGCTTCTTCCTTTAGGTATGAGGGATGATGTACCCGCAGGGGAAAACCTGAAGAGCAGATTAGGCTGATTATCCTGTGCTCAAATCTAGTATAGGTAGGAGAAATATATATCACTCCCTGTGACAGTATGGTAGGACTGTTCTTGTGTGTTACTCTGTTAGTCACCTGCTTATTTTTATTGCGTTTTATCATCCTAGTTATTGAAATACATGCCTTTTTATCAATGATGCAGTTCTTTCAATAAATGCTTATTGAACCATATTCTGCCTCAGTTGTCATTGCCTGTATGAGACCTTTGGTAACTGAAAGAAAGGGAAGGGATCTGATAGACCACGATTCCCCTGAGGAGTCTTCCTTGTCATGGGCCCGATTGCCACAATCATCTCGGCCAGAGATGAGGCGCTGCTAGTTAACCGGAGATCCCAGATTAGGCCGACAGGCATCATGTGGTGTGGAATTATACTTAGTACCTAATGTCCATGTGATCCTGTCTCTCAAATCCTGTAGCCTCATTACCATAATAAGAACCTACACGACAACCTGGCTAGGTGACAAATCCCCCTTTCAGGGCTATTTAAGGTCTCCCTCTTAGGTGAGTCCTCAGATTCGGCTTGCAAGATTCCAGCAGGACTCATCTGCAACCTCTACTTCAACGTCTGGCCACTGGAACTGTGACTCAATACTCTGGGAACCGATAATCTGCATCCACGACGAAGACTCTGCTTGCAACATTGTTACCACAGTTCCTTCCAGCTTCTGCAACATTTCCCCAGCTATGCATGTTCTCATTCTTCAGCCTGCATGAGAAGGAAGAAGGAATCTCCCTTGGACTGAAGGAGTCACGCCCCTGCATCCGCAGGCACCAACTGCAACGATAACTGGCTGCGTGGATCTCCTCTCATCCTGTGCTGCGTAGATCCTTCATCATGGTTCAGGGTCTGGAGTGGTCCCCTCGGTCGTCTCTTCTAGCTGTCCAACTTTGGTGAAGCTCTTGTCTTCCCATGAAGGGGAGTACCCCGTGCACCACATCTCTTGCAGCTTTCAAGGCTTATTGGCAACTCCTCCAAGGGAACTTCAGGCTCCACGTAGCCCTAGCCCTTAGCACTCTTCCCTGTGATGTACAGCCCTCTGCATGCTTCTCCTGCAGCGTGGGACCCTTCTCCAGTTGTGCTGCATGGGCTTCTCTGTGACTCCTGGGTCTTCTTCTAGTGGGTCTCCTGTGGGGCTGCCTTTTCCACTGAGGGTCTCCTCAGGACTCCACCCATGGGCTGAGTCCTACTGGACTTTGCTGGTCCCCGGCAGTTCCACTCTTCGTCCACTGCACCTTCTGCCTTTACCAAGGCTTGTTGGTGGCTTTTCCATGCCACAGACAGACTGCAGTCTTCCATCCGGCATGGGACATCAACTGCATTCTCCAGGAACTCTTCACTGACTCCAGGGCTGCATCGCTGACGTCTTCGTCCTACCGTCAATCAACTCCTGCAACCACAGGCAGGTGGGTAGTGGCGCCTGCCCACACCGGAAACTCCTGAGACTTCTGGACTTGGTCCACTTCTTTTACAGGTCTTCCTCTTCAGGAATCCACATCTGGTTTCTTGCAGTCTTGTCTAGGTGTTGCATTATCTTCTTTTTAGTCCTTTTGGGTGGTTTGGGGGAAAATCCAGTAACTTACTCCTTTCTTCCTGGTCGCTGGGGGCACTCTGGTACTTACCTTTGGGGTTTCCTACTTCCTCCAACTCCCCTCTACACATTCTACTTACCTAGGTGAGGTCCTGCATTCACAGTCCATTTTTTAGTATATGGTTTGGGCTCCCCCTAGGGTTACTATTGTCTTTTGCTGTTTGCACTGTTTTCTATCACTTTTTATGCCTATTACTGATTACTAGTGTACATATTTGGTGTTTTACTTGCCTTCTAATGGAGTATTTCCTATCTAGTGTTTTGGTACTGTGTTACTGTAATAAAGAGCCTTTATTTTCGTAACACTGAGTGTTATCTTTCATGTGTGTAAGTGCTGTGTGACTACTGTGGTACTGCATGAGCTTTGCATGTCTCCTAGATAAGCCTTGGCTACTCTCCACAGCTACCTCTATAGAGCCTGAATTCTAGACACTACCTACACTTCACTAATAGGGGAACCCTGGACCTGGTATAAGGGGTAAGTACCATAGGTACCCACCACACACCAGGCCAGACTCTCACTGAGGAAACATCCAAGGAACCGTTCCGCTCCTCAAGGCCCAGTTGCTGCTAGGCAAGATTCTTTGAAGGTGGGGGAGCAGGGCAGCAACAGTGTTTCATGGCTATATTGAAGCTTCCTTTAGGATCCTGGGACACTTGTTGGGCTTGGGCAAGGAGTGTCCAACCCTCCATGATGTTCATCCCAGTTCTCCTCCTCTTCCCACAAATCACTGATTGTGGGACACTCGGGTGACTGCATTGTCACTCACTTGAACTAGGATATGTTCCTGGTTACAGTGTCAGTCCCTCTTTCTACGGTCACCATGGTGCCCATGATGGTGGTGACTATCCATGGGAAACGTCCCTCGTGAGTGCCAGTCTTTTACCAATACTGTGCCGTCAACTTGCAGGGTGCTTCGCTTTGCCTTCCTACAGTGGGAGGCATATTCACTGATGGACTTGCTTTGACTCCGAGCGGTTTGGGGGGGACTGTTTGGGTGGCGCAGAGGGGATGGTGTGGAATGGAGTCTTTCAGTGCTTTTCTGAAGCACAACTGGCTCAGGCCGTTACATGTAGTGGAATGAAGTGTGAGTCTGTATTCAAGTAGGAAATGGTCGATAGCTGTTTCAATGTTGCAAGCTTCTGTTACAGCGATCCAGGTGACTTTCCTCAAGGTATGCACAAAATGCTCTACTTCCCATAGGGTAGTTGGCCCTCTTGTGGCTATTGGAGGGGGGTCCACTGTCTGTATGAATGTCCTCAAATAGCTGTGTGTCGCCATCATTTTCTCTATCTTGAAAATGACTTCTGCAGCAGCTGAACAACCTCCACCTTTGGTATCAGGAGAAGTCATCAATCGCAATGAACATGTGGGAGCTGTCTGGAAGGCTCCCAAAGTCTGCATTGACATGGTGCCATGGGGCGGTAGGGCCATCTTCCATGAGGACGCAGGTGGATTGGGCTGGCCACAGGCTTGACAGGCAGGGCAACTCTTGACAACTTCCTCCACCTGCTGGTCAAGGCTGGGAAACCATACTTTGCTCCTGAGCATGTTTTTGGATTTGGCAACTCCTTGATGAGTGCCTTCTGCCAGTATGACAGCTCCCTGACACAGACTGACAGAAAGAACTAGACACAGGCCACGCATGACCTATGACGGACAGCTCATGGCAGAAATGGTGGAGTGATTGTAGCCTTAATTTTGCTTCCTCTGTATGGAGCTGAAGGAATTGCCTATTCCCTGACAGGGCCCAAGCTGTATGCAGGTTTCATGTTTGATTGCCTCTACCACATCTGAAAGTGACATGGGGAGGGGTCTTGTGCTGTCCAGCACTGGACTGGCTGAATGTAATCTTCTGTGTCTTGAACTTCCTGGGCCTCTGAGGGAGTGACAGGGTGGGCGTGACGCCATAGGAAGTCTGCAGGATTACGCACACAGGCTAATATTCAATTGTAAAGTTGAATTCCTGTAGTTGCAAGACCCATTTTTCAATTTGTGGAGGTTGTTTAGATGAGGACCTCCTGAACAGTGGTACCAGTGGCTTGTGGTCTATATAGACGGTTAACGATTGCCCATACAAACAGATGTAAAAGTGTCGGCACCCCCACTGGATTGTGATAGCTTCCAGTTTGATTCATGATTACCCTTGTTCTGTAGGTGCGAGGGTACTGCTGGCATAAGTAACTGGCACCCATTCACCACAGTCTTGTCTCTGGGCCAGCACTGCTCCCAGACTATTGGGGCTGTCACCCAGCAAGTTGGGATTCTCAGTTGGGGTCAAAATAGACAGTTGTTGTGGTGGCTAAAAGGGCTTCTTTGGACTTTTTGAATGCTTGCATTTGTTCATCACCTCACAACCTGGGGCTGGAGTTCTTAGTTAATTCTCACAGAGGCCCAGTGAGAGCTGACAAGTTTATCATGAAACTCTGACAGTATGTCACCATACCCAAGAAGCTGCCAGTGCCAGACACCGATGGGGGTGAGGGAGTGTCCTGGTTGTCTTTGACTTTCACCTGGACTGACCTGATTCCTCAGTCTGAGAATCGATAGCCAAAGAAGCAAATGTCATTTCTTAAGAATTCACTCTTCTTCCTATGCAGAGTCAGGCCACGTTTGACCAAATACGGCTTGGATATGAGTGAGGTGGCTTTCCAGTGTCAGGTGTGCTCCATAATGTCATCACTTACATTGAGAATGCCCGGCAGGCCACTCAGTACTTCCTTGATGATGTTCTGGAATACTTTAGCAGCACTAGAGATGCCGAAATTCAACCAAGTGTATGTGGCCGGTGTGTGTGGAGAAAGTTGTGATAGGCCGGTAGCCTGGATGCAACAGGATCTGGTGATAACTGGATCATAGGTCCATCTCAGAAATCCACTTTCTTTGAGCCTGAAAGGTCACCAATGATGCCATCCATTATCGGAGTTGAGTACCGTTCTGTCTTGATGGCAAGAATTGGTAGCTGCATGCCGATGCAGAAGGGTGTGGCATCTGGCTGCTTTGGCTTCTTGGTGACTATAATTGGAGAGATCCAGGGTGTGGGACCAGTTACTCTTTCAATGCTGCCGGTTTGTTCCATGAGTTGTAGCTCACACTCAGCTTTGCGCCTCTGTTGGAGTGCAACAGAAAGGTGGACCAGCCATACATCATATACCATCAAAGACGGGTATGAACGCTTGGACTAGCTATTCGAGGTCAATGACCTGAACACTGAAAGTAAATTGCACTAGGTTGAGCCCTCTGATGTTGAGCCTGGTAGTGTCATGGGCAATGTTTCCAGGAAGCATGCCCTCTAGTCGGAGGGGAGACTGGCTGACAAAGGTGTAAACTTGGACTCTTGTGGTTCTTAGGGCTGGTGGATTTGAAAGGCTGTTGTATGCTTAAGCGGCCATGAGATTTATGGATGCTCCTATGTCTATGAGGGCTGAGATGAGTTGTCCTTGCACAGCCACTTGAAACATGGCGAGGTGGTGGTGGGTGTTGCTGCTAGGGTCCAGTGCTCCAACCATGTAGACTACTTCCTGGTCATCGTCAGTCATGTCGCTGTCTGTCAGCACGGTCGGGTAAGTGGTGATGGCCTTGACTGCCTTCTTCAGTGTCACTGCAGATGACTTTGGCGTGGACAGGAAAAGTGGTTGAGCTTACCGCAAGCACTGCACGTTTACCCACATGCCAGTCAGGAAACCAGTATGGGACAGGGAGCCCCTACACCATCTGTGCCGCCGGTTCCTTGTTTTCTGTTTGGGGCGGTCTGATCTGGGTTGGCCACTGTCTTTGCGAATTGTGCTGAAGCTCAATTTTGACGTGGAACGGCTGCCCCAGGTCCATGTGGGCAGCCCCTGCTTTGGACAACTCTTTCGATTGGCCAAGGGTTGGAATGTCTCTCATAGCCATGTTGGGTTCCTTGAGGATATGTTTATGGAGCTTGAATGAAATGCATCCTTGTTTGAATTGTGCCCTTATTTCATCCTCTTCATCAGGAGGCGTACATGTGCTTGCCTATTCCTTCAGGCAACTATAAAAGACATCCACCGATTAATCTGGTCTCTGGCGTCCCTTCCGTAGTAGGAGGTGTTCATAATCAGGGTTGACCTTAGGTTCAAAGTGTGCAGTTATGGTGTTTTTTTAGCATAGTGTAGGTGTGTGGTGGTCCTCCTTTGACAATCATCTTGTATATTTTGTGGATGCCCTCAAGTATTAACAGCATTGGGTGCTTCCTCTCTTTATTGATGTTGATGGTGGCAAAGTAGTTTTAGCTTTCAACCCTTGCTTTCCACTTGGCTGCTTGCATTGGTGGGGCCCCTGTGACAATAAAAGGTTTGAGGGCTGGGATGGTCAACATCATGAGGGCCTTTGCTGGAACAGGAGGTGCATTTCCCTGTGGTGCCAAGCTCGCTGTAGGAAGGGTGTGAGGCCCATTTTGAGTGTGTGTGTGAATGGATGTATGCATGCGTGTATGAATGTTGGAATGGGTGTATGTATGCGTGTGTGCATGTGGGAAGGAAGGGGTGTGTTTGAAGGTAGGGTCTGGAGAGGAAAGAGGGGTGGGGGGGAACCAGTACAGGGGGGGAGGGGTGGGGAAGACCCCAATCAGTGACAGGGAAGGGATTCCCTGTCACTGATAGTGCCTACCGCCATGGTTTTCGTGGCTGTATGGAAGCCATGAAAACCATGGAGGTAGGCGGGTTCATAATCCCGCAGGCAGGCAAGTGACGGCTGCCGGACTGGAAATTGATGTCTTCAGCCTGGCCGTCATTACCGCTGTGGCAGTCGGTGTGGTACATTGGCAGTCCAATGTCATAATAAGGAGAAAAGTACCACCAGCCTGTTGGCAGTACTTTCCTCCATATTACTGCTGACCGTGGGGTCTTAATGACCTCCTAAGTGATTTGCCCAAAATGACAAGATATAGAGCTGACAACTGAACTCGAAGCTGGTTTCTCAATTTCAGAGTCAGTTAAGGTCACATACTCTCTCAGTTAACTGCACTAATTGATATCTGGCAGGCAAAGGAGAACAACAGAGACTAATGTATCCCCCTACCCATTCCATGGTGGAGAGGGAGATACAAACAACTTGAGGAGCTCCCTTGCTGGCCCTCATCATCCCCCACCACCATAACTCTCCAGTCCTCCTACCCGAGCCTTCTGCCAAATGACTGCTAATGGATTCCTGTCAGCAGCTCCTTGAGGCCTCTGTTGCTCCTGTTGAGAGCCAGGGGGAAGTCACACCCCATGCTGTCACAGAAGGAGAAGTCCATTGTCACTCTGCCTCAGACAGTGAGCTGGCTTGACAAGGGTTAGGCTTGGTATAGGTATGCAAATGCTATAGCAACAGCCTTTCATGTTGTGCACTTGAAGAGGAAATGGGTGTGGTCCCGGCTGATTGGACTGCTCAGTCCACCAAAATAATAGCCACAGGCCCCTTGGCCCAAGGCCGATTGCCAGCCTTGCCAATCCAAGCCTGGAGTGGCTTACCTCACAGATATATGGCTCTGCTTCGTACCGGGGCTGAAGGTGCATTGGAATGGCAAGGTGGAACCAGTGGACTGTGCCTCCCCTGTTGAGAATTGGAGGAAGCTCCCTGTTCTGCATTTTTCACCACAAAGCTTGTTGAGGTGTAAGGAGGAAAAGAAGGTCCCTCAGCCCTTGACCGTTGCCACGTGCCATTTTCTAGCATTGACACTGAAGCTCAGAAGGTGTTGCTGCTACATCCAGGCCTATCGTAGGTGAGTGTGAAATAAGGTAAACATGGCTCCCTTCTTTTTGTTTTATGCAAATTCCAGGGTTTCTGGGGCTTTGTGGTAAGAAAAAAGTAGAGAGAGATGAGGGATGGAAAAAGAGGTTGGCTCTGCTCTTGCCACTTACTGATACTCTTCCAGACTTGCAAGCCTTCTACCTCTTTCTTTTCAATACTTTAATTGTTCTGCCAACATGGAATGACAACGATTCACAAATTACAAACGTTTCTCCAAGGCTCTCTTTTAATAAGGATGAAGAAGGAAACAGCAGGAGTGCTTTCTGGTGCTTTTCCTCTGTGCATAATGACCTTGAATGTTCTTGAGCTATGTCAGAGAACTTTATTAGAGGCTGATTGAGGATGCAGCAGCCTCATATAGGTTGACGAAAGAATAGAAGCATCAGAACACTTATGGGAAACAAGATCTGGATGGTGTCCCTTCCAGATTTTGAGCAAGGTGAACCAAATTCTGTGACCTCTGGCTTGCCCTTTGCGACCCCTGCCCTCAGAGGTGGCAAATTCAGTGCCAGGAAAACAGTGGCAGCTCCACTCTCTTTGTTTTCTGTCAATTTTGTGTGGCACTAATAGTGAATAATAATAAGTTACTTGCTATTAGTGTAATAAAAATGGAGTACCATCAGCTGGAATATGCCCTTCCACAGCAGCTAAGGTAAGTAAAAATGTTTTTAAATGGTTGTTATGTGCATGCTTGCAGGTGAATGTGTTTATGTGAGAGAGTAGGTACGTTTGAATTTGTGTGTATGTATAAGTATGTGTGTGTATGAGTGAAAGTGGAGGTCAAAAAGCATGTGATGTCACTTCTGCTACCCCTGGCATTTCGGTGAATTGACGTCCATGGTAACACCACTAAAATATATAACTTGCAACAACACATGAATAGTCAGCAGAACAGCACTGACACAGTAGATGTATTTACAAGACAGTAACACTACTTGAAAAAGAGAAACGAAAACCAACAAACCTGAAGCGATCCTTGTTAAAAACAGACATGCTTGAGTTTACAGGGTTTCTGGCTTCCTCAAGGCCGACGCCATGATAAAAGTACCTCTCACTTATCAGCAAATGAATGCTCTGCCTTGAGGGCAGACTCAGGGCGGACAGAGTTCAGAAGAGACCGCCTGGAGTGAGTAATGGCACGATGCACCAAGTCATCTGTGGGGGAAATTCCCACAGAAAATAAGGCACAAGAGACAGAAGTCGCAGGGCCACAGTAAGGTGCAGCCCTGCACAGAAGCAGATGAATACCCAGTCCCACATCCTTGCTTTCACAGGTCTGTGCCAATTCAGGAGGGTGTTGGAACTATGAAGCGAGCACAGACTGCACAGAGCAGCTACGCAGCAGCAATCCCGTCCTTGTGCTAAAAACCACCTTGAAATAACATGGCAGGCAGTAAGACTCAACCCATTTTGGGGCATATGTGCAAGAAACTGTTGCTTCAGCTATAATGTGCAACTTTTCTTATGCCCCTGCCAGCGTCACTGTGGTAGCGGCATATTTACAATATGGTGCACCATGGCGCATGTTAGCAGAATGGCATCAAAGTATTTGACGCTATTGTGGTGCATTGGTCGACTAGCACCAAAGATTATGGCACTAGTCCAGCAATGTGTGCAGAGTCTCATTGGAAACGATGGGAGCGTCACTTTAATGCCTGCCTTGGGCAGGTGTTAAAAATGATAAAAAAATGACACAGTGAAATCTCGTAAATTCCACGGTGCCATTTTTCTGGGCCGCCTAATGGGGTAATGCCCCTCTTGCATACATTATGCCTGGTGCACGCATAATTTGGCGTAAGGGGTTATAAAGTAGCTCAAAGCAAGCATTGCGCCACTTTGTAAATCTGGTGCTGGGGAAAAGCCTCCTTGATGCCACCTTAGCGTAAAAACAAAATGCTGCTAGGGTGGTGCAAGGTGGTGCTAGGGGCTTGTAAATATGCCCCTTTATTCCTTACAGGAGTACCAGCAACTGACCTTCCATCTGAAATGGATGTTGCCAGTACTCTATAACAACACAGTGCTTGGGGAAAGCACTCGTCCACTCACAAAAGAAAAGATGGACAAGAGAAAGAAACAGAGATAAAGGGAAACACATTCCTAAAACCAAATCAGACAATATTAGTGAACATCATACTAGTGTCCGTTCAGCCAATGGGTGGATCGCAAAATGCAAGCACAGCTTGTACTTAACAAGAGGCCTTGTCGTAGCTGTTCGATGACTTGACAAAATGAAATATGTGTGCCAAAAAGAGAGAATAGTAGATTGATTCAATGGAAAGGAGACTTCAGACCACCAGAAAAAAATGAATAGCATCCCAAACAATTTAGACATTATGACATGAGTATATATGATCTTGCTTTTTGCAGATTTTTTGAGTTATGTGTTGGTTGAAATATATATCTGGTAGAAGAGTACAGGGTTGGCAAGAGTTGTATTGGTTAGAAGAAGCTCTGCAAATCCTCTTTGACTTCCCAACGTTCTGATGCACAGGGAAATCCCACGAATCCAAATGACTAGGGAACATGTTGAACTCCATAAGCACAAGCAATGTAGGATTTGATCTTACAAACTAAAGTTGCAGTAGACTGCTTGTACGTCTTGTTAGAAGGGACAAAAGTTAACAAAATGTTAAACTAATTGCCGAGACGATGCAGTCTCTGAATGTAGATCAAAAGAGCTCTCTCAACACTCAAAGTATGTAGCTCATTATTTTCAGGAGATGATAGCCATGAACAGACTCAGGAAATACTCAGGATGCAGGAAGAACAATCTTCTGATTCAAATTAAAAAGTGAGTAGAAGTGAAGAAAAGCCCCAATCCTAAGACTATCCTAGTATGAAAAAAGTGAGAAAACGATGTCTGAAATAAAAAGAACCAACTCCATCTAGCTGAAGGGATAGCCAAGAGAACCGCATAATAATTTTTCCACCCATATAAGAATCAATAAAATTCCTTTTCGACGTTCTTCTGCAGGAACCAAAATGACAGCCTTATTTTCAAGAAATGTGACAATACCTCCCCATAATGTTTCTGCCTTAAATCTGTTTTCAAGAACAGGGGTATGGATAACACCTGAATCGGGAGGTGTATAGACAAGAATTTCATGACTCATTTATTTTTAAACTTTTCCTTTCAAACAGAATTAAAGTCTCAGATATGACTTCCTACTGTTCCAGGAGCCCCTCCGGTTTCACAAGACACACTCCCTTTCTTTAATGACCTTCTCATCTTAAAGGACAGTAACAAGGTATTTCTATTTTTTAACCAAAGAAAGACATCTTTAGAAAGCCCACTTTTCTATTGCATCTTCTTTCGGATCTTTTATCCACATCTAACTAACTAGGACTGAGGCACATGAAGCCTATACCGAACCTCATATAAAATATTACAAAGGAAACAAGCGTGTTGTTCCATTTGAGCTAATGAATTAAAACAGTCTTCTTCCTCCTTTATGGCTCCCACCAAATACTCAAAGTCTTTTACAAGGGACTGAGCTGTATGTGCACCTACTGTCAGTGTTCACATGAACTTTCTTCATGGCACTCTTTATTATTTTAGCTACTAGGTCTAGTGAAGTGCAGCTCTCTGGATTTATTGAAGTAGGACGAGTCATTGTGAAAAATTAAGCCACACATAATGGAATGAGGCACAATCATTTCTACATTTTCTAGGACATATAGCCTTTGCATGAATTGGGGGATATTATTATGGTACTATGGCCCAGATATTGTCACTCTCTTACATGCCTTAATCTCCCCTTGCGACAGCAAAGCCAAATTTAGTTTGCCACATTAGGAAAAAGACATTGAGAGTTCCTCTCAGTCACTACATCTGAGAACTCCAGAATCTTTCTTAATTGTTCTTGAATCTGTCTGTCCTCTCTTCTGACATATTTGCAAGAGCTCTGGGGACCCCTAAAAGACATCCATGGTTGTTATCCTGCTTCCAGAGGGACAGCATACCTTGTACAGCACATCCAAAATTCCTCCACCAGACTCATCCTGTACGTACCCCATCGCAAACACATCACCAATCACCTAAGAGACCTCCACTGGCTTCCTGTCGAGAAAAGGATCAGCTTCAAGCTCCTTATTCACCCACACAAAGCCCTCCACGACACAGTACTCACTACCTCAGTCACCGCATCACCTTTACCTCCCCCACCAGATCTCTCCCGTCCGCTCAACAGGCACTAGCCACCGTACCTCGAATGGAGGAAGATCCTTAGCCTACCTTGCAGCAAAGAGCTGGAACACCTTGCCCCTGCACCACAGGCAGTCACCATTGTCACCTCAATTCAGAAGGACCTTAAAACCTGCCTCTTCAACTTAAGCACGGAGGACAATGCCCCCCCCCCCACAGCCCTGAGACCCTGACCCTGTGTGAGTAGTTGCGCTCTATAAATCCTGATTTGATTTGATTTACATTAATGCTTGTCTGCCTGAAGTCGGTATGGCTGAATAGTGAATGTTGTTGCTATACCTAGCATCTTCTTTGATATGCCAGGAGAGCCAGCGAAAATTGGTCTCAGTGAATGAAATGTTTTGAAAAACATCTAGAAGCCAGAGAAGTCAGTGTTTTAAGCCCAGAAAGGAAGTAAGCATTATTCTTGGGTTTGAAAAGAGGAAGATGGTGTTTTTAGGTCGAGTGCACAAGCGATTTGACCTTTTTTAAGTATTGTGGGCGTTTAACCAAGCCCAGGTCAGCCCATCACTTTTGCTCATTCGTGGGCTTGCCTTTCAAAAATAACTTGATGTCATTGGAAAATGCTTTATGTTTGTCCCGCCTGGAGGCTGTTTTTGTCACGCCTTGCATACTGCCCGTTACATGGATTATTGCATGGTTGCCAATATAATTCAACGTGGGCAAACTATTACTTTTGTCTCTCCCCTTCGTGCTGCATGGCAGCCATGGTGCTCACATCGCAAACAGGCACAACAGCATGAACTCGACCAGCGGTATTGGAGCACTGGTCACATTGTTTCTTTACCTAATCAGTCATTTCTTGTGACTCTTCCCTTAAACACTTAAAATTGCTAAATGATCTAGGTAAAACAAAAATCCTCAAAGCGAAAGTGGCTCTCCTGGCACAGTAGGAGAGCGATACTACAGTATTAATTGCACTCAGGAAAACTCGACCCATAATGCTTTGCAAGGCATTACTTTTACAAAACATTTTTGCTCATAACTTAGCCTATGATGGTCCTACAACAATGATACCACCACCAAAACTTTCACAACAACGTACTCTTTCTGTCTACATTATCTTAGTGGGCCCCCAAAATAATAACACCTCCCGCCATTCATGTCTATTTAAGGTCTCTAATGGCTGAAACTTCTGTTTTACAGCTAGGATTAGCTTGTGTTTTAAGAGCTGTGTTTATAACATCATCATTATAGGCCTGCTTCTCCTGAAGATACGTAATACACTATGGGGCTCATTACAACCCCGGCGGTAAAAACCACCTACTGCCGCGGCGATGGCCGCCAAAAGACCGTTGCCACAGCCACAGCCATTGCCACAGCTGTCAGCCGGATTTTGACCACAGCTGGATTTCTGCCAAAATGATGGATGAAATCTGGATGTGGCCATGCCGGGTGGATGGCGGTAAGGTGGGGCTGCTGCCAGCAGCAGCGCCACGCCAGTAGTCTGCCGCAGGCCATATCATGACACATGATACAGCCTGGTGGTGTTCTGCTGGCAGCAGCGCTCCGTTCCGTCTCCTGCCAGAGGACCCCCTGACATCAAGGTAGTCGGGTGCTCTGACAGGGGGTGGGGGTGGCGGGTGTTGTGTGTGTGTGTAGGGGTGTGGGTGTATGTCTCTGCGTGCATTTATGCTGGTGTGTGATGCGTGTTGTATGTGTGTGCATGCATGGATGTGTGAGTGCATGTATGTTGTGTTGTGTGAATGCGTGTGTGTTTGTATGTATGTCAGTGTGTGTGGATGTGTGTGTGAATGGATGTATGTATGCATGGATGAATGTGGGTATGAGTGTGTGTATGCGTGTGTTCGGGTGTGCATGAAGGTGCATGTATGAAGTGGGGGATCTGGGGAGGAGAGGGGTGGGGGGATCTGGGGAGGGAGAGGTTGGCGGAGAAGACCTCTATCAGTGACAGGGAAGGGATTCCGTGTCACTGATAGTGCCTACCGCCATGGTTTTCATGGCAGTAAGGTTGCCACGAAAACCATGGCGGTAGGTGGGGTCAAAATCCCGCAGGCGGGCAAGTAACGGCCGCCGGGCTGGAGACTGAATTCTCCAGCCTGGCAGTCGTTACCGCCATAGCGGCCGGAGTGGTACATTGGCGGTTTGGCTTTAAAATGTCTTAATATGCCGAAAAGTACCGCCAGCCTGTTGGCAGTACTTTTCTCCATATTAACGCTGTCCGCCAGGGTCATAATGACCCCCATTGTTCTCTAAAGTCTACACATATATGGTTATAGTGCATTAATTATTGCCCTTTTCTTTTTGTGTGGTTATGTTCTCGGGGCTAACTATATAGTCACATGACCATGGTTCATACAAATGCTATTTTTATTGTGGTGTTCTTTAGGGGTTGTTCTAAGCATGTCAACATATTAAAATATTCATGGCATGGAAACTTGTCCCATAATGCTTTGCCGGGAACTTTTACAAAACATCTTTGAAAATAACACAGCCTTTGGTGGTCCTAGGACAATGGGGCCACCTTCAAAACATTGACCACAATGTGCTCTTTCTGGCTACATCATATCTGTGTCCCCACATTATGTTAGTGGGGACTCCAAAATAATAACCCCTCCCACCATTCAGTATCTTTTAAGCTTTCTTATAGCTGCAACTTTTGTTTTACAGTAGGGAGTTTTGCTTTAAAGGTCTTGTTTGTAATATCATTGCAGTAGGCCTGCTAGCCCTACAAACACCCTCCAGGTGCTAAGTATAAGGTTACACCACATTACTATCTCCTGTTGTTTTCATGGGGTATCCCCTCTAGAGGCTAAAAATGTTGGTTACATGACCATGTTTCTTACAAATTATATTTTTGTTATGGAGCCCTCTAGGGGCTGTTTTGAGCATTACAGTCTAATAACAAAGTTTATTTCTGATAAAGGTTTATATGATAATTGTATATGTTTTAATAATCTCTCCTTATTACAGGTATGACCGTAATTCAGGCCAATTTATCATCCTTATTACACTATGACTGTTTGAACACACTTGATATGTTTAGGTGACCCTTCTAGTTTATTTCTTCTCTGTGGGTGCCTTGTGTCTTTTTTGGGGGAATAGTATTAGCCAGCCAGCAACTCTGAAAGTTGTGTTCTATTGGAATTAGCATGGCAGATTTAAATTAGCATACTAAATAGCAACATTTTAATTTTTTCCTGCAGATAAAGGAAGGAAGCAAATGGAAGTGCTTTAGTTATATGCAGGGCCACTGGAATTATATAGCTGGAAAAGATGAAATTATGAGGAAGGGTTGACCAATTTATGTGGCAAGAAAAGTCCAGTTATGAATTTACAATGCCAATAGCTCTAACTCAAGCAAATGTGAGACTTATTGCATTGCAAATGCTTGTTACTACTGTTACCTGGCAACTTGTGACTCCATTGAAGCATATAATTGCAACAGTGAGGATGCTAGTTAGACTGTGTTGCATCAAAGAAATGCACAAATTGATTCGGGCCCAGGCTGTGATGTGCACAAAATGAGCTAAATCAGAGAAAATGTTTTTGTGTCATAAAGACTCCACCTTGGGCAAAGTTGTATGCATCATGGAAAGTGTAGAGAGATTGGCTAAGAGTGTAAAGCGCCTACGCAAACCTGATAGCCCACATACTGAGGTCAAGAGGATTCTCAAAGATAGTGGTTAGAGCTTGTCTTGCATTAGTAAAAATGTCAAAGAGAAAGAAGTGTGGGCCAAGGCTTCTTGTTACATTTCCAGCAAAGCATGTCCGGCCTTGGGCAAGATGTGCAAGGGTGTGGCGAAATAAATATTTTTCTTGAAGTGTGCAAGCCGGTATTTAGGCAAAATATTGAGATCGAAATATTGGGAGGCAAAAATACAAGAAAAGAATGATGGTGTTTCAAAAATCGTGTGATGCAAAAAAATTGCTAACAGGAATATCGTTGTTTTAGCTAAATAACATTGGAGCTTATTTACAAGCCTCTTGCATTGCCAGTGCATCACTTTTTATGATGCTCTGGTGGCACAGAGTGCAGACCCGTATCTACGAAGCCACACAAAGCCACTATGCATGGGTTTTCATGGCCTTGTAGATCATGTGTAAGGCGATCCAGAGCAAGTTGCTGCTTTATCTTACACTGCATCCTGAGTGTTCCATGGGCATTGCAGTAGGTTTTCCCATCCCATAAAACACCCATGGGTTTTGGCCCATTCACAGACTTACAAGGCTCAAAACTATACAGGAATGCGTCAAAACTTCCACGGGGAGGCATAACAAGTAGAAATTTAAAAAATTCTCTTGTTTTTAGGTTGAGCGTAAGTGTACAACTTGTATACTTTTAAGTATACGTCTTCTGTGGGCTTCAAGCTATTTCATTTATTAGTTTCAGTGCCATTTAAAAATCCTTGATTGCTAGTGGTCAATCATGCCTCTTTGTCCTTCCTTCTTCTGTGTGGGTGCAGGGACCAACTACTGTATAATTACACTTTTCCCTGTTTATCTGGTCTGTAGTGGACTTTTTTTTACTTTGTTTCCTGCTCCTATCCAGGGAAGTTTCCCTTTTCATTTGCAGAGCATTCTTCCTTTGAGCTTATCTGTAAACAAGGCTATAAATCAGGCTGTTATCTTGGTCACAGTTGGTCTTTGTGGGCTCTCTGCACCCTCTCTCAGCTGCCTGGCTCCTGCCCTTTCTTGGCTTGGATTTTTTTACCAAGTGTGCCTGCCTGTGTGCTGAGAGCAAGGGCAAAGGATCGCATGTAATTGCTTATAGCCTAGGCACCCATCTCTAACAGGGCTTCGCAATCCTTAGAGGCAGTGCGCACTTCTGCTCCATATTGGGATCCTGCTTGCAGCTCCATCAGTGCACCTCAGTTCACACACTCCAAGCCCTCAACCATGCCAGTGCCACAAGCCTGATACATGCTGTCTGCCAGAGCACCTCAGTTCTTGTAGTCAGTACACTCTGCGGCTCCAGTACTGGGACCTTGGGCGCAGCTCCATCGGTGCACCTCAGTTCATACACTCCAAGCCCCTCAGCTGTGCCCGTGCCAGAATCCTGCACACGCTGTCTGCCAGAGCACCTCAGTCATTACAGTCAGTACACACTGCTGTTCCAGTAACGGGACCCTGGGCCCAGCTCCATCAGTGCAGGCCTCTCAGCCTTTCCCAGGCCAGAGCCCTGCACACGTTGTCTGCCAGAGCACCTCAGTTCTTACAGTGAGTACATACTGCTGTTCTAATACTGGGACCTTGGACACAGCTTTATCAGTTCACCTAAGTTCATACACTCCAAGCCCCTCAGCCGTGCCCATGCCAAAACCCCACACATGCTATCTGCTACAGCACCTCAGTTCTTGCAGTCAGTACACACTGCTATTCCAGTACTGGGACCTCGGGCGCAGCTCCATCAGTGCACCTCAGTTCACACAGTCTAAGGCCCTCAGCCGTGCCCATGCCAGAAACCCACACACGCTGTCTGCCTGAGCACCTCAGTTCTTACAGTCAGTACACACTGCTGGAACCTCGGGTGCAGCTCCATCAGTGCACTTCAGTTCACACACTCCAAGCTCCTCAGCTGTGCCTGTGCAAGAACCCCACACATGTTGTCTGCCACAGAACCTCAATTCTTACAGTCAGTACACAGTGCTGGTTCAGTACTGGGACCTCGGGCGCAGCTACATCAGTGCACCTCAGTTCACACACTCTAAGTCCCTCAGCTGTGCCCGTGCCAGAACCCCACACACACCGTCTGCCAGAGCACCTCAGTTCTTACAGTCAGCACACTCTGCTGTTCCAGTACAGGAACCTTAGGGCACAGCTCCATCAGTGCACCTCAGTTCACACACTGCAAGCTCTCAGCTGTGCCCGTGTCAGAACCCCACACAGAGGACCTAAGACAGAGGACCTCAGTTCTTACTGTCAGCGAACTCTGCAGTTCCAGTACTAGGTCCTCGGGGACAGCTCCATCAGTGCACCTGAGTTCTACCCTGGCCAGGTCTCTTCCTTTCTTATACAGAGACCCCACTCACATACAGTTCCATTACAGCATCTCAATTCTAATATACAGTTCCACTGACAAGCCACTACTGGACCCGAAAGAGAAAAACACAGCTCAGCCAATGCACTTCAAGTCTAACATCCAACATCACTATACAGCTCCAACAGAATCCATCAATTCTAACATTCAGTGCACATTTCTTCTCAGTATTAAGGCTCACACTCACACCCTTCAGGACTGCTCGCTTCTGTAGTTTAGAGGCAATGCCACTCCCATACTGGGCCCCACTTGCAGCTTCACCAAGGCACCTCCAGGCTAACACTTGGCAACACTGGCACACCAATACTAGGTTCCACGCATAGCTCCATTAACATACCTCACTTCTGACTTTGTGTGCCCATTACTATTCCAGTGCTGCAGCCCACATACAATTCTGTAAATGCACCTCAACCCTAACCTGCATCACCCCATTATTCTAATGGCAGGAATTACAAGGGGCTCCGTTTCTCATTCCTCACCATTGCCTTTCTGTTATTCCAGCACTGGGCGGGGACACAGCTCTGTCTATACCCTCTATCCTGATCTGAAGCGCCCCAATATTGCTGTATTGGGGTTCACATACAACTCTGCTAAAGCACCTCCTGCTGTTCTGCAGTGCCTCTTGCTGTTCCAAACTCTGACTTCTGTTTGAGGACATGGGGGAACCAATTAAATCTATTCTTAGCTGCCATCTTTATTTGAGAGGGTCTGTTTCAACTATCTCACTCCGTTCTTTCCTTTACTCTGTTTATTCTCAATGTTTTCTTTCTCCCCCACTTTTCTCTTTCCAGCTCTTGAAATCCCCATGTTAACAGTTTTGCTCTTTCTATCAACTATCTATTTCTACCCCTCTCCCTTTTTTATTTTATTTCCCTCTTTCTATTGCTATCTCCCCTTTTAAACTCACAAAATCTTGGTTATTTCTTTCCTTGTTTCGTTCCTCTCTTTTTCCTTCATCAGGTACTCATTCTTTCATTATTTTTTTCTCTTCCCTTCATTTTTTCTTTGTCTTTTTTATTTGCTCTTTCCTTTAACTACGTATGCTTCCTTTCACTTTTTTTTAGACCTTCCTTCCTTCCTTTCTTTGGTGTTATTCTCATCTGTATCTGTTAATTCACATTTTACTATAAATCCCTCTTTTTCCCATCTGTATGTGGAAGCCACAAGTTACTTGTTGGAACCCCAAGTGTCAAAGTGGCTTTCCCATTCTGTGTCTGTGGAAAATGTGTCAGTACATACATGTTCTGGTTCTTTCGCTGCCTGTTTCTCTCATCATCTTGCTTTCTTTCTCTAATGTTAATTTTTCTCTTTCTTTACACACTTCTTTCATTATTTCTTTCTCTTTATCTTTTGTTTGCTAGCTTCCTTCTGTTTTTTCCTAGGTCTCACATGTTTGCTCTATTTCTTCTCTTAGTTCTGTTTTCATTTTCTTGTTCTTTCTTTCCCTTCTTTCTTTCTTTGCGACACCTTCTCTTTTTTCCTTTTTTCTGTTGTATTCTTTTTGCTTCTCATTTTCTGCCCCATGCGCTTTCTCTCCTGAAGCCTAGTTATCAATGCAGCAACAGATGCAGTGGCACCGGGGCCTAGAGACCTATGGACCTCACTCAACTCTAATTACGGTTGTATTGTCCTACTGAAATTGCAGTCAACGGTTTCCTTTCTTACTCCAGGGCCCATGACATGGTTACTACGCCACTTGTTTTCTCCATCTTTATTTCTGACTCCCTCTTTCCTTTCACCCTCCAATCGATCCCAAATTATTTGTTTGTTATGGTGTTTTGAGCATTACACTCTCTGCCAAAGGTTTATTTCTGATAAAGGTTTATATGATAACTGCATGTTTTAAGATAGAGGAAGAAGGTAAATGGAAGTGCTTTAGGTAAATGCTCTTCCCCTGGGAGTATATGGCAGGAAAAGATAGAATTATGAGTCAGGGTTGACCAATTTATGTGGCAAGAAAAGTCCAGTTATAAATTTACAATGCCAAAAGCTCTAATTCCAGAAAATGCGAGACCTATTGCATTGTAAATGCTTCACTACTCTTTCTCTGTGTGCTGCATTTTGCACCATCGTGCAAGGGTTGCTGTATTGGCTCTGAGCACCATATTGTGTGTTGGCATTGGCCGAAAAGACAGGAATGAACTGTATCTCGTAAATACTGTGCATTCCTGCCCTTTTGAAGTGGGGTAGGGCAGTGCTGAAAAAAGACTTGTGGCGCCGCCCTACGCCAATTCATTGTAAATATGCTCCATTGATATTTAAGAATATTGTTGTTTTTTCTATATCATTTTGAGTGATATAGTTATAAAAATATGGTTTTCTAATTATTTTAATATGTTTTAGGTGATATAGTAATTGTATGTGCCACGACTGTTTGTTTAATTGTTACTACATTTTTTTAAATACAGTTTGTAATTTTAAGTTACGTTTTGATTGTTAAATAATATTTCAATTGATTGTTATGTAGCTTGTTTTAGACTGATTTATTTTAGTTACATATTAAGTGCAGGCTGCCAGGTTTGCAGGGTTATGGGAAACATTAAATTAAATTACATCTAATTAAATTTAAGGTTTTGTTTACAATATTTATTATGTGGTTACTAACTATTGACAATAATTACATTATTTATAATGATATAATTGTTCTAATGTTTAATTTATTTATCTGTGGATTCCAGTATTTATATGTTTGTGTTTTTATGGATGAGTCATTTGGGATGAGAATATATATATATATATATATATATATATATATATATATATATATATACATGGTACAAAAATTATGGGTATATTTTAGCCAATTTCAACTTTTTTAATTATATTAATTTATTTTATGGTATTTTGTGAAACTTTGTGATATGAAATTTTTCATTTGAATTGTTTTGTGTGATGATTTATTACATAAGTCTACTGCTAATGGTTTTATCTTCTTTTTGTTCTACTTGACTGGAGTAGGAATCATAAATCTAACCCTTTTGAAGTTGAACACATTCCCTACTCTTCTGCCGGCTGGAGTAAGAATAGTAAATCTAAACCCTTCAAAGTCCAATACTTTCCCTACTGATGCATAAACTGGAGTGGCAATAGTTTTGCTAATACTTTTGGACTCTAATAATTTTCTCGTATTGGTTAAATATATTTTATAGAATTCCTTGCTTATTATTATATTTGGTTTTATTATATTTTAGTGCTTATGTTATTTTTAATATATTTTGGCAATTTTAAATATTTAATATTTTTATTGGTTACATTAATTAATATATTTTGTGATTAAACTGTTTATATTTTTTTTATGTTTTTTTTCTTTGAGTATCTAGTTTGTATGTGTATGTGTGTATATATATATATATACACATATACACACATATATATGTGTATATATATATATATATATATATATATATATATATATATATATATATACAAATTGTCACAAATGGGCTCTCATATATATATTTCCTTAAAAAACAACGGTTACAGGGACGTTTTATTTAGGCTCACATTTTAAATATACAAAACCATATTAATTCACCTGTTATACTTATCTGAAGTAACCATAACTCATGCTCTAAGGTAACTATAACTCACACCCCCACCATGCACTCTTTCTTCATCAGAAATGTTACTGCAAATATTACATGTCATGAGTGCCATCATTTGTGGAGTAATTAGCAGTGCAGGATGAGGGTGTGAATAATAGTTATCTTAGGACACAAGTTACAGTAACTTTGGATAACTCTAACTATAAAAGATGAATTCCTATGGTTGTGTACATTTAAAATGTGAGCCTTACTATGACGTCCCTGTAACCTTTGGTTTTTTATTTGAAATTCTATTTCCTAACTATAACGTTACTGAATTTCTATGTTTTTTTTAATGTAATTTCCATTACTACATGTTAATTAAATCATGGATTGCGGCCAACCCCCTATAACCTACTAACCCTATGGTGTGCTGTCTTTGGCCATGTGCCCTGGGGAGGTGTCAGTCTCCAGGGCCATTGGGGAGGGGCGGGCAGCACCCCACATTACATTTGATTAAAGCTCTGGGGAGGTAGCTGTCCCCAGGGCAGCGGGGGTGGTCTCCCACACTGTTTTTCATTAGAGCCCCAGCGAGGTAGTGGTCCCTGGGGCTGCGGGGGCCGGGTGCCCCGCCTCATTGATAATTTCAATGCCCCCAGGACCTGGCTACCCGGGGACCTCACAGAAACAGGCGCAGGAGCCTGGGCTTGCTTTTGTTTTCATTATCGGCAGACTTCCAACAAAAATGTTTAAAAAATGCTTTTTTGCTCTGGGGGGGGGGGGGGTGAGTCCCCTTTGGGACCCCAGCACCAGAGTTAAGGGGTTAGGGTGTCCCTACCCTGGCCACTATTGGTTTTTTTCATCTTCTTTTATGGGACTCAGCTGAAGCCAAGTCCAACATAGCTGCCCACACTTCCTTGTTGAAGTGTTGGCAGCTAATCAGATCTCAGTACGAGATCGGGAGGGTTCACGGAGCCTTCACATCCCTCTAGATAAAAATGTGTTTTTTCTTAAATATTTCAAAAACTACTGAACAGATTTACATGTGGACCAAGAGCTAACTTTCTGCCAAATTTGCTGTAATTCCTTCCAGTGGTTCGGGCTGTAGACCTGTTCAAAGTCCCTATGGGAATTAACATTGGAAACTCACTTTTTTTTTACCCCTGCCTTTTTCTCTGCACCCACTTGACAGATCACACCAAAACTTTCCAGACAGCAGCTGATGTGTGCGTCTAATGATTTTCTGAAAATGTAATGAAGATTCATCACGTGGTGCAAAAGATATAGGCAAGTAAAAACTGCCTTTTCTAAAGAAACTAGGACCTAACTATAACTACCAAGTGGCGGCGGCCACTAAGCAATACACATAAATAAATTTATAGCTATATATGATTTTATAGTTGTACATTTAAAATACTGAAAAATTATAATTAATATAATGCATATACATTTATAGTTATTATATTAAACTATATCTACAGACTGCTCCGTGCCCTGCCCCCATTCATCGAAGCCCTGACCAACCTCATCTCTCCCCAAGGCTTCTCCTCAATTAACTATATCCTCCTCGGCAACTTCAGTTTTCACCTCGACAACCTCAGCGTCCCGACCACATCAACCCTCCTGGAGAATCTTGTCACCATCGGGCTCAAACAATTGGTTAACCTCCCTACACACTCAAAAGGATACATCCTCAACCCTGTCTTCTCCACTGGAAACCACATCTCCTTCTCACACACCTCTGAACTCCACTGTACCGACCACTGCTGAATCCATTTTTCCTTCACCAAGACCACTCCCCCCGCAGAAACTGTACCAAGGTTGGCGAAGTCCAGCTCACTGACGCTCTCTGCCAATCCCCACCCCAGACACCACAGAAGCCAACGCCTCAGCCCTCAACCTCCACCAACGTATCACTAACTATGCCAACACTCTAGCCCCTCTAAGGAAACCTACTGGCAATCAACTCCACAGGAGACCTACCTGGTTCTCCCCCGAGCTCCAAGAATCCAAGAGCGCCTGCAGATGACTCAAGAGAAAGTGGAGAAGCAGAAAGAGGAAGACAGACCACAAAGCATTCAAAGATGCCGTCACTTCGCACCACCAGTATCATCAGATCAGTCAGAAAATCAACCATTCAGGAGCGCATCAATGCCAATGCACACAACAGCAAGGTACTCTTCACCATAGTCAAAGAATTTGCAAAACCAGATATGGACACCACAGACATCCTAAGACCCCTGCGACAACCTCATCACCTTCTTCCACTGAAAAATACAGGACATCTACGAAGGGTTCACAAGCAAAGACCCACCCCCTCTGCAAATCAGCACCACAACCACCGACCCTGGACCACTGGAAGCTCCTCACCCCAGAAGTCACCCAGAAGCTCATGCACACCATTGACTTTGGGACATCCTTTGGCCCATAGCCCCCACCACATCTTCAACTGAGCTGGCACCACCATCGCACTTGAACTATGCTGCATCATCAACCCCTCCATTGAAACTGCCATCTTTCAGGATGAATGAAAACACACAGAGATAAACTCAATACTGACAAAGCCCTCCGCAGACCCAGCAGAGTTGAAGAACTCACTGATCCCTTTTCCAGCCAAGGTAAAAACCACTTCCTCCCAATCTGGATTCAGGAGCAACCACAGCACCGAAACTGCACTCCTAGCAGCCACGGATGACATCTGCACCCTACTAGACCACAGTGAAACAGCTGCCCTCATCCTCCTTGACCTCTTCACTGCTTTCGACACACCACTTTGTAAACTAGACTACACAACACGAGCATCCGCAGCAAAGCCCTTGAGGGAATCTGCTCCTTCCTCACCAGCCGAACCCAGAAAATCAGGCTCCCACCTTTTACCTTGAAACCGATGGAAACCAGCTGTGGAGTTCCCCAAGATCTACACTGGCTTCCGCCAACCAACACATCACTTTCAAACTCCTGACATAGGCTTAGTTATAGGCAAGGGTGAGGATGGATGTTAGCTCAGGTGCAATATAAACATGAATATAAATGAGGAGGAGATTGTAGTCAAGACAGGATCTAACATAGTTTAAAAGGAAACATATGATAACATTGAGAAAAAAAGAACCCTTCAAGTCAGCTGAATCATACCTGGGACCTATGGATTTCAACAATCAAGTTGAAATGTTCTATGCCAGGCAGATGTTTAAAGAGAGAAGCATTGAAGCCAGGGTATATGTTATTGATTATAATGTCAACATCCTAGGAGAGGAGAAACAGCAAAAATGTAAGATGTCATTTAATCCCTTCCCTTTAAACCACGTTCAATGTTCAGGATTCAGGAATTTGATGTTATAACCTATTTTGAGGAATACAAGGAAGTATTTAGCAGTGAGCTGGGATACCCGAGGACTTTGTATACCAAATTGTCTTGAAGAACAATGCACAACCTGTCAAGCAAAGGGTGAAGAATGTACTTCTAATGGCTGGCACAGAAGTAAAGACAATACTAGAGGAGTGGAGTAACAATAGAGTAATTGAACCTATCAATACGGCAGAGTGGTTGTTACTTGTTATCACTACCAAGAAAAAGAGAGGCAAGATCAGACTTTGCATTGACCTGTACCGAATCAATTGTAATGTGGCGACAGATTAAGATGACGTTGCCCCAAGCTAACATCTATACCACCCTAGATTTAAATTCTACCTTTAACCAAATGGAACATGATTATCACTAAGAATCAGCATAACAGTTTGGTAGAATGCTGTTGGGCCTCAGGTCTGTTTCGGTAGTTTTTTAACAAGTGATGAACAAACTGTTGGACTGAAAGATTGGAGTAAGAGTAGTCCAGGACGATGTGATGGTTTAAGTGTATCATTAGATTTACATGTTTTAATTTTAAAGCAGATCTTGCTAAGAATCCAAGACAGTGGGCTATTGTTACAAACAGGAAAATGCTAATTCTTTAAATCCAGTGTTGAATATTTGGGGCATGTCTTTGTGGACATATGTTGTACAACCAAATCTATATTTCGGCCCAGCAATTTCTAGGTCACCCCACCAAACTACACAGATGAATTGGCATCCTTTTTGGGCATGTGCAAGTTTCACTCGCTGTTTATAACAAGGTATGTTGAGAAAGTTGAACCAATGCAGAAATTGATCAGAAAAGGTGATGACTTCTTTTGGAATTATAATTGTGAGTACAAGTTGAAGTATGAATGAACTGAATCCAACATTCACATCAACGCATCACTCAGGAACCAATTATGGTCCAATTGTACAAAACCTCACACAGAATAGGGAAGACTCCATTAAATAGATAATATGAATGGTGGCTATTAGTAGACCACAGCCTTATGGATCATTATTCTGGAAGAGGTGGTGTCAAAGTGTGAGAGGTTATTCCAGAAATGGTGTAAAAATTTGACTGTGCAAGCTAGTGAACAGGCTAGAATAAAATATGCTGGAAAGCGATTCAACATCGGAACGCATGAATGTGGTAAAGATGAGGGGTATACACTTTTGTTGGAAAATGCTCAGTGGTGGAATGGTATATGTGCAGTAACCAAGCCCTTCCCTGAGGTGACATGTCACCTCTTACTTTCAATGGTTCCGCAAGTGCCCAGAACAGAACTATGCATAATGGAATATTGAAACTGTGGGCAGAGATCCTGATGCTTGATGTTTGCTGAGTGTATGTGGATGTAGTAAACCGAAAATGCCCTCATGTGAAGGTTGATCCAGAAGAAATAGGCCCCTTTCTTATGATTTCAGGTTTATGGTATGGTTTGATGTATCTGATGAGAGGGCGAAGGTGTAGTATACTGCCTTCACTGATATTATTTATCGTTGTGGTTCCAGTAATGTCTTTCCCTTTACCTCTGATGCTTTACCTTGTCCCTCTTGCCTTTTGTGTATGTAGATGCTTTCCCTATGGGCTGTATTATAAAGTACTGGAAATCATCCATGACATTTGGAAGGGCACATGTTAGACAAATATGGGTGCTCCTGTGAGGCATATTAAGTGTCAAGCATTACCGCTTGTTGCATCCTTACAGGGACCCAGATGAAATTCTTTAGAAGAGCCAGTAAATACTGCTTTGTCATAAAAGCTGAGTCTGGTGGCTTAGTGGACTCATGCGTCCACTGCAGGGGCCTGTGTTTGGCCTCCTAGTCACAGGCTCAAATCCTGGCTGGTCAACTCAGCCTTTCATCCAAGTTCTGAGGTTGATAAAAAGAGTACCATTGAGTTGGGTAGCAGTAAATATCTGTTGTTCAGCGCTAAGGTGCCTGTGGGTGAACGTGTGCTTTACAGATACACATGTTACGTTCTTTGGCTAATATGGCAGTCGTTAGCACAATAGCATCAAACCTTTTGACACTATTGTGGAGCTTTGCTGCACTAGCACCAAAAAATGTTGACACTAGTCCAGCAAAGCACAGGGAGGCCCATAGGTACTATGGGTGCGTCACTTTAACGCTTGCTCTGAGCAGTAGTTAAACATAATGGAAAAAATGGTGTAGTGAAATCTTGTAAATTTCACTGCACCATTTTTTCGGGCCTCCCTGCGTCAGAACTCCCCCCCTGAAGCAGGCATAATGTGGCCAAAGGGTTTACAAAGTGGTGCAATGCTAGCGGCGCCTTAGCGTGAAAAGTTTTTTTATCCTAGGACGATGCAAGGTGGCGCAATGGGCTTGTAAATATGCCCCTTAGCCTGCAGCCCATCGGAAAAATGCCAGAGTTGCAGACTCGCCAGTCCCACCCTGCCAAACACAGGTAGACTGCTCTGAATGGAAAAGATGGAGAGTAAGACGGTCAATCAGTTAATATGTAACTGATTTTGCCCCTTTCCCCGGTGCCATCCTTACTCCAGAACTACTAGCTGTTTAGAGATATACGCACATCGAATGACAATACATTTCTATTACAACTGATTATTTTGGGTTGCCGAACCTGTTTCTCTAATCAAAACTGAATTAAAGCCTGAACTAAGTGCACGTAATCAAAGTACAAATACACGTCCCTGCACCTGATTTTACACTGGAAAAGGACAAGGAGACTGTGGTATATATAATGTAATATATTTATTTTTTCTATGAATTATACTTTTTTAAAGGGGAAATAGAATCACATATCATCACAACACGGCAGAAAAAACCCTTTAAAACAGTGAGGAAAAGCAGTTGCAACACACTTTTGTTGCACCGTAGAGTTATGCCAGTTAGCTTAGTACCCGCTTATGTGTATCCCACCAGCCGCGGCGTGCTGGGGAAACTCTTGCGCATGCCCATGCACTTCTCCTGGTCGATGAAGAGCGTGTTGGCTTTGATAGAAAGGTCATGCTCGAGGTTAGCCTTGGTGTGGACCAGCATCTGCAAGGTGTCCTCAGCCTCTCGCAGCCTCTGCTGCAGTGTCTGGATGGTGTCGTCAATTTCATGGACCTCATTTACCAACCTGCAAGACAGAGCCGGGACAAGCGAGAGACATGAAGAAAGTCTGAGGCAATGGGACAAACAGCACCCTGCATGAAAGTCTCTCTCCAAGGTACCGCTCTAAACCTGGGCTCATTCTGACATCAGCAAGGCAACTGTGTCGGCACTCAGGGCTTTCTACACCTATACTGGCACTCAAGCACACATACTGCTCTGCCTTACATTTTAAATGCACCCGATTAAAATCTGAGACTCGGTCTGACCCAAGTGAGGCACCTACGCTGGCCCTGTCTCTGCCTGACCCTAGCAACCCACTCCTTGCTGAAATTAGCACTGGAAAGTCAAACAAATTCGCACATTGGGCACGCTCTGGCACCAACAGTGTCCCCCATACAGTAGCAAACAGGGATCTGTCTTTTCAGAGCACACATTGTCATCCAGGGCTTTGTACGAGGCCATTGAGGCTCCTACACTGCACCTCGGCTGGGTCTGACCCTGGCAGTGCCACAGCAAAATAGCCTCTGTTGCCTACTCTGACACTAACAAGGAAATCATAAAGGCACACTGGTCCCTCCTTCTTGCTGACCCGAGCAGTGCAGAACGACATGATAGAAAGGTAGCTAAAGCACAACCAGTTATTGCCATCCCGTTTCCATAGGAGCGCTGAGCGTGAGGAGGAAGGTGATATCAAGGTTAGTAGGGAAAGACCTCTTCAGAGTGTTGAGTGACAGACTCTTGCAATTGATGATCCCAGAGCAAACGGGCATAGGCTGCATGGCATGCTTGGCATGACCATAGGCGGCTATGAGCACGACTCAGTTGGGTACGCATGACCACGGTTGTTTTCCATGTAGGGGGAGGGATAGGAACAAGATGGAGGAGACACTACAGGATTATTAAAAAAATATAGAAGACAGTGACAACAAAAGCCCAGTCCCTGGGTATGCTTGACCCTGCATACGCTGCCTACTGTTTGACCCTGGTAAGACACCCATACTACCCTCTTTATCCCAGAACCTGTGTGACATTAGCAAGAATCAAAATGTGCCTCAATGTTTCTATCTGATCAAATTGGGGCTCATGTACTGCACCTGTCAGACCTCAGCACCATTAAGTATGGGTTCCTAATATGGCACTCTATGACAATCAAAGTATGAAAGTGAGATTACACAATGCATTTCCTAGTATCAGATTACCTGGAAATAGCCATGAGGGCCCAGGTGACAGGAAAGGATTTTACTAATAACCAAATCTGCCCGTTTGGTCTTTAAGTGTTCAAATAGCCTGTAGCATTTAAGGTATTAAGTAGCTAGTGCTAAACAATTAGGTGCACTCATACATGCTACTGACCATACAAAGGATACTTAAATAATGTATAAGGTAAAAGTGAAAGGGAACTAAAAAACACATGAGGTGAAAGTAACATGGAGTAAACGATATGGAAATTGTAGGAGCTATGAGTAAAAGACATGTCTGCACTCTGGCTAATAGCACTTATGTAATGTGATCCCATTCCACTGCAAGCAGTCAGTCACATCCGTTTGGCTGACTATCAATGATATAATTTGCTTTTTTTTTTTTTATTATGCCAGATAAATAGATCAAAATCTGCATTTGGTCATTTGATACCTTTGACTAATCCTTGATTGGTAGATATTCCTGATTTGGTGTCGGCGTACCTATCAGATATTTTGAAGTTTAGACCTTACCGTAGTTGTGCAGGGTCCCTGCATAGTTCCACATTGGGCCGCCTTGTGCGTTCATCCAGCCGAGTTTGAGCTACCCTCATGGGTGCCTGCTTATCCTTAATTGATTTCTTGATCGATTCGATGGTCATTTCAGTTTGGAAGATCTCTTGAAGAGTCTGAGATGAAACAGAACAGAGTAAGATGTCAATAATAATGCAAGAGAATTGTCACATAACGCTGATGGGACCTCAGGCCCATCATGTTGTGGTGGCTGACGAACATTGTCAGGCAGTAGTTTGTGTGGAGCAAAACTCAGCAAGACACAAAATCACAGAAGTCAATAAATCAACATTTAGGGTATTTGCCTACAGGAAATAGCTAATTTAGTCACTGAAAACGTAGCAGAAGTTGAATGTCTGCAAAGCAAAGAAACACTGGTCCAATGCTTCTCAAGACTGAATGCTTCATAAAGTTTGACGCCCTAACGATTGGAATCAATGGGACAGAATATGAAGCATGCAGGAAAATGGAGAGTAAGACTTTCCCGTATCTTTATCTATTGTAAAGACAAAAGTCGTTATTTTAGGATCCAGAACATTTAGGTTCTGGCTACGGTGATAGAAAATGGTAATTTGTAGGGTTCTTGAGGTTTTGTACTTTTCAAGGACTGTGAGATTTCTCAGGCTTGGGACAAATTCTGGAGCCCATCAAATCAAGGTTTCTTTATCATGCTCTTTTGGAACCCAATCACTTTGCAGGTGCCTGTCTGTAACCCGTGTAGTTTTATCCCCCTTGCACTAGAACCTGTCTGAATAATTGGCCACAGCCTCTAGAAATGAGGGGCACTATCATTAGTGCAGGAGATGCCCAAACGGCCCCCATTGCTTGTTATTTATTAAACCAACAGCAAGCATGGGAGGCCTTTTCTATGTCTGGTATTAGGGTCCATGGCAACCTTGAAATACGATACACCTAGGCGAGGCATGATAGCAGAATATCCCTGGCAGCCTTAGCAAAATTAATGCTTGACTTGCGTTGGATGCAACCTTAAGACCTCCTTCCCTGGGACCTCAAAACCTCTGTTCCAATAAGACCCAGTCCTTAAGGAAAGGATGAGAGTGCCAGTAGGGCCCTTTCACTCCTCATCATTCAGACGTGCATGATCTGCCAAGACACTCAGGCCCATATTTATACTTTTTTAGCGCCGCATTTGCAACGCTCTTTAACGCAAAAGTGGCGCAAACTTACAAGATACAATTGTATTTTGTAAGTTTGAGCCGCTTTTGCGTAAAAAAAATGACGCAAATGCAGCGCTAAAAAAGTATAAATACGGGCCTAATTGTATACATTTCATTTGCTAGAGTGCCCCATAGTTTATATCAAACACTATACAGTTGTGATGAACGTTATCAGCAACGTCGAATTTACAAATCCTACAGTAACACAGCAAACTCAGATATTTGACCAGAAACTCCACCTGGTGAAGGCAGGTGGCTGCTCAAGGTGCAATATCAGGGCAAAATCGAGGAATAAGCATGAGAATGAGGACCGGGATCACCAATTTGCCAGCTAACTCCTCGTTTCTTAGTGAACCTTCAGTGACTTTGAAACAGTGCAGTGTCCCTTCACCATAGTTACAGATGGACTTGGTATTGGTATCTGGGGGGTAGAGTTACTGGGTACAGTTTTGGGGCACTCAAAATTAGGCAATTAGGCAATTGGGGTATCACTCGGTTGCCAAGGTGGCGCAGAGATAAATGCCCATGCTGAGACTTGCTTCAGGGTCATATGCCTATGACGTGGATGGGTGTCCATTCATTCAGAGACCCTCTACCTACATGGCTTCCATAAGAAGTGATGGAAGGTCACATATCCTTTTAGCTCAGCGCACCAGTATCTGTCATGAAGATGGAGACAGCATGTCGCTGGTGACGTGAAGTGCACCAGGAAGATCTTTATCTGCATTTTGAGGTCACACAGCTTATTAGTTTACTTGGAAACTACAGTTCTACCCCGAGTCTCAACATTATTCATGGGACAACAACACCAACAAAAAACAAAACTATGGGCATCAGAAGCACCTTATTGGGAGAGCAAATTCAGCCAACATTAAGGGCACATGGTATAAGTGTGTTGTTGATTTTTGCTCATGTTTGGATACATAACATATCTTTCTCGCCTTTTAACGGACGATGCATCTTTATTAGTTTATACATCCTGACTCGTTGTCTCATCACTGCAAATGATAAGGTGTTGTCTTCCCAGGTCATCCACTGTCTACAGCCAACTATAGGTCTTTCCTCATGATAGAACCCTTATAATTTTATTTAGTGAGGTGCCCTAATGTCACACATTGCATCACAGAGTGCCACTGGGACACCAGCCCATTGCTGGGCCTGTATCTCACCCAAAAGGAAGATGAGGTTGAAGATGATGGTTACAAGCGCTAACTCATCTCACCTGTTACAAAACATTCGATCGGTCAAGGGCATCATTTAGTGGTGGCCGGTGGTAGCAGGTACTAACACCATTTTTCCCATTAGTACCCTTGCCAACGCTCTTGCTACCCATTGTTTAAGAGACAGTGAAGGTGCCTGCAGGAACAGAAAGTAAACTGCGCTCTTCCCAGCTCTTCTCTGTTTTTTCACCTTGGGTTCTTCCTTTAGAATTCCAGCTGCAAACAGGTTGATGAATGGGTCACACGACGAACCTTGTGATGCCATTAGGTATCAAAGGACGCATAAACCAGAGCAAGAGTGAGAAACATAGAAAGGAGACAAAGAAGGAGGCACAGAAAGATAGGAAAAAGTGAGAAAAGCAGAAAGTATGGTTGAAAACGAACCTGCGAGAGTGAGAGAGATAGGAAGTGTAGAATGATGAAGAAGGCATGAGGTGGAATCAAGAGTAAGCAGCCTTGGCCTTTGGCAATACTAGCATTCAACTGAAGGGTCCTAAGAAGAACTTTGGACCCCTCTAAAATTGTTGTTTTTTTCACAAATTACACACTGTGCATAATGTGGCTTCCACTACCCTCACTATTTTGGTGAATCACCATCCAAATAATATGAGTACTAGTTTTTTACTCGTATGTGTGCATTCTTATTGTGCATCCAAATTCTGTGTTTTGCTGTCTACCTCTCTATGCAGTTTCCAACTTATCTCAGGCTATTCAATGGCAGACTTACAACAAATTTGTATTGAAGTTGTGTCACTTTGTGGTGCAGCCCAGTGTAAATTCATTTTTGGTATTTACTAGGCCATGCAAAGCCACTTTGGGTGGTTTACTAAACACAAATAAATGCAAGGCAGTGCATAGCGCTGCCTTGCATTACTTGCTTTGGGATGGGTCTCCATGGGTGGAGCTTTACCATGCATCCATCCATGGATTTTGGTGCATTCCTGGATTCCTGGATGTACTAAAGCTAGCAAATCTGGGAATCAATAAAAATGCTGTAAAGAGGTGAAATGTCTTTATTTCTCCTCACTACGTCCTCTTTCTATGTTTGCTGCATTCCGCAACACACACAGTAAGAGGAATATACCTTTAAGGATTGTTGTGAAGGAAGGTTTTTCTTCCTGCGCAAAAACAATCCTGTCTGTAATGCACGAAGGCGCTGGCGCTAGGCTACTTCCATCGCGCCAGAGCAGGGAGAGAGCTGAAGGACGCCATATTTTAGTAGATAATGCGCTGATCTGCTCTCCCCAATTCACACAATAGATAGCAGCAACTACCTTGCTGCACTACGCTGCGTGAAGTCTAGTTAAATCTGTCTCATATGTTTTACCTACGTTTATACTATCTAACTTGCATGCGTGTACTCTCTCTCTTTACCTAATCCTCCAAGGCTGGCACTGTGATATATGACGCATCAAACCGGAAGTCATGTTATATTACGCATATTTGTATGATTCACAGCGCCAGATGCAAATACTTTGCTAGCATTCAGTATACAAAGTAATGCAAGGTATTTTCGTTCCTGCTCTGGTACCTCGTGCATCAGAGGGGCATGAGGTGCAGCAAACAGATACAAAAATGCCTGCGAAACACTCCAGTGCGTGGGCCCCCGGCGCAGAAGCGTGACACTTAAGCGTAAGCAGTCTGTGGCTCGCCCTTATTTAAGCAAACAGTTATTCGAGCAGAGCTACTTTAATCGTGTTTATTTTGGAACATTAAATAAAGAACCGGCAGGAGCTAAACCAGCACTAGGCCCCTGTCTTTAAAAAATAATAACTTTCCATGCATAATACCCTAAAAATCGAGATGCAGAGACCAGTCAGGATGGTAGCAAGCAGTAGCTAAATAAGTTACTATTCCGGGTTTGCCAACTATCCCCCAAATGTTTTTATGAGTCTCTAGCCTGAGAATCATTATTTTCTATAAAGGCCACTTTTGGTGTCAACCACCACCAGGTTTTACCTTAATCTTTAGCACTGAGATCCCGTTCAGAAAGTCATAACTGGGATGATTAATCCATACAGTTCTTCATACCTGTTGGCGCGCGGCCCTGCAGACAGGTGTTGAGCCAGAAGTCCTGGCACAAGCTTCTGAAGCTGCGTACCCTGCCCTCTGATTTTTTTCTGCCCTCTTACATGTTTTTTCTGCCAATACTTTAGACTAGACAATATGTGAGCCCACTGCAGGACCCCAACCTTTCAACGCGATGTTAAACGAGGCAGAACCGCAGCCTACCCTCAACCATAGTGAGGATGGCTACTCCCCTTCTTACAATGCTATCGGTGACTGGCTGGGGAAGTTTCAGTACATAATTCGTAAATGAACCATTGTTGGTTCCCAAAACTCTGCTCAGAAGCCCGCGGCTGGTGCACTTAAATGTTGGAGCGCCGAAAACCAAAGCTTTGTAGCCTTCAGTTCACCTCAGGCCTCTTTAATCCACCACTTACTCCCTCTTTATCTCATTTATACAGGTTTCTGCTTTCCTCCTTTGTGGCGTTTTTCCTTTCTTTCTAGTTCCAGCCTTTCCACTTTTTGTGCTTTTGCCATCTGTTGCTATTGGTAAATGTCTGTAGCAGAAAAATAAGCCGATCCCCAAAAGTAAGTACTAGTTGTCTTCCCTCAGAAACCACTGGCTCAAATTAAGCACTGGGAGGCCCTGAAATGTGCTCAGGGTGTAGGTGTTTTTATCCTCGCCCCTGCTGTGGAGTGTCTGGCCTCCTCTGTTAAAGGTCTTACCATTCACCCATAACTGGGGTCCTTACCTATCTTCTTGCATGGCTCCGCATAGGATGCATATGTGCAAATGTCCGTGCCTAACCTTGATAGAATATGGGAATTTGGGCAACCATGTGAAGGGCTACACAAGATGGTTGGTCTTCCAGCTCTATTTTGTATAGGTGGACATGACAGGCTTCTACTGTGATTCTTGGTTTTCTCTTAACCCATCACCACTGCTCCTGTCTCTCTCTCAGGATGCCCCGGTCCTACTTAAGCACACTTCCAAACTAGGAATGAGCGGTATTTTGAATTCTGTAGATTTACTACCTTATACATGTTTTAAAGCTGCAAGGCCATTGAAATACAAACAGGCATTTGTATTGCAATGGGTCTGCTTTTGCTCGATCTATTGGCATTGTAAATTCCTAACTGCACTTTTCTTGCCACATAAATTGAAAATGAAAAGTAAAACAGTTGACATAAACAAGCCGATTCAAAAGGAGAGACACAAAAGGAAAAATAATTTTGCTTGCAGTCAAACTTATTGACAATTGTGCAATTGTCCACGTAGCAGGGTCGGTGTCCAAGGCGGTAACAAAACTGCCCTAAGAGGGACAAACGTAAAGCATTTACCAGTGATAACAAAGGATTTTTTTAAAGGCAAGCCTGTAAATGAGTGACAGGGATGGATGTGTGGTGGGCGTGGTTAAAAGCCCACAGATAGATTACAACAGGTCAAAAAGCACTTGCGCGCTCGACCTAAAAAGAGACAGGTTAGCAGTCCTGTGCAGCAATGTGAAACAGTTAGTGTTCCAAATGGCTGCTTGGAGCATTGGAGGGACTGATGTAATGCAGCAGCCAACCCCATCTGTTGCGCTGACCCTCCACACCCCGCTCCAAAGTTTCCTTCAGTGAGCACCCCCACAAAGTTGTCAAGCTGGACTTGACCTTGTGCCCTGCCCCAGTGCTAGTGCTCCCTGCACCCTGCATTAGTAAACCCCCATCACCTGCTACCACCCTCCTTGGTTACGTCTTTTTGGGGATCAGAGAGCACAGCTGTCAGCTTTCTTTAAATGATTGCCTTCGCCAGGATGTACTATTAAAAGTACAACCTGGAGCGGGAAATAGACATAGGAAGGTGGGGCAGTAAAATATTGCTATGCTTCATAGTGAAATCTGGAACCTTTCCCAGTTTTGTGTGCCTATGTAGGAAAAAAAAAAGACCCACCCTAATCTTATCCTGGACTACTTGTGACTCCGACTATGGCAAGCACGCTAAGCCAAGGATACCGACTATGGCAAGCACGCTAAGCCAAGAATAAAGGTCAAGTAGAGCAGAGTCTCGGTTTGTTAATTTTTCCCACATGTTCATCCAAAGACAGTAACTTATACTTCACTTTGACTTTGTCGAACTTATGTTGTGAGCTACCTTCTTCAGTAACAGAATTCTTTTTGGTGTGTACTTCCTTACCGCTAGGTATAAGCCTTGGATCCAGGAGAATACTTGCTCTGTGAGTGGCCAAAAAAAAGGTAGTTTACTATGCAGAATGCAAAGGGGGCAGTCCTTGACTGATAAAAGCAAGACACACACAGTACCAACAGATTGAAGATGTGTGGAGGACCCCTTCACAGACCAAGCTCCCTAGGAGTTACATGTTTCTTAGAGGTCATGTTGCAAGACTCACTGAAGGAACTAAAGATTGTCTCCTCTCAGGCTGATGAACCGGAAAAAGCACTTTTCTGCTTACAATTTTGGTGAGCCTACTACATACCTATTCCTGCCTTCGTCCCCCTCCAGCCCAATAGAGACACATAGGTCATTCCACTTTTGACAGCAATCTACATGGAATTCTCTTGGTTGAAGCTTGTTGCCTGGATTCTGGAACCATGCGAACCATGTTGCTGGCTATCCCAGATCTGTAGATATTGTGGAATGAAACTGCAGCCCAACCCTAAGTCATTTTTTCAGTTCACATGTAAGACTGGTTGAGTCCATGCTTTCAATTGTTATTCACAGAGCGGGAATGCCCTTACTATGGGAAGATTTGACCATGACCATCCAATTTTGAGATGCAAATGGTCTGATACCCTCTAGGTTTGGTGATTCTTTTACCAGAAACTCAACCACCTGGTCTTACACAATTGGTTTGTCCAGTTTATACCAGTAGCCACAGATTAATAAAAAAGAGGGCCAAACACATCACAGTAAACTTGTGACATTGTGGTTTCTGTCTGACATCATAATCCCATTGACTGTACTTTGCTTGCAAACATTAGAGTAACCCCTAATAGCCCTGAAGGTTATAGAGAACACCCAACAAAGCCTGATTAGATAACTTTAGTGCTAATGCTTACGTTTAAATATCTAGGTAGTGATTTAGGTCTTAGGGGTAACTGTCTCATTGTCGACTTTTCAACTGAAAACCCGTCCGCCATCGTGATGGTCCGCCCGCTCACCGTATTTAGATGTGGCAGTCCCATAGATGAACGCCTGCATTGGAACCACCGTCTCCACCACGAAACACCGCCCACATCCACGACGGGAGAGGGAGAGTGACTGACAGCAGAACCCCAGACACCCTTTCCGACATGCAGATTTTTATGTGCTTTACAACCAAGAAAAAAGTGGTGGTCCGACCTGTATATATTGAATCGCGGATTGGGGTAAAAGGGGTGAAAATTCTCCTTTTTCCTCATTACAGCCCCATCTGTGACTGGACATGACTGGACACCTGCCATCATTGTAGCCACCAAACCACAGAGAAAACACATCCCCACCTGTTGCCGTACTCCAAGGTTGGGATGCAGGGTATGTTGGGTGGGCACTGCACGGGAGTCGGGCCACTGCAGGCATATGCATGTTACAGTAATTTTTTTTAATTACTGTGACATGCATATTTGGGGTACACAATGGTGTCACACATGGCTGGGGACACACTGGCACAACACACTTATCACACACATACACAACTTTCATTGTGGTGTCATAATTCATTGCACAATAAATACTGGCACCACAATAACGGTACACTAACACTGTGGAAACGGTGTCAATGTGTGCACTTTGCAAGGGGACCTGTATGAGTAGGTTTGTGTATGTGTGTGTGTATGCATATGTGTGTGTGTGTGGATTATCTGTTTGAGGTGTAGGGAGCTGGAGTGGGTGGTGCGGTTGTGTTTGTATGTGTATCACTTGCATGTGAGAATGATGTTGTGTACATTGTGTTGCCATGTGACACATTCAGGCGAGTGTTGTTGTATGGTGGACGGTATTGTGCTGTGGGTAGTTGTTTTTCTGTATGAATGTGTTTGTGTAGTTGAGTGTGGAGTTGCGTTGGTTGTTGCAGTGTCTATGGTGTGTATGTTGTGTCATGGATGTGTGTCAAAGTGTATTTTCGGCATGTACAGGTTGTGTTGTATTGTAATTGTAATGGATGATGGTGTGTATGTGGTGTGCTCTGTGGTGTAGGGCAGGGGCACACATATGGCTAAGGGACAGTGTGTGTGTGCCACTTTCCTCTCTTCCATAGCCCCTACCATTGAACAAAATCCATTGGGTCCCACTGTCATCTCCCTCCATCAGCAATCTGTCACCAGTCAATCCCCTTGCAGAACTGTAACATCTAAATATAGCAGGCAGAACCCAGTTGCTTAATGGTCTTTTCGGGTCCGCCGTCAACGCAGCTTGGCGGTAACACTGCCAAGATCTAAATCAGACCCCTTGTGCCTAGCAAGCAAGCACTATTAAAATATATAGGGGTCATTCCGACCTTGGCGGGCGGCTACTGCCAGCGGGAATGAGGCCTAATGGAGCCGGCGGTGTTGCGGCCGTGCAGACAGTGAAAAGCTGACCAGGGCCCCCAGGGGCCCCAGGACACCCCTTACCGCCAGCCTCTCTTTCTGGCGGTGAAAACCGCCAGAAACAGGCTGGCGGTAAGGGGGTCACAATCCCCAGGGCTGCGCTGCTTGCAGCGCTGCCCTGGCGTATTATCACCGCCGGGGCAGAAATGGCTCTACCGCCGCGGTCGGAATAGGGAAGAAAGCACCGCCAGGGTCAGAATGACCCCCATAGTGTATTATCTTGGCTCCAGAAGGTGATAGCACCTTTTGGGTTTCTTTTTCTTTCATAACTGTAACACTTACCTATTGGTAAACATTGTACTGTTCTTTGAAGTTCTAGCACTAGCTATACATGAGTTTATTTTGTGCTATTAAATGTGCTATGCTGCAGCTGAATTACCAACCTATGTAAGCACCGAGAGAAACCCTTGACTGCACAGCATAACCATACTGGGACAGCACAGTCCCCAAAGGGAGTGCAATAGTATTGTTGTTCATGGGACATCAGTGGTAAACAAAAAGATCCTTATAGAATACTGACTAATAATCTTTGACTGAACAAGGCCAGACCTCGTACGTTGTTGATTACATTTGTTTGAAGAAAGTGAAATGCTCTGTAAAAGAGCAGGTGCAATGGAAGAGATTCAACTAATTAGCAAGCTCATTGGCCACTTTGAGCACACATTGATCTATGAAGTGTTGTCAGACATCTGTCAGATAGGCTGCTCTTTGACTGACAGATCAGCCAGTTAGAAAGGTAGCAGGGTGACTGTGGTGGAGCCTACTAAAATTCTCCTTCACTAGGCGTCATGTTTTTCCTTTAACATCAACGATATTTCGAGAGCGTCTGCTTCCTATACAAGCCTTGACCGATTCTACTTCCATGATATCAATTTCACTTGGATGTCTTCACATCCATGCTCCCAAAGGTTTTGGCAGGACTGGTGCTTCCATACGTCAAGGTAAGGCCTGAAGGTTCTGCCACTAGTTCATTTTAAATAACATTATATATACAATATACGTCTAGGGACTTTCAGCAAGCCCTCTTCATCCATGGGTCTGTTCTTGTGTCATTCACATTTTCTTCCAACCTACCACAACATACTGCATGGGCCAGTGGGTCTGCCTACTTCAGCCATTGACTAACTTCAATCTGAGTGACTCATTCTTCTCTTTCACATGAGCAAGTACATCCGGACAAAAAGTAGTTTCATTCAATGACTAATACAGCAAGGTTTGCTTTTTCAGACCAAAAACATTTTTGCATTTAGTCAATTAGCTTTCTTTTCCGATTGGCAAGGGCCTGGCAGCTCCCCCAACCATAAAGTTGTACTAAAAACGTCTCAAAACAAAACATGCACTGACAAAGCCAAAAGGCTGGCAGCCAATGCCAGACCTGTTGGCTTTGCCAATGCTTGTCAAGAGTATAGAGAGGATTTCAAACTGTATTTTGTTATTTTTTCTAGTGAAAAACCCTTGCATCATTCTTGGGATTTAGTAGTGACAATCAGAGGAGAACGTAGTATTTTTTCTTGAGGCATAAACGCTGGAGAAGTGGTGTAAGATAGTAATTCACAGACCTTACCTTTGGTGCCACCCCATGATCTCCTGTAGATATCTCTCATACAGTAGGGCGGAGGGAATTGTTCAGTATGATTGTCACCAAAATGCCTTACGGTCGGAGACTGTTTATACTCTTTGACCCCTTTAAAGGCTGTTACTGAATGCATTCTTTTGGGCAGCCATGACAATATGTCCTGCATTCATAATTACTCAAGATAGGGAACACAAGTTCTATAGTTTTAACCACTTACAATATTTTATAAGGCTAAACCTAGACAACCTTCTTTTTTCTCAAAGTTAATCCTTGCAAGGAAATGTATAATGGCATTTTAAAGGTCTAACCAATAACGCCCTGCCTATGGAATGAGATGCCTCGTATTAACTCTATTATGGTACACAATATTCATTTTTTGCCATATAATCTCTTTGTAACTTCAAATGATTAAACTGTGTTTTTACTGTTTCGCTTTTGCTCTCTCTGTTAAGACCTGAGGCTGGCAGATGCCCTTTTGTTTTTGAAAACTGAAGATCTGAATTCCCTGATCCCATTTGCTATTTGGATCAGTACTTTTATTGGCCACCAGCTCCAACTAGCAGCAAAAGTTATTGTTTTATGTTGCAGCGCTATTCGTGTTCTTCAAAGATGTTGCCTGAACGCCCACAGGGTACCAGAGAAGTTGCAAGAACAAGATAATTTCCACATAATAGGAATTTGAAGCTGTACGACGCTAGTGAGGTTAAGTGGAATGGAGAAAATGGGTTATGGCATGGAAATGACCGTGTCCATCTTGAATGATCTGGAAACAAGGTGACCAGATAACTCCTTGTGAGTCACACATCATGGTCCCACACCCATTTCTGTGTCCATCGAACATCCTATGAGATTTCATGGGATTTGAAATCTTGATTCATTTCTAATAAACGTTTCACATTACAATAGTTTATAAATTGAAATCACAGGACTGGAAACAATATCTCAGTGGTGGCATGTAGTTCGACCATACCTGCCAAGCAGCATCACTTCTGCCCTCATGGACCCTCCCCATACATATAAATCCCTTGAGCCCACCTTTGCGAGATGACACTGCAGCTTGTTCTTGGCATCTGCTGTCTCGGCGATGCGGTTGGTGAAGGCGACGTTGACAGCATTGAACTGACTCCACATCTCATTAGAAGTCACATTGAGCATAGTCTCGACATCCTCTCGGAGTTTGGCAGAGGCAGCCCGCTCGCTCTGGGATCGTAGGATGTTGTCGTCTGAAAACTTCGCCCAAGACTCGGGCACCGAGATCCTGGGAAAAGAAAACAAAGGGTCATACTGAGAAAACGAATCACAAGCCTGGCAGCTTAAGCACCATTTACATCCTTCAGGTGGGGTGAAGTCACACCAAGCTCATACCCATGGCGGAAAAAGCTGATTGGCTTCCAGTCTATTTACAAACAGGAGCTGCAGTGCGATCTTGGTTCCAACACAAATAAACTAACGTGCTCTTTCCTTTCTTCACTCAGTTCATAAATAGAAGATATCCCCAGGGCAACAAGAGATGTGGAGTCGCCGAGTGCTTGTGAACACCCACTTGTTATGCGGAAAATGCGGTTATGACTCACTTGACGATTCCTCTTTTTATATTGACTCTCCGATCAATAAGAAACAAAATCCTGGAACTTTACATATTACATTTGCCAAATTATTACATAACTTGAGGAATCGCACAGGATAGCCTCCAGATGATGTTTCCCACTAATGTTTTTTTTAATCGACAACGGAACATTTTTTTGTCTCGTAATTGGCACAAAATTACTGACTAGAGGGGAATGTGAAAGTTATAACCAGAGGAAACTGCCTAATTCTAACAAATAACTTACTCTGTATAAACGTGCTTATTTCAGGTATGCAGAAATGCTGCCAAACTTAGCAAGCATTTGACAAAGACAATAGGCTTTGCTTTATCATTACAGGGAAAAGCTTCTGCTGCGTGAGCACAAGGATGTGCTCTGTTCGTACACCATTAAGATGATTTAAGGAATGTGTCTGCATTTCTTAGAGCCTATGTGTGTAACAATAAAAAAACAGGTTGTGCTTTGTTAATAGTCTGGTGCCGTGTCAGCTGGAGGTTTGTCAATCATGGAAAACAGAAAATGCAGCAGTCCTGACTACCAGCGTAGGGTGGTCATTACACGTAAGGCAGGAACAAGGACATGGCAGAAATCCAGGGTACATCGGTACAGACGTGGTTATACAAAGTTCCTCCACTATTTTAAGGAGTTTTCTGACCGCTTTATCGCAAGGCGTAGATAAGGTGTGTAATGTCAATTTTTGCCCTAGTATCTCCTTAGCTCGAATTTTAAAAAAATGTAAGGCATCACATATACTTAAGGCATCACGCATGCTTGTAATGTGACTTAATTGTGTTGTCAGCCCTTCATCCCACTGGCAGCATCCTTTACCTGTGACAATGGCCAGTAGCGGGTTACCTTTGGATCTCTTAACTCCCAACAGTCAGCCTTACATGGCTTACCGGGGTACGAATGCAGTCAAAAAATGCTAGGAATTCAGGTTAAACCTCCAAAGCAAGCTTTTAAAAGTTATTGGCTCTGGCAATACTTGTTTAAAAAGTGTTATGAAATTTATACCAAAAAACATTATTAATGGCTGGGGCTGCATCACATGCAGACATCTTTGAATGTTATGTCTTTAGGAGAAAATCTTGCTCTAAGATAGGTGCTGGTGCATCACGATGCATGTGCAAGTATGAGTGGCCATACTGAAAGTGGTTTTCTGAAAGAAAAAAATCACACCAAGATTGCCACCAGTGCATGTGCATACATTGTGACTTCACACACGTGATGCCCATTTATTTTGTAAGTTTAAATTTACAGTTGCAAGGAGGCAGAAGGACATATTGGAATGGCAAATGAAATGACAAAAAGTGAGGGAATGCAAAAATAAAGGGAGTGACCAGGTAGCAGTGTACAGTTGCTGAGATCTTGCAAAAAAACAGACTTTATTTTCAAACAAAAATAAAAAGTGTGAAGTTAAGGGGTGGGTTAGCACTGGTGAGAGGAGAAACAACAGAGGATCAGTGAGGAGTAGCAGGGCAAGAGAATAACTCTTGGAGAATGAACAGTAACAGAAGAGCGGGGGCAAGTGGTAGAGCAATGGAGGAACCAACACGTCGGAAATGCTATGCTCGACCTAAAAAGGCACAACGGTGTGAAAGAAAAAAAGAAGGCATGGAGTGCTGAAAGGAAAAGAAATAAAAAACTGTCCATGATTGTAAGCACTGGAAGGATACAACTCATCCATTCAGAGATACTTTATTAAAGAGATTTGCTACAGAGAAGTGACCAGCACACGAAGAAAGAAAGCTAATGAATGAGAAGAAATTGAGAAGAACACTATACAAAGATCAAAAGTTGGGATGATTAAAAGCCCTTTGTAAGTAATTTTGTATAAAGTAGGTCTTTTGACAACAGATGTCTGCGAGTGAAAGTTCAAAGATACACCTAGCATATTTGATTTCATCTGTAAAACCAGTTAAGAGGGTGATTGCCAAACACCACCTCACATTCAATAATTTGTAAGGTCAACAAGGAATTTACGAATGGAAATTTTACATGTGAAATCTAAAAAGCAAAATTGACTTAAAAAATGCTGTTTTATTATTTCTGTGCGAATGTGCTAATTAGTTGCTTTTGTAAATTGCACAAGCAGTCAGGAATAAAGTAAACGGTAAAGCAGGCCCATTTCAGTTTACATGATGGAGAATGTAAGGGTGTGATTCCACTGCGCACCCTGCCACTGCAAACACTAATTATTTCTCCCACTGTTTTTATAGGACTTGTGCACTGAGGGAACCACATTTTGGATGTGTTGGACATAGGGTTGAGGATGGGGAATTATGATCAAGGGAGGACATCCCATGGTATTTTGCAAGCCCTGAAGTGTGTGGAAGCCACTACCTCCCATACTTCCTTTTAACAAATAACCCCTTCCCCTATCTGGCTCCAATGCACACTCTGTCGTACCTTTTTCACAATTGCCTGTGCCCTTTGACTTTCCCAAACTCTGAGCCCGCCAGCGTTCTAAGCAGGTGTTCCAGCATGCATTCTTTGCTCTTGGCCTAATAGTGGTCATTCCATTTGACTCGGCTACACCCTCAATGCCCATGTCTGCAGCACAACCAGAGCTTCCCATACCTCTCATATGAACATTTTCTAAAGGAGGGTGAAGGGCAGGAAGGGAGGGTGGGGAATCATGTTGCCCAGGGCCTACCGAATACCATTTAGTGAAGTATAGGATACAGCTTGTATTCAATTACTCTTTGAAATTCAGACACATTTAATTCACACCGTGTCTGTGACTCTTTGAGCTTAAGGAAAAGCTCAATCCCAATTTGTATATCTTGGCTGGAGCCTTTTGTACGCTGCCACATCTTAGTGACCCGTTTCTTCAAGTTGTTCAGATCACCGGAACCCCATACTCCTCTGTTTGATACCAGTCTGATCCATTAGGGAAGGTCGCTCTTCTCAATACCTGGAGCATTGGCTGTGGAGACCAGGCCTCCTAGGTGAAGGCCATGGCTTTGCCTGCCCCTCACAGGGGATTGTAGGAGTTGTTCAGCCAGCATGAGACCCGGACTCCTGCCCTGTTTGACGCCACGCTGTTCCCGGTAGAGAAGATGGTCCCACCCTGTACTTGGAGCCCTAGTTTGCAAGGACCAGGCCTCCCAGATAAAACACATGGCTTAGCCTGCCTCTCAGTAATAAAAGAAAACCCTTTAGGGGCAACACACCATCTATTCGTTACTCACCCAACAATCCACATACATACAACATAAATACTCAGTTTTGATAAAGGAAATTTGGTTTAAACCGATAATTTAATAATAATAAAAATAAAAAAAACACATAAATAAAACCCTATAAAAAGTACATCAAAGAGATCAATCAAACAAGTACCACATAAACATGGGAGACACAACACAGACAATTCCCTAGTCTATTGTTTTATGCTGTCCACAATTTGGTATATACTGTCCCATAGATTGTTGTTCCAGGTCTTTATAGGGCAGTTCCAATGGGTTCAGCAAGTTAACAGGCGTCAACGCGTTTCAGTGGTATCTCAAACTCTTATAACCACCTTCTTCAGGACAAAATGATATCCTCCCATCATCACTACTTTGATCATTCACAACGATCTCACCAGAAGAACCTTCCAAATCTTGTTCTTATTCCTGGGATGTTCCTTATTTTCACCCTATTTCCAGGCACAGATCAATTCCTTATTTGTCTTGATTTTTTCTTTTTTTCGTACTCAACAGCCAAACAATCATGCTAATTTCTTTCTCTTCAATCTTTTATCCACGGGGCGGCAATTCCGTCCTTTATTTCATGTCTCATACAGAATTACAGGAACTGTTCAACCTGAAGGTCCCCAAGAGTCCTCTCCAGTACAATGCAACGCTGCTCTGGGATCTGCCCAGTGGCACAGGGGACTTATCTCTTCTCCACACCCCCAAGGGACATAAATGTTCTCTCCATTAAGTGACACAAAATGGGGGCTTACAGAAACCCAGGGGAAACACAAATCAGAGATAGCTGAGCTGGCTGGCCCTCCAGTCATCCGGCTCAGGTCAACCTGGCAACCATAGTGCTCAGGCCAAATCCTACGGCAGCCAACAATGAGGCCATTGCTCAGGAAGCTTCTTCCAGGAGCCACCCACTGGCTTCTTGCCTCCAGACAACTCTGCTGGTGCCTGCCCTTGTGCCCTGTGGTGGAGGTGTCCTCCCATGGGCCTGTACCCCGTCCCTTCTACTGAGAGCAGAGGGACCTCAAGGGGGCACTGGTAGCCATGCTCAGAGAAAAAAGCTTTCTTAAAGGATGACTTTCAGTAAAGTGGTAGCTTCACTGCTACTTATAAACCTCTCAGGGGTTGCCGAGAGGCAGGGGAAGGGATAGATGTTAGATCACCTCGCAGGCAAGCAGCTCAATTCTAGGTCTAACTACAAGCTTTTTAACTGCAGCAACTTTAATATACACTGTTGGAGTTTGAATTACCACAGCTGCTGGCACCAGACTTGGACTCCAGTGGAGCCTTGTTAAAGGATTTAACGTGTTGTTATTCCAATTAACTCCTTACCCGCAGTGCTAAGCCTTTTTTGGGCTATTTGGGGTAGTTCGCACTAGCAAAAGATAGAGTTTTTTTTAGAACGATAGGGAAAAAGTGATCCACATAAAAGTTTCATTTTTGTTCATGAAAATGGCATTCACGAACGGTTTGCTGTACTAAAGTCACCATCTTCCTAGCTTTCAAGGAACTTGCAGAGCTGAATGAAGAAAACAAGGCCCATATTCAAGAAAAAGTGGCGCATCAGCTCTGATGCGCCACTTTTCTTGTGCGCCCCTACTGGCACCTAAAGACGTCATGGTTGCACAGTTTTTATAATACGATGCACCATTGCAGTTGTTAGCACAATAAAGTCAACATTTTTTACGCTATTGTGGCGCTTTGCCACACTAGCATCAAAAATGTTGACGCTAGTGCAGCAAAGTGTAAGGAGGCCATATGTTACTACGGGAGCATCATTTTAGCACCTGTTCTGAGCAGGTGTTAAAAATGATGCCAAAAATGGTGTAGTAAAATCTTTTAAATTTCACTGCGCCATTTTTGCGGGCCTCTTAGCCCTGGAACGCCCCCCTTGCATAAAATATGCCTGGTGCAGCCATAATGTGGCCCAAGGGGTTACAAAGTGGCACAATGCAAGCATTGCACCACTTTATAAATATGGCGCAGCAGAAAAGCCACATTAGCGCCACCTTAGCGTCAATAAAATAATGCTAGGGTGGTGCAAGGTGGCTCTTAAATATGCCTTCAAATTTTGTATCACAGTTTTTTCATTTTTCTAATTGGTAGCCTATTTGCCCTATTTTTTATGCTCTCAACCTACTTCCAGTTTGTGGTGGAAACCAGTAGGAAATCCATAGGTGATCCAGAAAAGCTATACGTGTCTGAAAAGTATACAAAATTCTGAATTCAGCAAGGTGTTATATTTGAAGATCCTTCAAGGTTTTCCCAAGGAAAATAACTGTTGAAATGAAGAAATATTGAAAATGAGCAGAAAAAACAGGCATTTGTGACAACATTTTCATCTGTACCTTTTTCTCATACTTGCCGATTGACAAAAGCAATGTAGCATTACATTTGTTAAACCCTTCCAGTTACAGGGATATACAGGGTTTATAGGTCTCCAAGAACCCAATGTAACCAGAGCCAACAACTGAGCTGCACGGTACAATGGTTTTTCATTGAGTGCCAAGTATAGACCAATTCTTATAGCAAAATAGGTAGACTGAAAAATGGGTATCAAGGAAACTTATGTACTTCTGAAATGGGCACAAGATATGGAGTTTAGGAGCAGTGGTTATGTCTACATCTCTAAATTTGTGAGTATCCATACTAACATATGATTTGGAGGGTATTATTAAAAATGCCATCTTTCTTTAATACTGGCTTACAATTGAAAGGCACAAAAGCAGCAAAATCCAATAGGTAATAACAAATGTTCTACTGTTCTATACTCCCACATGTCTCCTGATAAAAATGGTACCTCACTTGTGTGGGTAAGCCTAGTGCCAGCAACAGTAAACAGCCCAAAATGCAACATGTATGCTGCTTATTTTCCCACTGAAAACGGACACTCTTTTTTCTGATGTGGGTAGCTCCAACTTTCGGACCCTAGCTCAGCTGGCATCTAGGGAAACCTAGCCAAACCACTCATTTTTTTAAACTAGACACCTAGGGTTATCCAGGGTTGCCTGACTTGCGTAGCTCTCACCACGTGTTTTTAACCAGAATCCCTTGCAATCCTCAAACTGTGACAAACAAAACACATTTTCCTCACTTTTCTGTGATGGTAAGTTCTGGAAACTATAAGAAGTAACAAACGTCCTTCCACCTGGCATTCCCCCAAGTCTCCCATTAAAAAATGGTACCTCACTTATGTGGGTAGACCTAGTGCCCGTGACAGGAAACACTCCAAAACACAACATGTATGCAGCTTATTTCTCCACTGAAAACTGACCCTCTTTTACCGATGTGGGTATCTCTAGATTTTGGACCCCAGCTTAGCCGGCATCTAGGCAAACCTAGCCAACCTGTATATTTTTAAAAACTAAACACCTTCGGAAATGCAGGATGGCATGACTTGAATGAATTCCATTAGGGTTTCTTACTCACAATCTCCTGCAAACCTTAAACTTTTCCTCAAATCATGCATTATCCTTACATTTCTGTGATGGAAACTTCAGCAATCTGCAGGAATCTACACAATTCCTACCATTCCCAAGCAGGGATCCACTTGGGAACAGTACCATTTAAAAGGAGAGATTCTTCTGGGACTTTGCTCATTTGGGCTTGAGATAGCCCTACGGCTCATTTAACTTTTGGTTTCAGTGAAATCACGTCAGCGCACCGCGTTTGCTGATCGTCATTTCACTGAAACAAAAGAAAGCCTTGGGAGATGGGGAGCTTTTCCCCATATCCTGAGACTGTTTCTTTCCCCCCACCAAAGGGTTTTCCAGTGCCATGTGCGCAGATGGGCAGGAGCCATCCGACACGCATGAGCACTGTAGCGTTGGAAGGCTCCTGCCTGGCCAACGCGTAGAAGGAGTTAAAAGACATCGAAAGAGTCCTGCGTTGATATTTTTCCCCGAATTGGGAGTGGGTAATTTACAGGTCTTTTACCCCCCTTAGATGTGGTAGCCATTTCTCAGGATTCCTCTCCAGATTCCCAGTTACCCGCGGTTACCATAGCAGGCACAAAAAGTACCATTAAAAGTTGAGTGAGCAGACATCTGAATATATTGTCACCATCACAGCGACATTTGATTGACCTGAGGTTATCTAGAGTCAGCAAAGCGGCTGGGCGAGCCAGAATGATCTTGGTCTAATAAAAGCGTGTTTCCCTGGAAATCAGCGCTCAACGGTATGCATTAGCTCTAGAATTATCACATTTATTCAAATAACAGATGAAGAGATATCAGGAGCAATAACTCATTTAATGAGCCATTGGCAGTTTCACTATACCGGCCATGTGTACATACACATGCATGGCATAATCTTTGAGACAAGCATATGCAACTGGCAAGATCAACCTGGTAGCCATAACTGCTGGATGATAGGATGAGACATATGCCTGTCCTGGATTGACTTTAACATATTTTGTGAGCCTGCTGCAGGAAGCCCCTGCATGACAGGGCGGTTGCACAGGCAATGGCTGGCCCCGCCTGCTCTGTGATGACGGAAGAGAGAACACAGGGATGTTAGCTTCAAATCCGTACCTGCTGTCTGGGAAGGCAGACTCAGAGGAAGGGTCCATCGGGCAAGGTTGGAAGGTGGCTGCGGACCCAAGCATCTGGGTGCCTTGGATAAGACGGCCTGGGCCCCTGCGGACCCTGGGGACAGTGACTGCAGTACAAAGAGGTATCTTATGAATCCAGTGGAAGGCTAGCCCCCTTTCTTGCAATCCATGCACACCAAGTGACAGAGAGGGAAATTCAAGAAAATATATTCAACCTCCTAGAGCCTTGGGACTGGTCAGTGCTTTTTCTTCCAGGAAAGCAGGGGAGCCCTGCCTGGGCCTGCAGCACCCCTTCCCGGGCTCAAAGTGACACAGCAGGCTGGAAAGGGAGCCCAGGGCCAGGGCCTTTCACCCAAGGGACCCAGGGCCCAGTCTGAGCTTCTATCCAGACAGATAGGGGAGACCTTACTAAGCCTGTGTAACCCTGTCCTGGGAACTTTTGGATAAGGAAGTCCAGGGAATGGAGCCCAGTGACTTCCACACCCTGACCTGGAGTCTTGTCATAGCTTCTGAACCCAGGCAGGCAGTGAGACATTCCTGGGCCTGCGGTACCATCCCATGTTCCAAGTGACACAGTGGACCAGAGAATGGAGCAGGGATATCTTAAGGATTATGGGGCCCCAGGCAAAACCAATTTCAGGAGCCTCTGTTCCCAACAAATATGAATTTCTTATCCATTTCACCTAAATCACTCCCATTGATCATTCCTTAAAAGTTTAGCAATGGTAAAAGAAAAAAGACAAATGATGGGCAATTTATTATTTAAAATCAACACTCGTACCCTTTAACGTCCTGCCTTTTCTCAAGTTTCCCTTGGACTGTCTTGATTTGTATACAGCACGCAGATTGGCATGGAAGTGGACATTGTGGCAGCCCTGTATGGAGCTATAATATACTTGCCAATATTCTAAGACCAAAAGAGGTAGGTAGTTATTACAGTTTCAGTGTTCGGATAAATACATGAGGGGCTCTGTCTTAACCCCCCTAGTATGAGCCCACTTTGCCCATGCCTTTAAACGTCTTTGGCACACACAGCTCAGCAGATAAGTTAACTTGATCCACTGATAATCAGGAACCTACGAAATCCAGTACACTTTCAAGCATATTTACACTTGCATGCGAGCAGTAACAATTTTAAGTATCATTTTATCCCCCACCTTTCAAGTGGATACTATGCAGGTAAATGGGTGTTTGGGAAGGATCGCTTGGAGTGCAGCTAGCAGAAGATGTTTTGCAGAACAAATTAGATTTTAATAAGGTGTCTAGAAATGCTCGATTTAAGTTCACTCAAATTAATTATGTCCGTCAGACATACCTACCGCCACATATTATTGCTAAAATATATATATGAACTGCAGATATTTGTCTAACATATTTTCAAGCAAATACATACTTATTTCACATGTTTTAGGGGTGCACTAATACAATGAAGGTTCTGGTAATAATTAAAGAGGCATCCAAGCAGGAGATTTTACATGAACTGTTACAATGTTTTTTGGGGTAGATAAAAAGCACACAATGCCTTGAAGATCGGAAGTTCTTACATGATGTAATCAAATAGACAGGTGCCAAGTTGACAACACTTAGGGCCTCATTTACAGGCTCCTTGTGTCACCACTGTATCATTTTTTTTTTACATAGCCGCAGCTCTAGCAGTGCATTACACTGCTCCATATTTACAAACGGATGCATTGGGCCCAGTGTGTCAGGTATAATGTATGCAGATAGGCGTTCCCACAGAAAAAGACACGTAGAACTGATGCAGTGAAATTTACAACTTTTCACTGTGTCACTCTACGACTTCACTGCATCAAAATGTTACCGCCTGCTCAGACGAGGCGTAAAATTGACGCATGGCTTTTTTCAATGGGACTCTCCTCGCATTGCTGAAGTTGCGCCAGTTAAACGATGCAACTCCAGCAATGTGTCACTTTAGCGCCAACCGACACGTCGGAATTTCTGAATTTCTACAGCGCATCCATGGTGTCGTTAGGGGATATTTGGCAGGCACAAGAAATCTGACGCCTTGATGATGATTTGTCCGTTCCTTGTAAATGAGGCCCTGCTTGCTTTGCTGAGAAGGAATATTAAAATGTTGCCTATTGATGCATGAGTCATGATCTTAATGACGTTAAAGGCAAAGCCAAATAAGCACCCTCCATGTAAGAATGAGTGGGATATACGAGCAAATAGACAAAGTTGCTGGATTAGAGCAATGGTTTTAATGACTGGGTAGGCATAAACATACTGCAGTGTATCAGTACAGAGGGTGGGGGAGGAATGTCTTGCTTCTGTTAATACAGCTCATACACTGTTGATCACAATGATATAGGCATGATCATCTATGGCAGGCAAGCACATGAGGCATGAATGCCATATTGTTTGCATCTATGTGTGCTTAGTATTTCTGAAACCGAATAAAGAGGGCCATAAAAAAGTACACATAGATGCATAAATAAATACTTTTCTTTCCTGTTATTGTGGGGTATTTGGGGAGAACTCATCGGTTATTTTGTAAATAAATATTCTATAACACAAACAGAACACAGCAAATCAGAACATAAAAGCCTGCACTAGTTCTTCAATATGTGCTCTAGATGTCCTAATTGTCTTTCTTGCCTTATCAATCACCACTGACCTGTGCAGTTTTAAGTTCTAAGCATATCTATTTCATCCGGGTGCAGCTTTCTAAAACCAACTCCATTGACCCCCTCCCTCTTTTCTTTCCATGCATTTCTTTGAAACAGCAAATGTAGATTAGGTAGCATAGAAGGACTAAATACACATTTGCACACTCTATGAGTATCAGGTGCAAAAACACCCCCTAGAGTACTCTGCAAGGAGAAGGCTTTCTTTACATGACTGAAATGAATTCAGACAAGAATTCTTAAGGCTAATTTCCCCCATCAGGGATACCCCTGATTTGTAAGATTATGTCTCCCCAGAACACTGCAGAGCATTTCAGATGAACACTGCATAAGGAGATATAGAACGTCCATTACAGAATCACATAGACCATAGCAGATAACCCACCAGCCCAGCCGGTTTGAGGAAATCCTGACCTCCACCCTCTCACCATATATAGATATCCCCAGGTTCCTGGTGCTGATCGCTAAGCCTAAGGGTGTCTACCAATGCAGGGAATGCATTTCGAGTTAGCATGAGTTAGTTTGTGGAAACTCAAAAATCAGCGACACTGACACAGAGGAAGTTGTCCCTCTGCATCGACCATGGTTTCCTTTGCCTGCTTGGAGCCACATGTTTGGCATGATAAACCAAGAAAGGGCAAATTGCATCTGAGGATATGCCCTAATAGGGTGGACCTCCTGATGAATGAAATACAACTAACCTGTGTCTGGCTGCTGGCGGAGCTTCTATTTCTCTTCTAGTAGTCAGTCAGATGTTCTTGTACTCTAAATTGCTTACAAGATATCAGGCGTCTAAGTTGTGATATACTGTATATTTCGGTGGGTGGATTTTCCTTCTTCTCTTTCACACTTTTAAGTTCGATGTTAGACTTTTTTCTGAAGTTTCTTGATCAGCATCCAGTCTCGTTTTTTATGTCCATTGCTTGAACCCTTCTTCTGGCATCCATGAACAGTTTCATCTTCTTCTACTGACTTCCATTCCATGTACTAAATTTGGTGTTTCCAAGTGAGGGTATTCATTGCGGCAGTTTGGTGCGTTGCAGGGGCCCTGAAAGGCTGGGGCCCTGGGCCACAGCCCACTTACCCCGTGCCTTAAAACATCTCTGGAAGGGAGCTCATGGCTCTGGTCATTCACTCCTGGGCCTGCCAGAGCTCTCATCCGTAGCCCAGTCAGAGCTTTTCCATCCATTCAAGCATTGGGGCCCAGTCACAGCTTCCTCATCAACCAGGCAGGGGATCCCTTCTCTGGTATGCATGCCCCAGTCCCGGCCATTTTGCGGCACAGCAGGCTGATGCACTGACCCAGGTCACGGGGTCTTCTTCTTTGGCCTGCCAGAGCACTAACACTCTTGTAATCCACAAACACAGAGTGACTAACGGGCACATTCGAGAGAATGCATGCAGTCTCCTGGAGGCCTGATTGGGCTGCATGCTTCAAATGAGCCCTCATTGGGACTTCTAGGGCAGTTCTGCGTTCTTCAAACTGAATCATGTGAAGGAAATGACGTGTTTTGTTCATTTATTTTAAGAACAAAATGTCCTAGTGATGTTGGCATGGCACATTTTGCAACACCAATGAAGGTATGGTAAATTACTTCTAATTATAATTATGTACAGCCATATTTCTAACGTTCTTACTATGTCAAGGTGATTTCGTGCAGATTAATAGTTCAATGCTACCTTTAGAATCACCGCTTATTTGGTGAAAAAGGCTGTTGCAGTTTCACTCACAACTCATAGCCTCACAGATATCACTAATTCTACATCCTTGGATGAAAGTCACAGCCTTTGCCATGCCATTCGCTCACTCCATGAACCCCCACAGCCTACTGTGCAGAGACTTTGGTGGTGGGCAGCAGGCTCTGGGCCCTACAATGCATGATTTCCAGTTGTGTGTAGCAGCCTTGGATGTATGATGTGGCCCTTGGCCACATTGAATGCTAGTACATGCACCATCAGAACCTTAGAGCCTTTGGTGGGGAACAGCACACCCCAGGGCCACATAAAAAACCTGTTGACCATAGAGCCTGATGTGCACCATCTTCTTAATGCACTCTGGCCTATGTCCATTTCTTGCTTCCTCTGCCCTCAGACTCCACTGCAGATGGACTTTAGCAGGTAGTGTGCTGCCGTACCGTGCACCAAGTCCTCCAAAGCCAGAGCCATTACACAAAAGTGTTGTAATTCTCATTAACCTTAAACAATGGCAGTGGCTTAAGCTATAACCTGTGCCTACTGCATGTACCCCAAGCCTACAACTCACAACTTGGGCGATGGGCATGAGTCTCTGATCACCTACTCCCATCGGCCAGCGAGTCTTTGACAGTCTCTGGACACAAACTCAAACCAATTGTGCTTTTAATTCAGACATTGAGGCCCATATTTATACTTTTTGACGCACAACTGCGGCAACGCAGTTGTGCGTCAAAAATTTTAACGCCGGCTAACGCCATTCCAAAGCGCCATGCGGGCGCCTTATTTATTGAATGATGTTAGCCGGCGCTGCGGACTAGTGTGCGTCAAAAAAAATGACTCACACCAGGCAGCGCCGGCGTAGGGGAAAATGGAGCTTGGGCGTCAAAAAATGGGGCAACTCAGGTCTGAGGCAAAATTTTGGCCTCAACCCGATTTGCGCCATTTTGTTTGACGCCCAACCCCCATTGAAATGACTCCTGTCTTAGCAAAGACAGGAGTCATGCTCCCTTGCCCAATGACCATGCCCAGGGGACTTATGTCCCCTGGGCATGGTCATTGGGCATAGTGGCATGTAGGGGGGCACAAATCAGGCCCCCCTATGCCACAAAAAAAAAATACTTACCTGAACTTACCTCTACTTCCCTGGGATGGGTCCCTCCATCCTTGGGTGTCCTCCTGGGGTGGGCAAGGGTGGCAGGGGGTGTCCCTGGGGGCATGGGAGGGCACCTCTGGGCTCCTTCTGAGCCCACAGGTCCTTTAACGCCTGCCCTGACCCAGGCGTTAAAAAATGGTGCCCATCAGGCTGGGCGCCGTTTTTTAAGGCCTCCCCCCTCCTGTGCGTCAAAATGACGTCACAGTATAAATAAGGCGCATAGGCCTTAAAGTCAATTTTTGGAAGGGAACGCCTACCTTGCATATAATTAACGCAAGGCTGGTTCCCCCTTCTAAAAAATGACGCACATGGTGGAACTTTGATGCCCGCGGGGTCGGACGTCAAAGTATAAATATGGGGCAGTGTTTTCTCGAGAGTATAAATATGCCCCTGAGTTTTTATGACTCGCTTGGTTGTCTAGGACCACTGTCGAACACTTCTGAGAACAAGCTTGGAGTTTGGGTATTAAGGGGATTGAGTCACCTTTTCGGTGTTAAAATAAAAACTATCTTCCACCCTTTTCGGATGTGTCCTAATCCCTCTATTGTTTCAAATGTGCTGTCATTTGCTTTAGTTGTGCCCCACACAACATGAGTATATGAACATTTCAAAAATTACTTGTGTTGTGATGGTCAATCTGTGACCACGGAGAGGCTGGGAACAGCAAGCATGATGGGAAAAAACAGACAATTGCTTTTGGTTTTCAAAATCAGCTCTCAAACGGCGTTGTCCAAGTATTGTTAAACTGAATTGACAATCTGTTCGTAACAGTAACGCTTCAAACTGCGTCAAGCACCCTTCCGTAGCAGTCATCACAAAGCGATTGAACAATTTACACTAAACCACCAAAAGCCTCTAGTTTGAGTACAGTGGCATCTTTACTACATTTAGCTTTTTTTGCTCTATCAGAGAGCAAACATTCCTATGGGACTTTAAATGGAAAATGTTTCCTTTTTAACAGATCTGCACAACACTTGACATTGCAAAGAGAAAGTGACCATAATAATTGTCCTACACATTTTGCAGAGATTCGCCAATCAGCAATTAAAAAAAAGGTATTATCAATGAAAACTACAAAAATGACTGGAATTTACCAGTGATGCTTTTGTAATGTAGCCATCTCTTCCTACCCACACCCTACGCCGCCAGGGATGTTATTAATATGCTGGGCGTTTGTGTGACCACAGGAAGCCGGTGTTCATCGGCAGTTGCTCTGTACTCGCATGATAAAGCTCGTGAGGATGAAGAAACATATTGCAGCCCTACGCTTTTTTAAAAAAATGCACCAGTTTAGTGCTGTGTGGAAGATCGCAGTGCCAGTCCGGGGGTTTTAAGCAGGCTTTGGGTCATGGTGTGTGTTTGCCTGGCAGCAAGTTGTCATTAGGTCGTCATACTGTCCGATAGTCAGAATGCTGATGTTGGCTTCCAGGAGGACATATTGAGCTGGATCTTGTAATCAGACATACACTGCCGGATGTTTCTGTTATTAATGTTAAGCTTATACCCCTAGTTATTTCGCACTGTTTTTTCTTCATTGGATTTTCAGTGTCATTTCTATACGCCGGGAGAAGTAAAACAAGTGCAGATTTCCTGTGCATTTCTGCTTCCTGCCTCTATCTTGCAGCATTGTAGACATGTATGTCAAATAAGCTCGTTATTGGTTCGGCATTTGAGTAAATGTCGTTGTGTTAAGTCCCTTTAAATCACTATATTTGACCACATTGGTTTGGAATTCACCGAGCCCCTCCACTAAGAAGAACGCCTCTTTGCTAGCACTTCTCTAACTCGGTAAGCCTCTTCTTTGTAAGTCACAGGAAGCACACTTAAATATCACTCGACGGAGAGCGGTAGTTCACTCATTTATCAAATCATGCATCATTTTATTTCTTTGATGCTACTGGCAGCAGCCGTGAAGCTGGCACTGGCGGGGTGCTTCCTAGTCAGAAGCAGTAGGGGCGGTGCCCTGTGTGTCTGTAATGTGTCCAGGGTTGTGAGAAAGGGAGTGGCAGAAGTGGTTTTACCCGAACAGGGGAACCAGTGGTGCACAGGTACTTCTGGCAGAATCTCACCAGCCTCCGAAGAGGAACCATGTACAATCGTTTAAACATTATACGAAGAAGACACTTTTCATCACGCTTGCCTGCCACATTTATCACATCATGTTTCTAAATCCGGGTCATTAAATAGCAGGCTCCTCACTATCACAGAGCTCAGTCCATGATTCATTCAAAGTGGGGTAAAAGTGACAGCCATCATGGAGTGATATACCAATAACCACACAAAATAACAGAGTAAAACTCTTCCGTGATGACAGGTTGTTGTAGGTGCATTCAATGTAACATTCATCTAGGAAGTATACGAAATAGCACTTCAACGTGGAACCCAGCGCTGTAGACTTTGGCAATGCCTCTGAAGCAATTCTACAAGCACTGGCAAAGCAAGTAGTGGCAGCAGCATGTAGCAAACATCAAGCGAAGCTAGACAGCGCAGGGAAGCATAGTGGAGAAGAACACGGGGGGAGGAAAGAGAGGGTGAAGAGAAAGAGCGAGCTGGGGTGGGAAGGATGAGCAAGCATGGAGGTGGTGATAGGGGAGGGAACATGTGTATGAGGGTTGAACGTGTATATGTGGGTGGAACGTAGCGAGAAGGGCTTAGAGGAGGAGAGGGAGGAGCGTTAGCACAACAGTGGGAGAGACCACCGACAAGAGGGAAGAAGGAGAGAGCATGGCATGCAGCGGATTCCCATCGAGTGTTAAAAGTCAAACATTATTGAAACCTGCAAAAGAAAACTCAGTTCCCTGATGGCAGCAGTGGAAGGATATAACGAATTAAATCAAATGTATGCAAATGTGGGCAGGCTTGATACAAATCAGCTCGAAGGTAAGGTTTTACCTTTACATCCACATAGAGAGAAGTGGATCTCGAGGAGTTCGTTGCAGCCGCAGCTCCTCCGTTAGGGCGGCAGAGCATCGCCCCCCCGCCAGCAGCAGAAGCTGCAAATGCTTTAACATACAAAATGATAATTAACCATGTTTATTATAGTTTCATTTGTTAAAGGGGCAGGGCCACGGGGTGACGAGAAGTGAGGGGGAGTGCACTCCCCCTCAGAGCGCATGTGTGTTTGGCCGGCCATTTCGGGTCGGCCAAACACACATGCGCAGTAGGCTCTCTCCAGCCCAGCAACACAGTCTGCCTGGGAGTGCCATGGCCAGGCGCTCCCAGCCAATCCTGACGCTGCTCTGAGCAGTGTCAGGAGTGCCCGCAGGGCAGGCTGGGATCCTGTGCCTGCAGCGACAGGAGAAAGAGGAGCAGCATGGCGGATCAGGTACATTTTTATTTTGTATTCTTTTAAGTTCAATTTTAGACCCCTCCCACCTGCACCCCCCACCGCGCCCGCCCTTTTTGAGTACAGCGAGCCGCAACTGGTTTGTTGGATCTCAAAGAGTCTGTGGGAGCATATTCATACCTGTCCAAGAACCATGGGGTTAGCCAGGCCGTCTACGTCAGAATTGCTCTTTGGGACAAGAGGTTACAAGGAGAGGTTACAAGGAGTGTGCAGCCAAATCTTGGTCACTGAGAGGCATGGGGTTCACTACTACTTCTGGTAAGTCTGAAGCAACTGGGTGATGATGTCATAAAGAATGACTTCAAGAGGTTCAATGATCTTGACTATAGATTGGCTGGGTCAGGGGTTGACATGCATCGCTGTATGGAATGGCATAGCACATGAGGTTTATTAGTATGGTGTTTGCAGTAGTGATGCTCTATCCGATTGTATTAATTTTGTCCATGGCATATTGACATAATGGTTTTCCTTACAGAGTTGTGGATGTGTGGGAGCAGGAGACTAATGTGTGGGAGAAAGTGATTGATGCAGTTCTCGAGTACTTTAAATATGTCTTTGCTTTCATTGTTGTATTGGTGGTGGTTTTTAGGTAGCAGTCAAACTTTCCTGTTGTGAGGTGTTTGTGATTATTGGAAGCTAGTTTGAATGATTTGAGATTGTGTTGTTGTTTTTATTTGCACCGCGTGATTTCAATTATTGAGGCTGGGTCTTGATGTTGAGTTCTTCTGTCTACCAAGGACATACCAAATAGGATTTAACTTTTCTATGTATGTGTGTGTTGAGAGGGGGGCTTTCATGTGTTTGAAATGAACTAAAGATTGGTGCTGTAATTTCTACCTTGCTTGGGTAAGGGGCCTCCTCCTAGATAAAAAAAAAAAAAAAAGCTAAAACTAGACTGACTCTTCCCCTGTGATTTTACACACACTGGAAATTGTTTTCAATTGTTTTTTTTCTCGTTCTGAAGTAGATTTACCTTCGAACTGGACGGTGAGGGATGGCTGCTAGACACCATCTCTGCACCTCAGGCTCCTCTCCAGTGTCATCACCACAGGTGCCTGAGGCATTACCAGAGCAGGGGGTCTCCTCTGGGGAGAGCGTGATGTCAGCAGTAACGACCGCAGATGGATGCAGAACAGTAACGTACCTGTGACCCATAGCACCCACAGAGAAATGATGGCAGCAAGCTGCAGTGGGTCACTACCAGCTTACAAGATAATTATCTCGTCCCCCTCTAAGTACCTAGCAGGTAGTTCATGGCAGGGTCTGGAGTTGGGGAAGGGCTTACAGATGTTTTAAGATTTTGAATGTCTACATGTGAGTACCCCCTTTGAGTGCTTCAGTGTTCAAAGTGCCTGTCCAAGTTCACGTTATCTTCATAAAAGTGGTTGGTAACATTAGAAGAGAAAACGTCCCTGTTCTCATCAAGCAGAAGAGTAAATGGTACCTCTATTTTATGACATCACGCCATACACAGAAAAAAATGCAATGCATTTCCACTTCCCACACCTCTCTCAATAGCTGAATGATCACTTTGTACTGTTGTGATAAGGGAGGGTGGACACTTACGTTGCGTCTACGCGCTCCACTCCTCTGAAGTAGCCAATGCCGTCAGAAGTGTTCCTGAGATTCTGACACTTGTCATCAATACGGTAGGCAGTCTGCTTGTCCCCGATATCCCGCTCCAGCTCATGCTGTGCAGCCCTGTTGGAACTAAGATACAAAACAAAAGAATTAATGAATGCTTGATTGCCTTTTCACCAAGGCAACCCAATACTACTGGTTGAGCTTATCAGATTTACCCAATCAAGAAACAGTGTTGCACAATATGCTAATGTATAGGTGAGCGTTTATATCATAGTGCCTGGAGATATGTATGGCCCAGCTGGTTTGTAGACAGCGGCAAAGCATGGCGTAGACAGGGGTGTCTTGTAGCCCTTTACTAACTCAATTTAACTTGCTATCAACACTTTGCTGTTGCACCCCACCCTTGTTTGTTCGATGTAGAAAAAGGGGGGTTCTAGCCTACGTTGACTACCTAGTCTTAAAGTTAGGCCCGGTGAGAGTTAAAGGCACGAAGATACGTTTATTGCCCGTGTATGTAAATTTTGTATACACCTTTGCTTTAAATCCCTGCTCAGTATACACTCAGAGCCACGAACCCTCTTTACAGCTGCTTCAAACACTCTTTGCATCTGGAACTGGCTTAATGCAGCAACAATTTTGTTGCCCACATCTGATATCCTATCCAGAAAGGACTTATTCCCAATGATTCAGTCCTTCTTCACATGTATCAGGCCACAGAGTAGAGTGGAAGCATCTCTGGAGATACTGTGTTCTACAAGTAAGGTCTGAACAGATTCTCTACTCTTGATGATGTGTAGTAAGCTGGGTTCTGGTTGTAGTATGCCCCCACTTTTTTGCATGGTGTCAGTATGTTTTGGTCTGTAGTGCACTGGGATCCTTCTAACCAGGGCCCAGGTCCAGTGCTCTCTCCTCTAAATTTGATTGCTAGTAAACTTTTTACACCCACAATTGGCATACTGGTGCACTGATGTAAGTCCCTAGTATATAGTACTGAGGTACACAGGGCATTGGTACACCAGGGCTGCAACATGAATTATGTCACCCATGGGAGCCCCAGCAAACTGTTACTGCAGCCCTGCCATTGCAGCCTGCATGAAATGGTGCATGCACCCTTTCACCACCAAACGTGACCACTGCCCTTAGACATTGTAAGTCACCCTTCTGGTAGGCCCTTCAGTCCAAAGGCAGGGGGCATGTCCCTAAGTGTGAGGGTACCCTTGCAAGAGCAGGATACCCCTACAGACCCTAGGTCAATTACTGGACTTTGTAAGTGCGGGGAAGCTATCTTAAGGTATGTACTGGACGCTGGTTAACACAGGTGGTCTCATTATATAATGGCTTCTCCAAACCTAGGAATGTTTGGGATCAGACATGTTGGGTTCATGCAACTACACTGATTCCAGTATAGTTCCATGATACCGTGTACTCTGGGGGTTTCTTAGAAGATCCCCTAGTTCTGCCTGTGCAGCCTTATGGGGTCTAGCTGGCAGCTCATGCTGCTCCTGACCCCAGACACTGTTCTGCCCTCCTGCTGATGAGCCAGACTCAGGTTGGAGAAGCAGAACAAAGGATTTCCTGCAAAAGAGAGGCGTGGCCATCTCTCCCTGTGTATTAGGTGCCTAAGGGCTAGAATGGGGTGGCCTGTGAGTGTGACTAGACTGCTTTCAAGGGCACATGTGGTGCCCTCTTTGCATAATTCGGTTTTAACAGTTCAGGAACCCTTGGTTCCTGTACTCGTGTGAAACTACACAAAGGACAGGGGAGTGACCACCCCCCCTGTTCAGCTCCTCCCCTAGGGAGGTGCACAGAGTTCTGCCAGGTGGTCACTTGATTCTGCCAGCTTTGAAATATGATATGATGATGTCCCTGACCCCCTCTGACATGCTTAATGCAGAGAGTGAACAACCCCCTTTCAAGGTTAATTAAGGGCTTCCTTGTGGGCGGGTCTTCAGATTTGTTGAGCAAGACTCTCCAAGGAACTCTCTTCAAGGCATCTTCTGTTCCTGGCCTCTGGAACTGCTGCTGGTCTTCATTGGAACCAAAAAGTCTGTTTCTGGTGGGAAGGCTCCCATTGCAACATTGTCTCTCCGGATCCTGCAACAATTATGCAACATACAATGCTGTGCATCCTCCAGGGTCACAAGGACTCTGTTTGCACGAGAAGCATGAAGGAATCTCCCTTGGAGTGAAGGAGTCAGTCCACTGCAACAGCAGGCACCTCAAGACAACATCGACCGGTGGTGGGGGTCTGCTGTCCATAGACATCTGAAGATCCTGCAACACAGGTGGTGAGTTTGGGGCCTCCTCTGGGTCCTGCTTGTCTTCTAACCAACTTGGGAGACTCTGGCCCCTGCCACTGGACTGGAACCCCTGTGCACAGTGACTGTTGCACTTGCCCAGGTTTGTTGACTCTTCCTTCAGGATATTTTCAGGCACCGACAAGCCCCGACCTTCAGCACTCTGCAAGGTGAAGATCAGCCCTTGTCCTGCAGCTCCAGCGACATGGGACTTCTGTTTTGTTGTGCTGGTGAGGCCTCCTCATGACACCCTGTGTCCAGCGCCGGTGCGTCACTCGTGGGGGCTCCATTGGCTTCTGTTGGCCTTCCTGTGTGCTGAGGGCCAGCTCTGACTCCCTCTCCTGGGTAGAGACTCCTGAACCTTGCTGGTCCCCAAAACATTGCAAGCTCTTATGCATCTCCTGTTTGCATTTCCCAGTGCTTGTTGATGACCTGGCCAGTAACTGACCCTCCTGCAATCCTGCGGCCATTGAGGGAGAGCTCGTATGTGACTCATGGGATCTCCTGCAGCTCCTGGACCCCTCAGCTCGACTTCTTCTTCCACCAACTTGCAGGAACTTCATCTTCAAGAGGGTGGGCATTGCCACCTGCATCACTGGGTGCTGGACCCTGTCCCCTTCTTTTGTAGGTCCTCCACATCTTGAATCCATCCCTGGGTTCCACCAGCCTGGTCCACAGGTTGTGACAGCAGCAGGACAATCTGAGGCATCCACTGACTTCAGAGAGAGACCCTTCTCGCCTCTCCATCGGGGTCCCTGGTGTAGGTACCCCTGTCTTCTGGGTATCCTGGGGTAGGGACACTCTCCATCCATCCTCTCATCCGTTGGTTTCCTCGGGTCCTAAATTTCACAAACTCCAATCACTACTCTCTGTGTTAGTCTATGGGACAACTGGGTGGGTAACTACCTTACTCCCAGTTGCTGGGGTCACCTACTGTACTTACCTTTGGTGTTCCTAACTGCCCCCAGTCTCTAGCTAACTACCACACTTACCTTGGTTGGGGTCATTGTTTCACATTCCTCTTTTTTAGTGTATGATTTGGCCCACCCAAAGGGCCATGTGTATTTCTATGCTATTCCTGCGGATTATTTTGCGGATATATTGTGTGTTCCTATCTCAAAAGTGTAGATATAATAATGCTAGTTTAGTTGTGGTACTGTAATAAAGTATCCTCTATTGTTGCCACACTTGTGAGGTTCTTTCTTGTGAGTGAGTTACTGTCTGACTACTCTGATATTGCAAGTGCTTAACATTCTTCCAGGAAAAGCTTTAGCTGCTCGCCTCAACTACCCCAAGTGAACTTATGCTATCTGGACATTTATTAATTATCATCAAGGGTTGCCTGAACTCAGTATAGGGTGCCACACGATAGGTGTACACCATTAACTGAGCCAGCCTCCCTACACGATATAGCATGTGGTAGTTGAATTCTTGATTGATACTCAACATGGAAGAAAGAGTAGTATTTAGTCATAATATGCAGTCGTTGTGTCTTCCAGTGATGTCATTTTCAAACCATACAAAGGCTGAGGGTGGTGTACAGTACTACTGACCCTTCTCTGGAGAAAGGGTCGTATTTATTTATTTACCTTTACTTTTGGCCACATTCATCTTTAGAGTTCTTGACAAGGTTATCTACTCTTATTCACTAGTTTGAAAACATTGATTCATAGCCGGAGAAATGCAAATGAAAGCTGTCTGGTTAAGGAGTTATATACAATGAGGAAAATGGGTTGTTTCTTACGCAAGCTGAGCAATGACTTTTTCCAGGTACCGTCTCATCTTCTCCTGACAGGCCTTGATGATATCCACCTCCTAAGGAAATCAACCCAATCGAACAAAAAAAATGAATTAGCAAATTTCTCCTGTGGCTCCTACCAACAGGTGACAATGTACTGCTTTTGGGAATTCACATACATTACCATGCCTTGCAAGCTGAACCAAGTATGAATTTCTATGTGTACTACTGGTAATATCATGTTATTGTCTAAGCACTTATTTGGGGGCAGAAGAAGCAATCAGCCTGTAGATACTTGTGATTTAAACCTCTTCTTGCCTAGAGTATGAGTTCATATAGGTACATACTATAAAGGAAACCTTTGTATCTTTTTCATCCTATGACATGATGTTTGTCTCTTTTATATTTACTTTCTCTGCCTATTTTGTTTCGTAAGTCGCTTCAAAGCAATTATTGAGGGTGGAGTACAGACATCATCTTGGTGTTAATCAGGTTTGCCTCTCAAATCCTAGTCCACACCAAAGTGTAGAATTGAGTTGTCTTGTGTATAGATGGTGTGACCCTGTCACTACACAGATGTGGTTTTAACAATGTCCCGTCAGTGGTTGTATGGTGTTTGAAGGCTTTGTTAGAAAGGATTTTTTTCAGAGTTGGCAAATACGTTTTTCTCTATTTTTTTGTTTTATATTATGGGTTGCAGAGGTCCTGGTTGTGGTCCCAGGAGAGCTTCTCCTTCATTCAGAGGAGGATATATCTTGTTCCTAATATCTAGATTCACTTTGAGGACATGTGTGACCCTAATGGACTACTGCATCTTATTTTTAGGAATCTTGATTATAGAAGATTATTGGTTTAAAAAATGAATGGGCCTAAAATACTTGCAGTATATAATGCCAGGACACCCTTATTTGGCATTTGCTTCACACTCAATTCAATATGCAGTGCTGTATAATGAGTCACATGTTGCATGGGGAGCAACAACACTTCTACAAAATGAGTTGCATCAGAAGGCCAAGCATAAAATCAAATGTGTCACAGTAACCCTCCCTGATCAAAATTCCTTTCTCCTTGACCCCAGGGTTTAAAAAAGTAATGTATGATGGAACAACGAATGCTGGAACCACGCATGCCTGAACAACGCGGTCTCAACCCCGATACCCCCACCCCAAAACCCAAACTACCCTGATCCCTCACCCCGCCTCTAAAAAAGTACCCCGATCCTACCCACCCCAACCCCTAAAAACCTAACTACCCCAATCCCCCACCTCCAAAAACCTAACTACCCGATCATTCCACCCCTCCACCCCCAAAAACAAACTACCCCACTCCCCCATCCCCAAAAACTAAACTACCCCGACCCACTCACCCCCACCCCAAAAACCAAACTACCAAACTATGCCGACCCCCACCCCCAAAAACAAAAGTGCCCCACCCCCTCATCCACTAAAAACCTAACTACCCGGCCCCCCACCCCCAAAAACCAAACTACCCCAATACCCCACCCCAAAACCAAACTACCCAATCCCCCACACCAAAAAACATACTACTCTGATCCCCCACCCCCAAAAACCAAACTGACCCACCCCCAAAAACAAAAGAACCCCGACCACCACCTCCCAAAAACCTAACTACCCTGCCCCACCCCCAAAAACAAAAGTACCCTGACCCTCCACCCCCTAAAAACCTAACTACTCTGATCCCCACCCCCAAAAACCAAAATACTCTGACCCCTCAGCCCCAAAAACCTAACTATCCCGATCCCCCACAAAAAACCAAGCTGCTGCAATCCCCCTACCCCCACCCCCAAAAACCAAACTACCTGATCCCCTACCCCACCCCAAAAAACAAACTACCCCACCCCTAAAAACAAAATTACCCGACCCCTGCCCCGAAAACAAAACTATCCCGACCACCCCACCCTACCCCTAAAAACAGAAGTGCCCCGATCCTTCGCCCCTAAAATACAGAAATACTCCGATCCCCCCACCCCGCCCCTAAAAGCCAAACTACCCCAACCACCCCAAGCCCTTAAACCACCCCCACCCATAAAAAGTACCCTCCAACCCTGCTCCAGCCCCACTTACCTGACTGAGTCCTCTCCTGATGCACCCTCCCTTTTTCTCTGCCTTAACCACGCATGTGCCTTGTTCAGTACATGCATGGTTAAGGCAGAGAAAAAGGGAGTTGTTGTTAACGCAAGCGTGGTTCCATTTGCGTTAACAACATAATCGTTGTTCTGGAATCATTGTTCTGCACGTTTCCCTTAAAAAACAGATTCAACAAGTGACTGGGAGGATCGGACGTATACTTGCTTAAATGGTACCCTAGGCAAGGTATCATATGCAGCTGACAAGTTTGCCTCTTCTGCAGCCAGGCCTTGCACGGGCACTAACCAATGGAAATTCCCCACATTACACGCTAAGCTTTTAAACCCAATGAGAAATAAGCTGAAGGGAGCTCTTTCAGGGCCTACCCTGACCAAAATTTACCACAATAGTGCAACGCAATGCTGCATGGAAATCTGCAGCTCAGCATTGTGTGTATGGAATAAAAAAAATGAACAATGCAGTATTTACAATGTGACTTGTGCCAGTGATTTCATCAATTATGCTTCAACTCAATACACGTTGTTCGTACAATGTCAAACACGATTTAGTGACCGGTGTCTTGTGCGCCTTTCAAACTCAGAGTTGATCCTCCAGTACAGCAGACAACTGTCAGATAGTGCACTATGTGAATTTTTGAAGAAAACTCATGCTATGCCTAAAATATTGAGCAATATTCCTTTTAACCATTATTGGCGACTGTTTTTATTTGCTGCTGGTATTCAACACAAAGCCAGTTTAAGCTACTCTGAAACAACTTTAGTTCATCTTCATCATCATCATCATCATCATTTACTTTATTTCGGTAAAGACATACCACAAAAGTACAATACAAGAGAGAAGTTATAGAAAGAAAATGAAGATAAAATAATTTACAAACTCTTCAAAGAGAGATGTTAAAACAAGGTAAAACAATAGCATAAAAATGTTTTCCAATAAATACAATACTTAAAAAACATCCAGTCCCTACTAAAACATCGGACAAACGGACTTACACTTAAATACAACACCTGTGCACTATATGCCTGCTTCAAAAATCTGCTACCAAGTCGTATTCTTTAAAATCACTAGTCTAAAACGCCAAATTGATTCAAGGAGTTTTGCCACAGAACAAACTATTGTACAGATGGGTCTGATTTAAATACTCTCTCTGCAGATAGACAATTTCTGAAACCCATTTGTTTGCATAAGGGAATAATCCAAAGGGCCCTCTGTTTATCATATGCACGACATTGAAAAATAACATGAAGATCAGTCTCTTCATACTTACAGCCCATCGAACATAACTTAGACTTATTAGTAGAATTGGGCCAATTGTAAGTTAAAGAACACAAAGGAAGAGACCCTATTCTAAATCTTATGAAAAGAGCACACGCAAATGGAGAGTTCATCTTAATTGTCATGAATTGTAGGGGTGTTCACGTTGTTTTCACACTTTTACTCCACTTTCATGACTAGCGGGTGTCTTGCACTAGGTAACACAATGTAGTACTGCATTAACATCTACTTATGGAAAAACAATTGGTTTACGTGTGAAAGTTGAACACCCCTTTTCGACACGCTAGCACCCACGTTAATGTTCAGTAAATCTTGGCCTCTGTCTTCAGTGCCGTGAGTTCAGCCCTGGGCTACTCCAAACTCCTGCGTCAAATATGAATTGAATCAAAGTGAGTAACATATTGTTGCACACTATTATTTTTTATGTGTATTCTGACACGTTCTGCACAGTGCTGTCGTATCCAGGTAACAATTCACGGTGACACAACATGGCAGGCAAGCTTAGAGTATTTATAGTGTGCCTAATGAGGACATTCCCAAAGGCACATGCCAGACACCATTAAAGCACTACACAGGCTATTTTGCAACAACCCAAATAACCCAATCTCTTTAGGGAACACCGGCCATGAACTATTTCATAAGAAAATGTACTACTATGGGCATTTCTGGCCAAAGAAAAGTATTTCTGGGCACATATCTCTACTTGTTAAGAGCAGGTGGCTATATGGCCTGAAAAGGCTCGAGCGGAATTCAGAAAAATATGTTAATGCCGCTTTCCCTCTGTAAAACCCATGCAATGTGCAAAATTACGAATGGCGCATTGGATTTGCCAATACTTTTGCTGACTTTGTGTCGCATCAGTGAAAAGCTAAATGATTTTTGCCAGTGCTGTGTAGAATCAGCAATAATTCCTCAGGCGCATGCGTGCTTGATGACATATGGGCGCACATGCATCATCACATATGCACGCACAATAGGAAATTATGTAAGTGCGTTGGTTATTTGACAATTCTAAGTGATGGAAATCATTTGGCTCAGTAAATGAAGTGGTGTCAAATAGCCATATACAGACAGCCTCAAAAGCCAAGGCAGAAACACCACAAGGCAAGGCAAGGCTAAATCAAAAAACACACCTGCAATAACCTCAATGCCCAATGCTGCCTCATAGAGCATCATCATAATTACATAGAGGCTTTCCATGTACACTACAATAGTGTGGGCTCTGTTTATCAAAGCTAATCTGCACACAGACTGAACAAACCCTGGATACAAAAGGCAGACACTTGTTATAAACATACATTTTAACAGTTTGCCGTTTTTCTGTTGTAATTGCCTGAACATCTATTCTGGCAAGAGGATGTCTATCATATTAAATAATTCATGTTATGTATCCCTATCTAAATGAATGCTAATTGTAAAAGTTTTGTTATATATATATTAACCACTGATCTATACCAGAATTTTAGGTCAGCCTCTCACATGATAAATGAGTTATATTTAGATTAATTCCTTGCAAAGCTTTGTGGCTGTCATAAAATATGTGCTGATTGTGGCCTAGCTGGACCTTTGTTGGACACAACCATTTGTTCTGATTGCGTTAGCCAAGAACACAGTGGACACCACAAACCAAGTTGCTTCATAGTACTTTATTATCAGGTGCTATTTACAGAACACATTTTAAAATATTTTAAGTCTGTGTGCTCTTAGCAGCCTCTGCTTGTTTGAACCTTGTGTACAATAAAGCACATGTCACATGTTTGTGCCTCTTTTGTATGCCAACCTAGCTCTCTGGCATCTGCGATCACATTTCACCTGTGTGCATATAGTGGCCCTGTCTAATATATGTGCTCGTAGGTTATACTTCCACCTGTGTGAACCAGGCCACATCTTGCCTGTGTGCACTTAACGCCTTCTCATCTATATACACCTTGCCTCTTTTAATTGTGTGCAACCATTTATATCACCTAATACCTCTCACTAATATGCACCTTAATTTCCTCACCTATTTTCACCTTGCTTTCAACTCTGTACCTTGCTTGTTCTCATCTGTAACACATTTAGATCCTGTCTCCTGTTTGCACAGCACTGCCTTCAGCTACTGGGCTGACATTGGGCGGCTTGAGATATCTAGGGTCACCTAAGCCCATCCCTCACGTAGCGGCATCTCTTCTGTGTGCACATAACACCACTCTCTCCTGCATGAACGTTGTTCCCATTCACTAATGTTCATCAAACCTTCTTTCATAAGCAGACATAAAGCCCTTCTCAACTGTGTATATATTAACCCTTTAACCTTTTAGCCGCAATTTTAATTTAATTTCACTTGGTGATATGCACTTTTCACGTCTAATTTTGCCAAAAACTTTCCCCCAGACAACAAGAAGATAACTTCATTGGTATTTGGAAGGGCAAAACAACCCATGATCACATTCAGATTTAGGCTGCGCAAATCCGCACAAAATCTTAATGTGCCATCAGATTTTTCATCAACAGCATTGTAGATAACCACTGTGTAGCCTCAACTGGTTCTATGACTTTGTTTCATATCATCTGCTCTAGTAGAATTTTCACCTTAGCCTGCACTGCCAAGGATACTTTCCTTAATGTATGTTTCACTGGCACAGCATTCTCTTTCAATGCTATCTTGTGTTTCTAAACTTTTTCTTTCTGCAATCTGTCCTCAAAAACATATTTGAAATACTCTAGAAGTGACTTAGTTTCATCATTGACTATCACCATCTCTTGGTTTTCCGCATGGTGGTTGACAACTAAACATTTGAGGAAACCTAACTGCAACACCACTGGGCAACTTGCAAAGTCAAAATCACACTGAAACAGTTTAAAGCTGGAAGATTTGTAAATATGCCAATGTCTCTGTCATTGAATGATATTCAATGTACAACTCTTCCATGAGTGAGCTGATTTTTTTCAGAAAATAAATTGGCTAAATACATAGAGCTATAATTTAATCTGTTTGCCCATGCTTTTAGCACTGCAGGACAGAAAACCAGTATAATCTGGGTGGAATAATGATAAATTTGTCTCTGTGTTTCCTAGCAGGAGTTTAGGCATGATTTCCATGAGCAGCAAGTATTCCTAGGCCAATGCTGACCTACCTTTAGCAACTCTTTTTCGACGTCGTCGTGAACAAGATCGATGGACATCCTCTTTTCTCTGAAGTACAAACATTCTTGAGCCACCTATTTAAAAACAAAAAGGACACACAAGTTTACTTCAAAGCGACCGCCAAGTAAGCAATGTGTCAGCTACAGATGGTTAAGTGGGACTGGGGAACCAAGTTTGAATCCTCGCCTAGGCTCAACATCTTGTGATTATGAGCAAATTGCTTCAATTAGGCTCCCCGGGCCTAAAAAAATGTAGTATAACATATTCTTGAGCTCTAATACCCATAGGTGTGTTTGTGCTATACAAAACTGCAAAACAAATGCAGTCACAAAGTCCAGAAGGGGCTCACCTCTTCTCACTGAAAGTGCTGGTGTGTGTAATTGGACGGAAGTAGTAATGCTACTTGGGTAGGGTGACTAGATTTTCAGAACAAAAAACAAGACAGCCATTAACATAGAACTAGGCCTACATTTTGAATGGCTTTTCCAAAATATATATATGTGTGTATGTATGTGTTGCAAGGGAAGCTTTTTGATTCTAGCCTCGGGTGATGGGCTCTGCAGGTGTTGATTCACCAACCCCCCATTAAATCCTGCTGTGCTGCCTGAATTAAATCAGGCGGCACAGTAGGAGAAAGTTTTAAACAAAGCTTTTTTCCTGGTGTAAAGTGATGGCCAGTGTGAACGTAAGCCTTCCGAAAATGGTGATAAATATACGTGCTCACCCGACCCTCTCTCAAAACCAGGACATTTAGATCCAGATGTATCATGCATTTTTGCGGTCACAAATGACCTGATCGGGCCGTTTGCAACCACAAAAATGCATTTTGGTATGTATGAATCCCAATTTGTGATTTGGTAACTTGTTACTGAATTCCAATTTGTAATTGAGACTACATACCGATTCGGTATTCAGAAGGGGCGAGTCAAGGTCGTCCCTTCCTTATACCAAATCGCAATGTTATGTAGGAATGTTTTGTGACCGACATGCGGTTGCGAAACATCCGTATTTTGCCACCTACTTCAAATAGGTGGTAACCCATTCGCAAACAGGAAGGGGTTTCCAAGGGACCCCTCCTTTGTGAATGCATGAGAAAACTTTTTTCAAGAGTAGGCAGTGGTCGCACGGACCACTTCCTACTCTTAAAAAAATGAAAAGAGAATGTTTATTTTTATTTTTAAACGCATCCCGTTTCCCTTCAAGGAAAATGGGCTGCATTTAAAAAAAAAAAAAAAGGTAGCTTTATTTAAAAGAAATCACAGACATGGTGGTCTTCTGGGCCCAGCAGGCCACCCTCACTGTGATTTTAGCCATTCACAATGGGTCTCTAATTGCAACCTACCTCATGAATATTAATGAGGTAGGTTCATTTGCAAACCAATGGGAATCACTAAGCGATTGAGTATTTGTGATTTGCAGAAAATCACAATTAAGTAATCGCTATCCAGATAAATGATACATATGGCCCTTATGTATATCTGTCAGGACGCCGAGACCGTCTGGGAAAATCCGTGACGTTTGGTCACACTATGCCTGGGCCTTTGTCTGCCTAATCATCCACAAAAATCCTTTAAAAACTTGTCACGGCTTATGTGCTTGCTAAATTCACTTGAGAGAAATGCCATTCGCCACAACTTGGTGTTAAAAAGTTGGCAAACGTTTTTAGGCCCTGATTAATACTTTTTGACGCTAAACTGCGCTAACGCGGTTTAGCGTCAAAAAGTATACCGCCGGCTAGCGCCATTCCATGACACCGGCCAGGCGTCTAATTTATGGAATGGCCCAATCCGGCGCAAAAGGTGGGCCAACGTCATGGAGAATGACGTTAGCCGGGTTGGGGTGGCGATAAGGGGGAATGGGGTTTTGCACCCAAAAAATGACGTTAGAGTTAGAGTGAAAAAAGGTGACTCTAACCAGCCTAGCATCATTTCTTGACGTTAAACCTACCATACCACATGACTCCTTTCTTATGAAAGACAGGAGTCATGCCCACCACCCCAATGGCCAGTACAGGGGACAAGGGTCCCCTGGGCATGGTCATTGCACCCAGTGCCATGTATGGGGGCCCATTTCAGGGCCCCCAATGGGACTTTTAAAAAAATCCCAAAATACTTACCTCTACTTACCTATACTTACCTATACTTACCTGGGATGGGGTCCCCCATCCTCCGCTGTCTCTCTGGTGTGGGTGGGGGGTGTCCTTGGGACCTGGGGAGGGCACCTGGTGACTTATTCCATGGTGTTCCACCATAGAAATAGACCCACAGGTCTCCTAACGCCTGCAATGAACCAGGTATTAAATAATGGCGCTAAGGAAGCTTAGCGCCATTATTTATGCTTCCACTCTCCCGTGCACCACTTTTGCACGGGGAGGATAAATAAGGCGCATGGGCCTTAGAGTAATTTTTTGCCCTGGAACGCCTACCTTGCATCTCATTGACGCAAGGTAGTTTTCCACAGGCAAAAAATGACTTTAACTCCAATATTTTGACGCTAGACAGGTCTAACATCAAAATATAAATATGGAGTTAAATTTGCGCTAAAATAGCGTAAAAAAAATGACGCTATTTCAGCGCAGAGTATAAACATGCCCCTTAGTCTTTTGCAGACGCCAGTAACGACAAAACCATAAAATGGGATTGATTGAGTAAAGAGGTCGTCACAATAACTCTCCTGAAGAGCGAGGGGGCTTTCAGTCTAACATACAGATAAGAACTCTCAATGTAGGATAAAACAGATCATAAACCCAGCCGTTTGAAATGAGGATCAATGTAAACACTCTCTGAAATAGAGCTAGGCCTACATACCTCTCTCACAACAGGCCACTAACACCTATAAAAGTACAGTTGTGCCTGATCAACACGAGGTCCATCTAGACCGCAAGCAAAAGGGCCAACTGACACAACTGACAAACGTTCATGTGAAGGTTTAAATGACCTGAACCCCAACTGTGATTCACTCAGCAGAAACAAACTCTAAAAACACCTCAACTTGAATGGTTTTGGTTGACCAGTCGCAGTGATGCACTGCCCCACTCCTTTGGTCATAATGCCAGTGAAAACCTACATTACTTCACTCTTGCTTTGTTTGGCATGCCATGTCCATAGATAGCAATGACGCTGGCACTCGGCAGCAAAGTTACAACTGTAGATGCATATGTCTGTATTTAAAAAACGCCAAGGGACTAAATAATTGGGAGGACTGCTTCTAAAAAATGGGTAACAGTTAAAACCCTACGCCTCTGTAGTTTATATGCTGCTCAGGTATGCTTGGCAGCTATCACCACTAACCTCCTTCAGAGGAGTCATCTTGGGAGATGCTTCTCTTATGGATGCTGTGGAAACAGAAGTGGACACTGCTCTACAGAGGGCCCTTTCTGCCTCTAACTGCTGTCAAAGCAAACACTTATGACAACTATAATGTTATCTCTCTTGATGGGTTCTGGCACTTTTTCTACTTGGATGGTTGATTAATTTGTTCCTCTTCTTTTTCTAAGGGGATATGAAGATATTCAGCTAGTTAGCAAGGTCCTACATTCCTGCTGCCTTCTACTTCACCAGTTCCCACTTGGTAACAGCCCACATCTTGCAAGTCATCTAGCAGAGTTTCAAACAAATCTGGTGTAGGTGTTCCTTCATGTTCTTAGGATATGTATTCTGATTTCCTGCATCTGAGCTTTCCTGGAGATCCAAGGATCATTAGCTCGGGACTGCTTATAACCTCAAGCCAAATAATAACCTGCCTGCTGGTGGTCCCTTGGGCTTATCTTCGCAACTTCTCCATGATCTTATGAAACACTGAAACCCTTTCTCAGGTGACTCAGAGCTGTGGCTCTAGTTTGATGTCTGATTCGACAGGCTCTCCATTGATGGTTGAGTCCCATCCACCTGGAGAAATGAATTTCATTGAACATTCCCCTCAACCCACGTGTTGGTCTTCACCACTGATGCCATGGAAGGCATGGGAAGCAACTTGCAGGCTGCCTCAGTTCAAGGTATATGGTACACCAGGGTATTTGGTCCAGTCCTCCAACTGGAGAGAGTTGTTAGCAATCACTGACTCTCTTGTTCTGTGCTTCACACCTTCAGGATATGGCAGTGTGGGTCCAGACCAACAATCGGGTGTCTTATGCTTTTATAAGCTGAGTGGGGGGCTTGTTCCCAGTCTGGCAGTCCAAGCACAAGACACTGGGTTCGGGAACAGACTCACCTTCAGTTCCTCCTAGGTATGGAGGATGGGATAGAGGATTACTTGAGTCAGATTTCGCCCTTCATCACATCCCTTTGTCTCTACATCACCTATTCTAGATTTTTACAAAATGTTGTGGTCACCCTTGGCTGGGCCATGCTGCATCCCTCTTCCAGGGTGCGAAGATTCAATGTGCTATCCTATATTTTTCTGATTCCTCCCTCAGCTGAAGAGCTCTGGTTACTTTATTTAGATGTCCTCAAAATTGTAGCTATCTATTTATCCAGAACAGATGCCTTCCCTAAGATTGATTCTTTATTTGATCAATGGTGACTATTGGCTTTTGGATAAGTTGACCATCACCTGGGATAGGACTTTGAGTACTGATGATAAAGAATTAATACACGGGTCTATTGTCAACTTTTGCAATGGGTGGCCTACAGTCTGAATGATACAGATTTTCACGTTTCATCCTGGATCTTTTCCAGGTTTTACCTCCAAAAATACTTCTTTTATCTTAATATTTAAATCTCCAAATGTAGGTTTCACTTTAAAATTACGAGAAAGGGGTGTGTATGCCGAAATTACAAAGGTTTTGCCAAGAAAGCATTGTGAAGATTTGTTAAAAAGTCACAATTTTCATGAACTTCATGAAGATTTAATAGAATTCGAGAAAAAAACTTCTACTAGGATGGGTGAAAAACTCAAATTGTCTCTAGTAGCTTCCTTTGAACCTTGTTAGTTCTGGCTTGACAGTACAGCTGTTTGCAAAACATTTTTAAACTATATGTCAAGACCGACAGAGAATGGGCTTTGACTTTGCCCAAAGAAGTATTCACCTCTCACCTCATGCTACTCCTACAGCGTGCTTGCAGTGTAATTCATGATAGACTAGTTTACATCTCAAAAGTACACCAAACTATCACATATTCAATTCTTTATCTCACAGATGTGTTGCATTTAGAAAGTAATCGTTTTTTTGTTGAAGCAGATTTAAAATGTTTTAGTTGGGATTCTAAATGCATGCCAAGCCTACTGGCATAACCAGTACTTGTATTATCATGCTGGACTGCCTGCACGCAGTATTAAGTAAGAGTATCTTCTACCCTTTCCCTTTAACTCTACCATTTACCTCTTTGTAGATGGTTTCTAAGCCCAGTCTGCTATCTCTGACTCACTTTTCTACTTGGTGCAGGTATTTCCCACGTACTTCTCAAGAAATAAAAACCACTGTCAACAAAGTTAAGAGGAATTGTGGCTGAGTAGATTCCTTCTCAGTTATTTTACATCTACTGCCTCTGTTTCCTACATTGTCTCTGTCGCGCCTGGTATTCTGAAGCTCTCCTCTGGTTCATAAGGATGTATCTGGCTCTTCAGGTTTGTCTCAGGCTCTTCCCGTTTCATCTGGCTCAGCTCATTGCAGCTCATTCATGCCAATGCATCTAATGCCACCCAAAGACCAAAGCACCTGCCACTTCTATCGTTCTCTTAACTGCTACTGATTTGCTCACTGTGCTTTGCACATCTGTCTCCATTCTGTTTCCACCATTGCCACTAACTTCATCTACTGCCTCTGACACACACTATACCATTCATTAAAAATTGCTAAACTGCTCATTTCCACTGTATGATCACAGCCAACAGAGACGAGAACTTGCCCACCTGCAGCTCCTGCTTACGGAATTTCGAAGACCCAAACAAAATTACAGTTTTCTGTTTTAACACGTTCTTCCTCTAGCAACAAGGGCATTTTTGGGGGTGTTTTGTTGAAATTTGGCAGCCCCGTATGGTGGCACCCTAAGGTGTCTGCCTACAAACGCCTTAAACGCACCACCGGACAAGCCTGCATGCAAGAAAGTGGATTATTTTTAGGAACAAAGAATCTTCCATTAAAGAAACAGGGAGTTGTGTAACATATGAACAATTGATTGTCTACAGCAGGGAGCCAATCATTTCCCAGCAAGTATTAGACAGTGGGTCAGTGATTTGTCCTTCTGCGAGGCAGGTATATTCAGGGCCAGATAGATGGGTGCTTTCGCCAAATCAATACAGGTGCCAAAGCACCTCTAGGGTGCCTGGGATTGCCCTGTATCCTTTTTGTATCGTCAGAGTCTTAGATTAATATCCTAGCATTTTTTAACCGTCTTATTTTCTTACACAAATGCACTTAATTGTTCACTTTACCTATATAAGGTCGTTAGCTGACCTTTAATTTTGTGTTCTATATAGATATTTAAAATGCAAAAGAATATCTTACTCTGCCCTTACCATAAGCTGCAGGTTGAATATCTAATTAAGCTGCCTCTAGATAATGTGTCTAAGCTTCACATGAAGGAGAGCAATGACAGCAAAATGCTAAATATATTTATTAGCGAGCCCTTTAATTAACCTTAAACAACTAATATGAACGTATCATCCGATTGGGGAAAGGTCCATTGCTAGGCCACTAGTGCTATAATGAAACCGTTTTCCCAAAGCAGAGCTTGGATGTGTGTTTGGTGCTTTCAAAATATAAATTAACTAATATTTTACATTTACGGGAAATTTACATTATAACATATGTATTTATTCAGTGTATGCGTCTGTTAACGCCACACTCATTTACATTGCTATTATTTTTTTAAACAGCATATTGTAAGAGGATTATAAAAAGGGTTCATTCAGTGAAAAATACATAAATCGTTTTTACAGTACCAACAAAACAGCATCAACCGAACATTTCAGAACCCTTATTGTTGATTGCTGATGATCTAAGATTGGGTAGGAGGACAAGTTGTATCATTTCTACTGTGTAGCCCCTTGAAAAGGAGAAATAGCAACAATGTGACCAATATAATGACCACGGGACCAAGCTAAAGTAAACATTCTATCACAGTATGCTGATGCTGAGTATTCTTTCGTGGACAGGGACCAGGGGGTAGCCAGGCTTGGGGAGTGACTGTGGCTATGGAGTGTCCAGAAAATACTTAAAAAGTTACAAAATATCTAGAGTTACAAAACCCTCCTTATGAACTTTGATGACTTTTGTAGGACATCTCACCAATGTACATCACTAACAGTCTAGATAATGCCAAGGTAATGTGGATGAGGGAATGACAATTAGCCGAGAAAGAGGACTGTCCAAAAACCGGTTGGAGAAGTGATGTGTAACTATGGGGGTGCTGCATCAACAAAAGTTATTGTTTATCGAGTTACCGGTGTTGTTGAGGGTGCAGAACAGCCCAGGGCATGCTTGGCTAATAACACACATGCACACAGTGAATGTATTGTCCGTGCTCGCTATAAAAAGTGTCTAAAGCCTATCAGAGGCTGATCACGAAGGTATTGCGATGTTAAGAATATCTCCTAGCAGTGCCGTCGTTTAGGGAGAGCAGAGCTACAGCTCTGGCCCTGGTCAGGCTTCACTGCAAAGTGGTGACTGGTTGCACCAGGGGTAAGTAAGGGCATCCTGCAGTCACATTTAGAGGCAAAAGCACAGAGCCCAATGGCTGCTGCCGCGTAGGTTCGATAGGTACAGAAAGTGGCGACCCAGGAAAGTGATTAGAAATTATACATGTTCAGCAATAATGAGCACTTTCAGGGAAAACTACATCCGGTCCCTCATCTAAAAAAAACTGTGAGCCTCTGGGGCCTTATGGGCAGATTAATAATTGGGACTTGCTCATGTAATAGAATTCAGCACATCCTTATCTTAATTAAACCCATTGCACAGTGGAACCTATAGGTCAACCTTTTGTGGTCACTAGTCACCCATTGTAGGATTTCTGATCGAAATTGTAACGCTTTTTACGAGTTTATGACAATATGAACTCGTGTGAAACGCTCTCCATTTATGAACAGGATCTGGGTTGTACTGGTGCAACACCAGAAGAGAAAGACTACAAATCAGTCACAAGAATCGTGATTCTAATGTGTCAGGCGTTGCAGAAGTGATTAAGCTAGTTCATTATGGGCAGTAGATTAATACCGGTAGATACTATCTTTGTTCAACAAAGTCATTAAGGGTGTCCACCTATGAGAATATCTGCTGGTGCTGGATGGAAGTCGGATAAGCCTCTGTGTTGCAAACCTTATCACCGTGACAATCTGAAAAATACCACAAAACACTCTGCCCTTGCCAGATGGTCGGAGCACTGTACCGCCAGGCGATTCTGGGTGCGCTGTGTCACAGCAGGGCGAGATTTTACTGGGTGGTGAGGCACACCCAGAGGAATCACCAATGTCTGAGGGCAGGGCGTCAGAGCAGATACTCACCCCAACCCCACTCCACCTCACTCTCAGTTCATAGGAAGATGAAATGCTCCCCCAGCAGACCCTGGGCCTGCCATGCCGACTCTCACACTCTCACATTCAGTTACATAGTTTAATGGACAGTAGGTTTGGTAGGCATTCCTGATTTAATGCTTATGACGTATTTTCGTAATTAAGGGTCTGGCGCAATTGCCAGGAGCCTTATTTCTACACAATGGCAAATCATTTATGTTCAAGCAAGGAAAACGTATAATGTCCCTGAAGCATTTCACTGCACTGAAGCAACATCTATAGTCACATGACACTGATCTTACAACATGATCAATTAGTATCATAAAATTATAATTCCCTTTTGCAATTTACACAACCTATTATTGTAGCTTCAGAAAAAACTAAGCACATGAGGACAGCTATGTTTCTGACAACATATTTTCATCCCAAAAGACACAGTGGCCCAGAATTAATGAGGCTTTGCTCCGACACTAGTGAGCCTCAAAGCACTGCAAAGTGGCACAAAGCAGCAGCAGTGGTTTATTTTCCAGCCAAAGAGGTGCTGTGTACCAGGAGAGTGCCTTTTTCACAGCACCCAATCAATTTTTCGCCACTTTGCATCAAGGGGTTGGATCAGCAAAAAACACACAAGTTTTAATTCAGCTAAGACAGCCTGACCAAAGTTTATGTCAAAAACGAATGTGCATTGGAAGCAGCGACAAAGGGGGAATGTATTGCTTCTCCCCAGAAACCAATGCATTGCATTGTCTACGCACTGCAGTCTCTCCAGGAAGGGTAAGTCACCAGGACAAGTCCTACGCAAGACAGTGCAAACGACCCCCTGTGGCTTGACATGAGGGAGCGCATCACACAGGGCCGCCTATTTGTATGCCAGCGCGCGGAATGACACCAGTAGCAGGCCAGTCTTTGTAGAAATAGTGCTCTGCTGGGTTGTCATGTTTTTTTATCGCAGGGCAACACGTTTATTTATATTATATTGTTGCATCTGTGATCCACGCAAGATGGAACCTGATGGATTTTGAGTACACTAGCCTTAAGGAAAATGTCTGCCCTCACTGCACCCAGGTAAGACCAGCAACCTGCTGTGCCAATCAGGGTGAAAGAGCGTGTGCAAGCACAGACCGTTGGTTGACTCTCACCATTAAGAGTTCATCTCCCACACAGGAAGAATTACAAACCAAATGGACCTTATTAGGAACTTGCATAAAATCCTGTGAGCAGTCTCAGAGATGGCAAACCTCTGTACAGAACACACACTGTATGAACTTAAAAACGATGCTGCACACATAAACCTGCTGAGTGACTTTATGAGTAATATATATTCCAGGCAAACCTTGGGCTCTCATGTCATTCTGCTGCTCCAAGTGCCTAAATGCTCTTGTCGAACACACTACTTGCTTTCAAACCGACTCCGAAGCAAGGGCATTGATTTCTTTTCAGATGATTCCAGGTGTAGGGTATTCCTTGGCTGCCCATAAAGTGATCCCAACTTCCCACCTTAAACCTCAGATGTCAGACTCTTTCCTGTGGGAGCCCAGCTTTCCACCCACAGGAGGCGGTAGTTTGCAAACGGCACCCATGCCGATGTATATTTGTATCTGTGGAGCCCGGATGGGATGCCTTGACTCATCTATCCCAACCTGGACATGCCTATAGCTAAAAGAGTCCTCAAAATCAGTTGCGATAGAACAAAATCGCCCTATTCAGATATTCGAAACTTCATAGAAAAAGCAGTGTTAGTCCTTTCACTGTAATTGTCAAGAACATAAGCTAATCTTCACAGTGCAGGGACCTCAGGGTGCCTCCTTGTATCCCAGCAGGGAAGGAGCCTCCCATCTGTCCCACTCAGCAACATTGCTGAGTGAATTCGTGCTCCACCTTGACTTCTGTTGTGACCTAGGCCATGAGTTCAAATTCCAACCAACTCAGCTTTACATTCCTCGGAGATCATAAACTGAGGGCGATGAAATGGGTAATAGTAACAACTATTATGTATAGCTGTTGGAGACACCAGAATGTGGCATGAAGCGCTATGTAAAGAAACCTATTTTATCATTATATATCTTTCTTTGTGACTGTGTGATGGCAGAAGGAGCCCTCATAAACATCAACTCCTTTATTTCTCGAGTCTGACCTCCTTAATTCCCCAGAAGAAGCCATGAGCCCTGCAGAAGGCAGCAGCAATGCTCAGCATTAGAGGTCAGTCTTGGGCCTGCATGGATCCACGTCCTTCAGAAGCTGCAGCGAGACACCTTCAGGTTTTGTCACGCCTCCTTCAAGTGTACTGTATCATAAGCATGCCTTCTTAGTCCTCCTCGACCCCGTGGTTAGCCTGGTAGAGGAAAGTGGCAAAGACTGACTGAAATTGAGGCGCTCGGTTTTCAATACACCTGTCTTCATCACTCATTCAGTGAAGGATGTGTTCGCCTGATTAATGGTATAGGCCATGCGTGGAGCGCTTAAAATGTGCTGAAAATAATTGTAATTGTTTTTCTATCTATATAGCGCTTACTAACCTTGACGAGGCGGCGAAGCGCTTTATGTGATGATTTGAAAGTAGTTCACTACGAAGTGGTCTTCAGCCACTCAGTGTAATTTTGGAGGAAGTCGAGTGGCGCCCATAGAGTCCACTGGTAGTACTATTAGAATGCATTTTAAACACAGATTTTAAACATTGAAACTAACCCATGGGAGGATCCTCACTTAAAGTTTCTGTGTATTTACAAATATGTGACCGAATACACATTCACTTTCATTTGTCGTGTTGTGAGGGTATTACAATGTGATTTAATATGAAAAAAAAAAAAACTTTCTCAAGCTGCTAAAAGAATCACGGGCTCTAAGGCTGTGTTTCTATCCAAGTCCCTCGTCGGCCGGAAGGAAGGCTTTTTTTGTCGATCCACGTTGATTTATTTTTCTTTAAAGCCACCCTTAGTTTAATGTGCTCGTCAGACCTAAGCCTCAACTCGCACAGGATTCGAACTCGTTCACAAAGAACAGGCTCACAGCCAAGCTGCGGCGCTGCTTGCCACCCCACTGACAAAATTAGCCACACTTTGATTCGAATCTCTACAGCACTCAGTAAGGCCAGAGTATAATGTGGAACAAAGCCCACTGGAGCACAAAATCGAGTTATTGTCTACTAAGTCAAAAGTGTTCAAAGGATGGTCAGACTGACCGATCGCTTTGAAAGACAAATGTAGCTGAGGTGCTGTAAGCCACATTTCCGAAAGTCTACCAGAAAATGGAATGCCTGTCCAACCAACTGGTCTGTCAAGAGCCCGTCTGATATGTTCTAGGGTACAGTTACAGAGGTTAGACCTCAAGCGGTAGGGAATGGAATGAAACGCACTTATTCATTATTCAGGAGTTTCAGCACTTATTGTTCGAACTTTGGCTATTGTTGGACGAGGATAGCCAGGCAGCTGGCAAGTGGGGAATGTACTCCTCTAGGAGATGGGCGCTTTTGCCCGTGAATAAAGAGCGCTGGGTTGCAGTCAAGGAATAGAGGAAAACATCTTTAGCGCTTTATGGCGAGCAGCCCCCACTTATTGGAATTGAAAAGGTCCGCATGCGAACCCCAAAGATCGCACAGAGTATTAAGTTGGGTAATGTTGACTCACCCTTCGGGATAAAAACATGCAGACTTCAGGTTACACACAGAACTCATCAGAGGCCCACAAGCCGCTGAGCTGTCTTACCTGCCTACTGTGCAGGTGGAACAGATGGCAATTTGGCTCTATTTCAAATAATGTCACCGAATATCCCAGTAACCCGAGAGCCACCGCTCTAGGAGCCAAAAGGACCGGAAGCTGAACGGTGCACATTTAAAAAAAAAAAAAAAAAGTATCGTTGCAGGAAAATCAAAGGTCTCACACTGCTGCTGTCATATTATTATGACAGTTCGAGCATTGCTAATGCGGGGAAGTAATGCCATTTGCACACGTTGGCACGCTGCCGTTGCTATGGAGTGAGACAAAGCCTGCATTTACCTGTTGTTTGCTTTGAGCATGTCTTTCATGGAGGGGTGCTGTCACCTAATACTGACAGGAGTCCTGCTCATCGTCATTAGTTACTATGTATCAGATGTCTTGTTTACTTCCAATATGGCTAACAACCTCACTGCAAACACCCTGCAGACATAACATGAATCATGACACCAGATAGGAAGGATAATGTACTGTTGACCAACACTGCTAGGTGACTTCGTAGCTCTTGCTGGGAGTTCCACCTTGCAAAGTAGGAACCCTGTTCTGCAGCCTTGGATTTACCTGAAGAGGGCCTTCTGTTTCCGCCAAGGCTCTTTCCACCCTCCTCTTCACCTCAGACAAGGAATTTGTCTCTCCAATGACCTGGTCTATTTCATGATTGATCTCTGATTTCCAGAAGGCGATGTCGTTGACACGCTCGCCAATGTTTTTGCTGGTGTCTGTCTGGGTCCTTCGAGTTTGCTGTTCCTTGTCCTGCAACAGACGGTTGGTGTCGACTCGCAGCCTTTCGGCACTGTGCCGAGAGGACTCAGATTCCCTGTAGTTGAGCTGGTTAGATTTGTACCAGTCGTCGTGCGAGTACCGGGTGAAGAGGGCAGTCCTATTGGAAGGAAAGGGTAGAATCTTGGATGCGGTGACACTCTGAGAGGTTTTTGTGAAGGGCGCCAAGCAGGGGGTGACCGATGCTACTTTGTAGTAGGTACTGGGCCTCCATGGAAGGGTCAAGCTGTGGCTCAATGAGTAGTGAGGATACCGGTTCTTGTAACTTGAGGCCATAGTAGAGATTGCTGGCAGGAAGTTGGTGGGAGTGGGCCTGGGGCGGCCGTAGGTTGCGGTTAATGTTGATCCTAGAAGTTCCATGTTGCAACTTCTTCAGTCAACTGTGGTTCCTGCAGGCAAAATATGAGAGAGGAAATCATGAGATCAGTAACCCTGAAGGCACAAATAACCTATCCATTCAGTGTCACAGGAAACAATATTGAATAGAAATTTGTATCTTTGGTGTTGCATAAAGCATGGAATGCTCTGTCACCATTAGGGGACTCCTGAGTTTGAAAGAATTACAGAGAGCCACGTTCTGACTTACCTCTCCAATGAAGTGCAATGGAAACAGAGTGCATCACCTTTGGACATTCAAGGGCATTCAAGGGTATTCAAGGGCTTCACACTCTGTGGGGATAGAGAGAGCAAGATGGAGATACAGTGAAAGAGAGATAAATGGTGTCACTGGGCAGTGTGGGCGGATAGAAAGTAAGATAGTGGGGAAGGGAGTGCGTCACCTAGTGCCTCTTGGATGGTGTAAGTAGGATGGTTTCAACTGTACCTAGAGGAGGGGAGAGAAAGATGGTTTCCATTACTCTCTCTTGTTTGTAGAGTACAAGATGGCTACCACCACTCACCCTGGTGCATGGGAGCTGTAGCCGTGTTTATCCAGTCTCTTAAGAGAAGTATGAGCTCCACTGTTCTCTGAGTGAGTGACTGAGCGAGTGAGTGACTGATGAGTGTGTGAGCAACTAAGCAACTGCACAGTCTCTTTGCGCTCCACCCTCTAATCAATAGGGAATAAAACCATAGGTGTAGTTGCTCTGTCTTTGAAGGAGGAGAGAAGGCTTCCACTATGGCTTCTTCTGCAGGAGAAGCGCAGGATGGATGTGGCTATTATCTCCTGGTGAGGGAAAGTAAGGCAGCTTCCAATACACTCTCTGAAGTAGGGAAAAGTTGGGTGGATTTGATTACTTTCTCCTTGATGAGGGAGAGTGTCACTACTTCCACAACACTCATAAGCGTGGAGTATAACATGGTTTGTGCTACTCTCGTGTTGATGGAGTTCTGGTACAGCTTCCTCTCTGCCACCTAGGGAGAGACAAGGGGGTTGGCAGACCGGGTGTGCATTTCAGTGGCATGAACAGACAGTGTCAAGGATCCAGGTGTGCACAGATAGTGCAATGATCTTACAGCACATGAAGAGACAGTACATGGTGCTAAAGGCTCATTAACAGAGTGAGGAGACCATGACACGTATACAGACATTGTGAGGAGTTCAGGGACACCTTGGCAGGTCATATGAGGTGAAAGAAGCATCTAGACAGAAATAGAGGAGATTGGATTTGGAAAGAGATTGAGAATGAAGTGGTACATGGGCCGATAGGACCATCTTTAGAGTCAAAAGTCGTTGTAAATGCTATTGTACCTGTTTATACCACTGTTTTCATTACATGGCAAGTTGAAATAGTGCAACCATGATCAGATGTTGTACTCCAATTTATTACCAGACAATAGCTTGCGTAAAATCAATCACACAAATCTTAACAAATTGTGCAAAACATGCACAAAATCTCTATATGCCTTTCATTTTTTACAAGATTTTTTAATGGATTCTTAACAAGATTTTAAACTGAGCCTGGGAAGTTCTCACACAGCTGTCTTGGTCAAATATTACTCCCCTAGAAACACTGTGCTATGATGACGGGGCCCACGCCTGGGCCTGGAGTGTGATCATAGGGCCGAGAGGGCCCTCAAGGGCACCTGGCCATAGCTACATGCTGAAGGTGCAAAGGTGAGAGTGGGGGGAGCCACAGACGCCTTATTCTGACCTCTGGCGTCTGCCCGTTGGGTGAGATGCAGCGCGCCGGCTTGCCTCGATTCACAAGGCCTCTAATGGTGGCGCCGTGCGACTGACCGGCAGAGTGGACTAACAGCGTGACTGGCCCACCCTAGCTGATCTTTTTGAGGCTGGCGGGGAATACCTGTGGCTCCCCTGAATTTAGGCTCCCGCCACATCATTGTAAACTTAGGGGGGCACACATTAATAGCCCTACTGGACACACAGGCGGGAGCAGTGTGGCAGGCCTTTAACACATGGCCTCCCTGTACCTGCTAAATTTGGCAGTATGGGCCCTGGGCCACTGCTCTGCCTTCCCCTGGCCGTCACCAACAAGAGAGGAAAGATAAGTCAGCTGGCAAGTGACAGTGAACTCCACACCGTGTATACTGTGCCACCATGTTGCGGGCTTACTTCCAGCCTCATGCGGATGACCCACCACCCACCTACAGTTACCCCTTGATGGATGCCGCCACACGGGGGCCCACAATGCACATCACTCTGTCTTAGAGGAGGACTCCGGTGTTTACCCTAGATCAGCAGAGCTGCTTATGCTACGATGAGCCAAAAGAGCACACAGGCTCTGCTGCCCCCTAGGATCGACAAATCTGTTGTCTACAGGCCCAATGATTATTGGAGACCGGCATAGTTCCATTGCTGCTCGTGCTGCATACCTGGTGCCCCAAAAGTGCAAGCAGTCTCCACCCACATCCTGTCTCCCTTGCACGATCGAAAACAGAATCACGGGTTCCATCATGGGAAAGATAGATCACAGAGGGGGGGACAACAGACAAGGATTGATTGTGTGTGGGGTGGCCGCATCCACATCAGGAGCCCCTGGATGGTGCCTGGGATCCACCTGGCCCTTACTGGCACTCAACCACAAGCTGCAATAGAGGCCTCCAGTGCGACTGTGCAGTCAAAGAAAGAGGCCTAATCCCTGGATGTGGGTCTTCTGAACACAAATCTCCACGGGGTTGTGGAGCTCACCGTATCTATTGAACAGGAGGTCTCCAGACTGAAGGGCGAGGTGGCATCCTTACAGAGTGAATTGGCATCCTTGGCCACCAGAACAAACATGTTGGAGGCCAGAGCTGAGGACACAGAGAGCCGTTCACGTCACTGTAACCTGTGCTTCATAGGCTTTCCAGAAGGCACGGAGGGGCAAAACCCGGAACTCTTTCTTGAGTGATGGATTATCGAAGTCATCCCGGTAACTCAGATGTCCACATGTTTTGTAGTTGAGAGAGCACTTCGTGCTTTGGCTCCTCGTCCTCCTCCGGGGCCCCCCATACACTCATTGCAAAGGTTCTCAACTATTGAGGCAGAGGCACCATTCTTCCAACTGTCCACCAAGATGGAGACCCCAAATTTGAGAACCTCAGTCGTCCGTATCTTTCCACACTACACCTGACAAGTGCAACAACTGCACCAGTCTTTCAGGGGTGTTAAACAGAACTTGAGGGCTTTGGGACTCCATTACATGCTCCTTTATTCCACACAATTGCAGGGACTCCATGACAACAGCTTGCAGCTCTTTACAACCTCGTGTGGGACTGGCTAGGTATTCATGGAGATGGTAAAATCCCTGCGCTGACCCCTCAAACCTCCAACAACCATGGGCGCCTCCCTCGTGGCTCCAGAAGGTCAGGGAGGAGGAGAAAAGAGATGGCATGCCTTCCCAGTCCACCTCATGGGTGGTAGTTTGTCGTGCTGGCACACTGGACCTGGAGCAGCAGAGGTCAGAATGGGAGGCATTTAAGTCCCTGGTCAAGGCAGTGACTGCCTCTGGTTCAGATGTAGGAGCTATGAATGTGGTTGAGGAGACTCAATTTTTATATCTGCTTCTAGATCTTTTGTGATTGTATAGCGAAGAGTGTGAGGTGAGGGAGTGAGAGGGTGAGTGTGTGGTTGGTTGAAGTGTCGATGTGAGAGAGGTGTATTGTTATTGCGTGATGGGGACACACAGGATCTAGCAAAGTTGACGAGCACAATCGGTGGTCCCAGATCTCCCATTATATTACATCGAGTGCTAGCTGCTGAGAGATTGTACGTTTGGTGTCTGAGTATAGGACTGGGTGTACTGAGTTGAAGATCTATGGGGATACACTGGTTGTTCAGAAGTGTTTACGCGGCGGGTGGGGTGGGTTATTCAAGTTTATGTTGTTTTTATTGTTGCAGCAGGGATACGAGGGTGGGCAGGAGGTGGGGGGCTGGGATGCTGCTTCTTCACAAGGTTAAATCACTGCAAATTATAGAATTGTAACATGGAACGTGCAGCGACCAAACTCCTACACTAACAGATATATGGCTCACACATATCTACGACAGAAGGGCATACAGATTGCGCTATTGCAAGAAATGCATCTCCTGGACAGCGAAGCGGAGAAAGTGCAAAGGAGATGGAGGGGTAAATTCTACTCTGCTACATATTCCAACTATGCCCGGGGTGTATCTATATGGATAGCACCAAGGGTCCCATTTAGGATGCACAGTTTTAAGGTGGATATTGAAGGTAGATACCTTCTGCTCTGTGGTGTACTTGATTGATGGGAGGTCTACCTTCTCAATGTGTTTGCCCCCCAATATGGATGATGTCTCATTGTATTTAGGACTAAAACACAAACTCATCCCTTATTTGAGGTCCTCCCTACTCTGGGCTGGGGATTTCAACTGTATATTGGATGGTGAGCTAGATCGTCACCTGCCTAGGTCAGACACAAAGCTTCACATGGTGACAGCACTGCATGCAGTAATGAACAGGCTGGGGTGCTTGGGTGTTTGGTGCACAATGCATCTGACTGATAAAGAAAACACATGCTACGCCCGATCCTTAACACACATATAGCCACTAAACTGGTTTCTAGCTATGCTGGATATAGATACCCAAGCCATGTGCATATAGATATTGGGCAGATTCCTATCTGACCATGCGCCACTGAAGCTAAACTAGGAGGTGGGTGGCAGGAGAGCCTTAGTGCCGTTATGGAGATTACGCCCAGAGGCGATCACCGACCCTATATTCCGTGAGGAGCTCAGATTAGTGATAACAGGTTGTTTTCACATCCAAATGGACTCCTTCATCCTGTAGAGGCATTGAGTGGGAGGCCTTAAAGGTTGTAACCTGTGGGGAGTGCTTGATGCAGATTGGCGGTCACAGACGCCATTTGGAAACACAATTACTGCAGAAGGAAAGACTACTAGCAAACCTCTAATGAGATGCCCAAGAGAGGAGCCTAGGAATGTGTCACTACTGGAGGCTCACAGAGCAGTAGCAGGAACATGGCATAGACTGGACCATTTGGTCTGCCTCGAATATCAGCAGACGTTGCACCATGAGGGTGACAAATCAGGCTGCTTATTGACATGTTTGCTCAAGAGGGAAAGGCCACCCCCTGTGATCCTTTCCCTAAGACACCGCGCTGGACCCCTCGCTGTGACCCATGTCGAGGTTAATCTCTTCCTGTGAGATCATCTCAAAATGGTCTCTGATGCTCACGGAGCACGTCGCTTTGAGAGCGCACACGACTTCCTGACCCAGCTGCCACCCCCGCTTAACGGTGGAACAGACAGAGCAACTAGAAGGCAACCCTTCATTGGAAGAGCTAGGACAGGCGGTTGGGGGGTTGTTTGATGCAAGGCTCCAGGAGCGCATGGACTACCGGTGGAATACTACTGTGCCTATTTGGAGCTGTTTCTACCCAATCTGCGTGAGTTTCTCATAGAGGTGTGAGAGCGTGGAGACTTACCACTGACTATGTGCAACGCACAGATAGTTCTACTTCGCAAGCCAGACAAACACCTTGAAGACACCAGCTTCTATTGCCCTCTGTCCATGCTGGGAACCGACGTGAAACTTCTTGCAAAGGTCCTCATGACATGATTGAGGGGTGTAATCACCCATCTACTGCATGCCAACCAGTGTGGGTTTATGCCTGGTTGAGGGACGCACATGAATTTGCAGTGATTCTCCCAGGTGCTCCATTCATTCGTGGATAGTGACCTCGATGCGGCTGTGGTTGCATTAGCCACTGAAAAAGCGTTCAATACACTCAACCGGGAGTACCTCTGGGAGGTCCTTTGGAGAATGGGCATCGGACCAACATTTTTGTCCTGAGTGAAATTGTTCTATGCAACCCCAGTGGCCAGGCTGCAGATGGGCTCATTAGTGTTGGAGCAGTTTTCCATTGAAAGAGGTACCAGGCAGGGGTGCCCTTTATCTCCACTCCTTTCCGCCTTGACGATGGAGCCATTGGCGATATGCCTTCGACTGGATATGGCCAGGTGGGGGATCGCAGACGACGCCCTTGTGTATGTCACCCACCCCGAGCGGTCATTCTGTGAGCTATTGAGCATCATGTCTGAATTCGAGGTGGTGTCAGGTCTTCAGGTGAATAAACATAAAACAGTATTGTTCCCACTGGCCGCATTGGCATGGCAGCCTTCTGTAGGACTCCCGGTGGCTGGGCTTAATTGGGAGACTGATCAATTTAGATATCTGGGGGTCAGATAGCAACTGACCCGGGAACCCGATTAAGCCTTAACATGGGCAATGTTTTTCATAGCCTGGAGGACTCCATTAATGTTTGGGTACGACTACCACTATCAGTGATGGGCAGAGTCACGCTATGTAAAATGGTGCTTCTTCCTCGTTACAAGTGAGCTCTGCAAAATGCATTCTTCAAATTCCTCCATCCACCTTTGCTCAAATTAATAAACTCCTAGTGGCCTTGATGTGGGCTGGAAAGCGCAGCAGATTCAAGCTGGATCTCCTCAAATTGGATATGGATCTAGGGAGCCTGGGTTTACCTGACCTTAGACTGCATTATTTTGCCAGCCTGCTTCAATACCCCGACCTACTGAGGTGTGCTGAGGGCCACAATATGGAGAAGTCCCTGTTGGGTGCATGGGGTGACGAGGTTGACCTTCCACACCACCTTATGTTGGGGATGGGCGTCTCCATCAATTGCCCCTTCATTGTTCAGCAGGTGATTGCAGCATGAGAACAGGTTCTAACGCAAGTGCTGCACCAAGTCCCCCATGCCAAACTGCTACCCTTGTGGTAGCTAAAGCTGATGCGTGATGGACCTGACATCATGACCAGAGATCTATTTCATTACAATGTTTTCCTCATGAAAGTGGAGGCACAAGAAATGTTTAGCCTCCCCAAGGAACAGTTTCTCCAATACGTCAAGGTGTCTCACAATTTCTGTGAGATCTGGCCGATCTTTCCCACTCAGCGGGAAGAGTCCCAGACTTTACAGATTATACTGAACCCCGGGTCCACCAGAGGCCTGATATTGCATTTCTATACAGCCCTTAAAAGTGATTGTCACATAGAAATTAGGACGGTCCAAGACAGATGGGTGGACGCGCTGACAGTGGACCTCTAGTGGGTACCTGAAAGCCAGCATTTGCCCAAGTTAGTGGGGTGGCCAGTAATGGGAGATTCAAACTCACACAGTTCTACTACCTACACCAAACTTACTTATCCTCTCTGCGTCTACATAGGATCGACAGCACGCACTCGGCATCCTGCCCTCGCTGTGGGATGACCCTGATGTCCTTTCTCCATATGACATGGGTTTGTGCTGCTCTGGGAGGATACTGGGGAGAAGTCCTGAGTACACAGCGGAAAGTCACCCAGGTGGTAATAGAGTCTGCAGTGGAACACTGCTTGCTTGGAGTGCTCCTGACACCTCCACCTGGGATTCGAATTCGCCATAGATTTGTTTTGTTGGGTTTGGTCTTGGCCAAACGTAGGCTGGCTATACACTGGGCACAAACTGCAGCCCCAGCGAGTGCCAGGTGGTTGGCAGATGTCCTGGAGTGAGGCATAGGACAGTAGAATCGCTTGCACGCAGTGTGCACAGATGACAATGCAGAATGGGATTTAGATATCTGGGAGACAATACAAACTAAATTGTCAGAGGTCACCCTGGCAACCCCACGCATAACCCTTGGGAGTCAAAGCACACATGCGCCTCCAGCCGATGGCTCAGGGGGTGGGTCCACATCCGAGAGTATCTTACCCTTACCTTTGGCACACCCTGGAAGCTTAGGTGGAGCACAGGGAGAGCTATGGGTGGCTCTTGGTTCCCACTGCCGCTCCTCATAGGTCTATATTTCCTATAGACGCCCGCCCCCACTTTCCACACCCTCCCCTGTTTGCAGGGCTGGTTCCAGTTGTGCTGCCTTTTGCTCTTTTCGTAGGTTAACATGTTTAATGTCAAGTTTATCCCAGCTGTAATAACTGTTGATATGCATTTGATGATTTGCACATCAGTATACTACTACTAGTTGTTCTAGACACATGATTGCCCTGTGTGGCATCCCAGTAAATGTACTGTGTTACAATGCTATATTTTGCCTGACAACAAAATAAAAAAAAGTTTTAAAAAAAACAATAAATTCTAAACCAGGTGAAAAAATGCTTACAATGCAAGATGAGCCATGGGCACATGGATGGACAATGTGATGAGTTCGGACATGTACAGACAGTGTGAAGAGCCTGGCACACAAGACCAATCAGTGTATTGAGCTAGGGGCACGTGCAAACAGTGTAAGACCATTTGACACATGGTTAAGTAGTGTGATGAGTTCAGACATGTGCAGACAGTGTGAAGGTCCCGGGGCAAATGGACAGCCACTGTGTTGAGTTAGCGGTATATGCTGACAGTCTGAAAATCCTGGGATACATGAGATTGGGGCATAGACAGTGAAGAGTGACTGGCTTTGGGGAATATGGACAGGCACTGTGAACAGCCAGGAACACTTGGTCAGCTTGGGGCATTGTAGTAGCCACTATCATACAAAGACATACAGCGTCAAGAGCCTAGGGCATGCAGATAGACCACATGTAAACTTTAGTTACATGGACAACGATGTAAAAAGCCTAAAGAGACGTGTGGGAGCTTGACATACACTGACAAAAAGGTTTATTTCAGACTTCTATCACTAGGAAAGAGTTGAGTCTTGAGTGTCACCCAAATTGTCAACTGGCGTAGGTCCTCAGGCCTACCTGATACTCATCTCATACTATATTATATTTGAAAAGTGGCGTGAAGAGCATGATGACACCTCGAGTTGGCACATACACTATGTGAAGAAATAGCTAGGGGCCACTGTTTCATAATTGCCTGGCTAAAAATCAGTTAAAAGTCACTGCTGCCACCAGGTCCTAAGGAGACATCAGTGGCGCAGATGTAGAACATAACTTAACATTTAACAACACTATTTTTATAGAGACAAAGCAGAAGATGCCTTAATAAATTTCCATTAATTGTTTTGACTTGAGTGACAGTTTCCTGAAAAAGGTCTATTGTGAGGAAGTAGCCTCTTTCTAGCCTTGTTACCCCCACTTTTGGCCTGTTTGTGAGTATATGTCAGGGTGTTTTCACTGCCTCACTGGGATCCTGAGAGCCAGGGCCCAGTGCTCATAGTGAAAACCCTATGTTGTCAGTATGTTTGTTATGTGTCACTGGGACCCTGCTAGCCAGGACCCCAGTGCTCATAAGTTTGTGGCCTATATGTATGTGTTCCCTGTGTGATGCCTAACTGTCTCACTGAGGTTCTGCTAACCATAACCTCAGTGGTTATGCTCTCTCTGCTTTCCAAATTTGTCACTAACAGGCTAGTGACTAAATTTACCAATTCACATTGGCATACTGGTACACCCATATAATTCCCTAGTATATGGTACTGAGGTACCCAGGGTATTGGGGTTCCAGGAGATCCCTATGGGCTGCAGCATTTCTTTTGCCACCCATAGGGAGCTCTGACAATTCTTACACAGGCCTGCCACTGCAGCCTGTGTGAAATAACGTCCACATTCTTTCACAGGCAACAAAAGACTGCATCACCAGTCCTCTGGGTCCCCTCTCAGCACGACGAGCGTGGTCCCTGGAACTCAGCAACTCTGTCCAAGTGACTCCCACAGTCCGGTGACTCTTCAGTCCAAGTTTGGTGGAGGTAAGTCCTTGCCTCCCCACGCTAGACTGCATTGCTGGGTACTGCGTGATTTGCAGCTGCTCCGGCTCCTGTGCACTCTTCCAGGATTTCCTTCGTGCACAGCCATGCCTGGGTCCCTGACACTCTAACCTGCAGTGCACAACCTTCTGAGTTGTCCTCCGGCGTCGTGGGACTCCCTTTTGTGCCTTGGGTAGACTCCAGTTCACTTTTCTTCTAAGTGCCTGTTCAGGTACTTCTGCGGGTGCTGCCTACTTCTGTGAGAGCCCCTTAGGTTGCTGGGCGCCCCCTCTGTCTCCTCATCCAAGTGGCGACATCCTGGTCCCTCCTGGGCCACAGCAGCATCCAAAAACCTCTAACACAACCCTTGCAGCTAGCAAGGCTTGTTTGCGGTCTTTCTACGTGGGAAGTTCCTAGTCCTCTTCTTTCTTGCAGAACCCCAAGCTTCTTCCAACAGGTGGCAGCTTCCTTGCACCCTCAATTGGCATTTCCTGGGCTCCTGCCCACTCTCGACACTGTTGCGACTATTGGACTTGGTCCCCTTGTCTTACAGGTACTCAGGTCCGGAAATCCACTGTTGTTGCATTGCTGGTGTTTGTTCCTCCTGCAGAAACCCCCTATCACGACTTCTGTGCTCTCTGGGGGTAGTAGGTGCACTTTACACCTACCTTTCAGGGTCTTGGGGTGGGCCATTTTTCTAACCCTCACTGTTTTCTTACAGTCCCAGCAACCCTCTACAAGCTCACATATGTTTGGGGTCCATTGGTGGTTTGCATTCCACTTTTGGAGAATATGGTTTGTGTTGCCCCTATACCTATGTGCTCCTATTGCAATCTACTGTAACTTTACACTGCTTGCATTACTTTTCTTGCTATAACCTGCATAATTTTGGTTTGTGTACATATATCTTGTGTATATATCGAATCCTCATACTGAGGGTACTCACTGAGATACTTTTGGCATATTGTCATAAAAAATAAAGTACCTTTATTTTTAGTACTTCTGTGTATTGTGTTTCCTTATGATATTGTGCATATGACACCAGTGGTATAGTAGGAGCTTTACATGTCTCCTAGTTCAGCCTATGCTGCTTTGCCATAGCTACCTTCTATCAGCCTATGCTGCTAGAAACACCTCTTCTACAATAATAAGGGATAACTGGATCTGACACAAGGTGTAAGTACCTCTGGTACCCACTACAAGCCAGGCCAGCCTCCTACATCTATTGATCCAAAGATGCCTCAGTCTATGAAAGACATTATGATGGTTGTAGGATGTGCTTCCTATGAAAGACGGAAATAGGCACCTCATTTCAGTGCTCATCAGGCCACTGTGAATGTGCACTATTGAGAAATTCCAGAAATGGACACTACAGAGATTCTGTGAACGCAGACACTAAAGCCAGAGGAGTAATTTCAATAATTTCATATTACTCTTTTGATGCAAAATCATTGAAAATTACACGTTCATATAATTATGAGCAGTTTGGTACTCCTACCACAGGAGCACAAAAACAACTAACTTAGTCTGGCAGTGTGACTGCTGGCTGCTGCTGCTGTTGTTCCATTGCAGTTAATGATATTTTCTTAGTGGAAAATGCATCTTTGGGTTCAGCTTAACCCAAGGGGTAAATTTAGGGCAAAGAAAATAGTGCTGAACAGTGAGCTATGTTCCTTGTGTAATTCTGTGAAATCTCACGTAATTGTGCTGTAATTACGCTACAATAAATTACCTGAGTTACGACAGCCACTTATTTTGATGGAGGACAGTACCCCTGCAAAGACGAAAAATGATCTTCCAGTGGGTTCTGTTACACTGGGGAATATCACAAATCCATAAAACCTCATCTCTGTGAAAGGAGCACAAAATGTTTTCCAAATAGGAGTGGCATGCATTTTGTGGGAAGTGCATGAAAGCCTTTAAGTCCCAGTTCAGGCTGGTCCACTGCCAGAAGCTGCTCTGGGTTACCAGCGGAGGTATAAAAAACACAACTTGGGCCCTCTGCAGGTAGGTGCAAAGGGCACATTTATCTACAGCTTTTGCTGGAAGCTGAGTCCCTCACCAGGGCAAGTGCTGTGAATGACTAAACTTGCAGATGTAGGGCCCCTCAAGTACATCTATAGGCTGTTGGGCCATCCAGCAGACCTTGATTGACTGATGAAGCTTTCACACACGGAGGTGCCCTCAGAGGCTCACACCAAAACGGTGTGCACCTGGCCCCAGAAAAGGTTGTTCCTTATATAGGGGAGGACTCTGCACTAAAGTATGCCAGGCTTGCCTCTTCCTCTTGCACAAATTATTGGGGGGTTCCAATAATTTCCATGGTTCCATGGTATACATGTCCATTGGTTGCAGACCATTTTGAAGGTCGTATTGTTGCCCATCCAGGGGTGCAAGACCAGTTTGCACCAGAGACTAGGGCTTTCTCCGTGCTCCCGTCTAAAATTATTGAGGTTTCCCATACACAGTAGGGCTTCTGGTTCCATATTATTAAGAAAAAGATGATCACAGTCCAGCGAGGGGGTTCAGCTCAAGTTATACACTCTATTGGGTCCACTCTTCAGTAGAGGGCTTCTGGCTCACAGGTATTCCAGGTTAAAATGACTGTGTAGAGCCCATATATAGTACAGCCATTGGTTCCAGACCACTGAGAACCTGTACCAGAGCCAAGATAGTGCTCCATTGAACACTCTTTTTCAAATGAGTGCAAATTTACGGCCTTCAGAATACTGCTGAGCAGGATCAATGGACCGGACCTTTTTGAGTGTGACAGAGACAATTACCACACTAATGAAATTTTCAATCCTCTTTCTGAAAGCCAGGGGGGCCCAGTACCAAGAAAATACGCTATTCTTTAAATCACATGCAGCAATATAAAATACAAGAAGATTAAAGGAACAGGTCGTGAGTAAGGGGCTGAGAAAACGAGCACTATTTCAACTGGGTGATTGTAAATAAAATGCCCAAGTGTAATGCTTAGGATAAAAGTGATGCATATCAAGAAGTGATTAGTATTATAGTCGCAGAACGGAGAATGTGTGCACTTGTGTTGCTGGAGGGTGCATTGATATGGCTGGGTGGTTTGGTGTAAATGTCACCTTCAAGCAGCGAGTAACCAACCATTGATTCCTTAGGGTCAGCCAAGAACCACAAGGGAGGTGAACCTGCTATAAGGCTGCCTTTTACGTTCCATTGTTCCCTGTCTCTGAGGTCATTAGCAATCTAAAATAAACAGGCTACTGTTATCATGGCAATCTAATACAAATATGTACTTACTGTACACACAGATATCCCACGCCTGCTAATTTACCTGGCTGTTTGCCCTGGGCACAGATGACACTGGTGAACATTTTGAAAATGCAACAAGCTTTTCGCCAAAAGACCTCAGCTTATTTAGAAAAAAAAACAATTCTGGGGTTCAGCATTACGGTAGGCATATTTTTAACTCAAAGGTTTCCCTTTGCTATCCCTGCGAAACAATGTGTATTACTCAATGTGCAGGTTGCAGAGGTGTGGCATGTTTATCAGTGGCTGCAATACAACAGTAACAATGGAAACCGTGCTCCTTTTCAGAGGTAATTACTTAATGATAGGGTATGCTATTTATGTGGCACAGGTATGTTATATGCGTGATATGTTCTATGTTATCCAACACTTCAACGCTAAGTTATGCAAATTACATCATTTGTTATTTTATTTTATATCCCACATATCACTATAAGCTATGTCCAGTCGCACTTTGACATATTGTATTGAACTCTGATATTTGTAAGTCTTTCATATGTGTTTTTTGGCGTCAAACATATTTCAGACTGGCTCTGGAACAACTATTCTCATGAAGATGCAATTAACCCTCATGCATTTTCTGAAGTTGTCCAGAGAAAATGTGTGCTTTTGATATGTTTATACAGTTTTATATAACATCTTGAAAATTCCAACATTAGAAAGTGCAAATTGGCACATGCAGCACCTGTGCGAGGAACAGGCTCCAACCATTGGGGCATCCTGTGTCAGAGGTGCGGCAATGAGGGAGGAGGTATTGAATAGGTTGTCCCATATAAAATTATAGGTGTGATTCTCGATATTAACCTATGCATAGGTATATTTTATATTTTAAGATCTTTAAATATGGAAAAGCGATTCCGTTCGTTTGTAGTATTGTTATGCATTGCATTCTGCCTATAATGCCTTTCGCATTTGCAACGTAGTCATCTAATTTAGGGACTTTTGATAATTGTATGCAATTGAATGCTGGTTCCTTGTGCATTTTCCAGATTTAATATAGTTGTATATATAAGGTACAAGTACAACAACAAAAACAGCATCAGCAAGTGAAATAAGCAAACCTAGGAACTGCCCTGTGTTCACTGAGACTCTAGCTGTGTGATCAATTTTAAAGACATCTAATTCATGAAATGCAAATGGAATTCAACTTTAGTGACTGTCCCCAGTTCACTGCCTTGAGACAGCCAGCAAAACGCTCCTCCGCTAAAAGTAGTCGTAAGTATAAATGTGAAACATGATGAATATCATTTGTCACTGAAAATATCTATGTATTGTCATTAAAAATTAAATACGACTTTAAAATATGGTTCGCCGTTTTGAAACAAAAGGTTTGACTTTCTTTCAATACATCATATTCCATCTAAATATTATACTTAAAAAAGAAAAATACTTTTTTTGGCTTCTGTAATTTAAAATGAAATAACGAAACGTGTTTACCGCGAAAAAATATTATTCTCAATATCCGTTTTTTCTAAGATATTAAAGAAAACATTTGGGTTAGATTGGGCTTTTTTTCTGGTAGCCTAGACTCACCTGGCGATGCCCCTTCGAGCTGCCTGGGTCCCTCTCCTCCTGCCTCTCTCTTTCCTGCACTGACAAAGCTCTGGCATCTTTGCGCTCTCACACCAACCCCAAAGGCAGACGAACTTTAACTATTGTGACGTTGCACAAAGTGGCAGTCTAATAAACCAATTGACAATCGTTTCTCCCAACAAGGGCGGTTCGGAGAGCGATGCGAGCCTATCTGAGGCAAATACGAGTGATGGAATGCCTACGAGGGTTCCGGGTTGTATAGGTTGCTATGGACTCTCTCAGCCATAGCAACGTTCTGCCGGTAGGAGAGGAGGAGGCCTTTGTGGGGGGTCGAGTCAGACAAGACTAGGCAGGACTACGAGGGTCAAGAAGGAACCCTAAAGGCATGGAGCTCGGAGTCTGTGTGCAAGGCAACACTTCCCATAAATATAGGTTATTTTATCTTGAAATATCTACCCATTATATGTAAAGAATACAGCACCAACAACATCAACTTTCTATATAATGCTTAACATAAACTTGCGTCAAACATCTTCAAAATATACGTGTATACGTAATGCGCTATAAGTAAACAGTTGTTTACATCCACCTTTAAAATAAAATGCATTTACAAATCCAGGTAAAGAAGTACAGATAAAGGAAGCCAAATCTTGAATAGGTTATTTAAAAAAAAAAACTCTGCGTAGTTATGGTTGAGCTGCAGGTTCCTTTGAACATGTATTTTTTGATTTGCCTATAACTTTTAACTCCGTGTACGGACCTGCACCAAATTTTGCAGTTGCTTGGCATAACCACCTACAGTCTAACATGTCAACTTTTGTGCAGATCCATGCTCGAGCAAAATAATTAATGGGTGTAACCAACAGATGTGTTTTCCCATTTTATGATCCATAGGAAATCTTGCTTGCACCTACAAACACAACTGCTTAACGGATTTACTCCAAACTTGGAAGTAAAGTAGAACGCTAGCCAGAAAGCGGGATTTTGTACATTTAATATAAGTCTGTTTGGTAGTTTTTGCGATATAAACATTTAGAAAAGTTTCAGAGAGAGCTTTAAAGTGTTTTGGAGTATTCGCAAATGTGATACCCAGATATATGTGAATCAATAGTTTTTTTAAAAACAAGACCTCCCATGAGATGGAACCACCGATTCCTGTGATCTGATCGGTTGACCACAAAATAAAACAATTTGTCCTGATGCTGCAGTGATCTGCAAAAAAAAACAAAAAACTGAAAAAGTTGTGGGGTCTGCAGATACGTTTTAGGATTTGCAATACTACAACACCAAAAATGGCACCCGAAAACTGTCAATATCTTTCTGGTCCTACATGGGTGCTGGCTCTGAGCAGAAGTCCTTCACAATTTGCGGACAGCATTAACATAACCATGTGGCAATATATATCTGAAGATTTCAAGTCTTCTCTTTTTTAGGACTGGAGTTAGCCAATACCTTTTAGATTTCACTATCCATATGTGTAATAATTACTTATAAGGGCTTTCAACCAGCCCTCTTCATCAATTGGTTTGTTGTTGGTTCATGGAACAATTAATCAACCTTCTTTGGCTACTCGTCACTTCGCTGTGGGTTACCGTATTCTATTCTTTCACAGAAATCACATCTGCCCACAAAGTAGTTCCTTTCTTTGCCAGAGATTATTATGATAAAGTGTTTTGAGATTAAAACATATTTTTGCTTTCAGTCAATTTCTTTTATATTGGCAAAATCCTGGCAACTTGTCTAACAATAACGTTTTATGGAAGACATGACAATCACAGCAAACATTGACAAAGCGAAAAAGCTTGCAGTCAGCACAGAACTATTGACTTTGCCAATGCGTGCTTGTTTCGCTGTCTAGTCCGTTTTCATAGCTCCTATGTAGCCAGTGAAGCGGTCTCGACGTAGTGTTCACTGAATGAGACACATTTGAGGCAGTAGAGTTATGTAGGAGGGAACGTGAGAGGAGCTGTGTTGGTAACCATGCTGCTGAGCAGCCAAACCTTCCCTTTTCTTCGCCTCAGACCTGGTTGGTTTTATGTTGCTTCCTATCAATCCTCACCATTTGTTGAACCGGGACTGTTCCTTAAATCGTGGGCTGCGGCTCAGAGCAAGGGCCAACCTTAGACAGTGACGCTGAACACAGAAGAGGACTCGAGAGCAGAATGTTCCTTACTTATCCCAGTGGGAGCTTGCGGGTTGACCTTTAAAGGGTCAGAGCAGCCGGAGCCGTATCAAGATGGGCTTTGCTAGCGCGTAGTGCACCACCTGTCAAATATAACACTGTCTCAATCACTTTTTTCCGTACTTCACACTGCGGCCTACCCTTTGCACTGTCTTGCACCATTCCTTAAATATGGTGCACGGCTGGTGCACAGAAATGGTGCAAGCCGGTGCTAAACTTATTGGTGCAAAACTGAGTTAGTGCAGTTTTGCACCAAAAAGTATAAATAAGGGCCAATATTTTGTAAGTTTGCACCACTTTTGCGTCAAAAAACGACGTTAATGCGGCGCAAAAAAAGTATAAATCAGGGCCTTGGTGCTAGACTGGTCTAGCACAAAAGTATAAATATGGAGTTAGTTTTGCACTGAATTAGAGTAAAAAAATGACACTAATTTGGTGCAAACAGAGTATAAATATGACCCAGAGTATAAATATGCCCCTAAATATGGCATTAAGGCCATAGAGTCATTTTTTGCACAGGAACGCCTACCTTGCATCTCATTAAGGCAAGGTAGGTCTCCACTTCCCAAAAATGACTTTAACTCCATAAATTTGGCGCTAGACGGGTCTAGCACCAAGAGTATAAATATGGAGCTAGTTTTGCACCGAATTAGAGTTAAAAAAAAATGATGCTAATTCGGTGCAAACAGAGTATAAATATGCCCCTGCGTGTTTAAAGACAACGCCGTAGTTTTCTTGAGGTCAAAAAAGCCCTGAGAGAGCATGAAATAAAATATTACACGATTTTTAATTCTGAACTAAGCATCGTTTCAAAGGGAAAAACCTGGTACTTCACTGCCTCTGATGACATCTGGGACTGGTTGAAAGGCTGGAGAGTGGTTAGAGGAGCTAGGACTCGGTCACAACCTAGAAGACAAGGACGCAAATTTAATTCTCTGGACAGGCTGTGAGAATCAAGAGACTAACAACATCTGCAAGGTCCACCACAGTTTGGGACCCCTTGCTGGGTACAGCATGAGGATATGATTGAGACTGGGTCAGGTAGGTCGCTCCCCTGCTCACGCAGCGCCACCAGTCCCTGACTGCCCTCCTCACCGTTCTCATCCTGTGAGTGTGTGCGAGTGTGCCCCCTCTTTACCCGTGTACCCCGAGTGCTTGTGCTGACTGACTGACCGGAATCCTCCTTTCTTCCCGTGTATCCCGTGCGTGTCCCCCTGAGTGCCGTGTGCCCCCTCCTGCCGTTCTCCCTCATTTTCAGCCCCTCCCTTTAGAGTTTTACCTGGCCTCTCGCCGTTTTTTGCCGCCGTTCTTTTTGCCGCCTTTTTCGCTGCTTTTTCTTTTTCCCGCCTCCAGATTCCCCCGCCCGCCCGCCTCCCGCCACCCAGCTGACCCCTCCTCCCCGGCTACCCTTAAATGGCGGCCGCTGCGAGGCAGAGGTAGCGACCACTGACCCTCGGGTAGGTCGCTCCCCTGCTCACGCAGCGCCACCAGTCCCTGACTGCCCTCCTCACCGTTCTCATCCTGTGAGTGTGTGCGAGTGTGCCCCCTCTTTACCCGTGTACCCCGAGTGCTTGTGCTGACTGACTGACCGGAATCCTCCTTTCTTCCCGTGTATCCCGTGCGTGTCCCCCTGAGTGCCGTGTGCCCCCTCCTGCCGTTCTCCCTCATTTTCAGCCCCTCCCTTTAGAGTTTTACCTGGCCTCTCGCCGTTTTTTGCCGCCGTTCTTTTTGCCGCCTTTTTCGCTGCTTTTTCTTTTTCCCGCCTCCAGATTCCCCCGCCCGCCCGCCTCCTGCCTCCCAGCTGACCCCTCCTCCCCGGCTACCCTTAAATGGCGGCCGCTGCGAGGCAGAGGTAGCGACCACTGACCCTCGGGTAGGTCGCTCCCCTGCTCACGCAGCGCCACCAGTCCCTGACTGCCCTCCTCACCGTTCTCATCCTGTGAGTGTGTGCGAGTGTGCCCCCTCTTTACCCGTGTACCCCGAGTGCTTGTGCTGACTGACTGACCGGAATCCTCCTTTCTTCCCGTGTATCCCGTGCGTGTCCCCCTGAGTGCCGTGTGCCCCCTCCTGCCGTTCTCCCTCATTTTCAGCCCCTCCCTTTAGAGTTTTACCTGGCCTCTCGCCGTTTTTTGCCGCCGTTCTTTTTGCCGCCTTTTTCGCTGCTTTTTCTTTTTCCCGCCTCCAGATTCCCCCGCCCGCCCGCCTCCCGCCTCCCAGCTGACCCCTCCTCCCCGGCTACCCTTAAATGGCGGCCGCTGCGAGGCAGAGGTAGCGACCACTGACCCTCGGGTAGGTCGCTCCCCTGCTCACGCAGCGCCACCAGTCCCTGACTGCCCTCCTCACCGTTCTCATCCTGTGAGTGTGTGCGAGTGTGCCCCCTCTTTACCCGTGTACCCCGAGTGCTTGTGCTGACTGACTGACCGGAATCCTCCTTTCTTCCCGTGTATCCCGTGCGTGTCCCCCTGAGTGCCGTGTGCCCCCTCCTGCCGTTCTCCCTCATTTTCAGCCCCTCCCTTTAGAGTTTTACCTGGCCTCTCGCCGTTTTTTGCCGCCGTTCTTTTTGCCGCCTTTTTCGCTGCTTTTTCTTTTTCCCGCCTCCAGATTCCCCCGCCCGCCCGCCTCCCGCCTCCCAGCTGACCCCTCCTCTCCGGCTACCCTTAAATGGCGGACGCTGCGAGGCAGAGGTAGCGACCACTGACCCTCGGGTAGGTCGCTCCCCTGCTCACGCAGCGCCACCAGTCCCTGACTGCCCTCCTCACCGTTCTCATCCTGTGAGTGTGTGCGAGTGTGCCCCCTCTTTACCCGTGTACCCCGAGTGCTTGTGCTGACTGACTGACCGGAATCCTCCTTTCTTCCCGTGTATCCCGTGCGTGTCCCCCTGAGTGCCGTGTGCCCCCTCCTGCCGTTCTCCCTCATTTTCAGCCCCTCCCTTTAGAGTTTTACCTGGCCTCTCGCCGTTTTTTGCCGCCGTTCTTTTTGCCGCCTTTTTCGCTGCTTTTTCTTTTTCCCGCCTCCAGATTCCCCCGCCCGCCCGCCTCCCGCCTCCCAGCTGACCCCTCCTCCCCGGCTACCCTTAAATGGCGGCCGCTGCGAGGCCGCGCAGCGGGCGCGCCAAAGGCGCGCCTAAGGCAAGGCAAGCCCGTCTGCGCCCGTCCGCGCCTGGACCGCGCCTAGCGCCACAACCCCTGGCCCCCGCGACCCCCACCTCCCCCGCCTGACCCACAACTCCGCCTTCCTCACTGCTCTCAACCCCGGCCGCACGCCGGCCTGCTGCCGCGCCACCCCGAAGCGGACCCACGGACCCTTCACCTGCCGCAACTGCCATTTCACCTGCCTACGAACTCACACCACACCCAACAGGAACGACTCGCCCAGAAACAACCTCAACTGCATCCTGGTCAACACCAGATCAGTCCACAGGCACGCCATCGAACTGTGGAACCTCATCGACTCTACAAACCCGGACATCGCCTTCCTCACCGAGACCTGGATGAACCCCTCCTCGGCACCCGACATCGCCATAGCCATCCCCGACGGCTACAAAATCATCAGGAAAGACCGCACCAACCGCACCGGAGGAGGCATCGCCATCGCCCACAAGAGCTCCATCCGCATCTCAACCTACACCGACAACTCACTGCCCGACGCCGAGCACCTCCACTTCTCAATCAACAGCGACCCCAAGACCACCCTCAGAGGCACCCTGATATACAGACCACCAGGACCACGCACAAAGTTCAGCGAAGACATCGCAGACTTCATCAGCCCACACGCACTCCCGTCCACCAACTACATCCTCCTAGGGGACCTCAACTTCCACCTGGAGAATCGCACCGACAACAACACCACCGCCTTATTGGACAACCTCGCCAACCTGGGACTGAAACAACTAGTCAACACCCCCACCCACTACGCCGGACACACGCTGGACCCCATCTTCTCCTCCAGCAAACACATCTCTTTCAGCCACACCACTGTACTCTCCTGGACAGACCACAGCTGTGTCCACTTCAGCTTCAAGAAAACCAACGTACACCACCACGCCCAACAACCACCAAGAAGACAGTGGAACCGAATCTCCTCGGAACAACTCTTATCGACCCTCTCTCAGAACCCACCCACCAGCACTACAGACCCCAACGAAGCCGCCAACAACCTCACGAGCTGGATCTCAGACTGCGCCAACCTCCTGGCCCCCCTGAAGACCCAAGCAAACAGAAACAGCCACAAGAAAAATTCCTGGTTTACCCCCGACCTCAAGGACTCCAAAAAAGAATGCCGCACCCTCGAGAAGACTTGGCGCCTCAACCAGACCGACGAAAACATGTCTGCTCTCAAAAACGCCACCCGCAAACACCACCAACTCCTCCGCGCAGCACGAAAATCAGCCTTCCAGAACAGACTAGACAGCAACGCCCACAACAGCAAGGAACTATTTGGCATCGTCAAAGAGCTCTCCAACCCCGACGCCGAAAACAACTCCGTCCCTCCCTCACAGGACCTCTGCGACTCCCTCGCAGCTTTCTTCCACCACAAGATCACCGACATCTACAACAGCTTCACCACAACCAACTCGAACCCTCCACCGGAACCCGCCACCGACAACACCACCATCCACACCTGGAACTCAACCTCCACTGAGGAAACCACCCGCGTCATGAACTCCATCCACTCAGGATCACCATCCGACCCCTGTCCGCACCACATCTTCAACAAAGCCGACAACATCATCGCACCCCACCTCCGAGACGTCATCAACACATCTTTTTCCACCGCCACCTTCCCGGAGAACTGGAAGCACGCTGAACTGAACGCCCTCCTAAAGAAACCAACAGCAGACCCCACCGAACTCAAAAACGTCCGGCCCATCTCGCTCCTACCGTTCCCCGCCAAAGTGATCGAGAAAATCGTCAACGCTCAACTCACCACCGCCCTGGAAACCAACGACTCACTCGACCCCTCACAGTTCGGCTTCAGAGCTAACCACAGCACCGAGACCGCCCTCATCGCAGCCACGGACGACATCAGATCCCTGACCGACAAAGGAGAAACCGTGGCCCTCATACTCCTGGACCTCTCTGCAGCATTCGACACGGTCTGCCACCGCACCCTGATACGTCGCCTAAGCAACGCCGGCATCAGAGGCAAGGCCCTGGAATGGATCACCTCCTTCCTCTCCGGAAGAACTCAGAGAGTCCGCCTCCCCCCCTTCAGATCCACGGCTACGGAGATCATCTGCGGCGTCCCCCAGGGATCCTCCCTCAGCCCCACCCTCTTCAACATCTACATGACCCCCCTGGCGAACATCGCACGCAAACACGGACTCAACCTCATATCCTACGCAGACGACACCCAGCTCATCCTATCCCTCACCAACGACCCCACCTCAGCAAGAACCAGACTACACGAAGGCATGAAGGAAGTAGCGAACTGGATGACAGACAGCCGGCTTAAACTGAATACAGAGAAAACGGAGGTCCTCATCCTCGGCCCTACACCTACCGCCTGGGACGACTCCTGGTGGCCTCCTGCCCTAGGCAGCACTCCACAACCCACCGACCACGCACGCAACCTCGGTTTCATCCTGGACTCTTCCCTCTCCATGACCAGACAGGTCAACTCGGTGACCTCAGCATGCTTCAACACCCTCCGCATGCTCCGCAAGATCTTCCGCTGGATCCCCACCGACACCAGGAAGACCGTCACCCACGCCCTCGTCACCAGTCGCTTGGACTATGGGAACGCTCTGTACGCCGGCATCACCATCAAGCTACAGAGGAAACTACAACGAATCCAGAACGCTGCTGCACGACTTATCCTGAACATACCCCGCCACAACCACATCTCCGGACACCTGAGGAAACTCCACTGGCTCCCAGTCAACAAGAGGATAACCTTCAGACTCCTCACCCACGCACACAAAGCCCTGCACAACCGCGGACCAGAACTCATCAACCACCGCATCTCCTTCTACACTCCTCCTCGCACCCTACGCTCGACCGGACAAGCCCTGGCAGCCGTACCACGCATTCGCAAAGCCACTGCCGGAGGCAGGTCCTTCTCTTACCTAGCAGCGAAGACCTGGAACTCCCTTCCCAGCCACCTTCGCGCCATACAAGACCACCTTCACTTCAGACGGCAGCTCAAGACCTGGCTCTTCGAGCATTGAACCCCCCCCCCTAGGCGCCTTGAGACCCTTACGGGTGAGTAGCGCGCTTTATAAATGCGACTGATTGACTAAGATCGTCTACAGCCTGTCACCTGAACTTGGAGACTGTCTCCCATCGTTAGTTTGGCCATATGGACAAATTCACCTCTTGCTTCTACTAGATTGCACCCACTCAAATGTGGGTGAGAGTATTGTGAATGATGGCAGAATCTGTGGTAGCACTTTCCTGGTTTTGAGGGTGGGGGAGGGTTGAATGTTTGGCGAAGCTCACAGACCCCCTAAAGTTGATATTATGTTTTGTGGCAGCAGGCGATCTGTAGATTTGGGGAGTGGGCAGTTTTAAATCTGTCATGCAGGGAAGCAGGGAGGGAGTTTTGGGTTAGGGTTTTCATTGTTTTGTTTGTTGAAATTTTGTTTTATCAGATTAATTGTGGAATACTAACATTGAAGCAGTAGCCACACAGCCAGTACACACTCTTGTCTAGGCCTCTGGTTGGCCCCATTATTGGATGGGAGTCGACCGCACCTTGTACACACACGCTCCTATGGCCCCCATGCCAGATTTGTCATCATCTTTATTACCTTCCGGTTTCACCTGTAGCCCTGTCGATGGGCCAAGACACCGCCCCCAGCTGTGCTTCTTCTGACACCGGAGATCCATTGCTGATAAATTAGTAACTCCTAGCTTTAAAATCCTTTCCTGGAATGTTAAAGGGTGGGTGATAAAATTAAACAGGGTGTTGTATTGCAATACCTTAAAAGACACTACTGGCCCTCATTATGACATTGGTGGTAAATGCCGCCTACCGCCATGGCGATGGCCACCAACATACCGTCGCTACCAGCCGCCCACCTGCATTATGACCGTAGACGGAATTCCACCAGAAGGCTGGCGTTATACCGTCGACGGTCATGGCGGCGGACTGCGGTAAGGTGGCGCTGCTGCCAGCAACAGTGCCACGCCAGCAAAACACTGCTGACAGTATCATGAGCCATGATACGGTCTGGCGGTGTTTTGCTGGTGGACGCTGCTGCTTGCAGCAGAGTCCGTCCCGTCTCCTGCCGGAGGACCACCTGCAAGCAGGTAAGTCAGGTTCTTAGACAGGAGAAGGGGTTGGGGGGTGGTGTGTGCGTGTGTGGGGGTGTTGTGTGTGTGCGTGGGGTGTGTGTGCCTGTTTTTGTATGCGTGCATGTGGGTGTGAGTCACGTTGAATGCGTGCGTGATCGACTGAATGTGAGTGTACTTGTATGTTGTGTGTTGTGAATGCGTGTGTGCGACAATGTATGTTGGTGTGTGTTGCGGTGTGTGGGTATGTATGTGTGCATGCATGGGTGGATGTGGGTATGCATGTGTGTATGAGTGTGTATGTGTGCATGTGTGGGTGTGTAAATAAGTGGGGGGAAGGAGAGGGAGATGAGGGCAGGGGAGGGCTCTTGGAAGTAGGAGTGGGGCGGGGGAGACCCCTATTAGAGTCAGGGAAGGAATTCCCAGGCACTGATAGTGCCTACCGCCATGGTTTACCTGGCGATATGCTTGCCACGAAAACCATGGGGTAGGCAGGGTCATAATCCTGAGGGTGGGATTGTTATGGCCGCCTGGCTGGAGACTGAAGTCTCCAGCCCAGCAGCCGTTACCACCCTGGCAGACGGAGTGGTACATTGGCAGTTTGGCTTGAGCCAAACCGCAAATGTCATAATTTGGGAAAAGGTACCGCCAGCCTGTTGGCAGTACCTTTCCCCAAATTACCACCGTCTGCCAGGGTTGTATTGAGGGCCACTGTCCTGATGTAGTTCTCCTTCAGGAGCCACCTCCAGGGAAACACCTGCCATGCATTAGACAGAAGGGGTTATAAAATGGTCACCCACGCGTGTTATACAAAAGGCTCTAAAGGGGTTGACATCCTCATCCTCATGTGCAAGTCACTGCCATTCACCATACAGAACACCTGGCCTGATACCCGTGGGAGATATCTGGTGCTCTTGGAGCAATGGAAGGCTACTACACTTAGCATTATTTCACTCTACGTACCCCTACAGCTTCACGATACAGCATTTGCTGACCACAGTGCACTTTTGCGTAAGATCCCTTATGGCAGCTTGTTGTTTGGAGGGACTTTAATGCCCCCTCACAAGACTGGGTCCTCTCTCCGATCTTTATCGGATTTTATAGTGGCGCTCTGCCTTGTTGATACATGGCGTGAGTTCCAACCCACAGCACACCAATACATATTCCACTCTGGAGCCCACAGCATCCTACTGTGTATTGACTACATACTTACCTTGACCCACCAACTTTCCCACTTTCAGAAGGTTCGCTATATCGTCAGAGACATCTTTGGCCATTCCCAAGTCTTGTTGATTTATGGCCTGCTTGACTGACACAACAGCCAGTGGATTGTACTGAGCCCCTGGTACTTCAAAATCCCTGCCATCCATGTGGGCCCCCACGAGGCCATGGAAAAATGCTTAGATGAAAATGAGGGCTCAGTGACCTTGTCGCAGACCCTGTGGGAGGCGTAGTTATTAGGGGTAAGGTTCGGTCACTATTAGTGGAGCACAAAAAGCAGAAGTGGGCCCACTTAGAAATGCTTGAATTGGAAATAAGAGAGTTAGAATACCGCTCACTCATACTGAACAAGGGGACTGTCAGCATAAGTTATCCCTGAAGCAAAAATATTAGAGGGATGCTGCAAAGGAAACAGCTAGGGCCATTTATTCCGCAATCGAGCACTGCCTCTATGAGGTGGGCAATAAGGCTGGGAAGATTTTGTTTGGCTTGACAGAAGGGAACAAGCAAACTGGTGGGTGTCCGAGATAAAGGATGACAAGAGTGAAAGTATCAAAGATAGAGAGGTGTGGCAACTGTCTTTGCAACCTACTACACTCACCTATACTCTTCTGCACTCACAGCCACTGCTGAGGGGTCTTGTGAGTTGCTATTGGACATCTGACTACAGAGTCTTTCACAGACAGAGAGGAAACTCCTGGAACAAGAACTGGCGGAGGGTGAGGTGGCCCTGGTAAATCCGTGGGCCCTAATGGCTTACCTATTGAGCTTTGCAAGCTCACAGCTCAGAAGATCACATCCCACCTTCTCCAAAGGTTTTTAGAGTGCCACAGCGCTGGGGATATGCCCACAGATCAGAGGCTGGCTAGCATAGTTGTCATCCACAAGGAAGGCAAGCTGCAGGATGACTATGCTTCTTATCGGCCTAATTCTTTATTAAACGCAGAGGTCAGAATTTTAGTGAAACCAATGGCCAGATGACTAATGCTGGTGGTCCGGACACTGGTTCATCCTGTCCAGCTGGCTTCATGCCAGGGAGGAACACGTCACTCAATCTGAGGCGGCTGTATGGTGTCCTGGGCCAAGCGGCTGCAATACATGAAGATGCCCTCATGCTTTCCCTAGCTGGCCTTTCATGTTCGAGATTCTAATTGAACTGGGATTTGGCCCTCCCTTTTTGTCCTGGATACAGCTCTTATACTCTGATCCACTGGCCCAGGTAACAGTCAAAGGAGGCACTTCCCCCACCTTCCAGCTCTGGCGAGGCACGAACCCTGGAATACCCAGTCTCTCCCTTAATTTTTCCCTCGTCTTGGAGCCCTTGGTGGCCTGGATTAGAGGCAAACTCCTTATCAGTGGGCTGAGATGGAATGCAGACTGGGAAGACCTATATGCAGACCTATATCCTGCTCTATGTGGCTGACTTGATGTCAACTCTGGACAGAATAATGCACATACTCACTTTGTTCCTGCGCTATTCTGGCTATACAACTAACTGGAATAAGTCTCTGATTTACCTCCTTCATGGCACCACACTGCACTTACCAAGGGGATGTGCAGCCCATGTTGCCACTGAAGGTCTCAGCTACTTGGGGATCTATATTACCAGGGACCCACACACCTTCTACACTCATAACCGCGAGCCACCACTTGCGCACGTACGGAGAAATGTGAAACACTTGGGTACCTTATTTAAAATGATGGCTCAGCCTCGTTTTTTGTATGAGCTTCAAAATACATCTTACTCAGTTCCGAAGGCCTATTTCCAAGCGATCCAAAGCGAAACCCATAGGTCACAGTGGGAAGGGGTCTCTCCCGCATAGCATGAAGAATTTGACTAGAGTCTGGCATGGTGGCAGGATTGCCCTGCCAACATACAATATTATTGGGCGTAGCAACTTTTTACCATTAACCACTGGGCTTACCTTCTGGAGGGTGAGTCATCCTATAAGATGGATAGGAGGAATATGAAACCCGGGTGCTAACTCAGGACCATCTACGGAAACACATGCACAACATCCTTACCTAGTCCCACTGCTGTCACACTTACCCTTTGGCACACTGCACTGAATTCCCTGGGTTGGCGGGGCAGGATAACTCAGGCCACTTCCCTGTGGGACACCGCACCATTGTGGACCATTGCTACACAACAGGGCTTTGACAATTGGGATCTAATTGGCCTATCTCAGGTAGGCCTGGGCAGAGTTTGCAGAGTTCTGGTATGTGGAACCCGGTGAAGTGCTGAAAAAACTCAGCTGCGATACGCAGAGTTCTGCGAGTGGCAGAGTTTGGGTAAGTGGTGCTGCTGGTGTGCTGATTTTTAGCACCAGGAGTTTCTCATGTGCTGTAAAATCAGCATGACCGGCATCATGCGGAGCACCAGAGGGCGCTAACTTCTTTCTGCTGCTCAAGTAGATTTTCTGCTTGAGCGGGAAAAAACTGTTTCCCTGAAGCTCACAGAATACTCAAGTGGAGAGTTCTAACAAAATAAGAATCCAAATGAAAGAAAGGAGTGGAACGGAACAAGGTAGAATGAATGGCACAGAAACAGAACACACATCCCTTCCTAAACAATAAGGTAAGGGAGAAGAAAGGAAGGTACTTTGGAGATGGAAAAAACACAAGAAACTCATTCCTGCAGAATAGTTTTTAACATATTTACAAAACTTGATCTACACCCAGTATTAATCATAATAACATGATACAAATTTTTCTTTTACAAAGCATTGTGATAAATTATTGTAGTCAAAGAAAGAATGTCCTTCAAGTTGAGATGACTTTTTTACAACTTTACCCTCTTTAATTCATCCAAATTCAGTTACAATTTGACATACAAACAATTCATTGGCAGCAGAAGCGTTTCGTCCAAATCTTGAGTTTTTCAAGGCAAATGTTTCAATATAACCTCTTTCAGATCATTCGTGTTCAGAGCAAGTCTCTATAATTAATCTTCTCCAAGATCTGTAATCTGTGATTAGTACATGGGTTTAACGTAGCCCCAAAAACATCAACAAGCGTGGCTTCTCACCCCATCAGTTGTTTGATTTGGCTGATGTAAAAAAGACGTCTCAACTTGAAGAACCTTCTTTCTTTCAAGGTGATGCTTTATAAAGGAGGAATTTATATTATGGTGTTATGATTACTACTGGGTGCATACCAAGTTTTGTAAATGGTTGGGGGTGTGAAGTGGCTAATCCACTGGCGATTGCACCAGTATCTTATGTGGACTGATTTGAGTGTGGGACTAAGGAGCATAAACTGTATTTTGTAAATCGTTTGGTGTTTCAGAGTTTTAACACAATCAGCAATTGAACCACTCTTTGAAAGGTCGCTTTAAGATTCTGAAGACACGTGCATCAAGTGTTTAAGGGTCTTCCTCTGTTTCAGGGTTCTATTCTTGACCCATATTAAAGGGAGTATTACGCCCCAGAGTGTTTGTGGAACTACCCACAAACAATATTCAGGTCCAACATCAGAGCCCCAGTCATTATCATCATCTCTAATGACATAGCAACTATCTTCACATTTACTTTGTTGATTTTGCCAGCTCTCACAGGTCAGGCAAACTTGAACCTACTCTTTTCAGTGTGACCCGGTAACCATACTCTGACTAAACTTTATATAAAAATGTCAGTGGGTCTGTCTCTATGGCTAGTTTAATAATCTTGCATTACTTATTCTGTTGGGACTGAACCTTAGTTGTGACATTGCTAAAATCAGTAATGGTGTTTGTCCTTGTCCCTCTATTTGGAGTCATGCTGAATTTCCTATGAACACAATATTGGTGGCAAAAATAACCAATTCTCTCTCACCAAATGTTACATCCCTCCTGTCAGGTGCAAGGGTATGTTTGACTTTATGTGCCAGTACTGAATCAAATTGTGTCATGTTGATTAATGCGTAGGGGACACCACAGATGGATATGACATGTTGTTCCATCCCTAAAACTAGCACTATGCACATTGGTGCATCTATGTCGTCCTCTCTGCCAACATTAATTACATTCTGTATTATAGGAACCATGTTATTTACTTCAACATCCCAACCACATTCTGTTACTTTGTTGGGAGAACACTCTTCTGTTACCTGTGCAACCCTAGGTTTAGTAGAGTATTTGCTTACCCTGCAGAAGTTAGTAAAATAGCCGCTATGCACTTTGTTAATTGCTGAACATCGGAGTTGCAGTATGAAATGGACTCTCACATTGGTAGCATTCAGTCTTCACATCACTTCTTGTATTCCTTGTGGGCTCAATTTTATTTTGCTGCCTGGTAACGCTGCAAATTTAACTTCCACGTTTTCCACGCTTGTCTTTATGTACTTCTTTTACCAGCGTGGTAGACTGTTCGATTGCTTTAGCAGTCTTGGTCACTTCTTGGAGATTGAGGTCGCGATATAACTATAGCAACTCTTGGGATTATTTTGCTATTGGTGTTCACCACTAGCTGGGTTCTCACCATGTCCTCTCTTGTTGTACCAAAGTTACAGGAAGTTGACAGACTTCCAAGGATATTTAGGAACTCATCAAATGTTTTGTTCTCCCTTTGTCTTTTGGTGTAGTAATTATACCTTTTTATTATTATGCCTATATCAGGGTTGAAATAGTTATCTAATCTAATCATCACCTCATCAGATATCATAATCATCTTGACCTTCGGGTGCCTTTATTTTGGGCAAGGTCCTAAAAATGTCTCGCTCCTCAGTCCCAAGACAAATGAGTAGAAATCCCTTCTCTCCACAGACATTATGTGCAGTACCCATGAGTATATAAGGTATTACTCCTTCTACATCTTTTGGAGACCTAGGCCCATATTTATACTTTTTTACGCAAACCAGCGCCAGCGCTGGTTTGCGTCAAAAAATTTACCACCGGCTAACGCCATTCCAACATGCTTGGCGGGCGCCTTATTTATGGATTGAGGTTCGCCGGTGCTGCGGGGTGGTTGGAGTAAAAAAAAATGACTCTAAGCGGGCAGCGCAGGCATAGGGAAGAATGAGGGTTGTGCGTCAAACAAATGGTGCAAGTCAGGTTAGAGTAAAAAATCATGGCTCTAACTGGACTTACGCCATTTTTGGATGCACAAACCCCATTGAAATTACTCCAGTCTTAGCAAAGACAGGAGTCATGTCCCCTTCCAATGGCCATGCCATATTTTTTTCTTTTATTATGTGCCATGGGGGGCTTAACTTGGGCCCCACTACATGCCACTGTGCCCAATGGCCATGCCCAAGGCATGGCCATTGGGCACAGTGGCATGTCGGGGGGACCAAGTTAGGCCCCCCTAAGCCACATAAAAAAAAAATATATATATACTTACCTCTACTTACCTGTGCTTACCTGGGATGGGTCCCCCCATCCCTGGGTGTCCTCCAGGGGTGGGCGAGGGTGGCAGGGGGTGCCCCTGGGGGCAGGGAAGGACACCCGTGGACTCCTTCCATTGTCAAAGACCATGGAAATTAGCCCACAGGTCCCTTAATGCCTGCCCTCACCCAGGCGTTAAAAAACGGCGCAAATCGGGCTGGGTGCCATTGTATAAGGCCCGCCCCCTACTGTGCGTCAACATGACTCAGGAGTATAAATGAGGCGCACAGGCCTTAAAGTCATTTTTTTTATGGGACCGCCTACCATGCATGTACTTCACGCAAGTTGGTTTCCCGCATCCAGAAAATTACGCACACTGCTGAATTTTGACGTTCGTGGAGTCAAGCATCAAAGTATAAATATGGTGTTAGGTTTTCACTGAATTTGCGTAAAAAATTTCAGCGCAAATTCGGCGCAAACAAAGTATAAATTTGCCCCCTAGACCCATGTTTCTACTTTTTTTGCGCCACATTTGCATCATTTTTTGATGCAAAAGCAGCACAAACTTATAAAATACAATTATAAGTTTGCGCCGCTTTTGCAACAAAAAGCGGCGCAAATGCAGCGCTAAAAAAGTATAAATATGGGCCTAAGTGAGCACATTTTGTTCTGTAAAAACTTTGTGGATGGTCAAACTGCCCCTTGGCCGACCCAATGACTGTCACTAGTAATCTGAATTAATAGTTTAAAGAGTGAATGTTGAATGATGAAGTAACTACCTTAAGTGGACAGGCCAATACAAAATCCATTGGTATTGTTGTCACTCCGGTTACTCAGTTTAAGACTGCAGACGGTGCAATTTAAGAGCAGATCTGCATTTATGCTTCTGCTCATAATATGGATGGGGAATGGAGTGAACAGAGAGCTGAACCGTAAGGATTCGTCAGAGGGAGATGAGTCGGGACTGTGGTTAGACTGCTCAGGCTAGTCAGCTCAGTGGTTCCCATATGCGTGCACTGACTCCTGCCCTCACTGACATGGATGGCAACATGACGTCAGCGGGGATTCCATTCCTCATCGGTGTTCCGGAGAAGGAGGATGCAAGGAAGTGTAAAGTAGTGATTTATTAAAGGAGGTAAGAAGGAGAGATACAACAACGGGTCCGAGAACCCCTCATAAACCTGTATATCTGAAGTTCCTAGAATCTTAAGAGACCGGTCATTCTAGGAAAGCAATGATCAAAGGGAAGAAAAGGAGAGGGAGGGAAGAGGGGGAAGGAATGACACAGGAACATAAGTGTAAATTCACAAAATAGGGAGGAAAAGAAAGAACATACAAAGAAGGAGATCCAGACAAAGAGGATATAAATAGCTGATGCGATTCTCTAACCTTTCACATGCTACTGGTCCTGGTTGAAAGCACAGTCATTGTATTTTAATTAAAAAAAACAAGCATAACAACATTTAAAACTCTTCAGAAGCATAGTGTACTGAATTCGAAATATACACACAACTGACTATGCTTAGACCATTTAAAATAGGAGAACTGCATGGTACATGACTAAGCAATAAAAACTAAATGGTTCCCTATTAAAAATGTATCATTTATAAGGGTTAGGTGATTGTCGACTGTGCATACAGAGCATGAGTGATTTTGACCCATGGTGGCCAATACAACAATGGACAGGTTCTATATACTCATTTTATTATGTATGATTTTCTCACTTTTTTCTCAAGCTTTTTGATGAGAGATACCCCTACTGAGCTAGTTTTTTTCAGTGAGATCCAACGGAATACAATGTAATGTTAGTACCTTTCATATTACTACCATCTCATTTATGTATGCCCTATTCTAACCTGCTATCGGAGGTGACAGTGCAAATCTAGAGGAAGAACCTTGAATACTTCCAAAGGATTTCCTCCATAGTTCTCCGAGAATAGAATGTCAAGTACAGCGTATCAGTGTACATTGTTGTTCATGTGTCGTGTCAGAGAGAAACAAACGAAAGCACACATCATGACTGCATTAAAATTAAAAAGATGGAAGACAGCCCTAGTCTGGGCCTAGTTTATTGAAACATAAGAATAATACAGCTCTGTCAAGTACAATATTTTCGTTTCAGTGCAGATTTGTACATTATATCTTGCACACACATTTTAATTGCACCAAAATCATTGTTGTCACAGGGATACCTGCAGTCAGTGCTTAATGTGAGCAGGGCGTTGCTGGTGGGGTCCACCGGCACTCGTTTTTAAGGGACAACGCCTATTTTTACTAATCAGACATTTAGCAAGAGCAAGAGAGGACACTGCACCAAGGAGAATGAAAGAGGATGATAAAGACAGAAAAACGCCACAAAGGAAAAAAGCGTGAACCTGCAAAAGTGAGATAAACGGACTGCTAGTGTCAGGTAATGTATTAAAGACTCATGAGGTAGACTCAAGACTATGCAACGTTGGGATTCAATGCACTTACATTTAGTAGCACCAGTTTGGGCTTCTGAGCAGATCTTTGGGCACTGTCACTCACTTGTTTACGAGCTAAGCAACTTCCACAGCAGTCAGTGGGCTTCAGCTCTCAAGGTGGTTTCAAGGCACAGCTCTCAGGTTCCCAAGTCTTAATTGGCATATGCACACCATCACCAGGTGAGTACTGTTGGCAAAGTTAGAGATCTGAGCGCTGACAACACTGGCTGGAGCCCATCAACTCTATTGAAGTAGTTCAGCTTCCTGGGAAAACAAGCAGCCTGTACTTGTTGTCTGTTGGAAACAATAAAAGCAAAGGGTTCCCAGAAATCACACATTTATAATGGAGCTGGTCAGGGAAAAAAATTATTAAGGAACAAGAAGTCAACTCATCCCCAAATCTAAGCTCTAAATGCAGTCACTCTATATAAGCAACACATCAATTCTGGATACATGAAAAATCTATTTCTTTCCTCTGTTTTAAGATTAATCACCAATCATGGTATATAACATCAGTATAAAGTTACACAACATTACCCATTTGATACATCAACAGAGAACCTCCCTACCCTTACCCACTAAAATATGTCGCACCCACCAAAACCATAAATACATTCATACCTTACACACAGTGTAATCCATAAAACTGTATAGTACCATACCTCCCCGAACTGTCACAACATAATTCAAGAAAAAGACAAACAATATAAAAAAGACAGCAAATTCAATAACCTGATGGATCAGCACGAATTATCTGGCCTAGTTGAGGGTAGTGGATTCCTCTTCAACAGCCATCGATACAGTTCAATACATATGATCCTTGCTTCACTTTAGTCAATGATAATCCAGTCCGAAAAGGCTATTGTATCTGTTAGAGCGGACCATTCTCCATCATGTCAATGCAGTGGCCAAAGGGACTAACTAACAAGAGTTCTTCTGCTTCTGCAAAGAAATCATTAGGCCAAACTGTCCGGATCGCTTGTAATAGCTGGCCTGGACTACTGCAACTTGATATACACAGGTCTAATAAAAATACCACAGACTGCTAACAGTAAAAACAGTAAGCTAGACTAGCCCTAATTTAAACAAACATTGGCAAACGCAATAGGTTTGAACATTGTTAGGTTTAAGCCAGCCCTTTTGAGTTGCTGATGCTTATTGCAGATCCTGAAGAGCATTGGCAAAAATATTTTAAAGTGCTTGTTTTTAATGCTTAACAGTATTTAAAAAGCCTCAACTTGACGTAGGTATCCACATCGTACATCACACACAGCAGCCATTTTCACTTTTTTTTTTAATGTACAGTTCCAATATGGCGGACGTTCATCTTGAAGCATAAATATTTTTTAAAAAGTCAACTGTGATAAACAGCATTTACACAAAGAACCATTGTTTCACACATTGCAGCTTCACATATGCACAAGAATGTCAACCAGTGAAAAGCAATGGGCTGACCCAAAGTGCACAACAAGTACTGTATTGGTACTGTACGCAATAGATCTTTTCGGAACAACCAGGTAAAAGCTGTTTCTCTAGTAGAGGTGGCAATCCTTGTCTTTAGGTGAGACCTAATAGCTGGAGTGCACCAAGCACCCACTGAGAACGCTTCATTGGCTCATCCGTTGCATCCAGGAGTAAGTACAATCTTATGCACAGTCTACTCTAGAACAGTGTCTGGGGGTATGTGCAGAAGCTGACCTCTCACTACGCCGCAGCAGGGCCGGCCTTTGGCATGGGCAAGGCGGGCACAGGACGCTGCCCTTCAAAGGGACGCAGGAGCTGCCTGCCGTAGTATTCCTTCAACCTAGCTCGAAAGAAGAGTGTGCTTAAAGACTTTCTAAGAGTTTTTAACATACAGATAATTAAAGATAAGTGTGAGAGCACCAAATTTAGTTTCATCCAGGGTGCTATCTGAGGAAAGACTCTCAGTGTCCCCGCGTTAACATCATTGGATCAACAAAGTTGCAGGTCATATGGAACAAAAGCGGATTTCACAAAATCATGGGAGCAATGAAAAACAGACATTATTTCATGCCCTTAGTGAGTATTCTGATTCTGACTATTCTATTAAAAAGGATTTGTTCTCATACAGACTGAAGGCTTTTTAGGTCGCAGCCTACCAGACAGAGTGGTTGTCTGGTTTACTAAAGAAATCATGGGGACTTTCAGAAAGTTGACCTAGGAATGTATTCCGCTGAGGGCATACGTCAGGCATACACACAGGTACACGGTGTCCACCCACTATTTTGGAAGAAGTGGGCCCCACTGAGATATGCTGAACTTTGTCCTGGTAGAATATTCAGACACCGGGACACATTCAGCAGCACCTGCACGTTGTCTGCTTTTGTTTCAAGCAGCACCATGGGGGGGCTTTCATACTTCAGGCACCAGCTGGGACCATAACAGAGGCAGAATTTAAGGGGCTATCAGGCCTTCTTTTGTTCCACTGTCCTGACTGGGAGCTATCTGAGCCTCACACCGAGATGCAAAGGGTAGGGAATGGAAACAAAGGTACAGCTTGTTGTTACCACTTCACAAATACTTGAGAGGCATGCTTTTTAGGTTTTAAATCCCTGTATATGAGATATGCATGTACTGCAAACATGTTTGATATGTTGGTCTGTTCCAGTCTTTACACAAAAAAAAATTTAAATACCACTATTTTGTTTTATTTCTTTTATAGCACTACTCATCCCAGTGCAGGGTGCCAAAGTGCTACTCATGTACATAAACAAATACCTTGACTATAAATCTTATAAATGTGTACATTTATATATGCAATTTGTTGCATTAGACTGTGAGGGTTACAAGGATTAGGAGTCAAATGTCCTTTATGGCTCACTGGGCTATGTTAAAAGGATTATGATTTGTGGACTGCGAGTAACAAAAGGATCTCTGTGTTAAGAGCAGTAACTCACTTACCTAGCTACATAAAATAAAAATCTGTCACCTGCATGTTAGATGATATGCTTTGCAGTAGACACATTAACCCTTTGTACTACTTTGATTCAAAACTGGGACCAGAGAAAACACTTCTCCGCAGCACATGTGTTACCCTCCAAAGTTATATTACTATTATTATTGTTCCCTGGGATTTGCTGGGTGCACAAAGATATCTGCAGCAGGTGCCTTAACCACATAAGATATTTTAAAATGCAGTCTTTGAAAACAATTTTTCAGAATAGATTTAGTGTTACATTTCTCCTTGTTGCCAACTTTTTTGTGGCAGTGTTTTTATTAAAAAACTATGTAATTTGAGACCCACAATTTGCATCAGGGTTGCGTCACTTTTGTGGCACAACCCAAACCAAAAAACGAATTTGTTCAATCTCATAATTCACTCAAATGCTTTCATGATAGACCTGCAGAACATGTTTGTGAAGTGTTAAGATGTGATATCAGTTCCCATGAGGTCATGGTATGCAGTGATGTCACGCTGTGATATCATGCACCATACTGTCACTTGTATACTGCCTAAATTTGTTAGTCCCCCCACTTCTTTTTTTAGGACTTGTGCGCTAATTCCGGTCATTGATTACCATTGGCTTTGTGGTTTGTAACTCACACCTTCTAGCTTTCCATCTGCTGGCTTTGTTTGCTTTTGGCTCATCCCTCCTGTTGCTTGCTTTCTGTTACAGACCTTTAAGGGCGATGAACGAACCATTTTTCCTGTCGCAAATGGCCCGATTCGCAGAATCGGACTGTTTGCAACAGGAAAAAACATTTTGGTATGTACAGACCCTATTTTGCGATACGGTAATCTATTTCCGCAATCCCAAAAAGGGTGTGCGAGTCGCAATTAGGAAGGGGTGTTCTCTTCCTAATTGTGAGTCACAGCCCAATGTATGATTGTTTTGTGACCGCAAATGCGGTCACAAAACAATCGCAGTTAGCACCAGTCTCCAAATTGGTGCTAACACATTCGCAAAAGGGGATCCTTCTCCTTTGTGAATGTATGCTAAAACATTTTTTTCAGAGCAGGCAGTGGTCCATAGATCACTGCCTGCTCTGAAAAAATAAAAAGGAAACTTTTCATTTTATTTTTTCAAAATGCATTCTGTTTTCCTTTAAGGAAAACAGTCTGCGTTTAAAAACAAATACTGCTTTATTTAAAAGCAGTCACAGACATGGTGGTCTGCTGACCCCATCAGGCCACCATCCATGTGAGGGCCGCCATTCCCAATGGGGTCACAAGTTGCATATGAATATTCATGAGGTAGGTCATTTGCGACCCCATTGCGAATCGCAAACAGTGTCAAATTGCGAGTCGCTAAGACTCACAGTTTGCGAGTCGCAAAACCGGATCTTCATACATGTGTCCCTAAATCTTGTTCTTATCTCGTCACATTTGCTGTGCATTCAAAGACCGAGGTCAAATGTCAGGCACTTTCTTTCTTCTGACTTTACCCTGAGAAGATTTATGTGACAATCTTGCTGGATAGTGGGGGGTAGAAATTAGTTTTTTTCTAGCACACAACAACGTTTAGTTGAACTGTGAAAGCATTTCAGAATATATCAGGATTATGAATGCACAAATTAAGCAATGTTTTTGTTATTTCTGAAGTGTGTTGGAAACAAATACTTAAATCTGATCAAATCAATCATTAAACTATGTGATGCAATTTCTGCACATGTTCATCTGTGCGCTGTATATTAGTAAGACTGTATGTCTGTGCAGATGTAATTCAATTGAAAGTGCAACCACACCATGAATACTCCACTCTAATCCACTCCCCTCTACTTTTCACCACTCCGCACCACTGCAGCCTACTCTGCACTGCTCCACTCTACGCCACTGCACTCTATGCCACTTCATGCTACGCCTCTCTACTGTACTCTGTATCACTCTACTCTGTGTCAATGCACTCTTCGTCACTCTACTCTACATCACTCCAGCCTAGGCCACACCAATCTAATTTGCACAATTCCACTCTACACCACTGTATTCTGTGCCACTCTGCAACATTGTACTCTACGCCACTGCAATCTATGCCAATACACTCTATGCCAATGCACTTTACTCTGTAACACCCAACTCTATGCCCCTTCACTCTATGCCAATCCACTATATACCACTCTAATCTTCTCTGCACCACTGCACTCTATGCCACTACACTTTACACCACTTTACTCTAAGCCATTACACTCTATCCCACCCTATGCAACTGCACTGTATCCTGCACCACTCCACCCTATGCCATTTTACTCTACTCTAACAGAATCTATTCCATGCCACTGTACTCTAAGCCACTCTCTTCCACTCTGCACCAATCCACTCTATGCCACTGCACTCTATGCCACTCTACTTTTAACCACTGTACTCTATGCAATACACTCTTCATAACTGCAATCTACATCATTGCACTCTACTCTGCATCACTGTACTCTATGCCACTGCTTGCTATGCCACTCTACTCTCCACTCCACACCACTGCAATCTGACACCCCACTCTGCAACACTGTACTCTCTGCCACTGAACTCTACACCTCTCTACTCTGCACTACTCCACTCTATGCCACTGCACTATATTCTGCACCACTTTGTGCTACTCTATTGTGCACCACTCTATGCCACTGCACTGTATGCCACTCAACTCTAGTCTGTACTCTACACCACTGCACTCTATGCCATTCACCTTTACTCTGCCCACTGCCCTTTGCATCACTCTACTCTACTCCACTCTGTACCACTCTACGCCGCTGCACTCTATACCACTCTACTCCACTCTGCGCCTCTCTACTCTGCACCACTCCACTCTTTGTCACTCCACTCTGTACTACTCCGCACCACTCCACTCTGCACCACTCCACTCTCCTATGCACCACTCTAATCTAAGCCACTGCATTCTCTGACACTGCATTGTTCGACGCTCAATTGAATGCCACTGTACACAATGCCACTGCACTCTACTCCACTATAGGCCAATGCACTACACCAGTCCACTTTACCTTATGCCACTCCAGTCTATGCCACTCTATGAGACTCCACATTATGCCACTACAATACACAACACTCCCTGCCACTCCACAACACTTTACTCCACTCTTTGCCATTCCACTCTATGACACTCCACACCACTCTCCTCTTGTCCACTAAGTTTTAGCCATGCTGAACAGCAGCCACGCTGGTGAACAACATGGCTATAACACATTGGTGAAGGAAATAGCTATTGCATAGGCTAGACCTATTGGCCTTACAAATGCTTGTCAATGTCACAGAGCTTACTTTTCTTACATTCTGGTGCCAGGCCTGCCTGAGTTGCTGGAGTGGATAGCCTGGCTCAGCAGACATAACATGTGAGGAGGAGGGGACAGACAGAAAGGCGGGGCTCAGGAGAAAGACATTTTCGGAATCAGGCAACATGTGCAAGAGCTGTGTGTGGAGGAGGGAGGGAGTTTTATCAGAGGCCTCCTGTGTTCGGAGATTGAAATCTGCTGTGGAGTTATACCTGGGCATGGAACAGTATTCTGCCAATAATCAGGGCAAGATCCTCGACAATACACTTTGCACAATGCTTTGTTTCTTATCGGTGCATTTTAAATGGAAGATCTTCCTTCCAGGTCCTAATTTCAACTTGATTGTAGCGAAAGTAACATTTAGCAAGTTCCTTTGGGTTTCCTAAAAAGACCCGCAGCTCTTTTCCTCCATTAATTATTTTATCTGAACATCACTGGTCCTTCCAGAGAATCTTAAGTAATTTTTGTCTCAGATTCACGTGTGTCTGAGAAGCAGAGGGAAAACTGGTCAATAAAATTATGGAGGGCGGGAGGGGGGAAGATGAATGGGGGGAGTTTCAGATTTTCAATCAATCTTGTTAAAGCACATTATATGACAACCAGGACACGAGGGAGGCTCAAGAAGCAAGGGAAAGAGAGAGGAGTGGGATTGTCATGGGTACTCAAATCGCAATATTTTTCAAATTAATCAACATTTTTAAGACCTTCAAAACATAGTTGAGAAAGTGTGTGTTTTTGGCAGTGTGGACACCTAAAAATCTCAGGTGAAATCTGACGGAGACTCCACATTACCTGACTGAAAGCACTCTTACCCAACTATTTATTACAGACAACATTTGTTAGGGGGGTGTAACACTCCAAACACCCCCTCTGGAGCTACGCCCCTGCTGAGGAGTAATCGCTCCTTGTGGATTCATGCAGCACACTGGGACCAGGTTTGGACTGACAGAGAAGAGAGCAGGGGCGTAGCTTGGTAAGAAAGATGGTGGAGGGGGTGCACTTCAGATGCCCCCAACAATCATGCCTGCACATAATGTTAAGATACATTAAATGACAAGCAGGGTGCATGACAGGGGCTAGGGAGCAGCAGAATGTGAGAGGAATGCGGAATAGTAAGGGTTCTAAGTGAGAGAAAGCACATTAGTTTGTGAAATAACTGACATTTGTTAAGCCTTTCCAAACTGAGAGAGGGCAAGAGTGTGTGTGTGCATTTTTTTTCAGTGTGTGTAAAAATGCCTTGTGAAATCCGACAGACACTTCACCATACTCGCTGAAAGCACCTGTACCCAACTATATATTGCAAACATAGATTTATTAGGGAGGTGTAGCACGCCAAACACCCATCCTGCAACTATGCCCCTGGGAGACAGTGGATGAGATCTCAGGAACTCAGAGCAGCCATGGTTGCTAGGTAACGTCTGCAGAAGAGTTGGTCAAAAGAGAAAAAAAGAATAATAGAACATTTCACTGGGTGCCAGGCAAGACGAAGCACTCAGTGACCCGAGCTTCCTCTCTAAAATCCTGCTGTAAAATAAAAAATAAAGTGGAGAGAAAAAGGGCATATTTGTGGTCTCCGGGTCTTCTTAATGCTATGCCCTTTTTTGCTCTGCCACAATTGCCACTTACTTCCAGAATAGCACAGGCTATTTTGGCCCTGGAATCCCCTCCCCCTTCTTCTCTATCAGACTGAAAATTACATTAGCTTGGTGCGCCTATCAGAACGTGGCTGTTCATCACAGCCTCTTTGATATACCAAGGGACCTCTGGTAATATGTTTGTAGCTCATAAATCGCCATAAGATACCTGTGTAGTGATGCAGTACTTGCATGTTTCAGCCGGGTGGTGTACGTTTAGGCCCATATTTATACTTTTTTAGCGCCGCATTTGCGTCATTTTTTTTACGCAAAAGCAGCGCAAACTTGCAAAATACAATTGTATTCTGTAAGTTTGCACCATTTGTGTGTCAAAAAGTGGCACAAATGCAGCACTAAAAAGGTATAAATATGGGCCTAAGTGAGGCAGTACCAGCACTCCTTTGCAGCACTGCTATAATTTTGATGAAAGAGGACCTTCTCAGGAACTGATTATTGTAAATGTGCAGGTACAGAGCAACACAGCTGCCAAAGACTTCACAGTAGGAGGGTGAATCCGAAGGGAGGGCACTGAGTTGACAACTTGTTACCTGTATTTAATTTGCAAAACAATTAGGGGCAGATTTAAGAGCCCCTTGTGCCATAATATTGCCAGAGTAGTGTCTTTTTTTTATGCTAATGTGGTGATATTACGGCATAAATGCCACGCCATATTTACAAAGTGGCACAATGCATGCATTGCACCACAGTGTAACCCCTTGCTCTCCATCATGCCTGTGTCAGGCAAGGGGGGGTGGTTCCCCATTAGGAAGGCTGAAAAAATGGTGCAAAGAAATCTAAAAGATTTATTTGCACCATTTTTTGGCAAGTTACGATTAAAAGGTGGCACACCATTGGTTACAATGGGCCCCTATGTACTGTTCTGGGTGAGCACCAGAATGTTGTCACTAACCCTGAAAAGTACATCAATAGCATACAAAATTCTGATGATATTACCCCCTACCCTCTGCCATGGTGCGCAATATTTTAAATACAGCGCATACATGGTGGTGGTAGTGGGGCGCTAAGGGGCACAGGGAAAGTGACGCTGCACTGGATGCAGCACCACTTTTCTTAAATCTGCCCCTAAGTGCCTGGGCTCAATGTTCTGCTAAGAAGCTGCTGCCTGAGCTATGAATAATGGATGCCAAATACCACGGCTGCATAATCTTGAATCCACCTCGTGCCTCTTCCATCTACTACCTCACTGTGACTCTTTATCTGACTCTTGCAGGTTCCTTTTCTAACTTTCAATTGCCTTTTGCCACTATTTTCAATCTTTCTCTTCTTTCTTTAACCCGTTTGTGTTTTTCTCCTTCTGGCTCTATGTGGGAGTCTGATGAAACAATATGACAGCTAGTTCCCAAAAATGAGTGCCAGTGAGCCCCACCTGCAAATATCACCGGCTCAAACTAGGCACTGCTTCTTCCCCTGCTGTTTGTGAAAATACACCCGTAAAGGATAGTGCCATGATTTATCAGTGGGTAGCTCCATTTCATTTGTGCTCTGCTCTGTTATCGCCTGCCTCAGTATTTGCCTCCCTCTACTTGCAAAACAGGAGACAGAAAGCAGCTGAGCAAGGGAGTAGCCAGAAAAATAAAATACCTCCCTCTTAAAAACATATCGCAAATAACAGTAAGCGAGCATGTGCAATGAGCGACTCAGGGACTGCTTTCCCTGAGGGAATTCTGATGTATTCCTTCATCCCTCCATTCTTCTTTCAGCCTTTTTGCTTCTTTCCTTTCTTCTCCCATCCTTCATTCTGTCCTTTAACACCCCTCCACCCATCCTTGAATCTCACCTTCCTTCTTTAATCAATTCATCCTTCACTGCATCCCTCTGTCTGTTTCGTTTCATCCACTCTCGTCCACCCACCCATCCATACACCTTTCAGTTCTTCCTTCTCTCCATTCATACATTAATCCATCCAAACATCTATCTTTCCTTCTGTTTCTCTTAAATCAATCCATTATTCTCGTTATTCATTCATCGTTCTTTGCATCCATACACTCTTCTCTCCATTCATCCAGTCCTCTCAATTTATTCTCTCCATTAATCTATTATTTTAATGATATTTCTCTAGATCCGTAACTCATCTATCTTTGCATATACTTCTATCTCTCTTTGTTATCATCTATCTTTCTGTCACTCCTCTCTCCCTACATTTCTTGACCTCTTGTCTCACTTGTTCCTCCGCCCCACAGCTGCATCATTCTATTCTCTTAGTGGTATGTCTGAGCTTCTAGGAAAAGGAAAATGAGCTAAAAGCAACATGTTTTGTGTTTTATGTTAATCAGAACTGCCTAGTACCAGCTATCCTCAGCTAAATCTGCCAGACAGGAAGGTTCATGATGTCCCTGCAGCTGAGTACAGTGTGCACATCCCTCAGAATGAATCACACATTTAAAATTAGGAGCCATCTTCCTATTTGGAAAAGAGGCAATCATTCTTTTCATGGTTTGAGCTTTTGGATATAAATGAATTAAATTTGATACATTACACCCAATAAAACAATACTTCTTCCCTTTAAGCTTGTGTCTAGTTGCCAATGATGGAAGTGTGATTTCCTTCAGAGTTTCCCCATTTGTACCCTGAAAGGACATGCTGTAAAAATCAAAATGCTTGCTGTGCACTTCACCCTCCCCACCATAAACTACTCAGTCTCATTGCAAATACTTCACAGCTAGTTAGGACTATTTCTCTGTCTGTCATGTTTCATGTAGATAGATCCCAGCTGACCCGCAATAATCCAGAATGCACAGGTAGTAGTCTCGGGCTTAGTTTTGAGTCGTATGAATTGATGGCTACTATAAAGATTGTCTTCACTCAAGCCGCAGCGAGGAAGCCAACCTTTTGTGCACCCCCACTGCTAATGTTATTAGGAAATCCTCTAGCTCAAACACAAGTCTAAATGGGTCTTCGTCATCATGGGCAACTGCCTGATTATTTCATTTTACATCATAACAGGTAAGCTGAAAAAAATTGAATTGTAATTCGGTTATCCTCTTCTATGTGTAAGATTGCAATTTTAATTATTCAACTGTCCATACTTCTTGCTTAAACTAATCTTATTGCGAGGTCTGTCGAGCTTATGTAATTATATGTTTGCCATTAGGCTACTTCTCAAGATAGTCTGGTAACACACACCTAATGGAAATGCTACGTGTATACCTTGCAGTCAGTGGACCGCTTTTTAAAGAAAACGTGCTGTACTCTTACTTGTATGTACTCCCAATCTGTAATGCACTGAGCATCAATGAATAGGATGGTCAGACCATTCTTGTAGGTGGCACATGTTTGTATCCTGCATGGAATGCTAACTGTTTCCCCTGCGCTGGCCTCCTTGTGTGTCTCTATAAAACCTTGTGGTATTGGTGCCCAGTATAGTTCTCTATTTGTATGCAAAGGTAAAGATTCTTAATGAAAAGCTTCTCTACTTGATTTTAGCCTCCACCACAGTTTAGAATTTTTAGGTTCGATTGTGACAGCCTGACTTAATGTGAAACTTCTGTAAGACATTTGATTGCAAGAATATAAATCAATTATTTGTGGTCGCCAATGTAGCTGATCAATATTCTCCTTTTGCAACTATGAGATTATTGGTGCTCCATCTTCTGACAGCCCTTTAATATTGTAGCCACATGTACGTTTGAAATTTATAGCACACTTACACACGCGTATTTTGTTTTGGATGGTACTTCCTTGGCTTTGTCTATCTACTACTTTATTTGATGTTGTTACGTTTTCAGTTTTTTTAAGATCACTGCACATCTTCTGGACAAATTAGGCCTCATGCATTCAGTGAGCCTGTACCAGTAGTGCTTTGCTGTGTTATCATAAAAGTTTGTGCTTTAATTAAAAAAAAAGCTGCATTCTTAGGTTCTGAGTTTTGTGATAAATGGTTAAAAGGATCTTGAACTGCTGTTAACTTTACTGGAATAGTTGCACTGGATGAGCAAGGAACATCACCAGTCATTTGTAAAGTGTAAATAGTAAGATGTATTGGAAACAAGTAGAGCTCTCAAGCCTTAAAGATCCTTCTGCTTCACCTTCACAATCTAAAATTATTCCGTATTCTTAATCTTACCAGTACCTAATACTAACTCTTTATTTTCCAAACCATCAGGACATTCACTTCCAGCCTTCCCACACTAGGGCCTGGGCTGACTTTTATTCTTTCATATGTATTTTTTCTTCACTTTCCTTCGATTGCTAAATTCTTATCTGCAACTCCTCTGAGTATTCTATAGTGTCCAGCAAAACCCTCCCCTGAGCCTTATGTTTCCATCTTCCCTCTTTCTCACTTCTTCTTTCAACATCCTCCAGTGCTTCCATCAGCTTCAGCACGAATTCGTTTCCCCGCAGGGATATATGAACTATGTCATGCCGAAACAGGACTGGTATTTTAAAGATAATGTTAATATGTCTCAACACTCCTATATGTCTAGACCTCCTTCCTTGTCCTATTGGTAGTCTTCTCACCATAATCGCTAAGGGAGTAGCAGTGCCAAGTAAATTTCGAACTTCTCTGACTTTTCCTGTACCACATTCAGGTCTAATTTAATAATTTTATCAGTTTCAAACTAGAACTCTGAAGCAAATAATTTTCCCCAGATAGATTATGATAAAATTCTGCCTCAGCTACAATTCCTCTAATGCATACAATGCAGGTAACAGTTGTCTCCATGGCATGCCACCCTTCCCAACCAATGTACCTCTACTTCTTCACTGTCCAGCCCTTACTGCTGACTATAGCTCTGCCTCCCTTGGTGTTCACCAGCTCACTTCACTGTGGAGTGGCCACAAATTCAGGCTTCTTACTTCCTGCTTATCCGGGAACACTACCCCGCTGCACAAACAAGTACACCTTTACTTATTGCCTGAACACTCTTCCAAGCCGCACATATCCCCATATTCATTATGATTTCCACCTGGCAATACTTATCAATCTTCCCTCAATCAAGCCCAACTGGATTCCAGATGTTGCATTTCCCATTCAGAATGAATATCTGCCATACTGTCTGGTTTACCATACCCCGTCCATTGACACATTAATTCAAGGGACTTCTAGGATCTGCCTGTCTGTCACCTGTCCATAAGTAAGCAGAGCCTAAACCAGGCAAATTCCCTTGCCCCTTCACTACAAAAACAGTACCCATAACCCTTTCCAGTCAGTCGTACTCTTAACTTCAAAGTGCACCCTTTCCACCTCATCCACCATATCTCCCTAATGTAACTCTCTGGAACTCTTTGACTCTACCACTATCAACATTCATAATGCCTCAAAAATCACCAATATGGATCATTATGGATCACCACTCTATTATAGTCCTTCAGCAATCACAGCCAAACACGCAAGCCTCCATAATACTGTGCTTCGCATGGTGCATGCCATTTTTTTCACATGACGAGTGCCATCTGTTTCAAAAGGCTGTGCCCAGTCTTACCATCTTGCATGTGAAAGTCCGATAACCTAGCACCTGTTGCAACAATCTCAAGCTGCACTTCTGTTTGTCAACCAGTTTCTGTAACAATCTCTCCTGTTCCTATATTTTGTCTTCTGGTATCCAGGAGATCATGGCAAATAAGCCTAGCTCTGTGACCAGGAAGGTGATAGTCATTCTTCAGCCCTTTCATCTTCTCGTGTAACAGAGGCATCTCAAATTCTCTTGACACTTGGTCAAGGTCAGCCAACAGTCTCCAGAAATCACCTTTGTTACCAATCTCTCCCACTAACAAGGCGTTGTCAAGGTAGTGCAGAACTTAGTCTGATCCTGTCACCTCTTAACTACTCATACCAAAAACAGGCCAAATGTCTTGAATAATGTGCATGCCATTGGACACCCTATAAGCATTGTCTTGTTCAAGAAATCTACCCTTGGAATTGAATTTGCAGCAGCTGAATTCTGTCAGGATGAGCTGGCAGAAGCCAGGAAGCTGATTTGATGTCTGTCTTTCCAATGTGTGAACCATAACCAACATAATTTCAATACTAGAATACTTCACTGAGCACTCACCTCAATCAATTTAATCCTTTATTAAGCTGTGTTCGGGCAGGGCACATGCAGAAATGATGACATCTGGATCTAATAAGCCATCAAATGTCCTTAGTAATGATACTGCTTCCCTGCTAGGGTCTAGAGCCATTTATCCATTGCTTCCAGCTTAATTGGAGTTCTGGTCCTTTGCTATTATCGTTCTGCTGGTTCCCTGCCCTCTGTTGCCTGACCCCAATAACCTGACCAAAACATTGCTTGATGAGGCGTTTCCAGCTGTATTTTGAAAATGTGTACCTACATCAACATGGGAATTAGTAGAATGCTCCTTTGTTCAAGTTTCAACCTCCTCATGGGTTGACCCTGGGTGGGTGTTGACGTTTCCGGGGTGAGACGCCCTGGAAAAGACACAAACAGCAGTAGCAGTCCACTGGCCACATGCCCTGATGGTACCAGCTTAGTTGGAGTTGTAACCATAGTTTATTGCCAGTTTATTGACTAATTACACCCATGAATTGGAAGCCTCAAGGCTTCTCTTGACTTGGAAATCTTTATTGTACCAATGCCATGCTAAACATCTGAAATTCTTACTGGCCATCCTCACCTCACCTAAGTTCTTAAATAGTGTTGCACTGCTCTCTGAGCACTATTCATAATACATTATTGCATACATTGTGAAAGCCGCTGTCCACATATCAATATTGGTCAGAACAATCAGTCTCTTTTTCCTTTCCTCCTTCTTAGGATTTCATCCTCTTTTACACCTACTCTTGCTGTGCGCCAGTTTAAACGTGTCTACACACTTGTTGTCACAAATCTTCTCTTTGGTGACGATGATCAACACGCCTCCTAGTGGCTCTTAAATGCCCATGTACAGGAATCTTTTCTTCACATCTGCCTGCCTTCTTTGTTCATCTCAGTTACCCCCATGTCTGCCTTGACTGGCCTCTCAGTTGTTGAGTTCTTAGAGGGTTCTACCATGGTCTGTCCATTCCATCCCTGCTTTACCACCATCTGTGTCACTACTGGTGCACCCATAGTCCGAATTATGACTTCCTGTTCCTTTTATTCAGTTTTGTCTGTCCCCATTTCTCCAGTACTGTGTCCCACACTTCCTTCCATGCTCTAACTGTACCCCGTCTCCTGCATTCATTTCACATCAGCCACCCAATTCACTCCCATCCATATCACCACTGTCTTCCCAAAGAATGTGATGCAATGCAATCCTGTACTCATATTCCATCGTATCTTCATGATTCCTAATACTTCTGGTTCACCATGGCCTTTTATCCCCTACATTTATCCTTGTCATTCATCCTATTGATTTTTGTCATTTGTCCCTCCTGGTGGTCTCTTCACCCCGCCAAGTTCTAAGACTCAATGCCTTTCACCTACCCCAATGCCTATAATTCACATCACTTGACTTCTTGCTTCTGCCACCCAACCCTCTTCTAGGTACCACCACACTCCTTATCCCCCATTGAAACAAACCACCATTGTCCACCACCTCACTTCTGTCACACGACCTCCTGCCAGCATTACAATATCACCTTGCCAGTTTTCCTCACTAGACATATTTTCCATTCTATGCCGTCCTCCTTAGCCTCCACACAGAATGACTACTGCCTTGGCATCTTGTTTACTTTTGCAGACACCGACCTCCAACCCCAGGTACGAAACATGCCTGATACACTCCCCCACAACCAGAATCCTTTCCTCTTTCTGTGCATCTTGCCTGCAGGAGGCCCTATGCATTGAAAAATTCTTTGGAAGCTCTGTAGTCTTTTCTGAGTGTCCAGAAGTCAGCTGCCTCAAACTGTGTTGGGCCAGACTACTTGCCATGGCATACTGATCCAGGGATTTCTGAAGGGGCCTGCTTCTTCCGTGGCTTCTGCTGTTTCAAGGCTGGCTTCACCGAGAACAGGCTGTCCCATGTGGGTAGGCTCAATCGTCTTTTTTGGTGTTGGAGCAGCATTGATTTTGTTGCAGGCCTTGACTTCACAGCCTAACCTGTATGTTTATGTAACATTTCATATAATGTGTGTTCTAAATTTATTATTGTAAAGTGGTGCACTCAAACTCAGTAATAAAGTGCATTCACTGTAGTGTTAGCAACTGTACATATTGCATGCTTTAACCTTATTAAATTAAATGTAATCATTGAATTGCATTTCATAACCATTCTCATGCTGAGTGTATGTATATAATAAACAAAAAAAGACTTATGTGATGTGCGCATTAATGTTCATAGTTTAACATTGAGAAATTTAGTTCTCAACCATGTCTAGGTTCATGTTTTAACAATTGTATTTCATTTTTATTAACTGTAACATGAAGACAGTATATGAATGCTGACATTAATATGTGCACAATATAGCCTGAAATTAAATGTGCATTAGTGGATATTATTCTTAACTTGACTGAACAGCCTATATTTCCTTTAATGTGAGAAACTTTTTTATATTTTTACTAACTTGTCATTTCATTGAGGGTGCCTGCCTACATTGCGGTTGTAAAGCGCTCAGCACACCGCAAGGGAACTGATTATGTGGTTGTGGGAAATAACTATGCTGAAGAAGTTGCCAGATATTGTTCCTGAAATGCTTGTGCTTTCAATGGTAAATATAAAAATGTGGGAACGGATGAGACCAATTACAATCTCTTATTAACTGCAGCAGATGCATGGGAGGAAGTTAAGAGATTACACAAAGACGTGCCAGAAGCATAACAACAAGGTTGGATTGGAGCAGGACATGTCAAAAGAGACGAGGATGATATTTGGGTTACAAATTATGAAAGACCTGTGTTTGTATTTCCCGATAGCTTGCCACCCCTTATGGTGAGACATTACCATGGCACAGCTCATGTAGTACAAGACGCAATTGTGAGATTGTTTTGACAGACATGGTTCAATAATGGGTTTAGACAGATGGCAGAAGCATTGTGTCACAGATGTGTTTTGTGTCAAAAGATGAATGTATGCTTTATGAATGCATTGACACTATGGATGCAAAAAAGTGTTATGTGTGTACACAATTACCTGCGGCAGAGAGAATAATGTATCACTATATTCCTTCGACTAGGATTTGGTTTGCTTCGAGGTACTCCGTGAGTTGCAAGTTGATGGCCTTTTCCGTTTCCTTGGCTGGAAAGGGGAGTAGAAACATGGGTCTGTAGTTCTTCTACTCCCTTGGGTCAGCAGAGGGTTTCTTTAGGGGCAGGTTGATCTCTGGTTGCTTCCAGTCAGATGGGAAGGTGGCGGTCTTGGAGCGGTTGATAGTCTGACAGAGCTCTGGTGCGATGGTGGCGCTGACCAGGTTGAAGATGTGATGTGGGCACTGGTTTAAGTGGATTAGACTACGTGAGTTTCCAGGTGTCTTCTGTGGAGAGGGGCCCAGTGGTTCAGGGTCTGGTGAGGTGTGGAGTTCGTAGTGGTGCTGGTGGGTGGTGGGGGCAGGCTTTGGATCTTGAAGCCTTTGTATATATCCTGTATTGTACAAATTATACAAAAGAAAGGAATTTTTGAGATTGTGTTTGATCTTGAGAGGGGGTGATGTCTGAGGTCTGTCCCGGAGTTCGTGAATTCTTTGACTACTGAGAAGAGCTCCCTGCTGTTGTGTGCGTTGGTGCTTATGCGTTCTTGAATTGCAGCTTTCTTAGAGGCTCTGATGCACTGGTGATGTGTGGTGAATGCGTTTTTGTGGGCTCTGTGGTATTCGATTGTTTTGCTGTTCCTCCATTTCCATTCCAGCTGTCTGCAGGTGCGTTTTGGCTCTCGGAGTTCCGTCGTGAACCAGCTTGGTTTCTTGCAGTGCTAGTTTCCAATGATGTATGGGAAACAAACATCAGAACTAAGAGAGCTGCCAGTGGTTCAGATATTATAGGAGATATTTTTGGTGCATTGATTCCATCTGTATTAGTGATTTTGAATGACATCAAGATAAGAAAGTTGCCCACTATTGTAGATAAGTTGTCCACTAGTACAGCAGATGTCTTGTTGGTTGTAGCTCCTGAGATGGTTGCCATAAGATCAATGTTTGTGCAAAACAGACTTGCGTTACACATCCTTCTCGCTAAGGATGGTGGAGTTGGTTGGAAGTTAAAAGTTCAACAATATTGCACTTATATCCCTGACAATATTAAGGAATTGAATATGTATATATTAGGAACATTACTGATTTGAAAGATGATTTAAAGGAGCTAGTAGCAACAGTTACATGGGAAGCGATAGGTAATGGAAAAAGCAAAAGGGAGAACAGACATAGAACTTGTAACTAGATGAAGTAGATATTATGTTGACATGAAGCAACTAGAAAAATCCAGCACATCTTTTCTGGATCCACCTCTGAGAATCTGATTTGTCCCTCTGATAAGAGATTACAGACTGATACGATGGCTTGATTCACAATTGGAGAGGGGACTGGAGCAGCATAGATATTGCTGCAACCCTTGACATCACAACTTAACCTATACGTATATGTAACATTTCATATAATGTGTGTTCTAACATCATTAATGTAGACTACAGTGAATGCACTCGAATTCAGTGTTAAAGTGCATTCACTGTAGTGTTAGAAACAATATATAATGTGTGCTTCAACCTTCAACCTTATTAAATAAAACACAATAGTTAAATTGAATTTCAGAACCATTCTCATGTTGAGTGCATTTATACTAGAAAAGAAAATGACTTATGTGATGTGTGCACTAATGCTCACAGTTTAAGGTTGAGAAATGTTGTTCTCAATCATATCATGTACTAACAATTGTATTTCATTTTTCTTAACTGTGACATGAAGACTGTATAAATGCTGAAATTAATATGTGCACTATCTAGCCTGAAATTAAAGGTGCATTAGTGGGTATTAATCTTAACTTCACTGAACTAAGCCTGTATTTCCTTTAACGTGAAAAACAGTTTTTAATTTTTGGCAACGTGTCATTCATTGCAGGTGCATTCTCACGAAATGTTAGTTTGGAAATAGATTTATTGTTTTTATACAAATAGAGAGTCTGAGAAAAGGTCTTTGCGTAAGAACATGAAGAAACCGAGTGTGAGAGGACAGCAATGTTCTCAGGACTGCTCAGGTAGAAAAAGAAGATTTTGCAAGTTACATCATGGACAATAAAATACAATGGAGCTCGTGATGACATGATTGAGGGTGTTACCTAACAGAATCATGTGGTTCGAGCTAGGGCTTTCACAGATTGATGTTAGGACACTTTCCCATGGACTTTGAGAGGTACAGATCTCTGACGTTCCCCTTTGTCCCCATACTTTGCTGAGTGTGACTTGGGCCTACACTAAACTCACTAAAAACACTCTTGACAGAACTTCTAAAATGTTGACACCTTCAACCTTACCATCACCTTCTATTTCAAATTTAATGCTATGCTTTTTTCTAGATTTTTTCTTATGCCATAGCTTTTTGACTTTTTGATATTTTCTCTACCCTTTATAGATTAATTCAGGTAGATGCCCCTAGATTGTACCTATATATAGAAGGGAAGACCGAAAAGATTTCTCTGAGCACCAGATTTTGCTATTGATATTCTGTATTGCTGTTACTGAATTCTCGGTTTGCCTTATGTTAATTTGTCTAAACTTCTTTAGAAGTTTGTCTATCCAGTTGTTATTCTGTATCTTTACAGTATGTTTCTGAGATTTGTTTACATTAACCTTAGTGTTAATTTGTAAAAAGCCCTTAAATTTTATTTGCGATTTGGGTCTTCATTGTGTGGCCAAATTTGTTACACTGTAAATTAATGATGGCTGATTGTTACCCAGTTCCCAAATTAATCCCTTCATCGGAACAAAATAACTGTTGTGTCAAGAAAAGAGCAAGGAAATGCTCCATTAGTGTCTGCCGTCATTCCTCGGTGTTTGCCCTCAACTTCTCCCTCAGTGGGGAAGGTCCCACAAGTCATCACCACCGCGAGAACCCCTGTGAATGATGCACTTCCTCATCTATCTGTCACCAGGTGTCAGCACCTGAACTTGTTTTGCAGCCCACCAACACCTTCAACATATTTACCGGTGTTGCAGCTCCACTGAGAGCTTGCTGCTCTGTCATGTTTCCCCTTTGATGTGCATGAGGAAGGTAATCATTCCTCTGCGCTGCTCTGTCATGTTTCCCCTTTGATGTGCATGGGGAAAGTAATTATTCCTCTGCGCATGTGCAACAATGTCATGAACCAGCGCGACTGCCACATGCCAAACTTGTTGACAGGTGACGTGCCCATGCTCGGCACTTCCACAATTTCCCCCCGAGGACCTCACAACCTCGGGGCCTCAGTGTGCATCTCATTGCAATCAAATGCAGCTTCTACAGCTGTTCCTCTGGGATCTGCAGTAACTTCCACTTGTCTGCCCTTGTTATATGTGGAGTTCACTTTATCAGCTTTGTTATGTTATTGAATTACTGCCAGCAGTAACCTCTTCACTACAGCCACCTCATCTTGTAAACCTTGTATAAAATGGAGTGTGCTTAGACATTTCTTATAAAAGCCCCACCTGTAACAGCAATAGTTATTGCCAGCATTTTAAAGGAGTGATCCAGTGAAGAGAAATGAGCAGTTGCCTATACATAGTCGTGCGCCATCACTAACGGCCACAAATAATAAGCATTCTAGAATGTTCCTTTGTTTAATGACATCACTTGTGCAAAAACATATGATATAATTTCCCGATGGCCCCTTTACCATGTCTGAATGGGCCAGTCAACCCAAGCAATCCATAATGAGTGCCAGTGCTGATTAATATTCCCGCAACCTCATTTCGTGATTTGTACAACTGAGTGTGATAAGTAGGTCTGCATATCTCAGATGAACTCACCTCACAAAGTTCACATTAGAAAAAAAACTGAGACTGAACATACTGCCACCTTAAAAACGGACAAGATATTGAACCACCCGTCAGACTTTCTTTTTCCCTCTGACCATGAAGAGAAAGCAAGATCCTCTAAATGTAACACAATCTTCTTTAATAAGAATCAGATAGCAGTGAAAGAGGTACAACGCTGATCCCTTAGACGTAACACATACTAAAGCAATATAACATTGGAAAACGCACATTAAACTGCTTTAATAAGCTGTGCACCCATTTCTTTATAGACTGCAACTTCACAAAGATTCTTCTGTGAGGCAAGTGGTTTTAGATAACATCCCTGAGAATTAATTAAATCTTGCACTCTTTGGCATTTCCCTTCCCTAAATTCTTAATTTCATTTTCCGTGAAAGTGTAGTCTGACACAGAAGGGCAGATCATTTTTACAGTTGTCTGAACTTGCTTTCTCCCTCAAAAGAGGGATTTTGAATTTACTTCGAGTTTTTTTTTGTAAACACAGAGGGGCATATTTAAGAGCCCCTAGCGCCATTCTAGGGCCACATTAGCGCCATATTTACAGAGTAAATATTCCTTGCGTCAATATTTTGGGCACTTTTAATGCCTGCTCAGAGCAGGCGTTAAAAGGGGCTTGGCATTGAATACAATGGGCCCCTATGTATTCTGCAGGAGTGGCACCAAAATTTTGGAGCTGCTTCTGCAGAGTACATCAATAGCATAAAAAAAACAAAATACGCTATTGCCCCCTAACCTGTGCCATGGGGCGCCGTATTTTAAATATGGCACACATGATGGCGGTAGGGGGGCGCTAAAGGGTGCAAGAAAAGTGGCCCTGCAGTATGCAGCGCCACTTTTTTTAAACATGCCCCTGGGTGCTGTTTAAAATCGATTCTGATTGGTTTATCCCCAGCCATCACATAGGGGGTCATTGTGAGTTTGGCAGATGGAAAAGGCCCTCTGCCAAACTCCTGCGATCAGGTTGCCGCCAGTGCGGCCGCCTTCCTGCGGGCCCCATTACGAGTTCCCCACTGGGTCAGCAGGTGGAAACAGTGTTTCTGCCCTCTGGTCCAGCAAGGAACAGATTACAACCTTGATGAGCCGGCAGCAATGTTGCAGTGCATAGGGTGTAACAGCACCCATCGCTCTATTCACTGTCTGCAATTCAGACAGTGAACAGTGTGATGGGGCAGGGCCTGCACCCTGTCTCCACCAGCCTTTACATGGCGGTGCGACCGCCATGTAAAAGCTGGCAAAGAGGGGGATCGTAATCCCCAGGGCGGCGCTGCTTGCAGTGCTGCCCTGGTGGATTAGGACCACCAGCACTAACAGTCCCTACTGTGGAGGTAAACTGGCGGTGCTGATGGTCCGACCATGGTGCAACCACCACGATTGTAATGTGGTGGTCAGAGTGCAGCCAAAGAGGTCGGACCACCGCTCTGATGGCAGTCAGACCGCCACCGCGACCCTGGCAATCTAAAGTCCACCAGGGTCATAATGAGGCCCATTGTGTGTGCCAAGGGGGGAAAAGGGGCATATTTTAATGTATTCCTCCAAAAAATATACAATAAGATCGAAAAGAAAACATCCTATCACATTTTCACCATTTATTTATATATTCTCATTAAAAGCATAATCCAGAAGGTTTCCTTGATCGCATTTGTGGGTGTTTACATGCAGTCAAAGGACAGCCCCAGGCGGATAGTTTATTAAGCCGAAAGGCACAATTGTGTAATGGGGCTTTACCTCACTTACCAAATATAAAACACTTATACTTCGGCTTCATTAATGATTGGTCAACAGCAGTGTGTGAGATAAAAAAGTTTTTTCTGAAACTAGGCCGTCCATTGCTGATATTTGTGCTTGAATATTATCTCAGAGTCACTAGCTGAGTTTATTTTAGAGACAATTTGAAGGAGTTTGCATAGTCAAGCCTTGATTTTCATGATGTGTTTTACTGCTGCTTATATGCCTTCTACGGGTACAAAGTAGAAGAGACATCAATGATAAGTTTGAACTGTTATGGCATGCTGCCCTCTCGACATAATGGCTTATTATCAAAGGATGAAAAGTGAAAAGCAGGGGTCTGAGGCCCAGGCCTCATTTGGACTTAACAACAGTTCTGTTTTGGAAATACTGAATTTGACTAAAGCTTACAGCATCTAAATTTTGATTGAGGTCCAGTGGCTTTCAAAAACTTTCTATTGATTGTCCATGTAGTGAGTTGAAGTTAGAGCTATGTGTTGACAGTGTAGCAGGCGTATAGGCTGTCATGATTGCCAAATACTTCATAGACTGATGTAGATGTTAAGGAAAATTTGAGACTTGGAGGATGCCCATAGGCTCCACATACACCCATGCCAGATTTAAATGCACTTATGCATGACAAAAAGGTTAATACCTTACATTGGTGTTTCCCAAGCTGTGGGTCGTGACCCACTGGTGGGTTGTGAGCAGATTTTTGGTGGATCAGAAAAGTCCAAGCATTAAAGAAAGAAGCATTTAAATTCTGTATTTATCTTGTCATATTGACCGAACTTCAAACACTGAGGTCAAATGTCAGGCTATGGCTTCTGACACACTGCTTCTTATTTTTTTAAGATGGGGATTGGTGTTTACAAACTCCTCTCAATTTGCAGTGACAGACAAGTTAAGTGAATTATGTAACAATCTTGCTGGAGTGCAAGGAGTGGGAAAGGAATGGCTGATGGGTGTCATTTTTTTGTAACATATACCACAACAAAATGTAAATGCATGTACATGTACTGAACATGTTCAGCAGTTAAGGATGCAAAAATAAAGCACAATGTGTTTGCATTTTTAAAGTATGATGGAAACAAAGATTTTAACTCAAACAAACCAAGACACTTTACTTGGTGATGCACAAATGATAAATAGTCACTGAAACCCTATTTCCACATGTCATTTGTGTGCAATGTAGGCCCAAATTTAAGAAAAGCGTTGCTGCATTATATGCAGCAACACTTTTCTTGCCCCCCCTTAGCATTTCCCTAACCCCACCATGTGTGCACCTCATTTAACATACGGAGCACCATGTCACATGGTTAGGGACAATAGCATCATAATGTTTGATACTACTGTTGTACATTGCAGGATTAGCACCAAAGATTTTGGCGCTAATCCTGCAAAGTACACAGGGGCCATTAAGAATAATGGTGTGCCCTCTTTTAAGGCCTGCTCTATGCAGGGTTTAAAAATAGCCGCTAGAAATGGTGATAGGGAACGCCCCCCTTGCCTACATTATGCCTGGCGCAGACATAATGTGGACAAAGGGTTACAAAGTGGCACAATGCATGTGACGAATTTGGCCTCATTTGAGCAAATGATGCTAATGTGGCTCAAGGAGGCGCTAGGCCTTCTTAAATCTGGGCCATATTTTTATCAGTAAAACCTATGTCTGTGCAAATTCAGTGGCCATTTCAGTGGGAAATGTGCTGTCTGCAAATGACAGAGTGCTACCACACAATGCTTTAGTTACATTAAAAAATCATCCACCTCATGTCCATTAAAGCTTGGTGAGTCGCAGAAGTTTGTCCTTCTAAAAATTGAGCCATGGTTTTAAAAAGTTTCAGAAGCACTGCCTTACATAGCAATGATAGTGGATTGAAATTGCTCCATTACACTTAGGACAATTGAGAGAGGGGCAAAAGAAGCCGAAGAGTGAGATTAGGGGGAACAAAACCAAAAGAAGGAATTAAAGTGTAGGTTGTGAGAGAAGATGGAACCAAATGGCTCTAGCTGGTGAATTAGAACCTGGGGCCAAAAGTTCAAATCCCAGTATCGGTGCTAGGCTCAGCCACCATGTGATTCTGGAGAAACCACTAAATATCCTTGTGCCTAAAATGTGTACAAAATGTATTTGTGTAATCGTCATTTGGTGTACATGATCTTCTAAATTGTTTCCTGAACCTTAATGTATCCCATAGCACTCCGCCGATTCGCAGCTGGGTTTGCACTATCTGAATACCAATACATGCAGAAACAAGTTTATTGAAAATAGTGTTACACTCTGATATGTCTTATGTTGCTTGCTTGATTAATCCCAGATGGAATAGACACTGAGTGCAGAGGGGAGATATAGGAGGACTTGTGCGAAATGAATGTTTTATAAATAAAAAACTGAAACAAGATTAAATTTTGAAATAGCTACAATCTGGAAAATGAAGCTAGAGACCCACTTTTAAATAGAAATTGAATTTGCTCATCCTTAATGGCTCATCTGGTCCACTTCACAACCTCTGCTGTTCTAATCACTACTTTTATGCCTTCCCTCCCTCTAACTCGATAGTGACCACTTTCTTTCACTATTCTTTCTTTCTGTCTCTCTTGAAAAGAGATGCAGCAAGGGTCTTGGAATGCTTTATGTGGAGTAAGCAGTAATTGCATTTCTCACATTCCCATAAGGGGTAGCGATTCATGCATTATAAGAAACTGTGGCTTGAGGGGTAGCACTCAAGGGGTGCTGAAGCACATGTCAAACCCATCAGTGCTTGTGGCAGCAGATGGCATGCTGGCAATGGTGGCAAGCCTCACCCTTCTATGTGCAGGAGTAGTGCCTATTTAACTTTTATATGTAATGTGCATGGTAGAGTCAGAAAAAGGTTTGCTCGACGGTCAACTTTGGTCAGAACGTCTTGACATGTTTCCATAAAGTCTGGAAACATAGTGGGAGCCAGCCCTCTTGCCTGCCGGTGGGCAGAGCAGGCTGAAAACCCCTGTAGCGCAAAGAAGCTAACACAAGGGTGCCATAGTGAGAGGAGCAGCATATCAAGGGCGTAAAAGTGGAGCAAACTCCATTACCCCTCCAGTTAAGTAACACTCAAGACAAGTTTTTCAATTTTATGTGCCTAACATAAACTGGAGGTTTTATGCCTGTACATCATTTCTAAATAGTGTTGGGCTTTTGAACCATGAATGCAGATAGCATTTTCTCTGCAACGAAAATCAAAAAATCTTACTTTGCTTGATATAAATTTCAAATTTCATATTCATCATAAGTGTAAATGGAATTTGATGGTAGTGTTTACATTTTCGTCTAAGTTTAGAAGAAATGTTAATTAAGGCTGTACATCAAACTTAATAAATGACAGCTCTAGAGGTCCATAGAAATGACTTACTTAGACAATAGCAGATTAAATCCACATGCTACTGGGAAAATATTTTTTAGATTTGTTATGATGTCTACTTTGTCCCAAAATAAGTTTTCTGTTTCAACGTGACTACTGGTAGGTCCTCTTTAATAGGTCAAGCCTGCATCAATAAGGAACTTACAATGTTTAAAAGCATTCCATTTGTGTAAATCCAAATTGAGTCTTTGTCACGGTCTACCCGTCGCGTACGGTTTTGGTCAGCTGGAACTGAAGGATGACCTCAATTCTTGTAGGTCCTGCTCTGGCAAAGGTAAGGGCTGACAATGCTACGTCAAAAGGCAGTCCGTGCCCTCCAGAAGGAGTCCCAGAGAAAGAACCCCAAGGGGAAAAAACCTGTATGACAGGAACTCCTTTGAACAGAAGAAAAACACAAGAAAAAATATCACACTTCCAATCAAGAAAAATAACTGGAAGGAAACTCTAACAAGCAGGGAAAAAAGGCTGGAATCAGAAGAAAAACAATCAGAACATGATCACCACCAAAGGAAGTATTGCAGCACAAGGAGAGCAAGAATCCAACTCCTTAAATACCCCTAAACAGAAAGTGACATACAGGTAAAGTAAAGACGCCATGTTGGATTGAGAAAAGACTATAGAATGAAATAGATGAGAACGCCATTTTAGAAAGAGAACCAAATGCATGCAGGGAAGAAGATAGGATTAAAGGCATGCTGAGAGAAAGAAGAATATGGCTCCTGCTTGGAAAAAAGGAAAGTAGAAAAGAAGAAAGAAAGAAGAAAGAGGAAAAGAAGCCCAAAAAGAAAGGCCAGTCACCGGGTAAGTGAGGGGTGGGGTGCCCACTCCTAAACCTGAAGGCACGCCACGCCCCGAACTCGGCGAGGCCCGATGCCTAATCCAGGGCCTCGGGCGACATAAAACTGGAAAAAGGGGCCATGGCGAGCACCGTGGCTGGGAAAACGGACCGTGGCCCCAAACGTGGCCCGAGCTGGCTCTACTGCCTGGGCTGCAGAGGCCTGCGCTGCAACAGTAGGCCACCTCCCCCACCCCGGATCCCTGGGTTTGTCTGGATAAAGATGGAAAAAACAACAGACTAGAAAAGGAGCGTGAACAGAAGAGGCATCTTCCCAAGAACATTCGCTAAGAGGATAACCCTTCCAATGAATTAGATATTCGAGACGGTTTCGGAATATGCAAGAATCACATATTTCTTGAACCTCATACTCAGGTACATCGTCCACCAGCAAAGGAGGAGGATAGGTGAATTGTCTATGAAAAGGATCAGGCCTATAAGGCTTCAGTTGCAATACGTGAAATACAGGATGTGTCTTCCAAGTTCGAGGTAAATGAAGATTAAATAATACCGGATTGATTTTTTTAAGAATCGAGAAGGGTCCATAATTGCGGCGTTTGAACTTGTTTTGTGATAGACAGAGGGGTAAAAATCTGGAGGAAAGCCAGAGTTTGTTTATGACTTGACTAGATGGGGCATCACATTGTCTCTTATCAGCCATCCTTTTCATCTGTTGCTTGGTAGATAGAAAATTGGAATGTATAATACGTTGAATATTACGTATCCTCCGAGTAAATGAGGTGATTGCAGGAAGTGTAAAAAATTATTTTATAAAAGCAGGAAAGGATTTGGGATGAAAACCATATGAGCAGAACAAGAAGTGACTTTTGAGGCACTGTGTACTGTGTTGTTATATGAGAACTCAGCAATGGGTAAATACATAGACCAGTTACTATGAGTAGTATTGCAAAAAGAGTGTAAATATTGATCAAGTCCTTGGTTCAGACATTCCGTTTGCCTCGATGTGTAGGGTTTCACAAAAATATTTCCAAAAGCGTGAAATGTATTGAGGGCCACGGTCTGAAATAATGACTTGAGGGAGGCCATGAAGATGAAAGATCTTTTCTATAAACATTTGTCTTAATTCTTTTGAAGTGGGTAGTTTCTTTAGTGCAGTAAAATGAGCCAACTTAGTAAATGAATCCACGGTCACCATTATAACTCAATTTCCTGCTGAGGGAGGTAAGGAAAACATGAAATCGGTTGATACTATATGCCAAGGGGCTGGTGGAATGGGTAAAGGTTGAAGCAGTACTGGTGGCTTGGTATGGGGTATTTTAGTTTGAGCACAGATGGGACAAGAAGCCACATAACTCTTGGTGTCTTTCTTTAGTGTAGGCCACCAAAAGGAACAAAGGAGTAGTTCCTGTGTGGCTTTGATACCACGATGACCTGCCACATGGGAGTCATGACACATTTGTAGTGTTTTCATTTGAACTGTCTTAGCAGGAAGAAGCAATGCATTTTTATGGTAGTAATACCCCTTAACCTTGCGTAAATTTGGACGTAGGTCTTTCATTTCAAGTTCAGAGAGGGTTGAATACTCAGACCGTACTTTATCAAGAAAAGACTGTACTAGTCCAATAATTTTATCTGGTTCAATAAGGCGTTGTGAAGGAGGATTGATACTTTCAGGATAGCGTCGTGATAAGGCGTCTGCTAGAATATTTTGAGAACCCGGTATATAGGTTATATAGAAATCAAATTGACTAAAGAAGAAAGCCCAACGGGCTTGGCGACTGTTCTGACATTGAGAGTTTTGTAGACACTGTAAATTTCGATGGCCTGTTCTGACTTCAAATGGTTCCCTTGATCCCATAAGGAATTGTCTCCACTCATTAAATGCTGTTTTCAGAGCAAGAAGTTCTTGTTCCAAAACTGAGTAATTGCGCTCCGAATCAGATAACACATGGGACAGATAGAAAATCGAATGTTCTAATCCATCATCACTTTGTCTTTAATAACAATGCAGCTCCTATAGCTCTTACTGAAGCATCAGTGACTACTATAAATTGCTTGATGATATCAAGATGCCGTAATATAGAAGCTTGTGTGAAAGCACGTTTTAGGTTTTGAAATGCCGTTTCAGCAACTTCTGTCCAGACACGAGCGTTCCCTAAATTCTCTTTTTTAAGAGTTTGTTTGATTTGGCTGGTTAGTTGAGTGAAATCTGTGATAAATTGGCGATAGAAATTGGCCAGTCTTAAAAAAAACTGGGTTTCCTTGATAGAAGAGGTGGACAGCCAGTCTAGGATGGCCTGAACCTTCTCTGGGTCCATAGAAATACCAACTTGACTAATATGATACCCTAAATATTTTACCTTAGTCTTGTCGAATTCACATTTTTCGGGTTTACAGAAAAGTTGGTGTTGCAGGAGTCTGTCTAGAACTTGAAGTACATGCATGGTGTGATGTGCTGGATGTCTAGATTATTAGGATGTCATCTAGGTATATACCTACGGATTGATTTAAAAGGTTGGAAAAAACTGAATCCATGAATCTCTGAAAATCAGAGGGGGCGTTGGCTAGACCAAAGGGCATTACCCGATATTCGTAATAACCAAATAGAGAGTGCGAAACGCGGCTTTCCATTCATCACCTTCCTTTATTCTTAGAAGATGGTAGGCTCCCCTAAGATCTAACTTAGTAAATACCTGTGCCCGTCTGACTGTTCCAAAATATCTTTTATAAGAGGTAGCCGATACCGGTCCTTTATGGTAATCTTATTCAGTCCATGAAAGCCTATACAGGGGCATAGATTCATTGTCTTTTTAGGCACAAAAAAAGAGGGGAGCCCGAGCAGGGGAACAAGAAAGTGCAATCAGGCCACTCTGTAAAATTTCTTGCAGATATTCTTTGAGCATCTTCTTTTCAGGTTCAGTAAGAGAGTACATTCTACCAAAGGGTACAACTGCACCACGTTCCAAGGGAATGGCACAGTCATATTCTCTATGTGGAGGTAGTACTGGTTTTGTGGGTTTTGAAAAGCACGTCTGCATATTCCAGATAATGACTGGGTACCCCTTGGATGGAGTTTACGGAACAACCTACTTCTTGTGATGTTGATAACATTTTCTTTGGTGACCAGTATGTCCCTGATGAATAGCAATGGTCTTGACAAAATTGGGAAGAGAGAGAAATAGTTCTGGTTTCCCAATTGATATAAGGATTATGCTGTGTAAACCAGGGTATTCCTAGGATGATTGTATGATTAGGTGAGTAGATCAGATCAAAAGAGACATGTTCCTGATGTTTTCCAAAGCATAAGCATACGGTAGGAGTAGTGTTGATGACAGGACCGGAAGCTAAAAGAGATCCATCAACTGTATGAACTTGTTCTGGAATATCCTTAGATATTTGAGTTTTTTTTGTTCCATAGCCCATGTATCGTCCAGATATATTCCACTGGCTTCACAGTCTAATAATGCCAACGCCCTTTCTTGCCGACCATTCGGTAACTGCAGTGTAATAGGTAAAAAAAAGAAAGAAGTTGCATCTTCTTTAGAAGAACAAATTGAAGGTATCTCAGAGAATCCCGTCCCCTCCCTTCTCACAGAGGACGGGAATTGGCGTTCCCGAAGACTTCGCACGATGAACTGGGCAGGTACGAAGCAAATGACCAGAAGCACCACAATAAAAACACAATCCTTTTCTTCGTCTATTTTCACGCTCACTAGCAGTTAAGGGACCACGAGCTGTGTCTATTTGCATAGGTTCCTCCCCAGCAGCTCCTCTCAATTCAGGTCGAGACTCTTCGGACTGATAAATGATGGTACGTGGGTTCCCTGAATGAGGTGGTCCACGATTTTTTCTCTTCTCGAACCTGCATTCATTTAGACGATACTCTATGGAGAGTGCTAGGTCCATTAAACCTTTTAAATCTTCCACTCTAGCTGAATGTACAAGTTTGTCCTTTATTTCCTCTCGAAAACCTCTACGAAAGAGGGTTACAAGAGTACGTTCTACCCAAGTAGTTTCTGCTGCCAGTTGTCTGAAAAGTATAATATATTGTAGGACGTCCTGGGTGCCCTTCTGAATGTCACATAAAGCTTCTTCTGCAGAAGACTCAAGTCCAGGACATTCAAACATTTGCTTAAAGGCAGCAACAAAAACTGAATAGTCAGACAACACTGAATCATTTGAGGCTACCAAAGGAGTCGCCCAGCCTAAGCAGGACCAGACAAGACACTAATTAAGTATCCTACTTTGGTTTTATCTTGCACAAACGGTGAAGGTTGAAATGCAAAATAGGCTGTTAGGGCATCATGGATTTCACACAATTTGTTGGGATCCCCTGAAAAGCGTGGCATGGTAGCAGAAACGGTGGGAACATCTGTAATTCGGGAAACCAAGGCTTGTCGTAAAGCCGAATTTTCAGTTCGTAATTGTTGCAGTTCCTGGGCCTGTTGTTGGAAGGTTACAAGTAGCGACTGGTTTGTTTCTGCAGCAGCCATCGAAGTATTCTCCCATAATGCTTGACAAAAACTGGTTCTCTTGGCGCTGCAATCTGTCATGGTCTACCAGTCGCTTACGGTTTTGGTCAGCTGGAACTGAAGGATGACCTCAATTCTTGTAGGTCCTGATCTGGCAAAGGTAAGGGCGGCCCTTTCTGGTAGCCACAGTGCTGCTGACAATGGTACATCAAAAGGCAGTCAGTGCCCTCCAGAAGGAGTCTCAGAGGAACCCCAGAGGGAAAAAAACTGTATGACAGGAACTCCCTGGAACAGAAGAAAAAACACAAGAAAAATGTCAGACTTCCAATCAAGAAAAATAACTGGAAGGGAACTCTAACAAGCAGGGAAAAAAGGCTGGAATCAGAAGAAAACAACCGGAGTGCGATAACCACCGAAGTAAGTGTTGCAGTGCAAGGAGAACAAGAATCCAACTCCTTAAATACCCCTAAACAGGAAGGGACATACCGGAAAAGCAAAGATGCCATGTTGGATTGGGAAAAGACTATAGAATGAAATAGATGAGAACGCCATTTTTGAAAGGGAACCAGATGCATGCAGGGAAGAAGATAGGAAGAAAGGCATGCTGGGAGAAAGAAGACTATGGCCCCTACTTGGAAAACAGGAAAGAAGAAAAGAAAGGCCAGTCACCAGGTAAGTGAGGAGTGGGTGCCCACTGCTAAACCTGAGGGCGCACTGCGCCCCAAATTCGCCGAGGCCCGATTCCTAATCCAGGGCCTTGGGTGACATAAGGCTGGAAAAAGGGGCTGTGGTGAGCCCTGCGACTGGGAAATCGGACCGCGGCCCCAACTGCAGCCCAAGCCGGCTCTCCCACCTGGGCTGTGGAAGCCTGCGGCGCAACAGTCTTCTTGATTTTATGAACCTCAGTGAAGAGGAAAATCGTTTGCCAAAAGTCACTGAGGAATTTACAAACTTATCCATGGTAAGTCATGCTTGTCTCCAGTACGGTCTGACTGGAATACTTCTTCCTACTTCCTTCAGTATCATCAGTGTCATCAGTGCCTTTGCAAGACATTTTCTCTGCTGAGTTTGTCAAGGAACAGCTTTAAGGAGAGATGCCCAGATTCACTTTGCCTAAGCAGTCTGTATGGGTAAGTGTGTCTGGAAGCTGTACCATCCTGAGATGTCAATCATCAGTGAAGGAGCTTTAAGCAAGCTCCTTGAAACACTGCTGTAAATATATTGAGGCTTTAGTAGGAAGAAAGATAGAGACACCAGCTTGTGTTAACCATTTTTTCTCAAGGACTTTGAATGAGATTGTGGGCTCAATCTGGGCTCTTATTGGTTATTGAAGTCACACAACACACAAAATATGCCATTTTGGAGTTTAGAATTTCCTGGGGCAGGAAATGAAGATCTTGTACAATCCTGTGATTGTACAACCTTTTACCTTTATTGGAGGAATTGTTAAGCCTGAGAAATACAATTTACTTTCATGACTTACTAGTGGTGCTAGTCATTTGCTCACTTCTGACCTATTTGACCATTTGCAGATGTGTGCACTTGTGTGTACATCATTGGGCTTGTGGCACAACATCATGTAATTCAACGTTCATGCCTAACTTGTGGTTCCATTGGCAGAATATGTTGAGGATGGCAGTTTTGGCAACCCTACAATGGCATAAATTCTTAGACTGTGATTGCCACAGTCCCATCAGAAGCAGCACCTTTAAAGAAACATGATAACTAGAACTCAGTCGGAATAGATGCTGGCCTTGTGATTCATCTGGCAAGAATGCAAGTCGCATGAGTGTTCATCACGTATGTAGCTCATACCCAGTCTTTGCACCCAGCCATTTATTTTTATCGCACTTAGATTTTTATCTTTTTGTTTGACTTCTTCTTGATACCGCCTAACTTAGTCTCTGCATCCTGCTGCGGGTAAATTCCTTGCTACTTTCTTTCCAGCTCTGTGAGTCAACTCAGGAGTGAATCTCTGGTCATGCAATCTTATTCAAGAAGTCTGGTGAAACAATCAATTGCCAATCGACTCTGTCTCTGATAATGATCTATTATGGGATTGGTCGCTACACTGTTATTGACTCTGAGACTCCTGGCAATCACCTCCTTTGTGAGCAAACAAGCTTTTTGTTTGGCGGACACCTGGACCTATTCATTTTCGTTAGCTCTGATTAGCCACTGAGGTCAAATGGCATGGCCCTCTGCCATATTTAGGCCATCTTCTCAGGTGTTCTGGTCTAAGTAATGGATAGAGAGGGATAAGGTGCAAAGACTGAATCCCTTTCTGGCCATATTCCCAACTGAAATGCCTTGAACCCAAAACCCATCTCCTTATAGCAACTCCCACCTTAGCGACCTTCACCAATCTATCAGCAAGAAACCTAAGGCCCTCATTACAACCCTGGTGGTAAATCCCACTTACCGCCGTGCAGAAGACCACCAACATACCGCTGCGGCTGCGGAATTCCGCTGAAGGTATTACGACCCACAGCCCGGAATCCGCCACAATACAGACACCCACACAAGTCTGCCACACCAAATGTCAGTGATAAACTTGCGATAACAAAACCGACACGTCACACCAACAGGAATACGCCCACAGTATCACGACCCCATGAATCAACGCAGCGGTCTTTCAACCGCGGTAATCCATTGGCGGTACACACCGCTGCGCTCAAGCTACACACACATATACAAAACACAACCATATTGGACAATTCCAAATACACACACCTGATACACATACACACACCACACCCACACACCCAATCCAATATAAAGCACACACCCACATCACCCACAAACCCTTACTACCAGAATTTTGAAACCACGCCAGAGAGATACACTTCCAAAAACAACACCAGCATCCACAGACACACAACACCATCACTTACACAACATCCACGCACCTCAAACAACACACACCAACACACCCCCTTACACATCACAACAGACACCACCTCATACATCACCCACACCACATCATGGCACCTCAACGACACCCCAGGTTCTCTGAGGAGGAGCTCAGAGTCATGGTGGAGGAAATTGTCCGGGTAGAGCCACAGCTTTTCGGATCACAGGTGCAGCAGACGTCCTTTGCAAGGAAGATGGAGCTATGGCGCAGAATCGTCGACAGGGTCAACGCAGTGGGACAGCATCCAAGAACACGGTATGACATCAGAAAGAGGTGGAATGACCTATGGGGGAAGGTGCGTTTCGTGGTCTCCAGACACCGGGTTCCAGTACAGAGGACTGGCAGTGGACCCCCCCTCCTCCCCTCACAACTAACAACATGGGAGGAGCAAGACTTGGCTATACTGCATCCTGAGGGCCTCGCAAGAGTAGAAGGAGGACAGGACTCTGGTAAGGCAAATCTTTACTACTGTATACCCCCCACCCTACCTGCATGCCATCACATACTCCCACCCTTACCCTCACACCCATCACCCCAACAACCCACAGATACGCCACCAACACAACCCACACATCCCAAAACCAAGCCCTGCATGTGACACCAATGCATGGACACCTATCACCCAAGCATGTCCACTACAGAGACTCACTCATACCCGAAAATCACCAATCACACAAGGACCAAGCCAATAATGCAATCACTGGAGTACAAGGTGAACCACCCATTGCACACGATGGCAACCACAGTTACAATAATTATGCATTTACACCCCAACAGGACCCCTACCCAACGTCACTGGACAGGAGGTGCCAGACATATCCATTCCCCCCACAGAAGAGGCCCACAGTGATGACAGCAGCTCTGCACGACTGGATCAAGATGACCAGCCCGGCCCATCTGGGACCTCGGGACAGTCAGTTCCCCTGACACTGCCACAAGCCACCACAGAGCCTACCCCCTCAGGAAACACCAGCACAGCACCCACCCAGCGGGCCCATCCCCCTGTCCCCAGGACACGTCAATCAGCAGTGTGTCCACCACTACAGGGAACCCAGGCAAACCCACCAACCCAAGAAAATCAGGGACCTGGGGGCAGTGGCAGTGGGCACACGGTTCAGGGGACAGAGGCACAGGATAACAGAGAAACTGGGAGGACTGCTGTGCAACAGGGGGAGGACGGGCCCAGGAAACCCACTTTCCACGAGGCACTCTCGAACATCATGGGAGCTTACCATCATTCCCAGGAGACGATGGCAACGGTACTGGCCAAGTTTCAGGAGACCCAGCGGCTGCAGGAGGAACACTACCTTGGGATCAGGGAGGACTTGAAGTCCAATAACACCACCCTGGTCACCATTGCAGGGGTGCTGGCAGACCTCGCCAACACCAGGAGGGACACAGTGGCACAACAAGGGGCCCCTGACACTAGCCTGGATGATGAGCAGCCCTCCACCTCCGCCGGCGCTAGTGGACAGGAGGCACCGCCACAGGAACAACAGGACACCAGCACCCCACCCCCTGCAGATGGAGAACCACCCCGCAAATGGTCACTGACATCCAGGAACAAGACAGAGAACATTGCCAAGACCTCCGCCTGGAAATAAGACCCCCCTGAATGTCACCCTTCTGTCCCACTATATCACCCTGTCCATCCTTAATATGCAATTGCTCCCCTTCCTATGCCCCTTTGGACAATGCACCTGTGAACCAAATAGACTGGACTCTGCCATGGACATTCTTTCACCATCACCCCAGCCCATTTTACAACCTCCTCCACTTATTTGCACAGGAATAAGCACACTTCAATCACAAAACAATCTGGAGTCAGTCTGTGCTTTCACAAATATGTAATTGCAATAACTATAGAAAATAGCAATGTCAATTTACTTGTTCACATACCAATGTAACAAATCTGTAGGCCAGCAGTAAACATAGCAGAGGGCACAAAGTGGGACCCAAATCTGTGAAATGGAAAGTCAAAGTGACAAGTCAGTGTCCATACACTAAGGGCCAGATGTAGGTATGTCCTGAATTGCGACTCGCAAATTGCAAGTCAGAGCGACTCGCAATTTGTGAGTCGCAATTCAGGATGCAGGATGGAGTCCCTGACACCATCTGCGACACGCAAGGGGGGCACAAAGGCCCACCTCACTAATATTAATGAGGGGGGCACAATTTGCGACCCCCTTGCGACTCGCAGCACTCACAGGGATGGGGGCCTGCTGGAGACAGCAGACCACCATGTCTGTGACTGCTTTTAAATAAAGCAGTTTTTTTTTGTAATGCAGCCCTTTTTCCTTAAAGGAAAACGAGATGCATTACAAAATGAAAAAATGAAACATTTCAGTTTCATTTTTTCAGAGCAGGCAGTGGTTCAGAGCAGGCAGTGGTCTGGACCACTGCCTGCTCTGAAAAAATGTTTTCCAGGCCATTCACAAAAGGGAAGGGGTCCCATGGGGACCCCTTCCCTTTTGCGAATGGGTTACTACCAGTGTGACACTGGTGGTAACTGCGATTGCTTTGCGACTGCGTTCGCGGTCAAAAAGCAGTGCAGCATCGCGCTGCGACTTGCAAATAGGAAAGGGAACACAACTTCCTATTTGTGACTCGCAGTCACGTTTTGCGAGTCGGTAACCAGGTTACCGACTCGAAAAATGGGAATTGGGCATTGCGATGTGGGTTTTGCACATCGCAAACAGCGAAATTCGCTGTTTGCGACGTTCAAAACATTTGCTACCCTATATGAAAATGACACACTTATGCTAGTTCCAACAATAGAATGAGATGTGGGAAGCAGTGGCATCTTCTTACCTGTGTCTCACTGGAAGTATTGCCTGATGATGTTGTTTCGGTTGTCGATATCCTCTTCTTCTCCTTCCTCTTCTTCACTGTCCACAGGCTCCACAGCTGCCACAAGACCACCATCTGGCCCATCCTCCTGCAGAAAAGGCACCTGGCGTCACAAAGCCAGGATGTGCAGCATACAGCAGGCCACGATAATCTGGCACTCCTTCTTCGGTGAGTAGTAGAGGGATCCACCTGTCAGATAGAGGCACCGGAATCTAACCTTCAGGAGGCCGAAGGTGCGTTCGATCACCCTCCTAGTTCGCCTCCTAGTTCGCCCATGTGCCTCATTGTAGCGTTCCTCTGCCCTTGTCCTGGGATTCCTCACTGGGGTCAGTAGCCATGACAGGTTGGGGTAACCAGAGTCACCTGCAAATGTCGAGGGACAACTGTAAGACACATACTAACCCTTAGGGATAACCCCATACCCAGACACCTATGTCAACTGTATTGGGACCTTGACCTCACCTATTAGCCACACACGGTGCCTCTGGAGTTGGCCCATCACATAAGGGATGCTGCTATTCCTCAAAATGTAAGCGTCATGCACATAGTCAGGATACTTGACTTTGACATGGGAGATGTACTGGTCTTCCAAACACACAATCTGCACATTCATCGAATGGTTGCTCTTCCATTTTCTGTACACCTGTTCATTTCTGCGGTGGGGGACAAATACCACATGTGTCCCATCAATGGCACCAATGATGTTGGGGATATGTCCCAGGGCATAGAAGTCACCTTTCACTGTGGGCAAATCCTCCACCTGAGGAAAAACGATGTAGCTGCGCATGTGTTTCAGCAGGGCAGATAACACTCTGGACGACACATTAGAGAACATTGGCTGGGACATCCCTGATGCCATGGCCACTGTTGTTTGAAAAGACCCACTGGCCAGGAAATAGAGTACAGACAGGACCTGCACTAGAGGGGGGATTCCTGTGATATGGCAGATAGCTGACATCAGGTCCGGCTCCAACTGGGCACACAGTTCCTGTATTGTTGCACAATCAAGTCTGAATGTGACCAGGATGTGTCTCTCTTCCATTGTCGACAGGTCCACCAGGGGTCTGTACACCGGAGGAGGCCACCATCTCATCACCTGTCCCAGCGGACGTGCCCTATGGAGGAGAACAGCGAGCAGAGAGTCATCCAACACTGAGTTATCACAATGTTTTATTTTCAGAAACGTAATTAATCCGCAATGTGCCGGTATCTGTCTATATTTCCGTCCTAGATAGGTGTGACGCAGTTAATATCCATCTCATGTGGCCTCCTGAAATGGCGGCTGCCTGACCTGTAAGGTGGGACAAAGGGATATGAGGTAACTGCGCTGGCGTTCTACAATGTTGCGGTGGGCGGGCGAAGACCGCGGCGCAATTCAGCATTGGTTAACATTGGGCCCTATGGGTCCCAGGAGCCAATAATGATGTACGCCGGCGTTGACGGTACGCACCGCCACGAAAGTGACTGCCATTTTCTGTCTGTTCACTCACTTGATACCTGACCTTCAACAGGAGAGGACCTACACTGCAAGTGCTGCGACCTCAGTCTGGAAGCAACGATGGCTCATGTGTCTGGGGAAAGGGCCCCTGCCTTCACTTCGGAGGAGTTGGAGAAACTAGTGGATGGGGTCCTCCCCCAGAACACGCAACTGTACGGTCCTCCAGACAAACAGTTGAGTACACTGTGAGCATGCTGCATGGGCAATGCCTGTTTTGAGTGGTGTGGATGGAAGATACATGGTGGAGGGCTGACGCCTGCATGTGCGGATGGGGAGTGTATGTGCGTCAGGACAAGGGTGGGAAATGGGGGCAATGAGTATGACGGTCCTGACGGGTAAGTAATTTCCTTTCCCCCCTGTACCATTCCTCTAGGTCAGTGCCGACCAGAAGAAGGGTATTTGGCGTGCCATTGCCAAGGACGTCCGGACCCTGGGGGTCTGCCACAGACGGAGCAGCCACTGCGGTAAAAGATGGGAGGACCTGCGCCGCTGGAGCAAGAAGATGGCGGAGGCACAGCTGGGGATGGCCTCCCAACGTGGGAGGGGTGCCTGTCGCACCATGACCCCCCTGATGTTCCGGATCCTGGCGGTGGCGTATCCGGAGTTGGATGGACGCTTGAGGGCATCACAGCAGCCACAAGGGGGTGAGTACACTGCCATTCAGCGGACTCAGCAAGCATTACGTGGTGTCTGGGTGGGGGAGGTGGGCAGTGTGTTCCCCTAGGCCAGGGCGAAGTTTGTAGGCAAGGTCCCTTGTGAGGCAGGCTATGTGGCACCCCAACCCCACCAGTGGTAAGAGCCATCTACATCTAGTCAGGCTCCCGTGACTTCCAGGTGTGCAGCAATTGGTCTTAGGCCCCGTACCCCATGGTCAGCTGAAATGTCTAGGAACTGTTAGTGCATGGCGTAGTGCAAAGGGCTGCTCCATGTGTGTTGTGTCCGCCAACGGTAGTGGTAGTGCATGCACTGAACATGTCTTTCTTCTGTCTTTCCCACCCCCTTTTTGTGGTCTCCCTGTTCTTGTGTGCAATAGCATCATCAGGTGGAGGAGCATTGACACCGGAGCAGGAGGGAGCTGCAAACCACTTGGCCCTGGAGGGTGAAACAACTGAGTCTGAAGCCACCAGTGGGACGGAGGGCGAGGGGAGCTCCATGGCGGGGACAGGAGCAGACAGCAGTGACAGCGACTCCTCCTCTGATGGGAGCTCCCTTGCGGTGGCGAGCACCTCTTTGCCCACCTCATCAACAGGTACAGCCGCCACCCCCACTACCAGCACCGCCCTCCCAGCAGCCCCTCAGCGTGTGTCCCGTGCCTGCTCACCCAGGAGGGTGGGCATCTCCTTCGCCCCAGGCACCTCAGGCCCTGCCACAGTCAGCCCTGCTGCCCTCAGTGAGGAGGCTATTGACCTCCTGAGATCCCTCACTGTTGGGCAATCTACCATTTTGAATGCCATCCAGGGTATAGAGAGGCATTTGCAACAAACAAATGCATACCTGGAGGGCATTCATTCTGGGCAGGCAGCCCAGCAGAGAGCATTTCAGGCTCTGGCCTCAGCACTGATGGCAGCCATTGTCCCTGTGTCAAGCCTCCCCCCTCCAACTTCCTCGACCCAGACCCAATCCCCTGTACCTCAGCCTATCCCAAGCACACCATCAGACCAGCATGCACACTCATCAACACACAAGATTGGACATGGCAAACATAAGCACCACACATCCCACAGGCACTCACACAAGCACCATCCCCATGCAGACACAGCAACATCCACAGCCTCCACTGTGTCCCCCTCCTCCACGTCCTCCTCCTCCCTCCCAGTCTCGTCTCCACTCACACCTGCATGCACTAAATCCTCAGCCACTGCCTCCATTACCACACACTGCTCACGTGCACTCACCACCACGCCCACTACCATGCACACATCCCCAGTGTCCTCTCCAAGTGTGTCAGTGAGCCCTCCTCCCAAAGTACACAAACGCAGGCACACACCCACCCACATAGCCATCCACCTCACAACAGCCTCCGGCCCATCCACCTTCACCCAAATTCAGCAGATGCACACCTCCTACAACCACTACCTCTACCTTCACTCCCAAACCCCCTTCATCTTCCCGTCCCAGTGTGTCTAAGAAACTCTTTCTGGCTAACATTGACCTCTTCCCTACACCTCCCCCCCGTCCTTTCCCTAGGGCCAGGCTTTCCAGGTCCCAGCCCAGCACCTCAGCCACCAAATCGCCAGGCACAGTGGTGCCAGCAACTGCAGGGTCATGGAGTGCGCCACCCATCAGGGCTGCCAGTGTGCCACGTAGTGAGGGCAAGGACATTCTGCCACCTGCCAAGGTGAAAAAGGTGCCCACATCCCGGAGGGAGAAGCCGAAAGTACCAGCCACCAATGGCTCAGCAAAAACCAAAGGGAATAGTGGCAAGACAACTGCGGCACCATCAAAGCTGGGGAAGGGCCAAAAGCTGAAGAGCAGGTCAGAAGAGGGCATGGTGGCACCGACTGACGGACCAGTGTCACACTTTCTGTCCACGATCATGCCAACCTGTACAGCGGCGAACACCGCTAGCTGCCCTGCCACCACAACCGCCACCACAACTGCCACCTGCACCGTCATCTGCACCGCCCCTGGCACGTCTACAGCCTAAACGACAGTCCACAGCATCTTCCCCAGTGGGCAGCCGTCCGAGACTGCAGGAAACGTCCTGCTGTGTCCCTCTGCAGGTGCTTACCCATGCACCGCCACCAGCACCGCCGCAACAGACACCACCGCAAGCCCCGCCGCAACAGACACTACAGCAAGCACCGCCACCGGCCCCGGGGCGTCCTCAGACACAGGCACCACCGCTGACATGGCTACCATCCCCAGTGGTCAGTCATCTGTGGATGACTAGGCAGCTTCTATGAGGCATGAAATCCATCACTGTTTGCACCTGCAGGTGGAAGGCACAGCAGTGTGGGGTATGTTGCTGCCTCCATGGCGTATCATGCTAACTGAACCTCGCCAATCTCGTGGCACGCACACCCAGGTGAGGTAATTGTACCGGTCACACTGCACGTGGAGCATTCTGGGCATCAGGTCCCCTCCAGAACCAGTGGAGAGATACATCCACTACCTCTGTCCTTGGCAGGATGAAGCATCTGGGCACCAGGCCCACTCCAGAACCAGTGGAGAGATACATCCACTACCTCTGTCCTTGGCATGATGAAGCACTCTGGGCACCAGGCCCCCTCCAGAACCAGTGGAGAATGACATCCACTACCTCTGTCCTTGGCAGGATGAAGCACTTTGTGCACCATGCCCCCTCCAGAACCAGTGGAGAGATACATCCACTACCTCTGTCCTTGGCAGGATGAAGCACTCTGGGCACCATGCCCCCTCCAGAACCAGTGGAGTCTGTTATCCACTTAAGAGACTGTGGCTTTGCACTCCCCAGGATAAAGCAGAGGGCAAACCACCCACTGGAAAAACTTGTGAGACTGTGGCTTTGCACTCCCCAGGATAAAGCAGTGGGCAACCCACCCACTGGAGAGACTTGAAAGACCGTGACTTTGCATTCCCCAGGATAATGCAGTGGGCAAACCACCCACTGGAAAGACTTGTGAGACTGTGGCTTTGCACTCCCCGTGATAAAGCAGTGGGCAAGCCACCCACTGGAAAGACTTGTGAGACTGTGGCTTTGCACTCCCAAGGATACATCAATAGGCATGGAGCCCCCTTGTGCAGCAGTGGCGTTGTGCGTTCATCAGGCTGCGGTGCCCCCTCTCCCTCACCCTGAGGTGCCTGCATATTTTCGATCTGATGCCCCAGCGGTGTTCTCTCCTATTCAAGTCAGGTATCATGTGTGGGCCTCGCCCATGCATTTTGGGCCCAGTGGTCCGCGGACAATGATTCGTACACTATCCGGACTTGTGTAGTTAGTGTACATATTTGTATATACTGAATTTTTACTTTTGAATACTGGATTTTTCTTGATTACAATGGTTACAATCATTTCCTTTTGTCCTTGCGTTCTTCCAGGGGGTTGGGGGGAGTATATGTAATGTTGCTGCATGTATTTGTGTGTATGTTGTTGTGTTGTGAGTGTGAGGGTGGGGGTGTTGCGTGTACTCAACTTTGTCTAAAGTCCTTCTGCTTTTCACAGGGCCCTGTCACTATTCCGGTAGAGTGGGGGTAGTAGTGTTTTTCAATTAAGGGCAGGAATACCTCCTTAACCAATGCCATATCTGAGAGGTTCCAGAGGGCATTGTGCAACAAACTCTTATGTTAGTTTCTCTCCCTCCATACTTAATGCAACTGCAGCTCATGGTACAGGCAGCAAGTAAAGTTGGATGGTTATTCAGCCCTTTGTCTCTTCAATGTGATGCAAAGCAACCTGAATATTATCATCTGTGTTACAGTATACAATGTAGTTTTTTGGGAGCTAGCTTGATCCTTCAGACTTTGATGTTTTGTACTATGTGTGTTGATAGCTCCTACCTAAAATATATTGCAGTAGGTGAGTCACAACAACACTGTAGCCCTGGTTAGTTCAATGCGGTAGGTTGTGTGGAGCACAGACTCAGACTTCACATAAGAATTAGATAGACATTGGCTCATATTTTCATCCAATTTCATCCAATCCAGACCTGGAACTCCCTCCCCACCAACCTACGCAAGACCCAGGACCTCCTGACTTTCAGAAAGCACCTAAAGACATGGCTTTTTGAGAAGTAATACAGCAGCCCCCCTCCCACACCACCTCCCAGCGCCTTGAGACCCTATTGGGTGGGGCGATCAATATATTTTTTGATTGATTGATTGATTGATTGAACCATATCCCAAGCTTGTTAACTGCTTGTGCTGACGACGGAAAGGATCATAGGGCCAGATGTAGCAAGCCTTTTGCGCCTCGCAAACTGCTAAAAACGCAGTTTGCGAGGCGCAAAAGGCTGAACGCGATGCAGAATCACATTTTGCGAGTCGGTACCGAATCGCAAAATGTGATTTCCGACTCGCAAATAGGAAGGGGTGTTCCCTTCCTATTTGCGACTGCATCACAATGTAGAGTTGCTTTGTGACCGCGAAAGCGGTCGCAAACCAACTCGCAGTTACCATCCACTTGAAGTGGATGGTAACTCATTCGCAAAAGGGAAGGGGTCCCCATGGGACCCCTTCCCCTTTGTCCCCATGGGACCCCTTCCCCTTTGTGAATGCTCACAAAAATATTTGTTCAGAGCAGGCAGTGGTCCTATGGACCACTGCCTACTCTGAAAAAACCGAAACAAAAAGGTTTAGTTTTTTTTTCTATTTGCAGCTTGTTTTCCTTTAAGGAAAACAGGCTGCAAAGAAAAAAAAAACTGCTTTATTTAAAAGCAGTCACGGACATGGTGGTCTGCTGTCTCCAGCAGGCCACCATAACCGTGAGTGCCTAGACTCGCTATGGGGTCGCAAACTGCGACCCACCACATAAATATTCATGAGGTGGGTCTTTGCGACCCCATAGCGAGTCGCAGAAGGTGTCTGAGACACCTTTCTGCATACCAGTTTGCGAGTTGCAATTTGCGAGTCGGAAGGACTCGCAATTTGCAGGTCGCAAATTGGTTTGTACCTACATCTGGCCCTTAGTTCCATTGGCCGGGCAAATAACATGTTGTTCTATGAGGAAATTACACCTGTGAGGATTTAAGTCATTCAGGAGCAAATGTCCTTTATGCAATTGTGTTTCAGACAAGACGTGATTTTTTTGTTTTGTTCTCCTTGGTTGCTCAGATGAACGTGATGCTGGGTGTTGTTTACAGTCAGTTTGAATTGGCTGTATTACTGAGAGTGGAGCAGAAGCAGTGGTGTGATATGTCAGTTACACAAGTGGGAAGATAATTGTGATATCTGAAGAACTTCATTTCTAATAACTGGCGAAAAAAAAACCTCCACCATCACGCCAACAGAAACACGCCCATGCTATCACGACCCACGAATCCACGCAGAGGTCTTTCAACCACGGTATTCCATTGGCGGTACACACCGCCGCGCTCAAAATACACACACATCTCCAAAACACCGCCACATTGGACAATTCAAAATACACACACCTGATAAACATACAAACACCACTCCCACACACCAAACACAATATAAAACACACACCCACATCACCCACAAACCCCTACGACCAAAAATTAGAGACGAAGGCGACAGAGAGATAGCACAGCAATAGGCAACCCCACCACACAGAGGCACACAACACCATCACCCACACAACATCCATGCTCAAAATACCACACACCACTACACATCACCACATTCATCACCACAGACACCCCACACACATCACCTACACCACCCCGTGGCACGCCAAAGACACCCCAGGTTTTCGGAGGAGGAGCTCAGGGTCATTGTGGAGGAAATCGTAAGGGTAGAGCCACAGCTATTTGGATCACAGGTGCAGTACACCTCTATAGCTAGGAAGATGGAGCTATGGCGGAGAATCGTCGACAGGGTCAACGCAGTGGGACAGCACCCAAGAAATCGGGAGGACATCAGGAAGAGGTGGAACGACCTTCGGGGGAAGGTGCGTTCAGTGGTCTCCAGGCACAACATCGCGATTCAGTGGACTGGCGATGGACCCCCGCCTCCTCCCCCACAACTAACAAGATGGGAGGAGCAGGTCTTGACCATTATGCATCCAGAGGGCCTCGGAGGAGTCGGTGGAGGAATGGACACTGGTAAGTCTAATCTTAACTATCATATCCCACACCCTACCTGTATGCTATCACACACCCCCACCCTCACCCCCTCCCCTATCACCCCAACTCCTCACTAATGTACTAATAACACAAACCACACATCCCAACACCAAGCCCTGCATGACACAACAAAGCATGGACACCCATCACTAAAGCATGGCCACTGCACATACCCATAACAACCCCCCAACCATCATCACACAAGCCCCCACAAAGGAATGCTAGCACAGGGGTACACGCTCACCCACCCATTGCACACCATGAGACACACAGATGCAATAATCATGCTTTTACACCCCTGCAGGGCCACTACCTAACGCCACCAGACAGGAGGGTCCAGACATCTCCACCCCACCCACAGAAGAGGCCCACAGTGATGACAGCAGCTCTGGCCAACTGGATCCAGATGACCAGCCCGGACCATCGTGGGCCTCGGGACAGTCAGTTCCCCTCGCACAGGCACAGCCCAACACTGACCTTCCACCCTCTGGTAACACCAGCACAGCACCCACCCAGCGGGCCCATACCTCCGTACCCAGGACACGTCAATCGGCTGTGTGTCCACCACTACAGGGAACCCAGGATAACCCACCACCCCAACAACAACAGGGACTTGGGGGCAGTGGCAGTGGGCACTCTGTCCAGGGGACGGAGGCACAGGAACACAGGGGAAATGGGAGGGCTGCTGTGCGACAGGGGGCGGACAGGCCCAGGGAACCCACTCTCCACGAGGCCCTCTCCTCCATCATGGGAGCCTACCACCACTCCCAGGAGACGATGGCTACGGTCCTGGCCAAGTTTCAGGAGACCCAGCGCATGCAGGACGAACAGTATTTGGGGTTCAGGGAGGAGCTCAGAACCATCAGCTCCGCCCTGGGCACCATCGTAGGGGTGCTGAAGGACATACAGAAGACCATGAGGGACACCGTGGCAAGACCCCCGCCAAAGAATGAGACCACCCTGATTGACATCCCATTGTCCCACTTTGTTACCCTGTCCAGATTGGAACTGCCCCAGCTCCACTTCCTATGGGCAGTGCACCTGTGAGACTAATAGACTGGACTCTGCCATGGACATTCCTCCACCATCACCCATCACCATTTTGCCACCCCCTCCAATAATTAGCACTTCAATAAATACCCTTGAACCACAAAACAATCTGGAGTCAGTCTGTGATTTTGAAAATGTGTATTATCTATGACAATGACAAAATACGGTCGAAAATGTAATGTCAACATACCTATGTAACTCATCACAAGCCCATGAAGGATGCAAGCAGATGACACACGTTGGTAACCACACCTGTGAAACCGTAATGAAAATGTACCACTCAGTTAGCAAATACTGCTTCAAATTGACAGACAGGATAGAGGTAGAAGTGTGAAAGTAAATATATTAGTAAAAAAATTGTTCTCACCTGAGTGTCACTGGAAATATTGCTGTATGACAGAGTCCCTGTTATCAATGTCTTCTTCCTCTGCTTCCTCCTCATCACTGTCCACAGGCTCCACATCTGCCACAACACCATCATCTGGACCATCCTACTGCAGAAAAGGCACCTGGCATCGCAAAGCAAGATTGTGAAGCATACAGCAGGCGATGATGATCTGGCACACCTTCCTTGGTGAGTAGAATAGGGAACCACCTGTCATATGGGGGCACTTGAACCTGGCCTTCAGGAGGCCAAAGGTGCGTTCGATCACCCTCCGAGTCCGCCAATGGGCTCATTGTAGCGTTCCTCTGCCCTGGTCCTGGGATTCCTCACTGGGGTCAATAGCCATGACAGGTAGGGGTAACCAGAGTCCCCTAATAGCCACACACAGTGCCTCTGGAGTTGACCCATCACATAAGGGATGCTGCTATTCCGCAGGATGTAGGCGTCATGCACTGAGCCAGGGAACATAGCATTTACCTGCGAGATGTACTGGTCTGCCAAACATACCATCTGTACATTCATCGAATGATAACTCTTCCGGTTCCTGTACACCTGTTCACTCCTGTGGGGGGGACCAAAGCCACATGGGTCCCATCAATGGCACCTATGATGTTGGGGATGTGTTCCAGGGCATAGAAGTCACCTTTCACTGTAGCCAAATCCTCCACCTGAGGGAAAACGATGTAGCTCCTCACGTGTTTCAGCAGGGCACACAACACTCTGGACAATACGTTAGAAAACATAGGCTGGGACATCCCTGATGCCATGGCCACTGTTGTCTGATATGACCCACTTGCTAGGAAATGGAGTCCTGACAGCACCTGCACTTGAGGGGGGGATACCTGTGCGATGGTGGATTGGTGACATCAGATCTGGCTCCAACTGGGTACACAGTTCCTGGATTGTGGCACGGTCAAACCTGTAGGTGATGATTAAATGTCGCTCCTCCATTGTCAACAGGTCCACCAGCGGTCGGTACACCGGAGGATTCTGCCATCTCCTCACATGTCCCAGCTGACGGTGCCTAGGAAGGACAACAGCGACCACAGAGTCAACCAATTCTGAGGTATGTACCCACAGCTACACAGAACACGACACAAAATACAAAAATCTGTCTGTATGTGTGTTGAGTCCAGGCCTAGGTATGTGTGATGCAGTTGTAAATGAAGCCATGTGGGTCCCTGAAATGGCGGATGCCTGACCTCTAAAGTGGGACAATGGGATGTGAGGTAACTGCGCTGACGTTGTACACCGTCGCGGTAGGCGGTCGAAGACTGCGGCGCAATGCTGCATTGGTTAACATTGGACCCTCTGGGTCCCAGGAGCCAATGACGAAGTGCGCCGGCGGTGATGATACGCACCGCCGCGGACGTCACCGCCGCGGACGTGACCGCCATTTTCTATCTGTTCAATCACTCGATACCTGATCTTCGACAGGAGAGGACCTACACTGCAAGTGCTGCTGTGACCTCGGTCTGGAAGAGACAATGGCACGTGCATCTGGGGAAAGGGCCCCTGCCTTCACTGCACAGGAGTTGGAGAAGATCGTGGACGGGGTCCTCCCCCAGTACACGCTACTCTACGGTCATCCAGACCAACAGGTGAGTACATAGGGTGCAAGTTGTATGGGCTATGCCTGGGTGGAGAGGGCTAGATGTAAGTAGGAAGGGGGCAGAGTTATGCAAGCATGAAGGACTGTGAATGCATGTGCCACATGGCAAGGGTAGGGATGTGGGCCACTCACTTCGACGGTGCAGTTGTTAATGACTTCTCTTCTTCCCCTGTACATTTCATGTAGGTCAGCGCCCACCAGAAGAAGGATATTTGGAGTGCCATCGCCACGGAAGTCCGGACCCTGGGGGTCCACCAGAGACGGAGCACCCACTGCCGTAAAAGATGGGAGGACATTCACCGCTGGAGCAAGAAGACGGCGGAGGCTCAGCTGGGGATGGCCTCCCAACGTGGGAGTGGTGCCCGTCGCACCATGATCCCCCTGATGTTCCGGATCCTGTTGGTGGCCTACCCTGAGTTGGATGGGCACATGAGGGCATCACAGCAGACACAAGGGGGTGAGTACACTCACATTCTCATGACTTTGCGCGCAGTGGAGGGGTCTGGGTGGGGGAGGAGGGCTGTGGGTTTCCCTAGGCCAGGGTGAGTTCCGTAGGCTAGGCCCCTCTGTAATGCAGGCAATGTGCCACTCCACCCCACCTCTGTAGAGTGCCAAAAACAGGTACACATGCCCCTGTGTCATCTATGTGGGCAGATGACACTCATAGGCAAGTAGGCCATATCCCAGGAACTGCATCTGTAGAGGCGAAGAGCACGGCGTAGTGCAGGGGGCAGCTGTGTCTGTATTGTCTGCCAACTGTAGCAGTAAGCCATGCACTCACCCTGTCTTTCTTCTGTTTCCCCACCCCTTTTTGTGCTCTCCCTGTTCTTTTGTGCATCAGCATCATCAGGCGGAGGTACAGGGGCACCGGAGCACGAGCGGGCTGCGTCCCACATGGCCACACCACGGACTCCAAATACTCCAGTGGGACGGAGGACGAGGGGAGCTTCACGGCGGTCAGCAGATCAGCAAACAGCGACACGGACTCGTCCTCCGATGGGAGCTCCCTTGTGGTGGCGGCACCATCTGTGCCCCCCACTTCTACAGGTACAGCCGCCACCCCCTCTACCAGCACCGCCCTCCCAGCAGCCCCTCAGCCTTCGCCCCGTGACCGCTCATCCAGGAGGGTGGGCATCACCTTTGCCCCAGGCACCTCAGCCCCTGCCCCTGTCACCCCTGCTGCCCTCAGTGAGGAGGCCATTGACCTCCTCAGGTCACTCACTGTTGGGCAGTCTACCATTGTGAATGCCATCCAGGGTGTAGAAAGGGAGTTGCAACACACCAATGCATTCCTGGAGGGCATTCATTCTAGTCAGGCTGCCCATCATCAAACCCTCCAATCTCTGGCCTCAGCACTGATGGCAGCCATTGTCCCTGTGTCTAGCCTCCTCCCTCCAACTTCCTCCACCCAGACCCAATCCCCTGTACCCCAACCTATCCCAAGCACACCATCAGACCAGCCTGCACACACCTCAACACACAAGGGCAGCTCAGGCAAACATAGGCACCACACATCCCACAGGCACTCACACAAGCATCACCCACATACAGACACAGCAACATCCACTGCCTCCACTGTGTCCCCCTCCTCGTCGTCTCCCTCCTCCCTCCCAGTCTCGTCTACATTCTCACCTGCATGCACTACCACAACAGCCACTAGGACTCGCACCAGAACACCCAGCACCACACCCCGCTCACCTGCACTCACCACCCCCACTACCATTTACACGTCCCCTGTGTCCTCTCCCAGTGTGTCTGTGACGCCCCCTCCCAAAGTACAGAAACGCGGGCACACACACACCCAACATCCATCCACCTCACGACAGCCTCCAGAACATGCACCTGCACCCAAATCACCAAAAGTTACACCTCCTACAACCACATCCTCTTCCTCCACTCCCAGACCCCCTCCAGCTACCCATCCCAGTGTTCGTCAGAAACTTTTCCTCAGCAACCTTGACCTCTGTCCCATCACCCCCCACCCCGTCCAATTCATAGGTCCCGTAGTAGCACCTCAGCCAAAAAGATTCCGGTACCAGTGGTGCTGTTCGAGGTATGTGGAGTGCACCGGGCACCATGGCAGCCAGTGTGACACGGAGCCAAAGCACTGCCAGTCCACCCCCTGTGAATCACCAGAAGTTGGACAGTGCCCGACGGGAGAGGGGGAAGACACTTGCCGGCAAAGCCGCCCACAAGGGTCCCGGGGGGAGTGTCGAGTCAGCTGTGACTCCTCCCAAGGTGGTGAATGGGCAGAAGAAGTCTCCAAAGTCTGGGAAGAGCAGCACGGCGGAGAAGGCGCCATCCTCCCCGCTGCCCAAGACGCCACTGCCAGCCCCATTGTCACTGGTCAGGAGACCACCGCCAGAGTCAGTGCCCAGGAGGGCAGCCCCATCGCCACTGGTCAGGAGACCACCGCCAGAGTCAGTGCCCAGGAGGGCAGCACTATCGTCACTGGTCAGGAGACCACCACCATGGAACTGGCGTGGTGCAGTCATCCGGCTGAGGTGCCCCCTCTTCCCTTCCCCCTGAGGTGCCTGTTGTATTTCTATCTGATGCCCCTGCAGTGTTCTCTCCGTTCCAGGACAGGTATCGTGTGTGGGCCTCGCCCATGTATTTTGGGCCCATTGGTCCACGGACATTGAAATGTGCATACCTGTACTACTAATCGTGATGTATATATTTGGAATGTGTATATTTTGATGTATATATGAGCTAACTGTTTTTTGATACATTACAATGGTTGAACTCATTTCCTTTTGTCTTAGCATTCTTCCGGGAGGGTTGGGGGTGGTTACTGTGATGTTCGGAAATGCATTGGTGTGTGTGTTGTAGTGGGTGAAGGTCGGGTTGGGGGTGGGGGTGTTGCATGTGTGTGTCCGTGACTTTTGCCTCCCCGCTCCCCTATGTCGTAGGTGCAGTACTCACCGTTGTCTTCGGCGCCGCCGTTGCTGATGTTCGTAGAGGAGCAGGAAGACAAGCGCAGGGAGTTTTTGGAGTTCCGGCTCCATGGTGCCCTCCTTCCTCGTGGAGTTTGTTTAGGTGAGCGTTTTCCCATTGAAATGTCTGTTTCCGCCGTGTTTTTATCCACGGTGAATCCGCCCCGGAAAAGGTGGCGGATTGGCCTGTTGTAATACTGTGGGCGGTACTTTGTCTTCCGCCTGTCTGTTGGCGGTGACCGCTGCGCTGCTTGTCTGTACCGCCGTGGCGGTCGGAGTGTTAAAATGGCTGTCTAGGTTGGCGGTTTCCGCCACAGTCATAATTCCCTTTTTTTTCCGCTGGCCTGTTTGCGGTCTTACCGCCGCTTTAACACTGTCCGCCAGGGTTGTAATGACCCCCTTAGTCTGCCTCTGAGTGCTACCTATAAAGTGTTTATTCAGCATCTGGGTAGTTTCTTCATATAGTGTTAAGTGACCATCTGGGTGTTACCTGTAGATTATGGGTCATAACCACCTGGCTTTGTCCCATCCGTGTAAACCCCCACCATCTCCATGACCCGCCCTGAACACAAAGCCTCACTATCTGAGGAACGTATTACAGCACAGAGCATCATGCTTGCAGTGCCATGATTGGAGCAGATCTCTGTCTCGTTAGCAAAAACAAACTGCCTCCAGTACCAGCTTTTTGCAAATAGAAAAACGGAGAAATTACAAGTAGGGTGTACAATGACCAACAATGATCTCCCAGACTTGAAGTTAGACTATGGAAATGCCCTATTTCCAATTAGCATCAAGCTGAGCAGAGCGTTGATGGTCATTGCACACCCTACATGTGATGTTCCTCTCAGCATTTCTATTAGCAAAAAGCTGGTAATACAGACAACTTGGTTTTGCTGTACCCATTCGATTTCATAATCCTTCGATCAACTAATTACTAAACTTATCTTTTTGCAAACACAAATGCACTACTGACGCTAGAATTCATAAGCCTACCCAGACTATGTTGAAATTCCTCAAATCAGGTTAAGAAAGTTGCAGAACTCAATGAATCTGCAAGGTTATATTTGTGCAATAAACAATACACAAATATGTCTAACATAAAAAAGATAAGGCTATCAGACTCACATGACAACTGTAATCCTAAATTTGTTGGGTATCCCTCGCTAAAAAGTGCAATAGATGCAGCAGTGGGATTCTAATGCCAGTTTAATAGGGGTATTTAATCCAGTTTACCGACCCCTATTAGTGTTGGCTTGGTGATCAGTGGGAAGGGGGAAGCAGTACTTGCACTAAATGTTGAAATATTTAGAAAGCACCAAAGCACAGGCAACTCCACAGACAGCAGTATAAATGTTTCTTTTAGCATTGTATATGATAATGGTACATCTATGTGGTATACAGAGTATGACAGCACAAAAAGTGATAAATGGAATTATTCATAGGCCTAACCCACTGTTAATTATTGTATCTCACGTTCTATGCCATATGTTTGTAGATGGTGTATGCCTTTACAGACAGGGCATATGCCACACCAGAAAGGTAGGCCAGGGTATGTCCAGGGGAGGACTACACATGCTCTACCATCAAGAGAGGAGTGCAAATGGGGATAATGAGTGTTGGCAGAGCAAAGAGGGGAAAGTCTGTGTGTATCATTTGGAATTATGTTCAGTAGCTGGATCCAGTGATGTGAGAGACCAGGTTTAGGAGAAACTGGTGGTGTTAACCACTACTGTGGTGGATAAAATGCCATGAGAGAAGAACTTTGTTCTAATGATGGAGACCTGAGGATGAAGCATGCTGCTGTGCGGTGGACAATTAGTTTTACAAAGACTGCTGCAAAAAGGCAATATAGCTGAGATGCATAGATTGATGGTCAAAGACAATGACTGAGGGCTGAGAAAGAACCATCAGATCTGGCCCAAAGTTTGAGAGAGTTACTGAAAGGATGAACACTTAGATATGGAGCAGGACTGAATGGACACCACACATGAAATTACAAGAAGAAATGGTGAGAGGGGTATTGCGTCCCTATTGAAATTTTGCTGGGTAGAATGAACAGTACTAGGGTATGTGGGACAAGGACATGGAGGCTGGCTTGTCTGACCATAAGGCATGGTCCCTCTTGTTGTATTTGTTCCTATAATACTTTCTGGTTCCAAACCTCTGTGCCTACCTACCAACTTCAGACTCCACTGAAAGCCTGCCAAACAGCCTCACAGGCTGAGAAATTAACAAGCATCTCATGTACTAACATGGCATGATTCGCATGCTTCTTGTGAGTGAGCATTTTAATATATGGCCTTTTTTTGAGGAGGAGGAAAATCTTTGTATGACTTCTGAACCCAGGACCCACTTATGTAATACTAGTGTAAAAGGTGATCCCTCACTGTTCTACATCAGTACTAGAAAAATTAAAAGGTGATAATTAAAATTATGAAACAGAAAATACTTTGACCAGCAAATTGCTAACATTTTTTAGGTGAATTTCCATCCTTTTCCATATTAAAGATCAGAGACTGTAAGTCTCATGTCGACAGAAGGACCATTTAATGGGTCAAAAAAGAAAAGGAATTGGGGTCTCATTACGACTTTGGCGGACCTAAAAACGGACCGCCAAAGCTTGGGAGAGGACGCCACCGACATACCAGTGGCACCCCCCAGCACATTACAGTGTTCCCGCTGGGATGACTGGGGGGAACATTGTAATACGTGTTCCTGCCGGGCTGACTGGCGGGAACAGTGCCAGGACATTGGCCATGACCCCTTTAAGAAAGCCAAGGCCAATATCCTAGCACGCCAGCACCTTCGGAATGGTCACTTTCTGCATTGCAGAGAGTGTGCATTCATTTGGTGCTGGGCAGCGGGCCCCTGCACTGCCTTTGCCCTGGGCATGGACAGTGCAGAGGCCCCCTTGTGGCCCCATTTCTGCCAGCCTTCTCATGGCGGGGTCCCCACCATGAAAAGGCTGGTGGAAAGTGGGGTTGTAATCAGCCAGGACGTGCCCTAGCTTGTGAAAACTCTGACCGCCATCACCTCGTAGGGAACATGTCCTGGCGCAAACAGTGGTTTTTTGATGGGTCCGCCTGTCAGGGTTGCAATGCAGCAGTTGGACCGCCACAGTTGCAGCTGTCCAACCACCACCGCAAGGCTGGCGGTCATGAGACCGCCAGGCTCCTAATAAAGGTCTTAATCTAAGGTCTTGTAATGCTGATCGTAGACATGTTCTGTAGAGGCACGTTTTCTTTCCTAAGAATATAGCGCCTCCCTACTGGAACTGGTTTACTAGGTTAAGAAATAGCTTAAGCCAGAAATGGCAACCCTAAGAGAAATACCTTAGGGTCTCATGTTTATATTGGGTCATGGTTCGTTGTTCCACCAAGGCGACAGAGTAAATTATTCTGTCACCCTGGTAGAGGGACCGCCCAACAGATGTATAAAAGGCAACCAAGCTGACGTCTGCTAAGATTACTTTTGTCATTTTGAATAATTGGTTGCATATTTGATTTCAAAAATCTATGTTTGCCTTCACAAATCACTAGTCTCATAATGCAATAGTCTTCCTACTGTGGAATGGATTCTCAGGGATGGTAAGAATGGCTATTACAAAGGGCGCCAGGTCTGACAAGAAAGAATATTTAGCCTGTACTGAAGAAAGCAGACAAGAATCACTCTGATATAGTGAAGAAAATGGAATAGCTCTAAAATGGCCAGTCAGTAATGTCTTTTGTCCTTCATGGCCTGGCAGTATTAAGTATATACATCGCCTGTAATGCCTCAATGGCTCTGTTTTGATGGAGGTCTATTCTTTTCAAAATGCCCCTCTTCTAAGCTATCCCACATTAGATATTTGGTGTAGTTCCTTTGTTTTATAGTGCTTAGGTTACAATTTGGTAAATTTAAAAGTACTATTGGATATAAAATGAACATGGTATTATCTCAGGAGGGGTGCCAATTTAAAAACCTTGACGATCATTGACCTAAGGCTATCTCCTGCAGTCATCTCCATAGAAAAATAATTGAACAGTGCCTGCCACCTACATATTTTCATTCAAGATAAAAGTAAATAGACCTTTTCACATACACCATCGAAAAAACTAAGGGTGTTAAAAAACACATAGGAGGTCATAAAGAGTTTGGCCGGGGAAAGGGCCGCCTGCCAAACTTCCACGGTCAGGTTGCCTCCAGTGTGGCCGCCTTCCCCAGAGCCCCATTAGGGGTTCCCTGCTAGGTCAGCGGGCGGCCCAGCCCAGCCCTGCATTGCTGGGCGGGCCTCCCAGCAATGCAGACCGTGAAAAGTATGACGGGGCTGTCCATGGGAGCCCCTGCACTGCCCATGCCAAGTGCATGGCAGTGCAGGGGCCCCCAGCACCCCGTCTCCACCAGCTTTTACATGGCAGAGATGGGGTGCAACCGCCATGTAAAAGCTGGTGGAGAGGGGGGTCATAATCCCCAAGGTGGCGCTGCATGCAGTGCTGTCCTAGCAGATTAGGGCCGCCAGCACCGCCAGTCCCTCCAGTGGAGGGAAAGTGGTGGTGCTGGTGGTCCAACCGTGGCCCAACTGCCACAGTCATAATGTGGCAGTATGACTGCCGCCAAAGCAGTCAGACTGTTGTGTAGCCATTTTAGCTATAGTTTTAGACACTTTATTTTAGCAAACTAGGCCTGCCGTTGTGCACTTTAACCTAGATAAGTTTCCTTCTAGCTTCATTATATTATTTAAACAATAGCCACATTTGCGGTCTTGTTTTATTTTCTCTATCTAGCTGTTCTTCACCTAGGTCTTTACTGCGTTCTTAAACAAGACTTTTCTTTCACTCCGTGCTTTTTTCAGGCTGCAGTAAGATAGGTTGCTGGCAAAAGTGGTACGCTTTGTCTCCAATGTTCACAGAAACATGCACACTCTTATGTGGGGATCCTTTCTTGGAACATCAGCTGTTTTATTATAAAAACCCTATTTTGACCCATGTACGTTAGAGGGAGATTCCAGCCAGATGACCACAACTGTATTCTGATTGCTGGGTGCTTCGCTGCAGCTGCTTATGTAGACTACAGGCCACTTGCTCAGGTATGAGGGATGATGTCTTCCCAGGGGAACCTGAGGGGCAGAATTAGAGCTTAACATGCTGCGCTCTAACATAGTCTAGGTAAGAACTGTTCTTCAAAACCGTAGTGACAACATGGTAGGGTTATTTTTGTGTTTTACTCTTCTTGTCACAATTTTAATCTTGTCATGCTTCATCGTCCTAGTTATTGCAATACATGCTTTATTATCTAAGATGCAGTTGCTTCAATAAAACCTTATTGAACCTTACTCTGCCTCTGATTGTCCTTGCATACCTGAGACTAATGTAACTGAGAGAAACGGATGAGATCTGAGTGACCACGATTCCCTGAGAAGTAATTTGTGTCATGCGCCGGATTGCCCAATCATCCCTGCTCTTGGGTGGAGATGAGGCACTGCTAGTTAGCCAGAACAAAACCCGGATCAGGCCTACAGGTATCACCTGGTGTGGGATCAGACTCAGTCCCCCACAATACAAGTGATTCTGCCACCCAAATCCAGCAGTCTCATTAGGATAATGAGAACCTAAGCGACATGGTGCCGCCAACGTTTGGTCAGGCAGTAATTTTCGGGTCCTCCTGAATATCTCCGTCTCACTACATGCAAAGACACCTCATTACTATATACAGAGACGTCTGTGGTATTGAGGATTTTCCTCCTCAGCTAAATAGGGACTACCTAACTAACGCTGTAGGTTGTTCATGCTAGATCCCAAGAAGGATAATCCCCATTTGGTGTGCTTATCTGTGAACAAAATTTTCCATTCATCATGGCAAACCCGCAATGGGTAGCTATTGCAGTCAATATGTGACCACCTCTGACTGCACATTTCTTCTCACATGGCCAAACGGCCCGAGGGGGGTCCTGTTACATTTGTTGTTGAGGCTCATCCATCCTATAGAACAGAAATGTTCTATTCTTGGGTCACCTTTTCAGCAGCTGATGGGAACACAGATACATTTAATAACTATACACCTGCAAACATACCTGCACAATATAGAGCATATGCATATCTAGAGATATCTCTACCTTATCAAGAACATAATAATTGGCTTGATGGTGCCCTACCACATACAATTCTACACGTTAGGTTAGGTCCTCTAAGTAATGATGGCCCTACCTGGCCTTTATTGGCCACATATTCACCGTACCCTCATGCAGCAACTGTGACGGTAGCTAAAGTCTGCTGCTTATATACTGAGCTTGTGGAAATATACAGACGATTAGTGCAGTTTGTAATGCATTAATCCTGTGACTGTACATTCGATCCTGGGTAAAGTACCTGCCAAACGAGAAGAGATTCTGTTTTGGTTAGCTCAAAAAATAAATGCACTGGAAGCAGTATTTCCCCATATGGAACCTCAGGTTAAGCATAGAATATTAACTATGTGCTTGCCATTTGGGATGGTTCCCACAGTAGATAACTGCAACACTTGGGGCACGGTATTTGCCACGCTCTATACTACCGAACACGGTACACCGACACTTGCCAATTTACCAGAAGTCTTGAAACAAATTCAAGACTAATACGGGGCTGCCCCGGCCATGAACTTGGGGATGCAACTAATGGGCAATTTTGCCACAGTATCCTCAATTATATCAAGTAACCTTAAAGGGGAAGCAGTAGCACTAGCAGTACAAATGCGGCTCCGGGATGTTCCTACACAGGATAAAGAATGCGAGCTGCTAAAGATTATCGCGGGGACCTACTGTAGTATTGGTCGAGATAGTCTGGGGGCCAGACCTACAAAACCACAGTTTCAGGGTAAATCTAATAAAGATTCTACCAAGCAAGCACCTGAGGGTTCTAAAAAACCGCTGGGATAAAAAAACAACAAACACCTAAAAAAGAAAGGGGAGACTCTCCGTGTTCGGAGACCCCACAGAATAGATATAATCTCAGAAATAGAGATAATATTAATATGCCTGACAGATATCAGTATATTGATACATGCCAATCTCGTTCCTTTCAGGACTCACAGGAAAAATGCAGTGAGAGTGGTGGGCAGTCAGAGCGAAGAACAGAGTATGTGAAACTGAGACAGGAATCACAATGCTCTACAGAAGTTTCTGTTAAAAAAGAAGAGAAACTTCCCCAACAAAAACCCCAATTTAAAGAGAAGAAAGTGGCAGCAGTTGTTATTCGGCATGCCACTCAAAAAGAGGGCTCTATTGAAGAACAAGACGTGGGCACTAGCTCTGCTAGACAGCGCAGCAGAGGTCACAATAGTTCGCCAGAATCTTCAAGAGCATCTGGAGGTGAAAGCAACTGATGACTTCTTACAAGTCGAAACTGCAGACATGTGTGTCTCCGCGCCTGACAGGGTGTACAAACTAATGATACAGTTAGAAGGAGACATTGAACGCACAGTCTACGCAATCTTTTGGGACCGCGTCGCAAACATTTATGATATCTTACTGGCCAAAAAGGACTGACCACCTGAATTTGTCCGTACTTGCCCATATAGGGAAGATTTTATCAAACCTTCTTTCTCGCCCCTTGTTCCCGATGAGCTTGCAGAATCCTACGACATTGATTGGGCATTGGCACAGGCACCTGCGTTATTTCGCAGCCACGGAGGGTGGGATAAAGATTCCCCCTATCATGTAATTCCAATAAAAAATCAATCCCGACCTCAACCACAGTATCCAATAAAATATGATGCTAAAGCACCCGTGAGGGAAATCCTCACACAACTAGAGTACCAGGGCGTAATTGAACCCTGTGTCCCACCAATGAATACTCCTATATTCCCAGTAGCTAAACCGGACCATTTGTACAGAATAGTCTTAGAATACTGAACGAGGCAGCACCAGGGGATCCGCGTTAGTTTATACCGCGTCCCACCTTGGAATGAGAGCCGTTTGTTGCGCGGATGCCACGCAGCCTCCTACTACTCTCCAACACTAATATTTTATCATAGAAGGTGAGTTGACACGACAGGAGCCGTCCTGCCGCATGCTCGTCAGAGCGATTTGCATGGACTCCGTCGGAGCACCCTTTTGGGGAACCAACGGTTCTCCACTTCTTTTTCAGTGAAAATCACATCAGATGCCGATCACAGCGTCATCAAGCTCGGGCTAATAGTGTCCCTATCCTCTCTGTGGCATTATGACATTGCCGGCACACATCTAGGAGGATGTTACGCCATTTATTGCTCCCTGGAATTGTATTTTAATATACAAAAGTCAGTGCCCTGAAGAAGGTGGGCGACCTCTTCTTGGTCGTCAGTCACTGAAACGTACGTCGGCACCGTATAACAAATATGAGATAATTGCTATGGCCAAGATGGAAATCTCTTGGTAATTTAAGATCAATCCATTCATCCTCATCAAAAGAGACTAAAGATCTTAAAGACTAAGGAGGACCTTCGTAATTTCAAAACTACTAGTACATATATATTGGACACTGTGGACTCTTCATGTTGGGCCTTCCACAAATATGATATTATGAAATTAGTGGACTACCATACAGCTATGTAATTATTGTAACAGATTAAATAGCCCATTAGAAATGATTGTATATTATATCTTATAGTCCTGCTTGACTATTTCCGTATTGGTTTCAAGGCATTTATTTGAAACTTTATCTTGTTTTTAAACTGTATGAATGAAGACGTGTGATTGTGTTTTTTCAGTTGTTTATAACTTGTTTTTTCTAGGGTGCACATTTAGTATTGATCTCACCATAGTGTCATATGTATATATATCAGTTTGAAGTATTGCTTTATAGTATAATTGCCATGATGTTTATAATGAAATACATTTTGCACTGTATTTGCTTATATACATGGTTCCCCCTTCTTTTTGAGTTTGTGTCCAGTTTTCTTGAGACCTCTTCTCCTTAGGGACCCATGGGATTCCACTATCCGGTACCCAGGGCGTCCTTGGGACAGTTAATTTTCATTATTAGTCATAGAATACAGACACTTAAACAGTCATACACGCACATACGCTATACAAAACTCTTACAACATGGCACTTATGAACAACATAGTGTGTAAAAAATACAAAACAACATTTCCAATGTTTTTTTGTGCCAAAATATAGCACCTGAGAGTAGAGACTTAACATGTTTTAGTGCACTAGGCTCCTGGAAAAAAATGTGTTTACCACAGGGCTATAAGAACAGTCCAGGACTGTCTGCGGCTTGTGTAACTTCAATATTGCACGACATTGACCCTGAAGCATTGTCCTATGTAGATATCTACATTATGACAAATTATTGCACCATCTAATACAGGTAGCCCGCATTGTGCCGAAGTCGGCTATAAATTTAACTTAAAAAAAACAAAAATAGCCTTCTGTAGCGTCCTGTTTCTGGGAGACGAATTATCAAGTGAAGGAAAAAGCCTAGCGCCACAAATCTTGGAAAAATGCGCACAGTTACAACCCCCAAATACCATTAAAAAATTCCAATCCTTATTGGGTTTCCTACATTTTGGCAGAGCTCACATTCCAGATTATGCATCATGCATAAAACCTTTATATGACTTAATACGTCCTGACTTTTTTAGTAAATTCTGGACAGTCAAACACAAACGCATTCTCAGAGCTTTGCAAACAGACATGCTGCAAGCACAACACTTACACACAAGGGACAATAAAAAACATCTGGTCATCAAAGTCATTGCTGGTGCTATTGGCTTCACCTAAGTAACATTCAATGAGGGTGAGACAGTCCCAATTGCATATAAATCTGTATTCAACAGCAGAACAACATTTTTCTCCCACTGAGAAACTTCTCACTGCTGTTCAGATGGCTGTCATTAAAGAAAGACCACTGGCACAGGTGAAACATTATTGTCATATCTCCAATCCCAGCCCTCGAGGCTGTTACGAAAGCCAGTGTTCCAAACCCTAAAGCATTACATCCACGTTGGGTCCCATGGGCAAAGTCTCTGACAGCCATTGATGTTGACTATATCTTCAACCCAAAATTACAAACACAAGAATTTTTGCAATATGAACTTGAATACCCAGTTCCGGCAAAAACATTGCCTATTGATCAATATCAACGAGTAATGTACACTAATGGCTCAGCACAGCCTGCAATAGGCACAAAGCATCAATACTCGGCTGCTTGCGCAGTCGTAAGTGGCTACATGGAAGATAATAAATTTTATCCACAACATACCTTCACGCAAACCCTAGGGGATTGCACTGCACAACTAGCAGAGCTAAAGACTCTGGCGATGGCACTTTAACATACGGATCCCGCACAACTAACGCTGATTGTCTGTGATTCATAATATTGTGGCCAATCCTTCAATGAATATCTGCATTACTGGCGCCAGAATCGGTTCAAAGATTCCAAAGGTAACACCATTAAACACAGACTTCTGTGGGGGAAGTAGCAGATCTGAAGGAAATGCTACCAAATGTCCATGTTGTACATGCACGTGGACACCAGTGCATTGGAAAGCATGTTGGTGGAAATACACTTACTGATGAAGCAGCCAAATCAGCAGTAGTTATGGCTTCTCTTGCTGCAGTAACTCGTTCTAGAATGAAACTGGACGATGACATATGGGCTGCCATGAAAGCAAAAGCTGAAGGCACGCCTTTACCAAAAGCATTCCCTGCTAAATATTCCTACTGGATGGGAGGCTTCCTTGATGCAGAAGTAAAAATACCAGCCATGGGAGTTCGAGTAATTCCCAGTAAAGACCAAAGACCAGAGTTGATTAAAGCAGCGCATGAGGGGGTTGCTTCTGCCCATGCTGGTGTGGTGGCTACAATATAACTATTGCAAGCACGTTATTGGTGGCCAGCTCTATACAAACAGACCAAGCAGTATGTCCTTTGTTGTGATACCTGCCAACAAATTAAGGGGTCCACCGTCAAACGCCCACCACAGACACCCATCCTAATTTCTTACAAACCACTACAATGTATGTACTTGGACCATTCCGGTCCCCTAACACCAGACAGTACATACAAATACATCTTAGTCGCTGTTGACTCCTGCTCCAGATTTCTATGGGTGTGGCCACAACGCTCGGCTGACTCTCGGACTGCTATTAAAGATCTGCAAGTCTTTATCGGCACACAATCAGTTGCGACTTCCCACTCTGACCAGGACCCTGCTTTTGCCTCAAGGGCATTCAGGGACGCTATGGCTTCATTAGGTGTCCAACTCCATTACTCGTCTCCATTTCACCCTGGGGGAAATAGTGTTGTGGAGCGACGAAACCAAGATTTAAAGCAATCCTTAACAGCCAGAGTATTAGGTACGGGTAGTAGTTGGCTTAATCACTTGAATGGAGTCCAGAGAGCACTTAATAATCTGCCTAGAATGTCCCTGGAGGGGGTGGTACTTCATACGAGTGCCTGTTTGGAACTCAAATGTATGTTCCAGATCTTGATGGTCCTGGTGTGGAGGTGGCAGAAACACCTTTTGACATAAATGAACATGGCACTGTCTTGCAGTAATTACAACAGTTCCGTGACGACAACGCTTCTGCCAGTGCTGCCTCCGTAGGCATTAAGGATGTACCAATAACATCTACCGGCTGGATTCCAAAGGTTGGGGATCCAGTACATGAAAAAGTTGCTGTGAAAAAAGAGTTTGGTAATTCCTATCGTGCACCGGTCCCAGTCCTGGGAATACACGGTACCAGAACTGTTGTTCTACCACCACTGCCTGGTTCTAAAGAAAACCACTTTGTCTCCATCAACAATGTCAAGTTACACCATGTGGCCGATCCTGCACAGCAGACCAAGTGGAACAACCAGTAGTACCTGAATCCCTCTCACTACTGGTCAAGATGTCCCTCTACAAGTTTTAAGCAGCCACGCTGACACCTCTCTGAGCTTGGGGAGAGTGGAAAATGATCTTGCATTAGTTTGACTAAAATCTATTACAACAAGCAACATGGAAATTGCTGATCGATTTGAATCAAATTCTACACAAACAGATGGCGTCATTTACAGTGAACCACCGCAGGAGACCCCTACCAGTTCTCCTCCTTTAAATACGGCTCCATTTTTTGCACAAAATGCTTCTGGATACATTGTTGACATCAATGACACCTTCTCGGACTCATTTGCCTCTTCTACACCTGAACTGCCAAAAACATGTAAGCTAATAAATTGTCTTAAAACAATTATTTTATTTTCTCATGGAACTATCTGTGGCTTTCCTTAGCTGTAGTAGCTTTCCTCCTTTGGATTGGCTTTGTTATTACTTTCTTTCTATTAATACATGGTCCCTACCTTCCTGAAAGATCAACAGTTGAACTGGTAGATGAGGTCCTAAAACCCAATTTCTCTTCTCACAAGGTCTGCAGAGACTTGTCTTTTGTGAACATTTCCGCTATAGCAGTTCCTGATGGGATTGTTTGGGATAAGGTCACATTTGATATATACGGCCCAACAGAGGTCATTCAAATACCATAAGTGTTTAAACTTTCTATGAATTATGTAATAATACCAAGAGTTGTTTCTGATGACTGAGATGTGAAAACAGTTGATTCTATGATGAATGAGTTGCAGTATTTTACTGTATTTGAAAGTGAGGATGTTTATCAATCCAAAGAGAATTATGGCGACATGTTTTGCTATCATTATTATGGACACCATTTCAGTCACAGAGCCAGTACCCCAAAGACTATTTTTAATTACACACAATGAGAACATTGTCCAACTCCAACACAAGGGAGTTCTAAAACATATTCTGAAAAATGTGTATATTTTTCTCCTCACTATGTTAAAAATGCTGAGTCATATTATTTCAAATTGCCATTTATGGAAAATGTACATATATAATTGACAGATACAAAATTCATTTATTCTGATTCCTTTGTTTCCCGGTTGGCTATAGAAGGCTATGAATATTGGCTGAAGTCGAATTACTTAAAAAGGGTGTTGGGAACAAAAAATTGGCAGATAAGGGGAAAGGAAGCTTTGTTTAGAGTATGCCTGATACCTGTTCAAATTATATTTTTAAATGATACTGTACAACAGACAAGTTGTTTAGGCTCAGCAAAAATTAACGATTTCAATGTGCCTAGTATTCCTGCCCCGGGAAAATTTTACAAATGGCAAAAGTTTGTCAATGCAACAGAAGATCAGCTCAATGAATGGGTCCAAAATGGCACTTTTAATGCTTCACTTTCATGTCCTGGTGGGTGGTTATTGTGGCCAATTAGATACCAATGGATGTCATAAACCTTTCATAAACTCCACGGGGTTTAGAACAAATAGGCCTGACCCTCGCTATGTGTCATCTGAACATGCGGGTATAGTAACAACATGCAGTGTAGGAAAACTATGCCAGCAATGGCTGAAGAAATCCTCACTAGATGCTGTCAGAGAAAACCTCAGTCTCCTGTCTAATAAACTGACTTACAGGATTTCCTGCTAGGCCCCAGAAATCAATGCAGAAAGCGCTTCTTATATGCAGTCTATAATTAAATTTGGAAGCTTTCTGAACAAGAAGCTGCTTAATGGGATTAACACCCTGTCTGACCGGATATACACCTTAAACAACATCGTTTCTTCTGGAATAGACATAATAAAAAGTGACATTTCCTTTTTACACCATGGACAGAATCAACTAAGGTCAATTATTCACTTAGGTTGGACACTACAAACACTGAAGGCAGGTCACATTCCCTGGCAACACATTAGCGCAAGGGACATATTTTCCAGATTTAATTTAACACAACAACAACTTCTAATGGCTAAGAAAAAAGCCCTTATGTCATGTTAAATATTGAGAAATTAGAAAAGTTGCCTTTTACTGCGGCTGAAATACCATCTGCTGAGTGGTTAATACACGGGGTCATTAATTTGCCTATTTCAACACTTCAATTCACGTCCTTCTTAAAACACATTCCAGTGGGCAGATATAAAAGGCTAGGAGGTAGTTACATCCATGAGGTGTGGGAGCTACCCTTCTTGTGCAACTATCTCAGTGGCATTAAAGAGGTCTTAACGGTAGCGAGTGCAAGACTTCTGTCAGCCATTCAATGGTTTGTAAACAGCTGTCCTTGTACGGTGCGTGTAATGCTTCGGCAGCAAACTCGGCTTGTTATCTGAAGGGAGTCCCAGTCCCCTTGATTAGACCTGCGTTCCAGGTGCTCTCGAATGACAGCTATGTCCTCCTCAATAGTGAGAACTGTTGTGGGATGCGGGCCAGAATAGTTTATGTCGTTTCGGTCTCTAAGATTGTTACATGCTGCGGGAACTTACTTTTTCCTCCTGCACAACAGAGGGAAGTAGCTGAGATTTGGCCCCATATCACTTCTTCAAATGTGAATTTTGACAAGTGTAGCAGACTCAAAGCTTTATTGTTTCAAAAACATGTGGTGCTCACATCTGCACCCGAGACCTATACGCTTCAGGTTGCGAGGTCATCAGCAAAGATACAGTCCCTTTTAAGTACTAACTTTCCGAGACACTTTGGTGAACTCGTGGGACGGATAGTTAATGCGTCCAGTACTACTGGAATCGCAAATTTCTTTAAGGCTGTTGGTTCTGGTTTCGTTCACACCTTCTCCTCTATCTTTGGGTTAATACCTTCAGCCATGCACTCAATATTCTCCAGTATTTTCGGGGGATTTCCGTTAACTTTGGCTATCATTGGTGGCATTTAGCTGTTACTACTTTTTTTACTCAATGGCTGTCCCACTGCATCAAGAAGGACTGAAAGCGCTTCTACCAGCGCAGCTGTGTTATGAACGCATGATGCAGTACTTTGGAGCATCAATCCTGGAATGATTGGAGTGACACTGGTCTCTGTCATTCAGACCGGTTATGCATTGTGTGCAGCCTGTGTTTCGGTGCCTCTGGTGCTCGTTTGAACATGCACTGAAAGTTTGTCTTTCTACGCAGCGCTTGCTTTCATTGGATGCTGATTCTGTTGATGAGCTCGCTGAGGGCTCATTACCTGACATGCGCGTTGAGGGCGCGTTTGGTATGGGAAGCTGTTTATGAGTTGCCCTTTGTGGATCATGCAGCTCTAATCTCACTGTTGGGCACACCACGGAATGCTGCTGCCTTGACTGGAGCTCAGGCTTTGGAACACGAATTCTCTTAAGTTTTCTTCGGCGATGAACTTCCCAATTTACCACCTGCCGAAGTGGAAGATTTCCTCTCTTCAATTATCCTGGATTTTATTGGAAACTTCCAAAATGAATCTGGCTGTTGAAATTCGGCTTTTCCTGATGCCACAATTAACATTTTAAATTGTCCTTTTAATAAATGCTCAAATGTCTTTTGAACTTGTCATTATTGACATTCCCACACGTATGCCTTAGGTTGGATTTATGTAGCTTTTACACATAATTAGGAATTGAACCACCTTTGAACCGGCAAGGGGAGGGTGTTGTGTAGTCATTTTAGCTATAGTTTTAGACACATTATTTTAGCAAACTAGGCCTGCCGCTGTGCACTTTAACCTAGATATGTTTAATTCTAGCTTCATTATATTCTTTTAACAATAGCCACATTTGCTGTTGTGTTTTATTTTCTCTATCCAGCTGTTTTACACCTGGGTCAGCACTGCATTCTTAAACAAGACATTTCTTTCTTTGTGTGCTTTTTACAAGACTGCCGTAAGATAGGTTGCCAGAAAAAGTGGTACGCTTTGTCTCCAATGTTCACAGAAACATACGCACTCTAACATGGGGATCCTTTCTTGGAACATCAGCTGTTTTATTATAAAAACACTATTTTGACCCATGTACGTTACAGGGAGATTCCAGCCAGATGACCACAACTGTATGCTGATTGCTGGTTGCTTCATTGCAGCTGCTTGTGTAGACTACAGACCAGTGGTGCCCCGTCCTTTAGGGCGAGAGGGCCACGCCCCCCCCCCCCACCTTTTGCCCCTCATGAAGAGTGTCTGTCAGGCTGAACAAAGGTCAGCCTGACAGACACTCTGCATGTTCAGCTCAGGCAGCCAGGAGCAGACATGTGCGATTTGTGCACACTCCTGGCTGCCTGAGCTGAACTTTGCTGGGCTGAGGAGGTCACAGCTCCTATGGGCGTGACCTCCTCGGCTTAGCAAAGGTGCCTCAAGGACCTCCCCTGGGTGAAGAGGAAAGCGTCACCAATTGACACTCTCCCTGGGCGCTTCAGGTTTAAGCCCTGAAGTGCCCAGGGCGAGTGTCAATCAGTGACACTTCGTCACAGGGTGGGGTCAGCAGTCTCACTGACCCCATCCCACTCTGTGACGAGGCTGGGACTGCTGCCTTCCCAATGAGGGAAGGCAGCAGTCCCAACCCTCCTGGGACCTGGAGGCTGAAGGTAAGTGTGTGTGTGTATGTGTGTGATGTTTTAAATTGAATGTTTAGTGCGCACGTGCATGTTTGAGTGTTATGAGTGTTGTTAATGGATGTGCGTGCATGCGTGTGTGTTTGTGTGTGTGAAAGAATGAGTGTGTGCGATCTTTTAAAATGAATGTTTGGTGCGTGCGTGCATGTTTGAATGGTATGAGTGTTGTTAATGGATGTGCGTGCGTGCAGTGGCGGCCCGTCCTTTAGGGTGGAGGGGCCACGCCCCACCCACCTTTTGCCCCTCATGAAGAGTGTCTGTCAGGCTGAACAAAGGTCAGCCTGACAGACACTCTCCATGTTCAGCTCAGGCAGCCAGGAGCAGACATGCGCAATTTGCGCACACTCCTGGCTGCCTGAGCTGAACTTTGCTGGGCTGAGGATGTCACAGCTCCTGTGGGCGTGACCTTCTCGGCTCAGCAAAGGTGCCTCGAGGCCCTCCCCTAGGTGATGAGGAAAGCGTCACCAATTGACACTCTCCCTGGGCGCTTCAGGTTTAAGCCCTGAAGTGCCCAGGGCGAGTGTCAATCAGTGACACTTCGTCACAGAGTGGGGTGGGGTCAGCAGTCTCACTGACCCCACCCACTCTGTGACGAAGCTGGGAATGCTGCCTTCCCTCATGGGCATACCCTACCTAAGGTCAGCCCATGAGGGAAGGCAGCAGTCCCAACCCTCCTGGGACCTGGAGGTTGAAGGTAAGTGTGTGTGTGTGTGTGTGTGTGTGTGTGTGATGTTTTAAATTGAATGTTTGGTGCGCGCATGCATGTTTGAGTGTTATGAGTGTTGTTAATGGATGTGCATGCATGTGTGTGTGAAAGAATGAGTGTGTGCGATCTTTTAAAATGAATGTTTGGTGCGTGCGTGCATGTTTGAATGGTATGAGTGTTGTTAATGGATGTGCGTGCGTGCGTGTCTGTGTGTGAAAGAATGAGTGTGTGTGTGTCCCACCCGCCCCCCTCCCTCCTAAAGCTGCCGCCCGCCACTGCGTGCGTGTCTGTGTGTGAAAGAATGAGTGTGTGTGTGTGTGTGTGTGTGTGTGTGTCCGCCCGCCCCCCTCCCTCCTAAAGCTGCCGGCTGCCACTGCTACAGACCTCTTGCTCAGGTATGAGGGATGATGTCTTCCCTGAGGAACCTGAAGGGCAGAATTAGAGCTTAACATGCTGTGCTCTAACATAGTCTAGGTAGGAACTATTCTTCAAAACCGTAGTGACTACATGGTAGCATTATTTTTGTGTTTTACTCTCCTTGTCACAATTTTAATCTTGTCATGCTTCATTGTCCTATTTGTTTCAATACATGCTTTATTATCTAAAATGCAGTCGCTTCAATAAAACCTTATTAAGCCTTACTCTGCCTCTGATTGTCCTTGCATACGTGAGACTAATGTAACTGAGAGAAACGGATGAGATCTGAGTGACCACTATTTCTCTGAGGAGTCACTTGTGTCATGCCCAATCATCTCTGCTCTTGGGTGGAGATGAGGCACTGCTAGTTAGCCAGAACAAAACCTGGATTAGGCCGACAAGTATCACCTGGTGTGGGATCAAACTCAGTCCCCCGCAATACAAGCGATTCTGCTGCCCGAATCCAGTAGTCTCATTAGGATAATGAGAACCTACGTGATAGGACCACCGTTTTGGTGGTGGTCAGACCGCCACTGCGGTCCTGGCGATCTGAAGACCCCCAGGGTCGTAATTAGGGCCATAGTTTTCTTTTGACTAATTATATGAAATTTTGGCAAAATTGAGTGAAATTATCATTAATTATGTGAAACGCTAAACTGGCATTTGGTACTCTATTTTGGTTAAATCCTTGCTTGCAACCACTTTTAATGCAATAATGTATTTTGTACTCATTTGTGAGAGGGAAAAAGCAAAAGCATTGCAAACAGCTGCTCGCACTCTGCTGTTCACATTATTCTCCTGCATATGCAGTAGATTTTTAATGCAAATGGTGCATTCGCTGGTCATTTTCACCACAAATGGTGCGTAATTATGCAATATGGAATCATTTTAGAAATGTCACCAGCATCGAGAAAAAACTCAATACTATCTTCCCAAAGAAACAAACATGTAAACATTTTTAACCCACTTAACATCCGGCATTCTGACTTATTCCAGTGACTGTACATGAAAAAGTATAACATGACCCAGTCCTCAGTGTCCCAGGGAAAAAAAGTTCCAGATCATAACCTTGCTCTGAGAATATAAGCAGCATTTATTGTGATCTACCTTAGGACAGATAATGAGTATACGCTACACTGAAATACATTACAATGTCTTTCAAACTTTGGTTGTTTACGCACAGAGATTATTGTTTTCTGTCACTGGGATGGATTAATGTGCATTTGGGTTATGTGTTGTTAAAGTATCAAATCTGAAATCTGAACTCCAATAACACCATAATCTGCCTCTAAGAATTCAACATTAATAATATATATTAACAATGAGTTGCTTTTATTTAGTGCTCCATACCAAACATCGCTCATTATTAAGTACTGAAACTACCAAGTATTATTATTACCTATTACAATATTAACAATAACTTGTTTTTATATCGTGCCCCATACCAAAAATCGGTCATTATTAAATAGTAAAATAAACAGATATTATTATTATTTCATTGGCTTTGAAAGCCTTCACAATCATGTCCTGTAGGTCACCAAACACGTGAGTGGCAACAGTGTACTGTATTTACTGTAGCACTGGCAGTGTTTACTTTATCCTGAAACCATTGACAAGAGAATAATGTTTATTTGATAAATGCTAAATATAATTGGGGTTATTTAGCAGCCTTGAGTGAAGCATCAAGTGTGGGATGGGGATGAGCTCATGCTTACTTGCCCAGTTCCATTGCGCGAGATGTATACACCAATAAAAATCAAACACGCATAATTCAAATCAAGTCAGATTCTTCCCTGAAAATCCACTGGCTAGTGCAAGTTAGCATTAGGAATAATATTGCTTTTCATGTTGGACACTTATAAAGGAGCCAAAAAAACAGATAAGACAAATCCTCTAACATGAGTAAAAGCAAGCAGTAATCAACGACATTCAGCTTTGCTGTCTCTGTACAGTAATCCTGTCTACGGCCAACAGGATACTTGTCTAGTGAGTCCTGCTCAAGGCACCATCAACCACTCAAGCAGGGAGACTGGGACGTTCTTCTATCGAATGTACACCTGCCAGGCCAAACTGATGATGTTGAGACACTTGTAGTCTAGATCACGACCGAGAGACCTTTGCCCTAGAACAATAATATAGGGCCTCATTACGACCCTGGTGGTCTAATGACCACCAGGGTTGAAGTGGCAGTTGGACCGCCACCAATGTGGCAGTTTGAGTGCTGCTTTATGTCCACGGTGGTAGTGCGGTGGTCAGTCCGCCAGCACCGCTAGTTTTTGTCTACACAATGGTCTGGTCATGCTGGCGGTCCTAATCCGCCAGGGCAGCGCTGCAAGCAGCGCGGCCCAGAGATTATGACCCCCTTCTCAGCGGTACCCCGCCATGAAAAGGCTGGCAGAGACGGGGTGCAGGGTGCCCCGGGGGAGCTCCTGCACTGCCCATGCACTTTGCATGGTCAGTGTAGGGGCCCCTCTAGCCAGCCCCGCCGCAATGTTCACTTGCAAACAGTGAACATCGTCATGGGTGCTGATGCACTCTATGCACTATACATTGCCTCCGGCTCTATTATGAACCAGAGACAATGCTGTAAGTCGTTTCCTGCTGGGCCAGCGGGTCGGAACTGGTGGCACCCTACCCGTCAGGAGTTCGGCAGATGGACTTTTCCAACCGCCAAAGTCATAATAAGCCCCATAGTCTTAATGCAACTGCTCTGCATGTTAAATCTCTGTGGAAGGTTTGTCATCTTCCTTTCAATTCCAGGTCAGCCTTAGAGCCTTAACCCATTAAAGACCTCCATAAGCATTTTTCTGAAATTCATTACACCTTAAACTGACACAAGAGTACCTTAGAATAGACTATGAGTCTTAGTGCGTAACCATAATTACCAAGTGTATACCTAGTTATAAGTATATCCCAGTTGTTGATGATACTGTTTGTTGGGGATTTCCTTTAGACCTTTTTTAGGTCGAGCATAAGCATATTGCCTCTTGTATACTTTTACTATACTGACTTATGTGGGCTTAAATCCTTTTCATTTGTTTGTTTGAGTGTCTTTTAAAAACCTTGCTTGCTAGTAGTTAGTCATTTCTCTTTGTCCCTCCTTTTTCTCTTTGGGAGCAGGGAATAACTGCTGTTAAATTATGCTTTGTCGTGTTTATCTGTTCTTTGGGGGACTTTTTTTCTTGGTTTCCTGTTCCTGTGAGTCAGTGTGCTTACAATGCTGAGCTCAGGGGCACTGTATATGCACTCTACTGCTTCACCCATAGCACTTAAATCACACTCCCCCATGACGTATTCTTGCTTGTCCCACCACCCAATCACCCTCCTCCCGCTGTTGCTTGTTAACTCCTGTGCCACCGTGGGCACTTGCCCCATACTCCCTTGTTTTCTTTTGCCTCGCTGCTTCACACTCACGGCGGTATGTTATTTCTTCCTTTTCCTCGTTTTCAGACATTTTGCTGCTTCTTTGCGCTGTTTGCAAGGTCTTTTTTGTTTATATTTTTAGCAGTAGCACAAACTCGACACAAAGGTATTGGAGCACTTTATTATTTTTATTTTGCAGTTTTATAAAGCGCAAACTTGATACAAAGGTATTACTGTGCTTTACGTGAGCACTGGTTACATTACACAAGAACGCTTTCATTTTTGGTAGCACAGGGAGATTAAGTGATTTTCTCAGAATCACAGGATGTGAAGCCAGAGCAGAGACTCGAACCATGTTTCTCCAGCTCCAAAGTCAGCAGCTGTGGTCCTTACACCACATCGTCTCACATAGGGTTCTTTGTCTGATGAGTGTTAGGGCAGCCTGGGAACAACTCGTTTTTTTTATATCGCGCTTGGTAATACAGGTTCTGCCATTTCATAGCGCTGCAAAGCAGGTGCCATTCTTAACAAAATTGCTATAATTCTTTTGCATCAACCTTGCAAAGATAAGAGGTGAAAAAGCTATGTCACAATTGTAATATGTGACAGTCTCATTCTGTCAAGACCTCTGCAGTGGGTACATTAACCAATTGACTTGAGTGGACCTTAACACTAGGTGATACACATACTCTTGATAACCTCAGGAGGGTCACTAACAAAGCACATAGGTGAGTTCTAAGCAAGAAGATGGAGAAAGGTGTTGTCTCCAAAATGGTGAAAAAGGAGTTGTGATTCCAGACCCAAGCACTTCACTGCTTCAAGCTTGATAGCAAAAAACATCTAGCCTTGGGATGTAAATTGAGTCTCTTCAAATAAAGTTCAGTTAGCGTGAACTCAATACAAAGGTATGACAGCGCTTTACATGAGCACCTGTTACATTACACAAGAATGCATTCATTTTTGGTAGCAAGGGGAGAGTAAGTGATTTGCTCAAAATTACAAGATATGGAGCCGGCGCCAAAACTCAAACCGTGTTCCCCAGCTCCAAAGTCGGCAGCTCAGGCCCTTACGCCACTTCCTCTTCCCTAGGGTTATTTATCTGGTGTATGTTGGGCAGTCTGGGAATAATTTGTTCTTTTTTAATACAGCACTTGGTAATACAGGTTCTGCCATTTCATAGCGCTGCAAAGCAGGTGCCATTCTTAACAAAATTGCTATAATTCATTTGCAACGACCTTGCAGAGATGAAGAGGTGAAAAGGTATGTCAGGATTGCAATCTGTGAAATTCTCGTTCTGTCAGATCTTTGCAGTGGGTGCATTAACCAGCTCACTTGAGTAGAGCTTAACACTCGGCGATAGCACATGCTCTTGATAAGCTCCAAAGGGTCACCAACCAAGCACATAGGTTAGTTCTAGGCAAGAAAATGGCGAAAGGTGCTGCCTTCAAAATGGTGGAAAAGGAGTCATGACTCCAGACCCAAGCACTTCATGGCCTCAAGCTTGATAGCTGAAAACATCTAGCCTTGGATGTAAATTGGACCTATTCAAATAGAGTCCAGTTAGTAGGGGTAAACATTTTCCTAACCCTAAAGCGCAAGGAAGCTAACACAAGGGTGCCACATTGAGAGGAGCAGCATATCATAGGGTGCAAAAGTGGAGCAAACTCCATTGCTTCCTCGTCTCAGAATTCACTGGTGTCCTGACTTTGATGACAGTCCCTTCACAGCTACTCTGACCTTGCAGATACCACTTCCGGAAGCACTGCCTAAAACAGCACTCGAATAGCACTGCTTCCTGCTTGAAGAGGCACCACCTCGAATATCCCCATCTCTAGTCGCTGTCACAGGCACAGAGTGCTTCCCTATCATCTTCTGGACTCGTGTGTATAATGATCCACACATCGTCTGTCAAAGTCCAGTAATGTTTAACATGCTCTCCTCTCTTCCAACCCCAGACTTTATGAAACCTCTCCACTAAGTTTCCATGCATCATTTGATGTGTACTCTGTGCATTATTTTTTATTGCCCTGGTTACTAAGTACATGAAAAATCAATGTCAAGAAAATATCTTTGTGACCCTATCAGGTGGCCCTTTTCTCACTCCTGCTTCAACTATTGTTGCACTCAGTGCTTCACCACACCTCCCCGTTCCTATAGGAATATTCATGTGTTTGTTTATATGGGTAAACACCTCAAGGACAACATCTGAAAGTCAATCTTGGACAGTAGCAGTAAAGACTCCATGGGCAGGAGATGATTTAAAAAGGAGGACGGTTGTTTCACAAACTGTGGCCACCAGGACCAGCCACTGCTTGTACTTATGTAACCCAAATGTGTCATTGTGACTGAAGTCTTTTTTTGTATAAGAAAAAAACAGGCAGGATCCATGGCAGGCTTAGCCAGGAATCACTGTGTAAAAAAGTTCCATATACATTATTTTTACATAATTTAACTTATGTGTGTATCAAGAAACTCTGAAATGGTTCTGGACCTACCTTGGATTCCCCAAAAAACATACATTTGAATCCTTTTCATAGCCCGACGAAAAAATATCAATGAACCAGGCCTGTAGGAGCCACACTGGGCACCAATTTTCGAGGCAAAAAAACACTCTATTGTCCAAACCAGGCCTCCCGCTCTACTCTGAGGGGTCCAGATTTGAGTAACCACCCCAACAGAAATAATTCTGACTTCAAAACCATCATCCAGAGCACAAATGTATGCACTGAAAAGGCAATTTCAAGGACGAGGAGATTCAGATACACATATCTGTTCTACAGACTCCAGTCCTGATCCAAGGACTGTCATAAGACTATTAATCCAAGGCAGTGCTTTAAGTGAATACAAAGTACCAGCCTTCTGTATTTCCATTTAAAACACTGACCCAAGGTCACAGATATCGCATCTCTGGATCCTATTATGTAGGCCCATCTGCCACTGAAGCTCTTTTTCACCAATCTGCACACATTTGAAGTCTCCTGTTCAGTTAAGCTGCCTCTTGTTATTCTCTTTTTATGCAATCAATGTTTTTAAAAGTTAGGCTGGTATTACCAATGTAGAGGAATAATTCCTTTAAAAGTTTAACACATAGAAAGATATGGCTGCCCCTTTTTTTGCACCTAACTCTTTTAACACCCTAATTCTCTGGATTAAATGCCACGAAGTTGCCTCTTTGTGGCTCGGTTGGTGCTATAAAAGTTTAGGTAAATACACTAGAAAGGAATGGATCTCTACGGTATCACAGCGAGTCTCTAGGAATGAGGCAAACACACACCCAAGATGACGGTCTTGCTGTGTCCTCTTACCTGCAGCGACAGGCCTTGGAGGGTTGCTGTGGCACATGGCATACATCTACTACACTCCAAACCAAAACACACAAGTAAAAGACATTGTCACTTACAACACCAATAGCTCTAACTCTCACAAATGGGAGACCTATTGCATTGCAAATGATTGTTAAGTCTCTTGCATTGATCAAAATGTGGTATGCAGTGCTTTGCATGCCCCCACTTCTTGCATGCAGGGATGGACATGTAGCTAAAACAGCCCTAAAAAATATGTTAACACCTACTCCATATTTCACTATCCATGAAGAGTGGTTGCGACCATCTCCAGGACAACCAGGAGCATTTCCCACTAATTAAATATTTTTTTAACAAAACAGGACCAAGCAACCCACTTGACAGTACAGTTTGAAAAAGAATTAGCTTTATTTGCACTTCTTAGGAAAAAGTCATTAAATATTCGAAAATGTCTGCCTCTGACACAATGTTAAAGAGTGTTTTCTTTTATGGCAGAAACCCAAAATAATGTATGTGCCACTAGGAAAACCTTTTAGCAGGCCTTCGGGCCTTGTTTCATGTCTGGGTGCATGGAAACCTGAAATCAGTCGTCCAGGCCATCATGATTTTCCCTCTATCCCATACGGCCTGTCCAGCCCTGCCTGCATGGTTTAAGACTTGCGCATGGCTGAATTACTAGATTAGGAGCTAAGGATAGCTTGGTCTGTGTTTGGTCCATGTTTGTGAAGAAAGAACCCCTCATAGTGTGGGGCGCAGGGTAGTCGTCTATAGGTGTGTCTCACTTGTTACTTATTATAATGGCTACTAGTTAAACCCCTGTTTAGCCTTGTCTCCTCCTTGCACCCACCACGACCATTTTTGGCAATTGTTCTCGATAATAGAGATAGTTTGTCCATGATTTTGTAAAGAGAACTGTCTAAAAATCTTACTGTGTTAAAGGTGGTGTGAAAGGACGTGTAAGCTTTTCTAACACACAACAACACTTAAATACCTGTAAATAAACTGCACAAATATTTCAAAATATAACAGCAGTTATGGGAACTGAATTTATTTTGCAATTCTGGAGTGTGATGAAACAAAGTTTTTAATAAGATTAAAACAAATCAAGACATTTTAACTGGTTTTGTGCAAATAATATTTGCTGAAATTGTGTGAATTTGTTGCAAATTCAATGGAAAATATGCTGCCTGTAAATAACAGTGTGCTACCACACTATGCTTTTGTAATATGTTTGTGATAGTGTGCTCCAAAATGCAGCATCAGCTACATAGCACACACCTACCACCCTGGGGTCATTTGCTATACTTTTTACTTATACGTACTTTTATTTACTTATTTACATGTCACCTGGATTTTTCGCTAATCTTAGGACTTCGGTGATGTAACACTGATGGCAGCACCACTGGACAAACCTCTACTGGATGAAAGAGGAGTGGAATTGGCTCATGGGTTTGTCATGGTGACTGGTGACAGCTGTGTCTGGAGCCGTCTCTCCTCCAGAGGCTTCAGAGATTGACTGGGGATTCCCCCGGTGGGCTGCACATGAATGGCTTATGGAGGCATTCTCATGGATGACCAGAGCTTCACTTGATGACCTTCTTTCGAAATGTGAACAAACAGGCCTGTGTTACACCTGTTCTGTCTTGGTTTTTAATTCTGACCCAGAGATAATACAACTACAAACATACTCTGGAGCTAGTTTTAACTCACATCACTGTTTCTCCTTCTTTTTGCATTGGTTTACACTCTGCCCTCTCCCCACACTTTGCTCATCACTGTAAATTGAACATCTGCAATAGCTCCCCCCTCTCAGAGGAGTGGTTTGTAGCCCACACCGTGATTAGTTACCACAGTACGAGGAGGTTCTCTGTGATGAAGCATGCCACCTTTAGCTGGATGAGGGAATTTGGCTTTTAAAAAGGATGCTTTCACTGTAGCTAGACCACGTCACTTATTCTTTCCTTTTGCTTTCTTCCTTCTTTTCTTTTCTCCATTTGCCTTAGACCCAGGGAATTAATAGTGATAGATAGTTATTGATTGTTGGGGGTAGTAACCCTTGCTGTTCACAAAATCCTCCAGTGGAGGGCTGAAGGATGACCACAACCTCGTTTGTGGGTGGGGTTGTTGGGTTTTATTTCTATATGGTCAAGATGTACAACAAGAAAAAAAATGAGAAAAACAAAAAATCAAAAGGCAGATCCAACTCTGGTTCTTCCTACGGTCTCAAATCATCAGTTCCTTGGACCCCATTCTGGACCACTTCCTAACCAGCGCAGGCTTCGTCTTGACCAGTTTCTTTAACTTCGGGAGTTCAGGAACTCACATCCAGTAAGCCTCAGATACAAAAAAAAAATAAAGAAAGGCACACTTAGACCCCGTTCTTAGATAAGCGTCCACGCCGTCGCCAACACACAGGTGAGCTGTGCACTGCTTGCCAGAAGTGACTAGATGTCCCAGTTTGTTTATGCTACTGGCCTCCTCCCCGTATTTAATCATCCCCTGCACTCCTGTCTCCTCACCAACGATATAGGAAACCCCAGCACCGGACTTGCCTGTGGCCATGACTTGTTGACAGTGCTGTGGACGTCTGGAGCATGCAGCCTTCAATCTCTAGGCGACCCAGTCCATTACTCCGTGTTTTGCCTTCCTCTGCAACCACTGCATCTTCTTCCTGAGTCTCCGCAGGCTTGTCATAATCGCCACTGCTGCTTGAGCATCCTGTCACCACGTCCTCGTCTCTTGGTTCATGTCTTCTCTTGGCTTCTCCCCCCACATCTCCACCACGTCTCCTTGTCCACCCGAATCCCCCAAGGTGATAGTTGGGGAGGCTACGACGGCTAGATCGTTCTCCCTCGGCTGTAGCCGACTCTCATTGGCGGTCATGTTGGAACTCCATGTGTCGACTCTGTTACACCCCCGCAGCCGTGTTTTGTGAAACGAGAGCCTAACTGGCTCATGTGAAAATAGTGAAGGCAATACTATAGCCCAGTGCTTAATTTGTAAAAAAAAAACAAAAAAACGTGACGGTGTCCAAAGCACTCTTAAACATGCGGCTACTGAAAATAAATGTGCGAACACAGAATACTGAGGCAGCCTAATACTGACGCCATCTTGGGCCTCCTTAATCCATTAACAGCCACTCCCTGCCCCTTCAACACAGTATTGCAGCTTTCTGCTTTCTCCCATTGTGACGCTTTTTCGTTTTTCTCTTCCTCAGTATTTCTCATATGTGGCTTTAGTTCGCAGTAAATGCTTGGGCAGAAAAATAAGTGCCAGCCCTAAAACAAAGTGCTGGAGCTCCGCACCGGGAACAACAAGCACAAATTAAGCACTGCTATAATCTGATTCTGATGTGGCAAGGGATGGAGAGGGTGAAGGTGAAGATACCATCATCTTAGTTACAGTACCCCCTCCCCCGGCCTCTGGAACATTGGAAAGTGTGAATTGGGCGCTGGTGCCCCGGTAGTGGAAGGTCACCTCCACTCTTCACTATAGTTTAAATAGGAGCCTACTTCTCTTTGGATTATTCACTTTATTTCTTTAAGTGCACTATGCAAATATGTCGGTTTCAGGAGTAAGACATGGTTACTCATGGAAAAAAAACTTTTGTGAGTCAGGCTCAACGATGATCCTGCTCTTTTCACTAGCGCATTATTTGTTTTGGAATTAAAATGCAGACGGTAGTTGGTGGTTGGTTGATCCAGCCAAAGCCCTGCTTCTGGGAGCGAATTCTTCGTTTGCTATATTTCATGTTCCACCACAAGTTACGTTTCATTAACCTCCCCTCTAAATCAGTGGCATAATATAAAGTGATGGTGCCTTGCTGCAAAATATGTTAAGGCGTTTGGTTTCTCTGATGAAATGGTGCCATCTGGAATTTTAACTCTAAACAGTGATAGACATGCAGTATATTTGAATTCTTCTTTTACAACCTTAAATCCGTTTCCAAGCTGGCATTTATGAATTTTTCAGGCATATTTTCTTTTCTTCAACTAACCAACGCTCTTGTCTGTTGTTTCAACTACAGAGAGTGCAGGACACATTTGGAATAATCTTTGTCTCCTGGTCGTTTGCTCATGTCTAGTCTCTCTTTTCTTTAGCCCTGCCCAGCAGTTTCATGCTAAGTGCAAGTAAAAGAGGCTTTATATGACAAGCAGAGACTTCAAATGGTGAGAACTGTTTCTCGGTGAAAACTAGAGCTGGTTCACCTGCCCCTTCATTTCTCTGCCTTGTCTCCACCACAAAAAGGGATAAGAATGACATAAATGTCTAGGGTGCAGAGAGTACTTAAAACATGGTAATGCTCCATATGTCTGTGCGTTGTCCAGTCTCCAACCACAGCGGTGCGTGGATGATGGTAATCTAGTGGCGGTCTGGCCCTAAAGCAGGGTGCTACTGACGGTACCACTTCATGTGACGCTTAGCATTAATCTCATACCTGGGTGTCCATCTCCTCAATTTGCTTTTCTTGTAATGTGTTAGCAATGTAGGCAATTAGCTGTTTCATGTTTGGAGAGTGACTAGGAGTTCTGGATTTGTTCTGACAGTCCTGTTTTTTATCATCCGTTCTGGCTTTGAAGAGAGGGTCGACTGTATACAAAGAGTCAAGCTTTTAGATGTTCCAATGCAGGATTAGTTACCAGCCTTTTCAGCAATCAATTCAACCAGTACAGATGACACTGGGTGTAGAAGGTGCATTTAATGTATTTCCCTTAGTGCTTCTTTGTCTGTGTTTTCTGTTTTGGTGAGCACCCTCAAGTAATTCATTCTGTACCCTTTGGTCAAAATAAAATTGTAGTCCTACTTCTGAAATGTCCCAGGTTTCGTTTTTCAAAATCCGGGCACCCTACATGTATGCTGCTAGCCCTTTTTCGGTGCTTTCATTAACAGGTCTTCTGATCTTCTCTGGATGTCCTTGTTGCCGCTGGCCTCCTTCTGACTACTGCTTGTGGGTTTTCAACATGAACATTTTTGTGAGGGAGCTGGTCTTGAGACTTTTCACTAACCCATTCAAGTATGTAGGGTGAGGGGTGCGTACGGGTTCCGTGGCATTTTATTGGGATGTGGTGTGTGTGTAAGTGTTGACATAAATCATCGCATAATGCTAATTAATAATGGCTGCCTGCGTCTTTCTTCACAGTAGAATGGTGTCATTGTGTGTTTTGTACAAACCGATATGCTGTTTAGAATCTTTCATTCTAGTTTCTTCCTTCTGTATCTGTACCGTCTGTTGAGTTGGTAATCTATTAATCATAGAAGACTCGAGAACGGGTTTTATTGAGTTTTTTTATGTTCCATGTGAGGCTCATAGATTTTGACTTCAAGACTTACTGGAGACAGCATAAATTGAAGGAAAAGTTATGGAAATTGCTAGAACTCTTAAGGTAATTCATTCATTTTGGGGGTGTCATTTACATTTAGGCTTATGCCCAAGATGTTAGCTTAAGTTTGCATTGGTGAGGTGCAGTGGTGTTTTATCAAATGAAGTGGCTTGTGAGTGCAATGCTCAGCAGTGTTAATTGCTATTTAGGTGAGCGGAAGTGCCTCCCTAATGATAAGGTTTGATGTTAAATGGTTTGTGTGGTGTGATGTAGTAGTGTTTGGTGTGGTGTGAAAAACCAGAAGGCATGGATGGTTTATTAATGTATGCATGATGCAATGTATGTGTTTTGTGTTCCCTTTAAGGGATATGTTCTGACAGCATCACTGGCATATTATCGATGCATACAACATCGAAACACAAAAAATGTCAGAAATTAAATATCAATAACAAAATATAGATTTTCTATACTTGACTAGTAAAACCACAAAGAGCGAGAATAAGAATATCATTGTTAAAAATATTGATTTTATCTATATTGAAAACCAGAATATGGAGCACAAAAATATTGTTACCTCTAAATAAAAATATATTGATTCACACAATATCAGTGATAATACTATTACCAAAATAATAAAATAATGTCTAATAAATATTTAAAAACACGTTTAGCATAAAAAAATTACTTAAAATAAAACTCAAACATTTTATACACATACTTCAATTAAGCAAAAGTATATTACATTTACGTTTCACTCCAAAAAATATAACACAAAAATTATACCAATAAAACCCCAAAGAATATTAGCATAAACTAGAAACATTTAAACTACAACCTAAATTGTAATAAAACAATATATGAACTTATATTCAAAAGTAGCAAACTATATTACCCAAATTACTATAGAAGGACCAAATGAATAAAAAAAATTCAAACTAAAACTGAACCTACCAACAAACTTACACATAGAATCTACACTACACAAAAACAAATGGGAAGAAAAACAGTCTTATCCAATGACAGCATACCCATAACTGACTGTGGCAGAATTTTCCAGACTTGCAATGAAATTTTCAGTTCCTCTAGTAACCTTCCCATTTTCTAGGTGAACCAATCCTCCAGTGCATGTGTCACTTGGATCTCCATGTATCCAAATTATTCTACATCCAATTATAGACCCACTTCAGGGTATTTTGGTCTTGACAACCAGAGCATTCCCCCTGGTGCATATAATATGCATTTTCCCCCTTGATCCATTGACCCACCCAATTGCCCCAAACCATTCCAATTGCAATAACAGTACTTTACAGGTACTGACCTTTCTGAGTGTCTGAAGTAAATAAAAGTATCATCCTCATAAAGCAAAACAGTGTGTTTTGTGACATCTACTTTTATCCCCCAGTACTGGAAGCTGTCCAAAATCCTCACACCTATAGATTCAATTGCTAGTGTGAGCAACAAGGGTAAGAGCAGACATCCCCGCCTTGTTCTCCTCTCTCAATGATCTAGAGTATAATGATTTCACCCATCCAAGGAACTTGTGCCCACACCCATCCTCTCAGCTCCTGTAGCATCTCAAAGTACTCAGTGCCTTTCTTTGTCCAGCACTGCAAGTGTGTAAGATTGATCAGATCTCTGAAATGCATCACAACATGTGTAATCCGATAGAGATTTTGTGTGGTGCTACAGCTCGAGTTAAACTCCTACTGATCCTGATGTACCAGAGAGCCCATCAAGGCCATTAGTCTTACCGAAAACCTTGGTCAAGTTTTTAATGTCATTAATAATCATTGAGAGTGGGTTCATATCAATGTTATCAAAGCCTCCCATCAAGGTTTCGGGCAATGCTTCGACATCCAAGCCTCCACCAAAATATCTAGAAGCTTCTATGAAAGAATGCCTTGAAACTTGCAGTATAAATTTGCAGGGACACATCAATCCCACGTGTCTTACCACATAGTAAGTCTTTTATCAATTTTTTGAGTTCTTCTTTGGACAAAGGTGGATTCAGCACCGTTAACCGCTCTAACATCAACCTTGGTAAACCCAGCCCATCCAAATAGACATCTTCCCCTGCTGTGTTCTCTCCATGTAGCTTGTTAAACACACTGGCATTAAGTGGTCCTTGAAGGTAGTATTAATACTAGTTGTCTGAATGCCTAACTGCGAGCCTCACTCCTCAGATTTACAATCAGTGTAAGAGGTTGCTTTCTTTTCAGCAGCCATGCCAACATGCTACTAGTTTTATTCCTCTCCATCAGCGGTCTTTGTCAATATGGTGAACTTATCTAATGTGTCAGAATATTGACCATCACTCTGTTAGCCTCCGTCAACTCCAATTCTTCTGTATGAGGTCAGCTTCTCTAGCTGTGAGAGCTCAGCTTCCTGCTTAACCAACGTCTCTTCTAATTGCAATCTAATACCATATATAGAGGACATGCACATCCTCTGCAACACTACTTTCTTAGCATTCCATTTTACAGCATGCCTGCTGGCAGTGTCCCAGTTATCCTAAAAATAAGCAATGCTACTATGCTTACTCATTAGCCCCTATGTACTCAGCTAATATTTTTCCCATATTTGTTGGATCTAACCTGTTCACATCATGGTATTTGCCAGGCCCTTAAGATCAGCTATTCTGTTGGTGAATGGTTGTTGAAATGTCATCCTCTGTGTCTTTCTCCCGTACAGCTTCTGTCATAGTGGCAATGTCTTCTTGTACTTTTACCTGCTCCGTCCCCAGCAAGTCGCCTTCTCTCACTACTACTCATGCACTCCAAAAGCTGTGCCTGGCTGTGGAATCTGGGCTTTCCTTGACCTTCAGTAATCCCCCTCAACCTTCCTTTTGTTTTCTATTTCGAGCCACTTCCAGACCTCCTCCAGGATGGTAAAAAAGTGTGAAAGTTCATTGTAAAAGACACATAGCTGGAAGCATTAACATATACTTTTCACGTTTATGATCTTTAGTTTCTGTTTCACTGGCTCAAAGTAGTCGCTGAGTTTCTGGACCTTTTCGCCCTGATGGTGTGTCCTTTGCTCCTCTGTGCTCCTGACATGTTACAGTATGATGTCTTGAACTCAATAGTTACATAATTTCTTACATTTGGGTGAGATACATTTGCACCAATGCCCTGTGCTCTCGCTTAACAATAAAGTAGGCAGAAAACCCTTTCTGTTTAGGGCATCAGTAATCCAAGTCTCTAAAACATTTCAGCCAACTGTGTCCCAATCCACTCTGGGAACTCAAGCAACCAAGGTTGTTGAGAACGGACCTTCCTTCCACATCTTCAGCCATATTTTCCAGAAAGTGAGCACAATCTGACAAGCACTCAACAGTCATTCTCGGATCTCTTACTTTGCTTTTTAGTTGATCCACTGTTTTCTCTGTAGGGTTCTGCCAATTAATCTTACACAGATCTACCCTCAACAGGTCGCAGAGCTCCTCGACTTACTCAATTCCAAGTGCTCCCACAATGGGTATACTTTCAATTTAGTATAGTACCTGTTATTATGATTTCAGAACTCCTGCAACCGTCCAACGGGGTCAGGGCAACCCAGAGCCCAGGACCAGATCTCAGCTTAGGAGTCAGGACCCCAGCCACCAACTCTCTTGTGATGTGAATTGTTGTTGTAGTTCATTCAGGTGTCCCATATTCTACCAATACACACAGCTCCCTTCCACTGAGTACTCCTCAGGCTTCTCAATTGCACGGTTTGTCTGTGGTGCCACCACAGAGCTGAATAAGAACCAGAGCTGGTTCCTAAAGAACACCCACAAATTTGTTGTTCCCTTGGTGGGCTATGAATGTCTCCCAGAAATGGTCTGCTCTGGCACCCAGACAAAGCCCCTCTAGAGTCTCTGCTAAGCTTAGCTGCACACACCCACAAACTGCTTGCTCTAAGTGCCAACATCAGCTCCAGTCACTGGTAGCTAATTGATCCACGTGGTGTCTGCAGCTCTTTTTGTCAATTTGCCTCTGATGTCAAACTCTTGTCTGGCAGCGGGGTGTACCACTTCATATGGCAGAGCCCGTAATTTTTTTGACCATTCCATGGCTGTTGATGTTGACCCAGAGATACCCCCCTCCCAGCTCACACCCCAGGTCTTACATTGGGAGCGCGACAGCTCTAAACAGCATCCACACTCCCAGGTCCAGGCCTGTGAACACAGCTCCTAATTCTCTTCCTTCTGTTCTACTGCTGCTTCCATGAAGTAGTCACTTTTTAGCATTTTATCTGTATGGGACTGAGCATGATGCCACAGCATATTGTTTTGACATCAGAACTCCTCGCTAGTGCGATCAACCATCTTGCCAGGCTACATCCCCTACAGTATCAGAGTTAAGATGTCCTGCCAAAAATGACTGTCCTAGAAAGGAGTCAGAAGATGAATTTGTATTGTAAGAGCTGAATTTCAATGACATAAACAACGTTTTGTATAGTAAAACTCAGCAAAACGCTGGTGCAAACAAATAGAGAGAAAATGGTGCATCAGCAAGAACCACACCGACTGAGCCACCTTAAAAACTGCCCTTAACAACTACCACCTCCAGATCAAAGCTGCAAAAAAAGAGGCCCTGGCATGCTGGATCAAGAACAGAGCTAACCAAACCAAGGAACTCCTCACCATTGTCAGAGAGAGTGCCTGCCCATCAGTCATCAAAAACACCACCCCCTCACAAGAACTCTGTGATGCCCTCACCGACCACTTCCACAAGATAGAAACCATCTACAGTAGATTTGATCCCCAATCCTCCAACCCACCCAGCATCCCAACAACCTCCACCACCGACCACCCACTCACCACATGGAGACAACTCAGCACACCGAACACGATCATACTCATGAGCTCCATCCATTCGGGAGCACCCCCTGCCCCCACAGGATCTTCAAACTCAGAATAAACTAGATCATCCACCAGCTCACTACCATCTTCAATCTCTTGTTAACCACAGACACTTTTCCAGAATTCTGGAAACACACAGAGATCAGACCCTGCCTTAAGAAGCCCTATGCCGACACCAGCAAGCTCCAAAATTACCACCCAATCTCTCTGGTCCCATTGCCCGCCAAAGTCCTGGAGAAGGCCATCAGCCTCCAACTCACTGAACACCTGGAGACAAACAACCTGCTAGACCCTTCCCAATCAGGCTACAGAGCCAATCACAGCACCAAGACAGCTCTAATTGCCTCGTCAGATGACATCCGTGCCCTGCTCAACAGAGGAGAAGCAGCCGCCCTAATCCTCCTTTACCCCTTCGCCCCCTTAACTCGTCTCCCACCACACACTGATTAACCAACTATGCCAGATTGGGATCACAGACGATGCGCTCAGATGGATTGCATCCTTCCTCACAGGATGCATCCAGAGACTCCCTCCCCCCTTCACCTCATAGGTCAAGCACACCATCTGCAGCATCCCCCCAGGCACCTCTGTAAGCTCGATACTTTTCAACGCCTGCATGACACTACTCGCAGACATTGAGAAATCGCACAGTATCAACATCATTTCCTACACTGGCGACATGCAGCTCTCCCTCTTACTCTCAACAGACCCCACCAAGATAAAGACCAACTTCCACAACTGAACAAAGAACATATACACCAGGTTGAAAGACAACTGCCTGAAGCTCAACATGGAGAAAACTGAGGTGCTGATCTTCGGCAGACACTCAACCATCTAGAACGACTCCAGGTGGCCAGCAGAGTTTGGACCCACACCGAAAGATCATGCATGTAACCTCTGCATCATTCTCAACAGCGAACTCTCCATGAAACACCAGGTCTACATTGTTTCCTCATCCTGCTTCCACATGCTCCTCATGCTCTGCAAGATCTTTAAGTGACTCACTATCGGCACGAGGAAGACAATAACGCAGGCCCTCATCACCAGCTGACTCGAATACGGCAACTCACTCTATGCAGGCACCACCACCAAAGTCATGCAAGTACTCCAGACGATCCAGAATGCAGCTGTCAGACTGATCCTCAACCTGCTCAAGAGAACCCATATCACCAAGCAGCTGAAAGACCTTCTTTGGCTCCAGATCCAGAAAAGATGCCACGTCAAGCTCCTGACCCATGCCTACAAAATCCTCCATAACCAAGGACCCGCCAACCTGAACGACCGCCTTCACCTCCACCAACCGACTAGGAACCTCCACTTGGCAAACATCGCCTTTGAAAAGATACAACGCATATGCCACTGCCGTGCCGGAGGACACTCCTTCTCCCACCTCGCCACCAAAGCCTGGAATGCCCCTCCTCCACAGCGCACCATGACTGACTCAGTTCAGAGAGGGACTGAAAACCTGGCCTTTCAAATAAACACCTGCAGCAAGCTACTAGTTACCCACCCCGGTGACAAGCTGCGCTATACAAATAACATCTGATTGGTTGACTGATTGATTGATAGATATGTTTTTTAAAAGTACCTCATTAATTTGTGAAGAAAAAAAAAACACTAAATAAAGATTTTTTTTAAATGTCATGACCTTGATGACCAGCCCCTCCAAGCAATGACAAACTATGCAAAAACAAATGAAAGTCGTTGGCTGCAGGGGGGGTGTCTAAAAGCCTACTTTCCCTTTGTACTTGTTCTTATTTAACTTTTCTGAGAATCTATTATGTGAGCTCTTCGAGGCAGCTAAGGTTCACTTCGCTCAGACGTGAAGAGGATATTTTATGTGCAAATAAACATTCACACAATATTACCCTATGCATCAATTTCCAGCAAGTGTAAAGTAAGGTTTCCTAAATGATTAGCATGGATATCAAATGAGTAGTTTAGCGCTATAAGTGTGATTTTCCTAATACTGTGAATACTTGGCAGTGGTCTTTGGGATAAGGGAGAAACCTACACAAAGGGTATTTCTCCTACTGTTTGTTAGTATAAAATGTTGTTAACTGCTATACATTTTGAATTTTTTAAAAGCACTTCACAAACTTATAGAGGAAACCATTTGAATCTGGCAATATTGCAAGTACGATCAATGGAAGTGAGAAGTAAGGGATCCTGAAATTAATCCTGTCACATTAGACCTTGCAATACCTCTTCCTTCCATGAAACCTTCCATAAAGTTGCAAGACAGTTCACGTCTTGATCCTTAGCTTCCAAATTTGAAAAACATTCAGATTTCCAATTAGACAAGTATTTTCTTGTTGCCTACCCTGAGCCAGTGCTTAATTTGTGCTTGTTGGTTCCGGTGCTGAGTACCGGCACTTATTTCTGAGGGCCGGCGCTTAGTTTTATGTCTCAAGCATTTATTGTGAGCAAAAGACACGTGGGAAAGACAGAGGAAGAGAAAATCAAATCAAATCAAATCAAATCAAATCAAATCATTAACATTTATAAAGCTCACTACTCACCCGTGCGGGTCTCAAGGCGCTAGGGGGATGGGGGGTTACTGCTGCTCGAAAAGCCAGGTTTTGAGGAGTCTCCGGAATGCGGAGTGGTCCTGGGTGGTCCTGAGGCTGGTGGAGAGGGTGTTCCAGGTCTTGGCTGCCAGGAAGGAGAAGGACCTCCCACCCGCCGTGGAGCGGCGGATGCGAGGGACGGCAGCGAGCGCGAGGCCAGTGGAACGGAGGAGATGGGTGGGGGCGTAGAAGCTGAGGCGACGATTGAGGTATTCCGGTCCCTTGTTGTGGAGGGCTTTGTGTGCGTGGGTGAGAAGTCGGAAGGTGATCCTTTTGCTGACTGGGAGCCAATGCAGATGTCTCAGGTGTGCGGAGATGTGGCTGTTGCGGGGTACGTCGAGGATGAGGCAGGCCAAGGTGTTTTGAATATGTTGCAGGCGTTTTTGGAGTTTAGCGGTGGTCCCAGCATAGAGGGTGTTGCGGTAGTCCAGGCGGCTCGTTACGAGGGCGTGGGTCACGGTTTTTCTAGTGTCGGCGGGGATCCAGCGGAAGATCTTGCGGAGCATGCGGAGGGCGAGGAAGCAGGCAGAGGACACGGCGTTGACTTGCTTGGTCATGGTGAGAAGAGGGTCCAAGATGAAGCCGAGGTTGCGGGCGTGGTCTGAGGGGGTTGGTGCGGTGCCAAGGGCCGTGGGCCACCAGGAGTCGTCCCAAGCGGACGGGGTGTTGCCGAGGATGAGGACTTCCGTTTTGTCAGAGTTCAGCTTTAGGCGGCTGAGCCTCATCCAACCTGCGACGTCCTTCATGCCCTCTTGTAGGTTGGTCTTGGCGCTGGCGGGGTCCTTAGTGAGGGAGAGTATAAGTTGGGTGTCGTCGGCGTAGGAGGTGATGATGATTGCGTGCTTGCGTACAATGTCGGTGAGGGGGCTCATGTAGACATTGAAGAGTGTCGGGCTGAGCGATGAGCCTTGAGGTACGCCGCAGATGATTTCGGTGGGGTCTGAGCGAAACGGTGGGAGGTAAACTCTTTGAGAGCGGTTTGAGAGGAAGGAGGCAATCCAGTCCAGAGCCTGGCCTTGGATCCCGGTGGAGCGGAGGCGGGTTATTTGGGTGCGGTGACAGACGGTGTCGAAGGCAGCCGAGAGGTCGAGGAGGATGAGGGCGACTGTTTCACCGTTGTCCATCAGGGTTCTGATGTCGTCTGTGACTGAGATGAGGGCGGTTTCAGTGCTGTGGTTGGTTCGGAATCCGGTTTGTGAAGGGTCGAGCAGGTTGTTGTCTTCCAGGAAGGTGGTAAGCTGTTTGTTGACGGTCTTCTCTATTACCTTGGCAGGGAAGGGGAGGAGCGAGATGGGGCGGAGGTTTTTCAGGTCGCTAGGGTCAGCCGTAGGTTTCTTTAGTAGGGCGTTGACTTCGGCGTGTTTCCAGCTTTCGGGGAAGGCAGCAGAAGAAAATGAAGAGTTGATGACGGCCTGGAGGTGCGGGGCGATGATGTCGTCGGCTTTATTGAAGATGAAGTGAGGGCAGGGGTCCGATGGGGCGCTGGAGTGGATAGAGTTCATGGTGGTTTTGGTTTCTTCAGTGTTGATGTGGGTCCAGGCGTTGAGGGTGATGGCCGGGGGTGTGGGTTCGGTGATGCTTGGTAGTGTCTGGTGTCCAAAGCTGTCGTGGAGGTCGCTGATCTTGCGATAGAAGAAGGTGGCGAGGGAGTTGCACAAGTCTTGTGAGGGCGTGACGGCGTTGGCGTTGGGGTTGGAGAACTCTTTGACGATGCTGAAAAGTTCTCTGCTGTTGTGGCTGTTTTTGTCCAGTCTGTCGGTGAAAAAGTTCCTTTTTTCAGCGCGGATCAGGTGGTGGTGTTCGTAGGTTGCGTTTTTGAGGGCGGTCATGTTGTCGGCGGTGTGGTCCTTGCGCCAGGCCTTCTCGAGGGCGCGACATGTTTTCTTTGATTCTTTGAGGGTGCCAGAGAACCAGAGAGTTTTTTTGGTGATGGCCTGTTGATGCGTGCGTCTGAGGGGAGCAAGGTTGTCGGCAAGTACGGAGAAGAGTTGCTCTTCGGGGATTTTGTTCCACTGTCGACGAGGGATGGGTTGAGTGCGGAGGTGGCGGGTCTCGCGTCGGAATGTGAAATGGACACAGCTGTGGTCGGTCCAGTGTAGAGCGGAGGTGTGGCTGAAGGAGACGTGTTTGCTGGCGGAGAAGATAGGGTCAAGCGTGTGTCCGGCGATGTGGGTGGCGGTGTTCACCAGTTGCTTGAGGCCGAGGTTGGTGAGGTTGTCGAGCAGTGCGGTGGTGTTGGGGTCGTTGTTTTGTTCCAGATGGAAGTTGAGGTCACCTAGGAGGATGTAGTCCGGCGAGGCGAGGGCGTGCGGGGAGACGAAGTCGGCGATGGAGTCGCTGAAAGGGGCGCGCGGTCCGGGGGGACGGTAGACGAGGGATCCTCTGAGGGTGGTCCTGGGGTCGGTGCGAATCTGAAAATGCAGATATTCAGCGGCGAGAGGGGTGTCTTCTGTGGAGGTGGTGACGTTGATGGAGTCTTTGAAGACGATGGCGATACCTCCTTCTACTTGGTTGGTGCGGTCTTTTCTGGAAATCTTGTAGCCGTCGTGGATGGCAGTGGCAATGTCTGGGGCCGAAGAGGCGTTCATCCAGGTCTCCGTGATGAAGGCGACGTCCGGTGCTGTGGAGTCAAGGAGGTCCAAGAGTTCAACGGCGTGCTTGTGGACAGATCGAGCGTTGACCAGGATGCACTTGAGGTGGTGGATGGCGCGTGGGCTGGTGGTCGTGGTAGTTGCGTGGTGGAAGATGCGTTTGCAGGAGTTGCAGGCGAAGGGTCCATGGGTGCGTTTGGGGTGAGCTTGGAAGCAGGTGTTGGAGCGCCCTGGGTTGAGGGCGTGGAGGGTGGTGGGGTCGTAGCGGAGCAGTGGGGTTTGGGAGAGCTGGGGACCAGGGGTCGTGGCGCTGGGTGCGGGACAGGCGCGGACGGGCACAGACGGGCTTGCCTCTGGCGCGCCAGCGGCCCGGTCGCGCAGCGGCCGCCACAAGGGGGAGGGGTCAGCTGGGGGCGAATGGGAGCTGGGGGGCGGGGGCGTGCAGGAGGTCGCGGCGGGAAAGCGCGAGGGAGGGGGGACAGGTAGAGTGAGAAGAGCTGGGGGAGAGGGGTTTAAGGGTGGAGGGTGGTGAGTGTTAGGAAGTTTAGGAGATTAGGGAGAGAGATAGGAGTAGGGTTGGGAAGATAGGGGAGGGGGGTTGTAGGGGTGGGTGAGGGTGAGAGGTAGAGTGAGAGGATAGGAAGATAGGTAACAGAGGGGGTGGCGGAGGGGGGGAGAGGTAGAGAAATAGGTGGAGAGATAGAGAAATAGGTAGATAGGAGGAGGTGGTGAGTGAGGGAGATAGATAGTGAGATAGAGAGATAGGTAGATTGGTAGATAGGAGGAGTGAGGGAGGCAGATAGCGAACAGGGTAGATAGGGGTTATAGAGAGGGGGAGGCGAGTGAGGGAGAGAGATGAGACAGGAGCAGGAGGGCCGGCGCGGGAAGAACAGAAGATGGAGGACGAAGAAAACAGAAGAACAGAAGACAGAAGAACAGAAGAACAGAAGACAGAAGAACAGAAGACAGAAGAACAGAAGAACAGAAGACAGAAGAAGAACAGAAGACAGAAGATGAAGAACAGAAGACAGAAGATGAAGAACAGAAGACAAAAGACAGAGGACGAGGAAGCAGAAGACAGAAGATCACAGAAGAAGATACAGAATACGAAGAACAGAAGGCAGAAGACCACAGAAGAAGATGAAGAAGAAGAGAGGCGACAGGAGAGGCTGAGAAGCACACAGATGAAGAGAGAAGACGGGGAAAAGAAGAGTACAGAAGAAGATTACAGAAGAGGAGCGAGGAGGAAGAACAGAGAGGAAGAAAAGAAGCAGGAGCAGGAGAGAGGGTGAGTAGCACGGGGCAGGGCGAGGGGCTGGGAGGTGGGGGGTACTTACTGCGAGGTAGCTGGGCGGTCTCAGGAACCTGGAGGAGCTGGAGGAGCTGCAGCGGCAGGGGGAGCGACCTACCCTTGGGTCAAGGGTCGCTACCACTGTCGCGCAGCGGCCGCCATAAGAGGGAGGGTGGGAGGGGTCAGCTGGGGGCGGATGGGAGCTGGGGGGTGGGGGTGTGCAGGAGGTCGCAGCGGGAAAGCGCGAGGGAGGGGGGGACAGGTAGAGTGAGAAGAGCTGGGGGAGAGGGGTTTAAGGGTGGAGGGGGGGAGTGTTATGAAGTTTAGGAGATTAGGGAGAGAGATAGGAGTAGGGTTGGGAAGATAGGGGAGGGGGGTTGTAGAGGTGGGTGAGGGTGAGAGGTAGAGTGAGAGGATAGGAAGATAGGTAACAGAGGGGGTGGCGGGAGGGGGGGAGAGGTAGAGAAATAGGTGGAGAGATAGAGAAATAGGTAGATAGGAGGAGGTGGTGAGTGAGGGAGATAGATAGTGAGATAGAGAGATAGGTATATTGGTAGATAGGAGGAGTGAGGGAGGCAGATAGCGAACGGGGTAGATAGGGGTGATAGAGAGGGGGAGGCGAGTGAGGGAGAGAGATGAGACAGGAGCAGGAGGGCAGGCGCAGGAAGAACAGAAGACGGAGGACGAAGAAAACAGAACAGAAGACAGAAGAACAGAAGAACAGAAGACAGAAGAACAGAAGACAGAAGAACAGAAGAACAGAAGACAGAAGATGAACAGAAGAAAGAAGATGAAGAACAGGAGACAGAGGACGAGGAAGCAGAAGACAGAAGATCACAGAAGAAGATACAGAATACGAAGAACAGAAGGCAGAAGACCACAGAAGAAGATGAAGAAGAAGAGAGGCGACAGGAGAGGCTGAGAAGCACACAGATGAAGAGAGAAGACGGGGAAAAGAAGAGTACAGAAGAAGATTACAGAAGAGGAGCGAGGAGGAAGAACAGAGAGGAAGAAAAGAAGCAGGAGCAGGAGAGAGGGTGAGTAGCGCGGGGCAGGGCGAGGGGCTGGGAGGTGGGGGGTACTTACTGCGAGGTAGCTGGGCGGTCTCAGGAACCTGGAGGAGCTGGAGGAGCTGCAGCGGCAGGGGGAGCGACCTACCCTTGGGTCAAGGGTCGCTACCACTGTCGCGCAGCGGCCGCCATAAGAGGGAGGGGGGGGAGGGGTCAGCTGGGAGCGGATGGGAGCTGGGGGGCGGGGGCGTGCAGGAGGTCGCGGCGGGAAAGCGCGAGGGAGGGGGGACAGGTAGAGTGAGAAGAGCTGGGGGAGGGGAGTTTAAGGGTGGAGGGGGGTGAGTGTTAGGAAGTTTAGGAGATTAGGGAGAGAGATAGGAGTAGGGTTGGGAAGATAGGGGAGAGGGGGGTTGTAGAGGTGGGTGAGGGTGTGAGGTAGAGTGAGAGGATAGGAAGATAGGTAACAGAGGGGGTGGCGGGAGGGGGGAGAGGTAGAGAAATAGGTGGAGAGATAGAGAAATAGGTAGATAGGAGGAGGTGGTGAGTGAGGGAGATAGATAGTGAGATAGAGAGATAGGTAGATTGGTAGATAGGAGGAGTGAGGGAGGCAGATAGCGAACGGGGTAGATAGGGGTGATAGAGAGGGGGAGGCGAGTGAGGGAGAGAGATGAGACAGGAGCAGGAGGGCAGGCGCGGGAAGAACAGAAGACGGAGGACGAAGAAAATAGAAGAACAGAAGACAGAAGAACAGAAGAACAGAAGACAGAAGAACAGAAGACAGAAGAACAGAAGAACAGAAGACAGAAGATGAAGAACAGAAGACAGAAGATGAAGAACAGAAGACAGAAGACAGAGGACGAGGAAGCAGAAGACAGAAGATCACAGAAGAAGATACAGAATACGAAGAACAGAACGCAGAAGACCACAGAAGAAGATGAAGAAGAAGAGAGGCGACAGGAGAGGCTGAGAAGCACACAGATGAAGAGAGAAGACGGGGAAAAGAAGAGTACAGAAGAAGATTACAGAAGAGGAGGAAGAACAGAGAGGAAGAAAAGAAGCAGGAGAGAGGGTGAGTAGTGCGGGGCAGGGCGAGGGGCTGGGAGGTGGGGGGTACTTACTGCGAGGTAGCTGGGTGGTCTCAGGAACCTGGAGGAGCTGGAGGAGCTGTAGCGGCAGGGGGAGGGACCTACCCTTGGGTCAAGGGTCGCTCCCCCTGCCGGAAAAAGAAGAAGAAGAGTCAGAAAGAGGAAAAGCAGGAAGCTGCTAGAGTGAGCTGAAGGGGCAGGGAGTGGCTGTTAATGGATTGAAGAGGCCCAAGATGGCTTCAGGATTACGCTGCCTCAGTATTGTGTGCTCGCACATTTAATTGCAGCAGCCGCGTGTTTTGGGACAGAGTGACCAAACCGAGACTCGTTTGTATGTGAAAAAGGCCGCTTTATTGGAAAAAGGTGCCCCTAAACCTACCCCCCTTGGCCTTTGCCTTACAAAACTAATACCTCACTAGACATTAAATCACCTTCCCCCACCCCTGCCCCTCCCCTACCCCGATCCCTCCCCCCTTTACCCTCGACCTGTCTTTTCTTTCCTCTTGTCTCCTTTACATTCTCCTGACCTACCCGCTTCTTTTGAACCTGTCCGCTACTGAGCAGTCTCCTGCCTGTCCTTGTCTAATTACTGTTCCCCCCGTCCTAATACCTGACTTTCCCTGCCAGCTCCGTCCTCCCCCCGAGCTTTTAATAGCTGCCCTGCAGCTGTCCCCGCCTTCGGCACGCACCTGTCCAAGCGACACCTACCTACCCCAAAAAATGGACACCTGTTCCAAGAAACCCACCTCAATCAGCATAACCAACGGGAGGGAGGGAGGGGAAATAAACTAGCGCCCAACCGCCTACACCCTAGGCCACCAGGTCACCTTTCAAAATGGTGCCTGTTCCCCCGAAATGGCCGGTTAAATATCTGCTGCCACCCTCATTACATGACACCCCGGACGTCCAACCATGTCGCGGGTTGTGCCACCTATCCCAAAAAACCCGGGGGGGGGGGAACTCCTCGTTCCTCCTCTTCCCCTCCCGAGGCCCCATAGGAGGAGAGCTTTTAGCACCAGCACCTTTTTATTTACAAATTAAGCCTTGCCCTGAGCGATGTTATATTACATATTATTTTTTTATGTTTATCCAAGTAAAGCAGTATTTCTATGTCCTACAATTTATTTAAGATTTACTCAAATCTGCACAGTCCAGTTTTGTTTGTAAATCCTCAGTGCACCATTGCACAATGGGTCAAATATTTCGCAGTTCCATGTGTACAAAGAGTAACACCTACATTATAACATCAGTGCTGCTAATGCAAAGAAAGCCATTTTGCGCAATGCTTAGCAGTGCACCGTACATCAAAGTGAAAGTGCGGGATCTGTCCTCGGGAGACTCCTTTCAGTATTAATTTCTATGTGCAGACCACCTCCCCTACATGCATGTAAATCAGTAGGTATGTGGTATTTGTATTGTGCAAATCTGGCTGAAAAGTAACAGAGCCCTGTACAGGGTCCATAGGACATAGGTAGAATAGTATTCTGTGCCCAGTATTTACCGCACTACACCATATCTCTATGAAACACTGGAGCACTTTAAGCTCCCTTTCCCCCCATTTTTATATAGAAAGCCTTCCTCCCCCAGAGCTCAATCTCTCTAGGTTGACTTTCAGCATCCTTTCTATCTCCTGAGTCACCTAAATTCCCAAATACCTAATTTAATAAGAACTTATATTTTCCAAGTTCCGACCCATTATTTCATTGATATTGCCCGACCACCAATGGCAGAGTGAGGAACATGACAGCTAAGTGTGCGGCAATGGGTCAGCACAGTGGGAGAGAGACATAGCGGAATGGCTCCACGCTGGCACCTTTATTAGTAGGACTATGGAGCCCTCCACCAACACTATGCCCATCTCCCCCATTTCCTCTATTTTTAAATGGGCACAGAGTCTGGCTAGAGAAGAGCAGCATCTCGAGTGAAGCAAGGATGCAGAGCTCTGGCGCAGATTACCTTTGACGTTGGCAGAGTCAGCACAAGTTGCTGGCTCTCGTGGGTAGCATCGGCAGGGTGTGTGAAGCCGGAAAGGAGGAAAGTGGCCTTATTAGAACATAGCTGTGGAGAGAGGGAGCCTGAGCACACCTCAGTACCATTATAGGAAGGAGAAAGTGGTCATGCAATACTGGTCAGGTGCATTGAAAGCTGTGTTAACGCGTCCCTATATGTTAATTTATACACATTAGGACTCGTTTTAGGCCGATGAATCTTTTGACCCAGTGGTGAGACACCGTAAGACGAGGTAACTGATCAATATATCGAGTAATATCTCTATGATATTGTCAACGTATATCACCACAATGTATCTTACTTTAGAAATTTGTTATACTTGTCGACGCAACCATGACCTTTCAGTCATGAATAATTACACCTTTGCGTAATTTTATTCCCTATTGATTACAATCTAATAGCAAATGTATTAATCTCAAAACCAAGAAGCATAAGAACATAACCACGATATGGTAACGATAACAAGTTTTAGATAATGCAAAGATCAGAACCATTAAGATACCAAGCGAAGTACATAAGCAGCATATATGATTCAGTTCAGCACAGTACTACGTCAGTCAATGTCCGTTTGTCAGACAAGAGAATATTCTATCTAACCACTGATTAGCATTGGCATGTTGGGCTTCATGCAAAAATAATTTAGAACATCAATTTGGAAAACATCTAGCTATGATCTCTTATTCAAAAATATACAGCAGCTGGTACCTAGAAGAAAAGGCATATATGTGAATAGACACAATAGTTACCCTCCTCAGTATGAGTCAGCATACAGGATCAGTCTTCGTCTTCAGGACATCAATTGGATCGCCGTCAATCTATCTAGTCTAAGGCATTGGGGACACTTCCCTCATATGGAGGAAAGTAAAACGGGACAACTAAGGGCGAGGATGGTTTATTAAGTCTCAAGTCACCGAACAGAGTGACAGAGTTTCTGGATGCAATCGATATCATTCCCTACCTAGGTCTCTCGAGTCTCCTGTGTCATGGGTTTTTATCCCTTCTTGAGGATACCTTCCCCCAAATTTCTATTGGATGATCACTTCACCCCATTATCTATAACCTATCAAATTATACATTAAGTAATGCACTTGTCATACGATGATAATTTTTTAAACGTTGATTGGTCTTTGTAATTGACATTTTCCGTAGGTGGCACATCCAGGGTTACTTCATTTTCTGGCACCTTCTTCGGGTCAAGCGTTCTCTGTTCCATTGTTGAATGTCCTTGTAAGCTATCTCTTTCACGATACAAAAGTGTACAATTTTATATAATAGAGCAGCTAGCATGCGGATGAGAAAACTTCTTAATGTTGCCTTTTGTGGAAAATAACAAATGCTGGGTCATGGCCTTTTGCAAGTCGGCACACTGAAGAAACAGCAAAATACACTATTATATGAGAGTTACACGAACAGTTTTTCGACTCACGCTAACTTAAGGCTTATAGATTCTAATAAGTGCAATCTTTGTACATGTTTAACGTATTCAATTAGTCACAATATAAGTAAATCTCTTTATAGTTGACATTAGCGTATGCATGTGATAATTCTTCACATTTAAATGTGTCTCAATTAATAATATTATTAATACAGCGTTTGTTAAGTACAAGCAATTCACGTCTAATTTATGTAATATTTAGATTACGCTCTCTCAGTCCCTCCTCTGATGACGCTCGTCATCACACAATCTTTCTCTTTGGTTTAATTTTTCACCTTGCGCATAATGCACATTTCAACATCTTGCCCTTTATGAGAACTTTCCCATATTTCGTTGAACATTTTCTCCCTTTCAGTTTCTTCATTTCTTCTTGATCTTTTAGTCCAATGTCTTTTTATTTTGTCATTTATTTTACATGCTCCCCATAATCCCAATAGACAAATTAGGACAATTAATAAACCCATCATTATTTTTGCAAGTACCCCATTCCAAATATTGGTAAACCAGCTTCCCACTCGGGCAACTTCCTTCCCAAATTTTTCCCAAACACCAAGTTCTTTCAGATCCTTCAAATCTGTGCTATCTCTAGTAAGGTTAGTTAACATACTTCTAATCTTCTTACTGTTATCTGGTATAAACGTACAACAATGACGCTCATTAAGCATTTTGCAGACCCCTCCACTCTTTGCTAAAAGAATGTCTAAAGCAAGCCGATTTTGAAGAGTCATAGCTCTTTCTGCAGCAAGTTCAGTATCCATCAGGAGTATGGATCCTGTGAAGTTTGTCAGCATATTATCCACTATAGTAGATAACTTTTGTATTTTCATAGAATTCAAAATAACCCCCACTGAAGGAATTATTGCTCCAAATATGTCACCAATGAAAGCCGCCACTGATTCTCGTTTTTGTCTAGGATGTTGTAATTCAGATGTTTTAGGTATTTGTTTTAAGTCATCAATTTGGTATATCTTTGGGAACACTATTCCCAAATAACATGTCCTGTACCATCCCTTAGGAAGACGGTAATAAGCATTTAACCCACAGATGTAATAGATTCCAGGAATCGCTGGGTCTTGTCCATTTAACATAAAGGTCCATTTACTCTGAAACAGAAACACATGTCTACATTCACTCGTACCCACAAACAAATTATCTTGATCAGACTTTGGTCTATATATACAAAGCCTACCTACGTGCAATGCATCTATAGCTAATCTGCCTTGTGTTTTGATTGCAGTATAAGCATAATCATTTGCATATGTGCGTTTCTCTAACCCTTTTTCTAATTTTTCCTTCAATGCTTTGCGTCTATCATCTGTGTGATCTAAAAAGCTTTTCTCTACAGGAGACAGTAAGCAAGTCAAATTATTGCGATGTGCGGAAGCAGTTCCAAATGTGAGAGTCGGCTCAAAGAATCCTCTAACTATTTTTATATCATGCTCTTTAGCTAATTTATTCAAGAACTCAATCACAGGCACAAAAGAAAACACAACATCTAAGTTTGAATAAAAGTATTGCACATGCTCTTGATTATAGAATCTTGTTAATAGCAGACTACAACTAATCCCATAAGTGAGAGGAAGACTATGATAAGTAACTCCCTCCTGGACAGATGAAGGAATTTTAGTACATACATAACATTCTTTCGCATCAATAGTTTGCACATACTCATTTAATAAGCGATAGAAGACATTAGTAGAAAGTTCCCCTTTTGCATTAGTTCCCTCATGCATATGTCTTGCATCTTGCTCAAATCTTTCCCACGGAGTTAGTTTGGTGGTAGTCTCAGGTTTTGAAGTTACGTTAATAGTTTCTTTCTCTCTCCACGGCATTCCCACAATCACTCCTACAATCATTATTGCACACACAATACCTATTATAAGACCTAACCAGCCACACACTTTACTTCCCATGCTACTATTTCTATTATAAGCCATGCTTGTATAGAATCAGAATAGTAAATTAACAATTGACAAAAGGAATAACCCTTTTTTTTTTTTTCTGCACAATTATAGCGTTTTCACTCACTCCAGGACCTCTTTTCGTCAATACAGGTTTAGCAGCTTGACACAATCAGGTTTAAGTCAAATCCGGGTTCAGTGTCACTTCCAGTAGTTTTTCTATAGTCTCTTTTCTTTTACAGAATTTTCAAACTTAGCCAATCTTCTCTAAACCTTGTTCAGGTACCGTAATGCTGGCCTGGCACTTCTCAATCAAAACAATGCTAAGAATTCTTGTTGCCATTCAGATGTTGTAGCATATGCCCATTCGGGACCTGTGTATCTTCTGTTTGCAATTCTCTTTCTTTTTACTCGACGTTCTCCTTGTTGTTCTCCTTCACTTAGTTCATCAGCTTGAGTAGTATTGCTCTCTTCTAATATGGTATCGGTTGATATTTCTCTTATTTCAAGATGTGACTTGTCTGGCCACTTATCACCTCTATGCGTCTTTTCTCGATGTTTCCTTTCAGGACGTTGGACAGCACCCTCCTCTTGTGATATGATATTTTCTCTTGGTGGACCTGCAACTGGCTCGGGGGATTCTGTCACACTTCTATTTGCATCGATAGTTTCTCCTTCTCTTTCTTCTTCTGATTCAGCGTTGGGTTCAGATTCTAACCCGTATTCGTCTACTTCTGGGAGAACCTCTCCTTGACTTAGTTCTCCTGCTGCCTCTACTGAGATAGGCACTTCGTCACCCCTCTCGAACTCATTGACTGTTTGAGGGACGAGGCTGTTCTCAGTGGGCTCTCCAGCAGTCTCAGTTCCCTCTTGACTGTTTTCTGACTCTGAGACTTCTCTTCCTGAAGTTGGTGTACCGGAAGCTTCAAGTTCCTCGTCAACAGGACACGTTAACCTTTTTGTATGGCTGGCATGTATCCAGTTGGGAACCCCGGCACACTTCACAGCGGTGGTAGTTGTCAATATTACTTGGTATGGCCCCTTCCAACGCGGCTCTAGACACGATTTTCTTACGTGCTTTTTGACAACCACCCAATCTCCGGCTTGTAGAGAGTGACCTGGATCTCCAATTGGTGGTAACGCGTTAGCTTCCACCTGGTGAGAGAAAGAGCGAATCACGTCAGCCAAGCCTTTGCAGTAATCCAGCACCATATCATCTGTAATATTCACTAGTGCATTTGCAGGTACTGCTGGTAGTCTCATTGCCCTTCCCATGAGGATTTCATGAGGGGACAATCCAGTTTTCTTGTCTGGTGTATTTCTCATAGACATCAGTACTAGAGGTAAGGCATCTGGCCATTTCATGTTTGTTGCTGCACACATTTTTGCCATTCTTGATTTCAAGGTACCATTCATCTGCTCAACTAGTCCTGACGCTTCTGGGCGATAGCTACAATGCAGCTTCTGTTCAATGTTGAGTGCAGCACACAAGAGTTTAATCATCTCATTGTCAAAGTGTCTTCCCCTATCTGATTCTATAGAAACCGGAAACCCGAACCTTGGTATTAGTTCCCTAAGAAGTAGTTTTGCAACTGTAAGGCTGTCATTCCTACGTGTAGGATATGCCTCAATCGAATGACTGAAAACACATACGATCACCAACACGTATTTCAATCCTCCACAAACAGGCATTTCGATAAAATCCATTTGCATTTTGTTAAATGGACCTCCAGCTCTCCCAATGTGGCTCAAGGTTACCACAGTTCCTTTCCCTGCGTTCATCTGTTGACAGATGACGCATCTGTGAGAAGTTATTTCTGCGGCATGTCTGAATTTTGGATTAAACCAATCAATTTTAAAGGACCTGATCATGGCATCTCTTCCTAGATGTGCCTGTCCATGATATAGTCAAGCAAATTGTGACAAAAGGCTATTTGGCAAAACCAATTTCCCTTCTTCTGAAACCCACAGATCATCAGCTCTTTGTACACATTGCATTCCCTGCCATGTGCGCGTCTCCTCTTTGCTGGCACGACTTTGTAATGTTTTTAGTTCATCTAAAGTGTCAACTACTCGTAATGCCATGTTCAAATGTACATAGTTTTCAGTTTGTGGTAACAGTTCCCATTGTTCTTTAAACGATATACAGTTCAATGCACAAAACCTTGCAACTTGGTCTGCATAACTGTTTCCCATTGACACAAAATCTTGTGATCTGAGATGAGCACTGCACTTCACCACAGCAATTTCCTGAGGCAACTGAATTGCATGCAACAACTCTCTTATTTGTTCACCATTTTTCACTGGTGAGCCAGAAGAGGCCATAAAACCTCTCTGTGACCAAAGCTGGCCAAAGTCATGTACAATTCCAAATCCATACCTGCTGTCAGTATAGATAGTGACTCTCAGATTTACAGCTGCGTGGCATGCTTTAGTAAGGGCAATTAATTCTGCCACTTGCGCTGAGAACACTCTTTCAAGCCAGGAGGCTTTGACAATGCCAGTTATGGTACATACTGCATATCCGGCTCTCAATGTCCCTGTTGAATCTCTTCAACAGGACCCATCAACAAACATAATGCAGTCATTTTCTTTCAATTGAGTATCCTGAATATCGGGACGAGGTTTGGTGCATAACTCGGTCACCTCAAGACAATCATGCTCAAATTCTTCCCCATCTTTGATCTCAACATTTTCATTGGGAAGTAAAGTTGCCGGGTTCAGCACGGTGCATCTTTTAAGAGTGACATTTGGTGACCCCAATATGACTGTATCATACCTAGTTAAACGTGCATTTGTCATGTGTTGTGTCTTAGTTCGTGTCAAAAGAATTTCAACTGAATGTGGAACCATTACTGTCAAAGGGTATCCCATGACTATACCTTCACATTGTAAAAGGCTTTGACCAACTGCTGCAACTGGTAAGGCTGCTGCGACAGGGTCCAAGGTAGCTGAAAAATACGCTACGGGATGATTTGCATCTCCGTGGACCTGTGTTAAGACAGACAAAGAACAAGCATCACGTTCATGACAAAACAACAAAAAAGGCTTTTCATAGTCTGGCATTCCTAATGCTGGTGCCCTGCACATGCATTCTTTTAGCTCTATGAATGACTCAAGCTCTTCTTTTGACAAGGTTATTGTGTACGGCTCATCCTTGACTTCCTTCCCTGTCAGTTTTATCAGTGGTTTTGAGATGATTGAGAAGTTGGGTATCCACTGGCGACAGTAGCCCACCATTCCCAAAAACATTCTGACATCTCTTTTTGTCGTTGGAGGATTCATTTGCAAAACAGCTGTTATCCTTTCTTTTGATATTCTTCTGGACCCTTTCTCAATCAAATGTCCCAAATATTTTACTTCTTTCTGACAATATTGCAGTTTTCTGGGCGACACCTTATGTCCATTTTTTCCCAGATGATTTAGTAATGCAATGGTGTCGTATTTACAACCGTCTCTGGTTTTGGATGCAATTAATAAATCCTCTATGTACTCCACAAGAGTTGAATTAAAAGGCAGTACAAGAGGTTCCAAATCCTTTTTCAGTATCTGATTGAAGATGGATGGTGACTCTGAGAACCCCTGAGGAATTCTGCACCAACTGTACACCTTATCCAGGAATTTTAAACTGAACAAAAACTGGCTGTCCTCATGGAGAGATATCGAAAAGAAAGCTTGCGATAGGTCTACTACGGTAAACCATTCAGCATCACAAGGAACCTGGAACATAATTACCGCTGGGTTTGGTACCACAGGGCAACATTTTATCACAATTTCATTCACTTTCCGCAAGTCCTGCACAATTCGAACTTTCCCACATGGCTTCTTTAAACCCATAATGGGCGGGTTACATGGACTGCTCAGGACTTCTTTTAAAACTCCTTGTCTGAGAAAATCAGCAATTATTTGTGACACTTCAATAAGGACATCTTGAGTCATGTGATATTGTGATACTTGTAGTAATACTGCATTTGGCTTAATCTGGACTTTGACCGGTTCTACTCCTTTAATTAAACCTACTTCTTTTCTGGTCAAATCCCACAACTTCTCTGTCACTGTTCCCTGTAATTCAGCAGGCAATTCAATCAAGGTATGCATCGGGTACAAAGTAATCAAAGGGTAATCTTCATTTGTCCCTGTTTCTTCCTCAACAAACTGATTTTTATCCACCTCATCATCACTGTTAGTCTGAACTTCAATTCCATCATTTGAACAGGTAAACATACACTTTGTTTTACACAACAAGTCTCTCCCTAGTAAGGATACTGGACTTGAATCGCATACCACAAATCTATGTAGCCCTTGGAAGTTACCAATTTCAACCTGCACAGGGTTTGTGATCGGGTTGGTCAGGTATTGATTTGCTACTCCAACTACTCGTATTGAACGCCCTGAGAGAGGTAATCTTGGTACTTCTGCACTTCGGACTGTAGAGCGTGTAGCTCCTTTGTCAACCAAAAATGAGACCTCACACCCCATCACCTTTCCCTCTACATATGGGCCTCTTTGATCCACTTCTAAGGACGCTGCAAGCCTGCATTCTTCACTGTCTGAGCTATCGTCTGACCAATCTTCATTTATGCCCTATTCTCCCCGTAATCGAAACTGTTGTACAGTGTTGTTTTGGTTTGTTACTTGACCTGTGACCTGCTGAGGAAGCATCACCTGTTGCTGTCCCATTGGAGCCATTGGTAATTGCATTTGCTGTCTAGGCACCATGGGAGTCTGCTGTTGTACTGGTTGCATTTGTATTGACTGGAAACGTGGCATCTGTATCTGCTGCATGGGCTGTACCCCTTGCATCTGTACCAGGTTATTCTGATAATTCGGATTTTGGTACCTTATTCGTACAAGCAATTCACGTCTAATTTATGTAATATTTAGATTACGCTCTCTCAGCTGGACAAGAGCAGCCAGTGTTAGAGGGCTGGGGTAAACAGGTGTTTACTCCTTGCAGAATTGGGCTTACAGTTATGACTCCTGTTAAAAGAATGTGAGGGTGAGGAAAAAAGACCAGTATCATTGTCCATAGGAGTCAATGTGGATACCCCAGCAGCCCAGATACATCTTGACTTGCACCTGCTATTGAGTAAAGTACTGGCTCAGAGGAAAAGAGCTGCATTTTTTTTTAGTATTGCTACCACCAGAAAAGAGTGTGGGCACGAAGGAGCCAGGTGGGATCAAGGGAAATTATATCAGCTCTGGTAATAGGGTGGCTGCATTAAAAGTAACCACCTCTCTAAACTCTTTCTTTAATATAATGACAAAAAACGAAGACCCTCAACCTGCAACAAGTGTGACTAGAAGGCGAGACAACATACCTATGTAGAACAAATTTGAGGTGTTGAGGAGGTTGAGGAAGAAGAGTATGGAGAGGGAATAGTAAAATCCCCTCCCTCCAAGAACCAAGAATGCTGACTGTCTTAATATAGAAAGTGCACCCCTAGAGTGCTCAGAGAATGACTCTGCAAGAGTCTCAATTGAACAGATGTTTGCGGATCTCGTACTGACGACCTCGCAAGCAAACCAAAAAAGCAAGGCATATGCCAAGCCCAAGAATCAAAATTCATGATATCAAGAGCAGTGGTATTTAACACCTCAGAATTAATTGTTCTAAGGTGCCTGAACCAAGCTCCACAGAACAAGGGAAGGAGACTTAGACCCTTATTACAAGATTGTCAGTAATGACCGCCTACCGCCACGGCAACGGGCGCCAACATACTGCCGCCGTGGCTACCAGCCAGCAACACGTATTATGACCGCCGACGGTATACCGCCAGAAATCCAGCGGAACAGCACCATGGCGGCGGTCGGCGGTGAGGCGGCCACGGCAGCAAAACACCGCCGACCGTATCATGAGCAATGATATTGCCTGCCGGTGTTCTGCTGGCGGACGCTGCTGCTGCCAGCATTGCCGCAGACCCTCTCCAGCCGGAGGACCCCCTGCAAGAAGGTAAGTCAGGTTCTCCGACCGGAGAGGGGGGGTGGGGGTGTTGTGTGTATGTGGGGGGGGGTGTATGTTTTAGGATGCGTGCATGTGGGTGAGTCGTGGTGGATGCATGCGTGAATGAGTGAATGTGAGTGTTGTGTGTTGTGGATGCCTGTGTGTGTCAAGGTCTCTTGGTGTATTTTGTGGAGTGTTGGTATGTATGTCTGCATGCGTGGGTGGTGGTGGGTATGCATGTGTGCATGTGTGTATATGGGTGCGCTTGTCAGTGTGTACATGTGCGGGGGCAGGAGCGGGTTGGGGGTGGGGGAAGACTCTGGGGAGGGGGTGGGGTAATGGGGAGACCCTTATCAGTGCCAGGGAATGGATTCCCTGTCTCTGATAGTGCCTACCGCCATGGTTTACATGGTGCTACAGAAACCACGGAACCCATGGCAGTAGGCCGGGTCGTAATCCAGAGGGTGGTAATGTAATGGTCGCCAGGCTGGAGACTGAAGTCTCCAGCCCAGCGGCCGTTACAACCCTGGTGGTCGGTGTGTTAAAACTGCGGTTTTGGATGGCGGTAACCGCCATGGTCCAAATCCCGATTTATTTTTCCACCGGCCTGTTGGCGGTATTACTGCTGCTTTAACACCAACCGCCAGGGTTGTAATTAGGGCCTTAGTAAATAACCGGTAATTGATTGGGAAGGAAATACAGAGAATCCACAAAGATTCCTTCAGGCATAGAGAGAATCAAAAAATGCCTAGGAGAATTGTAATTATCTTTCTAATTTATAGTGTGAAAGAGATGATCCTAGGTAGCATGCTCAAAGCCAAGACATTAGAAGAGAAGCATTACACATACCTAATTAGATCTGACACCTGCAGAGTCGCAGAGCAGTGGGAGTTGGGCCAGAGAATGAAAGAACTGGTGACGTTGGGGGCCAAGGTGCAGCTTAGGCTTCCATTGATACTTAGGGTTGCATGTAAAAATGACACGTATAATGTCAGGTTAATGGAAAAGGCTGATGAGATGGTTAAACTGATGAGAAGATCGAGTTAGCTCTTGTAGCTCTTTAACAGATTGTCTTTGTGGGGAGAGAGATGTGGGGACAAAGAGGGATGGATATTGGGCATCAGGTGGTTTAGTCACTGAATTGAGATCTGGTTAATAGTGGAACCATTATGATGTTTTGTAGTTGTGTAATTGTCTCTCTTGTGTGGTCGTCCCAAATTGGCATAATAGGTATGCCACAGGACATAGGGTGCGTTCCTTGGGGCGGGCATGGGTGGGATCACAAGGTTAAGAGTAAAATGAGAGAAACTGCAAATAAAATATTAAAAAAGGTAAAAAACGTCCTCATTGTAATGGAGGCAGGGAAAATTATTCAAACATATGGGACAAGGACAGAAGCCAGTAAGAGTTAAAATAATGATATTGAATATCAATGGCCTTCATTCCAAAAGTAGGCAGAGGTTAATATGCCAATATTTGAAAGATAACCATGCACATTTAATAAAACTCCAAGAATCCCACTCAACATTGACGAAATGCAGGGCGATATTTAGTAAACAAGGTGGAGTTCAAGTAGTGGTTAGTGCAGACCAATCAATGTGTGCAAGAGGTGTAGCAATAGTAGTTAGGAAAAATGCAAGAGTCAGGCTGGTAGAACATAGGACAGCTTTGTGGGGAGGTGGATAATTGGTAAAGTCATATTGAGACAGAACACTTTCACCTACTCAGGCTACTACGGTGCAAATTGTTATACAGCCATTGGGTATTTTGGTAATAAATCTTAGTGATTTCCCAGCACCCCTTTTGATTGGAGAAGACTTTAATACGGTTTTCAATACCAACTTGGACAGGTCGGTCAAGAGAGGTACTAAAAGTAAGCCCAAAGTCGGAAAGCTCTTAAGAAATGTGATACAGGATTTTGGTATGTGTGACATATGGCATACATGAGCAGGGATTAAGAGAGGTTATACCTTTTATAGTAAAAAAATATTGGGCCTCCTCAAGAATAGATTTGTTTCTGGTTGATGTTAACCTGTTAGATAAAACAACAGAGGTTGAGCATCTCCCAGCACATTGCTCTGATCATTTAATGGTCATGTTGGAATCAAAACACCTGAACTCTAAAATTAATAAGTCATTCTTTCAGATGTGGAAGTTGTTGATGTACTGAGAAGAGAGTCTAAGTTATATTTTGATATTAATTCAGGCTCAGTGAATCACAACATAGTATGGGGGGCTTAAAAGTCATTTATTCGAGGCATAATTTGAAAGGTGGGAGCTCATAAGCAGAGGCTGGAAAGTGAATAATCTATGAGAATTGAAGAGGAGATTGGACAGCTAGAGAAAAAAATATGGATGGAGTAAATATTGGAGGAGAAAATAAAGAGATAACTTGAAAGTGGGCCAAACAGCAGGAAGCTTTGAAGAAGAGGAGTAGAGCTAGATGGGAGGCAAGTTGCTTAAAGAATTTTGAATATGGTGGAAAGAGTAGTGCGTCCTGGCATGGAAATTGAGGAGGGGCAGGGGCAGAAATTACAGAGAATTTTTAGTTGCTGATATGGTTAGTAGGTCCGATAATTGTGATGAAATGGAGGCCTGTGTTCTGAGAGCATTTCAGACATTATATACAGAGACTGCGTCATTGACTAGGGCAGAGTCAGAGACATGGTTAGAAGATAAGCAGTTTCCGGGAGTGGCAGATTCAGATTGTCAGTTTATGGAGGAGGAGATTAGCAGCTGTAAAGCAGCTGGTCCCGATGCCTTACCTGGTGAATTTTATAAGGTTATTCAGGAAGTTATTATTCCTATGTGGGTGGAACTGTTTAATGCAATTTATATGGAAAAGGTGGTAACAACACTGTCTTGAAGTGATGCCACTATGTACTCAATTTTAAAGCCTACTAAAGATGCTACATTGATAGATTTATATATGCCGATGTCATTGCTAAACTTTGATTATAAGATCTATGCGGGTATCCTTGTTAGGAGACTTTCAGGGGTAATCAAACATAATGCATTCTGATAAGAGGGGTTTTATCCAGAGAAGAACATGCATGATTTAACTCATCTCTAATTCTTGTATTGCTTGGTCCTCCAGTAAAGGTAGACCACTGGCAATTACTACCATCGATGCAGCTAAATCTTTTGACAGAGTGAGTTGGGATTTTTTTGTGGGAGATGATGATAGTGTTTGACTTACCCACAGTTTTCTTAGAGCCTATAAAGCAAGTATATTCTGCTCCATCATCCAGGATTTCGATAAATGGGAATTTCCAGAGAAAGATCAACATTTTCAGAGGCACCAGACAGGCCTGCTCCTCCCTCCCCACTTCTACTCAAAATGTATATAGAACCATTTACGTAGGCTCTGAGATAAGACAAGGAGATAGTTCCCTTTGTGTGTGGAAGTCAGGCAAAGACGATTGCAGAAGATTCAATAGTTTATGCTGTAGATCATAATGGAGCATTACTTAGTTTGGAGGAAATTTCAGATAACTTCGGTAGGTTTTCAGGATAGAAGATCAATAATTCCACAGATGTATGTCTTCAGCTCTTTTTCAAATTGGAGCAGGGTTCTGACGCTCCTGACGGATACAAGGAAGTAATTCCAGATCGTGGGCTCATAGATGGAGGAAGCCTAGTGCAACACTATAAAAAGCTACTCTGGTTCAAACAGAGGTGAGTGCCTGTGCTTTTTGTGCATGATAAGTCCAATGTTCATATATCTAATTCAGAATTTCCCCAAGTAAGTGCATTAAATGCAGACAGTACAAGTCCGAAACAGTGAGTGGGGGCTGCCTTTCTCTGTTTCCAATTTGTTCTGTCTAAAGTTTACACACTAATTTAGAGAAATTCCAGTGCTTGATTTGTGCTTGTTGTTGCCGGGGTGGTGCACGGGCACTTATTTTTGAGGGCCGGCACTTATTTTTCTGCCTCTAGCATCTACTGCAAGCAAAAGACGCATATGGGAGAGACGGAATAAGAGAAAAACGAAAGAGGGTCAGAAAGGGGAAAAGTAGGAAGCTGCAAGAGTTACCTGAAGGGGCAGGGAGTGGCTGTAAATGGATTAATGAGGCCCGAAATGGCTTCAGGATTACAGTGCCTCACTATTACATGCACATTTAATTGCAGCAGCCTCATGCTTAAGAGGAGAGCTTTGAGCTCTGGCACGTTTTAATTTACAATTAAAGCACTGATAAATTCCAAGTTATATGGATAACAGTTAGACAGGTCAAATGCATAATTACAGGCTTGCGGTTCTGTACTGAGAAAGCGCAGCTCTTCGTGATATGGCCCTCCTTGCCTTGTTTGTACTTTATGCTGTTTTCCTTTCATTGTCCTTGTACCTGAAGAGGACAAATACTGCGTTTTGTTGGAGCCCCGGCCCTGCACACTCACACAGTGAACCTTCTGTCAGATATCGCTTTGGGAGTCAGGGATGCCTTGTGCTGGCCTTATCTTTCTGGCTTGGAAACAACTGACGTGGCAAGCTTTCGAACTACTCTACAGCTACAAATCACCAGATATGATGACAGCAAGCATTTCTCAGGCTCAGTTTTGACATGGAGATCAAACACTGCTTCAGGGGATCAATTATTACTTTTTTGTCGAGACTTTTTGAAGTATGGAGATAACTTTCTCAAGGAGTTTCTGGGGGAAGTCTCTTAGGAATACACTAAGGTATTCTAAAAAAACAACAAAAAACATATCCGTCCTCTCCATCACAGTAGACTGTTAACATGTATATTTTTCACTAAATTGTATGCTTTATCAAGGTGGGATTATTTATACAAATAAACATAGCTCCACCTGTTGAAGAGATGTAGTGCACTGAGTATGAACACAATATCAGCACCTGAAAAGTGGCACCAAAGCAGGAGGTTTTTGGCGGGGTTTGGATTAGGGTTGATTTTTAATGTAATGACACACAGATTTCATTCCAGAAAGGTTCGTTCGTTTCTGAACAACTTAGTTCAATTGATTAAGTTATTAGTAATTTCATCTGTGTGTATGTATGTGTTCCTCTGACTGCTTCAAAGCTGTGGAACTTTGGGACTGATGTACTATTTGTATTCGCAAGCCAGAGATGTGCAGTTTGCTCACGGAGTTGTTTGTAAATGGAAATGTAATTTTTGATACAATCTATTTACTAATAGGTCACATCGCAAACCGTTCAATTGCAGAGGGTCGCAAAACAACCTGCCTACTCAATATTAATTAAGAAGTCGCAATTTGCAATCAGTTGTTTTTGGCTGCATATGGAGGCCTGCAAGGGGCAGCTGACCCCCATCCCTGCATTTGCATATGTGAAAACATTCTAAAAGCAGTCCATTTCAACTAAAGGAACAAGTGCTGCTTTTAAAAATAATGTTCCCCATTTGGAAAGAAATCGGGGAAAGCCTGAAGATGGGTTGGTTTTCTGGGCCACTTACACCTGTTAAGGCTAAATAATCTAGCAATTTTTTTTTTTTTTTACTTTCACAAAGCATGAAAATTGCAAAATCATAGGGTTTGTAACAAAAATATGACTTTTTATAATGAATAACAGTCCTTTTACGAGTCAGCAATTACTTTCTGACTCAAAAAAGAGCTTCTGAAATCCACTTCAAATCACAAGTATGAGGGCACGCGAAAAGGGCACCCCCTCCATATTTGAGATGTGTGCTGAAATGTATCAATGGCTTGAGACCATAACTCTGCTACTAACAATTGAGCAGTGACCATCCCTCAAGTTGGGCTGGTAGCGGATTTGCAAATGGGTAACTGTCCCTACTTCCCTTTTGGAAACAGCGTCAGCTGCATTGGGGGAAGCAGGCAATAGGGTGAAACTGCTGTATTTTAATTTTCGATTTTCAATGCTTCACTATAACACTGATGAGAATCTGGGTAGCAATTATACCCCGTGACTTTGAGCAAGGACCAGAGAATGCCAGTTCATAAATCATTTTGGAATGATGGATGTAAGCAATTTACGTATTTTATCTATTTACTTAAAATACTATTACTTAACAACGACCGGCGTCACTCTGCATAGCAAACGCCAGAGAATATACTTTTCATGTAGCACACATTTTAAGTTAGACTACATCTGGGTTTTTGTGTTTTTAAACACTGTAGGATGCCGTTATCCACAGCAAAGACCGCGAGATATACTGTGAAATCTCGGAGTTCTACATATGTGAAAATTAAAAGCCAATACAAATCATAAATAGGTTAGATAAATAAAACACGTTTAACTAAACTTCAGACCTCTTGAAGGATCACCCACCCACAAGGCATAAGATTCATGTTCTTTTGAATGAAAAAAAAAAGTCTGGGAGTGCTTGAATTGGATACTGTTAGCCTAATCCATTCCTCACCACAGGACAAAACGTGCTGAAAGAAATATTTAGACAGCAAAAGCCATGTCTAGACTTGAGGAATATTGAATGGGGATTTTGAATATGGGTTTGTTTGTCTATCCCAGTTTTGCAACATGTGCTCTCTGCCATATTACTGAAACAATATTAATGTAAAAGCATGATCAGTGTGAAATGCTTGTGGCAGCACACTTTGAACAGTAGCTAAAAAGGAACATCCCTCTCAAGGGAAGATGTGCCTCATGGGGGTTTCATTTCCAAGGTGAGAATAGCAGATTTGTCTTCCTGTGCTCTATCTCCAGCTGACACGAAATGTTGTGATTGCGGATTGCAGGAGGAAGGGTTTGAGGGAGAGGTTTGCAGATTATTAATTCTTCCAATAAAATGATCCCCTGCTTTTTAGTTGAAAACAGAACTATACCGTTTCCTTAACTTTTCTGCACTATATCTGAACAGCAGATTGAAGGAACCAGCCTCCACTGCAAGGAATAAACATCCACACCAAAATACAAGGCTGTACTAAAAAGCAAATAATGATGAAAGTAATTTGGACCCTGGTGGATAGTATGTCAGTCTGCAAGGAGGGTGGAGGCCATGAGTTTTGCAACCCTCGTGGGGCACCATCCACCCTGCTCACTTGGCGGGGATTTCTGTCCTGTGAGGGGAGCCACTGCAAAGTCCACACCACATTTGCCAAGTGGTTGTCATGCATAAAGTGCTCAGTAGGCAAACATTTTTATTTACAGAAAACAAACTCCCAAATCAGGAGTTTGTTTTCTGTAAACAAAAAACAAATAGCGCTAACATGCATAAAGCTTTCTCCCTCTGCATGGGGCCTTTCTGTATTTTTCGTGTCTGCATCCATGATGCATCACTTGGCAGACATAGGCGGGGAAAATGGGTGATGTTTGCCCTGCCCTTAAAAGATTGGGGCGCTCATCACTATGACCTGGCACACCCACACCAGTTCTGAGGTTTACACTGGCAGAGCCTCTGGGGGCTCCAACTGTGTTACCTTACCACTTCCCCTACATGCTTAGTTGCTTTATCACTGTGTTTCCACTCCAAGGTACAATAAAATATGTCATTGTATTCAGTGCTGTGATAACAAAATACTTTAAAATTCTGTTAAACGGAACTGAGTGACAAAAAGCTGAATGTCTGTTCCCTCTAAACACAATTTAATTATTACCCAAAAGTGTGCCCCAAAACAAGAGTTGAAGAAAGCACTTTAGAATTCACTGTACCAGGAGGCTAAGCATTCAGCACTTTTCCTTTCAATTTTAATTTCAGACCGAAAGGGACTTTCACCTTATCAACTTTCTAGAACATTATGGCAATACCTACTGCTATTTGTTAAAAACATACCTTTTTCTTTACTCTTCTAATAAAAGAATAATCAGCTTACCAACTTTTATGTAGTTAAAGATTCGTGTTTATTGGTAGATAAAATATGAGGACTGGAGACCAGCAAGGAGTTTTTCACCTGTTCTCTTCAAAAGCTTCTGATGGCATTACAGGCGCCGAACACAGCACAAATATGTCTTGCAGTGGCCTTTCACGTTGCTGTCAACAGCACTTGCCACCAAGATCCACAAAACACTGTGCCCAGCAAAGCACATAAGACAGCACTTCAAACATGCATCAATCAACCTCAAATATACCACACAGCCACCAACACCAGACCTAGTCCATCTGTTACCCGCCTGACAGATATGGAATCATTTGGTAAGTTTCACTGGTGATGTGCAGCACTGAAATCAAACACTAGCAGCTCGTTGAGAATGACCCATACACCCAACAAAAGACAGGGCTGAATGTAATACAAATATCTTATTTTTAAAGGATGACACAGGCTCCTGTCTGCAATGGAAACCCCAGACTCATGTACATTATGAGGCCATACTAGTGGCAAATTGTGCGGTGTGCAAATACCAACAACATAGCACAACATGATTACACAACTATACCCTTCAGCCTCATTAAACAGCAATTAGAGCACACGTTTACAGAAGCAGAACATGCAAATAATAGTATATTATTTTACTCCACATCTCTTTCTTGTAATGTCAATGAGTTATCATGCATAATATTTTTGCCTCATGGTGTTCAAACTGTAGATTGCCATTTATTTTTAACCAGAGTGAGACAATGCAGTTTGATTTACGAATACCAGAGGCTTATATTATGCCTCACCCTTTTACTTTATTAACTACACTGCAGCCAGAAAGTTAACAACATAAGAAAGAGTTGCATGAATTACAAGAAAACAGTAATTAAAATTACACTACCCAGAAATCTAGGGCAAAGGTGGTAGAATAGTATATTTCGAGATCTCATAATTGACCAGACCGTTTTATATGTGTCTCTGAGAGTGTTGCGTACTGTCCCCTCTTGTGCAATGTTCCACAGTTATGTGAAACCCAGTACCTTGCGCTGTATTTCGAGTGAGTGTACATGTATTGTATGCATGGAGTTCATGAGTGGCAGTAGTATTATGTGTGTGTGTGTGTGTGTTTGTGTGTGTGTGTAAGTCTGAGTACTGAAGCCGATGGGATCCATTGTGGATTCCTCTGGGCTTAGCATGGCATAGGATGGAGGATGAGGATAGCTTTCCCAGCCAGTTGAAGTGTATTGACTGCATTCTTGAGGCTATGGGGTGGAGATCTAGATACTGAAATGAGGATGATGAAGAGAGGCCTACTTTTAGAAAAGCCATGAAGACTTTGTTAGGAAGGGGCTGATGATTAGTTCTTCCTGACCACTGCATTTTGATAGATTGTAGATGTGAAGGGTTGGAGGGCACTTTCTGTTCTTCGAGGGAAGGAAGTTTCCAGGTTTCTAGGTTTGCCTGTTCCTGATTACAGCTTCAAAGAATGTGATGACAGCCTAAAACCTCACACTTCATTGGGCCATATGATGAGTGATCTGGATTGGAGACATCCCCAGTGCTCTCTGTTGTAGGAAGTGTCTCTTTACACAAATGCTATGGTTGGAGAGCAGCCTGAGAAAGACACTTGAAAGAGAACAACCCAAAACCAGTTCTGAAGTTTGAGACAGTAGATTCACATTTCCTGTGTAGAAAGTATGTACAACAGTGGGACCCAAACAGCCCCTTTTTCTTCCTATACCAAGTTCTTCACGAGCAAGGAAGGTAGTGAACCACGGAGTACTTGAAGGACTGCTGGTGGACCAGGGCTTGTGTCTTTCTGATAGTCAGTCTCCTAGAGATGGAGGAATATTACCTGAAGTCTGTTCTTTTGGCTGGAGAAACTGAGGGTCTGCCTAGTGCTAAAAACCTTCCTGCTGAGAGAGGAAAGGAATTTTCCTCAATCTGCAGGAAGAAAGATTGTCTGGGAGGAGAAATCCAGCATGTTTCTGGCCTGAGGAAGCACGCTGCCTAAGAGAGCAACAACGGGTGTGAATGTTGCTGGATAGGTTCACCCAGGCTCTTGTTGCACTTCTCAAAAAGCACCTCACAGGACTACGTGCATGTGTATGTTAGCCTGAGATGGGTTTCTGTCAACATCAGGGAAGTGCGCGCTTTACGGGCGACTGGGTGTAAAAACCCAACACTTACAAGATAACGTAATTAATGCATTATGCTGATATGCTGTTGTTTGACCTTTTGCATTGCAGAGTTTAATCCTGAAGACTTATATTCAAGGTGCTTATAAATACTGTTCATTTGCAATGTATTGCTGCAGGCTTTCAGAGTGTGTCAGGGTGTGGTCCCTTTCCAGGGCCTTCTGGAATCGTTTCTCTGCAGCATGACTGGGTGTGGTTTGTGGGCCGGGCCAAAACTCTTTATAAGGGAGACAGCCCAGCTCCACGTGCTCACTATTCAGAGGTCCCGGTGCAGAGCAGAAGCAACTTCCTGAGCTCCTGTTCCGGAGGCCTACTTTGATCTTCCAGGCCTTTGCCCTCCATTACATTGGTGATCCTTGATCAGAGCGGTACCTCTGGAGGAAAGAGTTCCATATTCTCAACACAGATACAGAGAATGTGTGGTTATTGAACTTCTAGTTTTCTGAATCTCAGTGGTTCCAGCATAGCACTTTGTAGAGAGTGGCTGCCATATGAGATCTTGAGCTTGTTATTTGTCCTGCTGCTGCATTTGGGGTTACCTTGAGTGGTGCCTTGCCTGATTTTTGACAAACCTGTTGAGGCTGCACTCCCACATTCTAGCCTGGATATGACTAGGGATAGTATTGCAATCTTGAAGTCTGGTGACGGGATGAAATATTTCACGTTCCTGAGGATGTTAAGTTGAAGAACAGCATTGCCTATGGATTTGCTGATGTGTGCTTGGATATAAAGAATTGTATTCAGGGTTATCCCAAGAGATTTCATTGCTTCTATGATTATCCATTTAAAGTTGATCAGTTGTTTCATCAATTCTTGTATCAGCTGGGGCTATGAGTTGGGGAAAAAGGTAGGAATTCAGTTTTCGTGGTATTTAGATTGAGATGGTTTTGTGACAGCCAGGTCTGGGTTTACATAAGAGTGTCAATGAGGCAAGTGACATCTTCCATAAAGGAAATATCCATATACAGCTGAGTGTCTTCTGTGTACCCGTGGTAGGTCAGGTTCACTTGGTTGAGGATCTCTGTCTATGGTTCCATGTAAAGGATGAAAATTGTAGGGGAGATGGTGGGCCTTTGAAGACCTCACCCAATTGATTGGGGATGCTTTAGATAGGGATCCTCCTAGAGTGACTTGTTGGCGGTTCTAAAGAAAAGAGGTGAACTATTTTAGTACTTCTATAGATAGCCCCATTCTGTTTTCTAGTAACTCTAAGAGGCAGTTGTGGTTAACAGTATTGAATGCCGACGATAGGTTGAGTATGATGAGGAGGCAGGAGACATTCTGGTCCATTACAATAAAAGTTCCCTTCATGATGTGTAGGATGGCTGATTCAGTGCTTTGACCAGACCTGAAACCTGACTGGATCTTGTCTAATAGGTTGAACTGCTCAATGTGTTGACATAATTGGTTATGTACACAGTTCTTCAACAGTTTTGCAAGAAGGGGTATTGTTCGATACTGGAACAAAGTTATTTTGGTCTGTTGTAGCGACTCCTATTTTTTCTCGGGAGTGTTGTAAGGACTTCCAGGATACGGGTTGGTCATCGCTCTTTTAGCATAGTTTTACAGTTCATATTTTATTCATTTTAGTAAGGCTGCTTTAAGCGATGACTTTTACATATTTATATCAGCTTGCTTTTATTCTAGGAAAGCAAGGAACAAGCTACTTGTTTAGTTAGCCTTTGCATGACATATATTCAGTATTTTCTGTCCAAGGCTAAGGAACACGGTACACAATATGCTAGTTTGTGTTGCCATTTCAGGAGATAGCTTCTTCCACCTATACACAGCATTGCATCTGAACTGTGCTTCCAGCATTGTTTGGTTTATTATATAAACGGTACACTGACCCACAGAGGACATTCCAGCCATGACTATCCTGGGACACACACAGTGTGACTTGCAGCTTGACTGGCGCTGATCTACCAGCCTTCCAAGAGGATTGCCATATACACCACAGGCTGACTCCAAACACTATTTCCAGGTATGGGGCTAATCCCTTTGATCAAATCAGGCACAAGAGTGCATCCATTACCTAACTCCCTATGTACAAAGCCATGAAAAGTCACACAAAGGGGCTTTGCGTAGTCTTGGAGATATGGATCTGCAGGTTGCACCTCCGATGTGTCAGAAAAAGTGATTTCTGTAGATACAGTTTGAGACTCCTGCACCAGGAATTTCAATTAATCTTGCTTTGCAGTTTTTTTTCCCATAGATATATGTGACTTGGATGAAATAAGCACTTAGTAAATTAGCCCTCAAGAAACTTTGTACACAATTTGGTTTCTATGAATCCCAAGTCATCCAAACTAACTTAATGAATGCTGTTGTTTTGGTTTAAATTTAGTATACTGACAATTTGGTATGAAATTCAAAGTTTTGTTGTTGTAGAACACAATACACTGGCTCTTGATCTGAGCAACAACTTAAACAGTCCACCCTCTTGTAGTCTTCTTTCTATGACAGTGGCATTTGTGGCCTTGTGTGATACTCTGGCCTAATGCGGAATGGACACTATCACTCCAGGGAACTCAGGAAAGGGCTTCACTGGGGATGGACAATCGACGTGTGGACAAGACAAAGGCCGCTTTGACCCTTCCTGTTTTTGCAGTGCAGGAAGGGAGTTGAATTGCTGAAATTCTACTTGCTTTGCCAACTTATTGTTTCGCTTATTGCACCTATGCACTCTATACATCTGGGTTAATTTATTCATCCAATTTGCTGACTTTTACGTACTAGTGGGCAAAACATGGGTTGTATTCAGCAGCTGCATTAGGCAGCTGGTGCTGAGGATGCAAGAGAAGCAGCACCCATTCAACATCACTCAAAGCACTTTAGGTGTCTCATTAGTGCTGGTTCTAAATATGCTCTCTGAATCTATTCCTGCACACCAGATGTTTGTCGCACAGTACTAGGTTGTAAAGATGACAATTTTAGCTAATTAAAAAAAGCAGTTCAGAAGTAGCTGGCTGAGGCATCTAGTCCGACAGTAGCAGAGCTGGGAAAAGACAGTGATAGTGAAAAGGAGACTCACTGTAGCTGTCAACCTAACAAAGAAGGACTTGACTGCACCAATTCAGCTCAGAGAGGTAAAAAAGATGACCGAGATGGGCCCTTCCTCATAGCCTTTCGGTGGGAGGTTGAGGCCTCTCCACAATAAGCATAGGCCTACAGCCCATCTGTAGTGAGAGTGTAATGATGAGTAGCAGAAAGGTAATTTCATTAAGAGGTGGGCAAGCCAGAAATGAACATAGAAGACCTAAGGGAAAGCCACGCAATGAAAATATTAGGCATGTAAATCATGCCACATGTAGTACCATACGAAAGCAAAGAGGAAGAAGAAGGTTGTGGGGCTGGGTCTATCCTCCTTATAGCCTAAATGACATTACAAAAGAGGCCCAGCTAAAAGAACTGCCACAGGATGGATAGGAAAGAGGATTTTCCTGTTATAAAAACCCTCACCCACCAGGGTTCCCCTTGGTGGCATGCTTCAGCATTGGGTTTCTTCCCATTCCTCTATGGAGCGGGCGTGCTATGACCTACGGGATACGTGGGAGCACTGATGTAGCCTTGTCAATGTGAATCACAGGAGGGATAGGAGTGGTGGGATCTTGGATGAGTTAAACATACCTGTCTCCTAGCAATTCCAATGATTTAATAGATCTTTTGGAGGCAGTATGATTAAAAAGTGGGCTGCGGAAGTGGGGATGTAATGTACCTGACTTCCTAGTCTAAATGTTTCGGAGCCTTACCCCTAGGCTCCTCTTCAGGACCAAGGTGGACTCCCTGGTGCCACTCCTATTTATACTACCTCTTATGAAAGCATAAATAATACATGCTCAGTGATAAGGTGCAATTCACCTAACTAATGTGGTATCATAAGATGATACCTATAGTTAATGGTGTCCGTCATTGATTCTCGGTCATATTTGGACTCTCTTATCATAGCTCCTCGGAGAGGGGTGTGTGCTTGTAGTCAAATCAAATCAAATCAAATCAAATCATTAACATTTACAAAGCGCGCTACTCACCCGTGCGGGTCTCAAGGCGCTAGGGGAAAAGGGGGGGTTATCGCTGCTCGAACAGCCAGATCTTTAGGAGTCTCCGGAAAGCGGAGTGGTCCTGGGTGGTCCTGAGGCTGGTGGGGAGGGAGTTCCAGGTCTTGGCCGCCAGGAAGGAGAAAGATCTCCCACCCGCCGTGGAGCGGCGGATGCGAGGGACAGCAGCAAGTGCGAGGCCAGAGGAGCGGAGGAGGCGGGTGGGGACGTAGAAGCTGAGGCGTCTGTTGAGGTATTCCGGTCCCTTGTCGTGGAGGGCTTTGTGTGCGTGGGTGAGAAGTCGGAAGGTGATCCTTTTGCTGACTGGGAGCCAATGCAGGTGTCTCAGGTGTGCGGAGATGTGGCTGCTGCGGGGTACGTCGAGGATGAGGCGGGCCGAGGCGTTTTGAATGCGTTGCAGGCGATTTTGGAGTTTGGCTGTGGTCCCGGCGTAGAGGGTGTTGCCGTAGTCCAGGCGGCTCGTGACGAGGGCGTGGGTCACAGTTTTTCTGGTGTCGGCGGGGATCCAGCGGAAGATCTTACGGAGCATACGGAGGGTGAGGAAGCAGGCGGAGGACACGGCGTTGACTTGCTTAGTCATGGTGAGAATAGGGTCCAAGATGAAGCCGAGGTTGCGGGCGTGGTCTGTGGGGGTCGGTGCAGTGCCGAGGGCCGTGGGCCACCAGGAATCGTCCCAGGCGGACGGGGTGTTGCCAAAGATGAGGACTTCCGTTTTTTCAGAGTTCAGCTTTAGGCGGCTGAGCCTCATCCAATCTGCGACGTCCTTCATACCCTCTTGTAGGTTGGTCTTGGCGCTGGCGGGGTCCTTGGTGAGGGAGAGTATAAGTTGGGTGTCGTCGGCGTAGGAGGTGATGGTGATGTCGTGCTTGCGTACGATGTTGGCGAGGGGGCTCATGTAGACATTGAAGAGTGTCGGGCTGAGTGATGAGCCTTGAGGTACGCCGCAGATGATCTCGGTGGGTTCTGAGCGAAACGGAGGGAGGTAAACTCTTTGGGAACGGTTTGCGAGGAAGGAGGCGATCCAGTCCAGGGCCTGGCCTTGGATCCCGGTGGAGCGGAGGCGGGTGATTAGGGTGCGGTGACAGACGGTGTCAAAGGCAGCCGAGAGGTCGAGGAGAATGAGGGCGACTGTTTCACCGTTGTCCATCAGGGTTCTGATGTCGTCTGTGACTGAGATAAGGGCGGTTTCAGTGCTGTGGTTGGTTCGGAATCCGGTTTGTGAGGGGTCGAGCAGGTTGTTGTCTTCCAGGAAGGTGGTCAGCTGTTTGTTGACGATCTTCTCTATTACTTTGGCTGGGAAAGGCAGAAGAGAGATGGGGCGGAAGTTTTTCAGGTCGCTCGGGTTAGCCGTAGGTTTCTTTAGTAGGGCGTTGACTTCGGCGTGTTTCCAGCATTCGGGGAAGGTAGCAGAAGAAAAAGAAGAGTTGATGACGGTCTGGAGGTGCGGGGCGATGAAATCGTCGGCTTTGCTAAAGATGAAGTGCGGGCAGGGGTTCGAAGGGGCGCCGGAGTGGATAGAGTTCATGATGGATTTGGTTTCTTCCGTGTTGATGTGGGTCCAGTTGTTGAGGGTGATGGCCGGGGATGCGGGTTCGGTGGTGTTTGGTTGGGTCTGGTGATCTTGCGATGGAAAAAAGTGGCGAGGGATTCGCACAAATCCTGTGAGGGCGTGACGGCGTTGGCGTTGGCGCTGGGGTTGGAGAACTCCTAGACGATGCTGAAGAGTTCTCTACTGTTGTGGCTGTTTTTGTCCAGTCTGTCGGTGAAAAAGTTCCTTTTTTCAGCGCGGATCAGGTGGTGGTGTTCGCAGGTAGCGTTCTTGAGGGTGGTCATGTTGTCAGCGGTGTGGTCCTTGCGCCAGGCTTTCTGAAGGGCGCGACAAGTTTTCTTTGATTCTTTGAGGGTGTCAGAGAACCAGAGAGGTTTTTTGGTGTTGGTCTGTCGATGCGTGCGTTTGAGGGGAGCAAGGTTGTCTGCGCAGTTGGAGATCCAGTTTGTGAGGTTGTCACGCTTTCCTCAAAGCGACACTCTCGCTCTTTACCTAATGCTCACCTCCCCGGGGTTTGAATCTTGATGTAGTACCTTCACAATGAAAAAAAGGTATCTCTATAACATGTAGACGCATTGCGTTAGTACATCAGATTACATAACTGTATTAAAAAGCAGGTTTTAAAGTGATAGTTTTCAAACATTAACATACTTAGAAACATTCCTGTTCTCCCACCCCTGCCTACTGCAGTGGTGACAATACCCCTAGTGAATTAAGTGATAAACCATTTGTCATGTGCAACTAATATGTTGCACCCAATATGTGGCCAATTTCATATTATCCATTGAGCAACACATTAGTCTATTAAATGCAGCACACTTAGAGATAAAACGGAGGGGAAGTAAAGATATTTCTCATTGTTGTGCCTCTTTCAGAAAGGCATAGCATTTTGATGCATTCCCAGGTCTACCACTCTCGAATGTGTGGACGTATAGGAACAACCACGCTTCACCAATGGAACACCTTCCAAGGGCCAAGTAACGCAAGGCAGTGACTTGCGCTGCTTTGTATTTCTCTAAGTTTACCAAGCAATGCAGGGCTGTGCACGGGGGACTTGCGCTGATTGGTAAATCTGACTTAAGTATTGAGTTGCCCTTGTACAATCATAAATCAGGCTCTGAATCACCTTTAAGCAATGCCACTTTTGGCACGAGTCAACCATGATATTGGGAACTACTGTTACTAACCTAGGATTGCAAAATTTTTTGAATTGCTCACCAAACTTTAAAGCCAAGTCTCCTAGGCCCTTTCTCTATAAGACAATATTGCATCTCAGGTAGAGAGCGTTTATTTACTAGTGGCACATGGTTGCAATACACAGTGTGTACTGTGGTTCTATTAAAAGTAAAACACAGATTGAAGAAGGGAGGAAACACTGTCCTCATTTGTTTCTGCGCATCACTCACAAAGTAAGACCCTAAAGATATTTTTCTTAACCAATGCCTTGATATATATTTTTGTAAAGATCGGTACGAAAACCTCCATTTTGTATATCTGTAACACCAAAAACATTTTTGATATGACATTATGTCACCTTCACTGCAGAGCATGTTGATATCCTTCAAGCTATTTAAATCAATGAAACTTCAGTGATTTCTTGGAGCTAATTTCAGTGGTACTTTTTTTAAATGCGCAGTGGTGGCATGGTTGCCTATCGGAACTCACAATGCCTTGCAGATGGACCCTATGAGGCTCTGTTATGCCAGTGCCTGCTCCTTGGCAACAGAAAACCTCAGTTGTGTGCCACAATTCGGGTAGATGGCAGAAATTGTATATGCATGGCTGTAGTAGTGTAGTGCAGAGTAGGAGGAAGCACATTAATTGAACTACAGTGTTGTATCACTTTTGCTTAAGTCCTCTGCAGCGTACTGTTAGAAGTAGTCAGACAGACACTTGGCAAGTCAAAAAAAAATGTCCTTTAAGGAAAACTGGCTGCATTAAAAAAAAAAAACCTTGATTTATTTAAAAGCAAACACAGACATGGTTGTCTGTGGTGCCCCGGGTGCCACCATCCCTGTGGTTGCAGCAATTCCCAAGGGGTCACAAATTGCAACCTCCCTCATGAATATTGATGAGGTGGGTCAATTGCAACCCACTGGGAATCACAAACAGTGTAATGCACACTGTTGTACATAGCTGTTTGCGATTTCCTAATAGCGAATCCCATAGATTCGCAATCAAGAAATCGCAAAAACAAAGCTACATACATGTGGCCCAAGGTGCTTAGTTTAAAGGAAGAACCAAAATCTACAGATTTGTGCAGATTCTCAACACGTGACATCAAAATTTACCAAAAAAGTTCAAAGTATGTTCAAAGTAACTGTATTTTCACCCCAAATAGTAATTGTTTAACAAGCATTGTGATTGTTAAAAAAATACATCAATAAAAGCTACAAGTGAGTGGAGAAGGGAAATATTATATGTGTATATAAATTGCAAAAGCCTGACTTTTCCAAAAGGTCTCTGGATGGGAAAGCATTTTAGGAGAATTCAGTATTAAGGCCTCTTTCTGCCAGAAAATAGAACAAAGCTTGAAGCTTCAAATTGCTAGTTATTCTGGTGCTCAGTTCGGTAACAGCTGTAAATCACAATGGCTCAGAGCGGGAGTTTAATGACTGAGGCACACGATTATCTGCAACAGTCACATTTCTGATATTGACATCCAATAAACCACCAGGTCCTGGCATTACCGTGTCGCCTTCCTTAGTCAGATCATCATGCCAATACCGAGAGAGGAGGCCCATCAGGCCAGAATCACATGCTACAGAAATTGTAATACCTTATGGGAGGTTCCCTCGAGATGACAGAAGCTTGTGTTTTCAATATTTATAAATCCTTTTAAAATATAGATATGATCTTTTTTAGGACATTATACTTTAACATGGGTCATCTGCCCCAGATGTTATGCAAAAGGGCAAATACTCCATTAGATGCTGGAAGACTGTGATTTTTTGAAGTTTACCTTTCTGAAAAAGTAGTCAGGGAACGAGGTTACTTCCTACATAAATAGCACGATGCACTGTCAACCTGTGACTGTGCAAACGACTGTATTTGTCCATCATCTTTCTATTTCGTTTGAAAACAACTAAACACTATTTTACCAGCTGCTTGTGAATAGATATAGAATGCCTGAAGTGTTCTATTCACATAATATGATTATTCATTTCGGGCAAATTAAAAAAATTGCCGTTCATATTTCAATTCATTTTATAGCGACGTGTGTAGTGTGTATACTTTCAATACGTTTGAGTGTTTCAAAAGTTATTCATCCAAATGCATTTCAGGTCACTGGTACCCTTCTTCAGGAGAGAGCTAAAACCAAGCACAAAGATTTGAACAACAATCCTCAATTATTAAAAAACGGACAACTAGTCATAATGCACCGACTACACCCGGTGATTGAGTTAATGTTTATGCCACAACTCTAACCCAGACATCTAATAAAAATAAAATAAAAAAGAAACAAGTGAATTCTTAAACACACAAGCACATAGGGTGTGAAAACAAATATTTTACATTTCATACAAACTACACAGACTTGACTGTTTGGAAAAGATGTCTGGATAACAAGCACAGGTTAGAATTAGGTATCGCACCATTCCTGCTCAGTACAAACAGTCCCAGAGTTCCCGCCTGCTCTCCTGACCAGTGCTTTGGCTGGCAATACAGCTTACAGCCATCAAGCTGCAAGTAAACCATGCATTTTAAATGGCATTGCACTTCACTAAAGATATCACAGCATTATTTACACAGATAACAGGTCTGCGATTAATCCGCATTGGATAAACTTCGAGCGCAGACGTGGGCTTGGCACCGACACACCGCTGTGTCGCTATGAATGGGATTTGGCGGTGCAGGCCCAGGACATGCCAGGAGAAGGACTGGCAGGGGATGTGAGGCTGGGACCTGAAGCGTGACACTGAACGCTGACACGCTGTGCATTTTGGTGGCCGTGCCAGCTACATTGGTCAGATGACCAGGCCTGTTCTGACTCAGAAGATCTATCACACCGGGGTCACACGCTAGTAGAGATGGCAGAACATGATGGGAGGGGCACTTAAGGACACAGTGGTTTGTTGTAATATAGACGACGACGTAAACAGAGATAAAGACTGAATTATTTAAGGATATAATGGTTTAACGTGGGTCACCCGGCCTAGATGTAATTACTGAAGGAGAACAATTATTTTTTCGGTGCAGAAATGTTGGACAGTCTGAGGTTTACAATTCTTAAACAAGCATTGCAAAGCCAATATATTTCGCCTGTGCAAGAACTATTGGCTTTGCCAAAGTGTTTTAGCCATGTTGTACACCAGCGTGGATGCTGTTTAGCGTGGCTAAAACTTAGTGGCGTAGAGGAAAGTGGGATGGAGTGTCATACAGTGAAATAGCAGAGTTGAGTAGAGTGTTGTAGTGTGGACTGACAGAGTGTTGTGTATTGGAGTGGCATAGTGTGAAGTTGCAGAGAGTGCTGTACACAGGAGTGGCATAGAGTAGAGTGGACTAGTGTAGAGTGTTTTGTCAGAGAGTGTTGCAGGTTATAGTGCTGCAGTGTTCAGTGGCATTGAGTGCGGTGGCATTGAATTCAGCAGCATACAATGCAGCATCCTAGATTAGAATGATGCACAGTAGAGTGCAGTGGTGCAGAGTGGAATGGTGCAAAATGGAGTGGGCAGAGTAGAATAGAGTATCAGAGTGTAGTGGCATGGAGTACAGTGGCATAGAGTAGAATGGTGCAGAGTGGAGTGGCTTATGGTAGAATCAAGTGGCATAGAATGCAGTGGCATAGAGTGCAGAGTAGAGCTGAGTGGCATGGAGTGCAGTGGCATAGAGCTGTGCAGAGTAGAGTAGCATAGAGTGTTACAGAGTAGAGTATAGTGCTGTAGAGAGCAGTGGCATGGAGTGGAGTAGTGCAGAGTAGAGTGGTGTAGAGTTCAGTCGCAGAGAGTGCAGTGATGCAGAGTAGAGTGCAGTGGCCTAAAGTGCAGTGATATAGAGTGCAATTATGTAAAGTACATTGGCGTAGAGTTAAGTGCTTAAGAGTAGAGTGATGCAGAGTGCTGTGACATAGAGTGGAGTGGCACAGAGTGGAGTAGAGTGACGTAGGATGCAGTGGCATAGAGTAGATTGTTTCAGAGTAAAGTGAAGTGGCGTAGTGTGGAGTGGTGCAGGGTAGAGTGCAGTTGTGATAAGTGGCATAGAGTGTAATGGTATAGAGTAAAGTGGTGTTGAGTGAAGTGGCATGATTGAATGAATCAAACCGCATTTATATAGCGCACTGACACTCCAAGGAGTATCCTGACATGTCCAGTAGCAGCAGACTGTTAAACCTGATTAAAAAACATTGTTTCCAGCTTCTTTCTAAACTGAGTGTCTAAGATAGTCCTGAGAGCCAGCAGCAAGTTGTTCCAGGCTGTACGACCTACAAAGGAGAAGCACCTACCACCGGACCTAGAACGCTAAACCTGGGGATTTTGGCCAAGAAAGCATTGGCTGTGTGACACCAAGAGTGGGTATAGAAGCTGATCCGAGCCCTAAGTCGTCCTGCACCCGACTGATGAAGGTCTCTGTGGACCAGGACAAGAGTCTTAAATAATTTCCTCTTTTTAACAGAGAGCCAATGAAGTGCTCCAAGATGCAGGGACACTTGTGTTTTCAAAGGCAAGGATAGGAGAGTGCAGGCTGCTGCATTTTGGACCATCTGCAATTTGTTAGACAAATATTAAGGAAGGCCCAAACACAAGGCATTGCCATAATCCAGCCTCAATACCATTAGGGCCTGTATAACTGCTTTCTTTGCTGATAGCAAGAGAAAGTGTAAGAATTTCCTTAAAGTACGTAGCAGTCTAAAACAAGTCCCAACTACTGTATTGACCTGTGATGCAAAGGAAAGACAATAATAGTTTTACTGAATTTGCCTGCCACCCGAAAGAAATAATGAACACCGCCTTTCCTCCAACATCTAAAGTCCCTCTGATGAAGTCTGCCACGTTGATAAGCTCTGTCTCCATGCTAAAACAGGACTGGAAACAAGACTGGCTCAGATGAAGAAGATTGTTGGTTTCCAGATATTGAGAAAGCTGCTGATTAACATCTTTCTCGAAAACTTTCAATAAGGCTGGGCGCAACAATATTGGTTTGTAGTTTGATTTCTCACCTGGGTCTGCCTGGGGTTTCTTCAACAAAGGTACACTTTTAGTCTGTTTTCCAGGTCTGAGGAACCAGAGCAGCAGATAAACACTCATTCAAAAGTTTGATGTCAAGGGATTAAGAACACTCGCCCGATGCAAAAATGTTGGGAGGGCACGGATTTACTGGTGATCCTGATTTTAGGCCACAGATAGCCCTAAATGATTCTTCTAGGGAGATTAGTTCAAACTTGGACTGAGGCACAGTGGGCAATTGTGTTGCGTCCACTGGCAGTCTATCCAGCATAATCTCCTCTGATTGCATCCTAGCCGAGAGTTCCTGACGCCTTGAGTTGGCATCAGGAGACAAAATCTTTGCACAATTTTGAAGATTTCTCATAACTTATTTCCCACCCCATTAACTCTGTCTGGCGATAAAAAAAATTAGATCACGACCATGGCATAACCCGCCATCACAGACAGCTACTTTAACACTTCGACTGCTACAGCAGTAGCAACAAACACCGCAGCAGTAACCGTCAACAGACAGGTGGAAGACAATGTACCACCCACACTCTTACAAGGCACCAATTCGCCAGCTTTTCCGGGGCGGTACAAATGCCATCCATAGCATGACGGAAACAGTACAAAGAAGGGAAACCACTCACCTTTCGACACCCAAGGAAGAACTAGGACGCCATGGAGCCCGAATTGCAGATCCTACCCATGTTGCTGTATCTAATAATACACCACGAAGTGGAAAGAAGGCGGTGGCGACGATGACGGTGAGTACTGCACCTAGCACACAAGGGAGGGGAGGAGGGAAAAGAGAGTGACACACACTTGCGACACGCAACACCCCCACCTCCCAGCCACAACAACATACACAAACACACACACACACACATATCCAACAACATCACAGATACACCCCGTCACCCCCTGGAAGAATGCAAGGACAAAACGAAATGAGTTTAACTAGTGTTATATTGGAACAATCAGATAGATCAAGGGAACAGCAAATAATCAGTATACACAAATATTTATATCAAGTACACAAGTCCGTACACTGTCTCATGAAATGTCTGTAGACCAGTGGTCCCAAAATGCATGGGTGAAGCCCACACATGACACCTGCCTCAAAACGAAGAGAACACTGCAGGGGCATCAGGTCGAAAAAAAAACAGGCATCTCCGGGGTAAGGGGAGGGGGGGCACTTCAGCCGGATGATGGTACGATGCCACTGCTCCTCGAGGGGGCTCCATGCCCACTGCTTGGTCCTGGGGAGTGCAAAGCCACAGTCTCTCAAGTCTCCCAAGTGGGTGAACTGCCCACTGCTTGGTCCTGGGGAGTGCAAAGTCACAGTCTCTCAAGTGGGTGCACTGCCCACTGCTTGGTCCTGGGGAGTGTAAAGCCACAGTCTTTCAAGTGGGTGGTTTACCCACATGCTCTGGAGGGGGCTTTGTGCCCAGAGTGCTTCATCCTGCCAAGGACTGGGTGAGTGGATGCATTTCTCCACTGGTTCTGGAGGGGGCTTTGTGCCCAGAGTGCTTCATCCTGCCAAGGACTGGGTGAGTGGATGCATTTCTCCACTGGTTCTGGAGGGGGCTTTGTGCCCAGAGTGCTTCATCCTGCCAAGGACAGGGTGAGTGGATGCATTTCTCCACTTTTTCTGGAGGGGGCTCCGTGCCCAGTGATGCTGCACCAGGGGTGTGACAGTTGACATCCTCTCACCAGGTGTCTTAGCCTCGCGATGTACCTGGAACAGGTAGCATGATACTCTATGGAGGGAGAGCCACACTCCATCCTGCGGCGACTTAGGCTGCCAATTGCTGGTTTGTGTCAGTTCTGGAGGTGGTGTCTCAAGTGGCATGTTCAGGGTCCAGGACTTCACCTGCAGACTCTGACGGCTGTCCACTGGGGATGGGGCTGACGTCCGACAGAGTGGCATCGGCTGTCCACATGGTGGTGCTGATGGTGGTGCAGGTGGCGGTGGAGGTGGTTGCGGCAGGGATGCTGCCAGTGCTGGCCGTGGTGCAAATGACTGTTGTGGTGGATGGAGACACCACACCATCTCCTGCAGCTTCGGATGGCTGATCCCTGGGGAGGATGCTGCAGCCTGATGTTGTGGCAGCGGCGGTGCAGGTGGCGGTGCAGGTGGCGGTCGGAGCGGCAGTGGTGACTGTGGTGCAGGTGGCTGCCATCCCTGATGATATGGAGGTCACCAGCCCCTCACCAGGAGACATCGTGCCCTGAGGTGACGTGTCCTTTGGATTGTGGCCCTTCCCCATCTTGACTGTCAGTGCAGGGACCTTGGCACTGCCCTCTAAGTGTTTGAGCGAGGCCTTGCTGGGTGGGTGGTGTGACATTTCTCCTGCTGGACGCCTGCCTCTTTTTGACCTTTGCAGGTGGCGCAATGGGGTGGTCCTTCTTATCTGTTGGTGGCACACTGGCAGCTCTGACGGGTGCCCCCTTCGATCATACCAGACTAGCAGGGACCACAGCGGATGCAGATTTGGTGGCTGAGGTGCTGGGCTGGGATCTAGACATCCTGGCCCTAGGGGAAGGACGGGGGGAGGTGTAGGGAAGAGGTTAATGTTAGCTAGGAAAAGCTTTTTAGACACACTGGGACAGGAAGATGGAGGGGGTGTGGCAGTGGAGGAAGAGGTAGTGGTTGTAGGAGGTGTACGTCTGCTGAGTTTGGGTGAAGGTGCATGGGCTGGAGGCTGTTATGAGGTGGATGGCTGTTGAGTGGGTGTGTGCCTGCGTTTGTGTACTTCGGGAGGAGGGCTCAGAGACACACTGGGAGAGGACACAGGGGATGTGTGAATGGTAGTGGGGTGGTGATTGCACGTGAGTGGTGTGTAGTGATGGGCGTGCTGGTGATGGAGGCAGTGGATGATGATGTAGTGCATGCAGGTGTGAGTGGAGACGAGACACAGGGAGGGAGGTAGAGGACGTGGAGGAGAGGGACACAGTGGAGGAAGTGGATGTTGGTATGTGTGGATAGGTATGGTGCTTGTGTGAGTGCCTGTGGGATGTGTGGTGCTTATGTTTTCCTGAGTTAGTTTTGTGTGTTGATGTGTGTGCATGCTGGTCTGATGGTGTGCTTGGGATGGGCTGGCGTAGAGGGGATTGGGTCTAGGTAGTGAAGGTTGGAGGGGGGAGGCTGGACACAGGGACAATAGCTGCCATCAGTGCTGAGGCCAGAGCCTGAAATGCTCTCTGTTGGGCCACCACGCCAGAATGAATGCCCTCCAGGTATGCATTTGTTTGCTGCAAATGCCTCTCAACACCCTGGATGGCATTCAGAATGGTTGACTGCCCAACAGTGAGGGTTCTCAGGAGGTCAATAGCCTCTTCACTGAGGGCAGCATGGCTGACTGGGGAAGGGCCTGAGGTGCCTGGGGCGCAGGAGATGCCCACCCTCCTGGGTGAGCGGGAACGGGAAACATGCTGAGGGACTTCTGGAAGGGCAGTGCTGGTAGGGGGTGGCGGCTGTCCCTGTTGTTGCGGTGGGCACAGAGGTGTCCACCACCACCAGGGAGCTTCCATCAGAGGAGGAGTCACTGTCGCTGGTATTCCCTCCTGGCCCATTGTGGAGCTCCACTCGCCCTCCGTCCCACTGGTGCCTTCACCCTCCGTGGATTCACCCCTCTGGGCCATGTGGGATGCAGCTCCCTCCGTCGCTTATGCCTCTGCTCCTCCGCCAGATGATGCTAATGCACACAAGGACAGGGTGACAAAACAAGAAGGGGGGGAAAGACAGAGAACACACATGGTCAATGCCAGCAACACCACTACCGTTGGCGGACACAACACACAGGGAGCAGCCCTATGCACTAGGCCATGCACTACCAGTTAGTAGGTAAGTCACCAGGCTATGGGGCACAATGCCTAACGCCATTAGCTGCACACCTGGAACCCACAGGAGCCTGCCCAGTAGTAGATGCCCACTAACACTATTGGGGTTGGAGTGCCTCAGAGCCTGCCCAACAAGGGACGTACACTGCCATGTTCGCCCTGGCCTAGGGGCACCCACAGCCCACATCCCTCACCCAGATACTTCCTAAAGCGTGCAGAGTCAGCTTTATGACACTGTACTCACCCCCTTGTGGCTGCTGTGATGGCCTCAAGTGCCCATCCAACTCCGGATAGGCCACCGCCAGGGTGTGGAACATCAGGGGGTCATGGTGGGACGGGCACCCCTTCCACGTTTGGAGGCCAGCCCCAGCTGGGCCTCCGCCGTCTTCTTGCTCCAGCGGCGCAGGTCCTCCCATTGCAGTGGATGCTATGATGGACCCCCAAGGTCCGCACTTCCTTGGTGATGGCACGCCAACTACCCTTCTTCTGGTGGGCGCTGACCTAGAGGAAAGGTACAGGAGGAAAGGACATTACTCACCCATCCGGACCGTCAGGCTCATTGCCCACCAGTTCCCAACCATGCCCTGATGCACATACACTCACCATCCCCACATGCAGCCCTCAGCCCCACCCCACATGTATCTTCCATCTACACCACTCCAAACAGGCATTGCCCACGCATCATGCTCATAATGTGCTCACCTGTTTGTCTGGAATACCGTAGAGTAGCGTGTACTGGGGGAGGACCCCATCCACAAGTTTGTCCAACTCCTCAACGGTGAAGGCAGGGGCTCTTTCCCCAGACACTTGAGCCATTGTCGCTTCCAGACTGAGGTCACAGCAGCACTTGCAGTGTAGGTCCTCTCGTGTTGAAGGTCAGGTATCAAGTGAGTGAACAGATAGAAAATGGCGGTCATGTCTGCGGCGGTGCGTACCGTGACCGCCGGCATACATCGCCATTGGCTCCTGGAACCCATAGGGCCCAATGATAACCAATGCTGAATTATGTGGTGGTCTTTGTCCGCCTACCGCGACACAGCACAACACCAGCGCAGTTACCTCATTTCCCCTTGTCCCTCCTCACAAGTCAGGCAGCTGCCATTTCAGGGGGGCACATGGCATGGCACCTAACTGTGTCACAGCACATTTTGGCACATATATGGACTAACTTCGCAACACATGGATTTACTCACATTACTGCAGACACACTTGTGCAACCTATATGATACATGACCCTCTGCTCACCGTTCTCCTCCATAGGCCACAATTGCTGGGGCAGATGATGAGATGGCAGCATCCTCCGGTGTACAGACCCCTGGTGGACCTGTCGACAATGGAAGACACATCATAATCACCTACAGACTTGATCGTGCCACAGTCCAAGACCTGTGTGCCCAATTGGAGCCAGACCTGATGTCATCTATCCGCCATCCCACAGGAATCCACCCTCTAGTGCAGGTCCTGTCAGTGCTCCATTTCTTGGCAAGTGGCTCATTTCAAACAACAGTGGCCATGGCAGCAGGGATGTCTCAGCCAATGTTATCTAACGTGTTGACCAGAATGTTGTCTGCCCTGCTGAAACACATGCGCAGCTACATCGTGTTTCCCCAGGTGGAGGATTTGCCCACAGTAAAGGCTGACTTCTATGCCCTGGTACATATCCCCAACATCATTGGTGCCATTGATGGTACACATGTGGCATTTGTCCCCCCCCCGCAGAAATGAACAAGTGTACAGAAATAGAAAAGGCTACCATTCGATGAATGCGCAGATGTTTTTTTTTTTTCGGACCAGTACATTTCTCATGTGAATGCCAAGTATCCTGGCTCTGTGCATGATGCCTACATTTTGAGGAATAGAAGTATCCCTTATGTGATGGGCCAACTCCAGAGGCACCAGGTGTGGCTAATAGGTGAGGCCAAGGTCCCCACACAGTATGAGTAGGTGTCTGGGTATGGGGTAGTTCCTAAGGGATAGTGTGTGTCTAACAGTTATCCCTTGACATTTGCAGGTGACTCTGGTTACCCAACCTCTCATGGCTACTGACCCCAGTGAGGAATGCCAGGACAAGGGCAGAGGACCGCTACAATGAGGCACATGGGCGAACTAGGCGTATTATTGAGAGGACTTTCGGCCTCCTGAAGGCCAGATTCCGGTGCCTCCATCTAGCAGGTGGCTCCCTATACTACTCACCGAAGAAGGTGTGCCAGATAATCGTGGCATGCTGCGTGTTGCACAACCTGGCATTGCGACGCCAGGTGCCTTTTCTGCAGGAGGAGGAGCATGGTGATGGTCTTGTGGCAGCGGTGGAGCCTGTGGACAGTGAGGAAGAGGAGGCAGGGGAAGAAGATATTGACAACCGAACGAACATCATCATGCAGTACTTCCAGTGACACATAGGTAAGAGACTGTAACTCCTCTTCACATTTCTGAATACTGTAGGACATTGTATAAGTCAGCCTCTCAACCTCTGTCTATGGACACTGACATATCACTTTGGATTTCAATTTTTCAGATCTGGGTAACTCATTCTGCCTTCTGCTATATGTACCGCTGCCCAACAACTGTCATACATTGGTATGAGCAAATTAACATTTGCATTGCTATTTGTTGCTAAAGTTGTAATAATACATTTGTGAAAGATCTGACTGACTCCAGATTGGTTTGTGATTAAAGGGTGTTTATTTAGGGGCTAATGAGTATAGAGGTATGTGCAAGGGGCTGGGGTGATGGTGGAGGAGGGTCCATAGTAGAGTCCAGTCTCTTGGTATCACAGGTGCATTGTCCAATGGGGCATAGGAAGGGGAGTAATGGCAGTTCAAGGTGGACAGGGTGACATGGTGGGACAGAAGGGTGACAATCAGGAGGGTCTTATTTCCTGGCAGAGGTCTTGACAATGTTCTCTGTCTTCTGCCTGGATCGCAGGGACCGTTTGTAAGGTGGTTCTCCTTCTGCAGAGGGTGGGGTGCTGGTGGCCTGTTGTTCCTGCGGCAGGGCCTCCTGTCCACTAATGCCGGTGGAGGTGGAGGGCTCTTCCTCTATTTGGCTAGTGTCAGGGGACCTTTTTGTGCCGCTGCCTCTCTCATGGTCTTGCCTATGTCAGCCAGCACCCCTGCTATAGTGACCAGGATGGTGTATATGTTGGTGAGGTCCTCTCTAATCCCCATGTTTTTTCCCTCCTGCAGCTGCTGGGTCTCCTGAAACTTGGCCAGTACCGTGCCCCTGGTCTCCTGGAATGGTGGTATGCTCCCATGGTGGTTGAGAGTGCCTCATGGAGGATCAGTTCCCTGGGCCTGTCCTCCATCTGTCGCACAGCAGTCCTCCCAGCTTCCCTGTTGTCCTGTGTCTCTGTCCCCTGAACCGTTTGCCCACTGCCACTGACCCCAGGTCCCTGATCATCCTGGGTTAGTGGGTTTGCCTGGGGTCCCTGTAGTGGTGGACACACTGCTGATTGACGTGTCCTGGGGACAGTGGCATGGGCCCACTGGGTGGGTGCTGTGGTGGTGTTTCCTGAGGGGGGAGGTTCTGAGGTGGCTTGGGACTGTGGCAGGGGAACCAACTGTCCAGAGATCCCTGATGGCCCAGGCTGGTCATCTTGATCCAGGTGTGCAGAGATGCTGTCATCACTGTGGGCCTCTTCTGTGGGGGGACTGGAGATGGCTGGCACCTCCTGCCCGATGACGTTGGGTAGTGGTCCTGTTGGGTTGTAAATGCATTGTTATTTTATCCATCTTGTGCAATGGGTGTGTTACCCTCTATTTCTGTGCTTGCACTATCGCCTTGGCCGTTGTGTGAGTGGTGAATGTGTGCCCTGGGTGAGTCTCTCTATTGGACATGCTTTCGTGATGGGTGTCCATGCATGTCTGTGATGGATGTCCATGCATTGTTGTTGCATGCAGGGCTTGGTTGTGGGAGTGGTGGGTTATGATGGTGGGGTGTGTGGGAAGTGGTGAAGTCATGGGAGTGAGGGTGAGGGTGGGAGTATGTGATGGCATGCAGGTATGGTGGGGGGGGATATAGTAGTAAAGATTTGCCTTACCAGAGTCCAGTTCTCCTGCTACTCCTGCGAGGCCCTCAGGATGCATGAGCGTCAAGACTTGCTCCTCCCATGTTGTTAGTTGTGGGGGAGGAGGTGGGGGTGCATCGCCAGTTCTCTGTGTGGCTACCTGGTGTCTTGATACCACGGAACGTACCTTCCCCCGTAGGTCATTTCACCTCTTCCTGATGTCATTCCTTGTTCTTGGATGGTGTCCCACAGCATTGACCGTGTCCACAATTCTCCTCCATAGTTCCATCTTCCTTGCAATGGAGGTCTGCTGCACCTGTGATGTGAATAGCTGTGGCTCTACCCGGATGATTTCCTCCACCATTACCCTGAGCTCCTCCTCAGAAAACCTTGGGTGTCTTTGAGGTGCCATGATGTGGTGTGAGTGATGTGTGAGGTGATGGTTGATGTGATGTGTGGGGTGATGTGTTGGGGTGTGTGGAGTGAGGTGCATGGATGGTGTATGAGTGATGGTGTTCTGTGCCTCTGGATGCTGGTGTGGTCTTTGCTTTTCTCTCTCTCTGCTTCTTCAAAAATGTTCGCTGTAAGGGGTTGTGGGTAATGTGGGTTTGTGTTTTAAAGTGGTGTGAGGGTGTGGGTGTGGTGTGTGTATGTGTATCAGGTGTGTGTATTTTGAATTGTCCAATGTGGTGTAGTTTTGTAAGTGTGTGTGTATTTTGAGCGCTGCAGTGTGTACCGCCAATGGTTTACCGCGGTTGTAGGACCGCCGCGTTGATTTGTGATACTGTGAGCGTATTCCTGTTGGCGTAACGGTGTGGGTATGGCTATCGCCAGTTTATCACTGACCTTTGGTGTGGCAGACTTGTGTGGGTGTCTGTATAGCAGCGGAATTCTCAGTGTGGGTCATAATACCCATTGCGGATTTCCACTGTGGACACGGTATGTTGGCGGCCGTCGGCACAGGGGTAAGCAGGATTTACCGCCAGGGTTGTAATGAGGGCCTAAGTGTTTCCGTAAACCAATGGCAAGCTGACTTAGCTCTACGTATGGACCCTGAAGTTTCAGGTGCCAGTTCACGGACAGTGATCCCAACCTAGTTATCAAGAGCTGGGCATCTCTTTGAACATCACCCGAGAAAGCAGGAACACTTTCTTCAAGTGCTTCAATGAACTCTCCTGGCTGAATTGTGAAATGCTCTAGAGACACGAGGTGCTGTTGCTGTGTGTGGTTGGGCTTTCCCCATACTTGCCCATTTGAACTTAAGCAGATAATGATCCGTCCAGACCTGCGGGATGGGGGAGTCTACCTCTAGTGGCTTATTCAAAAATATCTGATCCAGCACATTTCCTGCTTGGTGCGTGAGGCTAAGCACACATTGATACAAAGCTAATAGTGATGTGCTATCAAAGAGGGAGATCACCTCTGGATCATCCTTTTGTCCATATATAGGTTAAATTCACTCAGTAGAATGAAATGGGAATATCCGAGCACCAAAGAGGTCAAGCCTTTACACTAGGAGTTGAGAAATGGGACAGCAAAGATTGATAAGAGGAGAGAGAAGGGCTCAAAATGACCACCTCTTCACCCTCTAACCCCACTTTTGGGAGTGCTGTGCAAACCAAGGTTATCCCTGAAGATCGGGGCTACCCACCGTCCTCTATCATGAGAGCGGTCCTTGTTGAATATTTTGTATCCCTTAGGAATCGCAGGAGAGGATTCCAGGTCAGAAGATTTGGATAGCCAGGTTTCTGTTGTAAACATGACATCCAGATTAAAATAACACAGGAAGTTAAAAATTTAGCATGTTTAGGCAATAACTGGACATTGATCAAAGCTGCTTGAAAATGTAAGTTCGCTCTAGGCCTAAGATTTGAGAAGCATGTTCCCCAGTGTGTACTATGCAGTTGGTATAAAAGCAACACTGTAAGCAAGAAGAGTCAATCAAACAAGCTGGTAATAATGGCTTTGAAGTGCATTTCCAAACTGGAGCTAAACTAATCAGTTGCTCTGAGCTATAGCAGACCCGTGCATTAACTTCTGGCAGTCCCTGTGCATAATGGCTGGTGTTGGCGGCTCCTGGGACACTGACGGGCACAGGTGGGCTTGCCTTTGTCATACCGTTGGAGCGCCAGTGGTACGCCCGCTGCATGTCTGTGCTGCGTGGTGTATTATAAACTAACCAAAATGGTAGCTCTAGCAGTCCCAATCGAGAACAAATGGCCAGAAAGCTTTCTCTTGATTTGAGCTGTTCCCTCCTCCCTTGAGATTTGTCCAAGATGTGCAAAGTGCAAAAAGCGATATCAGTGCCAATTAGAACTGTCTTAAAACAAGTAAAATCAGGTAAAAACACAGTTAGCCCTCCCGGGTCAAACCTTCTGTGCAGTTGTATTTGCACCAGTTGCTGTCTTATAAACATATGGCCAACTGGAAGCTAGAGGGTGCACTAACCAAAATGGCATAGAGTGGATTGACATAAAGTGCAGGGGCATAGAGCTGAGTGTCACTAATTACAGTGCATTGGCCTAGAGTGTGTTGGCATAGAGTACAGTGGTGTAGAGTAAAATGTTGCAGAGTGGCATAGAGTACAGAGGCGTAGAGTAGAGTTGTGCAGAGTATATTGGTGTGGCCTAGTCTGGAGTGGTGTAGAGTGCAGTTGTGAAGTGTGCTGTGGTGTAGAGTAGAGTGGCGAAGAGTACATTGGCATAAAGTAGTATGGTACAGGGTAGAGTAGATAGGCACATCATAAAGTGCCATAGAGCGCAGTGGCGTTGAGCGGCATGGTGCACAATGCAGTGCTGTGGAGTGGTGTAAAGTGGGGTGGTGCAGAGTAGAGTGGCGTGGTGTGGGGTGGTACAGAGTAGAGTGAAGTGGCCTAGAGTGAAGTATTCATGGTGTGGTAGCAAACTGCCATTACAGAGAATACATTTTCAATTAAAATGATATTACATATGCATATACACAGACATACATTTTTACTAATAAAGCTATACAGTGCACAGACGAAAATGTATGTAAATTGCATCACATAGTGTAATCAGTTGTTTTGATCAAATGTTGCTCGAATGTGAATTTATCTTAAAGAAATGAAAGAATAGAGGCATTTGGCAAAATAAGAACAGTTGTTTCAATTGAACGCAGCTGCCTGGAGAGAAGTACAAATTTGGGGTCTCAAAACACATAGGGTCTGGGTGCCCTTATATACATTTCTTGAAGTATCATAAAACAATTCTAAGCATTCTTTGGAGAAAGGAATCCGGGCCTAGTCACGCAATCATAAATCTGACCCTCTGATAATGTTCACAGGTACGTCTCAACCTTGCATAGACATAACGCAGGCTAATAGGTAACATGTCCCGATGTCCAGCATGGAGATCGAGTGATCACTGCGTGTTGTGTGTGTTTTGTGCTCTGATTGGCTGAGTGCTCCTAACTTTATGTGATGTGCAACTTATATGGCGTTTTGGAAATGCGCACCTCTCCGGCCAAATTTGTTTTATTGTGGGCCTATCTGCTAGGACCGTTGTAGTGCCGCTGCCTATCTGAGGGATCTATCCAGGTTTTTCCTGTGATCTGTCAATCAGTTGCTTCAGGCCTTAGACGCAGGGCTTGCCTGACCACTTATTTCTGACTCAGGGTAATGAGGTCACATCTGGGGGATTCAACAGCAGTGATACAAGTTTGTTGTTACATGTACACATATCATGGTGTACACTGACATCGTTATTATTAATATTAACATTTATCAATGTATTTGGTTCCAAAAAGCTTCAGAAATAACAAAAAACATACTTCAGTTGTGTTCCTAATTCTGATATATTCTGAAATACTTACACTGTTCAGTTAAATGTTGTTGCATGCTAGAAGAAAACTCTTTTCTACCCCCAGTATCCAACAGGATTGTCATATAAATCCTCTCCTTGTGAAGTCAGAGAAAGAAAAGTGAAAACATTTCCACAGAAGACAGCTCTGGACATTTGACCTCGGTCTTTGAATGCACAGCAAATGTGACAAGATAAGAACAAGATTTACAGGCCTGTTTACAGAAAGGAAGTGCTCAGAAGGATACTGTAAATAAAGTTTGGACAAGGGAAGTTACGAACTCAAGTTGGACAGCCTAAAACAAATAAAGCTAGCAAATAGAAAGCAAGAACGTGAGTTAAAAACCACAAAGCCAACTGCAAGCCACAGACAGACTGCATTCCTAGTTCAGCTTTCTGAATGTCCCCAAGATGCCTTTAGCAAACCAGACAGCTGTGCTGTCTGGTATGCTGTGATCTAAATATGTGGCCTGATCAGTGGATACTGTCAGCATATACAGCCTTCAAAATGAAGGTTACACCTAAACGGTTCGAAAATGCAAATGAAGTATTTTGCAGCACCTCACAGATGGTGTCCTATCACATACTGAGGTCTCAAAGTATTTTGCAGAGCAGTGGGGTTGATTCCAAAGTGAATGGATAAGAAAGGGTTGTCTGTATTGGTGTAATCTGTTAGTGCTGAGTACTTGATACTCAAAGAGTGTGCTGCAAATGTAACATATGGCATGTGAGTGCATTTTATGCATGTGGCAGAAGGCAAAGAAGTGTGGGTGTAGGTAAGCAGGCAGCATATACAAGCCAGTCAGGATTGTGGCTTTACAGAAAACTGAAGAAGAAGTTACTTTCCAGTGGATACTTAGGGCCTGATTTAGAGTTTGGTGAACTGGTACTCTCGCACAAATATGACGGAAATTCCATCTACTTTATTACAAGTGCCATAGAATAATATGCACTTGCAATAGGACGAATGAAATAACTGTCATGATTATGACAGAGTAATCTGTCTGCCAAAGTCCAAATCAGGCCTGTAATCTTCCTGCAGAATCATCATTTTAACCATATTCCTTTTAGGGTTCAAACTGGTCTGGAAAACCTCTAGCCAGCAATAGCTCTCCAGCTCCACCAGGTGGCAGCATACAGTTTTGGCATAAACTCTGCCCCTCAGAAAGGGTGGCATTGGCTTGTATCAGCTACCAGCCACCTGGCTTCAGTTCCTGGCGCTTTTCCGCACCTGAACCTAGACACCATCATCAAAAACAATAGCTAAATTGCATATGTTTGCATACATTGGGCTGTTATGATTCATGCTACTAGCACGTCAGAAGGAAGGGAACATGGAATCTATGGAAAGATTGATTATGAATCAATCAGTATTGTGATTGGAGGTAAGTAACCTTTTCTCCTGTTGGATACAACTTCCCACAGGTTCCTCATTTTGAGAATGAGTTGCATTGCAATATTTACTTGGGAGGTGTGATTGAGTAGTTCTGGTTAAAGATGGAAATCATGCTACATAGTGCGTGCAAAGTATCCATCAGTAAATGCCTGTGAGACAGTAGTGTTTGGCAAATTTATGCAAGAATGACCCCGTTGTCCCTGCAGATACCAGCCACTGGAACACCACTAGAGAGATTTCCCCTGTAAAGATCCTAGTGGAGCAGGCACTAATGCCATTTGCAGAGGCTTTTTTTGGCCAGGGCATAACATATTTTGATACAGAGGGTGACCCAACAATAAATGGTGTACTTTGCTCACCTTGACCTTTCTGCTCCTGCAAAGCCCACAGCTGATAACTCACTCTTGCCCGTTGAGTGTGATTGATCAAACAGGACAGAGCACCTTTGGTAGCTAGTGTATGCTGTTAACATTTAATTTTACTTATGAATAGTCATGTATTCTGAGTGTTTTTGCATAAACATTGACTTAACATAGAGAAAAATAATGCATGCATTTGAAGTTGCGCCCATCTGAGTGGCCGCCAGTCTTCACGAAGTGTACTTATTAATAGCTTATTAATAGGAAATGTTGAGCTTATATTTTATTAATGTAGTAGTATGTCATATTAAGGGCTATGTTTTATGTATTAGCTTTATTAATTGTAGGCCTTAACTTAGCGAGGTCTTGGGTCTAGGTGCACGGCCTCATGTCAAGCTGCATTTCTTAGATGACTTATAAAATGGCTGCTTAGAGAATTAAATTGTGATTTTTCATTGTGCTGACCAAGTGCTCATAGATGAAATTCTTTCTCATGAGAAATGCTTGCTAAAAGATGTTGTACTAGCTAGGAATAAAATGTATAACGTAGCATGTGCAAGAATGACCTTCCCAGAAGAAGACAATGGATGCACTGTCTGGAATATAAGCTGAAACGATATTGATACCTGACAAGCCCAATGATGGGAACAGGAGAAGAGGAGCCAATCATCGACATGTGAACCGTGTTGTAGTAAATTAATAGACTTGGGGGTTTATTCTCATTGGACTAAATGCAAACATGCGATTCTTTAACCAATAAGGATGTGGGAAGTAGTTTTAGGAAATCTAACTTAGCCGGACAGCACCGAAAAGAGAGAGGCCATTTTCGCGATATTCTTCTTAACTGATTTGAGAGTTTAGCTATCTTTTCCGAACTGCATGAAGAGACTTTGCTTTTTCCTGAACTTTAATGTTGAATCCTGATGCCTTGCTTACCGAACTGATGTCCAATTGACGAAGACTGTCACAGCTTGCTGAACATACCGAGGCCAGGTATAAGACAATGTTACTGATTGTTATGTCTATTTGTTTTTGTCACTTGGTATCAACCGCTACTTTTATAGAGCCATAGTTAGATGTTTTCCAAATTTTTGTTGACTAAGTTGTTTTGCATGAAGTCCAAACATGCTATTTTAATCTGAAATTAGTTAGGGTTCTCACTGATTATGCTTTCTACATGTAATAACAGTTGATGTCTTTTCTTTGCTGAATCTAAATGCATATCATTTAATTTGTGCAGTCATTCGTGCTATTAATTTGTACTGTAACCTTATAATGTGTAGTGGCTCAAGCTTTGATTAGACTGCGGTTATTTAGGTGCTTTGGTCAGCCAGTATTTTTTCTGTATGCTTCTCATTTGATTTGGAGACTAAGTTACATGACTTTAGGGAAATAAACATTCTTTTACATAAAGGTGTGGCTATTCATGGCTTCGAGATCATGGTGATTGAAAATTACTGACTCGTATTGATTATTGAGGTCATTGATTGTTATTGCTATTGATTTGTATTGGTACGGGGTTACATGGTGGGTACTACTTAAAGCTCAGTCAGAAGGTCCATCAGCCTATTCACGTCCCCTTGTCAGTTCAATTGATAAGGTCTGACGTGCTAACAATGCAGTCACTCCTCCTCTTTAGTTGAGTGAAGAGGAGGGAGGAAGAATGGAAGGGTTAAAGATTGATTCTGAACCATGCAAAAGGCCAACTATCAGGATTATCAAGTGTATGTAGTGCATCAGGTTCTGATGACAGTCTGTTCCACTCCCCAAGCTATGGCTGTTTAAATACAGAGGAAGACAAACAAGACAAAACCAAATTCTGGAGGGAAAGGGTAAGGAGAATGAGAGAATTACATACAGCATGCCCAGGCCTTTGTTAGCACTGCTCGCTCAGTTGTTATCCACCTGTTGCAGCACTCTTGTGCACTGCAGGACTCTGGTAACAGAATGCTTCGCTAGTCACAGACAACACACACAGGGTTTTAGTACTTGTGAAAGGCATGAAAAACACACTGATAGAATGACTAACAACTATTTTCCCGGGTTTGGAATGGAGTTGTACACCTAAGCCAAGCAGGGTAGAAGCCAGTGAGTCCTAGAATCAAGTACATGGTGAGAACTCTTCAGAGAATGGAAGGGAATAGTGTGAGAGTGTGAAGTTTCTAACATGTTTATTAATGATTTTGGTATACTAATTATATAGTGAATTAACATGTAAAAACGAGTGGCTTTTGAAAATCGTCACCACAGTTCATTTCTGTTCCTAACTGAGCAAAATTCGAACTGAATGTTGTGGTTATTTTCTATAGTATAATGTCTATATAAAAGTTTACATGATGGTTTAATCGATGTGTACACAGCTACCCCTAGTGGGTTGCTGCCTTATGTCATACAAGGCCATGTTTAACTGAAATTCGGTATAAGTTGAATGTTCTATTGTTTGAGAATGTTACTAATACGTGGTTTCGTCCTCGAGGATGGAAGTAAATGTAGCAAGTAAGAAAGTTTCTTCCTGAAAAGAGAAGATTAGACGAGATGGAACAATGGAGCTACAGACGAGACGGAAGAGGAAAAGTTACTGTTGAGAATATGTCCTGGTTAATGTGATGTTGTTGCATTTTAGGTTATCAATTAGAATTAGTATTGGCTGAATCGTAACCACCCCATGAACGTATCAATCATAAGCTTTTTGAAGACTAGTTTAACAACCGTAGTAGGATTTTCTTTAGTCACATGTTAGATTTTGAGACATGAGACGTCAGATGTTAGACTTTAGACTTCTGTTGTTAGACTTGAGATTTTGAGACTGCAGACTTCCAAAGTTCTTGCTGATGGTTGGGGTCGTATTAGCAGTGTGGGTTTAGCTGTCATTAAGCCTGATTCTCTGAAGACATACCTGATGGTGTCCCCTTGCTGAAGTAGACTACATGTTGTTGTAGCTGGGGTAAAGTATGAGATTGTAATGTTATATGTGTCTCTTTTGCTTTGCAGGTACCATTTGCAACTTATACTTTGATTGCTGCATACTAATAATGTTTCTTTATAATAACCTAAGTTAGAGAGATTTTCCTAAATTTGTGTTTCAAAATTATTTTTTTACATGAAGCCCAACACATTGATGCTAATTTGTGGTTAGTGAGGGTATTAACTTCAAATGCTCAAGATGTATATTGACACTCTTTGAATGTTTATACTAATGCATACATTGCCATTATTACCGATTCTGGTGTTGCTAATCAGTGTTATTGTTTTGGAGATTATTTGCTTGATGGTTTTGATTAAACTCAGAAATATTAGACGTTCTGATCAACCACAATTAATTCTATATGCCAGTGGTTCCCAATCTGCGCGCTGTGGCACCCTAGTGCACCTTCATATCTTGCAAGGGGCGCCGTGCACCAAGCACATAGTTTAGGAATCACATTCCATTGTGAAAAAGTCAGAATCGGACTCAGACATCACTGCACACTGAACGTGGGGGCCCTACTGTTCATGCCTGCCCTGAATGCACAACAGAAAGACTTTAATTTGAAGCAGAACTGGCCCCTTCACACGCTTCTCAAGAAAAGGTAAAAAGAGATTGTTAGCTAAGGCACTGTCATGCATGAGGCACCTGTGTAGTGAAGTCCAGTAATCTATGTTAAAAGACAGCACAATACCGGCTGTCCATAAAGCAGATTTAGTTTACTTTTGCAGCTACTACGTTTACACAAGCTTCACAGAGCACAGAGAGAGCAGTGAAAAGGTTGACAGAATGTCTCCCTCTGTCTTCTTAGTGTAGCCAGATTTCGACAATTGTGTGTTTTTGGAAAGAAATGACTCACACATCCTGCAGCATTATGTTTTTCAGGCCCCTGGATGCCTTGTTCTTTTCGGATTACATATTTTGATGAACAAATGTAATTTTAATTTTGGGAGGATTGGTTGAAATGTCACTTCATGTGAAAGATGAAAATGTTTGAAATGTACTAATTTTATGATAAAATATGAACGGAAATTATATAATAGTGTTCTGTATCTAAGATGAGATCTGTGTGTTTCAGAAAATATTTTATAGCACATGCTTCATAATAGACATTTACTTTGCTTCCAAATTAATAGATTTTCTGTGGTATTTAATTTGTGCTTTATATCAAATATTCTTTCCTTGAGCAAAAGCAGAAGCTTAGAACTGAACTGAAGGAGTATGACTAGAGAACTAGAGTAGAGTATACATTCAATGTGTGGTTAGTAGAAACAAATGGTACGTTTAGGAGGTGCCTGGCTAAATGTTTTGAAACAATCTATTCCCCGACTGACTATGTGTTTCATTTAATGAAAAAATCCATAAACAACTCTCACGGATCAGAAGCAGAAGACCAAAAGTAAATGGCATTGGTTAGACTAGACAGCAGACACAGACCTTCTCCATCAATGCACCCAGGATGTGAAACAGCACTCCTGTAACTATCAGGGCCTCACATACTCTGCTCAGGAACGAGCTATAGACACACCTATATAAAGAGCACTACATCACAATGCAGTAACAGTTCACTTCTCTGAGAACCCCTTGTCCTCCCAATCAGTCGTTGACACAGCATGGGGTTTTGCAGTGGATAGGATAGGATTGCATCTATAATTACAATACCTTCATTGGCTTCATCCCAGTTATTTTCAGGCAGAAAAATGGCAACACTCCTGTGGCAGGGCTTATATCCCCTCACCCACCAAAAAAAGTGTAATGAGGGGGAGCCACGGCCAATGGCCAATAGGTCAAGGGAGCCAGAGTTCGAAAAAGTTTGGGAACCACTGCTATATGCTTACCACTTGTGACATTAGCATTGTTAATCTAGGGAAATACATTTTATAATTCTTCCTAATAAACTGTTGTGGTTGTTGTTTGAGGTTCAAGATTTTTGATTATATTGATTACTGTTGATGATTACATTCCTCATTGATGACATCCCCTCAATCATATGTTGCTTCGATCCATTGACCTCTTGCGCAGAATCCACTATTCGATTTAAGCAATAGCTAGGAATTCGTGGAGCTGCAGCAGTTTTTTTTTATAGCAGAGGATGGTTATGTCATTGTTTGATGTCAAAATGAGGTTAATGTAAGATTTTCTTTCTTTCCGGAAAATAAAATTTGTTGTTTTTCTTTTTTCTGAAATGTTATATGGATTTAACAAGATGAGTTGCTAGTTGCCTTAAGTGACTTTCCCCGGTTCTTGGAGACCCTCTAAGTTGAAGGGTATGTTTCTAGCAGTGTTTGGTTGAATTGAGTGAAGTGATTTCCGCTTGCACAGTTTGAGCTAATCTGCAGATGAGTGAGGTGAGTATGAGTTTAGAGGGGTGGAGATACGCAAGTAGATTTTAGAAGGAGTAGGCATACTCCAATAGGTATGAGGGCAGGGAAGCAGCTTCATTTGAGTGTGGAGCTTAATGCAGGAAAAATTATCCACGTGATTGTTGATGACAGACCAAAGGAGAGAGGTCTGGGACTCTGGAGTATATTGACAAGTGTAGTGAGACACTTGGTATATGCTGTAATTTGTCTATTTAATAGAACAATCCTGCTTGATTGGTAAGTCGAGGTTGCAAGATAATTGCTGTGATTGAAACTTGGTGAGTACTAAGTGCACTAGGACAACAGTCCAAGGATCAGTTGAGAATGGAAATTTGCAGGTCGAATTTTACTCGCAATTGAGAGAACTGTGAAAAAGATTAGGTGAAAGCTGAAGGTTACTTTGGAAGGTTCCGAAGCAAATGTATTACCCTACCTGTAGTAAATGGGCAAATTTGTTTTCTTATTTTTTGGTTTTCAGTTTTGCTCGCAAATGAATATTGCATTGATTTTATGTGTGGGTTGTGAAAGAAATCGGTACAACAGGCTTTGCCAGTGTCTCAGCGGGCACGCTGAGGAGGTGTGTATGTGTTAGTGTGATGTAAGTGGTGCAGCACTGGGATTGGTTGATTAGTGAGAAGGGTCGCGCATGGATTCATTGAACAGTCCCACAATAGAGTAACGCGATTGGAAGGTGAGAGTGTTGAAGAGACCTGTGGGATCGTAGTCACTTTTTCCTGATTGGTTGTTCTTCTTTACATTCGGTTTATTATCTGTGTTGCTTAGTTTAATTTAGTTCGTAAATAACTTTTGTTGAGGACATCAGGTTTGAATAAAATTCAGTTGAAGTTTTTCAAGGCTTTAAGAAGCGCATTGAGAGGTGATGAATATATTCCGGCACTCGAAGGAGAAATTTGTCTGTCAGGAATACTCCGGCATATATTGTGTTTGAGGAGAAGGGTGCAGGAGCGTGTCTTTGGTTGAAACATTGTGTTAAGATTACAAGAAAAGAAGGTTGTTTGGCTTTACCGGAGAATGGAACATTTAATTTGAGATTTTTTGAGAATTTGAGGTTGAAGATGTATAGTTTAAAACCTCGAACCGCGGCCAGCACAGTACGAACCTTTAGCGATTTGGGAGCTCGTAGCTAGACTGCAACAGGCATTGAAATTTGAAAAGAAAATGAGGACAGTAGAAAAGACGCTAGGGGAGGCTAGATGGGATGAAGAGCAGAAAAGGTGGAGAGCAGAAACACTACAGGGAATTAGATTATTTCCTGCAAAAACAAAAGAGGTTGAGAATGAAACAAAAGATGGAAATAAAAATAAAATAGGTTCAACAGAGACTAAAGAACAAAAATTGAAAGACTTGAAACGAGTCATGTTTAATGATGACAATGAGATGGGTGAAGATGAGATAGTTTCTGAGATTTTAGAGACTTGTCCTCCACCAAATATGAACCAGAGAAGCAATAGTGGATCAAATGGGAGTGGAATTAGTAATACAATTCCTACTGCACCATCCACATTAGAAATATCAAAAGGTATCCTGAACAATGAAAGAGTTCATATGCAGAAGAGTTTCAACTATTCATTGAACAATAGACAGCAGTTGGAAATAAACATTCCTGAGATACAGCCAGAGGCTCAGTTTATAAGGACAAATACTAATTTAGTGTTGTCTCTTGGTGAGCAAGGATTGAACATAAGAGAGCCTGTTCAAATACAGATTCCACAAATGCAAAGCATGGGTGCAGGACAGATGCAGAGGGTTGGATCTTTACCTAATCCGGATTCAATTACTGTACCTATTACGATGGGTCCGGTAACTCCATTATATGCACAAGTAAACAATAGGGAAGTGAATTCTCTGATTAAAGTTCAGAATGGGGTTTTGGAAAAATCAATTCCCAGACAAGGGCAAGCTGTGAATGAGACTAAGGCCCTCATTATGACATTGGCGGTAAGGACCGCTTACCGCCATGCTGACTGCCGCCAACATACCGCCACCGCAGCAGATTACCGCTACCCATATTATGACACCGCTACCCATATTATGACACACACATAGCAATCCATCACTACAGGGCCACACACACAAGTCTGCCAGCCTAAAGGTCAGTGATAAACTGGCGGTATCCAAGCCCACACCGTTAAGCCAACAGAACTACGCCCACAAAATTATGACCCACGAATCACTGCAGCGGACATTCAATGGCGGTAAACCATTGGCACTACATACCACTGCGCTCAAAATACACACAAACTAACAAAACAACACTACATTGGACAATTTGAATAACACACGTTTGACACCCATAAACACACCACACCCACACCACTATAAACACACACCCACATTACCCACAACCCTTTACGACTAAAAACAATTGCCACAATAGAGATAGCAAGACCACAGACAAAACCACAGCCACACACCACCATCACCTATACACCATCCACGCACCTTACTTCACACACCCTAACACATCACCCCACACACCCACACCACTCACACTACACCCATGGCACAACAATGACACCCCAGATTCTCTGAGGAGGAGCTAAGGGTCATGGTGGAGGAAATCATCTGGGTTGAGCCACAGCTATTCGGATCACAGGTGCAGCAGACATCCATTGCAAGGAAGATGGAGCTATGGCGGAGAATCGTGGACAGGGTCAACGCCATGGGACAGCACCCCAGAACAAGGGATGACATCAGGAAGAGGTGGAACGACCTACGGGGAAAGGTACGTTCCACAGCAGCAAGGTACCAACTCGCTGTACAGAGGACCAGGGGTGAACCCCCACCTCCTCCCCCACAGCTAACAACATGGGAGGATCAAGTCTTGGCAATCATGCATCCTGAGGGCCTGCCAGGAGTAGGAAGAGGACTGGGCACTGGTAAGTCAAACTCTATTACTATCAACCCCCCCACCTGCATGTCATCACATACCCCCAACCTCACTCCCATCACTACACCACCTCACACACACCCCACCATTACAACCCACCCCTCCCAATACCAAGCCCTGCATGTAACACCAATGCACGGACCCCATCACAGACCTGCATGGACAGCCATCAGTAAAGCATGTACACTAGAGAGAATCACCTAGCCCACCAAACAACTACTCACACAAGGCAAAACTGCCAGGGCGATAACAACCACAGAGGGCAACACACCCATGCACACGATGTCACACGCAGAAACAATAACACTGCATTTACATCCCCACAGGTCCCCCACCCAATGTCATCAGAGAGAAGGTGCCAGCAACATCCAGTCCCTCCCCAGAAAAGGCCCACAGTAGCTCTGGATGACCAACCTGGCCCATCAGGGGCCTCCGGACAGTCAGTTGCCCAGGCACAGTCCCATACCACCTCAGAGCCTCCCCCCTCAGGAAACACCACCACAGTACCCACCCAGCGGGCCCATACCTCTGTGCCCAGGACACGTCAATCAGCAGTGTGTCCACCACTACAGGGACCCCAGGCAACCACACAAACACAGGACGATCAGGGACCTGGGCTCAGTGGCAGTGGGCACATGATTCAGGGGACAGAGGCACAGAACAACATGGAAGCTGGGAGGACTGCTGTGCGACAGGGGGAGGACAGGCCCAGGAAATTAACTCTCAAGGAGGCATTCACCAAGATCCTGGGAGCATACCACCATTCCCAGGAGACGATGGGCAAGATACTGGACAAGTTGCAGGAGACCCAGTGGCTGCAGGAGGGACAGTACCTGGGGATCAGGGAGGGTTTGAAGGACATAAACACCACCCTAGTCACCATTGCAGGGGTGCTGGCAGACATGGCCAACACCATGAGGGAAGCAGTGGCAGACCAGCGGGCCCCTGACACTGGCCAAACCACTGAACAGCCTTCCACCTCCGCTGCCGCTAGTGGACCGGAGGCCCCGCCACAGGACTAACAGGCCACCAGCACCTCTCCCCCGGTAGAAGGAGAACCTCCCCACAAATGGTTCCTGTGATCAAGGCAGAAGCCAGAGACTATTGCCAAGACCCCGCCAGGAAATAAGACTCTCCTTAATGTCACGCTTGTGTCCCACTCTGTCACTCTGTCCACCTTGAACTGCCATTGCTCCACTTCCTAGCCCCCCTTGGGCAATGAGCCTGTGATCCACATAGACTGGACTCTATCCTGAACATTCCTCCACCATCACCCCAGCCCATTGCACATCCCCCTCTACTTATTGGCACTTAAATAAACACCATTTGAATAAATACAAGTACGGAGTCTGTCAAATGATTGAACTATGTATTCGTTGAACAAGCTTTAAACACTGCAATACAACTGTAAAGTGATGCATACATAGGAATGATCTGTAGTTGACTGCAGTCAACACACCAGGAGCGATAGTGGGGCACAAATATCTGAAAATAGAGATGCCAAAGAGTACAGTAAGTGGCCATAGAAGTGGGAAAATCAGCCTGCCAATGACAATGTCAAACACAAAACTGTCAATGAAAAGTGAATTTACAGTGTCTTACCTGTGTGTCATTGGAAGTATTGTCATATTATTGCACTTCCCTTGTCCTCATCCTCATCCTCTGCCTCTTCATCTTCACTGTCCACAGGGTCCACTGCCGCCACATGGCCATCTCTAGCCTCATCCTTCTGCAGAAAAGGCACCTGTCGACATAAGGCAAGGTTGTGAAACCTACAGCATGCCAAGATGATCTGGCAGACCTTCTTGGGTGAGTAGTACAGGGATCCAACTGATAGATGGATGCAATGAAACCTGGCCTTCAGGAGGCCGAATGTCCTCTCTATGATTCTTCTTGTTCGCCCCATGTGCCTCATTGTAACATTCCTCTGTACATGTCCTGGGATTCCTCACAGGGGTCAGTAGACATGAGAGGTTGGGGTAACCAGAGTCACCTGAAAATATAGAGGGACATCTGTTAGCCACACGCTAACTCTTAGGGACCACACCATACCCAACTGGGTGGGAACCATGGCTTACCTATTAGCCACACCCTGTGCCCCTGGAGTTGAGCCATCACATATGGGATGCTGCTATTCCTCAGGATAAAGGCACCATGCATTGACATGGGAGATGTACTGGTCTGCCAGGAACACTATCTTCACATTCATGGAGTGAAAGCTCTTTCGATTTCTGAACACCTGTTCATTTCTCCGGGGGGGGGGGGCAAATGCAATATGTGTACCATCACTAGCCCCAATAATGTTGGAGATATGTCCCATTGCATAGAAATCAGCTTTCACTGTGGCCAAATCCTCCACCTGGGGAAAATGATGTAGCTGCGCATGTGTTTAATCAGGGCAGACAATACTCTGGTCAGCACTATTGAGAACATTGGCTGAGACATTCCTGCTGCCAAGCCCACTGTCACTTGGACGGAGCCAGTTGCCAGGAACTGGAGCACGAATAGGACTTGCACAAGAGGGGGGATCCCGGTGGGCTGACGTATAGCAGAGATGAGGTCAGGCTCCAATTGGGCACACAGCTCTGTGATTGTGGCCCTGTCCAGTCTATAGGTGAGGATAATGTGCCTGTCCTCCATTGTTGCCAAGTCCACCAGGGGCCTGTACATGGGGAGATGTCTCCATCTCCTATTCATCCACAGCGATTGCAATCTAGGGGGCAAAACGGTGAACAGCTGGTCGGTATTCCATATTTACAAACACTACACTGCATTGCATGTTGTGACTGTAACAGTATATTGTTGGATAGGCCCGAATGGTGCCTATGTGTACTGTGACGCAGTTAGGTGCCATGGCCTGCCCCCCCCCCGAAATGGTGTCCACCTGTCCTGTATGGAGGGACGTGGAAATTAGGTAATTCCGCTGATGTGCGCTGTTGCGGGTGGCAGTCGAGATCCGCTGTGCAATTCCTTATTGGATACCATTGGGCCCTATGGGTTACAGTGGCCAATGGTGATGTACGCCGGCAGTGACGGTACGCACCGCCGCGGACATGTTTGCCATTTTCTATCTGTTCACTCACTTGCTACCTGACCTTCAACAGGAGAGGACCTACACTGCAAGTGCTGCTGTGACCTGTGTCTCAAACTGACCATGGCTCGTGTCCCTGGGGAAAGGGCCCCTACCTTCACCGCTGCAGAGTTGGAGAGACTGGTGGATGGGGTCCTACCCCAGTACCGAATGCTGTAAGGGCCTCCTGACCAACAGGTGAGTACACTGTGAGCATGATGCATGGGGCATGAATGCATGGAGTTGTGTGTGAGGGCCTCGTGTAGGGGGGTTGGTGGAAGGGCCCTGGGCAGCGTGCTACATGTATGGTGGGCAATGTCTGTGCGTAAGGGGATGTGAGGGCTATGGTGGGCCATGAATGTAACAGGCAGGACGGTCTGACTGATACCTTTTCCTATGTGTATTTCTCTGCAGGTCAGCGCCCATCTAAAAAAGGGTATATGGCGTGCCATCGCCAAGGACGTGCAGACCATGGGGGTCTACGGTAGGCGGAGCACCCACTGTCGCAAACGGTGGGAGAACCTGAGACACTGGGCATGGAAGACAGCGGAGGCCCAGCTGGGGATGGCCTCCCAACGAGGAAGGGGTGCCCGTCGAACCCTGACCCCCCGATGGCCAGCATACTGGCGGTGGCCTACCCGGAGCTAGATGGGCGCTTGGGGACATCACAGCAGCCACAATAGGGTGAGTACAGTGCCCCATATACTACTTGAGCGTGATGGGGTGGCTTTCAGATGGGGGATGTGGGCCTGTGGGTGCCCTTATTGCAGGGTAGGTCCCATGTTGGGCAGGGTCTGATGTGATCCTCCTCCAACCAAGGTAGTAGGCATCCACTACTTCGCAGGGGTCTGTGGGTCTCAGGCATGCTGCGTTAGGTATCCCTGTCCATGGGCTGGTGACTAGCATTGTGACTGTTAGTGCATTGCCTAGTGTGTAAGGCTTTTCCCTGTGTGTGTGTGTGTCGTGTACTCCAACGGTGGTGTTGTTGCCGCCATTGACCAAGGGTATCCTTTGTCAATCCCCCCCCTTTTTGTTTTGTAACCTTGTCCTTATGTGCATTAGCATCATCTGGCGCAGGAGCAGAGGCACTGGCGATGGGGAGAGCTGCATGCCACAGAGCCCAGGTGGCCGAATCCACTGACGGTGAGGGCACTAGTGGGACGGAGGGCGAGGGGAGCCCGACGGTGGAGACTGGAGGGGACAGTTCTGACAGTGATACCTCCTCCGATGGAAGCTCCCTGGTGGTGGCAGACACCTCTGTGCAGTCCCCAACTACAGATACAGCCGCCACCCTCCGTACCAGCACCGCCCGCCCAGCAGCCCCTCAGTGTGTTTCTCGTGCCCGCTCACCCAGGAGGGTGGGCATCTCCTTCGCCCCAAGCACCTCAGGCCCTGTGCCAATCAGCCCTGCTGCCCTGAGTGAGGAGGCTATTGATCTCCTGAGATCCATCTCTGTTGGGCAGTCAACCATTGTGAACGCCATCCAGGGGCTGGCAGCCCATTTGCAACAAACAAATGCATTTCTGCAGGGCATTCACTCTGGGGTGGCGGCCCAACAGAGATCAATCCAGGCTCTGGCCTCCTCCCTGATGGCAGCCATTGTCCCTGTTTATCGCCTCCCCCCTCCAACTTCCTCTTCCCAGTCCCATTCCCAACAACTCAAACATATACCAAGCACACAGGTAGACCAGCATGCACACAAGACAACACACAGGAGTGGTTCAGGCAAACACAAGCACCACACATCATTCCACAGGCACTCACACAAACACCATCTTGGTGCAGACATACCAACATTCACTGCCTCCAATGTGTCCCCCTCCTCCTCCTCGTCCACCTCCCTCCCAGTTGCGTCTACAGTCACACCTGCATGCACCTACATCCTCATCCACTCCCACTATCACGCCTATCACTACACACACCCCTCACTGGCAGTCACCACCCCCAAATCCATGCATATGTCCCCTGTGTCCTCTCCCACTGTGTCTGTGCCCCCTCCTCCCAAAGTACACAAACACAAGCACTCAGACACCCAACAGCCATCCACCTCACAACAGCATCCAGCCCATGCACCTGCACCCCAAATCAGCAGACAGACACCTCCTACAACCACTTCCTCTTCCTCCACTCCAAAACCTTCACCCTCTTCCCGCCCCAATGTCCCTAAGAAGCTTTTCCTCTCCAGCGTTGACCTCTTCCCTACCACTCGTCCTCCCCCGTCCTTCACGTCGGGCCAGGGTGGTCAGAACCCAGGCAAGCACCTCAGCCACCCAGTTCACGGCCACAGTAGTGTCGACAGCTACTGCAGATGGGAGAGGATCCCGGGCACCAGGCAGCAACACTGAAAGGGTGCCTGCACCAGTAGCATCTAGGAAAGGCAAGGAAGTACCATCAGCTGCGACAGGGAAGGGCAAGGAGGCACCACCAGCTGCGACAGGGAAGGGCAAGGAGGCACCACCAGCTGTGACAGGGAAGGGCAAGCAGGCACCACCAGCTGCGACAGGGAATGGCAAGGAGGCACCACCACCAGCTAATAGGAAGGGCAAGGAGGCACCACTAGCTGCGACAGGGAAGGGCAAGGAGAAATCCCCGGCTGCTGACAGGAAGGGCAAGGGGCCTGCACCAGCAGGCAGGAAGGACAGAGGCCTGGTTCTGGGATTCATTAGGACCCCCACCACCAACCATGGCGGTTAAGCTGTCTGAGGCTGCAGGGGATGGGCTGGAGCTTCCCCCACCACTGCCAGCAGCGCCACCAACACCGCCGCCAGCACCACCACCAGCACCACTGCCAGCAGCAGCAGCCCCAGTGGTCAGCTGTCCAAGGCTGCAGGGGATGGGCTGGAGCCTTCCCCACCACTGCCAGCCCCGACAACAGCACCACCACTGAGCAGCCATCACCGCCGGCGAACAGTGTGTAGACCTGCATCCATGGGCTGTTGTGCATCCTTGTCCCTGCAAATCCTGTGGGTCTGACACCCAGGTGAGAGACTGTGACCTTGCACTCTCCAAGGTCTGCATCATAGGGCACAATGCCCCCTCCAGAACCAGTGGAAGAAGCCATCCACTCACCCCATCCTTCTCAGGATGAAGCACACCTGGCACAATGCCCCTTCGAGAACCAGTGGAATAAGCCATCCACTCACCCCACCCTTCCCAGGATGAAGCACACCGGGCACAATGCCCCCTCCAGAACCAGTGGAAGAAGCCATCCACTCACCTCATCCTTCCCAGGATGAAGCTAACTGGGCACAATGCCCCATCAAGAACCAGTGGAAGAAGCCATGCACTCCCCAGGCCCAAGCAGTGGGCAAACCACCCACTTGAGAAACTGTGGCCTTGCATTCCCCAGGATGAAGCAGTGGGCAAACCACCCACTTGAGAGACTGTGGCCTTGCACTCCCCAGGACCAAGCAGTGGGCAAACCACCCACTAGAGAAACTGTGGCCTTGCACTCAGGACCAAGCAGTGGGCAAACCACCCACTTGAGAGACTCTGGCCTTGCACTCCCTAGGACAGCGCAGAGGGCATGTTGCCCCCTCCAGGACCAGTGGTGTTGTACCATCTTCCGTCTGAGGTGCTCCCCCATTCCCCGCCCCCTGAAGTGCCTGTGTATTTTCAACCTGATGCCCCTGCAGGGTTCTCTCCGTCTTATTGCAGGAGTAAGGTGGGGCCTTGACCTATATGTTGTGGCCCTATGGACCACAGACATTGAGGCCTGGGCAGTGTCCCTCCATTTGTAAATATGTATATACGTTTGTGTTTTGATGCACTTATTCATGTTATTTTATCATATTACACCCACTTTCTTCAAATCTTTTTGTCCTTGCATTATTCCTGAGGAGTACGGGGGGATATGTAATGTTAGTCCTTATGGTTGTGTGTATGGTGTTTGGGGTGGGGGTGTTGCATGTGTGTGTCACTCTCTTTTTCCTCCACGTCCCTTGTGTGCTAGACGGCAGTACTCACCGTGGTCGTCTTTACCGGCGTTGCTGTTCATAATGCAGCAGAAGGTAGACAAGCATTGGAAATATGTGCAGCTCGGGTACCATGGCATTGTGGATGTTCCCTGAGTCTCCCAGGTGAGCCTTTGACTTCTGAGCTCTGTTTCCGCCATGCTTTTGATGTCGTTGGTAACGCCCCGGAAAAGGTGGCAGATAGGCCAGTTGTAATAGTGTGGGCGGTACAGTGTCTTCTGCCTGGCTGTTGGCGGTTACCGTCGTGGTGCTTGTTGATCCTGCCCTGGCAGTGGGTGTGTTAAAGTGGCTGTCTATCTGAGCGGTTTCCGCCGTGGTCATAATTCCATTTTGGTTACCAGTGGCCTGTTGGCGGTATTACCGCTGCTTTATCACCGACCACCAGGGTTGTAATGAGGGCCTAATTCTTTAATAGATTTGTCTCCTGTTGAGAATTCTGGGACTATAGTAAGAACAATAGTCAGGGACAGAGATTAATGGTTCCGCAACAATGCGCAAGCTCAGGGCAAGAGCGAGATTTAGGTGCACAATCTAATTGAGTTTCTTTGAAAGGCTTGTCTGCACAAGAAATAACAAAGTGGTTGGAAGATTTAAGTCATTCAAAAACATTGGAAAGAAAAGACAGGGAAGAGGACACAATAAACAGAGTGAGATTGACAGTGGAAGGAAATATATTCTTGGAAGGGACCATGGGGGTGAACAGACTTGAGTCCTATACTGAAGCTCAATTCAGATATTTGTGTAAAATAATTACCAGAGGAGCAGAGAACGTTCACCAGCAGTTACAAGAAATAGCAGATGATTATGATATTGATTTGTCAAAAATTTTAAGTTCGAAAAGAAGTTACAGATTAAACATGGAGGAAGAAGATTTTACACACATGAGATCTGCAGTGATGAGAACACATCTTAGAGAATTACTTGAGAGAGTGCAGGTTTGGAGTGCATTAGGTAAATGGGAAGGCAGATGGGTAAAAAAAAAAGAGAAAGACCAACAAAAGATGACATGACACAGGCAGGAGATTCAGTGAAAATCCTACCAATGAGGGAAACACCTGGAGGGAATTTTTTACATGTACCTTGGAATAGGAGTGATATTTTAAGTGTTACAAATGATTCCCTGAGGTTGAGAGAGAAACCAATGGAGTGGTACCAGCAGACAGATAGGTTTGTGAAACTTGTGAAGTGTCTGTGGGAAGCCCTGAATACGCTCTTTGATATTGTTGTTCCAGCAGATTTGTGGAGTGAATGCAAAAATTAGTGTTGATTGGCCAACGAGTGAACAAGTCAATAGAAATGTGGATTTGAGTTCAGTGGTGATGCAGGATGAGCAACAAAGGCGAAAGGTGTTACCTTGTCATAATTGCAGAGTAATTGGACATTGGAAGAGACAGTGCCCGATGTTAAATCAAGGTGGAGTTATGCAACAGACAAATGGTGTCAATCCATATCAGAGTGTGAGAGGACCTAGAATGGGGGTCAAAATCAAAATTTCCAGAACAATGTGAATAATATGCAAGGTTGTTAGCCTTTACAGCCAATACAACAGATACAGAATGCACAACCACAGGTACATCAGGTACAAATGCCACAAATGCAACAAATGCAGCCACAGGTGCAGATGATGTCTGTACAGCAAATGCACATGCCGAGACGGGTTCAAATGATACAGAGCCCTATGTATCAACAACAGGTAATGCTTTCGCAAGCGGTCACAAATCAGAGAAAGAACAAAAGTGAAAAAACAGCTGAACAGTTTCCTTTACACAGTGAGGATGAAATTAAAGACGAATGGCCATTGGATAGTTCAGATGAGGAGGAGTATTAGATGGCCGCATCATTAGAAGTGGATCAGAGGGGTCCTTATGTGAAGGGTGAAGTACATGGTCATGAGGTTAATTTTCTGGTTGATACAGGAGCAACATGCTCAACAGTGAGAACTGTAGAAGTTCCAGGCATACCGATTTCAAAGAGGACAGTGCAGATAGTAGGAGTTGAAAATAAACATTTGATTAATACTCTTACACAACCAGTTCCTGTGAAGGTTGGAAATTTTAGAGATTTTCACAGTTTCGTTGTTTGTGATTCTAGTCCAGTGTCATTATTGGGAAGAGACTTGCTGTGCAAAATATGTTTGCGGGCACAGGCATATGAGACCAGAAAATTGTGTGTGTGGGAGCGAGTGTGGACATCCATAGCAGGACCCATGATTGCACAGGACCTGATTCTGATGCAGCAAGAACAGACCACTCTGACTATCTGGTAAAGAGAGACAAAACACAAAGAACAAACCACAAGACTAAAACTCAAGCATGCCCTGTTCATAACCCCTAATCCCCCTATGTCCTCCCTTCCCCATGCTTTCCCCTAAGAAGCATATGTCACCCCAAAACATGAACCCCAACTTAAGATCAACACTTCTTAGATGAGCGTGGAGTGGTGGACCCCTCCAGATAAGATCAATGCAATGCAATATCTGCGACATCGCAGGTGGTTATTAGTTATCATCTTGTGGCAGCTTGGAACAGTAGCTTCACTTGAGGGAAGGTGCCTTCAAATCTTGACAACCATTCATCATTTTGGGTCGTAAATTCATCATAAGTGTTGGTCTACCTCAGCAGACATGTAATGGTTGGGTCTCTGAGGTGTTGGTGTTGTCAACAAGCCAAGGCTCAGTAAGGGTGATGCAGTGCGGGCTTCATGTCTTCTTTTCAAGAACTTCAGCAGACTCACTCTCTATCCAGAACCCAGTTCCACAAATACCTGCAGTTGTGACACGCACTATGAGTACACATTCCATCAGACACACTAATTCTGGAGTTTTGTCAGAAAGAAGCTAAAGTCATGATGGGTGCACTGGGCAGAGGCAGCATGTCCCAAATTTACCATACTCTGAGTGTCAATGCCCCAGATGCATTAACTACTCTTAGATCTCACTGGGAGGGCTGGCTTTCTGACAACGACTGGCACGACGCCCTGATGGCCCCTAGGATTCTGACTGTGTCATCATGTCTCAGACTTGTGCAGACATATTACGTACACTGTGCATGCCTTACCTCAATAGATTGTTTATGGCCGGACCCCTGGCCGACTCCACATGTTATCGGTGCTCACAGATTCAAGCTGACTTCTTCCATATGACATGGTCCTGTCATAATGCTGTTCTGAGAGGCGGTAGTAGCAGAGGCCTCCAATGTCCTAGGTATTGACAAAGACATGTCCCCATTGCAGTTACTACGGGGTGTGCATGAGGGTGTTGGGGGTACCCAAGCGGATCAAACCTTCATTGGGACTGCTATGATGATTGCTAAGTGCAACATAGGAGCTCACTGGAAAGACACACAACCACCGACAATATCACAATAGAGACACGAAGTGGACTAGTGTGCCCAGCAAGAAAAAACAGTGTATGAAGCCCAGGGATGTTTAGCCAAGTATGGGTTAATCTGGGGCAAGTGGAGTGGGGCAGTGGGAGGTAGCATGCTGTAGATGTGTGACATATTGATATTACTGTCGCCAATGCGAGCTTAAAACTGTCCTGAATGCACCTATATGGGTTCCAATAGTGGAGCATGACTTTTTATGAGACCTCAGTGTGACCTGTTTTACTTCCAATAAAAGTAATAAAATGTGTTTATCAAAAAAAGGTAGCCTGGTTTGACAAGGGACTCTCTGAGAGATGTTGCTTGTTTTTTAGTAAAAGTAAACTTCAAGGCTAGTGCCTTTCCTGATCAAGTGGTTTGCTAACGTTGTGCAGGGTTCCCGAGAGTGCTTTACAATTATTGAAGCTAGTAAAGTTAAACAATCCATCAGTGATTCTGAAGTCCTCTTTGGTTGGGCCTCCAAGACCGATTGTGCATAGTGGGGTCTTGTGGTCTTTTGGATGGTGTTTTTGTAGATTCTGTATAGTCTTGAATCCTCTTTAAATTGTTGAGGTTAGGTGATTTCCTCCAAAATCTTTCTATTTTTCGTAGTTTTACACCTGAGTTGAACCAACCAGCCCTCTCTCTCTAAAGTGGTATGCAAGTAGTTTCAGAAGGACCACCATGTTAAAAAACAAAACTGCTAACCAATTGTGGAACTGGTTTACAGATGTTTCCTGGGAGGAGTGAGACATGGAAGGTCGCAGATGAAGAGTGTCAAACTAGCACTTTGTCACATCCCAAATGGTCTTTAATATAAGTCGTAGGCAGGAATTTTTGGTGGCCCAGTGCTAGTTCTCAAACAGTAGCCATATGAGGTTGATTTCTTAAAAGGGCTGGGTGTCCATTAGGTATTGCTGTTTTTAGAATGGGGACTGTATCTTCAACAAACCAGGTTTGGTAATATAGAGGTTAAGTTTAAAACCAGTGGGCAGGTCATATATCTGGTTGTTGCTTTTTCATAAGAACCTCACATTGATAAGCATGCATGATATGTGTTTGTAGTAATGTTCGGGTAGGGTTGTGAATAGAGAATGGTTAAACACTGCTGAGTACTGGCTTTTTTACAAGGAAATGATATTAGCCTCACTAATGTCATTTTTGGTAACCATTTCTGTTGAGGAAACCTCTGATTGAGACTCCTGTAAATCCAGTGTGGGAAGCAATATATAATTAGGTTTTGATGGAGCAGATCTTATGGCTTTCTGCACCATCATGTGCCCTTGTTGAAATTCATTCTCCAGCTTATGTTGCGGCTTATGTTGAGCGTCAAGCCACTAGTGTCTAGGCTGGGTTTGGTGGGAAGACAAAGGGGTATGTCCTAGGAGTTCTATTAGAGGTGTGGGTAGAAGGGCGACTGGGAGAGAAACTTGTAGTAGAAGGTACGCATGGAGTAAGAGGCGTAAGAAGGGTTGGATGGGGAGAGAACAGTGTGAAAAGGATGGTGTGAAGATGAGAGTAGAGTGGAATTCCTTACCTGTTCCAGGAGAGTACATTGGCATTCTGGGTTTGCATCTTTTTTGTATTTCAGTTGTTGCATGCATGAGTAGAGGGTGTATGTTGAAGAGGTTCTGCTGAGATTTGTAACGTACAACAGAATGTGGCAGAGAAGTGGGAGATTGTGCAGAGAGATGTTTGGGGATCAAGGGCAATTGTAACAGGAAATTGAGGTGGGCTAAAAAGAGGGTCAAGAGAAGGAAAAATGAGAGTGGGATTGAGGTTGCAATTAGGGATTTTTTAAGATGTAGGATATTATGTTATTTAGATTTGTAGAGTGCACTATCACCAAGGAGGGTATCCTGGCACTGAGCAGGTCTGAGTCTAGCCAATACGAGGGTGTAGTGGGAATACTTGAAAAGTCAGTTCTTAATGTTCTTCCAGAATTCAAGAAGTGAGGAGGCAGTTCTGATGCGTAGCTGTAGTTCATTCCATACTTTAGAAGTGATGTACAAGAAGGATCTGAGGGGCTCAGCACAAAAAAACGGTTTGTGTTTGAAACATGGATGTCGATTCACATCTTTGGACCTCAATTACATCATTGCCATGACATCACAAGACCTTTGACCCTGAATTTTCCCAGAAGGTCATGTCATATGACCTTAACCCTGATTAATCCACAATACGTGACACCACTGAAGTTTCATGACACCTGTATGATTATTATAAAAACACAATACGAACATGTCTATTTTAGATACCACCTATACTAGGGTGTTGACATGATCTTTGAAAGTTCTTGGGCGTAATAGTAGCCTTGTATTGTAGAAAGTGAGTGAAGTAAGTGAGGCAGACCTCTTCTAAAAGAGTTCAGGGAGGTCCTGTCCCGAAGAAAATGTTTTAAAAAAATGGGTTTGAACAGTGCATTTTAAGGCACAACTTTCACATAAATTTCTTTAAAAAAAAGTCATAGGCTCTGAAATAAAACATCTTACATTTTCAACTTCTTTCATTGTGTGCCAAACCAAAGAAACCTGACACCCCCCAGGAGTTGATCCCATTTTTCAAAATATGCTATGGGTGTCTCTGTATGTCAAACATGGACTTCATTGTGCGAGGCTCAACATTTTGTCATGGATTCCCTCTAAAGCCCAAAATGACATACAATGCATTACAGCCAGAATATTACCATTGATGAATACATGTACCATGGGTGGCTCTTATGTCACAAATTACCTCAGTGTGTCAGGGCCTGCATTTTCTCATGGATGCAACCATCCCCAATATGCCACAGTTGACCTCCTCATGGTAATAAGTGCCTCCAATGTGCTAGTGCCAGACGTTTGCTTTAGGTGCCACAATGCTAAGTATTCCCACAAGTATGCAAACTCCAGCATTTTCCTACTGGTGCCATATATCCCAACAATGACTTCCAGTCTGCAGTATTTTGTCACAGAATCCTTTCAAAGTAAGGATTGCCAGTGCCAGTATTTTGCAATTGGTGGCACTAGAAGACAAGAATTACCTTCACTATATGAGGGCAAGTGGCAGATTCACAAGTATAGTTTCACATCTCACTCTTGCTTACTTACATTCACTCACTCACATGTGTTCTCACTCACCTACTCTCACTTTTACATTTTCACAAACTTATCCTCACTCATTCATTGTCACTCGCTCTCTTGCCCTCACTCTTACTCTGACTCCATAATTCACACGCACTGTCACTATTATTGCTCACTCAAACTTACAAATGCATTCACTCAGATTCACTTTTACTCTGGCTCAATCATATTTTGTCACTCACCCGCCAACTTACTCTTCCTCAAACTCTTTCTCACTCACTGGCACTCTCACTCATTCTCAATCACAGTGTTTCTCAGGCTATGTAATGATGCCTCAAATGAATTTCTTCTCACTCACTCACTTACAGTCACTCTTTACTCTCACTCAGTTTCACTGACTCTGACTCACTTTCCTGAAACTCAATATTACACATTATCACTTACTATCTGTCAATAATCCTCACTCACTTTTACTCATACACAGAGGCTTGCATATATTCTCCCAGTTACACATACACACACTCTCTAGCATAAACACACTCTCACCCGCAAGCATGCACACAACATACATTCAAAATATTTTTTTTACTTACAATAGCTCAAGAGAAAGCTCATATTCCAGCCAATTGAACAACGTTTTTTTACCCTAATAGTGAATAAAAACATTATTCATTATTAGGGTAATAAAAAAGTGCTCCTGGTTAGACCCAGTCTGAAAGCATTGTCACCCAGGGAGCCATTCTTTTATAACAGGTCATGTTCTCATCTCAGCTCTTGAAAATGTAAGAACAGTGCCTCCTAGGACTTGTGATAACGTGCCCCAGCTTTGATAACGTTTCTTACAAGGGGACTCGTTTTGGCCAATGAACCTTTTGACCCTGATTGGAGACTCCTCAGGACGAGACATCTATTTAACATCCCAACTGATAGATCAATAATCAAATCAGTATCCACAATAACTAATCAATGATGCTAATCATTCACATTTAATAAGAATGGAACACACCATGACCTTTCGGCCATTGAATAACCACACAAATCTAGTAAGATTTTGGATATTTATTCCCTATTAGTTACAACCTACTAGCATATTCATTAGTCTCAATACCAATAAACACATCAACAAAATTACAATATGGCAACTGGAATAAGACTTTATCAATGCAAAGATCATGAACATTAGGATAAAACACAAAGTCAACATGAATCAAACTTTAGCAAAGTATTATTAGTACATTATGCAACAAAGCAAAGATTCAGTCATTTGTCTATTTGCACCCGATTTTGGTGAACTCCTTAACTAACCTCAAATTAGCATGCGCATGTTGGGCTTCATGCAAAACAATTTAGTAACATGAATTTAGAAAACATCTAACTATGGCCTCTGTCAAAAGAGCAGTTGGTACCTAGAAAGAAAGGGCAAACAGACAGTTACAATTCATCATCAGATAGTTACCAATCCAAATGGGGCGGCATACAGTGACTGTCTTCATCCTCAGGACAGCAGTCGATTCGCCATCAGCCAGGATAAGCAAGGTAAGGCTCAGCAAGGTATAGCAAAGGGCTCTTCCCTCATAAGGAGGAGAAGTGCAAGTCAGGCAAGGGGTACGGCGGGGATGGTTAAGAGTAAAAGACAAGGGGGGTCATTACAACATTGGTGGTAAATGCCGCTTATCGCTGTGCAGAAGACCGCCAACACGGCCGCGGAATTCCACCACAGCTATTACGACCCACAGCCTGGAATCCGCCAAAATCCAGACACCCACACAAGTCCGCCACACCAAAGGTCAGTGATGAACTGGCGATAATTAAACCTCCACCGTCACGCCAACAGGGATACGCCCACACTATCACGACCCACGAATCCACACAGCGGTCTTTCAACCGCAGTATTCCATTGGCGGTACACACCGCCACGCTCAAAATACACACACACTTACAAAACACTACCACATTGGACAATTCGAAATACACACACCTGATACACATACACACACCACTCCCACACATCCAATACAATATAAAACACACCCCCACATCACCCACAAACCCTTACGACCACAATTGCGACTGAAGGCCAGAGAGAGAAACCACCATCTACAAACTAGCATCCACAGGCACTCAACACCATCACTCACACAACATCCACGCACAAAACACCACACACCCCTAAACATCACCCCACACATCACAACACACACCACCCAACACATCACCCACACCACCCCATGGCACCGCAAAGACACCCCAGGTTTTCTGAGGAGGAGCTCAGGGTCATGGTGGAGGAAATCACCTGGGTAAAGCGACAGCTATTCGGATCACAGGTGCAGCACACCACCATAGCTAGGAAGATGGAGCTATGGCACAGAATCGTAGACAGGGTCAATGCAGTGGGACAGTACCCAAGAACATGGGATGACATCAGGAAGAGGTGGAACGACCTACGGGGGAGGTACGTTCCATGGTCTCAAGACACCAGATTGCAGTTCAGAGGGCTGACGGTGGACACCCACATACTCCCCCACAACTGACAACATGGCAGGGGCAGGTCTTAGCTATACTGCATCCTGAGGGCCTCGCAGGAGTAGCTGGAGGAATGGACTCTGGTAAGGCAAATCTTTAAATACTTCATCCCCCACCCTACCTGCATGCTATCACATACCCCCACCCTCGCCCTCACCCCCATCACTCCAACAACTCACACATGTCCCACTATCACAAACCACACATCCCAACACCAAGTCCTGCATGCGTGCAACAACAAAGCACCCATCACCAATGAATGGCCACTGCACATACCCACACACACCCCTAAACATTTAGCACACAAGGTTCTACACAAGAATGCAAGCACTGGGGTACAGGGTCACCCACCCATTGCACACCATGGCACACACAGATGCAATAATCATGCCTTAACACCCCTGAAGGACCCCTTCCCAACGTCACCAGACAGGAGGTTCCAGACATGTCCACTCCACCCACAGAAGAGGCCCACAGTGATGACAGCAGCTCTGTCCAACTGGATCTAGATGACCAGCCCAGCCCATCTGGGACCTCAGGACAGTTGGTTACCCTCACACTGGCACAAGCCACAACAGAGCCTCCCCCCTCTGGAAACACCAGCACAGCACCCACCCAGCGGGCCCCTACCTCTGTCTTCAGGACACGTCAAGCAGCAGTGTGTCCACCACTACAGGGAACCCAGGCTAACCCACCACCCCAACAACACCAGGGACCTGGGAGCAGTGGGAGTGGGCACACGGTTCAGGGGACAGAGGCCCAGGAACACAGGGGAACTGGGAGGGCTGCTGTGCGACAGGGGGAGGACAGGCACAGGGAACCCACTCTCCACGAGGCCCTCTCCAACATCATGGGAGCCTACCACCATTCCCAGGAGGCAATGGCAATGGTACTGGCCAAGTTTCAGGAGACTCAGCGGCTGCAGGAGGAACAGTATTTGGGATTCAGGGAGGAACTCAAATCCATCAACACCACCCTGGGCACCATTGTAGGGGTGCTGAAGGAACTCGTCAACACCAGGAGGGACAATGTGGCACAACAAGGGGCCCCTGACACTAGCCTGGACGATGAACTGCCCACCACCTCCGCCGGCGCTAGTGGACAGAAGGCACCGCCACAGGACCACGACACCAGCACCCCACCCCCTGCAGATGGAGAACCACCCCGCAAGCAGTCCCTGAGATCCAGGACAAAGACAGAGTACAATGCCAAAACCCCAGCCAAAAAATTAGACCACCCTGATTATCATCCTTCTGTCCCACTTTGTCACACGGTCCATCCTTAAACTGCCCCAGCTCCACTTCCTATGCCCCTTTGGACAATGCACCTGTGAGACTAATAGACTGGACTCTGCCATGGAAATTCCTCCACCATCACCCCTGACCATTTTACAACCCCCTCCACTATTTAGCACTTAAATAAACACCCTTAAATCACAAAACTATCTGGATTCAGTCTGTGCTTTCGAAAATGTGTATTTGCAATAACTGTGGAAAACTGCTATATCCATTGTATTGTCAGCATACCTATGTCACACAGCTCTAGTCCATGACGAAACAAAGCAGATGTCACACAGTGGGACCCACATCTGTGAAATTGAAAGGGCAAGTGACAACTTAGGGTCCATACACTGGGTGAAAGTGACAGACAGATGAGAGGTAGAACAAGGGTATCAGATGTAGCAGGCAGTGATGTCTTCTTACCTGTGTCTCACTGGAAGTATTGATGAATCACTGTGTTTCTGTTGTCGATATCCTCTTCTTCTGCTTCCTCGTCTTCACTGTCCACAGGCTTCACAGCTGCCACAAGACCTCCATCTGGACCATCCTCCTGCAGAAAAGGCACCTGTCGTCGCAAAGCCAAGTTGTGAAGCATACAGCAGGCCACGATGATCTGGCACACCTTCTTTGGTGAGTAGAACAGCGAACAACCTGTCAGATGGAGGCACCTGAACCTGGCCTTCTGGAGGCCGAAGGTCCTCTCTATAACCCTCCTAGTTCGCTCATGGGCCTCATTGTAGCGTTCCTCTGCCCTTGTCCTGGGATTCCTCACAGGGGTCAGTAGCCACGACAGGTTGGGGTAACCAGAGTCACCTACACATGTCAAGGGAAATCTGTTAGACACACACTAACTCTTAGGGATATCCCCAGACCCAGACACCTAGTCACACTGTATAGGGTCCATGTCCTCACCTAATAGCCACACACGGTGCCTCTGGAGTTGCCCCATCACATAAGGGATGCTGCTATTCCTCAGAATGTAAGCGTCATGCACTGAGCCAGGAAACTTGGCATTCACATGGGAGATCTACTGGTCGGCCAAACACACCATCTTCACATTCATCGAATGGTAACTCTTCTGGTTTCTGTACACCTGTTCACTCCTGCAGGGGGTGACCAAGGCCACATGTGTCCCATCAATGGCACCAATGATGTTGGGGATATGTCCCAGAGAATAGAAGTCACCTTTCACTGTAGGCAAATCCTCCACCTGAGGGAACACGATGTAGCTAGCCATGTGTTTCAGCAGGGCAGACAACATGTTGGAGAACATAGGCTGGGACATCCCTGATGCTATGGCCACTGTTGTTTGAAAAGACCCCCTTGCCAGGACATGGAGTATTCACAGGACCTGCACTAGAGGGGGTATTCCTGTGGGATGGCGGATAGCTGACATCAGGTCTGGCTCCAACTGGGCACAAAGTTCCTGGATTGTGGCACGGTCCAGTCTGTAGGTGACAATTACATGTCGCTCTTCCATTGTCGACAGGTCCATCAGCGGTCTGTACACCGGAAGATGCCGCCATCTCCTCACCTGCCCCAGCGGACGTGCTCTATGGAGGAGAACAGCGAGCAGAGAGTCAGCCAACACTGAGGTACGAAAACACAACTTTACTCTACAAATTATTAAATCCGCTATGTGCCTGTCTTAGTGTGTATGCAAGGCTTAGATATGTGTGACGCATTTAAAATTAATGCCATGTGGCCCCCTGAAATGGCGGCTGCCTGAACTGTAATGTGGAACAAGGGGATGTGAGGTAACTGCGCTGGCGTTGTACACCATCGCAGTAGGAGGTCGAAGACCGCGGCACAATCCTGCATTGGTTAACAGTGGACCCTATGGGTCCCAGGAGCCAATGACGATGTACGCCGGTGGTGACGGTACGCACCGCAGCGGATGTGACCGCCATTTTCTTTCTCTTCACTCAATTGATACCTGATCTTCGACAGGAGAGGACCTACACTGTAAGTGCTGCTGTGACCTCAGTCTGGAAGAGACAATGGCTCATGTGTCTGGGGAAAGGGCCCCTGCCTTCAGCACGGAGGAGTTGAAGAAACTAGTGGATGGGGTCCTACCCCAGTACACGCTACTCTACAGTCCTCCAGACAAACAGGTAAGTACACTGTGAGCATGCTATATGGGCAATGCCTGTGTGGCTTGGTGTGGAGGGAAGATAGTGGGGGGAGAATGAGGCGTACATGAAACGACGGTGAGTGAATGTGCGTCATGGCAAGGGTAGGAATGCGGGCCAATGACTGTGACGGTGCGGACGGTTATATCTTCTCCTTTTCCCCTGTACTATTCCTGTAGGTCAGCACCCACCAGAAGAAAGATATTTGGCGTGCCATCGCCAAGGAAGTCGGACCCTGGGGGTCTACCACAGACGGAGCACCCACTGCTGGAAAAGATGGGAGGACATTCGCCGCTGGAGCAAGAAGACGGCGGAGGCCCAGCTGGGGATGGCCTCCCAACGTGGGAGGGGTGCCTGTCGCACCATGACCCCCCTGATGTTCCGGATCCTGGCAGTGGCATGTCCAGAGTTGGATGGGCGCTTGAGGGCATCACAGCAGCCACAAGGGGGTGAGTACACTCTCATTCAGCTGATTCAGCGTGCATTGGAGGTGTCTGGGTGGGGGAGGTGAGCTGTGGATTCCCCTAGGCCAGGGCGTGTTTAGTAGGCGAGGTCCCTTCGTAAGGGAGACCTGTGTTCAGAGGCAGCTACTGCTAGTCAGGCACCTGTGACTTCCATGTGTGCAGCAATCAGGGCATAGGCCTTGTAACCCACGTCCCTGTGATTAATTAGGGTACTCAAAGTGCACGGCATAGTGCAGGGGGCTTCTGTGTCTGTAGTGTCCGCCGACGGTAGCGGTATTGCATGCACTGAACATGTCTTTCTTCTGTCTCCCCCCCCCTTTTTGTGGTCTCCCTGTTCCTGCGTGCATTAGCATCATCAGGCGGAGGAGCTGTGCCACCGGAGCAGGAGGGAGCTGCGTCCCACATGGCCCTGGAGGGCGAGACTACGGACTCAGAATTCACCAGTGGGACGGAGGGCGAGAGGAGCTCCACGGCGGGGACAGGAGCTGAGACCAGCAACACAGACTCCTCCTCTGATGGGAGCTCCCTTGCTGTGACGGGCCCCTCTGTGCCCCCGCATCTACAGGTACAGCCGCCACAACCCCTACCAGCACCGCCCTCCCAGCAGTCCCTCAGCATGTGCCCCGTGGCCGCTCACCCAGGAGGGTGGGCATCTCCTTTGCCTCCGGCACCTCATCCCCTGCCCCTGTCAGCCCTGCTGCCCTCAGTGAGGAGGCCATTGACCTCCTCAGATCCCTCACTGTTGGGCAGTCTACCATTTTGAATGCCATCCAGAGTGTAGAGAGGCAGTTGCAACAGACCAATGCATAGCTGGAGGGCATTCATTCTGGTCAGGCAGCCCAACAACGAGCTTTACAGCCTCAGCACTGATTGCAGCCATTGTCCCTGTGTCCAGCCTCCCCCTCCAACATCCTCCACCCAGCCCCAATCCCCTGTACCTCAGCCTATCCCAAGCACACAATCAGATCACAAGGGAAGCTCTGGCAAACATAGGCACCACACATCCCACAGGCACTCACACAAGCATCATACCCATGCACACATACCAACATCCACTGCCTCCACTGTGTCCCACTCCTCCTCGTCTCCCTCCTCCCTCCCTGTCTCGTCTCCACTCACACCTGCATGCACTACATCTTCAGCCACTACGTCCATCACCAGCATCACCACACCCCGCTCACGTGGACTCACCACCCCCACTACTATTCACACATCCCCTGTGTCCTCTCCTAGTGTGTCTGTGAGCCCACCTCCCAAACTACACAAATGCAAGCACACACCCACCCAACAGCCATCCACCTCACGACAGCCTCCAGCCCATGCACCTTCACCCAAAGTCAGCAAACGTACACCTCCTACAACCACCACCTCTTCCTCCACTCCCAACCCCCTCCATCTACCCATCCCAGTGTGTCCCAAAAACTTTTCCTGTCCAACCTTGACCTCTTCCCCTCACCTCCCCCACCCCAACAGTCCCCTAGGGCCTGCCTTTTCAGGTCCCAACCCAGCACCTCAGCCACCACATCACCGGGAACAGTGGTGCCAGCAGTAACCAGCTTCTGGAGTGCGCCAAGCAGCAGGGCAGCCAGTGTGCCAAGGAGCCAGACCACGGACAGTCCCCCACCTCAGAAGCATAAAAAGTTGCCCGCTGCCCGGCGGGAGAAAGGCAACACATCTGGCACCAAAGGCTCCCAGGAGTACAGTTGGGAGTGGGAAGACAGCTGCGCCACCATCCAAGGTGGGGAAGGGGCACAGAAAGAAAGGCAAGTCGCCGCAAACCTGCACGGCGGACAAGACCGCCACCAGCACCACGGACAAGGACACCGCCGCCACCAGCACCACTTCACAGGACACCACCGCCACCAGCACCCCTTCACAGGACACCGCCGCCACCAGCACCGCTGCCGAGGACGCTGCCGCCACCAGCACCGCTGCCAAGGGCACTGCCGCCACCAGCACCACTTCACAGGACACAGCCGCCACCATACCGCTTCACAGGACACCGCCGCCACCAGCACCGCTTCACAGGACACCGCCGCCACCAGCACCGCAGGCCAATGAGCCCAGAAAGCTCCAACGCTACTGAGTCCGCCACAAGCAGGTTGTAGCACTCTGGGCACAAAGCCCCCTCCACAACCAGTGGAGAAAGGCATCCACTACCTCAGTCCTTGGCAGGATGAAGCACTCTGGGCACAAAGCCCCCTCCAGAACCAGTGGAGAAAGACATCCACCACCTCTGTCCTTGGCAGGATGAAGCACTCTGGGCACAAAGCCCCCTCAGAACCAGAGGAGAAAGACATCCGCTACCTCAGTCCTTGGCAGGATGAAGCACTCTGGGCACAAAGCCCCCTCCAGATCCAGTGGAGTCTGTTATCCACTTGAGAGACTTGTGAGACTGTGGGTTTGCACTCCCCAGGATAAAGCAGTGGGCAACCCACCCACTGGAGAGACTTGTGAGACTGTGGCTTTGCCCTCCCCAGGAAAAAGCAGTGGGCAACCCACCCACTGGGGAGACTTGTGAGACTGTGGCTTTGCACTACCCAGGATACCGCAGTTGGCATGGAGCCCCCTCATGAATCTGGTGTTGTGAACTCATCTGGCTGAGGTGCCCCTCTTTCTTTCCCCCTGAGGTGCCTGATGTATTTCTATCTGATGCCTCTGAAGTGTTCTCTCTGTTTTGATCGGGTATTGAGTGTGGGCCTTGTCCATGCATTTTGAGCCCAGTGGTCCACGGACTTTAATGGTGCTGAGAGAGCGTAGTTTAAATATTACATATACTAAAAGTGAAATGCTTATATCAGTGCTTAATGATGCTGCATAGAAAACGACAATAATTAGTGTTTTGCTTAAACTCGCATTTGAATTACGACTATAATGTGTGTGGACACTTGGGTTTATGTTGTAATCTGTGCGGTTTAATAGGTCAATCGGGCGTGGTTGACAAATCAAGTTTGAATCGAAATGCATGTGTGAAACCTTCGATGGAGATTTGGCAAGTTCTAGAGTGCACTAGGATGAGCCATTGACAAGTTGAGAGTAGAATTTGCTTGCGTATGCGGGAACTGATAAGGAGAAAGTAGCGGCTGAGGCTTCAAGTGAAATCTCTGTAAAGTTCTGAAGCGAATGAGATACCCTTCCAGTAGTAAACTGGCAGATTTGTATTGTTGTTTAAAGTGCTCGCAGTAATTTTGCATTAGTTGTGTGAATTTAGTGAGGAGTGGACAAGCCGCAAGACTTTGTCAGCTGCAGTATGTGTGAGTGTGACGTCAGTGGTGCCGCGCTGAGATATGTCAGTTGTCGAGAGGGGTCGCGCATGGATTGGCTGCCGTCAGTGAGAGGCAATAGGTTGGGAAAGGTGGGTGAAGAGTGTCCTGGAAACTAAGTCACTTCTGATTAAAATACAAACAAGAGAAAATCGCAAAATGAATTTTGTCAAGGCATTTAAGAGTGCTCTGAAAGGAGACGCATATATTATAGCGACTGAGGGGGAGCCTACACCACCTGAGGGTACTCCAGCTTATATAGTCATGGAAGAGAAAAGTGTTGCGCCATGTTTATGGATGAAACAGTGGCGCAAATTGACAGAGAAGGAGGGATGTTTAGCGTTCCCAGAACATGGAACATTCAATACGAGGGTGCTAGAAAATTTTAGGTGGATGTTAAGTACCCAGAAACCACTTCCAAGGCCAGCACAGTACGAGGCTTTAGCGGTTTGGGAGCTAATGGCTCTTAAACAGAGGCAAGAAAAGTTTCAGAGAAGGCTGAGAAGGGCAGAAAAATCATATGCAGAGGCTAGATGGGATGACAAGAGTAAAATGTGGAGAAGGGGAATTGTCGATGGAATAAAATTGTTCCCAGCAATAACACAGGGAGAAGAAACAAAGGGAAAGAAAGCCTCCTGTAAGACAGATAAAGACTCAGACAAATCGAAAGAGAATAAAAGACCTTGGGAAGAGGAAGATGATTCAGATGATGAGGAATTTATGGACAGACTATTACATGATCGTCCGCTACCTTATGTGGTGAGCGACGGTGCTCCAAGCACTAGCATGGATCCTGGCAACCAGACGCAGGAAAAGGGAGTAGCTGATACGGTACAGACTAGTGATACGGTTTTGATACAGAGTGGTGTCAGTGTACCCACTACACCAGACATACCGATACAGTTGCAGCCTCCACCGCAGATACAGAGAATCTATCCAGACGTTCCAGTACTTGAGACTACTACAAATCTAATAGTACCACCAGACCCGATATACACGAAACCAAAATTAGTGCAGATTGAGTCAACTCTGGGATTGCTGTCTCAACCACAGCCACAACTGATACCAGGGTACAACCCAGCAGCTGGTCCGCCATTAGTGCCTGTTCAGGGTACTTTGGAACAGACCTATGGAGTTGCTGCTCCACGAAGTCTGGGACCAGGTCAGACACCCGCCGCCATATCATTACCGATTACTGTGGGTCCACCGGTGCCATTGTATGCCCAAGGCAAAACAGATGTATGTGACCAGGGAGTAATGACTCAAGATGCAATAAGAGGAGGGTCTATGGGAACTCCCCAGATAATGGCCCCAAGAGAACAAGCAATTGAAAAGCCGAGGTCTTTAACAGACCTTAGCCCAGTAGGAGCACCCATAGAAGCAATGCGTCAAGCAGGGTTAGGAGTTTTAACACCACAGACAAACACCTTACATTCACTGATGATACATGCAGGGAATATCTCGCTGCAGGGTTTTACAGCACAACAGCTGAGCGAATGGCTAGAGAGGACTTATACTTCACAAAAAGCCACAGTGACCACAGTTGAACCAGAAAAGGAAAAACAAGATGAGTACCTAAACTTCGTAAGGTTAGGTGCAGAAGCTGCTGAATTAGTGGAAGGTACAATGGGGGTAAGTAGATTGAAGTCATACACAGAAGCAGAGTTAAGATTCCTATGTCCTAAGATCACCAAAGAAGTGGGCACGGTGCATCAGAGATTAGCGAACCTGGCAGACAAATACAATATTGACATCGAAAACACTAAACACTTGAGAAGAAGTTACAGATTGGATTTTGACTCTAAAGACTTTGAGCACATGAGGTCTGCGGGAATGAAGGCACATTTGAAAGAATTGTTGCAGAGTGCGCAAGTTTGGGGTGCGCTGGAAAAATGGGAAGGCATGTGGGCAAAGAAAAGAGATAAGGAGAAAGGCGACAGTCCTGGGTCTAACCAAGCTAAGGTCTCACCCGATCTAGAATCAGTAAAAATATTACCCATGAGAGAGACAGCTGATGGCGTCTTAGTCCATGTACCGTGGTCTAGAGGAGACATCCTATATTTTACCAATGATTATCCTAGGTTAAGGGAGAAGCCGATCGAGTGGTACCAACAGACAGACAGGTTTGTGAAACTAGCCAAGTGTCTTTGGGAAGATTTGAATACCTTGTTTGAGATCATTGTTCCGCCTGATTTGTGGCTTGAGTGCAAGAGAGGAGTAGATTGGCCGACGAAGGAGCCGGCAAGGGATAAGGTGACCGGGGCACCCTCTGAAGAGGTGATGAAGTACTATCATAAAGTGATTGAGTTTTTGAAGCAAAAGGTGTCGCCGAAGGTGACTGATTGGCAGAAAATCGACCGGACATCTCAAGAGGTTAAGGAATCAATACATGCTTACTATGAGAGATTGTTAAAAGCATTCAAGCACTACAGTGGTACTGAGACTATTGAACCGAAAGACATGAACCATCTCGTGTTCAGGTTCGTCGAAGGGTTGAGACCAGAAGTTAGCAAGATGATTAAGTATCATTTGATTTGTTGGCAAGCCAAACCGATCGATAAAGTGTTACAGTATGCGAAATATTGCAGTGATGAGATTGAGTTGAAGCAGAAAAAGCTGAAGGAGAAAGTGATGGTGATGCACAGGCAGGAATACAGGGAAACGGAGTTCAACAGATGATACAGCAGCAACTGCAAATGAATGGTGCGTTTCAAACACAGCCGAGAGGTCGAGGGTTTGTGAATCGCGGTCCAGATTTGAATACTGTTGTGGTTCCAAATGACGTACAAGGGGCAAAAAAGGATGTCACCATGTCGCGGGGGCGTGGGGCACTGGAAACGGGAGTGCCCGAATATGGTGCAGGATGGTGTTGTTCAGCAAAGCACCAATGTCTGTACAGTGCAAAATGTAAGAGGCCCAAAAATAAGACATCAAAACCCGAATTTTCAGAACAATCTGGTACAAATGCAAGGGGTACAGCCCATGCAGCAGATGCAAATGCTGCGTTTACAGCCAGCGCAAATGCAACCAGTACAACAGCAGGTTCCCATGGTACCTAGACAGCAAATGCAATTACCAATGTCTCCGATGGGAGAGCAACAGCTGATGCTTCCTCAACAGGTCACAGGTCAGGTAACGAGTCAAAATGGTACAGTACAACCGTTTCCATTGCGAGGTGAAAATGGCATGAATGGAGAGTGGTCAGATGATAGCTCAGATAGTGAAGAGTGCAGACTTGCAGCATCCCTAGAGGTGGATCAAAGGGGTCCATATGTGGAGGGCAAGGTGATTGGTTACAAAGTCTCGTTTCTTGTTGACACCGGAGCTACACGCTCTACAGTCAGAAGTGCAGAAGTTCCAAAACTACCACTTTCGGGGCGTACCATAAGAGTGGTCGGAGTAGCAAACCAGTATCTGACAAACCCGATTACAGATCCAGTGCAGGTTGCGATCGACAACTTTCAGGGGCTACATAGGTTTGTAGTCTGTGACTCGAGTCCGGTATCCCTACTGGGAAGGGACTTATTCTGCAAGACAAAATGTTCGATTACCTGTTCCAATTATGGAATCGAAGTGCAGACAAATAGTCACGATGAAGGAGCTGAAGGTCAGTTTTTAGAAGAGGACACAGGAACAACAAATGAGGATTACCCTTTAATTACCCTGTTCCCAATGCGTACCATGATTGATCTACCAATCGAATTACAGGGACCAGTTAGGGTCCAGGTAAAGCCAAATGCAGTATTTCCCCAGGTGCCTCAATATCATATGGCACAAGATGTTCTCATTGAAGTGTCACAGATAATCGCAGACTTTCTGAGACAGGGAGTCCTGAAGGAAGTTTTGAGCAGTCCATGTAATTCTCCCATAATGGGTTTAAAGAAGGCCTGTGGGAAGGTTCGAATTGTGCAGGATTTGAGAAAAATAAATGAGATTGTGGTCAAATGTTGCCCCATAGTGCCCAATCCAGCAGTGATCATGTTTCAGGTTCCATGTGATGCTGAGTGGTTCACCGTTATAGATCTGTCACAAGCTTTCTTTTCGATACCTCTTCATGTGGACAGCCAATTTTTGTTCAGTTTCAAATTCCTGGATAAGGGGTACAGTTGGTGCAGAATTCCACAAGGGTTTTCTGAATCACCGTCCATCTTTAACCAGATATTGAAAAAGGATTTGGAGGCCTTAGTACTGCCTTTTAACTCGACTCTAGTGCAGTACATTGATGATTTGCTGATTGCATCTAAAACCAGAGACAACTTCAAATACAATACCATTGCTTTGTTGAATCATTTGGGAAAGAATAGACATAAGGTGTCACCCAAGAAGCTGCAATACTGTCAGAAAGAGGTGGAATACCTAGGGCATCTAATCGAAAAGGGGTCCAGGAGAATATCAAAAGAGAAAATAACAGCCATTTTGCAAATGAACCCTCCAACGACAAAAAGAGACGTCAGGATGTTTTTGGGAATGGTGGGCTACTGTCGTCAGTGGATACCCAACTTCTCAATCATCTTGAAACCTTTAATAAGACTGACAGGAAAAGAAATCAAGGATGAGCCGTATACCATAGCTTTGTCCAAAGAGGAGCTTGAGTCATTCATGGAATTAAGAGAATGCATGTGCAGGGCACCAGCGTTAGGTATGCCTGATTATACGAAGCCTTTTCTACTGTTTTTGTCATGAACGTGATGCCTGTTCTTTGTCTGTCTTAACACAGGTCCATGGAGATGCAAATCGCCCTGTAGCATATTTTTCAGCTACTTTGGACCCTGTCGCAGCATCCTTACCGGGTTGTTTGCGTGCAGTTGCAGCAGTTGGTCAGAGCCTTATACAGTGTGAAGGCATAGTCATGGGATACCCCCTAGCAATAATGGTTCCTCATTCAGTTGAAATTCTGTTGACTCGAACTAAAACTCAGCACATGACAATTGCTTGACTCACTAAGTATGAGACAATCATACTGGGGTCACCGAATGTTTCCCTGAAACGATGTACTGTATTGAACCCGGCAACTTTACTTCCTGTTGACAACGCTGAAATTAACAACGAGGAAGAGTTTGAACATGACTGTCTTGAGGTAACCGAATTTTGTACCAAACCACATCCAGATATTCAGGACACACAATTAAAAGAAAATGATTGTATCATGTTTGTTGATGGGTCCTGTTTAAGAGACTCGGTTGGAACACTGAGAGCTGGATATGTTGTGTGTACCATAGCTGGTATCATTGAAGCTTCCTGGCTAAAGAGAGTGTTCTCTGAACAACTGGCAGAATTAATCGCCCTTACCAAGGCATGCCACACAGCTGTGAATCTGAGAGTCACTATTTATAGTGACAGCAGATACGGATTTGGAATTGTACATGATTTTGGCCAACTATGGTCACAGAGGGGTTTTATGACCTCTTCTGGTTCTACTGTGAAAAATGGTGAACAAATAAAGGATTTGTTCCATGCGATTCAGTTACTTCTTGAAATTGCCGTGGTGAAATGCAATGCTCATGTTAGATCACAAGATTTTGGGGGTCATTCTGACCCCCGCGGGCGGCGGTCGCCGCCCGCCTGGAGGGAGCCGCCATATGGCCGCTCCGCGGTCGAAAGACCGCGGAGGCCATTCTGGCTTTCCCGCTGGGCTGGCGGGCGACCGCCAGAAGGCCGCCCGCCAGCCCAGCGGGAATCCCCACGAGGAAGCCGGCTCCGAATGGAGCCGGCGGAGTGGGTATGTGCGACGGGTGCAGTGGCACCCGTCGCGTATTTCAGTGTCTGCAAAGCAGACACTGAAATACAAAGTGGGGCCCTCTTACGGGGGCCCCTGCAGTGCCCATGCCATTGGCATGGGCACTGCAGGGGCCCCCAGGGGCCCCACAACACCCCATACCGCCATCCTGTTCCTGGCGGGCGACCCGTCAGGAACAGGATGGCGGTATGGGGTGTCAGAATCCCCATGGCGGGGCAGAGGATTCTGCAGGACAGCGGAAAACCGGCGGGAGACTGCCGGTTTTCCTGTTCTGACCGCGGCTGAACCGCCGCGGTCAGAATGTCCTGAGCAGCACCGCCAGCCTGTTGGCGGTCCTCCCGCATCCCCGGCCCCGGCGGTCACCCCTTTGTGTCCATGGGAAACGGTTATGCAGAGCAAGTCGCAAGGTTTTGCGCATTGAACTGTATATCGTTCAAGGAACAGTGGGAATTGTTGCCACAAACTGAAAATGACACATGTTTGAACCTTGCATTAAGGGTGGTTGATACTCTAGATGAGTTAAAAACCTTACAAAGGTGTGCAAGCAAAGAGGAAAAACGTTCCTGGCAAAGAATGCAATGTTTACAAAGGGCTGATGATTTGTGGGTCTCAGAGGAAGGAAAATTAGTCCTGCCAAATGGTCTTCTATCCCAGTTTGCCAGACTGTATAAGGGACAGGCTCATCTTGGGAGGGATGCGATGATCAGGTCATTCAAAATCGACTGGTTCAACCCAAAATTCAGACATGCTGTAGAGGTTATTTGCCACAGGTGCGTCATCTGTCAGCAAATGAATCCTGGGAAAGGAACAGTGGTAACGTTGAGCCACATAGGGAGAGCTGGCGGTCCATTCAGCAAAATGCAAATGGACTTCATTGAAATGCCTGTTTGTGGAGGATTGAAGTATGTGTTGGTGATTGTGTGTGTTTTCATTCACTGGATTGAAGCTTACCCCACACGTAGAAATGACAGTCTTACAGTTGCAAAGCTGTGACTTAGGGAACTAATACCGAGGTTCAGGTTTCTGGTCTCTATAGAGTCAGATAGGGGCAGACACTTCCACAATGAGGTGATTAAACTCCTGTGTGCCGCACTTGACATCGAACAAAAGCTGCATTGTAGCTACCGCCCGAAGCATCAGGACTAGTAGAGCAAATGAACGGTACTTTGAAATCAAGAATGGCAAAAATGTGCGCAGCTACCAATATGAAATGGCCAGATGCATTGCCCTTAGTGCTGATGTCCATGAGAAACACCCCTGACAAGAAAACAGGACTGTCTCCCCATGAAATCCTCATGGGCAGAGCTATGAGATTACCAGCAGTACCTGCAAATGCTCTAGTGAATATCACAGATGATATGGTGTTGGATTACTGCAAAGGTTTGGCTGATGTGGTTCGCTCTTTCTCTCACCAGGTGGAAGCTAACACATTACCACCGATCGGAGATCCAGGTCACACCTTGCAAGCTGGTGACTGGGTGGTTGTCAAGAAGCACGTAAGAAAATCGTGTCTGGAGTCACGCTGGAAAGGTCCGTATCAAGTAATCCTGACAACCACTACTGCCGTGAAGTGTGCCGGAGTTCCAAACTGGATACATGCCAGTCACACAAAGAAGGTAACGTGTCCTGTTGACGAGGAACTTGAAGCTTCCGGCACAACAACTCCGGGAAGAGAAGTCTGAGAATTAGAAAACAGTCAAGAAGGAACTGAGACTGCCGGAGGGCCCACTGAGAACGGCCTCGTCCCTCAAACGGTGAATGAGTTCGAGAGAGGTGACAGAGCGCCTATCTCAGTAGAGGCAGCAGGAGAACTAAATCAAGGAGAGGTTCTCCCAGAAGTAGACAGATACGGGTTAGAACTTGAACCCGGTACAGATCCAGAAGAGGAAGAAGAAGAAGAAGGAGAGATAATAGAAAAGGATCAGAGTGTGCCAGCATCTCTTGAGCCAGCTGCAGGTCCATCAAGCAAAAGCACCATATCACCAGAGGAGGGTACTATCCAGCGTCCTGAAAAGACACATCGAAAGAAGATGCATTGAGGTGATAACTGGCCAGAAAAGCCACTCTTCAAGATAAGAGACACATCAAGTGAAACAATAACAGAGGAAAACGATACATCCCGAGTGGAAGACCTAAGTGAAGGAGAACAACAAGGTGAACAAAGGCTGAAAAGAAAGAGAGTCACAAACAGATGATTTACAGGTCCTGAATGGGCGTATGCTACAACATCTGAATGGCAACAAGAATTCCTAGCATTCTGTTTGACCGAGAAGTACCAGGCCAATACTACGCCACCTGAACTGTTCTAAAGGAAAAAACTTGGTTAAAATCGAAATTGAAAACTGAGGAAAGAGACTTATAAATTACAGAATGAGACATTAAAACCGGATTTGACTTTGAGAAACCTAATTACGACAAGCTGCTAACCTGATTTGACAAAAGGGATCCTGGTGCGAGTGAAAACGCTGTAAATACACGCAAGAAAAACAAAAAAAGAGAGAGAGAGAATTTTAAACCATCCTCTAGTTGATTGTTATTCTGCTATCTGATTCTATATAGACATGGCTTATAATTGAAGTAGTAATAAGGGAAGTAAGGGTGTGTGGTTGGTTAGGTCTTATGATAGGTATTGTGTGTGCAATAATAATTGTAGGAGTGATTGTGGGAATGCCATGGTTAGAGAAAGAGACTATTAACGCTACTTCGAAACCTGAAACTACAACACTAACACCGTGGGAAAGATTTGAACAGGATGCAAGACACTTGCATGAGGGAACTAATTCAAAAGGGGAACTTTCTACTAATGTCTTCTATCGCTTGCTAAATGAATATGTGGAAACCATGGATGCGAAAGACTGTTATGTGTGTAGTAAGATTCCTTCATCTGTGCAGGAGTTAGTTACTTATCATAGCCTCCCTCTAACTTACGGGATTAGTTGCAGCTTGCTACTAATAAGGTTTTATAATCAAGAGCATGTGCAATACTTTTATTCAAATCTGGATGTTGTGTTTTCTTTTGTGCCTGTGATTGAATTCTTGAACAAACTAGCTAAGGAACATGACATAAAAATAGTTAGAGGATTCTTTGAGCCGAAGCTTACATTTGGAACTGCTTATGCACATCGCAATAATTTGACTTGCTTGCTGTCACCTGTAGAGAAAAGCTTTTTAGATCACACTGATGATAGACGCAAAGCATTGAAAGAAAGATTAGAGAAAGGGTTAGAAAAATGCACATATGCAAATGATTATGCTTACACTGCAATCAAAACACAAGGCAAACTAGCTATAGATGCATTACATATAGGTAGGCTTTGTATATATAGGCCAAAATCTGAGCAAGACAATTTGTTTGTGGGAACGAGTGAATGCAGACATGTGTATTTGTTTCAGAGCAAATGGACATTTATGTTGAATGGACAGGATCCAGCGATCCCTGGGATCTATTACATCTGTGGGCTTAATGCTTATTACCGTCTCCCTAGGGGATGGTATGGGACATGTTACTTGGGAATAGTTTTCTCAAAGATTTACTAGATTGATTCCTTAAAACAAATACCTAAAACGTCTGAATTACAACATGCTAGACAAAAACGAGAATCAGTGGCTGATGTCATTGGTGACATATTTGGAGCTATAATCCCTTCAGTGAGGGTTATCTTAAATTCTATAAAGATTCAAAAGTTGTCTACTATCGTGGATAACATGCTGACAAATTTTACAGGGGCTATTCTCCTGATGGATACTGAACTTGCTGCAGAAAGTGCTATGACTCTTCAAAATACACTTGCTCTAGACACTCTTTTAGCAAAGAGTGGAGGGGTCTGCAAGATGCTCAACGAGCGTCATTGTTGCTCGTTCATTCCGGATAATAGTAAAAAGATTAGAGGTATTCTTACTAACCTAACTAGAGATAGTGCAGATTTGAAGGATTTGAAGGAACCTGGAGTTTGGGAGAAATTTGGAAAGGGAATTGCCAGAGTAGGGAGCTGGTTTACCAATATTTGGAATGGGGTACTTGCAAAAATATTAATGGGTCTATTAATTGTTATGGCATGTTTATTAGGATTATGGGGGGCATGTAAAATAAATGACAAAATTAAGAAAAATTGGACCAAAAGATCCAGAAGAAACAAAGAAAGTGAAAGAGAGAAAAGGTTCAATGAAATTTGGGAAAGTTCGCATAAGGAACAAGATGTTGAAATGCGCATTATGCGCAAAGTGAAGAATTAAATGTGAAAGGTCAAAGGGAAAGGTTGGTGTGATGACGAGCGTCATCAGAGGAGGGACTGAGAGAGCGTAGTTTAAATATTACATATACTAAAAGTGAAATGCTTATATCAGTGCTTAATGATGCTGCATAGAAAACGACAATAATTAGTGTTTTGCTTAAACTCGCATTTGAATTACGACTATAATGTGTGTGGCCACCAATATATATATACGTGAACTAATAATGATGAGTAAAACTGTTCATGCTATGGTTTATATTAACAATTATGATATTGCATTTATATTAAAACCTTATAGGCCTTAAGTTAGCGTGAGCTGCAGTTTAGCTGCCTGGCTCTCATATTAAAGGCATTTTCTTTCTGTTTTTCAGTGTGCTGACTCGCAAAGGTGCAGGACCCTGCAAATGTTCTTTTCTTCCAACTTGGTAGATCCATGTATCTTTTGTGATTCCGTTCCCATCCGCATGCTTGCTGCTTTGGTATAAGTTTTATGTAAGAAATTGAAACAAATGTAGATTAATGTAATGTACAAGGACGCTTAAACCATGGACAAAGGACCTCATGACCCGAGAAGACGTGCCAAACCAAGAAGCAACTGCCAGATGTGCCCCCTCCGAAGACGTCGATTATGAAGACCAATCAAAGTGTAATGAATTATCGTGGGGTGACAATTAGGATTACCTAATGTATGATTTGATAGGTTAAAGATAGTGGGGTATAACAAATGTCCAATAGAATTTTGGTGAAGGTATTGCGAAAAAGGGATAAAAACCCATGTCACAGAAGGGTCGAGAGAACTAGGTAGGGAATGCTATTGATTTTATCCAGAAACTCTGTCACTCTGTTTGGTGACTTTGAGAATTATTGAACCATCCTCACCCATAGACTGCCCCTTTTACACTTCTCCTCCTTATGAGGAAAGTGTCCCCTGTCCTTTAGACAAGTTTAGACTGATGGCGTTTCGACCGATGTCCTGAAGACGAAGACTGATCCTGTGTGCTGACCTAATCCTTGGAGGGTAATTATGACAATGCAATTTGTAATTTGTCTGTTTGCTTTTCCTTTCTAGGTACCAACTGCTCATTTTGTTAGAGACCATAGCTAGATGCTTTTTCCAAATTGGTGTTCTAAATTGTTTTGCATGAAGCCCAACATGCCGATGCTAATCTGTGATTAGGACAGGTGATCACTCTGACTGACGCAAATAGACAAAGACTGACGTTGCGCTATGCTGAACTAAGACCTATGAGATATTCATTGTATTCTGATCTATGTTCACGCCGTGCTATGTTCTTATGTTTGTGATTCTTGCATTAATGAAATCTTATCACAGTTGCCATATTGTGACTATGTTCTTATGCTTCTTGGTTTTGAGATTAACTCTTTTATTCGTAGATTGTAATCAATAGGGAATAAAATTCATAAAATTATTTCAAAGGTGTGGTTATTCATGACTGAAATGTCATGGTTGCGCCGACAATTTGATTAATGTCTTTATTCAAAGTAAAGTGCATTGTGGCAGTAGATATTGATGACATTGATATATTGCTTGACATATTGATCAGTTACCTCGTCCTACGGTGTTTCTCCACTGGGTCACAAGATTCATTGGCCTAAAACGAGTCCTAATGTGTAATAAATTAACATAGAAGGACGCATTAGCAGTGCAATACCTGGACTTGCATCCTTGGTGTATATATTTGTTTGTAGTGTATATATATTTTTGAGTACTGGATTTTAATAGATTACAAACATTCAAATAATCTCCTTTTATCTTTGCATTCTTCCAGGGTGGATAAGGGGTGTAACTGTAATGTATCAATATGTATTAGTGTGTGTGTTGTAGTGGGTGAGGGTGGGGGTGTGGGTGGGGGTGTTGCGTGTGTGTGTTACTCTTTTCCCCCCCCCCTCCCCTATGTCGTAGGTGCAGTACTCACTGTGGTCGTTGCCGCCGGCGTTCGTGCTCCTGGCAGAGGAGCAGGAAGACAAAGGCAGGGAGAATCTGGAGTTCCGGTTCCATGGCATCCTGGTTCCTCGTGGGGTCTGTAGAGGTGAGCGTTTTTCCTTCCAAGTCCTGTTTCCGCTGTGTTTTTGTTTGCGGTGAATCCGCCCCGGAAAAGGTGGCAGATTGGCCTGTTGTAATACTGTGGGCGGTACATTGTGTTCCGCCTGTCTGTTGGCATTTACCGCCGTGGTGTTTGTTTGTACCGCCGTGGCGGTCGGAGTGTTAAAGTGGCTGTCTATGTTGGCGGTTTCCGCCACGGTCGTGATTCCATTTTGTTTACCGCCGGCCTGTTGGCGGTTTTACCGCTGCTTTAACACCGACCGCCAGGGTTGTAATGACCACCAAAGTCTTTTCAGAAGAGCAAAGATGGCAAGGTAACGGGTCTGTGGAATGTGCAGTAATGGTAGATTTCTCCTTGTGTCACGTTGTTATATTAAAGTAGCCGGACAAGTCCCTAATTTCCCATTTGGCAATATTTGGTGCATCGTTATCTTTGTCCAATAATCCGTCACTCACCTCACTAGAATTTTCACCTAAAACAGTTCTCATGCATTTTATTGGCTCCTGTGATTGACGTCTTCAACGGGTGGAATGTCAGGTAGGAAAAGTTACACTAGTCACTCCAGTCAGTAGTTCCATTGTCTTGCCTTGGTTTAGGTGACCTTGTACCTGTTGCAAATTACATTGTTGCATTCGGCAAGAATGTCTCCTTGAGCAAGTCGGGGCTCATGAGAAAGAATTTACTATGGTTACACACACATCTCTCTAGCTTCTGGAAAAGTACAGCTTCATGTCCTTCAGGAAAGCAGCACATTGCATGTTAGAAAACACGGTTAATATAAGAACAAGCAGCTAGGCCCAAACCCTTGCTAACTAAGGCCTAGTGAGTAATTTAGCAAACCTTAATACATAACTGTTAATGCTAATACAAAGTCATACATGAATACATTATTAATTCATTCTAAGTCAGTTTCATTAGTCATCATATATATTGGTGGCCACACCCCGTGGGCACATTTCAAACGCATGCATTAGTATTATTCTAACACATTTTCTATGCAGCTTCATTATACATCAATTTGCAAGCTTTTCACGTTAATATGGATTATAAAAGGTCACACTCCAACACTTGTGAAACACGGAACTCTCTGGCCACAAAATATGCATTGATGCTTGATATCTTCTGCCATTGAATACATTCGTGTATATGTTATACACTGCACAATTAGCAACGCCTTTGCAATCAGAGATGGCTACAGAGATGCACTGAGTCAGCTAAAGCTTCAGAGAAATTGTGTAGAGTTTTTTTTGGTTAAAATATAGGAGCGTGCACCTAGGACACATTTTAAATGAGGATGAAATGAATCAGGGTTTTAGATGTTTAAGAAGATAAATTCCGTTACATTTTTGAGTGAAGATGTATCATGAGGCTTTTGTACTCTCTGCTGCCCCACCCCCCCCCCCCTTGCATCCAGCTATGACCAACCTTTTATTATGAGAAATCCCTGGCTAGTGCCAGTTTTGTAGTGTGTTAAGGCAAATATCCACCATGCTATACTGAACGAGCAATACTGCGGTAGATATGATTTACTTCCACTTAAGGCCTCTTTATATCTGATGGTACATAAATCACTTGTATTCTTGCAAGTTGGCGCTATCGCTATTATCAGAGCAGTTAAGCTCTGTCCGATGCTTGAAATATTGTGTTCACCTCAAGTAGTACCTACACCACTTTCTTAGCTTTGGTTTGTTTACCATTTTCTCCATTGACTGAATATCAGTTTTCATTTATTCATAAATAAACACAATTTTTCAGGTATTTTTTTACTTCCTTCTGGCGCTGATTGGATATCCCGCAGTACAACCTTCCCCAGCTCAGAAGTTGGCCATTTCATGCTAACAAGCTTCTCGTCATAAATATTGTATACAAGAGAGGGTATGGTGGTGGTTAAATCCTATTCTTTTTTATACAAGGTATTAGAGGAGAGGTGATCATTAGAAATGAAGCTAATTTAACAGTGGAAATGAAAATTATTATTCCTAGGATGTTGCAACACTATTTGGTTTTGTGCGCTTGATCGAATTATGTATAGTGTTGCAACTTTACTACTGTAATAGTTCAGAAGTTTTTGAAAGTGAACAGTGTCAGCATGTTTGAAAGCCATGCGCATGTTCAACACATCCTCAGAATTTAGGTTTCACTCCATCGTGTATGGTATGGATTGATTTGGATGCAGGTGATGGAACCTGAAAAGGAGTACTTAGTTTCAGATTGCCAAGAAGATGCTTTTTTGTGGTCAGCGTAAGTACAAGCCTACTGCCTCTATCACTACAATATCACCTCTTGTATTTGGCCTGGTCAAAAGCAGGGAGCACACTGAAGCTCATTGCGGCAGTGCCCTTATCAAGTACCTCATTTGCATAGTGGTGTGCCTGTCCCATGTGAGGTGGGTGCCTTTCACTCATTACCAAATAACACCTTCTCTCCAGAAAGGATTGCCACTACCCAAAAGAAGGGTAACTTTTAGCGGGGTTTGTCACACCTCAAAGGGTGAATTCCAGTCCCCATGTAAACAAGTGTTTCCCCGCACTATGTTGGGGTAAAAGAGCTAAATAAAACAGCAAAATATCCGGAATCTGGGGGCATATTTACAAAGTGGTGCTTTTTTTTTTACCCTACGGTGGCTTTTCTGCTGTGCCGTATTTACAAAGTGGTGCAATGCTTCCATTGAGGGTCCTTGTGACCCCTTGCGCTCCTGGCATAATACATGCAAGAGGAGCGTTCCAGCGCAGGGAGGCCCGAAAAAATGGCACAGTGAATTTTACATTTCACTGCACCATTTATTGTCATTTTTAATGCCAATAACGCACCCATAAAAATTCATTGGGCCTCCCTGTGCTTTGCTGCACTAGCATCAAAATGTTATACACTAGTGTAGCAGAGCGCCATAATAGCATCAAAAATGTTGACACTATTGGGCAACGAGCACCATGGTGCGCTGTATTGTAAATAGGGCACAACCATCGTGTCGTTAGCTGCCGGTAGGTGAATTTCGCATCATCCATGATGCGCCATTTTCTTGTAAATATGCCACTTGGTGTGTTAAAACTTGATTGTGCATGTTATGTCTCATTTTTCATTTAAAAACTCAGAATAGGAGGCATATTCACAGGTGGTAAATTACTCGCCTCGTGGTAATGTGTGGTAATGTGGCCTCGCAGATCAACTGGGAGGAATAGCAGACTGGTCGCACCTGAAAGAACACACGCACTGCCAAGGGACCTAGTCTTAGCAACACAAACATTCCTCGCTGCAGCATTAATCATTAATGAGACAGACAGAGAGAGAAGCATTTCTCATCTGAACACACAAAGGGAGGCACTTATTGAAGCCCAGTTATTACTGTGGGAAACAGAGGCTTGGGAAGAGATCACGTCAGGCTCTGACAGACGAACAATAGTGAAGGCATGTGCCCTCGGGGCTCGGGCAGCCCAGTGGCAAACATGGCCATCCTATTTTCAGCTGCAGTTCCTGTCGGCGACTGGATTTCATTCGATTTTATTATTGCCGCAATGTGAACAAGCCTTTAAAAAAGGTATAACTTAGCATTCAATATGTCGCCCTTAATGCCACGAATGGTTCTCATTTATACAAACGTAAACCACAAACATACGTCTCATCAACTCCCCACAATTGGCAAGTGTCAACTTTGAAGCCACAGGCCAGACTCATGGAAGGAGAGGAAAGCACAACTTCAGCGAGCTAAACTTTGTATATATGTGGGGCCAGGACGTGTACAAGACAAACCCGTCGCTCTCCCTCACATGTCAACATTTCAAAACAGGAAGGTGGGAGACCGAAAGATATCGGGGCAATGTATTTTCCCCATTAACACATTGAAGCAGCAGCAATTTCAGTTAAGATACAGCTAAAAATTAGTCATTTTTTCCATCAAAAATTGGGAGTCTCGAGCTTAAATCGGGCGTATTTGGCATGTATGCTTTCCATAGATCCTCTGTCACACACCAAGAGGTAGTTTTATGAACATTTTGCACTTGGTTTGCGTAATCCAGCACAAAATGTGTTTTTTATTTACTTTCAAGCGCAAAACTTGTTTTGAGCTGGAAATATGCCTATAAGTAAGCAGCGCAAATCACCATGGAGTAGCAAGTACTCTATAAATGCAATTACAATTCCAAATACATGGGCAGTTTCATGCAACCACCCATGCCTTTTAAAGGAATCAATAGTAGACAGGGTTTTGTATTAAAATTGACACCACTTGAAAGCAGGCATTGAAAGGAGATTTTTTTTAATTTCTCTTTCCTTTTCCAACTTTACATGTGTGCTGCACTGTCCAGCACACATACAACGCAGAAAACGTTTTTAAACTGGTCTAGGCATAGTACTTTGTACTGGAAGGTAATCCTTCCAGTACAAAACCTATGCTACACTCACACACACTTTGCTCTATAGCACAAAAGCATGTGTGTGGTGATCAGCTGCAAAATTATGCTCCAGTGCAATGGGGAGGAGAGTGCCACATTTCTGCAGTTTTGGCTGCTGCGTTACATGACACTTCACGAAGGAACAAACAACGTCCTGACCTCCCCCACCCCCCCCAATAAATACATAGTGACAAACAAACGTAATAGTTTATGGTAAAGAAAAAAACACTGCCAAAGGTATTCCTTCCACTTGGTGGGTGTCGCACACATACATCTTGGTCTTTGAAGATGTCTTCCATCTACCGCCAGTGAGTCATTCTGGGAAGATTTGCTCTGTAGTTCTCTTTCTAGTCTGTCACCTGGTTGTTTACTGTCAACTTAGCTGTACCCTTGAGGAGGTTGTCATTTTCCATGACAACTGTGCCACTTTCTTCGATATTGGACTGTGGATGTTTTTCTTCGTTAACATTGTCACTTCGAATACGCTCGACCTTTTGCAATTTTCTAACTCCAGCCGTGATCCTTGGTTGGCCTTCACGCTACGTGGTGGGTCATATCTGTTCAGACTTATGTAATGGGTACCTTAGAATTTCATCCTCCCAACATAGCCTGCCTTTAAGGGTAGTAGTGTTTATAATTTTACGCATTCTGTGTTTTTTTACTTACATTTCTTCATTAGTGCTCATCACTTTCCTTCTTTTGTTATTGAGGGCTGTCCACCATGGATGAAGCTTGTTAAGTGACATTTGTCTTTCCATGAATTTGAACAGCGAGAAACCATTAGCGTCAGTGGTGGTTCACCTGGCATCCCAGTAGGCTATGAGGTCAATTTATTTATTTTATTTATTTACTAGTTTTATATAGCACAAGCTATACTCAATTGGGGGTCAAATCACTCCACAAAAGAACAATTTCAATCCTTAAGCACTTTAGGTTCGTTACATGACAGTACCTGAGGTTTAGGTAGACAATCAAACAAGAAAGGCAGTTCATTATTCAAGTTTTTACAACCAAATGAAGTCCAACAGTAGTCCAATGCAGGCGTTCGGACATACCGTCTGACCCTTTGCTAGCCAGGAACCATCATTTTATTTGGAGTCTCTGACAGTCCTACACAGGCTGATCAGCCATCCATGCTGTCAGGGGTGAGGAAATCCATGCAAGGGCCCCAGTGAAATCATGTTCTAGAATCACAACTGTTTTAGGCCATTGCTTGGTATATACTGATGAAACTCAGATTTATTTGTTTTTACTGTCAGTATGTGTAGCACTGGCAAATGCTTAATAACTGCATTATTGCCCCTTGAGTAGAAGAAAATAGTCTTCATGGTGAAAGATAAAGTAGTGAACCCCTGCAAAGCCCATTGACTGGAGATACAGTCCCCAAAGTGCAAGATCACATTGTGCATCTCGAAAAGCAAAGGTGCAGAATTCCTCAATCAGCGTATCCCCCACAACCATAACTAATCCAACCAAATAATAACACAAAAAGATAGACATAAAAAATACACAGTGAGTGTTGTGCCAATTAAGGTTCTAATTCCTCGTGGAACTGCAAGTCCTATCCCAAATGAAGTCCTAAACATCATCCTCTCAGACTTCTCACTGTGATCAGAATTCCCTGAGTCCCATTTTAGAGATCTCGGAAGGGGGATGCTTATAAAGTAATTCTTTTCAGTCATTTCTTGATTCTGAGCCAGTAACTTCAGACTCTGGAGCGGCAGCCATTGACCTACCTCACATGACAGAGGACAACTACATTAGCTGCAGAAGTAGGCAATGAGGACAGCGTTAGCCTTCTCTTGCATGACTTTTGCAAAATAGGGTGGCAGATATTCCTGCTTTCTCTCCTGCTGCCTTCTCTGGAGAGGTCTCTCCATTGTTAGCAAGACAGAGAACCTTTCTAAATGGAGCGGACAATCATCTTCCTCATTGCCACTTGAAAATAAGTTTAAAAGGATAGCCATTTTGATTAGGCAAGATATTATCATGAAGAAACTCTGTGATCAGCCTGAAGTCCCTATTGCTCTCATGGATTGAGGCAAGCTTTGAAATAGCTGCAGTTTGTGTCAGGGACATTATTTTCTCATTGTCCTCGAAGAAATGAACTGTGTTGGAGACATAGGGCAGGCTATCCTTTTGCAGACCTCGCCATCTGGCTTGATGCATACCATCAAGATGTATCAGAGGGTCTTCTTGTCTGCCCGTAGTGGAATTGTTAGCACGTCTGACCTTATTTGGTTTCTTATCTTTAATTTAGAAGGGGACGCGTTAGTGGTTCAATGGACCTTTTGAATGCACTTAGAGAAGTTCCCACAATGAACCCCAAATTCAACAAAAATGTGTCCATAATATCAATAAACAACATCAAATCAATTGGAGTCAGTAATCTTTAGAAACCATGACCTAATAGGCCATGAATAGCCACACTATTTTAACAATGCTAAAGTCCCGTAAATTAGTCTCAAAACCAAATGATACACATATAAGAACAATACTGGTTGACCAAATCTAAAGAATCTCAATTTAGCAAGGGCATTAATTACTCAACACTCAACAGTCACAGTACAAATTAAGAGTAAGAATAACTGCACAACAGAGACTTCATAGATTCAGCAAAGAAACAACTTCAATTATTACTGATTGATTAGCAAACATTCTCTGTGGGTCTCCCTAGCCAACCTTCTGATTAGAATAGCATGTTTGGGCTTCATGCGAAAATAGTTTTAGTCAAAGTAATTTGGAAAATATCTAGCTGTGGTTCTATCAAATTAGCAGGACATAATCTACAACAAATACATTAGCATTTTGTTATACCTCTCCTCAATATGGATCAGCAAGCTGCGATTCTCTTCATCAGTTGGACTTCAGCTCGATCAGCATTAGCAAAAGGCAGTGAAAGGGGGAATGGTTCAGAATTGTGGACTCTAAGCTCTCTGAACCATTTAGCATCAAAGTTAAGCAATAAAGGTAAAGCCAAACTGTCATCGGGAACTTGTTCAGTTCCTCAGACAGATAAGAATAAGAACACCTCTCAGGATGAAATCAAAGTGGGAATAGGCTCTCTCCTCTCGGTGCAGTTGGGCTAAGTTAGAATCGCCTAAAAATTTCTCACATTTCCATTGGTCAAAGAATCATACTTTTACCACTAGTCCAATGAAGGTAGAACTTCAAATCTAAGATATAACTAAACTATTGTTCACATGTAGATGATTGGCTCCTCTTCTCCTGTCCCCATCATCTGGCCTCTCAAGTAACAATTTTTGTATCCATCTGTTCTCCAGTCAGTGCATCCATTGTCAGCTCCTGGGAACATCGCTGTCTCACGCTTCAAACTATACATAGGACAAGATTTTCTAGTAAGCATTTCTCATGAGAAAGTTAAAGATATTTTCTAACAATCAAAACAATACATGTATAAATTATTCTTCAGACGTACATTTCTCACAGTTTTATTAAACAGTGCAGCTTAACATGAGGCTGCACAAGTAGGCCCAGACCTCGCTAACTTAAGGCCTACAGTTAATAAAGCAATATACATAACACATAATCATTAGTATAACACATTACTACATTTGCCTTAATAAGTACACATCAATTAATATTAATATTCATTTTAATAATGACACTTCATGATTAATGATGGCCACTCAGGTGGCACATTATTTTCTATGTTAGCCAATTTCTATATAAGCTCTTAACTCAAAATACATTAATATTCATCAGTAATAAACTCAGCGCTCACAATCCCTACTCTCATGACTAGATATGTCATCACACTTTACATCACCCAAATTTTTGTTCACCTAAAATGTGCCCTTTCTCAAACTTTTGTTTCTTCTTTCCAAATGTTAATTTTCCATTAATAATCTTTCTAATTTAATTTCTTCGCTCCTCTGACATTTTGTCATCTTCTTCATTTTAATAACATTATACAATTTATGCATTCCCCATGCTCCAATGATACAAATCACAATAATCAATTTCACTTGTATTATTTCCATTATTCTCCCTTTCCCTAGGTTGCCAAGCCAATTTACCACAGAAGCAAAACCTTTGCCAACGTTTTGCCAAATTCCAGGTTCTTTCAATTGTTTCAAATCAGCACTATCATTAGTCAGATTGTTAATAAGGCTTCTAACCTCTTTACTATTGTCAGGGATATATGAGCAACAATGTTGCAGATTCAGCATTTTAAAAACTCCACCCTCCTTTGCTAAAAGGATGTCTAATGCAAGGCAGTTCTGAAGAGTCATAGATCTCACCACAGCCATTTCTGTATCCATCAGGATCATGGCTCCTGAAAAATTTGTCAGCATGTAATCCACAATAGTAGACAACTTTCGAATTTTCAAAGAATTCAGAACAACTCCTACTGAAGGAATTATTGCTCTAAATATGTCTCCAACTATGCCCGAATATGATTCTTGCTTTTGTCTCACATGATGTAATTCAGTCACTTTAGGTATCTCACTCAGATTCTCAAGTTGATAAACTGAAGAGGGTAATACGCATTTGGTCCACATATGTAATAAACTCATGAAATTGCTGGGTCTTGTCCATTTAACATGAATGTCCATTTACTCTGAAACAAAAACACATGCCTACATTTTACTCGTTCCCATGAAGAATGTATCAGTTCTAGTTTTGGTCTACATATACACAGCTTTCCTATGTGTTGTGCATCTAAAGCTAACCTCCCTTTTGTCTTTATGTCACTAAATGCATAATCATTTCTAAATGTCCTTTTCTCTAACCCCTTTTCTAATTTCTCCTTTAGTGCTTTTTCCCTGTCATCTGTTTGACGCAGAAAGCTCTTTTCTATAGACATAAGCAAGCATGTTACGTTGTTCGTATGCATGTAAGCTGTGCCAAATGTCAATGTGGGTTCAAAAAATATTCTCACTAATTCTATGTTGTTTTCCCTAGCTACTGTACTCAGGTACTCGATTATGGGGACAAATGAGAACACTACATCATTATTCGAGTAGAAGTACTGAATATACTTCTGATTATATAATATTGTTAGTAACAGACTACAACTTATGCCATAAGTGAGGGGCAAAGTATGATAGGTAACTCCTTCTTCCACTGATGGAGCGATCTGGGCACATACATAACACTCTCTCGCATCCATCGTCTTAACATACTCTCTCAATAAGCAATAGAAAACATTAGAAGAAAGTTCTCCTTGTGTACCATCTACGTGCAAGTATTTCTCATCTGTCCTAAACCTATCCACTTTTGTGAGTGAAGTAGTAGTCTCTAAAGCTAGAATATGGTTAGCCTTAAATTTGTCAATAACAGCCATACTCACAATCAACACCAAACACAATATCATACATACAATCGGCAAACCAATGCCCATGTACTTACAGCACCAATTCTTCCTATTCGGCTGGCTAAGGTTATTCATGATCTGTAAAGAATCAGAAAGTAGAAGAAAGATTTATAGCTATGCAGTAAAAATCAAAAACAAAATCTTCAATCTTCGTTTAGCAGTTATTTACAGCTTTCAGTCTTTCTTCCAGGAAAACTTTTCATAAAAAGTTGGTAGCCTTGTCAAAATCGGTTTAGTAGCTTGTCAAATCAGGTTCTTTCCAAAGTCTTTTCTCTGTTACTTTCAATTGTCTCTCTTTTGGCACCCTTCTTGGTTTACAGCTTTTCAATTTTCAGTTCTTTGATCTTCTTCACATGGCAAAATATTGACCTGGAATATCTCGATCAAAACAAAAAGACAAAAATTCTATTTGCCATTCACTTTGTCATTGCATACGCCCATTCAGGACCTGCGTACCTTCGATTTGCAATTCTCTTTCTTTTCAATTTTGAATCTCCACTTAACTCTCCATCAATCAAATCTTCCCTTCTTGTGGTGTCAATTTCCACCTCAATTGTTGTCACTTTAATATCTTCTTTCCTCTTTGCTTGTGATTTCAGCCACTTATCTCCTTTCAGTGGCCCTTTTGCCACTGTTCTTTTTAGTGCTGGATTTGTAGCTCCTCCTTGATCTGTAGGATTTTCACTTGATGTACCCGCATCAGGTTCAGGAGGAATCAGATCGTTTTGACTTTGATCCGTGTCAACTTCTTCCCCCTTGGGCTCTGTCATTTTCTCTGTTTGTACTTCAAAACCGTCTGCTTCTGGGAGAGCCCACCTCTGACTAGACTCTCCTGCTACCTCAGTTGAGGTTTGTTCTTTGTCACTCTCCTGTATCTCCTTCACTTCATCTCTCACAGGAATGTTTGCACTAGATGCGGTCTGCTCAGGTTCAGTCTCTGATTCACCTTCTCCCCTCTCCAACTCTGGAGTTGGTTTGGATGTTGTTGGTACTCTCAAAATCCCTTCTTCCTCATCCAAAGGATTCAGTACTTTCTGAGTGCGGCTGGCATGTTTCCAGTTCAGAACTGCAGCGCACTTCACAGCAGTAGTAGTCATCAATACTACTAGGCCTTTCCACCGAGGCCCCAAACACAACTTCCTGATGTGTTTTCTGATCACAACCCAATCTCCTGCTATCAGGTTGTGGCCTTGATCTTGAGACGGTTGCAGTGTGGTGGCTTCCACCTGATGAGAAAAAGAACGAACCACATCAGCCAGACCTTTGCAGTAGTCCAAAAACCATACCATCTGTCATATTCAGAAGAGCATTGGCAAGGACTGCTGGCAACCTCATCGCTCTGCCTATGAGGATTTCATGCGGCGACAGTTCTGTTTTCCTGTCTGGTGTGTTTCTCATAGTCCTTAGAACTAACAGTAGCGCATCAGGCCATTTCAGATTCGTGGACGCACGCATTTTCGCTATTCTTGATTTCAAGGTCCCATTCGTCTGCTCTTCAAGTCCTGATGCTTCAGGGCGGTAACTACAATGCAACTTCTGCTCAATGTTTAAAGCTGAACACAGCAATTTAACTACTTCATTGTTGAAGTGACTTCCTCTATCTGATTCTAAAGAGACCGAAAACCCAAAACGAAGTATCAGTTCCCTAAGCAGTAACTTCGCTACCGTAAGGCTGTCATTTCTCCGTGTAGGGTAAGCTTCAATCCAGTGGCTAAAGATACAATCACCAGCACATACTTCAGTCCTCCACACACAGGCCTCTCAATGAAATCCATCTGCATTCTGCTGAAAGGACCTCCCGCTCTTCCTATGTGGCTCATGTTTACTACAGTCCCTTTACACACGTTCATTTGCTGAAAGATAATATATCTATGGAAAACTGCTTTGGCAACCTGTCTAACCTTTGGATTGAACCAAAATTGGTTAAAGGTACGAACCATAGCATCTCTCCCAATATGTGCTTGATCATGATAGTATCTAGCGATTTGAGTCAACAGACTATCCGGCAGGACCACTCGTCCCTCTTTTGAAACCCATACATCTTCTTTCCGCTGAGCACATTTCAACTTTACCCATTCCTTTTTCTCATCTTTGGTAACATTGTCCTGTAACACTTTCTATTCCTCAATGGTATCTACAACATGCAACGCATAATTTGAGCACATTTTGTCTTCATCAGGTAACTATTCCCATTTATCCTTGAACGATATACAGTTCAATGCGCAAAACCTTGCCACTTGATCAGCATATCCATTTCCTATTGCCACAAAATATTGCGATTTCAAGTGTGCACTGCATTTCACCACAGCAAACTTTTCAGGCAATTAAATAGCTTGTACCAACTCATGAATCCTTCCCCCATTTCCAACTGGTGAACCGAAGAGGTCAGGAAACCTCTCTGTGACCATAGCTGGCCAACATCGTGGAAAATTCCAAATCCATACTGGCTGACTGTATAGATGGTAACCTTAAGCTGTGCGAAACCACGGCATGCTCTAGTAAGGGCTGCAAACTCCACTACTTGTGCGAAATACACTCCTCAGGGCCAGGACGCTTCGAGTATACCTGAAATTGTGCACACAGCATATCCCACTCTCAATACTCCTGTGTTATCTCTTAAGCAGAAACCATCAACAAAAACAATCTGGTCATTTTCTACCAATAGAGTATCTCTAAGATCAGGTCTCAGTTTTGTGCACAAATCAGTTACTTCGAGACAGTTATGTTCAACTTCATTCAATTTGTCAATTTCAATGTTTTCTTTTGGAAGCACTGTTGCTGCGTTAAGCACTGTACACCTTTTCAAAAGTACATTCAGGGAACCCAGGATGACCGTCTCATAATGAGTCAACCTGGCGTTAGTCGGATATTGCATCTTGGATCTCGTGAGTAAAACTTAAATGGAGTGAGGGACCATAACAGTTAAAAGATGTCCCATCACAATGCTCTCACTCTGAATGAGGCTCAGTCCGACCACCGCAACTGTGTGTAAACAGCCTGGTAAAGCTGCTGCAACGGAGTCCAAAGCAGCTGAAAAATTTGCTACTGGGCGGTTTACACCATCATGGACTTGTGTCAGAACAGACAAGGAACATGCATCAGGCTCATGGCAAAACAATATGAAGGGTTTTGTGTAGTCAGGCATTCCCAAAGCCGGGGCTTTGCACAAACTATCTCTCAATTCAGTAAAGGCTTTCATAGAGGCTTGATCTAGCACTATGGGATCAGTAACTTCTTAATGAGTTAGCTTTTGCAATGGCTTTGAAATGACTGAGAAATTGGGAATCCACTGATAACAACAGCTCACCATACCCAGAAACATCCTGACATCTCTCTGTGTGGGTGGGGGATTCATCTGCAATATGGCTGTGACTCTCTCTCTGGAAATTTTCCTAGTTCCCTTTTCGATTTGGTGACCCAAATATTTCACTTCTTTCTGACAGTACTGTAATTTCGCTGGGGACACCTTATGCCCACTCTTCCCTAAATGATTCAGCAGGGCAATAGTATCATATTTGCATCCTTTTCTCGTCTTTGATGCTATTAACAAATCATCAGAGTACTGTACAAATGTCGACTAGAAAAGCATCTCCAATGACTCCAGGTTTTTTTTCAGGATCTGATTCAAAATGGACGGTGACTTTGAAAACCCTTGAGGAATTCTACACCAACAGTAGACTCTCTCCAAAAATTTTAAACAGAAGAGAAATTGACTTTCCTCATGAAGAGGTACAGAAAAGAATGCTTGTGACAGGTCTATCAGTGTGAACCATTCAGAATCACGTGGGATCTGGAACAAGATCATTGCTGGATTCGGCACCGTGGGACAATAGTTAATCATAATGTCATTTACTTTCCTCAAATCCTGAACAATTCAAAATTTCCCCCAGGGCTTTCGCAATCCCAATATTGGTGAATTACACAGACTGCTCAGCACCTCTTTCAGAGCACCTTGGTTTACAAATCCTGCATTTATGGGTGCAGTCCCTTCAATTATCTCTTGTGGCATGTGATACTGGGGAATCTGGGGAAGAATTGCATTTGGCTTGATCGCAACCTTTACTGTCTCAACCCCTTTTATCAGAACAATGTCCTTTCCTGTAAAATCCCACACCTTCATTATAACCGTTCCCTGTAAATCAGGAAGAAGATCTCTCACTGTGAAAACTAGAAAGAAACTAATCAAAGGGTACTCCTCCTTTACTATGTCACTTTCTTTCTCTGCGGGCAAATTATCTTCATCATCACTGTTTGTCTGATTGGCAATTCCATAATTCGAGCATGTAATTGAACATCTCGTCTTGCACAACAAGTCCCTTCCCAGTAAGGATACCGGACTCGAGTCACATACCGTGAATTTGTGTGATCCTTTAAAATTGCCAATTTTAACCTGAACAGGTTCTGTAATCGGGTTTGTCAAATATTGATTTGCAACTCCTACAACTGGACTGTTTTCCCTGAAAGGGGTAGGTTTGGAACTTCTTCAGTTCTCACTGTAGAGCGTATAGCTCCTGTGTCAACTAAAAATGAGACCTGTGCACCATTACCTTTTTCTTAACATACAGACCTTTCTGATCTACCTCTAGGGAAGCTGCTAACACACATTCCTCTTCATCCGAACTCTCACTAGCCCAGTCCTCATTCATTTTATCCTCACTGTGCAGTGAGAATTGATGTATTGTGTTATTACTCTGATTAAACCTTTAACCTGTGACCTTCTGAGGAAGCATCACCTGCTGCTGCTCTATCAGGGCATGAGGTATTTGAATTTGCTCTGTAGGTACTATTTAAACCTGCTGTTGCATCGGCTGTGACTGGGGCATTTGCAAACTTGGCATTTGCATTTGTTGCACAGGCTGGAAACTTTGCACCTGATTCACATTACTTTCAAAATTTCAATTTTGACCTCTCATTCTCGGTCTTCTCATATTCGGTGAAGAATTGATTTCATTTGTTTGCTGAATAACACCTTCCTGAATGAACATCGGACACTGCTGTTTCCAATGTCCGAGGCCTCCGCAAGCGTGACATGGCAACAGTCCTTGCAAATCACCTTGAACAACCACAGTATTCAAATCTGGACTATGATTTCCATTTCCCATTCCTCCACGTCCTCTACTTCTTGCTTGATTCTGAAACATCACATTTACCTGTTGCGGCTGCTGAAAATGTCCCTGCATTCCTGTTTGTGCCACTTTAATCTACATCACCATTGTCTTCTCCTTCAACTTTCTCTGCTTCAACTCAATCTCATCACTACAGTATTTTGCATACTGCAAAAACTCATCAATCGGCTTTGCTTGCCAACAAATTAAATGACTCTTAATCATCTGTCTAATCTCGGGTCTCAATCATTCAACAAATCTGAACACAAAACGAATCATATCCTTCAGCTCAATTGTTTTTGTACCACTGTAAGGTTTGAATGTCTGCAACAATTTCCCATAGTATCCATGTATTGATTCCTTCGCTTCCTGGACTGTCCTGTCTGTTCTATGCCAGTCAGTATTCTTAAGTGAAATTCTCATTTTCAGAAATTCAATCACCTTATATTAATATTTCATTACGTCTGGAGATGGTGCACCTGTTACTGGATCTCTCTGAGGTTCTTTTGTCGACCAATCTACACTGCTCTTGCATTCAGCCCATAAGTCTGCTGGAACCACTATCTCCAACAGTGTATTCAAATCCTCCCATAGGCATTTTGCAAGTTTCACAAACCTATCTATTTGCTGGTACCACTCTACTGGCTTCTCTCTCAACATGGGATAATTATTTGTAAATGACAGAATGTCACTTCTGCTCCAGGAGACCTGTCCAAAATTCCCTCTGGGAATCTCTCTCATTGGTAAAATGTTCACTGGATCCTCAACCTGCTGCACACTTTCAGTAAGATTCGCAGAATGCCTTTTAATCTTGTCTCTTTTCTTTACCTATCTGCCTTCCCATGTATCTAATGCGCCCCATGTTTGAATGCTCTGAATTAATTCTCTAATGTGACTATTCATTCCCGAGGCTCTCATGTTTTCAAAATCCTTTGTGTCAAATTCTAACCTATAAATCCTCTTCAAGTGCTTTGTCTTCTCAATCTCTACATCACATTTCTCTGCTAAGTATGCTAATTTCTGGTGTACTATTCCTGCTTTTTTAGTAATCAGTTTGCAAAAACAATGTAACTCAACTTCTCTGAATGTGCCAATCATGTCCAACTCCATTGTTCCCTCAATTAGGTCTTCTGCCTCTAGTCTAAGTCTGGTCAAATTCAGGGCACTTCCTCCACTGGAATCTTCTTGGGTACTGCTCAGTTTTTCTAACCACTCAGTTAACTGTTCAGTTATCAAACCCTTAAATGAAAGATTGTTACTGCTCACACCTGGTACATGCTGTAATGTTAGGTTAGGGGTCTCTGGTGTCCCTATACTCGGGTTAGGACCTATATATGACATCACCTCATGATTTGGAGGAGTTCTGAAAGGACTTAGATCAATAAATGGGCCTATTCCATCAAATGTTGGTCTCATGGGCGTTATAATTCTTGCACTTTCTTCAAGTCTTTCTCCTGCTATGCTCTGGTTCATGGCTTTCTGTTCACTATTCTTATTATTTCCCTGTGCGAACAACGGTATGACTGGACCAATGGTAACTGGTACTGACACTGCATCTGGGCTTGGTCGAGCATTTGGGCCTCCTGGGTGCATTACTCCTGTACTCTGGCTTATCCGTGCAGACATCTCTGTTTGCGATCTTGTTATGGGGTTGTATCTCAGGACCCACTGTGTCTGTATCAGGGACTTCCCATTGGAGAAACACTCTATCTGAACCAATGTCAGCTTCTGGTAAACCATGTACTGTCGGCACTATCAGATTTGTTGTGGTATCTACAGTAGGTACATCTAGGTAAATTCTGGGAACATCCATCTTCTGCATAGGCCTTTGAATCCCTGAAGTAGCTGAGATATTATGACTACCCTGAATCTGGCTCTGTGTAGATTCAATCGATACCGGAGCTGTAGGACCTATACTGGTGGTTGAACCTCAACCATGTGCTGCATATGGTGGGGGACGATTTCTCAATAACTGTAGAATGAACTCCTCATCATCTGACTCTTCATCATGTGTCAAAGACTTCCTAGACCCTGTAGATTTCTGCTCTCTCTCGTCGGATTGGTACTTCTCTTAGTCTCCTCTCCATTCTCTTGTGCGATTGCAGGAAACGACCTATTTCCCTGTAAAGTCTCAGTTCTCCACGTTCTCTGCTCATTAGCCTCCGCTAGTGTCTTCTCAGCTTTCCTCATTCTTCTCTCAAATTTTAGCTGCTCTTGTTGTCTGGCTACTAATTCCCAAATTGCTAATGCCTCAAATTGTGCTGGTCTCTTAGGAGGATTCAAATCATGCAGTAATCTCCTCAAATGCTCCAAAATTCTCAGATTAAATGTTCCATGAGTAGGAAATGCTAAACTCCCATCTTTCTCTGTCTCTTTGCACCATTGTGTAAACCAAACAACATGACGCACCACCTTGTTCCTCAGATACAATATAGGCAGGGGTACCTTCTGGTGGTGTAATCTCCCCTAATCTAGTTGGAATAAACGGATCTGTTTTTAAAGCTTTGAAAAAATGTCATCTTCTGTAACTTACGCTACTTTCAATCAAATCCGGAAGTGACTTTCAATCCCAAAATCCTTTTCGCCAACCTTCTCAACCAATTGCTCTTCACGGTTGTCCGCCAATTTGTGCTCGACCCTTCTCACTAACCAACCTATCACAGTGCGGCTCCAATTATGTTACACTCAGACGTACATCGGCTGACAAAGTATTTTGGCTTGTCCTCCTCTATTCAAATTCACACAAAACAAAATGCACATTTTCACGAGCACCAGACAAAATCAAAACCCAAATTTATCTGTTTACTACAGGTATGATAACCCAGTTGCTTCAGAAACCTTACTGATGTTTCACTGACAGCCTTTCACTCTAAAAGCTACTCTTTCTTTCTCTGTTTCCCTGATTCGCAAGCAAAATTCGCCCCACAAATTTTACTCTCAACTGATCAGTGGGTCTCTCCTGGTGCACATAGGAGTCACTAGATCTCAGTCAAAAAACCTTTCACTCAGTTAGACACGCACTCTTGAGTTTGTCAACCACACCTGACTGACCTACTAAACAGACAAATTACAACAAAAACCCAGTGTCTGATACACTTTTCAATACTCTGGAGTCTTAGACCTCACAGGGTCCGTATACCAACAATCATGTGGACAATTTTTGAGCATAAAGCGCATTACACATATGAAGTTCAACAACTTCCCTCCTCCCACACTTTGGAGTACACAAACTCCCTAAACAACTTCATCTGGAGTAACCAGACTCCCTAAACCCCTCACAAATATCTCAATTCACCTGCAATTTGCCTAAGCTGTGCCAGCACAAAACCTACTTCATTCACTTTGTCACTAGAACGCCAGGAACATCTTCAAACAAGCATTGGCAAGCCCCAAGGATTTGGGAAAGTCATGGTAGGTTCTTAGGGCGACATTCTCTCTCCACTTTGCATCAATCTATTCTTCTACCTTTTCCAGACTTTATGGTGATCTCTTAAATAGACTAACCATCAATACTCTATTTCCATTTCTCTGTATCCAGGGGGGTTATGATGAGCTTTTAAGGAGACTAGCCACTCAGAGGTATAATGATGGCTCTTAAGGAAACTAACCATGCAGAGGTCTTATGATGGGCTCTTAAGGAGACTAACCGTCCTACCATTTCTGTTAGCATGTCAGACCTTATTTGGTTTCTTATCTTTTACTTATAAGGGGACATGTTAGAGGTTCAATGGACCTTTTGACTGTGCTTAGAGAAGTTACCACCATAAACCCCAAATTCCACAAAGATTAGTCAATAACATCAATAAGCAACATAAATTCAATTGGAGTCAGTAAACTTAACACCCCATAACCTAATAACCATGAATAACCACACCTTATGTAAAAGTTAGAATGTTTATTTCCTATATTAACAACGCTAAAGTCACGTAAGTTAGTCTTGAAACCAAATGATACACATATAAGAACAACACACTGGTTGACCAAATCTTCTAAAGAATCTCAATTTAGCAAGGGCATTAATTACTCAACACTCAACAGTCACAGTACAAATTAAGAGCAAGAATTACTGTGCAACAGAGATTTCATACATTTAGATTTGGCAAAGAAACAACATCAATTGTTACTGATTGTTTAGCAAACATTCTCTGTGGGTCTCCCTAGCTAACCTTCTGATTAGAATAGCATATTTGGGCTTCATGCTAAAATAGTTTTATCAAAGTAAATTCGAAAACATCTAATATGGCTCCATCAAATCAGCAGTTTGTACCTAGAAACAAAGAACATAATCTACAACAAATACATTAGCATTTTGTTATAACTCTCCTCAATATGGATCAGCAAGCTGCGATTCTCTTCGTCAGTTCGACAGAAGCTCGATCAGCATCAGCAATCAGCAGTGAAAGGGGGAATGGTTCAGAACCGTGGACACTAAGGACTCCAAACCAATTAGCATCAAAGTTAAGCAACAGAGTTAAAGACAGAAACTATGATCAGGAACTTGTTAAGCTCCTCAGACAGAGTAAGAATAAGAACACCTCTCAGGATGAAATCAAAGAGGGAATAGGCTCTCTCCTCTCGGTGCAGTCGGGCTAAGTTAGACTCACCTAAAACATTTCTCACGTTTTCATTAGCCAAAGAATCGTACATTTACCATTTGTCCAATGAAAGTAGAGCTTCAGATCTAAGATATAACTAAACTATTGTTCACATGTCGATGATTGGCTCCTCTTCTCCTGTTCCCACCGTCAGGCTCTTCAGGTAACAATTTTTGTATCCATCCGTACTACAGTCAGTGCATCTATTGTCAGCTCCTGGGAATATCGCTGTCTCATGCTTCAAACTATATATTGTTTCTATTACTAGGACAAGATTTTCTAGCAAGCATTTCTCTTTAGAAAGTTAAAGACATTTGGTCAACTCAGCGAAAACAATACATGTATTAATATCTACAGGCATACATTTCTCACAGTATTATTAAAAAGTGCAGCTTAACATGAGGCTGTGCAAGTAGGCCCAGACCTTGCTAATGTAAGGCTACAGTTAATGAAGGAAGATATATAATACATTATCATTAGTTTAACACATTACTGCATTTGTCTTAATAAGTACACTTCAGTTAATATTAATATGCATTTTAATAATGACACTTCAGGATTAATGATGGCCACTCAGGTGGGCACAATTTCCAAGTCCCACATTTTTTTCAATGTTAGCCAATTTCTATACAAGCTCTTAACTCAAAATACATTAATACTCATTAGTAATAAACTTAGCCATCACAGAATTGAGTGGGTTCTATATCAAATCTTGAATACCATTATTATACGTATCAAGAGCCAAAGGGCTTGCTTGAAGTGCTGTCTTGGACCATATCACATCGTGCACAGTTTTGGGCATAATGGTGTAAAATAATCCCTTGCCCATTTCAAAATCTTTACCATCAATATGTACAGCATATCTGGACTTTCATTTTCTCTTACCTCGTTCATCTCTTTCCTCAGTCTCAACACACAGTACATTGTTCTACAGTGTCATTGCATTTTCTTTTTCTTCCTTATACATACATGAAATGGCATTTCTCTTCCTTAATCTTTTTCTACATATTTTATTAAAGTGTCTTCCTCCGCTGCATTGTCGCACCTCTTTTACTGCCTGGGACTTGTATTGCTGTATACAAAGTGTGTATGGTTCTTTATGGGTAACATACTTTCCTGCTTTTCTTTTCTTTTTCCTTTATATTGTTCATATGTATCTTCCGAACTCTTTCTTTACCCATTAAATTCCCCATTTAAACTTTATTTAACTACATTGACTTTCTCGCACGTTTTGTTCTCCTTCACGTCTAATTCTTTCAAACATCTTTTTGCTTTTGCATGCAATTTTGCAACAGTAGAAATTTGTTGCAGAGTTGGGTTTCTGCTGAAAAATAATGTTCTTGTTTTTTTAACTCTAAAAAGCACTATGAGTTGGTCCATAATATGTTGGCACGTCACTTCTCCAAACTCGCAGATGGCTGAAAGTTATTTCAGACAAGTCACAAATAAATCTGTCTTTTCATTTTTGCCCTGTGATCTCATGATAAATGCATGCCTGACCACAATTCGGTGAAATGTTTGCATGTAATGCTGATCGAGGCACTTTATAGCTTCCTCGAAGACATCAGGGTTTACATTTCCGGTTGCATCCATGCTTTCCTCATGAAAAGCAAACACTCTCTGCATCAAATAATGTAATCAGTAATGCAGTTTTTCTACTTGGGCAATAGCTCATTCCAATTAGAGTTTTCAATTATTTATAAAACATTTTGCCAGTTCTTCCACTGTATTGGTGGCACCGAAGTTGTTTGTAGGAAAACATCAGGCTAGTTCAGTGGCTCCTAACCTTTTGACTTCTGTGGACCCCCACTTTATCATTACTGGAACCCGGGGACCCACACTGAATCATTATTGGAATCCGGGGACCCCCCAGTGAGTTATTACTGAAAGCTGGGGACCCAATCAATTTATATTATTTAATTTTCGAAGAATTCGCGCCCCCCTGAGAAGGCTTCGTGGACATCCAGGGGTCCCTGGACTACAGATTGGGAACCACTGGGCTAGTTCATTCAATTAGTAATCCATTACATGCATTCTATTGTGGAAGTGTGGTCAGCAATTTATTAAATTATTTTCATTTTTCCTGCTAAAATAATGGAAAAGAACATAAACCAGGAACTTTTGTTACTTGGAAAAATAAAATCTCCTTGATATTTTCCAGTTGGGTTTTCGGGTATGCCACAGCACGGAGATGAACTGGTCAGAGTCACTGATGACATCAGATTCACAGTAGACAAGGGAGGTTCTGCTGTCCTTATTTTACTAGACATGTCGGCAGCATCCAACACGTGCTGTTGCTGTTGGTGAGACGCGCCCAGTTAGGGATTCAAGACAAGGCTTTTCGACTCCTTCAGTTCTTTTTATCAGGGAGAGTACAGATGGTGGCATATGAGCATTATAAATCTGTTCCCTTCTTTGTTGTTTGTAGGGTTCCTCAGATTTCATCCCGGAGCCCCACCCTTTTTAATTTCTATGTTACACCTTTACAATGTGTGTAAAGAAATGGCTCCTTGTTGCAGTTACCCCCCACTTTTTGCCTGATACTGATGCTGACTTGACTGAGAAATGTGCTGGGACCCTGCTAACCAGGCCCCAGCACCAGTGTTCTTTCACCTAAAATGTACCATTGTTTCCACAATTGGCACAACCCTGGCACCTAGGTAAGTCCCTTGTAACTGGCACCCCTGGTACCAAGTGCCCTGATGCCAGGGAAGGTCTCTAAGGGCTGCAGCATGTCTTATGTAATCCTAGGAACCCCTCACTCAGCACAGACACACTGCTTGCCAGCTTGTGTGTGCTGGTGGGGAGAAAATGACTAAGTCAACATGGCACTCCCCTCAGGGTGCCATGCCAACCTCACACTGCTTGTGGCATAGGTAAGTCACCCCTCTAGCATGCCTTACAGCCCTAAGGCAGGGTGCACTATACCACAGGCGAGGGCATATGTGCATGAGCACTATGCCCCTACAGTGTCTAAGCAAAACCTTAGACATTGTAAGTGCAGGGTAGCCATAAGAGTATATGGTCTGGGAGTCTGTCAAAAACGAACTCCACAGCTCCATAATGGCTACACTGAATACTGGGAAGTTTGGTACCAAACTTCTCAGAATAATAAACCCACACCGATGCCAATGTTGGATTTGTTAAAAAATGCACACAGAGGGCATCATAGAGATGTCCCCTGTATTTTACCCTATTGTTCAGTGCAGGACTGACTGGTCTGTGCCAGACTGCTGCTGAGAGACGAGTTTCTGACCCCATGCGGTGAGAGCCTTTGTGCTCTCTGAGGACAGAAACAAAGCCTGCTCTGGGTGGAGGTGCTTCACACCTCCCCCCTGCAGGAACTGTAACACCTAGCAGTGAGCTTCAAAGGCTCAAGCTTTGTGTTACAATGCCTCAGGGCACTCCAGCTAGTGGAGATGCCCGCCCCCTGGACACAGCCCCCACTTTTGGCGGCAAGTCCAGGAGAGATAATGAGAAAAACAAGGAGGAGTCACTGGCCAGTCAGGACAGCCCCTAAGGTGTCCTGAGCTGAGGTGACTCTGACTTTTAGAAATCCTCCATCTTGCAGATGGAGGATTCCCCCAATAGGATTAGGGATGTGCCCCCCCTCCCCTCATTGGCTACTAACCCCCCAGACCTAAACACACCCCTAAATTCAGTATTTAGGGGCTAAATTCAGTATTTAGGGGGAACTCAGATTCCTGCAACCTAAGAAGAAGAGGACTGCTAAGCTGAAAAACCCTGCAGAGAAGACGGAGACACCAACTGCTTTGTCCCCAGCTCTACCGGCCTGTCTCCCCCCTTCCAAAGACACTGCTCCAACGATGCTTTCCCTAGGACCAGCGACCTCTGAATCCTCAGAGGACTGCCCTGCTCAAGAAGGACCAAGAAACTCCTGAGGACAGCGGCCCTGTTCACCCTAGACTGCAACTTTGTTTCAAAGGAGCAACTTTAAAACAACTGCGTTTCCCGCCGGAAGCGTGAGACTTGCTACTCTGCACCCGACGCCCCCGGCTCGACTTGTGGAGAAAAAACACTTCAGGGAGGACTCCCCGGCGACTACGAGACTGTGAGTAGCCAGAGTTGCCCCCCCCTGAGCCCCCACAGCGACGCCTGCAGAGGGAATCCCGAGGCTCCCCCTGACCGCGACTGCCTGCTCCCCAGATCCCGACGCCTGGTAAAGACTCTGCACCCGCAGCCCCCAGGACCTGAAAGATCGGAACTCCAGTGCAGGAGTGACCCCCAGGAGGCCCTCTCCCTTGCCCAGGTGGTGGCTACCCCGAGGAGCCCCCCCCTTGTCTGCCTGCATCGCTGAAGAGACCCCTTGGTCTCCCATTGATTTCCATTGGAAACCTACCGCGTGTTTGCACACTGCACCCGGCCGCCCCCGTGCTGCTGAGGGTGTACTTTCTGTGCTGACTTGTCTCCCCCCCGGTGCCCTACAAAAACCCCCTGGTCTGCCCTCCGAAGATGCGGGTACTTACCTGCTGGCAGACTTGAACCGGGGCACCCCCTTCTCCATTGAAGCCTATGCGTTTTGGGCACCACTTTGACCTCTGCACCTGACCGGCCCTGAGCTGCTGGTGTGGTAACTTTGGGGTTGCTCTGAACCCCCAACGGTGGGCTACCTTGGACCCAAACTTGAACCCCGTAGGTGGTTTACTTACCTGCAAAAACTAACTAACTCTTACTCCCCCCAGGAACTGTTGAAAATTGCACTGTGTCTAGTTTTAAAATAGCTATATGTGATTTATTTGAAAACTGTGTATGCTATTTTGATTATTCAAAGTTCCTAAAGTACCTACCTGCAATACCTTTCATTTGAAGTATTACATGTAAATCTTGAACCAATGGTTCTTAAAATAAACTAAGAAAATATATTTTTCTATACAAAAACCTATTGGCCTGGAATTGTCTCTGAGTGTGTGTTCCTCATTTATTGCTTGTGTGTGTACAACAAATGCTTAACACTACTCCTTTGATAAGCCTACTGCTCGACCACACTACCACAAAATAGAGAATTAGTATTATCTCTTTTTGCCACTATCTTACCTCTAAGGGGAACCCTTGGACTCTGTGCATACTATCCCTTACTTAGAAATAGTGCATACAGAGCCAACTTCCTACAATGTGCTTATAATATATTTTGGTTTCGTGGTATACTCGTATGCAGACGATAACCAAATTATTGATACTATTACAAATTAAGCTCAACTCTGTGCCACTCATTTCCAAAACTGTATGAGAGAAGTTATGTGGTGGATAAGCTCCAATTTTCGAAGCGTAATGCTGAGAAATCTGTGGTGTTGGTCTTTGGCAGTACCCCCTCAGTGTATGTCTATGATCGAGTGGCCATAAGAGCATGGAGCGTTGCCTTCACCAGTTAGTTCAACCAGAATTTAGGAATCGTTTTTGGCACATTTCTGAGTTTTAAAACTCAAATAATCCAAACCATGGTCTCATATGTTTACATCCTTAGAATGTTGTGGAAAATGTTTCCATTTGAACGGGCATCGTCCTGCATATAAGTATTTTCAGCACTAGTCACCTCACACTTAGATTGCAGTAATGCACTCTATTTAGGGCTTAAACCCTGCTAAACAGGCTGCAATTTGCACAAAATGTGGCTGTGCCATCAATTCTGAATATCACCAGACAGTATCTAAAGAAGTAATAAATCTGCACTGGTTTCCAGTAAAAAGGGGGAACAATTCTGTGCCTTGCTCATGAAACCCTTCAAAAGAGAGGGCCCAAACTCCTACATCGAGGTTTCACTGGTATGCTCCCAACCCTGGCTTCAGGTCAGCTAAAAAGAAAAATCGTATAATACCTAAAGTGAAATGGTAGACGTGGGGTGATAGATCTTTTTCCTACCTTACCAGTAAACTCTAGAATTCGTTGCCATCTCACATTGTCAGTTGGCCAGTGGCGGTTTCTCTTCAAGGGCGTCGGGGCTCCGCCCCCTTTACATTCTCGGTGAAAAATAATGCATGGAAGCAAAGCTGAAACTGCTTCCTTAAAACAATTTGTGAACACAGTGTATATACATGTTAAATTATCTTTCTAAGGCTGCTCTACACTACGAACTGTACTCCTTGCAGTGATGACAGAGGAGTGACGCTTTCCTGGGCAGGCACAAAGTCTAGAGAATTTTGCTGGGCTGACAATCTCACATCCCTGAGGCCTGTGAGGTCACAACTCGGCAAAGACACTGCATCAAGGTTCAGTCTCCACCCCCTGATGACGTGGAGGTAGAGTTAGCTCTGGGCGTTTCAGATTCAAGCCCTCGAGCTCTCGGCCTCCATGTCAATCAGTGAGAGGAGACCATTGTCACCACACCCTTTTCCAACTCGTCACAGGGTGGGGTGGTACCAGACCCTGTGACGAGTGGGGTAGAGACTACAAGCAGGAAGCCACGAAATCGAGTGTGCGCAGTGTGTGAGTTGGACTTTTGAAGACACACTGCGCAGACTCGAGGTGCTGCTTCCCACGCTGCAGTTCATGCTGGATGCCTTTTGAGCTCCGGTATGCCTTAGATTTACTGCCAGCAAGCAGACTCGTGGGGACAGTGAAGCAAAGAGCAAGGTGTTGCACATTGCATGTGCGTGTGTTTATTTTAACTAGTCAGTCCCGACTCGCCTGGCTTGAAGCTTCCCTCCATGTCACCAGGTGAGGCAACACAAATCTCAGCTGGGGGTCATAAATAATGTAAAAGGGTGAATGGGTGTATGTGTGAGTGAATGGATGGATGGCTGATGGATGGATGTGTGAGTGAAAGGGTGGGTGGATGGATGTATGAGTGAAAGGGTGGATAGATGGGTGAGTAAACAGTTGGAGGGTAAAAGTGAAAGGATGGATGTAGGATGGATGAGTAAAAGAATGGATGGATGAGTGAAAGAGAGGATGGATGGGTAAAAGGGCGAATGGATGATTAAGTTCAAGAATGGATGATGGATGAATGAATGAAAGAGAGGGTGAAAGGGTAGGAGGATGGATGAGTGAAAGTGTGGATTGCTGATGAGAGAAATTATGGATGCTTGAGTGAGTGAAAGTATGGATGGTTGAGTGAAAAGTCCGATGGATGGATGTGTGAGTGAAAGGGAGGATGGATGGATGTATGAATGAAAGGATGGATGGATGGGTGAGTAAAAGGGTGGGTGGGTATATGTGTGAAAGGATGGATGTAGGATGGGTGAGTAAAATAATGGATTGGTGAGTAAAGAAAGGATGGATGAGTGAAAGAGAGGGTGGATGGATGGATGGATGGATAAAATGGTGGATGGATGAATACATGAAAAAATGGATGGATGAATGAAAGAGAGGGTGAAAGGGTAAATGTATGGCTGGGTGGATGAGTGAAAGGGTGGATGGATGATGAGAGAAGGTATGGATGGTTGAGTGATGGTATGGATGGATGGATGGAGTGAAAGTGTGGATAGATGGATGAACGAAGGAATGCACAGATGAGTGAAAGGATGGATGAGTGAAAGGATGGATGAGTAGAAGAAGGAATTGATGAGTGAAAGTGGGTTGATGCATAGATTAAAGGGTGGATGGGTGGATGAGTGAAAAAATGGATAGATGAGTGAAAGGGAGGGTAGATAGATGGATTAAAGAGTGAATTGTTGGGTGAGTGAAAGGTGGATGGATAGGTGGATAATGGATGGATGGATGGAAAGGTTATGAGAGATAAAATGATGGATGGATGAGTGAAAGGATGGCTGAGTGAAAGTATGGATGGATGAGTGAAAGGGAAGGTGGATTGATAAATGGATTAAAGGGTGGATAGATGGATGAGGGAAATAACGGATGGATGAGTGAAAGGTAGGGTCGATGGATTGATGAAAGGGTGGATGGATGAATGAGTGAGTGACTGAAAAGATGGATGTGTGAAAGGATGGATGAATGATAGGTGCATGGATGGATAGGTTTGATGGCTACATATTGAGATGAATGGATAGACTGGAAATGTATGGGTGTTCGGACAGAATGGTGAAAGACTGAATGATGGATGAAAGAATGAATGAATGACAGAATGAAATGGTGGATATCAGCAGGCGAATGGAAGGAGGAAATGGGGAATGGATACAATTAAAACAGGAGCGCTCTTTTGGGAAGGGATGTGATGACTTGCTTTGTTTGGTTGGTGCCATATAGTAAGAGCTTTTGTTCGAAGTGTGTGGTGTTTAAATTTTCTGGCTTCTCCCTTGAACCAGCCACAGAGAAGATATAGTGAACGCTGGGCCAGAAGTCCCCAAAGGGCATGCAAACCCATTAAAACTCCTGCACGGCAAGGTGCCAAGTGTGCGCACAGTTGTGGCCGAAAAAACATGCCAAACACGGTATATGTTGAAACTGCCCATTAACATGTTTAGGGGGCAGTGATGGATTCATCCATTAGTGCAAACATGTTGTGTGGCCAGGGAGACAGATTCTCTCCAGACACCATCTTAGTGTTGGTGTAAAAACAGACAGTACAATTAACATGATATATGTGATTTAAAACCATGCTAACCAATGTAGTGCACATAATACTCTATAGGATAACATGTAGTGGGTGTACTAAAGTAATCACGTAATATTGCAAAGGAAAGCTGATTCTTCACTAGCCCCCATCCGCTGATCAGTGTTAAGTAGCACACAATAATGTGGAAATAACATGGATTGTACTTAGAAAAATGGGTTGGTGCCAAATTGAAAACACTGAAATGGTGACTAGCATCCCAAAAATTGCCATGCTCCTCACCCCCCACAATGTGAACCTCTTCCTCCCCCCACCCCGGGCCAAGCCCAGCCCCACCTCTCTCAAACTTCACCAACCGCCACTGCAGTTGACTCTCATCTCCACTTTTGAAACTTCCTGATAACATGCATTTCTCGCAATACTTTTTCTTCTGTGTTTTTTCTGATCTGACTTGTGGTGTTAGCGCCAAGACTTCTTCAGGTATTATCTGCACTTTAGAAATTTGTTTCATTTCATCCTCTTTACCAGTAGTAATTCATTGTTTTACTTTTTCCCCAGGCACTTCCCAGTCGAGCAGCGAAACAGCCAGCATTAACTCCAAGATCCTCGAAATGCAAGAGTCCTATTGAAAGTGTCTATCATTTGTAGGACAGCAGGTTTTAATAACAATCCCCAGATTTCACTTTGCTTCACAGTTTTACCAACGTAAGCTTATAGTCCTGAAGGGGAACGTGAGTTCGACTCTTTAAACTTTGACGTTTAGCTGAGGTGTTGCCTATTCCCCATTGCTATGCCTCCTCCCACCCCTCTCTACTGGATGGCCAATGCATCTCTTTACCTCAGAGGCAATGGCCATTGGCTACTACTTCTAGTAGCTCTGGTAGACCAGGCCAGCGCGAGTCTTCATCCCCTTGAAGGCACCCACTATCACACTGCTACCTCTGCTACTCTTGAAGACGGAGCCCGTGTCACAAAGCTGCCTCCTCGCCCAGTTGCAGGTCTCCTTAATCAACTTCACCACATCATGACATCTATCCATGGCCACGGCCCCTTGGAACATTCCGTGAGGCGAAAGCATTAATACAGAATAAAAACAAGCAATGTCTCTAGCACCCTCCTCTCACCTGAAAGCCAACAGGTTTCATCTGCTAGGGTGGGCAGTCATCAGTTCCAAAATAGTTGCCATCAGAAGAGCATCCTCATTGGCTGGGCAACCATTTTTCTGGGTGGTTTAAACATAGTGCAGGCTCACCGGTAACAGTACAATTGTCATGTCACACTATTGTGAGACAGCACCAGTGCAGCGGCTGCCTTACTGGACTACTGCAATGGTGTTTTGATTTGTATGTGGTGCAAAGGAAAAGCCGTGCAGAAACCGGATAGGTAAAATGCCTGCGTCCCTTCCAAACATGGTTCCTTTAGAAAGAGACACAAGTAATTATTCTTGCTTTCCTGGTGTATTTTCTTCTCATGTACGACTAAGTCATCAAGCACAAAGGTCACTCCTGTTCCATGCTCTTTGTTTTTTTTTTAGTTTGATGTTCTCTCAGCTCTGTACAAAGATGTCACAATTTGTAATTTATGCATATTTATTCAAACATTTCTGTTTGGTTTATGATATTGTATAGAAAAAGTGTTTTTCCTTATCACCCCTATCTATACACACATCATTCAAAAAGTGAAATCAATGGATTGTGCTATTTCTATATTTGACACTAAAATAGAAGACCTTTGATCGGCAACTCTTTGTCCACAGTGTTTATCCTGATTCAATAACTTTTGTGGTTTATCCCAATGAAGGGTAAACGGTTATGGGAATTTGGCAATCTTCTTTTTTTAAGTCAAATATCTTCCGAATTATTTTTGTCATCAGTATTTTCAGGGTATCCTTTACGGAGATGCCAAACGTTGACCCTGTAGTGGGACTGTACACCTGTGGGGTCTTTGTTGGAAATGGCGGAGTAGAATCCTCTTCTCCTAGCCTTAACGTAGTGGGTAATGTGTTCAATCTGTGTCTTGTGGTGTTTCCCTGTGTATGGGAAATGCTTGCTTCAAAGGAAAGGCTCTGGGGCCTTGTTGTGCTGCGATGTGGGATTCCTGTTTCTTCCCTTTTTGCCCTTCGTCCTGCAGGAGCAGTTGTTCTCACGTTGTAGCATACCACAATCTGTTAATGGTCATGATACTCAGCACTATTCCACAGTGGTTAGCCAGCTCCTTCATATCTCTTCAAAAACGTTTTCCTTGAGTCAAGACAATACCCCAGTGTAAGGAAACACATGCAACATAGATCAAGTAGATCACCAGTACACCTGAAGAAGATTGATAGATTTCCTTACACATTCACCTCCTGTTGAGATGAACCACAGGATGTTTTTGATTCACTTTGAACAGATTTGTAAGGGTCACTGATTAAGGTTCTGAAATAGAGATATAATATCACAAAGTTGAATATCCTATGTAGGGTTGTATAACACTATAATGAGAAAAATAATCTTGACAATGAAAAATATCACCAAAGAAATTGAAAACCTAAATAGCATGAACCTATACGTAAACAGTAAGGACATAGACATCAAAATATCAATGACAAAAATTCCTATGGAAAAAAATATTTAAAATATATCTCTATTGTAAACAAACATAAAGAAACAATAGATATTGCGCACATATACACACACACACATTTAGCTTGTTTTATTTAGAATTATGTTGATATACATATGTGTTCAATTAAAAAAGCAAAGGTTATAGGAATGTTATAGTTAGGGGATAGAATTAAAAAAAACATAGAAATTCACTTAAAAAACAAAGGTTACAGGGACATTATTGTAGGCTCACATTTTAAACGTACAAAACCATAGAAATTCACCTTTTATAGTTAAAGTTATCTCAAGAAACTATAACTCGTGCCTATAACTTGTACCCTTCCAACGCACAGTTGTTTTGTTAAAAATGTACTGCAAATATTACATTGATATGATCAATGACGTTATCAAAGATGTCACAAGTGCTGTAATTTGTGGGGTTATTACGTTATTACTAAATTAGCAGTGCATGGGGAGGGCGCAAGTTATAGTTACCATAGGGCATGAGTTATAGTTACTTGAGATAACTTTAGATATAACAGGTGAAGTTCTATGATTTTGTACATTTAAAATGTGAGCCTAACTATAACATTCCTGTAACATTTGTTTTTTAAGTGCATTTCTATGATTTTTTAAATTCTATTTTCTAACTATAATGTCCCTGTAACATTTGTTTATTTCAGTGAATTTCTATGTTTTTTTTAAACTTAAAGTAATTCTCATCACTATACGTTAATCCACCACTGCCACGCACAAGCTTTGACTGTGCATAGCAGGGGTTGACCACAAGGCCTGTGGCTAACTGTCTCTCTGGGTGTGAGAATAGGTGTGAGAGGGTGTATCTGAGTTTGCGAGTATCTCTGAGAGTGCCTGTCTGGGTGTGAGAGTGGGTGCGTCAGTGTCTTAGTGGGTCTGCGAGTGGGTGCGTCAGTGTCTGTGTCGGTCTGTGAATGGGTTAGTGAGGATTTCAGTGGGTCTGTCAGTTGATGTGTGGGAGTCTGAGTAAGTCTGTGAGTGGGTGTGTGAGTGTCTGACTCCACCTCCCTCGGGCTATAATGAAAGAGAATCCAGAAGGTTGCACAGCCCCTCCACAACTCCGGGGACCGCCATCTCCCCAGGTCTTGAAACTAAATGGATGTGGGGGCCTGCCTGGACCACCGCAGCCCCGGGGACCACCATCTCCCCAGGGCTAATTTTGAAAAAGATAAGGGGTTCGGTGTCGACCTGTAGGCTCCAGGGACCACCACTTACCCGGAGCTATTTACAGAGGAGGGGGGCTATGTGTCCCCCCTCGAGGAGCAACTGATGGCCCTGGGGAACCCCCATCCCCCAGTGCCGTCTCCTGCTATGTTCTGGGGTGGCCGACCCCGGGACATAGCTGTTTGCTCTGACCTGGCAGGAGCTTTGACAGCTCCCAAGTCAGAGCAAACATTTCAAATGAGAGCTGTCAAACAGTTATAACTCGCGCCCCCGCCATGCACAGTTTTTTTCTTCAATAATTGGAGTTCTAATGTTTCATTTATGTTTGTAATGACATTATAGAAGTTGTCATGAGTGCTGTAATATCTGGGGTAATTAGCAGTGCATGGCAAGGGCACAAGTTATAGTTACCTTAAGGTGCGAGTTACAGTTACTTGAAAAAACTCTTACTATAACTGCTGAATGTCTTTGGTTTTGTACGAGTAAATTCAGAACCTAAGTATAATGTCCCTGTAACCTTTGGGTTTTTAAGTGAATTTTTATGTTTATTAAACTTTTATTTCTTAACTAAAATGTCCCTGTAACCTTCATTTTGTCAGTGAATTTCTATGTTTTTTTAAAATGCATAGTAATTTTCATTACTATATGTTAATCTAACTGCTGCCGTGCACAGCCTTCAGCTGTGTATGGCAGGGGTTGGCCGCATGACTTGGCCCTTTGGTGAGTCCCTGTGGCCAACCCCTATAACCAACCAACCCCAAATGGCTACCCCTCTTCAGGTCCATATTGGCCCCGGGGACCCCATCCTCTGGGGCCCAGTGTAAATATTTAATATTTTTTTAGGGGAGAGGGTTGCATGCCCCCCAGGCCGATCTTGGCCTCAAGAATCCCATCTCCCGGGGCCTGGTTAAACCTTCAATTTTTTGGGGGGAAGGCATGCTGCCCACCTCCCTAGGACGATCTTGGCCCCAGGGACACCAACACCAGGACCCGGTCACGTGAACTGGGGCCCCCCAGGGCACCCAGTCTCAATGTTGGGGACCGTGGGTGAAGCCTGAAGGCTCCCATGGTCCCTACAGGCTCCCCACGTCCTGTAGGGGCCAACATTGTCATCACAGAGAGGGTGCTGCTGAAGTAGCACCCTCTCTGTGAGAGCAGTTTCCTCTGTCTGTCTCCCTGCATCTCCGCAGGCAGGCAGACAGAGGAAGCACTGCTCTGATGAAGGGAGTGCTAATTGACAGCTCTTCCTTCATCAGACCGGAGTGTTTGCTGTGACTTGGCGGCAGATTCAAAGCTACCATAAAGCCACAGCAAACAGCTATGTCCCGGGGGTGGGCATCCTGGGACATAGCAGGAGCTGGCCTTGGGTGGTGGCGGTCCCCAGGGCCATCAGTGGCTCTTCAAGGGGGGCCGTGCAGCCCCCCTCCAGCAAAAAAGAGTGGTGCTGGTCCCCAGGGCTGCAAGGGCTCTGAATTGGACCCCCTTTCTTTTTTTTCCAGTGTGTCCTTGGGAGGTGGTGGTCCACTGAGTTGCAGGGGAGGCATGCAGCCCTCCTGCACACAATCTAGTAAATGTCCCAGGGATGTGGTGTTCCCCAGGGGTGTGGGAGGCTGTGCAGCCCCCGCACACAATCAGATAAATGCCTGAGGAGGTGGTGGTCCCAGGGGCTAGTGGGGTCCAAAACTGCCCTGATCTCTTTTTTTAAATATGCCCCAGGAAGGTGGTGGTCTTTTCAACTATAAATATTTAAATTAAGCACTGAAAGGTGATCTCACTCTTTTTAATTGACAAAAACATTTTTCATTTTGATTTGTCTGGAAATCTAATTCTAAGTATATCATTTATCAAAGCCATAATCACTCTCTCTGTCTCTCAATTTCTCTCTCTCTTAGGGTTGGGTGGTTGGCTGCAGGTTCTGCGGCCAACCCAACCGCAGATGGCCAAAGGCTGTCCACGGCGCAAGGTTGGATGGTTATAGGGGGTTGGCCACAGGGCCTGCTAATAACCCCACAAATTATTGCACTCATGACATCTTTGATAAAATCATTGAAAAAATCAATTTAATATTTGCAGTTACATTTTTTATGAAAAAACTGCATGGCTATTTATAGTCCTTTTTATCCCCTTTAATTTACAGTCATGTCAGTTTCTAAAAATCCATGTTTTTCAGAGGCTAAGTTAACAGTCATGGTGTGTGAAATCATAGGAGTAGAGGCAACATTGTTTGGATCCCAAGTGCAACATACTCCTCTCAGTAGAAAAATGGAAATGTGGAAAAGGATAGTCGACAAAGTGGATGCTGTAGTCACCACCTTGTGCGCAAAAGAGGATATTAGGAAGAGTTGTGATGACACGAGGGGGAAGGTGCATTCCCTGGCCTCCAAGCAACACATGGAGGCCCAGAAGACTGGTGATGGTCCTCCAAGATCCCCGTTACAACTCTTTCCCTGGGAGGAGAAGGTCTTGGCCATCCTGAGAGCTTGACAGGAATAGCTGGGGGAGCAGAGTCTGGTAAGTCACATCACAATAACTGTCACAAAACCTCAATGACTTGTATGCTCGCATCTCAGATTTTGCCATTGTGCAGTCTACTTACTTTCCTAACATGCAATACCCAAAGTATCAGAGACATTAGATTGTCAATGTGTATTGTTGCATATAACATCACATGTATCGATGTCCATTACATGCCACATGTTGGAATGGGGTCTGAAAGCGTGTTACTAGTAAAATATATTCCCAGGAACTATGGTATGTAACAATATGTAAATGTGGGGCCCAACCAAACTGAAGTTTGGCAACAGGTCTGAAAGACTAACCATTTGTCAAGTGTTGGGAAGTAGCGAGAGTGACATGACTATACCTACCATGAGGCCCTGTTGCTGTAACTCTCAACAAAAGGCTATTGTGCTCTTGCCCATTTTCACTTGTTTGCCATGTCACAACTGATGTTTATTTATCATGGAGTTTACCATTTGTCTAGTATTGGCAGTTAGAAAGTGACATGACTTCAACTAAAATGAAGACCTATGTCTGGAACACAAAATTAGAGGCTATTGTGCACTTGCCCATCTTCACGTGTTTGCTATGTCACAACTAATACTCACTTATCATGGGGTTCACAATTTGTCTAGTGTTGAGAGTCAGAAAGTGACACAACTACAACTACAATGAAGGCCTGTTTTTGTAACTCAAAACAAGAGGCCATTGTGTTCTTGCTTATTTTCACTTGTTTGCCAAGTCACAATTGATGCTTACTTCTCCTGGACTGCTCAATCTACATATCATGCTCTATTCAGAGACATGCCTGCCTACTTAACCAGATGATGTCCTGGTCTCCTCAACTGAAACTATTGATGCCATGAATAACCCCTCAATACATTTGTACATCAATTATATTTTGTAAGGTATTAAGCTGATTCAGCCGATTGGAAGTGGCAGGTAACCCATTGACTCTGCACTGCTCAAATGATGACTAATGCTACATATACAACCAAGTTGTGTGTTTGCCTGTATCATACACAACTAGGGACCAGATGTATCAAAGGATTTTGCATTCGCAAACGGTGCGAATCGGTAAATTTAGCCGTTTGCAAATGGAAAATTGCCTTTCACGATGTATGAAAGCTATTCGCAGTGCAAGTATAAGTAATCGCTAAAATAGCGATTCCTTGCAACTGCAACATGAATTTGCTGGTCACATTTTGCGTATCACAAATAGCGACATGAATTAGCGATTCACATTCTTTGTATCGCAAATGGCAACCTGAAATTGCGAATCACAAAATGCGACCCGCAAAATCATGTCGCTTTTTGCAATACACAGAATGCGAATCGCAAATACATTCTTGCAATGCAATGCATCAACAATTCGCAAATAGCGATTATTTGCAGACAGGCCTTTTGCACATGCAATTTACCCTGAAGTGAAATCAGGTGGTAACCAGGTGCAACCTATATAAAGACGCCCAGAATGACTCAGCCTCTTTTCCACAGTGGCTGCACTCTACGAGATGGCAAGGAGGATGAGGATCCTGGCAGGTTTGAGGAGAGGGAGGAGGAGACAGGAGTGCATTTTCAGAGTACGGATAACATTGTATGACCAAACAGAGGAGGAAATTTGTGAGAAGTACAGGTTAAGCTCAGCCATGATAGCTGATCTACAACCCATATTGCAGCGCACCACACACAGGACCAATAGTATACCCGCCCATGTGCAGGTATTATGCTCTCTGCACATATTAGCCTCAGGGAGCTATCAAGGGGTTATAGCAGCAGCAGGAAGGGTCTCACAGAGTGCTCTCTGACGATTTTTCAATGCATTTCTCAATGCCATGCTGAGCAAACTTCAACAGCACATAAGATTCCCCAACACCCCACAGGAATTACCACATTCAAATTTGATTTCTACCAGATTGCCTGATTCCCACATGTAATAGGCGCCATCGATGGGACACATGTATCTATCTGTCCACTATCGTCCACTAAGTATGTTTATCGGAACCATAAAAATTCACATTCCATGAACAAACAAGTAATTAGCAATGCCTCCACATTGTAACCGATCTTGTGGCCAGATACCCAGAGAGCACACATGACTCCTACATCTTTTGACACAGTGGAATTTACACAAGACTACTTGCTGGGGAGTTTGGCGAAGGATATCTACTGGGTAATGCACTAGTTGACAATGTCGCATTGATAGAAATGTGATGTCACGTATACAAATTACTCATTTCACTCTCCTGTCATTCCAGGAGACAGTGCCTATGCCGTGCAGTCATTCATACTGACGCCCTACCTGTGTCCTGCAACGTCAGCCGAAAGGAGATATAATGCTGCTTACAAACCACAACGTTGTGGAGAGAACATTTGACCTGCTGAAGAGTCGCTTCAGATGCATCCACAAGGTGCACTACAATACAGCCCTGAAACAACATGCAAAATCGTGGCTACATGTGCTATGTTGCACAACATTGCTAAAACGAGGGTAATACCTGTGGAACCCACCGAGCCAGACTCAGATGAGGATGATGAACCCTTGCCACCGCTTCACCCAGTAGACAGAAGCAGTGCAGCAGAGGGCAGACAACGACATGCTTACATCACACTTAACTATTTCCGATGTAAGTAAAGATAATACCATGTCTATTTTATGTTTTGCTGTGGGTAGCATCTTTATTGCCTTGACTTCAGGTAATATATGTGTGATTAGGACATAGCTTTGCACAATAGACAAACAGATGCGCGTAACAGTGTCACACTATTAGCATCATAGTATAACTGTTTTGCTACATGTTATGCAAGTTCCCTGTACACCTCAACATTACTTCCTATGTCCACGCACTCCACTTGAGTGCTCAGTGGCCTTGGCGGCACCTCTTGTAGCGGGTTCAACAACAGTACTGTGTCTGGTACTGCGTCGCCTAGGATCCATCACAGGGGCTGTGAGACTACTGAGGCTAGAGAGCTCCTCACTATCCCCACCACCCAGTTCACTGTTTGTAGCACTCCGTGCTGTCTGCATTGTCTCAAAAACATTGGTTATTTGCACCAGTCCTTGTGCAACATTCCGACTGCAATGTGCCATCTCCACTTGTATGCCCATAGCACGTCGTGATATCAAGGCAGTTGAGGTAGAGAGCCGATTGACAGATCTGCAGAACCCAACCAACCTGCCCATCAGTTGGTGATGGTGCCTACGGTGGCTGACATGCTCCTGCTGAATCACATTGCAGAGTTCCCTAATGGCGATTTCCTTTGTGTTTTCTGATGCTGTTTGCTGTCACTCATGCAGCTTGCACATGTTTTCATTAAGAGACTCTAACTGCTTGTGCTTTACTCCCATGTTGTCATTGTGAGACTCAAACTGCCTGTGCATTGCTCCCATGTTATGATCGATTGACACCAACTGCCTGTGCATTGACCTCATGTGTTTACATTGAAGGCTCTGCACTTTCAGCATGGAAGCTTGAAGGCCGCCAAAGAGTGATGGGCCTTCACCTTCCTCAGTGCACTGTCTGCCTGCTTCGTGACACCTCCTGAGGGGAGTGGACTGAGGCTGGGGCAGGGACTGCTGTCTTACTGTGATTCTAGCCTCTGGGTGTGGTGTGAGTTCTTCATCTGGCATTTCATCAGAGTCCTGGTTACACTCTGAGAGAGGTAGCACTCTTGCCCTGCATCTAGTTGGTGCATTAATGAAGGACTCACTGGTGTTTGAGTCGGACTGTGGCTGTGTTTCGCTATCCCCCACATTTCCACCTTCTGCTGCGTGAGGGCCCGGAACATCTACAACAACAATGTGCAACATGTCATTTTTTAAATATTACACAAATAGTTGCATAATAGTATTAAATGTACACTGACATTGTTTCACTAGGAGTCTTTTGTGTTGTTTCTCTATTTGGCTTAAAACTATCTTGCTATTTATGTGGTATTTGCACTTTAGGGGTGTGGACTACCACTCCCATAAGGCATTGTTGTGTTGTATGTACAATGTGGCATGGCCTACTTATCACACTGCATAGTGCCAATAGCTATTTTCTAAGGGGCATTTGTACATAAACATATGGGGAAACACATCATTACTGGTCTTACCTTTGCTGGTGCTGGGTGTGCCTGAGGTGTCAATGTCAGTGACACCACTGACAGCTTCAGGAAGCAGTGTCAACTCCACCATGTCTTCCATTAGGGTGAACGGTGTCTAGGTGGGTGGTCCTCCTCCGATGCTCCTTGCCTCCTTTAGCCTGCTGGCTACCCTCTCTTTGGCACGTGAACGCAAGTTGTACCATCGCTTGTGTATCTCATCAACGGAGCGCTGCGCAACACCTACTGCGCATATTTTAGTCTGGATGTCTGACCACAGTTTCCTCTTCTCACTTTCAGATACCTGGAGTAAGTTATTCCCAAAATGTTTGTCGTGGTTCCTGACTACCTCCTCAGTGAGCACCTCCAATTCCTGCTCACTGAATTTGAACTTGCGCTTCCTGTCACCTTTCTCCTCCACATTCCCATCAGTGGCCATGTTCCTGTTTGGTTCTGGCTGCCTCACAAGGCTGGCTCCCTGGTGCTCGGCTGTGTCTCTCTGCCTGCTCATGTGGGTGTGGCTTCTGGAAACAGCATGGGCTGACTCACTTCCTGGTTGTGATGTCATCAGGCTGTTCCGCTTTGCCGTTTTTGGAATTTGCGATTTGCAAATACTGATTTGCTATTTTTTTAGATTCGGTATTTGCACCTCGCAAATTGCGTTTGTGAATTTTACGAAATCGCTATTACCGAATCACAGTTTTCATCCATCCCATTTTGCATTTCTAAAATAATGATTTCTTAAAATTCGCTATTTAAGAAATGCAAACCAGGAGCTTGATACATCTGGCCCTGGGACTTGGAATTCCTCAAATACGCATCTTGCTTCTCCATTGTATTGGATGTCATGTTCCTTCCTTAATCTAAAATGCACCTCAGTAGCACATCTAATGAGCGGCTCAATTCTAATAAATTTTTTAACCTTTTCAAATGTCTTGTCAACAAGTTCAATATCATTGAAATATATCACAATAGGAAACCCTACCTATTAAGATTTTCCTAGGTTTCTACTTACTGTGACAAAAACATTTGGATGTAGATTCCACCCTTCCACCAATAACAATGTTCTCTATTTTACAACAGGTTGAATTGGCACAGCACTTGGGCAGAGATTGTCTACTGAACAGACATTTACTCCACTCCCGGATGAAGCCCTCAGTGATGACAACACTCCTGGACATGTGGATGTGGATGATATACCTGGAGCATCTGGTCATCCTTGGGGCGATGGCAAAAATGAGTCTCACTGTACCCACACCAACACCTCCAACCACAGCTGTAACATTGTCTCAGCCAACAACTTTCTCCCCAACCCGTGTACCCAGCACAGTTAGTCAAATCTTGTGCCCCCCCAGTCCTAGAGCCTGAAATGTAAATCACTAGCCCTGACACAGAGGAACTAGGACCCAGTTGGAGAGGGCACCCTGGGCCAAGGGCACAGGCACATGGGGGTAGGGTCTGTAGGAGGGATACTGTGGGCCACGCACGACCAGGATACTATCCAACCAACCAAGTCTTGGGTGTCTAGCAGAAGTTCCAAGGAGTGATGGAATTTACCAAACTCCGGGAAATTAAGCAGCTGCAGAGGGACATGTACCAATAGAGGGGGGCCCATAACTCCAACATGGGCTCCCTAACAGGGCTGCTGATGGACATCCATTCAACCCTGAACAGGGCTTTTCTACCATCTACCTCTTCCTGTAATGCAACTATATAAAGCCCATCTACATCTGCGCCAGCCACAGTAAGGGAGGCCCTGCCAGAGGAAGAAACACCTTCAGACACTGCGACCTCTGCAATAGCTAAAGCTCCTCATCCTCGAAAATGGGGACGTCTATGTAAATATCCAGGGGGAGCAGATGGCAAGACCCCTACCACTGTCAGGAAGAAATCTCAGCCTTAATTTCCTCCATTGTGTGTCACACATTCACTCAGTGGACTACTTCTGGACACTTTTCCATTTCTGACGTGAGGAGTGATATGGACCTGGATTTCAGATAATTTAGCCTCTACATCTATGGTTTCATTCAGCATGACTGACTACTTCACATTTCTTTTCTGATTCTTTTTGCACTAAGAATGTCTTCACCTTATCACTTTAATAAATTCTCAAGTCACAAACTCATTGTCTGATGCAGTAAATTTCACATTTAGCAATGTAGGTATGCAATATCAGCCTGTAGTTCTGACATGGCTGTGATCCTGAGGTAAACACTGTGTACATGCAACATATCCACACTTACACAAGTAGCGTGTTTTGTCATTGTATTGTTCATAATGACAAAACAAGCTACTTGTGTAAGGATAGATATGTTGCAGGTACATAATGTTTACCTCAGGATCACAGCCATGTCACACCAACACATACCTACACATGTCTTGTCTTATAACATTTTTATTACATTGTTCCAATCATACGCTGGAAAGATGTCAGAAACGTAGCAAATCATATGTGACTGAATTATAAAATGTAAATGATCACATTTACAGATACAGACCTCCAGAAGGAGGGGATATATCAGACTTTTTCCTGTGGAATAGGCAAAAATAAAATTGGTTGATGTCATCAGCTAGAGCCATACCACCTAGCTCACAAAAGGAATCCTACAACATGTAAAGCAACACTCGGACAGATGGCAGTACAACAGTTTCTAATCACAGGGTCATTACTATCCAGTGTTTCTGCCTCTGGTGGTATCTCACAAACAAATGTCAGTAATGTTCCACAAGCACTTTGGCCTACAATGATGAAACATATCAACAGCTACATACAGTTCACACAAAAAGAGTATGTAGCGAACGTGAAGGGAAACTAACATGGATTGGGCCTACAGTTACATATTGTCTGAGCACATAATGACAACCCTAATGCATTATGGCCACAACATGACAAGGAACAAGTCTAATGGAGTCTCCTTAACTTCCATACTATCACTTTGCAAGCTATCTTGGCACAGGTTTTGTATACCCAAAGTCTGTGACATACAATCCACATCCACTTTGTATGTCTCAACAGCATTATATACCTGCTAATGTCATAACGCTGAAATGTCCAAATGAAGATGACATGGTTAAGGTACCTAAAAAACACCAAAAACAAAGAGATTAGCTATGAAACCATGCATATGACACAGTTCCCATAGCAAACTGGACGATGCAGTCCATGACAAAAATCTGACCTAAACAAAGCAACATTAACAAAATGAGAATGTCTTAAACCTTCCTCAGCAGGCACCCTTTGCCAGATTTTGTCAGAGCTTCAGATTTATAACATTTTCAATAAACATACTTCTCACATCATCACAACAAGAGTTGGTTGAATAGTAAAAGTCATGACATCTCATGACATAATTACACCAATCAGAAGAAGCTGTTGATAAGATCTTGTCACAAGTCAGCTCTTCTCTTTCACCACTATCATCATTTGGCATTTCAGAACTCTCATCCGATGGCACTTCAGGCTCCCCTTCCTCTGCGATGTAAGGGATGTTCTGTCACAGGGTGGTGTTATGAGCATGCAGCAGGCCACAGTGATTTGACACACCTTCCCAGGTGAGTAGAGGAGGGCTCTTCCAGTCTTGTCCAGACAGTGAAATCTGGCCTTCAGGAGCCCAAAAGCCCACTCCACTGGCCGCCATGTTCTTTCATGGGCCTCACTGAAGCGGACTTCCCCTGGTGTAGTTGGTTTCCTCAGTGGTGTTAACAACCAAGGACGTTTGGGATATGCTGAGTCTCCTTATTTTGCATAAAGACATAAGTGCTAAAATGAATCACACACTTGCTGATTATAGTACCTAACTTTGCACACACAAAATAAGGACAGATCTTACTTACCAAACAAGCCAGGCCCTCTCCGGCTGTAATTGTGACATCAGCTGGGTATGGTGTTGTTTCGCATTACAAAGGAGTAATGGGCTGAACCTGGGAACAGGTCATAGACATTTGAAATATACAAATCTCCAAGCAGACAACTTGCACTTTGATAGTGTTTCTTGTTTTGATAGACTTGTTCACTGGCTTGTGGTAGTACTGATGCAACATAGGTGCCATCAATGGCCCCAACCACATGTGGGAGGCAACCAAATCCATAGACGTTAATTTTCACATTGGCTAAATCCTCACATCTGGGGAACCTGATAAAGCTGTCAATGTGTTTCATCATTGCTGAAAGCACGTCTTTTAATACACCACTGAACACAGGTTGTGACATACTTCCCGATATAGCTACTGTATATTGAAAGGATCCTGCAGCCAGAAAATGCAATACTGCCATGAGTCTCACATAGGTGGGATACATGTTGGATTAGTGTTTTGAGGCATAAGATCAGGATCCAACTGACAACGTAAATCTTGTATTGTCTGCCTATTCAGAAGAAACTTCTTTATAACGTCCATTTCTTCCACGGTCTGATGGTTTTGAAATGGTCGGTTCACTGGAGGTTGTCATCTCCTCCCTTTTCCAGGGTCCCTATGTGTACAATCAAATAAAATGGAGCATTGGTCACAGTGTCCAGAGTAACATATGATAAGTAAGTCAAAAGTCATGTGACAAAACATAACTGGATCAAAAGCATTACACATATTTCACATAACAATAGTCTACTATACAAAATCCAGCTATAATCCCCATTGTGATCCACACATATCTCTACAATATATATGTGCACAAATTCACCTAAATGCTTCTCATATGCACCTTCATATTGTAAAGTTTGTTGTGTTCTCTCAAAATACTGTCATTGACGGTGTACAGCGCACTGCGTTTATGTGGTGTTTATGCCCAGTATCACACTACACTGATATTTGTGTAAAAGAAATTACAGATCAATGGAGTAGTACATATGTAAACATGTTACAACATATTTGTAGTGGTGGTGACGTATTTACCAGTCTCCGATTTCAACCGCTCAAATCGCGGATGCCCATCTTGTGTATTGGACTTTTGGAAGCTGCTGGTGGAAGTTGACCACAAGGTGGGCGGTTTCATTCACAGTGGACACAGCAATAGGCTAACATTGTTGACTGTGCCGGTCGTGAGCCAATGGCTGTAACTGTCTACACTGATGACCACGTAGTTGGCATACATGTATGCTGTGGTTTGAAAAATACCTCACTTGCCTACTGACACTAGAGCTATCAACACCTCCTCTACTTCAGCTGCTCTCTACCACCTCTGGGAGCAATCATGCCAGGCCAAGCAGGTGAGAGGGCCCCTGCCTTCTCTCCAGAGGAGCTTGAGAAACTTGTTGAAGAGATCCTTTCTCTGTATGGTCAGCTCTATGGTTCACCAGAGGAACAGGTAAGTATCTCATATACATTTTTGACTCTGTTCAACACTATCCTTTCCTTTCTTACAGGCTACAAGGTGCCTCTGAGTTCCAGAGGGATTTTTAGATTACTCTAGTTACATTTTGTGGCCCGTAAATAGGACGAAAATGTAATGGATTGTAGATCCCTGTACTTTTTGTATTTCAAATCACCATAGTGTTGTATGATGTGTGATAATCCCTAGGTCCTCCTTCTGTTGCATTCACATATCTATGCAAGTATACTTTTCAGGGTACCTATGATATATTTGATGATCAGATATTGGTAAACGAGGAAATGCATTGCATTACAACATGAGCTGTGTATGTATACTGCTAGAAGCACTTCAGGAGGATATTACCTATGTCCACAGTCCCACATATCTCTCAGCTCTGATCAGGCATTGGCAAACTGTTGTCTGAGAGCAAGCTAAACCTCACTGACCCATTCAGAGTGCCACACAACCTTGAGCTTACATATTGTATGGCCACAAGATGTACTTTTATGTATTGAAGTGATGAAAATGTGATGTTCATGTGGGTCCAGTATGCTCAGCCTGCAGAGAGCAAGGCCTGACAAAGAGTTTATTCCTATTATGGGCCATGGCCCAGACTGGTGCAGAGTTACTGTGGCCATACAACTGGTGCACAGGGCAATCTCCCTGTAGACCCACAGACCCTTGGAATGTCTCCAAAATGAGTTGTCTGAACCAATAGTAGCCCTAGATGCTTTACATAGACTACAATTAGAATGGTGAATGAGGTAACCCCCTTTCCTGGTACATCTTTCCATTTATCCACATTGTCAATGCATGACACCTACTCCCACAGGTCTGTTGTCATATTTCCATAAGTTATGTTTGCGCTGTACAGGCCATTTGCACAAATAACAAACTTACAGTGCAAATAGTTGGTTAATTCTGAATAGATCATTATATGTGAATCACTAGCTCTGTTACATTGAACCAATCAAACAAAACACACCATTGTATGTTGAATGTCATCTCTGTTATAGTGCCAAATATGGAAAAAGGTGTGTTCTGTGATGCCAGTGTCAGATGTGCTGTGCTGCACTGTCAGGTGGCATGCCCGTTGGCCCTCTTTAAGGGGTGGAGCACTTAGCCTTTATGTCTAAGCGCTGGACCATGATGACTGCTCGTTGTCAGTGATTCCTCCCCCACCTCCCAGCATCCACCTGTTCGCTTGGGTGTACGGTTGGTGTTCTCCACTTTGTCTTGCGTCTATCTTTCTGGCAGCTCCACTCCCCAACCTCTCACTGAGCACGCGGTGTCCTCATCCCTGGAATCGCATTGGGTTTGTCCTTGGCATCGGGTTTGTAGAGTTTCTTCTTGCTTCAGTTGAGGAATTCCAGACTACCTGTAGAAAAATCACAAAGAGAAAAAACAATGTTAAAGAGGCAATTCCTTCAGGATGTTAAACAATTGAGACTATGTGGGATATTCATGCAAATGCTCATCTCATGGAGTATTGTGGAAGTGACTGGTGATCATGACTGTTTGTTGCCTACAAAGGAAAAGAGATAAATGTTTTTTGCACAAGGTTTAGTTGAACTGACAACATTAATTATAAGAGGAACTACACATATTTAAGTTATGTATTATTATTATGATTTGCTGAAGGATTTAATAAACTGATATTCATTGAATGCATGAGGAATATTTAGTTAAGGTAATTCCAGTGATGAACTGATAAACATTTATACTCCATGACATGAATGCTGATTTAGTGTTTTGTACTTTAGATACTTGTCAGAACTTTTGCTTCTCATATATTGTACCCCAGAGTTTAGACACTATAGGTAGGTGGTGGAGATTACTTTTCTCTCTTATGTTCAGAAGCTTGCTTTTTAGATTTAGCGCACAGGGAATTCCAGCTTATGAGGAACCTGCCTCTTTAAAAGGGAAAGGGGCATTAGTTATGTAGCAGGGGGTAACAGTGTTTGGGTAGAAAACTCATTGTAAATATCCTAAGCATTAAATTGTGTTATTTATACTGTAAAAGCTGAAATACTTAGCCAATATCATCAGGTATGAATCAGGAAATGGATTCGGTCAAACTTTGTCCATTCATCCCGGTGGGTCAGACGTGACCTTTCTGTGGTCCGTTTGGGTTGCAGGGAAGTAGGGAATTGCGTTGTAGGGAATTACATCATGTCAATTTCACCCCTATGAAGAGGTAACAAGTCATGAACGTACGACTAGCCCATGGAGAACTTTGAGTGAAATGGAGACATGTGAGGTCACTCTGGCTGATCTAGCCAATATGATTGGCAACTTGCAAAATGAGACTCAGGAGCTTGCACAGAGGGTAGATGCTTTACAAGGGGAACCAATACTATGCTTACTGTTTCCAGTTTAGATCAAGGGCAGAGATCCTCTGAGGGACCTTTTTCATAGTATGGTGTGGTGAGAGCTAGTAAAGGTGCAAGAGCCTCTGTTATCCAAGTTACCACTCCACCAGCTATTCTTTTGGCCTCTCTGGAGCATTTTTATGGTGAACCTACAAAATTCACCACTTTCATAAACCAATGCCAGTTACACTTTATTTGCAAAACAGCTTGCTTTCCTAATGACCATTCTAAGGTGGCTTTTATCTTCTAAGGCGGCTTTTATCTTGCCTTATTTGGTGGGTACAGCTGCAACATGGCCAATTGTAATAGTAGAAAGAGATGACCCACTATTGTATCATTATTCTGCCTTTAAAGCTGAGTTGAAAAGATTGTTTGACCGGCACACGTTCCTTCAATATGTTGATACAGAACTATTGAACTTACGTCAAGGTAACAAGGATTTATTGACATACATAACTATGTTGAATTGATTAGTGGCAGAATCTGGGTGGTCAGAGAGCAAAAGGAGTTCCCTGCTTTATAAAGGGTTGCTTGATGAATTAAAAGACTTACTGGCACACGTAGTTGACCCTCCAGACAACTGTAATGAACTAATAGCCTTGATTGTGAAACTGGACCATGGTTTGACTGAAATTGATGAAACAAAGGCAGCCTGTAACTAAGATAAAATAAAAAAAATAACTGTCAAACAAAGCTGATGAACCAGAGCCTATGCAAATAGAGAGTTTAAAGGGGTTGCTGAGCGATGAGGAATGGCAAAGACGAAGAACTTTAAAACTATAGCTCATATATATATATATATATATATATATAGTCAAGGACTTTCTAATGTGAAAACCAAATTACGAGAATGGGAGAAATTATCTCGTAAAGAAATTAACAAATGGTGGGAAGTTTTAACTTTAAAAAAATATGTTGAAGTGAATCGAATACCCAGAGGCCTTAGAATAAGGATCATGCCCAGTTACCAGGATGCAAGCAGTGCCTTATTGGAGGAATGGGGCACATGCATTTTAGACTCTTCAAAAGGATTAATCGTCATCTTAACTAAGCATGCAGAAATAGCATTGGAAAAAATCCAAAACCAGTTGAAAAGCTTGGAACAAGATTTGGGATTTCTGACCTTAACAGAAGAAGAAAGAAAAATCAAGAATGATATAGGTCTTAAGATACAAAAACATGAAGAAACGGTTATAGCACGTAAGCAATTCAAATTTCAGAGAGACAAACAGGATAATGAGGAAGGACGTATTTTTACATTTGTGCGAAAATTCCACAGCACCAAACAAGGGCAACAGACAGATTTGTTGCAGTCTGAAAAATCGACATTTTCAAGTATAGAATCTTTATCTATGGACAATGATATTAGTGAAGGTGAAAAGGGGTGTTCAACCACACATGAAACAAATTCAACTCTGTTAAACGAAATGCGCCTCGCCCTTCAACAACAATCCAAAGACCAACAAGCCAACATACGAGGCAAGGGACGAGGTCCGGGTGCAAGAAAAACAAATGCATAAGAAGGGGACAGAGAGGCAAATCAAAGAAACACCAGAGCAAAAACGACAACACTATTTAAGAACTAAATGTAATAAATTTATCGAACAGAATTATGTCAACACATGAAGAGTCTCTTCTGAAAAAAGGTTTACATTTCTGCCCCACCATTAACATTGATTTAGTACAGACACGGATTGACTTATATAAATACATACAAAAAATGAAATTGGCGAAGTTTTATAAAGACAAATATCAAATGAGCAAAATAAATCTAAAAACACCAACATGCCAGTTAACAGTACAGGAGAAAGACACTCTAATGACCCTTGTAAATTTGGATTGCACACAAGATAAAGAACTTATGAGTGAACAAAAGGTAAGAGCACCATTAGGAGCAGGTTTAACTGAAAAAAGACCCAAATCTAGGTTTTGTCCTGTGTTAGCAGTTGGTAATAAAATTGATCTCTTTGCTGAGGTTGTGGTCAATGATTTATACAAAACAAAATGGAATCAATGCAAAAATAATTTATCAACAATAGAGGCACAAACCCTCTGCAATTTACAAATGGATGAAACTGTGGTAATAAAACCTGCAGACAAAGGTGGCAATGTGGTAATTCAAACTAAACAAAATTATGTGCAGGAAGCAAAGCGTCAATAATCTGATACCACCTATTACAAACCAATAAATGTAAACCCTACGAAACAACTAACCTTTAAAATTCAAGCATATTTAAGAACTTGGACAGATCAGGGACTCATAGATCAGGATGAAGCAAAATATCTAACTGTGAAACATCCTATCACTCCCACAATTTATTTTCTTCCAAAGATTCACAAAAATCCCACAAACCCTCCAGGAAGGCCAATAGTTTCAGCAAATGCGTCTATATTGGAAGCCATATCCAACTACATTGACTTCTTTCTAGAGCCGGCTGCACGAAATTTAAATTCATATTTAAAGGACACAGGGGACCTTTTGAGACATCTGGAAGGAATACCATGGCAGACAGCCTACAAATTAATAACGATGGATGTGATCTCTTTATATACCAGTATTGAACATCAAATAGGCATTCAGGCATGCAGACACTTTCTGAGTCAAAGGAACATTCATTTTGCTCAACATAATGAAATGCTTTTAGAAATTATCAATCTGTGCCTTACCAATAATTTCTTCCAGTTTGACCAACAGCTATTCCTACAAACAAAGGGGACAGCGATGGGCTTCTCCTTTTCTCCGAATTTTGCAAACCTAACTATGGGCTGGCTTGAACAAAGAATTGCTTGGTCAGAAGAAAATTATGAATTCCAACAGAAAATGATAAGTTGGTTTAGATTCATCGATGATCTATTTCTAATTTGGGATGGCACAGAAATGGAGTTCAAAGAGTATTTTGAGATCCTAAATAACACCTCTGCAAAATTGCAATTCACATATGAAATCAGTACTACGAGAGTGACCTTTCTGGACACAGAAATTTAAATAAAAGAAGGTGCAATACATACCACATTATACAGAAAGACCACAGCAACCAATTCTGTGTTACATGCCAACAGTTTTCATCCTCCTAACATGAAATGGAGCATACCATATGGTGAATTCTTTCTCATCAAGAGAATTTGCTCAGAATCAGGAGAATTTGAGAAACATCTTAAAGCCTCAGAAGACAGGTTTATCGCTAGACAATATCCAATTAAATGTATCAACAAGGCAAAACAGAGAGTTGCAGAGGTTTCTAGAGAGGAATTAGTTTAGAAAACAAAACCTCGACACACAAGAGAATCAGATGAACAAATACGATTCATCACAACATATTCCAGTAGTGCCTCTCAAATACGTAAAATCCTTGTAAAACATTGGCCTCTCCTTCAAATGGACCCCACAATAAGAGAAATTATGGGAGATTATCCTAAAGTGACCTTTAGGAGAGCACCAAACCTAAGCGATAAACTAACACAAAGCCATTTTAGCTCCCGGAAAAAGGGAAATTGGTTACAAAAATCAGGCTTCTGGAAATGTGGAAATTGTAAAGCATGCAGGATTGCCAAAAATACAAAAGAGTATACTATAGGTAATGGTGGTAAAAAATTGATCAAACACCATATCACGTGAAAGAGTCGATTCACGGTATATGTCATTGAATGCCCCTGTGGTTTGAAATATGTGGGAAGTACCATCTGTGAGACCAAGAAAAGGATACTGGAACACATTCGTGCAACCATTAATGTAGACAGAAGCTATGCCACGGCCAAACACATGGAACAAGCACATGCCAGTCAATGGGAAACTATGACATTTTATGCAATCGATCAAGTACCCATTAATGAACGAGGAGGGGATAGGGAAAGGAAATTATGACAGTTAGAGTCAAGATACATTCTAGAGATTCGCACCTTGAACCCTTGGGGAATGAATCTGGACAAAGAATTATTTGTACATTTGTGAATGGTCGTACAATTTCTAGAAAATAACATAGACTCCATTTATTTTTATTTTTACCTAGATACATGTGTTTTTTCACATATGGTCTTTTTGATATAGGTGTTTATGCATAATGTATAATGGACCCTTAGAACCAGAAAGCATGTCAGATACGGTGAAAATTACCCCAAAAAATGTGTTGGATATCTCCCTTTTGTGAAATAATATTGTGAAATATAACATAAGGTGTTCTTGATAACAAGCGCATGAAGACATTTGGGGTAAAAGATAAACAGAAACACATAAATATAGCTTATGGGTGGCAACTACTAAATCCACAATGCAATGGGAAACACAGTGCTCACTCATGGTTAATTCTGATTTGTTATTACATGTTTTTTAGGGTTTAGAAAGCAATTTATTTGCCTAATATGTAATCTCTATAAACGTGCATATGCAAATTTAGGTTGAAAAGAGGAGTGTTGAGCATGTTTAAATTCGAAATTGTGGATAGAAAAACGGAAGTAAGGGGCCCTAACGGGAAATGCCTGTGAACAAGGTCTTGGCAGACCGAAACGCGTAAGGCAGCATTAATTGCATGTAATCGAATTGAAGCCCAGAAAATAAAGAAGCAGCATATACGGCAACTTTGGAGTGCGGTTTATTCCTTCAATTTGATAAAGGAATCTGTGTTTCATATATATATATATATATATATATATATATATATATATATTGTGGAAACAAAGGTCACACATTCACACACGCATTCAGACATTCATGCACACACTTAGACACACACACAACACCCCCGCCCTCCCACTCCCCACCTCTGTCAGAAGCCTGATTTACCTTGGGTGAGGAGGTCTTCCGGCAGGGAACGGGAAGGGGCACTGCTACTGCCAGCAGCGCCCCACCAGCAGAACACCGCCAGGCCGTATTACTGGTCATAATACGGCTGGCGGCGTACTACCGGTGTGGCGGTGCTGGTGGTAGCAGTGCCAACTTACCACCGTCCACCACCATGAGCACTGCCGGATTTCCACCCTTATTGTGGCAGAAGTCAGGCAGAGCTCATAATGTGGTGGACGGATGGTAGCCGCGGTAGCGGTATGTTGGTTGCCGTCACCGCTGCGGTTTGCGGTATGTACTTCCAATGTTATAATTAAGGCCAAGGTTTGATCTGATACAAGCACTGCAATTACAGGCTATTTTGGGGATACCATAGGTGGAGACCCATAATCCAGCCATACATTTGAAAAATCATGAAATTACTTTTTGTTCTTCTTATTGTAAAGAACATTGTTACCAAAGATTTTTTAGGTTACATCCTAGTAATATAGCAGTGCTATCCCAAGATGAAGTGGGTTCCCAGATTCCTTCATGCTATCAAGACCTAGCAGACTTTTTTGATAAACAGATGGGTACTACTGTTCCACCCCATCACCCATACGAATGTCAAATAGATCTGATTCGTAGGCCCACATACCCTGTAGTGGAATTTATGCATTCACAGAAAAGGAAAACTTCCATCTTGAGAAATAGCAAGATGAAATGTTAAAGACAGGATTTATCAGACTGTCCCTTTCCTCAGCCTCTTCCTCTTTATTCTTTGTACCCAAAAAGGGTGAGGGGGGAGAGGTATGTGCCTGTATTGACTACAAAGCTCTCAATGATGTCATTGTGAGGAACCGCTATCCTCTGCCTCTCATTTCCAGTCTAATAGATCAAGTAAAGGATGCTTTCATTTTCACCAAATTAGATTTAAGAGGAGCTTATCATCTATGAGAGTGAGGGAAGGGGATGAGTGAAAAAGGCCTTTTGTACAAAGTTTGTTTGCTTTCTGTAATAGCTCTGCTGCCTTCCAGTTGTTCATAAACAAAGTGTTCAGAGACTTTTTGAATATTTGTGTGGTGGCTTATTTGATAACATCTTAATATACTCCCCATCCATGACTGAACATGAGAAACATGTCAAAACTGTGTTGCAATTGTTACGAGACCAGAAGCTCTTTGTCAAATTGGAGAAATGTGATTTTCATACTTCTGGAGTTACCTTTTTGGGGTATGTTCTCACTTCAGAAGGGGTTAGTGTGGACCCGCAAAAGGTGACAGCTATTTTGCAATGAAAATCCCCTAAAGCAGTGAAAAATGTACAGAGTTTTCTCAGATTTGCCAACTTTTACTGGTGATTTATAGACAATTTTACCACCTTGTTATCCCCCACAACTCAGTTGCTAAAAAAAGAGTAGTTTTCAAATGGACTGAAGCAGCAGAACAGACTGTCTAGAAATTAAAAAGGGCCTTTATGAATGCCCTCATTCCACAGCGTCCTGGCACTACACAACCATTTATTGTAGAGGCCAATGCATCTCAGGTGGCAGTCGGGGTTCTATCACAGAGAAACAAGGAGACAGAGGAACTCCATCCAGCAGCCTATTTTTCTCATTTTTCGATGGTTGCCTTGCATACTGTCACTGTCGTCACTAATCATCGAAATCTTAAGTTTATGAAGTCTGCTAAGGCGTCATTCATGAGACAATTAAGCTGGACCCAATTTTTTACTGCTTATGATTTTGTTATTCAGTTTCAAGCCGGAAGACGGCATGGGGAAGCAGATGCCTTGTCAGGTTTAGAACATGAGGTAGAAGAACAAGGATCCAAAAGTCCTCCAATCATACCCTCTGACCGTATCTTGGGGGATCTAATATCAGAAAATCCTTTTTGGCAAATGTATCTGCAGCACAAAATAGCAAAAAAGCATAGGAGATCCTGCAAAAACAAGAAAACAAGGTTATACATGATATGTATTATGTTCAGAATGGTCTATTTGTTCCCAATACAGTTTTACAGTAAGAGGCACTATACTGGTGCCATAGTCATATACTAGCAGAGCAGCCAGGAGAAAAGCAGATGCTAGAATAGGTTGGGCATAATTTTTGGTGGCCCACACTTGTGACTGATGCGAAACAGTTTGTACAAATATGTGCTATTTGTGCTCAGAAAAAGAAATCACATCACCTGCTGACCTACTACATTCCTTACCCACTCCTCCGCACCCATGGCATACCATTTCTCTAGACTTTTCCCAAGACAGTCCATGGTTACACTACAGTCAAGGTCACAGTAAACATGCTTTCTAAGATAACCCATTTACACCATTGACTAGCCTACTGACTCACACTCACAGACCTCTTTTTACAATCTATAGCATGTTTGCATAGATTACTTTCCATAATTATGTCTGATCGGGCCCTCAATCTGTGTCAAAGTTCTGGAAAGCCTTGTGTGGGGTTTTGCAGATAGAAATCCATCTGTCTACTGGTTACCATTCACAAACAGACGGTCAGACTGAAAGTGTGAATCAATGATAGAACAATACATAAGATGTCAAGTATTGGGCGATACTAAAGAATGGGATGCATTTCTTTGGGCTGCAGGGTTTGCCTATACTAGTGCACAACACTGTTCTACCAAGGTAGCATCTTTTTAATGTAATTATAGTTTACCTTCCCAATTCCTGTTATCCTCCCCCACTCCTACTTCTGGAGTTCCAGCAGTTCAGGATTATGCAGAACAAATTAAAGTTATTCAGCAATCTACACAAAACAAATTGGATGAGACAAACTTGATGTACAAAAGGAATGTAGATAAACATCGCAGAGCAAGCCCATTGCGGGAATATCAGGTTGGTGATCAAGTACGGTTATCAAAGCGACACTTCAATTTGAAGGGTCCACGAAAAATTTCAACCCCGGTATATTTTTCTTTATTTGATTATCAACATAATTAATGATGTTGCTGTGAAATTGGAATTACCTTCACATTTACAAGTACACCCCATTTTTCATGAGTCTTTGTTAAAACCATTTACCCCTGGAACTGTACTTCCTAGCAAACCCCCAGTTGTTATGGTTGATAATGAACCAGAATTTGAAGTGGAAGCAATCCTGTACTCTAAATGGGTACGTCACCAACTGTTTTATTTGATTCACTGGAAAGGGTATGGATCCGAGGTTCGTACATGGGAGACTGCATGTCACGTGCATGCCTCCTATCTTATTTGCCTCTTTCACCAACGATACCCTGATAAACTCAAACCTGTCTGGTGGACTTGGAGGGGGTGGAGTGTACTGTCCAGTGTGTCGAGCCGGACTGTCAGGTGGTGTGCCGATTGACCCCTTTAAGGAGTGGAGCAGGAAACATTTAAGGCTACGTGCTGCACCATGATGATTGCTGGTCGTCAGTGTTTCCGTCCTCCCCCCACATTCACCTGTTCAGGTGGGTGTCTGGTTGACGCTCTCTGCCTTGTCTTGTGGCTATCTTCCTGGCAGCTCTGTTTCCTGACCTCTCATCGAGCATGCGGTGTCCTCATCCCTGGAATCGTCTTGGGTTCATCCTTGGTGTCGGGTTCTTGAGTTTCTTCTTCATTCAGTTGTGGAGCTCCTGACTATCTGCACAAAAAACACAAAGATGAAAAACAATGTTAAAGTGGCAATTCCTTCAGGCTGGCAAAAATTGAGACTATGGGGGTCATTCTGACCCCCACCGGCGGCGGAAGCCGCCGGCCTGGCGGGAACCGCCAGAAGACCGTACCGCGGTCAGAAGACCGTACCGCGGTCAGAAGACCGCGGCGGTCATTCTGACTTTCCTGCTGGGCTGGCGGGCGACCGCCAAAAGGCCGCCCGCCCGCCCAGCGGGAAAGCACCAGCAACGAGGAAGCCGGCTCCGAATGGAGCCGGCGGAGTTGCTGGTGTGCGACGGGTGCAGTTGCACCCGTTGCGATTTTCAGTGTCTGCCATGCAGACACTGAAAAACAATGTGGGGCCCTGTTAGGGGGCCCCTGCAGTGCCCATGCCAGTGGCATGGGCACTGCAGGGGCCCCCAGGGGCCCCACGACACGCGTTCCCGCCAGCCAGGTTCTGGCGATGAGAACCGACAGAACCAGGCTGGCGGGAAGGGGGTCGGAATCCCCATGGCGGTGCTGCTTGCAGCGCTGCCGTGGAGGATTCCCTGGGGCAGCGGGAAGCCGGCGGGAAACCGCCGGCTTCCCTTTTCTGACCGCGGCTTTACTGCCGCGGTCAGAATGTCCCCGGAAGCACCGCCAGCCTGTTGGCGGCGCTTCCGCGGTCATTGGCCCTGGCGGTCCATGACCGCCAGGGTCAGAATGACCCCCTATGTGGTATATACAAGAAACTACTTATCTAATGGAGTATTAAGAAAGAGACTGGTGATCATGACCATTTGTTGCCTACAAAGGAAAAGCACAAGGTTTAATTGAACTGACAACATTCATTATAAGAGAAGCTACATATAGTTAAGTTATGTATTATTATTATTATGATTTGCTCAAGGATTTAATGAACCTATATTTATTGACTGCATGAGAAATATTTAGTTAAGGTAATTCCAGTGATAAACTGATGAACATTTATACTCCATGAGAAGAACACTGATTTAGAGTTTTGAACTTTAGATAATTGTCATGTATTCCAACCCAGAGTTTCGACACTATAGGTAGGTAGTGGAGATTACTGACCTATTTCATATGCATATATATGGTGTGTATTTCCTCTGTATTTTCTCTCTAATCGTCTTAAGCTTGCTCTCTAGATTTAGAGCACAGTAAATTCCAACTTATGAGTTCCAGCTTATGAATTCTAGCTTATCTGTGCCTCTTAAAAAGGGAAGAAGGGACATTAAGTATGTAGGAGGGGGTAACAGTGTTTGGGTAGAAAACTAATTGTAAATATTCAAAGCACTCAGGTGTGCTATTTATATTGTAGATACTGAAATAGCTACCGGACGTCATCAGGTGGCAATCAAGTGTTGGACTCGGTCAAGCTTCATCCCTTCTTCCTGGTGGGTCAGACATGACCATTCTGTTGTCCATTTGGGTTGCAGGGAAGTAGGAAATTACGTTGTGTCCATTTCACTCCTGCAAAGAGGCAACAAGTCTTGACAGCCAGTGCATTCCACACACACAGATGTAATATTATATTCCATTGAGTAGTTTGCATGTCCACACATCCCCAGAGAGGAGGCTCTCAGTGACACACATGCCAGCCCTTTTATTGTGATCTGTCTTAGGATGTAGTCTATTCTATGGTAGTAGCCTGTAGAGTTTATGGATATCCCTTGAAAGTTCCCAATAAAAACGTCCACATTGAGGAAGTGTAAGGCTCCTGGGGGACGGGGAATTTACTCTTCCTACTCTAAGCTTAATTACATTGGAGAAAGAGTTGGACTTTGGGGGGGATTGGATTTACTATCCCCACTCCAAACTTAACCATGCTGAGTAAAGTGTTGGACTCTGAGGGGATCCAATTTACAATTCCAACTCCAAACATAACCACATTGAGGACATTTTTGGACTTTTGGGAGGGAGTGTGGGGGATGGGTCAAACTTACTATTCCTACCCCACACATTGGCATATTGTAGAAAGTGTTGGACTTTGCGGAGGAGGGTGTGCGCCGATTTATCATTCCCACTCCAAATTTAACCATTTCAGGGAAAGTGTTCACCTTTAGGGGACAAGGGTCAAAATTACTATTCCCATTCCAAACTTTACCAATTTGTAGAAAGTGCTGTACTGTCTGGAATTCAGATTTAATATATCCACTCCAAACTCAACCACATTGGAAAACATGCTGGACTTTGGGTGGGGGAGTCAGATTTACACTCCCCACTCCAAACTAAACCACACTGCCAACATGTTGGACTTTTAGGCTTCGTAATTAACTACTCTCACAACATTATAGTAGACATTACACTAAAAATAATAGTTTGTAGGTTCTCACTTTAATTGTACCATAACCCACACATCAAAAGTAAGGTAAATTGGGATCACTATCAAAAGAAAATAGTATGCGTTTACAATAAATGCATACAAGCAATTTAAAATAACAAAACATTTTTAAAAACCAATTTAAAAGATAGAAAATGTTAACAAAATGGTAAAACTTGACGTCAAACCTAATGATATATCAAAATAATGAAATACATTAATTTTTATAAAAATATTAAAACTAAACAACATATATATTAAGACTCAGCAAGGTTGCATGGAATGGAGAGGGTGGACTGCTTAAAATGTAGAGACCACAGGGGAGACTTTTACCACCCGCTCTGGAGCTGCTGTATAATCCAGGCATACTCAGTGGAGATCCCAAGCTAATTGCAACATAAAGTAGGTGAGGAGATTCCTCTAAGCTCACAATACATCCTTTTAGGGATGTCTACCAAAAGTGACCTACCCAGAGCAAATATCCTGTTCTATAATTTGGGATTGGTGGTGGCTAAACATTATGTTGCCAAATGCTAGGGTGCATCCGAAACTCCAACACAGCAGGAGTGGTGGGATGGTATGGATAGATATATGGCAGCAGAAAAAGTGGCATATGCAAGTAGGGCATGCCCTCAGAGGTTTGTAAAGATATGGGACTCCTGGGGGAGCTATTATAATTTGGACAAGGGGGAGAGAAATTGCTGGTGGTTCTGATGTCATCACCAACCAAATGGAATAGCTGTCTGTTCGTCTGTCCCATTCTTTCCCATTACCCTTCCCACTTCCCTCCCAACCTTGCCTTGCCCCCAACCTACCAGATATGCAAAAGGGCTTATAGTCTGTTAAATGCCTGTATGTTTCGGTAATAGAGGAGGAACTGGTGTACTTGCTCCAGGCTGTTCTTTTTTCTGTTACATGTTTTTTCTTGTGTATTTACAAAATCTCAATAAAAATATATAAAACAAATAAACATTTTAATTTGAAAGAATGAGGAACAAAAATATCTAAAACATTATAGTCATAAAAACTTCCTTATTAAATACTTTAAAAACTATAACAATATCAAAATACTTTTTTTTAAAATAAGCAAATCATTTCATAAAAAATATTTTTGAACATTTTAAAATGTAAAAGAAAATTCACACAATAACAATTGTAAATATAACACAATGATAAAATAAGAAATTTCATGTACACCTAACCTTTTCCCCTTTAAACCTAACATTTGACTCCTAAAATTATTATACAAAAAATACAAAAACTCAAAAAATAAATACATTAAATTAATACGGAAAATAATATACACAAAAGACAATTAAAAATGATATACATTGTAATGTTACAGCACACTATAATATTTTTACAGCAATAATTAAAATTAGTAAAAAAGATATTCGTATCTGTGATATTCTGATCCACAATATTTTTTACATCATGATATTTAAGACATGATATTTGTGTATCGCAATATTCTTGAGATTATATTTTGTCAGAACACCCATTGTAGAGACTGTTGCGTCTGCCAGGTAGGTTGTCCACATTTTGAATCACATGAACTTAGAGAGCTATTATAAGCAGACCACTTCTATTCCAAACAACATCACAAATTGAAGATGGTGTTTTGATATTTATGGAAAAATGACAATATGATATTTGTGTAGGCTTTGTAAAGAGCTGAGAGTGCACCATAGAAAATATCTCACCAAGAAGCATGGAACAAGAGTGACATTTGTTACTGATGGAGTTATGTATGTGTAAGAAAATCTCTAAAGGAACTATATAAACAAAGGCACACTGTTCAGTATATATTAGGTTTCTTAGTCAGTATGATTGATAAAAGCCAATCCCTGCGCCATTTACAGAGATGCCAGGGTTGCTAATCACTCAGTGACTATCACCCCATAGCTGCACAAGTCTTGTGTATTCAGCGCCCATGACCCCTTATTTACCCTTGCGGTCAGCCCATATTAGAATGGGGCTATCTTGGCTCAGCTGAAAGCTGCATGTATTGTGAATGGCAATTTGGCCTAAGAGTCATATCAACATGGATGACAAGTGAGAGAAGCAAGAGTGGATCGAGGCAACCTCTTTAAACACTTCACTTAACTTCCAGTAACAGGGCGAAAGCAACTTGCTGAGGAGGATGAAGTGCATCGTACGAGGGCATCATACCAGTGGGTGTCGCAGGCAGGGACTACTTGAGTCACCAATGAAGGAGGTTAGAAGCAGGTCCCATACCATGGGAATTCTGGTTCACTTTGAGTTGCTGCAAGAATTAATTTTACATTCTTTATTTATTCTGGGGCTTTTTGTCCTGATTTTATCATGGGATAAACTGGATTACATGTCACATAACACAAATAAAAGATCTAAAATGGATGTGTTACTTACACATGATTTTGGAAACTGAGCTCTGAAAATGAGACCCAAGCAAAAATCAATTTTCATTTCTTGCCTGTTTATCAGTGGCAAATTAGCTTTATTGGATTCAGGTATATGCTGTTTTTGTGCACTTGGGGCCAGATGTAGGTAGTAATGGTTTTGCAACTCGCAAATTGCGAGTCGGAGCGATTCGCAATTTGCGAGTCACAAAACCATATGCAGAATGGTGTCCCTGACAACATCTGCGAATCGCAAGGGGGTCGCAAAGGCCCACCTCATTAATATTAATGAGGTGGGTCACAATTTACGACCCCCTTGCGATTCCCTGCACTCACAGGGATGGTGGCCTGCTGGAGACAGCAGACCACCATGTCTGTGACTGCTTTTATAATAAAGCAATTTTTTTGGGGGGTTTTGCAGCCCGTTTTCCTCAAAGGAAAACGAATTGCAATACACTCGGGAAAATGAAACCATTTGGTTTCATTTTTTCAGAGTGGGCAGTTGCTCTGAAATAATATTTTTGGCAACATTCACAAAGGGGAAGTGGTCCCATGGGGACCCCTTGCCTTTTGCAAATGAGTTAGCACCCACTTCACATGGATGCTAACTGCGAATTGCTTTGCGACCGCGTTCGCGGTCAAAAAGCAATTCTGTATTGTGGTGCAAATCGCAAATAGGAAGGGGAAGACCACTTCCTATTTGCGAGTCGGTACCGACTCGCAAAATGGGAATGTGCATCGCGATGCCCGTTTTGCATGGCGCAAACTGCGAATTTCGCAGTTTGCGCCATGCAAAACGGTTCCTACATCTGGCCCTTGGTGTGTATATGTCGAGTAACCAAACCCCCTCAGAAAAGTATTGGGAATTGTACTCGTTAAATTAAAATGCTGACTGAAATGGTTAGTAAAAAATAACCAGGTTCAAGATTCAAGAAGACATTTCACCATAGTAATTTTGGGGGTATCCTTCCTCATATCCTAACCATTGCTAGGAACATAGGCTCACAACTGGAGATAGTAGAAAACAAAACTGGTCAAGTAGAATATCCTCCAAGAGGGTGAACGTTGTAGTAGTTATAGAGGATGAAATGAGTTGGAATGTACCTTTGCGTGGGACTCAATTACAAGGTATGTGACTCTTTATGATAAACAGGCTGAAGACTGCATGCCAATATGAGAGAATCCATTAAATCCTATCAAGTGACTGTCTGTTGCCATGGTGAGAGAGACTGCTCTCTAACATGACCAGGTGCTAGGGATCAATCCATGAGGTTTCTTTGCCCCTCTTGCCATTTCCACTATGTGTCTCAAATGATCTGAGGATGCTAATGAGGCCTAGTCTATCATCAGCGGCAACCCCACAACCTGTTCAACCTGTTGCTCCTTTTCATGGTAGGGAAAGAGTTCAGCCACAGCAGCAGCAGACGTCATCCTTTTCCTTGACCAGTATCAGTGCCTCCTAGTCCACTGAATTTCCCCTCCATGAGCCGACTGAGGCCCACTGGTGCTCTATCATGTCAGACCAATGGGTTCTTTGAATTGTTCACAAAGGTTATGCCCTTCCATTTTTATGTGCTATACTTCAAGCTCCATCAGGTAGTTCTTAGACTTTGTCTAATCATCCCAAGAGACAATAATGTTGCTTGCAAAGGAACAAATTAAAAGTTTACCTAAGGAGAAGAGATGTCTCTTTAGCTATTCCAGGTATTCTCTGGCTCCCAGGAAGGATGAGGCCTGAGATTGTTTTAGGACCTCAGAGTCTTGAACTCTTTCTGCAACAACTAGTTCAAAATAATGACACTCAAGTTCCAGTGGACCTGAATCCCAAGGACTGAATGATGTCCGTAGACATGTAGGATGTGTACTTTCATGTGATGACCTGGCAGGCCCAGAGAAAGTATCTTCCCTTTATAGTGGGCCAGATCACTATCAATTCACTGTCTTCCCTTTCAGCCTGGCATAGGCCCCTCAGAAATTCTCTAAGATGAAGATAGTGGTGATGGTGGCCCTTCTTTGCAGTTGGGCAATGCACAAATTCCTGTACCATGCCAACTGGTGGTTTAAGGTGGGCTTGTTTCAATTATTCTGGGGTTACCTTGAGGCAACAGTATTGTTAATGTCTACTTTGGGATGTTCCATCAACAAGGTCAGGTCCTATCTTTCGCCTTTCACTTATCGGGACTACTCTGGATACTGTTGCCACGAGAATATTCCTACAGAATATCCAGGACATTTGGGCAATGAACCAGATGTTTGAGTTGAGAGGTACTGTCCCAGACTTGACTTTTCTGAAACTGTACGGTCTTCTAGCATCTTACATCCTCTTGGTGGTCTCACACTTGCTGGCACATGAGGAGCCTTCAATGCAATCTTGGCTTGCTCTGGGCCCAGCACTGGAGTGACTGAAGGACAGCACTGGATCTTCCAGTTGCAACCTGTAGCAGGTTTTTCTCCCCTCTCCCTGTGAAGATATCGATGTTGACAGATAAGTCAACATTAGGATGGGGCAATTACTTGGATGATATGTTGATCAGGGTTCTCTGGTCTCTGCTGGAGTAGCGCCAGTACTTCAGTTGTCTGCACCTGCATGCTATCAATCCGGCTCTAAAGGCATTTCTTTTTATTCCATAAAGAGAAGGTTGTTTCAGGTGCTGGCAGACAACATAACCACCATGTGGTACTGCAACAAGCTAGACCAGTGGTCTCATGTGCCCCCTGTCTGGTGGCTATAAGACAGTGGCAAGACCTTCACAAGATCCCCCTCAAATTGTGTCACCTGGGGGCAATGTCCCTCAACACAAGATATCATCTTGCAGATCATGAGTCTCCATCCTGAAGTGGCACTGGGTGTCTTTACTGGAAGGGGCATGGCCCCTATAGATCTTTTTGCTATCACCAAAAACACTCAGGCCTTCTGAGTAAGTTTGCTTTGTCAGAGCTCAGCTTCAGGCAGTTCGTTCGCATCCATTCTGCTGCCATGGGCACGCAATTGGTGAAGTTGGCTCTGGTGGTGTTTGTCTTGTTCGCCACGGAGAGGATAAGTTAGGTGTCATTGGCATAGAAGATGATGGTGATGTCTTGTGATCAGATCGTGTTGGCGGGCAGTGTCATGCTTATGTTGAAAAGAGTGGGGCTGAGGGATAATACCTGTTGGACACCACATATCAGTTTCTTGGTTTCTGATGTGAAGGGTGGCAGCCTGACTTTTTGTGTTCTTTCAGTAAGGAAGTGTTGGAAAATGGGTTATTGATAGGGCAGGTAGGTACCTACACCTAGCAACAAGCCACAAACCTCCACAAAAGTACAGTTAGGTCTCAGTAAATTAATCCCAGCTCTACCCTTGGTAGCTTAGCATCGAGCGTCAAGGCTTAACTTAGGAGACAAAGTGTAAAGCATTCAAATATCACAAAACAGTAATTAAATAAAACACAGGAAACAGTTTAAAAATCCAAAACCAATTTATAAAAATAGCTTATATTTTTATCTTTAAAATGACACAAAAACGATTAAAATCGGTTCAGGGGAACCGGAGATATGAATTTTTAAAGTATTATTATTTTCTAGCGCTTAGAAACAAAAAGCGCCAATCGGGTCATCTGGTTGCACCAGGACCGGGGCAAAGTCAAATTTCAGGCCGACCGCGATGGAGCCCTGCTCGGCTACAAGTCGCGGGAGGCCTCGGTTAAAAAGTTACCTTCTGACTTAGTCTCTTTTTTGATGTTTTTCTTCACCGGGACGAACCTGCCAGTTGGATCCGACCTCCTGGAGCCCTTGTCCGGATACGCGAAGTCGGTTTCCTCGGTGGTGATTTCTACCTTCGGACTTAGTCGTTTTTTCGAGATGAAAATCCTTCGACCGGGGTAAACCTGGATCTTGATCCGACGTCCGTGGAGCCCTTCTCGGATACGATGGCTGGAAGGTCCCGGTCAACTTTTTACGTTCGGACTTAGTCTTTTTTTCGGATGTTTTTCTTGACCGGGACGAACCACGAAGTCAGGCCGGGTCGCGGTTGAGGCAAGCCGGCTAGAATTTCCGCGTCGAGTCGGTCACTTTATGGAGCTTTTTTCTAAAATTTCTCCAATCTTTTCCAAACTTCTGGGGCTTCACCCAGATGTTCTTTTAAGGTTCTTTTGGGGTCCACAGCTCACCCCAAGGGTCCAGAAGTTCTGTGATGGTCCTTGGGAAGTGCGGACTTCAACTCCCAGAGTGCACCTGGCGCAAACTCCTTTTTGGCCACTGGACAGTGGTCAGCTGGTCACTTTTTCAGGAGTTGGTGCAGGGGACTCTGGTTAGCAATTTTTCACCTGTAGCAAACAGGGAGTCCCTCCTTGAACCAGTGGAAGCCAGGCAAAGTCCTTCTTGTGGTGAAGCCCAAGTGTGCAGCTGGTGCAGTCTTTCTGAGTGCAGGGTCCAGGTGCAGGCCAGGGGTCCAGCAGGGCAGTCCTTCTTCTTCTTGTAGTTCCTTCTTGAAATTTGGTGGGGATCTGAGGCGTGGGTGCAGGTCTGCCAGTTTTATCCTTGCTCCTGGGTGAAAAGCAGGGGGGCCCTGGTCCTCCAATCAGGGACAGGGTCGTCCCCCTGTGATGACCACTTCCTGGGAAGTGTGGCAAAAATCCATCCCAGAAGGCAATAGTCTCTAAAAATCCAAAATGGATGAATCTGATTTTTAGAGGAGAGATCTGGCTGAACCCACCCACTGGTGTGGCTAAAAATCATAAACACACCCCTCTCCTGCCCTCTCCTAATCTAATCAAGGGGGCACCTAGCTGTCTGGGGTTGCAGGGTGTGGGGGTGTTGCTGGGTGCTCCAGATGTCCTTCTCTGCCTTTGAAGACCAGTTTGGCAGCCCTCCCCCTTCCTGCTTCCCCATCTGCTGAGGGGAGATTCTCTCCCCCAAGCACATTCCTTTGTGTAAAGCCAGGCCACTTCACACCTCATTAAAGTGGCCTGGCAGAAGCTGCTGCAGGCTGGCCAATCAGAGCACAGCAGCAAAAACAATGCAGAGCTGAAATTGGCAACTTTTTAGGTAAAGTCTAAACTTTTTACCTGCACTAGTTATATTAAATCCAACAACTGGAAGTTGTGGGATTTATTATAACAATCAATTTGATACCAAATTCTTGGTATGTAACATTTAAGGAGACTTTAAAATTTAAAATAAAGTCTGCCCATTCTAGCCTATGAAGGCCATTTACTTCAATGAGGGAAAAACGAATTTGGCTGTTTTTACCTCACCAGGGCTTATAAATCTATTTTTATAAAGTCCCTGCTTATAGTTACATGGCACCCAGCCCTAGGGGCACATAGGGCACACCTTAGGGGTGACTTATATGTAAAAATAAGGTAGTTTAAAACTTTGGAAGTAACTTTAATTCCAAAGTCGAATTTGCATATAACTTTAATTTAAAAGCAGCCAGCAAGGCAGGCTTGCTTTTAAAATGACACTGGGCACCTCAGCAATGCACCTAGGTGTGCACCACCTATGCTGTGGTCCCTAAACCTACATGCCCTACCATATACTAGGGACTTATAGGTAGGTTAACTTAGCCAATCATAATTAGCCTAATTTGCATATCCATTTTACACAGAGCACTGGCCCTGGGACTGGTAAGCAGTACCCAGGGCACAGCCAAGAGTCAGTAACCACCAGTACCTATCCAGAAAGAGTGGGGGTGATCAGGCAAAAAAAAGGACTTTCCTACACTGCCCCCCCCCAGATGAAAGGTGATGGGTACTAACCTACACCCTGGTAGTCCTCATCAGCTAAGTGGAAAAACCTGGAAAGGCCATCTGCATTGGCATGAGCAGTCCCAGGTCTGTGCTCCACTGTGAAGTCCATCCCCTGTAGGGAAATGGACCACCATAACAGTTTTGGGTTCTCCCCCCTCATCTGCATCAACCATCTGAGAGGTCTGTGGTCAGTTTGTACACGGAAGTGAGTGCCAAACAAGTAAGGCCTCAACTTCTTCAGGGACCAAACCACAGCAAAGGCCTCCCTCTCAATGGCACTCCATTTCTTCTCTCTGGGGAGTAGTCGCCTGCTGATGAAGGCAACTGGGTGATCATGGCCCTCTTCATTAACTTGTGCTAACACTGCCCCAATCCCTTCCTCTGAAGCATCTGTTTGCACTACAAACTCCTTGCTATAGTCAGGGGCCAGTAACACTGGTGCTGAACACATAGCCTGTTTTAGGGTGTCAAAAGCTTTTTGACACTCTGGGGTCCAAATGACCTTCTTGGGTTGTTTCTTGGAGGTAAGCTCAGTCAGAGGGGCCACTATGGTCCCAAAATTCTGAACAAACCTCCTGTAATACCCAGTCAGGCCAAGAAAGGCCCTGACCTGAGTCTGGGTTTTTGGAGCCTCCCAATCCAGGATAGTCTGGATCTTGGGCTGGAGAGGTTGTACATGGCCTCCACCAACAAGGTGGCCCAGGTACACAACAGAACTTTGCCCTATCTGGCACTTGCTTGCCTTGATAGTCAGGCCTGCTTGAAGCAGGGCCTGAAGCACCTACTTCAGGTGGACCAGGTGGTCCCTCCAGGTGGAACTAAATACAGCTATATCATCTAGATAAGCTGCACTAAAAGATTCCAACCCAGATAGGACTCTATTCACCAACCGTTGGAAGGTGGCAGGAACATTTTTCATCCCAAAGGGCATCACCTTGAACTGAAAGTGGCCCTCTGGTGTGGAAAATGCTGACCTCTCCTTGGCTCTTGGACTTAAGGCAATCTGCCAATATCCTGAGGTCAGATCAAATGTGCTCAGGAATTTGGCAGCCCCCAACCTGTCAATGAGCTCATCAGCTCTAGGTATGGGGTGAGCATCAGTCCTAGTGACTGCATTTAGACCTCTGTAGTCCACACAGAATCTTAATTCTTTCTTCCCACCTTGGGGACTAGCTTTGGGCACCAGTACCACTGGACTGGACCAAGGACTATCAGAGTGCTCAATTACCTTCAGATCCAACATCTTAGCCACTTCAGCTTTGATGTTGGCCTTGACCTGGTCAGACAGCCTGTACAGCTTGTTCTTGACAGGCAAGCTGTCACCAGTGTCAACATCATGGACACACCAATTGGTGAGTCCAGGGGTCAGGGAGAACAGACTAGCAAACTGTCCCAAGACTTGCTTACAGTCTTGTTGTTGCTGATCTGTCAGTTTGGGAGAGAGTACCACTCCCTCCACTGACCCATCTTTTTCTTTTGAGGACAGGAGGTCTGGCAGAGGTTCACCCTCCTCCTCCTTCCCTTCATCAGTGACCATCAGCATGGTCATGTCTGCCCTGTCCTGGTGGGGTTTCATCCTATTAACATGCAGGATCCTGTGAGGATTCCTGGGGGTGCCAAGGTCCACCAAGTAGGTGACCTCACCTTTTTTCTCTAGGATTGGATAGGGCCCAGTCCATTTGGCCTGTAGTGCCCTAGGAGCCATGGGCTCCAAAACCCACACCAGCTGTCCTGGGTGATACTCAGGCATGGTAGCCTTCTGATCATGCCAGAGCTTCATGAGCTCCTGACTGGCCTCCAGGTTCCTGCTTGCCTTCTTCATATACTCAGCCATGCGAGACCGCAGGCCTAGTACATAATCCAGCACATTCTCCTTGGCTTCCTTGAGAGGCTTTTCCCAAGACTCTCTCACCAAGCACAATGGGCCTCTTACAGGGTGCCCAAACAGTAACTCAAAGGGGCTGAATCCAACCCCCTTCTGTGGCACCTCCCTGTAGGCAAACAGCAGGCATGGGAGGAGGACATCCCATCTCCTCCTGAGTTTGTCAGACAAACCCATGATCATGCCCTTCAGGGTCTTATTGAATCTTTCCACCAGACCATTGGTCTGTGGATGGTAGGGTGTGCTGAACTTATAAGTAACACCACACTCCTCCCACATGGCTTTCAGATAGGCTGACATAAAGTTTGTGCCCCTATCTGAGACCACCTCCTTTGGGAATCCCACTCTGGTGAACACACCAAGTAGGGCCCTAGCCACTGTGGGTGCAGTGATTGTCCGGAGGGGTATTGCCTCAGGGTACCTGGTGGCATGGTCCACTACCACCACAATGTACCTGTTACCTGAAGCAGTTGGTGGGTCTAGGGGACCAACAATGTCAATCCCCACCCTCTCAAAGGGAGTCCCAACCACTGGCAGTGGAATTAAGGGAGCCTTTGGCTTGCCCCCTGTCTTGCCACTGGCTTGACAGGTGACACAGGAGCTGCAAAACTCCCTGACTTTTTCTGACATTTCTGGCCAAAAAAAATGGTTGACCAGCCTGTTCCAGGTCTTGGTCTGTCCCAAATGACCAGCTAAGGGGATATCATGGCTTAAGGTAAGGAGGAATTCTCTATACTTTTGGGGGACCACTACTCTCCTCGTAGCCCCTTCTTTGAGGGTCCTAGCCTCAGTGTAGAGAACTCCATCCTCCCAGTAAACCTTGTGGGTACCACTGGTATCCCCTTGTTCTTGCCTGGCAGCAGTCTGCCTCAGGCCCTCAAGAGTGGGACACTCTCTTTGTCCCTGGCACAAATCTTCTCTGGTGGGCCCACCTGCCCCTTGCAGTTCTGCCAAGTCAGGCAGAGTTTGCAGGGAAGGTGTCCCTCCCTCAGAGTTCAGATCCTCCCCCTCAGGGTTGGATTCTTCCTGACCCTCTGTACTTGTTGGGGCTGGTAAGCCAGACCCAGTGCCCTTTCTCTTCTTCTTGGAGGCTTGGCCCATTGTTCCAGGGTCCAAGTGTCCAGCATTTCCCTGTTGTGCTGCCTGTGACCTGGTCACAGCACACACCCATTCAGGGAGATCCAGCATCTTTGCATGGACCCTTCTCTCCACTTCTGACCATTCAGATGCTTCAAGATCATTTCCCAGTAGACACTCTACTGGGAGGGCAGGAGCTACAGCTACTTTTTTAGGGCCAGTGACACCTCCCCATTCCAGACTCACCATAGCCATGGGATGGAGTTTGGTTCTGCTATCTGCATAAGTCACCTGGTGGAAGACACCAGGTAAGACCTGCTCTGGAGAAACCAGCTTTTCTGTGACCATTGTCACACTGGCTCCTGTATCTCTCAGAGCTTCCACTTCAGTCCCATTGACTTTAGGCCTCTGCCTATACCTCTGCATGATGGGAGGTAAGGTGGCCATAGTTGCAATGTCCACCCCACCCACGGATACTAAGGTGACTTCAGTGTACCCTGATTCCACCCCTGGGCCAACTTCCACCCCCAACCCTACACTAGCAATCCCCTGGGATTGCCCACCAGTGGGGGGCTTCTTGGTGCAGATAGCATCTCCTCTTTTATGTCCTGGCTGATAACAGTCAAAACACTTGCCGGCCTTAGCAAGCTCCTGAAACCTTCCTGCTTTAGCAGGATCAAAATTCTTTCCCTGATACCCTTTCCCTTTAGAAGTGAATTGGCTCGGGGCTCCCCCTCCCTGAGAAGTTTTTGGGGACTCTTGTGAGGACTCTTTGGGTTTTTTGTCATCTTTCCCCTGGTTCTTCCCCTGAGAAGAACCATGTCCTCCCTTTTTCTGATCACCCCCTGGGGGTCTCTGGTTAACTCTAGTTCTTAACCAGTCATCTGCTGCCTCCCCCAGCTCTCTGGGGTTGGTCAACCTAGAGTCTACTAGATACTGGCGGAGCCTCTCTTGGACACAATTAGTTAGAAGGTGCTCCCTCATAATCAAATTGTACAGCCCCTCAAAGGTACTTACCCTGTTGCCCTGTATCCAGCCCTCCAGTGCTTTCACTGAAATGTCCACAAAGTCCACCCAGGACTGGGTGCTTGTCTTTTGGGTGTCCCTAAACTTAAGCCTATACTGCTCTGGGGTTAGACCAAACTTCTTAGTCAAGCAACTCTTCATACTGGGGTATGAGTCTGCATCCTCCCCACTCATGGTTAGGAGCCTATCCCTCCCAGAGTTGGGAACTAACTCCCAAAGGAGTGAACCCCAGTACTGAGGCTTGACTTTCCTCATCTGGAGGGCCCTCTCAAAGGCCCCCAGCCACTTATCGATGTCATCCCCCTCTACATAGGCAGGAACCACCCCTTTGGGTAATCTGGGGGCAAAACCCCCACCCAGGGACACCTCAGTTTCTTTCTCGCTGCTTCCATCTTTTTTTTCTTTGCTTGCCCACTTCTTTTTTTCTAGGGCAAGCTTATCTGCCTCCAAAGCTATGTAGGCTAGCTGGGCTTCCAGCTCTCTCTCCCTGATGGATGGGTTCTCTCCTCCTGAAAGGACCCTCTTCCTACCACTAGCTTTGGGTCTACCCCTAGTGACTGTGTCCAGTGAGGACCGTTCCTCCTCTTCCTCACTTGGGGCCTGATGCCTTTCCTCCCCTGAATGGTTAGAGTTAGCATCATCTTCTTTTGGTTCCTCCTCTGGAGCTTCCTCTGTCTCTACCTCTTGGGCCTCAGCCCATGCTGTCAGGGATTTAATCAGGATTTCTTTCCTGAGATTAGTGGTTGCAGGCAACCCCCTCTCAATACACAACCCCCTAAGCTGGACTACTGTCAGTGTGGGTAGGCTAGCCAGATCAAGCTCCATGGTTCCCTAGTTTTGTGTCAACAAAAACTTTTTGCAAAAATTGGAAACAAGAATTTAGAAAAAAATACAAAAATTCAATAATTTAAATTAATCCAAATTAATTTAAAAAAAAAAAATTAAAATTAAAAAATTAAAAACAATTTTTGCACTAGGACAATTTAAAGGATTTTTAATTTGTTTTATCTAAAACTGTAACGTGATATTGAACACAAGTACAGGATCCCGTCGCTGCTTCCAATTATGTTGGAAAATGGGTTATTGATAGGGCAGGTAGGTACCTACACCTAGCAACAAGCCACAAACCTCCACAAAAGTACAGTTAGGTCTCAGTAAATTAATCCCAGCTCTACCCTTGGTAGCTTAGCATCGAGCGTCAAGGCTTAACTTAGGAGACAAAGTGTAAAGCATTCAAATATCACAAAACAGTAATTAAATAAAACACAGGAAACAGTTTAAAAATCCAAAACCAATTTATAAAAATAGCTTATATTTTTATCTTTAAAATGACACAAAAACGATTAAAATCGGTTCAGGGGAACCGGAGATATGAATTTTTAAATTATTATTATTTTCTAGCGCTTAGAAACAAAAAGCGCCAATCGGGTCATCTGGTTGCACCAGGACCGGGGCAAAGTCAAATTTCAGGCCGACCGCGATGGAGCCCTGCTCGGCTACAAGTCGCGGGAGGCCTCGGTTAAAAAGTTACCTTCTGACTTAGTCTCTTTTTTGATGTTTTTCTTCACCGGGACGAACCTGCCAGTTGGATCCGACCTCCTGGAGCCCTTGTCCGGATACGCGAAGTCGGTTTCCTCGGTGGTGATTTCTACCTTCGGACTTAGTCGTTTTTTCGAGATGAAAATCCTTCGAACGGGGTAAACCTGGATCTTGATCCGACGTCCGTGGAGCCCTTCTCGGATACGATGGCTGGAAGGTCCCGGTCAACTTTTTACGTTCGGACTTAGTCTTTTTTTCGGATGTTTTTCTTGACCGGGACGAACCACGAAGTCAGGCCGGGTCGCGGTTGAGGCAAGCCGGCTAGAATTTCCGCGTCGAGTCGGTCACTTTATGGAGCTTTTTTCTAAAATTTCTCCAATCTTTTCCAAACTTCTGGGGCTTCACCCAGATGTTCTTTTAAGGTTCTTTTGGGGTCCACAGCTCACCCCAAGGGTCCAGAAGTTCTGTGATGGTCCTTGGGAAGTGCGGACTTCAACTCCCAGAGTGCACCTGGCGCAAACTCCTTTTTGGCCACTGGACAGTGGTCAGCTGGTCACTTTTTCAGGAGTTGGTGCAGGGGACTCTGGTTAGCAATTTTTCACCTGTAGCAAACAGGGAGTCCCTCCTTGAACCAGTGGAAGCCAGGCAAAGTCCTTCTTGTGGTGAAGCCCAAGTGTGCAGCTGGTGCAGTCTTTCTGAGTGCAGGGTCCAGGTGCAGGCCAGGGGTCCAGCAGGGCAGTCCTTCTTCTTCTTGTAGTTCCTTCTTGAAATTTGGTGGGGATCTGAGGCGTGGGTGCAGGTCTGCCAGTTTTATCCTTGCTCCTGGGTGAAAAGCAGGGGGGCCCTGGTCCTCCAATCAGGGACAGGGTCGTCCCCCTGTGATGACCACTTCCTGGGAAGTGTGGCAAAAATCCATCCCAGAAGGCAATAGTCTCTAAAAATCCAAAATGGATGAATCTGATTTTTAGAGGAGAGATCTGGCTGAACCCACCCACTGGTGGGGCTAAAAATCATAAACACACCCCTCTCCTGCCCTCTCCTAATCTAATCAAGGGGGCACCTAGCTGTCTGGGGTTGCAGGATGTGGGGGTGTTGCTGGGTGCTCCAGATGTCCTTCTCTGCCTTTGAAGACCAGTTTGGCAGCCCTCCCCCTTCCTGCTTCCCCATCTGCTGAGGGGAGATTCTCTCCCCCAAGCACATTCCTTTGTGTAAAGCCAGGCCACTTCACACCTCATTAAAGTGGCCTGGCAGAAGCTGCTGCAGGCTGGCCAATCAGAGCACAGCAGCAAAAACAATGCAGAGCTGAAATTGGCAACTTTTTAGGTAAAGTCTAAACTTTTTACCTGCACTAGTTATATTAAATCCAACAACTGGAAGTTGTGGGATTTATTATAACAATCAATTTGATACCAAATTCTTGGTATGTAACATTTAAGGAGACTTTAAAATTTAAAATAAAGTCTGCCCATTCTAGCCTATGAAGGCCATTTACTTCAATGAGGGAAAAACGAATTTGGCTGTTTTTACCTCACCAGGGCTTATAAATCTATTTTTATAAAGTCCCTGCTTATAGTTACATGGCACCCAGCCCTAGGGGCACATAGGGCACACCTTAGGGGTGACTTATATGTAAAAATAAGGTAGTTTAAAACTTTGGAAGTAACTTTAATTCCAAAGTCGAATTTGCATATAACTTTAATTTAAAAGCAGCCAGCAAGGCAGGCTTGCTTTTAAAATGACACTGGGCACCTCAGCAATGCACCTAGGTGTGCACCACCTATGCTGTGGTCCCTAAACCTACATGCCCTACCATATACTAGGGACTTATAGGTAGGTTAACTTAGCCAATCATAATTAGCCTAATTTGCATATCCATTTTACACAGAGCACTGGCCCTGGGACTGGTAAGCAGTACCCAGGGCACAGCCAAGAGTCAGTAACCACCAGTACCTATCCAGAAAGAGTGGGGGTGATCAGGCAAAAAAAAGGACTTTCCTACAGGAAGAAACAGATGCAATTGAAAGCGGATCCTTACATGCCAATCTTGTGGTGTCTTCTGATGAGAGTGTTGTGGGAGACAGTGTTGAAGGCTGCAGCAGAGAGGTCATGTAGAATGAGGGCCTGGATCTAGAACTGTGCAGACTCCCTTGCCGACAAGCCCCATCAATCCTGACAAGCATACTAGCTCAATCAAGCAAGCCAGCTGGTACAGAGAAGACCCTGAGATACCAAATGACACTGTAAACAACTAGAAAGAAAATGGAGAGCCAGCCACGACACCATCAACAGGACTTCCTACAAGGCTGCAATCAGATGCTATCACCAGCAAACTAGAGACACCAAGAAAAAGCTCTAATGAAACGCATCAAAGGAAGCTCCAACAGCTGCAAAGAGATCTTCTCGATTGTGAAGGATTTTACCTCACCCTCAGCCACTGTCAACAACATTGCTGCCTCCCAACAACTCTGTGATGACTATTCAACTTCTTCCACAGCAAAATCACAAATAGCTACAGCAACTTCACACATCAACCCAACCCTAGAGAATTCATTGTTAATCTGCCCACCACCAATTAAGACAGCCACCTGACCAAATGGACAATTCTCACCAGAAATGATACAGTGGCAATCATATGGACCATTCACTCAGGAACCCCAATGGACACATGCCTCCACCAGATCTACAACCTGGTAACATCACCGTAGGAGGCTGGCCTTCTATGTAGTTTGCAAAGCTAGGCACACTGTGCAGGGGGTCTAGGCAACCACACATTCGTTTACAGGGGTAAAACCTAGATCACCTAAAGCTCTAATATTTAAGGTAGCTTGGTCAAGCAGTTAGGTCAATCTTGGCGACATGCAAAGCCTTTGATGTACTCACAGCATCAATTTTGCAACTCACACACTCAAAGGAATGACTCAAGACCAATTTGTAAAAATACTTCAGATTTTTAGATAAATTTAAAGACCAAGATCATCAAAATTGGTTAAGTACTTTTTGAAATATGAATGTTTGTAGTTTAATAAAAATAGTTTTTTTGTGCATAATCATGCACCATAGGAATCAATGGAGGATAACCTTTAAAAATGCATATAAAATCACACAGTGGGTTTACCAAATTCTACTTTTGCAGGTTGGTCGAGATCATCAGTGGGTACGCTGTGCCAGCTGGAGAAGTTCGGGCGGCTCCCAGTTCCGGTGGGAACAGCAGGAAATGTCTCTGGAGCTGGTGCAGGGCCACTGTGGGGGGCCACTTAGAAAAGCTCTGCGCAGGTAAGTTTAAAGACGGTTGCATGGGGTCCCCTTTAAGTGTCGAGGTCGCAAGGGGTGGGGGACCATTAGAGCACAGCAAGTTTTTCGGTGTAGGGCACAGGGTGAACGGGTGCAGAGTGAATCAGTGAGCCAAGAGCTGTGAGCAAGGATGCCCTAAGGAGCAGGAGGTAAGTTAGTTCAAAGGTCAGTTGGAGGACAATGGGAGCTCTCTGGTGGGAGGTCCAGGCTGTTTCTGAAGTCCTTCAACTGGGGCTTCCTCCTGGTCCTATTTCAGCCATGGGGGGGCTGACATGGGCTGCCACTATCCCAGGTATTGCCACAGTTTGGCCACTAGCGGGTGCAGTTCCACCAAAATTGGCATACTGGCAGGGGTTGTCCTATTGTCATTAGGGTGCATTTTGGTCCGGCTGCAGCATCCGGTTCTGGAGTTAGCAGCTGGTCACTGAAGTGACCCTCGCTGGCTTGCTGGATTCTTGTGATTTTAGAATGGTACCTCCACACTGGAGAGAGTTCTCTGGTGATTTGTGAAGCCCAGAGGTCCTCTGGGGTTTTCGTAGAGTTGTCCAGTTGTCCAGCAGCTCCTCATCGGTGATTGTCGGGTCCTGTGTGCAACAGACAAGATTTGGTGCCTTTTCTTTGGTGCAGCAGGTCCACAGTTCTCATGCTTTGGATTTTCTTGGTATGGGTCTTCTTCTATCCGTCAAATATTATTTTTCGGTCTAGGGATGCCCACTATATGCTGTATTTTAAAGGGAACCTGGTAGTGACCAATGGGTCATCTACCTTTGGGTGGCTACACTCACTAAGTGATAACTTAATGTGGACATAGATCACTTCCCTAAACCGATTGGGTATTTTCCTTCCATCCAAGATGGAGGAAAATGAAATGGAGAGGTCACTTCACATGCAACACCTTGGGGGTGGTGCAGGCAAGGTGGGACCACTCCTCCTGTCTTTTGTTTCGATTTCCCACAGTTGCTCCCGCCAAAAGTGGGGGTTTGCAACAGGGGCGACTATCTTCTGCTAGCAGCAGGCCTGGGGGTTGAGTTTCAAGGGCAGTAAACCCTTTGACGCTCTCCAGCAGGGCAGTGCACATTCCTGAGGGAGGGTGTGTTAGCACCTCCACCCAGGAAGGGCTTTGTTCTGAATCCCAGAGAGCAGGAGCTCTCACCCCAGGGCTTCAGACTTGTGTCTGGAGGTGGCAGGCTGGTTGGACCAGCGACCATGCCAGGGTAGTTAGTTTTTGCAGGGGCACCTCTAAGGTGACCCCTGGGTACATTTTATAATACATCCAATACTGGTAACAGTTTGAATGTATCATATCATTCAGAGGTGTTTGATACCAAACAACCCGGGGCTCAGAGAGGCCATCATGTAGCTGTGAAACTTGTTCAGCACATGCATTTAACATGGTTGCTCTGTTCACTCTCTATGTCCCAGGTTTGGTAAGGACACAGTGGGGGCAGATTGCTCATGCAGCTATGCCCTCACATACAGTATAGTGCACCCTGCATTAGGGCTGGAAGGCCTGCTAGAGGGGACTTATCTATATTGCATGCAGTGGGTAGTGGACAGGCACACAGTGTGCCAGTTTGAGTTTGCATTTTAGGATTGCACCAGGACACTCAGCATGCAATGGCAGTGCTGGGTGCATCTGGATGCATGGCCCTAGAGGGTGGCACAATCAGGGGCCTACTCTTAGTACCCCATGTCCTGGGTACCTAAGTACTATTTACTAGGGACAAAGGGCCAGATGTAGGTATATTCCAATTTGCGACTTGCAAATTGCGAGTCAAAGTGACTCGCAATTTGCGGGTCGCTAATTGGAATGTGGGATGGTGTCCCTGACACCATCTGTGACTCGCAAGGGGGTCGCAAAGGCTCACCTCATTAATATTAATGAGGTGGGTCGCAATTTGCGACCCCCTTGAGACTCGCGGCACTCACTGGGATGGTGGCCTGCTGGGGACAGCAGACCACCATATCTGTGACCGCTTTCAAATAAAGCAGTTTTTTTTTTTTTTGTTATGCAGCCCGGTTTCCTCAAAGGAAAACGAGATGCATTACAAAACTAAAAAATGAAACGTTTTCGTTTCATTTTTTTCAGAGCAGGCAGTGGTCTGGAAAAATGTTTTTAATGCCATTCACAAAGGGGAAGGGGTCCCATGGGGACCCCTTCCCTTTTGCGAATGGGTTAGCACCCATTTGAAATGGGTGCTAACTGCGATTGCTTTGCGACAGCGTTCGCGTCACAAAGCAATCTGGCATTGCACTGCGACTCACAATTAGGAAGGGGACTCCCCTTCCTAATTGCGACTCGCAAACCCGTTTTGCGAATCAGTATCCAGGTACCGAATCGCAAAAGGGGTTTTGTGCATTGCCAAGTGCATTTTGCACGTCGCAAACAGCGAAATTCGCTGTTTGGGACGTGCAAACTGTTTGCTACATCTGGCCCTTAAAGTGGCAGCTAAAGCTGTTGCCAATTACCTTTGCAATTTTTAGGGAAAGACGACTGACACTGGGAGCCTGGTTAGCAGAATCGCAATGCACTCCAGTCCAAGTTGCATCCAGAAACTAGGCAAACGGGGAGGGGGGATTATGCAACAAAGTGCCAGATTCCCTCAATCTCCCATCTGCAGCAACCTGACTCACATCAACAACACCTCCATCACATCCGCCATTTTCCCAGATGAATGGAAACTTGCAGAAATCAACACCCTCCTTAAGAAACCCACCCAAATCAAATGTGAGCAAATTCTGATACATCTCACAGCTCCCCTATCCTGCCAAAGTGATTGAGAAGGCCATGAACAAGTAACTCATAACCCGCCTCTAAATTCACCATCTTCTAGACAACACAGAATCAGAATTCAGAAAGAACTACAGCACTGAACAGCACTCATTGTGGCTACCAATGACATTCAAAACATCCTAGACCAAGGAGAAGCAGCCAGGTGAAAGTTGAAGTCACAGAGGAGAATGTGAGCTCTGGAGTCGATGGCGAGCAGAGCAACAAAGATGGTGATGAGGTTTATAATAGCGACTCGGGTTCAAGTGGTCGGTAGGTGAGGATTCCATTCAGGGTGAATTTTTCAGAGATTTGCAGCTTGAACTGCAAGTGTTCCATAATTGGGTTGGTGTTCTTTATGGATATTTTGCATTTGATGGATTCCTTGTAGATGATAGCGAGTCCTCCTCCTGGCTTGTGAAGACAATCCTGTTGAGCAATCTTGTAGCCCACTGGGACAGCTGAAGCGATATCAGGAGCCAATGAGGGGTTGAGCAAGGTCTCTCTGATGAAGAGTATGTTGGTTGTGTCACTGCTCAGAAAGTACCGTATTTCAGTTGTTGTTTGAACCATATTTCAGTTGTTGTTTGCAGAGTGATCATGTGTTGAGAATCATGCATGCAAGTCGGAGTTGGTGTGCAGGTTTGCTGTGGCGTGTGGTATAGGGTGGGAGTGTAAGTGTAATTAGTGCTTATGTGGTGTGTGTGTTGAGAGAGGGTGTTGTGGTCATTGTTAGTTTTTGGGAGAGTGTGGGTGGGTGGCTGATAGAGAATTGACATTGGGTACAGGTGAAAATTCCTACTGTGGTGTGTGGTGTGGCGCAGCAGCAGTTGGAGGGAATGGCGTCCAGGGTTTAACAGCCTAAGGAGTATTGCAGAGTATAGCTGGGAGCTGATCAGACTGGGGTTTCTGGTGCTGGGCACGGTCCAGGCACAGATGGGCGCAAATGGACTTGCCTTTGGAGCACCAGCAGCATGTCTGCAGCGCATGTCTACTGTACGTCCATGATGCAGCTGTCATTAAGTAGGCCTTGAGAGGGACAAGTAGACCAATGTGCCATGATGTTATTCCCTGTGCTGATGGTTATTAGGAAAGGAAGTTATTTCGCTTGACTTCTTCTTTAAAGACAGTTGGTTGGAAAACTAATAATGTCTCTTCCTATCCATGTAGGATCCAGATGGATGATGGGAAAAGTAGTGATGTCACTTCCTGTGCAGGTGGATGATGTGAGATCCAGTGATGTCACTTCCTATGCTGATAGGAAATTAAATTCTCTTTTATGGCTTTTTCTTTATAAAGACAGTTTTGGGTGAAAAACCAGTAACGTGACTTTCTGGCCATATGGATGATGAGAAATTCTGTGATGTTGCTTCCTTTATGTTGCTTCCTGTGCAGGTGAATAATGGGTGATCCAGCGATGTCACTTCCTTTGCTGATGGATGATGGGAAATTAAGTCTTCTTGCTTGGCTTCTTTTACAGACTGTTTCAGTGGGAAAATCAGTAATGTCACTTCCTGTCCAGATGGATGATGGGAACTTCATGTATGCCACTTCCTGAGCAGGTGGATGATGGGAGATCCACTGATTTCACTTCCTGAGCTGATGAGCGATAGGAAATAAAGTCCCCTTGCTTAGCTTCTTCTTTGAAATGCGGTTTTGGTGGGAGAACTAGTAATTTCACTTCCTGTCCATATACATGATGAGAAAATCAGTGATATCCCTTCCTGTGCAGGTAGATAATGGGAGGTTCAGTGATGTCACTTTCTGTGCTGATGGGTGGTAGGAAAACCAATTTAATAAAAATCAGTCGACGTCAAATATCTATTATCTATCCAATATCTATCCTTCAGTGATAAAAAAAAAAAAACACTTCATAATTTGATCAATAGCCAAAACTATATACTCCATTAGTTTATCAAAAACCATGGAGATCTCTTATTTCGTCAATGTGGACTTTGCTAATCTTGGTCATGGGATTACTCGAATCTTGTTTTAATTTTCACTGGACCAAGGTTTCCCAAGCACCCAGTTTTATGGCATGTTGGGAGTCAATAATGAACCAGTGAATAGCAGGCTGGTTGCTTCTGTGGTTACTACATCTTGTTGTTAAACATATTCTTCCATGCCTGTGTCCACCATGAATTACACAAATTAATGATGGTTGTCTTACTCTCAATAGGGCGAGGCGAACGCTATTATGACACTATGATCATGTGGCAGTCAGACTGTTGGATCAGGGCTTACCGTCAGCTGATCCAAATGAGGCTTTGCAACAGAGACGCAGCTGTTCCCCAGGCTCTAAATAGAGAGAGGGAACAGCAAGTTCAGTGGGATTGGAGGACTTCCTCTCGTTTACAGCTTATGGCCTGCTCCACCAAACCCTAAAAGAGGCCCGGTTAATTGAGCTGTGGCACTGGTAAAGTTCGTCTGGCCTGGAAATTCACAGACACTCTTTAATAGTAAAACCCATAAAAATGTATGTGCTACGCAGATCCCTAATTAGACACTGAGCCCCTAACTATTAATTGACAAAGTTGAGTAAGATGGTCCTAAAAAGATGAACCTGGCACAGAGAAGCAGTGTTTTTGACTGTATGTTCTGTGAAAAGCTGCAAATGGGTTTGCCAGTTCCCCCTTCTGTTGTCCCAGCACACCCCACACCCCTCCGTCGGTCTGAGTCCACAGTATTTGCGAAACAAGGGGACAACGGGCAACCATAGGATGCAGGCTACGCAGGCTAGCGGTATCCATCGAAACAAAACGCACCCGGAGAGCAACGTGGAGAAAGTTTGAAGTAGAAATACAGGAGAATGACAGTTTGATGAACATTCTGCTGACATCTGCAGAGATAGTTCGAAGCACTAAAGAACTCCGTGAAGCACAGTGTTTAACGATCCATCTAATATTAATGTGCTTTCGTGCGTACACCATCAGCTGCTTAGCCGGCAAGTCATCCATCCAGGAGAACAAACAGCTTACCCCAAAGGCAATAAATCCTTTTAAAACTGACAGCAAGCTCAAAACACTTTACTCCGGAAAAGTGTGTGCTTTGACTGGTAAACATTTAAAAATAGAAGATCGGTCACAGACAGCATCAGAACGGGAACATCTATACACAAACAGGATAATTCAGTGAACAAACGTCCTTAAGTGCTGCATTTTTTTTCATGACGTTTTAAAGCATTAAAGCAGTTGCAAACCACAGGATACATTTATGCCATTGTTTCCTGCTAAAATTATTTGGGCAGATTCACAAAACGTTCTGTGGTCATATATAAAATGTTGACTGCAGAACAGCGTATTTTCCGTGAACACTCTCAACACTTGATTTGGAAAAGCTAATTTCAGGACTTTTCTGCCCCTGTAACACATATACAATCTCTTTCCACTGTCATGATTATAGGGTTTGCAATGCAGGGGTTAGACGAGTGTTGTAATCAAAGATGTACACACTTGCAGATGTTCTTTGTGTTTCTTTTATTTCAAGAAGCATCAATAATAAAGGCTCACCGACAGCGTCTGATCAGCAAAGCCTCCTCTCCCAACTGACTCTGATCTCCCCACACAGAATTCTACATTCTACATTCTATTCTACATTCTACATTCTATAGCTATCTATTCTATCTATCTAGTATTACAACATCTCTTTTTTTCCCAAACAAAACAAAAAACAACAAAAAATAAATAAATAATAATAATAGATAAGTAATGATAATAAATTACTACATCATATAAACATTAATACATTTCAAATTCAGAATACTTATTTGGAACTTGTCTTTTCCTTTTAGTTCTCAAATTAACATCAGTTACATCAGTTAATTCATTCTCTGTAACTCTCTGTGCCATTTCTAAATTATGCATTTCATTGTCACAAATACTACTATTACTCCTACTATTGTTTCAATCAATTCTGCAATTGGATTTTCCCTCCATTCCATCACTAGTTAAATCTCCAAAATCATAATAATCCCTATTTTCCAAATGAACATCAACTCTGTTTCCTACATTTTTCAAAATGCTCTCTTGATGTGGTTTTAACAAGATCGCTGCATTTTTACTCCACCAACCCTTATCTTTCAAAAGAACAGAACCATTAGATACTTTCAAAACTTGCACTGGAGCAGAGTATACCGACTCCCCTTTTTGTACTTTATAGGGTTTTCTTACAAGAACCCAATCGCCTACGTTGAATACTCCAGATCTCACTCTATTTATTTTATCATAATAATGTTTAGTTTTTACTTGTTTGTCGATAATTTTTTGTTTAACTTGTAGTTCATTATCATCCACAATTTTGACCATATTACCATTATTCACAACCTTGCCAAATTTAGGAGTGAGTAAAGTTTTCTCCTTCCTACCTCTCATCAAAAGGAAAGGTGAAAATCCAGTTGTAGAATTCGTAGTACAATTATACCCATACACTTTCTCTCGTAAAAATTCATATACATCTAATTTAGATGCTAATGCTAATTGAATACCTTCTTTCATAAATCTATTCATGCATTCTACTTGACCATTCGATGAAGGATTGTAAAGAGGACTTTTTTCCTGTCGAATACCATGACATTCCAAAAATTCACACATTTTATGTGAAGTTAATTGTGTACCATTGTCAGATACTAAAATTCTGGGTAAACCTTCAATTGCAAATATTTTTCTTAAAAATTCAACAACCGTTTCAGTACTAACATTACTTAAAAATTCCCAGTGAATCCATTTAGAGTAATAATCTGTGATGACAATTAAGTAACGCATATCTGATTCAAGTAAAGTAAATGGTCCTGAATTATCTATAGCTATTTTCTCCCATGGTGCATCAGGTATCAAAACAGGTTGTAATTCCTTTTTGCTCAGTTTCCAATGTTTGTCAGATCTAATACACTCCACACAGTTATCTAGATACATATTAACATCATTGTCAAGCCCAGGCCACCAATAATATGATCTTAAAGCTTTCTTTGTAAGACTAGTGCCAGGATGTCCTTTATGGGCCAATTCAATCAACCTTTTCTTTAAAGCTTGTGGTGGAACATACAAATCATGTCTCATTAAAATTCCACATTCAATACTCAATTCATCAGCTACTTGTGAAAAATTCTTTAATACGTTACCTACATTTCTGCTAGGAGGCCACCCTTCAGTGACATATTTCATTACTTGTTGTAATACTGAATCACTTTCAGAAGCTTTGCACCACTCCTCAGCAGAAATCACACCATCACAATGTTCTACAACATCCATATATGCCACTATACATTCATCATCCAAAAAATTTCTGTGATCATCATCTTCCAAAGGTTACCTGGATAGACAATCAGCACGTCTATTCAGACCACCAGAAATGTGTTTTATCACAAAGTTATATTCTTGTAACTTAGATAATAATCTGATCAACCTAGAAGATGCCTTCGTATTACTCCTCCCATCCATCATGTATACCAATGGTTTATGATCAGTTACTAACTCAAACTCATTGCCCCAAAGATATGTCTTCAATTTCTCCACGGCCCAAACGCAAGCCAATGCCTCTCTTTCGATGGTACTGTAAAAACATTCTGATTTCCGAAGCATTCTAGAAACAAAAGCTACTGTAACTTCCTTTCCAGACACTATCTGAGTAAACACAGCTCCTATACCTGTTGCACTAGCATCAACAGTGATTCTGTTGCATCCTTTCGTATCATAAGGTTGCAAAGCTGGTGCTTTCAATATGGCATTTGTTACATTTATAAATGCAGTTTCTTGCTCATATGACCATTCAAATTTTACTTTCTTTCTTAGCAGTTTCCTAAGAGGTTCAACTATGCCAGCATAATCCATAATGAACCTAGAATAGTACTCACTTAACCCAAGAAAAGATTTTAGAGTTTCCTTATCCCTAGGTCTGGGAACTTCACGAATTGCTTTAAGTAAATCCTCCTTTGGTTTTATACCATCAGCCGATAAAGTGTGTCCCAAATACTCTATTTCTGTACAAAAGAACTTACATTTCGATCTACTCACTGTCATCCCTCTTTCTCTTAAAATACTTAACACTTTATTCAAAATGACATTGTGTTCAGAAGATGTTTTCGCATGCACCAAAATATCATCCTGAAATTTCTCAATACCATCCATATCTTGAAAAAGAAAATCCATCAGCTTTTGAAATACACTAGCGGCTGAAGCAAGTCCAAAAGGTAAGCGTACATATCTGTACGCTCCAAATGGTGTTACGAAAGTGGTATAATCTTTTGATGATTCACACAATTTGACTTGATGATATGCTGACTTAAGGTCAATCAACGAAAAATATCTTGAACCATTAGTAGCTGCTAGAATTTCTTGTATCCTGGGCAATGGGTGACAATCTACTACAATATTCCTGTTCAAGGATCTCAAGTCAGCACATAACCGTATATCACCAGTTTTCTTTTTTGTAACTACAATAGCCGACACCCACTCAGAAGAATCTGTGCGTTCAATCACACCTTCATCACACAATTTCTTTAATAAATCTTTTAACTCCTTTCTAACAGACAGTGGAACAGGACGCACTTTATGAATGACAGGTGTAGCTGTTGCTTTCAACTTAATTTTGTGTTCAAATCCCTTCACACATCCAATATGATTCGCAAAAACATCCTGATTATCAGTCAACACCTTTTCAAGAGTCAAATACATATCAGTATCCCCAATGCTATTGACATCTGAACATGGTATATCACCTAGAATGATTGGATTAGTTGATCCTGGTTTCAAAATTATTCCCAGTCTACCCAAATCCTGCCAACCAACGATGTTCCTGCCATTTTCAGCAACATATATCTTAGAATCGATGCTGCGACTTTTAAATTTCAAAGTGTCACAAAAATATCCCACCATGTTAATATCAAACTCTCCAAACGCCTTTGGGTTTACATCACTCTTTTCTAATTTCAAGTTTTTCCAAACTTTCTCAAATTTGTCCTTATCTAATATAGTAATAGGAGAACCAGAATCTGCCATGACCTCCAATTCTTTCCCTCCAATACTAACACAACCAAGTGGTGCTTTATATCTGTTCATCATTTTCCTACAACTTTCTAACTTTCTACAGTTAGGACAATATTTGCACACATTTCTTCAACAAAATTATCAACTGTATTAATTCTAATTTGATTGCCCTCTTTTGTACTTCTACATACAACAGCAAAATGACCGACTTTTTTACATTTAATACATTTTTTTCCTAACGCTGGACATTTGGAATTATTACCCAAATGTGATTTTGACCCACATCTGTAACATTGTATACTTTTCCTTCCGTAGTACTTGCTATCTTTGTCTTTAGTGTCTTTAGTTTTTTGATCCTGTACCATATATACATCTGTATTAGAGACATCTACAGATGTTAAAGCTTTAGTGGACAGTAGCGATCTCTCAATTCCTTTGGCTATGTCAACAACCTCTTGTAATGTTGGATTTCTGCATGCCAACAACCTTTCTTGTATTTTTTTGGAATAACATTGAAATACAAATTGATCTCGAATATAGGTATCAGTCATCTCATTAAATTCGCATGAAGAAGCTAAGACTCTCAAAGAAGCGATGTACTCCTCTACGCTTTCATTCTCCATTTGCTTCCGTTTGAAGAAACTGTGCCTCTCCACCATTACATTGGGCTCCTCTGTGAATTGTTTTTCCATACGTTTAACTGCTTCCTCATACTCGTTCAATGGAATAAATTGTCCAGGAGGCGATTCATACTCCGGTAGATTGTCAAAGATTTCTTGACCTGTATTGCCTAATAGGCCAAACATCAATTCTTTTTTCCGTTCTGGATCAAATTTTTTTCCATCAATAGCCACCAAGAAATTTTCAAATGCTCTATGCCAATTTCTCCATTTCATTACAGGTTTGCCAGGATTATTTAAAAACAACGCAGGTTGGTTAATAAAATTATTATGAGCCATAGTTTATTTATTCCTTTAAATATTTATTAATATATATATATATTTTTTTATTTTTTTATGTATTCCACAGTGTCCAAAACGTTCTTCAAGAATCTGAAACTCTCCTGCAAACTTAAAATGGCTACTGTATACTCCTTGGTCAATTGAAAGCAATGTATATCCAAATCGACATACAAAATGGCCGCCGTTGATGAGTACTTTTATTAGGAATTTGCCCTTGTTTCACTCAATTTGCCCAATCCAAAATGGCTGTTGTTTATGTCACCGCGTTATATTTGTTTTCATTGGAGATTGGGCACAATACAATTACACAAACAGTACTCCAGCATGACTAGCAACCGTTGCTAGGAAACTAGTACACTTCATTAATGAGTGCTTGAAGCTGCGATAAATTAATAAGGAAAGAGGAAATTTCCAAATCCCACGGCTACAGTACCTTTTTGAAAAGCGGTGAGTACTTTGAAGATAAAAACGCCAAAACTTTCCTCCACCGGATCCACAATATAGAATATTCGATGAGCCTAAACAACACTTGTCGCCAAATTGTTGTAATCAAAGATGTACACACTTGCAGATGTTCTTTGTTTTTCTTTTATTTCAAGAAGCATCAATAATAAAGGCTCACCGACAGCGTCTGATCAGCAAAGCCTCCTCTCCCAACTGACTCTGATCTCCCCACACAGAATTCTACATTCTACATTCTATTCTACATTCTACATTCTATAGCTATCTATTCTATCTATCTAGTATTACAACAACGAGGCTATTGGGGATGCAGTGAGTAGAGAACAGTGACAAAGTTATAATTTTGTGAGTATTTGCAAATATTTCCAATGGTTATACACTCAAAATGACGTATCTGTGTTTATTTGGTTGCATAGTGCACAATGCATAGCTGAATTGTTCTAAGGCACTTTCGGGAGCCGTCAAGAAATATGGAGATGCAAGAGGACTTTGAGGTTACATTGACTGGCCCGTGTGTGGCAGAGGAGCAGCTATTAAATTTACAGCAAGTGCATTTTACAGAGAGAATCTGACAAGTCTATTTGTAATTGCAGCAGAGCAGCAGTGTAACAAAATAAAGTATTATTTGGGGCGGATGGAAGTCTACCACGAGTAATAAAGTCACTAACCCTTCAGGCCCAGTTAAAGGTTTCAGTAACTTAAACCTGTGATCAACCCTCTGTAACTATGGCACAGAGCAGACAGGCTTAACTCAAGGAAAATGTGTAAAGCATTTAGAAGCAACAGAACATTACAAAAACAAAAATACAACCAAATACAAATGTGACTACAATTTAGAAAACAAATGACAAAAATCCAAAAAGGGGAACCGGAGACAGCAAGTTTAGAAGATTTAAGGAAAAATACCACCAAAAAGTTCTAAGTGGCATTAATAGTCTACAGTTGCAGTAGAACAGGACCAAGGTGTGATTTTAGGATGATTGCGATGGAGTGTGGGCCAGATACACCGCCAGGTTCATCAAAGATTTTACAATGAAAGTATAAGTCAAAATCCTCCATCAGGATAAGGTTACCGATTGTAAAAGAGGAGATCCTCTTGAGGTCAGATAGCTGTTGGATGAGATGCCACTGACACCATTGATTTTGGCGGGAACATTTCTGAGCTGGACAATTGAAATTTTGAACCCAGGGAAGTCCTCTGGTCGTCTGGATATTTTTGGCGCCTTTCCCTGGTCAAGATTTCTATGTTTGAACTTATGGCCTGGTGTACAGTTCGGAAGAGTGGTTACTCCATCACAAATGTGAAGGACATCCTCTCTGCTGCATTACAAGAGCCATTGTATATAAGAAACTTGCAATAAGGTGGACATGATATCTGTCATGTATGTGATGGAGTAACCCATCTGACAAATTCTAAATCAGGCCCCTAGTTTTCTTTTGGGAGCTCAGAATTCCACAGCTGGAAACGTTTGCAGGATGTATCCAATCATGAGATTCACAAGACTGGGTACCTTGTCGCCAAGGGCCCATTGAAACAGATTTCCTGCTGCAGAGAAGCTCCAAGCAAGAGAAACATGTTTCTTCAATGCAGTGAAGTCATGAATTGGGCTGATTGGCTTGGGTGGTTTGTCCTGGTCCTCCAAAGGTCTGGAAGATCAAACATGTTTTAAGTCCCGACTTTTCACAGTTGTTAGGAAAAGTCCAGTTAGATACAACCAAGGATCAAAAGTTCTCTGGAACCGCACTTGTGGGTCAACTCACTCCAGCAGAGTTCACCAGCGGAGTATAGGTCAAGTCCAGTTGCTATTAGGTAGCTGGGCACTTCAAGAAAAAGGCCTGTTGCAGCTTGTTGTGTCTCTCTAGCAACAGAGGTCAGCCAGCTGACTCTTGGAGTCCACATCTTTGCCCTGGGTACAAGTTCAATCATTCAGGTCTTCTCAAAGGTCTCGAACAATAGATTCGGTACTTCTGTTCTTCCAGTGGTCCAGAGAGTGTTTTGAGGAGGGTGCCTTGTGCTGCCACATTTATGGTTTGTACCAGCTAGTGGGTGAATTTTCCATTATTTTAATTAATGTATGTATATACAATTAAGTTTCAGGCATTAATTCTGTTAATAGGTCAGGACGACTACTGACTCCTCCCTAACCAAAGGGGTAAGTGTTCCCAGGGGCAGCCCTACCCACTTTTACAGCAGTAACTGTTTACCCTTCTGCAACCAATCCCACAGTGAACTCTACTCTCAAAATCCAAAATGGGGGAACTCTTCATATCATGTGTGGAGACTGTGGGCCAACCCAGAGATCCGCCCAGGGAAATTAGGCAAATGAGCAGTCCCCTTTGTGGTTACTCAAAACCACTTCTGGGGGTAGCTCACTCCCCACTGGATTTGAAGCCACTCTGAATGGGGGACAAAGGCTTGCCTTCCCAGGTCTCACCTTCCAGTAACTTGTGGCAGGGTAGGCATTTTATATGTTAAAGCATTTCCTGGGTGTACCCCAACTATTCTTGCAAGGGGAAGAAAAAAACTTCCTGTAAGAGATCCATCTTTCCTGCGTGGACACCAGATTTTTCGCCTTTTGCTGGACCCTATATTTTTCTGGTTTTAGAACTCTATGCACTTTACCCCTGCTACCATTTAAACATGGTTAAAGTGGCTTATTCCTTATTGGAACCTTTACCTTGCCAATGGGTCGCTAGTCCATGGTTTAGAGAGTACTCAGGGGGCCTGGAAGTTAAAATGCCACTTGTGGACTGCAGCACCTATTGTGCCATCCACTACAGTGGCAGTGCAAATTTGGCTTCATGCCTATCCTGTGTAGCCTGCCTGTTGTAATGTAAACATGCACTGCAACCTATCAATATAAATCCTTTTTGACAAGTAAAAACTTAAATTTAAAATATTAGTAAGTCACCCCTATGTAAGCTTTATAGCTCAAAATTTTATGTATTTAAAAATGGGACATGTATAAAGGTAATGTTAACATTTCTGTACAGTGACTAGCACCCAGAAGCTAATTTCACTGTTTGAAGGCTGGCTAGCTCATAGAAAAACACGGAAAACAATATTAAATACTAATACAGTATATGGGAATGACACCACCTAGAAAAATAATTGAACAACTATTTTTAATAGTTACTAAAATCCAAGTCAAAGGTGAAGTCTAATTTTTAATAATTTAAGGAAAATTAAAATTTAAAAGTTGAGTCTGGAGCCTAATTTGTATGGGTTCGCCAGCTTCTCCCAGCAAGTCATTAGCCTTAGATAGAGCGGAAAAAGGTGTGAAATGCCTCCCAGAAGAAAACAATAGGATGACCTGAATGGGCAGGGATGATTCCTCTGAGTTCAGCAGAATATTTTGGGTGGGGGCTGTGGACTTCCTTTTTAGGGCATATCGTAAATTCCTGCTTGACACGTCTAATGCCACATGTAACACTTCGTCTGCACTTGAAAGTGAGAGAACAAGATGACAAGACAATTATCGTATATATTCTGCCTGCTTTTTGAAGGACCCTCCTTTTATCTTATCAGATGTATGTCTCTGGACTTTTTGTGGGTACACTTCCAGCCTCAAACTGGATTTTAGTGTTATGTATTAAAGGACATCAGGATTACCATAAACTCCTCATCACATCTCCAGCTCTCAGAGCCCACGTTTAGTATGGCCGAAAACGTTTGCCATCTTGAAAATGCCCTGACACACTGCATTTTAGGCCTGTTTGCAGTAAGGCAAACACGGACTACTGCAAACTTAAGTAGGCCAGGGCCTAGGAACCTCTACCCCATTGGCTAGGAAGGGGCCCACACACTAGCTCATACCAGGAATAAATGTGGTATGTACAGGCACTCACTTCAAAACATTTTTAAAACCTGCAAAGGATCAGAAGAGGACTAGACCTACTTTCTGTGACCTGAGAGGAGCCTAGGAGGAGAGGACCTATTTTCTCTTCTACCCAGGACAAATATGTGGAGTTCGAGGGTCAGTACACTGATCACCTATTTTGCTATGATGAGACATCAAGCTGCAAGAGGCCTTTTTCTGGATGTAACCGTCTGACCAGTGGTAAGTGGAGTTGGACTGAACCCTGCTGTTGTCCTCTGCCTGAGTATCTATGTGCCTTTTCTGAGGTTCTGATGGGCTTTAGAAGTGTACTCCTGTGCTGTTTCTGGTCTTAAAAGACTAAGGGCCAGATGTAGGAAACTGTTTGCGACTCGCAAACGGCAAAATTTGCCGTTTGTGAGTCGCAAATCGCAGTTTCCTATTCAGAAATGCATTTTGCGAGTCGGGACCGACTCGCAAAATGCATTTCCGACTCGCAAATAGGAAGGGGTGTTCCCTTCCTATTTGCGAGTCTGAGTGGTATGCAATACCATTTGCTACCGCGTACGCGGTCGCAAATGGCATCGCAGTTACCATCCACTTCAAGTCGATGGTAACCCACTCGCAAATTGGAAGGGGTCCCCACGGGACCCCTTCCAGTTTGTGACTGGACCCACAAATATTTTTTCAGGGCAGGGAGTGGTCCAAGGGACCACTCCCTGCCCTGAAAAAATTCCGAAACTAAAGGTTTCGGTTTTTTTTTTAAGTGCAGCTCGTTTTCCTGTAAGGAAAACGGGCTACACTTAAAAAAAAAAAAACTGCTTTATTGATCAAGCAGTCATGAACATGGAGGTCTGCTGACGACAGCAGGCCTCCATGTTAGCGAGTGCCTATACTCGCTATGGGGCCGCAATTTGCGACCCACCTCATGAATATTCATGAGGTGGGTCATTGCGACCCCATAGCGAGTCGCAGTCGGTGTCTGAGACACCGTACTGCATAGCAATTTGCGACTTGCAAATTGCGAGTCGCAGGGACTCGCAATTTGCAAGTCGCAAATTGCCGTTTTGCTACATCTGGCCCTTAGGGTCTGATTAGGAGTTTGGCAGATGTGTTACCCCATCATAAACGTGACGGATATCCCGTCTGCCTTATTATGATTCCCATAGGATATAATGGGATCGGAATATGGTGGACAGAATATTTGTCACATTTGTGATGGAGTAACCCCATCTGCCAAACTCTAAATCAGGCCATAAGTCAGACAGTAATATCTTTGACTGAAACAAACCTGGTTGGTGTGTCTGACCTGCTCCCCCTCTGGGTTGGCCTCATATTCCGCATAGATCCCAGACTACCGGGACTATAAACAATCATTGGTGGTTTGTGCTTTTTCAGTGCTATTTTCTATTAAAACTTTAAACATTCATAAGTCCTGTTCCACTTCATGCCATTTCAGTGTCATTTTGTTTGTGAAATTTTACTTTATTTTTGTAATTCAGTTTGAGGTTTTTATTTTTTTTCATTTTGACTTTATTACTGTTTTAGTAAAACATTCAAACATTGCCCTAAGTTAAGTCCGTCTGCTCTGAACCATAGCTGCCAGGGAGTTAAGCTCAGGTTAATTTAGTGGCTTGGAGGGTTCACCCTGACAAGGGTTTTGATTATTCCCTGAAGTAGGCAATCACCCATCCAAATAATAATCCAATTTCAAACATACATTTATTCTGTTGATGTACTAATCCGATATGATGTGTGTCTTGGGGTCTTGATTGTGCTTTTAACATAAAAAAAACATATTTTAGTATTAATTCCTTTTCATGTCTTTTTCTTCCATCTCCCTAGACTCCCTGTCTCTGTACCTCATGTATGCAGGTACATTTTCATCCCTGCTTTCTCCTTTCGTCACTTGTTACTGATCTTTCCTTCCTCCTTCTTTGCCCCCTTTCCTACTTCCTCCTCTTGCTCTTGGTCATAGTCTGACGATGAAAAAATATCCTAGCCCCCAAAACTGAGTGCCTATCTTCTGCAACCACCAGGACAAATTAATCATTACGTTTTCCACTTAAGTGCTTTCTCTTTGTGTTGCAATTTTTTACTGAGAAAACATAACAAATACGGGAATACAATACCGGACCGTTCTTGACAATGTGGTTGGATCTGGGTAAATCACTCGTATAGTGAAACCCCCCGTAACTTCAAGCTGAGAAGGACAGTAACGCCCAGTATAAGGAGTGGGGAGGCAGGGGTGATAGTGTGAGGTGATGCTGGTGTGTTGGTGAGAAGTATGGCCGGGCGGGAAAAGGGCAACCCAGGGTGAAGGCCAGTAGTGAATAGTAGGTCTGAGAAGGGATAGGCAGTGCGTGTATCTGCGGGTGGCAGCAGGGGTAATGGGCAGAGAGGCCTAGGGGGCAGCAAGAGATCATGATCATGGCCATAACAGGTTCAAAGGGAGGGGGGATGGGAGGAGGGGGAAGAGGAAAAAAAGCAGAAAAGGAAAAGAAGAAGAGGGAAAGATAGGGTATGGGTAAGTGGGAAGCGAGGGGTGTAGATTGGACTGCAAAATTATGCAATTAACAATACCAGGGAGGAGCGGGAGAGTAAGAGGGCACAGGACCGTAGAGAGGAGCAGTAGGGAGGAGATGAGTGTCAGGAGGAGGACTGGGGGGAGGGATGAAGGGGAATAGGATAGCCAAACCTCACAGGCACCCTCTGTTGGGCAGTCATTGAGACTGTCTGGCAAGTTATATTGAAAGTCATCCGAAAGGAAAGATGCCCATGTCTGTAGGAATGCTGCTGATTGATTTTGTAAGTTACAGATGACATGCTCGTGGGCTGCCGTCTGTATCATTGCCACTGTCCAGTCTCCGTGCAAGGGCAGAGTAGGGTATCTCAATTGGCAGAGGACACATATTTTGGCAGTGACGAGAGCCGTATGCAAGAGGTGTTGTTGAGGGCAGGATAGATTTGGGGAGTCTCCCATATCACGTCGGAGAATTAAGGACTGTGGAAGGGGCATCGGGGCATCTTCAGGGTCATGGTGGACTCAAGGACTGTCCCCACAACCAGCCAAAGGGACTGGATCGAGAGACATTCACAGAATATATGGGCAATGTCACAACAAGTGGCTTACATCGCCAGCAGTTCGCCTGGAGCAATAGGCCCACACCATGCAATTTGGCTGGGGTCCAGTGACACAAGTAGCATTTTAAAGAGATGGAATTTCAAGTGGGCTTTCTGTGTGCCTCTATCCAAGGCTTCCATAGTACTGGACCGATCCTCCTCAGCTACTTCTATTTGTAGGCAAGACTGCCACTTGGTGAGTAGGTTGTTGAGGAGAGGTTGTGAGTAAAGATGGCTTGTAATGGCTTTATAAAAATCAGACATCTTGCCCTTGAAGCGGTCCTAAGTTTTAAAGTACAACAGAACGGGCGAGGTCTGGAGGTTCCATGGTCGGGCTCCCAGGTCATGTTGCAGGCAATGTTGCAGCTGTAGGTACTGACAGGCATGGTGGGACAGGAGGCCAAATTTCTCTTGCAGACACTCGATTGACTTGAGATCGCCGTCATCCATCAAAAATGTTGGCGCTAGTGCAGCAAAGTGCAATGAGGCCCATAAGTTACTATGAGTGCGTCATTTTAATGCCTGGTTTAAGCAGGCATTAAAAATTACCCTAAAAATGGCGCAGTAGATTTCACTGTGCCTTTTTTTGGGCCTCCTAGCTCCGGAACACCCCCCCTTGCATACATTATGCCTGGTGCAGGCTTAATGTGGCACATAGGGGTTACAAAGTGGCGCAATGCATGCATTGCATTACTTTCTAAATATTGTGTGACAAACTTCCCATTAGCATAAAAAATGAAGCTAATGTGGTGCAAGGAAGTGATGGGAGTGATGCAGATCCATCAAGGTGAGTAGGATGTAATTCACATACAAATAGATATGTGATTCTCTCCCCTGGAGGGGTATCCCAGTTAAAAGGGGTGAGTGGCAAATTGTCACCACCAGGGCTCCATTGCCAAGAGGGATAAAAGTGGGGAGAACGGGCAGCCCTGCTGCGTGTCCCTCTGAATCAGGAATGGGAGGAAGCTGCCGCAGTTAACCTAGGTGGTGGGGTATCACAAGCAAACTTTGGCAATGAATTGGTCTTCCAGCCCGAGCCTTCGCAGCATCACAAAGAGATACCCCCATTTACTGTGATCAAGTGCCTTTTCATTTTCGAGGGGTAGGGCCAGGGCTTTGTTTGGCATGTGTCTATCCTCCCAGAGGTCTTGGGAAAGGGTATGAAGATGGTTTCTGGAAGTGTGTCCTGGTACAAACTTCACCTGGGGAGAGTATCAAGGATAGTATGACACTGGTTAGGTGGGCCACTAGGACTCTGGCAAGGATTTTGACATTCCTGTTTAAGAGAGAGATGGGCCTGTAACTGCTACACAGGAGAGGGCCCGCACCGGTTCAGGAAGGACCACTATCACAGCTTTGTTGGAGATCGAGTTCAGAGAGCCTGACTGTCCAGCTTACAGGAAGGCTGCATGGACGGAATCGATAACCTCTTCCCTTTGCCTTTGCCCGGGCTAGAGTGCAGGCGGAGGGCGGAGAGGAAGGGGCAAAGTGCCACCAGCAAACACTACTGCACCTTGCTGCAACCTTCCAGGCCCGGCACCACTCTCAGAGGGCCGGGCACAACTCGGGTGTGTGGCTGCAATCTGTTCCTCAGTTTGTAGTTCTGGTCTGTGGGGGAGCCTCATAGACTCAAGCGTCAGCCCCCCACTGTGCATAGGGAGCCGCCACCTCCTTTGCGGGCCCACCAGTGCACGGAGCACACATTCAAGCAGTCATCTCTACCCGTGGCCAGACCATGCACCCACAATCTCTTTTGGGTATGGTATGTCTTTCTATTACACAATCAATTGATATTTTATTATTTTTGGCAAATTTTGGTATGTGTGTGTGTGCGTTTGTGTGTGTGCATTATGATCCTTGAAGGAACTCAGGTGTGATAACAAACTCACACTGAGTGGACCTAATTATCCTGCGTATGTATCTGAGCCACCCTTGCTCTATCTCAGTGATACTCAAAGTACGGCCCGGGGGCCGCATGCGGCCCTCCTGACATTTACATGCGGCCCCCAGGTCAACAGCAGTACTGTGCTGCTGTTTGTTTGACTCAGCACTGGCACTAAAAATTGTTGAATAAATGGACAAGTATTTATTTGGAGTCGAATTGAAGTTTAAGAAAGGAGTAACTAGGGTGTTCTGGAACTCTTAACTTTAAAAACACCTTCATTATTAAAGACATCTTGCAGCAAAAATATAAAAGTATGATCTGTGTTAAATTCAAACAGTGCATTTAAATAACCTGCAGAACCAGTTCACCTTAGTACATATTATATCAGTGCATTAAGAAGTATTTTTTAAAGTGATAGTTTTCAAAAATGAATTTAGAAGCTTTCATCCCCTTCCATCCTACACACCCTGAAAACAATGTGAACTGTGAACTAAAAGGCAAGTCAGTTGTTATGTGAACTCTTTGGGAGAGCTGGGTTTCTATAAACCATGAACAACATTATAGTTGATTAAATAAGACACAGAAGGTTTTATACAACATACATCCTGAAGACACACTTCAAGGTTCTTATATGTGTGATGAAGAAAAAGGAAAAAAAGAGGTAAAGTGAAATAAAACATTTGCCTAGGATCACACAATATGGTTAAGTAGAGAAGCCGGGATTTATACCCAAGTTTCTGGATTCACATTAGGCAATTCAGACCCTAGATGTATATGCTTCACTTCCTCTATACACACTTTACCACTACCCCACCCCGCCCTACCCCCAGCCCTCCAACCCCCACCATGCTGGCAGCAATGCGGCCCTCAGTCACATCATAGACCAAACAGTGCGGCCCCTGGGAAAATATTTGTGAGTACCCATGCTCTATCTGATGCCTATATGAAAGGAGAGATGGCACTTTGAAAGCTGTTAAGTGTATGAGAAGAAAGTCTGACCAACCTATTAACTCTGCTGTATGTGTTACCAACAGGAACAACAAAGGTAGTTTAGCCCTGTTATATATTTTTACATTTCTCAGTTTCTTTACATGCCTAGTGACATTGTGCTTGGATATTTCTCTGCATAAAAACTTTTTTGTCCTTTATTTATAAACTTTTTCTTGATACACATACAATGTCACAACCGTCTTATTTTGGGTTACAATTTTAAATCTTACATTAATGTTAACCCCTTCCCCGCCACGGACGTAATGGTTACGTCCATGGCAGCGCCCGTGTGGCGCCATGGACGTAACCATTACGTCCTGGGACTGGCAGTAGGGGGAAGCGCAAGCGCTTCCCCCGAGGGCCGCCCCCCAACCCCCCCAGGCCAGGGCTGAAAGGGGAATCCCTTCCCCTTTCACCCCCATCCCCCCGCCCCCCCCATGACGTCAGCGCGCGATCGCGCGCTGATTTCATGGAAAGGGGGAAAGACGCGCTGGAAGCCATTTGCTTCCAGCGCGTCTAAGGGAGAAGGTGAGTTTTTCACCTTTGTGCGGGGTGGGGGTGCTCTGAAAGAGGCTTCGAGGGAAAGGAAAGGGTTTTCCTTTCCCTAGATGTCTCTTTGAGCATTCCTGCTGCCCGATCGCGATGCGATCGGGCAGCAGGAATGCCCACTAGACACCAGGGATTTGTGTATGTGTGTGATTTTGTAGTGTGTGGGGGAGCGACCCCTTGGGCAAGGGTCGCTCCCCTTTGGGGGCAAATGTATTTCGCGTCGTTTCTGCCCCCCCTGGGGGCAGATTGGCCCTATTTTTAGGCCGAGAAAGCCACTAGACACAAGGGATTTTATTGTTGATTTTTATTTTTTGTGGTGGGGGGCGGCCCCTTGGGCAAGGGTCGCCCCCAGGGGCCCTCATGTATTTTTGGGCAGTTCTGCCCCCCTTGGGGGCAGAGAGGCCTATTTTTTTTAGGCCTTTCTGCCCCCAATGGGGGCAGAATCCCAATAGCGCCAGAAATATATGTTTGTATGTGTGCTTTGTGTTGGGGGGTGGCCCCTTGGGCAAGGGTCGCTCCCCCGGGGGGCGCAATGTATTTATCGTCATTTCTGCCCCCCTTGGGGGCAGATTGGCCCTATTTTTAGGCCGATCTGCCCCAAAGGGGGGCAGAAAGCCACTAGACACCAGGGATTTTATTGTTGATTTTTATTTTTTGTGTTGGGGGGCGGCCCCTTGGGCAAGGGTCGCCCCCAGGGGCCCTCATGTATTTTTGGGCAGTTCTGCCCCCCTTGGGGGCAGAGAGGCCTTTTTTATTTAGGCCTTTCTGCCCCCAAGGGGGGCAGAATCCCAAAAGCGCCAGAAATATATGTTTGTATGTGTGCTTTGTGTTGGGGGGTGGCCCCTTGGGCAAGGGTCGCTCCCCCGGTGGGCGCAATGTATTTATCGTCGTTTCTGCCCCCCTTGGGGGCAGATTGGCCCTATTTTTAGGCCAATCTTCCCCCAAGGGGGGCAGAAAGCCACTAGACACCAGGGATTTTATTGTTGGTTTTTATTTTTTGTGTCGGGGCGGCCCCTTGGGCAAGGGTCGCCCCCAGGGGCCCACATGTATTTTTGGGCAGTTCTGCCCCCCTTGGGGACAGATAGGCCTATTTATTTTAGGCCTTTCTTCCCCCAAGGGGGGCAGAATCCCAATAGCGCCAGAAATATTATGTTTTGTATGTGTGCTTTGTGTTGGGGGTTGGCCCCTTGGGCAAGGGTCGCTCCCCCTGGGGGGGCAATGTATTTATCGTCGTTTCTGCCCCCCTTGGGGGCAGATTGGCCTTATTTTTAGGCCAATCTGTCCCCAAGGGGGGCAGAAAGCCACTAGACAACAGGGATTTTATTGTTGTTTTTTTTTTATTTGTGTTGGGGGGCGGCCCCTTGGGCAAGGGTCAGCCCCAGGGGCCCATATGTATTATTGGGCAGTTCTGCCCCACTTGGGGGCAGATATGCCTATTTTTTAGGCCTTTCTGTCCCCAAGGGGGGCAGAATCCCCATAGCGCCAGGGATACTATATGTGTGTGTGTGTGTGTGCTTTGTGTGGGGGTGTGGCCCCTTGGGCAAGGGTCGCCCCCCCCAAAGGGTGCAATGTAATCTGGGCGATTTCTGCCCCCTCCCCTTGGGGGTAGATTGGCCTATTTTTTTTAGGCCCATCTTCCCCCAAGCAGAGAACACTAGACACAAGGGAAAATTAAAAAATGGTTAGTGGCGGAGTGTTTGTCAACTGGCGAAGTATTTGCTTTTATGATAATAACAGTTTTTCTCCTTTTTGTTCTAGTTCAAAGCTTTTGCTGACTTTGCTGTGGCTTGTTGCAGTTTTGGCAGTAGTTGTCCTGCGGTTTGCGTAGTTGCATGTTTTAGGTAAGTAAATAAATTTACTCCAAGTGAGTATTGTTGCAATGCATGAATGACATGTTTGTAGGTGGTGTACTGAATGCAGGATTGTGTGTGAAATTGTCCTTAGATTTATGCACAATGATTATTTTGTTGACTTATGTCTAATTTGCTTTTTTTTCTTCTCTTTTTAGTGGGATATCGTTGGTGATTGCTGTGGCTGTGCAGAGTAGTTGCTGGTGAGTCAAGCTTTTTCAGGCAAGTGAGCAGTATAGTTTTTGAGTTTATAACTCTTAGTGATAAACCTATACTTTGTTACTTATCTTTCACAGTGCTGGTTGTTGGTGGTGTATTTGTCCAGTTAATTTTTGTAGGAAGGATCATGGCTAGCCGTAGGATGACCGCTCAGCAGGTTGTTAGTGTGCTTTTTGAGTCATCTTCTGACCATGAATATGAGACTGACTCTGCATCTGAGGCAGAGGAGGAAGTGCAGGATTCTGGAAGTGAATTTTCTGTCAGAGATTAATCATCTGATGATGAAGCCACTCTCAGTTCTGATGAAGGGCCTGTTTTAGAGGAGGACAGTGATGTGCCAATGGTGCAGGAGCCAGCGGCTGAAAGGCTTCCCATTGGAAGACCTGACACATGGGTTGCACCAAACATGGAGCAGCCACAGTTGCCTGCGTTTACTGGTTTTCCAGGGTGTCGAGTTAATACGGAAAACTTTTTGCCCGTCAACTTTTTTGAGTTGTTTATGGACGATATATTTTTGGAAGAGATTTGTATGCAGAGCAGTTTTTGAGGGACAACGCTGCCAGACTTAGGCCACACTCTAGAGCTAGCCGGTGGATTCCCACAAATCTGGAAGAGTTGAAAAAGTTCTTGGGTTTAACTTTTTTGATGGGGCTGATAAGGAAGCCATCGCTGTCTTCATATTGGTCTACTAGTCCCTTGATGGCAACTGCTATATTTCATGCCATCATGAGTCGTAACCGGTATGAGCTTCTTCTTCGGATGTTGCATTTTGTAGATAATGCTTTAGCCTTGCCACGAGATCATCCTGATTCTGACCGTCTTTTTAAGATTAGACCTGTCCTTAATCATTTGGTAGATCGGTTTTCAGAGATCTATGTTCCAAGGAAAGAAATATCTGTAGATGAGTCTTTGGTCCTGTTCAAGGGTCGTTTGGTTTTTAGGCAGTACATTCCTAGCAAGAGGGCACGGTATGGAATTAAATTGTATATGCTGTCAGAAAGTAGTACAGGATATGTTTATAATTTCCGGGTCTACACTGGTAGGGATTCCAATATTGACCCCCCTGGTTGTCCTCCCACTTTTGGAGTTAGTGAGAAAATTGTGTGGGAACTTGGTAGACGACTGTTTAACAAAGGTCACCATTTATATGTAGATAACTTCTACACTGGAGTTCGGTTGTTCAAGGAGTTGTTCAGAGTGGACACTGTTGCTTGTGGCACAATCCGCTCTAATCGGAAAGGCTATCCAAAAGAGCTTGTCTGTAAAAAACTTGAGAAGGGACAGTGCAGTGCCTTGCAGAATGATGAGCTGCTAACTCTGAAATTTGTAGACAAGAGGGATGTATACATGCTAAGCACCATCCATGAGGAGAGTACTTCACCTGTGGCTGTTTGGGGTCAGGTTGCTGAAGTGCACAAACCTGTGTGCATCTTAGACTATAATAAGCACATGGGTGGTGTTGATAGAGTAGATCAGAGGTTAGAACCTTACACTGCTGCTCGTAAGTCTTATGTGTGGTATAAGAAATTAGCGGTTCACTTGTTCCACTTTTAATGCTTTTGTTGTGTTTAAGGATAGTTCTCCAGAGTCAAGGATGACATTTGTGAAATTTCAGGAGTCTATCATAGCTAGCCTTGTTGTGCTGGAACAGGCAAGAGTTCCTAGAGAAGCAGTGGTGGAGGATGTGGCTAGATTGAAAGATCGTCACTTTGCTGAGCACATTCCTCCCACTGCCAAAAAAAACTTTCCTGCTAAGAGATGTAGAGTCTGTGCTTGAAGAGGTATCAGGAAGGAGACTAGGATGTACTGCCCTGATTGTCCTTCAAAGCCTGGGCTGTGTGTCGGTGGCTGTTTCAGGAGCTACCACACACAGAAGAATTATTGGGAAATTCCGTGAGCGTAAACTGGTGTTTTATATTTTTATATGTTCGGTTTCACGGTTGGCATTAGTCATGTATTCAGTTAGAGCTTTTGTGTTTGTAGTTTTGTACTCATTTATGATTAGTGGTTTCTTTGTTGTTTAAAAACAAAAAAAAGGGGATGGCATGTGTAGGGTGGCGCTTGGCTGGCGGTGTGCGTGGGGTGGCGCTTGGCTGGCGGTGTGGGTGGGGTGGCGCTTGGCTGGTGGTGTGGGTGGGGTGGCGCTTGGCTGGCGGTGTGTGTGGGGTGGCGCTTGGCTGGCGGTGTGGGTGGGGTGGCGCTGGGCTGGCGGTGTGGGTGGGGTGGCGCTTGGCTGGTGGTGTGGGTGGGGTGGCGCTTGGCTGGCAGTGCCAGCCAAACGCCAGTCCACACACTCATCAGCTGGTGTGATTGCTGTATCAGGCATGTGGGCGTATGAAAGTGATGGGCCCTTGACTGGCGCTGTCTGTGGATGCGAGTCTTGTAATGTGCTGGGCCCGTGGCTGGCGGCGTGAATGGTCTAGTGCATGTCATGTATGAAAGGTGTGTGAATGGACTGTAAAGCGGTTGGTGCCTTGTCGTGGCTTTACAGCTCACGAGCTGTGAGTCATTGGTTCCGTTTTTTGGCCTTTCAGTTATTACCAGTGCATTTCACTTTTGTGAAATCTCTTGTTAATAAAATTTGATCTACTGAACCATCACTCACCCTCGTGCCAAATCCAACCAGTATGTGTGGTACAAATGACAAAACCTGCTCCGCTGTAATCAGGCGTCGCAGCACACTTGAGACACGCCAGGTGTCTCAGGTGGGACCCCGATGATGAAGCATGCCACCAACTTGGTTGGTGGGTGAGGGGTCTTTTTCACATAACCTAAGTGCGTTTCTTTTCACAATTTTAGTGCTTGGCACATCACAGACGTATGTGGACACATCAAAATGATATATTACAAAACTACCTGTGTTTGGGGGGAGGGGCCACCTGTGTTTTTGGTCCTGGGTGCGGCCTTCATCTAGGGAAACCTACCAAACCCAGACATCTCCATTGCAGGGAGATGTGGCTTTCGTGGATCCCCCAACATTTTCTTACCCAGACGCCTCTGCAAACCGCAAAATTTGCATAAAAAAGCATATTTTCCTGAGTTTTGTTTGTACGATCACCGCTCCAGCACAAAATTCCTACTCCCCAGTGTTCCCCTCAGTCTCCCAAGTAAAATGACACCTCACTTATGTGGGTCCCCAAAGCAGAGTCAGTCTAAAGATGTATAAAAGAATATGTCCTTATAAACTCCCTGTGCTATCCCCTCTATCTCTACAAGTTCTGGGCCTTATTCTGTTGCAGGCACCTGGCCCACCCACACAAGTGAGGTATCATTTTTATCGGGAGACTTGGGGGAATGCTGGGTGGAAGGAAATTTGTGGCTCCTCTCAGATTCCAGAACTTTCTGCCACAGAAATGTGAGGAACATGTGTTGTTTTAGCCAAATTTTGAGGTTTGCAAAGGATTCTGGGTAACAGAACCTGGTCCGAGCCCCGCAAGTCACCCCATCTTGGATTCCCCTAGGTCTCTAGTTTTCAGAAATGCACAGGTTTGGTAGGTTTCCCTAGGTGCCGGCTGAGCTAGAGGCCAAAATCTACAGGTAGGCACTTCGCAAAAAACACCTCTGTTTTCTTCCAAAAATGTGGATGTGTCCACGTTGCGCTTTGGGGCGTTTCCTGTCGCAGGCGCTAGGCCTACCCACACAAGTGAGGTATCATTTTTATCGGGAGACTTGGGGGAACGCTGGGTGGAAGGAAATTTGTGGCTCCTCTCAGATTCCAGAACTTTCTGCCACAGAAATGTGAGGAACATGTGTTGTTTTAGCCAAATTTTGAGGTTTGCAAAGGATTCTGGGTAACAGAACCTGGTCCGAGCCCCACAAGTCACCGCATCTTGGATTCCCCTAGGTCTCTAGTTTTCAGAAATGCACAGGTTTGGTAGGTTTCCCTAGGTGCCGGCTGAGCTAGAGGACAAAACCTACAGGTAGGCACTTCGCAAAAAACACCTCTGTTTTCTCCCAAAAATTTGGATGTGTCCACGTTGCGCTTTGGGGCGTTTCCTGTCGCAGGCGCTAGGCCTACCCACACAAGTGAGGTATCATTTTTATCGGGAGACTTGGGGGAACGCTGGGTGGAAGGAAATTTGTGGCTCCTCTCAGATTCCAGAACTTTCTGCCACAGAAATGTGAGGAACATGTGTTGTTTTAGCCAAATTTTGAGGTTTGCAAAGGATTCTGGGTAACAGAACCTGGTCCGAGCCCCGCAAGTCACCCCATCTTGGATTCCCCTAGGTCTCTAGTTTTCAGAAATGCACAGGTTTGGTAGGTTTCCCTAGGTGCCGGCTGAGCTAGAGGCCAAAATCTACAGGTAGGCACTTCGCAAAAAACACCTCTGTTTTCTTCCAAAAATTTGGATGTGTCCACGTTGCGCTTTGGGGCGTTTCCTGTCGCAGGCGCTAGGCCTACCCACACAAGTGAGGTATCATTTTTATCGGGAGACTTGGGGGAACGCTGGGTGGAAGGAAATTTGTGGCTCCTCTCAGATTCCAGAACTTTCTGCCACAGAAATGTGAGGAACATGTGTTTTTTTAGCCAAATTTTGAGGTTTGCAAAGGATTCTGGGTAACAGAACCTGGTCCGAGCCCCGCAAGTCACCCCTCCTTAGATTCCCCTAGGTCTCTAGTTTTCAGAAATGCACAGGTTTGGTAGGTTTCCCTAGGTGCCGGCTGAGCTAGCGGCCAAAATCTACAGGTAGGCACTTCGCAAAAAACACCTCTGTTTTCTTCCAAAAATGTGGATGTGTCCACGTTGCGCTTTGGGGCGTTTCCTGTCGCAGGCACTAGGCCTACCCACACAAGTGAGTTATCATTTTTATCGGGAGACTTGGGGGAACGCTAGGTGGAAGGAAATTTGTGGCTCCTCTCAGATTCCAGAACTTTCTGCCACAGAAATGTTAGGAACATGTGTTGTTTTAGCCAAATTTTGAGGTTTGCAAAGGATTCTGGGTAACAGAACCTGGTCCGAGCCCCGCAAGTCACCCCTCCTTAAATTCCCCTAGGTCTCTAGTTTTCAGAAATGCACAGGTTTGGTAGGTTTCCCTAGGTGCCGGCTGAGCTAGAGGCCAAAATCTACAGGTAGGCACTTCACAAAAAACACCTCTGTTTTCTTCCAAAAATTTGGATGTGTCCACGTTGCGCTTTGGGGCGTTTCCTGTCGCGGGCGCTAGGCCTACCCACACAAGTGAGGTATCATTTTTATCGGGAGACTTGGGGGAACGCTGGGTGGAAGGAAATTTGTGGCTCCTCTCAGATTCCAGAACTTTCTGCCACAGAAATGTGAGGAACATGTGTTTATTTAGCCAAATTTTGAGGTTTGCAAAGGATTCTGGGTAACAGAACCTGGTCCGAGCCCCGCAAGTCGCCCCATCTTGGATTCCCCTAGGTCTCTAGTTTTCAGAAATGCACAGGTTTGGTAGGTTTCCCTAGGTGCCGGCTGAGCTAGAGGCCAAAATCTACAGGTAGGCACTTCGCAAAAAACACCTCTGTTTTCTTCCAAAAATTTGGATGTGTCCACGTTGCGCTTTGGGGCGTTTCCTGTCGCAGGCGCTAGGCCTACCCACACAAGTGAGGTATCATTTTTATCGGGAGACTTGGGGGAACGCTGGGTGGAAGGAAATTTGTGGCTCCTCTCAGATTCCAGAACTTTCTGCCACAGAAATGAGAGGAACATGTGTTTTTTTAGCCAAATTTTGAGGTTTGCAAAGGATTCTGGGTAACAGAACCTGGTCCGAGCCCCGCAAGTCACCCTCCTTAGATTCCCCTAGGTCTCTAGTTTTCAGAAATGCACAGGTTTGGTAGGTTTCCCTAGGTGCCGGCTGAGCTAGAGGCCAAAATCTACAGGTAGGCACTTCGCAAAAAACACCTCTGTTTTCTTTCAAAAATTTGGATGTGTCCACGTTGCGCTTTGAGGCGTTTCCTGTCGCGGGCGCTAGGCCTACCCACACAAGTGAGGTATCATTTTTATCGGGAGACTTGGGGGAACATAGATTAGCAAAACAAGTGTTATTGCCCCTTGTCTTTCTCTACATTTTTTCCTTCCAAATATAGGAGAGTGTGTAAAAAAGACATCTATTTGAGAAATGCCCTGTAATTCACATGCTAGTATGGTCACCCCGGAATTCAGAGATGTGCAAATAACCACTGCTCCTCAACACCTATCTTTTGCCCTTTTTGGAAATACAAAGGTTTTCTTGATAGCAATTTTTTACTCTTTATATTTCAGCAAATGAATTGCTGTATACCCGGTATAGAATGAAAACGCACTGCAGGGTGCAGCTCATTTATTGGCACTGGGTACCTAGGGTTCTTGATGAACCTACAAGCCCTATATATCCCCGTAACCAGAGGAGTCCAGCAGACGTAACGGTATATTGCTTTCGATAATCTGACATTGCAGGGAAAAGTTACAGAGTAAAACGTAGAGAAACATTTATGTTTTTTTCACCTCAATTTCAATATTTTTCTTTTTCAGTTGTTATTTTCTGTAGGAAACCCTTGTAGGATCTACACAAATGACCCCTTGCTGAATTCAGAATTTTGTCTACTTTACAGAAATGTTTAGGTTTCTGGGATCCAGCATTGGTTTCATGCCCATTTCTGTCACTGACTGGAAGGAGGCTGAAAGCACAAACAATTGTAAAAATGGGGTATGTCCCAGTAAAATGCCACAATTGTGTTGGAAAATTGGGTTTTCGGATTCAAGTCTGCCTGTTCCTGAAAGCTGGGAAGCTGCTGAGTTTAGCACCACAAACCCTTTGTTGATGCCATTTTCAGGGGAAAAACCACAAGCCTTCTTCTGCAGCCACTTTTTCCAATTTTTTTGAAAAAAAAGAAATTTTCCCTGTATTTTGGCCAATTTCTTGGCCTCCTTCAGGGGAACCCACAAAGTCTGGGTACCTCTAGAATCCCTAGGATGTTGGAAAAAAAGGACGCAAATTTGGCTTGGTTAGCTTATGCGGACAAAAAGTTATGAGGGCCTAAGCGCGAACTGCCCCAAATAGGCACAAAAAGGCCTGGCACAGGAGGGGGAAAAGGCCTGGCAGCGAAGGGGTTAAAGATGTACTGATTTTTTCCGCAATCAACTTTCCTGAATTTCTTTGATGTTTTATTATAACTATGATGTGCTGTAGGTAACAAAATCATAAAGCAGTTTGATATATAATTTTTTCAACTATGCCGCCAGTGATATTTGAATGTAGTGTAACACTAATGAAAATTCTGAGCGGCAGTTTCTTACTCGATGTAGTATTTCCATGTATATGGTACATTTTCCTTTTAATTTCCATTAGTTTCCATTTCCTTCCCAGTGCATATGATTACATGTTTTATGAAGCTGCTGTCTGGTTGCAAAGAGATATTGGGGACATGCTGAAAGCTTCCCTATGAATGCATTCCATCCATTGCGTCCATTGGCTATGTGTTTTGTAACTCACATTTGCTTGCTTTCTATTTCCTGGCTTTATTTGTTTTAGGCTGTTCAGCATGTCTTTGTCACTCCTGTGGAGCAAAGTCGTTTTACCACTTCTCTGATTGGCTCCTTGTATTCTTCCACAAGTGCTTGTTTTCTGGGAACTTCTTTCTATTTCATGAGGCACTTCACTTTTGTTTTCAGTTGTCTCCCTTGTATGCTAATTCACAGGAGTAAACATACTGTATTTCTTTGAAAAGTTTTCCTGCCTCTTATCTTTCTGTTTGACTGAATCTATTTATCACTGCCACTATTAGTTCATCAATCTCATATGCCTGTGAAGAGTAATGTTATGTCTACAAGTTTGTTTATTTTGATTAGTGTTCCTTACTAATAGCATAACTTTGAAAAAATACTCTTTCTCAATTCAATGTCCATGCCATAGGCACTGGAGGTAGGGAAGTGGGGGTGCTGAAGCACCCACAAAATAACCATGCTGGAGTTCAGAAGTAAATGAGCAATCAACAGACCTTTAAATTTCATTTTTATCTTGTCACATGTACTGTGCATTAAAAGACAGAGGTCAAATGACAGTCTCTGGCTTCCAGGGAGGTTGGTTTACATTTCATTCTCTGAAAAGTGAGAGGATATATATGACAATCTTGCTGGGTACAAATGGGTGTGAAAGGGAAAAGCAGTAGGATGGATTTTTCCTACCCACAACAAAACGTAAATGCCAGTAGATGAACTGTAGAAATATTTCAGAATATATCAGAATTAGGAAAGCACAAATAAAGCAAACTTTTTTGTATTTCGGAAGTATGGTGGAAACAAATATTTTAATATGAACAAAACAAATTAATGCATTGTAATGACGATTTCTACACATCATTGTTTGTGTGCTGTATATATTTATCAGTAAAATTGTATGTCTGTGAAAATGTACTGATAATTTCAGTTGAAATGTGGTCTGTATTGAGAGTGTAGTACCACATCATGTATACTACACTCTTTGCCACTCCAGTCAATGCCACTCCACTCTATGATGCTCTACTCAATTCTATATCACTCCACTCTACATCACTCTGCTTCTCTCTATGCCACTATATGCCCCTCCACTTGACAAACCTCTACTCCACTCTTTGCAACTCCACTCTATAACACTCCACTTTCAGACACTATATGACACTCTACTCTACGCCACTCGACTATGTGCCACTCCATTCTATGCCACTCCACAACATTTTACTCCAATCTACGTAACTCCACGCTGTGCCACCCTATGCCACTCCACTCTGCTCAACTCTATGACACTCTACACATCTGCACGCTGTCCCATCTTGCTCTACTCCACTCTGTGATGCTAAACTTCACTGTATGCCACTTCACTCTACTCTATGACACTGTACTCCACTTTAGGCCACTCCAATCTCACAACACACTACTCCACTCTATGCCTCTCTACTCTACAAAACTCTGCTCTACTATGTGGCACTCCCCTGTACAACACTCTATGCTACTCCACTCTATGACACTATGACACTCGACCCACCTGACTCCACTCCACTCTACAACACTACTCCATTCTACCCCACTCCACTCCACTCTATGCCACTCTACTCCACTCTATACCACTCTACTCTATGACACCCTGTGCTACTTTTCTCAACTCTATGCCACTCCAGAACACTCTATTGCACGCTACGCCACCCCTCTCTATGACATTACTCCATTCTACTCCACGTCACTCTATGCCATTCTGCACAACTTCACTCTATGGCAGTTTACTCCACTCTTTGCACTCTATGCCCCTCCACTCTATGCCACTCCACTCTGCACCACTCCATGGCACTTTACTCTACGTCACTCCTCTCTCCGCCACTCTATGACACTCTACACCACTTTATGCTACTCCATTGCACACCTCTCCATTCTACGCTACTCCACTCTATGACACTGTGCTCCACTCTATTCCAAACCACACCAATTTATTTATCTATGACACTCCACACCACTCTAGGAAACTCAAAATCTATGCTACTCCACTCTATGTTACTCCAAACAACACTCTCCTACACTCCAATCTACAACACTCAACTCCATGACACTCTGTCCAACTCTATGACACTCCACTCTACCACTCTCCATTCTACTATACTCCACTCCACTGTAGTCCCCTCTACTCTGCGACATTCTACTCCACTCTATACCACTGCACTCTACAACACTCTACTCTTCTTTACATCACTCCACTCTACTATAATTCTCCTCTCTATGCCATTTCACTCAATGCCGTTCTACACCACTGCACTCTATGCCAATCTACACCACTATATGTCACTCCACTTTAAACCATTCTATGTCACTCTACTCCATGACACTCACACTGACCATTCTACCCAACTCTGCTCTATGCCATTATATGCTACTCTACTCTATGACACTGTACTCCACTCTATGACACTCTACATCCCTCTACTCTATCACACTCTATGCCGCTGAACTCGATGCCACCCCACGTCACTTCACTCTTCGTCACTCCTCTCTTCGCCACTCTACTCCACTTTATCTTGTGCTGCTCCACTCTACACCACTCCACTCTATGCTACTCCACTCTACAACACTGTGCTCCACTCAAGCCTATTATACAACACTTCACTGTGTGACACTCTACTCCACTCTCTGTCACTCCATGCTGCAATACTCTATTCCACTCTTCGATACTCAAGTCTACAACACTGGACTCTACAACACTCTACTCTACTCTATGACACCCTCCTCTACCACACTCCACTCTACTACATTCTACACCACTCCTTACTCCACTTGTCACTCCTCTCTAATCCACTCTATGACACTACTCCACTCTACGTCACTTCACTCTATGCCACAATACTGTATGCCACTCTATACTACTATACACCATTCAATTTTATGCCACTCTACGCTACTTGACTTTACAAAACTCTACATTACTCCAATCTATGACACTTTACTCCACTCTACTCCACTTTACACCACTTCACTATGTAAAACTCTGCTCCACTATATGCCACTCCACTATACTGTGCAAAAGTATACGACACTCCACTTTATGCCACTCTATGCCACTCTATCTACAACACTCTACTTGACTCTGTGTCATTCCACTCTATGAGACTCTACTCCATTCCAGTCTACAACACTCTACTCTACTGTTCACTACTCCATTCTATGCCACTCTATACCACTCTACTCTGTGCCACTCCACTCTACATCACTGTATGCTACTTAACTCTTCAACACTCTATTCCACTTTACACCACTACACTCTATGCCACTCCACTCCGTGACACTCTGCTCCACTCCACATCACTTTGCTCTCTGCCACTAACTTTGAGCCACTCTGAACAACTGCCATGCTGGTGTACACACATGGCTAAAACACATTGCAAAACCAGTAGTTCTCTCACAGGTGAGATATATTTGCTTTGCTAGTACTTGTTATTTATTTGTTTATGTTATACAATAATATATCTCTTCTTTATAGCAGTAATTGAAACAAATTATAATTGTGATCTGGATACTGGTTTCAACTTGAGGGGGGGGGTTAATGTTGTTGGGATTTGAGAAGAGTGATTTGGCTGTGAGGGTTATGTCTCAGTATTTCATTTAGTGTTATGTTATTTCACAATTCCCCTGATAATAATTTATGTTGTTGTGCTTGCCAGCCTGGGTGTTTTACCAGTCTTATGCATTTAGGCCCAGATTTAAGAGGGCCTAGCGCCTCTTTGCCCCACATTAGCGTCATCGTGTTTACACTAATGTGGGCCAACGAGGCCAAAAATGCTGTGCCATATTTACAAAGTGGCGCAATGCATGCATTGGGCCACTTTGTAGCCCCTTTCACCTCTTTAAGCCTGCGCCAGGCATAATGTATGCAAGGGGGGCGTTCCCCCATTAAGGGGATGGTAAAAATGGCACTGTGGAATCTAAGAAATTCCACTGCCTCATTTTTTGCGGCTACTTTTAATGCCTGAGCAGAGCAGGCGTTAAAAGGGGGCACACCATTGCTTTCAATGAGCCCCTATGTACTGTGGAAAATGTTGGCGCTAATCCTACATAGTACATCAATAGCATCAAACATTTTGATGCTATTGCACCTACTCTGCGCCATAGTGCACCGTATATTGAATACGTCACACAAATGGTGGCAGTAGGGGGGGCACTAAGGGACACAAGAAACGTGGCACTGCATTGGATGAAGTGCCACTTTTCTTAAATCAGGCACTTAGTATTCTGTAGTGGCGTATCATGATGAGCGGTGCACTTCAGGATTTTAGACAGGTATCCTTCTCCAGCAAAGGACCCAGTCAAAGACTGTGTTTTGACTGTGAATTGTGTATGCTACATTGTGGAGGCACCGTGGCTATTCTCTAATGTCTTATACATACTTTTGTCAAATATAAAGGTCTTGCCATCCAGCACCTACTGTGTGATGTTGTACATGCAATATCAGTCATGTTGTGGAGTACAACCAATGTCAAATCACAACTGGAAATGTCATCACTACTTGCCGTATGTCTGTCCGGGATTGCAATATGCGTAGATATTACCATAACACACATATTATGTCATATTGTGGGGCTTCAGACATCCAAAATAGCATGTGTTTAATTTAAAATGGGACTAAAACCAATAAAGCAGTACTTAAAATATAAAAATCGAAGCCTACAATCTTGCAGTTTTTAGTCATAAGTGCTTAGTAGAGCAGCCCATTCTTTATTGGAGTAATCCATGAACATGTGTTACCGCCGATGTAATCAGGTACTGTGCTCAGTCTTTTTAGAGTAGAGGTCCATTGTAAGGGTGTTGTAAATACCAGTTATTCCATTCTTTTCCATTTCCCCTTGACTATATGTGAGAGAACAAGGGACCCTCGAGGTATGCAATGTCCTCTGCCTATTAAATCCTCCCTTGCACAGTCAGTTGCCTGTGCCTCCAGGCTTCTGTACATGTCAAATCATATTGCTCCTGTATTGTGTCAAATGATTTAAGTTGGCCTTCAGTTATTAAATCTTCCAACAGTTCAATGCCAAAAGAAGGCACTGATGGCCAGTACATTGTACCTCTACCAAATGTGAGGCCTGCATTCTGCCATACTGCACCCCCTTCATGTAAACAATTGTTAATTTGTAACTGTTTACGTTCCTCACCCATGCATTTCTGGAGGCTTCATTGCTGGGGGATGTTGACTGGTTCTTTCAGTTGTTTACTAAACAAGATGCCCAGTCCCTCCGTTGCTTTCACAGAGGAATGCTGAATGCATACCCCTCTTTGGGGAGAGGGTGTCGATTGAGTCAAGTTGCATGAACACTGTGAAAGTTGGGGTATTAAAAGGTAACACTCCATCCATTATTGATCAAAAGAGTCCACTTGAAGTGATGGAGGTGTATAGTTTCTCCAGTTTAGCCACTGTTTGCTGCCAGCCTACGTGACGTCTTTAATGCCTTTGTCGGTTTGGGAATAGAGATAGGAAGCAGCCCTAGTTTGTAGTTGTAATGTAGTGCAACTACCATTTTTGCCACCTGCACTCCTCCTCACATTGAGACTTGCATCGCTTTCCATCTAAATAATTTGTTGCATGTTTATATTAGTGGTAGTTTGAGGTTGCCATGTGCCACTCCTTCTAGCCCCTTGTTAACTAGGATTCTTAAAGAATTCATGCTCTTGACTACCCAGGTAAACCAAGGAAATCCACTGCAGCTGTCATGATTCCTTTGGAGATAGGGAGAACCTTGCCTATGCATCCCAAGAAAGATGCAAAGGTATTTATGATCGAGATATGATTTGGAATCAATTCTTTAGTGTGAGGTGAATATCATCTGCACAGAGCATGAGTATGCAACATCCCATTTTAGAGTCTGCTCCCATGACACTGTCTTACTTAAGGGTTGCCTTTGCTAATGGTTCCAAGACTAATGAAAAAAGTGGGGAAAGATGGCATCATGTCTCATTCTGCTACTTATTGAGAATAGTTCAGTTGGGAATACCTTGCTATCTGAGCTCTGGGGTTTCTTATTTTGGTGATGAAATAGGGTCCAATTCACACCCTCTCCAGTTTCCAGAAGAGGTAGTCCCATTTAACTCAGTCAAAGGCTTTTTCATCTCAAAGCGAGATAACTCCATCTCCTCCACTTCTTCTCTCACCTGTCATAAAATGTTAGATAAAAGGTGCATATGATTTCTGGAGGAGTGTCCAGGAACAAAGTCCACCTATGAATTATGAATAAGGCTTGATGTGACATTTCATAGCCTTGTTCACAGAATTTTAGCAAATATTTCAATAACTGTATTAAATTATAAGATGGGTCCGTAACTTTCTCAGGATAGTAGGTATTTGCCCTATTTGGGTTGGAGGCCATTGATGGCTTTAGTATATTCATCTCATGATGGCCCAGTTAATTCCGCTTCTGAGAAACTTACACAAAGAATGGGTAGAATCACATTTTTGTTCATGTTATAGAATTGACCCTGTAGGTCGTACAAAAGATGTAAAATGGCTTCCTCAGTCTCCTCTATACCTTTCACTAGGCCTCTGCACCCCTCTAGTAGGTTGGGTTTCTGGAATTCATCCTCCACATCTTACGATTCACCAGAGCCTAAATTATATAATGTTTGGACATATTGCACAATTACTGCTGTGTTTGTTGTGGAGTGTGAAGAAAGGCCTCTCTTTACCTTAACTATGCACTTAGTACTTGTCCAGCTTATTCTATTGCTTAGAATGGTGGCTTTTAATGTGTGGGAGGGTGTATTCAGCTTTTGTAGTAATCTTGTGACCTAACTTAAATCTTGTTCTTCAATGCTCCTTGGCCTTTTTCAGTTTGTTCTTTGCAACAGATGAATCTCTCATCCCGTTGCCTCTTACAGTGGCCTTTCTTGCTGCCATAGTACTAGATTGTAGTACCTAGGATTTAGTACCTAGCTTGTTGTTTAGTATCTGGATATTCGCTCATGATATTTCTCAGGGACTGACTCTTCATCTTGTGTCATTTTATATCTATGTATGTTATTATTATTTAGATGTTGGGGCTACAAGTACTAACTCTAGATCCTTCTGAAGTGGCAAATGGTCCAATATTACCCTGTCCAAGATCTTGTAGTGGGCCAGTGTTGGCAGTATTGACAGTAAGTCTAGAAATAACGTATTCTCTAACAAGAACAATGTACACATGATAGGTGGGTGCATTTTCTGACTCTGGGGGCGGGGTGTAGTACCCACCACATGTTTATAAGACTGTGGTCTTCCATTATATGTCTGAGAGGACCCTGTTGTTTTCATTTGATTTGTCTAAGGAAACAGTTATGTCTATGATGGGATCTAAGGCTGACTTCCATTCTCCATGTATTATTGTTTTAACATTTTAATCTGACCAAATTCTTGAATTTCTCATGCTTGGCAAACACATACCTCGTGTTTTTGACTGTGTATTGTACACATTTTTTAAATAGTAGAGCTAATTCGCAACTACTGTGTGACTTTTCCCTATGAGACACAGGGGGTCATTCTGACCCTGACGGGCGGCGGAGGCCGCCCGCCAGAGTTTCCCCCTCCGAAATACCGCTCCGCGGTCGAAAGACCGCGGAGGGTATTCTAAGTTTTTCCCTGGGCTGGCGGGCGGTCGCCAAAAGACCGCCCCCCAGCCCAGGGAAAAACTCCCTTCCCACGAGGATGCCGGCTCGTAATCGAGCCGGCGGAGTGGGAAGGTGCGACGGGTGCTGTTGCACCCGTCGCGTATTTCACTGTCTGCCAAGCAGACAGTGAAATACATTTAGGGGCCCTCTTACAGGGGCCCCTACAGTGCCCATGCCAGTGGCATGGGCACTGCAGGGGCCCCCAGGGGCCCCGCGACCCCCCCTACCGCCATCCGGTTCCCGGCGGGCGGACTGCCGGGAACTGGATGGCGGTAGGGGGGGTCGGAATCCTTGGAGGATTCCAATGGGCGGCGGTACACTGGCGGGAGACCGCCAGTGTTGCCGATCCGACCGCGGCTTTACCGCCGCGGTCGGAATGCCCATTGGAGCACCGCCGGCTTGTCGGCGGTGCTCCCGCGGTCCACCAACCCGGCGGTCATTGACCGCCGCGGTTGGAATGAGGGCCACAGTCTGTTTCTTTTCCTTTTTGGTTGGCAGTTCCTGAAATTCCCTGTTTTTGTTTTTGACAATGATCATCATCGTAGCTGATTCTAAGAGGCCATCTTTAATGTCCTATAATGTCCTATATTTGTAGCACTGGGTTGGAGGATTGGAATTTTCATCTCTTCAATGTGGTACTTTGGGAAAAGCCTACTGTCATGAAAATCGTATGCAAATGGTTTACGATTGCTTGGTTATAGTCCTTTGCATCAATTATGAGTTTGTAGTAAATACATGTTTAGTGCCCAACAATCAATGTAATAATTTCATGAAGTACTGGCATGTATTACTGCCACAACTGGATGGCTTCTTCCTTGCATGTCACTATATCATCATCTCATGCCAATGATGCCAATGGATGAAAATAATATATCTAAAATCACTACTATTATGCTACGGCTAGCAGTAAATCTTGGGTAGGCATCATTATGCCAAGGATTCCCCCAAATGACAGGAATTACCACCATAATGTGAGGACCAGCAATACCAAGAGTGGGTACAATTATTCTTTGGGTGCTCACAAAATGTCAAAGCTTAACAGCAGTATTCATTATCATGACAAAGATGTCCACTTTCTGCCAAGAAGTAACATCTTTATGCCAGGGTCAGCTTACCAAAATCGAGCCCTGGGCATCATCACACCACAGTTGCCAGCAATATGCAAACAATAACCACTATGATATGCTGAGATGATGATATACCCTACACATCTTTATGCAAATATGCAGCTTAGATTTAGGCTAAGAAAATAAAGGTTTCACAATAGGTTTGGTCATTAACCAGCAGAGATTCTGCTTATATCACCTACTCTATCATTGGCCATGCAAACAGCACCTAGAGAAAGCATTATATATAGAAGAGCTCACGAATGATATAAAGTGAGCACTAGCCATTACATGTATAGTGTAATGTATTTTGTGGGAGTTGAGATTTTTCTGAAAGTTTTAGCACCTCACTACCCCAGGAAATATGGAGCGACGATAAGACTGTCTATCAATGTGCTAATTTTTTTTATCTCCTGATATAATGAAATACCATGGCGAGCAGAGCCTCTTACATCCTGAAGAAGCTGTTCTCAGCTCATGTCTTAATGTGGAAAACCATAATTCTGTGACTGGGGACATCGATGAAGTGGTGTACCTAGTTTACCTCATCATTCTTCTTCAGAACGGTAAAACTTATAAAGGAATAAACCATGGAACCAACCTCCCACACACAGGTGGCGCACAGTGCTGTTGTGGGAGACCCTCAATTTTTCTGATGGTCAAAGCAGACTTGTGCTATCACTTACAATATCACACGTTCCCTGGTCATGCTCTCTGGTCAACCATTTCTCTGTCTGGGCCCCTACAAAATAGTGGGAAGAGACCCTATGCTGCTGAGAAAACAAAAGGCATCAACGGATTGCACTGAAGGGTCTTCAATGTGGAAGGCACTAATTGGATACCAGTTTAGCAGCACTCATATTTTTGGAATGCACAGCATACTCTTAGAATTGCCCAGTCCTGTTGAGTGCTACAAAAGACCAAAGAAGCCTCCAGTAGCCAAGTACAAAAAGCGTAGGCTTAGTTAAGCTCTTACAATGATAACCACTGTCTATAGTATAGCTTCCTTAATACAAAATCATACACACTTTACCACCAACAGCACAACTCTCCATTTCACTAATATTAATGGTTCGATTGCAATGCCTGATAAATGGCGCCTCACTTAAATAAGATGCCCTCCAATCTTTTATCTCCATTTATCTCCATTTTTTAACATTGGAGTGAAGTTGGTGTAAATGCTGTGGCCGTCATTTGTGGTCCACTTTGTTAGACAGGGTCAGTCTGCTGTTCCTGTTGCGGCATGCCCCTGTGCCTCGCTTCATTTGGTCTCAGGGCCACATGTAACATGAAGCAAACACAATTACAGTTTATGCTGATGCTGAGAGCCATTGGGCAAAGACCAGGTTCAGAATCATGCGCGGGTGTACAACCCTTGCTAAGCTAAAACTATCAGATGGGCCAGCATAGCACATCCATGCTATCTCCCTTCGCTGGTGCACTCAGTGTAGCCCAGTGCCAATGTAGGCACCCTTGAGTCATGGTGCAAGGGTGCCTGTGTTGCAGGCAGGATTGTTTTTGAGCATGATGGGACACCTTCCTGCACAAAACAATCTTTAAAGGATTTTTTCACTTTCTATGTGTGCGGCAAAATGCAGCACAGTAGAAAGAGGAAACAATGGGGAGAAATAAATACATTTCTCCTAGTTGCACCTCTATCTGGAAAGCCTTGAGTTGCTTGGTAAATCTGACTTAAGGATTGCCTTGCCCTTGTGACACCATGTGTGACACAAGGCAAATGCAAACCAATGATAACTCTGACCCCTGGTGTCCCAGCTGAGTCACGATTAACGTGAACCTTCCAGGAGCTGGGACCAGGCAGAGGACAAGCTGTGGCTTGTTCTGCCCTCAAAATTCAATGGACTGGAAAAGCAGCACTCAGCCTGGAAAGGAAAATAAAAATGCTAATAAAGCACCTGAGGCCATGTTTTCTTGGAAAAAGATGTATTTCAGTGAGTATGGAACTTGTTACTGTCCTGTTAGAAATTTCACAGTCAAGCTCAGGAGGTGGACTGACATTGACCTAACAAAGGGAAGATCTGCAGTGCTTATTTTGCATAGGGGCTTGCAGGTGGTTAGCACCGCCACCTATTTTTCATCATCTGACTTTGACCCGCAGCAAAAGAAAGACAAATGTGAGAAAGAAGGAGGACGAGAAAGATAGGGAAACAGTAATAAAGGGCTAAAGCAGTAATGAAAAGATCTACATGTGTGAAATAGACAGGATGATGGAACAAAAAGTCCTGATGTGAAATCAGCATTAGGCAACCTTGGCTTTTGCAGTGCGAAACCTTGGACCCCTCTACAAATTAGACAATGTTTGTCTGTAATGATTAACAGTAACGATATGACTGTTCTGATGAGAGAGGGACCTCCTGTCTCCAATTACGATCTTAGGGGGTTGTCATCTTTGGCACCCGAAGAAGACATACTTATGTTAAATATACATTAACAAAGTCAGGTATGAAGTTACTTTTCTACCATTTTATATTTGTTTACGAGCACCCTTTGTACCATATGATTATAGTTAATAGACGCATAGACTGTAAAAAACAACCATTTACGAGCCTGTAGTGCTTAATGTTACCAGGTACACAAACTGTAAATATTATGTTCAGTGGACTAAATTTATTTAGTTCATTATCACCATTGTTGTGAATTGTATACGCGAATCCAGCCAGGTGTAAGGCTGTTGACACAACTCTGCCAGATTGCTGGGGCGTGGAGGATAAATGTTTTACTTTATTTTTAGTAAATGCTTGTAGATAGGAAAATGTAGCAGTGAAGTCCACGGCACTGCAGCCAAGAGCAAGAAAGAAACCTCACTGGCATGTTATTTCTTTATTTTTCACACAGCCAGGAAATCTGCTTCATCCTGGATTCCTGGATGGCATACCTTGAGAAGGCAGGGGGTGGGGCGGAGCAAAGAATGGCTGGTGCAGGAGATATACAGTCCTAGATGCAATTCTGTGAAGAGGCAGCAGAAGTAAGTGTCCTAGTGTGAGGGTGATTTGCTTATTCAGCAGTCTAGATGTTAGGAATCTGGGAAGAACCCTCTAGCACAGTGGTTTCCAACCTTTTGACATCCGTGGACCCCCATTTTATAATTAATGGAACCCATCGCAACTAGCCTATACATTACTAGATATCCCGGACCCCCCACAATGGACAATTACGGAGAAACTCCTACGGGGACAGCATGCAGAGCTAGGAGGGATATACACTGACTATCCCCACCCGTCCAACCCTATCCTCGCGGCCACAAACGCAGCATGGCGCAGAGCCCACCGTCTATTGGGCATACACCCCTCCTTACATGCTCAGGCCCCTATAGCAGGAACTAAATGCATAAAAATAGGAGGAAGTACCCTAAAGTGGCCCCAGTGGAGTAATGCTAGCATCTACAATACATACCAAATAACGTATGGTGACCGCCTTCGAACCTTTGACTCTCTACGGGAAGAGTTCGGCATCCACAAAAATCAAGAGTGGAGATATATACAGCTTATGCACTGTATGCGCAAAGCCCTGGGAGCCCCCCCGTGGACGATCAGAACCTCACCTGTTGTCAACTACCTGCAGAAATGGGATCAACATAGAGGTGTTATGGCCGGCCTATACGTAGAGAAAACGAACCACCTTTACTCGCAACCCCTTCTAGAGCGACTGCGCCTCAAGTGGCAAGAACGACTAGCGATATCCTACACTGAAGAAGAATGGCCGGACATAATTGAGGCCCTTGATAGTGGGGTCCGCGAGGCCTACCTGAAATTCTGTCTATTCAAAATTCTCCAAGATTGGTATTGGACCCCCATAAAACTCTTCAAAGCAGGCCTGATGCCACACGTGAAGTGCTGGCGGAGCGCAGATCTCCACTGCGACCTACTTCATATTCTATGCCACTGCCCGACGATACAACCCTTATGGAAAACTGTGCGCCAAACACTTGCGGACTCTATACTGATACCAAACCTGACGCCGCCATCACTCATTATCTTACATGACATGCGCTCGTACTCCTCCCTGTCGCGACCCCACAAACGGCTGCTACATACGGCAATTGCCACAGCTAAAATCTGCATACTCTGACATTGGAGGTCTTCCATTGCCCCAACACCAATGGAATGGATGACAGCCATGTTCCAAACAGCCACCCATGAGCTGGTAATCTACAACCTACAGGACCAAGCAGCTCTATTTACGGAAATCTGGAGCCCCTTCCTGACAGGATCATGGGGCAGCTAGTGGATGGTCAGTGGACAGCAGCTGACAATCCAACACATTCGCCTCTCCCCCCCCGTCTTTGTCCTCCTATCCCCTTCCTTTATTCCCTAGACTGTTCGTCCCGGGAAACACCCCCCATACCGACCCACCTAAACATGTACTAGAAGACTCATTCCCTCCCATTTCGTTCGATCAGTGGCTAATTATCTAATGCAAATAGACAAGTTCCGACCCCTTACACACTTAAACCCATGTCCACACAGATACCCCCCCCGATCACTCTCCTCCAGCATTATTCATCCCCACGCACAGGATCACGTATTCCACCCTAAACATATTTTGACACATACACTACATGGTACAACCCTGCAAGATAATTTGTGTCGGACGGGGAATAACCGGAACACTTACTTAATAGCCTGGAAACACTGTGCCAAAGGATCCCCTCCCTTTCCTGCGCCCAACCTAATCTTCCCGCCCCCCATCTTTTCACCCCTCCTCTCTCTCCCCTACTCCCCTTTCCTATGATCTATTTTCTCTCCAACCCCTCACCCCCTTCCCCGATCCATCCCCAACCTTTCACCCATAACCCTATTATTTACTACCCAGAATATCCATCAGACTGCACACATCCAGATATTGCTTGTAAAATTATCGGTTGTAATGTGGAACACTGAAGATATGTTCATGTATACTATGTACTGCCCTATATTCTTCTTTAATAAAAAATAAATTAATTAATTAATTATTGGAACCCGAGAACTCCCACTGAATCAGTACTGGAATCTGGGGACTCCCTACTGAGTCATTACTGAAAGCTGGGGACCTAATCTGTTAATACTATTTAATTTTTTAGGCAGTGAGGGACCCCTTGAGGGGGCTTTACGGAACCCCAGCAGTCCCTGGACCACAGGTTGGGAACCACTGCTCCAGCGCAATCCTGATGTGGTAAAACAAATGAAATGATGCCCTGAACTCTGCGTAAAAGAGAAATAAAGTAACTTGAATTTTAAGTCCGTAGCTGAAACACTTTTAGACCCCTGATGCCAATATCGAACAGGAGGAGTCAAAACATTGCCATATTTTTCTTCGCCTCCGTTTGTCATACCCTGCCCCCTCCACTGGTGTATATTGGAGGGAGGGAGAGAGGCAGTTGGAGCTTGTCCCTCTGTTCGATGCATCCTGGCCTCCCTTGGACCCACCACCACACCTGTAGAATGCCCTCCAGGCCAGGTGAGAACACAGGACTAGCACTGACAAAACCAATAGGTCTCACGTATGCAAGAGCTATTGGCTTTGCCAATGTGGTTTAGCCATGTTGTACACCAGTGTGGATGCTGTTCAGCATGGCTAAGGGTTAGTGGCATTGAGAAGAGTGGTGTGGAGTGTTGTAGAGTGGAATGGTGAGGAGTGGAGTAGAGTTTTGTAGAGTGGAGTAGCAAAGAGGTCGCATATTGGAGTGGCATAGTGTGGAGTCGCTTAGAGTGGCACACACTGGAGTGGCACAGAGTAGAGTAGACTGATATAGAGTGTATTGGTGTAGAGTATTGCACAGTATAGTGTGGTAGAGTGCAGTGGCATTGAGTGCAGTGGCATTCAATTCAGCGGCATAAAATGCAGTGTCATAGAATGCAGTGGTGTGGATTAGTTTGGTGCAAAGTGGAGTGCAGTGGTGCAGTGGTGCAGAGCAGAGTGGCACAGAGTGGAGGGACAGAGAGTAGCATAGAGTGGAGCACAGTGGCATATATTGCAGTGGCATACAGTACAGTGTTGCAGAGTAGCGTGGCGTAGAGTGGTACAGAGTGGAGTGGCAGAGTTGAGTGATGCAGAGGGCAGTGGTGCAGAATAGAGTTGAGTGGTATAGAGTGCAGTGGTGTAGAGTGCAGAGTAGAGACAATTGGCATAGAGTGCAGTGGCATAGAGTGGTGCAGATTAGAGTAGCATAGATTGGTGCAGAGTAGATTAAAGTGCCATAGAGTGCAGTGGTGTAGAATGGAGTAGCATAGAGTGGAGTGGTGCAGAGCATAGTGGCGTAGAGTTCAGTGGTGGAGACTGCAGTTTTGCAGAGTAGAGTGTCAGAGTGCAGTGGTGTAGAGTGGAGTAGAGTGGTGTAGAAACAGTAGCACAGAGTACAGTGATGCAGAGTAAAGTGCAGTGGCATAGAGTGCAGTGGCAGAGTGTAGTTGTTTAGAGTGTTTTGGTGTAGAGTGAAATGGTTAAGAGTAGAGTGGCATAGAGTAGAGTGCAGTGGCATACAGTGGATTGGTGTGAATTGCAGAGGCATAGAGTTGAGTCTTACAGAGTAAAGTGCATTAGTGTAGAGTGTATTGGCACAGAGTGTAATGGTGTAGAGTGCCGTGTTGCAGAGTGGCGAGGAGTGCAGTGATGTAGCGTGGAGTTATGCAAAGTAGATTGGTGTGGCCTAGACTGGAGTGGTGTAGGGTGCAGTGGCAAAGAGTGCAATGGCAAAGGGTGCAGTGATGTAGAGTAGAGTGGCGAAGAGGTCATTGGCATAGAGTAGAGTAGAGTGGTACAGGGTAGAGTAGACTGGCATAGTGTGAAGTGGCATAGAGTGCAGTGGCATAGAGTGGAGTGCTGCAGAGTGAAGAGCACAGTGGCAATGAGTGTAGTAAAATGGAGTAATGCCGAGTATAGTGCAGTGGTGTGGAGTGGTGCAGAGTAGAGAGGAGTGGTGTAGAGTGGCATATTATTGGTGTGGTAGCACACTGCCAGTACAGACAACACATTTTCAATTGCAATGACAATTGTATTTGCACCGATATGCAGTTGTACTACTAAAACTATACAGTGCACAGACGAAAATGTGTGGGATGTGTGTAATGATTTGTTTTGACCATACTAAAGTATTTGTTTGCAACACACTTCAGAATTAAGAAAACATGTGCTTCATTTGTGTTCCTAATTCTGATATATTCTGAAATACTTACATAGTTCATTTAAATGTTCTTATATGCTAGAAAAAAACTCTTTCTTATGCTCAGTATCCAGCAAGGGTGTGATATAAATCCTCTCACGGTGAAGTCAGAGAAAGATAAGTAAAAAAGCACCCTCGGAAGACAGCGCCTGATATTTGACCTCTGTCTTTGAATGCACAGCAAGTGTGACGAGATAAGAACAAGATTTACAGGCCTGTTCACAGAAAGGGAGCATTCGGAAGTATACAGAAAATGAGGTTGGTGCAAGGAAAGGTACAAACTCAAGGTAGAGAGCCTAAAACAAATAAATCCAGCAAATGGAAGCCAAGAAAATGTGGGTTACAAACCCCAAAGCCAATGGCAAGCAACGGGCAGAATGCAGTCCTAGGTCAGCTTTCTGAATGTCCCCAAGATGTCTTTAGCAAACCAGAGCGTTGCGTTGCCTGGTAGGCTTCGCCGTAAGAAAAAAAAAAACACTGCATCGTGCAAAGTCTTTAGTTCCAAGTATCAGCAATTGTTTGAAATTATAGATGACCGTTCATGATTGCTTGAAGTTTTTAGATATAACTTTGTGCAGGTCTATGCATATATACTTTAAAAGCACTGTTTTCTCATTCCTTGGAGTGCCTGTGTCGATTTCCTATTTATGTATATATATATATATTTATATACGGATGTATATATGTATATATATATATATATATATATAGATAGATATATAGGTATATATATATATATATATATATATATATATATATATATATAGGTATAAATATAGATAGATACATATATATATATATATATATATATATATTATTTTTTTTACTGAAAAAACAAAGATTTATGTTATAGTTTGGCAAATTTGTCAGTGACAACACTAACGTTTTTCTGCAGTACCAAAAAATCTGTCACCTTCACACAGAGTTACTCTTAAAAAGTATGGTTTATAATGTGTTCAGTACCTCTACATACCTATGATGCATTAGGAGCACATGCGTTTTGTAAACATTTATACTGATTAGCTGGAGACAGGATGTACAAAATTAGGCAGAACAGGAATATGGTAGTTACTCACGACTATGTAACCTATAAAACACATGAATACACTCACTGGATGATGTCATCGGTGATGTAATCAATGATGTCATCTAAAATGTCATAAATTATGTCATAGAACATGTCATGAGTGATGTCATATGTAAGGTCATAAGCAGTGCATGGCGGTCATAAGCAGTGCATAAGCAGCACCCAGGCCCTGTTGCCAAACCTCGTAAAGGCAACTAATCCCCACACTGAGCAAGGCCTTCAGTCGTGCATGGTGGGGGTGTTGGAGTGCTCAACTCCCCACATGCAGGCAACCCCACTCCAGGCCCAAGAAAAAAGGGGAGTCACAAAATGCAAAATTCTTTTGCATTTTCCATAGACTTCTTCAGGCAGCGCTACCGCAAAAAATGCTGAACGGAGTTACACCACATGTGGCAGGAAGCTTGATCTTGGTTCACAGATTGTGCTTTTTGTGATTTGCTGTAAATCCATTCAGTAATTTTTGAGAATTTAAGGTTCAAATAGATTTTTATGTTAGACGGTTGGGTCCAGGTGAGTCTCGTAAGAGTCTCACAGGAGTACCAATTTAAATATAGAGCATTATGATTGGCCCAGGGAGCTTTTTTCCCCTTGGGCCAATTTGCTTTGATAGGAGCCACACTCCATAAGGAGCGAGGGATCTGACTGGCTGCCAGCAATATGCTTAAAACGTTGCTTGAAGCCTTTACAGGACTCGGGGACATAGTCCCATGTCCTGAAGTTTTAAAAAAATATATATATAAGGAAGCAGGGTAGGGATACCTGGCTCCCTTTACCCTTCCTGGAGAACTCAGAGGGAACCCCCACTCTGGGCTGAAATTTTAAAAAAAGTTACCAATTTTTCCCGCAATCCCACAGGAATCCCTAAAGACTGCGGCAAATACAAAAAAAACAAATGAAAATGCCAGGCCACAATTTTTTAAAATAATTTGGGGAGAGGCATGAGTGAGACCCACTACCCCAGCCAATCTGGGTCCCAGGGACCGGGGTGAAGTATTAAAAAAAGGGGAGAGGTGCTTGCCCCCCCCCGTCCACTAGCCCTTGTAGGCCCTGGAAACTCCATCCCTGGAGCTGGTTGGTGTTAAAATGGGGAGAGGGCTGTGCAGCCCCCTCCCTGAGCTTTTGAAGGCCTTGGGAACCCAATCCCCCAGGGGTGAAATAAACTGTAAAGGGAGGGGGTCGTCCCCCTTCCTGAGTCATTAAAGGCCCCAAGGACCTCATCTCCTAGGGCCGGCTCAGTTACTGTGTCCCAGGGAGCCACATCTGGAACACAATAGTTTCCCTGACTGCACTAATGCAGGCAGGGAAACATGTGCTTGCTCCTGCCTGACCGGAGCATTTTTAAATCTCCCACCAAATGGGAGCAAACATGGCTTCCCTACCTGCAGTATTGTGGGCAGGCAAGGAAGGCAAGTCTGCTCCCAGCTGGTGGGAGATTTAAACATGCTCCTGCCAGCTAGAAGCAGACTTATGTTCTGTTTCTCTGTCCACACTCCTGCGGGCAAGGAAACAGAACAGATATTGCTCCCGCCCAGAGGCAGCAAGCATAGATAGCTGCTTCAGCCAGGCAGGAGCAATTCTAGCTCCAGCAAGAGGCAGGGAGCCAGCTTGTGCGTCTGAGGACCTGGGGCTCCCCTACTGGGCACCACATGTGGTTTGTGGGTGCACCATGTGGTCAGCCTCCCCTTTTTAATTAAATTTGACCCTGGAGGATGGGATCCCAGGGCCTAATGAGGCTCAGGAGGGGCGCCACTTGGCCATCCTCCCCTTTTGAATTGAATTTGGCCCTGGGAATGGGGCCCCCAGACCTAATGAGGCTCTGGCAGGGTTGGCTACACGCCACATCCGCAAGAGGTAGTCTAGTTCAAAGTAACAATCAACTATAGATCCTGTCCCAGGGTCAGCTCTCTGGAACACAGCACGTGAAGCAGCCCCACGTATTGGAGTCACTGGGGCATTAAAGGCTCAGGGAGAGGGGCTGCACAGCTCCCTTCCCTTTAGAGTTTAGTTACAGCCCCGGAGGATGGACCCCTGGGCTTTTTTAGAGCTAGGGCCACATAGTCCCCTCTTCTTGATAAATACATTGGGCCTGGGTTATGGGGTTCCTGGGGCCAAAAACAGCTTGGGAGGGTGGTTGCACATCCCTATCCCCTCAACATATACATTGGATTCCGAGGAATGAGATACCTGTGGCCAAAAGTGGCTGGGGGAGCCCGCCACCTCTCCTTATTAAATATATCAGGCCCTAAAGATGGGGTCCCCGGGGCCAAACATGGCTTGTATGGGGGACTGTGTGTCCCCTTCCCTTAAATATACCTAGGATGAGATCCCCAGGGCCCTAAATGGACTGGGGAGGGAAGGACCTACTGACACCCCCTCTCCATATACATGTAAAGAAATGGCAGCTGCCTTTTTGGGGTTATTTTGCCGTGTTCCCTCGTGACTCCTGTGGGATTGCAGCAAACTTTGAGTTTTTGAAATGTTTGGCTACGGGGGTCTCTCTACCCCATGAGGCCTAGAGGGGCATGATATCTCTACCCTTCCTCCTTATACTCATTTTTTTTTTTTTTTAAGACTTCAGGACAGTGGATTAATTTCCAGGGTTCTGTAATGGCTTCCAGCAAAATTTTTCTCATGTTGCTGGAAGCCAATCAGAGTGCTCGCTTCTAAGGGTGTCTAACTCCTGTGGGAATGAGATGGCCCCAGGAAAAGAAAGCTCCCTGGGCCAATCAGAAAGCTTTATTTTTAAATTGGTTACCTCAAGAGACTCTTACAAGGCTCTTGCTGATCCAACTGCCCATATATGTAAATATTTCCAAATCTTACTTTCTCAAAACTACTGTACAGATTTACATCAAATCACATAAGCACAATCTGCGGACCAAGATCTAGCTTCCTGCCAAATTTGTTGTAATTCTGTTCAGCAGGTTTTGCGGTATGTCTTCTAAAAAAAGTCTATGGAAAATGCATGGAGATTTTGCATTTTGTGACCATCCCTTTTTCTCGCCTCCCTGCTTGACAACTCACCCCAAAACCTTTCATGCACAAATTAGGCAAAGACAAGCACTTTTTTTGGAAAGTGTTGTTAACATTTGTAAAACAGTGTTAAAGTTATTAGCAATACAAAAATACATTTCCTATGGAAAGGCTGACCTAACTATAACTACCCATATATATATATATATATATATATATATAACTATATACTGGAAGATGCAGGATCACAAGAAAACAACAGCCAGCCAGGGCAAAAATCTGGATCCCAAAGGATACAAAGAGCCACAAGAAAATGTAATATCCAAGAAAGAAGTGACTCAAACAGATGATCTCACTAAAGAACAAAAATATATTTCTACTACAATGTTTCAGCTTCCGCCTTCCGTACTACCTGAGGAAGGCGGAAGCTGAAACGTTGTAGTAGAAATATATTTTTGTTCTTTAGTGAGATCATCTGTTTGAGTCACTTCTTTCTTAGATATATATAACTATATATATATATATAAATATATATATATATATGTATATTCCACAACTCTCCAAGTCCAGCTGTAGCAGGGGCCACTCAGCGGGCGGTCCGTGCAGCACACACTTTTTAATGGATTCCATACAAACAATAGACAACGGACAAGTGTTCCATATTCCATTTGGAGCGCCAAAAAGTGTGTGTAATCAGAGACCACTAACCATGATCAAGGCTACAGCCGAAACACGTTGGTGAAGCTTTTGTATTAAATCTGTTGAAGATTTCTGAATCCCATGAGTCCGTGCTCTTTCTTCCGAAGTAAGGATTGTTTTATTTGATATATATATATATATATATATAGAGAGAGAGAGAGAGAGAGAGATAGAGAGAGAGAGAGAGAGAGAGAGAGAGAGAGAGAGAGAGAGAGAGAGAGAGAAGAGAGAGAGAGAAGGGGGGAGAGAGATGGAGGTAGAGAAAGTGATAGATGTATAGATGTGTATATATGAGATACATACACCAACACAATCATGTATGCACTCACTCTGTGCTCCATTGTAGGCAGTCCCAGCAGTTTCATTTGTGGGCCATTTCATGCCCCTATCCTAAAAATCAGTTCTAGAGATGTCACAGGTCCTCTCTGCTATTTACAGCCGCAGCTTGGAGCTTACATGTGTAGCTCAAAACTTGGGTTTTGCTCTAAAGGCAGCAGGGGCTCTTTGGAGCATGGAAGGGTGGGGGCTTTTTAAGAAACAGGAGTTTGGTCTCATGTGGCAGACTGTTTCCCTTTCCATCAAAGAAACAGCCCTGTGGATGATTCATTGTGCATACCGCACTCACTCAGCTCTGCAGAGACAGGCCCACCCTAATAAGCCTACTCTCAACAGCACTTCAGACAACCAAACCATTCATGATTACACTCTGCACAATGACAACCCAGTCTCACAAGCCAACACTGCTTGCACAACACTATCCCTCCCCCTTTTGCCAACACTTCCAGCACTGTACAGGCACCCCATATTGAACAGCCTGGTCTTTGCAGGGATCTGAAGGTTCCCAGATGACCCTTCTTCATTCAAGCACTATGCTTTCTTTTAACAATGACAACTTAGGGCCAGATGTATGAACATGTTTTGTGTTCTCAAATGGTTCAATTCGCTAAATCTGGCCACTTGCAAACACAAAAAGGCCTTTTTGTGTCTACTAAAGGCAGTCGCGTTGCTATTTTTCTGAGCCACATAACTACTGATTCGTTATATTTGTGACTGCAAATTGCAAGTCACATTTTGCGATTTCATACTTTTGTATTCCAGTTTAACTATACCAAACATTCTCAAGTTGTGACTTGTCATAGAATGTTCATTTTGCAGGTGCAATTTCCCACCAACTCAGAATTAATCAGAGTTTTCCACATTGGCTTTTCGTGATAGCTTGAACAACAAGAATACTTGCTGATTTGCAAAGGCAGAGGAGACAGAAGCACATATACAGAGTAAGAGAGATTGTATTACTGAATATTGTCACCAACAATATCGTGCCATTCTAATATTGAGGCCAGAATATCGAGGGACAAAATATCTAAAGAAAAGTGCAAATAGAAGAGGTATAGATTTACTATTCCTAACTCCACATCTACGTATCTTGAAGGTATATGTACCACATAAATTCATATATGTGGAGTCAGGTGTAGCAAATCTATACTTACTTTGCTGTCAATATTTTATTTTTGATATTCTGTCCCATTGATATTGTTGATTTGATATTCAGGGGGCACACCAGTCAGAGAAATATTTCACAAATACAGTCTAAGTAGTGCACTTCTAAAAGATGGCATAGCTGAAATGACGCCTCAGCTGGAGAGAAACATTTCACAATCAATTTAATCCCCATCTATATGCAGGTATTATGCTCACTGCACCTTTCAGCCTTAGGGAGCTAACAAGGTGTGATTGCTGCAGTAGGTGGGTATCAAAAAGTGCACTCTCTTGTCATCAGACCTTTTCTTGGGGCAATCCTATTGAAAATGAGTATAGTACATTTCCAACAACTGCACAGGAATTGCAGTTAACCAAGTACATTTTTTATAAAGTAGCACAATTTCCACATCATTAGCTGTGTTGTTGGAATATGCCCACCATCTCAAAATGAGTTTATATTTAGAAATAGGAGGAATACACAATCGCTAAACACTTAAGTTGCTTGCAATGTGTCTAACTTACTACAGTGGTAAGATCCCCTTGAAATACATGATTCCTTTATGTTTAGACATTGTGGGATTTACACATGCCTTCTTGGAGGAGATTTTGGAGATGGGCATTTACTTGGTAATTTGTAACATATCTACTTAAATATATGATGAAGGTGCTCATCAATTTTGTTTCTAGTAAATTTTTAACTTTAACATTGTAGGAGACAGTGCCTATGCTTTGTGCTCCTGGATTTTAGCACCCTACCTCAATACCTGCAATTCCAAGTGGAGATCGATACAGTGCTGCCCATAAGACTGCACATAGCTTGCTTAAGCATACGCTTGGGTTGCTGAACAGACATTTCCGCTGTCTACACAAAAGTGGTGGTGCACTGCAGTATACACCAGATATGAGTTGCAAGATAGTAGCAACGTGTGCTATACTGCACAACACAGCAACATAAGTAAGAGTAACTATCATCGTGTCAGAGCCAAAGTCAAATGAAGATGATTTGCAAATGTCACCCTCAGTCTGACTCATGGGCAGGAAATGGAAAAGTTTGACGTGCAGGGACCACTAGGAATAATTTCTAAAGTAAGTATTGCATTACAATTTACATAAAAATCCACACACTGTTGCTTTTACCTTAATGTTCTGTTCTTTTTTGTTAGCTTATCTTCTGGGTTTAGGCAATTCCTGGATTTAATAAAAAAAGTTTTTCCTTTATAACAGTGAAATTTGACACAAATGGAACAAACATAACAACTATTCGGCAAAACACGTTGCTAATGCTTCTTTCTCCCTCTCACAACACTTTCTCTCTCTGTGTTTTCAACATTGTGAACTCCAGGTAACTGCCTGTAGTTTGTCTGGATGTGAGACGCAGATTCATGGCTTCTGGTACAGAGAAGCTACTGAGGCTTCAAATCTCTTCACTTTCACACACACCTAATTCGCCAGTCGCAGAGATGTGTGAGGTTTGAATACCTCTAAAGCACTGGTGACTTAAACAAGACCACGTCCAGCATTCCCACTGTAGTGACCCATCTCTACCTGCATGTTGACTGTGGATCTTGATAAATTGACAGAAGCATATGTCAGCCCTGAACCTGGAGAATCCATCTAATTGGTACATAAGCTGATGATGGCGACACCTATGATTTATTCATGGACACTAAGGGGCACATTTATACCTTTTTGTGCTGCATTTGCGTCATTTTTTTAAGCAAAAGTGGCGCAAACTTACAAAATACAATTATATTTTGTAAGTTTGCGCCGCTTTTGCGTCAACAAATGATGCAAATGCGGTGCAAAAAAGGATGAATATGGGCCTAACTGTGTATCAACTGAGATAATCCTCTCATTTTGTAGGCACTGCAATGTTAACATTTTGACCTCCAAGTACAAAAAACAGCCATAGTGTCACCATCATCTGATGACCTAACACCAACAGGACATTTCAGTCAGGAAGTACAGTGCTGACGCAGAAAAATCCTTCTATGCATGTGTCTGCCTCTTTTAGCAGGTTGTATTGTATCCACTGCTGTTGTGTGTTGTTGCATTATCTTCTTCCATGTCAGACAGAGTGGCTTGAGGTACCACATTTACTGAAGCATCACCTCTTGTGGATAGGACATGAGTGATAAAAATAAAAAAGTTTATATTATGCTGAATCTAAAAGCTGATTTTTTTATTGTTAAACAAACAAAAAATTGATTTGTTTTTGAAAACTGTGTTTTGAATTTTTTAACATTCACAAATATCGTTTAAATTTTTTCAAATAATTCACTATTTAATTGTATAAAAAGTCTGCACTCTATGGACTATATTTCCCATAATGCATCAGAGAGATAAAAATAAGCATTGACTGCAAGGATCTATTCAAATGCTACTCATTTAATAAAAGACGAACCATTACACCTTACAATAAATAACTTAATAATTTATGACTTACCCTTGGATGTAGAAGATGGGGCAGAGATATCAATATCTGAAAGCTCTGCTAGACTTTGTGGCTCAAAAATGTTTTCTATCAGGTCTTCCAGAGGTATTGGAAGTGCCTGGGTTGAGGGTCTTTGCAAGTCAAATTGCTACCTTCTCTTTGTGAGTGAATGCAGATTGTACCGCCACTTCCTTATCTCCTGGAGTGCATGCTGTGACAGCCTCACTGCATTTATTTTATCTCGGATGGCCTTCTAGATTTTATTTTTCTGGCTATTTGCAACCTGGAATGAGCTTTGCCAAATAGCTCATCATAATGAAAAAAAACACCTTCTTCAGTGAGCGCCAGCTTCTCAGTGAAGTTCATCTTTCTTTTGTGGCCTCTGGTTTCCTTTTCACTCTCCTCTCGGGACATCGTGGCAAAAAGTTGCTCCAAAAGGCTCAGAACAGTAACCAGGATACTGAGCTCCTCTCTGTTTAGAGTACTCTAGAGAGCACGTGTGCAAGCACTTTTTCATTGTGATGTCATAAAGCTTTCCTGAATGCAAGTTTCGCAATTTGAGATTTCTGAATACCAACTCGCAATTTACAGATTCAGTATTAGAAAATTGCTAAAATGTCCATGTGAATCACACTGGTTCGCTAATTGAAGAACGGTCATGATGATTTATTAAGAACAGTGATTTCAAAACTGCACGTTGATATGATGTGCAGTTTGGAAATCGCTATTCACAACCTCCATACATCTAGCCCTTAATGTATTTTTTGATTTCGTGTCTGTTAGAGCCGGGCCAAATGAGAATCTTTACAAATGTGATTAGGAATGTGATAGGGGTGGCACAGAGAGTGAAAGGATGAGTCGATTGCTGGAAACAAATGGGTAAACTACTCTGGGAGATGACAAAGGCCCACTAGCCTAAAATAATCAAGATTGTGATGAAAGCTATTTTGTACAAACAGAAAGAGATTTTGGATCTGGAACATAATGGAGAAAGGGATACGGGAATCAAGAGATAAAGTGAGACTTGCTTGTCAAAAATGAGCTTGGGCCCAAGAACAGCTGCTGATTTTACTTTGAGGAGTCTTCGTGAACAGGAACAGTGCCCTTTAAATTCAGAACTTGACATAAATCCTTGCAACGTCATTCACTTCAGGTGAGCGAGTGGTACTTGCAGCTCACTGCACAACCAGCCCCTGTTCCCGTCACTCACACACTGATCGAGTTCCTTCAAGCTTCATGGAAGAACATCTCAGGAGGAACGCAGACCTTTCCCCTACAAATATCGACTCCCTCACCAGAAATATTGTTTGGGTCTTAGCAGGAGTGCGCCTAACAGTTGAGATTTATGCTGCAACTTTCACTCTCTTACATAAATCTCTATGTAATATTTATGTTACAGTGGCTAGCAGTGCCAGATGGAGTGGGATCAGCACACTAACCAACACTAGGCATACAGGTCTCCACCCTGAGATCATCCAAGATTACATCGATTCTATCCCACATGCAGTTTGAAACATTTCCTTTGCATTGTTCAAGAGACTGTTTTTTTTTACATATTGTTGATGTTAATTGATAACTAAGCACTCAATGCATTTTGCTGGGTTTCCGAGAATAGATACAAGACAAAACGTATGGTGGCATAATGTTATGGAATAAGATTTAATACCTTAGAGCAGAAACAAATTAGAACAGTTTTGCAGCATCATTGCAGCAGCATTGCTTGTTGAAGCCAGTTAATTATCTCTGAAGTTAAGTTGGGATAGCTTTCTTCCTCAATGGTGTGCAAATGATAACTTGTGGCAATGAATTATCCTCTCATGTTACTGAGGTGATGGGTAAAGGTTGCCATGAGGGATACTATTAGTGCACGATCGTGACTGCCGATCCACACAGTAGCGACTGCAACTTGAATAGGGTTCTGGAGTGGTACATCTTCAAAGGAAATATCTTATTCACTCCAACTTAATTCTAGAGCCATCTATTTTCTGTCACTTTTTTTCTGCCTACTGTGTACTCGGGAGAAGAGTATAGTCAGCTACAAATGTCACACTAGCACAGGTTAAGGTCTTGCAACGTCATATAGCATGATTATTGCTGATACAAAACAATATTCGGATTGTCAATTATATGCACTAAGTGGAAATGGAAATGTATTCAAACATGGCACCTTGATGTTTAATACACAATTCTCACTAGCGTAGTTGTAATGGTGATAGACGTGAACTTCTGGATTATGGGTTAGACCTCTTGGGTATGCTTCACTTTTGAAACCACCTATCAAAGTTGTACTGGAGTATTGAGGAGATACACAAGTCACCAGGGGCCAGATGTAGCAAACGTTTAGCGAGTCGCAAACGGCAAAATTTGCCGTTTGCGACTCGCTAAAAGCGTATCCCAATGCAGAAATGCATTTTGAGAGTCGTTACCGACTCGCAAAATGCATTTCAGACTCGCAAATAGGAAGGGGTGTTCCCTTCCTATTTGCGAGTCGCATTGGGATGCAATACCATTTGCGACCGCATATGCGGTCGCAAATGGCATTGCAGTTACCATCCACTTCAAGTGGATGGTAACCCAATTGCAAATTGGAAGGGATCCCCATGGGACCCCTTCCAGTTTGTGACTGGACCCCAAAATATTTTTTCAGGGCAGGGAGTGGTCCAAGGGACCACTCCCTGCCCTGAAAAAAAAACGAAACTAAAGGTTTCGGTTTTTTTTGAAGTGCAGCTCGTTTTCCTGTTAGGAAAATGGGCTACACTTCAAAAAAAAAAAAACTGCTTTATTGAAAAGCAGGTCGCAAACATGGAGGTCTGCTGACGACAGCAGGCCTCCATGTTTGCGAGTGCCTATACTCGCAATGGGGCCGCAATTTGCGACCCACCTCATGAATATTCATGAGGTGGGTCATTGCGACCCCATTGCGAGTCGCAGTCGGTGTCTGAGACACCGTACTGCATAGCAATTTGCGACTTGCAAATTGCGAGTCGCAGGGACTCGCAATTTGCAAGTCGCAAATTGCCGACTTGCTACATCTGGCCCCAGGTCCGCTGGTTGGGTTGGAAACTGGGTCTTTTGAAGGGAGAATGATATACCATCAGAAATAGAAACCAACATCTGGAAATAAAAAAATTCACAGAGTAAAGGTTTAAAATTAATTATCATCAAAACACTTTTTACGGTATGAAAATAATCAACCATAAAGATAAATAAGCACTACAATACATACAAATTCTACCAGTATTTAAATGCCATAGAATTCGTTTGAAGAGAGGATAATAAAACAGTCAAGTTAAAAATGTTAAGAACTTTTAAAAGTACTCTAAATTATTCCACCAGGTAATAGCACCCTTTAAAAAGGACCCAGGACCACGCCACACCAATGCAGCGGGAGCCATACACAGCCACAGAAAAGCTGGGCGATATTGCACAAAACCCTTTGGCCTCAGCAGGGGGCATAAAACACGGCGCATAAAAGGTGCATAAAAATCACAGAACAAGGTAAAGTGAGTCAAAGTCAGCAGAGACACACCATCGCAGGGGCAAAGTATGATAGATTTTTCATCGTACTGACCTAGTGGAAAACATAGGTTACTTCTCACAACCCCCAGACGAAATTGCGTAATGAGACACCTTTCCCTCACATTTCTTATCTCTAAGAGATAGGGCTCAGGGCCCAACCCCATCTTTATCATAATAAACTCCCTCACAGATTTTGTTCCTTAGGACCTCCTCCTCTCTTTTGGCCCCCCAGGATTTTCAGGAAATTTGCCTTAGCCCAGTGTTTATCACAGCTGGTCAGACCCTCAGGAGCCTCAAACATATCCGGACGCCCCAACTGATAGGCTACCTTTCTTATGTACATCAGCCAAGGAATATCTCTCACATGATCACAGGCCAAGCAGTCCCGCAGGATCTCTCTGATAAAAGAGGCACATTCATTAGCCCAAATAGAGATCCATAGGAGGAACGGAGCAAGCTGGATGGTGTCTTGTGCAAACTGGAGAGCTAATTCGGCGTGCAAGCAAAAACCAGAAGTATTTTGGCCAACTACCAATAGCCTTCTGCAAAAACGGTCTTCCTCAACTGCAGGGGCCCTGATGTCTGCATACCCCCAGAGAGCAGTGCCATACAGGAGGACTGGAAGGCATTTACACCTATAGACTTCAAGGAGGGGCTTGATAGGTTTATTTCCCACCTTTGTAGCAAAGTCAAATGTGGCACCAACTGTAACTTTAAAGAGAACCCCTCTTCTAGAAATACAGGGTTTCCATGTACCTTTATCATGAAAAACAACCCCCAAATAGGGGAAATCCTGGACCTTGCTGATTACTTGTCCTTTACTCTTCAGCACCCCCACCCTGCTAAGAAGCTTCCCAAAGACCATAAAATGTGATTTTTTACAATTAATCTCCAAATCAAGTGCTGACATAAAGGAATCGTAGGCTCTAACTGCTTCTCATAGGCCATTCATAGTGCGGGCCATAAGCACTGCATCATCCACATAGATCAATGCAGGACACTTTTACCATTGATTTTAGGAGCATCCCTACAACGTTCCAATTAAAAGTCAAACAATCCGTTAGTATACAAAAGGAAAAGAGTAGGAGCCAGGACACAACCCTGGCACACCCCCCTATTTAACTCAAAAGTATCCGAACATTCCCCATTTATCCCCACCCTTACATTAGCATTGGTTCCTAAGTGGAGGTACCAAAGCAACTCCACATTGTGGGGATCCATGCCTAACTGGTTTAGCCTCTCCCATAGCTTAGTCCGATTTACCTTATCAGAGGCACAGCTAAGGTCCGTAAAGGCAAGATATAAAGTCCCTTTCCTATCTAGTGTATATTTTCCAATCACCATCAACAGGTTTAGATACTGTTCCTGGGTGCCAAGCTCTTCCCTAAAACCATATTGTGCCTGGCACAAAATTTCATTTTCAGCCATCCAAGCCTCAATGCACCTGAGGATAATCCGGCCCAAGATTTTAGCTGAGGAATCAAGAAGGGAAATGGGAAAATTAATCATGCTTTCATTCATCAGAGCAACCAAGACTCCCTCTTTTGCCTAAGGGGTGACTGACTTCAATTATTTTACATTCCACGGGAAATTAGTACATAATGATGGAAGGGCAATCACAGTTGGCTGCATACTGCTTAAAACCATAAGATCACTTTCATGTCCGAGAACTATGTCCGAGCTCTATGACCTGTATACACTGTGGATATGATGGAGACTAGTCTGGGTTTTAGTTGTGGGTGGGGGCTGTGCCCCCCATTCCCCCCCAGGGACCACCACCCCCCGGGGCAAAAATGTTTTGAAGTAAGTGGGAGAGGCTCTATGGCCTCCCCACGGATCCGGGAACCAACACCTCCCTGGGGCTATCCATTTAATTAATGCGGGGACCACCACCCCGGGGCAAAATCCAAATTATTTACAGGGGCCCTCCCAGGGGCCCTCACCCCCAGTGCCCCAGGAACCACCACCCCCAGGGCAAATCTTTAAAAAATGAAAGGCTGTCCCTTTGGAACCCTCAAGCGCCAGGACCACCACCTGGGGCTCTTCTCATTGGAGGGGGACCATACAGCCTCCTTTGTCGAGCCATGATGATGGCCCTGCCACCCCCCAGGGCCAGCTCCTGCTATGTACCGGGGTGCCCACCCCCTAGGGCCATCAGTGGTGGAGGTTGTGAGCTGAGTCATTTGCGTCTGTGGTCTCTTGAGAGGCTGAGTGCATCAGTGAGCTGGGCTTCGGTGACCTTGTGGGATTGTTTGTTCCAAGCAGTCCCATATGGTTCGTTCCCAGGTCAGTTCCTGGAGGGAGGAAGCGGGGGTGTGGTGGTGTATGGTGGTCTTGATAAATGTGAAGTGGACGCAGTGGTGATCGGACCAGGAGTGTTTGGAGGTGTGAGAGACTGAAATGTTGTTTCCTGTTGAGAGAGGTGTTTGGGTTGGTCTCGATTTGGAAGTGCAGGTGTTCAGTGGTTGTCTGGGTCTGGGTCTCAGTGATGATCGTAAAGCGGAATGTGTTCCTGTAGATTATGGCAATGCCTCCTCCTGGTCAGTTTCCGCAGTCTTTGTGAATGATTTTGTAGCCGTCTGGGATGGCGGTAGCGATGGCTGAGGTGGGTGTTATACAGGTCTTCGTGAGGAAGGTGATGTCAGGGCGAAAGAGTTGAGGAGGTCCCATACTTCCACGAAGTACACCTTTTACTCCAATCCTAAATTCTTGTCTTAGCCTCAGACTCTGTGCTTTTCATTAGTAGTCTGTTTTGAAGCTGGAAAAGACCACCCTTGGACCTTTCCCCCTTTGTCTGTGGATCATGTGATAGTAGTTTCATCTCCATTGAAGTTCTAGGGGTAATCAAGCAGCCGGACAATTTTTATGTGACAGCAACAAACAAACATTGTGTCCCCAGGCTTTGAAACCATTTTCCTATTTTTTTCATGAATACATCCAGCATTAAGCACACATAGGCCTATTTCCTGTCTAAGCAGCCTGAGGCAGCTCTAAACCAGCCAGCATGAGATGATTTGTTCTTGTGTTAGCTCCACTGTCTTTTGACAATGTTTGTGTTATGTTATCGAAATACCATATCCATACATGTATAGGAAGCCTTAGAGGATATGTACCCAGTTAGCCTAACGTTTGTGCATAGGTAGCATGAGGTAGTTCATTTCTTAGGCAACCTGAGAAGGTGCATTCCAGGGCTGCATTACATGGTTCATTCCTAGGCCGCTTTAGATGGTTCCTAGGTAGCATGAGAAGGCTTGCTGGACTGCCTGAAATGGTTCGTTCCCAGGAAGCCTGTTTATCTCCAGGAAGACTGGGATTGTTTGTTCCAAGCAGCCCCATATGGTTCGTTCCCAGGTGGTGTGAGACGGTTTATTCCTGTGCAGCTTGAGAAGGTTCATTCCTGAGAAGTATGAGTTAGTGGAACAGACTCAACATTTGGCACACCCATCCTTATACAGAGAAAGGGCAACAGAGCAATATAGGAAATCAAATCAATAACAAATACTGAGGGCCACTAAAAATTTTATATAGACCCATTCCTACAGTTAATTTTCAAAGTTGAAGTGTGCTGCTTTCCTTCACAATTAGAGGCAGAAGAGGAAGCCATAAGTGTATTACAACAACCAAGGGTAGAGTAAGGAGCTTGAACATGAATACGTGACAGGAATCCTGCCTTTTGGGCAAGGAAACTTAGATAATAAGGAACAATTGGTAGTTGTGCTTGATTCTAGTGCACTATCCAATCCAAATTGATTTATAAAGGGGGCTGGTATGGTTATTGCTCAAAGAGCCAAATTTTGATTTTTCTCCTGAATTCGATGAGGCTGGGTGTGGTCCATAGGTGGGTGGGTTGTTCCAGCTCTTGGCAGCGATGTAGGAGATGGCGCGGCCTCCACTTCGGGTGTGAAGAATTCTCAGGATTTGGGCAAGGGCAAGGTTAGTTGATCAGAGCTTTCAGGCGTGCTGCTGGATAATGTGGTTGGGTCCGAGTTTGTGGAGGAATTTGTAGGCAATGATGAGGACCTTGAACTTGCCTCTCATGTGGGTAGCCAGTGTAGGTCCTTGAGATGGGGGATGATGTGGGTTCTTCTTGGTAGATTCAGGATGAGTCTTGCTACTGCGTTCCTGCTGGCCTGGTGTCTGCGGAGCTGTGTGGGGAGTCCCAGGTAGAGGGTGTTTCTGTAGTCCAGTCTGCTGGTTATGGTGGCCTGGGTTACTGTCTTTCTGGTTTCGGTGGGGACTCATTTGAAAATCTTACAAAGCATGCGGAGTCGGTGCGAGCAGGATGATACCACAGCATTTATTTATCGTCTGAAAGTGAGCTTGTTGTCCATGTTGAAGGTGAGAGTTGGGGGAGTGTTCTGTCAGGGTTGGTGGTTGTCCGAAAGTGGAGGGCCACCATGAGTCGTCCCAAGGGGAGGAGTTGTTCCCAAGGATGATCACTTCTGTTTTTTCTGTGTTCAGTTTTAGGCAGTTGTCTTTTATCCTGTCTGCGATGTGTCTCATAACATTGTTGAAGTTTTCTCTGAGGAAGGTGTGTTCTCTGTGTTCTCTGGCTGAGGCGTGGTCTTTGGAGATAGAGAGGGCAAGTTGCTTGTCATTGGCGTATGAGATGATGTTCAGTCCGTAGAAGAGCAGGATCTCCACCAGTGATGTAATGTAGATGTTGAACAGGGTGGGGCTAAGGGAGGAGCCCTGGGGGACTCTGCATATGATGTTCTTGGGTTCTGAAGTAAAAGGAGGGAGGCGGACTCTTGGGTGCCTCCTGTGATGAAGACGTAGATCCATTTGAGGGTGTTGCTTTTGATTTCTGATGTAGTGGTGTCTGGAAGTGAGGGTTTAGTGGGAGATGGTGTTGAAGGCAGTGGAGAGGTTGAAAAGGATCAGTACTATCTTTTCTCCTCACTCTAAGAGGGAATTGATGTCATCTCTTGCAGCGATGAGGGCGGTCTCAGTGCTGTAGTTGGTGCAGAAGCCACATTGGGAGGTGTCCAGTAACTTGTATTTTTCCAAGTATTCAGAGACTTGTTTGTTGAAGGCTTTTTCAAGGGTATTAGCCGGGAATGGGAGGAGCTAGATGGGACTATAATTTTTTAGTTCGCTGGGGTATGCATTTGGATTTTTGAGGAGCGGCTTGACTTTTGCTTGTTTTCAGGTTTTAGGGATGGTAGCTGTTCTGATGGATGTGCTGATGATGGGAGTGAGGATGTGACTGATTTCCTTCAGGCACAGGTTGAAAATGAGATGGGTGCTGGGGCTGTTGGGTGATCCGGAGTGAGTTGATCTCATGAGGTCTGCTATTTCCTGGGTGGGTATGGGCGCCCAGTCAATGATCAGGTGACTGCGTGATCATCCTTCCGGGGTGAGTAGATGTTCAACGTTTGGTGGGTTGGGGAGATAAACTGCTGTAGATTGCTGTGATCTTGTTGTGGAAACATTCAGCCAGTGAGTCGCAGAGGGTCTGTGATGGTTGGATGGAGTTTTCAGTGGCCTTCGGTCAGGAGAACTCTTTGATGATCTTGAAAAGTTCCTTTGTGCGATTGGCACTTTCCTCAATGTGGTTGAAAAAGGGCAATTTTCTTTGCCTCTTTGATGCAGAGATGGTATTTTTTCAGTGCTTCTTTGTAGATTGAGCGGTCCCTTTGGTCTCTGCTGGTGTGCCACTGTCTTTCTAGTTGCTTGCAATCTCTTTTGAGTGTGCAGAGTTCTGGGGTGAACCATTTTGCTGGTTTACTGGATCTTCTAGAGGTGGAGCTTGTGATGGAGGCTGCTTTGTTGGCGCAGTTGATGAGCCTGTCAGATAGTCTGTTGCCGTCTTGTTCCAGGTTGTCTGAAAGTGTGGGTCTGTTGGAGTGGAGGGTGCTGTTGCATTGGGTGTCTGTGACTTTCTTCCATCTACGGAGGGGGGTGGTGGTGATTGAGAAGGGACCATATTATTCTTCATGTCCAGCTGGAACTACCTGCTGATGGTGTTCTGCATTTGCAACTTCCTCAAAGCTGCTGCTTTTGCTTGGCTCCTTTCATTTTACTCCTTTGTGTGTGTGACCATTCAAATGATGTCCTATCATTTCTGATGAAAGGAGGGTATGCCTCACACCCTGGTAAAGAGCATTGATCCTAGTGGCTGCCCCACCTTTTGCCCTGAATCCCTACTAGTTGTCTTGCAGCGGAGTCGCTGAGTTGGTGGCTTTGTGAACACCCATTGCCACCAGCTCACTTCGAATGAGGTTCAGATTACTTCACCACTGCTCCTATTAACCTAATGTAATTCTGCTTCATGCAAAGAGGAACAACGAGTCTATGCATATAGGACTTAAAACAGCACTATATGTTGTGGTCTGTTACCTAATTGAGAAATCTTTGATAGGAAAGCGTTGAGTTGAAAGTGATTCTTAGAGTTTCCTATAGTTGGAGATTGACACGTTTGAGTGGTTCTACAGTGGTAGGTGGGGGACAGGGCTGGGAGGAAGTGATAATTCTAGGAGGCAAGAACAACGGTGTAATATTAGGTAATACTGGAAGAGAGAGGTGATGGGGAGAAAAGAAGGGGTAATGTGAATGGAAGACAGTGCTGACATGTAAGGACAGTGAAGGAGTGATGGAAAAGCCCTTTCTTCTTCCAGGTTCCTGGCAGTAAATGACGTAGTTGTACGAAGTCTGCGACAAATGATAGACTTTGGACTTATTTAAGCATTGCTCACATGGTTAATTATACATTTAATGACCTTTTTACTAACATTTTCCATAGAAACAAATAACACAGAAAGTGACTACACCCCGATGATAAGCTAATGTGAGATGTCTTGTGTGGTTGCTGTGATTTATGCAAGGTTCAAAGTTCACCAGAGCAGAAAGCACCTGGATTTCAGAAGTAGGCGGTTGAGGGACAAGTTTTATCGTGCACTGAGATTTCCTTTCAAGTGTTTCTTTGAAGGAGACAAGTATCCAGTCTTCAATGGCAGATCAATACTGTGTTACTTTGAGGAAATCTCTTGAGACAGAGGGCTGTGTTAAAGGGGGTTCAGAAGTCCATTTGGAGTGTCAGATTGCTGGCATATCCCCCTCCACACACACTATAACATAGTGGTGCCAAACGGTAATGCTAACTGTGTATTGGTCAGCAATCAAAAATATATATTGATAATGAAGAGATTTCTCGTCAGGGCTACTTTAAGATTATCAGGGAGGTATGGTGCGTGCATATTTTGAGGGAGGGGCATGCATGGAGCATTTAGACATAGTGGTAGCAAAAAAATGCATAATTAACTCATTTTTTTTTTACATGCATCCTATTGAGCTGGGAGGTGGAGGTTTTCCAGAGAAAACAAAGTGAAAAGAGAGAGACATCCACCTTCCATCTATAGCACAGCTCCTTATGTTGCAACACCACCCCAGACCACATGCAACAATCATATTCACTCTATGAACTCAAACATATAACTCATCCACATGCTATTTCCATTCTACCTAACGTCAGGCTCATATATATCCCTTTCGCATTCTACCTTTCTTCCTACAGTCATCTACCACACATTGAGTTTTTCACTCACCCGCCTGTAGTATTTGGCATTCCTATGCAGGATCAATATCATAATAATGTGATCCCGAAAGGACGAGACTGTTGCCCACCATTCCAGCTCACAGTGCTGTATGGAGCTTGCACTTACCCGAGAAGCTTACAGTGACTAAAGGTTAGTGGAAGAAATGGAAAGACTTGCTGTGTTAGTAAACAAATGTTACTGCTGCAGCACTTGGTGCCTGCACACTGGGGCTGTGCCTGTTCCTGGAACCTCTACCCAAAGCATTTGCAAATGGCTGCCCTTCCCCCTCTCCTCGTGCCATGCTTCTGGTGTCCTATCTCACAGTGGCGGTTTCTCTTCAAGGGCGTCGGGGCTCCGCCCCCTTTACATTCTCGGTGAAAAATAATGCATGGAAGCAAAGCTGAAACTGCTTCCTTAAAACAATTTGTGAACACAGTGTATATACATGTTAAATTATCTTTCTAAGGCTGCTCTACACTACGAACTGTACTCCTTGCAGTGATGACAGTGGAGTGACGCTTTCCTGGGCAGGCACAAAGTCTAGAGAATTTTGCTGGGCTGACAATCTCACATCCCTGAGGCCTGTGAGGTCACAACTCGGCAAAGACACTGCATCAAGGTTCAGTCTCCACCCCCTGATGACGTGGAGGTAGAGTTAGCTCTGGGCGTTTCAGATTCAAGCCCTCGAGCTCTCGGCCTCCATGTCAATCAGTGAGAGGAGACCATTGTCACCACACCCTTTTCCAACTCGTCACAGGGTGGGGTGGTACCAGACCCTGTGACGAGTGGGGTAGAGACTACAAGCAGGAAGCCACGAAATCGAGTGTGCGCAGTGTGTGAGTTGGACTTTTGAAGACACACTGCGCAGACTCGAGGTGCTGCTTCCCACGCTGCAGTTCATGCTGGATGCCTTTTGAGCTCCGGTATGCCTTAGATTTACTGCCAGCAAGCAGACTCGTGGGGACAGTGAAGCAAAGAGCAAGGTGTTGCACATTGCATGTGCGTGTGTTTATTTTAACTAGTCAGTCCCGACTCGCCTGGCTTGAAGCTTCCCTCCATGTCACCAGGTGAGGCAACACAAATCTCAGCTGGGGGTCATAAATAATGTAAAAGGGTGAATGGGTGTATGTGTGAGTGAATGGATGGATGGCTGATGGATGGATGTGTGAGTGAAAGGGTGGGTGGATGAATGTATGAGTGAAAGGGTGGATAGATGGGTGAGTAAACAGTTGGAGGGTAAAAGTGAAAGGATGGATGTAGGATGGATGAGTAAAAGAATGGATGGATGAGTGAAAGAGAGGATGGATGGGTAAAAGGGCGAATGGATGATTAAGTTCAAGAATGGATGATGGATGGATGAATGAAAGAGAGGGTGAAAGGGTAGGAGGATGGATGAGTGAAAGTGTGGATTGATGATGAGAGAAATTATGGATGCTTGAGTGAGTGAAAGTATGGATGGTTGAGTGAAAAGTCCGATGGATGGATGTGCGAGTGAAAGGGAGGATGGATGGATGTATGAATGAAAGGGTGGATGGATGGGTGAGTAAAAGGGTGGGTGGGTATATGTGTGAAAGGATGGATGTAGGATGGGTGAGTAAAATAATGGATTGGTGAGTAAAGAAAGGATGGATGAGTGAAAGAGAGGGTGGATGGATGGATGGATGGATAAAATGGTGGATGGATGAATACATGAAAAAATGGATGGATGAATGAAAGAGAGGGTGAAAGGGTAAATGTATGGATGGGTGGATGAGTGAAAGGGTGGATGGATGATGAGAGAAGGTATGGATGGTTGAGTGATGATATGGATGGATGGATGGATGGAGTGAAAGTGTGGATAGATGGATGAAGATAGGGTGGTGGGGCTGGGCTTGGCCCGGGGTGGGGGGGGGAAGAGGTTCATATTGTGGGGGGTGAGGAGCATGGCAATTTTTGGGATGCTAGTCACCATTTCAGTGTTTTCAATTTGGCACCAACCCATTTTTCTAAGTACAATCCATGTTATTTCCACATTATTGTGTGCTACTTAACACTGATCAGCGGATGGGGGCTAGTGAAGAATCAGCTTTCCTTTGCAATATTACGTGATTACTTTAGTACACCCACTACATGTTATCCTATAGAGTATTATGTGCACTACATTGGTTAGCATGGTTTTAAATCACATATATCATGTTAATTGTACTGTCTGTTTTTACACCAACACTAAGATGGTGTCTGGAGAGAATCTGTCTCCCTGGCCACACAACATGTTTGCACTAATGGATGAATCCATCACTGCCCCCTAAACATGTTAATGGGCAGTTTCAACATATACCGTGTTTGGCATGTTTTTTCGGCCACAACTGTGCGCACACTTGGCACCTTGCCGTGCAGGAGTTTTAATGGGTTTGCATGCCCTTTGGGGACTTCTGGCCCAGCGTTCACTATATCTTCTCTGTGGCTGGTTCAAGGGAGAAGCCAGAAAATTTAAACACCACACACTTCGAACAAAAGTTCTTACTATATGGCACCAACCAAACAAAGCAAGTCATCACATCCCTTCCCAAAAGAGCGCTCCTGTTTTAATTGTATCCATTCCCCATTTCCTCCTTCCATTCGCCTGCTGATATCCACCATTTCATTCTGTCATTCATTCATTCTTTCATCCATCATTCAGTCTTTCACCATTCTGTCCGAACACCCATACATTTCCAGTCTATCCATGCATCTCAATATGTAGCCATCAAACCTATCCATCCATGCACCTATCATTGATCCATCCTTTCACACATCCATCTTTTCAGTCACTCACTCATTCATCCATCCACCCTTTCATCAATCCATCGACCCTACCTTTCACTCATCCATCCGTTATTTCCCTCATCCATCTATCCACCCTTTAATCCATTTATCAATCCACCTTCCCTTTCACTCATCCATCCATCATTTTATCTCTCATAACCTTTCCATCCATCCATCCATTATCCACCTATCCATCCACCTTTCACTCACCCAACAATTCACTCTTTAATCCATCTATCTACCCTCCCTTTCACTCATCTATCCATTTTTTCACTCATCCACCCATCCACCCTTTAATCTATGCATCAACCCACTTTCACTCATCAATTCCTTCTTCTACTCATCCATCCTTTCACTCATCTGTGCATTCCTTCATTCATCCATCTATCCACACTTTCACTCCATCCATCCATCCATCCATACCATCACTCAACCATCCATACCTTCTCTCATCATCCATCCACCCTTTCACTCATCCACCCATCCATACATTTACCCTTTCACCCTCTCTTTCATTCATCCATCCATTTTTTCATGTATTCATCCATCCACCATTTTATCCATCCATCCATCCATCCACCCTCTCTTTCACTCATCCATCCTTTCTTTACTCACCAATCCATTATTTTACTCACCCATCCTACATCCATCCTTTCACACATATACCCACCCACCCTTTTACTCACCCATCCATCCACCCTTTCATTCATACATCCATCCATCCTCCCTTTAACTCACACATCCATCCATCGGACTTTTCACTCAACCATCCATACTTTCACTCACTCAAGCATCCATAATTTCTCTCATCATCAATCCACACTTTCACTCATCCATCCTCCTACCCTTTCACCCTCTCTTTCATTCATCCATCCATCATCCATTCTTGAACTTAATCATCCATTCGCCCTTTTACCCATCCATCCTCTCTTTCACTCATCCATCCATTCTTTTACTCATCCATCCTTTCACTTTTACCCTCCAACTGTTTACTCACCCATCTATCCACCCTTTCACTCATACATCCATCCACCCACCCTTTCACTCACACATCCATCCATCAGCCATCCATCCATTCACTCACACATACACCCATTCACCCTTTTACATTATTTATGACCCCCAGCTGAGATTTGTGTTGCCTCACCTGGTGACATGGAGGGAAGCTTCAAGCCAGGCGAGTCGGGACTGACTAGTTAAAATAAACACACGCACATGCAATGTGCAACACCTTGCTCTTTGCTTCACTGTCCCCACGAGTCTGCTTGCTGGCAGTAAATCTAAGGCATACCGGAGCTCAAAAGGCATCCAGCATGAACTGCAGCGTGGGAAGCAGCACCTCGAGTCTGCGCAGTGTGTCTTCAAAAGTCCAACTCACACACTGCGCACACTCGATTTCGTGGCTTCCTGCTTGTAGTCTCTACCCCACTCGTCACAGGGTCTGGTACCACCCCACCCTGTGACGAGTTGGAAAAGGGTGTGGTGACAATGGTCTCCTCTCACTGATTGACATGGAGGCCGAGAGCTCGAGGGCTTGAATCTGAAACGCCCAGAGCTAACTCTACCTCCACGTCATCAGGGGGTGGAGACTGAACCTTGATGCAGTGTCTTTGCCGAGTTGTGACCTCACAGGCCTCAGGGATGTGAGATTGTCAGCCCAGCAAAATTCTCTAGACTTTGTGCCTGCCCAGGAAAGCGTCACTCCACTGTCATCAATGCAAGGAGTACAGTTCGTAGTGTAGAGCAGCCTTAGAAAGATAATTTAACATGTATATACACTGTGTTCACAAATTGTTTTAAGGAAGCAGTTTCAGCTTTGCTTCCATGCATTATTTTTCACCGAGAATGTAAAGGGGGCGGAGCCCCGACGCCCTTGAAGAGAAACCGCCACTGAACAGGAATCACGTGTGGCGTGTGGGTCTATAATTTCTTTACAACAACACAGGGAAAGCTTCTAGCCAGCAGTCCCATGTCTTATCAGCAGGCGAGATTGAAGTCTTGCCAGGTTTCTACCACCACAGTCTAGAGAGGCAGGAGGCTGATGAAAAGGAAGTGTAGTACCAAACAGCTGCCAGCATCCCCCCTTCTCTTCTCTGCACCATCTGGAAACCCACTGCAGCCTTTTCCCCATATAGTAAGTAGTTTTAGTGGCAATTTTGGGCACCCCTGACACGTTCCCCTTTGCACCTCCCATCCCACAGAGACCATGACACATATAACAAAGCTCATACCAAACAACAGTAAATTACACGTGGGTAACGTCAATAGCAAGGTGTGTCCCACTGTATGGTACCAACTGTACTGCAACTTGCGATACATTCTCGATGACTGCTGATGTCACTTGAAACCTCTAAAAAAAAGTAAAAAACCCTAGCATCAGCAGGAGATTGGATAGCATTGGGTTGACAGTAAGGACAAACCCCGTAGCACCGTGGACTCAGGGAGACCCCTAAGCACCAAGGGGCCGAGTGACAGAAAACTGAGCACCTCAGGGCTGACAGACACATCCTCGAGTGCCTCAGGACAGAGGCACTTTTGAGTGTGAGGATGGAGCACCCGAGTCCCAGCTCCTCATGGCGGTGAGGCAGTAAGGGATTCCTGAGCATGTTGGGTTTGAGATGCAGGTCATGGGTTCTGGGGTAATTAATGATTCACTCCAGGTAGTGATCAACATGTACTTACTGCTCACAGATGCCCACTGTAAATATACTGTAATTGTCACTTAGCAGTGGAACACGCCAAGCAAAGGGGCTCTTATCACACGCTGAGTGGGGGTGAGGACGGGGTGAAGCATTAACGATAATTGAAAGGCGCCTTGGACAACATATTTTTGAAAGGTAGTACAGGGTCTTTGGAAGTCTGGGGGTGCACCTAGCAGCAGCCACTGCTTCAGGGAGTCCAGCACCTGAGGTATACTCGGACAGCGTTTAGGTAGAGGCCAGCGCTCCAAAGGGCCCATGGCCTGTGGGAGCCTTGAGCTAGCCCAGTGGTTCACAAACTGCGGTGCCCCAGGATAGTTTTCACAGCGCACCAGGGAGCCGTGTTGCACGCATTTGGAACCACTGCCCTAATCATATTAGAGCTCTCTGCCTCTCTACCTCAACTTTGAAAGCATTCAAATTCTTACCTCTCATCTGAGTTGCATCTATTATGAGATGATCTTTTCGATTGTTAGGCAACTAACTAGTCCCCTTTAACTGAAACAAGAATATGTGAGGATCACTACTGATAACGCGTCCAGCCCTTATAAATTACCTGTACCTGGACACGTTGGAGGTCGGTGAACCTTTTAGCCGAGTCGGGCTCTCCTCATCCTAGAATAGTCGGGTTACTTAGATCAATAATCAATAACTATTGTAATCGGTACTCAATACTCAATTAATCTGTCAAAAAAACACATCAGAAATCAATAACAGTTGATATTTCGGCGCACCATGACCTTTCAGTCATGAATAACCACACCAGTTTATTAAAAGTTAGTGAATTTATTTTCCTATCGTAACAAAGCTAGTACGATGTATATAAGTCTCAAAACCAAATGATATATGTATACGAACATTACTAGCTGTCCGGCGGAAGAAACGCAATCTACGCAAAATCTGAATTATGATACATTCAGTTATGGCAATGCAAATCACTAATATGAGTAACTGTATTTGACTAATTTCAGACATTGGTCAGCATAACAAGATTTCAAATTTGCATGGTGCATCGAATGAATACCTCGACTAGCCTCTAATTAGCATTGGCATGTGGGGCTTCATGCAAAACGAATTTAGTCAACACAAATTTGGAAAACTTCTAGCTTGGACCCTATCAAAATAGCAGTTGGTACCTAAAAGGAAAACACATTGCATAATACAATTATCCTTTCATATTTACCAAATACAATCAGCATTCAAGAAAGTCTTCGTCCCTCAGGTACCGGTTTGATCAGCATGGGGCAGGTTTCAAAGGGGCAAAGTTGAGGGCAAGCTTCCTTGCAGCGGCAAAGAGAATGGGGCAAAGTTACTGCATGGGCAAGACGGGGCAAATCAAAGTTAAAGTCTCTAGGGTGAGAATTCTTAAAGTCTCTTTCTCTGGAATAGAGAAAAGGGCATCAAGGTGTCGTCCAAAATGGAGTCTGGCATCTGGCTTCAAATTGGCATCAAGGAAAATGGCTGACTTCTCTTTGTCCAGTGGGTTTAAGTAAGAAGCATTCCAAATTCTGCAGGGTCTTCCATTGGAGGGTTCATAGGTTGGCTTCAAATTGTCCAATGAAAATTGTCTTTCTACTAGCGCTCCTTTATGCATACATTGTCCTTGGAGCCTTGGAACACAAGTTGCAACATGGTTTGCCAATTATTTTGATATCTGTACCTTCATTGTCCGCATCTGCAGAGACTGACCTTGTATCAAAGGGGATGAAACCGGCCTAGTACAAAACCTTGGAGATAAGTGTATTAGTCATCTCTACTGGAAAAATACAACTTCAAGCAAGAATATATGTTTCATTAGTTCAAGGAAAGGCCACGCAGTTAGAATTTGAGACCAGGCAACTAGGCCAAAGCCTCTACTAAATTTAAGCTAAGCATAAAGCAGTTTCGATAAGAAATCATGGCATACATTTGCAATCATGACAGATTACTACATTTTTCAATTCTTCATGATTAATAAAGCTCGTTTATAATGATGGCGAACTACCCCGAGGGCACAATTTCCCTCGTACATTATTTTCTTCACTAAAATCACACTACATTATACGATTTTGGTTACATGATATATGAATATATGTTGGACCCTCTTTTTCTGCGTCATCAATCCCTCCTCTGATGACTAATTATGTCATCACATCAAATCTACCCACAAATTTTATTCCATAAAAATTCTGTTTAGTAATTTGGCACTTCAGTCAATTCTCTTTTTCTTTTAATCCCTTTAGATTTTTCTCTATATATTTCTACCATTTTGGTTTGTTCTTTCTCTTCTCTTCTCCTTTTCGTCTTGTTTTCAATATTTTTATAGCTTTCCATATTCCCCAAAAGCCTAATAAACAAATTAATATTATCAATATTCCCTTCACTATTTTTTAGTAACAATCCGTTCCAAACGTTGCTGAGCCAATTTCCCACAGAAGCAAATCCCTTTCCAACTTTCTCCCAGACTCCTGGTTCTTTCAATTCCTTCAAATCTGTACTTTCATTAGTTAAATTTGAAAGCATCTTTCTAATTTTTCCACTGCTGTCTGGTGTATATGTACAACAGTGACGTGTACCAAGCATTTTGCAAACGCCGCCATCCTTTGCTAAAGAATGTCTAAGGCAAGCTGATTTTGAAAAGTCATAGCTCTTTCTGCAGCGAGTTCAGCATCCATCAGGATTATAGCTTCTGAAAATTTTGTCAACATGTTATCCACAATAGTAGACAACTTTCGTATTTTGATTGAATTCAATATGACTCCTACTGAAGGAATCAGTGCTCCAAATATATCTCCTACCACACCAGAAGCTGTCTCCCTTTTCTGAACATGATGTGATTCAGACAGCTTTGGAAATTTCTTTAAGTCGTCCAGTTGATAAACCTTTGGGAATACTATTCCCAAATAACATCTCCCATACCATCCTTTAGGAAGACGATAATAGGCGTTAAGTCCACAAATATAATATACCCCTGGAATAACTGGGTCTTGTCCATTCAGCATGAACGTCCACTTAGGTTGAAACAAAAATGTATGTTTGCATTCACTCGTTCCCACAAAAACTGTATCATAGTATGATTTATGTCGGTGTATACAGAATCTCCCTACGTGCAATGTATCTAAAGCTATTTTCCCTTGTGTCTTTATTGCGGCAAAAGCATAGTTATCTACAGATGTCCTTTTGTGTAGTTCCTTCTCTAATGTCTCCTTCACTTCTTTCCTCCTATCGTCAGTGTTATCTAAAAAACGTATCTCTACCGGTGAAAGCAAGCATGTAAGATTCTCTCTATGTGCGTGAGCTGTGTGAAAAGGTGACAACGGCTCAAAGAAGCCTCTCATCAATTTTATATAGTAATCCCTGGCCACTTTATTCAGATACTCGATTATGGGAACATATGCAAAGGTAACATCGTAATTAGAATAAAAATAGTGAATATACTCCTGAGCATTAAATCTAGACGTTATTATACTACATGTAATTCCGTACGTAAGAGGCATGCTATGATATGTCACCCCTTCCACTACTGAGGTAGGTATTTGTGTGCACACATAACAATCTTTTGCATCCATTGTCTCAACATACTCACTCAACAAGCGATAGAAAACGTTAGATGAAAGTTCCTTTTTATCATGCAAATGTCTTTCGTCTTGTTCGAGTTTCTTCAAAGCTGTTAGTTCAGTGGTAGTAATAGGGTTAGAAATAGAAGCATCATTCGTCTCACTCTCATTCTTTCCATGCATTCCAAGAACTATTGCTACAATGATTAGTACGCATGCAGTTATTAAACCTATACACATGTATTTACAACACTTAATTTTATGTCCCTGTGTAGTGTAGCCTGTCATGATCTGTATAGAATCAGAAAGTTGAAGGCACTTTATCAAATCGGGTTTGCAGATATATATGTAAATAAAGCTGAACGAGTTCAATGTTCACACAGTTTTCTTTAGCAGCTTAGTCTCTTATCGGTTAGCAGCTTAGTCGCAAAATTGGTTTCAAAGTCAATCAAGTTAGCAATGTCTTAGCCGGTTCAAAGTTCAATCAGGTTATCAATGTCTTATCCGATAAAGTTCATGGAGTTTTTACTCCTCAAGTGCCAAAGTGAAGTTCTGCCTCTTCGTTTTCGAGACTGAGGGATACGAATTCGTCTGACCAATCGTTAGTGGCTAAGTATGCCCAGTCCGGACCAGAATGTCTTTTGCTCTGTATTCTTTTTCTTTTCAATTTTGCATCTCTCTTTGACTCTCTCTCACTGGTACTTTCTTCCTTGGCCAAGTCTTTCTCTTCACTTGGTGCTGCTATTGTGACAGACACTTCCTTTCTTTTCTCTTTCACCTTTGGCCCTTCACTTTTGTTTAATGTTTCTCTGATCCTTAATTTTACTGGCGATATGCTTTGTCTTCTTTTTGCACTGTGTCCACTTGACGGACCTGCAACCTCTTCTGAAGAAGTTTGAACAATTTCGCCCTGCCCTGCCTTGTCTTCTCCCTCTGGGAAATCAATCAGGTTTTCCTTTTCTTTTCCTGTATCGTCTGTTTCTGGGAAAGCCCTCCTCTGATCAGGCTCTCCTGCTCCTTCACCTGTCTCGAGCTCTTTGTCACTGTTACCTGCTTCAGGTTCTCTGTCGCTTTCAGCTATTTCAGGTTCTTTGTCACCTTCAGGACCTTCGTCACTTTCTGAGGCTCCTCTTTGGTCCTCCCCAAATGAATCAGTTGCTTCGTCCTCAGAAAATATTTCTCCTTCCTCTATTTCTACCTGTTCGTTTCTAGGTCCTCTTCGCTCTGTCTCGGCGCTTGGTACCCTGTTGTCAGACACTGGTGAGTTCAGCACTTCAACTTCCTCGTCTGTGGGGCACGTCACCCTCTTTGTGTGACTGGCGTGAATCCAGTTGGGAACTCCCGCACACTTCACAGCGGTGGTAGTTGTCAGAATCACTTGAAAAGGTCCTTTCCAACGGGGTTCCAATCACGACTTCCTCACGTGCTTCTTTATCACGACCAAGTCACCTGCTTTCAGGGTGTGTCCTGGACCTTGGATCGGTGGCAAGGTGGTTGCCTTCACCTGGTGAGAGAAAGAGCGGACCACATCAGCTAGACCTTTGCAGTAGTCTAACACCATATCATCTGTAATATTCAAAAGAGCATTTGCAGGAACTGCTGGAAGTCTCATGGCTCTGCCCATGAGGATCTCGTGCGGGGACAGTCCAGTCTTTCTATTAGGGGTTTTTCTCATTGACATTAACACCAAGGGCAATGCGTCAGGCCATTTTAAGTTTGTTGATGCACATATTTTCGCCATCCTCGATTTCAATGTGCCATTCATTTGCTCCACTAGTCTTGATGCTTTACCACTACAATGCAATTTTTGCTCAATGTTCAGCGCTGCACAAAGTAATTTTATTACTTTGTTATTGAAGTGACTTCCCCTATCTGATTCTAAGGAGATCGGGAATCCGAAACGTGGTATTAGCTCTCTCAAGAGCAGTTTTGCAACTGTGAGACTGTCATTTCTGCGTGTAGGGTATGCTTCAATCCAGTGACTAAAAATGCACACAACCACCAACACATACTTCAAGCCTCCATGCACAGGCATCTCAATAAAGTCCATTTGCATCCTGCTGAAGGGACCCCTGCTCTTCCAATGTGGCTCAAGTTTACTACGGTTCCATTCCCTGCGTTCATCTGTTGGCAAATGACGCAACAATGGCAAACTGCTTCAGCAACTTGACGGAATTTGGGATTAAACCAATCAGTTTTAAATAGTCTAATCATGGCATCCCTTCCAAGATGGGCTTGTCAATGGTAGAATCTGGCTAATTGTGTCAGAAGACTGTTTGGCAGAACAAATTTCCCTTCACTTGAAACCCATAATTCATCTAGTCTCTTTACGCATTGCGATTTGGTCCATGAGAGTTTCTCATCTTCACTGACATCGTTCTGTAAGGACTTCAATTCATCCATTGTATCTACAACCTTTGGAGCAAAGATTTCGCTTGGTTCACGTTCTGGCTCATTTATCAAGTTCCATTCATCCCTGAGCAATATACAGTTCAATGCGCAAAACCTTGCGACTTGATCCGCATACCCATTTCCCAGAGAAACATAATCTTGTGCCTTCGAGTGTACACTGCATTTTACCACTGCTACTTCTCCTGGTAACTGGATGGCATGTAACAATTCTCTTATTCTTTCACCATTTTTCACTGGTGATCCTGAAGAGGTCATGAAGCCTCTTTGTGACCACAACTGTCCAAAGTCATGCACTATTCCAAATCCGTATTGGCTGTCAGTGTAAATGGTAACTTTCATTAATGCAGAAAGTTGGCAAGCTCTAGTAAGGGCTACCAATTCCGCTACTTGCGCAGAGTAAACTCCTTGAAGCCAAGATGCTTCCAGAACACCTGTTACTGTACACACAGCATATCCTGCTTTCAATATTCCCAGTGCATCTCTTAAACATGAACCATGAACAAAAATAACTTGATCATTTTCTTCCAATCGGGTATCTTTGATATCAGGTCTAAGTTTGGTGCAAAATTCAGTCACCTGAAGACAGTCGTGCTCGATGTCTTCAGCGTTCTCAATTTCAGCATTTTCACTGGGAAACAAGGTTGCTGGATTCAACGTAGTGCACCGTTTCAGCTGCACATTAGGTGATCCCAGAATTATTGTTTCATGCCTTGTGAGCCTAGCACCAGTCATGTGCTGTGTTCGGGAACGTGTCAAAAGTATCTCGACTGAGTGAGGGACCATAACTGTTAAAGGGTGTCCCATCACTATTCCTTCACTTTGAGTTAGGCTGATACCAACTGCAGCTACGGCACGCAAGCATCCTGGCAGTGCTGCTGCGACCGGATCCAAAGTAGCTGAAATATATGCTACTGGTTTGTTTATGCCACCATGGGCTTGAGTCAAGACAGACAAGGAACATGCATCACGTTCATGACAAAACAATGTGAAAGGCTTTGTGTAATCAGGCATACCTAAAGCTGGAGCCCTGCACATGCATTCCTTCAGTTCAATAAAAGCATCCATCTCATCTCCTTTCAGCTCTATTTCAACCAGCGCATCTTTCTGGGTCAGTTTCAGTAATGGTTTTGCTAGGGTTGAGAAATTGGGGATCCATTGGCGACAACAGCTTACCATTCCCAAAAACTTTCTCACCTCTCTTCTTGTCTTTGGTGGACTCATTTGAAGTACACTTGTTATTCTTTCTTTCATAATTCTTCGTGACCCTTTCTCTATTTGGTGACCCAAATATTTAACTTTCTTCTGGCAGAACTGTAATTTTGAAGGGGACACTTTGTGTCCGTTCCTTCCCAAATGGTTCAATAGGGCAATGGTGTCAGCTGTGCAGTCACTTTCTGTCTTACATGCGATCAGCAAATCGTCAATGTACTGTACTAGGGTTGACTCAAACGGTAATTCCAACGATTCCAAATCTTTCTTTAGAATCTGATTGAAAATTGATGGTGACTCCGAAAACCCTTGAGGAATTCGACACCAACTGTAGACTCTGTCTAGGAATTTGAAACAAAAGAGAAATTGGCTGTCCTCATGAAGAGGCACAGAAAAGAATGCTTGTGACAAGTCGATGACTGAGAACCACTCAGCATCACAGGGAACTTGAAACATTATCACAGCTGGATTTGGTACCACGGGACAGCATTTGATTATTATGTCATTTATTTTCCTCAAATCCTGTACAAACCGGACCTTTCCACTTGTTTTTTTTAGTCCCATGATTGGTGAATTACATGGACTGCTTAACACTTCTTTCAGTACTCCCTGTTTTACAAACTCATCAATGAGTTGGGCGACTTTCATGAGGGTGTCTTGCGCCATATGGTACTGTGGGGTCTGGGGAAAAGTTACATTGGGTTTTACAGTCACTTTCACTGGTTCTACTCCTTTGACCAATCCTACCTCTTTCCCTGTCATATCCCACACTTCCTTTCCGACTGTTTCCTGTAAATCAGCAGGAATATCTGCTTCAGTGAGCATTGGATAAAGAGTAATCAGGGAATACTCTTCATCGACAGTTTCCACTTCGTCCCCTCCTACACTGTCCTCTTCTTCCCCATCACTGTTTGTCTGAATTTTAATTCCGTCATTCGAACACATAATTGAACATCCCAATTTGCACAATAGGTCTTTCCCTAATAGTGATATCGGGCTTGAGTCACACACCACAAATTTATGTGACCCTTGATAGTTACCAATTCTGACTTGAACGGGATCTGTGATTTGGTTCGTCAGGTACCTATATGCTACTCCCACTACTTGAACTGTTCTCCCTGAAAATGGCAAATTTGGTACTTCAATGCTCCTAACAGTGGAACGTGTAGCTCCTGTATCAACCAAGAATGAAACGCGGTGACCCATGACTCTTCCCTCCACATACGGACCCTTTTGATCAACTTCCAAATATGCTGCAAGCATACAATTTCCCTCCTCATCTTAACTTTCACTCTCCCCCGCATCGTTTATTCCATCCTCACTATGTAATGGGAATTGGTATACTGTGTCACTTTGATTCATTCCTTGACCCGTGACCTGTTGAGGAAGCATTGCTTGCTGCTGATTCATTGGTACTAAGGGTATTTGCATTTGCTGATTAGGTACCATAGGAAACTGCTGTTGCATTGGCTGCAACTGTGCCATTTGCACACGGGACATTTGCACCTGCTGTGATGTAAACCCTGCATGTGATTTATATTGTTTTGAAAATTTGGATTCGGACCTCTCAATTTCGGTCCTCTCATAGTCTGAAATGCATTGACATAATTGTTTTGCTGACCTACACCTTCCTGCACCATCATTGGGCACTCCCGTTTCAATGCCCGACGATTCCGCACGTGTGACATGGCATCACCTTCTTCATTGCCTGTATGCCATTTGGAATCATAACAGTATTTAAATCAGGACCATTATTCACAAAACCTCCTCGACCTCTGCCTCTCATCTGCGGCTGAAACATAGCATTTCCCTGTTGCTGCTGCTGCGGCATCTGTTGTTTAAAACCTTGCAAACCTGTCTGAGCTGCTCTAAGCTGCATCACCATCACCTTTTCTTTCAACCTTTTCTGCTTTGTCTCAATCTCATCACTGCAGTAGTTTGCATAATTCAATACTTCATCGATCGATTTTGACTGCCAAAAAATCAAATGCGTTTTAATCATCTGGCTGATTTCGGGTCTCAACACTTCCAAAAAACTGAACACAAAATGGAGCATGTCTTTTGCCTCAATCGTTTCCGTACCACTGTAATTTTTAAACGCTTTCAACAATCTCTCATAATACGCATGTATTGACTCTTTAATCTCTTGGGCTGTCCTGTCAATCCTCTGCCAATCCACATTTTTCGACGCAACTTTGGTTTTCAAATGCTCGATCACCTTATGGTATAAACTCATTACCGTAAGTGATGGTGCACCTGTGTCCCTATCTCTTTCTGGTTCGCTCGTCAGCCAACCTACAGCCCTTTTACAATCTTCCCACAAATCTGCCGGAACCACAATTTCAAATAAGGTATTCAGGTCTTCCCAGAGACATTTTGCGAGTTTCACAAATCTGTCTGTTTGTTGATACCACTCGATCGGTTTCTCTCTTAGTTTAGGGAAATCATCCGTAAAGGATTGAATATCGCACCTGTGCCATGGTACATGTACAAGTTTTCCCCCTGCTGTCTCTCTCATTGGTAACATGGTTATCAGGTCGTCATTCTGTTGTGCTTTCTCATTCCGCTCTGGGGTATTCTCTTTCTTTTTGTCCTTTTTCTTAACCCACCTGCTTTCCCACTTGTCTAAACATCTCCAGACCTGTGCGCTCTGCAATATCTCCTTAAGGTGTGTTTTCATCCCTGCGGATCTCATGTGTTCAAAGTCTTTTGTCTCAAAGTCTAACCTGTAACTTCTGCTCAGGTGTTTAGTCTTACCTATATCTATCTCGTTCCTGTGTGCAATTTCTTGTAACTTCTTATGTATGCTGCTTACTTCTCTTGTAATTCTAGGGCACATGTATCTCAGCTCTTCTTCTGTGTATGATTCTAATCTGTTCAGACCCATTGTTCCCTCTACTAGTTCGTCTGCTTCCATGCCCAATCTTATTTTATTCAGGTACTCTTCTCCCTTCCCGCTGGATGTACTCTGTGGGGAGTTCAGGCTGTTGAACCATTGTGTTAGCTGTTGTGCGTTCAGTCCCATCAATGTAGCACTTACATCAACTGCTACTGATGCTTGCTGTAATGTTTCAGTCTTTGAAGTTAACTGTACTATTAGTGGTGGACTTGACCTTACCACAGTTGACGGAGCACAAATTGGAATTGGACTTAATTCCGACAAGGACCCAGATCTATTTGGCAGTGTCGCTATCGGAGTTGTTTCTGGAGTGTTTTCTATGCATCTTCTTCCTGTCGCACTTTGTATTACTACCCCTTGGTCGCATGCGTTTGGGTTTGCCTGTATGTACAGTGGTACTGGTGGACCTACAGTGATAGGCAGAGATATCACGTCTGGATTCTGTCTGTTCCCCGAATTCTGTGGCATGTTAATCCCAACATTATGGTTCATCATTGCTGGCATACCTAACTGGCTCTCTGTTACTCAAGTATACCTCAGCACTTCTTGTGCCTGCTTTTGAGGCATCAAAAACTGTGTTGATTCGGCTTGAATCAATGTTGGTCTTTGATAATTCTGTCCTCCCTGCGCCATTGAATCAGAGGTCATTCTCATGTTATGCTCATCACAGCAGTGCCTTTGAACCTGTGGCTGATAATTATCAGCAGGTTTCAATTTAGGCACGTCTGGGTATATTCTCTGAATCTGTGGTATTTGTGGTTAGAAAGGCATATCAGAACTGCTCTGCCTCTGAGATATTCTCAAATTCGGTGTTACATTACCCTTTATTGGTTCTGGAGGGGCAGTACTAATGCTTGAGCCTTTTTCGCTTTCCACATATGGTGGCGAGTGATCATTCAGCAATTGTATAATGAACTCCTCATCGTCTGACTCGTCTGACCTTTTCGAGTTTCTGTTGTTCTATCTATCTCTGGACTGACTCCTGTTTGTCTTAAAGGTAGCTTTCCTTCCTTCCGTCTCCGCTTCATCAGTAATTGCTGGAAACAATTTAATCCCCTGCAATACATCTGATCTCCAAACCTTTTGTGTGCTGTCCCATCTAGCATCTGCTAGTGTCTTTTCTACTTTTCTTATTCTTGTCTCAAATTTCTTTGGTTGTTGGTTTCTAGCTATTAGCTCCCAAATTGCTAGTGCCTCAAACTGTGCTGGTCTGGGGGGTACTTTCATATCGTATAGCGCAAATCTTAGATTTTCGAAAACCCTTAGATTAAACGACCCGTGGATAGGGAACGCTACACTTCCATGCTTCTCTGTTAATTTGCACCATTGCTTTAGCCAAAGACATGGTGCTACCTCCTTTTCTTCAATCACGATGTAAGCTGGTGTACCCTCAGGCGGTGTTTCTTCTCCTACATTTGCTTTAATATAAACATCTCCCCTCATGGCACTCTTAAATGGTTTGAAAAATGTCATCTTTCCGTCTTTTATTTTTCTAAAATGTGTAATCAATAAGTGACTTTAATTCCCGGAATACTCTTCGCTTGCCTTTCCCCTACCAATTGCGCTTCACGGTCTGTGTCCAATCCGTGCGCGACCCTTCTCACCAACCGACCTATCCCAGTGCGGCTCCCAGTGATGTCACACTCACACACTGCGGCTGACAAAGTCCAGTGGCTTGTCCTCTTTTCATTCGGCTTCACTCATAAACTAATTTCATGCAATATAACGCGAGCACTAACCAAAAGAATAAAACAAATCTGTCGGTTTACTACAGGAAGGGTAATACAATCGCTTCAGATACCTTAGGGATTTTTCTTTAGCCTCGGCAGTTATTCTATCTTTCTCGGTTTCCCGCTTTCGCAAGCAAAATTTGACCCGCAAACTTTACTCTCAACTGATCAATGAACTATTCTAGTGCACTTTAGAATTCGTCAAATCTCAAAGTCGAAATTTTCTTTCATTCCTCAACATTCATACCGACTTGTTGACCACGCCCGATCAACCTATTAAACCGACCCTATCACAACATCAAACAAGTGTCTCATACACTTTTCAACATACTCCGGAGTCTCTTGACCTCGCAGGGCCCGTCTCAACATCAACAACCACGTGGACAATTTTCTGCACAAAGCGCTACACACATGTGAAGTTCGACGACTTCCCTACTCTCACACTTTGGAGTAACACTCCTCTAATATCTTTTTAACCCTCTAAAATCCTCACAAACTTCTCAATTAATCTGCGGCAATAAGATATGCAAGCGCAAAACCCTAACTTCTCTCATACCGTCACTAGAAACGCTGAAAAAATTCTCACACCTCCATGTCCTCCATTCGCAAGCTCCGAGATTTCGGGAAAGTCATTGGGGACTTAGGGCATCATCATCCCTCCAACTTGTTTTATCAAAGAAAATTCTAACTTGACTCCGTCTATTGTTCGCATGGGGTCCCAAAGGGCGAAACCATCAATCTCTGCTACCATCTACTGATAACGCGTCCAGCCCTTATAAATTACCTGTACCTGGACACGTTGGAGGTCGGTGAACCTTTTAGCCGAGTCGGGCTCTTCTCATCCTAGAATAGTCGGGTTACTTAGATCAATAATCAATAACTATTGTAATCGGTACTCAATACTCAATTAATCTGTCAAAATAACACATCAGAAATCAATAACAGTTGATATTTCAGCGCACCATGACCTTTCAGTCATGAATAACCACACCAGTTTATTAAAAGTTAGTGAATTTATTTCCCTATATTAACAAAGCTAGCACGATGTATATAAGTCTCAAAACCAAATGATATATGTATACGAACATTACTAGCTGTCCATAACGGCGGAAGAAACGCAATCTACGTAAAATCTGAATTATGATACATTCAGTTATGGCAATGCAAATCACTAATATGAGTAACTGTATTTGACTAATTTCATACATTGGTCAGCATAACAAGATTTCAAATTTGCATGGTGCATCGAATGAATACCTTGACTAGCCTCTAATTAGCATTGGCATGTGGGGCTTCATGCAAAACGAATTTAGTCAACACAAATTTGGAAAACTTCTAGCTTGGACCCTATCAAAATAGCAGTTGGTACCTAAAGGGAAAACACAATGCATAATACAATTATCCTTTCATATTTACCAAATACAATCAGCATTCAAGAAAGTCTTCGTCCCTCAGGTACCGGTTTGATCAGCATGGGGCAGGTTTCAAAGGGGCAAAGTTGAGGGCAAGCTTCCTTGCAGCGGCAAGGAGAATGGGGCAAAGTTACTGCATGGGCAAGACGGGCCAAATCAAAGTTAAAGTCTCTAGGGTGAGAATTCTTGAAGTCTCTTTCTCTGGAATAGAGAAAAGGGCATCAGGGTGTCGTCCAAAATGGAGTCTGGCATCTGGCTTCAAATTGGCATCAAGGAAAATGGCTGACTTCTCTTTGTCCAGTGGGTTTAAGTAAGAAACATTCCAAATTCTGCAGGGTCTTCCATTGGAGGGTTCATAGGTTGGCTTCAAATTGTCCAATGAAAATTGTCTTTCTACTAGCGCTCATTTATGCATACATTGTCCTTGGAGCCTTGGAACACAAGTTGCAACATGGTTTGCCAATTATTTTGATATCAGTACCTTCATTGTCCGCACCTGCAGAGACTGACCTTGTATCAAAGGGGATGAAACCGGCCTAGTACGAAACCTTGGAGATAAGTGTATTAGTCATCTCTACTGGAAAAATACAACTTCAAGCAAGAATATATGTTTCATTAGTTCAAGAAAAGGCCACGCAGTTAGAATTTGAGACCAGGCAACTAGGCCAAAGCCTGTACTAAATTTAGGCTAAGCATAAAGCAGTTTCAATAAGAAATCGTGGCATACTTTTGCAATTATGACAGATTACTAAATTTTTCAATTCTTCATGCTTAATAAAGCTCGTTTATAATGATGGCGAACTACCCCGAGGGCACAATTTCCCTCGTACATTATTTTCTTTACTAAAATCACACTACATTATACGATTTTGGTTACATGATATATGAATATATGTTGGACCCTCTTTTTCTGCGTCATCACTACCAGAACTAATGTCCTTCATATCCCACTCCCCTACATTGTTATCTTCACAATTACCTTTCATCGCTAGGATCCCTAGGTCGAAAGGTAACCTTCTAAAATATATATGTACAAATTGTCTTTACATGACTGACGCTATGCTCCAATGGAAATACATTAGAACTTGGGGAGCAATCTAAATGCGTCTACGTGACCTAGAGCAACTAGTGAGCACACTGTCAAATTGGCTATCTAGCTAATGGTATATTATTGACCAATCACAGGTTATCAAAGGCCAGTTATGTCAAACCAAGCTCTATATTTAACACCTCCCTATCAACTCGTGCAGCTAATGGGCCTGTATATCATTTTCAGTCCCTTTTATATACCTTGTCGAACGCCCTCCATCCTGGGAGATAGTCTTCAATCCTGCAGTATTCTAAGCTCACCTGCCATGTCCAGAGCTATTGACTGGAACACTTTCAAAATGGCTGCCACGCTATTAATGTGGTGTTATCTAACTGTAAGCTTTTGTTGTCCCCTATTTACAAATGAAACTGGATGATCAGGATGTCCATCCCAGTTTGTAAACCCAATAAACCCCCCATTAGGTGGGTTGCCGCTTTACCAGCATTCTGTTCTTAAAACCAAAAACTTCTTATCCACCTATTCCAATCTACTCAACCTAATACTGTAACAGATACCTTTCCCGGCAACCGCAATGTCAAAAAATCCTACTTTCTGGATATTTCTTTTCACAAACGCCATGTACATTTTAAGGATTTTGGAGGCCTTGAGCAAACGTATTTTGGGGGCCGCTATTCAGAACAGCTTTGAATTTATGATTCAATTTCAGGTCTTTCATTACATGTTCTTTTACTATTGTAACACAGCAGCATCTAACTCATATTTCTGCAAATAACTCTGCATTACGTTGGAATTAAGTTGGAACTGCAAATGCTCATAAGTGACTGTGGTGCAGAAAATTATTCTGAATATATGAATAAACCTACCTACATATCTCTAATTTCTCATAGGTCTCGTTTTGAACCAAAAGAAACTTTTCTGTGGCTATTCCATGAAACATAACCACAACATTGCTCACTAAAATGTGAGTAACAAACTCTCACACATTACCCACATTAAAAATAAATTCAGGAAAGATTGTATTTTTTAGCAGAGCTGTTTAAGAATTAGTCAAGTTCATCAGAGCAAGGCACTCTGTAGAATAGAGCCGGCTCTGTCAGGGGGCTCCCTGAAAGGCTGGGGGCCCTGGGCCAGAGCCCACTTTGCCCATGTCCTACAACGTCTCTGACAAATGCCAATGTAGGGCCGGGCAGCGAAAACCATTCACTGGTACTCTCCTGTTTAAATACTATTTAGGTGTACGCGATCCTCAATTGCACAGACCACATGCTACACAGTATCATTCATCACCAGCTGGGACTCCATTGCCACCATGTTGGTCATGTTCGACTAAGTTATTTCACATATAAGTGTAATTGTTCACCCTCGATTTTAATTTCAATGTGCAATTATCAAAAAACATACCCTCACTTTAGGGCTCCTAACTTCACATATATTTGTGGTTATAAACTATAGACCATAGTTTGAGTGCACGATTGACAAAAAGCCATTACCCCTGCCCAGGGGCTTTTGGCATTGGTAGGCTTGTATGTCTCCCAATCTTCAGGGAGTGCCCCTATTTGTACGTCTCATGTCTGTTGTAGTCCCTCAAAATCTATCACAAACCAAATCAAAATAATTTAAATCCATTATCCTCATTCTATTACTAACAATATAAAAAAAAACATCAGTTCCAATCTTCTCTTTTGTTTAATCCTTTTCTTACTGTATTCAGTTTTGATATGAACCACTGTTCTCTAAGCTTCCTCTTTTCTTCTACATTACCTCCTCTTCTACTGCATGTAATTTCTCGAGGACAAACCAACGAAAGTCAGTGTTACAGTTCCTTTCTTTCATAAAGTGTTCCAGGAAGGAAACATTTTTGGGGGTTTTACTACCTGGTTTGTTCTCCTGAATTCACATTCTCAACTCCCTACTCATCTCACCCACAGAGCTCAGGCCGCATGGGCATAATAACAAATACAAAACATTACCGCTACGACAACTATTGAGTGCTGGTCGTTCATCTAGTCCCTTGATATTCAATAGTTCTGGTAACCAGACATTGATCACAGATGCTACCGTTCCACATGTATGGTTTCCTGTGACTTCAGTCATGTTTAAAGTGGCATGTTGGTTACATTTATCTTCCCTATATGTTTGTACAAGGGAGATTTTTCCAGTTCTTACTGTGGCAAAAGACAAATAGGGGTTTATTTAACTTAACCTCTTCATTATCATTAAGAAATTCCCAGTTCCTATTGCTAGTGTTTTTATGGGATTGCTGATCCTAGCAATTGCATAAAAACAACCTCAGGATAGAGCCAGCTGGACTGCCGCTCAGGATCTCTATCCTGTTCAACCCATGCCAGGCACAGAGATGCTGTTAACCACTGCACCCTGGTTTTAAACCAGTCGTTACACTATGGGATACAACATTCATTACTATAACCCAGCCTTTAGCCCTAACCTAACCATATCCCCTTCCCTTACCCCAATCTTAAACCTTACCCCAGTTTTACAATAACCCCTACTTCACAGGTAACATAACACCTTCCCTGCTTACTTCTTCCTTTCTCCCATCCCTTACTCTCACCGTAACCGTTACCCAAATTCTAAAGTTAACTTAATCTTAGCTTAACCCCTTACTCATCCCTAACTCTACCTCTGTCCTAACTCTAACCCTTACACCTACCTCAACTTTTACACCTTACAGTACATCTTTCCTCACACCATACATTAGTTTAATCCTAACATAATATTAACCTAACCCTACATTTTTCCTGCCAACAGAATATACAGCAGCTCTAACCCATGATATTTTTGACTTTTTCCTATATTTGTAGCCTCACATTTTTTACTTTTCTACCTCCGGAGACCACTTTTTATATCTATTGTTTTGCCTGTTCAAAAATTCAAATCCTAGGAAATCCTGCAGGCGACTGAGCTCTGACAGATGCTGATAAATTGAATACTTGCAAATGTAGGGGCAATGAGCGCTGGCAAATCATTGAAGTAGTGAATGCCTCTAAATAAAAATGAATTCTAGGAAATCCATGGAGCTATCCATGCATCTCTTGGATTCTCCCCCTTTCCTCTGCTTCCTTTTCCTGCTACAATATTGAGGAACTTGAACGCTCTACAATGACAGCAATATGCCAAAGCCTCTTGCGCAAAGTCAGTAGTGCTGGTACCCAGGGCAGATCCCTGGCATAGCTTGCCTCGTTTGTCGCTGACAGGTATTTTGAGTGCATCCGTGGCATTCTTGTACTAGACCTGTTTTGTGACTTCTTTGTCAGAACTCAGTCATCTCCCTCTCATCTTTCATTTTCATTTTTTCTAAGTCCTTTGGCCTAATTGATGTCTGTATACAGTGCTGAATATTTTATGCACACAGACTACACACAAATTACTTTGCATTCTTAATATCTAAGTCTGCTGTGGCAACTGCTACTGTGTGGTGAATGTCAGCCATTTTTTTAACTGAATCATGGTAAAGCGAGGGCTCCTCGGCATTAGAAACCTTTGCTGATTTAACTCCGCAGTATGCGTGATCATCTTAAATTATATAGGGCCTTTAAAACTTGGCTTTCTGTGTAGCCTCCTTTTATTGCGCAACCGTTCTTCCTCTATATCTACAGAACCCCGATATTTACTCTGGTGCTTCACTGAGGCAACATTGCATATCCTATCATACCTTGCCATTTCACAACATAGCATGACATAATATAACACAATACAGTACAACGAAAGATAGCATAGCGCATATAAGCCACAAGGCAAACATAGCATAATATCACAAAGCACAATATAACATAAAAGCATAATATCACATGGCATTGCATTCCATAATATTTCATAGCATAACATAACATGGCATTTCATAGCTCTTTCGCTTTGCCCCCTATATTCCAACCGAACAAATTCCTGTTACTGAAAGAGAGCTCTCGTGGGATGTTTGAGACTGTGGCTGCGGTCTGTCGGCCGCATCACAGCAGCATTTGAGTCTTCTTGGGAGTGACGCATGCGCCCTGCAGCCGCGTGTTGATGGTCTTGTTGGCCACAGCAACGGCTGCGCCCAGTTCATTCAGTCTCGTTAGTTGCCATGGCTATGTCTGAGAAGGCCAAATAACCAGAGCTCATTGCTTTGTTTGAATGATTTAATCGTCACCCTCCGGTCATAGATCTGTTTGTTCAGTGCAATGGTCCACTCTCCATATAAGGTGTTAGTGCACATGCAGTGCGTTCTTACAAAACGCTCGTGGTTCTAAGAATGTGGGAATGCCTCACAGAATGTGCTGGGCGTCAACTTCACGGATCAGACAAGGTATAATAACTACGTTTCTGCACAGTCATATCACAAGTTGCAATTGTCTCCAACGGTGTGCGTCAACGCCTGGCAGCAGCTGTGTGAACGTGAAATTCTTCATGTTTGTAGGACGTGCGTGCATACCCTCAAGGGCGCCTGAGGGTGCAAGAGTCCTAGAGCACTCTGGCTGATGTCCAGGGAGCCCACGGAAAGGGGCACCATATTGGCATAGTACCAGCAGTTGTGGCACAAAAACCAAGCGCAGAAAGGGCATTTGACACATCGCATAGGGCGGCAATGATTCCTGCATTGTCACGGTCTGAGGGCACCAGTAGTACATCACTTCTTAGACAATCACTGCTTGCACTTTTTAGGTCTCTTTTAGAGACAACTTTATCTGTCTTTTATCAAATGTCTGCAGTACATTAAATATATACCAATAGGGGTGCTATATTGGGTTTTAGGTTAGTCCTTTGCTTATCATTGGTTGGCTTTCTTGTCAATCTCAGTTGCTTGCTCCTGGTTTGATCTTCCTCTTCTTGTGTTTGTATCTTCCACTGCATAAATTCAGAGAACTACTTTAGTACTCCGTGGAAGTGCGTGTCTTTTCTTGCTCTCTCATTCTCCCTCAGCTGCTGCACTGCTCTTCGAATACACTGCACTCTCCACGTTGCTCCTCCTGCCCCAGCTATTCTGTTGCTCCCCTGTCTCACCAGCTCTAGCCACTCATTGACTTGCTCTTTTCCACCCTCTCTTTGCTCCGCTGTCGTCATTGCATTCTATCCAATCCTCTCCTGTCATATTATCTATCTATTTATCTATCTATCTATCTATCTATCTATCTATCTATCTATCTATCTATCTATATACATATATATATATATATATGGGTACTCCTCTCTCTTTCATGCTCTTCTGGACGTTTGTTCCAATTTACCACTCGAAGATTGACTTTTGCATATTCAATAAAAATGGCTGCTGCAACATGGTGTATGTGTGCACGTGTATGGACAAGTATGCACATTTATACATCATCACACAGTGGTCTCCATAGTGTCATGATGCATATATGTGCATGCCTAATGACTCATGCATATGTATACATCATCACACTTTTATTTTTGCCAATATTCTTTAGAATCAGCAATAACCATTGGTAAAGCCAATAAGTCTGTATTACCTTGTATCTTCCTCGCAGACACCCCCTGGATCCACCAAGAAATCAGAAGAGGTTGCTCCTGCTCTCACCTGGCAGCCAAAACTTGGAACATCCTTCCTCTACACCTCAGGACCACCTTATCGGTCTTACAATTCAGGAAAGGACTTAAGATGTGGCTGTTGGAATAAACAGATCACGACTACGCAGCTAGCAACTCCATTGCCTTGGGATCCTCATGGCTGATTTGCTGTGCTTTACGTATCCCTGATTGGTAGACAAAGGATGAATCCATTTGTATTTGCCAGTGCTTATTGTGACCCCAGGTACTGAGAGCTTTTGCTCCTCATGAAATGTAGAGGTCAGGTTGTGTCAATGGAGGTTAAAAATACTGGAATATTGGAATGCAATTAACTCAACAACACTGCTTGACACTGAGAGCCATGGGTGGTCAAAAGACATAAGCAAGGATGTTGTCACTTTTTTCACGTTTTTTAAATTTACTCAAAAAACTAAAATCAACTTCATGTTTACTTTTCTAACCAAACTACATAGGCGTATTTGTGTACATTTCTAGAGGCTCTCAGTCTAGGCTCCCTGGAGTGAAAGTGGTTTTCTAGTAGTTAAATTAATGTATCATATATAAGCAGAATTGAAAGTATGGCAGGTAAATATTGCTACTACCGGAGATGAGCATTTATAAATAGGCTAGGTTACACTTAACCCAAACCTGGCATCATTAAATGACCAATGGGAGATGTAAAGGTGCACACCTGATTTAGTAAACGTGCACATAACAGACTACGCACAGTGGTGGAGCAAGGCTCAAAGGTGAACCACCTCAACTTCAAATACAGACCACAAAATTTGATCGTAAAATGTGCGAATGTAGTTGAATAAAAATTCAAAAGTTGGAACTGCAAATGCTCATAAGTGACTGTGGTGCAGAAACTTATTCTGAATATATAAATAAACCTACCTACATATCCGTAAGGACATGTATGTGGTGTACTACTGTTGAGGGAAAAGTCTGTGCACAAGACTATGGGCCTGATTTATACCTTTTTAGCACCGCATTCGCGTAATTTTTTGACGCAAAAGCGGCGCAAACGTAAAAAATTCAATTATATTTTGTAAGTTTGCGCCACTTTTGAGTCAAACAAATGACGCAAATGCAGGGCTAAAAAAGTGTAAATCAGGCCCTATGTACCTAAGAGAATGCACTGGGCTCCCCATCTGGGGGATGTCACACATATGGCGGGTTGCGCCAGGCCGACGCCTGGGTGGGGGGGCGGGGGCGCTATGCACCTCCAACCCCTCAAAGAGAGGGCCTTGGATTGGTCAGCGTACCACCAACTTTATGCATGCAACAGCCCCGTCCATAAAAGGGGCACGGCTAGTGAGCGGGTCTCTTACTCCCGCTCGCCGACCGCAAAGAAAACAACACGCTCCCCGTGACAGGATTTTTTGTGTTTTTCATGTTCTCTTTCTTGCAGGCATTTCCAGGGCAGCAGGCACACTGATCAGCATGCTCTGCTTTGCACATCAGGAATGTTCCTGGCAGACCAGTTGCACTCTAGCTGGGAGCAGCAAGGGTAAGAGCTTTGCTCACCTGACCTGAGTTATCTTGGTAGTGGCTCTGACAGGGGCCCTGGTGCAGCAGGTGGGGGGACAGTGATTGTGTGATTGTAGGGGGGCAATTTTGCTGTACATTGCCAGTGTTTGCTGTACTTGACCCTGGGATTGGGCCTGTGTTGGTTGATTGAGGTAGAAATGTATATCAGGAACCCTGCTTGGGGGCTGGTTTCTTTTGACAAGAGTAATTCTTAGGGGGCACGCACCAGTAGTTTGCTTCTGGTGTACCCTGCGAGTCTGGGTTTGGCTGTTGCCTGGTGGGCCTTTCTCTTGAGACTTTTAGCTTGTTGTTTGGGGAACTGCAAGTCATGACTGCCTGGGGTGTAGAGTACAGCTCAAGAGCTGTTTGTGTGACAACCTTTGGTCTACAGCATGTGGTTGGTAGCCCTGAGCAGTTAATTACAGTTTTTTACTGTAGCCTGCGTTACTTTGTTAGGTGTTGCTTCTTTGCTGTAGTTGTTGGGGTAAAACCTGTAGTGGTTTTTGTTGGATCACTATGGTTGGGAATGCACAGCATAGTGCAAAGCGGTCGCTGACTGAGGAGATGCTAATGTTTGGGATAGATGCTATCGACCAGGCCATTGCATCATTAATGTTGCAGCCTATGGTGATACCTGCGGGACAGGTGGAGAGGCCTTGGAAGGAAGGAGTGCCTCCCAGGGAGGCATTCCCCCTGTCCCGAAGAGGGCCTATGGGCAGGGTGGGCATAAAAAGGAGCTGCAGGGGCAGACACCGGGTGACCTGAATATACAGTGAACCGAGGCTCTAGCTCCTTGGAGGTTGTGCCGGTGGGTCTGACCCCTGCCCCGGATGCTTCTCTCCAGGCAACAGTACAGTCCATTGCTGCAAATGTACCAGTCATGTCCTTGGCGGCCGTGCTGGAGGACCTGAGCCTGACTGCGATTAATCTTGGCCAAGCGGCAGTGCAGGGTACTACTACATCGGTGGCTGGGTTGGCAACAGCAGGTGACCTCCGCAGGTGGGTCTGTTCAGCAGGGTCTGGTGGCAAATTTAGCATCTGTGTTACCCTGGCTCTTGGAGGTGGGAGTACAGTCCAACCCCCTGCTGGGGCGTGACTTGGTTGGGGTTGGCAAGGGCGATCCGTTGGAGAAGGCAAGATGTTTAGTGGCACACCTGGGTAATGCAAAGGGCAAACAAGGGTCACAAGGGAGCATGATAGGGCTTTGGCACACCTAGGGAGTCAATGGGGCCTCCACCACTACAGCTCCAACAGGGACTCAGGTGCAACAGGCTGGGGGGGATCCTTCATGGCCAACAAACCCAACAATGGATGCGTCGAGTACCGCAGTGAGTGTCAGCACGCCTGGGGGAACAGTGGCCACGGTGGCGTCCCCCTCATCTTAGGGAGTGGTGTCTACAGGTACGGGCCCTCTTTATCACCTATGGATTTGCGTGATCTTCACCCTGAGCATGAGCGTCTGGGTTTACATATGTCAATGGAGGTGAAGGAGAAGATATGTAAGGGGGCGTGTGTGGACATTTTTGAATTGCTGGTGGATAAGTGTGAGAAAGAGGGCCCCAAGCGCTGTAAGAAATTCTCACATCCTAGGGACTGTGGCCATTGGATACACAAGAAGAAGGTTGGCAAGACTCTTGTAAAGTGGATCAGGGGTTTCTCGACCTATCAGGCCATTATGACAGAGCATTTCAGCGATCTGGGTGTGTAGTTCACTTGTTCTCAGAATAGGATTGTGGGTGCTCATGATGAATATGGTGGCACCGCTTGGAAGGATTATGATAAGGAGTTCTGGAGAATTAAAGCCAATAGGCCCACCCTGGGTTAGAATCAGATTGATATCATCACCTGGCTGCATTATAAGAAGTGGCCAGACGGTATCAGTGGACAGCCCTTTTGGCCAGGGCCTGTGTCTGCTAGTGGTGGAAGGGGTGGAGGAGGGGGCAGATAAGGAATGGGGCTTGCTGGGACTTTAACCTGTGTACCTGCTCCAAACCTCCGGGTTCCTGCAGATTCAAACATTGTTTGTTCTGTGGTCAGGCATCCCATCCAAAATCCAAGTGTTGTAAAAAGTCCACAAAGAAGTGCACCAAAAAGCAAGAATGACTACTTTGAATTCTGCAAAGCTCCCTCCCCACTTATCTTAATGCCAATGGTTCCTTGGCTCAATACTTACTCTAACCATGAAGTGACAGAGACATTGTATGAGAGCTTTAATGAGGGCTTCAGTAACCCAGAACCAGGTTATGTGGGCTCCCCGTACTGTAAAAACCAGCAATCTCTCAGATCCAACCCTGAGTGGTTAGAGTGAAGATGCAGAAGGAGCTGAGTCTTGCCCAGGTGGTGGCTCCCTTTGAACTAGTCCTGATCAGTGGCTTTGTTTGTTGCTCTCTGGGGGTAGTTCCAGAACCAGAGAAGTTCAGATTGATACATAACCTGTCTGCTCCCAAAGGTCAGCCAGTGAATGAGACAATCATGGCCTTATGCTCTGTCAAGTATGCTTCCCTTTATTAAGCGATCCAGATGATGTGTGATCTGGGGCATGGAGCTTTGATGGCAAAGCCTGCCTTCCGGATGTTTGCTGTCCACCCAGAAGGTTTCCAAATTGAGGGAGCCCACTACTTCAATAGGTGTATGTCTATGGGCTGCTGTTTGTCTTGTTCCTGTTTTTGAGAAGTTTTGCATGTTTCTCAAATGGGGTTTTAGGCAGAAATCAGGACATCAGTTGGTGCTTAACTACCTTGATGACTTTCTCTTTCTGGGTCCACCCATTTCTGAGTGATGCGCTGAGGCTCTGGGGACTTTTCAGGAATTGATGGGGAAGTCTGAGGTCCCACTTATGCAGGGCAAGATGCTAAGGACAGCAATGACGACTGAGTTTTTAGGAATTTAGTTGGATTCTGTAGCAGGGGTGTCCTTCTTGCCACTGGTGAAGGTGAACAAATTTTCCCAAGCCTTGCAGGCATACATGAGAGCTAGGGAGGTAACATTGTACCAGTTGCAAATTTTGGTTGGGTAGGTCAATTTTGCACTATGGATCATTCCCATGGGGCGCCCTTTCTGCCGACCTATTGCACAGGCCATTTCGGGCTGAGAGTGAAACATCACTACACAAGGCTCTGTAGTGAGGTCAACCATGATATGAGAATGTGGGAGTCATTCCTGCGTGACTTTAATGGAACCGTCATGTGGCCCAGGCAGCCACGGATCAATGGGGAATTGGGACTCCTTATAGATGCAGCTGGCAGCGGGGGGTTTGGTGCCATCTTTGGGGCAGCATGGTGTGCACAGTGTGGCACAAGGAAAGGGTGCAGTCTGGGTCGCTGCTAACATTGGTTTTCTAGAGCTGATCCCAATCCTCATGGCTCTGACAGTTTGGTCTGAGTAATTTCACAATCAGTCAGTGGTGCTGTGGTCTGATAATATGACAGTGGTGGAGTGCATCAACCAGCAAGGTGTGAAATGCAAGAATATTCTGAGTGTTCTGAAGGAAATTATACTACTGTGTCTCAGACTGAATGTGCTGTTCAGAACCAAGCACGTACCTGGCATGTTGAATAATGCCTCTGATGCCTTGCCTTGTTTTAAGATGCACGTTTTAAGGTTTCACCATTCAGGAGTGGAGGAATTCCCCATACTTTTCCAGAATATCTATGGTGGATTGGTGCCCAAGATTACCAGACCTTGTGGCAGTCAGTTAAGTGCCCAGGACCAGGCGGACCTAAGAGGAAGCATTTAGTGCTTACATTGTATTAGTAGGGTATGCAGGGATCTCTGATTGGTTTGCACCACACTCAGTCATGGCATCCCTGTGGATGCTTAGGGACAGGGGGCAGTTGGTTGCTTGCACTAGACGCCACGCTGCTGCAACATCCTTCTTTGCACAAATGCTAGGGTACACGGAACTAAGGCCCTCATTACGAACCTGGCGATTCAGACCGCCATACCGGCAGTGGTGGAAAATACCGCCTCCGGCATGGCAGTCTGAACCGCCATATTATGAACACAGGGAGGGCCACCACAGACGGCCCTCTGCCACCGCCAGTCTATCGCTGACAGGCAGCCTGACAATGGTGGAATACTTTATCCGACAGGGCAGCGCTGCAAGCAGAGCTGCCCTGCGAATAAAGACCCCTTGTTCCCCCTGCCAGGGAAAAGCTGGCGGAAGGGGTGCCCCGGGGCCCCCCTGGGAGCCCCAGCACTGCCCATGCACTTGAAATGGGCAGTGCAGGAGCCCCTGTGCAGTGCCCCGTCACGCAGGTCACTGTCCGATTCACGGGCAGTGATCTGCATGACGAGTGCTGCTGCTCCTGCCGCACAGCGGCATTGACGACGGCACCATGTGGAGCCGTCAGCGAATGTCCCGGCCCTGCATTCTGCTGGGCCGGTGGGCAGAAACACTGCTTCCGCCCGTCGGCCCAGCAGAATGTCTATTGTACGGCCGGCGGGGTCTCAAGGGGACTGCCGGTCTGTGAGAAGACCGCCAGCATGAACACTGTGGGGTTTCCCGGCGTGTTCAGAATGACCCCCTAAGTCTTTCTTGGTGAAGACGTCCTTGAGGAGTTTGCAGAGGTTTGAATGGACCAGACTGGAGTCAAGGTGCCCCATTTATGCAGTCAAGTTGACCACAATTCTTGAGTCGCTTAAGGGCATGTGTAGCTCTTCAGGGGAGGTCAGCCTATTCAGGGGAGCATTTACCCTTGTCTCCTATGGCACTCTCAGGCTGAGTGAGTTGGTGGCCAAGAGCATTAAAGATATTGGGGGTGGGGTGCTACAGCTGGCAGACATCTAGTGGCCAAATGGGGCTCAGGCCCTGGAGATTAACATACATCTTCTAAGGTGGCTCAGGTCTGGATGGGTGGCCATGTTATATTGCATAGAGCTCATGGTAGCGAGTGCTGTCCTGTCCATAACTTGGCAGTGTTCATGATACATTGGCCCCAAAGGGGGGGAAGCCTCGTGCTAGAACATGCTGACGGAACACCCCTCACTAGGTACCAGTTAATCAGAATTCTGAAGGGTGCCCTATGGGCGGCTGCGAGATCTGACTCGTCGAAGTTTGGAACCCACTCTTTTATAATTTGGGCAGCCACTGCAGCTGTGGCAATGGGGCTCTCAGGTGCGGCTGTGCAAAGGATCAGCAAGTGGTCCTTTCGCTGTTACAAACCTTATGTGAAATTACATTTGTTAAAAGTGCACTGCCGTATATTGAGATTTCCTTTTCCCCTGTACTGGACAAGATGCTGCCTAAGGGGTACTGGTCCCCTGGCATCATCATTTTACATATGGGTGTAATGATTTGATTCATATTGGCTGCTGAATTCTTTTTGAACTGGTGGTCTGGGAGATCGGTTGACTGGCTAAGAGATTTCCTCAAGCGGTACTAGCTTGTTTGTGTATCATATCTCGGTTGCAATAAAGGGACGGAGAATCAGTCAGAACTCTGACTGGGTCCGTGAGAAGAATAAAAAAAATTGTTGGCTTGGCTCATGCACTTCACTCAATATGTGAGGGAGTTGGAGGGCCAGATAGTAGGGTAACTATGCTGGCCTGTGGCAGGATCAGATCATGATTGGTAGGGCAATTCGGCTTACCTTTCCTTACTTAAGCATGACAGCAGTGTCACAGGGCACTCCAAGGGGTGCTGGCAGGGAATTGAAGTGAACATCCAGGAGCACGGGGGTTGCAAGCGATCGCTGTCATTTGGTCCTTAGGACCAACCAGCCGTGCATGCACAGTGGACTTGAAGCTAGCACTGGCCCTTAGGGGGAGGAATGAGGGCTAGAGGTGACACCCGCGGTAGGTATCCTGGCAGACCCACTGCACAAAGTTTGCCCCAGGAAAGGGGTGCAGGGTTTGGGGTCCTCTCATAAGGATCCGGGATCGGGAGTCATCACTGGGTCCAGTCATGATCTCATCCACAGACACTGAATTGGAATACGCAAGAACAGCTTTTAGATAGTGTTAGGAAACCAGATGTATTAGCGTCTCTGTTAAGGCTAGACATCCACACATGTAACTTAAGCTGCAAATATTAAGGGTTACTGCGTATAATGTTTGAATGATGAATTGACTTACCAGAATTATTGTTGTTTGTAAATTAAAATACATTTGTGGTTTACGACCCCTAACCCAAAAGATGTATGTGTTATTGAATGTTTGGAAATGGGGCATTTGGGAAGCTAACTTTGGGGTAGGGAAGGGAGGCCTCGGCGGTATCGGGCTCTATAAGTGTTTGTTGTAAATGAACTCATGATTTAGACATGGAGCACATAGGTGAGTGCACACACATTATTAGGAGAACTACCATCTTTGTAATTCAGGACTACATTGTAGTGTTTGGAGGCGCAAGGACAAGACAGATACCCATACAATTTCTAAATGTGCACCTATGAGACATGATCAGGACCGGCTCTAGGGTGGTGCGATCAGTACAGCTACACCTTGCACTAACTCTGACGTGGGTTTAAAAGCCCCTGCCGCAGTTTATTGTACTTCCTGCAGTTTCAGGCAACAAAAATGTCAAGATAACGCTGGTAATTAATGTTCCTGCTGGAGAGAGATCGGAATGTTGTCAAGCTAATTTTCCACTCATGTTATAATACCCGCATAACGTGCCAGCTGCAATGAACGTGTACCATGCAAGTCATCTAACTGTATTTTATGAGTCTAGCTCAGTCGGTTCCTGCTTTTGTCATAGAGATCCTTTTGCTACTCGCAGTTCATAGGTTGCAGCTCTCATATAGCAAGCACAGTGAGTATGAACTATCATTGAAGGGCTGCATGCAAACTGCATTTGATAGGTTAGCACCCTGCCAAACACTTCAATACATATGTTTTCTTCGTCTTTCATATCCTGATGTTGCTAAGTGCATTCTTATTAATTATGTCAACCACTGTGGCAAGTTCTGAATTTATGCTACACAGACCAATCACTTTTAAAATACACTGCCTAATAGTGTCAGTGACACGTAACTCCTATTCCTTGTAATCCTCATTTTCTTACATAACATTTTCTATTGACTGGTTTACACACTTATGATTCATTGGCTCTGCACATGTGTGGTTGTAAAATGCTCTGAAACGCTACACTGGTATGAGTAGCACTAGAGGTTTCTGGGGTGGGGCGCCAACAAAGATTGTCGCACTGGGCCCAACCAGCCTTAAAACCGATCCTGGACATGATTGTTGGAATCAAGCAGTACTCGAATATTTCACTCACTCCAGCATAATCAGTGGAAGTGATCCACGTTCCATGAACTTAGAATGTGCATAAGAGACAAGTTTGTTGAAGTCTGTGTGTTACTCAAAGTTTGTATGTTTTTCAACAATAGGTGGGAAGATGGTCATGTGAATCCAAAGGTCAATGATTGGAGTACCTCACTCGTCGTCCAAAATTCAAGAGAATAACAATATTTTAAGAGATCAGGAACAATTTATTTTTTATTCTCATAATTCTAAATTTGTAAGAAAACAACTTAGCCTACTTATAATGTGCATAATTAGCACATTCCCAAATAGATACCTCTACAAACAATCTATATGTGCAGCCGTCAAAACTTTATCTAGACTGTAGCTGTGTGACACACAAAAATACACAGACTGTAATGACTAACAACTCAGGCAACAGACCACACAACAAAATATTCTTCAACGAACATGATACAGAAACTCTGGTTGAGGAGATCTCACTGGAGGGATCCAAGCCATTTTGGGTATTTGGTGCAGAAGAAATCAGCACGAAGGAAGAGGTGTATACCTAAATGCATTGTGGATAAGAGCAATGCCATAGACACAACCTCCAGGATCGCATTGATGCTAAAAAGGTCGGTGCTTATCATGCATTAAATGGCTAGTAAAAAGTAATGGGGCAGCACAAAGTGAATTCTACCAACAGGGAAACAACCAAGAAGTTGTGGCATGAGTCTATGTGAAGCATGTCAATGATCTGATATAATCTTCAATTTAGTGAAAGACTAAAGAGGCCATCCATTGTAGAGAAAAAATCAATTATCTTTCTCCCAGTCCTACATCTCTAGCAATTATCAACAATATATATTCCGGAATGTTGCTTTGGTTTTAGGATCAATTGTATACTCTGAATGTTAACATCAGCTCAGCCGACAGAGAGTAATTTTGGGTCTCTCTTCAAAATGCATCTGCATTTTCAAGAGGGAACATCTATTAGAACATGATGTGATCAGAATGGGAGGAGACACACACCAATGGTTAAGGGTGGTGTCGAGGTCAGGTCAGTTGTGGTCCCTAGTTAACATGTATAATCAATCCTTAAACAAATGCTTGTCATCCACTATTAGTCTACAAGAGACAGAAGCAGTCACCCAGTACAGTATCTCATTGCTCGCTCTATCAGGCAGTACTGCATACTTACAAGACAGCTGTTCAAATGATACCCACTTGTACGCTTATAATATATCCACAGCTGCTACTTTGTTTAAAGATATTTCAAGATACTTGACTTTCTCACCTGACCCACATGCTGCAGATTATCACTCCCACCTCTCAATCTCTCTATTACCCTGTTCCTCTTTTTGTATGAAAAAATAGAAAATAATTGCAGTTTTCCTTCCCCCCTTTATTCCGAAGGCTCTACCGGCTTCTTCTAACCCCTCCTTCTCATACTGACAATGAGTTATTATCTTGCCTTTCTCAGTTTATTTCTACTCTCCAATAAATGCACGTCTAAAATTCACTTTTCCATCAAATCAATGCATCCCTTGCTCAAGACATCTTCCCAGAAGCTCTCAAGACTGCCCAGATTCTCCCACTCTGAAGGAAATCTACACTAAACTCTGATGCTCTCGCCAATTACCAGCCCATCTCTCACCTACCATTCATCAGCAAGATATTTGGAAAAGCAATCTATGTTCATTTCCAAGATCAAATCAATGAAAACCGTCTCTTCCATGACTACCAGTCTGCCTTCAGATTAGCTGCAGTACGCAGCCAATGCTCTCTTGATCACAGATGAAGATGGCCCATGCCTCCTTATATTTCTGAACCTCTCAGCTGCCTTTGACACAGGCAACCATACGTACCCTTGAGTTGCAAATTGGACACACCAGTAATATCCTTCACTGCTTTTCTGCCTACCTTTCCAACATACACCAGGTTATTCAGATGGGTACCTTGAGCTCACAAAAGATCCCCACCCTATCTAGATTCCCCCAAGGTTCGTCAGTGTCTCCTGTCATCTTCATTCTTTACATGAAGCAGCTTGATGCTGTACTCACAGATAACAGCATCAAGGCTCACTAATATGCCAGTGATACACAACTTTATTTGAAAGTCCTTTCTGCTTCAGATATCGAACAGCCTCAAATGCTGCTTGCACAACATCAAAACCTAGATGGGTGTACTATGGTGGTATTAGGAACAATAGCATCAACATTTTTTATGCCATTGTGGTGCTTTGCCCCCCTAGCGTCAAAAATTCTAACGCTAGTGGAACAAAGTGCATGGAGGCCAATTGATTCCAATAGGTGCATCCTTTTAAAGCCTGCTTTCAGCAGGCATTAAAAATTACGCCAAAAATGGCGCAATTAAATTTTGTAGATTTCATTGCGCCATTTTTGCGGGCCTCCTTCTGCTAGAAAGCCCTCTTTGCATACATTATGCATGGTGCATGCATAATGTGGCGTAAAGGATCGCAAAGTGGCGCAATGCATGCATTGCGCCTCTTTGAAGATATGGTGCATTGTTTTTGGCAATCTAACACCACATTAGTGTCAGAAAGATTATGCTAATGTGGCGTTAGGTGGCAAAAGGCCAGGCTTAAATTTGGGCCAAGGTTTCTTGTGTGAAGCGACTTCAGAATTGCTATTAAAACCGTTGTACTTTTGCATCAGGTTAGTGGTAATGCCCCACTCCATGGCCTCTCAGACTCCACGCTGGCATCCTTTAGGGGTATCCCACATGCCTGAGCACGTCTCATCTTGGGCCTGAAGTAATATGATCATATCACCCTCATCATGAAGGAACTACATTGGTTCCCCTTGTCAGCCTGCACCACCTTCAAAACCAGCTGCATCATTTACAAAGCCATCACAACCAGCACCCCCGCTTACCTTGCAGACAAGAATACCATCTCAGTACACCCGCAATCAGTGCACCATCAGACTGCAGACTAATAAAAAAAAAGAACACACAAGACAACAGGCATTTTCCATCTATGCATCCAGGATCTTGAGCAACATTCCCTTATCCATTAGGACTGCCCTAATACTGCTCCAATTTAGGAAAGAGTTGAAGATTTCCCTTTTAAAGATCAATGCATCACAATACCTTAACTGTCCACAAGTCAGCTTCATCTCCTATTACTCACTGACTATAGTCTTGTTTTTGACCATGTATAGCACTCCACTGCCTTTTGGCTAGGTTTGCACTATAGAAATACCATACTCATCCATACATATATCCATACATACAAACATATGTACATACATAAATACAATAATATATGGAGATTAGGCTCCCTCCATGTCCAGCCCATATTTTATCTGGCATCTGTGTTTTTCATCTTGCCCCTGTGTTGTGCTTGTTTTAGTTATCCCACATCTCTACAATATATCTTTACTTACCTCTGCAGAAACGGAAACAGGCTCTTGTTGCCCCTCAGTAAAAAAAACCTGAAGAACCTAAAGAAGACCCTAATATTCTTGATAATCTCTGCCTATCTCTTGCCTCAATCAGCATAAAAATGCTTCCTTGATGGAATCCAACAACATACTCAATCCTACACAATCTGGGGTCTATCCCGCCTATAGCATTGATTCAGCTTTATCCACACTGGACAACTTCAAGTTGCTAGTAGATGAGAGCAGTACATCCTTTGATAGTGTCAACGATCACTCCTAGGCTTTCCATCTCCCCTCTTTTGGCTCAATTTCTGAAAAATATTGCATTGGTCCCTCAAGGTCCCTCACTTAGCCTTACATTTTTCTTTATTTATGTTGCTCCACAGCAGCACTCATCTGATCCTTTGGTTTCTCCTTCCCTTCTCACACTGACAACACTCAAATTCTTGTGCAGGTTGAAGCCACATGCAAGGGCATTTCCGAGTACTTTCTTATCTCAGTGGGCTTCTGGCTGTAAACAAAACATTAAAGATCAACACAGATACAACAGAAATCTTGACAGTTGGAAAAAAAAAACCTTATGGTCTGACAACTGGTGACATGCTGCTTAAAGCAAGCTGCCCACTCTGGTTCATTCAGTCTAGAATCTTAGGACCTGATTTAGATCTCGGCAGAGGGTTTACTCCTACTCTGTCGCAACGGTGATGGCTATCCCGTCAGCTGAAATCTAAATACCATTGTTTTCTATGGTATTTAAATTTCGGTGGACAGGATATCTGTCACCTTTGTGACAGAGTAACCCCTCCGCCAAGATCTAAATCAGGCCCTTAGTTTTCATTTTGGCCACACTCTCCCCAATTGTCACCCCAAATCAGTGTCATCTCTTCCTTTTGCTTTTCCTACCTCAGTCTTATCCAGAAGAATAATCCCTTCTTCCTGCTATACACTATCAATCAGTATTCCATGGGGTGATTCTTTCCCGTCTGGTTTACTGTAACCCTCTTCATCTTGGCTTTCCTGCCTTATCCTAGGGACTCATTAGGGATCAGCATGCCACAGTTATCATTCAATTCCCTCAGCATTCTCCCATCACTACCTATGTCCTTCCTGTACTGGTCCACTCCTAGTGCTTCAGTGGTCGATGTTTGTATTTGGCATTTAAACTATGGAATTATCCTTCCCCTGCCACTAGTCTTCATAACAATCACCTTAACTTTTGCAAATTATTAACACCTTACTTATTTTAGCTCTCCTGCTGATTTTTTCCAGTGTTCCAAATTATGAGAATAGATTAGATCACTGTGTAATGTGTGTTTCTGTAGGCTTATCCTAACTCTTTGTTCACACACATGTGCTTCAGTCACAAATTTACAAGTGGCACTCTTTCTCATTTTTGAGAAAAACTGTGGCAAATCCTTTTGCATTCGAAATACCTCCAAGGGTAGATTTTACCTATTTCTGTTTGGCTGAATGTGTTACTCAACATTATACATGATCTGTGTTAGTTGCACCTGCATGCATGTGGATGGCCCAGGTCTAGCATGGCACAATGTGGAGGACTGACACAGCTTCACTGAGACAGTGGGAGTGTATTTCTGAAGCCAAAGGGTGGAGACCAAGGCACTGAAATGAGGCTGGAGACATGGCTAGCTGTAGTAAATATTGTGTGGGGAACGTTTAGCAAAGAGACTGTTGATTAGACTTTCTTGAACACTGCCATTTGATAAATGGTGGGGGCAGGATGTGATTCAACAGATTCCTTTAAAAGGTGGTGAAGCTCCTAGGTAGGGCCTGCCCTTTTGTCTGTTCCTGACTACTACTTCAGGAGGGCTGATAACAGCCAGATGCCCACTTCATTGTGGCCATGTTTTGGATGCTCAAGAGCCAGCATTAGCATTACCTGATGCGAGAGCCATCACTTAATACAAATACTACATCTGCACTGCAGCTGGAAAAGGGAATCATGTCAGATCCCTTCTATGATCTTGGACAGTGAATCCACATCCCCTGTCTTTAAAATGAGTATAAAATTTAAACTCAAACTCCCCCATTTGGTTCCAGTTCTAAGTTCTTCTTGGCCAATTAAAGGAATGCTCCACAGAGTAGTCACACAGCTGCTATGAGACAGGAGCTTGAGTCTGCCTGACAGCCATTCTCCCAGTGGTAAAGGAACATCCGCTGAAGCCTGAAACTCCCTGGAGAAGCTGTGGTTATAACCAGTACCTACAGACTGCCTGTCCGCTCAGAGAGGGAACAAGAGTGTTTGTCTTGCAGGAGAAGAGCTTGCCCAGGAGGAGCAGCTCAACTGTGTACTTGACTGACTATTCAGTGGGAGCATCTCAGGAATCGACTTGTGCTACAAGAGATTGTCTAGTCTCCCCCAGTATAATTTTCAAGGTGAACTGCGTAAAAACGTGTAACTTCATAGCTCCACGCCAAATGATGTTTCTACAGTCAGAGGACTGGTGCTGCCACTGCCAGCATGTGGCACACCATGAGAGACCAGTCACCACCAAAGCTGGACGTTTACCCTATTCTGGAGTCTGTACGTATAAGGAGCACATTGCCCAGAGGATGTACCTGCCATGGACTCCCAGTCCTCAAGCTACATCGCCGAAGGCCAGCCCTCACCAGTCCACCTGCCAAGCCAATGCCTGAAGCAGTCCACCAGAAAGAGAGAGAAGTAAAATCACCACTGTGGAAGAAGAGACACCACGAGGATGTTGACTGGTCTATGCACATTCCAAACCAAGTCCTTCTCCAAGCAGGTACAAGCTAAGAACAGCCTCCTCCACAGTCTGAGAAACTGTAAATGCGAAACCACTGCAAGCAATCAAAGTACTTCCTTTTCAACAAAGACAATCATTGGACTGAACAGTGATTTATTGGGTCTGATGCAATATTGTTGATTCCAGAGTCATTGTCCTCCACACACTACCTCTCTGAGAAGCCATTAACTGCTTGCCCTTGTTACCCTGAAAATCAAGTACAGAAAGGTTGCACTTGACCCAGTTTGCAGAGCCAAGAAGGATGAATTCCAGGATACAGTAACTTCTGACCTCAACCAACATGGTTGGGACCCAGTAGCCCCAGTCTGCTCTGTGGTCTGTGAAAGGGGCCTTCTATAGGCCTAATCATGCACGTACACTTTCATTAAAATGCTGATTCAAAATCCATCTACATGGATGTGTTTTAGGGGTTAGCAGGGATCGTAGCTGCTACCCCTGGCTTGATATTTGAGACCCCTAGCACTGCCTTTGCAAACCCAGGTATCACAAATAACAAAGATAGTGAAAGAAACAGTAGGAAAAAAGGCCCAGATGATCTATCTTTCTGCAGCTCCACCAGAACTGGAAAGTTTTAATTCATTAGAGTTATTATCATCTTCAGAATGTTTTTATTTTGCAACTAGATGACACTCTGAATTGAGTACAGTCAACACCCCAAGGAATGAAAATGTTTATTTAACTTTTTCGGCTGAATTTTGCCTGTCCCTTTCAGTGGCCTCTCCCTCCAGGACAGGAAAGAAGAAAAATGGATGTCTGATAGATTCACAACAATGACAACAATGACTGCGTCTTCACCACGCATGCCTTTATCACACATATCTCTACAACAAATGTTGTTGTAAAAGCATGTTTGGTAAAGAAATGTGTGGTAAATTGTCCCCCACCCTGCCCTCTTACACCTGATACCATACTCTGCAATCCACCTTGCCCCAGCCCTTAGAGCTGCTCCTTCCACCCCCTGCCCTGAGCCCTACAACACCCCCAACCTGAACCCTAAAGGTACCCCCGCCATTAAAACTACCCCAATCCCCCACACCCACTGTGAACCCTAAAACCTAACCAGCCCTGTCCTAAAAACTACCTCGATTCCCCCAGCCCCCACCCTGAACCCTAAAACCTACCTGCCCTGTCCTAAAAACTACCCCTCCCTCCTACCCCCGCCCAGAACTCTAAAAACTAACCCACCCTGTCATAAAAACTACTCCGACCCTCCACCCTTGCCCTGAACCCTAAACCTACCCCATCATGTCCTAAAAACTACCCTAACCCTGCGCCCCTGCCCTCAACCCTAAAACCTACCCCGCCCTGTCCTAAAAACTACCCTGACCCCCCACCTTCAACCCTAAAACCTACCCCACTCTGTCCTAAAAATTACCCTGACCCCTGCCCTAAAAACTAAAACCTACCCCATCCTGTTAAAAAAACTACCCTGACCTCCCCACCCTGCCCTGAACCCTAATACCTGCCCTGACTAAAAACTACCCTGACCCTCCCACCCCGCCCTCAACCCTAAAACCTACTCTGCCGTGTCCTAAACCACTCCCCACCCGCCCTAGTCCCACTTACCCGGCCGCGGTTTCCTCTTCCGGCTGTTCTTGCTGTGTGCCTGAACCATGCATATGCATGGTGCCTTAACCAGGCATTTGCGTGGTTCAGGCACATACATGGTTCAGACAAGGGTGGCAACGCTTGTGGAGTTACGGCCTGTGTGGTTACAGACGCGTAGTAAAGGCTGTTTCCCAAAAAAAACAAATCATAGCGGTGTCCCAGCAAATTATATCTTCATAACATGGCTTCTGATCACATATGTGACTGCCTGACGCTGCAGTTCTGCTGGGGCCCATTAAATACCTATTTGGTGTGTGATGGAAGCATGAAATAATGGTTGTGCTTTTCATTTGAGGCTTTTCAGAAGAACTGAAGGTTGAGAGTTGGACCTGGGCGATTGCTTGCCACTTGTCTGTGCCTAGGTAGCTTGAGCTGTGCCTTGGCATATGGGCATGTGCATAGGCACATGGGGATGTTTCATGCTGGTTGTATCTGCTGGATGACTGCTGCAAACCTGATGTAGTATGCCAGCACTCCTAGCATATCGTGGCTGCACTAGTGACATATCACGGCACTATTGCTATTACTATATGTGTGCGGCAAACAAAATGCATTGTTTTATTAATCTTGCACTTTATGCTTAATTTTTTATTTATTGTTTTTTTTTTTAAACCTCATCTGAGTCACTGCTCTAATGCCATTAGGTCACGTGACAATACTTTCTCTAACAATAGTAGGGTCAAAAGGTCATACGATGTCACGTCTGTGAGGTCATCAGCAGCTTAAAGTTTGAATAATGTCACTTCCGCTACCTCTGCCGTTTTCATTACTCGACGTCCATGTCCATCAGTTCTGTAAATCATGCATTACTCTATTAATTTTCACGTTTGATTCAAGGCCACGCATATCAGGTGGTTACAAATCAAAGTTTGAGGAATTAGGGCCCATATTTATACTTTTTGACGCAAAACTGCACTGGCGCAGTTTTGCGTCAAAAATATTACCACCGGCTAACGCCATTTTGGTGCGCCGTGTGGGCGTCATATTTATACTTTGATGCACGGCGGCGCAAACAACAGGTGGGAGTCATTATTTTTGACGCACACCGCGGTGTCAAGTTGTAAAGGAAAACAACGTTAACGCGGCGGAGATGACTGTGGGTCGATTTACGACACCGCAAACCGGATATGCGCCTTTTTTTTGACGCAATAGCGTAAAAAAACCCAGCTAACACAGCCATTTCACCAGAGGAGAGCCAAAATGGATCCCAGATGCCACTACAGACCCCAGGAAGATGACAGCAGACCAGGAACCAGCCAGGAGGACCCACACAAGAACCAGGACACTTTTAAGAAGAAAAGAAAGTGTCGCTTTAGTGCAGAGGAGCAGGAAATTCTGGTTAAAGAGGTGACGGAACACCAGCACCAACTGTTTGTCACATCAAAGTTGCCAATCAGTAGGAGAGAGGCTACATGGCAACAAATTGTCGACAAGATTAACAGTGTGGCTGAAGTACGCAGAACAGTCATCGAGTGCAAGAAACGCTGGCATGACTGCAAATGCAGGACCAAGAAAAGATGACCAGGAACAGGAAGGCAGCACTGCAGACTGGAGGGGGGAGTCCAGCACACCAGGAGGCCCTGGACCACATGGAGGAGATGGTCGCAGCCGTCATCCCTGAGGAGATCGTCACAGGGATTCAAGGACAGGACAGCGCAGACTACCAGGAGACAACGCACATGCAGGGTAAGTTGCATGGGGAATTAAAATGCAATAATGTCATCTACAACCGGGGGGGGGATACCGACCACAAAATGCATGGAAGTCATCATATACATGGAGTCGCATGGGTAAAGGGGCACGGCATTGGGGCATGGCCTGCACAGACAGAAGCTGGGGCACACCATTACACTACACCAACAACAGACCCATGGGGGCATGCTGTCATGCCAACGATGGAGCAAAGGGAAAGCCACGACAGGAGGGAAGGCCACTATGTCAAACTTACATCCTGGCACTCGTCAGCCAACATACCCCCTACATTAACTAGGGCCCTATTAGCAATCCTCTAGCCAAACCGACAACTGCAATGTAACTGCGACAACAGTTGCCACTACCACCTCTGATCTGGGTGCAGCTCAAGTAGCCAATGGCAGCAACCTCCCCATGGATCATACACACCTAAATTAGGGGGTGAGGATGACATCTGCAACAATCCCCAGAAACAATACAAAGGCCCCAGTACTCTCAAATGTCAATGCCCATAGTTGCCACAAACATCAGCCAAAGTAAACAACAATAGGAGCGACACAGCACTAAGGACACACCCATGCTGCATATGTCAGGGTCCATCCTGTGCCTGGGTAACAAGGCAACATCCCAAATGTCATACTGCTCAGACAACAGCATTGAGGAGGGGACGCATGTAACTGGTCACTGAAATACACCTGCACAGTCAGAGGATGAAATAGGACACTCCTGCGACTATCAGGGCAATCCAATGTAACACACATCAGCAGGACCCATTATCAATGTCAACATCCATATTGGATCATAATATTGCCATGCATAGGATATGCCACATGTCAATTACATTTAAGTCTTAGTATTCCAGGGACCTCTTCCGACAGGTGGGTTGTGACCAGGTGCATGGGTGTGTCAGGAGTTAGGAAATGGGCTGACATGTACATGGAATGTCATGTGCGCAAAGCATGCATATGTGTGGCACTTGTGCTGTCTATGTTCTGCTTCTATGGAACTCTAGTCACAGATATTCCTTGAAATATTGGATGCAGTTGGACTAACTGCTGTCAAGGGTCTGGTCAGACATTCCTGTTAGTGATGCCAAAGCACATTGACTGCCTCATGTATGAGGCTTGTTTTCCCCTTATTGAGTGATGGTGTCATAGTTGTGTGCCATATGCTGTGTTGGACCTTGCTTTCAACATGTGTGTGTGAAATAGTTGTGGTCCTCTGCTATTGGCCTTCAAAGGAGATATGTACATGATATATGTCATTAAGAGTGTGTGTGTATGTGACCATTGTATGTTAGGCATCACTTTAGCTCTGGGATGTTCCGTGTCCTACTCAGTATCTCAGCAATGCTCCAGGAGGCAACACTCTTATTCTGATTAGTAGAGATGAATGTGGGCAAAAAGGATTAGCCAGACCATGATATGGTGATTAGAATAGGTGTTTATTTAAATTAGTTAACTAAAGTGGTGAAGGTGATCATATTCAGAAGAAATTATTTACAATCTGTTGCCGCCTGCGTATATCAGCAGCTGTGTTCTGTAGTTCCCCCTCCTGGTGCAGGCCAGCATCCTCCTCTTCCTCCTCTTCAGGCATGTGTGGCTCTGGTTCCAGGAGGGGAATGTTTCTTTTGATACAAATGTTGTGCAATATTGCACATGTGAGGATGATCCTACAGACCATCTCCGGGGAATATAGGAGGCTACCACCAGTGATGTCTAGGCAGCGGAACCTTGACTTGAGGATGCCGGAGGTCCGCTTGACAATGCTCTGGTCCTCCTATGGGCCTCGTTGTATGCACGCTCTGCAGCTGTACTTGGGTTGCCAAATGGTGTCATAATCCATGGCTGGATGCCATACCCCTGATCAGCTGCAAGAGAAAATGAATGGGATCATGTTGATGTAGCTGGCACTATAGAAAAGACCTTTCATGGCAGTAGTTGTCTTGTGTTGTCTGTGACTCTTTTGTGTACTAATGTGACATCCTATGCTTGTAGGCTGTACCATCTGCATTGTGTTGTTTCCTTGGCTGAATGAGTGTTTGTCTGCTAACCATTTGTCAGCAGTATGTTTTGGGATTTGCAGTACAATGTGCCAACCCTAGCATTGTGACTTGTGATACAGGTGTCCGTGTGTCTTCACTGGTGGTGAGATGATAGTTCCATGCACAGTTAAAATTGACAGTGTTGTTAACACGTTCATATCAAAGTACCCTGGACATCCCATACCTTGCAACTTATGCAATGTGTTAATGTAAAGGTCATTGGGACACTTACAATTTGCAAGGTGATATTTAGGCAACCACACTCATTGACGTCTTCACATTAGGCTGTACAGTAGTTTCCAATGTGTGACAGGTTCAATGGTGACTTAAGAAACATGGCTAGTGATGTCACGACCTCAGTGTGTTCCTGTTGCTGTTGTGGTGTATGTGTTGTGTGTCCTAGAGGGTTGCTGTGCAGTGAGTATATAAGTAGGTTTTTGTACTTACCAACAAGTAGTCCATTGCCATACCGTCCATCCTGGAAGTGTTCATTGATGGTGCAGTGACGGAAGATGTATGAGTCATGTACACTCCCAGGATATTTAGCCACGATGTTGGTGATCAATCCCTGGTGATCGACTTTGGCCTGCACGTTGATGGAATGTGTGTGCTTCCTGTTGCGGTAGTGGTGTTCAGTTGCAGCAGGTGGCACAAGGCGTACATGTGTGCAGTCGATTGCACCAAGGACGTGTGGGAAGCCACTGATTGCGTAGAATCCCTGTTTTGTTTCCTGCTGCTTCTGCAGTGTGTTAGGGAAGCAGATGTGGCGGGGTGTCAGTCGAATGATGGTGTCCAGTACTTTGGGCAAAAAGGCGGAGAATGATGGTTGTGATATTCCGCCAACCAGGGCACCAGTTGTTTGGAAAGAGCCACTTGCCAGCATGTGAAGTACGGAAAGCAGCTTTGTTTCTGTTGGGATGGTGCGGGGTGTCACCAAAGTGGGGGCCAACTGCTGTTCAATGTTGCGCAGCAGCTGCTGAATGGCCTGCCAGTTCAACCGGTACCTCTGTATGATGTTGTGTTCCCTGAGGCCCTGAAGGGTTGTTCTTGGGCGGAATATCCTCTCCTGCCTTATGCGCTGCCTTTGGGGTCCCTGCTGGTGTTGTTGTAGCTGCTGTTGTTGCTGCTGGGCTCTGCGTCTGCGTGCACGCTGGATTAGAATCACCTCCATGGCTCCCTGTTGCTGCTCTGCTGCTCTGCTGTTTGTTCTGTGTGTTCTGATTAAATACAGGTGTGTTTGCCCCATTTTAACACCTGCCCTGACCCAGGCGTTAATTTTTGACGCAAATCGGGCTGTGCATCATTTTCTGGCTCCGCCTCCCGGCCGTGCATCATTTTTGCCTGAAAGCATAAATACGACGCACGGCCCTTTAAGCCATTTTTTGGACGGGAACGCCTACCTTGCATATAATTAACGCAAGGCGGGTTGCCACATCCAAAAAATGACGCACACAGCAGAATTTTGTCGTCCGCGGCCTCGGGCGTCAAAGTTTAAATACGGGGCAACGTTTGCGCTGATTGTGCGTCAAAATTTTTGACGCACAATCGGCGCAGACGGAGTATAAATATGCCCCTAGGTTTAGGCGCAGTCGGAATACAGACGGGTGCAGAATGTGCGTCCCTATCCAAAATGAATCAATCTTGTGTGGTGCAGATATTCAGTCGAAAGGTCATCTGAGCGGTTGCATTTTTAAGATTCTCTAGAAGTACAGTTGGTAAGATTGTGCCATTACTCTAGTATCCTTGAATTTCCCAAGTCTAGTCCCTCTAAACCATCACTCTTTGTTATTGGTGATTTGAGAGTTCTTTGGGATACAAGGCTAGCAGAAGTGTCTTGCTGGTATATAGATCGATGTCAAATTCGGTATGCCTTCGGGCTTTTGCCACCATTACTTTTCGAAGGTGCAGAGTGATTTAAATGTGGTTTATATCTCTTGCCACACCAGGAGCTAAGAGAAAGAGAACCAAGGGAGTAAGATGAGTTTAGATTTTTTGGTGTCTGATGCCCGAAGTGTCAAGCACACCCTGGCAAGTTGTTTAAATTCCTTGAGCCTGACAATGAGTATAATTTGCAGTATGAGAAACAATGCTTTATTTGTTAAAAAAACCAATACAGATGAAGCGCCCAGAGCTTTTTTTAGGAGCCTCGAACGGCCCAGAAGCCCTGCACCTACCTGAAATTCAACTTTACCAAGACAGAATTTCTGTTCCTTGTCAAGAACAAGCAAAAATCAGTCTAAACCACGCTGGATGGCGTGAACCTTGATTGCTTCAAGCCTCAAAGCCCCCTCTCCTGCCCCATGTGAAGTTGTTTAGATTTACCCTGTACACCAACTTCACCTTCAAGGAACACATTGCCATGGAAACCAAAGACGGTCTGTCACCATTTCTCTCTCTACTAACAAAAGTGAAATTGTTCTTCCTAGAAAACAATTTCACAACTTATATTTCTGCCCTCACACTCTTCCATGCAGATGGTGGCAATATCCTTCTCTCATGCCCACCAGACTCCTGATGTACTAAGGCATAATTTCTAGGATATCATGGATGCACTCATGGCATATCATGGCACTATTGCCATTACTATATGTGTGTGGTACACAAATTGATCGCATTATTTTATTAATCTTGCACTTCATGTTTAATCTTTCATTTATTGTTATTTTAACTTCAGCTGTGTTACTGCAGTAATGCCATTAGGTTAAAGGTCATATGATACTTTCTCTAACAGCAGGAGGGTCAAAAGGTCATATGATGTCACTTCTTGTGAGGTCATCAGTGGGTTAAAGTTTTAATGATGCCACTTTCGCTACCTGTGGCGTTTTGTGACTCGAAGTCCATGACCCTCTATCATTCTACACACATTGTCTCATCCATGGCATTAAGCAATATGATCACATAATCTCCATTCTGATGAAACTCCACTGGATCTGCCCGCTGCATCATCATCTCATCTTCACACCAGTTGCCTAATTTACCATGCTATCACAACCAGCACCACTGCCTACCTAGCTGTCCCTAGCTTGCCACCAGACCGGAGACACGTTTAAGTCAGAAAACAATAAGACACAAGGCCTTCTCTGTCTACTATCTCAGGATCTGATCAACATCCTCATAATCAACAGGGGCCCCCACCCTGCTCCAATTTAGGAAAGAGTTGAATATGTACCTCTTTGAAGAACAATACATCACACGCAGTAACAGTCCATTTCTACTACCAGAACCCGACTATCTCTACTAACACTCACTAACTATATCTTTACCCCTGACCTTGTACAGGGTTTGCTGCCTTTTAAATTTACAAATAATATATATATATATATATATATATATATATATATATATATATATATATACAGGGAGTGCAGAATTATTAGGCAAATTAGTATTTTGACCACATCATCCTCTTTATGCATGTTGTCTTACTCCAAGCTGTATAGGCTCGAAAGCCTACTACCAATTAAGCATATTAGGTGATGTGCATCTCTGTAATGAGAAGGGGTGTGGTCTAATGACATCAACACCCTATATCAGGTGTGCATAATTATTAGGCAACTTCCTTTCCTTTGGCAAAATGGGTCAAAAGAAGGACTTGACAGGCTCAGAAAAGTCAAAAATAGTGAGATATCTTGCAGAGGGACGCAGCACTCTTAAAATTGCAAAGCTTCTGAAGCGTGATCATCGAACAATCAAGCGTTTCATTCAAAATAGTCAACAGGGTCGCAAGAAGCGTGTGGAAAAACCAAGGCGCAAAATAACTGCCCATGAACTGAGAAAAGTCAAGCGTGCAGCTGCCACGATGCCACTTGCCACCAGTTTGGCCATGTTTCAGAGCTGCAACATCACTGGAGTGCCCAAAAGCACAAGGTGTGCAATACTCAGAGACATGGCCAAGGTAAGAAAGGCTGAAAGACGACCATCACTGAACAAGACACACAAGCTGAAACGTCAAGACTGGGCCAAGAAATATCTCAAGACTGATTTTTCTAAGGTTTTATGGACTGATGAAATGAGAGTGAGTCTTGATGGGCCAGATGGATGGGCCCGTGGCTGGATTGGTAAAGGGCAGAGAGCTCCAGTCCGACTCAGACGCCAGCAAGGTGGAGGTGGAGTACTGGTTTGGGCTGGTATCATCAAAGATGAGCTTGTGGGGCCTTTTCGGGTTGAGGATGGAGTCAAGCTCAACTCCCAGTCCTACTGCCAGTTCCTGGAAGACACCTTCTTCAAGCAGTGGTACAGGAAGAAGTCTGCATCCTTCAAGAAAAACATGATTTTCATGCAGGACAATGCTCCATCACACGCGTCCAAGTACTCCACAGCGTGGCTGGCAAGAAAGGGTATAAAAGAAGGAAATCTAATGACATGGCCTCCTTGTTCACCTGATCTGAACCCCATTGAGAACCTGTGGTTCATCATCAAATGTGAGATTTACAAGGAGGGAAAACAGTACACCTCTCTGAACAGTGTCTGGGAGGCTGTGGTTGCTGCTGCACGCAATGTTGATGGTGAACAGATCAAAACACTGACAGAATCCATGGATGGCAGGCTTTTGAGTGTCCTTGCAAAGAAAGGTGGCTATATTGGTCACTGATTTGTTTTTGTTTTGTTTTTGAATGTCAGAAATGTATATTTGTGAATGTTGAGATGTTATATTGGTTTCACTGGTAATAATAAATAATTGAAATGGGTATATATTTGTTTTTTGTTAAGTTGCCTAATAATTATGCACACCTGATATAGGGTGTTGATGTCATTAGACCACACCCCTTCTCATTACAGAGATGCACATCACCTAATATGCTTAATTGGTAGTAGGCTTTCGAGCCTATACAGCTTGGAGTAAGACAACATGCATAAAGAGGATGATGTGGTCAAAATACTCATTTGCCTAATAATTCTGCACTCCCTGTATATATATACATACAAATGTACATACTGCCAAGTCTGTCAATGTGCCAGTTATCATGGGTACCCATGCTTGATTCTAGCTCATGCTTCTTTTTCCCCCTACCCTAGATGTCTGATTTCTTTATCTCATGATTAGGATTTACTTTTTCCTTACTGATTTCACACTTTGTCACTTTTTTGGTCTTTCTGTTGCCTTTTTATTCTCACTTTTCTGCTTTTCTTTCTTACTTGCTGTGGTTCAAAGACTGATGATGGAAAGTAAGACTGAGTCCCACACAAAAATTGGCAAAGCCAATTTATCTCATATTGGCTACCAGCATTTTGGTTGTGTCACTGCTTGTCAAAGTGTCAATGTTGTGTAGTAACCATAGGCTGTACTCTCATCTTACAGACTTTGTCATTATGTCAATGCTCTACCCAATTTCTGACCTCTCTCTCTAATTGTAAATCTAAGTTTCTGCCTTCAATAGTTCAATCTAAATTTCTTCTTTTTCTTGATGGCCTAACTTAATTAGGGGATCTCTAGTCTCACTAGGTGATATTAGACTTGTTGCTCTGAGCATTAACCCATTTTGTCCAGACAGATCTTTCACAGCCCAGTACTTCCTACATTCTAGGGTGAACTTTGATTTAAAATCTCAGGGGGTCATTCCAACCTTGGCGGTAAAAGCCGCTTACCGCTGTCAGAAGACCGCCAACATTCCGCAGCGGCCGCGGTAAACCGCCACGGCCATTCTGACCCACAACAGGCAAACCGCCAAAATACAGACATCCACAAAAGTCCGCCACACCAAAGGTCAGCGAGAATCTAGCGATGACCAAACCTCCACCGTCACGCCAACAGAAATACGCCCACACTATCACGACACACGAATCCACGCGGCGGTCTTTCAACCGCAGTATTCCATTGGCGGTACACACCGCCGCGCTCAAAATACACACACATCTCCAAAACACCGCCACATTGGACAATTCAAAATACACAAACCTGATACACATACACACACCACACCCACACACCCAATTAAATATAAAACACACACCCACATCACCCACAAACCTCCACTCCTAGAGAATCGGTACCACGCACAGAGAAATAGATATCCGAGCACCCAGACGCGCATATTACATTCACCCAGCAATATTACCACGCACTTCACACAACACACCAATACATATCACCACACTTAGCACCACACAATCCACCCCACACATCACCCACACCACCCCATGGCACCGCAAAGACACCGCAGGTTTTCTGAGGATGAACTCAGGGTCATGGTGGAGGAAATCGTACGGGTAGAGCCACAGCTCTTCGGAACACAGGTGCAGCACACCTCCATTGCCAGGAAGATGGAGCTATGGAGCAGAATAGTCGACAGGGTCAACGCTGTGGGACAGCACCCAAGAAATAGGGACGACATCAGGAAGCGGTGGAACGACCTACGGGGGAAGGTGCGTTCAATGGTATCCAGGCACAACATTGCGGTTCAGCGGACTGGCGGCGGTCTACCACCTCCTCCCCCAGAATTTACAACATGGGAGGAGCAGATCTTGGTGATCCTGCATCCTGAGGGCCTCGCAGGAGTCGGTGGAGGAATGGACTCTGGTAAGTCTCATCTTCACTACTTCATCCCCCCCACCCCACCAGCATGCCAACTCATACCCCCACCCTCACCCCCATCACACCTACTCCTTGCAAATGTCTCACCATCACAACCCACCCATCCCAACCCCAAGCCCTGCATGCGACCACAAAGCATGGACACCCATCACCAAAGCATGCCCACTGCACATCCCCATCCCCCCCAAACCACCGTCACAAAAGCCCCACACAGGAATGCAAGCACTGGGGTACACAGCACCCACCCATTGCACGCTATGGCACACACAGATGCAATAACCATTCCTTTATACCCCTGCAGGACCCGAACGCCACGTCACCGCACAGGAGGGTCCACAAATGTCCACTCCCCCCCAGAAGAGGCCCACAGTGATGACAGCAGCTCTGTCGACCTGGATCTAGATGACCAGCCCGGCCCATCGGGGACCTCTGGACAGTCGGTTCCCCTGACACAGTCACAGGCCACAGCAGACCTTTCCCCCTCTGGGAACACCAGCACATCACCCACCCAGCGGGCCCATACCTCTGTCCCCAGGAGACGTTAATCAGCGGTGTGTCCACCACTACAGGGCACCCAGGTTAACCCACCACCCCAACAACAACAGGGACCTGGGGGCAGTGGTAGGGGCACACGGTCCAGGGGACAGAGGCCCAGGGAAACAGGGGAACTCGGAGGGCTGCTGTGCGACAGGGGGGGGACAGGCCCAGGGAACCCACTCTCCACGAGGCCCTCTCCTCCATCATGGGAGCCTACCATCATTCCCAGGAGACGATGGTGACGGTAATGGCCAGGTTTCAGGAGATCCAGCTCCTGAAGGGAGGAACAGTATTTGGGCTTCAGGGAGGAACTACGAACCATCAGTTCCGCCCTGGGCACCATTGTAGGGGCTCTGAATCTGGTAGTCACCACATTGCGGGACACTGTGGCACCACAAAGGGCCCCTGACACTAGCATGGACCAAGAACTGCCTACCACCTCTGCCGGCGCTAGTGGACAGGAGGCCCCGCCACAGGACCAACAGGCCACCAGCACCCCACCGCCTGCAGAGGGAGAACCACCCCGCAAGCGGGCCCTGAGATCCGGGAAGAAGACAGAGTAAGATGCCAAGCCCCCCGCCAGGAAAGGATACCTCCCTGATTGTCATCCCACTGTCCCACATTGTCACCCTGTCCTTCCTTAAACTGCCCCTGCTCCACTTTCCACAGGCATTTGGACAATGCACCTGTGATACAAATTGTCTGGACTCTGCCATGGACAATCCTCCACCATCACCCCTCACCGATTTGCAGCCACCCACCAATATAGAGCACTGTAATAAACACAGTTATTGCACAAAACAATCAGGAGTCTGGCTGTAATTTTTAAAATATGTTTTAGACATTAACGTGCCAAAATGCTTATTTACATTGTGATGCCAACATACCAATGTCACACAGCTGTAGTTCATGGGGAAACAAAGCAGATGTCACGCAGTGGGGCCCACATCTCTGAAATCGGAAGGGAAAGTCACAACTCAGTTACCATACAATGGGGGAAAAGGACAGACAGTAGAGAGGTAGCAGTGTCTAAGTATATGTAATATGCCGGTGTGTATTCTTACCTGTGTGTCATTGGAAATACTGCTGTATTACTGTGTTCCTGTTGTCTATGTCGTCTTCTTCGGCTTCCTCGTCTTCACTCTCCACAGGCTCCACAGCTGCTACAACACCACCATCTGGACCGTCCTCCTGCAGAAAAGGCACCTGTCGTCACAAAGCCAGGTTGTGAAGCATACAGCAGGCCACGATGATCTGACACACCTTCTTTGGTGAGTAGAATAGGGATCCACCTGTCATATGGAGGCACCTGAACCTGGCCTTCAGGAGCCCGAAGGTCTGCTCGATCACCCTCCTAGTTCGCCCATGGGCCTCATTGTACCGTTCCTCTGCCCTTGTCCTGGGATTCCTCACTGGGGTCAGTAGCCATGACAGGTTGGGGTAACCAGAGTCACCAATAAGCCACACATGTTGCCTCTGGAGTTGACCCATCACGTAAGGGATGCTGCTATTCCGCATGATGTATGCGTCATGCACTGAGCCAGGGAACTTGGCATTAACATGGGAGATGTACTGGTCTGCCAAACATACTATCTGCACGTTCATCGAATAATAACTCTTCCTGTTTCTGTACACCTGTTCACTCCTGTGGGGGGGAACCAAAGCCACATGGGTCCCATCAATGGCACCTATGATGTTGGGGATATGTCCAAGGGCATAGAAATCACCCTTCACTGTAGGCAAATCCCCCACCTCAGGGAAAACGATGTAGCTGCGCATGTGTTTCAGCAGGGCAGACAACACTCGGGACAACACCTTTGAAAACATAGGCTGGGACATCCCTGATGCCATGGCCACTGTTGTTTGAAATGACCCACTTGCAAGGAAATGGAGCACTGACAGCACCTGCACTAGAGGGGGGATCCCTGTGGGTTGGCGGATTGGTGACATCAGGTCTGGCTCCTGCTGGGCACACAGTTCATGAATAGTGGCTCGGTCAAGCCTATATGTCAGTATGACATGTCTTTCCTCCATTGTCGACAGGTCCACCAGCGGTCTGTACACAGGAAGATTCCGCCATCTCCTTGCATGTCCCAGCGGACGGTGCCTATGAAGGACAACAGCGAGCACAGAGTCAATTAACCCACAGGTACGTAAGCACAGTTTGCACATAACACGATTCTCACTCCATTGAATGCTTTGTATGAGTGTTGATGCAAGGCCTAGGTATGTGTGACGCAGGAAACAGTAAGCCATGTGGGCCCCTGAAATGGCGGCTGCCTGACCTGTAAAGTGCGACAATGGGATGTGAGGTAAATGCGCTGGCGTGGCACACCGTGGCGGTAGGCGGTCGAAGACCGCGGCGCAAAGCAGCATTGGTTAACATTGAACCCTATGGGTCTCATGAACCAATGGCGATGTGTGCCGGCGGTCGCGGTACGCACCGCCACGGTACGCACCGCCGCGGGCGTGACCGCCATTTTCTATCTGCTTAATCACTCGATACCTGATTTGCGACAGGAGAGGACATACACTGCAAGTGCTGCTGTGACCTCGGTCTGGAAGAGACAATGGCTCATGCGACTGGGGAAAGGGCACCTGCCTTCACAGCACAGGAGTTGGAGAAACTTGTGGATGGGGTCCTCCCCCAGTACGCGCAACTCTACGGTCCTCCAGACCAACAGGTTAGTACTGAGGGAGCATGCTTTATGGGCAATGCCTGTGTTGAGTGGGGTGTATGAAAGATGGTGGGGAGGGGAGCGATTGAGGCATGCATCAAACGACGGTGAGAGCATGTGCCACATGGCAAGGGTAGGGATGGGGGGGCCACTCACATTGAATATGCAGAAGGTGATGACTATTTTTCTCCCCCTGTACATTTCACATAGGTCAGCGCCCACCAGAAGATCGATATTTGGCGTGCCATCGCCAAGGACGTCCGGACCCTGGGGTTCCACCACAGACGGGGCACCCACTGCCAGAAGAGATGGGAGGACATCCGCCGCTGGAGCAGGAAGACGGCGGAGGCTCAGCTGGGGATGGCCTCCCAACGTGGGAGGGGTGCCAGTCGGACTTTGACCCCCCTGATGTCCCGGATCCTGGCGGTGGCCTACCCCGATTTGGATGGGCGCGTGAGGACATCACAGCAGACACAAGGGGGTGAGTACACTCTCATTCTGTTGACCTTGCGCGCAGTGGATGTGTCTGGGTGGGGGAGGAGGGCTGTGGGTATCCCTAGGCCAGGGCGATTTCTGTAGGCTAGGCCCCTCCGTAAGGCATGGCCCTGTGCCCCCACCCCCACCTCTGTAGGGAGCCAAGTACAGCTATTCATGGCCCTGTGTCATCTATGTGTGCAGATGTCGTCCATAGGCTTGTACGCCATGTCCCACGTATTGAATAGTCGACCCCAAGTGCGCTGCGTAGTGCAGGGGGCTTCTGTGTCTGTCCTGTCCGCCAACGGTGTCGCCAATGCATGCACTCAACATGTCTTTATTTTCTCCCCCCCCTTTTTTTTGGTCTTCCTGTTCATGTGTGCATTAGCATCATCAGGCGGAGGAGAAGTGGCATCGGAGCACGAGGGAGCTGCATCCCACATGGCCATGGAGGGCCATGCAACGGACTCCGAATTCACCAGTGGGACAGAGGGCGAGGGGAGCTCCACAGCGGGGACTCGGGCAGACATCAGTGACACCGACTCGTCCTCTGAAGGGAGCTCCCTTGTGGTGGCGGCAACATCTGTGCCCCCCGCAACAACAGGTACAGCCGCCACCCACCGCACCAGCACTGCCCTCCCAGCAGCCCCTCAGCGTTTGCCCCATGCCCGCTCACCCAGGAAAGTGGGCATCTCCTTCGCCCCAGGCACCTCAGGCCCTGCCCCAGTCACCCCTGCTGCCCTCAGCGAGGAGGTCATTGACCTCCTGAGGACGCTCATTATTGGGCAGTCTACCATTTTGAATGCCATCCAGGGTGTAGAAAGGGAGGTGCACCAGAGTAATGCATACCTGGAGGGCATTTATTCTGGTCAGGCTGCCCATCAGCGATCGTTCCAGACTCTGGCCTCAGCACTGATGGCAGCCATTGTCCCTGTCTCTAGCATCCCCCCTCCAACTTCCTCCACCCATAGCCTATCACCTGTACCTCTGCCTATCCCAGACACACCATCAGACCAGCCTGCACACACCTCAACACCCAAGGGAAGCTCAGGCAAACATAAGCACCACACATCACACAGGCATTCACCCAAGCAACATCCACATACAAACATACCAACACCCACTGCCTCCACTGTGTCCCCCTCCTCCTCGTCTACCTCCTCCCTCCCTGTCATGTCTTCACTCACACCTGCATGCACAACATCTTCAGACACTACGTCCCTCAGCAGCACACACACCAAAACACCCCGCACACGTGCAGTCACCACCCCCACTGCCATTTACACGTCCCCTGTGTCCTCTCCCAGTGTGTCTGTGACCACCTCTTCCAAGATACACAAACGCAGGCAGCCACCCACCCAACAGCCATCCACCTCACGACAGCCTCCAGCACAAGCACCTGCACCCAAAGACACCAAACCTACAACTCCTACAACCACAACCTCTTCCTCCACTCCCATACCCACTACACCGACCCGTCCCACTGCTCCTAAAAAGCTTTTCCTGTCCAAACTCAACCTCTTTCCCCCAACTCCCCCACCCCGTCCATGTCATAGGACTTCAGTCAGCACCTCAGCCACAACAAAACCGGCCCCTGTCATCACAGTCTGCCATGGACTGTGGAGTGCCCCACCCTCCAGGGCAGCCCACCCCCGGAAAAACACCCCAAGATAGGCAGTGGCCGGCGCGAGAGGGTGAAAACACCAGGGACTAAAACCCCTACCAAGTCTCCGGCAGGAAGTGTGGAGACAGCTGGCACACCGCCCAAGGTGGGGAAGGGCCACAGGCGATCAGGGAAGGCTGGGAAGGGAAGTATGCCCGACAACACCGCCATCAGCCCAGCTGCCCAGGAGGGCCCCGCCAGCCCCATCCCAGGTGGGCAGGAGGCCACCAACAGTCCCGGCACAGCTGCCCAGGAGGGCCCCGCCAGCCGTAGGACAGATGGGCAGGAGGGCCCCGCCAGCCGTAGGACAGATGGGCAGGAGGGCCCCGCCAGCCAAAGGACAGGTGGCAAATAACATACCCGCCATAGCCGGATCCGCTGAACTGGGCACCGCCGTCTCAAGCACCGCTGAATTGGGCACCGTCGTCTCAAGCACCGCTGCACTGGGCACCGCCGTCTCAAGCACCGCTGAATTGGGCCCTTCATCTCAAGCACCGCTGAACTGGGCCCTTCATCTAAAGCACCGCTGAATTGGGCACCGTCGTCTCAAGCACCGCTGCACTGGGCACCGCCGTCTCAAGCACCGCTGAATTGGGCACCGCCGTCTCAAGCACCGCTGCACTGGGCACCGCCGTCTCAAGCACCGCTGAATTGGGCCCTTCATCTCAAGCACCGCTGAACTGGGCCCTTCATCTCAAGCACCGCTGAACTGGGCCCTTCATCTCAAGCACCGCTGAACTGGGCACCGCCGTCTCAAGCACCGCTGGCCCATGAGCGGCAGGGGCTGGCCCGCATCTGTGTCGGGCAGGGCTGCACGAAGCACTCTGGGCACCAGGCCCCCTCCAGAACCAGTGGAGACTGGCATCCACTTGTGAGACTGTGGCTTTGCACTCCCCAGGATGTAACAGTGGGCAGCCCACCCACTGTCATCCACTTGTGAGACTGTGGCTTTGCACTCCCCAGGATGTAACAGTGGGCAGCCCACCCACTGTCTGGACTTGTGAGACTGTGGCTTTGCACTCCCCAGGATGTAACAGTGGGCAGCCCACCCACTGTCTGGACTTGTGAGACTGTGGCTTTGCACTCCCCAGGATGTAACAGTGGGCAGCCCACCCACTGTCTGGACTTGTGAGACCGTGGCTTTGCACTCCCCAGGATTGAACAGTGGGCATGGAGGCCCCTCGTGGATCTGGCGTCGTGCACTCATCTGGCTGAGGTGCCCCCCCTTCCCTTCCCCCTGAGGTGCCTGTAGTTTTGCTATCTGATGCCCCTGCAGTGTTCTCTCCGTTGGAGTCAGGTATCCTGTGTGGGCTTTGCCCATGTGATTTGGGCCCAGTGGTCCACGAACAATGGCTGCTACAATGCTTGGACTTGTACATTTATGTATATAAGTGTTTTTGATGTGAATATATATTTTTTTGGCATTAATACAATATGTTCCAATGTTTAGAATCATTTCCTTTTGTCTTTGCATTCTTCCAGGGGGTTTGGGGGGTGTCACTCTGATGTGTTGCTATGCATTGATGTGTGTGTTGTAGTTGGTGAGGGTGAGGGTGGGTGTGTCGCGTATGTGTGTACCCATAATAAGTTACACTCCCCCCTCCCCTGTGTCGTAGGTGCAGTACTCACCGTTGTCTTCTGCGCCGGCGTTCGTGCTCCTGGTAGAGGAGCAGGAATACTATCGCTGGGAGTATGTGGAGTTCGGGTTCCATTCTGTCCTGATTCCTCTTGGGGTGTATGGAGGTGAGCGTTTTCGCTTCGAAATGGCTTTTCCGCCGTGTTTTTATCGGCGGGGCTACCGCCCCGGAAAAGGTGGCGGATTGGTAGGTTGTGATACAGTGGGCGGTACATTGTCTCCCGCCTGTCTGTTGGCGGTGACCGCTGCGCTGTTTGTTTGTATCGCCGTGGCGAGCGGTGTGTTGATGTGGCAGTCGCTGTTGGCGGTTTCCGCCAGGGTCGGAATTCCATTTTTTTCCCCGCCAGCCTGTTTGCGGTTTGGCTGCCGCTTTAACACCGACCGCCAGGGTTGGAATGACCACCTCAGTCTTTTTTTCCTTCAATATGTTATCATTGGCAATTAGTCTCTTCCTTATCATTGGCAATTAATATCTTCCATCCTTTCTCCCCGACTACTCAATCTACCACTATACAAGCCTTAGCCCCATCATCATAACATTCCATATCACACTCAAAACTCTTGTCTTGAATTAATTTGGAAAGGCATTCAGTCACACAATTCTCCACAGTAGGTATGTATTGTACCTCACAATCAAATTCTGCCCAGTGTCAATCTCTTTTTAGTAAATATTTCTTTTAAAGACTTGTGATCAATGGAACTGGGCCTGGAAGTAACTTTAAATATGCAGGATTAAGTGGAGTGATTTTGGTAATTCCACTTTACTGTTTGATGTGGAATTACCAACAATAACACAATCATGCCCACTCGCATAGTTAAGAGTAATTTGTGGGGAAAAATCCTACAGCAAGAGTATATTAAATTAGGCTGCTTGTGCTGCTGTTTATAATCTGTTGCAGTTAGCTCTATTTTCCTAGTAAATAATACAGTCTTGCACCCAGTCTTGTGTATTTTGCACTAAGAAGCTATCTCTAAATAATAGGAGTAGGATGAGGAAAAATCCTACCCCAAGTGCACATTTAGCAAGTGCAAGTGGCTGCTTGCTATTCATGTTCTGTTGCATTTAGATCTATTTCTTAATGCAACATGAAAACTCAATTACATTTTGCATGCAAGGGGGCATTTTTTGCTATAAGCCAAAAGAGCTAAATGCAGAATTACTATTCAAGCATAATTCAGGGTAATCTCGCTGAATTTTTATGCCCACCTTTTGTTTTAACCACAAGTATGCTTCTCCATAAAAATGCATTCAATTTACTTAGAGCCTAAACTAAGCTCCTCTTTCTCAATTACAGACTAGGTACGTTCTGCCCCTTTCAAACTCTGTCATATGAACATGATGCTTTTTCTTCATCACCAGTACCTTGTTTCACCACAACTCCTAAACCTTTGACACTGGCATTGTTTACTGCAATAGGATACAAACTTTGAAGACTTTGAGCACAGGTTAAATTTCTCTTGACATCATCAAACTTTTCAGTACATCTAGAGTTGCACAAAACTCTGCACCCCTTTGTAATGATAATCTCTTGTCCTTTGTACAATGCATAAAGTTTGGAACAAACATATTGTAGTATTCAGCCATGCCTAAGAATCTTTCTACTGCATCCTTATGAGCTGGGGAAGTCAAATCTTGTATTATCTTGAACAATTCTTATTTGGGCTTGATTTCCACTTTTGTAAAGCAATTTTACTCTTACTGAATTTAAACTAGGATCCCTTCAGCATGAGTTCATTGCCCCTGAGTCTGGCCAATACTTCTCTGAGCATAATTTCATGTTTAGAATCAGTGAAGCCAAAAACTAAAATGCCATCCTGACAAATGTTTACTCCTTCAATTCCTCTGAAGACTCTCTACATTAGGGCATTTTACTTGCACTCTTAACCTGAAGAACAATCTCACCACAGTCTGGTTCTCTACTGTGTGACTCATTTTCAACTTTGATCTTCCTGATTCTCATCATGTAACTTTTACTTTTACAGTCCTTTGCAAAGTTAACTTTGCGGCCGCATATTTTGCACATGATTTTCTAATTCATTTTCTTTAACACTTTGAACTCTATCTGTATGCCCATTGCAATTTTAAATATTTTCCACATATGCAATAGAATGCTCAATTTTCGTAGCTCTTCTTAACACCTCATTCAGATCAGGATTGCCCTTTCCTTAGTTCATCTTTTACCCTCTCAATGCTGCACTCTAGAATGAACTGATCTCTAACCCTTTCTCCGTGAGTCAAACCAAATGTGCAAGAGGATACTAATTTACTCAAATGAGAGATGTATCTATTTACTGTCTCATTCTTACTTTGCAATCTCTTCCCAAAGGTATTCTGCTCTAATATCATGTTTCTGATACACATCTTACACCTATTGAGCCAGGCCACTTCTTCCTCAGTGAGTTTTGGTACGTAGGTAAATACGTTAACCCCAAACAATAAAGTAATAAAGATGAGAAGTCTTTACTCTCAGCTCTACTTCAGCATAATGTCAAACATGCTTTTGCCTTTAAACCCAACTCAAAACTGGCTCTGAGAATGAAGTGAGAAAGAAAAGTGGAGCAGATACATTCTGCATGTAGCTAAATAATAATAGGTAAGATTTTCAGTATATTGCTATATTGATATATCGTCAAAAATGGGTAAAGAACTTATATTCAGGCTAGGTGCTCTCTAAATGAAAGTTACCCTATCATCATTTCACCTGTAACTATTATACAAATCATTTGAGGGAACTAAAAAAAATTGATAATGCATTTCCAAATTCTCAAAATTCATTTTATTAGTTACAATATGTCAATCTCATTAATAGAATCTTTGTGTAATTCTTAACATGTAATCCATATTTGAATCACATTTATCATTATTCTTTAAGAACCATTACATGTATTAATTTGATTAAGAAAGTAACAATATAATACATAAATCATGAAATAAAAAAAACACAAACAAACACAAAACACAGAAAAAACCTGTTTCATCTCACCAGTCACTTTTTCAAGGATGTATTGAAAAAAAAGGAACATAATGGCATGATTGCAGCAAAATTCATTTACCATCAAAAACATATAACTACACTCACAAAAAAGTGATCAGACCCAACAAAAACACCAATATTTATAAAGCTAATTGAGAATATAAAAGGAACTGTTCAGAGTTTTTTAAATACTATTCTTAGGGTATCTTAGGGTCTCTAGGCTTAGACATTCTTACCATATAGTTAAATAAGTATCACAACTTGAAAGTATAGTAGTCTTAACAACTATTCGTGAAAAAAACCTATCTGTAATTAAAAAATGGTCAGTCATATGATCTACATACATTTTCAAAAGGTTTCCAGGCAACTTAAAAGTTCGGAAAGGATTTTTTTACAAATACATATTTCGTTGTCAGCAATTATATTATCTCATTTACATTGCTGATATGAATAACTGATAAATATTTCTACAAGTAACATGCAATTCAATGAAAAAACTGTTGCATTTTAATGACGTTATTTATAGTCATGTCTGCAAATGACTATAGCAATACAATTAGGAAGAAAGAAAAGGTGAAATCTGAAAACCAAGAAAGGAAAAAAGAGAGAACTGAAAAGAAAAGCGTAAAACTCCTGATTACTAAAGGGTACAAAAAAAAATACAATTTTAATCTTAGATCAAACGTTGATTCAAACCAAAGACAAGTGACCCTTTCAAACTAAATTCCAATGTTGCGAAGGTTCCTTAATAAAACCTGAAACACTCAAATACTTATAGATTATATGCACTGTCTTTCGAAAATATTGTTAAATATATAGATATATGCAGGATTAGTGCCCTTTTAAAATGATTAAGGCCTAGACTAATTTTTACCTTGTGCATGGCCTAGCACCCAACTCTACCTGCAAGGAAAAATATAACTGTGTCCCCCTATTGACATAATCTACATTTGGTGAGATGCCCTTGTCCAGAGCAACTTATTGATATTACATTTAAATGAAGTCAGGGACAGAGATTTGTTTTTAGTAGGAACCCATTAAAAATCTTCTCTTGTTTTGTACATTTTCTGATAGTTCCTGTTGAACAGAATACTGTTCCCAATAAACTTAGGGGCATTGAAAGAAGGCACATCAGCAGGAATATGGAGACAGAGCATCAGCACTGGATTTAGAAAGAAATTCAATGCTGTTCCTCTGTGTTCAACCTTTCTGCATATTGTAATCATGTCGAGATAGCATTTTAAAGAAGTGTACATCAGTGTATATACTCTGTAATTTGTTCTTTCCAAGCTACCTTGGTGTCAACATAGTGACGAAACAATGCACGCACTGTCTCTCGAGCGCGATTGTCCTGTTGACACTCTGTGATGTCCTGCTCTTAGGCAATCGTGGTATCAATTGTGAAGTGGAAGCAACATCCCTCCTGACATCAAGGTGTGGCATTTAGTGATAAATGAGAATCAGTGTGGATGTGCCTTATGTCGAGCTGAATGGACTGAACTCAGGTGAAAAAAAACCTCATGTTGATTCAACCACCAACTCGACTGCATGCTCAAACTTTTCCAGGTCTACATACACGATGAGTATTATAAATCCAGGTACAAATGTCTAGATAGTAAAATTATCATTAAACATGTCTGTAGTTCACAAAATGGTGTCAGCTCCATCAGCCTGCCATCTTCACCAGCTCCAAATATAACTCCCCTTCCCGAAGATGCCATTGCTTAAATTCTTCCCATCATTAGATTCCCACTCTCAGTGTATAAGGTAGCACAGGGGTGACGGTCGTTTTCTGGTCTTTGTGGAACACTCATATTGAGTACCATTATGCCAGGACTCGATATGGATTAATAGATCATCGATAAGGCTTCAGACATTACTTCTTCTAAAGGTGCTTTTTGCTGAGTTATCGGGCTTGGCATGTTCATTGAGAGTACTTAGAGTCCCTTGGGTTACCAATTACATCCCCCTTTTTGATCCATAAAACCAGGACATTCTAAGTTCTTGTAGGTTCCATGTGGTCTCTTCATCAACTATACTTGCTTCTATGAAGCCTATCTATGGCTTTGTACTGTACTCTTCAATCTTGATTGCATCGCATGAGTTTGTTATCATTGCTACGAGGATCCTGAACACTGGATCATTTTTGCTGCTTATATCAGGTAGATAATAAACATTATAGATACCAATGAGCTGGTTTCCATTTACCAAGATAATCTATTGTGAGCTGTTTCCAAGGATTAGGTATGATTGGTTACTGACTGGAAGAGTTTCAGAAATCCAAATTGTGATACTACCTCTGACTCACCTTTCTTGCCCTTTCTCGCTGGTATGGTATATATGGTAGAACTGTCAAAGAAGCTTTCCACACATAGCCATGTTGTTGGAGACAGTAAATATAAAATGTATTTAATGGAGGCAATTCAATCCGTGTCTTCCATTTTTTGCATAAGCCTAACAACATTCCAGTTTAAAAGGGCCACTATTTATTTTGCCTCAGTTTATTTCTTTATGGGTTTTCTAGTTTCTTGTTGAGATATGCAAAGATAGCGAATAGTGAGGTAAATCATATGCTTAGTGTTTTGGGTCCTGTGATGTGTTATATATTGGATCCAAAACAATAATTTCCTTCAGAGCTGCTATGATATAAATCATTACATTAGGGTTAGAGGCAATTTTTCCAATTTAAATTTTTTCCACGTATTATTTTATTTGTTTTTAAGGTAGTATGTGGGTAAGTGATAATATATTTTAATGTTTTTAATTGGTGAATCATTTTTATTGCATTTATAATCTTAATTGTGAATGTAGTAATTTTAATTTGTCATTAGTTTTATAAATTATATAATGTTAAAAATATATTTGAAAAGGCCTTTGATACTATGGACTGGTGATACCTCAAGCGGGTATTGTTGAGGGGAGGAGTTTAGCTGTGATTTTGTGGCCCTTATGAGTGCGCTCTACTCCAATTCCACATCCCAAGTCCAGGTCAATAGAGTCCTATCAGACACCTTTCCCATAAGTTGAGGGACATGACAGGACTGCCCCCTGTCTCCCCTCCACTTTGGCCTAGCAATCAAACCGCTGGTCCGCTTTATTAGAAGTCATGCCCAGATACGAGGCTGGTACTGGGGCAACACTCAGGAGGACCGTATTGCACTTAATGCAGACAATGTCCTGCTGTTTCTGGCAGACCCTGAGATGATGGGCCCCCAATGCCTCCGGGTCCTCCAGCTCTTTGACGAGTCATCAGGTTTCCAGGTCAAGCTTGCCATATCAAACTTGGTATCCCTGAATGTGTCCTCTAAATGTGTGGTGTTGCAAACTGAAATTCTTCTCCGCAGCCTCAGTTTCTGATATCTAGGGATTTGGATGGTGCTCCTTCCGGAGCTCACATGGGCCCTCAACCTTAATCCATTGATCAAGAAGGCAAAGGCGCACCTCCTTTACTGGCAATCTCACCCATTAAACGTAAAAGGGGGAGAATAGCCTTATATAAAATGATGATACTTATTTTATATTCTTATACGTTTTCCAGAACCTCTCAATTTATCTCCCACACCACTGACTTCAAGCCCTAGATAGACTTGCCACTATGTTCCTTTGAAGTAACTCCAGACCTTACCTGCCTCTTGTATACTGCTATTACGCACCTTACGATGGGTGTGACTAATCTTTACTTCTATTATCTGGCGGCTCAACTCTTTGTGATCAATGATTGGTTCTCTGGGCGGTGGACAGATCCAGCCTATCAACTAGAGCTCACATCCCTGGGTTTTCCCCAAATCATGGCGATGTTGAATGCCTCCCCTATCCCTACCACTATCCCAATGATTATTAGGATGCTTTTCCTCGCCTGGAGAGCTGCACTCCGACAAATACACTGTAAGACTAAATTCACACTCCAGACTTCACTGTGGCATGGTACCTGGTTAAAGAAGGTGGCTGCACTGGAGGGGATCCAGAAATGGGACCTTATCAGCATCACTAAATTGGGTGATAAATGTTCTGGGTCCCACATACGTTCATTCCAAGAACTACAAGATACTTACTGTATGTGACCCACACAGTTTTACAAATACTTGCAATTTTGACAAACACTTGTTGCTCCCTGAGAGGCTATCTTAGCAGAGGTCAATCTACTGGAGGCCAAAGTCCTGATGAGTACACTGGGGAAGGGAGGCATATCACAGATTTACCGCACCCTCATTAACAATGCACCTACCACTTTAGAACACCTCAGAACACGCTGGGAGCGGCGGTTTGGCTCACTGGGCAGATATAGTGAAAGAACTTACTCATGTCCTGGGGTGGGAGGTCCCAGATCCTACTCTAGTCCTACTGCTGGGGGGTTTTCGAGGGCTCTAGGTGTACCTGGGCAGAAGGAGCATTCCTAGGCACCATTACTATGGTAGCCAAACACAATATAGCAGTCAAATGGAAAAGCCCTGCACCTCCAACCTTAAACACAGTGGTGTAAAGGGCTGGATTGGTATGAGATGCAGGAGAAATCTGTATACGAAGCAAGAGGCTGCTCATCAAAACATGAACAAGTTTGGGGTAAATGGTTGGGGCAAATGGGTTGATGTGAGTACCTCTGAGCTCCGTATGCCCTCCTAATGCTATCTTTTGTTACGCACCTGTCACCAACGCATTACTGATACTATATGATTGTCACATATTTAATTCAAAATGTACTCTATCAAGATTTCTGAGAAGTCTGTACCACTGCTACTAAAAATCAATAAAGTTGGTTACATATATATATATATATATATATATATATATATATATATATATATATATATATATTTATATATATATATACATACATATAATATTCAATGTTTAAGATACTTTTTATATTCATTTATTTATACACATTTGCGTTTGAAATTTAGAGGCGAGTATGTAGATTCAATATTTGTGTCCTGGATATTTTTTGCCAATATGTTTATCTGCAGTGTTCTGTCATAAAATTGCTCTTTCCCTTCACGCCAAAACATCATAATCATTTTCGTACTGGGGACTTTGTAGTAAATTAATATAGGCAGAATTTCATCTGTTGTCTGTTAAAGGTAGCTCAATGTTTGATGAATATTTTTAGTTGTGTTTTCTGGAGGATCGAATGAATGGGAACATGAAGGAGTGATCAATCCTGAATGTTAGGAAGAATCGTTACTTCTTTCAGAAATGTACATTATGTTTATTTGGATGAATGGATACATGAAATTATGAAAGATACTGAGTAGCTCAATAGATGAGTGGAACGGCATATATAACACAGGACCTTTATATTTCTGGGTTGATTAATTGCGTGTGGCTGGAGTTGTTGAGGTACAATTGGTTGGAAATTGGAACACAAGGCCTCTGTGAGTGTTCACGGTTGGTTGATGGTCTGAAGGGGTGCCTTTGCTTCTTTTGACGTGTAGGTTTGAAACCTTAAAATCTGCCTCTTGCCTATTAAATGTCAGCACTCATTGTCAGAAGTTCCATGCTTGCATGCTGTACACCACCCATCTACTGGAAGTGTTGTTATAGCTTGTCTCTGGCTGAAACGCAGTGCGAGCAGATCCGAGGCCTGCAATGAGTCACTGCCGGGAAGAAAAAGCTTGGTCACGATTGGCTGCAGACAGCAAACATTCCATTTGTTCCTGAAGGGCTTGCCTCCACTTTAAGAAGAGCAACCAGTAAGTAGATTATTTTGCTTCACTGGGCGTGTTTGCCCCAAGAAGTGCTACCGAGAAAGGAAGAAGAGGTGCAAAGGTTGAAGTGACAGTTCAGGTCACATTGTGTTAGCCAAGCGCGTGCCACGGTGGTTGCAGAGCGAGCTTGTGAAAGGGCCGGAAATGACCGATTATTTAGTCATTACTCACCTCACTGATGCTTGCTGAAGACCGAAACCGCAAAAGCTGAGGGCTAATCGGCCTGCTGATAAGATAACTATTTATTTCACAAATACACACAGTGAACATGCCAACAAGGTGGTTCCCACAAAGAACCTCGTCATTCTTAGGCAGAAAACGGCGTAGAAGGAGCGGTGACGAGGGAGGGACCCAACACATAACACTACAGCGTCACTTCTATGCAACGACCTTCGGACAGGTTGATGTGACATTTACAGTGCTCCATAAAGCAACGTGCAGGTGCATTGGTAATAAAGGTGACTAGTCTGTCTACAAAACATTAAAATGTAGATTATTGCATGCACACTACGGGATTTTTACACCGATGAGCAAAGTTCATAATTGATGCTTCGCCATGCCATTGTTTTGAGGGGTGAGGGTGCTGACAACCGGTCAGTGGGCTTTAGAACTCGGAGACCACAGCAGACCCCCACCCCATCACTGGCCATATGCAGAGCAACAAACTTATTTGTTGGAAGAAGTTTTATTTTACTTTTGAACTTGTTAATTTCATAACACACGTTTTAGCCATAAATCACTTCAAAGAAACTTCAAAACATATTTACAATAACATAACCATAATCATAAGATTTAATCTGTAACCATAAATCATTTTGACAGGATCCCTTCCTGTCCAGAACCTCCCTTGGACCACACAGGCAAACCGTACCTCACCTGTATCCCTGGTGGGGCGGCTCCCATGACCTCACCGTTCCTTGCCCACACGTTCAGGATTCTGCCCCCTCTCCAAACACCTATCTGTCAAGCGGGGTAATGGGGCAGCCAGAAGAGGGAGCCCCATGGCCACCCCAGCGATCTGGGCTCCCTACCTCCTAATCTGGTGTGTGTACATCCGCAGGTTGGTTCAGGACTTCAGGATCCTATCCCTGGTGTTATCCCGGGGCCCCAGCCTTGGGGATCCCTCTGTTGCTTCTGGTTGCTTTAGTACTTCTTCTCCCTCCACAAGGGCGACCAGGGGCCCAAAGGTCATTAACCCTCCCCACCGCAAACAAACTGCGAGAGAAGAACCACAAATCTGCAATAAATTGGTCTGTACCCGCATCTGACAAGTGCACCATATCCCTGTGGAACATATAAGGACCCTTCAAAAGTTTATGGGGGATGTTCCATAAGCGTCCGGGACCCGGGCGTAGTTTAGCCATCTCTGCGTTGAGCCTCCGAACTGACACATTGATTGTCCTTGATTTAATGTCCGGGCCCCAGTTGCGGCGAGGCACCATATGAGACCAAGCAATGGCCGCGTTCGGAAATTGTTTAGATAATTTGGTGAGTTCCATAAAGATTGCTTCTCTGAGTGCCTTGCGGCCCATGCGCACCAAGTAATTTCCTCCCAGATGAATAATAATGAGATCCGGGAACAGAAGTCCCTCGGATCTTTTAGCCAATGCGACGAGTTGTTGAAGCTGTGTGATTCCCATTTCGCCGACCCCGCACCATCGAAAAGCCACATCTTGGCTTGCTGCCGGATTAGGCTTACGGAGCTGCTTCAACCTGTATGCCGCCCGCCGAACAAACGAATGCCCTAAGACCCAAACCACATGTGGCGCCATTGAACTGTAATGAGAGAAAATTGAATGAGAAATACACACTTAAATTACCAGATGTAGCGTGAGGGAGCACTGATCATACTAATTCAGGCCTAATGTAACGCTTATAACAATTAGAAGACTATCTCCCGATGGATTTCACATCGGATACTGACAACCCAGCGCTGGTCGCTAACGTAGCTGCACCAATCCTGAATGAATGGGGCGAGTACCCAAGCGGGTCGACCCCTGCTGCCCTAAGTGCAACTTTCAAGGCCTCGGAGAATTGGTTGCGTGATAGGCATTCCTATTTGCGTGTAGAAAGAGTGCGAGCGACCCAGCGGACGGGCGGACCAACAGGTAAGCTGTCAGGTGACCCACCGGGCATAGGGGAGAGTGTAATGCGTGCCCCCTTGCTGAGCTGCTCTGTTTTGGTCCTACGCAGCTGTATTGTTACAGACTCTGGATTGGGCTGCACATCTGTCCGCTGGACCCCACCTAAGTTGTCACCCCTGGAAGCGCCTACTAGTTCACTAATGAGAAAAGTGCCATAAAAGTCCACAGAGAATGCTGCTGCGAACAATGCTGCCTCAAATGGTGAGGAACACACCAAGGGAAGTCTGTTCAATAGCTTCCCTAATAAAATTGCCGTTATGGGGCACCTGGTGTCTGACTTTGGACCTTCTACTCTAGCCCACCCGGCCACCGCCCGCTTAATAACAAAGGAATTTAACTGTGACTCTTGATTCCAGAGTCTTGCGAAAAAACGAATGGCGGTCAGGAAAGCTTTTGCGCAAGAAACCGATCTACCCCTGTCTCTCAAATGCAGTAAAAATGCACAGATAGCCTTTGCAGAAAACCAGTCTGAAATTTGCTGAGACTTCAAGAACTGTCTGTATTGTTGAAAAGCTCTCTCGTTCGCCCCCCTCGTACGAGCGGCTAGAGATGTTGCTACTAAAGTTGGGAGGGCGGGACACCAATCTTCCACAGAGATGCTGGGAACTCCGTCATCTTCTCTGCCGCCTGGGGGTGGAACCTCAGAAAATCCTGCATCAATGAGTGAGATAGAGCTTTATATAAAGCCTTCTGTCTATTGATTGCCTCTATCACATCCGTGTTGTCAGACCAGAAGACCACTGACCTGTCTTTAAATTTCCCGTCCCAAATGGTGACGGCGACAATAATAAGGAACAGCTCTAAAAAGCTATATTCTTGGTAATTCCCTTGCTGACCTAATCTGCTGGCCAGTCAGCTCTGCACCAGGAAGGGCCCAGGATGGCACCAAAGCCGACACTGCCCGCTGCATCAGTGAATAACCCCAGAGTGGGGCTAGAGACTGGAAGGTGAGGCCAAATTACTGCCCCGTTAAAGTCTTGTAAAAATACATCCCAAACTCTTAAATCATCTCTAACTTCTAGCAACAGTCTAGTGAGGTGGTGTTTCTTGGTCAAACCAGCCATGGACCTAGCGATGGACCTAGAAAAGGGGCGAGCCATGGGAATAATCCTCAAAGCGAAATTCAGCTGTCCCACTAGGACCTGCAACTGGTGCAGGGTAACTTTTTTCTGAGATAACTCCACTCTAATGGACTCTTTAAATACCCGCAACTTCTCTGTAGGCAGGCGACACTCCCCAGCCACCGAATCTATCTCAATCCCTAGGAAGGTAATGCAAGTAGAGGGGCCTTCTGTTTTGTCCGGGGCCAGTGGGACCCCAAACTCCCTGAGCATAACAGTCAAGGCCTGAAGAGCCCACAAGCACTTCGCCGGCCGCGGGGGGGTCCAGTACCCAAAAATCATCCAAGTAATGTATCACATCCTTGTGACCAGTTCGTCTAGTAAAGATCCACTGCAGTGAGGTGCTAAACTGTTCAAAATAACTGCAGGACACACTACAACCCATGGGCATGCATTTATCGTAGAAGTAATCCCCTTTCAATTGGAATCCTAGTAAGTAGTAGTCATCAGGGTGGACTGGGAGAAGCCTGAAAGCCAATTCAATATCTGTTTTTGCTAACAAGGCACCCTTCCCTAAAGCCCTCAACTTCGCCAGTGCCTGGACAACAGTAGCATAGCGGACTGAGCAGAGTTTAGGGTCGATAGTCTCATTCACAGATGAACCCCTAGGAGCAGACAAATTGTGGATTAACCTGAACTGGCCTGGCTCCTTTTTGGGAACTACCCCCAAAGGGGAACAAACATAATCCGTTGTAGGAGGGGAAGGAAAAGGGCCTGCCAACCTACCCAGTGCCCGCTCCTTTCCAATCTTTTTTGCCACCACCCCCGGGTTCTTTAAAGCAGACACTAATTTCCTGCAATGTTCTAAAAGGAGAACACTGACGGCAGGGATCCTAAAGCCCAACGAGAAGCCCTTAACTAGTAATTCTGCAGACTCCCTAGCTGGGAAATCCTGCAACCATGGGAGTAATGCGTCAATCTTTATGGGGGATGGCAAAGTTGATTTAATTACTGGGCTTAATCCCATCTTTGACTTTTTCCCTGGATTTTTTAATGCACTTAAACTCTGGGTGGGAGGGATGTCTGCAAAAGGAGCAGGTGTGTCTGAATTTGCACGACCCAGGGTGGCGCAAGCATATTTTCTATTAAATGCCCAACATGACCTTTTTTTATCGCTGGGGTAATTTGTTATTCACACATTCCAACCAGACGTTTACTTCAGTCTGGTCCCACCCAATTGTTGGGTCCTCCACCTTTGCCCACCTGAAATCCCTGTCATACTCCAACCAGGAGTTCCCTCCATACATGTGTTGTGCTCTTAATATTTTGTTTGCATAACAAATCATGGAAATACCCAACTCCGGTTTCTTTTCAAGCATGACAGACATAAAGACATTAAAACCGAACAACCAGTTAGTAATACTTTCTTCCACCTTGGGTGTTTCGTCACCAGATGATGCAGCCTTCACCTCCTTATCTTTGGTTTCCACCTCACTTCTTTTCACCCTGATAAGAGCAAAAATGTCCACAAATTCCCCCTTCCAAATTTTTTTTTTAGCCTCTGCACCAACATGAGCAGCAAGCTTACCTGGTCTTGACAATAATGTGTCGAGCCCCGCCCCTTCGGCTGATGTACTACCCTTAGATTAATCTTTTGTCATTTCAGCAACCTTACTTTTCTCCAAAGGGGTAGCAGGAGGCAGAGCGCACGGTGCCGACGTGACACCCGGGCCCACAGCTGCCGTCTGTAATGGTGGAACACTACGCGCCGCTGCCAACGCATCCACCTGGCGTTTAAGCTCTGCCACCGAGTTCTGCAGAGAGTCATTCGTGGTCCAAGGAGTTGTAGAGGGGGGAGTTGCTGAGGTATTAATATTCGCTAATAACTGAGGCACCACCAGCAAGGCTTGTGCGGTCAGGTCCTGCGTGGTTACCTGCGGGGTAGGGCAGGCCTCCATTTGCACAACCTGTGCAACCTGTGTAGCCTGTGCCTGGGGTAATGGTTGGACTACTGGCACCAGAGAAGGCACTGCTAGAGTTGCCAATGACTTTCGGATGTCTGCTAACATGTCTGCCACCCCTAGGACCGGTGCAGGTACTGCATTTTCCCCACCAGCGTGAGGCTCAGAAGTAGCGCTCGTGGAAGTTAGTGAAGAGGCAGGAATAGAGGACTGCTGGGGGGGTAATAGCTGCCGGGGAAGACAATGGTGGGTGCGCGTCTGCACCCTGCCTTTTATTTCTACGCTTCACTGGGGGAAACCCAGCGCGTGGAGCTACATGTGACCACCGCGGGCGGCTACTTCCATCAATGTTGTCCTAATTCTCAGATGCATCGTCCCGCTGTCCGAATCCCCATTGCCCAGCTTCGCCAAAACCAGCTTTAAAAGCTGGAACAATTCTGGGTCCCTCCCTTTCCTCTTACCTGCCCTTACGCGGTTGGACACCATGACTTAATGACCCTTGACAAACCAAACAAGCATTTAAAAATGGCCCCAACTAATCTCCTTGCTTTAACCACAAAGCACTGAAACTGTAGAAAGCTGTAAAACCTATAACCATAACATGTTATTGACAGTACAGCTGTTGGAAGCACTGAGCTCACCGTAACAGTTTAAAAAAAAAATAATAAAAAAGCATTACCAACAACATGCCATTAACTTTGCTGCTTTTAAAAGCACGAGGGGCAGGCACTGAAAGAGTTTTGAATAAACATTATCAGTAACATACCCTTAGCAGCTGTAAAAAACACAGGAGAAAGCTCAAGGAGTAATGAAGGCAGTGTGAATAGTAAAATTCAATAACACGCTACCGTAAAGCAATGTAAAACAGCTTCAATGACAATGACAAGCAGCTTATTTTACTTGCCTGAAACCACGCGGCAAATAACCACTATGCGCGCAAATACCGAAGTGCTCTAGTGCCTTCACTACTTAAAAAAGGGATGAGGGGGCGCTGGCCCTGTGAGGGGAAAAAAACTGCATATACCGGTAAGCTGAATAGCCTGCGCTACACCAGTCGTGCCCCTTAATTAAAATTAGCTAACCGCTAAGCGTGAAGACCGGCAAATACCGGTGAGCTGAATAGCCTTTAGCTAACTGCTAAGCGTGCGGTGTCTATCCTGTGGTACAGGCTCCGAGATGAGCAAATCGGAGGGCAAACAGAATTCTTTTACAAGAAAGGACGCAGCAGAACGCAGGCGCCTACGTGATGTAAGACCGGCATATACCGGTGAGCTGAATAGCCTTTAGCTAACCGCTAAGCGTGCAGTGTCTATTCTGTGGTACAGGCTCCAAGATGAGCAAATCGGAGCGCAAACAGAATTGTTTTACAAGAAAGGACACAGCAGAAAGCAGGTGCTTACGTAATGTAATCCCAGCCCGCCGAACCGGCTCCTAGGCGGGGACCCTACAAAACCTGGTTATCCCGGAAGGTGACGGGGCCTCTAGCACTCCGGGTGCTCTGCTGCAAATGGGATCACCGCCAAATCCAAGGATCCACCACCACCCAACACCGCCGATTGCGCCACTGGAAAGCCGAATCGTCCGATAATATGTGCACCGGGAGCGCCGAATCGTCCCATCCTCAGCCGCCGCGCCGACAAGAAGGCCGAGCCCTTCTGGGGTGGGCGCTTAAGTAGCACCCCACTGGAGCGCAGCGGCTGGAACCGGATCGGCGGTCGTAGCCGCAACGTTCTCCTCATTAATTACTTCCGCCCCACACCTCGCGAGGTGTGAGGGCGGAAGTACCTTGCCAGCCCAACGCTCAACTAGTGCGAAGGGTGCGGGCCACGGCAGCCCGGATTCCTAAGGGGTCGCGCTCCCCCCATGTTGGGGGGGGGGTGCTTTTCCCGCTTCAGGACCTCCACTTGCAAGTCGGGTGAAACAGCAGTTGATTTATTTGGGTCCATTTTGCTCTTCCGCCCTTTTAGTGATGAGGTATTAATATCCAGCTACAAGTTTCAACTGGATGGTTCATTGCTAACCCACTCAAGAAATGTATTGGTTAAGTATACCAATTTTTGTTATTCACAGTGGTTATTGTGCAGAGAGGGTTTTGGTCCTTAAGAATGTCCACTGACCACAGTTTTGGGCCAAAATTAGGGCAGAAACATGTAGACCTCTCTATATAATTGAAGCATTCCCCTGTGTTTTTAACCCTATCGATTGGGGACAAGAATAAAGTTTAGTGCTCCAGTAGGTATTTTACTTTCCATGCGTACCACCACCCCATTTGTTTGCCAGAGACATTTTAAGGCATGGGCAGAGTGTGAAATTGCCATGGGTCCTACCTTTTAAGGGCCCAGGTGAGAAAGTGAACTTTCTCCCTATCTCACATCTGTCTAATTCTCCATCACATACTGTAATGTATAATTCAATATTCTTAGCATCATGGGGCTTGAATTAGCAGACAATAGGTAACAAAATGCACAGCTTTTTCCACACAAGGTGCCCCTAAGGTATGTCTTGCCCCCTGTCCATCAGTGTTGCAGCCCACATTGGTAACCATGCTAAGCAATCTGAGGAGGATCCTTATGATGTAGCTGCCACCCTCTGGATGATTGAGGGTTTATGTGCTATACAAATGTTCTTTAATCCGATTTGCCCTGTAGGATTTTGAGAACATTTAGAGACAATAGTATGTACAGCTTCTGAGTGTTTCACACCACCGTCAACCTGCCATTTTTTTCCATCTGGCATTTTCCTGGTGAGCTGAAGCCTTGGGGCCGGTTTTTGAAGGCAGAGGTCTGCTGTTGGCACCTTTGCTACTTTCTCCTGCTCCCTCTGCTTAGTTGCAGCAGGCCCAGTGGGTGTTTCAGAAAATTAAAGGAGAGTGTGAGAGAGAGGGAGGAAGAGATAAGAGAAAGCGAGAGAGACAGAGAAGGAACTCAAAAGCAGAGGGATGACAGGGATGACAAAGTGGGTAGGGAACAGGGCTGGTTTGAATAATTTTTGCCAAGCTTTTGGCTTCCAGTCTGGCTCTGTCTCTCAACGTATCACTATTTTCTCTGTGTTGATGGCACTCAGATTCATAGGCTCAAAGCACTTTACAAATTTCCCTCGAGTCCATCTGCACTGCATTCAAATTTTGGTGTCTGCTGCATTTTTTACCTAGTGTGTCTGGGGCCACCTTCTTACAAAAATATAATGGTCTGGATATTAATAGCTTTAGTGATTATGGCAAGATTCCTAGCGATATATTTTGCTGCTAGAGCCAGTGCTGTGTCAGATTATGAAGGTACCAAAGACTGTGCTTGCTTTAGTCAAAAGCACCAATTCATATTATTGCTGAAGCATTGACTATCAGTATTGTGGACCTACAGGTTGTATTTGTGAAGAACAGTTGTGAATAGTTCTAGAAAGAAGCTGGACTAGTTCCAGAGAGAAATCTGCTTTTTTCAGCATAAATAGGGAGCAGCTGGTAGTATCCTTAACTTTAAAGGGTTCAGTGGCATCTCCATCACTGTGTGTTTTGTTACTAAGCCTTTGTGGTGTGAATATATAGCGCTATGGTGCACTTCTGGCTAGGTTGGCTCTGTTTACATGTCTTCAAGGCAGTGAAGAGTGCAAACAATTGCCACCGCACTGTAGGCTACTGTAACACAGACATCACCCATAGATGGCTCAGCATGGCAACAAAAAACCGTCTGAGATACACACAAATGTTCAACAGAATAGAGTGGGAGAGGAACTCAAGTTATTCACTAAGGGCAAGGGAATACCAAAGGCAATTATCATTAAAAGCGCAGAATAGAGCACAACAGAACAAAACAGAAAGCAAAAGTAAGAAACAGAAGAGAATGACCTGTAACAGAACATACGATAAATGGTCAGCTTCCTTTTAGTTATGATGCTGATCAGCAGCACAAGGAACTGGAATCATCAGATTGCACAGATTATGATTTAGGTGGGATTATCTGAAATGAAGAATAAGAAGAAACAGGAACAGATGGAAAAATGCAGGTTTAGTCTGCAAAACTCACACACGACGGGAAGCGACCATCCGGCTTCGATTTGCAGACGCACTGCCCAAACACTTGAATCTCTGACAACTGCTCGTATCCCATCACGGTACATCTTTTTCAATATAAACATTCTTTAACAGAACACGAGCAGCTCGAGCGGGGAAAGGCACTCGAGCTGCTAAAATAACATACGTATTCAATACCTTATATAAATTACATCACATTCCCCCAAACAAAAATTAAAATAAATACCAAAGGTAACACAAGAAAATAGAGCACCTGTGAAAAATAAGAAATACACATTAACACATTACATAATCTTTTAATTTGTTGGGTTTTTGATCATTCTTGACCTTATCCATTTAGTATTTAAAAGAGAATAAAAATCTCTGTTGATATTGTTTCTATCTTCACGACTTATTTCCTGACCTAAATTAACTTCTCTGTTGTCATCACTAGATTGTATACAACTTGTCCAACCAGAATCAGACTTGAGACTTATTCTATCGTTAACAATCTCGGCTTGCTGTGGTGTGATTCTAACAACATTACGTTTCTTCCACCAGCCTTTGTTTTCTAACAAGATTGACCCCTTAACAAGTCTGGAGATTCTTGTAGGAGCAGAGAAAACAGATTCTCCTTTTTTACAAGGCCTGTTTTTTTGTGATTAACACAAAATCTCCAACAGTCAAGTCAGAATTTCTGCTTCCATGTTTATCAAAAACTTGTTTAATTTTATATTGTTTACCAAGATCTCTTGTAGTGACCTCATCTTTAAAATTAATTATGGTTTTAGAAGTTTTGGAAACACCTCCCTCTAACCATGAAGGAAATAAGGTTGAGTGATCTTGACATCCTCTCAACAATACGAAAGAGTGACTCCTGTGGTGAGTTGGGGTGTAGTGCTATCCTCTCATACTTTTTTTTAAGAAACTGCTTGACATCCTTCCCTGACGCAAGGGCCATCTGAATACCTACTGTTATTACTTACCTCTCGCTCTACCATTAGAGTTCGGAGAGTGTAGAGCAACACTTAAATGTTTGACATCATGTTTCCTTAAGAATGTGTTTATTTGATCTGAAATAAAACGAGAATCATTGTCAGTAACAAGGGACCTAGGTGGTCCCTCAATGGTAAATACTTGCTTTAAAAGGGCAATTGTGTCTCCGAGGAGGGAGAACTAACAAAGGAAAAGTATAACCACTTGGAGAAGTAGTCCACAAAAAGTATGACATACGTCCTTTCATTAGGTAGCAACACAAAGGGTCCTGAAAAATCAATAGCCAATTTATCCCATGCTGCTACTGGGCACATAACAGAGTGCAGAAGTGTTCTGTTCAACTTCCAATGCTTATCGGACAGAAGTCACTCAACACATTAGTCAACTGTCTGTTTTATCCGATTATCTAGAGCTGGCCACCAATAATGTTGTTTGATGCACATACAGGTCTTAGTGATTCCTAAATGCCTCCAATGTTTTCTCTTACTCTAAATGGAAGAACATGTAAATCCCCTCTCAAAACCAATACATTAACCAACTAAAGCTCCCCGCCACTTGAGCATACATTTTTAATTCACTCTGTAAACATCTGGTCTCTGGTCAACCATAGATGATATACGTTTTTAAGAGTTTCAACTTGTTGAAAAGCATTCAACCAGTCCTCAACACTAAATATGGAATTATCACCTTGAGGGTCCTGTATTGCATCGATGGAAGCAATGGAAACAGCATAATCTATGTCGAACTCTTCATCTGTTTCAGGCAGAGGCATGCTAGACAGGCAGCCCACTCAGAAATTCTTACCTCCTGCTATGTGACTGATATTAAAAGTGTATTTGTGTAGTTTTTAAACTAGTCTTGTGAGTCTGGCGGAAACATCATTGTGTATCCCCCCTTTGAAGATGTGAACTAGAGGCTTGTGATCTGTGTGTAACTCGAAACATCGTCCCCATACATACATTTAACATGTCTGAACAGCCAAAATACAAGCTAATGACTCACATTTGATCGTGCTGTATTGTTGTGCAAACCTCTTAAGTGTTCTGGAGGCAAATGCTACAGTTTGTTCTCTAGTTCCAATTTTCTGACTCAGTACTGCCCCAGACCATGGAGACTGGCAACAACAGTTATTTTGGAGGTGCAATTATCATTGAAATCAGATATAGCCGGGGCATTTACAATCAAGTATTTTACCTTATCAAAGGCAAATACACTTCCTGTCCTCAACTACATTTTTGTCCTTTACGTAATAACAATCTGAGTGGTTCTACTGCCATGGCGTATCCTGAAACAAAATGAGGGTAATATTCTTCGAGACCAAGAAAAGAGCTCAGGGCATCACGGTTAGTGGGTACACCAGGTTCTTTTATGGCTTTCGCCAGTGAAAAATTAGGTTTGATGCCAGATTCTGTAATTGTATGACACAAATAATCTGATTCTTTGGTAGCAAATTTACATTTATCTTTTCTAATGGTCTTACCTTTGTCAGTAAGAATAGACAAAACTTTGTCCAGAATGGTATTGTGTTGCTCTAGTGAATTCGCAAAAATGAGTATGTCGTCCTGATATGCTTATACTCATTTGATATCAGCAAATAGGACATCCGTGAGCTTTTGGAAGACACTGGTGGCTGAAGCCAACCCAAACAGTAGTCTCAAATATTTGTAGGCTCCAAATGGGGCGACAAAAGCCGTCAGTTCTTGTGACTCTTTGTCTAAGGCAATTTGATGGTATGCTGACCTCAAATCAATGACAGAGAACCATTTAGCATTCCCCAAGCTGGCCAACATTTCATGTATTCTCGGTAGTGGGTGGCAGTCAACTAAAATATTAGCATTCAGAGTACGTAAGCCAGTGCATAACCTGATGTCACCTGATTTCTTGCGTGAGACTACAATGGAGCTACCCATTGTGATGACTCTATCTGTCCAATGATGCCTTGATCACACAATTCTTTTAACGTTTGTTTAAGTTCTTCCCAAACCGACAAGGGAACTTGACGTACTTTATGTACAAATGGTTGTGCTTGAGGTTTTAACCTGATGTTGTAAACAAAACCCTTAACAGTGCCACACTGTTCATGGAATCACTCTTTATGCCTGGCAACAATGCTATCAACTGTTTCTTCAATGGCACACAGAGAGCTTGTAGGCATGTCCTCAACAACTACATGGTGTCGGAACCAGGTGCTAGATATAAATCTATTCTGACTAGATCTTGCCAACCAATTATGTATTTGCCCTTAATGACAACATAAATCTTTATGTTTCCTTTTGTTCCTAGAGATTTTTCTTTATTTTGAACTGCACATAGTAAGTCATCTTCCTGACCAGAAGTGGAACTCACAATAGAACTGACAGTGGCTTTAGGATTCAGTACTTTCGAGGAAATTAAGGATGGTTCGATGCTTTTTGCAAGATCCAGAACTTCATTGAGAGTGGGATTGCGAAAGCTGACTAACCACTTCTGGAGTTTTTTAGAAACACAATTGAAAACAAACTGATCACGAATATGAGTATCCACATTTGGGACAAATTCACATGTGGCCGCCAGGATTCTAAGTGCTGCCGCATATTCCTCGACACCTTCATCAACCTGTTGTACTCGTTTTACAAAATGATGTCTTTTCAACATAACATTGGGTTCTTCTGCAAATTGTTTACACAGACTTCTATTGCTTCCATGTACACATTTCAATTGTCACCAGATCCTGTAGCAGTAACAGGAGATAGATAATCAAAAAAGTTTTGTGCAGCATGACCTAAAATGCCAAATAGTGCAAATTTCCTTCGATAACTGTAAGTTCCTGCATTTATAGCGACAAGATATTTTTGTGAAAGGCGAAACCACTCTTCCCATTAGATCGTGGGTTTATCAGGTTGAGCCAAGGAAGGAGGTGGTTGAGTGATTTGTTGAATAGTAGCCATAATGAGGTTGAAAACAAATCATAATAAACTGTGTTTCATGCCACAAAAGCTGTGACAGTTCCAAGTAATGGGTATTAATCCTGTGGGCAGCAGATAGGAGCTGTAAAGTCATAACAAAGTGCAGACAATATTGGCCAAGCACTCAAAATATTAAATATGATCAATTGTTGTATAACTGATACTCTTTAACGAGGAACCAAGTTAAAAACAGACACAAATACCGTCTCTCTGTGACCAAAATAGATATACCCCAACTAAAAATGGTCACCAGAATGTATGACGTCACAACTGCACATTTCCCATGATCCTCAGCAGGACAGGGAAGGCTGCGACACAGCTGACAAGCAGAGCGTGCGAGGAACAATAAAACATTGCACTGTAAATCGCGCAATGCCGCCACCCAGTGAGTAAACTTTTCTTGATGAGACAAGCGCACCGTGAGGTGAATACAGAGCTGTCAAATGGGTAAACACGGGGTCAACGCTACGAAAGTCAGAAACAGCACGCTCAGGGTGCGCATGTAGGGGCATATTTATACTCCGTTTGCGCCGAATTTGCGTCGTTTTTTTCAACGCAAATTCAACGCAAAACTAACTCCATATTTATACTTTGGCGTTAGACGCGTCTAGCGCCAAAGTTCATGGAGTTAGCGTCATTTTTTTGCGTGAACACCTTCCTTGCGTTAATGATATGCAAGGTAGGCGTTCCCGTCTTAAAAAATGACTCCGATGCTATTGCTTCGGATTTATACTCCCGGGCAAAAATGACGCCCGGGAGTGGGCGGGACTAAAAAACCCGCATTTGCGCCGGATTTTAGCGCCTGTGTCAGGGCAGGCGTTAAGGGACCTGTGGGCTCAGAATGAGCCCAGAGGTGCCCTCCCAAGCCCCCAGGGACACCCCCTGCCACCCTTGCCCACCCCAGGAGGACACCCAAGGATGGAGGGACCCACCCCAGGGAAGAAAAGGTAAGTTGTGGTAAGTATTTTTTTTTTAATTTTTTTTTTGGCATAGGGGGGCCTGATTTGTGCCCCCCTACATGCCACTATGCCCAATGACCATGCCCAGGGGACAGAAGTCCCCTGGGCATGGCCATTGGGCAAGGGGGCATGACTCCTGTCTTTGCTAACACAGGAGTCATGTTAATGGCGTCTGGGCGCCAAAAAAAAATGGCACAAATCGGGTTAAGACGTTTTTTTTGCCTCAGCCTGACTTGCCCCATTTTTGGATGCCCAAACGCCATTTTTCCCTACGCCGGCGCTGCCTGGTGTACGTGGTTTTTTTTCTCGCACACCAGGCAGCGCCGGTCGGCTAACGCCATTCAATAAATACGGCGCCCGCATGGTGCTTCAGAATGGCGTTAGCCGGCGCAAATTTTTTGGGCGCAAAACTGCGTTAGCGCAGTTTTGCGTCAAGAAGTATAAATATGGCCCTTAGAGTATGAAGAATGTGCTCACACGCAAATAATATCAATTGAAAATGATCGTTTAGTGACGATCAGTACCTTATGTACAGTCTGGAACAGGTCGCTAGGTTGAAAATCCATTGTGGATCGGGAAAGAGAATAAAGTTTCACCAACTGAAATTATCCGGTGGCTTTGAGACCCGAGGTGTCGGTGGGCAAGAACAGCTCATCGCCAAATTAAATGAAGATAGGAAGAAACAGGAACAGCTGGAAAAATGCAGGTTTATTCTGCAAAACTCACCCGCTCTGGGAAGCGACCAGCCGGGTTCGATTTGCAGACGCACTTGCCAACGACTCGAATCTCTGCCAACTGCTCGGATCCCGTCACGGAACATCTTTTTCAATATAAACATTTTTTAACAGAACACAAGCAACTCGAGCGGGGAAAGACTCTTGAGCTGCTAAAACATAAATACTGCATTAGTATTCTTGCACTAAGATTGGCAGAATATAAGGCCAATTATGAGTTTTTTTCTGAGAAATGGGAAAACAAATGCAGGATTAAATGTTTCAGAACAGATAGCTCCATGTTATTCTCAATTATTCACCTATTTCTCTCTTGTACATTTCACCTACCGTGAGTAGGTGAAATGTCTGGGGATGAAAATATCCTGGAAATGGGGTTCGCATCTTGTTCATAAACATAATCCCTGTACTCCTGTTACCAGTGAATCACAATCAAGATTGGATTTGTAATAGGGTGTTTGCCATGTCCGTTGGTGAATGGGTCATGAGAACATATAAACCCGGCCTACAAATGCTCAATATTTGGCTAGTTACATAAGATGAGGGAGTGTGGTCTTGTACTGTTTATGCTTAATTTCACATTTCCGATTTACTATTATCCTTGCATTATACATTCAAACTTCTTAAGCTTACATTGTATCAATGAGATATCATGGAAGATGGTCATTCCAATCTGCATTCACTGGCAGCTTCTAAAATAGCTATTCTATTTGCTTACAATGCCTGCAGCCCATGTAATAAGATGAAATGAATGGCTGTGTCTATGGTTACAGAATCCATAAGGATCGCACCGACTTCAGCTTCTGCGACAGCATCCCAAACCATGAGGAGTTGTATTTTCATCCCATGGCATGGGAGGAAGCCAGACTGAGGGTAATCTAATTTGTTGCTAGTTCTGAGGCACACTAGGATTTCAATTATAATTACTAGAACGACATTGGACAAAGTTCATGTTGTGACTTGAGAATTGTTGCTATGCATTCTTCTCTTTAGTTCCAGTTCCCTGCTGCTCAGCCAGTGTGTGTGTGAGGTTGTGGAATGTTGATGAGTGCCTGGTTGGTGTTAATGGTCAGTTGCTGAGCAGCAAGGATGCTGCTCCTGGTAAGACGTTAGCTGTAACTAAGCTGAATAAACCTACAATTTACAACCTACAAAGGATCCATCTTTAATTATAACACTGGTGACGACTGGAGAAAGAATCTACGCGTGGGAGGAAATCGAAGAGAAAGTGAATCTTCAAAAAATTTAAAGATGGAAATAAATGATAAACAGTCTTAAAATGTCAGATACAGTAATAATCAAATAATGCAATTCAATTACTTTTACTCTCAGACCACTTCGTAAAGTGAGATTTCTGATTGCTCATTTGGGCAGTTCTTACCCAATCACCTACTGTACATTTGTGCGTGCACCTTTTCAATCTTCAATTATGTCTTTGCACATATTTCTCTTGATATTTGGCTATGCTTTGTTCCAGACCCTGCCTGTCAACCTCTCTCCTGTATGAATTGTGCATCCACACTGGTGTTGCCATAGTACGTGATAATTTACCCTATAGCAACGAGAAAGGAGTCTCCCTTGTAGCCGTATGTGGTGTATTGTGGTAACTCCATAACATTTCCTTAACAGCTTCTTTACAATCCATTCCACCTTCCTGAGCTAACTGCAAACTCTGTTTTAACACTTGATTAAATCCCTCCACAAGATCGTTTTCTCTTGGGTGATATACTGCAGTTCTGTGATGCTTCACTCCCATTTTCTTTTAATTCCACAAATTCTTCAGCAATAAATTGCAGCCCATTTTCACTGACTGCACATTCTGGGAATCCTACTCTTCGAAACACTTCTTCACAGAGGTCTATAACACAGCTCACTCTTGTATCCCTTACAAATGCTACCTCAGGCCATTTGGAGAAATAGTCTATTTAAACTATAGCCCACTTCCCTTCTATTCCCTTGCCAATGAATGGTCCACAAATGTCAATAGCATGTTTTTGCCAAGGAAGTTTGGTTGATGAAATGGGTGATTCTTCTGAGCTGTAAGAATTGCTAGTGCACATGCATGCTGTGCAATGAAGCACAAACCTTTCTTTGTCCATGCTCGACCACTAGAAATTGATACATGCCATTCTCTTCATACCAGACATTCCTCTGTGACCTTCATGTAATAAGCTCAATAATCTGGTTCGCAGTCCTTCAGCCACCACCAAACTCTTATTCCTTCTCAAAATACCATTCATCACAGTCAATTCAGAACATATCACCCTATAAAAAGTAGGCTCTCTTCTCACATGTTCTGTTTGACTGGTAGTGCTAGATAGACAAAAAGTGAGTTGCTTCAAGACATCATCCTCATAACAGCCTACTTCCATTCCTCTCCCGTTATGGTGCCTTCACACTGCTCATTCACATTCATTGCCATCCATTCCTCATTGTCATCATCCCTTTCTTCTATCTCATCCTTTTCCAACAGCAAGCTAGACAAGCAATCAGCATTGCAATTTTTGTTATTTGGAACATACTTCAATTTAAAGTCATATTCTTGTAGACAGTACAACCACTTGGTGAGCCTAGGTGCCCCTTTTCATCCCCCCTTTATAATGAACATGTCAATTAATGGTTTATGATTAGTTCTTAGTTTGAATGTAGTTCCCCACACATAGGTCTTAAAATGGCTCACACCTCACCAACACACTAGTGCTTCTCTCTCCACGACTGAATATGTTGCTTCCGCACCCTTAAGGGTGCGTGACGAAAATGCTACAACTCTTTCATGACCATACTTCCTTTGCATCGATACAGCATCTAACCTATTAGCACTATCATCTACCACTACAATTCTTTCATCCCGGGGATCAAATGGTTTTAATGCTATAGCTTCCACTATGTCTGCTTTGATTCCTTCAAATGTTTGTTGACATTCTAGCATCAATACATACTGTGCACCCTTTTTTATCAATGCTCTCAATCCATTGACTTTGTCAGCAAGCTTCTGCACAAATCTCGAATATTATTAGGCAAAACCGAGAAATGAACATAATTGTTCCTTGTCTGTCAGTGAGGGTATACACTCTATGCTTCAAAAAGTTTCATTTTCGTTCTTACCCCTTCTCCCCACAGTGTCTGAGGGCATCCTGATGGAAATAGCATCACCCTTTAACATAAGGACCAATAGACAGTTCAAACTGAATAAATCATTAAATAAAACACAACTAAATATGGAAATAAATGATAAACAGTCCTAAAATATCAGATACCTTAATAATCACATAATGCAATTCAATTACCCTCACCCCTTTCTGCACACACTATAACAAGGAGGTACAACATACTCAACACAACACAACACACACCCATTTCTGCAACACACTTTAACAAGGGGTGTAACTACTCATTAACACAACTCCACACATCAGTGTAACACTAGGGTACACAGCCTTGCAACGCAACACTAGGATACTCAACCCTGCAATTCAACATTTGGGTACTCAACCCTGCAACACAACGCTAGGACACATGACCCTGCAACACACACTAGGATACTCAACCCTGTAAAGCAACACTAGAATACGCAATCCTGCAACGCAACACTAGGGTACCCAACTCTGCAAACATGAGGGTACATGGCCCTGCAACACAACATTAGGTTACGCGACCCTGCAATGCAACATTAGGGTACTCAACCTTGCAACGCAATGCCAGAGTACACAACCCGGCAACTATAGGGTACACAGCTTTGCAATGCAACATAAGGGTACATGAGCCTGCAATGCACCACTACTAGGGTACTCGACTCAATTTTAATTCAGATTAAAGCATTCAGACAAATATTGTGCATTCCAACAATTTACACATGCATCAAATCCACTTAGGCAGCAAATTCAGCATGGCATACATGGCAATACTCTCAGACAGTAAAATCAGCATGGCCACACTTACACTAACATACTGAGGTTTCTAAAAATATACACATGCAACTGATCCAGAATTGCATTAAATAAAATACATTTAGAGACAAAATTAAAACACAGCAGCAAATTAAGAACCGCACGCAGAGATAAACTGGCATGACATTATAAACACATTATAGATGCCACAGAATTATGTCCAGCAGTGATACTTAGGTGCTCATTATGAGTCTGGCGGTCTTCAGACCACCAGACCCACGGTGGTGGTCAGACCGCCGCAGTCATGGCAGTCCGACTGCCACATTATGACCTTGGCAGAGCCGCCACGGTTCAACCGCTGACACCACCAGGCTGCCGCCAGCCTGCAGCTTGGCGGTCCAGGCAATTATAATCCGGGGGTTGAAAGACACCTTTAATTGGTCTACTGCAGTGAGGGATGGAAGATACTCCTTTTTTATGCACAAGATGCTGTGGGGTTGTAAGAGACCTTTTGTTTACTTCTTTGATGAGGGGTCAAATATAACCCTTATGTATTTTTATTATTTTCCTTAAGGAGAGGAGATGTGTTGTGACGAATTGTTGCTGTGCATTCTCTCCTTAGCTCAAGTTCCCTGCTGCTCAGCCAGTGTGTGTGTGTGAGGTCACAGAATGCTGATCAGTGCCTGGTTGGTGTGAATGGTCAGTTGGTGAGAGTGGGCTGAGCAGCAAGGATGGTACTCCTGCTGGGGTGTTACCTGTAACTAAGCTGAATAAACCTAGATCTTACAATCTACAAAGCATCTATCTGTAATTACAACACTTCACATATTCATCACAATGATCAGGTCCCCAGTAGGCTTCTTGAGTAGATTCCCTGTGAATGCTTAATATTATGCATCCATTGTGCAGTCACGGCTTAGGTTGGCTGCTGACGTTTTTCTGATCTTTGTCCAGCAAAAGTAAATTGTTTTCAGTAACAGGGCTAACCTTTGTCCGGCAAGAGTAGATAAATTTTAGCAGCATGGAGGTTATTGCTATATTTGTCTCACAGCCTTCCTCAATGGGCATGGGCAGACTTGGCACGTGTCTTTTCTGGCAGCAGTACACTGTTTCCTACATTTTCTTACCCTTTAACTACATCAGGCCCGCTTTCACCTTCATTGCTAGCGTCCCTTGACTGCAGGTGCAGAAGAACTAAGCAGGATTTCTAGTTGCTTCTAACAGTGCATTGCATATTCAAATTGGTCTCCCCAAGAACTTTTCTAAACATTTGTCAAAATAGCCGCCACAAAACTATTGTGCTATAAAAGTAAGCTACCAAGAATATTTACAGCAAAAGCTCTTTGTAGGTAAGTATGTACATGGATAGGTATGAGTTTGTTGTTCTTAACTGCATATTTAAACCCTTCCCTGACAAGGACGTAATGGTTAAGTCTGGTGGCGCGGCGCTGAGGCGCCACGGACGTAACCATTATGTCCTTGTACTGGCCCTCGGGGGAAGTGCTAGCACTACCCAGAGGGCCACCCCTCACCCCCTAGGGCAGGGATGGAAGGGGAATCGCCTCCCCTTCCACCTCGACCCCCCAGTGACGTCTGTTTGTCTGTGGGAGCAGCCCCTTGGGCAAAGGTCATTCCGCATAGGGGCACATTACTGTTAGCAATTTCTGCCCCCCTTGGGAGCAGATCGGCCTATTTTTGGAAGGCCCATCTACCCCTAAGGGGGGCAGAAAGCTAGACACTAGACACCAGGGAAGATTTAAAACAAAAACAAAAAGAGGATGGGGTATGGCCATATCCCCACCCCAAGTAAATGGGGACAAAGTTGTTCTGCCCAATGGTGGGCAGAAGGTGCAATTACCCCCAATCCACTCCTGGGGAGGCAGAAAACCTGCTAGATGCCAGGGAATTAAAAAAAATAGTGGGGTGGTGGCTACCAACCAGTATGGGCATGGTTATGCCCCCACCCCACCTGAAAGGTGGTAACAGTCTTTCAGCTCTCCTCCCACACACTAAAACACCTTATCCCACGGCAAGCAAGAGGACATATGATTATTTTGGGTTTTAGTTTTACATTTGGGCCATGAGATCTTATCTAACTCTCAAAATCATCCCACTTGGAATGGTGAGGGTTGCACTTTTTGTGCTTTTTAACACTGCCATGTAGAAAAATCTACGAGACCTAGACACATCTGAAAATGAAACATCTGGGTGAGTCCAGGGTGGTGTGCTTCACATGCACCATGCACCATTTTTTTTACCCACAATGCCCTGCAAACCTCCAACTTTGCTTGAAATCACACATTTTACCCACATTTTTGTGATGGAACCTTCCAGAATCTGCAGGAATCCACAAAATTCTTACCACCCAGCATTGTCGCATCTTTACCGATAAAATTCTGCCCCACTTGTCAACCTAAAAATGTATTTTTTAAAACTGTCCTCTTGGACCCACTTTAGTTCCCCCTTAATTTCGGCATTTTTGGCTCTTCCCTGTCACAGGCACTTTGCCCACCTACACAAGTGAGGTATCATTTTTATCAGGAGACTGAGGGGAACATTGGGTGGTAGTGAGCCCACACAGAAATGTCGGAAAAAATTGATTTATTAGCTAAATTTGAGATTTGCTGAGGATTCTGGGTAAGAAAACACTGGGGGATCCACGCAAGTGGCATCTCCATGAACTCCCTTCGGTGTCTAGTTTTCAGAAATGTCTAGGTTTGGTAGGTTTCCCTAGATGGCTGCTGAGCCCAGGACCAAAAAACGCAGGTGCCCCCCACACTAAAATAGGTAGCTTTGTACTTGATAATTTTGATGTGTCCACGTAGTGTTTTGGGGCATTTCCAGTTACGGGCAGTAGGCCTACCCACACAAGTGTGGTACCATGTTTATCAGCAAACCTGGGGGAACGCTGGATAGAAGAAGGTTTGTGGCTCCCCTCAGATTCCAGAACTTTGCAGAATATGCAAGGAAAAAAGTGTTTTTGCCAAATCTTGAGGTTTGCTAAGGATTCTGGGTAACAGAACCTAGGGAGAGCCCCACAAGTTACCCCATCCTGGATTCCTGTAGGTATCTAGTGTTCAGAAATGTCCAGGTTTGCTAGGTTTTCCTAGGTGCCAGCTGAGCTAGAGGCCAAAATCCACAGCTAGGCACTTTGCAAAAAACTGGTCAGTTTTCTTTGGGATAATGTGATGTGTCCATGTTGTGTTTTGGGGCATTTTGTGTAGCAGGCACTAGACCTACCCACAGAAATGAGGTACAATTTTTATCCGGAGACATGGGAGAATTCTGGGTGGAAGGAAATTTGTGTCTCCTCTCATATTCCAGAACCTTCTATCACCGAAATGTGAGGAAAAAGTGTTTTTCTTTGCCAAAATTTGAGGTTTCCAAAGAATTCTGGGTAACAGAACCTGATGAGAGCCCCACAAGTTACCCCATCCTGGGTTCCCCTAAGTGTCGAGTTTTCAGAAATAGCCAGGTTTGCTAGGTTTTTCTAGGTGCCGGCTGAGCTAGAAGTAAAAAACTACAGCTAGAACTTTGTAAAAAACAGGTCAGTTTTCTTTGGGAAAATGTGATGTTTCTATGTTGTGCTTTGGGGCATTTCCTGTCACGGGCACCAAGCCTACCCACAGAAATGTGGCACAAATCTTTATCGAGAGACTTGGAGGAATGCTGGGTGGAAAGAAATGTGTGGCTCTTCTCAGATTCCGTAACTATTACCAAAACGTGAGGAAAAAGTGGTTTTTTTTGGCCAAAATGTGAGGTTTGCAAAGCCTTCTGGGTAACAGAACCTGGTGAGAGCTCCACAAGGTACCCTATACTGGATTCCCCTTGGTGTCTAGTTTTTAAAAATGCACAGGTTTGGTAGGTTTCCCTAGGTGCCGGCTGAGCTAGAGGCCAAAGTCCACAGCTAGGCACTTTGCAAAAAACAGGTCAGTGTTCTTTGGGAAAATGTGATGTGTCCATGTTGTGTTTAGGGGCATTTCCTGTTGCGGGCACTAGGCCTACCCACACAAGTGACGTACCATTTGTATCAGGAGACTTGGGGGGAATGCTGAGTGTAAAGAAATGTGTGGCTCCTCTCAGATTCCAGAACTTTCTGTCACCGAAATGTGAGGAAAGTGTTTCTTTTGCCAAATCTTGAGGTTTGCAAAGGATTCTGGGTAACAGAACCTAGTGAGAGGCCCACAATTCATCCCATTCTGAATTCCCCCAGGTGTCTAGTTTTCAAAAATGCACAGATTTGGTAGGTTTCCCTGGGTGCCAGCTGAGCTAGAGGCCAAAATCCACAGCTAGGCACTTTCCAAAAAACACATCAGATTTCAATGTAAAAATGTGATGTGTCTATGTTGCGTTTCCTGTCGCGGGCACTAGGTCTACCCACACATGTGAGGTACCATTTTTATCGGGAGACTTGGGGGAACACAGAATAGTAGAACAAGTGTTATTACTCCTTGCATTTCTCTACATTTTTTCTTTCCAAACATAAGACAGTGTGTAAAAAAGACATCTGTTTGAGAAATGCACTATACTTCACATAGTATTACGGGGAACCCGGAATTCAGAGTAACCACTGCTTCACACCACCTTATCTTGTGCCCATTTTGGAAATATAAAGGTTTCCTTGATACCTATTTTTCACTTTTTATATTTCACCAAATGAATTGCTGTATACCCGGTATACAATGAAAACCCATTGCAAGGTGCAGCTCCTATATTGGCTCTGGGTACCTAGGGTTCTCGATGAACCTAGAAGCCCTACATATCCCCACAACCAGAAGAGAACAGCAGACATAACGATATATTGCTTTCAAAAATCTGCCATAGATAGAAAAAGTTATAGAAGAAAACGTGGACAGAAATAGCTCTTTTTTACCCCAATATCAATTTTTTTTTATTTTAGTTGTTACTTGGTATAGGAAAACATTGAAGAATGACACCTTGCTGAATTAAGAATTTATTATACTTTTCAGAAATGTTTAGCTGTCCAGGATCCAGCAATGGTTTCACACCAATTTCTGTCATTAACTGGAAGAAGGCTAAAAGCGCAAAAAATAGTAAAAATTGGATATGTCTCAGTAAAATGCCAAAATTGTGTTGACAAATGTGGTTTTCTGATTCAAGTCTGCCTGTTCCTGGAAGTTGAGAAGATGGTGAATTTAGCACTGCAAACCCTTTGTTGATGCCATTTTCAGGGGAAAAAACACAAGCTTTCTTCTACGACCCTTTTTTCCAATTTTGTTTTCTAAAAATGAAATTTTCACTGTATTTTGGATAATTTCTTGGTCTCTTCCAAGGGAACCCACAAACTATGGGTACCTCTAGAATTCCTATGATGTTGGGAAAAAAGGATGCAAATTTGGCGTGGGTAGCTTATGTGGACAAAAAGTTATGAGGGCCTAAGTGCGAACTGACCCAAATAGCCAAAAAAAGCATGCCACCTAAGGGGAAAAAGGCCTGGCAGCGAAGGGGTTAAGTATCTCAAATATATTTATATTCTAAAGATACATATATGTGGAGTTGATCTTCAGGAAGAAGACCATGGGGGTCATTCTGAACTCGGCGGTAAAAGGCCCTTACCGCCGGTCAGAAGTCCGCCATTCTACCGCCGCGGCCGCGGTAAACCGCCACGGTCATTCTGACCACCAACTGTGAAACCGCCAACAATCCGACATCCAAGGAAGGCCGCCTCATCAGCGGGCCGCGGAAAACTGGAGATGACCAAACCTCCACCGTCACGCCAACACAAGCACGCCCATGCCATTCTGACCCACGAATCCACGCGGCGGTCTTTCAACCGCGGTATTCCATTGGCGGTACACACCGCCGCGCTCAAAATACACACACAGCTCCAAAACACAGCCACATTGGACAATTTGAAATACACACACCTGACACACATACAAACAACACTCCCACACATCCAATCAACTATAAAACACACACCCACATCACCCACAAACCCCCACTAGTTGGAAATCGTAGAGAAGGCGATAGAGATAGAGATAGAGAGAGCGAGCACAGCAATCGAAAACCCCAACACACACAGGAACCCAACTTCATCACCCACACCACATCTACGCACACATCACCACACATCACCACGCACATCACCACAAACACCACCCCACACCTCATCCACACCACCCCATGGCACCCCAAAGACACCCCAGGTTCTCGGACCAAGAACTCAGGGTCATGGTGGAGGAAATTATAAGGGTTGAGCCCCAGCTCTTCGGCACACAGGTGCAGCACACCACTATAGCAAGGAAGGCTGAGCTATGGCAAAGGATCGTAGATAGGGTCAACGCTGTGGGACAGCATCCCAGAAATCGGGAAGATATCAGAAAGCGATGGAACGACCTACGGGGGAAGGTGCGCTCGATGGTGTCGCGACACAACATCGCTGTGCAGAAGACTGGCGGCGGACCCCCACCCACTCCACCCCAATTCACAGCATGGGAGCAAGAGGTGGTAAACATCCTGCATCCTGATGCCCTCGCTGGAGTACACGGAGGAATGGACTCTGGTAAGTCGAATCTCAACTACTTCACCCCCCCCCAACCACCAGCATGCCAACCCCCCCCCACCCCCAATCTCAACCCCCCAGCACACAACCTCCCTGCCAATGTCTCACCAGCACAACCCACCCTAAACAACACCAACCCCTGAATGCCAACACAAACCATAGACAGCCACCACCAAAGCATGACCATTGCACATACCCATACACCCCCCCCCACCACCCTCACAACACCTCCCACAAGGGAATGCCAGCACTGGGGGACAAGGGCACTCAAAATGCACGCCATGGCACACACAGAAACAATAACCATACTCCTTTACCCCTGCAGGGCCCGAACGCCAACACACCGCCACGGAGGGTCCAGATTTGTCCATCCCACCCCCAGAACAGGCCCCCAGCGAGGACAGCAGCTCTGTCGACCTAGAACCTGATGACCAGCCCGGACCATCGGGGACCTCTGGACAGTCGGTTCCCCACACACAGACACAGGCCACAGCAGACCCAACCCCCTCTGGGAACACCAGCACAGCTCCCACCCAGCGGGCCCATGCCTCTGTCTCGCGGACGCGTCAATCAGCGGTGTGTCCACCACTACAGGGCGCCCAGGCTGACCCAACACCCCAACAACAACAGGGACCTGGGGGCAGTGGTAGTGGGCACACCGTCCAGGGGACAGAGGCCCGGGGAAACAGGGCAACTGGGAGGGCTGCTGTGCCAGAGGGGGTTGACCGGCCCAGGGAACCCACTCTCCAAGAGGCCCTCACCACCATCATGGGAGCATACCATCACTCCCAGGAGACGGTGGCGACGGTACTGGCCAGGTTCACCGAGATCCAGGCACAGCAGGAGGAACGGTACATGGGGTTCAGCAATGAACTCAGGAACATCGCTACCGCTATGGGGACCATAGTCCAGGCCCTCAACCGGATAGAAACCACATTGCGGGACCATGTGGCACCACAAAGGGCCCCTGTCACTAGCCAGGAACAGCCTACCACCTCCGCCGGTGCTAGTGGTCAGGAGGCCCCCACAGAACGACGGCCCACCAGAACCCCACCTCCTGCTGAAGAACAACCACCCCGCAAGAGGAACCTGAGATCTCAAAGGAAGACAGAGTAGGATGCCAAGACCCCCGCCAGCCTAAGATCCCCCCGGATGTCATTCCACTGTCCCACAGTGTCACCCTGTCCAACCTTGAACTGCCCCTGCTCCATCCTTCCACAGGCATATGGAGAATGCACCTGTGCGACCGAGAACTGGACTCTGCCATGGACATAACTCCACCCTCACCCATCACCGTTTTAATATCATGTACCAATATCTAGCACTAAAAATAAATCACTCATTGCACTGAAATCATTCAGGAGTCAGCCTGTATTATTTACAAATGTATAACACATTACTGATCAATAATGTTCTGTTATTTTTGTGATGACAACATACCGATGTCAATAAGCATTAGTCCATGGGCTAACCAAGCAGAAGTCACGCAGTGGGTCATACAGCACTGGAAAGGGAAGGGAAAATCAAACATCAGTTTAAAAGAACTGGGGGGAAATACACAAAGTAAAGATGCAGGGGGCTTTCAGTAAATGTTAAATGGCGTGGGTGATTCTTACCTGTGTGCTACTGAAAATACTGTTGGATAACTCTGTCCCTGTTGTCTGGGTCGTCCTCTTCGTCTTCCTCCTCTTCACTCTCCGCAGGCTCCACAGCTGCTTCAACACCACCATCTGGACCATCCTCCTGCAGGAAAGGCACCTGACGTCGCAATGCCAGATTGTGAAGCATGCAGCAGGCCACGATGATCTGGCACACCTTCTTTGGTGAGTACATCAGGGATCCCCCTGTCATATGCAGGCACCTAAACCTGGCCTTCAGGAGGCCAAAGGTTCTTTCTATGATCCTCCTAGTTCGCCCATGGTCCTCATTGTACCGTTCCTCTGCCCTGGTCCGGGGATTCCTCACTGGGGTCAATAGTCAAGGCAGGTTGGGGTAACCAGAGTCACCAATTAGCCACACATGGTGTCTCTGTAGCTGTTCCATCACATAAGGGATGCTGCTATTTCGCATCACATACGCGTCATGCACTGACCCAGGGAACTTGGCATTCACATGGGAGATGTACTGGTCAGCCAAACAGACCACCTGGACGTTCATAGAATGGTAACTTTTCCTGTTTCTGTACACCTGCTCATCGTCTTTTGGGGGTACTAAAGCCACATGGGTCCCATCAATGGCACCAATTATGTTGGGGATATGTCCAAGGGCATAAAAATCACCCTTCACAGTGGCCAAATCAACCTCCTCAGGGAATACAATGTAGCTCCGCATGTGTTTCGTCAGGGCAGACAACACTCTAGACAAAATGTTTGAAAACATAGGCTGAGACATTCCAGATGACATGGCCACTGTTGTCTGGAATGAGCCACTTGCCAGAAAAAAAATGGAGGACTGACAGAACCTGCACTAGAGGGGGAATTTCTGTGGGTTGGCGGATGGGGGACATCAGGGCTGGCTCCAGCTGGGCACACAGTTCATGTATAGTGGCTCGGTCAAGTCGGTATCGTAGTATGATATGGCGTTCTTCCATTGTCGACAGGTCCACCAGCGGTCGCCATTTTCTATCTGCTTAGTCACTCGAGACCTGATCATCCACAGGAGAGCACCTATACTGCAAGTGCTGCTGTGACCTCGGTCTGGAAGTGACAATGGCTGCTGCGACTGGGGAAAGGGCCCCTGCCTTCACGTCTGAGGAGTTGGAGAAACTTGTGGATGGGGTCCTCCTCCAGTATGCGTTACTCTACTGTCCTCCAGACCAACAGGTAAGTACACTGGGTGCACATTGAATGGGCTATGCCTGTGTGGAGTGGGGTGGATGTAAGTTGGTGGGGTGGGGGGCGAATGAGGAGTGCAACGCACGACAGATGAGAGCATGTGCCATATGGCAAGGTTGGGGACGGGGGGCCAATCGCATCTAACATGCAGAAAATTTTCTTCCCACCCTGTACATGTCAAATAGGTCAGCACCATCAGAAAGTGGACATTTGGCGTGCCATCGCCAAGGAAGTCCGGGCCCTGGGGGTCCACGTCAGACGGGGCACCCACTGCCGCAAGAGGTGGGAGGACATCCGCCGCGGGACCAGGAAGACCGCCGAGTCACTGCTGGGGATGGCCTCCCAACCTAGGAGGGGTGCCAGTCGTACCCTGACCCCCCTGATGTCCCAGATCCTGGCGGTGGCCTACCCTGATTTGGATGGGCGCTTGAGGACATCACAGCAGACACAAGGGGGTGAGTATCAGCACATTCTGCTATCTCTCTGCGCAGTGGAGGCGTCTGGGTGGGGGAGGAGGGTTGTGGGTGATATTAGGCCAGGGCGCTTTCTGTAGTGTAGTCCTCTCCTTTAGGCATGGCCCTGTGCTCCCGGCCCCCACCTCTGTAGGGTGACAAGTACAGCTATCGATGGTCCAGCATCACACATGTGCGTGTTTGTCGTCTCTAGACCTGTTGTCCTAGTCAGAAGTACTGAGTAGTGTACCCCGAATGCGCGGCTTAGTGCATGAGGCTCCTGTGTCTGTTCTCTCCGCCAACGGTGTTGACATTGCATGCACTCAACCTGGTCTTCGTTTTTCTCCCCCCACCCTTCTTCTTCATCTTCTTGTGCATGTGTGCATTAGCATCATCAGGCGGAGGAGAATTGGCATCGGAGCACGAGGGAGCTGCAAGTCACAAGGCCCCGGTGGGACCAGGAACAGACACCGAGGGCACCAGTGATCCGGAGGGCGAGGGGAGCACCACAACGGGGACCGGTGGTGACACCAGCGACACCGACACGTCCTCGGATGGGAGCTCCCTAGCGGTGGCGGCAACATCCGGGCCCCCCGCCTCTACAGGTACAGCCGCCACCCAGCGCACCAGCCCCGTCCTCCCAGCAGCCCCTCAGCCTACGCTCCGTGTCCGCTCGACCAGGAAGGCGGGCGTCTCCTTCGCCCCAGGCACCTCAGCCCCTGCCCCTGTTACCCCTGCTGCCCTCAGTGAGAAGGTCATTGACCTCCTTCAGACCATCATTGTTGGGCAGACTACCCTTTTGAATGCCATCCAGGGGGTAGAAAGGGAGGTGCATCGGAGCAATGCCTACCTGGAGGGCATTCATTCGGGTCAGGCTGCCGATCAACGATCGTTCAATGCTCTGGCCTCAGCACTGACGGCAGCCATTGTCCCTGTTTCCAGCCTCCCTCTTCTGACTGCCTCCACCCTGTCTCTGTCTCCTGTTCCTCAGCCTATCCCATCCACACCATCAGACCAGCCTGCACACACCTCAACACCCAAGGGCAGCTCATCCAGACACAAGCACCACAGAACCCGCAAGCATTCACGCAAGCAACATCCAGATGCAGACATTCCAACAGTCACTACCACCTCTGTGTCCCCCTCCTCCTCGTCTCCCTCCTCCCTCCCTGTGACGTCTACACTCACACCTGCATGCACACCACCATCAGCCAGTGCTTCCATCACCAGCACACCCTCCAGTACAGTCCGCACACGTGCAGTCACCACCCCCACTACCATTTACACGTCCCCTGTGTCCTCTCCCACTGTGTCTGTCACCCCCTCTTCCAAGACACACAAACGCAGGCAGACACCCACCCAACAGCCATCCACCTCACGACAGCCTCCAGCACAAGCACCTGCACCCAAAGACAGCACACCTGACTCTCCTACAACCACATCCTCTTCCTCCACTCCCATCACCACTTCTCCTACCCTTTACCTTGGTCCTAAAAAAGTTTTCCTGGCTAATCTTGACCTCTTTCCCTCCACTGACCCACCCCCTCTGCAAAGAGTCCCAAGAGCACCTCAGCCACCACCAGCCCAGTTTCGAGTGTCACTGTGGTGCATGGGTTCTGGAGTCCACCATTTGCCAGCAGTGACACTTCAATCAGCAGCAAGGGGACAGCCAGCCCCCCCCAAGGCAAGAGGACCAGGAAACTAAAGGGCCGCCGTGAGAGGACTGACACGGCTGCCCCCAAGGAGCAAAGTTCGCCCACTTCACCAGCCACAACATCTAGGGGAGGCAAGGGCCCAAGAGCCCCATCTAAGGAGCGAAAGGGCAGCAGGGCGGAGAAGTCAGCCAGCAGGAGCGCGGAGCAGGAGGGGCCCACAAGCCCCATCCCGGGTGTTAGGGAGGACACCAAAGGGCCCAGGACTCCGTCACCGAAGGGTCCAGCAACAGCACGGTCGGAGGGCGACTGAGCAGGGAGTCCAGGCCAGGTCTGGCTCCCTTGACTTACTGGACGAGCACCGCTGAACAGGGCCCCGCCGTGCAGAAGAGCACCGCTGAACAGGGCCCCGCCGTGCAGAAGAGCACCGCTGAAGAGGGCCCGCCGTGCAGAAGAGCACCGCTGAAGAGGGCCCCGCCGTGCAGAAGAGCACCGCTGAACAGGGCCCCGCCATGCAGAAGAGCACCGCTGAAGAGGGCCCCGCCGTGCAGAAGAGCACCGCTGAACAGGGCCCCGCCATGCAGAAGAGCACCACTGAACAGGGCCCCGCCGTGCAGAAGAGCACCGCTGAAGAGGGCCCCGCCGTGCAGAAGAGCACCGCTCCGCTGGGCCCCGCCGTCTCAAGCACCGCTCCGCTGGGCCCTTCCTGTCAAGCACCGCTCCGCTGGGCCCCGCCATCTCATGCACCGCTCCGCTGGGCCCTTCCTGTCAAGCACCGCTCCGGTGGGCCCCGCCGTCTCAAGCACCGCTCCGCTGGGCCCTTCCTGTCAAGCACCGCTCCGCTGGGCCCTTCCTGTCAAGCACCGCTCCGCTGGGCCCTTCCTGTCAAGCACCGCTCCGCTGGGCCCTTCCTGTCAAGCACCGCTCCGCTGGGCCCCGCCGTCTCAAGCACCGCTCCGCTGGGCCCGCCGTCTCAAGCACCGCTCCGCTGGGCCCCGCCGTCTCAAGCACCGCTCCGCTGGGCCCTTCCTGTCAAGCACCGCTCCGCTGGGCCCTTCCTGTCAAGCACCGCTCCGCTGGGCCCTTCCTGCATGCACTGTTAACGGTTCACTGTGCCCACCATGCCTCCTCCTTGACAAGTGGAGACTGTAATCCACCTGATGGACTGTGGCTTTGCACTCCCCAGGATGGAACAGTGGGCAACCCACCAACTGTAGAGACTTGAGAGACTGTGGCTTTGCACTCCCCAGGATGGCACAGTAGGCATGGTGGCCCCTTTGTGGATCTGGCGTCGTGGACTCATGTGGCTGTGGTGCCCCCCCCTTCCCTTCCCCCTGAGGTGCCTGTAGTTTTTTCATCAGATGCCCCTGCAGTGTTCTCTCCAGAGGACTCAGGTCTCCTGTGTGGGCTTTGCCCTTGTGTTGTTACACTTTGGCCCACGGACACTTCGATTTTCTTTTGATGTGCAGGACTAATTGCCTCGGTTATCCATTGCACTGTATATGGAATTATTTTGATATTGATTATTTGGCTAGTTGACCATTACTTTTCAGAGCCTATTTTGTACATAAATTTTTATTCACAATTTAATTATGTCTTTGCATTTTTCTGGGGGGTTTGGGTGGTGTCACTGTGACTTGTTGCTCTGCATTGGTGTGTACATAGTTTGGGGGGTGGGGGTCGCATATGTGTGTGCCGTAAGCTTTCCTCCTCCCCCCTCCCGTGTGTCGTAGGTGCAGTACTCACCGTTGTCGTCTGCGCCGGCGTTCGTACTCGTGGTAGATGAGCAGGTAGACGAGAGCAGGTAGGATGTTTAATTCGGGTTCCATGCTGTCCTCCTTCCTCGTGGAGTGCGTAGAGGTGAGCGTTTTCCCGTTCATAGTCTGTTTCCGCCGTGTTTTTATCGGCGGTGCTCCCGCCCCGGAAAAGGTGGCGGATTGGCCTCTCATAATATTGTGGGCGGTACATTGTCTGCCGCCTGTCTGTTGGCGGTGACCGCCGCGCTGTTTGTTTGTACCGCCGTGGCGGTCGGAGTGTTAATGTGGCGGGCTGTGTTGGCGGTTCCCGCCAGGGTCAGAATTCCATTTTTTGGACCGCCGGCCTGTTGGCGGGTTGCCCGCCGCTTTATCACCGACCGCCAGGGTTAGAATCACCCCCCATATGTCAAATAGATTGTTTAGCCTGAGGCTGTGGCTGGGCACTTCTCTGGATGGGTATCCACTCAAGCTCACCCCCTTGAATGATAACACTTTCACGGCAAATGTTCAAATCAACTCAAATAAAAGTCAAATCAAACAATGATTGCTGTTGCTGATGTTGATGTAAAAAAATAAACCTAATCTAAGCAAATATCTAAGCAGTGAACAAAACTCTAAGCAAAGCATGCTCTTGCTGTATTTTCAGTTCTATTTATTTGCTCCTGGCACATTTATAAACATTCCCTGCAAACTATTCAGCACACAGATAGAACATAATGTCTTATGTCTAAACTGTATCAATACAGAGGTTGAAAATTACATTAATGCCATTATTAGCTTATCACAAAGGTGTATCTTCAGAATAAATGGTTCATTGAAATGTGAGTCTATAATAGTCAAAACTATTCCTTATTTGTAGTATATCATTAAGATGATGCATTAAAAATATAGTCATTGGTGATTACTATTATTAGTATTTGTTATTGTTATTATTATTATTGTTATCATTATTATTATTTTATTGTTATATACACATTTGTAAGACGCTCCATTACCTAAAAGATATCCTGGCTCTGAGCACTGGTCATACTTCCTATTGACCTATTCAATTACAGGGTGAACAGCCAAGTCTTAAGCAGCTTCCAGGATTGATCAAGATTAGAGACCTGCCTAACAGGTAAAGGCAAGCTATTCCGTAGTTACGAAGCCGGTACAGTAAGGGCCAGATGTAGGTAGGTTTCATTTTGCGAGTTGCAAATTATGAGTACTAGCGACTCGCAATTTGCAACTCGCAAAATGAAATGCAGAAAGGTGTCTCAGACACCTTCTGCGACTCGCTATGGGGTCGCAAAGACCCACCTCATGAATATTAATGAGGTGGGTCGCATTTTGCGACCCCATAGCGAGTCTAGGCACTCACAGGGATGGTGGCCTGCTGGAGACAGCAGACCACCATGTCCGTGACTGCTTTTTGAATAAAGCAGTTTTTTTTTTTCTTTTTGCAGCCTGTTTTCCTTAAAGGAAAACGAGCTGCAAAAAGAAAAAATTCCGAAACCATTTAGTTTCGTTTTTTTCAGAGTAGGCAGTGGTCCATAGGACCACTGCCTGCTCTGAAAAAAATATTTTAATTGGCATTCACAAAGGGGAAGGGGTCCTATGGGGACCCCTTCCCTTTTGCGAATGGGTTACCATCCTCTTCAAGTGGATGGTAACTGCGAATTGGTTTGCGACCGCATTCGCGGTCACAAACCAACTCTGCATGGCGATGCGGTCGCAAATAGGAAGGGAACACCCCTTCCTATTTGCGAGTTGCAGCCTCAAATTGTGAGTCGGTACCGACTCGCAATTTGAGGTTGTGCATCGCGTTCAGCCTTTTGCGCCTCGCAAACTGCGTTTTTCGCAGTTTGCGAGGCGCAAAAGGCTTCCTACATCTGGCCCCAAATGACCTGCCACCGTCAAAGTCCGAGTTTTGGCTGCAGTTTAGTTGGAATTTGAGAAGCGCAGATTAAGGCTAGGCCAATATCGCTTATACCTGTCACGAAGATATACAGGGACTATCTTATAGAAGGCCTTGTAAATGATGCACAGATATGTAAAAATAATCCTCTTCAGCAGGGAAATCCAATGCAATTTATTAAGAGCAGCAGAAGCAGAGGACAACGAGGAAGAGTGACAGCGAAGTGCACTGCAGCTCCCTGAATATGATAAATAATTAGAAGAGCCTTGAAAAAAAGATTCCCAGAGTTAAGCATACTTAGACTAGAAGCCTGAATAATCAACAGTTGATGAGCGATAGGGATAAGATGTAATATCTTGCAAGGCAATTTGAGAAGTGCGAAACATGTGGAGGCCAACCTGTTTGCATTGGCTATCAAAGATAATTTGCTGTCAAAATGCAACACTAGGGGCCAGATGTAGGTAAGTTAAATTTTGCGACTTGCAATTTGCGAGTCATACCGACTCGCAAATTGCAACTCGCAAAACCAAATGCAGTAAGGTGTCTCAGACACCTTCTGCGACTCGCTATGGGGTCGCAAAGACCCACCTCATGAATATTAATGAGGTAGGTCGCAGTTTACGACCACATAGCAAGTCCATGCACTCACAGGGATGTTGGCCTGCTGGAGACAGCAGACCTCCATGTCTGTGACTGCTTTTTTAATAAAGCAGTTTTCTTTTTTCTTTTTGCAGCCCGTTTTCCTTAAAGGAAAACGAGCTGCAAAAAGAAAAACTTCCGAAACCATTTGGTTTCGTTTTTTTCAGAGTAGGCAATGGTCCATAGGACCACTGTCAGCTCTGAAAAAACATTTTTTGGGGCATTCACAAAGGGGAAGGGGTCCCTTGGGGACCCCTTCCCTTTTGCGAATGAGTTACCACCCACTTCACGTGGGTGGTAACTGCGAGTTGGTTTGCGACCGCATTCGCGGTCACAAAGCAACTCAGCATGGTGATGCGGTCACAAATAGGAAGGGGACACCCCTTCCTATTTGCGAGTCGCAGAGTCAAATTGCGAGTCAGTACCGACTCGCAATTTGAGGTTGTGCATTGCATTAGGCCTTTTGCATACCGCAAACTGCGTTTTTCGCAGTTTGCGACATGCAAAAGGCTTCCTACATCTGGCCCTAGGTTCCTGACCACAGATGAACCTACTGAAGGAAAGTTGGACTGAGAAGGCCAAAAGTTAGTGGGAAGGGCCCAAGGAGTTTTGTTCATAGCATAGCATAGAACCTCAGGTTTACCCTCATGAAATATGAGGTAGTTAGAGGTGACCCAGCTTGTAAATTCACACATACAGTGATGAAAATCTTACTGGGAACAGATGATGTAGATGGTAGCATGCCCAGTCCTTAGTAAGTAAACTTACAATGGGACGCATATAGGTCAATTAACCTTTTGATTCGTATGGAGTATCCTAGCCATGTAGTAACCAATGTCCATCAGTAATCAACACACGAATCAATAACCATTTAGAGAAACATTAATCGTCAGTGAATAGTTCAACTTTTCATGAATAACTACAACTCATTTATACGTTTTATAAATTGTATTTCCCTATTTGTTACAATACTAATTCATGAGGTTAATTCAAACTTTTTTCAATCGACTTCAGTATTAATTCATTAGTGACCACCAATAACATAATCTAAGCAGAACTTGAGAAAACATGTGTTCTAATGCTTCAACATAAGCCAATACTGATGAATATGTTAACATGAGTATCAGAGTTCAGCAAATCAGTCCATAATCATATGTCACCGTATATGTCAGCGTCTCAGAATAGGAACCTTACCTAACCCTGATTAGCATTAGCATGTGGGACTTCGTGTGAAAACAGTTTGAATCATGAATTAGGAAAAACATCTAGCCAGGAGAAAAACTATAAAACAGCGCAGTTGGTACCTAGAAAAAAAAGGCACAAAAAGTAAATCAGTTGCATTGTCATAGCTACCTATCCATGGTATGGATCAGCAACAAAATCAGTCTTTGTCTTCAGGTCATCAATCGATCAGCATCACATCAGGCTCTCAGGAGCATGAGCCCAATGACAGAATCTCGAATCTCTTCGAACATCCACACCTAACCTCCGACATCTATTCTCTCCACCTGTTCTGAAGTTCTCCCCGTTTGTCACAACATTATATTAAAGTTGTCCAGTCCATCCCCTAATTCCTAATCGGTCAGTTGATCACCAGTTATTTCCCTAGCCAATAACTTTAATTTTACAATTCTATGAACTCTATTATTACGCTGTTCGCAGGGTGTCGATTGGTTCACTATACGATGTCCTCATCATCCGGCTCATCAGGTATCAAAAATGTTGCATCTTCTTCTCCAGTCAGTGTCTCTATTATTCGAGTCCTGGGAAAGTACATCTTGTCTGCTTTACACCTATTTTAATACAAACTCTAGTTACATCATCTCCTGTCCGTTGGTTCATTGCAGAAAATTCTAGCTAAGCAGACTTTATTAATACGAGCAGTTCAGGGTAGTTCAGCACATTCGCTTCTCTACATTGCATGATTATTCAGCTTCTGCATGAGGCCTGGCAAAAACTAGGCCACAACGTTGACTAAGTTAGCTCTAAAATATCATGTAAAACATACGTTACATATCTCAATATGACATATTACTACATTATTATTACGCATTTTCAACATTTCACATATTTTTAGTCATTCTTAGTATAATTTGTGAATCTTGGTGACCACTCTCCGTGGGCATATTTTTCAAACGTGCACATTAATTTTCTACATTATTTTCATCTACATTTTATTATTATTATTATTCAAAATGCATAAACACTCATTAATATTTCTAATTAGCATATCTGCGTCAGCATAGAGTATACTCAGATAAAAAGCTATCTGCCATCTGCCTTGCTAGTGAAGGCAACACCCTGATTACAATTAATATGAGCAAAAGGCCTTATGTAATATATAAAAAAGAGGCGGACTCAAGGCGGAACCCTTAGAAACACCTGTTCAGTACAACAAACCTCCATGACTAGGGTTCTGGACCATGTCTCATGGTATCCCTGTGCTAAAATTTGTTTGGTCTAAATTTTGTGAAATTTTAAAGATGCTCCAGTAAACACTCTCCCACTGCCTGCTTTTATGCTTCAAAAATAAGAACATGTATGCTGACTATAGGTCTAGATCATGACCTCAACCAACACTGTGATAATTCTTCTTTACAATGGACTCCACCTGTTCTAGATTCCCATGCTCCTTTTCCAAATAGAGTCCTTACAATCCCATAATTTTATCACTGAGGCTAAATAGAACTCAGTTTCATTAGAACCAGTGGCCAACACTCTGTTAAGGATACATTTACCACTAAAGGTTTAAGAGACTCTAGTGCTTGTAACATTAAACCCATTATCAGCCAAATAGGTTAAGTGATAATTATTCACATCTTCTCCTCCTATTTTTAATTTGTTCCCCTCTATCCAATTTTGCAACAGTATCAGCCCTGTTTGTGGGGCATGAGGCAAACAGAAGCTATTACGCTTTATGGAAAGGTCTTTGGGTTTGTCCTACCATTGTGCCATGTACCACCCCTCAGCTCCTGACTCTCAGTGATAGCGGCTTCTCAGAGAGGAAGCATTTGGGGACATGAAGCTTAAAATTCAGTAATCACCCAGCAGCACTTCCCACCCTCAGCAGGGGGAAGAAGCACAGACTGCGTGTACATCAGTATTCAATTACCAATCATGTGAGCAACATGTTTAGATGATGCCACCCTGAGTCTGGCTGATGGCAGGCTCCAGCATTACGGGCAGCCTCTGGTCATTTCTCTGCCCTCTTTTGGGCACAGGGTGAGTTGGGCAATGTCTGAGTTAATGGGTCACCAAAAGTATTTTTCAGACTGATGGTGCAGCTCTGCCAACCCTCATGATAGGATAGTGGTTTGGTCCGCATAGGTTCAGTCAGTCGCAGACTGTCAGTCATAGATTTGCAGTCTGCTACGGGCACTTCCTGACCTGCAGTGGCGCAATCAGCTTTGGGCACAAATGTGTAGGGTTACAGCAGCGCAGTGTGTTTGGGCAGCCTTCAGGACAGCAACAAGGTACAGACCACTTGCAAGGTCACAGCACTACGGTCTTCTCAGGCAAACTTCGGTAATGGCACGGTAAAGGTGCTTCAGAGCCACAATGGGACAGTCCACTTCAGCTGCAGTGCAGGCTACTTCAGAGTCACAACTGTGCAGTCTGCCCGGGCACACTTCAGCAGTCCCTTAGTAGAACTACTCCAGGCAAGCGATTCAATGCTCAAATCTGGGAGCACAATAATATGAAAAAGAAGAGGTCTACCCTAATAACCCTACTATACCTGGGTAGGATAAGGACAGTCTGAAGACAAGAATTGGTACAATAGTAGGGACAAATCTAGATGCTGATTTACACACAATGAGCTTCTGAATTGATAATTGGAAGTGGACTTTAGTTACAACATTATTATTTACTTCATTTTTGGGCATAAAAAAACAAAATGACACACATGCAACAATATATATAATGCTGACATTTTACAACAGAATTAAATACAAAAACATATACAAAATTGTCTTCATCATTCTCCAAGTTTAGAAATAATGTGGTTGTCTATATACATTAAAACTTAAATCCACATATATAAGAGGGTTGCATCAGCTATCACATCACAAATCTTTGTTTCCTTTACTCCTTATTGGCAAAGAGATGTGTGCTCTAATCATAATCTATCAAATAAATATTTCTTGCAACCTCCCTATCGCCAGGTCGACGCGTTTCAGCCCCTTCACATATGGGCTTCTTCAGGACTCACGGAGAGATAAAGATCTATAAATGTAATTAATATACATAACTTAGTTCGAAATTCTTGAAAATTATTTGAAACTTATTACTAGAAAACTCCTTCACCGTGATGAATTATCCATAATTTATTTCACCATTATGTGGTGTTGTTAGTCTTTATGATTAACATGCTATCAGTCTACTTGTGCAGTGAAAAAAATCACAATTAAAAATGTGATTTGATTTACTTAGGAGAAAGAAGAAATAGAGGTAACCTAACTAGCATCATCATAATTATTCCCAAATGTATCACTGCCTTGCAGTACTGAGTCCAGGACAATCCAAACAAGCAGCCTCTATTCATCTAAAAGTGAAGTGGAAAAAAACGGATTTAAAGCTATCCAGTAATGAGATACAGGGTAAAGAATGTTATCTAGTGAAGCATTTTGCAAAAAGCGGGTCAAATGCTCTTGAAAACTTACTTCTTTCTTTATTTGTCGTTTTGTAGGAAAGTCTGCAAGTTGCTCAACAAGTCGTCCCTCACCTGCGCTGACCGCGTTCCTGATACTATTGGTTTCAGCTGTAGCAGCGGCCATTTTAGAGAAGGAAAATAGATACCTTTTGGTAATCACAGTGGCGGCCATCTTAACTATTGGCAACTAATTTTATAACACACTGTCTTTATAAGCGAAGTCGGTTTCTAGTGTTAGAAAACCGGACTATCTCCTATTTAAACTTTATACCTCTCATTGTCTTATATTAACAGTACTTCCTTCAAAGCAAAAGGAATGTAAAATTAACCCCTTCTGTGCCGCGGACGTAGTGGTTACGTCCCGCGGCACAGTGCTGCTGTGCCGAGGACGTAACCACTACGTCCTCGGCACACAGCCCAGAGGGAGCGCTCTCGCTCCCTCTGTGTGCTTCCCCCCACCCCCCCAAAGTCAGGGATGGAAGGGGAAGCCCTTCCCCTTCCACCCCCGACCCCCCCACCCCCCCATAATGACGTCAGCGCGCGATCACGCGCTGACTTCATTATGGGGATTTCGCCGCACAGGAAGCCATTTGCTTCCTGTGCGGCGACGAGGAAAGAGGTGAGTTCCTCTTCCCGGTGGGTGGGGGGTTTGGGCTAAAGAGGCACCGGGGGAAAGGAAAGGCTTTTCCTTTCCCCCGGTGTCTCTTTGAGCATTCCTGCTGCCCGATCGCATTGCGATCGGGCAGCAGGAATGCCCACTAGACACCAGCGATTTTTTTTTTTGTTGTTTGCTCGTGTTTCTTGCTGGCGGGGAGCGGCCCCTTGGGCAAGGGTCGCTCCCCTTGTGGGGGCAATTAGTTACGGCCATTTCTGCCCCCCTTGGGGGCAGATTGGCCTACTTTTTAGGCGGATCTGCCCCCAAGGGGGGCAGAAACCACTGGATCACCAGGGAATTATATTTTCTGTGCAGGTATGTTGGGAGGGGGTGCCCCCTTGGGCAAGGGGCGCCCCCCCCAAGGGGGCAGAGAACTGTTGGCCATTTCTGCCCCCCTTGGGGGCAGATCGGCCTATTTTTTTTAGGTCCATCTGCCCCCAAGGGGGGCAGAAGCCACTTAGGCACCAGGGATTGTGTGTGTAGTGGATGGGGGGGCGCCCCCTTGGGCAAGGGTCGCTCCCCTTTGGGGGGCATGTCTTTTAGGGCCATTTCTGCCCCCCTTGAGGGCAGATCAGCCTATTATTTTTAGGTTGATCTGCCCCAAGGGGGCAGAAACCACTAGAACGCCAGGGATGTTTTTTTATGTGTTTATTTTTGTGGGGGGGCGTCCCCTTGGGCACGGGGCGCCCCCCCAAGGGGGGCATTGACCTGTTGGCCATTTCTGCCCCCCCTGGGGGCAGATGGGCCTATTTTTCTAGACCCACCTGCCCCCAAGGGGGGCAGAAGCCACGTAGACACCAGGGATAGTGTGTGTGTGTGTTAGTGGATGGGGGGGGGCTTGGGCAAGGGTCGCCCCCCACTTTGGGGGCACATGTACCCAGGCCATTTCTGCACCCCTTGGAGACAGATCAGCCTATTATTTTTAGGCTGATCTGCCCCCAAGGGGGGCAGAAACCACTAGAACGCCAGGGATTTTTTTTTATGTGTTTATTTTTGTGGGGGGGCGTCCCCTCGGGCACGGGGCGCCCCCCCAAGGGGGGCATTGACCTGTTGGCCATTTCTGCCCCCCCTGGGGGCAGATGGGCCTATTTTTCTAGACCCACCTGCCCCCAAGGGGGGCAGAAGCCACGTAGACACCAGGGATAGTGTGTGTGTGTGTGTGTGTTAGTGGATGGGGCGGGGGCTTGGGCAAGGGTCGCCCCCCACTTTGGGGGCACATGTACCCAGGCCATTTCTGCACCCCTTGGAGACAGATCAGCCTATTATTTTTAGGCTGATCTGCCCCCAAGGGGGGCAGAAACCACTAGAACGCCAGGGTTTTTTTTTAATGTGTTTATTTTTGTGGGGGGGCGTCCCCTTGGGCACGGGGCGCCCCCCCAAGGGGGGCATTGACCTGTTGGCCATTTCTGCCCCCCCTGGGGGCAGATGGGCCTATTTTTCTAGACCCACCTGCCCCCAAGGGGGGCAGAAGCCACGTAGACACCAGGGATAGTGTGTGTGTGTGTGTGTGTTAGTGGATGGGGGGGGGCTTGGGCAAGGGTCGCCCCCCACTTTGGGGGCACATGTACCCAGGCCATTTCTGCACCCCTTGGAGACAGATCAGCCTATTATTTTTAGGCTGATCTGCCCCCAAGGGGGGCAGAAACCACTAGAACGCCAGGGATTTTTTTTTATGTGTTTATTTTTGTGGGAGGGCGTCCCCTCGGGCACGGGGCGCCCCCCCAAGGGGGGCATTGACCTGTTGGCCATTTCTGCCCCCCCTGGGGGCAGATGGGCCTATTTTTCTAGACCCACCTGCCCCCAAGGGGGGCAGAAGCCACGTAGACACCAGGGATAGTGTGTGTGTGTGTGTGTGTTAGTGGATGGGGGGGGGGTTTGGGCAAGGGTCGCCCCCCACTTTGGGGGCACATGTACCCAGGCCATTTCTGCACCCCTTGGAGACAGATCAGCCTATTATTTTTAGGCTGATCTGCCCCCAAGGGGGGCAGAAACCACTAGAACGCCAGGGATTTTTTTTTATGTGTTTATTTTTGTGGGGGGGCGTCCCCTCGGGCACGGGGCGCCCCCCCAAGGGGGGCATTGACCTGTTGGCCATTTCTGCCCCCCCTGGGGGCAGATGGGCCTATTTTTCTAGACCCACCTGCCCCCAAGGGGGGCAGAAGCCACGTAGACACCAGGGATAGTGTGTGTGTGTGTGTGTGTTAGTGGATGGGGGGGGGCTTGGGCAAGGGTCGCCCCCCACTTTGGGGGCACATGTACCCAGGCCATTTCTGCACCCCTTGGAGACAGATCAGCCTATTATTTTTAGGCTGATCTGCCCCCAAGGGGGGCAGAAACCACTAGAACGCCAGGGATTTTTTTTATGTGTTTATTTTTGTGGGGGGGCGTCCCCTTGGTCACGGGGCGCCCCCCCAAGGGGGGCATTGACCTGTTGGCCATTTCTACACCCCCTGGGGGCAGATGGGCCTATTTTCTTAGGCCCACCTGCCCCCAAGGGGGCAGAAGCCACTTAGGCACCAGGGATAGTGTTGTGTGTGTTTTTTTTGTTTTTTTTTGTTTGAGGGCTGTCCCCTTTGGCAAGTGTCGCTCTCCATGGGGACACAGTACTAAAGGTATTTTCTGGCTTCCTTGGGGCAGACAGGCCTATTTGTTTAGTAGGCCCATCTGCCCCTATGACAGAATCCACTTAGGCACCAATTTCTAAAATGTTTGATGGTGGGGTGTTTGTCAACTGAAGAAGTCTTTGCATTTGTGATAAAAAAAAATTTCCTCCTTTTTGTTCTAGTTCAAAGCTTTTGCTTTATTTGCTGTGGCTCCTTGCGGTTTTGGCGGTGGTTGACCTGCAGTTTGCACAGTTGCATGTTTTAGGTAAGTAAAAACAATTTACTCCAAAGGAGTATTGTTGCCATGCATGAATGACATGTTTGTAGGGGGTGTACTAAATGCAGGATTGTGTGTGAAATTGTCCTTAGGTTTGTGCACAATGATATTTGTTGTGTCTTATTTCTAATTTGCCTTTCTTTCTTTCTTTTTAGTGGGATATCATTGGTGATTGCTGTGTAGTTGCTGGTGAATCAAGCTTTTTCAGGCAAGTGAGCGGTATAGTTTTTGAGTTTGTAACTCTTACTAACAAAGCTACACTTTGTTACTTGTCTTACACAGTGCTGGTTGTTGGTGGTGAATTTGTCCAGTTAATTTTAGCAGGAGAGATCATGGCTAGCCGCAGGATGACCGCTCAGCAGGTGGTTGGTATGCTTTTTGAGTCACAGTCTGATCATGACTATGAGACGGACTCTGCATCTGAGGCAGAGGAGGAAGTCAGAGATTCTGGCAGTGATGTTTCTGTTGGAGGGGAATCTTCTGATGATGAAGCCACACTCAGTGCAGATGAAGGTTCTGTTTTAGAGGAGGACATTGATGTGCCAATAGTGCAGCAACCTGGGGCTGAAAGGTTTCCCGTTAGAAGACCTGATGTCTGGGTTGCCCCAAACATGGAGCAGCCAGAGTTGCCTGCCTTTACTGGTCTCCCGGGGTGTAACGCCAATACAGAGAACTTTATGCCTATCAATTTCTTTGAGTTATTCATGGATGATGTGTTTTTGGAAGAGATTGTTGAGCAGACTAATTTGTATGCGGAGCAGCATTTGAGGGACAACGCTGCTAGACTTAGGCCACACTCTAGAGCTGCCCAGTGGATTCCCACAAATTTGGAGGAGCTAAAAAAGTTTTTGGGTTTGACTTTTTTGATGGGGTTGATAAGGAAGCCGTCACTGGCTTCTTATTGGTCTACTAGTCCCTTGATGGCAACAGCTATATTTCCAGCTACCATGAGTCGTAATCGGTATTTGCTTCTTCTTAGGATGCTGCATTTTGTTGACAATGCATTAGCCTTGCCACGAGATCACCCAGATTCTGACCGTCTTTTTAAGATTAGGCCTGTCCTTGATCATTTTGTAGATCGGTTTTCGGAGGTCTATGTTCCAGGCAAAGAGATAAGTGTGGACGAGTCTTTGGTCCTCTTCAAGGGTCGTTTGGTTTTTAGGCAGTACATTCCTAGCAAAAGGGCACGATATGGAATTAAATTGTATATGCTGTCTGAAAGTAGGACAGGATATGTGTATAGTTTCCGTGTGTACACTGGTAGGGATTCCAATATTGACCCCCCTGGTTGTCCTCCCACTTTTGGAGTTACTGAGAAAATTGTGTGGGATCTTGGTAGACGACTGTTCAACAAAGGTCACCATTTGTATGTAGATAACTTCTACACTGGTGTGCAGCTGTTCAAGGAATTGTTTAGAGTGGACACAGTTGCTTGTGGCACAATCCGTTCTAACCGGAAAGGCTATCCAAGGGAGCTTGTCTGTAAAAAACTTGAGAGGGGACAGTGCTGTGCCTTGCGGAACGAGGAGCTGCTAGCTTTGAAATTTTCAGACAAGAGGGATGTCTACATGCTAAGTACCATCCATGATGAGAGTACTTCCCCTGTGACTGTTTGGGGCCAGGTTGCTGAAGTGCGCAAACCTGTGTGCATTTTAGATTATAATAAGCACATGGGAGGTGTAGATAGAGTTGACCAGAGGTTGGAACCTTATACTGCTATTCGTAAGTCTTATGTTTGGTATTAGAAGTTAGCACTTCACCTCTTCCACTTAGCAACCTTCAATGCTTTTATTGTGTTTAGGGATAGGTCTCCAGACTCAAAGATGACATTTGTGAAATTTCAGGAGTCAGTGATAGAGAGCCTTATTGTGGTGGAACAGGCCAGAGTTCCTAGAGAAGCAGTGGTGGAGGATGTGGCTAGATTGAAAGATCGCCACTTTGCTGAGCACATTCCTCCCACACCCAAAAAAGACTTTCCAGCTAAGAAATGTAGAGTGTGTTTTCGAAGAGGTATCCGGAGGGAGACTCGAATGTACTGCCCAGATTGTCCTTCAAAGCCTGGGCTGTGTGTCGGTGCTTGTTTTAAGAATTACCACACCCAGAAGAATTTCTGGGAACAACCATGAGTGTAAACTCATGTCTGTTTTGTATTTTCATGTGTTTAGTTTCATGGTTAGCATTTCTGTCATGTTGTTAGTTAGAGCTTTTGTGTTTGTTGTTTTGTAATTCTTTCTACTTAGTTAGGGGTTCCTCTGTTAAAAAAAAAAAAAATATGATGCCATTGTGTGTGGAGTGGGGCTTGGCTGAGACTGTACATATTGACTTGATGTTGGCTACTGCAACACACTGCAAGCCAAACACCAGTCCACACACTCCCATCAGCTGGTGTGATTGTTGTATCAGGCATGCGGGCGTATGTAAGTGATGGGCCCTTGAGTGGCGCTGTCTGTCGATGTGAGTGTTGTAATGTGCTGGGCCCGTGGCTGGCGGTGTGAATGGCCTTGTGTGTGTCATGTATGAAAGTTGTGTGAATGGACTGTAAAGCGGTTGGTGCCTTGTCGCGGCTTTACAGCTCACGAGCTGTGAGTCATTGGTTCAGTTTTTTGCCTTTCAGTTACTAACAGTGCTTTTCATTTTTGTGAAAGCTCTTGTTAGTAAAATTTGATCCACTGAACCATCACTCACCCTCGTGCCAAATCCAACCAGTATGTGTGGTAAAAATGACCAAACCTGCTCCGCTGTAATCAGGCGTCGCAGCACACCTATGACACGCTAGGTGCCTCAGGTGGGACCCCGATGATGAAGCATGCCACCAACTTGGTTGGTGGGTGAGGGGTCTTTTTCACATAACCTAAGTGTGTTTCTTTTAAAAATTTTAGTGTTTGGCACATCACGGACGTATGTGGGCACATCAAAACGATATATTACAAAACTACCTGTGTTTGGGGGGGGAGAGGGCACCTATGTTTTTGGTCCTGTGTGCGGCCTTCATCTAGGGAAACCTACCAAACCCAGACATTTTTTAAAACTAGACACCCCAAGGAGTCTAGGGAGGAGTGGCTTGCGTGGATCCCCCAACATTTTCTTACCCAGACTCCTCTGTAAACCTCAAAATGTGCTTAAAAAAAGCATATTTTCCTGACTTTTCTTCGTACGATCACCACTCCAGCACAAAATTCCTACTCCCCAGTGTTCCCCTCAGTCTCCCAAATAAAATGACACCTCACGTATGTGGGTCCCCAAAGCAGAGTCAGTCTAAAGATGTATAAAAGAATATGTCCTTATAAACTCGCAGTACTATCCCCTGTATCTCTACAAGTTTTGGGCCTTATTCTGTTGGAGGCACCTGGCCCACCCACACAACTGAGGTATCATTTTTATCGGGAGACTTGGGGGAACGCTGGGTGGAAGGAAATTTGTGGCTCCACTCAGATTCCAGAACTTTCTGTCACCGAAATGTGTGAAAAATGCGTTTTTTTAGCCAATATTTGAGGTTTGGAAAGGATTCTGGGTAACAGAACCTGGTCAGAGCCCCTCAAGTCACCCCATCTTGGATTCCCCTAGGTCTCTAGTTTTCAGAAATGCACAGGTTTGGTAGGTTTCCCTAGGTGCTGGCTGAGCTACAGGCCAAAAACTACAGGTAGGCACTGTTTTCAATGAAAAAATGTGATGTGTCCACGCTGCGCTTTGGGGCGTTTCCTGTCGCGGGCGCTAGGCCTACCCACACAAGTGAGGTATCATTTTTATCGGGAGACGTGGGGGAACGCTGGGTGGAAGGAAATTTGTGGCCCCTCTCAGATTCCAGAACTCTCTGCCACAGAAATGTGAGGAACATGTGTTTTTTTTAGCCAAATTTTGAGCTTTGCAAAGGATTCTGGGTAACAGAACCTGGTCCGAGCCCCGCCAGTCACCCCTCCTTGGATTCCCCTAGGTCTCTAGTTTTCAGAAATGCACAGGTTTGGTAGGTTTCCCTAGGTGGCGGCTGAGCTACAGGCCAAAATCTACAGGTAGGCACTTTGCTAAAAACAGGTCTGTTTTCTGTGATGTGTCCACGTTGCGCTTTGGGGCGTTTCCTGTCGCGGGCGCTAGGCCTACCCACACAAGTGAGGTATCATTTTTATCGGGAGACGTGGGGGAACGCTGGGTGGAAGGAAATTTGTGGCTCCTCTCAGATTCCAGAACTTTCTGCCACAGAAATGTGAGGAACATGTGTTTTTTTAGCCAATTTTTGAGGTTTGCAAAGGATTCTGGGTAACAGAACCTGGTCCGAGCCCCGCCAGTCACCCCTCCTTGGATTCCCCTAGGTCTCTAGTTTTCAGAAATGCACAGGTTTGGTAGGTTTCCCTAGGTGGCGGCTGAGCTACAGGCCAAAATCTACAGGTAGGCACTTCGCTAAAAACAGGTCTGTTTTCTTCCAAAATTTTGGTGGTGTCCACGTTGCGCTTTGGGGCGTTTCCTGTCGCGGGCGCTAGGCCTACCCACGCAAGTGAGGTATCATTTTTAACGGGAGACTTGGGGGAACGCTGGGTGGAAGGAAATTTGTGGCTCCTCCCAGATTCCAGAACTTTCTGCCACAGAAATGTGAGGAACATGTGTTTTTTTAGCCAATTTTTGAGCTTTGCAAAGGATTCTGGGTAACAGAACCTGGTCCGAGCCCCGCCAGTCACCCCTCCTTGGATTCCCCTAGGTCTCTAGTTTTCAGAAATGCACAGGTTTGGTAGGTTTCCCTAGGTGGCGGCTGAGCTACAGGCCAAAATCTACAGGTAGGCACTTTGCTAAAAACAGGTCTGTTTTCTGTGATGTGTCCACGTTGCGCTTTGGGGCGTTTCCTGTCGCGGGCGCTAGGCCTACCCACACAAGTGAGGTATCATTTTTATCGGGAGACGTGGGGGAACGCTGGGTGGAAGGAAATTTGTGGCTCCTCTCAGATTCCAGAACTTTCTGCCACAGAAATGTGAGGAACATGTGTTTTTTTAGCCAATTTTTGAGCTTTGCAAAGGATTCTGGGTAACAGAACCTGGTCCGAGCCCCGCCAGTCACCCCTCCTTGGATTCCCCTAGGTCTCTAGTTTTCAGAAATGCACAGGTTTGGTAGGTTTCCCTAGGTGGCGGCTGAGCTACAGGCCAAAATCTACAGGTAGGCACTTCGCTAAAAACAGGTCTGTTTTCTTCCAAAATTTTGGTGGTGTCCACGTTGCGCTTTGGGGCGTTTCCTGTTGCGGGCGCTAGGCCTACCCACGCAAGTGAGGTATCATTTTTATCGGGAGACTTGGGGGAACGCTGGGTGGAAGGAAATTTGTGGCTCCTCCCAGATTCCAGAACTTTCTGCCACAGAAATGTGAGGAACATGTGTTTTTTTAGCCAATTTTTTAGCTTTGCAAAGGATTCTGGGTAACAGAACCTGGTCCGAGCCCCGCCAGTCACCCCTCCTTGGATTCCCCTAGGTCTCTAGTTTTCAGAAATGCACAGGTTTGGTAGGTTTCCCTAGGTGGCGGCTGAGCTACAGGCCAAAATCTACAGGTAGGCACTTTGCTAAAAACAGGTCTGTTTTCTGTGATGTGTCCACGTTGCACTTTGGGGCGTTTCCTGTCGCGGGCGCTAGGCCTACCCACACAAGTGAGGTATCATTTTTATCGGGAGACGTGGGGGAACGCTGGGTGGAAGGAAATTTGTGGCTCCTCTCAGATTCCAGAACTTTCTGCCACAGAAATGTGAGGAACATGTGTTTTTTTAGCCAATTTTTGAGCTTTGCAAAGGATTCTGGGTAACAGAACCTGGTCCGAGCCCCGCCAGTCACCCCTCCTTGGATTCCCCTAGGTCTCTAGTTTTCAGAAATGCACAGGTTTGGTAGGTTTCCCTAGGTGGCGGCTGAGCTACAGGCCAAAATCTACAGGTAGGCACTTCGCTAAAAACAGGTCTGTTTTCTTCCAAAATTTTGGTGGTGTCCACGTTGCGCTTTGGGGCGTTTCCTGTCGCGGGCGCTAGGCCTACCCACGCAAGTGAGGTATCATTTTTATCGGGAGACTTGGGGAAACGCTGGGTGGGAGGAAATTTGTGGCTCCTCCCAGATTCCAGAACTTTCTGCCACAGAAATGTGAGGAACATGTGTTTTTTTAGCCAATTTTTGAGCTTTGCAAAGGATTCTGGGTAACAGAACCTGGTCCGAGCCCCGCCAGTCACCCCTCCTTGGATTCCCCTAGGTCTCTAGTTTTCAGAAATGCACAGGTTTGGTAGGTTTCCCTAGGTGGCAGCTGAGCTACAGGCCAAAATCTACAGGTAGGCACTTTGCTAAAAACAGGTCTGTTTTCTGTGATGTGTCCACGTTGCGCTTTGGGGCGTTTCCTGTCGCGGGCGCTAGGCCTACCCACACAAGTGAGGTATCATTTTTATCGGGAGACGTGGGGGAACGCTGGGTGGAAGGAAATTTGTGGCTCCTCTCAGATTCCAGAACTTTCTGCCACAGAAATGTGAGGAACATGTGTTTTTTTAGCCAATTTTTGAGCTTTGCAAAGGATTCTGGGTAACAGAACCTGGTCCGAGCCCAGCCAGTCACCCCTCCTTGGATTCCCCTAGGTCTCTAGTTTTCAGAAATGCACAGGTTTGGTAGGTTTCCCTAGGTGGCGGCTGAGCTACAGGCCAAAATCTACAGGTAGGCACTTCGCTAAAAACAGGTCTGTTTTCTTCCAAAATTTTGGTGGTGTCCACGTTGCGCTTTGGGGCGTTTCCTGTCGCGGGCGCTAGGCCTACCCACGCAAGTGAGGTATCATTTTTATCGGGAGACTTGGGGGAACGCTGGGTGGAAGGAAATTTGTGGCTCCTCCCAGATTCCAGAACTTTCTGCCACAGAAATGTGAGGAACATGTGTTTTTTTAGCCAATTTTTGAGCTTTGCAAAGGATTCTGGGTAACAGAACCTGGTCCGAGCCCCGCCAGTCACCCCTCCTTGGATTCCCCTAGGTCTCTAGTTTTCAGAAATGCACAGGTTTGGTAGGTTTCCCTAGGTGGCGGCTGAGCTACAGGCCAAAATCTACAGGTAGGCACTTTGCTAAAAACAGGTCTGTTTTCTGTGATGTGTCCACGTTGCGCTTTGGGGCGTTTCCTGTCGCAGGCGCTAGGCCTACCCACACAAGTGAGGTATCATTTTTATCGGGAGACGTGGGGGAACGCTGGGTGGAAGGAAATTTGTGGCTCCTCTCAGATTCCAGAACTTTCTGCCACAGAAATGTGAGGAACATGTGTTTTTTTAGCCAATTTTTGAGCTTTGCAAAGGATTCTGGGTAACAGAACCTGGTCCGAGCCCTGCCAGTCACCCCTCCTTGGATTCCCCTAGGTCTCTAGTTTTCAGAAATGCACAGGTTTGGTAGGTTTCCCTAGGTGGCGGCTGAGCTACAGGCCAAAATCTACAGGTAGGCACTTCGCTAAAAACAGGTCTGTTTTCTTCCAAAATTTTGGTGGTGTCCACGTTGCGCTTTGGGGCGTTTCCTGTCGCGGGCGCTAGGCCTACCCACGCAAGTGAGGTATCATTTTTATCGGGAGACTTGGGGGAACGCTGGGTGGAAGGAAATTTGTGGCTCCTCCCAGATTCCAGAACTTTCTGCCACAGAAATGTGAGGAACATGTGTTTTTTTAGCCAATTTTTGAGCTTTGCAAAGGATTCTGGGTAACAGAACCTGGTCCGAGCCCCGCCAGTCACCCCTCCTTGGATTCCCCTAGGTCTCTCGTTTTCAGAAATGCACAGGTTTGGTAGGTTTCCCTAGGTGGCGGCTGAGCTAGAGGCCAAAATCTACAGGTAGGCACTTTGCTAAAAACAGGTCTGTTTTCTGTGATGTGTCCACGTTGCGCTTTGGGGCGTTTCCTGTCGCGGGCGCTAGGCCTACCCACACAAGTGAGGTATCATTTTTATCGGGAGACGTGGGGGAACGCTGGGTGGAAGGAAATTTGTGGCTCCTCTCAGATTCCAGAACTTTCTGCCACAGAAATGTGAGGAACATGTGTTTTTTTAGCCAATTTTTGAGCTTTGCTATGGATTCTGGGTAACAGAACCTGGTCCGAGCCCCGCCAGTCACCCCTCCTTGGATTCCCCTAGGTCTCTAGTTTTCAGAAATGTACAGGTTTGGTAGGTTTCCCTAGGTGCCGGCTGAGCTAGAGGCCAAAATCTGCAGGTAGTCACTTCGCAAAAAACACCTCTGTTTTCTTCCAAAATTTTGGTGGTGTCCACGTTGCGCTTTGGGGCGTTTCCTGTCGCGGGCGCTAGGCCTACCCACGCAAGTGAGGTATCATTTTTATCGGGAGACTTGGGGGAACGCTGGGTGGAAGGAAATTTGTGGCTCCTCTCAGATTCCAGAACTTTCTGTCACTCAAATGTGAGGAAAATGCGTTTTTTTAGCCAAAATATGAGGTTTGCAAAGGATTCTGGGTAACAGAACCTGGTCCGAGCCCCGCCAGTCACCCCTCCTTGGATTCCCCTAGGTCTCTAGTTTTCAGAAATGCACAGGTTTGGTAGGTTTCCCTAGGTGGCGGCTGAGCTAGAGGCCAAAATCTACAGGTAGGCACTTTGCTAAAAACAGGTCTGTTTTCTGTGATGTGTCCACGTTGCGCTTTGGGGCGTTTCCTGTCGCGGGCGCTAGGCCTACCCACACAAGTGAGGTATCATTTTTATCGGGAGACGTGGGGGAACGCTGGGTGGAAGGAAATTTGTGGCTCCTCTCAGATTCCAGAACTTTCTGCCACAGAAATGTGAGGAACATGTGTTTTTTTAGCCAATTTTTGAGCTTTGCAAAGGATTCTGGGTAACAGAACCTGGTCCGAGCCACACAAATCACCCCATCTTGGATTCCCCTAGGTCTCTAGTTTTCAGAAATGCACAGGTTTGGTAGGTTTCCCTAGGTGGCGGCTGAGCTAGAGGCCAAAATCTACAGGTAGGCACTTTGCTAAAAACAGGTCTGTTTTCTGTGATGTGTCCACGTTGCGCTTTGGGGCGTTTCCTGTCGCGGGCGCTAGGCCTACCCACACAAGTGAGGTATCATTTTTATCGGGAGACGTGGGGGAACGCTGGGTGGAAGGACATTTGTGGCTCCTCTCAGATTCCAGCACTTTCTGCCACAGAAATGTGAGGAACATGTGTTTTTTTAGCCAATTTTTGAGCTTTGCAAAGGATTCTGGGTAACAGAACCTGGTCCGAGCCACACAAATCACCCCATCTTGGATTCCCCTAGGTCTCTAGTTTTCAGAAATGCACAGGTTTGGTAGGTTTCCCTAGGTGGCGGCTGAGCTAGAGGCCAAAATCTACAGGTAGGCACTTTGCTAAAAACAGGTCTGTTTTCTGTGATGTGTCCACATTGCGCTTTGGGGTGTTTCCTGTCGCGGGCGCTAGGCCTACCCACACAAGTGAGGTATCATTTGTATCGGGAGACGTGGGGGAACGCTGGGTGGAAGGAAATTTGTGGCTCCTCTCAGATTCCAGAACTTTCTGCCACAGAAATGTGAGGAACATGTGTTTTTTTGGCCAAATTTTGAGGTTTGCAAAGGATTCTGGGTAACAGAACCTGGTCCGAGCCACACAAATCACCCCATCTTGGATTCCCCTAGGTCTCTAGTTTTCAGAAATGCACAGGTTTGGTAGGTTTCCCTAGGTGGCGGCTGAGCTAGAGGCCAAAATCTACAGGTAGGCACTTTGCTAAAAACAGGTCTGTTTTCTGTGATGTGTCCACGTTGCGCTTTGGTGCGTTTCCTGTCGCGGGCGCTAGGCCTACCCACACAAGTGAGGTATCATTTTTATCGGGAGACTTGGGGGAACATAGAATAGCAAAACAAGTGTTATTGCCCCTTGTCTTTCTCTACATTTTTCCCTTCCAAATGTAAGACAGTGTGTAAAAAAGACGTCTATTTGAGAAATGCCCGGTAATTCACATGCTAGTATGGGCAGCCCGGAATTCAGAGATGTGCAAATAACCACTGCTTCTCAACACCTTATCTTGTGCCCATTTTGGAAATACAAAGGTTTTCTTGATAGCTATTTTTTACTCTTTATATTTCAGCAAATGAATTGCTGTATACCCGGCATAGAATGAAAACCCACTGCAGGGTGCAGGTCATTTATTGGCTCTGGGTACCTAGAGTTCTTGATGAACCTACAAGCCCTATATATCCCCGCAACCAGAAGAGTCCAGCAGACGTAACGGTATATTGCTTTCGAAAATCTGACATTGCAGGAAAAAGTTACAGAGTAAAACTTAGAGAAAAATTGATGTTTTTTTCACCTCAATTTCAATATTTTTCTTTTTCAGTTGCTATTTTCTGTAGGAAACCCTTGTAGGATCTACACAAATTACCCCTTGCTGAATTCAGAATTTTGTCTACTTTTCAGAAATGTTGCGGTTTATGGGATCCAGCGTTGGTTTCATGCCCATTTCTGTCACTGACTGGAAGGAGGCTGAAAGCACAAAAAATCGTAAAAATGGGGTATGTCCCAGTAAAATGCCAAAATTGGGTTGAAAAATTGGGTTTTCTGATTCAAGTCTGCCTGTTCCTGAAAGCTGGGAAGCTGGTGATTTTATCACCGCAAACCCTTTGTTGATGCCCTTTTCAGGGAAAAAACCACAAGCCTTCTTCTGCAGCCCATTTTTCCAATTTTTTTTAAAAAAATGAAATTTTCACTGTTTTTTGGCTAATTTCTTGGCCTCCTTCATTGGAACCCACAAAGTCTGGGTACCTCTAGAATCCCTAGGATGTTGGAAAAAAAGGACGCAAATTTGGCATGGGTAGCTTATGTGAACAAAAAGTTATGAGGGCCTAAGCGCGAACTGCTCCAAATAGCCAAAAAAAGGCTCGGCACAGGAGGGGGAAAAGGCCTGGCAGCGAAGGGGTTAATAATCGACGAGGCGGTGGCCATCTTAACTATTGGAAATTTTATCTTGCAACTCGTGGCCATCTTGAACTAAATTTTAAACTTAAATGACAGGGTGAAAGATGTAATGGTCTCAATGCCTTATCATATAATTATTTTTTACAGAATCATGATAACAGTGAAATTGTTTTTAACACTGCTAGTAATATTGAATTAAATTCGCCATAACTCAGAGAAAAATTCACTTCGAGAAAACCAATTGTCACTGTTATGGCAGACGTATTCATAAACAGGGTAAGAACAAAAGGGGGAAGGAGATTTATCAATAATATCATTACCCGTAATCTGAGCTGTTAGTCATTTGTTTCTTCAGCTATTTCCTAGAAGGGAAAATATCTCTATAACCACTTATTACTTACTTTAACAACAACTTTTATTAAAAAGGTCTTAGAAATAACGAGTTATTAACATATAGAATTATCCATTAATTCCTTAGTCCCTTCTCTAACATGAAGTAAACAGCCCAAGTCGGTATACCTCATTACACCCATAGTATCTAAATTCCCTGGAGGTCAGGCTTACATGTTTTCACATCCACATTCATGTACTGATACATACTGATCAATATATTATTTTTTGCCAACATGATGCCATCATTGTAAATTAAAGACCATAGTTCATCCTGATCATTCAGGCCTCCTCATGCTGTTCCATATTTCTCAATAAGTCTTGCCTCCGTAGTGATCAGATTTCTATTTAATAACTGTCCATCTTTATTAGGGTCTATCACTTGAAAAACTGACCATCAGATCTCATCTGCTTTATGATTTAGTTCTTCATAATGTTCCACCAAAGGTATGCCTCTGATTACACATTTAATTCTTGATCTGTGCTGTGCGATTTTAGTCTTTACTGCTTGTGATGTTTGTCCAATATACACCAGTTCACACCTGCACTTGATACAATATATCACGTTCTTAGTGTTGTAGTTAGAAAAGCATATTTGTCGATGTACTTGTCCATTTATCTTATTTCATTAGTATCATTCATAATTTGACAAGCTATACAATTTTTACTTCTACAATGACCTTGTATAGGGGGCAATTGTAACATCAATCTCAGATTTTTTTCTTATTATCTGTAGGGCAGGTCGCTTTTACCCAAAGGTTCCGCCGATTTTGAGCTTTTTTGAAAGAAAATAAAGGTTTCTCAACTCTTAATCTGCTCAATATTCTCCAGTTTCTCTCAATGATTGATCTTATTTTGTTGGCTTTAGGGCTACAAGGCATCACACAAGTTAGGGGAGTGTCTTTTTTCTTTTGTTTAGGAGTTAAAAGCGACTCTCTGGGTGTGTACCAAGCTCTTTTAAAGGCATTTTTAACTAATTTTTTCGGGTATCCCCTGTTCACCAATTTATTCGTCAACTCAATTGCATTCTAGAAATAGTCTTCCTTGTTACTACAATTTCTTCTAATTCGTAGGAATTGGACATAGGGTAAGTTTTCTTTTAATGTTCTCGAGTGACCGCTCGAAAAATGTAACAAAGTGTTACAGTTGGTCGGTTTTTTGTATAGACTTACTTCTAAATGGCCTTCTTTGGCTAATATCATTAAATCTAAGAAGTTAATTTTCTTAGTATCACAATTTCAGTGTGAATTTGAAATCTAATGTACGTTGGTTGAGCCAATCATGGAAGGAGGACAGCACTTCTCTCTCTCCTTCCCAAATCATTAGTATGTTGTCAATATATCTAAACCACTTTATAATGTTATTTCTAAAGGGATTGCAAGTCACATACACCCACTTTTTTTCAAAATAATCCATGACAAGGTTTGCTATCTCCGGTGCAAAACTGCAATCCATGGCTACTCCCTTTATTTGTAAATAGAAGGTCTCTTTATACATAAAAAAATCTTTTTAAGGCAGAGGGTAACTAGAGTCATTAGGAATTCGGTGGGAGTCTTCATGGGAAGTGGTCGTGATTCTAACACCTGTCTAACAACCTCGATCGCCTCATCTTGTGGAATATTTGGATAGAGAGTTTCTACATCAAGGGTCACCAAAATTTGTTTATCTTCATCAAATGATAAATTTTCTATTTTATTAATAATGTCCATTGAATCCCGGACATATGCCTTAGTTTGAGTCACAAAAGTTTTTTTTAAAGTATCCACAAATTGGGCCAAGGGCTCTAAAATAAACCCACATGCTGAGACAATTGGTCTCCCGGGGGATTCTGAAAGTTTGTATGGATTTTAGGTAGAATATAAAAGCGAGGAGTCCTTCCGTCATTTTGGTTGAGAAACTCAAATTCCTTTTTACATATACATTGATTATTAAAAGCCTCTCCTGTAATAGACTTAATTTTATGTTGCAAATCCTTGGAGACATCTTCATGAATGACACGATAGTGATCTGTGTTGTTTAACTGTCTCATCACTTCTTGATCATATCGGTCTTTATTCCACATGACTATACCACCGCCTTTATCGGCTGGTTTGATAATAATATCCTGATTGTTTGCCAAACTCTGAATCGCCTCTTTTTCTGCCTTTGTACAATTCTGTTCAAAGAAAATCTTTTTAGTATTAGGATAATCTATTTACCTCAGTACTACATCTTCAAAGACTGTTATTTCCTTTGGCATATTATTTTTCTCTGGACAGAAAGATGATTTTGGTCTTAAACCACTACTGTTCTCGTCTATCTCTGTCGGGGAGTCAGCAAAGTAAGCTTTTAGTCTGAGTTTACGTAGAAATCTCAAAACTTCAATCTTGCTAACTACTGGATTTGGATTTTTTAAAGGTACAAAAGACAGTCCTTTACTCGTTATTTGGATTTCTGAAGGAGTAAGGGAGTAAGTTGAAAAATTATATAGGGATAAGGTCTTTATTATTATCTAGCGTCTGTATGTTCTGCATTGTGTACGGAAGATCCCTTGGTCTTGATATTGACCTCTCGAGGTCCCTCCTCCCCTTCCCTGGCGACCTTCTCTGCCGAAAAAAGGTTGAGCCCCTGAGTATTGTGGGTTGGGGGAGATTGTCCCTGATTTTCCTGCTCAAAATCAGAAGATGTGCCTGAAAAAATAATAAATCTCCTCCGGGATCCAGTTTGGTATTGGAGATTCAAAGTACTTGGATTATTGTTTTTATAAAAATCTTCTTTTAAATATGGGTAAGTATTTGTTCAACTAAAATTTCTGATGTCTCTTGCAACTTTCGTAGTTTTTTGATTAACTGTATGGGTTTTTAATTCAGTAATCGTCTTATTCACACTTTCTAGGAGTAATTTTACAACCTTGATAGTGTTATCATTCAGAATTTCTTGTTCCAATTCTTCAATTTCTTTTAACTCAGCTTCACTGACCCTTTAGCGCTGTCTTTAAAGATAGAGACTAACCAATCTCTTGAACACTTAGTTCCAACTCCACTGCATTGGGATAAATATGTTTTATCAAAAATAAATATGACTGGTATATTTTTAACTTGTAGTCCTAGTGTTATTGTGTTGTTTTTAAGGTGTTCCAATAATGCCTGTGCATGAAGTTGGGTTCTAACATGTTTCCTTTTCAATTGTTTTAATGTTTTTACTTTATCTAATCTTGATGATTTATTTGGAATTTGGTCGCCACTCAATAGTGAAGGGTATTCTAATAGTTTTGTAATTTGAGCTTCAGAATAACTCACCATATGAGGTTCAGACATCCTTAACCATGATTTTAGGCATACAAAAACAAAAATGAAGTAAATAATAATGTTGTAATTAAAGTACACCTCCAGTGATCAATTCAGAAGCTCATTGTGTGTAACTCAGCATCTCGATTTGTCCCTACTATTGTACCAATTCTTGTCTTCAACTCTGGGAGCACCGCAGATACTAACTCCTGATCCTCTTGAGGTGGACTGATCATGAACCCTGGGGTCAGCTGCTCGTCTCCAACCTGGTATTTAGTAGATCCTGCAGTGTTAACACTCTACATCCCTATTCTTCTTGTGCAGTTCAGTCTCCAGGAGCTTGGGGGCATAGAGATGGTTGTTCCTTCCAGGTCAGTGTCTAGGTGATGTGCCCTCACCATGGGATGCTTGTTGCCAGACAGACACCATTCAGATTGCACAATAGTACTCTGGGTATTCTGCTAACTACCCCCTTCCTTGGTCAAAGAGGACTTGGACCTGGAACAAGTGGGTCAGTAGCTACCTCTTCTATGCAGATGCTAGCTCTCACGGTCCTTAATAAGTAAACTTATAAGGAGCGCATATAGGTCGATGAACCTTTTGATTCGCATGGAGTATCCTAGCTACGGTGTAGCCAATGTTCATCAATAATCAATACACAAATCAATAACCATTAAGCAAAACATTAGTCAGCAGTTAATAACATCGCACCATGACATTCAGTCATGAATAACCACAACTCAATATATGTTTTATCAATTTTATTTCCCTATTAGTTAAAATACTAAGTCATGGAATTAATTCAAACTTTATTCAAAGCAAATCAAGAATAATTGATTAGTGACCACCAATAACATAATCTAATCAGAACTTGAGACAAAACACATTATAACGCTTCAGCATAAGCCAACATATGAATCAAAGGTGAATACGTCAACATGGGTAGCAGAGTTCAGCAAATCAGACGATGAATCATTTGTCAATATAGTTGTCAATGTCTAGAATAGGAACCTCTCCTAACCCAGATTAGAATTAGCAAGTGGGACTTCATACGAAAACAATTTAGAACATGAATTTGGAAAACATCTAGCTGAAGGAAAAACTATTAGACAGTGCAGTTGGTACCTAGAAAGAAAAGGTACAAAAGTTAATTCAGTCACATTGTCATAGCTACCTACTGTATACACAATATGGATCAGCTACAAAGTCAGTCTTCGTCTTCAGGTCATCAATCGATCAGCATCTCATCAGGCTCTCAAGAGCATGAGCCCAATGACAGAATCTCGAAGCTCTTCAATCTCGTAGTCTCTCTCTCTCTCTCTCTCTCTCTGGACATCCGCCTAACATCTCTGAACTCTCCCTTTCTGCATGTCATTATATCAAAGTCACACAGGCTATCCCCAATTCCTATTTCGTCAATTAAACACACGATTTTGCATTATCCAATAGTCCTTGTTTTCCCAATCTATGAATTCTAACATTACACAGTTCCCATATAGTTGATTGGTTCACTTTACCATGTCCTCATCGCCGGCTCGTCAGGTATCGAAAATGTTGCAATTTCTTCTCCAGTCAGTGTCTCCATTGTTCAAGTCCTGGGAAAGAACACTCCGAATGCTTTACACAGTCCTTGATACAATTTTTTGATTCCCTCAACTCCTGTCCGTCGATTCATGCATAGGATTTTAGCTGAGCAGATTTTATTAAACAACAAGCGGTTCATGGTCAGTTCAGCACATCAGCATTTCTACATAAAGCGTTAATATTCGGCTTCTGCACGAGGCCTAGCAAAACTAGGCCACTACTTCGGCTAAGTTAAGCTCTACTATATAATGCAAAACATACGTTATATATTTCAATATGACATATTACTACATTATTTCAATACTTTTCGCTATATTTCATATGTAATTCATTTTATTGATACATTGTGAATCTTGTTGATCGCTCTCGGAGGGCACATTTTAAAACGTACACATTATTTTTCTACATTAATCGATTTCTACAATTTTCTTTATTCAAAACATTCATTAATACTTTTTAATTAATATATTTGCTCTAGCTCAGATATGGATTCTTAGTCTGCAATCTCAGAAGCCGTTTAGGCTGGTTATTGCTTCATGGGTCCTTTCAAGACTATCTGCCAGACACAGCCTTTGATTCTCTTTTCAGAAGGGTCTTCTCCAATTTGGAGGACCCTGAAAGAGATTTGATATTTCTGCATCTTTTTATCAACAGCCACTCTGAACAGTCGTCAGAAAAAGAGTCAAAAGGCTGTCCTCCTGTCCCCAAAATACCCTTCAGACTGTGAACAACAGAGACTGCAGTCTCACCATTCACCCTCATCATCCACCAAACAACACTGTGTGTGAGACTCATATCACTGCTTCTCTGTTCTTTGTGTGTGGGAGCAGCCTGTACATCTGCTAACATATTCTGTTTGTTTTGCCGAAGATTTCATTGCTAACTCGTGTGTTGCACATGTACTGTGTGTGTATGCAGGGGTCAGGGAGAGTGCATGTGTGTATGTACATCCAAGCATGTATCTATGCGAGTGTGTCCAGCGGCCACACAGTTTTATTGCTCTCATCAGAGTGCGACACAAGGCTCCCTGACATTTTCTGCAGATGCTGGCAGCCCCCACGGACCGTGGCGGATGCACCAAAATGGAACACAAGCGCCTTTTGTTTCAGTAGCAATTAAAGCATTCCTTTGGAGGCACAGAACAGAGATGAGGGCAGTAAAGAGCTCTGCAGAACAGCCTCCGTCGAGGGCCTCTGGTCCGGAATAAACAGCATGGTGGGAGTTTCTGAATTCGGCCCAGGGTGTTCTGGATAGTTCATATGCTGCTCAAAATATTCAAGGAATGCCAGGCCGCATGCCTGAATACTGTGGAGTCGACAATATTTCGTTATATGTCGTTCACTTCATGGCCCTGTTGGCTGCCGGCCAACATGGGTGGTAGATCAAAGGGAAAGAAAGATAGGTTTCACTGCACAGAATGTGCCGTCGGTGCTGGAGAGGGAATGATGTGCCGATGAACTCCCAGTGCCTGGTGGGTGAGGACAAGCGAGGAAACATGTGCTGGGAAGACTCAAGTGGGATGATAGAGAAAATAAAGAGTGACCCTCAGGGCACTAACACAGCCCTCAGCAGTCTCTTCTTCGCTGGGGTGGGGGGGAGGGGGGAGGATTAAGGGGGCTGGAGCAGGGACTTCCACCCATTCACCCATTGAGGAGGCCCCATTCAATTTAAAGCTTCTGGGTGTTTCTGAGATGTGGATGTCTAAAGTTTCCCTCAACAAAATTTGGCAGGCGAGCGGTGAAGGGGGGGGGGGGGGGGTGGAGGAGGGAGGTTGGAGGGGTGTGGATATGGGGAGCATATTTTTTATTTTTTCAGTACTCTGCTAGTGGGCCAGCATACCTTTGTCGAGTATCCCCTTTACAAAATCCAAAACAATTGCTACAATTGTGGATGGGGATGGTGTGACAGGACGACAGATTTTGAAAACCAAAAACAGGACTTTCCATATAGAAGTAGGACTTGCATCGACCAAGGGGCACATCAATCGTTACTGTATAAAACATAGAGAGTGAGGCACGAAGATATGGTTAAATTTAACTTTTACATGTAGTGTCTTCCTTGGTACCTACAGTGCTTTCTGCTAGTGGTTGGGAACTAATTCTGCCTAAAAACATATGAAAACTTGCCTGTCTGTGTATTCAGCCGACCCTCTGTGAAAACTGGGACATGTAGTAAATGTACTGAAATTTACCTGGATAGGTGATGAAAAGCCAGGACTGTATCACCAGACCTGGGACATCTGATCCCCCAACCCTCGTGAAACAGGTCAGGGTGCACGGGGGAGCAGCTTGAGTTCAAGCGGAATCAGGGCAGGGTCCAGGCAGGGAACATCAGAGTGTCAGGCTTGCAAGAATCAGTGCAGGGTCAACAGTCTGGGCCGCGGCAGGGAACAGCATACAGAATGAGAAGGAAGAGCACATTGCAAAGGGAACAGCACAGAGACTAGGGAGTAGAGAGTTTCAGCTCATGGCCCAGTGCAGGGACAGTGTAGCATTTGGAGGGAAGTAATGTTGGGTCAGTGCAGGGAGTAACACCTGGGACTATTGTGAAGGAGCACGGGGCAGATGCAAGAGCTGTACGCGGTTTGGCAGCAAGCAGGGCAAACTCCAAGCAGAGAGAATGCAGGGTCAAGAGGTCGGAAAAGTACTGGGTTCAGGGGTAAAGTAATGCTCTTTTGCTCTCAGAATAGGTAGAACAGAGCAGCAGCACTGCAAGCTTCCGTCTCGCACAAAATTGGTCTGCAACCATGGATGTAATTTAAGGGTTACAGCTGCACTCTCTTGGTTTCCCATTGTAATCCCTTGCCCTCTCTTTGCCACCCCAGGCCCTGGCCTTGAAGCTGCCCCCAACCCCCAAAAGTAAAAAAGCAACGTCACCCATATGGAAAGAGAGACATGACAAGGTCTTTGATAAGAATGAAGACCTGGAGTTGCCTTCATGGAGTAACAACTTTAAAATAATTAGTGTCTGAGAATCCACAGATCTCGGAACACCTGGTGGTTAGAAATGGGGTATTTGATTGGCAGTCAGGTTACCCCCCTGTCCAAGCAAGGACCCTCACTCTAGTCAGGGTAAGTCACACACAATCCAAATTAACCTGGGCCTACACTCGGGTAGTTTGGCACTGAGCAGTCAGGCTTAACTTAGAAGGCAATTTGTGAAGTATATGTGCAATCAATCATACAATACCACCATATAGCACCACAAAAATACACTACACAGTGTTTAGAAAAATATATAATATTTATTTGGATAAATGCAGATCAAAATGATTAAAATGCAATAAGTAGCTGTTGAGACATCACTGTAAAAGTGATATAAAGTGTCTTAAGTCTGCAAAACAAGTAAATGTCTCTTAAAAACAATAAAGGTCTCTTGCAAGCACAAAGTACCTGGTTCGCGTTCAAAATCTCCGCAAGGGACCGCAGAGGAGGCGATGCGTCTAAAATGGGGAGATGTGCGTCGGTTTCGCCCCAGCACACACTGACTTGCATCGTTATTTTCCACGCAGGGGAAGGTTTTGCATTGTTTCCAGGCGGGCGGACTTGGTTCCTCTTCGGGTTGCGGGGTTTTCTGGTGCCCGAGGACAGTGCGTGGAATCCTGGGCTTGCGGAGCGAAGTCACTAGCGATGCGTCAATCCAGTGGCAGTTGCGTAGAAATTTCTCCCACACGGCAGGCGCTGCATCGATTTCTCTCTGGAAGTCAGGCTGCGTTGGCCTGGGTCGGCTGCACATCGATCCGGTGGGCCGTGTGTTGAAGTTTCGGTCGCAGCACAGGTGCTGCATCGATCTTCTCCTTGAGAAGTCGGGCTGCGTCGTTCCGGTTCGGCGTGCAGTGAATTTCTCACCGCGGGGCAGGCTGTGCATCGTTTTTAGCAGGCTGTGCGTCAAATTTTCACTGCACAAGGAGTCCAGTTGCAGGAGTGAAGTCTTTTTGGTCCTGAGACTTAAGGGAACAGGAGGCAAGCTCTATGAATTTCCTTCCCTTTGAAGTCTCTCTGAGCGTTTCATAAGCCGGATTGTAAAGCGTAAAGCGCTTTGAAACGCCCACTAGACACCAGGGAATTATTTATTGTTATGAAACTGGCATGAGGGAGCGACCCCTTGGGCAAGGGTCGCTCCCAGGGGAGGCATTTTTTTTTAAGGCCTTTTCTGCCCCACCCCGGGGGCAGATTGGCCTATTATTAGGCCGGTCTGCCCCCGGGGGGGTAGAAACCTCTAGGCACCAGGGATCATTTTTTTGTTTTTGTTTTTTTTTGTATTTTTGACGTGGGGAGCGACCCCTTAGGCAAGGGTTGCTCCCCTAGGGGGCAAATTATATTTAGGCCATTTCTGCCCCCCTTGGGGGCAGATTGGCCTATTTTTATAAGGCCAATCTGCCCCCAAGGGGAACAGAAACCACTAGACACCAGGGAGTTTTTTTTTTTTGTGAATTTCATGCAAGGGGAGCGACCCCTTAGGCAAGGGTCATTCCCCTGGGGGGGGGCAAATTTATTTTAGGCCATTTCTGCCACCCTGGGGGGCAGATCAGCCTATTTTAATTAGGCCGATCTGCCCCCAAAGTGGCACCAGGCACCAGGGATTTTGTTGTTGTTGTTGTTTTACAGATGGAGAGCGACCCCTTAGGCAAGGGTCGCTCCCCTGGAGGTGCAAATTGTATTTAGGCCATTTCTGCCCCCTTTGGGGGCAGATCGGTTGAATTTAGATCAGTCTGCCCCCAAGGGGGGCAGAAACCACTAGGCACAGGGATCTTTTTTTTTGTGCCAACGTCACGCAAGGGGAGCGACCCCATAGGCAGGGGTTGCTCCCCAGGGGGCTGGGGGGGGGCAAATTTATTTTAGGCCATTTCTGCCGCCCCTGGGGGCAGATCGGCCTATTGTTATTAGGCCGATCTGCCCCCGGGGGGGGCAGAAACCTCTAGACGCCAGGGCAGTTTTTTTTTGTTGTTTTGTTTTTTTAGAGATGTGGAGCGACCCATTAGGCAAGGGTCGCTCCCCTGGGGGGCAAATTGTATTTAGACCATTTCTGCCCCCCTTGGGGGCAGATTGGAGAATTTTGGGTCAATCTGCCCCCAAGGGGGGCAGAAACCACTAGGCACCAGGGATCTCTTTTTTTGCGCCAACGTCACGCAAGTGGAGTGACCCCGTAGGCAAAGGTCGCTCCACAGGAGGGTGGGGGGGAATTTATTTTAGGCCATTTCTGCCCCCTCTGGGGGCAGATCAGCCTATTTGGCCATACCTCCACCCCAAATAAATGGGGCCAAAGTTGTTCTGCCCACTAGTGGGCAGATGGGGCAATTACCCCTGAGCCACACCCTGGGGGGGCAGAAAGTCTACTAAATGCCAGGGAATTTAAAAAAAACTAAAAATATTGGGGTGGTGGCTACCAACCAGTATGGGCCTGGTTACGCCTCCACCTCAACTGAAGGGGGGTAACAGTCTTTCATCTCTCCCCCGCACTCTAAAACATCTTATCCCACAGCAAGCAAGAAGGCATTTGATTATCTTGGGTTTTAGTTTTACATTTGGGCCATAAGAACTTGGCTTACTCTCAAAATCGTCCCACTTGGAATGGTGAGGGCTGCACTTTATGGACTTTGGGACGCTGCCATGTATAAAAATCCACAAGACCTAGACACATCTGAAAACTAAACATCTGGGTGACTCCAGACTGGTGTGTTTCACATGCACCCCGCACCATTTTTGTACCCACAATCCCCTGCAAACCTCCAACTTTGCTGGAAATCACACATTTTTCCCAAGTTTTTGTGATGGAACCTTCCGGAATCTGCAGAAATCCACAAAATTCCTACCACCCAGCATTGTCTCATCTATACCGATAAAAATTCTGCTGCACTTGTCAGCCTAAAAATGGTTTTTTGCAAACTGCCCTTTTGGACCCCTTTTGTTCCCCCTCAATATCAACATGTTTTTGGCTCTTCCCTTTCACAAGCACTTGGCCCACCTACACAAATGATGTATCATTTTTACCGGGAGATTGAGGGGAACATTGGGTGGTATGAAATGTGTCCCAGTGCACTGATCCCACAAAGAAATGTGGGAAAAATGTGATTTTTTAGCTAACTTTGAGGTTTGCTGAGGATTCTGGGTAAGAAAACTTTGGGGGATCCACGCAAGTCACACCTCACTGGATTCCCTCGGGTGTCTAGTTTTCAGAAATGTCTGGGTTTGGTAGGTTTCCGTAGAAGGCTGCTGAACCTAGGACCAAAAACGCAGGCGCCGTCCTGCAAAAACAGGTAGTTTTGTATTTGATCATTTTGATGTGTCTACGTTGTGTTTTGAGCCATTTCCTTTCGTGGACGCTAGGCCTACCCACACAAGTTGGGCATCATTTTTATCGGGAGACTTGGGGGAACGCTGGGTGGAAGGAAATTTGTTGCTCCTCTCAGATTCCCGAACTTTCTGTCACCGAAATGTGAGGAAAATGTGTTTTAAGCCAAACTTTGAGGTTTGCAAAGGATTCTGGGTAACAGAACCTTGTCAGAGCCCCACAAGTCACCCCATCTTGGATTCCCCTAGGTCTCCAGTTTTCATAAATGCACAGGTTTGGTAGGTTTCCCTAGGTGCCGGCTGCTCTAGAGGCCAAATCTACAGGTAGGCACTTTGCAAAAAACACCTCTGTTTTCTGTCAAAAAATGGGATGTGTCCATGTTGTGTTTTGGAGCATTTCCTGTCGCGGGCGTTAAGCCTACCCACACAAGTGAGGTATCATTTTTATCGGGAGACTTGGGGGAACGCTGGGTGGAAGGATATTTGTGGCTCCTCTCAGATTCCAGAACTTTCTGTCACCGAAATGTGAGGAAAATGTGTTTTTTTAACCAAATTGTGAGGTTTGCAAAGGATTCTGGGTAACAGAACCTGTCAGAGCCCCACAAGTCACCCCATCTTGGATTCCCCTAAGTCTCTAGTTTTAAAAAATGCCCAGGTTTGGTAGGTTTCCCTAGGTGCCGGCTGAGCTAGAGGCCAAAATCTACAGGCAGGCACTTTGCAAAAAACACCTCTGTTTTCTGTCAAAAAATGGGATGTGTCCAAGTTGTGTATTGGGGCATTTCCTGTCGCAGGCGCTAGGCCTATCCACACAAGTGAGGTATCATTTTTATCGGGAGACTTGGGGGAATGCTGGGTAAAAGGAAATTTGTGGCTCGCTCAGATTCCAGAACTTTCTGTCACCGAAATGTGAGGAAAATGTGTTTTTTTAGCCAAACTTTGAGGTTTGCAAAGGATTCTGGGTAACAGAACCTGGTCAGAGCCCCACAAGTCACCCCATCTTGGATTCCCCTAGGTCTTTCGTTTTCAAAAATACACAGGTTTGGTAGGTTTCCCTAGGTGCCGGCTGAGCAAGAGGCCAAAATCTACAGGTAGGCACTTTGCAAAAAATACCTCTGTTTTCTGTCAAAAAATGGGATGTGTCCAAGTTGTGTATTGGGGCATTTCCTGTCGCAGGCGCTAGGCCTATCCACACAAGTGAGGTATCATTTTTATCGGGAGACTTGGGGGAATGCTGGGTAAAAGGAAATTTGTGGCTCGCTCAGATTCCAGAACTTTCTGTCACCGAAATGTGAGGAAAATGTGTTTTTTTAGCCAAACTTTGAGGTTTGCAAAGGATTCTGGGTAACAGACCCTGGTCCGAGCCCCACAAGTCACCACATCTTGGATTCCCCTAGAGAAAATTTGCTTTTTTTTTTCACCTCAATTTCAATATTTTGTTTTTCAGTTGTTATTTCCTGTAGGAAACCCTTGTAGGATCTACACAAATTACCCCTTGCTGAATTCAGAATTTTGTCTACTTTTCAGAAATGTTTAGGTTTCTGGGATCCAGCATTGGTTTCATGCCCATTTCTGTCACTGACTGTAAGGAGGCTGAAAGCGCAAAAAATCGTAAAAATGGGTTATGTCCCAGTAAAATGCCAAAATTGTGTTGATAAATTGGGTTTTCTGATTCAAGTCTGCCTGTTCCTGAAAGCTGGGAAGCTGGTAATTTTAGCACCGCAATCCCTTTGTTTATGCCATTTTCAGGGAAAAACCACAAGCCTTCTTCTGCAGTCCCCTTTTCCTATTTTTTTTAAAGAAACAACATTTTCACTTTTTTTTTGGCTAATTCCTTGGACGCCTCAGGGGAACCCACAAAGTCTGGGTACCTCTAGAATCCCTAGGATGTTGGAAAAAAAGGACGCAAATTAGGCGTGGGTAGCTTATGTGGACAAAAAGTTATGAGGTCCTAAGCGAGAACTATTCCAAATAGGCAAAAAAAGGCCTAGCACAGGAGGGGAAAAGGCCTGGCAGCGAAGGGGTTAATGTCATATAGGTACATAGATTGCTGGGCTCCAGGCCTCCACCAAGAGTTCTATGAGTTTCCTCCACGCAGTTAGTCGCCCAACTGCTGAAGGATAGGAACCATGACACAGCTTTCTGGTAGGCCAGGGAGAAGGGCCCTTTGCATTATCAGTGCTCCTCGATATCACTTTACAGCTGCTGTTCAGGAAGACAGATGCTTCTTCACGAAGACGAAAAAAGTGCTCAGGATATTAAGTATGCCATGCTTTTCTACACGAGATTAAGACTGCACTTAAACCAAGGAGGGCATGAAACTCGCAAAAGACAGAATGAAAACATGTAAAGCGAAAGGCGGGCATCTCAGCCAGAGCTTGAAGAGTCTAACACTGAACACCACAGGTTCCCGGGAGGGAAAAATTATGGACATATAGATAAGCAGAAAGAAAAGGGACCCGAAAGACAACTGAGGAAACGCTTCACTGATACATAGGCCCATATTTATACTTTTTTAGCACCCCATTTGCGCAAAAAATGACGCAGATGCGGCGCTAAAAAAAATATAAATATGGGCCATAGGGCCAGATGTAGCAAAAAAAAATGTGCGACTTGCAAATTGCGAGTCCCTGCGACTCGCTATGGGGTCGCAAGACCCACCTCATAAATATTCATGAGGTGGGTCGCTAATTGCGGCCCCATAGCGAGTCTAGGCACTCGCAAACATGGAGGCCTGCTGTCGTCAGCAGACCTCCATGTTCGTGACTGCTTTTAAATAAAGCAGTTTTTTTTTTTTAAGTGTAGCCCGTTTTCCTTAAAGGAAAACGAGCTGCACTTAAAAAAAAAATCCGAAACCTTTTGTTTCGGTTTTTTTCAGGGCAGGTAGTGGTCCCTTGGACCACTACCTACCCTGAAAAAATGTTTGTGGGTTCATTCGCAAAGGGGAAGGGGTCCCATCGGGACCCCTTCCAATTTGCGAGTGGGTTACCATCCACTTGAAGTGGATGGTAACTGCGACTCCATTTGCGACCGCATATGCGCATATGCGGTCGCAAATGGAATTGCATACCAGTCAGAATCGCAAATAGGAAGGGAACACCCCTTCCTATTTGCGCTTCTGAAATGCATATTGCGAGTCGGTACCGACTCGCAATATGCATTTCTGCATTGGGAAACGCGATTAGCGAGTCGCAAACGGCAATTTTTGCTGTTTGCGAGTCGCTATCCGTTTCCTACATCTGGCCCATAGTTCTTTCTACTGGATTGGAAAGGGTTTAGCATTGGAAGCAGCTTAGGCTGACACTGGACTAGAGGGAAAAAAGGATGTGCTTTCTAAAATATCGATTATTTTGTCCGATCTTTGACATGTAAATCCGTTTGGAGTGACATTAAAGCGAGGCGGCCAGAGAAGATTATAATTTGACATGAACTGTTGTCCAAACGGTTTGCAGAAGGGCGTTGCATAGACATAGACACGCCTTGCACGAAAGTGAACATGGCTGGGTGTGCTTATCCTATTTGGAAACAAATTGGAGGATGTGATCTACAAAAATGACGTTTTGGAGGAAGGCAAATGCATATAGAAAAGTGTGTTTGTTGTTGACTGTTGTTGACTGCAGTGTTGAGGTGCTTGTTATCTGGGTATGATTACAGTGGTAGAGAGGCGTTGACTATGCAGTTCACACATTAACTTGTGTCTGTTATGGATTCTGACAAAGCGCCTCAGGGAGGTCTATGCTTGAAAAGGGCCACGCTTGTCTCGACTGTGGAACTTTTGGAAGAGTGGCACAGACAAATAAGCGCATGTATAACTATTAGACTTGATCCTGTGGTGGGAAAGTTTTTGCGCAGCTGTGCAGGGCGTTGTGTACTCTGTGTCTTCTTTGGCAGTTGAAAATCGTATCCTGCCCGCCCACCCCATTTTTACAATTAGATGGTACCTTATCTCAAGTTTGGGGAGTGGTAGTGTGAGGGTTTGAGGTGTGAAGGAATTTTATTTAATACAAGTATGTTTTGCTGCTGGTGTGATTAGTCAGTGAGGCATGCTGTGTAGTTAGGAGGCTCATTGTTTTTTTTTTTTTTATAGTAATAGCTTTAAAGGAGGCTTGTCCATGTTAGAGCTCTCATACTGTAGCCACCAGGGGAAGCAGCAAAAATGCTTAAGAGGCATGAGATCTAATTTACTCCAGGATACTAGTAGGCCCGGAGTAATTTTTTTGTTTGGTAGGTACAGGATGGTACTGGTATGAGCAGTGGGTCATCGGAAGTCAGTAATGTTGGACCTCTTTACAGGGCCATCCCTAGACGTTTTACTTTCCTCCTCCTATTTTTTCAGACCCCTTTTTGTTGACATTAGGACTCTGAGCACTTTACCACTGCTGATCAGTGCTAAAGTGAATGTGCTCTCCCTTCTAAACTTGGTATGATTGGCTTACACCTGATTGGCACATTTAATTTACCAGTAAGTCCCTTGTACAGTAGTATCCCTATACCCAGGGCCTGTAAATTAAATGCTACTAGTGGGCCTGCATCGCAGCTTGCACCACCCACAGAAGTAGCCTTTCAAACCTGTCTCAGGCCTGCCACTGCAAGGTCTGCATGCCCAGTTTACTGCCACAGGGACCTGGCATCTAAATTTACTTGCCAGGCCTGGAGCTCCCCTTTTACTACACATAAGACACTGCTAAGGTATGCCCTAGTTAGCCCTATCGGCAGGGTGCTGTGTATGTAAAAGGTAGGACATATATTTTTATGTACTACATGTCCTAGAAGTGACAAACATCCTATTTGGTTCCTCATTACTGTGAGTGCTGCCTCTCTCATAGGATTGCATTGGAACTGCCCTAACATATGTCTAAATGGTATTGTCTAATCTACGAGAGCTGGCATAGGCATGTTTGGTATGATTGTAATGGTAGTGAGAAATGCTGCTTACTGATGTAGGTGGATTTTTTATTACCATTATAGAAATGCCAGTTTTAAAAAGTGAGCATTTCTCTGTGCTTATGACTCAGGTGTTTTGCAGCTTGCTTCCAATCCACGTCTGGGGCAGAATGCCAGCTGGGCTTTGTGCATACCTTTTAGACAACCTATACACAGGGAGGTGGGGGTGTCCAAAGAGTGCATCTGCATATTGAATGCTCTTCCTGGGCTGGGAGAGGAGAGGTGGGGCACACCTGCATCTGTAAAGGCTGTGCCCTGGCCTCACACAAAGGGCTAATTTATCCCCCACTGATGTCTTGAGACAGTGATGGAGGAGAGAGATGACATTCCTGGAACTGGATAGTGCTGGTTGGAACCCCCCCTTCCCCTTTTTGTAGAGGCTGCACAAAATGAGTTTAAGTACAAGGGGCTGTGCCCCACTTTGCGAAAGCACTTTTGGAACTAGGAGGAAACCTCTGCCCAAAGGTGCTTGGTGACCCAAAGGACTCATCTGGATTGTTTTTCTGTATGTTAATCTGCTGCCAGCTGCTCCCTAATTGTGGGGTCCCTAGATTCTGTGTGGCTGCCACGAGGAACCGCCACTGTTTGTCCTTGTGTGCTGGCCTGCCTGACCCTGTGTAACCCCCAAGTCTCTCTGGGGACTGGTTTGTTCAGAGATGGCTGTGGGACTCTGAGTCAGGTCCAAACAAATTCTTGCCTCTCAGCAATGTATTTTAATAGAGCATGAAGAATGCTCCATTCTTTTTTTCTATAGCGCATAAAGAGCGCTCCACCTGGACTAGTGCGTGGCGCATGCACTCTTCTCTACCTCCAGGGCAGCACCAACCATGTGTACACTATACAGTCCCCTAGGAAAGGGGGGACCGCGACGTGCATCACAAGAGAAAAGGCCTCCCCGCCGCACCTTCAGCTGGACTGGGGACTTCATGGCCACCCGTGTAGAATTCCTCCTAGTGGCCCCCCCAGAGAAGGAAGAGTATAGCTGTGCCTGGGAATGTGTGGACAAAACGCGCACTACGATGTGCCCCCGGGGCACAATCAGCAGCTGCTACTTTTATTCCTGTTCGTTTTTTGCTTATTCTATGTGTGCTGCATTCTGCAACATGCATAGAAAGAGCAAAATGCCAGAAATTATTGTTTATGAGAGAGAGGAAAGAGTGAATGTTGGTGCACGTGTGAGGACGTGTTAGAGAAAGTGTGCAAGGCAGAGAGAAAAGGAGTGACCGAGAGAGCGCAAGATGAAAAGTGTGTGTTTAATAATATATCATTTTTTGGCCTATTCACAAATATTTTGGAGTCCTTAAAGTAGTACTGTTGTAGTATTCTTTTAGGTACTCTTAGATGCCTTTGTACATTGACCCCAAAAGATCTACAATGGGAATAAAATGGAATATTGAAGAAACATCCCTATACAGTCAGTACAAATAGAAAGGATTGTATTCTCTTTGCATTTTTATGAACAGGTTGTTAGATGTTCCACAAAGACATTTAAGAATATGTACAAGAGTACTCCAGCAGAACGACTTCCCTTACAGTACTCAGTTTGGGAATCAACCTGAAAGTGTATTTTGGCCAAAAGTTATAATCTGAAGCTGGAGGAAGGAGGTCCTTCACTGTGCTGGGCAAACAGCAGTCACAGAGAGGTCTACAGGGTAAAAGGCCAATACAGTACTAGAGGTGGGTGAGCCACTGGGAGACCGAACCAGGCTTTAGCCAGATGCCTGGCTCTGCCTCAGCTCAAGGTCCTCCTGGAACCTTGAGCCTAAAACAACCTACTACCTTCCTTCTTCTCTCTACCCTCATGCACATTGAGTTACAAGTGAAGCATTAAAATAGAGATAAAGAAATACCCCAGTGGCTGTTTTGTACAAGGTAAAGTCGGGAAACATGGGATCAATCCCAGCTTCCCCGCCCTGCTTAACCAAATTGAGTGATCTTAGTCAAATATTTTATTTCCCTGCTTCTCCTTTTTCTGTATTACCACATATGAAAGCACCTTCAAATGCGAGTTCAGAATAAGAACTGTGCAAAAAAGTATTGTTTAGTTTAATAGGCTGTAATGTTGCGCAGCCTATAAGAATCTGCATGACATCAAGGATGCACATGACAACTGATTTGCCTCTTAGTTCACTAATAGCATTGTCACCCGGGCAGGCGGCAGGAACAGCTCTAAGTTCATGTTTAAAATCTATAACTTTTAATAAGTGATTCTCAGACCAGGGACATAATGTAACATACTAATGTCAAAGCTTCCTTCCACATGTTAAAGAAATACTTTTTTATAATTGTGAGGAGACTTTGTCATATTTTACGTGTGTTGCATTATTTACATGGAAACATTTTCAGGGATCGGCTCGTGAACGGGCTCTTCGAGCCAAGCCAGACCCTTAGCTCTGGCTCGGCTCGTCCAGTTAATTTGTTGGCTTGTCCCCCTTCTTTATAGTACAGACTGCTGGTGCCTCATGAGCCGCTGAAACCCACAGCCCGCGGTTCTTTAAGGGGCAGTCTGCCCAGACGTCACATGAGTTCAGAAGGATTTCCGCGCCGCCTGGACTGCAAGTGGAAACATAAATAGCAGACACAAAGCCTCAAAACCTGGCCCTCGTAAGCACTTCCGCTGATCCCGCCGTGCGGAACACCCAGCTTGAATTCCTCCTTCACCACAGCACACTACCACAGCTGGATCCTTGAGACAAATTGTCGTTGCTGCAACTCGAGAGTTTCTGGCACACGTTGAGAAGGGGAGTGTAACAAGAATCAGCCCACTGCATGACAACCTCATTAAACATAGTTTTGTTGTTTGAGAGGCCACAGAGGCCTTGGCTGTCGATGATGATTTTTCCTTTAACTCTCGAGCGTAGGAAGGGGGTGCAGGACCAGGCCTAGTCCTGAGAGGACGTTGATGTCACTATGGGCCAGATGTATCAAGGAGGCCTTTTGCGAGTCGGAAATAGCGATTTTTAAGAAATCGCTATTTCTGATTCGCAAAATGCAACGTATCACATTTGCGAATCGGTAATAGCGATTTCTTAAAAATCGCAAATGCTATTACCGAATCGCAAATTGTGATACCGCCCCATATCTGCGAATGTTTTGCATTTCCAAAATTGCAATTTCTTAACCAGAAATCGCAATTTTGGAAATGCAAAACCCCAGGGTGCTGGGGCCTAAGGCCCCCTCTGCTGCACCCCAAAATAATTTTTGGCAACATGTAAGGTGCACAGATGCCAAAAGGGCATGTGTGCTTTACATGTCAATTAAAAAAATGCATTTTAAATGCATTTTTAAAATTTGCACATAAATAGCGATTCCGAAATGCCCAAATCGCATTTAGGAATTGCTTCTTACATGTGCTTTGAAATAGCAAATAAGGATTCCTTATTTGCGATTTCATATTTAGAGAGTCGCAATTTGCGACTCTCTAAACAGGGTCACAATTTTAAGGAATCGCTATTTTACCGATTCCTTAAAATTGCGTTCAGAATGTCTTTCATATGTTCTGAAATGGCTTTTTGCATTCGCAAACGGGCATTCGCACCGTTTGCGAATGCAAAAAGCTTTCATACATCTGGCCCTATGTGATGTGTTGGGATCATAATTGGGCATCCGGGGTCGCACGAGCCTAAAGACATCCTATAAATATTATTATACCTTATAATTGTTTATTTTGGTTTGTGTAGAATTGCCACATGCCACAAAGGTGGTACCAATGTCCTCGATAGGGCATCATATTAACAAATTTAAGTTGTGACATAGCTTGGCTGAAAAATGAACTTTCCTTCCTCTCTCTCGCCAGCAGAAAGGCACAAATGCTATTTAACTTTGAGCACAAGGCTTTCGGTTGTTCATGCTTAACATAAAAGTGCAGCTTCATACTAAAGCATGTCTTAGCTCTGCTAGAACATGTTTATTTTTGTCCAACTACATTGCACTCATTTTATTGACCTTGGAAAATGAAATGCGGAGTGAGCCCACTGAGATTCAAACCCTAGATCCCACGGTTCAACACTGGTACCCAAGTGTGTATATTAGCCTTAAAGAATTTCAAAAGTATACAACTCAAACACATACTCAATAGGGCAAAACATTTTGATAGTAGGTGCTCCTAATAAGTGATGACGCAGTGCAAATGAATAAAATGAAATTAAAGTGCATCGGGGTTACAAGATAATGGTGGTCATTACAACCCTGGTGGACGGTGTTAAAGCTGCGGAAATACCGCAAACAGGCCGGCGGACAAAGAAAGGGAATTATGACCCTGGCGGAAACCGCCAACAAAGACAGCCACTTTAACACACCTCCCGCAACGGCGGTGCAAACAAGCAGCGCGGCGTCACCGCCAACAGACAGGCGGAAGACAATGTACCGTCCACAGTATTACAACCCACCAATCCGCCACCTTTTCCGGGGCGGAATCTCCGTGGATAAAAACACGGCGGAAACAGCTTTTGCTATGGGAAAACGCTCACCTGAACACATCCCACGAGGAACGAGGACTCCATGGAGCCGGAACTCCAAATACTCCCTGCTCTTGTGTTTCTGCTCCTCTACGACCAACAGCTACGTAGGCGCCAAAGACAACAGTGAGTACTGCACCTACGACACGGGGGAGGGGGGAGGCAAAAGTTAGGGGGACACCCACCAAACACCCCCACCCTCGCATATTACAACATACACACCAATGCATTCACAAAAATCACATTAACAACCCACAATCCCCCCGGAAGAATGAAAAGACAATGTGAAATTCGGTCATTGTAATGTGGCAATATACATGCCATAAAAAAATATACAGATATATATTTGAAAATCAGTCATAATTATATACAATACGAGAAGTAGTGCAGATATGTAAATAACAATGTCCGTGCACCAACAGTCCAAAAATGCATGGGCGAGGCCCACAAAGGATACCTGACCACATTCGGAGAGAACTCTGCCTACAGGCACCTCAGGGGGAAGCGAAGGGGGGGCACCTCAGCCAGATGACTGCAAAGCCAGATCCACGACAGGGCTCCATGCCCATTGATGTATCCTGGGGAGTGCAAAGCCACAGGCTCTCAAGTCTCTACAGTGGGTGGCTTGCCCACTGTGCCATCCTGGGGAGTGCAAAGCCACAGTCTCTCAAGTCTCTACAGTGGGTGGCTTGCCCACTGTACCATCCTGGGGAGTGCAAAGCCACAGTCTCTCAAGTCTCTACAGTGGGTGGGTTGCCCACTGTGCCATCCTGGGGAGTGCAAAGCCACAGTCTCTCAAGTCTCTACAGTGGGTGGGTTGCCCACTGTGCCATCCTGGGGAGTGCAAAGCCACAGTCTCTCAAGTCTATACAGTGGGTGGGTTGCCCACTGTTCAATCCTGGGGAGTGCAAAGCCACAGTCTCTCAAGTAGATGCAGGTCTCTACTGGTACTGGGGGGGACTGGTGCCCAGACTGGATGAGTCTCCCCGTGAAAGTTCCTGTCCTGTCACTGTCCCAGCTGCACATGGGATAAGGATGCCTGATGTGGTGGGCCATTCATTCCTACCCGGTGCTTGCCCTGTTCAGCGGTGCTTTGCCATGGCGGTCTTTGCCCTGTTCAGCGGTGCTTTGCCATGGCGGTCTTTGCCCTGTTCAGCGGTGCTTTGCCATGGCGGTCTTTTCCCTGTTCAGCGGTGCTTTGCCATGGCGGTCTTTGCCCTGTTCAGCGGTGCTTTGCCATGGCGGTCTTTGCCCTGTTCAGCGGTGCTTTGCCATGGCGGTCTTTGCCCTGTTCAGCGGTGCTTTGACATGGCGGTTCTGATATGGACATTGGTGTGTGGCATGACGTTCTCTACACTAGGCATTGGTGTGTGGCATGACGCTCTCTACACTGGGCATTGGTGTGTGGCATGACGTTCCATCATTGCCCAGCGGGGCTGTGGCAGCCGGGGCCCTCCAGGGCACTGACTCCGGCGGTGGTCTCTGGACCAGTGACAATACTTGGGCCCTCCTGGGCTGTGACTCCGGCGGTGGTCTCCTGACCAGTGACGATACTTGGGCCCTCCTAGGCTGTGACTCCGGTGGTGGTCTCCTGACCAGTGACGATACTTGGGCCCTCCTGGGCTGTGACTCCGGCGGTGGTCTCCTGACCAGTGACGATACTTGGGCCCTCCTGGGCTGTGACTCCAGCGGTGGTCTCCGGACCAGTGACGATACTTGGGCCCTCCTGGGCTGTGACTCTGGTGGTGGTCTCCGGACCAGTGACGATACTTGGGCCCTCCTGGGCTGTGACTCTGGTGGTGGTCTCTGGACCAGTGACAATACTTGTGCCCTCCTGGGCTGTGACTCTGGCTGTTGTCTCCGGACCAGTGACGATACTTGAGCCCTCCTGGGCTGTGACTCTGGCGGTGGTCTCTGGACCAGTGACGACGGTGCTGGCGGTTGTGTGTTGACCGCCGGAAATGATGGCGCACTTCTCCGCCTTGACACTCACAACAGGCTGGGCAGACTTCCTCTGGCCCTTCCCCACCTTTGGTGGAGTCACAGCTGACTCTCCTATCCCCTTGGAACCCATGTCAGTTGTTTTCCCACCAGGAGTCTTAACACGGTCCCGTCGTCCACTCTCCAATTTTAGAGCCTTTACAGGGGGTGGGCTGCCAGTGCCTTGGCTCCGGGTCCTACTGCCTGCCCTGGTGGCCGGTGCACTCCACAAACCTTGAACAGGCACCACTGGTATTGGAGGCTTTTTGGCTGAGGCGCTACGACGGGACTGATGAATTGGAGGGGGTGGGGTGAGGGCAAAAAGGTCAACTTTACAGAGGGACAGTTTCTGACGAACACTGGGATGGGTAGCTGGAGGGGGTCTGGGAGTGGAGGGAGAGGAGGTGGTTGTCGGAGGTGGTTGTCGGAGGTGTCACTTTAGGTGTTTTGGGTGCAGGTGCAGGTACAGGAGGCTGTCGTGAGGTGGATGGATGTTGGGTGAGTGATTGCCGGCGTTTGTGTAGTTTGGGAGGGGGCGTCACAGACACACTGGGAGAGGACACAGGGGACGTTTAAATGGCAGTGGAGGTGGTGAGTGCAGGTGAGCGGCTTGTGGTGCTGGGTGTCATGGTGCCTGTAGATGTGGTGCATGCAGGTGTGTGTGTAGACGAGACTGGGAGGGAGAAGAGGAGGAGGGGGACACAGTGGAGGCAGTGGATGTTGCTGTGTCTGTATGTGGGTGAGGCTTGCATGAGTGCCTGTGGTGTGTGTGGTGCCTATGTTTGCTTGAGCTACTTGTGTGTGTTGACTTGTGTGCATGCTGGTCTGTAGGTGTGCTTGGGATGGGCTGGGGTACATGAGATTGGGTCTGGGTGGAGGAAGTTGGAGGGGGGAGGCTAGACACAGGGACAATGGCTGCCATCAGTGCTGAGGCCAGAGATTGCAGGGTTCGCTGAAGGACAGCCTGACCAGAATGAATGCCCTCCAGGAATGCATTACCGTGTTGCAACTCTTGTTTTACACCCTGGATGGCATTCACAATGGTAGACTGCCCAACAGTGAGTGACCTGAGGAGGTCAATGGCCTCCTCACTGAGGGCAGCAGGGGTGACTGGGGCAGGGCCCGAGGTGCCTGGGGCGAAGGTGATGCCCACCCTCCTGGGTGAGCGGGCACGGGGCGAACGCTGAGGGGCTGCTGGGAGGGCGGGGCTGGTAGGGGAGGTGGAGGCTGTACCTGTAGAGGTGGGGGGCACAGATGGTGCCGCCACCACAAGGGAGCCCCCATCGGCGAACGAGTCCGTGTCGCTACTTGGTTATCCGGTGGCCGACGTGAAGCTCCCCTAGCCCTCCGTCCCACTGGTGCATTCAGAGTCCGTGGTGTGGCCCTCCATGGCCATGTGGGATGCAGCTCCCTCGTGCTCCAGTGCCCCTGTACCTCCGCCTGTTGATGCTGATGTACAAAAGGACAGGGAGAGCAGAAAAAGGGGGGGGAGACAGAAGAAAGAGAGTTTTAGTGCATGGATTACCGCTACCATTGGCGGACAAGACAGACGCAGCAGCCCCCTGCATTACGCCGTGCTCCTGCCCTCTGCACATGCAATTTCTGGGATAGGGCCTACATGGCAATGATGGACATCTGCGCACATGTATGCCACAGGGACAACTGTACCTCGACTTGGCACTCTGCTGAGGTGGGGTAGAGTGCCACATGGCCTACATTACGGAGGGGCCTTGCCTACCTAACTCGCTCTGGCCTAGGGACACCCACAGCCCACCTCCCCCACCCAGACACCTCCACTGCACGCAAAGTCAGCAGAATGAGGTTGTACTCACCCCCTTGTGTCTGCTGTGATGCCCTCAAGCGCCCTCCCAACTCCGGGAAGGCCACCGCTAGGATCCAGAACATCAGGGGGGTCATGGTGCGACGGGCACCCCTCCCACATTGGGAGGCCATCCCCAGCCGAGCCTCCGCCATCTTATTGCTGCAGCGGCGAATGTCCTCCCATCTCTTCCGGCAGTGGGTGCCCCATCTCTGGTGGGCCCCCAGGGCCCGGACGTCCTTGGCGATGGCACGCCATATGTCCCTCTTCTGGTGGGCGTTGACCTACATGACATGCACAAGGGAAGAGGAACAGTCATTACCAACTGCACCGTCGTTGTGAGTGGCCCCCTCCCTACTCTGGCCATGTGGCCCATTCATTCCCATGCATTGTTGTCCCATGAACTCTGCCCCATTCCCTCTTCCAACCAGCCCTCTCCACCCAGGCCTAGCCCATACAACGTGCTTCCTGTGTACTAACCTGTTGGTCTGGAGGACCGTAGAGTAGCATGTACTGGGGGAGGACCCCGTCTACCAGTTTCTCCAACTCCTGTGCAGTGAAGGCAGGGGCCCTTTCCCCAGACGCAGCAGCCATCGTGGCTTCCAGACCGAGGTCACAGCAGCACTTGCAGTGTAGGTTCTCTCCTGTCGAAGGTCAGGTATCTAGTGATTGAACAGCTAGAAAATGGCGGTGACATCCGCGGCGGTGACGTCCACGGCAGTGCGCATCATCACCGCCGGGGCACCTGTTCATTGGCTCCTGGGACCCATAGGGTCCAATGTTAACCAATGCACCATTGCGCCGCGGTCTACGACCGCCTACCGCGACGGTGTGCAACGCCAGCGCAGTTACCCCACAATCCCATTGTCCCAGTTTAGAGGTCAGGCATCTGCCATTTCAGGGGCCCACATGGCTTCATTTACTACTGCGTCACACATAGCTAGGCCTACACTCAACACACATACAGGAAGGGTTTTGTGGGTGGTGTAGTCTTGTGTGTAACTGTGGGTTCATACCTGGAGGAATAATGACTGGTTCTTCGCTGTTGTCCTTCGTAGGCACCGTCAGCTGGGACATATGAGAAGATGGCGGAATCCTCCGGTGTACCGACCGCTGGTGGACCTGTTGACAATGGAAGAGAGACATGTCATCGTCACCTACCGGTTTGACCGTGCCACAATCCAGGAACTATGTACCCAGTTGGAGCCAGACCTGATGTCACCAGTCCGCCATCCGACTGGAATCCCCCCTGACGTGCAGGTGCTGTCAGTGCTCCATTTCCTTGCAAGTGGGTCTTTTCAGACAACTGTGGCCATGGCATCAGGGATGTCCCAGCCTATGTTTTCCAACGTGTTGTCCAGAGTGTTGTCTGCCCTGCTGAAACACGTAAGGAGATACATCATTTTCCCTCAGGTGGGGGATTTGCCTACAGTGAAAGGTGACTTCTATGCCCTTGGACATATCCCCAACGTCATAGGTGCCATTGAAGGGACCCATGTAGCTCTGGTCCCCCCCCACAGGAGTGAACAGGTGTACAGGAACAGGAAGAGTTATCATTCAATGAATGTCCAGATGGTCTGTTTGGCAGACCAGTACATCTCGCAGGTAAATGCTATGTTCCCTGGCTCAGTGCATGACGCCTACATCCTGTGGAATAGCAGCATCCCTGATATGATGGGTCAACTCCACAGGCACCGTGTATGGCTATTGGGGGACTCTGGTTACCCCAACCTTTCCTGGCTATTGACCCCAGTGAGGAATCCCAGGACAAGGGCAGAGGAACGGTACAATGAGGCCCATGGGCGGACTAGGAGGGTGATCGAACGCACCTTCGGCCTCCTGAAGGCCAGGTTCAGGTGCCTCCATATGACAGGCGGATCCCTATTCTACTCACCGAAGAAGGTGTGCGACATCATCATCGCCTGCTCCATGCTCCATAATTTGGCATTGCGACGCCAGGTGCCTTTTCTGCAGGAGGATGATCCAGATGACGGTGTTGTAGCAGCTGTGGAGTCTGTGGAGCCTGTGGACAGTGATGAGGATGAAGCTGAGGAAGAAGACAACAACAACAGGGAGTCAGTCATACAGCAATATTTCCAGTGAGACACAGGTGAGAACATTTTCATTTTTAGCATTACATTAACTTTCACACGTCTACCTCTATCCTGTTTCTCGATTTAAATCACTATTTGGAAAATGAGTTGTACCCTTCCATTACGGTTTCACAGGTGTGGTAACCTACGTGTCAACTGCTTGCATCCTTCAAGGGCTTGTGATGTGTGACATAGGTATGTTAGCCTTACAATGGTAAACCCATTATGACACTGTCATTGATAATACATATTTACTAAATCACAGACTGACTCCAGATTGTTTTGTGTTTCAAGGGTGTTTATTGAAGTGCTCTGAAATGTGAGGGGTTTGTAAAATGAGGATGGGTGATGGCGGAGGAATGTCCATGGCAGAGTCCAGTCTATTAGTCTCACAGGTGCACTGCCCATCTGGGCATAGGAAGTGGAGCTGGTGCAGTTTAAGTATAGACAGGGTAACAAAGTGGGACAGTGGGAGGACAAAGAGGGTGGTCTAATTTCCTGGCGGGGGTCTTGCCATCTTGCTCTGTCCTGTTCCTGGATCTCACGGACCGCTTGCGTGGTGGTTGTCCGTCTGCAGGGGGTGGGGTGCTGGTGTGGTTGTCCTGTGGCAGGGCGTCCTGTCCACTAGCGCCGGCGGAGGTGGTGGGCATTTCATCGTCCTGGCTAGTGTTAGGGGCCCCTTGGAGTGCCATGGTGTCCCTCAAGGTCTGCTGTATGTCCTTCAGCACCCCTACGATGGTGCCCAGGGCGGAGCTGATGGTCCTGAGCTCCTCCCTGAACCCCAAATACAGTTCGTCCTGCAGGCGCAGGGTCCCCTGCAACTTGTCCAGGACCGTCACCATCGTCTCCTGGGAGTGGTGGTATGCTCCCATGATGGAGGATAGGGCCTCGTGGAGAGTGGGTTCCCTTGGCCTGTCCGCCCCATGTCGCACAGCAGCCCTCCCAGTTCCCCTGTGTTCCTGGGCCTCCGTCCCCTGGACCGTGTGCCCACTACCACTGCCCCAGGTCCCTGTTGTTGTTGGGGTGGCAGGTTATCCTGGGTTCCCTGTAGTGGTGGAAACACCGCTGATTGACCTGTCCTGGGTAGGGAGGTTTGGGCCCGCTAGGTGGGTGCTGTGCTGGTGTTACCAGAGGGTGGAAGGTCGGTGTTGGGCTGTGCCTGTGCAAGGGGAACCGACTGTCCCGAGGCCCACGATTGTCCGGGCTTGTCATCAGGTTCCAGTAGGGCAGAGCTGCTCTCGTCACTGTGGGCCTCTTCTGGGGGTGGAGTGGTGTTGTCTGGACCCTCTGGTGTGGTGACGGTCCTTCGGGTCCCTGCAGGGGCATAAGAGCATGATTATTGCATGTGTGTGTGTAATGGTGTGCAATGGGTGGGTGTTTGTGTACCCCAGTGCAAGCATTCCTGTGTGTGGGTTTGTGTGATGATGGTTGGTGGGGGGTTCTGGGTATGTGCAGTTGGCATGCTTTAGTGCTGGGTGTCTATGCTTAGTTGTGTCATGCAGGGCTTGGTGTTGGGATGGGTGGTTTGTGTTATGGGTAGATTAGTGAGGATTTGGAGTGATAGGGGAGGGTGTGAGGGTGGGTGTGTGTGTGGGGGATATGATAGTTAAGATTAGACTTACCAGTGTCCCATCCTCCACCGACTCCTCCGAGGCCCTCAGGATGGCAAGATGGTCAAGACTTGCTCCTCCCATGTTGTTAGTTGTGGGGGAGGAGGTGGGGGTCCGCCGCCAGTCCGCTGTACCGCGATGTTGTGCCTGGAGACCGTTGAACGCACCTTCCCCCGTAGGTCGTTCCACCTCTTCCTGATGTCCTCACTATTTCTTGGGTGCTGTCCCACAGCGTTCACCCTGTCCACTATTCTGCACCATAACTCCATCTTCCTGGCTATTGATGTGTGCTGTACCTGTGAGCCAAATAGCTGTGGCTCTACCCGGACGATTTCCTCCACCATGACCCTCAGCTCCGCCTCGGAGAAACAGGGGTGTCTTTGGCGTGACATGGGGTGGTGTGGGTGATGTGTGGGGTGGTGTATGTGGTGATGAGTGTGGTGAGTGTAGTGGTGTGTGGTGTTTTGTGCGTGGATTTTGTGTGGGTGATGGTGTTGTGTGCCTCTGTGTGATGGGGTTGTCTATTCTGTGCTCTCTCTCTGGTCTTCGTTCGTGATTTTTTGGTTGTAGGGGTTTGTGGGTGATGTGGGTGTGTGTTTTATGTAGTATTGATTGTGTGGGAGTGGTGTTTGTATGTCTATCAGGTGTGTGTATTTGTGATTGTCCAATGTGGCGGTGTTTTGGAGATGTGTGTGTATTTTGAGCGCGGCGGTGTGTACCGCCAATGGAATACCGCGGTTGAAAGACTGCCGTGTGGATTCATGGGTTGTAACAGCATGGGCGTGTTTCTGTTGGCGTGGAGGTGGAGGATTTGTTTCCGACAGTTTATCACTGACCTTTGGTGTGGCGGTGTTGTGTGGGTGTCTGAATTTCGACGGATTCCAAGATGTGTGTCATAATAGCTGCGGCAGAATACCGCCGCCGCAGCGGTGTATTGGCGGTCTTCTGCACGGCGGTAAGCACCTTTTACAGCCAATGTTGTAATGACCCCCAATATGTACAAATGTGGCTAAAAATCATGTAGTCTTCTTTACAACTCAAAGGGGCATCATCAGGACTCCCTTTGGCTTCCCTGCCAAGAGAAGACATTGGTCTCCTCCAAAAGACCAATTATTTTTAACTGCGGGACAAGCTGATGTTCATCTCCTTCTGCAGTTAAAAATAATCAGTCTTTTGGAGGAGACCAATTTGAAGGTCAGGCTAAACTTTACCTGCGACTTTACAGGAGAAAGCGGCCCTAATTAGATGCTGCATTTAGAAAGCAGGTGTGCCAAGCAGGGAAACCAAGAGGAGTTTTGGGGATTAATCTCCGGGGCCACGTCAAGTCTGTATGGCATCTTGAGCCTTCAGATGTTATACTTAGGAGGTGATTTATTAATGGATGTCACTTATGAAGTACTGATTAGTGCTTCTTACTACAATATTATGTCCTGACTATGACGCTTTTTAAATGAATTTCAAGGTTGGGTCGAAACGGTGACATAAATTAAAATGTGTACTGTGCCTTGAAACTGTCAGTGGATTCTAGACATCTTTATCAGGGGTGTTGTATTGTAGACTACATAATTGTTAGCCACATTTGTACATATTGTAAATAACACAGACACACTTCAGTTTCACTTTATTCACTTGCACTGTGTCGTCACTTATTAGGAGCACCTAATATTAATACGTTTTGCCCTTTTGAGGGTGTTTTTAAATTGTATAATTTTGGAACTGTTTACGTCTAATAAAATGGGTGAAATACTTGAACCTTACCGAGTTGGAGGGTTTTAGTGAAACAACCACTGTCGAGGAAGTCAAGGACTATTTTTCCCCATGGAGGAACCAATTTTTGCTATTCCACTATTATGTACCTAGATGCCAAGGTTACGGAGTTTCCCCCATTTTTCCAAAATAATTCTATCAATTTTAGGCATTTCCACCCCGGCTTGGGGTCAGTTGCCTAATGCTCAGTTGAATCCTCCTCAGGTGATAGTTTTTTAATCCTCTGAACACTCGTCAGCTATGTTGTGTTCCTATGCATGTGAGGTAGGTCAAAGGAATATGCTTTATCTGTTTTTTCAACCATTGTTGAGTTTAGGTATAAAGATCCATTCTTCCGAACTGTCTGGGGTGATCATTATGTATTTCCCTTTTTACAGGATGCTGAAAATACAGAGTCAAAACAAACTTGATTAAGAAGATTCTCTTATTTAAAGATTTTCCTCCTTTTTAACTCGAAGGTACTTTCAGCCAGTGCTTAATTTGTGTTTGTTGTTTCCGGTGCTGAGCACCGGCACTTATTTTTAAGGGCCGGGGCTTATTCTTCTGCCTCAAGCATTTGCTGCGAGCAAAAGACACATATGGGAAAGACGGGTGAATGGAAAAACGAAAAAGCGTCACTGAGGGAGAAAGTAGAAAGCTGCAGGAGGAGCTGAAGGGGCAGAGAGTGGCTTTATATGGATTGAAGAGGCCCGAGGATTGACATCAGGATTACGCCTAGTCAGTATTCTGTGTTCACACATTTAATTGCAGCAGCCTGGGAGGGCTTTGGGCACCGGCACCTTTTTTATTTACAAATGAAGCACTGCTTTCAGCACAAGCTTTGGCGTGTTCCTTCGTATCTTTCTATGTGAATATGTTACAGGTCAGTTTATAGCTGTTTCTGCTAGCGGCTCTAAACCCTGTGAATCTTATTGAACAACATTGGCACCATAATAGGTTACATGAAAAAAGACTTGAGGTTTACAATACTGGAAGTACGTAGAGATGTTCCTACCTCCAGAAACTTACAGCTTTTGCGCACTTGCCACAGTTTTTTATAATGAACCCGTTTGATTCTGATTAAATTAGGTGGTCCAACTTCTGAAGCGGTTGTGCATCGTTGCTCGACTGTTTGTTTCGCAGTGCGGTCTACGTGCGGAGCAGTTGGCATCCTGTGTGATGCCAGCAGGTGGGCACCAAACATTTTGCTGCGATAGCAGCGCGCGTGCACTGAGAGAAGCAGAAAGGGGCAAATGAGAATAAAGTTGCATTTGCGTGTGCAAAAGGTTCTTTCTTCATTGTTTTCATTGGACACAGTCAGAGACATACCTTTACCATTCAGGGTGATTTACCTGCGGAGCCAAAATAATCCTCCATTCCGAGTTCACCTCTTTATCCACGCTGCATTATATTATGGTAGCGCTCAGAGTTAATAGTGACTTGTGACATACTAACAAAAGGATCAAGACTCCCGTTTTCTCGGTCACTAGAGGAAAATTGGACCTTGATTCTTGTGCATAATAAACTTCTTGACCACCCGACTAGTGGATTTAAAATAGATAGGAGCAGATTTGTTGACATTTACGCAGCGCACAACTTGCTGTACTGCTGTTAAATAGAGAGGACAGGATTGTGCCATATCTACTGAGGTATGGTGCATTCCTGCTCTCTCTGTCCGCACTGGCCCACTAGTGCCTGCTAACGCAGGCACACTTGTACCAAGGGACACCTCAGCTGTCCTCTGCAGCACACACAGAAGGAGGACAAATTAGGAAAAATAAACGTTTCTCTTTGTTACCTCTCTCTGGAAGGTATAGCATTTTGATGCATTCCCAGGTTTACTATTGTAAGTAATTCTGGGAATGAGCCAAAAAACATGGGTGGATGTACTGGCACACCAGTGCTTCACCCATTGAACACCTTCCCCAGGCAGAGTACGCAAGGCAGTAACTTGCACTTGATGACGCAGAAAAAGAAGGTCCGACATATATTCATGTATACCGTGTAATCAATACATATAATGAAGTGTGATTTTAATAAAGAAATAATGTACGAGGGAAATTGTGCCCTCGGGGTAGTTTGCCATCATTATAAACGAGCTTTATTAATCACGAAGTATTGAAAATGTAGTAATCCGTCATAATCGCAAATGTATGCCATGATTTCTTGTTTGAAAACTGTTTTGCTTAGCTTAAATTTAGTACAGGCTTTGGCCTAGTTGCTTGGTTTCAAATTCTAACTGCGTGATTTTTTTCCTTGAACTAATGAAACATATATTCTTGCTTGAAGTTGTATTTTTCCAGTAGAAACTGGCTGGTACACTTATCTCCAAGGTTTCGTGCTAGGCCGGTTACATCCCCTTTGATACAAGGTCAGTCTCTGCAGGTGCTGACAATGAAGGTACAGATAGTAAAATAATTGGCAAACCATGATACAATTTGTGTTCCAAGGCTCCAAGGACAGTGTATGCATAAATGGGCGCTAGTAAAAGACAATTTTTGATTGGACAATTTGAAGCCAACCTATGAACCCTCCAATGGAAGACCCTGCAGAATTTGGAATGTTTCTTACTTAAACCCACCGGACAAAGAGAAGTCAGCCATTTTCCTCGATGCCAGTTTGAAGCCTGATGCCAGACTCCATTTTGGACGACACCCTGATGCCCTTTTCTCTATCTGAGAGAAAGAGACTTTAAGAATTCTCACCCTAGAGACTTTAACTTTGATTTGCCCCCGTCTTGCCCATGCAGTAACTTTGCCCTATTCTCCTTGCCGTTGCAAGGAAGCTTGCCCTTAACTTTGCCCCTTTGAAATTTGCCCCATGCTGATCAACCGGTACCTGAAGGACGAAGACTTTTCTTGAATGCTGATTGTATTTGGTAAATATGAAAGGATAAATGTATTATGCATTGTGTTTTTCCTTTTAGGTACCAACTGCTAATTTTGATAGAGTCCTAGCTAGAAGTTTTCCAAATTTGTGTTGACTAAATTCGTTTTGCATGAAGTCCCACATGCCAATGCTAATTAGAGGTTAGTCGAGGTATTCGTTCAATGTATCATGAAGAATTGAAATCTTGTTATGCTGACCGAATGTATGCAATTAGTCAAATACAGTTAGTCACATTGGTGATTTGCATTGCTATAACAGAGTGTATCATCATTCAGATTTAGCGTAGATTGCGTTTCTTCCGCCGTTATGGACAGCTAGTAATGTTCATATACAGATATCAATTGGTTTTGAGACATATATATATTGTGCTAGCTTTGTTAATATAGGGAAATAAATTCACTAACTCTTAATAAACTGGTGCGGTTATTCATGACTGAAAGGTCATGGTGCGCCGAAATACCAACTGTTATTGATTTCTGATGTGTTGTATTGATCTATTAATTGAGTACTGATTACTGATTACAACAGTTATTGATTATTGATCTGAGTGACTCGACTATTGAGGATGAGGAGAGCCCGACTCGGTTAAAAGATCCACCGACCTCCAACGTGTCCAGGTACAGGTAATTTATAAGGGCTGGACACGTTATCACACTGCCTGGTATTGCTCCATCCAGCTTTACTATGCCACTCACAGCCATGCAAACTGACTCTGCATGACATAGTACATCTCAAGTCCTTAGAAATGTTGGGCCTCAATACCCTGTACTTAAATAGCATGTACCTCCACTCTGTCAAGTTACTAACTGCAGCAATTCTCTCCCGTACCCTTTGTGTGCTTTGCAGTAACTTATTTCAAGAAGCACTGTCCATACCATTCATTTTGGATGCAGGGCATCGTATTCATTTTCAAATGAACTATGTACAAATAAATCCAACTGAAAATAGATTCCCTGAATAGTGGGCCCACAATTCCTCAACAATACCTTACTCTTTCCACGCTAATTTTCTGTAAATAATTTCGTACTTACTCAATCTTGACATCATTTTATGTTCAGTCTTGTTATATCCTGCTGATCCCGGTGCTTGCACTAAACTCCCCAAGGCAAAGAAGTTCCATTTTGAATGAGTCAAATCTCAAAGCCTGGCAGTTTTAGACGTGCACTGCACTTTCTGCAGAAATGCAAAGCTGTAATTATTGTTCCTGATCAGAATAGCAGCATTCATGCATACCCAACCTAGTCTAAATGTGCACACTCATAATATGCAAATCAGACATCGCATCTGAATCCACACACACGCCAAACATAAATAGAGGTGAGGTCCTGCTGCCCAATACTTCTACGTCCAGCTACTTACTCCCAGACACCAACAACCTGACTGTATGCCTTCTAGGGTCAAAACACATACTCGTCATACTTTACTTAATTCGTGTTAAATCAGCTCTTGGTAGGTAGATGGGGCATTGTAGCCTGGTCTGAGAAAGGGTGCATCCCAGTGAAATTCACAAATACCATTCTTACATGGACCTAAAGCATTCACCTTGGTGCACCTATAATGTGACGAACGAAATCAACAGACACAATTTCTGAATGGGGTATGGAACCCACACAGGAAGAGATGCTGTGACCGAGGAAGATTAATAGATACCGCTCATATGGGGTCTATTTATCCACCTCTCAGCCGAGAGGCTATGAACCAAGAAAATATCACTCAAAGATCAGTCTGTGGCGTATTTATGTCACATGTTTGTATATATGTCACAGATGCACCGTGAGTTAGAGATACGTTGAACATAGTACCAACAACAGTGATGCAAAGGTCGTACATCTAACAATCAGAGGGGGGGAAAGAGAATAAATACAAGGACAGGAAAACATCAAACTAGTTCAAAACGTTGAGGCAGAGAAGTGGAAGGATCCAGGAGAAGCAATGCTGTGACCCAGGACACTGCAATTGATAGATGGGTCTCTACTTTTCAACCAGGAACAGAGATACCAGGAACAGAAATACTATGAACCAGGAAAGTTAGTAGACACCATACCTACATGGGTTTATGGATAGACACAAAGGGCGAGATGATATGACCAAGAAAGATGTCCAATATTGGACTGTTCTAGTCTCCTGGCCTCAACCCCTATGGTTGTTTTTTATGGCAAACAAGTTTGCAGTTCTGTAAAGGTGTTCCATTGACCTATATGTGGCCAGTAATCCCTTTCAGGTTCACAGGAGTGTCCTTTATAGGATGCATAGACCCTCACCCACCGAGGTGGCATGTTTGACCTTCTGGTCGTTGGCCATGCTTTTCATTGGGTGGGCGCTGCACAGCCCGACGAGACCTCTGAAGGGGGGCTGTGACAGAGATCTTTATGTGTATTTCTTATCTGATGGTCGTTAGGCAAAAAAATACAGTTTCTCAACGTCCTGTGAGGGCACTTTTCAGTAGTAGATTCAGATGTAATTTATTCAGGTCCTACAGAACAACTATCTCAGGAACACCACGAGCACCAGAAAACATGACTATGTTGTAGAAAAATCATAATAATTTATAATTTTACTTATTGCCCAACAACAGTGAATCCCACAAAATCTGTGAAAAATTGGATCAGAAGAGTTGAGTCTCCTGCAGCCTTGGGAGGCATATTTTTACTACGTCATGCCTTCATCTACACCACCATTATAACAACTGGGTAGTATTCATGGTACTAAACGAACGTGATAATATTAAAGAAAATCTGCCCACAAACTAATCAAAGTCTGGGAGGATTTATTAACAAATAGAAAAAATAATAGAGTGTCACTCACAGGTCTAGCAGCCAGAGGTCCACCCTAGAAAGCTGGGTCGGAGCATGCTCGAGGTGAGGCACACGTTTATAGTATTTCACGAACTGCTCTGTAATGGAATACACATGAAAAAATGCCGCTCCAGCAGCTTTGTGAGCAGTTTTCATAACAATAACCAAACCAGAATAATTAACAAACACAAGGATAGCCTCGTATACGGTAATTTATATCGATTGATAATGCATCATATGGGGTCTGAGTAAACTTACTGTGAACTATGCAATGTGTTGACAACTCTGTTTTTCAAGATTTCTCGTGTTTTCAACTTTTGCATTAAGGACTGAACTTTCTTATAGTTTGATATCCTAGAATAGAGGTTGATTTTTATAAAAAAACCATTTTAGATTATGTAATGTGCAGGTGTCATGTTTTAGTAATTGATGGTGTTTAAAGTGCTTTTCTTGAGCTCTATGTTTGTATTTTTATATTATATTGAAATTTATATTTATTGTGGTTTATATGGTTTTTCTTCTTTGTCAGCCCTGAAGAAGTCCTAATATCTTATGGACGAAACGAGTTGGCTGTGTCCGTGTCTTGCTTGAACTTGTCAATATGAAAAATAAAGAATTCAAGTTTTTAACAATTAAGAGGAGTTGTCTCTTTTGAAGACTTTATGGACTACTGAATGTTATTATATCTCTTCTGCTGATATAATCATTTTTGTTGTGATTCAGCTTACAGAGTGCTTCTCCCATTCTGATCTGCTTACTTGCAATATGGGTGTTTGGTGGGTAACAATCAACCCAGAGAGGATAGCAATGGTCCTCAGGGACTGCTTTAAGTGTAGTAACTGTCCCCACATCCGTTCCTATCGAATCACTTTAAATTGCTTGAAATGTTTGGATTGGAGACATCTGTTTTTTAAAGTAGTTCATCAATATTAATTACCATTGTATCCAGTGGTGGCTCGTGGGAGGGAAAAAGGGCGGGGCGACACAGCGCATGGCGGGGGAAAGGAGCGAAAAAAAAATAAGTATAATACATTTTTTTTTAAAGTACCTTTCTCGCCGCTCTGATCCATTCCTCAGTCCTCCACTGCAGACACAGGCTCCAAGCCTGCCCTGTTTCCAATCCTAACGCTGCTTTCTGCTGTGTTAGGATTGGATGGATTGCCCAGCCAGGGTGCGCCAAGACAGATTGAGAGTCTCTGCCTGCTATCTTCAATCTGGCAACGCAGTGCCGTGTGGGAGAAAGCCTAGTGCACATGTGTGTTTGGCCGTCACGAGACGGCTGGCCAAACATACATGCTCACTGAGGGGGAGTCTGTTCCTGTCATTGCCCGTGGCCCTACCCTTTTACAAGAAAATGACAATAACCATAACCATTTACAAGAAAATTATAATAACCATAGTTTATTATCATTTTCTTGTATAAGTTTTGCTGCTGCCGGCAGGGGGGGTGACGCTCCTCCACTAGCGGAGGAGCCTCCCTTATTGTATCTGTTTATCTAACAGTGCCTTTCTCTGGTAAACAACTGCTTGGTGATGAGTTGGAGGAGGTCCTCAAAAAATCGTTTAAGAGCCAGATGTATGTCCAAACATTCCAGCCAAAAAAACGATTGGGGATTCCAGTGGAAAAAGATCTAATTTGTATAGATGACATAGAACAGATTTTCAGCAAGGCTGATCTAAGTTTTAACGCAAGCCTTCCCAGGGTTGTAGTTCTTCCAGTACAGCAACTGCAAGAGCGGGCTCTACACTGCCCTCCTGACAAGACCATACCCTCCCTAGGTCCGGTGGGTGCTCTTCTCATTTTCTTTCAGGAAATTTGGAGGACTTCCATTTGCAACACCAGGTAGTGTCACAGGGTTATGTGCTACAAGCCTCTCCAGAGTTTCAAGAATCTCATTTTTTCCAAACCCAGTGGTCCAGGGTGCTGGTCATGAAAACAGCCCCAAAAAGAGCATTGCCTCCTTGCTGGAGAAAGAGGCCATAATCAAAGTACCCTTGGGTTGCTATTCTTGGGTCTTTCTAGTCAAGAAAATTACTAGCTACTTTCATATGCTTATAGACTTTAGTTTCCTGAACAAAAACATACAGAACATTCACTTCAAAATTAATACTTTGCAGCAGGTGATTCCTTTAGTCTCTCCAAGTTTTTTTTTTTTTACAAATATAGATCTCCAGTATGCATACAAGCATGCTTCAATGGCTTGGGTTCCACAGAGGTTCCTCAGATTTTCAGTTGGCCCACATCACTAGCACTACCGAAGCCTTCCCTTTGGCTTCAAGTCTTCTCCACGGATTTTTATAAAGATCCTTGCTCCAATGGTTGGCCTCCTGCATTCTCAAGGTGTCATTTTCCATCCTTATATGGCAGATCTGATGATCCAGGCTCCCTCTCAAAAGAAGGATCTCTCAGACACAACCATGACTATGGACATTCTATAACAATTCGATTTTCTTATAAATCACCTGAAATCCCTGATGGTTCCATGTCAAACAGTCAACTATATTGGGGCACTCTTCTACATGTGCTTGGGGATGGAGTTTCTTCAAGAGATCAGATGCGCCAGGCTGAGAGCTTTCATTCAGACCTTGCTCAAGAAATAAGAAGAATCAGCAAGGGACTGGCTATGACTCCGAGGCCATCTGGTAAGCATTTAGTGTTCTTGCACTTTGTTGAGGGGTATGGCTGGTTGCCCTTGATATTTATTGTTTTGTTTCTCTTCTAGGCAACAACTTTGGCAATCAGTCCGTGGTCTTGCCTTTACCTGGTCCTTGCTGTTCATCATATCATAATCCACTGGCATCCAACACAGGAGAACTACAACACTATGACACCAGTTTCTGCCACAGTCCATCAGGAACTTCGGTGGTAATTGGCCCCTGCTTCTCTGCAGAGGTGAACACCTCTCTTGCCTCCTGCTCCAGTGACACTTACAACCGATGCAAGCAGTCTGGGTTGGGTTGACAATCCTGGAACACCAGTTGTCTCCGGCCTTTGGACACTAAAAGAAAGCAGTCACTCCTTCCAGTTCGAGCTGAGGGTGGTTTAGTATGCTCTGCTGTATTTTGTTCCCCTTACTCCCTGATACCCAGAAATCAGGCTGTTTTGGGTAGACAATTGTGTAGTAATGTTGTACATAAAAAACAGTTCAAAGTGATGTTGTACATAAAAAACTGTTCGCCACCGTTTCCACTTCTCTCAACATTCTGACTCTCTTAATGTGTCCCTGGGCAGAGTGCAATCTCCTTATTCTGAAGGTGACTCACATCCAGGGAGCACTCAACTACCAAGCAGGTGCTTTAGGGCCATGCTTTTCCTTCATCTCAGGAATTTGTCCTAGATACCCAAGTGTTTTCCAGATCTTTAGCAAGTGGGGGGGGTTCCAATATTAGACCTGTATGTTTCTCCTCTGAACAGCAAAGTCTCTTTCTTTGTTACATGATTTCAAACTCAGGAAGCAAAAAGTACCAATGCTCTGAACAGTCCCTGTCAGTCAGGCCTCCTGTACGCCTTACCTACTATTGTCCTGGTTCCCAGGTTTCTGGCATGACTCCTGAGAAAACCTGCAGATGTGATTCTGGTTGTCCCTCAGTAGATCAGGGGCTCTTTGTTCCCTCTTTTTTGGCAACTGGTTCAAGAGGAAGAATGGCTGAACGGCTTCTCCCTCTGTCCCCTTCTCCTCTGAGTGAGCCTGTTCTTCCAGTGCAGACCCTGACCAAACTGAAACGTTTGGTTTCGAGGTTGAGAGGGAGGGCCTCTTCAAAAAAGGTTGTTATCCGGTTCCTACGAATTAAGTAGGACTGCGTATTAGGTCAACAGGAACATCAGGATATAGGGACTTAATCCTAATATACCATCAGAAAATGTTGATACAATTCCTAGCTAGCTCACAATGCTCTGTCTGAACTCCTAACCTTACCAGGGTACAAGATGGTATCAGCAACCTAGAATATGACCACTGTTATTCCCTATAAAATCAGGGAAACAGATCTACTCTTTTGTTGTTACTCTGCATGCCCAAGGTAAACACAAGAAACACATGAAAATGGATTTTCAAACATTTATGAAACAATCGTATTCTTGCATAGAAAGAATGACCTGCAATTATTAGGCAGATTAAACAGAGCACTGTAACCAGCATTGAGAATGGATAAAAAGATAAAATAATTCCATAAAATAAAATAACCATGGCAAAGTTACTATGTTGTTACATTCCTATCTCCTACTATCTACACTATGGAGAGCATAATAAGAGCACCCTCAGCCAGATCCATTGGGATAGTCAAACCCCCATCCTGTGCCAGGAAGCCAGTCTGATGTAGTACAGGCTATCATCCTTTGCATGATGGAGGTCAGAGTCAGCAGGACTGCATCTCAGTCACAGTGCACTGCATCCAGGGTAATCTCATCAGAAGTGCTCCTCTTCAGAATGTAGCACAGAGACTGTTTGCATAAATAAAGCACTGTTCATATTGCACTGTGTCAAAGTTGCAGAACTGATACAATGGTTTGTATGGAGCCTGAGAGCTGTCTCTAATGTACAACATAACAAAAGGGCATTGCGTTCTATGTGCCTAGCCTTGGACAGAGTGTACAGACTACATGGCAGCGAAGCTTACTAGGAATAAGCTCCATGTACAGTATTTTCTCAGTACATTAACGTATAAGTGTAAAAAAAACATAAAAAGCCATTGCTAGAAAAAAAAGGCAAGCTAAAATGTGAAATCTAAATTGGAGACAGTGCAGGGTCTAATGTACTTTACTACAAAGTCTTTCTGTATCAGTATCTCATGCCCTTCGGTCATCTAGGAGGCCTTCCACCAAAAAAGCATACAAACATCATTGGATGTCTTTTGACTGCTGGTGTACGTAAAATAATTGTGTCCCCTATTTCCACTCCTGCTAAAAAAAAAATTCAGGTCCTTTAGTAGGGTTTTGACAAAGGTCTAGTCATCTCTATGCTCAAACTCCAATGGTTCTCCATTAAAATGTTTAGGTCTCCTTGGGAAAATTTGTCTTCCACTGAGCTACTGGCCTCTAAATTGTTTAAAGGTTTTCAGGTTATTTGACCTTTGGTTCGTTCCGGTTTTCCTTCCTGGGATGAACCATTAGTTCTTTCCTACCTACAGGGGCATCCTAATGCACTTTCGAAGGAGGTATCCCTCAAATTTCCCACTTTTCTTTTTTTTGTGTTGGCCATCACCTCTGCAAGGAGACTTTGGGAGTTAAATCATCTGGTGTGCCATACCCCATAGTTGGGATTTTTATTATGTTGTGTTGTCTCTAGACCAAAATTCAACTGCACAGTCAATTCTTCATTTCATCATGACCAGGACATCGTATTGCTGCTACTCCCACAGGAGAGGTCTGCTTCTGATTCTTTAATCTCTCTCTTTGATGTTGCAAGAGGCCTTAAGATTTACCCTACACCTGCAGCTGAGTTTCGCCAATCTGACAGTTTGCTGGCGAACTTTGGTCCTGTGAAGAGAGGTGAGAAACCATCTTCTTCGATATTGGCCAGATGGGTCAAATCTATTATTTTTCTGCATATGTAGCTTCAGGTGTGGATATGACAGGTGGGATCAAGGCTCATTCTTCCCGCGGCATGGCAGCATTCTGGGCTAAGTGGTCTAGAGTTTCAGTTAAAGATATATGTAACGCTACTACATGGGTTTCCCCACCCCCTTTATTTCTCATTATAGACTCAATGTTGAACAAGGGTCTGAGCTTTCCTTTGGTGCTCAAGTCCCGTGGCTTCCTATGAATGAGTAATGTGCTACTTTGTATGAACATTCATGACATGTATTTACACTTATATCTCTAAGCATTGTTACAACTAGAAGGGAATGAATGTCATTAACATACTTCCCTTCTATTTCTACTGTTTTAGTGTTTGTTTTTTTGTATTTAAGAATGCTGCTGAAATACTTGGGCATAACTCCATTAGTGAGGAATGGGACGAGGTTAGGAAGATGAGAAACTAATGCCTGGATTACTTATCAGTAATCTTAACTACTCTGATTCTTCCTTACTCATCCCATTCCTTACACCCCTCCCACCCTTCCTTCCTTTCAGCAGCCCTCCTGGGCTTGCAAAGAGTCAGGAAGTTGGAGGGAGGGAAGGAATACATCTTGAAGCTCTTCCATAAAAAGAGAGTACAGCTTTATAAGGTTGACATGAGGAGGGGTTGAATGGGCACAATCACTCCATTAGTGAGGAATGGGGCGAGTAAGGAAGAACTGGAGTAATGATGATTGCCAGTAAGTAATCCAGGTATTAAATGTTGCTGATTTGCTTCAGATGACGTGGCTCTTAAAATCCTTATTCTTCCTGCAGGTGTAAGTCTTGATTTGAGAGTTTGCTCATTCTGGCATTTCTATTAACCCACCAACCTGAAACTTTATTGCACAAAATTGCAAGCGTACATTTAATTGCAGCTGTGCCTAGACATTTTATGGCACCTAAAAACAGACAACTCAGCAGTTTATTACTAGATCAGAAAGGACCATGGAAAGATAATGACCATTTTTTCGTTATTCCAGTACCACAGCTTATGTTTGCGGTTTGTGCTGAAGTTTAACAGAGGTTTGTGGTTTAACAAAAAAACCTCATCTTTTGCACCAGCAAAATATTTCCAAATTAATTGTGCAATTGTAGCGTTTCTAAGTATATACTTTGACTTTGACATCTTAGCTTATTCCTCACCTCACACATGTGCACCTGTAAATTGTATGAATTGTGCATTTTGACGTAGGGCTTAATGTACTATTGTTTTACGATTCACAAATCAGTAGCGAACGCAAAATGTTAAACGTGAAATGTACTGAAGTACAATGACTTGAGAATCACAATAGAAGTAGCTCTTCAAAAATTATGATTTACAAGTAGAGGCTTACAAATTATACCTATGAACATTTGCAAACTGCGAATATCCACAAAAATAGTATTTTGCAAGTGCACTTTACCACCCTACCTGCAAATGGCTCCCAGAACCCATCTTTTCAACACAACTTTTCAAATGACAGCCGTCTCTGTGATGTAGAGGAGGATGAGGATTTTGTCAGGCCAGCAGAATAGATGGAGGAATGAGAGGATCATGTGACACTGTTTGACCAGAAAGTGGAAGATCTATATGCAAAATACAAATTATGCAGCCACGCCATATTAGACCTGATAGATTTCGACCCACTATTAAGAAAAAACACACAGACTTAGAATTACTGCATATGTGCAACAACTATGATCCCTTCACCGGGCAGATCTAAAGGCATTGTAACTGTTGCAGCTTTTCTATCCCAAAGTGCACTTTCAAATGTTTTTAGGTCATTTTAAAAACTCTGTTATCTAAAATAAATGCACACAGTTCCCCCCAAGCAGAGACAGAATTGCAGGAAACCTTTCTGTGCTTTTATAGTAGGCCATGTTTACCACAAGTAATATGTTTTATAGACAGAGCCACGTTTCAGTTTGTTTACCATCAGATACTGAACATCTTTGCAGAATCAGAAACAACAGCATTGCTTAAACTTTCAGCGGTCTGTTACATGCATTGGATAGTTGCCAGTAGAAACTTGGGCGAAAGTTGCAGTTAGGCAAATATCAACTTAATAAAATACTCACTTTTATGAATAATAATTTTACACTTAGCAAACTTTTAACTAGAAATATGTACCTTATGTAGGTGAGAATGCTTATGCAATCCGACCTTAGATCTTGACGTCATACTTGCATCCATAGTCACCAAGGCAGAGAGGGTAGAACATGGCACGCAGGAAAACATGCTCAGTGGTGGAGCATACCTTCAGCTTGTTCAAAAAGGGACAAAAGGAGAGGAGCACGGTAGTATTCTCCTGACATCTTCTGCAAGATTAAAGTATATTGTACCATACTGCACAATCTTACAATGAAGAGAGGTTTTCCAACGGAGACAGAGGACGACAAATCCAAAGAGGATCGTGACCTCTGTCCTCACTGTCCACCTACATGTCCTGATACAGCTCGAGTAGCTGAAGGAAGGGCACGCCGGAGATATGACAGCAAAAAATATTTTTGAGGTTACTGTTGCAAAAATAATGTGTTGATCAAAAGAAAAAGAACAAGGATTGTAACTTTCGATTCTTGGTTACTACTAATTATTATTTCGTAAATAAATAAAACGAAACCAAAATGTATGTCATATCACATAATGGAAAACATAAAATGGGATCATTCGACTTATATTTTCGTTTTCTTCTCCCTACTCCAAAGTTGCGCTTGCCTTCTGCAACACCATCTCAATGTTGATCTATAGTGCTGCTTGGAGTGCCTCTCACACTATGCATAACTGGAATAGAGACACTCCTTAGGCGTGAAGCCTCTGCACTCTCAGGAGCAGTTGTCTACTTTGGAGTCGCAACATGTGCTGTCAGCAGCTCCTCCAATCTACTAAAACCCTCAGTGTTTGATACGAGATGATGTCTGCATGTGTGAGATAGTGATTTGTCATGCAAACAATCACAGAGTGCAATCAAAGCTTCGTCATTACCTTTAGCTGTGTCACCAAGGTTTTGCATCAATGATCTGTGCTTTTCAATCCATCCTTCACAATTATGTTAAGGCCGACAATCCATTTACTGAGGGCTTGACCTGAATTTGTTCTTTCTATAACAACACCATTAATGGTTCTCGCGCACAAAAGAACCCAGCACTTGGTGCACTTCCCACAGACTCATCACTACCTAGAGCCCTTGACCTCATTGTCACTGATGGCAAAGACATACATCAGGCATTAACGCAGCATAGAGGCCATGATATATTTTAGAGCAAAAGGCGTTTTATTAGGACATCTGAAAAAGACAAAGCTTAAAAACAATTAACATATGTTAAAATCCCCAGCCTCAATAATACAAGATTAAAAACTATCATCCCCCCACCTTAACAACATCCCTTAAGCACCCCAATAAAAAACAACCCAACAAATCATCCAAACATTTCTCTCCATCCCCTCTCATTTCATTCACTGTACACTCATGCCTGCCGCAACTACCTCTCCCCTGTGATCGCTCTGCCCAAGGACTGCCCTGTCCTGACCCAACTCTTCCAGCCCATTGCATGATCCTTCTGCTTTCCTGTCATCCAGGGAAAAACCCCGCATAGGCGTTTTTCCTATCCCCCCATGTTTGCCCATTCATGGATGTTAACCAAAGTAAAATTACAAACCATCGCTAAAATAGAACTGTGGATATACACATAGGCGTTTTTACTAACCCCCCATGTTTGCCCCTTCATGGATGTTAACCAAAGAAAAATTACAAACCATCGCTAAAATGGAACTGTGGATATATAAACAACATTTCTACTAAAAAATGTTTGGGGCGGTCACCTGAAATAGCCTCAGTCGCTTCATGGCTTATATCTGGCAAAAGTTATAACCTCCCAAGAACAATCCAATTAGATTAGCACCAAGGAGATACTGAGAGAGCAGCCAACAAAGCTTCTCTCAGGCTCAACAGTTACAATTCGTTTCCCATAAAAGAAAGGTGTACACAATCTTGTCTGAAGAACATGGAATCCTCACTTCTTATATCAGTATACTCTACCACCCCACAGTTGTTTGGTAAGTAGAAATGCCTCATCTTCTGATTTACCTTCCTCCTTACTTTTTCAACTGCTGCATATTTCATTGCCCTACAACATACTCTTCTTGGCATTAATGCTGTCCAAAATACACAGGTACCAGCCACCTTTTTTGAATCAACACCATGGGGGTCATTACAACATTGGCGGTATAAGGTGCTTACCGCCGTGCAGAAGACCGCCAATACGCCGCGGCGGTAGACCGCCACAGCTATTATGACACACATCTCGGAATCCGCTGAAATTCAGACACCCACACAATACCGCCACACCAAAGGTCAGCGATAAACATGCGGAAACAAATCCTCCACCTCCACGGCAACAGAAATACGCCCATGCTATTACGACACATGAATCCACGAGGCGGTCTTTTAACCGCGGTATTCCATTGGCGGTACACACCGCCGCGCTCAAAATACACACACATCTACAAAACACCGCCACATTGGACAATTACAAATACACACACCTGATACGCATACACACACCACTCCCACACACCCAACACTATATAAAACACACACCCACATCACCCACAAACCCTATGACCAAAAATTAGAGAAGAAGGCCAGAGACAGACAGCACAGAATAGAGAACCCCATCACACAGAGGCACACTACACCATCACCCACACAACATCCACGCACAAAACACCACATACCACTACACTCACCACACTCATCAACACATACACCGCCCCACACATCACACACACCACCCCATGTCACGCCATAGACACCCCCGCTTCTCCGAGGAGGAGCTCAGGGTCATGGTGGAGGAAATCGTACGGGTAGAGCCACAGCTATTTGGCTCACAGGTACAGTACACATCCATAGCCAGGAAGATGGAGCTATGGCAAAGAATAGTGGACAGGGTCAACGCTGTGGGACAGCACCCAAGAAATAGGGAGGACATCAGGAAGAGGTGGAACGACCTACCGGGGAAGGTGCGTTCAACGGTATCCAGGCACCACATCGCGGTACAGCGGACTGGCGGCGGACCCCCACCTCCTCCCCCACAACTAACAACATGGGAGGAGCAAGTCTTGTCCATCTTGCATCCTGAGGGCCTCACAGGAGTCGTTGGAGGGACGGACACTGGTAAGTCAAATCTCAACTATCATATCCCCCACCCTACCTGCATGCTATCACACACCCCCACCCTCACACCCTCCACTAACACCCTAACTCCTCACTAATGTACCCATAACACCAACCACCCATCCCAACCCCAAGACCTGCATGACACAACTAAGCATGGATACCCATCACTAAAGCATGCCCACTGCACAGGCATGCTTTAGACCCAGAACACCCCCCAACCATCAGCACACAAGCTCCCACACAGGAATGCTTGCACTGGGGTATACGCACACCCAAACATTGCACATCATGAAACACACACATGCAATAATCCTGTACTCATACCCCCGCAGGAACCCGAAGGAACGTCACCACACCAGAGGGTCCAGACAACACGACTCCACCCCCAGAAGAGGCCCACAGTGACGACAGCAGCTCTGCCCTACTGGATCTTGATGACCAGCCCGGACCATCGTGGGCCTCAGGACAGTCGGTTCCCCTTGCCCAGCCACAGCCCAACACCAAGCTTACACTCTCTAGTAACACCAGCACAGCACCCACCCAGCGGGCCCATACCTCCCTACCCAGGACAGGTCAATCAGCGGTGTGTCCACCACTACAGGGCACCCAGGCTAACCCACCACCCCAACAACAACAGGGACCTGGGGGCAGTGGTAGTGGGCACACGGTCCAGGGGACGGAGGCACAGGAACATAGGGGAACTGGGAGGGCTGATGTGCGACAGAGGGAGGACAGGCCAAGGGAACCTACTCTCAACGAGGCCCTCTCCTCCATCATGGGAGCATACCACCACTCCCAGGAGACGATGGCAACGGTCCTGGACAAGTTGCAGGAGACCCTGCGTCTGCAGGAGGAGCAGTATTTGGGGTTCAGGGAGGAGCTCAGGACCATAGGCTCCGCCCTGGGCACCATCATAGGGGTGCTGACGGACATTCAAAAGACCTTGAGGGACACCGTGGCACTCCAAGGGGCCCCTGACACTAGCCAGGATGACGAACTTCCCACCACTTCCGCCGACGCTAGTGTACAGGACGCCCCACCACAGGACCAACACACCAGCACCCCACCCCCTGCAGATGGAGAACCACCACAAAAGCGGTCCCTGAGATCCAGGAACAGGACACAGCAAGATGGCAAGACCCCGACAGGAAATAAGACTACCCTGATTGTCCCCCCACTGTCCCACTTTGTTACCCTGTCCACATTGGAACTGCCCCAGCTCCACTTTCAATGGCCAGATGTGCAATGTACCTGTGAGACTAATAGACTGGACTCTGCCATGGATATTCTTCCACCATGACCTATCCCCATTTCACAACCCCCCTACATTTTTAAGCACTTAAATAAACACCCTTGAAACCTTTATAATATTGGAGTCAGTCAATTATTTGCGAACTTTGTATTGTCAATTACAGTGTTAAAAAAGGTTACCCATTGGAAGGCCAACATACCAATGTCACACATCACAAGCCTTTCAAGGGTGCAAGCTGTTGACACGTAGGTTACCACATTACTGAAACTGAAATGGAAGGGGACAACTCAGTTAACAAATAGGGAATGAAATGTAGGTACAGGATAGAGATAGACGTGTGAAATTTAATATTATGTGAAACATGAAAATGTACTCACCTGTGTCTCACTGAAAATATTGCTGTATGACTGACTCCCTGTTGTCGTTTTCATCTTCATCCTCATCACTGTCCACAGGCACCACAGGCTCACCCGCTGCAACAACACCGTCATCTGGATCATCCTCCTGCAGAAAAGCCACCTGGCGTCGCAATGCCAAGTTATGGAGCATTGAGCAGGCGATGATGATGTTGCACACCTTCTTCGGTGAGTAGAATAGGGACCCACCTGTCATATGGAGGCACCTGAACCTGGCCTTCAGGAGGCCAAAGGTCCGCTCGATCACCCTCCTAGTCCGCCCATGGGCCTCATTGTAGCATTCCTCTGCCCTGGTCCTGGGATTCCTCACTGGGGTCAATAGCCAGGACAGGTTGGGGTAACCAGAGTCCCCCAATAGCCATACACAGTGCCTCTGGAGTTCACCCATCATATCAGGGATGCTGCTATTCCGCAGGATGTAGGCGTCATGCACTGAGCCAGGGAACATTGCATTTACCTGCGAGATGTACTGGTCTGCCAAACAGACCATCTGGACATTCATCGAATGATAACTCTTCCTTTTCCTGTACACCTGTTCATTCCTGCGGGGGGGGGGACCAGAGCTACATGGGTCCCATCAATGGCACCTATGACGTTGGGGATATGTCCAAGGGCATAGAAGTCACCTTTCACTGTAGGCAAATCCGCCACCTCAGGGAAAATGATGTATCTCCTTACGTGTTTCAGCAGGGCAGACAACACTCTGGACAACACGTTGGAAAACATAGGCTGGGACATCCCTGATGCCATGGCCACTGTTGTCTGAAAAGACCCACTTGCAAGGAAATGGAGCACTGACAGCACCTGCACGTCAGGGGGGATTCCAGTCGGATGGCGGATTGGTGACAGCAGGTCTGGCTCCAACTGGGTACATAGTTCCTGGATTGTGGCACGGTCAAACCGGTAGGTCACGATGACATGTCGCTCTTCCATTGTCAACAGGTCCACCAGCGGTCGGTACACCGGCGGATTCCGCCATCTTCCACTATTACCCAACTGACGGTGCCTAAGAAGGACAACAGCGAAGAAACTGTCAGCATTCCTCCAGGTATGTACCCACAGTCACACACAAGACTACACCAGACAATTAACCCATCCGGGAAAGGTTTTGAGTGTAGGCCTCGGTATGTGTGACGCAGTAGTAATTGAAGCCATGTGGGCCCCTGAAATGGCGGCTGCATGACCTCTAAACTGGGACAATGGAATTGTGGGGTAACTGCACTGGCGTTGGACACCGTCGCGGTAGGCGGTCGTAGAGCGCGGCGCAATGCTGCATTGGTTAACATTGGACCCTATGGGTCCCAGGAGCCAATGAACAGGTGCGCTGGCGGTGATGATGCGCACCGCCGCGGACGTCACCGCCGCGGACGTCACCACCATTTTCTATCTCTTCAATCACTAGATACCTGACCTTTGACAGGAGAGGACCTACACTGCTAGTGCTGCTGTGACCTCGGTCTGGAAGCGACGATGGCTGCTGCGTCTGGGGAAAGGGCCCCTGTATACACTGCACAGGAGTTGGAGAAACTGGTGGATGGGGTCCTCCCCCAGTATACGCTACTCTACGGTCCTCCAGACCAACAGGTTAGTACACAGGGAGCACGTTGTATGGGCTAGGCCTGTGTGGAGAGGGCTGGGTGGATGAGGGAAGGGGGCAGAGTACATAGAACAGTCATGCATGGGGATGAATGGGCCACAGGGATAGAGTTGGGAGGGGGCCAATTACAACAACGGTGCAGTAGGTAATGACTGTTCCTCTTTCCTTGTCCATGTCATGTAGGTCAGTGCCCACCAGAAGAGGGACATTTGGCGTGCCATCGCCAAAGAAGTCCGGACCTTGGGGGCCCACCAGAGATGGGGCACCCACTGCCGGAAGAGATGGGAGGACATTCGCCGCTGCAGCAAGAAGACGGCGGAGGCTCAGCTGGGGATGACCTCCCAATGTGGGAGGGGTGCCCGTCACACCATGACCCCCCTGATGTTCCGGATGCTGGCGGTGGCCTACCCGGAGTTGGATGGGCGCTTAAGGACATCACAGCAGACACAAGGGGGTGAGTACAACCTCATCCTATGGACTTTGCGTGCAGTGGAGCTGTCTGGGTGGGGGTGGTGGCCTGTGGGTGTCCCTAGGCCAGGGCGAGTTAGGTAGGCAATGCCCCTCCGTTATGTAGTCCATGTGGCACTCTACCCCAGCTAAAAAAAAAGGCAAATTGATGTATAGTTTCCCCTTTGCCATCCATGTGGGCAGATTTCTACCATTGCCATGTAGGCCATATCCCAGAAATAGCATGTGCAGAGGGCAGGAGCACGACGTAATGCATGGGGCTGCTGCGTCTGTCTTGTCCGCCAACGGTAGCGGTATGCCATGCACTAAAACTCTCTTTCTTCTGTCTCCCCCCTTTTTCTGCTCTCCCTGTCCTTCTGTACATCAGCATCAACAGGCGGAGGTACAGTGGCACCGGAGCACGAGGGAGCTGCATCCCACATGGCCATGGAGGGCCACACCACAGACTCTGAATTCACCAGTGGGACGGAGGGCGAGGGGAGCTTCACGTCGGCCACAGGATCACCAACCAGCGACACGGACTCGTCCGCCGATGGGAGCTCCCCTGTGGTGGCGGCACCATCTGTGCGCCCCACTTCTACAGGTACAGCTGGCACCTCCCCTACCAGCACCGCCCTCCCAGCAGCCCCTCAGCGTTCGCCCCGTGCCCGCTCACCCAGGAGGGTGGGCATCACCTTCGCCCCAGGCACCTCAGGCCCTGCCCCAGTCACCCCTGCTGCCCTCAGTGAGGAGGCCATTGACCTCCTCAGGTCACTCACTGTTGGGCAGTCTACCATTGACAATGCCATCCAGGGTGTAGAACGAGAGTTGAAACACGGTAATGCATTCCTGGAAGGCATTCATTCTGGTCAGGCTGTCCTTCAGCGAACTCTGCAATCTCTGGCCTCAGCACTGATGGCAGCCATTGTCCCTGTGTCCAGCCTCCCCCCTCCAACTTCCTCCACCCAGACCCAATCCCCTGTACCCCAGCCCATCCCAAGCACACCTACAGACCAGCATGCACACAAGTCAACACACACAAGTAGCTCAAGCAAACATAGGCACCACACAGACCACAGGCACTCACACAAGCATCAGACCCATACAGATACAGCAACATTCACTGTCTCCACTGTGTCCCCCTCCTCCTCTTCTCCATCCTCCCTCCCAGTGTCGTCTACACACACACCTGCATGCACCACATCTACAGGCACTAGGACTCGCACCAGGACACCCAGCACCACAAGCCGCTCACCTGCACTCACCCCCTCCACTGCCATATACACGTCCCCTGTGTCCTCTCCCAGTGTGTCTGTGACACCCCCTCCCAAAGTGCACAAACGTCGGCAATCACTCACCCAACATCCATCCACCTCACGACAGCCTCCAGTACCTGCACCTGCACCCAAAACACCTAAAGTGACACCTCCTACAACCACCTCCTCTTCCTCCACTCCCAGAGCCCCTCCAGCTACCCATCCCAGTGTACGTCAGAAACTGTCCCTATGTCAAATTGACCTTTTTGCCCCCACCCCCCCTCCAATTCATCAGTCCAGTCGTAGCGCCTCAGCCAAAAAGCCTCCAGTACCAGTGGTGCGTGTTCCAGGTTTTTGGAGTGCCCCGTCCACCAGGGCAGGCAGTAGGACCCGGAGCCAAGGCACTGTCAGCCCACCCCCTGTAAAGGCTCTGAAATTGTAGAGTGGACGACGGGACTGTGTCAAGACTCCTGGTGGGACAAAAAGTGAAATGGGATCCAAGGCGATTGGTGAGTCAGCTGTAACTCCAAAGAAGGTGGGGAAGGTCCTGAGTAAGTCTCCCCAACCTGTTGTCAGTGTCACGGCGGAGAAGTGTGCCATCATTTCCGGCGGTCCTGACACAACTGCCAGCACCGTTGTTACTGGTTCAGAGACCACCGCCAGAGTCACAGCCCAGGAGGGCCCAAGTATCGTCACTGGTCAGGAGACCACCGCCAGAGTCACAGCCCAGGAGGGCTCAAGTATCGTTACTGGTCCAGAGACCACCGCCAGAGTCACAGCCCAGGAGGGATCAAGTATCGTTCCTGGTCCAGAGACCACCACCAGAGTCACAGCCCAGGAGGGCTCAAGTATCGTTACTGGTCCAGAGACCACCGCCACCGCCGGAGTCACAGCCCAGGAGGGTCCAGGATCCCACAGCCCCGCTGGGCAATGATGGAACGTCAAGCCACACACCAACGTCCAGTGTGGAGTTCGTCATGCCACACACCAATGTCCAGTGTGGAGATCGTCATGCCACACACCAATGTCCAGTGTGGAGATCGTCATGCCACACACCAATGTCCAGTGTGGAGTTCGTCATGCCACACACCAATGTCCGTACCAGAACCGCCATGGCAAAGCACCACTGAACAGGCCAAAGACTGCCATGGTGAAGACCGCTGAACAGGCCAAAGACTGCCATGGTGAAGACCGCTGAACAGAGCAAAGACCGCCATGGCAAAGTACCGCTGAACAGGCCAAAGACTGCCATGGTGAAGACCGCTGAACAGAGCAAAGACTGCCATGGTGAAGACCGCTGAACAGAGCAAAGACCGCCATGGTGAAGACCGCTGAACAGAGCAAAGACCGCCATGGCAAAGCACCGCTGAACAGGCCAAAGACTGCCATGGTGAAGACCGCTGAACAGAGCAAAGACTGCCATGGTGAAGACCGCTGAACAGAGCAAAGACTGCCATGGTGAAGACCGCTGAACAGAGCAAAGACCGCCATGGTGAAGACCGCTGAACAGGGCAAAGACCGTGTGGGTATGAATAGTCTGGCACATCAGGCATCGTTCTCCCATGTGCAGCTGGGACAATACCAGTAGAGAACTGCATCTACTTGCGAAGATGTGTCTTTGCACTCCCCAGGATTGATCAGTGGGCAAACCACCCACCTTAGAGACTTGAGAGACTGTGGCTTTGCACTCCCCAGGATTGAGCAGTGGGCAAACCACCCACGGTAGAGACTTGAGAGACTGTGGCTTTGCACTCCCCAGAATTGAACAGTGGGCAAGCCACCCACTGTAGAGACTTGACAGACTGTGGCTTTGCACTCCCCAGGATTGAACAGTGGGCAACCCACCCACTGAATAGACTTGAGAGACTGTGGCTTTGCACTCCCCAGGATGGTACAGTGGGCAAGCCACCCACTGTAGAGACTTGAGAGACTGTGGCTTTGCACTCCCCAGGATGGTACAGTGGGCAAGCCACCCACTGTAGAGACTTGAGAGACTGTGGCTTTGCACTCCCCAGGATGGCATACATGGGCATGTAGCCCCGTCGTGGATCTGGCTTTGCATTCATCTGGCTGAGGTGCCCCCCCATCCCTTAACCCTGAGGTGCCTGTATTGTTTCTATCTGATTCCCCAGCAGTGTTCTCTCGGATTTTGGTCAGGTATCTATTGTGGGCCTCGCCCATGCATTTTTGGACTATTTGTGCACGGACATTGTTGTGTACATATCTGCACTACTTCTTGTATTGTATATTTAATTTTGACAGATTTCGTGATATCAGTATATTTTTGTGTGAGTAGTATATTGGCACAATACAAAGTTTGACCACAATTCGCTTTATCTTTGCATTTTTCCAGGGGGATTGTGGGTTGTTACTGTGATTTTTGTGACTGCATTGGTGTGTATGTTGTCTAATGCGAGGGTGGGGATGGGGGTGTTTTGCCTCTCCCGTGTCGTAGGTGCAGTACTCACCGGTATCTTCTGCGCCTACGTCGCTGTTGGTCGTAGATGAGCAGGAATACAAGGGCAGGGAGTATTTGTAGTTCCGGCTCCATGGTGTCCTCGTTCCTCATGGGATGTGTTGAGGTGAGCGTTTTCCCATAGCAAAAGCTGTTTCCGCCGTGTTTTTATCCACGGTGAATCCGCACCGGAAAAGGTAACGGATTGGTGTGTTGTGATAGTGTGGGCGGTACATTGTCTCCCGCCTGTCTGTTGGAGGTGTCCGCCGTGCTGTTTGTCTGTACCGCCGTGGCAGGCGGTGTGTTAAAGTGGCTGTCTTATTTGGCGGTTTCCACAAGGGTCGTAATTCCCTTTTTTTGTCCGCCGGCCTGTTTGCGGTATTACCGCACCTTTAACACCGTCTGCCAGGGTTGTAATGACCACCCATATCCTTTATCATATATGTGAATACCCTCAAGCCTGAAAGTTGAACAAGATCATTTGCCCGAGGTGAATGACTAACTCATCCAGAGATTGTCTCCCTCACAGTAAAGAAAAAAGCTGTGGTAACTATTGTCCCCATTCCATCATAAATCAATCGCTACTTCTTTGGAGCAAAAACTCATAATTTGTTCCAAAAGGCTGCCCATTTTACCAACGAATGTCCAATGATCCATACTGAAAAGAGACCCAGACTGGGCTTTGATATAAAACCTGGAATGCAAAAGCAAGGAATTACCATTCATTGAAATTCAAAATTTGAACTTAATGTCCCTTATATAAAATGTATGGCATGCAGATGACCACTTTCCTAATTTCATATCTTTTTGCAGCAAGCAACACAGCCTGTTCGCTTCAGATGCTGAACCAATCCTAAAACAATGGGTTCCAAATTCCCTCTGCTTTTCTCCCATTTTTGCTAAACCTTTTCTTATTACTGCTAGGACTTGATGCAACCAGGCAGATGCTATTAGATATTTTATACAGACAAATGTTTGCTCCATTTCGTACCTGGTTTGTTTTGGACTTCAATAGGTGCAAGCATAAATGATCTATCCTTTCTTTTACATCTTCAGCTTTCATCCCTTGGTTAGAACCTTTGCCTAACAGCTCTGAAATGTGAAAGGCACTAAGAATAGACATAACATACATAATCTGAAGAGTTGTAACTCAGACTCTGACCAACATACTTTGTATAGGGTCCTTAACATTTCAATTAACCTCTGAAAAGTTATAGGTTTTCCCTTTCTGGGGGAATTCTCTCTTTCTTTTTACCATCCTTGCAGAATTAAATGCCCCATTTCTCCTGCAGATGATTCATATCCCCAAAAGAGCTTACCATAAAATTTAAATCCAGCTTGCTTCCCAGCAATGTTACTGGGAGAGATTCCCTGGTCAATATTGTTCATAATGAAATCAACAACATCTTGGCGCCTCCTTTCTAAATCCCAGAAATATTGCCCACGTTTTACTGCTCCACTGTATTGAAATTCTACCCATGCTTGTTTGTAGGCAAATCTTGAACTTTGAGCCAGCATATTGTCGAATGAAATGAAGTCTTCCAGGTCCCATGTCTCTTCGGTACCTCTGTTTTCTAACAAGCGGCTCTGTGCAACAGACCACAGAATTTCAGCCAACGTGAGTGAGATAGAGCATCAGCGCTTAAGTTAGACTTTCCTGGGATATGTTTAACTCCGAAAACAATCCAACATGAATCGCTGTAGGAGTTTCAATAATTTTGTGTCTTTAGCTTTTTGACCATTAACCTCTTAAATGCGGGCGTCGGCCACTGGCCGACGCCCACACACCCTCCCTGGTGCGGGTCACGACCAGTGGCCGACACCAGGAAGGGCATTAATAAATCCTCGGGTGCGTCGCACCCGAGGATTTCTTTTTTATTTTTTTTCCCCCCCCGGGAGACACGGAAGCTACCGTGTCTCCCCCCGCCCCCCACCCGCCCCTTTGTGACGTCAGCGCGCCGCGAGGCGCGCTGACGTTGCAAAGGTGTTTTCCCCATGAAAGCAGGAAGCAGCCTTGCGGCCGCTTCCTACTTTCATGGGGAAAACGGCCTTTTTCACGTTCGGGAAGGCCTCGTAAGAAAGGGGAGACACTCCCCTTTCTTACGAGGCCTTCCTGAAAGTGTTTCCTGGCCCCCGGTCGCAGCTGTGCTGCGATCGGGGGCCAGGAAACACTTTCAGGTTTCCTGGCTCCCCCGATCGCAGCACAGCTGCGATCGGGGGGGTCAGGAAACATTTTGAAAAGGCCTCGTAAGAAAGGGGAGAGTCTCCCCTTTCTTATGAGGCCTTCTGAAACGGTTTCCTGGCCCCCGATCGCAGCACAGCTGCCGGAAAACGGGCCGCCCCCCCCCGGATAATTTTCCTAAAAAAATAAAAAGGTAGGTGCCCCCTGGGGAGGGGGGGGGGGCGCGATCGCGCCCCCCCCCCCCCAGGGGATTTTTTTTTTTTCCAAAAAAAAAATAAAATAAAAAAAAAAATGAAATGACAGGGGGTCGCCCGTGGGCAGGGTGACCCCCTGTGGGGGCAATTTTTTTTTTAGATGTTGTAGGGTTTCCCTGGGGGCCATTTTGGCCCCCAAGGAAACCATACAACAACTAAAAAAAAATATATGTATATATCTATATATATATATCTATGTAGATAGATATATCTAGGTACATGGATATATCTATAGATATATCTATGTAGATATATATTTATATATATATATATATAGGTAGATCTGTATCAAAGAGATTTATAAAGCGCGCTACTCACCTGTGAGGGTCTCAAGGCGCTGGGGGGGGGACGGGGGGGAGGGAAAGGGGCTAGGAGGTTCACTGTTCAAAAAGCCAGGTTTTGAGGCCCTTCCTGAAAAGAAGTAGGTTTTGGGTCTTGCGAATGTGGGTTGTGAGTGCGTTCCATGTTTTGGGTGCAATGTAGGAGAAGGATCTGCCCCCGGTGGTGGTGTGTTTGATGCGGGGGTCAGAGGCGAGAGAGAGGTCAGCTGAACGGACGTTTCGTGTGGGGGTGTGGAAGGTGACTCTCGTTGAGGTAGGCAGGGCCTGTGTTGTGGAGTGATTTGTGTGTGAGGATGAGGATCTTGAAGGTGATCCTTTTGTCAATGGGGAGCCAGTGGAGGGATTTGAGGTGTGGAGAGATGTGTTCGTGTCGGTGGAGGTCGAGGATGAGTCGTGCTGCTGAGTTCTGGATGCGTGTAGTTTGCACTTGAGTTTTAGAGTGGTGCCGGCGTAGAGGGCGTTTCTGTAATCAAGCCTGCTGCTGATGAGTGCGTGAGTGACAGTTTTTCTGGTCTCTGTGGGGATCCATTTTAATGTTTTTCAGTATACGGAGTTTGTTAAAGCATGAGGAGGTAAGAGCGTTGATTTGTTGGGTCATAGAGAGGGAGGAGTCTAGGATGATGCTGAGGTTGCGTGCGTAGTTGGCGGGGGTGGGTGCAGGGCCTAGCGTGGTGGGCCACCATGAGGGGTACCAGGTGTTTTTGTGTGGGCCAAAGAGGATTATTTCGGTTTTGCTTGAGTTGAGTTTCAGGTGGTTGGCTGTCATGTCATGTTGGGAGTCCACTTTTGTCAATATGTGTGTGGTTTCCCTGGGGGGAAAAGGGTCAGACTTGTCTAGTGGCAGTTTTAGTGCCATAAAGAAGCGCAGAAGGTTTATATGCCTACTGCAAAGAGCACATCTGTATTTTATGTAAATAGCTGAGTACATTAGTAAAGTCTATGGAGAGATGAAGGGCACTTTTGCTGGGTGGTAATGAGGGAATCCGAGGAGGAGGGAGTGGGAGCACCAATAATGATTGTTGGACTGGGCGCAGGAGGTGCTAAAGACTGTGACGAATGGTATGTGACAAGGTGTTTTTTGAGTGTCTTGAAAGTACGTGCTGATTGAGGGAAGAAGCGCAGGTAAGGTGGCCTCTACTGTTGCACATATCTCACACACACCATCGATTTTGTGACTGTCTACGTAGGCTTGTGTTTTAGAGCAACAGTTTAGCCAATAGCAGAGATGGCATCTTGATGGATGACTGCTGCCTGCACTCGGGTTATAGAGGACCGCTCTGACATAGGATCAGAGACTGAGACATCAGATACTGAGACAGCATCTGAGGGATAGGACAATGGCGCAGACTCTGGGAGTGATTTTTCAGTCAGAGGAGTCCCATTCGAAAACTCCTCTTCCAGTACATTATGAGGGAGGTGATGAGGACAGTCCTGCTGTCCCTTCGCAAGCTGTTCGTGCAACTGGGTAATAGTGGGTTAGGCCAACCCAGAGAGCAGGTGAATGCGGCGGCAAGCAGAGAGAGAGTGCTCTCTTGGGAGCTCACCAATTTAGTTCAGCCCCAAATTCCACCACCCAAATCATATTGTGGAGACATCAAAATTGTCTATGGCAAAACAAACTGGTTTTGTAAGGCAGGCACCTGTGTTTTTGGTCCTGGATTCGGCGGCCATATAGAGAAACACACTAAACCCAAACATTTCTGGAAACTAGACATTCGGGGGAGTCCACAGAGGTGTGACTTGTGTGGATTCCCCAAAGTTGTCTTACCCAGAATACCCTGCAAAGCTGAAATGTTGAGAAAAAACTCTATTTTTCTCGCATTTCTGTCACACAAACTACAGGAATATGCTGGGATCCACAACATTCCTACCACCCAGTGACTCCTCACCTGTCCTGATAAAAACACTACCCCACTTGAGTGCCTACACCTAGTGCCTGTGTCAGGAATGGATCACCCCAGGGTCAACAGCTGCCTCACGTAAGGACCAACATTGACCGTTGTGTGATCTATTCCTGTCGCAGGCACCAGGCTTAACCACACAAGTGAGGTATCATATTTATCGGGAGACTTGGGGGAACGCTGGGTGGAAGGAAATTTGTGGCTCCCCTCAGATTCCAGAACTTTCTGTCACCGAAATGTGTGGAAAACGTGGTATTTTAGCCACATTTTGAGGTTTGCAAAGGATTCTGGGTAACAGAACCTGGTCCGAGCCCCACAAGTCACCTCATCTTGGATTCCCCTGGGTTTCTAGTTTACAAAAATGTGCTGGTTTGCTAGGTTTCCCCAGGTGCCGGCTGAGCTAGAGGCCAAAATCCACAGGTAGGCACTGTTTTCTATGAAAAAATGTGATGTGTCCACGTTCTGTTTTGGGGCATTTCCTGTCGCGGGCGCTAGGCCTACCCACACAAGTGAGGTATCATTTTTATCGGGAGACTTAGGGGAACGCCGGGTGGAAGGAAATTTGTGGCTCCTCTCAGATTCCAGAACTTTCTGTCACCGAAATCTGAGGAAAACTTGTTTTTTTAGCCACTTTTTGAGGTTTGCAAAGGATTCTGGGTAACAGAACCTGGTCCGAGCCCCGCGAGTCACCCCTCCTTGGATTGCCCTAGGTCTCTAGTTTTCAGAAATGCACAGGTTTGGTAGGTTTCCCTAGGTGCCGGCTGAGCTACAGGCCAACATCTACAGGTAGGCACTTCTCAAAAAACACGTCTGTTTTCTTCCAAAAATTTTGATGTGTCCACGTTGCGCTTTGGGGCGTTTCCTGTCGCGGGCGCTAGGCCTACCCACACAAGTGAGGTATCATTTTTATCGGGAGACTTGGGGGAACGCCGGGTGGAAGGAAATTTGTGGCTCCTCTCAGATTCCAGAACTTTCTGTCACCGAAATCTGAGGAAAACTTGTTTTTTTAGCCACTTTTTGAGGTTTGCAAAGGATTCTGGGTAACAGAACCTGGTCCGAGCCCCGCGAGTCACCCCTCCTTGGATTGCCCTAGGTCTCTAGTTTTCAGAAATGCACAGGTTTGGTAGGTTTCCCTAGGTGCCGGCTGAGCTAGAGGCCAAAATCTACAGGTAGGCACTTCTCAAAAAACACCTCTGTTTTCTTCCAAAAATTTTGATGTGTCCACGTTGCGCTTTGGGGCGTTTCCTGTCGCGGGCGCTAGGCCTACCCACACAAGTGAGGTATCATTTTTATCGGGAGACTTGGGGGAACGCCGGGTGGAAGGAAATTTGTGGCTCCTCTCAGATTCCAGAACTTTCTGTCACCGAAATCTGAGGAAAACTTGTTTTTTTAGCCACTTTTTGAGGTTTGCAAAGGATTCTGGGTAACAGAACCTGGTCCGAGCCCCGCGAGTCACCCCTCCTTGGATTGCCCTAGGTCTCTAGTTTTCAGAAATGCACAGGTTTGGTAGGTTTCCCTAGGTGCCGGCTGAGCTAGAGGCCAAAATCTACAGGTAGGCACTTCTCAAAAAACACCTCTGTTTTCTTCCAAAAATTTTGATGTGTCCACGTTGCGCTTTGGGGCGTTTCCTGTCGCGGGCGCTAGGCCTACCCACACAAGTGAGGTATCATTTTTATCGGGAGACTTGGGGGAACGCCGGGTTGAAGGAAATTTGTGGCTCCTCTCAGATTCCAGAACTTTCTGTCACCGAAATCTGAGGAAAACTTGTTTTTTTAGCCACTTTTTGAGGTTTGCAAAGGATTCTGGGTAACAGAACCTGGTCCGAGCCCCGCGAGTCACCCCTCCTTGGATTGCCCTACGTCTCTAGTTTTCAGAAATGCACAGGTTTGGTAGGTTTCCCTGGGTGCCGGCTGAGCTAGAGGCCAAAATCTACAGGTAGGCACTTCTCAAAAAACACCTCTGTTTTCTTCCAAAAATTTTGATGTGTCCACGTTGCGCTTTGGGGCGTTTCCTGTCGCGGGCGCTAGGCCTACCCACACAAGTGAGGTATCATTTTTATCGGGAGACTTGGGGGAACGCCGGGTGGAAGGAAATTTGTGGCTCCTCTCAGATTCCAGAACTTTCTGTCACCGAAATCTGAGGAAAACTTGTTTTTTTAGCCACTTTTTGAGGTTTGCAAAGGATTCTGGGTAACAGAACCTGGTCCGAGCCCCGCGAGTCACCCCTCCTTGGATTGCCCTAGGTCTCTAGTTTTCAGAAATGCACAGGTTTGGTAGGTTTCCCTAGGTGCCGGCTGAGCTACAGGCCAAAATCTACAGGTAGGCACTTCTCAAAAAACACCTCTGTTTTCTTCCAAAAATTTTGATGTGTCCACGTTGCGCTTTGGGGCGTTTCCTGTCGCGGGCGCTAGGCCTACCCACACAAGTGAGGTATCATTGTTATCGGGAGACTTGGGGGAACGCCGGGTGGAAGGAAATTTGTGGCTCCTCTCAGATTCCAGAACTTTCTGTCACCGAAATGTGAGGAAAACTTGTTTTTTTAGCCACTTTTTGAGGTTTGCAAAGGATTCTGGGTAACAGAACCTGGTCCGAGCCCCGCAAGTCACCCCTCCTTGGATTCCCCTAGGTCTCTAGTTTTCAGAAATGCACAGGTTTGGTAGGTTTCCCTATGTGCCGGCTGAGCTCGAGGCCAAAATCTACAGGTAGGCACTTTGGAAAAAACAGCTGTGTTTTCTATAAAAAAAATAGGATGTGTCCATGTTGTGTTTTGGGGCATTTCCTGTCGCGGGCACTAGGCCTACCCACACAAGTGAGGTATCATTTTTATCGGGAGACTTGGGGGAACACAGAATAGCAAAACAAGTGTTATTGCCCCTTATCTTTCTCTACATTTTTTCCTTCCAAATATAAGAGAGTGTGTAAAAAAGACGTCTATTTGAGAAATGCCCTGCAATTCACATGCTAGTATGGGCACCTCGGAATTCAGCGATGTGCAAATAACCACTGCTCCTCAAAACCTTATCTTGATCCCATTTTGGAAATGCAAAGGTTTTCTTGATACCTCTTTTTCACTCTTCATATTTCAGCAAATGAATTGCTGTATACCCAGTATAGAATGAAAACCAACTGCAGGGTGCAGCTTATTTATTGGCTCTGGGTACCTAGGGTTCTTGATGAACCTACAAGCCCTTTATATCCCCGCAACCAGAAGAGTCCAGCAGACAAAACGGTATATTGCTTTCAGAAATCTGACATCGCAGGAAAAAGTTACAGAGTAAAACATAAAGAAAAATGGCTGTTGTTTTCAGCTCAATTTCAATATTTTTTTATTTCAGCTGTTATTTTCTGTAGGAAAACCTTGTAGGATCTACACAAATGACCCCTTGCTGAATTCAGAATTTTGTCTAGTTTTCAGAAAAGTTTAGCATTCCGGGATCCAGCATTGGTTTCACACCCATTCCTGTCACTAACTGGAAGGAGGCTGAAAGCACCAAATATAGTAGAAATGGGGTATGTCCCAGTAAAATGCCAAATTTGTGTTGAAAAATTCGGTTTTCTGATTCAAGTCTGCCCGTTCCTGAAAGGTGGGAAGATAGTGATTTCAGCACCAGAAACCCTTGGTTGATGGCATTTTCAGGGAAAAAACCACAAGCCTTCTTCGGCAGCCCTTTTTTCCCATTTTTTTGGAAAAAACAAAATTTTCACTGTATTTTGGCTATTTTCTTGGTCTCCTCCAGGGGAAACCACCAACTCTGGGTACCATTAGAATCCCTAGGATGTTGGAAAAAAAGGACGCAAATTTGGCGTGGTTAGCTTATGTGGACAAAAAGTTATGAAGCCCTAAGCGCGAACTACCCCAAATAGCCAAAAAAGGGCTCAGCACTGGGGGGGGAAAGGCCCAGCAGCTAAGGGGTTAACAGGAGACACTACAATGATGTTGTTGACATGAAAGGTTTCTGTTTTGTTTGCCAGATCATCCCCCCATAACAGAGGAAGAAACTCTCAAAATACAATGCTCCTATGCTTTTGGATCCAATGAGCTGGCCATTTTTCTGAGCACCATCTCCCTTCCCAAAACCATCAGTGCCTGCTGCATCTGACAATATTTCAGTTTGCCAATGGAAATCTTCATCAGCTAACCACATGGGTGTGCCATTAAAACCTCTGAGGATCATTCACCATACTTCCTAACAGCCCTTGCCGATGCCAATACTCTGACCCTGTGATGAGGTAGCTTAGCTCCACACATGGCAAACCAAGATTCCTACAAAAAGACCTACCAGCAAGCACTACTTTACACACAAAGTCATGCTGACCCAACAACATTTGTATTTCTTTCAACTGAAGTTTAGGTTTCGAAAGTGCCTCATGTAATTACTGAAGTAGCTCTCCAGTTTTAGCCTGGGGTAATCTAGCTTCCATTTTTACTGTATCAAGTTCAATTCCTAGAAATACCAAGGACGAGCTTGAACCTTTGGCTTTCTCTGGTGCTAACAGCACCCCTAGCTCTGTTGCCAATTCTTGAAACTGCTGGAGAGACAACTGCATTGCTTCAATTCTGCGGAACCCACAAACAAAAATAATTTATATAGTGAGATATGTGTTCACATTTCATCTTGGTTGTGAAATACCACTGCAAGAATGTACTAAAACATTCAAACAACCTGCACAAAACTGAACAACTCATTGATAAAACCTTATCTACATAAATGTAGCCATTAAACTATTTTCCAGCAGTGTATAAAAATGGAACACCTAGTTTAACTATGTAGGCAGAATACATACATGCATGTGATATTATGAAGCATGTTACATCCACCCTCTAATTTATTTAAACATGTCACAATAGGAACATTTAAATACATGGATACACTCTGGCTATGCTGCTCTTGTGTGAGTACGTGATGCGTCTTTATGCATAAACTGCACATCCTACAATGCATTTCAAATGCCTGATGTTCCTCCACTCTTTACCTAACACATGAAGCAGCATTTGAATGCTAGATAATAGTTTTTACTTTACATTTAATTATCGAAATAAAAATCTAAATGGAATAGTATTTGAACATTCATATTATAATTAAGGTGGTTAAATACCATGTGGCTGTACTGATAGAGCTGACTCCTGTCAGGGATTCTGCCTGTGGGGTACTCTCTATCATTTCTTCCATGGGGTAGAATCAGATTCATTGGAAGTGTTCCCTCCAGTTCCACTTGTTTATTTTCTCCTCGCAGCCACCTTCTTTTTGGGGAAATTACCTTTTATCACCCCATTTTCTTTTGTATTTCTACTGTACTGTGATGTGTATCACCCACAGCATTTAGGCCCAAATGTATGCCAAAATGGTGCAGTGTGGTGCTGCTCCAAAAATAGCAGCGCTGCGCTGCGCCACTTTTGAAACAAAGGAATGAGCTGTATTTACAGGAATATGGCGTACCCCTGAGTTTCCCTCTGCGCCAGCGCTGAATTAAGCTGCCTGCGCCAAAGCAGGCATCCTTGCACCAAGTGCAAGGGTGTCTGAGTTGAGGGGATAGATTGTTTATATGCAGGAAGGCGTTCCTTCCTGCACATAAACAATCTATAATGGCGATTTGGCACTTCTATGTGTCAAAATGTGCAGAATGCAGCAGACATAGAAAAAGCATAAAAACAAGGAGGAATAAAAGCATTCCTCCTTATTTTGCCATGCTAACGCTACCCCTGGAGTGGCATTAGTTTTTGTCGCTGCCATAGATTTACAATTTCTCGTAAATCTAGGGCAGCGTCAAAAGCAATGGGTTTTGCGGTGGAACACCTGCTGCAACACTCATTGGAAACCCCTCTGATGCAGAAAACTGTGTGAGAGGGGCCCATATCTACAAGAAGGTGTAACGCCACAAAAAGTGGCATGCCTGCTTGTAAATATGGAGCAGTGGTAAGTGCCACTGGAGCGTCTTGAAAAGTCATGCTGCAGTGGAGCTAGGGGCTCTTAAATATGCCCCTTAGTTGTTTGTGGATGCCGAGCCAGCCTCTGGAAATGACAGGAAACATTTCCCAAACAGTTTGTAGATGCACTTTTTCCACCAACACCTCTAATTCAATATCAGAATAGCTGTTTTCTTCTCTTGCTTCCATCAGGAGTATTGGTTTTCCATGATCAGCTTGGATTGTTATCAAAGTTAGCCTACTCTTCCAGTTCTCCTGGTCGTGATGTCAACAGTAACTTCTAAAGTGACATGCACAGTCTGTGACTCTAGACTCGCAAGCAGCAACTTCCTAAAAATCACATTCAGTGATTTGTAAAACAGCAATTGCATCTTTAAAGAAACCACTACATTCTGTGACACGTGGTTTGTACAAATGGATTTGTTGTGATTCCCAAATAAAGATCAGGAAAATTTGGTATTTAGGAATCGATGATCTAATGTTAATACATAGGGCCCCTAGTACCTCCTCATTTAGTGTTGCTTGTTTTACATCTGTAAAGTGAGGTTGCAGAGTGGACGTGGTGGTTTCCAAGGCTGGGTTTGTGGAGGGAGGTGACGTTCCAGAGTCAAATATTGTCCTGTCCTTTATCATAGGGAAGATGATCATTTAGCATATTGAGGATAGAGTGCTTTGACCAATGATGGTGGATTACTGCCATGAACTATCTTTGCACATAAGAAAACAATAAACAGATTATGCTGTTTGAAACTTGAACCAAGAGTGAATCAGGTAGCAATTACTTCTAATGAAAGACTTCAAAACTCTTGGCCCATGAATATTAATCACTTATAATGTGATGAATGTGTCATGGAAGCATCCAGTAAAAATATCTTATAATGAAAGTAAGCCACACATCTGGATGCCAAGCAGTAATAAAGGATTGATTATCCTATAGCTTGCTGATCAAAGTATGCTCTGTGACTACTGACAGTAATGCCAGTGCCAGGCAGTTGCTTATGTTTGTTGCTTGTGATTTTATTAGGAGACCCCTCACAACAACAGGATCCAAATCTGGTTATTCTCTGCAGTGATAGCACACCGGTGGGTAACCAAAGTGGTTACTCTTTGTTCTGTTATCACAAGAACAAGCTCTTGCTTCCCCTCTATTGCACCACATTGCTGATGTCTTCTAATACCTGAGTTCACGGTGAAATGGTGGTTGGTGGTCTGATCGGTTCTTTTGTCTCTCTTGAGTTCTACACATTGCAAAACACCCATACAGTGTGTCTTTACAAGTTCAGACCTGCCCCAGTTTAAAAATGTGGGCCACGTTTTTAGATGCTTGATTTACTATTAAGGCTAGGTTTATTTTGATGATTGGGCCTATTTTCCCTCTGAGTCCAACACTTGGCAATGGCATCTGCTCCCACTGACAACAGCACCTGCACCCTCTCAGCACCTCCAAACTTTAAAATATTATTGGTACAAGCATGGGCCAGAGAGACATGGAGACACATACATAAAACAATAACTGGTTTGTAGACACATAGGTGGTCACTATGAGTTTGGCGGTCTTTTTGAAAGACCGCCGCGGTAGCAGGTGACAAAAGACAACCAGTGTTGGTGGTATTTCCCCTGCCGTATTAAGAGTCCACAATGGAGAAGACCTCCAAAAAACAGGCACAAATCCAAAACAGCGCCAGGACATTGGAGGGCGGGAAAGAGCCAGTTCCACCACTAGCACCACCACGCCAAAAACATTCCGCCCACCAGATTATGACCCACAAATCACCACAGCATCCTTTCATGGTGGTAAACCATTGGCGGTCTGAACTGCCATGGTCAGAAACTCACATTGGCCAGGACACAACACCAAATTGGACAGTTCGAATACCCCACACCTGACACACATACACACACCAGGACACCTACTCACTGCACTTTACAACACACCTGCATGCAACCCACAATCCTTTGCGACCAAGTCAACATTCACACACAGCAGGGACCCACAAACTACCGATTTTGTATTTGTACACCATCAGCACTCACACACTTCACACTCACCACACATCACACCTACACATCACAACTACACACATACACCACAACCCTACACCACTCACAACCAAACACTCCCACCCCACCTAGCATCCTACACTGTACCCCACACACACAACACTTACCATGTCATGGCATCAACACCAACGCTTCACCGACGAGGAAGTGCAAGTCATGGTGGACAAATTCCTCAGGGTAGAGCCACAGCTCTTAAGAGCACAGGTTCAGCAGACATCTATAGCCAGGAAAATGCGCACCACACATGTTAGCAGGACACATCTGAATTGCACACACCTAACACTGTACACATGGCACACTACTGGCCCATACTATATTGGCAATGCTGAAGTGGCATGTGTCTCCCTAGAAGCACATTGCTGCACCTGATCAATAGTGTCTGGCATATATCACATCCATGTTCCATATGTGGTACACTGACGTCCTGCTCTAGTATGTACGTAGCCATGCCATATACCGAAACGGACACACCATCACCCAGGCGAGGAGTTTCAGGGCATCACCAAACCAGCCACATAGGGCCACTGTGACATGCATTCCACATGTATGTTTCAAAACATGATGGCACCACTTGGACCCACACTGCAATCAGTCATATGAGGTGTATGACTCACTTATTTTACTTCAACATGCCATGAAATGTGCCTAGAATGGCAGCCGCCTGACCTGCAGCACTGGACAGTTGGTAGTGACCTCATTCCCCTGTCATAACTCATCATGGTGGTAGGCGGTCGCAACAGCCGTGCAACTTGTCATTGAGTAACATTGCTGCCTATGGGAGACTGGGGCCAATGGCGATAACTGCCGGCGGTGACGGTCTTGTGCATGACCGCCATTTTCTGCAGCCTACCTCACTTGACTTCTGACACTCATGCGAGCAAGAGCTCCACTACTTGAGCTGCTGTGTACTGTCTCTGGGAGCCATCATGCCACGTCCTGCAGATGATAGTGCCCCTGCCTTCACCCAAGAAAAACTGGAGAAGTTGTTTGAAGGGGTCCTACCCCTGTATTGACAGCTCTATGGGGTCCAAGAGGAGCAGGTGAGCCCAATGCCATAGTAATGTGGAATAGGGGTGTGTGTGAGGGTGAATGTTGTCCATGTGCCGGTCACAGCGAACATGCATGAGGGGACATGGAGTTTAGGTGTGTGAACAGTGAGGATGGGTATGTGTGGGCATTTGATGGTTCTGATGTTTATAGTCGACTGCTGTTGGTATGCTGCCAGTCTACATAACTTTCTCCTTCTGTCTGTGTTACCCATGCAGGTCAACGCCCATCAAAAGAAAGGGATTTGGCGTGCCATCACTAAGCAAGTGAGGACCCTGGGGGTCCATAGCTGGCAGAGCACCCATTGCACGAAGAGGTGGGAGGACCTGAGACCCTGGGCCCAGAAGACCACGTAGACCCAGGCTGGGGATGTCTTCCCAACGAGGGCAAGGTGCCTGTCGGACCATGACTCCTATAATGGCCTGCATTTTGGCAGTGGCCTACCCCGAGGTGGATGGGCATTTGAGGGCAGCCCGGTGTGGGTAGTAATGTCATGTCACGACATGATGTAGGTAATGTTACTTTCCTAATGAGATTGCCTAGCCATGATATGTGTTGTGATGGATGTACATGTCAAGCTGTGTCAATGAGAGGTTTATGTTAACCATGTTGCCCTCTTTCTCTCTCTCCCCCTCCCTCTCTCTCTCACTCTCATTGTGTGCATTAGCATAGTCTGGCAGAGGAGAAGTGGCACCAGTGAGTGGGGAAGCAGCAGCCCACGGTACACAGGAAGGTGGCACTGACATCGAGGGACCCAGTGAGACGGAGGGCAAGGGGAGTGCCACAGGGGAGACTGGATCCGTCATGTCATCTATGGAGTCCTCCTTCAGTGGACACTCCATGGCAGTGGTGGCACATCTGGGACCACCCCACCACCATATTTGTCCGCCACCCCCCTTATTACCACTGCCCTCTCTGTAGCTCCCCACCCAGTTGCCCGTGCCTCCTCACCCAGGAGGGTGGGCACCTCTATCCCTGCCCCATTCAGCCCTGCTACCCTCAGTGAGAAGGCTACTGACTCCCTGAGGACCATCTCTGTGGGTCAGTCAACCATCGTGAATGCCATCCAGGGTCTGGCAGCTGAAGCCCAAAAGAGCAATGTGTTCCTCAAAGCCATTCACGGTGGCCTGGCTGGCCTCCAGAGATCCCTTCAGGCTATGGCTTCCTCAGTGATGGCAGCCAGTGTGCCTTTGTCTTACGTACCCCCCTCCATCTACCTCTTTCCAATCCCAAACCCATCTCCCCTGTCCCATCCAGAGCACACATTCACACAGACATGCATCCACCTCACCAGACACTGTTGGCACTGACAAACACAAGCAGCACAGGACTCACCACTGGCATGCACACAGACAACACCCATCTGCTAACACAACAACATCCACTCCCTGCACAGACTCCCCACTGCACCCTCCTTCACAGATACTCCACCTGATACTCCTGAAGGCAGCACCTCATCATTAACTGATACAGCCACCAGTCCCATCATACCCACAGTCACCACATTATCAGACCCTCAGACATCCATCCCAGTCACCACATCCACACTCACCACAACCACCAACACCCCCACATGCAGCACATGTACCTTACCTGCAGACACCACCCCAACAGACAGTCACCCATCCAGCATGGCATCTCCCAGCACCTCCTCCCAAACCCCTCCCAAGACACGTAAACTCCCACACTCACCCAACCAGCAGACACCCAGCACACATATGCATTCCACACACACACCTGCACTCAAGCCACCCACAAAGACACATCTTTCCACCATTCCCACTCCCTCCGCTCCCAAAACCTTTCCACATGACCGCCTCAGTGTGCCTAAAAAACGCTGAGTTTTCCTTGTTCCCTACCCCTCTCCCAACCCGTGAGGCCCGGGATCCCTCTGAATCCCTCCCCCAGTCCAGCCCTTACATCTCAAAGTCTTCCCCAGCCATCCCTGCTAGTGCCACTCCAAAGAGGTCTACACCCCCCAAGGCCAAGGGCACCCCCCCCAGGGCCAGACCCAAAGACATGAAACCCCCCACAAACCTAAACCCAAGCACCCACTCCCAAACCCAAACCCCCACCCTCCAAAGCCCACCCATCACTGAGGTGCCTGCATGCTCCCTTGATGCCCCTAACATGTGGAGGTCATTTTGCTGCCAGGAGTCAATTTGGGGCACTTTGAGGTTCAAATTGTGCCTTTGGAACAACAGACTATGGACTGCCCTATTGACTTATCCTGTACATAGTTCATTTATGGTATTTTTATATTCATTAATACATTTGGGCCAACTGGATGTTGGCATGCACCAAAATCAACTTGTCCTACCTTTCTTTCTAAATGTGGGATTTGTGTTTGTGATCCTTAGTTTCTGTGTGTGAGATTTGTGTGTGTTGGTTGTGCGTGCTGTTGTGCCTGGGCTGCATGTGTGTGTGGGGCCCTGCCATCAGTGCTGCTGTGATGGGTGTGTATTGTGTGTGTGTTCTGATTGGGTAGTCACATGCCTGTGTGTAGCTGTGTTGTGTATTGTTAGTGGTGTGATGTGGTGTGTAGGTGTTGTGTGCCATTGTGTGGTTGTTGTATGCACTTTTGTGTGTGTGGTGTTGGCTATGTCCTATGTGTTGCATGTGGTGTGGGAGGGGAGTGACGAAACATTCGTTGTGTGGTGTATGTTGGTGTGGGTTGGTTGTGTAATGTTGTTACGTGTCGTTGTATGTATGTGTTATGTTGTGGAGGGGTGCAGTGAGAGTGTTTGGTAACGTGTATGTGTAGTTTCAGTTGTGATGTGGTTGTGTGAGTCGTGGTTTTGTGTTTGAATGTGTTTGACAGTGGCAGTTTGGTGTGTGTGTGGATTGGTGTGTGTATGTCATGTGTGTGTTGGCCGCGGTGTGCGTAGTTTGTGTCTGCCTGGATGTAGTATGTTTGTGCATGTGTGTATGTGTTCGTATGGGTGTGCGAGTATGTGTATGTGTGCCCATCGCATAGCGTGCCCCCTGTGTGTGTTATGTGTGGGTGTGTACTAATGCCTTTCTCTCCAGTGTGTGCTAGGTGTGTACTTACGGGTGTTGTCTTCATCTCCATCGCTGGTTCTGGATTCTTTATAGGAGCAGCAGCAGTGGGAATACTTTGGGTTCAGGTTCCATGGTGGTTCCAGGCAGCTTTGTGATCCAGAAGGTGAGTGTTTCCTTTTATAGCATTTGTTTCCGCCAGGGTTTTGGTCCTCACCAGTTTGAAAGTGCCTACTACTGTCCGCGGCGGCCTAACCGCACTGGCGGTACTAACGGTACATTGGCTGTATAATATGGCGGTCTTCACTGCCAGCCCATTGGCAGTTCAGCCGCCGACATGGAGGTCCTGAGTCTGCCAAAGTCGTAATGAGGGCCATATTCACAAGGAGACATGGACAAAGAGGCAAGGGGCCATAGGGTCAGGAAGAAACGGACAATAGGCCACAGACACAGGCACTCATAACATTGAAACACACTGGGAGAGGGAGAATCATAGACACTGGTACTCAGAGACGTGGACACTCGGAATGGTGCACACTGCAACAAAGGAAAGGTACCAATAACAGTGGGACAGTTGACTGGGGAGTCAAGTTGAACACTGGTACATGTAGACACTGTACACTTTAACTGTGATTGGAGGAATGCTTGCAGTTTTGGTAGCATACCAACCCATTGTTCTTTTGTTCACCATGCCACCTCAGTTTGGACCTAGCCTTATGCAAATCAGTCTTGACCCTGCTCCAATAGGAATAATCCAGCCCCAACTGTCAGGTCCTCCCTGCACCAGAACACAGTCAACCCAAGACCAGTTCCACCCTGATTAGTGCTTATCAGTCGCATGACTATGGAAACATGAACACTGAGATAGTGAAGCACATAGACAATACTCTAACAGCAAGACACCAATGCCCACATTATGTCTTTGGAGGTCTTTTTCCAAGACTGCGAAAGCCAAAGCTGCCACTAGACCTCCATATTACAACTGCTGGCAGCTTTCCACCATTCTTTAGGTGGAAAGTTTGCCAGCGGTCGTGCTGGCGGTTGGTGGTGCAGAAGCGGTTCCACCGCCAGCCCCGCCCCACCAGAAGGACTCTGCCAGCCGTATTACGACCTGTAATACGGCCTGACGGTGTCCTGATGGCAGGGCGCTGCTGGCGGTGGGAGCGCTGAGTCCCGTCCCCTCAGGGAGGAGCTCCTAATCGGAAGAGGTAAGTGTCCTCTGCAAAGGGAGGGGAGTGGGGTGTGTGAATGGATGTGTGTGAGTGTGTATATGCAAGTCATGAATGGGGGAGGGAGGGTGAGTTTGCGGGGGCGTGTGTGTCTGTATGTAAATGTGCTGATGGCGATGCGTGTGTGGGTGAATGTGAATGCTGGCTTGGGGTGCGTGTGTGCATGCATGTAGACAAGGGAGGGGGATGTATGTTGAGGAAAGGAGGGGGTGGGGGTATGGAGTCTGTATTTGTGTGAATAGGTGAAAGTAGTGAGTGCGTGTGTGAGTGGGAGTGTTGTGCACATGTGTGTGTATGTGTGTATGGATTTGGGGGGTGTTGCGTGTGTGTGTGTGTGAGTACACGTGAGTGTGAGTGTGTTGTGAGTGTGCGTGCGTGTAAGGGTGTTGTGAGTGGGTGAGTGTCAGGGTGTGTGTGTCTGTGGGTGTGTGTGGTTGCATGCATGGTTGCGGGGTTGGGGGTTAGTATGGGGACAGGGGATTGGGGAATAAGTACATGTATGTGGGGAGGTTAGGGGACACCCCTGGGAACGGGTGGGGGTTACTGGGTGGTTTGGGGAGGTGGGGGTGGGAATGTTGTAATGGGAAGGGGGAATGGAGGGCTCTTAGGTAGACGGGAGGTAGTCTTTCTGCCAGGGATATCGTGGCGGTAATACTGCCACAAAATCCCTGGTGGAAAGGGTACTTGCAATATCGCTGGTGGTCTATGGTTGACCGCCGGGTTGGAGATGCTTAACTCCGGCCCTCCAGTCCGACCGCCCTGGCTGTAAGCACAGGAAAGTGGCGGTTTGGAACAGGCCAAGCTGCCATACCTGGAATTTGGTGGTCCACACTGGCTCATCAGCGTTGGGACCGTGAGTCTGGCGTTCTGAAGTCCGCCAGACTTATAATGAGGGCCCAAATGTGAGAGAGACACACACTGAGTCATGGAAACACATACAGAGAAACGTGAATTCTTACAGAGCAACAATGGAATAGAGCATTGTACACTTGAAAAGGCAGATTGAATACTCGAAAGGGAAACACAGGTACATGGATATTGAAATTTCAGACACTGTGACAGGGGAACACAGACACGTAATGAAGACCCACAGACATTTTAACAAGTTGACACAAATACTGAGAAAGGGAAAAACAGAGACAGAGCACCACAGACACTTGGAGAGGATTAATCAGACAGGCTCTGTAAAATAAGGAAATGAGGACAAAAGAAAGAGACACTAGCCCATGTGTCCAGAAGACAGGGGTACTAAAACGAGGAGCCACAGACAAAAAGAAACAAGGACATGGAGACGTAGTGCTGGAAAGGGACAAGGATTGATTGATTTAATTTGGTTATGCACTCACTGCATGAAAGTCTCTCAGCGCTGGTTTTTAGGGTCATCTAAAAAAGATACCTGTATGGACTTTTTTAAAAGAGTGGAGTGATAAGCGCTGTTAGGAATAGCAGGAAAGGAGTTCCAGATAGTGGGATAGAGATAGAAAAATGCTCTTTCTCCTTTGGGTTCAAGTTGAATTCTGAGCGCAGTCTGTAAAATGTGTCACTGTTCCTCAGCACACTCTCTGACTGATATCTTAGAATTTTCCTGGTTAGGAAAGATGGTGCCATTTTGTGGATACATTGATACATACATAGGGTAAACTAATTCAGAATTGATCACCCCCTTAACACGAATTTAGTGAAGAGTTTGCCTAACTTGTCAGGCATGATCTATGTTGTTTAGCCCCTATATTGTTGTGACTGCAGACGTTTTAGCACTTTGGTGGAAATCATAAATTAACTGCTGCTCGACAACTAAAGTGTTGTGCTCCTCAGATAACAGTGGCAGTATTGGACGGAGTAGTCATAGTAAATGATAATAATTCCTTACTTTAAGATTGGTTTCACATGTGAAATCTATATTTTTTTACATTTTTAGACACTGGAAAATGTTGATGGAAGATGGTTGGGATGGATGCTCATATAACTCTGCCTTTTGTCCCAAAGATAATCAACTCAATTTTCAATTATTAAGCTATAGATAGTTTTGGTCCATTCAAGATTCCAAGGAAAACAAATATGGCCACTGGAACAGAGAGAAAATAGACATTACCACATTGAGACACATGACAAAAGAGGTACAGACACTGGAATAGACAACCAGAGACAGGAAATGTGGGTGCTGCACTGTGTTGTGTGATAGGTTTGTAAGTCTGAGCACAAGATGCTTTTACCTCAAATATGCGCTCACACCCCTCCACACACACACACGTTAAAGAAGAAAGTAAATTCTGACCCTCAGGGGCACCCCAATTAAAAAACATAGTTAAGAATGCACGTCAGGTTGAAGGTTGCTTCGAAAAAAAGTAGGAAAAGAGAACATAAGTGAAGTTTGCAGTCAATATCAATTTTTTTATTAGACCATTTTTGGATAGCTCCTTCCTCTGCTTCAATCAAACATTGTTCCTTTATCATTCCCAAAATATCCATCTCCCCTATCATGGTTTCATCCTAAAGGTTTTGCTTGAGAAGAAACAGTGTGCATATAAAAAGTAACTACTATAGCACCACATAACAAAGTCTGGCTTAGTCTCTTACTTTTCTTTGCACAGCCAGCTCTCATCTGACCCTCACTCATCCTCTAAAAGATCACCACAATGCCCAAGAGGCTGAGCGTTACACTCAGTAGACCTTGGCATTTCGGATGCTTATTACATCTTGAATGTACCTCTGGGTAGACCGCTCAAGTTTCCACGGTTCATGAGTGAGTAGTGCAGGTTTTGTAGACTATGACCAGTAGCTCTCTGTAGCATATTATAAATCCAGAAAGTCCCAGAATAGGACGAGGGACCCTGGACTCGATGAGCTACTTGTGCATGGATTTGTAAACTTGAGAACTCTGTTGTTTTGCTGTTTGGCGGTTGAGATACTGCAGTATTAGACGTGCATTAATGGATAGGCTATGGCATTTGTAATACTGCGGATGGGATGTCTGCCGTGTTTTGACAGAGCGTCATGTCCGCCAAACACTAAATAAGGACTACAATTTCCCCATAACATTACAATACAAGTACGCTGTCTCTCTCCTGTATCTTCACTGATCAAAGACATCCTCAGAGTTTTAAAATCTCTAGATGGTCAGCACGCATATGTCGTGGCTGTTCGACAAGCTGTGCAAATAATCTGCTATTTGATTCAACAAAATATTTACTACAATATATTTTTTAAAGAAGAATGAGTCAAAAATGACTCTAACAGAAGAGTAAATTTTGTTTGAAAGAGAAACATTTGAAGCCACATGCTTGTTGTCATATTATCAGGAAGAAAAAAGATCCAGGTTTTAAATCTAGAATTCTCTTTAGACTGTAGCACACATGACTGGATATGACAATAAGCACTGGCAAAGCCAATAAGATGTCTTCCATTTTGAGTTTTGGCGAAAAGAAAGGCCTGCTGCAATGAAAACAACAAAGGAAAAGCCGATTGCTTTCTGTCTACAATACACCTATGAGAGATGTGTTGTGGTACCTATAATTCTGTGTACTTTGGAAATGTAAAAGAATCCCTAGTGCATTGAAACGCGTGCCCTACATATACGTTGGAATGCTACACTAAACAGCCATTAACATGAAAGTGAGAAAGAGAGGAATATCCTTCTAGGTAAAGCTAAAGTCCGCTTTACACATATTTTAAAGAATTGGTAACACTAGGTAATATGTACAGCTATGCTGTAAAGCCACATATTATGTCCAAAAGACTTTTCTTTCATGAGCAAATGTTCATGTACATGTCCAGCCGTGTGAACAGTTTTTAAGTCTAGGACTGAATTCCAAAGAGAGGTTACACCCATACCAGAGCCCATCTGACTTTCTTGGGCAAAACATAAATTGTTTTGTATGAACTGTAGCTGTCAGTTGGTTATAGTGGACAGGAAGGGGATATAACTATTTATCCAAATGGAAACTACAGGCACATTTTACCAAGCACCCTCGTGACGTCTTCTCCTCACTCACAAAGAACTGCTTTTATATCGCACTTTCATTAACCTCACTTGTGGACATCTCACTGTCATAAATAAAGCAAAACATTGCGAAACAAGAATGCAGTGTATTCAAGATCCAAGAGGCCTATTTTGAAAATGACACATTTCTTGTTGCCATAGCCAATGGGCCATGACAGTATTCGGAAAAGGATATTAACTTCACCTTTGTAAAGGGTTACGAGGGAAGCTTTTCGAGTGATGGGGCTCTGGCATAGTGAGTGCTTACTTACAAAAACATTAGGGGGCAATTATTTTTCTAGAAGCCTACCACTCGCTTTGGTGGATACCATAGCAGGTCTAACCCAACTTTGTGTAGGGCTGATTACACTTCATGCTTCTTTCTTCCATCACTCCACACTTTCTGTCTCTTTTTCTGACTCTTGTACGTTCTTTGGCGGGTTTTATTTCGTCCCTTCCTCTTCCGTTTCTCACTGTTGTCTTTCTCTCTTTTCTGCCTTTTTCCCTATTGCTCTGGATAAAGCTTGATGATTAAAAATAATTTGAGTCCCAAACAAGCAATGTCAAGAGGTCTGGCTTATAGCTGACAACGCCTCTTTAGTCTCCAATGACTTTAGGTACTCAGTAAGTCATCATAGATGCACTCTTTCACCCATACCTGCATTCACCAACTTACCTATCAACAGTAGATCACACGCAGAAACTCTACAAACTTATGCAAGACAAATTATACGAATAAATGTAGCAAAAAAGGAAACATGCTGCCAACTAAACATGGCGAGCACATGCTAGCTATAAAAAAATTAAATTATGCATTGCACACAAAACCAATTTGCAATTGTTTTGTACATATTGTATGGTTGCTTTCAAATGTTAGTGTGGTTGCATTATGTAGCAGCAACATGTTGGCCATCTTGAAGTAGGAAAACAATAATGGTAAGTGCACAATACCAATCCAAGATGGTAACTCAGTAAACATCACACTGGGAAACCATAATAACTTACTGAGTGCCTAAACTTACCAGTGACATCGTAATTAGGCAGTATGTTGGTATGGTATTTTACTTTGTTTATTAGCTGGCCATGTCAAAAACTGGATTCACAGAATGTCTGTTGAGTAACCTTCCTGACTGCTCAAAGAAAGGGTGCTTCTATCAGTTACCATGGATTGTGAAACGGGACTCTCAGATATCCCCCTAAGGGAAGACCACCATCTTGGAAAAATCTGCTTATTAGGTTTGACCATGCCTCTTTCTAGAAACTATTGGTGTTCATTTAGCAAATGAAGAAGCTCAGGTTTGAAATCATTCATGCCAAACTGGCTTTTGAAGTCTTACTGCGACTATTCCTGTTCCTGTTGTGTGCTCGTCACAGCACATAGAAAACTACTCTGGGGTACCCAGGAAAGCAGAGATGCCTTAATAATCCAGGTGGCAAGGAAACCCAGTCATGGGCAAGCATAGCGTCTATCAGTGTCCTTATGGGTGCCAAATAAAACACTGCTTCCTTCTTCCTCTCAGTGCAATCAGTCCTCTCAGTGCAATCAGTCTCTGGTAAGCATTTTTACTGTTTTTGTCACGGATCTTGGCGAAGGAGTAGCAGTTGGCCAAAACATCCTGCAATAGCAAAATGATGATACATGTTGGACAATAGAAATGTGTTGCACTGGACGCAGCGCACTTCAGATGAAATGAGCATCAAGCAGCCTCCTGGTAGCATTGTCTGGGAAGTTGCAGGACATTTTGAAAAAAACAAACAAAATAAAAAATGATGAAGGAACAAAATAAATGGGGACCTATAAAAGGAAAAAAATGGAAAACTAAAGAAATGGCCTAGCAGCTCTGGCATTGAAGTGTGTTAGTTTTCAAGTGAACGTGGACAAAAGTCTGCCACTCACGGGACTGTAGACTCGATGGATGTATGGGATGACCCATTGTACCATGCTCTATCCTGTCACAGGGAGAGACCCAAACAGATCAATGGGAGAATACGGTTTGCCTAAACACCCTATATGTATGAATATGTATGTGTAATTATGTATGTGTTATAAAATGTATTTGATTACAAGGGCTTGTCAAGGAGAGGTGTGAAAAAGTGGACTTTTAGTTGAGATGGATGGTAGTCTACCACACATAATAATGCCACTATTCTTTTAGGTCCAGTGAAGGTTTCAGTAATATAAATCGGAGCTCAACCCCTGGTAGCTGTGATACAGGCTTCACTTAAGAAAATGTGTAAAGCATTTAGAAGTACCAAAACATTTAAAAAGTGGAAAACAAAACAAAATAAAAATTGTACTCCTTTTTCTAAAAATAGAGAATATTTTAATTAACAAAATCACAGAAATCCAATAAGGAGAACCAGAAACATGATTTTTTTAAAGTTGTCAATAAAAATAGCATCAAAAGAAGTTAAGCAACAATGGTGGGCATTTGGTTGTGCTTGACAATACCTAGGTGAGAGTTAAGGCCAACCGTATGGAGCATGGGTTGAATACAGAGACCGTTTTTCATTCAAGTTGGAAGTTTTACCTTCTGGCTTAGTCTATGAAATGGAAGTCAAAAATCTTCAGCAGCTCATAGCAGCATTCTGTGGATGAGATGGGCTCCACAGATTGCATTCAGAGGAAGTCCCAGCGAAACCGTTGACTTTTGGCACGAAAGGTCAGACTGGGAGAAAGTAAAAATGTATTCCACAGGAAGATGCCTTGCCATCTAGATACTTTTGTCACCTTCTACCTTCGGACATAGTCACTTTTTTGGGAGCTTGAATTGTTGCAGTGGGGCAAGGCTGAAACTGTAGTCAAACAATGCTAACCATAGGGCCAGACACCTTTTCTGTGACATACCGCTGAAACAGATTTGCTGCTGTGGAAAAGCTCCAAGCAAGAGCAACCCGAAGCTGTGGCTCAGTGCCAATAGTTGCATATTCTTTACTGCTTAACAGTGAAACCAAAATATCAGCTCACTCAATCAATCAATCAATTTGTTGAGCATGCTACTCACCCAGTAGGGTCTCAAGGCGCTGGGGTGGGGGGGTTGCTACTGCTTGAAGAGCCAAGTCTTGAGGCGCTTCCTGAAGGTCAGGAGGTCCTAGGCCATGCGTAGGTTGGTGGGGAGGGAGTTCCAGGTTTTGGCGGCGAGGTGGGAGAAGGATCTGCCGGCAGTTGTGGTACGGTGATTGCAAGGGACTATTGCGAGGGCGAGGTCGGCGGAGCGGAGTTGTCATGTTGGGATGTGGAAGTTAAGTCGATCGTTGAGGTAGGCCAGTCCGGTGTCATGGAGGGCTTTGTGAGCGTGGATTAGGATTTTGTAGACGATCCTTTTGTTGACTGGTAGCCAGTGTAGGGATCTGAGGTTGGCGGAGATGTGTTCGTGGCGAGAGAGTTTGAGGATGAGACGTGCTGAGGCGTTCTGGATGTGCTGGAGCTTTTTCTGGAGCTTGGCCGATGATCCTGCGTAGAGGGCATTGCCGTAGTCCAGTCTGCTGCTAATGAGGGCGTGAGTGACCGTTCTTCTAGTTTCCACAGGAATCCACCTGAAGGTCTTGCGGAGCATACAAAGGGTGTTGAAGCATGAGGATGAGATGGCGTTGACTTGCTGGGTCATGGAAAGTGAAGAGTCTAGTATGAAGCCGAGGTTAAGCGCGTGGGTGGTGGGTGTTGGGGGCGGCCACAGGGTGGCCGGCCACCAGGAGTCGTCCCATGCTGACTTGTTGTGTCCGAAGATGATGATCTTGGTTTTTTCTGAGTTCAGCTTAAGGTGGCATGCTGTCATCCAGTTGGCGATGGCGAGAAGTCTCGTGTGGAGGTTTTTCTTGGCGGTTGCAGGGTTCCTCGTGAGGGAGAGAATGAGCTGGGTGTCGTCAGCGTAGGAATTGATGTTGAGGCCGTGGGGTCGGACGATGCTGGCGAGCGGAGCCATGGAGATATTGAAGAGGGTGGGGCTGAGTAAGGATCCCTGGGAGACTCCGCATATGGTCTTGGTGGCCTTTGACCGGAACGGTGGGAGGCAAACTCTTTGTGTTCTTTCAGAGAGGAAGGAGGTGAGCCAGTCCAGGGCTCCGTGGCGAATTCCGGCATCGAAGAGGCGTGTGCGAAGGGTTTGGTGACATACTGTGTCGAAGGCTGCGGAAAGGTCGAGAAGGATGAGGGCAACGGTTTCACCTTTGTCTAGCCTGGTCCTGATGTCATCGGTGCAGGCGATGAGGGCGGTCTTGGTGCTGTGGTTTTTGCGGAATCCAGATTGGGAGGCGTCGAGTAGGCTGTTGTCCTCCAGGAAGCGGGAAAGTTGGTCATTGACTATCTTCTCTATGACCTTTGCGGGGAATGGGAGTAGGGAGATAGGTTGGTAGTTTTTGAGGTCTTCTGGGTCGGCTTTGGGCCTTTTGAGCAAGGCGTTGACTTCAGCGTGTTTCCAGCTTTCCGCGAAAATGGCAGTCTCGAAGGAGCTGTTAATGATGGTCCGGAGCTGGGGAGCAATGATTTGGCTAGCCTTATTGAAGGCGTGGTGAGGGAAGGGGTCTGTGAGAGAGCCGGAGTGGATGGCGCTGTGGGAGAGCTCAAAGTCCTTACCATTGAGAAGTAAGCATTCTATGGAAAAATACATAACTTTTCCATACATGTGCACTCATTAAGATCAGACAACTAAAGCATTCTGGTTCAACCTCATACAGAGGAAGATCCTATCTGGCAGGAGGGCACATTCATTAGAACACATTCCACAACACTTAAAATCTGCAAACCCCTCCTTCCCTTCAGAAAAGCAGTGAAAACATGTCTGAAATGTAACTGTACTGCCAAATGAGACATGACCACTTTATCTATGTTGTATTTCTCTGAACTACAGGAGAGGATGTGGCTTAACGGCCTGCGCTGCTGACTTCAGAGCTGGGGGAATCGAGTTCCAGTCTTGGTGTCGGCTCAATATACTGTGATTCCGGGCAAATCACTTAATCACCCTGTTGCCTTCACTTCAGCGCTTTGAGACCCTTATGGGTGATTTGCTGCGCTTTGAAAATCCAGGATTTATGGGACTTTTGTGAGTTAGATGTCTACAACACACAAATAAATGTGTATAAATTCAACAGATATGTGACTGCCTGTCATCGGTGGAGGAATTATATTGTCTGAGTCCAGAAGATATCACACTTTGATATCTATCTACCAATTAATAAAGTCAACCTATTATAAAGGAATATGATGAACAGACATGAGGGTTTATAACAAAACCACTGGTTTGTTCTGAGGACAATGTTAATCTAGAAATACAATTACGCCAAGATCCCAGACAAAGGTTAAATGCTGGGAGGATGGTACTTCTTCTGAGAAAAGGGCACCATACAAAAACTTTCTGAACCATACAAAGAGAACTGCCATTGATCAAAATTGCAATTTGCTTTATGATGCAATGCTGTCCAGAGTTGGAAACCATTTCTAAAGGTTTGTAGCCATTTGAGAAGGCATACAAACAGACTGACAGGTTTGGCCAACAAATGAATTACTGAAGGAACAAGTAATCACTCCCAACTGTAGTACTGATTAAAGCAATTTGCTACAGTATGCTAGGTACTGCTCACCTACCATCAAAATATGTTTACAAAAGGTTCTTAGAAATGATTATACCATTCAAAGCATAAACAGATTTGTGGTCAATTAGTTTATTGAGAATTATCTCAAGTAAGTGGGATTTGGAGTGCATCAAGTTTTTTTTAGAATGATGCTAAAGAACCTGATATCCCATATGCCACACAACATGGAAGGGTTCGTATTTGACATCAGCCCATACAATTTTTCAAATAATGATCCTCAAAACCTGCGCTTATTCTCTGCCCCAGATTTAAAATCTTCAGCAGGGTAATATGTGCACAACAGTTCAATTGGATCACGATAGGAAGCATTGTCTCTATATTCTACATGGGATTTAGATCTGAGATGCTGATGTTCCATAATGTGGCAGTACTTTTTTAAATCAAATTTTCTCCTGCTTTTGACAGGGAACACTAACATTACCCCAGTCTGGTTCTCAGACATATTGCTTTATACATTTGTTTTACTTGGCCACCTTCAAAGTTCATTTGTCAATGGGATTTCAAACATGTTCCTCTTTGTCCCTGCAACTGTCCTCACTTAAACCCTTTCATGACTAAGGAGGTATTACTTATGCAATGTTGGATAGTGGGCCAGTAGATTGGGGAGCATGTTAAATACATACATGCTCACGCAGGTGCCGCAGGTGCCGGGTGGCTCACGTCAGAGTCGGAGCCGGAGCCGGTGCCGGAGTCGGAGTGCAGTGCGGCGCGGAGCACGGTGCCGCTGCTGCTGCTGCCGCCGCCTCCACCACCGCCCCACCACCGCTACTGCTGCACTTGGGGGGGCGCGAGGGAAAAACCCCGCCAAGGATAATCTTGAGGCGAGGAGCTTGGAGGAGCTAATTATACCAGCTTTTTTTTTCATGTTGGTTTCCTCTATCCATTCATTTCACCCTGACCGCCAACTTGGACCGTAACACGACACATCCCGAGGAGCCCCGAGGACAGCCGAGCAGCAGACTGGGGATAAACAACAGACTCCGGCGGCCGTGGGGAAAGCAGCTTTTTTGTGGCACGCTTCGCCGCCTACTGTCACCCGGCCTCTACCATCTTCTTGCTCGCGTCATCTCCTGCTCGCCGCTGGTTCTGAGCACTGGGGCTTTCCATCCTAGGCTCCTCCGAGAGCCGTTCGCCGCAGGGCCCCCCCCGGGCGTGCAGATCCGTTGACCCCGTGTGTCCCGCCTGGCCGCCTCCTCGTCTGCTCCTGCAACCCCAAACGGGGCCTGCTCTTGGTAATTAATTATTTGGGGTTAAGACGTGGTGAGAACTTTCTAAAAAGCTATGATGTTTCAAAAACTTTTGACCTTTCTATCATTCTTGGTGTAAGCTGTTTTGAACTACCTGAACCACGCTACCCTGCCGTCACTGCCATCGCCACCACCAAGAGTCCAGGGCTGCCATTACCGCGTCAGCAAGTACCATCCCCCGCGTCGCCGCCCCGGGACTTTTACTCCCGGTAGCCTCAGCGGCGGCGCGTGGCTCCCGGTGCCAGCGCCAGGAGGCGCCTACAAATCGCCCAGAAAGCCCAGAGGCCCGCTTTGCCCGGTGGCCGTCCGGGGCAGGAGGAGGCAGGGCATAGGTCCTTTTACATAGAGTACCCTGGTCCTTGGGCTGACAGTAACGTAAGCAGCTAATAATATTAATGTTTGTTTTGTGTATGATATAACCGGCTGACGTGTATTGTTGTGGGGGCACTTTTGATAAAAAGGCAACCAGTCAATTCATTGAGGAATACTTCCACTAGATAATCGACGACTCCGCTGTTTCCATCATGTCCAAACTGAGGTCCTCTAAAATGGCTACAAATAATGACTCAAAGACCTTGGATAACTATCTCTTTAAGGTAGTTAGTAAAATTAACAAAGATAGGAGATCATCATTAAGTAGGGTTAGTCCAGAAACATCTCCCATAAGGCAGTGCTTACCCTCTACATCAATGTCTCAGAGTGTCTCGACTATTTCCAACAATGAGCACGATTTAAATATTGATGTTTCTGTGGTAGAGCAGGTTTGTTGTTCCGAACCTATTCAAGTACAGGATCGGACATTACCATTAAGGTCGCCTCTTATTCAATCTCCCACTAGGAGAGCGGTACGTGCCTGTAGGAAGGGGCCTGTCAAGAAAGCAGGGTGCCGGAAGCCAAAAAAAGCTGGCCCAACAGCAACCAATAGGGGAAATGTCCCTGAGCCCACCAATATTATCGAGGGGACTAGTCTGCACTCAAGTCAAATTGATCTTCTGGTTACAATCCTTGAATCTAAATTGGAAGTACTGATCAGCCCCATGGTGGCCAAGGTAGAATTAGTGCTTCTTAGGGTTAGTAGACTGGAAGGCCTTGTAGAATCTTGTCTGACTCAGTCCACTGTTCCTCCGAGTACCCACTTAGACTCAATAGGCTCTATGGATAACCGCCCAGTGGGTTCAGTTACACACTCTATAGTCAGTAATAGGGTGGAGGGCTTGGGGGCCATTGTTCAGGCCCCACCGACTGTAAGTGTGCCGACCGCCTCATCCTCGTCCACATCGCCAGTAGCGTCGGCTAGTGCACAAAATACATTTAGTCAACCACGATCAATACAAAGGAGTACTCAGGACACTATAAGAGGGACAGCCATTGACAGAAGAAGTATAACTAGGCGACATAATTCTATTAATCTCCCGCCAGAATGTGCACCATATACTGTGGTTTTAACAAATGTCCCAGAGGTTGACTTGTGCTTGAATGGTTCTGGGGTAGAAACGTATCCTGCTCTTAAAAACAAGACGCTTGCTTGGTTGAATAAGAACTGTGGATTTCCTTGTGCCCTTGCAAATGACATTTTATTTACCCGCAGAGTTAGCTGGATTGGCAATGGCCCTAAAAATAGAGGTGGAGACTGTAGTATTATAAATTTTAAACACCCACAACACGTGGCAACAGTGCTTCTGAGAGCTGCAATTTTGGCAACTCTAGAAAATGCGGTTCTTGCTAGACCTCTTGGCTTCTTTTATAATCATGGGGCCAATACTCAATGTCGCTCGTTGTATGTGCAAGGGCAATGTTCAAATGAGAACGGAAGAGGTATGGATGCCTGTACCCCGAATGTATTTGTGAATATGTCCCGGTCTCAAATTAGGGGGGAGCCAAGTCGTCATCAGTTGTCTTACAGGCAGACCGTTAACACTTTACCTCTCCACAATCGGTATGCTGCTTTATCTTCTATGGAGGAAAATGATTGACTGCCAAACGTCTTGGGAATTTCTTCCCAGTCTTCAGCATCGTCCATCAAGATTGCTACATGGAACATTGCTGGTTTAAAGAGCAAGTCTGGGATAGCCGAATGGGAAAGGACACTAAATCCTTTGACGTCATTGCTTTACAAGAGACTTGGGATCAAACGAATAGCTTTTCTTTAGATGGCTTTTGTCATTTTTGCATTCCAGCTACAAACAGTGTGGCAGGAAGACCTAAGGGGGGACCATTAAGCCTTTTCAAACTGGATATGAAAGGTACCTTAACTCAATGCCCCTCGGGCTCAATAAATTGTTTAATTGTTGAGCTTTCCACCCAGGATAAGGGTAAGATCCTTTTTATAAATTTTTATAATTCGCATGCTAATGATTGCACCAGTCAAAACCTGGATGACTTGGATACATTTTTGTCAGTCTATAGTATAAATGGTAATACATTTGAGTTAATATTATTAGGGGACTTTAACATACATCCATGTACCCTACCATGTATTAGGAGGGATGAGGAAGGCCCTCCCTTTTCCTCAACTGCTCATCCAGAACATACTAGGCAGGGGGATTATTTTGAGCTTTTCCTCGCTAAATGGAACTTATATGAGTCTGGCTGTGGAGATGGGAATAGTAGGTCCCCTACGTTTAAGGGCAAAGAAAATGGTACTATTATAGATTATATTTTTTTGTCTTCTTTTTTGTTAAATAGTGTTTTAGATTATTGTACTGAGGTGTCAGTTTTTAGTGATCATAATCCTGTTGTACTTGTTTTTAAGAACACTGAACTGATTTCTCTCAAATTAGTCGCAGAGAGTGGGGGCTTGAACCTTAAAGTCAAAGACCAGAATCGTAGGTTGAAGTGGACAAAAATAGTCCCTGAAACTTTTTTCCAGGAGGTCTTGTCTAACGTGGAGGATGAAATCTCTATATGTCTAGCGGACAATCCAGATCCTAAGGAGGTTATAGCAGCATTTGATCAGATTTGCTTAGAAATTAATCGTAGTCTTCAGGCTAAATCTAGCCAGAAGGCGCTAGAGGGCAATAGATGGTTTGATAAGGAATGCTCTAAAGCACATGGTGTACTACTTAAGGCATTAAAAACTATTCCTAAAGATCGATCAAAAATAGTAAATGCTAGGAAAGTGTATAAAAAAACTAGTCTAGAGAGGAAAAGGACTCTGAAAGATAACGCCTTGGCTCAACTCTTGGATCCAGATACCCTAAAAAACTGTGGTTTATTCTGGAAAATAATAAATCAGCCCTTTTTTTCTGATGAAACTAATACTCCTTCAGAGGCAAACATTCCAGATGAGGGCTGGATAAAACACTTTAGTCAGATATACTCTAATACTGGTCCTCCTGGTGGAATTTTAGCAGATGATGTTGGGGTAATCTTCCCTGACAAGGATGCAGTTATTTTTGCAGTTGCAGATGTTGAAAGGGCTATAGACCTAACCACAAAAAACAAAGCCCCAGGCCCAGATGGGGTACCTGGGGACGTTTTTAAAAGTTTTCCAAAATTTTGGTCTAAGGTATTATGCAAGGTTTTTAATAATCTTGCATTTGATAAAATCCCGTCTTCCTGGAAGAAATCTATAATTATACCAGTGTTTAAAAAGGGTAATAGGCAAGACCCATCTTGTTACAGGCCGATTTCACTGATTGATTCCTCAGTGAAAATTTTAGGTCGAGTTATTTTAAATAAATTGAACGATTGGTTAACAGAGAAAGGGGTCCTAGCAGATGTGCAGTATGGTTTTAGACCTAAAAGGAGTACTATAGATCAAAGTTTGAATTTGTATTTATTAATAGAGAAATACACGAAGGCGAAGGAGGGTTCCATGTATCTGGGGTTCATGGACCTCTCGTCAGCCTTTGATCTTGTAAATCGATCTAAATTATGGAAAATCTTACTTGACATGGGACTGGACAAGGCTTTTGTTAACCTCTTAGTAGATTTACATACTGACCTAACAGCTTCTGTTAGAGTTACTACTGCGGGGCGATGCACTAGCCACTTTAACTCAGAAAGGGGAGTCAGGCAGGGGTGCATTCTGGCTCCCCTCCTTTTTACTATTTATATAAATGCCCTGGAATCCACATTAAAAGATGCTACCCAGGACACCCCTCGGATAGGAGAACTTGGTATTCCGGTCCTCCTATACGCGGACGATGCGGTCCTGCTCTCTCGTACTGGTGTTGGTCTTCAACGATTATTGGACGCCTTTGAGGTTTTTATGACTTCCCTGGATTTAAAAATCAACGTTAAAAAGTCCCAGATTATGATTATGGGTAAGGGTAATAAAAATAAACGCCCCAAAATTTTTACTTGTGGGAGGCAAGAATTGTGTAGAGTAGCAATATTTCCATACTTAGGGATCACTTTCGATGAGAAAGGCTCCTGGGGCCCCCAGATAAAAAATAGAAATGTTGCCCTTGTAAAGTCGTCTTCTGCTCTTCGGGGTTTTATGAATAAACTCGGGGCGAGGCCAATTGTTAGTTTGCTAAAAATTTATGAAGCAAAATGCCTTGCAATAGCAACGTATGGACGTGCGATATGGGGCTATTGCTCTATGGAAAGTATACAGATCACGGAAAATAAATTTCTAAGATCGGTTCTCTCTCTTCCCCAGTCTACTTCCACACACATTGTCCATACTGAATTGGGTGTGGGCTACATTTCAGACTTGATCAAACTGGCCCCCGTTCTAGCCTGGCTAAAGATCTGGCTGAATCAAGAAATTCCGCTCAACCACTCCATTTTAAAAGATTGCCTGCAGCTGGATAAAGTAAATAAAATAGCGTGGCTAGTTTATATCAAAAATTGTTTTGCTAGATTAGGGAGATCGGATCTTTTTTATTCCCCGGAATCAATAACTGTTAAAGATATTGGTCTGATTAAAAGCATGATGAAAGATCTGTTATATTTAGAAAGAGAACAAGTCGAATATGAGAAACCATCGGTGCGGGCCAGTATCATTTTGAGTACTTATGTGGGTCCTGAATTATATTTGTCTATTGTAAATCAAACTTTTCACCGGTTTCTACTCACACGCTTTCGGTTTAACCTGATCCATCTAACTCTTGGCCACTTTCAAACCTGGTCTCCTCCGGAAAAAGGAACGCCGTGTAATTGTGATAATTTTTCGATCCAGAATACAATGCATTTTCTGTTATTCTGTGACCATTACGCGGCCTTAAGAAAGAAATATTTGTTCCCAATTTTAAAGGAGGAGGGGTTTATACAGGTTAAACCTGCCCTCTTGTTCTTACAGTTATTGCAGACCCCTAGGATTATGTTCCATGTTGCTAGTTTTTCAGTGGGAGTTGTTAGGGTTAAGAAAAAGAAGTTCGCCATTAATCCGATTATTTTATTGGAATGAATTGAGTGATTAATTAATTTTTTATAGGAAATGTAATTTCTGTGAATCTGGGAGAATATTAATGTTTCACGTTAAATGATGTTTTTAGGAGGTTTTACTTTACTGACCCCCCTTTTAAATATTGTAGATAATATGAATTGTTGATTGCCTGTAATATTTGATTGTACTTTTTTTTATGCCTTTTTATGATATTTATTTATCGAAATAAAGTACTTTGACTGACTGACTGACTGACATACATGCTCCTCTTTCTCAATTTGGCATAATTAAAAGGAAGGCTATTTGGGCAATATTGGTGTGAAATCTGGGGAAACCTAAGTTGTGTTCCTTTTAACTCCTGTAATTATCCCCCAAGTCAAAGTAACTAATTTTGTCAGCCATGTAAGTATGCAGTAAGAGAGCTGCAGATGTAACATAACTGATTTATCAGTCCATTGTTACAGAGAATGATAGTGATGCCTTTTGAGTAATATGTGGATGCCTCAGTATTGTGACAATGGTGCTTGGTCGATCCATTGTGGGTGCTCAGTGGAGGTCTCAATCCTGAGATATCTGTGCCACAGAGGAGGACAAAGGTACAATGTGAAACATCTGCAGATGTCTTACTGCTGTGATAGCCGTGCACAATGCAGATCAACATAGAGGTACACAGTGAGAGTTCTGTGGATGCTTCAGTACTAAGATAGTTGTGCATTCTTCAGGGAAATCTAAAAGTGTTATGCGATATTTCACTACTCTGATAATGGTGTATGGTGCAGATCCAGTCACAAGTACATTCTTAGAGTTGTGTTGATCTCTCAGTACTATCATTACTCTGATAAAAGTGCAGTTGCTTTGAGAGGGCTATGTATATGTCTCAGTAGTGAGCTATCAGTGGAAGCTGCATGGAATAATGGAGGCAAATTGTGAGAGCTCTGTGGATCTCTTGCTAGTGTGATAACAGTGCATTAGATCAGGATAGCACCATATTTTGTGCACTCTATGGATGTCTCAGTTGTGAGATATGTGTGTGCCACAGAGAAGTACTGGCATACAGTTTGAGAATTCTCTGTATAGATAGTCAGATATAGCGCTACTGTGATAATTGTGAATGTTGCATATAAGATTATATGCACATTGTGAGAGCTATGGAAATGTCTCAGAACTGAGCTAACAGCACATGGTGTCGGTCAGGCTTGAGGCACACTTTTATGTGGATAGCAGAGTATTGGGATACTGGTGTCCGCATTGACGGGTGAATTGTGAGATCAGTATTACCATTTCAGTCCTGGGATTCCTGCTTATGCTACCAAACAAGCAGAATTTCACTTTGACAGTCATGGAGATATCTTTGGGATCTGCTATGCAAGTGAATAATGCAAATAGTTATAGCACTGCATTGTGAGGATGCTGTGTTTCTCTCAGTACTGATAAAAGTGCATTCTGAGAGCTCACTGAATGTTTCTGTAATTGGAGTCCTATGGATCATATAAGTCGGGACAGAAGTAAATTGTGAAAGCATTGCAGATGTGTCGGTTCTGGTATACTACTGCAGGAGCATTGTGAAAGCTCGGTGAACGTTAAAGTACTGGAATAGCTATGCAATGGGCAGATCAAGCTAGACAAAACAACCCCTCACCTGAGTAGGTATCTTTCTGTACAGGTTGAATGAGGCTGCTCTCGTCATTCTTCTAAGGTGCTGTTATTCCCTGTGGGAGGGTGAAACTAACAACTTAATTTCAGAAGCCAACTTTGCTTGATTTATCATTACAATATATGTCATATTTATACAAGCTACAAAACAAAAAAAAGACTTGACTCATGTTAATGGGCATGGCTTAAATCAGTTGTACATTTCTTGTGAGGGCAGTTGTACTTATTTTGTGAGGACAGCCCAACCAACTCATATACAGTACAGATAACATCTACCATTCACACCATGTTAGTAGTAGGGCTGTATGAAATTATAATGAAGGGTCATTTACTATGCCTACATGGGTGGTGCAAAATGTGCCATGCCAATATCACTGATGGTGTTTTGTACTTAATAAACAAAACACATTTCTTCCTGCACGTGACTCTGTGTTCCGAATTCTGAACTGCTCTGAAAGTTCCAGTGGTGGTTCATTTGAAGCTGCAAGCCCAGCCAGTACTGCAGGATACAGTATACATCATCTTGAATGTCTCCTTCTGACCCTCACCGTCATCCCTCCAGCAGGCCCTGGGGTTGAAGACCCCTGCCCTAGGCTCACTTCCTCAGCCCTCAATGTCACTTAGAGCCCGGGACAGGTCCTCACAGGCCTAGACATGGCTTTCTTGGTTGGACGGGCAAAAAACCTCTGACTGGGACAGAGTCAGAACTCTGTGCGGCATCCCAACAGCCCCATGCCTAAGGCTGAGTATGGGCTGAGAGAATTCAGCCTGGAAGCCCCTGGTCCCACACCACAGGTGAGCAGAAACTGATTCATAAGACTAGGTGCAACTAGATGGCTATCTTTCTACCCCAGCAATCAGTTGATCTTAGCCCAGTCATCTTGTCGCACATGCCTGAGAAATTAATGATGCACCCAGATGGACAGGCTACCCTGGAATCCTCAATGAGGGCTCATTTGATTCTTCAGGCCCAGCCAGGGCTCCATGATTTCTAACATTTTTTCTCTTTCTGCATGGATTACACGAACGTTAGCTCTCCTCCTGACTAGTAGGGACAAGCTGCTAGGGGCCCAGTTGTTCTCCCAGGGTGCTGCAAGGACCCAAGCCGCCATGACCAGGGCCTTAAGGGGCCTGGTGCATGGCTGCCTTCAATACTTGACCCAAAGGCCTTCCCTCAAAGCCTGGCTTCTCAAAGAGCATACTGGAATGCAAATATGACATCCCAATGCAATGCAAACTATTGCATTGCAAGTATACAGCCACCATATTTTTTTATGGCATATATTTGCCATAACAATGTAGACATAGTCATTGCACCAGCCTGCCAAGACCACATTTGCTGACTTCGGCCAATACTTGTTACATAATGAGATGCCTAGCCTGAGTTTTACCTCATTTAGGTTTCTGTCAAAGATTACAAGCCACCTTCCACCTAACACTCTATCTAGAATATTCCATGTAATATACATTGGAGCATCCCTCCAGGTGATTCAGAAGCTGCAGAAATTCTGAAGGTAGCTAAAAGAAAATGTCTAACCTTAATGTCTGATTTTCATTTCATCTACCCATCTGTTGCTACCCTGGCTCCCAGTAGCAAGGCATTTCAATTTTTAAAGCAGTGTCCATAGGTCATCGTGCCATTTATGGTGCTGGACCTCTCTTCCTTTAGCACAATCTTCATCCCTGCCATCAAACTAGAGCTCTTTCATCTAGATTGGTCCCAGTCTAGACCTTCTTTTTCATTAAAACGACTTTCCTCCATTTAGGGCTAACAGTAAATAAAAAGATGAACAAAATGTGATTGGTGTCCATTCTTTAAGATGCATGGCCCTAGAATCACCAAGAAGGCAGTTGTGGATTGAGGAGCACCACTGATCTAACTATTGGAAATGATCAACCAAAAGCAAGAGTGTGACACAGAAGTCCTTTGAGGAAGTAAACACACAAATATTAGAATGATACACTTAGGGCCTGATTACGAATTCGGCGGAGGGGATTACTCCGGATATCCCGCCCGCCGTATTATGAGTTCCATTGGATATAATGAACTCGTAATTCGGCGGGTGGGATATCCGTACCATTTGGGAAGGAGTAATCCCCTCCGCTGAAGTCATAATCAGGCCCATAGTCCTCAGCTATAGATGCAGGCAAGCTAGATGTGAAGCTGATGAGAAATCAACAGTCATTGCATAAGTGATAAAATGGCAGCTCTGAAAAAAAGATTCAGTGACTGTACATATGAAGCACACTTTATCTGGGAAGGGTATCTTGACTACCAAATCTTTCAGCCAAATGAATATTAAAACCAGAAAGGCCTCTTCGGTCAAACATTAAACCATATAAACACATATACAAGGAGAATAATAGTAGCTCCCTTGGTGACCCCATAATAAAACAAAAAACTGCATGAGCAAATAGAGACATGCCCAGACCCATAGGTTCGTTCATGCTTGTTTTTCCACACTGCTGTACATACAGCACCAGAGCACTTGAACCCTGCCGCCCGGCCCACTGTTCTCCCATTACAATAAAGTATCTGATTAGTTCTTGGAATGTTTTAAGAATATTTTTATTGCACTTAAAATAATTTGCCCTGCCTATGTTATGTTGACATACCTTGCAAACTATGATTGTCTTCACTTAAACTCTAGTGACAGCATGTTTTCCATCACACACTCGTTTTCTGTTCGTGCTGTACAGTACGCTTTCTTTGAGGGAATCCTGCACGGCCTGTGCTCTGCCTGTTGCATGTAACTGAACCCTGCTATTTCTCACTTACTGCCTTTGCTTCTTTTTCTAAGGGAAGCCGGCAGACTTTCCTTGCCTGCTCTATGGGGAGAGAACTCATCACTAACTGTGCCATGTCGTTTTGATAAGAATTCTGCACTGCGGTGCTCTTACTTTTCAGTGTGATGAAATTATGCACTGCCAGTGCTTTGCTTGATCTCAGGGGTGACACACTCATGTCGGCGTGGCATTTGGGTGGCGTGCAGCATAAACTTTTCCCTATTACTCCAAGGCCCATATTTATACTTTCTTTGCACTGCTTTTGCGTCACTTTTTTATGCAAAAGCGGCGCTATCTTGCAAAATACAATTGTATTTTGTAAGTTTGCGCCGCTTTGCGTCAAAAAAAGACGCAAATGAGGCGCTAAAAAAGTATAAATACGGGCCCACGAGTCTGTCACTTAGAGCCCCATTTCCTCGTAGTGACAGGGAAAAACTGTGTTGAGTTTTGTGTCAGTGGTCTAATGCTCAGCCCGTTCTTAGACATGGTTGGCCTTTGGAGAGCAAGGCCCATATTTATACTTTTTTAGCGCTGCATTTGCGCCGCTTTTTGATGCAAAAGCGGCACAAACTAACAAAATACAAAGGCCCATATTTATACTTTTTTAGCGCCACATTTGCGTCATTTTTTGACGCAAGAACGGCACAAACTTGCAAAATACAATTGTATTTTGTAAGTTAGCGCCGTTTTTGCGTCAAAAAGCGGCGCAAATGCGGCGCTAAAAAAGTATAAATATGGGCCAAATTTTGTGCGTTTGTGCCGCTTTTGCGTCAAAAAGCAGCGCAAATGCGGAGCTAAAAAAGTATAAATATGGGCCCAAGTTCACTAGCACTCGGCTTTCTGCAGCTCTCCAGCAGAGTGAAAAAAGACAATGAAAAGCCATGCCAAACACATACAGTATGATTGCCAACGAGGGGCCTGTAACGCAGCCAGTCACTAAGCAACTCAAGCTTCATGAGGCAAGAAGCAGGAAGTAGGAGAAAGAGAACTGGGAACCTGGCAAAGGATAAATTGAGCAAGTTGTGAAAGGCAGCCAGAGCAGGGCACAGCATAAGGTGAATATAATTGAATTCTACTTTGAGTGAGCACGTGTGTGTGTGCGTGTCTTTAAGTGCGTGTAGGTGAGCGCAAAATGGGTGTGCCTGGGTGTGTTGTGCTCACCCTTCGTGGACTTTTGACCCTGATGTAATGACAACTCTTTGTATATGGTGGATATCTATGGCATCATGATACCCACCTCTGGTATGATGCTGGCACTCTCGTAATGGTGGTAATTGTTGTCAAAGGGGCACATGACATTTTCACTCATTCATAAGAAAAGGGAGATGTTCAGGCAGTTCGGGTAGCATTCCTGGTATCTTCTAATCTGGTGCTGGCCGGCTAGATTTGAAATCACAATAGTGGCATAGCCACATTAGTTCAACCCTGCTTAAAGGAGACTAAGACGACCTCTTTGAGTGACTTGCAAACGTTCGTTTTCATTCTCTGTTTTTCTTTGAATTCTGGATTTTGTAGACTTGCACTCACCGGTTAGAACTCAGGACTAAACATCTCACAGGTTAAAGATATACATCGGACCTAATGAAGAGATGCCACACCGAAAAGAGGGCCACCTGGTTAAGTAATGTTTGAATCCACGTGTTCTCTGGAATCAGACTTCATTCATATTGGCTGATGCAGCCGTGAACATCTATGGTCTCATTCAAATGTTTTTGCAAATGCTGAGCTGTTTGCAAATTTAAAAATTTCACTTAGGGGTCTAGTGTTGGGGTCCCAAGTCCCCAGCCAGGAAGCAATGTTAACAATGCCCAGTAGGTGGTCTTTAAGCAGCCATGAAATGGGGGTTGGGGTGAGGAGGGTAAAAATTGAGCACATTGCTAAATACCTGACAAACGCTAAGTCAGATGCATTCAGAGTTCTAACAAACCAAGTCACCAGAGGCCCCAGCCATTAATCTATCATGCTTGGTAAACTGTCAAACAAAATCTTTAGGGAAAGGGATTGGGTTTCATTTTAGAAGACGCTGGTGTCTGCCTTTTTCAGACCTCTTAGAACATCAGAACGAAATGCTTCTGATAGGTTGACAGACGTGAGGAAGTAAGGATTCCTGCCGCCTGAACAATAAGGCATGGTGTGTTCCCTTCCGGTGAGAAAGTCTGCATAGATCGTTAGGTTCAAGTATCTATCTGTCTACAGAAGTGAAGTTTGAGGGCTGCAGTCCTCAAGGCGCTGTGGTGCCCAAAGTAGGGCATGACTGGCCAACTGGGAACCTTGACATTTCCCCTGTAAGACTGCGAGGTGAGGGATTGCTTTCAGTGCTAGAAGAGCTCCCATGATCGAAAACTCACACACCCCTCACCCCCCGAAAGCAATGTGGAGTGGGTTTGAACATTTTTTTATTTTGTTTTGTTTTTTACATTGTGTGATCTCTAAGCACACATTATTTTTAAAGTCCCTAACCAGCATTTCTTCCCTGGAGTTCCGTAGTGTTAGTTCAGATGAATCTTTTCTTTCCTACACATTTAGCATTGTGCCCGTATGTATGTAACAAGCAATACATTCCTCTACCTGTCTGTGTGGGTAGTGTGCTTAGTGTGCATGCGAGATTTCGCGAGTTAACAAAATGCTTGTGCTTATTTTATTTCCAAATTCATTAAGTAACTCCATTTAAATCAATGTTATTGTTTTCTCGCCAAATACCTTCTTGCCTTTACAGACATGACCATTGCATCTGGGTGTGTCTGTAGGCCCTCCATCAAGGCTCAGAACAAGCAATGGAGATTTAAAGATGTGCTGCACTTAGAGATGAGTCCATTTTGCTCTGCATTCACCACCTTGGGCAGTATTGAGTTTATTTGTCTTGCCAGGCAGGATTTTACAATCTATGTTGATCAAAGACATAGGTCTATACATGGCCCTGTCCAATGGATTATGTTCAAATTTAAGAAGGACACAATAAGTGTTTCTCCAGATTTCTCTGGGAGATGGCCCAGGTCCAGCGCTACAGAATTAATTGTTGCCAAGTGTGCCAATACTATATTAATGTAAGCGCTATAACATTCAACAGGCAGGTGGTGAAGGCCGGTTATTTTTCAGGTGACCATTTCCGATAGTACTTCTCTTATCTCATAGTTTGTTACATAAGTCTTAAGGAGTCTCGACTATGTTGAGGAAATTCGGTTACTGAAGCTCTTTCAAGTTTGGCTCAATCCTTTCAGTTCTCACATCACTCTGCTGCACAGGTCAGAGTTGATTTCTACAAACAATACATTTATATAATTTTGTGTGTGTGAGACATAGCTCTCCGAGTATCTCCAATTAGCCTCTCTCACCTCAGATTTAATCAGCCGCGACATGAGTCGTCATTGAGGGGTTTGTACAACATATTCAGTGTAGTTTAGGTGAAAGCTTATTCCAGCAGTGTGGCATAATATTTTGTAGTTGTGGCCAGTCTGCAGTCAAGTATTTTCACCGCCGCCAGTTCAAAGCGGTGGAGTACCTTGCTTAATGTTTTCAGTTTCCATTCCAAATTTTAACTAGCCCCTGACCACCAATTTAAAGGCTTCCACTAGTGCACCCCATGTGTATTTGCAACTAGATAGGAATAATTACGATATACAAATTGTTTAACCCCTTTTAATGCTTAGTGACGCCTAGAAGGACTTTCTTGCCTTTAAACGTTATGCACCCTGCCCTTCATGTGCTTATTTATGGATGGGTCATGTGGCTATTACATCATGTGGCTATTACATGCAGTCACAGCGTTGGCATATCAATCAAGCACCGTGTGCACATGTAAGGAAAAGTATCAGTCTCTGACCTGGGGATCATGCACTACCGCTCCTGCCCCTCTCGGTGTCTTAGTGTTGGACGTAGACCGGAAGATTCCACATGGTTCCTGCCCGTGTTATGAGCGGAGTCTACCAAGGGATGCAAGAGGGTGCCCCGATGCCACGGGTTGAGGTTGCTTCTCTTCTTTCTGATAGAACCCTTCCCTGCTCTCTGGGACGGATTGAGTCAGTTTCTTTGAATGATGAGGAGGAATATCGAGGGATCACACTCTTTCTCTCTCCCAGTTTACCAGTAGAGTTCCATCTCCATGAATGTGGTGGAACCACATCTCCAGCAGCAGAACGAGGTTGCGGCAATCCATGTTGTTGCTTGTCTCTGACACTCTCTCCTGCCTCTGAGGCTCTCTGCCTGGTGTCCTCTCCCACAGGCCTCCCCTGCTTCTCTGCCTGGTATCCTCTACAACTTCTCTGCATCTCTTCCTGGTGTCCTCTCTGACAGGCCTCCTCTGCATCTCTTCCTGGTGGCCTCTCTGACAGGCCTCCTCTGCGTCTCTTCCTGGTGGCCTCTCTGACAGGCCTCCTCTGCATCTCTGCCTGGTGTCCTCTCTGACAGGCCTCCTCTGCGTCTCTTCCTGGTGTCTTATCTGACTGGCCTCCTCTGCGTCTCTCTGACAGGCCTCCTCTGCGTCTCTGCGTCTCTGCCTGGTGGCTATGGGAGCACTGGATGTCTACAACTTTCTGGGTACCTTTCATATGGTAATTTGGTAATTGAAAGCATGTTGATTACAGGAAGTCACTCCAAGCATAGGTATATAAAGTGAATACATTTGTGAGATACACCCACTTGAGCCCTAAACAAACCTACATGGTCAACTGGAAAGAACAGTCAGAGTCAAAATACCAGAATAATTTTGTCTAAATACTTGTTGTCGATGTGTCATATATTATATATGCTCCAGAACACTGAAAATGTATTTGAAATCCTTATGTGATGGTACCTAACTCCTGAGCGCTAAGAGGCAACATTTGGTAACCCAGAAGCAGGTTGAAAGGAGTGCGAAGAAAGGGGTCAATGACTCAGATGGTGGTCTTGTAGAGCAATTAAGCTCTTGTTTAAGATATTGCTCTCTCATATGAGTTATATTACAAATATTGAACTGCCAATAAGCTCACTATAGACTTTAAATTTCCTTTTACCACAATCAGTGGTAAACTATTATCTCATATCTTGTTAGTCGCAAGACTCACAATTGCTCAGATATGGAAAGTATACACATCTTCATTGTCAATGTGGTGTGGTCCACGTTATGGTCAATCTACACAAGGGAAAAACTGACCGCTGTGATCCAAGAAACAAGGAACATGTTTAAAAACATCTGAACTCTATTTTGGAATCATATTAAAGATGCGGGTCACCGCCAAAGGGGTCCTCGATATTTGTCTAAAGAATTGTACATTTAGGACTATTGCAGCCTACCACTTCCTCTGAATCCCTTTCGGACACTGAGTGAGTTTAGGACCCAGATCCTGTAAAGCGTGCATACCTAATGTTTCCATTTATTAACGCCGTTGGTTAAATCCCCACATTGTGCTGTGCAAGGATGTAGTGCCATGCAATGAAATGATGTCCCATTTCTTCCATAAACATTCTGTGGATATTTAGTGAAACGTTCTACCTCTCTACCATTTCAAATTATTAAAACTGAAAGAAACTAAGATGTTTAAAAAAAGAAAGCATGTTGGTTGTAGATTGGCCTAGGTGGGAACAAACCTGGGTGCCGTGCACGAGTATTGGAGCAGAGTAGAAGTGCTGGTTAAGGCTGCAATAGCGTCTAAGTGTGAGAGTAACAGTATAAGAGACAGATGCTATGGTGCTAGTAGTACATAATATATGTATGTTGATGTTGTTATATATTGTGATTGAATGGCAACAGAAACAAACAGCTGGCCAAATAAAGTTGGCACTCTCTCTGCATTCGGCCCGAGAGTCTCAGCAGGAAAGACAAGCATTCTAAATGTGGTATTCACTCCTCTGGAAGGTGAGCAGAGGTCAGGACCTCCCCTCACCTGGTGGATTGGTAGGTCACCTGCTGAACGTTATCTGAGTTTCTTCATATCGTTGCCTCCATCCTAGAGACCGTCACATTTATCTTTCTCTATGTATGTATTGCATTCATCGTGGCTTGTGATGAAGGATACACGCTTCTAAGGTGAGGCATAAAGCAGGTGTATGCACCCAGGAGCAGGGTTCCATAGAGCTGATCTCTTCCTGCGTTTCGTTTGAAGTTGTGTGGGCAGAACAAATGTGCAATCACAACCTAGGGCTTGCCACATGTATTTCAGATCCCTTCTTTAATGGTTGTGATGCGTGCCTACTCGTGACATATACATCTCACTGTTCAATGTATATATCAATAGTTAGTTCTGTGTTAATCACCCACACGAACCTTTCTCTTCTATACATATGTAATTCTGCTAACGCTCTAGCTCCCCATGTTTCTGATCTCTTCTGCCATCACATCACTGGGCCTCAATTGAGGCGCAACAGAGCAACCAAAGAGGAGGCATGATTGAGCGGTTTTGCTCTCTTGAGGTCACACATTAGATGCCTGTATTACAAACTGAGGTGTTCTCTGTACTTCCTCAAAAGTGGTGGGCCACGGCCTGCTGTGTATTTCACAATATCACATTGAACAAGCCATCCTTAATTACCTCAGCCTTAGCCATAGGTCCGTTTTCTACCTCACCTGACTGGCCACTTGTTGACGTCTGATTTACTGATGTGCGTCTTGCATCAATTACTCCTTGTGATGCCATTATCCATATTTAATGTGTCAACTTAGTATGGGCAAACAGTGTATGTTATAAACCTTGGCGCTGACAAACTCAGCATGGTAGCAGGACTACATATGTTTTCTGCTCACCATCTTTGGTCATGCTGAGCCTGTACCCATATTCACATCCAAACTGATAATATTACATTTCAGTAAAAATGAACGTCTAAGTAACAACTTTTTCAAGGTGCTGGAAGTAGACTAGTATGTGGTTACACAAATCAGATCTCAAACCGTCAGTAAATTATTTTCCTAAAAGTACTTGCATACAATTCCTTGTTGCACTACATAAATGTAATAATAATAGAATCAAAGTAATAATCTGAATGATATATACTAAAATATCCCCAAACACACAATACAGTCTATATCAGGAGATGTGTGCCTAATAATCATACACATTACTGGTATCTAATTTATCAACGAGCATTGTAGTGTTGCAATTTGTTAACAGTTAGTGACATGCATAGGCGAGTGTAAATCAATGTGGCAGAAGTGTAATCACGGCCATTACTGTGCCATCCAGGGAGCAGTGAAGACAGTCCACAGCCTTCCTGCTGTGCCATGACCACCTGTGGATTGGAAAATAACGGAAGCGGGTAGTTGAAGATCCCCAACTTCATGGTGCAAGAAATGGAGTCTATCAGCGGCGGCTGCCGCAAATGTCAAGGAAGGGGGTCGGGGCAATGACATGGACGGGGAAAACAATAAAAAACATAAAGAAATAGTAAACATTGCCTTTATCCACAGTTCACGCCTCCTCCTGTCTCCTCACTCCTCTTCTGGTGTCCCTGCATTCACTGGACACCAGCACAGACTCCCCAGAAATCCTGTCGCTGCTTTCATGCTAAAGCTAGCATGAAAGCAGTACCAGGGTTGGTCTGAGGGGCTCGGACTGCCACTCAGACACAGCCCTGGGGTCTGTGCAGTTTCTCCAGCCTGGCTGTATACACGGTGGACTGGAGAATCCTCAGTGCATGTGTGTTTGGCTGGCCTGAGACAGCCGGCCAAACACACATGCACACTTAGGTGCACTCTCTCCTCCCACCTTCAACCTCCAATGGCCCAGCCCCTTCCTGCTGGCTGACCTAGCAGATGAAAAATAAAGCAATAGTGTATCTATTGCTTTACTTTTCATCTCCTGGCTCTTGGCGAGGGGGGCGACGCTCCTCGGCCATTTTGGAGGAGCCATCCCTGGAATCTATTGTTCTTTTTCTGACTTGGAACTTCCTCTGCTCTATGGGTTTGCGAGTGAAAAGCTGGGCTAGAAGGATAAGATGGAGAATATGCAGGACATCACCCCAAAAGCACATTGGGGGAAGGATTCCAAGTAGAAGGGACCAACACGTGAGGATGCACTGAGAGGACCTCTGCGGTAGTCATGACTGAAGGCATTCAACACCATGGAAGGTCTTCTCCAGCTGAAATGAAAAGTGTGGTTCCAGATCACCCACTACAACAAAGACAAAGAGTGTTGGTGCAACCTGCAAAGCCCGGCATTCCGATAATGATCAGCAACAAGTTGGTGAGTTTAATTTACTTTAATATATTCAATCATTTTTATGTTTAGCTACAGACAGCCTTCTATGTGTTAAGGACCTCATATCAATCATTCTTCAAAACAATACAAAGGAAGTACAGAGATTGGCCTTTCATTCAGGCTTCTTCCACCACTGGCTTTCACGAGTTTTTCATAGTTTGCTTTTGCTTGACTTGGTGGTCTTAACTCTGATCATGCAGTATGTTGTGCAGAGGAGCCCTTCTCCCTGTTTCCATAATTGGCTTTGATAATGCTTGTTTTATTAGCTTACAACACCCTAGAAATATGTACAATGAAAGTGCCAATTGATTTTTCTCAGCATTGTCTGATTATTGCCATTGATGCATGACATGTACAGGCAAATGTCTATAATTCTGATGTGATGTCTCTATCAAAGCAGAAAAACCTTTAAGTTTCACTCCCATTTCAACGTGTCACCATTCTTGGACTTACCATCACCATCCAGGCTAGTACAATGCAGAACGTTTAGCCCACGGGGTTTCTTCTTGACACCCAGCAGCGGCAGTTTCTTCTTTTGGGAGTGGGGGCATTGACCCGCCACACCTGTTGCCCCTAAAGTCGCAATGCCAATAGAAAGTGCCAATTTGGCATAGACTATTAACTTACCTCGGGCACTTGTGTTTTTTTCAGGTCTGTCTGCCAGTGTCTGGGTAGGGCAGGGCATGGCTAATCCTGCTGATTGACATTCCAAAGCTAAAGCCTAATGCGAATGTCCGGTTGGACAGGTCTGTTACTGTGTCCAACCAGACATGCGTGCTTTAGACTTCCGGACCACACTGCTAGGCAGCCAGGAGGAAATGCAGCAAAGCTGTCCCAGTCTTCTTTAGAGCACTGGGGGTTCCCTGCTCATATCAATCCTTGCTTTGCTTTCATTCTGTTTATTAGCAAAAACAGCATGAGGTCAAGGCACAGATTGATTGTTTTAAGAACAGTTAGTGGAGGCTGCGGTGATGTGACGAGGATGAGTGCTCAAAAGGAATTGCGGGGATGTGATTATTGAAGTGAGCAGTATGCGTTGTCTCCACTGCCCCAGGTGTGCTTCTATGCCCCGGTGACCAGTGGTGAGTACCAGTTTTATTTTTTGACATTTGTTTATTTTTTTCACACACTTCCTGCACCACCGCTTTTTAAAAACACCAACCTCTACTGTTGTCCTCTGTCATCCTCAGCTCTTGGGAGACTACTCACCAATAAGCAGATGAGTTAACAACTCCTCAAAGACTGCTTGCACCTCATTCAGATCTGGCTGTACAGAACATACCTGAAGAGCAATCCAACTAGACAGAATTCCCAATATTCGCCAAGCACAATGAATAACAACTAGTTCAAATCTGGCTTAGTGACATAAGGCAGTACAGACCTGACCCAAAACTTTCACCCTTTGGCAAATCACTGTAATTCACCCTGGACCCCTACCTCTCCCTCAAGAAGCACTGTCAAATACTGTGCGGCTGACAGCCTCTTCACGTCGAGTGGCTCCTGGCACATCTGCAGCCAAGACACCATCAAACTGAAGACATGAAAAAAGAAAGAACAAAGGTAGCAGGCCTTCTCCATCAATGCACCCAAGATCTGGAATGACATCCATGTACCCATCATGACCACACCAATCCTACTCCAGTTTACTTAAGAGCCAAAGATTCCCCTCTTTAAATAAAGCGAGATCCCTCCTTCTGTACTTGCTAGGGCACTTGTTAACACAGACACTGCCCAGGGTACAAAAGTACAAGCCGGGTGCTGTGGGGCTACAACTTACTAATTCTTCTTGCTGGTCAAGGTGTCCAGGGGGTAGCTAGTACATCTTTGTATTGTGAATATTGTAGAATTCAACATGTACTGCAACATATGATGGGAATACGACACACATTCCATGATAGCATATCTCCGGCAGATAATACCAGACAGAATAACATTCTTAACATTAGCCAAGTGAGAGAGGTATACCATTGGCCCATGGGTGCGATGGGACAGCATTTGAGGAGGAGACGGGAAATTAATCAGATTGGTCCCTGTCAACCAGTGATCAAAGAACATTTCAACACTGCATCTCTGGGACTTAGGTACAGAGGTAGAGGAGGCAGTCCTTGATACACCATGACCTAGGATGAGCAATCAGAGGAGTAACATCCAGGGCCAGAAAACGCTTTTGTGCTTTATGGCAAGGTCCCATCATAGCTTCACCATGTGCACACCTCTTATGTCCTTCCTTCACTTGATCCCATGAAAGAATGTCAGGGGACAATGGTTTCCTTTGCTCGTGGTTCCTTGTCTCCTTTTCTTGTGTCCCTGACACTTATCCTCCTGCACCCTGACATAGACTTTAGTGGCAACAGGAAGATTGTTGCAGGGCAACAAGCCATCCTGAAGGCTCTTCCATATCTAGGTCAGAACATATATTATGTGTTTGCTGGTTTCTGGAGAATGAGGCTCCCCACGTCAATGATGTGACATGTCTGCTCTTCACCTCTACTGCTGCTATATCCTACTCCAGCAATCCCAACCTTCCCAGCCTATCATCATTTTCAGTCCTGTTCTCTATCCAACTCTCTCTTCAAACTAATCATCCGCATGTGGGAGTGCTAAAAAGACTTTTCTTTATCACCTAACTTATGGCAGAAGATATTGATGGAAGCGAAACTCCATTTTGGAGACTGGAAACAATAACAACCAAAGAAGAGCGACAAGACACAAACAGCTTTTCATTGCCCCAAGTACTTTGGTTTAATTTTGGGCATATGGATTTTTTCTGTGATACTGTATGATTTTTTATTTATTTCCACTTTCCTTTACTTCAAAATCCAGGCTAAACTGTGCCTGTTATTTTCCGTTGTTTTAAATTATACTTTTGTTTTGATCTATCCCTCCCATTTATGTCCCCAGCTGAAATATTTTGTTTGTTTCTCCCCACTATATTCTCTGTTCAGTTTTAGATAGTTTGATATATTTTTGACACTTAGGGCCAGATGTACAATGGATTTTTCTTGTCGCAAATGGCCCGATTCACAGAATTGGGCCGTTTGCAACAAGAAAAATGCATTTCCCAGTGTACAAACCCAATTTTGCGATTCGTTAATCTATTTACAGAATCACAAAAATGGGTTTGTGAGTTGCAGTTAGGAAGGGGCGTTCCAAGGGCATCCCTTCCTAACTACGAATCACAGTGTTATGTATGATTGTTTTATGACCGTGAATGCGGTCACAAAACAATCGCAGTTAACACCAATTTTAAATTGGTGCTAACCCATTTGCTAATAGGAGGGTTCTCCAAGGGACCCCTTCCCCTTTGTGAATGTAAGCAAAAATACTTTTTTCAGAACAGGTAGTGGTCCCACGGATCACTGCCTGCTCTGCAAAAATAAAAATAAAACTTTTAATTTTTTGGTTTGAAATTAATCCCGTTTTCCTTTAAGGCAAATGGCTGCATTAAAAAAAAAACTGCTTTATTTAAGAAGCAGTCACAGACATGTAGGTCTGCTGAGCCCAGGAGGCCACCATCCCTCTGAGTGCGGCCGTTCCCAATGCGGTCACAAATTGCGACCAACCTCATGTATACTGATGAGAGAGGTCACTTGTGACCTCATTAGGAATCACAAACAGTGTACTTAACACTCTTTTTTTCAACCCCTTCTCTCATACTACTGACAAAATGCGTGAAAAATCAGAATCCTTTTCTTCTCCACCCACAGAAATATCACCTTTATCTAATCATTGGCTGAATGAAGAAGATATTAAAACAGACTGAAACATCTCACTAGAAAATCATATTTCTTGTCAGGCAATGTGTCATTCTCTTTTAAAACCAACGGTGAACTATGGAATTACTGATCAACCAGCACACATCTTGCCTTCATTTTAGACACAAATACTAGCCTAAACATAGGCTTCTTTTTCATGACAGAATCTTGGTTTCGCCCCAACTATGAGGCAGTTACACATAGGTAGTCATTACAACCCTGGCGGACGGTGTTAAAGCGGCGGTAATACCGCAAACAGGCCGGCGGACATAAAAAGGGAATTATGACCGTGGCGGAAACCGCAAACATAGACACCCACTTTAACACTCCGACTGCCACGGCGGTACAGACAAACAGCGCGGCGGTCACCGCCAACAGACAGGCGGAAGACAATGTACCGCCCACAGTATCACAACCTGCCAATCCGCCACTTTTTCCGGGGCGGATTCACCGTGGATAAAAACACGGCGGAAACAGCTTTTGCAATGGGAAAACGCTCACCTTAACACACTCCACGAGGAAGGAGGACACCATGGAGCCGGAGCTACAAATACTCCCTGCCCTTGTCTTCCTGCTCGTCTACGAACACCAGCAACGGCGGCGCTGAAGACAACGGTGAGTACTGCACCTACGACATAGGGGAGGGGGGAGGCAAAAGTCAGGGAGACACACACGCAACACCACCACCCCCACCCCCACCCTCGCACATTACAACACACACACCAATGCATTTCCAAACATCACTGTAACAACCCACAACACCCCGGAAGAATGCAAAGACAAAACATTGTTCAAACATTGTAATGTATCAAAATACAGTTACCAAATATATACAGATATATATACACATTCCAAATTTGATACATTATGAGAAGTAGTGCAGGTATGCACATATCAATGTCCGTGCACCACTGGGCCAAAAATACCTGGGCGAGGCCCACACTACATACCTGTCCACAAACAGAGAGAACACTGCAGGGGCATCAGATAGAAATACAACAGGCACCTCAGGGGGAAGGGAAGGGGGGGCACCTCAGCCGGATTACAGCACCACGCCAGATCCACAACGGGGCTCCATGCCCATTGATGTATCCTGGGGAGTGCAAAGCCACAGTCTCTCAAGTCTCACAAGTGGGTGGGTTGCCCACTGTACCATCCTGGGGAGTGCAAAGCCACAGTCTCTCAAGTCTCTACAGTGGATGGCTTGCCCACTGTTCAATCCTGGGGAGTGGAAAGCCACAGTCTCTCAAGTCGTGCAAAGCCACAGTCTCTCAAGTCTCTACAGTGGGTGGCTTGCCCACTGTTCAATCCTGGGGAGTGCAAAGCCACAGTCTCTCAAGTCTATACAGTGGGTGGGTTGCCCACTGCCATATCCTGGGGAGTGCAAAGCCACAGTCTCTCAAGTCTCTACAGTGGGTGGCTTGCCCACTGTTACATCCTGGGGAGTGCAAAGCCACAGTCTCTCAAGTCTCTACAGTGGGTGGGTTGCCCACTGCCATATCCTGGAGAGTGCAAAGCCACAGTCTCTCAAGTCTCTACAGTGGGTGGCTTGCCCACTGTTACATCCTGGTGAGTGCAAAGCCACAGTGTCTCAAGTCTCTACAGTGGGTGGGTTGCCCACTGCCATATCCTAGGGAGTGCAAAGCCACAGTCTCTCAAGTCTCTACAGTGGGTGGGTTGCCCACTGTACCATCCTGGGGAGTGCAAAGCCACAGTCTCTCAAGTGGTTAACAGTCTCCACTGGTTCTGGAGGGGGAATGGTGCCCAGACTGCATCAGGTTCCCCGTGACGGTTCCTGTTCCGCCACTGTCCCAGCTGCACATGCTTGATGTGGCAGTTTTTTTCCTGTCCAGCGGTGCCTTGGCATGTCGGTCTTTGCCCTGTGGAGTGGTGCTTTGCCATGGCGGTCTCTGACCTGTTCAGCGGTGCCTTGCCCTGTTCAGCGGTGCTTTGCCCTGTTCAGCGGTCTTCACCATGGCGGTCTTTTCCCTGTTCAGCAGTGCTTTGCCATGGCGGTCTCTGACCTGTTCATCGTGCCTTGCCCTGTTCGGCGGTGCTTTGCCATGGCGGTCTCTGACCTTTTCAGTGGTGCCTTGCCCTGTTCAGCGGTGCTTTGCCATGGCGGTCTCTGACCTGTTCAGCGGTGCCTTGCCCTGTTCAGCGGTGCTTTGCCATGGCGGTCTCTGACCTGTGCATTGGTGTGTGGCATGACGGTCCCTCATTGCCCAGCAGGGCTGTGGCTGCCGGGGCCCTCCTGGGCACTGACTCCGGCAGTGGTCTCCTGACCAGTGACGATACTGCTGCCCTCCTGGGCACTGACTCTGGCGGTGGTCTCCTGACCAGTGACGATACTGCTGCCCTCCAGGGAACTGACTCCTGCGGTGGTCTCCTGACCAGTGACGATACTGCTGCCTTCCAGGGAACTGACTCCGGCGGTGGTCTCCTGACCAGTGACGATACTGCTGCCCTCCTGGGCACTGACTCCGGCGGTGGTCTCAGGACCAGTGACGACAGTGCTGGCGGTGGCGTCCCGGCCGCCGGGGAGGATGGTGCCCTTCTCCGCCGTGCTGCTCTTCCCAGACTGTGCAGACTTCCTCTGGCCCTTCACCACCTTTAGAGGAGTCACAGCTGACTCGGCACTCCCTCTGGGACCCTTGTGAGCAGGTTTTCCGCCAGGAGTCTTCACCCTGTCCTGTCGGCCACTTTCCAACTTGAGGTGCTTTACAGGGGGTGGACTGGCAGTGCTTTGGCTCCGTGTCACACTGGCTGCCCTGGTGGGCGGTGCACTCCACACACCTTTGACACGCACCACTGGTACTGGACTTTTTTTGGCTGAGGTGCTACTACGGGACCTATCAAGTGGAGGGGTGGGGGTGGGGGCAAAGAGGTCAACGTTGCTGAGGAAGAGTTGCTGACGAAGACTGGGATGGGTAGGTGGAAGGGGTCTGGGAGTGGAGGAAGAGGAGGTGGTTGTAGGAGGTGTAACTTTAGGTGATTTGGGTGCAGGTGCAGGTACTGGAGGCTGTTGTGAGGTTTGTGTACTTTGGGAGGGGGCGTCACACACACACTGGGAGTGGACACAGGGGACGTGTAAATGGTAGTGGGGGTGGTGAGTGCAGGTGAGCGGGGTGTGGTTCTGGGTGTTCTGGTGCGAGTCCTAGTGCCTGTAGATGTAATGCATGCAGGTGAGAGTGTAGACGACACTGGGAGGGAGGAGGGAGACGACGACGAGGGGGACACAGTGGAGGCAGTGGATGTTGCTGTGTCTGTATGTGGGTGATGCTTGTGTGAGTGCCTGTGGGTTGTGTGGTGCTTATGTTTGCCTGAGCTACTTGTGTGTGTTGAGGTGTATGCATGCTTGTCTGATGGTGTGCTTGGGAAAGGCTGGGGTACAGGGGATTGGGTCTGGGTGGAGGAAGTTGGAGGGGGGAGGCTAGACACAGGGACAATTGCTGCCATCAGTGCTGAGGCCAGAGATTGCAGGGTTCGATAAAGGGCAGCCTGACCAGAATGAATGCCCTCCAGGAATGCATTGCCGTGTTGCAACTCCCTTTCTACACCCTGGATGGCATTCACAATGGTAGACTGCCCAACAGTGAGTGACCTGAGGAGGTCAATGGCCTCCTCACTGAGGGCAGCAGGTGTGACAGGGGCAGGAGCTGAGGTGCCTGGGGCGAAGGTGATGCCCACCCTCCTGGGTGAGCGGGCACGGGGCGAAGGCTGAGGAGCTGCTTGGAGGGCGGTGCTGGTAGGGGCGGTGGCGGCTGTACCTGTAGAAGTGGGGGGCACAGATGGTGCCACCGCCACAAGGGAGCTCCCATCAGTAGACGAGTCCGTGTCGCTGTTTGGTGATCCTGTGACCGACGTGAAGCTCCCCTCGCCCTCCGTCCCACTGGTGTATTCAGAGTCTGTGGTGTGGCCCTCCATGGCCATGTGGGATGCAGCTCCCTCGTGCTCCGGTGCCACTGTACCTCCACCTGATGATGCTGATGCACAAATGAACAGGGAGAGCAGAAAAAGGGGGGGAGGACGACACAAGAAAGACAGGTTGAGTGCATGGCTTACCGCTACCGTTGGCGGACAATACAGACACAGCAGCCCCCTGCACTACGCCGTGCTCTTGGCCTCTACAGCTGCAATTCCTGGGATCTGCCCTACATGGCTATGGTGGACATCTGCACACATAGATGCCACAGGGGCATGTATACCTGTACTTGGCACACTACTGAGGTGGGGTGGAGTGACACATGGCCTGCATTACAAAGGGGCCTAGCCTACGGAACTCGCCCTGGCCTAGGGAAACCCACAGCCCTCCTCCCCCACCCAGACCCCTCCACTGCGCGCAAAGTCCACTGAATGATGTTGTGCTCACCCCCTTGTGTCTGCTGTGATGCCCTCAAGTGCCCATCCAACTCAGGGTAGGCCACCGCCAGGATCCGGAACATCAGGGGGGTCATGGTGCGACGGGCACCCCTCCCACGTTGGGAGGCCATTCCCAGCTGAGCCTCCGCCGTCTTCTTGCTCCAGCGGCGAATGTCCTCCCATCTTTTCCGGCAGTGGGTGCCCCGTCTCTGGTGGACCCCCAGGGTCCGGACGTCCTTGGCAATGGTACGCCAAATGTCCTTCTTCTGGTGGGCGCTGACCTACATGACATGCACATGGGGAGAAGAGAAGTCATTACCAACTGCACCGTCGATGTGAGTGGCCTCCATCCCTACCCTTGCCATGTGGCACATGCATTCACCGTCCTTCATGTTCCCTGAACTCTGCCCCCTTCCAACTCACATCCAGCCCTCTCCACCCAGGCATAGCCCATACAACGTGCTCCCTGTGTACTTACCTGTTGGTCTGGAGGACCGTAGAGTAGCGTGCATTGGGGGAGGACCCTGTCGACTAGCTTCTCCAACTCCTGAGCAGTGAAGGCAGGGGCCCTTTCCCCAGACGCAGCAGCCATTGTCTCTTCCAGACCGAGGTCACAGCAGCACTTGCAGTGTAGGTTCTCTCCTGTCGAAGATCAGGTATCGAGTGATTGAACAGATCGAAAATGGCGGTCACGTCCACGGCGGTGATGTCCGCGGCGGTGCGTATCATCACCGCCGGCGCACTTCATCATTGGCTCCTGGGACCCATAGGGTCCAATGTTAACCAATGCAGCATTGCGCCGCGGTCCACGACCGCCTACCGCGACGGTGTACTACGCCAGCGCAGATACCTCACATCCCATTGTCCCACTTTGGAGGTCAGGCAGCCGCCATTTCAGGGGCCCAGATGGCTTCATTTAGTACTGCGTCACACATACCTAGGCCTTCACTCAACACACATACAGGAACAGTTTTGTGTTTTGTGTTGTGTTCTGTGTATCTGTGGGTACATACCTGGGAATTTGTTGACTCTGTGGTCGCTGTTGTCCTTCCTAGGCACCGTCAGCTGGGACATTTGAGAAGATGGCGGAATCCTCCGGTGTACTGACCGCTGGTGGACCTGTTGACAATGGAGGAGCGACATTTGATCATCACCTACAGGTTTGACCGTGCCACTATCCAGGAACTATGTTCCCAGTTGGAGCCAGACCTGATGTCACCAATCCGCCAACCCACTGGAATCCCCCCTGACGTGCAAGTGCTGTCAGTGCTCCATTTCCTAGCAAGTGGGTCATTTCAAACAACAGTGGCCATGGCATCAGGGATGTCCCAGCCTATGTTTTCCAACGTGTTGTCCAGAGTGTTGTCTGCCCTCCTGAAACACGTAAGGAGCTACATCGTTTTTCCCTCAGGTGGAGGATTTGGCTACAGTTAAAGGTGACTTCTATGCTCTTGGACATATCCCCAACGTCATAGGTGCTATTGATGGGACCCATGTAGCTCTGGTCCCCCCCCACAGGAGTGAACAGGTGCACAGGAACCGGAAGAGTTATCATTCTATGAATGTACAGATGGTATGTTTGGCGGTCCAGTACATCTCCCAGGTAAATGCTATGTTCCCTGGCTCTGTGCATGATGCCTACATCCTGCGGAATAGCAGTATCCCGTATGTGATGGGTCAACTCCAGAGGCACCGTGTGTGGCTATTAGGGGACTCTGGTTACCCTAACCTGTCATGGCTATTGACCCCAGTGAGGAATCCCAGGACCAGGGCAGAGTAACGCTACAATGAGGCCCATGGGCAGACTAGGAGGGTGATCGAACGCACCTTTGGCCTCCTGAAGGCCAGGTTCAGGTGCCTCCATATGACAGGTGGTTCCCTATTCTACTCACGAGGAAGGTGTGCCAGATCATCATCGCCTGCTCGATGCTTCACAATCTTGCTTTGCGACGCCAGGTGCCTTTTCTGCAGGAGGATGGTCCAGATGGCAGTGTTGTGGCAGCTGTGGAGCCTGTGGAGCCTGTGGAGCCTGTGGACAGTGATGAGGAGGAAGCTGAGGAAGAAGAAATAGACAACAGGGAGTCAGTCATACAGCAATATTTCCAGTGACACACAGGTGAGAACATTTTATTTTACTATTACATTCACTTTCACACTTCTACCTCTATCCTGTCTGTAATTTAGTAGCAGTATATGGTAACTGAGTTGTACCTTTCCATTACGGTTTCACAGGTGTGGTTACCAACGTGTGTCATCTGCTTGCATCCTTCATGGACTTGTGATGTGTGACATAGGTATGTTGGCTTTGCATTGAAAACGCATTTTGACACTGTCTGTGATAATACAAATTTAACAAATCACAGACTGACTCCAGATAGTTTTGTGCTTCAAGGGTGTTTATTTAAGTGCTCAAAAATGGAGGGGGGTTGTAAAATGGTGAGGGGTGATGGAGGAATGTCCATGGCAGAGCCCAGTCTATTGGTCGCACAGGTGCACTGCCCATATGGGCATAGGAAGTGGAGCTGGGGCAGTTCGAATATGGACAGGGTAACAAAGTGGGACAGTGGGAGGACAATCAGGGTGGTCTCATTTCCTGGCGGGGGTCTTGCCATCTTGCTCTGTCCTGTTCCTGGATCTCAGGGACCGTTTGCGGGGTGGTTCTCCATCTGCAGGGGGTGGGGTGCTGGTGTGGTGGTCCTGTGGCAGGGCGTCCTGCCCACTAGCACCGGCGGAGGTGGTGGGCAGTTCATCGTCCATGCTAGTGTCAGGGGCCCCTTGGAGTGCCACGGTGTCCCTCATGGTCTTTTGTATGTCCTTCAGCACCCCTACGATGGTGCCCAGGGCGGAGCTGATGGTTCTGAGCTCCTCCCTGAACCCCAAATACTGTTCGTCCTGCAGGCGCTGGGTCTCCTGAAACTTGGCCAGGACAGTCGCCATCGTCTCCTGGGAGTGGTGGTATGCTCCCATGATGGAGGAGAGGGCCTCGTGGAGGGTGGGTTCCCTTGGCCTGTCCGCCCCCTGTCGCACAGCAGCCCTCCCAGTTTCCCTGTGTTCCTGGACCTCCGTCCCCTGGATCGTGTGCCCACTACCACTGCCCCCAGGTCCCTGTTGTTGTTGGGGTGGTGGGTTATCCTGGGTTCCCTGTAGTGGTGGACACACCGCTGATTGACATGTCCTGGGTACGGAGGTATGGGCCCGCTGGGTCGGTGCTGTGCTGGTGTTACCAGAGGGTGGAAGTTCAGTGTTGGGCTGTGCCTGTGCAAGGGGAACCGACTGTCCCGAGGCTCACAATGGTCCGGGCTGGTCATCAGGATCCAGTAGGGCAGAGCTGCTGTCGTCACTGTGGGCCTCTTCTGTGGGTGGAGTGGAGATGTCTGGACCCTCCTGTGTGGTGACGTTCCGTAGTGGTCCTGCAGGGATATAAGAGCATGATTATTGCATGTGTGTGTGTAATGGTGTGCAATGGGTGGGTGTGCGTGTACCCTAGTGCAAGCATTCCTGTGTGTGGGATTGTGTGATGATGGTTAGGGGGTTGTTATGGGTATGTGCAGCAAGCATGCTTTGGTGAGGGGTGAGCATGCCTAGTTGTGTCATGCATGGCTTGGTGTTGGGATGAGTGGTTTGTGTTATTAGTACATTAGTGAGGAGTTGGAGTGATGGGAAGGGGGTGAGGGTGGGGGTGTGTGATAGCATGCAGGTAGGGTGGGGGATATGATAGTTAAGATTTGACTTACCAGTGTCCATTCCTCCACCGACTCCTCCGAGGCCCTCAGGATGCATGATGGGCAAGACTTGCTCCTCCCATGTTGTTAGCTGTACCGCGATGTTGTGCCTGGAGACCACTGAACGCACCTTCCCCCGTAGGTCTTTCCACCTCTTCCTGATGTCCTCCCGATTTCTTGGGTGCTGTTCCACTGCGTTTACCCTGTCCACAATTCTTTGCCATAGTTCCATCTTCATGGCTATAGAGGTGTGCTGCACCTGTGATCCAAATAGCTGTGGCTCTACCCGTACGATTTCCTCCACCATAACCCTGAGCTCCTCCTCCGAAAACCTGGGGTGTCTTTGGCGTGCCATGGGGTGGTGTAGGTGATGTGTGGGGTGGTGTATGTGGTGATGAGTGTGGTGATGTGTAGTGGTGTGTGGTGTTTTGTGCGTGGATGTTGTGTGGGTGATGGTGTTTTGGGCCTCTGTGTGGTGGGGTTCTCTATTGCTGTGCTCTCTCTCTGTCACCTTCGTCTCTAATTTTGGATCGTAGGGGTTTGTGGGTGATGTGGGTGTGTGTTTTATATTGTGTTGGGTGTGTGGGAGTGGTGTTTGTATGTGTATCAGGTGTGTGTATTTCGAACTGTCCAATGTGGCGGTGTTTTGGAGATGTGTGTGTATTTTGAGCGCGACGGTGTGTACCGCCAATGGAATACCGCAGTTGAAAGACCGCCGCGTGGATTCGTGGGTCGTGATAGCATGGGCGTGTTTCTGTTGGCGTGACGGTGGAGGATTTGTTATTGCCAGTTTATCACTGACCTTTGGTGTGGCGGACTTGTGTGGGTGTCTGAATTTCGGCGGATTCCGATCAGTGGGTCATTATAGCTGTGGCGGAATTCCGCGGCGGTGTATTGGCGGTCTTCTGCACGGCGGTAAGCGGCTTTTACCGCCAATGTTGTAATGACCCCCTAAATAGTTCCCCAATGTAATCCAAAATATAACAGACTATCAGACGCCTCCTCATTACAATTTCCCTTCTTTAGTCTTTAGATGTATCACCTTCATCTTCAGGTTGTGGCTCTGGAACATTGTCATACTAGAAAGTAATGGGACCAGGGTTTAAAATGTGCAGCTCTTTATGTGTTTAGTTGTGTGATTACATTCTTAGTGAGTCTGAACTTGCTGGGTTGAGGCTGACTTCTTGCGTCCAATTGCAAAGCAGCTTATTACACATATGTGTCCTATGTAATGGTACTTCATCATACACATTTGTGTTTATAGAGTTGTGCATGTGTAAAATTTCAAGTAAGAAAATTGACATTTGTAAGTCTACAGGCCTAATTATGAGGGCCCTGGATTTGCACCAAGGAGCTTTGCCTACCAAAGTCGCTGATACCAGGGCTGGTTGGTGGGTCGATAAGAGTCATCAGGGATTGCAGATACAACCTTGAGGTTCATGTGAGAACAGAAATACTGTTCCCGATTCTGCAGGTAATTCCATGTTCTCTTTCGGGATTTCTCCCAGACATTTTAGCTGATTTAATCAGTTGTAGCCATAGGGTGAAATCTATAAACTTGTAATTCTGATGGGGCTAGTATCTCTTGCTATGGCCCCATCAGAAACTTATAATAGGACACTGGTGTGTGCATCTCTCAACAGATACCAGTCTATTCATGATTTACTTCGGCAAATTGCGGGTGGGTTGCCCTACGCATACACGTTTGAATCATGGTTATTGCAATATGTATGTATGTTCCAGATCTAAAATCCCCACATGCCTAAATGTCTACTTGAATTTTTATTTTGTTTCTGAACTGTGCCCCTAATGGCTTGAATCTTTTGGCTTAGTTTAAGGTCTACTTCCACTGTGGGTCCAGAGCACATGCCATCAGATGTACTGGACGCAGAACTACGTTTATGTTAATGGATAATAAATGTTTCAAAATCACCTCCTCATGGACAACAAAACAGAAGGAGGGATGACGGAGATCGCAAGATACACAGGTTTTTTTTTGTTTTGTTTATGGCTTGTATTTTGTTGTTTCCAACACTGTTTCTGACATATTTGTTCAATCTGTGCCGTTCGATAAACAGTAAAACGAGTAAATTAGCATTGAAAGTCAGATTTCTGAAGGCTACTTAGCTAACACTTCATTCTCATATGAGAATAGAAAAGCAATGTAGTAACTCGTGATTCTGCAAATTGGCTGCAAGCCTGAATTCCCATCTGGCTAACTGTAAATTCGTTTGCCTCACCGGCTCCAGAAATGGCATGCAGAAGTTCTCTGCATCTGGAAACACTAGCTCCTCTAATTCAAGGTTCAGCTTCCTTCCAGATCCCGTGGAGTAGGCAAACTGAGACACTGTGACCTTCTATTGGAAAATGATGTGACCCAGGGAACAGGTGGGATTGGATCCTAAAGCAACTTCGGGTTAACGCCAAAAATACTAAGCTGCTAAATTCTGTCGCTTACACAAGTTGCAAATGAGCTGCAATCTGTCTGTGAAAACATCTTACAGTGTGTATGCAGATTCGGGACTGGGCAAGAGAGTGAATCATGCTGTTCCATTGTTGACATTTGGAAGTATTTGATGCACGCTCAACAGTTAAACAAAACCAGGACTTGTCTCTAATATCTCCTTTGCAAGAACGAGGTTGGCTTTATGAACAGGATCTTAGACATGTTGGCCAACAGGAGACCGCATACCCGTTACAAGGGTCTAACAGTATACTTCATTAAGTCAATGATAGGTATTTGATGCCTTGCTAAAAAGTAGAAGAAAGTTTGTTCACGTTTAGAAACCCTTCATTGGGCAAGACTAGGCATAGCTAGAAGTATAGACTATGTCAAACAATTAGATTTACCAGAACATGTAGCATTATCTAGACCTGGTACTGTAGTTGGGAAGGACTTGAAAAATATATCATATTAAAATATAATGCTCTACAAATAGTTCGCCCAAAACAGCATGCCACACAAAATGACTGAGCAGATTCTTGAAAAAGTGCATCTCAGACACATATCTAATGCAAAAGATTGTCTGGCTTCATGACAAATCTCTTCTAAGTAGACTTTAGATGTAGGGGTAATGATCAGGAAGATATTAAGGATAATATGTGTGAGAGAGTGGGAGAAATGGTACAAGCAGTGAAACAGTGAATATAGATGGAAGGAAAAAAGCTTATGCACATATTTATAGGTTACACTGGGATTAGTCTATTAGTATATTTAGGAACAAGTATTACCATTATTTTGGTACACAAGCATCTTCCCACTACGCCGGCTCAATTCTGAGCCGGCGTCCTCGTGGGAAGGTTGATTTGCCCTGGGCTGGCGGGCGGCCTTTTGGCGGCCGCCCGCCAGCCCAGGGCAAATCCCAAAATACCCTCAGCGGTCTTTAGACCGCGGAGCGGTATTTTGGTGGGGGAACTTCGGCGGGCGGCCTCCGCCGCCCGCCGAAGTTAGAATCAGGCCCATAATTATTAGCATATTTGGTGGCAGCCTTGCCTTAAGAGTTGGAAACTTAAAGGGAAAGCGTATGAGGATAGGTAATGTCTCAAAGTGTTAAAATGGTGGTATCAAGCTGAATTTAAAGGGAATGGAAGTGTCTATTGCAGATAAGTGTGTCAAGGAAGAGTTGTTTAAAAAGAACAAAAATGTGTCTGATGATAAACTGGACAGGATTAAAGGGCATGTCTATGTCATCAAAGTTTAGCAAGATGATATTCTTATTAAACCTAGTTTATGAATTTTTACTCATAGTTTGTAAAGTTATCTTACAACACAAAGGCATGTAACCATGGGATCATTGAATCTTTTGATGTCACGTTGTGGTTGTGGCAAACAGTTTTACTTCAGTGAAAGCTGGCACGTTAAGTGTGTGCATTGACTTAAAGAGTCTCAATAATGCCACCTGAATAGGTAAATTTCCACTTCAAAAGATTGAGGATTCAAGAACTGTGTTAGGTATGGCCAGATGGCTTACCAAGCATGGTGTTTGGTCTATGTAATGGAGTTGCATGATGGAGTTTTAAGTTGAATTAAGACAAATCACTGCATTCATCCCACTTGATGTTACATATTAGCTCTGTAGTATGCCATTTGTCTGGCATCCACAACATCCATCTTTATTTGTTTGGCATCCCCAACATCCAGCTAAACATTTTGAATGATGTGGAAACAGTACTAGCATTCCAAGACATGATACACTTGTCTGAAAAACACAAAAGTGCACCATAACAAAGCTTTTGAAAATGTTTTGAGTGCTCTTGACAATAAAGACACTTCTGCCAGAGAAGATACGAGGGTTTTCGAGATTGATAAATAGAATAATTAGGTATTTTTGTGATGAGTGATGGTGTTAAGGCCAAACCCGGTCTGTCAGCAGCAGTGGCAAACCATCTTCTCTCTAACAAATATATAATTTATTCTCTTTAAATGGGTTATGTTACTAAATTAAACAATGGGTTTAAATGGGTTATATTACTATATTAAACCATGTGAATGTATTTAATAGGACAGACAGAATGTTTTGGGGTCTGCTAAAAAGGATGCTGATTTTGTGTGGTTGAAGGTGTGGCAGTGTAGGTTTAATGACATGGTAGTTTCAGCAGCACAAGTTCTGCTTCAATTCTTTGATGGAAGGAAGGGTTACATAACTTTTGGTGCTTGTACAAATGGTTTGGAAATAGTCATGAGTGAAGTAGATGGTCAGAGGGAAGTGACATTGAGAATAGAATCCAGTAATTCCCTTGTATGTCTACATGACCCAACCCTAAAGAACTTGCAAAAGGAAATCAGCACCTGTCACCATTCTTAACTTTTAAGGATTTTTCCATTACCTACGTCATAGCTGCCATACTTAGTAGATCTTAGGTTGTTGTACTCCAGACACTGTGGATTACAGGGATCAAATAGTAACATCAAAGGTGGGCCAGTGCAGGAGTCTCTTCAAGAAGAATAGAGAGTATTGTTGCTGGTTCTTTGCCTTTGTAAGCTCCTGCAAACTCGTTTTGATTGGCAAGGTTCCCTATTTCAACCCAAAAGGCAGAGATCTCAAAAACTGCACTCTGCTCGGTCATACAGGATGTTGGAAGCAGCTCCAAAGGTAAAGGGAGTGGGTCCCTTACCTTTGGAGTTAAAATGTCATATTTAGGCATCCCTAAAAGAGGGATATCAGCCAACACTCAAGGTTAAAGACTTTAATATAGAGGAGGATAAGTGTGAGGACCTCTCCCCCAGGGTTACAATAAACATGCTTTACTCCCCCACTATGAAAATTGCCACCAACCAGGTAACATAATCATTGTTGGATCTCTGAGGATGAAAGGAGGAGCATTTTAGCCTGCATTGGGGTTCTTGTTAGTCTGTGTGATCATGGGGCAACGGTAACATAAATAGGTAGAACATTTCCTTCCAAAACCCATCAGAAATGCACAGGTTTGTGCCACTGCAACAAATGGCACCGGACTTCTAGCTAGATTTCCCTAGCCCCTAAAGGCAAATACATAATATTAGGCTCTGCAGAAAAAAAGGAAAACAGACATGTACTTTCTATCCCCTGCTGTCGGCTGTACTTACAAGAGAATAGAGGTGTTTGAAATTAAACAGACCTGCCAGAGAAGCCCTTATATGGTATATGCTAGGGCCCCAACCCCTTGGAACTAGTGCAACTTGAACTATTGTATTTCATAGAATTAATGTTTATTATGTGTCCAATATAACTCACATGTATTAGGATTAGCCCCATGGGTAGATCACCAACAACTATGAACATCATTATAACTAAGAGAATATAACTGCCCACTTTTAAAGCTTGGGATAAAATGGTACAGGAGAGGCTCGGTGGACGAGAAAATCAGTCCAGAAGGAAAAACATAAAACTGATGAACTTCACAGAGGGAGCAAAAAGTACAGATGTAAGAGCATTTGCAATTGGGATGATTCAAGGTGGTCCTTTTAATGAAAACATGACACAGTTTCAGAGACACTTGACTTTGGAGATACAGGCCCTCATTACAACCTTGGCTGGCAGCTGGAGCCGCCAGCCAAGGTTGGACCGCCCGGCGGCGGCCAATGCAGCCGCTCTCCCGCCGCGGCCATTATGAGATCCCCGCTGGCTTGGCGGGCGGAAACCTGGTTTCCAGCGGGGATCACGGCCGCAACACAGGAGCCAGCTCCAAATGGAGCCAGCGGTGTTGCGGCTGTGCGACGGGTTCAGTTGCACCCGTCGCGCTTTTCACTGTCTGCTGTGCAGACAGTGAAAAGCTGCACGGGGCTGTGGCAGGGGGCCAGCTCCAAATGGAGCCGGCGGTGTTGCGGCTGTGCGATGGGTTCAGTTGCACCCGTCTCGCTTTTCACTGTCTGCTGTGCAGACAGTGAAAAGCTGCACGGGGCTGTGGCAGGGGGCCCCTGCACTGCCCATGCCAGTGGCATGGGCATTGCAGGGGCCCCCAGGGGCCCCGTGACTCCCCTTACCGCCACCCTTTCATGGTGGTTCAAACCCCATGAAAAGGCTGGTGGTAGGGGGACTAGTAATCCCCTGGGCAGTGCTGCCGGTACAGTGGTCCTAGGCGCTTCTGCCGCGGTCGTAATTCCCTGTGAAGCACCGCCAGCCTGTTGGCGGTGCTTTCCCCAGAACAGCCCTGGCGGTCTTTGACCGCCAGGGTTGTCATGAACCCCACAATGTCCTAGGAAAATTCTGGTGAACATTCCTACATTTCTTGTGAAGAATCTGATATTATCCACAGCATTAAAGTTCAAGACCATAGTATGTATCGCAACTTCATTTGTACCATCAGACCTGATCTATGCCATCCCACTGAAGAAAGACGTTGGCTGCTTGAAAAGAAAATGGCTGAGATGCAGGGTTTGGAGGAACTTAAGATGACTTTGATATACTCATTTCAGATACAAAAGCAGGAAAAACAGGAAAATAATTTTGAGGTCTGAGTCTGGGTCTTAAGATCAGATTCTAGGCCCCATGATATCAAGAATATGATAAAGCTGATGTAGTCAAACAGAGATAGCTACATTATGGTTACTTTCCTGTTTTTTTTCTTTGTCTCTTCTGTCTCTCATAGCACGATAATAAGCACTAGTAGATAGGTAGGAGTAGATTAGATCACGTCGCATTCATTGAAAGAGATATAAGTCGGAGAATACAACATGGGATCTTGTGACGGGGGACATTTGAACAAAGGAGGAAGGACACTCAAATGACTTGGAAGAGGCTGATAATGATGATGAAGAGTTCCATGAGGGGGAACAACACAGGGTGGAGAGCAGAGTGGGAGGAAAATATAAAAAATATAGGCCCTCATTATGACATTGGTGGTAAATCCCGATATGCTGATGGCCGCCAACATACCGCCGCTGCCGCGGATACCCATTCACCATATTATGAAACACACACACCAATCCGTTACTATTCAGCCAAACATACAAGTACGCCACACCAAAGGTCAGTGATAAACTGGCGGTATCAAAACCCACACCGTTACAACAACAGAACAACGCCCATCACATTATGACCAGCGAATCATAACGGTGGTCATCCAACCGCGGTAAACCATTGGCGGTACACACCGCCACGCTGAAAATACAGACACACATACAAAACAACACCACATTGGACAATTCAAACTACACACACCTGACACACATACACACACCACACCCACACACCCACACCACTATAAAACACCCACCCACATTACCCACATCCCCTTACGACTACAAACCATTGCCGACAGACTTACATGATGACTATAGACAAGACCAGACCCACACACCACCATCACCTATACACCACTCATGCAACTTACATCACTCACCCCCATACATCACTCTACACACCCTCACCCACACTACTCACACAACACCTATGGCACCACAAAGGCACCCCGATTCTCAGTGGAGGAGCTAGGGGTCATGGTGTAGGAAATCATCTGGGTAGAGCCACAGCTATTTGGAGCACAGGTGCAGCAGATATCCATTGCTAGGAAGATAGAGCTATGGCGGAGGATCGTGGACAGGGTCAACGCCATGGGACAGCACCCTGGAACCAGGGATGACATCAGGAAAAGGTGGAACAACCTACGGTGGAAGGTACGTTCCTTTACAGCAAGACACCAACTCGCAGTACAGAGGACTGGTGGAGGATCCCCACCTCCTCCCCCACAACTAACAACATGAGAGGAGAAAGTATTGGCAATCATACATCCTGAGGGCCTGGCAGGAGTAGCAGGAGGACTGGACTCTGGTAAGTCAACTCTATTCTACTACTACCCCCCTACCTGCATGCCATAACATATCCCAAGCCTCACCCTCACTCCCATCACTCCACCACCTCCCACACCTCCTACTATCGCATCTCAATCATCCCAGTAAAAACGCTCTACATGCCATACCAATGAAAGGACACCACTCACAGACCTGCATGGACAACTGTCACCAAAGCATGCACACTAGAAGGAATCATCTATCCCATCATATACCAACTTACACAAGTAAAAGCTGCCAGGGCAATGATAACTAAAGAGGTCAACCCACCGATGCACAATATGTCACACACAGAAACAATAACACTGCATTCACATCCCCAAAGGTACCCCAGCCAATGTCACCGGAGAAGAGCTGCCAGCAATATTCCACAGAAGAGGCCCACAGTGATGACAGCGACTCTTGACGCCTGGATCTGGGTGACCAACCTGGTCCATCAGGGACCTCTGGACAGTCGGTAATCCAGCCATAGTCGCACACCACCACAGGGCCTCCCCCATCAGGAAACACGACCACAGCACCCACCAAGCGTACCCAAACCTCTGTCCCCAGGACACGTCAATTAGCAGTGTGTCCACCACTGCAGGGACTCCAGGGCACATCTTGCCCCCAAGACAATCAGGGACCTGGGGTCAGTGGCAGTGGGCACACGGTTCAGGGGACAGAGGCATAGGACAACAAGGAAACTGGGAGCAGTGCTGTGCGCCAGGTGGAGGACAGGCCCAGGGAACCGACTATCCAAGAGCCACTAACCGAGATCCTGGGAGCATACCAACATTCCCAGGATACGCTGGGCCAGATCCTGGCCAACGTGCAGGAGAACAGGTGGCTGCAGGAGGGACAGTACCAGGGGATCAGGGAGGACTTGCAGGCCATTAACACCACCCTGGTCTCCATTGCAGGGGTGCTGGCAGACATGGCCAACATTATGAGATAGGCAGCCTCACAACAGCAGGCCCCTGCCACTAGCCAGACATCTGAACTGCCTTCCACCTCTGCTGCCGCTAGCGCCCAGGAGGCCTGCCACAGGACTCGCAGGCCACCAGCACCCCTCCCTCTCCAGAAGGAGAACCACCCTGCAAACGTTCCCTGTGATCCAGGCAGAAGTCAGAGACTATTGCCAAGACCCCCACCAGGAAATTAGACTCTCCTGATTGTCACCTTTGTGTCCCACTCTGTCACCCCGTCCACCTTGAACTGCCATTGTTCGCCTTCCTATGTACCCTTGGACAATGCACCTGTGCTACAAATAGACGGGAACTATAACATGGACTTTCCTCCATCATCACCCCAGCCCAATGCACTTGCCCCCCTACTCCTTAGCACTTAAAGAAACACCCTTTGAAAAAATGGAGTATGTCAAATGATTTCAGTATGTACTTGTTTAACCAGATTCGAACATTGCATTTCAAATGTACAGTAATGTTCACATTGGAAAGACCTGTAGTTGGCTGCAGTGATCACACCAGGAGTGATAGTGGGGGCACCAACATCTGCAAAATGAGTTACCAAAGGGAACAGTGAGTGGCCATAGAAGTGGAAAATAACAGCATGCCAGTGACAAAGATAATCTAAATAATGACAATGAAATGTGAAGTAACACTGTCCCACCTGTGTGTCATTGGAAGTATTGTTTGATCATTGCAGTTCTGTAGTCCTCATCTTCATTCTCTGCCCCCTCATCCTCACTGTCCAGAGGGTCCACTGCTGCCACACAGCCATCTCCAACCTCCTTCTCCTACGGAAAAGGCACATGGCGTCTCAAGGCAAGGTTGTGCAACATACAGCATGCCAGCATGATCGGGCAGTGAGTAGCACAGGGATCCACCTGTTAGATGGGGGCACCAAAACCTGGCTTTCAGGATGCCAAAGGTACATTCTATAACCCTTCTTGTACACCCATTTGCTCATTGTAACGTTCCTCTGCCCTTGTCCTGGGATTCCTCCAGGGGTCAGTAGCCATGATAGGTTAGGGTAACCTGAGTCACCAGCAAATATGGAGGGACAACATTTAGCCCCACACCATCCCATATGGCCTACCCATACACCAACATCCACTGGGTTGGAACCAGGGTTCACCGATAAGCCACACCCTGTGCCTCTGTAGTTGGGCTATCACATTAGGGATGCTGTTATTCCTCTGGATAAAGGCATCATGCACGGACCCAGGAAACTTAGCATTGACATGCAAGATATACTGGTCCGCCAGGCACACCATCTGGACATTCATGGAATGATAACTTTTTTGATTTCGGAATACCTGTTCATTTTGCCAGGGGGGGGGAACAAATGCAATATGTGTCCCATCATTTGCCCCAATTATGTTGGGATATGTCCCATTGCATAGAAGTAAACCTTCACTGTGGCCAAATCATCCACTTGGGGGAAAACAATGTAGCTGCACATGTGTTTAATCAGGGCAGACAACACTCTGGTCAGCACTATTGAGAACATTGGCTGTGATATTCCTGCTGCCAAGCCCACTGTCACTTGGAAAGAACCAGTTCCCAAGAAATGGAGCACTGATAGAACTTTCACAAGGGGTGGAAATTCCAGTGCGGTGACGGATAGCAGATATCAGGTCAGGCTCCAGTTGGGCACACAGATCCATTATTGTGGCCCTGTCAAGTCTGTAGTTGAGGATAATATGCCTGTCCTCCATTGTTGCCATGTCCACCAGGGGTCTGTACATGAGGGTATGTCTCCATCTCCTCTTCATCCCCAGCGGTTGCAGTCTAAGGGACAAAGGAGTGAGGGGCCAGTCACAAACTAAGCATTGTAGCCATAGCAGTACAATGCATGATGTCAGTTTTAAATGTATAAGTGGAATTTGTCCTGTATGTCCAATTGTTAACTGTGACGCAGTTATTATCCAGGGCCTGCCCCTCCTGCCCTGAAATGGTGTCCACCAGTCCTGTGTGGAGGGACAGGTGGAAGTGAGGTAATTCCGCTGCCGTTGTGTGCCGTTGTGGGAGGCAGTCAGGAACCGCCATGCAACTCCTTATTGGATAACATTGGGCCCTATGGGGTGCAGTGGCCACTGGTGATGTACGCTTTCGGTGACGGTATGCACTGCCGTGGATGTCACCACCATTTTCTATCAGTTCTCTCACTTGCTACCTGACCTTCAACAGGAGATGACCTACACTGCATGTGCTGCTGTGACCTATGTCTGGGACTTACTATGGTGCGTGTGACTGGGGATAGGGCCCCTGCCTTCACCTCAGAGGAGTTGAAGATACTGCTGTATGGGCCTCCAGACCAAAGGTGAGTACACTGTGAATACAATGCATGGGGCATGAATGCACTGGAGTGGTCTGTGTGTGAAGGGCTCATGTGGGAGAGTTGGTGGATGTTCCCTGGGCGGCGTACAGCCTGTGGGCTGGACCCTTTGTGTGCAAATGGAGATGTGAAGGGTATGGTGGGCCAAAAGTTAACAGGCAGGACGGTCTGACTAATAGCTTTTCCAGTGTGTATTTCTCTGCAGGTCAGCGTCCATCAAAAGAAGGGTATATGGTGTGCCATCACCAAGGACGTGTGGACCCTAGGGGTCTACGGCAGGCGGAGCACCCACTGTCGGAAACAGTGGGAGGACCTGAGACGCTGGGCACAGAATATGGCAGAGGCCCAGCTCGGGATGGCATTCCAACGAGGAAGGGGTGCCCTTCGAAACCTGACCCCCCTGATGGCCCGCATACTGGCGATGGCATATCTGGAGCTGGATGGGTGCTTGAAGGCATCACAGCAGCCACAAGGGGGTGAGTACAGTGCCCGTCATTACAACTTACGCCTGGTAGGGTGATATCCGGGTGGGGGATGTGTCAGTGGGTGCCCCTAGGCCAGGCCTGACATTACAGAGTAGGTCCCATGTTGGGCAGAATTCTGAAGTGATATTCCTCCTACCTAGCTTGTAGATATCCTCTACTGGGCAGGGCTGTGTGGGTCCCAGGTATGCTGCAATTGGCGAGATGTGTCCCTCCCCATGCCTTGGTGGCTAGCATAGGTACTGTTAGTGAATTACATAAGGGGTAGGCCTGTTTCCTGTGTGTGAGTGTGGTATGTACGCCACCGGTGGTGTTGGTGCAGCCATTGGCCAAGTGCATCCTTTGTCTCTTCCCCCCCTTTTTGTTTTGTCACCCTGTCCTTATGTGCATTAGCATCATCTGGCGGAGGAGCAGAGGCACCGGCAATAGAGGGAGCTGCATCCCACAGGACCCAGAAGGCAAAGTCCACTGACGGTGAGTGCACCAGTGGGACGGAGGGTGAGGGGAGCACCACGGCAGAGACAGGAGGGGACAGTTCGGACACAGATACCTCCTCCGATGAAAGCTCACTGGTGGTGGCAGACACTTCTCTGAACACCCCAGCAACAGGTACATCCGCCACCCCCGTACCAGCACCGCCCTCCCAGCAGCCCATTAGCGAGTTTCCAGTGCCCGCTCACCCAGGAGGGTGGGCATCTCCTTCGCCCCAGGCTCCTCAGGCCCTGCCCCAGTTAGCCCTGCTGCCCTGAGTGAGGAGGCTATTGACCTCCTGGGATCCATCTCTGTAGGACAGTCAAGCGTTGTGAATGCCATCCATGGGCTGGCAGCCCAAATGCAACAAACAAATGCATTTCTGGAGGGCATTCACACTGGCTTGGCGGCCCAACAGAGATCAATCCAGGCTCTGACCTCCTCTCTGATGGCAGCCATTGTCCCTGTTTCCACCCCCCCCTTTCAACTTCCTCTTCCCAATCCCATTCCCCTCAACCCCAACCTATCCCAAGCACACAGGCAAACGAGCATGCACACAGGACAACACACAAGAGTGGACATGGCAAACACAAGCACCACACATCATCCCACAGGCACTCACACAAACACCATCCAGATGCAGACATACCAACATCCACTGCCTCCACTCTGTCCCCCTCTTCCTCCACCTGCCTCCCAGTTGCATCTACACCCACACCTGCATGCACTATACAATCGTCCACTACGAGCATCACCGCCACACCTAGCAGAACACACACCTCACTGGCAGACACCGCCACAACAGCTATGCACACGTTCCCTGTGTCCTCTCCCACTGTGTCTGTCTCACCCTCCCAAGGTACACAAACGCAAACACTCAGACACCCAACAGCCATCCACCTCACATCAGCATCCACCCCATGCACCTGCACCCAAACACAGCAGACAGACACCTCTCACAACCTCTCCCTCTGCATCCACTCCCAAACGTTCTCCCTCTTCCCCCCCAGTGTCCCTAAGAAGGTGTTCCTCTCCACCATTGACTTCTTCCCTACCCCTCCCCTCCATCCTTCACGTCTGGCCAGGGTGCCAAAACCCAGGTAAGCACCTCAGCCACCCAGTCAACGGGCACAGTAGTGTCCACACCAACTTGTGGTGGTAAAGGATCCAGGGCACCAGACAGCCTCAAGGAAGGTGTTCCATCCCCAAGTGCTGTCCGGCAGGGCAAGGAGTCTGCACCAAGTGCTGCAAAGAAGGGCAGGGTGCCATCCCCAGCTGCTAACAGGAAGGGCAAGGGGCCTGCCCCAGCTCCTGCCAGGAACAGTGTTGTGATATGGCTGCTTTTTGTTTCAGCCTCGAGCCGAACTTCTAGAATGTGAAGCAGTGTTCTCTCTCCCGGCAGTTGCTTCCTGATCAGGAGAGAAGGCACCGTGTTTGAGGAGAGCTCTTGAATGAACGCACTTTCTACTCACACGAGTAATGCTGTCAGAGTAACCTTCACCTCATTTCTGGAGACAAGCGTTGGCAAGCAAAGTTATCTCTTCCAACGTGGATGCACCAGACCCATAGAGTAAGACGCAGAGTGTAGTCTTGGCGTATTGAGAAGCATATAGCGCTTACATGCTTAGTTGAACTCGGATCGGCTGTCACTTAATTGTGGACAAGTCGTCGGCTGCACAACTGCATGTTTTTTGGCTCATATTCGTATTTTGGATGACAACCGGCTCAGTTATCCTCTGGCCTTGATCTCCTAGCAAATCTTTTGTTGGGCGTTGGTGTGTCGATGTCAGCCGCACGCTCGTTCACGCTTTCGGGGGCCGTTTTGGAGAGTTGGGAGAGCTCTTGTTTGGTAACATGGCATTCGAGTGAACTCAGACGAGCGGTGTGTGTGGACTGCCTGTATCTCCTAGCAATTCCTTCGTTAAGGGTTCGTATGCCGTCGTTTGGCGCACGTGTAATCACGACTACAGCGGCCATTTTGAAGAGTTAGGAAACTCTCATTGGGAAACAGCTTTCATTGGAGTTTTGGACGAGTTTGGTGCACGTCAGCTGTGTTGACTGATTGCATGACTGCAGGATTTTAATGTATGTGCCTTCTGCGGTGATAGGCACAACTGGACCTCTTAAATGAACACGTTGCGATTTGTGGTGTATTATTCTTCCTTGCATTTGATGTTGCATTTACTTCAGCGGTGATGGGCACACCTGTATTCCAGAAATACTGACTGGATGAACTATAGAATGCAATCTGGAATTAGTATATGTGTACAGTTTTGTTTTTAGGGGAAGTTTTTAAAAAATATATATTTTTGAGTTTGCTGTTATATTGTATGATTGGAAACTATGGAGACTGCAACCTCTGTAGTACATTCTCCACCTGTTTTTGGCACAACCTGGGAATCCATCAATACTGTGGGAGGAGTGGATAGACATTTTTGATAATTACCTGGAGGCTCTAGATAGTTTGGGGTTCTCCTCCAATAGGAAGAAAGCCATCTTACTCAGTTCCACCCTCAAGGTGGTTGATCAGGCTATTTTTAGAGGCTAGGTGGAGATTGGAAGTGAGGTTCGTCAGAACTGAAAATGTGGTCATGCAAAGGTATAATCTTTACACACAACCTCAGAGAGAGGGTGAGTCTAGAGATGAATTTGTTGCTCGTTTAAGAGAGCTTTCCGTTAAATGTAGGTTTGGAGCGATGAGTGAGGAATTAATCAGAGATCAACTCATAGTACAGTGTAGGAGTAAGAAGATGCAGGAAAGGTTGTGGGCAGCGAAGGACCCCAAGTTGAAAGATGCTATAGAAATTGCAAAGGTGGTTGAGGAGTCTGAGTTGTGTATGAAGCAAATGGAGAGGAGAGGAGTTAAGGAATTTGAGGAGGTATCACTGATTGAGGGTGATGTTGCTGTCTTGAATAAATCATTACGTGGTAGGCTTGTCAACACTTCCCTCAATCTTAGCAAGGCTAGTAGCAGGATATGTAGCAAGTGTGGTAGTAAATATCATACTTCTTAATCCAAAAATTGTTTTGCACTGGGGAAAGAGTGTCAGAGGTGTGGACGCAAAGGGCATTTTGCAATAATGTGCAGAGAGAGGGAGCATGTTAAAGGGAAAGTGGCCACAGTCACAGATGCAGGTGGTGACACGTTCATGGGTGACAAGTTAGAAAGGGTATTATGTGTGTCTGGGTCTGATAGCACTGCAGTACGAGTGAAAAGGATGCAGAGGCCTAAAGCTGAATTTGTTGTAAAGAATGTGCCTGTAGATCTGATGATGGATTCTGGCTCCTTATATATTATTATTCCTAAAGATCTGTTTCTCGAGAAGGGGCCTTCAACCAGATTATTGCCAAAGGACATCAATCCTGGGGGTTATCAGGGTGAACAAATTGACATTGCTGGATATATGCTCACTGAGATAGCGTTTAAGGGAAGGAAGGTGGTAGGTAAAGTTTATGTAGCAGAATCTGGGCCACCAACTTTGGGTTGGCAACATCAATATGATCTGCGTCATCAATCCTTGTGCTCCTAGTCAGGTTGCTGTTATTGATGATGTTTCGTTAGCAGATATTCTGGACGGTGCTAGGGATGTGTTTAGAGAAGAAATGGGAGAGTTGAAAGGCTATGTGAATGAAATTAAATTGAAGCCGGGGCTGTTCCTATTCAGGACAAAGCCAGGAAAGTGCCAGTGTCAGTAAGGAGGGGAGGGGGTTAAAGGAACTTCTCAGAGAAATGCTTGACAGTGGGGTCATCAAACCTGTGGAGGCCCCAGAGTGGTTGTCGCCTGTCGTTATTTCTAAGAAAAAGGATGGAAAATTGAGGTTTTGTTTGGACTTGAGGGGGTTGAACCAGAACATAGTAACTGACAACTTTCCTTTGCCAAACATTAATGAGTTGATCTTGCTTATGAAGGATCCCAAATACTTTTCAAAGTTAGATCTCAAGCATGCATATCACCAAATAAGACTTCATTCGGCGTCTAAGGCTCTCACTGCTTTCATCACTATGGAGGGCATGTTCCAATTTACCCGGATGCCTCTTGGCTTGGCATCTGCTGCCAGCGTTTTCCAGAAGATGATGAGTCATATTTTCAAGGGTTTGGATAATATACTCTTCTTCCAAGATGATATTCTTGTTTTTGGCGACACAATTGAGAACCATAACGTCACCTTGAAGATGTTGTTGGACAGATTATTGGAGTCTGGGTTAACATTATTTCAGGAAAAGTGTCAGTTCTTGATGAAGGAGGTGGAGTATCTTGGTCATTCGATATCACAGGATGGTATTAAACCAAAAATAAATTTGCTAGATGCTATTAGGTCAGCTCCAGCTCCTAAGGACAAAGATCAATTGCGGTCTTTTTTTAGGGGCTTATTGAATATTACTCCAAATTTGTCTTAAAGGTACTCTTATGCAAGGGAGCAAGTTTTGTGTGGGGAGTGGCACAACGTCAATGCTTCCAAATGATAAAAGATGATGTGTGCAAAGCAGGCATCTTTGGGGGTCATTCTAAGTCTGGCGGGCGGCTGGCGGCGGAGGCCGCCCGCCAGACTTCCCCCCTCCAAAATACCACTCCGCGGTCGAAAGACCGCTGTGGGTATTTCGGCTTTTGCACTGGGCTGGCGGGCGACCGCCAAAAGGCCGCCCGCCAGCCCAGTGCAAAAAACCCTTCCCACGAGTACGCCGGCTCAGAATTGAGCCGGCGGAGTGGGAAGGTGCGACGAGTGCAGTTGCACCCGTCGCGAATTTCAGTGTCTGCAAAGCAGACACTGAAATTCTTTTTGGGTCCTCTTACGGGGGCCCCTGCAGTGCCCATGCCAGTGGCATGGGCACTGCAGGGGCCCCCAGGGGCCCCGCGACTCCCCATATCGCCATCCTGTTCCTGGCGGGAGAACCGCCAGGAACAGGAACAGGATGGCGGTATGGGGTGTCAGAATCCCCATGGCGGGGCAGCAAGCTGCGCCGCCATGGAGAATTCAATAGGGCAGCGAAAAACCGGCGGGAGACCACCGGTTTTCCCTTTCTGACCGCGGCCAAACCGCTGCGGTCAGAATGCCCTGCGGGGCACCGCCAGCCTGTTGGCGGTGCTCCCGCCGACCCTGGCCCCGGCGGTCCTTGACCGCCGGGGTCAGAATCACCCCCTTAGTGTCTTTCGACACGAGGAAAAAAACGATTATTACCGTTGATGCAAGTGCACTGGGTATTGGTGCAGTCTTGTCCTAGATGCATAGATCTGTCGAGAAAACTGTTGCCTTTGCTTCTCGCACTTTAACAACTGCGGAGAGACGTTATGGAGTGATTGAACGTGAGACTTTAGCCGCGGTGTGGGGTGTGGAATATTTTTGCACGTATGTCTGGGGCAGTAATATCACGTTGCGTACTGACCATAAGCCTTTGCTTAAAAGTTTGTCGCCTGGTGGGACTGGCAAGGGGTCAGCGAGACTGGCCAGATTGGCTTCACGTCTACAAGAATATGATTACAAGGTTGAGTTCATTCCTGGTTGGAAGAATGTACAGGCTGATTGCCTTTCTCGTTTGGCTCTTGATTGGCAATTGTTGGATGAAGTTAATGTGCTAGAGAGTGAGCATGAGGGAGCGGTAGTGTCTGTGTGTGAAGTTATGCATTGGAGTAAAGGAGTTGTGAATGAAACAGACTGGGATATGACAGTGAAAGATGATGAAGTTTTAAAGAGGGTCATTGATTTGGTAAGGAAGGGGGGGAGGAGAGACAGCACTCTTCCTGTGATGGTACAGCCCTTCAACAAGGTTTTGGATGAGCTTTCAGAGATTGATGGGAGGATAATATTGCATGGAGAAAAGATTGTTCCACCTTGAGGTGTACGCAGAAAATTGTTTCATATTGCGTATGAGGGTCACCTGGGACAAACAATTACCAAGAGAAGGTTGAGAATGGAGTTTTGGATGGATGATGACATTGTGAGATGGGTCGAGAGGTGTTCAGTGTGTTTACAGAGTGAGAAACGGTTAAAGGTTGGAAGACAGTCTGATGGTGGTAATATAACTGATCCGGGCAAGCCTTGGCATAGTGTGTGCTTAGACTTTATTGGAACCTTTGTCTGGTGTAGGTAGACATAGGAATTTTGCTCTGGTTATGGTGGATGTACTTTCCAAATGGCTTATTGTCAAGTTTATGTCGGAGGTTATGATGTCTGCGACTATAAGCGTTTTGAGAGAGATTTTTACCAAGGAAGGGTTTCCAGTTGTTTTGATTACAGATTATGGTACGCAGTTGACATCTAATGATATGAAGTTCTTTTTGGACTCATGTGGCTGAGGTGCCTGTCTGGGTTTTTGCCACCCTGGCCAGACGTGAAGGACAGGGGGGAGGGGTAGGGAAGATGTCAATGGTGGAAAGGAAAACCTTCTTAGGGACACTGGGGCTGGAAGAGGGAGAAGGTTTGGGAGTGGAGGAAGAGGGGGTGGTTGTAGGAGGTGTCTGTCTGTTGTGTTTGGGTGCAGGTGTCTGGGCTGTATGCTGTTGTGAGGTGGATGGCTGTTGGGTGTCTGAGTGCTTGCGTTTGTGTACCTTGGGGGGGAACTAACACAGTGGGAGAGGACAGAAGGGACGTGTGTATGGCTGTTGTGGAGGTGTCTGCCAGTAAGGTGTGTGTTCTGCTAGGTGTGGTGGTGATGCTGGTAGTGGATGATGGTGTAGTGCATGCAGGAGTGGGTGTAGATGCAAATGGGATGGAGGTGGAGGAGGAGCAGGAGGGAGACAGAGTGGAGGCAGTGGATGTTGGTAAGTCTGCATCTGGATGGTGTTTGTGTGAGTGCTTGTGGGATGATGTGGGGTGCTTGTGTTTGCCTGTGCCACTCTTGTGTGTTGTCCTCTGTTGTGCATGCTTGTCTGCATGTGTGCTTGGGATAGGTTGGGGTTGAGGGGAATGGGATTGGGAAGAGGAAGTTGGAGGGGGAGGGTGGAAACAGGGACAATGGCTGCCATCAGAAAGGAGGCCAGAGCCTGGATTGGTCTCTCTCTGGTGTGCCACCAAGCCAGTGTGAATGCCCTCCAAAAATGCATTTGTTTGTTGCATCAGCCCCTGGATGGCATTCACAATAATTGACTGCCCTACACAGATGGATCGCAGGAGGTCAATAGCCTCCTCAGTCAGGGCAGCAGGGCTAACTGGGGCAGGGCCTGAGGTGCCTGAGGCGAAGGAGATGCCCACCCTCGTGGGTGAGCGGGCACGGGCAACTCAATACAGGGCTACTGGGAGGGCGGTGCTGGAATGGGGTGTGGCGGATGTACCTGTTGCTGGGGTGGTCAGAAAAGTGTCCGCCACCACCAGGGAACTTCCATCAGAAGAGGTATCTGTGTCTGAACTGTTCCCTCCTGTCTCTGCCATGGTGCTCCCCTTGCCCTCCATCCCACTGGTGCGCTCACCGTCGGTGGACTCTGCCTTCTGGGTCCTATGGAATGCAGCTCCCTCAGTCGCCGGTGCCTCTGCTCCTCCGCCAGATGATGCTAATGCACATAAGGCCAGGATGACAAAACAAAAAGGTGGGGGGAGAGACAGAGGTTACACATGGTCAATGGCTGCACCAACACCACCGTTGGCATACATACCACACTCACACACAGGGAACAGGCCTGCGCACTATGCAATTCACTAACAGTATCTATGCTAGCCACCAGGGCATGGGAAAGGACACATCCCGCCAATTGCAGCATACCCGGGACCCACACATCCCTGCCCAGTAGAGGATACCTACAAGCTAGGTAGGAGGAATACCATTTCAGAACTCTGCCCAACATGGGACCTACTATGGAATGTCAGGCCTGGCCTAGGGGCACCCACTGACACACATCCCACACCCAGATACCACCCTACCAGGCGTAAGTTGTAATGACGGGCATTGTACTCACCACCTGGTGGCTGCTGTGATGCCCAAAAGTGTCCATCCAGCTCAGGATAGGCCACTGCCAGTATGTGGGCCATCAGGTGGGTCAGGGTTCGACGGGCACCCCTTCCTCGTTGGGAGGGCATCCCCAGCTGGGCCTCTGCCATCTTCCATGCCCAGCGTCTCAGGTCCTCTCACCGTTTCCCACAGTGGGTGCTCCGCCTGCCGTAGACCCCCAGAGTCCGCACGTCCTTGGGGATGGCACCCATATACCCTTCTTTTGATTGGTGCTGACCTGCAGAGAAATACACACTGGGAAAGCTATTAGTCAAACTGTCCTGCCTGTTACACTTTTGGCCCATCATACCCCTTCACATCTTCATTTGCACACAAAGGGCCCAGACCACAAGCTGTACTTCGCCCAGGGGACATCCACCAACACCCCCACACGTGCCCTTCACACACACCACTCCAGTGCATTCATGCCCCATGCATCGTACTCACCTGTTGGTCTGGAGGCCCATTCAGCAGTCTGTACTGGGATAGGACCCCATCCACCAGTCTCTACAACTCCTCCGAGGTAAAGGCAGGGCCCCTTTCCCCAGTCACACGGGCCATTGTTGGTCCCAGATACAGGTCACAGCAGCACATGCAGTGTAGGTACTCTCCTGTTGAACGTCAGGTAGCAAGCGAGAGAACAGATAGAAAATGACGGTGACGTTCACGATGGTGCATACCGTCAACGCCGGCGTACATCACCATTGGTCACTGTACCCCATAGGGCCCAATGTTATCCAATGTGGAGTTGCACGACGGTTCCCGACCGCCTCCCGCAATGCCGCACAACATCAGCGGAATTACCTAACTTCCACCTGTCCCTCCACATAGGACAGGCGGACGCCATTTCTGGGTGGGACGGCAGGCCCTGGATTATAACTGCATCACAGTTAACAATTGGACATACAGGACAAATGCCACTTATACATTTAAAATTGACATCATGCATTGTACTGTTGTGGCTACAATGTTTAGTTTGTGACCGGCTCCTCACTCCTTTGTCCCTTAGACTGCAACCGCTGCGGATGAATAGGAGATGGAAAAATACCCTCATGTACAGACCCCTGGTGGACATGGCAACAATGGAGGACAGGCATATTATTCTCATCTACAGACTTGACAGGGCCACAATAACGGATCTCTGTGCCCAATTGGAGCCTGACCTGATATCTGCTATCCGTCACCGCACTGGAATTTCCCCCCCTTGTGCAAGTTCTATCAGTGCTCCATTTTTTGGCAACTGGTTCTTTCCAAGTAACAGTGGGCTTGGCAGCAGGAATGTCACAGCCAATGTTCTCAATAGTGCTGACCAGAGTGCTGTCAGCCCTAATTAAACACATGTGCAGCTACGTTGTTTTCCCCCAAGTGGATGATTTAGCCACAGTGAAGGTTGACTTCTACGCAATGGGACATATCCCCAACATAATTGGGGCAATTGATGGAACACATATTGCATTTGTCCACCCCCCACCGGCAAAATGAACAGGTATTCCGAAATCAAAAAAGTTATCATTCCATGAATGTCCAGATGGTGTGCCTGGCGGACCAGTACATCTTGCATGTCAATGCTAAGTACCCTGGGTCTGTGCAAGATGCCTTTATCCTGAGGAATAGCAGCATCCCTAATGTGATGGTCCAACTACAGAGGCACAGGGTGTGACTAATTGGTGAGCCCTGGTTCCAACCCAGTGGATGTTGGAGTATGGGTATGGTGTAGGCCATATGGGATGGTGTGTGGCTAAATGTTGTCCCTCCATATTTGCAGGTGACTCCTGTTAACCTAACCTATCATGGCTACTGACCCCTGTGAGGAATCCCAGGACAAGGGCAGAAGAACGTTACAATGAGGCAAATGGGCATACAAGAAGGATTATAGAACGTACCTTTGGCCTCCTGACGGCCAGGTTTCGGTGCCTCCATCTAACAGATGGATCCCTGTGCTACTCACCCAAGAAAGTCTGCCAGATCATCGTGGCATGCTGTATGTTGCACAGCCTTGCCTTGAGACACCATGTGCCTTTTCTGCAGGAGGAGGAGGAGGCTGGAGATTGCCGTGTGGCAGCAGTGGACCCTGTGGACAGTGAGGATGAGGAGGCAGAGGATGAAGATGAGGACAACAGAACTGCAGTGATCAGACAATACTTCCAATGACACACAGGTAGGACAGTGTTACCTCACATTTCATTGTCATTATTTAGATTATCTTTGTCACTGGCATGCTGTTATTTCCCACTTCTATGGGCACTCACTGTACCCTTTGGTAACTAATTTTGCAGATGTTGGTGCCCCACTATCGCTCCTGGTGTGATCACTGCAGCCAACTACCATGGTCTTTCCATTGTGAACATTACTGTACATTTGAAATGCAATGTTTGAATCTGGTTAAATGAATACATACTGAAATCATTTGACATATTTGTATTTTTTCAAAGGGTGTTTATCTAAGTGCTAAGGAGTAGGGGGGCAAGTGCATTGGGCTGGGGTGATGATGGAGGAAAGTCCAGGGCATAGTCCCAGTCTATTTGTAGCAGAGGTGCATTGAACAAGGGGTCATAGGAAGGGGAGCAATGGCAGTTCAAGGTAGACAGGGTGACAGAGTGGGACACACGGGTGACAATCAGGAGAGTCTAATTTCCTGGAGGGGGTCTTGGCAATAGTGTCTGGCTTCTGCCTGGATCACAAGGACCATTTGCCGGGGTGGTTCTCCTTCTTCAGGGGAGGGGTGCTGGTGGTCTGTTGGTCCTGTGGCAGGGCCTCCTGACCACTAGCCGCCGCGGAGGTGGAAGGCAGTTCAGATGTCTGACTAGTGGCAGGGGCCCGCTGTTGTGAGGCTGCCTCTCTCATAATGTTGACCATGTCTGCCAGCACCCCTGCAGTAGAGACCAGGGTGGTGTTAATGGCCTCCAAGTCCTCCTTGATCCCCTGGATTCTGTCCCTCCTGCAGCCACCTGTTCTCCTGCACATTAGCCAGGATCTGGCCCAGTATATCCTAGGAATGTTGGTATGCTCCCAGGATATCAGTGAGTGGCTCCTGGATAGTCAGTTCCCTGGGCCTGTCCTCCCCTGGTCCACAGCACTCCTCCCAGTTTCCCTGTTGTCCTGTGCTTCTGTCCCTTGAACCGTGTGCCCACTGCCACTGACTCCAGGTCCCTGATTGTGTTGTGGGCGAGGTGTGCCCTGGGGTCCCTGTAGTGGTGGACACATTGCTGATTGACATGTCCTGGGATCAGGGGTGTGGGTATTCTGGGCGGGTGCTGTGGTGGTGTTTCCTAATGGGGGAGGCTCTGTGGTGGTGTGTGACTGTTGCTGGGTTACCGACTGTCCAGAGGTCCCTAATGGTCCAGGTTGGTCATCCAGATCCAGGCGTCCAGAGTCGCTCCCATCACTGTGGGCCTCTTCTGTGGGAGTACTGGATATTGCTGTCACCTCTTCTCCAGTGACATTGGCTGGGGTACCTGTGGGGATGTGAATACAGTATTATAGTTTCTGTGTGTGACATATTGTGCATTGGTGGGTTGCCCTCTTTGGTTATCATTGCCCTGGCAGTTTTTACTTGTGTAAGTTGGTATGTAGTGGGCTATCTGATTCTTTCTAGTGTGCATGCTTTGGTGATAGGTCTCCATGCAGGTTTGTGAGTGGTGTCCATGCATTAGTATGGCATGCAGGGCTTGGCATTGGGATGATTGAGATGTGATGGTGGGAGGTGGTGGAGTGATGGGAGTGAGGGTGAGGGTGGTGGTATGTGATGGCATGCAGGTAGGGGGGTAGTACTAGTATAGAGTTGACTTACCAGAGTCCAGTCCTCCTGCTACTCCTGCCAGGCCCTCAGGATGCATGATTGCCAAGACTTGCCCCTCCCATGTTGTTAGTTGTGGAGGAGGAGATGGGGGTCCACCGCCAGTCCTCTGTACAGCGCTTTGGTGTTTTGCTGCAATGGAACGTACCTTCCCCCGTAGGTCGTTCCACCTCTTCCTGATGTCATCCCTGGTTCTGGGGTGCTGTCCCACAGCATTGACCCTGTCCACAATCTGCCGCCATAGCTCCATCTTTCTAGCAATGGATATCTGCTCACCTGTGCTCCAAAAAGCTGTGGCTCTACCCAGATGATTTCCTCCACCATGACCATTAGCTTCTCCTCTGAGGATTGAGGGTGTCTGTGGTGCCATGGGTGTTGTGTGAGTAGTGTGGGTGAGGGTGTGTAGGGTGATGTGTTGGGATGTGTGATGTAAGGTGCATGGGTGGTGTATAGGTGATGGTGGTGTGTGGGTCTGTTCTTGTCTGTAGTCGTGATGTCAGTCTGTTGGCAATGGTTTGTAGTCGTAAGGGGTTGTGGGTAATATGGGTGTGTGTTTTATAGTGGTGTGGGTGTGGGGTGTGGTGTGTGTATGTGTGTCAGGGGTGTGTAGTTTGAATTGTCCAATGTTGTGTTGTTTTATATGTGTGTGTGTGTATTTTGAGCACAGCAGTATGTACCTCAAATGGTTTACGCCGGTTGAATGTCCGCCGTGGTGATTCGTGGGTCATAATTTGATGGGCGTTGTTCTGTTGGTGTAACTGTGTGGGTTTTGGTACCACTAGTTTATCACTGACCTTTGGTGTGGCAGACTTTTGTGTGTGACTAAATAGTGACGAATTGGTGTATGTGTGTCATAATATGGTGAACAGATATCCGCGGCGGTATGTTGGCGGCATTCAGCATGGCCGTAAGTGGGATTTACCTCCAATGTCATAGTGAGGGCCTCAATGTCGTTGGTACCGCCCTGGAAAAGGTGGCTGTTTCCTGTCTCATAATAGGGTGGACGGAACATTGACATCCGCCTGGCTGTAGGCGGCTACCGCCGTGGTGCCTGTTCGATTCCGTGCTGGCGGTCAGTGTGGTAAAGTGGCTGTCTATCTGAGATCTTTTCGCCATGGTCTTAATTTGGCGATAGTTACCACCAGCCTGTTGGCGGTATTACCGCCACTTTATCACCGACCGCCAGAGTTGTAATGAGAGCCATAGTCCTCAGACACCTACATTTATAAAATGTATAGTCATTCCTATAGCAAAAGGTTTAAGGATATGTCAGTATGGGTAAAAGCCTGACATGGTTAATTTCCCAGAACATAAATTGGCTGCAAGTCAAGAAAAGGTGGAGATGTTTTTAGAATATTTGAGGGGAAGCAGCACACACATAATCTTACTATACGAAACACCTAGATGACCCCAAACTCAAATCTTTATTCATCAAAAAGTCTTGGGTTCAATCGGTGACATGCACCTCTCAGGTTGGCAGTAATAAAGGTGTGGCTTTATTGGTGAGAAAAAATGCAAACATTCAAGTTAGTTGTTATGAAGTAGATATGTATGGTAGATGGGTAATAGCTCTTTAACAAACATAGCAACGTAGGTTTACCTGTTTAGGGTTTTATGATACAAATCTGGATGGCATGTCCTCTTTAAGGCAGGGTTTTGCTTCCCTCTTAGATTATAATGCCCCAATCTTGTGGGGAGGTAATTTTAATAATTTAACGAGTAACACCCTTGATCAGCAACTCCCTATCCATACTGCAACTCTCCAAAAATGGTGGGATGCCTGAAAGATATTATAGAGGATTTGGATCTTTGAGATCTACATTCTCCAGCTAAATTCATGAAAAAAGTCACTATATGGTATGTATATCTGTGTGAGGCGGAAGATAAAAAAAGACCAGCGCCGTTCTTGAGATGAAAGGGATACTTATCAAACGAAGACCTGGAAGAAGTATGACTAGTTTCTTTTAAAACTTCATTGCCAATCCGGTTAGCTTCTAAAGATATCATCTTTTTACGTTATATAGTGTATAATATACTCCTAGCAGAAATGGGCAGAACCAGACAAAGGCTCTGTAAATGTGGCACCCACATGATGACGATGAGCACAAGTTTGCACCATGACATAATCTAAAAACCTTTTGGGATACTGTGAGTAAAATCATAAAAGCAACTATTCACCAAGGCCTTGAGGTAAGCTGGTCTTAAGTCTTATTTAGTGTAAGCATAAAGGACATGGAATAGTTAGATCAGAAGGAAGTTAAAGTAATATTCTATATAAAGCTGATAGCGGGACACCACATCTGCAAATAGTGAATCGATCCTAACCTTCAAAAAGTGAAGGACTGAATTCATTAAATAAAAAGAACCAGTAAACAAGATCAACTTTGTTTCAGTAAGAAGAAAACTGAGTTATGGCATCAGGTATTAGAGTGGTTGTAGTCTGTTAGACCTGGCATCGTTGGTGTAGTCTCCCCTGTCTTTTTGCCTCTGCTTCCCGTGTTTTGACTGTGTGCTGGACTCTGTTTTTGCTGTTTTTGGTACTCTGGACATTTTACCACTGCTGACCAGTGTTAAGGTGCAGGTGCTCCTGTTTAAATTGTATGTGTAATTGGCTTTTCCATGACTGACATATTTTATTTACTAGTAAGTCCCTAGTAAAGTGCACTAGAGGTGCCCAGGGCCTGTAAATCAAATGCTACTAGTGGCTTGCAGCACTGATTGTGCAACCCACAGTAGCCCTGTATACATGGCTCAGACCTTCCACTGCAGTGTCTGTGTGTGCAGTCTTTACCTGCCAGTTCGACCTGGCAAGTGTACCCACTTGCCAGGCCCAAACCTTCCCTTTTTATACATGTAAGGCACCCCTAGGTTAGGACCTAGGTACCCCCATGGGCAGTATGCAATGTATGTTAAAGGTGGGACATGTAATGATGTGCTTTACGTGTCCTAACAGTGAAATACTGAAAAATGCAGTTTTCACTGGTGAAATGCCTATCTCATAAGTTAACATGAGGGCTGCTAAATATCTTTTAAGTGAAGTTTCCTCAGATAGCGATCAGAGTTTGGGGTCTCTGAACTCACAATTTCAAAATACATCTTTTGGTAAAGATGTTTAATTGTCTGTTTGAAAATGCCACTTTTAGAAAGTGGGCATTTTCTTGCTTAAATGATTCTGTGACTCTACCTGCTTGTACATTCACTGTCTTGGTCAGACTGACAGTTGGGCCGTTTGGGAATCCCCTCTAGACAGTAACACAAAGGGAGCTGGGTTGTTGCCTGCATATCCTTATGGGCCATCTGGGCTAGAGTTGATGTAGGAGTGGTCACTTACACCTGAATGGGATGTGCCTACCCTCACACAATGCAGTCTTCAAACCCCTGGTGTGAGTCTGGAGCCAGGCCTGGGCAAGGCAGGATCTTGTGAACAACAGACACTTTCCTTTGAAGTTTGCCTACTTCAAAGGCAGAAAGGGGTAGAGTGGACCCAAAACCCCAGATTTTCAGATTACTTCTGGAATCAAGAGGAACATCTGCCAAGTAGAAGAGCTGAAGAGCTGGAGATAGAATACTGCCCCTTTACCTGTGACTGTGCTTTGCTGGGTTAGCCAGCAGTTGCTGCTTCTGCCAGAAAGAAGACAAAGACTGGACCTTGTGGTATATTCCTGTTTGTGAAGAATCCCCAAGGGCTTTGACTGAGCTTGCCTCCTGTTTTGAAGTCTCAGGGCCATCAAAGACTTACTCTGCTAGCACCTGAACTCTCTGCTGAGACTTCTGCCCTGCCAAGTGGTTCCCTATCCAGTCCCTGGGCCCTTAAAAGGTGAAACTGGTAGATCAAGGACTGAAATCCACGCACAGGAAGCCGTGTGAGAACAATTTCCACACACCACCTACAACGCGGCTGTAAAAATGATGCGCCACCCTCCTTGTGGCTGAAATCGGCGCACCCCCTGTATTTCGGCTGGAAAATTGATGCATCACCTGCATTGTGGCCAGAGAAAGGATGCAACACCCAGTTGCGGCTGCTGAAAATGAAGCAAACCCCTCGCAGCGAGGTTTTCCATCACTGTACAGCCGCATTTCTCACGCATCATCACTGGGCTTTAAATATCAATGTAAACCTGCGTGGACCAGAGGTGCCCAGTCTGGAAAACGACACGCGGCCTCACTTGCGAGTGAAAAAACAATGCAATGCTGACTTTTTTGATGCATACTCGCCCGGGTGGTTTTATTTTTGACACAAACCAGGTACTTTGTGCAACAAAAAGTTTTCCATTGTTTTCTATGGAGTAAGAATCTATTATTTGGAAAATTCATAACTTTACTTGTGTATGTTGGATTTCTGTTGTTTGGTCTTGTTTGATTTAGACACATATTGCCTATTTTTCTACACTGGTGTGGTGTCCATTTTGTAGTGTTTTCACTGTATTACTGTGTGTGTTGGTACAAATACTTTACACATTACCTTTGAGATAAGCCTGACTGCTTGTGCCAAGCTATCAAGAGGGTGAGCAGGGGTTATCTAAGTGTGTATCTCCATTGCCCTGACTACAGTGAGGGTCCATGATTGGACAGAGAGCAAACTGACTGCCAACCAGAGACCCCATTTCTAACAGACTTTGACATCTGGTCTGATGACATTTCTAACATCTGGTCTGATGATTACACCAGTGGGATGTTAGAAGTCTCCAAGCTGTGATAGAGTTCCTCCAAATAAGAGCATAACAGCCCTCAGCCTGGTGGAGACTTGAACAGCAATGCTACATTAAGGTTGAGTAATCCTTTCTGATATCAATAAACTATCTGGAAGTTATACATTCATAAAACGATGCAAAAGCACATAACATACATAAATAACAGATTAAGGGGGTTATTACAACTTTGGAGGAGGTGTTAATCCGTCCCAAATGTGACGGATATACCACCAGCCGTATTACAAGTTCCATAGGATATAATGGACTCGTAATACGGCTGGTGGTATATCCGTCACTTTACCGTCACTTTTGGGACGGATTAACACCTCCTCCAAAGTTGTAATAACCCCCTAAGTGTAGAAAATTAAAACAAATACATGATTAAAATGGGATAGACCTGCACACTCGGACAAGAAACTTTAAGAAAGACTCCACCACTTCCTCATTAATAAGTAACAATAAAAATCTAAGGGCAGGTCTACATTGACCAACGTCATGACATTATTTCCATTGAAATTGAATTAAAAAACACTTTCTACAGATATAACAACATTTGCAAAAAAACTAATAGAGCACAGGTTGTCCATGTAAATCATTGCAGGGACAAGGCGTAGAGTCACAATTGTGTACAAATCCTAGAGGAAAGTACAACATGCATTGTAAAGTGCAAGACCTAAACGAAAGAGCAAAGAACATTCCCAGCACGTACAGACAAACTCAGCATAATCAGTTGAACAATTCATTTAGCAAAGAGAAAGATAATGATCCACAGTGGACTTCGCCCCCTCAACCCTAAAATGCCTTAACTCCTCGTGATCATAAACTGCTTCAACCACAATGTTCTTATTAGCTCCCCTACATGAGGACGGGTCAGTAAACAGGTTTACTTACCAATTTTCTTAAGCTCCATTTTTACAAAGGCAAGCCAAGGAATAGACAAACCATTATCAGAAGACAAGCAGTCCAAAAGTATCTCTTTGGTCAGGACAGCTTCCAGATTTTGCAAGTTATAACTTAATTGGTCTCACCCTTTTTAAATCAATGTAGGGGAGCCCTAAATCATTGTGGCTGATAAAATGAGAGGCAGAAATAGGAACTGATAAAAGCCTTCTTCAAAATCTCTTCTCTTCTCACTGTATGGCCACACAGTTAGCAATTCACCACACCTCAGCCATATGCATGGCATTTGGGACACACAATGAGCCATATATTTTTAACAAAGAAGCCACAAAACCCCGTTCAAGAACCCTTAGCAGAAAAAAATAATACCCAAATAAGGAAAATGGTTAAGGCTAGCCAGGTGTTGTTTACCAAATGACATATTCAATTAAGAATGCTTAGGGCCACAAGCCATAATATGGGACTTACTAAACTTGGTTAGGAGACCCTAAGGAGACATAAAGTCAAAATACGCATAAACTAATTCCACAGGGCCCTCAGAGTATGTGCCAAGAGCACTGCGTCATCTGCATGCAATAATGAGTGGAGTGGTTTACCCTGTATAACTGGACATCGGGTGTGGCCTGTATCAGGAGTGGCGGTAGATCATTGATATAGAGAATAAACAATAGAGGGGACAAAACACACCACTGTGAATTCCGACGTCCCCTGACATATCACCCCGTTTCCTAATACAAACCCGAGCCCTCATATTTGAATGTAAGTACGCCAGAAAATGAACTTGGTTTATTTCCAGAGATCTCACGGCAAGTGAGTGCCATAACTAGACATGATTCACACGGTCAAATGCCGACGAGAGGTCCATAAACGTCAGATAAAGCTGGGTCTGTTTCACCACTGAATATTTGCCTAGAGCCAAGTTAAGGTTGAGACATTGCTCAATAGTTCCAATTTTAGCAGTTATGCAGAACAGACTGCTGCACAGCCCAAGACATAGGCGGTCATTACAACATTTGCGGTAAAAGCCGCTTACCGCCGTGCAGAAGACCGCCAACACACCGCCGCGGCCGCGGAATCCCGCCACAGCTATTATGACCCACATCTCGGAACCCGCCAAAATTCAGACACCCACACAAGTCCGCCACACCAAAGGTCAGTGATAAACTGGCGATAAAAAAACCTCCACCGTCACGCCAACAGAAATACGCCCACACTATCACGACACACGAATCAACGCAGCGGTCTTTCAACCGCAGTATTCCATTGGCGGTACATACCGCCGTGCTCAAAATACACACACTTCTACAAAACATCCCCACATTGGACGATTCAAAATACACACACCTGAGACACATACACACACCACTCCCACACACCCATTACAATATAAAACACACACCCACATCACCCACAAACCCCCACGACAAAAAATTCAGAAAGAAGGCCAGAGAGACACCACCAGCAAGTACAACAGCATCCACAGGCACATAACACCATCACCCACACAACTTCCACGCACCTCACACAACACACCACTACATATCACCACACTTATCACCACACACTCCACCCCACACATCACCTACACCACCCCATGGCACGGCAAAGACACCCCAGGTTCTCGGAGGAGGAGCTCAGGGTCATGGTGGAGGAAATCGTACGGGTAAAGCCACAGCTATTTGGAGCACAGGTGCAGCACGCCTCAATTGCAAGGAAGATGGAGCTATGGCGAAGAATAGTGGACAGGGTCAACGCAGTGGGACAACACCCAAGAAATCGGGAGGACATCAGGAAAAGGTGGAACGACCTACGGGGGAAGGTGCGTTCCGTGGTCTCAAGACACCACCTGGCAGTTCAGCAGACTGGCGGCGGACCCCCACCTCCTCCCCCACAACTAACAACATGGGAGGAGCAGGTCTTGGCGATTCTGCATCCTGAGGGCCTCGCAGGAGTAGGTGGAGGAATGGACTCTGGTAAGTCAAAGCTTTACTATTACATCCCCCACCCTACCTGCATGCTATCACAAACCCCCACCCTCGCCCTCACCCCATCACTCCAACTCCTCACAAATGTCCCAATGTCACAAACCACCCATCCCAACACCAAGCCCTGCATGCAACAACAAAGCATGAACACCCATCACCAAAGCATGCCCACTGCACATACCCATACACCCCCCTAAACCATTATCACAGAAGGTCCCACACAAGAATGGAAGCACTGGGGTACAGGGTGACCCACCCATTGCACACCATGGCACACACAGATGCAATAATCATGCCTTTCCACCCCTGCAGGACCCCTACCCAACGTCACCAGACAGGAGGGTCCAGACATGTCCACTCCACTCACAGAAGAGGCCCACAGTGATGACAGCAGCTCTGTCCATCTGGATCTAGATGACCAGCCCAGGCCATCGGGGACCTCTGGACAGTCGGTTCCCCTCACACAGGCACAGGCCACCACAGAACTTCCCCCATCTGGAAACACCAGCACAGCACCCACCCTGCGGGCCATACCTCTGTCCCCAGGACACGTCAATCAGCTGTGTGTCCACCACTACAGGGAACCCAGGATAACCACCACCCCAACAACAAAAGGGACCAGGGGCAGTGGTAGTGGGCACACAGTCCAGGGGACGGAGGCCCAGGAACACAGGGGAACTGGGAGGGCTGCTGTGCGACGGGGGCAGACAGGCCAAGGGAACCCACTCTCCACGAGGCCCTCTCCTCCATCATGGGAGCATACCACCACTCCCAGGACACGATGGCAACTGTACTGGCCAAGTTTCAGGAGACCCAGCGCATGCAGGAGGAACAGTATATGGGCTTCAGGGAGGAACTCAGAACCATCAGCTCCACCCTGGGCACCATCGTAGGGGTGCTGAAGGAAGTACTCAACACAAGGAGGGACACTGTGGCTCTACAAGGGGCCCCTGACACTAGCATGGACGATGAACTGCCCACCACCTCCGCTGGCGCTAGTGGACAGGACGCCCCGCCACAGGACCACCACACCAGCACTCCACCCACTGCAGACGGAGAACCACCCTGCAAACGGTTCCTGAGATCCAGGAACAAGACAAAGAACGATGCCAAGACCCCCGCCAAGAAATGAGACCACCCTGATTGTCATCCTACTGTCCCACTTTGTCACCCTGTCCATAATTAAACTGCCCCAGCTCCACTTCTTATGCCCATATGGGCAATGCACCTGTGAGACTAATAGGCTGGACTCTACCATGGACACTCCTCCGCCATCACCCATCACCATTTAACTTCCCCCTCCAATATTTTGCATTTAAATAAACACACCTAAAGCACAAAATGATCTGGAGTCTGTCTGTGATTTCAAAATAGTGTATTTGCAATTACAGTGACAAAATGTTTTTGAAATAGTAATGTCAACATACCTATGTCACACAGCTCTAGTCCATGAGGAATTTAAGCAGATGTCACACAGTGGGACCCACATCTGTGAAACCGTAAGGGAAAGTGACAACTCAGTGACCATACGCTGGGTGAAAACGACAGACAGGAGAGAGGTAGTAGTGTAAAAGTACATGTAGTAGGCAGGATTGTATTCTTACCTGTGTTTCACTGGAAATATTGCTGGATCACTGAGTCCCTGTTCTGCATGCCTTCTTCCTCTGCTTCATCCTCATCACTGTCCACAGGCTCCACAGCTGCCACAACACCGCCATCTAGACCATCCTCCTGCAGAAAAGGCACCTGTCATCGCAAAGCCATGTTGTGAAGCATACAGCAGGCCACGATGATCTGGCACGCCTTCTTTGGTGAGTAGAATAGGGATCCACCTGTCATGCGGAGGCTCCTGAACCTGGCCTTCAGGAGGCAGAAGGTCCGCTCGATCACCCCCCTAGTTCGCCCATCGGCCTCATTGTAGCGTTCCTCTGCCCTGGTCCTGGGATTCCTCACTGGGGTCAATAGCCATGACAGGTTGGGGTAACCAGAGTCACCTGCAAATGGCGAGGGACAACTGTTAGACACACACTAACCTGTAGGGATATACCCAGACAACCATTCCCACTGTCTTGCTTCCAGGTGCTCACCTAATAGCCACACACGGTGCCTCTGGAGTTGACCCATCACATAAGGGATGCTGCTATTCCGCAGGATGTAGGCGTCATGCACTGAGCCAGGGAACATGGCATTCACATGGGAAATGTACTGGTCTGCCAAATATACCATCTGTACATTCATAGAATGATAACTCTTCCGGTTTCTGTATACCTGTTCACTCCTGTGGGGGGGGGGCAAAGCCACAGGAGTCCCATCAATGGCACCTATGATGTTGGGCATATGTCCCAGGGCATAGAAATCACCTTTCACTGTAGGCAAATCCTCCACCTGAGGGAAAACGATGTAGCTCGCATGTGTTTCAGAAGGGCAGACAACACTCTGGACAATACGTTGGAAAACATAGGCTGGGACATCCCTGATGCCATGGCCACAGTTGTTTGAAAAGACCCACTTGCAAGGAAATGGAGCACTGACAGCACCTGCACTTGAGGGGGGATTCCTGTGGGATGGCGGATTGCTGACATCAGGTCTGGCTCCAACTGCGTACACAGTTCCTGGATTGTGGCACGGTCAAACCTGTAGGCGATTATCAAATGTCGCTCCTCCATTTTTGACAGGTCCACCAACAGTCGATACACCGGAGGATGAAGGACAACAGCGAGCACAGAGTCAAACATTTTAGAGGTACGTACCCACAGTTTACACAGAACACCAATCATACACAAACGGTGGCCTGTATGTATGTTGAGACCAGGCCTAGGTATGTGTGACGCAGTTGAAAATGAGGCCATGTGGGCCCCTGAAATGGCGGATGCCTGACCTCTAAACGGGGACAATGGGATGTGAGGTAACTGCGCTGGGGTTGTACACCGTCGCGGTAGGCGGTCGGAGACCGCAGCGCAATGCTGCATTGGTTAACATTGGACCCTCTGGGTCCCAGTAGCCAATGACAATGTACGCCGGCGGTGATGGTACGCACCGCCTCGGACGTGACTGCCATTTTCTATCTGTTCAATCACTCGATACCTGATCTTCGACAGGAGAGGACCTACACTGCAAGTGCTGCTGTGACCTCGGTCTGGAAGAGACAATGGCTCGTGTGTCTGGTGAAAGGGCCCCTGCCTTCACATCGGAGGAGTTGGAGAAGCTCGTGGATGGGGTCCTCCCCCAGTACACGCTACTCTACGGTCCTCCAGACAAACAGGTAAGTACACAGGGAGCATGTTGTATGGGCTATGCCTGTGTGGAGAGGGCTGGATGTAAGAAGGAAGGGGGCAGAGTGCTGCGTGCATGAAAGACGGTGAATGCATGTGCCACATGGCAAGGGTAGGGATGGGGGCCAATCACTTTGACGGTGCAGTTGGTAATGACTTCTCTTCTTCCCCTGTACATTTCATGTAGGTCAGCGCCCACCAGAAAAAAGATATATGGCGTGCCATCGCCAAGGACGTCCGGACCCTGGGGGTCTACCACAGACGGAGCACCCACTGCCGGAAAAGATGGGAGGACATTCGCCGCTGGAGCAAGAAGACGGTGGAGGCTCAGCTGGGGATGGCCTCCCAACGTGGGAGGGGTGCCTATCGCACCATGACCCCCCTGATGTTCAGGATCCTGGCGGTGGCCTACCCGGAGTTGGATGGGCGCTTGAGGGCATCACAGCAGACACAAGGGGGTGAGTACACTCTCATTCTGCTGACTTTGCGCACAGTGGAGTTGTCTGTTCTTCGTTTTCTGTATCTTCTTCTGTGATCTTCTGTGTTCTTCTGTGTTCTTCTGTATTCTTCTGTTCTTCTGGTCTCCTGCTCTTCTGTTCTTCCGGTCTTCCTTTCTTCTGTTCTTCTGTTCTTCTGTTCTTCCGGTCTTCTGTTCTTCTGTTCTTCTGTTCTTCCGGTCTTCTGCTCTTCTGTCTTCTGCTCTTCTGCCTCCTCGTCTTCTTCTCCCCGCGCCTGCCCTCCTGCTCCTGCCTCATCCCCCTCCCTCACTCGCCTCCCCCCTCTCTGTCACCCCTATCTAACCCGTTCGCTATCTACCTCCCTCCCTCACTCCTCCTATCTACCTATCTCTCTATCTCTCTATCCCACTATCTAACTCCCTCACTCTCCACCCCCTCCTATCTACCTATCTCTCTATCTATCTATCTATTTCTCTATCTATCGATTTCTCTATCTATCTATTTTCTCTATCTATTTCTCTATCTCTCCCCCCCTTCCCGCCACCCCCTCTATCACCTATCTTCTTATCCTCTCACTCTACCTCTCACCCTCACCCACCTCTACACCCCCCCTCCCTTATCTTCACAACCCTACTCCTATCTTTCTCCCTAATCTCCTAAACCTCCTAACACTCACCCCCTCCACCCTTAAACCCCCCTCCCCAGCTCTTCTCACTCTACCTGTCCCCCCTCCCTCGCGCTTTCCCGCCGCAACCTCCTGCACGCCCCCCAGCTCCCATTCGACCCCAGCTGACCCCTCCTACCTCATATGGCGGCCGCTGCGCGACAGTGGTAGCGACCCTTGACCCAAGGGTAGGTCGCTCCCCCTGCCGCTGCAGCTCCTCCAGGTTCCTGAGTTCCTGAGACCCACCTCACAGTAAGTACCCCGCACCTCCCAGACCCTCGCCCTGCCCCGCGCTACTCACCCTCTCTCCTGCTCCTGCTTCTTTTCTTCTTTTCTTCTTCTCTGTTCTTCCTCCTCGCTCCTCGTCTGTAATCTTCTGCTGTATTCTTCTTTTCCCCGTCTTCTCTCTTCTTCTCTTCTTCCTCATCTTCGCCTGTGGTCTTCTGCCTTCTGTTCTTCGTTTTCTGTATCTTCTTCTGTGATCTTCTGTGTTCTTCTGTGTTCTTCTGTGTTCTTCTGTTCTTCTGGTCTCCTGCTCTTCTGTTCTTCCGGTCTTCCTTTCTTCTGTTCTTCTGTTCTTCTGTTCTTCTGTTCTTCTGTTCTTCCGGTCTTCTGTTCTTCTGTTCTTCTGTTCTTCCGGTCTTCTGCTCTTCTGTCTTCTGTCTTCGGCTCTTCTGCCTCCTCCGTCTTCTTCTCCCCGTGCCTGCCCTCCTGCTCCTGCCTCACCCCCCTCCCTCACTCGCCTCCCCCCTCTCTATCACCCCTATCTAACCCGTTTGCTATCTACCTCCCTCACTCCTCCTATCTACCTATCTCTCTATCTCTCTATCCCACTATCTAACTCCCTCACTCTCCACCCCCTCCTATCTACCTATCTCTCTATCTATCTATTTCTCTATCTATCGATTTCTCTATCTATCTATTTTCTCTATCTATTTCTCTATCTATCTATTTTCTCTATCTATTTCTCTATCTCTCCCCCCCTTCCCGCCACCCCCTCTATCACCTATCTTCCTATCTTCTCACTCTACCTCTCACCCTCACCCACCTCTACACCCCCCCTCCCCTATCTTCACAACCCTACTCCTATCTTTCACCCTAATCTCCTAAACCTCCTAACACTCACCCCCCTCCACCGTTAAATCCCCCTCCCCCAGCTCTTCTCACTCTACCTGTCCCCCCTCCCTCGCGCTTTCCCGCCGCAACCTCCTTCACGCCCCCGCCCCCCAGCTCCCATTCGACCCCAGCTGACCCCTCCCCCCCTCCTACCTCATATGGCGGCCGCTGCGCGACTGCACCGCTGGCGCGCCGGAGGCGCGCCAGAGGCAAGCCCATCTGCGCCCGTCCGCGCCTGGCCCGCGCCCAGCGCCACGACCCCTGGTCCCCAGCTCTCCCAAGCCCGCTGATCCGCTACGACCCCACCACCCTCCACGCCCTCAACCCAGGACGCTCCAACACCTGCTTCCAAGCTCACCCCAAACGCACCCATGGACCCTTCACGTGCAAACGCATTTTCCACCACGCAACTACCACGACCACAAGCCCACGCGCCATCAACCACCTCAAGTGCATCCTGGTCAACGCTCGTTCCGTCCACAAGCACGCCGTTGAACTCTGGGACCTCCTGGACTCCACCGCCCCGGACGTCGCCTTCATCACGGAGACCTGGATGAACGCCTCCTCTGCTCCAGACATCGCCACCGCCATCCCCGAAGGCAACAAGATCTCCAGAAAAGACCGCACCAACCAACTAGGAGGAGGTATCGCCATCGTCTTCAAAGACTCCATCAGCGTCACCACCTCCACCGAAGACACCCCTCTCGCCGCTGAACACCTGCATTTTCAGATTCGCACCGACCCGAGGACCACCCTCAGAGGATCCCTCGTCTACCGTCCTCCCGGACCGCGCGCCCCTTTCAGCGACGTCATCGCCGACTTCATCTCCCCGCACGCCCTCGCCTCACCGGACTACATCCTCCTAGGCGACCTCAACTTTCATCTGGAACAAAACAACGACCCCAACACCACCACCCTGCTCGACAACCTCGCCAACCTCGGCCTCAAACAACTGGTGAACACCGCCACCCACATCGCCGGACACACGCTCGACCCTATCTTCTCCGCCAGCAAACACATCTTCTTCAGCCACACCTCCGCTCTACACTGGACCGACCACAGCTGTGTCCACTTCACATTCCGACGCGAGACCCGCCACCTCCGCACTCAACCCATCCCTCGTCGACAGTGGAACAAGATCCCCGAAGAACAACTCTTCTCCGCACTCGCCGCCAACCAACCCACCCTCACCACCGACCCCAACGACGCAGACCTCAGCCTCGCAAACTGGATCTCCAACTGCGCAGACAACCGTGCTCCCCTCAAACGCACGCATCGACAGACCAACACCAAAAAACCTCTCTGTTTCTCTGACACCCTCAAAGAATCAAAGAAAACTTGTCGCGCCCTCGAGAAGGCCTGGCGCAAGGACCACACCGCTGACAACATGACCGCCCTCAAGAACGCTACCCGCGAACACCACCACCTGATCCGCACTGCTAAAAGGAACTTTTTCACTGACAGACTGGACAAAAACAGCCACAACAGCAGAGAACTCTTCAGCATCGTCAAGGAGTTCTCCAACGCCAACGCCGTCACGCCCTCACAAGATTTGTGCAAATCCCTCACCACCTTCTTCCATCGCAAGATCAGCGACCTCCATGACAGCTTCGGACACCAGACCCAACCAAATACCACCGAACCCGCACCCCCGGCCATCACCCTCAACAACTGGACCCACATCAACACTGAAGAAACCAAATCCACCATGAACTCTATCCACTCCGGCGCCCCTTCGGACCCCTGTCCTCACTTCATCTTTAACAAAGCCGACGACATCATCGCCCGCACCTCCAGGCCGTCATCAACTCTTCTTTTTCTTCTGCTACCTTCCCCGTATGCTGGAACCACGCCAAAGTCAACGCCCTACTAAAGAAACCTACGGCTGACCCGAGCGACCTGAAAAACTTCCGCCCCATCTCTCTCCTGCCTTTCCCAGCCAAGGTAATAGAGAAGACCGTCAACAAACAGCTGACCACCTTCCTGGAAAACAACAACCTGCTCGACCCTTCACAAACTGGATTCCGAACCAACCAGAGCACGGAAACCGCCCTCATCTCAGTCACAGACGACATCAGAACACTGATGGACAATGGTGAAACAGTCGCCCTCATTCTCCTCGACCTTTCGGCTGCCTTCGACACCGTCTGTCACCGCACCCTAATCACCCGCCTCCGCTCCACCGGGATCCAAGGCCAGGCCCTGGACTGGATCGCCTCCTTCCTCTCAAACCGCTCCCAAAGAGTTTACCTCCCTCCGGTTCCCTCAGAACCCACTGAGATCATCTGCGGCGTACCTCAAGGCTCCTCGCTCAGCCAGACACTCTTCAATGTCTACATGAGCCCCCTCGCCAACATCGTACGCAAGCACGACATCATCATCACCTCCTACGCCGACGACACCCAACTTATACTCTCCCTCACCAAGGACGCCGCCAGCGCCAAGACCAACCTACAAGAGGGTATGAAGGACGTCACAGATTGGATGAGGCTCAGCCGCCTAAAGCTGAACTCTGAAAAAACGGAAGTCCTCATCCTCGGCAACACCCCGTCCGCCTGGGACGACTCCTGGTGGCCCACGGCCCTCGGCACCGCACCGGCCCCCGCAGACCACGCCCGCAACCTCGGCTTCATCTTGGACCCTCTTCTCACCATGACCAAGCAAGTCAATGGCGTGTCCTCCGCCTGCTTCCTCACCCTCCGCATGCTCTGCAAGATCTTCCGCTGGATCCCCGCCGACTCTAGAAAAACCGTGACCCACGCCCTCGTCACGAGCAGCCTGGACTACGGCAACACCCTCTACGCTGGGACCACCGCCAAACTCCAAAATCGCCTGCAACGCATTCAAAACGCCTCGGCCCGCCTCATCCTCGACGTACCCCGCAACAGCCACATCTGAGACACCTGCATTGGCTCCCAGTCAACAAAAGGATCACCTTTCGACTTCTCACCCACGCACACAAAGCCCTCCACGACAAGGGACCGGCATACCTCAACCGACGCCTCAGCTTCTACGTCCCCACCCGCCTCCTCCGTTCCTCTGGCCTCGCACTCGCTTCCGGCCCTCGCATCCGCCGCTCCACGGCGGGTGGAAGATCTATCTCCTTCCTGGCGGCCAAGACCTGGAACTCCCTCCCCACCAGCCTCAGGACCACCCAGGACCACTCCGCTTTCCGGAGACTCCTAAAAACCTGGCTTTTCGAGCAGTGGTAACCCCCCTCTTTCCCCTAGTGCCTTGAGACCCGCACGGGTGAGTAGCGCGCTTTATAAATGTTAATGATTTGATTTGATTTGATTTGGGTGGGGGAGGTTGGCTGTGGGTTTCCCTAGGCCAGGGCGAGTTCCGTAGGCAAGGCCCATCCATAAGGCAGGCCATGTGACACCCCATCCCTCCTCTGTAGAGTGCCAAGTAGAGCTATTCATGCCCCTGTGTCATCTATGTGTGCAGATGTCATCCATAGGCTTGTAGGCCATTTCCCAGTAATTGAACAGTGGAGCACAAGAGCGCGGCGTAGTGCAGGGGACTTCTGTGTCTGTCTTGTCCGCCAACGGTAGCGGTAATCCATGCAATCAACATGTCTTTCTTCTGTCGTTCCACCCCCTTTTTGTGTTCTCCCTGTTCTTGTGTGCATTAGCATCATCAGGCGGAGGAGCAGCAGCACCGGAGCACGAGGGAGCTGCATCCCACATGGCCCTGGAGGGCGAGACTAAGGACTCGGAATTCACCAGTGGGACGGAGGGCGAGGGGAGCTTCACGGCGGGGACAGGAGCTGACACCAGCGACACGGACATGTCCTCTGATGGGAGCTCGCTTGTGGTGGGGGCAACATCTGTGCCCCCCGCATCAACAGGTACAGCCGCCACCCCCCCTACCAGCACCACCCTCCCAGCAGCCCCTCTGCCTTCGCCCTGTGCCCGCTCACCCAGGAGTTTGGGCATCACCTTTGCCCCAGGCACCTCCGCCCCTGCCACCCCTGCTGCCCTCGGTGAGGAGGCTATTGACCTCCTCAGGTCCCTCACTGTTGGGCAGTCTACCATTTTGAATGCCATCCAGGCTGTAGAAAGGCAGTTGCAACAAACTAATGCATTCCTGGAGGGCATTCATTCTGGTCAGGCGGCCCTTCACCAAGCTTTTCAAACTCTGGCCTCAGCACTGATGGCAGCCATTGTCCCCGTCTCTAGCCTCCCCCCTCCAACTTCCTCCACCCAGACCCAATCCCCTGTACCTCTGCCTATCCCAAGCACACCATCAGACCAGCCTGCACACACCTCATCACACAAGGGAACCTCAGGCAAACATAAGCACCACACATCCCATAGGCAACACACACATGCAGACACACCAACATCCACTGCCTCCACTGTGTCCCCCTCGTCGTCGTCTCCCTCCTCCCTCCCAGTCTCGTCTACACTCACACCTGCATGCACTACCTCTACAACCACTACGTCCCTCACCTGCACACCCACCAGCACACCCCGCTCACGTGCAGTCACCACCCCCACTTCCATTCACACATCCCCTGTGTCCTCTCCCATGTGTCTGTGACGCCCCCTCCCAAGGTACACAAATGCAGCCACACACCCACCCAACAGCCATCCACCTCACGACAGCCTCCAGCGCATGCACCTGCACCCAAAGTCACAAAACTTACACCTCCTACCACCAGCTATTCCTCCACTCCCAAACCCTCTCCAGCTACCCGTCCCAGTGTGTCCAAGAAACTTTTCCTGTCCACGCTTGACCTCTTTCCCACACCTCCCCCACCCCGTCCATCTCATAGGTCCCGAAGTAGCACCTCAGCCACAACATCTCCGGGACCAGTGGTGCCTGTAGTCACCGGTATGTGGAGTGCACCGGCCACCAGGACAGCCAGTGTGGCACGGAGCCACAGCACAGCCAGTCCCCCACCTGTGAAGCATCAGAAGTTGGCCAGTGCCCGGCAGAAGAGGGGGAAGACTCTAGCCACCAAAGCCGCTCCCAGGGGTCCGATGGGAGTGTGGAGTCAGCTGTGACACCTCCCAAGGTGGGGAAGGGCCACAAGAAACCCGGCAAGTCTGGGAAGAGCTGCAAGGCGGAGAAGACCACCATCATCCCCGCTGTCCAGGAGGCCACCGCCAGCCCCAGCCCAGCTGCCCAGGAGGCCACCGCCAGCCCCAGCCCAGCTGCCCAGGAGGTCACCGCCAGCCCCAGCCCAGCTGCCCAGGAGGTCACCGCCAGCCCCAGCCCAGCTGCCCAGGAGGCCAGCCCCAGCCCAGCTGATCCGTGAAGGACCACCAGCACAAGCCCCGCTGAGCCATGAGGGACCGCCAACTCAAGCACCGCTGAACAGGGCACCGCCAACACAAGCACCGCTGAACAGGGCACCACCAGCACAAGCCCCGCTGGGCCATGAAGGACCGCCAACTCAAGCACCGCAGAACAGGGCACTGCCAGCACAAGCACCGCTGAACAGGGCACCGCCAGCACAAGCACCACTGAACAGGGCACCGCCAGCACAAGCCCCGCTGGGCCATGAAGGACCGCCAACTCAAGCACCGCTGAACAGGGCACCGCCAGCACAAGCACCGCTGAACAGGGCACCACCAGCACAAGCCCCCCTGGGCAATGAAGGACCGCCAGCACAAGCCCCGCTGGGCCATGAAGGACTGCCAGCACATGCACCGCTGGGCCATGAAGGACCGCCAACCCAAGCACCGCCAGCACAAGCCCCGCTGGGCCATGAAGGACCGCCAGCACAAGCCCCGCTGGGCCATGAAGGACCGCCAGCGCATGCACCGCTGGGCCATGAAGGACCGCCAACTCAAGCACCGCTGGGCCATGAAGGACCACCAGCACATGCACCGCTGGGCCATGAAGGACTGCCAACTCAAGCACCGCTGAACAGGGCACCACCAGCACAAGCACCACTGGGCCATGAAGGACCACCAGCACAAGCACCGCTGGTCCATGAAGGACCGCCAACTCAAGCACCGCTAGCCCATGAGCGGCAGGGGCACTGACGCAACTGGGTCCTTCACGGGGTGAGTGATGCACTCTGGGCACCAGTCCCCCTCCAGAACCAGTGGAGAGATCCATCCACTACCTCTGTCCTTCACAGGATGAAGCACTCTGGGCACCAGTCCCCCTCCAGAACCAGTCCTTCTCAGGATGAAGCACTCTGGGCACCAGTCCCCCTCCAGAACCAGTGGAGACATCCATCCACTACCTCTGTCCTTGACAGGATGAAGCACTCTGGGCACCAGTCCCCCTCCAGAACCAGTGGAGACATCCATCCACTACCTCTGTCCTTCACAGGATCAAGCACTCTGGGCACCAGTCCCCCTCCAGAACCACTGGAGACTGTTATCCACTTGAGATACTGTGGCTTTGCACTCCCCAGGATATGGCAGTGGGCAACCCACCCACTGTAGAGAATTGAGAGACTGTGGCTTTGCACTCCCCAGGATTGAACAGTGGGCAACCCACCCACTGCAGAGACTTGAGAGACTGTGGCTTTGCACTCCCCAGGATTGAACAGTGGGCAACCCACCCACTGCAGAGACTTGAGAGACTGTGGCTTTGCACTCCCCAGGATTGAACAGTGGGCAACCCACCCACTGCAGAGACTTGAGAGACTGTGGCTTTGCACTCCCCAGGATTGAACAGTGGGCATTGATCCCCCTTGTGGATCTGGCGTCGTACACTCATCCGGCTGAGGTGCCCCCCTTCCCTCTCCCCTGAGGTGCCTGTTGTTTTTCAATCTGATGCCCCTGCAGTGTTCTCTCTGTTTTGATTGGGTATCGAGTGTGTGCCTCGTCCATGCATTTTGGGCCCAGTGGTCCACGGACTATAAATGGTGCAATACCTGGACTTGTATTATTGGTGTATATATTTGTTTATGGTGATTATATATTTTGGAGTACTGGATTTTAATAGATTACAATCGTTACAATCATTTCCTTTTGTCTTTGCATTCTTCCGGGGGGTATGGGGGGTGTAACTGTAATGTATCAACATGTATTAGTGTGTGTGTTGTAGTGGGTGGGGGTGGGGGTGTTGCATGTGTGTGTCCCTGTTTTATGCCTCCCCCCTCCCCTGTGTCGTAGGTGCAGTACTCACCGTGGTCTTCGCCGCCGGCGTTCGTGCTCCTGGTAGAGGAGCAGGAAGACTATCGCAGGTAGAATTTGGAGTTCCGGTTCCATGGTGTCCTCGTTCCTCGTGGGGTATGGAGAGGTGAGCATTTTTCCTTCGGGATTCCTGTTTCCGCCGTGTTTTTATCAGTGGTGAATCTGCCCCAGAAAAGGTGGCGGATTGGCCTGTCATAATAGTGTGGGCGGTACATTGTCTTCCACCTGTCTGTTGGCGGTGACCTCCGCGCTGTTTGTTTGTACCGCCATTGCGGTCGGAGTGTTAAAGTGGCTGTCTTTGTTGACGGTTTCCGCCACGGTCGTAATTGCAATTTTTTACCGCCGGCCTGTTGGCGGTCTTACCGCCGCTTTAACACCGTCCGCCAGGGTTGTAATGACCACCATAATCCTATTGTAAATAATTCGGCCCAAAATCATGACTGTTGTATCAATTCGTGATATTGGCTGATAACAGGGCAACGATGAGCGGTCTCCTTTCTTGAAAATAGGCAATGTTATTGAGATACCCCAGCTAACAGGAAGAGGACTATGAGATAAGTTTATGAAAACATTAGTAAGTAAAGGAGCCCAAAGGGCGGAGTTACATATAATAAGGTCAATAGGTACCCCGTAAGGGCCAGGGGTCTTTCCAGCCACACTTTGATCTTTTGCGTTATCTACTTCCTCTAAAGTTGTCCGAAAGCAGGCTGCCACATCATAGTCTATAGCAAATGAGCCGATGGTGCGAGAGCCGCATAAATTATACCAAAATGTTCTTCCCAAACACTCGCAACAATATGGCATGCAGTAGTACTAGATGAGCCTCTCACACACTTAACATCAGCTGCAGCAGCCCAGAACAGAGTATTGTTACCCTGCTCGGCGACCTGGGCTAGCACTTCCCACAGCGCTGACACAAACTCATACCAACTCTTATGTGTGATTATTTTGTACCGCTTGCCACTAGAACAGAGTTCCTTGGGTTGGCAGCAAGTGCGCCCCTAAGAGCTTGGTTTGTCATGGAACAATCAGCATTAAACCATCTTGGAATGTCCACCATGGACTTAACTGGTTTCCTCAAAGCCTACCTGATCCCAGAGAACAAGGTAGAAAAAAGCTTCCACCACATATTGGTCAGAGGGGTCTTCCGCCAAACACAAAATGAGCCAGATGGTGCGGGAGCCGCATAAATTATACCAAAATGTTCTTCCCAAACACTCGCAACAATATGGCATGCAGTAGTACTAGATGAGCCTCTCACACACTTAACATCAGCTGCAGCAGCCCAGAACAGAGTATTGTTACCCTGCTCGGCGGCCTGGGCTAGCACTTCCCACTGCGCTGACACAAACTCATGCCAACTCTTGCGTGTGATTATTTTGTACTGCTTGCCACTAGAACAGGGTTCCTTGGGTTGGCAGCAAGTGCACCCCTAAGAGCTTGGTTTGTCATGGAACAATCAGCATTAAACCATCTTGGAATGTCCACCATAGACTTAACTGGTTTCAACAAAGCCTACCTGATCCCAGAGAACAAGGTAGAAAAAGCTTCCACCACATATTTTTCAGAGGGGTCTTCCGCCAAACACAAATGAAACAGCTCTAGATTACCTTTAATAACCTCATTCAAAGTTAGCTCAGGGCTTGCCATTCTCCAAACCAATCTTAAATTATCAGTACTAGGTTTCATGAAGCGTGACCCAACATCCTGCCCATACTTCCCCTTAAAATGCACAAATAGTGTAACTTCAATCTGATTGTGATCACTGTAACTAAATTGGATAACCCTCCCAGAACTAATTACTTTCTCCATATTACGCGTAAAAATACATGATCTATAGTAGACAGCCTACCATGCCCCTTAAAGGTGGGAGCAATTCTATTGGAGGAATCTGAGAAAGCCATCACATTAATTATATGAAGGGAGACAAGAAAGGGAACCAACTCAGCTCTACAGGGATCTATAGTAGAGGGAGTTCTCCAACAAATACTCCTCAAGGTGAGTCGGGAGGCGCACGTTAAAATCGCCAGCAAGTCAAAGATTTAGGGGCATATATATACTCTGTGTGCACGGAATTAGCGTCATTTTTTTAACTTTAATTTGGTGCAAAACTAACTCCATCTTTATAGTTTGGCGGTAGACCCGTCTAGCGCCAAATTTATGGAGTTAAAGTCATTTTTTGGATGTGGAAAGCTACCTTGCCTTTGTGAGATGCAAGGAAGGCATTCCCGTGCAAAAAATGACTCTATGGATGGCCTTAACGCCATATTTATACTCCGGTGCAAATATGGTGCACGGGAGGGAGGAGGGGTCAACAAATGGTGCAAAGCTTGTTTTGTCCCATTTTTTAATGCCTGGGTCAGGGCAGGCGTTAGGGGACCTGTGGGCCTATTTCCATGGTGGAACACCATGGACTAAGCCCACAGATGCCCTCCCCAGCCCCCAGGGACACACCCACCCACACCAGAGGGACAGCGGAGGATGGGGGACCCCATCCCAGTTAATAATTAATATAATGAGGCTGTAACCAATCAAATATGTTCATTTTAGTGTCTAATGCAATCCAGCGATAAACCACCACATTTAGGGACCCAAATAGATGTCATCTCAATATTCATCCATGCTTATAACATATAATACCTTCATAAAAACATAGGAGAATGATGCATATATAATATGTATGGCAACCAAGATAGCTATATATTGTTCATAGACTTTACAAACTCTATGAGGGTGCAGCACTATGAGCAGAAAGTAGACACTACACCACTCGGACGTTAATAGAAGAACAAGGTAATTTCATGCATTTTTATACATTAGGGGCCAGATGTAGCAAACGTTTTGCGACTCGCAAACGGCAAAATTTGCCATTTGCGAGTCGCAAAACGCGTATCCCAATGCAGAAATGCATTTTGCGAGTCGTTACCGACTCGCAAAATGCATTTCAGACTCGCAAATAGGAAGGGGTGTTCCCTTCCTATTTGCGAGTCGCATTGGGATGCAATACCATTTGCGACCGCATATGCGGTCGCAAATGGCATCGCAGTTACCATCCACTTCAAGTGGATGGTAACCCAATCGCAAATTGGAAGGGGTCCCCATGGGACCCCTTCCAGTTTGTGACTGGAGCCCAAAATATTTTTTCAGGGCAGGGAGTGGTCCAAGGGACCACTCCCTGCCCTGAAAAAAACCCGAAACTAAAGGTTTCGGGTTTTTTTTAAGTGCAGCTCGTTTTCCCTTAGGGAAAACGGGCTACACTTAAAAAAAAAAACTGCTTTATTTAAAAGCAGGTCGCTAACATGGAGGTCTGCTGACGTCAGCAGGCCTCCATGTTAGCGAGTGCCTATACTCGCAATGGGGCCGCAATTTGCGACCCACCTCATGAATATTCATGAGGTGGGTCATTGCGACCCCATTGCGAGTTGCAGTCGGTGTCTGAGACACCGTACTGCATAGCAATTTGCGACTTGCAAATTGCGAGTCGCAGGGACTCGCAATTTGCAAGTCGCAAATTGCTTTTTTCCTACATCTGGCCCCAGGTCCTTACCTTCCATACTTTGTTGAGGACTCTTTGTTTTAAATATTGCCTCATGCTTGCTTGTTTTTCAATACTACAGAATTATTCTTATATTCCTAGCCCTTATACTCCAACTCTGGCTTCAGAAATGTTTTAGTTACCAAAAGAAAGTGAGTCTACAGGGGTGAGTTTATTTTAATCGGAAGTCAGAGCTGCATGACAGGATTTGAAATCTATCTATCTATCTATCTATCTATCTATCTATCTATCTATCTATCTATCTATCTATCTATCTATCTATCTATCTATCTATCTATCTTTTTTAACTGGAAAAGAACAACAGTTAAAGGTGCGTGATGGTTAGGAGAATTCTTAGTGACAACATTAACACTTTGAACTAGAAAAACACAGAAATTCAGCAGTTACATTTAGCAGGAATAACTATAACTTGTGCCACCACCATGCACTGTTTATAACCTCACATATGAGGTCATCACTTATGGCATGTTTTATGACATCATTTATGACCACTGATAATATCTCAAATGACATCTGTAAGGAAATGCCTCCTTGGCATGGTTACCCCCTGACTTTTTGCCTTTGCTGATGCTATGTTTTGAATTGAAAGTGTGCTGAGGCCTGCTAACCAGGCCCCAGCACCAGTGTTCTTTCCCTAACCTGTACTTTTGTATCCACAATTGGCACACCCTGGCATCCAGATAAGTCCCTTGTAAGTGGTACCCCTGGTACCAATGGCTCTGATGCCAAGGAAGGTCTCTAAGGGCTGCAGCATGTCTTATGCCACCCTGGAGACCCCTCACTCAGCACAGACACACTGCTTGCCAGCTTGTGTGTGCTGGTGAGAACAAAACGAGTAAGTCGACATGGCACTCCCCTCAGGGTGCCATGCCAGCCTCTCACTGCCTATGCAGGTATAGATAAGTCACCCCTCTAGTAGGCCTTACAGCCCTAAGGCAGGGTGCACTATACGATAGGTGAGGGCACCAGTGCATGTGCACTGTGCCCCTACAGTGTCTAAGCAATACCTTAGACATTGTAAGTGCAGGGTAGCCATAAGAGTATATGGTCTGGGAGTCTGTTTTACACGAACTCCACAGCACCATAATGGCTACACTGAAAACTGGGAAGTTTGGTATCAAACTTCTCAGCACAATAAATGCACACTGAAGCCAGTGTACATTTTATTGTAAAATACACCCCAGAGGGCACCTTAGAGGTGCCCCCTGAAAACTTAACCAACTATCTGTGTAGGCTGACTGGTTCCAGCAGCCTGCCACGCTAGAGACATGTTGCTGGCCCCTTCGGGAGAGTGCCTTTGTCACTCTGAGGCCAGTAACAAAGCCTGCACTGGGTGGAGATGCTAACACCTCCCCCAGGCAGGAGCTGTCACACCTGGCGGTGAGCCTCAAAGGCTCACCCCTTTGTGCCAGCACCGCAGGACACTCCAGCTAGTGGAGTTGCCCGCCCCCTCCGGCCACGGCCCCCACTTTTGGCGGCAAGGCCGGAGAAAATAATGAGAACAACAAGGAGGAGTCACTGGCCAGTCAGGACAGCCCCTAAGGTGTCCTGAGCTGAAGAGACTCTAACTTTTAGAAATCCTCCATCTTGCAGATGGAGGATTCCCCCAATAGGATTAGGGATGTGACCCCCTCCCCTTGGGAGGAGGCACAAAGAGGGTGTACTCACCCTCAGGGCTAGTAGCCATTGGCTACTAACCCCCCAGACCTAAACACGCCCTTAAATTTAGTATTTAAGGGCTCCCCTGAACCTAAGAATTTAGATTCCTGAAACTACAAGAAGAAGAGGACTGCTGAGCTGAAAAACCCCTGCAGAGAAAGAACAGAAGACACCAACTGCTTTGGCCCCAGACTCACCGGCCTGTCTCCTGCCTTCCAAAGAAACCTGCTCCAGCGACGCTTTCCAAGGGACCAGCGACCTCTGAATCCTCTGAGGACTGCCCTGCTTCGAGAAAGACAAGAAACTCCCGAGGACAGCGGCCCTGCTCCAAAAGAACTGCAACTTTGTTTCAAGGAGCAGATTTAAAGACCCCTGCAACTCCCCGCAAGAAGCGTGAGACTTGCAACACTGCACCCGGCGACCCCGACTCGACTGGTGGAGAACCAACACCTCAGGGAGGACCCTCCGGCGACTCCAAGACTGTGAGTAACCAAAGTTGTCCCCCCTGAGCCCCCACAGCGACGCCTGCAGAGGGAATCCCGAGGCTCCCCCTGACCGCGACTGCCTGAACTCCATTTCCCGACGGCTGGAAAAGACCCTGCACCCGCAGCCCCCAGCACCTAAAGGAACGGAACTCCTGTGCAGGAGTGACCCCCAGGAGGCCCTCTCCCTTGCCCAGGTGGTGGCTTCCCCGAGGAGCCCCCCCCTTGCCTGCCTGCAACGCTGAAGAGATCCCTTGATCTCTCAGAGGAAACCATTGAAAACCCGAAGCGTGTTTGCACACTGCACCCGGCCGCCCCCGCGCTGCTGAGGGTGTACTTTTTGTGCTGACTTGTGTCCCCCCCGGTGCCCTACAAAACCCCCCTGGTCTGCCCTCCGAAGACGCGGGTACTTACCTGCTGGCAGACTGGAACCGGGGCACCCCCTTCTCTCCATTGAAGCCTATGTGTTTTGGGCACCTCTTTGACCTTTGCACCTGACCGGCCCTGAGCTGCTGGTGTGATAACTTTGGGGTTGCTCTGAACCCCCAACGGTGGGCTACCTTGGACCCAAAACTGAAACCTGTAAGTGACTTACTTACCTGTTAAAACTAACATTACTTTACCTCCCCCAGGAACTGTGAAAATTGCAGTGTCCACTTTTAAAACAGCTTATTGTGTTTTATGTAAAAAGTATACATGCTAATGAAATGATTCAAAGTTCCTAAAGTACTTACCTGCAATACCTTTCAAATGAGATATTACATGTAGAATTTGAACCTGTGGTTCTTAAAATAAACTAAGAAAAGATATTTTTCTATAACAAAACCTATTGGCTGGATTTGTCTCTGAGTGTGTGTTCCTCATTTATTGCCTGTGTGTATGTACAACAAATGCTTAACACTACTCCTTTGATAAGCCTACTGCTCGACCACACTACCACAAAATAGAGCATTAGTATTATCTCTTTTTGCCACTATCTTACCTCTAAGGGGAACCCTTGGACTCTGTGCATACTATTCCTTACTTTGAAATAGTGCATACAGAGCCAACTTCCTACATTGGTGGATCAGCGGTGGGGTACAAGACTTTGCATTTGCTGGACTACTCAGCCAATACCTGATCACACGACAAATTCCAAAAATTGTCATTAGAAATTGATTTTTGCAATTTGAAATGTTTCTAAATTCTTTAAAGTCCTGCTAGGGCCTTGTGTTAGTCCCTGTTAGCATTGCTTTTAGAGTTTAAAAGTTTGGTAAAAGTTTGAATTAGATTCTAGAAGTAGTTTTAGTTTCTTAAAAAGTATTCCAAGTTTTAGAAGCATAATGTCTAGCACAGATGTGAATGTGGTGGAACTCGACACCACACCTTACCTCCATCTCCAGATGAGAGAGCTAAGGTCACTCTGTAAAATAAAGAAAATAGCACTGGGCTCCAGACCTTCCAAACTACAGCTCCAGGAGCTGTTGGCAGTGTTTGAAAGAGCCAACCCCTCTGAGGATGGCAACACAGAGGATGATGATAGTGACTTGGAGGGTGATTCCCCCCCACCAGTCCTATCTAGGGAGAACAGGGCCTCTCAAGCCCTGACTCCACAAATAATAGTCAGAGATGCTGGTTCCCTCACAGGAGGGACCAACCTCTCTGAAATCACTGAGGATAACTAAAGTGAAGAGAACATCCAGTTAGCCAGGATGGCCAAAAGATTGGCTTTGGAAAGACAGATCCTAGCCAAAGAAAGGGAAAGACAAGAGATGGGCCTAGGACCCATCAATGGTGGCAGCAACATAAATAGGGTCAGAGATTCTCCTGACATGTTGAAAATCCCTAAAGGGATTGTAACTAAATATAAAGATGGTGATGACATCACCAAATAGTTCACAGCTTTTGAGAGGGCTTGTGTAACCAGAAAAGTGAACAAATCTCACTGGGGTGCTCTCCTTTGGGAAATGTTCACAGGAAAGTGTAGGGATAGACTCCTCACACTCTCTGGAAAAGATGCAGAATCTTATGACCTCATGAAGGGAACCCTGATTGAGGGCTTTGGATTCTCCACTGAGGAGTATAGGATTAGATTCAGGGGGGCTCAAAAATCCTCGAGCCAGACCTGGGTTGACTTTGTAGACTACTTAGTAAAAACACTAGATGGTTGGATTCAAGGCAGTGGTGTAAGTGATTATGATGGGCTGTACAATTTATTTGTGAAAGAACACCTGTTAAGTAATTGTTTCAATGATAAACTGCATCAGCATCTGGTGGACCTAGGACCAATTTCTCCCCAAGAATTGGGAAAGAAGGCGGACCATTGGGTCAAGACTAGGGTGTCCAAAACTTCCACAGGGGGTGACCAAAAGAAAGGGGTCACAAAACCTCCCCAGGGGAAAGGTGGTGAGACAGCCAAAAACAAAAATAGTAAAGAGTCTTCTACAGGCCCCCAAAAACCTGCACAGGAGGGTGGGCCCAGAACCTCTTCACAAAATAATTCTGGGTACAAGGGTAAAAACTTTGATCCCAAAAAGGCCTGGTGTCGTAGCTGTAGTCAGTCTGGACACCAAACTGGAGACAAGGCCTGTCCCAAGAAAGATACCACTTCTAACTCCCATCCAGCTAAAACTGGAATGGCCAGTCTGCAAGTGGGATCAACAGTGTGCCCAGAGCAAATCAGGTGTCACACTGAAGCTACATTAGTCTCTGAGGGTGGGGTGGATTTAGCCACACTGGCTGCCTGGCCCCCTAACATGCAAAAATACAGGCAGCAGCTCTTAATTAATGGGACAAGTGTAGAGGGCCTGAGGGATACAGGTGCCAGTGTCACTATGGTGACAGAGAAACTGGTTTCCCCTGGCCAATACCTGGCTGGACAAACTTATTCAGTCACCAACGCTGACAATCAGACTAAAGTACATCCCATGGCAATGGTAACTTTAGAGTGGGGAGGGGTCAATGGCCTGAAACAGGTAGTGGTCTCCTCAAATATCCCAGTAGACTGTTTGCTTGGAAATGACCTGGAGTCCTCAGCATGGGCTGAGGTAGAACTGAAAACCCATGCAGCCATGCTGGGTATCCCTGAACTGGTGTGTGTCAAGACAAGGGCACAGTGCAAGGCACAGGGTGAAAAAATAGACCTGCAGTCTGGAAGAAAGGCCCAGCCTACCAAGAGAAAAGGAAAGTCAGCTGGGAAACCAGCTGCAACACAAAAAGAAAAAGAGAACCTCTCTTCTCAGGAAGAAGTTCTGCCCTCTGAGGGAACTGAGCCTATGGAGCTGGAACCTTATCAGGTTGAGCTCTTGGGCCCAGGGGGACCCTCAAGGGAAGAGTTGTGTAAGGGACAAGAAACCTGTCCCTCTCTTGAAGGCCTTAGGCAGCAAGCTGCTGAAGAGTCCAAAGGCAAGAAAAATGGAACACATAGGGTCTATTGGGAAGATGGACTCCTGTACACTGAGGCAAGAAATCCCAAACCTGGTGCCACTAGGAGAGGGGTAGTGCCTCAGAGTTTCAGAGAGTTTATTCTGACCTTAGCCCATGATATTCCCCTTGCTGGGCATTTGGGACAAACCAAGACGTGGGAGAGGTTAGTCAACCACTTCTACTGGCCCAATATGTCCCAGAAGGTTAAGGAGTTTTGCCTCTCCTGTCCCACCTGTCAAGCCAGTGGTAAGACAGGTGGGCACCCAAAGGCCCCCCTCATTCCACTTCCAGTGGTGGGGGTCCCCTTTGAAAGAATGGGTGTGGACATAGTGGGTCCACTGGAACCTCCCACAGCCTCAGGAAATATGTACATCCTAGTAGTAGTGGATCATGCTACTAGGTATCCTGAAGCTATTCCCCTTAGGTCGACTACTGCCCCTGCAGTAGCCAAGGCCCTCATTGGTATCTTTACCAGAGTGGGTTTCCCTAAGGAGGTGGTGTCTGACAGAGGTACCAACTTCATGTCAGCATACCTAAAACACATGTGGAATGAGTGTGGAGTGACTTATAAATTCACTACACCATATCATCCACAAACTAATGGCCTTGTTGAGAGATTCAACAAGACATTAAAGGGCATGATCATGGGGCTCCCAGAAAAACTCAAAAGTAGATGGGATGTCCTCTTGCCATGTCTGCTTTTCGCTTACAGAGAGGTGCCTCAGAAGGGAGTAGGGTTCTCACCCTTTGAACTTCTGTTTGGCCACCCTGTAAGGGGACCACTTGCTCTTGTTAAAGAAGGCTGGGAGAGACCTCTTCATGAGCCTAAACAAGACATAGTGGACTATGTACTTGGCCTTCGCTCAAGAATGGCAGAGTACATGGAAAAGGCAAGCAAAAACCTTGAGGCCAGCCAACAGCTCCAGAAGTTTTGGTATGACCAAAAGGCTGCAATGGTTGAATTTCAACCAGGGCAGAAAGTTTGGGTTTTGGAGCCTGTGGCTCCCAGGGCACTTCAGGACAAATGGAGTGGCCCTTACCCAGTGCTAGAGAGGAAGAGTCAGGTCACCTACCTGGTGGACCTAGGCACAAGCAGGAGCCCCAAGAGGGTGATCCATGTAAACCGCCTAAAACTCTTCCATGATAGGGCTGATGTAAATCTGTTGATGGTAACAGATGAGGACCAGGAAGCTGAGAGTGAACCTCTCCCTGATCTCCTCTCATCAAACCCTAAAGATGGCTCAGTGGATGGAGTGATCTATTCAGACACCCTCTCTGGCCAACAGCAATCTGACTGTAGGAAGGTCCTGCAGCAGTTTGCTGAGCTCTTTTCCCTAACCCCTGGTCAGACACACCTGTGTACCCATGATGTGGACACAGGAGACAGCATGCCTGTCAAAAACAAAATATTCAGACAGTCTGATCAAGTTAAGGAAAGAATCAAGGTGGAAGTCCACAAGATGCTGGAATTGGGAGTAATTGAGCACTCTGACAGCCCCTGGGCTAGCCCAGTGGTCTTAGTCCCCAAACCTCACACCAAAGATGGAAAGAGAGAGATGAGGTTTTGTGTGGACTACAGAGGTCTCAATTCTGTCACCAAGACAGATGCACATCCCATACCTAGAGCTGACGAGCTGATTGACAAATTAGGTGCTGCCAAATTCTTAAGTACCTTTGACTTAACAGCAGGGTACTGGCAAATCAAAATGGCACCTGGAGCAAAAGAGAAAACAGCATTATCCACACCTGATGGGCATTATCAGTTTACTGTTATGCCCTTTGGTTTAAAGAATGCCCCTGCCACCTTACAAAGGTTGGTGAATCAAGTCCTTGCTGGGTCGGAGTCCTTTAGTGCAGCTTATCTTGATGATATTGCTGTCTTTAGCTCCAACTGGCAGGATCACCTGGTCCACCTGAAGAAGGTTTTGAAGGCTCTGCAATCAGCAGGCCTCTCTATCAAGGCATCCAAATGCCAGATAGGGCAGGGAACTGTGGTTTACTTGGGACACCTTGTAGGTGGAGGCCAAGTTCAGCCACTCCAGCCTAAGATCCAGACTATTCTGGACTGGGCAGCTCCAAAAACCGAGACTCAAGTCAGGGCATTCCTTGGCTTGACTGGGTACTACAGGAGGTTTGTGAAGGGATAGGGATCCATTGTGACAGCCCTCACAGAACTCACCTCCAAGAAAATGCCCAAGAAGGTAAACTGGACTGTAGAATGCCAACAGGCCTTTGACACCCTGAAGCAAGCTATGTGCACAGCACCAGTTCTAAAAGCTCCAGATTACTCCAAGCAATTCATTGTGCAAACAGATGCCTCTGAACATGGGATAGGGGCAGTTTTGTCCCAAACAAATGATGATGGCCTTGACCAGCCTGTTGCTTTCATTAGCAGGAGGTTACTCCCCAGGGAGCAGCGTTGGAGTGCCATTGAGAGGGAGGCCTTTGCTGTGGTTTGGTCCCTGAAGAAGTTGAGACCATACCTTTTTGGTACTCACTTCCTAGTTCAAACTGACCACAGACCTCTCAGATGGCTGATGCAAATGAAAGGTGAAAATCCAAAACTGTTGAGGTGGTCCATCTCCCTACAGGGAATGGACTTTATAGTGAACACAGACCTGGGACTGCCCATGTAAAATGCAGATGGCCTTTCCAGGTTCTTCCACTTAGAAAATGAAGACTCTCTTGGGAAAGGTTAGTCTCATCCTCTTTCGTTTGGGGGGGGGGGGTTGTGTAAGGAAATGCCTCCTTGGCATGGTTACCCCCTGACTTTTTGCCTTTGCTGATGCTATGTTTTGAATTGAAAGTGTGCTGAGGCCTGCTAACCAGGCCCCAGCACCAGTGTCCTTTCCCTAACCTGTACTTTTGTATCCACAATTGGCACACCCTGGCATCCAGATAAGTCCCTTGTAAGTGGTACCCCTGGTACCAAGGGCCCTGATGCCAAGGAAGGTCTCTAAGGGCTGCAGCATGTCTTATGCCACCCTGGAGACCCCTCACTCAGCACAGACACACTGCTTGCCAGCTTGTGTGCTAGTGAGAACAAAACGAGTAAGTCGACATGGCACTCCCCTCAGGGTGCCATGCCAGCCTCTCACTGCCTATGCAGGTATAGATAAGTCACCCCTCTAGTAGGCCTTACAGCCCTAAGGCAGGGTGCACTATACCATAGGTGAGGGCACCAGTGCATGAGCACTGTGCCCCTACAGTGTCTAAGCAATACCTTAGACATTGTAAGTGCAGGGTAGCCATAAGAGTATATGGTCTGGGAGTCTGTTTTACACGAACTCCACAGCACCATAATGGCTACACTGAAAACTGGGAAGTTTGGTATCAAACTTCTCAGCACAATAAATGCACACTGAAGCCAGTGTACATTTTATTGTAAAATACACCCCAGAGGGCACCTTAGAGGTGCCCCCTGAAAACTTAACCAACTATCTGTGTAGGCTGACTGGTTCCAGCAGCCTGCCACGCTAGAGACATGTTGCTGGCCCCATGGGGAGAGTGCCTTTGTCACTCTGAGGCCAGTAACAAAGCCTGCACTGGGTGGAGATGCTAACACCTCCCCCAGACAGGAGCTGTCACACCTGGCGGTGATCCTCAAAGGCTCACCCCTTTGTGCCAGCACCGCAGGACACTCCAGCTAGTGGAGTTGCCCGCCCCCTCCGGCCACGGCCCCCACTTTTGGCGGCAAGGCCGGAGAAAATAATGAGAACAACAAGGAGGAGTCACTGGCCAGTCAGGACAGCCCCTAAGGTGTCCTGAGCTGAAGTGACTCTAACTTTTAGAAATCCTCCATCTTGCAGATGGAGGATTCCCCCAATACGATTAGGGATGTGACCCCCTCCCCTTGGGAGGAGGCACAAAGAGGGTGTACTCACCCTCAGGGCTAGTAGCCATTGGCTACTAACCCCCCAGACCTAAACACTCCCTTAAATTTAGTATTTAAGGGCTCCCCTGAACCTAAGAATTTAGATTCCTGAAACTACAAGAAGAAGAGGACTGCTGAGCTGAAAAACCCCTGCAGAGGAAGAACAGAAGACACCAACTGCTTTGGCCCCAGACTCACCGGCCTGTCTCCTGCCTTCCAAAGAAACCTGCTCCAGCGACGCTTTCCAAGGGACCAGCGACCTCTGAATCCTCTGAGGACTGCCCTGCTTCGAGAAAGACAAGAAACTCCCGAGGACAGCGGCCCTGCTCCAAAAGAACTGCAACTTTGTTTCAAGGAGCAGATTTAAAGACCCCTGCAACTCCCCGCAAGAAGCGTGAGACTTGCAACACTGCACCCGGCGACCCCGACTCGACTGGTGGAGAACCAACACCTCAGGGAGGACCCTCCGGCGACTCCAAGACTGTGAGTAACCAAAGTTGTCCCCCCTGAGCCCCCACAGCGACGCCTGCAGAGGGAATCCCGAGGCTCCCCCTGACCGCGACTGCCTGAACTCCATTTCCCGACGGCTGGAAAAGACAATGCACCCGCAGCCCCCAGCACCTAAAGGAACGGAACTCCTGTGCAGGAGTGACCCCCAGGAGGCACTCTCCCTTGCCCAGGTGGTGGCTTCCCCGAGGAGCCCCCCCCCTTGCCTGCCTGCAACGCTGAAGAGATCCCTTGATCTCTCATAGGAAACCATTGAAAACCCGAAGCGTGTTTGCACACTGCACCCGGCCGCCCCCGCGCTGCTGAGGGTGTACTTTTTGTGCTGACTTGTGTCCCCCCCGGTGCCCTACAAAACCCCGCTGGTCTGCCCTCCGAAAACGCGGGTACTTACCTGCTGGCAGACTGGAACCGGGGCACCCCCTTCTCTCCATTGAAGCCTATGTGTTTTGGGCACCTCTTTGACCTTTGCACCTGACCGGCCCTGAGCTGCTGGTGTGATAACTTTGGGGTTGCTCTGAACCCCCAACGGTGGGCTACCTTGGACCCAAAACTGAAACCTGTAAGTGACTTACTTACCTGTTAAAACTAACATTACTTTACCTCCCCCAGGAACTGTGAAAATTGCAGTGTCCACTTTTAAAACAGCTTATTGTGTTTTATGTAAAAAGTATACATGCTAATGAAATGATTCAAAGTTCCTAAAGTACTTACCTGCAATACCTTTCAAATGAGATATTACATGTAGAATTTGAACCTGTGGTTCTTAAAATAAACTAAGAAAAGATATTTTTCTATAACAAAACCTATTGGCTGGATTTGACTCTGAGTGTGTGTTCCTCATTTATTGCCTGTGTGTATGTACAACAAATGCTTAACACTACTCCTTTGATAAGCCTACTGCTCGACCACACTACCACAAAATAGAGCATTAGTATTATCTCTTTTTGCCACTATCTTACCTCTAAGGGGAACCCTTGGACTCTGTGCATACTATTCCTTACTTTGAAATAGTGCATACAGAGCCAACTTCCTACAACATCATTGTTGACATCACTGATAACATCATCCAAACTTCACTTTCCCACATGTTGCTTTATAAATGGCTGTGGCATTAGAGGCCTGTCAGTAAGTACAAAATAACTCCATCACCACTGCCACCATGGATAGATCTCACTTAGGTGTTGAAAACAAGCATTACATTCAACATTGATGCTATAGCTTACACTTTATGGCAACCACAGATATATGGGAAACCCTTATTGACTACAGTGTTCAATCTGCATACAATTCTTGAGAGAAATCCAAGATAGTGAGTGCCAGTTCAAAAGAAAATAGCCTACTATGGACAGCTTCATTCACCAAACCTATACTGAGAAACAAAGTTGATATGAGCAGAAAAGTGGGCACTGTAAACAGTGTTTTCTCTTTGGAAAGAGTTTACTCTTTTTTAAACTGTTTGCAGACAGTGAAATTGTCATGATAAATACATTAAAGAGTATAACAAAAATCTACTAAGATCAGTGTACACTCTATGAAACAGTTGTAAAAAACACTATTTGGTCAAAATAACCACGATCTGAAGGTGCTAAAGAACATACTACCTGCACCTTTCGTAATGTGGTGAAACATTTACAGATAGCCCTTCTTCTGAAGCAAATAAGCATGCATACAGTGGCAGCTGGTGAAATTTAAAAGTGGTAGGGCGTAAACAGCTGCCCCAAATAAGATGAAGTAAATGATGTGTGCAAGCTCAAATAGGGGTATGTGGGGTTCTTCACTGCAACAATCCTGAACACTAGATCTGCAAAATAAGTTTACACTTTTTCTCAAGGAAATTGGCTGAAAGAGTACACGTTTTAGGCAACTCCAAAAGAGTACTCTTGATAACATTGAGCTAATTTATGGCTATAGTTAGACTAGCAATAAGCAGCAGACTGCCCTGCTCTTCAAATGTAGTGCAGTCAGTAAGGCTCTATTTAGTATAAAGCTGCAAAGACAACCCAAGCCTCATATGAGATCTTTAGCATGCCCTGTCTTCAGCAGTAACACAATCCCCACTGTAGAATAAAAAGACAGTCAAAATGGGGCTGCAGCAGGTCTCTTACTGCTTGGTGACCCAGCGCTAAAGCACCTGCTGCACCAAGGCTTGCAACATTTCTTCCTAAGTTAGTGTTCTGAGACTTACAGGCTCTTAACTGCACTAAGACATGTGAAACTAAGCATCCCAGGACACATTGTGCTGTTGATTTAAAAGCACAAGCCAGGATTACTGAATGTTACCATCTATGGCAGCAGACAGCACACAGCAGATTTGCAGCAGTAGGTGAGAGTTAGATTCTGCTCCAAGATCTTAGATCCACAGGTAAAATCTATTTGACTGTCAGAAGTACATGTTTTAAAGTCTAGTCTACTATTCTTTAGAAAGCTCACGCAGTGCAAATGCATTTCCCTCTCATAGTGTCCTCACTCACCCTTCTGACCATGCCTAGACTTGTCATGTTGTTGAGTCCAAAGTGGCCTCTGTGGAGCACGTACATTTGGACATTTTTCAAGTCTGATTTTTTTTTTTTAAAGCACAATGAATGGTTGTAAAAGCGGAGGTTAGAAACAAGTACATGGCATGTGGCCTGGGACTTAAGGGGTATAAGGTTAGTCACATACACTCTTCAGTATAACAAGCTACCCCTATTTAGCTTGATTTGTCCTATTGAATTTTTTTGAAACATGTATATATTAGACTCCCAAAAATATTTTTTTTGTAGTATTTAAAACTAAATGAATGTGGTTTAATAAATTTGTTTTATTGTGACAAATTGTGGTTTAAACTGTAATTATCTGATATGTGCTCCAGACATTCATTAAATGTAGGATTTGTGGATGACCTGGCCTCTTCTATTCAACCTCTCTCTCAGATGATAGGTGTGTGTAGTAGGGTGAGTGGAAGGACTGGCCTCTCCTTCGAGACCTCTTTCTCAGATGACAGATTTGCATTGTAGTGTTTGGAGAGGGACTGGCCTCTCCTTTGAGACCTCTCTCTCTCAGATGGCGGGTGTGCATAATGGGGTGTGAAGAAGGACTGACCGCTCCTTTTAGACCTTTCTCTCTCAGATGACAGATGTTCATAATAGGATGTGTGAACTGACTGGCCTCTCCTATCAGAACAATTTCACAGATAATAGGTGTGCGTAGTAGGGTGTGTCAGTGGACTCTTTCCAGTCTTCCTTCTCAGATGATAGTTGTGCATAGTAGGGTATGGGGGGGACTGCCCTCGTCTGTCAGACCTTTGTCTCAGATGACGGGTGTGTGCAGTAGAGTGTGTGGATGGACTGGCCTTTCCTTTCAGACCTTTCTTTAAATTATGGGTGTGTGTAGTAGGATATGGAAGTACCCTTAACTCTCCTCACAACTCTTCCCAAGCCAATAGGCATAAATGGTAGCATTTGATTAAGAGTATCTCCAGTATGACTCCTTTCTACTGTAATAAGTGTGTATACAAGAGTGTATTCAAAGAACAACTGCTCCTTCCTACTTTTCACAACCTTGAGAAAGTCTTGTGAGATCATAAAATTTTTTTTTTTAAAAGAGGTAACCTTCTACTCATCACAGTACTTATCTTTTTCACTCTTCCTCTCAAAAGCAAGGACATCAATATGCATTGCTACTATTAGAGTGTATTGAGAACTCATCTACTCCCTTTTACTATTCACAATCCCAATACAGTCATGTCAGAACAAACAAATTAGTTAAAACAATGTACATTTATTTTTAATAATATTAGCTATCCCTTAGACATCTCTTCCCTAAATCTTAGGGGACAGCATGCCTTTCTGCTTCCCCCTTATATAGCTTTTTCACTTCTACCTCCATTTTTTCACAGGAAACAGTAATGGTGATCACTTCATTTCTAAGATTCCAACAGCCAGCAACTCAGAGCCCTCACTTGGAGGACACATGGGAGCGTCTTGTTCCCATGAGAGCATGAAGGCTCACAAGAAAACAAGCCTCTCAGCCAAACACAGGGCTCCATTTTTTAATTGCGCTCTAGCAGGAGATTCACAAGAGTCTTGCGAGCCCATCTGCTAAAATATACAATTACATTTGACACTTAATTACTCAAAAAGTACGGAACAGATTTACATCAAACCAAATCACAAAAAGCACAGTCCACGGAAAGATCTAGCTTACTACCAAATGAGGTGTAGTTTGGCAGTTTTTGCTGTAGCCTGTAGCCAGTTTTAAAGATGTCTATGGAAAATGCATGGGGATTTAGCGTTTTGGGACCCCCCCTTTTGTCTTGGCCCCTGCTGGACGCATAACCCCAAAACTTTCCAGGAAGGAGTCTGAGGGTGATTAACTTTTCTGTTGAAAAGTTTTGTGAACATTTGACAAAGCCAAAGCGATCAGTCTATTGAAAAGCATATATATATATCCACAAAAAAACAAAGTTTGCAGGGCTGTCATAGTTAGGAAATAGAACTGAAAAAAACTTTAGAAATTCACTAAAAAACAAAGGTTACAGCGACGTTATAGTTAGGTTCAGATTTTACATGGTCAAAACCACATAGAAATTCAGCTGTTATAGTTAGAGTTATTCCAAGTAACTATAATTCGGGCCCTAAGGTAACTATAACTTGTACCCCCGCCAAATACAGTTTTCTAATCAATAATTTTACTTTAAATGTTACAGTAATATTATCAATGATGTCATAGAAGATGTCATAAGTGATGTAATATCTGGGGTAATTAGCAGTGCATGGCGAATGCATGAGTTATAGTTACCTAAGGGCACAAATTATAGTCACTTGAAATAACTCTAACAGCTGAATTTTTATGGTTCTGTGCATGTAAACTCTGAACCTAATTATAACATCCCTTTAACCTTTGGGTTTTTAAGTAAATGTCTAAGTTGTTTTTAAATTATATTTCCTAACTATAATGTTCCTGTAACCTTTGTTTTTTTCAGTTAATTTCTAGTTTTTTTTTTAACATTGAATAAGGCGTCCATCACAATGCACGACGGGGGAGGGGGTTAGAGGCAGTGCCTGGTCTGGTATTGTGCTACCCCCACTCAAGCATGCTGATCCTGCCCCGCTCCTCCATTGTCCAAGTTCACGCCCCTGCTCCCACATTACAGCCCTGAGTGGCCGTTGTTCTGCCACTGTTCTTCCTGCCTGCTCTGAACAGTTAGTTTGCTGCCCCATTCACTTTCTCCCTACCCTCTGTTGTCCAAGTCCATGCACCAGCCCCCTCCATCCTGCAATGCCTAGTCCAATATGCTGCTACTACCCTCCACTTAGCTTGATGCCCCTGGCCACTCCTCCTGCCCTTCTTTGCCTCATTCTATGCCCCATCGTTGCCCTCCTGCTTAGCCTCTGTGCTGAGCCTGCTGTCCTGTCCTGCTTCCTTTTCCTCGAATGTCTGTATGTGTGCCCCTGCTCCCTCCTTTTCCCCACCCTGTACCACAGACCTGCCACAGCCCCTCCTACCTACTCTGAGTGTTCTGTTGAGCTGCCACTATGCCTCTGACCTGCCTAGCATGGTCAGATGTTTACCGCCCGTCCCTGCAACCTCTACTTTTCCTGTCTGAGTTCCATGCCCCTATCCCCTCCCTCCTGTCCTCCATGGCCCAATTTGCTTGCACTCCCTTCTACCCTTCATGCTCTGTTGTGCTGCAACTGCTCCTCCCGCCTGCCCTGCGCGGTCTGTTGTGAAGTCTCTTCCGCTGCCCTCTCTGGTCTGTGTCCAGCTCCTATCCCTCCCTTCTGTCTTCCCTGGTCCTTTGTGCATGACCTTGCCTTCTCCCTCTTGCCCACCATGCCGTTGTACTGCCAGTAACCCTCTGCTTGCCATGCATGGTCTTCTGCGCTGCCTCAGCCCCTCTCACCTGCCATGGGTGGTCATCTTGCTGCCTTTGAGCCCCTTCCACCTTCCCTCCATTGTCTGTCTGTATGCTATTGTCTCACTGTTGCCCTCCATGGTGTGTTGTGCTTCCAGTGTCCGTACCTCTATCCCCTCCATCCTACCTTTGTCTGGTCCGTTGTCATGTCCCTGCCCCCTCCCTCCTGCCCTTCATGATCCGTTATGCTGCAACTGAACCTCCTATGTTCGGTATGGTCAGCTAGCTGCCCTTGCCTCTTCCCCTTTGCTCTCTGTTGTCCATGTGCATGGCCCTGTCCCCTCTCTATTGCTTTCCATGGTCTGTTGTGCTGCACTGCCGTCCCACTTGCCCTGTTTGGTGTATTGTGCTGCTGCAACCTCTGACACCTGCCCTGTAAGGTTAGTTTGGTGCCCCTGCCCATCTCCCTCCTGCCCTCTGTTATCATAGGTCATGCCCGACCCCATTCCTCCTGGCCTCCGTGAGCCAATGTACCATACTTGTCAACATTTTGAACTTGGTAAGAGGGAGATTTTAAAACAAACCTAGGAAATTAATTCCCCCTATTCACTTACATTGAAAATGAGGAGATTTTAGGCAGGAGACAGATAAAATAAAACCCTTTTGAGCTTAAAAGCATCAGGAGTCTCCTGCCTGAATCAGGTCTGTTGGCATGTATGGTTGTACTGCCTCTTCATTCTGCCCTCAATGATCTGTTACATTGCCACAGCCTCTTATGCCTGTCCTGCATGGTTGGTTCATTGCCCTTCCCCCCTTGGTCCATTGTGCTGCCACTGCCATTGTGGTTCATTGTGCTGCCACTGCCCCCCTGCCTACCCAGAGTGGTCAACTTGTTGCCTCTATACCTTCCTCCCTGCCCTTAATTATTTGAGTCTGTGCCCTTGATCTCTGCCTCCCTACAGTATTCTAATAAACAATTAGATTGCTAACATTCTTTATGTGTCACACCTGAATGCACTCTATAAAATTGCAACAAAACAAAAAAACCAAGGCCCTCATTATGACTTCGGCGGTCTTTTTAGGAGACCGCCAAAGTCACATCCGCCATGTGACCGCCAGCGTTTGTTGTCTTCAGACAACCATATTATGGCTGCTGGCTGCTTTCCGCCACTATTTGGTGGGGAAGCCGCCAGCAGCCATACTGGCGGTTGGCAGTCTAATGGCGCTTGATCCATCCCCACCACTGCATCACCACAACACCGCCCGGCATATTACAAGTTTGTAAACGGTGTGGTGATGTTGTGTTGGCGGGGCGGTGGCGGCAGAGCAAGCGTCATGGACCTTGTTCACTCACGGATGACCAACGCGACCACCAGGTAAGGTGCTCGTCTGACAGGGGAGTGGGGATGTTGAGTGTTGTGTGTGTGAATGGGTGTGTGTGTGTGTGTGAATGGAGGGGGGCGGGGAGTATATGTGCATGTATGAGGGGGTGAGGGGAGTATCTGTGTGGGTATGTGGGGGTGAGGGGAGTATGTGTGCATTTATGAGGGGGGAGTATGTGTGCGTGTATGCGGGGGTAGGGGGAGGTTTGTGGCCATGTGTGCATGTGTGTGTGAATGAGTGAGCGTGGATGTGTGCGTGCATTTATGTATGTGCGGTGTGTGCGTGCGTGGATCGTGCGGGGGAGGTCTCTACAGGGATCGGTAGAGGGGTGGGTCAGTATGGGGATTGGGGAGGGGGCGGCGCTGCTCGGGCGCTGTGGTGATCTCCTTTTGGGGTCAGGGGTGGGGGTGCTCCTACATGGAGGGGGGTTGGGGAGTTCTGTAGTGGCGACAGGAATTACTATTCCTGTCGCCAGTATCCTTACCGCCAAGGATTTCATGGCGGGGCCGCTGACACGGAATTTCTGGTGGTAAGGATACGCATTATATCATGGGCGGTGTTAGGTGGACCACCGGGTCGCAGGTGGTCAACCTTCGGCCTGGCGGTCCCACCCCCCTGGGATAGGGGCCTGCACATGGAAAACCGAGGGATGTAGCCAGTTCACTGCAGTGGTCATAATTTGGTGGTCCTGCACCGCCACACTGTATGACCGCCACCGCTGTCATGGTGGGGCAGTACCACCAGGGTCATAAGTGTTTTGCATACTTTAGCCAGTGGGCTATACTTGGGCTACACATGGGTGATATTTGTGTTACATTTGGGCTCTTTTTTCCTTGGTGGCCATCTTGGCAGACTTAGCTGTTATGAAGCTTCCTAATTTTCTCATTTACTGCAGTATCCTCAGCAGAAAATGCTTTCAGTTTTTCACTTCAATTCCATCAAGATAGTGTTCAAATGTGCCACACTTTTGGCATAAACTCAGAATCTTAGCACTCTAGTTGCTCATTAGAGCACTCTAGTAAAGCTGTTGTTCACCGAAAGTAAACTGGCAGTCTGCTGAAAGTGCATGTTTCAATCTACATGTCAGAATGGTGTAATAAATGGAGGAGGAAGATATTTGAGAACTCACCTAAAACATGTCCTACATTTTCTTTCTACAGGACTAACCATAATTTCTATGACAAAATGAACCCCCTGATTTTGGTCCTTTCTAAATTAAATGTTTTAAATGTTATCCATATGATTCCATCAAGATGGCTTCAGGTGCCACACTTTTGTCATAAGTAATACTGTTAGCACTCTAGTTGTTCTTTAGAGCACTTTGGGAGGCTGCAGTAGAACACAAGAGAATCAACTGACAGGCTGTTGGAATTACATGTTTTGGTGAGAATGTCAGATTTCATTCTCACATGGCTGACAAAGATAGTGTGAATTTACAGAAAATATGCTCCCATTTTAGCTTCTAGAGCCCCTTTTATAACCTCTATGGGAAATCAGGAGAAAACAGTTTACTCTCAAACATAATTTGTGAAACCCCAGCAGTAGGCTTTTTCACAGGGTAAATTACCTTAGAAGACATCACAATTCCTAAACTCAGTATGGTACCACTAATGAATGATTTGTATTTTAACCAAAATCTGTTATCATCCTTTATATGTTCTCCTTTTTGTAACCCTCAAAACCTGACATTCACTACCATGTATTTCAATGGGTGCTATCATTGATTTTGGTCCCAAGGTGGCTGGCAGCACTTTCTGGTTGAAGTGCTGACAGCCAATCAAATCTCAACATGAGAACTGTGCCTAGGCTCCACCCAGATATTCAAATTTGGATTTTCTTTAATATCGCAAAAACTACAGTACAGATTTACACTAAATAACAAAAAGGGCGATCTGCAGAACAAAAGCTGCCTTTTTGTCACATTTGCTGTAATTCCATCTAGCGGTTCGGGCTGCAGGTGTGTCTAAGGGGTCTATGGGAATTAACATGGGAAATGGCCTTTTTTTGACCCCCCCCCCCTTTTTCTTGGCCTTCGCCTAACGGATCATCTCAAAGAACAAGAGCCTAGATAGCACTTTTATTCAAAAATTTTGGGAAGATTCGTCAAACGGTGCCAAAGATATAGGCAAGTCAAAAAACACTTTTTCTATGGAAATTAGGTCCTAACTATAACTACCTTCTGACGATCGCCATTAGATAATCTATCTATTTATCTATCTATCTATCTATCTATCTATCTATCTATCTATCTATCTATCTATCTATCTATCTATCTATCTATATCTCACCATCAACTTTCCTGAAGGTCTCCCGACCTCTTGGAACAGAGGCCCGCGCTGACATGCGCGGGCAGCCCCGTAACCTCATGCAGCAACGGCATCCAAAAAAAAAACACCAGGATGCGAGCACTTGTGCGGCACACTTCAAAAAGTTATTCAGGCATCAGCCAAGAAACCCAACGCGTTTCAGGGAATGCTCCCCTTATTCACGGGTGAAGCTTACAAAGTCAATGCTATTAGTAACTATAAAGTGACGGCGCAATGAACACAAAGAACAGACAAAGAAAACGCATGGGTGTTTACTTATTAGATTTCATTTGACATCCATACATTTTTTATTGGCATTTCCTACTCAAGGCACCTGGTTCAAGAAACCGCCTCCATGAGGCTGTGATGGTAGATTGCATCAAAGCACTTTTCATTTTATCTTTTTTTGTAATCTACATAGAGCCCCCAGAAGAAGGTTTTTACGTCCAGCCCTTCTTCTCTCGGGTCTTAGACGTAGTCATTCTGCTTTTTCTTATTTACAGGACTTGGGCAGAGAGGAGATAATAGAGGCGGTGCTAAATTTCATAAATGCTGCTATCCGAATTCGTAATCATTATTATTATTTTTTAATCTGTTTTTTATATTTGATATTGTAATTTACCTCTATTTATTAATTTTTTATCATGATTATGATGTTTGTGTCTTTTATGGCTCTTTTGAGCCGAATAAAGTATCCTTGATTGATTGACTAAGAAAACAAATGCAGAACACATCATAGAAACAGTGGTCACCATATTTGAATTGTGAGACTGAACATTGGGGGTCATTCTGACCCTGGCGGTCGTTGACCGCCAGGGTCAACGACCACGGGAGCACCGCCAACAGGCTGGCGGTGCTCCCAAGGGCATTCTGACCGCGGCGGTTTAGCCGCGGCCAGAAAGGGAAAACCGGCGTTCTCCCGCCGGTTTTCCACTGCCCTACAGAATCCCCAATGGCGGCGGAGCGCGCTCCGCCGCCATGGGGATTCTGACACCCCCTACCGCCATCCTGTTCCTGGCGGGAGACAGGATGGCGGTAGGGGGTGCCGCGGGGCCCCTGGGGGCCCCTACAGTGCCCATGCCAATGGCATGGGCACTGCAGGGGCCCCCGTAAGAGGGCCCCACGTAGTATTTCAGTGTCTGCAGAGCAGACACTGAAATACGCGACGGGTGCAACTGCACCCGTCGCACCTTCCCACTACGCCGGCTCAATTCTGAGCCGGCGTCCTCGTGGGAAGGTTGATTTGCCCTGGGCTGGCGGGCGGCCTTTTGGCGGCCGCCCGCCAGCCCAGGGCAAATCCCAAAATACCCTCAGCGGTCTTGCGACCACGGAGCGGTATTTTGTTGGGGGAAGTCTGGCGGGCGGCCTCCGCCGCCCGCCAGACTCAGAATCACCCCCATAATCACAAAATCTCATGATTAAAGTTCTATTTCTAAAACAATGTGCAAGAACCGTAATTTAAAACCAATCAGTATGGTCTTATAAGTGATTACAGGAATTACCACAAAATCTGTGACATCGTTCGAAGAATTCAATGCATCTAATGCATACACACATAGTAAAGCCCTTGATCCTCAATGGAGTGCGAGACCCAATTTCATGAAATATGGTATTTACAACACCTAAGTTTTGTTGTAGGTGTATTAAATAATAACGTTCATGACCCCAAACTAAATAAAAAGCAAGAGCCTATTAAACTGTAACAATTGCAGCACAGATTTGGTTTTCTTAACATTTAGCACCAAAGTGGGCTGGCTAGTCAGACGCACACGTAATGGCAATGGTGATAAATCCCTAGTGGGCAAAACAAACAAATTTATAACATACTCATCCTGATATAAACTATGCTCCAATGGCCAAGTCACACAGAAAAGTACTTCAACTTCAAAACTATAATTCATCTCTCAGCACATGCTCTCTGCGCAATCATCATAACTTCATGCACAAAAAGAGAAGATAAACTTAAGTGATTGCTCAGTCTCGTAGATGCTATTCTGGCATATCCATTCCTAGATTGTAGTACAGTCTGATCTGCACCTTTGTGAAAACATTAAAACCAAAGATAAAAACCTCCTTATGCACCTAATCCTTTTCAAACAGACCAGGTTCAGAAACACATGAAAGCAATTATTACAGAAATTGTAAAACTGTCCCATTCCAAGCTTAACCTAAATGAACCCCTAACTTCTCATAGGAGTTCAACCCTACTAGACCCATGGTGTTATATTTGATAGTATGACAGGGTCCGATCCTAATGTGAGGGCCCGATTCCCTCCTCTGATATTGAGCAACACTCCAATCATTTGCAACAATGTGCTATTCCAAGAGTGGGGTTCATTAAAATGTCCTGCCACCGGGTATTGCGAATCATTGCGTATTATTGCTCTAATGTCTTCTAGCATGCATTTCCGTGCCTTGTGTATCCAGCTGCCTATATAGTACTTATTGCATGGGCATCTCAGACAGTAGATACAGTAATCAGAGTTACACATCCGATGTTGCTAGATGACAAACTTATTCAGTTGTTGGAAAACTAATTCTTTTGATGTTGTTACTATCCTTACAAGGCTTGCATTTAGTACATTTAAAGAAACCTTTGGGTAATAAGCCACTTGATTTATTCTATGTGGCAATAAACCTTCCACATAGCAAGGGATTTGCACCTTCCGAGGTTTAACTGGGTTGTTCACCTGCATACTTAGCAAAATTGTCATCCGCCTGTAGAATATGCCAATTTTTCTTTAAGAATTCCCTGATCTTGTATGCCTGTGCAATGTATATGGTTATAAACCAGACTTTCTTGTCCCCCTCTGTAGATCTATTTTTCACAAGGAACGTATCTTTATCCACTCCATTTACTCCATATAGGGCCTGTTGGACACAATTTTAAGAACATCCTCTCTACAAAAATCTATTTCTCATGACCTCTTTCTCTTTTACAAATGCCTAGTGATCAGTATAGGGAAAGGTGCGGAAGACATTGTGACGCGAAGGGTTAATTAGCTTGAGCAGTGTAGATGAGTGTAATGCCTGTTGAAACCCCCTCCCAAACATCATGGAAAAGTTAATGATATTATTTTCAAGCTTGTTTGTGTAGAAGACTCCGTCTCAACCTTGAGAACGAGAGTACAGGGAGAAGATGGAATGAAAACAAAGGCTGGAGAAGGGCAGAGCACCCAAGTACTGATAACATAGCTAGAAAATGCCAGAATGAGATAGAATCCAAGCTACGAGTTATTTAAGCACTGATGTGTGGGTGAGGGATTTGGAAGCTCGCAGATGGAATCGTGGAAGCTGCCATGGCCCAGCGCTGCCTCCCTGTTTGCTGACCGTGGTGCTTGAGGGGGAGAGAGGTCCAAGCAGGCGGTAGAGGGCATCCCGGCATGTCATGGACTAAGTTAAGTTTCCACACAGGGATGAAAGGCCTTTGTTTCTCTGCTCTATTATTATGACTGATTATTTATGCTTGCACTGTGTTTATAACCTGAAGTATTCAGCTTCTTTATATTTTGCTTTCTAAACCTCTTAGTGTGAACTGCTACAATAACTGAAACATGCATTTTGGTGTGCAGTAAATCAAAGCTTATCTGAATTATTCAGTTTGTTTATATTTTGCCTCCTGAACTTCTAGTGAGAGCCTACTGCAGTAATTGAAACATGCATTTTGGTGTGCAGTAAATCAAAGCTTATCTGAAGTATTCAACTCATTTATATTCTGCTTCCTGAATATCGTAGTGTGATGCATTTTAGTATACAGTTAATCAAAACTTATATCTGTCAATGAACTCTTTGCTTATATATATATATATATATATATATATATATATATATATATATATATATATATATATTGATGCTCCTTGTAGTGTACTTCTATATATAAATAGATGCTTTTCATTGCTATTCTTATTCTACTATTGTTAATGTGCTAAATGCCTACATTTTACCTGCAATTCTAGTAAAGCTAAATTGTATTTATAATTGGCGTGTGGTCCTTCATTGAGCGTCCTTATTGACTTATACCAAACAGGTGTCAACCAGTCACCTGGATAAGACACCTTGCATGTGCTGCAGTTTCTTTTTACACGTAGTAACTCCCCATAGGGGATACTACAAATTACATTTTTGGATGATGACTGTTGGCATGGAGGAGGCTGTTCCCCGCAGTTTATTTTCTGAAAAGTTTTGTGGACACGGTTTCCCCTTGGACCTCAACCACTAAATCCAAAAAAGTAATAGTGTTTTTGATGATCTGGCTCATGAATGACAGAATCAAAGCATTCTTATTCAATTCTTGTATAGTCTGTTCTTTGTGTTCAGTGCACTGTCACTTTAGAGTTCCTGGCAGCATTGGCTTTGTAAGCATTGAACAAGGGGCGCATTTCCTGAAAAGCTACTATATATATATATATATATATATATATATATAGTAGGACGTACCCATTGTATTCACCTTTACCTGTCAGGTGCAATGTGCCGCACACATACGAATACAACATCACCAGCCATGAAAGACCATGTGTAGGGATGGACACCTGACAGCACTCCTACGATCATACCTGGTAATTCCACAACTCCCTAACATGACACCAGGGCACCAACAGGGCACTGTGGGAGCTGGACTACTGACAATGTACTGGGAGAGGCTAGAGATACATGTGAATGAGGAGACATGGGACTTAGCAGGACTTGTCGTGCGATGCAGGGCATTGTAAAAAAACACATCATTACCTCTTCTGTCACACAGGTGTCTGAAAACGCACGCATACATCACTAAAAAAACCATGAAACAGTGCCACACTATGCCCGTGGTCACATGCAGACTCACATGGCAGCCAGCAATTACCAACAACAAAACTTTGTGCAAGGGAGCTTTTCCAAGGGAAAAGGGGTAGGAATCACATGCTACACACAGGGCACAATACCTGTGTTATGAGACACAACACACAAAATAGGTTCAAAGTCCCAGTACGTCACTCATCTGGAGGTCTTACAATGAAGGGACTGAGGGCCACATGTCAGGAAAGTGGCACAGCATCAACATCAGCACCACTGTAATTGTGTCCCTTTGCCGTATCCTACTGCCATCATGTTGGCCCATATACAATACATGGTGCACCATGGTGCAGAGTAGGTGCAATACTGTCAAGATAATGGATACCATAGTTGGACTCTGTAGGAGGATTGAGAACATACCTGACCATTTCATGCACAGTATAAAGGGACCCATTCAAAACTATGGTGTACCCCTCCTAACGCCTGCTCAGTGCAGGTGTTGAAAGTATCTGTGAAAAATCATGTCTAGGAAACTTGGAGAATCCTCTGCACCAATTTTGCTTGTCCTCCTATTGTGTGAATCTCACACTTGTACGCATGATGGCTGGCACGGTTATAATCTGCCACAAAGGGTCACTAAGTGTCGCACTGCATGCATAGTGCTACATGGTAACATGGTGGTCTGAGTTTGGCCTTGTAGGGCTACCATAGTGTCAATACAAATTATGCTATTGTGGTGCAAGGAGGTGGTAGGTTCCACTAACATTAGGACACAGCCTCAAATATGGACAACACAACACATAATTTGCATGATTGAACTGTCAGCCCAGAGTTAATTTGACAATCACCAGGTCCCTGAACAACAACTCATGATAATAATGTTCACCACCACACACCAATCCAACCATTCAACAAAACAGGAACACACACAATACCAGATGCAATTCCGAGTCACCACTCCACCTAAAACTAACATCTTCCATGGCACATATGACACCACAAATATGCGTGACAGACACATGTTCTCACATTCCTTTGCAGCCAACCAAGGTTACAGCATGCAACCATGGGTGATGACTCCTTTTGGCAACCAGACAACGGAGGAAGAGTGGGCATACAAGGAAGGGCACAGAAGGACACAACATGTGGTGGAGAGGACATTTGGGCTCCTGAAGTGAAGGTTCAGGCGCCAGACCCTGACAGGAGGAAATCTGTTGTATGCACCACCCCTGGTATGCACGATGACCATTATATGTGCAATCATGCATAACATATGTATTCGGACTAATTTCCCCTGGGATGAACTGGTAGATGTCCCCAATGAGGAGGAGGAGGAGGATGACAATGGTTCAGCAAAGGTGGAGGGGGAACAACAAAACACTGCTGCAAAAGTTCTCAGGAGAAAACAAATTGTACTGAACTTCTACACCTAGACACTGTACAAAAGAAATTACCCAGTAAATATCACCATTAAATACCTTTGCACCAGATTGTCCCTGTGTACTCATTCTCTGCTACATATACCATTGGAACGTTACTCATACCTCAGAGAGCAGGAAAAACCCACAACAGTTACAAAGAATGTTAGAACATATGTTGTGATGTAAGAGGGTCTAGCGCCTCCAAGCCACATATCAGTGTCACCTAATTCATGCTCATGTGGCTCTCAATGGCTTAGATCCACGCACCAGAAATACAAAGTGGCGTAATGTAGGCATAGTACCAATTCTGACCCCTTGCACCACATCAGACAAGATGTATGCAAGGGGGGCATACATACGGTAGGGGCTGTATCAAAATGGTGTGCTTGAAAATAAGGAACTAAACTGTGTCACATTTCAGGTGGGTAGCTGTAACGCCTGCCCTGAGCAGGTGTGACAAGGGGGAACACCATTGGTATCAATGGACCATCATGAACTGGGTCAGGGTAAGGGACAAAAGCTTTACCCTAACCCTGCACCATACATCAATGGTGTTACATACCGTGAGTGCTATTGGCCCTAACCCTGCCACATTGTGTGCTGTCTCACAAATATGGCACACACATGTTGGTTGTGGAGTGCGCTAACGGTCACAGGACAAGTGGAGCAGGAATGGGTGCTGATCCATTCTCCACACATATGCCCCATAGCCAGGAATGATCAATACAAATGGAAGAATGCACCATCACATGAATGTGTGGGTGGAATGTAGGCAGAATATGTAGCACTTCCAATATACATTCCTATACACATGTCACACAATTGTGTTGTCTTGACATAAGCCTGCAGCTTATCTGGAAATACATGTGAAGACTGATGTACCGGTGTATGGTCGAGGTAGGAAAGGGTTAGCAATTACCTACAATGTTTGATGTGTGTCTGCAAGCTAACCCAGTATAGTCTGTATGATACCATCACACACCACATATAAAAACACACTTCTCATTGACACTCACATGCCTGACCAAGAGAAAGTGACCTACTGGGACCAATACCCTAAAATGCCTAGGTCGGTCTCCCCCCTGCCAATCTGGTTTGGGATGTGCATGTAAGTCTAGCAATGTCCAAACGTGTCACAGACCTTTCCTAAATTGTATGGGTGGAGAAGGAGACAGAAATGTTGCATGTGGCAAATCAAATAGTCATAGCTAAGATGGCTTCACATACTAACAAGATACACTCATGGTGAAAGTGATTTAGGTTGTGGAACGCAGATGTGAGTGCATGCTCATGTATACCAAAGGATGTGGAAGAACAGCTGAGAGACTCCCTGATACACATGGAGGTTCAACATGGGGAGGTCACTTGGACACTACACAAGTGCTGTGGCTGGTGTACTGTCATGTCTGTGTGGAAGTCTTGTAATCTAGCAAAGCCTGGTAATGGGAAGGATACCATCACGTAGCCAGTATAGGAAGATGTGTACATCTTCAAATTACACAAATCACACGTAGGCCCTCATTATGACACTGGTGGTAAATCCCAATTACCGCCATGCTGACTGCCGCCAATATACCGCCCGCGGATATCCATTCACCATATTATGACACACACACACCAGTCCTCCACTATTTAGCCACAGACACAAGTCTGCCACACCAAAGGTCAGTGATAAACTGGCGGTATCCAAACCCACACCGTTACGCCAACAGAACAACCCCCATCACATTATGACCCACTAATCACCACGACGGACAATCAACCGGGGTAAACCATTGGCGTTACATACCGCCGTATCAAAATACACACACACATACAAAACAACACTTCATTTGTCAATTTAAATAACACACACCTGACACCCATACACACACCATACACCCACACCACTATAAAACACACACCCACATTACCCACAACCATTTATGACTACAAATAATTGCCACCAGAGAGAGACAGCAAGACAACTCACACAACCAGAGCCACATACCACTCACACCTATACATCACACCCCCCAAAGCATTACCCTACACACCGTCACCTACACACCTTACACAACAACCATGGCACCACAAAGACACCCCCGATTCTCAGAGGAGGAACTAAGGGTCATGGTGGAGGAAATCATCAGGGTAGAGCCTCAGCTATTTGGAGCACAGGTGCAGCAGATATTGATAGCTGGGAAGATGGAGCTATGGCGGAGAATCGTGGACAGGGTTAACGCCGCAGGACAGCACCCAAGAACCAGGGACGACATCAGGAAGAGGTGGAACGACCTATGGGGGAAGGTACGTTCATTGCAGCAAGACACCAACTCGCTGTACAAAGGACTGGTAACGGACCCCCACCTCCTCCCCGACAACTAACAACATAGTAGAAGCAAGTCTTGGCAATCATGCATCCTGAGGGCCTGGCCGGAGTAGGAGGAGGACTGAACTCTGGTAAGTCAACTCTATACTACTACTACCCCCCATACCTGCATGCCAGCACATACCCTCACCCTCAATCCCATCACTCCACCACCTCCCACACACCCCACCATCACATCCCACTCATTCCAGTGCCAAGCCCTGTATGCACTACCAATGCATGGACATCACTCACAGCCCTGCATGGACACCTATCACCAAAGCATGCACACTAGAGAGAATCAGCTAGCCCACCATATATCAGCTTACACAAGTGAAAGCTGCCAGGGTAAATACAACCAAATAGGGCAACCCACTGATGCACAATATGTCACACACAGAAACAATAACACTTCATTACTTCCACACAGGTATCCCAGCCAATGTCACTGAAGAAGAGGTGCCAGCACTATCCAATCCCCCAACTGAAGAGGCCTACAGTGATGACAGCAACCCTGGTTGCCTGATCTGGATGACCAACCTGACCTATCAGGGACCTCTGGACAGTCGGTTACCCAGGCCCAGTCACACACAACCACAGAGCCTCCCCAATATGGAAATACCACCTAAGCACCAACACAGCATGCCCACACCTCTGTCCCCAGGACACGTCAATCAGCAGTGTGTCCACCTCTACAGGGACCCCAGGGCACACCTCATACCCAAGACAATCAGGTTAGTGGCAGTAGGCACACGGTTCAGGGGACAGAGGCACAGGACAACGGGGAAACTGGGAGGAGTGCTGTGTGCCAGGGGGAGGACAGGCCAAGGAAACCGACTCTCCAGGAGGCACTCACCGAGATCCAGGGAGCATATCAACATTCCCAGGACACGATGGGCCAGATCCTGAACAACGTGCAGGAGAACAGGTGGCTGCAGGAGGGACAGTACCAGGGGATCAGGGAGGACTTGCAGGCCATTAACACCGCCCTGGTCTCCATTGCAGGGGTGCTGGCAGACATGGCCTACATTATGAGGGAGGCAGTCTCACAACAGCGGGCCCCTGCCACTAGCCTGACATCTGAACTGCCTTCCACCTCTGTTGCTGCTAGTGGACAGGAGGCCCCGTAACAGGAATCACAGGCCACCAGCACCCCTCCCCCTCCAGAGGGAGAACCACCCTGCAAACGTTCCCTGCAATCCAGGCAGAAGCCAGAGACTATTGCCAAAACCCCGCCAGGAAATGAGACTCTCCTGATTGTCACCCTTGTGTCCCACTCAGTCACCCTGTCCATCTTGAACTGCCATTGCTCCCCTTTCTACTGTATGTCCCCTTGGACAATACACCTGTGCTACAAATAGACTGGAACAATACCCTGGACTTTCCTCCATCATCACCCCATACCCTTGCACTTGCCCCTCTTCTTCTTAGCACTTCATTAAACACCCTTGAAAAAAAAACAAGTATGGAATATGTTTCATTTTAAAAGTATGTATTCGCTTAACCAGGTTCAAACATTGCAATTCAACTGTACAGTAATTGTGCACATGGGAAAGACCTGTATTTGGCTGCAGTGATCACACCAGGAGCAATAGTGGGGCACCAACATATGTAAAATGAATTGCCAAAGGGTACAGTAAGTGGGCATAGAAGTGAATATGCAATATGAGTTCCATCAATTGCCCCAATTATGTTGGGAATATGTCCCATTGCATAGAAGTCAGCCTTCACTGTGGCCAAATCCTCCACCTGGGGAAAAACAATGTAGCTTCAAATGTGTTTAATCAGGGCAGACAACACTCTGGTCAGCACTATTGAGAACATTGGCTGTGACATTCCTGCTGCCAAGCCCACTGTCACTTGGAAAGAACCAGTTTCCAGGAAATAGAGCACTGATAGAACTTGCACAAGACGGGGGAACCCAGTGGGGTGACGGATAGCAGATATCAGGTCAGGCTCCAATTGGGCACACAGCTCTGTGATTGTGGCCCTGTCAGCTCTATAGGTGAGGATGATGTGCCTGTCCTCCAGTGTTGCCAAGTCCACCAGGGGTCTGTACACGGGGGTATGTCTCCATCTCCTATTCATCCACAGTGGTAGCAATCTAAGGGACAAAGGAGTGAGGATTCAGTCACAAACTGAACATTGGAGCCATAACAGCACAATGCATGATGTAAATTTGCAATGGTTAAGTGGGATTTGTCCTGTTTGTCCAAATTTTAACTATGACGCAGTTATTATCCAGGGCCTGCCCCCCACCTGAAATGGCGTCTGCCTGTCCTGTGTGGAGGGACAGGTGGAAGTGAGGTAATTCCGCTGGAGTTGTGCGCTTTTACAGGAGACGGTCGGGAACCACGAGGCTACTCCTCGTTGGTTAACATTGTGCCCTATGTGGTACAGTGGCCAATGGTGATCTACGCCGGTGGTGACGGTATGCACCGCCGTGGACGTGACCGCCATTTTCTATCTGGTTCCTCACTTGCTACCTGACATTCAACAGGAGGAGACCTACACTGCATGTGCTGCTGTGACCTGTGTCTGGAATCTACCCTGGCCCGTGTGACTGGGGAAAGGGCCCCTGCCTTCACCTCGGAGGAGTTGGAGTGACTGTTCGATGGGGTTCTACCTCAGTACGGACTGCTGTATGGGCCTCCAGACCTACAGGTGAGTACACTGTCAGCACGATGCATGTGGCATGAATGCATGGAGTAGTGTGTGTGAAGGCCTCGTGTAAGGGGGTGGGTGGATGTCCTCTGGGCGGTGTATTGGTTGTGTGCTGGCTTATGTGTGTGCAAATGGTGATGTGATGGGGTATGGTGGGCCATAAGTGTAACAGGCAGGACTATCTGACTGATACTATTTTCCTGTGTGTATTTCCTCTGCAGGTCAGCGCCCATCAAAAGAAGGGTATATGGCGTGCCATCACCAAGGACGTGAGAACCCTGAGGGTCTACGGCAGATGGAGCACCCACCTGAGATGCTGGGCATAGAAGACGGCGGAGGCCCAGCTGGGGATGGCCTCCTAATGAGGAAGGGGTGCCCTTTGTACCCTGACCCCACTGATGGCCCGCATTCTAGCAGTGGCCTATCCTGAGCTGGATGGGTGCTTGAGGGCATCACAGCAGCCGCAAGGGGGTGAGTACAGTGCCCATCATTACAACTTACGCATGGTAGGGTGGTATCAGGGTGGGGAATGTGGGTCAGTGGGTGCCCCTAGCCCAGGCCTGACATTGCAGAGTAGGTCCCTGGTGGCAAGGGTCCTGAAGGGATAATCATGCTACTTAGCTCGTAGGCATCCACAACTGGTCAGAGCTGCGTGGGTCCCAGGTGTTCATCATTTGGCGGTGTGTGCGTCTCCCCATGCCTTGGTAGCTAACCAAATAACTGGCAGTTTTTATGCATAGTGCATAGGGCTTTTTGGTAAATTTCCAAATACATCCAACAAAGAACCCTCCGCTCAAGACTGGCACCGCGCCTTAGAACACCACCATACAAGAAAAAGACTGTAGGTGGTACATCCTTCTCTGTCCAAGCAGCCAAACTATGGAATTCATTACCCCCAACTATAAGAGCCACAGATAACTTTCTTGTTTTCAGAAAACTACTCAAGAGTTGGCTCTTTCCTTCATAACCACCTTTTTCAAACAACTATGAACTGCATATGCCTATGTGGATAAATATTTTTTCAGATTATGGGGGCGATTCTAACCCTGGCGGTCGGTGATAAAGCGGCGGCCAACCCGCCAACAGGCTGGCGGTCCAAAAAATGGAATTCTGACCCTGGCGGGAACCGCCAACACAGCCCGCCACATTAACACTCCGCCCGCCGCGGCGGTACAGACAAACAGCGCGGCGGTCACCGCCAACAGGCAGGCGGCAGACAATGTACCGCCCACAGTATCATAACTCACCAATCCGCCACCTTTTCCGGGGCGGGAGCCCCGCCGATAAAAACACGGTGGAAACAGACTACGAACGGGAAAACGCTCACCTCTACGCACTCCACGAGGAAGGAGGACAGCATGGAACCCGAATTAAACATACTACCTGCTCTCGTCTACCTGCTCATCTACCACGAGTACGAACGCCGGCGCAGACGACAACGGTGAGTACTTCACCTACGACACACGGGAGGGAGGAGGAGGAAAGATTACGGGCACACACATATGCGACCCCCACCCCCCAAACTATGTACACACCAATGCAGAGCAACAAGTCACAGTGACACCACCCAAACCCCCCTGATAAATGCAAAGACATAATTAAATTGTGAATAAATATTTATGTACAAAATAGGCTCTGAAAAGTTATGGTCAACTAGCCAAAAAATCAATATCAAAATAAGTCTATAACCAGTGCAATGGATAACCGAGGCAAATAGTCCTGCACATCAAAAGAAAATCGAAGTGTCCGTGGGCCAAAGTGTAACAACACAAGGGCAAAGCCCACACAGGAGACCTGAGTCCTTTGGAGAGAACACTGCAGGGGCATCTGATGAAAAAACTACAGGCACCTCAGGGGGAAGGGGGGGGCACCACAGCCACATGAGTCCACGACGCCAGATCCACGAAGGGGCCACCATGCCTACTGTGCCATCCTGGGGAGTGCAAAGCCACAGTCTCTCAAGTCTCTACAGTGGTTGGTTTGCCCACTGTACCATCCTGGGGAGTGCAAAGCCACAGTCTCTCAAGTCTCTACAGTTGGTGGGTTGCCCACTGTGCCATCCTGGGGAGTGAAAAGCCACAGTCTCACAAGTCTATACAGTAGGTGGGTTGCCCACTGTTCCATCCAGGGGAGTGCAAAGCCACAGTCCATCAGGTGGAGTACAGTCTCCACTGGTCAAGGAGGAGGCATGGTGGGCACAGTGAACCGTTAACAGTGCATGCAGGAAGGGCCCAGCGGAGCGGTGCATGAGACGGCGGGGCCCAGCGGAGCGGTGCTTGACAGGAAGGGCCCAGCGGAGCGGTGCTTGAGACTGATGGATTAGTATCATTTAATAATGAGTACAGTTTTAGTATTATTATGAGTTAATTTGAGCTGCGGATATGAGAGTTTGTTAGTTAGATTGACTGGAGTAATGGAGGGGTGGATGAGGAAAGAAATCCAGAAGTGTTAATTGGGAGTATATCCTTCATTTACTCAACCCAAAGGCTTGGGATGATTAAAGGGGAATGGAGGAGGGAAGAGTCTGTGGAAGGGTTAGGGAGAGCTTAGTAGCAGGGTGAGATAAATGAGGGAGAATTTAGTAGGGTTGTTTGGGAGGTCACAGTAGTAGAGTGAGGTTTGGTGAGTTAGATGTGGAGGTGAAGGGAAGAGCTTAGGCAGAGATATTTAGGAGATGAAAGTGGTCGAAGGGATTTGGGATGAGTCAGAGTGAGAATGGAGGATAGTTTGATAGAGACATGACATAAGAGTGAGGAAAAATGAGAGCAGAAATTCATAGATATTTAGTATAACCCAAAAACCAGGAGCCATGCAATGATCCACAAACATGCCAAGCACAGAAACAACATATACACATACAGTACATACACATATATATATATATATATATATATATATATATATATATATATATATATATATATATATATATATATATATATATTTATACACACACACATGAATACACACACATGCACATACAATACATAATTAGAATCATGTGTAAAAAATACTTAGTCAGACAGGTTTAAAAGAGTGTGTGTGTATTTTATTGTTATGACAGTAGCAATACATATTTTCCAAAGAAACTATCAATAAATAGAAATATACATATAGGGGGTCATTCTGACCTCGGCGGTAAAAGGCCCGTACCGCCGGTCAGAAGTCCGCCATTCTACCGCCACGGCCGCGGTAAACCGCCACGGTCATTCTGACCACCAACTGTGAATCCGCCAACAATCCGACATCCAAGGAAGTCCGCCTCATCAGCGGGCTGCGGAAAACTGGAGATGACCAAACCTCCACCGTCACGCCAACACAAACACGCCCATGCCATTCTGACCCACGAATCCACGCGGCGGTCTTTCAACCGCGGTATTCCATTGGCGGTACACACCGCCGCGCTCAAAATACACACACCTTTACAAAACACTACCACATTGGACAATTTGAAATACACACACCTGACACACATACAAACAACACTCCCACACATCCAATAAACTATAAAACACACACCCACATCACCCACAAACCCCCACTAGTTGGAAATCGGAGAGAAGGCGAGAGAGATAGAGATAGAGAGAGCGAGCACAGCAATAGAAAACCCCAACACACACAGGAACCCAACTTCATCACCCACACCACATCTACGCACACATCACCACATATCACCACGCACATCACCACAAACACCACCCCACACCTCATCCACACCACCCCATGGCACCCCAAAGACACCCCAGGTTCTCGGACCAAGAACTCAGGGTCATGGTGGAGGAAATTATAAGGGTTGAGCCCCAGCTCTTCGGCACACAGGTGCAGCACACCACTATAGCAAGGAAGGCTGAGCTATGGCAAAGGATCGTAGACAGGGTCAACGCTGTGGGACAGCATCCCAGAAATCGGGAAGCTATCAGAAAGCGATGGAACGACCTACGGGGGAAGTTGCGCTCGATGGTGTCGCGACACAACATCGCTGTGCAGAAGACTGGCGGCGGACCCCCACCCACTCCACCCCAATTCACAGCATGGGAGCAAGAGGTGGTAAACATCCTGCATCCTGATGGCCTCGCTGGAGTACACGGAGGAATGGACTCTGGTAAGTGTTTTAATATTTGTGGGGCTATTTTAATTTTAGTGGAGGGAAATTGCAATATGTTGGGGAAGAGGAGAGCACAAAAGATTAGTGGAAATGAACTGGGAGGGTTTATCTTCCTGGTCAAACACTACCTCCCCATGATGTTGAGTATGGGTGGCCTGGTCATCCATAGCTACCCAACAGAGGCACGGAAGCTGTGGGGGGGGCAAGGTGCTTCATAAGGTTGACTGCAGCATGTTTTGTCAGGGTTAGGACTGGAAGTTTTGTGTCTTAAGCAAACTGCATTTAAGAGAGGGCTTAGCTATGCACCAGATGCAGACTACTTGCACATTCTTCTTTGTTTACACTGTGTATCACATATACCCCATAAATTGTCAAATATCAGACACACATGTGCAATGGTGCAAGGATACATGTTTCTTAAGCACAAAAGTACATGTCCAGCATGGTCATTACAACTGTATAAATGGGGAAGTGATGGGAAACATGATGCAGGAGTATTGTCAGTCATGGGTGTGTGTGTGCCGAGAGTCATGTGTGTGCAGAGTGACATGACATTCACACATATGTAAGCAGGAGTGATTACCTCATGATGCTACATCTGTGCCTATTTTTTTTTATAGGTAATGGTGCAAATGGAAGCAACTACTACCCAACTATTTCTAAAATATTTGACGAGTGTGAGCATTGTGGCAGTGTGAAAGGCTGGTGCCGTATGACGGCAGAACCAGTCCCAAGGAATGGAAGCTGTGTATTCCTGCTGTTGGTGGCACGCAACAAATATAGCCTCAATATCAACTTGGTTACACTGTTCCTTCACTGGAGTCAACTTATATATCTGCCTAAGGCTGGTTGATTACATGACTGTTCCCTTGTCATCAAGAAGCCACTTTCCACTTTGCTCGTGTAGCATATTCATGTGTGGTTACAAACATGCCAAGTGAAACCATACTGACAAGGTTCCCAACATCAGTGTCCTGACATACACCATGGTGTTCCTTAAGTTATATATGGTACGCACATGATGAAGGTATGTGTTGGTGCTAAGTGTATGAAAACAGGCAAGCATCTTTACATAGATCAACTACAAGAGTCAATGTTTTAGCCAATGGCCATTATCCTTTCCCCCTATATTGTTATATGTATGTATCTGAAACATGTACATATGTCTGCCACCCAAATCTATGCATGTTCTTGTGTGATTACTAAGAGCTACATATGTGTGAAACAGGTGCACCACAGTGCTGTACCAACGTCAGCAGCACTGCGCTGCACTGAATTTGTAACACAGGCCTGCCTTGTATTACCGAGAGTACGGAGCAGGCCTGTGTCTGCGCCTGCACCGGCATATAACTCAGCAGCCTGCGCCAACACAGGCATACTTGGACCACAATACAAGAGTGTCTGTTTTGAGGGGAGTGTCTATGTGCAGGTAGGTATCCCTTCCTGGACATAAACAGTTGACAATGGCGATATGCCACTTCTATGTGTGCTGCAGAATGCAGCCCACATAGTAGTCCCAAGACATCCGTTATGTTATTTTGTTAATGTGTAAGAAGGGACACCTATGTGAACATAAGCAAACATCCATGGCATTTAACCTCTACTGTGCGTACCTTCAAATGGCGCACACATATAAGAAGCAAGAAACAAGGAGGTATCAATGCATTCCTCAATACCTTGCTATGCTTACACCGCCACTGGGCTGCTGTTAGTCTTTTGGCGCTGGCAACAAGGAAGATGTCTTCAACATCTGGGGAAGCGTCGAAAGCAATGGGTGTTACAATGGGATGGCCACTGCAACAACCATTTCATGCCCCTCTGATGCAGAATACTGTGTCATTCTGCCCCATATGTACATGGAGGATGTATGCTACAAAAAGCTGCATAACAGATCATTGTACATATGGTGCAGTGAAGACTCCCACAGGAGCGTCAGGGAAAGTGACGCTCTGGTGGTGCCAGGGCCTCTATGGTCTGGCCCTTTGTCTTACAGACAGAATTTTGTATTTGGCAGTTGTTCAGTCCTAACACAAAGTTGACTTGCTTACTCAGCTTAACATGTTAAATGTGTAACAGTTGTCTATACATATAAATGTACAAAAATCACTAAGCTATGTGTTCCTGTCATGTCTTGCAGGTGGGCCTCCACCCTACACAATTGGAGAGGTGTCCCAGTTTTAAGACCCCAATGCAGCCAGTAAGTATCACCTTGTGCTTCACATGTGCCATTCCAGGGTTTTGTGAGAGAGGGTATGATGTGTGCAATGAAATGTTGAAATTGCATGCGTGACCAATAAGATGACATTATCTGAGTTAGGATATTGACATCATGTCTGATGCAATGTTGAGGATGTAGATTAAGTTGATAATTGCACAAGTGCCAACCTGTGCTGCTATGGAATTGTGGGTGTTAGGAAAAGGAAAGCATGCTCACATACACAGTGATGGCAGTCAAGATATGTGTCAGAGGTGCTGATTATCTGATTAGCATGCCTGTTGAAAACATATTTGACACAGCACTTTTTACAGCACTGTGTGTAAGGCTTTGCTTTAATTTACTCAGGAAATGGTATAGATGATGTACATGTGTTGAGGTCTCTAGGGGGGCTTATGAAGGAGACACTTGCACCACCTGTGCCTCACTACTCTTCAGAAATTAAGTGAGGCAGAGGCCGTGCAAGGAGCCTTATTGTGCTGGGCAACAGGCAGTTGAGTCCACAATGAGAATACAACTCTGCTCCAAGTGGATGTGTGGCTGTTAAGCAATGCTTTAAATCATGGTTTCTTTGCTCCACAACACAATTTCCCTCGGGATGATATGGAGACGAATAATACAGCTGGGCCCCTAATAAAGCTGCAACTGCATGTGCACTGATAAAGACTTGCAAATCTTTAATAACAGTTCAAATGTCAGCTGAGTGTTGTGGCCATACCCATAGAAATCTGACGCATGAGTCAACAGCGACTAAGATATATTTGTATGCGCCATCAGGGATCAGGGGACCACAATGGTATACACATTGTAGTGGTTTGTTGGAAATGAAGAGGGGTATCTTCCGTTGGCGTTTGATGGTGAACCCTTTTATTTGCTGACAGATGGCACAGCAAAGAACATATTGCTTGATCTGTTTATATAGACTTGTGCTTGTAACAGTGAAATAGTAGCCTCCACCACCTGCATGGGCAGAAGCAACTCCCTCATGTGCTGCTTTAATCAACTCAGGTCTTTGATCTTGGTTGGGGATCACATGATCACCCACCCCTGTATTGTTACTAGGGTAGTATTGGGGCTACAAATTTGGTATTATTATTTAGTAGGAAATGATTTTGGCATGGGCTTGCCTTCAGCTGAAACTTTCACAGCAGCCAGTGTTTCATCATCCAACCTTGTCGATGAACGAGTTATTGCAGCAACAGAAGCTGTAGCTTCTGCTGACTTGTCCTCTTCTTCAGCCAAGGTATTGCCGGTGACGTGTATTCCAAAGCATTTATGTCCCAATTTATGAACTACATGGATCTGAAAGTATAAACTTCAGATCCGCTACGTTCCCCCACAGGAGTCTGTGTTTAATGGTGTTACCTTTTGAATCTCTGAACCCATTCTGGCACCAGTAATGCAGATATTCATTGAAGGACTGGACACAGTAATACAAATCACAGACGATTAATGTTAACTGTCCTGGATCTGTGTGTTCCAGCGCCATCAACAGAGCCTTAAGCTCTGCTAATTGTGCAGTGCAGTCCCCTAGGGTTTGAGTGTAAGTGTTGTGTGGATGGAATTTACCATCTTTCATGTAAACACTCATGACAGCACAGGCAGCGGACTGTTGATGTTTAGTGCCTACTGCGGGCTGGGCTGAGCCATCTGTGTACATTATTGTTTGATATTGTACAGTAGGCAATGTTTTTGCTGGTACACAGTATTCAAGTTCAGATTGTAAGAATTCTTGAGTTTGTAATTTTGGTTCAAAAACATAGTCAACATCAGTGGCCGTCAGAGACATTGGCCATTGAATCCAACATGGATATAGTGCCTTAGCATTAGGAACGCTGGTTTTGGTGACAGCCTCAAGGGCTGGGATAGGATATACGACAATGATGCATTTCCCCTCCATCTGAAGAGCAGTCAGAATTTATTCTGTGGGAGCAAAGTGATGCTCAGCTGTGGAATACAGATGTGATTTGTATGCAATTGGGGCAGTATCACCTTCATTGAACATTACATAGGTTAAACCAATGGCCCCAACAATTATTCTTATAACCAAATGTGTTTTGTTGTCTCATGTGTTTAGCTGCAAGCATGCTTTGCTGTAATGCTCTGAGAATGCGTGTGTGTTTGACTGTTTAATATTTGCTTGAAAAGTCTGGACATATTAGGTCATATAATGGTTTAATGTGTTGTGCATAATTTGGAATGTATGTTCTGCCGAAGTTTAAAAAGCGCAAAAAATGACTAGAGCTTTTTGATAGTGTTTGATGGTTGTAATTCTGTGTATTTTTCTAGAAATTGGGGCACTAGGCTCATGCCTTCATCTGATCATTCGTATCCCAGAAATTGGACATTGAGGAAGGCTGTTTTTTTTTTTAATTGAACATGTAGACTAATTCACCAAATCCCACAACAATGCGGCTTACCCGTCTTACATGTTGAACACGAACATCCTCCATAAGGTAGATGTCATCTACGTACCACAATGCCTCAGTGTCAATGTCGTGTAAAATTGATGTAACATGAGCTGAAAACAATCCTGGACTGTTTTTGTACCTTTGTGGAAGTGGGCAAAACTAACACTTGCTACGTCCCTACTTTCAGGTGCTATATTTTGGCAGAAAAAAACATTGGAAATATCCAAGTTTATTCTGTATTTTTTGCACACTATGGCCCTCATTATGATATTGGCGGTAAATCCTGCTTATCGCCACGGTGACGGCCGCCAGCATACTGCTGCGGTGGCGAATATCCGTTTGCCATATTATGACACACATCAATCTGACAGAATACTGCCACATACACAATTTGGCAAGTCCAAAGGTCAGTGCTAAAGGGAAGTACCAACACCCATACAGTTACGCCAACATAACAACGCCCACTACATCATGACCCATGAATCACCAAAACGGACATTCAATGGAGGTAAGCCATTGGTGGTACACACCGTCGCACTTAGAATGGACACCCAAATGCTAAACTGCACAACATTGGCAAATACCAAAACCACACACCTGATACTCATGCACACACCACACACACCCACCCTCAGCACTATAAAACACACACCCACATCACCCACAACCCTTTACGAATACAAATCATTGCCACCAGATTGACACCAAGACCACTGTGACAACTAGACACACACGCCACATACATCCATACATCCCTCACGCACACCACTAAACACACCCACCCACAGTACCCAACATACCACACACACACCACACAACAACCATGTCCCCACAAAGGCACCCCTGTTTCATAGATGAGGAGTTGAGGGACATGGTGGAGGAAATAGTCAGGGTAGAGCCACTGCTGTTTGGAGCGCAGGTACAGCAGATCTCCATTGCCAGGAAGATGGAGCTATGGCGGAGAATCGTGGACAGGATGAATGCCGTGGGACTGCATCCAAGCACAAGGGATGACATCAGAAAGAGGTGGAACGACCTATGGGGGAAGGTACGTCCCATAGCAGCAAGGCACCAGCTCGCCATCCAGAGGACTGGCGGTGGACCCCCACCTCCTCCCCCACAGCTGACAGCATGGGAGGAGCAAATACTGCAATACTGCATCCTGAGGGACTCACTGGAGTTGCCGGAGGACTGGACACTGGTGAGTCAATATTTACTACTTATCACCCCCCATACCTGCATACCATCACACCCCTTCACCCTCACTCCCATCAATCCACTCCATCCCACACACCACCTACACATATGACTAACCACAATGCCCAGCCCTGCATGCAATGCCAATGCATGGACAGCCCTCTCAGCCCTGCTTGGACACCCATCACTAAAGCATGCACACCATCGGGGAACTAACAATACTACAATACATCAATATACACAAACCAAGGTGGCAGGGAAACAGTAACGATAGAGGGAAAGCTAGGGATGTGCAATATGTCAAAGCCATGAAGCATAATACATCACTTACATCCATGCAGGCACCCCAACCAATGTCAGCGGAGAGGAGATGCCACGACAAACCAGTCCTCAACAGAAGATGCCCCCAGTGATGACAGTAAATTCAGGATCTGTTTCAACAACCTGTCCGATCAGGGACCACTGGGCAGTCGGTCACCCCAGCCCACTCACAGTCCACCACAGAGCCTCCCCCATCTGTATCCAACACCACAGCACCCACCCAGCGTTCCCACACCTGTGTCCCCAGGACACGTCAATCAGCAGTGTGCCCACCTGTACAGCAACCCCAGTCCACACATCACACCCAAGACAATCAGGGACCTTGGGTCAGTGGGCAAACCGTTCAGGGAACAGATGCACAGGGGAACAGGGACACTGGGAGGACGGTGTGCACCAGGGGTAGGATAGGCACAGGGAACCGACTCTCCAGGAGGCACTCACTGAGATCATGGGTGCCTTCCAACAATCCCAGGACACATTGAGCCAGATCCATAACAACATGCAGGAGAACAAGCGGCTGCATGTGGAACACCATCAGGAGATCAGGAAGGACTTGCAGGGTCTTAACACCACAATGATCTCCATTGCAGGGGTGCTGGCAGACATGGCCAACATCATGAGGGACTCAACAGAACACCAGTGGGCCCCTACCACTAGCCAGTCTATTGACCAGCCCACCACCTCCGCTGCAGCCAGTGGGCAGGAGACCCTGCCACAGGACCCACAGGCTACCAGCACCCCTCCCCCTGCAGAAGGTAAACCACCCTGCAAATGTTTCCTGTGACCCAGATAGAAGCCAGAGACACTTGTTAAGACAAAGACCACTGCCAAGATATGAGACTCTCCTGATTGTCCTTCTTGTGTCCCACCCTGTCACCTTGTCCACTTTGAAATGCCTTTGCTCCCCTTCCTATGGCCCCTTGGAAACTGCACCTGTGCTACAAAACAATACCCTGGAGTTTCCTCTTCCACTTTACCCTCAATTTTATAGCACCACAATAAACACCCTTGAACACAACTTGACTGATAGTATTTTACGTGTTGAAAACGTTCATTTAGGGGAACAGTCACATCTGGTGCAAATTATATGGACGCTGTGATAGAATCCAAAAGATGACCTGTAACTGTCTGCAGTATTCACATCAGGACACTGTTGTCATATCACCAACATCTGTAAAATGACAAGCCATATGTGACAGTAAGTTTAAATGCAAAGGAAGCGAATGCCATCATGCCACAGTCACACAGATGAAATCAATATTCAGAGCAAAGATCAGTTCCACTGTCTCACCTGGAAGTATTGACGTATAACTGATGTTCTGTTGTCCACATCCTCATCCTCTGCCTCCTCATCCTCACTGTCCTCAGGGTCCACTGCTGCCACAGGGACATTGCCAGTCTCCTCCTCCTGCAGAAAAGGCACATGCCATCTGAGTGCCAGGTTGTGCAACATGAAACATGCCACTTCTATCTGGCAGACTTTTCCGGGTGAGTAGCACAACGATCCACCTCTCAGATGGAGGCACCTGAACCTGACCTTCAGGAAGCCGAAGGTCCTTTCAATTATTCTTCTAGTGCCATGTGCCTCATTATAATGGTTCTCAGCCCCTGGCCTGGCATTCCTCACAGGGGCCAGGAGCCACAATAGGTTTGGTCAGCCAGAGTCACCTGCAAATAGTGAGGGACAAACTTTAGCCTTACAAAATCCTATGGGGATAACGCCTCAAGGCATACACTGACATACAGTGGGTGGGGACTCTGGCTGACCTATTAGGTACACCCTGTGCCTCTGTAGTTGGTCCATCACATTTGGGATGCTGCTATTCCTCAGGACAAAGGCGTCATGCAGCGACCCAGGATACTTGGCAGTGACGTGGAGATGTACTGGTCAGCCAGGCACACCATTTGCACAGTCAGTGTGTACAGTCAATCGCCTCAATAATATTGGGGATATGACTTATTGCATAGAATCCTGCCTTAACAGTGGCCAAATCTTCCATCTGGGGGATACCAATGTAGCTGCACATGTGCTTCACCAGGGCAGACAGACTATTTCCAGCACTATTGAGAGCTTTGGCTGTGACATTCCTGCTGCCAATCCCACTGTCACTTGGAAAGGACCAGTTGAGAGGAAATGAAGCACTGATAGCACTTGCACAAGAGGGGGGATCCCAGTGGGATGACGGATTGCTGATGTCAGATCAGGTTCCAATTGTGGCACACAGCTCCGAGATTGTGGCCCTGCCCAGTCTGTAGGTGAGTATAATGTGCCTGTCCTCCAGCGTAGTCAAGTCCACAAGGGGTCTGCACACGAGGGTTTGTCTCCTCCTCCTATTCATCCGCAGCGGTATGAATCTAAGAGAGACAAGAGTGAGTAGGCTGTCACAATTTGAGCACTGGAACCACCACCTCAGTGTACATACAGCATCAATATGATGGGACAGTGGGAATGGTAATATATGTGCTATTTTAGACAATGACGCAGTTATGGTTTATCTGATCGTTGTCCACCACCAGGAAATGACGACCACCTGTCCTGTATCTTGGGACAGGTGGATTCGAGGTAACTCCGCCGACGTTAGGTGTCGTAGTGGAGGCGGTCTTGCTCCGCTGTGCAATTCCTCATTGGCTAATATGGGGCTCTGTGGAGTACAGTGGCCAATGGGGATCAGCACTGTAGTGATAGTATACACCAACTTGGACGTGACTGCCATTTTCTATCCAAACCCTCACTTGTTTCCTGACTTTCCACAGGACGACACCTGCACTGCCTCTGCTGCTATGACCTGTGTCTGGAACCTACCATTCATTGCCCGTGTGACCGGGCAAAGGGCCCCTGCCTTCACTTCCGAGGAGTTGGAGCGACTGGTGGAAGGGGTCCTACCCCAATATGGACTGCTGTATGGGCGTCCAGACCAACAGGTGAGTACATCATAGGCACAATGCATGTGGGAAGGATGCATGGGGATGTGTGTGCAAGCATCATTTCATCGGGGGTGTCTGGTGGTAGTGTACATGGTGGGCACCAGACGATGTGTGTGTCAATGGTGATGGAAACAGGATTGGTGGGCCATATATGTGACAGGCTGGATTGTATGTGTAATGGTGTCCTCCAGTCTGCATTTCCTCGGCAGGTCAGCGCCCATCAAAAGAAGGGATTGTGGCATGCCATCGCCAAGGACGGGCAGGGACCCTGGGGGTCTACAGCAGGTGGAGCACCCACTGCAGGAAACGTGGGAGGGCCTGAGATGCTGGGCACGGAAGACCACGGAGGCCCAGCTGGGGATGGCCTTCCAACACGGAAGAAGTGCCCTCCGGAACATGGCCCGCATACTGGTGGTGGTCTACCCAGAGCTGGATGGGTGCTGGCATCCCAGATGCACCAATTCAATGCATTCCTGGAGGCCATCCACAGTGGATTGGCAGCCCAACAGAGATCAATTCAGGCTCTGGCCTCCTCTGTGATGGCAGCCATTTTCCCTACTGTCCCGCCCTCCAACTCCCACTTCCCAGACCCAGTCTCCTGAACCCCAACCCAATCCCAAGTATACATACTGACAAGCATGCACACAATACAACACACAAGAGTGGCACAATCAAACACAGGCACCACACTTCAGCCCACAAGCACTCACTCAGACACAAGACAGTTGCAGACACAACCACATCCACTGCCTTCACTGTCTCCCCCTCCTCCTCCTCCTCATCCTCCACCTTCCTCACAGTCTGGTCCACACTCACATCTGCATGCACTGCTTCAACATCCACCACCACCATCCCCAAACCAAGCAGCACACACACCTCACTTGCAGACACCTCCACAACATCCATCCACGCGTCCCCTGTGTCCTCTCCCACCCTGTCTGTCCCCCCCTCCTAAAGGACACAAACGCAGGCACTCAGACACCCAACAGCAATCCACCTCACACCAGCACTCCCCCCATGCACCTGCACCCAAGTCCAGCAGATGCACTCCTCCAACAACCAATCCCTCAACCTCCACTCCCATCCCTCCTCATTCATCCTGCCTCACGTCTCTAAAAATCCTTTCCTTGCCCAACTTGACCTCTTCCCTCCCGCTCCAACCCCATCCTACCCGTAAGAGCAAGGTCCCAACGACCCAGCCCAGCACCTCAGCCAAGCAGTCCACGCACCTCCTAGTCGTGGAGGCAAGACAGTGAAGGATGCCACTCCACCAGCCATGAAGGGGAATGATCCCACTCTACCAGCCAGGAAGGGGAAGGATCCCACTCCACCAGCCAGGAAGTGAAAAGATCCCACTCCAACAGCCAAGAAGGGGAAGGATCCCACTTGAACAGCCAGGACAGGGAAGAAGCCCTCACCTCTTGCCATGAAAGTGAAGGAGCCCTCACCTCCAGCTGCCACACAGCAGCCCTCGCCTCTAACGGAGGCTGCCCAGGAGGCGCCTTCCATAGCTGAGACACAGCAGCCCTCACCTCCAACGGAGGCTGCCAAGGATGCACCGTCCACAGCTGAGACACAACATCCCTCACCTCCAGCAGAGGCTGGCAGGGCACCATCACCACCACCAATGGTCACAGAGCCCTCACCTCCAGCTGAGACGGTGCAGCTCTAGCCTCCATCAGCGGACACGTAGGCCACCCTCCAGGGACTGCTGAACAAGGAGCCCCCTCTAGAAGCAGTGGGCAAGTTCCCCACCTCAGAGACTGTGACCTTGCAATCCCCAGCATTGGTAAATGAGCATGGACCCCCCTCCAGAACCAGTGGGCAAGTTCTCCACCTCAGAGACTGTGACCTTGCACTCCCCAGCATTGGTAAATGGGCATGGAGCCCCCTCCAGAACCAGCGGGCGAGTTCCCCACCTCAGAGACTGTGACCTTCCACTCCCCAGCATTGGGAAATGGGCATGGAGCCCCCTCCAGAACCAGCGGGCAAGTTCTCCACCTCAGAGACTGTGACCTTGCACTCCACAGCATTGGGAAATGTACAAGGAGCCCCCTCTAGAAGCAGTGGGTAAGTTCCCCACCTCAGAGACTGTGACCTTGCACTCCCAGCAAAGGGAAATGGGCATGGAGCCCCCTACCGAACCAGTGGGCGAGGTCCCCACCTCAGAGACTGTGACCTTGCACTCCCCAGCATTGATAAATAAGCATGGACCCCCCCCCCCTCCAGAACCAGTGTGAGAGTTCCCCTCCTCAGAGACTGTGACCTTGCACTCCTCAGCATTGGGAAATGGGCATGGAGCCCCCTCTAGAACCAGTGGGCAAGTTCCCCACCTCAGAGACTGTGACCTTGCACTCCCCAGCATTGGGAAATGGGCATGGAGCGCCCTCCAGAACCAGTGGGCGAGTTCCCCACCTCAGAGACTGTGACCTTACACTCCCCAGCACAGGGAAAGGATCATGGAGCCCCCTCCAGAACCAGTGGGTGAGTTCTCCACCTCAGAGACTGTGACCTTGCACTCCCCAGCATTGGGAAATGGGCATGAAGCCCCCTCCAGAACCGGTGGGCTAGTTCCCGACTTCAGGTGAGGTGTCCCCCACTCCCCTTCCCCGAGGTACCTGCCCACTGCAATAATGATGCCCCTGCACAGTTCTGTGAAGATGTTATCAGGAAACGAGTTGGGCATTGGACTGTGCCCTGTGGCCATGTGAGCCCTTAATACTTTGGACTGGGCATTGGCCCTTTGTGGACAATTGTACATATCTGGTTCATGTGGTGGCTCTTGCTTTGCTAATACATTTTCAGGACTTTCGAACTCTAGTCCTTGTATTATTATGCTGTGTGTTGTGTGCCATTGGATTTCGTCTGCAGCTGGTTGTGTGTATGGTGTGTGTGTGTCTGGAGTGTGTTGTGCATGTGTGTGTCACTGTCCTTTTCCTCCCTCCCTCCCTTGTGTGCTAGGCGGCTGTACTCACCGTCATCGTCTTCATCGGCGTTGGTGTTCCAGGTGGAGCATGGCATAGAAGAGCATCGGGAAGACTTGCAGTTCCGGTTCCATAGCGGTGTTGTTCTTCTCTGTATCTGTGATGGTGAGTCTTTGATCTTCTGTGCAGTGTTTCCGCCAGGCTTTTGATGGCATTGGCTCCGCCCCAGAAATCGTACTGTGTGCATTTTGAATGGCAAATGTGCACATATGACTATTTAAATGTTTATAGTCTAAGACTATTCTATATGAATGGTTCGGTTTAGCTACGGGGAGCAATGCGTTGTTCATTGATGAGACACAAGGTTCAATTATGCCCTGCTACTCTGGCTGTGTGAGGATTTCCCTCAAGGGTGCTCTAGGTTCTTGCTTTATTGGGTATTGGAGTTGAGGTTGAGGTTGAGATCTAATTGGTGTTATATGGTGGGGAGAAACTTTATCCCACCCTACATGGTTGCGATATAATGTGGGTGCCTGCTCCTTCGCCCAATCAATGGTATAAGCTTGCCTGAGCTCTATAGGAACAAGGGGCGAGAAATAGGGTTCCATTACCTCTTCCCCATTTGGGAGATGACAGACAAATTCTGGTGACCAATCCTTTTTGGTCATTAAAATATCATAAATGGTAACAATGCGATCCCAAAAGATGGCATCTATTGTGTGCTCCATGTCTCCTTTTAACTATATTTTTCACTTAATACACCCTGCCAGGTGTGGAGATACACATGCACGCAGTCTCGACTTGTAAGACGTCATCAGTTGCTTTCACCTCCAGATGCTCTTAAAGATTCCAGCGAACTATTGTGACCTCTGCCATGCTGTCTAGCAGCACCAGTGCCTACTTCCTGTTCTTCAGTAAAGCTCTCATCCTGAGTGGCATTTCGTACAGCAATCGCTGCCACTTTTTTAGGGTGGAGCCTGCATTGCACACGCTCGCGCATGCGTATCGCAGCAAGACGCTTTAGTTATTAGAAAAGGGCTCGGAGCCCTGACGATTTCACGTCAGTGTGTTTGATTGGTTCGTGGGCTTGCCTAGTAAAATCTGCTTGCTTTCATTAGTGGAAGGCATGCACACGTCATGCCTTTTCCGGTAGTTAGCACTCCTCGAGCGCAGTGACCAAGTACAGAAAACATGCGAGGCTCGCTGTTTTCTGTCGGATCGTGGACTACTTTTTCTCTATTTTCCTAGCGCGATTTCACTTGCCAGAAGTCGAGCGCTTTACACAGTTAATTTAACTTTTTCGGCTTACGTACATAAAAGCACTTTTGCCGATAGATGAAAAGTCGGGTTAGGAGTTTACAACACGATCAGCTCTAACATGAGCAAACGCGAGACCCATTTCATTGCAAATGCTTGTTCTTTTTTTAATTGGGTTTTTTGTTGAGGAAGTTTCTCTTCTTTCTTAACAGAAACTTTTGATGAGTGTTGTGAGTCCTTTCTCAGTTTCATGTACTCCGTTCCTTGCTCTGACAGCCCACCTCTCTCACTGCGTTTATCTGGTGAATCCTGAAAGGAACAAGATTGGCCTGTATCAGTATATTCACAGCTATCATGTGTTTTTATATTATCTCTATTTCTATGATTATAGCAATTTTGAGGGGTCTCAGAATTCGGAGATTCTCCCATTTCTTTTTTGGGTGTTTGTTTTTGTTTATCCAAGCATTTCTTAGAACCCTCAGGTGCTTGTTTTGTAAAATCCTTATTGGATTTACCCTGTAATTGTAAGTTAATAGGTCTGGCTCCCAGACTATGTTGACCAATGCTAGAGTAGGTCCCAGTGATAATCTTTGGCAGCTCACATTCTTGATCCTGTGCAGGAACATACTACAGCAGCATGCGCATTGCCAGTGAAACTGGTTCTCCTTTACGGTTACTTAATATTATTGAAGATATAGTGCCAAAATTGCCCATTAATTGCACCCCAAAATCCTGGACCGGGGCAGCCCCGATTTCATCTTGAATCTGTTTTCACAATTCTGGAAGATTGGCAAGTGTTGGTATACCGTGTGCGGTAGTATAGAACGTGGCAAATACAGTGCCCAAAGTATTGCAGTTATTTACTGTGGGAACCATCCCAAATAGCAAGCACATAGTGAGTATTCTATGTTTATACTGAGGTCCTTATGGGGAAAAACTGTGTTCAGCACATTTATTTTTTGAGTTATCCAAAACTGAATCTCTTCCCGTTTGGTACCTGACCCTTGATCAAATGTACAGTTGCAGGGTTTATATCTGGTGTGACTGCAGGTGGTTAGCTGGGGCAGCTCGTACAGGGTTAGTATTTAATGTTTGCATTACAAACTGTACTAACAGTCTGTATAATGCTGCAAGCTCAGCGTACAAGTGGTGAACCTCAGTTACAGTAAAGGTGGCTGCATCAGGATGCGGTGTATATGAGGCCAATAAAGGCCAGGTAGGACCATCATTGCTCAAAGAACCTAACCTAACATGTAGTATTGTGTGTGGTATGGCACCATCTAGCCATTTAATATGGTCTTGAAAAGATAAAGGTATCTCTAAATATGCATATTCTATTGTGCAGGTATGTTAGCAGGTTTGTAGTGATGAAATGTATTAGTGTTCCCATCGACTGCTGAAAAGGTGACCCAAGAGTAAAATATTTCTGTTCTGTGGGCTAAATGAGTCTCAACTACAAATGTTACAGGACCCCCTGTGCTCTATGGCCATTTGCTAGCTAATGAGCAGTGAGGGGAGGTCGCATGTTTACTGCAATTACCACCCGTTGTGGGTATGCCATAGTGGATATACCTGTTCAGACATTAAGAACACCAAATGGGGATAGATCCTTTTAAGGTTGAAGCTTGGACAACCTTTAGCATCAGATAGGTACTACCTACCTAGCTGTGGAGGAAATCCTCACTACCACAAACATTTCTGTATACAGAATTGAGGTGCCTTTAGCACGTAGTGAGTCAGAGATACTCCGAAGGATCCAAATATCAGTGCATGACCAAACATTGGGTGCCATGTTATGTGAGCTCCCATTATCCTAAAAAGGCTGCTGAATTTGGGCAGCAGTATCATCTGAATTGTGGGGAGCTGAGTCCAATCTCACACCATGTGACAACTGTCGGCCTAATGCGTTTCTGGCCAACTAGCATTACCTCATCTCTGCCCAAGAGCAGGGATGATTTGTGGCAACCGGTCGCATGACAAGATTACTTCTCAGGGAAATTGTGGTGTAGATCTCATCTTTTTCTCTCAGTTACATTAGTCTCACATATGCAAAACCAAGCAGAGGCAGGAGATGGTTCAATAAGATTTATTTAAGCAGCTGCGTCTTAGATAAAATGGCATGAATTGCAATTATTAGAATGATGAAACATAATGGAAGCAAAATGGTGACAAGAAAAGGTAAACACAGGAAGCGTCCCACCAAACTGCCACTATGCGTGACATATGCAGTTCCTACCTAAGCTATGTTAGAGTACAGCAAGATAAGCCGAAATCTGCCCTTCAGGATTCTCCCCTGGGCTGAAATCATCCCCTATACCCCAGCAAGGAAGCCTGTTGGCTAGAGAGACACCATCCCCATGTAGGCGACGGGACCAGTAGGCTCAGCAAGCAGCTGTAGCAAAGTCAATCAGCTTGCGGTTGTGGTCATCTGGCTGGAATCTCCCTCTGACATGCATGGGTCAGAGAAGTGGTTTAATGATAAAACAGCTGATGTTCTGCGAAAATGTCCCCATGTAAGGATGTGTGTGTTTCTGTGTTGGAGACGCAGTGTACCACTTTGCCAGAAACCCTATCTCACTGCACCCTTGACAGCACAAAGTGAAAAGAATGTCTTGCTGAGAAACGCAATGCTTTCCTAGGCAAAACAACAACTAGATTAAAAAAAAAAAAACAACACCGTGAATGTGGCTGTTAGACCTGACTGCCTTAGGGTGGTCACCCCCCAACTTTTTGCCTGCCTCCCTCCACTTTTCTCACACTGTTTCTTCTGGTTTTTAGGACTCTGCACACTTTACCAGTGCTAACCAGTGCTGAAGTGCATATGCTCTCTCCCTTAAACATGGTCACTTTGGTTCATCCCCAATTGGCATATTTAATTTACTTATAAGTCATTAGTAAAGTGCAACCTGTGCCCAGGGCCTGTAAATTAAATGCTACTAGTGAGCTTGCAGCACTGATTGTGCCACCCACATGAGTAGCCCCTTAACCACGTCTAAGACATGCCATTGCAAGGCCTGTGTGTGCAGTTTCACTGCCACTTCGACTTAGCATTTAAAAGTACTGCCAAGCCTTAAATTCCCATTTTCCTATATATAAGTCACCCCTAATGCAGACCCTAGGTAACACATAGGGCAGAGTGCAATGTAGGTAAAAGGCAGGACATGTGTTTTATATGTCCTGGTAGTGGAAAACTTCTAAATTGGTTTTCCACTACTGTTAGGTCTGCTCCTTTCATAAACTAGCATTGGGAATGCCCTCATATACTTTTTTAGTGGTAGATTCTGATCTGAAAGGGGTTACAAGGTCATATTTAGTATGGCCAGAATTATACTAGAAAATCCTGCTTATTGATGAGGTTGGATTTATATTATTATTTTAGAAATGCCAATTTTAGAAAGTGAGCATTTCTCTGCACTTAAAAACCATCTGTGCCTTATAGACTGTCTCCAATCAACATCTGGGCAGGGCTGGTTTACAGCTCCCTTGTGCATTTTACCCAGACAACCACAAACACAGGACACTCAGTCACACCTGCTCTCAGCTGCATATTGAATGGGTCTTTCTCGGCTGGAAGGGTGGAGGGCCTGACACTTACATTTCAAATGCTAGTGGCCTGCCCTCACACAATGGACTGCCAAACTCCCTACTGGGACCCTGGCAGACAGGACTGAACTGAAAGGGGAACTTGTGCACTTCAAAACCAGTCATTGAAGTCTCCTCCACTTCAAAAGCATTTTTGGGTATGTAAACTGGGTCTATGAGCCCACCAGCTTAGACACTTCTGGACCTATACCTGCACCATGTCAAGAGGAACTGCCTGGCTGCCCAAAGGACTCATCTGGTCTGCTTTACTGAAAGGTCTGCTTCCCTGCTGTTGCCCTGCTGGCCTCCGACTGTGCTGAGAAAGACTCTGTCTTCCCCAAAAGTGCTCTCCAATGTCTTGGATTGAGCTTGCCTCCTGTTTTCTGAGGTCTCAGAGCCAAAAAGACTTCGGCCCGTATTTATACTTTTTTTAGCGCCGCATTTGCGCCGCTTTTTGACGCAAAACGGCGCAAACCTACAAAATACAATGCCATTTTGCAAGTTTGCGCCGTTTTTGCGTCAAAAAACGACGCAAATGCAGCGCAAAAAAAGTATAAATACGGGCCTTCATCTCTTCAGGAAACTCCTTGTGCGTCGAAAAACGCACCACCTGCCAAAATTGCTGCATAACCTGCTTTGAGACCAAGAAATCGCCGCACAGCTGACTGGAAGTACGCAGCTCCGACTTCCTGACTGGAAATTTGACGCAGCGCCTGCCTTGTGATGGAAAATTTGACGCATCACCTACTGCTCGATGCAGCGTCTGCGTTATTCCAGCGCATCAAGGATTGTTCCTGAATCATCCCTGGGCATCAAAATATCCCCGCACCGCAGTGAGGAACCAAGACTGCTCGCCAAAAAAAAAAAACGATGCAAGCCCCTTGCAGTGTGGAAAGAAACGACGCATTGCCTGTGCTACGTCAGAAAATTCAACACACACCCTATTTTTCCACGCATCTCCTCCTCATCGGTCTCCGTGCGTTGTAAATTTTGAGTCATTCCAGGTACTGTGTGTAACAAAGAGACAACTGTTTATTTCTAAGGATTCAGACTCTCTTAAACCTTTTAAAAGTGATATTTCATCTTCTGCTTATTGGATCTTTGTCGTTTTGACCTTATTTTATTCAGAAAAATATTAACCATTTTTCTAAACGTGTGGTGTATTTTGTGGTGTTTTCTCTGTGTTACTGTATGATTAATTGCACAAATACTTTACACATTGCCTTCTAAGTTAAGCCTGACTGCTCAGTGCCAAGCTACCAGAGGGTGGGCACATGATAATTTGGATTGTGTGTGATTTACCCTGACTAGGATTGTGGTCCCTACTTGGACAAGGGTGTATACCTCTGCCAACTAGAGACCCCATTTCTAACATTGGTGATCAGCAGTGAGGATAGGACTTGCGTTTGTGCAGTGCTATACAATAGCTACGCGAACACTACCCACCCACAGTCAAAGATGACTTTCTGAATTGTTTCTTTTTCTGAAAAAGTTTCTACTGGACATTTGTTTATTTAATGCTATACAACATGTCTCTTGTGGGGCCCCAAGGAGGCGCTGATGAGTTTGACCTAGCCAAGCTGGAGTCATACACTGTCAGCAAGCTGAAAGGGTTTAGCAAGGGGATGGGAGTACCCACCGGGGGAGCCTCCAAGAAGGAGGAGTAAAAAAGGCACTGAGGGCCTGGGCAGAAGCCCGTTCACAAGAGCATGTTGAGTTGGGAGAGAAAGTGGATGGCTCTCTTGAGGATTTGCCAACAGTAGAGGGGGGTGACACCATTGAATTTGTGCCCCCTAAGAATGCAGGGAGCAGTGTCTCAAATCATGGTCTGAACATAGAGGAAAGGAGAGAGGAGAGAGAATCCAGGCTACAGTTGGCCAGATTGCAAATGGAGGCAGAAGAAAGGAAGGCTGAGAGGGCCTTGGCAGAGAAGAAACCATTGCTAGCTCATGAACTGAGGGTAAAAGAGCAGGTACTCACATCTAGGCAGTCTGAGGCCAGCAGTGATGGTGGCAGCATACAGACAGGGCTTGCTGGATACAAAAAGGTTTGTATGGCCAAGGATTTGGTGCCAAGTTATGTGGTGGGAGATGACATTGATAAGTGGTTTTCTGCATATGAAATTGCACTAAGGGTTCATGGGGTTCCTGAAGAGCAATGTGGGGTGGGCTTGTGGAAATATGTGACAACACGTGGGAGGGACGCACTTCTCACATTAGAGGTTGGGGACCAGACCAAGTATACCCCTATGAAGGCCATCTTACTTGCCAAATTTGGACTGACCACTGAAAAGTATCACCAAAGATTCAGGGACAGTAACAAGCTCCCCAACTAAACCTGGGTAGACTTTACTGATTTGTCCAGTAAGGCACTGAATGGCTAGATGCAGGGCAGTAAAGTAAATGATTACATGGGTTTGTACAATTTGATCCTGAGAGAGCATATGCTCAGTATTTGCTTTACAGAGTTGCGCTAGCACCTAGTGAAGAGTAAGCTGACTGATCCCAGGAACCTTGCTGGGGAGGCAGACCTCTGGGCTAGCATCAGAGTGTCCAAAAAGGTACCTGGGGGGCACCAACAAAGGTGGTCAGGGTTCTCAACAGAAGAAAGAGGGGGGAGAAAAACCTAAAAATAAGGAGTTCTCAAAAGAGCCCCAAAATAATTGTCAAGGGAATAGTGGTAACCAGTCCCAGTGTGATTCTAAAAAGAAAGGGTTCTTTGACCATAAGACAAGGAGGCTTGTACCCCAATGTGCAGAGTGCTCCAAGTATGGTCACTCTAAGGGCGACTCCAAGTGTCCAAAGAGGGCACTGCCCCCCCACTGATGGGCAGACTAGTGTAGTGTTTGGGGAGGAGGTAGTCCCAGTTTGGTTTCAGGAACAGACATAGGTGACCCTAGTGTCCCTGGGGGATGCAGAAATTGTGCCATAAGCTCACATGCTTGCTAATACTTCCAAGTATAGGCAGTGGGTCACCACTAATGGGCAACTGGTGTAGGCTCTGCATGACACAGGAGCTTGCATGACTACTGTCAGGGTTCAGCTGGTGCCAGCACAGCAGGTCCTACCAAACGCATTACACCAAGTCATAGTCGCCAACAATCGTGAGAGCCGCCTATGTGTAGCTGTGGTTCCCTTTGAGTGAGGGCAGGTCCCTGGTACTCTGAAAGTAGTTGTGAGTCCTGTAATGCCTGTAGATTGTCTGTTAGGCAATGACCTTGAGCATAGTACCTAGAGGGAGGTAGAGCTAAGGTCTCACTTGGAGACGTTGGGATTGCCTGAGTAGGTCTGCATTACCACACGGTCCATGGCTGCCCGGGTGGGAAGTCAACGGCATCTGGAGCCTGAAAGAATGGCCCAGACAGTTGCCAAGGAGAGGGGTAAGTGGTGCGGGAAACCGGTCACAGAAGTTCCAGCGGTGGTTGACAGGGTCCCTGAGGAGGAGGCCCCTGAGACAACCGGGGAGGACATTGCTGCCCTGGGTTACCTACCTGAGCTTGCTGGCTGGCATGTTGAGGGTGAGCCAACCAGGGAGGAATTCTGCAAGGCAGGAAAAGAGTGTCCCACTCTTATAGGCTTGAGGCGACATGCCTCACCTCAAGCAGCAGGTGAAGCCTCTGGTGATCACCTTATCTCTTGGGAGAATGATCTCTTTTACAGTGAGCCTAAGGTACCGTAGGCTGGGGCAGCACATATGCCGGTGGTCCCCCAGTGTTACTAGGCCTTCCTACTGGGCCTGGCTCATGACATTCTGCTGGCAGGACATTTAGAGCAAGACAAGACCTTTGCCAGGCTTGTCACCCACTTCTATTGGACCCAGGTGTGGACAGCCTAAGATGCATTCTGTAGGTATTGTCCTACCTGCCAGGCCAGTGGGAAGACAAGGAAAAGGCTCAAGACCGCCCTGATCCCATTCCCCGTCATTGGCACCCCCTTTGAAAGGGTGGGCATCAACGTCATTGGTCCATTGGACCCCAAAACTGCCCTTGTCATCACTTTTTTCTAGGTTTTGGTGGACCATGCCACCCGCTACCCAGAGGCAATCCCTGAGGACGGTGACTGCACCTGTGGTGACCACATTTCTGATGGAGACCTTTACCCATGTGGGATTCCCAAAGGAGATTGTGTCTGACAGAGGCACAGGCCTACTTGCTAAAATAACATGCCTAGAGGCATCACTAAAATGGCTACACAAAAATAGTAAATTTATCCCCTCCAAAGTCCAACGCTTTCCCTAATGTTGCACAGAATGGAATGGGAATAGTAAATATAACCCCTCTAAAGTCCAACGCTTTCCCTACTGTTGCACAGACTGGAGTGTGAATATTATTTTTTTAACACATACTGTATTGCATTTTAATTACATGCTGTAGACACCTAGCATACTTGAGCAAAGTTATGTCAATACACATAATATGGCTGTGCATCACAACTACAGTAAATCAGACAAATCAATGTTCAATAGTTATGCATAATCAGAACAATGCAATTTAAAACTAACAATCCCCGCCCCTCTCACCCCGGTGTAACCAAACTATGTCCCTCATTACTAATTTGGCAGTCCAACCAAGGGACCACCAAACTCGCAGGGTGGACTCCATGGTGGTGGCATCCCCCCTGAGAGTATTACAATGTTCCCGCCGGGCTGATCGTCGGGAACATTGCAATACGCACTCCTGCCGGTCAGTCTGGGGGGAACAGTGCTACGATATAAGGCCTATGGGAGCTGAGTGCAAAGCAGACAGTGTGCATTCCAACGGTGCTGGGCAGGGTGGCCTCCTGCACTTGTTCTCTGCCAGCCTTTTCATGGTGGGGAAATTGGGGCAGAGAACAAGGTTGTAATCATCCAGGTGGCGCTGAGTTCAGCGCCGCACTGGCTGACTACATCCCAGATTGCCGTCAGCCAATCGGGAATGATGTTCCCCGCAGGGATGGCGGTCCTCTGGGGGGTCCACCTGCCATGGTCATAATTGGGCAGTCGTCAACTGTCAACGTGACTGTGGTGGTCCTCGTACCGTCACACTAGTTATGAGGCCCTGTATAACTTGATGATGGTAATATATGCTGAGTGGTGTGTATGTGAAGGAGTTACTGATACGACTTAGGTTGTTGTGACTAATTTAATATGCAGCATCTCAGTATGGGTCTAGGCCTGAGTAACTTTGAATTAGTATAACACGGGTTTTAATATGCACTGTGGAGGGCTAGGTGATAAGGCCAGTAACAAGGTTCTTTCCCCAAGACAAGTATGCGGGGCATTGTCAACACCAGAGCATTACACGCTCTATTGACGACTAGAATGCAAAAACCAAGCACTCTCAAAACAACGTAATTTATGCATTGTGCTGATATGTTGTGGTTTAACCTTTTGCATTGCAGAGTTCAATCCTGAAAACTTATTTTTAATATGCTTACAAATACTGTTCCTTTGCAATGTATTGCTGCAGGTTTTCAGAGTGTGTTAGGGTGTGGCCCCTTTCCAGGGCCTTCCAGAGACTTTCCCTGCAACATGCCTGGGCGTGATTGTGGGCTGGGCCAAGAATCTATAAAAGAGAGCCAGCCCAACTCCCAGTGCTCACTATTCAGAGGTCCCGTTGCAGAGCAGCAGCTTCTTCCTGAGCTCCTGTCCTGGCGGCCTATTAGATCTTCCAGGCTTCTGCCCTTCATCCTTCATTGGTGATCATTGTTCCAGGAGGTAAGACGGTGGTTGGACTGTTCCGACACCGTTATCGAGAATTTTCATATTCTTGGTTTAATTCTGTAATGATTAACAAATTACTTGCGCGCTACCATTCTTGACATTTATATGGTGGTTTACAAATTGGCAAGACGCGCAATTTGTTTCATAAAGGTTTAACTTTGTTATTCATTGCGCGCTACCATTTCTTGGTATTTCTTGGTATTTACATGATGTCTTACGAATCGGCAAGAAGCGCGATTTGTTTCATGAGGATTTAACTTTGTTGTTCATTGCGCGCTATCATTTCTTGACATTTACATGGTAGCTTAAGAATCGGCAAAAGACGCGCGATTCGTTTCATTGTACTTTGATCTTGTTATCCATTGTGAGGTGTTATTTCTTGCCATTAACATTGTGGTTTACGAATCGGCAAGACACGCGATTCGTTTAATGATGATTTGATTTTGATATTCATTGCATGCTACCATTTCTTGACATTTTACATGGTGACACTCGAATTGGCAAGACGCACGATTCTCTCCTCGAGTTTAATTCATGTTGTTTATTGTATGCCACTATTGTAAGATAATTATTTGTAATATTCGAGTTGACAAGTTATATAATTTGTTTCCTGAATCCATATTGTGTTATTCATGGTGCACAATCCTTTTATGGTGTTTACTATATATAGATATATAAATCTGCAATATTCACAATTTGTGTTGAAACATTTTAAGAGTATACAGAAGGCCAGAGTTTCTAGATGCAATATTGTATGGTCCTAGTATGCATTCTCAAAAAAGGATTTATATGACCGGTTTAAAATTTAGTCAGAATGTTTTTCTGATTCTCATGTGAAGGAAAGTACTTGAATAAGAAAGTTTTCATTTAATCTATCTTGATTCCCTTACAGGTATCCGACCATCTTGAAACTTAGTCCTTTTAAGCTTAATTCTTAGATTGTTCATGTTTTCAGAATGACTAGGCTTAGAATCATAGCCTAGTATTGATTGCAGGAGATATAATTTTCATATTGTGTGTTCTAACCTTTTTCTTACTACAGGTCTCCTTCCCAGCTGTTCCCTTCCTAATTCCCCTTCCCCTCTTGAACTCTCTTAGCCTCTGTGATTTATCTATCAGAGTCTTGGAGCTTTTCAGTGGTGGACGTGTTGGGAACGTGCGCAGACCCCGAGGATCTGGTGACTCTGACAGGCGTCTCCTCATGTTACTCTCCTTCCAACATGCTATCTTGCAACTTGAATTGCTCTAGTAGAGTATCCCATTCAAGTGACGTGGGTTTCTTACATAGGTGGTCATTACAACCCTGGCGGACGGTGTTAAAGCTGCGGTAACACCGCAAACAGGCCGGTGGACAAAAAAAGGGAATTACGACCCTGGCGGAAACTGCCAACTAAGACAGCCACTTTAACACTCCGACCGCCACAGCGGTACAGACAAGCAGCGCGGCGGTCACCGCCAACAGACAGGCGGAAGACAATGTACCGCCCACACTATCACAACACACCAATCCGCCACCTTTTCCGGGGCAGATTCACCGTGGATAAAAACACGGCGGAAACAGCTTTTGCTATGGGAAAACGCTCACCTCTACACATCCCACGAGGAACGAGGACACTATGGAGCCGGAACTACAAATACTTCCAGCACTAGCATTCCTGCTCATCTACGACCAACAGCGACGTACGCGCAGAAGATACCGGTGAGTACTGCACCTACGACACGGTGGAGGGGGAGGCAAAAGTTACGGGGACACCCACCAAACACCCCCACCCTCGCATATCACAACATACACACCAATGCAGTCACAAAAATCACAGTAACAACCCACAATCCCCCCAGAAGAATGCAAAGACAATGCGAATTGCGGTCAAACTCTGTATTGTGACAATATACTACCTATTAAAAAATAAACTGATACATATCACGAAATTTGTGAAAAATAAATGTACAATACAAGAAGTAGTGCAGATATGTACACAACAATGTCCGTGCACAAACAGTCCAAAAATGCATGGGCGACGCCCACAATAGATACCTGACCAAAATCAGAGAGAACACTGCCGGGGCATCAGATAGAAACAATACAGGCACCTCAGGGGGAAGGGAAGAGGGGGGCACCTCAGCCACATGAATGCAAAGCCAGATCCACGACGGGGCACCATGCCCATTGATGTATCCTGGGGAGTGCAAAGCCACAGTCTCTCAAGTCTATACAGTGGGTGGCTTGCCCACTGTGCCATCCTGGGGAGTGCAAAGCCACATCTTCGCAAGTAGATGCAGTTCTCTACTGGTACTGGGTGGGTCTGGTGGCCAGGCTGGATGAGTCTCCCCGTGAAAGTACATGTCCTGTCACTGTCCCAGATGCACATGGGAGAACGATGACTGATGTGCCGGACTATTCATACCCACACGGTCCTGTCCCTGTTCAGCGGTCTTCACCATGGCGGTCTTTGCCCTGTTCAGCGGTCTTCACCATGGAGGTCTTGTCCCTGTTCAGCGGTGCTTTGCCATGGCAGTCTTTGGCCTGTTCAGCGGTGCTTTGCCATGGCGGTCTTTGCCCTGTTCAGCGGTCTTCACCATGGCGGTCTTGTCCCTGTTCAGCGGTCTTCACCATGGCGGTCTTGTCCCTGTTCAGCGGTGCTTTGCCATGGCAGTCTTTGCCCTGTTCAGCGGTCTTCACCATGGCGGTTTTGTCTCTGTTCAGCGGTGCTTTGCCATGGCAGTCTTTGGCCTGTTCAGCGGTCTTCACCATGGCCGTCTTGTCCCTGTTCAGCGGTGCTTTGCCATGGCAGTCTTTGCCCTGTTCAGCGGTCTTCACCATGGCAGTTTTGTCTCTGTTCAGCGGTGCTTTGCCATGGCAGTCTTTGGCCTGTTCAGCGGTCTTCACCATGGCTGTCTTGTCCCTGTTCAGCAGTGCTTTGCCATGGCAGTCTTTGGCCTGTTCAGCGGTGCTTTGCCATGGCAGTCTTTGCCCTGTTCAGCGGTCTTCACCATGGCGGTCTTGTCCCTGTTCAGCGGTGCTTTGCCATGGCGGTTCTGATACTGACATTGGTGTGTTGCATGACGAACTCCACACTGGACATTGGTGTGTGGCATGACGAACTCCACACTGGACAATGGTGTGTGGCATGACGAACTCCACACTGGACATTGGTGTGTGGCATGACGAACTCCACACTGGACATTGGTGTGTGGCATGACCTTCCATCATTGGCCAGCGGGGCTGTGGGATTCTTGGACCCTCCTGGGCTGTGACTCCGGCGGTGGCGGTGTTCTCCTGACCAGTAACGATACTTGGGCCCTCTTGGGCTGTGACTCCAGCAGTGGCGGTGGTCTCCTGACCAGTAACGATACTTGGGCCCTCTTGGGCTGTGACTCCGGCGGTGGCGGTGTTCTCCTGACCAGTAACAATACTTGGGCCCTCTTGGGCTATGACTCTGGCGGTGGTCTCCTGACCAGTAACGATACTTGGGCCCTCTTGGGCTATGACTCCGGCGGTGGCGGTGGTCTCCTGACCAGTAACGATACTTGGGCCGTCTTGGGCTATGACTCTGGCGGTGGTCTCCTGACCAGTAACGATACTTGGGCCCTCTTGGGCTGTGACTCCGGCGGTGGCGGTGGTCTCCTGACCAGTAACGATACTTGAGCCCTCTTGGGCTGTGACTCCGGCGGTGGCGGTGGTCTACTGACCAGTAACGATACTTGAGCCCTCTTGGGCTATGACTCTGGCGGTGGTCTCTGGACCAGTAACGACGGTGCTGGCGGTTGTGTCTTGACCGCCGGAAATGATGGCGCACCTCTCCGCCGTGACACTCACAACAGGTTGGGGAGACTTCCTCAGGACCTTCCCCACCTTCTTTGGAGTTACAGATGACTCACCAATCGCCTTGGATCCCATTTCACTTTGTGTCCCACCAGGGGTCTTGACACGGTCCTGTCGTCCACTCTCCAATTTTGGAGCCTTTACAGGGGGTGGGCTGACAGTGCCTTGGCTCCGGGTCCTACTGCCTGCCCTGGTGGACGGGGCACTCCAAAAACCTGGAACACGCACCACTGGTACTGGAGGCTTTTTGGCTGAGGCGCTACGACGGGACTGATGAATAGGAGGGGGGGTGGAGGCAAAAAGGTCAATTTGACATGGGGACAGTTTCTGACGTACACTGGGATGGGTAGCTGGAGGGGGTCTGGGAGTGGAGGAATAGGAGGTGGTTGTAGGAGGTGTCACTTTAGTTGTTTTGGGTGCAGGTGCGGGTACTGGAGGCTGTCGTGAGGTGGATGGATGTTGGGTGAGTGATTGCCGGCTTTTGTGTACTTTGGGAGGGGGCGTCACAGACACACTGGGAGAGGACACAGGGGACGTGTATATGGCAATGGAGGTGGTGAGTGCAGGTGAGCGGCTTGTGGTGCTGGGTGTCCTGGTGCGAGTCCTAGTGCCTGTAGATGTGGTGCATGCAGGTGTGTGTGTAGACGACACTGGGAGGGAGGAGGGAGAAGAGGAGGAGGGGGACACAGTGGAGACAGTGGATGTTGCTGTATCTGTATGGGTCTGATGCTTGTGTGAGTGCCTGTGGTGTGTGTGGTGCCTATGTTTGCTTGAGCTACTTGTGTGTGTTGACTTGTGTGCATACTGGTCTGTAGGTGTGCTTGGGATGGGCTGGGGTACAGGGGATTGGGTCTGGGTGGAGGAAGTTGGAGGGGGGAGGCTGGACACAGGGACAATGGCTGCCATCAGTGCTGAGGCCAGAGATTGCAAGGTTCACTGAAGGACAGCCTGACCAGAATGAATGCCTTCCAGGAATGCATTACCGTGTTTCAACTCTCGTTGTACACCCTGGATGGCATTCACAATGGTAGACTGCCCAACAGTGAGTGACCTGAGGAGGTCAATGGCCTCCTCACTGAGGGCAGCAGGAGTGACTGGGGCAGGGCGTGAGGTGCCTGGGGCGAAGGTGATGCCCACCCACCTGGGTGAGCGGGCACGGGGCGAACGCTGAGGGGCTGCTGGGAGGGCGGTGCTGGTAGGGGAGGTGGCGGCTGTACCTGTAGAAGTGGGGCGCACAGATGGTGCCGCCACCACAGGGGAGCTCCCATCGGCGGATGAGTCCGTGTCGCTGTTTGGTGATCCTGTGGCCGACGTGAAGCTCCCCTCGCCCTCCGTTCCACTGGTGAATTCAGAGTCTGTGGTGTGGCCCTCCATGGCCATGTGGGATGCAGCTCCCTCGTGCTCCGGTGCCACTGTACCTCCGCCTGTTGATGCTGATGTCCAAAGGACAGGGAGAGCAGAAAAAGGGGGGAGACAGAAGGAGGAGAGTTTTAGTGCATGGCATACCGCTACCGTTGGCGGACAAGACAAACGCAGCAGCCCCATGCATTACGCTGTGCTCCTGCCCTCTGCACATGCAATTTCTGGGATATGCCCTACATGCCAATGGTGGAAATCTGCACACATGGATGGCAAAGGGGCAACTATACATCAATTAGGCTTGTTTTTTTAGCTTGGGTAGAGTGCCACATGGCCTACATAACGGAGGGGCCTTGCCTACCTAACTCGCCCTGGCCTAGGGACACCCACAGCCCACCACCCCCACCCAGACAGCTCCACTGCCCGCAAAGTCCGTAGGATGAGGTTGTACTCACCCCCTTGTGTCTGCTGTGATGTCCTTAAGCGCCCATCCAACTCCGGGTAGGCCACCGCCAGGATCAGGAACATCAGGGGGGTCATGGTGCGACGGGCACCCCTCCCACGTTGGGAGGCCATCCCCAGCTGAGCCTCCGCCGTCTTCTTGCTGCAGCGGCGAATGTCCTCCCATCTCTTCCGGCAGTGGGTGCCCCGTCTCTGGTGGGCCCCCAGGGTCCGGACTTCTTGGCGATGGCACGCCAAATGTCCCTCTTCTGGTGGGCGCTGACCTACATGACATGCACAAGGAAAGAGGAACAGTCATTACCTACTGCACCATTGTTGTAATTGGCCCCCTCCCAACTCTATCCCTGTGGCCCATTCATCCCCATGCATGACTGTTCTATGTACTCTGCCCCCTTCCCTCATCCACCCAGCCCTCTCCACCCAGGCCTAGCCCATACCACGTGCTCCCTGTGTACTAACCTGTTGGTCTGGAGGACCGTAGAGTAGCGTGTATTGGGGGAGGACCCCATCCACAAGTTTCTCCAGCTCCTGTGCAGTGAAGGCAGGGGCCCTTTCCCCAGACGCAGCAGCCATCGTCGCTTCCAGACCGAGGTCACAGCAGCACTAGCAGTGTAGGTCCTCTCCTGTCGAAGGTCAGGTATCTAGTGAGTGAACAGATAGAAAATGGTGGTGACGTCCGCGGCGGTGATGTCCGTGGCGGTGCGCATCATCACCGCCAGCGCACCTGTTCATTGGCTCCTGGGACCCATAGGGTCCAATGTTAACCAATGCAGCATTGCGCCGCGCTCTACGACCGCCTACCGCGACGGTGTGCAACACCAGCGCTGTTACTCCACAATTCCATTGTCCCAGTTTAGAGGTCAGGCAGCCGCCATTTCAGGGGCCCACATGGCTTCAATTACTACTGCGTCACACATACCGAGGCCTACACTCAAAACCTTTCCCGGATGGGTTAATTGTCTGTTGTAGTCTTGTGTGTGACTGTGGGTACATACCTGGAGGAATGCTGACAGTTTCTTCACTGTTGTCCTTCTTAGGCACCGTCAGCTGGGACATATTGGAAGATGGCGGAATCCGCCAGTGTAACGACCGCTGGTGGACCTGTTGACAATGGAAGAGCGGCATGTCATCGTGACCTACCTGTTTGACCGTGCCACAATCCAGGAACTGTGTACCCAGTTGGAGCCAGACCTGATGTCACCAATCCGCCACCCGACTGGAATCCCCCCTGACGTGCAGGTGCTGTCAGTGCTCCATTTCCTTGCAAGTGGGTCTTTTCAGACAACAGTGGCCATGGCATCAGGGATGTCCCAGCCTATGTTTTCCAACGTCTTGTCCAGAGTGTTGTCTGTCCTGTTGAAACACGCAAGGAGATACATCATTTTCCCTGAGGTGGCGGATTTGCCAACAGTGAAAGGTGACTTCTATGCCCTTGGAAATATCCCCAACGTCATAGGTGCCATTGATGGGACCCATGTAGCTCTGGACCGCCCCGCAGGAATGAACAGGTGTACAGGAACAGGAAGAGTTATCATTTGATGAATGTCCAGATGGTCTGTTTGGCAGACCAGTACATCTCGCAGGTAAATGCAATGTTCCCTGGCTCAGTGCATGACGCCTACATCCTGCGCAACAGCAGCATCCCTGATATGATGGGTGAACTCCAGAGGCACTGTGTATGGCTATTGGGGGACTCTGGTTACCCCAACCTGTCCTGGCTATTGACCCCAGTGAGGAATCCCAGGACCAGGGCAGAGGAACGGTACAATGAGGCCCATGGGCGGACTAGGAGGGTGATCGAACGCACCTCCGGCCTCACGAAGGCCAGGTTCAGGTGCCTCCATATGACAGGTGGGTCCCTATTCTACTCACCGAAGAAGGTGTGCGACATCATCATTGCCTGCTTCATGCTCCATAACTTGGCATTGCGACGCCAGGTGCCTTTTCTGCAGGAGGATGATCCAGATGACGTTGTTGTTGCATCGGGTGTGCCTGTGGAGCCTGTGGACAGTGATGAGGAGGAAGCTGATGAAGATGAAAACGACAACAGGGAGTCTGTCATACAGCAATATTTTCAGTGAGACACAGGTGATGACAATTCCATGTTTCACATCATATTACATTTCACACGTCTACCTCTATCCTGTACCTACATTTCACTCCCTATTTGGTAACTGAATTGTCCCCTTCCATTTCAGTTTCAGTAATGTGGTAACCTACGTGTCAACAGCTTGCACCCTTGAAAGGCTTGTGATGTGTGACATCGGTATGTTGGCCTTCCAATGGGTAACCATTTTTAAGACTGTAATTGACAATACACAGTTCACAATCATTGACTGACTCCAATATTATTATGGTTTCAAGGGTGTTTATTGAAGTGCATAAAAATGTTGGGGGGTTGTGAAATGGGGAGAGGTCATGGTGTAAGAATGTCCATGGCAGAGTCCAGTCTATTAGTCTCACAGGTACATTGCACATCTGGCCATTGGAAGTGGAGCTGGGGCAGTTCCGATTTGGACAGGGTAACAAAGTGGGACAGTGGGGGGACAATCAGGGTGGTCTTATTTCCTGGCGGGGGTCTTGCCATCTTGCTCTGTCCTGTTCCTGGATCTCAGAGACCGCTTTTGTGGTGGTTGTCCATCTGCAGGGGGTGGGGTGCTGGTGTGGTGGTCCTGTGGCGGGGCGTCCTGTCCACTAGCGCCGGAGGAGGTGGTGGGCATTTCATCTTCCTGGCTAGTGTCAGGGGCCCCTTGGAGTGCCACGGTGTCCCTCAAGGTCTTTTGAATGTCCGTCAGCACCCCTACGATGGTGCCCAGGGCGGAGCCTATGGTCCTGGGCTCCTCCCTGAACCCCAAATACTGCTCCTCCTGCAGACGCAGGGTCTCCTGCAACTTGTCCAGGACCGTTGCCATCGTCTCCTGGGAGTGGTGGTATGCTCCCATGATGGAGGAGAGGGCCTCGTTGAGAGTAGGTTCCCTTGGCCTGTCCTCCCTCTGTCGCACAGCAGCCCTCCCAGTTCCCCTATGTTCCTGTGCCTCCGTCCCCTGGACCGTGTGCCCACTACCACTGCCCCCAGGTCCCTGTTGTTGTTGGGGTGGTGGGTTAGCCTGGGAGCCCTGTAGTGGTGGACACACCGCTGATTGACCTGTCCTGGGTAGGGAGGTATGGGCCCGCTGGGTGGGTGCTGTGCTAGTGTTACCAGAGGGTGGAAGTTCGGTGTTGGGCTGTGGCTGGGCAAGGGGAACCGACTGTCCTGAGGCCCACGATGGTCCGGGCTGGTCATCAAGATCCAGTAGGGCAGACCTGCTGTCGTCACTGTGGGCCTCTTCTGGGGGTGGAGTGGTGTTGTCTGGACCCTCTGGTGTGGTGACGTTCCTTCGGGTTCCTGCAGGGGTATAAGTACATGATTATTGCATGTGTGTGTTTCATGGTGTGCAATGTTTGGGTGTGCGTGTACCCCAGTGCTAGCATTCCTGTGTGGGAGCTTGTGTGGTGATGGTTGGGGGGTGTTCTGGGTCTGTGTAGTGGGCATGCTTTAGTGATGGGTATCCATGCTTAGTTGTGTCATGCAGGTCTTGGGGTTGGGATGGGTGGTTGGTGTTATGGGTAGATTAGTGATGAGTTAGGGTGATAGGGGGGTGTGTGATGTCATGCAGGTAGGGTGGGGGATATGATAGTGAAGATTTGACTTACCAGTGTCCGTTCCTCCAACGACTCCTCCGAGGCCCTCAGGATGCAAGATGGACAAGACTTGCTCCTCCCATGTTGTTAGTTGTGGGGGAGGAGGTGGGGGTCCGCCGCCAGTCCGCTGTACCGCGATGTTGTGCCTGGATACCGTGGAACGCACCTTACCCCGTAGGTCGTTCCACCTCTTCCTGATGTCCTCCCTATTTCTTGGGTGCTGTCCCACAGCGTTGACCCTGTCGACTATTCTTTGCCATAGCTCCATCTTCCTGGCTATGGATGTGTACTGTACCTGTGAGCCAAATAGCTGTGGCTCTACCCTGATGATTTCCTCCACCATGACCCTGAGCTCCTCCTCGGAGAAGCGGGGGTGTCTTTGGCGTGACATGGGGTGGTGTGTGTGAGGTGTGGGGTGGTGTATGTGTTGATTAGTGTGGTGAGTGTAGTGGTATGTGGTGTTTTGTGCATGGATGTTGTGTGGGTGATGGTGTAGTGTGCCTCTGTGTGATGGGGTTCTCTATTCTGTGTTGTCTCTCTCTGGCCTTCTCTCTGTAATAGTGGTCATAGGGGTTTGTGGGTGATGTGGGTGTGTGTTTTATATTGTATTAAGTGTGTGGGAGTGGTGTGTATATGTGTATCAGGTGTGTGTATTTGGAATTGTCCAATGTGGCGGTGTTTTGGAGCTGTGTGTGTATTTTGAGCGCGGCGGTGTGTACCGCCAATGGAATACCGCGGTTGAAAGACCGCCACGTCGATTTGTGGGTCATAATAGCATGGGCGTGTTTCTGTTGGCGTGGAGGTGGAGGATATGTTTCCGCCAGTTTATCGCTGACCTTTGGTGTGGCGGTATTGTGTGGGTGTCTGAATTTCGGCGGATTCCGTGATGTGTGTCATAATAGCTGTGGCGGTCTCACGCCGCGGCGGTGGTGTACTGGCGGGTCTTCTGCGTGGCGGTAAGTGCCTTTTACCGCCAATGTTGTAATGACCACCATAATCTGCTATATTCGTCTCTCTCTGAAAAGATCCATTCTCAGCTAGACCCCATTTGGCAAACTCCTCATGTGATTTAGCCACCTGTGGAGCCTGTGGTGACCTCTGATGTCTTATTTTCTTTACTAATAACAGGGCCAAGTCTGTGAAGCAGGTCATTACTTTAGAGCACTTGGGTTGAGGATATAGACTTAAAATACACTGTTCTAACCTGTGCCAGTGTGTCTGGCCGGTTAATTCTAATAATGCTGACGCTATGTCTGACCAGTAAGCAGATAATGAGGGACAATTCCATAACATATGTATGATATCTGCCTTTGCTATGTGAAACCTGAGGCACCCAGGGGAGGCCATGGGGAACAGTATGTTGAGTCTGTGTGGCATGAGGTATTCTCTATGTAAAATCAAGAGTTGAATACATTTAAATAACGAGTTACGGGATATCTTCTTGAGGTAGTCCAAGGGGGGCGCTACGGGGCACAAGGAAAGTGATACTGTACTGGGTGCAGTGTCACTTTCCTTAAATCTGCTCCTCAGTGGCTGCAGAAGCTCATATGTGGTGCCCAACATCGACGGACATAACAGAGGATGCAGACATGTGTTGAGAACAATGGGGCAGATTTAGGAGCACCTACTTGTGCCACATTAGTGCCATTCTTTTATGCTAATGTGGCCCAACGAGGCCAAACTCACAGCGCCAAATTTCAAAGTGGCGCAGGGCAGGCATTGCACCACTTTGTAACACTTTGCGCTACATTATGCATGCTCCATGCATAATGTATGGAAAGCGGGTGTTCACCCATTAACCCATTAGAGGGGCTGAAAAAAGTCTTGAAGAAATCGCATGAGGTTACCCTCCATCAAATCTTATGACTCACAGAAAACCTGAATCGCTAAAAAGTGGAATGTCTGTTGGCCCACCTTTGTCCCAAAATAACAGCGAAAGTTCTGTGTGAGTGTCAGCAAAGGAGAAGGTGCAGGACTTATCAGCATTAATTTGAAGGCGTGACAACTCACCAAATTCAGACAACAATCGGCTACCGCAAAGGTCCTTCAGGTATAGATTGATATTGTCAATGTATAATGACATACAGTGTGGAATGTCATTTATCGGGATTCTTCTGCTCCCTGCCGATGACATTGTGCGAATGGTTTGATCGCCAACACAAAAAGCAGCAGCGATAGTGGGCAGCCGTGTTGGGTCCCACAAGACACATCATAAAGGGCTGAGATGTGGGCCCCAGTTTTAGCTCTTGAGAGCTTCACCCAATCAATATAGACTGTAGATATCCCATACCAGGCCAGCATCACTAGCATAAAGTCCTAGCCCAGGGTATGAAAGATCTGTACCAACCAACAAACAAGTAGGTTCCATGTGCCACATCCATTATCTTAAACAAGCAGCGTATGTCTAATGAGGTATTGGGCCGCAGGACACCCCCACATTCATCCTAATGCAACAGGTGTGAGAGCAAAGGAAGCAACCACCTTACTTAGGATTTTGTATTCCATGTTCAGTATGGATAAGGGTCTAAATGATGGCCGGTCCAAGGGCGGTTTACTTGGTTTCAATAGAGAGGTCACAAGCGCCTGTCTGGTAGAGGGAGGAAGTGGCCCACACTCCAGCGAGGTATTGTATAATTTTTCCAAGTGGGGGACTAATCGCATTGCAAATGTGGAATAGAGTTCTTCTGGGAGCCCATCTGAGCCTGACATTTATTCCAGGATAGTTCCTTAATAGCTCCTCATATTTCTTCTGGTGTAATGGGGGCGTTAAGGGCTTCCGGGTCCGTTGCAGACACTATGGGCAAATTTGCCTGTTATAAGATCAAGGCTATTTCAGCAGGGCAGTGATGAGTTGGGGTCGTCTACAGGGCAGCATAGAAATCACGAAATGCTGTGTTGATTTTGAGTTGTGTCACGACTGTGCCCTGATCTGGGGTGTCTACTGATAGTACAGGAGTCGAGCCAATAGCGTAACCGGCCTGTCCGCCTCAGTGTGAGTGTGCTATACATATGACCAGTAGTCAATTACCCGGAGACGTTCAAGGAGCTCTGCATGTGTGATTCTAGCATATTGTAAGAGGGTGACAATTTAGATTGCTAGTTGCTGCTTCTTCCAAGTGACCCATTTTATTTTCTACTTCACTGAGCTCGCAGAGGACCTCCTTACGGACACCCACCAGTGAGTTTACAGGTCTTCCCTTTATCACAACTTTAAGAGTCTTCCCTTCTGCCAATGGTGAAGAGGCCATGACCACGTTGCCAGCAAAGTAGGTATCAATTGTGGTGGCAATCTTTAGGAGCAGCAGTTGCATGTGCCAGGTAGGAATTAGGGCAGGCCCTCAACCTCATGATAATTAATTTACGAATTTCCTCATACGCACCATGCGACAACACCATATACCTTTGACCTCCTAACCCTGCACCCATTGCTGCAGTGCTCTGGGCTGTTGTATCGGAGCTGTACCAGGCAAGGAAGGTGGAAGGGGTCTAGGGCAACATTTAGAACCACATTAAAATCCACGGATAATGTACACAGGGGCATATTTATACTCTGTTTGCGCCGAATGTGCATCAAAAAGTTTGACGCACATTCTGCGCAAACCTTGCCCCATATTTAAACTATGACGCCCGACCCCGCGGACATCAAAAAACCTCCGTGTGTGTCATTTTTTGGATGTGAGAAACCGCCTTGTGTTAATGACATGCAAGGTAGGCATTCCCTTCCAAAAAATGACTTTAAGGCCTGTGTACCTTTTTTATACTCCTGCGTCACTTTGGCGCACAGGAGGGGGCGGGCCTTAAAAAACGGTGCACACCCTGATGTGAGCCGTTTTTTAACCCCTGGGTGAGGGCAGGCGTTAAGGGACCTGTGGGCTCACTTCCATGGTCTAAGACCATGAAAGCAGTCCAGAGGTGCCCTTCCCTGCCCCCATGGACACCCCCTGCCACCCTCGCCCACCCTAGGAGGACACCTATGGATGGGGGGACCCATCCTAGGTAAGTAAAGATAAGTTGATGTAAGTATTATTTTTTAATTTTTTAAAGTGGCATAGGGGGGCCTAATTTAGGCCTCCTACATGCCACTGCGCCCAATGGCCATGCCCAGGGGACAGGAGTCCCTGCCCCCAAGGAATCCTACCCCAGTTTTTATACTAAATCCTATGATTGGTCAATCTATGGGGTGGTTACACTTCAGCCAATAAACAACTAAATTGATATCCTAAAATACAACAATTCTACACTAACTAGAACATTTTCTTCAATAGTAGCATTTCCTCTTCTGTCTTGTTTGTAGCTCCGTTGTTTCGTCGCCTCTCAAACGACTCGTCTCAGGAAGAAACTTTTACTGTTTCTCTTTACTTCCATCCTCGAGGAAACATTCTCAAACAAAAGGACATTCAACTTATGCAATGCTCGGTTAAAACATGACCTTGTAAGACTTAATGCAGCAACCTACTAGGAGTAGCTGTGGACACATCTACTCAAATTTCAAAAACACTTTTATGTAAGCTTTGAATTATGGAAAATAAACACAACATTTAGTTAGAGTTTTGCTCAGTTAGGAACAGAAAATGAACATTGGTAATTATTTTCAAAAGTCACTTGTTTTACACGTTAATTCACTACACATTTTAGTTACGCAAATCATTATTAAACATATTAGAAAATTCACACTCTCACAATCCCTCCTCTCATGATTATTTATGTCATCACACTAATTCATAATAAATTCATTTATTATCATCAATTTCAAAATGTTGTCTCATTTATTTTCACAGTATTACTCGTTCTTCCTTTAATCCCTTTGTAGAATTTATTCATTTGGATTTCAAAATTTCTTCTATTCTTTTCCAATTTCCTTCTCCTAAAGCATTTCATCATTTTATATGTTCAACAAATGCCAATTAAACAAAATACAATTATTGTACTATTGTCAAAATAATATTTCTCCCCACATTGGTAAACCAATTCCCCACAGCTTTAATCCCTTTGCCATCTTTTTCCCAAACTGTAGTTTCTGTTAGTTTGTTTAAATATTCACTATTAGTACTTGTTACATTTTTAATCAGCTCTTTAACTTTACCTGAATTATCAGGTACAAAGGAACTACGGTGATTTGAACCAAGTAATTTACAAACTCTGCCCTCTTTCGCCAAAAGAATGTCTAACGCAAGGCGATTCTAAAGTGCCATAGCTCTTGTAGCAGCCAATCTAGAAGAATGATAGCTCCAGAATATCTTCTCAACATGTTATCTACAATTGTAGACAACTTCTGTATTTGGATTGAATTCAGGACTACTCCCACTGAAGGAATTATAGCCCCAAAAATGTCTCCCTCAATTCTAGAGATTGATTCTTGCTTGTGTCTCGTTTAAAATGTCATTGTCTCACGAATCTTACTCAAGTCTTCCAACTGATAGATTTTTGGAAAGACTATTCCCAAATAACATGTTTCATTCATCCTCTAGGAAAACGGTAATATGCATTTCTTCCACAAATATAATAAATCCCAGGTACTGGGGGATCCTGTCCATTCATCATAAAATCCCACTTACTCCTGAACATAAAAACATGTCTACATTCACTCTTTCCAACAAACACTCTATCATTCTTACTCCAAGGTCTATATATACAGAATCTTCCTACATGCTCAGCATCTATCGTTAGTTTTCCTTGTTTAGTAATGTCAGTATAAGCATAATCTATTCCAGGCTTTCTACTTCGCTTATCTAAATTTGTCTTTAGTTCTCTTCTTCTATCTTCTGTGTTATCTAAGAACTTATTTTCTACTGGTGTTAGTAAACAGGTCAAATTATTCCTATGAGCAAAAGCTGTACCAAAAGTTAAAGTAGGCTCAAAGAAATTTCTCACAATTACTATGTTATTTTCTTTGGCTATTTTATTCAAATAACCTATGCGAGGAACAAATGACAATACCATGTCATACTTTGAATAAAAATACTGAATACATTCTTGATTATAGAAACGCTTTAACAAAACACTACAACTTATAGCGTAAGTCACGGGTAGGCTATGATAAGAAGTTTCTCCTTCCACTGAAGTCGCAATCTGTGTGCATACATAACAATCTTTTGGATCCATCACCTCAACATACTCATGCAATAAACAATAGAAAACATTAGAAGAAAGCTCTTTCTCTTCATGTAAGTATTTTATATCTATTCTAAATCTATCTTTTGTTTAGTGACTTATCAGTCAAATCGAAAGAACTATCAATTTTCGTAGTCTGGTTGGCTCCATCCATCTCATAAACAGGCACTCCTACAAACAACAATAAACATATGAACACACTCACTACAATCAATCCAATACTAAACACTTTACAACAACTAATCCTACTGTTTTGATTATGTGAGTTACTCATATTTTCTATATTAAAAGAAAATAAATTCAAAATTCAGAAAAATCCCTCCTAATTTTTTTCTTCTTTTTTTTCAATAATCCATTCACTCTTGGACAGTCTCTTTGTCAATTTCAGAATAGCAGCTTGTCTGATCCAGTTATTTATTTGTCTATTCCAGTAAGTATTATTGTCTCTTCAGTATTAACTTTTAAACACGACTTTTCATTTTCTTTTCCAAAAGCCTCTTTCTTGTAATCTTCACATTCCAAAGCAAAAAGTTTCTATGTCTCTGTCAAAACAAAAGCTCAAAAATTCTTCCTGCCAGTCATTTGTGTTTAAATATGCCCTTTCAGGTCCAGCATATCTTTTGCTTGCAACTCTTTTCCTTTTCGGTCTTCTGTCACTTTCACTTTCTTCTCCACTAGTGTGTTCTCTTTCATTCAATTCTTTTTCCTCTTGAATTGGTGAATTACATCAACTCTTCCACTCTTTGTACCTTTCTCAGGCCAATTATCTCCTTTCAATGTCCTTCTCGCCAACAGTCTTCTCAATACAGAGTCTTCACTTGCCTTTGGACCTTTTTCTTCCGACATTCCCGCAACTGGTTCAGGAAGAGTAAAATCCACTTGGGCAGGACTATCCTCAATTCCTCTCCCAATGGGGTTTATCCTTTCTTTGGTTTGGTATGTCAAACCCCCTGCTTCTGAGGTCACCCCCCTCTGAGCGGATCTTTTGTCAGGTGATTCTTGTGTTTCACCCTCGCTCGAGGACACCCTCCTCGGATCGAAATCAGTCTTATCTTTTTCTTCCTGGACTAATTCTTCTACTCCTTTTGCAGCTTGATCAACTTCTTCACTACTCTGCTCTTGTTCGTCTGTTATAGGAGTAGGCACATCTCTGTCATTTTCAACATTTTGCTCACTTTCTTTCTCTTTGTTCCCAATGCTCTCAACCGTTGGTAATCTCAGCAGTTCTTCTTCTCTTTCTGTTGGATCATGCACTTGTCCTGTATGGCTCGCATGCACCAAATTTGGCAAACCAGCACACTTCACAGCTGTCGTCGTACTGAGCACAATCCGATAAGGTCCCTTCCACCGTGACTCAAGGCAAGACTTTCTTACATGCGTCCATATAAGCACCCAATCTCCAGCTCTTAAACTGTGACCTTGACCTTGCGTTTTTTGTACTGTTGCAACTTCCACCTGATAAGAGACAGACCGAACTACATCAGCCAGGCTTTTGCAGTAATCTAGCACCATATCATCTGTAATATTCACAAGTGCATTTGCAGGTTTTGCTGGCAATCTCATTGCTCTCCCCATCAAAATCTTATGTGGAGACAACATAGGGGGTCATTCTGACCCTGGCGGTAAATAAAGCCATGGCGGAGGTTGGCGGTAGCACCGCCAACAGGCTGGCGGTGCTCCGCCGGGCATTCTGACCGCGGCGGTACAGCCGCGGCCAGAAGCGGAAAGCCGGCGGTGTACCGCCGACTTTCCGCTGCCCATGGGAATCCGCCATGGCGGCGCAGCTTGCTGCGCCGCCATGGGGATTCTGACACCCCATACCGCCATCCTGTTCCTGGCGGTTCGCCCGCCAGGAACAGGATGGCGGTATGGGGTGTCGTGGGGCCCCTGGGGGCCCCTGCAGTGCCCATGCCAGTGGCATGGGCACTGCAGGGGCCCCCGTAAGAGGGCCCCACAAAGACTTTCAGTGTCTGCTTTGCAGACACTGAAATTCGCGACGGGTGCAACTGCACCCGTCGCACCTTCCCACTCCGCCGGCTCCATTCTGAGCCGGCTTCCTCGTGGGAAGGGTGTTTCCCGCTGGGCTGGCGGGCGGACTTTCGGCGGTCGCCCGCCAGCCCAGTGGGAAACCCAGAATGACCGCTGCGGTCTTTTGACCGCGGTACGGTCTTCTGGCGGTTCCCGCTTGGCGGGCGGCTACCGCCGCCCGCCAAGCTTAGAATCAGGGCCATATTCTTCTTATCAGGAGTGCTTCTCATTGACATTAGCACTAGTGGTAAAGCATCTGGCCAATTTAAATTTGTCGATGCACACACTTTGGCCAATCGTGATTTTAATGTTCCATTCATCTGCTCTACAAGACTTGAAGCTTCTGGGCGATAGCTACAATGTAGTCTCTGCTGGATGTTTAATTTAGAAAAAAACAACTTTATTACCTCATTATTGAAGTGTGTTCCCCTATCTGATTCAATTGAAACCGGAAAACCAACACGTGGAATTAGTTCTCGCAAAAGCAATTTAGCTACTGTAAGACTATAATTTCTCCTTGTTGGGTATGCCTCAATGCAATGACTGAAAATGCACACAATCACAAATACGTATTTCACACAAGCACATGCAGGCATTTCAATGAAATCCATTTGCATTCTACTGAATGGACCTCCTGCCATACATATTTATCCCATGTTGACAATTGTTCCTTTGCCGACATTCATCTGCTGGCAAATTATGCACCTATGGCAAACTAGCTCCGCCACTTGTCTGAATTTTGGATTGTACCAGAACTGTTTAAAACTCCTGATCATTGCATCTCTTCCTATGTGAGTTTGACCGTGGTAGTGTTTAGCCATTTGCGTCAACAAGCTGTTTGGCAAGACTACTCTTCCCTCTACTGTCACCCAAATTTCATCTTCTCTTTGCATGAAACAATGTTTTATCCAAAACCTACGTTCCACTTCTGGAACATTGTTCTGTATGGCTTTCAGCTCATCTAATCTCTCAATTATTTGCATAGTAAAATTTGCATATATCTCATAATTTTCTGACGTTAATTCCCAATGTCCATTGAATTAAATCCCATTCAGAGCACAACATTTTGCAACCTGGTCTGCTTAAGCATTTCCCAATGTTACATAATCCTGCCCTCTCAGATGTGCACTGCATTTGACCATGGCAATTTTCTCAGGTTTCTGTACAGCTTGTAACAAATCATGGATTCTTTCCCCATTTCTCACAGTGAACCTGAAGAAGTCAGGAACCCTCTTTGTGACCAAATTTGCCCAAAAGCGTGTACAATATCAAATCCATATTGACTATCAGTATAGATCGTTACTTTCATCTGGTCCGATAGTAGGCATGCTCTAGTAAGAGCCACCAATTCTGTGACTTGTGCAGAGATTACTCCTTTAAGCTTCTGATATGCCAGTAACTGTACACTCAGCATATCCCGCTCTTAAGGCACCCCTGTTGCCTCTTAAGCAAGAACCATCGACAAAGAGAATTTGAGCATTGTCTTCCAAACAAGTGTCTTTAATGACATCTCTTGGTTTGGTGCATAGTTTTGTTACCTCCAAACAATCATGTTCAACATCCTCTATTTTATTTAGATCTTCCCCCTCATTTGGTAATAATGTTGCCGGGTTAAGCACTGTGCACCTTTTTGATTGTTACATTTGGCGCCCCAAGAATCACTGTCTCATATCGTGTCAGTCTTGCATTTGTCAGGTATTGCGTTTTTGACCTAGTCAATAGAATTTCTATTGCATGAGGAACCATCACTCTCAGAGGATAACCCATCACAATGTTTTCACTTTGAGTTATACTCTGCTCAACAGCTGCAACGCTCTCAGGCATCCGGGAAAGGTTGCTGCAACATTATCCAAAGTAGCTGAAAAATATGCTACTGGACGATTGACATCACCATGTGTTTGTGTCAAGACAGACAAAGAACATCCATTTCTCTCATGACAAAACAATAAGAAAGGTTTTGTGTAATCAGGTATACCTAAAGCTGGTGCTTGACACATACTCTCTCTCAGTTCAGTAAATGCTCTCATGCATTCCTCATCCATCATTATGGGATCTGAAACATCCTTATGTGTCAGTCTTTGCAGTGGCTTCGAAATAGCTGAAAGATTTGGAATCCACTGGCGACAATATCCTACCATTCCCAAAAACACCCTCAACTCTTTTTGTGAGCTTGGTAGTTTCATTTTCATTATTGCTGCTACTCTTTCTCTTGAAACTCTCCTCGACCCTCTCTCAATCAAATGTCCCAAATATTTCACCTCTTGCTGACAGTACTGAAACTTAGCAGGAGATACTTTATGACCATTGTCTCCCAGAAAATTCAACAATGCAATCGTATCTTCTCTACAACCTTCCTTTGTCTTTGATGCAATCAACAAATCATCAATGTACTGTACTAAGGTTGATTGGTAAGGCATTACCAATGACTCCAGGTTCTTTTTCAAAATCTGATTGAAAATCAATGGTGATTCTGAAAACCGTTGAGGAATTCTACACCAACAGTAGACTCTGGTCAGAAATTGGAAATAAAAGAGATATCTGCTGTGCTCATGTAGAGGTACTGCAAAGAAAGCATGGCACAAATCAATGACTGTGAACCATTCCGCATCACATGGAATCTGAAACATTATCACTGTTGGATTTGGCACAACTGGGCAACACTTCACTACAATGTCATTTATTTTGCTTAAGTCCTGAACAAGACAAATTTTTACATTTGGCTTTTTACAACCCATTATTGATGAATTACACGGACTGCTCATCATTTCTTTCAAAAAACCCTGCTCCAGGAATTGTTCTATCAAAGGTCTTATCCCTTCAATTACTTCATTTGTAATTGGGTATTGTGCAGTCTGTGGAAACACTACATTCTCTTTCACTGCCACTTTGACCCCTTCAACTCCTTTAATCAAACCAATGTCCTTGCCTGAAGGATCCCAAACTTTTGATTTAACTCTTTCCTGCAAATCGATTGGCAAATCTTTCTTTTCAAAGATTGGAGATAAATTAAGTCTTCCAAATTGTAATCTTCATGTGCCTGCTCATTGTCATCTACCTGATCATTCTCAATGTTCAGCAAAGCTAATTCACAAGACATCGTCCTTCTCCCAACATCAAGTGATAAATCTTTCTCTTCATCACTGTTTGTCTCAATTTTAAAAACTAACACAAAATCGAACAATTTATCTTGCACAGTAAGGGACATATTTATTCTCTGTTTGCACCGAATGTGCGTCAAAACTTTTGATGCACATTCAGCGCAAACCATGCATCATATTTAAACTTTGACGCCGGAGCCTGCGGATGTCAAAATTCCTCTGTGTGAGTCATTTTTTGGATGCGGGAAACTGCCTTGCGTTAATTACATGCAAGGTAGGCGTTCCAGCCCAAAAAATGACTTTAAGGCCTGTGCGCCTTATCTTAACTCCTGCGTCATTTTGACGCACAGGAGAGGGCGGGCCTTAAAAAACGTCTCACAGCCTGATGTACGCTGTTTTTTAACGCCTGGGTCAGGGCAGGCGTTAAGAGACATGTGGGCTCACTTCCATGGTCTCTGACCATGGAAGGAGTCCCGAGGTGTCCTTCCCTGCCCCCAGGGACACCCCCTGCCACCCTTTCCCACCCCACGAGGACACTCATGGATGGGGGACTCATCCCAGGTAAGTTCAGGTAAGTATTTTTTTAATTTTTTTAAAGTGGCATGGGGGGCCTAATTTGGGTCCCCCTACATGCCACTGTGCCCAATGACCATGCTCAGGGGACACAAGTCCCCTGGGCATGGCCATTGGGCAAGGGGGCATGACTCCTGTCTTTGCTAAGACAGGAGTCATTTCAATGGGGGTTGTGTGTCAAAAAATGGCGCAAATCCGGTTTGAGGCATAATTTTTGCCTCAAACCTGACTTGCACCATTTTTGACGCACAACCCCTATTTTCCCCTACGCCCGTGCTGCATGGTTTGAGTCATTTTTCTTTACTCTGACCAGTCCGCAGCGCCGGCCAACATCATTCTTTAAATAAGGTGCCCGCATGGCGCGTAGGAATGGCGTTAGCCGGCGGTAAAAGAATTTACGCAAACCAGAGCCGGCGCTGGTTTGCATCAAAAAGTATAAATATGGGCCCTAGTCTCTTCCCTATAATGACACTGGACTGGAATTGCAAACAACAAAGTTATGATAATCTCTAAAATTACCAATTTTTACAAGAACTGGTTCTGTAAGGGTGTTGACCAAATGTTTATTTGGAATCCCTACTATCTGCACTGTCCTTTCTGAAACTTATGTGTCTGGAAATTCTATTGTCCTTACTGTTGAGCGTGTTGCTCCTGTGTCAACCAGAAGATTAACCTCATGACCATGTACTTCACCCTTCACATAAGGACCTCTCTGATCCACTTCTAATGATGCAGCCATCATATACTCCTCCTTGTCTGAACTATCCAACGGCCATTCTTCTTTTATTTCATTCTCAGTGTAAAGGAAATTGTTCAACTGTTTTTACACCTTTGCTTTTACTCTGATTTGTGACCACTTGCGAAAGCATCACCTGTTGCTGTTCAATTGGACTCTGTATCATTTGAACCTGTCTTGGCATGTGCACTTGCTGTACAGGCACCATCTGCAACTGTGGCTGCATTTGTTGTATTTGTGGCATTTGTACCTGTTGTACCTGAGGTTGTACATTCTGCATCTGACTGAAAACCTTGCATATTATTCATGTTGTTCTGGAAATTTTGATTTTGACCTCCCATTCCAGGTCCTCTCATAGCCTGAAATGAATTGACACCATTTGTCTGCTGAACTATTCCTCCTTGATTTAACATTGGGCACTGGGTTTTCCAATGTCCAACTAATCCACAAATATGACAAGGTAACACCTTTTGCCTTTGCTGCTCATTCTGCATCACCACTGAACTCAAAGCCACATTTCTATTGACTACCGGAATCATCATTCCACCTCGACCTTGACTCAAAAACAAACCATTTCCCTGTGGCAGTTGTTGAAAATTTCGTTGCGATCCTGTCTGCGCAGCCTTAATCTGCATTACCATCACTTTCTCTTTCTGCTTTTTCTGCTTCAACTCAATTTCATCACTACAGTATTTAGCATACTGTAACACTTCATCAATCGGCTTTGCTTGCCAGCAAATTAAATAATTCTTAATCATTTGACTTACTTCTGGTTTTAGCCCGTCAACAAATCTGAACACCAAATGACTCATGCTCTCTTTCTCAATTGTTTCTACCCCACTAAATTGTTTGAACGCCTTCAACAATCTTTCATAATATGCATGAACTGATTCCTTCCCTTCCTGTGTTGTTCTATCTATGCGCTGCCAATCCACATTTTTTGGTGAAATTCTCATCTTCAGAAACTCAATGACTTTATAATAATATCTCATTACTTCAGGAGATGGCGCACCTGTTTTTAAATCCCTTTGTGGTTCACTTGTCGGCCAATCAACACTCCTCTTGCATTCAATCCACAAATCTGCTGGGACAACACTGTCAAAAAGTGTATTTAAGTCTTCCCACAGACACTTTGAAAGTTTCACAAACCTATCTGTCTGCTGCTACCACTCCATTGGTTTCTCTCTGAGCCTTGGGTAATCATTCGTAAAACTTATAATATCACTCTTATTCCAAGTTAGATGTATAAAATTCCCTCCTGGTGTGTCTCTCATTGGAAGCATTTTCACTGTTTCTCCACCTGTGTCACATCATCTTTCTTTGGTCTTTCTCTTTTCCTGTCCCATCTGCTCTCCCATTTGTCTAATGCCCTCCAAACCTGTACTTTCTCAAATAATTCTCTAAGATGTGTTCTGATTCATGCAGATCTCATGTGGATAAAATCTTCCTCCTCCAAATTTAGGGCCTCATTATGGCCCCGGCGGCCGGCGGGACACTGGCGGTAACACCGCCAATAGTCTGGCGGTGTACCAGCAATGTATTATGACCTTAGGCCAAACCGCCGACCCCCCCACTTGACCGCCAGGCTTCCACCAGGCGGTCATAATCCCCAGGGCGGTAGGGTGCAAGCAGCGCTGCCCTGGGGATTATGAGTCCCCATCCGCCAGCCTGTCCATGGCGGGAAACACCGCCATAGAAAGGCTGGCGGTAAGGGGGACTCGAGGTGCCCCTGGCACGGGCAGTGCAGGGGCCCCCAGACACAGCCCCATTGTGCATTTCAGTGCCCGAATTTTGGGCAGTGAAATGCGCGACGGGTGCTGCTGCACCCGCTGCACATCAACATTGCCGCCGGCTCTATTATGAGACGGCGGCAATGTTGATGTGACTTTTCTGCTGGGTCAGCGGACGGAAACGCTGTTTCCGCCTGCTGGCCCAGCAGAAAAGTCATAAAAGGGAACCACAAATACCGCCAACACTGGTGGTATAGTGGCACACGCGGCTTCAGCGGTCTTTTTGTAAAACCGCTGAAGTTGTAATGAGGGCCTTAATCTGTAACTTCTTTTCAGAGTTTTCATTTTTGACAATTCAATGTCATACTCATCTGCTACTTCTTGTAACTGCTGAAAAGCTCTGTCTGCTCCCTTTGTAATTATTTTACGTAGGTATCTCAGCTGAGCTTCAGTATAGGACTCAAGTCTGTTCACCCCAATTTTCCCTTCTAAGAGTTCACACCCTTTCATGTTCAGTCTCACTCTGTTTATCGTTTCTTCCTCTTAAGCTTTTCTCTCTTGTTGTTTTGAATTGTTTCAATCTTCCAACCATTTTGTTATTTCTTGTGCAGACAAGCCTTTCAATGATACCCCATTAGCTTGTGCACCTGCATCTCACTCTTGTCCTGAACTCACACATTGTTGTGGAACCATCGTTCTCTGCCCCCGATTATTACAAAATATTGTTCCCAAATTCTCAACAGGTGACAAATCTATTAAATAATTGGTCTCATTCAAAGTTGGTCCTTGTCTATTCTGCACATTTATTAATGAATTCACTCCACTATTATCTACGTGAGCATATAATGGAATTACCGGACCCATCATAACAGGTACAGTAATTGCATCTGGATTAATCAAGGATCCAACCCTCTGCATCTGTCTTGCACCCATGCTATGCATCTGCGGAATCTGTATTTGAACACGCTCTCTCAAATTCATCCCTTGCTGACCTTGTGACAATACTAAATTAGTAGTTGTCCTTACAATCTGAGCCTCTGGCTGTATTTCAGGAATGTTCATTTCAAACTGTTGTCAGTTACTCAATAAGTCATTAAAACTACACTGCATCTGAACTCTTTCATTGTTCAGGATACTCTTCGCTGATTCTGAAATCAATGGTGCAGTAGGAATTGTATTACTAATTCCACTCCCATTCGATCTATTATCATTCCGCTGACTCACATTTGTTGGAGGGTATTATCTCGTCTTCCTCCATTTCATCATCATCATTAAACATGACTTGTTCTAAGTCTTTCATGTTTTGTTCTTTAATGCCTGTTGAACCCTTTTTCTTTTTCTTTCCATCTTTTGTTTCAAACTCATCCTCCTTTGTTCTTGCAGGAACAATCTAACCCCATGTAATGTTTCTACTCTCCACCTTTTCTGCTCTTCATCCCATATAGCTTCAGCTAACGTCTTTTCTACTCTTCTCCTTTTCTTTTCAAATTTTAAAGCCTGTTGATGTTTTGCTAACAGCTCCCATATCGCTAATGCTTCATATTGTGCTGGCCTCGGTGAAGGTTTTAAACTGTACATCTTTGACCTTAGATTATCAAAAATTCTAAAATTAAATTACAATGTTCTGGGAAAGCCAGACAACCTTCTTTCTTTGTAATTTTGCCCCAATGTTCCAATGCTTCAATGTTGCACAATGCTGCACCTCTCTCCTCAAACACAATATGTGCCGGAACATTTTCTGGCAGACAAACCTCTCCTTCGAGTGCCGGGATGTATTCATCACCCCTCAGCGCTCTTCTCAAAGCTCTGAAAAACTTCATTTTCAACTGAATTTATTCAAACCTGAGGTCCACAACAAAAATTATTAACAATCTCAATTAAACTAAGCAAGTACAAACAATAAACAAAAGTAAAGAAAGAACAACCAATCATGAAAAGTGACTACAATCCCACAATTCTCCTCAACCCCTCACCTTCCAATCACGTAACTCTATTATCTGACTGACTGACGAATCCGCGTGCGACTCCTCTCACCAATCAACCAATACCAGTGCGTTATCAACTATGTCACTCTAACACATTCACTCCTTCACTGAGACGCTGCCAAGTCTGTCGTACCAATCTTTCACAACCCACACGCAAAATCATCGCAATATTAATTCACGAGCTAACTTAAACGATGAAACAAGAAAATTAAATGGCTCATTTACTACAAGTAGGGTAATACAATTGCTTCAGAACCTTCAAAAGTAAACTTCAGCTTTTGCCTACTCTTTTTCACAGTTCCCACAATCATGAGTAAAATTCGACCCTCAAACTTTACTTCTCCACTGTTCCGTGGATTATTGTCCAGTGCACTTAGTACTCACCAAGTCTTCAGTATAATTTCATTCACACCAATTTCTCACAAACTCGACTTACCAATCATGATGGATCGGTCTATTAAATGAACGAATTACAACATAAACCAAGTGTCTCTCTACACTTATCAATATACTCCGGAGTCCCAGACCTCTTTCCTTAAGTCTGTCATCAACAATCACATGGATAATTTTTCCTGCATCAAGCGCCACACTCAAATGAAGAACACCACTTTCCTTCTCTCATGCCTATAGGAGTACGCTCACTCCATCTAATTAACTAATTTGAGTATCTCTTCTCCTCTAGACTCATATTCACCACTATCATCTGCAAATTAGCTAAAGCTGTGCAAGCGCAAAATCACTTCACTCAATTCAACCAAACACCGCTAAGAACATACCCTTCAAGCTAAGGGGGTTTCCAAGAACTGGGGAAAGTCACTTAAGACAATTAGCAACTCATGTTGCTAAATCCGTATAACATTTTAGAAAAGAAAACAACAAACCCAACAATTATATTTGCACCCAAACCTCACAGCCCCATTATGACACCATCAAAGCAATGACTTAACTGTAATCTGCAACCAAAAACTGCTGCAGCGCCACAGAATCCTAGCTATTATTTACACTGAACAGTGATTCTGCATTAGATGACAATGGATCGAAGAAACATAGGTTTGAGCGGATGTCATCAATGAGCAATGTGAGCATCAACAAAAGTCAACACAATCCATAATATAAAACCTCACTCAATAACCACACCAGTTTATTAAGAAGGATTATAGAAATGTATTTCCCTAAATTAACAATGTTAAGGTTACGAAAATAACTCTCAAACACAAATGGTAGGCATATAAGATCAATAACGGTTGATGAGATCGTCTTATATATCTCAATTTGATTAAGACAACCAAACAAATTATCTCCAAAAGAATCACACATATTAATAATACCAAAACCGGTAATAATGGCAAAGTATACAATAGTTCAGCAATCAAATAATCTCAAGATATGTCATGAGCATTTCAATTTAGTTCCCTCACTAACCACAAATTAGCATCAACGTGTTGGGTTTCATGTGAAAAGAATTTAGTAACACAAATTTAGAAAAACTCTTTAACTCAGTTAATGATAAAAAATATTATTAATATGCAGCAATTAAATCATAAGTTGCAGTTGGTACCTGAAAAGCAAAGGAGACACATCTGACATTACTATGACATACATTACCAATAATAGAAGTAGAAACAGTCAGTAGTTTGCTTCAGCCAGGGTACACCATCGGTTATGTCATCAGAAGATTTGGGCCTAACAACAGCTAAACCCACTCAGCCAATAATGACTCGAACCATCGGACTCTCTCTCTCTCTCTGACTCTGACTAGTGGAATCAAATCTGTCATCATCTTCTGCCCCCCAAGGAATCCTACCCCAGTTGTTATACTAAATCCTAATTAGCTTATGATTGGTCAATCTATAGGGTGGTTACACTTTGGCCATTCAACAACTAAATTGATAACCTAAAATACAACAATTCTACACTAACTCAAACATTTTCTTCAATAGTAGCATTTCCTCTTCCGTCTCGCCTGTAGCTCCATTGTTTCATCACCTCTCAAACGCCTCGTCTCAGGAGGAAACTTCTACTGTTTCTCTATACTTCCATCCTCGAGGAAAAACCAAGTATTAGTAACATTCTCAAACAATAGGACATTCAACTTATGCAATGCTCGGTTAAAACATGACCTTGTAAGAAATAATGCAGCAACCCACTAGGGGTAGCTGTGGACACATCTACTCAAACTTCGAAAACACTTTTATGTAAGCCATGAATAATGGAAAATATCCACAACATTTAGTTAGAGATTTGCTCAGTTAGGAACAGAAAACGAACATTGGTAATTATTTTCAAAAGTCACTAATTTTACACGTTAATTTATTACACATTTTAGCTGCGCAAATCATTAATAAACTTATTAGATTATTCACATTCTCACACCAGCACTGCTATTCCTGGACATAGGCATTTGCTTTCACTCCTACAAATGTTCACAGGCGTTTTGGGGTCATCTGCATGGTGCCGGTCTGGTACGATGCCGTTGTTCGAGTGCAGAATAAATAGATTGTGTGGGCCCGGGTCTGGAAGCATCCAAGCTATGTAACCGCCATCTTGTGAGTTGGCCATGCCCCAGGGAATAGAACATTTCACCCCTCTAAAGTCAAAAGCCTTGCCTACAGTTGAACACACAGGAGCGGGAATAGTAAATGTAACCCTTCCGAAGTCCAATGCTTTCCCTACTTTAGAGCACACAGGAGTGGGAATAGTACATTTAACGTCTTCAGTGTCTAACACTCTCCCTGTTATTGCACAGAGTGAAGTGGTAATAGTAAATTTGACCCGTCCAAAGTCCAACTATTTTCCACCATTTCACAAACTGGAGTGGGTACAGTATATTTAACCCTCTGAAGTCCAGTGGTTTCCCTACTGTTACACAGACTGAAGTCGGAATAGTATATCTATTATTTCCAGATTGAAATTTTTGTAATGTGGTTTAAATATATATTATTATTATTTGTTTTTTTATTTTCCATTATTTCTTTACATATAGATATTTTTTTTGTAATATTTTTTAGTAAATTCTTTTTGTGATTTTATAGATGTTTATACATTTTCTTAATTTGGCAATTTAAAGTTTTGTAATTGATTTGTTAAATATTTCTTATGTTTCATTTATATATATAATAATTTAATAAATATATATATATATATATATATGCTTTTTATAGTAGTAAATTAAAAAATAATCTAACAATTTAATATACAGTAAAACATATATTTTTATTACTAGTTACATTATATATTACTGTATATATAAACATACATATGTATGTGTGTGTGTGTTTATACGAGTACATATTTGTATATAGTATTTACATTTTTTTTAAAATTATTTACTTTACATTATATTAATGCTTTATGGTAAACTATTTAAGATTTACTATTTTAAACTATATAACAAAAATCAATACATTTGTATTTTTTAACAATATTAGTGTAAATCATATTTTTTTCTTGATATCTTTTTACTTACTATAGGTAGAGGGAGAATATATTTTTGACACAATATTTCTATATTTCGATATTGTTGGTTCCGAGATTCTGTCAGGCATTCCTTCCTTACCCTTTGCAGTGCCTCTTACACCACTTCTCTGCCCTAAAGTTCCTCTTTGTTCTTCTATGTGCACGCAGTAACATGCAGCTGTTAGGTCTTATCTCTAACAAAAATCTTAGGTAGCCACAGTGAAGGAATGTTAGCATCAACAAGGGATTGGAATGTGTCAGGGGACAGCTGGTAGGATGCATTGGAGCAGGAGGTTGAGGCCCTTTACGTCCTGTTGCATGCTTAAATAAAATAATATTTTCTGAAGTACTGTGACCCCGCGACTCTGTATTGGTGATGAGGAGTACTTTCAGCAGGAGAAGTGCTGCCCACGTGCCTTGCAGTGTTCCACTGCTGTTTCAGAGGTTGCAGCTGTTTTTCAAGTTCTATTGTTCCAATTCAAGGTGTTTAACCTTTTTTGGAGTCTGAGGTGAGGCGAGGAGAGCACTTCCCCATATGCTTCTTCATTTTTCTGCATTTTCTGCATGTGCTGTCCTTGGGCGTGACACGCATAGTCAGAAGCATTGGTTAAAGCCTTGAAGTGAGGGGAGGAGAGTATTCCTGCAAGCTTCTCCATTCGTGCAGCCCGTGCTGCCTTCAAGCGAGATGTGCAGAGAGAGAATACTGAATTTTAAAGCACACCATTATTGAGCTTGCACATAATGACAGGCACACCAGAACCTAAAGAATAACAACACTGTATTTAAAGTTTAATTCATTTGGTTCGAGGCACACTAGAATTAGCCTGTACTGTGACAGGCATGCCATATTTTCATAATATAACATATAAATACAATTGCATCTACCTGACAGTGACAGGCACATCTTTGTTGGTTCATACTTACAGTCGGAGTCTAACCCTTCTTTTTATATTTATTATCACTATTGTAGGGTTCAATACTGAATATTAAAAATTGCAAGTTGCAATTATTCCACCTCCAGCTTTTTCCCCAAATTCCACAGCTCTGGAATCGGACTGGGAACTATGGAAGGAAGGTTTTGAGGCATACCTTGATGCTTTAGGGGGTGAGACCTTTACACACAAGAAGAGTTTGCTATTTTAAAACATTGGTTAAGATCTCAAGATTGTAAAATACTACAACATGTACCAAAAGTGGTAGTGGATTTAGGTGAAGGAGAAGCTGATGATGGCATTGAAGAATGTGCATCTGCCATAAAATCTCTTGATGTAAGATTTAAGGCATGCAAAAATGTCACCATGGAAAGGCACAAATTTTATAAAACAGTACAAATTGCTGGAGAGTCACATCAAGTTTTGAAGGTGCTTTACGAAAATTGGTTGTATCTTTGAAGAGGAAATGATCAGGGATCAAAAAGGTTCAAGAAGCTTTATTATCTACACCCAATTTAAGCTGCATTTGAGTAAGCTTGGGAAAAACGTAAGAACTGGCATATCCTGCAGCTGCTTTTGAAAGCCATAGAAATGTTATACTCCAGGACCTGGGTAAGGATAAAACTAGGGAACGGATCAAATCTTTCAAGGGCAATTCCAACAACAAGAGTCCTCAAACAAGGTTGCTTCCTGGCATCATCCCATTCAATCTTTTTTTTGGCCGACCTCTCCACAGCTCTATCCTCCATCAACTCACATGCTCCAAAGCTGGAGTCGACTCAACTGTCAAATCTTTTCTATGCAAATGATATTGTACTTCTCAGCCGAACCAGGGTTGGCATGCAACCACTACTGGATGCGACCCAAGCTTATTCCCTGGCAAACGGTCTGCAAATAAACTGCAAAAAGTTTAAAATAATGATTTTTGGAAGGAGATCTCTTAAAGGAAAAGCAACCTGGAACCTAGCAGAGTAAACTAGAAGAAACAGCAAGCTATAAGTACCTTGGCCTCAAGTTTAACAGTAATGGCTCCTTTCGACTACATAATGTTGAAATAAGGAAGAAGGGGATTGTTTTGGCCACTAGGCTTCTAGTTTTATTAGAGAAACTGAACAAGCACTCGCTCAGTCCATTGATAGAAGTAGACAGAGCAAAAGTGGCTCTGACTCTGGCCTACGGCAGCATGGCCTGACAAGGAGACTCCAAGGTGCTGGATGCAACCATAGCACTTATAAACAGGTACATCTTTATGCTCCCTCAATCTACTTCACCAGCTCAGCTCAGGTTAGAGTTTGGGTTAACCAAGGAGACTTACAGCTTTCGTCAATTTCTGCCACAAATGGAAAAATAACAATGGACAATACCAGAAACCAGCATATATGGGAGGAGATTACAAAGAAGTCATGCTCAATAGCTCAAGATTATCTTGATGGCTCAATTGATCGGTTAGGCCTGGGGGGTCTTATGCAGTAATTCACTACATCTTTAAATTAACAGTCAAAAAAGTTACAAAATTAACCTCCTCCTAAGAAGACAAGTCATCCCTGGAGGAAATCTCTCATACTTGGCTAATATTCAATAGTTATAAGACCTTGCACTCTCATCGTACTTGGGAGAAGTCTTAAACTATAGAATAAAGAGGAAATTCCTTATATACCGCTTGGGGATTTTACCAGTAATGAAGCACGAAAGTCCTTGGCTGAGGGCCGAAAAGGAGGGGCCTTGTCACTTATGTGGGCTTGCCTCAGAAACCATAATCCATGTTCTGTATTTGCGAAACCACCCTGGCCATACACAAAAATGGTTACACCCACTCTGGAATTAACTGAGGGGGGCATTCCTGCAGGCAAGCAACTCTGTGTTGCCTCAGTTCAGCAGAGAATGATCTCTCAGACTGTGAAGTACCTTTTAGGAGTTGAGCGGGCTCTGACATCTGTCATTGGCTCAAAACCTCCCAAGGCATAAATGCATGTCCACTTGCTTACGGACTTCAGCTTAATTATTTTGTACACAATCCTTTTAACAAGTCAAGTGTTTTAAATGTGTATATTTTCCTCGCACTCGAATCAGAATTTGATATTTGATGAAAAGCTTTTATGGTATTTTGCAACAACATCTGTTATTGAGCCAAAATCTCCTTGGGTACAAACGCAGGTCCATTTGTCTATGGACTTTAGCCAAGACTGCTGCACACAATCTTTTTAATGAGTCAAGGGTCTTAAATGTGTATTTCCTCTTTTTTTACAGCATTTTATAACTATTTTAAGTAAACGAACAATAAAGTTTACTACTACTACACCTAATTTAACTTTAGAAAAAAGCAATGGAAAAAGCAATCAGAACTGAGGGTACTATTTCACACACTGAACAAATAACTGTGTCAGATTTGAAATCTCAAGCTAGGAACATGTTAGCTATGAAGAGCAAATATAAGAAGGGTAAAAAGAGACGATAGCAAGAAATGGCCAGATAAGATTAAAAAAAACCTGTATGCTGTTGGAGTGTTACAGGTAAGGTAGGCCATCTCATTCAGGAAATTCTAGTATGTGCCCTGCCATAGGTTGTTTGTGCACCAAATGCATGAAAAGGGGACATTTTGCTAGGGTTTGCATATCATCTGGCAAAATGCAACCCAACAAGGTTCATGGAGTGGAACTGAACAAGTCATGCGAGAATGATGATGATGTTCTTCTAGTGAAGAAGATGAGGTGTTCACAGTTAAGGATATGTCCATGAATAATGATCAAAACGAAGTAGTATGGGGGTATCTTTGAACATGAGAAAAAGGCCCTTTTGCAAATTGATTATCAATGGTCGGGAAGTTAAAGTCATGGTTGACTCAAGATATCCCTTCCCGCTGTTAAGTGAGAAAGTGTTGAGGGAGGCTTTTAGTGAGGTTCAACTGAAGGAGTCAGTGGTTCTCCCTGTTGGCTATGGGGACAAGCCTTTAGAAATAGTAGGGGAATTTGAAGCTGAGTTTAATTTCTTGTACAGTATACCTCAAGGTGTTGTCTATATAGCTAAAGATGGTGCTTGTTTATTGGGTTGTATGATCAAAGAAATTAGGAATTCTATTGGATCCCAAAAATCCAGCTCAAGTGGTATTGAGGAAAGAGTATGTGCAAGTCCTTTCAGCACAAAAAAAATGCATGTCACCCTGAGGTGTTTCAGAAAGATCTAGGTATATTCAAGAGTTTCATGCACAAGATAAAAGTGGTTGAGCATGCACGTCCTGTTGGACATAAAGTTCATAGAGTGCCTTTGGCTTTGTGTTCTAAAAAAGGAACTGGACAAATTGTGCAAGCAGGATGTGATTGAACCTATTGAAAGTTCTAATTGGCCTCTTCTGCCTCTTTCAGCTCTTCTCTTACCTCGCCGACCCTGAAGGTCTTCTGTGTTCCTCTGCTTCCACTCTCTGTGTACCCAGTAACATGCAGCCCCTCTGTCATCCTGCCCCCTTACAGCTATGACCCTCCTGCTCATTATTTTCCCCCTATGCATGCCCCTGCCTCCCCTCTATGTTCCACAGCCCACTGCTTTCATTCTGTCTGCTCATGGCTATCTATATATTAAGCCCTCTCAGCATCAAGCTTTTTACAAAGTCTTTCCATATTAAATAACAAATTTTATAAAAGAGTACAAATTGCTGGAGAATCGGCATCAAGTTTTGAAGGTGCTTACCTAAATTTGGCTGTGTCCTTTGAAGAGGAAATTATCAGGGATCAATTGGTGGAGAAAACTAACAACAAAAAGGTTCAAGAAGCTTTATTATTTACACCTAATTTAACTTTCCAAACTGCATTTGACAGCATCAACCGAAGTAAGCTTGAGAAAAACTTAAGAAATGGCATATCCCACAGCTGCTTTTGAAAGCCATAGAAAAGTTATACTCCAGGACCTGGGTAAGGATAAAACTAGGGAATGGATTGAATCTTTTTGAAGGACCCCTCTGTGTCCTTACAATGCTGTGTGCCACAGAGAAGCAGGCCAGCTAGCCCCTGCCCTGTGACCTGTTAGCTATTGGAAACAATTTGCAGACGAAAGTGCCAGGTAACCTGCTCCTATTTGGCCACACATTGTTTGTGTACCACAGAGAAGGCACTCTTTCATTCACCTTGTTTTGACTGGCAATGCAGCACAGGAGCAAGTACCAACCTGGTACCCGCTCCTCTTGAGTTTCTTTTTTCTCCTGTGTTTTTATTGTTTGTAAATCCTCCATTGTCCATGGGCAAAGCATTGGCCTTGAGCAAGGTTAGATAGGTGAAGTCAAAGTCGGCAGTGTGGGAGAGGGTACACATTTTCCCCCTGCCCTCTTTGGCATTATGGAAGGTGAAGGCGATGAGGGGACAGGAGACAATTTCTCGCAACCCTGTCCAAGGCAAACTGGTGGGTTTCTGTAAACTCCCTCACACCCATTGACAAGGTGAATTTGGGCAGGAGCGTATGCAAGGGCACTGCTTATCCACTGTAATTTTTCACTGCCCTCCTGCACTTTGATAAGGTGGGAGGGCATGGCCACCATGCTACTCCCAGGGTCTTAGGCAATGTTGGGGAGGGGGTTCTCTAATTCCCCTACCCCCTAGGCAATCGGGCATGAGAGTGATTATTAGCACCCCTACTCCTGGCCAACAGGAGCAAATGATTCATCTTGTCTCTCTCAGGCCTTTTAAACTGACCATGCTGCTTTTTCACGACTTTTTTATTTTTCTCCCAGTGTTTCCAAACAGTGGGATGAAAATGCTTGTGGGCGTCCAGTGTGCATGCGCAGATTGTTGTGTGCGCACATTGTAGCCCTGTTCCCCATCCATGCTCAAATGGATGTTTGAGAACTTTTGGAAAAATATATATACTTTGACATTTGCACTGGGTGCTCACATTTTCCCCTATATCTGTAAATTGACTGAATAGGTGTTCACCAAACCAAGAAAAGATACTGAATGATGGAAAGGCCTCCATGCCATAAAATGTTGTTTACTAGCCATTAAGTGGTTTGGGAGTCACTTGCAGCCAAGTATGTCTAGTCGTAAATCCTATTTATTTGGAGAGCAAATACTGGAATTGGAATACACCTTTTATCCTCAAAGAATTTTGTATGCTTTTAGATTTCCTGTAATATTATTTTATCCGAGTATGGTGGAGATTGGGCGAAGAGATGCAAACTTATTAAGGTTAAAAGAAATGAAGGAGAGAAATATAAAGATTAACTTCCTGTTTCCTCATCCAAACTAATATCCTTTCTTCAGGCAGAACCCAGACTAGAGCTGCCAAGATTTTAAATATAGAGTGCTTGACAAAAATGTGCGCCCCTTTACACTTCTGCTCTCCTTTGTTCTCGCCTATCCAAAGTTTAGCTTGTTTTCCTATTTATTTTGGCAGAGCTGAACGGCATCAGGATGGGAGTGAGAGCAGAGGGAAGCAGACTACCCTGGGAATATAAAGATGGTTCTTGGTCACGAACACAGTCAGAAATACCAGATATTTGAAATGATTCCTGTTTACTTTGGAAGTGTCTGTTTAAAGTGGCTCTGGGTGAACTGAGTCCTACAATGCTCGCTCACTTTCACAGATGTCATTGCCAGTAGTGGCTCGAGTCCCGCGGAAGGGGCTGGGTGGGGCGGGGAGATGCAGGAGGAGGAAGTGAATAAACATTAAATTTAATTTAAAAAAAAAAAAAACACTTACCTCCTCTGCTGCTCCTCTGTGCCTTGACGCTCCACTGCCTCTGCAGGCACAGGTTCCCAGACTGCCCTGCACCAATCCTTACGCTGCTCAGAGCAGCGTCAGGATTGCTTGGGAGCACCCAGCCAGGGCACTCCCAGGCAGACTGGGAGTCTGTGCAGGCTCTCTCCAGCCCAGAAACTGTGTTCCTGGGCTGAAGAGACCCTACAGCGCATATGTGTTTGGCTGGTCCAAGACAGCCGGCCAAACACACATGCGCTATGAAGAAGGAGTGCTGAGCACTCCCCCCTCAGCCGTGGACCCGCCCCTTTTAAAGAAAACTAAGTTTATTATTGTTTTCTTTAAAAGGTTTAGCAGCTGCCGCTGCTGGCAGGGGTCAACGCTGCTCCGCCCAAATGGAGGAGCTGCCACTGGTCCTTGCACTGAAAGTGCTTGATGTCAGCATGGAATAGTTTAGTGCAGGATTCTGCAAAGTCGGTCCTGGAGAGCCTGGTCCATGCCAGATTTTTAGCATATCCACATTTAGAAAAATTTAGAGTTCTGAAACATCTTGTTTGAAACACCTGCAGTCCTTGTAACACTAGATTGCCCCCCCCTCCCCCAGGAGGGGACATTCATCAGGACCACCAGGACAGGATGGCACCCTTCACCACACCAGCAAGAATAGTCATTTTATTGTTGAATTCCTACTGTCAGGCAAAAGATCTGTCTCCAGTTGATGGAATAAATCAAGAATAGTTTGTCTATTCAGTCAGATTTATTTTTTTATAATATCCTGTTCTTCAACGGTGGCAAGGTCTGGAAATGGTTTAAAAACTTTAGGCTGTCGTCTTCTACCTCTCCCTGGGTTCATATAATGGCATTTAAGAAAAAAGAAAAATATTTATTTAAATATGCAAACATTTCTTAGACATTCAACAGAAATCTCATGTCTTTTGTGCAAAACATGTTTGAGTGATGTAAATTGAAATAGCATTTATTTACATATCTAATAATCTGTAGCAAAAATCGCATAGCAAAAATGTGTAAATAATACATTATAAATGTATTATTTACACATTATTTGTTTTTATAGTTGTCTTTACTATACCACACACCTATTGCATTTAACCACAGTAACCCACTACATAATACTGTTTTATTTATTTTTTAAATAAGTAACATTCCCATTTTTTATATGTATACAAACTAGCCACTATTTTGAGTGGTGATGATGTAATTAGCATTAAAAAATACACTGTTTCACAATCTAAAATGGCAGGCGTCGGACCTTGCCATCAGGACATTTGGGGACATACAGCCATCAGCGGAAGTTGACCGAGTAGTTGGTGTAAATCCTGTGACAGACACATCAATAAGCTAACATTTGTTACAGCAATGTACGAGATCCAATGGATGTGTCTGTCTCCATTGATGATTGGGTGCATCGTCTACATGATTGCAGCATTTGTAAAAAAGTTAAAATGCTCCCTAACACAGCGGCCAACAACACCTCCTCCACCTTTGCTGCTGTTTCCGGACTCTGGTAGCCACGATGCCAGGAAGAGCAGGTAACAGGCCCCTAACTTCTCAGCTGAGGAGCTGGATTAGCTGGCCACAGAGGTCCTGTACGGCCAGCTGTATGGCTCACCAGAGTTACAGGTACATGTTTAAAATGAAAATGTAAATCTCACTAATATGTTTTTTTATTAAAACACAGGCTACAATGTCCCTTTTCGTTCAAGTCAAGAGTAGTGATTAGAGCAGAGTCAACTCAACACTGGAGCTGTGAACAAAATTATGTTTCCAAATGCTTTTAAATGTCAGCAAATATGATCGAAAACTTACCTTGAAGATTAAAATAACTCTTCATTTCAGGGTACTCACATTTCAAAGTGTTGCATTTGCGAACTGCAGGCCCCTTACTCCCAGAAGCCAATAGACACTGTGCCATAAGTATCAGTGAAAAAAACAGCCATTTGTTCAAATGAAAGAAATGTAAAGTGCAGAAAAACTTTTAATATTATGAACTTGTCTGCAGAATAATTATCTGCACTTTAAATTTCTCACATTTTCAAATTAAGTGTATGTTTGCGTTGTACATGTAACAGTGTCACATATAGCCAAAGGTATGTCCTGTGCTCCAAGTACATATGAAACAGGCTCTCAGTCACCCATACAAATATATCTTATTCCTACACATACATGTTCATACATCACCAAAGACCACGTTTCCATTGACACATGGCAGACCTTTCATAGTGCCCCTATTCATTGTATATGGTTCAAAACCCTATTACCTGACTCTATGGACATTAGGAATTAAGCCACTGAATCTGGGTATGGGTGTGTCTGGTAACACTGCATAAGCTATTTAGCCTTCAGTAGCTCATAATGATTTTCACTGATCAGAAGTAGCTTCCACTGCTGAATATGTTGCAGACAACTGTCCTAGATTTGTAAAATGAGGACATGAAAAGGGATAAGGGAACTCAAAAGATCAAAACACATTTTTAAGTTTCATGTAAGAAATAAATATTAGAAAAATATGCTGTTCTGACTTTAAAAAAATGCTTGTGATAGATTCCCATAAATTGTGTTACATCAATACAAACAAACAAAACCTCACAAAAATGTTTTCTTCTTTCATTTTTCATATCCATGCGGGTCAACACCCATCAAAAGACCATCTAACAGGCATCTTGAAGAAGGTGAGGACCCTGGTGGTCTACAAGTGGCGCAGCATTCACTGTCACAAGAGATGGGTGGGCCTATGGCGCTAGATCAAGAAGTCAGCAGAAGTCCAGGTCGACCAGTCCTCCCAGCATGGGAAGTGCGTGCGGCGCAACCTGACCCCCATAATGGTCCGTATACTTGCACATGGTGTATAATGATGTGTTTTGTATATTATTTGTGGAAAATGTTACCACTAGATTTCTGATCACTACCAAGTGAATATTTTCTTTGTTATGAGGGACAGTTGTACCAAACAGGCCACAATTTATGATTGTGTTAAGTGTGATGCTCATCACAATTGTGATGAGGTTAAATTGGCCCTATTACAGGTGACATAGCCTGCAATGCACTTATGATACAGTGGATGTTCCAAAAGTCACATTGGTGAGTTGGTATAATAAACAAACAATAATGAGCATGGGACCCAAAATGGCTAGAAACATGAGAACACTGACAATTTTTTTTAGCAAAAACTTATAAAAAATATGTTTTCACTTGAAAATTCAAGTTAGTTCATGTTAACAGTTGCTGATTGGCATTAGGCCTTACTCCTTCACAACTGTGCATGTAAGGCAGTCTGTTTTTTCAAACATGGATTTGATAGGCAAACATTTCTTAATGAAATAGACAGAAATGTGTACATATTGGTGACAAAGTAACACATACCCAAAAACAACATTTTTGTTTCCTTTGTTATTTCATGATGATAAATCAATATTGAGAAAAGAGATTAGCGAAAGGGACTTTTGCAGATGGATAATGTACATGGGGCAAAGGTTTCTTGCTATTCAAAACCAATCTGTACCATTCAGAGGTGTTAAACAATTCCAGGAGAAATTTGAAATGTTTAGAAGAAATGATCCAAAATGAAATCAGAGTAATGATGAGAAATTACAAAACTGTGAGCAAATGGGTCCCTACATGCATGAGGTAATGGTAAAGCATACCTAAGTTTGAAAGGCTTGAAGCAGGTGAAATATTAAAATTAGGAAATGTTTTGTTAAAAAAAAACTCATGATCATTTAACTTTGCACAGAACCAATAAAAACTTTCAGCATCTTCAGGAGCAGGTGAAGGGGACATTGGCCGCGAAGGCAGGGAAGCAGCTGGCCACTGTGTGTCAGGTGGTGAGACCTCAGACACTGATGTACACAGTGGCATGGAGGAATAAGGGACTGGAATGGAGGTCACCAGCTTGTCATCTTTTTTGGAGGCCTCCACAAGTGACCACTCCCTAGTGGTAGCATACCCTACAGGACCTTTACCATCTGCATCCTCGTTTGCCACCCAGATTCCCATCTCCGCCCTCCCTCCTGCTCCCCCTAGTTGGCAAAATCCACCCCTCTAAAAGGGCTGAGGTCTCCAATGCCGCATGAACCTCTTCCTCTGCCCCACCGGCTGAACTCAGTGAAGAAGTTATTGAACTGTTATGCAGCACCTCTGCTGGTCAGACTGAGATTCTGAATGGCATACAGGTCCTTAGTTGCCAAATACAACAACCAGTTGCAATTCTGGACACCATTCAAAGTTCAATGTCTGGCACTCAGAGATCACTTGCAAAAAAAGCCTCTACACTGACCGCAGCCCCCCAAACAGCCCAACCTGTGCCCTTGCTCTGGTCCCTTCTTCATCCCACATCCCAACTCCCACCCCAAACACATTCAATTATTTGCAGGCATTCACTCCAACAGACACAAGGAGCACACACACATAAGCACAAACACACAAAGAAGCACAATCAGAGACCCATCTAACATGCACATACTACTAACATTACACCCACAGGGACAACAACCTTCTCCACAACCACTGCACCCACCAGCACACCCACTACCACATCCACAAGCACCACAACGACCACCACACCCACAACCACCACCACACCTACAATCACCAGCACACCCACAAACAGCACAACCACCAGCACACTCACAACCACCACCACCACACCCACAACCACCAGCACATCCTCAATCAGCACAACCACCAGCACACCCACAATGAGCAGCACACCCACAACCACCACCACACCCACAAGCACCACAACCACAACATCCACCTCAACAGGAGACGCATCCAAACACACTCACACAAATGCATAGCTGTACGCAAAAACCCACCACAAAACCTAAATGTACACACTCACCCAAACACCAAACACCTTCCAAGAAACACACACCCAAACATACCCCACATGCACCTGCAAAACTGACAGACACACACATCACCCACTCCAGTTCCCTCTACCTTCCAAACCCAATCCTCTCCCACCCCTCCTACACATACTCCGCCTCCCAAGCTAACGTTATACCTGTCCCCACCCCTTGTGATACCCAAATCCACCCCCTTACCCCCAAGAAGGATCCTTGAGGTGCTCGCTTTGTGCCCACTATATGCCCTTACTGAGGAGGTTGTCCCTTGCAGGGCAATTAGGAGGCAATTTCTGAGCCAAGCACCCAACAATTGATGGTGTGCATCATTTTTATGGACAATTATTATTTGCTCATTACTAAAGTTATTAAGGGAAAGACCTAATTTCTTAATAAAATATTTTTTTCACAAAGTTTGTGCTGACATTATTTTTCTTTACAAATCATTAATTAATAACAATGTTAATTATGAAAATGTGAGAAACGTCTTATTAATTTCATTTATGACAGTAAACCAAAAGCTTTTTTTTAAAAATAAAATATATGTACACTGCATACACTAGTGATGAACATTTGTAATACTGTAGACATGGTAATTCTATTGCAAACATTCATCATGATAATGGACACTTACACTGAAATTAAACATGTTTACATTTTTTAAATGTTTATACAGGTGTGTTTATTTAAAAATCATAAGTGTTAAAAATAAACACATATGAATTACACAGTTAAAAAAGATAGAGTTAGAAAGGGTTTAATGATACACAGAAATGCAAGGGAAAATGTGATATTAATACATAAATGAGATGTTTTCAGTTTAGAAGTAACACTGATTTGACATTTCGTGTGAACCAACCTTTTGCCTTTACTAGTCGCTAGTGCGATTTCTACATTTTGTTAAATGTATGGTGTTCCATTAATGTGTAATGGATATGTATCTGAGTTATTAGCTTAAGGGAAATGATTACACATATCTGTATGGACACATTTTGACTTTGGGATTAATGTGACTTTTTTTGTAGGTGTCCATTAGCTGAAGTAAATGTAAATTAAATGTAGAGGTGTGTTTCTTTAAATTTCTTAAACTGCCACATTACAAACATATGCATTGCACGTTGTTCTTCTATTGCTTGGCAGTATGAATTACAAATGAACAAGTCCAGAGCTAATGTAAACAAACAATTCCAATGGTAACATGTAAAAACAGACACTTACCCTAGATTCCGGATATGACGGGGTTGATTTGCATCATGGTCAAGTAGCAACAGCAGAGGAAGGGTTTGTGTCATCATGTTCATGACGGTAAAGGGATGTGAAAAAAAGGAAAAAAGGTGAGGTTTGTGCTTTCGTCTCTTCCAATTCGCCAACTCCGGTGTAGAGGTTTAGCCGTCACAGTTATGTCAACGGGAAGGCACATTGCGATTGGCCCGGCAGAAAAACGTGCTGTGGCCCTGCCACCAGTCGTCTTTGCCTATGGCACCATAGACGTGGGTGCAAAGTTTTGGCAGTGACGGTGGGTCACTGATAGACTTTTGTCTGTAGGCCCATCAGCATCTAAGAAAAGCGAGTGGGCCACCTAGTCGGCGGGCTGATTATCCAACGGGAAAATGACGGCCGGACTAATTTTGCCAAGATCTAAATCAGGCCTATAGTCTTGAGAGCTTCTTGAACAAGGTTTGTTTGGTTGTTAAGGTGGCCAGAACACTGGGACTTGACTCATGGGGAAAGAAATACGTCTTACCAGTGAGAACAAAGATGACAGCAGAAGCGACACAATACATAATAAACTGCTATATGTACCTGGCATAATGAACATTACTTTCATGTAACCCCTTAGCACGTGTAAGTCTCTTTGATAACTGACCTTCTCCAATGTTCATACACCACTTTAATCTTTTATGACATGTACTGCTCTATTCGTGCTGCTCTGTCACAGCTGATTTGTAGTCTTCCTTCACAGACCTGATAGTCCTCACTGTTGAGCTGCATGGGAAGGAGTAAAGGCCACTGACAAATGTGGAGTTAGTTGCTCAAGCTTTAGCAAATGTAGAATTGTTGGATGCTTAGGGGTCTTAGCAAAGTTAATGCTTTGGCACTTTGTGAGGACTTAGTTGTGCTGCTGTGGAGTCGCATTCTTTCTGGACCCATTTTTTGGGCCTATTGCGCCCTGTGATACCCAATGACAACTAGGCCTGTTTGTTGAACAACTTCTAATTCCATTATTTAGTGTGGTTTTGATACACTTTGATATTGCTGGGAATGCATTATGTTGCAAGGCTTGCTATTTCTACAGCCATCATGAGATATCATTGCATGCTAGCTGAAGCAATTTTCCTGATCGAAAGTACTATCATGTGCACTTATTGTTCCTATTTCTGTTTATAGATGTATCACACAATATTAGACACATAGGACACATTATGCAAGTTCCTTGTCTGTAATTTCTTATCCAGACATGGTGCGTTATGAAGAATTAATGATAAACGACTTTAGCTATCTTGCAGAAATGATCATACGTCAATGTCAAGAACCAATGAAATGCAAGAAAGTGCTTGTGGTTTAATAATATAAAAGATCATGCATTACTTCCTTATTTAGACTGTTCAATCTTGATCTCTTATGCTGGTCAGTATCCGTGTAAACGTATTAAACTACTTTACTTGTAAGAAGAGCAGACTGGTGATTGATTTTGAGCTGAGCTGATTTCGCTTCAACACTGCTTTTGTTACCTGGTGATGCGGTGTGCTTTGACCTTTGCTCTTTGTCTTGCTGCATGCTTTCATTGCCCCGAGGTTGTGGCTGAACTAGCACCAGTCGAGACTAGATTAGACGTTGCAGATAATGAGAAGGACATAGGTAAACTCTCACTCACAAAGTAAAGCAATCATGGTTGACAAAGGGTGCATTTTAAATACCCGCACAGAAAAGGTCATCTCTGAACTCCAGTGAGAATTCGAAATCTTGTGATGGGTGGAGGCCTCTGTAAAATGTTCACAGGAGAATCCTGTGGCACTGCTACTTTTGAGAGGTGGGCTGTGAGACTTTACTGTTTAGTCTGAGGGACCAGGGGTTGCACAAAGAATCTGTTCCTTGTTCTGGAGTCTGGTAGCCATATAGAGTCCTGCCCTGTCTGGGCACCTGGTCTGATGGGTTTTCACCTACGTGTCCGTGCTTTGGGTTTTCTAGGGTGTGACGGTGCCTCCAATCCCTGTTGTCTGAAATGAAGTTAGTACTCTGTAGTTCAAGTTAAGGAGAGGACTTTCTCACTTTCTCACCAATTAGACCTGTGAGTATCGGGCACCATTATGCAAAGAGACTGTTCATATGTTTTGGCAGCAACTGGATGTGCACGAGCTGACGTACACTCACAATACAGTGCTGGAACCCACCATATTGGGAGTAGTAAAGGTCCATTAGTAATGTGCTGTGCAGACTGCACACCAGGTTCCAGATATTATTGTGTGGTGCTCACAGTAATACCAACTTTGTAGTTTATGCGCTGCAATGCCTGTGTGACCTCACATATGCAGGTAGCATGATCCATCTGGCATGCAGACGTGTACTGGAACACATACAAGCCATTAATACTCAAGACCAACATTATCCCATAGTCAGACATTTTGCACAGATACACTTTAGTAACTGGAAAGTTTTGAAATACTATGGGATAGACAAAGTGGGTCTAAATCACAGGGGAGGGGATAGAAAATGACAGTTGCAGACAGGAGAATCATGGTGTATCATTGAATTGGATCCCAAGACACCGAATGGTCTGAATGTTGATGAGGAGTTCTTTGTACACATGAATTGAATTATAGCTATGATTTTTACAGCAATAATAGTGCCCTTTGTCTCTAACGAGTTTCTGTTTTTTGAATTTGGCACAAGGGAATGTTTTTTAATGTCTTTTTTGCTTTTGTATTTTTTCCTTAGAAGGAGCGGAAAGGATTCTCTGACCTTGATGGCTAAAAAGAGGTTGTCTCAGCTGAGGCACTCTACCCAGCTCTTCTACAGACAAACATCTATTAATTGGTCTGTTTTTACTTTTATCTGATAATACCTAGTTTGTGTTTTGTTCATTGCACATTTGTTGGGTATATGTTGAATGACTCAAATTTAGGATTGCCCACAGGGGCCTTGTGCCAATATAATGTGTGGTATGTGAGAAGTTATGTAAGACTTCTGTTGAATTTAATTTGGGGGAGGCTGATACTTCTATGGTGCTGTCCCTTTGGCAAACTGGGAGACAATCCCATCAAGTGAATTTATGTAACACTAAATTTTAGCCCACAGGGGCATGCGTTGAGCAAGTTTTAATGTGACATAAGTTGGACATTTAAGTATTTGGGTATTGCTGATACACAAACATTTGAGTACATTGGCCACCCCTTATACCATGTGGATGAATAGAAATCCCAAGGCTCATTGTCTTAAATTATACATCAATCCAACAGCCCACTTGGGTAATATGTGTGGATTACCTTTTGATATCATTTTTCTGAATCTGAGCCTTTTGTTTTGATTGTTCCTGCTCATATGTTCTATTAGAATCATACATACTCCATGTGATAAGATAGTCAAGTGGGAGTTACTATTTATTTCTTGTTACACTAAAATAATTTATTGCCATTAGGTCTCTACGTAGTAGAAAAATTAATTTATTGTGCCTTTGATACACTTTTAGAAATGTAATCCTATGATCTGTACCTATTTCCCTCGAAGATGGACAAAAGGAACCATGTTATGTACAATGCCTTTTATTTTGAGTCCTTTGTTTATGTTTACTATTTTGGTGATTTCTTTAAATGGATGCTTTGTCATTAAGTTTACAAGTGTGACCCTGACAGCAATGATATGGGGCAGGCGCAGAAGGCGAGTGGCACTCACCAAACTCTATGCCCCTTTGGAGCAGGGTTGATTAGGCGCCCCACTCTATGAATACTGCTATGTCCCTGACAGCAGCAGTGGCCCATGCGCTGGCTGGCGGGTCAGAATATGTCTGAGCTGGCACACTGTTTTAGTAGGGCAACACTGCCCCCAGTGTTGCGATAGCTGCTGGACTCTGAGATGGAGATCCCTGGAAAGGGGGGAAATGTACTTACGCGTGTGGCTAAGGCTTGTTGGATCACATATATGGTCAAGAACCGTACCAGACCTCCACATGCACTGGAATTACCCCTCTGGGCATTGCCGGGATGCTCAGAGTAGTACTCGTGGCCGGACGCAACCTCATGGTCAGAGGCTGGCCTTACTGTTTGGGGTGATCTTTTTACAGACAAGTGCTTGGCATGCTCAAGAGCTTGGTGGATGATAATGGTATACCGCTGGGCTCCTTCCTTATCTATGCTACAATTACACAACAAATACACACGATTTAGCATAAAATGCATGACGAGCCAGAGACCTCATTCTTTTTTCAGGTATTGTTGACACATGGGGGTGGTCGCAGGGCTTTTACACATCTTTCTAACTCCATGTGCATTGACAGGGAGGTCCTCCTCCACTGACTTTGAGCCTACTGGTATGCTGCCCTTTGACACCACTTACAGACAAACAATGGACCTGTATAGGGTTACCAAAACTCATCTCCACAATCACCTGACTGAAATGTGCACAATTTAATTACCTCCACCATAACTACCTTACCCCGGAACAGTTGGCATGCATGTATCTGGTGGGCACAGACACCTGCCCCCGCTGTCAAACTAATGCAGCACATTTTATACACCTGGTCTGGAACTGCCCCCAACTAGACTTTTATTGTGGAGAGTTTGCATGGTGTCTCTCAGAGGCCGTGGGCATCCCGCTCCAAAGGGATTTACTATATTGCTTACTAGGCATTACCTCCCTCTCTCTTGTGCATACATCTGTTAATACATTTATTGACTTACCTTTCATTCTGGCTAAACATAGAATAGTCATGAGCTGGAAATCTGCTCTTGCCCCCCACATCTGTCTGTGACTGTCAGACCTATGCTCTGATATACTGGCGGAGCAACAGGCACTGCGTACAGTCGGATCAGAGCACCCAGCGATGGTCACACCTCCTGATTGGCAAACATCACTGGAGAAGGTAGAAGCGGGGGTTGGCCGCAATGGCTTGTCTCTGGCCCCAGGAAATGCCAATGGGTATTGGCTGCTTACCACTCAGCAGGGATTAACTGTCTGAAAGTGGACAGGAAACCTGATAGAACAAAGGGTACCTTTAGCCCTACCATTTTTTACTTGAGATGCTGGCAAGGGCTTCTTCTGCTCTTCCCAGGATTGTTGTATAGAGCCCGCCTCAAGTCACAGAAGTGGGAAAACCAGTTCTGCCACATATCACCCTTCCTAAGCTGAAAAACACGTCTATGGCTAGGAGATGTAACAATTCCGACTTAGACCACAATGACTCTGTTTCAAGGAAAAGTCAATGGGTGTTAACTACTGACCACTTAGCAGGGATTATTAGTCTGGGAGTGTACAAGAGCAGGTGACAGAAAAAAAGGCAGCTACAGCACGACGGGCAGCTTCAGCACTATCTAATTTGACTGGAGATGCCAAGGAAGTCTTCTTCTATTCATCTCGGAGACCCTTGTAGTCACTTATGTTCCTGCCACAGTAAGAGGGAAAGGCGACTTTGAGCCTGTCAGGTAGGGGAGTGACCAAAAAGCTGACGAGAGACCTGCCTGGAGGCAGTTGGATTCCACCATATTGAAACAAGGGGTCTTGGCCAATTTTACAGTAAGGCAAAGTGCTTTAAACAAAGGTGGAAGACTATGAGAAAATTAGTTGGATTGGGTAGTAGAATTTCTTCAATCACTGGCTCTTGCACAGGATAAATCTATCATCTCCACAGCCACATCCCTGGAACATTTCTGGACCTGGGACTACTCCATCTGAAGACAACTGCCCTGCTAAATGAAGATTCCTGACCCCTTGCTCCTGCTGGAGGAAGAGAACTCACATAAGGACTCAAGGACCCAGGGAATCGACCCATCTAAAGGTCATGTGGTTGGCCTCCTGTTCCCCTTCTTCAGGAGTACAATCAGCAAAAGGATATCTGAATCCAAGAGTGCCCAGCTGACAAACGATCATGCAAGAGAGCAGCTAGTGAGAGATCTGGAGCACAAAATCCTGCCCTGAGGAGCAAGGGGCCGCAGGCCTGAATGGAAGAAGCTTTCTGAGCCTTTGGAGACTTAGGGCATAATTTAGAGTTTGGAGAATGTGATACTCCATCACAAATGTGAAGGATATCCATTATGTGAAGGATATGTATAATATTCCATGGCATTTATAATACTGTGGATAGGATATCTGGTATGTTTGTGAAACATTATCTAATCCACTGTTGGATTGATGTATAATGTTAGACAATAAGCCTTAGGATTGCTATTCATCCACATGGTTTAAGGGGTGGACAGTGTATTCAAATATTCCTGTATCAGCAATACCCAAATAATTAGATGTTCATCTTATGTCCCAATAAAACTTGCTCAACTCATGCCCCAGTGGGCTAAAACTTTGTGTTACATGAGGTCATTTGATGGGATTGTATCCCAGTTTGCCAAAGGCACAACACAGTAGAAGTATCAGCCTGCCCTAAATTACATTCAACAGAAATCAAACATGACGTCTCACATACCTCATATAAAATTGGCATAATGCCCCAGTGGGCAATCCTAAATCTGAGTCATGCAACATATGTATATTACAGCCATGTAAGATATACAAAATGTTACTTTCCTTGCCATAGGTACACTTAAGGCACCATTTACAATGGACTTATAGCGAAGTTAGATAGACCAGATAGGCAGTTTCAAAGTACATGACTAGAGGGGAAACAAAAGCACTTTACTAATGTTTAGCAGTAGTCAAGCACACTGAGTCCTAAAGCCAGCAAAAATAGGGTGTAGGAAAATGCGAAAAATCATGAGTGACCATGCAAAAAAGAGAAATTTGTTACACATGTCAATAAGCATGGAAGGCTATAGTTTAAAAAAACATCAGAAGTTCTTTTTTTTCAGTCTCTCCAGTGTTCAGGAACACTGGGGTAAACTGGAAAAAAATATTAAGACCTCTCGGAATTCGGTAAGACAAAGTGGATTAAGCAATATAATGCCCCCCTTTATTAAGTTTCAACAATGTTTTATAAAATTGAAATATTGTTGAAAATTGATGGTTTTCACCATGAAATTGCAATTTCACTGCTGCATACATTATCTTTTCCTGCTGGTGTTCACAAAGGTGGGAAGCAAACAGTTAAACCCTGACAAAGCGGGGACAAAATTGAAAGAATGCAACCAATTGCTTCCCTACCCCCCATAGTCTTGAGTAAGATGGTGTTGTGTAAAAACTTTAAAAAAAAACTCCCTAAACTTAAGCAAGGATGGACAAATGTGAATAAAATGCCCACCAACACCTCCCTCCTGTAAAGTGGGGAGGGGAATTGCACCCCCAGCCCTGAGCAAAGCAGGAGGATGAAAAATATACCTGTTACTCCCTTGGATGAGCTACAGCTTACACAATAACCCTGCCTTTAGAGCAAGGTGGAGGTGTGTATAAAATCTATCCTCACCTTTGGCTAGGTCTGATAGCAAAATGTAGCAAATGCCCACCTCCCCCACATTGGTGAAACAGGGTTTGGGAAACATACTCACTGCTCTTCACAATATCCTTGCCCTTGGGTAAAGTACAAATGTCCACCATCCCTTCATTTGGGTAAAGCAGAAGCCTCAAAGTTTCCCGATAATAACAGCAAATTCTGAAATTCACTTTCATCCCATATTTGCAATATTCACCCCTACAGTAAGTTCCACGGGGCATTCAAGATTTGGCTGTTCTGTCATACATAAAACATACCACCTCTTTAGGGCACAGCTAGATTAAACCCCTAAATATGCTATTACAAAGTATGACTTTTCTCATTACTCTTGGATCCAAGACTCAATCACAGATCAACATCTCATTTGCCTACTGCCTGTCTGCTCAGTACACTTAAAATCTCTTCCAACCTCTGAGTCAGTTGGCCATGAGTGCCACCAGTAAAGCCCTGACTCTGATCACAAGGTCTCTCTTCACTTTGGGCATTAATGTGTGTTTGAAATATACACCCACCTCCAAGTCTAAACTCCAGATTTCTTTAATGTGCCTGAGTTATATAATGCGACTGTCCTTATCCAAGCTATTATTTAGTGCTAGGCATATCACCATGGGGTTGTCTGGTGGTGAAGTAAAGAGGCATCAGGCAGAACCTAAAATATGGAGCCTTTGTATTTGACACCCCAACCTTCAATGGTGCTGGGTGATGGATTCTGAACAAAACTTCGGGCCCTGGCCCTTATTCTTTTACAAATTAAGACTATTCTACACTGCTTTACAGTTATGTTTGCATGCCCATGTGTTTCCCTGTGGTTCCCTAGTAAGATAATTGTCCTTCAACAACACACAACTCAGAGTATGTCTCCTTAATATCAAGTCAAGGATATTGTGGGGCGCTATTATTGTGGTCACAATATCAAGGGTCAAAATATCAAAAGGTATGTATGTATGTATAGATTTTCTATAGGTAACTCAACATATATGTACCTAGACAACATTAATATATTTTCAAGGTGCATAGATGTGGCTTTAACAACAGTAAATCTATACTTTAGCCTGTGTGCTTACATGTGATATTTTGTCTCTCAATATTTTGTCCACGATATTAGTCTGCCACCATAAGAAAGAGCTTTAAAGCTCTAATGGCAATGACAGTAACACCAATAATAGCCCTTAGACAGAAAAGAGTGACTAGTAAATTATTCCACTGTCAGGGATCTCTACCTCGAAAATTGTTTTGTATGTGGATGCACTCTTTTAATAAGCAATCAAAGATTTGTGGTTTAGAGAGAACGTTCTGTCATTAAGTCTTTATTTTTCTATCATGTCTGGAAAAGCCTCTGATAAGATAGGTAACAACGTGGTGCTATTTTAAAGCATCTGTATAAGATTTGTGGCCTTTTCATTACAGGTGGTGACTGTATGAGTAACTTCTGGCTGATGACCTTTTACCCTTCAACCGGTTGCCTCACCTACATATCTTTGCTTTGTTTCAGATTTTCTGGAAATGTTCTGATCATTTCTCCTATGTATTAGATTGTCTGAAAGACTTAGGGCTTGAGTTAGATATTGCTTGACGGGTTACTCTGTCACAACGTTGACAGATATCCCGCACGCCGAAATCTAAATCCCATTATTCTCAATGGGATTTAGGTTTCAGAGGACAGGATATCCATCACCACTGTGATGGAGTAACCCGTCCGCTTATATCTAAATAAGGCCCTAGGTTTCTTTACAAGTATCCATTGAAAATGTGATTACTGGTCGAGGGGGGTGGAACCCTACTCAAGTAGGAGCCACAATTTCTATCAGGGTGAAGTCAAAAAGAAATCCCAAATTAACTTGTGTTTAACCCTCTGTTAGCTTGGCACAATATTGGTCAGGCTTAACTTAGAGGTGTAATGTATTTATGCAGCACTTTAAACAGTAATCAAGTGAAAACATAGCACAAGAAAATCCCACACCAATTGAGAAAATTAGAGTAAAATCTAATAAATTATTTGACGCCAAACCAACAAAATTTCAATCAGTAGAACTGGACTTATACAATTTCAAATATTTCAGACACGTAAAGGGCCAAAAAACACAAAGCGCGGTTATCAGGTCGTGCAAGACCAGGTGAAAGTCCCAAGTTCAGGCAGACAGCGAAGGAGGGTGGGCAGGAGACAGCGATCAAGTTATTTCCACTGAAAGTGTTACTTTTAAAGTGTAGCATGAATAGTTCCATTTGCAGTGGAAGTGGCCATGAAGAGCAAGGCTGAGTGTTGCAGACAGTCGTCATCATGACACGAAGATCCTGTTTGTATTCCAGACAGTTGTTGCTGGAGCTTTACATTGGCAGTCAGTGCAAGCTATTGTTGCTGTACTGTGAAGTGCAGAGGATTTTTAATTACAATATCTCAGAAACCTAACATGAAATATTTACCTATTCCCAGTCAGAGGTTAGCACTTATTAAATGCAATAAGCCAACCCAATGTTATCTTATAAGAGAGAGATGGGCCTCAAAGTAGTGAAAACAAATTTGTGAGTTTTTCACTACCACAACATGTAAAAGTTAAAAGTACATGTCTAACTTTCTAAAATGTACTATAGCCTGCACGATGGGCTGCTTAGAGCCTACCCTTACGTGACTTATATGTATTCAGAAAGAAGGTATAGGCCTAGCAAAACGTTTATTTTGCCACATAAAAACTACAGTTTAAAAGTGCACACACAGGCTGCAATGGCAGTCCTGAGAAAGGTTTTATAGGGCTACTTAAGGGGGTGGCAAAATGAGTGTTGCAACCCAACTAGTAGCATTTCATTTACAGGCCATGGGTACATGTAGTACGACTTTACTAGGGGCATAAAAGCAAATTAATGTGTCAGTTGGGTATCACCCAATTTTCCCATGTTCGAAGGAGAGGTATGAGCACTTTAGCACTGTTTAGCAGAGGTACCGTGCATACAGACCTAAAGGCAAACAAAAACGTATTCAGAAAACAGGAGGTTGAAGGCAAAATGTTTGGGGATGGCCCTGCAGAAAGGGCCAAGTCCAACAGTGTCTGATTTGTACCTTTCCTTTTCTGCATCTGTCATTCTGGATACAGGTATACTGTCTTATTAATAGTATTTCATATAAGATCATGTTATTTGTGCATACATGATGTTGAATTTTAAACTAATCTTTGCTTGACAGAGCTTCCTGCTTTCAAAGTTTGCAATCACATGTTTACATGTATATACTTAGGAACTTAGGACCTTATGCAAGCCCTAATGATAGTGGCAAAGTAGTCTCATATGTGTTTTAACTAGGAGTGGGCGGAACTCGTGGCATTATATAAAAACTCTGCGAGATTCTGTACAGTTCCGCCAATGGGTGTAAAATATGCAGCTCACACTGCTCACACTACAATCAGTGCAGACAGCTCTATGCTTTGCGCAAGAGTGCGTGGCCATTCAAGTTGATTTTGCTGAAGCTCAAGCGGAAAATCGACTGGAGCGGCAGTAAATCTACTTGAGAGGTAGCCCTCTGACTGTGAGCACTTGTGACTGGCTGTGACAGCTCACCTTAGAAAATCACATTAGGCAAAGCCAAATCTCGCTTGCACTGGCCAGCCTGTATTTTCTAGAACCTCATGGAAGAAAAATTATTTTTCGAGATTGGAAGAATTTGGCTGGAACTCCATGTTAGAGAATAACATGGAGTGACCACAATTCCGGCAATTCTACAGGTGGAATTAAACATTCCACCCATTCCTAGTTTTAACAACTGTTTAGATTTTGCTTATGATCTACACTCGTGTTTGGCATCTGATTGAGCAGATGGAAAGAGTGAGTGTAAATTAGCAAAACACTACGTTAATGCATACAAAATGGATGCAAAGTGCACACTTTAATTCCTCATCACTGGGTGCTCATCATCAAATTGAGTGGAAAAGTACAGAAGGCACTCTACATAAAAGTAACATGCTCTGGGGAGTTGAGCATGTTTTTCTAATTAGGTACTAAGCATCTCATTCTAAATGTAGAACCCCAAAAAACACAGACTTATCAAACAGCTTGACATAGAGACAGTTTGCAATTTTAAAACAACTTCTAAAAGACTTTTAAATATAATGCACTCTCACTGTGGATGCAATGAATTCATAGTGGGTGATGTTGTTTGCATGCAACCTCACTTTTCATCAAATAACATTTGCACCTTATTCAAATTATGATTCATGAGAAAATCTCACTCTGAGTTTTTTATTGTGTAATTTATCCAATTATTATTGGAGGAGTTTGTTTGTTCAGGGCACTATACAAAATGAAATATCATCAATAGGGGACAGTGAGACTGATTCACACATTACACCATTTCTCCTGGTGGATAACTCAGAATCAGGTGCAAAAACAGCCAGGGTAATCCTGCTACCACCATATGGTACCAGTGTTTTATCCGGTGAGTAGCTTCCCCTACTAACACTGCAGAACACTCAATGAGCAAGAAGTCTTCAAATACAGAAGACTTAGGAACAGGTTGAACAGTTTAGGGAATATAGACTCATTGCTAAACTGAATTAATAGCTGTTAGATATATAGTTATCAGTCACCTGGTGTAGAAAGTCATCTCTGAGGAAAAGGTAGTGACAACCACAGTGCCCTGTCAGTTATAACTCAGGTATTTCATAATTTAATGTTGAAAAGTCAGCAAAGCCACGCCTACTGAAAGTGATACAAAGATATGTAGATGTAGCAGTAAGCCACTGGTTAAGGGCAAAAATAGACTTCAGTGAAAAAACTCTAGAAAAGTGAGAGTGGAAGCACCATAATGGATACATGCTCTATGGTTAACTGGTATGCATGCAAAGTGCAATGTTAGGGCACACACTTAGGAAGCAGCTATCATGTCACTCCGAGTTATCCCTGTAAAAGAGCTCAAGTTATTGATACTGAGGTGAGAAAGTGTGACAGCCTACTTGTTCACATTCACAGCACCATTTTATGCATTCAGAATACTTTCTAACACATTGACGACTTAGTGCACAGAAGGGCAGGAGTATGCTATTGACTCCATCACTAGCCATCACAGAGGTAAGGATGTAAGGTACAGAAATGCCAAAGTAAAGAATACTATGGGGGATTAAGTTTTTGCAGGTCATGAAACAGACAAGTGATCTTTGGGGTTTCAGTCTATTGAGGTTCATATGACTAGCACACCCTTCAGATAGAGTAAGTGATCCTTCAAATAAAACAATGCAAGTTTCAAGAATTCAAATGTACTTCAAAATATTACGTTAGTATTGTACTATGCACTCATGTAAAGTCATAAGTACTGATCCTATTAAAAGTATTACACTAATACATCAGTTTAGGAAAGCATAACAAGAGATAGGGCAGTTTCGAGGCTAAAACCTAAATAACCACATATGAGGAGGGATTTGTTTTGAGATGTCTTGGATCAATACTAGTGGTAACAAAAAAAAAACTGAAAGCCATACGCAATCATTTTGCCCCTGAATCTTGTTGTTTAACCACATATCTTTGTTGATTCAGGATAGTTAATTTTAAAAGAATCTTTAACTGCACTTTGTGAGCCCTTGAAATTATAAGAAATTTGTAAATCTTAGTCCTTCATTACATGCCTCTGATATGTGCTAGCACCGCAGTTCATGCCTAGGTTCATATAATGGATACCTAAGTTATATTCTTGACACCAAAAGTCTAATCATACAATTAACACAAACGATTTATTTCTGTGGAGAAACCTCTCTTGATCTTTCAGTTTCAAGTCCAATCAGTGGTTGACAAGCAGAAGAACATACATGTGATGTGGTAGGTCCCTTTATGACCTAGGTTGCGCACCCTTATTTTAGCATTAGGCCCGTAGCCTGTGTCCTTTGCATCAATATGCATTTTATTAATTTCATATTTTTTAGCACAGCCAGCTTTTAGCTCGTTGTTGTTATATTTTAATCAGCTGCTTCTTTCCAAGACTACATAGTTGTTTGTGTTACACGTTTTATCAGCCATTCATACACAATGCACTTTGCACGCTGTTCAAGCCTGTCATGTACGGTACATGATATACTAACTCGTACTTCCACTCTAGGAGCTCAGGAGCCAGTCCCCACTTACTAGACACATCAGTACGTCAGGCCTGTTCTTAGAACTCTGTATGAGTTATTATATAAACAATGCATAGATGTAAGGGGGGTAGGTGGCATTCCAGATGGCCATCCTGGGACTCACACAATACCACAGACAGCGTTGCCTATTCTGGTGCTGACTCCCCACCTTCCCAAGAGGATTTCCATCCAGACAACAGACAGACCTTTGCTATCCTACTCAGGTATGGGGTTTGGGTTACTTCCTTATATCAGGACAGGCAGGAGTGTTACCACCACTTTGCTCTCAGACCTAGACATAGGGTGTAGGAAGGAATCTCTAGGCTCTCTAGAATCATACAAAATGGTTGGGTTATTGGTCCTCATTTCACTGGCTGTAATGATGATTACCAAATTATGGGGCAGATTTACAAGAAAGTTGCACATCGGTCCCCAAAGAGCCACTTATCTTGCGTACACCTTGCCCCCACCTAATGACAATATAGTTGCGCCATGTTTACAATACGGCACTCCATGGCGGTTGTTACCACAACAGCGTCAACATTTTTGATGCTGTTTTAGTGCTTTGCTGCACTAGCTCCAGAAATGTTGATGCTAGTGCAGCAGAGCACAGGGAGGCCCATAGATTACTATGGGTACGTCACTTTAACACCTGCCCTGGGCATGCGTGCGTTACAAATGGCGCAGTAAAATCTTGTAGATTTCACTGAACCATTTTTTTTGGGCCTCCCTGCGTGGGAATGTCCCCCTTGCATACATTAGGACTGCCGCAGGCATAATGTGGCACAAGGTGTTGCAAAGTGGCACAATGCAATCATTGCTCCACTTTGTAAATATGGCACCAGGAAATGGCCACCTTACCGCTGCCTTAGCGTCATAAAAGTGACACTAAGGCAGTGTTAAAGTGGCACTAGGGGCTTGTAAATCTGTCCCTTTGTTTCATCAATAACTGCATTGAAATCCAGTTTGCATCGTGTGTCCTGCCTTGACAAGTGCGAGTCACTGAGTAACTGAGCGAAAGGAGTATGATCTGTTTCCATGACTTCCCTGAGGAGTCAGGGTGTCAAGTGTAGATTGAAAAAAATGGCCTTCTCCTTATTAGAGTTGGGTGGGGCACTGCGGGCTGGCTAGGAGTTAGGCCGGCAGCTTCTAAAGTGATGTGGTGCTGACTCAGTCTCCCACACTTGGTGGTGCTGCCTCCGTAAACAGGCATTCTTATTACTACAATAGGAACCACACAACAGTGAAAGTATATGGAGGCCAATTAAGTGAAATGGTCCAGGCACATACATGATATCTCTAAGTTTTCCAGAGTGGTATGATACATTCACCAAATAATACTGTCAACATTAATCCTACCACTTTATTGTTTATCCACAATCCAGATGCCCAGGGCATAGTAGCAATTTTTTCAAAGGTGACCCCCAAACTGCTCACAATATGCATTTAATCCTCTTGTTAATGTTCTTGCCTGCTTCTTTATGGAGTTAATCTAGGCACCTCATTAGATGAAGTAAATATGATCTCAAAGGTCTAGTGCTCCTTGCTTTGCATCACCATTTCGTCTTGGGTCTGATTGTCTACAAAGCTGCGAAAGCTCAAGGGACGGTAGGAGATGCATTTATAGATACATACATATCTCAAATGTTTAGCAGAGATGGAGGCGGTGTCGCGCTTTTGAAATTACTTTTGTTTTGTGCTCCTTTCAGGAATCTGCATCAGAGCTAAAGTGATATTTTCAGGAAAGCATGAGAGGTGCACAATTTAAATAATAGAATAATTAACAAGAATTGCAAAAGAACTTGAAAGTGTGGATCGATTCAGAGGAGTCTTTAACCAGCCTAACGTGGGTATGATTAATAATGTATGTCTATGATTTACATATATGAAATAGTGAGTACAACTGTGGAAATCCAGAGACAAATTTTCCTGAATCTGCTACCTGAGCCAGGTAAAGGTTGTGTTTCTATTTATCACACACTGTAGGGCATCTGTTCTTATTTCTCCACTCTCAACCTATTATAAGGCAATGAATTTACATCATGTTTTACCTTTGAGTATGTTTCAGGTTTGTTCCCCGGGACCTATGTGACTCAAGGGCAGTTAGACAATCCTTGCCAAAAGTATTGTCGTTGTCCTTGGAAATAATGGACCACTGCGAGCTCACTAAATCGGCAAGTACCTCCTCTTAAGCTCTGATTTGCTTCAGTTAGCAAATGTGTTTTTCACAATAAGTGCATTGTCCAAGACGTTTTATTCTTTAGAAAAAGCATGTAAGGCTTTATTTACTTTAAGTCACAGTGGTTAGTAAATTCAGAAATTCATCTGACATACATCTTTAGGATAAGTATCACAGTTACTATGCAACAGCATTTTCCTGCTCCATTTATGAGTTTTAAACACCTGGACATATGCGATACAGATACAGTTGCACATGTGTACCTGCAAAGGCTACAGTCATTCACTGCATCCGACTTTGTTCATCGAAAGGCACAGAGTTTCATATCATGCTTAATTCATGTCTTGAGGGTGTGTGCACTCTCCTCTCTTTGCTGGCAATGTCTTGTGTTTGCAGTACCCCAGACTCTGTTTGAAACAGGGATGGATCACAGATACTATCTATTGCAGATTCAGTAAAAGAGGTGCAGTTGCCCCCCACATCAGACTTGGGTTTCTTGGAGAGGAGACACAACTGCCGCATCGAAGGGCAGGGGCACGTGGCTTCTAGCTGCTGTTCAGTCAGTCTTCTGAAGATGGTTGCTGGGTGCAGAAGCGGTCATGGAGACCTACAGGCCCACATGCTCCTTGAACACAGTTCAAGTGGAAGCACCAGTCAAGCAGTGGTCACACCCAGCCAGGGAAACCCGCAGTGCAGTTTTGGTCACTGAGGTACACAGGCCCTACTGCATCCTCTTCACTATCATCAGAGGAACATAGATGCAGCAGCTGTCAAGAAGGGAAACCATATTGGAAACCTCAGTACTGTGGGGGGAGCCAAGTATGCAGTAATGTCGACAAAGTTCCACGGGTCATCATGCTTCTTCTTCATCGTTGCCTATGGTTACTTACATTCTTCAGTGGTGCTGGGCAGCTCCTCACGCCTCCTGTCTCAGAATTTGCAGTCTCGCCAAACTTCCTGACACCGTACACAGGGAGGGCTGGACTTTAGCTCTCATCTGACCACAGGCAGGTTCTCCATGTGCAGCTGGTCTGTACCTTTCTTTTGTTTCTAAATACAGCAGTACAAAGTCTTCTTCTCAGTGTTGGAGTAAATGTCTAACCTCTTAAGGGAGACAGCTAAACGTTCTGCATCTGGTCCTATCTTTCCGGCAAATCTTATTCTAGTAGGCGAACACAGGATATGGAAAAGTGGTGAGTTTATATATACTATAGTAGCTGTTAGCATCCAGTGAACTGGGCACTTGGATTCAAAGCTGCCTACCAACAATTACAGCAACCAATCATAACAAAGATTCGTGTGCTGCAGGTGTGCCACATCCCCATGCAACTCAGCGACAAGAGATCAGTCACTCTGGGTCTAGATGACCTCTGACTAACTAGGTGCTGCTAGTTGCTCTTGCCTCTCTAGTGGTAAGGGAGACAGGATGTGTGGGATGGACAGACAGCTGATCCTTTTGGATAAGGGATGCACCTTTGGCCAGGCACCCAGCCACAATTATTGTTCAAGTGTTGAGCTTCTCAGGCATCCGGCTGAAATGCTGTAACTCGATTGCTACATATCAGGCGAACAGACAGGATGCATCTTCATTCATTCTGTGAATATGTATTCAGACACAATCACTTGGCTTTCCAAGGACTCCTGGTAGCCCACTGCTGTTTGTCAGCTAACACCATCCATCAGTGGTGGATGGTAGGACCACTTTGACTGTACCTCTTCCGGTGAATAACTTATATAATCATGCGGCACTTTTATTACAGGATTTAGGAAGAATGTTTTGTACATGAAACCACAAGAGGTCGGGCAGAATGAGAGGAGCAAGATGTCACATCGGGTAGTTTTAACCCAGCTGCTGAGAAGTTGTAAAATCTATGCTAATCCTTATTGATCGTCATGTAGACACACCAATGATGGTTTCTATTATGCAGATTGTGCCCAAGTTTTTCTTTTAACATACTGCTACGTTAGAACAGTAAAGCAAACATTTTACACAAGTTCTATGCTTTCAGTGTCAATGCTGGTTAAGAAACATTGAATTATGCATGAATTGGCAAAAAAATCGCTGACTGGCTCAAAAGGGCTTCCAGAGAGTTGGCCAATAATATATGAATGTGTCTGCTTCTGGACCTGCGGACGAACAGTAGCCTCCACATCAGGACTGCGTAGGATGTGTCAGCTTTCACTCTATGCCAGCCAGACATACAGCCCATTATCTGTGTACCCAAAGATGCGCGGGCAGCTGGTATGCCATCCATCCATTCAGGTCGCCGGAGGACTTGGAGAGGGTGCCAACTTCGAGGGTGGTATTGTAATATACAGTGAAACTCAGGCTGCTGGCACATTCCACTCTAACTGGGGATGCAAGTATAAGGGGAAAGGAATCTGACAGTACAGTACAGACTCACAGTGTCAAAGATAAATACATTGCAGTTGCTCGTTGGTTTTCTTAGCGGCGTATGAATGCGTTTATAATTAAAGCTACCCTGTGTGGATTGGTTTCGTTTATACTTTTTTACAAAATATTCAAGAGATTTACCAAAGAAAAAATATTGAATTGAAACCTAATTTTTAGGCCCGGGTGGAATTTTTTATTCCACAACCAAAATTGGAGAATTTCGGCAACTCCAAATTATACTTGTAAATCGGAGTTCTTGCCAAATTCCACCAATCCAGGCGTGGCAGAAATATTTTCCCATTGGAGCAATGCAATGACATCTGGAAAAACGCAAGGCTTCCGGGTGTGATCTGGAGACAGCAAGCAAGATTTGGCATCCCATAACGCAGTCTTCTGATGAGATTTTACGAATTAAGGCGGTCACATCAGAGGGCTACTTCCTGAGTAGATTTTCTACTTCAGTGGCAGCAAATTATGTGGTGTCGTTTGTGTCGTTTGTGCTGATTTGTCAGCATGAAAAGCACTACTAGCACTAAAACCGTTTTGCAAGCAGCACAACTTGCATTTTATGTTTGTTGGCCGAACACCATGGGATCTCGCAGAGTTTTTATGTAACTCTGTGTGATTCTGCAGAATGAAATTCCGTGTAGTTCCCCCGAGGCCTACTCATTTTCTTGCTTTTAACTTTTTACCTAACTGGTTAGAAAATTATTTTAGAACACAGAAGAAATTGTGGAAATACCAATCACACCTCTTCCATAATCGCAATTTATTTGTTGTCGCAGAGTAGGCTTCCTATCTTCCACCCTCTAGCACCATGAAACCCTTCTGGCTGGATGTACACTCTTTAAACAGTCTTTAACAGAATATAAGACTTACTCTTCTGCATTATGCACTTTTTAAGACCAGGTCTCATGCATGCACCACTGCTGGGCCACATCTGCTTGCCTCAGACATCTCAATGGCATTTCCAAAGAGAGAGATGATCATAACAATACATGAAACCAAAATACAAGAGGATAAGTTTGACATTTATATGAGCCAGGGCTGCATTACAGTAATGCTTATATTGTTCTTATTTCTATGTATTTATTGGCAATTGTTGCAAAGTGTAAATATGGTGCCTTCCGTCCCATTTGCAGTTGTTTAAGAGTCTGATTTTAAAGTTAACAGCTTGCTTGCTTGACACCTAACAAATTGAAAGGTGAAAACAAGGAGGTTCCAGAGTGCCGATGGTGGGGGCCCTTCTTCCTTGAACAGGAAGGATCCTAGATTGCCTATTAGAATATTGTATCAATATATCATCAGACATAAATATCAAGCCGTAAATACCATTTTCAAAATTACTGTCCCATTGGGTGTCAACTTTCTATTATGATCTCAAATGAGGCGATATTTTTCAAAACAATATTCAAGATACAATATTTATGTCAGAAGGTATTCTGACTACATTATTCTGCACCCTCAGCCAATCCTACGGAAAGGTGGAATGCACTTGAAGGGCTCCTAATTGAGTTTCACCCTGAATGCACCCTTGAAGGAACACGGGTTACGAAGCACTATTAGAAAGCACTTGTAACTGTGGAGTTGGGTTATTCGAGACTTAAAGATCCAGTTCTTTGGAGTTTGGTGTTTCCAGTGGTTGCACATGGCTTAGATATCAACACTGAGTTGGAAGGATGGAGCACATGGAGCTATAGTGAGCCTTTCTCTTCACTGGCTCTGTAGACAGTGTAAAAGAATGTTGAACTTTAGTTTTTCCTCCAAGGTGTAATAGGGAACCTCTTTCAGAGTCTGGGTAATGTGGGCTGATTTCTTTATATTAAAGCATACTCTACCTGCAGTCTTCATTTTCAATCCTCAGACGTTTTCGTATCTTTTTTATGTTTTTTTAATTGTCAATTTATACAGAAACCTCAAAGTACGTTTCAAATACTTCCTTATAAAACATGAATTTGTTTTTCATATAAATATTCACAATAACATTTAAAGCATTAACCTACACGGAAAAGGTAAAGCAGTACAAGAAAAGGCAGTCACAACCGCGAGTACCAGAGGTTTAGCATGAGTAAACATTCCAGGATATGTTTGCTTGGTGCCTTTTCATAGACTATGTTTCATTATTCCAGTCACAATAGTATTAGGGCATTGATTAGCTCAGTGTTTTATCAGACAGAGAGGGAGACGTTTTAGCACTATGTGCTGACAGTCCAAAATGCTTGCAATGTCTGTGATCTCTTGTGACACGCAGAATCCTGAGTCACAGCACTCCATGGATTTTCTCTACACAGCATTTTACAGTTGCCTTATATATCTCTTAATAGTCCTCTATATTATGCATTTGCTTAGTTGCTCACTGAAGTCTTAGGCTTCAGTTAAGTTGAGAGAGATATGTGGGTTACAGCTTGTCTGTTCTTCTACCCAGAGCGGTAAGTAGGTTCATACTTGTCCTTTGCGGAAGAAAAATAAGGATCTTCTTGGTTGTATTCACAAAACTTCACCCATCGTGATAGAATCAAGGCACTATTAAGCTTAATAAGTATTTCATTGGAAAGAGCAGGAGGAGTCTTCTTAGCATCATAAGCTGAAAGATAAAATTCTGATCTGCATGGAAAGGCTCTGCTTTGTTGTGAGAAGCTGGTGACTGAGTCAATACTCCAACCAATTCCATTATCCATGCACGAATTGGGGCAATGTTAAGCTTCGAAGTTCTTAGAATGGAATTACACCAGTGGAAAAGCTTTGTAACTCTGTTCTTAGGCTTATTGCAGTTCAAACACAGTTCATTCCTCCTATTCCACAAACAAGCATTGGCAAAGCCAATAGGTTTCGCATTTGTTTTTTCTTCTGCATTCTATCTTTATTAATTCAACATACATCACAACATAAAGAACTATTAACAGTTTATCGAATTTGAAAACAAACATTATTGTAACATTTTTCTAATATTTATAATCCAGTTAGATAGAATGCGAGAGAAAAAACAAAGGCAAAACCTATTGGCTTTGTCAACGCTTATTAAACTTGTTAACACTCTCTGGGCATTAGTTGGACCTCATTAGTACCAATTTACAAATATAACAATAAGCAACAGAAAAGTGGGCAGTCCACCTTTCCAAAGTGCCTTTCACTGCGTCATTGTCTCATTTTTAGTAACCTTTACACCATTTGAGCTACAAACATTTATTGGGTTAAAATCTGCAGATTGTCAATCAGATGATCCAATATGTAGCAAATGTGGCAAATCTATAATTATGCTAAATTGCCCTGTCGCACAATCTGTGAATTTCAGTGGCCCTGCCAATGAGTGATAGAGAGAAAGAAAGAGTGCCTATGAGCGAGTGTGTGTGAGAGGCAGAGAGAAGTGTGTGCTTGAAAGAGAAAGATAGAATGTGATTGTGAGATAAACGTATGTGCGTATGTGAGAGTTAGAGAGAGAGAGAAAGAGTGAGTCAGAGAGAGTCCTTCTCCTGCCCACCTTAGGGACAGACTTCACCTCAGTGACGAGAGCTGCTCGAGTAAACGCGTCTGTTTGTCTTTCAAGGGAACTTCAACGCCACAGCGCTGGCCTGTTTCACGGCAACGGATGGCACCATTGTTCACGTAACCATTTTTTCTTTGTCATTTTATTAAGATCCCAATAGGTACAAAACAGGGCCACGTGTTCTCTCAGCGTTGGACTCAAAACACCCTATTGTACCAAATATGGTGTCCTTGTGATGGATTATTGTGCAATTTGTATTTACCCCCATGAAATCTCCAGAATTCAGCCTGTATTCAAAGCCCATGTTAACATCTTCACTGCTTGAGCAGTGGTGAAAAAGGCCACTCTCCGGATCCGTTTCCCTCTAGCTGTGTGAGTCTGGAGTAAAAAATAATAACTCTTGTGTGAAGCCACAAGTAGAACGCGTACTGTAACTTACTTCCCCTCTAAATCAAAAACGGATTGTACCGGGGTAGGTAAAGTGCCAGTTCTGACTCGAGGCACGCACACGTGCATTGCCCTAGTGCAGTGGTTCCCAACCTGTGGTCCGGGAACCCCTGGGGTCCGCGAAGACTTCTCAGGGGATCCGCGGCAGCTTAGAAAATTAAAAAATATTAACAGATAACGTTCCAGCTTTCAATAATGACTCAGTGGGGGGGTCCCCAGATTCCAAGAATGATTCAGTGGGGGTCCCTGGGTTGCAGTAATAATAAAGTGGTGGTCCACAGAAGTCAAAAGATTGGGAACCACTGCCCTAGCACATAGAAGTCTGGCTGCTCTTTAAAAATACACAAGTGTGTTTAAAATAATGATCTTCGATGCCGGTATCGCCAGTGGAGACTACATGTAGCAGTCACTATGTGATTAAGATAGGTGAAATTGACCCCCTGAACTTAGCAAGCGCTAAATATCATGGTGGCATAAAAGCAGCCCAATAGGATATTCTGAGATCATTATCAAGAGAATAAATTTGAGGTATTGTTGGCTTTCCAGGCATTATCATCTGGCCCTTTCCATTATTAATGTTTATGTCAAGATGGGGCCACTCACCTAAAAAGCAGGATGTCTGCAAGGGCGATGGTACGCCCCCGACCTTCTGGAACACCTCTTGGCACTTCCTGGTGGACAGAGAAACCCTGGCAGGTGTCCCAAAAGGAAAGGGGGAGTGGAAGAGAAAGAGACAAAACACTGCCACGTCTTGCTGGTCCAGCCAGGCACCCTGTATCTTCGGGGGGCAGGTCGTTGTTGACAGAGTGATAATAGAGTTAGTGCACTTAACTTCCTTGAAACTGAACCTCTCTTTCTGATATGGGCACGGGAGCGGTAGAAGTACACCGGGATGCTCCAGCACTTTTCGTGGATAATACTAACTGTTGCACAATTACTAACACTGCATTACCAAAATCCCAAACTGAGTACCATAACAATAAGTACTGTGACACTAGGGCTGGCTTCACAGAGATTCGCTGTTGCACACTACAATTAGAACTCTGGTTGCACTTATCATGCACAAGAAAGGCAAACAAGAGCATTAATTATATCACATATAACTTTCCTGCATGCACAGGGTTAAACTAAAAGGAACAAAAACAATCCAAGAAATACAAATGTCCACTCTGAGTTCAAACAGTTAGGGTGGCACAGTTTGGTTTGGTTTCACTCTGTGTGTGAAAAACCTTCCAAAAAGCAAATTCCTCAAACCTGAAACACAGGCATGAATGACACAATTTAAATCCAAGAGTTATGCTATTAGAGAAAGAAAAGTCACGTAAATGCTCTTTTAAAATTGCACTGTCACTTTTTGTAGTACATGAGCTCAAACAGATTTCCTGAAGCACATTTAGGCAAGTAACTACAATAATAATGTAGAATGTTCAGAAATGCATTTGTCTCTTCAAGAGAAGCACTCTGCCAAAATATGAGGTCTGAAATACACTAGCTGTTCTAGGAAAGCGTGGCGCTCAAAGAACAAACTCCCTGAAGAATACTAGTCACTTAGCTGCAGTCTTTTCCAGAGGGCTGGAGGAATGCCTGGTGTCAGCTGGTACAGGAACGAAGAAAATAATTGCCTCCAAAGTCCTGAATACAAGCAAGACAGCAGGGGCTGTACTGCCAAATCAGATGCTGAGATCAGGAAGCAAAACAAAGCCAAGCAGGGAGGCATGCTTCACTCTGCTATTTATAGCCAATCAGGAAAGCAGTTGAGTTTCCACATGTGAATGAGTCACAGCACCCAATTAGAAGCACATGTCTACACCACACCCAATTAGAAGCACATGTCTACACCTGCTCACATTAGCAAACAAGCATTGGTAAAACAAGAATTGATAAAAACCAATTGTGTAACACAGCACATTATGTTTACTTAGAAACATGAAGTTTTAACCAAGAACAGAGATATGATTTAACCCTAACCCCTGGGGTTCTTTCCAGGGCATTATCAACTGCACCTCAGCCGGAATAACAGATAACCTCACCTAATGTAACCCATCATGCGGTGGGGCAGAGACCCTAACACCCCACCCATATGTTATTCACACAACAAGTCAATCACACATTGCGTCTTCAAACATGGCTGCTGCTTGTCACAGCCAAGGCTGCCTCCTTCACACAAGTGTTGATTCTACACCGCAGGCATCTACATAAACAGCAGTGATTACAGAAAGAATAAGGGCTTTACAAATGTTGCACAGACGCAAGAACATTATGCTGAGCAGGTGCCACATTTGTGCCTGCATGCAGCAAAGAAGAAAGAAGACAGAGAAGACAGCAGTGAAGAAAGAAGACGGCAACGGAGAAAGAAGACGGCATGCAGTGAGGAAGAAAGAAGGCTGCAACAAAGAAAGAAAACAGAGAAAACGCATGTGACGAAGAAGAAAAAGACATCAGCGAAGAAAGAAGGCGGCATGCAGAAAGAAAAAAGAAGTACCTTTAGCGTCCTAGCCAGAGGAAGGACCCTGGCCAGTGTCCAATGGCAAGTGACTGGAAGAGTACCTGGTCTAGAGGCATCTCAATGGCATGAATGGCAAAGAACACAGCAGGAAGTGAAGCAAACGACGTGCAGACAACGTGCTGGCCAATCAGAAGAACATAAATTAGTGTGACTTTGGACCAAGCCAATGGTAAGTTCAGGTAAGTAAGGGGCGGTTTCTTTTCCCCTTTGTACGTTTTTTGACCAACAAAAGATTTTGCAAGCACAGCGCACAAGTGTGCGCATGAAGGCGAAACATAATGAATGTGCTTTAGGCACAAAATAATGTTATTGCAAAGTTCTGGACCCTTCTACATTTATTTATATGTGGAGCTGTGTGTGTTATTCATCTAACAATTGGTTTACACTAAGCTACCAGATTAATTTCAAATGATGAACTGTTCTTTTAATGTCCCCACCTTCCGTTTTCTGTCGACTGCCTGTCCACAATAAACAGAACCCATGCACATCTGGTCATACGCTTGGCCAAGAGACTTATCAACACACTCGTCTTCAACACATTGGATAATCTTTCCATCATCATGCTCTGCGGCCCCCTTCACTGTTTCTTCTAAATCTCAATGTTTTGACCATCTAGACCCTGTTCAACCTCCACAGACCCCCTACTGATGAAAGAGACACTGATTAACACTGGCTCTAGATGTTCTTCATGCTAATATACTATATCTGTGCATGACTCGTCATACTCTCCCATTTGCAGGACATCTTCTGCTGCACATCCAGAAGTGTGTTGTGCTCTCAAACCCAATACTGTCTAATCACCCCCTAATACATCTCCAGCTCCTCAAGATTCAGGTTCACTTCCCTCCAGATGTCACACAACTGAAACAAGCTCCCCCTTAACAAAAGAGCTGGTCCTTCTATCATCACTTTCAGAATTGTCTCAAACACTACATAATCTAACCCAAGAAGCCCCTGACATGCCCATTACTATCATGCTGGATGTCATCAACACTGTGAACCCCTCACACTAGCCTCAGATGTACAGTATAATGTCTAACCTGACTGGTCTTCTAATAGTGTCATAGAACACTCACTACCTAACCTTACAACCAGTTTCTTCAGTACAGTAATCTGAAGTTACGCCTTATAGTTAATTTCTGATTCGGATGGTCATTAATTAAAATAAATATGTAGAAGTAAATAAATTCAAATGCAACGCATTCTTTACTTTGGTACAGCTTCCTTAGCTAAGTTAATGACATATTGCGATTTTTCTGATTATCCTATGCAGCATGACCTTAATACTAAGGGGATCATCAGGCATGATGGCCATTAGGGATGCTGCTTAGCGCTCAGCACAAGTGAGTAGTAGCCCAGTAGATTTATTCTGGAAAACATATGTTTGGATAGATATTTCTGAGGACAACTTCTCCACACACTCCAAATAGATTAGTGTGTGGCTATCAGGGCTCCTTAGCTCCATTCAATGTTTATTGGTAATTCACAAACCTGCCAAGCAAAGTGAAAAGCCTTAGCTAGAGCTGTGGATGCACCTAACAACTCTTAATGCATTTATTAATCAACAGTAATTCCGCAAATATGCGTTCATTGTCTACAACTCAACGTGTTTCTTAATAAACACCAGGCACAGGTCCATGATGGAATCTGGTTGAGAAACTACCAAACCCAAATGGTGCTACGAGGCCACGACAGTGACAGGATCTGGATTATACAAACACACATAGAAACACACATAACATACAATAACATAACATATTTCTCAACTGGAAAACGCCCTCGGTCATTTGACAAGTGATGAACTAATGCGGAGAAAGGGCTGGACTCCTTGTTTGATTTGTTTAATCATACTCCAGTGCAAAGCTATGGCACTTTAAGGGTCACAGAGTTACAGTGTGTTGGTGTACACTGTGAGAATGTGTTTTACTCCCGACTGAGAATTGTCACTCCAAGACACACAGAAATGTGTTCCTCTGCAGACTGATCCAGTACCTCAGTACTGCGTAGACAAACCTGGGATATTTTTGGATTTGCCTTCCCTGAAATATGTGGAAAGGGGAGTCTTCTAATAGACTTTGACAGATGCAGTCTGGGCTGTCCAAGAAAAGAAGTTACATCTGTCCATTCACCGTCAAATGTTGGTAACATGCACCACAGAATACTCGAATCATTCTTTAAGAGGCTCACAAATTCCAGAATCAAAAGAAGATATCAGGATATCTGCTTGGTACAGAAACCAAAAACTTTCAATTTTTGGGTCCAATCAATCCGACCAGCTCGGTCTTTCAACTCTCTGAAATCCAAGGGAGCCTAGCATAGCTAGAAAGTGTACAACCCATAGTTTGTGTCTGTCTCAATTGTCTTTCACCGTACAGTTAGTATGGTTACTAGCAGTATCTTCCACCACCTGGGCCTTGTGCAGGCAGTCTATCCTGCCTTACATCAAACAATTATGTGGGTACTCACAGCTATGATATTATGACTGGCCTACTGCCACATGATCTACACTGACCTCCCGGCTAAAACCATCTGTTGATTGCAAAGTTACTGGAAGTGTGTAACATGCACATTTTCAGTCCGCACAAGTCAGACCATATGACTCAGTCTGTAGCCAGTCAGTGTGGAAGCCTTTACAATGATTACCTACGAGAGATTCCCTCAAAACACTGTGCGTTGTCCACAAGCCTTTTCATGGAAGAAATGCGTCTTAGCTCTCCAAGGTCTTCTGGAAGAATCTACTGACCACAAGCCGAATGTTAGCTCCCTTGAATCTGCCAGCTCTCCACCCAGCTAAGTGAAAGCAGTTTAGGTGTGAGCAAACCAGACATCAAGCTGTACCTATGGAACCCCTTCTTCCCCTCCAGCCTCGAAGATGTTTATCTTGGGTCTGCAGGAGTTGAAAAAACACTTTTTCCTAGTAACATCTCATGCATGTCTTGATGACTGATGCCAAGAGTTGCTATTGGTCCACACCTGTTGTATGTTACAGTTACAGTATCCATCAGCTCTTGTCTAGAATATTGATTACTATAATATTGTGAAGGTAAGCGTGTGAATATGGCACCTGCAGCTGCTCCTCCCACCATATCCTTACTCAGAATGCTGAACAACATCTAGGGTCATACTACGTATAGCTGCCTCTTTTCAGGAGGAATGACAAGAAATGCATTTTGCTAGAATCCTCCACATCTAAAGACCTTCACTCAGAATGACTGTCCATCCTGTCGGAACCAGACCTCAAGGTACCTAAAGTCATACTTTACTCTCCTGGTGCACAAACTGAAATTCACACCAGTCCTCTCACCCAAGTTTCTCCCTTTTCAGCTGCTATCGATATAGTCTCCTATGTGCCGTAATGTAAACTTGCCCTAATGTACGTTTCTGACAGAAATGATACTTGATGCTTGAAATAAGTGAGCATCCAGTGGAACACAACACTATACAAAAGCATAAGTAAATACATGTCCACTATCCTTGTCTTCCTTTCTGCGATACCCAGCGAAGTACTCATGGGTTCGAAGTGATACGGGTGCTTTGCAAAAATGCCACACAAATTCAAATAAACTATTTTTATCATATTACAAAATGTCCTACTCTACTATGTATCGCAAGACTTTACAGCTAAATGTACATGTATCCATTTTTCAAAATTGAATCATCAACATATTTAAATGTCAGCTGACAGTGCAATGCTCACTCCAGTCAAAATGTGATTTTGATTAGGCTAAACGGCTGCCTGTATTAAAGGAGAAAACCAACTGGCTCAGAAACTTATCACTGAGGATGGAACCTTGCCCTGACACAAAAGTGAGCAGCCAAACATGGATAATTATAGTATATCCATGGCACAAAATAAAGGCATTATGCCTTCACCATTTAAGTACGTATATGTGTGTATATAAATAAGTACACACACACGTACATACATACAAACATACTTAAATTGTGAAATCTTTTTAAATGTTATTTTTATAGCGCAAACCTAGCTAAAAGGAATAAGAACACCGTACATGGTCAAAGGCAAGCATAAAGTCAATGATTAAGTGTAGAGAATGCTGGGTTGTGGACAGTTAATGCATTGTGATGTAGTGTTCTGTAAAGAGGTGAATCCTTTAAATTGAAGCAGTGTTGAGGCTGTCCAGATGGATACGGGGTTGTTGTTAAAACTTCTTGGTGCATAGATGGAAAAGACCTGTTGTCTTTTTTTTTCTTTTCTGCACGTCTTAGTCTGCAGTCTGATGGTGTCCAGGCTGTGGGTCTGTGGAGAACCACAAATGGTGAGCTTGTCTGCAAGATAAGCGGAGGAAGTCAAGTCACCCATTTGTTTGGAGGACTGATAAAGATGAGTTGGGGCAGACCAGTATTGGTACACCATCTATTTTTCACCTAGTTTGAAAGCATCTTGCCTCTTGGCCAGATAGATACCTGCTTTGGGAATCCAGATAAGGATCGGTAATGGGTAATACAAACCTCATCAGTGTTACAAGTAAAGTAGGACTCCCACAGTTCTGAAGTTTTCATCCAGATACTGTGCTTGCTGATATCAGGGAACATTTCCGATGATACTCCGAGGGAAAAGGGTGAAAAACGTGTGGGAATCAGTGTGAAAAAACAGATTCCCATGTTAGACCCCCCCCAAAACAGCATTTTCTAGTATTTCTGCCTACCAAAACTACTGATGCCTGCAGAATTGGCAACTCTTGTTGTGGGGAGAAATACTGGGCAATTCCCAGCCCCCTCATAAAGGGAACCTCGCTATGAAAGCATGGAAATGGAAAGATTTGGGGATTTCTCATTCCAGTTTAAAGGGCTTTGTCGAATACAATTAATTCTTGTTGATTATGCACATGATTCATTCTGACTGCGTCTATTTAATAGTACCCCAAGTCATGATTTTATGTTTTACCCACAGTCCTAACCCTCAAAAATATTCCATCTCATTTCTAAGAATGAGGGGTGAAGTAGCACCCAGAATGTGGGACTGAAACTAAAGGGCACTAACCGTCAGAATGGTCCAAAGACTCTGATTGAAAACAGTGAAATAAGGGAATGGGAAAAATTGAGCCTCTGTGTTGGTTCTCATTTTGTTTTTTGCCTTCTACACTTCAAAGCCCGAGTATGGGCCCAATGTACTACAATTAATTGTCTACTTTGCATGGTGGGATCATGTGGGTGGGCATAATCATGAGGCTTTGGATTAGCAGCTAGGTCCTCACCCTGGGGATGGCCCTATCATCCTTCATCTCGATGCTTCTGTGGTCAAGGATCCAGTTTTATCTGACTATTTGTGCGTTTCTTGTATTTCACTATTCTCCATGCCGCTTTTTTTCTATTTCTTTAAAGGCATTTCTTTGGAACTTTCATGCGAGCTCTGTCAGATTCAGCCTTATTCAATCAGGGAGGGCACTACTCTCAGTATCCTCTGAAGGTACTAGGCCTGATCCGTCTGTAGACTATGAGAAGGTGACTGGCAGTCTGCAGTCACAAATCTGGATGCCCCATGATGAAGGAAGCCATGAGAGTTGAAGAAAGGTAAAGAAAGGCTTTAAGATCTAGACACTAATGCCTCCCTCTGCCTATACAAATATCTTGCTTACCATTTTGATATAGGTCCAATATCAGGTATGTTTTTTTGCACCTGAAAACACTTTACCTAAAAAATTCCAGGCACAAAAGAAAAGTTAAGGTTTCACCATCATAAATCAAGATTGAGTTCAAGCATTAACCAGATCTAAACATGCAAATTTAGTCTTCACGAATACTCAGGCATAAAGGAGACCAGACTGGAAGCACAACTGCATTGTTCAGACTATTGATTCAATCCAATAATAAGAAGACCCATAGAGCAACCTCACTTTAAGTGAACTTTCTAAACTAACATTAAACTCTGTGCTTCCTCAAGCCTAAGTCCTGATTGTGCACCACCTGGCAGCACTATACGTTGTTCCCATTCTACGACCACTCATAAATAGGGAGAGCACATACTTCCAGGTCAACACAGGGGCTGTTTCCAGTTCTGGACTTTTGTGTGATAGTCTAGAGCATTTTGGGTGGTGTAGTCTTGTTTTGCTTCAGCTGAACTAATGAGACTAGCTCACCTCACAGCGATCATTTATAGGTGAAAAGTTCAGACTTGGAGATTGGTGCCCTTAATACTCTTGAATGAGGACAGCATGCTAATCATTAAGCCTTTTTTTAAGTCAGAGTTTTCCAGTTCAGTTCAAAATCTTCATTCATTTCAAACCAGTTGACCACAAAAGAGCACAAAAGATACATCAATAATTTAAAAACAGACATGATTAGAAATATAAAGCAAATCAAAACAAATAAAACAGAGATAAACATTCTTTAACACAATGTCTATAAAAGGGTCCTCTTCCACCATGTTATGAACTAAAATAAAGACCTTCACTGTTCTAGCCACACCCTAAATGTATACAACAATGCAGAGACATAAAAATACTCAATTTTGCATGCAATGATCTTGGGAGGGAATCGAGTTTTCATATTCCTATAAAATATCAAATCTGTGATAGCTATATGTACCGCCCACACTTTGCCTAACCACATCTCAAATTGAAGCATTTAAGAATGAGTCACATTTTCAACTAATTGCATAGTGATACTCATTACACTATAGACTGCCTTGTTTTTGGCTAGGTGGACTTCACTCACCCCTCTACCACGCAGGCCCACTGCAGCCTAGTGCCCTAACTAAATTCACATCTTTATCAATAATGCAAACACGATGTATGTGTCTTGCTAGATAAAACACTCTGAACGTTCTCACACAATTTCCTCTCAAACTAGCCCCATAAATATGCCATTCTCTGACATTAAAAAGGGCAATTATCATAATGGTATAGATGTGTAGCATGATTTTGTTGGTTAATTAAATTAATAAGTACTGGGCATCAGGTTTCGCATTCAAATGCGGTGAGTCATTATATTAGTGATCTGACAGCATTCCTTTACAACAGCAATAAAGAAACAAAAACCCTTCAAAAGTAGTAAAGCACAGCATGGGACAGGGAGAATTATCAATTGAAACTACAAGCGAAAGACTGCCTGCTGAATAAGTGGTTTCTGTGGACATCAACCTATAACTAACAACATTTAACCATTGCCCATTCCCACTGCTACAGTGTTTATGTTACATTGCACATTGTATTTTCCTTACTATTATCGCCATTATCTTTTAAGTTGTTAAAAATGACATAAGTATAAAAAGGAAAACCATTATCCTAGAATATAAACATCCTCAAAGTACTTAGAGAACACTAGATACAGACTTCTACTAGAAGGGCAGTAGCTTCAAGATACCATGCTAGTGAAAATGTGCACCATTGCATTCTATGGTATCGACATGTTTCTGCACTATCTTATTAATCAGCGTACATTCATTCGGACAATGTGTTTCTGTATACATTATCCAATCAATTATCCAATCAAAGGCATTTCACAGCTACTTTAGTTATGTACCTCGGGCATTATAGTGTCTAGGTCTCAGTTTTAGTTTATTTCTTCTTTTTTATCACCAAATGTATTGATTTTTTAGTGCAAGCTACAAGTCAACAAAACAGAAAATATATTTTGGTCCTCCAGTCAGTACATCAGCAGAGGAACACATATAACAATTAATCAATTCCCCCATCTAGTCAACGAGAAGCCCACCATCCACTCCAGATCTTCTCATGTTTATGAGGGCAACCCTGAGCTTCTTGTATGGGTTGCTCCATCTGGGCACACCAGCCCACCTCCCTTTGCCAGTATGCCCCTTGGAGGGAGGAGGGAGCTCAGGGACCTCTTCTTAGGAGAAATTTCTCACTTAGCCACCAACATCATCACCCCCATGAAAATGCGCTCCGCCTTCACCCCTACCCACATCTTTCAGTAATCCTAAGCTGACAGCCCAACACAACAGAAAGCTCTTTCCTGATTTCCTCTCAGAAGGGCACCAATTCCAGATACAACCAAACAACGTGACAGAAATCTGATTTCGGCAATGAACATCTAGGATGATGTGCCAGGGTCAATCTGCCAGCCTGATGGAGCCACTGGGGGGGCATATATGTATTATATTCTATGTATTGTGCAGATAGTTGAGTTGAACCAGTCTGAGGTGTGTGGAAATCACCAATTCCATTGGTGCCATTCTAGACTCCTATCATTCTGCGTCATCAAGTTCTCCCACTCCGGTTTCCCATTTCTGCCTTAGTCTAAGAAAACGTTCTGGAGCATTAATGATGAGGGAATGGTAAATCAGAGAGATAGCCCCTTTCTGCATCTTTCCCATCACCAGTTTTGAGTCCAGGGGGCTAAATCCTGAGATCGGTGTGACCGCAGGGATGTCAGCAGTCAAAGCAGCTGCAAATACTTGAGAAACCTGGTTTGGGGAAGAAGGACACCTCACAGGACCTTACTGTGTGTAAAAGGCTGCTTTATTGGAAACAGGTGCACTTACAATTCATTATAACCCTTGGCCTTCCGCCTCACAAAACTAAAGCCTCAATATACATTCGTTTTCCTACTTCCTCTCTCATGTCCTTTTTAACCCATGTCCTATTAACCTTTCAACTGTACCTCTTCTTGTCATAATCCAAACGTCACGTTACTAGTCTCCTAATGTCCAACTATCTGTCCTAATCGTCCTGCTGTTGTCCACTCCCTTTCCCACCTGAAAATATGTTGTTGGCACTGCCGTCCTTCCCTGTTGTCATATTCCTGCGAACTGCCCCAATCCCCGCTTGCACCTGTTCCCCAGCGACAATTAACAATGTACCTGCCCCATGCACCCCTTTACAAAAAACTGCCTGTCCTAATTCTACCCCTTCCAAAATTACCTCCCTGTCCTTACCTAGAACCCAGGGAGGGAGGGCAGGCGGGCAAAAAACGCCCTGCGCTACCGGCCACCGTGTCGCACCGACAAAATGGTGGCAACACTTAGAATGGCAGTAATATATACTTCCCACCATAGCCCAAAAGCGCGCAACGGCACCTGTGGGCTATACCACTTCCCCAAATTTCCCGGGGGGGAGACCTCGTTCTTTGGCGGCCCCCCCCCTCCGGGACCTCCTTGGGGAAGAAGGACACCTCACAGGACCTCACTGTGTGTAAAAGGCCGCTTTATTGGAAACAGGTGGACTCACAATTCATTATAACCCTTGGCCTTCCACCTCACAAAACTAAAGCCTCACTATACATTAATTTTCCTACTTCCTCTATCCCCCTCCCCATCCCCCTCCCCTACTTTTTAACCCCATGTCCTATTAACCTTTCAACTGCACCTCTTCTTGTCATAATCCAAACGTCACGTTACTAGTCTCCTAATGTCCAACTATCTGTCCTAAATGTCCTGCTGTCGTCCACTCCCTTTCCCACCTGAAAATATGTTGTTGGCACTGCCGTCCTTCCCTGTTGTCATATTCCTGCGAACTGCCCCAATCCCCGCCACCAGGAAAAGGCAAACCTTTGGCTTTTCCTGCCCCCCCTTCCCATCCATCGTCTCTGCCTCACCTTGTCTTAAACCTCCTGGAATAAAGCTTTTAAGGCTTCTTCAATTGTAGCAAGTATAGCTCCATGCCCATGAAGGACAGGTGTACACCGTCGTCTCTAAAAAACTCATTATCTTCAAACTTCAGGTCACCGTGTTCCAAACACGTGATACCCTGCCTGACACAAAATAATTTCATCTCCTTCTTGATCTTTCTCAGTGCCTTCTCTATGGCCCCTGGCTTCCGCGCCCCTCTCCAAAATCTGCGAGGTACAAACGCTGTCCATACCAAATGGCACCCATGCCACAGTTGTTTAATCTCCATTTTCAGGTCCTTAAGAATGTCCAGCCCAGTTCTCTGCACCAAGTCATTCTCCCCTAAATGAATGAGTAATACGTCTGGACAAAACCCCTGGCCCTTAATATCCCTCAATGTCACTAACAATTGTCACCACTTCATCCCCCCCTTCCTGTCCATCTCACCCTATATCTGTCCCGGTCCAATCCTAAATTGTCCCCAATTGCCATGCTCTGAGCTTGACGTTGTGCCCACTTAACAAAAGAGTGTCCAACGACCCATATATGCAGGAACTGCACCATCGGTCCCGGTACAGAACCTGTAGTAAAGGAAAAAAGTCATGTCACTCCACTAAACAAACAAACCAGAACCCCCCTTCCTCAAATAACGCCTATACGTGTCTGACTTCCATCTTCCCAAAGTCATTGTTCGGCTGCCCGTCCATCCCCTACACCCTGCTTCCGTCGCCATCCAGAACGAATGTGTGCCAAATTGCTCCCTGTTCTGACCAATATGCCGCAAGCCAGCACACAAGACACCCAATAACTGATGGGGTGACACTGTTGCCCCCGTCTGATACCTAAAAACCCCTTGTCCCCTTTCCCAAGACGTCTTATTCAATGCGCGGCCCCATTAAATGGAACACACCTCAGAGTCCGGGTAAGCTGCCCATACCACCCGCGCCCCGAAACCTTGTTGGTCTGTTTTGGAACTCCCAATTCTCACGACCAAATGGCCACGCCCAAAATATATGTTGTCCCACGTCACCTCTCTCTGTCTCCTTGACCCCAGGAGCTCCGATACTCAGAAAGCTCCAAAAAACATCCATGTCATCAAAGTACGGAAAAGTAGGCATTCAAACTCATCATAGCGAATGCTACCTAAAACGTGTGTCACCCTCCTCAACAAGGCCAACGTCAGCGACTGCCTCCTTGACCCCTTTCTCCCGTCCTCCTTCGCCCAACCGTCCAGAATACGCTGCCCCAAATCCCCGCCGATGGGGAATATCCCCATAACAGTTTGCCCATAAATGTGATGCCTGCTAACTTCCCGGAGATGGTAATCCTGGACTGTCGTCTCTCTACCAACTCCATGATCAAACGTATGACGTCCTCCAACCTATCCCGCTCATCGTCCCTTCGACAGGCTCCGGACCGTGTGAATTTTCTCCAAGCCCACACATACGCCTGTTGAGTAGATGGCGCCAACGAGTTCAACAGCAATTGTAGCATTCTGTCTCTCCTGCGGACCACAATGCCGCCGGCATCCGGGTCCTGCACAAGGTTTCGCCCGCAACCAGCCCATGGAATCTCTCCCACTGTGAACGAGACAACGCATCTGCAATGTCAATGTTCACTCCTGGCACATGTCTGGCTGTAAAATGAATATCGCGGCATAAGCAGTGAAGCACAAAAACTCGCAGTAACTGCAGCACCTGCACCTCCCTTGCGGACTGTCCATTGACTACTTACACAACCGCTAAGTTGTCAACTCGAAAAAGTACCTTATGATGCTCCAGTAAATGCCCCAGATGCATACCGCAATTATGAGCGGAAATAACTCTAGGAATGCAATGCTCCGTCCACCCTTGGTCGACGACGGCCACAATACTTACCGTCCCAGTAAACGCCAAACCCAGACCCGCCAGCCGCCTCTGTAAAAATTTGCACAGCCCAGTCCACCACCTGACATGTCCGCAATGGAATACCATTGAACTGTTCCAAAAAGACACCCCACATCCTCAAGTCCGCCGTCACACCTGCGCGAAGCCGCACATGATGGTGCGGTAACTGTCACCCTGCCAGTGCCATCCCCAGTCTCCTTCAGAAAGTCCGCCCTGCTCGCACTACCCGACACGCAAAATTAAGATGACCCAGCAGCACCTGAATGTCTCGTACTGTCACCTTGTGTCTCCTTAAAAGGTCCTTGATCGTCCCCGCCATGACCTCTTTCTTTTCTTGCGGCAAGCTCGCCACCATTATGTTAGTATCCAGTTCAATGCCTAAAAATGTCAGAGCCCAACCGTTTTCTCGGGGGCCAGGGTCACACCCAGGTCCCCCATAATAACCTGGAATTGCCGCAGGACGACCACGCACTGGCCTGACCCTGGCGGTGCCACAAAAAAGAAATCATCCAAATAATGCGTCACAGCAGCGTGCCCTGTTGCTGCTGAAAATATCCACTGTAGAAAGGTACTGAAACACTCAAACAAGGAACATGACATGGAACAGCTCATAGGCAGAGCCTTATCCACATGCCAGTGGCCTCGAAATTGAATACCTAACAATTCAAAATCACTGGGATGCACTGGCAACAGTCGAAAAGCAGACTTAACATCAGACTTGGCCATCAAAGCCCCTGGTCCGAAAGTCTGCACCAATTCAATAGCCACATCCACCGACGCATATGACACCTTGGTCCTTTCCTCTGCTATAAAATCATTATCAGAGGACCCTTCCGGCCATGAGAAATGATGTATGACCAATAGGGGACACTATGAGATGTCCTAGCTGCCAGTCCATGAAAGGCTCTTCTATGTGACCCTCGGCTATTTCTTTATGTAATTTCTCTTGCACAATGTCCTCTTTTCCCGACACCGATCGCAAATTATCCACCCACCGCCGCACCCGTGGCCTTCGTATCCCAAAGAGAACCCCTCCGCAAAACCCTTGAACAAAATTTTAGCAGCCTGCCTGTCTTCGTAAGTGTCCAACCACAGGCCCAACTTGTCCAGTCTAACCGGCGTACGAGCTTTTTCCCAAAGGCCCTTGTCCGCCCCTATAGCGTCCTGACTGCTGACTCCCTGGGGTGACCCCAACTGACTGCTGCCCTTGCCCTGTGCTGCCGGGGCATAGCAGTGCAGAAGCACATGTCGTCCCGAGCATCAAGAGTACTTGTGGCGAAATTTACAGAACTCCCGGGTGCACAGACCCTTGTTGAAGTCCCAGCACGCCCCTGTCTTGGCGGGACCGCTCCCAGACCCTGACGCTCCCTTCCCATTACTGCCCGCACCACCCTGAGTGGGGCGCTCTCTAAAGGGCCAGTAATTAATGGGCAACCCACTCGCCATAAATACGGTCTTACCTAATTTTGCTGGCCCCATGGTATGCTGCCAGAGATCCGCGTCATTCTTGCCCCATTTGACCTCCTCATCTGCTGCCATTCTTGCCCTGAATTCCTCGTCGTATTGGACCCAGGCATAACCGCTGTAACTCAGGCCGCCTTAATTCAGGTAAGCCTTCCTAATGACGTCCATATATTTAAAAAGCGCCACGGCCCTTTCAGGAAAGCGCTCGCAATATACACTGGCATAGATCAAAAAAGCAGCCGTCCAATTTTCTATAGTAACCGGCACCTTCGGACGCTTAGCAAGCTCGTGCTCCTCCTCCTTCGACCCCTCTTTTGCCCTGATTTCGCGGTGCAACAATCTGAGCATCTCCACGTACTCCCCTTTCCATATTTTTTCTTTTGTGGCCAACATTAAGTGGGCACCCAGCGGTTTTGCTGTGCCCATGTATGGCAACTTTTTGGCTTTGTCTTGCCCAGAAGTTGTCTTGTCCGCCCCAGAGTCCGTCGCCTTCTCCCCCTTTGTCTCCCCACACCCTGGAGATGCAACCTTATCCTGCTCTGACCCCGTGTGTTCCAGACCCCCCCCCCCTTGGTCTGGCCAAATCCCGACGTCCGCGACATAAACCCCTTTATATAGCCGGTCCTCTGTAGCTCCTACCTTCGCCTCCACCGCCACCAAGATAGCCCTAGTGGGCACTGCACTGCGCTTCTTAGCTGCTTTCAACACAGGGGCCGCTCCGGTGTCCTCCGCCGTACTTGTCCCTGCTGTCCGCTTTCCTACGCAGGGGTCTGAAACGACTTAATAACAGCGTTAGACCCCCCCCTGGCACTCCACCAGTCATCCTCCCCCTCCTCCCTCAGCTCTCCTTCTTCCAAACTGTCCTCATCGTAATCCAATTCCTCCATTGCCTCAAACACCTCCTCCTCAGGCAGGGCGCCCCCCGAAACCCTTGCCTGTACCTGTGACTCACCCGCTGTACCCTGCGCCAATCCTGGAAAGGTCATACCAGGTTGTCACTCCCGCCGGAATGCTGCGACAGGGGGCGCAAAACTCACTCTGCCACACCTCCCCGTGGGAACCACCATAGCCGCAGACACACCCATAGACACATCTCTTCTCGCCATCCGTCTGGCCGCACTGGGTCCCACCATCACTTCATCCTGGGGTCCTCGGGCCGCCCCGGACCCGCCCAGGTCCCGACGCAACCGCTCACCATCCTGCCATGAAAAGCCCGGAGTGCCGGTGAAACCTACATTCAAAGAGCTGCCAGACTCCCTAAAACTCTCCCAAACCCCTAACCCCCCGCCCCTTGCTTCCTCAAACTCCTCCTCTCCCACCTCTCCCTCGCCTGTGCAGCTCCCCCCGTCCTCCGGCATCTCCCTGTACCCCACCCGTGCATATGTGCGCTGAGGCAGAAGCACCCGTAAGATAATCCCATCATCTTCTACCCCCCACTCCTTCCCTTCCTCCCCCTCACTGCACTCCCAACTAGCAGGCCCTTCTGGAACCATTCCTTCACCTGCCCCTTCTGACAGGCCTAAAGACTCCACATCCTCCCCAACTTGACACCCGCCCACAGTATCCTGCACTTCACTGTCCCCTACTGGCCGCAACTCTTCCGCATCTTGTCCTCTGGGGCCCAAAGCTGCCTGGACCCTCTCCTCCGTACCGCCTTTAAGGCTGCAGTACGACTCTTCCCCCAGCTGACACAGCACCGCTCCCAGGCGGCGCTGCCCCATTCCTTGCTGCCTCCTTATTGGGGACCCCCGCCCCAAAACAGAGCAGCCCGTTGGGATGCCAGGCCACCGCGCACCTGGGCCCAAACCACTTGTACCGCCTATTCCCGGGGGGCCCGCATGACCAGGGCTGCTCCCTCGGGCACGCAGGCCAGTCCACACGTCTTCAAACCTGCAGGGGGGGGGGCGGTCCGACGGTCGGCGAGGGCCTCCTGGGTTCCCCTGCACCCATTCTCCCAACCCCTCTTCGGCACCTCCCTCTGCCCCTCCTACTTACTACCTGCCTGCCATCAGCAGCCCTCGGAGAGGAGCAGGCGAGAACCGCCGCCGCCACTCCACCGGAGGCCCGCCGCGGTGGGCGTGATGGGCCTCCAACGCCCTCTTTTAGCATATCCAGGCGGCCTGCCTCCGTCAAGAGCCAACATGGCTACCACTGTGCTATAAGGTAAGGCTGAAGGCAACTCCCGCGTGTGGTGTCCTTTGTTTTTTTTTTTATAACCGCCAACTACCTCTAAATGCTGCTAACACTACAAAAAACACCCTGCACTACCGGCCACCGTGTCGCACTGACAAAATGGTGGCGACACTTAAAATGGCCGTAATATATTCTTCCCCCCATAGCCCAAAAGCCCCCAACGGCGCCTGTGGGCTATACCACTTCCCCAAACTTCCCGGGGGGGAGACCTCATTCTTCGGCGGTCCCTCCCCCCCCCCCGGACTTCCTTAGGAGAACTGATACTGCTCCTTCAATGCCTGAAAAGAATTCACCAGAGTGCTCACCCATTTGTGCCCCAGGTCGGCAATGCCGATTCTGTACCACCATACGAAACCCTCTGGACACACATTCATGTCCCCTGCTAAAGGGGAAGTCAGTTTGGTAAGATGACAGTCCCAACTCAGAAATCACAGTGCTGACTTGAAAGTGTGCAGCGCTTCGCACGAGTAAGTCAGCATCTTTCAAAAAAGCAAGGCCTATCACCTTCTAGAACAGCGCAACGTGCAGCAGAGCTTGAATTGCTCCCATTGGTTAAGGTAATGTGTCGCCCACACCCGAATGGCACAAGACGTGAAGCGTTTCAGTGACTGAAAACAAAACACTCTGCAGATGGAGCTGGAGCCCTGCAACGAGCCTTCGTTGTCAAAATGGTTCAAAAGGCAAGTGTGCCACTTCTTAAATTATGCATTAACCTTTGATATTGGTAATACTGTTTGTAACTGAATCTTAAAACTTTTATGCCTACAAGTAAAAACGAAATTGAATTCTACCTACCATATAATAAAACTAAACCAACAGATTAAATGAGAATACATATAACCTAAATGTACATACTGTAGTATAGTCTATAAACCCATAAATTGAGTGTGAATAAACACAAATATACAAATTAAAACTGTAAAAACAAACTACTCTTATAAATGAAAATTATATCATTTAAATATACAGTAGAGTATTTATCTGCTCAAAAGCAGCAAACCAAAGGAGAAGAATGTGGAAGACGAGGAGATTTATGGACTTGAGAATTCTGTTTATAATGATGTAGTTGTGTTCTACTTTGGAACTTTTCATGTGCTGCTCAGAGGGAATGAATACACGATAAATACATGTTGCTAGCTTCCTGCACCTTCTTCCTCCATTAAGCCACCTGATGGCTTGGCCCACTAAGACAAAGCTAAGTTAAGTGTAACAAGTGCCAGTGCCTTAGGTTTGTCTTTGGAGTCCATGACCACCTCATGCCTCTTTCTTCCCCTCATCCTATAATCCCAGTTTCTCACTCTTGCAGGTTTTTTCATTCCTGCTTCCTCCCCTAGTCACTGTAATAAGCACTGAGTGTGTCACATGGTATTGTGTGAAAATAACATGCCAGTTCATTTATCTCAGTTCCCAGTTCACTCCAAACACCCTTCCTCTGTCTGCTGAAGCTTGAAGTTCACAATAAGAATCTTACAACTGTAGTGTGGCCTGACCAAATTCTCCCCAGAACTTGAGTTGAATGCATGCCCCTGCAATTGGCTAAAATTACCACATAGTAGGCAGGTGCTGCGCTTGGTGGGCAAGCTTAAAGTGTAGAAGATTAACACTGTAATACACAGTGAGTAGATGCAGAGCTGGGTCTGGAGCCTGGGCAGAAAAGTATTTCTTCCAGGAGGGCAGAAAAACGCCCTGCACTAGTCCAGGATGTTTATTGCTGGGGGCCTCCTTAGATCCTCCAATGTTTAAATACATAAAATGATGCATAGTACCTGTTTGGTGAAAACAAACATTCATACAAAGACAAACCTGGAAACCTCTGAATGCTCAGGTATGTTAGCCTCAGTGCATCAGTACTTTAGTCCTATAATAAACATGTTTTTAGCAAAAATAAGCACCCTTTATCACATGTTGGGAGCTGTTCAGCCAATCAGAATGCTGCTTTTGTGGGCCATAGCTACCGTTCCTCGCCCTTAAAGGGAGGAATTGTGTCTGCAAACTCCCTACTTCTCCGGATGCTCAACTAATCTTTCCCTCTGCTCCAGCAGTGAATTCAGCTCACAGGGTGTGAAGGACAAAAGGGCTGCGCAGCTACCGCTATTTTTACAGAAGCTCTTTCTCAGTGTCACGCAGGGCTAGCCGCCTCCCTTCCTTCACCCAAGGGGAATGTAGACCCTAATAGCCATCAGATATTCAGAAAAAAAAACAAGCTGTTTTTTTTATTGGCTATTAGGGTAATATAGGCTAACAAAACTTTAGGATTCTCTTTAGCAGATCAATGGTTTGTAACTGCAGTTGTATGCACAAATCATCAATTTATTTTACAACTAGGGGCCTATTTATTAGAATGTGACGCAATCCGGTGCAGAAAGTCACCCTGCTGCGCTGCACTGCATCACAGGGAAGAAGCAGGAATACGTCATATTCAAGGTAATATGGGACATTCCTGTCCTCTCCCCAGCGCTGGCACACAATGGGCTGCCTCGCTCTAATGCAGGCATAAATCACGTGTAAGGTTGGCGTAGCGCATGTACCACTTTGCGTGGTGCATATACAACGCAAACTAACTCATAAATATGCCCCCATAAGAACTGCTGAATGTTCATGAGGTATACCCCTTGCTCTTTGTGATTCTGTAATGTAATATAATGTATACTTTGTGAGATGGAATAAAACACTTTTTATGTGCACAGTACACTTTGTGAATTGTTTTAATCCTGCAAAGACTGTGATTTTGAGAACAGCAGGGTTCGCAACCACAATATAATGTCGTACATCTGACCCACAGATGTGCTATGCCGATATTCCAATGACTAGCAGTGTCACATGAAGACTTGTAGTTCATTAAGGTCATAAACACCCCTTCATCTGACTCCTCGATCTCATTATTGTAAACAGAGGAATCTGAATAATCATAGAACGAAGTGGAAGACGTTTGCTAAACTGTTTGGCTTCTTTACAGCCTCTGGTCAGACTCAAAGTAGGAAATGACAAAAAGGTGTGAGGGACGTACGGGTGGGGGCTTGAGAGAGTGAATTTTGGATGGAAAATGAGCAGTCAGGAAACTAAACTGGGAATCTCACATGAACAGTTTTAGACAGAATAATTTCCAGTGTTTTTCAGAGGCATAGCCTTCCACAACTTACACACATGCCCTCTCATATCAGGGTATGCCTAGGCCATCTTGGCGGAGCTGTGAGATGAGGGCAGTCAATGGTTGGATGGACGAGAAAGAGGAGCGACCGATTTCCAAATTACATATTGAGGAAATCGGGGAAGATCAGCCAGTGTCATGACTATGAACGGTTTCGAAAAATAAGAAGGAGGTATCAGGTTAAACCAGAAAATTACTTGAAAGAAAACTCACAATTATGGAGCCTATAACAAGGTAAAGCGCATTTGCGCTGGCTGGCCTTTGTGGTCATGTAGTTTAGCTTGTTAGACGGTACATGTAAAATAACTTATGTCAAACAGCTGAGTTGCATTTTATAGTTGTGCCAACGAAAATTAAACGTGTTTAAAAACAATAAAAGAGAGAATGTACTTCTTTCTAGCTGACGTTTATAGAGACTCCTGTCTGCCATAGGTGTAATGCATGCTCCTGCAGCGCGGGCAGTTTCCAACCCTTCAGGGCCCCCGCAGTTTGTTGGTGTACTGGGGGGAGCGGGACATTCCACCTCAATGCCAATGAATATCTTTGAGATATGGGAGATTCGGTGGCCCCTCTTCACACTGTGAACGGGGGTTTCTTCACTTTACGACACTGCTGTCTGCACAGGAGAGTGTGTGATGTTCTACCACAGAAAAGTTCTCCCAACTACTTTGAGGTTCCTCCGCGACAAGACTGCCATTGTCCCTCTATCATTTTCTCGCCTATGTCTCGTCACGTCAGGCAGCTAAGATTGTGTGTACACTGCTTCATAATCTAACATTTCACCGGGCTAATTAGGGAGCAGCCTTGCGTCCTCTGGTACGGTATGTGAGAAAGCATCACGGGCCGTCGTGGTGGTATTACGAACCAGACGTTCCGCGCATTTGGCGGCCGCTCTCCGGGCTCGCCTGCCTATTGAAATCAGAGCTCTCAGACCCGTCAATGAAATGTGCTGCCCCGGGGAATGCCGTGGTGCGTCATCCTGATTTACTGTACTTGGCGCTCGGGAGAAGATGAGGTAAACACAGCGTACAGTAGGTTGCTCTGCAACGAAACACAGTTATTTACAGGGTGGTCTTGTGATTGCTGCCTTGGATTGCAGTTTGTTGCTGGGTGGTGGACACATTCTCCATTTTCCACGTTTTCTATCTTCCACGAGCCAATGTTTTTCTTCCAAATAAACAAATAATCCGCATTTCAGCAAGCACAGGATATACCGTTTTTGCAGTTGAAGTGAAAAATTGTGGTATTGTGTCGTCCTGTCCTGCCCCCTTCTTAATTTTGCTCCTCCCGACCCTTCTTTTATACAGTAAAACGGTTTCCCACGACCCACTACATTTTTTCAATCTTACTAAGCGAGCAACCTGTTGTGTCCTGCTGGACACGTTCTAGTGTTTTACCACCCTCTCTGTTGAGGGCTGGCCTCCCAGCTACACCCCACACCCACCCAACACAGACGTCACCGGTCAGGTGACCTTGCCAATAAAAAGGGCCGGGCGCACGTGCCCAGGGCCAGTTCTACAGACCATGCCACTGAGTCTGTGTGATCTCTTTAATAGCATGAGGGCCTAGGTCCCCCAACACTACACAACCATCCTTCTGAACTTCGTTGGCCCTCTTGCTGCTTGTCCTGCACTTCCCGTTCTTCCTCCAGCACTTCTGGTTTTATCCACCTGTGTGTCTTCTGTGCTTTCACTTGCTTCTTCCATCATCTCGTTTTTTTTGTTCACAAGACGTCAGGATTGAATTGTGATATATATTTCGGATGATGGATTTTCCGTCACAAGCATATTTCCTTTTTAGGTCCAGCATAAGTGTAGGACCTCTTGTGTACTTTAGTATACTTCTTCTGGGCTCAAAGCCATTTGATTTGTTTGTTTCAATATCTTTTAAAAATCCTTGCTTGCTAGTGGCCAGTCCTGCTTCTTTGTCCCTCCTTCTTTCTCTCAGGGAGCAGGGATCAAGTACTGTATGATTGCACTTTGGTTTGTTATCTTTTCTTTGGGGGGCTACTTTTTTCTTCTCTTCCTTCTTCTCTTACTGTTCGCCTATGTTTAGATTAAGCACCCGGGGCTGCTTGTATTTTAATATTGCATTCCTCTCTCCCATCTCCTCCTATGTGCCCCGCCCGCCCCCACCTTGTACCTGGTGCTCCTGCCTTGTCCCTCACCCCTTCCGCCACATTACTTGTTTTATTTTATGGTCCACAGCGTGACAAGCACAGGCAGCATTGGGTTCTTCTTATAGCCATTGTTTTTAAACTATTTCTGTCCTCATCATTGTGTGGGTGGAGGCCTGGTAGGGCTTTCTTTCATATTGACTTTGTGGCTGTCTACCACATGTACAAACCCGAGCTATCTTAGTATTGTATCCATCTGCCCTGTTTCCGCCCGCCGGCCCAGCGGGGATCTTGAAATGGCCTCCGCGGGAGTGCGGCCGCATTGGCGGCCGCACGGTGGATACAACTAGGTGGGCGGGGCTTGCCGCCCGCCAAAGTTGTAATGAGGGCCATTGTCTTTCGCCTTCACACTTATATATAGGTTCTGTGCTATAGGGAGTGTCAGACATTTTTTCAGCATTTTCTTGATCAGCAGCATCCAGTCTCCTTTTGTTATGTCCATTGCTTCCGCCCTTCTTCTGGTATCCATTTATAATTTCATCTTCTTCTGTTCCATTCCAGGTGCTAAATTGGGTGTCTCCAAGTGAGGGTATCTATTGCAGCCGTTTGGTGTGTAGCGGCCTTCTAAACGTGAGCGTGAGTGCGGAGTGTTCCTCTATGATCTATGCACTTGGAATAGGGAATTGGGCTTTGATGCCCCTTCAGCTTCGGCTCTCTGCATTGTTTTTTCAGAGTGCCCATGAATTTCTCTACCATACCATTGCCTTGTGGCCAAAATTGTATGCTCCTTTTGTGTCCTACAGTCAGTTGGCTGAGAAATTCTTGGAATTTTCCACTGGTGAAAGGTGGCCAGATTTCACAGTCTGTGGGATATCATATACTGTAAAAATATTGTCCAACACCATGATTACATTTGCCGCACTGGTGAATGATATGATCATCCCCCATGAAAAACAAGAATATTCATCCATGAGTACTAATAGCTACTTTCCATCCACCGCTGGGCAAAATAAGTCTATAGTCACTTGATCCCATACCCTGTTTGGCAACTTAACAATTTCAAGTAGCATTAGTCTGGTTGACTGGGAGATGGATTTGCACAGATGAAACTCTTGGAGGCCAGCTTCCACCACAGTGTCCACCTTAGGGAATTGCATCCTTTTCTTCTGTGTTTTTTTGTTTTGCACTACTCCTAGCTGTCCTTCATACGCAGTGTCATTGCCCTGTGCCCTTAAACTCTTGAGAAGGACAATCCTTGACCATCAGTGAACAAGTCCTTCAACCGACACTGCTAGCTCATTTTGGATGTTCTCAAATGCCTTTATTTCTTCTTTTTGGCTCCCATTTCTCTGGGGTGTTTCAATTTATGTGACATTATCAAATGTTTTACCACTTCCAGATTGTCATCCTATTTGGTGGCTGTAAGGAAATGGCTCCCTGTTGCAGTTACCCCCCACTTTTTGCCTGATACTGATGCTGACTTGACTGAGAAGTGTGCTGAGACCTTGCTAACCAGGCCCCAGCACCATTGTTTTTTCACCTAAAATGTACCATTGTTCCCACAATTGGCACACCCTGGCACACAGATGAGTCCCTTGTAAAAGGTACCAGTGGTACCAAGGGCCCTGTGACCAGAAAAGGTCCCTAAGGGCTGCAGCATATGTTGTGCCACCCTAAGGGACCCCTCACCTAGCACATGCACACTGCCATTGCAGATTGTGTGTGTTGGTAGGGAGAAAAAGGTAAAGTCTACATGGCATCCCCCTCAGGATGCCATGCAAACAAAATGCTGCCTTCGGCATAGGTAAGTCACCCCTCTAGCAGGCCTTACAGCCCTAAGGCAGGGTGCACTATACCACAGGTGAGGGCATAGCTGCATGAGCAATATGCCCCTACAGTGTCTAAGTCTATTCTTAGACATTGTAAGTACAGTTGTGGCCATCTTAAGTATATGGTCTGGGAGTTTGTCAAAAACGAACTCCACATCTCCACAATGGCTACACTGAATACTGGGAAGTTTGGTATCAAACTTCTCAGAATAATAAACCCACACTGATGCCAGTGTTGGATTTATTAAAACAATGCACACAGAAGGCATCTTAGAGATGCCCCATATATTTTACCCAATCCTTCAGTGCAGAACTGACTAGTCTGTGCCAGCCTGCTGCTGAGAGACGAGTTTCTGACCCCCTGGGGGGAGGGCCTTTGTGCCCTCTGAGGCCAAAAACAAAGCCTACTCTGGGTGGAGGTGCTTAACACCTCCCTCCTGCAGGAACTGTAACACCTAGCAGTGAGCCTCAAAGGCTCAGGCTTTGTGTTACAATGCCCAGGGCACTCCAGCTAGTGGAGATGCCCGCCCCTGAACACAGCTCCCACTTTTGGCGGCAAGTCCAGGGGAGATAATGAGAAAAACAAGGAGGAGTCACCCACCAGTCAGGACAGCCCCTAGGGTGCCCTGAGCTGAGGTGACCCCTGCATTTAGAAAACCTCCATCTTGATTTTGGAGGATTCCCCCAATAGGAATAGGGATGTGCTTCCCTTCCCTCATGAAGGAGGCACAAGGAGGGTGTAGCCACCCTCAAGGACAGTAGCCATTGGCTACTGCCCCCCAGACCTAAACACACCCCTAAATTGAGTATTTAGGGGTGACCCTGAACCCAGGAAATCAGATTCCTGCAACCTTAACAAGAAGAAGGACTGCTGACCTGAAGCCCTGCAGTGAAGATGGAGACGACAACTGCTTGGGCCCCAGCCCTACCAGCCTGTCTCCCAACTTCGAAGAAAACTGCAGCAGCGACGCATCCAACAGGGACCAGCGACCTCTGAAGCCTCAGAGGACTGCCCTGCAACCAAAGACCAAGAAACGCCCGTGAACAGCGGCCCTGTTCAACAATCTGCAACTTTCTTGCAACAAAGAAACAACTTTAAAGGCTTCACATTCCCCGCCAGAAGCGTCAGACTTTCCACTCTGCACCCAACGCCCCCGGCTCGAGCTGCCGAAAACCAACACTTCAGGGAGGACTCCCCGGCGACTGCGAGCCCGTGAGAAACCAGAGACAACCCCCCCTGAGCCCCCACAGAGACGCCTGCAGAGGAAATCCAGAGGCTCCCCCTGACCGCGACTGCCTGTAACAAGGGACCCGACGCCTGGAACCAACACTGCACCCGCAGCCCCCAGGACCTGAAGGAATCGAACTCCAGTGCAGGAGCGACCCCCAGGCAACCCTCTGCCTAGCCCAGGTGGTGGCTACCCCGAGGAGCCCCCCCTGTGCCTGCCTGCATCGTTGAAGAGACCCCCGGGTCTTCCTATTACTTTCTATCTAAAACCCAACGCCTGTTTGCACTCTGCACCCGGCCGCTCCTGTGCCGCTGAGGGTGTACTTTCTGTACTTTCTGTGCCTGCTTGTGTCCCTCCCGGTGCCCTACAAAACCCCCCTGGTCTGCCCCCTGAGGACACGTGTACTTACCTGCTGGTAGACTGGAACCAGGGCACCCCTGTTCTCCATTGAAGCCTATGTGTTTTGGGCACCTCTTTGACCTCTGCACCTGACCGGCCCTGAGCTGCTGGTGGTAACTTTGGCGTTGCCTTGAACCCCCAAAGGTGGGCTACCTTGGACCCAACTTTGAGACTTGTAAGTGTTTTACTTACCTGCAAACTTAACCTTTACTTACCTCCACCAGGAACTGTTGATTTTTGCACTATGTCCACTTTTAAAATAGCTTATTGCCATTGTTACAAAGACTGTACATGCTACTGTGATTATTCAAAGTTACTAGAGTACCTAAGAGAAATACCTTTCATTTGAAGTATTACTTGTAAATCTTGAACCTGTGGTTCTTAAAATAAACTAAGAAAATATATTTTTCAATATAAAAACCTATTGGCCTGAAGTAAGGCTTTGAGTGTGTGTTCCTCATTTATTTCATGTGTGTGTACAACAAATGCTTAACACTTCCCTCTGATAAGCCTACTACTCGACCACACTACCACAAAATAGAGCATTAGAATTATCTCTTTTTGCCACTATCTTACCACTAAGGGGAACCCTTGGACTCTGTGCACACTATTTCTTACTTTGAAATAGTATATGCAGAGCCAACTTCCTACAGTGGCTGTTGTCACCTGTTATACTGATATGCTAGTGGTATGCTAGCTTTTACTAGGAAGTGAAGGTATTCCTCAGCTACTGAAGGGGTTAACTCTATTTTCTTCAAAGAGCGTCTAAACAGATATTCTGCTGGATTGTGTTCCTTCCTGGGGTTGAATGAAGTTTTAATAATACTCTTGCAGTCTGATACCCTATCTTTCAATTTCTGAGGGCTTTTAGTTTTCAGGTTGGCAGCAGTGGTTAGCAGTGCTTAATGGCCTGTTACTAAGATTAAATTCTTACCATATAACAATCAGTGGAGGTTTTCACATGCCCATACAGTACTTTCATTTTCAGGTAGTGAGTCTGCTCCTTCCACCTCCAAAAGGCTTCGACTGGCATATGCTACCAATCTACAAAAGTATTCCTTTCCTGCCTCTTGTTGTGCTAGGATGGCTCCCAAATCACCTTCAGACCCTGTGTGTAGCTTTGGGTAGAAATATGCCAATGCTGTGGTAGCAAAGGTCAAGAGAACCCAAGTGAGTTCATGCAAAGTAGCGAGCCATGAGTGGTGATTGAATCTGGAGCTGTGAGTGCAGTAAAAAGCCCAAAAGTATCAGTATGTAAAAAGAAAACTCCTTACCACAGCAGGACTAGAAGTGCAACTGCATAAACACATTTGCACAGGCAGAACCCTGACCCAGGAGCAAGCCAAGGAAGAAAGGAGGCTGACAAGGACATCACGTCTTACTGCAGGCACACAGGAGTGCCCGGAAGTCTGTACATTTGTTGCTGAGGATAGGAAGTGGGTGCAGGTGCAGCACATCAGACACAGGGAGCGCCGCTGAATATCATGCAGTAAGGCATGTGGAAATTTGAAGCAAACACACCTCAATAGACGAGAGCAGATGAGCTACGAAAAGAGAGAGGTCGCTTTAGGTATTTATGGAAAGAAAAGTGGTGCTCATTAGTGAGGTGAGTACAACCATTTCAGCCCCAAACAGAAGCCATACGCTGGGCACCACCTTGTTATTTCACATGGTTGCTGCCATCTTAAAAACAGGAGCAGTCGAATACGTGAGGCAACTGAACACTGCCTTTTTAATGTGCAAGAGAAGTCACCATCCTAAAAAGAGACAACAGCTAAAGTAGCCCAAAGAAGTTAAGGTTGCAGTAAAAATCTGCTATCGAAGATGCCACATCCAAGGGCAGGAAGACAGATATTTAAACATAAACAGGACATTTAAGGGCATCCGGGGTGAAGAAAGCCCCAGCGTAGACAGCTAGATAGCTGAAAGTTTAGGTGACAATGTCCAGTGATAGAAAACCGAGGTTTGATGCTGCTCTTTCCTGAAACCACAGCCAACTTTTGACATGGCAGAAAGCAAACATTGGTGCCACCTAGATGGAATGCATAGAAAAATATGCCGAATTAATTGACAAGTTACAAGAGACTGATAATAAGAAAATAATAAAGTACCTAAAGAACCTCGGAGGGAACGGAGTGACAGAAGCCAGAAAGTAACCCTTGAAAAAGGAACATGCATGCTTCAAAAAGTAAAAGATGCATAGGCAAAGAAATATGATCCTGGCAGGAATGTTGGCAATGGATGTACATCTTCAACAAAGTAACCAAGGAGCCGGAGAGGCCATATACGGGTTTGTGAAAAGACTGGAAAAATTATTTAAAAACTGCCATTTTAATGAGTTCAACGAGGAAGCATTGTGTAAGCACTTCATATATGTTGACTTGTCAGTCATTCTGATGAAGAATTCTCAAAGAAAAGTATGTTAGACACAATGCTTCAAGCAGCAAGGGCGAAAGGAATGACTGAGAATCAAGAAACTGTGATGGAGGGCAGCAAGCTTCCATTGAAAATGTAATGGAAAATGGAAACAAAAGAACGTCGAAGAGGGATAACTCCAAAACGCCACCTGAACAACAAAGAGACTGAGGACAGAGAACATGCTGGAGATGTGGTTTCTCATATCCACATGAATGAAAGTGTCTAGCCATGGAACAGATATGCAAGCGATGTGGGAAAGAAAACCATCTCAGAGCTGTCTTTAGATCAACAGGAGAGCATACAAAGATAGCACAGGAAGCATGAGAGGACGAGAAAAGCATCTTGTTTGAACAATGGAATCTAAAGTGAAAAGGAAGCCATAAACACCTTCCCACTCAAGCTGCTCAAAGTCGAGTCTGGTGCCGAAATTGGGCAAAAGACCACATACTCATGCTGTCAAACAAAGGCATGGTTAAAGTGGCACCAGTGATTAGCCTCATTGTGAGAAATCACCACATGGGATTTGCAGTGGACAGTGGCACACCAGTAAATGAAGTGGGAATAAAAGAGTTCCTGATCATGCCACACAGACTGAGGCTGGAAACATCTGATGCTGTTGAAACACCGGGGTTCCCTGGGTAAGGAGAGCGGACAAGGGCAATTATATAAACAAACTAGCAAAAAAACAAAACACCTTCCCTACAGCCCTTAAACACAAACAATTTATTTCATCAATAAATCAACAATTTTATTTGTAAACATTCATCTTCCATCATTTATTATACAAAAATATCAATATGAGAAAACATAATTACTACAAATCATCGCAGTTACCATTCTTTCATCCCTATTCCATCATTACAAAATGTCCTACCCTGCAACTAAAAACCAATTCATTTATACCACATATACTCCATTCAACCAAAACTTAAAACCAATAAACACAAACCACCTTGATCCTCTTGGGTGTTTTACAAAAGCCTAATTTCTTGTCACCGACGGGACTTTTTCTATAAAATCCCTTCTCTCCTTTAAATTTGCAATCTATTTTGTCCAGTAGTTTATATTCGGTTGTTGCATACTGGTGTAGCCACCGTTACCGTCCACACATCATTTATTTATATTGAATCATCGGTAACCTGCTCACCTTCCTCAGGGCACAGAAGAATTAATTAAGATACAATAAGTGGCAGGGTAACCTTAAATTATCTGGAAGATAAAAGAATGGAATGGGTAGAAAGGAGAACGGAATTCAATGGAAGTATTAATAGAAAGCTGCAATCCTGATGAAATAGATGTGCTTAGGCCTTAATACTGCACAGGTCAGTCGTGCTTGATAAATTAGGACATCTAGAGCCCCTATAGAAGATACAGGCTTTTATTTTCTGATCTGTTGTTTTCTGCTTGTATGTGTTATGCTATTTCATTGTAGCATGTGTTTGTACTTTTTTATTTCGGGCTTTATTAAGCTTTTGACATATTAAGCAGTAACACAGAGGTAAATTTATGATTATGTTTTATTTAAGGTGTAGTAAGTTATACGTGTCTATGATGTAATCTACATCCTTTGAGTTGTTGGTGGATTCTGAAACTCTGGGCAGGTCAGTTACCTGGGGTTGTGGAGTCTGCCAGACGCTCCTAGGTTGTGGACCTTCTGAAAAAAGCTTAAGGAATTTCTTCTTTCATATGGATTTTGAATCTTGGATTATTTCACTTCACCCCAACCTACAGTGTGTCAGAAAACATCTGGGACACGTATCTGAAGTTGCTATGGAGATTTTAGCAATTCTATGTGGCAAATGTCAAGTCTGATGGACAACATTGATTTGGGCTAGTCTAAATCAAACATTTGTAGACACCTTTATCACATATATTTGTTCTCCTAAACATCTTCTCCTATCTGCCCTCCAAGCAATCCTTCCCAAACACCACTCCCCTCCATGGTATCAACTTGGGTGGCACAGAGGAGTTTAGAATTGTTACTGCATCCATGCAATTGTAAATGTGCTTGAAAGTGTTCTGAATTTTCTAGATCCCTGGTTTTCAGTAGGCCAAGTTAGCTTGTCTGTTGAAATAAAAGCTTTGTGTGCCATAAACTGCCCCGTAGTTAGGCCAGCCCCCTCACAAATAGTATTACATTATTTGCACATTCCTGCAGAAAACAAATCTTCCAATTTTGCCAACCCTCCATTATTCCAAATCTTTTTTATCATAATGTTTAGTGAGTTCCCTAAACCTCAGTAAACTCCACAGCGCAATCTCCAGCATATATGCAGTTTTAACCCCTCATTGGCGTGTGGTTTCTCTGCCAGCAGTATCCAACCACCTCACTGCCCTCGGGTACTTCCTACTAAGACTGGCATTTCCCAGCAGAACACTAATCATTGATGTCCCTGGCATGCACGCTTCTGTCTCTAAGGTGTCTCACTCCTTGGATCGCTGGTCCAGCGTCTTGGTCTCATCGGCAGTGTCAATAGTTAATGCTTTTCCAAATTTGGCAGACCCATTGTCAGACAACGTGCTGTTCAGTTCAGCAAAAAAGATCTTTTCGAAAATCACAGGCATTGCCTGGAAAACATAAAGCAGTCTGAGCAGAACCACCATTTTAACTACTGCAACCCTACCGAGTGGTGACAATGGAAACTTCCTCCAAAAATTGAATGAGGACCAAATAGAAGTCACTGCCTTTCCTAAGTTACTTCTTTCATGGTTGTTAGAAATGGGGTCTCTAATTGGCAGTCAGTTTGCACCCTGTCCAAGTAGGGACCCTCACTCTGGTCAGGATAAGGGAGATACCCGCTCAGATAACCCCTGCTCACCCCCTTGGTAGCTTGGCACAAGCAGTCAGGCTTATCTCAGAAGCAATGTGTAAAGCATTTGCACATAACACACAATAATAAGTGAAAACACTACAAAAGGACACCACACCAGTTTTAGAAAAATAGCCAATATTTATCTATATAAAACAAGACCAAATACGATAAGAATCCAACATACAGTAAGAAAAATATGAATTATGCAAGATTTACTCAAAACTACAGTTCCTTGAAGTCGATAGCTCCACCTGGGGCTATCACGGCATCGTGATCAACAAAACCAACAGTTCAGGCCGGCCGCGGTGTTGCGGGCCAGCTACGGTGTCGGGAAGACCCACAAACAATACCTTGGATTTGCAGGGCATCGTGATCCTCGCGGTGAGCTCTGGAGGGCGGCCTCACTGAGGTCGCGGTGTCGGGTCCAGAGTCAGTGCAGGAGTCGTCGGGCCCTTGAGGTCACACGCATTGCAGATCAAACTCCAGGCTGATGAAGTCAGGTGCGCTGGCGTGGATGACGTCGGAGCTGCGGTGCGAAGTGATACGATGCAACATGTGGTGACACAGGTCACGGTGCAGGCAGCGGCTTGGTGACAGCATCCAGCAGCGTCGATAAGACCAGGACTGCGGTGTGAAGCGGGCGGTGCGACGTGCGGTGTCCACAGATCACGGTGCAGGCAACGTCGTCGTCGTTGCTGAAGCGCTGTCGTCGGTAGGCCCAAGCCAGCGGTGCAGGATGGGACGGTGCTTCGTGACCCTCACGAGCAGTGTCCACAGGCCCCGGTGCAGGCAGGATGCCTGGGGACGACACAGGAGTCAATGGTGCTGGCGTCGGTGGACCGGGGCTGCGGTGCGGGATGGGACGGTGCTTCGTCTACCTCACGAGCGGTGTCCACAGGCCACGGTGCAGGCAGCGGCACCGGTGTCAGCAGGAGCGTCGTCGTCGGGGATGCCCAGGCTGCGGTGTGAGCAGGCGATGCCGGGGTGCGGGACCCACAGGTCGCGGTGCGAGCAGCGGCTCGGTGAAGTCATCCGATGACGGCGTCGGTGAGACCAGGGTCACGGTGCGAAGCGGGGCAATGCGACTCCGTGTGGCGTCAGCAGGTCACGGTGCGTCGTTGGCGGCGTTGCAGTGGTTTCTCCTCTTAAACAGCACATAACACACAGTTCCCAGTGCTGCAGGTCAAGGAAACTGAAGTCTTTGGTGTCCCTGAGACTTCCAACAGGAGGCAAGCTCTACTCTAAGCCCTTGGAGAATTTTCCCAAGCAGAACACACAGCAAAGTTCACCCTCTGCACTCTTTTCAGGCATTAGCAGCTACTGCAGGCCAGTCCACCAAAGCAACACAGCAAAGGGACAGTACTCCTCCTTCAGTTCTTTAGCTCTTCTCCTGGGCAGAGGTTCCTCTTGATTCCAGAAAGATTCTAAAAGTCTGGGGTTTTGGGTCTGCTTCTTATACCCAGTTCTGCCTTTGAAGTTTGCAAACTTCAAAGCAAAGTCTCAAGTGTTTGCAAAATCCTTCCTTGTCCAGGCCAGACCCCAGACACTCACCAGGGGGTTGGAGACGGTATTGTGTGAGGGCAGGCACAGTCCTTTCAGGTGTGAGTGACCACTCCTTCCCTCCCTTCCAGCACAGATGGCTAATCAAGATATACAGGCTACACCCCAGCCCCATTTGTGTCACTGTCTAGAGGAGAGGTGTGAACAGCCCAAATGTGAAACTGACCCAGACAGGGAATCCACAAACAGGCAGAGTCACAGAATGGATTAAGCAAGAAAATGCCTACTTTCTAAAAGTGGCATTTTCAAACTAACAATCTAAAAACCAACTTCACTAAAAGATGTATTTTTAAATTGTGAGCTCAGAGACCCTAAACTCTGCATTTTTATCTGCTTTCAAAGAGAATCTGCGCTTTAAGGATATTTAAAGGCAGCCACCATGGTAACCTATGAGAGAGATAGGCCTTACACAGTGAAAACCGAATTTGGCAGTATTTCACTGTTAGGACATATAAAACACACTAGTAAATGCCCTACCTTAAACATACACTGCACCCTGCCCATGGGGCTACCTAGGGCCTAGCTAGGGGTGCCTTACATGTAGTAAAAGGGAAGGTTGAGGCCTGGCAAGTGGGTACACTTGCCAAGTCGAATTGGCAGTTTTAAACTGCACACACAGAGACTGCAATGGAAGGTCTGAGCCATGGTTACAGGGCTACTAATGTGGGTGGCACAACCAGTGCTGCAGGCCCACTAGTAGCATTTGATTTACAGGCCCTGGGTGGGCACCTATAGTGCACTTTACTAGGGACTTACCAGTAAATTAAATATGCCAATCATGGATAAATCAATCAACAGTACAATTTCTATAGGGAGAAGTTGCACTTTAGCACTGATTAGCTAAGTAAAGTGCGCAGACAAAAAAAACAGCAAAAACAGACCTGAAAAAATAGGAGGAAGAAGGCAAAACGTTTGGGGATAACCCTGCAAAAAGGGCCATTTCCAACAATCATTATGATCTATCCAAACACCTAACACCCAGATTCTGGTAGGTGACATGCAATGCAGCACAGCACCCAAGGTTGCTGCGCTGCATTGCATGACGGGGGGAGCAGAAGAGCACCAAATTCACATAGAAATGGCACTCCCCTCCCCTCTCCCTAGCAGACTTCAGCTGCCGTGCACCATGTACACACCTGAGCACCATAGTGCTATGTTGTGTGCGTGAATCTGGCTTAGGTTTTGTACAGGAAGGGTATCCTCCCTGTACAAAATACTATGCCTAGACAAGTGGAAATGTTTTTCATAATTTGTATGTGTGCTGTACAGTGCAGCACACATGCAAATTTGGAAAAGCACAGAGTAATGAAAACATTTCTCCGTTTAATGCCTGCTTTTCATCGGCGTTAATTTTTGTCGTCAAACCCTTTCTACTGATGTTTGAGAATAGAGTTTAGTGTAAGAAGCATGGGTGGTAACACCCATGAATGCCCCTTGACCCAAAGTAATGCAAAGCAGTGTTTTGCGCTGCTGTGCATTATTTTGCAACACAAACCAACAGAAATACAAATTTGCATTGGTTTGTGAATCTCAAAAAAGATTACATGTCAATTTAGAGTTATTTTTGTAACACTAAACCAACGCTAAACCTTTGAGAATCTGGGCCCAAGTATTTAAAAGTGTCTGGAGTATAAGTCAATGGAGTCTCTTTTTCATCTGCTAATTCATTATTTTCAACCATATGCTCTGGAAATATGTTATACTTACTCCAGTTGACCTGAAGTCCAGAGACCTCATCATAATAACACAATAATCTTGATATATGTGGAAGACTGGACCTCGGGTCACACAGATATAGCAAAGCATCATCCGCGTACAACGAAACAATATGGTGCTCCTAAGCCAATCGTATCTCTTATTCCAGTCCTCTATACCACAAAATGCAGGCCAATGGTTCTGTTGCCAGGGGCATCACAACATGTGCCTCTGCAAATGCTCCACTACTTGCACAGCGCACTTCCATATCTTACTTCTGCTACTGCTTTTAGTATAGTAATTACACCCATTTCAAATAAATATTTCTAGTCCCAGTTTACTGAGAACCTCAAATAGGAAGGGTCATTGGAGGGGATTAAAGGCTTTCTCTATACCCAAGGAGGTAATCATATGCACTGTAAAGAGTCTTGAGGTCTTATCTAAAGCATGAAAGAGTCACCTTTGATTCATATTTATTTTCCTTCCTAGGATGAACCTACTCTGATCCGGATGAACCAGTGCTCGAGTCAGCAGAGCCAGTCTGTGTGTCAACATTTTTCCCAAGATTTTGGGCCTCATTTACAATAAAATTGTGCAGCGCAGTGCGGCAAGCAATTTTCCTGGGCCAAGCTGAGTCATTTCCAGAATCCAGGGATGCGCCATTTTTTCAAGAATACGGTGCATCCCTGTATTCTGCACTGCGCTGGCGCTAAAATTAGCTGCCTAGAGCCAACGCAGGCACCCTTGCACCATAGTGCATGGATGCCTGTGTTTCAGGGAGTGATTGTTTATGTGCAGGAAGGTCTCCCTTCCTGCACATAAACAATCATTAATGGTGTTTTGCTTCTTCTATGTGTGCTGCAGAAAGTAGTGCACATAGAAAAAGCAAAAACAAGGAGAAATAACAGTATTTTGCCTCCATGTGGCACTCTAATGCCACGCCTGGGATAGCGTTAGTTTTTGGCGCTGCCTTAGGTTTACAATTTCTTCTAAATCTGGGGCAGTGTCAAAAGCAATGGGTGTTTCATGGAAACGCCCACAGCAACATCCATTGCACGCCCCTCTGCCAGAGATAACTGCATCAGTGGGGGACCGATGTTTAAAAGGTGGCATTAGGCCAAGCAAAGTGGCTTAGCATCACCTTGTAAATACGGAAAAGGTCACAGCGCCACCGGAGTGTTGCTGAAAGTGACGCTTTGGTGGCACTAGGGGCTTGTAAATGAGCCCCTTTATACTCTGAATTTAACAGTGACAATGCTGTACGATTTCACATCTAATGGATCACATCCCTCCTTTAGGATCAACATAACAATTGCTGTCGTGTTGAGTTCCGTCAGCTCACCTCTGTCAAGCGTATTGTTATACATTGGCAATTATTTGTAATTTTGTTTTAACAGTGTTACATAAACACCCTTAGGGGAGCCATCTGTACCTGGTGTTTTAACTTTAGCCGGATGGCCAAGAGCTGCTTTAATTAAGTGGTGAGACATTCACTCATCCAGAGCTTGCCTTTGTTATATACTTAAGTCTGTTAAATGTGCTGTCTTCAAGTAATGTGCATCTTCCCTGTCTCTTGCTGAGAAGAGACAGAATATAAGGGCCCGTATTTATACTTTTTTTGCACCGCATTCGCGTCGTTTTTTGACGCATAACCGGCGCAAACTTGCAAAATGCCATTGTATTTTGTAGGTATTTTTGCGGCGCTAAAAAAAGTATAAATACGGGCCAAGGTTTCATAATATTTCGTAATATTTAATAAACACTTCATTAATTTCCTGGTGTGACCATACTATACTATGAGTCCCCACTCTCGTTCTAATGGCGCATATTGGTTTCCTCTCCAATTTAGAGCATATGAACAATGAAAGCAAGCTACTTGCCCTGTCACCCTCCGAGTGCTGCCTAGCTATGTATTTCTTATAATGTACCCATCCCAGTCTACCTTCTAATTGTGCTAATTCTTTCATGACTGCCATTTTACCTTTAGCTGCAGCAGGTTCCCAGGGCATCACCTTTACAAGTTCTTTCATTTCTACTTTGTTTTCTAGAATTTGATGATATTTAGTCTTTTTAACTCCGTGCGCAGTTTTAATAAAAATGCTTCTAATAACTGCCTTAAAATTCATCCAGCTCAACAGCCAGGTTTTAGATGAACACTTATTTTCTCAAAAATAATAACCTGTGTGTTTTTTCTCAACTTCTGCACAGAAAACTGAATCCAAGAGAGCTTCCTCCTATAGTCACCAAGTGTGAATCAGTAATCTAATATCTTCTACATAAATCACAAGTACTAGTGGATTCTGATCTGAGAGAGTACATACAAGATATTCTGCTTCATTAATCTCCATAGACCATCCCAGTCTCACTAAGTACATATATAGATGCGTATGTACGCTGCACACCGGGGAGTAAAATGAATATTCAGCAACCTCAGGGTGAGTTTCTCTCCATGCCTCTACCAGCCCTCAGTGTTTCCTCTAATCTGCAAAATGTTATTAATGTGATATACACGAAGATCCTCCGATTGGTGGTAAAGACTTATCTTCATGTATAGCCATTAACTTGTTGTAATCGCTCCCTAGCAGGCACGTTTTTTCACGTTTGGAGATGTACTGGTCTAAATCATTCAACTATCAGGATTGATTTGTGTTTGTCGTGTATATCATTGCTATTGTCACATGCTTACCCTCCAAGATACCTTTCAGAATAACATAATTCACCTTAGTATCTGCTTGTGTTGGCAGAGCAATGTCAGAGTTCATCTCAAAAACCTTGTTAAAGCACATCATAACAACCTCCCCTTTCCCCCTCCAAGCACTCAATACATAAATTCCACTGTGGTAGGGGTCAGTTCTGGGCGTTGAAGTAAAATGCTCAATGTTGATAGTTCTCTGTGTCTATCTGTTTGGCCATTCAACATGGACTCCATAATCTGAGACATGTCATTCTTAAGAAGTGATGCCCTTTCTTTAGCTGCTTATTCTTGAGTTGGGCGAATAGTCGTAAATTCACATTAGTCTCTCTCTGCATCACCTGGGATTTCGTCGTGGACAAATTCCTTCTGGCATCTCTGGTCATGTTATACCATCCGTCTCCATACAGCTCCATGCAGCTCTGGAGGATCTGGAGAACCCTGCTTTATTTGTTGCTAGGAATCTCAATTTTGCTGGATAAAACAGGGTGTATCAGATGTCATGTATTCACAAAAATTGCTTTATTTCAAAATAAGCATAATGGTGCTGCTCTACCAGTGTATGTAATTTGGAAAAATATGCACATTCGATTTCTCAACATCCTACAGGCCATATTCCCGAGCAGTTGCCAATATTTGATCATGATCCTTATGTTCAAACAATTTAGCGCTCATTCGATTAGGTGGGTATCCCAGCACAAGCTTTCTCCTGGGCATTTTTTTGTGTTTGTTCCAAGAAAAGTATTTGGGGATGTGCAGTGAAATTTGTGCTGTTGTAATAACTGTTCTAGAAATTCCTCAAGGATACACATTCCGCCTTCTCAGGCATTTCCACCAGCCGAATTTTATTCCTTCCGGGACTACCTTCCACTCTGCTCTTAAATGTCTCTGCTGTGCCCGTTACGGTCTTAACATACGTTTTTAGCTCTTGTACTGTGGGTTGCAGGGCTGCCATGATGGATTAATTGCTTGTGATCCTTTCAGTTAATGTCTTCTGATTTGCTGACAGCATGATGTCTAGAACAACCACATCAATCTTATTCTCAAAGCCAACTTTCAAGTCTGATTTGCATGCAGGATTGTGGCAAACTTCTCAATGTGGCCCTCCAGTGCACTTTCAACTGCTTTAAGTGTAGGTACTGAATGACATGTCAGACTCCACATCAGTAATGATCCTTTATCTCTGTGAGATGTTCTCATGTTAGGTTTCACCACCATGCTGTGACTTGCTTCCTGCAGGTTTTCACATTTCGTTGCTGATGCTACCAGGTGAACCTAGGTACTACTCTCATAGTAACACTCTATGTGAGTTCTCAGCACCTGCCATTAAACCATGCAGCATCCACATTTCGCTGGTTCATTGTTTTGACTGTTCTCTCCTCTAAGTTGTCTCTTTCTGATAGTGACCCCCAAGCTCTTCACCTCATCTTTGATTTGCCCATCTGTGAAGGACCCCTGTATTCTCCACTGCCATCAAGTGCTATTACTGTGCTTGTTGAAACATTTGCATTGGCCACTTTCATTTAGCTGCAGCCATACAGATCCATTTGTGCGCTCACTGTATACTCAGGTACTACCCCACCAATCCTGTCCCCTACATCCATCACTCACAGGGCCAGTAATTGCTAATCTTCTGTACAGTTATTCACGGGTGCTTTTAATTTTATGGGCCTCCTCAGTCTCATCCAGTTAATCTGAGCCTAGCTGCTAGTAAAAGAGAGGAGGCTCAGTAGCCCAGTTGTGCAGGATTATCAGTGAGTGCTGCACCAGTCCTTGGCAAGGCCCCTGCCCACTCACTCCACTGCTCTGATATGCTAGGTAGGTGCATGTCCTGGCACGGTCCTGCAGCTATTTGTCCTGGACCTTTAGGTTAAGGTCAGCCTGGCCCTAAACTCTCCCCTCTGCCACTCACCCAATAGCCACAACACCCTCATGCGCCCAGTTGTCAGTATGTCTTATCGGGATCCAGGGCTGCACCGACCAATCAGCTTCACCACTGCCATGGTGTGCATTTCTCCATACAGTATGTATGTTCTGGTTCTGTACTGCAAGGGGCAAGGAGCTCATCTGCTCTTGAGTAGTCCCTTCTGCTACCCACACTTGGTCACATTGGTTTATCAGAGTACGTTGAAAGAGGCTGCAGTACAAGTGAAATAAATGTTTCTTTTTTCGGAGCTGAGCAGGAGCAGCATGGTTGTGTGTCCTATTCCATTGTGCTCCTGGCCACACCCCCAGGTGTGATTGTGTACTTTATATTGCACATACCTATCTATGAAGAGAAGAGGCACTGTACTTAATGCATTGGAGATGTACAGGTAGTGAAGAATGTTGTTTTCTGTCCAATTGTTACTCTTCTTTTATTGTTGTTCTGCAGGTACGAGGGGAAGAAGATCCGAGTGAGGTGTAATTCTTCGTAGATGTTCCTCTAAGAGATGAATCTCTAAGTGTTTTCAGAAGTGGACCAGGCTGGGAACATATAAGACCTGTACTGGGATGTAATTCAGGATTCTGGGGGGCTCACAGAAATGTCTTGCTGTAAGGTCTTCTGCACCTTTTGTTTGCAAGCTTGGTGACATACATGGTGCAAAGGTTGTGTAGGGTACTAATGAGATTCATCTTGCTTGCCAGAAAGGATGGCATTTTACAGGTCACAACCTTAAGTGTGATGAAGTAGATCCTAAAGATGTTGGAGGTGAGAGGCCACAACAATTGAGGGTGGGGATCAACCGTTCACACTGTCTCAGATTCTTGATGAGGTGCTTGTCTTCGTACAGGGTACTTTTCATTGGTTTCAGCCAAGAGAACTGGCGGCTGGTGGCAATAGTAAGTGGTGGGGCAAGTAACTGTCATTGAGAGACACCAGAAATGCCTTTCAGGCTCAGTGTCAAAGCTCTCAATAATGGCTTGTTATAAACAATGTTTATAACAAGCCACAAGTTAGATCTCTGGAGCTGAGACTGAAGGCAGTGCGAGTGTCTCACAGTGCCTATCAGTGGGCATAACTTGTGCCACTGCGGAGTCGAGCAAAATTAAATTAAATGCTCAACACACATGCTATAAATAGCCACTAAATCGCTGTCATGCATTACTAAAACATTTTAAAGATAAACTTTAAAGTTAACTTTAAAATGTTAATGTAATGCATGTTAATGATTTATTTACCATTTATACTATTAAAATGTAGGAAATAAAAATAAAATATTTACTTTCCTCCTGCCTGCTCATCCTCCGGTCCTGGTGTTCTCCATATGTCTGGAGCCCTAGAGCAAACCCCTCTAACTAATCCAGATAACGCTGTCATCAGAATGAGAGAAGCACTAGGGTTAGTAGTAGCAGGCTGTCTCAACACTCTTTCAGGCACTGGGTGCTTGTGTCTTCTCTCCACCCAGCTGTCTAAGGCAGTTTTGGTTTGAGAAGTTTAAAGTGAGTATGTCAGGCTGGCCATCATAAGACGGCCGACCAAAGTGACATGCGCACTTTAACCTGCAGTTACCACTCCTCTCTGCTGCTAATCTGCAGTAGTTGCCCATCCTGCCCTTGCAGCTCGGGCTGCCAGAGGAAGAAATAAACTGGTAATAAACTCAGTTTATTCCCATTTTATTTTTCACTTTTGCTACACCTGCAGTGAGAATGGGGTGATGCTCATTAGCCCTTATGGAGCAGCCGCTGACCAAGAATCTGTGATGCCTGCTTGTAGGCTGTGGCTAAAATAATATTGTCAACATTAAATCAAAACAAAATAATAATAAGCACAAAAAGAATATTAGTGTTTAGGAAATAATAAAATGCAAGGAAATCTCACCACCACAGACATCAGTAGAGAGCATTTTAGAACTATACGTAGTTAGAGAGAAGTACAGGCCCCAGCTGCAAGGACACAAATTAGGTGAGCGTTCACCAGAAAGCAGACCATAAACTCAGCAAGTTTCAGTTAAATGGGAAAACATGTTTAACAAGCCTTGAAAAGTTTATGATTATAGCGCAAGTACGTATTTCATTCTCATTGTCAGTAGAGACATGACTTAGAAAATATTGATCAAAGGAAACTTTAGTCAAGAGTATACAGAGTCAGATAATAAGCCTTTGGAACAGAGCAATAAACACATACTCAGAGAAACAAGGTTAATGTTTTATCAAAGCTCTGTTAGGATTACGATAAGAGGAACCTAGAGAAGAGGTTATGAGTTTAAGGAAACAGGTGATGTAGTGTTTATGTGAAAGTATATTATTAACTTTTTATTCTGTGACCTGTTATTGTTTTTTTAGAAAGTATGTGTGAAATCAGCAGTTTGTGACTATGTAAAGGGCTTCTTGCAAGCAGTCTTTTGAGATCAGCTCTTCAGCTCTATGGAGGTGACTGGCCTCCAGGCTATTTTGATTAAACCTACTTTTGCCTTGCTAGAGAAGCCTTGTCTTTCTTTAGTTCAGTTTTCACCCAACATTTGGTGAGCCAGTCAGGACTCCAATTTGTTCTCAACTGGTTGCTGCCACCAGAATACCGCCTCCCCCCACTGCATAGACTATTGTGCATTTATGACAAGGTAAGCAGACACTGTGTTACCTAAAGTTCTGCCTACTCACAGGAGCATTTAGGACCCGGAGTTGCAGTCTTTAATGTGAGGCCAACCAGTACTCCATGCCATGTTTGTATATTATAATACTTTTCTGGCAATGGTAAACGTGGATCAAATGTAATGTGTAATCGCATGCAAGATTGTGTATTTAATATCTCACAATATTAGTTAAGCACAATGTATAGTCGATAGACAGTTAATACCAACACAACATTGGTAGTGGTCAAGACAGTATAGGTGATTCAATGCTTGTTCTGAAATTTGGACACAAGGGATGGCTGAAATACCAATGTTGTTAAACTTTACCCCTGTGTAAGAACAGAACACTCAAACCAACAGACCCCCTACCTTATGTCTGGGAGTCATTCTGTGGCCTACAAGGTCCTTGGAATGAAGTAATCCGCTCCGGAGTATGGAGGCAAGCTACACAAATACTACCAACTTAGTGTGCTGTGTAGGGCAAGGGATTGTAATAGATTTAGAAATAGTTAGAAAAACATTTACATCCAAGGGAAAACATATTGGTGATAAATATATGTATGCACATGTAAACAGAAATATGTCCACAGGGTAATGCCATTTTATTATTTTATGATATACAACATATAACAATTTTTTTTTTACAGATTACTTATCTTGTGAGGGATAGTGTAAAAATTCAGTAAATGAAGCTTTAAATAGGTGAAACATTGAGTGAACAGATAAAAAGCCAAATACATAAGTTACCAGAAACACAGGGGAGTATGGAGACTCCCCTAGAACCCATGCAAAAGTACTTTTCTAGTGATCAGAAATGTTTACAGAAACACTGTAAAGAATGGTTTAAGGCTACCCAGAGATACACATACCCCTGGCTACAGGAAGGGACATTTGATGAAGATATTAGAAAATACTGACATGCACCTCGAAAGCAAATATACAGGAGTTAAGTTGCAGAAGCGAGAGACCACCTCAGCCCTGTGGCAAGTTTTCTGTGAGAAGTCTAAAGATTCTTCAAATACCAACACATCTTGTACCTCATCTGCTCTCCCATATCCATAAGACTACAAATATCTCTCCCAAAGTATCTGGTATTTATCCACTAGCACAGTTACAGGAAGCTGTGGTGGGAATTAAGAATCCCCAGTTTAAGACCCCTGCACTATCTCTGAAGGAACCCCCTAGTGGTACCCTGCAGATACCAAAGCCAAAACACACAAGCACCCCCAAACAACAAACAAGGGTGGACGACTCTCAGTTTTTATGACAATTGGAAGCATAGTTTACCTTACATTTAGATTGGGTGTCTCCCTAGTAGGTTAGAGATGAAGGGCAGGGTCCAGGGGACAATGATGACCAGTTACTCATCTCATTAGCAATGTCAAACGTATTACAAAAAAGAGACATAATAGGGAGGTAGTCAAGGAATGGATACCTACCCTACCACAGAGAGATTCAGAAGATACAAAGTGGAATGATTATGTAGGTATGGCTGTTTGTATGGCCCGTCGTCAGGCACCTTGAGGAAAAGCTGAAGGCCCTAAAAAGACTTGGGATAATTTGCCACCTTGTTAGAAGAAAGGAAGCATAATAGTTCCACCACAGAATATTGAAGAATGGTTGTCACAAAGTGAAGAAAGAAGAGATGTGAGGGATGCAGGGAGAGAAGGACGTGGCAATAATAAAACAATTTCAGGGAAGTTTGAGGAGGATGGCAGACAGAATAGAACCAATACATAATCATGCAGATGGCATGGGTCAAATACTTCAGTATCAGGAGCTTTACTCCCCACTTACAACAATAGTACACAAGAGGGGCCCCTCATCGACCTTGACCATATGGATGGATCAATGCAGTTACCCAGTCAAATTAATACATTTATAAAAATCACTATAGAAGGAGAGAAGAGAAATTTCTCTAATATCAGGAGACCCCGAGCAACAGAGCTCGAGCTGTTACGGTTCCAGGGAACACATATGACTGATACAACAGATGAGTATTCAATCAGCTCACGCAGCAATTATCTCACCCCCAATGAGATAGTAGTCCAAGTGGAAAACAGTTAGTATAACATTGTACCCTATACAGACAATTTATCAGGGTGGACTGAATTTCTAGCCTTGCAGATGAGCCTATGGCCAAGAGTGGGGTCCTTCAATCCACGTGACATGGCAAACACTGCATCCTCGACAGTGAAGGGGCTTCAAACTGGGACTATCCCTATATATGGAAGAGTCTGCACATGTGGCAAAAGTATGCCAGACAGCATAATCCCCAACATCCCTTTTCACTGATACACTAGATGCCCTTGATACGTAAGGGACCTGGAGCACCTCAGTATGTTCCCTGCCCACAAATCGATAAGGAAAACCTGACAAAGTTGTTACCACCACTTACAGAGCAAGCAGGAAAATGGATTAAGACCTTTGAAAACAAACTGCAGACTTCACCCTGGCAATAGGGGGCATAAAGAGTTTACTTAGCTCCCTTTTAGGAGATGAGACAGACACTGTCTTCTATAAAGCTAGAGTGCGAAATGTCACCCTTACTGAAACCAAGTATGATGGGTCCCTCATTTAAATTTGTTCGGGCAGTAGTCTGAGACCAGCTGAGGAAAATGTATCCTGATAGGCCCGACATTGGGTCTCTCATGGCTCAATCAATACAGCACAATGAGGACCCCGCCCAATTCCTCAGCAGGATGAAAGAGAAATTGACCCAAGAAGTAGGCCAGGGTTTGGAAGTAAGGGGAGAAATGCAGTGCTGTTCAATGATATAGTAAAGAAGGGTTTACCCTCCGATGTGCAAGATAATCTCAACAATATTGTGGCACTGGATGCCACACAATACACTTTAATAAAAAGAAACAAAAGAAAGAGGTGCACAAGCAGGATGTAACAAAGAAAGCAGCAGCCAAGTTAGTGCAGCAAAAACTGGCAAAGAAGGGAGCAACAAAAGAGGCTATAATTGCAGCCACTACTCAGGTGACTGTGATGTCTGTGGGGCCAATCCCAGAGACTGCCCAACAACAATACCAGCAACAGCAAAATAATACAAGGGCACTAGGAAGTCTCAGAGGGGGACAAGGAGGTATAGGAAGGGTCAGGATAGGCCCCCAGAGAATAGATCAGGCATGTCATTATTGTCACAGATATGGATATTGTATTAAGGAATGCAGGACCAAGACATGGGATGAACATAGTGGAAGGACAGCGGTTTATAACCAGCGGGGGATGAAGTAATGCAACCACAAGTAACCCCACAAAGAATGTATGTACCCCAGCCACCCCAATAAAATACACAGCACCCACAAATGCCTCAGATGCAACACATGCCACACCATCAAAGCTACCAAGCACCCCCAATGGCAACTCCACCCCAAGGTGGACAAGAAGGTGTGATTGTGAGAGGAGTAAACCCTTTCCAAACAAATTACATGGGAGGGTGTATGCAATGAAGATACCTAGAGGGTAGTTCCATGTGTCCTGTATTGTCAGGCAAGCAAGGAATCCACTGTAATGGTAGCTATCCATAATAAGAAGTATGCATTCATCATAGATACGGGCGCAACCCGATCTGATGTCCAAGAGGCAGATCTCCCAATTTGTAACATATCAATGGACACACAAGGATTCTCTGGAGCAGTAATAAGGGTTCTATCCACAAAGCATGTGGAGATAGAGATAAGTGGGGGGTATGTTGATGGCTGCTTACTATTTTATCCAGCCACCCCAACCAATTTATTGGGGAAAGATCTTATGGCTAAACTAAACATGACTATTTATTTTTTCAGTGTGACGGTATTATGATTTGTTCTACCCCTGGAGTCCCTCCTTCCAGGATAATGGCTGTAACAGTATATTCTTCCACTGAAGAACAAGTCAAAGCTTGACCCACAGATATAGAGGCATTGACCACAGTGATATACACAATAGTAGAGGAAATTCCAGAGCTATTGGGAAGGGAGGTCCTGCTACCCAAGGATTTCCTTTTTATTGATGTCAGGGACAGGATACTTGGATACTTGACAGTGAATTAATATTACAAAAGAGGCCTTAGAAATAACACTGACCTTTTGTGCTCTGACAGCCTGTGATCATAACCATGCCCCATGGGCATACGTTATATTTATGGAGCCAGGTAAAACGGTCAAGTAAATATTGTATGATTAGCTGTTTGATGATGATCCTAAGAAAGTGATTATAGCTTTTCAGGATGACAACCCGCTAAAGACAGTATTGGAAGTAAGGACGACCGCACCAGGTAAAGCCTTTGATTCTGTAAGGGATGCAGATCTTTCTCCAAGTACCAGATACACTGTGGACCAAGGGTCCTCACGATGTAGGCCTTATCTGCACTGCCACCCCATTCAGAATAACATTAAAGGACGGTGTTATCCTACTTAGGGTAAGGCAGTATCCCCTCTCCAAAGAAGCAGATGAGGGCATTGCCCCATCATACAGGCACCACTAGAGCAAGGAGTAATATACCCTAGAGTGTCCCCTTGTAATACCCCTATTTACACAGTTAAGAAATCGAAGGGTAAAAATGTGCATATGGTACAAGACCTGCATTCCCTGAATGATGTAATGGTCCCAGAATTCTCTATTGTTCCCGACCCTTTCATTATTTTGACAAACATCTCTCAGAATGTCACATTTTTCTGTGTCATAGATCTTACAAACTCCTTCTTCCGCATCCCTCTTCATCCAGACAGTCATTATGTGACATTGCTCTCCTATCACAGGACTCAGTATTTCTACTCTCGTTTGCCTCAAGGATATTGTGAATCCCCAAATAATTTCAACAGGGCGCTGAAAAATGATCTGTTAAACTTTCAGTGCTCTGTTGCAATATATTGATGACATACTAGTCTGCAGCCCAACAGAACAACAGTGTAGGAAAGATACTGTGTCCCTTCTGGTTACTCTTGCACTCAAGATATAAAGTAGATAAAGACAAAGTTCAGTACTGTCAATAGGAGGCCCATTATCTAGGGAAACTACTGTCAGCTTCTGGTTGACAAGTGACCCCTGAATCCCCTGAGAGGGCAGCATCTATACGCCAAATCAGTGAACAAGAGACTGTAAATGGAATGCAAAAGTTTTTGGCCTCTGCAACTATGTAAGGCTGTGGGTCATTGACTACAGCACTTTAATAGCACCCCTGCTGCCCTCTGTTAAGAAAGCAAAAGACAGATACGAAAAAATAACATATACACCAGAAATTAGAAACATTTTCCAAAGATTGAAAACTGAGATAACAAATGCCCCAGCTTTGGGGTCCCCTGACTACACCAGAGTTTTACCTCTTCTGCCACTGAAATGGTCAAGTGATAATGGCTGTCCTCACACAAAAATATCCTTTAGGACACAAATCCATTGCATACTTCAGTGGTCTGTTGGAGTCAGTAATGAAAGAATATTAACGTGTAAACAAGCTCTCGCCACTGCAGCCTTTGCGGTACAGAAAAGCACCCCCAGTGGCATAGGAGCACCTTTGATGCTCTATGTGGAAAATGCAGTGTTTGCCATGATTAAAAAAGCTAAGTCTACCCTAACAACACAGTGAGTATTAGAGTACGAGGTAATACTGTCACGCCCATCCTTGAAAGTTGTAAAATGCCATACAGTGAACCCCTCAACATTTGTGCTCATCCTATATTGGACTCTAAGGATGATGCACATGACTGTGCAATGTATATCCCTAATGAATCAAGCCAAGCAGTAGAGGATCCCATCCCAGCAGTATTGTATATTTTGTTGATGGAGCCTCCACTATCGACCAGGACATAGGAGTACAACACACAGGTACAGCAGTGGTTACAGCGCAGCAGCATGATTCCTCAGACACACAGACAGCACATTATTGAACACAAGCAGCAGAATTGATTGCCTTGATAGCGTCCCTTGTGTAAGGAATAGGAAAAGTTATCACAATCTATTTGGGTTTGGCTTATGTAACTACTATAGTACATTCAAGCATCATTAGATGGAGCAAAAGGGGCTTCCTCAAGTCAAACGGGAGCCATGCCATGCATAGGAATCCCTTAGAGGCCTTAATAGAGGCACTTGCCATATGACAAGCAGTGGCAGTTGTGAAGTGTGCTACACACACAAGTGGACAGGACTTTGTGTCATGGGGGAATGCTTTAGCAGATTAGGCAGCTAAAGATGCAGCTGGGTGCACACCCCATCTGTACGGTTCACCATATATCCCAGTCTTAGTGGCTCATGAGCCGGGGTCAAACTCAATCACAGATATTATTGCATCTCATTATGCTGAGACAGCACGTTTACATCTTAGAGAACTACAGGAAGCTGCTCCACTGCACAAGAAAAAATTATGGGAGATTAGAGGGTGTTCCCAGTCAGGGGATAATTTGATCTAAGGGCCAATATCCACAGGGAAACAAGGGATGCTGGAGGGCCTGGCTCATAATAGCCCTTGATCAATTGCACTTACCGGCTCACATCTCAAGAGATCACTTGTCTATGCAGATACAACAAGATTGGTTTGTTCCCGACCTGCATGATATGCTTACTATGTACATTTATAATTGTACCATTTGACAACAATTCTCCTCAAACCCCACAATGAAGGTAATAAATTCCACCATACCACAACCACAAGGTCCCTTTAAGGCTCTTCATATTGATTGTATTGATATGATTGATCGATGTCAAAACTATCACTACCTCATAGTTGTGATTTGCCCTTTTTTCCGTGGATTGAAACAGGACTCTGTGTCCACTGTGATGCCAGGTCAGCTGCTACTTTTCTGATTTTTTTTAGGTGATTCCCTTCTGGGGAACTCTCGAAGGAATGAAATCCAATAACAGCACACTTTGTAAATTCCATTTTCACACATCTTAACACAATGCTGGGGATAAAACGTAAACTATCTTCTGTTTACCACCTCCAGAATAACGGTATAGTTGAGCACGTTAATGGCTTGCTGGAAAATAACAATAAGCACCTTATGCATCACATTGTGCAAAAAATGTTTGTCCTTTTTACCAATAGCACTATTTTCTGTGAGGAATCCAGTTCTGCAGCATATAGTGACAAGAAGGTTCATAAGCACGCAAATGCCTGCCACTAAATGTAAGGCGCAGGCAGAAACTACAGCTGAAATTCTGAATGATGTCATGCAAGTTTGGCTCACTGAATTAGGGAAGGCTGCAAAGTTTATTTCCAAACAAGCAACCAGAAGAAGGGAGAAGCGCGCCACCACTGAGGTTCACCTCCAAGTTATGAAAATAGGAGATCGGGGTGGTCATTTTGACCCTAGCTGTCCGAAGACCGCCAGGGCCGCGGTGGTGGTCTCACCGACGGCGGTGAAGACCGCCAAATTATGAGTGTGGCGGTTTGGCCTCTGCCAAACCGCCACATCTCCGCTGGTACCGCCAGGGTGGTAGGCCAGCCAGGCCGGAGGACAGCACCTGTCCACTGAAGACCACCGCCGGTATTAGGAGTCACCTGCCCGCCAGGGTTTCCGTGGCACTACTACCTCCACGAAAACCCTGCCGGAAAGGCTGCCAGTGACAGGAAATTCCTTTTCTGTTGCCGGCAGATGAATCTCCCCACCCCCATTCCAAGACACCACCAACCTCCCCCGCCCTCCCTTCCAAGACAGCACCACCCTACCTGCATACACGCACACACACCCCACATACATACATTTACCAACAAGCATACATACACGCATTCACCACCACACAAACATACATGCATTCATTCGCACCAACAGACCCGCATTCACACATACATACCAACACCACTCACTTAAACAATCACACACGCATACACACATGCATACACACTTACATTCACACATGCATACACAACACCCCTCACCCTCTCACCTCCCCTCCCCTGTGGGATGATCGACTTACCTTGTCTGGCGAGGAGGTCGCCTGCCAGGAAATGGGAACAGGCGCCTCCACCGCCGGCAGCGCCCCGCCCCGCCATCAGGACACTGCCGCGCCATATTACTGCTAGTAATACGGCAGGCGGAGCCCTTGTGGTGTAGCGGTGACGGCTCTGGAACCGCCTCTGTGCCGCTGACCACCAGCACGACTGCTGAAGGATTTCTGCAGAAATTGTGGTGGAAATCCTTCAGTACTCATAATATGGCAGTCAGAAAACCACCAGCACTGGTCAGCCTTCTGACTCCCACGGCTTCAGCTGTCTTTTACACAAACTCTAAATGAGGCCTTATGACAGAGAAGGCAGGGGAGATGTACGTTTTCAAATGTTTATTTTAAAAAAAGGTGATTGCGACACTCCATTTCCAAAAGTGAAAGAGTTCTGGGACCTGATTGGGGTGATGGAAAATGATGGAACAGAATACTTGCATTATAGCAGCTGCTTGCTGCCATTTGTTCTTTACTCTCATGCCAGATCAGGTTTTAGAGCCTAAGTATGTGTTGACCCTGAGTAATTGATTCCAAATTAGGCAGTGATAAAAAATGCAAAGATAGACTGTTTTAAAGGAAGTGGGATTGGGAGGGATATGATTAAATATCCCGATACTTGCCACCAACTGTGCAGGTGCATGGGAGGCCAATGTGAGTGGTGCAGGAACGGAAGCACGGAGATATCACAGAAATTACACCAATGCACAAGAGAGCATGTAAAGCTCTCCCTGGACCCGGAGAGGCCATAGCTCTTACTTCTCCTAGTTTAAGTTTAATCATATTGATGCAATGTAGAATTAATGCACGGAAGAGAAAGAAAAACCTATGAGCATGACCTTTCATATCTATAGAGTAATTTTGAAAAGGTGGTACGTTTTCTCTCTTTTATAGACAAACACTGAGTCTAGCTAGTCAATCTCTGCAAGTCTCTATCCCCATCGAGATTGGTCAGGTGGTGCTAATTTACAGCACTCTCCATACTGTAGTGTTCTGCTTTCTTTAATCCATTTCGTGTTTGGTACATTTAGTCTTTGCGACAGAAAAGGCTGCTGAACGAAATGGCACAAGTAGCACGCTCATCTAATATGTAATTAGGTGCTAGATTCAATCTCGGTACAAGTTAACACCAGCCTGGCAGTTTTATATCCCGGAAGTCTAACTAGGTATTGTCAGATAGGGTCAGTTTGCATTTCACGTTGTTTTGATAGCAGGATCTCTGTGGTTTGTTATGGATGGCACACAAGGTGGTGACCTCAGCGGTTTCTCCCCAAGCAGAGGCCTACAGCAAGAAGGCCCTCACATCGCTATTTAGAAAGTGGAGCCTTGACGTGACATTTGGTTAATAAAATTCCTCTGTCATGTGAAACCACAGAAATTCAACACATGTCGGTTTGGACGAAGTCCTTTAAGGCTTCTGCTAACCACATGCTACCAGGGGCATGACCTGAAAATTAAATTACACCCTCCCTTTCGTTGCAGATCAACAACGCAACTTTCAAAGTGGACATTTCGAGAGGTAATGGCGAATCAGCATTTTTTCACAGAATCGGTTTATTCAGTGATTACCCGAAGCCGACCTTTCAAACAGTATTGGAGTATTAAGGGCCAGATGTACGAAAGGATTTTACCCATTCTGTGTCTATGGGAAAAAGCTTTCGTACATATGGCCCTAAATCCCTTCAGTACTTAAATCAAATATCGTGGGTATTTCAATATAATATGTTCAGCAGTCACATTAGCTTATTTTTAGGTCTGGTTGTGACAGTTTTGTCTCTCTGCCACACTACCTCATAATGAAATAAGCGTCGGCAAAGCCAGTAGGTCTGGCTTTTTGTTAGGGAAGCTTGTAGCAATAGTTGGGTAACTTTGTGTGTGGTCCTAAAAAGAAAACTGTATAATGGGGCAACATCTTGGGCCGCCACCGTATTGAAACTGGACGGTGTGACTCTTCCTGAGCACACTGCTAAAGCAATTTGTAAATAATGAAACAACTAATTGCCTGTCAATAATTTTTTCCCTAGGAGATTGTCACCTACTTCTACCACTGGCATGCTCCACTTCCACCACTGGAGTGGCACATTTCCAGGACTGACACAGGCAACTACACCAGGGTTTTGGTTGCCAGAGTGAGCCGGCATGTACATTCTGCAAACGAGGTCTTGTGCAGTATTGTGTATTCTATGGAATTCTGTGTATTTAAGTTGGAGACTCTGTCACTCAGGGTTCATATTTTGGTTGTTAAAGCATACCCCACAGAATGCCCTTGGCTATTATACTTTGTGTAGTTTAAGCTGCCAACAATTAATACGGTGCTTGTCATTTAATAAAGTGGTGAGCTCAAAAACTAAGACCCTGGGACAGGCAAACCTCACACGAACAGAAGTTAATAATGAGAGTGACATAACACAAAATGATGGTGCTTCCAGCAGAAGGTGAAGAGGGGCCATTGACTCTCACAGTTATTCATTGGGCTTGGGCTGAATGGGTCCCCCTGAAGGGCAACAGGGGTGGCAGGGGCCTGTGTTGCATCCCTGATTAACGGCCACTTACCTGAGAACCATCTAGTCAATTTGGTGTCTGCCTGATGCCAAGTCCACTTCTACGCCCTTTCACCCCACAGACAGTCAGCCTGTGTGCCATCCAAACTCGTGGTCAAGAATAGAGGAATTTCTGGCCATGCCGTCTGGTTGCTGGGATCAGACTCTGTGGGCTGAGGGCTCAGGCCCAGGAATAGCCATGCTAGACAGCACAACAGCATGCTTTCCCAAGAATCACAATCCTCACAGCTCTCACTGCTCACCACCCGCTCTCATACGACTAGGCAGTAGAAGCAAGGCAGTCATGCTACCGCTCTAGTGCTTGCTACGGAGCAGGAGTTGGGAGGACTGCAGCAGAAGCCATGCAGATTTACGCAGGCACCCAGGTGCTGTGTCACAAGTGCCCATGTAATGCTACAACAGTCACTATCTCTTCCTATTCGTTATCACTCCTCTACCTCTTTCTCACTAACTAACCTCTCTATTTGACTTATCATTTGTTCACTACTTTACTTCTACACTTCCCACCCGTCTATTTCTACCACTACAGTCTCTACTTCACAGTTTCTACTAATATAGCCCTTTCTTATGACCTCTATTACTCTACCTCTGAATATTTTACTCAGTCTATATTTACCTCCTTCTCTTCCTCATTTCTCTCTGTACCACCTTCTCTATTTCAGCACACCCTCTCTATCTCAACTTTCCCTGACTGCCCATACATGCCAACATTTTAAAATTAGAAAAAGGGAGATTCTAAAATAAAATCAGGGGAATTTATTTTCCTCTTTCTCATACATTGAAACAAAGGCAATTTTAGGCAGTAGATAGCTTAAATAAAGCAATTTTTGTCTTACAAAATTTAGAGTCTCCTGCCTGAGTTGTGTCTCTTGGCATGTAAGGTCTACCTCATGCATACCCACTACCTCTGTCTCTTTATACATCTCTCTACCTAACCTTAGACCTTCTAGCTCTCTGTCTCTCACCTCTACCTAACCCTCCCTCTCACTGTCTCTGCGTCACCCTCGCCTCTATTCCTCTACCTCACCTACATCTCACTCCTACGCCTCATTTCTCTCTAACCTAGTATCTTCACCCTTCTCATTTTACCATTCTCTTTGCCATACTACATTCTTAAACCTAACCTATTGTTCTATACCTCATCTCATTTTGTCTAACTTCTTCATCACTTTGGCTTTACTTTGCACCTAGTTAAACATGTCTCCCTACCTCTCTGCTCTACCTGTCAATTTCTATTTCTTTTGATGCAGTTACCAACTTTATTACTCACCTCACTATATAGCTCTCTTTCTTCACCTCACACTTTGGTATATCCCATCCTCTCTCTCTAGATGTTCTGCCTGTTATCTATAGCTCCACCTGTCTGCCTCACTCTAAAACCTTGCCTATCACTTTCCCCCTCTTTCGCTACCTATCTCTTTTACTCTTTGTACCTTTTCCCAACTTTCTTTCTGGCCACCTCACTTAAATCGTTTTACATTACATCTTTCCGTACCTCACCTGTATACCTCATCACTATCCCTGCCTTCTTCCTTCTTCAACCTCATTCTCTTGCTTTACCACCTCTCATTATTTCTCTTTTTTTCAGACTGCTTCCCTTTCCTCTCAGTCAGCAGTGTTGGATGTCACTGTTAGAGAAGTGTATACACAGAAGTAGAAGAGAAGGGACAATGCAGGGGAAGAGGTAAGTATCATTTAACATCACTTAATGGAATGGTGAAAATCCTCATAGTGTTAGTGCATCTGACCTTATTTGGTTAATTTACATTAATTTATAAGGGGACGCGTTTGTAGGTCGATGGACCATTTGAGTAGGCTTTGAGTAATTCCCACCATAAGACCCCGTACCAATGCAGATCAATTGCAATAACAATCAATAGCATTGACAATCATAAGAGTCAGTAATTTCCACACACCAGGACCTCTCGGCCATGAATAACCACACCTTTATGTAAAAGTTAGAATGTTTATTTCCCTATATTAACAATGTTAATATCACGTAACTTAGGGCCAGATGTACTAAAAATCTGGATTGCGATTTGCAAATTGTGACTCAGACCGACTCGCAATTTGCGAGTCACAATCCAGAATGTAGGATGGTGTCCTTGACAGCATCTGCGACTCGCAAGGGGGTCCCAAAGGCCCACCTCATTAATATTAATGAGGTGGGTCGCAATTTGCGACCCCCTTGCGAGTGGCGGCACTCACAGGGATGGTGGCCTGCTGGAGACAGCAGACCACCATGTCTGTGATTGCTTTTAAATAAAGCAGTTTTTTTTTTTTGTAATGCAGCTCGTTTTCCTTAATGGAAAACGAGATGCATTACAAAATGAAAAAATAAAACGTTTTCGTTTCATTTTTTCAGAACAGGCAGGGGTCCATAGGACCATTGCCTGCTCTAAAAAAATGTTTTTTAGGCCATTCACAAAGGGGAAGGGGTCCCATGGGGACCCCTTCCCTTTTGCGAATAGATTACCACCAGTGTGACACTGGTGGTAACTGTGATTGCTTTGCACTGGTTCCGTAGTGGGAAGGTGGTCCATTCATCATGAGGGGCACCACAAACGCCACGTGTGTAAAATGCGTGTGCCACATTAACAACAAAGTGAGGCAATAGGACCCTAGTTCTATAATTAAATTCATGAAGACAAATTATTGGAAATTTGTTTAGTCAGATTGAAAAACATATTTATTAAACTATATTGTCCAGCACATTTTCACAGCTGTTAATATAATATTTTTCCAATGAACGAAGGTTTCCCTTTCAAAACTATGCTAAAAATACTATTTCACTGGAATAGCTATCAATCCTGGTTACACACTCAAGCTCAGCTATGCATCCTTAAGATGAAAATATGGTATATAGAGTTATAGAAAGATACCTGTCAAAAATGGGGTTGTTTTCCACAGGGGGTCGCAAATGACATCAAACTGACAACGAGATCAAACTTTGTTATCTGTGATGCCATTTGGAGCCCCAAGATCGAAAACTTCAGTTTGGTAACCACCCATCTTCAATATTGTGTTGTTTATGGTCCCTGATCCCCTTTATTGGTGCACATGGCCATACGTAAGTGGAAGAGAGGTCAAAGAGAAGCCATGCACAACGTGGCTACACCTCCTTCAGCCTTCTCCCCATAAAAATATTTACTTGGATTTCTCGTTAGTGCACTTCTCTTCCCAACTACACAAGAACCTGTCATCTTGTTATCTAAACATCCTACACTACACTTTTCCAACATCTAAACAAACAAGCATTGGCGAAGCCAATATGTTTCGCCTCTGGGAAACATTGGCTTTGCCTTTGGTTGTTAGTCATTTTGTACAACATTCATGATGCTGTTCAGCATGACTTAAGGGAAGATAGGTTTAGTAAAAAGTCATGTCATTTTGTAGGTGCGTGCAGGGAGCAAGCCCACAAAATGAGGCGAACATTTTTAAGTTGAGTGCGCAAGCGCTTTGACCTGTTGTAATTTATCTGTGGACTTTTAACCACACCCATCGCATGCCTATCACTATCACTCGTTCATGGGCTTGCCTTTCAAAAATCGTTTGTTATCATTGGTAAATGCTTTACACTTATCCCTCTTTTGTGTGGTTTTGTTACCACCTTAGACAGCGACCCCGTTACATGGATAATTGCACGTTTGCAGATACGTTTGACTGCCAGCAAACTTTTTTTCCTTTTGTGTCTCTCCTTCGCACTCATGCTCATGGCCGATGTGGTGCTTTGAATGGCTTGCTTATGTAAACTGTTTTACTTTTCATTTTCAATTTAAGTGGCAGGAAAAGTCCAGTTAGGAATTTACAACGCTAATAGCTCTAACTCGAGCAAACACAATACCCATTCCATTGCAAATTCTTGCTTAGCTATCTAATTTACCAATGGGCAGTTGCGGTTCACACCACGCAGAAGGGGGGGAAGGGGCTGGAGGGGGTCCAATGGGTTGTGGGGGAAAATAAACACTTACATCATCTGTTGCGATGCACAGCCTGTCCTGCAGCCAATCCTGACGCTGTTCAGAGCAGCGTCAGGATTGGCTGGGAGCGCACAGGGAGACTGGGAGCCTGTGCAGCTCTGTCCAGCCCGGCAACTGTGTTGGTGGGCGAGAGAGAGCCTAGTGCGCATGTGTCTTTGGCTGGCCTAACACACATGCGCTGTGACGGGGGTGCCTTATTGGGTGGTGAGTGTGAACACTCCTCCACCCTAATGGAGGAGCCACTACTGCCAATGGGACCATTTTTATTTTAGTTCCAGCGCCTAGTTTCAGTCCCAGTCCGACATTGGCCGTTATAGAATACTATTGTATAATATCAGCCGCTCTGGAAATTACAGTAAAGCAATAAATGCAGTTGAGCTACAGGGAAGAGTGGGGTGGGGGCGGGGTTGCTTCAATTTCACCAAAATTATCACCAAGCTCACATTACGTGGACTCGTTTTCAAAGCCTGGCACACTTCTCACGTGAAACCACCTGATAATATCCACAACCACAAATTCCCACATCAGTGAGCTTGAAAAAATGAAAAAACGCTACTTTCATGAGCATCACCTGTTCAATGGAAGTCTTTGTGACATACTTGGCGTAAAAGAGCCAAGACTTGTCCATGCGACCTGAAAGAAACGATACGTCGTTGTACACTAATTAATAGTCCACATGCCTAGCGGGAGGAAGTGTTCGTGCCACGTTACCATTGTATTCTGATCATATTTCTCTGTTTGTTTTCACTCTAAGCTGAGGAAACAATGCACAAGGCTCGGGAACAATCTATGTCGTGTGAAGCGTGTTGATCACTGGGCTGGCTAACAAAGGCGCCATGTAACAAAGCACTTCCGGACAGATGTAGGTAATCCGATTCGCAAAATCGGATGAAGGACGGTGTCTCAGACACCGTCTGCGATTCGCTATGAGGTCGCAAAGACCCACCTCATTAATATTAATGAGGTGGGTCGCATTTTGCGACCATAATAGCGAGTCCCTGCACTCACAGGAATGGTGGCCTGCTGAAGACAGCAGACCTCCATGTCTGTGACTACTTTTTAAATAAAGCAGTTTTTTATTTTATTTTGCAGCCCGTTTTCCATAAAGGAAAACGAGTTGCAAAATAAATAAAATACCGAAACCATTTGGTTTCGTTTTTTCATAGCAGGCAGTGGTCCACTGGACCACTGCCTGCTCTGAAAAAACATTTTGGGCAACATTCACAAAGGGGAAGGGGTCCCATGGGGACCCCTTCCCTTTTACGAATGGGTTACCACCAGTGTGACACTGGTGGTAACTGCGAATTGCTTTGCGACTGCATTCGCGGTCACAAAGCAATTTAGCATAGCGATGCAAGTCGCAAATAGGAAGGGGACTCCCCTTCCTATTTGCGAGTCGCATTCACAATTTGCGAGTCGGTACCGACTCGCAAATTGTGAATGTGCATCACGATGGGCATTTTGCACGGCGCAAACTGCGATTTCCGCAGTTTGCAACATGCAAAATGCTTGCTACATCTGGCCCTTCGTCTCAAAATCAAATGGTAGGCATACAGAAAGAATACTGGCTGACTAAATCTCCTAAAGAATCGCAATTTAATCAAGGCTTGGACCTCTACACATTCTAAGATTACGGTACAAATCAATAGCAAGAATAACTGTGCAAGAGAAATGGCACACGTTTAGATTCAGCAAAGAAAATACATCAACTGTTATTACATGTAGCGAGCATCATCAGTGAGTACCCTAACTAACCTTCTGATTAGAATAGCATGTTTGGACTTCATGCAAAACAATTTAGTCAACACAATTTTGGAATAACATCTAACTATGGCTCTGTCAAAATTAGCGGTTGGTGCATAGGGACAAAAGCAAATAGACATAACAATCAGTAACATCGTCTTATACCTCGCCTCACTATTGTTCAGCAAGCTGTGACAATCTTCGTCAATTGGACATCAGTTCGGTCAGCAAGGCATCAGAATTCAGCATTTAAGTTCAGGAAAGTAAAGTCTCTTCATGCAGTTCAGAGAAGAATAATAACTAAATGCTCAAGAAGAATGGGGAGAATGGCTTCTCTCCTCCTTGTGCAGTCTGGCTAAGTTAGATTTCCTAAAACTACTTCCCACGTAGCTATTGGTAAAAGAATCATACGTTTACGTTTAGTCTAATGAATGTAGAACCCCAAATCTAAGATTTTACTAGTACACAGTTCACATGTCGATGATTAGCTCCTCTTCTCCTGTTCCCGTTGTTGGGCTTGTCAGGTATCAATATTGTATCTGCTTATACTCCATTCAGTGTGTCCATTGTCTTCTTTTGGGAAGGCTGCCTTTACACACACTAAGTTATACAATGTATCCCTAGCTGGTATAGCATATTCTAGCAAGCAGTTCTCATGGGAAAGGATTTCAGCTACCAGCAGTTGGTCAACACAGTTGAAAATCACAATTGAATTCACTAAGCAGCCATTTTATAAACCGCCCAAGCAATGCAGCTTTACATGAGGCCGTGCAACTAGGCCCAAGACCTCGCTAAATTAAGGCCTACGATTAATAAAGCAAATACATAATACATACCCTTTAATATGACATACTACTACATTAATCCAAACATAAGCTCAACATTTTTTATTAATAAGTACACTTCGTGAACATTGGTGGCCAGTCAGGCGCAATTTCAAAGGTGTGCATTATTTCTCTACATTAACTCATTTTCTATGCAAATTCAAAACTCAGAATACATGAATATTCATTAGTAAAATTCAGCGTTAACAATAGCAGTGCTTTTATTTTCACTGTTACCAAAAAGGGTTAGTAGTATAGGGGAATGCGTCTGTGGTTATGAATATACATTGATTAAAGCTACAATTTTAAGAGCTATATGCATTTGTCGTATTTTTGATGCACTAGTCCATTACACAGCCACTAAGTTGCCCTTAATGTGTGTTTCCTATAATGAGAGGAGCAGGCTGATTAATTGAATTCCAACCAAAATGTTGTTATTACAAGATAAAACAAATCTAGATCCAAGTACAAAGGGAAACTGCTTTCAACGCTTGGTCAAGCTTTGTTTTGCTACTAGTTTCCTGGTGGACACTAGGTAGCGTGTGTTTTTGGTTGTTTTGTGTGCCTCCTTTTCTGACAGTTTAGCGTATAATTCAATATTGTTTGCCATCATGAGGGCTTAAATTAGCTGAAAATGGGGAATAAATTCAAATTTGCTCCAAAGGGGTAGGACAAAATGTCTCTTGGAAAGGACCCTGCAATTTTCTAGGATGGCAGTGTTTCAAAAATTATTTTATGAATAGGAGTAAGAAGATTTATAGGAAGATGTGTAAAAAGGTGTATTTATGTTGTGAACTTAAAAGGCACTGACAGCAAAAATTAACATTGTAAATACTTTTGTCAAACTCCATCCCTCTGTCTATCTTATTGTACTTCTTTGAGGAATTAATGACAACAGGTCCTGAGACAATTGTCTTTGTCAGAATCCAGACATTAAAAGAAAGAAAACAACATATACAGTGAGGGACATTGAAATGTTTATAGCCTCTTCACAGTGAACTGACAATTTAATTGCTGCCCTTGAGTAAGTAGGCACTTTTTAAGGTCTTACTTTGAATGTCTGCTGGAGCTCTAGAACGAAGCGTAAATACAGAGGCTTGGTGCCAGCCACATTTTGCAGCAACAGCAGCTGCAAGTGCAGCAGTAAGGGCAGCATTCACCACACCAATGACCACAGCTGCAAAGTCAGTAAGATCAACATCAGTCACAATAGCTTTTACCAGAACAATAACCAAAGCAAGTGCAGCAGAAGCCAAACAGTAGACACAATACGTTTAGACACAGTAAGAATATTACCTGTGATCTAGATCTTCTGGTCCTATCTGTCATCATTTTATGTAATGGATCCAAGTAGTACACAGAAAATCAGAAGGTATTAATAAGAAAAGTTAACACACCACAAGTAGACATAGTGGTCAGTTTTGTATGTTTCTGGCAGCACCCAGTCTGGAAGATCAACAAAGTGTGCATTACTCATGGTCAGAGTAGGAGAGGATTCATCCTGGGGCCAATCAAGGTAGATGGACATACGCACAGCTATGAATCCTTATATTTAGTCATTCAGAACATTTATATCTTGAATATTGGTTTTATGTAATTAATATTCAATACAAATTCAAGTAACATTCTATGCTTCCAAGATTAAAACGGAAACGGTGAGTGTCTGGTTTATTCTTCTCAAACTAAGACGGCATCCACAAAGCGAGAGCCATTTTCCAAGTGAGAATACATAAGAACTTAAATTTGGTTGCTTTTTTTGATCTCTAGTCTATCAAGGCACTAACCCTGGAAAACCTTTCTTCCAAGTGACCATTTTTTTTTTCTGCTCGTTCCATCTTTCAAGCAGATTTCATTATCATGTTGCAATGAATAATGGCATGGTTTTATATTTTAACATTCATATCTAAATACCCAGCATATATAGCTTATGAAGAAAAAATATGATACTTATAACAGTATAATTGTGCTACGATAACCTCTGGAAACTTTTCTGTGGGGTAAAATCTGAATTTCTTCTGTGAAACGTATTGTTCTTGTGGTTCTGCTGCCAGTATTTACAGGGACATAGACATTTCTTCAAAGGTAGTATTGTTATGTTTTCATTTGTGGAGTGAAAATCACCCATTCCTTAAATAGACTTCACACCAGGTGTTTGATTTGTTTTTTTGAATGTATTATAAATTGCATTCAATATTATTCATCATAGTTGAGGGATTTGGTTCTGCATGGCTATATCATAACACTGCAAAGGAGTTGGGCTTTTGACTGACAGGCATAGCTGCATAGCATTCTCCAACTCAAAAATGTATATCATGCACAATATTTTAGATTAGTGTGTGATAATTCAGTTCAGAAGTCTACAGAGCAAATGTTGTTTCTTTATTCTCTTCACGACTCGAACGCATGAGACAAATCCATAACAGGTTCAGGAAAGAGTGGTATGCAATGACATGTGCCTTTCCAAATTTCCCCTTTCCCCTGTGTTTTCTTGAGAGTAGCATCCTTGCCCCTTCAGAGTGCCAGGTGGGCCAAATGGAGCAGCATCGAGGTCCAGCCATCCCTACAGTTTTACTGTGGGTCTGAAATATCCACTTAAGAAAAAAAGAAATAAGGTTTGCTTTTGTACTGAACTGATATTTGTCTGGCAGGCAAACCAAGGCCAGAACTTTCATTTCTATAGGATTTTCCTGAAAGCTCTTTCCAATGAAAGTTTCAGAGTACTGATCAAGGAACAGAAATACCTTTCTCCTTTCCCTTCATATGTTTTTCACAGTGTTTATCAAGATCAAAATATAGTATCCATCTTGATAGGCTGCCAAGGAAGACCCTCCTGATAGCTTATTCAGTCCTTCTCCTCTTCTTGGCCCTCTCGTTATTGATGTGTTCCCCTTCTTACTGTTGACTAAGAATCAGAAATACAATGTTCTCTTTACCAAGAATTTACCAATTAACACATCTGCATCAGAGCGATTCCTAGAGATTTCTAATTTACTGTCCTTTGCAAGTTGACCATCTTCCACACTAACCTTCCCACTTAAATTATCGATTTACCTCTACAGCATGAATATCCAATTTATGTGCAAGACATCTGGATCAATGGAAGTTTTTCATGCAATTTACATCAGATACATTTACATAATGAGCCTAAATTGATCTCATCGACATCGCCAGTGGCTATTCTGAAATTCTGTCATGGATTCTGGTCTATTGCACCTACACTAGACTCCCCAACTCTAGTTGTCTATGCAACCTTTGCAAATAAGTCAACAGAAGCATTTCTCCTTTCAAAAGTGCTAGCTTCACAATACATCTGAATGATTTCATTAGTCTTGAAGTTCCATTTTAGAGTGTGGAGCTGAGCAGCTAAAAGGTAGCACTTTTGCTGAGTTAACCTAACCTTGTAGTACTCATTTCTATTACATCTGGAACAGGTGTTTGGTTTAATTGGCTTTCTTCTTCACTAAAAAGGCAACTTGTTTAGCTTCCTGTTGTTGACAAGGTCTGTGTTCCATGGTGGTCCTCAGAGGACATTGTGGCCTGTCCAACAGGGACTATCTAGACATCGTTACTTGTACAAATCTTCAGTGGTTGGGAGTTGTACCTGGACTGCAGGCTTACTGTCTGCTGTGGATTTCCATCAGTAAGGCACTCCTACTTTATAAACCGCCACATAGAGCAAGTGGCATTCCTCCCATTGGCCTCAACAACCACCAACAACCCCAGTACGGTGAAGCATGAGACCTGAACAGGGGAGTCAAGCTGAACCTAAGATAGGAGCAACAATTCCCATAGGTACTTGGATATGTTGCCCTAACTATTCATTATGTATGTTAGTGTATATGTTAGTATTGCATTGAAAAAATACAGATGTGTCCACATGTAAGACAAAGTGCATCCAACAACATTTTTGTTATATTGCTCATTTGTCGCACTCAGATTTCCAAACAAAGAGCCTAGATAAACTGAGGAGGTCCTATTAATCTAAAATGGAACTCTACAATGATTCTGTACACCTATGGAAACATGCAGTGATCTCTTTTTCACCTATGAAAAGAGGCATTCTGTGGACAAACGCTCATTTGAAAAAGATGTGTTAAACGGGCCATGTGATGCACAGGTGAGGATTGGATGAAGGTCTAGGACAACTCCTGAGTACTTGCAACCGAAAGAGGAACATGTGTTCTTTATGGCTTGGTAGATCTGTACATAAATGGATAGGGGAAATATGAAAGACATCTTGACAAAAAAAACATGGTCAACATTGTGATGGAACAGGATATTCAGAATTACTAACCCGGGCATGTGATTTTATATTTGCTATTAATAGTAAGTAAAACTTTTGATTTACCTAGGAAAATGTTTCAAATTGTGCATTTATCCTCCCTCTCAGGAGTCCGAAATATTGGTTATGATACTAAACGCAACAGCATTGTTGTTTCTAATTAATGGGAGAATGCAGGCCCTAAAGTAGAAGTGGTGGAAACAAGAATACAACCAAAAGTGATGTCATGAAGATTAACACCCACTAAGTTTCCATTTGGTCAGAAATAAATATTTTTCAACGCAGTATGGGAGACATATTTTTAATTGACATGTCGGTTGGCAAACCCAAGAACTAAGATAATAAGAATAAATAATTGCATGCAGACTTCTGGGAAAATGAGGACTAGTGAAAGAAGGCCAAAGGGTAGAAGAGGTCAGATGCAAAGTTACTCCAGGTTCATAATAGAGAGTGGGTGATCTTGCAACGTGTGCAGAAAGTTCAAAGTAGACCAATTGGAATTATGCAGCAACGAGGACCAAAGTATGGGCTGGAGTGAATAAATTAAGCATTAAGAAACCTCAAATTATGTGCATGCTTTGGACATCATTTAAAAAATGCCAGGGGTAGTGGAAGTGACATGGCACACTTTTCCACCTCATAGACATCCCAGGAAGTGATATCATATGACCTTTGACCTTGAGTTATCCAAAGATGTCTTCATCTTCTCTTCATTTTGATGAGGAGTTGTTCTTTAATTTCAGCTCTTGGTGTTTCCATTCTCATCACAGGGTTCAACCCATACAAGCAGGTATTCAAATTACTTCAAAACAGCCTTGAAATTAATAGACTCGGTGTTTTTTGCAATTAACTGGAGGTTGGATTTAACTGGTAGTTTCAATGCAGAGCCGCATAAAAGGAGGGATTTTGAAACAGTGCAGTAACAAATTTGGAAGTCTCTAGCAAAACCTTTCTTGTACTTACCAAAGGATATCAGAAATGATTTCAGGCAGCACCCAAGCAAGCCTCACAAACAACTCAGGTTTACATGTGTCAAAGGGAAACCTCACGTGCCCCAGAGCAAGAATACATTGAAAGACCTACGTAATGGATGTTTTTATGAAAATTGAGAAGCGTATGCTCAAATCAGAAGGAAATGAGGCTTGTATGCAAAGGCACAACTCATCATAATAAGGGGTAGATGTGACTCAAATATTTCTTTGTAGTTTAATCACAGAGAATTACCTAAAAAATCAGCAAGATTACGAAGAATTATGGGCCAGATGCAGGAAAATTGCAAATTGCGACTTGCAATTTGCGAGTCCTTCCGACTCGCAAATTGCAAGTCGCAATTTGCAATGCAGAACGGTGTCTCAGACACCGTCTGCGACTCGCTATGGGGTCGCAATGACCCACCTCATTAATAGTTATGAGGTGGGTCGCAAATTGCGGCCCCATAGCGAGTCTAGGCACTCGCAAACATGGAGGCCTGCTGTAGTCAGCAGACCTCCATGTTCGTGACTGCTTTTAAATAAAGCAGTTTTTTTTGTTTAAGTGTAGCCCGTTTTCCTTAAAGGAAAACGAGCTGCACTTAAAAAAAATAACGAAACCTTTAGTTTCGGTATTTTTTCAGGGCAGGCAGTGGTCCCTTGGACACCTGCCCTGAAAAAATTGTTTTGGGTCCATTCACGAACTGGAAGGGGTCCCATGGGGACCCCTTCCAATTTGCGAGTGGGTTACCATCCACTTGAAGTGGATGGTAACTGCGACACCATTTGCGACCGCATATGCGGTCGCAAATGGTATTGCATACCACTCCGAATCGCAAATAGGAAGGGAACACCCCTTCCTATTTGCGATTCTGAAATGCATATTGCGAGTCGGTCCCGACTCGCAATATGCATTTCTGCATCGGGAAATGCGATTAGCGAGTCGCAAACGGCAATTTTTGCCGTTTGCAACTCGCTAATCGTTTCCTGCATCTGGCCCTATGTGTGAAGAGCAATTCTGCATTTAGCACTATTTTCTTAGCACAAATTGCCCCTCGCATCCAAAATGGATGAAAGGATGCATTTTGCTCTAAACAAATAGTGCTAAATGTAACAGAGCATGTACAGCAGGGCGAGCAGCTGCTCGCTCTCACTATATTTCCTCCTGCTGTAGGATGTTGTGTCCCCCAAATTAGTCTTAAGTATTCAAGCAGGTGCAATTGCACTACTATCTTCAATTCCCCATCAAAGAGTAATGCTGAATTACCAAGATTATTGCACTTACTCTGGCGTAGTTGAAACTGCTCCAAGGCCTAATCATAATACTCTGATAATTGTATACTTTTTTTTAGTTAAAGGTGAGTCTGAGAGCTCATGCACAGGCTTTGAGCGTTCTTAGCACAACATTGATTTTTTATGACTGACAAGAATTTTTTAGTTTATTTACTGTTGCATCATCTTTACCAAGTCTCAGGGTTTGGTGTTTACCTTTACAATCCCTGAGGCAGTTTTCTCACTATTGTTAATAGTACCTGAAATATTTGTGAATCTATTTCTATATCTGAGTTGCATTGTGAAATAGCTTAAGAGTATTCTGTATGTATGTGTATGAATGCAAAGCCATGTTTAAGATTTTTGTACTGTACTGAAAATTATAACTGCCCAGGAGCTAAGAAATAGGGATAAACACAGGGAGATGACATCACCATCATCGTTTGCATTTGTTTGGTTCAGAAACTCTTAAGGACCCATGTTCTGTGTTGAACAGATATGCTTTGAGCGCTTTCCTAAGTGGAAGCAACTTGTCATTGGCCATACTTTTTATGGTAGTTTGACCCAAAGGAAGCAGGCTTGGCATGGAAAGGCATAGCCTCCTACTCTTACTTTTTGTTTGGTGCCTTCATTAGGTACTATTATTTGGCATCAATGTTCTTCCTGGCATACATGCATACCCAATTCCAGCTCTTCTTTCAAATACTGCAGGATTGCACCAAAGACTTCTTAACCAATGTCAGCATTTTAAGTTTCCCCTTCTTGCAAGTACTAGCAACTAATTAATCTTTCTAAGGATCAATCTTGTACCTTTGTGAGAGACAAGTTACCTTCCTTGTTGTCTTTTACAGCAATATATGGAGTGTCCTAATATTTCCCTTAGATGCTCCCACCAGTACAGAATTGGAGCAATCAGTCTCTGCAGAGACTATTTGATTTATTTTAGGCTCAGCCAGTCGCCGTCCATCCACTCGGATCGTTTTCAGTGTCTCCCCTGCCACAGATCTGTCCGGCTTTCCTTCAGCCTGCATTTCATCTTCACAGCTCTGAAATACCACTCCTTTCACACAAAACAAACCATGAAGTGACTGTACATATTTTTTTTTAAAGTTGTAGAAACGTACAAGTGCTTGAGGAACCGAGTCTCACCTGACTTAATTTTCAAAAATCTAAAAAAAAAATACTTCTACACCACTTCCCAGCAGTACTGGCGCCCATGCATCCTCCCCATCTTTGCAGCCTTATTTGGTGTTGATGGTGTCAGAAACATCCGATATAATGAAAGGGTTTATATGACAACTGCAAACACGTATTTGTTGTTGTTGAAGTACAAACCGCAGCAGGTTATCCAAACACGCGATGGGACCTACCCTCAAAGCTATGTAATAGCGGGAGTCCTGTGTTACTGTTTTTCATCCTCTTGTGCATTGGCCCCAAGACATGTAAAATGGGACTAAGATTGGATTATTCATATACATTCAGAACAAAAAGAAAGGTCTGAGCCATCTTCGCACTTTTAGTAATAGGGAGTTAGATGTCCTATGGCTGATTCAGAAAGGTGTAAAGAGTAGTTAAAAAAACTACTTTTGAATGATTTTGGGAATCAGCTCCTAATTGTTTTATTAAAGTGCAAACCACTTAAAATAGTAATTAAGTGTGTTATTTGATTAAACAAAATGATATTTTAAAAACATATTTATAAATGCTTCCTAAAAAGACGTAGACTGGGATGAATCTGCAAAGATGAGAGGCACCCGGCAAACATATAGAAGATGATCTATTAAGGAGAAGTAGATAGGTAAAACATCCAGTTCTCCACCTCGAGCAACAACTGCCCAAGAAACGAACTCCCTGGTTGAAGATGCATTGAAATGCCAATGCATCACAATCAAGCAACATAAACAGTACCTACGGAAACATTTGGGTCCGGATTGTCTAAGCAGTCATCCAACCCAATGCAACAGCATTCGTGAAATAGAGCGAGCAGAAAACCACTATATGTACTAGGTTGTTTTCCTCTCTCCTTGCACTGGAGCACTTTTGGCAGCCATCTGCCAAAGCAGACAAAATTGTGCCAGAGGGCAAGGGTGTCTTCATTCTCTAAAGCAGTAGTTTTGTACTGGAAGGCTCGCCTTCTATGTCAAAATCTATGTCTTAAGGCTTTTCCCACTTTGTATGTGTTCTGTACAATGTAGTACATAAGTCAAGTTGGCCTTTAGGAGGCGCGGGATTTTGGTAGAAATCCCTGCCTACAAGTATATGCAGATAGGAATTTGCTTCAAAACCAATGTATGGTTGAATGTGATGCCTAATCACCACCCATGGTTCAGCCCCTTGAGGCAAAGAATGCAAGGCAGTGCATCGAGGGAACGTTGTGTTATTTTGAGATACTATCTGACACAAATTCAGATTTGTGTTGAATAGTAAATCACACCTTATAACTTTCCATCAGGTTTAGGTTACCACAGTAACAAACCCCCACACAAAGCTTTAGTAAACCTGGGTCTTAGTATACATACTTAGCATCCCTTCCTTAGATTGATTGCAGACATAGTAAAAGATTTTAGTAAGAACAGGTTTTGTTTCGTTTGTAGGGTATGATTGTGAATTTCTGAGCTGTAGATGCCTCTTGAGGTGTTGAATAATTTTTTATCTTCTCTTCCATATTCAAATACATGCACTCTTGCTGACACAAACATATGGTTTAACATGATATGCCCATACCCAGAACATTTCTGATTGGCTTAGATACATGCAACCAACTTCAGCTCATCCCAAAACCCACGCAGATTGCAGGACATAGCTTAGATGTAATTTTCACCAACCCAGTAACATTCTAAAGCTTTACTCTAGTCACGTGGTCAGACCACCACTACCTGATGGCCTTCCAACACAAGATACCACAACTCACCACAGCCTTACTGCAGCTCCATATCAACCTTATCAATCTTGTTACAACCTGCATTTTGTGAACCTAGAAATCCAGCTTATCTCCAACAAGATCTGGGCGCAATCAATTCAATGCAAAAAAAATCTATGAATGGTGTCGTGAAGCATTAGGTATCTTCATACCACTTAAAAAATATTAACATGGTAAAAGAAAACAAGCCGCTTAGCTGAACAAAGAATTGAAACAGATGAACCAACAAATTGCTAAGCTTTAACCTCTTAGCTGCTGGGCTTCCCCGTGTGCTGAGCCCTTTTTTGGCTATTTGGGGTAGTTCGCTCTTATGCCTTCATAACTTTTTGTCCACATAAGCTATCCACGCCAAATTTGCGTCCTTTTTTTCCAACATCCTAGGGATTCTAAAGGTACCCAGAGTTACTGGGTTCCCCTGGACGAGACCAAGAAATTAGCCAAAATACACCCAATTTGTTTTTTCAAAAAAATGGGAAGAAAGGGCTGCCGAAGAAGGCTTGTGGCTTTTACCCTGAAAATGGCATCAACAAAGGGTTTGCAGTGCTAAAATCACCATCTTCCCAGCTTTCAGGAACAGGCAAAGTTGAATCAGAAAACCACATTTTTCAACACAATTTTGGCATTTTACTGGGACATACTTCATTTTTACTATTTTTGGTGCTTTCATCCTCCTTCCAGTTACTGACAGGAATGGGTGTGAAACCAACACTGGATCCCGGAGAGCTAAGTATTTCTGAAAAATAGACAAAATTCTGAATTCAGCAAGGGGTCATTTGTGTAGATCCTACAAGGTTTTCATACAGAAAATAATAGCTGAAAAATACAAATTTGAAATTGAGCTAAAAAAACAGCCATTTTTCTCAGCGTTTTACTCTGTAACTTTTTCCTGCAATGTCAGATTTTTTAAAGCAATATACCGTTACGTGTGCTGGACTCTTCTGGTTGCAGGGATATATCGGGCTTGTAGGTTCATCAAGATCCCTAGGTACCCAGAGCAAATAAATGAGCTGCTCCTTGCAATGGGTTTTCATTCTATACAGGGTATACATCAATTCATTTGCTGAAATATAAAGAGTGAAAAATAGGTATCAAGAAAACCTTTGTATTTCCAAAATGGGCATAAGATAAGGTATTGAGCAGCAGTGGTTATTTGCCCACCTCTGAATTCCAGGGTGCCCATACTAGCATGTGAATTACAGGCCATTTCTCAAATAGACATCTTTTTTACACACTGTCTTACATTTGGAAGGAAAAAATGTAGAGAAAGACAAGGGCCAATAATCCAGATACAAATGGTACCTCACTTGCGTGGGTAGGCCTAATGCTCGCGACAGGAAAGGCAACATGGACACATCACATTTTTACATTGAAATCTGATGTGTTTTTTGCAAAGTGCCTAGCTGTGGATTTTGGCCTCTAGCTCAGCCGACACCTAGTGAAACCTACCAAACCTGCACATTTTTAAAAACTAGACACCTAGGGGAATCCAGGATGGGCTGACTTGTGGGGCTCTGATCAGGTTCTGTTACCCAGAATCCTTTGCAAACCTCAAAATGTGGCCAAAAAAACACCTTTTCCTCACATTTCGGTGACAGAAAGTTCTGGAATCTGGGAGGAGCCACAAATTTCCTTCCACCTAGCGTTCCCCCAAGCCTTCCGATAAAAATAATACCTCACTTGTGTGGGTAGGCCTAGTGCCCGCGACAGGAAGTACCCCAAAACACAACGTGGACACATCACATTTTCACAAAGAAAACATAACTGTTTTTCTCAAAGTGCTTAGCTGTGGTTTTTTGGCCTCTAGCTCAGCCGCCACCTAGGGAATACTACCAAAACTGCACATTTTTGAAAACTAGACACCTAGGGGAATCCAGGATGGGCTGACTTGTGGGGCTCTGATCAGGTTCTGTTACCCAGAATCCTTTGCAAACCTCAAAATGTGGCTAAAAAAAAACTTTTCCTCACATTTCGGTGACAGAAAGTTCTGAAATCTGAGAAGAGCCACACATTTCCGTCCACCCAGCATTCCCCCAAGCCTCCAGATAAAAATGATACCTCACTTGTGTGGGTAGGCCTAGTGCCTACAACAGGAAATGCCCCAAAACACAACGTGGACACATCACATTTTCACAAAGAAAACAGAGCTGTTTTTTGCAAAGTGCCTAGCTGTGGATTTTGGCCTCTACCTCAGCCAGCACCTAGGGAAACCTAGAAAACCTGCACAGTTTTGAAAATGGGACACCTAGGGGAATACAAGATGGGGTAACTTGTGGGGCTCTGATCAGGTTCTGTTACCCAGAATCCTTTGCAAACCTCAAAATATGGCCAAAAAAACACTTTTTCCTCACATTTCGGTGACAGAAAGTTCTGGAATCTGAGAGGAGCCACAAATTTGCTTCCACCCAGCGTTTCCCCAAGTCTCCCGATAAAAATGGTACCTCACTTGTGTGGGTAGGCCTAGTGCCCGCGACAGGAATAGATCACACAACGGTCAATGTTGGTACTTACATGAGGCAACTGTTGACCCTGGGGTGATCCATTCCTTATGCAGGCACTAGGTATAGGCACTCAAGTGGGGTAGTGTTTTTATCAGGACAGGTGAGGAATCACTGGGTGGTAGGAACTTTGTGGATCGCAGCATATTCCTGTAGTTTGTGTGACAGAAATGCAAGAAAAATTCAGTTTTTATTCAACATTTCAGCTTTGCAGGGTAATCTGGGTAAGAAAACTTTGGGGAATCCACACAAGTCACACCTCTGTGGACTCCCCTGGATGTCTAGTTTCCAGAAATGTTTGGGTTTAGTATGTTTCCCTATATAGCCGCCGAACCCAGGATCAAAAACACAGGTGCCTGCTTTACAAAACCAGTTTGTTTTGTGATAGACAATTTTGATGTCTCCACAACACCGTTTGGGCAGTGGAATTTGGGGATGAACTAAATTGGGGAGCTCCCAAGAGAGCACCCTCTCTGTGCTTGCCCCCGCATTCACCTGCTCTCTGGGTTGGGCTAAACCACCACTGCCCTGTTGCACATACTGTGCTTGCGAAGGGACAACAGGACTGCCCTCATCATTTCCCTCACAATTTACTGGAAGGAGTAATCCAATGGGACTCCTCCAACTGAAAAATCACTCCCAGAGTCTGCGCCATTGTCCTATCCCTCAGATGCTGTTTCAGTATCTGCTGTCTCAGTCTCTGAACCTATGTCAAAGCTGTCCTCTATAACCCGAGTGACGTCACCAGCAGTCATCCATCAAGATGCCATCTCTGCTATTGGCTAAACTGTTGCTCTAAAACACTAGCCTACATACAGTCACAAAATTGCGTGTGTGTGATACGTGCAGCAGTAGAGGCCACCTTACCTGTGCTTCTTCCCTCAATCAGCACGTTCTTTCAAGACACTCAAACACCTTGTCACATACCATTTGTCACAGTCTTTAGCACCTCCTGTGCCCAGTCCAACAATCATTATTGGTGCTCCCACTCCCATGTCCTCCTCCTCGGATTCCCTCATTACCACTCAGCAAACGTGCTCTTCATCTCTCCATAGCCACTCCCCACCCCGCACATACATTTCATTTGTATTATAGCACAGGTAGTGGCTGACTTACATAAAATACAGATTTGCTCTTTGCAGTAGTCATATAAACCTTCTGCGCTTCTGTATGGCACTAAAACTGACACTAGACAAAAGTCTGAGCCTTTTGTAGCAGAAACATAATCACAAGACTTACTTGACTTTTTTATTGCTGCCTAAAAGCTACAGTTGAAATGCGTCAGTGGAAGTATGTGCACTGCTTTGAAGACGCAAGCTGCAACTGCAAGACAACTGGTGTCAAATATATATATATATATATATATATATATATATATATATATATATATATATATATATGTATACATATATATTAATATATATATATATAAGATATTTAGATCACTTTTATATGTGGGTCTGGTTTTCCTGGGGGCCGATTGCAGCCATATATATATATATAGATCTATCTATAGATATATCCATGTAGATAGATATATCTATATAGAGATCTATATATATATATATCTCTTTTGTCAGTGCATGTATATAGATATATATATATATAGATCTATCTATAGATATATCCATGTAGATAGATATATCTATCTACATGGATTGATATATATATATATATAGAGAGAGAGAGAGAGAGAGATCTGTAGTTTTTTTTGGTAGTTGTGGCCCCCAGGGAAACCCTACAACTACAAAAAGAAAGATTGCCCCCACAGGGGGTCGCCCTGCCCACGGGCGACCTCCTGTCAATTTCTTTAAAAAAAAAATAATAATTTGCCCCTGGGAATGGCGCAATTCAGCACCCCCACAGGGGGCCCCAGCCTTGAAATTTGAAAATATGGCCCGGGGGGGGGGGCTGTTTTCCGAGGGGGGCAACTTCCTGCTCCGATGGGGAAAACAACACTGTGACGTCAGTGCTCCTCGTGGCGCGCTGACATCACAAAGGGGCGGGAGGGGGAGGGGGAGTCACGGAAGCTCTTCTTGTCTCCCGGGGCCTTTAAAAAAAAAAAGAAAATCCTCCATGGTGTCGGCCACTGGTCGTGACCCGCACCAGGGAGGTAGTGCGGGCGTCAGCCAGTGGCCGATGCCAGCGCTAAAGGGGTTAATGTCCCAGCCTCAAAACAAACAATCCTCTACAAAATAGGCCTCCACAGGTATAACAGAAAGTGGAAGTCTACAATCAAAAGAGATAGCATTCAAGCTGGAATCCACAATGCGAAATGTGGCATTAAAAAATTGTATAAAATACTTACAGATTTCCGTAAACCAAAATGCACAAGAGGAACCTATCTCATGTCTCAACAATTTTCAGACAGACTGGCAAACCATTGCACAACTAAGCAGACATGTTGGATTTGTTTTCATTTTAACAATTCTTTATTTTTATTTGTTAAAATTGTTGTACATATAGCATTTGTCACAATGTGGGTAACTATAATAAAGAACCAATGCCAATGGACTATGTTACGGTCTTCTTTTGTAGGAATTAAACTTTACTATCCACCCACCCCACAAACTAGTGAAGATGGTATATTGTTCCACATGTTTACATAGTTTCATATATTCCATTGACTCAAGGACCCTATGCTAATCAAAAACTGAGAATTTTAGCACTTGCAGTAGGTATAGGTCATAACCCCCGCTTGATCCCACAGGGAAGAAAGACAATGTGCATTAGACAGCATGCTTGAAGCTACTAAGGAGTTTTTTTGCCATCCCTCCAACAATGTGATATCTATGCTCCTCACACTATAAGATCCATAGACTGGAACAATGCTTCTTATTACTAGCCTGGAGTGCATTTCACTGTGCTCGATGTGTCCCCTGGATGCAGTGATCTGCTGTCCCATCTGTATACACAGCCATGAAATTGGCCTATGGATATAAGAAGTAAGGGATGCTAAGGAATACGTGACTAGTTTTGACGTGTCCATACCTTAGTGGACGGCTGTACTAAGTTGCGACCCATGCCCCTCTCCACCCACCTCTGAAGCCCTACAGAGGATAGCATCACAGCCCAGTCTGTAGACACTTTATCCATTCGTCAGAAATGGCCAAGAATCAATCCCACGCAGCCTCACACTTATCTATTCAGTTATTAAAACGAGATATTACTCTTTCCTATCACACTATGGCATACATTTTCCTCAACCATGATTCCATCTCTGGGACTTTGAGCAGTTATCCACAGCCTAAGAAGCCTGTGTTTAGCCACTGTAAAAGTAGTAGCAAACCACCTGGCTGTCAAGTGAGTTATTTCAGGGAGGGCAACAAAATCACATATGAGAATCTCTTGGGCTGTGGCCTGTCCTAAAGTGTCTAGGGAATGCACCATTACCCCCCCTCCCACATCCCTTTCCAACATATGGCTAAACTGGGGCATTCTCACAAAAGGTCAATCAATCACATTTCTTAAGCACGCTACTCACCCGTTAGTGTCTCAAGGCGCTGGGGGTGGGTGTGTGGGGGGAAGTGTTACCGCTCGAAGAGCCAGGTTTTGAGGCGCTTTCTGAAAGTTAGGAGGCCCTGGGTCTTGCGTAGGTTGGTGGGGACGGAGGTTTTGGCAGCAAGATAGGAGAAGGATCTGCCGCCGGAGGTGGTGCAATGGATGCTGGGGACTGTTGCGAGGGCGAGGTCGGCGGAGCGGAGCTGGCGGGTCGGGATGTGGAAGTTGATTCCTTTGTTGAGGTAGGCCGGTCAGGTGTTGTGGAGGGCTTTGTGAGCGTGGATTAGGATTTTGGAGGCGATCCTTTTGTTGATGGGCAGCCAGTGTAGGGATCTGAGGTGGGCGGAGATGTGCTCATGGTGAGGAAGGTTGAGGGTGAGACGTGTGGCGGCGTTCTGGGTGCGCTGGAGTTTTCTCTGAAGCTTGGCTGTTGCCCCTGCATAGAGGGCGTTGCTGTAGTCCAGTCTGCTGCTGATGAGGGCGTGGGTGACTGTTCTTCTGGTTTCTATTGGAATCCACTTGAGGATCTTGTGTAGCATGCGGAGGGTGTTGAAGCAGGAGGATGATATGCCGTTGATTTGTTGAGTCCTGGAGAGAGATGAGTCTAGTATGATTGTGAGATTGCGTGCATGGGTGGTGGGTGTTGGGGGTGGTCCTAGGGTGGCAGGCCCCCATGAGTCGTTCCATGCTGTCTTGTTGGGTCGGAAGATGATGATCTCAGTTTTACCTGAGTTCAGTTTGAGGTGGCTTGCTGTCATCCAGCTAGCGATGGCGAGGATTCCGGCGTGAAGGTTGTTCTTGGTGGTGAATGGGTCCCTCGCGAGGGAGTGGATGAGCTGGGTGTCCTCGGCGTGTGAAATGATGTTGAGGCCGTGGGGGAGGACGATGCTGGCAAGAGGAGCCATGTAGATTTTGAAGAGGGTGGGGATGAGTGAGGATCCTTGGGGGACTCCACATATGGTCTTAGTGGCTTTAGACCAGAATGGAGGAAGGCAAACTCCGGGTTCTTTCAGAGAGGAAGGAGGTGATCCAGTCCTGGGCTTTGTGATGAATTCTGGCGTCGAAGAGGCGTGTGCGAAGGGTTTGGTGGCTTACGTGTCGAATGCTGCAGAGAGGTCTAGAAGGATGAGGGCAACGGTTTCACCCTTGTCCAGTCTGGTCCTGATGTCATCTGTGCAGGCGATGAGGGCGGTTTCGGTGCTGTGATTTTTGCGGAATCCAGACTGGGAGACGTCGAGTATGTTGTTGTCCTCCAGGAAGCGAGACAGTTGTTTGTTTACTATCTTTTCTATGACCTTCATGGGGAAGGGGAGTAGAGAGATAGGTCGGTAGTTTGTGAGGTCTTCGGGGTCTGCTTTGGGTTTTTTGAGCAGAGCATTGACTTAGGCGTGTTTCCAAATATCTGGGAATGTTGTGGTCTTGAAGGAACTGTTGATGATGGCCCGGAGCTCTGCAGCGATGATTTGGCTGGCCTTGTTGAAGACGTGGTGGGGGCAGTGCTCTCTTGGGGAGCCTGAGTGGATGGAGCTCATTGTTTTGCTGGTCTCATCATCGTTAGTGGCGGTCCAGGTGTTCAGCACGTTGGTGTGGCAGGGTGCAGTGGGGTTGTCTGCATCTGTGGTGGTGATGGAGGGTGGCGACGATATGAAGCTTTCGGGTATGTCTGTGATCTTGCGGTGGAAGTAGCTGGAGAGGGAATAGCAGAGGTCTTGCGAGTGCGGAGGGTCGATGGCGCAGGATTTGGGTTTGGTGAGTTCTTTGATGATGGTGAAAAGTTCCTTGCTGTTGTGTGCGTTGTTGTCTATGCGTTCTTTGGGTGAACAATAGGACTGTAGGACTTGCATAGCCAACATTTTGATTCCAGAAGTATGTCTGTATCTTTTAGTCTCTTTGAGGACCAGTGTGACCAATTGAGAATCTTTAAGTAGCGAAAGTTCAGTCTACATTCTCTATGGGATTTGTCATGGTCAGTCATGATCATCATCTACTGCTCGTCTGTACACTATAATTGTAACCTTTCACACAACCATAACTTAAGGTGCTGTGGAATCTGGAATGAAAACATGTGGTTAATAAGTAGCTGATATAGTTCGGAGACTGTGCCCTTACATGTCCCCATTTGTCAAGATAGGTAAGTATAGAGGAATCTCTTAGATCAATGGAAGTGCCCCAGAGCAGTACACGAAGGCAATGAGACAGTTGTTGGTAGTTTCAAAAGGAAGCTGGGGGCAGGTGGAACTCTAGCCTGTGCCTCCACATATGTTTTCAGCATGCCATGCACAATCAGGTCTTCTGTGGTTTCTATTTCCCAGGAAACGAATGGAGTCTCTGTATGTGCTACACCCCCAATTTGTATGCAAACATTGTGCCAGAGCGGGGTGCCCTTGAGTAATCAACAGCTCTCTCTCTCTAAATAGCAAGGGCTTTGTGCCATGCATATGTAATTAATCGTACAATGGGGTTGGTAGGTGCGTTTCTCTGCATGTTTTCTGTATGGAGTATGTGCATGAGGATCACTAATTTTAGAAGGAATTTCTCTAGCTGCACCCATCTTGGCATAAACAGTGTATTATGGATCATATATCAAATTAGGTGAGCTGAAATACCAATCAGTGTGAGGCAACATAGGTCATTGCAGACAACCACATTCTATCACTGCATGGGGTTCCTCATTTTCAATTGCGCTGTGCGGCCCTCCCACGTGAACATTTTCCATATTTTGGTCAGTTTGTCCCGCAGATGCATCAAAACCATCCCATTGCATCTTTTATAGCTAGGATTGTTTGTTGTGCTTCCTGCTGGCGTAACTGCACAGCCAACAGGCGTCCCAAACTACCCCTCCCTTTGAAGTGGCGCTCTTCGACTCGGAAGAGCATCATTTCCACGTTTGCTGTGAGTAGGCAATTCAGGTCATATTTAAATCATAATAGGCTTTGTAAGTCTGCGTTTGTGTGAGAAGTTTCTTAAGCGTGAATCAAGTCTAACAGTCATGACTCTAGTTCCTGCTGGTGGGCTAATGTGTCTCTTTTCTGACTGGCAAAGGTCCACATCAGTTCTCTCTGAATGCTCACCTTTCCACCTGCCCATAACATGTGGGCTGAGGAGACTGACCGGTCATTGTCAGTTGAGTATGTGCGGAGTGACTTGTGCATGTATTGCTTCTTCTGTAACTTGTAGGGGGACATGTTCAGGCTCCATTGATTTACCCCAGGGGTACTGAAAACCAAATCAAACCATGCTTGAATTGTAGAGCGGCCAAAGGTGCTGTTTGGTTTTATAACTTCACCACATACCTGCTTCAGGAGTGAAGATGCAGTCAGTAAGAAATGTATCCTGCAATATGTTCCATGTACACAGGAAGTGTGTGTGTATTGCCTATCAGCTGGGCGGAGTAGCCTCTAGGGGTCAGAGAGAGAGAGAAATCAAATTGGAGGTCTTGGAGATGGCCTCTGTTTGCTACATTTCTGGAACTGGGGTGGTCCGCTTTGTCCAGATAATGGTCTGGGGCAATGTTCCAGTCTCCCCCAGCACAGCAGTATGTTCAAGCTTGGGTACTGAAGTAGGATTCTAGTTAGTGCCCTAAAGAGTTCATGATTGGTGGAGATTAGCTCGTATACAGAGCCAAGGATCATGGCCTGTTTTTGTATTTGGCCCTTGTTGAGGATGTACTGGCTCCAGAGATCCCGCCACACTTTATGTAACCTGATTGGTAGGCCCAGCAATATGAGAATCACCACTCCTCTTTGGTGATAAGGTTTGGAAGAGGGTTAAACAGGGTCATGACTAGCATATTTGTCTAGAAGGACTTCACTCCTCACTCATTCGCTACAAAGTTTGGTACTTTCAGTGTCAAAGATTTGTGTTTCCTTGAGGAAGGCTACGCCTGGGAGTAAAGATTAAAGGTAGGTTAGTAGGTTTTATTTTATTTCTCTTGTTGTAATAAGTAAGCCAATTGACATTCAGTGAGACTATCAAAAAAGTGCTCAGTGGAATATGTCCTTTTTCAGTGGGCATGCCATCACAATTGTCTACTTCCTGTTGTGTAGGGTAGCAAGCACATCAAGGGGTAGCTATGCGTATCTCAGTGGTGGTAGCTGAAGTGCATGACTTTGATGGTTAGGGTAGAATAATGATATCGAAATGTAGTGGGTTTGCTGTGTTGTATTGCGAGGAATCCGGCCTTTGGAATCAGCAGGATACCTGTGAGAAAGCTTGATGGAAGGTATCCAACCCAGCTCTTGGAAGGAGTGCAGAATGATGTATCAACTGTGGGCACCTTACACTCAGGTGTACCCTGCCCAGCAGCGGGGCATGTTACAATGACATGATCAAAATGCTATTTCCATGGTACTGAAGCTGACCCTGAGAGAGCCAGGCTAGGCAGATGGAACTGCTAGAAATTAGGAGAGCGTATCATGCCAGGGGTCTACACTATATACAGTGTGGGAGCCCTATCATGGGTATGTAGGGTCTAGATAAGGAATCAGTTAATCTTGATCAGCAGGACCCTCAGAGTGGGTGAGGCAAATGTCCCTTACTGTGCACACAGTGGCTCCCTCAATGAGCCAAAATCAGGAGAGTAGTGACAAGGGGAAAGAGATTTGTAAGAAATTCGTTTTTTGGCTGACTGGGGTGTAAATCTGGGTCAAGCAGCAACCATAATCCTTGTCAGGATGAGGCAGAAGCCAACACTAAATTAGCCTGTGCTTAACCCTCTGGTAGCTCTGCACAAAGCAGCCAGGCTTAATTTAGAGGCACTGTGTAAAGTATTTGTGCAACACTTCAAACAGTAGTAAAGTAAAAAACATCACATAAAAAGGGCCCCACACCAGGTTAGAACAGTATAGTAAAAATGTAAAAATAAAACAAGATCAAAATGACAAACATCCAGTCCATACAACCAGAGATATGATTTTTTAAAGAAGTTTGTAAGAATAGCGCCAAATAGCACATAACGCAATGGTAAAGCGCACAGAGTCCTGAGGCCCAAAACAAATAAGTTCAGCAAAATGGAGGAGGAGAGGAACAAGCTTTGTGGGAAGACCACTCCAAGGCAGACATGTCTAACACAAGAATAGTATTACAGCATGCCTAAGCACAGGGTCAACAAATAAAAGTATCTGATCTGTAGCAGTTCTGTTCTCCTCACTATTAGGTCGGTTTCAGAGGTGATCGTGATTTGTCTCTGGCAGGGAATGACTTATTGGATTGATGAGGTTTAGATCTCCTAGTCCATCCTTTGGTCACCTCCTCCAGCCTCTCTCACTCCCCATCGATCTGGCTCTGGAGTTGCATCCAGTTGGTGTGTATTGCTATCACCATGTTGGTAAGTATCCATCTTCGTATGTTCAAGTGAGTCCAGCCATCTTTTCAATTAACCAGGGTCATCATAGTCTGTTGTTTGGTGATTGTGTGTGATGGGCATGATCACCGGATTTGAAAGTACATATCTAAATCCTAGTTTCTTGTGTCCTGGGCATAGTGGGAGGAAACTCTTCCCCTTCAAATTTGCTTTATTCAAAAAGTCTCTATTGATCAAAACTCGGTGACTGCCCACAGAGAAAGGGTCATGTTTCTTTGCAGCAATGATTATTTGCCTAGAATGTTGGTATCAAAGAAAACAGTAATTGTGGACGGGGTTCCCTTTTGCTCCAGAATTGCACTCTCAGTTTGTGCGCTCTATGAATTTCCAATGGGGGTATAAATGTCATATTCAGGAGCTTCTGGAGAAGTTTATTCAGGAATGTAATTGTGTCATCCCCCTCCATTTTCTTAGATGTACCAGCAAAACCCAGATTAGCTGTTGTAGGAACCAATGATCCCGTTCCTAACCTATGGATGTGTCAATTGTCTGTTCTACTAAAAATAACTTGTCTTTTGTGCTTTGCAGTTGCTTTTGGAACAATGTGATGTCTGAGTGTATTGACAGGATCTCTGCAGACGTCTTGGTTGCAGAAAGTGCTTCAAATCTTTAAATGTCGGAATAACAGGGAAAGAAATTGGGCCTGCAGGAGTCTGCTGTCTAGGCTTCCTTCGGGGAATAGCAGAAGAACACAGGATATGCCCATCTGAAGATCTTGCCCAAAGCCAGAATTCACAGACTGTGTTTATTGGGTAGAAAGTCCCCATTGATGGGGAGAAGCAAAAGATTTATAGAAATAACCCAAGGGGAACAGGGATGATCTTACTTCTCCTTGAGAAGCACTTTCTGATGTAGATTGATGCTGGACGGAATGCTACATTAGTGCAGGCCCCACCTCATTTGCAGGGGTGAGTACTTCTGAGATAGGCAGTAAGGGTGGTATGGCTGGTTACAGATGTAGTTTTAGTTATGGTAAGGCCCGCTCTTTTTTAATACTTATTTGGAATGTTGCTGCGCTGAAGGGGAAAATAGAAAATGAAGACAGACAAGATTATATATCAAGATGCAACATCAATGCCCTTCAGGAAACTTGGGTTGTGGATCCTATTTGAAGTGCGGGCTTGTATGTTATTTTACCCCAGCTTTGCCCTCTGTAAGAGGTAGGGAGAAGGGACGGCTGGAAGTTTGGGTTAATTTTAGTTTTTAAGTAAATACTACAGTTATCAATACAGGGAGTCCCGCATTGTTATCTTTGTGTATAAGAGACAAACTGTCATGGTTTTCTTTTTATATGGTGAACTTTATAATATGATCCTGGTATGTATTTCAATGTTCTGTTTAATTTTTTAATACATTGTTGTAACCTGGGGATGCTGGCAAAGTCTAGCCTTTTCTATTTCTGTGTGGGGATTTTAATGCCAAGTTGCGAGACAGTAACGTGGATATTGGAACCCCATTTGAGGAATCAACTGGACTAGGTAAAGATGGTAGGGGTGAAGACCTAGCATTTCTACATGTATATACATTTGAGTGTTTATATAATGGAAATTTAGGCTTGTATATAAAATAGTGCAATTATAATGTGTTTAGGTGTGTATCGTTTACACAAAGGAAATTTAGGCTTGTGTATAAAATTACATAATTATAATGTGTTTATGTGTGGATATATTTATATATATTTTATTTACTGGGAAGGGAATACACAAAAAAAAAGAAAAAGTTTTTAACCTCTACCCACACCTGCACTCTCTGCCTCATCACAAATCTCTCTTACTACAGTATACTCCAAAACACACTTTTCAAACTCTTTATCTAATTCATCTAGCAGGCATACAAGTCCACCACTCCCAATAACTATTTATGTCTTTGATTTCCTAATCCGCTTTAATCAATCAATTCCTTTCAAAACAATTACAGTAGCTACATCAGATCTCATGAGCACTAACTTAAAAAATTTAACACAATTATTTTGCAAGAAAGAGAAAAAAGACAAAATATCACTTTTACTAATCTACTAACTCCTCACCTCTAACTTCCTCGGGCGTAGTAAGTGCGATACAAAATACAATTTACAATTACAATATTTTATGAGTGCAAAACATACAAATAAATTTACCATTTCTAACTATATAAATACAGCTGAGAAGTGCTGTTAAAACCTTGAAGCTCTGACATGCCTCCTCCACGGACCAGGACTTGTTTAGAATAGTCTGGCGATTGTTGGCAATCCCAGAAGACACTTCAAAAATCCTGGAAAGTTTGCTGAAAGTAATTCACATTAAACTGTACAAATATTTGTGAGGTCCTTTCTGCTATATAGAAATGGACGGGAAGTTGAGGACCTGTATCAAATTACCACTTTAATGGCATTTAGTGCACATTTGTCTGTCCTTTTCCATGTCAATGTGCTAGTCTGTGTAATTTAGCATCATTCGAAAGATCTTAGAATGGAAGGGTTCCCACTAAACTGAAAATGTGTCATTACTTACCGGTAATCTTCATCACTTTGATTAAGGTCCTCCTCCTCCCTACAAAGTGACAAGCCCCTGAAACACTAGTCTATTTTTTCTTTTTACAATATAAACCCCTCCCACCCTTTGCCATGCCTGCTACTAACAAGACCAGACACAACAACAGCAGGAAAGAGGGAGGGAACAGGACTGGGATTAGGAGGACCTTAAGTGGGGTCATGAAGATTACCAGTAAGTAACTCACATTAAACCTTCATAGGAACTCCTCGTTCTAGTTCTTACAAAGTGACAGTCCTCCGACAGGCCCCTGAAATGCTAGCCTAATTATAGTTTTTACTGTATAAACCCCTCTCACCCTCTGCCATGCCTGCTTGTTTGCCTGTCCCTTGACAACTTCTTGGGACCCGGTGTGCTGTTAATGACATTCTTTGTGAGTACGTAATTTTGTTTTTCGATCTTTTGGATCAATTCAACGTGACCACTTTGTTTTCACTGTATTGTGCCACTCTTTGACCTCTCTCACTGTCCTTACTGTATGGTTGGTAGGTCGTATTCCTTCTCTGCTTCCGACCACGCTCCCCGCACCTATGCTGGGGCGGAGAGCATTCTGGGTGGTCGCAGGCAGGTCGTTTCGGGTGCTGGGGACACGCTAGCATTGGATGTGGCTGCAGGGGAGGCGGCAGGGCTGCTATTATTACTGCCCTTTATTTCACAGGTGAGAAAAAGGATATTTCATGTGTGTCAATTGGTGGAACAGTTTTCTGAGGATAAAGGCTAGAGGCTAGAGGGGGTCTGTACCTACTACAATCACAAATTAACAGAACAGGCACACTAGCTAATGCCTGGACCAAATATATGAAATATGTGAATTCCCGTTTTAAATATGCAAAAGGCAATGTAAGTGAGTAATTTCCTACTTGATGTACTCAGTTGTGTATTGTGTTACAACATCTTACAAAGTCGTGCAATGCATGCATAATGTATGCAAGTGGGTGTTCCCCCATTAGGTGGACTGTAAAAATGGCGCAGTGGAATCTGAGAGATTTCAGTACGTCATTTTTTGCGGCTACTTTTAACAACTGCACAGAGCAGGCATTAAAAGGGGGCACACCATTGCTTTCGTTAGCGCCAAAATGTTGGGGCTAATTCTACACAGTACATCAATACCCTCAAAAATTTTACACTATTGCCCCTACCCTGAGCTGTGGTGCCTCTATATTAAATACAGCGCACACATGGTGGCGGTAGGGGTGCACTATGGCGGCAAGAAAAGTGATGCTTCATTGGATGCAGTGCCACCTTTCTTAAACTAGACACATAACCAGTGAAAAGTGCTATTGTTTGAAATATGTGTAATGTAATTGATGATATCAATGGTGATTTATTTTGTAATATCAACAGATGTCATCATTTGTATTATAAATCATCTGGGACATCATGCCTTGCAGAGTAGCCTATAATTGGAGCATTTCAGTGGTTTTTGGTTTTGAATCATAATATGACAATCCATTAATATTTTTGTGAGAGTGTGAATTTTCTAATATGTTTATTAATGATTCCATATTAAAAATGTGTAAAAATGTGAACTAACGTGTACAACGAGAAACTTTTGAAATGTCTGTTTTTCTGTTCTTTGCTAAGCAAATTATATTCAAACGCTGTGGTTATTTTGCATGATTCAAAGCTTTCATAATAAGTGTTTTCGAAGTCTGTGTAGATGTACCCGCAGCTACCCCTAGTGGGTTGCAGCATTGTGTCTTATAAGGTCATGTATTAACCAAGCATTGCATAAGTTGAAATGTCTCATTGTTTGAAAATGTTACTAATATCTGGTCTTTCCTCGAGGATGGAAGTACAAAATAATGTAAAAATTTCTTCCTGAGAACAAGATACTCAAAAGGTGATAAGACAATGGAGCTACAGACGAGACAGAAGAAGAATAGATACATTGAAAGAAAATGCTATAGTTAGCGTAGATTTGTTCATTTTAGGTCATCAATTTAGTTGTCGATTGGCTGAAATGAAACCACCCCATAGACCAATCAGGAGTTAATTAGAATTTAGTATAACAACATGAGTAGAATGATTAGAGGTGTTTGTTCTTGTTGTTCTTCTACTTAGTTCTTGCGCCTAGAGTGATTCTTGGAGAGCAGACGTTATTCGAGACTAGCTGTCGTTAGGCCTTTGATGATATAATTGATGGTGTCCTCAAGCTGAAGCTGATCATTTGCTGTTACTACCTTTGTGGTAATGTATGTTATTAAATGAAAATTGTGTCCCTCTTGCTTTTCAGGTACCAACTGCAACTAATGATTTTTTTTGCTGCACATTAATAGTTTTTTTGTAACATAATTAAGCTAGGAGTTTTTCTAAATTTGTGTTACTAAATTCTTTTAACATGAAGTCCAACATGTCATTGCTAATTCATGGTTAGTTAGGGAATTTATCTTGATATGCTTGTAGTTTGTTTGGAAATCATTAGATGCTGAACTAATGTATACTCAGCCATTATTACCAGTTTTTGTATTATTAATAAGTGTGATTCTTTTAGAGATAATTTGTCTAATTGTATTAATCAAATTGAGATACATATGTCGTTTTAACCAACCGCTATTGATCTTATATGCTTATCATCTGTGTTTGAGAGTTATTTTTGTGACATTACCATTGTTAATATAGGTAAAAAAATATATCACCATTAATTACTAAACTGGTGTAGTTATTGACTGAAGTTTTATAATATTGAATGTTGTTGTTATTGATGGTCCTCACACATCCCATTGGTGACATCCCCTCAAATCTCAAATCTATCAAATCTATGTCGCTTCGATCCATCGTCCTCTAGCGTGCTGAATCCACTATTCAGTATTGATAATAGCTAGGATTCTGTGGCGTGTTAGCAGCTTTCGGTAGCAGAGGGTGGTTACGTCATTGTTTAGATTATGTCATAATGAGCCTGTGAGGTTCAGGTGTGTCAAAGGGGTTCATTTGTTGTTTCTTTCTTTTTTCAAAATTGTTAAAAGGATTTAACAAACATGATGAGGGGCTAGTTGCCTTAAGTGACTTTCCCCGGTTCTTGGGGCCCCCATAGGTTGATGGGTATGTTCTTGGCGGGGTTTGATTGTATTTGAATGAGGAGAATAAAGTGTTTGCGCTTGCACAGCTTTAGCTAATTTGTAGATGATTGTGTTTAATATGAGTTTAGAGGAGTAGAGATACTCAAACTAGTGATTAAATGGAGTGGGCGTACTCCTATAGGTATGAGAGTAGGGAAGCGGCGTTCTTCATTTGAGTGTGGCGCTTGATGCAGGAAAAAGTATCCACGTGGTTGAGGAAGACATATCTAGAGAGAGAGAGGTCTGGGACTCCGGAGTAAAAGGACAAGTGTAGAGAGACACTTGGTATATGTTGTAATTCGCTCATTTAGTAGACCGATCTGTCGAGATTGGTGAATCAAGTTTATGAGAAACTGGTGTGATTGTGATATACTGAAGACTTGTTAAGTACTAAGTGCACTAGACAATAGTCCAAGGAACAGTGGAGTACTAAAGTTTGCTGGTCAAAGTTTACTCACTCATTATCAGTCCGATAATAGAGTAACGTGATTGGAAGGTGGAGGGGGTCGAAGAGAAATGTGAGATTGCAGTCACTTTACATGATTGGTTATTCTTTCTTTAACTTTGTTTACTGCTTGTTGAGTTTTTTTATTTTTATTAATTTGTTTTGTGGATACCGAGTTTTAATAAATTGAGTCAAAATGAAGTTTTTCAAAGCTTTGAAATGTGCATTGAGGGGTGATGAATACATTCCTGCATTGGAAGGAGAGATTTGTCTGCCTGAAAATACACCAGCATATATTGTGTTTGAGGAGAGAGGTGCAGCGGCATGTCTTTGGTTGAAGCATTGGGTCAAAATCACAAAGAACGAGTGTTGTTTAGCTTTTCCAGAACATGGTACATCCAATTTAAGAGTTCTGGATAACCTGAGAACGTAGATGTACAGTCTTATACCTCCACCGAGGCCAGCGCAGTATGAGGCATTAGCTGTATGGGAGCTGGTAGTGAAGGAACAGCAGGCTTTAAAATATGAAAATAAAATGATAAGTGTAGAAAAAACATTGTGTGAAACGATGTGGGATGAGGAACAGAAAAGATGGAGAGAAGACACATTACACGGGTTAGGTTATTTCCAGCAAGAACAAATGAAGACGAGGTTAAAACAAAAGATGGAAAGAAAACGAAGAAGGGTTCATTAGAACAGAACACAAAAGAGCCAAAATGGGTCATGTTTAACAATGATAAAATGGAGGAAGATGAGGTGGTTAACCATGTTGTAGAAACATATCTTCCACCAGATGTGAGACAGCAGAACATAAATGGATTAAATGGGAGTGGTTTGAGTAACATAATTCCTACTGCACCATTTACGTCAGAATCAATGAGGGGTGACCTGACTCATGAGAGAGTTCAGATGCAGAGTAGTTTTAATGGCTCATTGAGCAATAGACAACAGTTTGAAATGAACATTCCAGAGATACAGCCAGAGATCCAGACAGTGAGAACAACGGCAAACATAATAGTGTCACAGGGTCATCTATGGACAAAGAGAACCTATACATATACAGATTCCACAAATGCAAAGCATAAGAGCAGGACAAACACCGGGAGCCCGAACACTGATGAATCCAGATGCAATTACTGTACCTATTACGATGGGTCCAGTGACTCCATTATATGTTCGGGTAGACAATAGTGGAGACAATTCATTGCTAAATGCGCAGAATAGACAGGGACCAAGTTTAAATGAGACCAATTCTCTAATAGATTTGTCACCTGTCGAGACATCAGGAACAATGTCCCAACAACCGAGTACGAATACAGGACAAAGACGAGAAGCAAGTGCACAAGCTAGTAGAGTATCTCTGAAGGCTTGTCTGCACAAGAAATAACAGAATGGTTGGAGGACTTAGTTCAAAACAACAGGAGAGAAAAGAAAAAGATGAAGAAATGATAAACAGAGTGAGGTTAAATATGTAAGCGAGTGAACTTTCAGCGGAAACAATGGGAGTGAATAGACTTAACTCGTATACCGGAGGGAAATTGAGATACATGTGTAAAGTCATTACAAAAGGAGCAAACAGAGTTTATCAACAGTTACAAGATGTACCAGAAGATTATGACATTGATTTGACAAGAATAAAAACATTGAGGAGGAGCTATAGGCTAGGTTTAGAGGAAGAAGACTTTGTTCACATGAGATCTGCAGAGATGAGAGCACATCTCAAAGGGTTACTTGAGAAGGTGCAGATTTGGATAGCATTGGATAAAAGGGAGAGTAAATGGGACAGGAAAAGAGAGAGACCTAAGAAAGATTATGGGATACAGGCAGGAGAAGCAGTGAAAATATTACCAATGAGAGAAACGCCAGGAAGAAATTTTATTCATGTACCTTGGAATAGAAGTGACATCATATGTTTTACAAATGATGATCCGAGACTGAGACAGAAGCCTATGGAGAGGTATCAGCAGACAGATAGGTTTGTGAAACTTTCAAAGTATCTTTGGGAAGATTTGAATACACTTTCTGACATTGTGGTACCAGCAGATTTGTGGGTTGAATGCAAAAGAAGTGTTGATTGGCCGACGAGCAAACTGCAAAGAGATTTGAAAACAGGTGCGCCATCTCCCGAAGTAATTAAATATTACTATTAAGTCCGTGAAATTCTGTAAATAAGAGTTTTGCCGTAGCATTGATTGGCAGCTCATTGATAGAACTACAAAAGCAGGGAAGGAGTCAGTTCATGCGTATTATGAGAGGTTGTTGAGGGCATTCAAACAATTTAGTGGTGCGGAAAATATTGAAAAGGAAAACATTAATCATTTGGTGTTTAGATTTGTTGATGGGTTGAAACCAGAAGTGAGTCAAATGATTAAAAATGATTTGATATGCTGGCAGGCAAAGCCGATTGATGAGGTTCTGCAGTATGCAAAATATTATACTGATGAAACTGAGTTAAAGAAAAAGAAGCTGAAAGGAAAAGCAATGGTGATGCGGATTAAGGCAGCGCAGACAGGAATGAAGGGAAATCTACAACAGTTGCCACAGGGAAATGGTTTGTTTCTGAATCAAGCTTGTGGTAGAGAACGAGGAATGGTGCTTCCAGTAGTTAATAGGAATGTGGAATTGAGTTCAGTGGTGATGCAGGATGAGCAGCAGCGGCAAAAAGTGTTACCTTGCCACATTTGTGGATTACTGGGACATTGGAAAAGACAGTGGCTGATGTTGAATCAGGGAGTAGGAGTGCTTCAGCAAACAAATGATGTCCATTCATTTCAAGGCATGAGAGGACCTAGAATGGGAGGTCAAAATTGAAATTTTCAGAAAAATGTGAATAACACTCAAGGTTTTCAGTCTTTACAGCTGGTGCAACAAATGCAAAATGTGCAACCCCAGGTACAAGTACAAATGCCACTAATGCAACAGATTCAGACACAGGTGCAGATGGAAATACCGAGACAGGTTCAATTAATACAGAGCCCAATGAAACAGCGTCAGGTTATGCTTTCGCAGGTGGTCACGAATCAGATTAAAAACTATTGTGTACACACAGCTGAGGAATTTCCTTTACAAAGTGAGAGTGAAATAAACGCTGAATGGCCGTTGAGTAGTTCAGATGAGGAGGAGTTCATGATGGGTGCATCATTAGATGTGGATCAGAGAGGTCTTTATGTGCAGGGTGAAGTACATGGCCATGAGGTTAATTTTTTGGTTGACACAGGAGCAACGCGCTCAACGATAAGGACAGTAGAAGTACCAGACATACCTGTTTCTGAGAGGGCAGTGCAGATAGTAGGTGTTGCAAATAAACAGTTAGTTAATGCCCTTACAGAACCTGTTCTTGTGAAAATTGGAAATTTCAGAGACCACCATAGTTTTGTTGTTTGGGAAGAGATTTGTTGTGCAAGATAAATTCTTCAATTATGTGTTCCAGAAAAGGAATTACAATGTAGACCATTAGTGTTGATGAGGAAGATGTCAGCCGATGAAGGAAAAAGAATGAAAGGTTGTGAGTTAGCTTTGTTGAATGTGAAGGAGGACCAAGTAGTCGATGAGGATGAGACACACGAAGAACACAATTTGGAGGACTTAATGAGTTTCTTTCCAGTGTTTAAAAAGAAAGACCTGCCGAGTGATCTGTAGGAAGGGGTTAAGCCAAAGGTTTGGGATTTTTCAGGAAAAGACATTGGTTTGATCAGAAGAGTTGAGGGAGTCAAGTTGGTAGTGAAAGAGAATATGGTGTTCCCACAAACAGCTCAATACCCAATGACAAATGCAATCATAGAAGGAATCAGACCACTGATAGAACAGTTTTTGGATCAAGGAGTTTTGAAAGAAGTGATGAGCAGTCTAATGTAATTTACCAATCATGGCTTTGAAGAAGCCGAATGGGAAAATACGTTTGGTTCAGGATTTAAGGAAAATAAATGATGTTGTAGTGAAATGTTGTCCAGTGGTACCAAATCCAGTAATAATAATGTTTCAGATTCCAGGTGATGCAGAATGGTTTACAGTCAATGATTTGTGTCAAGCATTCTTCTCAGTAATTCTTTATGAGTGCAGTAGATACCACTTTTATTTCAAATTCCTGACTAGAGTCCACTGTTGGTGCAGGATTCCTCAAGGGTTTTCAGAATCACCATCAATTTTCAATCAGATTCTGAAAAATAACTTGGAGTCACTGATAATGCCCTATTAGTCGACCTTCGTGCAGTACATTGACGATTTACTAATAGCTTTAAAGACAAAGGAAGGCTGTAGGGAGGATACAATTGCATTGTTGAATTTCCTGGGAGACAATGGCCATAAAGTTTCTCCAGCTAAGTTGCAATACTGTCAGCAAGAGGTGAAGTATTTGTGACATTTGATTGAGAAAGGGTCGAGGAGAATTTCCAAAGAGAGAGTGGCGGCAATGATGAAAATGAAAATGCTGAGTTCCCAAAAGGAGTTGAGAATGTTTTTGGGAATGGTGGGTTATTGTTGACAGTGGATCCCAAATTCTTCAGCGGTTTCAAAGCCATTGCTAAGATTGACACACAAGATGTTTCAGATCCTATAGTGATGGATGAGGAGTGTGTGAGAGCTTTTACTGAGCTGTGAGAAAGTCTGTGTCAAGCACCAGCTTTAAGTATGCCTGATTACACACAACCTTTCCTATTGTTTTGTCATGAGAGAGATGGATGTTCTTTGTCTGTCTTAACACAAAAACATAGTGGCGTCCATCGCCCGGTAGCATATTTTTCCGCTACCTTGGATATTGTTGCAGCAGCCCTACCTGGATGCCTGCGAGCTGTTGCAGCTGTTGAGCAGAGTATAACTCAAAGTGAAAATATTGTGATGGGTCATCCTCTGACAGTGATGGTACCTCATTCAATAGAAATCTTATTGACAAGGTAAAAGACACAATATTTGACATATGCAAGATTGACTCATTACGAAACTGTTATTCTAGGGGCACCAAATGTGACAATAAAAAGGTGCACAGTGCCTAACCCGGCAACATTATGAGGGGGAAGATCTGTCCAACATAGATGATGTTGAACATGACTGTTTGGAAGTGACAGAACTTTGTACTAAACCAAGAGAAGACATTAAAGATACTTGTTTAGAAGAGAATGATCAAATTCTTTTTGTTCATGGTTCTTGCTTCTGAGACAGCAGGGGTGCATTGAGAGCAGGGTATGCACTATGTACAGTCACAGGCATACTAGAAGCTTCATGGCTCAAAGGAGTAATATCTGCACAGGTTTCAGAGCTGGTGGCTCTTACCAGAGCATGTCAATTATCAGATCAAATGAATGTCACAATTTATACTGATAGTCAGTATGGACTTGGTATTGTGCATGATTTTGGGCAAATGTGGTCACAGAGAGGGTTCCTAACTTCTTCAGGATCACCTGTAAGAGATGGGGAAAGGGTCATGATTTGTTACAAGCAGTGTAGAAATCTGAGAAAATTGCTGTGGTCAAATGCAGTGCACATCAAAGAGGGCAGGATTATGTAACTTTGGGAAATGCTTATGCAGACCAGGTTGCAAAATGTTGTGCTCTAAATGGAATTTCATTCAAGGGAAAGTGGGAACTGATGTCTGAAAATGAAGAAATGTATGCCAGTTTCACTGTGCAGATAGTGGAAACACTACGTGAATTGAAAGCAATACAGAACAATGTGCCAGAAGAGGAAATGAGAGATTGGATTAGACATTGATGCATACAAAGGGAGGATGAGATTTGGGTGACAATAGAAGGAAAGGTAGTCTTGCCAAACAGTTTACTGACGCAAATGGCAAGATACTGCCATGGACAAACACATATTGGAAGGGATGCAATGATCAGGAGTTTTAAACAATTCTGGTACAATCCAAAATGTAGGCAAGTGGCAGAGCTGGTGTGCCATAGGTGCATAATATGCCAGCAGATGAATGTCGGCAAAGGAACAATTGTCAACATGGGCCACACAGGTATGGCAGGAGGTCCATTCAGTAGAATGCAAATGGATTTCATTGAGATGCCTGCATGTGCCGGTTTTGAAATATGTGTTGGTGATTGTGTGCATTTTCAGTCACTGGATTGAGGTTTACCCGACAAGGAGAAATTACAGTTTAACTTTGGCTAAATTGCTTCTGCAAAAACTAATTCCACGTTCTGGTTTTCCGGTCTCAATTGAATCAGATAGGGGTACACATTTCAATAATGTGGTGATAAAATTGCTTTTTTCAGCATTAAACATTCAGCAAAGATTGCATTGCAGTTATAGCCCAGAAGCCTCAGGTCTTGTAGAACAAATGAATGGAACACTGAAATCACGATTGGCAAAAGTGTGTGCATCAACAAATTTAAAATGGCCAGATGCTCTACCACTAGTACTAATGTCAATGAGAAGTACACCTGACAAAAAGACTGGGTTATCTCCTGATGAGATATTGATGGGGAGAGCAATGAGATTACCAGCAATAACTGCAAACACACTCGTAAATTCACATAACCAAAACTGTAGAATTAGTTGTTGCAAAGTGCTTGGTATTGGTATAGTGTTAATGAGTGTGTTGATAGGTTTATTGCTATTTGTGGGTGTGTCTGTTTATGAGATTGATGGAGCAAATCAAACTGCGAAAATGAGTTCTCTAGACTTGACTGATAAGTCATTAACCAAAGATAGACTTAGGATAGATGTAAAATATTTACATGAGGAAAAAGAGCTTCCTTCTAATGTTTTCTATCGCTTATTGCATGAGTATGTTGAAGTGATGGATGCGACTCATTGTCATGTATGTACGCAGATTCCAACTTCAGTAGAAGAAGGAACTACATATCACAGCTTACCTGTGATTTATGCTATAAGCTGCAATCTTTTGCTAACATCAATCAAGAATATATTCAATATTTTCATTCAAACTATGTTATGGTATTATCTTTCGTACCTGTCATAGGATATTTGAATAAAATAGCCAAGGAAAATGACGTAGTAATTATGAGAGATTTCTTTGAGCCCACTTTAACTTTTGGAACTGCCTTTGCTCATCGTAACAATTTGACTTGTTTACTAACGTCAGTAGAGAATACATTTTTAGATAATACAGAAGATAGAAGGAGAGAGATAAAAGCGAAAATGGATAAGGGAATTATAAGTAGAAAGCCTGGAATAGATTATGCTTATACTCACATCACTAAACAGGGTAAACTAACAATAGATACTGAGCATGTAGGAAAACTTTGTATACAAAGGCCTTGGAGTAAGAATGATAGAGTTTTTATTGGAAAGAGTGAATGTAGGCATGTCTTTGTGTTTAAGAGTAAGTGGGATTTATGATGAAAGGACAAGATCCTCCAGTACCTGGAATTTACTATATTTGTGGAAAAAATGTATGTTACCGCCTTCCTAGAGGGTGGTATGGGACATGTTATTTGGGAGTAGTCTTTCCAAAAATCTATCTTGAGTAGGATTCCTGATTCAATGAAATTTCAAACGAGACACAAGCGAGAATCAATTTCTAGCATTGTGGGAGACATATGTGGGGCTATAATTCCTTCAGTGGGAGTATTCTTGAATTCGATTAAGATTCAGAAGTTGTCCACAATAGTGGATAACATGTTGACAAGACATTTCTGAGCTATTATTCTTCTAGACACAGAGTTGGCTGCTACAAGAGCTAAGGCACTTCAGAATCGCCTTGCGTTAGATATTCTTTTGGTGAAAGATGGTAGAGTTTGTAAATTGTTAGGTCCTAATCATTGCTGTTTCTTTATTCCTGATAATTCAGGGAAAGTTAAAGAATTAATCACTAATGTGACTAACGCTAATAATAAAAATTTGAAAGAACTAACAGAAACTACAATTTGGGAAAAGGCTGGAAAAGGAATTAAAGCTGTGGAAAATTGGTTTAGCAATGTGGAAAGAAATGTTATTGTAAAGATGAGTCTCTCAATTTGGTTCAACTCCACTTCTTTATTTCACATGTAGTACATAGCATCTCCAGCACAGCTCCTTCCATCTCTCTTACTCCTTCACCTCCCTCTTCTTCCCCACCATTCCAGAACCTATATACCTCATCACATTCCACTATTGGCTCTTCTATATTACATAGAGCACCAAGCCATCTTCACACTTCTCCCCTTATACAATATATAACAAATAACAAAACAAGTAATTAGAAAAATAAGTACTAGAAGACAAGGAAAAACAGATAAAGCTATTGACCCTAGTTCACAATATAAGTACACAAATTAGTCCCGGAATTCAATATTTTAACAATGAACTTTACACACACTTCCCATACTCCAGGAAGAGCCATCCTCCAAAATTACTACATTTCTTTTGACTTGCCTCACCACCTGAGGAGCAGAATACTTGCTGTCTCCCTTCGCAATTGTTCCACCTCTCCTTGTCACTACCCAATCCCCCTCCTTTATGTGAAAATACTTCACACCCATTCTTTTGTTGTACTGTTGGGTATTTTTCCTCTGCATCTCCTCTACTCTCTCTTTCATTGCCTCCCTGTCCACTCTCACATTCCTTTCCGTCTTTAACCACACTGGACATTCTTTCACTCCAGGCATTCTTCCCTTAAGAGCCACAAATGGCGCCACTCCAGTAACTGAATGTGGAGTTGTACGATACGTCCACATCATTTTACATAATTCCTTTTTCCACGATAAATGATTGGCTAAAGACAATTGAATATTATCCATTATCACGCGATTAACTCTCTCAACCAAACCATTGGCCTGTGGTCGAAAAAGAGCAACTCTTTCCTGACTAATACCCAATTTTCGCAAATATTCCACCATTTCATGTGAAACCAATTGTACTCCATTGTCAGACACAATAGTTTTTGGTATCCCCTCCTCCAAGAAAACTTCTTCAAAGAATTCTATGACTCTCGCAGTATTTATATGATCAACAATTTTGACCACAAACCATTTCGAGTAATAGTCTACTAGCACAATAATGAACCTATTTCTAACACCCAATTTGGACACGGGACCAATGAAATCCACTGCTAGTTTTTCCCAAGGTCTTTCTGGAAATTTTACAGGGGCTAAAGGAGTTTGTCTTAGTACCTTCGTTTTGTCACTATTACCACAAGGCACACAAAACTTCACCGTCTCCTCCACCTGTCCATCTATTCCAGGCCACCAGAATAATTGCCTTATCTTCCTTTTCATTACACCCCGTCCTAAGTGTCCTTGGTGAGTTATGTCAATTATGTGCTTCCTTACACCCTCAGGGGGAATGATTTGATTTCTCCTATATAATCTCCCCTCCTGTACACTCAGTTGATCCTTAATCTTAAAGTAGCATGACACATCACTACTTCGTTCATCCTCATGTGTCCATCCATTTATTATTTTTTCCTCCACCTTACCCATGACGGAATCATTCACTTTAGCCTCATCCCACTCGCTCTCACTTAAGGCCAGTTCACCTAAAATAATACCCACAAAATTCTCAACCCTATCACTTACTACTTCCTCTACATTCTCACCCATATTCACAGGCATTCTCGACAAACAATCTGCCACCATATTCCTACTGCCTCTTACAAACTCCACATCAAAATTATACTCCATCACAGATAATAGCCACCTTGAAATTCGAGGTGTTACAAACCACGCCCGCCCTTGAAAATATAGATCAAGGGCTTATGATCAGTTTTTAATCTAAAAGGCACACCCCATAAATAAAACCTAAAATGATTAATTCCCCAGCAACAAGCCAAGGCCTCTCTCTCTCAATTACTGAATATGATAATTCAGCACCCTGTAACCGCCTTGAAGCGAAACCTATCACACACTCTCTTCCATCCTTTACTTGAGTTAAGACTGCACCTACACCTACATTACTTGCATCTGAAGTTACATACGTTTTTGCCGTTACATCAAAAACACCTAAAGTGGGAGCACTCAAAATACTCTGTTTCACATAATCAAAGGCACCTTTGCAATCCTCATTCCACTCATATACCACTCCTTTTTTCATCAATCTCCTTAAGGGTTCTACAATCTCTGTGAAATTCCTTATGAATTTGGCACAGTATTCCGCAAGACCCAAGAAGGATCTCAATTCATCTTTGTTACATGGCTCTGGTGCCTTCTCGATTGCAGTCACTATGCTCTTCTTGGGTCTAATACCGTTTCCATTCACCGTATGCCCTAAATAAGTCACTTCAGATTTTCCAATCTGGCATTTTTCCTCTTTAGTGGTCAGGCCTCTCTTCTCCAACCTGGACATTACTTCTTCAAACAAGAGGTTATGCTCTCTTTCATCATTACCAACAATTAAAATGTCGTCTTGAAAGCATAACACTTTGTCCATATCTCCAAAAATCTCTCCCATTAGCCTCTGAAAAACGGCCGAGGCAGAAGCTAACCCAAAGGGCATTCTCTTATAACGAAATGCCCCCAAGGGCGTGACAAAGGACGTCAAATGTCTGGATTCTTCATGTAGATTGATCTGATGATATGCTGAGGACATATCCAACACACTAAAAATGCATCCTTTACCTTTTATGGACAACATTTGTGAAATATTTGGCAAAGGTTGCCTGTCCACCCAGATCTTCTTATTTAAGTCTCTAAGATCGATGCACAGACGAATCCTCCCTCCTTCCTTGGGTGCTACCACAATTGGAGCTAGCCATTCCGAGGACTCTATTGGTTCAATGATACCATCTTGCAACAACCTGTCCAACTCCTTTTTCAAAGGTTCCTTCATCAAATTAGGTATACCACGCACCTTGTGAACCACAGGCTTCGCACCTCTTTTTAGCACAATCTTGTGAGAAAACCCTATCAAGAGGCCTAACCTTGGAGAAAAAACCTGTGGATGTTTTTGGATCAAGGGATGAGTGACTTTTACTTCACCAATTCTTTCTTTTTCAAAAATCATTACGGGCTCTTTAGCATTAGGGTTCAGAACTATCCCCAAATCTTTCTGATGACGCCAGCCCAATAAATTAGTTCCAAAATCAGTGATATATATCCTTCCTTTAACTGCTCTCCCTTTGAAAACAATCGTCATCCAAATCATGCCTATCATTTCTATCCTTTTTCCTGCATATCCCACAGCCTTTATATCTGGTTCCAACAGATTTTCATTTCCAGTGTTGACCGCTATTTTCTCATAAGTTTCTTTTGAGACAAGGGTGAACAAACTCCCAGAATCTACCAACATCTTAACTGGCAGATTGTTCAGTAACACTTGAGCATGAGGTTTCTTCAAGATACTTGTACTTTCAAGCTCAATCTTGAGTGTCGAATCTTCCATACCTGTGGCTTTCTCGTCATGAGCCAGATCAATAGAATTTTCCTCCACAGTTAAAATTATTTCTTCCAAGTTTCCACACACATCCTGAACATCTTGAATTGTGTGATCCTTATCATTACTTCCATTGTTTTTCAATTTACAGACCTTGGCAAAATGCCCTCTTTTTCCGCAATTGCGACATATTGCATTTCTTGCAGCACACATTTTGCTTGATGCAATGTGTTCAGGTGCTCCGCACCGATAGCATTTCACTTCCCTTGCATCATACTTTCCTCGATTCGGATCTTCCCAATTCCTTGTTGATCTCTTCTTCTCCTCACTAATTATGAATTTACCCTTGTTCTTTATTTCACTTATAACATTTTGTCTTCCTTCCTTATTTGAAACATCCATTTCCTGCAGCCATACAGCTGTGTGCTCCATTCTTTTAGCAACTTGAATCGCTTCCTCCAGACTAGGATCTTTCATTAATAATTTCTCTCTTATCTTCTTACTATAAGCACACCTTACTATCTGATCTCTTATCAAGGAATCTGATAACTGTTCGAATCGACAAGACAGGGCGAGTCCCCGTAAGGTTGCCACATATGATGCTACATCTTCATCAGCACCCTGCATCCTCGAAAAAAAATTATGACGCTCTAGAACCAAATTAGTCTTAGGTGTAAATTGTAAATCTAGCATTTGCAAGGACATCTCAAACAAATTGGAGGGTTGACCATCACCCATACCTAAGGAAACCTCAGGTAGATCCTCATAGATTCTTCTTCCTTCAATACCCAAATGATAAAGAAGAATCGCCTGTCTTCTAATAGGACTGTAGCGATCTCCTCCAATTGCCAGTAAGTAGGTAGAAAACATCTTTTTCCACTGTTTCCACAGAATAGGCGGCTCCCCAGGTGTTGCCAAAAAAGGTGGTGGCGAGGACATAATTTGATCACCCATGCTGCAACTCAATAGTTTTTACTTGGTTCCTATAAAGTTTTATATTTGCACCTATCTACATATATTTATTATATATATATTATTTTCCAATTCCATTTTAAAATTTGTTATTTCATTTAATATTTAATATTTACATTTGCTATATGTACTATTTTAATGGCTTTCTTCTTGCCCTCTTTATTTTTTTATTTTATTTTTTTCCTTAAAGTCTTTCTTTCCTTTTTCTATTCAACTTTTCTGAGTCCTTCTTCGATTTTGTAAAGCTGGTGTATATTACGTCAGTACGCGATGCAGGCAAGGTCGTCTTTTCCTTTCCTTTATTATATTGTAGTTGCCGCAGGAAGCCGGTTAATGTTCCACCCCCGGCATGAACTGCTGTAGAGAAAATTGCTTGCTCGATCTTACAGATCGTATAGTGCTCGCTATAGTTTAATTGGTTCACGCGCTTCTGTCACACGTTCAATGAAATGGTTTACGCGCTCCTTCACAATTGTTCTCGCGCGTTTAAGGCATTAAGGCATTAATTGAAATGTTTCACGCGCTCCCGGCAGTTGTACCTCGCGCGTTTACAGCGTCGCTTAAATGTTTCACGCGCTCCCGACAGTTGCACTTTGCGCGTCTGCTCGTTTATTTTTCCACAAAAACACAAAGACACGCAGGCGTTTGTCTTTACATTTGTACAATAATATTGTACAATTTGGGAATGTTCAACACGCGATAGCACGCGATTAACTTGTCGTTCAAATTTGAAATATCAAACATTCATGTCTTCACAAAGATTCCCATAGTATCCAAGAGCAGTTTAAACGATTTAAATATGATCTTTGAACAATATTAATTGTGCTCACCAGTTCCAATTCAAGATTCAAGCTCTTTTGTGAGTGTTTTCCTCTTCAGTTGAATAGCTGATTTTATGAGCTGTATTAACTTCCAGGAGTGGAGATGTTCAATTCAAACCGTCTCCTGCACGGCCCCTCGTCGCCAATGTAAAGATGAGTCTCTCAATTTGGTTCAACTCCACTTCTTTATTTCACATGTAGTACGTAGCATCTCCAGCACAGCTCCTTCCATCTCTCTTACTCCTTCACCTCCCTCTTCTTCCCCACCATTCCAGAACCTATATACCTCATCACATTCCACTATTGGCTCTTCTATATTACATAGAGCACCAAGCCATCTTCACAGTTATCCTGACAATAGCAAAATGAGTGTCAATAATTGTGTTTTGTTTAATTTGAATTTGGGGAACCTATAAAGTAATAAAATGCATTAAGAAGAGAAAATTAGAAAGGAATAAATTACATTTTGAAATAGAAATTAATACGTTTTACAAAGAAAATAAGAAGAGAAAAAGAAATAATGTAGAAATAATTAAGACAAAGTTTTGAATCTGACGATAAAAAATACATTTACTAAAGAGTAATGTGATGACATGAATAGTCATCAGAGGAGGGATTGTGAGTGAGTGAATTTTCTAATATGTTTATTAATGATTATCATAATAAAAAATGTGTAATGAACTAACATGTACAATGAGAAACTTTTGAAACTTCTTTTTTTCTGTTCTTTGCTAAGCAAATTATATTCAAATGCTGTGGTTATTTTCCATGATTCAAAGCTTTCTTAATAAGTGTTTTCAAAGTCTGTGTAGATATACCCTGAGCTACCCCTAGTGGGTTGCAGCGCTACAAGGTTGTGTATTAACCAAGCATTGTATACGTTGAAATGTCCCATTGTTTGAAAATGTTACTAATATCTTGTCTTTCCTTGAGGATGGAAGTAGACGATATTGTAAAAGTTTTTCCAGAGAACAAGATACTTGAGAGGCGATGAGACAATGGAGCTACAGACGAGATGGAAGAAGAAAAGATACATTAAAAGAAAATGTTATAGTTAGCGTAGATTTGCTAAATTTAGGTCATCAATTTAGTTGTCGATTGGCTGAAATGAAACCACCCCATAGACTGACCAATCAGGAGTTCATTAGAATTTAGTATAACAACTTGGGAAGAATGATTAGATGCGTTGGTTCTTGTTGTTCCTCTTCTTAGTTTATGCGTCTAGAGTAATTCTTGGAGAGCAGATGATCATCGAGACTAGCTATCGTTAGGCCTTTGATGATATAACTGATGGTGTCCTCAAGCTGAAGCTGATCATTTGCTGTTACTACCTTTGTGGTAATGTACAGTACAATCAGCACTTGTTGTTATTTCATAATCAATAATCATTAATATGGCACAATTATTTCAAAGTCCTCATATACATCAGAGTCCAATATTTCACTTAAGTTGTTTTTTATTTTTCTTGACAAATTCCAATCCAAGATTTGCTCCAATTTCAGTTTTTCTGTCTTCTCACTCAACACGTGTTTCGTCTGGGGAATACCCCTCGACTTCCTCAGGACTTATTATAACAAACAATATCCAACAAATATATAATAAATATACATGGATTGTTCTCAATATTTTACATCTCCCGTGTCCATGCAATGTGATCATGTGACCCCATTGTCAAAAAGTGAAAACCCTACTCTTAACCACCGAGAATATTCATCACCACTCGTGACTTCTCAAAATTTGTACAATGTCCGGAATTGAAAACCAAAGTGAATATCTAAAAAGTGCTAGAAAAACCTTATACGTCCTGTGAAATGGTATATTTACAAAATCTTTCTCCATCTTGAAAACAAAGGAGAAATATACCTGTTTCGTTCCTAAAATCAGTTTTGTATATTTTGCCCATCGTTCTAATTAGACACATTATGGCGTGTAGTAATTTCAATCTTCATATCTATAAACATGAATTTGATGTTCGTTAATTCCTACATTTTTCCATTAACATTCTTAGTCTATTAGCACCCAATTCGCTACCTCTTATCGCTTACCTGGCATTAAATAGTAAAGCATACCTTCCTCCCATCTTGGACGCCCCAATAGGTCTAATTTGAAAGCGCATCCTGCAATATATAATTATAATTGTTATAAGTCTACATTTATTCTGGAGAAATTCTCCTAACCCGTCTTCTACGATGTATCCAATATTGTCACATACCTGTATTTAACTCCGCTCACTCCGCGAGTACGCTGAGTTTCATCAAACAGAGGCCGTTCTCTCGTTCGATATTTAAATATCTTCTTTAATTAAACATAGAGAGTGGACTAGCTCCACTCCCTATTCACGCGTATTAAATGCGAACTGCGAACCTTTTGTCTTGTTTCCTTATGTCTACCCTTATTAAACATAGAGAGCGGACTAGCTCCACTTTCTTTTAACATGTGTTGTGAGCAAACCTCAAACCCATTCTTTTGTTTATGTCCTCCCTCATGAAATATAGAGCTCGTACTCACACCACTCTCTATCAACATGTATTATGTGCAAACCTCCAAGCTGTTTTCTTGATAACTACTTTACTGCTATTAGCAGACAGAGGACTGTTTACCACATCTCATCATTTAGAATATATTATTATTGAAATATACATCATATTGTCTTCCAATCATCATTATCATATTTATCCCTTACCTCAAAATGATCCTCATAAACTATCATATCCTTATTAACATCACTAGATTCTCATTCCTTAATACAGTATGTTTGAAATGAATAATTATATATTATCATATGTTTCAAATACAATTCCCTTTTTATCTCTCTCCCAAAAAATATTCTAATTGGTAATCTGAATTTAATCCAAATTCCACAGCTCCTAACTGCATAATCCACATGGATTATTTTCTTCTTAACGCTAGTTCCCTGTTGCCTCCCCGTGGGTTCTTCTCTATGTACTCAAATCCCAAAAACTTAAAATCTTTATAAGCTCCTTGAGCTAAACATGATCTCATATGTAAGGCAATAGGATAATGCTCATCATCCTGTTTTATAGCTCTCCAATGTTCTTTAATCTTTGTCCTAAGGGGACAAATCGTACTGCCAACATATATCTTATCACATTTGCAAATTAACATATAGATTACAAATGTGGTTACAGTTTATATCTGTCTGAATGGTATATCTTCTATTCCCAAGTCCTTGAAAGTCTTTCTTGGGTTGCCAATGCTGATCTACACATTGCACCACTTCCACTTTTGAAAAAACACATATTATGACTACCCAGCCAATTAAGTTTTGTCTTTACATTTAAAAAGCTCAGGCTAAGAATATTGTTAGGTGTTCTTCCTCTTCTATATGATACCTCTGGGGTATTCTTAATGTACTTTCTTAAATCTTGATCCTGTAGTAAAATTCCCCAATGTTTTTTCATACCCTTCAGTAGTAAGGCTGAATTACTAGTGTAATCCTAAACCTTTCTCACTGTATCCATTTTCTTCTTTCCTTTACCATGTGTTGTTTTATGAAGTTGCAAAGTTTGTAAGCGAGATATCCTGGAGGCCCTGCGCTGGGATTTTTTAACAATCTCTTCCCGATATCCCCTCGCAATAAATCTCCTCCCCATATCCTCAATACATTTGTAAAATTTGCTGTCTTTGCTACAATTACACCTTGCTCTAACCATTTCTCCATATGGTATCGCTTCTATCTGGTGTCTGGGGTGTGCACTGGTTGCATGTAAAATTGTATTACATGATGTTGATTCCCGATGTAACCTGCATTCTATCTTGTTGTCTTCCACATACAGTTCCACACCTAAAAAATCAATATTAGTTGAACAGTATCTATACGTACATTTTATATTGACCTCATTGCTGTTTAAATAGCTACAAAATTCATTCAGACTGTCCACATTTCCTGTCCATATCATGAAGCAATCGTCTATGTATCTGCCCCAATACAAAATATATGCCTACCATTCCATTTCTCCATGTCCCCAAATCCATTTTTCCTCAAACCATCCCATAATTAAGTTCGCATATACAGGAGAAAATCTTGATCCCATTGCTAAACCTTGTTTTTGCCTGAACCATTCATTTTTGAATAAGAAATAATTATGATTGAGAATGAGATCTATAATTTGTACCAACATATGTTCATTAAGCTAGCCAATCTCTTATTTATCATGCATTTGATTGCATGAACACTAATGATTTTTTATTGCTGCACATTAATAGTTTTTTGTAACATAATTAAGTTAGGAGTTTTTCTAAATTTGTGTTAATAAATTCTTTTTACATTAAGTCTAACATGCCAATGCTAATTTGTGGTTAGTTAGGGAATTTATCTTGATATGCTCATGGTTTGTTTTGAAATCATTTGATGCTGAACTAATATATACTCTTTCATTATTACCAGTTTTTGTATTATTAATAAGTGTGATTCTTTTGGAGATAACTTGTTTAATTGTATTAATCAAATTAAGATACATATGTTGTTTTAACCAACCGCTATTGATTTTATATGCTTATCATCTGTGATAGAGAGTTATTTTTGTGAAATTAGCACTGTTAATATAGGGAAATAAATCTATGACCATTAATTACTAAACTGGTGTAGTTATTGACTGAAGTTTTATAATATTGAATGTTGTTGTTATTGATGGTCCTCACACATCCCATTGGTGACATCTCCTCAAACCTATGTCGCTTCGATCCATCGTCTTCTAGCGCTGAATCCACTATTCAGAATTGATAATAGCTAGGATTCTGTGGTGCGTTAGCAATGTGCTTAATGGGAATATAGCCTCCTATAATGTTTCCATAGGGAACTGAAAAATAATTGTTTGCTTTTTATACTTTGTTAATTTTTTGGACGACAGGCAATCAACATCAAACAGTATCCTACAAATGACCTGTGAAATTTGGTGAACATTGGCAAGTAGTTTACATTTTGGAACAATTTTGTCAAGATCCCAGAAAGAGTGTCTTTTGGAAACTGCCCACTTAAACCGTCCTCCTGGTATTTGAGACTTACTGTGCAGTAATACTATTCAGAAGAATACCGGGGTTAAAAAAAAATCCAGTGCTGTATTATCTTCCAATTTTGAGTTCCAATGTTCGGAATGGGAGAACAACCTGTCACAACTGCACGTATTTCCCATGTCTGGACAGGCCATAGACAGCACTGAGGCGATCCCTGGTCAGCTGCTCATGCTGGGTGTTGTTCTTCTACTGACATTGACAACAGTGACCATTGTCAGGTAAAAACTGCCATTGTCCTGTCCCCATCCACAAACAGGGAAAGATCGGCCCTAATCATTTCTCCACAGAACCCACACGTCAGCCACATCCCAGTAATCCTAGCTCTGCACCTCTTTTCAGTGTGAAATGGCTTGTACCTTAATAACAAACACAAAACAAAGAATTAGATGCAGGACCATCAACCACATAGTAAGGGGCATATTTAAGAGCCTCTCGTGCCACCTTAGCCCCACTATAGCGTCATTTTTTCTGGTCCATATTTACAAAGTGGTCAACTGCATGCACTGTGCCTCTTTGTAACCCCTTGTGCCACATTATGCCTGCACCAGGCATAATGTATGCACGGGGTGTTCCAGCGCTAGGAGGTCTGAAAAATGTCTCTGTGAAATAAAAAAAAATTCACTGCCCCATTTTTGGTATCCTCGTTAACGCCTGCTCAGAGCAGGTGTTAAAATGACACTCCCATAATAACCTATGAGCCTCCTTGTACTTTGCTGCACTAGCGTCAACATTTTTTACGCTAGTGTAGCAAAGCAGCACAATAGTGTTACAAATTATAAATAATGCGCAACCATGGTATCGTTAGGAGCCGATAGGGGGGTGCAAGATGTGTGGCGCATCACAGCTGACGTGCCACATTTTTTAAAATATGGGCCAAAGTGTGATGTCAGCACCAGTCATAGAGCATACATAGTATATATATGATTGGTTCATCATCATCATCATGGAGCAACTCAGGGAGACAGGCTGGAGCCATGAGCAGGCTCAAGACTTCATTTTATGTTTGTTCCCTGCAGAGCGATCAGGTAGGGAGTGCGTGTAGCTGAATCTCATCTGCACGGCTTCCTGATGGGCATTTTACCTTCTTTACTCTGTCCTCTCGACCTCTGAAAATATTATAGCTTTATCTGAAGACTGGAATTGAGGGTTCATCTCCAGTATACAATCCTTTTTTCCATTCGGAGTTTCCTGTAATGGAGCATGGTAAAAAAATAAAAAATAAAAATTGTGTAACCACTGCTATTATTTTCAGGTCATGCAAATACAAGAAAACTATTTAAAGACAAGAACTTGTGTTGTTTTTACATCGTAATGCTCGAGGATATTGAATTGTCACCAAGTTCGTCTGATATTGTATTTCAGTTATTCAATTGTCCTTCCTATCTGTTCTTGTTATGTTTCTCGTTTCCCTCGCATTGTTTTTGTCTTTACATTTATCCTGGATTTGGTATCCTTGTGAAGTTCTTCCCTTCATTGTGCATTTTGTTCTCTTTGAGGTGTCATCTTCATTCCAGTTTTCATACTCTTTGGGATTACTTTTAGACCTTTTTCTACATTTCGCTGCACTTCGTGGGTGTTTTCAGGAAACAGAGTTCCATCGAGGGGCACTCGCCCTTAGCATCATTTTTTCAAGACCAAGGGAATTGTAAAGAAGGAAGTGAGGCTGTAACTGACAATCAGAAGCCATCTGTTTAAAGAGGTGGTTTCTCTAACATCTACAAAGACCCATATTTAAGAGGGCCTAGTACCATTCTACCGACAGAGAATCCCACGCCATATTTACAAAGTGGTGCAATCCATGCATTGTGCAACTTTGTAACCCTTTGTGCTACATTATGCCAGGCATAATGTATGCAAAGAGGGTATTCCCCTATTAGGGGGCCTGAAAAAATGGCTCAAATCAGTCTAGGATATTTCTTTGCATCATTTGTTTCAGCACTTTTCATGCCTGCTTTGAGCAGGCATTAAAAGGAGGCTCACATTGGTTACAATTGGCCTCTGGGTGCTTTGCAGGGTTAGCGTCCAAAATGTTTTGACGCTAATCCTGCAAAGCACCAAACTAGCGTAAAAAACTCTTACGCTAGATCCCCAACTACCGCCACGGTGTGCTGTATCTTAAATACGGCACACACATGGTGGCTTTGGGGTGGAGGGGCGCTAAGGGGCACAAGAAAAGTGGAGCTGCACTGGGTGCAGTGCCACTTTTCATAAATATGCCTCTTGATATTTAGTAATGGTTGACACAAGGGCAAAACAGGCTTTTGGAGGATTGTGAAGTGTTCTAGCCACATGATCATAACTCTTGAGTCCTTCCATGGTCTCTAGCTTACCCCTTCCTAGTACGGAATACCTCATTATTTGCCTGTGATTTTACAAGTATAGAGAAGGGAGAGAAAAATAGAAGGGGAGAAAGAAGACAGGGTTAGAAGGGAGATGATAAACAAAGACTAGATATGTAGTGTGAGAAAATAGAGGGAGGAAGAAAAAAGAGATGTGAATGTAGCCAGAGAAAGGAGAAGAAAAGAAGGGGGAACACAACCATTAAAGATGAAGGAAAATAAGGAACGAAGATAACGCAAAATAGGAAATAAGGGAAGAAAATGAGGGAAGAAAGGAAAAGGAGATCGAGAGAGCAGGGTGGAGGGCAAAAGATTGACTTAAGAACAATTGGAAAGAAGGAGAGATCGACAGTAAAAATCACATTTGGCTGTGGCAAAGGGAGACAGAAGCCTCTTTCCACTAAGATACCGTCACTAAACTCCCAGTTCCAAATTACAAGGAAGGTTGCAGACATAAAAGAGAAAGTACTCCCTCTTGTGCCCTCTTCCCCCTGTAGGTTGCAAACTCCCTGCCAGGTATTCATCACCTGACTATCACAGGCCTGGCTGGATGAGAGGTTGATGGTGGAACCTGCCAGCTGAGGGCTGACAGCAGGCCCCCCATCTCTCGGGCACAATCTCTAGGGATTCTGTAAGACTTGTAATGGGGTCATAGCTCCCATTAGCACTGCACCACAAGGCAGCATGGTATTCTATATGATTTACCTTCCCTGGTATGTGTATGTGCCCTGAACTGGATTCCGAGCATTTCCTCACTGGTAACGCACATAGCCAGAGATGCTCGTACCTCCAAGGGAAGTTAATCCTGCTGATTACCATCGTGCCCTAGAGACCTGGTTCCAGGGAAAGACAAAGGATTCCCCAGGATCCAAGCCTGTCCGGTATCTAACAGTTACGATACTGTAATTAGCGTAATTTGATAATTACGTTACTCTTGTTACACAAAATTACCAAAATTAAGCTATTACACACCCATTCTATGTGGTATTCATATTAAACATGTACCTTCAGTATTCAAGGGCCAACGTCATTCACCGATGCTTACTCTCACTCATTTTCACTCACACTTTTAACACTCCGCACTCATTCTAGCTCGGAGGAAAGATAGATAAGATGAGAGCGCATAAGATAGAAAAAACTGAGAGGCGGCCTAGAAATACAAAGAAACTAGGGGTGGAACTGAATAAGTGTGAAAGATGAGAGAATACATTTGGATTGAAGGAAAAAGCGATAGGTAAATCGGGAACGTAGGTAGGGAAATTAAGGAGGAGAAAATAATTGCATGAAGAGGGTTTGGAAGACGTTAGCTAGGGTTGCAGGCACCGGAAAAGGAGGCAGAGACAAAACAATGTAATCTAGTGATGCAACTGTAAGGCCCCTAAAAGGTGAGTTTGGAAGGAGAAAAAGAAAGAAGATGATGGCAAAAAAGAGTTAAAATTGGCTCAGGACCCAAAATCTAGGGATAACCATTTATTCAACCAAAGAGGATGGAGGCCAAGATTAAAACAAATGAGGAGAGTGAAATGAATACAATGCTCAAAACACTCTCTACCACATATAATGTAGTAAGGGTGGTGTGGATATTACCAGACCGTCCCTGGTACAAGGGTCAACATGTTTTGCGTCTTTAATGGTCTCGATGGATCTTGCGACGCTTCTTCAGGACCAGTTGAAATTAAACTTCTCCTTCTCTATGAAATAAAAAAATGCCTATGGACTAAGACTGTCAAATGTCAGTACTTCTGTCACTTACACTAGTGTGTGATCTAGACGTCCCCCTGCGGGGGGTGCCCGTCAGACATTGCAGCACCAGTCTGACGAGGAGCAATTCCGATGATGAAGCATGACACCCACTTGGGTGTGTGAGGTTTCTTGCTCCTGAAAATAGGACTTCTTTTTCCGTTTTTCTCTTTGGAACAGTGTATCCTGGTGTATTGTGCATTCAATTAGGGAGGCTATACACTGGACCATTATCTCTCCCTACCCCTCCATTTGTTGAGTTGCAACTGTAAGGCCGCCTGCATGATATGATATGTTCCCCTGCCCTGAGTGCCGATTTATGAGTATGTGGGATCCAGACTTTTTTATTTTGGTCCTGGTGTCAACTAATCTAGTATTTGCACAGAAATCTAAGTCTGTCCTTGATTGTGAGAAGGTCCTGGATTTGTCCTGTGAGTTAGAGCGGTACACCAAGCATGCCTTAATTTGCGACAGAGGACTACTTTCTTTATTGGAGGGTTTAGTACATAGGCCGGTGATGGCAGCATGCCATGTTTTAAGGATCAGTAGTGATAATAGATCATTTTATGCCCATCATTACATTGGAGTTCTACTGACCAACCTGTGTAAAATTGCAACTCCATGCAACTGCTCATACTTTTGCGCTATCCTGTCCGAGTATTAGGCGTGTTAATGTGCAAAGCTCATGTCATACATGTATGGTGTACATGAGCGAACCAGAGTAATGTGGGATCCATTTTGTATTCCACTGGCATGGCCCTGCACAAGATGAGGGTGAGAACAGTACTCCTAAACAGTGAAATTGAATTGCCCACATTCCTGCAGATGGAGGGAGGAGACACACAATGAAGGGAGGGCGGAGGAGAAAGGGCTCCTTTAGGTATTTTATGAGGCCTTTGGTGTACAAGAAGCAGCTGATTAATCTTCCTGAACAAAGTCATTTGGTGAGTGCTTAGGGTGAGGTATGGGACTGCAGACTATTGTTGGAAGATGAGAAAGCCTTTAGGTGAGTGCTGGCATTTTATCTTTCGCTGACTACTCCTTCAGTTATTCTGATGGTAGCCCAATGCAGAAACCTCACAACTCCCTGCCTGTGTTGCGTATACTCCATAATGGGAGGCACCCCTACTGTGAGAAGCACCATTCTACACAAAGGCTGTATCTGGAGAACAGTCTGCAAAGGGTACTCGAAAGAAGAACCAACCCAAACCGGTTCTACACTTTGGTATCCATGGATTCTCCTCTCCTTCCCACCAGGTGTGTAAAAAGTTTGAATCAAAGCTACCCACTTTGTTGAAGTTCCATGTCCTCTATGACATAGGAAGGGTCTGCTCTGTGTAATACTCATAAGGCTGATGTGCAACTAGGGCTGGTGTCTGCCTCATATTCAGTCTTCCTGAGATGAGGATACATCGCTGAAGCCACTTGCAGGAGGAGCTGTGTACCTGTCCTAAAGTGCCTAGAAGTCTTTCTACCTGCTGAGAGGGGGAAGCAGCGTGCTTACCCTGCAGTTGAAATAACTGTCCTGTGAGTAGATTGTTGAGTGCGTACTATGTCAATGGGGCGCTCGAAAGAAGCTGACTTGCAGCAAACAATCCAGGATACCCCCTGGGACCATATTATAGAATACGACACACTCTCTTCATCTGCACCAGGCACACCATTCAAAAGGGTTGTCCAGCGCAAACAAGGAGAGTGAGCCATATTATATTGAATGCACTGACCCCAGCACAGCTGCAAACTGATGCTGCCCTTGGGGCCGCGTATTTAAGAGATATGCGGAGCAGCTGTATAAAAGCTGCTCCGTGTTTCTCTGTGCAAGTCACACTCAGCCTGCACTTTTAAGGGAGATTAGAGATCCCCGTGCCGGCCTCTGAGAGGTCATTGGGACCCCTTCTTCCCCCCCACCCCCCAGAGGACTGCTTTTAGAAGGCTCACTGTAAGTGTATGACTTTTAAGTGGCACACTTTCAGTGCGCCTTCCAAAAGCATGTGTGCCTCTGTGTCTATGTCATTAATACAGCATGCAAAGTGTGCAAAGTGATTCCCTCGTGTGCATGGGGCCACGCCCCCATGCAAATGAGGGAATGCCCGCTGATGATAGCGCTGGCACTATATGTCGCCAGTGCTATCTATATTATAGAGGGGGTCCCACATGCGTCTGTGGTCCCTCCTATAATATGTTGGAGGGCCTCACCCCCGTTCTCCCAGATACTCCCATCATTTCCAGATGGTGACTCTATGATGATGTCATTGCAGAAGGCCCAGTCGGCCCCATGATCAAATGATGCAGCACTGCAGCTTCTGCCAAATTGCTGAAAAGTCGATGAAGGGCTGCATCTATCCAACTGCTGAATGGCCCATGCAGGGCTACCTCTGCTGAACTACTGAACGGTCTGTCCAGGGATGCATCTGCCAAAGTGCTGGAGACCTGTGTGGGGAAATTTTTAGTGATGTAATAAAGGTTCTGTTTGGGGCTGACAAAAACGCCCCTGTATCCAGCACCAAAGATGCTCCAGGGATGACTGCTGGTGCGTCTCTGCTCTCCCAAGTGTACAGGCGTACTGTTGGAGTGCCATGCTGCCTGGAATTCATCCTGAGAAGACTTAGTCATCCTGTGAAGGTTAAGACTGCAAAGACCTCAGAGATAGCACACATATTCTTTTGGAGGTGTTCCAAGACAGACCGAGAGAGACAGAGAGAGAGAGGGAGAGCAAGAGAGAGGGGAGCCCAGCTAAGAAGAGAGATGCTTGCAGAGGAGGACAAAGAGGGAGTACAGTGTGTACAGCACATGTCAGCTATACCAGCCATAGACACTGACTTGTTGATTATTTATTTGTGTAGTTCTGAGGGAAGATGTGATTAAAGCACTTTCATTCTGGCAAAATACTCACTGAGCTGGGCATTCACTTTCTTGTGTCTGTTGGTTGATTGCCGAGTTCTGAGCTCGAGCACTCCCACCTCGCCTCCCTCTGACTGCTCACCCTCGCTACCTGAGAGTCAAGTGCAGAAAGTGTTGTATAGGGCTCATTTTGCAAAGCTGCAGTAGGATGGGCCCCAGTAACGCGGGGGAAACAAACTATACCGCAGGGTTGAGGCCATGTAGACCCTGCCAGCCCCTGATCAGTGTCTGACATATGGTCAGTGCCTTGTCTACAAGCCAAAACTGAAAAGGTTCTAGACAGATGTCAGGTGTTGAGATCTGTAATAGCAAAACGAGGCAAATGTGGAAGAAAAAGAAAGCTCGAATGTCAGTTCCCTTACTTCACTTCTGACCCTTAAGCAATGATAGCAGCCTTAAATTGAAATAACTGTAGTAATCAGAACTATGTCTAAAGAAATGAAGCATTAATTCATTACATTATAGACTTGGCCTTTCTTGCAATGGGACTAGAAGTTTGCTATTTTTCAACAGATCGATTGGGTACTGAGATACAGTGGCGTAGCATGGGTTGTCAGCACCCGGGGCAAGGCAAGTAATTTGCGCCCCTAACCCGGGGTAAGGCAAGTAATTTGCGCCCCCTAACCCGTGGATTTAGTCTCTTCCAAGATGTTGCGCCCGGTGCGGCCGCCCCCCCCCTGCACCCCCCACGCTACGCCACTGATGAGATACAATTAATCTTTTCGAAGAATACATTTCAAAAAGGGTCTGCAGGCACACTCTGCCCGGGTTGTTGACGGCATCCAAGACCATACATGTGGGTCCACTGTGCCTATGTTAAAGCTAGCACCTACCACAAGCCCATAGGATGTAAGAGGCAGCCCTGTGGCAAAGCCACAGCTGAGCAGTTTCAGCAGAGGGTCATATGCTGCTGACTCAGTTCCTGAATAAACACAGCAGCGCGTCGCTCCCAGCTCCCTCTCTGTCCTTTGGCCAGTGTTAGTGCTTGGGGAGCCCACATGGCACCACAAGAACTGGCAAAATCTAAGAACCAAGCATTATGCCTGCCCTCCCAATTTTGGGGTATGTTTGTGAACTCTGAATGTAGGTGTAGGGCAGAGTTGAACGAGCTGGATGCCACAGATCCTGTGCAAATGCAAGATCAGTGATTCCACTGGTACTGCTTGATTAAATAGAACTGATGAAGTCAGCGACTAATGATGTCTGGGCGACTGGGCCAATAGGGGCAGTGCACCACTGTGGTGTGTTGTTCTGATTGGTATGACTGGTGAAATGTGAGGGTTGTTGAAGATTGAGGTGTATGGAAGGTTAAATGTTGGTTAGGCATGAGGTAGGAACAGTACGGGGTACTAGAAGTTCTTGCTCTTGTTATATTAAACTTGGAAATAAAGCAACTCATACCTTCTCCATGGCATCTGACTTTTCAACTTAACATTGACCTTAATGAGCAAGCTAAGACCACCAACAGCGTTAAGAAGACATTATTTTTGCAGATAGAAAAACAAGTTAGCTTTTTAATCGTGCGAAATATACAAGAAGACTGGTCTCAGAAGTGATTGTATTTTACACACTGATTTTTTGAGCTTTTTATTTTGCCATGAGACCTATTTCTAATAGGTTGCATGGCGAAATGTTCAGTGCGGGGGGCCACAGAACCCCTGCTATCACCTCTGTTTTGGCATTTATAAATTGGATTTTTCTAAAGAAAGCCCGTGTTACTTAAAGAAATCGGTGCTGCTTTTCTTTCAAACAAAATCCATTACAGACACACCAGGGAGTTGGGGGCAGCAGGCACAGATCATGTGTAAATCTTCCTGCTCCCCTGAGGTCACACGATATGATTTCCAAAGGGGAAGTGGAATCAGTTACCACTTGAGTAGCCGCTAACCTTCAATAGGAGTGTACGTTCTTTTCAGGCCCTTTTCTGTTTGTGATTCGGCATGGGTTTAGTACATGGCAAAAAGCCTTTTTACAGTCTCAAACCGGGTCATTTTGCTCATCGCAGGGTTTGTGACAAAAAAATACTTAGTAGATCTGGCCCATTATTCGCTGTTGGCACAGGGGCCACCGATGACTGTTGACATTTGTCCTGCCTGTAGGAGATTTATTTAAATTAAGAATTAGCCCTGTCACATTCTCTGTTAGATGCTCCCGACGATGGTCGTGTAGTAAAACTGGGTAAGGACGGGGACATTGTCAAACTAAACGCTGAGATTTGATGCAACCACTCTGTCTCACGAAAGAGCAACCAAGCATAGCTAGCAGTTGGAGCTGAAGTCTTCGTTTTTCCGCATCAGACAACTCTCTGTCCATCCCAGTTGTTTCTGATTTAAACAATCTCAGCGCAAAACTTCTCACAGCTGCTCACAGAGCCTATGAACCAAGCAGAACAGTGCTGCCTTTAAAGAATGCACTGGACCAGCACACAGGCCCTGTTTGTGGTAAGGGCATAAAGCACGCCTGTGTCTATAGATGTAAAAATGCAAACAAGGGCAGCTGGAAAAAATGCCCAAACTTCAATTTTCACTCCTACGTGGCACCTACTCAAAACATTGGCATCATACCATGCTCCTACGGAAACGTCCCAAGGCCTGAGATGCTTGTGCAGAGTGCGCTGGTCTTCGGTATCTGAGCTTGTGATGTGAAAGAACGACCTACCAGGGCAAGAGGACATTTTAAGGTTCACTATAAACCACAGGTTTTCACCAACAACTTAGAAAGTGTACTTGAGCATACCAAAAAGCCAAACCTATGCCTGCTTTGTTGTCAGTTGTCTAAAATGCAGATTACATTGACGACAACAAACACATGTCCCCGCTGAAAGTGCCCAAGGGGGGAGGGAGGTTGCAAGTACACTTCCAGGGAGATTTTTAGACAAGGGGTGCTATTACGGCAGTGAAAATTAGACCAAAAAAAATACCCACCTTACTTTGCAGTTTTATAAGCAGGTCATCATCAAAGCGGAAACCTCGAGGATTAACATTTTATGTCACCAAAAGCAGATCTGTTTTTTTTTAATTAAATCAAATTAAGGTGGGTCTATATGTCTAGTGTGCGATTGAGGGAGGTCTGGCTGGGATGATATGTATGGGATATGCGGAAATCCCGGTACTCACAGGGCTCAGTAACTGGGGCTGTTTCGAAGATGACAGTCCATGCATGTTTTACCCTCATCTGCACATCTGCTGAGGTGCTGCCACCTATCTCGGACTCCTGTGACTGCCCATAGGCATACTACATAAGCAGCACACACCCCTGATTTAAAACATGATGAAAACATTTATTTTACAAAATGTTTAAGATAGGTTAAAAATTAGCTTAGGTACATTGGGCAAGGAATACACGTTAGCCATATCGGGACCCCTTCACATAGATAAATTCAATGCCTGCTAGAAACCTACAATGATGTTCCTCCCAGGTGTGTATGCATTAACGATTTCAGAGTTCCCCTCCATAAGTGCAGAGAATTCCAATCTAATATTTCCATTTGAAGGGGGTGGGAATGGGTATTCCAATGTGTGGTTTGCATTAGACGTTTGGGGACTCTCGAAAACGTACATTAGAGGTCATTCACAAACTCCTCCCTTTTTTCAATTTCCAAACTGGAACTGGTTGGAGATTTACTCCCTTCAAAGGCTGACATAACTGCTCTTCCAAGGTGGGAAAGGGAATGGATCACCCCCTCATTTGGTGGTGGTTTAGTGAAGGGTTTTTCTTCATAGGGAAAAATGTTGTCGCTGGGGATAACAAAAGTAGCATATTGAGCTCCATTTTCCAAGGTGCTTCCTAGATGCACTTCTAGGAATGTTTGTGAATCCCCAAAATAGTAAATCTATGTTTGAAGATTTACTACATTTGTGTGAATCAGGGTAAATGTTTACATTAGTTTGCATCTTGTGCTCCGGTGGAAACCATTCTCACTTATTGAGGCTTCTTAATAAGCACTTGGAGACATGTTTAGGAAAAAGAACCTATCAAAATGGATTAGTGAAGTTGTCAAAACAACTGTCTGCTACATAGCTATTTCATATCTCTGATGATGGCAGACAAGCCTTTAAAGAGACAGGCCATTCTTATGTGCATCAGGCGCCTGCCACTGAGCAGTGCATGTGGGGCTAGCGATGCTGCATCACAAGTGTAGTACTGAAGAGTTTGCCACTATCTGGCACTGAGTTCAACATTCATGAGTCCAAAGGTCCAAGGAACGTGTGGATGAAGGGATTTTGGACTAGGATTTTGGGCTGCAGCATCAAATGTATAATTCCAAGCTATTATATTCCATGAAGGCCCATAGTGCCAATGAGAGTGGTCAACAGTAAGGCTGTCCTACAAAGTAAGAGATGTTTTAATGCTGAAGGGACCATTCTGGTTTGGATAGTGTGAGAGAGTCTTTGTAAAGGTCAGCAGGACCTTGTGATTTTGAAGAAGTGAATCTGTGTGCTAAAAAATTCACATGATAAGTGAAAGTATACATCAAGGTCCAAGGCTGCCACCCACTATTTATGGCTCACATCAAATGCTGTACACTGTGTAATGTTGTGTTAATTGTACTCTTAAAGTTTAACCAGATAAATATCTGAGTGAAACATATCTACGAAGTAATTTTTTATTCAACTTGGAAACATTGCAGTCCCACTTTCCCTACTGAATGTACAGTATAGCCAACCATTCACCCGGGTCCAATACTTTCTACAATTGCTCTTAGAGGTAGTGAATTTATATTCCAGGCTGTCTGACTTCAGAAGGCTCGTCATCAATTTAGATAAAGATCACATCTGGATCCTAGGTGCTTTAAAAGGCCATCATGCTCTGCACATGCTTAGAAGATGCACATATATTTAAAGGCCATTCGGTTGTAAAATGGATGTCACGAAGGGAGTTTAGAGTCAAAGAAGATTGGTTTATTTTATTCAGGGCAGATTAGTCTTTCAGTGACATTTTAGACTAGGTGGATTTGTTTAAGTTGACATTTCATATAGTGCCTCACATCACTCCATAGACACTCCTGAGCACTGTGCAGTTTGAGTTAAATGACAGCATTCTGGAATGGTAAGCGTCCAACCATTTTCAGGACATAACCTCCATCAGATATTCCTCAATTGCTATGAATGGTTCTCTGGCCTAATCACTCATTGTTTCATTTGGGAGATTTATAGAGTGCATGGCTACCAATCAAGGTTCCCCAGTGCTGATCTCCTTACTAGACCTAATAAAGTCCTCAACAAGGGGGGTTACAGCGAGGGAGAGGTGGGAACAGCCAAGTTTTAAATGCTTTACGGAAGGCTGTAAGTGATTTGCAGGTTCTTGGAGACTGAGGTAGAGTATTCCATAACTTTGGTCCCAGAAAAACAAATGCCCAACCTCCTTGACGGGTTCTCTTAATTCTGGGAACCTTCACTAGGTCCTGGAACCTGGAGCAGATTGAATGTCTGGGAGTATGCCATGAGACCAAGGAGATAAGGGGCCTGGTTTGAAAAGGCATTTGTGCATAAAGCAAAGAGCTTTAAACTATATCCGATACTCACCAGGCAACCAATGAAGAGTGTGAAGCAGAGTGGCTGAAGAAGCACATCTAGGAGGATGAAGGAGAAGTCTTGCTGCCACATTGTGAACAATCTGAAGTCATTTTAATAGAAAATGTTCAATGCCCAAGTAAAGGCCATTGTCGTAGGCCAATTTGGAGATTACCAGGGCTTGGACTACCATTCTTTGGGCAGGTGCTGGAAGGTACATCAGAATTTTCGGAGCCACTTCAGAATGCCAAAACAGGTGTCAGCAACTTTATTAATTTGATGGTCCATATTCAGTTTGTTGTTGATCCACACCCCCAAGTTTTTTACCACATGTATCAGTGATGGGGCACAGCCCAAAATATTTGGCCACAGATGTGTACCGCAGAGGTGGGGATGGTTGCCCACAAGTAGAACCTCTGTCTTGTCTCTATTTAATTTTAAGGAGTTCCATTCATCCAGGGTGCTACTTGGGCAAGACAGATGTTCAGAGGTTCTACCTGATGACTCTCCTAAGAGGATAAAGACACATCATGAGGGTATCACATGCATTGGAAAACAGGGTGAGCCTGTTGAATACCACAGTCTGCTAGTGGACTCATAAAAAGACTGAACAAAAGAGGGCTTAAAGTAGAACCCTGTGGCACCTCATAGTTCAGATGGCATGGTTTGGACCTGCTGTTGTGAATGGACCAGGAAGGTACGTCCCGAAAGGAATGAACTCAACCAAGCCAAAGCTGTGCCCTGCACCCCTGCTTCACTCAATCTGGACAGCAAAATAGCATGATTCACAGTGTCAAATGCAGCACTGAGATCTAAAAGGATCAGTGCTGCTGCGTCCTCTTTGTCTAATTGACAGTGCTTGTATTCTGTTACGCCAAGGAGGGCAGACTCACTGCTATGATCTGCCCTAAAGCCTGATTGAGAAGGATGTAATAAGCTATTTGATTCAACATAAAAGCTAAGCTGTTGATTAACGTGTTTCTCCAACACCTAGCTAATATAAGCAGGAGAGAGCTCATCCTGTAGTTAGACCAGATCAAGGGGTCCCCATTTTTTTTTTAGCAAAGGGGTAACCTAAGCCTGTTTCCTGGCTAAAAGAAAAATACCCTCATTCAAAAAGGAGTTAAGAACTCGCAGGAATTGTTCCATAAGTGGTGACGCAAGCTGACCCATTATGGATGGAAGGCAGTTTCCCGAAGAGCAGATAATCGAGTTTTGCCAATAAGGTTGAGTTCAGGGTTTTCCAAAGTGATGTAGTTAACCAGATATTCCTGCTTGAAATGTATTATCAGCAGGATTCTACATGTACCTCAGTCTTTTCTTCCAGGATGCCTTGCATAAAGTGTAGAGAAAGTTAAACTTGATTCTCTCTTTTACCAGCAGCCAGTGGAGTCTTTTCAAAGCAGACCTTACATGATCACACTTGGGGAGGTTTTGGCATATTCAGGAGCCAGATTTTGCAATCCTTTGCAAATTCCAGAAAACAACAATGCAGTATTCCATTATTATAATTCAGGATTTTCCAGGCAAGGAAGAGTCAAGTCCTTGATTTGAGCAGCAAAAACAGCCAGCATCAAATAGAACTCCTAATGTGTTTTCTTTTGGGGATGGTGGCTTAATAGGTGCTGTGACACAAGGATCACAGTTGTTGCTCCATTCAAATAGTGGAGGTTTTCCTTCACTCATGGCCATGCACAGGGATAGCAGCTTCTAATTTTATACCAGCCTTCCTGGGACTCCCTCAGTAAAATGTGTATATGGCTGCTCTCGGCATACAGTTGAAAGTGTAACCTATATATTCCTAGGATCTGTCCTGAGGGGAGCAAGCTTGCTCGCTTTAATGTAGTTCTTGGGACACTTCCTGGCCAAATGATGTTGCAGACCCACTTCTTATTTGTTGTCTGTCATTACTTAATAAAGAACTGATCCATTATACATTTTTCCGAGTGATTCCTGCCCAGTCTTGGAGTCTTGTTCATACTATTGTGTGTTTAGTTTTGTCAAATCAGATCCAATTTCATCCTTATCTGTTAAGTTGAACTTTGACTAGGATTGTGCTGGGTAAAGGAAATTGGGACATTGAGTAATAATCAGACACATTCTTTGGGTTTGCTATTGGATATTTGTTTACCAGGGATGTGAAAATATCATTGTTGCTTGATTTAGGCACTGATTCTTCTTGAAGTGTGCACTAATCACACATGTGAGGATTCGAAGAATGTGTTATGATGAATTGTTCCATTCATGCCATCGTACGAAGTTTCAAAGTCTTATTAGAAGTGTAGGTCTTTAATACTAGGCTCAATATCTCCTCTTTTGAGGTTTGAGTTTCAAGAACCAAATTTACAGACACAGTGAGCAGGTGGGTGGGAAATAGCATATGATAGTGTTAATCCTGATGTCCTGTAACAGTTTTGTTAGTTTATCTTTGATGAATGACTTGACGTTGTCATAGAGTTGAAGGTATGCATTGGGTTAATCGTTTTTTGGTAATACCAAAGATCTCAATAGATTTTTTCAGTGAATTATCTTTTTTCTGATGTACGCCTTTTTTACCTGATTTAGGGCTTTGTGATAGCCCCTCCTTTTCCTGATCACAGTTGTTAGTGTTCTGCCACCTACGTTAAAGTTAAACTTTGAGAACCAGTGGTTCGCCAGGGACTCATTTTGACAGTCACTTTTTAATTTAGTTGTATCCACAGTAAACGAGAAGGAAAAAGCAACTAGCCTCTAGTTTGAAGAAATTATGGCCTGGATTTGAGAGGGCCTAGCGCCACTTTAGCACTAAATTAGCATTATTTGTTTTACGCTAGGGAGGGGCTAAGGTGGCTTTTTCCCCGTGACATATTTACAAAGTGAGGCAATGCATGCATTGTGCCATTTTGTAACCCTTTGCACTACATTATGCCTGCGCCAGGCATAATGTATGCAAAAGGGATGTTCCTCCATTAGGGAGGCCGAAAAAATGGCGCAAAGAAATCTAAGAAATTGTTTCTGCACTTTTAATACCTGCTCAGAGCAGACTCTAAAAGGGAGCACACCATTGTTTACAATGTGCCCCTATGTACAGTTCAGGGTTAGCTCCAAAAGTTTGGTGCTAACACTGAACAGTACATCAATAGCATCAAAAATGTTGACGCTACTGCCCCCTACCCTGTGCTATGGTGCGCCGTATCTTAGATAGGGTGCACTCATGGTGGTGGTAGGATACTCTATGGGGCGCAAGGAAAGTCAGCACCACTTTCCTTAAATCTGCCCCTATCTTTAATACTTTTCAAATATTCATAATTGAAAGAACACACATTGTACTCAAAGACGTGCAGTGCACAGTGTCCCAGTATTCACAACATCATAAAATTTTAGTGGTATCATGCTTCCATCCAGTAAGTGAGACTTGATGGTCTGAACTTGAGTTCAGACCATCTAGTGGTGCAATGGTGCAGTAAATTGCAGTTTACTCCTCAACAGTTGAGCATTTAAGGCTGTTGGCAGCACAGTGAGGAGGCAGAATATATCATGACACTGCTTCAAGTTCTTATTGGTGTGCACTGATCATATCCTACAGCCAACAGCATCCACTTAAACATTATGAACTATTAACTTTGTTATAACATGCAGCATGTTTTGAAACAGTGTTGATGGCTGTTGTAGGCGCTTGATCGATCCTGGTAGCGTCGCAAGCTGTACCAGATTTGTGACAGTGGGAGCAAATCACCATTCCCATCGCTGACGTTGTGTCTGCAGGCCACCCAAAAATGTACATTAAAATCTAAACACATAAGTGGTCCCAACTCAAATATATCATGTCCTCTCCTCTAAAATTACATAGTTGATACAGTTATTCCCCAGCTCACTATTTTAAAAATGACTGTATGCAAAACATAATATTACAACTCTGGATTTTATTAAGAAGAAAATACAGAATGGGTCTTACAGGGGACTTGGAAGAGCATGAGACCTGGATTGCCTCCCATGGTTAATGAGAGCCTGAGCCTCACCTCTGACATCACGCTCAAGAGTTCTTCAATCACAGTCAGATGCAATATGCAAGGCTAGGCAGGCACATGCCCACTGAAGATGACAGACCAAAACTATTTTTTAGACAGGGCAAAACTAGACATCTGACTATGGAACCACCAGAGAGGGGTGCTAGATTCCCCCTTTAACCATCAAATACTTCCCCTTCTGTAGGAGAGGGAAACAGCAAACTATATGTGCATCTAAGACTGCAAAATCCCTGCGTAGTGATCCCTGTCTCAGGTTGCAGGCTTTTATTTCCATAGAACCAATTGAGAATGCAGCCACGTGGGCTGTATAGTGTTCAAACAGAGACATTTAAGGCATTAGCAAAGTGGGCAATCGCCTATGGGCCACCAGCTTCCAAACGGTCCCTGAGAAAGGCATTGGGACATGAAAAAGGCTCTATTCTCCGTCTCTATCTCTGTCTCACTCTCTTTCCCTGCCTCTGACTACCCCTACATCGTACTCTCTCTCTGTCTTCTTTTCATTCTTCGCATCACAGATCTCATACTCTCATCGCTTCCTTCCTACTGTGCTTAATCCTCTTTAATTCTATGTCTGACTACCACCCTCTTACTTACACTTACCTTCCTCTGTCTGCCCTACATCTCACCTCTCTGCCTCCGCTTTCCCTACTGACCTCTTTCTGTTTACTTTTCTGTCTTGTTGTATCACATCTATCTTTACTTTACCGAGGGCCACATGTACAAAGGTAATTGTTTGCAATTACCAAATAGCAAATTTTTGCTATTCACTGTTTGGTAATCACAAACACCAATGTACAAATGTATCTTTGACACAATTTGTGATGTATCCGTGGGTCGCAAATAGACCTACCTCATGAATATTAATGGGGTAGGTCTTGGTTTGTGATCCATTGGGAATCGCTAAAATCACAGTGATGATCATCAGACCACCATGTCTGTGATTGCTTTTAAATAAAGCAATGTTTTTTTGTTATTTTTTTATGCAGCCCATTTTCCTTAAAGAAAAAGGGAATCAAGATGCATTTATTAAAAAAAAATGAAAAGTTTTCCGTAGGACCCATGACCTGTGCTTAAAAAATTTGTTTTTAAACATTCAGAAAGGGGAAGGGGTCCTTAAAGATTCCCTTTCCATTTACAAATGGGTTACCACCTACTTTAAGAAGGTGGTAAAATGCAAATGTTTTGAGACCCCATTTCGGTAACAGAACATTCACACATACCAATACGTTTTGGTAACGCAAGTCCCTTCCTAATACCAAATCACAAATCCAATCTGCGATTCGGTAATAAGTTACCAAACTGCAAATATGGCTTTGTGCATGTGAAAAATACTTTTTGCATTCGCAAATGGGCCAATTCTGCGAATTGGCCTGTTTACGACCACAAAAAGCCTTTGTACATGTGCCCAAATATCTCTAAATTTGTGCCCTTATGTCCACCTCACATCTCTCTTTCACTGTCTTTCCAACTATCTTTATGACACTGTTCTCTACCACCCTCCACCTCCCTCTCTCTGCCTCACAAAACTCTCATATCTCCCTGCTTACTTTACCAGACCTCTTCTTCCTCAAAACTTTCTTCCCCTGGTTCTACACATCTCCACTTCAGTGCTTTATTTGTAAAATTATAAGTTCTGGTGCACAAAGCGCTGCTCAGACACTGAAGGTGACACTATAAAATGTCAGAGCACGAATAGCAAGGGTGCGCAGTCCTTAATCCACTTCAGGCCTCTTCAATTCACAGTGAGGCACTCCCTGCTCCATTATCTCACTCTTCAAGGTGTCTGCTTTCTCCGCTGGTGACGCATTTTCTGTATTTCTCTTCCTCCATTTTTTTGTTTGTCTCGGTAAATGTCTGATGTGGAGAAATAAGTGCCAGCCCCCCAAAAGTAAGTGCTGGTGCCCCCCAACTGGTAACCACCAGCTCAAATTAAGCACTGCTCCACATCTAAACCCTGTCTCTCCATCAAAACCTCTTAACCTCCACCTCAACTCTGTCTACCTCATCTCTCTTTCAATACAGCTCTCGCTACCTTGTCTCTCTCTATTCCTGTCTCTCACATCCTCACCTGTCTCTCTACCCCTCTTCATGCCTCAGAATACCTCCCCTCACTGCAGGTACATCACCTCACTCCTCTCTACGTCAATCTCAGCCCTCCCTCTGCCTCACTTCTCTCAGCCTGTTTTCTTCTCCCTTCTTTTTCTCTGAGGCAGAGGCAGGGGCCGCCTTCGGGCCACAGAAATGTACAACTACAAAGATGAGACGAGGGACAAAACAAGGAAAGCGGATTACAGGAAAGCCACGAAGATGTCACAAAGTGAAATAATAAAAATATGTGAAGAAGTGCTTTAATTTTCCATGCTGCGGCTAAAATGCCAGTTGTGGCGTGGAATTTGCTTCTAATTATGAATATTTGGAAATTAAATATACAATATCAAGTACTAAGGGTCATATTTATACTCCATTTGTGCCAAATTTGCATAATTTTTTATACACAAATTTGCCGCAAAACTAACTCCATATTTATATTTTGACGTTAGACACATCTAACGTCAAAATATTGGCGTTTGCACCATTTTTTAGATGCATGTACCAACCTTGCGTCAATGAGGTGCAAGGTAGGCATTCCCATCTAAATAATGGTGCTAACCCCAGAGCCCCATATTTATCCCATGCTAAAATGACGCACGGTGGGAGGAGGGGCTAAATAATGATGCAAAGCTTAATTTGCACCATTATTTAACGCCTGGGTCAGACCAGGCATTAGGGGACCTGTGGACCCATTTCCATGGTTAAACACCACAGAATGAGTCCACAGGTGCCCTCCTCAAGCCCCAGGAACACCCCCACCCACACCAGAGGGATACCATAGGATGGGGGACCCCATCCCAAATAAGTAGGATAAGTATAGGTAAGTATTTTTTGTTTTTAAATTAAAGTGCCATGGGGGCCCAACTTAGGGCCCCATGCATGGCACAGGGGGCACTGGCCATGCCTAGGGGACACTGTTCCCCTGTGCTGGCCGTTTGGGTGATGGGCATGACTCCTGTCTTTTCTAAGACAAGAATCATGTGGTATGGATGGTTTTGCATCAGAAAAAGGCGCTAGGCTTGATAGAGGCATTTTTTGTTGCCTCTAACCAGCCTAACGTAATTTTTTGGTGCAAAACCCCCTTCTCCCATACCGCTACCCCCACCTGGCTAACATAATTGTTTTTATGCTAGCCCACCCTTCGCACTGGCATGCACCTTTCCATAAATATGGCACCCGGCTGGCGCTCAGGAATGGTGCAAGCCGGTGCTAAACTTTTTGATGCAAAACTGCGTTAGTGCAGTTTTGCATCAAAAAGTATAAATATGCCCCTATGTGTATCCATCTGATTTTACTATTATGCACCATTCCACTGAACCACCGTTCAATTTACTCATATCATGTTTTTTCCTACAATAGAAGAAAGAAGTACAAAAATAAATCACCCCGAGCAATTCCTGTTCAGACTTTCATTTGACACCTTTGAGCTTTCTTCTGATTTGTGTTACTGGTTTCTGGAAGTGTAGAACATAATGAAGTACTGTTTACCATCGTGACGTTTGAATTAGACGAAAGTGGATGGTAAGTTTAAACTTGTTTCGAAAAGAGGAGTAAAAAATACGTTTCACCCGGGGATCCTTAAACCCTTAACGTGGCCCACGGTCCAAAAACTTAAAGAGCAGTGCAGATGGGTCAAATCAAACGTAAGCGATCGCATAGTTCTTACATACCTGGCAGCAAGAAACTGATCTCAGCTCCAAGGATTAGAAGCTGAGCTCACTGCTGTTCACCAGCCAGGAGACAAGCATCCGCACTTTAATGCCTAAATAAAGCACTCAACAGGAAAAAACCTGTAATCAACAATGTGTTTTGGTTGCATTCCTGTAAATCAGTGGTTCTCAACCTTTTGACTTCTGTGGACTCCCACTTTATCAGTACTGGAACCCGGGGATCCCCACTCAATCATTATTGGAATAAGGGGACCTCTCAATGAGTCATTACTGTAAGCTGGGGACCTAATCTGTTAATATTATTACATTTTCTAAGCAGTCACGAACCCCCTGAGGAGGCTTTGCGGATCCCCGGGGTCCCTGGACCACAGTTTGGGAACCACTGCTGTAAATCAATGATTAATGTATATTGTTGGCCCGAGTTGTATATTTCATCTGCTACATCAAAATTGCAGGCTTAATGAACCCTATTTTACCAATTTATCTTGTCTGAAAGCAATATGGCTACTGTACCTTCCCATGCATGTGGAAAGCACTTCTTCACCTTCGGCAGCAAAGCAAATTTTGATATGAATTTCACTCTCCTTAGAGCTCATCAGAGAAGTGTTTGTTTAGATGCAGGTTAGTATCCGCACGGAATAATGCATTAGCATCTGTTCGTGTAACATCTGGGATGCAAAGAATTTCTCCCTGTACTAGCCTGCAATCCATAAAACACAAAAACATGACTAAACAAAGGTGTATCAGTAGCACTCCAAAAAAGCATACATTTAATACAGCTGTGTACTAATAGCCGTTCCCATCTTTCTTGTCTCCTGAGGAATTATGGCTCTTGTAGTTGTCTATTCCACAGTTCTTTTACATCACGTTGCAGCTCTCAAAAGTATCATGTCCGTCATAATATGGTATCTGAGGTTGTTCGTATGGTAAGCTTTCCTTCAAATGTTGCTTCAATTCAGCATCTTTTTGGATATCACTGAAGGGGCGAAACAGTGCCTCTAGCAAGCTGTTACACTTGCATATACTTAATTCTACAGTACCTGTTCAAATAAAAAGTCTCGGCTGCGCGGGAACATCTTCCCTGAAGCATTTCCACCCATCCATAAGAATCAAAAACAGGTAAAAGGTGCCATGTTAGTAAGACAGAGGCTGCTGAATTGCATAATTCTATTGGTTAATTCCTGGGCCAAAAGGTATTTGCGGTTTCACCCAGTTGGAATCTTGTTCTCTAAGATGATGTTGAACTCTAAAACACGAATGTTCAAATTTGTATGACAGAGATACCTATTGTCACCCTTTCTGGGCAGACTCAGGAGAAAGGTCAATTGTGACTTTGGTGTTTTGGAAGGTGCCTCCTTGTTCATTTTGGCCATCAAGCCTTCGAGTGCCACTACAGCCATCTTCAGATAAGTGATATGGTTTGGTTGCTACCATTTACTGGGGGAATTACACCAGCAGCCTGAAAGTGAAATGTCCTGTGATCCTCTCCCAAGCCAGGCAGCTATCCCACAGCACAGCTGAGTGATGCAAATGCAATCATCTGATGCACTTTGCTCAGTGTCTCGTGGTGTAGCAGGAGGCTCAGCCGGACATTAAACTTGTGACTTGTGCTACAACCACCAGACCACAATTCTTCCTGATGCATGTAGTTCCCTTTAGAGTCAGATAAGAACACCATTTAACACTGCTACACCCTCAAATGTCTCATTAGGCACATGACGTATGGGAGGTGCCAACAAATTGCAACAGTATCGGTGGGTGTGGGCCAAGCACTTAAGAATCCTGGAAGGCCTATTGTGCAAATCAAGGGTGTTGTAAACTCTTGTTTCATTTCTAACAGTATCCTCCGCTCACACTGCTGGCTTGAGGCTCATGTATTTTATAGTATGAAACAGGAATGTCAAGATGCCCAGGCCAGTATAGATGTATGTATGTATATATATATATATATATATATATATATATATATAGATATGAATGCTTGCTTTGGTAGTAAACTACTGAAGTCTGTGGGACTGTCAGATGGGGGCAACTTTAAAGAGACTCTTTTTTAGCTTTTGCTTCAAGATAGACAATCTATGTGATTCATGATATACCTGCATAAGTCATTAAGAAGTAGGTGCCACAGTTTGACTTCCATTAGGTCTAGATACTTACCACCTATGGTCAATGTTTAAAAGACAATAGCATTACTATTTTTTCTCAGTTGACCTGAAAGACCTTTTAAGGGAGCGCAGTGTAATCATCCACCGACGATGCTCCAGAGAACCACTTTATGTACATTAGAAAATAATGCAAAATAACTTACATTTAATTCTGTCTTCCACACGGAGCCATTATTAGTACCGTCTTTCCGTTTTTTTATCTGATATTATTTCTGGAGTCCAAAAATCAGACGAATGCCCAAGTTCGGTGTTTCACTGGTATTAAGCACTTTTCTTCTTGAAGATGTCTGAGAAAAGGGCATTGCCATAATTGTTTCAAGAAACTACAGTGGTGCTGAATAAATGTGACTTAAATATTACTTGGACTAACATTGCTGATTTTCTTCAGGTCTGCAATGTGAAACACGATGGCTTTTATGGTGGCATCAGTTTAACCCCCCCACCCCATAGTAATTGTGTCAGCAAGAAAACTCTTAACATATTGAATGGTACTATTGTGACTTTTTGTTAGTCTGGCCCTCATGCCTATAATGATAATCTCAGTATTGTGCTAGTGAGCCAACCCCAGCTTTGTCTCACCCATTCCTTCACATCTATAAGGCAGGCTGAGTACTCCATTTTGACAACTATATTAGTGTTACCTCCACAATATTGAACAGTGAGAGATGAACTCCCAATATAGTTCTTCAGATATATCTAAAAAGGGGCAAGGGGGACTGCAAAGACTTGATGCAGATCATCAAACTTGTAACAACTTGTCTTCATTAGAGATGAGGGAGCAGTGCCTTGGAAGGGGCGGGCCTGTGCCCTGAGCACAGCCTGAGGCACTTCTAACTACCCATCCTCTGCCAAGGGAACAAAAACGTTCTGAGGCTGCAACTGATGTCCCGGGAAGGTGTTTCAAAACTGGTATAGGACATCAACTCTGCAGAGTCTCCAAACATAAGCTCAAAACCACATCTGTACAAGGGTCTTCACTATTTGATATGGGTTCTTCATCAGGTGACAATGTGAAGGGAGCTGATATTGTGTGACACACTGTAGCACTGTAGGAGTTGGAAGGTCTCTTGAGGGCACTCTACAGGCCAGTGCTGTTGACAAAGAAATTGACCTACTTTACCATACTCACTCTTGTAGGACACAATTGAGGAACAACAAACAGGAGTTGGGATGCACATTCTAGCACCAGTTTGCAAACAGTGGATTAATAACAAAAAAATCCACTGTGTCAAAGATCACAGAGAGATTTATCATCACCCCCAGCTCGATTTCTCCATTGCATTGTGAAGTAAACTGTCAACCACATCAATGTGAGAAGTTTCTGTGTCATGTTCTGAGTGGAATCCTGATACCTTGTGGTCTAGGATGCTCAAACTGTCATGACCGAGGTACTAACACCTTCCCTAGGACTTCATAACAACTTACATTGTGACAATAGGCAGGTAAAAAGCAAGGCTTTCTCAGGGATCCAGATGGTTCTTTTTTTCGGAAATGGTAATTTACCAACGTGTTTAATTGCAGTATAAATATATGGTATTATATAAATATTCTGATAAATATTCATTGATCACATAGAGAAAAGCAATAAACAGGCCAAGATTGAAATGTAAAAGCCACCCTGAGTTTGGATTGTATTCCAGAGCAATTTCATAAAGATCAGCTACAGAGTTGCTGAGATCGTAGGGGGGTTTGCTAAAGAGGCAAACTCATTAAAATATTAATGCTGTTAAACTCGGTTTGTCAAGTGCCAAATTACTTTTGAATCTAATTTTTTTTTAATCTTCCGTAACATAATTTAAATAGGACAATGCTGAGAACACACACATTACTGGGAACACAAGGGTGCCTATTGTCTGGTGTCATGTTGCATTTACTTTGTGAACAAATGGCATGATTTACAATTTGGTGAAGAGGATGCCCCATCCTCAAACTGAAGTTCCATCCACCTCTTTTTGAGTTGGGTGAAACTTAAGTATGTTGAGGACAGAGACAGCTATGTCTCCGCCACTGACAAACTCTTCCAAAGGCCCGATGAAGTAACGTCTGTTGTAGGCATGGTAGTTCATCTGCTCGCCCTATTGAGAGTGGGCAGACAAATGGCCAGTTTCTACTTTCACAAACTGCCATCCAAAAGGTGGCAGTAAGTGAAAATAATTACACTCTAATGACCCCCACAGCAAGGGAGAAAACTCCATTAGGAGGGGCTCATTGCTATTTTTTATTTTCAAAAAAGAAAATCCCACTTTGGGTTTTTGTTTTTGAAAATAGAAAAAGATATTGCAAGTGTGCTGTAGGGTGAAGTCATGTTGACAGATCCTCATGGTACACTTTCAATGCATTGACAGGAACTCTGCGACTGCTTTTCCTGCCACTGTAAGAGATGTCTGCTGGAACTGCAGGCATTTTTAAATCCAGAGTACTCTGAATCAACCCCAAAGTATTTTAAAATGTGGAAACAAAGGCATTTAGGTTGTTTTTGCTAATCTTTTCAAGATGCAGATTCTGTGGTGGAAAGTTAACTGGCTGTAATCAGAGTGGATTAATAATGATCATATTGGCACAAGGGATGTTAGTTGTTAGCCATTTCTTAATTCAATTTTATTCCAAATGCTGGGAATGTGTTGTTACTGTTCTGCAAGGTGGAACGTATTATGCTTGACACATGGGAGGCTTTTATAGCCAGCACCAGTTACAGCTCCTCCAAAGAATTTCATACCCTAGTTTCTTAGAGGAGCCATAAATGGTGGAGACTGACAGGTCCACCGTGTCTCAAGATACATATTATTAGCATATTTGCAATTATTGTGCATGTTGTTATTTTTACCTTAATAATTTCTGAAATTTTAAAAATAATTACAGAAATAACAAGAGCATGAATAATAGTAACAAATATGCTTACTTACATAGATCAGAACTTTCGAAAAAAACGGCTTGCGATCCACAAGTGGATCCTCATCCACAGTTTGGGAAATGCATCCTCACAGAAAGTTGCATTCCAGCTTGTAGGCTCCTGTTAGAAATGGGTCCTTTGGTTGGCAGTCAGGTTACTCCCTGTCCAGGCAAGGACCCTCACTCTAGTCTAGAGAATCACCTTCAGTTAACCCCTTGGTAGCTTGGCACGAGCAGGCAGGCTTAACTTCAGAAGCAATGTGTAAAGTATTTGTACTAACACGCACAGCAACTCAGTGAAAACACTACAAAATGACACAACACAGATTTAGAAAAATTGTGAATATTTATCTAAACAAAACAAGTCCAAAATGACAAAAAAACAACATGCACAAGTCAAGATATGAATTTTTAAAAGAGTAAGAGTCTTAGGGCCAGATGTATCAAGAATGCATTTTGTGAATCGGAAATAGCAATTTTTAAGAAATCGCTATTTCTGAGTCGCAAAATGCAATGTATCAAATTTGTGATTCGGTAATACCGATTTCTTAAATATCGCAAATGCTGTTACCGAATCGCAAATTGCGATACAGCCCCCATTTGCATCTATGAGCCTGTCGGCCCATATTTGCAAATATTTTGCATGTCCCAAATTGCGAATTCCTAACTGGAATTCGCAATTTTGGGAAATGCAAAGTCCAGGGTGCTGGAGGCCTAAGGCCCCCTCTGCTGCACCCCAAAACATTTTTTAACAGCATGTAAGGTGCACACATGCCAAAACGGCATGTGTGCTTTACATGTAAATTTAAAAAATGCATTTTAAACGCATTTTTTAAATTTGCACACGGTTACCACCAAGTTCAACTTGGTGGTAATAGCGATTGCTTACTGCCCAATTTGCATTAAGGAATTGCTACATACATGTGCTTTAGAAATCGCAAATAAGGATTCCTTATTTGCGATTTCTTATTTAGAGAGTCGCAATTTGCGACTCTCTAAACAGGGTCGCAATTTTAAGGAATCGCTATTTTAGCGATTCCTTAAAATTGCATTCAGAATGCCTTTGATACATTCTGAAAGGGCTTTTTGCATTCGCAAACGGGCATTCACACCGTTTGAGAATGCAAAAAGCTTTGATACATCTGGCCCTTAATCCTTTAGAAAACAGTGAAAATGCTGTTGTTACACAAAGTACCTGGTTGTGTCAAAAATAAAGCTGCACAGGCGAGCGTGCTACGGAAAAGTTTGCAATGCTTCGATTCCTTGGTCGCAAGTGAGGCCGTGCATCATTTCTTTCTCTGGTCGGGTCGGATATGTTGTTTTTCCATCTTGCAAGAGAGCGATGCATCGATTTCCAGTCGGACACCTCGGATCTGGGCAGGCTTTGCATCGATCTTTCACGCCCAGCGATGTTGCTTCGAACTCCGGTTGCACGGTGTAGAAAAACCTGGGTTTGCATTGTTATCAGCCTCCTTTAGTGGGTGTTGAGCATCATTTCTCCAGCTGCATTGCATCGATCTTCCAGCTGCGATGCAGGTGGAGCATTGATTTCAGCTGCTAAGCCGGTGGCGCATTGTTTATCAGCCGCAACATGGAAGGTACGTCGAAAGTTTCCCCGCACAGCAGTCTGTGCGTGGATTTTCAGTTCTTGGCTGCCAGCTTCACCTCTCAAGGGCCAAGGGACTGGATAGGGCACCACTTGGCAGGGCAGGAGTCTCAGCAGAGAGTCCAGGTGCTGGCAGAGAGAAGTCTTTGATGGCCCTGAGACTTCAACAAGAGACAAGCTCAACTCAAGACCTTGGATATTCTTCTCAAGCAGGAATCCACAGCAAAGTCCTGTCCTTGCCCCCTTTCACAGGCAGAAGCAGCAACTGCAGGATTGTCCAACAAAGCACAGTCACAGGCAGGGGCAGCAGTTCTCCTCAGCTCTTCAGCTCTTCTCCTTGGCAGAGGTTCCCCTTGAATCCTTGAAGAAATCTGATTTGCAGGGGGTTTGAGTGCTCTTCTTATACCCCTCTTTACCTCTGAAGTAGGGCACCTTCAAAGGAAGGTCTCTGTTGTTCACAAGATCCTCCCTAGCCCAGGCCAGGCCCCAGGCTCACAACAGGGGGTTGGAGAATGCATTGTGTAAGGGCAGGCACAGCCCATTCAGGTTTAAGGGCCCACTCCTCCCTCCACTCTAGCTCAGTTGGCCCATCAGGATATGCAGGCTACTCCCAGCTCCCTTTGTCTCACTGTCTAGAGGGAATTCCCACCAGCCCAACTGTCAGTCTGACCCAGACAGGGAGACCACAAACAGGCAGAGTCACAGAATGGTTTAAGCAAGAAAATGACCACTTTCTAAAAGTGGCAGTTTCAAACTGACAATTTAAAAACCAACTTTACCAAAATAAGTATTTTTAAATTGTGAGTTCGGAGAGACCAAACTCCAGATTTCTATCTGCCCCCAAAAGAAATCCACGCTCAAATATCATTTAAGGGCAGCCCCCATGTTAAACTATGAGGGATATAGGTCTTGCAACAGTGAAAACTGAGTTTAGCAGTATTTTCACATCGGACATGTAAAACACACCAGTACATGTCCCACCTTCAGCATGCACTGTACCCTGCCCATGGTGCTACCTAGGGCCTACCTTAGGGGTGCCTTACATGTAGAAAAAGGGAAGGTTTAGGCCTGGCAAGTGATACACTTGCCGAGACAAATGGCAGTGCAAGACTGCACGCACGGACACTGCAGTGGCAGGTCTGAGCCATGTTTACAGGGCTAATCATGTGGGTGGCACAACCAGTGCTGCAGGCCCACTAGTAGCTTTTGATTTACAGGCCCTGTGCATCTCTAGTACACTTTAATATGGACTTACTAGTAAATCATATATGCCAATCAGGGATAAGCCAATTACACATACAATTTACACAGGAGCACTTGCACGTTAGCACTGGTCAGCAGTGGTAAAGTGCCCAGACTACCAAAAACAACAAAAACTGAGTCCAGCACACAGTCACAACATGGGAAGCAGAGGCAAAAAAGACAGGGATGCCAGGTCTAACAGTTCTGTACTGTGGTAGTCCATTTCGGGCTCTGCAGCCTTCCCAAGACACGGGAGGCCACCACAGATGTCTTTGTTTGTCTTGTTAGAGAGGGCAGGTGTGGCTGCTCATGTCCTGAGGCAGTGCCAGCCATCCATAGCCATTTCCTGTTATCAAACAGAGGAAGTCAACTTCACGTTTCTGTCCCCGTACTGACCTATGTGAAGCACTTTTATACTACAGAAATTCATAGGTCCATCCACCTCTAGTCTATTCTAGGTATTTTGTGAGCGCATGGCTACCACAGTGGGCCTCCAGCACTCTGCAGGAAATATCCAGACTTACTACCTGCTGATGTAGACAAATAGCAAGGTTTTCAAAAGCTTTCTAAACTTCAGTTCCTCATCAATCTTACCTATCTGATTGCAACGTGTACATTTCCCTTTTCGCGTAGTGTTGACTGATTATGTTTCAAGGCAGATGTGTTCCCTGGCATTGGCTGTGTCCTATCATGGTATCTATTTTGCATATATGGTGAGTGCAGCAAAAGAGTACTCATTAAAATGCTTTTCCAAATCACCCATGGAAAGGTGCCCTTTTTTAACGATAACAAAAAAACTTGTTTTCAGACAGTTTGAAATCTCCGTAGAAAAAATGTTGTGTCATTATTTTTATTATTTAATCAACTATTGAGGCCTCAACATGGTTCCCATGTCTTTTTAAATTCCCTGACACACTTTTTGCACAAAATCAGCTCGTGTTTCACCCGATGACGTTGTTCATTAGCCGCAGTCTGGCATATGGTTCTTGTCTACAAAATGTCAACCAGCAGAGGTCAAGTGAAGTAGAGAAATGGGGTGCATCGCTGGGTCAAATTAAGTACTTTCCAGGCTTGCTGCTAATACGACCTTTTCGGTAGAGTACTTAAATGTCCCCCAGGCCCTAGTTCATCGAGCACCCCTTGGGATTAGCAGTAACATGCAGTACTAGACCAATTTTAACTTGCTTTGGGCTTTGGCATTTAATTCATGTTATTGAGAGTACTAGTTTGTATAACAACAGCCTTTTGGGTCGGGTTTCTCCAGGCTCTAAGACTAGAATTTGCACTTAGCAATGGGGAGCAAAGGTTTCTAGCAGGTTTCCTTTCTTAAGTCTTTTTTCACTCACATTCCTAACTACATATTAGTGTTTAAGTTCGTTAAGTGGATTTTTCCCTTTGCTTATGTTTACTTTCTTCTCTGGTGTAAAGGTTAGCATTTCTGATATGATGTGTTTCTTTACTGAAAAACACAAAAGGGTATGGGGTTCACTTGTAATGAGGAGCTATCCCCAAGGGAGATTATCCAGGGGCTCCTAGACCTCAATGGGTGTGTGAATGAAGTGTGAGTGCTATGGAGTGGTGATGGGGGGGGGGGTTCCTTTATGGACTAGGTGGTCTCACACACTATATAGTGTCATGCTTCATCATTTGACCACCTAGCCCCACCCGGGTAGGACGATGCCACCTGGGCGGACTCAACCTCACTGTTAAAGGAACAGGAGGGAGTGCATAAATTATTATTATCTGGAATTGTTTCTTTACTGCCCTAGGGATCGAGAGAAATTGAAATTTCAGGTCATGAGAATGAAGGATGAAGAAATCAAAGAGGAAATAAAAACATAAACAATTGCATCGTTCGGGAGAGATGTTTAAATGAAACAAATAGAGAAACAAGAGCTATGGGCCCCTAGGGAATACTGTATGTTCTTGGGTACAACCCCAATACAGAAACTGAGAACTCTGACACAACTTTTCTGCAACATATATCTCCCCAAAATATGCAAACACATCACCCACTGCTCTGATAAGCACATCCTCTGAGAGATCAATTCATTCTTAAAACCGCAATTTATATTTAATTTCGCCTACATTAATTGTTAGGTAGAATTCCTTCCTCTCAAGGACACTCCAGAAACTTGCCTGATAAGAGAGGCCCTGGACTTTAACAAGAACCTTAGCCACTCACAATGTAAAAGTACTATACACGGCTATGCCACAGATGAATGTTATTGAGACACTAAGAAATACTTTGCATATGCTACTCAACACGAATAAGTATCAGAGCCTTTTACACTTAGGTGTGCAGATGTGGTTTTGACCTAAAAGTTTTTTTGCATATAGCCACGATTATTATAGACATATAATGCGACCACAATCTTCACTATACATGGGCCACGCCTTGCTAATTTATCTTCAGGACACTTCAAGAGGATTCCAACCTGCAATAAAAAATATTCATATAAAAGAAACATTTGTTTGTATGACTGGTGTATAGATGACAACGTCATTGTCACGTCAAATTAATTTGTTTACCCCATTATCCTTGAATGTTACTGGACATTTGAGCAATATTTAAAACGTTGTATTTTTTTTATTTCAAATAGACATTAAAAGCTCTGTACAGATTTTTGTACATTGCAGACTTTACAAACATGAACCATCCCTGTGGCCGTGTACGCACGGCTTGCGTTAGAGAAGATCTAACTACCTGCCAATTGTTTCCTAAGCACCAGATCATGATTCAAGCTACAACAGTTCAAGGTATAGCAATCTGGTGTTAAAATCTGTGTGAGGTCTCTCCAAGTCTCCAAGGGCAGCATGTTGATTGCAAGTCTCAGGGCAGAGTGCGGTCGCAGAATTCGCTTTCTGGTGTCACGTTCGATAGAGCAGGTCTGGTTTCAGGGGCGCCAGGCGTCAGGGCATTAAATTAAATATGGTTTCCTTCTGGGGCACCCTGGCCGGGGTGTGCCGTGAATTCTCAGGGGAACGGAAAAAACTCAGTATTACCATGTGGCCACTTTTATGAGGCATTTCTGTGTTTGGTAGGACAGCCTTATAAGTTAAATACTGGGAAGAAGACAAGGTTGGAAGCAAATCGGTCAAGGGAGAAATTCGTGGTATGGTCTTTGCACTGCCATCGATTTTTAAGATCTGATTTGTAGCCCAATTTAAGGAGTGACATGTTTTAATAACATATAGATGTATGTTGGTAAAAAACAGTGTATCAACTATATTTGGATTGTAGGAAATTTTTGCGTAGAGACCAGTCATAGTGTAGAGGTAAGTGTACTTAACCTCTTTTCGAATTCATCTCGGTTTTCTTTCAGGAATTCTTAACTTTTTCTGCCAGAAAATGTTGGTTTTTTACCTTCTTCATCCATGTGTCTTCATTACCCGAGGAACCTCTTGGTCTTCCTGTGACTTTGTGGTGTGACCTCACAGAACACGGCCTCAACCATTTATATGCCAAGTAAAAGTGCTGCTCTGAAACGAGAGCCAAAGAAGGCATCTGGTTGGCTGGCGTCCTCCTCAGGAACATTAAACCGAAGACACAAGCACAGTGTGTCACATAACAGGAAGTGGAAAAAGATAAATGCACCACAGTGCTGTCAGTAACACAACTCCAAAACCGCGCCTAGTTACAAGGAAGACAAAGGATTGCTGATTTAATGCGAATACAATCATTATTAAAAAGAAAAGCTAAAGGAGAAAGTTGATGTGATCCAGGCAGGGTTTCTGGAAGTGAAAAAGTGAAATCTATTGTTTTAACTCTGTCTTGTGATACTCTAATAACTTTCAATCTTGGCCGTGCCTGGAGCACTTATGGGCAGCACACCAGCGGCTTTATAAGCCTCTTCCTGCAAAACAGAACACGTCTGCTTGTATTTGATAGGTCCCTCGGGCAAGGGCTCAGTGAAAATAAGCTTTCAGCATTTGGTGTGCTTCCCTGAGTGATGAAATGTGGTTTGTGACATACACCTTGCTCCAGCACCCCTGCGGTTCTTTCTGTCGAATCGGCTTGCTCGGGAACGCTGATTTGCAATCTTCCCGGCCTGTGGCCCTTGCTGGTTTCACAGCTGCAGCCTTCCTCCAAGTCTCCCTGGGATATGGAGTTCTTGAGTCTGTCTTCTGCTGCCAGCCTCTTCACCAGTGGTGATGTATGGGTGATGTAGGCAGGCCAGGCCCCTGATGCTGGAATCAGATGCGAGGGAAGACCAATGCTTTGAACAAACGGCAGCGACCCTAAAGCAAACATGTAATTCTGGTTAAAAAAAAACAATAACTCAAAGTGAATCGTCATTAAAACATATCATGAACATGCACATTACAAAATACAGCTGAGGTTTAAAGGCCCGACCTTGCAATGCACATTTATAACGTTTCTAGGAAACAGTTATCGATTAGAGTGTAGGGAGTCATCTGGCTCCTACATCGTGTAATTAACACATACCACACACCACTGCCGCCGGCTGGGGCAGAGGGGATAAATAAACGGGAGGGTATATCCCAGAAAGCATTATCAGAGCAGTGAGCCTCTGCAGCAGGAGGAGTCACATTGGCTGCACGAGGTCAAGCAGAGTAAGGAAGCATTAGAGTGCTCCTTGGCAGAGGCAGACTGTAACCATAGTCCTACAACAACTGGGAGTCGCAACATGTGTTGAACACAGGCCTCCACACTGACCACACAGAGGTGAGCAGTGCTACTGAAAATGGGCAGCCCAGAGTGGGGCATTCAAGTGTAAATTAAGATGTTGAGTGGGGCAATAGCCCACACGCCTCGTAAGACACTAAGGGGCACATTAAGAGCCCCTAGCACACTGGAGCATCACTTTTCGTGACGCTCTGGTGGCACAATGCCCTGCACCATTTTTTACAAGGTGGCATTAAGCCACTTTTTGTGACTTAACGCCACCTTGTAAATACGGCCCCTTCACACGCAGCCCTTTGCGTAGAAGGGGCGTGTAATGGGTGTTGCTGTAGGCGTGCCGCAGCAACACCCATTGCATTTTGACGCTGCCTCAGATTTACGAGTTTTCGTAAACCTGAGGCTGTGCTAAAATCTAATGCCACCACCAGAGGTGGCGTTAGCAAAGCGCAATGAGAAGAATACTTTTATTCCTTCTCGTTTTTTGCTTTTTCTATGTGTGCTGAATTCTGCAGCACGCATGGAAAGAGCAAAATGCCAGAAATTATTGTTTATGTGCGGGACACCTTACCGCATATAAACAATAAACCCCTCAACACATACATCCATGCACAATGGTGCAAGGATGCCTGCGTTTCCACTAGGCAGCTTATTTTAGCACCAGCGCAGGGGGAAATGCAGGGCTCCGCCATATTCCAGTAAATGCTGCGCATCCCTGCTTTTCTAAAGTGATGCAGCATGGCGCTGCCAATTTTGGTGCAGAACGCTCTGCACCACTTTTTAGTAAATCTGTCCCTAAGACTGAGAAGGCCAGACAAAAAAACAGAGATAATTCCACTAAACAGGGGAAAGGTTGGAAGGGTATTCATGCAAAGGAACAAAAAGACCAATAAGCAGATCACCTTATACATCCAAGCATGGCTAGTGGCCCAGTAGTGGCACCAGCCCTGCCACAAGGTGTGCCTCAAGTGGTCCAATAGCCAATGGGGGTACACATGCATCTATGGTGGTGCTACTGCCTTTAGCAAACTCATTGATCTTGCCATGGTAGCAAGGAGAAAAACCTGGGTTTGCCACTTGAGCAATTATTTAAGAGCCAAAAGGGAAACAGACCAAATGGTCAGGAGGTCCCTACTGCTATATTGTGTGAGTGACGAAGGGTGCAACCTGTTTGAAAATATGCCAGGGGCCATAACTGGCCATGACTATGATATGGCCATAGCAGCATTGAATGCCCACTTCAATATTCAGCTTAACTCAGACCATGAATGGTTCAAACTGCAACAGGCTCGCCATTCGGAGGAAGAGACAATCAATAATTTCTATGCCTGGTTATGAGAATTAGTCAGCACATGCACTGAAGACCGCCAGTCCAGGGAGGTGACGGCCCACATCAACCGAGGGTGCAGATCGTTAACACTGAGACCCTTAATACTGTGCAAGCTGGGCATAAAACTAGAAAATGTAGAAATACTAGCAAGGTCATACAAGTTGTCAGATATCATGGCCAAAGAAATGGAAGTCACTTTGACCCAAGGAGGCACACACCTCACACCACTAAGTGAGTAATGGTCAAAGAAGAAACCGTCAAAGCCACACGAAGGGGACAAGTACCATGCCAGGAAATCACAGCCCAACATATCGCAACGAAAATTTGGTTATGATGTACATACACACCTGACAAATACCTGCCCCAAGACAAAACATGCTTGAAATATGGCAAGGTCAACCATTTCGACTGCATCTGCACAAGGGAAGAAAGCGGAAGGAGAAAACCAGGAAGCAATGCACCACACCAGTGATGAGATAGCTAACACTAGACATGGCCCACCAGTAAGGAGGAGGAGAAGGAAGACATATTGTTGATTTCATACATCAAGCAGGGCAGAGGAAATGGACAACTTCAACCCTTCTGTGCTGTAACTACTATTGGTTCACCCATAACCACATGGGTTGACACAGGGGTGTTGGTTAAAGCCATGGGCATCAAGCAATACAAAGTCCTGACACCAAAGTAACAGCTAAACCCAAAATACAAAAATGTATGCCTAAGGAGAGCAGCAACCATTGCCAGGGCTGGAGACATCGACATGTCCATTCACAGTAAGAATACAAAGACTCAAGCCTGCTTCCACATCACCAAGGAACATGAAGGGACTCTTTTGGGATGCCACATGGAAAAGGGTCTAGGACTAGTGTTCACTTGGAAGATACATGAGGGTCAAGTAGAAAACATCCTGAAGAACTTCCCTGAGCTGTTTCAAGGAATAGGGTCCTTGAAGGGTAAAGCAGTCAAACTCCACATTAACAAAACAATTAGACCAACAGCCCTAAGACACTAGTGAATGTCTTGTCATCCATGCCTGCGAGTAGAAAAGTAACTGCAAAGGCTAGAGCAGAGGGTTGTGATAGAGAAAGTATCTGGATCCACCCCCTGAGAATTCACCATTGTAATCACGGAGAGACCTAAGCAGCTGGGGCTGTCAGACTCTACATCAACATGAGACTACCAATCCAAACCATATGCCTGGGTCAACACATCACACCCTAATAGGTGACATCACTGCGGGCCCCAACGGGGCCCAATGGTTCTCCAAACTGGACTTGAATGCCGGTTGCCACCAGGTGATGCTTGACCCCACCAGTAGATTTATTTCAACATTCTCCATTGACCTAGGCCTGAGGAGAAACAAGTGTCTCAACTTCAAGGTATCTTTGACTGCTGAGGGTTTTCAGAATGCCATTCAGAATGGGACACTTTCTAGTCTAGAAGAAGTGATAAACATTAGTGATGATATACTAATCTACTCCATGATGCTGGCAGACCATCATCTATGTTTGTGTGCCACTCGCAAAAGACTGGCTGTAAGGGACTCACACTACACAGGGAGAAGTGTTAATTTTTTATTAATATTATTTATATTTTTAGCTATGTCTTTTCCAAAGAGGGCCTTCGCAATGACTTCCACAAAAGTGAGGCCATAAAGAATTCGCCAGCTCCCCAGAACATTATTGAAGTAATACGTTTTCTGGGTATGACAATACATTGTGACAGGTTTCTGCCCAAGTTGGTCACCATCTCTTAACCTATGTGTGACTAAATTGAAGGCCAATGGGAACGGGGCAATTTTGCCGAATGGGCAAATACCAACATTAAACATGCACTCCTTTGCAATACTACCATGGCCTACTTTGATCCTAAAAGAAACACTAAACTTAGTGTGAGGCCAGTTCATTTAGTCCAGGAGCTGTCCTGTGTAGGAGCAAGTGCCTGGGTCTTGGATACCTATTGCTTATGCAAATAGGGCTCTAAACCACACCAAAGGTTGTTAGGTCCAGATAGCGCAGGAAGCTCTGACCATCAAGTGGGGGGGGGCACTTCCACCTGTATGTGTATGGGCAGGAATTCAGGGTGGTGACAGCCCACAGGTTGCTGGGAGTTTCCAACATCCTCCACTGACAATAGAGTGCTGGCCTGTCCGGCTCCAAAGTAAAAACTTCCAGGTGGTGTATGACAAGGTATCTGTAACCCTGCTTATTACTTACTAAGGCACCCACCACCATAAGAAGGAGGGATCAGTAAGCAGAGAGTCAACACGGAGGAGATCAGCTGGAGAGCCACCCAAGGGGCACTTCATAAGACAAAGGACTTGGAGGAGATCAAAAAAGCGACATAAGGAGATGACTGCACAGAGAAGGCCACAGGGGCCCTGCAAAAAAACAGTGGAAAAACATTCTGATAGAAGTGAAGACTGCTTGATGACTTAATGGTGGACCATGGACACTTGGAGACTTTTTAACCCAACAGCCATGGAATAACCTTTTATCGCTTGTCCACATGGTATAGATACAAAAAGTGACTATTTTGTTGTACACATCACTGTACCCCTAAAGCTTTGTAGCTGCACAGTAGTTATGCGCAGTGTATCGGACAATGTCCCAATCTCTACAACTCATGGTTCCTAAAGCCAAACAGTGTAGGATGGATGTCCTGCAATATTGACTTCCTGAAGAAGAAAATGCAGGCCCAGTTCAGGGACTAATTAGATATATACAAACCCTTTGTGGAATCCCTCTGGACTGCAAGGAAAGCATACCTAGGATACCTGATGATGAATCAACAAGCACATGAAAGCTTGTTGTTGACAAGACATTTTAGAAATGGATATTCAACAGCTGTAGAAATCCTACTGCAGGTTATATTCTGTTATTAGTATTTGTAGGGCGCACATATCACCCTGAATGGTATACTGGCACCTGTGAAGCTGGCCTTTCGGGCCTAGCAAAATCGCTACGACTTCAGATTCTTCCTAACTTCCAGGATGGAGCTGGAGGGTCTGATGTGGTGGAAGAGTTTGTTCCTGGCTTTGACAGTGACGTCAGAGGTTGGAGAAGGCTAAGCCTCTGCCTCCTGCTCATCAGCTATGGGGGGCATTGGCAAGGAGAAGGCTAGCAGAGTAGAGGTGTCTTGGCAGTGAGTGGAGATGGATGTGGATGTTGAGGTAAGATGGACTTTGGTGAAGTGACTTGTAGAAGTGAGTAAGAGAAGTTTGTGAATTGGGGGTGTTTAGATATGCAGGTGGGATGTGGGAGTTTGAGAGTGAGTGCGCAGCTGCATTCTATATTACTTGGAGCCTATTGGTGAGTTAGACCATGATGCTGACATAGAGGGTATTGGTGTAGTCAAGCCTGCTGGTGACAAGGGTTTGCATGACACATCTGTGGGTGCCCAAGAGGAGCCATTCCAAGACTTTCCCAAGCATTTTCAGGGCATTGAAGCAACTGGTAATGACTGAGTTGACTTGATTAGGCATGGACATTTGTCTGTCAATCACAGTACCCAGGTTCCTAGCAGCATTGGATGGCAGAGAGGCAGCCTTGCTTGATAGGCCACCAGCCCGGAGACCAGAGAAAAGTGTCCTTGCCAAGGAGGACCACTTCTTTTGCTGCAGTTGAACTTCAGGCAGTTACTTTTTATCCAGTTTGCTGAGGACATGCAGCTGACAACGTTTGCTTGGGTGGCAGTAGTATCTGCTGATAGAAAGAGGATGGGCTGAGTTTGGTCTGTGTATGAGAAGATGTAGAATACATGGAAGTGAATGATGTTGGCAAGGAGGTCATCAGTGCCTATTTAGTGTTGCAGGTGGGGCACACCAGCGCTCCTTTTCAGGGACTGACTTCGGGGGAAGGAGGAGAAAGATGGTAAAATTTATAAGAATGAGATAAAGGGAAAGGGACCAGGAGTTTCTGGTGGTGGATGAAAGAGGCATGAGGTGGAGTCAGGACTACATAGCCTTGGTATTTGGCACCCCTGATATTCACAGCGCAGGCTGAAGGCCTCTGAGCAAAACTCCGGGCCATTGTGCTTATTTTTTTACAAATGAAGCACTGGTGGTCATATAAATGTTGAAGAGAGTGGGACTCCAACAAGTGATAACTCAAGACTCCTCTTTTCTAAAACATACAAATTAAACACTGTTTTTAAGACAGACCTCAAAAAGGCACTCAATTGTATTAAAGGAAAACAATATGGACAATGTGGAGAAAAAGTGGTCTGGCTAGATATAACAACCGCAACAAGATACTCACGTGCCAGATGGTAACAATCAAAGAATTTACCATGCCTCTTTAGGTACAGTGCTATATATTTCTGAAACACCAAAAGATGATACCTGAGAAAAAACCTATATGGACTGGATCCCTTTTCAGTGTATGCCATGGGATCTGTGAGGAGCTGGAATGAGAGGTTTTAGAGATAGTGGAAGCAATCAAGAATATGCCCATGGCAAAAGTACTGAGCAAAGAACAGTTTTCAGTAGAATGTTTATAAAGCTACCTTATAAAACTCATTAAAAAAATAAGCATTGCCAAAGCCAATGTCTCGACAATGAAAGCCTGACCTGCCTGACCTGTAAAGAAGTAGGGAAAGTGGTTTCATAGATTAAGTTCAGTGCTCAATGTTATATGGCAGTGGATGGGCACACCTTCCTGCCCTTTACTCTGCAGAGGTACGAGGGGGCTGTGTTTTGATTTGACTGGCTCCATGCTGCTGGTTCGGCTATCAAGGAAACTCGCACTGGCAGGAAAGCGATCGAGTGAGGCGAGACTAACTGGATCGAGCGGAGCTCAGTCATGAGAGGAATGGTAAGGTTGGAAATCCTAGGCCTTTACTGCAAGTTAGGTGGAACGGGTGGGGTATTTACACCCCGACCTCTTAACTTCCAAATGAGGCATAAAATGCAGAATCGATATTCAACACACAGAATTCTACATGGTTTGCATTTTTAGGGGCCTGTTCCTCCAATATATTTCGACATTTTTGACCTGCCGGAATTCATCAGCTGAAAATTGCGAGGCCGTGATAATTGTCACACAACTTGCAATTCCCATTCCTGTGCTAACAAGTGTTTGCACAAGGATTGGAATTTAGCCGTGTACTTGTAGACAGGGCCACAGAGCCCTTTACTGACTCAGCTGCTCCCGCTAAAATATTGAGAATATTGTTACCCTGTAGCAGAGAGAACTGAAATAACTAAATAATGGGTGTCCAGGCATCGCTAGCCAGACTTGAGAAGTAGGTGTATGGTGGAGTCCAATTTGGGGGGGGGCGGCATAATCACTCAATAGTGATGATTACTATATCATGAGAGACAGCCATACATACTGCCAATTACACTACTATGATGAACGAACCCATTATCCAATATACAAGCTTTGCTCCACAACCCTTCTTCGACAGTTTTTCTATTCTATTTAAACATTTCTCGGTGTCTTACATATCTCTGTGGTTTGTTCTTCATAGTGAGAGAAGACAATTCACTGGCATTGCAAAACTAAAAAGTCGATAAACTAAAATCAATGATTCATTCCTCCCCTAAACAGTTGTGTACAATATACCGTCAAGTACAACATATGATAGCAGCAAGATTCCAATAAGGCTGTTACACATTTCTTGCCTTAAAAATATATATGCAAAATGCAATAAAGAGCAATATTACGAAAGCAGCAAGGCTGCACAAGAGCACACTTAACCATAAACCATCAGTCCCCTAATTTCCTCACCAACATTTCAAACGTTCCCAATTTTTTAACTCTTTCCATATTTTCACATTCCATGTTAAGAAAACAGTACTTCAACATTACATATATCCCAAAACACCAAGACAACTTATAACAATAATACTTTCCTCACCTTACTAAGATAAGTACAAAATCCAAACACATACAATAATATGGCAAAATACGAGTTATGTCGTCGACAAAGTAGTGCTTAACTTGTACCGGTGTTTGGTGGGGGGGACCATCTGGCACTAATTTTTTGGAAAAGGCACGTATTTGTCCACAAGCATCTTTGATCCACAGAAAGAGACGGAAAACGCATATTACATCAACTCTCCTCTGTTCCATACCAACCATAAACCTCAGTTGCAGGATTGAGTCTGGCAGCTCTGCTTCACATATTGTCACACCTCTGGACTACTGCACACTTTATATTTTGTATTCCTCCCAAGTGACGAATATCTCTTTTCACACATGCCTGAGCGTGCCTAGCAAGGGTGCCATGCGCCCCAATGCAGGCGACTAAAATGGGTCTGTCTGCTCTCTGTTTCGGCAGAACAATAAACAGAGCCATAACGGGGTGCAGTGAGCTGCTCACATCCGTGGTGCCGCCACCCCTACTACATTAACACCGACTCTACTCCGGACCTCAGCGCTTCTACTTACATTGTTTGGGGAATTATGAGTAAGGCTTCCAGCTTTGTTTTTACTGATATCTGCAGATAAAAACAGACCGAAACCCGTATATTTTCCTGTCTGTATTTATTTGTAACTATGGATAAAAACATAAATTATGTTTATTTTTAGTGATTCAGTTAACCCAATCTGAACCCATCTCTAAAGTGCCACAGGTCCTGACTGCTGGCATATGTGCTGCAGAGGCCCCCCTCGGACCCAGGATGCACAGGGTAGGGTGGGGAAGGCGTAATGCTCTTGAGTAAAGCTATCTCAGCCTGCTTCCAGCAGACAGATGAGTAAGGGGAAGCTAATCAGCAGGTTGGTGCAGTGCACAGCCCTAGCAGGCGATCCCGGAGCAGGGAGAGACTGTTCAGACCACAGTTTCAGCCTGGGCTTTCAGGCCAATTAGTTGTAAAAATCAAAGGTGTCTCCGGGCTGGAGAGAGTTTATTGGAGTTGAGGGGACTTTGTTGTTAATGATCCAGAGGGAAATAATGAAAGAACAAAGGCGCCTTGTGATCAGTACTCCCTGCAACTACTAGTAACTTTCCTGCTGCAATGAGTTCTCTCTGGTTGATGAACACGTCTTTCGTGTTGTCTCCACTGTGCTATACACTGCAGTATCATTGCAGTTTTCAGAACCTCGTCTTCATTGCCTAAATTCCTTAATAATTCACGGTCACGCCCCACGCTTCGTTTACATAGTTCATGCCTTGGCTGCACAATGGCATATTTAGACCCCCTAAGATGTTCTAAGATGGCAGCTAGACCCACACATCTCCTGAGTATTCTATGAGCTTGTATGAGGACACAGGCACATCTGCCCTTGAAGTACATTCTCAATGAAACAGACCAAAGGTATGTAAACTTACTCCTTCTGTTTCCTGCAGCGCTGGCCCAGTCAGTGGCTGGGGGAGGTCAGATTTGTAAGAAGATTGTCTCCGTGAACAACTCGGCGGCACATTTATTTAAAGAGCCCACATCTTCACCAGGAGCAAATAATGCTACTTGGCTGGAGTTCTGTTTGTAATATAGGCACCACTGATGGACAGTGGCACTGTTGTACCTTACAGGCAGGAGTTCCCAATAGAACCTGCTAAACGGCTCAGACCAATCTCGCCCATTTCCTGAGATTTTCCCCAGGTGCACAATTGTGTCACACAGTTCTCATATGTTTTGCATTGCTGTTCAAAGGCTTTTCATCTGTATTTCGCCTGTGGCTTTGCACAGCATTTGAAGATCTTTCAAGTTTGCAAATTCCAAGTGAATAGCTTGTTTCTCCCATTCATTTTATGCATCATGAACAGTTCAGTCATGTTATTATTCCATTATATAAACAGGACTACAGGTACCAGAATGCAAAAAAAAACTACAGAGGAAGAGCTATTCGTACATGGAGATGGGAAGTGCTCAATAGTTGCATTTGTTCCATGACACAATCAGACACCAATGTTCTAGGTAGCTAAAAATATTACTGCCTCCAGGATGCTGTAATCTCCACATATCAACATAGATGTTTTTTTCTGCAAAACATCATCAGTCTGCGTAACTATGTTCCAAGGGACTTTGTTTTGATGAATGGGTGTAGTGTTACTTAGGAAGGCCTCTCCTTTGAAATGTCTTTCATGAACATTTAGGGCCTGATTTTAGCAAAGTTAGCGCCACTTTTACATCATTTTTTTACACAAAAGCGGCACAAACTTACAAAATATAATTATACTATGAAAAGTTAGCGCTGCCTTTATGTCATTTTTTTTTACACAAAAGCAGCGCAAACTTCAAAAATATAATTATACAATATACTGTGTATATTTTGTAGGTTTGCGCCGCTTTTGCGTCAGAAAATGATGAAAAGGCAGCGCTAACTTTTCATAAATCAGGCCCTTCGTGCGGAACAAAGAATACCCAATGAAGCATGATGTATGTGGGACTACACAATTGCACCCATGCAAGTACGTTTTTGTGACGCTTTTACTCCTCTTATGTGACGAGTAATGGACATCGTTTACAGCAAACCATCAGTATATATTTAATTAAGATTAATATTGATCACAACATGCAGGGTTACAAAACTGATGTCCCCTCACCTAATGCAAATGTCAGATTGCTCACAAAGCGAATCTTCCAGCAGACTCTGGAGCACTCCCTTTCTTGGTAAAAAAGAAGGTGTTACTGGAACAAAATGAAGTGGTTTGGATCCCACGTTAATATACATGTTTCAGAGAGGTGATGTGGATTTACTGTGTAAGCTTTTAGAACCAGTTTGTTGTGATTCTCTTTCAAATGAGACTTTCAGGTTTGTCCTCAAACTCAGCTTTTTTGCAAGATACTGGCTCTCACATCAGATAGCAATAAAACAGAGTCCAAGCAGAAATATCCAAAACAACGGCATAGTGAAGTGTGAGATCTCTGAACATGACTGAAATTAGCCTTCCTGGAACAGTAATCTGGGCCAAGCAAAAGGGCAAACTTCCTCACCTTGAACAACAGAAACTCATTCCTATCACCTACCAAATGGCAGTTCTCAGGAAGAACTAATTAGCAGTCTTTTGTTAAAAAGGTCCTCGTTCAGTTTCTAATGGCAGTCCGGGCTCCATGCTCCCTCAATTCAGTGACTGGATCTCCATTCTGGAATAAAAGGGATGTCAATGAAAGCAGATAGTGAAAAAAGGAAATGGAAAGATGGGTGAGGAGAAAAGGATTCTAGTTGATTTCCTCGGATTTAGTTTTTCAGTCAACCGGAGTGACAATGTTTACATGCTCAGGCTTTCCGGTTGACTTCTGTCTGTTACCTACAGTAGGTTGGGTCACAATCCAGGGAGCATTATGTCCATCTTCAGTGTCTTGCGCACTCCATATCCGTTTTGGAACATTTGAAGATCCATCCAGATTGAGCGGCTCATTCAACTTTATAGTTAGAATCAGATACAGGAATGGGCCTACTGACGTGTACAGGAAGACTTAGACTGGGGAGGAAGATGTTGGGTGTTTTAGGCCACATCACTTGCTTTGAGAGGAGCCAATATAGGGGAAAAAAGATTAAGTATTGGAATTTGTGCTGGACCCTTTCTAAGCCCCAGGCTGGAGCACAGGCCCCAGAACAGCATCGCCCACTTCTTACCATCCATCCCTACTTGTCCTATTGGCCATCACCATTCATATAAGAGAGGAGTACAATATCACACCTCAAGACTGTGCTTTCCGGGAGACACTGTGTCAGCAGCAGAGCTGGGCTGTGAATAGTAGTGAAAGAAAAGCCCAGTGAGCTCAGACTGCAGTATTTCACATCTGTTTATGACGTTCTTTCCAGGAGTTTTGGATTAGCTGTTCTCCCGGATGTGCTACAGAAGGGAGCAAGGAAGAGACAAACACCTGCCTGGGCAGCACCCTTTAATTTCCTTTTTCATTCTCTGCCTGTATTTTAGTCAGTGAGATTAAGCACTAAGGTGTCCATGTGTTGCAAAAAAGGAGCTGGAGAAAAGCTGGCAATAGGTCAGTGATTTCGATACATTGCAGAAACTGTGTCATCTGCAAGTAGCTCAAAGGATTGGGTGTCTGATGCAGTAATCCATGCAAGTCACTCTTTCTAACAATATTACGATACCTTCGAAGATTAATGGATTTGCTAGACAAATGTGTTTTGACAGTGTGTGGAACTGCAAAGATATTGTTTGTTTCATGTTAGGGTTTTATATGTGTGAACCTAACTCCAAGAAGAGCCAGAGAGCCTGTTTCAGTCAGCCAAAGCACCTCTCACGCCAGGTGCTGTACCGACAAAGTGTGTGCTTGGGGTATGGATTAAACCGATTCCAAGAGCCAGTCTGTGACAAGACGAAGATGGATAGGATGCATATGAACATTACTATGCAGCGTATTGAACATTAGATTACACCACACAAATATATAATCTCATGAACAGGAAGGCACAGAGATGTACCCTGGAGCTCTTGTTTTGATCATACGATAAAACCGCGATTAAAGCCCTGGCATGCAGATTTCACGGTAAAACAAACTACATTTGAACATGACAACAAAAATATCTGTTCACAGACAGGGAGCATGTGGACAATTAACACGCTGCGCATCCCGCTTCTTCGATGTCCAACAGACGTTGCCTTCAAGATCCAACATTAACAGAAAGGATTATTAAGAAGAAAAATATGTAAAATGAAATGCATAGTTGCGAAATATAGGTCTGGAAATCAGGATTCCCTTGCTAAAGAATAATAGTTGGGAAGAATGAATAGATATATGGAGGGCATTGTGCAGCATCAACATTCCTATAAAAATGTAAAAATACAACGAGGGATATTGTTTATTATTCCCAATCTCCCACTCAGTCTCACCCTTCTCAAAGCGAACAGAGAGTCATTTGTTTTACCCCAGGCTATCCACATTTCCATAACAGCAGAGATATTTTGACATTGCTTGCCTGCCAGCCTAAAGCAGCTGATAAAAAACGAAAACATTCCTCAGGGAGAAAGCGCGAGAAGTATAGTTTAACATGTAAAATGATTCTCTGTATCCACGTGTTAGAGAGATGTCAGTTTATAATATGCGTTCACCACTCCCCCTCCCCCCCATACAGTGTGATGTGTGGCAGAGGGAAGAGGGGTTTTCTAAACCAACTCTTCAAAAGTTGAGGAAGGCATATATGCATGTGGCTTGAAAACTCAGTCCCGGGCGAAACTCCAGGCAGGCACTCCTCTGAAGAGCATTCATGAAAGCAAACTGTCATGAGATTACCCGACTGAAAATGAAACTGTAAGGCTACCTTACTGAAAATAAATCAGTCTTTTAGTGCATGGGCTCTACCTACCACAGTGCTGTTGGGTTTATTGAAGGCAGGCACCTGTGATAAAATCTGTGCTGCTTTGAGTGAGTTGGGCCTCAATCTGTGTTAATCTTTCTGAGGCTCAATTCTGGCGCTCACTCATCCAGAAATGAGACCAGACCCAACTACCCACTCCACAGTTTGCATTTCTTTCGGGCTGTCGATCCTCTGTAAAGACACTTGCCTGACCTTACTTAATTCCCTAACACCCATCAATACGTCTTCCTGATTTATCAATAATAAAATAAATTCCATGTAGAGTGAGCCATGCTATTGTAACAGTAAAAATCAGCCTCATTTAGAAGTAAGACTGATTTGGAGTTTTTGTAGAATGTCTTTTTTCATGCTTCACTTTGGCCCAGATTAAGGTAGTTCAAGGGTCAGCACTGTACTGCCAGTTTTTGAAGGTTTGTGGTTTTAGTCCATCACTGCACCATCTCAGTTGGTACCAGCCATGCTGCAATTTTAAAGATAAGTCACCCGTTTTCTACATGAAGGCGAGATTCTTCTTTAGTCAGTTACTCATTCAGCAATAAAACTATTACATTTTCCACAACCAGGTTGGCTAAGATATTTTCTGTACCAGCCATTAACACATGGCTGTCTGCCACTTTGTATCCAAACATATATTTAACGAGAGACAGTGAAGCGACAACATAGCATCACAATACATAGCCTAGTCCCTGCATAGAAACAAAAGCAACGTGAACTGACAAACCTTATAAGAAACCACTACAACCTGAAAAAAACAAGCATTGGCACGGTCAATAGGTCTTGCTTCGGTCACCAGCCATTTGCCAATTCTTGGTATGCTTTGTCATTTTTTTTTATTTTTTACAAAACATTAGTGCCCAGGAAGTTGTAAAATATTATCAGGATTACAAGTTCACTGCCATTTTTCCGCAGGTCCTGGGCATAGAAGAGAGCCAACAATGAGAGGCTAACTATGAATGCACCCACAGCAATAGTAGCAAAAGGTAAGTCAGTAAGACAAGCTCCCTATGAAACCACTCTCAGTTTCTAGAAATAGAAAAAAGGTGACAATAATACTTACAATGTGCCCCAACCACGCTGTCCTTTGAGATCACTTTTGCAAGCCCTATGGAATCCTTTCCTTTCCTCAGTTCTAAGATATCACTGGACTAAACCCAAGCTCCATTCAGGCCACAGAACACAGAACTCATTAACAAGGACTGTTTCTGACTTTGAGTGTCTATGTTCTTGTCCATATCTAAAGTCCACACTTCACATGCCTGTGTTCCTTCTTTGACATCTAAGTGCCTGTGCATCTATTTTTGTATTCATGTCTCATATCTGCCTACCTTTGATAGTGTCTCTTCCAGACTCTGACCGTGGATCTTTGACTAAAGGTTTGACTGCACTGCAGATGATTGTTATTCACATATTTACAAACAGACATCCAGTCACCTACTCTCAGTGGCATTTTGAGAAATGTAAAGTAGTACTCCTGTAGTGCTCTTTCACACACTATTACATGCCCTTGAGAACTGGGCCAGAAATATCTGGAATGGGATAAAACTGGAATATGCAAGGAACATTCCTATACAGTTAGTACAGAGTAAGCACTGTGCCCTCTTTATACTTTTACTAATAGGAAGTTGGCCATTTTAGGGCCGATTCACAGAGGTGAGTATGAATACATAAAACAGTACTCCTGCAGTACTACTTCCCATTCTCATAAGTGCTTTTGTGAATTTGACCCCCACGATTCATCCGCATGCTTCTTCTCAAATTTGTAAGGTGCATGAAGATCATGGTGATCTGTTTTAACCTCTTATGCTTGCAGTTTTGTTTTCTTCATAAAAAATACAGGAATACGAGGGGGCGGAGCCTAACACGATGGCTGCCTAGACTTGTTTTTGGTGAGCTCCCACCAGCCACCGAAAAAAATCCTGATTAATCCTGCATAGCCTGCTAAATTTTTACCCCCCCTAGTGCTGCTGTGACTCCCCTTCCAAAGCTTGCAAAATAAAGCGGGTTCTGGAGCCACCAGCAGGACAGGATGGACATTTGCTGCTGGGGCCTGCAGAGACCAGGGACATGCGTAGGGCCACTGTGCTGTCGTTTCTCCTGCAGAGGCTGGGAGTGCGGCTTAGACCCCCAGGGCGTCACTCAGATGGCAGGGTTGGATCGGAGCCCTGAGGTACCCAGCCTGACAGATCTTAATCAGTGTGGAGCCTGGGGCAGCTGCACAGCCTGTTGTTGCTCCCCGTGGGCCAAGGAGAGGGCCCGAGCTTGTGGAATGCCTCGGGACATGTGCATCATGAGACCTGTGAGATGGGGGTCGAGCTGGCTGAGGACCAGAGGCACTGGAATGCAGTGTCACTGTTACAGCGATGGGCATTTAGGACAAGCTCGCCCCCATTTTGCAGCATTTCCCCCCGCCTGTGAGATGCTCTGGTGATTACCCAGGAGACTGCTGCTGGTGCGGGACCCCCGGAAGGGACGGCTGCCCTGGCCTTGAGGCCGGGGGTGGCACGGTGGACTTTACCGGAAGGGACCTGGGTAAAGGAATATGCTGGCTGGACCTGAATGGGCCATTCACAAAGGCCGAATTCGAGGACATTTGAGATAGTACACAGATGTGAAACTTTGGGGGATGTGACTCTTCTGGGCCTAGATTTTAGAGGTGATTACTCCATTGGGCGTCAATGACCTAGACACTTGTGACGTTACTATTGCTGAACTCCTATTGCCTGTGGATTACTTGTGGGGGCCTGACGCCCATCTAGGGTCCAACATGGTGAAAGATAAACCCGGAAAAATTGTTCAATCCTATAAAATGGATAACTATACATCCCCGGTATCCCCAGGTGTCATAGTGGAACACTCAGCTGAAGGGGACCCCTCTCCTGCTCAGAGCCCTCCAACGATGACTGATCTTATGGCTGTCAATACAAGTTCTAAGGAGGCCATGGCTGTTAGGCTAGATACAGTAGTCGTTGAGCTTGGCCTGCTCCATGCCGACTTCAGAAACGTGTGAGTGAGTGACAGTGGCTGAGGGACACATTACTGACCTACGGGAGGTGGAGGCTTTGTGGAAGACTGTAATACACCTCCGTGTTACTACTGCTCCCAAGAAGGACCTCATCAAACATGCTGAAGGGCGGTCATGCAGAAGCGTTTTGCACTTTATTGGATTCCCTGAGAGGGCAGCGGTTCAGTCTGCAGAACTGTTGTTGGAAGAGTGGATAGCTAGAGCTCTGAAACCCCAGCAACTGTCAAACTTTTTCACTATTGAAAGAGCCCATTGTGCGCTCTGCCCTGAACCTAAACCCGGGGCGCCACCACTTGCCCTGATTGCCAAGCTTTTTCATTTCAGAGACTGAGACGCTATACTACAACATATGAGGGTACGTGGCACTCCTATGTTTGAGGTGCAGAAAATCATGCTATTTCCTTACTATACCTGGAGGGTGCAGAAGCTGCACAAAAATTTTGTGTTCTCAAAAAAGTGATTGCGAGACCTCCGACCAAAATACGTATTGCTGCTTCCCATGCAACCCAGGGTGCAGCAAGACAGTAAGGTGCACTTTTTCGAGTCCTCGGAGGTGGCCAATGATTGGATGGACACGCTGGGGGGAGTGGAGACCCTCGCGGATCAGAAGAAAGGTGCTCGGGCTGCTCTGCACCAAAGTACAAGGACACAATGGAGCTCAGAGGGATTGGCGGCCCAGTCTGGGTCCCAATGTATGGTACAAATAGTGGTCCACCCTGATGGTATTCTTGGGGACTCAAGCTTCATTCCGGATAATGGAGAATCCTTCCGTCAGTACCGGAGGAAGAGAGATAGCCTCAGTGACAATACATGGATTTGAAGAGATATGGGATTGCAATTGCCTCCTACAGAAGACTTACACTTGGGGAGACTGCTTGGGGCAACTAAGTAAGCGTTGGAGGGGCCAATTACTTGTGACCTTCTACTGTAGTTACGCCAGGGGGGTGCTGGTGTGGATGGCTCCTGGCGTCTTATTTGCAGCCTCAGGAGTGGCAATAGACCCAGAGGGTCATTTTGTTATTGCGTCTGGTATACTGGACTCCAGGACGCTGTGCATTATAAATGTTTACGCCCCAAATACTGATGATGCTGACTTCTATGGTACAATGGACCTTAACTGTGTGCTCAATGTAGAGCTTGACCGTGACCCTCCAAGGGCTGACATGAAACCTGGCATGACTGGCACCTTAGGAGAAGTTATGCATGGGCTTAACCTCAGAGATGTATGGAGGGAGCATAATCTGCTGCAGCGTTCTTACTCTTGTTACACCCCAGTAAATGGGGCTTACTTATTGTCTAATGACTGAACCCCTAATGCATAATATTGTTGATAAATCCTATTTGGTGCGTTATATCTCAGATCACTCCCTACTTTTGTTCTCCTGCACGACCAGTCGGAGGGTCACAAGTATGCCTCTTTGGCAGATGAGAACAGAAACGCTCACTGACTCCATGTTTGCGCAATCTGTTCCAAGACATTAAATCATTATTTTAACAAAAACTGGGAGAGTACTGGATCACAAGCAACAAAATGGGATGCAATGAAAGTGGTGCTCAGGGGGAATGTATGAAAGTGTTATATGGAGTGAAAATGCAGTTTATCCGAATGTTAGATCTGCACGAGCAAAAATTTAAGCAGCTGGGGAAGGAGATGTCAGGGGTCACTCAGAAGCTGGGAGAATGGAAGGAGGTTAAGAGGGAACTACTAGAAACGTGGGATAGGCTTGATACATTTGTGCACACAACTTACAGGCAGCACCTATACCCTGAAGGGGACATGGCCAGCAGAATACTGGCTGTGCTGCTCCGCACTGAAACCCCAAAATCTCCAGTGGTAGTAGTAAGGGACTCTGTGGGTCAGGAGGTAACATCCCAATACGGCATAGCTGAACGTTTGCAGAACACTTACAGAAGGTGTATGTTTAATCCCCTGCTACCACTGTCACTGGCGCAACAGAGTTCGTAGTTGATTTACCGATGACTAGCTTAACGGAGGACAACAAACTGCATTCAGGCATTCCAGACCTCCAATGTTCCGGGGGTGATGGCCTACCAGCTGCACTTTATCAGAAAAGGCTAATTTTGTGTTGGAATGCCTACTAGTGGTGTACCAAGAAGAATTGTAGTTATGGTGCCTAAACCAGATAGAGATTCTAAGGAAGTCTCCTCGTATTGCCCTCTCTCTATACTAAATATGAATGCAAAAATACTCAGCAAACTACTATCCACAAGGTTACTTGGCCACATGCGGCCATTAGTGCAGGAAGACCAGTGCAGCTTTATTCCCCGCAGGAATACCCTTTGCAATTTAAGATCGCTTGCATTAGTGCTCCATGCTCTAGCGATATGGGAGGAGCGGTGCGTACTGGTCCTACTCAATGTGGAGCAAGCCTTTGATTTCCTTTCCTGGGAGTATCTCTGACAGGTTCTGCATCACATGGGAATGTGGGGAATGTTCATAAAGTGGGTGCAACTATTTTATGGAGACCCAGTGGTGAGGGTTAGAGTAGGTAGAACGGTATCCCCACAGTTTCATCTAATGTGGGGGACCAGACAGGGTGCCCTTTGTCACCATTGCTGTTTGCATTGGTGGTTGAACCATTGGCAAGCGGGATGCAGTCGATGATGCATGGCTGGGGGGTGACAGTGGGAGAGACCCCTAAAATGGTATCTCTTTGTGTAGATGATCCCTTGATTGACCTAGGACAGCTGGAGTACAATTTTGTTAGGGGTCTTGGAAGAGGTTGGGGAGTTCTCCAACCTCCATGTAAACCCAGCCAAATCTAAACTGTTCCCAGTGGTGGCTTTCGGAGAGGCCCATGGAGGTCAGCGCCAGGGTTCGCTACTCCCAAGGGAGACTGAGAGCATCCAATATTTAGGTATACGGATTGCTGGAAGGGTGGATACACTCCTGTCCCTGAGTGTAGGACGTGTCCTGGATGGGCTTCGGTACGCAATTCAATTCTGGAACACACTACGTTTGTTCTTATTGTCAAGGTGGCATTAGGTAAAATGGTGGTCTTGCTCCAATGCCTGTACGTCTTTCAGGGTGCACTCTTTGACATCCATAGAAAATATTTCCTGGAGCTTGATAAGCTCCTGGTTGAATTACTGTGGGCCTCCAGAAGAAAGAGTGTGCTTGGTGCCGAGAAGGGCTGGGGTTGCCTGATATGGAACTCTACTATCTTGCGGCCCAGTTGCAACATGCGGTTCATTGGTGTGATGAGGGGGACAACTGGGAAACCGTTAGCTTCAGAGTACTTGTGGGGATGATACTCTTCTGGATCTACTGATGCTGGGGGCGATAGTCCCAACGAATACTCCCTATGTAGTTAGTCAGGTATGTAAGGAGTGGGAAAGGACTGTGAAGAGAGTGATTAGGCGTGAGCCTTATGCACCAAAAATGCCCATATGGGCCCTGCAGCCATTTCGTCAGATAGGAAGGGCAATGGTGCTGGACAAATGGCGGGAGGGGCTGCACTACACTCGGAGATCAGCACTCAAACAATAGGTTTATAACTGTATGATACAGTGGAGACCACTCAGCTGGGCCAAGGGCAATTCCTTCAGTTTGCTAATGTGGCAGCAACAGCTCGTGGCATTTGGCCCACATTTCCAGAAGCTCCCCCAGAGTCTGCTACACTGGTCACATTGTTGAAAATCACGACAGGCAGAAAGTTAATCTCTTTTCTGAACAGGGCATTTAGGGAGGACGCTGCTAATGGAAAGTTGCCGGTGCAGGATAAATGGCAGAATGTGCTGGGTGAACAAATGACGGAAAAATAATCAGATACAGTGCATGCAGTGGTTCAACGCACTACATCAAATGCAAGGTTTAAACTGATCCAATATAATGTGATTCATCTGGTATGTCTGACCTCCATTATATTGCACGCAGTATACCAGGAAAGGTCCTCTGCCTGCTACAGAGCAGGCAGAATTTCTTCATATCATCTGGGGATACCTGGCCTTGGACACGTACTGGAAGACAGTATGAGCGTGGTTAAACACTGCCACAGGATGGACGGTCCTGCGGAATACTAAGCAATGCCTACTGGGGTTACTCCCAATATGAAAAAAGAGATTCCTAAGCAGGAAAATCCTGAAAATGGGGTAAGTCCTGGCAAAATGACGAGCAAATATATATTGGCTTTCCCCGTCTCCCCGTGAGGTGCAATTGTGGGTGAGACATATGGCTGAGTAGGCGGTGGCTGAGGAAGGGCGTATACACAAATGTAGGAAATATACTACATTTGAAGATGATTTATGGGCGTGGGCTGCAATGTCGGTGGACTTGCTCGACCTACCAGATACTAGACCACCGTAGACAGTTGATCTATTTGGACAACCCCTGGGAAGTTACAATACGTCTGCTAATTTGAATTGCTGCCACTTGGCTTCAATTGCTATGCACAGTGCCCACGTCCTCGTGACATAGTTGACTCGACTGAACATCTCTCAAAAATGCACAAACTTTTCTTTCAATGATATCTCAAAGACTTATTATTTCAGTGTGAATCATCTCGAGCTCTGATGGGTAGAGCAAAGGTGGGGAAAGTGTTGGGTACATTACTGGCAGTTATTATTGTGTCCTTAAGGTACAAAATGTCTTTATGTTAATATACCAATAAAGATTATACAACAAAAAATACAGGAATATGAATGGAGGTTGGTCTTTAAAATACAAGGCAGCCAAGCTCTGGAGTACTCTTCCATCACAAATCTGCCCTACCACCTCATAGCCTACTTTCCAGGATATGTTAAAACCTGGCTATTGGCGCTCTGGGTCCTTTTTTAATCCACTCAGCTAGTTAATGGGTTTTAGTGGCTGGATACTCTTTTTTTGAGTAGCTATGTACTTTACAAATTTTCATCCACTCATTCACCCTTACTCAAGTAAGACTGCTCAGTTGACTGACAGGTGAAGGTGAGACTGGAGTAAAGAAATTAAAGAAATTGAGGACCATTTTTGCTAATATCAGGACAACCAAAATAACCTATAACTATATAAATAAAGAGGACATATTGTAGAGAGGTGCTCAGACAAATTGGACGGAGAACTTGTTTGTCTCAACTTAAAAGACAAATAGTTGACATTAATATGGCTGTGGGACTCCAAGTGTTCGTCTCTGTGACTTCACAAAGAACTCATTATTGTCCCTTTGTTCATGGGATGCCTGAGCACAAATTAGAAACAAAAAGTTCATTGATGCAAGCTGGCGAGGGAATGGCATTTCTGTGCATTCATTCTGTGTCTGAACAACACAACGCCCTTCACCCTGCATCAGCAGACAAAGAGGAGTGTGGTAGGACAGAGGGTTAGCTAGGAGCATATGTTATTTGCTTTCCAGCTCTCTATCAGTGTAATATTAGGGATCTCCACACTTTTCTGTAATAACAGCATCTTATATTCAGTGAAAATCATCCAGAGCTACTAATATTATTAGTGTTGTAAAAGTGACTGCATTAGGCAAAATTACAATACTGGCCTCCCTACGCAACGTGACCAACAGCAATCAACTCAATACATCCAGCAAAAGTGCTAGCAGTAAAGTGAAAAGGGCTTTATCCATTTTGAATGCCTATTCACGTGTAATACCTAAAGGCCAAAGCTACAAAGTCGAATGCACCAAGGTAGTAATGTTATCCATAAGTCTCCTCAATGCCGCACAATTTATTTATCAAATATTAGTTTTAAATATATTTTGGAAGATCAGCAATTTTTCTCTAAACAATAGCTTATGAGTTCCGAAAATACACTTTTGTTCTTCTACACACGATTTTTATTTTTAAAATGTTTGTATTACTTAAAAGAAGCAAAATATTTTATTCCACTAGGCTGGGCTGCAAACAGGAGATCTGCTTGGTAGTTGGAGAGTTACCAATAGCTCACAATCTGCTTGTCAGAGAAGCCTGATATATCTCTTCCCCCAAACTTTCAGGAAAGGGCAACCTCTCTCTCTCTTGCCTAGTCAGCGCTAGGACTCTACTGACTCATAGTTTTAACACAGAGGATAACATCGGATGTCCTTGGATTGATTTCTAGTTACAATTGTGGCTAACTTTGAAATGTTTAATACACAAATGGCTCCCGGAAGAAGACCCACTTTACCCACAACTACATCTTCAGAGATTCACACCTAGTTGGCTAACTATGACAAGGGGAAAGAAAACATTATGCTTTCAAGATTTTCAGGCTTCTGTAGCCCCTAGAACCTGAAATAGTGACTCCTAGATTATAGAGGCCCTCCTATAAAGATGACACAATGGTGCATCATCCTGGAGCAATAGCAATACTTTGTGTTGAGCTGCTGGCAGAAATAGTTAAAGCCGCATCAATCAGATTTTCTTGAGGCAGAGCACTGAATAGATGCCCCCGACAACACTTTCCAAAGCAAAGTCCCACTGAGTGCATCATCTGCTACTTATAATCGGGGCTCCAACTTGAGGTAAGATGACTGCCGAACCTTGAAGAACTTGAAATGGAGAAGAGACAGGCCATGAAGCAATGATGCTTTGGAAGAACTCGGGATTTTTGGGCACCTTAAAGGAATCACCATTGAAAGAGTTAACTCTCATTTGTAGGATAGTGTTTGTTGGAGTGGAAACAAAATATACTTCCTTGACTTAAACGATGACTATCTTGTTGATATTGCCTGAGCTTTAGCGTATAGGGATATGTTTCACATATCCTTAAAGGAACTGACAGCATTCTGAGAAGGTGAATAAACTGAGGTAAAGAAGGGAAAGTCAAAGGAAGTGATGTGAATGTGTGAAAACTTCAAACACACCCTAAATGGCAGGTAAAGGGAATGGCACAGAAGTGGCTAAATGCAGTGTGGTTTGCACCACCTCACACTTCTGGGAGGAAAAAAGTTGCAAGGGCACTGGCAGCTGCAGAGATGGGGAGTGTCATTCTAACTGATCGCTGGGCAGATTCGGACATTTGCCACAAATTACATCACAAGATGCCACCTTGGATCCATAAGCCACAAGGTGAGGTTCCTGCATACGCCTTCCCCCTACCGAGCTGTGGCAAGCTCCTGCTATCATGGAGGGGAGAGTAAAAACTTGCGAGCATGCAGGAGCATGAATTGGAGTTCAAGAGAATGTGGATAGAAGGAAGACAGAGTTTGTAGTTATCGCAGCTTCGAAGCCTTGCAGTTCAGATTAAGTCAAGTAAGGCAGTTATTGAAAGCCACTATGGCGACAGTTTCTCTTTTGTTGTCATGATTATTATCTTATAAAATTGCTAGGTTTATTGTGTGCCTCATCTTTCTTTATATGTCGCAGCAAGACCTGGTTTGTCTTAGCAGATTTTCGGTTGGCCAAGTAAAAGTCTTGAAAATAAGGAAACACCGCAGAACTGAGTAGCACAGAAAATCGTCCCACAGAGCAAGTGCCCATGCTGTGAGTCATGGAGGAGGATAAGTTGGATTTGTATGAAGTAGGTTGTATGCGAAAGAGTAGCCATTGTTCTCTTCTTTCCTAGTAACACCCTCCTTTGGGCAAAGCAGTTCACAGACAGCAGGGTCTCACTGCCCACTCATCAATCATTGAGTTGTAGACAGTCGCGTCTTGCTGCGCGTTAAAGTGATGGTGCATCGCACAGGGGCAGGAGGGAACAAAAACATTACATTAAAAAATAAAAATAAAAAATAAAAACGTACCTGCTCCGGCTCACCGCTCCTCTTTTCTGGTCACTGCAGGCAGGCACAGGCTCCCAGCCTGCCCTGCGGCCAATCCTGATGCTGCTCAGAGCAGCGTTTGAATTGGCTGGAGCGCCCTGCCAGGATGCTCCCAGGCAGACTGGGAGCCTGTGCCTGCTCACTCCAGCCTGGTAACACAGTGCTGTGTTGGAGATAGCACAGTGCACTCCCCTTGTCCCTGTCATCCCAATTGGCCCCTCCGCTTTAACAACGAAAGGATAATAAATCTATTTTATTATCCTTTCGTTGTTAAAGTTTTGGGGCTGCTGCTGCTTGTGGGGGAGGGGCGACGCTCCTCCACCATAGCAGAGGAGCCGCCGCTGGTTATAGAATGCTCCTTTGCGTGAGGCATTAGTTAAGTATGTGACTGGAACCAAATCATATGAAACCACAATCTTGAGTCCTGTTAGGAAATTCCAAAGGCAATGCCACCTTATAGGATTTCCCATTATCTCACTCACTTCATTTTGCAACCAGGATTGCCTGATCCTGGTGAAACCTGGTTCCAAAAGAGGACTGCAGGTTTGGTACAACACCCAAAGGAGTTCAGAGCAGCAGCAGCCAATGGAACTAGTCCTAGAAGAACAATAGTGGCTTTTCTTTTCTAGTCTCCTTATTTGTTTTCCTATAACCATTTGACTAACTGAATTGGTTTAGTCTTGCCCCTATTGAGGTCTGATTTTTTTATTTCTTTCCTTTTCCCGTGCTAGTCATTTTCCTGTCACTTGTTAATTATGGACCATTTCTCCCGACAATTTGCCATGTTGAACCCTATTCTTAAGCTTCCTGGTTATGCAATATATCCTTTTCCGAGCTTAAGTTATCTTTATGGCTGCTACTTACTTTTCAACCTGAATAATGGGAATATAACTATTTTTTCTGGAGACATATGCCTACAATGACCTCCCCTTGGATCATCCTTCTTGAGTTTGGGAGCCACTCATTTCACTGTTCCTTTGTCACTGTGAATGGACTAGCTCCAATTGTGGTAGGGACTATCGAAGGGTCACAATATTGTGACCAGAAAATCGAGAGACAAAATATAGAAAAGGTAAGTGCAGCGAGAGAGGTATTTTTAAATTAAAATATTTGCAATACTTGCCACTTTGTCACAACAGTCAACTTGTGAGCATCTCCACATTAGACATGTCACATCACAGAGCATGGTCATTTCCAGATGGAGCTTTTTCCATATTTCCATGTGTGTACCCTTTTCTTCCTCCATCAACTCCAGACCCATCACTTTCCCTTGATTACCCATAGTTCCCCCATCCACTTTCCTCCCAAAGTCTTCCCTAGCTTCTGTTGCCCAATCACTACTGTGTCTCTTGTCAACTCTCCTCTCTCCATTCTTGCCATTTGGCCCAAATTGTATCAAATATTCAAAGACATATTCATGCTTAACAAATTGTGGTCCCTGCCTACATACAACAGTTCATGTTTGTAGTCCATCCCATAGCACTGGGCCATAGGGACTGTATAACATACCTTTTGATTGTATAATGTATCTTCTGCCAACCATCAGTGTCAAGTTACAAAAAAGGAGCTCATATTTTGGTATTGCCACCTCTCTCAACATCCCTAACATCACCAGGGGTGGCATAAGGGTTATACTTTCCCTTGCCACATTGGTATGACCTGTTCTATTCGGTTCCAGTAAGTTTTGAGCCGTGGACAGCTCCACAGCATGTGTAGCAATGTTCCTGATTGTCCGCAAACCGTCAGGCATATGTCACTTTCTATTTTACGCATCCTACATAACCTAGTTCTTGCAAAATAAACCAGGTGCAGTATTTTCAGCTATACCAAGCGGTACCCCGCTGTAATGGCCACCTTCTTGAACTACCTATACGCCTTAATCCAGTATTCACTGTCAAGCTCCCCTGTCTTGTATCTATCTGGTTTTAATGCCTCTAGTGGTTTCTGACACTTATGTATCAGTGTCTGATAAGTTTGTAAGAGCACGTTTGTACAGTGGGGCAATCAGCACCCTATATTCAAGAGGTGTGTGTTCCTCCGCACCAACAAGCAACTCAGAGTATCCGGTGAGATCCTGTCTCACTTAGAGATGTATCAATGATTAGCCATCCACATGTTCATATTGTCTTTGTACTTACACAACGGCAGAAATTCCTCTACCTACCACATATACACCAATTTGTATATTCCCAGTAGATCCCATTCCCTCCAGCCCTCCAAGGCTCTCAAGTTGGACAGGAAATCAGCCACCCACACTGGAGTTTCCAGTGTTAGCTTGGCACACTGTGCCATTTGATTTGTGGCCTTTTTCTACGCATTAACGACTGGGGAAATATGGGGTGACAAATCACTCCCCATGGGATATAATCTACTCATAGAGTTAATGCCACCCGTAGGACATCTATCTACCATCAAGGCCAGCTACTCTTGGGAGGCGAATGCCCAATCATTAATCACTAACAACTGAGTCGCCCTGTAGTATAAAAACAAATTAGGACAGGCAATACCACCGGCTTGTGTAAAGCGACTCTATCTTTGAGAGATATCAGTAACTTTCTCCAATGTCCTACATCTGTTTTGTAGTCCTCCAAAATTCTACCCAGATTGTCCCTGTGTAACTCCAGCGGGTCCCTTGTGATGTACATCTCGAAGAATCGAACCCTTCAGGTGCCTATTGCAGAGGGAGCTCCCAGCTTACTGAGTCCTCCCAAAGAGTGATTGGATAAAGTATAGATTTGTGCCAGTTTGTTTGTACACCTGAGTGCATTCCAAACACCTGTAGGATTTCTAGGACTCCGAAGATGGACTGGTGAAGGTCATCTAGCTAGGTAGAAAAGTGAGTCATCATCATTTAGGGAAATTACAGCCTCCAGTTTGTAGTGTCATCTTATGCCCTTGATTAAAGCATCAAATTGCTAGGGGTTCCAGGGCCATTGCAAAAAGCAAGGGAGAAAATGGGCAATACTGTTGCGTCCCCCTGCTCATCTTAAACTCTTCTGAGAGGGCTCCATGTAGAGCAGTTGGACCCATGTTTGAAAATCAGTCCAGAATCCATATACTCCGCCTTATATCCTACCTCATAGAGTCATTGTTGCTTGATTCAATATTTGGCACGTGCCTCATCTTTCACTAGCAACCAGAATTCCTCCTGAGCCAGGCTATTTGAAGTATGCTATTAGCTTCTCTCTCATTCCCATTTTCTATGCCTCCTAAGCATGATTCCCAACTGTACCAATATTGTACGTTCTTGAAAGCAAAGCTCTGTGTTTTCATACTTAAACTGTCTGGTCTTCTAACTGGAAATGTCCCACGTGTCCCGCTGACATGCCCATATTGGCCCAAACTACGATTTCAGAAGTCTTGTGATCAGTGGCGAATGATCTGAGATGCCACTTGCCAGGTAGCATGTATTGCTGCACAAGCTGCCCTGGATTTCGGGGACAATAGGTGATCCAACCTAGATATTGTCGACATGGTCTTGGCTACATATGAATACTGCCTCATAATCAGGTGTTCATCCCTGCGTAGATGCAGTACTCCAAGTGCCTGTATACAATTCCACAGTCTAGTGTCTTCTTTACTCATATATACACTTCCAGTGATCCTATCTTGCATCTCCAATGACCAGCATTGTTTCTGGAATGGGTGTAATTCATTCCTATAGTACTTACAACTTGGGTGACAGTATCACGAGTGGTAAATACCATGAAGCCACTGGCACTTTCTTGCCTGTTCCATTCTCCTCTAATCACCACCAAGCAGCCCCTGGGTACTGACATGTCTGAAGGATTGTGATGGGGAGTGACATTTCCACCCCTGGCAGCTGAAATGTGTCAAGACCTTGTATGTTCCCACGCTCAGGAAGCCAGAATTGTAATCTACTATGTGTGTCTCCTGTAGCATAATGAGACCTGGGTTGTGTCTTGCTAGGAATTTCACTCCAAGTCCCCTCTTTAATCAGTAATCTAGCCCATTCATGTTCCAGAAGGAGGCAAGGGTTATTTTCTGTGAAATGACCTGCCCTACTGCTGACACCATTCGGGTTGAGGGTTTAAAAGTGCTGTTCCAGCTCTGCTGGTATCTGATTGTCTGGCATTGCTGAATCTGCTCCCCCACACATCCCCAAGCATCTGCCTGCCACATTATTCATGCCAAGAGTGTAGAACTACACACCTCCACAAAGCTTGAGACATCTGTCTCTCACCCTGAACAAAACCAAACCTGTACGACTATTCAGACTAACTCATTCCCTGCAGTCTATTATGTACAGCTCAACACTTCTAGGCCCATGAGGCCTATGAGCTTGTTTGTGTGCCACATACCTTCACCTGCAGCCCTAACTTCCTTTCACCCAACAACTAACTACATAGAGTCTCAGTCCTTTCCATCACATTTGCTTGGGGTTGCTCCCACCCTCACCACCTGCCTGAGTGTCTGTGCCTTCTAACCACCTGCATCTCCCTCGCGAAGCAATCCCTGGTACTTTTAGGACTCTATGACCCCTGGTGTCTTCTGCCTGCCAACGCTCCAACACTCCCCCAGCCTCCTCCGAGGATGATACGAACCACAGTCTCCCCTTGGTGATCACTCAAGGGCCCAGGGACTGGATAGGGCACTGCTTGGCAGGGCAGGAGTCTCAGCAGAGAGTTTGGGTGCTGGCAAGGGAAGTCTTTGATGGCCCTGAGACTTCAACAACAGGAGGCAAGCTCAATACAAGCCCTTGGAGATTCTTCTTCAAGCATTAACGCACAGCAAAGTCCAGTTTTTTCCCCCTTTTCACAGACAGAAGAAGCAACTGCAGGATAGCCCAACCAAGCACAGTAAACAGGCAGGCGCGGCAATTCTCCTCAGCTCTTCACCTTGGCAGAGGTTCCTCTTGAATCCAGAAGTGATCTGATTTTCAGGGGTTTGGGGCACTCTTCTTATACCCCTTTCTGCCTTTGAAGTAAGCTTACTTCAAAGGAAAGTCTCCCTTATTTCTAACATGCTGCCTTGCCCAGGCCAGGCCCCAGACACACACCAGGGGGTTGGAGAAGGTATTGTGTGAGGGCAGGCACAGCCCTTTCAGGTGTAAGTGAACACTCCTTCCCTCCCCTCAGCCCACGTGGCTCATCAGGATATGCAGGCTACACCCCAGCTCCCTTTGTGTCACTGTCTAGAGAGAGGTGCAAACAGCCCAACTGTCAAACTAACAGAGACAGGGAATCCACAAACAAGCAGAGTCACAGAATGGTTTAAGCAAGAAAATGCCTACTTTGTAAAAGTGGCATTTTCAAAGACACAATCTAAAAACCAACTTCACTAAAAGATGTATTTTTAAATTGTGAGTTCAGAGACCCCAAACTCCACATGTCAATGTGCTCCCAGAGGGAATCTACGCTTTAGTCATATTTAAAGGCAGCCCCCATATTAACCTATGAGAGAGATAGGCCTTGCAACAGTGAAACACGAATTTGGCAGTGTTTCACTGTCAGGACATGTCAAACACATAAGTACATGTTCCACCTTTAACATACACTGCACCCTGCCCATGGGGCTACCTGGGGCCTAACTTAGGGGCGCCTTACATGCATAAAACAGGAAGGTTTAGGCCTGGCAAGTGGGTACACTTGCCAAGTCGAAGTGACAGTTTAAAACTGCATACACAGACACTGAAGTGGCAGGTCTGAGCCATGTTTACAGGGCTACTAATGTGGGTGGCACAACCATTGCTGCATGCCCACTAGTAGCATTTGATTTACAGGCCCTGGGCACCCCTAGTGCACTGTAATAGGGATTTACTAGTAAATCAAATATGTCAATCATCTATAAGCCAATTTCACATACATTTTACATAGGAACAATTGCACTTTAGCACTGGATAGCGGTGGTAAAGTGCCCTGAGTAACAAAAACAGCAAAAACAGAGTCCAGCATGCATCAACAACCTCGGAAACAGAGGTAAAAAGTTAGGGGCGACCACGCCAAGGATGCCAAGTCTAGCAGGCAACAACTCATATGGAGCAGAGGAAAACATAACCCACCTGTAATTCAAGATTAGGGGCATGAGAGGTAGGCCAGAAGCAATAGTCTGGTGGTTAGTCTTTTGCTTTGTTGTTAGTTACATATTTTAGAACTTGTGGAAAGTGTTCCAACCAGTAGTTGCCATAGCACTAGGGAGTGGTGTGGAACATAAGTAATCAGGAATAGATAACATGCTGGTTATCCAGAAGTTACACAGGCACAATCTAGAGTCTTATTTTGGTTTTGTCAATGTGGGTCATCCAACAAAATAACTGTTGTACGTCCTGTTCACTTTATTTACAGTGTAAGTGTATAGAGTCACTATGTACTCTAAATAGGCTGTTGAGACAATAACCACTTTTTGGTGGATGTCCCGGATTCCCCAAACTCTGGCAAAGTATGAATAACAATATCTCAGATGTTGGAAAAAATGATGAGAGCAGAGTGTTAAAAAAAGCAGTCTTAGGCACCTAACTGACTGTTGCAGTACTGTTCTTTTGATGTACGTGCTGTTGTTACATATTTAAAACAATGATGAACAATAAGGGCTTTGAAGAGGGAAATGTGGCACGTCAATTTGTTTGTTCATTCAGAGACAAGCAGTTCCACTTAAAATACTTGAAAGAATGCATAAAGAGGGTATTACAGAGCCCATGAAGTCATTGTTGTGACTGTCTTGCATAGTCATTGAATGCAAATGTTATTATGATTTTTGCTTATAAAAGGATTTGTTCCATTGAATACTTTCACCGGTGTCAATTTCCACACATGATCCTTAATCATTTAAGAGTAGAATAATATTTTTCAAAACTAGTGCTATGTGCCATGTACCTGAAGGTTGAATTGAAGTTACGTTTAACGACTTCTCTGACACCTGATGAGTCTTTCATTTTTGGAGAATACTCGTTGTATTAACTTTGGAATTGGCCATCTTTCAGCATTTGAAATTGTATTTGTTAATGGGTATCTATAGAGTGGTAGCATTTTAATTGCTTCAATGAATTCTTGATGAAAGGTACAATGTTGGTGTGGGCGGTTCCATTAAATGTAAAATTATTTCTGCATGACTTCATTAGTATGTGTTTCTTTCCATACCTCTTGTATGCTTATAGATTCCAGTGCAATGCCCTGGTGGCTATGTTGTCTCAGACCCATGATGGAAATGAATTCACCTTGGGATTTGCATCACAAAAACCACAGCCTACCACACAGCAAAAACATCTGCTGGCGAATGCATGGGTAGCAGAAAAGGTTGAAATTTATGTGTGACATACTTGTATTTCTACAGACCACAAATTGCTTATCAACATTCCGAATCGCGATTTTGGAGATTTACAAGATGTACTACATCTCCTGAGACACATACCAGGGCAAACTGTTTGTTGAGGCTGCCTGTTGTTATTAGTGGGGTAGTTGGGTGTGTAAATAAATGATTTATGTTCTTCATATGATGGCTGAAGTCAAAGAGGTTTCTTAAAAAAAGGAGTGCAAGAATATATTGGATGTAGCGTATGTGGCACAAAATTAGTCAGAGAGGGATGGTCATGTGAAAACATTTGGGATAATTCATTGTAGTCAGATGATAATGTGGCTAAGGGGTTGCCTGATGAGACTGGTGTATTGTTGAGGATGACAGTTGTGTGCCTCTCAGCACCTTACATGCTTGACTAGTAGACAAAACCCATTAAAGTAACATAGCAATGGCCTTTACCCAGACATGTTTTCAAACAGATTACTGGTGGCTTGCCATAGGTGGAGAGGCGGAACAGAATGTTAGAGGATGTGTAGCAAATTTGTTCAACTGTAGATGTGCCCTTGCAGCCAGTAGTTAATGATACATTTTTTGAGTTCATTCTACCCTTTACCATTCCACAACAACAGCATACGATTTTAGGTTTCACTACTTAAGCACACATGGTTATCACTTTTTTCTGCTAATGTTTTGCTAGGAATAATTTATCAAGGAAATTCCTGACAGACAATAAGTGTTGACCATTGCACACTTCTGTTGCACCATCCTCAAGTGATTGACCTTGGTGAACGTATGACCCACTTGCCATCTGAATGTTTGTAGTGGCAACTTACTGACTGAGTCGATATTCTATCTTGTGGGCTTACTGGAATGTCAATGAGAAAACTACAGTGCAAAATCAATGTGAGCTTTTGATTGGTAGATAAGCTACTTCTGATTTCTGTTGTGCATGGATGAGGAAGTGGGCTAAATAGTATGTCGTTGTAGGTGTTTTGCATGTAAGGGTATAGGAGAGTGTGAAGAAGAGTAAGAGACAACTCAAAGGGTGGTTGGCAGAAGAAAAGGGGTTTAAACATAGGTGTTTGTTCCTAGAGATATTGTTTGAATCAAAGAAGGGGATGCCTATGGTCCCTCTTACAGCTGGTGGTTGCCATATAAGAGGAATGTTTGTGTGTTTTGCCAGTACACTGGTTCAATTCAGAGAAACGATTTTCAGTAGAAAAAGGTGTGTGGAGTGATCAAGAAAGGAGTGATAATACGCATGAATTGTGGCACAATAACTTTCTGCCTATATTGCGTGTGCTACTTGGCTTTCACAATTGCCACTCTGCTCTGTATATAGTTTTCCCTTTGCTTAGTTTTATCATTGGGTTTTGTTGTATCTTCCCCTTAGTCATGTTTTGCTTCTTTTCAATCTGATTTTTCTCGTTTTCTCTCCTTGGTGGTCAATATAATTTTTACTAAGGTAAGATATATGTTGTGATACAGCTTTTTATCAATGGCAGAAAGAGAATTTGGGAGATTCTGTGGGTAGGCAGCTGATGTTTAGCTTCTGCTCCGAATGTCTACTTATGAAAATAATATTTTGATCTGCATAAGAGAACATTAGTCTTCTTTAACGGCATCTCAAGTAATAAGAAAGTGGTAGTCACTTCTCTGCCTATGAGAACCATGATCAACCATAAGGTAATCTCAAAAAGAGAGAGGGAATTGGGATGCATTTACCTATTTATTAAAATAGCTGAAACATGTTTGCCATAATTCGTATAAACCATAGCTTCTTTAAACGTGAGTGATTGTTAAGCTATTATTAAAAGCTTGAAAAAACAGGAAAGTGATGCTCTTCCAGACATGGCTAGTGAGTTGAGGAGCCTAGGGTTGATCATCGACTCACATCTAAGTCATCAGGAATATATTCTACACAATGCAAGGCTGTGACACATCTTCCCATATCCTGGTTACCAACAAAATCTACAAGTCGCACTCACAAAGGTGATTTCCGTGCTCGAAATTGACAATGGCATGTATCTTGGACAACCCTGCTTTATTGTACATAATTAGTAAAGAATCCAGAGGACTGTAGCGCAACCCCTACTACACCCGGATTCCAAGGAACACACAACACCAATATTGCAAGTGCTTCATTGGCTACCAGTAGCTAGACAATAAATTTCAATGCACTATCTCAATCACAGTCTCCCAAGCAATTATTCATAAGGATACACATCTTTTCAGCTGAAGTGTCAAAATTTGGGAAAGCATTGCCAGCTAAAGTTTGAAGAGAGGTGAAAACCAGGGCGCTCCCTACATCAACCCCACCACAGAAGATTACAGGTAATAATACCTCAGGCTCCAGACCTTTCCGTCCCTAAAACTCCAATACCCTGCGGCAATTCAGTAGATAATGCAAACTAATACACCTGTACCAGTGACGCTCATTACTTTCAGTAGCAGACCCATTACCAGCCATGCCTAGAATCTATTACTCACCAGTTCACTAATCTAGCCATTTCACCCTTCATCTGGATAGGCATGAGAAGACTGACGAGATCTGATACACATTGCAGGCTAACATAGGTGCTCCGAAGGACCCAGGTAAATGCCTACTATGGCAGCTTGTTTTCTTGATTTTTGCAATCCAAATATATAGGAGGATGATCGTAATGCAGTCAAACCTGGTAGATCTCTGATCCCCTCCCCACCACCCACAACATGTTTAATCAGCTTCATAAGACCCAGAATGAATAACCATGGGCTGTGATCCTTCAGTGGACTTTAAATACAAAAAGGTAGAAGAGACCTACAAAGCCTTCATACTACAACCTGCAAACTGTGTATTTATCTCCCACACTTTTCATCCACCACATAATTAAGTGCTGCATCCTAAAATACTATAACCACAACCCTGTGGTAATCATGTACAAAAAAAAACTTCCCACATAGGATCAAAGCAAAAATAACACCCCTAAAACCATATACCCTACAGGGTGAGGCACTCAACTCTTGAGGGCAAGCACTTCATCATCCCACACAGAATAGTAATTGCGCTACAAATAATACAACACAGTGCTGCATTGCACTGATTATGTCCTGGCCGTTACTCAGAACGACCTTTAGTTGAGTTGGATAAGGTTACGCCTAAATCAGGTTATTCGTTTAATTAGGTTTAAGGTGGTAACTAATGACGGTCCTGTCTGAAGTTTGGTTATAGCTTGTGGACACGAAGCACTGAAATTAAATGCATACATACCTGGGAGAATCGCAGAATGGAGTATCAACATACGGATATAAGTACATAATGTACATTTGTGGATGTGGAGCGTGTAATATGCTGTTTATTATCATTGATGAGCATGAGGAATGGCTATGACTCACAAGAGAGAAAACCTCGAGTGGGTCATGCGGTTTGCAAAGTTACAAAATAAACATGTAGCAAAACTCAGCAAAAAACCTTTAGATGGCTAATGTGATTCTTTTGAAAAACTTTATTTGGGTGGAACACTGCATCCACAAGTTAAGATGGATAATGCTGGGAAAGTCAGCAAACACTACAAACTCGGGTAAATGTAAGGTTTGACAATTGCACTCCATTACCTAAGCAGAGGTCAAAACTTCTGCCACTCGATAGTAGTGCAAATACGCTTGCTTTGGTCTCACCCTGTCTCTACTTGCGTACATTTTGTAGTCTCATTATAGCTGCACAGAATGCAATAATGCTGCTTTATGCCTTACTAATAAGAGGTCATCTACAAATTCCCTTTCAGAAGGCTAATCACTGGACACAAACAGCAATTGACTAGCTCTTTGACTGTGCATTGATTGCTATCACTGGGTTGTGCTGTTGATAGAAATGGACAGTCAAAATGCAGTATTGCCAGGGCCACTAGAATTATGCGATTTTACAGCTGGTGCTTCTTCTGCATATTTATGAATTTGCCACATAATCTATAATCTGCTGAAAACCAATTGATTTTAACAAAAAATATTTTTAGTTCAAACGGGTCAAAAGTAATGAAAACTCGGCAATGCATGTTGCTGCACAGTGCGAAGGCTTCCACGAAGGTTGACTGGCCATCTTTCTGTTGCTTGTTGCTTACTGCTGTGTTTGTGTGTTAAACTGCTACTAATGAGATCACACTTTTGCCCAAATAGTGTTATCATGTGTACAAATGTGTAAAATTGGCAAAATAATAATATAATACTACCACAAAATGTGCCTCTTCACTACGCATAATTTGCCTTTTCTTCACACATAATTTAGTCAACACTGCTGCATAAGGTGGTCCTTCCCTGCTGCATAATCCCAGTGACTTTGAGTAATACCAGGCATTAAGCATTGATTTCTTTAGTGTTCTATGAACATGTTGTTTTCTACCATTGGAAAGAAATAGGTATAGAACACAACAAATAAGGATTCTTAATAGGACGTTTTTCATTTGAATCTCTGTATTTGCAGTCTCTCGTACCAGATAATTAAATGGATTAAAACAATAGGAATTGACCTCAGAATGAACTTTTTGATTTGCAGAATGAAATGGCCGCCATTCATTCCTGTCCTGGTTTCCTGTGTACTTCCTCCACTGCCACCGGCTGCTCTGTGGCGAAACGTCCACTCTAGAGAAACTGCTGACACGGCACTTACTCTTCAGAATGGAATTCCTCAGAAGCCTCGAGGACCCATACTCTAGAGACTTCACCACTACCTGTCACTGATTATTTCACTTACTGTTTGAGATTCTTTAGGAGGGAGGTATGCTGATTTGGCTCTTCCTACATACAGCAGGAACTAGCAGGAAAACATTGACAAGCCATTGCTAATGTCATATGAGCTGCTTCAGCATGTACTGTTAAATGTTAGAAAATTAACCCCCTTACAGGGCTTGACTCATAAAATAAAACTTCCACTTTTGTGTAAGTTTGTTATTATTTTGCTATTCACAAACACAAAACTGGGTAAATGGTTGAGGGGGTTGAAGCCAGTGCTTAATTTGTAAATAAAAACGTTCGGGTGCCCAAAACCCTCCTCTTGAACACGCGGCTGCTGCACTTAAATGCACGAACACGGAATACTGAGGCAGCGTAATCCCAAAGCCATCTCGGGCCTCTTCAATCCATATAAAGTCTCTCCCTGTCCCTTCAGCTCACTCTTGCAGCTTTCTGAATTCTCTCATTGTGACGCTTTTTCGTTTTTCTCTTCCTTAGTCTTTCCCAAATGTGTCTTTTGTTTGCAGCAAATGCTTGAGGAAGAAGACTAAGCGCCGGCCCTCAAAACTAAGTGCCGATGCTCAGCACCGGAAACAACAAGCACAAATTAAGCACTGGTTGAAGCCCTTCTCAAGCACCCATAATTCTTGCCAGGGTGAAAGGCAAGCAACCCAAAATAATATGTGCTTTAACATCTGGTAGCTTGGCACAAAACCAGTGAGGCTTAACTTAGAGGCAATGTGTAAAGTATGTATGCAGCACACAAACAATAATAAAGTGAAAACACAACACAAGAAAAATCTCACACCAATTTAGAAAGATAGAGTAATATTTAATCAATTATTTGACACCAAAATGACAAAAATCCAAATGGTAGAACCGGATATATGCAATTTTAAAGGTTTTGCAGAAATTAAGCATTAAGAAGCAAAATGCATCATCCTCAATTATGTGGTCACGGGAGCCTGTTTCCAAGTCACAAGTTCAGGCTGACCATAATGGAGTGCGACCTGGATACAGGACGAGTTCAGTCTGCTGAAAAGTACCTTTTGGCCTGGGCATTGAATTGCGAAGTCCTTGTTTCAAGTTGTGCGGGCTGGTGTTGAGGAACGGTTTATGAGATGCTGCAATGTGAGGTCCAGCGTCAAGATGCATTGTGTAGCATCGGAGTCAATGACTGTCAACAAAGAGTTGTGATGCAAAATCCTGCGCCATCGTCAAGGAAGCTGCGGGCGGTGAGGGGGGTGCTTGTGAAGCCTTATGCTGCAGTGTGTTTTACGTATTAAAAGGAAGGGTTAGGTCTGGCAAAAAGGTTTATTTTTCCAGTTTGAAATACCAATTTAAAACTGCACACACAGGCTGCAATGCCAGGCCTGAAACATGTTTAGGAGGGCTACATAAGTGGGTGGCACTATCAATGTAAGTTTACCATTGTGAATCAAGCCCTCATTGTCTACAAACCAAAGATTACTGCACTAGAATAGTTACAGAAGAAGTATACGAGTACAGCAGGTACATATTGAGTCCAGCTATTAAAACATACCTTAAATAAAAAACACAAGTCAGTTGTACTCCATTTTATTTATGATCTCATAAAATGGCTGAAAATGGAAAAGGACTTTGGATATGAAGTGGCTTAGTAGTTTGTAAGAAAAGCAGTGATAATATATGTAATACATTGGTGTACACTACATACAGCCACCATCAGTTCTTTAGGTGTCGTATTATCACCTAAAGAACAACCCTCTGAATAAATTTGAGCACAGCAAATATATTACTGTCAAAATACAGATGATATACATATGCTTGCTAAGTGCCCTCTGTTCTCATTTTATTAGTAAACGATAATAGACAGTGTTAACAACATGTTAAATTCATTTACTTCATGAAGTAGCAGCCCCCTGAATTTTCAAAATCATCTCTACAGAGAAATCATGACCTGCACCTCCACTTATGGAGCTGACAAGCTCTGCATCTCTGGTGGCTTTCAGCCAGAGCTTAATCTGTAAATAAAAATGTGCCCGTGCCGAAAGCTCTCCTCTGAAACAAGTGGCTGCTAGAATTAAATGTGCGAGCATGGAATACTGACGTAGCGTAATCCTGAAGCCATCTCAGGCCTCTTTAATGCATTAACAGCCACTCCCTGACACTAAAGGCAAAGAAGTTGAGAATAGAAAAGAAGAAGGCAGCAGTCCTTCTCCATTTAGTCACTCATGATATGATAGTATGGACCTGATTTGCGAAAAAATAGTGTGTCACTAACCAGAAGTAAACTTAGCGACTGCTCCATAGGGTGTTTATCATTTACAAAGAAACACTAATAGCATGTTTCTTAAATAGCATACCACACCACCCCTAACATTTAGCTGTTCCTTATTTTTACAGTGGAAAATACCAAATTGTTAAATGTGATTACCAAATAGTGAATCACTATTTTGATGTACAAAGCATTTACAAATAGGAAATTTGTTAAAACACTCCATTTTGCATTTTCAAAATACCATCAACCAGAAAGAGATGATAACCAGGTGCAAAGTATTATCATATAGTGTGGACTCCTGGAGCACAAAGGAGGAGGAGAAGGAGAGAAAGAATTTTACGGCAGAGGGTGACTATTGGAAGAAACACATGCGTGGGTTTTGTGCTAGCTGCAGTTTTCCAAAGAGGTCATTCTAACTTCAATTAATGATTTGGACCCTGTACTAAGCAAGGCTACAAAATGTAGTGATACTGTTCCTATACACATTAAGGTTTTGTATAGTTTACACCTTTTTAGCTTCTGGTAGCTACCAACTCACTGCTGTATTTGCCAGAGGCATTTCACAGAATGCTCATGCAGGGTTTGTAAATAATCTTTTGAAGCAATGTTGGCTGTATTTCCAAGCACGTCTGCTGAGTTGGAAGCTACAAAATTCCAATTCAATGTAATAACACATTACCCCCAAATGACTGGATGTGTCGAAAGTACACTTCTTTGAATTTATCCACTCTCTGAATCACAGCACGAGCATCACAATAGCAAGAAAAAATGTTCTTTAAATATACAAGTATTATGTAATGCCACATGTCTGATGGCAGACTTAGTACTCATGACTCCTATGTCTTTAGACAATGTGGATTATATGAGCAGCTAGCAAGAAGGGAGCTTGGAGACAGACGGCTGGGTTTCAAAAAAAGACAAAAAACCTTAGTGACCATATTTGGATATTTCATAAATTCTAAAGCAAATTTTCTGGTGACAGCAAATGCATTAAATTCATGGATCGTGATTCCATACTTTAGTCTCCGAGCTCCTAGACAAAGGAGGTAAATGCTGTTCTCCGGCACAGGCAAACAAGGTGCATTATTGAGCATGCATTTGGTTTACTTAAAGGCCGATTCTGGTAACTGCACAAAATTGGGGATGTTCTCAAGTGTGATCCAGGAGGGTCCTGCAAAATAATAGCCACCTGTGCTGTGCTGCATAATCTAGCAATCCATAAGAGACTCCCAATTGAACTTGCAAGTGACTGTTCTGATGAAGATGATGTAGGAAATACCCTTGCTTGCCACCTTCAGGACCTGATGTTGCAAGAGATGCAGAGGGATGATGTAATAAACAACTACCTTTAAACTACGTTATCCCAGAAAAAATTCTAAATAAATACCAAAGAAAAGTCCAGGTTTACTAAAGATTTTTGTGTCTGGGTTTTATCACCTTTTTGATGCAGCCTGAAACACAAAATCTATTTTGGTATTTAGTGAGCCATTCAAAGCCCAATTTGCTTGGTATTGCATGGCTTTGTAAAAAAATGTAAAGCAAGGCAAAGTGTAGTGCTGCCTTACCTTACCTTGCACCTGGGAGGCATTACCTGGGTGGAGCATGGGCATTCACAAGTATCCACTCATATATGCCAATGCAAGGCCATATTTACTAAAATAAGTAAACATGGGGTTGAGCCAGAATGGTGCACCTGCTTGAGGCCGCTTTAGCAAGGAGAATTATCTTTATTTCTCCTCAATACTTTCTCTTCACGTGTGCTGCATATTACAGCACACATACAAAGATGAATAAGACTCTAAGAATAGTTTTTGTGCAGGAAGGTACGTCTTTCTGCTAAAAAAAACTATTCAGACCGCAATTAAGCACACTTGTGTCAAGGCTCAAGGATGCCTGGGCTAGTGCTATGCAGCCAATAGATATAGTGCATGTCTGTTCTCCCCCTTTGGCATAGCACAGCACCAAAACTTGAATTGCAAAGTGTACTGAGCACTAAACAAAAACGTTTCACAGAATACTTTGAAGATGAAGAACATATAGATTATGAATATATTACTCTGGAATAGAGATATTATTTAAGTTTTAAAAAACTGATGTTTCTTGCTTTTCTTGAAAACAGTGTCATTGTATGTTTTACTCTACATGCTTTTGATGTCCAGTAGTTGGTCTTCGAGTTGAACGATGGGTTGCCCTTTGCCACTCTGGCTTCTGGTACTTTTTGATATAGCTGGCTCACACTTGCGCTCAATATCCCCAACCAACCATGCTGCCCTAAATCCTGCATTAGCAGTTTACATTTTGTTTAATGTGTTTGGTAGTTGGACTAGGCTACTTGCTCATCAGCACTGAGATGTACTAACTCCATCTGCATGTTAGCAGTCCTCCAACACATAGCTGAGCTGGCCCTAGCCAACCTTTTCACCAGAACCCCCAAGGTTTTGGAGGCAGTGTTCATGTGGCTATGTTGACACCTATAAGATGTAGAGTCTTCAGCCATTTTTATTGACCGAATCTTTTAAGTCATAGTTAACTCTTCAAAGCATGCTCTAACAGCTTCAATACCTGCATAAATGGTTCTACCATTTTTGATACTCGTCTACTAAATTCAGAGGTAGCCTGGTGCTTCTTTCATTAGATTTTCAACATCGATGTTCCAGTGCATGGAATTGTGTTGGAATAGGGGTGTTTTCTTTCCACATTCTGTGCTTTACAGTAAGCTTCAAATATCTTCCCACTCATTCTAAAATGGAAATAGATGGTTATGGTTGTTGTTGAATTATTGCAGAGGTAAACTATAGTTGTGGCTGGGTCTGCTACTGTAGGGCTAATGCTTTGGCTGCTCGGTGCATGTTCAGTGTCCGTACAGATGGTAATCACAGTTTCAGCTTTTGTGAGACAGGACGTTTCAACGACATCCTCTATTTCTCGTAGTGTTGAATGAGTAGGTTGAGCTGATATGAATCAAAACATAGTGAACATATTCAATTAATATCAGCATTTAATTAACGATCAGCATGTCTTATAAATTACCTATACTTATTCAATATCAACACAATTGTTTAATTGTATGCTACAGTGATATTTAAAACATATATATTTCATTATTATAGATGTCATTATTATTATATTTTATAGGCCACAAAGGTTGAAGTTTAAAGATGAAAGTGCTGTGTATAAGTATTGGTTTTATATGTATGGGCTACACTACCCACAATGCTTTGTTTTGAACATTATGAAAACCTGAAATGTATATTTTCTCAATTTGTATTGCATCTTTTAAAGAAATACTGCTTTGAGTATTTTGAAAATAAAAAAGCATTTTGTCAAAACTTCTGGTCTTATTTTTTTACAAGTTGTAAAATGAGTATTTAATCTAGATAGATTTCTATAAGTAATTTATATAAGTACCTTTGACAATTTACTTACCTTACACATCAGATACAGGGGCTGGAGTGTCTATATTCAATATATATGCCAGACTGGTTCGTCCTCTCTATTAATTATTCCATAGGGGTGGGTGGAGCGCCTGCATCTTCCTGACCTTTGGTTGCTACCTCCTCCTTAGTGTGAGAGCAGAGGTCTTGCCAACGCTCCCTGATTTCTTCTAACCACCTCTTTGCAACATCCACTGCATTTGTGTGCTATTTGAATTGTTATCCAAAATTGTATTTAGTTGTCTCTGTAACCGAAATTTATGTATTCCCATAGAGCTTGTCACATCCCCAGACCCACCCCGACTAACATTTTCACCTCAGTGTCTCTGAACTTTCTCTTTCTCTTCCTGCTCACTTTCTTCTGTGTCTCCTGGCTGCACGTGCTGCTATGATATAGTTCTTGGTAGTGAGAGGAGCTCTGTTTCTGCTGTGCATCTGAGAGTAAATGTACTTCTTGAAATGGGTGAGTTCAACACTCATAAGTTGCAAATCATACTGCTTCACAATTTATGATTCGGTATTTTAAATTACTCAATGCTTATAAATCACTAATTGCACATAGGAAAGGTACATAAATCATATTTAGCAATCCCTATTTCGCAAATCAGTATTTGTCTTAATTTAAGAAACACTAAGGCCCTGTGTATCGTGCGGGCTGTTTGCGGTTGCAAAAATGCATTTTGGTATGTGTGAATTCCAATTTGTGATTCAGTAACATGCTACCATATCGCAATTTGGAATTGCGCATACATACCGATTCGGTATTAGGAAGGGGTGTGTCAAGAGCATCCCTTCCTAATACCAAATCGCAGCAGTATGTAGGAATGTTTTGTGACCAAAATGCTGTCGCAAAACATTCGCATTTAACCACCTACTTCAAGTAGGTGGTAACCCATTCGGAAACGGGAAGGGGTCCACAAGGGACCCCTTCCCCTTTGTGAATGGTAGCAAAAACGTTTTCTAAGAGCAAGCAGTGGCCCCACAAACCACTGCTTACTCTTAAAAAATGAAAAGAAAACTTACATTTTTCTTTTTAAACACCTCCCATTTTCCTTTAAAAGGAAACGGGCTGCATTAAAAAAAATTATTGCTTTATTTAAAAGTAATCACAGACATGGTGGCCTGCTGAGTCCAGCAAGCCACCATCTCTGTGATTCTTGCGTTTCCGAATGGGTCCCAAATTGCGACCTGCCACATTATTATTCATGAGGTAGGTCGGCTTGCAACCCATTAGGAAATGCTAAATGAAACTCACGGAGTTTCACACATTCAAATAGCGATTACCTAATTGTGACTCACAGAGAATCGCAATTTGGTAATCGCAATTTAGAATAATGATGCATATGGCCCTAAATATCTTTTTTTAACATCTCGCCCTATAACTCTGTCACCACCCAATCCACTTTAACCGTGCTGGAATTTAGGAAAGAGCTGAAGAAATGCCACTTTAAAGAACACTAAACCACGACCAACAAACAGTCCGCTTCTGCTCCCAGGTAGTAATTGAATGTATCCTTGTCTTTTACACTGTACAGACTTTCACTGACTTTTGATAGGGGCAATACACACACACACACACGCACACACACACATACACATTTGATTTGTTGACATGTATGACGTGATAATCTGTTTTAAAAACATCAAAATCAATGTTCTCCATAATTTGGATTGGAAAAACGACAATAGGCAGAAATGTGCTTAACAATGACAAGATGAAAGCTGTAACATCATGCAACCTTTTACCCTGCAAATGGAGCACTCTATTGTGAATATTCATGATTTTGCAAAGTAGTTCAAAGAGATTTCAAGCAGCATCAAAATGGTTGTTATTGCTACCCCAAGCAAACCCATTGGTTTAGACTGCATGATAGCAGTGACGTAGGGAGTTGCCCCCATGTGTCTCCTTGCGCAAATATACCCTTGGAAGCTCCCGCTGTTCCTATTTCTCTATTGTGCTCTAGCTTTCAGAGGGTATCAACAGAGACAGGGTTAGTGGATCTATCTTCTCAGGTGGACACTCACTGCTCAGCATAGCCACCCTCATGTGGATCTTGATTTCATGATGGATATCCTCTGGTTGCTTACTTCAAGTATATTTGGATCAGTCAGGCAAGGGGAGCACATGGACAAAGTTTATGTCTAGGCCTGAATATTGTGAGAGAGCTGGAGAAGGCCACCTGCTGAGGAATCCAGGGCTCATCTGCGGGTCCCCAGACCAACTCAACTCATGAAAGGAGTAAAGAGGCCTTATCTTGTCACCCAATTCTAGAAAAGCTGCTTACTCCCCGCTTAGACAGCATTATGATCAAAATCTCCTGCATAACAAACAAAATTATTCACTTTTGTCTACCCAGCTACTTAACACACTCCGTATCACAGGAGATTAAAGAGACAATAACAGCATGTCTTGCATATTTCTAAAAATACTAAACACTAAAATATTGAAAACAGTTAGTTAGGGGACAGATATACTAAGCATTTTTACAGTTGCAAGTGCTCTGATTTGAAGTTTGCAACTGCAAAAAATGTTTATTCAAAAAACATTTTTGGAGTCAGCAAGTTTTTACCAACTCCTAAAATGGGATTGCAGGCCCATACCGAATCAGTATTTGAATCCCTTCCAAATACATAATAGATATATTATGTATCAAAGTTTTGCAATGGAAACCCAGTAATAAAACATTGAAAAACTACTGACTTCCCAGTTGAGGTGTGAATGTATTCACAATGTGAATTGAAAAATGAAGTTTTTTTCATGTATATATGGTGGTCCAGTGGACCACTAACAACTCTCAAACAAGCTTTTGAAAAAACAAAAGAAATGTAAATAAAATTGAATTGTTTCCTTTAAGGAAATGGGTTACATAAAAAAAGTTTGCTTTATTTAAAAGTGATCACAGAAATGGTGATCTAAAGACCCTGGCAGACAACTATTTCCTTGGTGGCCCCCAATTTTAGTAAGTAATAATTTGCAACCTAGGTCACATTACGACCTGCTACAATCCAGAATTTGAGGAATCAACCTATTAGCACAATGGTTGGTTTGTTACATTCTTTACTGGTTGCAAAAAATGGTGGCCCCAATTTGCAACAAGTATTTTGCAACCAGTTTTTTGTACATCAAGCCCTAACTTTTTTGCACTAAGAAGCAAGGACCTGGAAACTCCTCCCCAGTGATTGGCAGCAGATTTGTTTTTATTCTCTAATGAAAAGTCATAGTATGCACCAGTTTACAAAATCAACTTTATCAAATAACTGTCTTTCCTTTCCTGCACCCTTGAATTGCTGAATGTATGATTTTGTTTAAAGATTTTATCTGTGAATTCCTCTGCTATTCATATGCCTAGGGCGGTACTATGTAAACACTTCTTTGCCATGTGCACAGTTGTTCCCTTTCCTTTACTAACAAATGCAAACTGTGCCCATGGACCCCGACCAATGTCAGTGAATTGCATCATACATAATCAAATTTCACTGTAACCAATCATATAACGGTCAATAGCATTCTATACTAAGGCACTCCCTCATGTTCCACTGAATGCCATTTTGTGACCCGGCATCACTAAGAATATGCAGACTATTATTACCATTGGTGGTATGGCAGCAACAGTTAAAAAGCATCTGGCACTATGCACAAGTCACCTAATTTGCATAAGCGAGGAGGATGTGTTAGGCCCTGCTAATGTTGGCAACATTAATGGGTATGGGGCACTTTGACAGGGCTGGGAGCAAAGAAAACTCCTGGAATTAATGCCGTTATTTGTGTTTCCCTGCAATCTTTCATGCACAATGTGCATGCAGATGGAGAAAGAGCATATCTCCACCTCCCCTCTTCCACACATGAATAGTGTGCAATTAAGTGGGAGTAACTAAGCTGATGGCGTGCCAGGAAATGTCAGCTGAAAACTCTGTAACAGAGTTGGTACCACAGAATTATAATATATTTTTAACCATCCTCTCACCCGACGGGCCTTCATCACCAAAACCTGGCTCAGACCCTCCTCAAACCCTGACATCACCACCGCATCACCTGATGGCTACAAGATGATACACCAAGACCGCACCAACAAATCATATTCAAGGAAACCATTCGATGCATCACCACCGACGACCCTACACCCTCTGATGGAACACCTCAACTTCCAACTACAGACTGACGCTTAGACAACAGTAAGAGGCACCCTAATATACACTCCCCCAGGATCTTAACCAGCCTTCTGCGGCGCCATCCCCAAACGCATCACCCCTCTAGCCATCGACTCCAATTACTACGTCCTACTCAATGGTCTCAATTTCTACATCGATGACCCCAACAATGCCAACTCTACCATTTTCCTGGAGAACATGTACAACATCGGCCTTACCCAACTGGTCTCCAAACCCACACACAAAGCTGGACACACACTCAACCCAATCTTCACCTCCAGCGACAGAGTCAAATTCAGCCACGTCACAAAACTCACTTGGTCCGACCACACCATTGTTCACTTCACCATCTCCAGCGCACAGCATACTGGGCACAACAGCTCCACACACCACAGCTGGGGCAAGGTAACAGAGACACATTGGACTCAAGCCTTCAGCACCGCCCAACCAGAAGCTTAATTAGACATAGAACAAGCTGCCCAGAACTTCTCCACCTGGATCACCGAATGCACCAGCAGAGTCACCCCGATGAAGCCAGCAAGAACCAACAAAACCTCAAGACAAGCCAGCTGGTACACCCCAGAGCTCAGAACCACCAAGCACAGCTGCTACCAACTTGAGAAACAATGGCACTCCACCAGGAACTTTTCCAACAGCGTCACTCACAAAGCAGCCCTCAGTGACTACCACTGGCAAATCAAGGAAGCCAAGAGAGCAGCCATCACAGCACGCATCCATTCAGCAGCCAACCACATGAAAGAATTATTCAAAATAGACAAGGTCTATTTCAACCTGGCAGTCACACAGAACACAACCCACTCATGCCAAGAACTCTGCAACACACTCTTGGACTATTTCCACAGCGAGATTGCCACCATATACAAAACCTTCGACCCACAGTTCTTAACCTTAACAGCCTCAGTAAACCAACGCACACCAGATGAACGATCACTACATGGACACCGCTCACCACACAAATCACCACAGCCATCATGTGTCCATTCACTCCAGAGCACCCACCAACCCATGCCCCCACCGTTTTTTCAACCTCAGAACCAATCAAATCAGCACAGAACTTACCAGCATCCTCAACACCTCCATCACCATAGCAGCCTTCTTGGACAGATGGAAAGAGGCAGAGATCAGACGCCTTCTAAAAAAAACCCTCCTCCAATCCCAGCAAGCTCAAAAATCGACCCATCTCTCTGCTTCCTCACCCTGCCAAAGTACTTGAGAAGGCTATCAATGAAAAACTCACTAAATACCTGAAACAAAAGAACCTGCTTACATCTCCTAATCAGGATTCTGAGCCAACTACAGCATGGAGACCGCACTGATCGCAGCCACAGAGGACATCAGAACTCTTCTCGACCGTGGGGAGACTACAGCCCTGACCCTCCTCAACCTCTCAGCATCATTCAACATTGTATCCCACCACACCCTCATCAACAGACTCTACAACATTGGCACACAGGAGAATGCCCTCAAGTGGATCACCTCCTTCTTTACAGGATGGACATAGAGCATCCGGCTGCCCGTCTTCCATGTTGAACCCAAGAAAATCATATACAGTATACCCCAAGGATCATCCCTCAGCCCCACATTGTTCAACGCCTACATGACCCCCCTTGCGGACCTCGTCCAGTCTCACAGTCCCAACATCATATCCAATGCACACAACTCATCCTCTCGCTCACCGAAGACCACTCTCCCACCAGAACAAACCTCTGTGATGCCATGACCAGTGTAGCCAACTGGATGTGAGCAAATTGCCTCAAACTCAACTCCAACAAGATAGAAGTACTGATCTTCAGGAGAAACACATCCATATAGGACCACAGCTCGTGGCCAGCTGAACTTGTACCCACACCAACAGACCACGCACGCAACCTCTGCATCATCCTCAACAGCGAAGTGACCATGAAGTCTCCATCTCCTACTTACACACCCTCTGCATGCTCCGCAGAACCTTCAAATGGATCCCAGTCAACACCAGAAAGACTGTCACCAAGGCCTTCATCACCAGCTGCCTCGACTAGGGTAATGCACTCTACTCTGGTATCTCCACCTAACTCCTCAAAAGACTCCAGACCATACAGAACGCAGCAGCCAAACGCATCATGGACCTCCTCAAATGGACCAACATCACCTCCCCCCCACCAGCACCTCAGCAACCTCCACTGGCTGCCCATCCAAAAGAGGTGCCAGTTCAAGATCCTCACGCACACCTACAAGGCCTTACATGATCAAGGACCACCCTACATCAAACACCAACTGAGCTTCAATCAACCCGCCACATATCTGCACTACTCCTCACTAGCCCTCGCACATGCACCCCAAATCCGTTGCAACTGCAGCAGTGGCGGTTTCTTTTGCTACATCACCTCCAAGACCTGGATCGTCTTTCTCCTCCACCTTCGAACAGCACCCTCCCTTGTGGACTTCAGAAAGAAACTCAAGACCTGGCTTTTTGACTGAGACCTCTCTCCCCAGTGCCCAGATACGGGGGCAGTGCTCCGCTACACAAATACTGATTGATTTATTGATTGATTGATTTGTATTTAATATACTTGAGTCTAGTTTCTTAAAACCAAACTTTAATCAAAACATTTTTATTAACAATCATTCATCATTAATCATTCACTGTTGCTTCTGAATTTAACACAGCATTCACCAATATCCATGGATTGTCATTTATTTCCATTCAAAGCCCCTAGCGTTTCGAGCTTCATCTCTACATTTGCGGGTGGGCGGGGAGGTAAGGTGGGCGCGAGGTGGAAAGCTAGTCCTGCATATTGGAGGAGGAGCAACCACTAACCAAAGGACTGCCAGGGCTCATCTGTTCTTCCACCAAAAAAGAGAAGCTCCATCTTTTCCGCATTACATTTAAGCTGGCAGTGAGACAGCCAATGAAAAACTGCTGTCAAACAAGATCTGATGTTTTTGCCAGGGAACATTTATCCCTACCTCAGGGAAAAAGTACCTCTGTGTCATCAGCATAGAAGATTATTTTTGATCCCAGAGCCTCTGCCAAGAACACATAGTGGGGCAAATTGATAAATATAGTAACAAGTGTGAGTGAGTTCCTTTCTCAGACAGGGAGGGGGTAATTCAGTCAGGTTTTTTAATTTCTATGTTTTGCTGAGTGCCCCACAAATGAGGTTTAGTTTAAGGAATTCCCCGTCTCCACCAGTGGAACCATTCTTTTTTAGGTCTGGCCTAGAGAAAGCTTTAGCTGTAACACTAGCCTTATTTAATAAAATCAATTCAGAAATGAAACATGCGTAGATTTATAGATAAAGAGAGGGGCTTTGGGTTAGCGCTCTTCATCCGCTGGTGATGTCATTTTAGCTGATCATTTGCAAGCATCACCCTATAAAGAAGTGCACTTAAGTTCCAGACCTGGTGGACGAAAACGTTACTTTGTCAATATTTTCCTTTCCATTCTTTAATCTTCTTAATCATCTTTCTGTCTTTAAACTGTGCGTTTAGGCTATAATAAATTCTGGGGTGTATACTACATCAAAGCCAACAGTACTTTGACTTTGCATCATAATTCCTATGATGTGCATAAAAGATAAAATGAAGAGAGGGAAAGTGAGCAGGAGTTAGAGGGAAACTCCCATATGGCACACTCACTTTTAAAGTAATGATCAACATATTCTAGGGCCTCCTCTTAGTGGGTGTGAAGAGGGCGGGCCTATTTAGTCCCAGAGGGGTGGAAACATAGGCAGACATCATGGCTCTTAGCAGAATCCAGGTGATACCGTCACCTTCAATATAATTGGCTTCTGTCTTTGCATCAAGAAGGCTTAAGACACTTCCATCAACAAACTTTCAGGTATACACCCCAATAACCATCAAATTAGCTTTTCCAGGTGACACGCACCACAACGTGGGAGACCCCCACCTGATCCCCGAAAAGAGAAAAGCTCTTTCTGGGATTAATCATTGGGTCTGTATGAGTACTCGAAGATCCGGAAATCTAACTGTTCATGTGTAATTGTTATGCAGTCTTCGGGGTGAAAGGTGCTTCTGTTCTTTGCTTTGAAGTGAAGTGACCTACTCCATATTCCTCTTGTCACTGAAGACTCTTAGCCTATCAGCCCTTGAGCAACTTGTATAGGAGCAATTCTTTTAACAGTTCGCTCTTGTTTCACTCGAATGGAATCTGGTTCAGCTCCACCCCCCTGGACTCCGATTCCCTCTTCAGGGGACATTCCTTTCCAAGAATGACTGTGTGTCTTAGCACCACGCCTGCTGGACTGCAAGCCTCCCATTTCATTTTCAAAATAGGCCATTTATGAGAAAAAAAACAGTGGGACAAACTCCCAGGCGCAACATGGTCGAAACGTTATTAAGAGACAGTAATACTCAAATCTCGGAGACATTTTTCAGTGATGAAGCCAGCAGACAACTCTAAGAGCTGAACACACACGGGGATCGATTCTTGGTTCAAGCATTTCTGTCTCTTAGCAGCCGGTGGAGCCAGAAATTAAATTTACGTCGCCTTCTGCCATCCTGCATGACGCCCTCAATGAAGTCATCAACATCCACTTGCAACAGCAAAAACATTATTCTAAATCAAAATCGTTTGTCCACAAAACATCTGCACTTCACACCCCTACAGGAGAGACACACACCACCATCGCCAATGCCCGGTTTTGAGGATAAAATATCCTGTTCACATATAGTCGTGTGGTACTATTAGCCATGCTGGTATCTGAAAAGTAGTTTCAGCCTTAGAAAAACATCCAACTGCATTGGCATTTGTTTCCATTAGGACTTGATGAACTGGTGTTCGGGACAGCAGGGAAAGCAAGAAGACTCGTATTATTGAACAGTAACGTAAGCACATCTGAGGAGGAATCCAACCAGAATCTCCTCAACCACCACTTTCAAAACCTGTACAACCCCCACCCCGTAAAACATTCCAGTTCTTCATAAGCATGAATAAGCACCCTGAGATGCAACAATTAACTGCAAAACATGTAAACATAACCTGCAACATGGTCCAAATAGATCTTGAAAAAACGATGGGCCTCATTTAGGGCCAGTTGTACAAAGCTATTTAGTGTTGCCCATGTCCTGGAGCACTGCAACCACTAAATGGCCTTGTGCCATGTACCAACCCTATTTTGCGAGTCACTAACCTATTGCTGACTCGCTATTAGGAAAGAAAGTGCCAAAGGAGTCTCTTCCTAATATTGAGTCGCAGGGTAGTGTATAATTGTTTTGCGATCGGGAATGCAGTCGCAAAGCATCCACAGTTACAACCAATTTCAAATTGGTGGTAACTCATTTGCAAACGGGCACCAACATTTTTTCAGAGCAGGTAGAAGTACCACGGACTACGGCCTTCTGTTAGAAAATGAAACTGAAACGTTTCATTTTTATTTTTGAAAAGCAGCCCGTTTTCCTTTAAGGAAAATGGGCTGCATTTAAAAAAAAACGGTTTATTTAAAAATCAGTTACGGACATGGTGGTCTGCTGACTCCAGCAGGCCACCATCCCTGTGAATGCGGCCGTTTCCAAATGAGTCGCAAATTGCGACCTGCCTCATGAATATTAATGAGGCAGGTCCCTTATGACCCATTTGTGAATTGCAAATTGTGTCTGAGACATTGTTGTACATCAGCTTTTGTGACTCGCAAAGTGCGAGTCACTAAAAATTGAAATTTCAGGCCATTCGTGACTGGAAAAATGCTTTTTCCAATGCATCAAAGGCAAAATGTAACTCAGTAACTTGTTACAGAATCACATTTTCCTTTTGCAATTAGGAAGGGGAGTGTTCAGGGCGTCCCTTCCTAATACCAAATCACACTGGTATGTGTGAATGTTTTGCAATCGAAATGCGGACGCAAAACATTCACATTTTACCGACTCCCATGGACCACTGCCTACTCTTAAAAAATGAAAAGAAAACTTTTCACTTTTCTTTCTGTAACGCATCCCATTTTTCTTTAAGGCTGCATTTCAAAACAAAAAGTGCTTTATTTAAAATGCAATCACATCAGGCCACCATCTTTGTGATTTTGGGCATTCCCAATGAGTCACAAATTGCGACCTGCCACATGAATATTGAAGAGGCAGGTTCATTTGTCACCCACTAGGAATCGCAAACAGTTTCAAACACACTGTTGTGCATCACTGTATGCGATTTCTAAATGTGCTATTAGGAAATTGCAAACATGCAATTTCGTACATCTGGCCCTTAGAGATTGAAGGATGAGTTACTCTGTCAAAAACGTTCAAATGTTCAGTTCGATAAACATGTAGGTCTACAACTCTATTTAGAGAAATAGAAACTGCCATGTTTGTGACAGCAGAGCCTACACTGGCACTGCCAGTGGAAATACTCGACTGACAGCTGTGGGATATTGGGAAGTTGGTCAAAATATTAAAAAAATACCACGGAACGGGCCTAGCATGATGACGCATGCATGCGCACGTGTCACCACAATTGGGCATGTAGGGCATGACGAGGTGCCCATTTTGGCTTTTTTTCCCAGCGTGATTACATAGGTCTCCGCACATATGTTCAAACATGATGATTTGGTGCTTATTTTTCTTGTTGTTAACTGTTACAAATTGGCAGGCACTCAGATTAGAGTACTAAATAAAAAAATGCTGAAAGCACATTTATAGAAAGGAGCAGTCTGCGAGCAAACTGCAACTTCTGGGTCCTCCCACAAAATATGAAAAAAAAAAAAAGAAATGAGGAAGGGGCAGAGGAGGAGAAAGGGTAGAGGAAGCAAGTGAACATTGCTAATGAGCGGTGGTGAGCAGGAAGGGAGTGGGGAGCAACAGAACTGAGGGGGTATTTAAAAAAGCATAGAGTAGAGGAAGAGAGAACAAAAACAACAGACTCCCATGAAGTGCTGAAAGCAAAAGAAAAAAGTAGTTTCCTGGTCGTAAGCAGTGGAAAGATGCAAATCACTAAATCAAATGAAGATAAAGAAGCAGTGCTCCAGGACATGGGCAAACACAAGGAGAAATCCACTATAAGTATTGGGACTGTACACAATAGGGCTCTTATTAAGAGTCGCCAAACTATTTGGGTCGGAAAACCGTCACTCTGGTTTTCCACCCGCTGGCCCTATTATGAATTTTCTGTTGCGTTTCCGCCCGCTTGCTCAGGTGGGAAACTCACCACAACATTGACGCCAGCTCGTAATTGAGCCAGCAGCAATGTTGCGGTGCGTCGGGTGCAAAAGCACATGTCATGCTTTTCACTGCCTGTACTTCGGGCAGTGAAAAGCGTGAAAGGGCTGTCCATAGGGGGCCCTGCACTACCCATGACAAGTGCCACCTGCACCCCGGCTCCGCCAGCCTTTGCATGGCGGTGGGACCACCATGCAAAAGCCGGCCAAGAGGGGAGTCCCTGGCCGATTAAGGGCGCCGGCACCGCCGGGCTGTCAACTGCCAGCAACCTGGCAGCACCGGCAGTCGGACCGTGGCGGCTCCGCCAGGATCATAATGTGGAGGCTTGACGCTGCTTTGGTGGTGGTCCAACTGCCACTGCGAGTCTGACGGTCCAAGGACCGCCAGACTCGTAATGAGGGGTTAGGTCTTTTGGCAACAGATACCTAAAGCTAATGTCTCTCACATTTGTAAGAGGGCTAAGCTGTTGGCTTTGCAAAATTTTGTTTAAAAAGATAAAAGAAAAACATATTTCAAAATACTAGAGGAAGAACTAAAACATATCTTATGGTAGCTCAAGACTGAATTCAACATTTTCAATCTTTGCAAAAAACAATTTATTTTTCAAATACTTTCAACTAAGGAAGCATTTAGCATAATTTAGAGAGATTGTTTTGGAGTGGAGTGAGACAGGCTGGTTTGGGTTTGGGACGCATTGTTTTGGATTCGAGTAGAACAGATTGGAGTGGGGCAGGTTTATTTGTATTGGAGTGGGGCAGGATTTATTTGGATTGGAGTAGGGCAGATTGTTTTGGATTGGATTGTGGCAGATGTTTTTATACTGAGTAGGGCAATTTTTTTGTATTGGAGGGGGGCAGTTATTTTTGTATCGGAGTGGGGCAGAACTTTTTGTATGGGAGTGGGGCAGAATGTTTTGTATTGCAGTGGGGCAGATTTGGTTTTTGTATTGGAGTAGGGCACATTTTTTTATTGGAATGGGTCAGATCTTTTTGTATTGGAGTGGGGCAGATTTTTTTTGTATTGAAGTGGGGCAGATCTTTTTGTATTGGAGTGGGGCAGATTTTAGTTTTATTGGAGTGGAGCAGATTTATTTGTATTGAAGGGGGGCAGTTATTTTTGTATCGGAGTGGGGCAGAACTTTTTGTATGGGAGTGGGGCAGAATGTTTTGTATTGCAGTGGGGCAGATTTGGTTTTTGTATTGGAGTAGGGCACATTTTTTTATTGGAATGGGTCAGATCTTTTTGTATTGGAGTGGGGCAGATTTTTTTTGTATTGAAGTGGGGCAGATCTTTTTGTATTGGAGTGGGGCAGATTTTAGTTTTATTGGAGTGGAGCAGATTTATTTGTATTGAAGTGGGGCAGATCTTTTTGTATTGGAGTGGGGCAGATTTTATTTTTATTGGAGTGGATCAGATTTATTTGTATTGGAGTGGAGTGGATTGGGGCAGAGAGGAGTGAAGTGGGGCAGAGTGGAACGGGGCAGAGTAGACCAGGGAAGATTAGAGTGGGGCAGATTGGAGTGAGGCAGATTGTTCTGGATTGGTGTGGGGCAGAGTGGAGTGAGCAGAGTGTTTTGGATTGGTGTGGGGCACACTGTTTTGGATTGGAGTGGAGCAGATTGTTTTGGATTAGAGAGGGCGAGATTGTTTTGGACTGGAGTGGGGCAGATTGTTTTTATTGGAGTGGGGCAGATCTTTTTGGATTGGAGTGGGGCAGATTGTTTTAGATCAGAGTGGGGGAGATTGTTTTAAATTGGCGTGGGGCAGATTGGTGTGCAGCAGATGGTTTTGAATTGGAGTGTGGAAGAATGATTTGGATTGGCATGGGGCAGATTGTTTTGGATTTGAGTGGCGCACATTGGGGTTGGAGTGGGGCAGATTGAAGTGGGGCAGATTGTGTTGGATTTGAGTGGGACGGATTGGAGTGGGGCAGATTGTTTGAATGAGGCACATTGCTTTGGATTGTAAATGTGGGCCCCTCTGATGCAATTTTCTGTGTCAGAGGGGCGTGCAAAGAGTATTGCTGTGGGCGCTCCACCGCAGCACCCACTGCTTTTAACGCTGCCACAGTTTTACAAGAAGGCATAAATCTGCAGCACACCTAGATGTGCCCAGTAGCCATTGTAGATTGTTTATGTGCAGGAGGAGACACCTTCCTGCTCATGAACAATCAATCTTGCCTGCGTTGGCAGCTAAATTTAGCGGCATCACTAGGGGGAACACAAGCGTGAGCCTTATTTCAGTATATAAGGCCTTTCCTTCTAAAGTGGCGCCGCACTGCAAATTTTGGCTCAGCGCTGCGCCACTTTTTACTAAATCTGGCCCATAGTTTGCCTGAGACAAAGACAAAGAGAAATCTACATAAATTATGCACAATTGGCATTGGATAAAGTAAAAATGTTCATCAGTGAAAAAAGAATAAGGTGGTCCCAAAGAGTCCCCAAGGGGAGTATCAGACTCTTGAGATGGAGTAAGGAGAGACTTCCAAACAGCGTGCTCAAGCTGAGTCCTGAAAGGAAGGTGACAGAATCAACGCCAGGGAACGGCACAGACGGTACAAGTTTGAAAGTATCCACGCTCAGTGAGTCCGAGTTTAATGTGGATCTAAATTATTGTACTGTTTTGGGTGTTAAATAGAATGTTTCCAGCAAGACTTTTTCCACGAATTGATAAATATTATTATGGGAGCTTGGTTGTACCATATTTACAATACAGTGCGCCATGGCAGTCGTTAGGACAATAGCGTCAAAATATTAGACGCTATTGTGGCGCTTTGCTGCACTAGTGTCAAAAATAGTAAAGCCTCCTTAACGCTGCCTTAGCAAAACAAAAATGACATTAGGGCAGAACAAGGTGGCCCTGGGGGCTTCTAAACATGCCCCTTCATGTGCAAGGCTTTTTGCACCAAAAGTCTCCGCAAGCACAGCATTAAATGCCATTGCGTCACATCCCACAAAACCTGAATATGGATACAAAGTGTGCATAACTGTACAGTGCAAACATCCATAGAACCCATACCTACTAAAATAATGCAAAGTAGTCTGATGTAGCGTTGCATTTACTGCTAGAATTAATTAAAAATATGCGCAAGTAATAGGCAAAAAGAGGTTCGGTGATATTGTATGATTTTCAGTGCATAATGAGAGTAGCAATCATAAAAAGTACACATATATATATTATACCAAGAGGCAGTCCTATGAGTGAAGTTAGTTATTTGTGAAGTTAATTGTACTAACAATTATGCTTTGAGTGCAAAAGTCACACAATTTACTGCTGGATAGTTCATGGGACAATGCTAGATTGTGTTTACATCACATATGCACAGTGTCATTTGCATAATACGCCACAAGGCAAATACGAGAATGCACTAAGGGCCAGATTTACAAGGCCCTTGTGCCCCCTTAACCCCACATTTGTGGCTAAATTTTTGCCGCAAATGTGACACTAATGGGCCAGTACCATAGCGCCATATTTACAAGGTGGACCAAACTAGGTGTGCGCCACCTTATAAACCCTTTGCGCCACATGATGCATAATATGTGCATGATGTATGCAAAGGGGGCTTTCCTTCATTAGAGGGTCGATAGAAATGGCACAATGGAATCTAAAATATTCCGTTGCGCCATTTCTAGCGTCATTTTTAACGCCTGCCTAGAATTAGGCTCCAATTGATTCAAATGGGCCTCTTGACACCATATTGGATTAGTGTCATTATTTTTACGCTAATCCAGTATAGCATTACAATAGCGTCAAAAAATGACACTATTGCCCCTAGCATGTGCCATGGTGCGCCGTATTGTAAATACAACGCTACCATTGTGGCATTAGTGGCCGCAAGGGGGCCGCAAGAAAAGTGGTACATCACTAATGACGCGCCACTTTCTTGTAAATAGGGTCCTAAATTTGTCAGATCACAGAAAGTAACTCTTTCGTGCTGAGCAAATCTTAACAAATCTGCTACTTTTTGTGCTCCCTCAGCTGCCTTAATAATTCTTTGAGGAACTGCATTTCAATGGAAGCTATTGTTTTTGTTTATGTTTGGAGCACATGTGAAGTAAAAGATGCACAGTGTAAGCAAAATGAAAAAATCATCTTTTAGATTCAAGTGTAACAAGCATTGACAAAGCCAATAAGTTTCACCTGTGAGATATCTATTGGCTTTGTCAATGTTTTCTAAGACATGTGGCACAGCAGCCTGGGCTGCTGTGCAATATGGCATACATTTTTAAAAAGCACTATGTAATGCCCAGTGTTGACCTTGTATTAGTGTTTTTTTTCTTTAAGCCATGTTGCACAGCAGCCCTTGGTGTGCGCCACCTTATAAACCCTTTATGCCACATGATGCATAAAACCCCAGGAGGAAGCCAAGGCGAGAAAGAGGCTCTGACCAATAAGAAGCAAGGAACAAGAATGAAGTGGAGGCCAAACAATGAAGTAATGCTAAGTAAGGGGCCGTCTCTAAGCCCATTTTGAGCTTTTTTTTGTTAACAATACATTTTGATAACAATACATCTCGTTTCACACAATCCAACTTGACATTTTCGGCTTGAGCAAGAATCTTCCAAGTAAAATTACAAACAAAGAATAAATGTTAGAAATGGGGTCTCTAGTTGACAGAGGTTTACACCCTGTCCAAGTAGGGACCCTCACTCAAGTCAAGGTAAGGGAGTCACACACCTAAGAAAACCCCTGCTCACTCCCTTGGTAGCTTGGCTAAAGCAGTCAGGCTTATCTCAGAGGCAATGTGAAAAGTATTTGTACAGACACACAGTAACTCATTGAAAACACCACAAATGCACTCCACACCAGTTTCAGAAAATAGCCACTATTTATATGAATAGAACAAGACCAAAGTGACAAAAATCCAACATACACAAGTAAAGATATCACTTTTAAAAGGTTGAAATGAGTCCTAAAACATAGGAATCAACGATTGTATTTTTTTAGCACAAAGTACCTGTGATGCGTCAAAAACAAAGGTGATGCAGGACGCAGGGGAGGTGAGGCATTGAAAAGCAAAGCAATGCATTGGTTCCTCATGCACAAGGGAGGTAATGCACTTTTCTTCCCTAACAGGAGAGGTGATCCTTCAGTTCCTTACTGGAAGGGGACATGATGCGTCAATTCTTTCCTCACAGGAAAGGCAATTTCTGGACACATAGCCTCGGTTCCTTAGTGCGGCGTGGGGTCGATGAGAAATGGACGCCCCGGGGCCAATGCTTGGAAAATCCAGATGCACTGTGTTATTGGAGCCTCAGTGAAGCAGGTGCTGCGACAATTCTGCAGCCACGAGACAGGCACTTCATCAATTCTTCAGCCATATGAGGTGCTAGGTGGATTTTTCTGCCACAATGCATTGGTGAGTGGATTTTATTCTTCAGGTCACCAACTTACACTTCCTAGGACCCAGAGTCTGGAGTTGGCACCACTTGGCAAGTCAGGACTCTCAGCAGAAGAGCCCAGACACTGACAGATGAAGTCTTTGATGTCCCTGAGACTTCTAACAGGAGGCAAGCACAGTCTAGGCCCTTGGGAACCTTGGAAAGCAGGATGTAGAAAGCAAAGTCCAGTCCTTTCACTCCCAGGACAGAAGCAGCAAGCAGCAGGCCAACACAGCAAAGCAAAGCAACAGGCAGAGTAGCAGTACCTCCTATGGCACATTGTTCTTCCTCTGGTAGACTGTCCTCAGTCCAGAAGTGTTCTAAAGTTGTGGTCGGAGAGGCCCAGTACTTATATTCATTTCTGCCTTCTGGCAAACTTCAAAGAAAAGCCTTTGTAGTGCACAAGACCCTGCCTTTCCTTCCCTTGTCCCAGACATACTCCAGGGGGTTGGAGGCTGCTTTATGTAAGGACAGGCACAGCACTATTCAGGTGGAAGTGTCAGCTCCTCCCACCACTCTAGTCCAGGAAGACCCATCAGAATCCGCAGGGCACACCTCAGCTCCCTTTGTGTGGCTAGCCAGAGTGAATTCACAAAATCTCAACTGTCATCCTGATTTAGTGTATTCCACAGACAGACAGAGGTACAGAATGGCTAAGCAAGAAAATTCCCAATTTCTAAAAGTGGCATTTTCAAAGTTACAATTTAAAAACAAACTTCACCAAAAGATGGATATTCTTATTGTGAGTTCAGAGACCCCAAGCTCCAGATCTGTATCTGCTCCCAATGGGAAATACACCTAAAAGCTATTTCAAGGCAATTCCCATGTTACCTGATGGGAGAGATTGTCCTTGCAACAGTGAAAATCAAGTTTAGGAGTATATCACTATCAGGACATGTAAAACACACCAGTACATGTCCTACCTTTTACATACACTGCACCCTTCTCATGGGGCTGCCTTGAGCCTATCTTAGAGGTGGCATACATGTAGCATCAGGGAAGGTTTGGTCTTGGAAAGTGGGTGCCCTTGTCGGGTCGAAATGGCAGTTTAAAACTGCACACACAGACACTGCTGTGGAAAGTCTGAGACATGTTTACAGGGCTACTTGTGTGGGTGGCACAATCAGTGCTGCATGCCCACTAGTAGCATTTGATTTACAGGCCCGGGGTACACATGGTCACTATACTAAGAAAGGACTTACTAGTAAGCCAGATATGCCAATCATGGATAGACCAATCACTCATACAATTTTAGACAGAGAGTACTTGCACTTTAGCACTGGTCAGCAGTGATAAAGTGCCCAGAGTCCTACAGCCAGCAAAATAATGAAATTCAGCACAGTATCAAGACCAGGAGGTCAGAAAAAATAGGAGGAAGAAGGCAACATGTTTGGGGATAACCCTGCAAAAAGGGACAGGTCCAACAATAAGGAGTAGACAAACAAAAATGAAATGGAATAGCATAATCAAATAACCAGGATTTATATAAGATTAAGCTAGCCAAATAAAAATAGCGGAATTTAGAGAGATCAGAAAGGAATTACATAAGCGAAGAACTCACACATTCATTATTGGTTAAAAGAAGATAACTCATCTGTTCATGCTAGGTTATATTTATAGGTGAGATGATAAAGGGCAGGTTTTCTTTTCTGAAAGATGAGCCATTCATTGATGTCAGTTAAGGTTAGCCATTTTTAGCAGTAGCTACATATGGCTTGTCATTTGGTAGCCATGGCACTGCCCATGCCATATCTTGTCTTAGTGGTTCATGAAGGTAGTGCCAGGAACTGAAAGTAAACAGCACAATTTTGATACAAGAATGAAAATAAAAATAAGAAAATAGTAAGTCAGTTTTCTTTTTGTGCAACTGAGGGTGCCAGAAGCAATAAATAATGAAAGATACATTTTAAATAAAAGAACACAGGCTTCCGTGTTTGATTTGTGTACAAATCGGCATAAAAAAGGAAGGGTATTTCATTATGTCACATTTGTTGGATCCCATATTCCTTCTAACAGAGAGCCTCTGTTAGATCTGTCAGCCTTAGAGTGTTCTTCCCCCAAACATTTTGCAAGCTAGTCTCCAATGTTGCTGAAATAGATTTTGTTGGTCTTAGGACTCTGTGCACTTTACCACTGCTAACCACTGCTTAAGTGCTTGTGCTGGTTAATATTGATAAAAACTATGTCAATGTACGCAATGATATGTGTGTGCATACCAACCAACTCGCCTCACCGTTGCCATATCCACCCGATGTGACCTCCTCATCAACCCCAAGTCAGAAACATGTGGTCAGGCAAGCCCTGAAACCTAGGCCTGAAGTAACTGATTGACAGATCACGGATGGGGTGAAATGTAGCCCATAGACAAATGAACAAACAGGAAAGACCCAGATTGATCCCTCAGGCAGCGACACCACAATGGTCTTAGGTGACTGGCCACCAATAAAACACATTTGGCCCGGGTGGGGGGGGGCATTCCCAAAACACCATAATACATTAGATGCCACATGAAGTTGCAAACACTCAGCCAGTCAGAACACAAGAAACACACAACACGCAGTCAACTCTGTACTGCTCTCCTGGCTGCTTCATTTAATTAAACCAACTGTTCCTGTTTTGCCAACACCTCTTTCATTTTTTTAAGGTAAATCCACATTCAAGCAACAGGCTCTCTTCCCTAAACATGGTATGATTTTTATATACACAATTGGCATATTTAATTCACTTATAGGTCCATAGTAAAGTGCACTACATGTGCCCAGGGCAGGTAAATTAAATGCTACTAGTGGGCCTGCAGCACTGATTGTGCCTGTTAAACAGTTCCCAGGCCTGCCATTGTAGCCTAAAGGCAATATCCTGCTACCATGTCGATTTGTCACCTAAAACCCCATGCCCACAGGGCATGGTGCTATGTAATTAAAAAGAAGGACATATATGTTTAAGTTTTACATGCCCTGGTAGTAAAATTTATTTTTCACTACTTTGAGGCCTCCCCCCTCATAGGATAATACTGGGGAGTCCTTATTTCATTTAATAGGCTGTAACTCCTGATTGGGAAGAGGTAGATCTGTCATGGTTTCTTCCTATGCAATTGTAATGATGAATCCCCTTTAATTGTACAATTTGAAATGCACAATTTGAAAATGTCATTTTTAGAAAGTTGGCATTGTCCTGCTCTTAGCCCTGTGTGCTTGCAACCTGTCTCCAATACATGTCTGGGGTGGCGGGCAGCTGGGCTTTGTGCATTCCCTATAGACAGCCACACACAAAGGGAGTTTAGATGTGACTGATGGGCCATCAACATCCTGATGGGCTATCCTGGTTAGGGTGGGATCCTCACACTTACACTTGAATAGGCTGCGTCCTGTCCCCACACAAAACACGGATTAACAACCTGTAATGAGTCAGATGCCAGTGCAGGAAGCGGGGTCCTCTGTGCTCTTCAAAGCCCTTCTTTGAAGTATCCCCCATTCCAAATGTGCCACTGGGTATAAGAATTGGACTTCTGACCCTACCACTTCAGTACACTTCTGGACCTGTGACTACTCTGCCAGGAAGAAATACTGCTGTGCTGCTACAAGGACTGCCACTCTGCTGGACTGCTGCTCAGGAAGAACTGCTTTCTTGCTGTGCTGACCTGCTGCCCTCCTTGCCTGGTTTAGAAGTACTGGAACCACACCACTTGAACCCAACACCCAGAGTGACTCAAAGGCCTGCTTTCGAAATCCCTGAGACACAAAAGACTTCCATCTTTACTGCTACAGCACCTGGACTCTGCCATCTGTGAGTAATCTTGTCCTGCCAAGTGGTGCCAATACAGTTCTGGGTCCATGGAAATGGGTATAAAGTGCTGCTTCAACCAGAACTCACGCATGGACGCTGTTGCACTGCTTGGAACTGGTGCATCTCCATCGACACAGATGCATCGCAGCTGCCGCAAGGATCAAGTGTAACGCATGGCTGACTGCACGTCCTGCTGCCTTCTTTTCCGATGCATCTCTGACTTTGTGAGGCTGGGAGCTTATGCTTCTCCTCCATCCCAGAAATTGACAATGACGTCTCTACTCCTCGCATCCTCCTCGACATCGACGCAAACAGCAGGCCAAGGCTGGTCCTTGTAAATGACCCGTGGTCAACTGTTGTTGGCCTAAACTTTCAGATTTGTCCCAATCTAGTGTGAGCAGATATCCCCAATTGGCGCTTTAAACATTTCAGCACCACATTTCAGTAAAATCTTTAAACATTCATATCTCAAGTTCTACTCTTTGGATTTTTGTCGTTTTGGTCTTGTTTTGTTCATTAAATCAAGCTCTATTCTTCTAATTAGGTTTGTTATATTTTTGTGTGGTGTTTTCACTGTTTTACTGTTTGAAGTGTTGCATAACTACTTAACACATTGCCTCTTAAATTAAGCCTGACTGCTCTATGTCAAACTACCAAGGAGTGAGCGCAGATTAATTTAGGGTGTGTTGATGACTTACCCTGACTAGGACTGTGGTTCCTGCTTCGACAGGGTGGATACCTCTGCAAACCAGAAACCCAGTTTCTAACAACCTCCTTTTAATAAAAGGTGCTTCTTCCATCCAATCTTTCTTTGTGACTGATTGTGCTACTTCTTTTTCTCCTGATGCTGCTGCAGGGGATATTGTACTTCATATGCAATTGAGTAAATACATGACTACTGTCTATAAACTGAATGAAAAATGAGTGCACTGCCTCAGCACTCTAAGTGTAAATAAACCCTACAGTACATATTGCAGCACAAAGGCACCATCAAGGTGTAAACCAGGAAAAACAAGTCATTTCGCAGGCAATAATTACACATCTACGCATAGGAATATGCTGCAATATTCCTACTGCACCTTTGTTTGCACCTGGTTTGCCTTGGTGTTAGCAAAGCCAGGCCAAACTGTTTTAGTAGATCTTTCTTTGTGTCAAAATCTGTGGTTGTTTGTTCTACTCCTACCCAGTAAGGCCGCCTTCACAGATTTAAGGGGTGGGTGCTCTACAGTGCAGCACCATTTTGGTGAATCACGCAAGTCAACTTTCCATACAAATGGTTTTAATGCTGCCACTGGTGAGCAGACTTCAAGATACTGAGGTGGTTATAAAGTTTGATTTTGGAACGAAAAACTGACTATAAATTGTCTCTGTTTAACCCATTTCTCTGCTAGCTCCATGCAGTGCTTAATTTGTAAATAAAGAGGTGCCGGTGCTCAAAGCCCTTCTCTTAAACAGGAGGCTGCTGTAGTTAAATCTGCCAGCACTGAATACAGAGGCAGCGTAATCCTAAAGCCATCTCGGGCCACTTCAATCCATTTACAGCCACTCCCTGCCCCTTCAGCTCATTCTGCAACTTTCTCCCTTTATGACGCTTTTTAGTTTTTCCTTCTTCAGTCTTTCCCATATGTGTCTTTTGCTCGCAGCAAATGCTTGAGGCATAAGAATAAGCCCCGGCCCTCAAAATAAGTGGCGGTGCTCAGGACCGGAAACAACAAGCACAAATTAAGCACTGGCTCCATGGCAGCAGTTAACATGGTTGCACGTGGGTCCAGTGCGTCCTTTTCACTGGGTCCCCTTCAGAGAACACACAGCAAAGACGTCTGAGGGTTCAGGCAGTTGAATTAATATTTTCAGTCTTTGTTCGCACTGAGTAGCGATAAAGGTACGTACAGCAGCAGTGAAGACTCCAGCTTGTAATTATGTTTACAGTGTGAGAGAAGTAGTTGGTCCTTTAGGGGGCAGAGTCTGGAGTTGGGCCAGGACTTTGAGCATGACACCACCTGGACAAATGTGAGGGGGTGAAGGGCTAAGAGCAAGGCTGGGGCTTGAAGCCCGGCACTACCCAAAAAGACCCTCCTACTCGCTTCAGCCGACATCCATGGGAAGTTTTAAAACCCCTGATGCACGCTGGCTGCCCAGACCCTACACACAATGAGCTGGAGTGGAAACCTGCCCTCTGCAGGGGTCTCCATGCAGCTGACTGTGTGCGCACCATGTGATATTGGTTCCTTACCAAAGTGATCATGTGAGCAGTGGCGTAATGAAACTTGAGGGAGGGGCCCTGCAAAATACACAAAGGGTACCCCCGCACTCCAAAGGAGCGTGCCCTCCATACACAGTGTGGGAGGGGGGACCCTGGAGCACAGGGCCCCCCTGCACTGCAGGGGCTGTGGGGGTTATTGTTACGCTACTGCATATGAAGGGAGCCGATATCGTGTGACACACATTGGCGCCATGTGAGTAGACTGGCCTGGAACCAGTTGTTCCAATGAACTCCTTGGGTTTTCAGTCTGTTGTTTCCGTCAGTAGGATCCGTATGTTAAACGCTGATATGAATTAACACATATTTGTATGACTACCTCTAGCGCGTAACATCTGTCTAATGGAGATCTATTTCAGGTACGGGCACAGCTTAGGAATTTCCCTTAGAGCAGTTCGCACAGTCCCACTTCCCCGCTTTGTATTTTTTGCAGTGTAAGTGCTTGTTGGAGTGACAAGAGCTATTGAAATAAATGAACTACACACTGTCAAGTCAATTAGAAAGGGGAAGTGTTGCCCAGTTCTCAACAACAGGGTCTTTCTGAGCAGAGAGCGCTGCAGGGGAAAGCCCAACAAGGCAGTGAAAGGGAGCTGCCAGAGAAAGAGAGTGCTTCGTCAGCAAACAACTGTTTCTCTACTCTTCTGCTCCAGCCTCAGGACCAGGATTAAACAACACGAAGTTTGGGTGGTCGCTTCCTCACATGGCATTGGTTTTCATTCACTTTTTTTATGACGACCCCACACCCCATAAAAAAAGAAAATTGTCTAGGGCCGTCCTTGTGACGCAGCCTGCTAAAATGTTTTATGGTGAATTCTGCTGCCGTAGCGCTTTTGAAATTAAGGGATATTGTTTGTGGCTAAAGTGAAAGCAGAACAAGATTCAGTGGTGCATGCACCCATCCCTTTGTTTATTAGGTCAAGCGCGCAGAGCTGTATCTATGGGCTTTTAACCACGCCCACCGCACGCCCATCACTACCATTCGTTCATTGACTCGCCTTTCGAAAAGCCTTTGTTATCATTGTTAAATGCTCTACGTTTGTCCCTCCTTGGGGTAGTTTTGTTACCCCTTGGCCATCCACCCTGTTACATGGATGATTGCACGTTTGCCGATATGTTTGACTGCGAGCAAACGTCTTTTTCCTTTTGTGTCTCTCCATCGCGCTCATGCTCATGGTGGCCTTGGCGCTTTAAAGCGGCTTGCTTATGTCAACTGTTTTACTTTTAATTTATGTGGCAAGAAAAGTCCAGTTAGGAATCTACAAACCTAATAGCTCTAACTCAAGCAAACGCGAGACCCATTGTCTTGCAAGTGCTTCTTCATTAAGGTCATCAATCCCAGTAGTAATAGCAAGACGTAGAGGGGTATATTTATACTCCGTTTGCGCCGGAATTGCGTCGTTTTTTTTGACGCAATTCCGACGCAAAAGTAACTCCATATTTATACTTTGGCGTTAGACGCGTCTAGCGCCAAAGTCCGTGGAGTTTGCGTCCTTTTTTAGCGTGGACACCTACTTTGCGTTAATTATATGCAAGGTAGGCGTTCCCGTCTAAAAAAGTGACTCGGCGGCATGTGCGCCGTATTTACACTCCCGGGCAAAATTCACGCCCGGGAGTGGGCAGGTCAAAAAAAATGACATACGGCTGCTTTTGCGCCGTTTTTTTTTGCGCCTGGAAAAGGCAGGCGTTAAGGGACCTATGGGCTCGGAAGGAGCCCAGAGGTGCCCTCCCATGCCCCCAGGGACACCCCCTGTCACTCTTGCCCACCCCAGGAGGACACCCAAGGCTGGAGGGACCCATCCCAGGGACATTAAGGTAAGTTCTGGTAAGTATTATTATTATTATTTTTTTTGTGGTATAGGGGGGCCTGATTCGTGCCCCCCTACATGCCACTATGCCCAATGACGATGCCCAGGGGACAGAAGTCCCCTGGGCATGGCCATTGGGCAAGGGGGCATGACTCCTGTCTTTGCTAAGACGGGAGTCATTTCTATGGGGGTTGGGAGTGGAAAAAAATGGCGCAAATCGGGTTGAGGCGAAAAATTTGCCTCAGCCTGACTTGCCCCATTTTTTCACGCCCAAGCTCCATATCTCCCTACGCCGGCGCTGCCTGGTGTACGTCGTTTTTTTCAACGCACACCAGGCAGCGCCGGCGGCTAACGCCGGCTAGCGTCATTGCTTAAATACGGCGCCCGCATGGCGCTTCAGAATGGCGTTAGCCGGCGCTAATTTTTTTGACGCAAAACTGCGTTAGCGCAGTTTTGCGTCAAAAAGTATAAATATGGGCCAAAATCTCCAAAGGAAAAAATCATTACGCACCTTGTGTATTTCCTCCGAATGATTTCACCTTCCCATTCCGAATTATGCAGAACTGTATGAGTGACAGATAACTCGCGGTTCTGGCTTTACCAGAACTTGAATGTGTTCCCTCATAGCCAGTGCTTGAAATGGAAAAATAGAAGTGCAGGTACTTTGTACCAGAGTACCTGCTTGCTTCTGAACAGTGCCAGTACTCCACAATTAAAAGTATTACGTTTTTCTTGAACAGTGCAGGTACTCTCCCTCTCAAAGTAAAAAAAGTGCTGGTACTCAGTACCAGATATTACCGGCCCATTTAAAGCACTGCTCATAACGATTGCAAAGCTCAGAAAGGGGACCTTTTTCTCTACGCAAATTCTTCTTGGTAAAATCTGTAGGAACCTGCGCCAGATAAACCCACAACTCACCTTGACATTTGCAGCCACTCGAGAATGTCAACTTAGATGCAAAAAATATTAGCGTCCCATTGTACAAAGACAGGGTGACACTGTAAACATTACCTTACCAGCAGCAGCAGCAGTGCAAGCTTACCTCACACCCAGAACAGGTAAAAGAGGCAGGGCACCAGGATGAGCTCACACACAAAAAACAGGTACAGCATAGGTTCATGTCAGTAATGTCCATTGGAGAGAGGGTATAAGCAAAAGCAGTGCTTAATTTGTGAAAAATGTAAGTGCCAGGGCCTTCGCTAGGGGGGGCCACTGCAGCCTGCATCACCCATTGCCCCTGCCAGTGCTATCATTGAAAGTACCAACACGATTACTAACCATCACACTCTACAAATGTGACAGTGCAGACTATGCCAGGCCCCCAAAGTTGTAAGAATGGTTTGAGCGGCAGGATTGGTCAATTTAATGTATAGTGGATAAATAAACAACTTTTGCAGGGCTCATCACTAAACAGATCCACCATGTGGCACACTGTCATAAGTACCGGTGTTGACAATTAAGTGCCGTGCCAAGCACTGAAAACTACCTCCTCTAATTAAGCACTGAGCAAAAGCCTACTACAGGTCTTCTTTACCACAGTGACCATGGAAAAGGAGGATGGACATGAGCCTTCTTAGAGATTTAATATAGAAGCTTGATGCTGGAGCCTCTATCATTCCAAGAGCCCATGTGCCGTCAATCTAGCCTATTTCCGTTTTTTGATACCGGCCCTCAGGCATCCATCAGCCTGTCCTTTCACTCTCAGTCAGCTGTTATGAGGGCCTCCAGCTTGCTACCACAGTTTAACTGCTAGATTTTTTGGGCCCTGAAAGGTTCCTCCGAAAACCTCAGCCATCTCTCCAGAAGACCATCCAGTGATCCTAAGGAATCACAGGAAAGGTCGCAACAAAACATACACTAGGTATGATAAGGGCCAGCTCTAGCAGAGGGGCCTTGGGGATGTGGCCCCCTAATGGAATGGCAGTTGTCCCCTCAGCCTGCCGTACAGGTCCGTATATTCAGTAGGAAGGTTTGTGCTGCTGCCTGGAGCATCTGCCATTTCTCGGGAACGCCCACAGCCCTGCCCCCCTTGCTAGAGTCGGCTCTGTTCAACACCATCCTAAGAGATTCTCTTCCAGCCATGAGACACCTTCAGTTAGCTCTTGATCAACCCTCAAGGACCAACATTTAAACATCTGAAACCCCCTACTGGGATTCAGCGCTCACTGGCCATCAGTCATTCTTACTTGAACCCCAATAGGCCTCCTCTACAGTGCTCATAGTTTATCAAAACAGTCTACTTTTCCACTGCTTTTTCACCTGATTTACACCAATAAATTGTCCCCTTCTGTTGAGCTGCACAGAATTTGTGAGACTCTAAATTGGCTCCAATAGGCCCTTTTATAATCACAGAAAGTGGGTAGCTGTGTTTTATCTTTGCTAAAATTGTTCTCATTGACCCTTAGTAGGCACTTCATGGAAGATAAATCAAACCTACATATTCTAATTAAAATCAGTGGTCATGGTTAGCTGCCCATTGAAAGCTTCAACAAACTTTGCCTTTGTATACAACAGGATTTGCACAAAATCACAAAAAGCGTGCTTTCTGGACCAAGAGCTAGCTTTCTGCCAAATTGTGTAATTCCATCCATCGTTTCAGGCTGTCGTTGGGTTCAAAATCCCTATGGGAAAATGAATAGAGGAAACACGTTTTGGGACCCACCGCTTTTTCTCAGCCCCCACATGACAGATCACCCCAAAACGTTCAAGACAGCAGCTGAACTGACCAAAGTATATGTTTTGAAAATTTCATGAAGATTTGTGAAGTGGCGCCAAAGTTATTGGCAAAACAAAAAATGCTCTTCCTATGGAAGTAGTTAATAACAATAACTACCTGCTGGCATCTGCCAGTAGGTTTTATATATATGTTTCAACTACAAGTCTTGCTCACGGTATGTGAGTAGCTTTTTACTTTTCACTTTTAGACATATGCCCAGCTTATCCATTAAGTGGCAGTCTGGGAGTTGTAGTGTTTACTGGTAAACATGTATGAACATACTGAAGTACCATAAAACACATAGCCCCCTCATTAAGACTTCAGCGGATCAATCAATCAATCAATCAGGAAATTCGTAAAGGGCACTACTCACCCATGAGGGTCTCAAGGCACTGAGGTGGGGGGGGGGGGTGCTGCTACTGCTCGAACAGCCAGGTCTTGACAAGTCTCCTGAAGGTAAGGAGGACTTTGGTCTGACGAAGGTGGGTGGGGATATTGTTCCAGGTCTTGGTGGCGAGGTGTGAGAATGATCTGCCGCCGGTTGTAGTTCTGCGGACGGTTGCGAGGGCGGCGGAGCAGAGATGCCGGGTCAGTGTGTAGAAGGAGAGCCGTCTGTTGAGGTATTCTGGTCCGGTGTTGTGCAGTGCTTTGTGAGCGTGGGTGAGGAGTTTGAAGGTGATTCTCTTGTTGACTGGGAGCCAGTGCAGGTTTCTCAGATGGCCTGTGATGTGGCAGTGGTGGGGGATGGCTAGAATGAGGCGTACGGAGGCGTTCTGGATGTGTTGTAGCCTCTTCTGGAGTTTGGCTGTGGTTCCTGCGTAGAGGGCATTGTAGTAGTCCAGTTTGCTGCTTACAAGGGCTTGGGTGACTGTTCATCTAGTTTCGGTGGGGATCCATTTGTAGATCTTTTGGAGCATGTAGAGGGTGTTGAAGCAGGAGGAGATGGCGTTGACTTGATGTTGAGGTTGTGGGATCGGGTGATGTTAGCAAGTGGGGCCATTTAGATGTTGAAGAGGGTCGGGCTGAGGGACGAACCCTGGGGTACACCGCAGATGATTCTGGTGGCCTCCGAGCGGAATGGGGGGAGGCAGACTCTCTGGGTTCTGCTGGTAAGAAAGGAGGTGACCCATTCCAGGACTCTGTCGCGGATTCCTGCATTGTTAAGGCATGAGCGTAGGGTGTAGTGGCAGACGGTGTCGAACGCAGCCAAGAGGTCCAGGAGGATGAGGGCTGCGGTTTCGCCGTTGTCCAGTATGGTTCTGATGTCGTCGGTGGTGGGGATGAGGGCAGTTTTGGTACTGTGGTTGCTGCAGAATCCGGATTGGGATGGGTCCAGGGCTCTGTTCTCTTCGAGGAAGCAGGTTAGTTGTCTGTTGACAGCCTTCTCGATGACTTTTGCCAGAAAGGGGAGCAGGGAGATAGGCCAGAAGTTTTTGAGGTCCTTTGGGTCCGCCTTGGGATTTCTGAGGAGGGCGTTGATCTTGGCGTGTTTCCAGCTCTCCGGGAAGGTGGCGGACCTGAAGGAGCTGTTGATGATCTTCCGTAGTTGGGGTGCAATGACGGAAGTTGCTTTGTTGAGGATGTGGTGAGGGCACGGTTCAGATGGAGAGCCGGAGTAGATGGTGTTCATGATTTCGATGGTGTTGTTGTCGTTGACAGGGGTCCAGGAGAGCAGGAGGTTGGTTGGAGGTGAGTCTGTGGTGTTGGTGGTCGCCCGGGGGGTCTGGGTGCTGAAGCTGTTGTGGATGTCTGCAATCCTGTGGTGGAAGTAGGAGACTAGGGAGTCGCAGAGATCTTGAGATGGCGGGATATCATTGGCGCTGGGGTTGGAGAGTTCATTCATGATGTTGAAGAGCTCCTGGTGGCTGTGTGCATTGTTGTTGATTCAGTCTTTGAAGGTGGTTCTCTTGGCGGTTCGAATAAGTTGGTGGTGTCTGCGGATAGGGTTTTTAAAGGCTGTATCGTTGTCCAGAGTCTGATCTTGGCGCCACTTCCCTTTGAGTTTTCGGCAGGTTTGCTTAGATTCGTGGAGGTCGGCGGTAAACCAGAAGGCTTTCTGTCGGTGCATCTGTTGGAAGGATTCTTGATTGGGGCGAGAGTATTGTCACAGGTGTTGATCCATTGCCTGAAGTTGCAGGCAGCTGTGTCAATGTCAGTGGTGTTGATGGGCTGGTTCCGGGTGAGGGTCGCGATACGTTGATCTTCAGTGACCTTGCTCCAACTGCAGTGGGGGATCCGTTGTGGGTGGTGGTGTGTTGTGGGTTTCTTGAGGGAGAAGTGGATGCAGCAGTGATCTGTCCAGTGGAGTTCGGTGGTGTGGCTGACGTGATTGCTGGCGGAGAAAATAGGTTTGAGTGTGTGTCCTGCGGAGGGGGTCGGTGTCATGACGAGCTGTTTGAGGCCAAGTTTGGAGAGGTTATCGAGCAGGGTGGCAGTGTTGTTGTCGTTGGTGTTGTAAAGGTGGAAGTTTAAGTCCCTAAGGAGTATGTAGTCAGTGGATGCGAGAGCGTGCATGCTGATGACGTTGGTGATGGAGTCGCTGAACTGCTGTCGGGGGTTTGTAGATGAGGGTCCCTCGGAGGGTGGTGTTTGAGTAGGTGTGGATCTGGAAGTGCAGGTGTTCGGCGGTGCTGAGGGTGTCTTTGGTGCTGGTCGTGATCCTGAGGGTGTTCTTGTGGATGATGGCGATGCCTCCTCCTGGTTTGTTGGAGCGGTCCCTGGGGGTGATCTTGTAGCCGTCAGGGATGGCTATGGCGATGTCTGGCACCAACGAGGGGTTCATCCAGGTCTCAGTCAGAAAGGCAACGGCTAGTGAGGCTGAGTCAAGTAGATTCCATAGCTCTACTGCGTGTTTTTGGACGGAGTGGGTGTTGAGGAGGATAGATCTGAGATGGGTGCGTCCTGCCTCGGTTGGTAGGTTGTTGGTGTGGAGGCTGGTGAAGGTGCAGTTCCGGCAGGAGAAGGGTCCGCGGGTGGTCTGCGGGGAGGCTTGAAGGCAGGCGGGGGAGCGGCCGGTGTTGAGGGTGCAGAGGGTGGCGGCATCGTATTGAAGATGTGCGTGGTGGTGGTGGGGGGGACGAGAGCCAGGGGTTCAGGCACTGGGCGCGATCCAGGCGCAGACGGGCACAGACAGCCTTACCACTAAGAAGGGAGGTGGGGGGAGGAGAGGACAGATGTAAAAGAGAGGGTGGGGCCGTGGGGGCAGCTGCGGCGGGAGTGCAGCACGAGAGAGAGAGGAGGGAGGCGGGGCAGCAGCGGTGGGGGAGAGAGAAAGGGGGAGAGCGAAAGTGAGCGAGAGAGCGGAGTGAGGGGAGAGAATAATGAGGAAGAGTGGAGCTTGAAGCAAAAGGAGCTCAAAGGGACAGACAGACACAGAAGAGAAAGCAGAACAGAGAGCAAGCAGAACAGAGAGCAAAGCAGAAAAAGGAGGAGAGAGAGGCAGAGGGCAGCCTAGTAGGAAAGCAGAGCTCCCCCACTAGACACCAGGGATGAGGCGCAGACAGAAGCCTGCGGATGGAGGAGGGCCTCGAACTCCTGACAGGGATCAGAAGTTCAGAGGAGCAAGGGATGAGGGCTCTACTTACCAGGTGGAGCCACGGGAGGCAGAGCAGTGCACTGACCAGGTCAGTGGTATTGCTCGACCTACCATGCAGCAGCCGCCGTTAAGTAGGGAGGTGGGGTGGAGGAGAGGACAGCTGGGAGGTGGGAGCGGGGGCGAAAAATGGTGCGAAAAAGGGGGCGGTCCGCGGGGGCAGCAGCGGCGGGGGTGCAGCGTGAGAGAAAGAGGGGAGCGGGCCGCAGGGGTAGTAGCGGTGGGGGAGAGAGAGAAAAGGCAGTACAAAGAAGTCCCACGGTCGGGTTCCCGCCAGTGCATCCCCTTGCCGCCTCCTCTATTAAGAGTTTCCCGCTGGGTCAGCGGACCGAAACAGAGTTTCTGCCTGCTAGCCCAGCAGGAAACAGGCCACAACATTGATGCCGGCTCATAATAGAGCCGGCAGCAATGTTTCGGTGTGTAGGGTGCACCAGCACTGTTGCGCTTTTCACTGCCTGCAAAGCAGACAGTGAAAAGATTGACGGGTCTGGCCATGGGGCCCCCCGCACTCCGTCTCAGCCAGCCTTTACATGGCAGTGCTACCGCCATGCAAAAGCTGGCAGAGAAGGGACTCGTAATACCCAGGGCAGCACTGCTTGCAGCGCTGCCCTGGTGGATTAGGAATGCAAGCACCGCCAGCCCCTCCAGTGGATGAGAAGTGGTGGTGCTGGCGGTATGACCGTGGCACAACCTCCACAGTCATAATGTGGCTGTCGGACCACCACATTGGTGGCAGTCTGACCATCACCAGAGCCCTGCCGGTCTTAAGGCTGCCAGGGCGGCGGTCCGACTGCCTCCGCAGCCCTGGCAGTCTTAAGACCGCCGGGGTCGTAATGAGAGGCATAATTTCCTGGCCATGATAAGTTAGTTTTACAATATGCTATGCAATGGCAATATACCAGACATAACAATGAATGCTAATACCAGTATCAACACTTGCTTAGTGCATATCTCAATATGTGATTCATTGTGTGTCCCAATGTTGTTTAGTAACTTGATTGACATTGCTGCCATGCCACAAATCTCTCCTTATTGTATTAATCTTCATTACGGCTCAGGGACGTGCACACCTCCTCACATACAGAAATTGGTAACTCTCTATACTTGTACTAACATGGCCTGATGTATTGTTTATTCTTGACATAGTAGCCTTAGTGCTCGTATAAAATAGTAGTTCTACTCAACTTATTGTTAGTCTGCCAGCAAACTGAGCCTGGGCATGATAGTATGTATTCTCAGTGCTTGCTCAGTGCATAGTTTAAAATTGAGAATGCGCCATATTATCAACATCTAAATTGTCACTTATCCTCTTCATTGATTGCTCGGTGCACTTAAATGACTTCAGTCGTTACTCTTCCTATATCGAACAGTCAACTAAGTGCTCCATTTATAGCTATGCTCACTGCTCCTTATAGGCTCACTGCAAATCACTGTGTACATATATACAACTCGTAGTTCTGAAGGACACTGTGTCAATGTGTGAATAAGGCTTCAGTGCATAGTCTGTTTCTGAGCTCTGTAATATAATGAGGCAGTTAAATTTACCAGGCGGTACTAAAGTATGTTCATGCTAACCTATCATATAGATTCAAAATTATAGTTCATTGCATGTCACAGTTTCTGGTGCACATGTAATTTGTCATCGCCATTAAGTCCATAGGGATTCTCTGTCCATAACCTGATGATGAAGTACAATTCCAATATTCTGAGCTTTAATTCTCTGTCACACCCTATTTCATTCTTTGGCACAATGGCTATTCCATAGTATCTCATTGTTTTTCAGTCACTTATGGAGTGTTGGAGGTTATGTTTAGCCATAGCCTAACTCAGGTCCTTATTGTGAACAGCTCGGATATGTTCTAATATCCTTTTCTTTAGAGGACAGATGGCACTCCCAACATATTTGAGGCCACACCGGCATTTGATGACAGACACCACATAGTTTATCTCACATGTTATACTTTTATTAATGACAATCCCTTAATATTTTCATGATCTTTACTATTTGCCAGACCCTACGTGTATTGCACTTTACAAATCCAGGTTTTTTCTTATCTAGCCATGATTGTTATTGAGAAACTGTAAAGTGACTCCTAACCAATTTGTCTTGTACAAATTGAACTTTCCAATATATAATTGTAGGATCAGGCCCACTTTGTATCCAGTGTCTGGATCTTTGCTGATTAGGTTCCAATATCTTTTGAAGATGTTAAAAATCTGTTGGTTTTCCTTATTGTACGTCAGGATAATTCTGACAACTTTCTCTTGGTCTTTAATTTCCATCCTTCCTTTGCTTCAATATCTGATTGATGTTTGCTGCTCTTGCTCATTTCATTCCTTGCTTCTTGTAACTTTTGGGCTAACTCCTTGCCTGGAATCTCTGCTCTTTTATTTTGAATTCATGTAACATATCTTCAATGTTAGAACAAATCAGTCTGAGCCTAAGGAATTCTCCATAAGGAATGCCCCTGCTTAAAGGTTGTGGGTGAAAGCATGTTCCATGGAGAATACTATTGGTCGCTGTGGGAGTCCTGTAGAGGGTTGTCTCCAATCTGTTGTTCTTGACATATACTATGACATACAGGAAATTTATTAGTGACATACTGATGTTACAGGTGTTTAAATCCACATTCATTGTTGTTTAAAATATCGAAATACTGCAAACATTGTTTTTCAGTGCCTGACCAAATGATGAAAAGATCTTCTATAAATCTTAACCGCAATTCCATTTTTTCCACATAGGTTTCATTTGCCTCTCTCCAAGCTACCTCTCTTTCCAACCAACCCATGATATCATTGGCGTAGCTTAGAGAGAAGGAAACTCCCACAGCTGTTCCATGTATATTGACACATAGCTGGTGGTTAAATAGAAACACATTGTTCCTTAGGCACATGTTGATCATTTTCAATATCATGTGTGAATGTTGTAGTTCTTTAATGTTTCTCTGTTTGAGAAAGTATTCAATTGCATGTCATCAACTAGTATGTTCAATAGAGGTGTACAGGGACATTACATCGATTATGGCTAACATGTAGCCCCTGCCAGTTAGTGTCATTCAGGATTCTCAAGAAATCTGCATCTTTGATGTAGTAGCTAATTGTTCTACCAGTGGTGCGAAGTAACAGTCAACATATGTATAGATCCGATCATGAAGTGACCCACAACTTAAGATGATTGGTCTTCCCAGCGGCTTGATAGTGTCTTGTGGGTCTTAACTAGGAAGTAAATAGTTGGGATGATTGGACCCTCATTAGTGAGGAACTGTAGCTCTTCATCATTGATAAGGGAGTCCTTGTGCCATTTCCACAAGTTATTATTCAATGTAATAGTTAGGTCATTAATAGGATTCCTGATCAATTTCTTGTAGTTTGGTCAGCTGTTCCATAGGAAAAGTGTTTTTTGTGTTGCTAATAACTTTGGTAAAGGTTGATGAATTGCCACAAAACATTCCAAAAAGGTGCTGTTTTTAACTAGTTTGTGCTTGGAAGGTTTTGGGGTGATGTGTCAATCAGGGGCCGTGAAAAAAGGGGGTCCCAAAATGCAAAAATCCCCATGCTTTTTCCAAAGACTACTTTAAGATGGTCTACTCCAAAACTGCTCAATGGAATTACCCCACATTTGGCAGGAAGGTAGATCTTGGGCCGCAGAGTGTGCTTTTTGTGATTTGGTGTAAATCCATTCAGCAGTTTTTGAGACATTAAGATTTTAAAAATGGTATATCTGGACGGTTGGGTCCACGAGAAGCTCGAGAGACTCTTGCGGGAGTGCCAATTTAAAAAAGAGAGTGTTCTGATTGGCCCAGGTAGCTTTAGTTCCATTGGAATATCTCACTCCCGCAGGAGTCAGAAAAATGCTGCTGGCAGCCATTACAGTGCTTGGGACATAATCGCTTTGTCCTGAAGTAAAAAATAATGATTAATATAAGGGCACAGAGTAGGAATATCCTGTCCCCCTAGGCCCCTTTGGGGGTCGGGGGGGACCCCGAGGGCCCCTGTGGTCAAAAACAAAAAAAACAATATCTACAAAAATTGTTGCAATCATGCAGGATTGAGGAAAAAAATGGCAGCCGGGCCACTTTCATTCATTATAAGCCCTTAGGAGCCCACACCTGGGGCCATATTCAATAATGGCAATAAGAGCCCCCTCCCAGAGCCATTAAAAGTCAGGGAAAGCCCACCCACAGGGCCGAAATGTGCATGAAAGTGGAGGTCTACGGGGCTCCTACCAAGCCTTTAAAGGCCCCGAGGAGCCCACCCTAGGGGTACAATTTTTGAATACAAAGGAGAGACCCCACTACCTGAGCACCAAAAGGCCCAGAGGAGCCATCCCCCAGGGCTGAAATTACTTAAAATTGGGAAGCCACTAAAGGCCCCCTCCCTGAGACATTAAAGTCTATGGAGAGCCCACCCCTGGAGCCAATTACTTTAAGGGAGAGTAGACAGCTCACATGTAATGTCCTGGGCATGCCACCCCAGGAACATTGCAGTTTCCCTGCCCACATAGGTGCAGGCAGGAAAACCTGTGTTTGCGTTTTCCAAGCAGGAGCATTTTGAATCTCCTGCTGAGTGGGAGCAACACAAAGGCCCTCATTATGAGTTTGGTGGGCGGCAGAGGCCGCCCGCCAAACTCATACTGCTGAGAGACCATCTGTGCGGTCCAAACACCACCAGGCCTATTTGGAGTTCACTGCCGGCCCGGCAGTGAACATGGCCTTAACATTGCAGCCGGCTTGTAATCGAACCGGCAGCAATGTGACTGTGAGACAGGTGCAGCAGCACCCCTGGCACATTCTACTGCCTGTAATTCACCCACCCCGCATTCAAATATGAATACCCCTGGGATTTTGCCCACCCGGGGGCTACAGTTAAACAAGGACATTTAAAAAAAAAAATGCTTGATCCATGAATATGCAGCAAATAGTGATGAAAATTTTAAAAAACTGTTTTTTTAGCTCTGCGGGGGTCACTTTGGGACTCCAGCACTAGAGCTAAGGGGTTAGGGTGACTCTACCCTGGCCCCTTTTGGGTTTTTTTAACACTTTTTTCTGGGACACGGCTGAAGCCAAATCCCAACATGGCTGCCAACACTTCCTTGTTGACAGACAATCAGATCACAGAACAGGATAAGGAGGGTTCGCAGATGCTTTGCATCTCCATTTATATAAATTTGGATTTTTCATAATTTCTCTAAAACTACTGAAAGGATTGACATCAAATAACAAAAAGGGTGCATTCTGGACCAAATTTGGTGCAATTCTGTCCAGTAATTTAGACACTATCGCTGTTGAAAATCCCTACGGAAAATTGACTGTAGAAAAAGTGTTTTGGGACCTCCCCCTTTTTCTCGGCCCCGGCTTGATGCATCACCCCAAAACTTTCCAGACAGCATCTGAAATGACCATCGTTTTTTTTGTTTGTGTGTGGGGGGGGAGGGGGGAATTTTGTGAAGATTCATTAAACAGCGCCAAAGATATTAGCAGAACAAAAACCACGTTTTCCATAGAAAATTGAACCTAACTATAACTACCTACTGGCGATTGTAAAGCCTAAATGTTCATAGTGCCAAAACGTATACACAAGGTGCAAATAATGCAAAAAAATGCCTAAATCAAAGAAGGAAATGGTGACAGACTTAACGAGGATTTTAGTGTATAAAATGTTTAAATGTTCATATATTTTCTCATATGCTTGGCAATGGTTATTTCGGTTAGTGTCTCTTTCCGTAGACATTGACAGCGTTTCAACCCTTGAGTGATTATCAGGACGAAGAGGTTTTTATCTTAGCACATAGGATTCCTAGCGATCAAATAATAACCCAATATAAAATAAATGTGATAAGATAAAATGAGATTTATATGGCCAGGCTGTAGCCAACACCACCATTTACATCCAAATACATGTGTATCATGAAAGGAGTTGCAGATTGCTCGGTAATCTTGAAAAATGAATTTAAAAAAAAACTTTTGAAAAAAGTGGAACATTGTGTAAACTCCCCAGCGCAGTAAATTAAACGTGCACGTGGATAAATTTTTTAGAAAAGGACAAACCACTTTGAAAAATGTCTGTCCAGTGCTGCATAAACTGCTTGCCAGAAAGATGAGTCAATTCTGGGAAAAAGATAGTAGTATAGATATTAAGTCCAATATAACAAATTAAACTAATTAATACAAATAAATACATTAGCTGGATGATTTATAGAGACAAATGAAGAAGGTTACAAAAGGGAGATGAGCTGCATCAGGTAATTATCCTCCTGGGAGGAATAAAATAATATGACTGAAAAATATCACCAAACGAAATGCACTCATACCAAATAGCGATGAACTAAGCAGGTGGAAGCCTCTACTACTATTTACAATTGTGAGTGGTTCGTTTTGTGTGGGAATAGCACCATGTCTTGCTGAGGGCGCCAAGCGGAAGAAAATGAAGATAGCAAGTAAGCATGATGCTCTGTGGAGCAGCCACAGCACGGTACTAGAAGAAGGAGGAAGGACTTGTTTACCAAAAATTAGACCATTAAATGCAAAGAAAAAATAATAAAAAATAAAACATAAATTTGGAGATTAACATGTAAAACATGAATGCATTGAATGTGAAGAAAAAAAAACGAATAGTTATGGAGGGGAGATGCATTAGCACAAGGATAATGAATTGATGTAAAGCTGTGCATTGTGGCCCACATCATATACTTTTTTTTTAAGACAAAGTAGTCCATATAGCCTTATAGCCCACCGTCACTGAGCTATACCGGCCATTAAAGGCCCGCTCCAGTGTTAAAGGCCTGAGCCGAAGGAGCTTTATTGCCTGTATAGCCCAGCTACGGAGGGCTATAAGGCTATTAGAACATTCTGCCACTAGAGGACAGAATGTTCTAATAAATAAAACAAATGTTCTAATAAATAAAACGAGGGCCTTACGGAGCCAGACGAGATTAAAACCCCCTTGGGCTCTGTGAGGCCTTTATTCACAGCAACAGCTGTGATCAACATTGGAATACCCTAATCCGATTCTCTGAAACAGCGAGAGCATATCAAATTAATTGTAACCATCAGGGTATATTGATTGTCTGGGTAGTTTTTCCTAATACATTTAATGTCCTCTTGGTAAATTTCTATAACGCTGTTTGGGACTTGGGGTGCCAAATTAGGGTCCCTTTCTCAGTTCTCCAGATACTGAAGTGCAGAATGGAGGAGGTGGGGATGGAATTCTGTGCTTTTGTGCCAGGAGATTATAATGCCAAGATAGGACGGCATAGCACAGTGGTAAATCCTTTTGAGTTTGATTGCGAGGTTTGTTCAGGTGAGGGTGCACAGGATCCCAGGGGCAGGGATTTGATTAAGGGCCTACGGAATATGGGTCTTTTGAATATTTGTGATATTGAAGTGGTGGGTACACATCAGTTTCCAACCTTTGTAGGCAGAGGGGCTGGTACAACAATTGATTATTTTTTTGTGTCCCCACCTTTAAAAGATTTGGTTATAGGTGGAGAGGCAGTAAAGAAGCACCTCAGTGATCATAAACCCCTCACGGTCCACTTCATTTTTCCACAGGCTCTACATAAACCAGGACGGGGAGGGACAGCTTTGGTGAGGATAAAAGACCATGGCAGGAGAGTTGGTTGGAGACAGGCCAATTTCCAGCAAGTAGTAGTAAGGGTGGTGGGTGACAACCTAAATTTGATTACAGGTATACTTCTGGCAGAGACTTCCAGTTCAGGGGAAGTTATGGATGCGATGCTCAGAGTGAATGAAGCTTTTAAAGATTCCTTGATTCTAGCTGCTCAGTCCCCCCGTAAGTATAAGGGTGGATGGTTTAGTAAGTCCTGCTATGAGGCTCGGAAAACTCTGAGGAAGGCCTTAAATGAGCACCCCAGAGATAAGGACTATGTTAGAGATGTGAGGGCTCAGTATAAAAGTGTCCTGAGGGCAAGAAAGATAAAGCTCAAGGAGCTAGCCTGGGAGAAATTAGAACGTGCAGTAGAGCACAAGAACCCTGGCCCATTTTGGAAGGTTGTAAACAGGGGTCTCTTTGAATCAGAAACATCGGAGGGCCTGGTCTGTAACATTGCCCCTGAGGTTTAGGTGAATCATTTTTGTAGAATCTTTCAAGGGAGTCCTTTAGGAAATAATTGGGGTCTACAGCTTGTTGATTTCAGCAATTTAGCTATCAGGTTCACACTCCACGAGGTAAGGGAGGCGCTCCATGACAGTGCTAGCCATAAAGCTCCGGGCCCAGACTCAATTCCTATGGATCTTTATGAATCTTGTCCCCAGCTATGGTCACCCATCCTGTTAAATGTCCTTAATGCAGCAGTTAGTGTGGGAATCCCTGCCACCTGGAGGTCGGCTTGTATTATTCCTGTGTTCAAAAAGAGGGGACCAAAATGATCCCAAGGTATATCGCCCTATTTCCCTCCTTGATTATTCAGCCAAAATTTTGGGCCAGATTATTTTAAGGCGTATTGAGGCTTGGGTGGCTGAAAATGAAAGTTTGAGCCGGGTACAGTATGGCTTTAGGGAAGGGCTTGGTACCCAGGAACAGTGCCTAAATCTGTTGATGGTGATTGGGAAATATACACAGGCCAGGAAAGGTTTCCTATATCTTGCATTCATGGATCTTAGCTGTACCTTTGATAAGGTAAATCGGACTAAGCTGTGGGAGAGGTTAATCCGGTTGGGTATGGATCCCCAAATTGTGGAGTTGCTTCGGTACCTCCACTTAGGAACTAATGCAAATGTGAGGGTTGGGACAAATGGGAAATGCTCGGATGCCTTTGAGCTTAATAGGGGTGTGCTCCAGGGTTGTGTCCTGGCCCCTACCCTCTTTCTTTTGTATACTAATGGATTGTTTGATTTTTAGTGGAACGATGTAAGGATGCTCCCAAAATTAATGGCAGTAGTGTCCCGGTATTGATCTATGCGGATGACGCAGTGCTCATGGCCCGTACTATGAATGGCCTTCGAGTAGCAGTTAGAGCCTATGAATCTTTTATGTCAGCCTTAGCTCTAGAGATAAACTGCAAGAAATCACATTTTATGGTCTTTGAGAAACCACTCAACAGGGTGGGGGAGCTGAAGATATCTGAGCAAGTAATTAGCAAGGTTCAGGAATTCCCCTATTTAGGGGTTAATTTTGATGACAAAGGCACCTGGAAACCTTGTATTCCCATGAGAGGGCTGCTTTTCAATGCTACAGTTGGTGCCACTTTCGACTTTGCCACAAGGGTGGGAAATAAACCTATTAAGCCCTTGCTTGAAATGTATAGGTGTAAATGTCTCCCAGTCCTGCTGTGTGGGGCTCCACTCTGGGATACACAGATAATAGGGCCCCTGCAACAGAGGAAAATCGCTTTTGGAGAAGGCTGCTAGGAGTTGGTCAAAATACCTCTGGCTTTTGTTTGCATATTGAATTAGATCTGGAGTTTGTACAAGATACCATCCAGCTTGCTCCCTTCGTGTTATGGATCTCTATTTGGACTAATGAGTGTGCCTCTTTTAATAGAGGGATTCTGTGGGACTGCTTGGCTTGTGATCATGCAAAGGATATTCCCTGGCTGATGTATATAAGAAAGGTAGCCTATGTATTGGGGCGGCCAGATATATTTTAGGCTCCAGAGGGTCTGACCAGCTGTGATAAACAGACAAAGGAGAATTTCCTGAAAATCTTGGGGGTTAAAAGGGAGGAGGAGGATCTAAGGAAACAATCTGTAAGGGATTTTATAATGCTAAAGATGGGGGTGGGTCTGAGCCCTATCTCTTGGAGATAGGAAATGTGAGAGAAAGGACTGTCATCTTGTGATTCCATCTCAGGGTTATCAGAAGTAACTTATGCTTTCCATTAGGTCGGTATGATGAAAAATCCATAAAACTATGCCCCTGTGATGGAGTGTCTTTGCAGACTTTAATTCATTTTACTTTGTTCTGTGATTTTTATGTGCCCTTTTGTCGTCGCTTTTTATTCCCCCTATTGAGGCCTAGGGGTTTTGTGCAATATCGCCCAGCTTTTTTGTGGCTGCGCATGGCGTCTGATGCAATGATGTGGCGGGGGTGGGGTCTTTTCTTGAGGGAGCTATAACCTGGCGGAATAATCTAGAGTATTTTTAAATGATCTTAAATGTTTAACTTGATTGATTTATTATTCTTTTAATTAATTTTGGACTGTAATCTTTTATATGTGTAAATTTGTTTAGTAGGGCAGGAGGGGATATACATATTAGCCTAATGAATCTTGTTTTTATGTCATATGTTGTTTATTTATTTATATGGTTGATAATTTTCTTACAGAATAAAGTATTTTGATGATTTTTGATCCTGCTTTTTTGCTGCGTAATTCTCTTGTTTATATTTTGCATGGTTGACCATTGTATATCTAATTGCATGGGCACCAAATAGTGTAGGTTACATTTTTGGAATTATAGATAGTCTGATATTTAAGTGTATGTGTTATTTTGTGATATTTAAATTCCTTGGTATTGTATGTCAGGTGCAGATGGAGCAGTTGCCACATCTCAAACGGCCTTTCATGGATAGTAAAACCAAGAGGCTTGTAATAGTGGTATTTTGAGGGGTTTACAATGCTAACTTTCACTTTATGATCAAGAATGTTCTTTACCTTCTTAAACACAAAAGTAGAGGGTTAGCTAACAACCCTCCTGTTTGTAGCAGTGTCCCATGTTGTTTGATGCTTTTTCTAATTTTGGTTGAGTTTCGGATGTATACAGTGACACAAGCTGTTCTCCTATTCTCCCTTATGGCTCAAGGCATAAGTAGTTCTTCCACAGGGCAAAACCAGGCCCTCTTCAATGTCTGTAAGACAAGTGGGGGATTTGTAACCTCTATCAACTACATTTAAGGACACATGGTAGCCTCTCTAAAGTAGTCTTATTTCTATTTACAGTTCCATTGGATGCAACAAAACTGTTCAAACTCCTAAATGGCTTGGTGACTTTGATAAGTTATAAATGTGTTACACTCTGTTGGTTTTATTTTACAAAATGGTACCTAACTTGCCTGCAGCTACTTGAATAGAGAGGTTTAAGAAAGGTAATCTTAGATGTCCATGAGATAGATGAAGCCAATCAATAAATGTATTGAAGAGATCTTCATGACCATGCCAGATTAAAATTATGTCATTGATTTAGCCCCTACCGAGAGAGATATTTCTAAAGTACAGATTTTCTTCCATAATGATAGTCTGAGTATCAAAATCATCAATGCACAAAGTATATATAGAATCTGTCCTCACATTAACAGAAAGCCTTGATCAATGCAATACATAATAATGATGCAAGGAAATCAGCAGGTTCCAGCATGGGGCAATGTCTAATATTTGGTACATTTTCCTTATAAAAGTACTCTCCTCTTGAGTAATGTTAATATAGAGGGATTCAATATCCAATTCATTAAGAAGTCTGTAGCAATATCAAAGTCTTAGGGCTTGATTGCGACCTTGGCAGATGGGATACTCCATCACAAACCTAACGGATATCCCGTCAGCCATATTACAAGTTCAATTATATCCTATGGAACTTGTAAGACGGCGGGGGGATATCCTTTAAGTTTGTGACAGAGTAGCCCATCCGCCAAGGTCGTAATCAGGCCCCAAGACTTCAATTTGATTTATCAAATCAATCTTGTCCCAGAGCAGTGGAGGAAGAGAGTTGCCTTAAAAGCTCCTAAAAATATGTATACCATATATAAAATATTAGTAAAATCAAAATGTTTTGGCTGACTCTGGAGCTAATAATTATGTTAAAAGGGTAGTAGAATTCGAGGTGATAATTTGTAATACAATTGCGATAAGTAAGTCAACAAACTTGTCAACCATGTTTTGAGACTGTCATGGAGAGTAGGAGCCTCCTAAAAAATATGTGTGCTGTGAAAAGGTATATCTGTAGACAAAAGTTTGTTTATTTTATTTCAGATTTGTAACCAAAAAGTTTTTTAACACAAGGCCACTCAAAAAAACATGTGTAATTGATCAATTTATTTGTGAGGGCAAGACCAGCAATTGGTATGTTTGGACAATTTAAACCGGTGGAGAGATCTGGGGTAAAAAAAGCATGTTGTAAAAATAATATAGTGCTTCAGATGAGCTAGCCGAACAAGATGTAGTAGGAATCTTAGACCAGGCCTTCCTTCCGGTTTGTAAAGAGAAAGTCTGATGTAAGTCTGTTACCCATTGTAGAACTACCTGAGATTTAATTCTGTCAGTAGGGGAATTTGTGGGAGCTTTGCATTTTAAGGGTGGTGGAATCTACGTGGCCATAATCACAGACTAGCTATAGCTAATGCCACTACGACTCAAATGATGATCAAAAGAGATCTAGTATGGTTGCCGCTCACATATTTCTTATCTAGACAAAATGCTACCCTTTTAAATACCAATACCACTTTTGAACCCTCATGATGCTCATTACCAATTATTTGGTTGCTATAAGTATTACTTTCTGATTGTATAGTTATGCATTTTGGAGTACATAGTCAATTTTTATTTTCTTTATCTTCTCCCCCTCTTTTCCCTTCTTTTTCTCTACTCTCTACTAGAAAGTAAATTGACAAAATGCTATCACAGTTATAGTACATTGCCTCAGCATTATGTAATATGCATTGGATTATGCATTTATGTGTTAATATATGTTGGAAGTTTAATATAACCATATTTTCACTTGTTTATCTCATTCCTCTTAAATACTTTCAACATGTATTTACAATGTACTGTTATTTTGTTAATTCAATGTATTTCCAATAATGCATTCTAATCTTTAAAAAGGGTAGTAGAAGATAAGGGATGGGGAAGGCAGGTCCTGTATTAAAAAAATAAAAACAGGAACAACATAACTATCATATCTAAACAAGAAATAAAACTGAGATTTGACCTAAAAACAATTGACAAGAAGTACAACAATCTTTGAATTAAAAAGTAAAACAGATCCCTCACAATGAGCATGCCCTGATTTCCTAGACACCTGGCTCACCCAGCGTCCTGTCCAAGCAAACCTGTGCCCAACCACATGCAGCATTAAGCACCACACCAGCCCCAATGTATCCAGAGGCCTCTTCATCCTTCTACAGCCAAATATTTCTGCCAGGAAAATTGTCTACCCCAACAAGAACTGGCCTCTCAGCTAACCAGTAGCATCCACAAACAAACCAGGACACATCACCAGCCAACACAACACCCAGTCCAGCCAGCCAAGAGAATTTGCTAGAAGCCTACATCTGCCTGCCAGGCCTTCACACGGGACTCTCGTCCTGCATATCAGGTACCTACCCCTGTCTTACAGGGAATATTGTCACCTATCATGGAGCAAAGTAGTATGAATACACAAGAGATAAAATGAAGGGTAATAAAGGAAAGGTCCACTGGTTGTACTAATGAAAATATGCTGTCCTGTTCACTTTACGTTCTCCCCTGTTTCCTCCTTAAAATGTTTTCCTAATATTTATGAGATTTCTGCTACACATTAAGGGCCAGATGTAGCAAGGGGTTTTATCCATTCTGTGTCTATGGGAAAATGTGTTCGTACATATGGCCCTAAGATACTTTTCATACCAGTTTGGTTTGTTTAATCAGAAACTAATGATTCTTGAAGACCTCCCAGTTATATTAGCACACTATAAGAAGAAAAGGAATTATTTGTGTTTTAGATATGGGAAATAGAGCAAGCAAATAGTCAAGTTGTCTTGAATTAACTATGACCGTGGTCATAAAAATATTCCTGTAGATTTTTTAAAGTTTATTTTAATTTCTCTCTGAGTCTCTCACAATCTGAGACTCTGAGTTCAACAAGGAATTTTGGCCCATATTTATACTTTTTTAGCACCGCATTTGCATCATTTTTTGACGCAGAAACGGCGCAAACTTGCAAAATACAATTGTATTTTGTAAGTTTGCGCCGTTTTTGCGTCAAAAAGCGGCGCAAATGCGGGGCTAAAATAGTATAAATATGGGCCTTTGTATTTAGAGAGTCTTTAGAGCAGATTACTTTTGGACTAAACAAATACAATTTGTGACGTGTGATTGAATAATGAGTGCATTGTTATGGAAAGAATATAAAACAGTAAGAGTTTCCAAATAATTAAGTATTACCAAGAAATCTAGGTTACCTTAGGTTTTGAGAGCAAGGATGTTGAAGCAATGTTGCTACATATTGTCTGGAGGATTAAGTTACAGGACATCAATGCCAGAGGCTACCCTTGAGTTGCCTCTTGAGAATCCCAATTCTCTAGTATTTGCAGTGGTTAGTTATACTCAGAATACCAGAGTCTAGCCAGAATCAACTTCTGGGACACATTCTTTCACCAGGTCATTAATCATCTGTACCTCCAAAGACTTGCCTACATTGATGGAATTATGCTTAACCGGTTTAATTCTTTAAAATGGAAAATTTTGAGAACCAAGATGTTGATCACTTCAATCTATATGTATATAAATTCTTCGGTAAAAGTATGCTTAATCTACTTGAGGATTTGACCACTTTCAACAGAAATGATTTGAAAAGATGAAGCTGATTTGTAAATGGACAGTAAGATGTGGGGCATTTATCTATATGAAATTCCTAAGGCTATTGATGGAAAGTGTCTATATCTGCATTACAGGGTCTGTGTATCTCTATTACAGGGTCTGTAGTGACGTTTGAACTCTCCTGTTACAAATTCCTCATATACCCACAAAAAAGCCAAATCATATTTTGATTTCTGGTGAAGAATACAGCTTTATGTTAACATACTAGCAAATTCAATTAGTTGAGGAAGATTTCATAGGAACTATAAACCACATAGCTTAGCTAGCAGGATGCTAGTTTCATAAAAATTGGCAAAGGGATGTCATAATTCTTCTGGGTTAGGCAGTTATAATACATAGCAAAAGGCAAACCTGATGCTTTTGGAAAGAAAGTTAACTGAATCGTGAAGAAACACAACCTGACTCTAAATACCAAAGCTTACCGATGGCCTGTTAAACAAATGGTCTCTGAAAGTCATACATCTGCTCCTACAAAGTACTCCTACGTATTTTAGTTCAAATTCTCTCTGGGATTTAAAGAGCCAATTCTGGAGATCTATGGCAGTTGTAAATTTCCAGAAGTACCCCATGCATAAATATTACACATGCACAATATCCCACCAGTTTTGTATGTGTATACATGCACAGTTAACTTTCATTTATTTTATTTCCACATACAAAATATTTTGTTCCTGATGGAAGCCCACCCAACAACTTGCCCAGGCCATAGAGGGAATGGTGCAGATTACTTTAACAAAAGTAAATGGGTATGCGTTTCAAGAGTGGTGAATTACCAGCAAAGGCTATGTCAATCCGTGAATGTCTAGAACTACTAATTGGTCTGAAATCCCACCGAGGTTCTGGTCATCTGCAAACTCATCATTTGTATTGCCACTTTATTTATTCAAAGTGATTTTTACCTTAAAACTTTAATAATTCATATTTTCAGTTCCTCTAAACAAATTTTGTTTTGATACCCTTCTGCATGTTAACTTTTTCTCTGTTTTTCGAAATGTGTTTGCAAATGTTATTTATGTTGTGTTCTTCACTTTACAGTGCTGGATACTGTGTGAACGTAATATGCATTTCCATGGGGAATGTTCTGCTGCTTGTGAGCTATCAGGCGCTCAGTTGGTTTTCACTGAGAACTGTGTTGAGACTTACACGCATCGTGTTTATTAAGTAGGTAAAAGTACTCCCTTCCAAACGATTAATCCACTTTCTGTTATGAGAAAACACCATTATTCTATCATCTACATCTTTGGAGCTTAGACTAATGTGCTCCACCGTCTCCACAGTTGCAAAATCAAGACGGTTATTCAGCTTTTAGTATTTCAGAAGTTTACTTTGTTGGCTTTTATGTGCCAAGTACCTCACCCATTCAGCTCCTAGGCAGATTAGAGCTCCACCACATCCATACAGATTTGAGTGCTGGTACATCTCCTCTTCCTCCCTCTGGCAAAACACCTGTTGATGGTACTGCTCCTGTAACCCACCTCTTGTTGAGACCTTTGTCACGTGTGCTGACAGTGCCACTCAGAGCGCAATTCTGGCCACAGCCACACCAAGGCCCATATTTATACTTTTTTAGCGCCACTTTTATGTCATTTTTTTGACGCAAAAGCAGCGCAAACTTCCAAAATACAATTGTATTTTGGAAGTTTGCTCCGATTTTGCGTCAAAAAAAGACGAAATGCGGCGCTAAAAAAGTATAAATATGGGCCCAAGTTTCCTGCAACAGGTGGTGAGTTACTAATGCAAAATGCCAAAATCCATTTGCATAAATATTAATAATGAACTTCAATTAGAGTGAAAATTACTGCCTGCATGTGTTAATTTCGCTCCATATGATTATTATTTATTTGGCTTTTCTGAACCTGTATTTATCGGGTGTGGAAGACCCTGAGTCAATTTAGGGGGTGTAGGGGGTGTCTGAATCCCCATGGCGGCGGAGCGCGCTCCGCCGCCATGGAGGATTCAATGGGGCAGCGGTAAACCGGCGGGAGACCGCCGGTTTACCCTTTCTGACCGCGGCTGAACCGCCGCGCTCAGAATTCCCTCGGGAGCACCGCCAGCCTGTTGGCGGTGCTCCCGTGGTCGGTGACCCTGGCGGTCACCGGCCGCAAGGGTCAGAATGAACCCCAAAGTCACATAGGGGCAAATTAAAAGAAGCCATGAATCACGGGGACTTTGCTGCCTGTAAAACAGGAGATGCAATGTCACGTGGGTAGAGGCATTCCCACATTCATAGTGATTCTAGTGCTGTTGCTAGAAACTTGGGTTTGACCTTTACATTGTATTGTTTGGTGCTACTGTAATGCTGTATATAACATATCTTCAGTTTTCTCTGATGAAGAATTGCTGCTGTAGCCCAGCTACACAAACACATACATCACCTAAACGTTATTCGGCTTCTTTCAGATCCACCTATCCCTGGCTATATCTACTTATTAAACTCTGTACCTCAATCACCACCTACATTCCACATATATAATCACACAATGTTCAACTCACTTACTTTAAACTCAGAATTTGACACAACGACTTTACACTAGGTCACCTACTCCCTCCACAGTTCATAACCCCCAAAACTGTACATCCTGTCACATGTTCACTGCACACCAGCAGCACTTATCTTACCTCATATCCTACTCCAACAAATGCATACTATCTACATGCTACACTAACTACACCCTACAATAGAGGTCCCCAGCCTTTTGTGAGAAATGAGCAACATTTTACTTGTTAGTCAAAATGATGAGCACCATTTGAATCACAAGAGAACATATGAGAAAACGATTGATAAACCAGTTCTCTAATGCACATAATATGCAAAATTAACACCCATAAATGAGCAGCAATTAACAGTTTTTGGGTGACATTTATAGAAGAGACAAATTGTGATTTCAGAGCCCAACATTGGCCAATATCAGCAACCAAAATGTGAACGGATTTGAGAGCAAGTGGCAGTGGGTTTAGGCACTGCTCAGAGAATTGTTTTAGAAGTAATGGCAAATTGTGAATTTACGACTCTTTGGGTCAGAAAAACTGGTCAAAATGGGAAGGATTTATAATTGTATCTTGAAAGCGATCTTGGCAAAATCCGAGTTGCAAAGGTTACTTAGTTTGGAAAATAGCACCAATAGAGCCCCACAGTAGTTTTTGTTATTTTTGATGGTGATCAGATTGAGAAAGAAGTGTTTGCAAGACTTGTTCATTTATTTGTGTTTACCTGTGTGATTTGATTAAGCTTTTTTTCTTCATAAAGGCGTGAAAAATATTGGAAGGATGAAAAGACAATCCAGCTTGGGAGCAGTTGGCTGTCACCCACAAACATTTGGGAAAGCAGCATAGCCAGTGTGTAATGGGCTCTAGTACAAGGGAGGAAATGCCCCATCGGCTGCTGTTTGAATTGTAATATACAGCAATAATCAGGGTTCCGTGAGCCACTCAGGCTGTTGGGCCCCATTGCCACTGCACCTGCTGCACCCAGTGATAGCTACACTGAATGGGACATTAGTGACAAATGGTGCAGTTTGAGGGACATCAGAGCAATTGCATAAAAATAAACTTGGCTAGGCTTATTTGCAATTTTACAAGGACGTTTGGGGAACTTCTCTCCCATGGAACTGCGAATTTCAAACAGAGGTCAACCCTTAGTAGGATTGAAAAAACACTTAACAAGGAGGTCACTGGGGGTTCTGCATGGTAAGTATAGCAAATGAAGTGCAACTTAAATAGTTTAGTTGAGTACCATTGGTCAAAATGGGGTACGACAGAAACCAACTTTACAAGCAGTGGCGGCCGGCAGCTTTAGGAGGGATGGTGGCGGGCGGGGCACACACACGCACACTCATTCTTTCACACACAGACACGCACGCATGCACCACATCCATTAACAACACTCATACCATTCAAATATGCACGCACGCACCAAACATTCAATTTGAAACATCACACACACACACACACTTCCCTTAGGCCTCCAGGTCCCAGGAGGGTTGGGACTGCTGCCTTCCCTCATTGGCCAATTGGTCAGCCAATGAGGGAAGGCAGCAGTCCCAGCCTCGTCACAGAGTGGGATGGGGTCAGTGAGACTGCTGACCCCACCCCACTCTATTACGAAGTGTCACTGATTGATACTCGCCCTGGGCACTTCAGGGCTTAAACTGAAGCGCCTAGGGAGAGTGTCAATTGGTGACGCTTTCCTCGTCACCCAGGGGAGGGCCTCGAGGCACCTTTGCTGGGCTGAGGAGGTTACGGCCATAGTAGCTGTGATCTCCTCAGCCCAGCAAAGTTCAGCTCAGGCAGCCAGGAGCCTGCGCAAATCGTGCATGTCTGCTCCTGGCTGCCTGACCTGAACATGAAGAGCGTCTGTCAGGCGGACCTTTGTTCAGCCTGGCAGACACTCTTCAAGGGGGGCAAAAGGTGGGGGGAGTGGCCCCTCCACCCTAAAGGACGGGCCGCCACTGTTTACATGGGTTTAGGAAGGTCTCCATCATTTCTTTGGGCAGTCCCTTAGCAGGGAGTGCATTTTGGAGCACATTAGGAAAGTGACATTGCAAAATGTTGGTAGGTTGTATAGCCACTTTAAACCTAGGCCTAATCACATGTTAGTATTTTCAATATTGCCTCAGTTATGACACTTTTCAAGTTTCCACAATACCTATTGTAGAGTCATATGGCCTGCAAGCGTCGACAATTCCCACAGTGTTCAGATTTTGTAAATTCCATAACAGCACAAGAAGGAAATAGACCTGTAAGCTCCTCTATACAGTGACATGTCTGGGGTCAGTGCAGCTTTGTAAGATGTATAACGCCGACTTTGAATTGTGGAACAAAATGCAATGCAGAGCTTATCATTTCCACATCTTGCTTCGAGCCTACCACAAGGTGGAATGCCCTTTCACTGGCTAGTTTTTATTTTTAATATATCATCACTCCTTTGTGTCATTCTCAGACCATGATTGGTAGCCACGCCCACTGTAGCAAGAATTGGGCTAATCAAATAGCACAATTTAAAAAAAAAAACACTTGTAGTTGTAGCTCCGTCCATGGCTGGCATAGTTACAGGATCCAACGTGAAAAATAAACAGGGGGAAAACTCCTGCTCATGGAATTTTCTATTGTTTCTCCATTTAAAATGTGTCTTTATGTGTCAGCTAGCACACGTACACTTCTGACTTTCTCAAGTTAACTCCTCACAGCCTTTTGTAATAGCCAGCTGACCCACTTCTCAATTTTCCAAACTGCCTCAAGTTATTGCTTTGCATTTTTCCTTAATTTTCCAATTCATTTTGCAAGCTTCTACAATGTCAACAGTGAATTGTTTGCCAATTTCATAGTGCCCTGTTAGCCCACTTTAACAACCAATGGCTACATAGGAAGCATACTTTTAAAGTCATAATGTTCTTCTGGCACATTTTTGCTGTTTTCAATAAACCATGAACTTGAAATCCTGTAGGTCTCATCATGCATGATATGTATTTGTCTCCAGATGGTTGGGCCTTGGTTTCCTGGGTGAAGGGTCTTAACTGCGGCCATCCTTTCTGTGGAATTGATGGTGTCTCATTCAGACCTTGGATACTACTGCTTGATCTCCTTGCAAAGGCAGCATTATTAGAAAGACAGGGGCAGGGGCTGGGGCAATGCCAGGAGCCAGAATACCTCATTTGAGCTTGTCTGTCTCTGTTGTGCCCTCCACTAGATGTTTCACTCATCAGAAGCCACTCTGTCTCCTACCGTTGACTCCAAGGGAATGTGAGTAAGACGTTTGCTGAGAATTAATGTTCCATTAAAGGGGGTCCAGCCATACTGCCTCAGACCTGAGGGACAAGTGTCAGGAAAATGGCAACACGGAGGAAAACCAAGTAGGAAATCATTCTCGCTCTCCCATAATGCTGATCCAGTGCAACAATGACAAAAAGCTGTTTAGAGGTTAAATCATCAAATCATTTTAGGATCCTGTGAGCAACATGTTGCTCACAAGCTACACTTTGGGTACCACTAGCCTACAGCATTAAATACGCTCAAGACCACAGATATACAGTCACTTAGACCAGTGGTTCCCAAACTTTTTCAAACTGCGGCTCCCTTGACCTATTGGCCATTGGCCGCGGCTCCCTATTATGTTACTTTTTTGGCGGGTGGGGGAGGTAGGCCCATACTCAGGAGTACTTCCATTTTTCTCCCTGAAAATAACTGGGATGAAGCTAATAAACCATATCCATGCAACCTCCCTCTGGCCTGCGGCCCCCACAGTACCAGCAGTGTGCACATTCATGGATGCAGGTGCTAGCCCTTCCCTTCAGCCTTTTCTGAGCACTGTGTTGCAGTGGTGCTCCTACAGCGTCTCAGAGATGAGCTATTTGCCTTTGGCCTTCTCTCTGTATCTCCTCAGGGTGCACACTGTGCACAGATGGAGCAGTGGTCATCCTGGGCCTGCTGCTGCTTCTTCAGTAAAACTCACTCAGTATGCCAGCAGCCCTCATTCTTTATCAAGGTGTGGAGGGATTCACCTTATGCCTGCTGCCCGTCTCCCCTCAAACCACATCAGTTTTTCCAGGGAAGGAGTGATCACCTTGGAATTGCAGCCCCATGTACACTATCCCCCTCACAGTGCCAGTAGCACTCACTCAATGCTGCAGCAAGAGTGGGCTTACCTTGGTCCTGCTGTCCTTCTTGTCTCCCACTTCCTTGGAATGCCAACTCCGTGCTGGAGGTGAAGGTGTGAACCTCTTTCCTCCTGCACCTCTTTGCCATTACTGTGCTCTAGGCTGAAGATGCGCAGTTTGGACCCCCTGCCACTTTCTCCACCAGCCCTAACTCAGTGTGCCAGCCTTGTGCATTGTGGAAGTGCCTACCTAGTGCTGCTGTTCCTTTCCATCAGCCTCCTTAATGTGCCAGCACCGTACCTGGGGGTGGAAGTTGCCGCCTAAGATCTCCTGCCCCCTCAGTGTGCCAGTTCTATGTCTCAGAAGGGATCTCCTACCTAGGGCCTCTGTCCCCTTCTACACCTGGCTCCTCAGTGTGGCAGTTCCGTGCCTTGAGGTGGAGGTGCCCACCCAGAACCTGTTGTCCCTCTCTCCACCCACCCCTCAGTGTACCCGTCTCGGAGGTGCTCACATTGGACCTTCTGCCATCGATGGCCACAGGCCGAGTCGGTCTCCTGGTATCGGCAAAGGATCTTGTAGCTGGCAGAGATGACACAGGGACAGATGATGTGGTGGGCTATCTCCACAATCTTGTGCCTGATGTGGTTGGGTAGTGGCTGGCCACTGATAAATACTCCTCCCTGCTGGTTCGCTTAACCCTGGCCCACAGATGTGGACAATGGAGAGAACGCGGGGACACGTGTTATATCTTGTATCAATTGCAAGCTTTTACTTTAATCAGTTAGCAATGTCAAGTTACACAAATAAACAGACGGGTACGTCAAGAGATACCAAAGCAGGCTTTTATAACCGAACAAGTGTTGTCTTTCTGTCAGCTCCCACATTTATGTAAATCAATAATGTAAAAAGCTTTGTGTTAGAGGTCAAAAGAGCTTTACTCATTACTTGCTTCGAGGTGCTATATTTTGCCTTAAGATTACCTGTAACAGAAAATGGAAAATAAAACGAGAAACACATTTTGTGTACAGTCTTGTGTGTTTCTAAAGTGCGGGGTATGATTGCAAGAATGAAAAGACCGGTGCTCTGAATGATAGATATAAACAAAACATGCAAACAAAATATAAGCAAAATTATTTCTAGACTGTGAATAAAGCAACTTCGATTCTTCAAGATTATGAAACCAGGCCACAATCAGGTGAATGTTTTGAAATCCACTTTTAGTTTAACCGGTGGGAATTGTCCCTAAGTGCATATAATACATTGTGTGCATCTGTTCAGGGTGCCCCAGGCTAGTTTTGATGTCACACATTGGGGTGCCGCAGTGCACAGATTGGGAACTGCTAATCTACATCAATATCAGGCGTGGCCCGTCCTTTAGGGCGGAGGGGCCACGCCCCCCCACCTTTTGCCCCTCATGAAGAGTGTCTGTCAGGTTGAACAAAGGTCAGCCTGACAGACACTCTTCATGTTCAGCTCAGGCAGCCAGGAGCGAGACATGCGCAGACTCCTGGCTGCCTGAGCTGAATTTTGCTGGGCTGAAGAGGTCACAGCTCCTATGGGCGTGACATTCTCAGCTCAGCAAAGGTGCCTCGAGGCCCTTCCCCTCGATGACGGGGGGAAGTGTCACCCATTGACTTTGACCTGGGCGCTTCAGGTTTAAGTTCTGAAGCGCCCAGGGCGAGTGTCAATCAGTGACCCCTCGTCATAGAGTGGGGAGGGGTCAGAAGTCTCATTGACCCCATCCCACTCTGTGACGAAGTTGGGACTGCTGCCTTCCCTCATTGGCTGACCTAAGGCAGCAGCAGCAGTGCCATTCCTCCTGGGACCTCCGAGCTGAAGGTAAGCATCTGATCTTTTCAAATGAATGTTTGGTGCGTGCGTGTATGTTTGAATGTTGATGAGTGTTGTTAATGGATGTGCATGCATGCGTGTGTGTGTGTGTGTGTGTGAAAGTGTGAGTGTGCTTCCCGCCCGCCCCCTCCCTCCTAAAACTGCCGGCCGCCACTGTACAATGGTATGCTTTATCTGTAGCCCTTTCATTGCAATGTGAATATCTAAATGTGTTAATCTGTCACAAGCATAGTGTCTGTGTCACATAACACAATGCTATACTTTATCTGTGCCTTCTTCGCGACTATCTAAATTTGGTAATTAGACATAACCATAGTATGGGGCTGAGCATTCTTTGTTTCCAGCAACAGAGTTCATCAAAATTTGATGCAACTCTTTCTTTAACCCCTAAATGTGTTTGCTTTTAAGACCGCCTAAGCCCTCAGCCTAACAAACGGGAGTTTGAGTCTCACAGGAAGCAGTACTTTGACACACCATTAACAATAATAAATCGTGTTCTCATTGTCATGGTAAGAATCCAATAGGTTTTGCTACAGACACATTTCACCGCCAATGTAATGGGATAATTGCTGTAGGTGACATGATACAAGAAGGACCGAGAGTGGGTGTGGAACAGAAAACGCTTATTAGGGACAGAAGCATTACTACAAAACCACAAAAAACGCTCTTAAAACAGAATGTAGTAGCAGTGACAGCCAGGGTGGTCTGTCTGACGTTTCTCCAGACACTCTCATTTTTTCCTCACCACAGAGCTCAAACTGGGACATCTGGATTCATTTAGATGAATGTGCAGATCAACGTTGTGATGAGGATGAAGGCATACTAGGTTGTTTAGTGGAAGCCCAGGATGCAGCATGGCCTTTTGATGACAAAGAACCCTCTGATATCATTAACAATACATTTATTAGAAATGCTCAAGGGCTGATAATGTGTCTGTGATACCCGCAGTGGCCTGAAAGTCAAAAATATGGTGGGGCGCGATGCTGCCCAACCCACCATATCTGCACCCCCTCCCCCTGGCGTTCACTGAGCAGGAATGGAAGGACATCCTTCCTGCTCAGTGGAATGGGATTCCAACCAAACCTGGAGCTGCTGTCATGCTGGATTGGTGGGAGCAGGCTAACCCAGCGCTCATTTTGAGGCTGGGAGCATGTGTCAGGAATCCCCTGGCTATGCTGGGTTTGCAGTGTGCATGTCGGGCTGGCTGTAGCTCGACAGCTGGCTAACCAGACATGCACAATTGAAGGATGCAGCTCCGCCCCCTGCCCTCATGGAAGACTGTATACAGCTCAAGTGTGAGGTAAAATTAAAATGGAATTAATCATGCCATTTCATGTATTTGTTTGCAGCAGGTGGGCTAGGAAGAACCGCCCCTGTGTAATACAAGGCAGCAGTCTAGTGAACCACCAGGAAAGGAGCCAGTGTACTTCCAAGGGGGATGCAGGCTGTCAGTTGACGAAGGGCAACAATGACTTGCATGGGCCGGAAAAGCTCTTTATTAAAGTTGCTGTTCAAGACACCCAGCGTCCATGTGTTCATACATCTATTCATTGAAACATTCATCCAACACCAGCCTCTGATTCATGTCCATTCATCAAAACATCCATCTCCAGTTTGTGGAAGAACAAAGCTGGAAGGCAAATTCATGATAGAAAAAGGGTCGAAGTTTCTACCAAGATATCCTGCACAAAAAGCCATGGTTATCAATTTGAGGAAGTTGTGAGACAATTGTCAAGTTTTCTACTCTTCAAGGCTGGCTCGGTATAAACAAATGTTGCCAAATTACTATTAGCAGTTGTAAACTCCCAACCGGACTTTTCTTGCCACATTAAATGGGAAAAAAGCGAGATTGCGCTGCTACAGTTCACTCGTAGTGAAACCTATCGGCAAAAGTGCAATTATCGACGTAACCGGCAAAAGTGCAATTAACTATGTAACAGGGTCGATGTCATGGAAAGCGCTTGACTTCTGCCAAGCTAAATTGCGCTGCAAAAAAAAGATAAAAAGTAGTCCACAAACCAGACAGAAAACAGCGAGCCTCACATGTTTTCAGTACTTGGTCGCTACACTCGAGGAGGGCTAACCACCGGAAAAGGCATGACATATGCATGCCTTCCACTAATGAAAGCAAGCAGATTTTAACAGGCAAGCCCACGAACCAATGAAAGACACTGACGTGACATGGACGGGGCTCCGAGCCCTTTTCTAACTACTAAAGCGTCTTGCAAGCGAAACGCATGCGCAAGTGCATGCAACGCAGGCTCGACCCTAAAAAGCACATTAGGGTGATTTTTTAAAATTGCACCTGGTTACCATCGACTTCATGTCGATAGTAATTGTATCTCCTAAATGCCCAAGTCGCATTTAGTTAATGCATGGTACATCAGAATAGAAATTGCAAATAGGAAATCTCTATTTGCCATTTCTTATTCTGGGAATCGCAAATTGAGATTTCTACACAGTAGAAATCACAATTGTGATTTCCTAAAGGGCTTTGTGCATGGGTAAAGCCCAGTTTGCATTTCTTAATGGCCCGAAGAAGCCATTCAGACCATTAAGAAATGCAAACAGCTTCATACATCTGGCCCTTTGTTGCTATGTTTTCAATAATTCTACATATTTGTTAAGTGGCCCATACCATTTAAGATACCTTCAGACAGTCCCAATGTTTTCTTTAACTCACTTTCCTTCTGGTTTATTAGCAGGAAAATTTGGCATCCTTGGATTTTTGAGTCCATAATTATAATATTGAAAGTTAAAGTACTGGAAGTAACATGCAGCCTGCTCTTTGCGAAAGAGCCAAGGTTGGTGAAAAAGCCACAAATGACTTGGGGGCCACTTGACAGCTACATCTTTAATGGCATGACATTTTAATACAACATTTTTATCAATTCCTATGTAAGCTTTACTTTCACAGATCTGTAACATGAGCAGTACCACCTGCAAAGCCCTCTCATGAAGGCAAAAAAACATTTTTGGTGTGGAACAAAAATCCCACGCCCTTCGTTATAAGAACATCTGTTCAGTATACATCACATGCAGAAAAGGGATTTGAGAATGCCCGAAGGACCCCTGACAAAATCAAAAATACATTTAGGATGAATAAAATAAAAAACAGGCGATCCTGTGGTTTTAAGTTTATTGCAGCTTTGCTGGTTTAAATGACAGTCGTAAATGGAAGTTGTCCACCTGGACTTCCTAAGTGAAAACTGTTTAAGTCATTATCAGAAAAAACTACACCATTAAGTCTTTATTTATTTAAAGATCATCTGAAATTGCACTTCATTTGTTATTCTTGCAGAGAACACAAACCGTGCTAGAGCAGTTCACAGTGTTCTTTTGTTTTTATCTCATATTGTGGTTCCTATAGGTCTGCTGTTGCCTTTATAAACCCAGGGAAACAAAGAGCCAGATTTACAAGGCCCTAGCTCCACCGGAGTGACGCTCCGGGGGCGCTAACCACTTTTCCATATTTACCAGAAGGTGTAACGCCACTTTTTGTGGCTTTACACCTCCTTGTAAATATGAATCCCTCCGATGCAGTTTTCTGCGTCAGAGGGGCATGCAATGGGTGTTGGGCGTGCAATGGGTGTTGCCACAGGTGTTCCACTGCAACACCCATTGCTTTTGCTTCCGCACATGATTTACAAGAATTTGTAAATCTGAGGCAGCGCCAAAATCTAAAACAGTGACGTTAGCATGGCACAACGAGGAGGAATCCTTGTATTTCTCCTCGTTTTTTGCTTTTTCTGTGTGCTGAATTTTGCAGTACACATAGAAGAAGCAAAATGCCATGGGTGATTGTTTATGTGCAGGAAAGGACAAAACTGGAGAAGGGCGACACTGCTAATTTTCTTGTAAATCTGGCCCAAACAGTGGGACGAAAAGAGGGAAAATTAGCTAAATTAGTCTCTCTCACCTGGGACACAGAGAGGTCTAAAACTCCAGGTTTGACCAGATGTTGCTGCGTGACTTCCAAATCCCTCTTCCTTGATCCAGTTCAGAGCAAGATCATTGGTCTACCAGGCCATCAGGCACAACTAGATGGGGCACTTTGAAAAAGTCAGAGTGTGAGGTGCTTTCTTTGGTTCCATCATGGCCCACGTGACCAAAAATAATAACCCTCCCACTGGCCCTTTCAAACTGGCCCATCTGGCAGTGGTAGAGTGCTCAACAGGTCAGTCCAACACTACTTTAGTCCTTACTCGTGATTGGTTCCCGCAACCAAGATAGCAATTTTACTTAAAGAAAACATATAATTCTAAAAGAAAAGCCCTGACCTTCCCTTTAGATGCTTCTTGTTTATAGTGTTTCCATTTTGATCTCTTTAACAGAAATGTTTTGTGTTAATAGATATTCATAGAGTGTGCGATTACTCCAGGGTCTCTCGGCTCTGTACCCCAAGTCGAACACAAGATTAGAAATTAAAAAACTGCAAAAAAGGAAAATATTCATTTAAAGGGTGAGTTTTCAGTTCTTTCCCAAAGTGATTGTGAGTGGGAATTATTCTAATCCTAAGAGGTTGAACAGAGCAGGAGCCAGGACAAAGAAGATATGTCCTCCTGTGTACACTTTAGGAAATCTGAGAATGAATAAAAGTAACTGATTGGAGGAACTGAGGGCCAGATGTATCAAGCTCCCGGTTTGCATTTCTTAAATGGCGAATTATAAGAAATCGCTATTTAAGAAATGCAAAATGAGATGTATGAAAATTGTGATTTGGTAATAGTGATTTCTTAAAATTTGCAATCGCTATTACCGAATCGCAATTAGGGAATGGGACTCCATTCATCCCTATGGTCCCATAGGTGCAAATGGTTTTGCGTTACCTAATTTGCATTTAGGGATTTGCAAATTAGGTAATGCAAACCCCAGGGTGCTGGGGGCCTGAAGCGCACACATGTCCTAGGGGCATGTGCGCGCTACATGGCATTTTTTAAAAAATGCATTTTTAAAAATTGCACATGCTTACCACCAAATTGGATTTGGTGGTAATTGCATTTCCTAAATGCTCAATTTCCATTTAGGAAATGTTTGATACATGTGCTTTGGAAATCGCAAATAGGAATTTCCTATTCGCGATTTCCTATTTAGAGAAGCGATTTCCTATTTAGAGAATCGCAATTTGCGATTCCCTAAATGGAGTTGAAATTTTAAGGAATCACTATTTTTGCGATCCTTAAAATTGCACTGCAAATTCCTTTCATAAATCATGAAAGGTGATTTTGCATTCGAAAACAATGGAATTTTGCCATTTGCAAATGTAAAATCCTTTGATACATCTGGCCCTTAGAACTCTAACCAGACTGTATCTGATCAAACAGTTTGCAAATAACTTAGGTGTTATTCCGTTGAGAGAGAATAAATGTAAACTTGAAACCTAGATAACCCATCACAATAACTAGGGCCAGATCCAATAAGTGCCATTGCTGCAGGATTACAGGCAAGCTCCAGAAAAGTTGGCTGAATTTTTCTAAGAAGAAATGCACTAGAGATTGAAACTTGACAGCCCATTTGAAGAGAAGGGTCATTTTTTACCCCTGGACGCTTCATGGTTTTGGAGTGCTGAGATTGGGCACCAAAATCAGAAGGCTATAAGGAGAGTGACAAAGACTGTCATTACCCTAAATTCTGATATTGTCTGTTGTATCTCTGTTAAGTTATAATCAATGGTGGCCCATCCGTGTTCTAAAACTTGATAAATAATGCTGAAGAGGACAGTCATAAAACTAATGACCACTTAGAAAAAACGTTAATTGAGAGTTGTTGGCATAGGTGTATACTTTAAGAATATGTAAGCAAATCAGAGAGACAAGAGGACTGAGATAAATAATTAACAAGGAGAGATATAGGGCAGAGCACTGAGGTACACTCCTGGAAATTTGGTTAGCACTGAAAAGAAAGAGTCTAGAACAGCCTTTTGAGAAATCTCCAAAAGTGCCAAATATGGCGTGAAATTACTGCTAAAGTTGTCAGATGAGATGCAGGGTTTTATTTGGAGATTTTCAAAATATGTGTGAATAATCCAAGCTCCTATTTAAAGAGCTGCAGCTCGGATGCCTCACTAACTTTCCTTTTTAGGTTTCCCCTGCACTGCACTTTTGCTGTGTTTGTGAAATTTCTTGTAAACAAAATAAAGCTTGAGACGGGCTTAGAGCCCACCTTTTACTTACCATTCTTTACCACTGATTGCCCCTGATGTCACTCTTTTTTCTGTGCTTCTTATTGGTCAGAGCCTCCTCCTCCTGACCTCGACTTCTTCCTAGGGCTTTGTGTGTGTGTCCCTGTCGTGGAGCATGGACCAAGTACAGCTTCCTGTTTGCAGCCATTGTCCTTTCACTGGCCGCAGGCTCCTGTAGGTACTATTCATTTACATGCAGTCTTAGAGAGTTCATGTGTCTGCAGTCCCTCTCCTTCACCCTTGCCCTTTTTCCGCTGTTCCATCCCACAGCCATCTTTTCGCTGTCCATGGTTTGTTTCCCCACCCTTTGCCCTCCTCCTTCTGTCCGTGGTTTGTTTTCCCCACCCCGGTCTCCTCCTGCTGTCCATTGTTTGCCACCCCTACCCTACTCCCTCATTTGCTTGCCCACTCATCTCTATCCACCCCTTTCTTTTTACACATATAGCACAGCAGCATGCAACATGGTGTGAAGGACAACAAAAAGTTCTATGATGCGCTCAACACTAGCAGCACCATATCACTTTTTTTATTGGTGTAAGCCATGTTGCTCAGCAGATCGAGCGACTGCTATGCCTCATGTAAAGAAAAAAAACATTGACAAAGCCAATAGATCCCACATAGGCAAAACCTATTGGTTTTGCCAATGCTTATTTTATAAATGGGCATTTTACACTGCTGTGCACTGACTTACCATAATGTGATGAGGCCCTATCTTGGGTCATGCGAATTGTTGACTGCACTTGCACTGCACTTGACGCAATGCCTCTTTATGTATCTACAGGAGTTCATGGAATGAATTAAAAGTTTCACGCAGCAGCTGGCCAGATGGGACTGTTTATGTCAGGAGAGGTGCAGTAGGCCACATATTTCAATGGCAACATCCCTGGGACAGATAAGTAAATCTTGCCTCACTTTTGCCACCCCATTTGGCTTTCAGGATTTACTTTAAGTCACAGTGTGAGGCAGACATTCTGGATCAGGATGAAGCACTGTGTATGCAGCCCAAAAATCGCATTTCCATGAGGCATGTCCTTTCGGTTTTGAAAGCAGCTTGCAGAATAATTGTTGCAGCAGAATAAGTGAGGCCTTGTGATTACTAGGTTGATTGTTTGGGTATGTATCATGCAGCAGCGGCCTCCACAAATCTCAAGGAGAGGGGAGAGGCGGGGTAGAAAATAAAATAATTAAAAAATAAACTTACCTTACCCACGTCTCCGTCTCCTGCCACCTCGCGCTCCTCTTCTCTCCATGTGGTGCACAGGCTCCCCAGCAATCCTGGCGCTGCATTCATGCTAAACATAGCATGAAAGCAGTGCCAGGATTGGTCTGAGCCGCTCAAACTGCCGCTCAGACACAGCCAGGGGGCCTGTGCAGTTTTTCCTACTTGGCTGTTAAACACAGCCGGGTTGGAGAAAACTATGTGCGTATGTATGACTGGCCAGCCTGACATGGCCAGCCAAACACACATGCTCACTTAGGTGCACTCCCTGCTCATTCCCCCTCACACCTCCCATGGCCCTGTCCCGCCCCTCCCTGTACCCTGCCCCTCCCTGTACTGCTGGTTGTACCAGCAGATGAAAAATAAAACAATAGTGCCATAGCGAAGGAGCTGCCTCTGGTATCATGACCAGTATGTGTGCAGTTCATTAAAAGCACTACTTTATGCAGAGGAATGTCATAGCAATGCTTCATTCCCGGACAAAATGTCAAAGATGTCGTAAAATACTTCCAGATGTGAGTCCATATCTGGAGCATGGACTTATTACATTTGCAACTTCAGAGGAAGCAAATAAGGAACTACTTGTGTAAGTTTAGCTCTCTTCAGACTTCAAGAAGAGCTGTGGTTCATGAAATTGAACAACTTGAGCATGGAGTGTGACAATAGTCCCATGAGAAAGAAACAAGTATTTTTTCAAGATCTCGGGCTTGATGTACATTTTGCATGCCAGCAAATACAAAGACACAGATTTAAAGAGGGCCTGGCGCCTCCTTGCTCCACATGAGCGTCAATTTTTATCCTACCTCTGCTCTGCATACTTAGGGGTATATTTATACTCATTCGGCGCAAACCGTGCACCATATTTAAACTTTGACGCCCGAGCCAGCGGACGTCAAAATTCCGCTGTGTGCGTCATTTTCTATATGCGGGAAACCGCCTTTCATTAATGACATGCAAGGTAGGCGTTCCCGTCCCAAAAATGACTCAAACACCCGTGCGCCTTATTTATGCTACCGCGCAAAAATCCCGCACGGCCGGGAGTCGGAGGCGGAAAATGTCGCACATCCCGATTTGCTTTAAAAATTATAGTCACTGCACCATCAATTAACACTTCCAAGATGGACAATATGGAAATGGACTACTTGTTGGTAAGTACAGAAACCTACTTATGCACAGCAGCCCTCTAGGACACACAACACATACACCACGACATCAACATGTGGACAGGAACACACTGAGGTTGTGACACCGATAGGCATGTTTCATATCTTCACCCAATGGGAGACACACCTAGGGACAAATTACCGTTCCAAATAACAACTGATGCCACTCCACAGACACAAGGGGAAAATGTAAAACAACACAATGACAAACACATGGCCCCAACTGGCATTACATCTGCGAAGATTAAACTTCAATAACACACCAATAACACTCAATCAAACACTCTTCAAATCAATAGGTACTATGTAAGGGGTGTGGAATGTTTGTTGCTGCAGGTTAAACACCATGACACACATCGCATTATGATGACTACAATAAAGGTCACGTGCAATCATTGGGGCCGTTCCAATATCTCACATCACTCCTGCTCTCACATTGTCCACTACCAAGAGGCAAATGGACTGTGCGAAGAACACATCTTGATGGGATAATATTGAAAGTGCACATTCCTACACATACGCATTGTGACAAATTAACACACACACAACAGATGTACTGCCATACGGACCTTCTGAAACTCACCTTCTGAAACTCAAAATGACAACCTCACAACCAAGTTAGCCAGCTGAACTAGACCATGTGCAGTAGTCTAGGTACACGTTACAACCTGAGTCAACTTGGCAAGGGCAGAGAAATAGGTCTGCAATGAACTTGTCACACATGTGAAATTAGTGTACAGTCAAATGTTAACACGTCAGTGATCACAACGTACGGAGAAGTTTGGCTAATTGTCACCTTGCAAAATCTAAGGGTCTCACTGATGGTTAAATTAATCTATTGCATATGTCAAAATGTATGGGATGTCCAGGGTACATAGATGCAAACGTGTTACCACCACTGTTGATTTGATTCTGTGTATGGAACTATCATCTCACCCCCGGTAAAGACACAGGGACACTTGTATCACAAGTCACAATGCAAGGGAATACACACTGTACTGCAACTCTCAAAATATACTGCTGACATCCGGTCAGCAGCCAAACACTCATTCAGCTAAAGAAACAACCCAATGCTGATGGTACATCCTAGAAGCCTAGGAATTGACACAATAAAACAAACACAAATGAGTCACAGACAACACAAGAGATCTACTGCCATGCAGGGTGATATTAATGGGGCAAGCTACATCAACATCATCTCAATCATTTTCTCTTTCAGCTGATTAGGGGTATGGGATCCAGCCATGGATTATGACCACATTTGCCAACCCAAGCACTGCAGCAGAGCGTGCCTATAATGCACATAGGAGGACACGCACCATAGTCGAGAGGACCTTTGGCATCCTGAAGTCAAGATTCAGGTGCCTCAACATCACTGGAGGCAGCCTCCTATACTCACCAGAAATGGTCTGCAAGATCATTTTGACCCGTGCCATCCTGCACAACATATGTGTACGAAGGAACATTCCTCTATTAGAACCCGGGCCACAAATGCCTGAAGAGGAGGAAGAGGAGGATGCTGGCCATCAACATGAGGGTGACCAACCAAACACAGCTGCAGGATTGCGTAGGCACCAACATATTGTCAACAATTTCTTTTGACTCAACTCACCATCACCACTGTTTTAACATATGTAAATAAACACCTACAATCTCATGGTCTGGGTAATCATTTTTGCATAACATTATCTCTATCAGAATAAGAGTGTAGCCTCATGGAGCATTGCTGATATATCGATCAGGACACAGAAAATTACAAAGCTATTGGGATGCGTATGAATCTACAGTCACATTCACACACACTCTAATTACATGTATTCTGTACATTTCACATTTGAAGGGCAATAGCAGAGGACCACACATATTTCACATAAACATGTTGGCCACATGGTTCATTGCAGCATATGGCACACAACTAAGACACCATCAGTCAATAATGGAACAAAAAGCATCATACATGAGGCAGTGGATGTGCTATTGCATTAGTAACAGGAATGTATGACCAGACCCTTGACAGCAGTAACTGTTACATCACCTATCTTTGCAAGGACTATGTGTGACTAGAATTCCATATAAGCAGCAAATAGATAGCACAAGTGCCACAGCTATGACAAGCATTGCGCACATGACATCCCATGTACATGTCAGCCCATGTCCTATGTCCTGACACATCCATGTTCCCGTTCTCACCCCACCCGTCTTAAGAGGTCCCAGGAATGGTAATATGTGTACCCAGATAATCCCCCCTCTACACACTCCCAGACTCACAATGTTAATCAAGTGTGCTTCCCACTTTAGTATGGTATGCCATAGTCATTGTACTTCTGTCTGCATGGATGTCACGTTAAATAATGCACTGGCTTGTAGTTTATAAGACCTGTTATCACCTGTACAGTAATTCCTATGTGAACGGTACTGTTGGCCCTTTGAACTTGAATCTCATATACACGACTTGGGAGAGACTGATGCTGCACACACCTGTGAGCACCTCCATGCAGACCAGCCATTTGAACATGCACTGCCCTTGCAGATGCTTGGAACAGCATAGAAGCTGCCATTTTATCGATAACTGTGTTATGCATTGCCGTGTAACTCAGCTGTGTAACACAGCCCTTGGGTTAATGTGTCACCTTCCAAAACACAGGACAAACAGAGTTTTCCATTTCAACTATCTTGTTCCTCCTCTGACCAGTCTCAGTCAGACCACTGAGTATTTACCTTGTGAAATGTCTGGATCCTGATTGACCCTGCATCCTGTTAGCCTGACTGGCTCCTGTCTGTGTGTTACCATAAAGGTTCCTTGTGGCTACATTTGTATCATAGTTGCTTTCCCAACCCTCACATTCCTCCTAGGGTATTTTGTCAGGTGGGTCTACAATGCATACTCACATACATTGTGTAGCATAATCTGTTCATTTATCGTACCATTGTTGGGAACTTGTCTCCAAATACCCAGATCATGGCCTATCCCTTGCCTGGGTCTCATGTATGCATGAGTGACAAATTGTGACAGTGTATCATGGCCGTATGCAGGGATTGGGTTTGGTGCTTCCAGCAGAACCAGCAACGTCAGGTAATGTGCATGAAATGTCCTCACATGTTAGGACCCTGACAGTCCACACGCCGATTCACATTGCTCACAACATATTGATGGGTTGTGCGTGGTGAATAGCTGCGAGAATAATCAGCACAGAGATTATGATGTTCACAGATGCAGTGGGAATTTTAGAGGCCAACCTGTGTACAAATGTTGTGATGACACCTGCCGGTACAAGAATCCTGAGAGATTATCTTACTCAGCACACCAAGGTTGCCCTGTTGACAGACTCGTAACACGTCTGCAGTGACAGGGTAGGACCATCCCCATGTGGGTTCTCAAATCCTCATTGGCTTTACTTCCATTGATCTCCGAAGGATACTTAGTAGATACAGGAATGTCCGCCACAGACCCATGACTAGACCTGGACGTAGACCTCTAAAATTATACAGGCTAAACATTGGTCCACACACATGAACCAGACACCTCTGTGCATTTGATCACTGGAAATATGTGGCCACAAGCTGCTTGGTCTGCTGGTACGCCACTGCCACATGAGAGTTGTGGCTCAGTCATATGACCTCAACTGTGGTGTGACATTACAAATGTGGTTTATCTTTGGCTCTCCGTGTCACAAACACAGTACCCACTTAGTATGTACACGTGCCTGACTCATGGTGGGTTCACCAACAAGTAGTATCCAACATTCCAGGACATGTGATGGCCAAGTTTTGTCATGCTTTGTCATTTGTGGTGTTTATGTTACCCAAAAACTAGAATGTGCACACAGCAGTTGTTGCTACATGTATGACTAACACATGTCCTCTCTCATTTCCACACTGACTTGCATCTGAGGGTTGGACACATTGACTCCACATGCATACAAGCATATTTGCTATAATGCATCTTGTCATGGTCACACAGTGGGTCAACAACAATATTAGTAGCCAAAGCACACACATTGACCCATAGGCATTGAGTAATTGTACTTATGTGCGTCACCTTGATATCCTCTCCTGACGCCAAACATGCCCAATTTGTGTAATACATATATGTAGCCCACACGTTTGGCCATCTATTGCGCCAGTCAAGAGTGAAAATCCTGTACATCAAGTAGCGGATCATGGTCCGCAGTAGTATGATGTGTCACATGTGCCCATACAACGTCATGCCCAAAGTGGGTGCAATCAGCCTATCTCAGAATTGTCACAACTGTAATGTACCATTAAAATGGTAAAATGACCCAAACCCAGTTAATGCCAGAAATGTTGCCGCATACGCGTCAAAAAATGACACGCATGCGTCTAAAAATGACGCTCATGTCCGAAATATGACGCATAATGCCCTGAAACATCCATTGGCCCTGAGCAGTATTTTCCACACTGTACCCCAGTAAATTGATTAAGTTTGAAACAATTTTGAACCATATGGGTGCGGGGTTAAATCTACTCCTGTGCGTCAATAAAAAATGACGTGCAGACTGTAAGCGTCATAATATTTTGACGCATGACAATAAAAACGCACCGCATTTTAGGCAGGAAGTGATGTAATAGGACATCCTGTTTACAGTATAGGTACAGTGGGTGTACTTTCACTTTCACTTTGCAGTCTGTGATATTTCCTGACTGTGTGGCTGTGTCTCGATTTGTCCAGGTGCATTTAGTGATTTTGTCTCCAGTGTGGTCTTTTAATTGTCTTTTTGTGTATAATAACTGTCTGTGGTATCCTGTCTGAGTGTTTTTGTGGTCATTTGTGTTGTCAACAATTGTCTTTGTTGTGTTGGGAGTCTGTTGTGGGTAGTGGTAGTTTGGGTATAAATGGGCTGTGTTGGTAGTTTTTTTGAATTTTTCCTGTCCTACTTTCTCCCTATTCTCCTTTGTTCCCCTTTATCCCCTGTTTCTTTTTGTACCATTATGTTGGGTAGGCCTCGTATTGGAAGGATGGGAGAGGAGGAGCTGGGTGGGTTAATTTGGCTGGTGTGCCAAATTATGATTGAGGCAGGTGGTCGTGTGATCCAAAGGTATCACACAGAGGCACGGAGGCTCCGGTGGGCAAAGGTGTTGCATCATCTGCAGAGGATATACAACACACCACGAAACGACCACCAGCTGAAGCACCGCTGGGCTGACCTTGTATCCAGGAAGCAAGAACTTCTGGACCACCTGGGGATTGTGATTGGTGGCCCTGTTGGTGAGTACAAATCATGTTAATGTGCACGTTTAAATGCTCTGTAGTGACATTAGCTGATTTTTACAATATCTGCCGGCAATGTTGTTGAGCATGTGGAATGCTAGTGAAACATACAGGGCCATATTTCCACTTTGTTAGCACCGCAATTGCGACCTGTTTGGAAGCAAGAGCTCCGCAAACTTACTAAATACATATGTATTTAGTAAGTTTGCGCCGCCTTTGTGTCAAATAGCAACACAAATCTGGTGCAAAATCTGTATAGATATAGGACACAGTTGCCTGTGAGGTATAGAAATTTCCGACACATTACCGTCATTTGTTGACGCTACAGCTAGACTAACTTTATAAACGCAACAGGAGCCTGAAAATTAGTGCAGGCTTCACGTCAATTGATGATAGCAATGTGGCGCAAACATATGTTTCATGTGTGTTCGTGAGTGTGTCAGGAAACCGATCATGGAAATCCCAAAAATATTTGGAATTATTGTGCCCCACCATTCTTTTCGGATACATTTCTGATCTGGATTTGGACACATACGTAACAAGTTCTAGCTGCGCTCGGCTAACATCTTAGTCTGATATTTGGAGTTTGTAGTGCCACATTTAAATTAGGGATGGCAGGCAAAAGGTATGCACATGGGTTCATATCTCTATGGTTGGTGCAACTCATCATAGCTGTGCCACATCAAATGAAGAAACTGATACAAACTGAGGGCTAACAACTGTCCCTGGCCCTCTGTACATTGTACCTGTGTGTCATAAATTGGTCATAGTCACAATAGCTGGTTGACTGGTAATGCAGTCCTCACGGAAAGTGGCTTTGGATGTCTCTCATGGATACACATGATGAGACAAATACACTCCATGATTTTGTCTGCTCACTAATGAAGGATCATGTTTGCCACCACATGATAGTTAGGGCCACTGCATGTGTGCAGATATGTGTGTATCACTCACTGGAGTCCCTGGGTCTGTACATGTTTGCCGTGGTATGTAGGATGCAGTATCATCATGTTTGACAGGCTTAACTTTCTGATTTAATCTTCCACATAGTATTTGTCTTTGGAATTGTTGTACAGTGCACAGGCATTGAGCACATTTCTCCCTTCAATACCTTACAGGTGGACCATGTAGGAGGCTGGCCTGGTTTGTAGTGGTACCAAGGGGTACTTACACTCTGCAGCAGGTCCAGTTATCCCTTATTAGTGTAGAAGAGTTGTCTAGCAGCTTAGGCTGATAGAAAAGGGTAGCTTAGCAGAGCAGCTTAGGCTGAACTAGGAGACGTGTAAAGCTCCCACTATACCACTGGTGTCATATGCACAATATCATAAGAAAACACAATACACAGATATACTAAAAATAAAGGTACTTTATTTTTATGACAATATGCCAAAAGTATCTCAGTGAGTACCCTCAGTATGAGGATAGCAAATATACACAAGATATATGTACACAATACCAAAAATATGCAGTAATAGCAATAGAAACCAATGCAAGCAATGTACAGTCACAATAGATTGCAATGAGAGCACATAGGTATAGGGGCAACACAAACCATATACTCCAAAAGTGGAATGCGAATCACAAATGGACCCCAAACCTATGTGACCTTGTAGAGGGTCGCTGGGACTGTAAGAAAACAGTGAGGGTTAGAAAAATAGCCCACCCCAAGACCCTGAAAAGTGGGTGCAAAGTGCACCTAAGTTCCCCAGAGAGCACAGAAGTCGTGATAGGGGAATTCTGCAAGGAAGACCAACACCAGCAATGCAACAACGATGGATTTCCGGACGAGAGTACCTGTGGAACAAGGGGACCAAGTCCAAAAGTCACGATCAAGTCGGGAGTGGGCAGATGCCCAGGAAATGCCAGCTGTGGGTGCAAAGAAGCTGCCACCTGATGGTAGAAGCTGTAGATTCTGCAAGAACGAAGAGGACTAGGAACATCCCCTCTGGAGGATGGATGTCCCACGTCGTGAAGAAGTTTGCAGAGGTGTTTCTGTGCAGAAAGACCGCAAACAAGCCTTGCTAGCTGCAAGGGTCGCGGTTAGGGTTTTTGGATGCTGCTGTGGCCCAGGAGGGACCAGGATGTTGCCAATTGTGTGAGGAGACAGAGGGGGCACCCAGCAAGACAAGGAGCCCACTCAGAAGCAAGCAGCACCCGCAGGAGTGCCAGAACAGGCACTACGTAGAAGAGTGAACCGGAGCTCACCCGAAGTCACAAAGGAAGGTCCCACGACGCCGGAGGACAACTCAGGAGGTCGTGCACTGCAGGTTAGAGTGTCGGGGACTCAAGCTTGGCTGTGCACAAAGGAAATCCTGGAAGAGTGCACAGGAGCCGGAGCAGCTGCAAATCACAAGGTACCCAGCAATGCAGTCTAGTGTGGGGAGGCAAGGGCTTACCTCCACCAAACTTGGACTGAAGAGTCACTGGACTGTGGGAGTCACTTGGACAGAGTTGCTGAGTTCCAGGGACCACGCTCGTCATGCTGAGGGAGGACCCAGAGGACCAGTGATGCAGTCTTTTAGTGCCTGCGGTTGCAGGGGGAAGATTCCGTCGACCCACAGGAGATTTCTTCGGAGCTTCTAGTGCAGAGAGGAGGCAGACTACCCCGACAGCATGCATCACCAGGAAAACAGTCGAGAAGGCGGCCGGATCAGCGTTACAAGGTCGCAGTAGTCGTCTTTGCTACTTTGTTGCAGTTTTGCAGGCTTCCAGAGCAGTCAGCGGTCAATTCCTTGGCAGAAGGTGAAGAGAGAGATGCAGAGGAACTCTGATGAGCTCTTTCATTCGTTATCTAAAGAATTCCCCAAAGCAGAGACCCTAAATAGCCAGAAAAGGAGGTTTGGCTACCTAGGAAGGAGGATAGGCTAGCAACACAGGTAAGAGCCTATCAGAAGGAGTCTCTGACGTCACCTGCTGGCCCTGGCCACTCAGAGCAGTCCAGTGTGCCAGCAGCACCTCTGTTTCCAAGATGGCAGAGGTCTGGAGCACACTGGAGGAGCTCTGGGCACCTCCCAGGGGAGTTGCAGGTCAGGGGAGTGGTCACTCCCCTTTCCTTTGTCCAGTTTCGCGCCAGAGCAGGGCTGGGGGATCCCTGAACCGGTGTAGACTGGCTTATGCAGAGATGGGCACCATCTGTGCCCATCAAAGCCTTTCCAGAGGCTGGGGGAGGCTACTCCTCCCCAGCCCTGACACCTTTTTCCAAAGGGAGAGGGTGTAACACCCTCTCTCTGAGGAAGTCCTTTGCTCTGCCTTCCTGGGCCAAGCCTGTCTGGACCCCAGGAGGGCAGAAACCTGTCTGAGGGGTTGGCAGCAGCAGCAGCTGCAGTGAAACCCCGGGAAAGGTAGTTTGGCAGTACCCGGGTCTGTGCTAGAGACTCAGGGGATCATGGAATTGTCTCCCCAATGCCAGAACGGCATTGGGGTGACAATTCCATGATCTTAGACATGTTACATGGCCATGTTTGGAGTTACCATTGTGACGTTATACATATGTCGTGACATATGTATAGTGCACGCGTGTAATGGTGTCCCCGCACTCACAAAGTCCGGGGAATTTACCCTGAACAATGTGGGGGTACCTTGGCTTGTGCCAGGGTGCCCACACACTAAGTAACTTAGCACCCACCCTTTACCAGGTAAAGGTTAGACATATAGGTGACTTATAAGTTACTTAAGTGCAGTGGTAAATGGCTGTGAAATAACGTGGACGTTATTTCACTCAGGCTGCAGTGGCAGGCCTGTGTAAGAATTGTCAGAGCTCCCTATGGGTGGCAAAAGAAACGCCGCAGCCCATAGGGATCTCCTGGAACCCCAATACCCTGGGTACCTCAGTACCATATACTAGGGAATTATAAGGGTGTTCCAGTATGCCAATGTAAATTGGTTAAATTGGTCACTAGCCTGTTAGTGACAATTTGGAAAGAAATGAGAGAGCATAACCACTGAGGTTCTGGTTAGCAGAGCCTCAGTGAGACAGTTAGTCATCACACAGGTAACACATACAGGGCACACTTATGAGCACTGGGGCCCTGGCTGGCAGGGTCCCAGTGACGCATACAACTAAAACAACATATATACAGTGAAATATGGGGGTAATATGCCAGGCAAGATGGTACTTTCCTACACAACCCCCCCCCCCAAACGAAGGACAATAAGACTAGCCATGACCCGATGAGTCTTCATTGTCTAAGTGGAAATATCTGGAGAGTCCATCTGCATTGGAGTGGGTACTCCCAGGTCTATGTTCCACTGTATAGTCCATTCCCTGTAGAGATATGGACCACCTCAACAATTTAGGGTTTTCACCTTTCATTTGTTTTAGCCAAAGTAGAGGTTTGTGGTCTGTCCGAACAATGAAGTGAGTGCCAAACAGGTATGGCCTCAACTTCTTCAGTGCCCAGACCACAGTAAAGGCCTCCCTCTCTATGGCAGACCAACGCTTTTCTCTAGGGGTCAACCTCCTGCTGACAAAAGCAACAGGTTGATCCTGGCCCTCAGAATTAAGTTGTGATAAGACTGCCCCTACCCCTAATTCAGACGCATCAGTTTGGACAATTAATTTTTTGGAGTAACAGGGGCTTTTCAGGACAGGTGCAGAGCACATGGCCTGCTTCTGCTCCTCAAAAGCTTTCTGACAGTTAGCTGTCCACAATACCGTTTTAGGCATTTTCTTTGAAGTGAGGTCATTAAGAGGGGCTGCAATGGAGCCATAGTTCTTTATGAACCTCCTGTAATACCCAGTGAGGCCTAAGAAGGCTCTCACTCACCTGGGTCTGAGTTGTAGGGGGAACCCAATCTATAATAGTTTGGATTTTCCCCTGGAGTGGTGCAATCTGTTCTCCACCTACAAGGTGTCCCAGATAAACCACTTTCCCCTGCCCTATCTGGCACTTTGAAGCCTTGATAGTGAGGCCTGCCTTTTGCAGGGCCTCCAAAACTTTCCACAGGTGGACCAGGTGATCATCCCAGGTGGAGCTAAAGACAGCTATATCATCTAGATATGCTGCACTAAAAGTCTCCAACCCTTGCAGGACTGTATTCACCAACCTCTAAAAAGTGGCAGGTGCATTTTGCAAACCAAAGGGCATTACTGTGAATTGGTAGTGCCCTCCAATGGTGGAAAATGCAGTTTTTGCTTTTGCATCCTCTGATAACTTGATCTGACAATACCCTGCAGTCAAATCAAAGGTGCTTAGATACTTGGCAGATGCCAGTGTATCTATTAGCTCATCTGCCCTGGGTATAGGGTGAGCATCAGTTTTGGTTACCTGGTTGAGACCTCTGTAGTCAACACAAAATCTCATTTCCCTTTTCCCATCTTTGGAATGAGGCTTTGGTACAAGTACCACAGGAGAGGCCCATGGTCTTTCAGAGTGCTCAACCACTCCCAGTTCAAGCATTTTCTGAACTTCTTGTTTTATGCAGTCCCTGACATGGTCAGGCTGCCTATAGATCTTACTTTTGACAGGCAAGCTGTCTCCAGAATCTATAGTGTGCTCACACTAAGAAGTGGCGCCTGGCACAGTAGAAAAGAGTTCAGAAAACGGACCCAGGAGATTTATGCAGTGGTCTTTCTGCTCAGAAGTAAGACAATCTGCCAAAACTACACCTTCCACTAGAGCATCTTGTTCTGTGGAAGAGAAGAGATCAGGGAGAGGGTCACTCTCCTCTTCCTGTCCTTCATCTGTTGCCATGAGCAGGGTGAGATCAGCCCTGTCATAGTAGGGTTTTAGGCGATTGACATGGAGCACCCTAAGGGGACTCCTGGCAGTGCCCAACTCAACCAAGTAGGTGACTTCTCTCTTTTTCTCAACAATTATGTGGGGTCTACTCCATTTGTCTTGGAGTGCTCTTGGGGCCACAGGCTCCAAGACCCACACTTTCTGCCCTGGTTGGTACTGAATCAGAACAGCCTTCTGTTCATGCCATTGCTTTTGGAGCTCTTGGCTGGCCTGAAGGTTTTTACTGACCTTTTTCATGTACTCAGCCATTCTAGATCTTAGGCCAAGGACATAGTCCACTATGTCTTGCTTAGGAGCTTTTAAAGGTTGTTCCCAACCCTCCTTCACAAGTGTTAGAGGACCTCTTACAGGGTGTCCAAATAGGAGTTCAAAGGGGCTGAAGCCCACTCCTTTCTGGGGTACCTCCCTGTAAGCAAAAAGGAGGCAAGGTAACAGGACATCCCATCTCCCCCGGAGTTTTTCAGGGAGTCCCATTATCATTCCTTTGAGAGTTTTATTAAACCTCTCAACCAGTCCATTTGTTTGTGGATGATAGGGTGTGGTGAACTTGTATGTCACACCACATTCCTTCCACATGGCCTTTAAGTAAGCAGACATGAAATTGCTTCCCCTGTCTGATACCACCTCTTTTGGGAAGCCCACCCTGGAAAAGATTCCCAGGAGGGCCTTTGCCACTGCAGGAGCTGTAGTGGTCCTTAGAGGAATTGCTTCAGGATATCTGGTGGCATGGTCCACTACCACCAAGATAAACCTATTGCCTGAAGCAGTAGGAGGGTCAAGGTGGCCAACTTGTCAACCCCTACCCTTTCAAAGGGGACCCCAACCACAGGCAGTGGAATAAGGGGAGCCTTTGGAGTGCCACCTGTTTTGCCACTGGCTTCACAGGTTTCACAGGACTTACAAAATTCCATTGTGTCCTGTGACATTCTAGGCCAATGAAACAAGGGGACAAGCCTGTCCCAAGTTTTCATTTGCCCTAAATGTCCAGCCAAGGGAATGTCGTGGGCTAGAGTTAGGAGGAACTCTCTGTATTGCTGTAGAATAACCAATCTCCTGGCTGCTCCAGTTTTTGGATCCGTTGCTTCAGTATACAAGAGCTTGTCATCCCAGTAAACTCTGTGAGAGTCACTAACATCCCCATTTTGCTGTTTGACAGCTTGCTGTCTTAGACCCTCTAGTGTGGGACAGGTCTGCTGTGCCACACTCAGCTCCTCCCTGGCAGGCCCCCCTCCACCCAAAAGCTCAGCAGTGTCTGCTTCCAGCTCCTCTGGTGTAGGTTCTGCACAGGGTGGAAATTCTTCTTCCTCAGAAGTTGAATCCACTGTAGAGGGAGGGATAGTAGGTAGTGTTTTACCTTTACTAACCCTAGCTTTAGGGAGCACTTGGTCCATTGTTCCAGGATCCAAGTCACCCTGTCCTTTTTGCTTTTTGGCCTGAGCCCTTGTCAAAGCAAAAATATGCCCAGGAATGCCCAGCATTGCTGCATGAGCCTCCAACTCCACTTCTGCCCAAGCTGATGTCTCTAAATCGTTCCCTAGTAGACAGTCTACAGGTAAATCTGAGGCAACCACAACTTTCTTTGGACCAGTAACCCCTCCCCAGTTGAGATTCACAACAGCCATGGGGTGGCTAAGAGTGTTGATATGAGCATCAGTCACTTGGTACTGGTGACCAAGTAGGTGTTGTTCAGGGTGGACCAGTTTCTCTATTACAATGGTAACACTGGCACCTGTGTCCCTGTAGGCCTGAACCTCAACGCCATTTATTAGGGGAAGTTGCTTGTACTTATCCATATTAAGGGGACAAGCAACCAAGGTGGCCAAATCAATGGCACCTTCAGAGACTAACACAGCCTCTGTGGTCTCCCTAACAAGACCAACCCCAACTAAATTACCAAAAGTGAGCCCAGCTACTCCCTTGGATTGGCTATTAGTAGGCTTGCTCCCACCGCCACTGCTATTACTAGGGGCACTAGGTGTAGCAGTAGGGGTTGTGGTAGTGGGAGACTTGGTGCTTTTCTTTGGGCAACTGGGATCAGTTGTCCAATGGCCGTTTATTTTACATAAATAGCACCATGGTTTCTTTACTTGATTTTGATTTGAAGAGGATTTGGGCCCACCACCCCCACCAGAGTGTTTTTGTGGGCCTGATGAAGATTCATTTTTAGATTTGTCCCCACCCTTGTCAGAAGACTTACCATCCTTCTTCTTGCCATCCTTGTCACCCCCTGTATGAACTTTTCTGTTCACCCTTGTTCTGACCCATTTGTCTGCCTTCTTTCCCAATTCTTGGGGAGAGGTCAGATCTGAGTCCACTAGGTACTGGTGCAACAAATCAGACACACAATTATTAAGAATATGCTCTCTCAGGATTAAGTTATACAGGCTTTCATAGTCAGAAACTTTACTGCCATGTAACCACCCCTCCAAGGCCTTCACTGAATGGTCAACAAAGTCTACCCAGTCTTGTGAAGACTCCTTTTTGGTTTCTCTGAACTTGATCCTGTACTGTTCAGTGGTTGGGCCATAACCATCTAGGAGTGCATTCTTAAGAACTGTAAAATAATTGGCTTCACTTTCTTTAACAGTAAGGAGCCTATCCCTACCCTTTCCACTGAAAGATAGCCATAGGATAGCAGCCCACTGCCTTTGAGGGACCCCCTGTACAACACAGGCCCTCTCAAGTGCAGCAAACCACTTGTTAATATCATCCCCCTCCTTGTAAGGGGGAACTATCTTGTGCAGATTCCTAGAATCATGCTCTTTTACAGGATTACTATCTGTAATACTGCTGCTGCCACCATGGGGTCCAAACCCCAACCTCTGTCTTTCTTTTTCTAAGTCAAATGCTTGTCTGTCTAGATCCAGCTGTTGCTTCTTAAGCTTCAGTCTAGATTTTTCCACTCTCAATCTATTGAGTTCCCTTTATACCACTCTGTCTTCAGGGAGGGTGGGTTGGGCATGCCTTGACACAGAAGAATGGTGTGAATGAACAGAGGGAGACCTGTCCCTAACAGATGGCACTCTAACAACTTGGCCTAAAGGAGTAACCTCTATACTATGATGAGAACTCACATCAGTACCAGCCCTGCGAGGTGGCCTGCTAAGGGGCAGGTTGGGAAGGGTCCCATCTAACACTTTTACTGGGGTTACCCCAGAATCAGAGTGTGAACCATCAGCTAATCTCTCACCAGATGTGCCAGCTATGGTCTTATCATGTTCAATGAGCATATTAACCAACAATTCTCTAGAGGGATTCTTCCCTACCCCTAAACCTCTATCAATGCAGAGACTCCTTGCACCTTTCCAGTTAAGGTGGTCATAAGCAGTGATGGTCAGATCCAGAGTTTGACCTGTACCAGACATGATAGAAAAAGGTTTAAGGGACAGAAAAAGAAAGAAAAAGTTTCAGAACTTTTTAAGGAACAGAAAAAAAAACTTTTTAAACTTTTTAAGAACTTTTTGAAAGTTTTAGAGGTACTTTTCAGCACTTAGCAAAGGAGTAAGAGAAGAAAAGCAAAACTTTTTGGTTAGGTGTACATACACTGAACTTGTTTTGTATATTTTTCTCTTATGAAAAGAACAAAATGACAAAGTGGTAAGTAGTTGCAAGTACTTATCCCACCGCTGCACAACCAATGTAGGAGGCTGGCCTGGTTTGTAGTGGTACCAAGGGGTGCTTACACTCTGCACCAGGTCCAGTTATCCCTTATTAGTGTAGAAGAGGTGTCTAGCAGCTTAGGCTGATAGAAAAGGGTAGCTTAGCAGAGCAGCTTAGGCTGAACTAGGAGACGTGTAAAGCTCCCACTATACCACTGGTGTCATATGCACAATATGATAAGAAAACACAATACACAGATATACTAAAAATAAAGGTACTTTATTTTTATGACAATATGCCAAAAGTATCTCAATGAGTACCCTCAGTATGAGGATAGCAAACATACACAAGATATATGTACACAATACCAAAAATATGCAGTAATAGCAATATAAAGCAATGCAAGCAATGTACAGTCACAATAGATTGCAATGAGAGCACATAGGTATAGGGGCAACACAAACCATATACTCCAAAAGTGGAATGCGAATCACGAATGGACCCCAAACCTATGTGACCTTGTAGAGGGTCTCTGGGACTGTAAGAAAACAGTGAGGGTTAGAAAAATAGCCCACCCCAAGACCCTGAAAAGTGGGTGCAAAGTGCACCTAAGTTCCCCAGAGAGCACAGAAGTCGTGATAGGGGAATTCTGCAAGGAAGACCAACACCAGCAATGCAACAACGATGGATTTCCGGACGAGAGTACCTGTGGAACAAGGGGACCAAGTCCAAAAGTCACGATCTAGTCGGGAGTGGGCAGATGCCCAGGAAATGCCAGCTGTGGGTGCAAAGAAGCTGCCACCTGATGGTAGAAGCTGTGGATTCTGCAAGAACGAAGAGGACTAGGAACTTCCCCTTTGGAGGATGGATGTCCTACGTCGTGAAAAAGCTTGCAGAGGTGTTTCCGTACAGAAAGACCGCAACAAGCCTTGCTAGCTGCAAGGGTCGTGGTTAGGGTTTTTGGATGCTGCTGTGGCCCAGGAGGGACCAGGATGTCGCCAATTGCGTGAGGAGACAGAGGGGGTGCCCAGCAAGACAAGGAGCCCACTCAGAAGCAAGCAGCACCCGCAGGAGTTCCGGAACAGGCACTACGTAGAAGAGTGAACCGGAGCTCACCCGAAGTCACAAAGGAAGGTCCCACGACACCAGAGGACAACTCAGGAGGTCGTGCACTGCAGGTTAGAGTGTCGGGGACCCAGGCTTCGCTGTGCACAAAGGAAATCCTGGAAGAGTGCACAGGAGCCGGAGCAGCTGCAAATCACGCTGTACCCAGCAATGCAGTCTAGCGTGGGGAGGCAAGGACTTACCTCCACCAAACTTGGACTGAAGAGTCACTGGACTGTGGGAGTCACTTGGACAGAGTTTCTGAGTTCCAGGGACCACGCTCGTCATGCTGAGAGGGGACCCAGAGGACCGGTGATGCAGTCTTTTGGTGCCTGCGGTTGCAGGGGGAAGATTCCGTCGACCCACAGGAGATTTCTTCGGAACTTCTAGTGCAGAGAGGAGGCAGACTACCCCCACAGCATGCACCACCAGGAAAACAGTCGAGAAGGCGGCCGGATCAACGTTACAAGGTCGCAGTAGTCGTCTTTGCTACTTTGTTGCAGTTTTACAGGCTTCCAGAGCAGTCAGCGGTCGATTCCTTGGCAGAAGGTGAAGAGAGAGATGCAGAGGAACTCTGATGAGCTCTTGCATTCGTTATCTAAAGAATTCCACAAAGCAGAGACCCTAAATAGCCAGAAAAGGAGGTTTGGCTACTTAGGAAAGAGGATAGGCTGGCAACAGAGGTAAGAGCCTATCAGAAGGAGTCTCTGACGTCACCTGCTGGCCCTGGCCACTCAGAGCAGTCCAGTGTGCCAGCAGCACCTCTGTTTCCAAGATGGCAGAGGTCTGGAGCACACTGGAGGAGCTCTGGGCACCTCCCAGGGGAGGTGCAGGTCAGGGGAGTGGTCACTCCCCTTTCCTTTGTCCAGTTTCGCGCCAGAGCAGGGCTGGGGGATCCCTGAACCGGTGAAGACTGGCTTATCCAGAGATGGGCACCATCTGTGCCCATCAAAGCATTTCCAGAGGCTGGGGGAGGCTACTCCTCCCCAGCCCTGACACCTTTTTCCAAAGGGAGAGGGTGTAACACCCTCTCTCTGAGGAAGTCCTTTGTTCTGCCTTCCTGGGCCAAGCCTGGCTGGACCCCAGGAGGGCAGAAACCTGTCTGAGGGGGTGGCAGCAGCAGCAGCTGCAGTGAAACCCCGGGAAAGGTAGTTTGGCAGTACCCTGGTCTGTGCAAGAGACTCGGGGGATAATGGAATTGTCTTGGGGTGACAATTCCATGATCTTAGACATGTTACATGGCCATGTTCGGAGTTACCATTGTGACGCTATACATATGTCGTGACATATGTATAGTGCACGCGTGTAATGGAGTCCCCGCACTCACAAAGTACGGGGAATTTGCCCTGAACAATGTGGGGGCACATTGGCTTGTGCCAGGGTGCCCACACACTAAGTAACTTAGCACCCACCCTTTACCAGGTAAAGGTTAGACATATAGGTGACTTATAAGTTACTTAAGTGCAGTGGTAAATGGCTGTGAAATAACGTGGACGTTATTTCACTCAGGCTGCAGTGGCAGGCCTGTGTAAGAATTATCAGAGCTCCCTATGGGTGGCAAAAGAAATGCTGCAGCCCATAGGGATCTCCTGGAACCACAATACCCTGGGTACCTCAGTACCATATACTAGGGAATTATAAGGGTGTTCCAGTATGCCAATGTAAATTGGTTAAATTGGTCACTAGCCTGTTAGTGACAATTTGGAAAGAAATGAGAGAGCATAACCACTGAGGTTCTGGTTAGCAGAGCCTCAGTGAGACAGTTAGTCATCACACAGGTAACACATACAGGGCACACTTGTGAGCACTGGGGCCCTAGCTGGCAGGGTCCCAGTGACACATACAACTAAAACAACATATATACAGTGAAATATGGGGGTAACATGCCAGGCAAGATGGTACTTTCCTACAGACCGGCATCCTACACTATTGGCAAGGTGGCTTTGAGGACCCAGACATCTCCAGTAAGTGTTCATATTTCTGTTATGTGTTGTGTTTGGTGGTGATGTGTGATGGATTCCTGTGTGTTGGACACATAGCAAGGTGTGATGTGCTGGCCAATCATTCGTTTTGTTCCATGAGTGGAATATCATTTTATCACCATCTTTTAGTTGGCCAATCCTTATCGTATTGTCATATTTTGGTATTCTAGGTCAGTCCTGTAAGCACGGCAATGTGAATAGGGATGAGTCATGTGGATAAAACTTGATTCAGAAAAAGTAGTAGTAGACCATGTTAGTGAATTAGTCAGCCAGTCAGACCCGAATTCTCACAGAATAGGGATGCCAAAGTCTTACCCACAGACTTCTGCTTCTGTATTCACTAATGAACATGTTGAACTGTATGTTAAACTTCCTAGCAGCATGTAGCTCCACATGTAGTGCTACGAGTATGTGGCACTAAAGTACAATGGCCTAGGTGTGCATGCAACTCATGGCCAGAGGTGTTCTTGCATCTCTCTGTTTGTTGTAAGTCATGGCTTACTGGTATTAAATGATGTGGACAAAGATCTGCATTTCCAAACATAATTGTTGATGGGATTGTCCAAGGGTTGGCTGTCTCCTATTTGGAGTTCCTCCTTACCTGTGGTGTGTGTGCGCTAGGCCAAACCCATGTCCAACTTTCCTAAGCTTCCTGGGTGTCCTTGTTGTTAGAAATTATTAGTTGATTGTCCACCCCCCCTCAGACACAGGCGTACGGTTGTGAATAGTGTACCTAGGACTGATGATACAAGTTTGGTACACAGACATGTAAATCAGTAAATCACTTGTCTGAACTTAGTATACACACTCATGATTAGCACATGCTTTTCATAATGGCAAGTCCATTTACAACTCGCAGATCTTGTGGCCCTAGATTGCCATACAGTACAAAGACATTTGTTGCCCTGGCAGTGGTGGAGGATATGCAGCATGGTTTTTAGCTGACAACTGGCAGAACTATGGTGCCAAAATCATGCCAGTTGTTACCCGTCTTGTAGGTTTGGATGAGCTATGTGTGATAGGACCTTTGTAGGCTGGCCCACCATGTACTGCCTCAGGGACAATCAATGATCTGTATGATGATATGTGTTGTTACAAGTATTGTATTGTATTGTAATAGTATTTATATAGCGATTACTACCCCTGACGAGGCGTCAAAGCGCTTTTCAGCAAGTAGCACGCTACTCTGGAACCCGAAAGGAATTAGTGGTGGATTAGTATAGGGAAATATGAGTACAGTTTTAGTATTATGAGTTAATTCGAGCCGCGGATATGTGAGTTTGTTAGTTGGATTGACTGGAGTAATGGAGGGGTGGAGGAGGGAAGAATCCAGAAGTGTTAATTGGGAGTTTATAGTAATAGGATGAGGCTTGGGATGAGTAAAGGGGGGGTAGAGGAGGGAAGAGTCTGTAGAAAGGGTTAGGGAGATCATAGTAGCAGGAGGGGTTTTAGATGAGTTAAAGGTGAGATACATGAGGGAGAATTTAGTAGGGTTGTTTGGGAGATCATGGTAGTAAACTGAGGTTTGGGTGAGTTAGATGTGGAATAGGAGGGAAGAGTTTAGGCAGGGTTATTTAGGAGATGAAAGTAGTAGAATGGATTTGGGATGAGTCAGAGTGGGAATGGAGGATAGATTGATAGAGACATGACACATGTTGATGGGCAGACAAAGTAAAGCTGCCAACACTCCACCTTTTGTTAGGGTAAAATCTTTGATGGGATCATCTGGAGCCTAACACTTGGATATCAATCGAATGAAGGGAAACAAAGGTACGCAGGTACCTACGAGCAGATATGATTTGGAGGAAGATTTTTGACTTTGTTAAACTTGTGTATGTAAAAGATATATCCATGCACTCCAAAAGTGTCAGGTAAATCTGCATGAGAAATTATGCAAATAATGATTTAAATCGTACTTAAATTTTTTAGCTTATCTAGTGATACTCATCCTAATGCAGGGTGTCAGCACTTTAAAACACACACAATGGGTCATAAAAGTGTGTAAATCAATGTACAGGACATGTGACGTGAGGGTTATGAAGGTGTCTGAGTCACATATATACTTACATATCTGTTTATTTATTACTCTAGTCCTACTGTACTAGAGAAAAATAAAATTAAAATAAAATAAAATCTAGAAATAAAATTCAAATTATAAATAAATCTAAATATATATATATATTAATAATAAAGAATAAATAAATTAAATAACAATGAACAAAAATGTGTGTGTCTGTATATATATATATATATATATTTAAAAAATATATACATAAAGAATATATTTTTACAAGTACATTAGATGCATTGTCTGATTTACTTCTTGTGCCATTTCCCACAATGCAGTACCTAATGTTTGATTTTCTATTTGTCTTAACAGCTGCAACTATGACTCCCATCTAGGTTAGGAAGTTTCAACAGCAGGCAATGCGATACCACCACATACTTGATGTAGAGTCTGGGTACCGCAACATGGACTGAAGATATCGTCATGAACGAGCCTCCGGAGCTTGAAGGGCATTTGCACAAGGGGGCCCTTCTGTGTCTACCACAGTCACCACCAGCAGCACCACCATTACCCCCCAGGTGGCACCAACAGCAGCTGGGACCTTTGCGGGACCATGAACTGCAACTGCTCCAGGACCAGTCACAGCACCACCAGCACGGCAGCCTACAGCCATTGCAACAACTCGGGCCCATTCTTCCTCGGCTGGCACCCAGACCACCCCTGCTGCAGCCATTGACCCCGCTGCTTTTGCTCAGATGCAAAGGAACTTGGTCCGTGTCCTACGTAAGATGACCAGACTGCAGCAGGAGGTGGCACAGGTCAACCGGTGGGTGCATTCCATAAAGAAGACCCTGAGGAGGGCCAACCTGTAGGCATCTACACGGACATGATTCCCTCCCCTCCCTCCTCTTTCCTGGTTCGTACACTTTGTGGGTTTAGGGGGCTTAGTGTTAGGTTAGTATAGGCTGTTAGTTTAGTTAGTGGTAGTGGGTGGGGGGTTGGTGTTTCTGAATATTTGTACTGTTTATTATTATGTGTGTGGGTGGGTGGGTGGCGGTCAATGTTGGGGTTGTTGTGTTTAAAAAAAAAAAAAAAAAAAAAAAAAATTACAAAAAAATATATATTTGTTCAGTATAGGATAGTATATGTTTAGGTTAGTATCTGTTTTCCTCCATGTGTCCCGTCTTATAAGGGAGATGGGGGGGTTGATATTTAGATAGTTTCGTTAAATGTGATAAGTAAGTTTAGCTTAGGTTACTTAGGGACAGTTGTGGGTAATGGGTAATTAGAGTAGATTAGGTTAGGTAAGGTATTTCCCCTAGTATTCACTTCTGTTTTTACTGTTTAATAAAGATCTAGGTCACCCTTTACAGTATGTGTCAAATGCTTGTAGATCAGGGCCTTGGCATTAGTGAACAGTCTCTTTTGTATTAGAACTTGTGTCCTATGCTGCAACCATATCCCAACTGAGCTGTTACATTGGCAGCTACCCCAAAGCTACTTAGCTAAGATTCGGCCATTCATTGCAACCACCAATCACGGTTACTATGGATCCCAAAGTGTGGTTATTTCATGATGTATGTTTTCAATGTCACATACTATTCTTCCAGATTTAATACTGGGGACACTGTGTTAAGTCTGACTGCAGTCTGATGTCCAAGGAAATCCTTATAAGGTGAGTGGTAGAATGCTCTCTTGTAGTATAGTGTACATAACTCACATTGATCATTTGTTACACTGTTCAGCATGGTTACTTATTTGGATGTAAACTTATACACCTTACATTCATGCAGTTTGGTGTGTGTTAGCTTAAATTTGTGGCAAATGTCACATATGTTAGTTTTGCATTGAAGCAGCAATTTGAAGGCACTATTTTCTGGCTTAGACATGTCTTGAGGAAGCGTTATTCTGTCCAACACAGCATTATGGTGTATAGTTTCTATTTTCCTCAGAAATAACCCTCAAGAAGGGCAGATGATGGTACAATCCAGGCCACTGTGCATAGTTATCAGCCCACATTATTTCAGGACAGTTGTATTGACAATCTATAATAATTGACAGGAGACAAACTTCACTGATCTACCGCACGGGTGATGTGTCACATTACACAGAGACAAAGTGGTTGTGTAAGTGCTATTTATTGAAAAGTGCTGTAGTGCTATATGTACATTGTCCATGATTGTGAGTCCATTATAGTGACATCTTCCATTGTGATCCTACACAAGTGCAAAAGGACATGTCATTGGACATGCTGGGGTGAAGTGTCAGACAGTGCAGAGGGACAGGATTTGCCAATGAGTTAGTGAGAGACAATCACAGGGCAGGGTGACAAGATAAACAGTGGGTTGCAGAACAGTGCTTGAGTACAGTTGTTGCAAGACTGGCATGTTAAAATGTACAGGACCTTGGTAATAGGTGGCAGTGTGGCAGGGACTAGTGCTACCGGGTACTCTTACGTGTGAAGGTGATCTGTTCCTTGTCTTCATCTTCTGATGTGTGTGTTGCCTCCTCTGCCCTTGGTGGTGGTGGTTGTGAAGGGGCAACACACACCTCAGTGTGTGACGACGTGGAGTCAGACATCCCGGTAGCTGCTCACTGTGGGGGTCTTAAGGGCAGTACTGCAGTAAGGAGGATCTGATGGCAGCCACATCACGGTGGTAGGCAGCCAGGTCGGCCCTGAGGGGTTCAATGTTGCATTCGTGCACGCATTGACAGGATTGCTGTTGTAGGTGTTGGATCAACTGTATTATGGCTGTGCTGATTTCCTTCAGCCTTTTTTCTACTTCCTGCAAGATAGTTGTTCGCCCTTGCATAGTTGCTGCCTGTTCTTCAGTTGACATCATGCACGAACGCACCCCCTCTAGGCTGGCTGCCATAGTTTGCATCCCCACCCGCACCTCCTTGGCCCACTCCCGCTCAAAGCTGGTGCCAGTGTCGTCAGAGTCCTCAGCTGTGTTGGAGCTGGCAGGTCGTACAATAGGGGTTGTGGGTGGCTGCTGGTTCTGTGCTCCTCCTTGTGACTGAAGGTGGGGTCTGGAGGGTTTCAAGGACGACAAGAAATTACGTTAGCCAGCAAGTGTGTGTGTGTGTGCTTCTAATGAATGTTTGGTGTGTTCGTGTATGTTTGAACGTTGATGAATGTTGTTAATGGATATGCATGTGTGCATGTGTGTGTGTGAAAGTGTGAGTGTGCTTTCTGCCCATCCCCCTCCTTCCTAAAACTGCCGGCCGCCACTGCTTAATTCTTCCTGCAACTGTATACCCACAGTTATAACAAATATTTCGGTATTGTGCCTCCACAGCCAGTGATTGCTGCTGCCTGCCAAACTCCTGGTTGATCATTTGCGTGAAATGGAACAGTGCACAAAATGCTGAATACTACGCTTGTGACCTGTATTGAAAGCTTGCCTGGGAAAGCAAAAATCCCATTACAGATGGCAGCTATCAGTTTGGCACAAATAACTGGGAGGATGGGAATCAGTGGCTGGAGGAGTTAATTTGTTATAAATTGTTTTCAAAACACAGATCAAAGTGCTTTTGTTTTTTAATGGCAATGGCAACTAATTATATGTTGTCATCCTTTCAATTATTATTTCACCCATGCTGCGCTTAAATATTTTCTTATGATTAAAAATCAAGTCTCCGGGGGGCATGACATGCAAGCCGGCTGAGTAGCAGTGACTTCTATGGGTTTCGATGGCCAGAATGAAACCCTGACTAAATCCTACCATCTCAGGCATCATTGGCCCACCTAACTGTGATCAACATAGCTGTGAACATCCCATGGGCAGCAGAGGAGGCAAAGTGGGCTCAAAGACAGCCCAGGAAACATGTTGTGGTTCTCCCTTCTTGACGCAGCTGTGACGGCATCCTCCAAGATGGTGGATGAACGGAGGTGATTCCCTCCTGAGCTCGGATTCCAGGCCGGAAGGCCTGACTCCCCTCTCCCTCCTTTCTGGATGGAGCAGCGTGACCACTGGCTTAGTCAGATTGATCCTATCCAAGAGTTGGTGCTGGTCAGTGAGCGGCTTCCCACCTGGAGTCCAAGGTGGGGAAGGGGAGTGGAGTCTGGCAAGTGGCAGCCCTACCCACACAGAGGTCATGTTCACCCGGACGGCACCAGAGGTAGCCAGTTGGGCCCAACGGAAAGTACGGGGGCTCCTTCAGCAGTGGCGGGCCCATGACCCTCCCAAAGATGGCAGCTGTATAGAGATGAGCTCCTTCCGAGCTCGAGGCCAAACAGCTGCGGGGACCAGCAGCAGGTTGGTGCTTGCTGTGGGGGCCAAGTGGCTTGAATTTTCGGCCTCCCAGACCCCCACAGTGAACCGACAAGACCGCTCTTGCAGAGGAAATCCTTCACAGAGGTTGATGCCGGCTGTTGAGGTGAGACTTCGCTAGGGCCTGGCTTGCAAGTGGGGAGAGCGGGCCCGGGCTTGGAGGACACTGGTTGGAGAGAGCAGAGGCCTAGGCATGGGCGGCGATGCCCCACAGAGGAGGGCAGTCTGCAGAGAGGTGAGGAGTCAGAGTGATAACGCTGGTACGCTGCAGGTGAGTAGAAAGTCCTGAAACAGCAATGAGGGGGGTGCCGCTTGTCGGGCCAGTCAGTGGCCTCATGGCAATGCCTGCCCGAACTGAGGGGCTGTGGCCCTTGAAGGAGAGGTGTTGGAGATGCCTAAGGGGCACGAGCTACAGCCCAGTGGTGGAGGCAGTACTCACAGCCTGGGAACATCGAGCACAGGGGATTGTTTGATATCCTCCCTTTTCCTTCCCGGCCTTGCCTGGACCTATGCTGGCACTTCCATTCCCTCTTGGTGCAGTTGTGAGTGGACTTGGGAGATGCCCCACCAGTTGAAACTGACAGAGAGTTGGGGACTATATCAGACAATGCAGCACTGCTCTTGGTTGTCCAGTCTTTCTGCAAAGCCCTGGAGAGGAGAATTGGAGATATGTGCTCAGAGGTGAAACTTCTACAACAAGACTTGCAAAATGTGGTGGATAGGGTGATGGTAACAGAGTCCAGGATCTCGGAGCTAGAGGACACTGTCTGGGAATTCCAAAAAAGGGGCGAGTGGAGCTCGGGCCACTGGCAAGGAGACTTTCTGGAGGTTGGAAGACAAAGAAAACCGCGCACGGTGTACCAGACTGAACTTCGTCGGATTCTTTGAGGGGCTTGAGAGTACAAACGTGTTGGTGTCCTTGAATCATTGGTTGAAGGCAACCCTCCCACTGGACAAGTTCTCATCCTCTTTTATTATAGAATGAGCACACAGAGTATTAGGAGGGAGACCACCTCCAGGCCCCCCACCAAGGCCCATCATTGCAAAATTCCTACATTTCCGTGGCATGATCCTACTTGAAGTCAGACTGAGGGGGGAGGTCCACCATGAAAAATCCTTGTTTTCCCAAACTACACACTTGAAGTTCAGAAGCAATGTTGCACCTTTGACTTTGTTAAAACCAAGCTGCGGCACTTCAGCTTCAATACATGCTATTATTTCCTGCAAAACTCAAGATCCTCTATCAGGGGAAATCACTTTTTTTCCACACCCCAGAGGAGGCCTGGGAGTGGCTAGAGCATACCTGAAGCCGTTAGGGCACGGAAGAGGTCAGCCCGGTCTGTGATCAAGCCATGGGGAGGGAGCTCGGCCGAAAGACAGGCAGTTGGTCCAGAGAAGGGGGCGTTCATCAGCCTTTGGCGGTGTGGGGAATCTGCCACATGGAGAGGTATATACTCCTCACATGAGTGTTTGAGTTCAGCAATGTGGTTTAGTACTCGAGGGGCAGGGTGGGGGATAGGGTATGGAGGATGGCAGGGGTCACTATAGAAGCTCCTACACTGAGATAAAAGGGGAATCCATTAGCACAACACACTAGTTCAGATACATGGAACGGTCCAGACCCTTAGATGATACAAGACTCACTGTTCTGACATGAAATGTTAACAGACTGGGTAGCAAGGTCAAGAGAGGTCTAGTTGCACAGTATATACAATGACTGCAGCCTCACGTGGTCCTCCTTCAGGAGACACACCTCAGAGGGACACACTGCGCTTCCTCAATAGGGAGCATACCCACACTAGCTCAGGCCAGCTACACATCAGAATCCAGGGGTGTGGCTATACTGATGAAAAAGAACCCTTCCCCTCCGGGTGATGAGAACATAGATAAACTCTAATGGCAGATATTTAGGGGGGCAGGGTCAGTGGGGATGGACAGACATAACCTTACTAAGTGTTGCACATAGACTGCAAGTACCTACACTTGATTAAGTTGCCGACATACTTCTTGAAGCTGACTCCTCTTTGAACTTTTGTGGGTGGAGATTTTAATGATATTGTGGGCACAGAGCTGGATCGGGTTGGGACCCTGGCAAACACATCTGAGGTCACAACTCTTACGTAGTTCGCTGCCAGCTGGGTCTGGTTGACCTATGGTAACGCACACACCCCGGAGGAAAGATGCTACTCATACTTCTCCAGGGCCCACAGAGTCTTCTCCAGGATATGTGTTTGCCCGGGGAAGGGAGGTCAGCACTATCGAACGGGCAGAGTGCATGGCAAGAGGGCTGTCTGACCATGAGAAACGGCAGGGGTAGGGGTGATGTGTGGAAACTGAGCGCCTGGGACTTGCCGGATCAGGAGGTAGCAATGCAACACCACAGTCCCACAGAACTCTACTATAAGGAAAATGAGGGGTCTGTTGCATGTAAGATAGTATGGGAAGTCAATAAGGCAGTCCTCCTAGACAGGGCCCAAAACATATTTGCACAGAAAAAGAGGAGAGAGGTGGGGGAACTAGAGAGTCTTGAGTCACAACTCCTGCTGCTGGAGAGCACCCCAAGGGTGGCCACAGATCCCCAAACCCTCAGACAGATCTCAAGTTTGAAAACTGAACACTGGGACCATGCACAAGAAGTTGCGAAGAAACAAATGTTGGCCACACTGCATCGCTTATTTAACACAGGAAACAAAGCAGATAAACTCTTAGCATGGCTGAACAGCAGGGAAGTAGAGGCTGAGTGGGTGAGGTGCACTACTGATCAGGCAGGGGCTTCCTACACGATGACCAAATACACTGCAGAAGAATTTGCTTGCTATTACCGGGCATTCCACTGGGCAAGACCTCTGCAGGACACAACTCACATTACACATTATTTGGACAATGTTGTCACCCCTGTACTAGATACGGAGGCCTGTGAGGGATTGGAGGGGATTATCATATTGTAAGAAGTCCAGGCAACCATTGCAAAGTTGAGGTTGGGTAAATCTCTTGGGCACAACAGCATCCTGGCGAATCCTGTAAGCAATGTGCCAGACTCTTGGACCCTATTTGTTAAACCTATTTAGAGAAGTGAGAGATATGGGTGCTCTGCCACCAGACCTCCAGCAGGCCACATTACTGTGATACCCAAGCATGGGACCGGTGCAAGTTGTATCGTCCAATCTCCCTACTCAATTACTCAACATTGAAGCTAAAATATCAGCTACTATATTTGCCACCAGGCTCCTAAGCATAATTAAACCCCCCTCTTACATAGAGATCAATCTGGCGTTAGGCCCAGTAAATCAACCCAATTTAACCTGCTACATGCACACAACTGGCTAGCAGAGGTGAAGGAACGGCAGGCCCCTCATATTTTTCTCAGACTAGATGCAGAAATGGTGTTTGACGAGGTACACTTGTCCTTCCTTGAGCTGACAATATGGACATTTGGGTTTGGCCCTCACTAGAGGGAATGGGGTCATTGTTCTATCGGGCCCCCACTTCTGCGGTGAAAGTGAGTAGGGTACTGTCAGCAGAGTTTCCAAATTAAAGGGGAACAAAAAAGGGATGCCTCTTTTTGCCTCACCTGTGTGAACTGCTGCAGAGAACCAACCTCTGCCACGAACAGCCAAAGGCCATGTATGACGCGGGGTTGGGTGTTTTTAGGGGCTGGCCGCAGGGACTAGCTGCAGGCCAGGCCCTGCAGCCAACCTCTGCGGTCCACGGCCAAAGGCTGTGTGTGGTGCAGGGTTGGGTGGTTTTAGGGGGTTGGACGCAGACCGGACCCTGCGGCCAACCCCCACCGCTCATGGACAAAGGCCGTGCATGGTGCAGAGTTGGGTGTTTATAGGGGGTTGGCCGTTGCCGCACATGGCCAAAGATCGTGCGAGGCGGTAGTTGGATTAAAGTAAAGTAATTAAAATTACTTTACATTGAAAACACCATAGAAATTCACTGAAAAAAACAAAGGTTACAGGGACATTACAGTTAGGAAACAGATTTTTAAAAAAACCCATATAGGTTCACCTAAAAACCCAAAGGTTACAGGGGCGTTGTAGTTAGGCTCACATTTTGAAAGTACAAAACCATAGAAATTCACCTGATAGATCTATTTCAAGTAACTATATGCCCAAAGGTAACTACAACTCGTGTCTAACTATAAAGTCCCTGTAACCTATGGTTCTTTTAAGTGAATATATATACCTTCTCAATATTTTGGCTTTCAATAATTTTGCCACAAGCTTTTGGTTACTCTAATTTGCTTGCTTCTTACACAATGGCTTTCCTTGCCCTAGCATGTCCAGCTTGTGCCTGACCCTCCCCTGGAGAATGGCTTATTTCCCATCTCTCTGATTGGCTCGCTTTTATCCTTCCACTGTTAGGGAACCCCTTTTTGTCTGCTTAAACACTCTAAGAAACTATATCTGTTATCCAGCTCTATCTCTTGTGTGCACTTCCCCCACCAAATACTAGCCCCTATGCCCTGTGTTGCAAGCTCTCTCAAGTGCTTCTCCCTGCCAAACTCCCTGCCTTCCTTAATCTTTGTGTTGCTTTCTTGATTGGTTGCTTCTCCCACTACCTCGTGTTTTGCTTTCCCTCATGCTTTGCTTTTCCTTCTACCCTACACACTTCCCATAGCTCACCCACTACTCCGTCATTGCCCTCATTCCTACCATAATATTTTCAATGTTTTTTTTCGAGGAGGGGACCAAGCAGCAAATTGCTGCTGGCCCACATCGTAAACAAATTGATTTCAGCCTACTTATTTTTCAATTTACTGATCCATCTCAAATCAGTAAATAAAACAATTGGACCTTTTAGCTTTGCCAATGTTGGTTTAAAATAGACGTAACATTGTTGTTGCGCAGTACTTATGTTGAGGACTGAATTACGTAAGTCGTTACCTAGTCCGCCTGAAAAGCAGTATGTGTCTTAAACAAATTTTGGAGGCCATATGGGTTTTGGGTTTTGGGAATCCCCATTACTTCAAAACCATACTGGTTTCATACAAATTCCCTTTTCAAAATGTATCTGGGTTTTTAGCATTCCCCAATGTTTTTTTCAGGTTACCAATCTGTTTGCATTCATAGTACAATTCCCTGTTGGGGTAACTGTATCAATCCCTTTAATATCTGCCCAAAACTCTAAGTTCTACTTTCCCCAAATCCCTCTTACCTGCTTTCTTAAATTCTGCAACTTTCTTGGTTTGTCTTAGGATACCTGGAGAGTTTTCTAGAATCCACTCTTCCAAATAACTTCCAGGGTAAGAGGTGGACACAATCTGAGGGGATCAATTTCTTTTGTTCATCTCGTAATTCAGGCACCTTTGCTTAGAGAGAAGTGTTTTCTCAGTTGCAGCTGCTCAATAGAAGAACATGTCCTGCTAGCTCTACGGTAAGTACATACTCATAATCTGCTGAAATTTGGCTTAATCCTCTCAACCTTTGGCCCTGCAGCATCACAGACTAAAGTTTAAGTTTGAGCTCCACATATACCCAAAAATACAAATAAAATTACAGAGGACTAAGCTCATACACATTTCTGATGGAATATCATCATATGTCGATTGGGACTCTACTCTGCAATCCTCAAAATCAAGTTTGGAAGGAACCCAGACTTACATTACTGCTGCGAGGCCATTCAGTGGTAGATTGTATGTGATTCAAGTATCTCTTAACATAAGATAACCCAACTTGTAGATTGGGTGACTACCTCTTGTCAGGTTATTGAAGACACTGTGTCCAGTCGCTAACTTTTCACCTTCAAGTCATTGTTTTCAGATATATTAGTCTAATTAGACAAATAGAAGCACAACAAAAATGCATTAGGATGTCACACAGATGTCTAGGACTGGAAACAGTATCCCTAATGAACTGGAAGGAAGGTATCACCATACTTGTGGACCTGCATTGGTTATCCATGGCCTATGAGTTCCTAACAACCTTATAAGGATAGTTATGCACCAATAATCCCTTCCTATCCGCACCCCTGTTACGTCAAGGTTTGAAAACCATTACCCAGGCATCATAACAGGGCCGCCACCTTGATCTATCCCACAGTTGTGCTATGAGGCCATCCGTGACGCACCTGTCCACCCACAAAATGGATTTGATTCAAAGTAGTAACGTTTTCATTTGTCTTATTGCATGCTAAACTGAAGCAGACAACAACCATCCATTATTTTAAATATGTACGAATGGCACACAGTACAAAAAATAGAATTTAAGCCCCACAACTCACAAAGGGCAGAAAGAGCTGGGGCCAGTAAGGTCAAAGCCGGAGACTCTGTGTGGTATTTAAGAGTTGTGGGTAGGAAACAGGCACAATCTATTAACCTTTTGGGTTGTTTCAGCCTTTATTTGAAACAATTTTTTCACCACAAGCTGTTTTATATCCTTTCAGTCCACAAGAACTTGTCAGTTCCCTCAGAACTTCACACTTTCTGGACCCTGAACAGCATTCTTCAAGGTGGGGAAGGGGAGTATCCGCCAGAAAAGCCAAAGCCCATGTGTATCTCAGAAGCCTGAATTCAGACCATTAGGTGTGAGGCCCACCTAGTAAAATGTACAACACTCCCCCATTCACTGCATCTTTGCTGCACCTCCCACAATGCCCTCGGGTCTCTGAACTCTATTCTTAAAAATACCTTGATCTGTTATTGGTGTCACTGCTTGTGTGAAGTCACATCCTTTGATGTTATTAGGGTCAAAAGGCGTGTGTCACTTCAGTAGGCTCCATGATATGACTTTGGTAGAATTGAGCCGCTGCCTTCACAGGTGTGTTCAGTGATGATTTGTCTTCTTCCTCCCATTGACTAGTAGAGCACCAAGGCCACACCTCATCTGATGGAGGTCCCAATGGCTATTTTATCCTGGCATCGTAGTGGTCACCATCCTCCAGACTGCATTCTATGCAGTGATACCTATTCCCACTACTGAATTGTATAGGTCCTGATGAAGCGTCAATGGATCCGGCTGGACCAACAGACGCGAAACATGTCGACCAGTGAATAGAGGTCCTTTCAATGTTAAGGACTCTCCAGTAGATTTCACCTTTGAAAGATTTGAGCATAATCCTCATTTACTCTTTCAAACCTTCCTATTTTTTTTAACCTTGGTCTTCATCCCCCATTTCAGACTGATTAAATGATGGTGTTTAGTGGATGAATAACCAATTTTAATCTTCTTGATTACCCTTATTTTTGGTGGTGACTTTGAGCATCACGATCGGATAGCTGAACGCACCAGTCGCTACCGCGTCAATTTGGCTGAGAGCCCCCTTTACTGGGGCGCCCACTAGGCATTGCAGTGCCAGCCTGGTGAGGAGCTTGTCCCAATGATGAAACCAGTCATCCAAGGTGATGCTTGAGGGTTCTAGCTCCTGAGATCGCAGGTCTCCTGGTTTAATTATTTTTATTGGAACAGTGTACCTTTATTCAAGTACTATTGTAGGGAGATTGTACACTGGACCAGAACACTCCCGGCCCCTCTTTCCTTTGTTGTGCATTCTATGCAAACCAGGAAAATGCCTTATTCTGGTGGCTTTTGAGCCTGCTCTTCGTCAGACAGCTTCTGCTCCAGCAGATTTGTGATCCCACAGCTGCACATCAATTCCTGGCAGTTGACAAAGAATCAGTAAGGGTAGACTAAAATCTCACTTTTCAGACTGCCGTGCAAGCACGATATTAGATATATGGGACTAATAAAAATAACAAATCTGAGACATTTTTTACCAGGGTTTACTTGAATATGCTTTTTTGGTGGGGTGCAGTTCTTGTATAACGACCAAGCTGTTATAGAATGATCACTTGAGTTCATAAATAGTTATCTGCAAGGATTGTGAGTAGACTCCATCACCGTAAAGCAATGCTGCCGAGAATAATGCTATTTTCAGCCGTCTGCCTCACCCATGGCCAACAAGCCCCGAAGCACTAGGGCTCCTTCATTCCCGACAGCTAATTTCTTGAACCGTTTCATTTCTTGTTTCCATTCATCCATCACCCTATTAAGGTGTCAACCGGCAGCCTGCAGAGTGGGGCCCACTTCTCTCTGGCCTTCTTTAGAGTCTGCAGCCTCCAGTGTTAGGTCTGCAAAAATAATCAGATCAGTAGTAAAGCCGCCTGCAGAGCATGGTGATTGGCAGTGAGACCACAGCTAATCAGCCAATGTTTGCCTCCATTTCCGGGCAGTTAAAACCAGACTCCTGGTCTGCAGTAAAGCAAAGGCCCCGGAAGAAGCCATTCTCGTCACACAAAGAAAGCAGATGAGGGGTGTCGTTGATTTTTACTTGATAGCTACATTATTGCAGAACCCTTCTTTTTGCCAGGATCCGATAGAAGGAACTACAGTCTGCTTTGTGTCTGCAGACAGAGAGTTGTCAAATGCATGTGATATCACTAACAGAAGGAAGTAATAATTTTAAAAGTCTCATGTTAGTGTAAATGGCATAGGGAAGACTAAGCGAGTTCTGTAGCAGATTATTAGCGAAAATTCATGTATTTGCATTGAGGTTCATAACAGTCTACAATGAAAAAAAGCATATTTGCATAGTTAATATCTTTCGTCACGTAGTTTGTTTTCATTTAACATGGAATTACCAAATGGTAACATTCTCTGTGTTCGCTAAAAACATCTGAATGAAAGTGCATTTTAACAGTTAGTGGCTTTCGTTGGTTTGCTGAACTTTTGTTTAATTAGTGTTGAGCTATCAGCAAAATACGAAGTCATCATTATGCGTACGACTTAGGTTAATGTCCGAAAATGTTGCCACATTTCCTATAAACAAAGCTAACTAGTGGCAATGCTGGCGTAAATGCCACAATGTGATTGGCTTGAATCACTGAGTTGAAATTTAGCAATTCACACGTGATGTTTTGAACAGTTCTTTCACCGGCCTGTATGACAGGGCAAGGTGAGACCAAAAACAGACAAGCATTGGCAAAGCCAAGAGGTCTCACCTATGCAAGAGCTATTGCCTTTGGTAATGTGTTTTAGCCATGGTGTACATCAATGTGGCTGATGTTCAGAATGCTGAAAACTGAGTGGAGTAGGGTGGGGTGGGTAGAGTGGGGTAGAGTGGAGTGGGGTAGATTAGGGTAGCTTAGAGTGGTGTAGATCGGGGTAAAGTGACGAGGGGGAGATTGGGCCACAGTGGAGTTGGATAGATTAGGGCAGAGTGTAGTGGAGTAGAGTGGGATATATGAGTGGGGTAGATTGAAATTGTGTGGGGTAGATTGGAGTTGGGAAGAGTGGAGTGGGGTAGATTGGAATGAGGTAGATTGGAGTGTGGTAGATTGGAGCAAAGGAGTGGGTAGACTGGAATGGGATAGATTGGAGTGGGGTAGACTAAGGTGGAGTGGAGTAGATTGGAGTGCAGTGAGGTAGAATGGAGTGGGGTAGCTTGGTGTAGATTGGAGTGGATTGGGTTAGACTGGAGTGGAGTGGGGTAAATTGGAGTACAGTGGAGTGCAGTGGATTAGGGTGGACTGGAATGGGGTAGACTGGAAAGGAGTAGACCGCAGTAGAGTGGAGTGAGGTAGATAAGGGCATATATCGGAATGGGGTGGATAGATTTGAGTGTAATGATGTAGACAGGAGTGGGGTAGATTGGAGTGGAGTGGAATAGGGCAGATTGGAGTGGAGTGAGGTAAATTGGGTAAATTGGAGTGGGGTAGTGTGGACTGGAGTAGGGTACGTTGGGGTTAATGTGAGTAGAGTGGGTAGAGTGGAGTGAAGTGGGGTAGATTGTAGTAAATTGCAGTGGCATAGATTGGGGTAGATTGAATTGGATTGGGGTAGATTGTAGTGGAGTGGGGTAGATTGGAGTGGTGTAAATTGGGGTACATTGGAATGGAGTGGAGTAAGTTGGAGTAGAGTGGGCTGAAGTGGAGTGGAGTAGGGAAGATTTGGAGTGGGGTAGATTGGGATAGAGTTGGGTTGGGGTAGCTTGGGGTATATTGGAGAGAGTGGGGTACACTGGAGTGGGATAGAGTGCAGTGGGATAGATTGGGATGGAGTGGGGTAGACTGGGGTAGATTGGGGTGAGGTGGGGAGGACTGGGGTATTCTGGAATGGATTGGGGTAGACTGGAGTAGGGTGGATTGGGTAGAATGAAGTAGAGTGACATAGATTGGAATGGAGTGGGGTAGCACACGGTAGAGTGAATGAATTGGAATGGAGCAAATTGGGGTGAAGTGTGGTAGATTGTGGTAGAGTGGAGTGAGGTAGATTGGAGTGGTATGGAGTGGGGTAGATTGGGGTAGATTGAGTGAAGTGGGATAGATTGCAATGGAGTAGAGTGGGATACATTAGAGTGGAGTAGATTGGGGAACTTTGGAGTGGGGTAGATTGGAGTGGGGTGGAGTGGTGTAGATTAGTTTAGATTGTAGTGAATTGGAGTATAATGGAGTGGTTTAGGGTAGATTGGAGTAAAAGGAAGTGGAGTTGAGTTGATTGAAGTGGAGTGGGGCATGTTGAAGTAGACTGGGTGGATTGGAGTGGAGTGGAGTAGACTGGAGTGCAGTAGATTGATGTGGGGTAGAGTGCAGTCATGTCGAGTGGAATGGCTTAAAGTGGAGTGGCACGGCATGTCGCAGAGTGTCTTAGAGTGGAGGGAGCAGAGTGGAGTGGCACAATGTAGAGTGGAGTGGGGTGTCATGGAGTGGAGTGACGTGGAGTGTCATAGAATCGAGTGGCATGTAGTAGAGTGAAGTGAAGTGTCACAGAATGGAGCAACGGGGCATTGTAGAGTTGTAGAGTGGAGTGCCCTCATGTGAAGTGGCGTAAAATAGAGTATGCTTGGTGTGGTAGTGTACTGCTGTTACAGACACCACTATTTCAATTGAATTGACCATTACATTTGCACAGACAAACAGCTTTACTACACACACAGTCATCTCCTAGTGTTTTAATGAGTTTTGATCGTATTCAAATATTTGTTTCCACAACACTTCAGAATTACAAAAAAAATAACCTTGCTGCTATGTGTAACAGGGAAAGGGCAGGAATGCACCGTATTTATCCCAATATGGCGCATTCCTGTCCTTCTCCCAGCGCTGGCACACAATAGGCTGCTTAGCACCAATGCAGGCACCCTTGCACTGTGGTGCAAGACTGCCTCTATTGCAAGTAGGATTGTTTTTTTGCAGGAAGTGGCATCTTCTTGAGGCTATTTCCTTTTTTGATGTGTGCTGCAGAGTGCGGCACGCATAGAAAGAGGAAAAAAAAACAGAGAATAAAGATATTTCTTCTTGTTACGCATCACCTGAGGAGGCATAGGCTTTTGGTGCATTTCAGGTTTACCACTTCTGGTAAATCTGTGAATGCATCTAAAGCAATGGATGTTGCATGGGAACACCCACACATCACCCATGGAACGCTTCCTTGGGGCAAAGTAAGGCAACACACTGATTTGCACTGTGTTGCTTTACTCAAGATTTATTTAGCCGCTAAGGGCCATGGAAGGTGGCCGTGCAAGGCTTGATAAATTTCATTTTGAGCGTGCATTACTCTTGCACCATGTTGCTCATAAATATGCCCCTCAATGTATACTTTCCTAATTTATATATTCTGAAATAGCACAGTTCCTTTTTGTTGTGTGCTAGAAAAAACACCTTTTATTTCACAGCACGATTGTCACATAAATTCTCTCACTTTGAAGTCAAAGAAAGAAAAGTAAACATCAAACTCCCTTGGAAGACAGGAACTGACATTTGACATCTGTCTTTGAATGCACAGCAAATGTGGCAAGATAAGAACAAGATTTAAAGATTTCATAGAAAAAGCATACTCAGAAGGATATAGTAAACTAGATATGCCCCACCAGACAAACAAACTCGAGCTAGACAACCTAAAACCAATAAAGCCAGCAAATAGAAAGCAAACAAATGTGAGTTACAAACCACAAAGCCAATGATTAGCAACGGGATGAATGCATTCAAGGGTGAAGCTTTCAGAATGCCCACAAAACGTAATTAGAAAACTGCTGTCTGGTAGACTTCGACCTAAAAAGGCAGTTCATCTGGCCAGGCCAGAACCAGAGGGAGTTGGAAATACACCTTACCTTAGGCCTAAATGTTAAAATTATCTTCTTTAGCCCTGTCGAGCGGCTGGCAAAAGGAGGATTGTGATGGTCCACCAACCTTGGAAATCAACACTACCCGGGTGTATTATAATTCCCTCTCTGGAAATGTTTTACAAAAAAGAGTAACCCACACATCTGACTTTGGACTCTGCCTAACAGTGTTTTATGTGTTTGTGATTAGGACACCGGAGTATTTTTTAACTGCCTTGGCCTCATTCACCCATGCAAAAAATAAAGGTAAAGGAGGTTATTGAACAGATGGAGGAGAGGTGCCCATTGGGTCCCTTCCTATCCAGGTGGGGAGTGTATTAGACGTCTCCTCCAAGCCTATTGCAAATACAACCCCACGTCTGGGGGAGGAAAGCAACAATCCACCAGCCTTTTGCTAAGGTGGAGTGATAGGTGACATTACATTTTCACTCCCCTGGCGAAGCTGTTGGTGGCATACCACACCCTCCCATCGCTTCTGTAAGGTCATGAGGGGATAAGGGAGCAGATGTCCTCCTCCTGTTGGACAAAATGAGGAGAGAATGCAGGCACCAAATGTCTCTTTGGGTCTTTGGCAAGGCAGGTGTGTGTGAAAGGGGACAATTCAACCTGACCGTTGGGCAAGGCAAGGGGGTACACAGTGCATCAAAGTCATGGTACTAACCTGGGCAAGGCAGGTAGGCAAGCAGTAGCAGAAAAAAAACTCTGGCTCTTAGTCAAAACCAGTAGGGTGATGCTGGAGCAGGAGAACGATATTATTCAATTCTGGCCTTGGGCAAGGCAGAGATTGGTGTCCACAGTACCTTTCCCAGAGCAGCTGCTAATTCTTTCGGTCATCATTCTGGAAGTAATGCTTGCAAATAGTCCATACCACTGGCAATCACTCCCATCATTCTTACCCATAGTGTCATTCTAAAGAAAGTCCCATCTTATGTAAATGAGTACTGACCATGTTACTCATGGGAATAGTCCTTCCTGAACTGTCCGGTGAGGCCCACTCCAGAAGAGAACACAAGCAACCCTAGTCCGTTTCAGCTTTATTAGGCCTAGTCAGAAAGGTATAGCTGGATCCTGTGGCACAGCAGACAATTGACATGTCTGGACATACCGCCACCAACTTTGGACGTTACATCCTACACAAAATGTGATGGAAAGAATGTTTACAAATAGTGCAAACCATTGGCAAATGCTCGGGGTTGCATGCTAACCAATTGCTTTTTGCCCATAAGTGTGCCTTGCCCTTTGGAAATCCAAACGTTTTACATTTGCAAATGTAAACAGGGATGATGGCCTGTTATCCCTTGCAGACTGCCATCCTTGTGTTTGTAGTCAATCACAGAGGGTCCCAAATTGCGACCTGCTTAATTAACATTTATTAGGCAAGTCATTCTGCGACTCCTTGAGAATGGCGATTTTGCAACGTGACCTAGAGGTATATAGGGGCATTTGCATAATCAGAGTCTATTGGCAAAAAGTCAGTGCAACTACTTTTTGTGAACATATTCTTAGTAGATCTGGTCATAAATTTGCCGTTTGCACTGAGACAGGTATTCGACAGATGAGTATGGGACTAATCTGCCAAACGTAAGTGATACCTATGCTGAGAAGATCAAGGGAAAGGTAATGTCACTTCTGCTTTCTGTGACAGGTGAGAGACAATTCTGGTGCCTGCTGCGAGAGAAGAATAGGCCAGTGGAGAGCTTTCTTGGAAGCCACTGAACATGCGGCCTATTGCACCTGTGTTTGGAATGGTGACAGTCTATTCTCTACATTTTCATTGCTGTGGTGTCAGATCTCCACCTAGGAGGCCTGCAGGTACAGGTGGGATTTGATGCTCTCTCACTACCTGCTACATTTAAAAGTGACCCACGATTTATATAGCTGAAAGGAATGAATGAATAAATAGTGGATTTGTACAGCACACAAAACCTCAGAAAAAGTTGCCCAGGCACTTCCCAGCCAGACTGACAAGAAGGAGACTTTCAAGATCAATGTTTGTTAAATAGGTAGGTTTGTAGCTGCTTTCTAGACTTAGCAAGGTTAGACTGGGCTCGAAAGAAAATGGGCATGACATCCCATGACTTATCCGTTAGAACAGACAGCAATCAGCTTCACTGCCTAGTTTTTTGTATTTCGATGTTTTACTAGGTATTGAGACTTTGATCGCAGAGAACGCAGAGGGGACTACCAGGAGAACAGTTTAGCCATGTAGAACCCTCACATTGGGCCGTGCAGGGGTTTGTGGCAGAGGCAGAGCACTATGAGGAGACTTCCATGGGAGATGGGTAACTACTGTAATTGTCCCAAGTGGTTGGATATTGGTTCGATTCTTTCTAGTCACAGAATAGTCCGTGCTGCAGTTTTATGTACCAACTGCACTTTACGCACCAGGGAGGAGGGTAAACTTTCCAGTAATGAGTTAGAGTAGTCCTACCTTAATATTATAAGTGTTTGTACCAGTTTTTTCTTAACATTGCTGGAAGAAACGGAAGGGCCAGATTTACAAGGCCCTTGCACCTCCTTACGCCACGTTCGCGTCGTTTATTCCGGCGCTAATGTGGCGTTAAGGAGGCCGTTCCCATTCACCATATTTACAAATCGGTGCAATGCATGCATTGTGCCACTTTGTAACCTCTTGCGTCACATTATTCCTGTACAAGGCATAATGTATGCACGGGTGTGTTCCTGTGCTGGGAGGCTGCAAAAAATGAGGCAGTGAAATCTACGAGCTTTCACTGAATCATTCTTTTCTGTAATTTTTTATGCTTGCACAGGGCAGGCGTTAAAGTGACAGGCCCATAATAACCAATTGGCCTCCCTGGTACATTGCTGCACTAGTGTCATAATTTATGGTGCTAATCTAGAAAAGAACCACAATTGCACCATAAATTATGAAGCTATTGTGGTAACTATCGCCATGGTGTGCCATTTTGTAAATACGACACTACCATGGTGTTAGGTGGCAGTAGGGGGCACAAGAAAAGTGGGGCATCAGGACTGATGAGCTACTTTCTTGTCGATCTGGCCCGAAGAATCTTCTTGACGGCTGCTGTTAGATGAAAGGAGGACCTGCACATTCTTTAAAGAGATTGGCCTTGTGGGGGGACAGGGACACCAGAGATCAAAACATAGACCATCATCAGGGTTCGATGGAAAAGGCGCTCGCACCATCCATTCTCACGGCAGAAGGGCTTAGAGTGATCTAGCCATCATCCGAGGTTGCTGGTATGGCTCAAGATAAGTTAGCAGTTGCCCAGGCTCAACCCGTTAACTATAGCACAATCTTGATTTGGAGTTATGTCATCAAACTACAAATACACAGTCATATTAGAAAGTTAAATACTATTATACTTCGTCCAAAAGTATATTGTCTACAACGGCTTTTAGAGTAAAGGCTTGCAATTTAGTCATTAAACAGTAACATTATAACTCCAGCAGCTAACACAAGCCCTTGCTGTGTATTAGGGTGAATGAGGGACTTTAATCCTGGTCAGTCACTGCTGGCATCACGTGGAGAGACAGCCACTTAAATAGCCTTTAACCAAGCACTTAAATGGCTTTTTCACCCACCATTCCGAAGTTCCGGATAATTAAAAAACATTGAAAGGGCAAGTGCTGTCCCCCAGTGCCTCTCAGTCTTCAGTGACACTAAGAGGTGGTGGAATGGCAGATGATGAGTCACTATCTCTTCTAGCCTCAACTCCGCTGAACTGAGGAAAGCGGAGGTGGAGTAGATGCCATTGCTGCTCCACCAATGCCTGTCTCTATGAGATGCTACACTTTTGCTTTCTATGTCCACCTACCACCTGTAAAATGTACTCCATCATCATTTTCTCCCCAGTGCAATGACCCTCCTACCTCCACCTTCTCCTCCTGCCCCTCACCCAACCTACCTTCCATTCCGTTACTTTTCACCTTAAATACCCCACTACTTTCCTTTGACCTTACCTCCCACTCACCACCTGCCCCTGCCTTCTCATAACCCTTTCCCATGGCGATGTCTTCTAACCACCCTCTCTCTTCCCACCACTAAGGCCAGACATGTGTTTTTGCAGCCTTCAGTGAAGTGACATCTTGCTACCATTTCCATGGCATAGAGCCTAATTCTTCACTACCAAAGACCCTGAGTATTCACCTACTCCCTACAACTGGTCCTGCCTCACGTGAGCACTCCACTCCATGCAGTGCCTCTCAGCATTATGTTATCACTTGTTTTTATTCTAATAATTTTGTTTTATGTCAATAAAGCCTTAATTTCCTGTTGGGGATAAATGCACCTCATGAGTGAGGAAAGAAGAGAAAAAAATCGAGGTTGGCACCTTGAGCAGAAACTGCACCATCTGAATAAGGTCCTAATTTTACCTGCTCCAGCTAGGCAGAAGAGGTCAAAATTCTGAGCAGAGGCTCGCGCCCAAGCACTTCTCTTGCTGCCAAAGTAGGACAACTCCCAATCAGGCAATGGCTCACAACCTAGTCATGCTGGCAGCCAGCACATACAAGGGGGAGAGACAAAGCGCTTGGTAGGTTGCTGTCTTTACAAGAATATGGTCTGCCCCGTGTTTTCCATCCATGCACATCAATATATTTTCTCAGAGACACCTGCTACTTCTAGGTTTGATCAGGAGCATTCTTTTTGCCCTTCTAGAATTTCCCCCTCACAACTTTCACTTTCATGATTAGTAGATAATTACATTTCAGGGTAAAAAAGGGTCTATGTGATGAAAGAAAACGTAATCTTCTTCAATTATTGCAGCTAGAACAGCAGCCTAGCACATATCTGGTAGTACTCATTTTATTTACTCTTTGCCCAGCCCTTCTCTGACCTGCGAGGCTTATAAAAAACAATTTAAAGCATGTCTCCACAAATTATGTTTCAGTCTAATGTCCTCTTTGCAGTTCCTCCGACTCCCCTCGCCCACCACTCATGTGCTATGCTCTCAGCTATAGCAAGGGGCCTTTAATCCAAACTACACCTATTCCACATTGAGCTCAACTAACCAACACGTTCACCACTGTCGGTCACTTCCACTGTCTCTACTTATCTAAAAAACTCTCATTGTTTTTCCCACCATGGCACTGTTTCTTACTAGTTACTCCATAATGTATTTTGTATTTGACATCTGTAGTGCCTTAGTTATTTGTAAATTACACTTTTGGCTTCCTGGTAAAACAGCGTTATAGAAATCGGAGCATAAATGAGTAAATAAGAATGGTTGTAAAGTACTGGTCCAGCTCATGAAGCTGTGGCCTACATGTAAGGTAGAGAAAGAAGCATTTTTTTGCGAAATTTTACAAAGTTAATAAAAAATTCTATCTCATCTCATTATAGTAAATGTGATTTAATTTTAAAATCTATAATTTACTAAGAATAATAGTAAATTCTATGAAAATGACATGAGTGGCTTCTCATGTCTGAAGGATTAGGCATGTCAGTAGAAAATCACATTAGCAACTCATACTGCAAAATATTTTGAATATGATTAGGATTTAAAGTCTCATTTATCGCAACAGTGATTACTGCACTGAGGTCCTCATGAATCATTAGAACGTATTGGACAATGGTTCATGTGTGCATGGCCAGAATATAATACATTATATGTTCATGGCTTTTGCACGTGTGGTTACCTACACACCGTTTGCTTTGATGTTTTCCAAAGCAGTAAGATGGGCCTTACAACAAAAGATAAAACATGTTCGGCCTGTAGTATCATGATATATGGGTTGTATCACTCACCTGAACTGAATTTCTATTCACTGTAATAAGTCCTTATCAGAGCAATATTGATTGCTAAACTGACCAATCAAAGGATCTGGACACCATATGAAATCTCTATGTTGAAGAGTGGATCCAAGACGTATTCATATACATCAACAGATGTAGAAGCAAAGCTTTGAATGATCCATGGTTCAACAAGCTCCTACACTTATTGAACATTAGGCTTTCTGGCTTATCCATGTGTGTGCAGCGTTGAGTAATTGTGAAGGAAACTTTGTGCATAACTGGTCCTGGAGGCTGTGCTCATTTTGGTTTGGTTTGAGTTCGTGAGGAGGATTTTGGGGGCTTGAGTCGGAATTTATAGTGAGTCTGACTGGTCCCTGCCACGCCCTTCCTGTTTTATTGAACACAGCTATGTGGGTAATTTTTGTTTTACAAAAAGCAGGTTCAACATGTGTGTTTTTCATCTGGTGTTCTGTGCTTCAAAAGTTTAAATTACAAGCAGAGAATTGAATCTGTAAAATGACTTGCTTCAGTAGCTAACGAAACTTGAGGGGGGCTGCAGAATACACGAAGGGCCCCCCTCCGAACTCACTCAGGAGTTGTCAGGCCAGCATACTAGCCTGAGGGGGCCCCCAGGAGCTCGAGGGCTGCGGAGGCCTTTGTTACGCCACTAGCTTGCTTAGCATAAATTGCACTCTCTGTGGCGTTTCCAAAGACCTCAAATTGTCACGTGTCGTGAGTATGTCATCTAGTTTTGCTTTTTATCTTTGCATCCTGAATGTAAGTAGATGTGGAATTAAGAACAATAAATGTATAGCTCTCTATATATTCTTACCTTGATGACAACCCGATATTCTGGAGCCAACAGATGTGTAGGTCGATCTTGGTGACCTCAATATTGTTATATGTAACCCATGCCTGATGTGAACTCAAGATGGAAACAGACATTGAGCAATTAGTGTTAAGTTCTCCTACTGATGAACAATTACTAACATGTGTTTGCCTTTTTGACCGAGACAGATTGCACCTCGTTCCAATGCGTGCTTTTCAAGCTCAAGTTTACTTTGCTGTACGTTGATGAATATTTCCCTCTAAGTGGAGCTGCCAAATGCTAGTGACCCCGTGCAAAGCAGAAGTAAACTGTTCACCTTCATTTCTAATTTCACACTACAATCAAACAGCAAATTGCTCCAAAGTATTCAAGTTGAGTCATTCAAGCACTCATTAGTTGGCATATTGATGGAGAAAGTTATCACTAAACAAACAGACCAACCATAGTTGTAAGCTGGGACCTCAGATAGCAGCATTATTGCGTAGGTTACATAGATCAAGCAATCTTAGGCTTTAGAAAGCAAAGCAGTTTCTCAAGGTTAGCGCTCACTTAATGTATTGGGGATTAATCAGATGCAAATTTCATTTATATGCATTTTTATCACTTACCCTTGTGTTTAAATGAGCACGTAAACCATTCTATCGCTTATTCTCTTTTCTCTCATGTTTCTTGCTCTCCTCTAATTCCAATCTTTCTACTTTGTTTTTTATTAACTCTTTGATTCTCACTTTTCCACACATAACTCCTAACTATGCTTTTCAACTCCCTTAAATCTTCCTAGTCTCTATCTCAAATTACTTTTTTAGATTTAAGGAAATTAAAGACATAGACCCGACTTTCGCCTACAATTCAGGGGATCCATTAAATCTCTTGAATGTGACACAGAGATTTGATTAGTCCCTGCCAACAATCTGAGACCTTAAACATCAACCCTACTGCTTCGCTGATTGGACATAACAAGAACAGTCTGGATAATTACTCAGGTTCACGCAAAGTGTTTGGAAAGAGATGGGAATTTGTGGCTTGGAGTCCAGCCCCTGTGTTGCTCTTCAGTTCTGCAACCTGTATTTCCCTGATTAATGCTGCATCACAGAATTTCAATATTCAGTGCTATCTTTGTGTTTTTTTAATTTCTTTAGTGATTCACATTTAGTTGTGCAAGGATTAAAGAATCCATAACAAACTGTTAGATAGGTAGCGAGTCAATGGAACTTTATTGGAACCATTTAGACTACAAGGAGGGACGAGGCAGGGATGTCTACTGTCCCCAATGAAATTTGTCCTGGCACTGGAACCTCTGACATGTTGGATACATAATGATGCACTGATGAGGGGCCTTCATCGGGGTAATGCCTGGGAACAGCGCATGTTCCTACATGCAGAAGATATACTGCTATATATCGCTCAAACACGGTTGACCATTGACTTTCAGATTCAGATATTAGCAAACTTTGGTAGGTATTCAGGTTTCCGTATAAACTGGGGTAAATCAGAGTTATATCTGCTAACGGTGTGATCATTGATAGGAGCACTTTGATTCCCCATCACCATGGATACAGTTGGATTTTAAAATTGGGCCATTTAATGTCACTCAAAATCAGGAAGTGCTCCTGAGTAAAAATCTATAGAAGGCACCGGTACTCAGCATGTGTAGGGAAGATGCTGGCCATTGACAGAGTCTGCCATTGTCCCTTCTCGCTAGCATAGTGAAGTTTAAAACAATTGCACCACCCACAATTATAAATGCCTTCCAGAATACTCCCTATTCTGTGCCTAAAGAATGTTTTAAGTGAATGGAAGCCAAAATCAGGATTTTGGTATGGGACAGGAAGCCATCCAGAATAAGACACAGAAAGCTAGTCAGAGTGATGCATGAAGAGGAATTGCCCTCCTGGACATAGAAGCATAATATTGGGCCAACCAGCTGCTAACAGTCAATGAGTAGATCTTTGCTACACTAGGTGGACCCTCTCTGACAATAGACAGAAATACAGTAGACCTGCTTGGCTGTCTGCTGCATTGTATAAGCAAATGAATAGCCCTGCCACAACATACACGGTGATTAGGGCATGGGGCAGGACCACAAAGTATTTACCATGGGAAGAGATCCTGACTATGGAGACACCCCTGAGGGTGAGCGACCTGTTGAGTGAGGTGGGCGGCATGTAGGGTTTTAAAGCATGGGATATAATATAAATCAGTAAGCTAGGAAATGTGTGGGGGAATGATGGACCTATACCACTGAAGATCTTTGAACGGTACTACGAATTGGCAGATTCTGAAACAAAAATATCTGCAATTAATACACACCATGGCTGGCAATATCCAGAGGTGAATGATAATTGAAGATTCCTCCCAATTGGAACATAGGATATTGTCAGAGCCCCTCCTGCAGATCACTCTATCTCAAATATATGAAAGGAGAATTAATAATGCACCAGATCCGTTAGAGGCTCTAAAGGAAATGTGGGAGCTAGAGTTAGTAGTATTCAAGGAAGTGGAATGGGAGGGAGCACTCAGTGCTCATACAGAGGTATCTATGAGGAAAGGTTTTCAACAACTAAAAATACTACATAGAGCATACCTCACCAGAACACTCCTTTGCAACGATAGGCAGTGGGATGACTGATCGCTGCTTAAGAGCATGTGGGGGGAAAAGCAACTTTATCCACACCATATAGGAATGCCCACAGTTGGCGGAGTTTTGGGAGAAAGCCGATAAAATGATGCAAAGAAATCTCTTAGATTTATTTGTGCCTTTTTTTTCGGCCCCCCCTAGCGCAGGAACGCCCTCCTTCCATAAGCATTGCGACACTTTGTAACTATGGTGCAGTGTTTTTGGCCTTCCAACGCCACATTAGCGTAAACAAATAATGCTAATGTGGCGTTGGAATGGCACTAGGTCCTCATAAATCTGGGCCTAAATATTTTACTACAAAATGTAACACTTGACACTTCGTGATCACACTGAACTGTGTTTAATCTAAGGAGGTATTTACTGGGCTACAGTTAACTGACCCCTCCCTATCATGTGAGATAGCATAGTACAAGGCACATGTTTTCTCTTTTACTAATAAATGTTGAGAACAGGCATGAGTTGCAGCCGGAGAGCCCCTTCAATTGGTTCTGGTCAGCTGCCCAGAGATGGAAGGAATGTGAGCTGTAAAATGAGGGCCTCGCCCTGGGAAGTATGCTGCACCCCTCAGAGGCCCCCGGGCCAGGCAGCGAGGGAAAGCAGAGAGAGCTGTGAAGAAGGCCCCATGACTGCTCACACTCGGGCTTTGCTGCCTGTAACTCCTGATAAACACGGGGGTCTCCTCTCACTGGAATGTAAGCACAAGCAATGGGTGTGCGCTCGCAAACATTCATGTAAGTATCCCAGACGCTTTATGCCCCCAGAACATTTACCGGGTGATATAAACAAATCAGGAAGGAGATGAAGGACTGAACGAAGCCGAACATCATCATCGTCTCAAATTATTTTTCAAAGGTGAACGGGCACCCCACAAAGAGGTAAATTTCCAGCGCTGGACATTACAAGTTCCCAGCCACATTTCGATTCAGCAGCTCAGTGTATCAGGCAATGTCAACATGGCCGAACAAAACTCCAAACTTAGAAAAAAAGGTTTGGTAAGTCATAGGGCCAGATTTAGATTTCGGCGGACAGGTTACTCAGTCACAACCGTGATGGATATCCTGTCCTCGGAAATATAAATCCCAATATTTCTTATGACATATAGATTTCGGCAGACAGAATATTCAACACAGTTGTGAGGAGTAACCCTTCTGTCAAACTCTAAATCAGGCACTTAATCTGGATAACCAAAAGGCATTGCAATGCCATACTAATGGCAAGTTCTGTGCTATAAAATTGCTAATTAACATTATCAATATGAAGCATCAAGAGAAAACTCAGCTTGCGGTGCTCTCAGTTTAAACAAGCACTGGCAAAGCCAATATGTTATACCCATGTGAGAACTATTGGCTTTGCCAATGTCTTTCAGCCATGTTGTACAGCAGCGTGGCTGATGTTCACAGTGGCTAAAGGTTAGTGGTGTAGAGGAAAGTAGAGTAGGATAGTGTAGAGTGGGGTAGATTAGAGTATAGTGGTGTAGAGTTCAGTGGCATAGGGAGGCTTAGAGTAGCATGGAGTGAGGTGGTATAGAGTAGTGTAGAGCTGAGTGGAGTGGAGTGGTGTGGCACAGAGCGGAGTGGAGTGGCGCAGAGTGGTGTAGAGTGATGTAGAGTAGAGTGGCACAGAGTGGAGTAGAGTGGCATGGAGTGGAGTGGCATAGAATAGAGTGGTATGGAGTAGCATGGAGTGGAGTGGCATAGAGTAGAGTGGCATAGAGTGGTGTGAAGTGGCATTTAGTAGAGTGGCATAGAGTAAAGTGGCATAGAGTAAAGTGGTGTAGAGTGGCATAGAGTGATGTAGAGTGACAGAGCAGACTGGGGTAGAGTGGAGTATAGTAGAGTGGCATATGTAGAGTGCCATAGGGTTGCTTGGTGTGGATTGGAGTGGCATAGAGTGGAGTGTTCTAAGGTGGCATTGAATGGAGTGGCATAGAGCAGAGTGGTGTAGAATGGCATAGAGTGAAGTGGAGTGGCATAGAGTGGAATGACACAGAGTGGTTTAGAGTAGAGTGGAGTAACATAGAGTGGAGTGGCGCAGATTGGCATAGTGTGGCATAGAGGATAGTAAAGTGGATGGGCATGGAGTGGAATGGCCTAGAGTAGAGTGGAGTGGCTTAGTGTGGCATGGAGTGGAGTGGCGCAGAAATGAGTAGAGTGGAGTGGCATAGAATAGAGTGGAGTGGCAAAGAGTTGAGTGGTGTCAAGTAGGGGAAAGTGGCATGGAATAAGGTAGCATAGAGTGGCATGGCATGAAGTGATGTGGAATAGATTGGAGTAGAGATGAGTAGCATCGAGTGCAGTGCAGTGGCATGGAGTGGAGTGGTGTAGAGTCTATTAGTGTAGAGTGGAGTCATGTAGGAAAGAGTTGTACAGTTGTGGGTGTAAGTAAGTATAGCATTGAAAGAGACATCAGACAGAGTGAAAGCAACATAAATAAGAAGCTGTAAAACATTCAAAAAATTAAAATTGTTGGAAAGACTCCAAATAGATACAATGTCCTGAATTGATTAATTGTAAAGAAAACTCAATGTAAAATAAAAGCACATCTTTTGAAAGCATCCTTCAAAATAAAAAAAAACATTTTTGAAAGCATTTGTCACAAGGAGGAACACCAGAGAGGAGTTGACATAAGAAAGAAGGGGAACCCTAGGGGAGCACACCAACCGAAAGATTGAAAATGAGAGTGACAACGAAAGCAACCAATGGTGTGCTGTGGCCAGATTGAAAGTCCACTGAATTGTAAACACAATGTCATGCAGCACAGCACATGCACTGCTTAGGCGAGACCTCAAAAGACAATGTTGTAGCAATTACCATTTACGTGACTGCATTGACACAATTCAACCCCCCTCAACAGTTTCTAGGAGGTGAAGGCAGTTCTTTTCTACAAAAAAACACACAAGGGCCAGCCAAAGAAATGTGGCCTTCTTGTGACCATAAACCCATCAAATAAATTAATGAATTGAAATACTAAGCCAGAACAAGCCAGCACTTCATTGAATGTTCACAGGTGGCTGCATAGGTTACTAACTACGTCACTAAGCACCTGTTTCAAATGTGCTAATATTCCTACATGTAAACATTATCACAAGGGTATTGCTGCAATCATGAAAACAGTGTAACATCGCAACAGTATTAAGTATGTATTATGTCGCATTTTAGCATTGTTACAGTCTTAAACTAGCAACCAATAATAAATGCAGAATACATTCTGAATATGCCTTAGCCCTACTACGTACTAATACATCATGATTATGCATCCCTCCCCAACATATGCCATTGGCAATGGAGACGGGCTAACACAATGAGTTCAGATGAAAAACAAGCATTGGCAAAGCAAATAAGTCTCACATTTGCAAGAGCTATTGGCTTTACCAATGTATTTTAGCCATGTTTTACACCAGCATGGCTGCCATTCAGCATGCCTGAAAGGTAGTGATGTAGAGAAGAGTGCTGTGGAGTTGAGTTTCATAGAGCGGAGTGGTGTAGAGTGGAATAAAGTGTTGTAGAGTAGAGTGGTTTAGAGTGTGATGGAGTGGCGTAGAGTGGAGTGGAGTATTGTGAAGTAGCATTGTGCAGAGTTGAGTGGAGGGTTGTAGAGTGGCGTGTCATAGAGTGGAGTGTCATGAAGTAGACTGGAGTATCTTGGAGTAGAGTGGAGTGTTTTAGAGTGAAGTGGAGTAGAGTGGAGTGGTGTAGAGGGAAGTAGCGTAAAGTAGCATAGAGTGGAGGGGCACAGAGTGGAGTAGAGTATCGTAGATTGGAGTGGCATAGAGTGGCATAAAGTGAGGTAGCATATAGTGGAGTGGAGTAGAATAGTGTGGTGGACTAGAATGGACTGGTGTGTTGTATAGTAGAGTGGAGTGGCATAGAGATAGTTGCGTAGAGTGGAGTAGGGTGTCGTAGAGTAGATCGTCACTGAGTGGAGTGGCATAGAGTAGAGTGGAGTGCATTAAAGTGGAGTAGAGTGGTGTAGAGTGGAGTGGCATAGAGTGGAATGGCACTGAGTGTCATGTAGTGAAGTGGAATAAAGAGTCGAATAACGTGGCATACAGTAGAGTGGAGCAGAATAGAGTAGAGTGGACTGGTCCAGAGTGTGTAGAGTGTAGAGTGGAGAGGTGCAGAGAAAAGTGGTGTAGAGTGCAGTGGCATAGAGTGAAGTGGCTTAGAGTGCAGCAGTGTAGAGTAGAGTGGTTCAGAGTGGAGTGGCATACAGTGCAGTGGCATAGTGTTGAGTGGTGCAGAGTAGAGTGCAGTGCGGTAGAGGGGAGTGCTGCAGAGTCGAATGGCTTAGAATGCACTGGTGTAGAGTGCAGGCGCATGGCGTGATGCCAAGTAGAGTGGTGTCATATGTAGCGGCGTAGAGAGCATCAATGTAGAGTGATGCAGAGTAGAGTGCAGTTGTGTATAGTGTAGTGCATAGAGTGCAGTGGTGCAGAGTAGAGTGTCGGAGAGTGTACTGTTGTAGAGTAGTGTCAGAGTGCAGTAGTGTAGAGGAGAGTGGTGTAGAATGCATTTACATAGAGTGCAGTGGCATAGAGCAGATTGAAGTGGATTAGAGACAAGTGGCATAGAGTACGGTGGTGAAAAATAGAACAGAATGATGTAGTGCAATGACAGAGTACAATGGCATAGAGTGCAGGGGTGTAGAGTGCAGAAGCATAAGGTGCAGTGGCATAGAGTAGTGTGTTGCAGAGTAGAGTACAGTGGCTTGGAGTGCATTGGTGAGGGGTAGATTGGTGTAGATTGCAGTGCTGTAGAGAACATTGGTGCAGAGTAGAATGGTGTAAAGTGCATTGGCATAGAGTGCATTAGTGTAGAGAAGCATAGAGTGCAGTGGCACAGGGTGTTGCAGAGTAGAATAGAGTGGCATCGAGTGCAGTGCATTCAGTGGAGTGGCACAATGTAGTTTGGAGCGGCCTAGAGTAGAGTGTTGTAGCATGGAGTAGCGTACAGTGAAGTGGCAGTGGAGTGAAGTGGAGTGGTGTACAGTGCAGGAGCATTGAGACGAGTAGCATAGAGTAGATTACTTCAGAGTAGAGTGAAGTGGCATAGAATTGAGTGGTACATTGTGTAGTGCAGTGGCATAGAGTAGAGTGGTGTAGAGTAGAGTGGCATAGAGTGCAGTGGCATAGAGTGCTGAGGTACAGAATTTATTAGAGTGGCATAGAGTGGATTAGCAAAGAGTGCAGTGGAGTCGAGTGAAGTGGTACAGAGTAGAGTGCATTGGCACAGGTGCAGTGGCATAGAGTGAAGTGTTGTAGAATGGAGTGATGTAGAGTAGCATGGAGTGGAGTGGTGCAGAATAAATTGGAGTGGCCTAGACTGAAGTGGTGTAGAGTGCAGTGGAGAAGAATGCAGTGGTGCAGAATAGAGTAGACTGGCGTAGAATGCATCAGCATAGAGTACAGTGGTGTAGAGTAGAAAGGCGTAAGGTGAAGTAGTGTAGAGTGGAGTGGAGTGGCACAGAGTAGAGTAGAATGGCATAGAGTGCATTGACACATGGTGGATATAGTGGAATGGTGCAGAGTAGAGTGCAGTGGCATGGAATAGTACAGAGTAGAGTGGAATAGAGTAAAGTGGAGTATGCATGGTGTGGTAGTGAACCACCATTACAGACAACACATTTTCAAGTGAAATGACCATTACATTAGCACAGACATACAGTTTCACTGATAAAAGTATACATACAGCACACAAACGACAATGTGTGGAAATGTCATTACCTAACGTACTGATTTCCTTTGATTGTATTAAAATATTTGCTTCCACTGCACTTCAGAATTACAAAAAACATTTCTTCGTTTGTGCTTTCCTAATTCTGATATATTCTTATATATCTGCACAGCTCATTTACAGGCTTTGGCCTAATTAGTTGGTAAGTCACTTTTAGCATTTTCAACCAGGAGTGACCGTGGGCAGACGCTAGAAATAATATTACTGACTTGGTTCCATGTTGGGGTTAATAGCGCAGCTATTGTTGTTTGTATCCAGTGCGTATAACAGGCGATTCTATTACCCACTTCAATGGCCTTCCATTCGCCAACCTCAGAAGGATGAAATGCTGACATGGCTCTGTTGGGATTCAATCCTCACTGAGCCATTCTGGAGTACCACATCACCTCATGTCATATATAGTTGACTCTGGCTCCTAGGAAGAGATGTATCAAAGGACAAATGCGGATGCCAGAATTCATGTTTCTAGCACCATGACCAGATGCAGATTGTCAACAGTCCATAGTGCCCTGATAAATCACTGTCAGTGTTTGTCAGGTGCTGACAGTAATTAAAATAAAGACAATTAAGGCAGTGAAAGGAAATGGAGTGTGTAAGGGTCACCGCAGAGCTGGTGCTGGTGGGAGCAAGGCTTTGATGAGAACCATCACAGAGGGGAGACACCACTCTGCCGGGGTAGGAGCAAGTACAAGTTCCAAGTACATTCTGTATTTAACAAGTCATAGTACTTTACAGGAGTAGAAATAGATTGCGTTGGCCATCGCATTAGCACACTGGACCTCTCTGGATAGATGTGTTTCTTGGTTATTGCCATCCATCACGTGACAGTAACCTTTTAGCTTCGTAGGAGCTTGAGAGAATTCTAATTGGGGGGGGAAAGGGGGTCTGGCCTGCGATGTTAATCTGCCTTTCATCTTCCCAAGGTTGATAAAATTACCACAACTTCATTGAATAGTAACAAAGCACTAATGCAAAAAGTAAAATAAATAGACAAAACATTCATCAGTAGGGTCAATCAAAAATTGTATTTATGGTCATTGATTACCCATGACAGTTATTCTCATCAATAAACTTGTGCCCAGTTTTGTTAGCTGTAAGAATCGAAGGTTGGATTTGACAAACAAGAAGTTGCAAAAAATACTGAAGGCACCATATTTATTTGTAGACTAAGGCCCATATTTATACTTTCTTTGCGCCGCTTTTGCGTCACTTTTTGACACAAAAGCGGCGCAAACGTACAAAATACAATTGTATTTTCTAAGTTTGCGCCGCTTTTGCGTCAAAGGCAGCGCAAATGCAGCGCTAAAAAAGTTAAATATGGGCCTGTATTTTGTACATTTGCGCCGCTTTTGCATCAAAAAAGACGCAAATGCAGCGCTAAAAAAGTATAAATACGGGCCTAAGTGAGAACTGGGCAGTTCAGAGTCTGTGCATCCTGCAAGAATGAGACCAGCAAACTTGTATCTACTGCACAGTGGCCCACCAGACGTTCATGGACACAGGCCTTTCAGGAGGTTCCCTAGTGACCTAGGTGCCTGAACACTGAACAACAAGAGTGTAGTGCAAGATCAAGTGCAAATAACGAAATTGTTACCATATGACAAACAAACAGCAGCGGGTGAAGTGACGTTAGCTGTATAAGGCATTACTTATAATTCTGTTGGCTTTATCTCATAAGATACCAAATAATATTACCATAGTTGAGGTATTATCAGGTCGTTCACCTCAACAATCTCCCTACATGCCAGATCCGTTCTCCATTTCAGGGCTAAAATACACCAAAAGCCAAAACACCCTATGACCGGAAGTAACAGAAACCAGAACTGATTTTACCCAGAAACACTCCTATACAGGACCTATTACTACGACCTTTACCTCCTCTTGGCACTGGAACACACCCACTGTTCTCGCATTCAGAAAACACTTACAACACTTATTTTCAGCCTTTCATACTGCCTCCCCTCTTCAAACTTGCCTCTGACATAGATGCCATTCTAACGTGCGATGTGCTTCTTAAGTTAGTCATATGTTCCTTGCAAGATCCCTCCATCGTCTGCTGCTGTCACTTTTTACCAATTACTTTTTTCTCCTTGTATGTAATTTGACAACCAGTTATCCGAAAAGCACCACAATATAGTCTTTGGTGCAGAAGAGCTATATAAAAATGTTATATAAATAAATACATTGTTTTCAATGAACCTTGCAGAGACATTTATTGGAGGTGCATTGTTTTTTTCTCGTATGCTTTTGCTGGTATTTGTTCTGCTGCGCGCCGAGCATTGAATTAATTCTGGTCCACTCCTGTCGTCCTCAGAGCCCTGCTGCTCTCAGAATGGAGATGCAGCAATTGTACTTAGAGCTATCCGTCATATATTTGATGGGCACACTGCAAATAGACAAGTACCACTGCCGTGGAACGTGCCCTGCGTCTATCTCCCATTGCCCTATATGCACAAAGCCTTCTCCGTTCAAACCTGTGACGCAAAGCTAAAATTAAATGGCGTGGCGTCTTGAAATGTACATGTTGTTTCGTTGTACTGCAGCAGTTAAGAAAAATTAACAGATTCTGCTGTTTTAATGCAACATTTACTTTTTCAGTCTTTCAAGATAATCCTGTGACCATTCTGGATAATTAACAATAAAAATGTGCTTCAGTTTGGCTGAAAGGTCATGAAGGACAGTTGTTGTCTTTTTTCCACTTTCTACCTGAAACAGTCCACCATCGCTTTCCATAGCTGAGATAACCCTGTTCATAGGCGGCAGTTTTGGTCAGACATAAAACTAGCTAGGTCGTCTTCTGAATATCATTCTAACAGTAGTGCAAAGACAGGGTTTTGTTGGAGGAGTGATGGCTGAAGCTGCGAGGCCACAAAGCCACAGCCCAAATCTAGGAATGTCAAACATGGGGCCAAGAGGCAGGTGATAAGTGATCTGTTGGCAGGTGATCTCGCCCTTTTGGCGATAATTATAAAGGGAATATTCTGAAATAACTTTTCCGAGTTGAAGGTTTTCCTGAAGAGCACATTCTAGCTCTGTCTTGAAATTGTGGGTGTTTTTTTTTAATTCAGGTTGTTTGTTCTATATTGCTACAAAGTTAATCTCCATATGTGCCTCAGTGTTCATCTTCCATGGTTTGTCTGACATGCATTCCGCTGGCAGATTGGAGATGATTCGCTACATCACAGGGTCCTGACCGGGGTGAAGTGAGAGCTTCCTTCTATAGGTGGTTGGCTGATTTGCCTCAGAATGACTGCTGCATATGCATTTTATTTTTAGAAAGGGTCGCTAGATATTTGAAGAAAACACATCTGCAAAGATCATTCTTTATAAAAATATATGATCAAGCGTTACAGGTGTGTGAGGCATGGCTGACAATCTATGCTGTAGGTCCATAGGCAATCACGCTTGGAATGTTGTCCAGTCAGGGCCCAGGTGCCATGTGATACACTTGTGTTTGTCAAACCCAATATTAAAGCAACTTTGGAATTTCTGTTCATAAAATACTTATGGTTCACCAACAGATTATTGCTACTGGAAATAATTTATCTTGTTCAAACCACTATCATGCATCCTTTTATTGGCACTGATGTATTAAACTGTCTATCCTCAAACGTCTACCCATCGGATTTTCTCATACTTATCCACATATTGATTCATCTATTTATCTTACCATTTACATACATTCTTTCATCCCTTCACACGCATCTAACCCTCATCTCCATGTAAACCTCTTACACCATCACATGCTCACGTACCCATGCACCCATAACCAAACATTCATCCATCAAACCACAACCAAGCTTTTTTCCACTCACTCATACTTGTAACCATTCATGCAACCAACAACTTCCATCCTAACCACCAGACCAGCACTGTATGCACCCGCAGTCGTTCAAACATCTATTCATCCTCGGAGATATCCACATAGTGGTCAGTCTATCCGTGCAACTGAAGACCATGTACTGCAGTCTGCATGTGACTCCATTTGTGTATGTCTAACTGCATGTGTTTTGGCACATGTGTGACTGTGTCTGTGCATTTGGTTATTGCCTGTGTGCTTATAAGAGCCTGTATTCCTATGGAGTTTTGTAAACGGATGGCGGAGTCAATAATTCCAGTTTTGGTAGAGTTGTTTACTGGGATCTTTGAAAACAGGGCCCCTATTCCTAGGTCTTGAAATGAGGCTACGATTGCTTTAATTCAGAAACCGGGTAAGAGTACGGTTAAGTGCGAATCGTACAGGCCCATCTCTCTGCTAAACTGTGATTATAAGATATTTGCTAAGATTTTTGCCGAATGACTCAGCAGAGTGATGGGTCGATTAATTCACCCTGACCAAAAAGGTTGGCTGGGGCAATTGATATGGCTACATCATTTGAAACTCCCCTGGCTGTGGTTACTTTGGTTGCAATGAAGGCCTTTGATAGGGTGAACTGGAGCTACTTAATATTTATTCTGAGATCAGCTGGTTTAGGCAAAAACTTTTGAGGAGTTATAGATTTAATATATAGAGATCCCAGTGCCAGAGTTTTAGTAAACGGTAATCTCACCGAGCCCTTGAAGATCAAGGGTTGTCCTCTTTCTCCGTTATTATTTGATTTGTATATAGATCCTCTAGCCAGAAAAATAAGAGGAAACTCGGCTATTGCTCCTTTTGAGTGTAATGGTTGGGTGAAAAAGGTGGCTCTATATGCAGATGACCTTTTAATTTACACAGCTGATCTGGTTTCTGCCCTGCCTAGGCTTCTGTCATTAGCTGAAGATTTTGGTAGTTTCAGGATTTCGAGTAAACGCAGAGAAGACAGAGGTCATGGCTTGGAATCATTCATCGGTGGGACAGATACAATTGAAGAGAGTAATCAGATATTTAGGGATTCTATATACTCAGGACATTCAACAGCTTGCACTAACAAATTTAAAATTTGTGATAGAGGAAGGGTGCAGATCCCTTTAGAGATGGATGTATCTGCCCCTGACACTTATAGGGAGGGTTAACTTGGTGAAGATGATGATTCTGCCTAAACTTAACTTTTTGTTCAGCTCTATACCTTTGTTAATGCATCAGCAGTATTTATTAAAGCTTCAACAGGCAATTACCTCCTTTGTCTGGGCATCAAAGGGATCTAGGATATCATGGGAAAAACTGAGGAGAAAGAGGGAAAAAGGGGGGCTAGAGCTCCCGGATTTGAACTATTATGCCTGGGCCTTTCAATTGAATTCAGTAAAAATGTTGTTTTCTGTTCCCGATGTCTCAGCGATCGTGTAATTTTTAAAGATATGCTGAGCTCGGTTAGGGGAGCCGTTAAGGGATTTCTTTTCAAGTTTAGAGACCCAAAATGTAAAAAAAAAAACTTAAGATCCTCTGGGATCTCACTACAAGTTGGTACTATTTGAGGCTGGCAGCAGGAGTGAGTTATTACAGCCCATATGCTCCAATTTGGGACTCTCCTGGTACTCCTGAATGTTTTAGGGACGTTCTGGCATTACCACTGAAAAAGACAGGGATAATGTCCTGGGGGGATCTGTTTAGTGATGGAATGTTAATCCCTCTGGAAGATCTTGAGGTGAAGTTGGGGTGCACCTTTTCCATATTGAAGTACGCTCAAGTAAAAGGCTGGTTACGAGTATCACAAGTGGTATGTGAACCGGACGGCTTTTTGGAAGAACTGGTATTATCTGAGTCCCCCAATTTTAAGCAGTTTTCAAGGTGGTATTGGGAGATATTAGAAGGTTTGGATGGGGAATGTTTACTGCCCACCTCTCTATGGGGGAAGAGTATGCCACAGGGGGAAGTCGTGCAGTGGTGGGTATCCTCAATGTCAACTTTGTTTAGGATTGTTAAACCGGCTTCTCTTCGGAGGAATCATCTGTTTACGATACATAGAGCATATCTTTCCCCAGCAAGACTTTCTAGAAAAGGCAGTAACAAGGTAACTAAATGTCCTAAATGCGATTTACAGCTTGCTTCTGACCTCCATATGTTTTATGAGTGCCCAGGGGTGGAGCTCTTTTGGAAAGATCTGGGCAAAAATCTATCTCAGGTATTGGGATGGGAGATTTTGGTATCTCTCCCTTTGGTTAGTTTTGGCCAGACGCAAGGAGTGGCTGGAGGAAGTCATTACATTAGTAGAACTGACAAGGACCTACTTTTCTATTCTATTTTGATGGCCAGGAGGGAAATTTGTCGTAAATGGACAGCAAATACGCCTCCCTTGATCAAAGACTGGCTGCAAGCCCTTTTTTATTTTTCAAAAATTGACTTGGCGGTGGGAGGCTCATCTAAGAGGAAAGAGAGAATGTGGGCCCCCCCTGCTTGATGGGTAGAGAAGCTGAATGTGGTTGTAGCCTTAGCGATTATATAAAAAAGGTATGGTTGGTTGTCCAAAGATTATTTCCCCTCCTTCCCATCTCTCGAGGTCTGGCGGTCCCAGGTACAGCATCTACCGCTGAAAGCCTATATGAGAGAAATTGGGGGCTCCTCGGCAGAATCAGATCTTTTTGGGCAGTGGTGCCAGGCTCAACTATGGGGCTGATATAGGAGTTTCGGTGAGGTGTATGAGAACAAAAAAGAGCCTGTATTAGTATTTCTGCTTGTTCATTCAAATATATCACACACCATACAACCATTGCACCAATGAACACATACATCTAAAACAAGCCAGACCTATCGGCTTTGCCAATGCTCGTTTCCTATCCAAGCCTTTGTTATAACAAATGTGTGTATTATTGCATTTAACACATGGTTTAGATGGTGTGATACGTCCCAAACTTGAAGGATATTCCTTCTACGTTATTGTAAGTGCCAGGGGACAGAATGGACTTGTAATAAGGCGGTGGGGATATCCTTCAGTGCAGTGGAAACCGTACAACCTGTGAGACACCATGTCAGTTATGTCACCTTCACCAGTCTTGGCTTTTAGGCGCCATGCTTTGTCTGCTGGAATTTTTAAATGCATAGTTATAATGTTAATGAGGAGCTACAAGTCACAGTAAACAAAGCGGTTTTGCCAAAAAGCCAGGAAAGACTAACATTTTAATATGGAATGGACTAGCTCAGATTTCCATACTCTTTAAAACTGTCATATCCAGAACTTTCTAGTTGGGTGTTAAAACGTTGTCAGCAGCATTTGAAGGCGTTAATATGCTCCCAGTAGTAACACAGCAATTGTTATTTTAGTGGTCTCTCTACACTGCAGTCTACTTTTGTTCCTGTGGCCAGAGTGCATTCCCTCTGTGTTTTATTTTCATGCATGTTCATAAGTATGGCTTGATCTGAATTCTAACCATCTTCAGAGCGGCAAGAAGCGCGTGCCTGAGTATTTGTGTGCATTTATTCACGTGCGTGTACATATTGTGTGAGTATGAAATGCAGCCGGCACTGCTCTGGAATGTGAACTTTACGCTGTCTGCAGATGAAGTCTGTATTTAGCACGGAGGCCCTGGCAGGACGTAGCATCGGGATGCCAAAAATACAGGAAGGAATGTTCAGTATCTCGGAGCAGAAATACTGACAGGGCGGCATCACTCTTCACGAGGAAGGGAGGATTCCCTGCGTGAGGCCCAGTTTTCAGGTCAGAAATGCACTTCTGCGAGGGCTCTCAAAGGGGTTAGGAGGGCGGGTCTGCAGTGAAACAAGCAGGTTTGCGACATACTGGAAGGTTTGCTGGGACAGTGTCAGTCACGCTAGGCACCTGACATGTGACTAACTGCTTACCCATTCTTACAGGACTGTCAGACCACCCCCTTTTCAATTAGAAACACCATGGGTCTCATTTATGAGGCCTTTGCACCACCAGAACGTCACTTTTAGCGACACTCCGTGGCGCTGCGCCCTGCTACATATCTACAAGAAGGCATTAAGCCACTTTACGTGGCTTAACGCGGCATTGTAAATATGGAGCTCCCCACCGCAGTTTTCTGCAGCAAAGGGGTGTGCACTGGGTGTTGCTGTGGGTCTACCAACACAACACCCATTGCAGCTGAGGCAGCGCCAAAAACTGCACCATCCCTGGGGTGACGTTAGAGTGCCGCAACGAGTAGAAATACTTTTATTTCTCCTCATTCTTTGCTCTATATGTTCTGAATTCTGCAGAAGGAGCAAATTGCCATTAATAATTGTTTATGTGCAGGAAAATATCTCGTCCTGCACATAAACAATCACCCCCGCAACGCAGGCATCCTTGCGCAAAGGCGCAAGGATGGCTGCATTGGCGCTAGGCAGCTGATTTAGCATTGGCGCAGGAGAAAACGTTCTTGTAAATACGGCGCATCCCTGCATTTTTTAAACTACGCAGCTCGGACAGCAATATTGCTTGCAGCACCGCACTGCGCCATTTCCTACTAAATTAGGCCATTCATTCACTACATGCCAAGGACCTCCTTACGAAGTGGCCGGACAAGGATGCGGGACAGGATTCCACTTGACATACCTTCATAATTTTCATATTTCACCGCACTGATTTTTTAACAAGACCACAAAGTATCTCTGAAGAGGAAAACTTTTATTATTGAGTTACCCTTGCCAACCCTCCAGAATCAAAGATCACTTTCTTATGCTTGGTCCTGAGCTAACAGGAATCATGAATGTCTTCTTTTTGAGTAAGTAGAATCTGGCAACTTGCTATAAGGCAGGCTTCAGTCCCGGCAGAGGAATGGAGACTGTAATCTTCAACATTAAAGAAGAACTGTCATACATACATAGTAGGGGTGGGTGGAATGTTTCATTCCGCCTGCAGCACTGGTGAAATTTGGTGACTCCAAGTTACTCTTGTAACACAACGTTTCAGCTAAATTCTACCAATCTCTGGGTGGCAGAATTGTTTTCCCGTGAGTCTCCTGAAATGCAAGCTGGTGAGCGACAGTTGGCATCCCCAAATTTTCTAACACGGGCAGTCACGAGCGGTCAGAGGGCTGCTTCTTGAGTAGATTTGCTGCCGCTCAAGTAGATCTTTTATTTGAGCGGCAGCAAAATCAACTCAAATGACCAAGTTTGCACTGATTTTTCATCACTGCTTGCGCATTCAGTACTCAATTGTGACACGAGCAGGGAGATGGTGCAGTTTGCACCAATTTTCAGGGTCGAGCCTGCATTGCATGCGCTCGCGCATGCGTATCGCAGCGAGACGCTTTAGTGTTTAGAAAAGGGCTCGGAGTCCTGTCAACGTCAAGTTAGTGTTTTTTCTTGGTTCGTGGGCTTGCCTGATAAAATCTGCTTGCTTTCATTAGTCGAAAGAATGCACACGTCATGCCTTTTCCGGTGGCTAGCCCTCCTCGATCGCAGCGACCAAGTACAGAAAACATGCGAGGCTCGCTGTTTTCCATCGGGCTCGTGGACTTCTTTTTCTCTAATTTATGAGCGCGACTCGCTTGGCAGAAGTCGAGCACTTTACATAGTTAATTTCACTTTTTCGGGTTATGTACATAAATGCACTTTTGCCCGATAGGTGAAAAGTCGGGTTAGGAGTTTACAACGCGATCAGCTCTAACATGAGCAAACGCGAGACCCGTTGCATTGCAAATGCCTGTTTAGCACTGTTTGCGCTTCCAGTACTAAATTGTAGTGCGAGCAGGGAGACGTTCACATTTTCAACCTGTTGGCAGAATTCCCTGGAATCTCATGGAGTTTTTATGTAATTCCTTTGGTAATTCTGCGGAGTGACGCTCCATGTGTTCTGCCCACCCCAATCCATTGGTGACAATGCAGCATGTCAAATCACTTATTCATAAATCATACTGAATCATCTCGATAAATGGCCTGCTGTAACTAGATGACTTAAGTTCTTATTTGGTGCCAACCATTTTATCAAGCTGTAGACAAAAAATCAGAATCAGAACTTCCTTCTCCACTGCCAGGAAGGTCTCATGTCTGGTGATGCACGGATCCCAACTTTCCCCCTAATTTTCAATATTAATATGAGACTACTGGTGCTGGTTATATCGCAATGCAACCTATAATTTCAAATGTATGTTGACCGTAGTCACCTGTACATATGGCTGCACAGACCTATGGACCAGAATAAAACATCACTGCTTGTTTGAAAGATGTGCACTGCTGGATGAAAGAGAATTGACTGTTTTTTAATGGTGCTGACACAAATGTCCTCACAATCATAACTGGTTCAAAGCACAGCATACCATTCATGTGGCCAGTGGAAAAAGGAGCTGCTCTGAGCCCAGTCCAAGCAGTAACTAATCCTGGCATATGGTTTGATGAAAAACTGTCTTTTGGGCACCAGCTCAGCACTGTCAAAATTCAAAAGCACCTCACGCTTCTTCAACTACTACACAACATTATACTGGCCAGAGACTCAGGGCCTGATCTGGTGCTTGGCAGATATGTAGTCCCCCGTAAATATGACAGATATCGCATCTGCCTTATTACAAGTACATTAGTATATTATGCGCTTATTATAAGGCGGACAGAATATTGATAACGTTTATGATAAAGTAACTCGTCCGCCAAACTCTAACTCATGCTCTTAGTGTTGCTGAGGCTCAACTCTTCTAGCATTGTCTATGCCACATCTCCACAGAAAGGGATATTGAAACTACAAGGACTGGAAAATAAAGCAGCCAGACTGTGTCAATCAAAGAACATGTCTTAGACTACACCAGCCATTGACTGCTTTCATTGGCTACCAGTGACTCAGAGAATAAGGCCATGGCCCAGAACACTTACAGACCGTATACTGTAACTGTACACCTGTTCCTAACTATAAATCTAGAAAGGCAAACCTGATGTATGTGCAAGTCTCACCTGGAACTCAACTCTTCAACTTTTAAAATCAGTTTCTGAAAGCTTCAATATCTGTTGCTGTTCAAGAAAAAACACCAAGACAAGCCCCTTCACCACACCTTTTTCATTCATCTAAGAGCACCAGGATTATTTTACTCATTGATAAGGGCCTGCCCACTCTCAACAGTACACTCGACAATAATGCGATATTAAAGGGGACAAAAATACTGAAACATCCTTGACCATTATCCAGTCAAGAAACTGAGGGGCATATTTATACTCCGTTTGTGCCGAATTTGCGTCGTTTTTTTCTACGCAAATTTGACGCAAAACGAACTCCATATTTATACTTTGGCGTTAGACGCGTCTAGCGCCAAAGTTCATGGAGTTAGCGTCATTTTTTTGCGTGAACACCTTCCTTGCGTTAATGATATGCAAGGTAGGCGTTCCCGTCTTAAAAAATGACTCCGATGCTATTGCGTCGGATTTATACTCCCGGGCAAAAATGACGCCCGGGAGTGGGCGGGACTAAAAAACCCACATTTGCGCCGGATTTTAGCGCCTGGGTCAGGGCAGGCGTTAAGGGACCTGTGGGCTCAGAATGAGCCCAGAGGTGCCCTCCCAAGCCCCCAGGGACACCCCCTGCCACCCTTGCCCACCCCAGGAGGACACCCAAGGATGGAGGGACCCATCCCAGGGAAGAAAAGGTAAGTTGTGGTAAGTATTTTTTTTTTTTTTTTTTTGTGGCATAGGGGGGCCTGATTTGTGCCCCCCTACATGCCACTATGCCCAATGGCCATGCCCAGGGGACAGAAGTCCCCTGTGCATGGCCATTGGGCAAGGGGGCATGACTCCTGTCTTTGCTAAGACAGGAGTCATGTTAATGGCGTCTGGGCGCCAAAAAGAAATGGCGCAAATCGGGTTAAGACGATTTTTTTTGCCTCAGCCTGACTTGCCCCATTTTTGGACGCCCAAACGCCATTTTTCCCTACGCCGGCGCTGCCTGGTGTACGAGGTTTTTTTTCCCGCACACCAGGCAGCGCCGGTCGACTAACGCCGGCTAACGCCATTCAATAAATACGGCGCCCGCATGGTGCTTCAGAATGGCGTTAGCCGGCGCTAATTTTTTTGGCGCAAAACTGCGTTAGCGCAGTTTTGCATCAAAAAGTATAAATATGGCCCTGAATTCAGAAGTTGGTAAAAAAAAGATGGCATCGTGGTTTGTATATATCTGAATATTCTTTGCACTATCGGGTTCTAAATGTAATACTTTTACAACCAAGATTGTTATGTGGTACTTATGAAGTTAGTGGTGAAATAATGACTTTAAAACACACTCAATATATTCGTAAACGTGCACTCTGTGTTACTGCCTTTTATAATCTAGATTCTGAACACCCTAGAGATGAACACATTTTGATCTTCACAAAAGTTTAGAGTTAGATCTTAAGCTTCCTCTAACAGATCTCCAACTAACAGGAAGTGAATGATGATGGAACAAAATGCCTTGAGATAGTTTTCAATATACAGTATACAGTATTGCTAACATTCATACACTAGTGCATTACAATACAACATAATGTATATAAATAATTATATATACACATAAATACACGATTACAATTAGGTAGATACATTCATAAGTTTCCTAAAACTATTTAAAAGCAGTTTGCAGTTACAAGGTTCTCATATAAAAATTAGAAATTAGCATTCTGCTATCAAATGTATGAACAGAATCCGTATTGTTAAAAACTTCTCAAACAAGATTTAAAAAAAAACAGAATGCAGCGGGTTTCTGTGGTTTATTTCAATCAATCATATAGATTTGTAGTGCGCAAGGTTCACCCCCAACAGGTTTCTTGGCACGGAGGAGCAACACTAAAGTGAGTAAAGTAAGAAAATTAAAATTAAAATCATGTAATTAAAATGATTGAAATGGTGAGGAAGGATGAAAGTGACAGGGAGAGTCTGGTGGATAATGGGATATGGGGTTACAGAAGAAGAGTCAGTGGAGCTATGCACGATTGAAGACAGGAAAGGTGAGGCAGGGAGGGAGAGTGTCAGAGGAGTGAATGTGAGGGTGCTTCCCATTTGTTAGAATGAAAAAATGTTAAAGTAGTAGGTAGTGCTTGCACTTGCTGTCTGTTCAAGTGGCATCTGTCCACCAGTGGCATAACAAAGAACCCCAGCAGCGCAGAGGGGCCCGAGCTCCAGGTAGGTCCCCATCAGCATGGTACCCTGGCCTTAGAGCTCCTTAGTGAGGCCCGGGGTGGAGGGGAGCCTCCATGTACTTTGTAGGGGGGGGGGCTCAAGTTTTATTAGTCCACTGCTGTCCTTAGATGCACTGCAGCATCACACTTACCCAACTTAGTGAAACCTTTACAGGCATACGGAGGCATGACAGAACAAGAACCACAGAGCCCTTAGTAAAAAATCCACCCTTCCCATTAGTGATACTGTCATAAGGTCAGGCTGCATGTATAGAGAATCACATTCTGACAATTAATATAAAACCATAAAATATGTTAAAATATGTGGTGACTCTCTTGACAAAATACATTCAGTGACATAAACAAGAGTTGATCGAAAATTTCTTACCACGAACAATATAAAGTAAAGCATTATTGGAGAATTAATTTAAATCATTGCAAAAATTAAAACCATTCCATAGGAACATACATCAGTCGACAAGCCAAGTTGTCAAAAAGTGCATGAAGGCAGGCCATATCGTTCACATGGTAAAATACATTCTATGCACAATGGAAAAGTAAAGAAGCAGACACTTCAACTTCAGAATAATCAATAAAAATCCATATCATGCATTAACATACTTAGGAAACTGCTATGTCCAAGTGATCAATAACATTCATATTAATAAGACTGAGTAAAAAACAAAGATTCTTATAAAGTGCTCAAGTGCCAATTTTTCAATAAGATTCAACTTCTAAGACACAGAATGGATGATTAGTACTAAGGGACTCTCAAATTTGGTAGGGCCATCTGTGAGGCTTTGAACATCACGTTTGGCAAGCACAGATGGTCAACATAAACTGATCATCCTTTTAGAAACAATAGTCATTTATTTTACAAAACTGGGACGTCAGCTGCCCTGAATTGCCCTTTACGCAAACATCCACTGCAATTGTGTAGGATTAGATGGACAGGCACTTAAACATCTGGGTGAGCCAATATTTTTGAGAGGCCACTAGATTGGGCCACATACACATGACATGGATTAGTGATTCAGAAGCTTCCCCACGCAGGGTCTTTACCAAGACTTCCATACCAAAAATCTCTTTGGGAGATGAGCTCAAAACAATATCTCATCAGGGCTCTTTTACACTCAAGTGCCCATGGCTGCTTCAGATAATGTGCTGCCTTCAGGGAATCATAGAGTGGAAGAGCACATCTGATATAAAATGTTTAGGTCTTGCCTACTTTTCGAGACATGCTGTTATCTACTCTGTGAGCTCAGTGCACGCCATTTGCTGCCCGTTGCTTTTAATTGGTTCTTTGTAGTGCCTCTTGTAAATGCATGCTTCTTACTGGTCACTTAGTTGCATTTGTCCCTCCTTTTGTTGCTTGGTTTCCTCCCATGGAGACTGCCCCTGTTACATGTATGCTTACTGTGTTCTTAATGTATGTGTTTGTAGCACACTATTCTTTTTGTACGGTTTGGCTCTTTTTCAGGTTTAGAATGGCGACAAAGATGCTCCTGTCTTGTTTTAATTACTTTCCATTTACTTCCTAAATCTCCATGTATTAGTGTGCACTGACGACTGTAACAGACAGCCACAGCGCCTCTCATCAGTAGTATTATGTAGTAATGCGATTGTAATATTAAGAGGTGCAAAACAACAAAGTTTGTGTGCAGTAATTTGTGTGTACCGATGTCTGTAACAGACCGATACAGCGCTTTCAGCAGTAGCATTATGAATTATGAGATTATAAAACTAAGAGGTGCAAAACAACAAAAGTCGGGTGACATTAGGGTAAACAGAGACATTGGGAAAATACTGCTGTCTTAGGTATCAATACAGCTCACATGCCCTTCTTTAGGCATTGTTTGTTGTGAGGCTGTTTTGTTTTCACTAGCAGGGGCATCAGCAAATGGAGTGAGTCTGCCTGATACAGTCAGAATAGGTGCTTCTGAACGTCTTCACCGACATTGTGCCTTCTTAAAATTTACAGTGTTGAAATGACCTACCCCTTCTTGAGAGTTTGCTGCCAGTGTCTGGCCAATGATGAGGGCTCGAACCCCTCACTCGGTTCCCTGGCAATGTTTTATCTTTTGCAGTGTGCTCATCTGGGAGGACTGGACCAGGTACCCTTTGAAGCCCAAATGACCGAGAGAGGCACCCGCAGGATACCTACAGACATAAACAGCCCCACTCCGGAGCAACTGCTTCACACCAGTGCTTAATTTGTGCTTGTTGTTTCCGGTGCTGAGCACCGGCACTTATTTTGAGGGCCGGGGCTTAATCTTATGCCTCAAGCATTTGCTGCGAGCAAAAGACACACATGGGAAAGACGGAAGAAGGAAAAACTAAAAAGCGTCATAAAGGGAGAAAGTAGAAAGTTGCAGGATGAGATGAAGGGGAATGGGTGGCCGTAAATAGATTGAAGAGGCCCAAAATGGCTTCAGGATTATGCTGCCTCAGTATTCAGTGCTAGCAGATTAAATTACAGCAGCCTCGTGTTTAAGAGAAGGGTTTTGAGCACCGGCACCTCTTGATTTACAAATTAAGCACTGCTTCACATGGAGTTGCGCTATCTTTACCAAGCCTCTGTTCTATCGGCCTCACACTTTAAAGATGATGGGGCAGCATGGATATTGTTCACATGCTGCGTACTCTCCCATTTTTTTTATTTCGTTTTGTTGCAGTTTTATATAGTGCAAACTCAACCCGAATGTATTGGAGCACTTTACACAAGCACCACCTACTCTAACTCTCACAAACGCAAGACCGATTGCAGAGATGTTTTGACGGCTTTGAAGTGAAAGCTGTTTTATGTGTATGGCATATTTTTCAAAATGTTTATTTTTTTAAACCTTGTGCGCGATGTCTTCAATGTCTTTCGTATTATAATATGGGATAACGTGCATGTTTGTTCTGGATGTTTCTTTTTTTGTTCTCTTTATTTCATGAACCGTGTGTGATGTTTTGTATGGCTTTATTTCTTTAGTTTGAGGAAGGCTGCCACTGTTCTTGAAGCTTTTGCATGATGTTTTGGATGGCTTTGAAGTGAAGGCTTTTTAATGTTTTTTTTCTGTTGCAGCACTTGATGAGTTTGAGCCTCATCCACAGAGACGTAAAACTGCCCAGAGGAGACCATGGGGCCAGCATGTGCTGGGGCTGCCAGCAGGGGCACAGGGCTTTGTTTTGACACTTTCTGTGAAGTGCTCCTGAAGGTGTCCTCTTCATGCTGGGCGGGCAGTGCTAGGCAGCAATAATTGGTATTGAGGCACCCAATCCTGTACTGCCCCTCCTCCCACCCCTCCCAAGGCAGCAGTTTCCACCACCGTAGCGATGCACCTCATGTGATGGTGTTGGGATGGATGGATGGCCAAATTGGTTGCCATCTTAAAAGGTTAAATCACTTCGCGCTCTTTGCTTCAACGCATCAGGTTAACTGCGCTGTTTAGCCGTGCAGATTATACTTTAAAAAAGCCCAAACCACTCCGTTTTGTGTGCCCATTCCTAAAGAAGAAATAAAGTCATGTGGGCATGGAACTTTAAATAATACCGGGGAGGGGGGGGGAGGGATGATTTACAGGGAGCACCAAAGAAGCGTGGCTATAGCAACAAGGCTTAGTCTGGGAAGCTGTTCCTTGTCAGATCTGGAGATGAATCATACAATGTCTTGGTTGCATTACAGATGATTGACTTTATGAGGCTGTAATAGATAAACTCTGCAGTGCCCATTTTCTGATAACAAGAAGAAACCTGGAGAGATTGGTATTCATTTCAACATGCTATTATACGTACTGCAGGATATTTCAGTGACTTAGAGCTGACTACATGGATGAGGTGTTTAGGGTTGCCACCTTTCCAAGCGAAAACGCCGGTCATTTGTTGTTGCATTAGTAGTCTGCAAAGACCTGGACGCATATATATTGATTTGTAACATGGCTTGTCTACATTTGTTTACTTTAGATGTTAGTCAGGGATAGTCAATGCAAATATAGAACACATTTAAAAGTGTGTTCTGCTGTTTGTGTTCTGCTGTTTGAAGTGCTATAATGTGTCTTTTAGTGTCAAAGTTTACACGTTAAAAACCAGTAGATGTTGTAGCACCCAGGATAATGTGCAAGACATATTGGCTACGCCAATGCTTGTTTACTCAAGTCTTCAGGCTTTTGTTTGACAGATACCAATTTTGCCTGTTTATTCAGGATTTTGGAAATAATTTTATCAGGAAGACCTTTTTCCAAAGGTCTTTGACTTCTAGCTGCTTTATAGATTTATCCAAAGAAACCGCCCCGACCCAGAGGTCGTTTCACTATTGTTGCCCATAGATACTGATCAAGTACATTGGCCTCTGCCCTTGAGGCAGCATTATTTGGCTGTGCCATTATGTGTTTTTTATAAGAAATCATAATTAACTACAAATATAACGCCTGTTCAAATGTATTCATGTAAACCTGGTGACTGGAAAGTCATATAATCAAAGTGCACTTATAAGTAGAAATGTAGAAAAGGCTATGGGAGTTCTGTAATGATAATTATTGATTGAAGAAATACATATGTATGTAATTTATATTCAAATGTATTGGTACTATGATATCTTAGTTAAAGGATATATTTTAATATGCATTCTTCATTTACTTTGTTTATGAGAAATGCACATATAACCTTGCAAATGTGCATCAATATCTGAGCTAAGTTGGCTAGAAGTAAAGCCTGAAATGTTTGTCTGTGTTTAATTTTCAATGAGGAGTTTTGCTCTTGTTGTATATTTCTTTATTTGCAGGTGCATCTGTAAGTCTCCAGTTAATGAAGAACTTGCTCTTAATCTTAGATAAAGGGGTATGGGAAGATGGATTGCCAAGGACGAGGAATGTTAACAAGGAGACATGAACAAGAACTCCCCTCTGGATTCCTGAACATGGGAGGGATCAAATATCGTCCTGATTCTTGGTCCTAGGGATGAGAGGCTAATGAGAGTTGAAAATTTCAAACTGTGCACAGACAATGAAAAGTTACTGCTGTTGACGTCACCTACTGAAAGTTCTGTAGAGATTAAAAGTGGTATTTAGTTAGCTAGAAAGGCAGATTAGAGAGGTAAAGAATTCTGCTGCCTTTGCTTGGCTGATGTGTTTTTTTGCTACGCACATCTCTCTTCTGCAGAACATCTACTGAGGTTGAGAGATGAAAGGCTAATGAGAGTTGCAAATTTCAAACTGTGCACATACAGTGGAAAGTTACTGCTGTTGAAGTCACCTATTGAAAGTTCTGTAGCGATTAAAGTGGTATTTAGTTAGATAGAAAGGCAGATTAGAGAGCTACAGAACTCTGCTGGCTTTGCTTTGCTTGGCTGATGTGGCTTTATGCTATGCACATATCTCTCATGCAGAACTTCTACTGAGGTTTCTATGAGGCTGGCACTTTTGATTAATTTCTTATATCCATAAATTGGAGAATCTTTAGGTTTTCCCTTGTCTTGGTAGAGTGGATAATTTAGAGATAAATGATTAGGCAGGAGGATAGAAATCTGGACTCTGATCATCAAGTACTTTTACTTATCTTTTGTATTTCTGCTACAAAGATTTTGGTATACCATATGCTTGTACGATTTAATCTGATTTGTTGCTTTAACTCACCTTTAGAGATTCTGTACTTATATAGTATGTTTTTATAGTCTTGCTTTGAATTTTTAACAAATCCTTTGGATTTTAATTCTGTCTCTGTGATTCAATGTAAGGCCAAATGGGTTACACTGTAAATTGTTTGGAACATACTAATGTGTCTCTCCTCACCCCTCAGAACTCTTAAAAAGATTAATCAGACCTAGTAAATTAGTGAATGGGCCAGACACTTGATTCACCCTCCTTAGCTTATAATAGTACATAAGGAATCTGGATTGGATATGTAATATGCAGTTAACCAAACTGAACTCCAATAGTAACTGTGATTGGGAGAAACCATTTGGAAGACGAAACGCGTAACAATAGTGGTTACATTGTACCATATCAAGCCAGTCCCCCAGCATGTCTTTGAGGTTAATCATATCATACAGCAGAGCTGGCAAAAGTTTCAAGTCCATGACTTTATAGACTAGGCTTGTATCAGGACAGAAGACATTTGTTAATAAGCGCAAGAAGATGGTACTTAAAAAAGTTTCCAAATTCCTAATTGCTGACTTTACGGCATAACTTTTCCTCTCTCATTAAACCATAACCCTAAATATTTGTAATTTGTGAATCTCTCAATTTGCATTTTACTGATAGACCAGTGATCCTTCTTGTTTATCCTTCTCCTGAAGACAATGGGTCAGATTACGACCTTGGCGGATGAAATACTCTGACACAAACGTGACGGATATCCCAACACGGGTAGAGAAAGTGCAAATTTCCTTTCCTATGGAATGCCCGGAGAAAAATATTAATTTGTGGGTGGGAGCTCAGGTGGAGATATGGACCAATAATCCCCTGAAGAAACAAATATCTGTAAGTACTAGAGTTGAGAACCCACTTAATTCATGTTGAAAACATAGACATGCTATTGCTGGTTGCACCCAGTTAATAATTCATCAGATCCACGTGTTGTAATTCAGGTGCATTTATTAGTTCCGGACATGAAAAAAGTCTTGAAGGTTGCAAGAAGAAACAACCTTTTGTAGGAGTTCACGTGCATTGATTAATACCCAATAATGGGAGTAATCTTGAAAATTGAAGGAAGAAACAGCCTATAATTCATGTGCATTTGTTAGTTCCCAACATGGGAATAATCTTGAAAGTTGCAAAGAGAAACAGCTGACACGTGTTTCGCCCCTCGTGGTGTGTTCACCTAGGGCTTTCTCAAGGCTGCAAGTAATGGAGAATAGGCTAATCAGGTTTAATAAGCAACCTTCCAAAAGTTATGAAACAAAAGCTGGTGAAGGTCATGCCGGAAGGTCACCCATTAATGCCGGTGTTGGATAGACTAGACAGAGAAGGAAAAAATGAAAGAGAAACTGTGAATGACAGTCGCAGTAAGAAGTTAATCCCATAGTCTAATCCAAGAAACCATGAAGAGGAAGTGGAGATTTAAAGCTATAATTGTTGATAGCCCTTTTCATGTAGGTCAAAAATAAGCAAGTGTCAAGAGAACTCATATCAGTTGTGCGGTTATAAGGCCAGGAAATCAATGGAAGAATGAAATTGGTGCTGGCACAGCAAAGTGAAATATAGGAGAGTTATTCCCGTATGTCCAAGTAGTTCCCATAGATTAGTCGACCGTGCACTCTCTTGTAAGTTTAATCAAAGAGAAAAAGGAAAAAGAATTATACCATTGGATTACTCATCTGAAATTTTTCATATTATGAATACAAGTGGTCTAAATACAAAGATTATAACGAAAACACAATGACTAACAAAGTAATTAATTAAATGATGAAATAATTAAAAGAGCAAAGTAAAATTTAGTGGTTGAAATAGCAATAAATATCTTTAAGTGACGGATATCCCGCCAGCCGTTTTACAAGTTCCATAGGACATAATGGAACTTTTAATATGGCAGGCGGGATATCCGTCACGTTTGTGACAGAGTATCCTATCCGCCGAGGTCGTAATTAGGCCCAATGACCTTTGTTTTAGAGGTGTTTATTTTAATATTGTTTACCATACAGTAGTTAGCTAAATCATTCAGTTGCCTCTGGAATCCAATTCTGGTTTGATCAAGCAGGACAGTATCATCAGCATAATGGAGGATGTTATTTTGTGGTTAGAAAGCTTAGGCAGGCAAGCACATCCCACTGAAAAGGTGTTGCTAATATCAGCCAGATATTAGTTAAAACGCAGTGGCGCCAGTACCCAGCCCAGCTTTAGCCCCTTGTTTGTGACAATTTTCCCTTTGGGAGGTAAGTCTGATCCTCACCCAAGTGTTGGGATATAAATTTATGATTGCATTCAACCAAAGCAGAGGAATACCTGGCATTAACAAAACCCATGTTAGAGTCTACAAAGGCTGCTTAAAGCAGTTTACTTTTGTTTTTCAAGGTGTTTTCCACAAGCGTAGACAAAGTTAGAAAGTTATCATCAATAGTACAGCCTTTTGCAAAAAGGAAATGAGGCTTTTCTCTGTGGCCCAATGCTCACAACACTGCATACATCTTATCTTCCACATATAATAGCACAAGTAGGCGAAAATTCTTTGGAACTCAAATTGGCTCTTAAATTGGTACCACCAGGGAGCTTCTCCAGCTGTCTGTAACGCTGCCACTTGTATAACATGTTATATTGACAACACAAAATATTAGCCCATTGATTTGTTGTTAATTTGAAAATGAAGGCTGGAATGCCGTTCAAGCGTGGTGCTCCTCTGCTAGGAATAGATTTGATAGCTACCTCTACAGCACTCAATGATAGGGCCTTCTTTAACTTTGCAATTAAACTGTGAACTTTTTGATTTTAGCTTATTAATTAGGGAAGTGTTATCATAATATAAACAGAGATTATTGAGAACCAGAATTTCCATGACTCTGAGTTTAGATACTTCATGCAGCATGGTCACTTATTTATCTTTAGATTTTTTATGTCCCAAAGCTTTTTCTGGTGAGAAACGCGTAACTGTTTTAGGGCCAGATGTAGGAAGGAAGCAATTTGCGAGTTGCAAATTGCGAGTCCTTCCGACTCGCAATTTGCAACTCGCAAATTGCTATGCAGTACGGTGTCTCAGACACCGACTGCAACTCGCTATGGGGTCGCAATGACCCACCTCATGAATATTCATGAGGTGGGTCGCAAATTGCGGCCCCATAGCGAGTATAGGCACTCGCTAACATGGAGGCCTGCTGTAGTCAGCAGGCCTCCATGATAGCGACCTGCTTTTCAATAAAGCAGTTTTTTTTTTTTTTTAAATGTAGCCCGTTTTCCCTAAGGGAAAACGAGCTGCATTTCAAAAAATCCGAAACCTTTTGTTTCGGTTTTTTCAGGGCAGGGAGTGGTCCCTTGGACCACTCCCTGCCCTGAAAAAATATTTTGGGGTCCATTCACAAAGGGGAAGGGGTCCCATGGGGACCCCTTCCCGTTTGCGAATGGGTTACCATCCACTTCAAGTGGATGGTAACTGCGACTCCATTTGCGACCGCATAAGCGGTCACAAATGGAATTGCATACCATTGCGAATCGCAAATAGGAAGGGAACACCCCTTCCTATTTGCGATTCGGAAATGCATTTTGCGAGTCGGTAACGACTCGCAAAATGCATTTCTGCATAGGAAACACGCATTTGCGAGTCGCAAACAGCTAATTTTGCCGTTTGCGACTCGCAACGTGCTTCCTACATCTGGCCCTTAGTTCTATTCCCAGGGCTCGATCACAGTGTCTGTACTTCCATTGCCTCAAGCCCTTGTGTAATGCTATTCTTAACACTTTAAGGTCCAAGCCATCCTAGGTAAACAATCTGGAGGTAGGAAATTGCCATTATTTATAAACTGATGAACATTCAGATATTTTAGAGGCAGCATCAAAAAGCTCATCAGTGAAATGAGGCCATCTATTAATAGCTGAAACCGAACCATGATCTTCATTTAAATGATTGTGAATACATTGCTCCATCACCTCTGACAACTCCTCTGACTGCAACACTTGCCATTTGAGTTTCCTAATGCACTCCACCTCATACGGGATTTAGCATTCTCTGCAAAGGCTAGAGATCCTGATTGCAAGATTTAGCGACTTTTTGATAGAAATGGTCACTTAAAAGAGTAAGAATAATGGCAAAATCCAAAATGAACTTCAAATCCTTAATTGTAACCCTCATGTAGTCCAAAGTGGTTAGCCATTGAGAGGCAACATGATTGAATGCTTCAGGTTTGTCTGATTTGAAGCAGCCCTTTAAAGTGTGAAAGCCTAGCTTGTGCAGCTCATTGATTCTTTTGTCAGTTTTAATATCTGAAACTATGCCCAGAAGGATATGCCAGTATATATCAGCTATGACGTGCAGGTCTGTGCCCTGGTCATGTCTAAATAAAATGAAGTTAAAATCACCTGTGAGAATCCATATTGCACTTGTGTTATGTCTCATAATTTCCTAAGTAGCTGCGACCAGATTTTCCAAGGTCATTTTTCTTGCATTTTCTGGGATTGACATAAATATTGCAAATCATCATGGTATTTTGTTTTGAGTTCAGATTGCCTTTGAAGTGTCTCACACAATTTAATTGTAGAATTAGAATATCGTTCCGTCTTGGTTGGAGTTCAATTATGTTCACATCAATGGAATTATGGCAACACCACAAGAGGGATTACCACCACAGCTGGATGGAATTGTAGGGGGAAGAACTTATAAAGTCCTCTCGTGGGGACAACTCTACTGCCCAAGTTTTCGGTAAGCAAACATTTTCAATATATAATATTGGCAGTATATTTGGTGTTTGCAAAGTAGCTTTAGGCTAGCTAATGTTCCAAAAGCACAAGATCAAGTTTTTGACCAGCATATGGGTGCGGCTGGAAAGTGGGTTATGGTCTAGGCAGCAGTTCTTTTAAAGCAGCCACTGGGAGAGCCCTGTGATGTCTCTCGCCGTTCACCAATGTAAAGTAGTGGTGACTTTTAGATCCAGATCCAGATAACAATATAAACATAGCATTCAGAGAGCAGGTATACATGACCAATACTAGACACAAACAAACTCATAACTAACAAATGCCAGCTAGCAAACTAGTAGCCGAACCTAGAGGAAACAAGCATCGGCAAAGCCAGTTGATCTCCTCTTTGAGACCTATAGGCTTTTAAAATGTTTTTTAGCCATGTTGTACAAAGTCCCTTATATGCAGAGGGAGAGAAGGACACGAGAAAGTCAGCTGTAAAACATACACAATCTTGTGAAGTGCTTATCCAAAAAGAAAAAAGTAGTGCTTGAAAAGCAAGTGTAGAGCATAGAAGCTAGTCAATTGTAAGAGTTGTTAAAGAGGCTAGGCTCCATGGGAGGTACAAACATGTGATTGACAAGCTGGGATACGAATAAGAAGCAGGCAAACGGGAGTGGTAAACAACGGGCGGGCTCCAAGCTCCTGTATATTCTAGGTAAGCCCACAATATTTCTTTATGAGGTGGTTGCAGACTTATGTTTCTTTAGAGTTTGACATAGAGCAAGAGAGAGGAGGGAAAAGAGAGCAAGAGAGAGGAGGGAAAAGGGAAGAAAGGAGGAAGAAAAGGACAGGAAAACAGCAAGGGACATAGAAATCAGAGATAAAAAAGAGACCAGAAAGAATGTGACAAAGACAGGATATGTAGGGAGGTGGAAGGATGAGGCATGGGATAAAATCAACACTTGGCATCCTTGGTATTCGTAAACCTCACCACTGGGCAACACATGTATTTACATATTCTTATTATATACTATTAACACTTATTTATTTACATATTGGACATTTATGAAAAATCCATTAAACAAAACAGGATAATCATGTGCACCTTTGAAAGTAAACTGATCTCTATTACAATCATAAATGTTCCGGTTGGTGGAAAAATATTCTGTGGGAAAGCAGATCAGGCGCAAAGAGGGCCGACCAGGGGTGATGAGGACGTAAGTAGCCTCAATGTAACCTTCTATCATGCCTATTGTTGGTGACTGTTAGCGTGCAGAATTGGGTAAAGAGATTTTTTCCCTGCACGTTCGTTGGCCCCTTTAAAAGGGTGCGAAGAGGGCGGTAACATAGTCAGGAAGGGAGGCAGCTAACGACCATAGGGGTGTGTGAAGTTGTGAAAATTTACTTCCACACACTTTACCAACTTGTCAGAGATTCCGAAGCTCAAGTTCTGTGCGAACAAATTTTGTGAAAGCAAATTTGTGGAAAAAGACAAAATTTAGTAAAATTATTTCACCAAAACTCTTTCCAAGAGGCTTATCCCTGTTTGCAAAATTGCGAAAACGTCCAGTCTTCATAAACTTCGAAGTCTATAAACTAGGAAAAACTGTGCAAACTAAATTTAAATTTCACCCACCCCATCTTGAACTAAACACACGGTGTTGGGCACAGTCTAAACTGGATTGGCTGGATTATTGCCTGAATGCGAGTTTGTATTTTTCTGTAGACACCAAACGCCCAGAGCCTGCTTTGCGGAGCTCCTCCTAACCTGCCTAACATGGATCACAAATCAGTTCCAACACAAACATGAAATCTGGAAACACTTAACACCCAACCATAGTTACAGCAAAATTAAACCACGCCCCTTCCCTCTACGTTCAGGAATGCAGAGCTCTGAGCAGCGCTCAGCAACTTTTCCAAGACTGTGGCTGTTTGGGCGGTAGTAAAGCCTCTGTTAGCAGAACAAAGATTAAGGCTTTCTTTCACACTCGGTCCTTTAAGACTGTGTGATGACACGTGCAACCTGGTTTCAGCAGACTTTACATTTCAGGAAATGTGTTTACAAAATAATTCTGTGTTATGTAATTACCAAAACACGTGCAGCTCTCATTTGGAGACTTTCCAGTTGCATCTAATTTTAACGTGCAGACATTTTGTGGGAACAATGAAGTGTCACGTACATTTTCAGTGAAATTGCTCGATTCCGCTATTTTCTGCAGAAGTCTGTTAAAATCAGTAAATCTTCAACAGGCAAGAGTGAACATGCATCTTGAGTTTTTTTTAAAGCAGGACGCTGATAATCTTGTGATGAAATTTCCCCTGCTAACATCTAGATCCGCTATGGCGGAGGGGCGTCGCCCCCCTACCAGCAGCAGCAGCTGCAAACCTTTAAAAATAAAATGATAATAAATTTAGTTTATTATCGTTTTATGTTTAAAGGGGCGGGGCCATGAGTGGATGGCACCCATGGAGTGGAGTGCACGGAGCACTCCCCTCAGTGCGCATGTATGTTTGGCCAGCCAAACACACATGCACACAGGGCTCTCTCCAAACCGGCACTGTGTTGCCGGGTTGGAGACAGCAGGCCCAGGATCCCAGTCTGCCTTGGAGCGCCCAGCCAGGGCACTCCAGCCAATCGTAACGCTGCTGTGAGCAGCATCATGATTGGCCGCAGGGCAGGTTTGGAGCCTGTGCCTGGAGTGCAGTGGTGCGGCGAAGAGCTTCAGCTAATTATTTTTTTTTTTTTAAATATTTGATTTATTTTTTCTTATTCCCCTCGCCCGCCACTTTGCCCAGTCACCAGCTGCAACTGTCTGGATGCAAGCTACAGTGTATGTACAGCAATAGGTCTCTTTTCCATGCATCGGCCACATCCGCAGTAGTCTGTAGCCCCCCCTTGTGGGAGGATAAGGGACTTACTAACGCAATGGCAGACCTACAGGAGTGGGGGTAAAGGGGATAGGATGTAGAAAGTTATTATACTAATGGCTCCAAAATACCTTGAGACAACCCACTTCAGCCTAGGATGACCAGATTATTTAAACCGAAAACCGGGACATTTCGCAAAGAATAGAAGAAGGACTACAATTTTGCATCAACTAAGTGAACAGAATGACGGTGCTCATCAGCATAGAATTACAGAAGAGGCCCTAAGAAAATAAATAAATGCAATTTTTAAATGCAGTGTTGTGCCCTTTAATTAACTTGCTTTCTTATAGCAGCCTCTAAGTATTCCTGCTTTGGAAAAGATAAAAATGCACCTCTCACCTGTTTTCAGTCGACTCCAAAAACCGGGACATGAGCTAAATTTCCCAAAATCTGCTGGGACAGCTGGTGAAAACCGGGACTGTCCCGGCAAATCGGGATGCCTAGTCACCCTACTTCAGCCTCTTGACTTGTAGTTCAGCATATAAATATACATACTCACTGAAGAAATTATTAATAAAGTGACATTATAGTTAGCTGTTTAAATTACAAACAAAACGTACATTAAATTACTCAAAAACACAGAAAATAGATAAGCTATAATTTAGTCATCTAACTATAACTTACACCCCCATCATGAACTGCTTATTACACCACTCATAGCATGATAAACACAAACACACACACACATGTATATAAATATATATATATTACCTAGTGGTGGTTGTTGCATAGGAAAACAAATTTTGTGTTGCTAATAACTTTGGCATTGTTTGATAAATCTCCATGAAACTTTCCAAAACAGTGCTACTTTTTGACTAGTTTTTGGATGGAAAGTCTCAGGGTGATCAAGCAAGGGCCAAGAAAAAAGGGAGGTCCCAAAACTCAAGATCCCCATTCATTTTCCATTGACCTCTTTAGACAAGGCTACTGCAAAAACTTCTGAACAGAATTACTCCATATTTGGTAGGAAGCTACATCTTGGTGCACAGGTTGTGCTTCTCATGATTTGGGGTACATTTGTTCAGTAGTTTTTGAGATATTACCATTAAATAATTGCATATCTGGATAGTTGGGTCTGCGAAAGGGTTGAGATACACTTGTGTGAGTGCCAATTTAAAAAAGAGCATTCTGATTGGCCCAGGAAGCTATATTTCCCTTGGGCCATCTCGCTCCCACGAGAATCAGACTCCCGCAGGAGCGAGCGCTCTGATTGGCTACCAGTAACATCAGAAAAATGTTGCTGGCAGCCATCACAGGACTTAGGGACTTAATGCCCTGTCCTGAAGTAAAAATGTAATATGAGGTGGCAGAGTAGGGATACTCTGGCCCCCTAGGCCCCACTCCTGGGGCCAAAAACAAACAACAACAACAAAAACCCAGCAAAAATTGCTGTTATCCTGCAGGACTCCCATGGGATCAAAATTTAATTGAGTTTGGCTCATGAGTTTATGCTCCTGGGACCACACTCCACGGGCTGTATTCATGAAGGGGGGCTGAATGATCCCACCTCCCCTGATGATGTCACAGAATACGTCATGAGTTAAGTAAAATGTGAGGTCTAAAGCAGGGCCTGGCAGGGGAGCAAGTTATAGTTAGTTCTGCTATCTAGCTATAACTAGTGAATTTCTTTTTTTTTTTTGTTTAGTTCGGAACATTATGTTGACACTCACATATTCACCTCATCCGTAACATTATTTTAACCTTTAATTTTTTTCAATTAATATATATACACCTATATATTCAATGAAAAAAACAAAGGTTACTGGGGCATTATAGTTAGGTTCTAAATTTACTCGTACAAAGCCGTAGAAATTCAGCAGTTATAGTTAGAGTTCTTTCAAGTAACTATAACTCGCACCCTATGATAACTATAACTTGCGCCCTTGCCATGCACAGTTTCCATTGCAGTGATAACAAAGATGCCACACAAGGTCTCATCAATGACATAATATGTGGTGTAATTAGCTGTACATGACGAAGGCGCGTGGTTTAGTTACCTTGGGGCGCACGTATTGTTACTTGAAAGAACTCTAGCTAAAACTGCTGAATTTCTATGGTTTTGTACAAGTAACTATAACATCCCTGTAAACTTAGATTTTTGCAGTGAATTTCTATGTTTTTTTTTTAACATAAGTAATTTTAATTATTATACGTTATTCCAGCTCCCGCCTTTGGCCGTGCGTGGCCGGGGTTGGTTGCAAGCCCCTTATAACCACCCAAACCCATGCCATTCATGGCCTTTGGCCGTACACAGCCAGGTTGGCCTCTGGGCCTGTCAGTGGATGTGTGAGTGGGTGCGTGTGTGTGAGTGGGTCTGAAAGTGGGTGTCTGAGCCTATGAGTGGGTCTGAGTGGGTGCATGAGTGTCTGAGTGGATGCGTGAGTGGTGCCTGAGCCTCTGAGTGCAGGTATGAGTGAATGAATTATTGCATGAATGAGTCTGTGGTTTTCTTTTCAAATTATTTCATAATCACAAATATTTTGCAAAGAATTCATGGAAATTCGTGAATTTTCACAAATATCACATGCTGTGACTCAAAAATATATTAAACCTATAATTTGCCCCTAAAGCACACCTACATTACACCCCTGGGGTCAGGGTACCTCACTCTAACCCCTTATGCCAATTTCAATTTGATTTTCACCCCTTGGGACCATGCCCCGTGAAATAAAATGGCAGTCCCAACTTTCTAGTCAGCCAATCGCAATGCTTTTTTTCACACATGTATTCACACACATTTATTTGCCCTTAAATATATCCTAAACTACTGATTTACACCAAATAACAAAAAGCAGAATCTGCGTATCGGCAGCTAGCTTTCTGTCAAATTTGGTGCAATTTCGTCTAGTGGTTCGGGGTGTAGACGTGCTGACAGGTCCTATGGGAATTAAAATGGGAAACACAATGTTTTTTGAGCCCCCTTTTTCTCGGCTCCCACTTGACAGATCACCCCAAAACTTCCTGTGCGCAATAAGAATTACTAGGTCACATTGTTTGGAAAATTTCGTGAAGATTTGTCAAACAGTGCCAAAGATGTAGGCAAGTCAGAAAAAGCATATATATATATATATATATATATATATATATATATATATATATATATATATATATATATATATATATATGTTGTCAAAGTATTTTCAGTATTGCTCTATATATTCTATATCATGTGGCCATTTCAGGCTGACTCTGTACACCATCTGTCAAAGGCTTTTCCTCTTTAGCCTGACCATACCCCAGTCTGCTGCCCCTATTGTTTTCTCCACAACACTGCCAATTGCTTCTACTGTGCTAGCATCTCCTATACCACATAACCTATTGATGGAACAAGAAGTCAACTATGTATAGTGAGCAATGTCATTGAAGTCAATGGCCACGAACAATGTATTGGAGAATGAGGAAGGCTTGTACAGCAGGTGGTCCACATTGAAGTCTACTGGAAACATTTGGCTTGATGAGAGTGTGAAAGTGATTCCAAAGGAAATGGCACCCTCAATGTAAAGGTGAGATAAGAGCTTGTTTCAGCCACTACCTTTTCACTGTCAACGGGCTGTGTTGTTGAAAGTGCCAGCAGAGTACAATAGGTATGTGCACCTGCTTTTTGTGCCCCTGGGTCACTTTAGATTTACAGAAGGGGCCACGGGCCCTTAAACGACCCCTTCTACAATTCAGATCATACTGCTATAAAATGTGTTGGGGAGCGATCAAAATGGGAAGTGTCTCAATTCCATGAGACTGTGGCCCCATGCAAATGTGTGAACACTTTGCCCCTCATTACGAGTCTGGTGGTCACTTGACTGCCAGACTCATGGTGGCAGTCCGACCGGTTCAAATGCGGTGGTCCGAGCACCACATTACGACCACAGCGGTCGAGCCACGGGCAGACGGCCAGCACCACCAGGATTAGTTGTCCAGGTGGTCTGGCGGTTGTGGTGGGCCTAATCCACCAGGGCAGCCCTGCAAGCAACGCTGCCCTGGGGATTACAACCTCGTTCTCCACCAGCGATTTTAATGGGGGTAACACCGCCATGAAAAGGCTAGCGAGGAACGGGTGCAGGGAGCCCCAGGGGGGGTCCCTGCACTGCCCATGCACTTGGCAAGGGCAGTGCAGGGGCCCCCCCTGCTAGCACCCTTGCAATGTTCACTGTCTGTTTTACAGACAGTGAACATTGGGAGGATGCTGGTACACCCTGCATCCTACAGCGTTGCCGCCAGAGGGGGGGGTCCCTGCACTGCCCATGCACTTGGCAAGGGCAGTGCAGGGGCCCCCCGGCCAGCACCCTTGCAATGTTCACTCTTTTTTTACAGACAGTGAACATTGGGAGGATGCTGGTACACCCTGCATCCTACAGCGTTGCCGCCAGATCGATTACAAGCCAGAGACAATGCTGTAGGGTGTTTCCTGCTAGGCCAGCGGACAGAAACTCAGGTTTCCACCCGGCGACCTAGCAGGAAACTCGGAAGTTCAGCAGATGGGCAAAACTGTCCGCCGAACTCGTAATCAGGCCCTTTGTCTTTGCGTCCATGTCATATTACAGATGCAGCACAGAGGCTGCCAGGAGGCTCAATTACTGTACATAGCAGAAAGGTGGTTCATAGTCGATGTGACCCCAAGGGTGCACCATGAAAAAGGGAAAAGAGGGATCCAGAGACCCCAGGCATCCCATGCAGGCAGGTGAAATTACTCACTGCAGCCCCTTGCAGGAGGAACTCTGTGTCTGTCGTGAACACTGTGACAGTCCTTGTTCAGAATTTTCCATTTCCATCAATTTATCCTTTCATTCTCTATCTTTTCCATTCTCTGCCTTGCGGAGACTTTTCTATTTGTTTCATACAGTGACGTTTTAAACATTTGTAGAAATGTTAAAAATGTCTGCATCAAATGCACCTGCTTTGTTTCTATGATAATTGAGCTAACACATTTGACGCCGTGATTGTTTTGTCTTACTCTAGGTTTAGTGTCTGCTAGTCATATGGTTGCTTTCAAAATATGTCAAGATCGATAATCAATCTTATAAGAACCCAGGTATGGGACATATTTTTACTGGGATAATTCGGGCCATGGCATAGGTCACACCAGTTTCCAGTCCAAGCATCAGTCGGAGGTGACAGTGGGGAGAAGAGGCCTTCAGGCTGCCTCTATTTATAGTTCTGCCTCCAACAAGCTGTTATGGGAAATAGCTATCCTGTTATTTCATAATGAAAATACAGGCATGCTGTGCAACCCATTTCGAAAGTCGAGAACAGGCTTGATATTTAGTGCTTTAGCTAAAGTTTACCTACATAGCATTAGGCTGTTAGGATTATAAAACTAATAATAATAATACAACTTTTGTTATTGTTTTCATTACCCATGACATGCTTCATTGCCTGACATTTAATTTTCTGTGTGGTTACCATTCACTTTTTATGCACTGTTAGTATTTAAAAATAAACATTTCCTCAGTGCCATCTTTCAGTGTGTTATTCACTTATTAAAGAGGGTTTGTAGTTCCACTGTATCCCTTTTCTCATCTTGGGGGACTGATTGTTACCAGGAAAGACTTCTACACAGTATTGTTCAGTGGGTTGCGTATGGCTTGTAGTCCAATTGGATTCCTAATTTACGTTTGTTCATTGACTAAGTCCTTGCACTAGGGAGTTATAAATCCCTCGCCGGCAACGCTAGGGGGGCAGGGGTTGTTCCCCAGAGAAAGCATCACCCCCTCTTGTAAACTCAGGCTAGGTCTGTTGCCTACACAGTTAAATGCAGACAAATTGCTTCAAACAGCCAGTCACTCTTTCACTAAATCATTATTTACAGTGCGGAGGTTTGCAGAGGTTAGTATGTGCCCACACTGGGAACAGTGCATTCAGTTTAATAGAGCACAATGTCCCAGTCTGGCACACCCAGTTAAAGGTGCCCAGTGGTGCAGTGCACCTTATATGTAGTGCTAAAGTATACAAAAAGTGATGGATGGAATGTTTGAATTAATCTCAGCCACTGGCAATTACGCAGGCCAGATCCCATTCCAGTTATTTTGACACCATGCTACTTCGGTTTGGAATCTGTCATTGGCAAATCATTCTTGACTCTGCTCCAATAGGAACAATCCAGCCTGAACTGTCAGGGTCTCCTGACCCAGAACACAAGCAACTCAGGACCGGTTTCACCCTATTTTGGGCTCATCACCCAGGTATAGCTTGGTTCCATTGACACAGTGCGAATGGGATCTGTGGCTGAGCATTCCCCTACCAATTATGGCATGATATTAAAGTATGTAAAAAGGCGATTGAAGGAATGGTTGAATTAATCGCATCCACTGGTAATTACTCAGGCTGCATTCCAGTCCAACAATGAACTGGGATGTGTCTCTAAGTAGTTACCAGTGGCTGAGATTAATTTAACCATTTCATCCATAATTTTTTCTATATACTTCTAAATGTATTGCAGGTCGAAGACTCCTGCTTCGCTTTCATGTGTCTCCATTAGTTTCATTCTCCTTGTGAGTTTCCTACACACCTTCCTCCCTGATTCCATTTCCCCTATTGTGTTTCACACCTCCACTCAGATACAGTTGTGAGCACTCACTGTCACAGCTGCTATTTAGCATTGATGGTGAAGGAGTCCCCAGTGGACCGCTGCCAGAACACTCAACTGCAGCATAAATCCCACAGTGAATTCAAAATATATGCTATTTATCAATAATAATACTCACATATCTCCCCACCTCCACTAATGATCACACTTAACTCCTGTTAATGTAAACCACCACAAAGAAACTGGAGTAAATGCAATTATTATTTATCTTGCAAACACAAGGCTAATCCCAATAACCATTGGATTAACCACTAAACCTTGGGTTCCAGAGCAGATTGCTGCCCTGCGTAGAGCGCTTAAAAGCCTCATCAGAGTTAGTTAGTGCTTTTTTATTGCATTTACAATACAGTTCTTTAGGATTACAGTGAATAAATATAGGTCACCTAAGCACTGTGCATTGCAAAATGGGATCATCATTTTCATTGTGACTCTTTGATACAGAAGCATTCTTCGGGTGGGAATCCATCTTTTTGTGGCTCAAAATTTTGCCTGAATATTCTGCGCTCTCTGTTTATATGTGTATTTTATTTTATTTACTTGTGATTTCTGTGAGTTTATTCTGTATTGAGAGGAGAACGCCTTTCTATGTTCCTCTACTCAAAAAAATCACATATATGCATTAATGCTTGAGGACACTAATAAATTACTGATTGCAGTGTATGGTTTTAGGTTGTAAAGCCCCTGTGGCTCAGGCAGGAACATTAAAGAAAGGATATACTAAAAAAAAAAGGTGGTGGAAGTGAGTTACCTCCTTTTTAGGGTCGAGCCTGCGTTGCATGCACTCGCGCATGCGTATCGCAGCGAGATGCTTTAGTGTTTAGAAAAGGGCTCGGAGCCCTGTCAACGTCACGTCAGTGTTTTTTATTGGTTCGTGGGCTTGCCTAATAAAATCTGCTTGCTTTCATTAGTCGAAGGCAAGCATAAGTCATGCCTTTTCAGGTGGCTAGCCCTCCTCGAGCACAGTGACCAAGTACAGAAAACATGCAACGTTCGCTGTTTTCCATCGGGCTCGTGGACTTCTTTTTCTCTAATTTACGAGCGCGATCTCGCTTGGCAGAAGTCGAGCGCTTTACATAGTTAATATCACTTTTTCGGGTTATGAACATAAATGCACTTTTGCCCGGTAGGTGAAAAGTCGGGTTAGGGTTTACAACGCGATCAGCTCTAACATGAGCAAACGCGAGACCCGTTGCATTGCAAATGCTTGTTACATTTCCTGGGATCCTTTTCAGTGTTAGCTCGGGTGCCTCTGAGTGTCCTTGCAACATAGACGTGCATTTGTGTGCAATCAAGGATCTGAGTGCGTGCATTTATGGGTATAGTGGATTTGCAGAGATTGTTGGGTTCAATTAGGAATTTTGTACTACATAGTCTTATCTATAGCGTTGCATATAATGAGTTCCTTTAACAGCATTGCTACAAAAAAGCACTTTCAGAAATCAAGTTGGCACCCATCTCGCAGAAGAGTACTGAATCAAAGTACAACATAGTTGTGCACTTTTGTTATTGGTGTCAGTACTGGTCCTTGACTGGTGTGCCAAATAAAAAGGCTGTGTTTGGATTCAAAGACCACCATTGGGTACACCTCACTCCACCTGCCCCCTTTTGACTCAGTCAGACAAAGGATGCTTTCAGGGAGTCTCCCAACTGCACCAGCAGTATGAAATATGGTCTGGGTGATACCCAGATACCCAGGAATGGTGGACATATTAAGGTGTCTCCTGGTTGCATTCTAAAGGAGAGTGGTGTGGTATTCCAATCTATAGGATGCTAGCAAGTTAAATGGCATTGAAGCTTTTACTGTAATCGATGATCTCTTCCCTTAACGGGGCACTCAGGAATTGTGGTTCTCCTCGACCAGCAGCTCAAAACGTTACCAGAGAGGCTGAAGAACTGCTCGTGATCACTGGCAAGACATTCCAACGGTTCCATTATTTTGTAACAAAAACAGACTCTATGAAATTAGAATGAGCTCATTCTCTTCCACAGGGAAAAATTACATTCGGGGTGCCAAAGAGATTGCCTCCGCAACACTGTCTAATTAATACCTGCAAGAGTATCATGTTCAATTCCAGATGTACACAGACGGCATCTAGGTTCACATTCAGATGGACTGCAAACAGAATCAGGCTACAAACTTGGCTGCATGCCTGAAACATGCCTATTGCTAGATGAAGGAGAGCTACTGTTGTCTAAAATGTTTTAGGATGGACATTCTGAGAACCACTGGCAGGACTGACAACAGACTACCATTTGCCTAGCCAAGTTAAGCAAGCACCAATCAACCCACGATCAACAGAGGTACGAACCTAGAAGTGCAGTTCAAAGAGAATCTTCCTTTTAACCATCAAATCAGCAGAGTGGCTAAACGTGCCTTCTCCTTCTTCGGGCTACTAAGAAGAATCCTGGTACTGCACACATTGATTTACTGTATTGACGTACCCAGGGTCTTGGTGCAATAGGGACTTGAATATTTTTACATTTTCTATGCTGCAGCATAGATGATGATGCATGCGCAAAATTACAGACCCTACAAAATGAAGACAATAGTGTGTGTCTTAACTCAAAAAAATTGCACCACATTTCTCCAACATTCAAAGAGCTTTGTAAGTTCCAGTTGCTCCGAGAATTAAATTCGAAATTCTTTGTACTGCCTTCAAAACATTGAGGGTGTTAAAGGGATGGTTTACAATTTATATGCCCAATCGTCCTTACATCGAGGAAGGCAAACATGATCACACAAATGAGCTTCAAATACACAAATTATGGAGGACGATCAGTCAGAGTGCGGGGCGTCCAAATCTGGAATTCGCTGCTTCCAAACCTCAGGAGCTTCCCAATCAGACTTTGTTTAAAAAAAAAGTTGAGAACTCATTGATGCAAAGAGGTGCTTTATCCCCACTGATGAAGAACTCGAGATAATCCTGCCTACAAGGAACAAGACCTCGAAGAGCGCAATGCTTTCCTACAAGGATGTCACCAACAGAGTAAACTTTAGTTGAACCTAACCAACTACTGACTAACACTCATCTTTTATAGGGTTGCTTGCTATGCTGTGGCATAAACCTTTATGCTGAGCTACTACAGCACTACTAAGTGTCTTCTCTCACAAGCCTGTTCTTTACAAACACTTAAATAAATAATTAACACATTTAAATAAATGTTGGAAAGTGCTGAATTTACCAGTACATGGTTAAAGCCTAGTTGATAGTCATGAATGATGGCTTCGGTTTTGCAGTATTGCTGTATATAACTTGTAACACACCTTCCAGTTAGATTTGCTATTAAGCTATCTTTGGCATTGGGCTTTTTTATCAGTCTTGTATGCTTAGGATAAGGGATGCGATCAGGGTCTATTTACATTTTTCTGTAGGACTGTATACTGGAATGGGTGTCAGCATGCGTTTCTTAAAGAGAACACAGCATTTACAAAGTTGCCTTTCCATACACTCTGCCTGGCACAGTAGAGGAATGTCATCCATTTTCAAAGAGGAGGCAGTAGCTGGTACTGGGTAGAGTTTGTAAACTGAGATTAGAATAAGTGTATTTTCAGATATATAGCAGCCGAAGTCCGTTTTCAGGTTCTAAACGTACGGAGCCAGACCTCTCATCATCCTTATGCTTGTTCGGGATCATCGAGACAAACAACCACTATTAATTCCCACCAAACATTGAGATAAAAAATATACCAATACCCCAAGTGATGGGGAAATGGAGAGGGAAGGACATTGCAACGTTGTAGAGACAATGACAATGGGCTGTAGCTGTGCCCAGGGCCGGCTGGCCGAAGCGGACATCGGGCGTTTTCCCGGGGGGCTGGAAGGGCGGGGCCCGGTTTTGTTACGGGGGGGGGGGGGGGGTTTGCAGCCGTGCGGTAATAGCGGCCTCCAGTAACAAAGGCAGCAGTGCTTTGCACTTGCACCCCCATTCCCTCTCCCTTGGCACCCAGGGGCTGGCTACACAAAAATGCCAGGGCTGCTCTGGGTTCCCCGTCCCGTCCTGGCTATGCCAGCAGATATGTGTCCGTGCATTCCCTCGATGCAGATTTCTTACCTGATGTCTTGTGCATCACAGGAAGATGTTGACCCAAGCTATCTGGAGCAGGACAGGTGGGGGTCTGGTTAGTTATATTTTTTAGGGTGGGCGGGGGGGTCGGGGTAGTAGTGTTTTTAGGGCATGTGGGGGTTGGGTAGTAGTGTGTTTAGGGCGTGTGGGGGCTCGGGTAGTTGTGTTTTTAGGACGGGTGGTGGGGGAACGGGTTAGTTATGTTTTTTAGGGCGGGTGGTGGGTCAGAGTAGTGTTTTTAGGGCAGCTGGGGGGTCAGGTAGTTGTGTTTTTAGGGCGGGTGGGGGGGTCATTGTAGTTATGTTTTTAGGGCAGGTGGTGGGGGGTCAGGGTGGTTATGTTTTTTAAGGTGGATGGAGGGTCGGGTAGTTATGCTTTTTTAGGATGGGTGGGAGGGTCGGGTAGTAGTGTTTTTATGGTGGATGGGGTGGGTTAGTAGTGTTTTTAGGGTGGGTGGAGGGCAAGGTAGTTGTGTTTTTAGGGTGGGTGGGGTGGCGGGGTAGTAGTGTTTTTAGGGCGTGTAGGGGGGTGGTGTAGTAGTGTTTTTAGGGCAAGTGAGGGGGTCGGGTAGTTGTGTTTTTAGGACGGGTGGTAGAGGGTCGGGCTAGTTATGTTTTTTAGGGTAGGTGGGGTGGTCGGGGAATAGTGTTTTTAGGGCATGTGGGAGATTGGGTAGTTATGTTTTTAGGATGGGCGGTAGGGGGTCAGGGTAGTTATGTTTTTAGGGTGGGTGGGGGGCTGGAGTCATTGTGTTTTTAGGGCAGGTGGGGGGGTTGAAGTAGGTATGTTTTTAGGACAGGTGGTGGGGGGTTGGGGTACTTGTGTTTTTAGGGCGGGTGGGGGGTCGGGTGCTTGTGTCTTTAGGGCAGGGAGGTTGGGTAGTTATGTGTTTAGGGCGGGTGGGGGGATGGCACGCTAGAACCATGCATGCTGTTCCACACATGCCTTTTCTAGGCATGCTTTTACAATGAAAAATCGTTGTAAAGGCATGCGTGGAAAAAGGCATACGTGAAAACAATTGTTCTGACTGCATTGTTCAGGCATGTGTGGTTCTCTATCATACATTCCTCTCCAGTCTCCACAAACCCCGCTAGTTATCCCGACCTATCACTGGGGATGAACGTTGACTGAACCACAAATGACAATGACCCCCGACACTGGGAAAAAACAAGACCAATGAGACAGAGAGGTCTCTTTTGATCTATGTCGAGACCTTTCAAATTTCCAATCCTCTTTCGGCTTACCAGCTCTGGTGGGTTCAACCGGAAATGGATCTACCCACCTACACATTTCTCAGAGTTTAGATACACTGCACCTCCACCTACATACATTTCTGAGTTTTCTTCGGCTGTACTTTTTTCCACCTCTTGAAATTAGGGAGATAATCTGACCTTCAACTCTCCTGACATTAAACTTAATTTATCAAAAAAGTTGGCTCCAGGGGAGTGCAAAGTGCATTCAGGGGAGTAAGTCTACATGAGTGCGATGGCTCATTGTTTGCATTATTTAATTGCCATCACATTATTTGTATTTGAGGCACATGTCCGATTCATTACAGTATAACCAAAATAATATTTCAACAGGGCTGTATTTTCAAAACACTAATATCTATTGTCTAGCACTTTTGATTAAAAAAAAACAACGAACAAACAAAAAATCAAAACCACACCAATTAAAGTGTGACACAACGAACTCAGAACGCGGGAGTATTGGTTCCAAATCGGGTGTTCTAAACATCAGAAAGTGTATGATCCAAGGGTACAATGTATGCAATGCAGGACCGTCAACTAAGATTGCAATTTATGCAAAGCAAGGGAGCAAAGTCTTGGTTCATCAGAAGAGCTGATTGTAACATCATGGAGGTCATTGCGACCCCTGGTTTGCCCCTTGCGACCTCTAACACTTCCTTTGCGACTCCTGGCTTCACAAGTGGCAAAGTCAGTGCCAGGAACACAGTGGCAGCTCATATTTGAAAAAAATGCATTTAAATGTATGTAGTGCGGTGCTTGCATGCGTGTGTGTGTTTAGGTGAGAGAGTGTGTGTAGGTGTGTGTAAGCACATGTGTGGGGGTGAAATTTAAGGACAAAGGGCGAGTGATGTGCGTGCGATGTCACTTCCGCTACCCATGGCATTTTGGTGAATTAAGGTTAATGTGTAAATGCTTAGTCCCTTAGTGAAATCACCAAGCTGGAATAAAAGTAAACAAAACAACAACACAGCTTAAAATCATCCTCCAGTGACAAAGAAGGAAAAACAATAGATGATTTGTTGCTATTTAAAAGACTTTGAGATTATTGTGGGTGGGAGAAGCAGTAATCTATTCAATCACTAATACAGAGTAAATAGATGGATTCAAGTCACTTGGTCGTACAACAGTCCAAAACCCGATTAAATTTGAATAACAACTTTGCTTGATAGTGAAGGCTCAAAACTATCCTTACCAGCTCACTCCATGTCATCACGGACAGAGCATCCATTCATGAACGATTCACCTCATGAGTATCTGGTGTGGTGGTCTGTTTAATTCAATGGAAGTAAACCAAGATAACATCATCCAGAATGCATAGTCTGATGCACACTTGTTCAGTACTTAAACACTGTGCGTAATGACATGGAGTGAGGTGGGCTCCCATTGCACAGCACAAACAGTATTGTCTTTCGAAACCTCAAATGATATATGCTCCTAGTATCCATCTCACTTATACTTGTTTGTATCAATCGTAGAACGATGTACAGCCGCTCCAGACCTCGCTCTTTAATTTCATACTTTGTGAATTACTGAAGCTACCACTAAACCTTATCCGGAAATGTCATGCCGAGTAGTAAATACCAGACCATATGAGATATGTGGCCGAGTTGTTCAGTCGCTGACTGCGGAAAAAGAAGACTATAGTACGAAATCTAGCTTCTCCATGTGACAGTGATTGTATTTCTCTATATTTAATTTATCCGTCTAATCTGGGGAAGGGGTAAGTGTTTGTTTTAGGTGCTGTATTAAACTTTGCCTTCATCTGTTGTGCATATCCTGGCCGTCTTGTTGTTGTTTCGAGACTGGATCCTGCATGGTAGATTCCCCAGACTGGTAAAGGAGGCAGCTCTGTAGATTGCCTCTACCTTACTGAAACCTGGCAAGACTGGAACGGGTATTGAAGCAGCTGGAAGTTTCCCGAGGAGGCTGCCAGGATGGGCGCAGTTGTGGCCTATTGCTTGGCAGTGCCTGCAAATGGAGGGATAACATCAGATAACATCAGAAGGGCATAACCTACACTTTCAAGGCGCTGTTAAGGATATAGGGAGAGTCAGCAGTGTCCTCACCAACATCTATCCCATCCATTGCCTGGTAAGATGCTGTTGTTTTCATTGTTAATGGTGTTTCATGAACCTCTTCTGTGCCAGGAGTCATTTTGGTTCCAAGAGATCAAACCAAACAGATCAAGAAAGACAACATAGAACACTTTTCCGTGGGATAAAGGTGGGTGTTCAGGTTTTTCGTGAATTTGACGATATCATGGGTGGTTCATGGGTATATTGGATGTGCATTTCACAGTCACTGGTCCAGAGACATGAAGAAAGACCTGCTCTGGTGGGCTCCCTTGGCCCGCAGAAGCTCTAAAAGTACTAGAGAGGATAACCACATGTATAATCAGCAATACTGCTCTAGAAAGAAAAAACACTTTGTTGATATTGGGCTTGATTTGCAGTGTAAAATACAATGAGTTACAGCAGGAACAAATTACAATAATTACACATGGATTGATATGTTCCAAACATCTCTCGCCCAACAATAGCCATGCTCTATCAGTGTGGTGTCTGTGGAGATGCAGAATGAGCTATTTAAGCAGACTGTAGTAGATTCCATTGCAATAATCAGTTCTTGAAAGTTCAAGGGATGTCAGAGCAGTTACTCTCCAGAGATACATCAAACAGCATCATGTTTTCCTAAAGGGCAACTAGTAAAAGGTCCCTGTCCTAAATACAGCTGCCACCTGCCAGCCCTGAGCCAAATAGACCTGCAAAATCTTCACACATGATTGGGACATTGATACAAATCGTGGAAGCTGGTGACTATAACTACCCGTAACTGGGCTTGTGGTCCCATGGCCTCCAACATCAAAAGATTTAACTTAGGCACAACCCATTTCATGGGTGATGGCTCTCATAGTATTGTTAAGTATGATTGGTCATCTCTCAAACTTGAGAAAAGAATAATAGCAGACATATCTGTAAAGTGCCCATTCCCCCACAAAAATATCTTTGCACAATTGTCAGATAAAAGATATTTATTGATATCTCATTTAATGGTATTCATTTTATTGACCTCAAAAGGATGAAAACTTAAGTTGTCCCCACGGGCTTTAAAGCTGTGATCATGGGTACAAAACAGATCAATTGAATTAATGCATTAGTCCCCTGAGCTGGCAACCAGTTTACTGTCAATAGTATTATAGACAAACAGTCCTTATAAACGGATCAGTGAAAAAGATGTAGATTTTTGTTATCAAAAAGTGGGAACAAAAACAGCACTGACAGATCTGCAGTTGTACGGAAAAAGGGAAGACCAACATAGCAAAATGTTGGCAGCACTCTAACTCCTTATCCTTGATGCTTAAACATGACAGGCAACCAACCAGGATTAAGTGATCCACTGTTTTAAAAGCTGCAGAAGCTCCAGTAATGCGATGGCAAGGACACATGCTGGAATATCCAGGTCAAAAATATCAACTTACCAAAATATTGTGTACCACAATATCATAAGGGTAAATATATGATATTTGGTATTCTTAACTCCATCTCTATGTGCCATGGTAGATAGAGGTGGGGTTAAATATTAAATAGCCTAAACCTATGCCTCCCTAAAAAATAACCTCAAGATATCCTGGTAGCCAATATATTTGCTTGATATTTTGGAAGGCTGATATTAAATTGTTACTACTCTGTTACTAAGCCCCATGGCAGATATTGCTGTGGTCCATCTCTAACCACAGATCACCCAAATGATAAATAACGGTGAAGTATGCTGTTAGTTTTAAAATACAGTTACAGCTGGAGCATGACTGCACTCCTTAGCAATCTGTAGCGATAAGAAGGATATTGGTGTATACATTTTGGGATCTCTCTAATTTCTAAAGATCTTCTTTTATAAAGGCCTTATAATACCGGATTTGACAGAGATGGAGACTCAACCCTTAGTGAAGGAAAGAGCGATAGATTTTCTTACAAGTTCATTCACTAGTGATTGCAGGAGCTGTTAGAAATTGGGTTACTGGTTGACTGTGGTGTGAGCCGTGGTCAAGCAACAACCACAGTCCTAGTCAGCGTAAGCAACAAATACACCCTAAATTAACCTGTGCTCACCCTCTTGTGGCTAGGCACAGAGCAGTCAGGCTTGACCGAAGAGGCAAGGTGTAAAGTATTTGCGCAACACCTCAAACAGTAACACAGTGAAAACACCACACAAAACAATACCACACCTGGTTAGGAAAATAGAACTTAATTTCATAAAAAACACAAGACCACAACACAAAACGCCAATAAGTAGAACTTGAGTTATGAATTTTTACAGAGTAAACTGCAAACTAGTGCTTAGAATAAAGAAGTGCCAACCGGAGATATCTGATTGCACCAGACCGAGGCAAAGTCAAAAGTTGAGGCTGATCGTGATGGATGGTGGGCCGGCTGCACCATTGGCCTGCCAAACCAAAGTACCTTAATCCTCGTTGTGTCGACTTCGAGGATGCAGGAGCAGGCTAAAGTGATGCGTCGGGTCGATCACTACAGTGGAGGCGATACGTCAATCTTTCCCAGGTAGTAGCAAAGATGCAACGATTTTCTCTATGCAACAGCGGCAATGCATCAGATCCAAGATGCGGCGGTTTCAAAGGCAATGCCTCAAGGTCAACCCACACTGGAGATGCGTTGACACCAATCCCCTCAATAGGAACGATGTACCAGGTCCAAGCAACTCAACAAGGATGATGCACTAGTTACGATCCGCACAGCGATGGTGATGCATTGTTTCAGCTGCAGCAAACACTCTAAGCCAACTTTGAAGGGACCAAGACTGGGGTGACACCACTTGGCAAGGTAGAATCACAGATGGCAGAGTCCAGGTGTAGATGTAGGTTGGTTGGAAGTCTTTTATGTCCCTGAGACTTCAATCAGGAGACCTGTCAGTTGGCTTTTGAAGTCACTCTGGGTTCTGGGTTGGGAAGATGCAGGTCTAGTCCTTCTCACTCCAAGGCAAGAGGGCAGCAGATCAGCACAGCAACCAGGAGTCCAGCAGAGTAGCTGTCCACACAGTGGCAGTCCTTGTAGCAGCACAACAGCCCTTCTTCCTGACAGAGAATCCACAGGTCCAGAAGTGTATTGAGTTTGTGGTGTCAGAGGTCTAGTATTTATGCCCATTTGTGCCTTTGAAATGGGGAGACTTCAAAGAGATGCCTTTGAAGTGCACATAGTCACTGCTCTTCCTGCCCTAGTTCCAGACTTACTACGGGGGGATATGCAGCTCCAGTGTGTGGACAGGACACAGCCTATTCAGATGTAAGTGAGACTGTGTCCAACTCCTCCCTCCCTTCCTACCCAAGATGGCCCATTGGGACACAGATGGCCCCTGAAGTCACATCTAAGCTCCCTTTGTGCAGAGGCAGCTGGCAAATTTTGAAAGTAGTGGGGTGAGTAAAACTTAACTATGCTTATAACAGATGTAAATGCTTTATAAATAGAATGTGCCCTGATCACCTCTGCAATATGTATGTCATTTTACAGCAATAGTTGCAGAATGAAATTCGTATTGCAGAGGTGATGGAGGCACATTCCATTTATAAAGCACTTACTGTTATAAGCATGGAGCACTGCCAAAAATAAACGTAATCCTTACCTTGACATCTGGATTCTCCTGTGTCGCGCTGCTTGGCTGTTAATGTGCACATGCTGGTCCCACACAGAAAAACCTAAGCCTTCCAGCCAATCCAAGCAGTGCTCTCATGATGTTTATAATACTAAACTGCATAAGAGCAGTGCCAGGATTAGCTGGGTCAGGCAAAGACAGTGCTCCATGGGAGATCGATGGGGCTGTGTGTGTGATCTCCCTGGTAACATTGCTCCTGAAATTCTGAACTGCATATGTTAGACTGGCCACACTGAAAACACCGGTCAATCTGACATACGCAGATCAGTTCACACTGCCTCAGCTTGTAGTGGTTGTTTCAGCCTATCCTTGCAGTAGCCCCACCCCTAATAGAAGAAAATAAATGCTGGTTCATGGAAAAATATTTAACAGAAAGAAATGTGTTGTCTCAGGTGTGGTGGCTCACAGTAGAGGGTCCATGTCCCCATGCTCACTTAGAGGAACACCCCTACCATTGTGTGTGGCTGTGTAGGGGGAATACATACTGTGCCCCACTTCAGACATGTGATCAGAGACAGGCAGCAGGCAGCAAACGGCTAATGCAAGACAATGGCAACTTTTCAGAAGTGGCATTTTCAGAATTGCAATTTAAAATCTGACTTCACTATAAGTTGTGTTTTTAAATTGTAATTACAGAGACACCAAACTCAAAAACGTATCTCTTCCAGATTTTGAATTACACTTATAAGATGTTATAAGGTAACCTCAATGTCAATTTATGGGAGAGATAGGCTTTGCAGTAGTGAAAAATGAATTTAAGAATTTAGGGCTTTTATCACTCAATTTTAAAAACTCCCAAATGAGAAGGGGGGTTCATTAAGGTGGAATGGTCAGGCTACCATTCCGAGCACCTTGACCTCTGCCCCCTGGTGGTGGGCTGCTAGCCATATTTAGTGATCTCCACTTGTCTGCCGGGGCAATCTATGACAAAAGTGCACTAAATGCAGCTGACCCCATTTTTTTGCCGACTCAGGATTTTTTTTATCTCTACTAACTCCCAAAGCTGAAGTTTGTTTGGTGACGCTGATGCGCAAGACGTTTTATCCCCTATATTGGGGTCTACTGCATCCTCTCCTTACCCAGGACTGGCATGTTTACCTGTTGGACCAGGTCAAGAAGAGTATGGTCTGGAGGTCCACCTTAAATAGGGCAGACTTCCACATGCACAAAAGGTGGCGACCCTATGGTGAATGCGTCACTGCCTGTGAAAGGCTCTGCTGGTAATCAATCAGAGGCTCCTCCAATCTAAATAGTGCAGGTGAACCACAAGTGTGACAGGGTTGGAGTACAGCTGATTTACGGTGATTCTTCCATCTCACTAAAATCTCAGTGATTCCAAACTAAATGCTTGCATTAAATTACTTTTTGGATGAGATGTGGAGTAGAAGTGGGAAGAATGGTAACAGAATGTCCGTCATGGAGACAGAACCGTAACAGTCGCATGAGAGCCAGGCAGTGCTTAATTTGTGCTTGTTGTTTCCAGTGCTGAGTCCCGGCACTTATTTTTGAGGGCCGGCACTTATTCTTCTGCCTCAAGCATTTGCTGCAAGCAAAAGACACATTTGGGAAAGACAGAGGGAAAGAAAAACGAAACAGCGTCACAATGGGAGAGAGCAGAAAGCTGCAGGAGTGAGTTTAAGGGGCGGGAGTGGCTGTAAATGGATTAAAGAGGCTTCAGGATTACACTGCCCCAGTATTCAGTGCTCGCACATTTAATTGCACTAACTGCGTGTTTCAGAGGAGAGCTCCGAGCACCGACACGTTTTTATTTACAAATTAAGCACTGGAGCCAAGACCAAGTTGGAGAATAATAGGGTTCACCCTGTTACAGAAGGAAGAACAGTAGACTCGAAGGACTAGCTGACCCTTTCTTTGTGAGTAGATTCTATGTGCTCTGTTATGTACTCTAACCAGAGGTCACTGTCTAAAGAAGCATACTGTTGCTAACACAGGTTGAAAAAATCAAGATAGGAGGAAGAGACTGTGTGCAGGTCCAGGGTTCGCCTCTCTTATTTTATCACATTAACTAACCAGAGGATCCTTGCAGTGCAGTCAAGTTTCACATGCTGATACCACCCTACATACAAAACATAAAGGCCTTCAAACTTCCATACACTGGGAATTATGTCAAACATCTGGCAAAGACACCCAATATGATTCATGACCTCATAAGTCTGCTGGGATATTCGTTTTCTCTGTTCTTCTCTTTTGGTGATGCTCCCAAGTTGTAAGCAGAGCACCAGATAGCAGAATCATTCTGTTCTGGGCCCTATTCTGGAACAGTGTGGAGACTGCAGATCCTATGACTGCCCCATTGAGTGATGGCCAACACCTAGGATCCAGGATTCCTAAAGGCCTCTGTAAAATGCTTTATAGGCATCAAGTTCATTTTGCCTCTGGGTGGGAGATTTCAAGTTCTGGGTACCAAATTGTCTTTTTATTCTGCTGGTGAATTCCATAAGAGCCCCTATTGCAGTCTACAGGGTGTTGTAGATTGGTCATGTTGGAGGCCGTTTCTTACAATGCGTGATTCCTTAAGCCATTGAGTAAGACTTGAGGTGTCGGTTACAGTAGAGTGGATGCCTTGTTCCTGTTGATAGGGCTGCTGACTACTTTCACTTCTGGGATGCAGCCCACTTTTCAGAACCACCAGCATCTGGAGCATCTGACATACGCCGCATCTGGTGCTGGCTCCCCTTGAAGTGATCTACTTGTCATCATGTTGGATCTCCGCACACAGTGCAGAGGCACCCCAGAACAAACCTATACAACTGATGGTGCTAAGTGGAGCATATGTGAGAGGTCCAAGCAAGGGCAGCAGGGCTTCAAGTGGTTCCAATAGGGTTACTCACCCAGGTAGCCATCTTTCCTGATTGCCAAAAACAATTGTTACACTGTCAAATGAACCATATATTAACTGCATTGTCAAAGTTCTTCCCACAGAGTTGAAGGTGGAGAATTGTACAGCAAAGATATGGGAACAAGAGGCAGACAGAGAGCACAAATCCCTCAGCCTCCTTATATCTTTACACATTGTCATTCCTGTTACATTCAGAAGGTCCACTTCTTCACACACGCTTATTGGTCCATGAAGCCTACCTTTGTTCCTACAGGCAATTACTGCCAGGTGCATCTAGTCTGCAATTGTCCTCACACAACAGCATCTTATCCAATTCAGTATGTCCACTTCCCTTTTGTAAGGGCATTTTGGACTTCCAGAATGCACATCTGTCCCTCAAAAGAGCATATAGGCTCATCCAGTGCGCCAGTTTCCATCATATAAGGACATCTTGCCTTCCTATGTGGGTTTTCCTCCCTTAATGGTATCTTAAGACATCCCATCTGTCCAAGCCCTTAACATAAGCGCACCCAATTCATTCTGCCCATTTCCGTTCAGTTACTGATTGCCAGGGCTCTCCAGTCTGCTGTTTCACTCAGATAAGAAAGGCTAAAAAACCCCAATCTCTCCACTTCCCTTCAATGCAATAAAGTCTGCCAAGTCCCTTTACAATGAACCCAATTAAATCCAATGTTAGGCTTGGCCACTCGTTAATTCCCATCCGGCTGTTCACTGTCAGCATTTATTCCCCTTTAAGGCCACCTACCCTCCCCATGTCCTTGTGACTAAGGACCAACTGCTCGACTCATTTTCCTATGGGTAAAGAGGACCAGGCTCAGCCATTCTACGAATTACCTAAATGGACTGCCAAGTCCACTAAATTAGCCCATTTCCCTGACTACCTGTTATTTTTTTTCCGCTCTTATTTTGACTTGTATGCCTACTTTCACACTGCAGACTGAATCCCTCCTTTCTAGTGTCCCGCTATTTATGATTTCTGTAAGTAGCCAGAGTTACACACCCCATCGAAATTACTGGAGTTCCCGCGTTTCGGCAAATCTAGGGGTGGGGCAATAATAAGTGTGATTGCTTGTAATGCGTGAGTGTTATTATTTCAAGTTTCTGCAGAATAAAATTGTTTTGAAAGACTAGGTCAATACTTTGGCGTTGCCACGTCATAGCATCAGAGTTAAAACAAAACGAAATGCCACCTTTTGGATATTTTTTTATAAACATTTTGAAACTTTCAACATGCATGAAATAGAAGTGGATCCATTCCACCCACCCCACCCCCCCACACAGGGAGACACTCGTTTCTTAGCATCCTTCAAGGTCTAAGCGGTCCTTCAGTTTTTGTTTAACCTGTAGGGGGGAGGTGGGAGGGCACGCATTGTTAGGTCCTCACCTGTGACAGTTTTGCGAAAGTCGTGAGAGCTGGATGCTGGCGACCTGGTCAAGTTGTCGAAGGTTTCCCTCTGCGAGTGCTCGAGGAGCTGCTTAAAGAAGCGCGGGTCGTCCATTTTGTCCCTGTAGTCCTGTGTTTGCATGCAAAACCAAGCACCCAGACACGTGTGCGGACTAGCCTTTCAGCAGGCCTTTCAGCAGGTTGGAGCGAGGCTGCCAATAAACAAGATGTGTTGCTATAGTGAGGGCAGATAGATTTCAGAACTTTGTTACGTTAGACGCGGGTAGCTCCAAACGAGAACGTGTTTAGCTTATTAATTTGTTAACCTCTCAGCTTTTGCTGACATGGTGCCCTCCCTGCCTAGCACTTGGCATTCTCAGTGTTGCTAATGGAAACGTCACAAGTCACGACTTTCTCTGCGGGAGGAAGTATGGGCTGTTAACCGGTTTGCAAAAAAACTCTGAGAAACAGTGGCTTCAAGTGACAAGGAGATCTGTTGTTTGTCACACCTAAACAGACGAGGAAGCAAAAAGTAGAAAATACTTGGGTAGTGGATTCCTTTAAATGCTTTATCAATTTATGGGTCACTGAAGTCACTTTGTGAACATATAACTGTATCATGCCAGTGGAAATATATGTGGCTCAAAAGCATGTTATGTGGTTCAAGTGTAGCAACAGACACAAATCCAAACATTTATCACCACCGTGCAAAAGTCAAAGCCTATCTTTTTAGGTCGAGGTCTCAAGCACTTTTAGCTGGTGTAAGTATTGTGGGCTTCTATCCACCACTCCATCACTATCGCTCGTTCATGGGCTCACCTTTCAAAAATCCTTTATCATTGGTAAATGCTTTACGTTTGTCCCTCTTTGGGGTGTTTTTTTTACCGCCTTGCAGACTGCCCTTATTACATGGATAATTGCACTATTGCAGATATGTTTGACTGCGAGCGGACTTCTTTTTCTTTTTGTGTCTATCCTTCGTGCTCATGCTCATGGCGGCCATGGCGCTTTGAATCGGCTCGCTTATGCCAACTGTTTTACTTTTCATTTTCAATTTATGTGGCAAGAAAAATCCAGTTAGGAATTTACACTGCTAATAGCTCTAACTTCATCAAATGTGAGACCCATTGCATTGCAAATGTTTGTTACTATACTGGAAGTGCTTTTTCTGGAGCATCAATACTCTTGATTTTTTCTGCTTCACATTAAGGGCCTTTTGAATGCTTGAGCCCTCTGTTTATGCTTAGTTTCCTTGTTTATAGTTACTTCATGTGAAAAAACATATAGGGCCTCATTTCGAGTGTGCCAGTCTGACGGTAAGACTGCCGCAGTGGCGGCCGCCAAAACACCGCCAAGTTGGCTGGCACACAACTGCCGTATTACGAGTCACAACATGAGCACTGCCAAAAAACAGCCAATTTTCTGAAACCTTCAGGACACTGGAGAACGGAAAAGAGGCGGTTCCACCACCAGCCTGCCAAAAATCCTCTCATGAAATTACGATCCACAAATCACAACAGCAGTACTCCCATGGTGGAAAACCATTGGCGGTGCGACCTTCGGCCGACTCAACTCAATCCACAATCCTTTGCAACCAGAATGCCACTCACAGCCAGAGATTAGAAAAAATAAAAAGAACTAGCAAAACAAACAACAGGCACCCCTACATATTTCACACAGCACTCACCCCACATCAGCACAACATTCACATTACACACATCACTAGCACACACAATCCATTACCACTGTCACCCACTCGCATCACAGCACCTACACCTCACCATTTACCAAACACTGCACCCTTTCACTTAAAACACCCACACACACTGTCTCCACAACCACCACCATGTCCCCTCAAAAGCACCCATGTTTCACTGAAAAAGAGTTGAGGGTCATGGTGGATCAAATTGTAAGGGAAGAGCCACATCTGTTTGAAGCACATTTCCAACAAACATCTAGTGCCAGGAAAATGGAATTGTGGCAAAGAATAGTTGACAGGGTCAATTCTGTTAGCAGTCATCCACGCACAAGAGAGGACATCAGGAAGAGGTGGAACGACCTACGGGGAAATGTGCGTTCCAAGGCATCCATGCACCAGCTAGTCGTACAGAAGACTGGCGGTGGGCCCCCACATCATCCGCCCTTCTTTCACAACATGGGAGGAGAAGGTCTTGAATGTCCTGCATGCTGAGGGCCTGACAGGAATACCTTGGGGAGTGGAGTCTGGTAAGTATCCCCAACATTCATGTCATGCAATTCTCCTGTCCTGCATGACCTTAAGTCACCCAATTAACATCCACCCACGACACAACTGTCCAAATCACCTAATCCCCCTGTCTGGCATGCCACATTTCCACAGAACTCCCCTGGCCTCAGAGTCCTTGGAAATTGCACGTGAACTACTGGCTAATAATATCACTACAACTCTCAAAATGCAACATACCATCATTGTGAAAACGTGGAATAGGCACAAGATATCACGTCATGCATGTATAACTAATTTACCATCTACATCATCTTGATTGCACTAGTGTGGAACAGTACATGGCAATAACAGCAATGCCATGGCTCACTTCCCAGGCAAAACACAGCTATATCTGTGTGATCAATAATAATGCCATAGATTAATGATCCCAGGCAATTAATGTACTCAACTCTTTTGGAAAGTCAGATGGCTGAGTCGATGCACATGCAGTACATCCAGATACAGGTCAATGTCCCTTGATTACTCACATACTGTGTTCCTACAAGGACACCATAGTGGATTGTACAGCTCTAATTTGTGCCATCTCGCATGCATGACTGGTCACTAGGTAACAACTGTGAACAGTCACGTCCACATTCAGAAAATATCAGATGCCATCAGCAGTACAATCACTACCAACCTAGTTTAAAAACTCTTTACAGGGAGTATGAAAATCAAGTTACAGAGCTGTATGTACAATTAAGGTATTCTGTGCAGCAGCTGTCAATGTCATTGCTGGGAATCACGTTAAGGCACTGTCTGCATCTCACACGTGAGCAACAATATACCCATTTTAACCTGAACTCTGTGTCTCACTCCCTCCACAGGTAACCATGCCATTGCCACCATGGAGAGGATACCAGAGACTGTCACTCCCACTCTGGATGAAGGCCACAGTGAGGACAACACCCTTGGATCTCTGGACACTGACAAACAACCTGGCCCATCTGGGACACCTGGTCAGTCAATGACTCTCTGCCTCACCCTGCCCACATCAACTTCTTTAAGCCCTGTTGCATCAACATCACAGGCAACCATTCGCCCCCAAACCTGTGTCCCAAGGACTGTAACATCTATTGTGTTTTCCACAGTACAGGTACCTGAGACTAACCTTGCCACCCCTGACAATGATGGCCCTGCAACCACTAGGAGTGGGCACACTGTGCCACGGGCACAGGCACAGGCACGTGGGGATAGGGAGTGGGAGGGATGCTGTGGGCCAGCAGTTGGGGTCTCAAGGGGACACAACTACCCAGGAAACCATCTCCCAAGTCTTGGGAGCCTACAAGAGTTCCCAAGGCATGATGGGCCAAGTCATCACCAGTTTAGGGGAAATTCAAACGCTGCAGAGGGATCACCCCCAGGAAGTCATGGTGCAGCAGCAGGCACAAAATGCCTACCGGGTTTCCATTCCATTGCAGGGGTGCTAAGGCACCTTGAAACCACCCTGATTAGGTTTTATACCCCATATCTGCCCCCTTCTACTAGAAATGAAACATCAGCCTCTTCTACATCTCTGACTGGTAGTGGAATGGAGGCCCTGCCAGGAGAAGGGCATGCCTCAGACACCCCTCCCTCTGTCGCTGAAGAACCCCTAGCAACCGTGGACATCCTGCCAGACATCCAGTAGGAGCAGATGACAAGATAACACCCACTGCCAGGAAGTGAACCTCTCCTCAACCCATTCCCCTTGTGTGCCACAGAAACACCCCGTTGACTGTTCTGAGGCCAAACTCCATTTTCCCATGATACAAGGGCACCTGACTTGTGTATCCAATTGGAGTAGCATCTACCCTGATTATGTCATCCACCATGACTTCACCCATCACATATTTTTCATTTCATTGCTTTTATAGTCACATATATTTTTTCTATATGCACAATAAATCAAGCTGAAAAACGTCGTGTGAATGTGTCTTTTATCATGTATTCATTAAAGTCATACATGCCAACTCTGGTCTGATTAAGTGCCCCTGTATTGTACACCCATTTTTATGGATAGAAAACGGGGACTCTATCAGCAGGAGATTCATTTCAACAGAAATTAAACAGGACAGATTTCCAAGAAGTTGATACTTAGTTGTACACACATTTATAGGAAGAATTGCAACCAGCGCATAGAGCATGACTGGGAGTAGCATCAGGATGTATGCTAAGGTGTTATATATCGCCAAACACTGGATACAGAAGTCAGGTTCATTATGCACTTAATACAAGGCAGGAGCCACTGTGATAGGTCCTCTGCATCACCTGGTATAGCCTCATCACATATCCATATCCTAGCTTCAAAATCACATATCCCCTGGAACATACATCAATGTTTACAGAAGTACCCAGTCCTGAAAGCTTTCACTTACATTGGTCCCATACCTGTAGGATTGTCACTCATCTATGTTAGCCTACAGTGACATGCACCTGGATCTGCAAAGTATGAACACAATGAGAGCTAGGTCCAATGTAGGTCACAAACAATTAAACCCATTGTGATGCGAGAGCCCATGTTACAACATTTACACACGAGCCAGACACATCTCCAAACACAATACACACCATTTGACAACCTCCTATACCCAACAGGTGAAAGAAATGGAAAAACACTTTTCTACCCCAGTGTCTGGACGGTCTAACAATCTTGGTTACACCCCTCTTACACAACACAAATAAAACATGGTTTCAGTCATGTACTCTTCTCTTGTCTGTCAGTAATTTCCATCTGCTTCTGACACTGTCTTGCATTAGCCAAGGTTGCAGAGTCAAACAGGATTTATGGCAAAGTGTGAGTGAAAGGGAAAAGGGATAGGAGATAGAACAATTTAATCCTCACATCAGAGAAGGCATGTCCAGAAGAAAAAATGTTGTTACAATACATGATACAGTAGACCACTCTGTCCTGTACACAATGCAAACTTTCAGTCTGCATTCACAACACACTCATAGGCATTGGAGCTCACTACACCCCTACATATGATGCAAGAAAGGAGGTGACATGCTACCCATCAACATTTGCTTGCAAAATTACATCAGATCAATATGTCAACTTCACATACCTATTAGTCAGTTGAAGTACTGATTGATGCGATCTGCCCTAGAGTATTCTGCTCCATCTTCCTCTGGCTCTTCATCACTTGGCATTTCTGCATTTCCACTCACAGGTACTGCTGCCTCCTCCTCAACTGGTATTAATGGGATCTGTTGTCTCAGGGCAAGATTGTGGAGCATGGAGCAGGCAACTATAATTTGACATATCTTGGTGGGTGAGTAGAGGAGGGCTCCTCCTGATAGGTCTAAGCACCTAAATCGTGCCTTTAGGAGGCCAAAAGTCCTCTCAACTACATGCCTTGTCCTCCTGTGGTCCTCATTGTAGAGGAATTGCCCTGGTGTGGTTGGGTACCTCCCTGGTGTCAACAGCCAAGGACGGTTTGGATAGCCAGAGTCACCTGTGAACAAAATGGTATTAGAACACAATCATATATCTGGGACATGCAACATTGTGATGACAGGAAACATACATGAAAACACACATTCGAATTGTAACTTACCAACAAGCCAGGCTCTTTCTGTATAAAGTCATGTCATTAGCAGTGGGACATTGCTGTTCTGTATGTTGAAGGAATCATGGAATGATCCTGGATACTTTGCTGTGACTTGTGAAATGTGCAGGTCTGCCAGACACACCATCTGAACGTTGATAGAGTGCTAGTTTTTCTTGTCCCTATACACCTGTTTATTGGCACTGGATGTAACCAAGGCTACATGGGTGCCATCAATGGCTCCAATCACATGTGGAATGTGTCCGAGTGTATAAAACTCTGCCTTCACATATGCTAAATCAGCTCTTTGTGGAAAACCGGATGTAGCTGTCCAGGTGTTTCAACAATGCACACAGTACATCCTTCAAAACCAGAATCAAAACGGACTGAGACAACCCTGCAATGAGAGCCAATGTATTCTGAAAGGAGCCAGTGGCTAGATAGTGTAGCACTGACAAGACTTGATGGGAGGTATGTTATAGGGATTGGGAATGGCAGGCAACAGATCTGTCTCCAAATGTTTACAAAGATCCATCATAGTAGGACGATTCAGATGATCTGTCTGAATAACATGTAATTCCTCATCGTGTGCAGGTCTACTAGTGGACAGTACCCTGGTGGTCGTCTTCCTCTCCTCTTGGCAGGGTAACTATGTGAAAACATGTAAACAGAGTATTTGACATGCAGCATGCTCACATCAAATACACGTTTAAAAAATTACTCACACATAACAGCTGTCGAGGATGGCTACTACTTCTGACATATACCGTGCAGCACATAGCTATGCATCCGATTACACCCTCCTCGGTCCGCATTGCCTCAACTAAATATTGGATTACACTTAATAATTCACCTGTTACTGTGCATGTTTGTAAGATGAATCATTTAGGCATGTATTGGGACATTATCGACAATTTCGAAACACATATTAACCTCTGAGTAGTTGAACATTACTGTCACCACATGTCCTCCAACAATACTGTATTGACAGCACAAATGCGCACAAAGTCACCTAGACATGAGGGCAGGGCCAACAGATGCAGATCATTGTACACTTCCATACATGAAATGTGTTCAAAATGGCAGCCGCCTGACCTACTGTACTAGACATGTGGAAGTGACCTAAGTCCCATGGCGGAAGTCGTCATGGCGGTAGGCAGTCACAACTGCTGTGTTATTTGCCATTGGAACACATTGCTTCCTTTGATAGACTTGGGCCCATGGTGATGTCTGCCAGCGGTGACGGTCATGTATGTGGCAGGCATGATTGCTATCTTCTGCAGCATTGCTCGCTTGACCCCTGACACTGCTGCCAGCAAGACCTCCACGATCTGAGCTGCTGTGTACTGCCTCTGGGAGCTACCATGCAATGTCCTGCAGATGATAGCGCCCCTGCCTTCACCCCTGAAGGGCTGGAGAAGCTAGTGGAGGAGGTCCTATCCCTGTATGAACAGCTATATGGTGCACCAGAGGTTCAGGTGAGTCCAATGTCATACCAATGTGTGATAGGTGTGGTGAATTAAGGTGTACCATTTATGTAGACTACTGAAGATGTTGATGCATGCAGATGGTATTTTCGGAAGGAGTGTGAGCTGAGAGGATGGGATTGTGTGACTTCTTGCTGTTACTGATGTGTTCTGTCCACTACTTTTGGTATGGTGCATGTGGAAATGACTTTCTCCATTTGTCTGTGTCATCCATATAGGTCAACGCCCATCAGAAGAATGGAATCTGGCGTTCCATTGCCAAGCAAGTGCGGACCATGGGGTTCCACAGCCGGTGGAGCACCCACTGTAGGAAGCAATGGGAGGACCTGAGACACTGGACCCGGAAGACGGCAGAGGCCCTGCTGGGGATGTCCTCCCAGCGAGGGGGGGGGTGCCCATCAGACCTTTACCACCCTAATGACCTTCATTTTAGCAGAAGCCTACCCTGAGGTGCATGGGCATTTGAGGGCAGCACAGCACCCACAAGGGGGTAAGTACTGACAGAGCCCATGTACTTTCCTCTGATAGTTTACTGTATGCCGTATGTGTATTTTAGCTAGGTGCTACAGGTATTTTGACTTCTGGAAATACATGGTACTAGTGTAGCCAATATGCAGACACAGATGTGGCCATTGTAAACTCCAGGGACACATGATGATCACCTGTATGTAGCAAATTGTATGACTGCATGTGGAGATGCACATGTGACTGAGTCATACGTGTGACTCTACTCAGCCATATATAATTCTTCCCTGCTGTGTCATCCTTCCCACCTAAAGTCCTCAAGGCCATTCACCCAAATGATGAGTCATGTTGCTCTAAGGTGTCTGACCATCATATTTCACAGGGTCTGCTCTATGTGCAGCACTGAGTCTGACAGATGAGTTACAGGGCCAAGTAATCCTGTGTCCTGAAAAATTTGTACACTGTACGTGAAGCTGTCATCCTAATATGGCTTTTGTTATGGCCAACTCAGTACTGTCCATCTGAGGTTTGTGGAACTGTCCCCATCTTCATGTCATATTCATACAATGGGAATTGTAAAGTTTGCTAAGGGTAGACATCCTACAATGTGGAATTCATGTAGTCCATTAGACCTTCACGGTCTTCATTTCATGGTACATCATTGACATGTTTGAAAATTAACTTGTATCTCAATTTGTTTGTTGGGGAGAAGGCAAGTGTGGACTTAGGTAGTGAGGATCACATGTCAGGACAGTTATTAGTAATGTAGTTGTTTTTATGTTATCAGGTAGTGGCTTCTTTTCAGCATGTCTGGTGGAATGATTTAAGCACTTCGAGCACAATGTATGGTGTCCATAGTTTAGTTGCAGTAACAATGCTCCTTGTGGTTGTCTGTGGATGTGTCCTGGGTGATAGGTAGCCCCAATTGCAGTACATAGAGTTGGTGTATATGTGACTATACATCTGATTAGTGGGTGCAGAAACTACTGATGAATCTATAGCTAGTCTTTAGGTAGATGTTTCCCAGATATGTACTGTGATTTAGTGATACCCACTGTATGGAAATGACACATGTAGTGTATTCCTCAGAAAATCATACCATTGTGTAAGTAATGTACAGAATGATCAGTTAGGCATGTGATTAGAAGTTAAGATGCTGTGTCATTTGTGAAGTGTGATGACTTACCTTACCTTCTGGTGATGGACTGGGCAGGTGTGGAGTTGGAGCAGGGATGATATTGTGTTATCAGTCCCCTGCATTTCCTTAGACTGTTGTTATGATGGACAGTGATGAGCTGTATGGGGATACATGTCTTGGTTTAGCCAATCCATCATGTGCATGATGCTTCTGAGTAACAGGTGATTTGATGGGATGGTCAAGTATTGGTCAGAAGACTAGCTTATGTTGTTGGTGAGACTATTGTCAAGTGGAAAAGCTGGAAGTATCTTTTTGTGACATGATGTAGGCTATGAAAGGTATTTGACTGGGCCTTTCCTAGGAGATGCATAGCTACTGTTGTGCATGTTGTAATGTTTGTGTGTGTGAAGAATGTGATGACCCGCTCTCTCTGTTTGTGTGCATTAGCATCGGCAGGCGAAGGAGACATGACACAGGCGAGTGGGGAAGCTGCCAGCCATGAGACCTGGAGACCACTGACAGTGAGGGGCCAGGAGGGTGAGGGGAGTGACACGGCAGAATCAACCTCATCACCCTCAGAGTCCTCCTTCAGTGGACACTACCTGGTGGTGGCGGATCCATCTGGGACCACCCCAGCACCATCTTTGTCCACCATTCTATCACTGCCCTCCCTGTAGCTCCCCACTCATTTGGCCATGCTCACTCACCTAAAAGGGTGGGCACCTCCTTTGCCACAGTCACCTCTGCCCCTGCCTCTGTCAGCCCTGCTGCCCTCAGTGAGGAGGCTATTGACCTCCTGAGGTCGATCTCTGTGGGTCAGTCAACCACCTTGAATGCCATCCAGGGACTCAACTCAAGTACAAAGAAGTAATGCGTTCCTGGAGGCCATTCACGGTGCACTGGCTGGCCTACAGAGATCCTTTCAGACTCTGGCCTCTACACTGACAGCAGTCAGTCACCCTTTGTCTTCCATTGCCCCTCCACCTTCTTCTTCCCAATCCCAAATCCCTCTTCCCCGTCCCAGCCATAGCACACAAACAGACAAGCATGCATTCTCTTCAACATCCAGGGGTAGGGCAGACACACACAAGCACCACAAGACATACAACCGGCATGCACACAAACACACACCTGCAGACACAGCAACAGTCACAACCTGCCCTGACACCCCCACCACCCCAAGCATCACAGACAGTACACCAGACTCACCCACAGACACCACAACATCATTCACAGATCCAGCCACTACACCTCTTTCCCACAGTCAGCACCACAGCAGACGCTCAAACATTCACCCCAATCACCACATCCACCACAACCACTGACACACCTACATGCAGCACATCCACCATACCTGTAGTCCCAACCCCAAAAGACACTCACCCACCCAGAACAGCATCCCCCAGCACCTCCAACCCTACTCACTCCCTAACACATAAACACCCTCACTCACCCAGCCAACAGACACCCGCCACCCACACGCATACCTCCCACACACATGCACCCACCCTGGGCCTAAACCGCTCCCAAACTCAAACCCAAAGGTCCGCCTCCCAAAGCAAAGCCCAACCCCCCCCCACCCCGGGAGCCCCCTGATCACTGAGGTGCCTGCCTGCTGCCTTGATGCCCCTACCTGTGAAGGGTACATAGCAGTCAGGAGTCAACTTGGGAGCACACACGGGTGCATTGTGTGCATGTTGCACATTGTATTTTTGGACTGGCTTTTGGCCTTGACAATTTTTTTAATATTTATTCATTTTTAATAGAATTGGCCCAACCAGTTGTTGGTTTCAAAGTTACATCTTTGTCCTGAATTTCTTTTGTTAGGACATATCTGCTTCTGGCTGACATTGTTTGTGTGTGAGTATTTGTGAGTAAGTGGTGGTTGTGCTACCTGTTTTGTCTGGGCAGCATGTAAGGTTGTGTGCAGTGCATTTGTCCCCCAATGATGGGTGTGTGTTGTGTGATGCGCATGTCTTTGTTAGAGACATGTTGCTGTGATGGTATTGAGTGGTATTTGTGTTGACATGTGTTTGTTGCAGTGTTTTGTGCCTTTGTGTGTCTGGACTGTGTGCATGTGCGACTGTTGTGAATGGTATGTCAGATACGTTATGATGTGTGTTTTTCGGGATATGTTGAATGCTGCATTGTATGGTTGTGGTGTGTGTTCATTCCCTGTTGGTGTACGTTGTGTTGTATGCATAATTTGTCAATGGGTTCTTGAGTATACGTTGATGGTGTTGTGGTTGTGTTATGTGATGTCATTTGGTGCTGTTGTGTGCTGCTGTGTGGGACTGTGCCGGTTCTGTATTTCTGTAGGTAGGTGTGTGTTATTGGCGTGTGTTTGTGTGTGTGTGATGGCTGTAGTATGTGTACTGTGTTTGTACATGTGTGTATGTGGCTATCTGTGAGTGTGTGTCAGTGTGTGGTTACGTGCGTGTGTATCGCCCTCGCCCCTATTCATGATTGGTTTGTGGTGTGTGATTAGGTACTTTGACATTTTACAACAGTGACAGGTAAGTGTGTGTACTCACAGTAGCTGTCGTCGTCACTGATTCCATAGTCGTTGGGCGAACAGGAGCAGCCGGAAGGCGTGTAGTTCTGGTTCCATGGCACCTCCAGACGAGTATGGCTTCCTTAAGGTGAGTGTCTCCTTTTATGCAGTTGGTTTCCGCCTGGGTTTCCATGGTGGTGCGACTTTGGTGGAAACGTTGGCGGTGTGCAACCTTGTAATCTGGCCAGCAGAAACATGGTATCCGCTGGTCTGCAGGTGGCTACTGTCGTCCATGGCAGCTGTATTCTCTTGTGAATACCGCCTTGGTCATAAGTTGGCAGTCTTCTCCGCCAGCTTGTTGGCAGTACTGCCAACATAGCGGTCCGCAGACTGCCAGACTCGTAATGAGCCCCATAGCCTTGCAGAGTATTATACTATTTAGATCAGTGTTGATGGAAAGAAGGGTCTGTCTAAACCATTCAAGGTGGTCATTTTTACAACAGCGTGACCGCCATCCCATGTCCAGGCCATAACAAAGGTTATGGTTGGTGACAGCTGATAACTCATCATGTGGTAGGAGCACTTTTACCAGAACTCATATCATGGAACATGCCTACTGTTCCCCCTTAGCAACACATAGAGATTGTGAAGACTGGGATTCCTCACTTAACCAGACTGTAAGATCCACTTGTATTCTTTTGGTGGCTGGGTGTAGGTGTGGTTGCTGACTGTTGGGCATGAGAATCCCTTTGCTTACTGTTCCAGTGCTAACAATTTAGGAAGTGGAAGTGCTCCCCTCAGTCCAGTGAGACGGCTGTGCTGGTCCCACTCTAAACTGCCAGGAGTAAAATCTGTGATCTAGACTTCCACCAAGATTGTATTGAAATGATTCAAAGAGATATTTGTAGGGAAGATACCAGAAGAGGTTCATGATGGATAATGGGTTACAATAAACCTCAACTGAGAGGCAACATTTTTTATAGTCATGTGGTGTAACTCACTTAAGGACAACAGTACAAGACCCACAGATTATTGGGCAGATAGAGCATTTTAATATGGTCATTAAAGAGAATGTTAATTTGGCACACTGAAAGGGTTTGGATTGGAGAACTTTCCTTTGGGAATAATTCTAGTTTTAAAGAATTACACCTCACGGCGCCACAGCTTAAATTTCCTTCAAGCCAATAAAAGGAAGGGAGCCTGCTTCTAGATAGGGTACGTGGTGGGTTAGGAAGATGATGGTGAACAATGAATACATTATCAGGCATACCGTGGCAGAATAAATAGCTTAAAAGCAACGCAGAGCCAAAGAAAATTGTGACTGGTAAATAAAGTATCTGTTCCTGATATCAAGATGGTGGACTTGCATTTCTTTTTAAAGAGAGTAGATATGCTATATTCGTTTACGATGGCTGTTATGCTATACCTTTGTTTTATCTCCTTTATTATTTCCTCATGTCCTTTGCTCAGTTTATGTTAGAACTTTTGCACCTCATACCTAGTATGCGTAGGTATGGAATGTCTATGCTGAAAGTGTGGCTGTTTCATTTGATCCTTGTACTTTGGCTGTAAAGGGGACTAAACATCTATCTTTTTACACATAGTCTCATTTTAATAATCTGATCTTTATAATGCCTTGGAGTACACCATAAAAGTTGGTAAGCATATTATATACAGGAATAAAAGAGTGTTAGAAGCAATGCAAATAATGAATTTAAATGGTCGCTTTACTGATCAATAGTTCGGGATAAAAACAGTTCACGAAAAATCAGAGGCTGTATCATGATTGGCTGTGCCGGCTCAGTGCATAGCTAAGCATTGTTTTTTATAGGTATACAATGTGTAAGGTGTATTAACTTAACCCTATATTCCCATTGTTTGCCATTGGAAATAATACAGGCAGAAGGGCCTGCACAACATCTCAAGATGGACCAGTCCTTTCTATCGAGTCACTCCGTGGTACGGCACTTCTCCATTCAGCCACTGCAATGGAATCTACACATGCAGCCAACAACCGCCACCCACCCCCATGGCTTCGAATTTACTACAGCCATCTCCATCTTCCACTTCCTCTGCCCCCATACCATTTTATCATTCGTGGCTACCACCATCTCTTCACACAATGCTTTTACTTTTGTTTTAAAGCATTTTATTGATTTTTTTTTTACCATACACATTAATAAATATGATTCTTACCGTAATCATCAAACAGTAAATGGACAATCACAGGTATGCATGGATGAAATTAAAAGAGGGCAAAGGGGAAAGGGAATAGTGGAATGATAATAGAATCTGATTGTTGTCAATTTTATAGCTGACATTGAGTATTAATGGAATCTAAAAGATATGAGATGCATGAGAAATATCTCTAATGTGTTACACTAGGAAATGCATAGTTCGAGATTCGATGTGTTGATTTCCTCAGGTCCTAATAAACGATCCCCATATCTCTTTGAAAAGATGAAGTTAATCATTGATCTTATAGATTGGTCTTTCATGTGTTGACATCATTGCCAAAGAGGTCACCTGGTCTTCGTATCTGGGTGGCACATTTGGTTTCCTTCATGTGTGTAGAGAGAATTTTGACACTGTGAGGGCTGAGCCAAACCATATTTTCTTGGATTGTTTATTTCTTGCATCTCCAGTGTTGCATGCTGCATGGATAGTTAGGGGTTGGATAGGATTAAAATCTGTGTAATTTTTTAATGCTTCTACGGATCCATTTCCAATAATCCTGTCTTGATGAACATCTCCCTAGAATATCACCCGCATCTGGACAACACCTCCAAGAGTGACGTCAGTTTTGCTCTGTACAATTTGTAGGAGCACTAATGTAAACTTAAGGTGTGACTACTGGAGGCCATTATCATGTATTTCAAGGAGCAGAATACACTCTTCTTCTGAGTACGATTTTTGGAAATGGATTTGCCTTTTATGCTTAGGGAGCCTTTTTGTCGATTTTGAGTGTAATTGTGTGATCAGCATGGCATACAGTCCTGAGATTATCTTGGTTTGATGACCCCTTGTCTGTAGGTAATAATATAGAGGGGATTTTAGTAATTCAGTAGACTGAGAATTCACCGTCTGCTATTAATTTTGTCCTACCTCCACCCCTCCAGCTACCACTGCCATCCTGGCCCCTACTACCGTTGACAATCATCCCTGTAACAGGACAAACCACGATCCTCGTTCTCTGTTGCCACAAAGTCTGACATCTCTCCCCACAGTCAACAATGGTAATAAATAACATATTTCATTATGGACATCTGCATATGTTTTGTGTGTGTGTGTTTGTGTGTGTGTTTTAAAGATTTACATGTTGGTATTTAGACAATGCTTGTTTTCATACAATCCATGTCTCCAGACAAAAACAAAATAAGTATTGGCAAAGCCAAAAGGCCAGCAGCCTATAGCAGAACTAATGACTTTGCCAGTGTGTATTACAATGTGATACAACATAGCTGATAAGCAATGCATAATGTAGAACAGTGTTTGGAATCGGGTATGTATACTTATAAGTACATTTGTGGTTTGATGGGTCAGGAGATATTGTTCATAGCAGAGCATGAAGTAGTGGGATATTTTTGAATTCTCATTTCACAAATGTCTCTAAAACCTAATGCTTATTAGTTCAAATGATATGAGAAGATGAGGGTCAGAGGGATCTCAGCCATTATCCTATTGCCCCCAAGCACTCCCTAACCCACCCTTCTCTACCAGGCTGATCACCACACTCTCACACAACTTGCCTTCCCCATACTTCTTCCCACTCCTCTGCGCACACCTCATTCACTAACCACAAACACCTAGACCTGTCCCCGCCTTAGCCACTACTCATCTGTTTCACCTGTCACTACCCGCCTGTGGCTATCACCCTGCTACACCTTATTCACTACCATCTGCTTCACCTTCCCCTTCCTCACTAGAACCACTTCTCACCATCTAACACTTTAGTTACAGGTGGCTACAGCTCAGACACTACCCACCTGCCCCACATGTCCTCACCTGTATGTCCCCTTCCCCCTGCCCACACACAGGCCCAATCTGCCTCTAAATCCCTACCTGTTACCCTACAGCTCTTCTCCCCACCCAAAGTGCAATATGCATATCCACTATATAGCTACACTATACATGTCCCTAACACACTGGTAAAACTGAAGTGCGGTAGAAAAGTGCTTATTAACATTTTTAGAAGTAATACAACCCTTAATGAGAAAAAATAAAATCAACAACCTTTATGTGCATTGTACTGTTATGTATTGATTTTCTTTCAAGTTGGGCATAATGGAGGAATGTATTGGAAAGTGAATGAGTTCGATTTATTTATGTAAAATAAGTTCAAATAGATCTTCCCTTACTAAGGGTGTCATTCTGACCCTGGCGGTAAAAGGCTCTTACCGCCGGTCAGAAGACCGCCATTCTACCGCCGCGGCCGCGGTAAACCGCCACGGTAATTCTGACCCACAACTGCCAAGCCGCCAAAAACCCGACATCCATGGAAGGCCGCCTCATCAGCGGGCAGCGATAAACTGGAGATGACCAAACCTCCACCGCCACGCCAACACAAACACGCCCATGCCATTACGACCCACGAATCCACGCGGCGGTCATTCAACCGCGGTATTCCATTGGCGGTACACACTGCCGCGGTCAAAATACACACCCAGCTCCAAAACACAGCCACATTGGACAATTTGAAATACACACACCTGATATACATACAAAGACCACTCCCACACATCCAAGCAACTATAAAACACACACCCACAAACCCCCACTAGTAGGAAATCGGAGAGAAGGCGATAGAGAGAGAGAGAGAGAGAGAGAGAGAGAGCACAGCAATCGAAAACCCCAACACACACAGGAACCCAACATCATCAACCACACCACATCTACGCACACATCACCACACACCACCACTCACATCACCACAAACACCACCCCACACCTCATCCACACCACCCCATGGCACCCCAAAGACACCCCAGGTTTTCGGACCAAGAACTCAGGGTCATGGTGGAGGAAATAATAAGGGTAGAGCCCCAGCTCTTCGGCACACAGGTGCAACACACCACAATAGCCAGGAAGGCGGAGCTATGGCAAAGGATCGTCGACAGGGTCAACGCTGTGGGACAGCATCCCAGAAACCGGGAAGACATCCGAAAGCGCTGGAACGACCTACGGGGGAAGGTACGGTCGATGGTCTCAAGACACAACATCGCTGTGCAGAAGACTGGCGGCGGACCACCACCCACTCCTCCCGAATTCACAGCATGGGAGCAAGAGGTCTTGAACATCCTGCATCCTGCGGGCCTCGCTGGAGTAGGCGGAGGAATGGACTCTGGTAAGTCTAGTCTCAACAACTCCCCCCCCCAACCACCAGCATGCCAACCCACACCCCCACCCTCACCCCCAACCCCCCAGCACACATCCTCCCTGCCAATGTCTCACCAGCACAACCCACCCAACCCAAAATCAAACCCTGAATGCCAACACAAACCATGGACACCCATCACCTATGCATGACCACTGCACATACCCATCCCCCCCACAAACCACCCTCACAACTCCTGCCACAAGGGAATGCCAGCACTGGGGGACAAGGGCACCCACAAATCGCACGCCATGGAACACACAGAAGCAATAACCATACTCTTTCACCCCTGCAGGGCCCCAACACCAACACACCGGCCAGGAGGGTCCAGATATGTCCATCCGACCCCCAGAACAGGCCCCCAGTGAGGACAGCAGCTCTGTCAACCTAGAACCTGATGACCAGCCCGGACCATCGGGGACCTCTGGACAGTCGGTTCCCCACACACAGACACAGGCCACAGCAGACCTAACCCCCTCTGGGAATATCAGCACAGCTCCCACCCAGCGGGCCCATGCCTCTGTCTCCAGGACAGGTCAATCAGCGGTGTGTCCGCCACTACAGGGCACCCAGGCTGACCCAACACCCCAACAACAACAGGGACCTGGGGGCAGTGGTAGTGGGCACACCGTCCAGGGGACAGAGTCCCGGGGAAACAGGGCAACTGGGAGGGCTGCAGTGCGACAGGGGGGGGAGGACAGGCCCAGGGAACCGACTCTCCAAGAGGCCCTCACCACCATCATGGGAGCATACCACCGCTCCCAGGAGACGATGGCGACGGTACTGGCCAGGTTCCAGGAGATCCAGGCACAGCAGGAGGAACGGTACATGGGGTACAGAGAGGAGCTCAGGAACATCATCCTGGCCCTGAACCTAATAGTCACCACATTGCGGGACCATGTGGCACCCCAAAGGGCCCCTGTCACCAGCCTGGACCAGGAACAGCCTACCACCTCCGCCGGCGCTAGTGGACAGGAGGCCCCCACACAACGACGGGCCACCAGAACCCCACCTCCTGCTGAAGATCAACCACCCCGCAAGAGGAACCTGAGATCACAAAGGAAGACAGAGTAGGATGCCAAGACCCCCGCCAGCATAAGATACCCCCGGATGTCATTCCACTGTCCCACATTGTCACCCTGTCCAACCTTGAACTGCCCCTGCTCCATCCTTCCACAGGCATATGGACAATGCACCTGTGCGACTGAGAACTGGACTCTGCCATGGACATCACTCCACCCCCACCCATCACCGTTTTACTATCATGGACCTATATGTAGCACTTTAAATAAATCACTAATTGCACATAAAACACTCAGGAGTCTGCTTGTATTCTTAACAAATGTATTACACATAACGGTTCAAAAATGTTCAGTTACATTGTGATGACAACATACCAATGTCAATGTGCTTTACTCCATGGGCGAACAAACCAGAAGTCACGCAGTGGGTCATACAGCTCTGAAAAAGGAAGGGAAAGTCACAATTCAGTTGAAAGGAACTGGGGGGACACACAGAAAGTAGAGATACAGGAGGCCAGAAGTAAATGTAAAATGGCGTGGGGGATTCTTACCTGTGTGCTACTGAAAATACTGTTGTATGACTGTGTCCCTGTTGTCCGTGTCATCCCCGTCGTCTTCCTCCTCTTCACTCTCCACAGGCTCCACAGCTGCTACAACACCACCATCTGGACCATCCTCCTGCAGGAAAGGCACCTGGTGTCGCAATGCAAGATTGTGAAGCATACAGCAGGCCACGATGATCTGGCACACCTTCTTTGGTGAGTACATTAGGGATCCCCCTGTCATATGCAGGCACCTAAACCTGGCCTTCAGGAGGCCGAAGGTCCTTTCTATGATCCTCCTAGATCGCCCATGGGCCTCATTGTACCGTTCCTCTGCCCTGGTCCGGGGATTCCTCACTAGGGTCAGTAGCCACGGCAGGTTGGGGTAACCAGAGTCACCTATTAGCCACACACGTTGTCTCTGTAGCTGTTCCATCACATAGGGGATGGTGCTATTTCGCATAACATACGCGTCATGCACTGACCCAGGGAACTTGGCATTTACATGGGAGATGTACTGGTCAGCCAAACAGACCACCTGCACATTCATTGAATGGTAACTTTTCCTGTTTCTGTACACCTGCTCATCGTCTTTTGGGGGTACTAAGGCCACATGGGTCCCATCAATGGCACCAATGATGTTGGGGATATGTCCAAGGGCATAGAAGTCACCCTTCACAGTGGCCAAATCACCCTCCTCAGGGAAAATAATGTAGCTCCGCATGTATTTCGTCAGGGCAGACAACACTCTGGACAAAATCTTAGAAAACATAGGCTGAGACATCCCTGATGACATGGCCACTGTTGTCTGAAAAGACCCACTTGCCAAAAAATGGAGGACTGACAGAACCTGCACCAGAGGGGGAATTCCTGTGGGTTGGTGGATGGGGGACATCAGTGCTGGCTCCAGCTGGGCACACAGTTCATGTATAGTGGCTCGGTCAAGTCGGTATCGAAGTATTATATGACGTTCCTCCATTGTCGACAGGTCCACCAGCGGTCGGTACACAGGAGGATTCATCCTTCTCCTCGCAAGTCCCAGCGGACGGTGCCTAGGAAGGACAACATGGAGCACAGAGTCAAGCAACCCACAGGTACGTAAATACAGCTTGCACAGTACACGATTCTCAATGCATTGAATGGCTTGTATGAGTGGCAATGCAAGGCCTAGGCCTGTGTGACGCAGTAGAAATTAAGCCATGTGGGCCCTTGAAATGGCGGCTGCCTGACCTGAGAAGTGTGACAGTGGGATGTGAGGTCAATGCGCTGGCGTGACACACCGTGGCGGTAGGCGATCGAAGACCGCGGCGCCAAGCCGCATTGGTTAACATTGAACCCTATGGGTTTCACGAGCCAATGACTAGGTGCGCCGGCGGTCGCGGTACGCACCGCGGCGGTACGCACCGCCACGGCCGTGACCGCCATTTTCTATCTGGTTAATCACTCGAGACCTGATCATCCACAGGAGAGGACCTATACTGCAAGTGCTGCTGTGAACTCGGTCTGGAAGAGACAATGGCTGCTGCGACTGGGGAAAGGGCCCCTGCCTTCACTACAGAAGAGTTGGAGAAACTTGTGGATGGGGTCCTGCCCCAGTATGCACGACTCTACGGTCCTCCAGACCAACAGGTAAGTACACTGTGTGCACGTTGAATGGGCTATGCCTGTGTTGAGTGGGGTGGATATTAGATGGTGGGGTGGGGTGGGGAGACAATGACGAGTGCAAGGCACGACAGATGAGAGCATGTGCCACATGGCAAGGTTGGGGAGGGGGGGCCAATCGCATCTATCATGCGGAAAATTGATGATATTTCCAATTCCACCCTGTACATGTCAAATAGGTCAGCGCCCATCAGAAAGTCGACATTTGGCGTGCAATCGCCAAGGAAGTCCGGAACCTGGGGGTCCACAACAGACGGGGCACCCACTGCCGCAAGAGGTGGGAGGACATCCGCCGCGGGACCAGGAAGACCGCAGAGTCACTGCTGGGGATGGCCTCCCAACCTAGGAGGGGTGCCAGTCGTACCCTGACCCCCCTGATGTCCCGGATCCTGGTGGTGGCCTACCCCGATTTGGATGGGCGCGTGAGGACATCACAGCAGACACAAGGGGGTGAGTACCAGCACATTCAGCTATCTTTACGCGCAGTGGAGGTGCCTGGGTGGGGGAAGAGGGCTGTGGGTGACATTAGGCCAGGGCGCTTTCTGTAGTGTAGTCCTCTCCTTTAGCCATGTCCCTGTGCCCCCGCCCCCCACCTCTGTAGGGTGACAAGTACAGCTATCCATGGTCCTGCATCACCCATGTGCGCGTTTGTTGTCCCTAGACCTGTTGGCCTAGTCACAAGTACTGAGTAGTGTACCCCGATTGCGCGGCTTAGTGCATGAGGCTCCTGTGTCTGTCCTCTCCGCCAACGGTGTTGACAATGCATGCACTCAACCTGTTTTTATTTCTCCCCCCACCCTTTTTCTTTATCTTCTTGTGCATGTGTGCATTAGCATAATCAGGCGGAGGAGAATTGGCACCGGAGCACGAGGGAGCTGCAACTCACAAGGCCCCGGTGGGCCATGGCACAGACACAGAGGCCACCAGTGATACGGAGGGCGAGGGGAGCTTCACAACGGGGACCCGTGGTGACACCAGCGACACCGACACGTCCTCGGATGGGAGCTCCCTAGCGGTGGCGGCAACATCCGTGCCCCCCGCCTCTACAGGTACAGCCGCCACCCAGCGCACCAGCTCCGCCCTCCCAGCAGCCCCTCAGCCTTCGCTCCATGCCCGTTCGCCCAAGAAGGCGGGCGTCTCCTTCGCCCCAGGCACCTCAGGCCCTGCCCCTGTTACCCCTGCTGCCCTCAGTGAGGAGGTCATTTACCTCCTACAGACCATCATTGTTGGGCAGTCTACCCTTTTGAATGCCATCCAGGGGGTAGAGAGGGAGGTGCATCGTAGCAATGCATGCCTGGAGGGCATTCATTCGGGTCAGGCTGCCCATCAACGATCGTTCAATGCTCTGGCCTCAGCACTGACGGCAGCCATTGTCCCTGTTTCCAGCCTCCCTCTTCTAACTGCCTCCAGCCTGTCTTTGTCTCCTGTTCCTCTGCCTATCCCACCCACACCATCAGACCAGCCTGCACACACCTCAACACCCAAGGACAGCTCATCCAGACATAAGCACCACAGATCACACAAACATTCACCCAAGCAACACCCAGATGCAGACATGCCAACAGCCACTACCACCTCTGTGTCCCCCACCTCCTCGTCTCCTTCCTCCCTCCCTGTGACGTCTCTACTCACACCTGCATGCACACCACCAACAGCCAGTACTTCCATCACCAGCACACCCTCCAGTACAGTCCGCACACGTGCAGTCACCACCCCCACTGCCATTTACACGTCCCCTGTGTCCTCTCCCACTGTGTCTGTCACCCCCTCTTCCAAGACACACAAACGCAGGCAGCCACCCACCCAACAGCCAACCACCTCACGACAGCCTCCAGCCCATGCACCTTCACCCAAGGACAGCACACCTGACTCTCCTACAACCACCTCCTCTTCCTCCACTCCCATAACCACTACACCTACCCTTTACCTTGGTCCTAAAAATTTTTACCTCTCCACTCTTGACCTCTTTCCCTCACCTGACCCCCCCCTCCATCTGCTAAGAGTCCCAAGAGCGCCTCAGCCACCACCAGCCCGGCTTCAAGGGTCACCGTAGTGCATGGATTTTGGAGTCCCCCCTTTGCCAGCAGTGATACATCGGTCAGCAGCAAGGGGACAGCCAGCCCCCCCCCTGGAAAGAAGACCCGTAAAGTAAGGGGCCGCCGCGAGAAGACTGACAAGGCTGCCCCCAAGGACGAAAGTTCTGCCACTTCACCTGCCACAACATCCAGGGGAGGCAAGGCCCAGAGAGCCACATCGAAGGAGGGCAAGGGCAGCAGGGTGGAGAAGTCAGCCAGCAGGAGCGCGGACCAGGAGGGCCCCACAAGCCCCATCCCGGGTGTGAGGGAGGACACCCAAGGGCCCAGGACACCGTCACCGAAGGGTCCAGCAACTGCACGGTCGGAGGGCGACTGAGCAGGGAGTCGTGGCCAGGTCTGACTCCCTTGACTTACAGAACAAGCACCGCTGAAGAGGGCCCCGCCATCCAGAAAGGCACCGCTGAACAGGGCCCCGCCGTCCAGAAAGGCACCGCTGAACAGGGCCCCGCCGTGCAGAAAGGCACCGCTGAACAGGGCCCCGCCGTCCAGAAAGGCACCGCTGAACAGGGCCCCGCCGGGAGGAGCACCGCTGAACAGGGCCCCACCGTCCAGAAAGGCACCGCTGAACAGGGCCCCGCTGTGCAGAAAGGCACCGCTGAACAGGGCCCCACTGTGCAGAAAGGCACCGCTGAACAGGGCCCCGCCGTGAGGAGCACCGCTGAACAGGGCCCCGCCGGGAGGAGCACCGCTGAACAGGGGCCCTTCATCTCAAGCACCGCTCCGCTGGGCCCTTCCTGTCAAGCACCGCTCCGCTGGGCCCCGCCGTCTCAAGCACCGCTCCGCTGGGCCCCGCCATCTCAAGCACCGCTCCGCTGGGCCCGCCGTCTCAAGCACTGCTCCGCTGGGCCCCACCGTCTCAAGCACCGCTCCGCTGGGCCCCACCGTCTCAAGCACCGCCCGCTGGGCCTTTCATCTCAAGCACCGCTCCGCTGGGCCCCGCCGTCTCAAGCACCGCTCCGCTGGGCCCCGCCGTCTCAAGCACCGCTCCGCTGGGCCCCGCCGTCTCAAGCACCGCTCCGCTGGGCCCCGCCGTCTCAAGCACCGCCCCGCTGGGCCCTTCATCTCAAGCACCGCTCCGCTGGGCCCCACCGTCTCAAGCACCGCTCCGCTGGGCCCCGCCGTCTCAAGCACCGCTCCGCTGGGCCCCGCCGTCTCAAGCACCGCTCCGCTGGGCCCCGCCGTCTCAAGCACCGCTCCGCTGGGCCCCGCCGTCTCAAGCACCGCCCCGCTGGGCCCTTCATCTCAAGCACCGCTCCGCTGGGCCCCGCCGTCTCAAGCACCGCTCCGCTGGGCCCCGCCGTCTCAAGCACCGCTCCGTTGGCCCCGCCGTCTCAAGCACCGCCCCGCTGGGCCCCGCCGTCTCAAGCACCGCCCCGCTGGGCCCTTCATCTCAAGCACCGCTCCGCTGGGCCCCGCCGTCTCAAGCACCGCTCCGCTGGGCCCGCCGTCTCAAGCACCGCTCCGCTGGGCTCCGCAGTCTCAAGCACCGCTCCGCTGGGCCCCGCCGTCTCAAGCACCGCTCCGCTGGGCCCTTCCTGTCAACCACCGCTCCGCTGGGCCCTTCCTGTCAAGGACCGCTCCGCTGGGCCCCGCCGTCTCAAGCACCGCTGGCCCAATGACAGTGCCGGTTCTGTGTCGAGCTACTGTTCACGCTGCACTCGGACCACCCTGCCTCCTCCATTGCCTGTGGAGACTGTTATCCACTTGATAGACTGTGGCTTTGCACTCCCCAGGATATGACAGTGGGCAAGCCACCCACTGTAGAGACTTGAGAGACTGTGGCTTTGCACTCCCCAGGATTGAACAGTGGGCATGGTGGCCCCTTCTTGGATCTGGCGTCGTGGACTCATGTGGCTGTGGTGCCCCCCCTTCCCTTCCCCCTGAGGTGCCTGTAGTTTTATCATCTGATGCCCCTGCAGTGTTCTCTCCAACTGACTCAGGTCTCCTGTGTGGGCTTTTCCCATGTGTTGATACACTTTGGCCCACGGACAGTTGAAATTTCAGTGACTGTGCTGGACTTATTGCCTCTATTTATCGGTTTAAACTTGAATTTTTTTTATTCATTTTCCTATTTTACCATGACTTCAATGAACCTATTTTATACATAAATTTGGTTTCTCACTTTAATTATATCTTTTCATTATTCCGGGGGGTTTGGGTGGGGTCACTTTGACTTGGTGCTCTGCATTGGTGTGTAGATAGTTGGGGTGTGGGTGTATTGCGTATGTGTGTGCCCGTGACCCTTCCTCCTCCCCCCCTCCCCTGTGTCGTAGGTGCGGTACTCACCGTTGTCGTCTGCGCCGGAGTTCGTACTCATGGTAGATGAGCAGGTAGACGAGAGCAGGTATGATGTTCAATTCGGGCTCCATGCTGTCCTCCGTCCTCGTGGAGTGTATAGAGGTGAGCGTTTTCCCGTTCGTAGTCTGTTTCCGCCGTGTTTTTATCGGCGGTGCTCCCGCCCCGGAAAAGGTGGCGGATTGGTGAGTTGTGATAGGGTGGGCGGTACATTGTCTGCCGCCTGCCTGTTGGCGGTGACCGCCGCGCTGTTTGTGTGTCCCGCCGTGGCGGTCGGAGTGTTAAAGTGGCGGGCTCTGTTGACGGTTCCCGCCAGGGTCAGAATTCCATTTTTTGGACCGCCAGCCTGTTGGCGGGTTGGCCGCCGCTTTATCACCGACCGCCAGGGTCAGAATGACCCCCTAAATGAGTTAACCAATCTTTCCTTTCAAGAGTCTGAATTTGAACATTCTGTGTAGCATCGGCAAGAAAAGAGGCGCTGCTGACGATTGTGTCTTTCCATATGTGTGCGCATGCCTCTCCACACATGCAAGCGCTTGAGAATTGAAGCAGGCTCCATTTTATTCATTTTTCTATTTACTGTTCCATGATGGTAGACACTACTTCAGTAGGTAAATAAAAATACTATTTACTTTCTTGTTTTAAAACAGAGTAGCCCAGTGTCAAATGGCAACTGTTGGGCCCCATAACAATTTAAGAGAAAAATAATATTTTTGAAAACAAATTGTGTTTGGATGGGAGGGGCGGAAAGCAACAGAGAAGAAGGTGGGGAGAACACACTGTGGCAGGTGGGAGCAAATTAAAATGCAATGGGGAGCATTGAAGATGTTTGATGTGGGGGAGTGAGGGAAGGAAAATAAAAGCTTGGTTGGGGAAATGACAGCACCCCGGGGAGAGGACAGGAGCAACAAAGACCTCACAGGTGTGGGTAAATGTGGGAAACAACATACGAGAGAGAGCAAGAAAGTACACAAAAGGTGGTGGGAGGAATGCTTGCAGTGAGTCTGATCACTGGAGATCAATTGGGTAGTATTCCAGCTCATTGTTCTTTTGCCCACCATGCCACCTTTTGTGTGCTTGACTGCCCTGACTGGCAAGCATATGCCTAGTCATGGGTCCCATGCTCACTGTGCCACAGGAACCAAACTACACCCAACTGACAAGCCCCAGTGAGGGTAAAACCGGTATTGGTTTACTTGTATTTCTGTTCAGGGAGGACCAGCTGTGACAGTTCGGGCTGGATTCTTGTTATTGGAGCAGGGTCAAGACTGATTTGCAGATTGCTGGGTTCAAACTGCTGTGGCATTGTGGGCAAAATAACAATTGCAGGAATGCTACCCTGAGAGATTCCAGTGGTTAGACAAAGTACAAGCATTTCTGCAATCACCTTTTGTCTGTTAGAGTAAGAAAACACTTGTTGAGTGCTTAAAGAAAAAGAAAAAGCAGTATCCTAAATGTGGCAGTGGAAATATACAAGTCATCCAGTTAAAAGTATGGTAAAGAGGCCATGCTCCATGCGAGGGACAAACATAAGAAAAGGAAGGAAAGCCAGTGAATGAGAAACACGTAAATGAAAGTGACAAAAAAGCCAACCAGTGGTAAGCAGTGAGATGGCTGCAAGGCTACTGTAAGTTCTTGGTATGGTTCACCGGAGTCTTATGTAAACAGACAGCTACACGCTCTCTCTACGGCCGACCTAAACAGCAGTGTTACACTGTGTCTGACTACTCTATGCATCCCATCTAATGACCGACACTTTTATAATTGACAACAAGTGGCAGTAAACAAGAGGCACATTTCAACAGTGACGGTTAGAATGTTCATTTACTGTTGCCTTGTATTTGAATAAGAGATATAATAGGTGAAAATAAGTTACAAATTCAGAAATTTTACCATCTATGACAACAAATTCTGATGTCTCTCTACTATGCATTGGTGCTAATCAGACCTATTGGCTTTGTCAATGATTCAGTCATACATGTCGATAACAGTTAACCACAGGACCTCCAAAGGCGAACTATTGCCCAGATTTTTAAAAAGTGGCGCTTCATAACATGAAGCGCCTTTTTTCCTGTGTGCCATTGTGTTACCCTAACGCCACCATATGTGCACCGTATTTAACATACAGCGCACTGTGACGCAGGTTAGGGACAATAGCATCATAAATGTTGACGCTATTGTTGTACTTTGCAGGATTAGCGCCAAAAATGTTGGCGCTAATCCTACAAAGTACATAGAGGCCCATTAAATATAATGGTGTGCCTCCTTTTTACAAATGCCACTTTTGCAGACCCCTGAATGGGGGAACATCCCCTTGCATACATTATGGCGGGCGCAAGCATAATGTGGTGCAAGGGTTTACAAAGTGTCACAATGCGTGCATGGCATCTCTTTGTAAATATGGCGCAGCGTTTTTGACACCCTATTTCCACATTAGCGTAAAAAAATGACACAATATGATGTTAGTTGGCACTAGGCCCTCCTTAAATTTGGGCCTATACTTGATAAAAGTGTTACACTAATTGACCAGTTTCACGTTTTTTTGCATATCATATCCAGTGGTTACTAACCCTAGCTCCTGCACACGAGAGCTGCCCTCCCTTTGTTCTTTTCTGGAACACTTTGTAATTATTTTTAACTAAATACAATACCTCATCTTCCTGCGGAGCTTTTAGTGACTGTTTTGCACTTAGAAGGGCGCCCACGCTACTCTTAAATGCTCTTTGCTTCAGGGCGGCTGCAACTATAGGCTCGGAAAATTCTAATGAAAAACAGTCACAATGTGGTTGTGTCACATAAAAATTTATAGCTTAGATGACTATCTACGTCTATTAAAAGTGCTCCCTTTTAAACGTGAGTCATTTTCATTTCGGTTGTTCCTGTCATGTAAATTTAATTTCAGAAAGATGTATAGACTTAGACATATGCCTTGCAGGAATATAGGACCTTTTCATATTTACAGCTTCCTCCGATTCACAAAACAATAGGCAAATGCCATGGAAATTTACGAGTGTCTTATTTCCCTGCAAACTGCCTATAAGCTCAGTTTTTTTTACATTCCAACCATTTACTCTGTAGAAGATCGGCAGGTGTAAGCATCATATAGAAAAAGAAATCCATGCAAAAACTATTCTTACCCTCAAACTGCGAGGAAGCAAACACTGAATACTTCGGACATGAATGTGGATAAGAATGTGTTGTAATCAAAGATGGACGCTTTTAGATTATAAAAGAAGTAGGTTTATTAACTTAGTTGAAGGTTACAGATAAAGCCCCACCAGAAGCAGCATCCTGCAGCTCAGCCCTTCTCACTCCAACTGTCCACTCATCCAAACACAAACACTGTCAACATTCCAACCATACTATGACCTCACTCACTGGCTGAGTAGCAGGGAACATTAAGGTAGTAGGGAGAATGCATAAGATAGAAAGAGGCCACAACACATCTCCCCCCTTAACAAAACAATGAAATATTCAACAGAACGGAAAACGGCAAAACACCCTTCATCAACCTTCCTCCAAAACTGAGTACCACCCCATCGAAATAAACAGTACAGGTTAACAAACGCTCACTCTGCATAACTTCAATACTCCAATGGGATGTAAGAAGGTAAAAAAACAGTTAATCAATACGTTCCACAAATTTACAATACAAGTGTACAAATATCACAAAACTTCCCTGCTCACCTGCCTTCCACAACTCAACACTCAACAGGACTAGAGTTTATTTCACCTCTACTGCATTGGGGTGTAACCACCTACCCCATCACCATTCACTTAAAGAGAACCAGGGTCTCACCTACCCTCCACTGCATTGGGGTGTAAACATGTACCCCTATCACCATTCACTTAAACAGAACCAGGGTTTCAGCTACCCTCTACTGCACTGGGGTGTAATCACATACTCCCATCACCCTATACTCGAACAGGACCAGGGTTTCACCTACCCTCTAATGCATTGGGATGTAACTACCTACCCCCTTAACATTGGGCCTAAAACACTGCCCCACATCCTTAACCCCATAGGAAGGATTGACAAATATCACTGGGGTGTACAGCCCCTTGACATTGGGCTTAACACACTGCCCCCACATCCCTAACCCCATAGGAAGGATTGACACGCATCACTGGGGTGTACCTCCCTTAACATTGGACTTAACACACTGCCCCCACTTCCTTAACCCCATAGGAAGGATTGACACATATCACTGGGGTGTATCCCCCTTAACATTGGGCTTAACACACTGCCCCACATCCTTAACCCCATAGGAAGGATTGACACATATCACTGGGGTGTATCCCCCTCAACATTGGGCTTAACACACTGCCCCCACATCCTTAACCCCTTAGGAAGGATGGTCAGAAACACAATCCCAAATATGGATCAAAATACTAATATCACAACATAAGAATGTCACTCTGCACGTGACTCTAGCATCCAACCTCAAATTATACATCTCTAAAATCAAGCATGGCTTTAAAACTTCAGGCTAATATGCACACGCAAAATATGGTAAGCAAAATTTCATGCTAAAATAGCATTAGGGTGCACCTCCCATGCGTAACATACATGCCACGACTCAGCAACTTTAAAACATGTCAGTAACAGCATAACATTTCTCAATTCAATACAGCAATAAAAATTAATTTCAGCAACAGCAAACAATGTCAGCATAAACATAACATTACTCAATTCAACCCAATGCATCTTTAAAATAGAGGCTAGCAGTATTGAAAAATACACTCAACCAAATTACGGTATTGAGTAAAATGCACATGACAGTAAACCTAAAGTTAAATTATTCCTGGAAAATATTCAAATAATCCACGCGGGTGAGCGACTTCTCACCCGAAAACATTGCCACTGTACAGTTTATCCCATTTAAATGAACGCACAGTTCTTTATCCTCATACGAAAAATTGGCACACATGTTCTTCACTGCACATGAGCTGTTCCCATGTGTCGGGTCGGCGCTGTAGTCTTCCTCTCAGAAAGCTTCCTGGAAACAGATCAGGTACCCAATGATCTCTCTTGTAGAACAGGAGATGGGGAAACTCAGCAACCCAGTCAACAGGTAGACTGTAAATGTTACTCACAATGTGTGCCCTAAGGACAGTGCTTCAAGCGGCTGCTGCGCAGGTTCACTGATCACTCTTCAGATAGTGTTTAAATGCTGACACCAGTTGTTCCTCCATCTGACTTCCTACTAGGTTACCAAATGTTTAGTGCCATACATTTTTAACTCTGTACACAGGCAGTTCAGCAGACCATTTCCTCAATATGCCCAGTCCATACAATCAGGTACAACAGGTCGGGCTCCATGCACAGCTGAGCAGCCCACCTTCTCAATCTTCAGGCCACTGCACTCCCTGTTTGCTGCATACAAAGTAGACTAAACAGCTTGCCTTGAAGATAAACAGGTCACTCGCCCTCTAACTTCTGTTGAGTACAGGCTGTCTGGTAGAAAATACACTGGTGGGGCTTCCAAGGCATTCTTCTTCACTTCAGTCTCTTTTGTTTTCCATTTTTCTCAGGTTTTCAATCTCTCTTCTCTTGGTTCTCCTCTGTAATCTAGTTCCTCCTTAGATTTTCTGTAGGTTCATTTTTTTTCTTTTTTTTTCACGCGTTGGTTCTTCCTTAAATCGTCGCTAGTGTTGTAATCAAAGATGGATGCTCGTAGATTATAAAAGAAGTAGGTTTATTAACTTAGTTGAAGGTTACAGATAAAGCCCCACCAGAAGCAGCATCCTGCAGCTCAGCCCTTCTCACTCCAACTGTCCACTCATCCAAGCACAAACACTGTCAACATTCCAACCATACTATGACCTCACTCACTGGCTGAGTAGCAGGGAACATTAAGGTAGTAGGGAGAATGCATAAGATAGAAAGAGGCCACAACACATCTCCCCCCCACAGTAGCACACCCACAGCCGCGCTTACGATGTTTTTGTAAGCGCACACATACTATTGACACAAGCATTGGTAGTGTAACGATCTCGGACCTTGCACTATTCCAGGCTCACACATATTTATACAACAAGGCAAAGAAAGCAAAGAGATAAAGGGCCTGATTTAGATCTTGGCGGATGTCATACTCTGTCATAAAACTGACGGATATCCCGTCCGTCGTATTGCGATCCCCATAGGATATAATGGGATAGGTGGACGGGATATCCGTCACGTTTTTGAAGGAGTATTCCCCTCCGGCAAGATCTAAATCAGACCCAAAGTCATGTAAAGGGGAGATTGAGAGATCTCTCTAGTAAGAAGAGGGAGAAAAAAAGCACTAACAACTGACTAACAACACTGGGAAGGGGGCACACACATTAACCTGAGATGCATTCAAGGCTGCTCTGAGAGCAAAATGTATAGCTTTCATGACCAACCTCAAGGGTTTATGAAATCTTTCAAAACATAAACTAGAAGCTAATTTAAAGTGCTAAAATGACAGCCTTGTGGAATGGGTGAAACCAAAATCTTCATGAAGCTAAACCAATCAAATGGCACCACTAGCGTCTAATATGAATGCACTTTTCTTTCTATTGGAAACAGACAGTCTGTGGGATGGGAAGGTAACTGGCTCAGGAGCCTAATGTTATGGTAACATGTTCCACCATTTCCCAACGTTTTCCGGTTGAGAATCCTTCAATGTCTTGAAAACGTTCTTCAAGCTTTATATGACAATACTGAATTTTTGCAAGGGTGGAATTAATTTGTTTGGGCCCAGTTAAGTTGTTCCACGTTGATATGGATTACTCCACCAAAAGAGCATAAGGTTCTGCTGCAGTTTGTGTTCATTTAAAATGTACATCTGCCATAGTTCAAAGTGACTACTACACACTCACCAAGCTATGAAAAAGGTAACTGATTTGTATTGTCTACTGGTCATAAATGGAAACTGCAGAGACAAGGAGAGATCAAAACATGAATGAATAAATAAATGAATGAATGAAATGAAATGACATTTGTAAAGCAAAAACAGCTGCTCCAGCAAGGAGCATCCCGGCACCAGGTAAGACGTAAAATCCAATAAAAGAGCAAACATACTACAGAACAAGCCAGTAGTTAAATCTCTCTAAAAAGCTGAGTCTTTAAGAGGCTCTTCAATTGATTTTCTGAGGTTGTCCCTCTAATATGATCCAGTAAGAGGTTCCACAATTTAGAGGCTAAGAAAGATAAAGAACGTCCACCTGCTCTGGACCTTTTAAATTTGGGAATATATAGCAAATTGAGATTGAGGATTGAGATATCTTTTAATTTTGTCGCAGGTAAACACAGGGCCTTTCTAATGAGTGGCCCGAAATGTTAGTGTCAAGGCTTCAAAATCTATTCTTTGCTTGATAGGAACCCAATGAAGGCTTTTTAAGCCAGACCAAATGGATTGTCTTTTGGGAATGTTTTGCACATGTCTGGCTGCTGCATCCTGAAAGAGTTGAAGTCTGTTTAACGGTGTTTGAGGGGAGCCCAAAAGGAACACATTTGCATGATCCAATCATGAAGTTATTAGTGCATGGATGATGATTTTCCTAGTGTGATGTGACAGAAATGTAAGCGTCTTCCTTAAGGTTTTCAGAAGGAAAATCTGGGGGGACATTCTCCACAGTCAGCACCAGCTTGACATTCTAAAGTAAGGGAGTTGCAGAAAAAAATGCAACTGAATCTCAGGAGAGAGATGGGTTTGAACCCTTCAATTAACGTCAACCCTGGAAGAAGCCCAGTTGTGCTTTAAACCTATTTAGTAGAGGGTCATCTGGATTGCTGCACCACCAGTTTTCTTTGTGGTAAGAGTTCATAGTGAGAGCTACTATTTTTCAGCATGCAGAAGAGGTAGACCTGTGGTACGAAGCAATATGTACAAAGACGTTAGTAGTATCACTACAATTATTATATTCCCAGTTTTTCAGTCCTAGTCTGTTAACTTGCAGACCTACGGTGTGAAGGAAGCAAAATAGTGTAATCTCAACCATTCTCTGCACCCTTTCCTACGATACCACCTAAGCCCAGAAATAAGGAGACTCATGCCCTCCTGAACACACAAAAGAAAACTACAAATACTGCTTAATCTTAATTTACAAATTCCACTAGCACATGCATGAATGGAGAATGGGAGGCAATGCACAGAAACAATGTTTGGCCATGGCATGTAATCACAAATCCATTTTGCTAGCACAGACTATCAATGAGTACAACCGTGAAACAACAGCTTTTTTCCTATTTGGAAAAACCTCAGGCAGCAGGCTCCCAAACCTTTGACAACTCCCTTGCAACATCTCCCTAAATAAACAAAAGTCCTGCAAGGAAGCAAGAGCGCAGCTTGGATAGTCGGTGCCCTAACTTCGTGTCTGATGATAGAGTGAGAGAGAAGGATGGTGTTTGTACCACACAAACTTGATGCAAAGTTGAATCTCCGTTATGTCCACTGGGATGGACCTTAATCTCAAACAGAAGTCATACATTCAGCAGTATACCAATGACAATGAAGCAGATTTTGCAGAACAGGAATGCCAGACAAAAGTAGTTTTGCAAACTATGAAGGTTTATTAATAAATTAGGAAAGTTACAGTCTCGAAACAGGTATAAGTCAATAGTCACCTGTATACATTATCTATGAATACATTCCAGGCAATTCATTTTGGCAATTTCAAGTACACGTTATTAAAGGCAGCATAAGAAAGATAAGATAAAATTCGATCCCCATAAAGAATATCTGCCTAATGCTAGGCTAAAGTTGTGTGTGAGTCTGGAAATTTTGAAGCAGCTGGTGTCGGTAAATAAAGAAATCAAAAAAAGAAAAGCTGTACTTGCTGTAGAAAGTAGGTCTATGTGCAGAGATATAAGGATCACAAGAGGAAGAAAGAGGGCATCCCCCTGCAAAGATGTACATGGACAAATGCTGACTGACTAAATCAGTTTCGCACAGTTAAAACATAAAATTAAGTCCAAAAGGTACATTCTGCAGGTTCCTACCAAGTAAGAATCAATCTCCACCTCTTCTGCCTCCCAGCTTGTGCAGGTGCTGAAAATCATGCCCTTCTCTCAACAAGCTAATAAAAATAAGTTTTACAGACTGCATGGCGACTCTGATGCCGCAACAGAAAGAAACCTACGCACACGAAGACAAAATAGAACATTAACTTTAAAATGAAGAGGAGCACTTAGGGCTATTCATGTCAATAATAGGATGCTTATATCCCAATTCTAACTAAATTGAAAACATATAAATCACTTGTTTCACTAAATCTAAGAATAAAATAAAGTGTGCACATATAAAAGTAATAGTTAAGTATATTGCAAGTTAAAGTATTAATAAGCATAAACAGATGATGATAACTTTGTGTCACCACCGACTAATGATAAACAATAGACAGCCATGCTATGAAGACAAAGATCGGGAATCCACCCTTCAAATGTGTCCAGTCCCCTAGGACAGTTATTAGGTCTCTGCCAAAGCTAAGGGTTGAGACTCCAAGGCCCATATTTATACTTTCATTGCGCCGCGTTTGCGTCACTTTTTGACGCAAAAGCGGTGCAAACTTGCAAAATACAATTGTATTTTTAAGTTTGCGCCACTTTCGTGTCAAAAAAAGATGCAAATGCGTCGCTAAAAAAGTATAAATTCGGGCCCAAGTCTGCAATGGGCAAGGCAGAGGTCTTACTTTGCCTTTTAAGAAAAACTTTGGAAAACTTTAAACCCCTTGCCCTTAATGTGGCCTGTTGTATGGATTTATCTGAGCTAATAAATAATCCATTGATTTACTCTCCTTTGTAAAAGGGCATTTGTTTTCAACCAGTGGCATAACAAAACCTTAGAGGGAGAGGGTGTAATATACACATTAAGGCTCACAGTCATATCTCCACTGCAACATGCACTAGTACTCCACTTATCTCTACACTTCTCACAGTACACAACAAACGATTACACAGGCCCAGAGGATTTGGTTTTAGAAAGGTGAGCTGTTCCCCAGGCAACAGAAAGGTTCCAGACTCAGGCCTAGCAGAAGAGCTAATCCTCAAGTTGTATGGAATGTAATTTTACCTTTAGTTAGCAGATGTTTCACAGGTTCCACTAATCTTAAAAGTGTTTTCGTTAGATAGAAGACAGTGTTTTGACCAGTCTCCGTTTTCATGAAAATAAGGTTCCTCGTTAGGAAACCGCAGCCTACAACTAGCAGATACTCTAAGAGTGCCTTGATCTTACCGACTGACTTACCATTCATTTGGCAAGTGGGGATGGTTCTAAATAACCTCTCTGTATCCCGCACACCCCTGGCCAGTAGAATAGATGGTCCTACCTGGCCTCCACCTTTTCTATGACTAAGTGCCCTTACAAGGGGACTTTGTGGGCCAGTGCCAAATTAATATTCCTGTGCATTAGTGGAACAACAGGCCTTTTGTGGGCACTTGACTCACTGGCTCACTATAAATCAGGCCATCATTCCAGCCAACATACTGTTTCCTTACAACTCCTTTGCTGATCTGTTACTGGCCTCCTTTCTGAAGTTATGCAATTACAGGCTAGCAACAGGAAAGAGGATGTGGCGTTGCTGCCAGTCTGAGAACTGGGGAGCCAGGTTCGAATCTCACCACTGCCTGAGATTCTGGGCAAATCACTTAATCAAATTGTAATTCCTTGCTAAGTGGCTATCCTAATGTGAAGCAGCACAAGTGCAGCTACAACCAAGTTTCAGGCGTAACTTTTTTGTATAAAAAGTTCACACTAGTGCAGCGGTGAACGGCATTGAATCACATAGCACCAAACACCGGATAATTTATGCACGGTGGATAACAAGCCGGGAGCACCACATATGCAACTAGAATTTGACACAGTGGAATTCTAGCGCCACATGAAAATAGCAGCAAGAAATGGGGAAAAGGAAAATGAGGTGATTTTCTCTTATATAATCTTGTATCGGTGAAATTCATCTAAAATAATGCATATTGCCTGATTGAAGCATGGGACATTGCCTGCAACTAGAAATTTGAGCTTGAAGGTGTTCATACAAAACTAATCCAATTTACCTCGTTCACCTCTGCTCCATAAAGCAACAGTAGTCGTTGTGCTAACACGGCATTGTTTACATGGATGGCCAATCACATAACTGGTCTGTGCCCTGAATTCCGAGCAGCACTGCATTCTGAAATGAAGGAAAAAAGAAACAGCGAAGAAATTCAACATAAATCGGCAAAAGGATAATGGTAAATCTGTGATTCCCTTGGGTGCTCCATGTGGGTGTTGAGGCTCACAGCACTAACTGTGGAAAGACATTAATGTTTGTAATTAGTGACAGGACACAGAAATAAGCATATTCAGTAACCTTCCGATCGACTATTGCTGGTTGTAATATTGGGACGATGCAAATAAAGAGCTGCACTCGTCGATGGCAGGTAAGCCCACTTTATTCAGTACAATTCCAAAGCTTGCACGGGTCCCACCTTATTGGTTACCTACTATCGCTAGTCTCTCTTACTCCTTCCTTCCCAGTTCCTGGCCCTCTTCCATGACCGGACCCTTCTCTATCTACGATGTCCTAGTGCCCTCTTGTTACCATGCTACCACAATATTACCCACCCACCCTCCCTTGCATAAATGAGTTTCGTTCAGAGAAGCAGTCATTATATTTTTTCTATAAGACATGCAGGCCTTCGACGAACATGTGGTGGATAACTTGCTGAGTTCAGAACTGTGGGCTTCCCCATAGCCGATGAGAGGGAAAAACTCGGACCCTAGACTGACTCTTTGGGCAGTGGGCTGCACTTCCTGAAGTAAGCGATGTTCAGGGATATCCTTTTATCATCAGAAGACGCGTGTCTTTGGTGCCTTTTAGATTTGTTACTCGCAGGGGATATTCATTGTATCGGCTGTCAGACTTTCTTTTTTTTCTTGTCTGGCGAGCACCCATTCCCCTTCCTGGACTGTCGATGGCTTGGCCCTCTGACAACTGGCCGCATATTCCTTCATTCTGGCCTTCTTGTTTCTGCCTAACTCTGCCAGCTCTTCGTGACCAGGAGCTTGCCGGACACAGCGGTCTCATTTCTCCCAGATGGGTATTCTTCTGCACATGGTGTGGCCTAACATCACGGTGGCTGGGCACTTATCTGTGGTGTTGTGAGGCGTGGTTCTATATGCTCTCAGCACTTCGTCAGGTCTGCCTTGACATCCGATCTTGCCAGTTCGGCTTCCTGTATGGTTTCCTTTAAAGTGGCCATAAACCTCTCCACCATCCTACTGGCCAGAGGCGACAGGGGAGTGATTTTTCGATGTCAGAAGTTGAGATGACTGGCAAAGTCAGCAAATTATCGACCTTTAAAAGGAGGACCACTGTCTGTTTTGACCACTTTAGGAGTTCCCCAGGCTTCAAAGACTTAATCCAATGCTGGTACGGTGGTGGCTGCCTTAGTGGATGGTACTTGTGCAATTGGGAATCAGGAATATTCATCCATTATGACGAAGATGTTTTTGCCTGACTGCAACTGCCCGAAGAATTCTACAGCCACTTGTTGCCAGACACCTTCTGGCAGTTCGGACATTTGCAGAGGCGAGGGAGGTTCTTCTCGACTGACAAGTTGGCATTGAGGACAGTCCTTTAACATGGCCTCGACCATCACATCAAGAGAGGGGAACCAAACACAGTCACGTAATGCTCTTTCAGTAACCACAATGCACTGGTGCCCTTCATGAGCCAGGTTGACCACCCCTTGATGCAGGTTTTTTGGAATGATCCTCTTGTCTCTCAGCAGTAGTCCATCTTTGTCAATGGACAGTTCAACTTTTATGTGTCGAAAGGAGGTCAATTCTTTGGTATCAATAAGTTGGTTGCTTTTGAGCTCTCCCATGTGTCCCCACAGGCTCGTTTGAATGCAGTGTTACCTCTTGCAAGATGGCGTCAGCTGCAGTGGCCTCAACGATGGCTTCAAGGGGGACGGCAGCTGATCTTGCTTGAACAATGAGGAAATTAATGTATTCCCCTGCTAGTGATAATGTAATTTTTGAGGATTTTCTGGGGTGCCTTGACATGTAGTGTGCTGCATTCGCTGCTTTTCCGGGTTTGTGGATGATGGTCTATGTGTATTCTTGAAGACAAATTCCCCATCACTCAATCTTGGATGGCATCTTCATTCGGGGGTTTCCAAATATAGTTCTAAGCGCCTGATGGTCCATGATGAGTGTGAAGTGTTTCCCGTCAATGAAGATGTGAAAATGCTCACAAGCCCGGACTACTGCCAGACTTTTTCGGCTGTCAGTATGCTCTCTCAGTGTCGATCAGGCTTTGACTAGCATACGCTACTATGTGTCTTTGATCATCTTCTTTGTCATATTGGGCTAGTATGGCTCCAAACCACACAAGGCTGGCGTCCACAGTGATCTCCTTCTTCTTGCGAGGATTGAGGTATGCCCGATTGCTGGCTGACTCAACTGTCTCTTTCATTGCATTGAATTTTTGGTCACATCGCGCTGACCATCCAAATGGTTGACCTTTTCTCATCAGTTCCCTGAGAGCATAACTGATTGTGGGGGAGTCCTTGATATAACGGGCACAATAGATGGCCATTCCTAGAAATAACAGAACATCACCAGCATCTCTGGAGTGGGGGTGTCTGTCAGGGCTGGGACCTTTTTGAGGTCTGGCCTCATCCCGTCACCTGAAAAGATGTGTCCTTAAATTTTCAATGTGGACCTGTGGAGTTTGCCCTTGTCTTTGTTATGAGTCAGGTTTGCTTCCAGAAGTGCATGACATACCTGATCCAGGACAAGTCATGTCCCTTGAAAGTGGTTCAAAATACAAGGATGGCAATGCTGTAGTTGAAGGTTTTGGGAATGTGATGAATTACTCTTCTGATCACTTCTTGAAAGATCTCAGCTTCACATGAAACACCAAAACTGACCAGTTTGTACCTAAATAGACCTTGATGTGTTGAAAATGTGGTGATGTAGTGTGAACTCTTGCGAAGTTCGAGCTGGTATTAGCCCTTGGTTAGATCCAGCTTGGAGAAAGTTTTCACCCCATTCAGCATTGTGATCTTGTCACTGATGTGGGGGCCAGGATATCTTTCCCTTTCAATGGAAATATTTGGGACTCGTTTGAGCACCACTACCACTTGGGACACCCACGAAGTGGGTCGGAGGTTCTCTCTATAAGGCCTGCCCAGAGGAGATCCCACAGTTCATGCTCCACTGCCTGTTGGAGATGAAAAGGTACCTTTCTATGTTTGTGGGTCACTTCTTCATTTATGTGCACACAGACTTGAAAGTGAGCCAGTTTTCCAAAACCTGTGAATAATTTAGGAAACTTACGTACAATGTCTGATTCGTCCTCCGCTCAATATAGTATTTCCATCAATCTTAATCGTTCGGCCATGGGCACGCTAGGGAGACAGTCCGTTTCCAGCCCATCAATAACGTGGATATGTGCTTGTGCAGTTCTATCTTTATAGCTAAGAGGCGTTTGACACTGTCTTAGACATGGTATTGGTTCTTTGGACATCCACCTGTAAACTCGTACAGCAGCTTTATGCAATTTGGGCTTCAGGTTAATGCTGTTGTATTCTCCAACACTGATGTTATTGAGGGCCGCCCGCAGCCTAGCACAAATGTAGCAGAGTGTTTCCCCATTTGGATATGCAATCTTGGGTATTTCTTTAGTCTGTCATGCAGATGTATTCCTCACTATCTTGTGAGATTGGTGTGAGAGATCTTGACTCACGGGATTCGAAGTGTTGAGATCTGTATGTGACCTACAAGTAAAGGCTTGATTGCAATGAGCTGGTGGAGCATTCCTGATGGTCACACACAGCCTCCGTATGATGGCGAGACCTGGATTCTCTGTATTTTCTTATGTATGTCTTTTTGCAAAACTTGGCACACTTTCTCGAAATGGATTACCTTTCCGCAGCATTGACGGTTCTGACCATCACTAGGCATGACTAAACATGTGGGAAGTCCTGACCGCAGTGATAACATTTCAGCTGGGGCTCCCTTCTCTTCGACACCCTGTTCATTGGGGATAATTCGTGGATCTCAGTGTCTGTCGGCGTTCAGGTGACTGACATTCCTTCTGACGAGTTTGAAGCCAGAACGAACGTCTGTTCACGTTTTTCTAGTTTTCCTGCTCCCATTTTCTTATGTTCTTCTGCTTGATCATTGACCCTCGTCATTTCTTCTATTTCATCCGGCGAGTAGCTTTTTTTAAAAGATGTCTGCGCAGGGATTCTGATTAACACCCTTCAATAAGCCGCAGGCGAAGAGCATCTTCAGTAGTAAAGGAGTCAAAAGCAAAGTAGCGAGTTAACCATTCATGACATTACACTGGTGTCAGAACAAAATGCAATAACTGTATGCATAAAAAATACAAAACCTTCAAATAGAATCCCATCCTGCCTCTTGGGAAGACTAAGGCCTAGGTTACTAGCCTTCACTTAACACAGTTCTGTAGCATTGCAAAAAAAAAAAATGTTGCACAATGGTGTCTAGCATAGGATTTATACCAAAGGTCTGGCTCTAGTACAAATTCTGAAGCAGAGGGGTAAGGCATAAAATATCTGTGATTTTGGGTAAATTACTCATAGCACACATAGGTATACCTTGCTATATATTCCTTGCACCCTTGTTTGCGCTTGGCTTTACTAACCATAAGGATCTGATATGTAGACAGGTCAGACTATTATAGTTGATCTTGCATTGTTCAAATTTAAGGAGTGTTTGTGCAGGTTCACCCCTAGATTAGCTCACTTTGCATAAATTGATGGTTGGTTGGCATTTTGTGGTTCAAGCCATTTTTTACAGTGAGTAAGGGACACATTTCAGTTCTAGTAGCGTTTTGAACAGCTAAATTGATCAATGCTGTTGTTTAGGCTGCTGTGTCGTACAAGAACCTACACACACTTTTTAGATACTATTGGATGTAAGAATATCAGTGAAATATCAGTGAATAGGAAAGGATGTGGCCTAATGGCCTATGCTGCCAACGGAGGTGGGGGAATCAAGTTCAAGTCTCGGTGTTGGCTCAACATCCTGTGATTCTAGGCGAATCACTTAATCTCCCCTTTGCCTACAATTCAGCGCCTTGGGACCCTCATGGATGATTTTCTGTTCTTTACAAATCCTGGATTTAATGTAAAATGCTACATCATCCTAACACTGACAGGTGTCAACTTTAAGAGGATTGCAAGACACTTGTCCAGCCTTTCTCTGCCTCTACAGCACCCCTCACAAGGTTGTCTATCAAGTCAGAAAGAACATAAAAGTGTACCTCTGCGGCTTTTTCATTTCTTCAACTTAACATTCAACTTAACACCTCAAATCCTGCTTGGAATAAGGCAATAAAGCATAGTGCAAGACATGAATAATTCCTCCTACTTCTAGCACTCTAATGTCCTGATGAAAGGTTCAGTGCTTGTGGTTCCTGTGTTAACAGAAGCTTCCACTTGGATCAGACTTAGGAGTTGTGTGATGCGCTGATTACTTACCGTTAATGGCATTACTCCTAGTCCTACTCCCTCGCTTTCCTTATTAACCAATAAGGCCCCTTCACCTCACCTAGATCCCGCCCTTCCCACTTTAAAAACTCCCCCTTCAAGTTCTGCCAAGGACCCCGAAAAGCCTGGATCACAGCCCATTGCACTCGTAAAGTGGCCACAGACAACCCCATGTCAGCCCCATCCTGCAATAACTGCATAACCAAAAACAGAGAGGCCACCGTAGGATCCACCTGTTGTTGCAAACACCAGGAGGAAAACACCCTCCAATGACGAGCATAAGAATGTAGAGTGGAAACTCGCATAGAAGCCTGTAAAGTCAGAGCCAGCTGTTCTGGCACCCCCAGAACAGTCAAACCCCCGACATTCAACCTCTATGCCATCAAATGCAGCCTCTGCAAGGACCCGAGGGAGAGGCTTGGAAAAACCAGAGGAGAGGGGTGAATCGGAAGAACCCACCCCGGCTCGATCATCAACAACTGTAGCAAAGGGAACCAATTCGCCCAAAGCCAACGCAAAGCGATCAAAAGTACCTGAGCCTTTTCCCTCCGGACTTGCACCAGAAAAGACCTGATTAACTGAAAGGGAGGGAATGCTTAGAGGAGACCCAGCGACCACTGACAAGTCAGTTCGTCCAGTGCCCAAGCCAGAGGACATCGAAACTGGGAACAGAATCTCTTAATTTTCACATTCACTGGGGACGCAAACAAGTCCACAACCGGATGAGCCCACTTATGCACCAGAAGAGTGAACAGAGATGCCTTGGAGGAAGGAATTACCCTGCTCAAAAGATCCATGTATAGGGCCCGAAGAGACAGAACAGAGACCTGAGCCAAGAAAATGACCAGTACAATCAGATTCAGAGTCCCGGACCTGGTCCCCTCTTGTCTGTTGATGTATGTTTTGGTGACTAAGGGCCAGATGTAGCAATCTTCCAAATTGCGACTTGCAATTTGCGAGTCCCAGCGACTCGCAAATTGCAACTCGCAATTTGGAATGCAGAAAGGTGTCTCAGACACCTTCTGCGAGTTGCTATTGGGTCGCAAAGACCCACCTCATTAATATTAATGAGGTGGGTCGCAATTTGCGACCCAATAGAGATTCAGGGCACTCACAGGGATGATGGCCTGCTGGGAACAGCAGACCACCATGTCCATGACTGCTTTTAAATAAAGCAGTTTTTTTTTTCAAAGTGCAACCCGTTTTCCTTAAAGGAAAACGAGCTGCACTTTGAAAAAAAAAACGAAACCTTTAGTTTCGGTATTTTTCAGGGCAGGCAGTGGACCACTGCCTGCCCTGATTTTTTTTTTTTTGTGCCAGACACAAAGGGGAAGGGGTCCCATGGGGACCCCTTCCCGTTTGCGCCTGGGTTGCCATCCACTTCAAGTGGATGGTAACTGCGCTTTAATTTGCGACCGCAATCGCGGTCGCAAATGAAAATGCATACCATTGCGACTCGCAAATAGGAAGGGTACACCCCTTCCTATTTGCGACTCGGAAATGCATTTTGCGAGTCGGTTCCGACTCGCAACATGCATTTCAACATAGCAAAGATGCATTTGCGACTCGCCGTTTGCGAGTCGCAAAGTCTTTGCTACATCTGGCCCTAAATTGTCTCTCTGCACCAGAACTGCCTTCGCCCTCAGGAGCCCCTGAAAATGCACCAGTGCTAGAATAACAGCCTTCAATTCCGTCCAATTTGAGGACCTCTGTGACTCCGTGAGAGACCAAAACCCCTGAACCTGCTCCAAACCCAGCCAAGCCCCCCACCCAGAGCAACTGGCGTTGGTTGTCACAACCACCTGAACCAGAGGAGACAGAGGGACCCCCCGCAGCAGATGTTCCTGCACCAGCCACCACCTCAATTCCCTGCAGCTGGATGCTGATATCTGAATCTGAGCTTGAAGACAGTGAGGATCCGGAGACCAATGGGAGAGAATCCAGTTCACCAGACAAAGCAGATGAAACCTGGCCCAAGGCACTAGAAACACCACTGAAGCCAAGTGACCCTGCAGACGTAAACACAGGAGAGCCCTGGGAGCCACCTGCTTCAATAAGGCACCCACTCGCTCCTGCGGGCAAAGCAACCGCCTTTCTGATAAAGTCATCAGCCCCTGAAGAGCCAGAAATCGAGCCCAATGAAAACCAAGTTCTGAGAGGGATCCAAATCTGATTTCCCCCAGTTTATTAAAAACCCGTGACCCTGGAGGACCTGCAATATTCTTGCCAAATGAACCTGTAACTGGACCTCGCTGGGAGCCTGAACCAAAAGATCGTCCAAATAAGGATGCACGAACACCCCTTCTGCATGAAGAAGAGCCATCAGAGGTGCCAGCACCTTTGTGAATATCGTGGGAGAGTACTTGAGGCCAAAAGGAGGAAAGCAGAACTGGAAATGATTGTTCCCTATCGCAAATTGTAGGAATCTCTGAGAGGTTTCTGTGACAGGGACGTGAAGGTAGGCATCCTGCAGATCCAGGGACCCCCAAAAATCTCCTGGACCAATCAGAGGGATGATCGCCTGCACAGTCAACATCTTGAAATGAACAGTCATGATCCCAGAATTTACTCACTTGAGATCCAATACTGGGTGAAAACCCCCAGACACCTTCTGAACCAGAAACAGGATGGAATAAGCCCCTCCTCCTCATTCCCCCAGAGGCACTCTGTAGATGACTCCATTGATCAATAGCTCCTGAAACCCCATCTAGCAGGGCTGATCTCCTGACCCCCACCACAGAAACTGGTGTTAGCCGAACACCAGTGTCATGAGAAACCAGATTGAACTCTATGGACTAGCCATTCTCCACAATGTTCAGTACCCATTGATCCGTGACATCCTCCTGCCAAGCCGACAGAAAATGCCGCTGCCTTCCTCTAACCGGCCAATTTCCCCTGGCACAGTGATTGTTAGGAGTGCTTCTTGGATGCCCCCTTTTGAGACGGAACAGAACATTTAACAAAAAATCGGGGCTAGAACCTATGCTTTCTGGAAGAAGAGGACCTGGACCCATATTTAGGAGAAGACCTAGCAGGTTTCTTCCACCCCCTGCAGGCAGAGGAATTCCCTTTATAAGGCAAAGCATGTTTCTGCTCCTTAAAAGCCTTAGAGATCATGGCCGGTAACTGATCTCCAAAAAGATTCTGACCCTCGAATGGAACTCTTATAATGGCAGACTTTGCCCCAGTGTCCACCTTACACTGTTGCAACCACAAAGACCACTTGGCCGCAATCAAGGCTCCTGAAGCCATAGCAGAGGTGTGGATAACATCAGAAGAAATGGCCGCCAGTAACCTAGCCTGCTGTTCTATTACAGCTAACAAGTCAGAACACTCTTAGGCCGTCATTATGACCCTGGCGGTCACTGGACCACCAGGGTTAGGTCGCGGTCGGACGTTCTGGAGCCGCCACAGTCATACCGCCAATACCGCCAGGCTGCCGCCAGCCTGCAGCCTGGCGGTCCCGGCGATTGTAATCCACCAGGACAGCGCTATGCCCTGGGGATTACGAGTCCCCATCCGCCAGCCTGTCCATGGTGGTAAATACAGCCATGGAAAGGCTGGCCGTATGGGGGACTCGGGGCCCCTGCACTGCCCATGCATTTGGCATGGGCACTGCAGGGGCCCCCATGCACAGTCCCATCGTGCATTTCACTGCCCGAATTACGGGCAGTGAAATGCGTGATGGGTGTTGCTGCACCCGACGCGCCTCAACATTGCAGCCGGCTCGATTACAAATCGGCTTCAATGTTGTGGTGAGTTTTCCGCTGGGCCAGCGGGCAGAAACGCTGTTTCTGTCCGCTGGCCCAGCAGAAAGCTCATAATAGGGCGCCAAGCATACCGCCAGCACTGGCGGTATGTTGGTGCCCTCGGCTTTGGCGGTCTGTCGTAATGAGGCTCTAAGTCCTTTTGCATGGCCACTGCAAGCTTATCAGTCCTGAAGCAAGGATTGCGCAGAATAGACAGAAAAAAGACTGCCCATTAAAACCAAATTTTCAGCTGCAAACTCCCTTGTAAGGCCTGAGTCAACTTTCCTATCAGTAGCATCAGTAGGAGTACAATCCTCCAGATTGACTGCCGTCTTCCCAATCAAAATAGCCAGCATGGAGTCCAGCTGGACCAAAGGAGGCAGAGCATCCTCGCCTTCTTGTAAATACAACTTCTGAAGGAAACGTGGAACCTGGACCTTGTCCACATCCTTCCATTCTCAAAAAAACATATCCTTGAAAGGCCCCTGGAAAGGCATTTCAAAACGAGGCGGGGTAACATACTGAGGAAACAAGTGCAACTCCGTCTCTGCTGGCTGTAAGGAATGGAATCCTAGATTTTCCCTTACTTGTGCCAGGATGTCCCACGTCTCTTCCTGTGACACTTACTTCCCACCAGAGGAAGTAGAATGAGCCTCCCCATCTTAGTAAGATGAGCTACCCGCAGCCAAAGATTTCCACTACCTGGATGGACGCCTAGGCTGCGCAGCCCCCGCCTGAAGGGGCCCTGGACACTGTCACCTCAATCATGTCCTGCACCTCCTCTCTAGACATAAGCGGTGCACTGCCGTCTTCAGAACCCCTGGGGTAAGAGATTTCTTCTGGGGAACCAGAATATTCTCCCCTTCAGAAGAAGACAAGGAGGACAAAATGCCCCTCCTCTTTGTATCACATTTAGCCTCCATTTTAACACACAACTGTCCACACCACAATTGGTAATACCTCTCTTTGGGATAATGGTACTTACTCGGTCCTATTCCGTCCAGTTTGTAACGAGAGCCGGAAATGTAAATTATTTGACATTTTACCATGTTATTTTCCATTGTATTTTCACCTTATTTATTTTTTATCATGTCACCGTCTCTGGGGGTTTTTAAAAGACGAAACACGGGTAAAATGGCATATCTTTTATTTTAGAAGGTGCAGCATCAAATACCTCACTGTCATCTGGTCAGCTCCGGTCAACTCTGTGCCCTGGCTGTTAGAACGTCACAGCCAGGGTTCACAAGGAGCATTCCAATGCTGGAGACAAAGAGGGGGGTAGGGTAAGAAAAGAAATAAAGACAAAAAGAAGAATATTGCCAATATAACAGACATGGTTTACATGGTAGTCATGTCGTCATATTTCCTTCTCTCCTGTGTTTACACCCGTTTTTGACGCACCTAGGGCCATCGCGAGAATGTACTACATAAAACTTTGAAGTTATGCGCGTCTTCAAACTGTTCTCATATCTACTCTTCCCTTTCCGTCCCCATTACGTATCTCACATTTTTTACAATGCTTTTATCACAACATTTACAGCAGTCACAGCAGAATGAGTTATTCACTCAGGTTTCCCTACCAACCCAGGCTACGTTGGAAGTGATCCAGCTAAAACCACGAAAATGTAAACAGACTTTACTATAGAGTGATCAGGAAAATGAAGCGAATTTTAACTTCACTCGCATTGGTATCCGGGATTCCGCCAGGCTTTCAGGACAGTTTCCCAAAACTACTAGGGTTACGTTGTCCCTTTGCACTTGGTAGGTGTTGTGGGGATAACAGTCATAGGTGAAGTTATCAACGGTGCAGCTGATGTAGTGGCCCAGGGGCACATGGGTTTGAGGGGCTCTTTGCAAATTAGAAGTGGCTATATTTCCTCACCTAAATGTTTGCCAACCAGTTGCAGATGTGTCCCCTACTCTAGGAGGTCATGCATGTGAGGGTGCAACTCCCAGAGGCACAGGCCCGCAGGAAACCCTGGAAGAGATGTCATCTTGTCAGGGGAAATCAAAGTATATGGCTAGGCCCACCCTGCACTAACCCGTTTTACTGACCCTGAGACGTTCACAAAACAGATCACTGCGTGGACACTCAGCGTCACCCCGTCTGGCCTTGCTGTTTCCGGTCATTCTCTCATATGGTCTCAGCCACACTGGAACTTTCTGATAGCACAGGGTAGCATTTTACGTGCAGAGTTCCTATATTGCCATTGAATCCTTATGTAATGACATAATTTGGACGCTACAAATTTCTCGAGCGAGTCACTTTCCCGGGTTTTGATGTAAAACTATCCACCCTCATTTTTTTTAAACAATTGGCAAGCCTTAACTTTGGGTGTGTTGTTTTTTTTAAAACAATATGTTCTTGGTGTTTTGACAAAATCCTTCCTGCATTCCATTGTACTTAGTAACTGTGACTAGAATAAACGAGTGGCATTTCACACAGAAATCTGTGACCAAGGTCCTTCGCAATAACAGATTTTTAACATTACGATGACCATTCTTCAGAAATATTGCTGCAGAAACGTCAACTCTGGAAGACAGGAAATGAATGTCAGCACCACGCCCTTTGTTGGCCAGACTTCACAGTAGCAAAGGGATAGTGTGAAAGGAGATGGCCACATGTTTTTCATGTACTGTTACTCTGATGCGTGAACAGGGAAAGGAATCTGCCCAAGGTCACAAAAAGGGGTTGGTAGCAGAGCTGGGACTTCCTGTCTGTCACTTGACTTCACTGTTCTATTCATTTATCTGTATCTTTCTGCTGGAGACTCCTCATATTGCGAGATCTGAGTAGGGAACTTAGAATCAGAAATATCCCTCCTGATAAGAGCATTGTTCCTTTTTACCTAAATAGGTATAGTTGGAACTTCGGATCTAAATCCCAGATTAAGATACTGATTTTTCTATCCAATATTCTAGGAGGGAAATGGTGAACAATATTTACACCACCAAGCAGAAATCTGGTATCCAGTGTAAAAGTCACTCATTTTGAAGAAAGTAATACAATCACCCAGAAAAATAAATGCAGTGTTGATATCATTAGCCTTTAATCTAGTTGTGAAATCACCCAAAAGGAGAATATTCTATTGAGATCAACCACTTTAACTAAATTATTGGCTATTCAGTTTTGAGATCCATTAGCTTTAGTACGATTTTGTAATCACTCTGTTAGAATCCAGCATTGTGACCAACCTGCTTTAATCTATTTTGAGAATTTTAGCTTTAAATCCAATATTGATATCAAATAGCTTGAATCACATCAAATATCATCCATTGTCAATCTCTCCTTGAGTCCATTCAATTCTATTTTAACCTTGAGATTGCCCATCTTCACTCTAGGCTGGAAATCATGCAACTTTAATTGAATTTTGAGACCATCCACATCTAATATTGTTTTGAAATTCTTCATTGTTAATCAAGTACTGAGTTAATCTTATTTCTCACTGAGTTTTAAAATTAGCTATTTTTAATCCATGTCATGATCACTGCCCTTCTTCAATCATGTTTTAGTGCATCCAAGTTCATTCCATTCTTGCTATTGTATAGTCAAGCCTTGAGATATTTCATATTTGATCTCCTTTTGAGACCATTTCTGTTTAAGTCAGCCCTGAGTTCATCAATTTTAAGCCAGTCTTTAAACCTTCTATTTTAAATCTAGTCATGAGATTATACAATTTTAATCAATATCTTCTGGTACTCATTGCTTTGGCCCTACTACCACTAACAGTCCAAGCGGTGCTTTCTTGAGAGCTTTGTGGAATGGCAGAGTAGGATCAGCTAAAGAGGTGCACGGGCATATTTCAATATAATATCCAAGGCCCTCTTGAGAGAAGCTAGGGTCCAGCTAGCCCTCACAAACTCTATTTATTTGGTAAGTTTTATTATTTTTAGCAGTAGGAAAACACTCTTTATTTTGGTAGGTAAAATCAGCGTGTTCAGTTATGTACCAATTCACTATTATGAAAATATGTGATCAGTCCATCAACATGCTACTTGATTAGTGTAAACAAGGACCAAACTGAGTTCCTTATATTAAGTAAAGAAAGAATAAAACAGAGAATAGCTAATAAGATTCCTATATGATAAAACCAAAACCAAAGCTAAAATCATTGTTGTACTAATTGGCTTTGCATTACCAAAGAGACAGAATATCAGTTTGATAGCTGTCAGCATCAAATTACCACTTTGAAATGTTGAGGGACGTGCATCCACTTTGCTAGAACAAAACGGAGATTGCTCCCACTTATAGCAGTAATGGGGTCCAAAACGAGTTGCTGCTGTGCCCTCGGAACACTATACTAGGGCTACTTGTAGGAAGCTGCCCTGGTGTGTGGTGGACACCTATTGTGTTGGCACCTTATACCTGGTCCATGCAACCCCAATTAGTGAATGAAGACAGTGTCTAGGAATCCAGGGCTATCTAGAGGTAACTGTGGATAAGCAGGCAAGATTTATCTAGGAGGAGTGTAAAGCACTTGCAATACCACAGCAGTCACACAGCAACTTATCACACCTGAAAAGAACCACATAGTGGTACAAAAATAAAGGTACTTTATTACAGTGGCACTGAACTAGATCACTTATAGGTGGTCCCCCAACTGGAGGCAAGTACACACTATAGATATACACATATATCTATACATGTTGATGTCTAGGAATCAACATAGAAAACAAGCATTGGTAAGAACCATAGAAAAAAGCTAGGGCCCTAGGGGAGGGCCAAACCATATACTAAAGTAGTGGAATGCAAAGTGAAGTCTCCCACCCAAGGATATGGAGTAATTAGAGGAGAGCTGGGAGAACTCAGGACCCCAAGAGGTAAGTACCTTAGTGACTCCCAGCGACCAGGACAGCAGAGGTAAGTACCTGTTCTTCTCAAATACTAACAAGAGGACTTAGAAAATGGATTGTGCAAGAACAGGACCAGACCAGAGGAATCCAAAGATGGATTCTGGAAGAAGAGAACTGTAAAAGAAGAGACAGTGTCCAGTCCACGATGGAGTGTCCAGACGGGACAGGAGCCACTACCCACCCTTCTGTGATGAAGATCCAGGTGAACGGGGAAAGGAGAAGATCAGCTGGGAGCCCAGGAGCTGTGGAAGAGGCCTTGGATCACTGCAAACGTTGGTAGCCGGGTCGCAAATGGTCAGTGGTTAGGAGAACCACCAACAAGCTTTAGCAAATGCATGTTGGGGGGAAAAAGAAGAGTTACAAGGCCGAAGAGGACCAGCAAGGTCCAGGGGACTCGACCCTTGAAGAGTAGTCCGGGCTGACCCTCAGCAGTTGGGAGAGCCAACAGAAGCACTCACAGCCCCCACAGGCAACCCACTGGCAGCAGGCATAGTAAGTTGCACTGAAGCCCAATCAGCACACCTGGAGAGGAGTCCCACGTCACTAGAGCAGTAGAGGAGAGACTGTCCTTACAAGGATAAAGTGCTGGCGGCTGGGGCTACTTGAGGCCTGAAGATCCCCTGGAGCAGGAGACAACAAGCCTTGGTTGCTTCAAGAGTCGTGGTGCACAGGACTGTACTGGAAGGAGAGTCAAAGGCTCCCCATCTCACAAAATGGACAGAGGCAAGAGAGGACCAAGGGGACAATTCCAGACTATCACCCATGTTGCAGGATCCTTGCAATTCCAGGGGAGAGCAGATCCATGCAGCTGGTCATCACTGCTGTAGGTGCCTGTAGATGCAGGGGAGCGACTCTTTCACTCCAAGGGAGATTCCTTCTTGCTTTTTGGTTCAGCTGAAGTCTTGCCGACCCCAGAGGATGCACAGCCGTGGAAATGGTGCAGTTGCTGGAAGAAGCATGGGAAACAATGTTGCAAGGCGAGGTCATCAGAGTGTTGCAGTCTTGTCGGTTCCTGAAGTGTCCAGTTGTGGTTCCGGTGGACAGGAGCAGAAGTAGGCGAGGAGTCCTGGTGAAGTCTTGCATACTGAAACTGAGGACCCAACCGCAATGGAGTTCCCAAATAGATCTACCAGGGGGATTGGTCCCTTTGCACAATGATCACCTATCAGAGGGGGGTCACTGATGTCACCAGCCTGATATGGCCACTCAGATGCTCCGAGGGGCCTCTGCTATCTTGTTTTCAAGATGGCAGAATTGAGTAGCCACCTGGAGGAGCACTGGGCATCACCTCCGGTGTGGTGATGGACAGGGGAGTGTTCACTCCCCTTTCCTTTGCCCAGTTTCGCACCAGAGCAGGGTCCGGGTGTCCTTGGATTGGTGCAAACAGGTTTATGCAAGGAGGGCTCCAAATGTGCCCTTCAAAGCACACCAATGGCATATGGAGGCTACTCCACCCCAGCCTTGTAACACCTGTTTCCAAGAGAGAGGGTGTTGCATTCCTCTGCCTGAGATGGTCAAGCAGCAGGAGGGCAGCAACCTGTCTGAGGGATGGCAGCAGCATGGGCTGCTCGCAAAACCCTTGAAGACTGGTAGTAGCAATCCGGGGGTGTCCTCTAAGGAGCCCCCAGAGTGCATGGAATCATGCCACCAATACTGGCATTAATATTGGGGCATGAGTCTGACATGTTTGAAACCATACATGCCCAGGTTCGGAGTTACTGTTATGTAGCTGGACCACTGGTAGCGTATGACCTCTGGTCAGTGCACAAATAAAATGGCTTCCCTGCAATTACAAAGTCCAGTGCATCAAAAATGGAGTTCATAGGGGCACCTCTGCTCATGCAGGGGTGCCCTCACACACAGGAACCTTCACCCTGCCCTTTGGGCTTGAAGGGCCTACCATGGGGGTGACTTACAGTGACCTGATGTAGTGAGCTGTGGTGAAAGGGTGCATGCACCTTTTTACGCAGACTGCAGTGGCAGGCCTGCACACACATTTTGCATGGGCTCCCATGAGTGGCATAATACATGCTGCAACCCATGGAGGACCCCTGGTGTCCCAATGCCCTGGGTACCTAAGAACAATAAACTAGGGACTTTTAAGTGGACATCAGTATGCCAATGGTGGAGTGCACAAAGGTCCAAGGTAACCACATTTGGAGGGAGAGAGCACAACCACTTGGGTCCTGGTTAGCAGGATCCCATGAAAACAGTCTAATCACACTGATAGCAGGCAAAACGTGGAGATAACCATGCCAAAAAGAGGGAACTTTCAAATACTACCACTAGCATGAGGTGCAGGAAAACAAACATTTTGAATGCTAAAAATATTATACTTCCTCTTGAGCATGTTAAGGGTAAAAGAAGAATGCTAAAAAAATCTGGGACCCGAAGCATGTCATTTTGGTGGACTGATAAAAATTCAGCCAAAATCACAGAAAGTCAGCTCTACATCCATACTCATAACAGCTGAGGGGCATTTACACTTTACAGCTTTACTAAGGACATTAAAGAAATGTCTGGGGTCATGTTTACATATACAAAACCAGAATGATCAGCAAAAGCACAGCAGAAAAGATTTTCATGGGTAGAAGGTGTGCATACTTCTTACAGTCAGTATGAATATGGGAAAAACGGTCTATAATTTTCTGCATAACTCTGGGCCCTGGGCTTTATTTGCACAGGGAAATAACATAATTTTTAAAAGTGTGCCACCCATCGTATTTTTTAATAACAATACTTAAATGTATCATACAACTTGAAAATTATTAACTTAAAAAACCACTGCCTGGCCCCAAGGATTTACCTTCTATAATAAGTGAAGCCCTTAAAGAAAATAAATAAACATCGATAAAGGCCCCCTTATTAACTGAAAAAAGATCATCATTAATGTCAAGAGCGCTAGAAGTTACTTCCTACCATCATCAGTTTCAAAGGAATCTACTTGAGAGTGTGCTAATATAATTAGAATAATTAGTAAGTAATGTGCATGCTCTATTTTGCCTTCTATAATACTTTGCTTTAGTTCTAAGGAGAAAATCATCTTCTGTTGAAGCTTTGTCGAAGTGTTTGTTTGGCTTCATGACATTCTCAAAAGGCTTTTAGAACTTTTCTGATTTGAAACAAAATTGCTAAATATCTAAACACTGCCTTAAAGAAATCGCAAATAATTTATATAAATGCCAAGAGTAGGATTAGTCACAAAATATCAGTAGAAATGATTTGAAAAGCTGAAAACACGTGGGAGCCTTCAATACTGACATATTAAATCTCCTTCTATCTGAACCTGACTACATTACATTAAGTAAACTATATTTGGTGCATGACTGAAAAACTAAATAGCAATTTAGTAAATATTTAGATACATTTTTACTCAGAAAAGTGATCAGCCCTGATGTGTAATGAATTTACAGGAGAATTTGCAAATGTCTCCTTTACAAATTATCCAAGTATCACTCACAGCTCTTTGAGAACCCATTTTGTTGCATTTTGTTTAGCATTTTATTAAGATTTAAAATACATTTTGAATTTCTACCTAGAAAAGGGTCTAAGACTTAGGGCCTGATTTCGAAGTCGGCGGAGGGGAATACTCTGTCACAAATGTGACGGATGTCCCGTCCGCCTCATTACGATCCCATTCTATCCTATGGAGATTGCAATAAGGCAGACAGGATATCTGTCATGTTTGTGGGTATGGGTTTTAGGGTAGTAAGAGTATTTTAGATTTTAGGGTGGGTATGGGGTTTTGGGTGGTAAGGACACATTTAGGTGTTAGGGTGGGTATGGGGTTTTGGTTGGTAAAAGGGGTTTAGGGTGGGTATGGGACTTAGGGTGGTAAGGGTATTTTAGGGTTTAGGGTGGGTATGGGTTTTTGGGAGGTGCTTTTAGGGTTTAAGGTGGCTATGTGTTTTATGGTGATAAGGGTATTTTTAGGGTTTAGGGTGGGTAGGGTTTTCGGTGGCAAGTTTATTACACATATATATGTATTTAACTATATATATATATATATATATATATATATATATATATATGTAACTTTAACGGATCTGTCTGGGCTTCCATGTCCTTCTCCTCCAAATCGGAAACCCGGGAAGCACATCAGGAAAACAGGTGGCACAGCTCCAGTGAGACAGTGACATTTTATTTTATTTTTAAGTCACATCGACAGGGTAAACAAAACAGACCGTTGTGCTTTGGCCGTAGCCTTTCTCGGGATCATAGAGTGCATGTGTGCAGACATGCCCTTTTTAAAGAAGCCCACCACCCATTTCCCATGCAAATTAAAAACATTTATATCCCAAACGTTCCACAGTCTACATTATTCTACTAAATATAACAACTGACACAACTTTTCTGAGGCATCCAAATCTGCTTGTGATGACAGATTTATAAAGAGACACATTTCATTAGCCCATGACTTTCTTCTACTCATTCCACTCCTAAGGTACATAAAAAGACATACGTTTCTAAGAGGAGACTTATCCCACTGCAGAATAAACAATATCACAGGTGTCTCTGAATAAAATCTTATGCAATCACGATATCATCCCTTAAAGATGTTCCTCTGCCTGGAAAGAGTACTCCCTCATGATTAAAGAACAGACCCATCTCTTACATAATGCTCTTAGTAACGTGCATGTGCCTATATTATTGGGACATCACATGGCCCCTGGGATAAATAAAATTACTATCCAAAGTGCACTTGCAAAGAGTGCTTTTATTCTTAAAAACTACTTTCTAAAGTGCATTTAATAATAAGGTGGAAATGTGCACAATTCCAACTGCTCCCAGATTTCAATTGGGGGAAGTTATATGAATTACTCACACTAATTCATATCTCTTACAGATTGCACATAGTATTCCTATAAACTACACATGCAAGCTATTTATTATCTATGCTCCCAAAGATGGTTTACACCCCCTAGAAATCTATAGGACGGGGGCATACCACACTTAATTAATCCAAAAAGTCCATGTGCATATATTATTAGGAAGTCATAAAATCCCAAGGGTTGTTCAGATACCTATTTAAAGTGCACATGCATAAATTGCTTTTTAGATTTGGTTGTATGACAGAACCACACATGCCAGAACAACGCATGCCTTAACAACGCAGTCGGAACCACGACTGCATCATTTTCATGCATGCCTTTACCTTCGAATGACTTTACAACAAATTTTGTTGTAAAAGCATGCCTAGTAAAGGCATATGTGGAAACGGCATTGTGGTTCTGTCATACAATCCTCCCACCCACCCTAAGAACCAAAACTACCCCCACTCCTAATAGCTAAACTACCCTGAAAACTCCACCCACCGCAACCCCTAAAATAAAACTACGCCAATTCCCCCCACCCCAGCCCTAAAAACTAAACTACCCCAACACCCCCGCCTGCCCTGTGGCCCAAAACTATCTGCACCCCTAATAGCTAAACTACCCTGACCGCCCACCCACCATAAGCCCTAAAACAATTACCCCAACCCCCCACCTCTGCCCTTAAAAACTAACACACCCCGACATCCCCACCCGCCCTGAGCCCTAAAACCTTCCCCACGACAATCACTAAACTACCCCGACCCTCCACCCACCCTAAGCCCTAAAAAATAAAACTCCTGAACCCCCGCCCTGCCCCTAAAACCTAAACTACCTTGACACCCCCACCTGCCCTGAGGCCCAAAACTACCCCCACCCCTAATAGCTGAACTTCCTTGACCCGCCACCCACCCTAAGTCCTAATAAGAAAAAATAGCTCGACCTCCCCACCCTGCCGATAAAAACTAAACAGCCCTGACACCCGACCCACCCTGAGCCCTAAAACTTTCCCCCACCCCTAATAACTAAACTACCCCAACACCCCACCCACCCTAAGGCCTAAAAAAGAACTACCCCAACCCCCACCATTGCCCCTAAAAACTAAACTACCCTGGTACCCCCACCCACCTGAGCCCTAAAAACAAACTCCACCCCTAATAGCTAAACTACCCCAAACCCCCACACACCCTAAGCCCTAAAAAATAAAACTACCCCGACCCCCTAAACCTGCCTCTAAAAAATAAACTACCCCACACTAGCCTTTAAAAAACTACCCGACCCCTCACCCAACCCCTAAAAAATAAACTACTCAGTCCCCCCACCCACCTTAAATCCTGAAAACTAAGATTCTCCAAACCTCCCCACTCCCGTCTCTATAAAACAAATATAGCCAGACCCCACCACCCATCCACCGCAAGCCCTTAATCCACCCCACCCTTAATAACTACCCTCCAACCCTGCCCCAGCCCCACTTTCCTCACCACTTTCCTCACCGCGTTCTCTCCTGCTCTCTGCCTTTTTCTGTGTCTTAACCACGCATATGAGTATTTCGGCACATGTGTGGTTAAGGCACAGAAAATGGCAGTCGTTGTTCTGGCAAGCATGGTTTGCTGGTTAATGACGTCTACCTTTACAGGTCAAGCTACCTTCTAAAGCGCATACGGAGATGAAGTGCACATATACCCAGTACTGACTGGTCCCAAATTCCAATCTGGGAGTATCATATCAGTAAGTGCTCTCACTAATTCATAAAGTGCATGTGCATCGATTATATGAATACCTCCTTAAAGAATATCTGAGAGTCCAAGGGTTATTAAAAGAACTAAAATGCAGGTGACCGAGATACTAGATGTTTGCACTGACCCTTTTTAAAGTGCATATAAATGATAAATTCCTGTATCTTCAATGTTGCGGGACACCTATTGGCGGTTCAGACACCCCAACAGCTGCAGGTATTAGTAGTAAGAAAAACAGTTAGCGTTGGTCCAACCAAAGAGGTTCCATCTAATCTCCTAGAATATATGCATAGGAAATGCTTTTGTCAACATCTCAAATCAATTGCTCACATCTTAAGGAATATGAAACTAACAACTTTCATCCAACCAGTGAGGTTATATCTAAACTCCTCATAAGGTGCTACAAAAATGAATACTCTTATCAACATGTCAAATCAAATGTTCTCAAATGTTCTCCTGTCTCCCTGTGAGAGGATATTTCACTGAGGCAAAGCCATCAAACGAGTGTAAGTGTCCATTTCTGAAGTGCATGTGCAAAAAATACTTTCATCAAAAAGATTATCTCAAATACATATATGCAACTCAGCAGCTATGTTCAACCTCAGATTATTCGATTTCACCCAATCCAATATTAATATTTCAGATCAAATTCTGATATCCCATAGAGTACAACTGTGGTAGGCATTTGTCCTCTAGCTCTAAAATGTGCAGGCTTGATGAGTTTTCATTCAGTAATGTCTCAAAGAGGAACATGCAACTCTGTATCTAAGTTCAAACCCCATGGCGGCTCTGTTTCTAGTAATATTATCCATCTTGACTCCATTCTCTGTAGATCTTGTTCCCTATCACCACCACGGGGATTCCTCTTTACATTCTGGATACCAAAAAAGTACAAGTGCTTCAGATTGCCCTCGTGTGCTTCCCACAGATGTTTAGCCACTGAATATGCAAGGTCTTTATTCATGACAGCTTTGATATGTTGAATTATTTATAATTCTAGCTTATTCACTGTGCTTCTAAAATATTTCATTCTGCAGGAGCATTCCAATACATAAATAACAAATGGTGTGTCACATGTTAGCCATTAATTGATTTTCCACAATCTGCCATAGGAAGTCTCAAACTGTATTTTATTCAAGGCAAAAGGGCAAGCCTTACATTTGCCACTGCCAGTTTTCTCTTAGGAGGTCCCTTATTTCTTTGTTGGCAGTGTTGAATTCCATGAAATACCTCAAAAGATTTTTAGGGGGGGTATGGGATTTAGGGTGGTAAGGGTATTTTAGGGTTTAAGGTGGGTATGGGTTTTGGGGTTGTATGGTGCTTTTAGGGTTTAGGGTGGGTATGTGTTTCAGGGTGGTAAGGGTGTTTTTAGGGTTAGGGTGCGTAGAGATTTTGGGTGGCAAGGTGATTATACATTTATAACTATATAAATGTATACATATATATATATGTATCTATATATATATATATATATATATATATATATATATATATATATATATATATTTATATATATATACATATAAATAGACTTCAGAAGACCGCGAAGGCCATTCTGGCTTTCCCGCTGGGCCGGCGGGCCACCGCCAAAAGGCCGCCCGCCGGCCCAGCGGGAAAGACCCTGCAACTAGGAAGGAATGGAGCCGGCGGAGTTGCAGGGGTGCAACTGGTGCAGTGGCACCCGTCGCGATTTTCACTGTCTGCAACACAGACAGTGAAAATCTTTATGGGGCCCTGTTAGGGGGCCCCTGCACTGCCCATGCTAGTGCCAGTGGCATGGGCAGGGCAGGGGCCCCACGACACCCGTTCCCGCCAGCCTGGTTCTGGCAGTGAAAACCGCCAGAAACAGGCTGGCGTGAAGGGGGTCGGAATCCCCATGGCGGAGCTGCAAGCAGCGCCGCCATGGAGGATTCCCTGGGCCAGGGGGAAATCCGGCGGGAAACCGCCGGTTCCCCTTTTCTGACTGCGGCTTTACCGCCGCGGTCAGAATGGCCCTGGAAGCACCGCCAGCCTGTTGGCGGTGCTTCCGTGGTCCCCGGCCCTGGCGGTCATGGACCGCCAGGGTCGGAATGACCCCCTAAATCTTAAAAAACAAGGGGGAGGAGTATAGACGACAAACCTCTATTCCAATAAAGAAAAACATATTTGTAAAGTAAGTGTATGTTTACAGCCAAAAATGAATGTATCTTAACATTGTTATGTATTGACAAAGGGATTTCTAACAGCTGCAAATCCATTTATATCTGCATAATTGCACACCGCAACTGTGTACAATTATGCAGGTATAAATCCTATGCAGGGCTGTGAAGTAGGTGTAACAAGACTTGTGAGTTTGTAAATTCCCACAAACACATCAGCATAGATGGAATTCACAAACTCCTTTCTGACCCTTCTGTGGAATTGGTCATACATTTGTTCTAATGGGTTTAATTCCCCTTCTTCACAGGAGTGTGGTGGTAGAGGGTTTCTCCACATTTTCCAATTCATCCCCTAAAAAAAAAAAAAAAAAATAGGGAATTGCACACATGAGCTGTCACTCCCCAATGCCAAATTGTACCCTTCAGACAATACCTCATTGAGAAAATATCAATGTTCAAAAAAGTCACACGACTGTCATGTTAGTGAGTCTGGAAAGTTACAACATTGTACAGCCATTTAGTGATGTCTGTGAGCACGTTATTGTAGAAACTATGCCTGCTGCCTGTGACCTTTAGCCTAGTAACATTTCATTTTACTTTATTTTATTCTTTTAGAATCGGCCACATTTATGTGATTTTTTATTTTATTTTATCTTGCTGTCCTTTTGCTTAGGAAAGCATTTACATTTCTTAGCACAACATTCTTTTCCCCCTGTGCTTTTTTTTCCAAGGCTGCAACAAGTTAGGCTTGTCGGCACAAGTGGTACACTGTGGCCCTCATTCTGACCCTGGCGGTTCCCTACCGCCAGGGCCAACGGGGGCGGGAGCACCGCCGACAGGCCGGCGGTGCTCCCTTGGTCATTCTGACCGCGGCGCTTTGGCCGCGGTCAGAACGGGAAAACCGGCGGTCTCCTGCCGGTTTTCCACTGACCCTTAGAATCCTCCAAGGCGGCGCAGCTCGCTGCGCCGCCGAGGGGATTCTGACCCCCCCTACCGCCATCCTGTTCATGGCGGGAAAGCCGCCATTAACAGGATGGCGGTAGGGGGGGTCGCGGGGCCCCTGGGGGCCCCTGCCGTGCCCATGCCCATGGCATGGGCACGGCAGGGGCCCCCTAACAGGGCCCAACTAGGCTTTTCAGTGTCTGCGATGCAGACACTGAAAAGCGCGACGGGTGCTGCTGCACCCGTCGCACGCCTTCCACTCCGCCGGCTCGATTCCGAGCCGGCTTCCTTGTGGAAGGCGCTTTCCCGCTGGGCCGGCGGGCGATCTGAATCAGATCGCCCGCCGGCCCAGCGGGAAAGTCAGAATACCCCTCGCGGTCAATTGACCGCGGGGCGGTATTCAGTCGGATTCCGACGGGCGGGCGGCAACTGCCGCCCGCCTAGGTCGGAATGACCACCTGTGTCTCTAACATTTCACAGAAACATACGTATTTTTATGTGGGGGCACTTTCTCAGAACATTAGTTGTTTTAGTATAAAAAACATCTCTCTGCTCCATGCACATTAGAGGGAGGTTCCAACCAGGTGACCACGACTGCATGCTGTTTGACTTCGTTACAGCTGCTCGCTGAGACTACCGGTTCCCTGGCCCATATGGGGATGGTGCCTCTATAGACAACAGGCTTCTCTGCTACTGTCATACTCAGGTACAGGGGATGATGTCTTCCCGGGGGATCCTGAAATGCGGATTAGGGATTATCCTGTTGTTCGCTAACACAGACCACTAATAGCATACGTAGGAATCATATATTTTGCAGAGTCAGTATTGTGGAGCTTTTCTTGTGTTTCACTTTCCTAGTCACCATTTTGTTTCAAGTATGTTTCATCATCCTAATTATTGCATTTCATGTCATTCTCTATAAGATGGAGCTGATTCAATAAACCTTATTGAACCATTCCCTGCTTCTGTTTGTGTTTGCACGTGTGAGGCGAATGTAACTGAGAGAAAAAGATGACATCTGATCCATCATGATTTTCCTGAGAAGTCACAGTGTCATGCACCCGGTTGCCAAAAAATCACCCTTGCTCTTGGGCATAGCTGTGCTGCTGCTGACTGGCTAGAAACAGATAAGGCTGACAGTTTGATGCGGGTGTTATAGTTAAATATATTCAGATAACAAAGACACAGTATAACAAGGAGACCCTAAATGTTGAACAATCATTTACAACCTACATTCAGTACATATTTGATTGTGCAACACACTTTTAGTGTGTTTTTATGTCTGGTTGCAGGCCATTTATTTAGTTTAGAAAAACAATTGTTACCAGTACTTTAACCTATAGGAAAAGTGGGCTTTAGCTTCACCCCTGCATAATATGTATTTCTCATCCCATGCTGTTGGGGCTTCGAATGTTCCTTACACCTTCCTCGGCAAAGCTTGAAGGACTATTTTACATCTTCAAAGTCCACTTAACCATCACACATTCAATGCTTTATCTATTATCTAATACATGCACAGCTATTTACATCAACTTTTTAAAAGTTATGTTTACTGCATCCTTTTTCATATTTTTGTCAGCACTTGTATACAAATTAACCTGACCCTAAAGTAGCCACCCATATTTGTAAGCAAGGATGTCCAGACCCCGAGATGGCTGTCCTGAAGTCACAGTGTTGCAAGACTCCTGTCGCCCATTTTCCTTTCAGCACACCTAGTGGCTCATTGTCTTCTTGCCACTGGCCGCTGCAGCTATTCTGTACAGACAGCAGCTGCTTGATGGACCATATGAAAATGGATGCACTAAAGTCTCAATCTTGCAAGACTTCTGGTGGCCACCTAGATTTCAAATTACATGGCTTCTTACTCTCATCCTTTCCCTGCTGCTGCTTTTCACCACACCAAAAAGCTCGTTTTTATCCTGTTGGTGGGAGAATAATTTTTCAGAGAGTCCAATGGTTCTCTTCAGTTTGCTACCAGGCCACTTCTTGATGGCCTCAAATGCAAGATGGGCATTCTGATGTCTCAATCTCACAAAACGACTGGCTCCCATCTAGCTTTTCAGAATGTCCAACGGGTCAGTGCCATTCTGCCACCGAGCCACTGATGACAAGCATCAGCAAAGTGAATGCATCTGGCTTATAACTGAAAGTGCAAGCCAAACAAACCTATTGGTGTTGCTAATGCTTGTTAAATCTGCATTGGTTTTATTGTGGTGTAATTGGAAAGGCAAGTGCCAGACTTTCACTTCTTTGATTTGTAAGGTCCATAAGGGTTAGTTGCTGTTGACTGAGGATATGGGTCTATGTTTTTTTGGTCCTATAAATGTATGGTTAATTTCTGAACCAAAAGATCAAAAGGACAATTTTTGAACTGGTGGGTTATTTTGCAGTGTTTGAAATGCGAGCATTTTTCATAGACGCTTGTGATAGATTGCAAATAATTTGTCACACTCTCCATTACTTTGCATGCTTTGTCTCTGTGAGTTTACGAGGAGTGCACTGGAGTAAAATACATGACATCGCATTATGTACTTTCTTGGCCTAAATCCATAGATTTTACCCAAAGTAGAAAGGTGTGGAGTATTAAAGCCAAGTGTCTGGGTCGGTCCGTGAATGTTCATGCTCCTTGTGTTTTTTTTTACGTAATTCCATCGATTCTAAGATTGAAAATATAGATTATTGGATTTAATGTTCTTGCTTTTCTATGGATGTTAATTTCACAAAATGCCTTAGCTTCCAGCAGAGACCATGATGGTCTCCACCTTTCACTCACAATATTTTCATTCAGATGTGAGTTGCCCAACTCATCCTGGTGAATGCAGGACATCACGTAGATTGGTGGAAGAATCCTCTGGAGCCCATGACACTCTAACAGTTGTACTCTATGTTTCCATGCTATTAAGAACATCTCTATTTATTTTGATGACCAATAAATTCTGTTATAATTAAAGTTCATTCATTCCTTCATGTGTCACAAAAATACAAAGACAAAGGCTAAGTTGTTTGTCCAACATGCAAAATGCATCCAAACTCGTCAACACAAACACCAGAGCAAACACATATTTCACAGGCCAAAACCTCATTTTTTCAAGACTGCAAGAAATACAATACATAATTCAATAATAAATAGAATTGTCCTTTATAGTAATGAACGATATGGCACAGCTGTTATATCGTGATCTTGCTCCTGAGGAATATTTATTTAGTTAAATTATTCACAACAGTGGGTATCTGGTTTCTCAGTGGTGCACAGGACACACCGGGCCAGTAACCTACCTACCCTTCTTAATTCACCTAGAATGATACCCAGCAACACACCTGGTAACCATAAGAAACTATTGGCTTCAGGGCATGATGGAAGGTGAACATGAATGGATGACCTCCTTCACCAAATTTTGTAGTAGGATCACAGTCATGTTCTTTCTGCGCGGGCACCATCTGCATATCGTAGAGGGGCGCCATTAGTTGTGCAACGGGCAGGAGCCCCACCCCATCGCTTGAAGGGCTGGAAGCAGAACAGTGGTGTCATCAGGAGGTACGGGAAGGGTTCAGGGGGGCATTTAAACTGGCGATCCCCTGGACCAGACCTCTTTGTCTCTTCCTTCGCGCCCAGGATAGGTCTGGAGGAACGTCACTTCAACGTGTCTGCAACTACAGGATAGCAGGTATGTTGCAGGTTTATCGGCGGTCGGGTTTCGGAGGGGTCACAATGCGTAGCTCAAGTTGTTTTTTCGTGCATGGTGTTTTCCTTTGGAGGGGCCCGCGGAGAGGAAGAGACTCGCTCTAGTCTCTCTGCGGGCTCTTTCGGGAGGGGAAGTGACGGCACGGGACGGGACGGGATTGGGGTAGAGGTAAGTGGGGGTGGGCCTTAAGGGTGGGGATATAAGGGAGCATGGAGGAGGGACCGGCCTCTTTCCGCGTGAACCCATCATGCGGTTGGTTTGGCGGTACCGAAGGGTGCATTCGTCAGGCAAGTGCAGATTGGGCGGGCCACGGGGGAGCCTCTGTTTTATAGTAAATAAGCCACCGGGCATTGCGCACCATGCCCGGCGGTACAGGGAATTATTCCAGCAGCATAAGCGGCGGCGCGTTTGTTCACAACGCGCCGACCGTCGGCACACACGTGCGTGGGCCAGGCAGTATGCCGGCCCGCGGCAAAGGAGGCATATTACTTTGGGGGCATTAAGTAAACAGGCACACTGGCGAGCATTGCGCACATCGCCCGCCGGTAGTTATTTTTCAGGGGCGAAATCGGCGGCACGCTTTTGACATTAACGTGCCGACTGTTAGGACACACGTGTGTGTTTTTTCTGGCACGTGGGCGGCCCCAAGTAATTTTTTAAGTAAGGAGGCACAAGAGGGTCGCCCGCTTACGCGTTTTAGGCGAAGCCGGGCGAGCTGACCTCCTCAGGCCTGGGGTTTTGGACCAGGCCTGGATTGGAATGGTGCGGCCGGGTTGCGGCAGTGGTAGCCGCCTGTTCATCACCTGAGAGGGCAAAAAAGCCCAAGATAGCGGCGGTGGGGCGGGCACGAGGCTCAGCCTCCCCCACCAGCTTAATAGGAGAGGGTGAGGGCCCCCCCCCAGCGAAGCAGAACTATTGGAAGAGGGGGCAGCCACCGAGCAGCAGGAAGGGGGCCCCGCAGAACAGCTGGAACAACCAGAGGGGGAAAACGCCACCCGGAGGAATTAGTGGTGCATGAGCCCCCAGGCCCCAGCACCGAGATGCTTCCAATGGACTTGTCCTTTCCCCAGGATGAGACCAACATAGCAGGTGCCACCACAACCAAAAAGAAGGGCAAGGGCCCCAGGCAAGGGGGCGGCTCAACGAAAGGCAAGGCTAACAGGGCACAGACCAAGAAGGCCGGGGGTGTCTAGCCCAGGACCCCCTCGCAGAGTTGGGGCAGAGCGGCACTAGGCCAGGCAGGCTGGACATGGGCGAGGCATGGGACTTGGAGGCAAGGATACGGGAACAACGCCACATAGTGGCAGAGACAGAAGACAGATGGGCCCAGTTATATATGGAGCGGGAGGCGGCCACACCATACGGCTGACAACTTAAGAGGCCAGCAGAGGGTACAGGGAGCAGAGGGACCATGCCGCAAGAAACTGGCAGGGGCATTTGGGTTTGGGTACCGAGAGGCAAAGGGCAGGAGGCTGGTGCGGCCTGTGGTTTAAGCAGTGCAATGGGTGCCAGTGGCGCACACGGCCACGATTGGCACGGAAAGGCGATGCCAACAATTGAGGTTGGCAGAAAGAAGGCGATATCAATGGGGCGCAACACGGCCCCAGCGCTTTGGTCTGAAGTGCTCGAAGGGTCTTCGATGGCCTTCTCTACTCCGCAGGATCGGGTTTCCACAGAGATGGTGTGCGCCATAGGGGACATGAGGAGTTTTCAGCCAACTACATGATGAGGAGTGGTGATGTGGACAATAGTGTGGATGTAGGCGAAGATGTGTTGGAACTCGACTATGAGGAGGATCTGGATGAATGGGAAGATGGGGAGATACGGGAGGTAGAGGTGAGCAGTGTGAGGGGGAGGGGGAGAGGACGCAGGAGCGGCGCAACCCCTCTTTCCGTTTCTATCTTGCAGGATCGGGCTGTTGGTGGAGATCAGCATGAAGGGTGGCAAGGGCCGGCACGTGACCGAGGGGCCAGGAAGCTTTCATGGCCTTTAGGAACACAAGGAAGAGGTAAAGGGCAATGGTGGTCGGTCTGGGGGGATGGCGTGGGGGGAGGAGATACACCTGCACGCAAGTCCATCAGGGAGGGTGATTTTTCTATTCTGGACACAGTGGGGGGCAAAGTTTCTCAGGGGGGAGAGAAAGAGAAGGAGCTATAAGACAGTGTTGCTACTATGGACGAAAGTGGGGCTAAGACAGCAGGGGAAATGACAGGGACAGAGGACAAAGAAAGTGGAAGTCACAAAAAGAGGCTTCCATACATGGGGCTGGCTATGCCCTTGGGTTCGCATGTAGCAGAGAAAACTAAAGCAAGAATATGGAAACACGAGTACGTAGATGTTTTCAAACTTCTACATAGAGACATACAAGCTAAGGAGGGCTCAAAGGAAGAGGAGTGGGAGCTAGCACGTAGACCTAGGGTACCAATTTCAATGGATAATTGGACATCGGCTTTCTTGATTTTCGCAAGCATTTATTGCGAAAAATACCCAGACAGGGCCATAGCACTTTTTAAGTACATGGACATCATTCGGAAGGCACAAATGCATTTTGGGGGTTTCGCTTGGTTGAGTTACGATGAGGAGTTCAGGGCCAGAGTAAGTGTCAATCCAGACAAACCATGGGGAGATGTAGACCCAGAATTATGGATGCAGTGGATGGCGTCGTCGCAGTCCACATCGTCCACACGTACTGCCAGTGGCCTGCCTGTGGTTTATAAGCCTTTTCAGGCTCGTCCCGCCCAAGGAGGGGCAGGTGTGGGGCAGAGAGCTGCAACTAACACGACAGGAGCTTGCTGGAACTTTAACAAAGGTTTTTGTTCCAGACAGCCTTGCAAATTCAAATGCGATTGCTCCAAATGCGGGGGCTGACACCCGGTTACACAATGTTTTTCACTATCCAGTCCAGCAGAGCAGTAGAGAGCAGCCAGGGGCAGGGGCGCACAAAATGCTCCTGTCCCAAAGGGGTCCTATGCCAGTTAAGATCAACTTTATCATACCCTGGCTACAAAGATACCCAAGAGAGGTGGTTGATGCCTAGCGACGCACATCTGTAACTTATAACAACAAAGGTAGTATGTCATTAATAAATCCTGTGGCGGGTGCCAGCCTGGTGCAAGAAACCCAACCACCACGGGTTTCGGGGTGCACACAAACAGGGGTGGATGTAAAAAACACCTATGTCATGAGCTGTACATTACAGAATCTAAGAAAAGTAGCAACCAGGGCACTCCAAAAACATGAGTCCAAGAATGGAAAGCTTTGTGTGAAACGTTTTAATCCTCGGTGATCGGTAGTAAATCGTAGTTATTAGATGTTCAAGTCCACATATAAAAAAGTATATACGAGTTACAGAAACAGTCTGAATCCTCAGAATGAACAGGTATATAAGAGAAACAAAACAGCCAACACGTGTTTCGTCCTCAACGGACTTTTTCAAGGCTCAAGATAACTAAGATACGAGTAGCTAATGTAGTTCTGTTAGAGATCCAAATGATAAGACTTTATCAAAAATTTGATTAAATATTGAGAAGTCCAAAATGGTAAAAGGCGCGTTCCATCAATGTAGGGGACAGGTATTCCTTATGCGTCACGATACTGTATCCAGTGGTATATCCATAGTTAGGGACATACAATAATTGTAAGGTCTAAGTAGACCCTGCCTGTAGAACTGTGCTGCCCCGTAAACTCCGGGAGGGAAAGCGAAGGAACGTGTATTAACTCTCCCGCAGCTCCTGATAAAGCTGCTGTGTTTTAGTCCCCACTAAAACACAGCAGCTTTATCAGGAGCTGCGGGAGAGTTAATACGCGCCTTTTACCATTTTGGACTTCTCAATATTTAATCAAATTTTTGATAAAGTCTTATCATTTGGATCTCTAACAGAACTACATTAGCTACTCGTATCTTAGTTATCTTGAGCCTTGAAAAAGTCAGTTGAGGACGAAACACGTGTTGGCTGTTTTGTTTCTCTTATATACCTGTTCATTCTGAGGATTCAGACTGTTTCTGTAACTCGTATATACTTTTTTGGCTTGGATGGTATTTGACCAGTCCAAAGCTGTAATACTGTGCCTGGAGTGGTAAATGGCTTTTGTCATTTTACAGCTCGGCAAGGATGACACCATGTCAATCCTATGCTTAAAGATTTTGCTGTACAAATGGCAAAAGACTTTGTCACTGTCTAGCTCGGCGAGGATAGCACTGTGCTAATCCTATGCTTAAAGACTTTGCTAGATAAGCAGACATTTGAGGTGAGCAAATCTAGAGTGTCGCTGGTGTTGCAGGGTGCTCTTTACTAGAGCAGCTCTCCACCTAAAATTGGGAACTTCCCAGAGTTCTCCTTTGTTTTTTGCATACTTTTTTATATGTGGACTTGAACATCTAATAACTACGATTTACTACCGATCACCGAGGATTAAAACGTTTCACACAAAGCTTTCCATTCTTGGACTCATGTTTTTGGAGTGCCCTGGTTGCTACTTTTCTTAGATTCTACAAAGATACCGATGGGGCCACAGCAATTAAACTAGCACAGTGTTTCCAGGATGGTTTTCGGGTCAATTACCGAGGTCCGCGCAAGAGGCGATGGGCAGACAACTGGCGGTCTGCAAAAGAATTGCCACAGGTAGTTAGGAGTAAACTGGAAAAAGAAGTGTCATTGGGCAGAATTGCTGGGCCTTTTTATGATTGGCCGAGTCCAACTCTGATGATCTCCCCATTAGGAGTAGTGCCAAAGAAGGCCCCGGGTGAGTTTCGGTTGATACACCACCTTTCATGGCCGGAGGGCGCATCTGTAAATGATTTCATTGCGGCGGAGGACACCAGGGTAGTATATGCATCTGTGGACGATGCGATAAAACTGGTCAGGGGATGTGGAAAAGGGGCAGAATTGGCAAAGTGTGACATACAATCTGCGTTCAGGCTACTGCCTATACACCCAGGTGATTTTGACGTGCTGGGGATGCAATTCGAGGTGGCCATTTATGTAGACAGGGTCCTTCCAATGGGTTGTGCAATATCCTGTGCCCTATTTGAGGCATTTAGCACGTTCATGCAGTGGGTTTTCGTCAAGGTGAGTGGTCATTATGCGGTGACCCACTACTTAGACAATTTCCTGTTTGTAGGCACAGGTGACTGTGGGGATTGCGGGAAGGCTTTGTTGGCCTTTCAAGATATGGCACACCAAATGGGGGTGCCTCTGGCGCCGGAAAAGACTGAAGACTCTCTGGCGGTACTCACTTTTTTGGGCATCGAGCTAGATTCCATTACCTTGACAGCCAGGGTACCAGCACAAAAAGTCAAAGAAATGCTGGATGTCTTGGGTACAGTGAAGGAGGCACGTAAGGTTGATTTACGAACTGCACAGAAGCTTTTAGGCTATCTCAACTTTGCATGCAGAGTAGTCAGAGGAGGGAGGACTTTTTGTATGAGGCTAGGTTTGGCTATGTCAAGGGCAGTACTGCCACATCACAGGATACGAGTTTCGTTGGGTTTAAGAGAAGATGTGAGGGTGTGGGAAACATTCTTGAAACATTTCAATGGGGTATCCATGTTTTTCTGTGAGGAGGAGACAGTGTGGCAAGTACAGATATTCTCGGATGCGGCAGGAGCAAAAGGTTTTGGAGTTTTCTGGGATGGTAGGTGGTGTGCAGAATCATGGCCAACACAATGGCTACAACAAGGAAGGAGTATTGCCTTTTTGGATTTTTTTCCCCTCTTGGTGGCAATGGCAGTTTGGGGACAGGAGTTAGCGAATAGAACAGTCTTATTTAGAGTAGACAATATGACAGTAGTAGAACTCGTGAACAGACAGAGGGCTAGGGACACCAGGGATTCGCGCTTGTTGCTCCAGTTTATGCTGCAGTGTCTATCATTGAATGTAATTTTTAAAGCGGCTCATATACCAGGAGTATACAATGAGATCGCGGATTCCCTGTCTCGTTCACAGTGGCAGCGTTTTCGCAACCTGGCGCCTGGAGCAGAACGGAACAAGACAGCGGTCCCTGCAGACATTTGGGAGTGGGGGGCTTGATGATCATGGGGCTGGTGGAGATGTCCTTAGCGGAATCCACTCGGCGAAGTTACCGGCTGGCTTGGTTGGATTTTCAATCATTTGAGCGCTTTACAGGGAACTTTTGGCTGCAGAAGGGTAAACAGTTAGAGCACCGGGCGTTGCGTTTCGTGCTTTTCATGATTCAGAAAGGTTTGTCATCGGCGACTATTGGTGGAAAATTGGCTGGGGTGTCATTTTACGGGAAACAGTTTTTTGATCACGACCCAGACAGAAATGATCTTTTGTGCAAAATGTTGAAAGGATGGGGCAGGGTTAGGTCAGCAGAGGGCAAAGTGGCCAGAGAACCTATTAGTTTTGAGCTACTATTGGAGTTGTTACACGTGCTGCCAGTGTGTTGTGCAGATGAATACGAGCTGGCATTGTTTCGTTTATGTATGATGTGGATGTGTTTTTGGCGCATTTCGGGTGTCAGAATTTCTGGGTGTCAGAACAGCGGTAGGGGTGCAATATAAGGAGGTTTGTTTACATGGTGAACGGTTGGGGATTTGGCTTAGACGCTCTAAGACTGATCAGCTAGGCAAGGGGAAATGGGTGTGGTTGAAAAAAGGGGGCAATGCTCTGGCCTGCCCAGTTCTGGAATGGACAAAGTTCCAAACATTAAGTTTTTCTTCCAGGGAAGCTGGGGTGTTTGTACATAGGTCCGGGTCCAAGCTTACTAGTTTTCAGTTCTTACACATTTTGAGGATGGCACTGGGATGGACGGGCCGCAGGGCCATGGATTTTGGCACACACTTGTTCAGAATAGGGGCTGCTACGGCCGCAGCACACTTGGGTTGGGACTGGGCTAAGATCAGGGCGATAGGGCGCTGGAAGTCAAGGTGTTGTGAACGTTACGTAAGGCCCTGAAGGGTGGGGGTGCGACTGCAGCTTATTAACAAGGGGGGGGGTCTGTTTGGTTAAATGTTCTTACAGCTCTTTTTCCATTACAGGAGAGGTGTACGGCCCATCGCATGGCAAAATGGTCACGTGGCTGGTGGGCCATTCCTTTATCCACTGGGCGGCGAAGTTTGCAGAGAAACAAGTCTATGGCCGGGCATTAGGACTTCCCAGTAAACGGCACGAGGTGCTATGGTGGGGGAAGAGCGCCATGCGATGGGGTAACCTGCTTCCTTTCATCACATCTAACTTAATGAACTGGGGGTGCCCAGATTTGCTAATTATTCACCTGGGCGAGAATGACCTTGTAAAACTATCAGGACTCACGCTACTGCAACACATGCAGAGAGACTTGGAAACCATTAAGCATAAGTTGCACGGCACCTGCGTGGTGTGGACGGCACCTGCGTGGTGTGCACGGCACCTGCGTGGTGTGGACCTGCGTAGGGTATGGAGAGAGGCGGTCAAGTATGGAGCCATGGAGCGGGCTCGCAGGAAGCTTAACAGAGCTATGAGAGTTTTTTGCTGGGAGCAGGGGGAAAAAATCCTGAAACATGAGGACATCACAGAACAATACAAAGAGCTCTTAAGGGATGATGGGGTACATTTGTCCACGTTAGGCAACGCATATTATTTGATGGACTTGAGGTTGTTGGTGGAGAATTTGTGGAGAGAAAACATGTGGGTCAGGGATCAGGAATGATGTGGTTAGGTTGCAGTAGCGTGCATGTTGGGGTGGGGTAGCAAAACGCCAAATGGGTTTGTGCTGGTTGACAGTAGATGGGGGAGGGTGGTGAGTCAGATGCGGGCTTGGCCACCCTTCCTGGGAATAAACAAGCAGGTTAAGGTTGTGAGTGGGGGATACGCACAAACCAAATGGGGCATGAAAGGAAAAGGGGAGTGTGTAGGGGAATGGAAACGAAATGAGGGTTTGAAGTGGTAGGAGGAGTGAGGAGATGTTAAAGGGAGGGAGTTATTAAAGTTGCGGTTTTCAAGATAAAAGTTAAAGTTATGTTGCTTGTTGCAATCCTGTCCTAATAAATGACCTTTTACACTGAATGGCTGTCACTGGTTTATGTCCCGATGGAGGGGCCCGCGGAGAGGAAGAGACTCGCTCTAGTCTCTCCGCGGGGTCTTTCGGGAGGGGAAGTGACGGCGCGGGACGGGATTGGGGTAGAGGTAAGTGGGGGTGGGCCTTAAGGGTGGGGATATAAGGGGGCGTGGGAGGAGGGACCGCCCTCTTTCTGCGTGAACCCATCGCGCGGTTGGTTTGGCCTCCCACCCACCCGGCAAAGTTAGAAAGGAGAGGAGTTATAAATTTATTCTAAGCGAAAGAAGGGGTAAACGGGTAGATTGTCAGTTAGGGCAGGTTGCAGGAGGGGATAGGCAGTAGATGGGGGAGGGTGGTGAGTCAGATGTGGGCTTGCCCACCCTTCCAGGGAATAAACAAGCAGGTGAAGGCTGTGAGTGGGGGATACGCACGAACCAAATGGGGCATGAAAGGAAAAAGGGAGTGTGTAGGGGAATGGAAACGAAATGAGGGTTTGAAGTGGTAGGAGGAGCGAGGAGATGTTAAAGGGAAGGCATTATTAAAGTTGCGGTTTTCAAGATAAAAGATAAAGTTATGTTGCTTGTTGCAACCCAGTCCTAATAAATGGCCTTTTACACTGAATGGCTGTCACTGGTTTATGTCGCGATGCGTGGCAGGCAGTCCGGAGTTGGTGAGTCTCCGGGGGACGCAGTCGTAGGGTGTTTATATGGCATGGCTTTATGTTTTTTAGCCTTGTATAGTGTTATTCTACAATCTACACGGTGTTATATTTGTTTCGAGGGCCGCCCGGTGTTGGTGAGTCTCTGAGGGATCGCATTTGTTGGGTGTTTGTCTGGCATGGCCTTGTATTCTGCATGGTGTTACCCTGCAGGGGGTCTTTTTAGCTTTGCACAGTTTTATTCTGCATGGGGTTTTCTTTGTTTGGTGGGCCGCCCGGTGCTGGTGAGTCTCCGCGGGGGTGTTCAGTGGGTGGAGGGGGGTGTTGATGAGATTGCTCATTGTTGCACGTGTATTTACCAGTCTGCACGGCTTTTCGGGCGTGAAAATGGTATTAGTTCCCTTCTGAAATCGCATGGCTCTGGGGCAAAACACAGTGACTGAAGAGCTGAACGCTTTGGTTTGAAAACAATAGCCTGCTTTAAAAGTACCCAAAGCAGGCTGCCAGTCTTGAAAAATCTTTGTGCCGCCGTCTGAAAACAGCTATTAGCAATTACCCAAGTCACTGGTACTAATTTTTTGGCTTAGGAAATAATATGGTGATGTATTATTTATTACCTAATAGCCCGAGCAGGTGTTGGATCCTGGACTGAACCCTTACCGCACCAGGTGAAGTCACTGTTTCAATCAACAAACACTTCAAACATGACTCAGAAGTTGTGCATACTCCAGCAGCAAGTGCAGCACCCCTCTAGTCCCAGAACCATCTTCCGACCCAATAACTGACAATCTAAATAACCACAATCCTAAGCATTTATCGCTACATCTGCAGCAATTACATTAGCAAACTGTACAAAGTCACCATTGTATTTTCTCACTGTGTTAAACGAGGTGCTATGGGGCAAGCACAGCAACTCAGTATTTATGGCAGTTGCCTGAAATGCCACTTCCACCGGTTTTCCCGAGGAGAGGCTGGAGTAATACTTCCAGAATTGCAAGGGCACTGTATGTCTGGACTGGAGCTTAGTGTAAGGCACATCATTTTACAAGCTGTGGTGTAATCATGGATTCTATTGGCCAACAGATATGCACAGCATCAGGTGGCACTTCAGCTTGTATGGGAGTCAGTCCGAGTCTCTCCAGGGGTCTCTCATGGGGATGGTCATATCTTCGTTATTGTCCCTTGTTTCTGCTAAGGTTAATATTAATATGCCTCATTTTTTTCTCACATAGTGTGCTCGTGAGCCGGAATATTTGAACCCATATTGTCATTGTTATTGGTCTTGTTATCCAGGTAAGGTTGTGGGCTTGGTCGGTGGGCAGGGGCAAGGACCGTGGCAACCGCATTGGCATGTACAGGGACCTCGCTACTCAGCATTCTGCATACTTTCAGAGGTCAGGAGGCATTTTTTTTTGCTGGTGTGGAATCTAATTGCACTTTGTGTCCTTTCATCTAGCATGGCACCAAAGCGCACACACTCTTCTTTGGGTGCCCTGTGACACAGAGTTTCGCACCCACGGTGAGGTGTGAAAGATGGCTAAGACCCACGGTGTTGACTGGGCCCCCCAGAAGCTGGCTGAAGGACCAGAGAAGGAACAAGTACTGCCTGCCCCCTACCGAAATGGCAGAGAAAAGTCCCTGTGTGATACAAAGACACCCTCCTGGAACCCCAGAGCACTATGGTCAGCACACAGCCACAGCTCACCACCTCCAGTCAGGGTGAGTCTGTAGGGCAACCCCCTTCTATCCGCCACAAGGGCTAAGCCCCCAACGGTTCAGTTTTCAGCCCTACTCTGGGGTAGTAGAACAGAATGATGTGCTCTTTTTCCCCACGGCTCAGGGTGAGGGTACACCTCAGGCGGATGCAGCTCCTCCTTCAGCACATTTACTTGGGCGGGGGTCACCCGGCACACCGCATCGCCAGTCCTGAGCACAGCTATGACTTCATCTGGGGTCTGCAGAGCAGGTTTGGGGGGGGTGATTGTGCAGTCTGCCAACCAGCCCAGTCCCCACTGTTGGTCAGTCTAGTGCTTTTCGGTTTGGCTTCCCGGACTTCGGACCACCTGCGGCTTTTGCTTGGCACATGCCAGCAGATACAAAGAGAAGATCCATAAGGGCAAGTATGTGGATGTCTTCGACATAATTAACACTGGCGTAGTCCCAGGGAGGGCCAGGACTGGGAAAGAAGGAGAGCATAAGCCGAAGAAGGTCTGGGTGGAGTGGTCCCTTAAGAATTGGGAGATAAAGTTTTTATCTGTGCGGCAATTTTGACAGTGAAGCACCCGACGTTCGCTCCCCAATTGTTTGGATACATGTCACTGATTCATAGTCCTTTTGTGTTGCTACTGATTCATAGTGCGGCTTCGGGATTTCAAGGTTCCCCTTGGCTCCAATACTATGTTAAATTCAGGCAGATGAAAGCAGTCAGGCAAGAAATGGCATTTGACTAACATGAGATCAATATTTGGCACTCAGAGTTTACCATGGCCCATTCAACATCCAAGTCAGTGTGGTCTTTTCAGTTGGACAAGTGTCCTGGGGACAAAAAACCTGCCTACTGACAGTATAACAAGAAAGAATGTAATGGGGAGCTGCTTCCAAGTTTAAACACCTTTGCTCCTTTTTGCGGGACTCAGGAACACTCTGAAAGCAAGTGCTTTAAGAAGCATGGAAAGCCTAAGGCGCAACATTTTCCCAAAAGCTGTTGACCCTGTCCAGAGTAGCAAGCTCGCCTCCACCATCCATATGTATGTCCTTACTCACCTTCTAAGCAAAAATAGAAACAGTTGGGATGCTGAGCTGTTGTATGATGATTTCAAAGATGGGTTCTGCATACCTTCAGGTGTCCTCTCTACTCTGGCTCCCCCAAGAATCAGCTATAAATTCTGCAACACCCTGACAGTGCTAGAGAGAAGATCATGAAGGAGGTACAGGCGGGGAGGGTCGCCAGCCCCTTCCAAACTCCCCCATCCCCAGTCTTGCTCTGACCACCTCTCAGTCTGGTCCCTAAGAAGGAGCCCGGTAAATTCCACCTTATTCAAAACTTGCCCTTCCCACCAGGGTCCTCGGTCAATGACGGTCTAGCCCAAGATCTATGTGCGATGCGCTTTATTGCATTCAATGAAGCGCCAGAGACTGTAAAGGTTGGGAGGGGGCTCTGAAGGCCAAGTCTGACATTGAGTCTGTTTTCCACCTTCTGCCAGTTCACCCAGAGGACGTCCACTTGCTGGGTTTTAATTTTGAGGGGCAATTCTATGTCGATCTCTGCATGCACATGGGGTGTTTCATCACATGTTCTGTGTTTGAGACCTTCAGCACGTGCCTAGAATGGGCAGTGCAGGATTTGGTGGCCACAGAAGGGGTAGATCACTATTTAGATGACTTCCTGTTTAGGGGTCCCCGGGTTCCCTGGCGTGCAGGAAGACCCTGCTGCGCTTCCAATAGTTGGCATGGGCCTTGGGGGTGCCATTAGCAGAGAACAAGACTGAGGGCCCCTCTACTTGTATAACTTTCCTGGGAATTGTGTTAGATTTGGTAACTGGTGTCTGTATGCTCCTGCTACATAAGGTCTCTAAATTCAAGCCGTCCATTAACATGTGCCTGGTGGTAAGGAAGGTCACCCTACATCAGCTGCAGGTTTTGGTGGCCTTGAGGGTGCCACCTATTGGAAGGCTGTTTTAAAAAATCATCAACAGGGCTATGGCGGCCTCCAGGCCAAGCACTATCCCACCAGACTGACTTTTGAGGTCAGGGAGCATCTACTCACGTAGAAAGAGTTTCTTAGTGACTTCAATGGTAATCTCTGGTGGCAACAGCCGACACAATCCAATGCAGAACTGGCTCTTCACACCGACGCCACAGGCAATGTAGGCTTTGGACAATTTTCGGCAAGCATTGGTGCATGCAGCAGTGGCCAAGGGAAGGGGTGTCTTCTAGGCTCACCTGCAATGTTACCTTCTTGGAGCTGTTTCCCACTGTAGTAGCCTTAAAGATATGGGAGGCCACCTTGGCCAATAGCAGGATTGTGTTTTGGTTTGACAGCATGTTGGCAGTGACGGCAATAAACAGAGAGCGAAATGTCCTTTTGTTATGCTTGCTTAAGGCCCTCATTTCCAGCTGTCTTGTGCATAATGTCTATTTTCCTGCAATGCATGCCCTAGGGGTAGATTATGCAGTGGCTGATGCTTGTCCCAATCTAAGTTGACAGAGTTCAGAGCGCTGTGGCTGTAGGCGGCCAAGGAGATGTTGGTCTTCTCCAGGGAATTGTGGAAGCTTGGCACCCCATTGACCCTGACATAATTGCAGCATCCCTGGCTCCCAAGACCAAACGTATGTACGAGTCTGCCTAGCAGGTATACGATTCTTCACTCTGCTTGCCCGACGCAGCAAAGCGATTTACACCTGTGGGTGTGCTAAATTTTTTGGTGAGGCAGAGGAATGGTGGTAAGTCACTGCACTTAGATGTGGAGACAGCTGTCAGCGATCGCCTCTTTCGCTGCTTTGATGGGTGCTATAGACCCAACCAAGGATCCCAGGGTAAGGAGAGCTATTAAGGGTTGGGAGCTCCTGACTACGACTGTGGAAGACGACAGGAGACCCATTAATGTAGCTATCTGGTGCGCATTGAAGTCAGGCCAAGATACTGGAATCAAGCTGTCTGATGTCCTCATGTCCGGGGGCTATTGTTACGTAAAGGTCAGGGGATCAAAGACAGATCCTAGAGGGAAAGTACCTTGGGTAAACCTTAGCCCAGCCCCTGGGAAGCTTTACTACCCACTGACCTTGGCCCAGGAGTTCCTGTGGGTGCACCCTGTGGGGAGATGTTCCAAGCTACTTGTACACACAGAGAGATGTATATGTCAGTGCGCCTTGTCCCTTCTGGGGGAGGAGACTGCGCAGTTCAGCTCCCACTCTTACCGCATTGGAGCTGCCACCACGGCAGCCACGCTGGGCTGATTGGAGGATGTCGTCAAGAGTGTGGACAGATGGAGATTGACGTGTTATGAGCAATACGTACGTCCTTACCTGGCCTAGTCAGGGTTGGTGGCACTCGCTGGGCCGTGGTAACTATTTTGCTTTCTTTTTCAGCCGACAGCATAAGATGGTTCTTGTGTGATGGTGAGGCATTCCTTTATTCGCAAAGCAGCTCAACATTTCTGCGGCGCCAGACTTGAGAGGGTCCTGATGGAGGAAGGTGTCATGCATTGGGGACCTATTCGATCACTTCTCATGGGACCTGGGATACCTACGCCCGATATCATTGCCATCCATGTGGGAGGTAATGACATGGTTCCACTAGGGAGGCTCTATTCTCCACCTTGCCAAGGATTAGGAATTGGGTGCCATTGGCTGCCATTTTATGGTCTGAAGTGATTCTGTGGCTAGTGTGGCCTGGTGGGGGGGAACCGGTGGGGCTATTAACAGTTGGGTGAAAACACTTAACTATTAAGTCCAGAAGTCACTGGCAGGCTCCTCGATGGGCACGGTATGGCACAATTTGATCCAGGTATGGATCAACGTGATGGTTGTGTCATGATGATGGCATTCATCTGTCCCACAGGATCTGTTTATCCATACCATTTTAGGAGCCATTTCTGATCTTTCTGAACACCTTTTGGGGAGGGGAAGCTCCTTGTCCTGTGGTAGGGCCCATGGCAGCAAAATTGTGGTGAAAACCAAGAATTTCGACTGTTTAACCAGACAGACCCCTGGACGTGGAGATACTTGTGTGGGCACTGAGTTGGTGGGAGGGGAACTGACCTGCTTGTGGTCCTGGACTCTCTTGCCCTACCCGAGATGCCTGGTTTGAACTTCGGGGGGCTGAGCATGTGATCAGGTACCCTGGCAGGGCCGATGCGCTATGCGGTGCCCTGGGATTATCAGTCCCCTCTGGGATGGATGGATGGATGGATGGGAAGGTTAGTAAAAATGTTCGCTTATTAAATGCCTTCTACTGGTTTGTGCACGGAAGCCCGGGACAGAACCTGGGGGATGGTGCAAGTTGGGTCCTGCGGAAACAATGCACACTGTAGGCTTCACACCAATGAGTTCTTGAGGATTATGTTTGATTGCAAAGTTTATGTGTCTCTGTACCTAAAATAACCTTCTGCTTCTGGCTTGTGCTATCTTGGTTTTAACGCTTAAGTGAATATCTTGTATGGTTTTCCTGCCATTCATGTGATATCTTGTACTGATTTAATTAAATTAAGTTTAACATGTGGATTGTGAATAAAGAGCTACGCGTTGGAAACCACAAACTTGTTATGATTCTTGTGGCGGTGAGTTGCACGTTGTACGCACACTACTTAATAGTGTACCATTTATTGTGTGCCCAGCCATGGCACCGCATCCACTCCTACACAATTGGTCTTTGCGCACATAATCATTCAGTGCTTTCGCTAACTCATTCAATGTGGCATCACACTGTGATTCTCTGCTCTCACTGACCTTCTGCTCAGAGGACATCAGAGAAAGTAGTACCTTTGGACACCTTAAATGATTGCTGAGAAGCTACGCATCATTTGCACTTTTAGAAGCTGTATTTTGGCTCAAAATGTTGGAAGTGTCTCTCGTAAGAGTTGTGGTCTTTGTGGAAAAGTAAATTGCATTTTTGCTTTGACACTAGTTAATGCAATAATAGAAAACAAATGCGTTCTCATTAGCAGCTTAATCGCCTGATTTTATTAAAATGCATCCAAGGAGTCATTCGGTCCTAAAATATGAAACAAATGAGGCCGAAGGGAAAACAATATAAGATGTATCATCGCATCCCTATGTGAACAGGCAGACTTGTGAGCAGACACACTTGCTTGGGGTTTGCTGGAGTCGTACGTCACTTCTATACGTTTTGTTCATATGATGTCATGTTTATTTGACCGGCGATGACGCAAGGCAATGTGGATGGCAAAGGTGATGCCTGGGTGGGTCTCTGACTAGTGATGGGGGCCAAATGATGCCAATCCATCCGCCTCCTCCAAAAGCAGTGGAAATAGTTTACCACTGTCACAAAGAGGTGCTCAAGCTGCCCCTTTTATCCGACAGACTACAGACTTCACAGCTTTGGACACCTCCTCTCCTTCCGCTCTTCCTCCAGCCCCACCCCACCCCCCCACCCCCTCACCGGGACACCCCAGGGATATCAAAAGGAGGCCCTCGGGGTAAAATCAGTGTTTTCACTCTGCGTGGAGTCTCTCTTTCTCTCTCATCGTCCTAACCCAACCCACGCCTCCCAGTTGCTATTGTTATTGTTATGTGTTAAACTATGGGATTGTTGTGCAGAACAAGATAAATGGACTCTCAGGAAACATGAGCCATCTTCGTGTCTGTTAACGTAGGTGCGGTCTGACCTTCTCTTCGCGTTGAACTCGCAGTGGTGCTATGCAGACTCCAAAACAAAGCTCCTTAGCGTGCCAAGGAAGAGCCAGGTCAGCAGTATTTCTTCGGCAGTCCAGTGTGCCGAGGTAGCAGATAGAAATGATTTGTTTGGCTCATGCACTGTGCTTTCCTTCCTTCCTAAATCTTCCTGTCCTTGGCTTAGGATAAGTCCAGGCATCAGAAACACAGGTGTGACTCTGACTCCATCATCCTCAAGGACATTTCTTGACATCTCCGTTTCTCGAATTAGCCCAGGAACCCTCTCTCAAATCAGGTGGTTATCACTACCAACAAGGTTTCCAGATCCCTCCACGTTAGAAGGATTCCATGTTTCGGGCATCAACTTTACTTTAACAAAGCATTTGTATAAAGTGAGTCCATTCAGATGGTTCACTGAAGAAACGAATACATCTTCCAGACCGAACTAATTGTTAAATGAAAGTGTAGAGATGAGAATGTCCTGATGACGTTGAGCAATCTGATATCCATACATTTAACCTTGGTCTGGGTTCAAAGAGAAAACAAACATTGGCAAACCCTATAGGTTTCGCCTTTGTTTTTTCTTTCTATCTAACTGGATTTTAAAATATTAGAAAAATGCCATAATAATGTTTGTTTTAACTTTCCAAGAAAGAAGATAGAAGCTGGCATGGGATAGACATCAAAGAAAGAGGACAGAAGACAACATGTGGTAATGAAGAAAGAGGACAGAGAAGAAAGAAGACAGAAAATGGCACGTGTGAAAGAAAACAGCAAAGAAAGAAGACAAAATACGGCATGCGGGAAAGAAGCAAGAAGGCAGTGAAGAAAGAAGACAGCATGCAGGAAAGAAGAAAGCGAAGACAGAAGACGGTATTCGGGAAAGAAGAGAGCGAAGAAAGAAGACAGAAGACGGCATGCACCAAAGAAGACAGCAAAGAAAGAAGATGGGATGTGGGAAAAAAGAAAGAAGACTGTGCAGAAAAAAGAAGACCGCAACAAAGAAAGAAGACAGAGAAGATGGCAGTGAAAAAAGAAGACAGAGAAGATGTCATGCAGAAAGAAAAAAGAAGATGGCAACGAGGAAAGAAAAAAGACAGCATTGAGGAAAGAAGACAGAGAAGACAGTGGTGAAGAAAGAAGACATCAGCGAAGTAAGAAGACTGCATCAGAAAGAAAAAAGAAGACGTCAGCGAAGAAAGAAGACACCAACGAAGTAAGAAGACAGCATCAGAAAGAAAAAAGACGACAGCGACAAAGAAAGAAGAGAGAAAAGACGGCAGCAAACAAAGAAGACGGCATACAGAAATATAAAAGAAATACTTTCAACGTCGAAGCCAGAGGAAGGACACTGGCTAGTATCCAATCAAAAGTGACCAGAAGGAGTACTTGGTCCAATGGTAACTCGATGGCAAGATCGGCGAGGAAGACGGAAAAGACAACAGGAAGTGATGTGCAGACGACGTGTTGGCCAATCAGAAGTACGTAAATCATAGCGATGTTGGAGTAAGGCAATGGTAAGTTCAGGTAAATAAGTGCCTGGTTCTAAGCCCCTTTTAAGTTTTTTTTTATTAACAAATGATTTCACAAGTAGTGCACAAGTGCACATGCAGGCGAAACCTAAAAAGTGTCCATATCCAGATTTTGAAGGATGGGATAATTTGTCCAAAATGTTTTGATATCCCAGCCGCCGTATTACAATTTTCATAGGCAATAATACACTTGCAACAAGGTGGACAGGTTATCAAGCCTCGTTTGTGATGGATGTAATTAATAACTGTGGAAGCGAGGAGTGAAACTGTGCTACAAAATGGCCAAAAGTTGCTCCGCAAGGGAGAATCCCACAATCTGCAAAATCTCTTCACTTTGTGGGTCGTGTGCAAGATGCCCAGGAGCTGTTTGAATTTTTTTTAATTATGTCAAAGGTGGAAGTACATTTTTGCTGCAATTCCCTTCTGCTTATCGTAGACTAAAAAATAAAGTTCTCCCAGGCCTAGTTAAGAAGCAGCAATTGGAGTAACATTTAACCTAGGGGAATAATCAAAGCACTTGAAAAATCAGCAGTGGTGTTTTGTGACTTTGGTGGTTCAAAACATCAGCAGATCGAATCCTTGGTTATGGAAAAGATTGGCTGTATTCCAGCGTGGAAAGATTACATTCAAGAGTTAGCAAGTAAATCATACCTGTATGTACTTTTGCATCCTGCTCATACAAAACAGTGCCCTTTCCAAGGGCCATTGAGCGTTTTCAGCATACGTTTTGCCACAGTAGCCGTTTAATCTATTGCCTGCTGCCTAACTGCAGGGTTAAACAAGAAAAATAAAATGGATTAAAAATTACCAAAAGGTCACCTAAACACTGGACGTAGTGTGCAGTGCATGTCCTGTTTCAGGTCCTGAGCTCGCCCCCCACGACCGCAGCACCAACCTGCTGCCTCCTGCCTGTGACCCCCGTCCACGCTGCCGTTTGCATGTTCGAGGCCCTCCTCCACCCGCAGGCATCCTCCTGCGCCTCATCCCTGGTGGCTAGTGGGCTCACTTGACCCGTGTGCCGCTTCCGCCGTCCTGTAAGTTGTTTTTTCGCTTTCTCTGCGCCTCGCCGCCGGCGCTTCTGCCCCCATTGTGCCCCCCTGATTGCCGTCTCCCCGATCGTGTATTGTGCCATTATTGTATTTCTGATTGTGTGGTTTTCTTATTGTGACTGCCTTTAACTTTGCTCGTTTTCTGTGTTTTTGCCCCTTGTGCGCTCCCCGATCCCTGCCGCTGCCTCCCTGCGGCCCCGCCCCCCTCGCGCCCCCATTTGCCGCTCCCTCCCGCCTCCCAGCTGCTCCTCCCTCCCCCCTCCCCCCTCCCTTCTTAATGGCTGGCGCTGCGCGTCGCGAGTGAGCGAACTCTGACCTGTTTCAGGTCCTGAGCTCGCACCCCACGACCGCAGCACCAACCTGCTGCCTCCTGCCTGTGTCCCTCGTCCACGCTGCCGTTTGCGTGTTCGAGGCCCTCCTCCACCCGCAGGCATCCTCCTGCGCCTCATCCCTGGTGGCTAGTGGGCTCACTTGACCCGTGTGCCGCTTCCGCCGTCCTGTAAGTTGTTTTTTCGCTTTTTCTGCGCCTCGCCGCCGGCGCTTCTGCCCCCATTGTGCCCCCCTGATTGCCGTCTCCCCGATCGTGTATTGTGCCATTATTGTATTTCTGATTGTGTGGTTTTCTTATTGTGACTGCCTTTAACTTTGCTCGTTTTCTGTGTTTTTGCCCCTTGTGCGCTCCCCGATCCCTGCCGCTGCCTCCCTGCGGCCCCGCCCCCCTCGCGCCCCCATTTGCCGCTCCCTTCCGCCTCCCGCCTCCCAGCTGCTCCTCCCTCCCCCCTCCCTTCTTAATGGCTGGCGCTGCGCGTCGCGAGTGAGCGAACTCTGACCTGTTTCAGGTCCTGAGCTCGCCCCCCACCACCACAGCACCAACCTGCTGCCTCCTGCCTGTGTCCCCCGTCCACGCTGCCGTTTGCGTGTTCGAGGCCTTCCTCCACCCGCAGGCATCCTCCTGCGCCTCATCCCTGGTGGCTAGTGGGCTCACTTGACCCGTGTGCCGCTTCCGCCGTCCTGTAAGTTGTTTTTTCGCTTTTTCTGCACCTCGCCGCCGGCGCTTCTGCCCCCATTGTGCCCCCCTGATTGCCGTCTCCCCGATCGTGTATTGTGCCATTATTGTATTTCTGATTGTGTGGTTTTCTTATTGTGACTGCCTTTAACTTTGCTTGTTTTCTGTGTTTTTGCCCCTTGTGCGCTCCCCGATCCCTGCCGCTGCCTCCCTGCGGCCCCGCCCCCCTCGTGCCCCCATTTGCCGCTCCCTCCCGCCTCCCAGCTGCTCCTCCCTCCCCCCTCCCTTCTTAATGGGTGGCGCTGCGCGTCGCGAGTGAGCGAACTCTGACCTGTTTCAGGTCCTGAGCTCGCCCCCCACGACCGCAGCACCAACCTGCTGCCTCCTGCCTGTGTCCCCCGTCCACGCTGCCGTTTGCGTGTTCGAGGCCCTCCTCCACCCGCAGGCATCCTCCTGCGCCTCATCCCTGGTGGCTAGTGGGCTCACTTGACCCGTGTGCCGCTTCCGCCGTCCTGTAAGTTGTTTTTTCGCTTTTTCTGCGCCTCGCCGCCGGCGCTTCTGCCCCCATTGTGCCCCCCTGATTGCCGTCTCCCCGATCGTGTATTGTGCCATTATTGTATTTCTGATTGTGTGGTTTTCTTATTGTGACTGCCTTTAACTTTGCTCGTTTTCTGTGTTTTTGCCCCTTGTGCGCTCCCCGATCCCTGCCGCTGCCTCCCTGCGGCCCCGCCCCCCTCGCACCCCCATTTGCCGCTCCCTCCCGCCTCCCAGCTGCTCCTCCCTCCCCCCTCCCTTCTTAATGGCTGGCGCTGCGCGTCCGCGCCTGGACCGCGCCCAGCGCCACCCCCCCTGGTCCTCGCGCCCCCGCGTCCGCTACTCAGCCAACGAACTCCGCGCTTTCAACACCGGCTCCTCCACGGAGTGCTTCCTGGCGTCCCCGAAGCACACTAAAGGACCTTTTTCCTGCCGCTCCTGCAACTTCTCCTGCATCAGAACGACAAAACCAACAATAGAATCACTCAACCCCAACCACCTGAACTGCATCCTCATCAACACCCGCTCCGCAAGAAAACACGCCATCGAGCTCTGGGATTTGCTCGACTCCACTGCACCCGACGTGGCCTTCCTGACCGAAACCTGGTGGAACGACTCCTCGGCTCCGGACATCGCCATCGCCATACCGGACGGTTACAAAATCACCAGAAGAGACCGAACCAACGGAATCGGCGGCGGAATCGCTCACAAAGCTACCCTAAAAATCCACACCCACACTGACGACACCCTCAAGACAGCCGAACACCTCCAGTTCCAGATCCACACGGACCCCAACACGACCCTCAGAGGAACCCTCATATACCGCCCTCCAGGACCAAGAGCCCCCTTCAGCGACACCATCGCCGACCTCGCAAGCACCCACGCCCTCGCTTCCCCGGATTACATCCTCCTGGGAGACCTAAACTACCATATGGAAAATAACAACGACGTCAACACCGCAGCACTGACCTCCAACCTCCTCAACCTCGGACTCCGCCAGCTGGTCAACACTCCCACCCACATCGCTGGACACACCCTCGACCCCCTCTTCACCTCAAGCAACCACATCTCGTTCAGCCACACCTCCGAACTCCACTGGACCGACCATCACTGCGTCCATTTCTCCTATAAGAAAATTACCGAGCAGCACTGCATCCATCTACCCCCCTACCGCCGCTGGGGCAAAGTCACCCAAGACCAACTGACCAGCAGCCTCGTTAAAAACCCTCCACCCGACGCGACCGACCCGAGCACAGCCGCCATCAACCTCCATCAATGGATCCTCGACTGCGCCAACACCTTAGCCCCACTCAAGAAGCCCACCGCCAACCAAGGAAAGAAAAAAACAGCCTGGTTCACAGACGAACTGACCACCTCCAAAAGCCGTTGTCAGAAGCTCAAAAAGAAATGGATCCTAGAACGCACGCCCGACAACCTCGCCTCCCTCAAAGACGCAAACCGTGAACACCACCAACGGATCCGCGTCGCCAAGCGCGCCCACTTCACCGAACGCATCAACAACAACGCCCACGACTGCAAAGAACTCTTCGGCATCGTGAAAGAACTCTCAAATCCAAAAGCCAACGCCAACGACATCCCGCCCTCCCAGAAACTCTGCGACGACCTCTCCACCTTCTTCCACCAGAAAATCGCTACCATCCCCAACAGCTTCAACACCGGCCCACCGCCAGATCCCCCCCCGACGTCTCCAACCGCGACTGCCGCCTCACCGCCTGGACCCACGTGGACGACGCAGAAACCATGGCAACCATGAACACCATCCACTCAGGCTCCCCCACGGACCCATGCCCTCATCATGTTTTCAACACAGCCAACGCCACCATCGCCCCCAAACTCCGCAAGATCATCAACCTCTCCTTCACTTCCGCCACCTTCCCGGACAGCTGGAAACACGCTGAAATCCAACCCCTCCTCAAGAAACCCAAGGCCGACCCCAACGATCTCGAAAACTTCCGCCCGATCTCTCTCCTCCCTTTTCCAGCAAAAGTCATTGAGAAGATCGTCAACACACAACTCACCCACTTCCTCGAAGACAACTCCATCCTGGACCCCTCACAATCCGGATTCAGACGAAACCACAGCACGGAGACTGCTCTCCTCGCCGCCACAGATGACATCAGACATCAAATGGACAACGGCGAAACCTCGGCCCTCATCCTCCTCGACCTATCAGCCGCTTTTGACACAGTCTGCCACCGCACCCTACTGACCCGCCTCCAGGAAGCCGGCATCCAAGACAAAGCCCTCCACTGGATCTCATCCTTTCTCTCCGACAGTACTCCGAGAGTCCGACTCTCCCCTTTTCGCTCCAAAGCCACCAACCTCATCAGCGGCGTCCCCCAAGGATCCTCGCTCAGCCCTACTTTGTTCAACGTCTACATGGCCCCCCTCGCAAAACTGGCCCGCCAGCATCACCTCAGCATCATCTCCTACGCCGACGACACCCAGCTCGTCCTCTCCCTGACCAAAGACCCACTCACCGCCAAAACAAACCTCCACGAAGGACTAAAATCCATCGCCGAATGGATGAACAACAGTCGCCTGAAACTCAACTCCGACAAGACGGAAATCCTCATCCTCTGGCGCTCTCCTTCGGCCTGGAACGACTCATGGTGGCCCGCCGACCTCGGACCCCCACCCACCCCTGCCAGCCACGCAAGAAACCTCGGCTTCATCCTGGACTCTGCACTCACCATGTCCAAACAGGTCAGCACCGTCTCCTCCTCCTGTTTCAACACCCTCTGCATGCTCCGCAGAATCTTCAAGTGGATTCCAACAGAGACCAGAAAGATGGTGACCCAAGCCCTCGTCAGCAGCAGACTTGACTACGGCAACGCACTCTACACAGGCATCCCAACCAAAGACATCAAACGACTCCAGCGTATCCAAAATGCCTCCGCCCGACTGATCCTCGACATACCCCGCCAATGTCACATCTCCCCTCACCTGAGGGAACTCCACTGGCTCCCGGTGGAGAAGAGGATCACCTTTAAACTCCTCACCCACGCTCACAAGGCACTTCACAACGCCGGACCCTCCTACCTCAACTCCAGACTCAATTTCTACGCTCCCACACGTCAACTTCGATCCGCCAACCTCGCCCTCGCCGTCGTCCCCCGAATCCAGCGCAAGACCTGCGGCGGCAGATCCTTCTCCTTCCTCGCCGCCAAGTCCTGGAACTCTCTCCCCACATCTCTACGCCAGACCCAGGACCTCCTCGCCTTCAGGAGACTCCTCAAAACCTGGCTCTTCGACCGCTAACTGCAGCACACCTCCACCCCCCCCCCTTTCCCCCCAACGCCTCGAAACCCTGACGGGTACATAGCGTGCTTTATAAATATCGTGATTGATTGATTGATTGATTGCAAGAATTAACTAGTTAGCACTCACCGTTTGATTACAATATTCAAATATTAAAGAGGTGGTCTTTTGACCAGATGGTTTTAATCTGAATTGATGTATTTGTGAAAAGAGTTTGCCTGCAGAAGGAAATAAAAGCCATACATATTCAAGTGAAAGTAAAATAGAATGGAAAGAATGTTTCTTCTTATTGAACAAAATATCTTCTTTTATTATTCAGGCAAATCATATTAAATCACAGTGTCACAGTGATCTCAAAACATCAGTTTCAAGAGGGCACTCAAATGCAAAAAATGCGTGGTACTTTAAACTTTCTATTTATTGCCCACAGTCTTGAGATGCAATGTGCCTCCTAAGGTGGAATTTATGTAATCGATGAGTAACATACTACGCAGTGTCCAGGCAGCTCCTATATAACAGCATAAGTTAAGGCTAGGTGCACTACCCACATATATACCCCACCTCTGCTTCTCCCTATTGGCCTGAATTCCTTATTTGTCTGACAACACTCATGCTTGAGGAGCTTTGGCCACAATGTAATTCCTGTCTTCTATTACCCGGTCACAGTATGCAGGCTACCTATTCTCTTCCTTGTACAGCCTGTGTCAGAGCCTGTTCGGCGGGCCACAGGCAAGCAAAGGCTATTGGACATGTACTGTAATCGTGGGGACAGAGGTCATTTTCCTCTGATGTCCTGGGATTCATGGTTCTGCAAACTGGGCCAAGCACAAACCTTTCCACAAGGGACACTCAGTGGTAGTGATGGTCAGTGGGCAGAGGTTTCTCAGGGAGGTAGTGTGAGGGCGCTCAAGCTCAGAGTTCAACAATCAGTCAATAATCCTATAAGTGGTGGGGTGGCCAAGGCATCGATGGAGTCTGACATCTAAATCAGAGCTCCAGTGCTGTAGGTCTAATGGAGCAATTATGTTGATTGCCCATGAGCCCCCAACCCCCAGTGAATGGAGGAGGCTCATACATGACAGTGTTGAAGGATAGGGCTCCTAAGGCTCATCTGTAGATGGTGCCATGCTGTGAGGAGGAGCGGCTTGCCCGAAAGTGAAAGCCGACATGGCGGTTACCAGAAGAGATTGACTTGATGCAGGAGGACTGCAGAAGCAGTAGTTGTGGCCCTTGAGGAGCAGGGCGTCTGAGTAGAGACGCACCAGAGGGAAGCAATTTGGGCCATTGGTTTGGTACTCTATAGCCAGACGAGTGGCCTGAGAAGTACTGAGGTCCTGGGATGGAGCCACGCCTCACAATCTGAAAAGCATGGAGAAGTGACAGCCCTTAGGTACCAGTGAAAGAGGGGTGTGTTTGAAGGTTGTGGTGGCTATGTTGGACGCTTGCTGACAGATCTGAGAGAGCACCCCCCTGCTCTTTCAGTCCCCTAGAGGTCTGGGAAAGGGGGTAGACGATACAGTCTGCTGGCCAGTGGAAATAAGCTCATCATCCTTAGAAGAACCATTTGGGGCTCTCCTCATGCCGGTAGTGGACTGCCCCATCTTGTAGAGGGGGGACTGGTTAGCACTATCCTGGAATAAGCCCAGAGAGGAAACGACATTGCTGTTGTTGGGGGGGTTCAACCCTTCAGGCCCTGTGACACTATCAGAGGCCTGGTATGGCATAGTGGCCAGAGAGCCCCCTCCTTTGAGTCAATTGTGACTGGAGGCATGTGGGAGGCACAGTAGGGGTAGTGACTGGATGGACTAGCGAGGCATTCTGGTGAGGTGGACCCAAGACAGGTTCTCCTGTGCTGCACGATGGTTCGCACCAAACAGAGGGACCTAGGAGGCAACCATGGAGGAGCCCCCACAGATGGACAGGCCAAGGTGGGGGTCGATATGTACCTGGAATCCCACATTGCTGCAACCCTGGTGGCAATTAGGGACACCAAGGACACAATGGAGGAAAAAATAGAAGCAGTTCTGGTGGATGTGGGCTTCCTACAAGCGTACAGAACAGACACAGCATAGTCTGTACTCGTGCAACTTCCACCTACTGTAACAGACCACAAGTTCAAACTGCACCAACTACGGAGGGAAGTTTATTCTCTAGCATCAAAACCAGAATGAGCCAAGGATCAGGTCTGGTGCAATAATATCTGCCTGGTGGGGGTGCCTGAAAATGTGGAGGGGTCCTGGATTGAACTATGGTGCTGTTGGCTGTAATTGAAGGTGCTGGGGGGCTTTCAGGAGGGAGGGGGGCTCATCAGCCCTGTTTAAGGTGGAGTGGGCACACAAGGTGCCTGGGAGACCCCCGGTGCCAGGGGCATATCCCACACTAATAGTGGCCTGCCTGCTCAACTTTAGGGATGAAGATAACATTCTACAGCTTGCGTGCTCTCATGGGCCTTGGCAGATCGACGGGAGGCCAGTCAACATCTACCTCGATTACACCACTGAGATGCAGCACCAGTGAGAAACGATCTTGACATTTAAAAAGCACCTGAGGCACCTCAATATCAAATACGCCCTATTGGTCCCAGCATGTTTCTGTCTTACGGTTACCTCAGAGGCATCTTTCTTTGCAACAGTAGCAGAGGTGTAGGACTGAATGGAAAGACAATGGGATCCACTGCCTGAGGCTTGGGATAGGGCACATTCATCTGGCTGGCAAACATAGAAGTCGAGACGGTGTCCACACCGCCTCACTAGGACAACCCCTACCAATTGGAGGTAGGAGTGGCAAGGGATAAAGTGGTAGCGGTCCTGCAGTGGGAAACACTGACGCCATCACAGAACCAATGGAGGGCCCTTGATGCAAACCGGTTGATTCTTCATAGCTGGGTAGACAGAGCACAAGATCCAGAAGAAGAGAACCGTTTTGAGTATAGGGTTCTGGGAGCCCCCTTGCACAGACATGCTATATCCCAAATATGCCCCACACTCCTGGCACATTGTCAGTTCTCCCTGCAGACATTGAGAAAAAAATGGGAAAAGGACCTAGGTAAGATAAAAGACGACGAATGGAAGGGGGTGCATGTTGATACCTGGGGGAGCTAACTATCCGGACCCCATTTTGGCTAATCCAGCTGAAACTACTTCACTGGGCCTACGTTACACGCACTAGACTGCATGCAGTAGGTATGAATGTCACTGATCAGTTCCTAAGGGGGTATTGTCACCAGGGCTCCATACAATCTGGGAATGCACAAGACTAAATGGGGTCTGGTCAGGTATACAGTGGGAGATGTTTTTGGCTTGTTGGCAATGGAAGACACACTAGTGCTCACCCTCTGGCAGGTAGCTCTGGGTGTTGGGGGCAGGTGCCCCTCGATAAGTACACACGGGTTCGTTGCGACAAGGCCTTGGTGGCTGCAAGACGCAACATTGTGCAATACTGGGGCAAAGTGGAACCCCCAACAGCGCAGGGATGGAGCTCCAATATAGAATGGTGCAGATAGACAGAGGAAGCGATATACCGGGCAAGGGCATGCCCCCAGGAGTATGTGAAGATATGGGACCAATGGGGGGAACACAGAGAGGGAAGAAATGGGGCGGGCAACACTCCAGTACCTGCAGTATACAATTAGAATGATACATGAGGCACTGCATGGAGGGCTTGAGACATCAAATGGGGGAGGGGCCATGGGGGATTGAGGAAGAGAGAAGTGATTCTATGTTGATATAATGTCAGACACATCAGGTATACCACTGTTTGTATGTACTCCTGGAGCAAACGCTCGCCGCAAAAACCTGGTGCGGGGGATAGATGTTTATGTTTTCTTCTAAATGTTGCAAAATGCTAAAAAAAAGGTATTAAAAATTAATTCAACAAATTAATGTCCAGCCCAGTATATATCTTTATAAGAAAGAAAGTACTTTATTGCACACTAAAACACAATAATCCACACTACTAGCAACCAAAAACAATTTAGTGTCTCCAGTTGCTATGCGGGTCAGCACTTCATCCGTAATTCCCCCTTTTCCATGCTCTCTTCCAGTTCTAAGTGGCCCTCCCCTCTCTGGAGAATGCAGAAGTAGCATGAATCTAATTCAGGTGCCGGTTAGTCACTCCAACATATAAGTATGAAAAGTCTTAGTTCAGTGTCTTACTACTCTTGAATGGAATCAGCCTTCACAGGTCATGCTGGGCCTTCAAACAGAACTGCAAACTCAGCTTGATTAGCGGTGCGCCCCCCTTCAGCACTTCTTCTCTCCTGCTAGATGCTCTGCAGCACTTCTCTCCTGCTAGATGACCTTCTGGTTGGCAATACGTGGAAATAGAAGTTGCTTTAACCTGCAATAAAATTTGGCTTCAATGGTCACATAAGGTTATCTACAGCTACTTTCAGAGTATGGATCCCAAAGCTTTGGTTGATAAGAGGGAGCTAGCTGGGAATGTAATTTGCACCCCTCAGAAGAAGAGAATTAGAGAGTGGTATGGATATCTGCTATCATGTAATAAGGGAGATATCTTTGGCCGGATTTCTGCTAAATGGTCCAAGGAGGAAGGACTGATAGTGTCGGGGGCGGAAAGTCAAGAAATTAAATTTTAAAGCATCGAGGGGTGCAAGTTTTCGAAAAATGCTGTTTTTCTCTAAATGGCTCATTTATCCGCTCTTCAATTTCTAAATAGAATTTATAAAGATTATTCGAACCAATGCTTTAGATGTGATGCAATGAACGTTGGAAATTGGTCTCTTATAATCTGGCATTGTTCAAAACTAAGGGGGTCATTCTGACCCCGGCGGTCTCAGACCGCCGGGGCCAGGGTCGGCGGGAGCACCGCCGACAGACCGGCGGTGCCCCGCAGGGCATTCTGACCGCGGCGGTTCAGCCGCGGTCAGACAAGGAAAACCGGCGGTCTCCCGCCGGTTTTCCGCTGCCCTTGGAATCCCCCATGGCGGCGCAGCTTGCTGCGCCGCCATGGGGGATTCTGACACCCCCTACCGCCATCCTGTTCCTGGCGGTTCGCCCGCCAGGAACAAGACGGCGGTAGGGGGTGCCGCGGGGCCCCTGGGGGCCCTGCAGTGCCCATGCCAATGGCATGGGCACTGCAGGGTCCCCCGTAAGAGGGCCCCACTGTGTATTTCAGTGTCTGCATTGCAGACACTGAAATACGCGACGGGTGCAAACTGCACCCGTCGCACCCCTGCAACTACGCCGGCTCAATTCTCGTTGCAGGGGCATTTCCTCTGGGCCGGCGGGCGCTCTTTTGGAGAGCGCCCGCCGGCCCAGAGGAAATGTCTGAATGGCCGCCGCGGTCTTTTGACCGCGGTGCGGTCATTTGGCGGCTCCCTCCAGGCGGGCGGCTCCTGCCGCCCGCCGGGCTCAGAATGAGCCCCTAAGTAATCTTTGGGGAAGTATATTTAGGTATCTGGAAGCTAAATTGCAACTTGAGAGTCTACAGAACCCTTTACTCTGCCTTCGGGGCCTCTGCTACATGCCATGGGTTGCGAAGAAGACTCTGAAGATCATATGTATCTCAGTGCTGGTTGCCAGATAGTTCCTTTTACCAAACTGGAGGTAAAAAAATGTTACACCTTTCGCCAACTGGTTGGGAATAATGCAGAGGGTTAGAGGCAGAAAGAGGAAGTATGCATAGAGGGTCGGGTGATCTAAACTATTGTATGAATTTTGGGGTTGTTTTAGGGTCTCTGCACTTTAGGGTCAGATTAGATAGGGAAGTTTTAAACCTTTGTCTTGGAAGTTTACTATTTTTGTCCATTTCTGCGTTATTTATACACAAGATGCCTTTGTTTTCTGTATGCTGTATGTATTTCACTGCACCTGAAATAAAAGTAGAAAATAATATTTTAAAAAAGAAGCACTGACAACAGAAGCAGAAAGAGGTGTGAGGTTTCTGCACTTCACCGTCATCAGCTAATTGAAGGAGTATTCAGGGAAAGACAAAAGGGCAGGACTCACATAAATATTTCCTCAGTTTGCACCTGAGAGGCAGCAATACCACCTCTCACACCTAACAACCACCGAATGGCAATGATCAGCAGCCCTTTGCTAAGCATAAGGCATAATCGAAAATCTAAAGGAGTCTTGTCTCCACTGTCCTCATTTCAGTGTCCAGGATCTCCTCCCTCCAGCTTCAGAAATGTGAGCGATACACTGACACTTTCTGGGAACAACAACCCTCATCACCATCTTATGCAAAACCAGGCCAGGCAATTCCAAACATGGATTCCACAAGCCTCCATTACTCTGGCGTACACACAATGCATGCACCGTGCAGGCTACACATAACAGTATGCTTAACAAGCACTCAGGTTATTAGTGCTAGCAGCTGAGTGAGTCCATAGAAGAGGTATTTTATAGTTCTTGTCCCTGGAACCTCAAAAGCCAGAGCCTGCAGGTTCACTGAATGCGCATCTCATTTTCAGTTTCTACTCTGAGGGCAAGCAAGGTCTAACAGTCAAAGCACACTACTAGTGGATTGTATTGGTACGAATGTTGATCTGTTATTACATGCATCATTCACAATAAGTATATCTAATGCATTTAAGAGCCAACATTATTTAGTGTAACAAAAGATAAGACTTTACGAATGTTAAGTTAAAGTGCTTTGTAATTTACGGACTTCAATGTTATACCACTACTCTGAGTGAATTCCTCTATATCTTAGTTTTACGCTAGGACATTTAATGCAGGTGTAACTACAAGGATACCCCCTTCGCTGCCAGGCCTTTTCCCCATCCTGTGCCGAGCCTTTTTTTGGCTATTTGAGGCAGTTCACGCTTATGCCCTCATAACTTTATGTTCACATAAGCTACCCACGCCACATTTGGGTCCTTTTTTTCAAACATCCTAGGGATTCTGGAGGTACCCAGACTTTGTGGGTTCCCCTGAAGGAGACCAAGAAATTAGCCAAAATACAGTGAACATTTTGTTTTTGTTTTTAAAAATGGGAAAAAAGGGCTGCAGAAGGCAGCTCGTGGTTTTTTCCCTGAAAATGGCATCAACAAAGGGTTTGTGGTGGCAAGATCACCATCTTCCCAGCTTTCAGGAACAGGCAGACTTGAATTGGAAAACCCAATTTTTCAATACAATTTTGACATTTTACTAGTACATACCCCATTTTTACTATTTTTTGTGCTTTCAGCCTCCTTCCAGTTAGTGACCAAAATTGGTGAGAAACCAATGCTGGATCCCAGAAAGCTAAACATTTCTGAAAAGTAGACATAATTCTGAATTCAGCAAGGGGTCATTTGTGTACATCCTACAAGTGTTTCCTACAGTAAATAACAGCTGAAATAAAAACATATTGAAATTGAGGTGAAAAAACAAAACCAGCCATTTTTCTCCACGTTTTACTCTGTAACGTTTCCCTGCAATGTCAGATTTTTTAAAGCAATATACCGTTACGTCAGCTGGACTCTTCTGGTTGCGGGGATATATAGGGCTTGTAGGTTCATCAAGAACTCTAGGTACCCAGAGCCAATAAATGAGCTGCACCTTGCAATGGGCTTTTATTCTATACCGGGTAAACAGCAATTCATTTGCTGAAATATAAAAAGTAAAAAATAGGTATCAAGAAAACCTTTGTATTTCCAAAATGGCCACAAGATAAGGTGTTGAGAAGCAGTGGTTATTTGCACATCTCTGAATTTCGGGGTGCCCATACTAGCATGTGAATTACAGGGCATTTCTCAAATAGACGTCTTTTTTACACACTGCCTTACATTTGGAAGGAAAAAATGTAGAGAAAGGCAAGGGGCAACAACACTTGTTTTGCTATTCTGTGTTCCCCCAAGTCTCCCGATGAAAATGGTACCTCACTTGTGTGGGCAGGCCTAGCGCCCACGAAAGGAAATGGCTCAAAACACAGCGTGGACACATCACATTTTTTCACAGAAAACAGAGGTGTTTTTTGCAAAGTGCCTACCTGTGGATTTTGGCCTCTAGCTCAGCCGGCACCTGGGGAAACCTAGCATAACAGTGCATTTTTGAAAACTAGCACCTAGGGGAATCCAAGATGTGGTGACTTGTGGGGCTCTGACCAGGTTCTGTTACCCAGAATCCTTTGCAAACCTCAAAATGGGGCAAAAAACACTTTTTCCTCTCATTTCGTTGACAGAAAGTTCTGGAATCTGAGAGAAGCCACAAATTTCCTTACACCCAGCGTTCCCCCAAGTCTCCAGATAAAAATGGTACCTCACTTGTGTGGGTAGGCCTAGCGCCCACGAAAGGAAATGGCCCAAAACACAACGTGGACACATCACATTTTTTCACAGAAAACAGAGGTGTTTTTTGCAAAGTGCCTACCTGTGGATTTTGGCCTCTAGCTCAGCCGGCCCCAGGGGGGGCAGAAATGGCCTAAAATAAATTTGCCCCCCACCCGGGGAGCGACCCTTGCCTACGGGGTCGCTTCCCCTACGTGACATTGGCGCAAAAAAAAGATCCCCGGTGCCTAGTTGTTTCTGCCCCCCTTGGGGCAGATTGACCTAAAATCGGCCGATTTGCCCCGAAGGGGGGCAGAAATGGTCTAAATACAATTTGCCCCCCAGGGGAGCGACACTTGCCTAATGGGTCGCTCCCCATCTCTAAAAAAACAAACAAAAAAAAACTAGCCCTGGCGCCTAGAGGTTTCTGCCCCCCCTGGGGGCAGATCGGCCTAATAACAATAGGCTGATCTGCCCCCAGGGGGTGCAGAAATGGCCTAAAATAAATTTGCCCCCCACCCACCCCCCCGGGGAGCGACCCTTGCCTACGGGGTCGCTCCCCTTGCGTGGCATTGGCGCAAAAAAAAAGATCCCCGGTGCCTAGTTGTTTCTGCCCCCCTTGGGGGCAGATTGACCTAAAATCGGCCAATCTGCCCCAGGGGGCAGAAATGGCCTAAATACAATTTGCCCCCCAGGGGAGCGACCCTTGCCTAATGGGTCGCTCCCCATCTCTAAAAAAACAAACAAACAAAAAAAAACCATCATTTTTTTTTTGCCCTGGCGCCTAGAGGTGTCTGCCCCCCCCCCCCCGGGGGGGCAGATATGGTCAAAAATAAATTTGCCCCCCACCCCCCGGGGAGCGACCCTTGCCTACGGGGTCGCTCCCCTTGCGTGACGTTGGCGCAAAAAAAAAAGATCCCCGGTGCCTAGTGGTTTCTGCCCCCCTTGGGGGCAGATTGACCTAAAATCGGCCAATCTGCCCCAGGAGGCAGAAATGGCCTAAATACAATTTGCCCCTCCAGGGGAGCGACCCTTGCCTAAGGGGTCGCTCCCCATCTGTAAAACAACAACAGCAAAAAAATTCCACGGTGCCTAGTGGTTTCCGCCTAATTAAAATAGGCTGACCTGCCCCCCATGGGGGCAGAAATGGCCTAAAATAAATTTGCCCCCCAGGGGAACGACCTTTGCCTAAGGGGTCACTCCCCACCTCAAAAATACAACAAAAAAATGCTCCCTGGTGCCTAGAGGATTCAGCCCCCCGGGGGCAGATCGGCCTAATTATAGGCCGGTCTGCCCCCGGGGGGGGGCAGAAAAGGCCTTTAAAAAAAATGACCCCCCCTGGGAGCGACCCTTGCCCAAGGGGTCGCTCCCTCATGCCAATTTCATTCAAAAAATAAAATCCCTGGTGTCTAGTGGGCGTTTTAGCAGCCGGATTGCTTGCAATCCGGCTGCCAAAACGCTGAGAGAGACTTGAAAGGGAAGGAAATAACTTTCCTTCCCATTGAAGTCTCTCGGCCTCCTCCACGTGATCGGAAGAGAAATGCTTTTGCATTTCTCTTCCGATCGCGCTGGAGATGGGAGGAGGCCTTGTGACAATCAGCACGCGATCGCGCGCTGACGTCACAGGGGGGGTTCGGGGGTGGAAGGGGTAGAGCTTCCCCTTCCATCCCTGCCTTGGGGGAGTGAGGGGGAACCCAACAGAGGGAGCGCTAGCGCTCCCTCTGGGCTCTGTGCCCAGGACGTAATGGTTACATCCTGGGCACACGAGCACTGTGCCTCAGGACGTAACCATTACGTCCTGGGCACAGAAGGGGATATAGTCTCTCAAGGAGTTTAATCAAAGTGAATCGAAGTGAATCAACTGGTCTAACCAGAAGCATGAAGTGTTCAGGTTCAAAATTATTCACTCTCAGTGTAAATACACACAGCTTGGTTTGAAAGTCAAAGATGAGAATCACACTTTCAGAGGACTGCTGGGTTCTATTAATTTTTGCAAAAGAACAGTGATCCCTTTAGGAAACAATCGAAATAATGTAAATGACACATGGAGATACAATGAAATCCATGTGGCACCTTAATAGGAAAATATTGTAAATGTATTGACCCAAATTAAAACCTTAACATACACACAATCAATAAGGTTTTTTGTTATTCAGGCATCCTTTTTTTGTGACAACAGTACATCTGACAATTAAAGTTACATCAAGTAAGTACTCATACTCAAAACAACAATCAAAGAACAAGGGAAAAAGTGGGAGGAGGTTGGGGCGGTGAAGTGGGGAAAGGGAAGGGAGGAATAAGAAAGAAGAAGTAAATTGAGAGATCTGTGGTCACAAACCTCTATATCATATACAATGGAATGACACCCCCATGCAAATGAAAATTCAACCATCATACAGGGTGTAGTAATCCTCGCACGTCAGTCAGGACAGGCATAATTTGTGCAAACAACATTATAGTCAAGTTCCAATTGGAAAAAAATCTGTCAAAGCACCGACGACGCTGGTAGTCATGTTGCTTGACTGGAGATGAATGTGACAGGAAATAGTGCGAAAACCATGCAACTGATGCGTATCAAGAGAAGAATTATGGAAAAAGTGTCTTCGTGGCACAACCATGCATTAACGCCTAACAAAAAGAGAAATACAGTTTAAGCAATGGACAGAGCCACTAGAATATCCACACATCAAATTTTGCCAATCATTATAAATAACAGAGTAGTACCACCATGTTTAGAGCATGCAGGCAGCCTTGCAGTAATATCGCTGTGTCCACAGACGAAAGAAAACATATTATGCTGTCATGATAAACGAGGCAGGAAATAGTGCCAAGACCATGCAGAGGATGCGTACCCAGTGAAAAGTGGAGGGAGTGAATACATGTCAAAACCATGCATTAACGAATAGCTCTCTTCCCTTTTCCCTATTTGAAACCTTAATCTGCTTCAGTCATTCTTTTCCCTGCTTGCCGCACTATCCTTTTTAGTTGAGTGCACTGATGTGGTTGTCAGGAAACATCAAACTCACCCCAGCATGGTCCCTTCTTCCTCTCACTTACTGAGATACACTACTTCTAATAACAGTGCTTGAGTAACAGTGCATCCAGTGCAGTGCCACTTTTCTTGCGCCCGTTAGCACCCCCCTAATGCCACCATGTGTGTGCCATATCTAAGGCACCATGGCATTAGTTAGGGAATTAGAGTCCACATTTTTTACGCTAGTTTTGAGCTTTGCAGGATTAACATCAAAAATGTTGACTCTACTCCTGCAAAGCCCATTGAGGCCAATTGTACATTGTGTGCCTCCTTTTAACGCCTGCTCTGAGGAGGTGTTAAAAGTGCCAAAAAAAATGACGCTCTTGGTTTTCTTTGAGCCATTTTTTCACACACCTCCCCGGTGCAGGCATAATGTAGCGCAAAGGGTAACAAAGTAGAGCAATGCATGCATTGTCCCACTTTGTAAGTATGCTGCACCGATTTTAGTCTCATTTTGGCTACATTAGCGTAAAACAAAATGACGCTAATGTGGCACAAGGAGATGCTCGGAGCTCTTAAATGTTACCCTGTGTTTTTTGTCAATCCTGCACAAGCTCATACTCTCCCTAGAGTTGAGCAGCTAATGTGGGTGGTGGCTTATATATGTCCCATACTCTGCCCTATTTCAACTACTTCCCAGCAACATTGTAATCTAGAAGTGTAGAAGAGTGGATATACTACTTATCAGATTACTTTTGGGTCTCTTGTGATACTCTACAGATTCCAGTATGTCTTCATGGCTTTGCCAACCTCTAGAAAAGCAAAAGAGAAAGAGATGCAAACTACACATATCAATTGGAAGTTATTTAGCGTGTGAACTGCCCAAGGGGTACTTCAGATCACAAGCTGTAGAACAGAAACTACTGAGTGCTTGTTTTACTTCAGGGATTTAAGACCAGGTGCTATAGGTGGGATGCCGGTGTAGGAGCCTCTTCACCTTCTTACGCAAACGTGGAGTCAGTGTAGGAAGCTGGCCTGGTGTGTGGTGAATACCTATGGTATTATCACCTTATACCAGGTCCAGGTATCCCCTTATTAGTGAAGTGTAGGCAGTGCCTAGAAGCCAGGCTCTCTGGAGGTAGCTGTGGATGAGCAGCCAAGACTTATCTAGAAGACATGCAAAGCTCATGCAGTACCACTATAGTCACACAGCACTTACACACATAAAAGAAAACACTCAGTGTTACAAAACTAATGGATCTTTATTACAGTAACACAGTACCAAAACACTAGATAGGCAATACTCAAATAGGAGGTAAGTAAACACGCCATATATGTAGAGTAGCCATCAGAAATAGGCATAAAACAATACTAAATAGCGAAAAGCACTAGGCAATACTGAAGTCCTGGGGGGGTCCAAACCATATGCTAAGAAAGTGGAATGCGAAAGTCAGGTCCCGACCCAAGGAAGTGGAATCGGTAGAGGGAAGCTGGAGGAACCCAAAAGTAAGTACCAGAGTGCCCCCCCCCAGCGACCAGGAGAAAAGAGGTAAGTTACTGGATTTTCCCCAGACCACCCAAAGGACTTCAGGGAAGGATATTGCAAGACCCAGACACGACTGAAAGACACGAGAGGTGGATACTGAAAGAGGAAGACCTGGAAAAGAAGGAGACCAAGTCCAGTTCACTTTGGAGTGTTTAGTTGTGGCAGGAGCCACTACCCACCCGTCTGTGGATGCAGGAGTTGGTCAACGGTGAGAGAAAGAAGGTCAGCAATGTAGCCCTGGAGTCGGTGAAGAGTTCCTGGAGGATTCAGTCAACGTCCCACACCGGATAAAGGAATGCAGTCAGTCTGTGGTGTGGAAAAACCACCAACAAGCCTTGGCAAAGGCAAGTGTTGCGATAGATGAATAGTGGAGCTGCCAGGGACCAGCAAGGTCCAGGAGGACACAACTTATGGGAGGGAGTCTCAAGGGACCCTCAGCAGTGCAGAGTCCAAAGAAGAGGAGGCAGCCCCCACAGAAGGCTCACAGGCAAGGAGCCCAGGAGGTGGAGAGAGGCCCATGCAGCACACCTGAAGAAGGGTTCCACTTCGCAGGAGAAGAATGCAGAGGGGTGTGCTTTGCCTGGAAGAGTGCTGGGGCTACATGGAGCCTGAAGATCCCATGGAGAAGATGCCAAGAAGTCTTGGTAGCTGCAAGAGACGTGCTGCATTGGGGTACTGTCCTGCGTGGGAAGGCAAGGGCCTACCTTCTCCAAAGTTGGACAGCTGGCATAGAGGACCAAGGGAACCACTCCAGACCATGACCCGTGATGCAGGACCCATGCAGCTCAGGATGAGAGGAGATCCACGCAACTGGTCATAGTTGCAGTTGGTGCCTGCAGATTCAGGGGACTGACTCCTTCACTCCGAGGGAGATTACTTCTTGTTTCTTGGTGCAGACTGAAGACTTGCCAGCCTCAGAGGATGCACAGCCAGGGAAATGTTGCAGTTGCTGGAAGGAGCCGGAGAAACAATGTTGCAGAGCAGAGTCATTTCTGTAGCTGCAGATTGTAGGTTCCTATGGAGTCCAGTTGCGGTTCCAGGACCCACATAAGAGGGAGACCCTATATAGCTCTGGAAGGGGGATTGGTCACCTAGCAATGTGATTACCTATCAGGGGGGGCTGTGACATCACCTGCCTGACCTGGCCACTCAGATGCTCCCAGAGGCCTCCGCCCACCTTGGTTTCAAGATGGGAGAATCAAGTGGTCACCTGGAGGAGCTTAGGGCACCATGCCTCGGATGGTGATGGACAGGGGAGTGGCTGCTCCCCTTTCCATTGTCCAGTGTCGCGCCAGGGGCAGGAGGCCCCCTGAACTGGTGCAGACTGGTTTATGCATGGAGGGCACCAAATGTGCCATTTAAAGCATACCAGTGGTTTGGGAATGCTACCCATCCCAAGCCATGTAACACCTATTTCCGAAGGGAGAGGGTGTTACCTCCCTCTCCCAAAGGAAATCCTTTGTTCTTCCTTCCTGGGCTTGAGCTGCTAAAGCAGCAGGAGGGCAGAAACCTGTCTGAGGGGTGGCAGAGGCGTGGTACACACATAAAATGGTGTTCCCACATTCACGAAGTCCAGGAAAATGGAGCTGGAGTTTGTGGGGGCACCTCTGCTCATGTAGGGGTTCCCTCAGACATAGGAGGGCCTACCATAGGGGTGACCTGCAGTGAACTGGTGCAGTGACTTGTATTGAAAGGGTGCATGCACCTTTTCACGTAGGCTGCAATGGCAGGCCTGCAAACACATTTTACATTGTTTCCTATGGGTGGCATAATACATGTTGCAGCCCATGGGGAACCCTTGGTGCCCAAGTGCCCTGGGTACTATATCCTCGAGACTTAAATAGGTGCACCAATGTATGCGAAATGTGGGGTGTGTGTTGTCCAATCGACCAATTTTAAAGGGAGAGAGCACAGTCACTGGGGTCCTCATTAGCAGGATTCCAGTGAACACAGTCAAAACATACTGACAACAGGCAAAAAGTGGGGGTAACCATGCCAAAAAGAGGGTACTTTCCTACAGTCAGTACCAAATAGCAGAAAGTTTCACTCCATAGACCTCAGCGTCACTCATTCTGTAACATTCCAATTTGTTGCTGTAAATGTGTGCATCTCAAGCTTTTCTGAATAATGTATCCCACTGGATGGTAGTTTACTTCTTGGAGCACAGTGTCACTCAATGATTGAGAGTCTTCTGAGAATAGCCTCCTTCATTCTGTCTGGGAGTCGTGATTTACAAAAAGAGCCACCTATTATTTTTATTTGCCTCATTCAATTGGTATGAGTCCCACTGTTTAGTGCAATATTTCACTCATTTGATTCTGACCCCATGTTCACTATTTCTGTCTTTAGCTGCAAGTGCCATACCTTAGTGCATAATATCTCTCACTGGGTGCAAGCTTCACATTTGGCAGCACAATCTCACTCCAAAGTTGTGCTTCTTATGGTTTGGAGTAAAATCCACTCATTGTGTGTATCACGCATTGGTCCCATTTATTAGGTGTGCGTGAATTCTACACCTTGTAGGACAGTCTACCTCACTTCCTGGAGCATCGTTTTACTCCTGGGAATTCTCAAAGGTCCCATTCAATTTAGCTGAGTTGTGGATTTGGGTTTAACGTCTGTAATTCTTGAAACCTCACTTTTGTGAACTTTTGGCTTTTAGATCCCAGTGGGAAAACACATACGAAGAAAGGATTATCACTATCATCATATTCTATCAAAGACATTTGAAATGAGACAGACATGGAGATGGCCCAAGTCATCCGAATGGCATCAGATAAAAGCAGCTTTGTAGGGTACAGCATAGCAGAAAAGAGACAGAATATGGGAAGAAACCATAAATTCAGACCCTTGATTATGCCTGCAGTATTCAGGAAGGGGCAAAGTATGTAGATAATGGGGGTCATTACAACCTCAGCGGTCTTTTAACAAGACCGCTGAGGGACCGCCGTGTTGAAGACCGCCAGTAGTGGGGGTTTGCCGCTCGTATTATTATGACCGTTGGCTGCCCTCCGTCATTTTTCCGATGGAGAGCCACCAACAGCCATACTTGCGGGCGGCGGTGAAGTGGAGTTTGCTCCACCTCCACCGCCATGCCAACAGAACATCACACAGCTAATCACGTCCTGTGATTCTGCGCAGCGGTGTTCTGTTGGCTGTGTGGTGTCGGCGGAGCTGCCCCCATGGCTCCCATCCCCTCCCGGCAGATCGACGGAACAGGTAAGTCGATCGTCCATTAGGGGAGGAGGTGGGGGGGTGTTGTGTGGGTGCATGGGGGTGTGCGTCTGTGTATGTAGGGGGGTGTGTGAATGCGTGTATGCTTGCGAGGTGTTGCGTGTTTTGGTAATGAGTGCGTGTAT